>NC_088122.1:0-4800000 GCF_036370855.1 Dromaius novaehollandiae | reverse complement strand
ATCCTCTCGGCTGCCGAGCACTTCTCCATGATCCGGGCGACGCGCAACAAAGTCAACGGGCTGCCGGGAGCCCTGCAGGGGCCCCCCAACCTGCCGGGACAGACCACCATCCAGGTGAGGGTCCCGTACCGCGTCGTGGGGCTGGTCGTGGGGCCCAAGGGAGCCACCATCAAGCGGATCCAGCAGCAGACGCACACCTACATCGTGACGCCCAGCCGGGACAAGGAGCCCGTCTTCGAGGTGACGGGCATGCCCGAGAACGTGGACCGGGCCCGGGAGGAGATCGAGGCGCACATCACCATGCGGACAGGCTCCTTCGTCGACGTCCACGCCGACAACGACTTCCACTCCAACGGCACCGACGTGTGCCTCGACCTGCAGGGCGGCGCGGCCGGCCCCTGGGCCAAAGCCCCCCACCCGGCGCGGCGGCCCTCGGCCGGCCTCCGCCACGACAGCCTGGGCTCCGCCGAGTCCTACTACGGCGGGCGGGCGGCGGACGCCAGCCCCACCAGCCCCTACGGCCCCAGCGGCGGCTTCACCTTCGGCGAGCCCCCGGCGCCGCTGGCCTCGGAGGAGCGCGACTTCGGCTTCGACTTCCTGGCGCTCGACCTCACGGCGCCCGCCGCCATCTGGGCGCCCTTCGAGCGCCCCGGCCACCCCTTGCCGGCCTTGGGCGGCGGCTCGCGGCGCCGCGGCAGCGGCACGGCCACGCCGCGCCACTCGCCCACGCTGCCCGAGGGCGGCGCGGCGCTGGACCACCCCTCGGCCCGCCGCATCCCCAGCGACCCCGGCGGCGCCCTGCCCTGGCTGCCCGCCCAGGGCTCCCTCTCCTCCTTCTCCACCAGCACCGGCTACTCCTCCTCCTCCTCCTCGCTGCCCGGCAGCGTCTCGGCCGCCTCGGGCTCGCCCACCGACTCCAGCAGCTCCGAGGGGCCCCGCAAGAGCTCCCGCGAGTGCGTGGTGTGCCTGGAGAGCGAGGTGATGGCCGCCCTGGTGCCCTGCGGCCACAACCTCTTCTGCATGGAGTGCGCCGCGCGCATCTGCGGCGCCGCCGAGCCCCAGTGCCCGGCCTGCCGCGCGCCCGCCACCCAGGCCATCCCCATCTTCTCCTAGCCGCCGCCGCGGCCCCCCCGCCCCCGCCCGCGCAGCCTTTTAAGGACTCTGAACTGTTCGAATCGACCTTTTTATTTAACGGATCCGACGGGGGACGTGGGGCGGGAGGGGGAAGAGAGAGGAGTATTTCTTGCCGGATGGGAAGCCGGAGGGCGACGATCGCGGGGGCGGGAGGGACGGCGGAAACGAAAGGGGTCGGGAGGGGTGGGGAAGAAGGGACCGAAGAAGACGACGAGGAAGAGGGGCGTGAAGTTGCGGAGAGGAGAGAGAGAAAAAAAAAAAAAATCAAATGTTTACAGAATAGCTTTAACTCTTAACCCGGCTGTGGCGGCTGGGAGGAGAAAGCCCAGCTGGTCTTCAACAGTCCTTTCCAAATACCAGTATTCAGTTTGCAAAGTTAAATAAACAGAAAGAAAAGGTCCGGTTGCACTTTTTATTTTAGGACACGCAAGGGTTGTCTTTTATTTTTTTAAAAGCATTCTATTATTATTATAATTTTTTTGTCGTCCGTTCTTTTTGTATGTAGTTATTTTTTTGGATGAGTCTCGACGGTTCTATAAATATATATATATTTTTTTTGTAACGCAGGTCTATCTTCTATTTTGCCAATGTGAAAACTGCCCAAAACGTGTTAAGAAAGGGGTCTCGGCTGGGGGGGGGCCAGGCCGGGGCGGGGGCGCCTCGTGGGACGGAGGGGGGCACGGTGAACACGTCACGTCGCAAAAAAAGGAAAAACCCGACAAATTTCTATCTCCTTTTTATTTTGTGGTTGGTTTTTTTTTTAGTTTTATTTTTTTATTTTTTACCTCTTTATGTATATGTAGGGAATTTATAGGAAAATATGTACTTTATTGAATAAATTTTAAAAACTAAGATATATTTTATTTTAAAAAGAAAATAACGGACCTTTAACCTTACATGGCTAAAGTACTGATTATATATTTGCTGAGCTGACTTGACGGTTATGAAAATTGTATCAAGAGTTTTATTTTTTGACTTCAAAGCCTTCTTAATAAAGACTTTTTACTATATACCAATGCCCGGGCTGCGTGCGGTGTGTTGCCGGCTCGGGGCTCCCGGTGCTGCGGCGTGGGAATCTCGGCCGGGTCCCGCAGCGGCCGCGCGTCCCTCTTGCCCCCCCGCGGGTTTGGGGGGGCCACCCTTCGCCGACCCGCTTTGCGAAGGTGGAAAGGTTTCCTCGGCGATTGGAAATTTGGGGTTTTTGCAGCAGAAAGCGCTTGTGCCTGCTCCACGTTGCAGGATGCTGCTTGCCGCTGGCGGAGGGAGGTCACCAAGGGCCCCAGTGGGGACCCTCCGCTCGGGGGGACCCGCTGGGCACCCACAGGCAGCAGGCACCCACAGACCGTGGGACCACCACCCACTGGGACCCCCTGGGCAGCAGGACCCCCCCCCCCAGCAGCCCCATAGCCAGTGGCACCCGCAGGCAGCCGCCAGCCCACCCTGTCTCCCGGGGGGGGCACAATCCCCCCAAAGATGAGCGGGAACCCAGGGCCCCCCCGGGACGCCCGTGGGCAAGGGGCCCGCGCACGGCTCCCCCGGTCCCCGCAAATGGGTGGAAAAGAGTCAGTTTGAAGGAAAGAGGGAAAAGCGCAGCAGGGCTGAGGCGGGCTCAGCCCCTCTGCCGTGGCTTCGTGGCCGTGGGTGCTGCCCTGGGTGCGGGGGGCTTAGCTGGGGGGCCCGGGGGGCCCTGGATGGGGGTCTGGGGGTGGGTGCAATGGGCGCTTGGGTGCCCTGGGTGCAGGGGGCTCGGGATGCCCTGGGGGGGGGGGGACTTGGGGTGCCCCGAGCAGGGAGCCTGGGGGTGCCCGGGATGGGGCCCGTCCCGGGGTGTCCCTGATCTGAGGGGTGTCAGGATGTCCCGAGTTTGGGGTGCTCCGGACTCTCAGGGTGCCTCGGGGGGGGGGGGGGGGCTGAGGGTGCTCTGGCCGGGGGGGCCCTCGGGGGGCCCTGCACGGGGCCAGTCCTGGAGTCTCCCAGACAAGGGGGGGCTCAGGGTGCCGCGGCCGGGGGAAGGGGAGTCCCCGCCAGGCTCAGCCCCCCCCGGAGGGTCACCGCGGCCGGGGCGGGGGGAGCGGAACCGGCGGCCGAGCAGGGCGGGGACCCAGGCGTCCTGCGCCCCCCCCCCCGCGCCCAATTAGCGGCAATTAGCGGCCGCGGCGGCGGGCTATAAAGGAGCCGCGGGGGCCGGGGGCGGGAGGCACCGGCACCGGCACCGGCGGCACCGGGGGGGCCGCGCCATGGCCGCGGGGGACCTGTACGCGCAGGTGAGGGCGGCCGCGGTGCTCGGCGCTGCCCCCCGGGAGCGGGTTTCCCCTCGGTGCTCTGCCTTCGCCCCTCGAAAAGCAGCAGGTTGAACCGCTGCTGGGGCCCGGGGGGGGCCCGGAGGCTCCCCCGTGCTTGCTGCTTCCCACCCTCGCTCCGGCCCGGAGACGCTGCTGGGGCCTCTCGCCGGCCTGGCAGTGCTGCCCCGCTCCGGGGGTGTCCCGGTAACCTTGTCCCCGGGGCTCTGCCCCCCCCCCGCCCTGAGCTCGGCGCTGTGTGAGGTGCCCTCCCTGCCCGGGACACCGGGCATCATGCCTGGCTGGGCACGGCCTCCTGGGTGCCCCCGAGGGGGGGTTTCTGCAGACCCCGGGGCGCGATGCAGCATCCCTGGCACGAGCGAGGTGCCGACTGGGTGAAGGAAGGAAGGTTTCCACGGCTCTGGTGCCGGCATCTCCCCAATATGTGGGTTGCCTTGGCCCGAATCGCGGGTGGTGCTGGGATGGAAACGGCTGTACCTACAGCAAACTGGTCCTTTGGCTGGAAGCGGCTCAGCTGTGAGCAAAGCTAGAGAAACTAATTCCTCTGGAAGCTGGAGGGGGGAGAGTTGTGCTCTGTGTGGGTGAAGGCCACGTGGGCAAGGAGATGCCACTGCAACCAAGGCTTTCTCTTGTGTACAGTGCTCGTAACATCAGTGCCGAGGTTGTGCAGCCGTTCCTCGAACGCGGGCTCGGTTGCGTTGAGCTTTTCCAGGTCGTGTGTTCAGGCTGGGGGCTTCCTTGCTGTGTGTCGGCCCTGGGCTTCCTCGGAAAAGAGGTGATGGCCTGAGCGCAGGGCCGAGGGTGACCCGTTTGCCACCGAGGAGGTGTGAGCCGGGCTGGCTAGCGGGGATGCTCCTTCTTCCAGCCCTGCTTTCGGGCTGAAGCCTGCTGGTGCGTTGCTGGGAAGCTTTAGATCGTGCGATTTTCGCTCCCCCCAGCGGCTAGGACTCAAACGATAGCGGTTTCCTGCCGCTGCCTCCTTGGCTGTGCCGAGTTCAGCAGCCCCTGCAACCTGATCTCGTTCCTTCCCCTTTTTTAAAAAAAACCCTGCGAAGTCAAATGTTCAGTCTCCTAATGCCTTCTTGGCTCTAAACCCCAAGCGTGGCCCCCTTCCTTCCCCTGCCAGGCTTGCAGACTATTCAGGACTTGTTTTAGCAACTTTAATGATGCATTAACACATGTGCCTTGCACACTGCAGCCCTGGAAACCTCGGCTGCAAGCCAAGCTCCCTGGATTTGCAAAATCAGCAAAACGGGAATGTTTTCCTAGCCCCTGTTTCTAGCGAGAGGCCGGCAGCAGCCCACTGGGGTGGGAGCGTGGTATGTGAGAGCCCCTTTGCTGCTCTGAAATAGCTGCTGGAGCTGATGGAAACAGATACAGCCTCCCCCCTGCTCCCGCTGCGGCCCGAAAGCAAAGCTGCCTCCATTCGGAGGAGGGTTTTGTCTTTTTTAGACTCGCAATATGGCCTCGTCTCCGCCTGCTCGGAGCAGCAGGCAGCAGCGGCCTCCTGGAAGCAGACCCCGTTCCCGTCAGCCTGGCAGGGCTGCCGAGACGGGCGTCTGGCGGCTCGGTGTGCCGAACAAGGGGACGCGGGCGCCGGTGCCAGCGACGGGGCCAGATGGAGCCGCGGCTCCCCGGAGCGCTCGGTGCTGGGTGTTTGTCCCCCCTCCTGCCAGCCCGGTGGGGCACCTGCAGCGTGAACATCTCACCTGGGTTTGCACCTTGCAGAAGGGGCCCGGTGGTGGTGTGCTGGCTGTTGCACCAGTGACGAGCATCTCCAGCCCTGTGGGGCAACTTCCAAAAGACTTTTCTCATGTATTAGTGCCTGAGTCTAGGGGTCCAGAGCAGAGCTAGGGGTTGTGTTTTGCTCTCTGCCTTCGTTAGCATCTGGTGTTTGTGGAGGCAGCCCTGGCATGGTGGAGGGGAGGCTTCAGCTGGGCACCAGCGGCAGGAGATGCTGATGGGTGCCTTGCGCAAGGCTGGCCGCTGTGCCTGGCCATGGGAAGCCGCAAGCAGTGGGGAAGGCTGTAAGGTGATTTGTCTTGTTGCTGTCCCTATGCTCTGGCCTGCGGCTGGGTTTCCAGAGCTGGAGGTGGTGCCTGGATCAGTGCAGTAGTTGGCTGAGGACCTTGCTGCTTGTGTATCTGCTCACAAGCTAGTTATCCCTCCTGGGGAGAAGCCGGGGAAGGAGCTGTGTCTCGTGGCTTCACCCCTGGCTTCTAGCAGAGCCTGTTACCTTCATGTGAAATCATGTGGGACCTGGCATGAGCCGTCCTCTCCCCTCTGCCTTCTGGTAGGGACGAGCCGGGAGCTGAGCAAGATGCTCTGCGGGGGCCAGGCTCAGTGCTGTGCAACCGCAGACCCTCCTGGCTGCTGTTGGGCTGGACCCAGCTCCCACCCTGCAGCATCCTGCTGCAGCCCGAGCGCTTGCTGGAAGAGCAGAGACCCAAGGAAGCTGCTCTGACCCAAAAGTTGGGGTCTCTGGGCTTGGAAAAAGGCAGAGCCCTGCCCTCGCAAGCAACACGATGGCTCTGGAGCAGGCAGAAAGGCGCTTTTAGGCGGGTGCAGAGGATGCACCGGGTCCACTTGCCGGGGGAGGTGGAGGAAGCGGCTGGCGCTGCCTTACAGGGCTCACAGCGTGGGGAAGCGGCTGTGCCTGTGGCAGATGGCGGTGCTGGACGGGTGCTGCTGCTATTTGAAGCATGTGGAGTGTGGGAGGGAAGACACCTTTTTATAGTCCCTCTTAATCCTGCACTCGCTGGAGGAGGGGCTTTAGCCCACCAGGCATCGCCGCTCACTGGTGGGGACTGGTGTTGCTGCCCAATTTGCTGTTTGAGCTGGTCGTGGCGCTGTGCCAGGGTCAGTGCTGGAGCATCTTCTGAGCACCTTCATTGGCTCCAGGGAGATGATGGTGGTGGCTCTGTCTCTGGGGTCCTTCTAGCAGGTTTTGAGCTGTTTCTTGCAGAAACTTTCCAGTGACAGGGAGAATCCCCCTGGGTCTGCCTGCTGGCAGGGGCAAGCGGCTGTGGGAGTTGTGGTGTTGCTGGACCCCAAGGCTGGGGTGTAAATGCCATGGAGCAGTCGAGCTGCAGGAGCAGACACCACTCGGTTCGGACCCTGGTGGTTTGATACTTCCCTTGGCTCAGCCTCTTCGCCGTGGGTCTCTGCAGGGGTCCTCTCCCTCCTGTGTCCCCGCAGGGTGCCCGGGTGTGGATCCCTGACTGTGCTGAAGTCTGGAGGGTGGCAGAAGTAAGCAGGAGCTATGAGGAAGGAGACGACGTTCTCCATCTCCGCCTGGAAGATGGCTTGGTAAGGCTGGTGCTGCACACCCTGCCAGGTCCCTCCTGTGCTAGCTGAGCATCCTGTGCCTGCAGGTGGGATTCACCTTTATGGCCCCAAACAAACCTCTAGGCTCTAAAGGAGGGGCTTTTAAGCCCTTGAGCTCTTAAAGCAGGGAGCAGGAAGGACAACAGCGTTTTGAATGCTGCCTGGATGCACCAAGAGGCCACTAGACTTCTCTGACAAGTCTGTTGAGGCCGGACAGTGCAGACATTCGGCACTCACCCCTGCAACCAGTCCTGCATCCATCTGCACCATTGCTCCAAGCAGGAGCCTGGCTCTCTGGATCCTGCCTGGCTCCCAAACGGCCTCCAGCTCAGCTTGCTGGTTCAGCTGGGCTTGCAGCTCCCAGTGACCAATGGCCCAAGCACGGCCTGCAAAACCTCCCCGCGTGGCCAGTTCTGCCCTCTGCAGGCTGCTGGCCCAGCTCAGCCCTTACCCTGCTCTGTGCATCCCCGCAGGAGCTGGCCTACCCCATCGGGTCCCAGCTGCCACCTCTTTGCAACCCCGACTGCCTCTCTGGCAAGGACGACCTGGTGGCCCTCAGCTACCTGCACGAGCCGGCGGTGCTGCACTCGCTCCGGGTGCGCTTCCTGGAGGCCAACGCCATCTACACCTACTGTGGTGAGTCCCATACGCTGCCGTGCCTGGCTCCCACCCCGGTGGGACGGGCCTGGTGCGCCCCTTGGGTGCTCGGTGGAGTGCAGGCACCCGTCCTGCCCCAGTGTGGCACTGGGTTTGCATGTCCCTCTTCCTCCAGGTATCATCCTTGTTGCCATCAACCCGTACAAGCAGCTGCCCATCTACGAGGAGGAGGTGATTTATGCCTACAGTGGTCGGGAAGTGGGGGACATGGACCCCCACATCTTTGCCTTGGCGGAGGAAGCGTACAAGCAGATGTCACGGTGAGAGCTGTCGCTGTGCCACGTGGTTGCTGCCCACTCTCCCAGACCCCAGCGTCCCTGCTAGCACAGGGCGGATGGAGGGAGAGGGACAGTGGCTGCTGCTTGGGGTGATAAACCCAACTCAGGAGCATCCTCCAAGGTTGAGAATGGGGAGACCGAAGCGTGCTCTGGACCATGGTCTCTCCCCACAAGCCTTCCCTCTGGGACTGTCCCGGCCTCACATCTCCCTCCCGCAGGTACGGCAAGAACCAGTCCCTCATCATAAGCGGCGAGTCGGGCGCGGGGAAGACAGCGTCGGCCAAGTACGCCATGCGGTACTTCACCACCGTTGGCGGCAGCCTGAGTGACTCCAGCATGGAGGACAAGGTGCTGGCCTCCAGCCCTCTCATGGAGGTGGGTCTCCCATTTCCCCAGGCTGTGCCTGAAGCCGGCTCTGTGAGGGGGCAGCTGGGATGCAGGGGGTGGCTGGGCACTTCTGCAGTGCCCCTGTGTCACTGAGCTCCTCATGGCCCTGTCTGACCCCTCATGTGCTTCTGGGGCTTGAAAGTGCTCAGGTCTCAGCCCTGCACTCCCCCAAGCCACCTGGGCATCTTGCTCCCTGGATGCCCGTGTCCTTGTGCTGAGGCAGCAAGCCATGGCAACCCTGGCTGTAGGCTGGGGGAGCTCATGCCCCACACTGAGGAAGGGTCCTTGTCCCTGGGTGCCCCAAGCACAGTTGGGCATGGCCTTATCCAGGCTCCCAGTGCTGGTGGTGCTGCTGCTGGGCTGATTGGTGAAGGAGGGAGAGGCAGAAGACCTGGGTCCTACTGGTTTTGCTGCAAGTTTGGTGGGTGATGCCATGCCAGTGGGTGGTGGTGGGGTTTGAACCTCTCTACAGAGCACTTGCAGACGCAGGGTTAGCAGAACCTGCCTGCCTTCCCTCCCCACCAGGCCTTTGGGAATGCAAAGACAACCAGGAATGACAACAGCAGCCGCTTTGGGAAGTACATAGAAATTGGCTTCAGCCAGGCGTATGTCACAGGGGCCACCATCAAAACCTACCTGCTGGAGAAGTCCCGGGTCACCTTCCAGGTGGGTCTCTGGGGTGGGATGGGGACAGGGCTGTGTGGGAGCCCCCGGAGCTTGGAGACCTGCCAAGGCCCCCATGTCCTGGTGTTCCCAGAGATGAGCTGGGCTGAACCCTGCCCTCCTGGGGAGCAACCCCAGCACTGGGGGATTGAGCTGGGAAAGGAGATGTCCCTTAATCTCTGAATCTGGGTCACCAGCACTGCTGTGGGTGGGCACAGCCCCAGGGTCCCTGCCCTTGCTAGGGGAGTGGGAGAGGGCCCCAAGGTGACCAGGCCACTCAGAGCTTTTTTTCTTCTCACTTTTTTTTTTTTCTGCAGGCAAAAGCAGAGAGGAACTACCACATCTTCTACCAGCTCTGCGCCTCAGCAGCCCTGCCTGAGCTCCAAGGCCTGGGTCTCTGTGAGTGCCACCATGTCCCCCCACAGCACAGCTCACTGCCAAGGACAGACAGTGCTTGGCCCCCTCTGCTTCCCCTGCCTTCCCCACCACCCCAACTGGGTGGCTGGGTGCAGGGCCACCCCTGCTGCTAGCTGGGTGCTGGAGGGTGGGCCCTGGACCAGCTCTGCTGCTGCGGATGGGCACCCTGGTGCTTGGGGCAGGGTAAGGGCTAAGCCAGCCCAGCAGTGCCTGGGAGGCTGGTTGTGCCAGTTCCTGAGCTGGTGCCGGCTGGTGTCTCATCTGCAGGTGGGGCAGAGTCCTTCCACTACACCCGCCAGGGCCAGTGCACCGCTGTGGAGGGCACTGATGATGCTGCTGACCTGGACAGCACGCGGCATGCCTTCTCGCTCCTGGGTAATGTCCTTCCCTGGGCACCGGGGTGGGGGACCCTCATGTGGGGCGGGCTGGTCCCCCAGCTGTTCACCCACTACTTCCACCCCATTACTGCAGTGTCCTGGTGCAGGGGAGCCTGGTTGCCCATCGGGCAGAGTAGGGAAACCTCGCCCCAGTCCTGGAGATGTTCCCATCCCCTCCAGTTTGTGCCATGCAGAGGGGTTAGACCAGCAAGTGGGGAGAGCCCTGTGGGGTTTTGTGCACAGCCCCAGGCCTCAGAGGTCCAGCATGCTGTGTCTGTGCCTGGCAGGGGTGCTGGAGACTGAGCAGCTGGAGCTCTTCGGTGTCCTGGCTGCCATCCTGCACCTGGGCAACATCGCGATCAGGGGCAGGGACCGCCATGGAGATGGCTGCTTTGTCGAGGTGGGTGACAGCTCGCTGTCGTGTCCCTGAGCCCTGACAGGATGCCCAGCTGCATCCATGTGGCATGACCCTGGATCCAGATTCCTTGAGCTGCTCTGGCTGCAGGAATTGCCCCTTGGCTATGGGCCATGGGGCACAAACAGTCCCTGGCCCAGCATGGGCCACCCTTGCAGTGCTCTGCCACGCCAGCACCTGGAGTGACAGGACTCTGTCTGCAGCCCACAGACAAAGCCCTGGGCCTGTTCTGCACGCTGCTGGGTGTCGAGGAATCGCAGGTGTCACGCTGGCTCTGCTACCGCAAGCTGGTCACCACCGGGGAGACCTATATGAAGCCCCTGTCCAGGCAGCAGGCGCTTGACTCCCGGGATGCCCTGGCTAAGCATATGTATGGGCAAGTCTTCAGGTGGATGGCAAGTAGGGTCAACCGTGCCCTGCGGTCACCAGAGGGACACCACACCTCCATTGGCATCCTGGACATCTACGGGTAAGATGAGCCGTGCTCCAGCCAGCTCTCCTCCAGGCTGGGCTGCATGGAAGACCATGGGTCTTTCTCCTGAATCAGCCACAGCAGCCTGTCCTCAGGTGGTGACTGATCCACCTGGGGCTGTGTCTGCAGTGGTGTCGGCTGGGTGGTTGTGCCAGTCCTCAGGTGGCTTTGCTCATCCTTGTGGAGCTGTAGTCGAGATGGGGTGGCTGTGCCCTACAGCTGCCTCAGTTCAGTCCTCTGCTACCCTCAGGTTTGAGATGTTTGAGCTCAACAGCTTTGAGCAATTCTGCATCAACTATGCCAATGAGAAGCTGCAGCAGCTCTTCAACCTGGTAGGTGTCATGAAGATGTGCCTCCTCCCCACCACGCTGGGAGCTAGCGAGGGTGGGCCCTGCACATCCCAGCCATGCTGTTGCCTTTGGCTCTCTGCCTCGGGAATGCAGCTGGTCCTTCAGTTCCCCATGCTGTGGACACAGAGCTCTGGGAGGCCGCTGGAGTTGAGCATGGACCATGCTGAGATGCCCTCTCCTCTTTCTAGGCAGTGCCTGGCTAAAAGTGCCCCTGCCTTCTCTCCCCTTCCCCAGGAGAAGGCCTGCTCAGGTGCCCTTGGAAACCAAGCTATTTCTTGCAGCCTGTATTTGAGGCTGGCCCTTCCATCCCTTCCCAGCTCAGTTGTCTTCTGCTCTTCCTTCCCTTCAGCATGTCTTCAAGTTGGAGCAGGAGGAATATGTGACGGAGGAGATCCCTTGGGTCTTCGTTGACTTCTGTGACAACCAGCCATGCATCGAGCTCATTGAGGGCCGCCTTGGCATCCTGGACCTGCTGAACGAGGAGTGCAAGGTGGGCCGGGGTGCTGGTAGCAGGAAGCTGTGCTGTTCAGAGCCCCCGGCTGCCCCCTCTGACATATTTGCCTTTCAGATGCCCCAAGGCAGTGACGGGAGCTGGGCCCAGAAGCTTTATCACACTCACCTCAGCAGCTCCCACTTCCAGAAGCCCAAGAGGCCCACAGACGCCTTCATCGTCTGCCACTTTGCTGGCAAGGTAGGGAGAGCTGTGGTGGGTACAGCCTTGGGCTGGGAGGGCTCCAAGGTGGGTCTGTGCCAGGGGGCATGGATCCTGCCCCACGCTAGAGCTGGTGGCAGTGGCTCTGCCAGTCTGCAGCCTCCTGTCATCCCAAATGGCTGGAAAAGCCACCCATGTCCAGACACCCTCCCAGGCTAGGGGAGCAGATCCTGGTTGTGCTGAAGCAAGTCTCTGGCCTCCTGCTCTCTGCGAGGGCCCTAAATATGGAAACTGCCTGGCTCTTCGGTGCCTCAGCACAGCCTGAGCCCAGTGAGGGCTCCTGTCACCAGCCTCCGAACAGCAGCAGCCTCCCAGCAGGGTAGAAAGGCTACAGGTGTGTCTGAGACCAGCTCTGACTTGTGCCAGGACTTTCTGAAGCCTTGAACTGTCTCTAAGCAGGGCTCTGCTTTAAGCAGGGCTGGGAAGCTCCCAGGCTAATGTTGGTGCCGGCTTTGTCCCCTGCCAGGTGGAATACCAGTGCAGTGGGTTTGTGGAGAAGAACAGGGACGCTGTTCCTGAGGAGCTGGTTGGGCTGCTGCGAGCCAGCAAGGTGAGAGCACAGCACAGCTGGGCACAGAGCAGCAGCCATGCAGGATGAGGTCTGGGTGACTCATTGCAAGGGGATTTGGGCTTCCGAAGTGCTGGGCAGTGTTGAAAACGAGCCCTGCAGGGTAAATCCCCGCCTGCTCCCTCCTTGCCTGTGAGGGAGCAGGATTAATGCCAAGAGCTCTGCTGCTCAGCTTCTTCCCTGCCTGGGTGCCAGCAGAAGGGGGGCACCCTGTGCTCACAGCCAGGACGAAGGGTGCTCAGCCCTGCGCTACCAGGCTGCTCCTGGGCATGAGAGGCAGGTGCTGGCCCGGGTGCGGGTGGGTGCAGGGCCGGTGCAGTGGGGATCCTTCCCGGCAGATGGTGCCAGGCCCACGCTGATGCCCCGCTGGTGCTGCCCGCGCCAGGCGTGCCAGGCCCGCGCGGCGGACTAGGGGCTGGGTGGGCTTGGCCTCATACGGCACCAGCCATGGGCAGTGTAGCCCTGAGGTCTGGGTGCATCCCACCTCGTTCCCATGCCTGGGATGTGGTGCTGGATACCTCGGCCTTGCCGTTGCTACAGAGGGCTGGGATGTCCTGCTGCTCCTGGGTTAGTAATGCTGTTATTTCTCCCCTTCACCCTGCGTGGCGCTGGCAGAAGGTAAGGGGAGGCTTGGAGGGCTTTCAAGCACACCTAGGAGGGGTCCCCAGGGCTTGCACTGGGTTTTACCTAGGGGGAAGCAGTAGGCATAAGCACAGCTGGCTCCTACACATCTGGCAGGCACTGGGCCACATCTGGGAGTGCTCTGTAGCAGGCAGAGGACTGCACTGAGCTGGCCTCTGCAGAGCCTGCAGGGTTTTGGGGCTGCATCTCCTGGCACTGGCTCTTGGGTGGCCTTAGAGGGTAGGTGCTTGTGCAAGGTCTGCCCGGCTCTGATAGCTGCTCTGCTCTGCTCTGCCCCAGTCCACCCTGCTCGCTGAGCTCTTCCTGGAGGAAGGGGATGGCACGGTGTCCCTGCAGTCCCGTAGGTCCAGCGGGCCCAGGCTTGCCAGTCGCCCCGGCCGGAGATCACTGCCTGGGAACAACAAGAACAAGAAGTCTATTGCCAGCCAGGTACGGAGCTGGGGAGCTGTGTGCTGAGCCCAAGGCAGGGAGGGGGCATGGGGCACGGCTGCCCAGGGAGGGATAGGGTAGCTGTGAGGGGACCTGTCATGGGTTTGCAGGCAGCTCTGCCAGCCCTGGGCCCTCTGCCCTGGCTTGGGGCAGCTGGGGAAGGCCAGCTCAGCCCTCTCTGTGTAGCTGGTTCCTGGGGACCAGGAGGTCCAGGACATGCCTGCCGGCCCTGACCATGCTTGTGTTGTCCTCCACAGTTCAAAGCCTCCCTGCGCAAGCTCATGGAGGTGCTGGGCAGCACCACATCACACTACATCCGCTGCATCAAACCCAATGACAGCAAGCAGCCCTTTGTGTGAGTGCTTGGCTGGGGGAAGCTGGAGGGTTGGGGACACTGAGGCATTGTCACCACCCCAAGCCACGTCCTGCCTGCCCTAGTCTGGGGGGCCCTGCATGCTGGGCTGGGGCCTGGCTGGGGATCTGTCCTAATTAGGCCCTCTTTGCCCTAGGTTTGACTCCAGGCGAGTGGTGGAGCAGCTACGAGCCTGCGGTGTCCTGGAGACCATCCGGATCAGTGCTGCGGGCTACCCCTCCAGGTACCCCGGCAGCACCCGGGGGCTCTTGCTGGTCACAGCACCTGCTGACTCCCCGACTGTCTCCCGCAGGTGGACGTACCAGGAGTTCTTCGACAGGTACCAGGCTCTGGTGACCAGGGAGGAGCTGACGGGCACCAGTGAGAAGCAGATCTGCAACCTTGTCCTGGAGAGACTGCTCCAAGTAAGAGCCCTGCTCTGCCCTCCATGCAGAGACTGTGGTATCTGAGCATCCCTTGTGGATGCTTCTCCCCATCTTTCTGCTGGCAGGCCTGGGTGCCTGGTGGAGTACAGAGACTGGTCCAGCACAGCCAGGGGTGGGTGTGCTGGGAGACAGGGAGAAAATGGGATGATCCAGGACCAGGGGAGGCCAAGCAAGATCATAAAGTCCCAGATCAGTGAGCAGCACCGCTGGCAGTGTAGAGCAGGGGGTCTGGCTGGGCTGTGCCTTGCCCCAGGACTGACTCCTTCCTTGCGTTCAGGATCCAAGGAAGTACCAGTGTGGGAAGAGCAAGGTGTTTTTCCGGCCTGGCCAGGTGGCCTACCTGGAGGAGCTGCGTTACCAGAGGCTGAGGGAGGCCTGCGTCCTGCTGCAGAGGCACTTGCGAGGCTGGCTGGCACGGAGGCGCTTCCAACGCATGCGTGGAGCAGCGATCTGCCTGCAGCGATACGCCCGAGGCATGCTGGCCCGGAGGTGAGATGGTGCCAGGGCTTGGGGTGCCTCCCCTGGGGAGGGGATAGTCGAGGCCTGATGCAATGAGCTGAGAAAGCTTCAGCTCTGGGGTGAGCTGGCAGCTGCTGCTCAGCCCTGCTGGAGCCTGGTCTTGGCTGTGCTTTGACCTGGGTGTCCCTGCAATATGGGCTGGGGGTTTCTGCCCTCTCTGCAAGCTCTGCCACCCATTCCCACCTCTCTGCCCTCCCCGCAGGCTTGCTGAGGTGCTGCGGAGGACCAGGGCTGCCGTGGTGCTGCAGAAGAGCGTGAGGATGGCTCTGGCCAGGCGCTCCTATCTCCATGTGCGCCGGGCTGTCCTCACTATCCAGGCTTTTGCCCGGGGCGTGTTTGCCAGACGTCTTTACCACCAGGTAGGGGCCTGGTGGCACAGTGGGAGCAAGGGGTCCTGCCTGGATGGGGCCAAGCTGCAGCCTTGGAGGTGGGCCTGGCACAGCCCTGCTGTGCTCCCTCCCTGGTGCAAGGCAGGACTGGTGTGCTGGACCTTGCACCCTGCCATGCTGGGGCAGGCTGGGAGCGCCTTGCTGTCACCCTGGCCCATATCTGCAATGCTGTCACCCTCCTGTCCTCTGTGACAAGCTGTGGTCACTTGGCAGGCTGAGCATGCTTGCTAGAAGCACAGGGCAGGATTTGCAGGGGGCAGGTACCCAATCACCTCCTGGTGACAGCACGGACTGACCCTGAGCATCCCCAGTTGCACAGCACTGGCTTTCCCCTGGTCCCCACCTTGCTGGCGGTGCCACTGCCTCATCTCCCTCCCTCTACAGATGGTGCGGCACCAGAAGGCCGTGGTGATCCAGGCTGCTGTGCGCGGCTGGCTGGCCCGTAGGCACTACGCGCGTCTGCGCGGGGCTGTCGTCTACCTGCAGTGCTGCTACCGCCGGGCCCGGGCGCGCGGGGAGCTGCGACGCCTGCGTGCCGAGGCCCGCTCGGTTGAGCACTACAAGCAGCTGCACAAGGGCATGGAGATCAAGGTGATGCAGCTGCAGTGCAGGCTGGACGAGCAGGTGGGTGCTGCTGGGCTGTGGCACGGTGTTTTTGCCAGGGCTCGGGCTGCAGCAGCCCCAGGGCATTGCTTTAACTGTCCTCAACCTCTGCTCTCCCTCTGGATCCCAGCTTCCTAGGGCAAGGCAGCAGCTGCTTGCATGGACTGCTCTTTGCTGGAAGCTGAAACCACAGTGTTGTGTGTCCTCAGTCCCCTCCTGGCTGTGGGGTGGGAGCTGGCCCTGCAGATACATGTCACCAGGCAGAAGTCACATATCTGGTTCTCATTCCTGGGTTCTTGGTGCTTCCCTATGGACCTGAGGAGCTGCTGCCCTGTGGCTGGGTGGCCCTGTCCTTCCCCAGGCTGGGCTCCCTCCTGGGTGCTTGGTTGGGTGCAGCCTCGCAGCAAGGCGTTGTGCTGCTGAGAACAGCTCTGTCCCAGCACACCACGTTCCCCTACCAAGCTCCCCGCCGGCAGCATCTGCCATCTCCATCTGCGTCAGCGTCACGGCATCGGCTCTCAGTGCTCTGTCTCTGGGGGTGGCTGTGGCAGGGTGTAATCCTGTCTCTGGGTGTTGGGGGAAGCAGGCCTGGAAACGCCTGTGGTCAGGGCTGACTGGGAGGTGGGGAAGGGGCTGTGGAGCCATGGCTAGCCTCACATGTGACTTCATCTTGGGTGGTGCATCGTGGAGGAGAGCTCTGCTTTGGCTCCATAACAGAGGCTCAGGGCTCCAAACAGCTCAATAGAAGTCTAGGTACCTCATTTCCCATCTGGGTTCACTGCAAAAGATTGGCCTGGATACATGTGTGGGCTCCTTCTGGCACATGGCTCCACTTAATGGAGCACGGGTGGGGACACACCGCCCTGCTCAGACCCATCTGATGTGCTCTGCCCCATCGGCCCAGGCCCAGGAGAAGCAGCGCCTGTCGGAGCAGCTCTCGGCGCTGAACGCTGCCCACGCCGAGGAGGTGCAGCAGCTGCGGGCTGAGATGCAGCGGCTGCGGGAGGACGCGGTGTGCGACACCCACGTCCGGCGCCTGCAGGAGCGGCTGGCTGAGCTGGAGCGGCACAGTGCTGAGAGCAGGCTGGGCCAGGAGGTGGAGGAGCTGAGACAGGTGGGATGCAGGGGAGAGGGTCCTGGCTGCCCCCATCCCTTGGGGCAGCCCTGGCTGGACAAGCTTGGCCAGAGATGCTCTTGCTCTTAACCCTGGCTTAATCCAGCCCTGGGCTTCAAGGGGCTCTCTGGGATTTGCTAGTTTGCTGTGGTGGTCTGGGATGGCCCCTGCAGGGGCTGGGCTGGGGAGGAGACCTCCAGGCAAGGGCAGGCAGCCAGGGTTGGCCCCGCACAAGGCTCTGGCTGTACCTGCCCCTTGGTTTTTCCTGCAGCGCTTGGCAGAGGTGGAGGCTGCGAAGCTGCACCTGGGAGAGGAGAGAGATGCTCTGATCCAGCAGACACTGGAGCAGTCACAGGATCTGGAAGGTAAAAGGCCTCTTCTGCCTGGCTCGTGCTATCCCTGGGGAACAGCCTGGGGAACTGGATATGGGCTGGTCCTTCAGGTTGAACCATGTCCCTGTAAGGCCCCTTGCAGGAAGGGGGGCTCTGGCCATGCTGACCTCCTTCAGAGGGGTCCCAGCTCTGCCTAGAGCCACACAGCCTCCATCCTCCCTTCTGCCTGAGGGGTGTTGCTGGGGTAGAGCAAGCCCCACTTGGGCCATGAGCGCTTCCCGTGTCCATCTGCCCCGCAGAGCAGCACCAGCGAGCAGCGAGGGAGAGCCAGGGGCTGCTGCAGGAGCTCGAAGAGGAGCGAGCTCGCTACCAGAGCCTGGTGAAGGAGTACGCCCGCCTGGAGCAGGGCTATGAGAACCTGCGGGACGAGGTGGCCTTCCACAAGGTGAGAGGCCCGTGTGGACATGGAAGGGCTCGGGGTGGAGCAGTACTATAGCTGAGTGTGATGAATACAGCAGTCCTCAGACACCAGTCTTGCTATGAAACCAGCTGAGCCAGTTTGGAGCAATGTCTCTCTTGATGCCCTTGCAGGGCAGCAGGTGCCAGGTCTCTGCTGTGCAGCCAGCTTGTCCAGGGCAACCTCTGGCCTTGTGGGAAATGAGAATTGGGGGCCAAACCCCATGTGCTGGGATCCCCAAGCCGAGACATCCTGAGACTTTCCAAAATCATCTTGCCTTCAGCTATTGCCCCTTCATGGTGGGACTCCCCTCTTGCTCTTGGGAGAAGCTGCCCTGTTCAGTGTTGAGTAGGGGTGCTGGGGATGTGGTTCAACAGCCTCGTGCCTCTCTCCATATGCAGCACAGCACCTTCAGACGGTCCCCTTCATCCGAGAGCTTCCTGGGCTCCGAGAGCAGCTACCTGTCCTCCATGTCCACGGCTCCTTCACGGGATGGCTCTGACCTGCAGGCTGAGGCAAGTTGTGACACTAGTGACCCAAGTGTGCCTGGTGGAGCTGGGAGGGGAGACTGTCCTGTCCCTTCTCTTGCCTGCCCTCCTGGGGAAGGATATCCCTTGGTGCACCAGCACGTGGTGTGGGCTGCTGGCCAACCTCTCCTTTCCTGTGTCCAGGGGCCAGAGGAGCGCTGGCAACCAGTGCTGGAGGGCCAGCAGCCCCAGCCCGGCAGCGAGGCCATGCTGAACGGCAGTGTGGGCCAGGACCCATTTGAGAAGGCGTATCTCCTCCTCCTGGGGCAGCTCAACGCTGTCAATGAGGAGCTGGCCCGGACCCGGGAGGAGCTGCGGAGGGCCAGGGCTCCTGCAGAGTCCGAGGAGAAGAGACCCCTGGATTTTCTCAAGCGCAGGGTGAGCACCCCTCCCTGCTGCAAACAGGGCTGGCCCCAGGCTCACGGCAGCTCACCTCACCTCATCCTCCTCTCCCAGCAGAACATTGCTGAGATGCTGGGGCTGGCCAGGAGCCCGGAGAAGGCAGCTGTAGATGATGACTTGAAGCATGCATACGACGCTGTCCAGGTTGCCAATAGGTGAGTGCTGGTGGTGCACCCCCAAGGAGACTCGCTAGCTGAGGCCAGTGTGTCCCACCCACTCCAGGTCTGCAGTCCCATTCCCAGGCAGAGCACTGGGAATGAGGGGCAGCCTGATGCCCTGCACTACGCAGCCATGGGCATAGGGCAGTCCTGGCTCCCATTTCCTCCATGGCACCCAGCTGCTTTTTCCTAGGGAGCTGGAGCATCCCACTATGCTCCCAAATACAGGCAGCATAGGCACACCTAATTCCCAAGCTCCTTGGGTGCCCTGGGCTCAACAGGAGCCTGCTGAGGTGGCAGGGGGGTTGGTTGGAAGCAATGTGTCACTGAACTGGCACAAAAATGTGCATAAACTTTGTGTTCAAGGCTTGATGCAGGAAAACCTGAGTTGGGAGGTGCTTCTCTGGGGTGCCAGTTAGGTCTGTGTTGCCTCCCACCCCCCAAGGGTGCATGGGCAGGGAAAGACTCTCCGGCTCTGAGGGACAAATGCCACCTCAAGCCTCAGCCTGGCTGTGCTACCTTCCAAAAGCCTCTTCTCAGGTAGTGATGTCCTGCCCTTGGAGTTTGGGCTGCCTAGATGGGGCTCTGGGTGATGGCCCAGCCTCGTGCCTCAGTTTCCCCGCCTAGCCCACGTGTGCCTGTGCCCTGCAGGCTGCTGGCCAGCCAGCTGCGGGAGGAGAAGCAGCAGCACGAGGAGGAGGTGGAAGGGCTGCACCTGGACATCCGCTCCCTCAAGCAGCTGAGCCAGCAGCAGGCAGCCCTGATCCAGGACCTGCAGCGGCACCAGGGCCAGGAGGGGCTGCAGCACCATGTCGTGCGGCTCAAGGAGGAGAACTGGGTAAGGGGGGGCAAACCAGGGTGCCAGGACAGGGCTGGGGGCTGGCTTCCCCCTCCAGCCCTCACGTGAGCCCCAGGCAGCCCCTTGGGGAGCAGTGCGGGGGACCCTGCTATGTCCTGCCGCCCTACCCTGCAGGAGGGTCCTGGGTGCTGGTGGGGGTGTCTGGACTGAGGGGAGGCTGCCTGAGCCTCACAAGGCCTGTCCCTGCTCAGGAGCTGTCCCAGAAGCTGGAGAGGCAGGAGAGGACCACAGTGAAGCTCCAGAAGCAGCTGAGAGCCTACGCAAAGCAGATCCAGGACCTCACAGGCAAGTGCCTGCTTGGGGGAGAGCTGTAGCTCAAGCTGGGGAGCAGGGCCTCCCCAAAGGGGTGCTGAGGAGCTCTGCTTGGAGCAGGGAGGCTGCCAAGAGCTGGGCCTTTTAGCTGCTCTGTTGGGCTCATGTTGCATCATGTCCTTTAATGGGAGCTCGCAGGCAGCAGTCTTTGAGGATGGTGGTGGTCTTTGCACCAGTGTGCTTGCACCCTCCCTAAGGCATTGTAAATAAGATTCTTCCCTCTTGACTGCCTCTGGGGACCTTCCCCTTCTGCACGGTGGCTGAAGGAACCAGCACCTTGGAGCAGGTCCCCCACCATGCTAGAGTCCCTCAGAGGGGACAGCTGGAGCTGATGGTAGTTGATAGCTCCTGGCTTCCCTCTCTGGAACAGGACCCAGTCTTGGTCCTGTGGCAGGACTTGACCTGTGCTCCTCTCCCCAGTAAGGAGAGAGGCCACCTGGCCAGGACAGGAGCCAGCAGGGTCCCCAAAGGTCTCGTCCCCAGCTGGGCTGTCCCAGGGCATGCTGGCATGGAGAATAGAGGATGAAGGACGCATCATCAAGGCCATCATTACAGGTAGGGTTTGGAGAGAGGGAGACTCCTTACCCTGCACCTCAGCCTGCAAGTCCCTGGCAGGGTCTCTTGCCTGATGCGTGTGGGCTCCCTCCTTCATGCATTGCTGGGGCAGGATTCTGCCCAGCTTGGGACCCGTTTTCCATAGCTGCTTGAATGCCAACTGTTCTCTCTCCTCCAGACTACAGACCGCAGAGCAGCCCTGGGGTGCTCCCGGACCTGCCAGCCTACATCCTCTTCATGTGCCTCCGGCACGCAGACCACTGCTGTGACGAACCCCGGGCCCACTCACTGCTGGATGCTGCTATCAACACCATCAAGAGAGTCATGAAGGTGCTGGGTCTTGCTGGGCAGAGCGAGGTGGATTTGTCCCCTGGGCCCGGCATGTGCCAGGTCGTTTCCAGCCTGAGCACCTCCTGGGGTGGGAGGGTGCCCTGGGGTGCTGAAGAGCTGCTCGAAGGTCTGACTGTGCATCAGTGTTGTACCCCAACCTGAGGTGCCCTGGTGTGGAGCAGGGAGGCTGTGGCCCACTGGATTTAGGGGGCTGGTACCACCCCTCATCAGGCTTTCGACAGTGTGGGTCACAGAGCTAAGGTGGGACGTGCTGCTCTCACTACCAGAGCCCCACTGACCCCATGCTGGGGCTGGGACTCTGCCCTGGCCCTCTGTCCCCTCCCACAGAAGCACAGCGATGACTTTGATGTGGTGGCACTGTGGCTTGCCAATGCCTGCCGGCTCCTGAACTGCCTGCGCCAGTACGGCAGGGATGAGGTAGGGCTGAGCCCCCGGGGGCTGTGACATCTCCCTGGGGAGGGATGGGAGCTGAGCAGAGATGGGGGTGACCATCCCAACCTGGGGCCAGGTATCATGGGCTTTGGGGCTCTATCCTCTAGGCCTACAGCCTGGGAATGTGATGGGATGACCCAGGCCCCTCGGCCTCTGGAGGGCCAGGGTGGTACGCAGCAGCATCCCCCAGGGCCCTGGCCCCCTGACCCAGCCTGTGCCCCACAGAGCTACTGGCAGGAGAACACAGCGAGGCAGAACGAGCATCGACTGCGCAACGTGGACCCGCAGGGCGCCTGCCGCAGCCTGGGTGCCCTGGCCATCCAGCTCTACCAGCAGCTCATCCGCACTGCTGAGAAGGGCCTGAAACCCATGATTGGTATGGCTGGGGCTTGGGGGAGGGGGGTGCGAGGTACCCCATGGCCCACCAGTGTGGGGTGGGAGCTGGCTCAGCACAGCTGCACTTGGCTGCACAAACTGCCCATTCCTGCAGCTGTGAGGGTTGTACTGAGAGGGACGGGGGGGCTCTGGTCTGGACTGAGGAAGGTGCCCTGGATTGAGGCTGTCCTTCCACAGCAGCCACCCGAGCATCCCTGGGGATGGCTTGGAGGAAGCACCTAAGTGGGGGGGGTCAAGTCCCTGGGGACCTTGGGGTGCTCAGTCTCCCCCTGGCCCAGCTCTGCCACCTCCCAGCATGGGGCCAACTGGGGGGGACAGGTGCCCCCAAGGCCTGGCACATCTCTGCTGCCACCAGTCTCCCAGACCCAGGGCTGAGGTGCTGGATGCTCAAGGTGCAATGCAGCATCTCTCAGCTCTGGCCAAGCTGGGCCCTCCAGCACAGCCAGGCTGAGCCCTCTCTGTCCTTCAGTTGCCGCAATGCTGGAAAGCGAGACCATCCAGGGCTTGTCCTCCACTCGCCCTGCTGGTCCCCGCCGGCCCCTGGCAGCCCCTGCCCACACGCTGCCCGAGCTGCTGCAGCAGCTGGGCTCCTTCCGCGAGGCGCTGAGCCGCCAAGGGCTGCCCGCCGCCGTGGTGCACCAGGCCCTCCGCCAGCTCCTCTTCCTCGTCAGCGGCACCACCCTCAACTACCTGCTGCTGAGGAAGGACGCCTGCTCCTGGAGCCGCGGCATCCAGCTCAGGTTGGTCGGGGACGGCTGGGCTGGGGGACGGCTCAGGCAGTGCATGGGGAACCCGGCCACGTCACCTGCCTCCCTCTGTCCTGATCTCCCTCGCAGGTACAACATCAGCCAGCTGGAGCAGTGGCTGCGGGCGGAGGGGCTGCACCAGAGCGGGGCTCGCGAGGTGCTCGAGCCCCTGGTGCAGGCTGCCCAGCTGCTCCAGGTGAAGAAGGCCACGGAGGAGGATGCCGGAGCTATCTGCAGCCTGTGCACGGTGCTGTCAACACAGCAGGTACTGTGGTGCTTGGGTTGGCCATGCACCCACTTGAGAGGTCCCCTGTCCCTCTCTCCTCGCCTGGACCCTCTCAGCCTCCCTGGACACGGCACTGGAATTAGTGGGGCAGCTGGTCCCTGCTGATGGTCCTCCCATCTCCTGCAGGTTGTGAAGATCCTGCGGGCTTACACCCCTGCCGCCGGGCTGGAGGAGCGCGTGAGCCCCAGCTTCATCAGCAGTGTTGAGGTGAGCGGGACACGGGGTCTGGTGCTGTGGGGTGCTGCCCCACGTGGGTCACCCCCTGCCCCCAGGGCAGTGGGATGCTGAAGGATTGTCTCTCTGCAGAAACGGCTGCAGGAGCAGAACCCAGAGGGCCCCAGCCAGCTCCTGGTGGACACATGTCACCTCTTCCCTGTGCATCTGCCCTTCTCTGCCTCCTCTGTGCACCTGGATGAGCTCCGCATCCCTGACAACATTGACCTGGCCTTCCTCCATGTCTGAGCCCACGTCCGGTCCTGCAGCGGTGCCAGTGCCCAGCTGAGTGTTGGGATGAGCCTGAATCCCCTCTGGGACAGGAAGGCCATGAAGGCTTCTGGGTGCAGCACTTTTTACATGTCTAGTTCCTTTGGGAAGCTATTTATTTATTGAAAGTCATGTGCATTGTTTGTGGCCCAGCCAGGTCCTGTGAAGGTCTTGTGCTGAGGGCTTTAACTACTACTTTTAATCCTTTGAAGTTAATAAAAGTCTTTGCAAATAACTTGGAGCTTCAGGCTGTCTTTAGAGGATGCTCTGCTCTTGGGGTGGTGGGATGGGTGGTGCTGCCCTTGGGTCCTGGGGCTGGGTCCTGTGCCCAGGAGGGAACTGGGGCTCTGTGTCCCCAGGTCACTGCTGTGGGGTGAAGGTGTTGCAGCCGGGTCTGTGGGCACACGCAGCCCTGGAGGCAGTGGGGTATGTTGGTGGGAAATGGGGTGTTACTGGCTGGAGTTGGAGGCTGGTGCACATGGGCTCTGGTGACCTATGAGCCAGCAGGACAGCTCAGCCCTATTGCGTTTAACTCCTCTGCAAGGCCAAGAGCTTCAGCAGGGGGTCAGTGCACTCATGACCATCCCTTTTCCCTAGAGCTGGTGCTATGGGGCAGAGCTGCTCCTTTCTGCCCTGCTGTAGAGTTTCTGGGCTACTTATCCTTGGTGTTACCTCAACCATGAGAGCTTTGGCTTTGGAGACCTTCCCTTTGCAAACTACTTCCCCTGCACCCAGGGAGCCCTCCCTCGCCCTGCAGCACCCTCGGACACAGTGAAGGGTGTGCTTTTTAATGTCAGTTATAATAAAATATTTTTACAGAGCCCAAAAAAGTCAAAATAGTGCAAAACATCTCACTGTCATGCATCCATGGTAGTCCCCGCCGGCGGAGCCGGGCGGGTATTTACAGACACACGGGCATCGTCGACGAATGTGCTACATGAGCAGAGTTGGTCGGTTCAATCACATGCCAACGGGACGTCTCGGGGAGGGGGTGCGCGGGGCGGGGGGCCGGCAGCCGCAGGGCCGGCGGCTGGCTCGGTGCGCGGCGTGTGCGGGGGCCGAGGGCTGAGCCCCAGCCCGGCCGCGTGGGAG
The DNA here is from genome assembly GCF_036370855.1 of Dromaius novaehollandiae. Lineage (NCBI taxonomy): Eukaryota > Metazoa > Chordata > Aves > Casuariiformes > Dromaiidae > Dromaius > Dromaius novaehollandiae. Next base: position 4,776,061 of record NC_088122.1, on the reverse strand, counting down.
CAGCACTTAGAAAAAGGGTGTAAACATTGAACGGAAACGAGAGTGAACAGCTAAACCCTTTGGTCCCAGGCGGATCCTATAGAAAAAGGGACGGAGAGAGGGGACAGGCTGGGATACCCTGTTTCAGGAGGGGGGGGAGAGGTATATTGAATTTGGGGTTAAATCAGGCCTCTGTCTGCCCTAGCGGGGAGCAGCCCCGCTAGCTGGGGGACGTCCCCGTCACCCGGCCACCCGCACGAGACACACACACCACTGGTCACGGGGAAATGACAGCAAAGAGGAAACCGGGTGGGGGGGGAACCTCCGGGCTTTGGGTGGGGGGAATTTTGCTTGCGCCACGGAGGTCCCTTGGGTGCTGCTGGGACCTTGCAATGAGCAGGGATGGCCTGATGGCTCCCTCGTGCCGGGATACACCTGGTCCTCGTCCCCCCCTCCAGCCCTGGCACCCCGGAGCTGTGTCCCCTTTACGGGGGGGCGGGCAGGGAAGACGGGATCCGGGCCGGGGGCTTCTCACTGCCGCTCTCGGGGGGGGCCGTGGCCGCCCCGGTGCCACTGCCGACTGTGCAGCCTCCATAGCCCTTCCGCGCGGCGGCGGCGGGTGGGGGACGCGTCCGTGCCCCCCGCCCCGGGTATGTACAGCTATTCACATATGTACAGGGCGCTCGGCGGGCAGCAGCCAGCCCCGCTCGAGGGACGCGGCCCCGCTCCGGCTGCCGGGCGATTGCACCGGTCCTGTGTCCCCCCCGGGCCACCAAGCCCCCCACCCTGGTGCCTTCCTTGCAAAACTGGGTGCTGTTAGGGTCCCCCCACCCCAGGCACATGGGGAAGGGGCAGATCTGTCCCCTCAGCCATGCCAGGGTCCAGCACATCCCCGCGTCCCCTCGCTCAGCCCAGCTTGGCCCCTGGGTGGCATGGGGGGGACGTGCCTGGCTTGGCCATGCCCTGCATTGCCAGGCCAAAAGGGGGGGACCGGGGGGCTGTGCATGGCCCCCGCGTCCCCTCTGCGGCACTGCCCGGGCCGGGTCTCGCCGGGTGCCCCGGGGATGGGAAGGAGGCTCCTCAGGCGGCCGGTCCCTATGGCTTATCCATGGCTGGAGGATGCTGTAGAAAAGGGGCTGGGAAACTGGCGGGGGGGCCGGGGCCAGGGTTGGGGGGGGGACCCTTAACCGCTGCCCTCCTCGGCCGAGCGCGTGTCCGACTTGAGCTTGACGAACTCCTTGGCCACCTCGTCGTTGTTGCGCTGCGAGAGGATGCGGAGGACGGTGAGGCCGGTGTCGTCCATGTGGATGCGGCGGCCCAGGGGCAGCCAGCAGGCGCAGGCGGCCCGCTGCAGCACGTCGCGCAGCTGCAGCACGGCGAGGCCCACCGTGCGGTCCTCCCGCGCGAAGCAGTAGTCCTTGACGCACACCTGCAGCTCGTAGCACTCGGGGCCCGTCTCGGTGCCCAGCGTGCTGCGGCGGGGACGGGGGGACAAGGCACGGCGGCGTTGGGGCGGTGCTGGGCAGCAGGATTAGGCCCACCCCTGTGTCGTCTAACCATTTCTCCCCCACCAAAATGCCTTTTTTTTTTTTTTTTCAATCCCTGCTTTCCCTAGGCAGCTTTTGCCAAAAAAAAAACATCAAAACAATCCCTTGGGAGAAGCAAAAAACCAGGCATTTTCAGTGCTGCCACATCCCCGGAGGATGCTGGGCTGCAGCATCCCTCTACCCCAGGGACACAGGACCCCCCAGGACGGGCTGCCCCCCCCCCCCCGGCCCCACGCCGCGCTGCCACTCACAACTGGAAGCTCTCGTTGTACTTGGGGGCCCAGCTGTTGTTCTTGGACTTGGTGGCGAATTTCCTCTTCTTGTCGCTCAGGTGGGGCCCGATGATGTTGACCTCGATGAAGGGCCGGAAGATGCCTGACGTTTGCCACTTGAGGTCGTTGGCAGCCACCACTGCAAGGAAGAGGCCGGTGAGGCCGGGGGGGGGCGGCTCGGCAGCCCCATGCCCCCCCCCACCAAGGAGCCCGGCGTCCCGGCCTGCGGCACCCACCTTTGACGGTGACTTTGTGCTCGCCGGTGCCGGGGTGGGTGAAGAGCTCCACGTGGATGGACACCTCGCCCACGGGGTCGTCCACGCCGGAGCCTGCGTGGCCGGAGGAGGCAGGTCACCGGGCTGGGTGGCATCGGGCGTGGCCCGAGGTGCCCTGCGGCAGCCCAGCTCTCCGCAGCGCTGGGATGTCACCACCCCCCCCTCCACCACGTCTGCTCGCCCCGGGGAAGAGCCCCCTCGCCTGGGTGGCAGCGGGCAGGGACAGTGGCAGGTCCCGGTCCCTGCAGCTGGTTGTCACCGCTCAGCGCAAGGCTTGTGTGGCACCCGGGGGGGGTGTAAGTGCTCTGCACCTGCCCCAGGCTCTGCACCGGGCAGGAGGGACCCGAATGTGACCTCGTGCCACCGGGCAGCCATGGCTCCTCCAGGGACTTTGCCCAGGTGCCCTCCATGTCGGGGGCCACAGCGAGCCCTGTGCCCCCTCCCCATACACCCAGCCTGGGGGTGTTTGGGTGACCTGTGCCCAACAGCACCCTCCCAGTGCACCCCCCCCCCCAGCTGTGCATGCACCCATGGGTGAAGGAGGGGTGCAAGGCAGAAGGCCAGGCTCAATGGGTCGGATGGGACATGTCAGGCCAAGGGGATCAAACCAAGAGCAGCAAAAAGCCCCGCACTGGGGCCCGGGGCAGGGAGAAGAGCAGGGTGGGGAGGAGATAACACCGTGGAGGAGGACACGTCCCCACGTGTCACACCGTGGAGCCCGGCATGGGGATGCCAGGGACGGGGACGGGGATGCACGTGGTCAGGGTAGCCCCGGAGCTTTGCTCTCCATCCTCCGGCTCCTCTATCCCCCGAGGGGCACCCTCCCCCGCCCCCGGAAAACTTCTGCCCCCCCCCCCCGCCCCAGCGGTGCCACATGCTGAGCCAAAATGGAGGCAATGGAGGGTGGGGGGTGGCTCGGTGCCGAGGCCAAGCATGGGTGCAGTCCCGGTCCCCGGCAGTGCTGCGATGGAGCCCAAGCAGGGCCGGGGGGGGGGGGGCCCACAGGGGCTCCCCGCGCCCAGGGCAGGCGGAGGGGAGGCGCCGAGCGAGGCTAGTAAAGGTCCTTGGGGCAACGGCGGTGGGAGCGGGGACCGGCCACCCCCGGGCGCTCCAGCCTTCGCCTCGCCCCCGTGGAGGGTCCCCGGGTGCCGGGGGGGGGGGGGGGGGCCACCGGCCCGCATTGCAAGCCGAGGCGGCATCCCCATCCCCACGGGGCACTGCGACCCCCTCCACGGGGCTGTTGGGGGGGGGGGGGGGGGGCGATTCCCTTAGGGACGAGCCCAAGTCCTCCGAATTGAAGGCCAGCTGCCCAAACCGGCCCTGGGCCTCTGCATTCGCAGGGCGGAGGGACGCGGCGCTGCCTGGCTGGGGGGAGCCGCTGGGGGTGCCCGGCCCCCCCGGGACGGTTACTAGCCCAGCCGACGGCTGGCAGCGGGGTGCTGGGACGGGGGCGCGTTACACGTACCCTTCTCAGGATAAATTTCTTCACTAAGGGTAAACCTAATACCTTTTCCACCATGAACTAGTAGGAAGGCGAGAGAGAGAGAGAGAGACAGAGACACGGGGCAAAAAGTGGAAGAAAAGAGAGAGACACAATGTGCGTAAAGGGAGGAAAGAGCAAAAAGAGAGGGAGGAAAAAACAGAAAGAGAAAGAGAGAAATCAGATATCGCAGACAGACGCACGGCCGAGCATCCAAACGACACTGCAGCGACACGGAAGCACTGGGCACGGGGAGGCCCCCGGCTCGGAGCCCGCGGGGGTCCCGGGGCCGGGAGCACCTGTGGGGGCAGCCAGGGCGCCCCGGGGACGGCGGGGCCCCGCTGGCGACACGGCTGGCACAGACAGGACGAGCGGCTCTTCGGGGAGCCGCACAGAGAGCAGACGCAAGCCCAGCGTCGAGACGCAGACAAGCCCGGGGGGGGCTGGCACCTGGCAGGGGCCGTGCGGTGGCCGGTGGCCCATCACCGGGCAGCTCTGCCCCCTCCAACTGGAGATGCCAGGGACACAGCGAGGGGTGGCAGCTAAACCTTCGGGGGTGTTGTCATCCCTGGAGGGTGCTCAGCACCCTCGGCTTTGGGAGCAGGATGAGCTCCTAAGAGCCCCACGGCCCGCACCGGGGCTGGTTTGCACCAACGCGCGGTGCAAACACCCCTTTCCTCCCCGCCGCATCCCTCACGCCCCATCCTGCACGCCGGGGTGGGGACCGGCCTTGGTCTGGGACCCCCAGCCCCACCGCGACGGGCCCCTTGCAGAAACCTCAGCGCCGGGGCGGCAGGGACGGGATTGGGGGGGTGGCCAGGGCGGCACATCCTACCCTGCGAAGCCTGGGTCTGCACGAAGGTTTTGATGAGCAGGTCGGTGGCCTGCGTGTACAGGGACAGGGCGTAACGCAGCGACTGCAGGTCAGGGCTCTTCTCCAGGAACGTCTTCTTCAGCCCCACGCCCCCGGCGTGGAAGTATTGCTGGAAGGAGGGACGGACGCTGGGTCCTCAGCAGCTCTGCTGGGAGCTCCTGGGGCCCCCGGCGCGGCAGCGTCTGTGCCACGGGACTGGCAGCCACGGATGTCCCCACAACTGTCCCCGTGAAGCCCATCGGGCCACCCCGAGCCCCCGCACGGGGTGTCCTCACCTTGATGGTGTCCAGCGCCAGCTCCACCACGGCGCACTGCTTGGGCGTCAGGCTCTTGGCTTCCTCCCGCACCATGTGGTCCTGCAAGGCACAAATCCTGCTCTCAGAGCCAGCGGGTCCTGGGGGGCGGCCGGGACAGCGTGCCAACCCCTCGCGCTGGTGCTAACGCCAGGCACGCTCAGCCCTTACCTTCAGCTTGGAGAGCTGGCCCAGCTCCTTGGCCGCGTTGAAAATCATCTGGGTGCCCTGCGGAGAGCAGAGAGACGGCAGCGGCCCCGGTGAGCGAGCCCGGTGGGCCGTGCCGCCGGCAGGGCTGTGCGGGCGCGTGGGGACGTGCCCACCGCCGCCCCGGGCTGGAAGACGGTGGCAGCCCCCTAGGCTCCGGAGATGGGGGGCTCCCATGGGTCACAGCCCCGGGTCAGAGCCACGCGGGCAGGCCTGGCTGGCTCAGCACCGCTGCCCCAAGAGCTGTGCCAAGCCAGAGAGCGCTGCTCCATCCCTGCTCCCAGCACAGACTTGCGGCTGGGGGGGTCGGGGACCCCAGGGCAGGACCGCAGAGCAGCCATCAGCCTGGGACCAGGGACCTCACACCCCGCTCAGCAGCACCAGCTCCCCTCGAGGGTCCCATCCTGCTCCCTCTGCTGCCCACAGCCCTGGCACCCCCGTCCGGCGGAGCCCGGCACGGCACGGGGGCACCGGAGACCCTGGGTGGAAACCGGTCCCCAGCCCGCGGGAGCCACCGCAGCAGGGAGGGAGGGCAGGGGAAGCCCAAAACGTGGGGAGGGAGCCAGCGAGCAGGGGTGTGGGGACAGCACAGCAGCCCCGGCCACCCGCCACGTCACCCTCGGAGACGCCCCCGGCCCAGCGGTGCCCCTCGCTGCCGGCCGGGCGCTGGCATTGGCGCAGCACCAGCAAACCCAGTGCTTGGGGTCGGGCGACGCAGCCCCGCGGCTCGCTGCCCCCAGCTCCAGCAGCCCCACGTGGGCTGAGCATCAGCTCCCAGGCCCTGCTGTGCGTGTGGCAGCACGCTGCTGGGCAAACTGGGCAAACTGGGGCAGAGCCAGCAGCTGCCCCTCTGCCCCTCTCTCCCGACCAGTATGTCCAGTTCCTCCCAGCAATGCACGCTATGCAGCACGCCCCTCCACAGGGGCCTGCCCCCGCCCCGTACCCTCACATCTGTGCACCCCCATTAACCCTTTCCTTTCTGCCCCCCCTCCCCAATCCCATTAACCCCAGTACACCCCAGCCGGTCAGCGGGCTGGGAGCCGGGGACGCGGGTGTCCCTTGAACGGAGCCCGAAGGGACACGGTACAGAGCCGGGACCTCCCCCCACCACAGAGCATGGGACGACAGACGGGGAGGGGGACGGCGGAGGCGGGAGCGGGGAACAGAGGCAAGTGGGGAGGAGAAGAGCCGTGTCCTTACTTCAGTGTGACTGGGCAGCTTCACCCTGCTCTGCAAAGAGAACAGCAAGGGACAGTTATTGGTGGCCCTGGCAGCGGCCAGCCGTGGGCTCGGGGCCCCCCCGCGTCCCCCGGCCACGCAGGGTCCGGCCCTGCAACCTCTGCTGGCCGCAACACCGGGTTGCACCCAGTTGGCTGCTGGTGGCACTGGTTTGGCACCAGTTCGCAGCTGCAAAGTTCAGCCCAGTGCATTTGCTAGTGTTACTCCTGCCCCGGCTGCTTTTCCCCCTGCCCTCCTGAATCCCTGTGATGAGTGTGCCAGGCCTCTGCTGCTATTGACCCGGAGGCGGGCTCGCTCCCGGCCTCGGTCGACTCCGGGGAAATAGCAGCAGGTGGAGAAAAGCAGTTTGCGCGGCAGCACTCGGCAAACTGGGGGCAGAACCGGGCGTCCTGGGTGCCCTCGCTGCTCCCGTCGCAGCATGGGGCGAGCCGAGGGCATTGCCCAGCCAGGCTCTGGAGCTGCCATTCCCAGGATCCAGGTCTTGGGACTAGGCGGCCGGGAAGGAAACCCCTCCTGGCCGGCACGGCGCTCCTGAGCGCCCAGGGAGGTGATGGGGGCACCCAGGGAGGCGGTGGGGAGCACCCAGGACGAGTGTCCGCATGGAAGGACTGCTTGGATGCCTGACCTGCCTGGAGAAACCCTTCTGGCAGGTTTTGGGGCTCAGCCACCCTTGCTGGGGTACGTGCTGGTGGGAGCAGGCTCGGAGATCCAGGGGATCTCTGCAGCCCCCACACACACATGCCCCCCCCACCCCCGCCAGGGGTGTCATCTCTTACTGGGGGCGATGGGATGGGTTTGGGGACGGGCTTGTGCCATGCTCAGCCTGCAGAGGAGTGACTCCATGGGCACCCCAGGAGCTGTGCGGCCATGTCCCTGTCCCTGTCCCCATCCCTGTCCTGCTGCAGCCGATGACAGCGGGGTCCTGAGCCACCCTTGCTCAGCTCCGTGGCTCAGCGTCCTCCACGCACACCCGGGGAGTGGGTAACACCCCCCGCACCCACCTGTACAGGACAAGCAGCCACGACACCCCCCGCCCCCCCCGCCACGAAACACAGACCCGGGTCACTGTGCCCCCAGCCCGCCCGCAGGCAGCACGGCCCGGACAACACGGCACACCTCGACACGACAGCACGCCACGCAGGCCACGGCACAGCCAGACAACACGACAGAGGCAGCACGGACAAGCCCGGCCCCCCCGCGCCAGCCACCATGGCCCCGGCGGGGGTGGGGGGGTGACAACACACGCGGGAGCCCGGGGGCTCGTTACCTTCTCCGTCCCCTTGCCATGCTTTCTCAAGAGCGTGCCCTGTAGAAGCAACGTCAGAGGGTGAGCGGGGGCACGGCGCGTGGCGGTGCCGGGGGGGCCGCGTGGCAGGGCCGGGCCGGGCACGCGGGGCGGTAGCAGCAAAGAGGCCACCGAGCTGCCACGGGAGGGCCGGGGCCGGCGGGGGCTGCTCCCGGCCGGGATGCCGGGGATGCAGGCGCTGCTCCGGAGCTGCTCCCTCGGGCCATGGATGGGCACTGGTGGCCCCGGCGAGGGCGCAGGCACCGGCGTTTTGCACGCGGGGTGCAGAGCTCTGGGCCCGGCGACGGCCCCGTGCTGATGGCGGGGGACAGGAGCTTAAAGTGGGGCAGAAGTGCCGCATTGGGGTTCCTCAGCGGCCTCTCAGGGGGTTGGGGCATGGTTGAACAAACAGCACCTTCAGGGCTATGGGGGGGGGGTTTCCCTGGGGGTGTCCTGCCCCGGAGGGAAACTGAGGCACGTGGTGCTGGGGGAGCAGGAGGATCCCTTAGCCTGCAGCACTGGGACCCCCCCAGGGCCAGGCAGAGCTGCCATCGTCCCCACTGCACCAGGGACCGTGGGGACAGCGGGGCAGGAGGTGGCCCGGCACAGATGGAGGCAACCTGGGCTGGATCCCAGCACCCACATCGGGTGCCCATGGGGTTTGGAAGCTGTCACCAGGATCTTTCCAAACGCCGTTATTTGAAATTAAAGGTGTCGGGGCGAAGAAGGACATACATCCGTCCCCTGCAGGGAGCGGAGAGGCGAGCGCCTGGCAGCCGGGACCTGGTGCCGGGTGCCCAGCACCGCTGCTCCGCTCGGGGAAGGTGCCGGGGTCTCCGGGCGCTCGGATTAGGGGAGAGTAGGATTGGGGCTGGAAGCGGCCCTTCCCGCGCCCCGCAGGGCACCAGCACACTGTCACGGACCGAGCAGGGGACAACGACAGGGAATCCCTCGGTCGAAGCCGTGCAAGGAACCAGCGGCAGCGCTGAGAGGGGGCCCAGGAGTCCGGGCTCCCTGTCCCGTATCCTGATCATGGGAAAAGCCTCGTGGTTCCTGTTGGCAGGCTGCACCCCCCGATCACCAAATGACCTCAGCCAGGGACCTCTGTGTCCCAGCGAGATGCTCCAGAGGCTGGGAAAGCCTCTGCCCTCAGCACCCCCTTCCTCCTGGCATGGCCATAACCCGGCCACTGCCCCATAGGGAAACTGAGGCACAAGGGGCCAGGAGTAGCAGCCCCAGCTGCCTGGCATATAGTGCTCCCCTCTTGTGTTCCTAACGCGCTCTGTCCCCCCCATCACGGAGCAAGAAGACGGGATCAGCCTGGATTTGGCTGGCCCTGAATACGTGGCACCGCCCCAGCCGCATCCCCACCACTGCCCCCACGTCTCCATCCCTCCCAGCCCGTCACCGGCCCCGCGCTCCGGCGAATCCGGGCGCCCCGAGCGCCTCCAGCACCCTTCCTCCCCCCAGCCCAGCTCGGGGCCGCTCCCCGCCGGGAGCCGGAGCCGGTGCCAAGCGGCAGCAAGAGGACGAGGGGGCCACAGAGGTGGAGAGAGTCGGGAGGCGGAGGAGGGCGAGGGGAGGGCGCGGGCAGCCACACAAGACAAGAACCGGCGAGGTCGGACCGACACACAGCGGACAGACAGACAGACAGACAGGGAGCTGCCGTACTTACAATCATCTGCCATTGAGAGGCGAGCGGAGCAATTGGAGAGAACAACCATCACATGAGTGTCGCGTCCCTCCGCCAAACCCACTGCCCCTAGGCCAGCCCCAGCCCCGGACACCCTCCCCGCCAGCCTGGGACCAGCAGAGCCATGAAGTCACCCCATCCCCACGCTCAGAGATGACACCAGTCACCAAAGTGCGCCATGCCCATGCCTTGCCGCCAACATCTCTGATTTCCGTGGCACCAAACTGGTTCCGTCCCATCCCTCCCAGTCCTTCCCAGACAGACGGCTGTGTTGGGATGGCTCGTAGTCCAGTACAGGGAAACGCGCCGGGAGGAGCCCTGCTGACGCCCGCCCAGCTCAAGGGAGGTCACGGACACAGAGCAAAAGCCCGCTTGACTCGCTCAACGTGCCGCTCCGGCACCTGATCTCCAGCCGGCTCAGCCCATCTACAGGTCAGAGCCCGGAGACGGGGGCCCCCACCTCCCGTTGGGCCCTACCCGGCAGCAAGACCAGCCTCCAGCAAGAAACTCCAAAAACTTGGGAAAAATTGCCCCGCAGCATTTTAAACCACCCGCACATCCACGCGAGCCTCCTCTCCCCACAGCACAGGGCTCGCTGCCTCCAGGGCACGGCACGGCCACACATGGCAGGGAAGGGACAGGGACCGGGGCTGGGATGGGGACCCGGCGGTGCCCAGGTCCTCGCTAGCATTGGTGCTTTGACCATCTCGGCTGAGAGCGCGTAGTCCCAGCCGGGAGTGATGCCGTTGCAGGGCAGCCCCGTGCCCTCGCTCCCCGCAGGGGTGGCCTGAGCCGTGCTCTGGGCTGGGGCAAGGTGCAAGCTGGTGGTGGCAAAGCTGGGCCACCTTGCTGCCAAGGGCTGCAGAGAAACAGCCTGCGTCACGCTGTCCCTTAGACACAGTGCGAGAAGCCCCACGGCCCTGGGGACTGGGAGAGGGGACACGGTGGCCAGCGGCTCCGGGGACTCCGTGATAGAGCCCATCCAGGAGTCCCAGATCCCAGCTCCGTGACAAAAGCCACCAAGAGTGACAGGGACAGGGACAGCTGTGTGGCCGGCCCAGAGCCTTTGGTGTCACCGGTCCCAGTGGAGGGGGACCTTCCCCTTCCCTGCTAGACCCCAAGAGAACAGAAGGCCCCCCCCCCACCCAAAGCCATTGGGATGGGTGGTGGGCAGATGCCCCACGAAGCCTTGGGGCGCGTTGCTACATGCAGGAGCACGGAGACACACAGCAACGTGAGACGGAGCCTCGAAGGCTTCAGAAAGCCTCTCTCCAAGGAACGATGGTTCCCTGGGCTTTACTCTGCCCCAGGGTCTTTCTGGACCCATTCAGGCCATGAGCGAGGGTTCAGCCCCAACTCAGGGAAACTGTCCCCATCCCCGCATCTCCCCCTGACCCTGGAGAAGCCGGTTCCTGTTCCTTGGAGCACTCCCAGCCCCGCGGCGAGGCTGACGTGCCACAGCTCGCTGCACCCCAAGAGTCACCGGATTTACCTCCTGGCGCAGGGCGCGTGCCCACAGCCCAGTGCCGAAGAGGCACGGCATGGGATGCTGCACCTGCAGCTGGGAGGGGAAGGGTGGAGGGGAAAGGAGCAATTTCCCCCTCCTGATGCCACGATGGGGGTGGCAGGAGGGTGACAGTCCTTTAGTGAGATCAGCTGGATTGCACTGGGCACCCGACTTGAGCATGGACCTTTCCCTCCTTCATCCCTTCCCCGGCCATGAGCTGGGGAGGCGGGCAAAGACCCCACGTCCTCAGCAGCCAGGAACATCTCCAGCCAACGATGTCCCCCATAGGCCACACACGCACGGGGCATAACCCCAGATGAGCTGCCTGCAGCTCAGCTCCAGGGTCCCCCATGCCGGTCCCCGTCCCCTGGCACTCACCGTCTGGTCGGTGAGCGGGGGCAGGACAATGGTCTTCTCCATCGTGTTCATCACCAGCTTCCAGAGCTCCTTCAGCACCCGCTTCAGCACCGTCTTCTCGCAGATCTTGGCGAAGAGGGTCAGGCTGCAGAGAGGGGACGGGGCTGAAGGTCTGAGCGCGGCACACCTGATGCCACCCTTTGCATGGCCGCACCAAGGGCCCCACCATGCCCGTGGGATACTGGGACACATCAGCCCTGCCTGGGTCCTCATCACTCCCGGGGTGGTTTGGGGCAGCCCAGCTGTCACGGGGGTCCCCATACAGGCACTGCTGTCCCCCACACTCACTTGCTGTCCAGGAGGTCCATGATGGGCTGCAGGACATTGTCGGCATCCTGTGCAACACTGCTGCAGGTGCTGGCGGGGACGTTGCCGGTGCCTTTCACCTGGCCCAGGATGTCACCCATCTGCTTCACGCACTCCTCGATGTGTGGCTGGAAGCTGGAGGCCACAACGCCCAAAGGGCTCAGCATCCACAGGCACACAGCCATGCTGCAGGGCCACCCGGGACCTGCCCGGCCTTGGCTCAGCTGAGCAGAGCCCCTAGCCTAGCCCCACTTGCAGCTCTGAGACCCCCAAGGGCTCTCCCTGCCCAACAGCCCTCGTCCCCTTGCCTGGGGGTACCTGGTGGCGAAGACTCGGCTCAGCTCGTCCAGGACATTGTTGAGTTTCACCTGCAGCTCCTTGAGGATATCACTGGCTTCTGTGTCCAGCTGGAGAAAGGGGACAGATTGGAGAAGATATCAGGGTCCCTCACCCAAGCCTGGGGCGTCTCTGCACCCCACAAGCACCACTGGACAGGGCAAAGCCCATCCCTGGTCCGACCCGGTGGGAGAGCAGAGTGCCATGGGGTGGGACAGGGTGATCCGTGCAGGCACGAAATGGGAGGAAAATGGGGTCCGCTCCAGTGCTGTGGACCTGGGGAAGGGGCTGTCCCCGGGGACACAGGACTGATACAGCCCCTCTGGGGGGGTCCCCCCACCAGGGACTCCAAATACGCACCTCCTTCCCCCCCATGGCTTCAAACATCTTCTCCAGCTGGACACGGAGCTGCTGGATGTTGTTCATCAGGATGCAGGGCTGGAGGGGCAGGATTGAGAGGAGGGTCAGCACCAGCCACTGCGATGTCACGGGAACGAGCATCCGCGCCACCATCCCGCACCCCAGAGACACCAAGCGAGGCGGCCATGCCACAAAACCAGGCTTTCTCCCACCCCGCCTGCTCGTTTTGGCATCTCCATTTTAGAGAAGGGGACGGGCACAGAGCAGGGGTGCCCAGGCCAGCACAACGCTGACCACGCACGGCAGCATTTTGGGGGCTGCCAGGCCTCCTTTGAGCCATTGGACAGAGACCAAGGGCAGGACCGATGACAGCAGGGACCCGCTCTGGGTCTGAAATCACAGCCAGGGTCAGCGCACAGGAACAGCCCTGCCAGGCAGTGCCTGGCAGCCAGAGAGACGAGAGGGTACATCACCACTTTTTCCTTCTCCTTGGAGCAGTAGGAGGCAAAATCCTTGGAGATGATCTCAGCATATTGGAGCAGCACGTTGCTGATGGTCTGCAGCCGCACGAGGGATGGGACAGGCCCAGAGAGCAGCAAAGAGGAGGAGGGAGGAGGGAGAAAGACAGCAGGAAGGAGGGAGAGAAGGCGACAGTGAGTCTCATGGTAGTGAAGCAACCCAGTGCTTGGATTCACTGTGGGACCCCTGGGCCCTGCATCCCTGAGGATGTGCCGAGACCCGCGTGGGCACAGCCGTTCCCAGCCAGACTGAGTGCGTCTGGTCTCAGCGGGCGGCAGCGGGCAGCTTCGGTGTTGGCACAGCCGCGAAGGCATCCGCCACCAGCCAGCGAGCGTGCACACCGCTCCCCTCCCACACTGCAGCGAGCTGGTGGCATTTAATTAATCTAGATTAATTAAACAATTAACTCATTAGTTAGCTAATCTCCCATGCTCGCAAAGCTGGGAGAGCCACAGGGTCTCTGGGGGGCAGGTTCACTTGAGCATCGTTGCTGGAGGCAGGTCGTGCCCCACGCGCCGGTGCCCGGAGGTTGCAGGCAGATCCCAGGGGCAGGGCCAGCGCGGCAGGTCCCCACCTTGGCAAACCTCCGCATGTAGTGCCCGACGATCTGGGGGTCGGGGCATTCCAGCTTCTTGATGATCTCGAAGCTCTGGTTGAGCTGGGAGAAGACGTCCACCACGGAGCAGGAGAAGAGGGCATGCTCGGACGTCTGCTGGAACTGCAGGGGGGAGAGGACGCGTGAGTCAGCAGCGTGGGGGGTCCCTTGGCCAAGGGGACAACCCTCTGCCACCCACCCCAGGCTGTACCGGCCCAGGGACACTCCTGCACCCGTCTGCCTGCTGGGTAGAAGGGGAGAGCCTGGTGCCAGGCTTGAGTTAGAGCAAGCCCAGCTCCCATCATACCCCGTCTTTCTTGTCCCGCTCCAGCGCTCCGTGCAGGAAATCCCGCGACACCTCTTCGTTCTCATCCAGCCACTGGATAACGAAGGGCTCAAACCAGCTGGAAGAGAGGCAGGTCCCCAGTGAGGGTGGCCAGGACTGGGCCAGCATCCCTCCCCGGAGGCCCCCGAGGTCTGCACTTACGCCGGATACTCGGGCACGCGGCTCTTGAAGGAGGGGAGCTCGGTCACGTACTCGTTGTAGAGCCACTTCACCTTGAAGTGCAGGTTCATGTAGTCAGCGCTCTTGCACAGGCGATGCTTGTCGTGCTCTGCGTGGGGAAGGCGAGAGCGCGATGGGGCTGTGTCGCCTCGAGCCCCCCCTTCCCTCGGACCGGGGATCTAAGCGAGAGTCTCGCCAGGGCCACACAGGTGGCTCTGGGGATGCCAAGGTGATGGGGCAAAGCCAGATTGGGCTGTAGGTGTTTCTAGGGAGGGATTTAAACTCAACATGATGTTAACGGAGGTGGTGAAACAGCCTCCCCCGTGCCCCAGCAGCCTTGCTCCTGCCCAGTGAATATCCAAGTGGGAACCAAGGGGCACTCACCCTCCATCGCGTACTTCATGTCCTGAGCAAAGAGGTTCCACATCACCTCAGCGCTGATCTTCCCCACGTTCAGCTCCTGCGGGAACCTGGGGCAAAAGGGACAGTGCGTTCACCAGGCGACCGGAGCACAAGAACAAGCCCCCATGGCCAGGGCCAGGCCACAGCAGGGACCCGCATCAGCCATGGCATGGCCAGGGCTGTCCCCAAACTGTCCCTGGCTGGTGGGACTGGTGCATGGAGCCAGGCTCAGGGCAACCTTGACGGCAATCCTTCGCCTGCTGCCCATGGTGGGCTCATGTGGTTGTGCCCAGAAATGGGACTCCTGGGGTCCTTCCCCAGCTCGGCAGCGAACTTGCCGTGCAGCTTGGAGGTAAGTCACCCCCTAACTCCTCCCCCACCCTGTGCCTCAGTTTTCCCGTCTGTAAAATGGATGTTATGACCCATTTCCAGAGCAGTAATTCAACCACGACCCCCAAGAACCGAGCACGGTGCCCTTTCCCCACATCTACTCACTGGTTGAGGCAGGGCGTGTAGGAGTTCTTGTCCTCCTCGATAATGGAAACTATCAGGGTGATGAGTTTGGACCAGAAGTCCAGGTTCTTGATGCTGGGGCCCTGCTCCTCAGGGGGCACCTCGCCTTTCTTGGTCTGGAGTGATGGGGACACAGGGGAGGCTCCAGTCACCCCCATGCCCTGTGAGGCTCGATTTCATGGTGGGGCTAACAGGGAGGCTGGTGGGCAACCAGCACCGGTCCCTCCTGGGGTGCTGGAGACCTGGGAGCATCCAGGGGCTCCACACAGTCCCCACATCCATTAGGGACATGGGACCGGTCTTGACCCCGTGGCAGGGGGCTTGAACCCTGCCCAAGATTTGGGGCCTGCTCTGCGTGGGGCTGAGCACCCTAGGGAAGGGCCAGGGCAGCACAGGGAACAGGGGGAAAGGGAAGGAAAAAATAGTGGGGTGATGGAGAAGGGAAAGGGATGGGAGGGAGGAAGGCAGGGAGAGCAGGCAGGTCCCCCTGCACTGTCCCCACCACAGCTGGTGGCCCAGGGCTGGTCCGAGTGCTTGGGGGTGGCCGCGTGTGCGAGGCCAGCAGGTCCCAGCTCTCCTTGCCCCACTCACCGGGTCCGTCTGGTACTCGCGGCTGTACAGCTCGTGACAGTTGTTGAAGATGTACTCGTAGGTGGAGTTGAGGCAGGCCTTCACACAGTCCTTCACCACCTGGCTGGCGCGCGGGGGGCTTTGCAGCTCCTGGACCTGCGCGGGGAGCAAGATGTGGAGCCAACCGCATCGGCCATCGCTGAAGAAAGACCCATGGCCCTGGACAAGACCCCGGTGAGCCCGGGAACTGCTGAGGGGTCAACGCTCCCCCCAACCCCAGACAGGCCTGGGGCCACGAGGGATCCAAAGATGCAAATCCGGCAGGAGCAGGAAAGCCGAGGGCATCGCTGGGGCTCTTGCCCAGGGTAGTGAGGCTGCCCCTCCGGAGGGGTGGGGAGAAATGGCAATACCTTCATCCGGAAGAAGGTGATGCTGGTCAGCAAATCCACTGTGGACTTGAGATCCTGCAGCCGCTCGGGGCTGCTGGCGGGGAAATTATTCTGCGAAAGGGAGAGGAAAAAGCCGTCACATGCGGAGCGCAAGGGCCATCCAGCCCAGGTGTCACCGAAACCTGGGCAAGATGCCTGGCTCTGCCGGCGGGAGAAAGCAGCCGCCTCTTCACTATACAGGTGGGGAAACTGAGGCACGGCAGGTCGCTTACCCGGTACATGGAGAGGTCGATCCGCAGGGAATTGTGCAGCTGGTCGAGGAGCTTGACGAACCGTTCTTTCTGCGGAGAAACACCCCGGAGCCAGGTAAACGGGGGAAAAGCGCCTGGGGCCGTATCCCCCCCTCCTCCCCGCTTCGCCTGGCTCTCTGGGCCCCCCAGCCCCGACCCCACACCACCCCACGGCTCGCCCCCCCTCTCCTGCCTTCCTGCGGGCCGTGCCCTGCCGGGGATGGGCGCTAGAGCAGCGCAGAGGGACGCCCGCCAAGAAGAGCCCGTCCTCGCTGGTGGCCGGGCGTCGTCAGCGGGCAGCGTGGAGCGGACGGCAGCGGTCGGAGGCTCCGGAGCAAGCGTGGCCCCGCTGGGATGGGGTCCCCATCGGTGACGGCGGGCGGTGCGGAAGCGAGAGCCCAAACCCCGCGTGGGGGGGGGGGGGGGGGCCAGGAATCCCCTTCGCTCTCGCTGGCGGGCAGCGCCGGAGGGAGACGGGCAGGTCCATCCGTCCCGCCGGCCAAAACGCCTCCAAGGCCGGGGCTCGGGGCGGGGGAACGGCACCCAGCATCGCACCTTGGGTGCCAGGCTTTCCAAAAGCGCCAAAGGACGAGGGCAAGGAAAGAGCCGCTTTTGCAAAATCTTCCCAGTTTTGGGAACGAGATGCTTCGGGCCTCGCCAAGATGATGCCCGCGACCGGGCAGGATCTAACCCCAGGGCAGCTCTGAGGTACACGGGCAGGGAAATGCCCCGGGCGGGCGGTATCCCCCAAGGCTGGGGGGGCTCTAATTCAGCTTGGTCCAGGGACCTCGCACGGGGCGACAGGATGCTAACCCAGCTCAGGCCGATCGGCTGAGCTGAAGGAAAAGCAAGCGATTCGCTCAAAAAAACGCCGTTCGGTGTAAATCTTTGGAAACCCACGGGCCTCCCTGGAGAGCCCCGGTTTTACCCGCAGCCAGCAGCGTGGGCTGAGTCGGGGACAGGGATGCCCTGGGGGCACCCGACAAGCGATGGCCACCGGGCTGCTGGTGCAGCTGCTTTTCGGCTGCACAACGGCATCGCCCTGCCCAAGGCTCCCTGCCCTCGAAGCAGAGAGGTGGCCGGAGACGGGCCATGCACAGCCCTGAGCCCCGAGTCCTCGCGGGGAGCAGGGGGCCGCCGGCGGGGCGGGGGGCGCGGGGGGCGGGCCAGGGGAACGACGTGTCGGAGACACTGCTCCCCGGCGCCGGATGAGTCCCGCAGCCAGCGTTTTGCGACCGCAAACCTTCCGAGCGCTCGCCGGCCGGAGACGGCAAAGCCAGGCTTTGGGCCGAGACCGTGCGTCCCCGACACACAACGGCTGCAGCGCACTTTAAAACTGCACACGCCAGGCACTCGGGCTTAAAGCGACACGGCCGGGCACTTTAGGACCCAACCTTTAGGCTCTCTAAAAAAAGAGAAAGAAACAAGTTTTTAAAACCCTACATGTTAGAGAAAAAGCTTTTCGTGTGGTTTCCTCTTTCTTTTTCTTTCCTCCGCGTGATGCACAGCTCGCTCGGCTCTAGCTGTCCCCTGCGCTGGGATGATGAACCAAGCCGTGGTCCTGCCTCCAGCCCTCGCTCCCCAGCGCCTCGTCCTAGCCGGGGCCAGGCTCCGACCTCGGGCTGCCCCGCGTGGATGCAGAGCGGCCGGGGTGGGAGCCCAGCCCGTGCCCTGTCACCTCACCGCGCTCCCCGCGGGCTGACCCGGCCCCGCCGCAAGCTCGCCCGGGTGCGAGGTGCCGCCGGGCACCCCGGCTCCTTGCCACCGGAGAAAACCGGGCGGCTCGGTGCTGGTGCACCCCGGGGAGTTTGCTCCGGGCTCGGGTTGTGCCCGATGCGCTCAGAGCCGTGCAAAGCTCCCGGCGAGCGGCAGGGAAAGGGCTCCTCGCTGCCTGCTTCCGAGGCAGGAGGTCGGATGCCGCAAAAATTTCAATGTCCTGCTGGAACGGCAGCGCCCGGGGGCTGCCGGCGACGTGCGGCGGTTTGCAGGGCATCGTCGCCCATCGGTCGAAGCCAGGTTGAATTGCAATCAAAGCTTTACCATAATAATTTGGGGAGCAAATTTAGACATTCTCCCCGAAGACGGCGGCTAATTTCCTTCCTGAAAAACAGGAGGCGGCTTTACCTCGAGGCACGGTGGCCAAAGCCCCGCTGCCTGGCTGCGGTTCGGAGGACGGGGGTTTTGCACGGCCCTTTTTCGCCCCACGAGCCCCCCGCCCCCAACCCAAGAGAAGAGAGAAGAAGGAAGGAGTGTTTACGCACCATCGGACTTACCCCGAAATTGGAAGCGGCAAAGCGGTCGGAGGCGGAGACGTTGGTGGAGGCGGTGGTGTGCGCGTAGTAGGCGTTGATGTTGGCGAGCAGCGTGCTCATCACCGCCGGCACCCCCGGACACATGTATTTAGAGGAGAGACAGGCAAAATGCCTGGGGGAAAAGGGAGAGAGAGGGGAGTGATGGAAAACGAGTGCAAAGGGCAGCAGGGGATTGAGATAGCGGCAGGGAAACGACCCACGCAGGGCTGGCACGGCCGCCAGGCGCAGGGCCGGGGCGAGGAGCTCACGTCATGGCCTGGTAGATGGACTCCACGCCGTAGCGCATGGCAAACTCGTCCACGATCTCCTGCGCCGTCTCATCGAAGTACACCTTCCAGGCATCGTCGCCCTTGGCGTCGGGGATCTTCACCACCCCGTTGTTTTGCAAATCCGTCACGAAGTGGAAAAGGTTCTGGGGGTGCAAGAGAGTCCCTCCAGGTCACCGGTGCTGCTGCCGGGGATGGGGTGGCCCCAGTGCCCATGGTCCTGCGCCAGCCCCGCGGCGCCCGCAGCCCGCTCACCTCGTGCAGACACGTGTACTGCACGTGGTACGGGGCCACCTTCTCCTCGCCCTTGATCTCCACGCTGATGTGCAGCCGGATGGCTCCGGACACGGCCGACTTGTCCGTCCGCTTGTCTGCAGAGGGCAGAGGGAGAGGGCCGAGACGTGAGGGTCCCCCCTGCCCTTCACACGGGGCGACCGGGGGCACCGCCACCTCGGCCCCAACCTGTGAGATGGGGCAGACATCTGCGGTGCCGCTGCGGAGGAGGTCTCTTTGCCGGGGCCGTACAGCGCCTAGCACCCCTGGACTTTGATATGATGCTGCTGAGGCAACATGATGACAGGGGATTTGGACCAAAACGGGGCTAAACCCCAGCTGGCCAAGGCACTCTGGGTGAGAGGTGGCCCGCTCCGTGCCTCAATTTCTCCCCTGTGGCTCCCAGTGCTCCAGATCTCCAGGGCAAAGTGCTTTGAGATCGACCCAGGGAAAATGCTTGATCGCAGCAGGCTTTGGGTATTAAATAACGGTTTTCACAGCAGCCTCTGCACTGCCATGATGAAAACGGCCTCTGCGCCACGTGGCTGCGGGGCTCTGGCTGCCCCAAGGTTGCGGCGGGGGAGCTGGGGCCGGGGGCACCCGGGGGGTCCGAGCGGGCAGCAGCCGGTTACCGAGGTTGTACCAGACGTCCATCTCGCCGCTCAGGGTCCGGACCTCAATGATGGTCTGGCCCAAAAAGTCGTCGGACTCCCTCTTAAAGCGCTGCTTGACACGGGACTTGATGTCGTCATCCTCGTCCCAGACACGCACCTTGATGCGGTCGGAGGAGTTATGGCACTCGCTGCGGGGGGAGAGAAGGGAGAGCTCCCAGCGTGAGCGGGGAAACCTTTCCAGCCGCTCCCCAGGCCTCGGTTTCCCAAAATCAGAGCCAGCAACGGTGCCTCCCTCCCCACGGGAAGCGTCCGGAGCGCCTGCGCCGGGATGCAGCGGGCGAAGGGAGCGGCGGGGCAGGACCCCAGCAGCCCAGAGCCAAATGCTCCACGGCTTGAAAGCAGCCCCGGGAACTTGCACGGTTTCACCTCCTTAAAACCAAAACGCTAAAGTGACAGCTTGGCTCTGCACCAGCTCCCCCCGCACATGGACGGTCCCTCGCTCCCTCCCCGGGGCAGGATCAGGCCCCCACCTCCCGCCACCCCACGCGGGAGCGGGTGCTCGGCGGGCAGAGCGCAGCCCGAGAGCCAGCGGAGACGCCGAGAAGGGGGGGACGGAGGTGCACGGGGCGGACTTACAAATGGAAATTCTCCTCCCAGACCGGATTGAGATTGCCGTAGATAGTTTTAGTCCTTTTTTTCGTCTTTCCAACCTGAACAGTAACATACGGGTCACTGGAACCTGTCTTATCCTTGGCTTGCAGACCCTGGGCACAAACGACTACGGCACGGCACGCACACCCGTCCACACGGAGCACACGCACGGCACCACGCGACACACAACAGAGAGAACAGACAGAGAGAGCAGTCAATGCCGCGGCCGCACCGGGCGCCCCGCCGCGAGCCGCACCGAGCGCCCGGGGTCCCCGCCACCCCCGGGGCCAACGCTGCCCTGCGGCGCGGGAGGAGGCTTGGGGCCAGGAGCATCCTCGCGCGAGGGGGAAAGCCTCGGGGGAGTGGGGAGGAGGAAAATTCAGGTCGGAGCATGCAGCGCCCTCCCTTCGCCGGGGATCTGCTGCCAGCAAGGGGCAGACGTCTCTGCTATTGCCCCGAATCTGCGGGCTCAGGAATGGTAGTTTTGGGAGGGGGTGCCGGAGCTGTGCCCACAGGGACACGCCGGCGGGATGCCACGTGCTCCGGCGGTGCGGGAGGGAGCTGGGAGCGGTGGGGACATGGGGGTCCCACACAGTGGTGGCACGCGGCTCGCGGAGTGGCAAGGTGACACCGGTGCCTACCCGTGATGCTGATCTTGGCCGACCACTTGGAAGTGCCGTCCAGGACGCTCTGCTTCACCGCCTTCATCTGCTGCGTGTGGGTGGTCTTGGTGACGCCAAACACCTCCTGGATCAGCTCAAAGATCTCCGGCTTGTTGCGCTCCCGGATCTTCATGCGGTCTTTGAGCACCATGATGATGTTTTGGGTCCGGTCCTCCGCTCCGTGCTTGGAGCTCTTCTCCGCCGCCCCTGGGAAGGAGAACAGCGATGGGCGACACGGGGGGGACAGACGGCATCCGGGACAGAGCTGAGCACCCCCACGCTCAGCACCAGGGATGAGCAAAATCATCAAAGGGGGGGACAGTGCCTTACTCTGCAGGCAGTCGGCATTGAGCAGGTCCTGGCACTTCTCGTGGCACTTCACGCCGCACTCGGCGCAGCGCATGCCCTGCCGGGCGATGCCCCACAGCAGCCCCTCGCACTCGTAGCAGTAGGTGGGCGTCGTGGCCGTCCACACCTCGAAGTTGTGGGGCGTCGTGCAGGAGATGGGGTACACTAAGGCTTGCAGGGTCTTCTTGTAAACATGGTTTTTCTGCGCGGGGAAAGGAGGGAGAGGAGGAAAAGCTCATGCACCGGCCGACCTCGTGCGCTCACCCAGCCCAGCCGATCTCCCTGGCCGCGAGCACCCCGAGCCCCCGCCTCGGAGGCGGCACTTACTAGTTCCTCGTTGTTCAAGGTGCTCGATGCCAGCGCAGACGTGATTCCCGCTTTCCTGGACTGCACCAAGGACTGTCGGAAAGAAACGCAAATCCCAAGTCACGCAGAGCATGGGGGGGGGGTCTCCTCCCGTCCCCTCCTGTCCCCTCCGAGGGACACCAAGGGCTGCTCTGCAACCGGTCCAGCCTGTGGCCTTCCCAGTTCGACCCAGCAGCCTCTCGCCGCGTGTCGGAGACCCCGGGGAGACCCGCCGGGCACCGCGGACGGCACTTACCATGGCCTGCAGGCAGCCAGGGCCAGCGAGGGGGGAATAAAAGCCGTTAATATTTCACACCGATGCAAGTCCTCGCCCCCTTCCCCTTGCAGCAAGTGGGAACGAGGTGGCATTGACCCCCTCCACCCTGCCGCTGGGCCAGTCCCCGTTAGCGGGGGACATTTCAGCAGGGCCGTTTGCTGGCTGCAGCCTGCAAAATCGCGGCGGATCCTCCCAGCAGCTGCAGAGGGGAAAGGCGGGGGCCTGCAGTGACCCCCGCAGTGACCCCCCCATCGTCCCCCACCACCCGTCCCCCAACACCCCGACACCGACACAACACAGCGCAGAAGCATCAGCGGCTGCCGCAGCAGGCGGGGGGGGGGGGATAGCGGGACTGATGCAGGGGGGCAGGTTGGGGACGGGGTGGGAGCAGCCAGGGAGGGCACAGAGTGGGGCCGCGGGGGGGAAGAGAGGGCAGGGAGGCGAAGGGCACCTCACTCCGGGCGCGATGGGCGTCTGGTTTCCAATATTGCTGCTCTTGTCACCGAGGAGGTGACAGCAGAGGCTCTGCTGCTGAGCCCGGCTTGGAGGAGCCTGGGCATCACCGCCCACTGCCCTGGGACGGATGGGACCCCCGTGCCCTGGCGAGGGGACGGGCTGCGGCCATGCACAGCCCAGCGTGACACCGCTGGGGACAGGAGCACTGGGTTTGCACCAGCAAGAAAAGCCGGTCAGTTAATGGGAGCGGAGCTGTGGCTCCTCCGGCGCAGTTCCATCCGCTGGGCACCAGGATGCCGTGGGATGGGAAGGGAAGGGAAGGAGCCGGGGAGGTGTCTGAGCTCTCGCAAAAATCAGAAACCAGACGCTGCTACGGGAGGCCTCGGACTGATGCTCCGTGTCGGGATGGGACCCTGGCAGCTGCGTTAAAGAGAAGCACCCTTGCAGGGGAGGACAGCCCAGCCCAGCCCAGCCGTCCTCGCGGCGCCCCGCTCCCGCTCCGGTGCCCGGCTCTGATACCCAAGCCCGGCATCCCCAAAGCCTCCGGCGGGGATGGCTCCCGCGGGGCTCATCCCCATCATTCCCAGGGACGAGGCAGTGTCACCCGCGGGCACCCGAGGGAGGTGGCAGGGCTGCACCGCCACCGCCCACCCCGCACCCTCCGAGGCGGCGCTGGGGCCTGGGGCTGAGCACCCTGCCAGGAGGGAGCCACCGCAACCGGGGCACCCCGAAAGCCGTGGGGGGCCGGCCGGCGTGACACCCCGCGGGGACACCCCCCGCCCCCCCGACGGCGGGGCTGGGAGGAGGCTCGGCAGGGCACCCGAGGGTGCTCTCTCTTTAACCCCTCACGCCGCGCTCACCAGATCTCTGACTAGAGGGAGAGATTTGCGTCCAAGCTTAATGTCGGGCATGCTGTCAATGCAGCGCAGAAACCTTACCGCCGCCCCCCTGCAGCCGGGGGCGGCCAAGCCGGGCCGGAGGAGAGAGAACAGAAAACACAAGCCACGTTAGAGGCAGCCGGGGAGCGGGGCACGGGGCGCCCGAGCCGCGCGGCGGCAGCGCCGGGAAGGGCCGGGAGGGTCCCCGTCCCTGCGGCCGCCTCCGGGGCACGCGAGTCCAGCAGGTCGGAGCGGGAGCGGGAGCGAAGCCGGCGGCTGGCGGGTGCAAGGCGTTAGGAGGAACCTCACCAAATCGCTAACTAGGGGGATGGGTTTTCTCTTGCGTATGTCCGGCATGCTGTCTATAATGATCAGCCCGCCGCCAGGCCTGCAAGAGAGACGAGAGTCAGCGGGGCCGGGGAAAGCGAGGCGGACGGGGACCCCCAAGCGTCGTCCCATGCTCATCCCGGCCTCGGGAAGCGGGCTCCGGCAGCAGCTCCGGTGACCCGCAGGACCCCCGTCCTCATGGCACGCCGGCCGGGGCAGGGAGCGGTGCCCAGGGCCTTCCAGCAAAGCCCCGGCGCGTCAGGGCTCGTCGGGCTCCGAACCGTGGGAAAAGGGATGCGGGCAGAAAACTGCCACCTTCCCCCCAATTTTGCAGCCACAAATAGCCCTTTGGGCTTATTTTGCTTTGGTTTTCCAGCATGGAGCAAAATAGTGGGGGTTTTCTGCTGAAACGCTGGGGCCATGCTTCCCGGCCACTCGGGAACCCGCGGCAGGGCTTGGGTCGGGATGCCGACACGCAGCCGCCAGCCCCAGCACTTTGGGCCGGTCTGCAGGAAAAGCAGGTTCCCTCTGCAGACACCCGGGGCCCAGTGCGATTCGGTGGGATTTTCGGTCCACTCCAAGTGTCTCAAGGCAACCGATCGCGTTTTGCCCGCGAGACCCGCGCGGGTCACTCCTTGGTCCCATCCTGACCCACTCACCTCCTCGCCTCTCGCCCTCGGCATCTGCTCTTGTGGCCGGGCTCTTCCCGCGCGGATGCGGAGTGGCAGCCGGGGGCAAATCCCGCCGGCTCCGTTGGCTCCTCCAAAAGCACCGCCACGCTTGCCGGGCATCCAGTGTTACCGCCGCGGTTTGGGGACGCTTACCGCGGCCAAGCCCCCGGCACGGCCTCCCCCCACGTCCAGCCCCCCGCGTGGAGGGAAGGGTCACTCGTCCCACCGAAGCGGGGACGGCGGAGGGCAGCGGGGAGCAGCGGGTCCCTTACTCACCCGCCTTTGAACCACAGCGACTTGGCTTCTCCGTCGGCGTCTCCGCGGGCCTGCGGGACACGGCGCGGTCAGGGGCTGCGGCGGCGGCTGCGGGAAGCAGCGCGGGGCAGCCCAGCCCGGGACCCCCGCTCCATCTAAGGATGAACGCACGCCGAAGCGGCGCCCGTGGGCACCGGGGAAGCGCGGAAAGGGATTACACCGCCGCCGGATAAAGCCTGTTCCTAAACCGGCTGGGATCTTTCCAGCACGCAGGAATAAAATATCTTCGGGAGTTTGGAGACGTGCTGGAAAAACAGCAGCCGGGTTTCTCCGGGAGCTGCTCAGGTTGGCGAAGCGGGGCGGGGGGGCGGCTGAGGGATGGCGAAAGCATCGCTGGAAAAGCTCTGCGGGTCCGCGCGGCCCCCGAGCCCCTGGGGATGGAGAGGAGCGCGGGAAAACGCCCGCCCGCCCGCGCAGGGGGAGGCACACACGGCGCGGGGCGGCTTCCCACCGCCCGGGCTTACCTGCAGGCAGCCTACAGCCCTCCCCTGCGGGAAGGGGGGACGCGGGCGCAAGGGCCATGGTGGTGGAGAACTGAAAAGAGAAGCGGCGGGGAGGGGAATCGCAGCCCCGGGGGGGCGCATCCGGAGCCAAAACAAAAAGAAAAGATGGAGGATGGAGTCTAAAAACAGAACAAAAAATGGTCAACTCAATAAACGGGGAGGGGGACGAGGGAGTCGCACCAGCACACCGCAACCGCATGCAGCACACGCCGGGGGGGAGCAGCCCCTCGCGCGGGTCCCCGCTGCCCCGGGGGACGTCGGATTGACGCGGGATCGGGGACCGGCCGTGTCTGCGAGATGCCCAGGCTCTGGGGGTGCAGGACAGGGCCCCCAGCCCGTCGCCAGCCCTCCCGGTGCCCCCGGCGGGCCGCGGGCAGGCTCACCTCCTGCAGCTGCATGCAAACCTTGTTGAAGGCTCTCAGCCAGTTGGCCTTGGCTCGTGCTTTGGGGTCCTGCACCTCCGCCTCCTCCTGCTCCCTGCAACCGCACACAGCCCGGTCACCGCAGGGACCGGCCCCGGGGCGAGGGCGGCCGGGGGACACGTCCGGGCCGTGAGATGGCCCAGGGGTGGCCCTCCAGTCGGGACATTGGGGTTTTTTTTCCTCCTTTTTGGAAAAAATGAGACATGGAGGAAAGAAGAGAGCCTCCAAATGTCCCAGCCTCCTGGCAAGCCTGGTGGGACGTGAGACCGGAGATCGGTACCCAGGGTCTGGCTGGGACGAGGCCACGGAGAGCTCGGGAGACCGGTCTCTCCCCTCCCTGTTGCCATTTAGGCAGAAATGCCCAAACCAGCCCTGGGGGGCCTTGAACACATTAAACTGTGCTCCTCAGCGTTAACCTGTGCTCCTCAGGAGAGAATCGGTTCCGATGGAGGCAGTTTCCCACTCTGATCGCACGTTGGTGCCCAGGCACCGGCTCCAAGCTGGAGCTGCGCCCCAAATCCCAGGCCTGGGACCCGGCACACCGGACATGGTGCTGCCCTGCGGCACCAGCCCCTGCAACGTCCGCACCGACCTCGTCCACCCCCAGCGTCCTCGGTGCCGCGGCGCCGGCGGGACCCACTCTCCATCCCGGACCCTCCTACCTCTCGGCTGCTTTCGGGGGCTCAGGCTCCTGCGCTGCCTCCAGCGCAGGGGCTTCGTCCACTCCCCGCTGGGCCTGGAGGGCCTCCGGGCTTTCTTGGGGAATGGAGGCATCCTTCTCCTCCTTCTTCTCCTCCTTCCTCTCCTCCTTCCTCTCCTGTGGCTGCGGCTTGGGCTGCGGGACCAGCTGTGGCTGCGGCTGCTGCTGCCCGGGCGGCGGGTAGGCGTCCTGCTCCAGGGCTTGGGGCTCGTAACCCCCCCGGTCCCGCAGGTCCTCCTCCTCCTCCTCGGCATAGCCTTCCTCGTTCTCGCTGTAGTCCTCGTTGAACTCTTCCTCCTCCTCCTCTTCCTCCTCCAGGTAGAGGTCGTCGTCCTCCTCCTCCCAGCGGGGCGAGTCCTTGCGGTAGCTGACGGAGCTGTGGCAGGAGTGGTAGGAGTCGCCGTCCCGCTCGTCCAGCTCCGAGTCCCGCAGGCTCTCGTTCTCGAAGTCCTCGCTGAGCTGCGAGCTGCCCTGGCTCAGCTCCGCCGACGAGGCGTACCGGCTGCTCCCCGTGGGGCTGCGGGCCGAGGGCCACAAGGACCGGCTTAGTGGGGGCCTGGCGCTCCAGGGCCCCCGGTGCCGCGCCGGCGGGAGGGGGGCTGCGAAGGGGCCAGCGCCGCTGCGGCTCCCCCCTCCCTGGGAAGCAGCGCCGGGGGGCGAGGAGGTGCGATGGGTGCCGGGATCCCGCTCCGGGCATCCTGGCAGAGGGGATGGACAGTGCAGACCCCGGAGGCCCCCACCCGGCAGGGTCTGCCCCCCCCCATGCTGGAGCGATCTCAGGGGGCTGAGCCGCCTGCCTGTGTCCCGGCTGCGCCCGGGGACGCGGCCACGGCCATCTGCCCCCCCCCCGGCTGCCCACCGCCCAAGGGCGGCCGGATCCGCACCCCCAGCCGGACCCATCCCACCTGCTGCTTGTGCCCTGTCCCCTGTCCTGCCCCCCCGTGCTGCAAATCCGCCGCCCGCCCCCCATGCCTGACACCCCAGCACGCCCCCCTCCACCTCCAGGTGCCCCTCCGCCCCATCACCCCCCCCTTCCGCCTCCCCAGTTTCTCTGCCAGTCCCTTCCCCTCCGTCCACGCTCCCAGGCCTCTCTTCCTCTCCGTGCATCCCTCCTGGTCCTGCTCCCTGCTGCTGCCTGCGCCCCGGCTCAGCTCGGCTCGGCTCGGCGGCCGCCCCGGCTCCCTGCCCTGCTGCTCGCGGGAGGCTGCGGCGGGCGGGCAGGGCGGCCGCTCACCCCCGGGCCCTGCGCCCCGAGCGGCACGGCCCCCGCGGGCCCCCGGGGCAGAGGCTCACAGAAGCACGCATGCAGACAGGACAGGGACATGCCGAGGAAGAGGCCGACACCACGTCTCCAGCACCGGCAGCCGGGGCTCGGGGGCGGGCGGGGGGGTGGGATGGCGCCGGGCAGAGCCCCCCCCCCGGGGCCAGCGAGGCCGTGCCGGGAGCCAGTGGGAGGCTTGGGATGCACCGCGGGGAAGGAGGGTGCTGGGGGCTCTCCGAGCTCGGCGAGGTTGGTCCCGGGGAGGAGGGGTGCAGGCAGGACCCAGCAGGACGGGGGGACATGGGCAGGGGGTCCCTGGGGCTGGGGAGGGCACAGAAGCGCAGGAGACGCGGCTCATGCTGGCGGCCCCTCGCTCCCCAGCCTGCCCTGGCCTCGGCTCGGACTGGGGGCCCTCGGCAAGCCGAGGGGTCTCGAACCGCCCCGCAGGGCTCCTGCCCTGCCAGGCCGGGGGGCTCCCTGCCGAAGCGCTTTGGGGCCCTGGGAGGTGACCAGAAACAGACGGCGGCATTCGCCTGTGCTGGCAACGCGTCCCCAAGGCACCTCACGGCCCCGCTGCGGGAGGGGACACCGGTGCGGGGCCGGGCTCGCATAAGCACCCTGCCACCATGGGGAAGGGGCTGCTGCTTTGCGATAACTGCAGGCCGGGACATGGGGAAGGGGCTGCTGCTTTGCAACGGCTGCGGGCTCGGACGTGGGGAAGGGGCTGCTGCCTTGCGATAACTGCAGGCTGGGACATGGGGAAGGGGCTGCTGCTTTGCAACGGCTGCGGGCTCAGACGTGGGGAAGGGGCTGCTGCTTTGCAATGGCTGCGGGCTCGGATGTGGGGAAGGGGCTGCTGCTTTGCAACCCAGCCGTTGGCTCAGACGGTCCGGGCTGGCCAGCAGGGAATGGGGCCGCGGAGGAAATTTCCCTGCGAATTTGGGAATGGTGCAATGGGCAAAAAAGCCCGGAGCCTGGAGGGGCCGAGCCCTCCCGGGCCCCACGGCGAGACGGTGCCGGGAGGGGAGAGGGAGCGGCGGAGCGCGGCTGCCCTTGCCGGGACTGGTGTTGGCCTCACCAAGGCTGCAAGAACCGAGCACAGCACTCTGCGACGGCACAAGGCACGCGACGAGGTAGAGACCCACCTATCAGATAGGTCTAGGGACCGCCTGCTCTCAAGGGAGTGCTGGCGGCTGGTCCGCCTGCTCGATTCGGAAGCGGACTCAGCGTCGCTGCGCCCGTTTGTGGCAGAGTCTACGCTACCGTAGCGTCTGCCGGGGAGGAGAGGAACACGGTCAGCAAGGTCCCGGGCGCCGCGCCGCACGCCCGCCGCGGCTCGCGCTGCCTCTGCTCCGTGCCCGCCGGGCGAAGGAGGCCAGCGGGGCGCCGGGGCCGCCGGCGGGGTGGCTCCGCCGCGGGGACGGGCTGCGGCGCCTTGCGCGGGACGCTGCGGAGAAGCCGGGCCGTGCTGCGAGCGCGGGGACGGAGAAAGCGCCCGTGCGGGGGTCCCTGCCTGCGGCTCTGCCTACAGCCCCGGCCGGGCCACCTCCCGGCGAGGACGGTTCGGGGGCCCCCCAGGCCGGGGCTGGGGGCGGGGGGTCACCCAAAAGAGCGTGAAAACTCCTCTGCCTTTGAACCAAAGAGCCCCAGAGGAAGGCGGCAGGGACGGCGGCAGGGACCTGCCACATGCCCAGGCGCTGGCATCATCCCCCTCCTGCCCCTCTTCCTCGCCTCTCCGTCCTTCCCACCTTCGCTCGTCACCCCGGGAGCGACGTCCCCTCCTGTCACCCCCGGGAGCCCGGGACCCTCTCCCACGCAGCGGGTGCCCGCCGGGCAGGGGGGTGGCCAGGGCCGGGCGCGAGCGCTACCTGACGGGGCGCTGGTCCGAGTAGTCCATCTCGTAGCTCTGCATGGAGTCGGTGTAGGAGTCGCGGGAGCTCTGCTGCTGCGGCCTCACGGGGTACTGGTGCACGGAGGCGTTGGGCTGCGACGTGGTGTAGTAAGGCGGCGGGATGCTGTTGCTGGTCTCGCTGCGGTAATCGCTGTCCCGGTCGTCCACGGTGCTGTCGGGGTCGTCATCTGCGAAGGGTGGAGCGGCAGCGGTGAGAGGGACGCGGGACGGACCTGCGCCCCGGCTGTGACAACCCCACTGCTGCCACCGCCGTGTCCCCAGCTCCGTGGGACGGTGCTGGCCAGGACGGCTGGGAGACAGAGAGGAGGGTGGCAGCCCGTGGGGACAGCCCGGCCCAGGGAAGGGACACTCGGCGTGGCAAACGGGGGGTCGTGCCGGGGACCGCCAGGCTCGGAGGAGAGCGGACAGCGGGATACTCACTCTGCTGTTCTCCCCAGCCAAAATAATTCCAGTTGCCTACAAAGAAAAGGGGCAGAGACAGTAAGACGGACGCGGTGCCGGGGCGGCAGCGGGAGCTGGGTGGAGGAAGCAGGGTCTCCCGGGAGCAGTCGGACCTACGCCGGGCGGCCGCACTCAGCACCCGCTCCCGTCCCCTGCGCGGGGTCCGCGGGGCCCTGGGCCGGGCTGGGCGCCCCGCGATCCGGAGGAGAGCGGGTGGCTGCCACCCGCTGCAGAGGAGGGACAGTGGCCCGGGCTGGGCAGAGCACCTGGGGCTGCGCATGGCCCTCGGGGACCGCAGAAAGGGAAACCGAGGCACAGAAGCCGCCCAGAAACCACAGGGCAGGGAGAGAGCCAAGAAACCCTGACGGACACAGGACAGACAGCCAGGGGCGGGGGGGGGGCCTGTTCCCGTGCATCCCGGGTGCACAGAGCTGGACGCCGGGATGCTGGGTAAGGGGAAGGAGACGGGGTGGCCCCAGCACGGGAGTACTTACAGCACTGGGAGCCGTGAACGGGGAGAGGCTTTTCCTGCTCCTCCTGGAAGGCGTACTGGGGAGAGATGGGGCCGGATCAGGGCCTGCGCAGCCCTGCACGGCCCCTCGCCCCCCCCCCGAGGCTCGCAGGCAGGGCGATGCCGCCCCTCGCCCTGGCCCGACTCTGCAGTGGGGACGCGGTGCCGGGGCCAGCGGGGGACTCACATCGTCCTGGTCCCGCATCGCGTTGAGCTGCTCCAGCTTCTTGGCCCAATACCTGGCCTCCTCCTCGGGGATGTCTGAAAGGGGAAAGACCCCTGATCTGTGGGACAGATCCCCCCAGAACATCCCTCCCGGCTCTGACCCACGGGGAGCCCCCCAGCAGCCCCCCGAGGCCGGCGGGAGGAATGGAAAGGTGCAGCCCCGTCCCTGGGGGCGGCGGGGGTCCGGGCGCCGGCACCTACCCAGCGGCAGCTCGAAGCGGGTGTCGAGGAGGATGCGGTGGAAGGTGGGGTCCTTGGTGCCCGAAATCTCGTTGTCTGTCATGATGACCTGGGAGTCGAGCGTGAGCCATTCCCCGGGACCCTCCTGCGGGGCGCAAGCGGGGCTCAGGGGAGCTGCTGCGGGACCCCGCACCCAGCCCACGCTGCACCCAGGGGGGCACAGCCTGCGCCCTGGGGAGCCGCCGGGTCCTGCTGGGGCGGATGGAGCCTCGGCCACCCCCAAGCACAGGGATCCCCCCTCTCCGGGGGCAGCCAGGGCTGGTGGTCCCGGGAGGGGACAGCCTGGGGACGGCCCCGCTCCCTACCTCGTTGGACTGCCGGATGGTCCGCAGGGGGATCCACACCATGCCCACCATGGTGTCCCAGATGAGCCCCTTGTTCCACACCTCCACCGTCAGGCCCAGGTCCAGCCGGTTGATCTCGCTGCCGGGAAGGGCGCGTGGTCACCCCCCTGCCCCAGCGCACCCCCAGGCACCCCCCCCCCATTCCCTCCCCCATGCTCGGCCCCCAGGGGGGCTCCAGGATCTCCCACCCGTCTTGGGATGGGTGGCCCATCCCAAGGAGAAAAGGGGGACAGGCACACTGCTGTGTCCCTCGCAAGAGAAGCAGCCCCCCTCCCCAAATCCAGGGAGGAAATGCAGCTGGGCAGGCAGGAGAGCCCTAGCACCCAGCAACACGGCACCCCGGGGTCCCTGCTGGGTGAGGAGGGGGCTGGGGGGGCTCGCGGCCCCGGCACACTCACAACATGAAGTCCTGCTCCCAGGACGGCAGGTTGCCCCGCACGGCGATGGTCGTGCTCTTGACATTTTGCACCTTCAGCGTCACGTAGGTGTTAAATTTCTCTGCGGTAACAAGCCGGGGGTGACGCCAGGGGCTGCCGCGGCTCGGCCGTGAGCCCCACCTCGTCGTGTCCGCGGCATCCCCAACCCCTGTGCCCCCCAAGTCAGACCCCCGGAGCTGGGACCGAGCTTGGTGTCCCCTTGCCACCCCCAACCCTGGTCCAGCCGGCCCACGAGACGAGCCCGCTGCCCCCGGCCCCCCCGGGATGGGACCACTCACCTTGGGGCCCGTCGAACTTGGCCTTTTTAACTGCAGAGAGACAGAGAGAGAGGAGGGATTTAGCCCCGCAGCCAGCACAGGGGGGCTGAGGACCCCCAGCGAGGCACCTGGGGGGGGACCCCAGACCCGGCCCCCCACCCCGGCCACACGCCGACCCAGCTGGAGAGACACGGGGAAGGTGGTGGGATCCTTCCCAAGGCTTTTCCTGGGCCAGGCCGGCTCCGTGCCACTGCCGGCAGCGCCAGGGTTAAGCCACCCGCGCCAGCCCGGCGCTCCCGCTCCCGGAAACCGCTGACCCAGATCAGAGCCGTCGCAGCTCGCGAAGGAAACCCAGGCGCCGGGGGGCTGCTGGGGGCACCAGGGATGCTCCCCCCACCCCGCAGCCCCCCAGGGACCCCCCTCTGTGCCCTGACCCCGGGTGAGGGCCCCGTTCCTGCCCCAGCCCCCATCGCTCCAGGGGACATCTGAGCCGGATCTTGCCCCGAGCCACCCTCAGCACCACGAGGACAGGCTCCCGCTCAGCTCCGGTGCAGGATTTATGTCCAAACGCAGGATTTTGCTCTTTCAGGCAGCCGGTGGCAGACCCCCCCCCCACCGCACTCCGCCCCAGCGACACCAGTTACACCAGTGCAGGGGGTTACTGGGAGCCACGGCTGCGCAGCTGGAGGGGGGCAGAGCGCTTTGGGACCCGGCTTTTGGCAGCGATGGGGAGGCCCCAGGAGGACCGAGCGCTGCCGGGGTCTCGCGGGCGCCGGGGCTCGGAGGAGGCGATGACACAGCAGCCGGAGAGCGGCTCGATGACGCGGGCGCCGGCGGGCGGACCGGCGTGACGGCGGAGCGATGAAAATAGCCCTCGCGCTACCGAAGGTAATTGGATTGCAAAGACATGCCGCCACCCCGCCGCTCATCGCCGGCAGCCGGAGCGGCCACACCGCACCGGGGAAACCGAGGCACGGGACCAAACCCTCAGCCGGGCACCGGGGCCGTGCCACCCCCGGGACCGCTTGGCGAGGCTGGAGGGGGGGTCTGTCTAAGCGGCCGGCCGGCTTGCTCCCTCGCTATTTCTTTCTTGCTTTTTATCCCAATTTGAAGAGTTCAAAACCCTGCGAGTTGCCCAAAGGCAGAAACGGGCTCGAGCATCGCCCCGCTCCGAAAATAATGGGGAGCCGGTGGCTGCTTTGAGCCACTGAGAGGGTTGGCCGGCTCACGGCTCCGTGCAGCGGCTCTGCCCCGAGAAAGGTTGCCGGCTCTTTCCTCGGAGCCGCATCCCGGGGGATCGCAGGACTCCGGGAGCCGCGGCCTCGCTCGGAGGCCCCGGGCTCGCGGGGAGGCCGGATGGAGGCCAGGCCATCGGTCCAGCCGGCACCGAGCCTGGGGCATCCCAAAGAGCCTCAGCCTCCCCCATGCCCCGGGAGCCAGATGCCTCCTCCGCGGCCGGCCGCCCCGCGCCCGCCGCTACTCCGAAACGGGAGAGCAAAGGAAGGGAAAGCTCCAAAAATACCCGGGCTGACGGGAACAAGCGATCACCCGGGGAACATGTGGCTCTCCTGGCTGTCAGGACACAGCCTGCCGACACCGTCTGCGGCTGCCGGCCCTGGCACCCCCCTCGCCAAGGGGCCCCCGGGGCCAGCCGCGAGCCGGAGCCCCTGGGGAATCCGCTTTCGGGGTGGGAACCTTGGGAAAGGCCAAAGGCAGCCCACGTCGCTAAGCAGAGGGCTGGCAGCACCGGGAGCCCTCGTGGGAGCAGGATACCCCCGAAATAAGGCGGAGGAGCCGAGGTGCTTCCCGAACCAGGGTGAATCAGCCCTGGCTTGTGCGGAGGAGCCGCTTGCCGGCAGGGGAAACCGAGGCAGGCGGGCAGGGGCTGCCCCCTCCAAGCACGGGGGGGGGGGGGGGGAAGGGCCCGGGGGGCTGCAGCTCCAGCCTCGGGGATGCCCCAGGGCCAGGCGGCCGCGGCTTTTGCACCCTCGGGTCCCCAGGAGGTAAGAAATGAAGTGATTTAAAGTAAAAATCCTCAGGGGGGCTGGGGAGCAAGGAGAGCGTCTGCCCTGGCATCGCAGGGACCCCCGGCCCCCCTTTGCCAGCACGGCCCTGCCCCGGGGGGTTCTCCAGGGCTGCCACCCCCCCTCCTTCCCTGCACACATGGGGAAACCGAGGCCCAGGGCAGGCTGTGATCCACCATAGGTGCTGCAGGCTGGGGTACCCCAAAGCTGGTGACAGCATCCGGCCGGGGGGGGCACGTGGATCAGGCCCTTCCCAGACCCCCCCACCCCCTCGCAGGCAGGTTTTGGCACCTCTCCCGCTGCCGAGGCCCCCGCCACCCCCCCGGCACCGGCGGGTATTTATAGCTCCTTCCCCGGTGCCTCCGTGGAGGTGGCGGGGGCTGGTGCCGCGGAGCACCTGGAGCCGTGATGGGAGCGAGGGGGCCGCACCAGCACCCTGGGGACGGGGACATGCCGGGGGGGCACCCACAGCCCCCCCAACCCCACTGAGAGAGTGGGGGGAGCCCCCCCCATCTCCCTGCTGATTTGCACCAGTGGGGACACCGGGGGCGAGGGCGAACGCAGAGACTGCGGGATCCATCCGAGCGCTGAGTTGGGCAGGTCTCAGCGGGGTGTCGGGATCCCACAGCTGCCCAGTGCTCCCAGTGCCTCCCACCGTGGAGGAGCCAGTGCCCCCCCCCCAGACCTGGGCTGGGGACAACGGGGCCACCGCCAGGCACGGGGATGCCACCATGCTCCTGCCCGCCCCCCCCCGGGGGAAACCCCAGCAGCCAGCGGCCCCCCGGGACACGTTGCCTGTCCCCGAACCTGCGCAGATGGGGGATCGCTCCCCGCAGGCAGCTCCTGCCAGGGGGTCTCAGCGGGGTTGGGGGGGGCACATTCAGCCCCCCGAGCAGGCAGCAGGCCTCCAGGCTGCCCGAGGAGGGGCAATGCCCGGGGGTGGGGGGGAGCATTTGGGGGAGTGCGATGGGGGTGGGGGAATTTGGGGAGGGTATGGAGTGTGCAGTGCATTTTGGGTGGGGGGCGTTGGGAATAGGGGGGATTGGGGGATTTTTGGAGGGTGGGGGGGGCGCGGCAGCGGTTGGGTGTGGGAAGGGGCTGTTTGGGGTGATCCCTCCCCCGGAGGACGGGGAGGGGGCGGGTCTCCGCCGCGGAGCCTGCAAGCGCCCCCCCTCTCCCGCCCCCCCCCCGCGATCCCAGCCGCGGCAGCGGGGCGGCGCGGCCCCACGGGGGGGGGAAGGGGGGGGGGCCAAGCGCCACCGCTTGACCCCGCCGCAAAGCGGGCCCCTCTCTCGGGGAGCCGGGCGGCGGCAGGGCGGGGTGGGGGCCCCCCCGGCACGGCCCGGTACGGCCCGGGCCCCGCGCGCCCCCGCCGCGGGCAGCGCCGCGCGCGCCCCCGCCGGTTCATTCATAAATCCAGGCGCCTCCGCGAGCGCCCCCTCCCCCGCCCCCCCCGCGCTGCGCCCAGGCGCTGGCCCCGCCCGGGCCGAACCACGCCATGCGGCGGGGGGGGGGGGGGGCCGCACCCGGGGGGGGGCTGGCGGCCGCCCCCTCCCGCTGCGGGAGCGCCGGGGGGGGGGGGTATCCCTCGCCCCACTGTCTCGCTCCGCCGCCGCCGCCGCCTCGCGTGGGGTGCGGCGGAGGCTGAGGGGGGGGTTCCCCGCCGCTCCCCTCCCCCCCCCCCGCCGCGGGGTGGCCTCGCCCGCGCTGCCGGGGCCCCGGGGCAGCGGGGGGCCCGGCGCGGGCGCGGTTTTGTGAATGGAGGCGCGGGGCGCGCGCGCACGCACGCACAGCCAGCGCCGCGCGCCCCGGGAGCCGCCCCCCGCCCCGCCGCCGCCGCCGCCGCCGCCGCGGGCTCCCTGCGCCGGGCCCGGGGCAGCGAGGCGCCCGGGCTGCCCATCCCCGGGGTGTCCCGGTGCGCGGCGGAGCGGCGCCGCGGCGGCGGGGGGGGGGGGTCCCCGCTTACCTCCGACGCAGAGCAGAGACATGGTCCCGGTGGCGGTGCGGGGCGCTGCCCGGGGACCGCGGCGCTGCCCGGGGACCGGCGCGCGCTCGCGCCCGCCGCCGCCGCCCCCGCCCCGGCGCTAGCAGCCGGCCATCTTGCTTCAGCACCGGGGACAGCTCCTGACGTCAGCCCCGCCGCCGCCTCCGCGGGGGCGGCGGCTTAAAGGAGCCGCGGGGCACCGCCCCCCCCCCCCCCCCCCCCCCACCGCGGGGAGCGGCCCCGGGCGGCGGCGCGGCGGGGCTGGGGGACCCGGGGGGGATCCTCGGTGGGGGGGGTCTGTCCTGCCCCACGGGCCCGGTATGGGGGCGTCTGCCCTGCCCCACAATCCCGGTATGGGGGGTATGTCCTGCCCCACAATCCCGGTATGGGGGGTCTGTCCTGCTGCACGGCCCCGGGGGGGGGGTTCTGTCCTGCTGCATGGCCCCAGTATGGGGGGGTCTGCCCTGCCCCACAGGCCCGGTATGGGGGGGTCTGTCCCACCTGCACAGCCCCAGGGGTCTGTCCTGTGTCATCTCCTCCTCTCTGCCCCCAAATGTCAGACCCCAAAGAGATGCTGGCGCTTGGGCGGGCTGATCCTGGCGCTGGGGGGCTGGGGGAGCCGCCTGGTCCCGGTGGGACCCGCGTCCCGGCACGCCTGTGCTCCATCGCAGCCCCACTGCAGGCCAGGCCAGCTGCGCCGACTAACCCGCAAAGATCCTACGGCGGGGGAGAAACCAAAGCCCCCGACTCCGCCGTTCTGGGGGCAGGAACTCGGTCTCGATCTCATCCCGGGCCTGTGCCCAACCACCCCGCCTCCGTGCCTTGGAGCCCGGCGATGGAAAGCCGAGGAGCTCCGGGCGCCCTCCGAACATGTGCTCGCTGCCGAGCCCCCCCGTTGCCCCCCGCCCTGCCTCCGCATCCCCACGCCTGCCCAGAGGGGCGAGGGGAGACTCCCAGGCTGCAGCTACCACCTGGCCCCCCGGGGAGGCCCCAGGCACTGGGGTCGAGGCCGCCGGGCTCTGCCCATGGCCCGAGGACGTGTCCTCCCCAGCCAGGGTCATTGCAGAGGGACAGACCGGGTCTCTGAGCTGGGATGTGACAAACCCGGCAGGTCTCGGATTCGCTCATGCAGCCAGCAGCTCCCGGCGCCTCTGTAGTGTGAGCGAAGGTGGCACCGTGCCACTGCCGGGGGATTGTCACCTCTCCCGGGCACCTGGAGAAGGAGGGAGGAAGAAAGAAAGGTGGCAAGGGAAACTGAGGCACGGGGCAGAGAGGGGACACGTGCAAGGCCCTGGGGGACCTGGGTGGCCTCATCCAGTCCTGCATCCCCTGCGGTGCCCCTGCAGCCCCAGCGAGACCTGCTGACTGCAGCCCGGCACAGGCAGGACGAGGGTCCCCGTCGCCTCCTGCTGCCACCCCCGGAGCAGGGACCCCAGTGCAGGACACGGGGGACAGCTGGGTCCCCCTGTCCCATCTCGGGGGGGCTCTGCAGCCAAGGAGCCCAGCCAGACGCCGTGGTGCCATGTCACAGGGGCAGGAGGCAGAAGGGGTGGTTGTGCGGGTGTGCAAACACGCACGCGTGTGCACACCCCCCTGTGTGCATAGACCCCCCCGCACGCACACACGCATGTCTGCACACACCCCCCCGCACACATCCACCCGTGCCAGCACGTCCTCACAAGCACACCTGCGTGCACGGGGGGGGTCAACCCTCGTCCGTGTGCCCGCACCCCCCACGTGCACAGACCCATGCATGCACATGCACACGCTTGCCAGGCTCCCGTGCACCCTGCACCCTCGCCAGGCTGGGCTCGCCCGGGGGTGCGGGCAGCTGGACAGGCCCGTGGGGGACGCAAGGGACAGCCCTGGCTGTCCTCGGCGTGGGGCAGCCCTGGCGACCGGTGCCTGCTGTCAGGCCGGGGTGCTGTGTGCTCGGGTTGGGGGAGTCCATTACAAAACCCAGCCCCCAACTCAGCCGTCTGAGCACTGAGTTTGCCAAGTCTCAGCCCCCAGTGCATCCCCCTGCCAGGAGACCCCCAGGGTGGCAGCAACTCGGAGCCGAGCGGGGAGGCGATGACAACCGGGAAAGGGTCACCGGCACCACCAGTGCTGGCGGGGGGCCCCGCGCCGGCTCCCAGCACCGCGCCAGGTGGCATCGCCGCGGGCCCTGCTGGCAGCGCGGGCAGTGCCACCCCCGGCAGGCAGCGGGGAGGCGCCGGGGCGGCCGCCCACGGAGAGCCGGAGCCGGGCTCGGCGGCTGCCAGCTCTCTCCCTCGCCTCGGGGAGGGCGTTCGGCTCCGGGGAGGGGGGCAGAGCGTGGGCAGGGTGTGACGTGGGGACACTGTGAACAGCAGCCCCGCTGCCACGGTGAGGGGCTGCAAAGGTAGGCACAGCCCTGCCTGCAAGGGAAACTGAGGCACGGAGAGCTGGGGCTTTGCATGGCCAGATCCATGAGGAGGAGGCCGGGCGGGGAGGCCATGGCCGCTCACACGAGTCAAGGAGACGAGGGCCGGCACAGGGGAGGCCTCATCCAGCCCCTGCCCCAGCACCACTGCCCCTTTCCCGCTCCCACTGGCGCAGCTGGCTCAGACCCATCCGCTTCCCCGCCGCGCTGCGCCCGCTCCCCCGGCACCCTGCTTCCCGGCACGGCGTCCCCAGGGACAGCACCGCGGCCCCACGCCAGGGCGGATGCCAGCGCCTGGCATCGGCTGCCTCCTCCTGCCCCACAGCGGTGGCATCCCCTGCTTCTGCCTCTCACTGACCCATAAAACCATATCCAAGAACCCCGAGAAAGTCGGGGTGATGCTGCTGCTGCGGCTGGATGCACCGTGCTGAAGCAGCTGTCTGCACGGTACCCGCCTCAATCGCGAAGGACCCCCCCACCAGCCCCACCGTGCCCACCCCTGCATTGGCATTTGGCTTTGGACCCTGCAGGGGACACCAGGATGGCCAGGGGGAAGCGAGGACATCCATGGGGACACCAGGAGGTCCATGGAGTCATCAGGTCTCCAGGCTGGGGACAGAGCAGATCGGGATGCTGCCACATCCCTGCATGACCCCCCCGTCAGGAGGTGCAGGGCCCCCCCAGGCCCTGGCAGGGCTCTCCCTGTGGCCCAGGACACATCAGGCCAGCCTGACCCCACCAAGGGTCTCTCCAGATGCGGATGTATTTTGGGATCTCGTCTTGTGCCATCTCCCTTCTCCCCCTGCTCCTGCCAGCGCTGCAGCCCCGGGGCAGCAGAGCCGCAGCCGAACAGGACGCGTCCCTCCCGCTCCCGCTCATCGCGCGCATCGCGTGCCAGCACGGACACGCGCGCGTGCAAGACCATGCGTACGCGTGCAAGCATGCATGCACACCCATGCTCGCACGTGCACATTCGTGCTGCACACACACACCCGGGCCTGCACACGCGTGCATGCATGCGCTCCACGCCCGCGCGTGCCGGCGCGCACGTACGCAGACCGCGTTCGAACCATCCGTTTCAAGCCAAACAGCATGTTTAAATAAGGATTTTTTTCCCTCCCCGCTCAGCGCAGCCCATCTGTCCCCCACCTCCGCCGAGGTGCCTGCACCTCCGCCGCCCGCTCAGCCGCCCCCGGGCACCCTGGTCCCCGCCGGGAGCAGGCGTCCCCGCAGCCTCTCCCCGACAGCCCCGACGCTCGGCGCGGAGCGGCTCCCACGGCTTGCGTTAGGGTTTATTTTCTGCCCAAAACCCTATTTTGGATAAAAATGAGTCTTGTCTGAATGGGAAATGTTCATGAAAAGCTCCTGGGTCCTTTCCCAAAAATGCCTGGCTTTTGGTCAAAACTAAGGATAAAAAATTGTATGAAATTAAATCAAAAGCAACATCCGGGCCCCGAAATAAATTATTTCCAGGAGTTGAATTCTTGCAATCTTTGTCTCTCATGCTATTTCCCTCTCCGCGCAGCCAGACTGAGCACATTTCCCTCATCCCCGAATCATTAGTTACTCCGTCCACGGTGGGGTCTGAGATCCCCGGACCCAGCAGTGCCTGGCGCTGCACAGACCCGGGCTGAGCCTAACGAGCGTAGTCCTCGTTAGGGCCTGGCACCAAACCCTCCGCGGTGGGTGGGAGCTGTCGCCTGGCACCAACCCAGGTGTCCACGAGCCCCCAAGCCAGATTCGGGCCCCGTTTCCGGATGCGACACTTGGAGTTAGAAATTTTGACCCACGCACTTTGGGGGGTGGTTAGACGCAGGCTCCCGGCTCCCCCTGCCCAGCAGCACTGAAGGCCCGGGGAGCAGATCGTCCTCCCCATCAGCCTTCGGAGGCCCGTCACATCTGGGGCCTCTCTGCAAGGCGCAGGCGTTGACCGAGGGGAGAAGCCAGCCCACATTTGAACCACATGTGCATGAGATAATCGTGCGTGACCGCAAGAGACAAAGTCAAATTGTAATTCCCGGGAGCTGGATATTCAAAGCTGATGTGTTTGGAGACTCCGCGGTCCCCAACGTCTCCTGGGGAACTCGGTTACCTGCAGCGGAGGCCGAAGTCCAGGAAACCGTGTCCGTGGATGGAGGGGTGGGGGCCAGGCCGGGGGGAGAAGGGGGCCGGATGGGACTCCAGCGGCTCCGGGCCGTGCGAGATGCTGAGCCCGGTACCCAGCCCGGCTCAGGCTTAACGGCAGTTCCCAGGGCAGCAAAACTGGATGGGTGGAGGTGGGTGGCGTGTCCCAGGCTTTAACCCCGAGGGGACATCGGGACATCTCCCAGGTGGCTGTTAAACATGTAAAAGTTGAGAGGTGATGGGGCTTAAATACAGTCAGTTTGCTGCTGGGAAGAGGCAGGTCCCCCCGATCCCCTTAACTCTGCCCTTTGGAGACCCCCACGATGCCCACGGCCTCTGTGAGCCCCACAGGGTGCCACCCCCCAAATCCCTCCTCTGCGGAGCTGTGCCCTCGCCGGGACTTATGCTCGTGCTGGTCCGCTGCCGGGTCCTGCCACAGGAAGAAAAAGCAACCCACAAAACCTCGAAGGCACAACCGGCTCTGGCAGAGCTGGCACGTCCGCCCTGCGCCCTTCCAGAAACCCCCTTTCGTTCCTCTTTCGCCCCAAAACGGGGCAGCAGCACCCGGGGCAGCACCCGGGACTGGCGAGCACAGCCGAGGCGGCAGCGTGCCCTTCCCACGAGCACGGAGCCGGTC
Source organism: Dromaius novaehollandiae (assembly GCF_036370855.1). NCBI lineage: Eukaryota > Metazoa > Chordata > Aves > Casuariiformes > Dromaiidae > Dromaius > Dromaius novaehollandiae. The sequence goes on along the minus strand of NC_088122.1, from coordinate 4,735,387 downwards.
CGGGCGCTGGGACGGCCTCTCTGGGTGCAGCGACCACCCCCGAGGCCGGGCTGCTGCGTCCCCCCCCGCCGGCGCCCGTGGGGACGGGGGTGGCATCACGGGGACACGGCGCCGGCCGGGCTCATTCAGCTCGGCTCCATCCAGCCTCCGCAGCTTCGCCAGCGGTGTGCCGGCTCGGTTTCGGGGTGGGAAAGGAGGATTGCGGCCGATGGTGCCGGCGGGAGCGGAGCATCTCCCGGACTAGGAGCGGGCGCCGAGCGGGATGGAGGGCACCGGCACGGCGGCAGCCGAGAGCGCGGTGAGGTGGCAGCTGTGCTACGACACGACGGCCAGGACGTGGTGGATGGTGAGTGGGGACCCCGCAGCCCCCCGCGGCCCTTGTGGTGGCAGAAACCCCGCTGGATTTCAGCGCGGGGAGGCCAAACTGGGGCAAAACTGGGACTTTGTGCTTGGGGAGGGATTTCAGCTGGTGAAGAGCCGCTGGGATGCGACCAGGTTGTGGACACTTGTTCGGTTGAGCGATTTCCCCGCGCGAGGGGCCTGGCTGGCTGCTGGTGAGGGCTCCCCCGTCGTTCCCCCCCCAGGCGCTCGCTGCTGCCTTATTTTGGCATATAGTTGCGATGTGCAACTGCCTTCGGCTGGTGCAACACGGGGACCTGGCATGCGAGCAGGGCTTTCACCCCTCACGCGGGAGGGCGGCTCTGCCGGGCGAGCCGAAGCAGCGTCCGCCTGGGAACGACCCCACGGCTCTCCCTGCCCCGTCCCTGCGGCGGTGCCCGGGAGAAGACGGGAGTGTCCGTCTGTCCATCCACCTGCAAGAGGCGCCGAGCCGATGGGGACGGGATGGGGTGGAGCAGCGCGTCTGGTCCCTGCACCTGATCCGGACAAAATCAGCGCTGCTGCACTCCCGATGCTGGGTCACTGCGATAGCAGATCCGGGGATTTACCCTTCCCGGGACTCGGTGCAGGGAGAGGGGAGGACATGCCGCAGGGATGCAGGGGCAAACCCAGGGGTCCAGATCCTGCCCCGCAGGAGGAGACTGGGCTTTGGTGGCAGGGACTGTCTTCTTCGTGCACAGTGCCTAGCGCTGTGCCAGCCCAAGGCAAGGCTGGGCTCCTGAAGGCAACCCAAAAAATAGCAGTGTGACCCCCCCGCCGTGATCCCGGGGGTCCCTGCAGCCGGCCGACTGCCACGGCCCCTCTTCTCCCCCTGGGCACCCGCTGTATGTTCCTGCCCTCCGAACAAAGCGCGCCCGCGAGCCGCGCCGCGCGCCGGGCAGCACCCACGCCGGCCGCCCTGGCCGGGCCGGCTGCGAACAGTGCAGGGGCTTCACAGCGAGAAAAGGGGGGCCTTTGAGGCGGCCCCCGCGGCCCCGCGCCGCTTCCTCGGGCCCCGACCCGCCGGGCCCGGGGCGTGCCGGGACGCCGTGGGCGGCTCGGGACACTTCGCCGGCCGGAAAAGGGCTTGGCAGCAGCCCAGGGGCTCGACCCCGCTCCCCGGAGGCGTCGGGGTGGCATCGGGGGGGGACACCGCCGCACGGCCTCGCTGCGCCCTTGGAAGGGGGACGCTGGCCCTCGCCCAGGCCCTTGCATCAGCGCTTTGGGTGAGTCTTGGCACCGTGTAGGGCGGTTTTCCAGGGCCGGCAGCTCCGAGCTCAGCTGGGACGCGGACGGGTGACAGTCCCGGTGCCATCGGCACAAGGGGTGCACAAACACGCGGCAACCGGTGACTCCGTGTGGCCCCACCGGAGCAGCTGGGCTGGGCGCAGAGGAGGACTGGACCCTCGTTCTGGCCCTGCGCTCCCGGGAAGGGGCATTGCCTCCAGAACCCCCCCAGACCCTGTCCCTGGCTCACACGGGACTCGGAGAGCGTCCCAGAGGCTTTGCACCAGCCTGGAAAAATGAACTGGACCCCAAATGCCCCATAGCCCTGCTCCTGCCAGCTCTCAGCTCATGTTTCTCATCACTAAGCCCTGCTGGTGGTCCGGCCGGAGCCAGCCCTTCTCCGGGACGCTCGCACCGCCCAGAGCCAGGCGCGGCAGAGGGGAACCAAAGAAACTCTGTGGCGATGTTTCTTCCCCTCGATTTTGGGGGTCGCAACTCAGTCTTTGCTGAAAAACGTTGCTGGAAGGGTCTGGCCTGCGAGAGAGGAGCAGGTGAACGTGGTCAGCCAATGTCAGCTCTTCAGACCTCCAGCGAGCCGGGGATTTAGCCTCCGAGCTCCCAGCCAGGGCCGCAGACACCTCATTCAGCATCTCTATCCAGGCATTTCACTGAAACAAGCCAAGCAAAACAGCCCCGGGTGCAGGATGCTGCCCTCCGACGTCCCCTCCTGCGCGGGCAGCTGGTGCCTCCGCGGGGCTGCGCGGTCCCGGGGCAAAAACCCTTGGCCTTGGGCAAAGAGATTTTTTGCAAACATTTGAAATCACTGGAGCATCCAGGAGGGGACAGATCCTGAGCTCCCTGGCCGGAGCACAGCTCTGCCATGGGCCCGGCTCCGTGTCCGAGCCCTTCGGACCGCCCCGGCGCCCTGCGTCACCCAGCCCTTGTGCCGGCACGGTGATTTCATGGCGGGGGCGGGGGGCCAAACAAGAAAAGGCTTTTTTCCCCCAGCTCCCAGTGAAGTTTTTGAATTGGGAAGTTCACGGCCAGGAGGAAAGCACGGAGGAGCGCTTGGAGTGGGGACAAAACGCTCTAAAAAAAGCAAAGCCCTTTGTGGCCGCTCCAAAGGAGCCTTTGATTGCGCGGCACCGAAAGGGCACTTGTGCGCCGAGCGTCGCGTGACGTTTCCCAGATTTTTGACTTTTTTTCTCCTGCGCGAGGGGACGATGCAGAAATCTCCCGCGCTTTTAGCAGGGCAGAAAAGCAGCTCCCGTCCCCGCTGTGCCACGATGCTCCGGGTCCCCTGGGAGCGAAGGGCCCCTCCGGGCCAGGCGACCGCGGCGGGGTCCGTGGCGGGGAGAGGGGCAGACCAGCACCTCGCCGAGGAGAGGACCCAGGCGTCCAGGGCGGCCACGTCGCCACCGTGCCGGGTCACGGCTCGATGCACGGCTTCCCCACCGCCCGCATAGGGGCAGCCCCGAAGCGGCCAGACGCTACTGGGGATGGGCTCTCTGCTGTCCCCAGGGCTGGCGGGGCCCGTGGCCCGTGGCAGGGTGACAGTGGCCCACGGCGGGCGGCTCGGGGCCCGGCAGGCACTAGATGGCAGCAGAAGAGCGCACACGGCCACGGCCACGGCCACGCTGAGCCTCTGCGCGGCGGTGCCTGGGCCTCCAGCCCTGCCGCGAGCGTGGCCCGGCGAGGCCGCGGCGCAGCGTGGCCACCAGCCCCGGGCGAGCGGGCGGCGGCAGCCCCGGGGTCAGCGCGGGGCTCGGGGACATCCCGTGGTCCCCGTGGCGCGGTGAGGGATGCCGTGCTGCAGCCCCGCTGCCACGGTGCCACCGATCCTCCCCGGGCGCAGCCTGATTTTGGGCCATGCCGAGGCGACCGCAGAGGAGCCGGACACGGGGGCCGGGGCACCTCCGCCCGCCGATGCCGCGGGGAGGAAGGGCCATCCGACAGGGCTTCGCAGGGGCAGAGGCCTCTGCCCTCCCTCCAGCAGCTCGCCGGGCTCAGACCCTCTCCGGCCTCGCTCCACGCCAGGTGTTTTATCCGGGCAGCTTCGACAGCAGCTCTGCAGCTCTCCGAGTCATTCCCTGCTTCCAGGCCCCTTCACAGCCCCTGCGTTTTCGCAGCTCTGGGTTAAACCGCCCGGGCTGCAACCGCGTCCTCGCCGGGCAGCACAGCCGGTGCAGCGCCCCTTGCAGCGCCGGCACCCCCAAACCCCGCTGCCTGGAAGGGGGTGCTGCCCAGGCGTCCCCGCCGGGTGCCCGAGGCTTTGCCCCCCCGGCTCTGCTCCTCGGGGACCCCAGGGGACCCCGGCATGCAGCACCCAGATCAGCCTGGCACCTGCTCCCTTGGGTGCCCCAGCCTTGATGGGAGGCTGCTCCCTCCCACCGCAACGCACACACGGAGCACACGCGTGTGCAGGCATGCTCGCACCCAAGCAAACACATGCACTCTTGCATGCACACACACACAATCCCCCATTTGCACACACACACACGCGTGCACACCCGCACAGGTGCACAGACGAGCGTGCACACCCCCATGCACACACCGCAGCATGCACACCCGCACGCACCGCCCCAAACACGCCTGTGTGCACACACACACACACGTGCACACACAGGCGCACACCCGCGTGCACACCCGCAAGCACGTGTGCACACACAGGCGTGCAGGCCCGCACACCCACGTGCGCGCACACGCACAGCCCTTCCCAAGGTTGCTTGTTAAAAAGTACCCGGGTAGGTAAATAGCGGGCAAGGGGGGGGGCCGGGGCCGCTGGCCGGGGGGCCGGGGCCGGCGGTGCGGCGGCCGCGCTCGGGGGGGGCTCAGCCCAGCTGTTAATGACCCACGGCCGGTGCCAGCTCTCTAATCCGTGCAGAGGTTCAGGACAAACTGTACCAGCGATTATATAAACCGACTCGCCTCTATTTATTTAATTCCCTTTTATTTATTTACCGCCCAGCCAATTGAAGGCAGGGGAGTGGCGGATCCCCCGGCCCGCTCCCGGCCTCCCTCGCCGCAGCCACCCCGCGAGCCCGGCCGCAGCGGGCCGCCGTGGGCCGAGCCCTCGGCAGGGCGGGCGGCCAGGCCTGGCGCGTCCCCCCTCGACGGCAGCGCGCCTGCGCCGGGGACGGCGGGGCTGGCGGAGGGCCCCGGCGTGGGGCAGCCCATGGGGTGGGCGCTGCCAGGGCGCGTGCAAACGTGGGTGCACGTGTGTGTGCATGCACCCACGCACACGTCTGTGTGCACGTGTACACAAACACGGCACAGAGTGTGCATATGTGCATACGTACGTGTACACCCGTGCATGCGTACGTACACACACACACGTGTGCACCAGCGTGTGAGCACGGACACGTGCACGCACACCGCCAGCCACAGGCACCCCGTGTGCACATGCACACACGCCGCACACGTGCAGCTGCACACAAAAACACGCGTGCACCTGCACAAATGCATGTGCGTGCACCCTCATGTGTGTGCACGCCCCTGAGCCTGCATGCACCTAGCGCAACGCATGCACACACGTGTGCAAACACCTACGTGCACAAACCCTCGCGTGACGCCCCGCTGGCTCAGGTCCCCCCGAGGAGCGCGCAGGGCATGGCCCCTCCCCGGCCACCCCCCGCCTGGGCCTGGTGGCATCGCCCGCCCTTCCCCCTGCGTTACATAAACACCCATTACAGGAAATCAAGGGGCAAATGTCTTACTCGAATTAATAACTGACTTCCTGTGGTTGCAGATTCACCTTCTGCGCTTGTTTATAAACTCCCGCCCCGCGCCGCTGCCCTGTTCGGTTAACGCTCCCTCGCGCCGTTTGCCATTAACCGGCCGGGGCACCGCGTGCGAGGGGCTGGGGGCGGCGGGGGCTCCCGGCGCATCCCCGTGCAGCCCGAGCGGGGCCGTGCTGGATGCGGCCCCCCCGGAGCCGTCCGCATCGTGTCCGGGGTGCACGGTCAGGAAGGAGTCCTGTCTTCTCCGCCACCGCCTCCCCACCTGGCCTTGCCCATGTCACCCAACCCGGCCCCCATCTCGGCTACCGCCGGCCCTGCAGGGCCCCGGGCCCCGGCGATCCCGGCCATCCGCTCGCCGGCATCGCCCTGCCGCATCCCCAGCCACGGCCCAGCGCACTCCCCTGGCTCCGGTTTTGTAACTCGGCGCTGTCCCTGCCCGCTGGGAGCCGGAGCCGGGGAGAAGGGGCCAAGCCATTGTGCCGCGCCGCCGCCGCGCACGGGAGAGCTCGTGCTCCCGGCTGAACCCGCCTGGCTCGGCCGTTTCCTGGTGCGTTTCTTCCATATTCCGCAAAAAAACAAACAAAATTCTTCTTAAACCAGTTAAGGTTGCTAAGAGACAACAATGCGCTTTACATGGTGCCTTATTTACAAAACCGAGCTCTTAACGAGCTAAGAAATGGATGGCGAAGGGCTCGGAAATGTTGCTTGGCGGGGTGGGAAACAGCCACGGCGCCCGTCTCCCTCCCTGCAAAATACCCTTAACTCTGCCCCCGCGGCGCCGAGGGCGGGTGGTGGGGAAGGCCGGTCTTCTCCAGGGTGCCCCTCACCTCCCCTCAGGCCTGCGGCCACCGAGGCAGCCAGGATTTTGTGCCCGGTGTCTCTGCGCCTGCTCCGCAAAGCGCCGCCCGGGGCCCTGCCTCAGTTTCCCCGTCTGACTCCCCGGGGCAGAGCGGGCCGGCAGCCCCGGGGGGCCGGTGACACCGGTGACGGCGCTTCGCCCCGGGCTGCGCCGGGTACCGGTTTTCCCAGCGCCGGCTGCGCCCGGAGCAGCTGGGGGCCGGATCGGCGCTTCCCTTGGCCCCGTCCCCAGCTTTTCAGCTTAGCGCTCAAATCAGCTTGCGAGGTGCCGGCTGCTTAGCACCCAAATCCCCCGCCAGCGTTAAAAATAGCCCCCCGGGCTCGGCAGGTGGCAGCTGGCATCTCCGGGAGCTGCCTTGGCACCGCGGCAGCGGGGGCCTTGCAAATGCCACCGCCAGCGGGGGACCATGGCTGCAAGCCACCGGCCTCGCCTGCAACGAGTTCGTAAGGCCTCAGCCCTCGGGGAGCCCGGCAGGTGCTGGGGGGGCCGGACCCCAGTGGGCTGGGGAGGAAAGGGGGCTCATCGCCCAGCCCCCCCGGCCCCCCCAGCCCGTCAGCAGAGCTGCCGCGAGGGATCACCCTCCGGGAGCGACTCTCAGCCGAATCGCGCCGCTCCTGCCGCCCGGCGCGGGGGCTCCGGAGAGCGGCTGGGGCCGAGGTGCTGCCGGCGGCTCACGCAGCGCTGGGGCCCGGCAGGCTCCCGGCCGTCTGGGCCGCGCCGCGCCTGCTTCCAGCACGCTCCGAACATCGCCTGAGCCGTCACCGGTTTAAAAATAGCGTCTCGGCAGAGTGCAACCACGTTCCCTAAAAGCCATGTGGTTTGAGTTAGAGGATTAATTGGAAATGCTTATTTTGATTTGCAAAGTGATTGGATTTTTCCAGGGCATTTTGAAAGGAAAAAAATCTGAATTTAATTATCACTATTCCAAAAAGCACCATGGGACCGAGCGTTCGAGACTGTCTCATGTTTGCTTCACACCCCTCTCGAAAATGCAGGCAGGCCGCGTGGGACGGGACGCGGCAGCCTCGCTGCAGCCCGCGCTCCGGCTCCAGGCAAAGCCCCGGCGGTGCAGGGCGAGCGGCCGCGGCTGTGCGTCACGCCGGCCCGCGGCAACGCCAGCACCCTCCAAACCCGCGGGCCGGGGCCGCCGCGTGCCGGGGCAGCGCCGGGTGCTGGTGCCGTGCAGCGCCGGGCACCGCCTGCTCCGCGGCCCGGGGGAGAGGATGCTGCGGGGGGGTTGCTCTCCTTCGGGAGCTGATATTGCCCCCAAACCCCGCAGAGCCGTTGTCCCGCCGGCGACACGTCCCATCGGCTGGGCAAGGCCCCCGGAGCGGGATTCGGGGGTCCCGGGCCCCGCTGGGCTGCACCCCGGCATGGGTGCCTCTGGCACGGGCGCTCCGGGTCGGCTCTGGCTCCAGCAGCTACTGCGGCAAAGCCATGCTCGGGCCCGGAGCTGATGCTTCGGAACAATTTTCTTCCACCGAGTTGCTTTGTTTTTACCAAAATGGATTTTCAGCAGCAATTGCCTTTTTCTTTCCCCCCCTTTTTTTTTTTTTTTTTTTTGTTCTTTTCAGGAGAAACATCATTTTCAATTACATTTCTTTGGGTTCCCATTGAAAAAAATGAAAAGCAAATGCGCTCGCGTGCTGGCGAAATGCAGAAAAAAACGTCTAGGAATATTTTTGCAAAAATGAAAACAGTTTCATCTCTTTTTCAAGATCTCTTTTTCCTGAAAAGAAACCGCAGTTGTTTTCCCAGTTATTCGAGTCAGACTGGTTTAGAGACAGACTTCCCAGGCCGGAGGCCGGGGCGGCCGGGCCGGCGCTGCAGGGCCACCGGCTGCCACCCGCCCCGGCATCCCCGGTCCCCGCCAGCCTGAAGCAGCGCCGGCGCTGCTGCTTTTCCGTTAGGAAAACGGGTCGGGAGCGGGGTGAGAGGCTGCGACATGGCCCGAAAGCGGCGCCGACAGCGCTGAAACGTGCAGCCCGACGGATTTGGGGAGAGGCAGTGCAGCTCTTCCCGGCACGGCCCTGCCAGCTCCCGGAGGCCGGGGATGGGCAGGATGGGGGGACGCCGGGGCTCCGGGATGCGAAGGGCCACGTTTGCCGCTTCCCGGCCGCTGGACCGGTTTCGACCCCGGTTTCCTGCCGGGGGGAGAAGCGCCGCTCCATCCTGGCTCCGCGCGCGAGGTTTGATTTAGGGCCGGCGGGTTCCTGTGCGTTTGCGCCCTTTGCACAGGAAACGGCAGCCGGGGGCCGAGGGGAGATAATAGATGTATCCGGTGTCTTCGGGGCTCTTCTGCAGCAGCAGCCAGGCGAGGGGGCCGCGGCGCCGCGGAGGCAGGCACGGGGGCCGCGCGGGGGGGGGGGGGGGGCCGCATCGCACCATGCCCCGTCCCGATGAGGGACCCCGAAACGAGGGTGCCGCCATCCCCCAGACCGCCAAAACAGCCAGCCTGTTTCTTTAGAGGATTTTATTAGGGATGAGATGCCCCCGGGCAGGTCTGGACCATGGATGTGGATGGAGAGGCTGGCGGCTGCCCCGCATCCCCATCCCGCAGGTGCCGGAGCCGGATCCCGCGGGATGCTGTGCCGGATTCCCGCGGGGGAATAAAAAGCGCCGTGAAACATCATCCGCGGGCTGAGACCCGGCTGCCGGGCGGGATGGAGCCGGGCTCGGCGGCGGCGTTGGCGGCTCGGTGAGGCGAAAGCCAGGCGGGCAGGGAGAGGGAGAGGGAGAAGGAGAGGGAGAGGGAGAGGGACCGGCCCGGCGCTGGAAGGCGGCAGGAGGATGTTTGCCGGCACTGTCACGTGGCTCCCACCGCATATTTACCCACCGGAGCAAACCAGCCCCGGTGCCAAACACGGTGCCACTCGGGTAAACACGGCCCCTCCGCGGAGACGCATCCGCGGCCGCCCGGCTTCGTAGGAACCGAAATTTGGCGGGGGGGGGGGGGGGGGGGGGAGGCAAGCGATCGCCTTAAAAAAACATTTTTTCCTCGCTGGCTCTACGGGAGGGCGGGAGATGCGCCGGGGAGCCGAGCGCCCTGTTTTTCTGCACTTCCTATAAAAAAACGCCAGCCCGAAGAGCGGATACAAAGTCCACTTGTCACCCTCGGAGCCCCCCCGCCGCGGCGGCAGCTGGGGGCTCGCGCCGCTGGCACACAATAGCGCCTGTTGTTGCCTCCGCCCGGAGCTGGCGGCGGTTCAGGCCTGGGCAGAGCATGTGCTCGCGAGGGAGGGATGGTGTCATCGGCTTTAACTCTCCAGGCCCTGAGAGCTGCCGCGAAAGCCGCCCCGGGCGGAGGCATCGCCCGGCGAATCCCATGTGGGGGCTCGGGGAAACTGAGGCACGGGCAAGGCGTGAGCGGGTCCTTTCCCAGCCCGTGAACGCACCTCATCCCGAGCCTCTTCCAGCAATAATTTTGCCTTTATGTTTGCCTTATGATGGGGCAAACCCCCCCGCCCCGGGGCGATGCACAGGCTCGAGGGGCTGCCGCTGCGCTGGGGCGATGCAGCGAGCCCATCACCCCGGCGCCTGGGCTCCGTCGCCCCCGCGCACAGCCAGCACGGCCCCAGCGCCAGGATTTCACACAAATGCTGAAACCACAAAAGCTGGGTTTTTTTTCTTTTTTTCCCCCCTCCCCGCTCACCCGAGCGGCCCAGTCCCGCTAATAAAAAAAAAATAATAAGGACATGGAAAATTCTATAATATCCACTTCCAGATTCTTGGATTTGGAGCTGGTTAATTCGAAGCAGACCCCGGAGAGGGGGGCGGGCGGGGGGAGTCAAAGAAAACCAGGATCGCAAACCAGAAAGCCAATTTTGACAAAAAAAAAAGCCGACAACCCCAACATCTGAACGCGGCAGCGAAGGAAAAGTTTAATGCGTTCTTAAAAACAAATGAGCGGTGGTATCATTTTTAATTACGAGCCCATTTGCAATGCCCTTATTACTTACAGCGCATTCAGCATCCGAGTAATTTTCCTCTCTCGTAAAATCATATAAGGGAAAGGGGGGAAAAAAGGGGGAAAAACAAGCCCTTTGTGTGCGTGGGGAGGTTTGCAAGCGCGTTCCCGTGCCAATTCGTCTGCCGTAATCGGACGGAGCTATAGCAGTATGTTGGCAATCGACGGGGCGAGTTGCTAAACTTTTCCCACAGGAATATCGGCCGATATGACTCGGGCGCACGGTTCGGTTTCGGGTGGCACCGGGGGGGTCCCTTCGCGGGACTTTATTTTTTTTTACTGTTCCTGAGCACCGGGAGGGCTCGAAGCCCGCGATTCCTCGCGTCTCCCGGCCCAGTTTGCCACTGCGGCGGAGCGAGCGGCAGCAGGAGCCGCCTCCGCTTGCCCTTGCGCTTCCCATGCGGAGACCCGCCGGCGAGGCCGGCTCCGAGGCCTGGTCCGAGGCCGGATTCGAGGCCGGATCCGAGCCCGGAGCAGCTCCGTGGTGCAGCCGCCCCGCCGGTTCCCGCACCAGGCAGAGCCGAGCGAGCCGGCAGCAGGTAGCTCGTTACCTAACGCTGCTGTTTGCTTTGGCAACCGCCCCAAATTCCACCCGTCTTCCCCCCCCCCGCCGCCGCCGTGCGCGGTGCAGAGCCGTCGCGGGCCCCCTTTTGTCCTCCCCGGGCCGCGGGAAGCAGGCACAGGCCGGGGCCGTGGTGGGCAGCGCGGCAGCCCGCTGCGCCCATCGCCCGTGGCCTCGTGGCGCTTTCTGCGCCGCCGCCACCACTTTCGCTTTCTGCCGTGCCGAACCCACTGGCTTCCCTCTGCTCCTCCGTCCCCATGCAACATGGGAAGCACAACAGCCCCTTTGTATTATTATTATTATTATTATTATCATTATTATCATTATTATTATCATTATTATCATTATTATTATTAATTATTATTGTTATTATTTTCCCACCTCCCTTCCTTTTTGGAGCACTTTCCAATTTGCAAATCTCGCTTTTTAGCCCCCCTGCTGCAAGCGCTGCGGCACCTGCCCGCGTCGTGCCAGGACGGAGCTGCACCGCGGCTCCAGGGAAGTTCCCGGGATCAGGCGCTGTCGAAAGCCCGGCTTTTTCCGGCCGCTCCCGGAGCACGAGGAGCGTCGCCAGCGTTTAAGCACCTCGGCGGAGGGGAGGCGGAAGCATCCGGCCTCTCCGGCGGGAGGAAAAACATCAAATCTCGACGCTTTCGCACGGAGCAAACAAAAAAGGGGGGGACGTGTTTCTCACTGTTTCGCCTGTCCCTGAAACTGCAAAAAAAAATTTAAAAAATCAGAAAATATTTGCATTAAAAATAAGCATCGCCGCGCTGCAGGGCAGCCTGTGAACGGCTGCGCTTGATTTCCCTCCGCGAAAAAATACCGCGAGGAAACGTTTCCTGATCGCATTTCTTTTCGTTTGGAGGCCCGGCCGCACCCGCGGCTATATGCGCTTACTTTTAAGTCGGCGGGTGCCACATTGGCAGCAGCGAGGCCTGCGCCGGCCAACTCGCAAATATAAAAGGTGAAGCTCGCTGCTGGCGAAAATACCCGCGTTTCGGGGCAGATTTGCCCCAGCGAGCGGCGAGCTGCTGCCATGGGCCTGGTGCAAATGGGGTTTCGCCCCCCCATCCCTGCGTTTTGCCGGTTGTTTTTCCCTAAATCCGGGTGAGGAGGTGACGTCTGAGCCGGCTGCAAAACGGGTGGAAAATATCGGGGATGTTTCTTATCGAGAACCTGCTGTCACACACAAAAAAAAAAAAAAAACACAGCAAAATCCAAAAAAAAAACACCCAACCCTTCGAATTTTTGCAGAATAATTTACTGAAATTCGCCACTGATTTTTTCACTGCAATCCCCCAACGCTGGCAGCAATTTCGCCGGGGAAAAAGCTGCTTCACAAAGCCGGAGAAAAGACAAAAAAAATTTTTTCTCCCTCACAAGTTTCGGCTTTGAATCGAGCCGGGCCAGACCTCTGCCTGCTTGGGCCCGAGGCCAAAAGCCCTGTGTGGGGATAAAGTAAATAAATTCTGGTCAAAACCAGAATATTCTCCTTAAAAGTCGCTTGAAAATCAAAGAAAGGCAGCTACAAAACGGCCTCTGTGCAGGTTATTTCCTTTTCTCTCCCCTTTTCCGTCGAGGGCTGCAGCTCGGGGCGGGGGGGGGGTCGTGCACCCAGCAGGATCGGACCCACAACCCTCCGCCGAAAAAGAGCCAGAAAAAGGCGTTTTATAACCAGGTATATTTTCCCGTGGTGCCACAGGGGGGTTATCCAGCCCGGCGCTGCTGGGCATCTGCCCCCGCTCTGCCCAGCCCCAAGCTGGCACCGAGGAGCCTCAGCAGCGTAAATCACCCATGAAACACCCTTTATATATATATATATGTGTGTGTAAAAAAAAATATATGGTGGTTTTAAGGGGGAAGCTCGCCCTGCTTCGAGCAGCCCGGGATGTGCTCGGGCAGCGTCCGGCCCGTCGCGGTTCGGTTCGGTTCGGTTCGGTCCGGGCTCCTGGCTCGAGCGGCACCGCATCGGCTTCCCGCAGCGGCGCGTCGCGCGGGGGGGATAATATAGCTGGGTGCAAACGGGCTCTGATAGAACCCGGAGTAATTAAACCGAGGGCCTGATCCAGGCTCGCCGCCCGGCCGCCAAACGAGGAGGACCTCGGCCTCGGCGCCCCGGGTGCGAGCGTTGTGCAGACCCCGGGGAGACGCAGGATCAGCCCCCAAGTGCCCCCGCGCTGGGGCTGTTCGAGGCGGCAGCGATGACCCGCACGGGGAAATTAAATTAAATTGGGTTGGGGGGTGGTTTTTTTATTTTCCCTCCTCCTCGTAATGATGTTTACAGGCAGCCTGGGAGCAAAAAAAAAGTAATAATAAAAAAAAGGGATTATTTTATTCTGGGCGTTTTTCTGCCTGGATTTTGCACCAGTGATTAGGGCCGAGGCTGGGGATGGCACCGGGTCACCAGGAGCCGAGAGGGCGGTGGGGTCCGCATCCCGCGCCGGACCCCCGACCCGCCGCGACCCCATCGCCCGGCTGCACCGCGGTTTGAGACCGAATCCTAAAAAAGCGCCGGGGCCGAGGACGGAGCCACGTGCGGCGACGCTCCCGGCCGGGATGCGTTTTGCATCCGTCGCCCTACAGGTGCCCATCACCGAACCGCAATTATTTCGAAGCTTATTATAAGCGTGGGCCGGTGCCAGCCCAGGCCGCTCAGGATCAGGCCGCCTGCCCCTCGCCGACGTGGGGGAAATCAGATTAATTCTGATTAATTAATTGGGGGGGGGGCACCGCGCGTGGCGGGGCGACGGGGACCCCGCGGGACGGCTGGGCGCTCGGGTCGGGAGGTGACACCGGCAGCCCCTCGCAGCCCGGCTTCGAGTCGCCCGGGCGAAATTTTAGCAGCGTTTTTAAGTAAGTAAATAAATAAATAAGTCAGCAGATAAATGAATAAATCCACCGGGCGGGCAGGCCCGGCGCGCCGTTCCTGCAAAAGCCCTTTCGTACCGTCCTCAGGCGCTCGCAGAAGCGAAAATAAAAAAGCCCGGCCCTGTTTTTCCGCGCCCCCCCCCCCCCGTTCCTTTCCGCACCCCCCACCCCGTGCCCGGCGCTGGGCCCGGCACGCTGGCAGCAGCCGCCCGGCACGGCACCGAGCCCCCTCCCCTGGCACCCCGAGAGCCGCCGCTTGCTAAACCGCAGCATCGCTCTGCTCCCCCCCCCCGAAAAAAAAATCACGGGGGGGTGCGGTGCTGCTCGGGACGGGGCTTGGGGGAATTTCTGCAGCGCCGGTAACACGGAAAATATTTGCAGCGGGGAGCGGCGAGGCGGGCACCGAAGCGCCGTCGGAGCCGGTTAAAAATTGGCAAATTCTTCCCCGCGTCGGGGTTTTTTTTTTCTTTGCCCCCCCTCCGCGTCTCGCAACGCTGACTGCGTAAAATGAAACGATATTCGCCGAGCAAAGTCGCTGCGGAGTTTACATTCCTCGAGGCTGAGCGAGCCGGGACGAGGCGAGTTAACTGCTCGGTTCGGCCGGGAGCCTTTTTCGACTTAAAACAGGGAAGTGGCTTTTCGTGGGGTAGCAGATGGCGATGGAGGAAAAAAAGAGAAAAAAAAAAAAAGTTTTAGAGCTTGTAAATATAAAGAAAAATTTTTTTTGTTGTTTTTTGATAGAAAGCTGGAACAAAATTAGCTCTCGTTTACATCAGGCCGATCTCGGCACTTCGACGTCTGACAAACAACGCGAACGGCAGTAAAATAAACCCCTCTGAGTGCACAAATTACTCCGTGTAACGCCCAGCATCCCGGTATGTGCACGGCGAGTTTAGCGGGCAGAGGGGATACGGGGATGTATAAAATAAACCTCCAGTGTATACAAAATCCCTGTTAAAATCGAGCTGATCCCTTGTAAAAATGATCAGCGCTCGCCGAGTCCCCTCGCACGAGGGAGGAGGGAAAAAAAACCACTGAGAAAATTAAGAAATAAAAAATAGCGGAGGGCTGTGTAGCTTGCTTTAATTTTATTAAAAAATATAATAAATTATTCAGCGTGCTATTTATCGCGCTAAAATCACCCGCGCACAAGGCAGCCGCCGATGACGGTCCTGTTTGCTCGAGGCTGCGTAGCGAGCCTAAAAATACAGCAGTGCCGCGCACGCTTCGCCCCTTAATAAACCGAGAAAAACACCGATTTTGTGTTGCCTTTATATATAAAACCCCGGTTATTAAAAGGGATTAAAAGATTAACAGATTACTCGGTAACAAGGGTTAAAAATACAGGTCCGGACACACAGAAAAAAAGGGGGGGGGGTGAAAATTAAGGCAAGCGTTTCCCTAAAAGCAGTTTTTCCGCCTGCTGGGACCGAATCCGGCACCGACGCGCTGCTCCCAGGTAGCCGGCGGCTCCCAAGTTTGGGAACAGGCCTCAGGCCCTGGTGGCACCTGGGATGGGGACGAGACCCCCAGGGGTCCTGTGCCCCGCTTGGGGGTCCTGCGCCCCCCCCTCGGGGTCCTGTGCCCCCCCCCGGGGTCCTGCGCCCCCCCTCCACGCTGCGTTCTGCAGTGACAGGTGGAAAGTGCCCGCTGTCCCCCCCCCGCCCCGTTGTGGCCCCCCCCCGGGACCTGCGGGCGCAGCGCTCCCCCCCCCCCGTGCCCTCCCCCCCCGGGGCTGTCCTGCCCCGGGTGGCCTGTGGCTTTAAGAGAGCCCCGGGGAGGGCTGCGGGGGGGGGCAGGTCGGGGGTGAAGGGTGCTGGGGGGGGCACAGGGAGCACGTGAGGGCAGGCACGGATGGGGGGTGTCGGGGGGGGGACAGAAATGGGGGTGCCAGAGGGATGGGGGCTGTCTGGGGAGGGGGCAAGGAGGGGGGTGTCCGGGAGATGGGGCCTGTCTGGGGGGCAGGATGGCACATGTCCTGGGGGGGGGGGCACGGCTGGGGGTGCCCAGGGGATGGAGGTGTCCGGGGGGGGCACGGCTGGGGGTGCCCAGGGGATGGGGGTGTCCGGGGGGGGCACGGCTGGGGGTGCCCAGGGGAGTGGGGCGCCCAGGGGGTGCAGGGCTGGGGGTGCCCAGGGGATGGGGGTGTCTGGGGGGGGCACGGCTGAGGGGTGCCCAGGAGATGGGGGTGTCCAGGGGATGGGGGTGCCCGGAGGATGGGGGTTACCCGGGGGGGGGCCCGCCTGGGGGTGCCCGGGGGAGGGGGGTGCCCGGGGGGGGGGCACGGCTGGGGATGCCCAGGGCATGGCGGTGCCCGGGGGATGCAGCCCTGGGGGAGCCCGGGGCGGGGGGGGGGGGGGGGGCAGAGACGGCGGTGTCCGGGGGGGCCCGGGGGGGGGGGCCGGGGCTGCGCTGCGTGACGCCCGGTGCAGGGGCGGGCGGCCGGGCCGGCGCTGCCCGCAGCTCCTCCCCGCGCTGCGGTAGCTCCGCACCGGGGCCGCGCCGCGCCCCCCCCCCCCCCCGCGCAGCGCCGGGCCGGGGGGGGGGGGCGGCCCCGCGCCTGCCGCCGCAGCCAGCCGGCAGCCCCGGGGGGGCCGCGCCGCAGCCCCCGCCACCTACCAGCAACCGCCATCCGGGGGCCGCCGCCGCTGCTCGCCGCGCTGCTGGGCGAGCGGGGCCGGGGGCCCGGGCCCTCCTCCCTCCCCTCCTCCTCCTCCTCCTCCTCCTCCTCCTCCTCCTCCTCTCCGCCCCCGCACCGGGGAGGCTTCCCCTCCGCAGCGCCGCCGGTGCCCTGGGCGAGGGGAGGAGGAAGAGGAGGAGGCTGCGCGGGCGAGGAAGGGGAGGAGGGCTGCGATGGGGCCGGGGCGCTGCGCGCTGCGAGGAGGAGCCGTGCCCGTCCGGCGCCGGGCGTTTTTGGGGGGGGGGGCGGGGGAGAGGTGAGCTGCTCTTTTCTATAGGCGCCGCGGGGGGAGCGCTGCCCCCACCTCCAGACATCCCGTTACAGAGACAGCGAGGGAATTTTTCCCTTTTTTTTTTTTTCGGCCTTCCAAAAATAATCATCCTCATAACCCCCCCCCCCGCCCCGCCGCGCATCCCCCCCCCCCCGCCCCCCCCGCGCAACCTCCGCTCCGCGCAGAAGAGCGCGCGTCCAGGTCGCGGCGCATGAGGCCGGGCCGGGAGCCGCCGCCGCCGCCGCCGCCGCCCGCGCTCCCGGCGCCCCGCGCCGCCCGGCGGCCCCGCCGCGCCGCCGCCTCCCCGAGCCGCCCCGGAACTCGCCGCCGGCGGCAGCCGGCCCGGCCCATGCCCCGGAGCGCGGAGCCCGGCGCGGCGCGGCCCCCGACGCGCTGAGGCCGCAGCATGGCCCCCGGGAGCCAGACGGAGCCGGAGAGAGGCTGAGCGCCCGCCGAGGACACTTTGCCGTTGTCGCTGCCTTTCGGGGGGGGGGGCTTCTGATCTTGTGATTTTTTTTTTTTGTCGGGGGCAACGTTTTTTCTTTTTTTTTTATTTTTTCCTCCTCCTTCGGCTCGGTGGAAAACACACGTTTTAGAACCAAATACCAAAAAAAACACCCTCTTTGCTTTGCTTTCCGCAGCAACTTGGAAGCCCGTTAATTGCACTTGGCTATGGTAGGTCCCATGACACTTTCGTTTTCTCTTCTACTTTCCTCCTCTCCCCCCCTTCCCCCGTGCGCGCCCCCCCCCCCCGAGCAAAAGTTGGCGGCGGGGGGCAGCGGCGCCGGTGCGGGCGGAGTGGCGGGGCGCTGCCGGGCGCGGAGTTTAATACGGTGCCGGCGGAGGGGGGAGCGGGGGCGGCGGGGGTGGGGAGGGGAAGGGGTGCCGGGGCGGCGGAGGGAAGTTGCCGCCGTCTCTCCTCCCCCTGCCCACCCCTTCCCCGCGGTATAAAGGGGGCGGAGGGCGGGAGCCGCCCGGCGGGGAGGTCGCGGCGCGGGGGGAGCCTCCGCAGCCCGGGGCGGGCGGGCGGGCGGCGGGGCTGCGTGGAGCTGAAAATGGCCGCTCGGAAAGGGGCGGGGAGGCCTGGCAGCCGCACCGACTTGAACTTGGAAGTGACGCCCAGGAGGGTCGCCAGCAAGTCCGCGGGGCCGCCCCCGGCCCCGGCAGCCGCTGCCCGCCCGCAGCGCCCGCCCCAGGGGCACCGCGCCTCCGCCGCCCCCCCCCGACACCCGAAATGCCGCTGGGGGGGGGGGCAAAAAAAAAATTTAAAAAAAAAGAAAATCCGCCCAGTGCCCGCAGTGCTCGGTTTTCCCGGCTTTGCTTCCTGCCAGGCCACGGGGGAATAACGCGGTGCCCGCGGGGCGGGGGGGGGGGGGGCGCGGGGGGGGGGCTGCCGCCCTCCCCGGGGCTCCGGCGCCGCTGCGAAAGTTTGCGGTGGGGAGCGGGGCCGCCGCAGCCGCCGCGCTCGGCCGAGAGGCTCCGCAGAGCCGCTGCTCCTCGCGGGAGAGGCAGGAGCGGGGCTGCCTGCGGCGGGGTTTTATGCGGGGGGGGGGGGGGGGGGGGAGAGAAAAAACCCCAACAAAACACTATATTCTCCTGTGGGAGAAAGCAAAAGTTGAGCGTGAAAATGAGCCGAGCAGGCGGAGGGGAGGCCGGGACGCCCGGCGTGCGGGCAGAGGGTACGTGAGGATATTTTCCCCGGCAGCAGCGCCGAGCGGTGAAAACCCTTTTTCTCATTTCGGGAGAGCGAGGCAGGGCTGGAGACGCAGCTCCGGCAGCCGCGGCACCGGCAGCAGCTCCCGGCCGGCCCCGCAGAGCCCGGCCGCCTGCGACGGGCAGCACTCCGTGCCCGCGTTTCGGGTCACTGCGGGGAGCGATTAAAAAAATATATATATCTCTATGCGTCTGAAGGGAGGTGAGAGTGGGGATAAATAAATCGCAAACCTCGAGAGCCTGCCCGCCGCCATCCTGCAGGGCTGAAACTCACTTTCACAATTAGGACCCGGGGATTCCCTTTGTTTTTCTGTACGTGGCTCGCTCCCGCTCTCGCTCTCTAATTAGGTTTTATTAAAGCCTCCAGAATTGGTTGTTGTTGTTGTTGTTTCTGTAGTGAGAACTTGCGGTTTGGAGTTTGCCGGGCGCAGGGCTCCGCTTTTTCTTTCTCTTTCTCGCTTTGTGCACTCGGGGGCTGAGGAAGGAGGCGAAGCGGCCGAGAGCCGAGCCGGCGCCGCCGGGACGCGGCCGGGTCGGGTCGGGCCCGGCGGGGCCGCTGCGGCCGGGCCGGGGCCGGGGGACGCGGCGCTGCGCCCGGGGAAACGCGGCTCCTCTGGGCGCGTCCCCCGCGGCACCGGGAAAGAGCGTAAAAATAATGATAATTAAAAAGGAAAAAAAGCAGGGGGAAAAAAACTAAAAAAGCGACTCGGTCCGCCGGAATTAGCGGGGTTTGGCGGCGGAGGGGCGGTGCGCGGCCGCGGGAGCCGAGCGCGCTCCGCGGGGACGGAGCCGCGGAGCCGCCCGCGGGTCTCGCCGGGGAGGCAGGGAGGGCAAAGCCGCTCGGCCGCCGGCCCCGCCGCCCGAAACACCCCCGCGAGCCGCCCCGGGAGGCTCCGGTGCCGGCGGAGCGGAGCGCGGCGCGGCGGAGTTGGCGGGCGGCGGGGCGCGGCGGGGCGCGAGCATCCCCGCACCGGGCACCCCGGGGCCGCCGGCGCCGGGACCCGCCGGTGGAGCGTCTCCCTGGGCTTGTGCCCAGAAGTTGCACATGAATCTGCAGTTTTTTTCTCCCCTTCCCCTCGCCGTATTGGCTCCGTTAAAAAAAAAATAATAATAAATCCCGGAGCTCGGCCAGCGCTACCCGCACGTCCCGGCACGGGCAGGGCCGCCCGGGCACCGGGGCAGCCGGGGGGCTATTAATAGCCCCATCGCGGGGGTCCTCGGCCGTGTCCTCCCCCCCCCCGCTCGCCCCGTGCCCCGCAGTGCCTCGGCCCTGCGAGCCAAAGGGGGTTCCTACATCTTTAAATGGGATGTAATATTTTGGGATGGGCTTTTTTCATAACGTCACTTCATTCCTCGCTCCTTTTTTTTTTTTTTCATTTTCTCATTCTTTCTTTCCTCCCTCTCTCCGGTGCCCGTGTCTCGGATGGAGCCGCTTCCCCTCTAACTTCCCCGCTCGCCCTCTCCCCCGCCGCCCCTGCCTCCAGGCTGGGCGCGGATCGCCCCCCCTCGCCCCCCCCGGCGAAAATGAGCCTTTCGCCGTTTTAAAACGCAAAAACCCCGCGCTTTATTTCGGGGGGGGGGGGAAAGCTTTTTGCCCCCCCCTTTTTTTTTTGCTTTTTTTTTTTTTTTTGGAAGTTGGACCCTTTTTATTTCCTCCTCGGCCCCCCCTCCCGCGGGGCCGCCCCCCCCTGCCCGGCCGCCTCCCCCCGGGCCCCGCAGAGCCGCGCCGGAGGAGAGAGAGAGCAAAAACGCCCGGACTGCTCCAGCCTCCGAAATGACTCAGTAACTTTTACGCCTCGAGTCTCAGCGCTGCGATTAGGCACTTTCCCAGCGCGGCTCGGGATGTATTCGTCTCCTCTCTGCCTGACCCAGGTAACCGCCGCGGCCCCCCGCTCCCCGCCGCCCTCGGCCCGCTCCCCCCGCTCCCGCCGCCGCTTCCCCCCGTGGGGCGACAGACTTTCGCTGCTGCGAGGCGAGAAAAAAGAAAAACAACCCCAAAAGCCAAAAAAGACCCAGCGAAAGGGCGGGCTGGGGCCGCTGCAGGGCTCCCCGGACCCCCCCTTGCTCCCCCCCCACCTTTTGGGGGTGGTTTAATTTCTTTTTGGGGGGGTGTCGCTGGCGCTTTGGGGGTTTTTCTGCCTCCGCTTTCACTTGGGGCTGTCGGGGCCGGGGGGGGGGAAGGTTGCGTTGTGGTTTTTATTTTTTGGCTGCGCCCGGAGGTGGGTGGTGCGGGGAAGCCGCCCGGTTCGGGGCCGGGGGGCCGCGGCGGCGGGGGGGCTCCGTGGCGGCGGGGGGGCTCCTCCGCGCTGGCCGCGCCGCCTCTCGCCGAGCGTGAAACTTTTTCCTTCCCTCCCCAGCGCGGCCGCACATGTTGGCGGGGCGCAAGGAAAGGGGGGGGGCACACGCGTTTTCTTCGAAATCCGCCAAGTTTGGGACAATTTGCAAGCCGCCCGGCTGCGCGGTGCCCCGCGCGCAGGCCGCGGTGGCGGCGGGGGGGGCGTTCGGGCCGTGCCCACCCTGGGGTGCCGCGCTGGCAGCGGGCGAGGCGTGAGCCCGGCCCCCCCGCCGCAGACGCCTTGGGGGCTGGCGGGGGGATCGACGCCAGCGGCGCGCGTGGGGACACCCGTGTCGCTCCGGGTGCCGCCGCCTCGGGGACGTGGCCGGTGTCGCCGTGCGGGGCGGCGCGGGGGCGAGGGGCTCCCCGACGTGTCCCCCGCGGCGGCGGCGGGCAGGCCAGGCCGGGGCGTTTGCAGCTGCGGCTCTGCCTTTGCTCTGTCCTTATTGATCGCTGATATTTATTTAATTATTGAGCAGGCCGCCGGCCCCCGGCCTCGTAACCTCTTCCCTGCTGGCGGCTGCCGAGCGCCGCGCGGGGTCCGGCCTCGGGGTCCTGCTGCGGGTGGGCGCTACCCGCCCCAGCTGCGGGGTCCCGCTGCGATTCGGGGCGCCGTCCCTCCTCGCCGATCTCATCCCTGGGCCTAGGCCTAGGCGGGCGCGGGAATCCGGCGCGGGAATCCAGCTGTGCCGTGGGGAGAGCCCCGGGGACGAGCTGCCCGGCGGGCAGGGGGGTGGCGGGTCCCCGCGGTGGCCCCGGGGCTCGGCCGGCGGCGGTGGCACCTGCCTCGTGCGGCGGCAGCGCCAGGCTCCGGCCTCGTGTGCCGCTCTGCCCGGGACGGGCGCCGCGGGCGCAGGCTGGGCCGGCCGAGGCCTCAGCGCCTCGCGTCCTCCCGCGAAGGAGGGGGCCGAGGCGGCTTGCGGGGGGCTCACGGCCGCAGCCCCACGGCTGGATGGGGCGAGCGCCCAGCTGCTGCCCCCAAAGCCACCGGCCGAGCCGGGGCGTCACGGGCCCCGTGTGGAGCCCTGCGGCACCCAGGCATCCCGCGACTGCACGGGGCTGCCCGCGGCCGGGGTGGGCACGGGG
The DNA here is from genome assembly GCF_036370855.1 of Dromaius novaehollandiae. Lineage (NCBI taxonomy): Eukaryota > Metazoa > Chordata > Aves > Casuariiformes > Dromaiidae > Dromaius > Dromaius novaehollandiae. Next base: position 4,713,698 of record NC_088122.1, on the reverse strand, counting down.
GTGGGCACGGGGTGGGCACGGGCGGACAGCGCTGGGGCTGTGCCAGGGACCCTGGGGAAGGTGCTCCCAGTCGTGTGCTTGACTTTGCAGCACCTCAGAGTTTTCTTTTTCAAGTGTAACACCTCGATTTTTCTTTTCTTTTCTTTTCTTTTCTTTTCTTTTCTTTTCTTTTCTTTTCTTTTCTTTTCTTTTCTTTTCTTTTCTTTTCTTTTCTTTTCTTTTCTTTTCTTTTCTTTTCTTTTCTTTTCTTTTCTTTTCTTTTCTTTTCTTTTCTTTTCTTTTCTTTTCTTTTCTCTCTTCCCCCAACCCAAGTCGGTGCTTCCTGGGGGACCCCATACCTCAGCGTCGTTCCCGGCCCCCCCTCCCACCGGTCCCCGAGCTGAGCCGGGTTTGCAGAGGCCAGGTTTGCCAGCTCACAGCGCTGGTCCGGTGCGGGGAGCCATGTGCTCGCTGGCTCCGGCAGGCAGGAGCGGTTCTGTTCACAAAACCATGCTGTTCCCAGCGCTTCGCCCGGAGCATGGAGGGAGCGGGTTTTTCCTACCCGGATCCGACCCTCGGCCCCGCCACCCGTCGCTGCAGTCGCCCCGCGAAGGCTCCAGCTTGCCCTTGCGTCGCCTCCGCTCGCATCCAGCCCGGCTCGGATGGGATCGGATGGGAACCGCCGCCCCGACCCTGCCGCGGCAGAGCGCTCCCGCGAGCCAAGCCATTCCCGTCCCACACCCGCTCGGCAGGGAGACTCACCCGGGCTCGGGAGCCGCGCGGATGGTGATGTGGATACATTGGAACGTGTGTGGGACCCGCCCTGCGCCGGCTTCGCCGCGCTCCCGCCGCAGCGCCGCTGCCCCCCGGCCCCGCCGGCACTGCCGCCCGCCGCGGCCCCGGCGCGGGGTCACTGTGCTCGGCTCGGCGGTCTCTGCCGGCCCGGGGACTTCCTCCCCCTCCCCCAGCTCACCTCCGTCCCCTCCCGGGGACCGCGCAGGAAGCCGGGACGGAGCTGCCCAGATTAGCAGGGAAGCGGGACCGGCGTCTCGGCCAAGGGCCGCGTGCGTGTGGCTGTGCGCGAGGCCGCCGGGCCCCTTCCCGGGCGCCTCCGGCTGTGCGGTGGCACAGGCCCCCCCGGACACCACGGCACTGTGCACCCGCCCTCCGTGCACCCCGTGCCTGGATGGTGGCGGTGCCATCGCCGAGGAGGTGACCGTGCTGCTGGTGGTCCCGGCCAAGGCGTAACGTTCATTGCAGGTTCCTGCAGCTGCAGGAATTCGGGAATCTTCCCGGGTGTTGGGCACCTGCCCCGGCCCGCGCAGCTGTCCGTGCCGGAGAGCTGGAGGTTTTCGGGCCGGCCGGGATGCTCCCGCTGCTTTTCTGCAGCACGGTGCAAGCGCTCGGCCGGACAAGGCGCCAGCCCGGCTCTGCTCCCCGTGGGGCTCCGCGGAGCCGGGCAGAGCCCCGATGCCCCCCCCGAGGTGGGCCGGCCGCGGCCCCCGCTCCCAGGCCCAGCGCCACGTTGCACGCGGGTGCATCCGTCGAGGCTGGTGCGGCGGGGCGGCGCCGGGCCTGCGATGCCGGGTGGAGAATCCGGGCACAAACCGCCGTCCGCGCTGCAATGCCGGGGCTGGATCCTTGGCGGCTGCTGGGGCTGGACCAGACGGCCAAGCCCGGCCTGGCAGAAAGCTCGGCGGCGGGGTCACCCGCGCCGGGGGCGGCTCTGGGGCAGAGGGGCTGGCGTCGAGGCCCCAGGATGGGCAGAGGAAGGCAGGCTTGGCCGGCTGGGAAATTTTTCGGGATGGACCAGGGCTGTGAGAGGTGTCGTGGCCGCGTGGCCAGTGGCTCCCTTGGTGCGACGGCATCGCTTCGCCTGCCTCCGTCTCCCGCTCCGTCCCCGGCTCTCCGGGCGAGGGGGGACGCCGGGGCGGCCGGCGGCAGCTCGCCCCTCCGCCAGCAGCTGCAACGAGCCGAATCCCAGCCGGGAGCTCGGATCGGGTGCCAAAGCCTAGGAGTAACTCGCCGGGACCCGCGGGGGGAGAGAGGGAAGGTTGCAACACACTTTCAATTCTCCCATCTGCGGAGCATTGTTTGGGAAAAACAATGAGGCCGTTCTTTAAGCGCAACCTTCGGGAGATCCTCGCTTTCCCTGCGAGGCTCCGGCACGCCGTGCGCCCGCCCCGGCCGGCTGGGCCCCGCCGCTCTCCGCCGGCAGCGGCACCCAGGAGCTCGCCTCTTCTGCCTGCTCTAATTTTAAATCCTCGGCCGGTAAAAATAGATCTTTTTTTTTAAGTGCGATTTATGAACCCGGATACGAGCAGGACGGGAGCCCGCGGGGAGCCGGAGGCCCAGGGCCGAGGTGGGGGAAGGCTGCGGGCACCGAGGGGGTGCAGCGCGGAGGCGAGCGTGCAGGCCGGCAGCGGGCAGGATGAGACCCTCGCTGCACGCCGAAACTCTTTACGGTCCCGGGATTGAGGGACGCCATTAGGGGAGAAATGATGGGCTGGATGGCCGGGTTGCACCAGCCTCCGCGGCATCACCTTGCACTCGAGTGGGGCATCGCGCCTGCAATTGCCGGCCCTCCTTCGCCCCACCGAAACACCCGTCAGTTGTTCACGCCCGTTGGTGGATCTGGCTTTCGCCTTCTCGGTCGATTTATTTGCACCTTTTCTCTGTGCTCGGCAGTGCAAACGCGCTTGGCCCGAGCAGGGCCCGGTTCTCGCGGGCTGCCGGGAGCAGCGAGCGAAGCCGAAGCTGGCGTGGGGTTGCTTGCACACGTGCAACTGCTTTCGCAGGGAGCCGCTCCGGGGAGACAAAGCGAACGCTGGGCCCGGGTTCCCTGCGAGCGCGTCTCGAAGCGAGTGGGGAATCGCTTGGGTTTGTTGCCTTTTCCCCAGGCCGGGGAAGGATGCTGGGAGCTGTAGTCTGGAGCCTTTCCGCTGGCCCTATTTTGCCCTCCCGGCCCGCGGATTGCAGTGGCGAGGCTGCGGCACGGCGGCGTGAAAAGCTCTTGCTTTCGCGGCTCGGCGAAAGCAGCGGTGTTTGCAGAGCGCCGGGAAAGGGCTGAAAAGCCTCGGCCGTGCTCGAGGCACCGCAGCCCGGCAGCAGCCTGGGTTTAGGGCTGTTGCCGATCGTGGTGGCTTTACCCGTGCAAATGTAGGCCGGGCATATAGGAGTTGTTTGTCTCCATAGCTGCCGTGTGCGGAAGGGGTTTTACCCGGGATCGCGCTCAGCCTGTGCCCCGTGCACGGGAGCGCCGGCGCGTTGCCAGCAGTGAATTCGGGGCTTTGTTCGAGGCTCCCCGGCCCCGTCGGCACGGCCGCGCTCCCACCGCCGGCTCCCAGCGCTCGCCGGAGACCTGCTTGGCTTCAGAGTGGCGCGGGGAGACGGGCGCCCACAGGGACGGGCTCTCCTGGGTTTTCCCTATGGCTGGAGGAGCCGGAATGGCACAAAGCTGCGTTTGTTACCGATCCCTTTCTTTCGTCCTACCTTGAGGACTGGAGAGCCGGGCATGCGAAAGGCTTTGGAAAGGCCTCAGCCTGGGGCTTTTCCAGCAAAGCGGAGCCAGCAGCCTCTCTCGCTGCAACGCGTTGACCCTGGCTGCCTGCGGCCTCCTTTCCAGCTTGGATAGACATTGCACCGTGACCGTGATAATATTGGGAGACCCAGTGTAAATCCTGGTCTCCCGGGGCGCTGCCTGGGTTTTGCATCCGCGCAGAAAGGGGGGACGGTGTCCTCCCCCGCTACGGGCGGTGGCCCAAAGGGACAAGCGCGGGGTCTGGAGGGGCAGGGCTGGTGTCGGAGCGGCTTTGGGCCGCCCTGGGCACATCGCAGCCCAACTGGGGCCCATTTCGCCCCGTGCCTCTTCCCTGCCACCGTGGCCGCTGTGTCCGGGCCCGAGCGACCCCCCGGCAGGGGACGAGGACGGTGGTGGCATGGTCGGGGGAGCGTCGCCAGGCTCCGTTGCTGGAGAGGGGGAAGGAGAGGAGGGGGGAAGGCAAAATCTCTCTGCGCCAGGCTGGCTGGCTGCCTGCCGCCCCCGTCCATGCTGCCTCTCTTCCTGTGCGGGGATGGATGTGCCAGCACGCCCGAGCGGCGCTGAGCATCGCCGCGAGGGGCTGCGCGCTGGCGGCGGGGCGGCAGCCAGCTGGGGGGGGGCCTGTCCCCCAAAGCCCCCCCCGTCCACGGGTGCCAGGTCCCCGGGGCCGAGCGGGCGGTGGGGATCTCTCCCGCAGCGCCTGGGAGCTGTGGATCCCAGCGTCCAGGGTGCCTTCGGGTACCAGAGCATCTTTGGAGGCTCTGGAGACAGCAGGGCCTCGATGCAGCATCCCTGCCCAGCCTGGCAGGGATGCGGGCATCGCGCTGTGGGCATCCCGTCGCGGGGCATCCCGCCACGGGCATCCCGCCGCGGGTCCCGGGCGCTGGGCACGGCGGGGACGTTCACAAGTCGGGCCCCGCACCCAGCGGCTGGCAGCGGCCCGGGCGCGCTGCTCTCCATCCATCATGTCGGCCCCGGGCAGGCATCCCCTGCGTCCGCGCCGCGCTGTGCCAGCTTGGCCGGCACCCAGCGCCGGCACCGGCCAAGCCCAGGCTCTTCCCAAGTCCTGGAGAGGAGCTGGGAAGGGATCCCAGGGCCCAGGTGTGGCGACGATCCCGCGCTGGGGGGACCCGCGGGCCAGGCGGTGCCAAGGATTGATTTATCGGTTAGCTCGCCGCCGCTTTAAAAGCGCATTAATCCTCCCTTCACCAGCCAGCAGCCATCTATAATCAGCGTTTTGGGCAAAATCCCCAGGCCCGGGCTTTGGGCAGGCTCCCGCCGGGCATTCCCCTCCAGGCTGCCCGTATCCAGGCCAAGATTTCGGGAGAGGCCGGGCAGCGCCGTCGGGCAGCACCGCCTGGCACGGGCAGCCTGGGAGCGGGCACCGCTGACCCCTCTGCGCCGGGGCTGCTTCAGCCCCCGGGAGTTTGCTGGGGTCTGGGGCCAGGTGGAGCTGCTGCTGCTGCTTTTTTTTTTTTTTTAACTGGGTTTTTATCTCGTTTTTTAATAGGCTTTTACTCTCCTTGCAAAGGGCCCCTGCATTCCCCTCCCAGGCGAGCGGTATTTGCCCGGCTTTTGTCCAAAAAAAACCCCCAACGTGTTTCTGATCACGAAAAACCCAAGAAATATTTGCGCTTGCAAAGCGGGGCCGGGGGGGGGGAAGAGAGAAACGCTGATTTTCCAAGCGAGACGTTTCCCCTCTCCCCTAGCCCAGCTGAAACGGGAGGCGCCGCTTTCCCGCTGCCGGTGCCGGGACGGGCGATGCCGCGGTGCGGAGCCTGCGCCGGGGCGGCCGCCATGGGCCCCCGCTTCGCCGGCGGTTCCCACCTTGCGGCAGGAGGATGGAGAGCGGCGGGGACCTGCCGGCGCTCCCCCGGGAGCCGCGATCACGCCGCTCGCTGCAGAGCTGCCCCGTCCCGCGGTGCCTGGGCCGGAGCCGGGAGCTGCCGTTTCCTCCCCCCCGCCGCGGTCCCCTGGCTCCTGCCCTGCCATTCGGGAAAGTGAGACAGCAAGAAACGTAACGCGACCCGCGCCGCGCCGCGCTGCAAAAATCTCCTTTAGTAACCTGTGCGCCAGGCCGGGCGAGCGCCGCGGCGTGCATACAAATGAGGCAGCGCCGGCAAAAAGTGCCGAGTAAAGGGTTTTCCATGGAAATGGCATCGCGGGAGGAGGAGAGGGAGCGCGGCTGCGGCTGGGCGCGGGCACGGTGCGGCGAGCGGGCCGGCCGGCCGCGTGCGACCTGCGGGTGCCGGGGCGCTGCCGGCACCGGGGAGCAATGCTGCGGGGACCGCTGTGCGGGGGGCCGAGCCACTCCGCTCGGGCCGAGCCGCCGGCATGCTGAAGGCAGCCGCTCCTCTTCCTCTCCGAAACGCCGGGCTTTGATCAGCGGCTCGCGCGGGAGGGAGACGGGCCTGTGCGAGCAGAGCCCCTGGCTGCGCGCCACCCCACCTTCCCGCTCTGCTCCCCCGAGAGTTTGTTAAACAAATTTCTCTAATTGCACAAGCCGAGGAGTTTGTTGTAGAAAAAGCCAGGGAAATTCCCCTGTTCTCGGCCCCCCCTTCCCTGGCCCTGCAGCAGCAGACGCGTTGCAGGCGGCGAGCGCGTTCCCCCCGCCGGCGCTGCGGGAGCCTCCGGCCCCTCCGTGCCCGCGGCGGGGCAGCGGCGGCCGAGGTCCCCGGCACCGTGGGAGCAGCGCGGCCGCCCCGTCCCCTGCCCCGTCCCTCTGCGCCTGCTCCCTGCATCTTTTCGTGGAGCCCCCGTGCAAGCGGCCTTTGAAATCAAAACCTGTCGGCGCAGGCAGTGGGCGTCCGGAGGGATAAAAGCCTCGGGCGTGCGATGGTTTAATCGCTTTCCCAGGTCTGGGCCGCCGGTGCCTGCCGTAGCGGGAAGGGAGCTGCCGGGCCGAGCTGAGCTCATCGCTATAGATAGCCGTGCGGCAGCGCCGTGCGCGTGCGGAGAACGGGGCAGGATTCGCCTCCGGCCGCGGAAAGCCGCGATGGGAGACGCGTGCAGCCTGCCTGGGTCCGCGGTGCATAGGGTGGTCTGAAACGTTAGCGCGGGCTTGGGGCACGTCACCCGCCGGAGCCACCGCTGACGCCCTGGCTGGCGTGGTGGTGCTCTGCGGGGGGTTTTGCACCTTTTGCATGGATAGGTGCAAATCTCGGTTCTTTCCCGCGATGAAACCTGTTGATACCGGTGGGAAAAGCAGTGTAATGTCCACCGTGATGGCTGATGTGCTGTGGGGCAGCCCAGGGCGCCCGGCTGCGGCACCGCAGCAAAGCTCAAGCCCCCGTTGTCAGCATTTCCCGGCGTTTTCCCCCTGAGCGGGTTCCCGCGGGGCGGCAGGTTCCCGCGGGGCTCGGGGTGCTTCGTGGCGCAGACCCCGGGTCCAGGCTGCCCTGGGACCGACTGCAGCGCCCCGGGGGCGGCTTTCGCTTTTGCTTCCTGCCGGGTTTCGTTTCCGAGCCGTTCTCGAGTGAAAGCGGTGCCCGGCCACAGGGGCCTGCGGGGGGGATCCCCGCTGCTGGGACCCCCCGGGGGGCAGCTCGTCTCCCTGTGCCGGAGTCTCCCGTGGGAAGCATCGGGGCCTGCTGCGGTCAGCGCTGCGGGGATCCAGCGGGGCCAACGCTCTCAGCCGAAGCTTCTCGGAGGCTCCTGCGAGGTTTCGGGCCGCGCTGGCTTCGCAGGTGCAAGAGGGCATCTCGCCTGGCCAGCACCCTTGGGTGCAGGGACCCCCTGGGGTGCAGAGATGCCCCAAGGCAGCCTCCTGCTGCAAAGCTGGGACTGTACGGCCCCTCTCATGGCCCTTTTGCAGCTCAGCTCCATCACATGGGCATGTGCCCCGCTTGGGAGCAAGGTGCTCGGGCACCTAAATCGCTTGGGTGCCCCTTGTGGGTCCTTGGGTGCAGGAGGGGCGCCGGGGCTCGGGCACCCGCGGGGCCCCGGCGTAACGGAGCGCCGGGCCGGTTTCGCAAAGCCTCGTTGCTGAGGGCTCTAAAAATAGAGTCATACTGGGATCTTAATGGGACTTTGTGGGAAACCTGGAAACATTTTCTCATCCCGGTAAATGAGTCCAGATGCATTAGCGATGACTGCATCGCATCCTGAGGTACCGCCAGAGGAAACCAGGACACGCTTGCGAGCCGCCTCGCCTCGCCGCGGTCAGGTGGTGCGGGAGGGGACTCGTTTGGCGGCCAAGCCGCGTCCTCGCTCCGTGCGGCTGGGGGCAGCGGGACGGCGGAGCGGCCCCCCGGGCTGCCGGGAGGAGCCGGAGGGGGGTTTTGAGGAGGCAAAAGGCCGCGACCGCCCCCCCCGCCATGGGACGCCCCTGCGTAGGCGTGTTTGCATGCCGCCACGGGCACGTGGGTGCTCATGCCGCCGCGCGCTCGATGCTCCCCACGCCGCGACCCTGCTACGCCGGGGCTTTCCGGAGCCGTGCCGTCGGCGCTGCCGAGCATCCCTGCAGCACCGTTATCCTCCGTCCCGGCGCGGTGGCGAGCGGCCCCGTCTCCCCGCCGAGCGTCCTCGGGCTGTCGGCAGCAGCATCCCCCAGTGCTGCGGGTCCGGCCCACTCCGGCGCTTTGCCTGCGGTGCTGAGCTGGAGCCGAGCTCGCTGCAGCAGCCCTGGGCTGGCGAGGGGTCTAGTCGGGCCGAGCTGCAACGCCATGAGCCGGCCGGCCGAGTGGAGCCGGCGGAAAGCAGCCGCACGCGGGGTTTCCTTCCGCTCCCCTTCCTTCCCGGGCAGTGTCGCCGAGCGGCCGGGGGCCTGGCCTGGCACTGCTGGCCCCGCCGCGCGGACCTCGGCCTCCCTCTTGCTCCATGAGATGGTTCCCGGCCGCCGGGCTGGGCCACGGGCCAGGCTGGGCAGGTAGCCCAGGGCCGGTGGCTCGCGGGCCCCACGTCACGGGGCGGTCGGCAGCGCTGGGGCTGCAGTGGGGCAGTGTCCCACGGCGGTGTCCTGGGAGGCAGGGCGGCGCGGGACTGGCCCTGCCCCGGGCCTCGGTTTACCTCCGGCTGTGGGAAAGTGGCACTCGGCGGCGCTTGCAGCAAAGCAGAAAGTTGAATTTGGGGGGCTTTGGGCTCGGGGTGGTGCCTGGTGGCTTGGGGGACGCGAAGTGCAGCCATGGGCTGGCTCCGGGGCCGTTCGAGGCCAGGAGCCGGATCCAGCCCCGACCTGGCCCGGCTCAAGCACCCGCTGCCCCAGCTCGGAGGCCGGAGCGGCGGGTGCTTCCCGAGGCCGCCGGGCTCCTCGCACCCCGGCAGCTCCCTGGGCCGAGGCTGGGGGCCATGTGCCGGCGCGGCGGGGAGGGGGACCCCGCGAGCCAGCGAGCATCGCGTCCCCGGCGGGCGCCGCTGGTGACCGGAGAGGAACCCTCCGCGCCGAACAGACTCCCTTTGTTCGGGGCCGCGCGCGCCCGGGCCGCCCGGGCCTCCGCTGCCGGCATTTGGGCCGCCGCCAAAACCCTCCCGAAATACGACCCGGCCCGGCTCAGCCTTTGAGCCGCCCGGGCAGGCTGGGGAAAGCCGAAAGCCGGGGCAGAGCTCCCCGCCGCGCTCGCGCTGGGCGCTGCGGTGTTGGTGGCCGCCGGCGAGGGGTGGGCGGCAGCGGGATGCCGGGGATGCGGGACGGGACCGCGCTGCACGGGAGGGTGGCATCGTCGCCGAACCCGCCGCCCCGTGCCTCAGTTTCCCCGTCTCTAGGCAGGGCAGAGGGCGGCCGTGGGATGCTGAGGGTTGAGTTAGCTGAAAGCAGCTCCCAAATCGCCTTGTGCGGGGCCAGGGCGGGGGGGCTGAACTCTTCACCTCCCACCGCAGGGCCCGGCGGCAGTGGTGGTGGCGGTGGTGGTGGCGGTGGCGGTGGCCCGGGCCAGCCAATCGTCCCGCGAGGTCACCCGCTCCTCCACGAAAGGCCTGGGTTATTTTTAAACTGTGACTTGCTCAAAGCCTCCGGGCCCTGGATTTGCAGCGCCGTAAACACGGCGAGCGAGCCTGGCCGGCGGCATGGGGCCGCGGGGGGTGGTCGTGCCGGCAGCAGTGCGGGGCCGGGGGGCAGTTTTGGGGCGGGGGGGTCTCTTTGGGCCTCAGGGGGCTGTGCCCCTGGGCCGGGATTTGTGCATCCCCCCCCCCGGCACCCCCTGGATGGGGTGCAGCAAGTGGCTCCTGCGGTCCCATCTGATGGGTGACGGCTTCCCATCACAGGGTCCAGAGATGGGTCCCCGTCACCCTCTGGTTCCCCCCCCCAGCAGACCCCCCCGGCAGGGCATTGGGGTGCATCTTTGCACCCCCGTATGTGCCGTAGCGTAGGTAGTGGAGGAATTAATCCCCTCGGAAAGGCCAGGATGGAGCAAGCAGGGCTAAAAATATGCCGTGAGGGAAATAAAAGCTCCTGCGTCAGGGGCTGAGCCAGGCTCTGAGCCCCAGGCTCGAGCTTGGGGGCGGCCCCAGCCCCCCCGGGTCCCGCGGGGACGGGGTGCTCGGCGGCCGGGCCTTGGCATCTCCCCTCTGCGAGCGCCACCGGCCTCTGCCACGGTGCTGCCGCGGCTCCCGTCGTGCCGTGGGGCCTCTCCGTGCCTCAGTTTCCCTGCATGGGGCAGGACCGTGGCGGTGCAAATCCCCCGCCTTGGGGTGAGCGACGCCCCAGGGGCCGCGGGGGTCCCCTCGCCGTGTGGCCGCGGCACCAGGGACAGGGGCCGCGGGGGGAGCGGGCCGGCCCAGGGCCCCCGGCGCTGACGCAGGGCCGGGCGGAGGAGCTGGCAGCGCTGGGACCTGCTGGCGAAACTGTTTTTTTTCCAGTTCCATAAAACGTTTCCCTTCCTCGAAGCCCCGGGGGTGGGGGGGGGTTCGGCCGGGAAGCCACGTGGCCCCAGCTCCGCCGGCCATGGGGGGCCTCACGGGCCTGGGGGGCCCCGGGCCCAGGCGTCCCCAGCCCTGCCCCACCGCCTCGGCACCCTGCTCCCCTCTTCCAGGAGGGTCCGGGGGGGGCTGAAGGCAGGCTGCCCTGGAGCATCCGCGGAGCCCAGAGTCAGGGTGATGGGCGCAGGGCTGGGGCACAGCATGGCGTTGTCGCTGGGCAGGATGATGCCACGTCCATGTGCATCCCCATGGCCAAGGGCCTCCTGGCCACCCTCCCGCCCCGGCCGGCGGAGCCGAGGGGCAGCTCGGACCCCCGGGACCGGTCGCCCCCCACTCTCACCCCCCGCCGGCTGCTGGCGGCGGCTGCCTCGCTGCGGCGCTGCCTCCCCGGGGAGGGCCGGGCGCGCTGGCGCGGGCCCAGGCAGCGCTGGCACCTGAGCCCCCGGCTGCGCTCGGAGCTGCTTTGCTTCCTGCTCTTTTCCAAAGCGACTGGCAAGTTCCCTGCCTGCCGCGGCCTCCCGCGACCCGGGGACGCGGCCTCGGCGAGCTCCCCGGGCTTCTGCGCGCCGCCCGCGCCGTCAGCGCCTTCCCGCCCCGGCGGGCACGTGCAGGCAGGCGGGCACCCGCCCGGCCTCGTGGGCTCCCGGGAGCCCGGCGAAGCATCCCCCCGCGCCCGGCACGGCTGCGGGATCCGCAGGGCAGGGATGCGCGAGCAGGGGGCTTGCAAAGGCGGTCGTCGGCCTCGGCAGGGTTTTTTGGGGTGCCGGTGCGTAGGCGGTGAGGGGTGCACGGTCCGGCGGGGGATGGCGGCGGGGTTTTGCAAGCGCGAGGCCAGGCCGTTCCTCACCCCGGCGTCTGCCATCTCGGAGGCCGGCGGGAGCGCGGCTGCGACAGCCTGTTCTGCCCCGGAGGCAGCTCTGGCGCGGGGTTGTGTGTGCGCGGAGGACGCCAGCACAGCCCGGCCCGGCCCCGGCTGCTTTCCCGGCGGCTTCACCCGCTGCCACGCTCCCTCCTGCTGCACCGTGCACCGAGGTGCTGCGGGTGCTGGCCCCAGGGTGGCACCCGGGACCCCGCACTGGGGCTGTTAGCTCTGGCGATACCCTGCCAAAGGACATGGCCGCTGCCCGCTGCCCTGCCGTGGGCACGGAGGTGCCACCCGCTCTGCCCGGCACCGCCTCGCTCCGTGTCCCCGGCTGCTGCCCGGGGCGGGATTCGAACCTGCGGCGCTGGGCTGGCCGGTCCGAGCCTGGCCGCCAGGCCCAGGCACTGCATCCCAGCATGCCCAGTTTGCTCTTCCCAGTATAGCCCAAGCGGCTGCCCCCCCTCCCGGGCTCCCGCAGCAGGCAGGCGAGGGAGGCGGCGAGGGCGCATCCGTGCCGCAATCCATCATTTCCCTGCCGGCTCGCGCCGAGCCCTCCTCGGCGAACACTTTCGGCCTTTGTCTCTCCGCCGTGTTTGTTTTCGAAGGCCCTTTTGTTTGGCGTTCAGCAGCGCCGCGGCGTGACCTCCTGCGCGGGAGGCAGGACAGGACGCCCGGGTCCTCTTGCCACGGGCCCGCCGTGCCTCGGTTTCCCTCTGCCCCGCGTGCTGGTGCCGCTCGCCTGCGCCGGGCCATGCCGGGAGGCCTCGCTGCTCCCTGCAGAGCGGGCGGCGAAGCCCGGCCACGCCGTGCCGGAGAGCAGCAGAAATTATGAATAAGCTCTTGTTAATAAATACTTTATGATGAATCCAAATAGATTTCCTCCTCTGGAGCAATTATTGTAAAATGGGCTCTAATATGTTGCAAGGACGGCCCCGAGAAAGGTTGGGTGGATTTCAGGGACTAAGTGCCTTCCTCCAATATCCTCTAATGAGCGCTTTCAAATCATTTGCATCTGTCTCTGCAACAGGTCTCATTACCAGGTTAACTTATTACCAAGAGCCGTTTCTGCGAACGGTTAATAAGCGGCTACCGGCGGATTTGCACATGCAAGTGGGAGCTGGGCGAGAGCGTTCAGCGCGCGCCCCTTGGCCGAAGGGGCCCCGCGTGTGTCGGGGAGGGGAAACTGAGGCACCGAGGCGGTGCCGGCGGCAGGGCCGAGCCGGGCATCCCGGCTCCTGCGCCTTGCTCCAGTCACTGCTCCCCACTGCCTCGCTTTTGTTCTCCGGGATTTACGCCGAAGTGAAATCAGGCTCCGGATTAGGCCGGGCTGGGCAGAGCCGCGTGGATTAACCCCCTCGTTGGGATCCTGGCTGGATTATACCCCTCCGACTCGGCTGCCGCCTCCGGCTGCTTGAGCAAAAGGGCCTTGGATTCGGGAAAATTCAGCCCCGAACAGCGCCGGGGGCTTTTGGGGGGCAAGCATCCCTCCGGGCCGTGGCAGCTCGTCTCGCCCGCCGCGCCGAGGGCTCCTCGGGCTGCCGGGGAGGGACGCGGGGCCGGGGAGGGCAGGCGCGGCACCGAGCGCCCAACTTGCCAGCCCCTGCCCGGGCTCGTCCGGCCCCGGGGATCGGGAGCTGGCAGCAGCCGAGGCCGGCGGAGCCGGCAGCATTTTTGAGGTGTGTGGTTGGCTGGCGGAGAGGCTGAGCATCCTTTAATAAAATAAAGCCTGTGTGGTCCCCACGGGGGCCGAGGTGCCGCTCGCTCGCCCCGCGCCTCCCCGCGCGCAGCGGGAACGGCCCCTCGCTGCCCCCGGCGCCGAGCGATGCCGGCGGGGAGCGAAACCCGCCGCCGAAGCCACCGCGCCCCCCCCCCCCCTTTCCTCCCCTCCCCGTTAAAACTGCGCGGGAATTTCCGGAGGAAACGTTTCTTTTCGCTGGAAAATTGGGGCCGTCGCGCCCGGCCCGAGGTGTTTGGACGAGGCGCTCACGCGAGCGAGCCGCGGCGGCGGGACGGCACGTTCTGCTCGCAGCGCCAAGCCGCCGGGCGCCGCCGCCTCTCGCCCGCCCCGGCAGATCCCGCTCGCCGCTGCTTTCCCGGGGCGGAAAGCAACACCCGGCCCACGCGCGGCCCTCCAAAATCCCTCCATGGCGAAAGCTCGGGAATAACAACCCCCCCCCGGGGTGCCTGGATGCGGGAGCGGGGGCGCGAGGGGGCCCGGGCTGTAGCCCCCGCCGGCGGCGGCTCCTCCCCGCTCGCGGGGCCGGCGAGCCCGGGCTGGAAGGGGCCCAAGAGCGAGCTCTGCCGCCAGATTCCCGGCCGGAAATGCCCCGAGAGCAGCCTTTGCTGCGGTCTTGCAGCATGTCTCTGCTTCCCAGCCCGGCAGAAACGCGGTGGCGCAAAGGAAAAACAACGCGAGAGAAAGTTAACCAGAGCTTTGCCGGCTCGCCGGAGAGCGAGGCCGAAAAAAGGGGGCCCTCGCGTCCCCCCCTGCCCGCCCGCCGCCCTGGGAGGGTGCAGCCCGCTTTCAGGCTGGGGCATTTGGGAGCAGGGCTGGGCCTGGGGCTGGAGCAGAGGGCCCAGGCGTCCTGGCTCTCCAGCGGCGCCCTCGGTCCTTCCCGTCGCCCCGCGCGGTTCCTTCTTCGCTTGCATGGCTGGGGGCTGCTGTTGCTCGCGCGTGCAGCGCCTTGCACTGCGGCGGCACCGTGACCACGGCAGGCACCGTGGGGGTGAGCTGGTGACGGTGGCTTTTCTTGATGGGGCAAAGCTCGATGACCCCAACCGGTGACACCCGCGACGGGGACACCCAGGCACGGCCGGGTCCCTGCAGCCAGCTCCGGGGGTCTCGGGCTGCTCTGTGCCTGCCGGCTCATGGCACGGCAGGAAGGGACCAGTGGGGACATGGAGGACGGGGACAGTCCCCAGCCCTGAGCCAGCGTCCCTCCGCCGGCTTCAGGGACGCAGAGCTCCCAGGCGGCTGGGGCACGCCACGCTCGAGGCCACTCCGTCACCCTCCGTCCCCCGGGCAGGCAACCAGCCCGCGGGCGCCTTTAGCCGAGGCAAAGCTGCAGCACCGTCTGTCTGCCCTGGCCTGGCCTGGCCCCGCTAAAGCGGATTAACGCCGGGGGGCATCTCCGCGTGGGATAAGCCGGGCGGGAGGGAAAGTTGTCGAGTGGCTGATCGGATTGCGGGAGCTGCCCGGCTTTTGGGTCAGCTCCGATGCTGCCTTAATCCCGGCACGGGGGCAAAGGAGGGGGCTGACGCCCCGAGGCAGCTGGGGGGGCTGCAAGGGCTGGCGTGGTGGTGGAGGCCAGGTTTAGCCACAGCATCTTCCTTTTGCAGCATTTTGGGGGGGGGGGTCCGAGCTGTGGGTCCGGCCAGCCCTGCTGCAGCAGGGTGATGCAAAGCAAGCAGCCGCTCGGAGCCCCCCCAAACCAGCCGCTGCCCTAGAGCGTGGGCCCGCAGGAGGGCACGGAGCATCCCTGGCCCTCGGCAGCGGCCCCGAGCCGCTGGGCCGGAGGGACATAAGCGCAGGGCGGCAAAAAGCCGGGTCCCCCCGCCCGCGCCAGGCCTGGCAGCAAGGGATGCTCCGCGGCGAGGGCGAGCGGGACCCAAAGGTGCTGCCAGCCCATCTCCCCAGCGCAGGGCTCACTGGGCCCTCGCGCTCACCCGGAGGTGCCGGGGGTCCCCACGGCTGTGGCAGCGCCCTGGGGACGTGGCAGGCCGGCAGGGACGAGGACGATGGGGCTGCGCCCCTCACCTCAGCCTCTGGCCAGCCCCGGCCCTGGCCGCCTGGGGAGGGTGTCGGGGACGGGATATGGCAGCAATTTGTAGGCTTCGTCTGAATAACCGGCCACCAAGGAAGATCAGCCGCCCACCGCCCCGGCCAAGTATTGTTTTTGGAACTCGCTGCTTCTTTTTTCAGCTCCTGTCTTACTTTTCTTTGACCTTCTTCCCTGATTTAAGACACATGCCCAGCCCTTGCCCAGCTGCACTGAATTAGCGGCTCTTGCCGGGGAGGGAACCGGGCCCCGTGGCCGTGCGGGGCTGCAGACGCCCCAGGAGCAGCCGGCAGGGACGGGTCCCCGGGCAGGGATGGATCCGCATGGTTGAGATGGCTCTTCCAGCGGGATGAGTCCCTGGGAAGAGGATGGGTCCCTGTGGCCAGGATGAGTCCCCACAGTTGAGAGGGGTCTCTCGGCAAGGATGGGGCTGTGCGGCGGGGGGGACCGGGCAGGGGTGCGAGGGGGTGCCCCTCGGCAGTGTGGCTCGGGCGATGCTGCTTTTCGGAGGTGCTGCCGGGGTCGGTGGGGGGAAGAGGCGGCTCGTCGGCCCCGGGGCTGGCAGGGTCCATGCCGGGGGTCTGCGCTGGCCGTTAGCGGGGTCCGTGCCGGGGGAGCTGCTCCGGGGCTTGCTCGGGTCCATGCTGTGGGGCCGATTTGGGATTAGGAGCTCCGTGCGGGGCAGATCCGTGTGGGAGGCCGGTTCGAGGGTCACCGTCCGATCCGGCCAGGGTCACTTGGGGACAGAGAGCAGCATTGCCTGCCCCGGGGTCAGCTGCTGTCGCCGCTCGTCCGCTTGCTCCATCTATCTGGCCAAACCCGCCTGGATCCGTCCCCGCCGGGGTCCTGCCCACGGCCGCCCCTGAGCAGCCCCGGACTCCTGGGTCCCTCGGCGGTGGCAGTGGGAGGCTTCGCGGGCGGCTCAAGCGCCCAGCTGGGCTCGGTGCTGCTCCGCATCGTTGCCCCGTAGCGAAAAACCCCGCGGGCCCAATCCTGCTTCCTCCCCAGCCACGTGCGGGGGCTCGCTCGGCTCTTGCCCTTGGCAAAGCAGTCGGGAAACGGGGGGAAAGCAAGAAAAAAAAGGGGGGAAAAATGCAAAGCAACCGCCTTGGCATGGTTAGAGGAGGCCGAGCCATGGGGGAGCGGCGGGATGGGGAAGGGGCCACGTTGACACCCTCCGTCTCGGAGCGAAACCGCCCCGCGAAGAAAAACAATCCCCGGGCAAAAGTGCTGCTCCGCGCAGTTCTCGTGTTTTCCTTGCCCGCCGCGAGGCCGGATTCCTTCCCCCGCTCGCTTTACGCCAAGGCTCTCGCGGCCAAATTCGCGCCGGAGCAGGGCGAAAGGGGCCGGGAAGGGGCAGGACGGCCGGAGCGGGAGCGGGAGTCCGCGCGCGGTGGTGCCGGCGGGGCCGTGGGTTGCCGGTGCGGCGGTGCCGACCGGGGCGCGCGTCTCGGGGAGCGCGGCAGCGGCCGGGCCGCGCTGGCGCCCGGGCTGTTTTCCCGCTGCAAGCCCAATTATCCTTAATCGGAGCCACATTCGGAGCAAGCAGCGAGCCCGGAGTTTCAGGGAGGTCTGGCACAGAGGCCCGCTGGTGCTCGGGTTTCTCCGCTCCAGATCGGCTGCGATTTTGGCCTCCCCTCGCGCTCTCGCAAAGGCGGCCGGGAACCTGGCGGGGCTGTTTTGCTGGCGGCAGACGGCCCCGCGACGCCGAGCCCCTCGCCCGGCCCGGGGAGGCCGAACACCTATTCATCTCCCTCCTCCCCGGGCGCTTTTGCATCCTCCCCCCCAGGACTTTCCGGACGGGGAGAATCGGATGCGGGAAGGCTCGGAGGCCGGGGGGAGATGGAGGCGCTTTCCTTGTTTTCTTTCTGGGATGGCCGCGTTGGGAAACGCCAGCCAAATGGAAAAAGACAGTCAGAGCACGCGTTGCTCCGCGGGCCGGGAGCCAGCAGCGGGGCCGGCCGGGCTCAGGGCGAGCGCGGGGAGCTTCCCGGGTCCGCGGGGAGCGGGTCGCCCCGGCGGACGCTCGGCACCTGGCGCGGCCGCGGGGAGCCGTCGGCCCGGGTTTCCATGCCTGTCGGGAACGGATCCCGGCGCGTGTGGGTGGGAAGGGGAGCGGGTTAGGTTCCTGCAGACACAGCACGCGTTACGTAAGCGCCTTCCCCTCCGCAGCCCGCTGAGCTCCATTACACCCGAGCCATCCCGGGCAGTTTATTGGCCTGGGAGAATCGCAGCCGGCGGGATTTATGGGCCGGCGCTGCGAAGGCTCTTCCCCGCCGCGCCGCCGGCCGGGAGGATGGGCAGGAGAGGGGGGGGGCCCCCGCGTTGCGCCAAGGCGGCAGGCCAAGGGGGCCGGGCACGGGGGTCCCGCTGCCCAGCGGGCCGCCGGCGCTGGGGAAACTGGGCCGGAGCCCAGTAGGGCAAGGCGCGAGCGCGGTGAGGTCCCCCGCGGCCCGGCCCGCCTGGGGGACAACCCAGGTGTCCCCGTGCCAGCTCCCCAGCTGCGAGCGCTGGGCCAGCCCCCGGCGGGGGGGGGGTTCGGGAGTGGGCCCAGGCATCCTGCCCGCCTCTCCCGGGTTGGGGGGGAACCGTGGGGCCGTGCCGTGCCGCCGGTGGGTGACGGCCTGTCCCTGTGCTCCCCGCAGGATGAGTTCCACCCGTTCATCGAAGCACTGCTCCCCCATGTCCGGGCCTTCGCCTACACCTGGTTCAACCTGCAGGCCCGCAAGCGCAAGTACTTCAAGAAGCACGAGAAGAGGATGACGAAGGACGAGGAGAGGGCGGTGAAGGACGAGCTGCTGAGCGAGAAGCCCGAAGTCAAGCAGAAATGGGCCTCGCGCCTCCTGGCCAAGCTGCGCAAGGACATCCGGCCCGAGTGCCGCGAGGACTTCGTGCTCTCCATCACGGGCAAGAAGCCCTCGTGCTGCGTCCTCTCCAACCCCGACCAGAAGGGCAAGATGCGCCGCATCGACTGCCTGCGGCAGGCGGACAAGGTGTGGCGGCTCGACCTCGTCATGGTCATCCTCTTCAAAGGGATCCCGCTGGAGAGCACGGACGGCGAGCGCCTGGTCAAGTCGGGCCAGTGCACCAACCCCATCCTCTGCGTCCAGCCCCACCATATCAGCGTCTCCGTCAAGGAGCTCGATCTCTACCTGGCCTACTTCGTCCGCGAGAGAGGTAGGCGCTGCGCGCCCGGCCGGGGCTCGGGGACGGGGACGGGGACGGGATCGCTCCCCGCCGGGGCTGGTTTTGCAGCCAGGAGCAGCCTCTCGGCTGCTTCGGACCTTTCCAAGAGGCGCCCAATGCACCAGCCGAGGGTGGGTGCCACCACCCTGCCGCTGCCGCAGGGCACTGCCAGCCCCTTGCAGCACCGGCAGCAAGGAGCGGCGCTTGCTGGAGCAGTGATCCTGCCCATCACGCTGCCCGTGGCCTTACTGGGGAAACAGGGCTGGTTCGCCAGGGTGAGGACAGGGAGACCGACCTGCTCCCAAAACCTCTGTCCCCAAAGGGGGAAGCTGAGGCACGGCGGGCAACGGCGCCGGCGGCTCCCGGGGCACTGGCTGCGCCGGGAATAGATCCCTAAGCCGCGGTCCTCGTCGTCGGCTCATGCCACTTCCCCGCGTGTCGGGCAGGTGAAGCTCACAGCAGCTCGGGTCAGGGCTTATTTCATCTGGCAGGTTTAGCATCGCTGGCTGCTAACGTGCCGGCACGCGTCGCCCCGACAGCTCGCCGGCCGCTCCACGGGGCCGCGCATGTGCAGCGCGCCAGGGAAAGGACGTTTTCTGGCTGGAGCGCCCGAGTGTCGCGAGGGATTTGTCGGGCCAATAAAAGGTCTCGCGTTATCTTGCCCGCTGGCTCCCGCTGCGCCGACCTGGGCGTGAGCTGCTCGCCGGGGTCCGAGCCGAGGAGCGGGGATGCCTGGAGCAGGGATGCCCGGGGCAGGAGGGAGGCGGTGCGTGGCCGCCGGCCGGCGGGGATTGCTTTTGCCCATGGGGCAGTTTGCAGGGGGCAGTTTGCAGCTTGGGGTCTCCTCGGGGGTTTCCCACGGTGGCAACTGCCCCCGGCCCTGGGGCTGCAGCAGCGATGCCCTGCCTGGATCCACCTCCCCGGAGCGGGGAGGGAGCGGGGGAGCCCGGCCGCCTCCTCTGCCCGGCGCTCCCGGCGCTGGCCGCAGCCCAAGGACAGATAATGACACCGAGGGGGGCACTCCGGTGGCCGTCATCCCAGCAAAGGGGATGGACGGAGCCGTAAATCACGGCGGGCAGGCGGCCGGCCACGGCTCTGCCCCTGCCGCTGGGGGAGCGGATGCACCGCGCGTCGCCCCAGGGAGCTGCTGTGGCCCCGGGGGCTCCCCGCGGCCCTGTCACTGGCCACCCCCCCCCCGGGACTGTCCCGGCCCCTCGCGAGCTCTGGGAAGGGCAGGTCACAACCTCCGCGGTTGCCTGGTTATTAGGTAGCGGGTACCAGCTCGGAGGGCATCACCCCCCCTGGTGATGCCCATCCAGGGGGGCAGCTCAGCCCCCCATTCTGCCCGGCGCTGTGCACACGGCAGGGCTTGCTGCCGCCGTTCGGGGAATTGCTCCCCAAAACGTATAGAATTGCTCCCCAAAACGCGCGGCCGGGCTCTGCCCACGCCTCAGCGGCCTCTCCTTGGCAGCCTCCGGCCTGGGAACAGCCCTTGGCGCCGTGCCCGCCGCTGTGCCGGCTCCCGCCGCGGGGCCGCGCGGGCCGGGCTGGGGACGCCGGCGGTGGCACGCGGCGCCGGGGCTGCGGCGTGCGGGGGGAGGCCGCCGGGAACGTGTAACATAGCGAGAGAGGGAGAGAAAGCGGGGAGGGAGACGGGGAAGGGCCCGGGAGGAGCCGAGGAGGGATGCCCGGGCGCAGGCGGGCACGCGGGCTCCATGCCTGACCCTAGCGTAACTCGGGCATCGCCTTGGCGAGCCGCGACGTGCCAACGCGGCCCTTGCCTGCACGTCCCATCACGCGCATGCGTGTCCCCGCGGCCTCCACGGGCCGGGCTGGGGCTGAGCCACGCAGGCACCTGAGTGACGTGTGCCCGCGGGAGCGATGGGGATGGCGGGTGCCCCGCGCCGGGCTGGCTCGGGGTGGGGGCATGGGCACCCCGGGCAGCATGGGGTACGGCATGCGGGGGTGGTAGTGGGGTGCCCAGTGCTGGGCTTAACTGGGGCACTGGGTGCCACGCTGGGGATGTGCTGTGCTGGCGGGGATGGGGTGCCCTGGCCTGGGGGCACCCGCATCCTTGGAGGGGGAGCCGGGATGGGGATGCTGTGATGGCTGGGACGGGGATGCTGTGTTGGGGATGCCCGCGATGGCCGGGACAAGGGACCCCATGCTAGGTCCTGGCAGGTGCCCCCGACCACGCCGGTGGGTGTCCCCGGCCGGCGAACACCCCCTCTCGCTGCCGCCGCCTCCGACCTTGACCCCAGCGTCTGGGTCCCCAGCAGCCGGGAGTCACCTGACCGCCTAATTGGGAACACGGCGGCTGTAAATACTCTCCGATAAGGCCTGGCAGCCTCTCACTTTCCCTGTTAAGGTCGCTCCGCGCCCCGGTTAAGGGGGAACGGCCCCAGCCACCCACCCGCTGCCTCGGCGGGGAAACTGAGGCAGGAGGCAGCGGGGCACCGGCATCGCCCTCCCCGGTGGCATCCCCGGCGCGGGGCGCCCGCCTCGGCCCTGGCCCTGCGCGGGGGCTGCCGGGTGTCACCGTGGCCCTCGCCCACCTCCTCCGCGCCCGGGCACAGTGCCACCATCGTGCCACCCTGCTTGCATGCGCCTTCCCATGCGCTTTCCCCCGTGCACCCAGCCCGCACTGCCGGGCAGCCCCCTGGCAGCCCCGAAATTGGGGGGGGGGGGGATAAGCAGGAGGGGGGAACCCCCCCGGCCTCGCCAGCTGCCCCCCGCCCTGGCTCTGCGGCAGCCACCACGGCCCCTGTTACGGGCCCGAGCGCGGCAGCGCGGCTCGCCCCCCCGCGCCCAGCCCGCCCCGCGGCCCCCTTTCGCTGTGTCAGCACAATTTCCCAGCCGCTGCTCTGGCAACGCGAGCGAGGGGGGGGCTCCAGCCCCCCGCAGCGCTGCCCTCCCCGCGGAGGGCCGGGGCGGCTTTGGGGGGAGCTCAGCTCCCCGTCCCCCCCCACCCCGGACTGATGCTCTGCCCCATGACGCTCCTTGTTGCCCCCCATCGTGATGCCTGGAGACCCCAGGGCCTCCCGTGTCCCCCCCTGTGCTGCTGCGCATGGGGAAACTGAGGCACAAGCGATGCTGGGGGGGAGCAACGGTGCCGCCGGACCCCCACGTCCAGCCCCAGCGAGGGCACGGGGGTCCGGAGAGGGGGCATGGCGCAGCCGGCCGGAGCTGCATTGCCCCGGCTCGCCCGGAGGCCTGGGTGCCCCCTGCCCGCCCACATCCCTTCAGCCCCCCCAGCACCCTCCCTGCAGGGCCCCCAGCTCCTCTCCGGACCCACAGCGTGCAGGGCTGGGTGCCCCCAGGCCCATGGGGTGCCCGCTGCGCCCGCTGGAGCCGCCGTGCCCGGGCGCCCGGGTCTCTGCTGCCCCTTGGGTGCGGGTGCAGGGGGGAGCCGGACACCTGGGTCCGCTCCCCAGTGTGGAACGCCTCCCCCCAGCCTGAATCCCCCCCCCACACACTGCCCCAGAGCAGGGGCATCCCCTGGCACCCTGCTGAGCCCGGCAGGCTGCTGGGTTCCCCGCTGGTCTTGGGTGCAGGGCTGGGTGCAATTTGCGTTGCAGCTCTCGTTGCAGGGCTGGTGCAAGACTGGTGCAGGGCTGGGTGCAGGATTGGTGCAGGGCTGGGTGCAGCTCTCAGTGCAGGACTAGGTGCAGGATTGGTGCAGAGCTGGGTGCAGGACTGGGTGCAGGATTGGTGCAGGGCTGGGTGCAGCTCTTGTCGCAGGGCTGGGTGCAGGGCTGGTGCGGGGCTGGGTGCAGTTCTTGTTGCAGGACCAGGTGCAGGGCTGGGTGCAGCTCTTGTTGCAGGGCTGGTGCAGGGCTGGGTGCAGCTCTCAGTGCAGGACTAGGTGCAGGATTGGTGCAGGGCTGGGTGCAGGACTGGGTGCAGAGCTGGATTCAGTTCTGGTGACAGGACTGGGTGCAGGACTGGGTTTGGTTCTCTTTGCAGGGCTGGATGCAGAACTGGGTGCAGAGGTGGGGGCAGGATTGGGTTGAGTTCTCAGCGCAAGACCGGGTGCAGGGCTGGGTGCAGGACTGGGTTCAGTTCTCATTGCAGGACTGGGTGGGTGCAAGACTGCATTCAGTTTCTGGTGCAAGACTGGGTGCAGGGCTGGGTCCCGTTCTCGTTGCAGGGCTGGGTGTAGTTTTCAGTGCAGGACTGGGTGCAGGGGTGTGTGCAGGGCTGGGTGCAGTTCTCTTTGCAGGACTGGGTGCAGGGCTGGGTGCAGGGCTGGGCTCTGCGCACTGCAGTGGGGGAGGGGTTGGCGCTGCAGCCCAGAGCTGGGCGTGCGGGGGGGGCAGGGGGGGAAGCTCGGAGGTCGCTGGTGAAAGTCAAAAGCATTGCAGTAAAATGGTAATCAATCTCCCCAGTCGATTGTGCCAGGACCTTCGAAGCATTACGGAGAGATTCCTCCCCACCTGCTCCCTGCGATAGCAGGCAGCCCCCCTGCACCTCTAATCCCTGCGCCCCCACCCCTGCCCCCCCATCCATGCACCCCCCCATCCCTGCACCCCAATCCCTGCACCCCCATCCCTGCATCCCCATCCCTATGCACCCATCTCTGCACCCCCCACCCCTGTACCCCCCCATCCCTGCGCCCCCATCCCTGCACCCCCATCCCTGCACCCCCATCTCTATGCACCCCCCCATCCCTGCACCCCCCCCCAGCCCAGCCCAGAGCTGGGTCGGGGCCAGGGCAGCAGATGGGATCTGGGAGCTGGGGGGAACCGGGTCGGGGGGGGGGGCAGTCCCAGCCCCTCTGCCCTTTGGGGGTGCTCCCTGTCCCCCGAGCTGCCCGTGGGGTGCTGGGCACCCGGCAGCGGAGGTGCTCAGCATGCCCTGGGGGTCTGCGCCCGTTGCGAGCTTCCCCCCACGGTGTCCGGCGGGCGAGCCCGACCGGTGCCTCCCCGCCTGTCGTCACACCCCGGGGTCCCTGGGCATGGCTGGCAGCGGGGCACCCCATTGCGCGTCCTCGGGTGGCCCGGCGCGGCCGATGGGTGCCGGCACGGAAAGGGAAGGCAGTGGGTGCCAGAGCAGCACCTCGCTCACGGCGGCCCTGGCCCGGAGCAGCCTCTCTCCCCCCGCGGCGGGCACTGCCGCGGGGAGGCAGGGAGCCGCGCCGCGTGCCAGCGCGTCTGCGGCCTCGCCGAGCCTGGCAGCCCGTTATCTCCCCTCACCAGCCTCGCCGCTGGCTGCAGGGAGCCGAGGCAGATGGCACCAATCTGCCGCGGCGCCCGTGCCAGGGCGCTCGTCCCGAGCACGCCGGCGGGCCGTGCCAGGGCGGCCGTGCCAAACGGCTGCGCGCTGCCTCCAGATGGAGGCCCAGGCGTTTCCCCGGGCAGCCCTGCTCCGGCAGCCCGCACGCAAATATTTATCAGCACGCTTGCAAGGAGATTGACAGGGTGCACAATATTTGGGCTCTGCCTTTCGCAGACGTGCGCCGGGCACTCGCAGACAGCCAGGCCCTGATAACTCCCCCCCACACCCCGACAGGCAGATAAACACACATGCAACCCCCCCCCTTTCAGGTATCTCTATTCCCAGCTAAACGGCTGCGCCGCACCGGAGAGCCGGCGCTGAGGTCTCTGAGATAGGCGGAGGCTACCGGGTCCGTGAGAACAGGAGGCCGGTGGGGAAGAGCCCCCCCAAAAAAGCACAACCGTATTAGCCATCAGAGAGTCCACAGGCAGCTCGGTCCCGCAGCGCTGCCCCTCTCAGCGCCGGCAGCTGCGGCGAGCGGCCGCGCGCTCCGCATCGATTTGCCGGCGATCTTGGCGAGGTCGGGGCTTCCCCGGCTCGGCGGCCGCCTGCTCGCCCCGGCCCCGGCCTGCCTGGGCTCTCGGGGCGGCCGCGGGCGCAGGCCGAGGCGCTGACCGTGGCGTCACAAGCGACACGAGCTGCTCCGTGCTCAGCCCCGAGGCTTCGCTGCCCGCAGGGACTCGCCGGAGAGGCCGGTGCTCGTGCTGCGGGGAGCGGAGCAGAGGCGATGCCCGGTGCCCCCGCGCCGCCCGGCCTGGGGAGGGGGGGCAGCGTGTTTCCGCGCCGGCCGGGGGCACGCGCAGACGCCCGGCATGGGGAGGGGGCCGGAGCCGCTCCCAGCGCCATTCAGCGCCCCATGAATAAAAGATGAGCGGGAGTTTGTCTCGCTAGCACCTGCCGTCCCCCGCCTTCGCCACCCGCCCGGCCCCCCCAACCCGCCCCGCGCGCGCTGGCAAGCGCCGTGCCCTCCCCGGGGCCTGCAGTTGCCATCCTGGCCGGGCGCCCGGCTCCGTGCCGCGCGAGCGAGGGGACAGCTGGGGCAGCAGATGCCAGCGGCTCGCTGCCTCCCGGCTCGGGGCCCGCCGGCGGCAGTGGGCACGGAGCGAACAGACGCCGCCGAGCCCCCGGCGCGTTAATGCTCCCGCCGCGACGCTTCCCGGTGGCGGGGCTGGCACCGACAGCTGGAGCCCGGGCCCTGCCGGCATCCCCTGCCAGGCCGGCCCCCAGCTGCCCACGCGGGGGGTTCGCCCGCGCCGCGGGGGCTCGGCCAGCCCGGGGAGCGCAGCGAGGCCGCTGCGTGCTGTGCCGCTGTGTGCCGCGCCGCCGGAGCCCGCTTGCTCCGTGCCGGCCCTGCGTGGCATCGCCCGGGGAGGGTGAGGAGGTGCCCGCGGGCTGGCGTGGCCCAGGGCTAGCGTGAGCCCGCCCGGGGTGCCAGCCGGTTTGCGGTACCCATGTGCAATGCGTTCTGGGATATTCCCAGAATGCCGCGGGAGGGATGCCAGCATTGCGGTGCAGGGTGCATGGTGCAAACACGCGTGTGTGGCAGGGGGACCACGGGGAGGCCCTGTGCGGCACGGCCACGCCGGGGACCGTGCCACGGGACCGGCCGTGCTGTAGAGCCGTGCCGTGCCGTAGAGCCTGCCGCGCGGGGGAGCGTGCTGTGCCGCAGGGCCATGCTGTGCCCCCAGCGTAGCAGGGAGGGGCCCGGAGCCGGCGGCGGCCTGGCGCCCGCGGCCCCCTCCCCGTGGCAGCTGCCGCGGGGGCTCAGCCTTGGCACCGGCGGGCGCCCAGGCCGGCCAGCAGCTGCCAGGCCGCGGGCAGGCGGCGCGGTGCCAGGCCGCGGCAGCTGGCACGGCCCGGCCGGGGCAGATGGCGGCAGGTGGCGGGGGCCGGGGTGGGCAGCGCCGGGGGGCGGCCGGGGCCCGTGGCGTGGCCTGGCCTGGCCGGATCCTCCCGGCACTGCGCACACTGCCGCGGCCCCGCGCCATCTCCCTGCCTCCTCCCGCCTCGCTGGGTCCTCTCCCTCTGCCATCCCATCCCTCCTCCTCCTCTTCATCTCGCCTTTTCTTCCGTCCTCCCACCCTCCCACTCTCCTTCCCTTTCTTTCCAATTTTCTTTCTTTCTTTCCCTTCGCTTTTCCTTCCTTCTCTTTTGTTCCTTTTCTTTCCTCCTCCCACCTTTTCTTCCTTCCTCTTTTTCTTTCTTTACATTTTTCTTTCCTTCCTTCTTTCTTGATTTCTTTTCCCTCCTTCCTTCCCTTTCCCTTTCCCTTTTCCCTTTCTCTTTCTCTTTCCTTTTCCCTTTCTCTTTCCTTTTCCCTTTTCCTTTTTTCTTTCTCTTTTTCTTTCACTTTGTTCCTTTCTTTCCCTTTCTTCCTCTTTCTTTCTCTCTTCCTTCCTTCCTTTTCCTTTCATTTTCCTTGTTTCTTTCTTCTTTCTTTCCTTCATTATTCCTTTCCCTTTCCTTCCTCCTTCCTTTTTCCTTTCTACCTTTCTTCCATTCTTCCATTCTTTCTCTTCCTTTCCCTCGTTCTCTTTCTCTCTCTTTTCCTCCTCTCTTTCTCTCTTCTTTCTCCTTTCCCCCTTTCCCCTCTCATCCACTCTACGTGCACCCAGCTCTGGCCCTGACCCTGCCGAGGGCACCCAGGGGCTCGGGGCCGCGGGGGCCGCGGGGGCCGCGGGGGCTCGGGGTTCGGCTCCCCCCGGCCCCGCTCTTTGCGCGCTGCCATCTGTCCCCGGGCGCCTGGGCCCGCCCCGCCTCCAGCGCCTGGACGAGGCCCAGGCCCGGCGGAGACGTGGGCCGCGCGAGGGGCCGGCCCGGCAGCCCGCCGCGGAGGGTTCCCGCACGGCGCGGCCGCTGCCATCTCCCGACGGCGCCCGGGGGTCAGGCGAGGACAAGCCCGCTCCGCTCCCAGCACGGAGGCGCTTCAAGGCTCCAGCCGCCGCTCGCGCCTCCCCGGCCTCCCGCCCCGCCAGCTGGCCGCGGCCGGCTAACGTGGCAGTGGGGGAGCGTCTCCGCACGCCGCCGCTGGCGGAGCCGGGGGGGCTGCGAGCTTCCCCGGGGCGGTGCCGCGGCGGTGCGGAGCGGGGTACCGGTACCGGCGGTGCCAGCCCTGCCCTGCACCGTGGTGGCCCCCGGCAGCCCCGTCCGCGCCGCAGCCGCCGTGCACGCGAGTAGGGTCGGGTGTTGCGTGCTTCCCCGGAGCAGTGCCCTGGCCCTGCCCCCCCCAGCAACAGTTTGGGGGTGGGATGCGCAGGGGGGTGCCGAAGCAGGGCCCGGGGCTGGGAAACGCCTCGCACCCCCCCGGGGGGGGCCTGGAGGGACGGCGCGCTCGGCGCTGGGAGGGCTGGTTTCGGAGGCGAAGGGTGCGGGCAGACGGGCCCCAACCACATCCCCAGCCACATCCCCGGGCTGCGCGGCGGAGAAGCTGCCGCCCGGCGCCCTTCCTGCGCTCGCGGGCCTTGAAGCGGCCAGGCAGAGACCCAGCGAGCTCGTCTCACCCCGGCAATGCCCCATCCCTCCAGGCGCAGGCGGCGGCGAGCCCCCAGGCCGGGCCGCAGAGCCGCGCGTTACGGGGGATCCCAGAGGGATCCTGCCACATCGGCTCAGCCAGCGTGGCCGCCGGCGCCGGGTTCAGCTGGGATTTACCCGGAGCACACAGGGTTTCTCGGGGTATTATATAAGAGGAGGTTACACAAGCGGGTCTGTTCCGGGTTTTATGTAAGGGCTACTTTAGCCTGCGTGAGAGTGAGACGGGCAGAGCCGCTTAGACGAGCACTAATGAGGCTGCCGAGTCCCGGCGGGGAAGGGGGGCCTCAGGGGAGCTGTCAGAGAGGAGGGTGGAGAGAGGGACCCCAAGTGCTGATCACCCCCTCCAGCCTCCTCTCAGCCCTCGCTCTGGATCTGGGTGCCCCATACGGACCAGGCTCCCCTAGGTCTCCATGCATCCTTCATCCCAACTAGGCTGTTCACTCTGGGCCCTAGTGATGCATGCCGTGGCTGAGAGACAGACACACAGACCCATCAGGGGCTGCGCATCATTTCCATTTTAGACTGAGGGTGTTGGGGCTGCACAGACACAGAGGGAGAGACAGGCCCTCCCCCGGGGGAATTAGACCTGAATCGGTGCCAAGGGAAACTGAGGCACGGGGGGGAGCCTGCAAGCATGGGTGCTTGTGGCTGCACCTGCCGGCACTGAGCCTCTCCCAGCTGAGCAGAGCCAGGCAGAGAAGATGGGGGAAGGTGGAAACCTGCCGTCCCCGGGGCTCCCCTCGCCGAGGGACCGGGACTGCCCTCGCCGGCGCCCGGCAGCTCTGCGGCCCCGAGCATCCCCCGGCGGCTCTGCGCCTGCGCCCCTCGCCGCGCTCCGCTGCCGGTAACATCCGTGCCCTGTTACCGTAAGCTCTCGGGCACGGAGCCAGGGCTCTCACGCAGCTCCTGCCAGGGCCCGGCGGCTGCTGGGGGCCAGGGCACCAGCCCCCCGGTCCTGGTGGGCAGCGGGGCTCGGCCCAGCCTGCAAGGAGCCCCTGGCAGCCCCGTGAGCCGTGGCGGGGGTGGGGGGGACACGACAGCCCTTCTTGCCGGGGGGAGCCCTGGCTCTTGCCGCCGTGTCTCCTGGCCCTGCCGTCGCCCAGCCGTGGCGGGGACACAGCGCTGCCCGGGGGGTTCCCGGCGGAGGGGACGGCTGGGGGGCCGTTCCCACGCGCCCAGGGACATGAAGTCACCGTGGGGGCGGGCGGCACGGTGCCAGCCCAGCCCTCTTGGGAACGGCCCCGTGTGCCGGGGGATCCATAATTCAATGGGTGGCATCGATCCAGGCTGCCAGCGCGCCCGGGCAGCCCTCGCCACCCCCTCCGTCCCAACACACACGGTCTTCTATTTTTAAGAGAACCAGCTATCGACCTGTTTGGGCGCTGCGATCTCCCCCCGCCGGGCGCAGCGGGGTGACCGGTGCTTAACCCCTTCCCCGCGGGGCTCCTCCACGCCCGGGCTCGGGCAGAGCTGCCGAGGACACCGTGCCCCCGGGGCTCCTGCTCTGCTGGCAGCTCCAGCTCCGTTTTGTCCCCTCTGCAGATTTTGGTGGTGACGGCTGTGTTGCTCCAGCCCCAGCACTGTGGGTAAAGCACGGGCCACCCCGGGGGGTGGGGTTACTGCTCCCTAAATCCCCAGGGACTAATGTGCATTTACAGATCCCTCTATCCGGAGCGGTGCTGCTCTTGCCGCCGGGAGCACCT
The DNA here is from genome assembly GCF_036370855.1 of Dromaius novaehollandiae. Classification (NCBI taxonomy): domain Eukaryota; kingdom Metazoa; phylum Chordata; class Aves; order Casuariiformes; family Dromaiidae; genus Dromaius; species Dromaius novaehollandiae. The sequence continues at coordinate 4,684,988 of NC_088122.1, read as the reverse complement.
CCTAGCAGGGAGGCCAGGCGCCAGGGTGAGGGGCAGGAGAGATGCCCCAAGCCCTTCCCTCCTCGTCCCAGCACCCCAGGGCGCAGCATCGCCCGCAGCGCGGCAGCAGGAATCCGGCCCCCTGTGTCCCTCTGTGTCCCCCCTCACCTCCGTCCCCCGCTAATGACACAGCCCCGGCACCTGGCAGCACCAAGGACGCGCGCAGGGAAGCGAGGCCTCGTTCGGCGCCGGAGGAAAGCGCCACGCCGGCAGGGCCTTCGGCCCCCCGAGGCCCGGCCCATGGCCACCGCACCGGCAGCTCGGCAACGCCTTCGCCATTTTAGCGGGCGCCGGCCGTCCGCAGGCAGCAGTCACATGGCGGTGAGCGCAGCGCTTGGCCCGGCCGCTCCGCTCCGGAGGAGGCAGCCAGAAATGTGCTGGCAGCTCGCGCGGCGCAGCCATGACGCTCCCCAGCAGCCGGGGAGCCCGTTGGGTACCTGCGCCGAAAATCCCGGCTCAGCACCAGGCCCAAGCGCTGGCTCCCTGGGGCGCGTCCCAGCCTGGCGTGGCTCAGGGCGTGCTGGGTGCCTCCGCCAGCCCCCCGGGCACTCGCACGGCCGCCCCGTTTCCTCGCACCTGTGCTTTTATTTCTCCGTCGCCAGCTTGGCCGGGCCGCGGGGAGAGCGAAAAGCGTCGCCCAGGAGGGGACGTTCCCGCTTTCGAGTGATGCGGCCCCAAATGCCACTGGACCAGCCCTGGTGACCGGCCGCTAGCCCAGGGCTGGCCTCGAGGTACCGCTCCATGGCCAGGCTCTGCGGGCACCCTCGAGGCCAGTGAGGACGTGCGGGGGCATCTTGGGGGGGAGTTGAAGGACCATGTGGGTCATTTTGGAGTGAGCAAAGGGCCATGTGGGTTATCTCGGGGTGGATGAAGGACCTTGTGGGGCATCTTGGGGTGGGTGAAGGATCCTTTGGGGTGAGCAAAGGACCATGTAGGGTATCTTGAGGTGAGCGAAGGACCATGTTGGGTATCTTGGGGTGAATGAAGGACTATGTGGGGCTTCTGTGTGGAGTATCTCAGGGCGGGCAAAGGACCATGTGGGGTACTCGGGGTGAGCAAAGGGCCATGTAGTGTGTCTTGAGGTGAGTGAAGGGCTCTTTGGGGTATCTTGGGGTGAGAAAAGGACCATTTGGGGCATCTCAGGGTGAGCGAATGGCCGCGTGGGGCACCGCGAGGTGAGCAAAGGGCCACGTGGCATATCTCGGGGTGAGCAAAGGGCCGCTCTGAGGCCCCAGGCACCCGCCTGCCCCGGCAAAGGATTTCCCAGCGGCCGAGCGTCGCTGGGCCGGGGTGGCTGGGTGCCACCTCGGCGTCGGCGCCTCGCCCGGAGCCCTGCCCGCCGGCCGCGGGGGCCGAGGAGGCGCAGCGGGCGCGGAGGCGCGGGGCAGCCCGCTCCGCGGGTCTCTCGGCTCTAACCACGAGACGCCGCCCCGTTGCCTTGGCAGGCCTCCATCGCTAACCACTTCCAGAGCCGCTGCGAGATTTGTTTTTTTAAGAGGCGAGGAGGGGAGGGCGCGCCGCGTCCGGCAGCGCCTGCGCGCGCGCCCGCGGGCGCCCCGGGGCTTGCCGCCGGCTCGCCCCCTTCGCGCCCCTTCCCCGGCGAACGCCACCGGGGCCGCTCTCCTCCGCCTCGCCTCCCGCTTTCCTGGCACCCGGCCCCGTCTGTCCCGTGGCCGCCGCCTCCCTCCCCGCCTGGGAGAGTGACGCGTTTCGAAAGAAAAGGGAAAACAGAGAGACGGAGAGAAGGAGGGGAAAGAAAAAAAACACCACCACCACCACCACCCCCCCCCCGCCGTCCCTGCAGGCCTCGCCTGGCACCGGGCCGGCGGCCCCCCTCCGCCGCCCGGCTCCCTGCATCCCTCCCCGGCTGCCGGAGGAATTTGCGCTCCCTAAAATGGCTGCCTGGAGGAAACTTGGCGGGCGAGCGGGGGCGCGCGCGGGGGGCCGGGCGCGAGGCGGCGCGCGGGCGCGGGGCGCGCCTCGGCCGCTCTCCCCTCACGCGCCTGAAATGGCTGCCGGCCCAGTGGGGGGGGGGGGGGGGCGGCACGTGAGGCAGAGGGACGAGGGGGGCAGCGGGCCAAAACTTTCCCCCGCGCTTCCCTTCGCCCCCGCGCGGGCCTTCGCCCACCGCCTTCCCCTGCGTGCTGGGACACGGGGCCGGCCACGGCGGGGGGACATGGGGCAGCGGGGGGGACCCCCCTCCGGCTTGGCCCGGTGCCCGCGCCAAGGCGCGCCGGCACAAAATGGCTGTCGGGCCGGCACGGGGGAGATGGGCCGCGGCGAGGGGAGGCGGACAAAATGGCCGCGCGCCGACGGGCCCGGGGGGCTGCCGCGGGCACCGGGTGCCGGGCCGGGGGGGCCGCACGGTCCTGGCACCCCCCTTGGCTTCGCCATGCCAGGCAAAAGCAACCGCGCCGGGGGGGCCGCGCGGGCAGAAAGGGGTCGGAGAAAAGTGCGTGAAAGGGGAAAGAAAAAAGAAAAAAAAGGGGGGGGGAAGGAAAAAAAAGCTTCCCCCGCCAGGCTGGTTGGCAACGCCGGGCCGCTGTGTTTTGACTGTGTTGTTTGGATTGTCTCAGCCTTTTCCCGGCATCAGCCAAAGCTGCGAAAGAAAAATGCCGAAGGCCAAACGGGTGGGAGGAGGAGGAGGATGGAGGGAGCGAGAGAAAAGAGGGGAGAAGGAGGGGGGGGACGACAAACAAAAAAAAAATCACAAAAGTTTTGGAAGGGCTTTGAAACCAGCCTGGCCCCGCACCAGCTCCCGGGGCGAGCGGGAGGCCCGCTGCAAAGCCGGGAGGCGGCGGCGGCGGGTGAGGGCGAGAAGGACGTGCCGCTGCAGAGCAGCGTCCATCCCGTTTTCGCACAGCGCCGCCGGGCGTCCTTCGGTGCGGGGCTGCCGGCGGGCACGGGGACGCGCTATCGCCGGGGCCGGGCCGGGCAGCTCCCTGGGAACGACGCTGAGCACTGCTCAGCACCAGGCTGCTGCTCCGGCGCGGCTCTGCCCAGCTTCTCCCTCCTGCCGCCACCGCGGGTCCAGCGCGTCGGCTGCCCCTCGCCGCGGCACCCGGCCCCACAGCCAGCGCGGGGCTGGGGGCAGAGGGAGGGCGAGCGCTGGCAGATGCCGTGCAGGATGCTGGAGAAACCAATAACGCTGAGCTCAGCGTCTGCACGGCTGCCCGAGGAGGCGGATTATTTTTAGATAAGATGGAGCAGGGACAGGCCGTGCCGGGCTGCAGCCCGCCCAGCGCGAGGGTGTTTCTGCTGCGGGAAGGGGAAGGGCGGCGGGGGGTTGTGGCCGAGGCTTCCCCGGGCACTGTGGCGGGGGGGTTCTTCCCCTTCCAGGCTGCTTCAGCTGCTCCCTTCCCCGAGGAGGGGTCAGCCGGGGCGCACGGTGCGGCTCCATCAACCCGCTCCGCTTGGCGCGTCCGCCACCGAGGCCCCGTTTTGGGGGGCGTGAGGGGGTTTGCAACGTGCAGGGCCGGGGCCTGCAGTGCCGGCTCAGTCGAGCCGCTGGGGAGGTGGGAGGACGAGGCGGAGCGAGCCGGGCATGGTGGTGTGCGGGGCGTCCAGCGAGGGCAGCTCCCAGTGCGACTGCCCGGTGGGAGCGGAAGCGATGCTCAGCAGCTGGAGGATCTGGAGGAAGCGGCGAGGCAGGAATCGCTCCAGGATGCTGGGACAACCGCCCGAGCGGCGGTTCGGGGCCCACCCGGCCGCGGGCTGGAGCACCAAGGGTTACGTTTCTGCAGGAAGCGGAGCATTGCCACATATCCTGCGGGACCCAGCCGGGCCGGGTCGCCTTTCTGCACCCGCGTGCCTGCGCTCCCGCCCATACCAACACGTGGGTGCCGCCACGAGCTGCCCTCCGCCTGAGCGCGCCCGAATGAGCCGTGCGAGGGGAAAGTGGGGGGAAGTGATCTCCCTGTTCCCCTTGGATGCGCCCCGGCTCTTTGCAGCGCTGCTCTTGCAAGGAGCCAGGGGCTGGCACCGGGCTCCACACGGGCCGCGTGTGATGGGCACGAGCAAAGGCGAAGCAGGGAGAGGCTTCCCAAGGCACTGTGCAAATCTGGAGGGGCTCAGAGCCTCAGAGAAATGGTTTCTGCAGCCCAGGACGGGGCCCGGTGCATGCAAATGCCCGGCGGTGCGCGGGAGCAGGGGCACGTGCCGGTGGCAGGAGCAGTCGGCGGAGGTGGCCGGGCACCGCAGCGGGCACACGGGCCAGCCAGGTGGCAAGCCCCAGGCGAGATCGGCCCGTGGGATGCTCCGTAGCATGTCACCGGTGCAAACACGTCGGGACCGGTCCGCCACGGTGCTTCCAAAAGCCGCCGGGCTGCACCGCTGCAGCCCCTGGGGCGAGTGCAGCGCCCACGTGCCGCAGAGAGCAGCAGTGATTTTCCCCCCGGCGCGGTGGTGCGACCGGGGCGCTTCCATGGCGCCGGCGGCCGGGAGCTTCCTCCATTACCGGTGGCGGTGGGCAGCAGCGGGTGGGAGGCCCAGGCTGCCGCGGCAGCTCGTTAATCACCGCGCGGCGGCATGGCGAGCGCCGGGGAGCGAGCACAGGGCAGCGAGCGCAGGGCGTGGAGGGGCCATTACGGCACCAAACCGTATTACATAACGCAGCCATTAGTGTTCGTCTGTCACCATGGGAACCCCGGGCCGGCAGCCGCGCGATGCCTTTTTAACCATGTGAGGGAAGGGGCATCCTTGGGGTTGGCACCTCTCGGGAGGTGGGAGCCGGCCTGCCAGCCTGTGCCTCAGTTTCCCCACTTGTGCCATCAGCCCCGTTATCCCAGTGGGGTGGCACCAAGCATCTGAAGCGGGATGAAGTCCCGCATCTTCCTCTACCTCGCTTGCAGCAGGCCGGGCCGGGAGCCACGGCTGCAGCAGCCCGTGCTGTGTCTGTGCCCGCCGGTGCCCGCGTGGCGGTGGCGTGGCCACGGGAGCACGCTGTGACCCTTGCGGGGCTGGCGCGGGAGGCCGGGGCGGTATTCGGCTGGCAGATCGCTGGCTTGCACCCGAGAGCGGCGTCTCACCCCCTTTCCTCCCGTTGCAGATTCAGAGCAGAGCAGCAGTCCCAGGACGGGCATCGGCTCGGATCAGGAGGACAGTAAACCCATCACGCTGGGTAAGTGGGGACAGGGGGACGGAGGGCGTCAAAGCGCCTCCGGGCAGGCCGGGTACCGCGGGGCAGGTGATGCTCCACGTCGCCCCGCTCACGTGGGATGTTTCACCCTCAAGCGCCGTCTCCCAGGGTCAGGACACCGTGGGAGCCCCTCGGCTTCGAGGTCTTTCGCCGGGGCGGCTGCCAGCCCTCGCGCTGGCGGGGAAGCACGGCAAGCCGGGGGGGAGGTCGGGGGGCTGCGGAGCGCGGGGAGGAAAGGCTCGGGTCCTGTGGGTGGGAAAAGGCCGCAGAGAGGAAAGCGCTGAGCGAGGGGCTTTCTCTGCGCCGTCAGAGCCCGGCAGCCGCTCCGCAGCCTCGGGCGACTCGCAGACCCCAAGCGAGCAGCGGCCCCGGCACATCGCAGCCGGAGCGCTGACTCAGCGCGGCAGGGCTGCGGCGTTCGCGCCTCGGCTCGCCGGGGTGGCTGCGGCTCCCGGCTGGTCCCCGCCAGGGGAGGGGATGCCGGGAGAGCCGGGCACAGGTGGAGTGAGTTTGGCATGGCCTCAGCGAGGCAGGGCAGCCGGGGCAGTGGGCACGGCCCAGGGCAGGTGGAGGGGCTGGCCGGACTCTTCCCTGCTGAGTCACGCGTTTGATTCCCGCCGACTCATCTCCGGCTGGGGCGCAGCTTTGCCGGGACTCGGCTCTGGCCACCTCGGGCACCTCGGGCCACCAAATCCCTGGGCTTGGGCCGGCTTTTGGCCAATCTGAGGTGCAGAGACCTGCCTGGGGGGCGCGGGGAGCCCCCGCAGAGCCCCGCTGATGCTCTTTTCCCGGGGCCAGCAACACCGCGCAGGTCCCACGCTACCGGCTCACTCCCATGCTGCCTGGGAGCGCGCTCAGCCGTGGGGAAACTGAGGCACAGAGCAGCCCTGGGGTGTCTTTCTCGCCTGAGCGGACCTGTCGCGAGTGGATCCAGAGGGGTTGAACATAGTCATGGAGGACACAGCAAAGCAGGTTAAGGAGGGGGGACCTGCAGGCCTTAACGTGGATGTGGGAAGCGGGAACGGTCCAGACGCTGCAGGGGGTCGACGGGCTGCCTCGGTGCCTCCCTCAGCCCCGTTTGCTCCCAAAGGCAGCGGGCTGCTCCGGGGGGCTCCCACGGCCCCCGCACGAGCCCGGCCGGCCCCCTCACCTTGCCCACAGCCCGGGACTGTGGCCGTGTGTGCTGCCCTGCCAGGGAGCACGGCTGGGCAGGAGGCAGGCGGGGAGACCTGGGGCGCAGGAGGGACCCCGGGGCGGGGGCTGGAGCCAAAGCGGGTGCCAGGCCAGCACAGGGTGCCCCACCACCTCTCACTGCTTCCTCCTCTCTCTCCCACGCAGATTCGACAGACTTCCAGGAAAGCTTCGTGACCTCGGGGGTGTTCAGCGTCACCGAGCTCATCCAGGTGTCCCGAAGTGAGTGCTGCAGTGGTGCCCCCCCCGTCCTGTGCGGTACCCCGCTCCGGCATGCCGGGCACGGCAGCGCCCCGACAGCCCCGGCTTCCCCGCGGCCCCAGGCAGAGCCGGCTCCGTGGATCTGGGCTCAGGGCTGGGGGACAACACATGCAGGCACAGCCCGCGGTGGAGAGGGGGGGGCCCAGCACCGCCGCACACGGGGGTCCGGTGCGGCGGGGCGATGCTGCGCCCCTCCTGACGCCCCTCTCTCCTTGCAGCGCCGGTGGTGACGGGCACAGGGCCAAATTTCTCCTTGGGGGAACTGCAGGGTCACCTGGCCTACGACCTGAACCCCTCAAGCACAGGCATGAGAAGGACGCTACCGAGTACCTCCTCCAGCGGGTAGGTGCCAGGGCCGGCGGGCTGCGGGGGCGATGCCAGGGCGATGCCGGGGCTGGGGCCAGCCTGGGCACGGCGGCGGGCCGCTCGCTGCCTCGCCGGGTGGGAAGGGAAAGGCAGGTCGGATCCTGCTCCGGGCAGGCGCTGGGCTTGCCGCGCGTGGCCCCGCTTGGCGGACATCCTGCTGCCAGGACCCCGGCACGGGGTACCCCGGCATGGAAACACAGCACCCGTGATGTCCGTGTCGGGCTGGGGTCGGATGCAAAGAGCCCCCCGTGTCCCCCGGGCGCGGGCAGAGTGGGTGCCAGGCGGGCAGGGGCGCCCTGCCTGCCTCTGCTGCCTGCCAGCTCCCCGCCTGCCGCGGCTCCCTCCGCGAGCACATTCCTCCGGCCTGGCCGCCCGCCCGCCCGCGTGCCCCGGCTCCCCATCCCGGAGCCGCGCCAGGCTGCTCCGGCGTGCCGGGGACCGGCCGCCTCTGCCGGCGCCCGCACTGCGCCTGGGCACGTGGGGACGGCGTGGGGGAGGCCGAGGTGCCGCCCTGGGCAGGATTGGGCCCGTGATGCTGCAGAGCAGAGCCGGGGAGAGCGTTTCCCCATCAGGGCAGGCCCCGTTAGCCGTTACCCTGGCGCTGCCCCGGCCGCCAGGCCAAGGACGGGTGAGCCGTGCGCCGGGCCGCGTTTATATATAGTTGCATTAAGCATCTTTAAGGCTCTGCGGGCCGAGGCCGCAGCACTGTAAGTCGATTAGCGCCGAGGCAAGGGCAGACGCCCCGGCACCCTGCGAGCGGCCCCGCGGCTGCTGCCAAATGCAGCCCGGCTGGGCAATGGCACCCCGGGGTCAAGCCCCGTCTCACCGTGTGCGTGCCGGGGCTGTGTCCACGGTGGCACCGGTGTCCCTCGCCCCCGGGGTGCCCTTGTGTGGGTGGGCGACGGCGGGGAGGCCGGGTGGGGGCATGCGCCAGCCTGACCCTGACCCTTCCCTGCTCTCCGGCCCCCCAGGAGCAAACGGCACAAGTCTGGCTCCATGGAGGACGACATAGACACAAGCCCGGGGGGAGAGTACTACACCTCGTCCAACTCACCCACGAGTAGCAGCCGCAACTGGACAGAAGACATGGAAGGGGGTAGGTACCGGCGGGCCCTGGCTCCCTATAGGCGCCAAGGTGCCTATACAGCCATGTACAGCCCTCATCGCAGGGCACCGGTTCTCCCCAGGGGCCTTGGCATGGTTGTAGGGCCCCCTGTCAAGGCACTGGGTCTCTATAGGTGCCAAGGTGTTGCTATTAGGCCACCGTGCCAAAGCACAGGCTCTGTAGGTGCTGAGCTGTTGCTATTAGGCCACCATGTCAAAGCACAGGCTCTCTATAGGTGCTGTGGTGTTGCTATTAGGCACTGTACCAAAGCACAGGCTCTCTATAGGTGCTGCGGTGTTGCTATTAGGCACCCTACCAAAGCACAGGCTCTCTATAGGTGCTGCGGTGTTGCTATTAGGCCATCGTGCCAAAGCACAGGCTCTCTGTAGGTGCTGCGGTGTTGCTATTAGGCACCCTACCAAAGCACAGGCTCTCTATAGGTGCTGTGGTGTAGCTATAGGCCCCCCAGCAGGTCACTGACTGTCTGCAGGTGCTCTGCTATTGGTATTAGTCTCTCCATTAAGGCCTTGGCTTTCTATAGGTGTTGTGGTGTAGCTATAGGGCCTCCGTGTGAAAGCACAGTCTTTAGGTGCCATGGGGTTGCTATAGGGCCTCCCTGTGAAAGCACGGGCTCCCTATAGGTGCCGCAGTGTTGCTATATCCAGTCAAGGCACTGCTCTCTGTAGGTGCTACGGGGTGGCTATAGGCCCCCAGCCTGCCCGGCCCCCCCGGCCTCCCCCAGCCCCACAGCTGCGGGCACGCTGCGGACAGCTTGCTTTCTTGCTTCGTTTTTTTTTTCCCCTTCCTGTCTAGACAGCCCCAATTAGCCGTTCATTAAGAAAAAGGGGGGCAGGGGCGGGCTGGGCTCATTAAAGCGATGCCGCCGAGGCTGGCATGGCCGGCTCCCAGGCTCCCACGCCCCGGGCGCCGCGCGGGCCTTGGGCGAGGGGAGGGAGGGCGGCGCGCTGCCGCTCGCTTTCTTCCCCCTCCGCTTTTGTGCCGCCCAAAAGCGGGAGGCGGGAGCCAGCACGGGGTTTAACCCCCCCTCCACACGCGTCCCCCAGGAGCCCTCGCACCCGCGTGCACGGCAGGGAGATCCCAGCACCGGGCGGCTTTCCCGCGGCTCGGCACGCTTCGGCGCGCGGCCGGAGCTGGCCGGAGGGCGAAGGAGCTCGGCGGCCGGGGAAACCCAGGCGGGAAGCGGCAGCCAGTTTCGGATGGGCACAAAGTCCCTTTGGAAACTCACCCACGGAAAGAAAAGGAGCCTCCAAGTTTTCCTGTCGCGTTTTCTTGGCAAGCCGGGCCGGCCGCAGCCCCCCGTGGCCCCGGCACCGCTGCTGGCAGGGCTCCCCGGGGATCCGTCCCGTTTTTGCCAACTTTATTTGTGCAAAGGAAAAACAAAACAAAAATCCCAAATGGGATTTTCATTTCTGAGGAATTTTTTCCTGTTGGAAACTTCCCTGGGTTTTCTTTTGAAACCCTTTCGGGGAGGCTCCAGCGCCGCTTCGAGGCTTTGCTCCTCTTCCCGAGGTGCTGCGGCTCCTCTCCCGGCTCTGCCGCCGCGCCGGGGCCCTGCGCCGCCCTCCCAGGCACTGGGCAGCCCCAGCACCTGGCCGCTCCGGGACCAGCCCCATCCCCACGCAGGGCTGGGCCGCATCCTGACCCAGGGCTGGGCCCCATCCTGACCTGCGACTGTGCCCTATTGCAACTCGGACTGAGCGCCATCCTGAAGCGGGACCCTACGCCATCCTGACCCAAGACTGTTCCCTATCCTGAGCTGGGACTGTGCTCCATCCCAATCCAGGATTGTGCCCCATCCAAGCTTGGGACTGTGCCCCATCCTGGCCTGGGACTGTGCCGCATCCTGGCCTGGGACCACATCCCAGCGCAGCCTGAGACCATGCCCAACCTAGCCCAGGACCATGCCCCATCCTGACCTGGGACAGTGCCCCTTTTTTGAACCAGGATTATGCCCCATCCCAATCCAGGATTGTGCCCCATGCTGGCCTGGGACTGTGCCCCATCCTGGCCTGGGACCATGTCCCATCCCAGCCTGAGACCATGCCCAACGTAGCCCAGGACCATGCCTCATCCTGAGCCGGGACTGTGCCCCAGCCTAGCGCAGGATCGTGCCCCATCCTGAGCCGGGACCGTGCCCCAGCCCAGTGCAGGACCGTGCCGCGGAGCCGCTCAGGACCGTGCCCTGGGGCTGCAGGTGGGGAGGGCAGGAGGATCCCGGGCGGCCGCTGCGGCAGCGTCTGCTGGCACTGGGACGGGTGGCAGCCGCCGGGAGAAGGGATTTAAGCGCCCGCCTCCGCTCTCGCCTCCGCCAGGGCCGGGGCCGGAGCCAGCCCGGGCAGGGCCGTGCCGCGTGGAGCCGGCAGGCCGAGCCGCGCCGCCGGGCACCCAGGTGCACCGCCAGCTCCCGGCCGGGCTCAGCAGCTGGCCGGCACCCGAGGAGGGCAAAGGCCCGTGGGGGCGTGGGGCGGCATGCGTGCCTGCGGCTGCACGTGGGCGCGCGTCGCCGCGGGGCCCTGCGCACGTGTGTCCCGGCGTGCGGGCGGCCGGGCACGGCAGCGCCCGCGGCCCCGGTCCCGCGCCGGAGGCCTGATCCGCGGCAGGACGTGCTTAGCCGTGGCGGAGCCGGGGGGGTTATTTCAATCCTGTACGGGATGTTCTGGGAAATCCTCCTAAGTGAACGTCTGAGAAGGGGCTAAACCCATTAACGGCGGCTGGGCCAAATGGCCCGAGCTAAAGCCGGGCTGGCGGGGGATTAACAGGCCGCTCAGCCGCATCCTGCCCGCTCGGCTGCCGCCGGGGGAGCCCAGGCGTCCTGCCCTCCTGGGTGCGGGGGAGTTGGGCGGTTCGTGCCTCCCTAGAAGCCCTTTGCGTGGGCAGGATGTGTCCCCGGGCCCTGGGCCCCGCTTGGGGCTCCCGCCCCCTTTACGGGGCTCTTCTGGGTATTTCCCGGCCCCATGGGTGCCACGGGGATGTTGGGTGCCCGGGTTCAGCGGTGGTTGCGGCGTCACAGGGTGCACCCATTTATGCACCCGAGGGGGCACACACACACACACACACACACACACACCCCCTGCAATTGCACACCCAGTGTGCACAAACACACACACACACACACACACACACACACACACACACACACAGAGCCCTGCACACACACATACCCCCCCCCGCTTTGTTCACATGCGCAGCAGGGACACACACACTCCTCCCGGTGTGCGTACACACCCGCAGTGGCACACACGCACACAGACACATGCACACGCCTGTGCACGCACACACACATGTACGTGCACGCACACACACATACATGCACACACAGATACACCCACACCACTGCATACCCCCCCACACACGTACACACACTCAGGCTGATGCACGTGCATGCACACACATGTGCAAACATGCAAGTGTGCTCCTGCACAGATGCACACGCATACCGTTGCAGAAACACTCATGCACACACGTGTGCACACACACAAATGCGTGGATGCACACATATGTACATGTATGCACATATATGCACACACATAGATGCACATGTGTGCACACATATGCACACATTGATGCACTCATGCACAAACATGTGCACACTTACAGATACATGGATGCACACACATGCACATGTGTGCACATACGTGCACACACCTAGGTGCACACGTGTGAACACACACACACACACATACCGATGCACTCATGTACACGTGTGCACACACACAAATGCATGGATGCACACACATGCCCATGTGTGCACACATGCACACACAGATGCACACACATGCACACATATGCACACACATACTGATGCAGAAACTCGTGCACACACGTGTGCACACGTACAGATAAATGGATGCACACACATGTGCATGTGTGCACATACATGCACACACCTAGGTGCACACGCATGCATGCATATGCACACATACTGATGCAGAAACACTCATGCACACACACATGCACACACATGCACACACACACAGATGCACACACGTGTATACACACGTTTTTGTGCATAAACACCTATACACATCACACACGTTGGGTTCAGAGCCCCTGCAGCCACTGTCCCGGCAGCGCTGGCGCTGAGCACCCGATCCCCAAGCCCTCCTCGCGCTGCCCACCACATCGCCCCGGGCTGGGGGCCAGGCCAGCAGGACGCCGGGGCCCCCTGCAGTCCCCCCCACCCCGGGGTGCCGCCGCCCGCGAGCACCCAGTGTGACCCTGCGCCCCGCTCTCCCCAGGCATCTCCCCCACCGTGAAAAAGACGGAGATGGACAAGTCACCTTTCAACAGCCCGTCGCCCCAGGACTCCTCGCCGCGGCTGACCAGCTTCACGCAGCACCACCGTCCCGTCATTGCGGTGCACAGCGGTGAGCGGGGGTCCGCAGCGAGGGGCTGAGCCCCCCGGGTGGGGGACAGGCGCCGGGGCGAGCTCTGTTTTACGGCGAGGAAACTGAGGCACAGAGCAAGAGAGAGGAAAAGAGGGAGGGATGCTCGGACGTGGCCCGGCGCAGGGCTCGCGGTGACGTCTGCCTCTCGCCCGCTGCAGGTATCGCTCGAAGCCCGCACCCGTCGTCTACTCTGCATTTCCCCACCACCTCGATTCTCCCCCAGACGGCCTCCACCTACTTCCCCCACACGGCCATACGGTACCCGCCTCATCTCAACCCACAGGACCCTCTGAAAGATCTCGTCTCTCTGGCCTGCGACCCGTCCAACCAGCAGCCCGGACCGGTAAGGAGCCGCCGCGGCCCCCCCGGGCCCGCGGGGGGAGAGACGCCGCCGGGGCCCGTGGTGCCGGGCCGGATGCGCCGCGAGCCGCCGGGGCTCCCGCGGGGGCTCGGGGGAGCGTTGCGGCGAAGGAGACAGGACCCCCGCCGCGTCCTGCCCGTAGCGTCGTCTTCCCGAGCCGGAGAAGCCGGGGGGAGCGCCGGGGCCAGCCGGTGCCCAGGGCTCCCCAGCGCCGGTGGGAGTGGGGCCGCGGCAGGCCGGCGCGAAGGGGCCGCGTGGTTTCGGCTGCCTTGCTCGGTTGGTTTGGGAGCGCCGCTGCGCCGAGCGCTTCTCCGGCTCGTTCCTCCGGCGCGGGGTGGGCTGGGGTCTCCCCGGCCGCCGGCGTGTCGTAGGGGCAGTGGCAGAGCGATGGCTGGGGCTGAACCGTCATCCGGGGCTGGGGTCTCGCTGGTGGCGCCGGGGTGACTGGGAGTGGGTGTGTGACCGTCTCCGAAGACCCGCTGTCACCTTCAGCATCCTCGAGCGCTTCCGTGCGTCCGGCTGTCGCTGTGCCGCGTCCCTCCGCGGAGCTGCGTGGCCCCACCGGGCCACCCCGAGGGCAGCAGGCGGCCGGACCGCCCAGCTCTAGCGCTTCGGCCGCGGGAGGTGTCGCCGAGAGCATCTCTGGGAGCCCCGGGCTCCTGGTGTGCTGCCCGCCGCCGGCGAGGCCTGAGGCCAGGGTGAGGGGCACAGGCCGCTCTTCGCCCTCGCGGAGGCTCAGCGCTGCGATGGGGCTCGCAGAGGAAGGTTTTGGGCGGGTGGGGGAGAGCGAGGCCCCCGCCAGGGTCAGGCGGAGGGAGGCTACAAAGGAGCCTTTGAAGGTGGGGCGGGGGCGAGGGGGCGGCGCGGCCGCCGGCGCTCCCCTGCCTTTGAAGCCGTTTCTGGGCTCCTGCAGCCTCCCCGGCCCCCCCCTCGCCAGCCCCCCCGGGCAGTTGCTGCAGCGGCGGTTGCCTCCGCGCTGGCAATGTGCCACCCCGGCGGGGTGCCGCCTCCCCGCAGGTGGGTGCTTCAAAGGGCTCGGCGCAGCCGGCGGAGGGGGGCACCGGGGCCCGGCTCCGGCACACGTCGCGGCCGGAGCGCCGCAGAGCAGGGGGCTCGGCCCGCCAGCCCAGCCCCGGGCACCCATCGCCTCCCCACCCCGCTGCATCCCCCCGCCGTGGTTCCCCGTCACCGGCGACGTCCGCGCCGGGCTGCTCTGAGACCCAACAAACTCGTCGCGGTGGTGAGGCCCCGAGGTGGGCCCGGCACCTCCGCCGTGCTCCGCACCGACCCCGCCGTGCCGTTTCGCCAGCCGCCTTTCCGCCCCGCCGGGAGAGCCCGCGCCTCCCGCGGTGGCCCCGACCCAGGGACGGCCAGCGCCAGGGAGCCGCGCCGCTGCCCCTCTGCCGCTGGTGCTTCCTAATGGCTTTGCTGTGTGTTTTTTTGTCTGTGTTGTGTCCCCAGTTAAATGGAAGTGGTCAAGTGAAAGTGCCCAGCCACTACCTGCCCACTCAGATGCTGGCTCCGCCACCTCCCCCCGGCATGCCCCGGTTGGCCGTCTCTCCTGACACCAAATCCGCCACGACAACTTCCGAGGGAGGGACGACCTCACCGACGTCACCCAGTAAGCACCCCGCGGCGCCCACCCCCTCCCGGCATGCCCGCTGCCACCCTCGCTCCGGCCAGGCCGTGCCCCTGCCTCTCGCCCCACTGTCCCCCCCGGAGCCGGGGGTCTTGTCCGAGGTGGCCCCCCCGGAGCCGCGGGGACTGGGGAGAGCGGGAGCAGCCGGCACGCAACGAGTTTGCTGGGTCTCAGGCAGTTCGTAGCGGGCAGGTCTTGGACGAGCGGCCGCTGCCCAATTTTTCCCTCTTGGGCCCCGGGTGCCATGGCGGAGTCAAAGCGCGGCGGGCCGGTCCGGCGGACCGGCCGGAGCCACCGATCCCTCAGAGACGGCCGGAGGAGCGTGCCCGGGGCGGCAGGTCCCAGCAGAGCCCGGCTCGGCCCGGCAGGCTGGTGGCTGGCCACAGCTTCATCCCAAAAACCGCACGTGGTGGACGGTGGACTCGTGCAGGAGCCAGGCCTCCCAGGGAGGCCACGTCGCCCCTCTGTGCCTCAGTTTCCCCGCTGGACAGCGGGGACAGGCCAGCGCTGGCGCGGCACAAAAACGTCCGGTGACAGGCGCATGCGGCAGCGGTCAAGGGACTGCGCGGCCCCCGCACCGGGGTCAGCGTCCGTTTGCTGGCACGGGAGCTCTCACCGCCGGGGTCCAGCGTGCTGGTGGCCCCCAACCCGGTGGGGTTGTCCGCGAAGCAGGCGAGCACGCAGAGCGGGCGCAAGCGCCCCCGAAGCCTCGGCAGAGATGCTCGGCGGTGCCTTTGCGAGCGGTGCTGGCGGTGACGGGCTCGTCCCTGCCGCTCCCCCTTGGGCGGCTGTAATGCACCGCGCGGGAGGCGGCTGCGGGTGTCGGACCCCGGGGACGCGGAGGGCAGACGCTGGCGTTGCCAGAGTGCTGCCATTCACAGGGTGCCCAGTGCCCCGGGCTGGCATCGGGCCACGCACCCGCAGCGGCCGGGCACGGTGCCATCACCGCAGGGACAAGGAGGGTCGCGGCCAGCCCTACGCGTGGGGCAGGCCACCGCAGGGTGCTGAGTTGTCCCGCGGCCGAGCGCCGGTGCCCGACGGCAGGTGCCCGCAGCAGGGCTGGCAGCCAGCTCCGGGAGCCCATGGCACTGCCGGCGTGACCGGGAGCACCACAGGTCACGAAATGCCTAGGGCAATCCCGTGCCGGCGCGGTGTCCCGCTCAAGGAGGGCACCCAGGGGTGCTGCCCCGGCACCCAGGCGGCAGGTCCAGCGGGCGCCGCAGCGGGCAGATGCCGGTTGCCCCCACGGCGTTGGTGTCGGGGGGCAGCGCCAAGGAGCTCAGCCAGGCGGGGGGGGTCCTGCTGCCGGACCCGCCGCCCCGTCCGTGCCGCGGGGGCTAGGAGGTGACAGCGGGCGCGGGGAGCACTGCTCGCGGGTCCGAAGGCGCTCGCCCCGCGGCGCCCGCGCCATCGTGCCGCCCGCGCCCCCCCGGCGCCGCCTCCTCGCTCTCGGCTCTCCGCCGAACCCCGAGGGCGGCGGGGCGCAGGCCGGGGCCGGGCGCCCTGGGATGCCCGCCGCCGTGCCGCCGGCCGCGGTCGGTGCCCGGGGAGAGGGTGGTTCGTTTGCGGCGCAGCCCGGCAGCCCGGTTAACGAGCTCTCGTTTGTTCCCCAGCCTACTCTGCACCAGGCACGCCCCCTGCGAACCGTTCCTTCGTGGGATTAGGACCAAGGGATCCTGGGAGTATCTATCAGGCACAGGTGAGAGCCGGGGATGCTGCTGGGAGGGGACCGGCCCGCCCCGGCTGCGGGCAGCGCTGGCGCGGGCGGCACCGCCTCGGCTCTGCCCTGCCCACGGGGCCCCGGTGCATCCCGCGGGGCTCAGGACGCCCTAGGACCCGCTCTGCACCCTGTGTCGGGGGGGGCGGTAGGTGTCGGCGGATGGGGGCCGAGTTTCGGTGCCCCGCGTCCCAGCTCGGTGCTGCTTCATGGCGTGGCTGGCGCTCGGGACACTGAAACCCCAGGCTGCGGGCGCACGTTGCCGGCGGCGGCCTTGCAGCGCCTGGCGAGGACGCCGGGGCCCCAGGCGGCTCTCAGGCCGGGCTGTCCGAAGCCCCACGGATACAGGGCCGGGTTCCCGCGCGGACGCTTCCCGCTGCCGGCTGCGGCACGGGCGGTTCCAGATGCTTTTAATTAGTCCCACTTATTTTTTAATCCCTGATTCATTAGCGGGTGCTAACGCAGCGGACGCTCCCCGCAGGGGGTGCTGGCAAGAGGGGGCCCAGGCTCAGCTCGGCCACAGCCTGCGGGAAGGGTTTCCTCGCCGTCCTGACGCGGGAGTCCCGCCGGCGTCCCATCACACGCGACACGAGTCAGCCGGCCTCAGCCAGTGCGGCAGCTCCGGAGGTTGCGGGTCGGCCAGCTGGCGGGACGTCCCCGCTCAGCCCTCGCCCGCCGCCGCGCGCCCGGGGACGGGGTCCCGGGCCGGGTACGAGGGCGCTCAGTGCTGCCGGGTGGAAATTCCCGCACGCCGGCGCCCGCCACGGCCCCGAGCACAAGGGCCGCTTGTGCGGCGGCTCCGGCGGGGCCGGTGGCCGGGAGGCTCTGGGCGAACACTGGGCCCATTCACGGTGCCGCGGCCCCGGGGAGCGGCCGTACGTGCCCGGGAGCCCCGGGGCGGGCGGCTCGCGGGCAGAGCGGGGCCCTCCTGCCCCGCGGCCCCCGCAGCGCCATGGGGCGGCCGTAGTGGTAAGGTGCTGCGCAGTGCCGCAGGGCACCCAGGGGTGCTGTGCCGTGCCAGGGACGAGCTCTCGGGTCCTGGGCTGTGCCATGGGGCACCCCGGGGTGCTGTGCTGTGCTGAGGTCAAACACTTGGGGGTCCTGAGCCGTGCTGTGGGGCACCCAGGGGTGCTGTGCCATGCTGGGGGAATACACCCGGGGGCAATGAGCTGTGCTGTGGGGCACCCAAGGGTGCTGTGCTGTGCCGGGGTCAAACATGGGGGGTCCTGAGCCGTGCTGTGGGGCACCCTGGTGTGCTGTGCTGTGCTGGGGTCAAACACTTGGGGGTCTTGAGTTGTGCTGTGGGGCACCCAAGGGTTCTGTGCCGTGCCGAGGACAAACTCTTGGAGGTCCTAGACTATGCCATAGGGCACCCAAGGGTGCTGTGCTGTGCTGGGGTCAAACACTTGGGGGTCTTGAGCTGTGCCATGAGGCACCCAAGGGTGCTGTGCCGTGCTGGGGTCAAACATGGGGGGTCCTGAGCTCCGCCGTGGGGCAGCCGGGGTGCTGAGCCGTGCTGGGGCACTCTCGGGGGATGCCGGCTGGGTGCTGTGGGGCGCCCCAGGGTGCTGTACCGTGATGAGGGGGCACTTGGGGCCGTGACCCCCCCCTTGGACCTCAGGGTGCTGTGGCCACCCCAGGGCTCCAGCTGTGCCCCCACCTACGTCCCCCCGGCCAGCCCCAGCGGCACGCCGTCCCCTCCTCTCCCCGAGGAGCCCCCTCGCCCCCCCAAGGGTCACTGCTGACCACCAGCAGTCCCCGGATGCCTGGGCCTCTGTCCCCGCGCTCCTGGCCGGCCCAGGGGAGTTGCTGCCAGTGCCGTCGCTTCCAGGGGGACAGCACGGAGGGGGTCCAGGCGTCCTGGGGGACATAACCACTAGGCCCTGCTGGGTTAGCCCCCGGCCCCAGCGCCCTCCTCCCTGGCCCTGTGGCCCCCGGCAGCCCCGCGGCAGCCCGAACCCGGGGGGACGAGACCGCAGCGCCCCAAACCCACCCACAGGGCTGAGACCTGGCGCAGCTGGGTCATGTGTGGCAGGCTGAGCGGCCCCGGGGGCGGCAGACCCTAAACCCGCCGGCGGGGCTGAGACCTGGCACAGCCATGTCACATGTGGCGGGCTGAGTGGTGCGGGGGCGGAAGGCTGGGGGTGGCAGGCCCCAAACCCGCCGGTGGGACTGAGACCTGGCGCAGCCGTGTCACATATGAGGGGCTGAGCAGCGCGGGGGCGGCAGGCCCAAACCATCCCGCGGGGCCGAGACCTGGCGCAGGCGGGTCACGTGTGATGCATTGAGTGGCCAGGGGGCGGCAGGCCCCAAACCTGCCCGCAGGGCTGAGACCTGGCGCAGCCGTGTCACGTGTGGCATGTTGAGCAGCGCGGGGGCGGCCGGCCCAAATCCACCTGCAGGGCTGAGACCTGGCACAGCCGGCTCACATGTGGCATGTTGAGCGGCGCGGGGGCGGCAGGCCGGGGGCGGCAGGCCCCAAACCCGCCGGCGGGGCTGAGACCTGGCGCAGCTATGTCACGTGTGGCAGGCCGAGCGGCGCGGGGGCGGCAGGCCCCAAACCCACCCACGGGGCTGAGACCTGGCGCGGCCGTGTCACGTGTGGCATGTTGAGCAGCGCGGGGGCGGCAGCGGGGGCTGCAGGCGTGGTGCCGCGGCGGAAGGGTTAAGGGAAGCGCGGCGGGGCCGCGGGAGGGGACCGCCCCGAGCCGTCTGGTTGCCAACGGAAACCAGACATGAGGTAATCGCAGGATGAACTTGAACTTGGGGGGGCCGCCAGGGAGACAATGGCAGGGCGGCGGGAGGCCCCGCGGCCCGCGGCATCCGTCCCCCCCCCCGCCGGCCCCGAGCGGGGCTCCGGGGTTGTCCCCCGGCGGCAGCCCCCCGCCCCAGGCTCTGCGCAGAGACCTGACGCAGCTCGGTGCAGGTGTGGGGGGGCGAAGCGTAGCGGCGCGCCCACCGCCACAGGCTGGGTCATGCCGGGGCCTCGCTCCCCGCCTCCGAGCGGAGGTTAATTAGCTCGTTAGCCGCTGCGCTGATTGCCCGGGGGCCGCGCGGTCCCGCTGGACGTTCCCTCTAGGCCGTCCAGGCCCGGGGGGGGGGGCACCGGGACGAGCCCACCGCCCGGGGCGCTTTGGGCCACGGCTATCCCTCCGTCCGGGACATGTCTCCCATTTCAGCGACGGGAAAACTGAGGCACGGGCCCGGCGCGCGGGGCAGGGGGGGGCCGGGGAGCCTCCGCGGAGCAGAGCACTGACGCTGGCCTCTCTCTTTTCTCCCGCTCAGTCCTGGTACCTGGGATAACCGCAGCTGTGCCACCCCTTCGCCTCCCTTCTCCTCTGCTTTAGGCACCCTGAGAGGAAACAAACCACGTCCCCGAGCACCAGGCCCAGCCTTTCGGTGAAGACGGAGAGCGCGAACTAACGACGACGACGACAAACAAAACCCACAACGGAAGGAAAGAGAGAGGGAAAGGAAGAAGGAAAAAGGTTCAAAAACTTTTTTAAAAAGGAAAAAACAAACAAACAAACAAAAAAACCCTACAAAGACCTTCCCCCTGCCCCCCACCGAGGTGACGCGTCCATGTCCGACTTGCCAGAAAAGAAACAAACAAAAAAAAACACTATTATTTGCCCCGTCGGGCGACCTGGCGGCGAGAGACCCGACGCAGCTCGTGACAGCGATCTCCTCCGGAGCAGCAGCAGCAGCAGCAGCGGGGCCGCAGCGCTGGAGACCTGCCGGCCGCTCTCCGGAGGGTTGTATATGCAAAATTATCTTTACTCTTTCATTCTTGCCTCTTGTGAGTAGAAAAGAACAAAGCTCCCCCCCCCCCGCGCCCCCCCTGTCCCTCCCAGCGCCGGGCTCTGCGGCAGCGCTCGGGGCCCGGCCGGGCGGCGGAGCGGGGGGGTCGCGTCTCGCTGTCTTGCCAGGCCCCGGCGGCCCCCGCTTCGCTCGCGCTCGGCTCCGTTTTGGGGGGGGGGGGGTTGTGTGGACGAGGGGGGGGGCCGGAGCCCCCCGGCGCCGCGACCCGTCTCTCCGCGAGGCCTTAAGCGCCGGCGCGAGGCCGTGGCGGCCCGGCGGGGGCCGCGGGGGCGGCGGGGCGCCGGCGGCAGAGCTATGCATTCCTGTGGACAGGTACCGGGCGGACTCGCGGCGAGGGGGGCGATTGTGTTGCACATTTTGTAGGAAATGCACTTTTCAGAGGGAATCCTAAAGAAAAAAAAAGAAGAAAAAAAAACCACAAAAAAAAAAAAAAAAGAGGAGGAGGAAGAGGAGGGAGGAGACAGGAGCCCCCCCGGCACTGGCTTGCCGGGATGGCCAGTTCGGGGGATTTTTTTTTTTTTTAATTAAAAAAGAAATGACGGCGAGGAGACGGGAAGGCAGAGGGCGAGCGGAGCCGCTCGGGCGGCCGCAGCGCGCCGGCAGCAACGCGGGGCGGCCGCGGGGCTGGCCCCCCCGGCCCCCCCCCCCCCCCCCCGCCGCCGCGACCCCCGGGCCGGGGCCGGCAGCGCTGCCCACCGCTTCAAGTGCCTCAGTTTTGTGGTGGCGCGGCGGCGGCGCGGCCGGGCGGCGGGGGGGACCCGGCGGCAGCGAGGAGCTGGCGGGCGGCCCGCAAGCGATGCCAGGAGGACGCCGGCGTGCCGGGAAGGAGACCCCCATGTCCCCCCCCCCCCAGCACGCTGGGGACATCCCGCCATCCCACGCCGCCGGCGCTGCCTCAGAGCCGAGGCACCGGGACGCCCCGGAGAGGAAGAGGAGGAGGAGGATGTCGCGACGGGGCGAAGGCCTCCGCCATCTCGAGCAAGAGGGGCTGCTCCCGCGGGGGCCGGGACGCCCGGGATGATGCCGGCGCCGGACGGGGACGCCGCGGGAGGAAGGCCGCCACCAAGAAAGAGGCCTGGAGGCCGCGGCACGAGGCAGGGCCGCGCCGGGGGGGAGCCCGGCCCCCAGCAGGCCTCACGCCGGAGACCCGCGCCGCCATCACCCCCAGCACCCGCTGCCGCCACCGGCCCCCCTCATCCCGGCACGCTCGCCGGGGGGGCTCCGCCGCTGCAGACCCCCAGCGCGGGGACGGCAAAGCCGAGATCCGGGCCGGATCCTGCCCGGCGCTGGGGCCCGCTCGCTGCCCGCCGGGCACCGAACAGGGAGGCGAGAGAAGGGCGCCGGGGAGAAAGGGCTGACGCAGGAAACCCAAAAAGAAGCAAGACCCCCCCCCCCATACACCCCCACACAGAGCGCTTGGCGGAGAGGGAAACTTTTTTTTTAGAAAATATGAAAAAAAAAGACAAAAAAAAAAAAAAGACAAATAAACTGCATGGTGCTTTAACAGGATCTCGTGACCTGGCTCGACCCATCAGTGGATGGCTGATGCTGTGCATGGCAGACTGTATTAACCGGCTCTACCTTCCCCCCCCCCCGTCAGAAAAGAGAGAAAAAAAACACAGAAAAAAAAGACAAAAAAATTCTGTACAAAAGGAAAAAAAAAAGTAAAAAAAAAAAAAAACGGGAAAAAAAATCCATGTTTTCCTAATTTGCACGAAAATTTTCTACCACATGATGTGCCTTGCCTTCGAAGACTGAAGTATTCCCGGGAACGATAGCACTGCGCCGGAGTCGCTGCATGCGCCGGGCGCCGGCCCGGGGGCGCGGGCGCGGCGGCCCCCCCGCCGCCGTGTGCATGTTTGGTTCTTGCGTTGGGCCGCGGGGGGCCGCGAAGTCCCGTTTTCTCTCCGTTTTTTACCGGTTTCCCCCTCGTAAAACGTCTTCCAGTTGTCCGATACCAAGTGCGTCCTGTACGAAACCACACGAGAATATGCAATACCTGTTTTGTCTACGTTGTTAGGGGTTTTCGCGCCGGGGGCCCGCTCGGCGGGCGGTTTGCGGCTGTTTTTTGGGGGGGGCAGGCCGTTCCATTGCTTTTCCGCTTCTTTTCTCCTCCCGTTTCGCTCGGGGGGAGAGCTCGGGCCCGCCGAGGGGGGGGCTGGCTCCGTCCGGGCGGTCCCCCCCCTCCATCGCCTCCCTCCATCGCCTCCCTCCATCGCTTCCCTCCATCCCCATCGGCTCCATCGGCGTCGCCCTCCGCCGGGACTTTGCATATTCCCCGCTGCCTGCGGTGCCTGGGGGGGGCCGAGCCGCAGCGCTCAAAATCGTGACTTTTGCCTTAAAAATCGAGCTTCCCGCCACCTCCCCAGGCTGGTGAGGCGAACGCCCGGCTCTCCTTCGAAGGCGAAAAAAAAAAAAGCAAAAAGCCCCCGCGTGGTTTAAACGCGCTCCCGGCCCCCCCCCGAGCCGGCGAGTCGAGCAGCAGGTTTGGGAAGGCTGCGTGCAGCCCCCCCCCAGGGCAAGACCCCCCCGCCACCCCCCCTACGGCCCCGGCAGCAAAATCACTGCTTTTTTAATGAAGAAACGTTGTCGTTCACTTTTTTTCCGGTGTCGAAAGTATTAGCTGGTGGCTCGGGGCAGGAGGGCGGCCGCGGGGGGGGCGATGCTCGCGGCGCCCCTCGGGGCTCGTCGCCGTTCGGTCCCTCGCCCGCCGCGTTTCTCCGATGGTGATTGTTGCAGTTTCCGCGCCGTGGGAAGGGTTTGAAGCAAGGAGTGCATGGGGGTTTTTTTTTTGGGGGGGGGGTGAATCGGAAAGTCCTTGGGAGAATCCTCTTTATGCAACGTGCAGTATTGTTTTCTGCAAGGACAATGCAACACAAGTAGCGTTAGTTTCGTGTTCGAAAAAAGAAAAAAAAAGGAAAAAAGAGAAAATTGCAAAAAAAAAAAAGGGTTTTAAGGATAGAAAAGATTCAGTTTAAAGCAAAAAAAAAAAATTTTTATCACACACGACCGGAGTGACAAACGCAGGAGCGAGCGGGCCGCGTGCCCGCGGCGGGGCCTCGGGGGCCGCGGGCCCCCCCCGGCTGGGCAGTAGCATCCTTCACGGCATCCCCAATCCAGTCCCTTAGTGCAAGAGATACCGACACAGCAGCTCGGGCTGTGTTCGAGCATGGAAATTTGGGGGGGAGGCGAGGGGCGCTGGCGCCCCTCGGGCCTGGGCCACGCGAGACGAGAAAGTCCCCTCGCCCGGCCGGGGAGGGGGGCAAACCCCCCCGGACCGGCCCCCCTGGGGACCCCCTTTTGCTGCCTTTCGATCTTGGCCGAGGCCGGTGCCGCGCTGGGGAGACCCGGCCGGGGCCCCCCCGAGCCCTGGCGCTTCTGGCCGGCTCTGCAAAGGAGCCACACACAAAAAAACCCGCCCTCGGAAAGAAAAGCACCTTAACGACAAAAAAAAAAAGCAAAAATCATGAGCTCACCCCCCCCCAGTCCCCAGGACCCCCCAAGCCGGCAGGCTGCGGCCGGCGCTGGCAGCGCGGGGGGCTCGGCCCGGGGGGGCTTTCTCGTCGGCGTGGCCGCGGGGGTCCCGGGGGCCGGGGAGCGCTCGCCGCCCCCGCCGCCCCCCCGCGATATTTGCACTGCTCCACTCTCACACTTGGCTTTCCCGCTCTCGTTACCCCCAGCCCCGGCGGGGCCGCGGGCCGCATCCTGCGCCGGGCATCGCCCCCCCGGCACCCGCGGGGAATATGCAAAGCCCACCCACCGCCATCTCCATCGCCGTTTGCACCCGGGGCCCGGCGGGGTCCGGCGGCGCGGGGAGGGGGGGCACCGAGGTTTGGGGGGGGTCACTTTGATTTTGCAAGGCGTTCGCCGTGATTTCGTCACGAAGCCCCGCGCCTCGGCCCGGGGTGGGGGGCCGCAATCAGCCCCCCCCCCCCCGCCACCCCCGCCGCCGCCGCGACAATCAGGCCGGGCCGCCGCCACGCGGGGGGGGGCCGGGGGGGCCGCGACAATCCCGCGGGGCCCCGGCCCGCCGCCGGCCCAGCGCTCGCTTCGGTGTTTCATGCACTACAGTTTCTCTAGAGGGTTTTTAATTGTTTTCGTTGTTGTTGTTGTCGACTTCTTGAGAAGAAAAGCGTAGAAAAAAAAAAAAGAGTCCTTGCGACCTATAAATAAATAAAAAAAAAAACAACTGTACATATATATATATATATATCCACATATATATATATGCGGCGCCGCAGGGGCCGGGGGCCGCGGGGGCGCGGCGGCGGCTGCCCGGGCGGAGCGGACGGTGCTGCGCCCAGTCCCCTGCGGGCCCCCCAGTTAAGGTACTTTAACTCGCAAAGTAAGGAATATATATATATATATATATATATATGTATGTCATTTTTTTTGTACTATGAGTTTGAAATTGCTGCTTTCTGTTTCTCTGACTCACATATCGAGGCGGGGGTGTTGCGGGGGGCGGCGGGGCGGTGTGGAGGGTCCAGCCGGGCTCGTCCGCCGCTTCTGCCCCGGCCTTGCCCCCCCCCCCCGCTGCCCCCGCGTTGCTGCGGGGCGCCCAGCTCGGCGGGTGCGGGGGGGCCGCTTGGCCCCGGCGCCGCCGGAGGCGACTGTTTTACACACGCAGAAGGAAGCGAAGTTTGGGGAGGAAAAAAAGGAAAAAAGAGGAAAAAAAGAAAAGGAAAGGAAAGGAAAGAGGAAAAGAAAGGAAAGGAAAGGACAGGAAAGGAAAGGACAGGAAAGGAAAGGAAAAGAAAAGAAAGGAAAAGAAAGGAAAAGAAAAAAGAAAAGAAAAGAAAAAAGAAAAGAAAAGAAAAGAAAAGAAAAGAAAAGAAAAGAAAAGAGAAAAAAGTGAAAAAAAGCAGAAATCCAACAAAAAAGAGGCGACGGAGCAGCCGGCAGGAATACGACTACATCAATACCAAAAATCCCCGACGCAGTGCCTCTCACTCACTGCCGGGTGGCCGTCGCCTGCTTTTTTGGGGGGCTCGGAGTCGCTCCGGGACGAGGCCCCGGCTCGGCGCGGCGGGACGGGGGCAACGGCCCCCCCGGCCGCCCGCAGCGCCTTTTCTTTTCTTTTCTTCCAATTTTTTTTTTTTTTTTTGCTTTTTTCCTTTTTTTCCCCCCCGTTCTTCCTTCCCCCCCACCTTCCGCGGAGAAGATTTGGGTTGTTTTCCTTTCTCTCAGTTATATTTTACCGACATTACGGCAATAGTTACTCTGTTTCTCGCTTCTCGCTTCGCTGTACACATTACACACACCTACCAACACACCAGGGCAGGCCGAGCCCGGGGCTGCCTCCGCAGACAGTGCCTTTCTCGGCAAAACTGATCAAACTCGAGCCCCCTCCGGTTGCGAATCCCCCCCCCCAGATCCGCCCCGGGTCCCCCCCTGCATGCCAGCCCCCCCGCCCCGTCCCCTGCCCCCCGAGCCCCCTTCGCTCGTCTCCCTGGTGCTTCACGATATTTGATTATAACATTGTATGCAGCCATTACTGATTAGCAGTCGCTCCTACCTACATACAATTTACTGAAAGTGACTATGGTTTTTTTTTTTGTCCCCCCCCTATGCAAAAAACAGAAAAAGAGGAAAAAAAAACGGACAAAAAAAAGACAAAAAAGACAAAAAAAGAAAAGAAAAAAATGAGAAAAAAATGTATAAAAATTAAACAAGCTATGCTTCAACTCCACGCCGTGTCTGCGCTTCCTTCGTCGTCCCCGCCCCAGCCCCGCTGGGGACACGGAGGTGCGTGTCCCCGCAGCCCCCCCCCCCGAGGGACCCAGGCGTCCTGGCCAGCTGTGCCAGGGATCTGAGGGGGGGGGAACTGGGTTGTACTGGGACAGAGCCCCCCGTGCGGGGTAGGGCAGATCAGGGCCCAGTCCGTGGGTGCCCTGGTGGTGCTGCCCCCCCCCCCATGGGTGCCAGGGTGGCCCCCGCGCCCCGCATGCAAGCGGCTCGGGTGGGATTAGTGTCTCCTGCTCCGAGAGCCCCGGTCACGGCAGGGACACAGGCGCACGGACACAGGCAGGGACACACGGACACGCGTGCCTGTGCACGCAGATGTGGGCACGCAGCTGCACGCATGCACACACGGATGCTCACGCACACCCGCGGGTGCACGCACACCCGCACCGCACACCTGCACCGCACACCCGCGCGGCTGCACATGCGCACACGTGCCGAGTGCCCCCGGGCATCTTTCTGCGCCATGGGGCACGGCGGCACTGAGCACCCCCCGGCATGGGGCAGGGGGACGCAAGGTGGGAGGGCAGGGGACAAGGGGACACGGTGCAGGGGGACATGGGGCAGTGGGCATGAGGCATGGGGACATGGGATGGGGGACATGGGGCAGGGGGACACGGGGCAGGGGGGGCGAGGGTGGGGACCGGGCCGGACGCCGGGGCCCCATGGCGGGTGGTGGCTTCAGCAGGACCTGCGCTGAGGTCGCTGAGCCCTGGCAGCTCATCTCATGCCAGGCCGGGGACATGTGCCCTGCTGGCAGCACGGGGGAGGCACCCAGGCCTGATGGGACACAGGGTGGCACGGCTCCCCGGTGGGGCTGGCCCAAAGTGCCCACAGCCCCGCAGCGGTGCAGGGTGCTGGGGCAGTGCCAAGGGGCCCATCACCCTGGCGCCAGGCCTGCACCCGGCACTTGCCACCCCCCCCCCCCGGGCACAGGCCAGCGGTGCCCCCCCGGGCGACGCAGCTGCAGACACTTCACCCCGGGCAGGCTGGCGATCTTTACTGCGCGTACAGCTGGGGCACGGTGCCCCGCGCCCACCCGGCACCCCACAGCCCCGGCACGGCCCCCTGCCCAGCCCAGGGGCCCCCCCACCCCAGCCCCCTGCCAGGCCCAGAGCTCAGTGGGGCACAAGGGCGGGGGTCCCCCAGGCCCTGCCCCGCCGGGGTGGGTCTCAGCAGCTTTGGCTCCCGGTGCCAGGCGGGACGGGGCAGCCCCACACCGGCCCTGTGGCCGGGGCAGGGGGGCGGGCAGCACCCCAACCTTTGCCCTCCCCAATCCATTCCGGTGGGCACAGAAATCCATCCCAGGGCCTGGTGGCAGCCGCAGGGGCTGCTGTTGGCACACTTCACCTGCTGCCCGCGCCGGCAAAACCCGGACTGGATTCCTGCCCTCCCGGGCTGGGGTGAGGGCGAGCCCAGGGGACTCCCCAGCACCCACTAAAGCGCAGCTGGAAGGGACACTCAGCAGTGAGGGTGGCTGCCCCCAGGCCCCACGGAGACCCCCGTGCCCGGGCAGCCGGGGCTGCACCAGGCTGCGCAGAGACGCCAGCGGGGCCGCAGCAGTGGCCGGGGGGGAGCAGGGTGGTCCTGCGGGACGGGCCGTGCTGGGCAGCATCACAGGGCCGTGGCTTTGCTCTTCTCATCCTCCTCGTTCTGCACCACTGGGTTTTCATAGACGTTCTTCTGAACCCTGCTGCAGATTGGGGGGGGGGGGGGGCGTCAGCAGGGCCCGGCCCTCCGGCCCCCCCAGCCCCACCGCCGGGGACTTTGACCCACGCGTGCCCCATGCGCGGCACTGGGCCCCACCAAGCCCGTGGGCTTTAACCCCGTGTCCTGCCCCCCCTGGGCCCCTCCCCAGGGCAACGTGGGGGGGGACAGAGGCCCGGAGTGGGGGCCGGGGGGGGGGTATTTTGGCAGAGCATGTTGGCGGGCGCAGGGTGCCGCGCAGCCCGCGCGCCGGTACCTGTGAAATTCCTGGTTTTCCTGGGACTTGTCGCTCTTCCTGCAGGAGAGAAGGGGGGTGAGCGGTGCTTGGGGACAGCCCTGTCCCCTCCCCGTGTCCACCCCACTGGGTGCCTGGCACGGCCAGACCATGTGCCCCCCCCCACTGCCACGTGCCCCCCCAACGGCCCAGCACGGACGCAGGATGCGGGCGAGGGCCACGACCCGGCCGCCCCGCTCACCTGCGCATCCGGATCCGCCAGAGCCGGTTGGCGATCAGGATGAGGAAGACGATGAAGAGGAAGACGACGACAGCAGTGAGGCCCACGAGCCAGGGCTGCAGCCCGTTGGAGCTGGTGACTGCAAGGCAGGGGGACGGGGACTGGCTCAGGGGACCCGTCCTGTGGGGGACAGGACCCCTCCACCCTGGGGACACAGGGGGCTGGGACACCGGGGGACATTGGCAGCCACCCAGCTACCCCCTCCTGCACTGCCCCTTGGGTGCCAAGCCCCCGTGACGGCTCCCGGCACCACCACAGCTGTCCCCTGTCCCTGCAGGAGGACAACGGGGGGGGGGGGTCTGGCATGGAGTGGGGCACCAGGAACCCCCAAATCCTGCTGGTCTGACCCCAAAATGGTTGCTCTGGCAATGCCCACTGGTGACATGCACCCACCAGCGAGGTGACATGCTGTGCCCTTGGCAGGGAGGGCCCTGGGATGGGCTGGTCCTGCTGGGAGCGTCTCCCGGCCGCTGTGCCCTCCGGGTGGGCCGTGCCACCCCTCTCAGGGCACCCCGGGGCGCGGGCGCCCGGAGGGACCCCGGTGGCACCTACCTTCTTGTCCCTGTGCGGTGGCCGCGAGGACGAGCAGCAGGAGCGAGAGGGGCAGGGGGGCCCCGGGAGCCGCTGGCCTCCGCATTTGGGGCTACACGAAGTGCGGGGAGGCGGACGGACAGACGGACAGATGGATGGACGGACTGGGCACGGCTGGACCCTGGACCCCGAGGCGGGCTCGTCTCCGCCGCCGCCGCCAGCACTCTGCACCGCGGGGCCAACGGGCGCTTTTATTGGGCTGCAGAGGGCAAGTGCCACCAAGTGCCATGGCAACGGGGTTTCCTTAACCCTTGGGAGGTGGCATCTCAGCCCCGGCGGGCTCGGCCCCCTCGGGGCACCCTTGGGGCACCGCCCTGGGGACCACGGGGCACGGCGGGGTCAGATGAGAAAGACTGGGGGTCAGATGAGAAAGATTTGGGGCTTCTCTTCTTTTTTTTTAGAAACACGGCTCTGCAGTGGCAACAGGTGGGCGGGCAGGTGGATGGATGGATGAACGAACGGATGGGTGGACGGACAGGTGGACGGAGACATCGATGGACAGATGGATGGGTGAATGGATGGATGGTTGGGTGAATGGCTGGGTAGATGGATGAATGGACAGCTAGATGGATGGACAGATGGACAGCTGGACGGATGGGTGGCTGGATGGATGGATGGATGGACAGGTGTATGGATGGGGGGTGGATGGATGGGTAGATGGATAGATGGACAGATGGATAGGTGGATGGACAGATAGATGGATGGATAAACAGATAGGTGGATGGATGGGTAAGTAGGTGGATGGGTGGGTGGGTGGATGGATGTACGGCCAGATGGGTAAACGGATGATAGGATGGATGGATAGAGGGATGAACAGATAGATGGGGAATCTCCATCCTGCCTGGTGCCCCTGCCCCGTTCCATCCCCTCTGCCCCATGTTGGCACTGAGCCTGGTAGAGCAGTGGGGCTCTGGCAGGTCGAGGGCAGCATCCCGCCCCCACGCACACTGCTCCTGCCCTGCCGGGCCCTGGGGAAGGGGCAGCGCGCCAGGACGGGGCCCATAGGCAGGGCGGGCAGTGCCGACGCACCCCCCCACTGCCCCACCCACACCAACACCAGCTTGGGGGGGGGTGGGCAGTGGGGCTGCGCCAGGCCAGGGCACCCTGGGGCCAGCGGGCACCCCGGGCTGCCCCACCGGGGCCTGGCATGGTCCGGGCAGTTGGGGGGGGAGGGGGGGCCACGCAAGGGATTCCCGGTTCGAACCCCAGTGCCAGCAGAGGCCCCCAGCAAGAGCTCGCCCGGCGGATGCCTCTGCCCATCACATGCCCGGGGAGTGACGGGCGCCCATAAAAAGCTAAATATTAATAGCGTTATCGGCGAGACCTTGGAAGAGCAACTGGGGAGGCAGGAGCTCCGCTCTGCCCCCACCGCCGGGGGGAGGGGGGGCAGCCCCAGCCCTAGTTTAGGCAGAGGATGGGGAGGGGGGTCCATACAAAGCAGCCCCGACCCACGGTGCTCCCTCCCGGACCCCAGCCCTAATGGGGCTTGTGGCCCAGGCTGGCTTTGGGAGCACCCATGGGTGCCACTGAGCTCTGCCCCATCCGCGGGGGGCACAGGCCAGCGGTGCCCAGGGCACGGATCAGGCACGGTGCTGGGGGGGTGGCTGCAAATCCGGCCCTGACATGGCAAGCACGCGTGTGCGTGTGTGCACATACGTGTCTGCACATCTGGGCGCACATCTGGGCGCGTGTCTGTGCCGGTATCCGTGCCGAGAGGTGGCACGGTCCCAAGCACCGCCACGTGCGCACGCTCGTCACACAGGGGACAACCACCCGGCTCAGCCAGACCGCTTTATTGACGGGGGCAGCTCGGTTCGAGCCCCGCGATAAGAGACGGGCCAAGGACGGCGCTGCCCGCAGGCGCCCGGGGCTGCCGGTGCCCGCACGTCCTTCCCGGCCGCGCCACGCGCTTATCTGTCACGCAGGTGGCTTCCCACGCTGGGGCCACCATGCAGCGACGGGCGCGCGGGCACGGGCACGCGGGTGCACAGGCACCGGGTAGCACAGCAAACATGCTGCACCCCGCGAGTCCGATGGCTCCCAGGTCCCCAAGTGCCGGGTGGATGTGGGACGCCCGGGACACGTGTCCATGAGCCGCCCCGCGCTCTGACCGCGAGGCACCACTGTGGTCCCAGGAGGCGCGGGACGGCCCCGAGCCCTAGAAGAGCCTCTTCTTGGGGGGGTCCGCGAAGGAGATGGAGCTGCGCGGGGCGGCAGAGGGCGGCAGCGGGGCGCTTTCCATGCCTGGCAGCGCTCCGGTGCCTTCGCCCTCCCGCTCCGCCGCCGCGGCCCCGTCCTCCTCCAGCCACTCCACGTCCAGGACGCTCCCTTCAGCCATCACTGCCTTCTCCTCCTCCGCCTTGGGCCCGAAAGCCCAGTCTGCAAGGGCAGAGAGGGAGCCCTAAGCAGCTGGGCAGGTCCCCAGCAGCCCCCAGCCCTCGGCCCCGGCCGGGCACCGGGATCCCCTGCCCAAACGCCCCGGCGCTGCCTCTGCGGCCAGGACCCCCCCGTCTGCCAGCCCCCCCACGCTGGTGCCGGGGCAGCGAGCGCCTGCGGGGCCGAGACCGCCGAGGAAACAACCCCCCGGCAAAACCACCGCTGGGGGAAGCCCCCCGCCGCCGTTCAGCCCCAGAAGGAGCCAGGCAGCTCGACCCGCGTCCCGGGCAGCCCCCGCCACTCACCGGCGAAGTCGTGCATCAGGTCCTTGATGAGGTGGCCCACGATGGCGTATGCCACCGCCAGCACCAGCGCGGCCGCCATCATCAGGTAGAGGACGTAGCGGGGCAGGCGGATGCTGTCCAGGGCCGGGGGCTTGTAGTCCACGTACAGCACCCCGTCCTCTTCGGGGGGTGCCTGCAGCAGGCGCCGCAGCTCCAGGGCTCCCCCCATGCCTGGGAGCAGGGTGCCGTTGTCCCCCGCGGGGCCCCCCGCAAGGGCCATCGCCAGCCGCCCCCACACCCCGGCCCAGAGCCACCGAAGCCTCCCCCGTGCCAGGGGTCACAGGGGGGAAGTGGCATTGGGGTCCCTGTGGGTGGCTCTCGGTGGCTCACGCTGCCAGCAGGGACAGCGGGGTGGCCGTGCCCGATGGCAGGATGAGTCCCTGCTCCGCGCGACGGGGAGCCGCCACCGGCCTCCCTCCGCCGCACGGGATGGAGCATCCGAAGGAAGGAGCTTAGCGCCTGCTAATCCGGGCACAGCCCAGGCAGGCTCAGCCTGGGGGCAGTGAGCGCTCGCTCCCCAGGATGGCTTGGGGCCCCCAAAATCCCCCCCCAGGCAGTGCCGCAGGCGTCTCTGTCCCCTTCCAAGCAGGGAGCCGGTGGTGGCCTGGGGACCCCAAGCGTGGGGACAGGGAGGACGCGCAGAGCCCCGCGGCGGAGGGCGCACAGGCACGCTCCCCCCGAGCCGGGCTAAATCCCTCCGCGGGCCCTGAATCCCCCGAGCAGATGGTGCGAAATCCAGGCAACGACACCCTGCCGCCTGCTCCGAAGGGCACCGACCGCCCTCTGATCCTGCGGGTCGAAGCAACCCAGCGGCACCCACAGCGAGGGGCCGGGATCTTCCCAAATGCACCCGCCGGGCGCAGCATCTCTGCGCCCAGCATCTCTGCTTCGACGAGGATCAGAGGGGTGCAGAGCCCAGGCAGTGCCCCAAAGCGATGCCCTCAGCACCGGGGCTGGGCACGGGTCAGCCACCAACCCCAGGGCCTGCCCTGTTGCCCACCGGCCCCAGGACGCCCGAGTCCCATGCCCTCCTCCCCCACCAGCTGCCCAAATGACCTTGGGAAAAAGAAAAATCCTTCCCCGGAGTGGGTTTGCCAGGGAGGGATTAAGGTGCCGTGTCGGAGCCGCCGGGTGCGGTGCCAGGGCAGGGCTGGGTGCCCGGGCCCTCCTCCGCCGCAGGCCAGGGCCAGGCCCTCGCGCGCATCCCCGCTCGGCTGCGCCCGGGCCTCCCCCAGCCGGATTGCGGCCGCAAAAATGCCGGTTTCATTCCAATCCGGGCTTAAAAGGAGCTTGAAGGACTGGAGGGTTTCTGCAGCTGGGGGAAGCAGAGCAAACCTCACGGCAGGGAGCCGGGCGCGCTCTGCCTGCGCCAAAGGAAGCTCAGGTGGAAACGTGGGCACGTGCGGGCACCGGGGAAGAGCAGAGAGCAAGGGTTAGCGCAGCCCGGCGCGATAACCGGGGACAAACAAGCTGGTAAACACTGACGAGCGCGTTCGCAGCGCGCCCGAAGGCCTGCGCTCTGATAAGGCCCCAGCGCAGGGCCCGGCAGCAGCCTCCCACTGATAACGTGGCAGCAGGGAAACGGCACCTCCCGCGGCCCGGCCCCAGCCCCACGGCAGGACCGAGACGGGCACAGGGACACCCGAAACCAGGCAAATGCCAGCAGGGCTGCTGCCTATCATCCCCGAGCTAAGGATGGAGGAAGCAAGGCAAGAAGCCCCATCACAGCTGCTGGCTCCTAAAGGGCGTGAAAGCACTAGTTCATCGCCAGCAACATGGAGGAACCGAGGACCGGCAGCCCATGGCCCGTCCCCTCCACGTCACACGCAAGCAGCCCTGGCCACTGCACTTTGGCACGTGTCTGGGTTCTTGGAGGGAGGAATAGGTGACTAAAATCATCATCTCCCCCATAAAACCCCCTTCCATGGGGTCCTGCACTGGGCCAGACCGAGACCTGGGCGCAGAGGGGACGCAGAGCTGGCCACCTCGCCGGGGAAGCAGCAGCTTTAAGGACTAAGAGGATTGAGCCTGTGAGAGTGACTCATAAAGTGACTTTGGCCAAGGGAAAAGCACCTGTAAGCAAGAAGCAGGGAGCTGCAGCCCGCTCAGGTGCCCCCCAGGAGCACAGGGCACGGGCAGCAAGGCCCCACAGGATCGGGGGCCTCTCCCTGCCAGGCAGCACCGTCGGGGGCTTCCAGGGCACTGAGCCACGAGCCATCCCTTGGGCAACGTCTGCCCCATGGCCTTACCAGGGCCAGGGCGTCGTGGGGAGCAGGTCTCTGCCCCTGTGCCATCGGGGTCCCCCCCCCGGTGCTCTCCCCATGGCAGCAGCCGCAGGGACTGCCGGCCTGGTCCCAATCCTGCAGCGCTGGGTACGCTCCCAGCCGGGCAGGGCGAAATCACAGCTCGACTCACGTGCTAGTGCACAAGGCCAACGCTTTATTTCCTCCCAGCCCCACACACGTCCGCACTGGGGCAGCCCAGGGCACTGGGGTGCTGGGTGACAGCAGGAGACACCAGCCTCAGCCCTGCCAGGTCTGGTTAAACACAGGGGAAGTCCAGGCAGGCTCTGCCTCACCCTGTAAGCCCTAATCACAGAGTGGTTCCCTGCAGAAAGAAAAACCATGGCCAAATCTTCCAGACTTTGCCATGAAACAACCTCCAACCTAGGGCAAAGGCTGCTGCAAGCACAGGAGCCTGCCCTGACAGGAGAGGCCAAACCCACACCAGCTCCTCCACCACCCCTGCAGCCGTCGTGGCAAGGAGGGATCCGTCTCTGCACCAACACCAGGAGCAATTTCTAGACATTGTGTAGCTACAGCCCACGGGAGCGATGGCCTGAAGCCAACCCTGGCCCCTCCGGAGAAGCTAAAGCAAGGTGAGCAGAGCCTTTTCGCACCAAGCTGCCATTGCAGGGCAGCCCCAGAGCAGCCCCAGGCCCCACGCAGCTGCGATAGGCTCCGACACGCAGAGAAGAGCCCACCCAGCCCCAGCCCCAAGACGGGCTGCAGGCAGGCAATGCTGATCCTGCCAGCAAAAGGGAAGGGGGGCAGGCCCAGGAAACGGGGGGCAAGTAGCAGCTCAGCCTGGATTTGGACAAAGAAACAGGCTGTAACGTTGCCAGAGAGCAAAAGCTGGTTCCTCCTTCATCTGTGCCGGGGCAGGGCACAGATCCGGCCTCGCAGGCCCTGTGTGTCGATGGAGGGCAGGGAGAGCGGGCCTGGGGGTGGCAGGCAGCTCGCCCCGGCCAGCGCTTCCCAGCCGAGGGCTCAGGCGGAGGCCTGCAGCTTGCAGAGCCCGTCAGCGTACTGGAACTGGGAGCCGTTCTCGTACTCGTACATGTCCAACGCCACCTCGCAGCTCTCCCGCACCACCCGCTCCTCGTCGTGGGCAAAGGCCCGCAGGGTCTCCAGGCAGGACGCCCGGGCGATGGAGCCCAGGGCCTCGGCGCACTCGTGGCGCACCATGGGGCTCTCGGCGCGGCTCCGCAGCGCGGCCGTCAGCTGGGGGACGCAGGCCTCGTGCTGCATCTGGCCCAGCACGTAGCCGATCTCGTGGCGGAAGAGGGCGCTGCCGCACCGCAGGCCTGCGGGGACGAGGCGAGAGTGAGCCGCCGCGGACCCCAGCGCACGCTGGGATACCCGACCAGACCCTCCCCACCCGAGAGGGGCAGCAACTGAGGGGAGCTGGCTGCTGAGCAGCAGGTCGGTCTAGCGGTGAAGAGTAAGCGGTCACCACGCCTGACCCATCAGGGACACGGGGACGGGGTTGTAGCACTTACCGGGAGTGCTGTCCCCCAGGGCGCCCGTCCCACCTTGCTCCCTCACAAATCGTGGCCGCGGCCCCCGCCGGACGCCCTGACCCCACAGCAGCCCCGATCATCCAGAGCGGCTGCAGGCACCGGCAGCGGTGCCCCACGGCGCAGCGCAGGCGAGAGACGCCCCCTCGTGACTACGGCAAGGCGCGGTGCCGTAGCCGTCCGCCCAGCAAGCGCCTTCGCTCGCCCCAGGCGTCTGCGCTGCCCGCGGGCCACGTCCTACCAGCGCAGTGTGCCCGGAGCAGACCGGCAGCACAGCCGCAGCCCCAAGCCCTCCCGTGCTGCAGGGAAACCCCTGCGGGGTCGAGACGCCGCGGCACAAGCTCACAGATCACCGCACACCTCATTTCACGGCACAGACACACCCTTGGCCTGCGCCGGCCGGCTGGAGAGCCTCGTCCACTTCCCTTGGGCTGGCGGGAAAGGGGTTCTGGGCTGTGCTCTGCCCCTTCCCCACCCAGGAGATGTTCATTCCTGTCCCCAGAACTATTTCCAAATCCAAGGATGAGGTTGGCTGACCTCTGCATTTCCAGGACAGGACTCCAGCACCCGGTCACACAGGTCCCACCAGAAAATGCCAGGTCAGACTGGCAAATCTACCACCAACATTACGGGCCATGCCCTCTCCTACCAGGACCCACAGAGAAAGGAGGACTGCAGGAGGGAAAGGGTGCTGTGAAACACCAGGAAGGATGGAAGACACCCAAGATCTTCCAACTTCCCAAGAAAGTGCTCCCAGAGAGCACCGAGCCCTTTATGATGCTGCTCCTTTGCCACGGCAAGCAGACAGCGGAACGATGGCTCTAGAAACAGCAATGTGAGGAAATTAGCTGGAGCCCTGCGGCTCTGGCAGCCCTGAATTTGGGAAGAGCCAACCCTGGTTTAACTTGTACAGACTGATAGCAAGGAGAGAGCAGGCAGTCCCAGGCTTGCCCTTACCGTCAGCCAGTGCCAGCACAGCCTCCCGGCTCCCCAGGTTTCGCAGGGCAAACATGGCCCTGTAGCGGTCAAACAAAGTGCGCGACTCATCCAGGAGGGTTTCACGGAGTTTGGCAACATCCGTCTCCTCAGCGGGAGGAGCGGGATCCACCGACAGGTAGGGGCTGGCACCTGGCTCCTCCTTGTTCTCCTGAAGCCACTCCAGCCTCCTCACTGCCAGCTGACACGTCTCCGCCACCTGCGGGGACAGAGACAGGACCCTGGCTGCGGGACAGAGCGTCAAGTGCTCCCAGCACGTGCCCAGGGCTTCCCTGCTGCAGCCAGGCTGCGCGGATCAGACATCCTGCCAAGCACTTGGCTTCACCTCCTCGTCACTTGGCTCTGACAGCGACCACGTGCTGCTGATCCGGGACACTCCTAGCTGAAGGACGGGATGCTGGATGCTGGCACACAGCAAGACGCAGCTCACGGTGCTGCTCAGGAGTGACTCCCCCTAGCACAGCCCAAGCTCCTCAGCCTAAGGCCACCCTTCAACACCAGCAGCACCGAACCCCGCGGGAAACGAGCCCCCAGAGAGCCTCACCTCAACCACGGGATCTTCCGAATAGCGTTTCAGGACGTCCAGCACATCAGGATTCCCAATAGCACCCAAAGCTTCACCTTAAGGAAGGACAAGGCAGGACATCACTAAGATCTCTAAGGAAGCGAGGTGCCCCTCCTCACTTACAGGCACTGGGTGAAGAGGACCCTGCTGCATCCTCCGATCAGGCCTCACCCTGCTCTGAAGCAGTGACATGGGCCTGACTCGGACAGATCTTAAATGGCACAGCCATGGGAACAAGCGTGGTAGGAGGCACCTTGGCCAGCAGAAGGGAGAAGGCTTGGTCAACCGGTCTGGCTTGGGGACGGGATGAGGCGGTTAAACCCTTTAGGGCTTTCCAAGCCATGACGCTCAAAAGGAAACAACCTGTGTTTCAAGAGGCTCCATGGTACCTCCCAGCTCCCTCTCAGGCCCAGCTCGGTGACAGGGAACATCCCCACTGCTGGATGCCAGCAGAGATGGCCAGCACGTAGCAAAGGCGGGTTGGATTGGGCCTCACAAGCTGCTCAGTGCTTAGAGAAGCACCCACAGCTCCACTCACAGGCCAGACCCTTCCCCTGCACCCACAGGGGCAGCCTGAAAGCGCGCGGACCCTGAGCCATCATACCCGCCTCGTGCCTGACCATGGGCTCCTGGCGGGTGTCCTCCAGCACCCGGACCAGCACAGGGATGGCCGCTTCGTCCTGCATCTGGCCCAGGCAGTACGCCAGCTCGTGCTTCAGCAGTGCGGAGCTGTCTCCAAAGGCTCGGCTGATCCAGTCCACCGCTGCGCGGCCGCCCAGGTTGCGCAGGGTGAAGAGGGCCCGGAATCGGGCCGGCAGCGGCTGCGCCGCATCCACCAGCGTCTGGCCGATGGCCTCCACCTCCTTCTCCGTCACCATGGTCCCGGCAGCAGCAGCAGGAAGCAGCAGGCTCTGGGTCACACGCGAGCTGCCGGCAGGGCTCTCTCCAGTCACGCTCTGCAGCCAGCTGCGTGGGGGGAAGAGGGTCGGAAGCGCCCGCGGAGGGGCCAGGGCGCAGCCGGGGCAGCCCCAGGGACGGGGGCATCTCCAGCGCCCAGCAGGGCCCCCCCACCCCGGGGTGGGCGACAACACGAGGCCCCATTCGGCCCCTGCTGGGCCTGATGCTGCCGGCAGCTCCCTGGGCCCTTCCCCGGGGAGCCACCAGACTGGGGCGTCTGTGGGGAGATGACGAACCCCGACCCGGTGTGGACAGGACCGGACCGGGACCAGACCGAACCAGGCCCAGCTCAACCGGGCCCCCAAGAGCAAAACACCGGGACGGTGCCGGGACGGACTGAGCCGACCCCGACCCCTTCCAGGCAGATCCAACGGCCGGGCCAGGCCAGAGCGGACCGAGCCTCATCCCCGGGGACGGGAGCGGACCGGGCCAGGCTGGGCCAGGCCGGACGGGAACCCCGGGGACGGCACGGCGACCGGACCCGACCGAACCGGGTTCCCCAAGAGAGGACAAGGACCCGACACCCCCGGGGCTGGGCCGGACGCCTGAGACGAGACGGGGCGGGGACGGAAACGCAGCGGGCCAGGCCGGACGGGACCAGCCCGGATCCCCCGCGGCGAGACCGGGTCCGAGCCCGACGCCCGGGTCCGCTCCGCACTCACCGCGCGCCGCCATCGCAGCCGCTCCCACGTGACCGCGCCGGCCGGCTCGTACCATCGCAGCTTCCGGGTGGGGGGGGGGGCGCAGCCACCCTGCGCCCACGTGAGCGGCCGCATCCGGCTCCCCCCACCGAGTGGGAGCGGCCCGGGGCGGGCAGCCCCCCCGCGTTGCAGCAAGGGAGTGGAGCGGGGGGGGGGGTGGCGCATGCGCAGTGGCGGCGGGGCCCAGGCCCAGAGGCCTGCGACAGCGCTGGGGAGGGGGGCGCCGCCCCATCGTCCGCTCAGGCTACCGCATCATCGCCTCAAGGCTGCTCTATTGCCCCCCGTCACCCCCCAGACTACTCTGTCACAGCCCGAGCTGCCCCATCACCCCCCCCGAGGTTGTCACTTTTCCTCATAGGCTGCCCCATTGCCCCCCCAGGCTGCCCCATTGCGCCCCAAGGCTGCCCCTTCACTCGCTGGGCTGCCCCGTGACCCCCAATGCTGCCCCACTGCCCCCCAGGGCTGCCCCCTTGCTCCCTGGGCTGCCCTATCGCCCCCCCCCAGGCTGCCCCATCGCCCCCCAAGGCTGCCCCCTCACTCCCAAGGCTGCCCCATCGCCCCCCAGGCTGCTCCAGCAGCTCCAAGACTGCCCCATCACCCCAAGCACAGGAGCAAAAATACTCTTTCCTCCTCTGGTTGGTGCTCCGAGCTCAAAGACAGGCATTTTTGTTTTCTGTGTGATTTTTGACTCCACGACGCTTGGGAAAAGCCCGGCATCTCCCAACAGGAGTAGTCCCCCGTGGCTGCCTTCAGGGTTTCAATCCCAGCACCGTGCACTACCTGCCTCCGAGGATCAGCCCGGGGTACAGCACCGCTCGCAGCACCCCAGCCAGCGTGCAAACGCGCTGCTGCTGCTGCACAAACACTGCTGTCGAAGCAGGAGCAGGGCATGAAGGGCAGACACGGGTATTTACTGATGCGGCCACAACAACGCGCGCCATCATCCGCTGCTAACAGGAGCTGAACGTGTTCCAGGTTGCTGCTTCCCACCCACTCCACTCTCGGTGATCCTGATTTTCCATTGACGTCTCCTTGGCTTCGCGATTTGTATCAGCATGCAGCAGGAATGAGGCTAGAGGTGTTGTGATCCTCGTGCTCAGCCACAGGGAGCCCTTTCTCCCCTGCTCTGGGCCAGGAAAGGAAGCTGGGAGCTTCGGGAAGGCAAACCCAGTGAGCCCTGCTGGAGTTTGCGCTCAGCTGAGAAATGCCTTCTTGTGCAAGGAAAGGCAAGACCCCCCCTTCTGCAATGTGGGGACAAAGCCTAGACGATGGCTAGTTCATAGCACGCAGGGGTCTGTGTCCTTTCAAACTGCAGCTCTTGGAGAGAAGAAAAATCATTGTTGTGTTTAAAAATCAATGGCTGATCCTAGAAGCATATAAAAAAAAAAGTTTTCTTGCCCAAAGATGCAAGGGCTGAAACAAGCTGTATGGAGTTCCCAAGTCGCCCTTTGCCGTGGACCACAGTGTAATACCTTTCCTACGCCTCCAGCTTGCCGGCATCACCAGATCCTCCTGACTACACACAGTCGCTTTTTTGATGCAAAACAGAGGGAACCACTAGATTTCCATGATAAACAAGCCATCAAATGCCGGCACAGGTGTGAGGAAAGGGCAGGCTGCAAACAGGCCCCTTCCGGGTCTGGCTGTATCTGCCGCAGCTGAGCAGCCCACACCGCTGCTCCAATGCCTTTTGCCAGGAGGCTGAAGATTTGGGGTTCAAGCCAACGCGGTTCGTTCTGGCTGAGGTGAGATGGGGAGGTGGCAACTGACCCGCTGCTGGCGGTCCGGGGCATCACCATCCGTGCCCCTGTGAGCTCTGCCATGCACCCCAAAGCGGGGCACCCCACGCTGTTAGAGCCGCAGCTGCCTGCCGAGCCCCTCGGGCACGGGATACCTCGCAGGAGGACGGGTGGCATGGCGAGACGTGTCTGTGCCGTTCCCCCGCCTACCGCCTTCACAGAAAGTGCTGACGAAGGCGCCTTTGTGCTCTGCCCTGGCACGGCCGAGGCGGCGTGCCATGGGGCTCTTGCCTCTGGTGGGAGGACAGCAGAGGAGTAAACCGCAGCAGCTTGATTTCTCAGACGATATCAGGCAGAGCCGTGCGTTTCTAATCGCGCCGGTGCTGTGGGCTATAGCCGGGCTGGGATCTGGCCGGCGGTGCGTCTGCCCTGCCCTTCCCTGCAGAGGTGCGAGCAGACGCTCGTGTTTCACTACAGGCGGGATCTCTGCAGAGGTTCGTGAGGCTGCTGCGGAGAGTCCTGCTCCTCCCCAAGCAGCCTTGGGTCCTGCTTCTGTCTCGCATCTTGCTGCCATCTCTCCTTATGTCACTGAAATGCCGCCAGCACCTAACAGAGCTCAGAGACACTGGCACTGCCCAGGCCTCAGCTGCATGGAGGGTGCAGACGGAGAGAGACTTTCTGGGCCAAACCGCAGACCATCACGGCAGTAACCCCAGCAGAGACAGAGTGAGGAAGGGGATGGGGCTTGGATCTGAGGCTGGAGACAGCTCAGCCCGCCCAAACCGAGAGAGAGCACAAACTGGCTGACCAGAAGCCAGAGCAGCAGTTTGCAGAGGTGATTTCATTCCCGACTCCGGTGCCAGCCCCAGGCAACTTACTGCTCTTCTCTGCCTCTTTCTTCCCTTCCCCTCCCAGGTGTATTTACAAAAGTTTTATACCCCCAAAGGAGTTTTGCCTTCTGATTTCAGGTCTCCTGGTTTCAGGTCTGAGCATAGCACCCTTGGGACAAACACTTTCTTAATATGCTCCTGAGCTCAGTGTGGCTCGTTGACATACTGTAACATGGCTAATAGCTGTCAGTTTTGGGCCCCTGCCTCAGCATCTAAGTGCATCCCAGTTGGACACACACCGTCACAGAAGTGCTGGCCTTCAGGTCACCTCGTGCAGATCTGGGCTCTGGCTGTTCCTTCCTTCAGGCCCCGGTCACCCAGCGGTGATGGAAATCACACAGCTTCCATAACGGCGGGCCAACTCCTTCCGCTCACCCTGCGCTCCGCAGACCCGCGTTTATCCTGTAGAGAAAGGGAAAACCAGACAGCCCCTCCTAGCCAAACCTAGATCCCCTTTTTATTTATACAGCACAGAACACATCACAAGATCATTCAAATCCTGGAAGAGAACAAGGGCATGAAGTACATTCCACTGCCTGAAATCACCACGGCAAAAACAGTATTAGCATGATGCAGCTGGCCTCCCTCCGGCAAAGGCCGGTCTATCCAGCCCATCCGACAGCCCTCGCTCTGCTGGCAGCATTTTGCAGAAGGCAAGAGGATGCAGTCCTGGTTGAACAGCCCGGTATCACTGGGCTACTGTCACATTTACTGGAGTTCATGGGAAGTCCGCGAGCAAGGATGTGCGTGGCTGCTTCTCCTTCCCTATCAGCCCTCCCCGCAGGTCTCAAAGTACTGGCACATCAACTCGCGCACTTGCTCGGCCCGACCGTCTTCCATGGAGGCAGGCGCGGGCTGGCATGGCTTGGGCAGCTCGGTCGGCTCGGTGCCCTCCAGCCACTCCTCGTTGAAGGGGTTGTCGTGAGCTTCGCACACGTTGTGCAGGATGCAACAGGCGAGGACGAGGGTGGGCAGCAGCTCCAGGCTGCAGTCATCGCACTTGAGGAGGATCTGCCAGCGAGCCTTGAGGCGGAGGAAGGCGTTCTCGATCACGCTGTGCGCCCGCTTGAGGCGGTAGTTGAACTGCAGCTGCCGCTGCGTGAGGTTCTCATCCTCCTGGTACGGCTTGAGTATCCAGTCTTGCAAGGGGTAGGTGGCATCGCCCAGCAGCACGTATTTCTGCGCCTTCCCCATGAAATGTTTGGGAGGGTTGGGGCACAGCCGGCCCTCCTTGGCCAGCACCCACAAGCTGGAGCTCTCCAGTACGGCGCTGTTCTCCATGCTGCCGGGGAAGGCGGTGGAGACATCCCAGAACTGGCCCAGCCCGTCCACGGTGGCCTGCGTCAGGATGGAGTGCCAGCCCTGGCCGTTGCAGTAGTCGGCACTGAGACGCAGAGGTGGGTTGATGGGGATGTGAAGGCTGTCCAAGGCACCGATGCAGTGCGGGAAGCCCCAGCGGGCACGGAAGATGCGCACCATGTTCTCCAGCTCCTTTTCGTTGGGCAGCCGGAGGTAGAGCGGCTTTAGCAGCAAGACCACGGCGTAACTCACCTCCCTGACGCACGTCTGCACCGTGGCGGGCCCCACGCCGAAGAGCGGGCTGATAGTCTGATACTCCACATTGGTGGCCAAGTGCCACAGGGCCACGGCGACTCTTTTCTCCAGGGGCAGCGTGGAGTGGAAGTGGGCACCGTGGTGAGCCAGCCCTGGCCGCAGCTGGTTACACACGTAGAAAAAGGTCTCCTTGGACATCCGAAACTTCTCCAGCCAGTCCTGGGGCCGGAATTCCTTCATGACCACCCGTTCCCACCAGTCTGCATTCCTGATGCTGGGCCATGCGCGGGGGTAGAAATAACAGCTGGTTCTCCTCCGGCGAGCGATCAGGAGCTGCAAGGTCGCGGGGAGACAAGGCAGGCATGAGATGGCGTTGCGCCCAGGCCCCCACCCTGCTCTTCACGATTCACTGCACCTCCATCAAACTGCATTTGCAGAATCTCCGAGCGCCACCCAAATATTCAATCCCCTCCCCACAGGGAAAATCTGCATCATTTTTTCCCTAGGTGAATCTGGATGAAGAGCCCAAATTTCGCATATGAGAAACTTTCTGGGAAAAAAATGTCCTTTGGGGGGCAGTCAGCATACTTTTTCTTTATTTTTAAACAAATATTATTCGCTTTCTTGCAGGAAGCAAATAATGGAAATGCAGGCTTGGTAGTTATTTGGAAATGGGAATTAGCAGCCTGTGCTCCCGGCTTGCCAAGGGGACCTGTCTTTCTATCGGTTTCAAAATGCTAAAAAACATCTTCAAACTGAAAGGAGGCTTGTTTTGCCTTCCTGGCTGCCAGGGAAAGTGAGCTCACAGCATTTCCTCCCCAAGGTCCCCTCCCTGCTGCCACACTTCCCCCTTGCC
Organism: Dromaius novaehollandiae; assembly: GCF_036370855.1. Lineage (NCBI taxonomy): Eukaryota > Metazoa > Chordata > Aves > Casuariiformes > Dromaiidae > Dromaius > Dromaius novaehollandiae. Next base: position 4,641,606 of record NC_088122.1, on the reverse strand, counting down.
ACCGTCCATGTGCCCAGGTCCTTCGTGTCCCCGTGTCCTTTGCATCCCCTCTCCTTCGTGTCCCCCCACCCTTGGTGTCCCTCATGTTCCTTGTAACCTGCGTCCCTCATGCCCCTCGTCCTCCATGTCCTGTTTCCTTCAGGCCTTCCTCTCTGTCCTTTGTCCCCCTCATCCTTCATGTCTCTGTCCTTTGTGTCCCCTGTGTCCTTCATGTGCCAATGTCCCCCCATCCTTTGTATCTGTTGTCCTTTGTGTCCTCCCATCCTTCGTGTCCCCCACCCTTCACATCCACTATGTCACCCCATCTTCAGGCCGCCCATGTCCTTCACATGCTCCCATCCATCATGTTCCTGTGTCCCTCATGTCCCTTGTCCCTTGTGTTCCCTATGTCCTTTGTGTCCCCCCATCCTTTGTGTGTGTGTCCCTGCAACTTTTGTGTCCTTCAAGTCCCCCATGTCCCCGTCTCCCATGTCCTTTGTGTCCCCCCATCCTTTGTGTGTGTGTCCCTGCAACTTTTGTGTCCTTCAAGTCCCCCATGTCCCCATCTCCCATGTCCTTTGTGTCCCCCCGTGTCCCCATATCTTTCATGTCCTTCATGTCCCCCATACCCCTATGTCCCCCACCCTTTGTGCCCCCCGTGTCCCTGTATCTTTCATGTCCTTTGTGACCCCAGACCCATGTCTCTCCATGTCCCCAAGTTTCATGTCCTTCATGTTTCCCGTACCCTTTCCTTTATGTCCCCCTATTTCCTCACATTTTTAATGTTCTTCATATCCCCCATCCCCTGTGCCCCAGCCTTGGTGTCCCCATGTCCTTTGCGTTGCCCCACATCCCCCCTGTTCTTTGTGTCTCCCTATGTCCCCACATCTTTCATGTCCCTCAAACCCCTGTGTTCCCCTGTCCTTTGTGTCCCCCTGTCCCCTGCACCCGTGTCCTTTGTGTCCCCTGTATCACCCCAGATCTTACGTATTTCATGTCCCCGGCGCCCCTCGTGTCCCCTGTCCCTCCATATCCTTTGCTTTGTCCCACATCCCCCGTGTCCTTCGTGTCCCCGTGTCCCTCTGTCCTTCGCAACCCGTGTCCCCTGTCCCCATGTCCTTTGTGTCTCCTGCACCCCCGTGTCCTCTGCGCTGCCCCGTGCCCCCCGTCGCCGCCCGGCCCTCCCGCCGCGGCCCGCTCCCGGCAGCGGCCGCAGCATCCCGCCGCCCCGGCCCGGCCGCGCCGCCCGCCGCCGCCCGCCCCGGCCCGGCCCCGCCGCGGCCCCGTCACCGTCACCGTCATGAGGCGCTTCTGGCGCTGCGTGTAGTACTGCCGCAGCCAGGCGGCCCGCTGCCCCTCGTCCCAGCGCCCGGCCATGTCGCCCTGCGGGCCCGCCCGCCGCTGCATCAGCAGGTACAGCAGCAGCAGCAGCGGCTCCTGCATTTTCAAATCGGGAGCCCGGCCTGCCCTGGAAGGGGAAGGGCCGCGCCGCCGCGGGGTCACGGCGGCCCGCGGGGGGGGAGCGGGCGCCGCCCCGGCGCCGATCGGCGCGGCCCGGCACAGCTCGGCTCGGCGCGGCTCGGCTTGGCCCGGCTCGGCTCGCCTCGGCCCGGTTCGGCTCGGCTCGGTCCGGCCCAGGATGGCACAGCACAGCTCAGCTCGGCTTGGCACAGCACAGTACAGCTCGGCTCGGCTCGGCTCGGCCTGGGATGGCACGGCACAGCTCAGCTCGGCTCAGCCTGGCACGGCTTGGCACGGCCTGGCATGGCACGGCTCAGCTTGGCACAGCCCAGCTCAGCTCAGCTCGGCCCAGCTCAGCCTGGCACAGCTTGGCACGGTCCGGCATGGCTCAGCTCAGCTCAGTTCCACACAGCCGGGCTCAGCTCGGCTCTGCACAGCTTGGCTTGGCATGGCTGGACTCAGCTCAGCTTAGCTTGGCCAGGCTTGGCGTGGCACGGTTCTGCTCCGCATGGCTCAGTTCAGCACAGCCAAGCACCAGCCTGGCACAGCCCCGGCATGGCGTGGCTGGGCACAGGCCCAGGATGGCCCACCCAGCTCAGCCAGGCACAATCCTGGCACAACCCCGGGACGGCGCAATCCAGCCCGGCCCGGCCCAGCACAGCGGCCGAGCTGCGCTGCCCAGCACAGCCCCAGGCCCAGCTGCAGGTGCTGCTGGGCAGCATCTCTCCGGTGCGTGTGCACGAACACCTCCCTCCACACAAACACTTTTGTCCCGCAGCCTCAAGCAGAGGCTGTGCATTCGTGCCCCTCTCCGAGGTCACTCTTGGCTGTTGCTGTCACAGAGAAGATATTTTATTGAATCTGGATCCGTCCCAGCTCGCTCCTTTGCCCCCCCAGGGCCTCCCGCGGGGGCCCCCTTGGCCTGGGACAAAGGGCCCTGGCACCAGCCTGGCGGCCACCTGCAACCTCCCCTCCACCCCAGTGATTTACACACTTGATCAGCTTTAAGCTGCGACGTGTCCTTGGGCTCCGCAGGTCTCCTCTATTCATATGCTTAAAGCTAGGTGCATTGGGTGGCTGCTGGCCTGGGGCTCCGGAGCCCTTTGGCTTTTGTGTTTCCCGTTGCACTATGAGCCCAGATGGAGTCGGAAATACCCCGACCTGTCACATGCTCCGCTGTGATTAACACATGTGTATTTAGTTTGCCACACATGCAGGAAAGCTCAGAAAGACAGGCTGGACTCCTGATTTGGGGAAGAACTTGCACTAGGGAAAAAAAAAAAACCCTGCAAGTTTATTGATTCTACCTCAAAGGTGGTGCCAGATAAAACATCCCCCCAGAGTCCTGTTGGATTTTTTGGACTTCCTCTGGGTGTGGGGATATTCCGTGTCCCTGAGGTCCTGTGCGGTGACTGGGAATCACGGCCATCCCTCCAGGGCCCTGGCAAAAAGGCTGTTAGGATGCTTGATTTCTTGAAAAATCTGGAATTTTTTAAAGGAATTATTCAGGCTCATGCCAGCTGTCAATTATTAGCTTTTTGTTGTTGTAAATATATCCATGGAGGCGAGCTTCAAATAGGAATTTGCTTAATCACAGAAGAGCGAGCATCATTAGTAACATGGGAACCATCTGCCTGCGGCTTACCGCATCACAGCAGTAAAAATAGCAGTAAAACCAAAATCATGGCTGCATATTGCTAGTACAGGGCAGGAAAACAGTGGGAAAGGCAACTCTGGTCGCGCTCGGTGCTGCCTCTTGCGCAGTCGCTTGCGTTGGGAATGGCGTGAGGGAGCCAAGCCCTCATTGCTGGCGTAGCCTGAGGGGGCCAGGAACAGCTCCCAGGACTACCGCTAGCACTCTGCTCTCTAAGAAAAGCGGTTGTTGAGCTCCCCAGCCAGCCTCCCGCTGAAAGGGGCTGAGACGGAATATTTGGGGACCCCGGCCCGAACCCGGGCCCCGCTGAGGGAACTACTCGAGCGCCGCCGCGGCGCCGCGACCAGGCCGCAGCTGTTGCCAAGGGCGACGAGGGCGCCCGGCGCTTCCTGTATTGATTCGAACGGGAAGAGGGCGGGGAGCGCTCCCGTGATGCCCCGCGCGGGGGCGGGGCCGCGGGCGGGAGCGGAGGGCGGGGGCAGCCCGCTCGCAGGCGGCCGCCATATTGGGCAGCGCTGCGGCCGGCGGAGAGTGACAGGAGGAGGCGGAGCGGGGCCGGGCCGGGCCGCGCCGGCCGCGCAGGTGAGGAAGGCGGTGGGGCCCGGGGCCGGTGTCACGGCTCCGGCGGGGCTGGAGGGCGGGGCCGGTCCCCTCCCGCGGCGGGGCTGGGCCGGGCCGGGCCGGGCGGCACCCGGCGGTGGCGGCCCGGCGCTGCCGCAGCCCGCCCGGGGGTGGCGGGGTCCGCGCCGCGGCGGGGCCTCGCCTGGTGCCCAGCCCCGGGGCGGCAAGGCCGGCCTCCCTGTCCCCGGGGCCTGTCCCTGCGCCGTGCCCGAGCCGCGGCCGGTCTGGAGCAGCGAGTGCGCCCCAGCGCCCGGCGTGACCGCGCTCCCCAGCGGTGCCCCCCCCCCCCCCCCCCAAATCCCCACCTTTTCTTTTTCCCTTTTTTTAACGGTGCTTTGTCAGGCGAAACTTAGTTGCCCTGAGGCACCTCACAAGTCACCGCGCTGTGCTGACTGCTGTAGTAAGGCCGCTCCGCGCAGGGGACTGCGTGTGCCGGTTGTTTGAGCCCGCCTGGCCCCGGCCCGCGAGGGGGATGCACTCGGCCACTCTGCTGCGGGAGCCTTGGCATGTCCGCGGAAGGGCTTCGTGCGCCCAAACCCTCAGAGATGATCCTGTGGCTCTGCCCGGAGCTGCTGAAAGGTCTCCGTGTAGACCCTCTGTTCAGTCAGTGTACCCTGCCCTGCTCTGGAAACACTTGTTTAGAGCCAGAGGAGGGGGCAGGCAGAGCTGCTGTCTTCTGCCGCACTCCAGTTTCTTGACCAAACTGGTAACGCGAGTGGTAGCCGTGATGGAGATTTTTGTGTTATGGACTCTAGTCTGAGAGCTGGCAACCTGCCACAGAAACTTTTACCATGAGTTACTTATTTACATACACCATAAGCTAGTGATGTGCTGTTCTTCTGATGGCTCTTCAGCGGTCTGAGGGAACTGAATGCTGATCTGTGTCTTTCATTAGTTTTTTAATGTGTTGTTAGTGTCTTACAAATAGAAAGCAGTACACATGTTCAGTGAGTTACGGGCTTTAAGCCTTAAAAACATGAACTGAGCATCCAATCATGCATGGTGAAAGTGAGTGTTTTCTTACAGTAGTCATTAAAGCTAAACGAAGTCTATCAGATCATCTTAGAGTCATCTATCAAAGATGTCCTAGGCTTTGTTGCTTGGATGAGTTTTACTTGATTTGTTGCTCTCCTGAAGGCATTGTGCTCATTTGCTTGGGAACTGCTGAGTTTTATTGAGTTAGTGTATTTAATGATGCTCGCCTAGTGTTTTGTGCCTGAGGTTCCTCACGGAGAGCAATTCGCTGGCTGGTAACAGCATCTCATATAAAAGATTGATTTTTTTTTTTTAATTTATTTTTTTAATGCGTAAACAGAATTTTCTTGGCCTGTTGACTGAGGCTGTTGCATTTTCTAAATTCTGTGACTTGCTCTTTTTTGTGAATTGACCAGGGGTACCATTGCATCTTCAGTAGCTTAAACCTTATGATAAAGCACAGACCTTTTGAATAGCCTGGCTTTTCCAGTAAAGCTCCATAAACAAAGCTGCTGGTGAATTTTTAATCTTGGCTTTTAGTGTACTGACTTCTGATAAGGCTTGCAATAAAGCAGACCTTTTATCTAGAACTGATGCTCTTAACAGCTGTTCCTACTTTGTTTTGAGACATTAGAAAAGATAATCAGACAACTGTATTTTGTGGGTTCTTGTATCTTTGTAGAAGGAAATAATGTTATGAAAGTTGTGTGCTGGTAGCTATATGAAAATCTGTGGGCAGGTAAATGTTGTGAAAGTACTATTTGGGAGATACAGTGCCTTGAAGAAAGGGTGTCTCATGTTTTGTGCTTAAAAGGCACTCTTGGTTTTCCTCTACCTCTTGAAGCATGATACAACAGGACAGAGTATACAAACTACTAAAATTAAAAAAAAAAAAAAGCCCTAAAGATTCTGTAAAATGCTATAAAACACATACAGTAGACTTTCTCTCATGCTTTTCTCTACTCTTAAGCAAGTCTTGTTTGAGCCTACAACACTTAACTTGGGGAAAGCTCCACCCTTATTAAGATGCCGTACCCCTAAAGCTTAAGTACTGCACTCCTTGCATTCCCGCTTCCTCTTCATTAAGTGGCGTGTGGTATGTGCAGTAAATACAGAGTATATTTAATATCTTCTAGGTAGTCACCAACACGAGCACCACCATAGGGTTGTGGATGCCTGGCCAGAAGTAAATCTCTCTCTTTCTACTGTCTGTCCAGTGGCTTTTCCAAAACGTGTGTTTATGTGGAGAAAGCTGCCATCAGGTGACTAAACAGAACTGCTGTTGGCATTTTTGGCCCTCTGCTTTGTCTGCCAGCTGTCTTGGCAGAGGCCAAAGGCTGGATGGATGGAGATTGCCTGTAGCTCAGCTTTCATATCTAGTAAGGATATGGTGGTGGGGCAGTATGTTGAAAGCTGTGTGGTTTTTTTGATCGTGCCCTCTGTCTTGTGGGGCAAATAAGGTAGCAGCATCCAGACTTACTAGTTTGGCGCATCTTACAACATGGACTGAGGTGAAATCTCAAAACAACGTTGCAAGATTAACTTGTATCCCCTGCATGTCATGGAATAATTTGAGGAAATCATACCCAGTTTCTTACGTGGCATTTGGGAATGCCCTTTACCACCTGCAGAAGGCAATAGCATTTCATACCGGTTTTGCCCTAGTGCAGAAGCACAGGCAGCAGTAACTTGTTTCATTACATCAGCAGGAGCAACGGAGCAGATGGAAATGACAACCTGTTCGGTACTCAGTCTTAGTATTTCTAGAGCATGATCTGCCAGTGTTGAACCAGATTTTTAATTCAGCCTTCAGAACTTTAATTAAACCTATGCAACAGCCAAAAAAGAAAGAGTCTTCATTGTCTAATCAAGGTATGTTTGCTAAATAATGCATCTCTCAAACTGGGGAGTGTTTTTTATATGCTGCCTGTGCTATTTGTTTTGTGTTCATAATACAGGGACCTGTCATGAGGCTGTCTTAGGTGCAGAGATTGCCTTTTGACCCACAAGCAAGAGATGACACAGCAGTGACCCGGCATCCAGCATGCGTTATGTTTTAATGCTTTATGTATTTCCCAGCATATGGCTTCCTGCACTGCTGAACACTTTGTTCTCTATCTCGACTTCCTAGGAACAGGTGTGTCTCTCTGATTTATGGGGGGAGACAGGGAAAAGGAGAAAAGAAGAAATAATTACTGTATGTAGGCAATAAGAAGGGTTTAATGGTGATGCTTTTGAGAGATCACCTGCTGAGTACCTGATTGTCATGACCTGTCTGCTTAGATAAAGCCCGCACTCCTAATAGACTGTTGTAGACTGCATTGGGATGTGTGTGGAATGAAAAGGTGATCTGTGAAGATAAAGTAACAAACATACAATTTTCCTAATTTAATAAAAGCTGCTTGGAGCAAACTTGGAAATCCTGCACTCGCCAGGCTGCTACATATATACAACAGTGTGTGTGTGTTGAGGGGGTCTGCTAGTTCTGGTCTGATCTCTGTAATTGAGCTTTACACTTGTATTTGAATCATGAGTAGAGGAGTTGAAGATGTACTTGTCTTTTGAGTACAGCATGGCAGACTTTACTCTGTCAGCCTCCCTTCTTTCCTTCTGCTGAGGGAGAAGTGGGATTTAGGGGAAAAAAAAATCTATCCTGGAAGTGATGATAATATCTGAGTGTCACCCATGTGAAAAAAAGTAGCAACAGCAATGTTCTTAGGCTTCCTGGAATCTTCTTCTCAGATGGGGTCCTACATCTAAGGAAGTTTTTTTCTTTTTATTGTTCTTCCTGACTTAGTTAAAATTTTTTGGGTGTGTAATGGTATATTGAGAAGAAGGTATACTAATGGAGATGGTTATTTTTAGTAAAGGCTGTTCCAGAGACTGAGGGTTTTGTACTGGGTTTCCTGTAGGTGTTCGAACCCTGAATTTCTGCTGGCATGTAAAAGTTCATGCTGTGTCCAGAGCTCTTTGGTTCATGCAGGCTTTCTGCAGGGTTCAGTGACCTCAGTTGTCCTAAATGAGCAAAGCTGCACTGCAGTTTGTTGGTCAAGGTTCCTCTGTCATCCAGATAGGACTTTTGCTATTTGTTGCTCTGAAAAGTGAAAGGGCTCTGCAAAGCCCTGTCACTTGTTTCAGAAGCTGACTGGAAGGCTGTGGAAAGTCTTGCAGCCTGCCGGCAAGTGTAGGTGCAGACGCAGTGGGTTAAAGTCAAAGATTTGTCACCTCCAGTCTGAATTACAGGTTGGGCTCTTGCCTGTGAGGAAGAGATGATGTTTTTGTGACACTGGAGGCAAAAGACGACGTGAATAGCTGCAGGTATCATTGATCTTCTAAGCTTAGTATAGAGTCGCGGCATCTCAAGTTTCTGTACTACTGTTATGAATCAGGAGGCTGAGTGGAGGCAGGAGATGAAAAAGTCCTTTGAGTCACTTTGCCTTTCAGATCAAATTTGGATTTAGCCTGAGCCTATTGTTGGTCATCTAAAAACTGACTTTTTTGGAATTTGGACATTGTAGAGTTGATGATAGTGAGCACATAGGAGGTCTGTTAGCTCCCTGGGTAGGAGGAAGTTGTTCCCAGGATGCTTTGACTTGTACAGGCATTGGAAAGGCGGAAAAAAATATGGGCCCTTGCAGGACCTTCAAGTAAAGAGTAGTTGTCTAAACATTACAGTCTGAAACACACTGATGCAATGTGCTAGTTTCTGCAGTAATGTAAGGTCTTAGCTTATTGGTGGAATATTGAATCTCTGCAGCCTTCAGGAGTGAAGTATAACAAAATAAGGGTAGAGATCTTGTATGTCACCATGATACAGAAGCGATATTTTCATTGCTATTAGCATGCTCCCTTTGTAATAACTAGTTGTGAAGAATCGTCTTTAAGTGTGAGGCAACGAAGCTTGTATTTTATTCTGAAATAAAGTTTAATCTGCTATTCTCATATAAGGTTTACTTTTGTAAATGGATTGTTTTATACACTAATACCTTTGTAAATCATTGGATAAGAGATTGTGTAATTACTTAAAAAAAGTAAACATTGGTAAAATTTACACAAAGCTCTAGCTTTTTGTACTACTGCTTTTAAAAGAAGATTAGTTGCTTAAAAAGAAGTGGTTGTTTGGCATAAAAGGCAAACTTCATGACTTGCTTAAATTTGGGGTAGCTCTACTTCAGATTGGCTAAGAGCAGAGTATCTCGCTCGTTCTAGATGTTGATGTTAGCGCTCTGCAGCTGGCTTTAGCATTCTGTATGCGTTTGTAGTAGGCTTGACTTGGACTGTATTTTAGCATGGTTGGTTTTCTTACAGCTTGTTCGAAAGTCTAGAAAATAAGAGAGTCCATAATAACTGGAAATACTCTTTGATACTCCAGGATGAGGCAGCATGAGCTAACTGATCCAACAGCTTTCTCCTGCCAGAAAGGGCCATTCCTGGCTACATGTTCTCTCTGCTTCCCTAGTGCCAGCTTTGGCTCTCATCATACCCCTCGGTGAGTTGATCCAGCTTACTGAGCCAGCAGAAAATTTCTACTCTTTTGGGTTGAGTTAATTTTTTGTCATCTTAGTGAGCCAGATGGACTTGCAGGGGGGTCAAACAAGAGCCAGAGCTAGCACAGAGGAAGTGCAGGACTGTTTAGCTGGGATAGATCATTGGAAGACTAGAATATTGGCTTTTGGGAAGCAGGACAAGTGGGGTTGATTTCAACCCCTGATGTTCATGACTTAGAAGCTAAGTGATTTACTCATTCTCCATCCTCTTCCTCTTGGTAAATTATGAGGTTCATCCTGAGAGCTTTTAGATGCTCGGCACCTGAATGATAAAGTGTTTTCTCTCAAAATTAGTACTGAGGTGCTATTAAATGTCAGTCCAAAGAGAAGGTAGCCTCTCTGTTTTTGGGTAGGCTCTTGCTATCTCTAAATTTGTATGTGAAAGTGGGTGGGTTTTCAATTTCCCTGAAAGCCAGGGGAAAAAAAAAAAAAAAAGCAACAATTTTGCTTTAGGAGCTGTAGGTTATCTTCTTGAAGAAACAAAAGATCGTGAGAACCAACTCTGTTATGAAATCTTCTTGGATATATATTTTGTTACTAATTAACCAGCTAGTTTATGCTTGGAGGGGAAAGGGTTTTTTATTCCTGGAGAAGAACTTGCGTATTGTGACTATTTTAGTGTTTTCTTAAGGCACCTTAAGTCTTATCTTTGAGTCGGCTGGATTTTATCATAGTTAGCATTTCTTTGAGAACAATAATTCTACGCAGAGTGGTGGTGCCGAACAAAAGTGTGTCTTGTTCTTTTTATTGACCCAACTTTAACGTATTCAAATACATAAATATTTTTTGTCAGTATGGATCTGTTTTTAATAAACCCGCATGCAGAATGGCAGGCAGTTGGCAGGGAAATGAATGCAGTTATTCTGCAAGATTTTGTTTGCTGCGTGAGAGACGGCCTGTGCCTATTTGGATTCTTTAGCAAGAATCGAAGTTGTGGTCTCAAATGTAGGCTTTGTCGTTGGCGCCATCATAGCTGAACTCTTCTGTTTTGTTTTTGACATGGTCTGCCTGAGCAGGAGAAGAGTCAGACAATCCTTGACTATCTCTTTGATATGGAATTGTTTGAGCTGTTCATGAAAATGGAAGGTAATTGGGTGTTTAGGTGTTAAACATAAGAGATGCTGCTGAACGTGAGAGACCACAGGATCTGATCCTCTGCTGATGAAATTGAGAGACCAGAGGAATATGAATGGCAGGAGAACTTTTAATGTGCAGGTGCAATATATTTCTAAATTTAAATGGGGTTGAAGGAAGTGGAGGAAATCTTGGTATAATTCAAATACAATTAATTTTATGTTGGTGCTTTATTTTGAAGCACTTAAAGTCTGAAAAGGGTTGTTTTGGGCTTATTAGTATTACTTTCATGTTCTGCTTTTGCAGTCTCTCTTCTCGCATTGTTTGCTCTACATATGCTGTATTTTTGATTAAAATAACTTCTAGTCTAAATTTTTAGAGCTCTTTCATTGGCTTTCTGGACTGTACAAACTAACGTGTGTGTTTGATATCCAAAATGAAAATCTTGCTCTGCTATGTAACTGCATACAGATCTTTCACAAATATTGTGATGAGCCGTTTTAGGAGAACACTTTAAATGTGTGGCGTCATCCATTTGATTATGCTTCTAGTGCAGGTTCTGCACTAGATCAGCAGGTTCTGCTGATCTCCTCCTTATCCATGGTGTATAAATGCATTTTGTTGAAATGCTTGGTTGAGAGATACCCTTAGCCTCAAAGGCAGATTTGAAAGATAGTTAATGCTATTCTTATTCACCTAAACTAAAAAATGAGAAATAGTGTTAGCTGTGGGGCACGTTAAGGTTTTTAACCTCCAAAAACTTTTCTAATTTTCACTCAATAATGTCCTATCTCTGACATCTCATTTTATTCGGTAGAAACTGATTACTGTCAAATTTAGTAGCTTTCTCCAATTGTGCCTCTGAAAGAGCATATGGGAGAAGTCTCTTAAATTAAAAATAAGTTGGGGAGGAGGGTGACAAAGCAGGTGTACTTGGAAATAACTTGGCATTATCTATTTAAGGAATGCTCCTATAAAAGTGTTGGCATGTTTTATGGCAAGAAAACAAAAGGCCCCTAAGTTTCAGTAGTTCTTAGAAGCTCAAGTTCCAGTACCAACAAAAGGCTTTGATTATAAAAGAAAGTAGCTATGCTAGCTGATAGATGACTGTAGTCCAGAGTTCATGTACTTTATCATCTTGCTTTCAATCTAACTTTGTAAAATATTGCAGTACTTACTTGCATCTCACTGGCTTACAGCATGTGCTGCTGTAACCTCTCTACTTTGGCAATATGCCCCCAGTTTTGAAGGGTAAATCTTGGGCAGATTTTCTGTTCTTAGAGGCAAACCTTTTCACAGAAAACCTTGTTCAGATGGCAGCGGGGAGCTGCAGTCAGTTCCGTCAGGGGCCCTGTACGTGGCAGTGTGTAGCCTGATCCTGTACCGCTTCCTCCCAGGACAGCTGTTGGTGTGCAGTTGCCTCCCAGATTTTGCCACAAGTTTGTATCTTGAGGCAACGCCATTTGTGTAGCTGGGACTCTAGCCAAATGCAGTAAATGTTTATACAATAGTAGTGAAGGAAGATCGCTCTGTGTTCTGCAGAGCTTCCACATGCCTGTGTATTGTGGTTTTCTGTGTGGAGTGCATGTTAGATTCCACCTTTCCCTTTGGAGATGTCTGTCTCGGAGACAGACCTGGCATGCCTGTTCTGGTATTGGCATTTTTGTGTTGACGTGAGCTGGCGAGATGTGCAGTGCACACTCTGTTCTCCCCTCTCGAACTTGCGGGTTGGATGTAGCAAAGGTGCTCGGATGGATGAAGTCTTCCTCTGTCCGTTCTATTTGTCAGTTCTCCCTCCTTCCAGACAAAGGATAAGGTATATGTAGGTTGGAGTAGGCTGGGCAGTAACAGTGCTGGTCTGTTACCTTAAGAGCTTGGAGAACGGCTGTGACTACGTATCCTCTCTGAAGTGTTAACAAATGTGTGTTCTAATTTAGCCAGCCAAATCTAGACTGTGAAGCCATCTTATCCTAAAATGTATGCTTGAAAGATGCTTTGTAAGGTGGATTGCAGCATAGTTTAACATTGCCTATAGCCTGCATAGCCGCAGCTAAGCAAGCGCTCTGCTAGCCGGGAGGAGTAGTTGGGGCAGCGTGGGCATCAGGCATTTACCCGGTGGGCTGCCTCATCTGGAGCTGCCTGTGCTTCTGCAGTGGCATGGCTATGAGTATCCAAACTAGCTTCAGCATAGTGGTGTGTGCTGCTGTCGTTCCTCTTGTCTGGGGTGTAAACCTGGCTGTGGTGGTATAGGCTGTAGATGTCCTCTGTGACTTTTTTTTTTTTTTTTTTTTTTTTTTTTTTGGTGTACCTGCATACCTAACACTTGCTAAACTGTGCTGCTGCAGTTTACATGAAGGGGCTTATCTCAGGTATGAGGCTGCGCTTTGTGCTCCGTTGTGGTTCTCATAAGCTTAGGTCCTATCAGACACAAAATGCTAATTGCCTGTGCATGTGAATCAGCAACCAAGGGCAATAATGCAGAAAAACACTCTCATCAGCAGCCTCGTGCTATGTGTTGTCACGGAAGTGTGATAAGTGCTCTTGAAGGAAGATGGTCTCAAGTTTAAAGAATGGACTTAGACTTCCATTTTTAGATTCTACCAGTTGTTTGTGCATATGAGCAACTTGTAAAGTGGGCAGAGAGGCTAAACACCTTGAAGGTAGAACATGTTGTGCCACAGTTCTGCTCTTCTGATATGGCTTAATTCACTGATCATCTGAAAAGCACCTTAAACCTCTCTGGTCAGCTGTAGAAAATAGCTGCTAAAGAGGCTGGCTGCTATATGAGAAGGTGTGATATTTTGGTAGCTTTCTTCCTCTAACTGTTGCAGCAGACTAGTTACTGTTTGGACTTCATGAAGATAAATTCCTGGGACTGCTGAACTCCCCAGCTCCCCCTTTCCTTTCCACCATGGACCAGGATTACGAGAGACGTCTCCTACGCCAAATCAACATACAGAATGAAAACACAATGCCTTGCGTAAGTACAAATATGCCATGATCTTAGTCTCACTATTAAGTTGTTGTCTGTCTTGAACGTGAATATGCCATCTTGGAACAAGGGGTCCAGGGAGCTTGTGGAGTCTCCATCTTTGACGATGCTGAAAACTCAGCTGGGTGAGGCTGTGACCCTCAATCTGACTTTGAAATCAGCCCTGTTCTGAGAAAACATTCTTTCCCACATAAATTATTCTATGAAAAAAGAATGTGACCATAGTCAAGGAATCTGCAGCTTACCTTGCGAGGAGTCTGCCCAACTCCAGGCTTCCATGTATTTATATGACAGTGCTCAGTTGAGAAGGGGTGGTGAGAAAGAAGCTGCTTAATTTGCTCTTTTGGCAAAAGTTCCTGTAACTGTTGAACTACAGCATGCTCACTAGCTCTGTTAAGCAAATAAACCAGTATTTGGCTCGTCTAGTCTCATTTAGCATTGACAAAACCATTTAGATGTTTTTCAGACCCATACCGTGATCGCCACTTGCTCTTGCATGTCTTTTATTCTTTAATTTAGGTAGCAGAGATGAGAAGAACACTGACGCCTTCCAATTCTCCAATGTCTTCTCCTAGTAAACATGGAGACAGATTTATTCCTTCAAGAGCTGGGGCCAACTGGAGCATTAACTTCCACAGAATAAATGTAAGTTTTTCTCCTGTCTCCTAAAGCTCAAAGTCTTGGAATTGAGGAAACAGTGCATTTTGTTTTGTCTGACAGAATTGTTCTGCTTATCTTCTGTATCAGGGTCTTCTGCTACCCCAAAAGAGCTGTTCTGAGTGTAGATCTCCTGGCCCACTGGGGCAGCCTGTTTTTGCAGACTTCTCGGTTTGGTATTTTGTGTATTGTGAGGTTTCTGTATGGTGATACTGTGTTTCTTCCTTTCAGGAAAATGAAAAATCGCCAAGTCAAAACAGAAAAGCAAAGGATGCTACGTCGGACAATGGCAAAGGTTAGACCCTCTTTCTACCACTTGTGCCGTGCCTACATCTCTTTATTTCAAACCGATGCCTATTTTGGAAATCAAAAGTGAATACTGGCACTTCTACGCTTGTGCAAAAAGTCAGGCTGGTGTTTGTAGGGTAAATGCACGCATCACGACAGTGCTCATCTCAGTAAGCTGCTGACTGAGCAACTGGAAAGCAAGAGGTTATTTGTATCCCTTGTTCTGTTATGTCATGGAAATACTTTTCTGATGGAGTGGAAGGAGGGGAATCTTGCTGCTAAGCTAATTCCAGCCTTGAGCCCCAAGCAATTAAGAGGACCTGTGAACATACAAGTTGGGCACATCACTCTGTCACTCCCTGCAGAGCTGCTTGCTTGTTTGGAGCTCTCTGCCTGAACGGTTGTTTGGGTTCACAGATGGCCTTGCTTACTCTGCCTTGCTGAAGAACGAACTCTTGGGAGCAGGGATTGAGAAAGTTCAGGACCCACAGACGGAGGACAGGAGGCTGCAGCCGTCCACCCCAGAGAAGAAGTCTCTATTCACTGTAAGCTGACTACTTTGCAGTAAAACTAGTGGGGATTGCCTGTGCCTTGTTTATGTTGTAAGGAAAAAGCACATAGTTCTGTCAAGTTGCTAGTGCAAGAGTTGTTGTTGTCACTTTGTTAACATAAGCTGTGATAACAAAATCTGGTGGCCTGTAAAGAGATCATGAATGTCTGCAGCAGGCTGCATGCTTCCTTTTTTTCTATACTGGCAAGGAAGCTGAGTTGAGATCAAGCTTTTCAGATGCTCTAAAACTGTGAGTAAGTGATCAAATCAAGGTTTTGGAACAGCAGAGATAAGATTTTTGATATGGTTTTGAAGCACCTGGAAAAGGGAGGAACTGAAAAGGTTGGGAAATCTGCCAGCGGGTGTTGGATTTAGCTAGGCATCGGGTACCAGTGTCTGTGTTGCGAGTGATCTCCTAGGTCTTGGACGTGCTCAAATTCTTATTAGATGGATTTTCTTCCTGCAGTATTCTCTCAGCACAAAGCGCTCCAGTCCAGATGATGGCAATGAGGTGTCGCCATATTCCTTGTCTCCTGTCAGCAACAAAAGGTAATACAGATTCATCACAGGCTGCAAGAAGGGAAGGGTTGGGACAGAGAATCGAGGTTCTCTAGGTGTTCTAAGGCAACCAAAATAGCAACATGAATTAGCTTTAGAAGTCTGGGGGGTTAAGTAGTAGGGACAGTGGAGTTCTCTAAGGATTTCTAGAGATACCCAACCTGCTTAGATACCTAATACTTCTTGGCCAACCTTCAGCGAACCTAATTCCTTCCAGTTTTATTTGCTGGAAAGAATTTTGCAGTCTCTTTCTGTTTGTGCGTTTCTATAGAAATGCAGATGCACTTTAAAGAGTGGCTATCACAGTCTGTAGAGTCTGCTGCAATATGTAAAATCCTGTAGTTGTTTTTGTATCTGCTCTTGTAAACAGTCAGAAGCTGTTAAGATCACCTCGAAAACCAACACGGAAAATCTCAAAGATTCCTTTCAAAGTGCTGGATGCCCCGGAACTGCAGGATGACTTCTACCTGAACCTGGTCGACTGGTCCTCTCTTAACGTCCTCAGTGTTGGCCTTGGGACTTGTGTTTACCTATGGAGCGCTTGTACTAGCCAGGTAAATGATGATTGCTGTCCGGAGAGTGAAGTGCCAGTTGTAGATGTTTTCCCAGCCCTAGCATCTTTCAGAACTGTGGTATGCGCTGTGTGAGGGATTCAGCACTTGTAATGCTCTGTCCCAAGTATTTAGTTTGTCAGGCAGCCAATGTAGTGTGATGGTAGCAGATGTTTCTTACTTCATTCTGTCTTATTTCAAGGTAACCCGATTGTGTGATCTGTCTGTGGAAGGAGATTCTGTCACGTCTGTGGGCTGGTCAGAACGGGTCAGTATAACATTGTCAACCGCAAGAGCTGAAAAATTAAAATTCAGACACTATCACTTTAGCCATATAACTCCTTCTCAGAAGTTGTGACTTCTTGGGTCATTTCCCTGTCTTCCTCCAAAACTCCCTGTATGTTTTTGAGCAAATGTATTTGCCTGTCTGCATTCATTTCTCCTCTCCTGAATGAGAGGAGATGGAGGGCAACCTCTTTTAGCTTGAGGTTCTCTAGGCATTTGATAAGATGTATGGGAAGGGGGAAGAAAGAGTTCACTTCTCCAGCTCTGGACAACAAAATATCACAATAAATATGTTCCAGCTAGGCTAGTTGGTTCTCTTCAGTAGGGAAAAATTGTGAGATGGAAAAATACTGGATGTTTTTAATCTTGTGGGTTTTATCCTCTGCATCTGGCTTTTGTTTTACGTCCACCTGTGCTTAATGGCTTTACTGATCGTGGGTTTTCTGTTTGTCTAGGGGAACTTGGTAGCAGTTGGCACTCACAAGGGCTTTGTACAGATCTGGGATGCGGCTGCAGGAAAAAAGCTTTCCATGCTGGAGGGGCACACAGCTAGAGTTGGTAAGGAGATGGGAGGCAGGAGGGCTCAGGTGTGTTGTTTCTTTAAAACTGACTTTTTTTTCCCCTCTTGTAAAGGAGGGATCTGCTTCAAATAGCAGGATTCAAAAATTACAATGATATTTATCCCCTGCTGTGTTCTGCGCAGTCTTTAAAACAATATCACTTAGTAATCACTGTGTTCTGATCTGGGGTGTGGTGGTGCTTGAGTGGTTATTGCAGCATGGTTGCAAGCAGGTGTTTCCTCCCTGTCTGAGGCATTTCAGGTTTGGTTACAACATCTTTTTTTCTCTGCTACTGGCTTCCGGTTTCAGCCCTTAAGCAAGCTGCTTTACACTGAGATTTCCAGTTTTCTCATTCTTCAGGGACTTTTTCTTTTTTTTTTTTCTTTTTTTTTTTTCTTTTTTTTTTTTCTTTTTTTGCTCAGAGGTGCTGTGGATCTGATCACTGGAGTCAAGACACCTTCTAAGTTGTATTTCTATGCTTTACTGCACTGTGAAATGGGATTGGTGATGCCTTGAATGAGTTTGTGCTGCTTAATCTTTCTTTGTATGCTATTTTAGGACTTCAGACAGTAGGTGTAAAGGAGTTCCCTAAGCGCTTGATTTTTGTAATCCTCCTCCAACTGTGGTGGCTGTTCTGCCTACCTGCTCCCACAGGACTCCTGCAACATACTCTTATGCTGTTGCTCTGCCTGCATTGCAGGTGCCTTGGCGTGGAATGCAGACCAGCTTTCTTCTGGGAGTCGGGACAGAATGATCCTTCAGAGAGACATCCGAACCCCACCTCTACAGTCTGAGCGGCGACTCCAGGGCCACAGGCAGGAAGTTTGTGGGCTCAAATGGTCTACGGACCACCAACTCCTGGCATCTGGAGGAAACGATAACAAGGTATAGTACTTGCTAGTCATGTGAAGGCTCAACATCTTCACCAAGAAATGCCAGACTCTTTCTTCAAGAATAATCAGTCTCTCTGAAAGAGCTTTTGTTCAGTCCTTAGACTGTTCCCAACCATAAATACTGCTAAACTTCTACTCGGTCTCTTCTCTCTCTCTAATAAAATTGAAAAGGCAAATTGAATTATGCTTCTATATTTGGCTAATTAAAACTATAGGGTTTTGAGTTCAACAAACCTATTCCTAAACTGCCCTTCCTGACTTTGTTTAGGTAGTGTATAGTCAGGTCTGTTGTAATAATGTTTATGTAGATGGAAGGAAATCGAGTTTAAAAGCTGCCTAAGTTTTAATACCTATAACTCAGGCTTGTAGTTCACTGAACACCATATGGAAGAAGCATCTGCTATGAAGTAGCAGTGTTCACAGCCCTTTGGAAAGGGTTGCTAGGTAGTGAATTTGCCCAGTGTATGTGTGACAGCATAGCTGCACCAAGTTCTTCCTGCTCAGAATATCTTCTAATAAACATATTTCTAAATGTGTGCTGGAAAAATCCGGTCTCAAAGACAAAAGAAAGCCTTGGGTTTGTGTTCAGTGACACTGTCTCTTTGGCTTCGTAAGCTTAGCTTAAGGTCTGTTTTGTTTCCTTGTTACCCAGTGGTAAAATGGCCCCTCAGTTGAGTGTGGTGGCAGGGAGGGACTGGCTTCAGGGCTAAAATAGCTAACTGAGATGCATGTGCTTGGGCAGAGCTGTGGGAAATCATCCTGTTGCACAACCACCCTCATCAGTCCCGCTGCGACATCGTGGTTTGTGGGTGTTGAAGACACGTGACTGCCATGCAAGTTCAATCACATCTCTTCTCTCTGCCAGCTTCTTGTCTGGAATCACTCCAGCCTGAGTCCTGTCCAGCAATACACAGAGCATCTTGCAGCAGTAAAAGCTATTGCCTGGTCTCCACACCAACACGGCCTCCTCGCCTCTGGCGGCGGAACGGCTGACCGCTGCATACGGTTCTGGAACACGCTCACCGGACAGCCTTTGCAGTGCATCGACACCGGGTCGCAAGTGTGTAACTTGGCCTGGTCTAAACATGCCAATGAGCTAGTAAGTTCCACCCTCTCCCTGCTCAGTCCTGCTGCTGAGCTTTGTGAGGAAGCATGAGTCTGATTTCCTTCTCCCCTCTCAGGTGAGTACCCATGGATACTCGCAGAACCAGATCCTCGTCTGGAAATATCCCTCGTTAACTCAAGTAGCAAAGCTAACAGGACACTCATACCGAGTCTTATATCTGGTAAGCAATGGCCATATCTCTAGTGAAAACTCTTGTAGCTGTGTATTTGTTCTGTGGCTGAGAAGAGACCCAAAGAACACAGTGCCAGTGGCGCTGTAAGCTGCCTGTTGCCTAGGTGGAGACATGAATGTTGCCCTGCAAGCAATGAAAAAGCTTTGTATCTGGTTTTCTTGCCTGCAAGGGATACTTTGATTTGCTGCTATGGAAATGTGAGGCTTTATTAATGAATAGCAAAGCCTGCCAAAGCTCTTCTGAGGAAGCACAAGCATCTCCTCGTATTCTCTTAAGACTTCTACAATGTTTTTTCGTTGGAGATTGCAAGCAGGGAAAGAATTTGGTGCTTTCACTCCTCCCAGTTTGACATTAAAAAGTTTGGTGCAGTTAATCCACCTTGATTTCTTACCTGCTTTATTACCGTTACATGGGGCTTTAAGGGGTGTCATTACAAAATAGTATCAGCATATTTATCATCTCTGTGAGTAGGTTCCAACGTAAGTGACTAATGTTACTGGCATTTGCCGGCTCCATCACACTTCCTGTCTTAGCACATATTTATAATCCAGGGAGGAATAGCCTCAATTACAGCTGGCTTGGATTTCTTAACACAGGAATCCTTTTTATGTTAATTCCACCCATGTGTTCCATAGCTGCATAAATAAGATGCAAGTGCTCAAATTGGCACCTACCGAGACTGTGAATAAGGCACATGAAAGCAGAGGTAGCTGTTTGGTTTCTCACCGTCAGCCAAGTAGGAAGGAGAGTTATGTCTCTCTGATACGTTCCAATGAAGACTTGTTTTCGCCCTCAAAAATGTAATAGTCATTAAAGGTTGTTCTCTCTTGGCCGTAGGCAATGTCCCCTGATGGAGAGGCCATAGTTACAGGAGCTGGAGATGAAACCTTGCGGTTCTGGAACGTCTTCAGTAAAACTCGCTCAACAAAGGTAAGGATGTATCACGTGGATGGCTGCAAATGTGTTCTGCAGGTAGGCTCAGCCTTTGAGGGTGGATTTATTCTGAGCTTGCTCTGTTCTGCTGCCTTGCCTCTGAAGATCTCTTCATTTTGTCCTATAGATGGAGGGATGTATGCAGTGAAGGGTTAAACCTTACTGAGATATAAAGGGATTTGCAGTCATCAAATGAAATGTTGCCTCTGTGCACCAAAGACAGTATGACAGAACGTCATTCTCCTGTCTGTTACAGGGCTGCTAAACATAGCGATGAAAAGCTGCTGGCTTTCCAGAAGCAGTGTTGCAGGGAGCTCACCCTGAGCCTACCATCTTCCCTGCTGGCATTCTGCTGTGAACTGGCTGTCCTTGAAAATAGTTACCCCTTAGTTTCTTACGTAACTACTTAAAATGGTGGCTTGGGTGGAGATGTGCTGAGAAGTGCCACTAAAAACTTGCCTTCAGTGAAAGCAGTTTGTGCCAGAAGCGCAAGAGCTTTCTCGAGTATCTCACAGAGGCAGTGAAGAATGGCAGAGAAATCTTAAGGATTGACCTGTGGGAGCTGGTGTGCTTATTGCTAGGTCTCCATCAGGTTTCTGGTGGCTCCAGGATACAGTTTCCCACAAAGCTGTGGGAATTGCCCTCTCCCCTGCCACATTCCATGTTATCAGCGTGAAACCAAGTATAGGAACGTTTATGGTACTGAACTTTGAATGATGAGCCCAGAGCAGTTCCTTGGGCTAGAGATGCCTCACTGGCTTTGTAATAAAAGGAGCAAGTGGAGTAACACTGCAGCAGTGCTGTGGAGGTGCCTGTCTCTGGGATTCGCTTTGAGGGAGCTCTGGACTTAGTATTTGCTTGTCTTTTCTTTTCAGGAGTCTGTATCCGTTCTAAACCTCTTCACCAGGATACGGTAAACCCTCTGTATTACAACCCAGGAGACCACAGTCTGACGTACCAGGATAAAACCACTAACTTGGTGTGCATGGAACCCCAAACAATCAGCCAGAAGGGGAGTGAGTGTCAGTGGCGCTGGAGGATGGATCTAACAGATGCTAATTAAATATGTGCTTGTGAACCACATTGGGCAGTATTTGGGATGGGGTTGGGGAGGGACTTGCCAAAGGTTTACGGATTTATCCTTTGTAAAGGGGAACGGGTACAAGAGATGCTAAAACAGCATCCTCCAACCCTTGTTCTGTATAGTGGAGAAAACATGTATGATATGGACCATTAAGACTGGACCAAGGCCATCCCAACTGCTATGTCATCTCTTAGGAGAGATGAGTATCCTTGCCTTTGCGGGAAAGGGTTTAACGTGCTGCTTTGGTCCCTCTATCCTAGGATGGACATCTTTGGAGGTAGGAGCTAGCCAGACTTGTTCAATGCAACTGGTGCAAGGGGACTAGACTCCAGACTGGGCGTTAGCCTCTCTGATATCTAAGGGCATTGTTTATAGCCTGGGATCTACATTACATGAAGAAACTGGAGAACTGCATATTTTTCTTTGCATTTTTTCCAAATAAAACAGGTACTGCAGTACTTGATACAACCATTCCCGTAAGACAGTTTAACGTTGGCACACTTAACAACTGGCTTCAAACAAGTACATTTTTGGGCTCTAAACTTTAAAGGAGACTTAAAGAGGCTCCACCTTTGAGGGAGCACATTCAAAGAATTTTAAAATTGCTATTGCATGTTCTCGGCTGATCTCCAAACTTTTAGTTAACGAAGAGGAAAAACAATGTCTTAAAAAAAAAAAAAAAAAGTATTTGGAGCTTCCCACAGTGCCATTTGTTGCAAGCTGGTTGCTCTGGAGTCTTTCTGAGGACAAAAGCAGTTGAGATGTGGTTAAACAAAACAACTACTGTAGATCTGTTTTTCAAAGAAAGCATTGCCTCTTCTGGCTGGAAGGGGGGAAGCGCCATGGCTGGGTGAGGGGTTTTTTTCTTTTTTACGCAAGGAAGAAGTGTTACTTTTTTTTTATCTCCAAGTCAAAGCCAGGGACCTGTTGATTTTTTTTGTTTGTTTGTTTGTTTTCTTTTTTTAAAGTTGTATGGAAAGAAGAGTGCCTGCCTGTGTGTTTGGAGCCCGTGTGATGAGTGCAGTGGGATGTGATGCAAAGCACTTGTGTGTATGTGTTGTTTTTAATTTAAAAAGAAGCTGTTACGCTTGCAGCAGCCTGTTCCTGTCTTACTTTGTACATGTGCCAATGCTCTCCCTGCTGTGCACCTGGCTCTTCTGCCTGCCTCATGTCCTCTCTAGTACATTTGGATGTGAGTGCTGTTTCCTGTTCTCGCTTGGATTTTCCTGGCTGTGTATATAGACCTTGACCTGTTCTCTGTAGAGTGTATAGGCATTTTTTTTTTCTTTTTTTGGAAACCAGACTGCAGGGGTGGAGGTGGGAATACAACTGCCTCTCCCCAGTGCCACCAGTATCCTTAGGGTGAGCTTCTGAGATTGGAAGGCTGATACGGAGAAGGGCAGTGAAGGGCGGCTCTGTTCACTACAGCCTTGACCAAGTGTGCCGTTTACACCAGTGCCTGGATCGGGCTCCTCTGTGGCTTGACACTACCTCCGCATATTGCAGATACTTGGAGGCGCTTGTGAGGTGCTCGTGTGCCGGGAGTTCACTGCTCCTTAGCAAACTGACAGCACTGAATCTCGAAAGCCCGAAGCAGCAGCCACATCATCTTATTGTAGCCTCGCTTGCCTCAAACATAATTTCAACACAAGTCTATAAACATAATTTCGATGTAACTTCTGAAACACAATCTCAGCACAACCACTGTGTTGTAATACTTGCTGCAGGAGTACGAGGCGCTGTTAAAAATTGTCTAATGGCCTCCCAGTTCCCCTCTTGTTGCTTGTTATGCTCACTTGCATTGTTAAACTTGATAGCGTGGAAGGACCACTGAAAAGCACTGAGGAGTTGTTAATTAAGTCAGATCGTTAAGTTGGGAAGCAGGTTTGAACTGAAAGGCCAGCGGCAGGGAGTCATGGCCTGTCACAGGTGTCTGTCCTGTTGTAATGCCACCCTTCTTGGGGCAGCAGAGCCTGGGAAAGGGGGCTGCTTACACCAGTGGGTAAAGGTGGTTGGTAACTGCTGCTGTAGATCTCTTTCCTTCTGTGTTCTGGGCTCTCTCCTACCTAAGTCCTGATGTGCAACCCCCTTGGAGACACTGCTTGCTTCTCCAGGAGGAAATCTCTAGATAGGGTGGGGGCAAGGAGGAGGTCTCAAAGTTGCACGCAGGTAACCCCAGAAAGTGGAGTGGCTTCACACTGGTTTGTGCCCGTTCTGGCTCAGGGGAGCGCAGGGGTCGTGCTGGAGGAGGAAGCCTGCGACACGGGTGCCTTCCTCCGAGGAGACCCTGGAGCGGCTGGGGAGATGGGCAGCGCGGTCAGCGCGTGCACAGCCTGTGCTGTGTCCACAGCTCGGTGCTCCCTCGTGTCCCGGCGTCCAGCTGGGCCCGGCGGTGCTGGCGAGGGGGCAGCCCCCTCGTTGCTCTGCTCCTGGCGCCGTGCTCCTCTTCCACCGGGCACTTTCACAAGCTCTTTTTTCTCACTTTTCTTGCTTTGGAGCTGCCTTGTAAGCAGGTCGGCTTGCGACTTCCTCTTCTGTCACGTTTGGCAGGGAGGGCTAGCGATTTCCAACCCATAGCTGGTCCGTGGCTGAGCAGCTTGGCTAACGAGCATGGAAAGAACGAGCTGTTCAGATGGATTTAGCTGTTACAGTATGGCACAGACTCCTTCCCCCACTCCGCTTGCAGCTGCCAGGGCAGGAGTGGAGTTCCCAGAAGTGCTCTCTGCAGGTATTTTGCTGCAAGAGTGTGCGTTTGTGGGTGTGTGCGTATGTCGCAGCTCATAGAGGCAAGTGGTGTGACGCTGTTGGCTGGCTGGAGTGTGTTAACTGGGGAAAAGAGCAAAACTATTGTAAGCTTGTGACTTTTGGTGTATGATCTGTAAGTACTGAGCTGTGCAGGTGGGTTGAGCAAAGGGTCCTCCCAGAGTTTATGCGATAAAGTCCACAACCTCGTGGCATTGTTATATATAAGGCATCATATGGTGGAGAAAATATAGAGCGTTGTAACTTTTCCATGTAAAGCAATCTAACTGGCATTAAACAAGTTGTGAATTTAAGTCTGTTGCTGTCTGGAAATTGCATCTGTGAGGCTTTGCCCATGTGGGGAGGGGGCGGCGGAGCCTGCAAGTGAATGCTTGGCAGCTCCTAACACAGTCACTCCTCTTTGCTTTCCCCCGGTGGGCTGAGAGGCACGGAAGAGTCTCCAGGTGCTCCGGAGCCTGGGCTCAAAGGCCCCAGGGTCTCTGCAGCAAACACCCTTGTCTGAAGGTACCAGGTTTTTTAAGCCCTGATCTCACGCACTGTTTATTGGTACTGCCCAGTTCCCACCTGCCAGCTCATGTTTGCTTTCCTGGTGCTAGAAGACCAGGAAGAAGCAGCCCAAGGCCTCCTTGACCTTTTCCTGCTCCCCTTTGCAGGGCAGGAAGGGATTGAAGATGCCCTGAGGCCACCTCCTCCCGAGCGCTGCCAGCTCCTGGCCTGTTGCTGGGGGCTGGTTGCTGTGTTCCAGTTCTGGCAACAACAGTCCGGGGCTGGTGGCCTGGAGAGGCAGCCACCGGGGCCGTGTGGGCCGGCTGCAGGCAGGCATGGAGCTGTGGGGGCACAGACCCTACGTCCCGCAGGGCACCCTCGAGACGGACTTCCCTCTGCCCCTCTGCAGGTGAGGATCATCAGCCCTGGCAGGGGGGAACCTCTGCGCCTCCCCAGGCAATGTGAGAGGGAGAGCCGGGGGCTGCGTGCCCTCACCCCAGCCCCACGGCCAGGCCTCCTCCAGCCCTGCTCCCCCTCGGGTTCCCCAGGGCCAGCGGGGAGGAGTGCAAGTGTCCAAGCACTACTGCAGCTGGCTGCTGGGGGACAAAGCAGCCCTGGGCCAGATGTGGAGACCCTCTCCCTGGGTCCCTCCCCTGGGGTTGCCCCAGCACCCCCATCCTGCCCTGACAGCCATCAGGCCAAGATCCTGCTGCCCCTGCAGACATCCCCGAGGAGATGCAATACCCAGGGCCCGGACAGATGTGTCCCCTGCCACCCCTGGTGTGAAGCCCTCACCTCTCTCTGTCCCCCCTGCAGCGACCAGTACGTGACACTGCGGGGGCCCCGCCATGCCCCTGTGCTGCAGCAGGCCGGGCGCTGGAAGTACACCCCCATGGGCCGGGACGCCGGGGGCCAGAGCTGGTCCACGGGGCCGAGCAGCTGCAGCGAGAGGGAAGACGCCTGGTACGCGCTGCCTTGCAGCGGCACCTGCCCGGCCCTCCAGCGCTGGCACCAGGCCCACGCCAGGCAGGAGCACCTGCCCCCAGGTAAGGAGTGGGGCAGAGACAGGCTGTCCTGTATCTCAGGGCCAGCACGGAGAGATGGCAGCAGACTGGAGGGAGGAAATAGCTGAGCAGAGAACTGTTGCTGCCTCAGTTTCCCCACCTGCAAAGCAGCAGCAGCCAGAATGCTGGAAGCTGCAGCTAGACCAGGATGGGGCTGAGCTCGAGGCGGAGCGAGGGGTTCCTGAGGCAAAGGAGGGGGGCACGGCGCTGCCCTCCCGCTCCTGCTGGCTCTGCTTGCTGCCCCACAGCTTACGCCCAGCGCCTGCGGGAGGTGGCATGGTGGGACCCCGTCGTCCCTGCTCAGTACCTGGGACCCAGCACCCGCTGGGGAGCCTTCCTGTGGCAGGAGAAACCCACCCGGGGGAAGGAGTACGGTAAGAGCTTGGGGGGGGGGGGGGGCAGCCAGGGTGGCTGCAGGGCCCCCGGCTCTGCCTGCTCTCACCCCCTTCCCCTCTGCTTTGCAGTTGCCACCCGCCACCAGAGCCCCAGGGAGCTGGGGGGCAGCTTGGGGTACGTCCCCGGCCTCTCCTTCTGCCACCCCCCCTTCACCACCCAGGATGTCTGCACCTGGAGCCACCTCTGCCACCCACCTGTCACCACCCAGTGAAGGCTGCCCTGCAGGACTCCTCCGGGCCCTCCCTGGGGATGGGGCTGGAGCAGACAGGCACCACCAAGTGCCCAGGTTCAGGTCTTTATTAATAAAATAGTTTGGCCCTTTGTCCCTGTCCTGCAATGGGCCCCACAGTGCCAACAGCCTCCTGTGCCCGGGTCCCCACGGGGGCTGCTGGAGCCCACCCCGGACCCACAGCAAGGCCCCCGCACCTGCAAGCTGCCCCTCGCCCTGCGCAGGCCATGGGGATGGAGCCGTGCTGGCCTGTCCCACTGCTGCTCCGGGCCGTGAGACGCAGCGGGGGAGTGCAATGGGTCCCCAGCCTCACTGGGCTCCCTGGCCGGGCTCTTGGTGCAGAGTCCCAGGGCTCGAAGGCACAGGATGGTTGAGCCCCCGCCTGCTCCCTGCTCAGTCCCTGAGAAGCGTTGGAAGGGCTCGGTGTGGCCCTGGCGTGCCCGTCCTGTCTGCTGGTGCCCAGGTGGCAACAGGATCCCTGCCAGTCTCATGTCTTCTTGTCCCTGGAGGAGCAGAGGGGAGCCACCAAGGTGAGGGCACGGGCCGGTCCTTGCGCCCTGCAGGGCCACCAGCCCCCATCACCTCCTGCCTCCCAGCGACTCACTGGTGCTGCAGGCTGAAGTCTGGCCAAGCCCCCATGGCCGTCAGCTGCTGCTCCAGCTCCACGATGCGCAGGCCGATGTACCCCGAGGACAGCAGCAGGGCCACCATGCTGGGGGACAGGGCAGCGTCAGGCCTGGGGCACGAAGCAGTAACCGCGCGTGGCAGGGCTACCCGGGGCACGGTGCCAGGGCAGAGCCCAGGGCCAGCAGCATGGCGGGGACTCCAGTACGCTCCCCGTGGGACACCACGGGCTGCAGAGACGGTGGTGGGCAGATGCCCAGGGGATGGGGGGGGAGTTGGGGATGCCAATGCCACGCGGGCGAACCTGCCTGTGTGAGGACGTGTGTGTGGGGATGGGGACCCAGGGCTTGGTGGCATGCAGGGTGCCTGGCCGTCCAGGTGGCAGGGGTGAAGCTATGAAATGCATGAACACGTCTGGGGGACTCACAGCAGCAGGTAGATGATGATGACGGTGTTGAGGGGGCTCGTCTGGGCCAGCCAGTCCTTCACAGTTGTCTTGGTCTGTACTGTGGCATGGGGCCCCCCTGTCAGGACGAGGTGGTCAGTGCCGGCCAGGCTGGGCTGGCATCGGGGCTGGCGAAAGCCTCTGCCCCGGCCCCCTTGGTCATCTCTCCCCTCTCCCCATTGCAGCCCGCCCTGTGACACCTGGGCTGGCTCTGACCTGCACTGGGTGTCAGGGGACAGTGGGGACAGCACCATGGCTGAGCCCAGGCAGTGTCTCCTTCCCCACTGCCCCAGCTGATCCACCCCAGGAGCTGTGTGTGGCTTTGCTAAAGGTCCACGCTCACCTCTGCCCCGAGCAGGCACGGCTTCGTCCTCCTCAGCCTGACTTGGATTCAGGCTTAATCCATCTGCACAAAACCGGGAGATGTTCACTGAGTACCCCGGGACTGGGAAGGGAGCTGGGGGGTCCTGGTCATCCAGCAGGACACGCTGGGCCCCCACAGGAGGATCCCGCTCTCCCCAGTGCCCTGGGAGATGCTGGGTAGGGTCCATGGGCTGCGTGGTCCCACATGCACCGTGCAGGGATGGGGAGGAGCAGCAAAGTCAAGAGTTGGGACCGGGGCAGAAACAAGGACGAGGACACAGTCCTGAGCGCTGAACACTTGTGCCAGTGCAAACAGGGCCGTGGCCGATACCTGGCTGCAGCGTGCAGGTGGCACGTGTGCAAAATCCCAGTGACCGTGTAAGGGAGGCGTGCCAGCACACCGGGGATGCCTGGCCCCGGAGCCACCACTCACCAGGCTGGTCTAGGAGGCTGCTGAGCTCCAGGGTGCCCTGCCCCAGGTCAGACTGGCTTGAGGTCTGGAATAGGAAAAGCTTCAGTTGCAGAGCACCTCCCCGGGCATCAGCACCTCTGCCACAGCCACAGGGAGACATGCTGGACCTAAGGACACTTGGCTGAGAAAGGTGCTGGAGATGACATGGTGAACTGCCCATAAAGGAGCTGCTCTGCTGTGTCCCCCGAGCCCCTGCGTGACCCTGCAGTTGTCAGAGGCACCAGGACAGAGCCCAAAGGCTCCCTGAACACTAGGCTGGGGCATTTTAACTCCACATTTCCCCCTCCACCCTGAAAGCCCTCCCCGGGGGCTGCAGGCACCCACGCAGCTTGGGGAGAGGGAGTGGGAGGTCCTGGCCCCCCCCCCCCCCCCCGGGGCCGGGGCAGGAATCCCCCAGGGCAGCTCAGCGGGGCAGAACTGCCTCCACCCCATCTGACCCGGCCTGGCAGAGCCAGGTCCTGCCAGAGGGTGACAGAGGGACAGTGCCAGCCCGTAGGTCCCCCTGCTTGAATCCTGCTGCCAGCAATTTCCCATCTTTACCAGCGTCGTCTTAAGGATGTGCTCGGTGCTGCCGCCGAGGGGAAAGGTCAAGGGGCTGCTGTTCTGGCCGTTATCCTGGACGAGGAGAAGAGGGTGGGTGGGAGATGGGGGAGGCTGGGTCAGCTGGAAGCCCCCCAGTCCTTGTAAGGGGGGGTAAGAGAGCCCCTACCCCCCCCCCCCCCCCCAGGCCCCGCAGCGCAGTGCCCACCTGCAGGTGTTTGCAAAGCGACTTGAGGAGCTGGTACGTGGCCTCCCGCCTGCGCAGCGACACGAAGAGGAACTGCCGGAGGAGGAGGAGGGTTGCACCGCTTTCGCGGGGAGCGCCGAGCGCGGCCCCGACGGGGCAGCAAGGGGACTGGCACCTGCAACCCCCAACATCCCCACAGGGCCAGAAGCGCTGAGCGCTGGGGCAGGGCTGGGCTGGGGATCCCTGTCCCCTGGGGGAATTATCTGCCTGCAGGGACGTGGCAGCCTGGTGATGCTCAAAACGTGCCCAGCGCTCATGGGGTGGTTTGGCTGCTTTGCCTCTGCTGACACCGGTGCTGGCGCTGCCTTGCACCCCGTCTCCTCATCCCGTTTCCCCCACCCCGGCCTGATCCTGCTCTCACCTTCTCCCCCTCGGCTGTGCGGATGCTGAGGGCGTTGGGGACCAGAAGCGCTGTGTTAGTCTTCTTGAGGGTGGAGATGGAGGGGATGGGGACCACTGCCTGGGCCGAGAGGAGTCCAAACAGCGTGAGGGGCTGCACGGCACCGCCGCCCACCCCGCACTGCCCACCGCCCCCCCAGCTCGCCCCCTCCGCGCCATGCATGCTGCCCGCCGCCCAGCCCCACGCTGCCGGTCCCCTGCCACGGGCCAGCCGGGTCCCACCTTGATGTCCTTGAGCAGGAGGGAGGAGTGGAAGCAGACGTAGCTGGAGGAGACGTAGAGGCGGCCGTGGTAGGGCACCTCTTTCTGCCAGGCGCAGGAGAAACCTGCGGCGGGGCAGAAGGGCTGGGCTCAGGGGGGGCTGGGAGTGGGGGGCGCGGGGCTGGGGCGGGGGCACTCACAGGCCAGCAGCGCTTCCTTCTCGGCGATGTCCCTGAAGGCCTTGCGGAAGCTCGCGGTGCGCTTGCTCAGCTGCGGGAGGGCGAGTGTTGGCGAGGGGCCGCGGGCACCGAGACGACCCGGCGCTTCGGGGGTCCCTGCAGCTTTACATCGGTCCCGACACTGGGACGTGTCCTCCCCCGGCTCCCCGGCCCGGGCAAAGGGACGCGTGCACCCAGGGGACATCACTGCCCGGGGCGTACCATGGGGGAGCACAGGGCTGGCAGTGGGACCCCCCTCCTAGGGCACCCCGGACCCCCTCTTCGCCCCCGCGGAGCCAGCGCGGTGCTGCAGACTCACCGCCGAGGCCGAGCCGCCCTGCTTGCCCGCGTCCGTCCCCTTGCAGAAGGAGGGGTCGCAGGTTTTGGACCTGGAAGGAAGCGGCGTGAGCAGGGCCGGGGGGCCGCCTTGGGGACGGGGTCCCCCCCCAGGCACCGAGCCCACCTGGCGAGGGCGAGGTGTCTCCTCTGCTGGGCGGCCGTGTCGCCCCGCTCCTCCAGGCTCTGCCACTTCTTCTCCTCCAGCACCTTCTTCTTGCTCTTCTTCTGCTTCCCCGACATGACGGAAGAATCCGTCAGGCAGCTGGGGGAGAAGAAGGTGGGTTAAGACAGGTCCCGCGCACCCCCGGCCCGGGATGACCGGGGATGGTGGCAGAGGCGTGGGGCAGCGCTGGCCCCGCAGGACAGGCAAAGCCCCCCCAGGATGCAGCTACGTCCTCACCGCAACCAGGAGAGCAAAGTCCGCCGCAGCGCGAAGGACGCGGGGCAGGGCGAGGACGGCATGGGGCGGGGGGGCACCAGCGCCGCGGCCGGGGGGGCCCAGGGGGTCAGGCAGCCGGGGGAAGCGATTTACATGGATGCTTCGTGGTCCCCGGGGCTTGCCCGGCGGGCACAGAGGTGGGCATCGCCACCACCTGCCTCCCCGCTTACTCTTGGGGATGGCCGAGAGATTTTGGGGTCCTAACAAAACCCCCGGGGATGCAAAACCCGGGCGGCAGGATAAACCCGGGCGGTACCGGAGGAAGAGGCGGCGGGCGAGGAGGTAGCTGGGGCTCTGCCAGGCTCCTGCCTGCCCCGTTTCCCTGGTGCCCGCGGCGGCACGTCCCTGCCCACGGCTGGGCTCGGCGGCAGCGGCTTCCCGGGGCTTTGCCACGTCCCTGCGGGGAACCGGGCGCCTGGAGCGATTTTTTTCCATTGGGACAATCTACGGGAAAAGCCGCACCCTGTCCCGGCCGGGCCCTCCCCAATCCTTAAACCGCAGCGGGGGGAGGAAGGCGACCCCCCCACCCGCCATGGGAATGAGGCAGGGAGCAGGGCAGGACGCCTGGGTCCCCGCGAGCGGCCAGCCGGAACCTGCAGCACCCACAGCAGAGCGGGTGGCAGGACTCCTGGGTCCCTCCCCAGCTCTGGGGGGGCTGCGAGGTGGCTGTGATCTTGGCCGGTCCCCCCTGAGCCCCCCAGGTTTGGGGTGCACAGCCACAGCAATGGGGAGGCAGGACACGTCCCGTCCCCCCCGCCGCCCGTCCTCTCTCGGAGGAGACGAACAGGGGCAGGAGCCGGAGCAAAGTTCCCAGAGCCAAATCCCTTCCCACGGGCCGGAGCCCGGCGGTACCTCGCGGCCGGCAAGGCCGAGCCCTCCCGGCCCGCGCCGGGGTCCCGCTCTCGGCCGGCTCCGCTCGGCTCCATCTCCGGCCCGCCCGGCTCCCACGCACGCACCGCGGCTAGACCCGGCCCCTCGGCCCGCACCCTCCTCCTCCTCCTCGGGGCGAGGAAGGGCGGGCCGGGACCAGCCCGAGCGAGTTCCCGGGAGGCGTCGGGCCCTGCGCGGCCGCCAGCTGCCCGCTCCGCTACCCACTTGCCCATGTCCGTGCGCAGCTCCGCTCCCGCAGGCCCAGGGGCCCCAGCAGTCCCTCGGTGGCGGCGAGGTGGCATTCGGGCACCGGTGCCACCAGGGCGCTTCGAGCCCGGGCGGTCGCCCACGCGCCGTCTTCCAGCCCACCGAGGCCGTGGCGGCGATGCCCAGCGGTGCGGCAGCCCTGGGGGACAGACGGGGAGGTCCGTGCCCGTGTGACGCTTCCTCGCCCGTCCCCTCCCCGCCTGCCCAGCACCGCTGCAGTGTCCACGGACCCGCTTCCGCAGTGCCCAGCCGCAGGAGGGGCCCCAGCCCTGAACCCCCCCCGGCCGCTGCCGGGGTGCGTGCCAAGGCCTCGGGCTCCCGGGGGTTCACGCCCTGCTCTCTGGACCCGCTGCCATAAAGCCCTGCTGGCAGCGCCGGCCCGTCACGAGGGCCCCGCCATAAAGCGCCGTTGAGGGCTTGGCCAGCGCCCAGAGCTCGGCACCGCGGCGGGTGCCAGGGACCCGGTGCTGCAACCCCCCCCCCCAGGGCCACAGCCCCCCTGGAGCCCGGCTCTGCCCCCCCCAGCCCCCAGGAGTGCCCTGGCACACGCGCACCATCACTAGCACACGCGTACACCCGATCACGTGCACACCCACCCGCCCTGCCACACACTAACACACACGTACACGCTGTCGCACACACTGCCTCACGCATACACACGTAGGCGTTGTCTCACACACACACAGGCACACCCGATCACAGGTGCGCACACACACACACACACTCACACCCTCCCTCACACACCCCCATCTTTCACATGCATGCACACACACGTGCACACACGTACATGCACTCACACACAGTGCAGACACACGTGCACACCCTATCATGCACGTACACACACACACACACACACACACACACACACACACACACACACACACACACACACCCCTCACCCCGGCACTCACCGCCTCCCCCCCGCCCCTGGGGCTCCGCGGCCGCCCCGCCCCCTGGGCCTGGCCCCGCCCCCGGCCCCGCCCCCGCCCCGACGCAGCGCGCAGCCGCCACAAGCCCACGTGGCCGCGCCCCGCGCCTGCGCACAGCCGCCCCTCCGCGGACACGTGACCGGCACGTGCAGGCAGGCGCGGCCCCTGCCCGGCCGGGGCACACACGTATGGCCAGACGCCTGCAGCACACACAGGCATGCACACCAGCCTGTGCACGCACACACGTGTTCACACAGGCCCTCTATACACACCCCCTCAGTGCCATTGCCTTTCTGGCCCACCCCTGTGCCCAGACCCTCGTGGGCTCCCCCAGTCCCTGCTCACCTGTGCGCTGTCGCCCATGGCCTCGTCCCAGCGCTGTGCCACCAGGCCCAGGCAGGCTCTGGACAAAGCTCAGGCGTCAGGGTGGCACCATGCCCTCCCTGCTGCCCAGGGGAGCTGGCACCCCACATGGAGCCAGAGGGTCCCAGTGCTGCAGGCCAGACACGGCCCAGGGTGCTGTCTCTGTGCTCGAGGCACAGCGCTGCAACAGCACCTTGCCGGCAAACCGAGCTCTCCCAGGACTGCACTGGACCCCCATGGGAGGTAGGGTGGTTTCTAACCCCTGTGCTGTTACTAGCAGCCAAAGCTGGGACTAGGAACCTCCTGCCCTGCTGTGAAATTCAAATAACCAAATACCTCAGCTGTGAGGCAGAAACATGGTGGTGGAGCTTGCATATGGCTAACAAACCTCCTTCCAGCCAGGCCTCCCAGGCCCCCCCATGTGCCCCATAGGCTGTACCAGCTCCACACACAGCCATTGCAGCTGGAGACTGCTCCTGGGGGTGCCCAGGGCCAGGGCCAGCCTTGGCAGCAGCTGTTTGGTTTCATGGAGGATTGGGTGGTTTGTGCTTCAGCTTCACCTGCCACAACACCTAGCGCTGCCCTGACTCCATGATCCTGTCCCAGCCTGTCCCCTGCGCTGGGCTGCTGGCCACAGGGTTATTTTTCCCCAAAGGAACCCATTTAGTCCTTGCCCTTCCCTGCTGCCCCGTGCCCAGCCTGAGCCCGCTTAAAAAGCTAACCTCGGGACTGCACGGGCGGGAGCAGTGCAGGGAGCTCTCATTGGCTGTCCCCACCCGGAGGTGGGACACAGCAGGGCAGGAACCAATCAAATGCCCTTGCCCAGCAGCCATTTTCTTTATGGGCACAGTCCCAGTAGCCTCAGGCGGCGGCAGCCATCTTTGTTGAGGGCAGTGCCTTGCCCCATGCCTGAGGTGGGGATGGCGAACATGGCGCTGGCCATGAGGGCAAAGGGGACGCAGCAGCGAGCCCCCCACCTGCCCCAGGCCCCACAGGGGACAAAGCACAAAAAACTGCTGCAGTTTTCAAAAAAAAAAAAAAAAAAAAAAAAAAAAAAAAAAAAAGAAAAAAAAAAAGATCAAAAAACCATGATGCTGGGGCAGGCAAGGAGAGCAGGCTCAGCCCTGGCAGGCGTTAGGGAGAAGGACGAAGGGGACCAGGCTAGGCTGTGGAGCAGCGTGGGGAGCCATAGGCCAACCTGGCCCCTGGCACCCTGCACCCTTGTCCACACTGGTGCTGAGGGGAGGGTGGCAGGGTGCGTCTCCCCCTGCCCCACATGTGGGGAGGCACTGAGGGCACCATGCCCAGCATCACCACCTGTCATCACCCACCATCTAGTCCAGCCTCCCTGCAAATATGCATCTGGCTCCTGTTCTTCACAGCCGTGAGTGTTAGCCATCGGGCTGAGGGCCCGAAGCATGGGATCACATGAGCTGGGAGCGGAGCCCAGACCAGCCCCAGGCCTCATGGCACCTGCCCAGAGAGAATACAGGCTCCCCAGAGCAGGGGGGGCCAAGGAAGAGGTGTCCTCTGACAACAAGAGCATTTATTCAAGTTTAGAGGTGTTTTTTGTTGTTCATTTCTCTCCCCCCTCCTCCTTTAAAAAAGTGCTATATAAAGACACTGACCTTACAAAAGCATGTTAAAACCAAGGGCCGGGCAAGCCTGTCCCCCAGGGCCGGGGCTGACCCCCGCAGCCCGGCCCCAGGCCTTCTAGTGTTACACTTGTGCAAACACACAGGGACATCCTTCAGCAAGTCCAAGGAGAGTGTGGGTGACCAGTCCCGTGCAAAGTGACAGAGAGGCAGGGCAGTGGCCAGATCCCACCTGAGCCCAGCTCCTCAGTCCTGGTGCCTTCCCCTCCCGTCAGGGTCCCTCCAGGGGACCAGCAGCACAGACATCACCGCAGTCAGGGACAGGCACCCGGCTCAGTTGACAGTGTTGCTCCGGCTCCTTCCCTCTGTGCTTCCCGTCTCGCTCGGCTGGGTCCCTCCTCCGTTCAGCCCCAGCAGGTAGACATCATCTGTGGGGACACGAGTGATGGCTTAGGAGCTGCTGGGGTGACCCAGCACACGCTGGCCTGGTCCTTAGAGGTTCTCCTGCCACCAGCATGAGGGCCCCAAGGCAGCACAGGGACTGCACAACACTTACTGCGAGCCCCACAGATGGGGGGTTCAGTGCTCTACTCAAGGGTGGGGGGGAAAGCAAGAACTGGGCACCCAGAAGGGCTGAGATGCAACTGATGAGCTGACACCCATCCCCAGCTGACGGGTCCCAGGCACAGCAAGGGGCACCCAGTTCCCAGCCCCTCACATTTGGCTACCACCAGGGACAACTAGAGGGACCTCCCTCTCCACACCTCAGCCACCCGTGGGGTACAGGGCTCAGCACAGCCATTGCACAGCTAGACAGGGGCACGTCCTCCCCCCCAGGAGGGCACAGCAAGCAGGCACAGCCCCCCAGCATTGGCACAGCCCAGGGCACTGCCTGCTCTGGGGACAGGGGCAGCAGAAGCGAGAGCACAGGGAGCTGGGCCTGCCTGTGTGCCTACCAGGAGGGTCACCCGGCTCCCACCGGGCAGGGCTGCAAGCTTCCCTGCAGCCAGCCTTGCCCCGACATCTCCCACCGGGATAAAGCTCCCAGCACCTCGCTGCAGCCTGGGCGATCTGGAAAGACACTTTCCCTTTAGCCCGGGGGACAGCCAGAGCCCCCAAACCCACACCCGCCCCCTCCCAATGCTCCCAGCCCCATGGTGACACTCACGGAAGCGGACCCGGATGGGCCAGATCATGATGCAGCACAGAGACACTGTGGCAGCCATGGCAATGCCCCCAGTGACCACCACCATCACCCAGTGGTAGAAGCTGATGCAGGCAGGACAGCAGAGCTCGGTCCTGCAGGGAGAGGACAGGAGGGGCCGTGCTTGGTGGCAGGACTGGAGCCTGGCCCAGCGCTGCCCAAACACCCTGGGGCTGCTGACACCCTCCCACTGCCTGGCAGCTGTCCTAAGCACTCAGCTGGGTCTGCTGCAGGCATCAGGGCTGGTTCACGCTTGGGCATGAGAGGTAGGTCCAGAGCAAGGAGAGGTGGCAGCACCCTGGACATCTTGATCCCCCACCCCTCAGCTTTTGGGGCCAAAACAGAAGTCAAGGAAGGATTTAAGACAAATCAGTGCTGGTTTTCACTGAGGTCTCTCACTAAGGGTATAGGGGCATGCTCCAAACAAGGGCTATCTGGACCCCAGCAGATCTGGTTGAAGATGTCACTGGGAGGGTTCCCACTCTGCAGGGACACTTACGGGCATGGATGCAGGTTCTGGATTGCCATCACAGCCAGTCCATTGGCCATCTTGTCCGTGAAGCTCATGGCCCCGTAGACAAATGCACCGCTGTGCTGCAAGGGGAGGGAAAGCCTCATCTCCCACTGCACTGGGACCTGCCTGTGCCACACATCCCAGAGGCATGGAGAGCAAGAGCCTTGTGCCCTCTCATGGGCAGAGCCCATATTACACCAGAGTCCAGCAAGCAGCAAGTCTGGTCATAAGGGACAGGGCTGCCCCGATCCCCGACTGCTGCATATCCCCCCAGACATCTCCTCAGCCCCACTGCGACACTCTACCTGAGCTGTGGTCCAGCCCAGATGGATGGTGCAAACGTACCGTGTTGGTCCCAATGAGGTCAGCCGTCATGGAGAGGGACGTGACCAGGATGATGGCTGAGCCAGCCCCAAGCAGCATAGCCGCCGCGTAGATCTCCGCTCCCATCTGCCTGGTCAGGGTCACCCAGGAGGCAAAGGCCAAAATCACCAGGATGCCCACGAAGTAGGTCAGCTGCTCCACACCAGCATGGGGACAGGCAGAGGGAGAGGGGAGAACTCAGGCTTGGCTGGCCACGCTCCAGGCCCAGCCAACTCTCAGCAAGGCAGGGGTGAGCACAGAGCCAACACCAGAGTCAGCCCTGGTGCAAAACACCCTCAAGTCTAGAGACACCAGCCAACACTCCCCAAAACAGCAACTGCCCAAGAGAACAGGGCGGTGCAGGAAGACTGTTTCCTCCATCCCACAGCCCAGTGCTCCAGCACCAGTATGGCACTGGGCAGCAGCTGTGGGTGGGCATGTCCTGCTTGGCTGCCAGCTGCTCCCTAGGACTAGAGGGAGAGCTAGGACCATTTTCCCGAGAAGGAGAGAGGGGGCCTTCCCAGGGATGGTGTTTGCTCCAGACAAGAGGGGGATGCACTGGAGGGGTAGCCCCTGTCCTGCTGGCACTGCAGGAGACCCACACGCCCCACATAAGCAGGGTGGCACCAGCCAAGCCCTCCTGTTTCTTGTGGGCACCTCTGGACTCTCCCAGACCTGCCAGGGCTGAGCAGCATAGACAATTGTAGGCCAGCACCGTGTTCCCTGACCTCAGCACCCTCAGAGAGGAGTGGGATAGTCCATGCTCCCTCACCTGGCTCACCACCTGCACAGCCCCACCGCCCTGCGGGACCACACTGAGGCAGGAGGCTGCTTGGCAGCCAGGGCAGAGGACGTGTGCAGGGGTCCCTGCTCTGCAGGGTTCAGGTACGCTGAGCACTCTGCTCCCAGGACACTTGTGGGAGCAGGATCTGGCCTTCCTCCCCAACCCTGCCCCACCAGGCTCCCAGGACTCACATTTCGGCCTATCCACTTATTCACAGGCTTCATGAGGAAGGAGGAGAGGAAGCCACTGACGTACATCATCAAGGGGATGGTGGCAATGTATTTCTGGGAGACACAAGGACATAAAGATCAGCTCCAGGCCCTTGGCACAAGACCCTTGCCCAAGCAACTTCAGCACATGGGCTGAAACCTGTCCTGTGCCCACCTTGGGCAGCAGCAGCGAGTTGGTCAGGTACATGGCAATGTAGGTCTGGGACAGGTTGACGATGAGCCGGGTGGCCATGTAGAGCACTGCCACCTGCAAAGAGAGATGTGGCAAAGACATGGCAGTGCTGCTCAGCCTGCGCAAACTGGAGGCGGGAGAGGCTGACACCTCCTGTGCCCAGCCCTGCCATGGCCCAGAGGC
Source organism: Dromaius novaehollandiae (assembly GCF_036370855.1). NCBI lineage: Eukaryota > Metazoa > Chordata > Aves > Casuariiformes > Dromaiidae > Dromaius > Dromaius novaehollandiae. Next base: position 4,603,947 of record NC_088122.1, on the reverse strand, counting down.
TGCTGCACACCACGACAAGGACAGGCCACCCGATGTAGGTGGGTGCCGAGTACAGCCTCATCCTCACCCCTACCAGGCAACACATCCCTGGGCTAGAGGATGCCCCTGTCCAAGCCCAGCATCCAGGCAGGGCAGTGTCCCAGGACAGGCGCCGTGACCCCCCCACTCAAAGCCAGATGCCGGGTGGCAGTGCTCCTGTCCCCGTTGTACCTGGTAGAAAGCAGGCTCCAGCAGCCAGTGTTTCCAGAGCAGCAGGGGACGCGGGGGGCTCGCCGGCTCCTTGTGCAGCAGGGGTGTGCTCTCCTCGGGCTGGGGCAGCACGCCCAGTGGGTATGGCTTCTCTTTGGTGCCCAGGTGGAAGATGAGGGAGAACACAGCTCCCAGGCCCACCACAATGAGGGACAGGTTCTGGTGAGAAAAGAGGGTGAGCATAGCAGAGGGTGCCCCTTGCCTGTCCACCATCCACCCCATCCAGAAGACTGGGGAGCAAAAATGGGTTCCTAAAAACCCAGGGGGAGGTTGATGCTGCCCCTGTCCAGTGCAGCAGGTGAGATCTCAGGGTACCAGCATTTCAAATCCCCCTGCTACCCCCTGAATTCATCCCTGTCCTGCCCAGGGGAGAGCCCTGCCACTCACCCGAAATACAGGGACATCCTGGATGCCCAGGTGCTCCATGTGCTCAGGCTGCTCCACCTGCAGGTTCAGCAGAAGCCAGGCCAGGCCATACACAGTGATATTGGCCATGACGGTGAAGGCATACCTGGGGGAGTCAGCGTGTCCGAGTGATGCAGAGGGATGAGCACAGCGCACACCCCAAACCAAGGCTAGCCCCAAGTCAGGCAAGGTACAGCCAGCTTTGCACTGCATGGTGATACCTCCAAGAGCACACAGTGACAGGCCAGCCCTGGCCATGCATTCACCATCCTGAGGCACCTCCCAGCATCCTCCATCCAAGCCCTGGGGCAAGACTGGGAGGAAGCCAAGCTTCCTCCGGATCAGTCTGTCCATCCCCAGTCACAGACCCTCTCCGCCCTAAGGATGCCCCAGCTCACACGCTGCTCACCAGGACCTGGAGCCCCTAGAGCAGAGCCCTGCTGTGCCTTGGCTCAGGGTTACTCCAGCACCAGCCCCACATCCTTCCTGCATGGGGTGAGATGTGGTACCGCTCATCCTGCCGGAAGGGCAACTTCCTCCCACTAAGGTAGATAACCAGGCCCTGCTCTGTCTGATAAACACTCTTCCCCACAGCCTGATCCTGCCAGATAACAGCACAGAGCCAGGCTCTGCGCGCAGAGCTGTGCACAGCTGCCCAGCCTGTCCCCAGGGGCCGTTCCCACCGACAGGACAACCAGCACAGGGCAGTGCCCCAGCCCAGCTCTCCTTCAGGGGTCCAGGAGAGGCTTCCTCCTTGGTGAGCACCGCTCTTCAGCCCCAGAAGAGAAGTGTCCCCAGCTCAGAGTAGTGCCAGGTGTAGTGCCAAGAACACCCACTGCTTTTGCCCTGCTCATGGGCCAGGTACAGCCACCAGCAGGGTACAACCTGGAAAGAGCTCATGCCTGGATGCACCCTCCAGGGCTGGGCACAGGGTCTGACACCCTCCCCAGCCCCTTCTCCAGCAGGATCTCCTGGGGCATCCCCACAGCCCAGGGTAGGAAGGGAGCTGTCATAGCCCCAGTTCTCCCACCAGCACCTCATTACAAACCCCATCTGGTTTCATGAGAAGGGTCCAAGATCTACAGCACTGGGTGAGGGTCATGTTCAGCACAGCATGGTGATGGCTGCGTCACCAGCACCACCGTCACTGGGACCTTCTTGCCTGGTACCAAGGGGTTTGGGCCATGGACCCACAAGACCAGCATCACTGGGACACATCCTGCAGGACAGCTGCATGGCCCAGCCCTTGGCCAGCTACGTCCAGGGCCCAGTTGTGCCCCAGGCAGGGAAGCGCTCAGACCTGTGGCACCCAGGGGCTCTCTGCCACGCAAACAAGGGGACCCGGTGCAGGCAGGGCCACTGCTCCCAGCTCGGGGGACACCCCAGGCCTGGCCACACTCACCTGAAGGCTGTGAGCTCCACCTTCTCATGGTCATTGGTCACCAGCTCAGGGATGAGGGACAAGTGGGAGACCTGTGTGGCTGCCCAGCCAAACTGGAAGATGATGATGAAGGGGAGGTAGTAGATGAAGGCTGCCCACTGTGGAGTGTTCTCCTTGCAACCTAGGCAGGGGTTAAAGATGAAAGGAAAGGACAGGAGGACGCAGGTGGTACCTAGAGAGAGAGAGAAAGAGAGAGAGAGGCAGTGAGAGGCTGCAAGCCTTGTTTCCCTGGGATCCCGAAGGCCACAGCCGGCTCATGCACCGCACAAGTCCCATCCTGAGAGCAGAGGCTGGTGGACAGACACAGCCAGCCCCCTGCTAGGACAGCTCCTACCCCCAAGGGCTGGGGAGGAAGGTTGGCTCCTTCCTCAGGCCAGGTAAACCATAGGTAGCCCTAGTGCTCCCAGCACCCTGCCTCATCCTGCACAGGATAATGCTTTTCCCTTTAGCACCCAGCAGCTAGAGACAAGCAGACACTTGTCAGTGACCCTTCCCCAGTCAAGAACATCCCAAAATCCAGAAGTTCCTTGCACCTGCCCCATCCACCCCTCAAACTGTCAGGGGACAGACCCCCCCACCACCATTGGGGCCAGGGGCTTCCCAGTACACCACAATCAAGGGCTTCTCTCCCCCCCCCCCCCCCTCAGGGCCTGCAGATAATCAGCCCCAAGGACGCACGCCTCCCCTCCGCCTGCCTGCGGGCGATAAGGCACCTCGCAGACCAGGACGGCTCTGACTATCCTGCAAGCACAGGGCTAGTCCATCTGCCTCCTCGTCCCTTCTGCTTTGGGGCTGGTGGAGTGAGCATGACCTCCTCCATGCCTGCAGAAGTTGCCACCAGAGCCACGGCCTCTGACCTCCCCTCCCGGGCAGTTCGGCCTTCATCCCAGCACGGTGGAGGACAGGAACAGATCTGCTCCTGCTTGCAGGTCCCAGGCCAGCATGAGGCTGGCATCAGACGCTGCTCCACCACGCCGGGCTTCAGGAACAACGGGAAGTTCCCAGCTGAGTCAGTGAAACCAAACCCAGCCACTTCCTCCATCGCAGCATAACGGTGTCCCCTTCGCACAGGCTGGGGACGCCTGCGTGGAGCAGGCGGGGACACGCTTGCTTCTCCCTCTCCTTTCTCAAGGTCATGCATCAAATCCCCTGAGCCGCTTCAGTGCTCTCAAGGCCCAGGCGCTGAAGCAGAGATGGCTGCGTGCCCTGGACACTGCTGTACCGTGCATCCCCCGCTCTGCCAAGGTTTGCAGCATGTCAGCTGCACAGAGCCACAGAATCCAGTTCCCACAGCCAAGGGGAACCTGCAGCCACTTTGTGAGGTCCCCCAAAGTCCCCTCTCTGCTGGAAATTGCACGAGCCTCCTTCTCATGAGTGAATTCTCCCTTCGCCACCCCAAGTGGCAAATTCCTCCCCATCGCTTCCACCCGAGGAGGAAGCTGGAGAAGCACACGACCACCTCCAGCTGCAGTGGGGCCAGGACAGAGCAGTCCACCCTGCTCCAGAAGGATGCTGGGCCCAGCTGCCCCCAGGGCACTGCCAGGGTGGCTCTACCCCTACCTTAGGCCAGCAAGGGCAGGCAGTGATTGCAGCTGTGCTCAGACACTGACTCGGGTCCCAGCGAGGCCCTGGATGCCACCCTGTGCCAGTTCACACCTATCTCTGGACCTCCAAGGAGCATCTGCTCCCTGAAGGACAGGGGACTTGGACATACATCAGTGTTTCTGCCTCAGAGGAGCCAAGCTGGGCAGCCATCCTCCAGGGACAAGAAGGGTCCAAGAAGGCCCAAGATCTCAGACCAGAATTCATACATCTGTTCCATGTTGAAAGGCTGTTCGTTTTAACTGGGCCCAGTTTGGAGGATCAACAAGGCTCTGCCTCCCCCCGAGTCTGAGGGCCCCGCGGGATCCCCTGAAGGCTGCGAGGGACTTGCCCTCGACCCCTGGAGAGCGGTGGGGCAGGAGATGAAGTCCCTGAGGCTCGGGCTGCTGCAACCTCCACTTCTGCCCTTGCAGTCCCAGCGTTCACACGAGCCGAGAGTCATCGCTAACACACACAAAGTTCACATCAGTCCTCCCTTCCTCTTGCAACCCCAGGAAGGGGGCAGCCAGGCCCCCACCACCCCCCCTCGCCTGGCTCGCAGGCATTACCTGCGGAAGGCAGCTCAGCCATTCCTCCCCACCAAGTCTTCACACACACGTGGCTTCCTGCTCTGCAGGGATGGGGGGGGGGCAGGCAGCAACCCTGCTGCGGGGGCATTCTCCGTATAGGTGACCCTTACGGAGCTGGGCTCCTCCAGGCACGGGGCTGCGAGCTGCCAGCCACAGCACAGCCTCAGCCCAGCTCTGCTGCTGCCCAACGTCTGTATATCCCAGGGTCTGCCCAAGCAATGCAGCGTCACCGTGAGCCAGAAGGGTTGTGGGGGGCATCCGCTCACCCCGGAGCCAGCGGTCTAAGTCCTTGGCTGGCAAGAGGCAGCTGCCAAGGGCCAGCTCTCTCCTTCCACTCCAGGCTTGCAGGACTGGAGCTCCTGATTTCAAACACAGACCCACCAAGGGTCACCACCTCCCCTCCTACTCCCCAGTTCCCTGCTCCGCCACCATAGAGGAGGCCGAGGTTCAGCCCCCACTCCCAGGAGGGCCCCCAGACCATCAAACCAGCTACCAGGGGCAAAGCCAACCTCCTGTAAGGCGATACCAAAAATCCTGCACAGGACTCCTGGAGCACCCCAGGAAGACATCCCTGCCCATCCTTGCTCCACTCCATCACACCGTGGGCAAGTGGCAGGGGTTCAAGCTCTCATCTCACCACACTGCATCCCTGAAGCAACCAAGCCTTTCAGGAAAGGGTCACGGGAACATCAGGCTGTGAGTGGGCAAGCTCATTACAGGCGCTGCAGGCAGAAGTTTGGGACTGCACAGCCAGACTTACTCAGCCACACAACCCACACAGGGCTTGTGGCAAAGAGCCGTTCATTATTTCCACCCTATTGTTGCAGGAATCTGCTCCAAAAGCCTGAGACCAGGCCAGCTTGCGGAGCAAAGCGCCCAGGAGACATGTCCCAGCACAGGCCACGGCACCTCGGGAGCACCGGTACCCAGCAGCTCTGCAGTCAGCCAGACCACCGCTGCGGAGGGAAGATGCTGCTGATAGCAACTCGTGGTAACTCCTCCGAGGCTGCGGTTTCACAACGTTTCCTCTGATCTGAGCAGGGGTTGCTGCCAGACGGGCCACCCCGCTCCCACACAGAGGCTTTAGCCACTGCGTGACCAAGCAGAGAGCAGGACTGGCAGAGCTAGCTCAGACCGACGGCTTGCTGGTCCCACTCCCTGCATGGACACGCTGCGGCCTGACAAGGGAGGCAGTGGGGTAACACCCGCTCCCCACAAACAGCCCACAATCTGACCAGGGAACCGCAGCCTTCAGAGCTTGACTGCGCCTCCGTCCCGCTCCCTAGAGAAAGCGGGGCAGGACCAGAGGCCAGAGCAGGGCTCACCGCACCAGGCTCCCGGGCCACGGGTCAGCCTCCTCTGCAGCACGGAGCCGAGTGGAGCAGGGCCGGCCTCAACCCCGTTTCAAGAAGTGATTCAGGACTTCCCCTTTCATTCACACTAGAGAGCACCAGCTGGACCAGAGCACAGCTTGCACTGGGAGAGCTGGTACAGCCTCAGCCACTTCCCTAAACCTAGAGCACAGCTCTAGCAGGCACTGCAGCCGGGGGCGAGGCTGTCTCCCCTCAGCATCGAAAAGGAGACCTTCCCCGGCTCACCCAAACTTTGAAAGCCCAAACGAAGCACAGCGCTGGGCAATCAGCTGCCCTATCAGCCCTTGACTATAGTTCGGTTACATGAAGCGGTTGGCCGAGATAAATTCAGTATCGAGATAAGAGCATCCACAACACAAACGGCCTCTTCTCCTCCAAGGGAGCCAGCACACTAGCGTTACTGTACCGTTGCCAGGAGGAAGCATCAAGGCTCCTTATCTCTGGCTGTAGATGGATGTTTCTTCACACTAACTGACCCATCCCCTGCTTGAGATATCGCCAGCTCAGCCCTGCCAGGAGGACCAGGGACAGGGCAGACCCTGGTGCCTTCTCACAGCTCCAAGGACCCTTTCTCCAGGTCACACTGTCCCCTCAGGGACAAACCAGGACACTGGCAGGGCAGACACAGGAGTCCCCACCAGCCCCAGCATTCCATCACTTTTTGACTCCATGGCACGGTTTGAGCCAACCTGTTAATAATTCATGCAGACCCAGCGCCTCTTCCACGGCCCCACGGGGCCCTCACTCATCGGGAGCCTGGCTGCCGTGACCCGACCACGTGCCAGGGAGGCTACGGGGCAGAGTTTGTGCCCGCTGCAGAGACTCAACAGCCCTTGCAAACACGGCGCTTGGGGAGTCGAGACCCGCTGCAGCAAGTGCCACGGAGCCACTTAACCTGCTCGGTCTCCACGAGCCAGGAAGGGTCCCCAGCGCACGAAGAGCCCCGTGCCTGGCTGTGCAGAGCAAGGTCACCCACAGAAACAGCCACTGGCTGCAGCGGCAGGAGCTGCTCAGCCGCAGGCAAGTCCCAGGTAAATCCCCAGGCTCCTGGGAAAGCCCAGCCTTACTCTAGGTCTCGTTTTCACTGTAGCATCAGCCAGCGAAACACTCGCCTCCTGCCCCCAACCTGATGCCACCCCCCACGTCACGGCCGGGTGATGCAGGGCCGCCCTGCAGCCCTACGCAGCCGTGCAGGGAAGCCGAGGGACCGTGAGCCCCCCACGAAGTGCCGGGCACGGGGCTGCGACTGCCCGGGTGGCCCACGCCACCAGCACAGCCGGCATGTCACACTGCCCCTTCCCCCTGCCCAGGGGCCCCAGAGCACCCCCTGCCACCCCACTAACCCCCAGGGCTGCCCCCCTCTGCATGGGGCACCCCAGAAAGGCATCCCCAGGGCTGTCCCCCTCCACATAGGGCACCCTGGGACCACTCTCCTCCACCCAGGGCACCCCAGCCCCAGCCCTGCTACCCTCCAGGGCCACCCCTCTCCATGCAGGACACCCCAGGGCCCACCTCACCCCCATGGGGGCTGCTGCCCACCCAGAAGAGCTGCCCTGGGGCTGCCCCCCCCCAAAGGACATCCCCAGGGTGCATCTACCAGGGCACCTCAGCCCCAGCCCTGCTAGCACTGTCCCAGCACAGGGCACCCCACAACAGCACCCCCAGGGCCACCCCCCCTCCAAAGAGGGCATCCCCATCCCCACAAGCAACCCCCCTCTATATGTGGGGCCCTAAAAAGGCACCCCCAGGGCCACCCCCACTCCATAGAGGGCATCCCCATCCCCACCCCAGGAACAACCCCCCTCTATATGTGGGGCCCTAAAAAGGCACCCCCAGGGCCACCCCCCCCTCCACAGAGGGCATCCCCATCCCCACCTCAGCACCCCAGGGGCACCCCACAACTGCACCCCCAGGGCCACCCCCCCTCCATAGAGGGCATCCCCATCCCCACGAGCAACCCCCCTCTATATGGGGAGCCCTAAAAAGGCACCCCCAGGGCCACCCCCCCTCCACAGAGGGCATCCCCATCCCCACCCCAGGAGCAGCCCCCCTCCATACAGGGGGCCCTAAAAAGGCACCCCCGGAGCCACCCCCCGGGCCGGGGCCGCCCCGCTGCGTACCGACGAGGTGCCAGGACTTCCTGCGCCCGTAGCGGCCGCAGCCGGCCGAGCGGTCGACCTCGTAGCCGAGCAGCGGCGTGCAGAGCCCGTCGGCCACCTGCCCGGCCAGCAGCAGCCCGCCGGCCAGCGCGTGGCTGTAGCGCAGCACGGCGTGCAGGTAGAGCAGCAGGTAGGTGAACCACAGCGAGGCGCACAGGTCGTTGAGGAAGTGCCCGGCGGCGAAGCTCAGCCGCGCCCGCAACGGCAGCGGTGCCGGGCCGCCAACCGCCGCTACCGCCGGGCCCCCGGGCCGCGGCTCCGCCATGCCGGGCCCGCCCGCGCCGCGCCGCCCCGCCCGCGCCGCTTATAGCCGCGCCGCCGCCGCCGCCGCCGCCGCCCGCCCCGGGGCTGGGCCCCGCGCCTCGGCCAATGGCGCCGCCCGCCCCGGCCTGGCTCGGCGCTGCGCCGCGGGGGCGGGCTCGGCCCCGGCTCCGGCTCCGGTGCCGCCGGGCATGGCCTGCTGCGACCCCCCGGCCTGCTGCGACCCCCCGGCCTGCGCTGACCCCCCGGCCTGCGCCGACCCCCGGCCTGCGCTGACCCCCCGGCCTGCGCTGACCGCTGCTGCCGGCCGGGGCGGCCTGGCCCGGCGCAACCCCGGGCCTGGTGCTGCCCGGTTCCCTGGTACTGCCTGGGGCAGCCTGGCCTGGCTCCCCAGTGCTGCCCAGGGCTCCCCAGTGCTGCCCAGGGCTCCCTGGTACTGCCTGGGGCAGCCTGGCCTGGCTCCCCGGTACTGCCCAGGGCTCCCCAGTGCTGCCCAGGGCTCCCCAGTATTGCCCAGGGCTCCCCAGTACCGCCCAGGGCTTCCCAGTACTGCCCAGGGCTCCCCAGTACTGCCCAGGGCGGCCCGGCTAGGCTGAGCTCCCTGCTCCCACCCAAAGCAGCCTGGCCCAGTCCCCCAACACCCCCGGTGCCACCAGGGTTTGCCAGCCCCAGCCGGCTCAGCCCCCCGCACCGGGGCGGCCCCGTGCCCAGCGTCACCTGGCTTGGCCCAGCCCCGCGCTGCTGGTCCGGCCTGGTACCCTTGCAGAGTGCAGGGGATGGGTCAAGTGCCGGCCGGTTCCCGGGGGATTTGTGGGACCAGCCCTGCGTTGGAGAGCGGGTGCACGAAGCACAGGCAGGGCTGGCAGCGTCCGGTGCAGCTCAGCCCCTCTGCCCTTCATCACGGATATGCCCGGTGTCTAACGGGGTCCGGCTGGCAAGGGGGGATCTTGGCACATCAGGTCGCTGCCCTCTGGCATCTTGTCGCACACGAGTGGGGCAGGAAGAGGGGAACACGCTCTGGGGTGAGAGGAGGGGTGAGATCCTGCACCCAGCTCATTGCTTTGGGCTGCACTGGGTGTCCCCCTCGCCTGCCAAGCTGTGCCCCGGCTCCACCCCGCTTGCACCCCGTGCTCCTGCCTGCCCTCGGGCCCCAAAACGCCCCGGAGGAGCCCAGCCCAAGCACGGCGCAACCCCCGGGACCGTCCCATCAGCGAGGGCAGCCGCAAACGGGCACCGGCCACCCAAAGGCACCCGGGGCTTCCCTCCTGCCTGTGCGGGCCGGGCCCTCCCTGTGCCCGGGTCTCCTGCCAGGCGCGTGTTTACACGCGGGATCACGCTAACCGTGAGTCATTGTGTCCCGAGTGAATTATTTATCGAGCGCTGCAGGTGTGCGGGGGCAGCAGGTCCGTTCCGCACCGGCTCACGTCCCTGAGCGCCGGGAGGCCAGAGGAGCCCCCGGGGCACCTCTGCTCTCCGTCAGCAGTGCCGGGCATCGCTGTTCGCGCGGGGCCTCGCCTGGCCCCGGCGGGGCTTTTCCTGGCAGCGGGATGTGCTTAGGGGAGGCTGCTGGCTCAGGAGCCCCATCACCTGGCTCACCCGCGCGTGGGAATCGCCGGAGATGTGCTTTTTAGCCTGGAAATGGGATATGTGTGATCACGTAACGTGAGCGCGTGTCCGCTGCCCATGCTGGGAGAGAGCTGGGCAGCTCAGCCCTCGTCCCGCCGCAGTCCGCAGCGAGAGGAGCCTTGGGGAGGGAGGTTTTCCTCTGCTGTGGGGCAATTTCTTGGTGATTACAGGGAAGTTCAAAGCTGCCTCGCTGATTAAAGTGAGTTCTTAGCGGTTCTCTGATCTCCAGTTCCGCTCACCCTGCCCGGGCAGCAGGATAAACCTCCTCCCACAGCTTCCCGTCCTTGCATCTGGACCCCCCCCCCCGCTGCCTCCCACCTGCCAGGGGTGCTGATGGTGACAGTCTCTGCTTGGCTGGAGCAGGATCCATCCCCTGCCCGCAGCGGCCTTGCGGGTGGCGGTTGGCATGCGAGCAGGGTCTGAGCGGTGCCCGGCCTGCAGTGGGGACTCGCGGTGGCCTTTGGTGCCGGCTCCCTGGCCCGCTCGTGGGTGACGGCTTTGCCTGCTGCAGCGGGGATGCTCTGGGCTGGCCCCAGCTCCCCGTAGGCAGACCGGGAATCGTGCCGCGGTGCCCCCGCTCCGGCACCCGGCTCTCCCCAAGCCCTGCTCAGCACCCCGGGCTCTGCCCCGTGCCGGCAAAGTGCCACCTTCGTGCAGCCCTGGGCACCGGTACCGCTGGGTACCAACGCCGGGCTGCCGGGCACGGGAGCCCCCTCGCAGGCAGGGGGTCGTGGGGCCGGGAGGGAAGGGGTGACCGTCGCTGTGGCCCTTTGGGTGTCCGGAGTGGCCGGGTGAGCCCCAGAGCCGGGATGCTCTGAGCAAACAATTTGCATTATCGCAAGGTCTCGTGATTTCTGCTGAACCTCCCCAAGGCTGCGAGGGAGGCTGGAGCCGGGCTGCGGCCCTTGCATCACCCTCCAGAGCTTCCCCCCCATCATGTGAGCATGGGCTGGTGAATCAGTGAAGCCGAGAGGAAGTGAAAATAAAAACAGTGCCTGGACAAACCGAGCTGAGGAGGCTCATCCGAAGGGCGGACGGGAAAAGCGTCATGTCCGTCCCCCAGGAGAAGCTCCTGCAGGGGTGGCCGGGGCTGTGCGTGGTCCCTGATGTGTGGCTCGTCCCCGGCCCCTGCAGCCCAGCCCCGTCACCCCCCAGGTCCGGTCTGCTGCGACACGCTGTGAAAGCACCCGAGGTTTCAGCGAGCTAGAAACCACCTGCCTGATTTGCCTAAAGGAACTGTATTAGCTGAAGCTCCCTTGGTGGTTGAAATCCCCCTGCCAGGGGGGCACAGCATCCCCCAGCGTTTTGCCTTCATGCTGCTCAGGCCAGGGCCGTGATGGCCCGTGCAGGGCCCGAGTCCCTGCTGCGGTGCCACCGGTCACGGCTGCCCGGGCACCAAGGCCGTGGGGATCCCTGCTGCTGGCGAGGGGAGGGCTCGTGCGCCCGTGGGGCAAGCTGGAGCCCCGGGCATGCCCGCCGGGTCCTGGGCAGCTCAGCTGGACGTGTGCGCCTGGCATCGTGCACCTGGGGCATCCTGTACCCCGGGCATCGTGTGCCCTGGGCGTCCTGCACCTCGGGTATCCGGTGCCTGATGCATCGTGCGCCCTGGGGATGCCCTGTGCACGAGGAAGGTGCCGGCGTGGTTCTGGTGTCCCCAGAGCCCTGCCTGGCCGAGGCTGTGGCTGAGGCCGTGCAGCCCCTGGCGTCTTTTCCAGGAAGGGGGTACACGGGCCACCAGACCCGACTCGCCCGGCAAGTCCAGCTGCCTTCCCTTGTCCTGAGCCCGACCGCGGGGCCCTGCTGTGAGCAGGAGCAGGGAAAACCTGTTTGGGTCTTTGCTGGCCTCCGAAGAGCTTTGCAGGGTTGTTCTTCGGGGTTGTTTCCCTGAGGAAGGGACAAAGCCAGTGGGTCAGGAGCAATGAAAAATATGTCGTTTTACCAGTGAAACGTGGCTTTGACCCCAGCGTCCATTTGCTGCTCCCCTGCCTCCCTGCGCACGAGCGAAGCCGTCGGTGAGGACTTGTGCTGCTCGGCATATCTATCTGCACGTCCTCAGTTTGCATATTTTTCTGTTAGAGAACTGTGAAGGCCATATGCTTCGGAGACCAGGCGATTAGCGTATTGGGGGCTCATTTCTTCTATTCATTCCTTCATTTTGCATGTTCGGGTCAGGCTGATTTCTAATAGAAACTGAAACGGTTTTCCAAGGGCTTTGATTTGAGGTGACAGAGGTTTTAGATGTATGCTGGCTTCGGAAGAAACAAATTAAGCAAATCTGGGTGTGTGTTTGAACATGACTGATTTATCACGCCAAGGATGCACTGGCCACCGTTACGGAGCTGAGCTAATGGTCTCTTTGCCCCCTTTAAAGTCTTTAAAGCTCCTGGAGCTAATAGACCTCATCCTCTGCTGCCAGGCTTTATTTAGAGATTAAAAGGAGTGACTGCACCGCCAAACTCTTCCGTGTCCACGTGGTTTCTCCACTTTGAAGGGACTAAATGGACTGAAACAGTCAACAGGCTTCACAGAGGCCCGCGGCTTCCCCGCTTCGGGGCTGCGATTTGCACCAAACGTGGCAGCGTGAGCTGCTCGTGTCCTGCTGCAAATGAATGTGAGAGATCACATGGGGCTGGGCATTAAGAGATTATCCCGATTAAAAATAAACCTGCTTTTAAAAACCAGGATGTCATGACGATGCACCTCAGCTAAATAACGCTGGGATTTGAAAGGTGTACATTTTTACGCGGTTTTATAAAACGCCGATGATGTTTCGCAAAGCTTTCCCCAGCCAGGTTGCGATTTTCCGCGTCAAAGCAATTATTTTTGGAAGGTTTCCACAGACGCAGCCCAGGTGTTTCTGGAGTGTGCTGAGCGTGCGCGCGTGCACCGGCTGCAGCCCTGATGGCACCCTGATAGGACAAGGGGCACCCAGTGCTTGGTGCTGGTGACAAAGGCCGGGGAAAGGCTCGATGCCTTCTTCGCCCCGGTTTGCACGGTTTGGGCCGGCCGCTGGGTCAGGCGTCCCGGCCCCCAGCCTGGCAGGGAGTGAAGCATCACCCATGGCCAAGGAGGGTCGCGTTGGGGAGCACCAAAACCGATGAGTCCCGCTGGGACCTGGCGGGATGCGCTGAGGCTGCTGGGGGAGCTGGTCCCCTTTGTATCGTCTTGGAAAGATCGTGGAGATTCAGGGAGGTTCCTGCTGGTTGGGAAAAGGCGAGTGTCACGCCGATCTGCACAGAGGGCAGGAGGATCTGGGGAGCAATGGGTCAGTCCCACCACCGTCCCTGCGAAGGGGACAGAGCAAATCCTCCTGGGAGCCATTTCCAAGGGGGTTAAGGGCAGCAAAGTGGCCAGGAACGGCCAGAACGGGTTTAGCAAGGGCAAATCGAGCCCGACCAACCTGATGGCCTCCTACGATGAGACGACTGGCTGCATGGCCAAGGGGAGCAGCGGATGTGGTTTTCTTTGGCTTTAGTGAGGACTTTGACATGGTCTCCCATAGCATCCCCCTAGCCAAACTGGGGAGGTCTGGGCTGGATAATGGCCAATAAAGTGGGTGCAAAATTGGCCGCACTGCTGGGCTCAAAGTTGCACCAGGTCCAACTGGTGGCCAGTCACTCGTGGTGTCCCCCAGGGGCAAACCCTGCGGCCAAGACTGCTTAATGTCTTTACTGATGACTTGGGAGGTGCAAATATGAAGTCCTGCACCTGCTTCGGAGTGATCCGTGAGCGGGGCAGGCTGGGGCCAGCTATGGAAGAGGCCCTGGGGGTTCTGGTGAGCAGCAGACAGCAGGACCAGGGCTGGGGAGGCCACCACGTCCTGGGCTCTGCCAACCAGCGTGTGACCAGCGAGGTGAGGGACGGGATGCTCTCCCCATTTTGGTGTTTGCGAGCCAGACTCCTCAGAGGGGCACAGGGACCGGACGAGGAGCAGCGGCATTAGCTGGAACGAGTTGCCACCAGATGTAACCCTTTTTCCTCCGTGAGGGTGGGCAGTCGCTAGGACTGGGACCACCCTTGGAGATCCCCAAGCCCCAACGGGACGTGGCCCTGGCAGGCCGATCCAGCTGGCCCTGCTTCAGGCAGGGTTGGTCCCTCCCGGCCCTGCGCCGTGACCAGCGGGACAGCGTGGGGTGGCTCTGTGGGGTCACTGGTGTCCCCTGGGGTGGGACAGTGGGGCTGCTGGGACCACCAGGGCAGTGTTTGGGGTTACTGGGACGCTGGGGGGTGGGTACTGGGGTCACTGGGAACAGTGGGGCTGGGTGCATCAGGATACTGGAACCAGTGTGGGGGATCTTGGGGTCACTGGGATCCCCTGAGGTGGATATAGCATCACTGGGACCCTCCCAGGGTAAGCCCTGGGGTCACTGGAACAGCATGGGGGGTACTGGGGCCACTAGGACCCCCTGGGGTGGGCACTGGAGTCACTGGGACACCCTGGAGTGGGCAGTGGGGTCAATGGGAGCAGGATGGGGGATACTGGGACCATTGAGACCTCCCCTGGCGTGGGCACTGGGGTCCCCGGAAACAGTCTGGGGGATCCTGGTGTCCCTGGACCCCTCTTGGGTGGGCACTGTGGTCACTGGGAACAGCACAGAGGGCACTGGGGTGACTGGGACTGCCCTGCAGTGGGCACTGGGGTCACTGGGAGCCCCTGGGGGGGACAGTGGGGTCACAGAGAGGTCTGGGGGCACTGGGACCCCTCAGGGTGGACACTGAGGGCACTGGGAGCGGTGTGGGGACACTGGAGGCCCTGGGACCCCTCGGGGTGGGCACCGGGACCCCCCGAGGTCCCTCCCCGGGCTCCGCGGCCTGGACGGCGAGGCGGGCGCTGGCGACGCCCCCGACGGGACGGTTGAGGTGGGCCCGCCCCTTGTTTGTCGTTGCCCCTTTAAGGCGCTGCCCTCCCCACAGGACGTCCCCATCCCCACGCCGGCTTCTGATTGGCTGGGCAGCCTGCCGCGCGCGCCGAGCTTAGCGCACAGCAGCACGCAACGCCGGCCAGCCCCGCCCATCTTCTCGCCACGCCCCTTCCCGGCGCGCTTTCCTCTGACGAGGCTCCATTCCAGCCAATCCGCGCTGGGCTGCTCGCCCAGGGGCTCCGCGCGGGCGGCCAATCGGGAGCGCCGAGGCGGGCTGCAGATTTGCATAATAATAGCGGGGCGTGGCCGGGTGAGGAAGGGCGGCGGAGGAGCTGCCGCGGCGCCCGGGAAGTTGGGGGCTGGGGGCTACGGGGGCCGGTGAGGGCCCGGCCTTGGGGGCTGCGCCGGTAGTGGGGGCCCTGGGAGACAGGGGGGCCCGGGGGCCCCTCGGAGTGTGTGTGGGGGGCCCGGGGCGGCGAGGGGAGCCCGTGGGGTGCCGGGGGTCGGGAGGCCGGAGGGTTCGGCGGGGCGGAGAGAGGGGCTGGGGGCAGCTGGGGCGTCCCTGGCTCTGTGCCTCAGTTTCCCCGGCCTGGCGCGGCCGAGGTGCCGGAGCTCGGCGCGGTCGCCTCCCCGTGGGCCGCGGGTTTCGCTGGGGGGTTTCCCCGGGGAAGCGGTGCCCCCAACCCCGCTGAGGGGGGACGGAGGCTCCCTGGGCGTCGAGGAGCCCTCGGCCGTCCTCCCCCGGGGCAGCGGGCGCTGTCGTTCCAGTCCCCGCTGTGTCCCGGGCGTTTCGTTGCGTCCCGCGGGGAGGCGGCGAGGGAGCGGAGGAAGGGGTCCGGTCTCGGCGTGACCTGCCTGGGTTTGTGCAGCGAGGTGGTGTCTGGGCTGCAGATAAAACCCCAAAGTCCTGAGCCTGTGTTGCCCAGATCAGAGCTCTCCAAGCATCGACCTTGCCACCTCCGTCTAGAGCATCTTCCTCCCTGCTGCCCCTCCAACCAGTGGCAATAACAGCTCTGCTTTCGTGTTTCAGGGGTCCTGACCGGAGCGGCGTTGGCGTTGGTCTGCGGGAGCTGCCCATGGCCCACAGCACGAAGCAGCTGGCTGCAGGGATGCTGTAAGTGCCTCCCTCTTCTGGCCCCTGTGCTATTGCTCCCAGTTGTGGGGATGCTACTGATCTTCCGATGCCTGAATGGAAGTCTTAGCCCTGGCCACATGGAACTGTGACCTCCTGTATGTCACACGTTGCTTCGGGTCACCTTGTCTCTGCCCTGTGCCTGCTCCTGTTTTTTTGCCTCCTGCCAAAGGGTGGCTGAAAGTTTGAAAACCGTAGGGATCTTCCCTGGCTTTTGGGGAGGGTAATCCCCTTACCTCCGGCTTCAGCAGTGTCCAGTTAACTTCATTAGCTCGTGCTTTCACCTATGTTACGTGCCGTGGTAGTAAGCACAGGGCCTGCGAGGCCTGCTTGGGGAGGGGAAAGGCATTTAAGTTGTCTGGTGAGATTAAGATTGTCGAGAGGTACCGTGAGCCTCACGTAAACTGATGTGGTCTCTTATCCCCCTTGACTAAGGGGCAGGAGCACTTCTCTGCTCCTGCCTGCTGGATGTGCAAACTCCAGGTGATGCATCCAGCGCAGGAGACACCTCCAGAGAGAGCCCATCCGGCCAGCATGGGCCCTGGCCTCGGTCAGGCACCCATGGGTGCTGCCCAGAAGCTGGGGTGCTTGCTTAAATGGGCTCTGGTATCAGCCCATTGTTTGGGACCGCTGCTCCCTTCCTGTGGTTACATGTAAATGTTGGATCATAGGGATCTAACCAGGATCCCAGGGCCCGTTTCACACACGGGAGAAGAATGGGGTGAAACATTCTTAGAGTTGGATCTGAAAATGATCAAAACTCTCTGAGGCTGTTTGCCTGATACCACAGCTAAGCTGACAGGTCCCAGGGAGCAAAATCCTTTATAGCTGTCTCTGAGGACAAGCAGATGGGGAAGTTTATGCATGGCAGAAAGGGAAGTGAATGTCAGAATGAGTTGGTTAAGGGAGGCTGAGATAAGAGGAGGAATCTTGCCTGAAATAGCTTTACTTAGGCATGAAAGGAATCCAGGCCACTGTGAGTTTCTGGGGGGAGGCAGAGCGCTGCTTTTGCGTCCTGGACTGGTGATGGGGAATGTTAGCATAGCTGGTGAGTGGGATGTTACTGCGTTGGCATGTCTAGGAGCACTTCTGTAAGAGCTGGTAAAGAAAGGCTGAGGTTGGCCATGCTCTTATGGAGCTCTGGGAATTTTTATTCCAGCAGACTGAAGAAAAGATGGTCTTGTACCTTCCTGTAGGCATTAGTGTGACCGGTGTAAGTGCAGAATGGCTGGCTTAGCCTGGATCCCGACGAAAAGAGCCCAAGACAGGCATGTGCTACGTTAATCAAGAAAAATACAGTTAGGCATGGTGTCCTTGGGGACTTACAGAAAGGGACTTGGTCAAATTAATTATAAGTGTGGCTGGTACAAGTAATCACAAGATAGTGGTAGGCTGGAGTCTCTAAGGAGATTTTGCACCAAATATGTGGTGCAAGAAGTAGATGATGTAAAGTCTATGCGTGTGTCCTGAATGAGTCAAGATCTGTCTGGCTTTTAGTGTACAACTAAATTTTATTTTTCTGTCAAGCCTTGTGGGACTTGTGTTTGGCCCTGTGCGCCTTAATGTATCTTGTGACCTTGATGAAAGCACAAACTAATGAAGTTTGCTACAACACTTATGTTCTTCGTGACTCTCCCAGTTCAGGGGACCTGACCACATTCTGGTGTGGTTGAGTATGTGATCAGCTGGGCAGCAGTCAGCAGAAACTGCTTTGGTAGAGCAGGATGTCAGGTCCTGTGCCTGGGATCAAAGGGTGCGGGTGGATTGGGGGCTCTGCCACGGGAAGTGACTGGCTGGAGAAAGAGCCAGAGGATTATCAGGTGGGCAGGAGCCCCACGGAGATGCTGCAGTTCAGGTGGGGGTGTCCAGTAGGAGCAGGGAGGCTCTATAGGCCCAGGTAGGTCATTATTGGAGCTGTGTTGTCAGCTGAGTCAGATGCTGATCTGTAAAGATGAGGCATCAAACTGGAAAGCAGGCCTTGGGGCTTCCAGCCTCTCACTTCAACTGTTTGGTGCATCTCAAAGTGGCTTGATCTGTCTAAGTGGCAACGTGGGCAGCAGGAACCTGACAGAGCGGTTGTCGCTGGAGCAGGCAAGGGCTGAGCGAGTCTAGCAGGCCCTCTAGGAGCCACATCAGTGCCCTGCCCTTGTCTTGTGGCTTGCGGGGTTTGTTATCCCTGGTAGCGCTTGTCTCTGGCGTGGGTGGTACTTCGAGGTAGTCCCTGTGGAGCCATGATACAACCCCCTGGAGCTCCTCCCTACCAGAGGAGCATGAAGTGCTTCATGTCGCTTGGGACTCTTTGCTGTGGTGTGAGGCTAACTCTTGGTGGTGCATGAGGACATGCTGGAGCAGGTACCTTCACTGCTCACTGCCCCCAGGCCCATACAAAAGGTCACTGAAAAGACTGGGGTTGGTCATCAGACCCTGGAGCAGCTTTTATGTGCCCAGAACTGCTGGGGCCAGCAGTTCTGTCCTGCTTGCCTGGCTGGGTGATGACTCAAAACCGGCTTTTCCCTGGCTTTGGTTTTAAGGGAAGATATCAAAGGCTGGGGATTTCCTGAGCTGCCTCTCAGCTGCTGGCATCCAGGTGTGCCGGCTTGGAGGCTCATCCTGGGAGCTGTGAGGAGGGTGTAGTTTAGTTGCCCTCATCTCTGGCACACGCGCTGTCCCGTTGAAGCCCCGTGCTGTGGTTGCAGTGCTTGCAGATGCTCCTTAGCTGTTGTGAGTCGCTCTGCTGTTCCAGCCCAGGAACATTCCCCTGCTCAGACTTCTCTCCCCTGTGTGGCTGCTTCCTGTATGTTAGGTGCTGTCCTTGCAGCTGCTGTGTTACTGGTGGGTGAATCCAGCTTTGGATACCCCAGATGAAGGCAAATGTCTCCCATGCACTCCCCCCCACTCCCCATAGGTGCCGTGGGGACCCCCCGGCTTCCAGCTGTGGAGATGGGGGATGGATTGCAGCTGCCATTGCGAGTACTGGCTAGATCTTCTCTACTGTTGCTGGGTGGGCCAGCAAGAGTGAGATATGTTCACTGACCTGTGCCCACCCTGATGTGCCCCAGGGTACCTGGGAGGCCAGGTCTGGGATCTGCTTGAACCCTGTAATTCAACCTTGCTCTCCTCTAGCAATGGGAAGAGGGCAGGAGCCGAGATTTTGGGTCTGGTAACAGATTTAGGGGCTGTTTGTGTGAGTGGGAGCAGGGGAATCTGGCAAGCACAGAGCTGTGATCCTGGGGGATATTCCCATATCGATCCCAGTGGCTTCCTAGTCCTTTCTGACAGGAACTTTCTGGTTGCAGACACACCACAGGCAAAGCTCAGCATGGCAACTTCCTGGTGGCCATCAAGCAGGAGAAGGGGGAGGTGGCCCGGACGAGCAGCGAGAAGCCACACGGCGAGGAGGAGGTGAGCCCTGCTGCTGCTGTGCCTGTGGCCCTCCCCGCTCCGCCCCGTGAGCAGGATCTGTGTTGCCCAGCCTGGGGCTGTTGTCCCCAGCAAGGCAGCAGGTGCTTTGCTGTGCTGCGTTGGCTGGCGTGTGGTAGCAGATGGCTGGGTGTCCATCTGTCGCCCTTGCACTGCCCATATCTGACAGAGCTGCTGTTGTAATATTTAGGCCCTGTCTAGAGGCTGTCCCTTCACTTGCCCTTCAGTAGTCCAGGCACAGCTGTGCCATAGAATTGGGCAAATTTGTGGCTACTGCTGTGGCCTGAGAAAAGGCCAAGACCTTCCTTCCCTCGAGGGATGTGAGGCCCAGGCGGGTCTGTAAGCTGCTCCCCTCCCTGTGTCCTGCTGGTGCAATGGCATCATGTGCTCCGATTCGTGCTGGATTGTCCCTTCCCCTTCTCTGGGTGCCAGCCGGTGAAGAAGAGGGGCTGGCCCAAGGGGAAGAAGAGGAAGAAGATCCTTCCCAATGGCCCCAAAGCCCCTGTGACTGGCTACGTCCGCTTCCTGAACGAACGGCGCGAGCAGATCCGCACGCAGCATCCTGACCTGCCCTTCCCAGAGATCACCAAGATGCTGGGGGCTGAGTGGAGCAAGCTGCAGCTCTCAGAGAAACAGGTACCAGCTCCTTGGAGGGACCCTCATTTCTCCTGCCTGGGCTAGCAGACAACCTGCAGATGCTGGTTGTGCGGGAGGCCGAGCCTCTGTCCCCATGGGGCTGGCACCGCTCTCGAGGCATGCGGGAGCTTGCATCTGAGACACGTTTGCTGCCGCCTGGCTGCAGCTCCAAGAATGAATTGGGAATGGCACCATCACCAGGTCCTGGTGCACTGGCAGACAAGATCTTTGCCATGAGCAGGATCTGGGCCCTGAAAGCACCATGAAGGTGGTTCTTGGGAGCTTGTCTCAATGCTGCTGGGCTGGTGAGCAGAAGCTGAACCCTGAGTGGTGGGAGGGTTCAGCAGCACCTTGGGGAGCCTGCTGCCTGGGGCTGAGCTAGGCTGAGGACCCATCTGTGGCTGCAGCGGTACCTGGATGAAGCGGAGCGGGAGAAGCAGCAGTACATGAAGGAGCTGCGGGAATACCAGCAATCAGAGGCCTACAAGATGTGCACGGAGAAGATCCAGGAGAAGAAGATCAAAAAAGGTAGGTGGTGGGACTGGTGGCTGCAAGTGTTGTCACCCTTCATCTGCCTGGGATCTGGCTGGGTGCTGCCAGAGCCTCTTAGGAGATGCAGGGTGACTCCTAGGAAGACCCAGGTGGGTAATCTCCTTCTCTATTCCAGAGGATGCTGGCTCCGCAGCAGTGAACACCCTGCTGAATGGGCACCCACAGAAGGTAAGGAAGGCCCTTGCAGCTCTACCACTGAGTTGGGAAACTGAGGCATGTTGAGTCCCTGGGTTTGGGTGTGAGAAGGGTGAGCAGAGACTGGCTACTTCTTTGGGTTGATGGGGACTCGCAGGTATTGCTTCAAGATGGCAGCTTCCCGCTGAAGCGGAGCCTGGAGTTACAGGGGGCAGAGCATAGCTGTCCCCTGCCCTGTCTCTCTCTGTCCTCCCAGCCTCCCCAGGGGTCACCTCTTGCCCTGTCCCCACGCTGCCTGCGTGCTCAACCCCAGGGAGATGGGGTCCCCTTCAGCGGGTTCAGCCCTGCCTGATCTGTCCCCTCCCATCCGCCAGGCTGGTGAGTGCGGTGACACCTTCTCCACCTTTGATGTCCCCATCTTCACGGAGGAGTTTTTGGACCAGAATAAAGGTGAGGGGCTGAGCTGCAGGGCAGGGACTGCTGGGGGCTGCCGGCAGTGCAGCATCTCTACTGGGGGTCCCTGGCCCTTAGGGAGGGCCGCAGTAAGCAGCGTTGTTGCCAGAGCAGCCTGCATCCTGTATGGCCGGATCACGGCCGTCACGGGGTGCCACATCCAGGCTGTGAAATGTCCCTGGTGAGGATGGGTTTAGGGAGCAGGACTTGGCCAGAGCCTGGGGGTTGGTGGTGTCAAGCCTCTCTTGGAGAAGCAAGAGCTGGGGAAGGGACTGAGTTTGGGATGGGGTGGGGGAGGAATCACTGGGCCCCCCTCTTTGCCTGTGCTGACCCTGCTCTGCTCCCGGCAGCACGGGAGGCCGAGCTGCGGCGCCTGCGGAAGATGAACACAGAGTTTGAGGAGCAGAATGCTATCCTGCAGAAGCACACGGAGAGCATGAACTGTGCCAAGGAGAAGCTGGAGCAGGAGCTGGCCCAGGAGGAGAGGCAGACCCTGGCCTTGCAGCAGCAGCTCCAGTCTGTGCGGCAGGCCCTGACCACCAGCTTTGCCTCTCTCCCCATCCCTGGTGAGTCCAGGGCAGCCCTGGGGACCAGTCTGCTGCTGGGGTTTGACACCACCCCGAGGGACACTGCTGGGGCTCTGCACATGGCGAAGCCTGGTGCAGACAGGGATGTTATGGAGCATGTGGTGGTGATAACTGCTCATCCACTTGTGGGAAAGGCTCCTGAAGCATTTTGGGAGCTCTCCAGAGAATCCAGGGATGTGACAGCCAGCTAGATTCCCCCATAGGTGGGATAGGACAGGCTGGGAACTGTGCTAGTGTTTAGCTGTAGTCACAGTTCCACCTGCAAGGCAGAGGTTAGCCCAAATCCTTTCATTCCTGGGTTTTTACTGGTGCAATCTGTGCCCTGCTGCAGGAGAGGGGAGTGAGTGTCCAGAGTCTCTTCCCCAGCCACCAGCAGCATGTGCAGGGCTGGATGGGGGCTTGCTTGCCCTGCGGGCCCTGCGCGTGGCTGACTGGGCTGCTGCCCTGCAGGCACTGGGGAGACCCCCACACTGAGCACTCTGGATTTCTACATGGCCAAACTGCACAGTGCCATCGAGAGCAACCCGCTGCAGCACGAGAAACTGGTGGTTCGCATCAAGGAGATCCTGTCCCGGATAGCCAGGTGAGCCGGGCAGGCCTGGCCGTGGCCTGGCCTGGAGCTGAGCCAGGCACCCTTGGGCCCTTGTGCCCCAGAGGGCACCTGGACCACTGGATCAGCCCATGGCAGGAGGGATGAAGGGAGCTGAGCAGAGAGGGTGCAGGCAGAGAAGGGCTTGGAGCTGTTCCCACTCTGGGGATCATTTGATCTTGTCTGCCAGGCCCTTGTCTGCCTGCTCTGTTGGGGAGAAGCCCCAACCCCTCTAACGTGGCCTTATTTTCCTTCCTGTTCAGTGAACACTTATGAAGAGGACCAATCCCTCCCAGAGCCTGGGGCCGGCCGGACCCCGGCCCTGTCCCTTGGAGCTCCCTCAAGGGACAGTCTCTGCTGGGGGTCCGGCTGCTTTCCCCGCCACCCTGCACACATCTTGCTGGAGAAGTGACTGGGTGACTCCTCCCGGCCTCAGTCCGGTTGGGCCCTCTGGGTGCAGCGTCTCCGAGGACCTTGAGCTGCCAAGGACCAAGCAGCGGCGTGGCCAAGAGATCCAAGCTGGTGTGGTGCCGGGCGAGGAGATGGTCTGCGGTGGGCGCAAGCAGCCTCTCTCTGCTCTGCCGTGAGCTGCCCAGCTCCTGCAGCCTTGGCTGGGCATTGCCTGGCAGCTCTCGCTCACCAAACCAGAGACTCCCCAAAGGGGGTCTGATGCCGAATGAGGCACCATGGCCTGTGCCTTACAGGCCTGGGAGTAAATTGGCCTCTTTAAAGGTGACTGTCAGGGGCTGCTTGGCAGCTATAATAGGCCTTTAAGGAAAAAGAGGGAGTTAAAACCCAGCCCTTCCTTTAGAGCCTCATCTCTCCCTGTTAGTAGGGATGTGACCTCATTTTAAAGCAGCCTTTCAAAGTGTTTGACTTGAGACTCCTGTCCCTTTGCCCTGTCCCTCACTAAGTGAGCCCTGGATGAGGGACGCTGTGCGTGGTGGGGGACAGCAGCGTGCCCTGGGGAGCGCCCCAGGAGCAGCCGGGGCATCCTAGCCCAGCCCCTGCCAGTTAATCGGTTTGGGAACCCTCTTGGAGCTGTGGTTGGGTGAGCTGGCAGGTTTCCTTCCTGGCCACATCTCGCTTTATTTAATCTTCCCGGTTCCCTTCACTGCTCCCCAGCAGGTGCCTTCAGCCCCGCTGCCCCCACATGCCCCTTCGCCCATCTCACCCTGCCTCGGAGCCCCCGGCTGCCTCCCACTCTTGGCCTCCCCATTCCCTGTGCTGCAGGGGTGGAACAGGGACCAACCCCTTCCTCCTGGCACCGGGGCAGCCTGCGGGGTGGCTTGCTGGGACCTCAGGTCAATCCTGCATCGTGGGACCACTGTGATGGCAGCCGTGTCCTCACGGTGCTGTACTGGGGTTGGACATCCCCACGGCTGCCTGTCACTAATCTCAGATTGTATAATTAGAGTGTCTTATTTTCTTACTAGCACTATGTGGATCCAGCCCTGGGTATAACCCAGGGGCTGGTGTGTGGCCACCCGTCTCTTGCGTGCAAGGTCGATGCTCTGTAGATAAGTCTCCTGGTTGCCATCTCCTGGTGGCCGCTTGGCTTACGATGGAGATGGGAGCAAATAAATATGGGAGAAACAAACAGCTTGAGCCGTGTGTATGTGGAAGGGCAGTGTGTGTTCACGCCTGCTGGCGTGGCTGGGGGGATCTTGCCTTGGGGGGCATGAGGGCTGCTCTCCTGGGGGGCTCTGGCTTTGCTGTCCAGGCCTGAGGGCTGGGATTGCAGGAGGGATTTGGGAGTTTCTTTTGGGGGCTTGGAGCCGTGCTGGCCCTGGAGTCCCTTGTCCCCCCTGAGCCAGCAGTGCTGTATCTGCAAATCACAGCTGCCTCCCTCCGGCTGCCTGGTTCCCTCCCCACCCCTGACCTGTTGCAAAGGATCGGGTTTGCAGGTCCCTTCTCGGTGGTATCCCAGGGGTTGTGGGTGCTGGGGACTGCCTGGGCACCCTTCGCCTGTTCCCGCTGCCGAGTGAGCTGGCTTACAGCAAAAGGGCGGTGGAGCCAAACTCACCTTGACCTCCCCAAACTGCAGCTTGGGAGGGTGTGATGACCCTGGCTCGGGGCTGGTTGCTCTCCCACCTGGCTCCTCGAGCTTTGCCCGAGCCATTCCTACACAGCAGAGCTCACCTGATCTTCATCAAGTGACCTGCGCTGCTGGATCAGGTTCCCAGGCCCGGGGATCACCTTACGGCCGAGCCGGGAGCCAGCGCCCATCTATAATTCAGCAGGGCCACAGCCGGTGGGAGGATGCGGCGGGCAGGCAGGCGCGGCAGGCCGGCCGAGGAGGACAGCCCCATGGAGAACGGCGTGGGGCAGGAGCCGGGGGCTGCCGAGGCACCCGCTGCCGAGGGTGCCCCAGCACCCCGAGCCCCCCGGGTCCGCCCGCGGCTGGTGTTTCACACCCAGCTGGCCCACGGCAGCCCCACGGGCCGCATCGAGGGCTTCACCAACGTCAAGGAGCTCTATGCCAAAATCGCTGAGGTCTTCAGCATCTCGCCCACCGAGGTGAGGGGGCTGTGGCTGCTGGGGAGGGGGGAGTGGGGGGCCTTGCTCTGCACTGGCTCTGCTAACCAAAGCCTTAATGCCAATACCACGGCACTGCCTGGGCTGGCCCTCCTGCGTGTCCCCAGCGGCTTGCACAGCCAGTCCCCAAAATGCACCGGCAAGGTGCATTTTAATTTCGGGGCTGTCTTCCCTGGAGAGAGGTTGGGTTGCTCGTGCCTCAGTTTCCCCCCCTTGTGCAGGCAGTGAGCTGGGGGCAGGGACCATGGGCTATGTCCTCCTCAGCTGTCCTGCCTCGGCTGATGCTGAAGGCTGTGTAAGTCCAGAGCCGAGGGGATGGGTGCACCGGGGTGGGTGCACTGGGTGCATGCGGATGGGTGCTGCCCCTGCAAGGATGGGTCCAGGCCTTGCTGCCCCCCAGTTCCCTCCCTGCCAGGGTGGGCAGAGGGTCCTGTGGGTTGCTGGAGTGCTTCAGTCTGCAGCAGCCAGACCTGGCCTGATCCACCCTTGCCAGGGATCAACGCCGGTGGCTGGGTGCCGGCCCGGCACCGCCGATGCCCCCTGCTCTCTGCGGGTGTCCCCAGCCACCGGGCGTGCGGTGACGGGGCTGCCCGGGGCAGATCCTCTTTTGCACGCTCAACACACACAAAGTGGACATGCAGAAGCTGCTGGGGGGGCAGATCGGCCTGGAGGACTTCATCTTTGCCCACGTCCGGGGCGAGACGAAGGAGGTGGAGGTGACCAAGACTGAGGATGCCCTGGGCCTCACCATCACGGACAACGGGGCTGGCTACGCTTTTATTAAGGTGAGGGTGCGTGGGGCTGGAGGGGCTTCAGGGACACCCTGGGGTGGGGGAGAGCCCTCGGGGGCCATGGCCGTGATATCTGTAGCGTAATAGCCCATCCTGCCACCCTGACCCCAGTTTCAGACCCTCACCCCCTGGTCTGTGCTCCATCACCACCCCGACGCGCACCCTCCTTGCACCCTAACCCCCACCCTCGTTGCACCCTAACTCAGACTGTAGCCCACACCCTTGTTGCACCGGGGAGGAGGAGGAGGAAGTGGTTGCTGTGGCTCGTGGGTGCTTCATGCCTGCTTCAGAGCTGGAAAGTCCCCTCGGAGAAGCAGGGGGGCAAGAGGGCCCAGGAGGGCTGCTGTCCCCCCCAAAACAGCCCCGGGGGTGAAAGCAGGCCTGACTGCGCCCCACCAGCCGCGCTCAGCCTCCGGCCTGACCTGGTTGGGATGGTGCCAGGGGAAATTGGAGGTGCCCGTGTGTGGCAGAGGGTGAGGGCTGCACCCATCCCTCCTTCCCATGGAGGGGTGAGTTCCTGCGTGACCCCCCCCCCATGTCACCATGTCCCCCCGATCCCCAGCGAATAAAGGAGGGGAGCATCATCAACCGCATCCAGACGGTGTGCGTGGGCGACAGCATCGAGGCCATCAACGACCACACCATCGTGGGCTGCCGGCACTACGAGGTGGCCCGGATGCTGCGGGAGCTGCCCCGGGCTCAGCCCTTCACCCTCCGCCTGGTGCAGCCCAAAAAGGCCTTTGGTGAGCTGTGGGGCAGGCTGTGGGCCCGGTGTCACCCCCCGCCAGGTGTGGGTCCTGGCTCCCACCACTTTTACCCCAGGAGCCCCAGGACCCTGATCCCTGTGGTCGTGTGTGTGTGTACACGTGTGTGTGCTTGTGCTGTGACACCCCGACCAGGGTGACATGCTCCCGCACCCAGCCCAGCCCCTCCTGCCTTGCAGCCCCCTCCCCAAGGACTGGGTCCCCCCATCACCCCGTTGGGAGCCAAGGGGGCTGCTTTGGGCTGAATACCTTTGCATTGCACCCTGTGCACCCCCGTCCTGCACCCATGGGTGCCCCTTATGCCTGCGTTTCCCCTGAGCCACCCTCTTGGACCCACGGCACCCCGTGGTCCTGGGAGGTCCTTGGTCCAGGGCTGGGTCACGGCCGGGGTGGCAGGTCACGGGTGGAGTGGGGCAGGAGGGCCGAAGCCCTGCCCGCACCCTCACCCCCCCCCCTCCCTCCGCACCCTGGGGTGCAGACATGATCGGGCAGAGGACGCGGAGCAGCAAGTGCCCGGGCGAGGGCAGAGTGGCCAGCGGGAAGGAGACGCTGCGGCTGCGGGCGAAGGGCGCTGCCACGCTGGAGGAGGGGGTAAGGGGGCCGGGACCCGCGCTGCTCCCCACGGCCGCTCGCCTCGTCCCCCCCGAGGGCGCAGGGCTGGGGGATGGGGGGGCTCGTGAGCCCCCTGCCCTGGTCCCGCATCCCTCAGGGAGTGCAGAGCATCTCCCTAGGGTGCACGGCTGGGTGCCGGCGTGCGGGGCAGTGCCGGGAGGCCGCATCCTGCTCCAGCGAGGGGAACGCGGGTCCGCGGCTCTGCCCCGCTCGCCCGGCCTCACCGAGCCTCCCGCCCGCAGCCCAGCGCCTTCGAGGAGGAGGCCGCCCGCCGCGTGGACGACCTGCTGGAGAGCTACATGGGCATCCGCGACAGCGAGCTGGGTGAGGGCACGCGGGGCGAGCGCGGGGCCCGGCGGCGGCGGGGGCACCCACCCGCCGTGCCCCCCCCCCGAGCCCTGCCTCTCCCCGCAGCCTCGACCATGGTGGAGACGGCCAAGGAGAGCCGCGGCGCGGCGGCGCTCGCCAGGGGCCTGGCCGCGGTGCTGGGCGAGTTCGCCTTCCCCGAGGAGTTCGTGGCCGAGGTGTGGGCGGCCGTCGGCGAGGCCCAGGGGCGGCAGAAGTAGCCCCCCCACCCCGGCTCCTGTCCCCCTCCGCGGTCCCTGCTGTCCCCTCCTCTCCTGCCTTGCAGGGGGCTGGTGGTGGCGGTGGTGGTGGGGCCCTGTCCTGCCCCCCCCCCGTAGGGCTCCCGCATCTGCCGGGGCTGGGGGGCTCCAGGGCACCCATGGGTGCCAGCCGGCGTCCTGGTGAGCCCTGGGCTCGGCCGGCATCACGCGCCGCCTCCGGGAAACGGGTCATTAAACACAGGCGAAACGAGAAGGGCTCTTCTTCAATCTTGGGGCCCGGCACCCCCTGACTCCCCCCCCCGTGGACGCTCAGGGCACCGGGCACGGACAGCAGCACAAGCTGGATTTTATTGGGGGGGGGGCACCAAACCACGGCGGGGAGCAGCCCAGTGCCCCCCGCCAACCCCACCGCTGCTGGCGGGGTCCCCGCGTCCCCTGTCCCGCCGTGCCGCCCGGCTCCCCGCCGGCCCCGGGGGGGGCAGGGGGGGCAAAGGGCAGAGCCCTTGGATGCACACTTCATTAATTAATTAACTAACCACCTCTCGGCCCTGTGGTAGAGCCTGGGGGGTGGGGGGTCACAGGCTGTGCCCGGGAAGGGGGTCATGTCTTGGCCCCGGGGGGGTCCCAGCGGGGGCTCGCGTCCCCCCCCTACTGCAGCACCGACTCCTGGGTGAGCTTGCGGCGCAGCGAGGGGTTGAGGACGGGGTAGAGGGAGACGATGGAGGGCCGGGCGCGGAGGCTGGGGTAGACGCGCTGCAGCACGGCCCGCCGGAAGAGGATGTAGACCCAGGGGTCGAGGATCTGGTTCCAGGTGACCATGCGGATGTAGATGAGCAGCATCTTCTGCGTCTCCCTGGGCAGCGTCTGGGCCCGCTCGGGGGCCGGCAGCTGCTGCAGGACCGTCTGGATGATGAAGATCTGCGGGGAGGGGGGACAAGGGGTTAGCAGGGGCTCGGGGGCGCCGGCCGGGCCCGGGGCCACGGTGAGGGGCGCGCAGCGGCCTCGGGTGCGGGATGGGGGTTTGAGGGACACGGGAGCACAAGCGTCCAGGCTGGGCTGCTGGGGGATCAGGTCTGTGGGGTGCTGACAGCTGTCCCCCAAACCTCCCTGCTCTGCTG
Source organism: Dromaius novaehollandiae (assembly GCF_036370855.1). NCBI lineage: Eukaryota > Metazoa > Chordata > Aves > Casuariiformes > Dromaiidae > Dromaius > Dromaius novaehollandiae. The sequence continues at coordinate 4,575,507 of NC_088122.1, read as the reverse complement.
GGGCCCCTCCAGGGCATCCTTGCAGGGCTGTTCCCATCTTAGGGGGGACTGAGCCCCACGGGGGTTGGCCAGACCAGCGCCCAAGGCTGGGAAGGTGCTGGGTGGGGGGGCACCAAAGGTCCGGGGCCTCACCAGGAGGGGCATCCAGCAGATGGTGGCGATGATCATGATGCCCACGAGCTGCACCATCATCTCCACCTCGCTGTCCCGGCGCCGCTGCACCGACTCCCGGTCGTGGTAGACGCGGCACAGCGTCACCACGCTGACCGTGTTGAAGATGAAGGAGAGCAGCACGGAGAAGATGCCCAGCAAGGCGAAGAGCAGGCAGAAGATGACGTCGCCGGTGTCGGGCAGGAGGGTGAGGAAGCACCAGGAGCCGGGGTACTGCAGCGTGTACCTCCCCAGCCCCAGCACCGGCAGGAGCCCCAGGACACAGGAGAAACCCCACACCAGCCCCACGATGGACCACGCGCGGCGCTTGGAGATGCTGGTGGAGCGGGAGAAGGGGTGGTTGATGCCGAAGAACCTCTCGCCGGCCATGGTGGCCCCCAGCAGCAGCGGGCACTGCCCGAAGAAGATCATGGCGAAGCCAAGGAAGTTGCAGAGGTGGCAGCCGGGGTCCACCTCGGCCCAGTCGAACTTGATGAAGTGGTAGGGGATGATGACTGAGGCCGTCACCAGCAGCCCCATGAAGTCCGTGACCACCAGCCCGCAGAGGAAGACGAGGAAGGAGGAACGGGCCCGGCTGGACAGCTTGCGGGAGGAGCTGAGGAGGACGCAGAGGGCGAAGAGGTTGGAGCAGAGGCCAATGAGACCAAAGGCGGTGGAGAACCACGGCGAGGCGATGGCTTTCCTCTGCGTCTCGTTGAGGCTGGCATTGAACACCCCGAAGCAGGTGTCCGGCCGGCCAGCCGTGCTCCCGTTGGGGGACTCCATGTCCCCCAAGCCCATCCTGGTCCCTGCAGCGGCTTCAGGCACCCTCCAGGCTGGGCTCCATGGTGCGTCCTGCCCGCGGGCTCCAGTGCCCGCGCCGGTCCTGCCTTGCCCACGCACGTGTCCGCCCGGCCCTAGGGGGAGAAGGGAGAGGTTTAGGACCAGTCCACCATGGCCAAGCCCTCCATCACCCATCTCCTCTGGGTGCCCCAGAGCTTGCCAAAATGGGGATCCCTTTCTCCATCCCTGCCCCGCTCGCCCTGCCCGGCGCAGCCGCCACTCCCCGATATTTGGCGACGGGGCTCAGGGTCGGTGCCCGCTCTCCCAGCGGCCGGGGGCACATCCGTGGGGCCTGGCCTGGGGGTGGGAAGGGGATGGGGATGGGGATGGCTGGGCTGCAGCTGGCCTGGATTAACCGTCCCCGGCTCCCGCGTCACCCGGCCAAGAGCCGCTGGCGGCTGTTGACGCGAGGCCGTAATCCCCGCGCGGCCGTTGTTTAAAGAAGCGCGGCGGTGGCAGCTCAGCTCTGACCCACGCTGGGGGCAGGGGACGGGGGGGGGGGGGGCGGCAGAGCAGCCCCGGCTCAGTGCCCATAAACCCTGGCTCCTGCCAGCGCAGTGGCCACGGGGCCCTGCCACCATGGCCGCCCCCCCCCCTCCCAACGTGGCGGCCCCCGGCAGCCTCTGTGAGGCCGGGCACCGAGGGCAAATCCAGGCAGGGCTGAGCAATGCCCGAACCCTCCCAGCATCCCCCGTCCCGTCCCTGTCCGCATGCACTGCCACCAGAGCCGAGGGCTTGTCCTCAAGGCATGAGCCTGGTGGCCAAGGCAGCCTGGGGATGGCCGCGGTCACAGCCAGCTCGGTCACCACCGTGCTCGCTCGGCCCCAACCCCAGGGGCCAGGGACCAGCCGGCCGCTGCGAATCGCCGGAGCTGCTGTTTCCATCACTAATTAGCGCCGGCTGTTTGCTGAGCCGGGAGCGGCGGGACAGGACGGAGCCATTCCCAAGGGAGAAGGCAGCGGCACAGCTGGCTTTGACCCCTTCTGAAGGAAGAGCGGGGACCGGACACCGCTGGGACCAGACACCACGGGGACCGGACACCACTTGGACTAGACACTGAAGCTCCCGTTGGGACCTGTTTCTCCAGGACATGGCTGTCCCTGATGCCCTGTCCCCATGCTGCTGGGTGACACGTTCCCATGCCCAGTGGCCCCTCTGGGGTGGGTGCAACCAGGCCACCCCTTGGGGAAGGGGACAGTGGCAGCCACGTCCCCTGCTTTAGCACCTCTGTGCCTGGCTCTGGCTGTTTCTCCCGGAGCCCCCGTGTCCCCGTGCCGGTCCCCCCTCGCCAGCGCCCGCTCGCTGCACATTCCTCGTGTTTCGCAGCCGTGCCCAGCACTGACGGTGCCGGGGAGCTGTACCGGGACCCCCACGGCCGGCTCCGCGGCAAGTGGCCCTGGTCCCCATTGCAACCGCCCATCGCCCCCACGCACCCACCACCCCAGCCCACGGGCAGCACCGCGCCGTCCCCTCCTGCCCTTGCAGGGCTGCGGTGCCCCACGGCCATGGGGGACCGGAGGCCCCCGAGTGCCCCGAAGGGCACGAATCCAAACCTCAAGCCGAGGGTGCTGAGTCTCGGGTCAGCCCAGATCGGCGGCAAACGTAGCGGCCAGCGGTGCATCTGCCTCCCCTCCGCACCGCTTTGCCTCCCGGCCCCCGGCGATGCCTGGCTCCACGTCACGGAGACTCAAGCCCCGACCCGGCCACCCCCTTTCTGGCTCTCTGATGCGGGGCCGGCGCAGGGCCGGGGGCCGCTGAGCGCATCAGCGGCGGGAGCTCATCCCACAGCCCGGCTCCGGGGCTGGGCCAGGGCCAGGGATTGCAAAACCCGACACTGGGGCCGCGTCCAGGCTCAGGCGAGCCGGGAGCGAGCCCCCGGCTGGGTTCGGGCTCCGGAGCAGAGGCGTTTGCGCTCATTCGGCGCGGCAGCACCCTGCACTCGCTGCGGCTGTGCACCGGCTGCTCCTGCCCGCCCGGCCGCCGCGGGCACCTGCACCGCGGGCGAGAGGCCGTCGCGGTTGGGGAGCCGGGGCCGGAGCTGGAGGAGGGTCCCGTCCCCCGGGCAGGCGGCTGGCAGGGAGCTGCAGTGATTCACTGCTGCAGTGTGAGGCTGGCCTGACTTTTTCCATGAGACAAGAGTGAAAACTTGCCACTGTTTGTTTTCGCCGTTCCCGGAGGAATCGCGGCGGTGGCCCCAGGAGGAGCCGGGCCTTGGCGAGCGCTCGGGGCGCCTCGAATTGCGGCGTCAGGGCAGAAGTGCCCAAACCTCAGGCCGACGCTTCCAGGGTCCCCGGGAAGCTGCTGCACCGCCGCCTTTCCTGCACATATCGGGATTCCTGGCCTCGACCCTTGGCTGTCACACGGCAAATCCATCCGCGCCCCGGCGAGGCTGACATGCTCCGATGGGTGACGGGGCCCATCCTGCCACCCCCACCCCGCCTGGAGCCACTGACAGCCCCCGGTGTGGGCTCGGCAAAGCCGCGCCGTGCGGAGACCCCGGCTGCCTCGCTGGCAGGGTGCTGCCCGTGGCGGGGCGGCCGCTGCTCCGGCTGCATTCGCTCAGGCTGATGAGACAGCTCAGCCTTGGCAGCGGGGCTGCGGCACGGAGGAATTCAACCACAGCGGCTCGCTCTGCTCCGCCGGCCGCTAGTCATAACAACAAGTGCTGCGTGGGCACCGGCCCCCCCCGAGCCAAACTGACCCCCCGCCAGCCAGGGCTGGGGTGCCCGGGGCCGAATCCGGAGCCAGCGGCAGTGCTGGGGAGGGTTTGGCTGCGCGAGGCTAGCGGGAGAGGCTGGAGCCCACGGGATGCCGTGATCCTGCCGCATCCTTAGTCCGGCCGGGAGTCAAGGCCGCCGGATGCGCGGGACTGGCTGGGCGGGGGGAGCCCGCTCCCGCAGCCCCAGACGCGGCAGGACCCGACCCGGCAAGACCCAAAAGCCAGCCATGGTGGGACCTGACCCCGTGACACCGCAGGGTCCGACCCCGCCACGGCGCAAGCCTGCGAGCCCCGCGCTCGCCCCTGCGAGCTGCCCGCCCCGCGCGGGACGCGCCGAGCTCGCCTGCGGCCGACCGCGAAGAATTCGCTGTTTTTCTTTGAGATGCCAGGAGCTGCTTCGGCCTGGGAAAGTGCCGGGCCGTGCACCTTGTCACGCAGCCAGGGATAACCCCGGGGCCGCGCAGGACCTGCCTGCCACAGCCCCTGCTGGGGGGGGGACAGGGGCTGGGCCGCATGCAGCAGCGGCCCCCCGGCTCCCGGCTCCACGGTGGCCGGTCCCCGGGAGCGAGATGCTCCGAGGAACTGGCCAGGGCTGCGTTTCCCCCTCGCTGCCTCCAGCCCAGCAGGCAGCCCCCGGGCCGGCGCTGGCTCTTGCAGCGGGGAGTTTCCAAGCCGCTGCCGTTCCCATGGCCCCGCTGCCTTCGCGCGGGGTCCGACGGCTCCTTTCTCAGCTCCCTTTGGAGCTCGACGCAAGGGCACGGCTGGTGCCTCCTGCCTGTCCTCCCACCCTGCACGTGCCCAGATGTTTTCCCCCTTTCCCCAGCTGTGCAGTCCTCCCCGAGCTGCCGGGCGGCCCCCACAGCCGGGGATGAGCACCACTGTCCCCCCCCCCCCCAGTCTGTGCATCACAGACCCCCAGCCCCATCTGTGCAAATACCCCCAGGCTTTCCCATCGCGGGGACCCCGGCTCGCCACTGTCGCGGGGCCGCAGCAGCGCCGCGGTGATCCGACACGGGTGCCGGAGCCTGGGGCTGGCAGGGGCGGGTGGAGCCGGGGGGGGGGGCTGCGGTGCCTGGCATGCCAGGGTGGGGGGGCTGCTCAGCACCGGCTCCAGCTCGCGGGTGCAGCAAAAGGGACCTGAACCCGCGGGCTCCGGCTTCGGCGCGGGGCGAAACGGAGCCACTTACGGGGAGAAACTCCTGCGCGGGCCAGCGGCTCCTCAGGTGCCTCCTCGCCCCGTCCAGCGCTGCCCTGGCACGAGGACGCCCGCGGCGGCCGGCTCCTGCGGAAGAGACGCCCTGAGCCCGAGCGGAGCCACCTCCTAAACGGGTTACTAAAGACATTGGTTATGTTCACAGCGTCGGTGTGGGCTCGCCCGGGCGCTAACGGGCTTTCTGGCACCGCGCGAGCCGTTGTCGCAGCCACGGGCCCGCGTGCACGGATGCTTCGCCAGGGATGTGACACGTCCCGTGCTTCCCCCGCCGGAAGCCGCTTCCTGCCCTCGCCACTTCCGAGGTTAGAGAGGAAAAGGCAGGAGGCTAATCAGGAGGGCGTGAGGCTGCGCCGGGTCCCACGGCCCGGCTGCCCGCCCGGAGGGGAGCTGCCCGAGCCCGGGCTCCTTATCGGCCCGGCCCGGTGCCCCGGGATAGCGCCATGCCCCGAGCAGGATGGGGCTCGCCGCCAGGGAAAGCTCCGAACTGGGAGGGCTCAGGCACCTCCGTGTAGTGCTGGTACCCCGGGACACCCCCCCCAGCCCGTGTGCCACCTCGGCCTGGGCTCTGCCAGCCCCAGTGTCCCCAGGACGCGGTCCCCGGCTAGCAGCGTGGCCGGCTGGAGGATGCTCCCGGGCGTTTGCGCTTGTCTCTCATGTCTCCAGTCCCTCCTCTTTGCTTGCCGGCCCTCGCCAGGGCCAGCCCCAGGCCCCCTGGTCCTGGTGGGACAAGGACTTTCCCTGCAGTGTCCCCTCCTCCCCCCCAGCCCGACGTCCCCCTCGCAGGAGGTCCTGCTGGGACACGTGGCCTGGCGCAGCCGTCCCTGCCAAGGAGGAACGTGGCCCACTGGCAGCCGCCCCTCGGCCCGAGCGGCGGATCAGCTCAAGGACGCCAGCTCAGACGGGAAGAGCGGCGGCCACGTCACGGGGACGGGGACATGGCGGGGCCCCAGAGGGCCCCCCCGGACCACAGCAGACCACGCGCCCTGCCGCTGGGGGAGCTGATGTGGCCTGCAGTGGGGACATCCATGGGATGTCCAGGAAAGGGGATGTCTGTGGGAGCGATGGCCACCAGGGACAGCCTCGGCTGGGTGTGCTGGCCGTCCTCCCTGTCCCTGCTGCGGCCTGTGACAGCAGTCCCCAACCTGCCCACGGTGCGGGCTGGCCTGGGGCTCACCCCCAGCCCCTGGAGACACTCGGCCCCTTCCCTGTCTCATCTTGTCCCCAGCTCGTCCCCAGGCTCCCGGGAGCGGTGCCGGCGGTGGGTGCCCCGTGGCAAATGCAGGTGCTCGGGGGCGATCCCTGGCCACCCTCGGGTGCCAGGTCCGGGGTGCCGCAGCGCGGAGCGCCGTGCCACCAAGGCGGTGGCCCCGGCAGCGCCAGCGGCCAGGGCTCCCCGCGCCTTGGCCACCGCTGGCCCAGCGCCACTGCCGCAGCATCGCAGCATCTCCCGGCTTCAAAGTCGCCGCTGGACCGCCCACTCCGGCCGACCAAAATAGCCCCTTTCCCGGCCCTTTCCCATCCCTTCCCAGCAGCACCTCTCAGGCAGTGACAGAGTTCGCAGTGACAGCAGCGCGGGGGTGGCCGGGGGGACGCGCTGGCCCAGCGGGTGGGAAGGCCGGGATAACGCCCGGGCCACGGGGAAGGCCGGAAAGATAGTCGTGGTCCTGGGAGGGATCCCAGCACCTCCGACCCTGCGGATGGAGCCTGGCCACAGCCCCCGGAAAAGCGAGCGAGAGGAAAGCCCAGGGCAGCTCAGCCCCGATCCCAGGCTCTGTTCCCGGGGCGCCGGCTCCGGCCGAGGGCAGCGGGGGCAGCGCTTACCCCCAAAGGCAGCGGCTCTTCCGCACAGACCAGGCGGTTGCACGCCAGCCCTTATCACCCCGTCCCAGCCCCACCCCAGCCCCAGCCCTGGCCTCCCTCGCAGCCCCTCCGGCCCCTCCATCCCAGCCTGCCGTCTGCCCGCCTTTCCCAGGCTCCCTGCCTGTTCGCCCCGGCCCCTCCGGCCCAGTCCTGTGCTCTCTCCACTGTTCCCAGCCCCCCCCTCCATCCCCCCCATCGGTCCCTCCATCCAGCCCCCCCAGCCCCATCCACCCCCTCCAGCCCCCCCAGCCGCCCCCCGGCCCCTCCGGCTCAGCCCGGGGCTCCAGCACCCATCGAGGGGCCGCTCTGGTTGCTTCTAGGTGGGCGGAGGAGGGACCCGCCCCCCGGCCCGATGCCCCCCCGGGGCTCCCCAGCATCGCCCCCCAGCCCGATCCCCCCCCGGGACTCCCCCAGCATCGCCCCCCGGTCCCCGCCGCGGCGCCGGGACCTACCGCGCCGAGGCTCCCGACGGGGCGGCGGGGCGGGACGCGGCCGGGGGCTCCGCTGGGCTCCGCCCGGCTCCGCGCAGCGCGGCTCGGCCCCCCCCGGCCGCGGGCCCGCCCCCCCCGCGAGGCAGGAAGCGCAGCGGCCGCCCCGGCTGCGCAGCAGGGTCGGGGCCGCCCGGCCCCCCCCGACCCAGCCCGGCCGGGCGCCGCTCCCCCCCCCCCCCGCCCCGCGGCGGCCGGAGCCGGTGGTGCCCCGACGGCTCCCGGCAGCATCAGCCGGCGCTGAGTCACCGGGTCCTCAGCGGGCGCCGGCGGCCCCGGGAGGGACGGGAGGCCCCGGGGGGGGGCGGGGAAGCGGGGGGGGCCCGGCAGCCTCACCTGCACCGGCCCCACCGGGACGAGCAGCCCCCGCCGAGACGCCCCGCGCCGTCCTGCCGGCTATATTTAGCGGGGCCGCGCTCTTAGCCGGGTTACTCACTTGTTTACCAGAGCCGGATTCCAGCGGCCGGGGGGGGGGGTCGTTCCCGCTGCGCTGCCGCCGCCGCTGCTGTCCCGGGGGACCGGCACAGACGGCCCCGGCCTGCTCCGGCTCGCGGCTCCCGCCACCGGCGCGCGGCTCCCGCCGGCCAGCGGCTCAGCGGGACGCCTTGGCCTCGGCCGGCCACATCCTGGACCCAGGGACAGGGGACGTCACTGCTGTCCCCCCCCCGGGCGCTGCCCGCCGTCTCGGGGCCTGGGAACGTTTGCGCACAGCCCCGCGGCGCTCGGGAGAAGAAGCGCCTGGAAAAAGGGTGGAGGAGGGCTGGTTTGCCGGGCAGACGCGAGCGGGTGCCCCCCAGCAGCCTGCCCGGGGGGGCCTCCCTGGGCCGGAGCTGCCCCCGAAAACCCCCGGGCCCATCCACCTTTGCACGCAAGGGGTTTTCCCAGCCCGGCTGCTCCAAGCTCGGCATGTCCGGAGCATCGCCGTGTCGCCATCCGGCCGGGCTCCTGTGGGACCGTGCGTTGCGGGCCGGGTGCATCCTGCATCCTGCATCCCGCCACCGAGCTGCGAAGCCCGGGCAGCACCCGGGCCCGAGGGGACACAGGGACGGAGCACCGCACCCAGCGCCGGCCAGGCCCAGCAGCCACCCTGCTCCGCTCGGCAGCCAGCCGCCCTCATCCGGATGCCGCCCGGGCGCCGTCCCCTCCGTCGCCGCGGAGGATGTGGGTGCCGGGGTGCGAAGGCAAGATGCTCGCAGTGCCGGGCGCCAGCATCCGGCACGAACCCGGCTGAGCCGCCGCCGGCATCGGCGTCTCCGGGAGCCGACAAGAGGCAGCGTCCCCTGAATCCAGCCGGCTGCGTGGACGCGGAGCCAGCCGGCTCCTCGGGGCGGCCCTGGATGGGGTGGGATCCAGCTGCTGAGCCTGCAAGCGGGGCGGGGGGAGGCGGCCCCCGGAGGGGACGTGGGCCCGGGGGAAGGGGAGTCAGGGGGCCCTGCCCCAGCCCAGGCACAGGGTAGGTAGGTGCCACCCAGGTCTCGGTCACTGCCGGGGACACATCCGAGCCCAGCCAGGTGCCCAGCGATGGGAGACCTGCAGGATGGCTCCTCCCGGGCTGGGACCAGCACAGGGCACCGTAAAGGCTCGTGCCACCATGGGGGACGCAGAGGACAGCCGCAGGGGACCTGCTTGTCCTCGCGGTGCTGCCGACGGCTGGATACGGCCCCTTTGGGGGCTGGGGGCACGCGGGGCTCCGTCAGGCCGGCTCCGAGCGGGCACCCGCGCAGCTCCTGGAGCTGGACACGAGCGAGGAGGGCACCTAAGCACTGTGTTTCGTGGGTTTTGTTCATTTATTTTTTTTCCCCCAAACCCAGCTCCGGCCCGGCCTTCACCCGCTTCCTGTGCTGCCCTCAGACACCCTCGAAACAACCCCTCGGCCCAACGGCCGCTCGCTGGCTTTAAATAACCCACAGGAAGGGGAGGCAGCGGGACGCGGCCTAACGCTGCCTCCGGCCTGGCCTGGGGAAATCCGGCAGGATGGAGAGCAGCACACGTGCGCTGGGCCCAGCTGGGTGGGGGTCTCTCCTGTCCCCGCGTCCCGGCGAGGTGCTGCTGTCACCCGCGGCCAGGCCGAGCCCCCGGCACGCGCGGGTGGAGGTGGTGGGCGCGGGAGTCTCCCAGGCGTGAGTTCCCACGGCGTCGGCAGAGCCCGGGCCGGATCCTGCTGGCAGTGCTGAGACCGGCGGGGGTGGATCAGAGCCAAGGATGAACTTCAGAGAAGCGTTGGAAACGCAGCCGAAAGCCGGTCCTCGTGGTCCAGCCTTGTCCCCTCCACCAGGAGGGCCCAGCTCCCCTGTCCCTGTCCCCAGCGACACCAGCCCCACGCCGGGAGCCTGCCCTTGCCCGCCGCAGCCTCCAGCTTCGGAGGACACGCCGGGCATCTCTGGGGCAGCTCCCCACTGCCTGGGGCTGCCTCCTACCCCACACAGGGCAGAGCAGCCAGTTCTGCGGCATCCAGCCTTGGCCGGGGCACCAGCACCCTGGAAGTGATGGTCAAACTGGTGAAACCATCTTTCAGGGTCCCAGGCTCAGAAAGCCCCTGCGCAGCAGGGCTGGACGTGGCCGGGGACACGGCTGACTCACGGGGGCCGAAGCGGGGCAGGATGCAGCGAGGGCCGCGGGGAGGAAACCACCTCACTGCGGCGATCCCTGGCCGAAGCGAAGGTTTCCCGGAGGCTGCGCTCCTGAGCGTTACTGACGCACTGGCACTGCCGGGATGCGGCAGTGGCTTTTCCCTGCACGCTGGAGACCAGCCCTGCCCCGATCCTGTCCCCGAGCTGCCCGGCTTCAGCGCAGAGGAGTGGGGACACACTAAGGATCAGGGAGCTGGCGGTGACAAGGCCGTGCCAGGGAGCCCAGACGAGCACGGCTGCGCCCCAGGACCAGCACAGGCGGAAACCAGGGAAGGCCCACGGAGATCCCCAGCCTCAGCAATGCGGCTCCAGGGAGCACAGCCTGCTCCCTTGCACGCAGGAGCAAGAGCCGCTGCGGCACGAGGGGACAGACTGCAGGCCAGGGAAAACAGATTTTGCCCTGTAAGGGGACGTCCCGGTCACATCTAACACCCCTTTCCCTCCTCCCCCTTGGAGGCTGATGCCTTGCAGCCCTCGTTGCCTTTCATCCTGCAGCCAGGGTCAAGGCACACGGCCGTGCTCCCAGCCCGGGGCAGCAGGATCCCAGCGGGGAAGTGCCAAAAATGAGGCCCTGGAGGACAGCGCTGGGCCCGGGGTGGCTCGCAGCAGCTGGGCCGTGCTCGCAGAGCAAAGGGTGCTGCAGCTCCAGCTGGAGAATGTCTTGGCTAGGATGGGTCTGGCACAGGCGATGGGAGCACGCGAGGCTGGGGCGGGTCTGGCGCGGGTGGTGGGAACGCCACGGGGTTAAAAGCATGTGGGAAAGGGGTGACAGCGCCTGCAGAGGGGGTGATGGTGAGACCACCCTCAACACCGCCCAGACCCCAGAGGAGCAGGGACAAAGCTGGGGAGCTCCCAGTGCCGACCCAGTGTGGGACTGCCCAAAGGTGATGCACAGGCTGCTGCAGTGCCCATGCACAGGATGCCATGGCTTAAAAAACCCTTATTTATTTGCGTCAAAGTCTCAGGATCCCTCAGAATAAAAGGAAGGAGAAGAAGGAAAACCCTCAGCGACAGTCTGCTGGAGTCTGTGTACCGGGCCAGGCAGAGGGGACATCCAGGGGACAGTACGTGTGAATGGGGAACAGACACCCTGCGCACCCCGTACAGCAGCAGTCCGGAGGGGAGCCGAGCAGCCCCTCATCGACGGTAGCGATAGCGCTTGAAGTGGAACCAGAGCTGGAAGATACCGTTGGCAAACTGGCAGCGGAAGCCGTGGCGGTGGGAATACTCCCACTCCCGGTTGACGATCTTGAAGGCAATGTCCTCGTAGGGTGGCCCAGCGTGGAAACGTAGGATGGCAAAGTCCTTGTTGTCCTGGCAGGCCTCCAGGAAGTACTCGGGCGTAGAGCGCTTGTCGATGAGGTCAGGGTAGAAAATGTTGAACTTGTAGCCCTGCACGATCTTGGGCGGGGGGTTGTCAAAGTCGTAGTGGGTCTGGTTGTATTTGTTCCACTCGAAGCCCGTGTGCACCCGGTTGAAGAAGCGGGGCTTGCGGGGCCGGTACTTGTCAGCCCAGAGATAGGCCTTGCCCGTGAGGGGCATTTCCACGCTGAACTGCGCCTCGTCCGCGCCCATGCCCTCCTTGGCCTTACGGAAGAAGATGTCATCGGCGCTCTCAGTGGCATCACCTGCAGGCAGGAGAGGCAAGGGCCGGTCCTGCAGTGCCAGCCAGGCCTGGCCTGCAGGGACACAGCTCTCGGCAGGCAGGGGAGGGAGAGCGCAAGGGACCAGCAGGCTCTGGGCAGGGGATGTGGAGATGGACACAGACGTACACCCGCCCTCACGGTGGGCATTGGGCTGAGCTGCACTGGGGCACTCAGCCAAAACACCCTTCCCGCTTGTCCACAGCCCACTGAAACAGCTTGATGGTGGGGCTGGGAGTGCGGAAGGACCCGATTCAGGTACCAGCTAAGAAAGCCGGCAGTCTGAGCCGCGTTTCCCTGCTCTCAGTCCAGGTCATGGTCCCCTTCACTACCTGGGGCACCTCTCTGCCAGCCTAGCTCTGGACGTGCCCTCCAGACCCAGCTCTCGCTTACCCTTGCCCGAGGGCACCGCTTACCCCCTCCCTCCAGCCCCACAACCCCGAAGCGTGCGCGGGCTGCAAGGCTGGCGGGTGCAGGGTCTGGCTGCAGAACGCCTACCTGTGACCTGGAGCTGCTGACGCAGGAGCAGCAGCCGATGCAGGTCCTCTTCGGCCTCCAACACGTGGGCGTCAAAGGGCAGCTCGTTGGTGCCCATCAGCCGGGGGCTGTACTTCCCCGCGTCGTAATCATCCAGGCTCTGCTGGATCAGGTCCTCCTCCATCAGCACGGCCTCCCCCTCTGCGTCCCCCTTAGCCTCCGACTCCGGCTCTGCCTCCACCTCTGAGGATGGTCCCGGCTGTACTACGATGGTCTCCTCTGGGTCCAGCCTGGCAGGAAGAGAGAAGAGATACCTAGGACGGAGATGGTACCCCAGTTCTCTGCTCCCCTGAGGTTTGTCTCAGGGAGGATGGGAGCACCAGGCTGCACTTGCCCTCCTGGTCTGGGGAAATCTAAGGACAGAAGATGCCGGATGCTCACGGGAAAGGCCCGGCTGGCTGTGCTGCCCCGGGAAGGGGCTGTATACCTGTCACTGGGGGAGGCCGGCTCCCTCTTGATGATGGGAAAGAGTGGCTCGCTCTCCACACCCTGCTCCTGCTTCAGCTTGTACAGCTTCTGCCGCAGCACATCCTGGTGCCGCTCCCGCAGCCTGTGAGGAGCAGATAAGCCATCAGGTCAGACCTAGCCAGGCCGCTGTGCCCACACAGTGCCCAGAGCTGTGCCAACCACTGCATCAGGTAGAAACCTGCTGGGTTTTGCACAGCGACTGGGCTGAGTAACCCTCCCATATGGAGACCTCGCTGTAACGCAACCGTTTGAGAAGGGACCAAGCGTCCAGCCTGTCTTCCCTCTTGGAAGAGCCAGCCAGCTCGGAAACAGTAAAAAACACCTCCAAGAATGACTTCAGGTTTGTGTCTCTCCAGCTCTGCTCAGGGCAGGCCTGCAGTGCTCCCTTCTACACCCCTGGCTGAGGGACAAGTCCCTGCTCTCACCTGGCCCGGGCCATGTAGGCCTTCAGCTGCTGCAGCAGGCTCTCCCAGTAGCCGATGTCGAGATTGGGTCCGCCTGCTCGGATCTTGCTCTCGATGCCTTGGTAGAGCACTTGTAGCTGGTTGTACGTCTTCCCCTTGAACACGGACTGCACATCCGAGCTGACGGAGGCATTGACACCGTCGCGGCGCTCCCCTGCGCAGACGGGCGAGGGTGGCTGGTCAGTCTCTGAGCACTCAGCCCACGTCCACCCAGGCAGTGCTGGGTTGCACTGAACAGTGGAAGGCTGGACCCCAGGAGAAGATGGCTCCCAGATAGCCTCCATCCGGCACATCCCCAAGAGCAATTAGAGAACCTCTCCCAGCCTAAAAGCACGGGGCAGACCCTATGCCGTGCTTTAACCATTGCTCACACTCCCCTCCGCATCCACGCCATGCTATGGCCTCTGCCCTCCTGCTTACCAGGTCCTCCTTTCCCAGAGGCCTCCAGTTTGCGGAGCTTGGCTATCTCATCCTCCGTGATGATGGTCATGTCCCTCCAGAAATCCACATTCTTGCCTTGCTCCAGCTCCATGTAAACCTGCAGGCAGGAGACAAACAGGACATCAGGCACCTGTTCTGGACCACTGGCTGAGCTCAGCTGTGGGCAGGGAAGTGGAGCTAAAGAGGGAAGAGGCAGAGAGCCTGGGCACAGGGGGACTGCAGAGCCGGCACCTGGATATCCTCCACCAGATCCTCCATGTCGGAGACAGTCAGGCCATTCAGGAAGGTGTAGGGCTCATGCATCTCCACGGCTAGGTCGTCATCCTCTGCACTGATGTACTTGGCCAGCAGGTCAATGGGTTTCGCCCTCCCGTCCCGAATCCGGATCTTAGACCTGGGTGAGAGGAGAGGGATGGTGAGCGGTGCTTGCCATGCCCTGCTCCCCAACGGGCATGTCCCTGTGAGACTGGCACACCTACCGCAGCTTGGCCTGCTGCAGGTGGAAGTTGTCCTCCTGCTCCTCCCAGGTTTTGAAGTGCTCTGCCTCTTTCTCCCGCTGCAGCATCTCCAGCTCCTGCTCGCGCATCGCCTTCTCTCGCTCCCGCTCGAGGCGCAGCTGCTTCACCTGCTCGGGGCAGAGCAAGATGTGAGGCCGCAGGGGCTGGGACACCCATGCAGGACACACACTCGAGGACACGACCCTAAACGCCCTCACTGAGCTGCTTCAGCTCCGGCAGTTGGCCCCAGGCTCCCCAGAGAGCCATGTGCAAGAGAAGCCAGCTTGGGCTGGGGGGGCCGGGATGCTCCCTGACAGCCCTTGGGAGGGCAGGGGACACAGGCACGACAGAGTGCCTCAACGCAGTGACCTGGCACGTGTCCTCCCTCAGCACCTCCCAAGTTGGATTCAGCCCCAAGAAAAGAGCTTCACCGTAGAAGTCACAAGTGTGAAGTGCCCATGTCCTACAGCTTGCAGGCTCCCCCAGCAAGAAGAGCAAGGGGACTTTCAGACGATGGACTGGGAGAACTGGGCTGTCCTCTGAAGGGAGCACAGCCTTGCCACAGAGAGTGCTGTCACATGGTGGGGAGGGCGGGGGCATCTGTTCCCACCTTCTGCAGCTCCAGGCGATTGTCCTCCTGGATTCGCTTGTTCCTCTCCTTCAGGTCCTTCTCATCCAGGTGGCTGATCCCCTTCTTCTCTAGCGCCTGAAACCAAGTGGCCAACAGGAACCATGAAACAAAGCAACTTTTACAGCCTCTCAAAGGGTGGCAAATACCACCACATCCACCCATTCCCGCTGTTCCAGCAAGCTTCAATCCTGTAGATCTCTCTCTCTCTCAAATCCCACTTCCGCAGCCTCTCAACAAAACCATTCTCAGCCAGAACTGACCAGGCTCTCGGCAGTTTGCCCCTCACTCGCCAAGGGGTAACACGAGCACTAAACACTCCTCAGCGCTCAGCTAGCAGCTCCCAGCAGGTTTGGATCCCTCCATCCTGCACTCTGACCTGCAGACACCGGTCTTTAAAAGTAAGGGGATAAAACCCCACTGAGAAACAGCCAGCTACTGCCCTAGACAACACCTTTGCCCTCACACAGCTGCTTTCAGTCTTTCAGATGTTCCCATTCCATGTGAAGGATCCCGCCTGACACCCCACTGCTCCACTGTCCCATTCTGTGGCAGCTGCAGAGGGACAGTCTCCTCTGAGGCAGTGTGGAGCAGCCCCAAGCAGCCTCCTGAGACACACGGGGTGCGGAGGAAGAGCTCACCTTGCTCCAGATGAATGTGCCCAGCAGGTTGTTGTCCCCAAAGGGATTGTCGGTGTTGGTGTAACCCATGTACTCCTCTCCCCACCCCATCTTCTCCCGCTTCTTCCTCTCCTTGGCTTCCTTCTTGGCCAGGCGGCGAGCCCGTTTCTCCTCAGGTGTCTCCAAAGCTTTCATGAGCGCAGCCTGCTTCTTCTTCTCTTCCTTCAACCTCAAGCGCTCCTGAAGGCTCAGCTGCTGTGTCTCCTCCCTGCCCTGGGAACGCGAAGGGGATGGAGAGCTGACAGAGGACACGGAGGACTTGGAACTAGCTCTCTTCCTCCGCCTCTCTCTGCTCCGGGCTCTCCTCTTGCTGTGCTCTCTCTCTGAGCCCGAGCTGGAAGAACGACCCCGGGATCGCGAGCGGTGTTTCTTCTGGCTTTTATGGTGCTGGTCCCTAGTTTTGCTTTTCTTCTTCTTCCATTTTTGCCTCTCATCTCCAGAGTCAGAGCTGGGGGAGAAAAGTATCGTTCGAGTTCAGAGCCGACTACCAGCTCCAAGCCAAGGCAGCCCCCTCATGTCGAGAGGGGTCAGGCTGGCCAAGCCCACGCAGGGCTCCTCGCCCGCACAGAGCAGGGACGGGCTCCCAGTGAAGGGCCTGGCGGGCGAAGGCAGCCCAGCCCCGGCTGTTTCGCAACGTGCTTCTGCCCAGGCCTGGCACAGCAGGACCTGCTGGCACGGCTCCGCACGCGAGCGCTCCCCGAACAGCCGCAGAGAGGTGATTTTAGCCGCATCTGTAGGTGGTTCAGCAGCCAGCGGGTCAGCTCTGCAGCCGGTTCAGGGGGCCGCGGGGGCTGCAGCCCCCCGGCAGAGCAGCATCCTGTGAGGTCTCTACTCCACACCCGGGATCCAGGCGGGGCCTTCACCCCATCCTGGACACCGGGTCTGGCTTTGCCCGGCCGAGCCCTCGGGCACCGCAGCTGCTCTCCCGGCGGCACCGGGGCCTGCGGGTGGCCGAAGGGCGGGGGGCGAGTTTCCAGGGGATTGAGGCCCCCTCAGCCACGACCTGGAGCCCCGTTCGCACCGGGGCCCTCTTCCCCCCCCGCCAACGAGCTCCAGCCGCGCCCCGGCCAGCCCCACCAGCCCCGTCCGCACCGGGAGCCCGGGCCCCGCTCCCGAAAAGCCCCGTTCGCACCGGGGCGGTTCCCCCCGTGCCCGAGTCCCGTTCGCACCAAGGCCCGGCCTCCCCGAACAAACCCAGGCCATACCGGGGCCGCGGCCCCCTCCCAACCCCGCTCACACCGGCGCCCGGTCCCCCTCCACCAAGGCCAGGCCGTACCAGAGGCCGCTTCCCCCCCCGCTCACCCCGGGCTCGGCTCCCGGCGGCGTCCCCCGCTCCGGCTCCGGCGCCGCCGCTTCTCATCGCTGCCGGACGCAGAGCGCGAGCGGCCCCGGCGCGGCGACCGCGAACCCCGCGACCGCCGCCGCCGCCGCGCGGGGCTGCGCGACCGCGAGCCCATGGGCGCCGCCACGGCCCGCTGGGGGCCTCCGCCAGCGCCCGGCGCGCGGGGCTGCCCGCGGCGCCGCCTGCTAGCGCGGTAGTGCCGCTCGCAGGCGCGGGCAGGCGGGGGTGCTGGGGGCCGCCTGGGCGCGGAGCAGGCGGCCGCCGGGGCAGCCCCGTCGCGAGGCCCCCGGCGGACGGGGCCCGCAGCGCCTCCTTTTGGGGTGTTTTGGTTCCTTTTGCGGCGGCTCCGGGGGGGGCGGGTAGTGAAGGCAGGAGACAGGGTCGTTTGTCCGGTGTGTTTACAACACAGAGTACAGTATGCTTTATCACAGAGCCTAGGACAGATAGCATCAATTTACAGTTCTCTGGAAAAAGGTCTCCCGTCAGGAAAAAAAAAAAAAAGGAAAAAAAAGAAAACAAAGCGCTCTCATGACCCCCCCCCCCCCAAAAAAAAAAAAGAGAAGAGAAACATGACAACAGCCATGGGTTGGCAGCACGTTTCCAGCCCCCCCCAACCCCCCCCAGCCTACTTACATACATTCGTTACACGGCGCACACGCACGGAGCGGACAGAGAAACGGGCCGGGACACGCGCAGCCGCGAGGATACATGAGTCTGATGGAGACGCCGACAGAAGGAAAATCGGACGTGACCCCGCACGCCTGAGCCCCGGCTTTCGCCTTTTCGGTAAGAGCTGGAGGCCGACGCCGGCTGGGAACGGGGAAGAGAAGGAAACGCTACGGCTGGTCCCGGCTGCCGGGAGCATCGGTACCGCCAAGGACGGCTACACCGTGTTGAGGAGCCAGGCGAGGACTGAGGGCAACCGAGCCCGCGCCAGCCTGGCCCCGGCTCGGTGCCGAGACCTGCCACCGCTCTGGCTGCGCTAAAAAGACTCCCCAAAGCGCCGTTTCAGCACGCAGAGCAATGCTGGCCACCACGGAGGCAGCGCTGCAGCAGAGGCAGCTCCGGACCCCATCTCTCATGAGCGTTTCGACAACCCCCAGCTTTCCAGTTTGTCCCATCCCTCCACTCTGCACACGCTTGTAAAAGCTCTGCTCTGTACAGTAACCCTACGGCAAGTTTAGTTGCCTGCCACATTGTGCAAACTGAGACATCTCCCTGGAAGAAATCCCTCAGGAGACCCATGTCTCCCCTTGCCAAATCCACACCCGGTGGGCATTTGTGGCAGACAGCAGCCTGGGTGCTGCACCCACATGTCACCCTAAACACCCCGACAAGTGGGGCAATCAATCACTCTTGTTGCCTTGCAGCTTGGCAAGAGATGCTCCCTTCAACAGCCCAAACTGAAAGCTCACCAAAAGCCTTAGCAGAGCAAGATTCACCCCAGGGCCCTTCATGCAGAGCTGAGGGTCTAAGCTGGCATGATGGGGTTTGGAGAGTGGTGGCAAACGAAGCTACTTGGGAAACGCTGTCTCACTAGGCCACTCTGCTCAAATGCTGGAGGAGCAGAAGAAGAAACACAGTGCCTCCTTTTAAAGTTGTAGGCATCATGGAGGTCATACCAGGGACAGCAGCAGCCAGCAATCAACTGGGTCAGTAGAGAAAAGTCCTAACAGAGAAAGTACATGCAGCTCATTTCCAAGATGAGGTGGAAGTACAGCTGGAGAGACATTCAGACCAAGGACTGGCCAGGGCTCTCTTCCCCCAAGAAAGGGCTGATGCTCTTTCCTGTGACCTAGTCCTTCCCTCCTCCGATTCTGGTACAACCTGCCAAGGGAGCATTGGCAGCAGTTAGGAAATGCGCCAAAGCTCCCCAAAGCTGTCACCCTGCTACCCATGGGGCAGCAAGTATCTGAATGCAAAGTGATGGACAACGAGCAGGCTTGAAACGCCAGGGTCCTTTCAGCCTCTGACAGAAAGTGGAGGTTCAGCAGCTCTTCAGCACAGAAGTACTTGGACAAGTAATGTGACAGAGCACAGAGCATGTGCAGGCTTGGAAAGGGGCAGTTGTCATGTCAGATCAGTATCTCCCTGAAGAAAGGCTCCTAGGAAGGTCCCCTCTAATCCCTTTGCACATACTTTCATGGGACCAAACCTCTCTGCCCAGAGCCGAGAGCTCGCAACTCTAGCGGGCTCACTTGCTCCGAAGCGTTCAGTGTTACAAAACTGCATGCACAAGGATTGTCTCAGAAAGCCAGGACGCCTGAGGAAAGACGACATTTGGAATGAACATACTGCAAAAAAAGGCCTGGGCTTCCCCACATGTTCTGGGACCAAGCACAGCTCCAGCCTGCAAAGTTCATTCACTGAAACCCTTCGCGAAGGCTGGGCTCAGGTGCCTCCTGCACAGAGGCTGAGCAGCTTCAGACACCCTGCGATGAGGGGAAGGGATAAAGTTTCAGTCTCTGCTCTCAGACAATGAAAGATGCTCTATTTTAGTTAGTGTGTGCTTGCAAAGTCAAACTGAGGCAAAACCCACTAGCCCACGAACAAAGTGGTACCAGGGCAGCTGGGGCTTGGCTCAGACAGTCCTAGCAGCCACCTGGGCTCCTCCCCAGAACTACATTTTTCCAGTGCAGAGCCCAAGAGCGACATTTTAAGATGCAGAAGAGATACAGCTCTTACTGGCCTCTTTCCTAATAGTGGCTGCTCTGCGCTTCCGGAGGAAAAGAACAGCAGCTACATTTTTAACATTGTTTGAAGCCTCTTGCTTTCAGCCCAGAGGCAAGTTACTCTGTATGTATTGCACGTCTCCCAAGTCCCCTCCGCTGAACTGCTGAGCCCTGCCGTAGCACTAAACACGCACAACTTGCAAAGCCCATACAGGACCAACACAAGGAGATGTGGTGATTTAAGAGCTGTTTCCCAGCCTGCCAAAGGGGCTGTCGCAGGGCAATGCTACTTGCTAGGTGAATTAGCTGTCAAGTAGCTACTGAAAGGGGAGAGTTTCCTTAAAAGATTTCTGATAGACTACTCTGGTAAATATATGAATAAATCTAATGGCAGCAGCTTGCAGGAACCCCAGCCTGTCCTCTGAGAGCAGCACACCTTACAGCCTTCAGCATCTGTAGGCAAAGGGTAGAAGTTTGGGTCCCATACTTCTAGGCAAGAAATAGCATCAACTCATGAAGGTCCTCGCTAAGTTAATCACATTGCAGAGGGGAAGAGCTTCCCACCAGCCCAGTCACCTTCTGGGACCTGAATTAACCAGTCCTGAGTGCTGCTGTGAGGACAGATCAGAGGGGACTGAGCTCCTAGAGCAGGGTCCCACTTCCACACTCCTCCACAAGGAATCCCAAAGACGGTTTGAAGACTGTAATGGGAAGGGAGAGATCTTTGACCGTCTCTCTTGAGCAAGGCCTGTAAAGTAGGCAAACAAGACCTAGCTAGCTCCCTCTGCACTAAAGGATTTCTCTTCTCTCTGGGAGAAGAGGGGGGATTGCTAGGGAATTGAAGACAACGCTACAGTACCCTGCTGACAGAAGGATGAGCCTAGTCTGAACACTGCTAAGTGACACCAGATCTTCCTCGTCTCATCCAAAGCCTACAGCCCTCAAAGAGCAAACCCTCCCCATCTCAGACATCCAAAGCAGCAATTTTCAACAGGCAGCATGAGAGTCTCCCAGCTTTCTGTCCAACAGAGAGAGTCCGTGAACACAACACTGCCTGGCGCAATTAGGTGCCAGAGCCAGGCTCCTGTCACTGCCTCCAGTGTGCGGACGTGCGTGCGTCTCCCTGACTACCCTGAGGAACGGAGGATACATGTGAACCCAATGGTCTGTGACCCCCGATTACTTGGCAATTGGATACACCCATGAACATGCGCGGTGCTAAGTGGTTCCAGGAGGATGCAGTGTCCGGGCAACCCCACCTGGGGCTGGGCAGACTCAGGAACTCTCACTCCAGCGAGGCTGGTCCGTGGAGATGCACAGTTCTCATCTGTCCATGCCTGTTGCCAGGCAGCGGCCTGGAGCAAACGTCGGTGCGGCAGCCGGTAAGACAAAGCGTGGACTCCGAGCACAAAGGGACAGGGCGACACAGAGCAGCGCAGCACGTGGTGAAGGCAGAATCCATCGCGACGTCCGGAGGAGGGCCGAGGTGACCACGTCACTATAGCCAGGAATCGTTTGCTTCCCCCACACAGTGTTACAGAGCAAGAGAAGTCACTAGCAATTTTTGAATCCAAGTAAATTGGCATGGCTACTTTGGACTACTGTAACATGGGAGCAATTCTATTCAATGGCCTTTAATACATTGCATTTACATAGCACCTTTCATCCCAGGGTTTAAGTGCTTTAACGGAAGTGGGTACTGTACACCCATTAGCACAGGGGAAACCGAGGCACAGAGTGGTTAAGTGACTTGCCTTAGGTCACTCGGCAAAATCGTGGCAGAGTCTGGACAGCCTTAAACCTCCTGACTCCATCAGTTGGTTAGACCACACTGCTGCCTCAAAGGAAGCCACTCCGGTCCCTGCCCTCCCCAGTAACGTGCTTCTACCAATTCTCCAGTGAGGTCTCACACTCCTTTCTGATGCACAAATATATGACAACCAAAAAAAAAAAAAAAGTGCAGTAAACTAAATGTTTAAAAAAGCACATTTGTGCTGTCTCTGTGCAAAGATAAAAGAAATAAATACATGATTAAAAAATTAAAAAGGTTCACAGTATCACACATGGATAGGTAGCTACGGTAGTGCACGTTTGGAAAACACTGTGTTACTACCCAGGATTCTCTACACCCAGCTGGACGTCTCCGTTGGGAGCTGCGGGTGAGCGGGTGGTTTCTTTGCTGCCCACGTCTGGGATAAGTAGAAATACACGGTTAGAGTTTTGCTCCGTTCTGAAATGCAGTGCCTGGGATCCTGCAGTGCAGCAATACTGGTGTCAGCAAGCTCTTCCCCATCCCACTGGAACGGCTGCATCAACGAAAAGGGAACACATCGACCTGCAGAGGGAATCGCTGCTCTCTGGGGCTTCTGTGTCTGCATAGAGATTACTGCAAGAGGCAGAGAGAAGAGAGTCAACACCTGAGCGCCCGCTCTGTGTTCAGTTAGATCTGAGCCCAGCCAAATCCCCAAAATCAAAACGAACGTGAAGAGAGAAGCCTGCTTGTTTTGCACCCTCCAGTAATGACAACATGACCGGAGCACTTCAGATCCCCAAGCTTTCATTGCACTAAACGATTCACAACAAGCCAGAAGCGCTGTTGAGCTCAATTGGTCTCTCGCCTGCTGCCACTGAGCCAATCTGAGATGCAGCAGGACTCTGCCACAGCCATGCAAGAGCCCCGCGCTGCAGAGGCCACAGCAGCTCCCTCCTGCCAGCTGACCTTGCAGAGGGAGCACGAGCTCCAAACTTGACCCACCGGGCACCCGGCACATGTTTCTCGTACACTTACTGTATCGCTCTCCTCATCGGAGACAGAGTGGAGTTGAGCGCTATAGTGGAGCGGGGAGTAAACCCAACTCCTCTCGTCTGTCGGCTGCCAGAGTGGCCAGAGACGGCGGGGAGAATGCAAGGAGAGCAGCAGCAGAGCAGGGAGCAAAGGAGAGAAGAGGAGAAAATAAAAGGAGAAAAATAAAAGAGTAGGAAACAATACAGTAAGAACAGCTGTCCACCTGGAGGGAGAGAACTGAGCTCAATGCCAGGTCTCAGCGAGGAGCCTTCCTCATCCTCGGTACGTACCTGCTCCCCACCAGCTGGGACAGCCTGCCAGCAGCTCTGACAACGGGCCCTGCTCCAGCTATAGCGGGAATGGCACAACCTCCCCCCCTTGCACCTACCAGGGACAGATTTTAGGGCTTTTGAGGTGCCACAGAAACCCTGCCACAGCATCGCCCTCACTTTAGAGAAACCAAGACAGACGTGGGAAGTGACTTACCTAAGGGCAGTGACAGAGGGCTCAGCTCCTGCTGCCCAGTCCTCTGTCCCAGCTACCAGCCCTGTTTCCTGAGCCCCTTACATGTTACAAGCTGGCATCTCTTGGGTGTCCAAGAGGGCTTTTAGAGGGGAATC
The DNA here is from genome assembly GCF_036370855.1 of Dromaius novaehollandiae. Classification (NCBI taxonomy): domain Eukaryota; kingdom Metazoa; phylum Chordata; class Aves; order Casuariiformes; family Dromaiidae; genus Dromaius; species Dromaius novaehollandiae. The sequence continues at coordinate 4,552,827 of NC_088122.1, read as the reverse complement.
TGGTTTGCTGTGCCTTCCCCCTTCCCTGCAGACCAAGCAAGGCAACAGATGGGCTGGTTAAACCATGGCGGACGGTGGTCACAGAGAGGAACCAGCTAGTCAGTGATGAGACTTCTGTAGACAGTGGCGGGATGGGAACAGGTACAACAAAGGAGGCAAAACACAACTGGATCTCGGACAGGAGGGGAACGGGGATGTGTATCTAGGGAGCCGGCTATCACAGCACTGGGCAACAGCGTGACAAAACACACTTTGTTTCTGACTCAACGCAGAGAAACCTAGGCAGATTCAAGGGCTGGTGTCCATTTCCAGTGTTCCCCAGGGGGATCCACTTCCACTGCAAAGTGGTTTTGTCAGCTCTAGAGGTGTGCCGAGATCTGAAGGAGAGAAGAAACTCTCCCCTTCGACTGAGCCCAGGCTTGCAAAGGAAAGAAACAGAGCAGGGTACTTGGAAGAAGCCTAGGAGGGTTCCCGGCCCAAGAACCAACAGTAACAGTCTAAGATGTACAAGAAGCCAGAGGAGCTTTGAAGCACTGGGCTCCACATGCTGAACCCCAACAATAATTGTAGCTGCATTAGCAGAGACCACTGGGAGGAAGGAAGGAAAAGAAACCCTTGCCTAAAGCTTCTTCTGGGGCTCTGCTAGGGATGGAGTGCTCAACACTGCACAGAGCCTGTCTTGCACCCCGTTTTCCAGCCACTCTGCCTGAATGCCATGCTCCAGCCAGCCTCTTTCAGAGGCTTTTGGGGGCCTAGACGCAGGCAGAGTAAGAGCTGCAAACCCAACATGGAGCTAAAGGAGCATCCAATACTTGGAAATAATCCTTCCAGCACTGGGGCAGCCAAACACAGCAGATGAGGGCAGGAGGAGCTGCAAGGAGAGGCCGCCTGTTTGTCCACATAGGTACAGCACTTTTCTCATGCCATCAGCCAAGCCGAGGAGCACATTACGAGCTTTGCCCCTGCTTCCCCATGCACCCTGCCCACCTGATGGCCTCTCCGCTACTCCTCCTACAGACAGGCAGGGACTGAGAAGACCACACGACACCAATGCTTGTGCTGAGGCCCTGACAACACTGTCATTACCCACTGAGGGAGGTATCAGCTCTCCCCAAAAACGTGAAGAGAATATCATAACCCAGAGCAGTCTGAGCTCTGGATTCAGCCCCTAAATGCTGAACTTCCTCTCTGCATCTTTCAGAAGGCAAAGGAAAACCCTTATGGCTCACAGAGAACCTGCGGTGAGGAGGGAGCAGAAGTACCGCACTGGCTAGGGCTGGGGAGCAGAAACCTTCCCCAACCCCAGCAGTGTATCTCAACTCCTTTGGCTTTAAAAGCTGGTCAGTGTCCCAGGCAGCAGAAAAAAAGACCAGCCAGAGACCTAAAAGGTCACATTTGTAACTGGATTTTTATCTGCTTCAAAACATCTTACAGGTCTCTTTGGAACCCAGTCTGATTTCCTGGGCCAAGGGAGCTAAGCCTAACATTACCTACGAACATATAGATGCCTCTGACTTTCTGGCCAGGCCTGGTGCCAGCAAGTTTGTCCAAGGGCTAGATGATACTATAGCCCATCTCATGCCAGGAACTGTCACTGGTCTGAAGACAAGCAGGGCAGAGTCCTCATTTCTGCAAGATCCTACGTTGAGAGCCACTTATGTATTTTTTCCTCTGCTTCTTGTTTTCACTGGGCTAGTTCCTAGCAGCCACACAACACAGAGCCATGACATCCGAGGGAAATGGAGCTGCTAGCCCCAGTGTTTCAAAGCTGCAGCTCTGCTCCCCTACGTGCTAGCATGGTCACTTACAGTCCCAGAGGAAAGCGAGGTGGTTCGGAGTCTGCGCTGACGGGGAGAGTAAATCCAGTACCTCCCATCTGTGAACTGGATGGCCCGAGGGCGAGTGAGGTGAGAAAGGAAACAGAGGAGAAAAGGATGATGTGAAAGAGAGGATGAAAGAGAAAGCAAAACAAGGGGTTGGGCAACTCCAGGCCTGAATGGATCAGCAGGCAGGAAAGCCGTGCATGGGAAGAGCAGCACCTGTGCCCTGCCACAGTCTCTGCACCTTTATTCCCCTGTGGGTGAACAGGGGGATAAAGCACTTTCCCTTCTGAAGCAGATTTCCAAAGACAAGACCACAGTCCCCTGGGACTTGCCAGATCCTCCTCTGCACACAGCCTCCCTTTACCGATCATTGCTCCTGGAATGCTCCTGTAGAGCAGCTGTGGTCCAAGCCCCACTGCACTCAAGTGCTGCAGTTCAAGTGATTTTCCAAAGAGAGCGCCCATGGGAACCCAAATCAGCTTTTCCCTTCATCCCAGCAGTGAGGGAAACACTCCACAGCACACGACACACATTTAATGCAAAACTCAAGGGCTCAGATGAAGTATGAAATGCTGATGAGCAGTCAGTCATGCTCTCTGTGAGCACACACTGAACACAGACAGCTTCCTCCAGAAAAAGAGCAGCCCCTAGAAAGTCAGGGGTCCATATGCCCAGGGAAGGGAGGAAGAGGAGCTGATCCTTGCTAGAAGACACTTGCCAGTGGAACAGCCAGTATCTGCAGGCAGCTTGCACACAGCTGCCATCCACAGGCAAAGAAAGAGCAGCCAGTGTTAGAGGGAGCTGTTTGCATTTTGAACAGCATGCATAAAACCCAAACAGACAAGCTCTTAAAATGGAGCTGATTCCTTCTGCAGCTCCCACGAGCCTCTAAATGACTCGGCAACGAGTGAGCAGTTCTGCAGCAGTCACGCAAGCACAGGGAAAGCCAAATGTTGCTGTTTTTAGGTTAGCCTGAAGGAGCTTAACAAAGGGTTCAGCTCTTCTCTGCTCCATATATCTGACAGCAATGGGCTGGAGCAGGGAGGAGCTGACCACCTCTTAAACAGAGGGTTCCAGTGCCAGGACACGGGAGAGAGCTGCCACAGGACAGACCCTTAGCCCTGTGCTGCTCTGGGAGTCCAGGGGACAGGCACACATTGCTGAACTCCTCTCCAGTCTGCAGAAGCTGCTCAGATGTTGCGGGAGCTGACTGAGGAACAGCCCCAGGCTCCACGGCACTCTGCTGCCAACCAACAACCACCTCACTTACTCCCTGTCTCAGTACTAGACTTCCACTGCACCATCTAATGCATCTGCCTGCAGGGAAAGGAATAGCCAATGTTCACCAGAGCCTGAGGTCAGCCCCACTGCAACAAGGTCCGTTCTGGCGCTAGGTCACCGCAGCACGCTTGTGTGCAGGAAAGCAGCAAGGCACTCTAGCTGAGGAAGGAAGGAGATTCACCTTGGCTTATCCCAGGAGTGAACATGCTGGCCTAGTTAAGCCCGTCAGTGCTTGTGCTTAGAAGTAGAGTAGCACATCTACAGTTTCAGCTACAGCAGCAGCGTCACCCGTTTGGGCCCCATGACATGCTGTTTTGAGTTCTTCAAGGGTTAATCCAGTTTCCTGGATTCAAAACCTGTCCAGCATTAAGATCTTGAGGTGCTTGACACAAGGATGGCACAGGGCAGACCACTGCCCCTCACTCGACTCCTGAATTCAGACCGACCATTCACGTTACACCCCTAACGAGCCAGGCAGAGAAGGTATCTTACAAAGTATATGTCTGTGACTGGCACATCATCTTCATCCGAGGCCTGGCTGGCTGGTTCGGAGGCCTGGCTGGCTGTCTCCACCTCTATTGTAGCTGTGGACGGTACGATGGCACAGGCTGAAGAAGCTGCCTCTCTGGAGGGGGGAAGAAATGACAGAGTCTAGTCACTGTGATCAAAAAAGAGGGAGCAAGCAAGACTGATTTACTACACAGATGCTCCATTTTCACATCCGGAAAGATCAGATCAGGTCAGGCCAGAAGCAGCAGTGCCCAGCAATGTCTCACTGAACTGTCTAGGGGAGCACCCATCTCTCCAGGAAAGATGGCAACCTACAAAACCACCTTCAAGCACAAATCACACAGATTAAATGACACTGGACAGGGCTCTGCAAAGCTGTCAAACCCTCAAACACTCACTCTTTGTCATCGTCTTCGGGGGCTACGATCTCAACATCGCACTTCGGTTCCAGCTCTACGCTGACCTGCTGAAGCTCTTCTTCAACCCGCACCTCCTCGTGCGACCTGGAAAGCCAAAGACACACAGGCCCAAATGCTGAGTTTGGCACTATGCCGCCTCTACTCGTGCACAGTTCCCAATTCTAGGTCAGCGTAAATCGGCCCTGAGTTGGCTTCTCACTGCAGCTGGCTACGGGAGTGAGCCGTGCTGGTCTGCCTCGGCACACGGCAGCCTGTGGCCAGCCGCTCGCAGCACAGAGCTCACGGCAGAGACCGAGCCAGTGATTTCAGCTCAGAGGGAGCAGTCAGGACTTCCCAGAACTGAGATTTCAGATTACCAAAATTCCCATACAAAAGGGCCAATCCCTTCAAACTGCAGTGCTTGAAACCACAGAGCCAGGAAAAGAGGACAAGAAAGGGATTAGGTTGCCAACACTGCAGGAAAGATGGGTAATGTCAAATTGGATGCAGGAGGAAAAAGGAGAATTGGTCTCTGGGGAAAACCTGTGTCCAGGGTTAGCCTGGTGTTATCTATGAACAACTCAAGGGCCAAAGCCTCTGACCTCTTCTGAAGCTCCCAGTGCATCAGGCTTGCTCTAGGGTTAACATCGGATTTTTCTGCGTGCTCAGGAGCCATTGGTGACACTGCCTTCAATTTAATATCTCATGCTATTAAAGCAATTGCTTATGTTAGTGGGGCTGGTTTTAGAGTCCCCATGGGAAGGAGGAGCTGGTGTTTGCCAAGCCAAGGGCATGGTCTGAGGGAAGGAGCTGTGGGTTTATAAGCAGTACCAGCGCGCTCTGCTCCGTCCCTGGCCGGTGCTCGGCTGGGAGCAGGGCCCTGGGCAGCGCTGCAGGGAGGCCGGGAGGCGGCACTCCTGTTCAGCTCGCCACGGCCGGGTCCATGCCAGCACCAGGGCTCTTGCTACTTCTTGCAGTGGTGGATTTTAGAAACCCGGAGGGAATTCCCCAGCAGATTAGAATAATTCAGAGGTGTGACACATTCCAGGCTTGAGAAAATTGGATGAGGGCTTTTTCATTTCAGCTCAGGAATGTAAATTCCCCGAGATTCGTACATTAATAACTTTGTTCTTGCAGTGGCTTTCACCAGGGGATCACGGAGTGCTTCACAAATACACAGGTCCCTGCCCCCCTAGAAAAGACACACGCAGACACCAGAAATGAAGACACAGGATAAAAAACAACCAAACAAAAAAGGTAACAGAGGCCACATCTATGACGGGGCTGCAACTGTGGCGAGTCTGTGATGGAGAGATCTGCCCCTGAGGAAATCACTGAGCTCCCTGTACTGTCCAGGGACAAGAACTTCTAGGACACGATTCACCTGGCCTATTTTTGGATGAGCAGTCGCACCTGACAGTGACTCCCTCCATCATGTACAAAGGGAGCATAGAGTGACTCAGATTAAGTCACTGCTTTTTGCCTGGCAGGTCCCATCACAGGTGCCTGAGTTTAAGCCTCCAATTTTCAGCACTTTCAGACAATAGATTCTGCAGGAGGTGAAATACTTCATGGGTCCCAGATGCTTCAACAGGTGCTACAAATCTTCAGCAAGTCGGTCTTTGCCCTCCAGTGGCAGGGACTTACCAAGACTCAGTGACACCCACCATTCAGAGCTGTTCTCATTAACACACACCATGAAAAGGAATTTTTTTGAGCCATGTATCTGGTCGGAAGCTCAACAAACCATTAAAAACTAGAATGAGATGTCTGTGAGGTGGTGCAAACTTCCATTCCTCTAAAGCACCAGACACTGATTGCAGAAAGAGGATGTGAACCTGTCCAGCAGCTCCTCTGGCTATGGCATACCCCACAACAGAGTCTCTGGAGTGCATTTCAAAAATCTGGATCTACAACACTTACAAGATGTCCCAGGAAGCCAGGGCAAAATCAGCAAAAAAAGGTAGGGTCCTCATTCAGATTCTTCTGACACACAGATAATGGAGTCAGTTTTACTGGTGCAAAAATATGCAAGGTGATTATATGATATGCACCTCTACATCCAGACACCTCTGTGCAGTAGGGGACTTGTGTCACACTTTCCCTTGGCTCTGAGCCCCCTATTACTGCGGGGGCGGGGGGAAACCCCCAAAGTACCCAAGTTTCTGAAAACACTAAAAACAGATGCAGCCTCTAAACTACTTCCCTGGAGATGGTGGGTGCTTGGTACCTCTCAAAGTCAGAGCCCTTTCCTACATTCATCTCCAGTGCACCCAGATGGCAGACAGATGCACAGGAGACGAACATTCCTGCTTTTAAGGCTTGCTTACCCAGAGAGGGACACAAGGGACTGAATCCCTTGATTCTGGTGATGGTTGGCTGGGTGAATTTGGACAACTCACTCAGGCTGTCCCCTTTCCCACCAAATAATAGGAGTAAATTCCTTGCAAAGCACTCGGAGATCTGCTCGTGAGGAAAATTCTGCATAAGAAATGGGATCATTCGATTGCAGAAAGAAGTTCATCATGCTGTAGAGGACCACCCCAGTCTTCGAACTGCAGAAGTTCACACTCAGCCTTCCAAACCTTCCTTGTCCTTTGCACAGGGACAAACGTGAGGTCTCTGTGCAGCAGTGTAAGAAGAGATGCGACTTTTCTCACCTGCCGTCCTGCCCCGAGGAGTGTGTGCGCCTCCTGCGGAAAGAAACCAGAACAGTAGAGTTTGAGGAGGGATTTAAGACAGAAATCCTACTCTGCCCCCAAATCTAACTACCCACCCCATGAGGGAGATGTTCTACTTAACAGCTGACACTTCTCCCAGCAATAATTAATCCCATCAAAGCTGTGTCTGCTTGCTCCCAGGAGAGATTTAATTAAAATCGGTCATTAGCATTCCAGAGCACAGGGCAGCCTGCCGAGATCTGCAGCATGAAGATGAACGGCAACCGCTCGGCTCTAGTGGGAGCAGGGCACGGGTGCTGTCCTCACCTGTACCTGGGCTGCTCAGAGGTCTCCGAGGGGGATCGCTCAGGAACGGAGAGAGATGTCGAAGACAGCGTTGTGGCTATGGAGGCCGTGGTGGCTTCTTCAAATGAAGGCGGCGTGCAGGGTAACAGGTCTGGCCTGCCTGCTGGCCCAAGCAGAGGGCAGGGAGAGATGTAGGAAGGGAAAACTGAGTAGTCAAACACCAACACCTTATCTACACTAGCCCTGTGCCAGGCCACTCTACCATCACCTGCACAACCACACTGGGACCGGCCACTTAAAACTACGAACACACAGGAAGTTTAGCTGGGTTCATGACTGCAGCAGCTCATCCCAAGGCAGGTTAGGACAACATAGGTTTCCCCTAGAGAGAGCCAGTAAGCACCATTTCCTGCCCAACAGATAGCATCCTACCCTTGGGTAGGAGTTTAAAGACACTACCAGAAGCATAAGGCCAATGAAAACATTTCACTGGTAACCAAAGCTGGATTAAAGGCTTGGATTGCCAGAGATAAATATCCAAGTGAATTAAGAGACAAACTGAGCGCTCACTGTTTTGCATGGGTAGAAATCTAACACGCACTCAAGGACCTTGCTTTCACCACTCATCTGTAAATCCAGCGCAGATGGAGGTGATGACAAGGCAGCAAAGAAGCAGACCCATTTGTCTTTTTGCAAACACAAGATCTTGCCCCCTTATAACTACCCAAACACTGACATTAGAGTCCTGTAGCTCCCAGTCCCCTTTCTCTCAGGGAGGAAAATTCAGTGCACCAACTTTCTGACTGCATCTGGGCTATGAATGCTGGTGCCAGTTGGCAGCGGCTGCCTTGCAGCAGTGAGGCAAGCAACCATTTTTACTGCAGAACCATACAGTGCTGCAAAGAAGGGATTTGGTTTTCTTCAATGCAGAGATGTCACTTCCCTAAACAACTAACTGCTAGTGCTGTGACAAAACAATATATGCTTACCTTCTCCCCTGCCCTGGTTAAGTTTAGCACCTGCAAAGCACAGCAAGACATGGAATGAAGAACTATCCATCAAAGATGATGTGTGTTTGGTGCACGGTGGGGAACTGAACAAGAACAGGGGAGGACACTAAGGAAGTGCTAGGAGAGAGAGGGTAATCACACAGTCATCAGCCACCAAAAGAGACCATTACCTTCATCATCGAGTGTGGGGTAACTCCTGGCTGCACGAAGATCATACTGGGTTTCGTCCTTTTCCGAGGGAAGCTGGCTAGCTGAAAATGCAGCTGTTGGACCAGGCGTCTTGACAGCTAGCAAGGCACTACGTCCTTTCTTTGAGGGAGATGATTTTAGAGCTAGATGAGAAGAGTGAGTGAAACAAGGAAGTTACCACCACTACCAACTATCTTCACACCAAAGGCACCCTCCCCTTTGTAGGGAGAGGCCCCTGCCCTCTGACATATGGACACATGCGTATGCTCTGCAGGCTCCATCTCCTGGAGACCAATCTCTCTGCTGTCGGGCTGCATGGAGAGCTCCCGGGCCAGAGTCTGAGCAGGCCAAAGCAAGCTGTGGCAACCCCAGGGCTTTGCAGTTCCCCAGCTTTTGTTTATACTGCAGTGGAAAAGCCTGCTAAGACTCCAGCCCAGAGGCTTTCCACACAGACTGCAGAGCAAGATGGAGATAAGGCTCTGCCTCTCCCACATCACAAGGACAACAGCTCTTGGACTATGTACACTTACAGGAATTCTTTCGAAACACCGTGTTGGTCATGAATTTGAAGAATCTCTCTGCATAAAAGCTGGGTCTGTGTACTGACACTGTGTCCTACAAAGGCAAGAAGCAATTGTTTCATTTAAAAGTCATCCCCCAAGACAGAGAATTTCTGTAACAACCAATACAACCTTTATAGCAACATTTAGCACTGATAGATCCTTAAAATGGAAAGGCTTAACTGAAATGATCTGATTAATGCTATATATAAACCTGAAGCATTGCTTTTGATTTGATTGCATTTGATTACATTCTCACTATAATTTTATAATGGATTTTGGCGATTTTATTTCTTTATAAGCTTCCCAGATTTTTGGAATATTGGTCTGATTGCATCTGTCAAATTTCTTCTGGTTTTGCTGGCCGACATTCAAAGCACACCTGGATATATCTGCATTTGACACGGACACCAAAATTCAGCCAAGGGTCTCCACACATTTCAAGTGTTCTGTGCTTTCAGTTTAAAATCCTAAAACGGAGGCTGTCTGTTTCTGACGTTCTACTGTGCTACTACGACTTGGCGTCGACACATTTCCCTTGCCTTATTATTTAAAACAAGCTAGGATAACGCATTACTGAAATATAGTTTCCACATCTGAAGTTACCCTTTTGTAAACACGCACCTGGCTGCTGCAGGAGACGAGACAGCAGAGGAACACTGAAAGGGATTTACTAACAAATAGCTTACTGAAGTGGAAACACAGTCAATCACCACAGAGAGCAAAGAGAGGGCTCCTCAACACATACAAGAATGCACACGCCTTGTGCATACAGCTCCTGGTGTCATGGGGAGGAGGGAAATGACAGATGGGAGCAGGGGAGGAAAGCTGGTAGCATGACAGCTAAACATGTGAGGAGGTGGAATGAGCAAGAAAACCTGACTGGGAATAAGTGGTACTACACCGCTGTGCAGGCATAAGAGGCAAGAGCTATTCCTTTCATCAACTTCAACTGCACCAGTTCAGGCACTATAAATAGTGACATAATTGGCACCAACTAGTATAAAGGAAGCCAAGGCAGGTACCCCCACCGCGGCCTGGGCAATTCTTGCCTCTGTACAGGCACTCACCCCATCGTGGACAAGGGCCTTCCAGGTATGTTCTAGCTTCTTGATGAACCTAATTTCAGAGGAGAAGTGGAGAGAAAGAGTTGGATTCAGGTCTGTACTCTATATCTAAGCCACTTTTCATACCCCGCACGGGAGAGATGACAGAGTTGCTAATGATTCCTCCTTCATCTGGAGCATTGCTTTCCTCCAGCAAAGAAAGGTCAGCTGTGCGCACCAGCATCTCTGCAGTCGGGTCAGGACTGCCTGGGAACACTACAGGCAGGGAGGAGCTGGGCTGGAAGAGGGGCAGAAAAACATCTTCCAGCCCTGGGCAAATGCTACCCATCCTAGATGTAGACACAGGGAACTTCTTTATGAGCAACCCATTATACCTTAGAAAAACGGCTCTGTGCCACCAGCTGTTTTAAGGACAAGACAAAAATTCACAGCCCCTGACATGCATTGGACAGACTGCTTTAGGCAGCCTGTCTACTCATTATCAAACTCTTCAGGAGAGGAAAATCTTCCTGCTTTCATCCAGTATTAAAATAGATGTTAAGACACTTAGAGGACAGATGACTGCAAAGCTGCCTTACCTGTATGACTGAAGGATATCTATTATTCCTACATGTAGCAGGAGACGCTCTCCTTTGCCATTCACTGCTGGGATTCCTCCCATTCTGCAGGTAAGACAAAACCCCAGTGAGCAAAGCCTTAAAAAGAAGGGCTGTAATACCCCAAGATCTGTGCTTCACTTTCAGCTGGGAGGGCAGAGGGCAACACCGAAAAGAGGGCTCGGTGATGTGGTGGTCAGGCACAACACAAAACCTGCCAGGTCACTCTGTGCAGAACCTGGCAAGTCCCCTGCTGAACCAGAGAGGTGTCCCTGGAGTCACTGCCTCCCTGGATCGCCAAACACAAAACAGCAGGACAAGGACGTGGGTTGCATGGCAATAGCCCTGCTCAGACCAGAAAGCATCGCATGGGTTTTCTTGGCTACAGGACATGAGTGCATACTTGAGACTGAAATCAGTCTCACGGGAGAGGCACCATAAAATATTTTGTGACAGCTGGGGGGGATGTGTCCCAGGGCACTTTATAAAGATGGTATCTGAGGAACAACTCTCCTCACTTGGGCACCCACCAGCTGGGTGTTAGCCCCTACCACACACAAAAGCTGCTCCCGGCACCAGGCATTACGCAGCCATTAGCAGTTTCTTCTCTATGCTGAATATCTGAGATTCCTGGAGCATAAAATCCTATTTTATTCTGGGAACCAGATTATTTACCAAGTCAGCATGAGCTGCTTGCCTATTAGGGCAGCAAATCTTTAAGGATGAGGGCATTTCCATTCCCATCCATTCAGTCCACAACCCTGTCAGAGGTGCAGCCCCACCAGTACCAGCGCAGATCAGGAGCATGCAGGCGTCAGGCAGGCCACTGCAATTAAGGATGCTGTTTGAAAGAATGGAAGCACCTAAGTATTTCCTGGCTCCAGCATGACTGATCCTCCGTCGAAACTGGAGCAGCTGGTTCCAGACAGCACGGCTCCCAGCGGCAAACACAGCAAACTCCATCATTTATTAGCAAGCCTGGTCCATGGAGCCAGGGAGACGGTCTCAAGAGCCACAGCCTAGGCACAGCACAGGCTGGCTACTGGGCAACTCCCGACCCACTGCTTCACCAGTTACCCCAGCACTCACCTCTCTGCTGGGCAAAGGCCATTTGCTAACTGCACTGGGAGGGTTTCAGGATACGGTCAGGTATTCCAAAGGCGAAGTGACCGAAAATGACCACCAAGCTCCTACGGACAGGCTGATCCCTACTTCCACTCCAACACTTGGATGCTGAACTAGAACTGAGCTAGTTTCTCCTCCCCAGAGCATGGATGGTGTTTTAGAGGCTGTAACAGGGGCCAACAACCTATAGCCCAGGTTAAAGATTTCTAGGCAAAAATCATTGCAATGCTGGAGTCTGCTTCCCACCCCAGCTTCCCACTTTCACAACACGCTGCCTCAGCACACTGCTTTAGTGGCAGCAGCTCTCCATAACCTCCCTGAGAGATGCCCAATCCAACAGCTCACATCAGCCACAATTAGGGATCTGCTACTTCAGCCTCCACTTCCATCCCTCCCAGCAGTGCAAGAGAAGCAGATTTTCACCTACGTGTCATCTGTGTCTATGGACTCCCCCCGGGCAGCCCCACCCTGGATGGACTCCATGGCTGTGGAGTAAAGTGCCTTCTGCCCCACGGGACGCTTCTCATCCGACGTGCTGTGGGCTCCCTCAGACTGTCGCTCCCGTTCTTGCTGGTCTATGTTATGAACCCCAAGCAGGAGGCTGTAGTCCATGATTTTAAAGCTTTCCAACACCTACAGGTTAGTATTGAGTTTAAGAACAAAGACAAATCAGGCCAGCAGTTGCTCACAAGCGACTTCAAATGCAGCACAGACCCCAAAGCCTGGAACAGCTCCTCAACATTCATGCAAACAGCTCCTTAGTCAAAGCTTGAGCATTTCTGATCAAACAGTCATTTCTGGACTCACTTGATCTCATAGATTTTAGTCATCCAGCAACCCAAAGGGCTGAGGACTCACAAGTAACACTGTTGTACCATGCATCTGCTGCACACTGTATAGGTAAAGTTTTGTTTAGCCCAAACAGCTCAGCTACGAATGAGGCAGACTGCCACAACTGGATGCATCAGGCAAATGAACACAGTCTTAGTTCTCAGAAACCATCACAAGATTCAACTTCACTGCTTTGCTTTTAGAGGTGAGGAGCAGTGGAGGGACTTATCCCTGCTTGGGGGTTAGCAGATTAGCAAGGTTCTCACTCATTAGCTCTTCCTCATGCTCAAGAGCCACAAACTTCCTTAACCTCCTCCCCAAACTGTCCCCTCCTTACCAGACAGTCTCGTTGCAACGTTTTCACCAATGCACTGAAGGTGTCTGCATCCAGCATCAGGCCCTCAGGCATGTCTTGTATGAAGTCTAGGTCCTTGTACGTAGGGCTGGACTTTTCTTTTTCCTTCTTGGATGCCCGGCGTTTGTAGGTCGAGCCTTTCAGGTCAAATTTCAGGTGCATTTTCACCACACGAGGCAAAATGTTGTTCATCACGACCACGCGGATGTTTTTGCCCCCCGATTGCACGCAATAGAGTCCATAAAACTTTGGCAGCAGCGTCCGTGGATTCTGGTTCAGGTTCTGCAGCGGGTTGGAAAAGCATCAGGAAAGGTCATTTTGGCAGAAGACTCCTGCTGTGTTCAATACAGAGCCCATGTTAATGGATCTTGGAGCTGTCAGCAGACTAGGGGTTCTTCAACTAGAGATTTTCTGAACTTTGCATGAAAGCTTACTGCATAAATTTGACAAACTCTTGCATTTCAGTGGCTTTAAGACCTGAAAATACCACTATGCCTTGAATATAGGGAATCAGATGTTCAGATCTCTCTGGGCAAATAACCAAGTCCGGAAATTCCCTGCTTTCCCCATCAACAGCTGCTAAAAAAGGGTAACCAAACTGAAAGAGAAATAAATACAAATAAGTGGGAACTTCAAGTTTAAAAATACCAGCTATCTTCATCTGTTTAGAAGTGTCAGGAATCAAGAGCTGTTCTGTGGCCCAGAATAAACCAGGGCCACAATATTTCTAACAAAACACCACCGATTTTTCTCCTTCTTTTAAAGTCATCTTATAAAACACACAATTGGCCAGAAAGCACGGATATCCTGCTCTGCTATCACGTCCTTTTTTAGGCAGCTGTATTATTAGAAATGACATGACAGGCATGATTTGCTTGTTCAGCTTTGGGGAAGTTTGGGAAGGAAACAGAACATCTCTGCATGCTATGAAAGAAAGGACGGACCTGACAGATTCTCTGACAGACGGCAGAAGTACAACTCTATGAAAATTTCATGCCCCTCATCTCACCTTGCCTAACCGGGCACACGAGTGAGCCCTCTCTGCGAGTGTGCTGTTCAACACAGTGCAAGCTAAAAGCAATGCAGCAGCAGCCGAGACCAAAAGCAAACACCACTTTCCCAGCTTGAAAGTAACTCAGGGTGTAACCATTCTGCTTCTTTTCCACTAGCTCACTTCACACTAGTGAGTTTTCCAAAAGCAGCAGAGAGATCACGTGTAGCACTCCAATAACTCACAAACATCTGAATGCTACAAGTACCACACACCTGTGCACCAGGCAGGCAAGTCACTTTAATTCTTTTTGATTGCTGGCCAAGACAACTGCAGAATTCAGGACAACAGCGCTTCTTTCCATTCCCATTCAGAATCCCTCCACCTCATTTAGTACATACATTAGGCAACAAGTAACGCTTTCCAAAGGAGCTCATACTATCCAGGAGCTTAAGTGCCACTTTCAAAAGCAAGTGACTGTCAGTTATATGTGGTCTGCATACCACATATACTGCAATACACACACAGACGGGGCAGCCTTAACATCACCTGTCATAAATACAACCTTTACTTCTGCATCTCTAGGGCAAAAAAATCCCTAAGTGGCTCTAACTAAGTTTCAATGCCCTCATCTATGGAACCGGACCCTTTGACATAGTTATGCAGAGACACAGTTGCTGGTTTATACACCTTTCCAGACACTGGGGTTGTGGTTCTGATTTATTACTTGTCACCTCAAGACCCCTGAAACAGACACCTGGGAAGTCTTTTTCAGGCCAGAACACGTCCACGAGCTACGACACAATTATCTGCCTTAAATTTATCTAAGGAGTTTGCAAATAATTGGCAGGGTTTGTGCTTCTGGGACAGGTTTCATGACACACTGTTAATGTTTTCAAAGGTACAGGGCAGGCAGGTCACAAGAAACCCCAGTGGACGACATGCCCTATGCAATACTTTGTACAGAAACATTGTCACTACAAATGCAAGCTAAGTCCAAGGTGCAGGGTGATACACACCATGTAGTAGCCAGGAAGGAGCTTCTGTAAGAATTCAGCTTCCTTGTGCATCACAGTTTTTATGATGAACTCATCATCGCTGGTGACATAGAAGAGGGAGCCGCTGGCACCAGGGTTCGACAGCTCTATCAGAGGCTCGTTACATAATGAATACTAGGGAAGAAAAGAAAAGAAAAAAAAGATTATGTTTTTAGCCCCAGCTCATTGCATACTGAGTTCTATGTCCTTCAGGGCCTTTCCAGCATGCAGTCTCCCTGCAAGATTAAGAGGTAGCAATGCTTAAATGAGAATTATTTTCATTATAGGTTAGGTCTAAGCAGCAAAGTTGATGGACAATTTACAATTAGAGAGCAAGATTACAGTTCAGAGCATCCCAACGGCTCAGAATCAAGCTAATCTTCTGCTTTCAGTAACATCCAAGCTGCATAATGACATCTTATCTTTTCCCATTGTGTGTGTACACATGTATCACATTTGGGCTTCTTTCAGCACATTACCGCAAGCGCAGACAGAAAGCTCGGATTTTAAGAGATAGGACAGTCTGCTCAGGGTACCATATATCACTGTACTGGAGGGAACAAAATGCACTGGCTGTTCTCAGCAGCCTCTTCTGGCCTCGGGCTCCCCTGTTAGATACGTGTTTTATAGCCACATCTCACCACCTCAGTACTGCTAGGAACACGTGAAAAGTATCAGACCGGGTCCCCAAACAAGAAGAGGGGAATCAGCGCTATCTAAGAACAGCAAGGGGTATTTGGAATTGAATTGCAAGGACATTTCTAGAGATCAGTATGCAAACAGCAAATCCTCAACTGAGAACATGCCTAGCAGCAGAGAGAAAGAAAGCACAAGCATGCACATGAGTGCAAAACACTTTGCAGCTAGGTACCAACCCCAAAATATTTGCAAATGTCAAGTGGGTTCAAGGCAGCTTTATGTTGGAGCTGCCACCAAAGAGGTAAGATGGGGAGAAGGCGGTTGGATGTGTAACGGACGTAATCAGAGCAATAAATTAAACGCTCATCATTACGTACTGAAAACAGCTTTCAGCACTGCACAGATTAACGATCCAAGACTTTATCAAGTTAATTATCTCATGCATAATTAAAGGCATTTGCTGCTGTGGCAGGCAAGAAAGAATCAGGGGAAGCAGCAACAAATCAGAGCTGTGACCTTTGGAACTGAGGCAGACTCTTTGCCTCACCCAAGTTTTGAATCACTCATCAAATCATCCAACGTTATCTCGGATGGCGTAGATGGGGCACTGTTGCTGTCAAGCTGTGCAATGGCACAGACTCGTTTGTGCTTGTATGTTTTCAGCCACAATTATCCCTGTCTACAGTTGGGAGTCAGAAAAAAGGGCTACTGAAAGTGTGTGTGTGTGTGTGTGTGTGTGTGTGTGTACGTGCGCACACACTTACTTGTTGTGCTCCCTTCTCCAGTTCAATAGATGTCCTGTTTTAAAGAGCAGGGCATCACATACATTCAAGGGACCAAATTCAGCGCTGGTGTATCCCAAGTCTCATCAGCCTGTACTACTGGCTATGCTAAAACCAGCCTTTCTAGTTCTGAAGAGCCTTCTGAGAACAAGAACAGGCTGGATTTTATTCTGTCTTCATAAGATGATTAACTAAACTACATTCACATAGCTCTCCAGTGAGTACACAAGGAAAAATTCCCATCTTTGTCCTCAGAGCCCCAGGGGACATTACAGGGTTGCACCCAGCAGAACAAAGCTCCTTTTGCTTGTAAACAGAGTAAGTTATTGTCACCGCAAGCAACACAGAGGGAACCCTGTAACATAACTTACACTGCACACCCTTACAGCAGATCATTTCCTTTCCCTCCAGTGTAAGCTGGCATTACCCCTTTGGAAATGAAGACTTTGGCTCAGTGGTGACAGTCCCTGCTGGGACTGTCACTGGAACTCCTCCAAACAGGAGCTGAGGCTCTAAAGCCACAGCCTGTTCCCATTCCTTGCTGGGATCTGAGTGATTCGTCGACTCTTCTCTGTCCCTTTTTTTCAGCAAGATTAGCTGACAGCCTTGATTTAGGGGCAGATTTACTGTTACTCCAGACCAACTCAAATGAAGCAGGAAAGACAAAAATCCAGTAATATATCCATACCAAATAATCATCCGGACGAATCCCAAAGAGCTCCCGGAAGTACCGGAAAGCCACTGGTGCATAGGTTTTGAATCTGAAGTCTGCATAATGGTGAGCCGGAGTGAGGTTACTTCCTTCGCTGCACAGAACAGACGAGACAGATGAGGACGGCCTCTCTATTAACATTTACCAGATATGTACATTCACATCAAGGGTGCTCTATATTAAAGATAAATTGAGCCTTGCGAAAGGACATATTAGGAACAAAACATCTTTTTTTCTGTGGCAGGACAACAAGGAAATAAAGTATTAATTTATCTACCAAAATCTATTTCCGGAGGGTGCAAGGAATAGCCACTTGCCAAGCTGAATGTATTTACCCACAGAATACAGCTTTCATGAGCTTTGTTTACTCGCATGGTCAAACAGCCTCCAGAATGAGTTTCCTTCATCTCAAACAAGGTGAAATTTCTAGAAAGAAATTCTAGGCAGACAGGTAGGAAGAAAAACACCTAACAAGGCTAACAAACCCAAGGATATAGTACTGCATCTCACATTGTACTTCCTTGCAAGCCAGCCTACTGCAGAATCTAACACTTCCCACTGTTGTGTTTGTATGAAATAGATGCATATTTAAAACATTCAGAGCCATCCATCGCTGTGATCCGAAGACAGATGGAAGCTCTCTTGAAAAATTACTGAGAGGAAAAGAAATAACTCATCCCTTCATTTTGTTTCCCAGTCTCCTTTACCTTGGGAAAAAGATGCTCTCCACCACGTAGAAGTCCTGCATCAGGACATCTCTCTCAGGCTTGGAGCTCAGATTGCCGACAGTATATCCAATCCCTAGCTGGATGGCCCCCTTCAGAGTGGATGAAGTGGTCTGGCAGAAATAAAAGAGCAATCAACAAGCATTTCACAGCAGATTACTGCAATAATATTCCCTACATTACAGTACAGTCATGCTGTGACTCTTACAGGGTTGTCCCAGGCACTACATACTGCTAAGCAAGTTCAACCAGCTGCTGAATAGATGGATTCAGGCTTTCAGAGGCAAACAACAAGATTATACGGTACAAGGGTACTACACAAAATCTAAGTCACATTGCTAGCTATTAAGAAACTAAACCAGGAAAGCTCAGTTGTGCTATATCTAACCCCTGGACCCAGCTTCTCTTCTCAGCCTGCCACCTACATAGCCACTGGTCCCCACACCACAAAACCAAACCTTTTTGTAGGTGGTTTCACCAGAAGCATCAACTCCTCGATGACCTATCTTCTTTCCTTGGCCAGGCTGTCCTGGAAGCGATGGTCCCTGCAATGAAAAAGCAGGGTTAAAACTCAGAAGAAAAGCTGACCTGGCTGACAAGAACAAGCAGAGTGGCATAGGCAGGACCATGCTACCACTGTCATAAAGGATGCAGTGATCCCTTTCTATCACTGTGTAAAAAGCTGCAGAGTGCAAACAGGTCTAATTGGCACCAGCAAGCTTTAAACAAGGCTATTTGAATTATACATCCATCCTTCAAGACGGCGAATTTGAGAATACCCAGCCTCTCCATCCAACACCCACAGTACTAAATGGGCAGGACAAAGCCCTCAGCAAAGATACTGAACTCAAGAAAGATCCGTTTGCTTCCCAGCTGCCAGATACCTCAGCTGCTTAACTTTGGTTTCTTATTGATTACAAATAGTAACGTATTAAATCAAACAGGGAAAAGTCTATTTTTGAAAATCTCATGCCCTCAGGTTTCACAGCAATACCTCATACTTCACTGAAGAAATAAGAGACAGAAAACATGGATAACACAACCCCGCTCCTGTGTTTGCATGGATATAATCCATTTAAGCAAGATCTCATTCGATAACAATTCAAAGAATAAGCCCACACAGGGTGAACTGCAATAACAGCTCTTCCCAAAGTTTTGCAAAATTTTGCAGAAATGCTATAGGACTGCCAGCACTTCAGAGAGGAAACAAATCTACTCCTTAACCCATTTCTTCCCCTTCTAAGTCGTTCCAGACCTTTGCTGCTGATCCAGGAGCAAGCAGATTGTGAATGTACCCTTTTACAAACCAAGTCAATCATGTATGGCAAAGTTTGACATAGCTCCTTCTGCAACCCCAAGCGTAGGGCAGAACCCTGCCGTGGGGCAGTCTCACCCACTCCCCAGCTCTGCGCTACCCCAGCGGATCTTTAAGCGCAGCAATTTGCTGAACATGTTGATGAACCACCACCTACACTTGGGGTTTTGTTACATTAACGAACAGCCAGGCTTTGGATGTTCCTTTAAGCAGTGTGCAGAGAGATCCAAGGTCATTTCCCAAATGACGATATTATATCACCGGCTCTCTCAAGTGCCGTGCAGAGCCATCCCTCAGAACTGATGTCTAGAACAGACAATATATAATTTTGTTCAGGCCACAGAAGTTCTTTGTGCTTTAGTTTTTAATCAAGAGCTTGCAGCTATCTCTGGTCAAGCTGCTTGAACTTCTGGAACTAAGAGGCTGTCTGATTTTTCCTTCAAAAATCTTACTTCTCGCTCCGTTTTAAACACTTGTTTAGCATAGCTGAGCTTGCTTCCAAGTACTCTTTCTCCAAGCAGTCGTGACTAGCGGCATAGTTTATCCTTCCCTTGCACCTTCTAACTAACAGGCTGTATCCTATTACAGGCAAACTCAAGCTGTAGAGCCCTGCCTCTCCATGTGGCTCATCAACCTCTCCTAAAGTGATTAACAGACACAGGAATTGGTTAAACAGATTGCCATCACATGAAAAGCGGTAACAAAGGTCCATTCCACAGTCCCTTGCTCTAACCGTAACTGTGTTTCCAGGGCAAGAAAAGGCTGGGCTACTTGTGCACTGAAGAAAGCAATTAGCTTTTACAGAAGTTTTGAGTTTTCTAACTATGTGTGTTCCTGGGGAGGCAAAAAGGTTCAAGTGTCACATTCCTGGCAGTTTTATAGAAAGATTTTGCTATTCATACATAGAAATGCTCATCATCCCAGGTGAGTAATATAAAGGGATAAGTCAGAAAATTAGATCAAACGAAAATCATTTGAACATGGTGCCCTAAACCATGAGTGTGGGCTTCAGGCAACAGCTTTCAGGCACAGATCCTCCTACTAGATTCCCTGCTGCCAACTGTGAAGAGTTTTGCTCCAGAAGGTAACAGTGATTCAGCAACCTGCGACCTGGATAATGTGTGGAGAGAAGAGCACTCCCCAGAGATGCCCCCCTGTTTTAGGGCTTCACAAATTACAGCCACCTCGACTCACTCCCAGGAGCAGGTGAAACCCAACAGAGAGCACTGGAGATGCCCATCGACTCTCTGCTACAGACCATGCAGCTCTTCTGCACCATTACCTGAAGATAACTGGAGACAGTGCACTTGGCCAGATCCAACCATTTACATACAGACATCATGGAGTACTTGGCTAAAACTGGCTGTATGGTGGGCAAAGTCCCTTCACATCCCCTTCCTGGCTGTGCTCACGCCAAGACAAAGACTCCAGAGATCTGCTGCTAATTTTCATTCTCCCAAGTAACTGATATCAAATTTTCAGTAGTGTTATGTGTATTCTAAAATCCAGCTTTGCTCAAAAAGTCATATTAAAGCATTTCCCAGAGCTCTGCGTTCTCTCAGCATGGGATTTCTAGGACCAGCTTTACACATCTCACCTCAGTGATGGCTGCCTTCTTCAGTGCCAGACCTGAGGAGAGAAGGAGAGAACATCAGTAAAAATAGGGACATGAGTTAAAAAAGACATTCAGAGAACAGTCTAATTCAAAGTAAGCAGAAATGCCTTTAAAGTAGCTGCTTTTGCTCAGTTTTCAGTTTCACTAACGCAGGAGTCTGAAGTTATGGGGTTCACCCAAACGATTTCACCTTCAGAAGCATGAAGATGCACAATTTTTCCTAGCAGTAATTTTTATTAGAGGTTTCAGCAAAGAGAGCTCTTCTAAGTCCCTGCTGCACCTTAAGTAATATGTCCATGCTATGCTGAAGAGTCGGATACACGCAGAAGCCTGGAAAGACATTTAGGAAGTGTGCTGTATCAAGCGCTCCAACCCAGCTCACTCTGGATAGTCACTGATCTGAATAGCAGTGAGGATCAAGAGCTCCTTAAGACGGCAAAGAGCTACCCGCCTCATCCCAGCAGTACAGCATCACCCGCCGAGGCAGCACCCCAAGTCTCACCCAACAAGCTCCGTATTCAGAGCCAACTCATGAAAAGAGAAACCTACTTTCTGAAAATCCAAACAGAAATGCTAGATTTAAGGCCACCCATTTCCAGGTATGAGTCTGACATTCCCTTATCTGTTATGAAGTGCTCCTAGAAGCGCAGGAGATGGAGACCATTAAAAAACCCTTAATCCTTCAGAAGGGATTTCATTTCACAAGAGATCAGTGAGCAGGACAACTTGAGAGTTTTGCTGTGAAAAATAAAGCCTTTTTCAAGCCCTTGACTTTTCCCCACTTAAGAGCAAAGTGCAGGTTACACAACCACCTGCGGGTGCACAAATCACCCTGGGATAACTGAGGAATACCTACATCCAAGCTGTGGTGGGGTCTCTCTGCAGGCAGAGTGGGAGATGTCCAGCTCTCCAGGATGGAGAGCAAGGAAACCCCCAGAGGAACCAGCCCAACTTGCCGCCCCTGCAGCATCTCCCCCATTTGGTGAAGGAGGAATTACGACAGTTTAACTGGGGAAACCGTCCATCCTCTTAACTACGAGCAGTGATGCTTCAGGGTTTGTTTTGAAAGGAGTCCGAACAAGAACTCGTGCACAACAGGAATGCAATACGCCGCAGATGACAACCCCTCTAGGAGGGCACATGATTCGGTTATTTTTCAGGAAACTCATTTCAGACTGGCAAGCAAAAACCTCCTTGGTGCTCACGGGGGAGATGAAATTGCTCTTGATAAGAAGCGATGAAATGATCTCAGAGGCTCAACCTCAGTTACGGAGCACTGAGAGCAGAAACGTGCTGATCCAGCCTTCTACGATGGCAAAGCAGGGCCACACCACCACCAAACCACCAGCTGCAGAACGACTCTCATCTATAGGATGTTTTGAGCCATCTGCCATATGGCCCGCACTCAGCCGGACAGCTTCGCGTGCATTTGGGAAGCCAGAGCAGCACTGAAAGGCTCACCTGGGGCTTCTTCCCCCCGCTTAAGTTGTTTTGTTTTAAATCATACCGTCTCTGCTTTTAGTGCCGACGTTTAGCATCAGGCACTGTGGCAATGGTCCGAGATCCTGTTCCCTCTGTACAAGCTGCATCTCACAATCCCATTTTGAACACGAGAATGGGAGGCGAGACGAGAGGGAACCCCTCTAGGGCACAGAACAGTTTCCCTCTGTCACCAGTTTAGATCGCAGACTCGTCAGCACGGGGTCTGTCACCTATACGGGCAGGCACGTTGCTTATTTGATGATGTGAAACTCCGTAATTCAAACTCGTTGGGACTGTACCACCATCCAGACCAGAGAACGCTGTATTGCTGCTACGTGGCCATCAATAGCTCAAACATTGTATCCATGAACACACACTCAGTTCTGCACTGAAAAATTAGTTCTCTGGCATGAGACAACATAATTTTATGATCGTTCAACAAAAAACCTGGCAATGGTCGGGGCAGCAGGAGCAGGAGCCATGGCTGACGGAGTCCTTTCAGAGTACGATCTGGAGCAACGACTCCACGAACACAGAGGAACCCAAAGGGACAAATTCTGCTCTGGGTTTAGCCCTGGGAATCGCTGGGAACGCAACGTGGCCGAGATGACTCCAGGCCAGAGAGGCTACACTCGCCCTGCTGACCACGGGCAGCCAGCGGCTGACATCGCTATCTCACTGCCCTGCATTCCCGACGAGTGGCACTAATCTCTTTTCTGCACTTTGTCACAATTCCAGAGCTGGAGATTATCTTTAATTTTCTGATAATTACCTCAAGCCGCTTTCATTCCCAGCTTTTAAGTGTCTGCTGTTGTACACGTACCAAATGCGGAATCAGCACCGACTGCCTGCTCACAGGAAGGCACCTAGCGCGAAGAACGGCACATCTCCAGGAGAAACGATGGGCCGGAGCATCGCCAGCAAAACCCCTCCAAAAACCCACTTTATGAAATCAACTTGTCCAGGCAAAAAATAAAAATACTCCGCTGGCTACTCAGTGTGCAGCGTTCGGCTGTGCTCATCTCAAACAAGCTGACAGATGGCCTTGTGAAAACTGATTCAACTCCAGCTTCAGGGGTTATACAGCCAAGAGAGACGATGCTTGGGTTTACGGGGGAACCGGAGCTCTACTATGGGACGTTTCAATACTTAATGAGCTAATTGAAACGATTCTTATCCGATTGGGTACAGCTTAGTAATGGCACATTCCGAAACGCGGCAAACGGCTCCAGAGGAACCCTGGCATGAAACCCCAGCTCTCTGCCCTCGCCTCCATCGCATCCCTGGGTTTTGCAGTGCCTCTCACGCACGCTTGACCTGCTGCCTTCAGTTCCCCTTCTCATCTGTGCACCACTTCTATTCTGCCCTACCCCAACGCTCAAGCTCCTCCACAGCCGCAGAAATGAACGCTTCAGTTGTAACATTCAGCGATTCTCATCTCTGATTTCACATCTATTTTTTCATATGCCTTTCTATTCACGGCCACAACTGGCTCGTCCATCCCCCACCACAGTGTTTACACGCCGCAGGACAGGGAGGAATTTATTTCCAGAAACCCTTTGCGCATTTACTGTCCAACGCAGACAAGGATTCTTGAGGTTAGTTTCTGGTTTTAGTTCTAGCACTCAAACCTACACAAGATTAGATAACCCATTTCTCCTCTTATGCAATATACTGCGTCAACAAATTGACGTTCATACTTTTTTAGTGGCATATCAAAATTCCCGCTGCCAACAAGCAAGGCGCAAAACACACGGGCAGGAGGGCCCGCGCTTGCTGAGAAAACCCGGATCTCCACCAGCTTCCTCAGGCTCATCAGCAAATTTGAACTCACAGGTTTGGAACGTGCATGTAATTTCATAGACAGGTGATGTTTTTTGGTACTTCTTTCTGAAGCGAGTTTAAGACGTCATCATAATCTTTTACAAGGCAGAAGCAGGGACTACGCATTAGGTTAGGAAATGTGCTAAGTGCAAAGCCAGGTGTCTCAGCAGCCCTGCAGGACGGACGGCGCAGGGCTGGGGCCCGAGCGGCTCCCTTGGCTTCTCCAGCCCACAGCCTCCTAGATGCTGTCATCAGCGGTGCGCAAGTGATGTCAGAAGTTAAGAAGTTCAAAAATCGTTGATTCTTTGGGCTTAAAAACAAATATCCTGAAAACCAGAAGATGTCATCCTTGCTGTCCATGGCTTTGAAACACGGGTTTCAAGCTTTGCTATGTGCAAAGAATAAATCTAAAAATCTAATCAAGAAAAGAAAAAAAAGCAGCTGCTCGGATCTCTCAAAAAGAGCTAAAAAGCTGATGAGCAAAAAGCCTTTCCCGTAAACTCAGAAAAGCCATAAAAGGTTTCTATCTACTGAGAAGGAATTTCTTAAGAAAGCTAACACACATCCAGCAGAAGTCTTATGTAAGGCGTCACAAAGACTTCTTTGCAAGATGTGTGCTTGTGTGTGAGCGTGTGCTTGTATAAAAAAAATATAAATATGACATATTAAATGCTTTACATGCTCTGGAGAAGCGGTCAAAACAAATTTGAATAGCTGGCAGATTTACCTGGACTCCTTTAACCAACCTCAGATGCAGAATTGCTGCATCATTAATAAAAGCTTCACTTATTAAATGTTCACCAGGAGATACATAATGTGACTGCGACTAGAAATACATTAGCATATAAACATCACGTAAGCTCTTCAGCTGGAAGCTGTACCAACATGACCCCTCCAAAAACGTGACGCACTGAAGACCTCCTGCAATTTGCCACTAACTACCCGTTGGGGCAGTAGCAATTGCAATCAGGCACAGCTAGTTTTCAAAGCCAAGCTCGCAAACACAGGCCAGTTTTGTTTGTTGCTGGGGGTTTTATTTGTTTGTTTTTAAATTACTGGCGTGACAGCAACCTTTGCAACACAGACATTTAATATTAACCCACTGCAACCTGCTAGAAAGCTGTGAAAATTAACAAGCCACACGCACACACGCTGAAGGAGGTCTGGACTTAATTTTACACTTGTTTGACCAAGACGACATGACACACCTGAGCAGTCGCCTAACCCGTGTAGGCAAAAAAAGGAGGTGAAGACTTCAACCGGGATGCTACGATTTATTGTTCGATCGGCTCCAAACGCTGGCTGGTCCGGCCAACGCATTATGTTCAAAAGCATTAAGAAAGAGGAGAGCGCTACGGCACGAGCTATAAAAGGCAAAGGCTACACACACGTAGCAGATGTGCTGCAAAGAAATATGGAGAGAAAGGCTGGAAATGAAACATATCCATCAAAAGGGACAGCTGTTATTTTCTGTAAGGGACTGATAATAAAGAGAAATTAAGGAGGGGCAGGGGGGAAAAGCAATTGTGAGAAGATGCCAGAAAACACGTCTCAGCTGAGCAGCCGCATCTGAACTCGTACACGCAGCCAGACGGGGCTGCCGGAGGAGCCAGCGCGGCCATCGGGGCGTACCGAAAGGGAAGCCGGCCGGGGGAACAGCAACCTCCAAATCTCTTCTCGCACTCGAAACGCGTGGGTTCAGCCCCAACGAGCAGCGCACGGATCAGACAGGCAGGGCAATAATCAGAGAGAAGGACAAACAACGGGGAGCAGAAACTGGACCGTGGAGCGACCTCCCCGAGAAGGCAGCCATCACCACCTGCCCTTCCCAGGCAGCCGGCATGACCTACTTCTGAGTATTAAACACAATTTCTTCCCATAAAACAACACAACTTGATTAGGATGAGAAATGTCAACCAAGCTACAATCCTAAATAGAGAGGGTGGGTTTTTTGTTTGTTTGTTTTTAAATGCGGCCTCTCTCTGCAGAAAGAGCTGTAGCTGACTGTGCTTCACCCTGGGCACTGCCAGCTGCTTCTGCCATTTGAGAGCTTGCAGAAGTAATAAGCAAATAAAGCAACCCCAGATAAATTCTGCTTGTTATCGAGAGTCTATAGAAGCAAGAGCTTTTGAAGAGCAACACGACCTTTTGATACCAAAATGAATCCATTCTCCCCAGAGCATTTGCAGACTGGATGAACGATTTTGGGGTCATCTACAAAGAACGGCCTAAGCTATCTCTTGATCCACTTGTTACACCAGTCTAGCCCTGCGTCCGGGCAAGGCCCCCTCCATCGCTACGGGTAAGCACGACAAGGGGCAGGAAAGACCCGGCTCCAGCATGTTTGCAATGTGGGTAATTCCATGCTCTTCAGGACAGTTTAGACACCATCTGAAATTCAACAGTTATTGCAGGAAGACAGAAATGCTGGCATTTGGCTGCATTCAGATGGGACCTGGGAGTAGCTGGAGATGAGAAGGGAACGGTCCCTATCCCATTTAATCCCACCTCGACAACCAGAGCCTGGCGTGCCCTGCTCTGCTCCCCGCCCGCGGCTCCTCCTCGCCTCCCACGTGAGCCCAACACATCGTCCTGCCATTTTGAGCACAGGGGAACCGCCTCCGCTTTGTGCGATGG
Organism: Dromaius novaehollandiae; assembly: GCF_036370855.1. Lineage (NCBI taxonomy): Eukaryota > Metazoa > Chordata > Aves > Casuariiformes > Dromaiidae > Dromaius > Dromaius novaehollandiae. Next base: position 4,526,357 of record NC_088122.1, on the reverse strand, counting down.
AGATGACATTCACACGCCAGCCTCTGCCACCCCGCCGGGACGCACCGCGCTCCTTTCCCATGCCCTTTTGTCTTGTTTATTTGAGCATAAACTCGTTAAGGAAAGGAACGGCATGGCGTGTACAAATTCAGGGAGAGCTTAATGTACCGGCTAGGTAGGACGGGCCTTGGGGCACTGCAGTGATATATACTCGCTAGCAGGGACACGGTGCTCTCCCTCCCTTCCACCCGGCACAGTTTCTACGTGTGAACTTCTCAGTTAACCCGAGATGGGACGGCTGCAGGAATCCTCCCAAGCTTGCCGCGAGCCAGCCCAGAGACCCCATCCAGACCTGCTTCTGCCAACCCCACGATGCTGCCGGAGGGTTTTGGACCCAACCCCAAGGGCTCTCACGCTCAGGCACCTTCTCAGTGATCGATCCATTTACAGCGTCGCGCAGCCCAACCGTGTGAACAGAGCGTCCAGCTTAAGGCCTATCACCATTGCAGGGAACTGCTGCAAACCCGGCAATTCTGCAATAAAGGCGCTTACCAGGCTATTTAAGTTTTTATGCAGAAACTCTTTCTGCCTCAGAAATAATCTGTTTATCCCAGATCAGGAGGCAGGGCACAAACCGAGGATGCCGGATGGGAGTTAACGCGTTCCTCTCCGAGCCCTCCTCCCTCGGACCACAGGTGTGCCGCCCGGCTGCCTCGGTGCGGCCCTTCTCGCGGGAGGCAGAGCGCTGAGCTAGGACACACCACGTTGAAACGTTTCCTTGACAACTAACCAGAACAGCGCTTGCAGCAGGGAAGCCCAATTACAGCTCGGAACAAGCAGGACAAGACCAGAGAAATGAAATTTAAAAAGAACTGATTTGTTTCCTTGTTTCAGATCAGCTGCATGTAGAAAAAAAAAAAGGGGGACAATTTTAGAGAGCTTAGCCCGAACCGTGTGACACATCTGACAAAAAAGCAAAACAAAAATCTAATCAAGAGGCACACACAATAGCTGACATCCAAGAGCGGAAAACACTGCAGCCGTTCGGCTCCACATTCGCCTCTGTAATTATGCAATCCAGCGGGATGTGCAGACTAACATCTGCTAGATGGGGAAAGGTGCCGTCTTATCTGAACACAGTGTTCCTTCTCCCTTCCATGCCGCCGGTCACAGGAGGATTGCAGAGGAGGGTAAAACACGCTCCCCGGCACGTCCTGAACGGCCACGCGTTCTCCCCCTCGCGCGCACGGGAAAAGGGAGGCAGGAAGGTGAGGCGTTCCCAAGGTCAGGCACCCCAGCAGCGCGTGAGCAGGGCCAGCCTCTTCCTAGCCTCTGGCTTCTCTCTTTATTACAACCTCCGAGTCCAAATCTGTCTACCAGAATTCACAGCAAGGCTTGATGAGGATTAATTAGAGACAGCAAACATCACAGCAGGAAGCGTAACCTTCTCAGGACAGAGCCAGCTCTTCTCGTCTGTGACGATATCCAGGCGCTGTGGCACCGCACTAAAACCACGACGCTAATTTAGAGCAAGGCCATAGAAAGGTTGAAGGACTTGGAGCCACGTTCCTCATGATCATTCAGAACAGCTATAGCAACATGCAGTTGCCCCGCTTCCTTCGCTCAGGGGCAGGATATGCTCCTCATCCCCTACCAGCAGATGCCAACCCAATGACACTGCTCACCAGAGCATCTCCTGGATGGTGAGAGAGATCTGCCTTGGCAGAGAAGAGAGAAGGTGAGAGAAGGCAGAACCTCCTCTCCAGCTGGGTTGCAAAGACAGAGGAATTGAACACAGAGCAGGACCTCATGCAGCCGTTGGGACTCGTTTCGGTTTTTCAGATGGAGTTTTCCACTGCCGCAGGGCCCCAGAGAGCCATTTCCCAAACAGAGGTCAGAGAAGTACAAAGCAGCATTGTGAAGGCTCAGTTCAGAATTCATTTCCCTCCTTAATTTTCTAAGCATCACCACCTCCCTGCCTGCAGACTCCTGCCCAGAAGCAGGATTTAGCAGTTTTAATGCGTGCAGTATCCTATCTCTGTGCAGGGAAAGGATGCTCAGCTGCATCCTCTCTCACGCTTTTCTTCAAGTACCACTAATAAAGGGGAAGAAGTTTGAGCTGATTCATCTCCCCTAACTAATCTGGGTGCTTGCCAGAGCAGTTGTTCTCCCCCAAATACACCGGATTTGCAGTGTAGCACGTTTCAGCGGTTTAGCTGCATGAGGCTCAATGTCACTGTTTGGCAGCTCCTGGCCAAGCAGGCACAAGGCTGGTACCACACAGCGGGCGCTGCTGCCAAGAGGGCACGGGATGAAGAACCAGCGCTTGGTAAAAGGATAACTTCACTGCAGCCAACTCCGAGACTTCCGTTTTAACTGATCGCTAGTACAGGATACTGCTACCGAAAAGGCAAAAGCCCCTTTATTAGGGGAGCAAGAGGACACCTTAGCACAGCACGGGCATGGTTACCTTCACATTACTGCTTCTCACCAGTAAGTCAAAGAAATCCTTCAAGCTGCTGGTAGGAGCACGACAGCTGACACAAAGAGTTAAGGATTGCAAGTTATGTGAGACAATGACAAACTCTCTCCCTGTTTTCTCTCTCGGCCCTTCCTTACATAGGGTTCAACAGAGAAACAGAGCCTGAACCTCTGATCTAGGAGGAATAGATCAGATTATGTATTACTTCCATCATCTGAAAGTGCCTTCCTATAGAGGTTACTGGCCAGACAGCTTGCTCCCCTACTTGTTTACCAACAAGCGTTACTCTCAGGTAAATTACATTACACCAACTCATGAACAATATCTCCTCTCTCCCCAAATTTTCCATTTTGTGTACCTTCTGAAATAAAAAAAAAAGCATGTATTTCAAAATATCAGTTCATATAGTCACAGCAGATAAAGGGATCTACCTGAAGCTTCACAAAACCTGCCTTCCGCAATACCAGGATATGGGAAAGTTACCACAGAGAGGACAACTCGAATGTGGGAATGCAGCATCCCAGCTAAGAGCAAACTGCAAAGGTAGCGAGGCCCTTGGCCAAAGTGAAAACAGTTGTCTGATGACCACCCTTCACGAGCCATCCTGAAGATGCACCTGGATCTTTAAGGAGCAGGGTATTTCTTGATTTACTCTGTAGCCAAAGCTGCTCGGCTAAATCCTCTAAGATTTAATTCTGCTCTTGCTAATGTCGCTTGACAGAGAGATTTTCCTCGGGTGCTCAAACACTGAAGACTAAAAGGGGATTTGGGAAGGGGGTTGTGTACAATATGCGTCACCGGATATAAAGTCCTTTTGCCAGGCTGCTCGCATCAGATTGAGTAAACTCTCCTTCACGAAACACTTCCCAGTTGCCACGGGTGTTGCTGACAGCGCTGGAACATACGCACGTACAGAAGTATTTGGCATCGCAATGCTGAGGACAATGTCCGGTCAGGGAGGAAACGGGGGACATCTGTAATTCCTACCTTTTCCAAAAACAGATTTCCAAGGCAAAACTGTGAAGTTGTATTTCTGAACCCGACCGTTTCTAGAGCGCTGGTTTGTGGTACAGGCCCCCCAAACAGCACGTGCTCTACGCAATTCAGGCAGGTGATCTTCAGGTGGACAATGTTCTACTAAAAACATACAATTAAAGAGACACGCTAGGAAAAGGAGACCGGAGATGTGCCTTCGTTCTAGGTATTTACGTCTAAATGAACCTAAGCTTCTGCTGCTGTAACAACTAGAAATTATGCTCTCGCTCTGCTGTAACAAGGCACCTGAACAGCTAGAACAAAACAAGCCACAGCAGAATAAACTCAAAAGATTAACTGTGTTGCCAAAACCTGTAATTCAAACCTGAGAGTTTCAGCAAAAAGCCTCCTCTCCCCTTGGAATCCTGGCTGTGGCATGGCAGCTAGTGACTCAGCTATTAGCCGAAAATAAGTCACCTAAAAATCAATGAAATTTTTAAAAACACTGCTAGAGCTATGAGTAGAAAATACAAACAGGTGAGACAAGCATTAGATGGCAGAAACAGATAACCTGGTGCCCACGCTGGGCTGCAAGGATGCATCAGCTGTGCTACATGAACACCCCAGTCTCTTCCAATTCAGGTGATCACAAGCTGAAGAACAGGCTCTTTCTGGCACAGATCTGCAGCTCACCCAAAAGCCAGGTCAGGAAAGCAGCTCCTCCAGCCCAGCCTGCAGGATTTGCACTTAAATGCCAAGCCAGGCGTCTATTACTTCTATCTAATGAAGCGCAGCTCTGTCCATCTATGCATTCACTGGAGAACGAGCTCTCCTCCAGACTCCGTACAGGTACGTGTCCAAGCTAAAGACGAAAAAGAACAAAATCCAAAGGAGCACTGACGCTCTCAAAGTGCCACCCAGGCAGAACTGAGGCACCTAAGTACTGATTATCCCAAAACTCCTGAAGGCACCCAAAGCACTGAGGACACTTCAGATTTCTAGCACCGTTCTCCTGCAGGTCCACGACAGGGCCGTTGCACACATTCACACGCGGTTCTGCCCAAGCCTCTCCACAAGCACCACCAAAATTTGGGATGCAGAAGAACAGAGAATGCAGTCATGGCTGAGCGAGCTGAACACAGGGCAAACACTGCACGCATGACCTGTACCCTACACTTGGACTGCTTGTGTGGGATATAGGAGAGTTGTCAAGGTCTGTCTTAAGTGATTTTGTGGTTTCTGGTCCCTGTGTTTGATATCAGAGGGTTACTAGGTGAAAGAAAACAGAAGTTACCTTGGAGCAGAAGCCAGAACCACACGCAGCTGGGTCAGCTCTTCTGCTGGCTTTCCAGCATCCCTAGTTCTTGAGCTGGGGGTTTCGGAGCAGCCCTGCTTCAACGTAGGAACAACTTTTGCTCTCTCAAGTCCTAAAATAGAGCCCTGAAACATGAACAAGTTAACTCCTGACAAATACCCTTCTCGGTGCTTTATTTGACATCCGCCCAGTACAAGGAACAACTGGGGATCCCCTACAAAGAGCGACCACAGAATCAAGTAATTCAAGACAACAGCATGGAGTGAACTTCAGTCTAGCACTTCTGAACTGCACAGTGCTAAACTTCACAAAAAAAAATCTTGCAGTGTTTAACACTATTTCCAAGACTTTAATAAAAGCAGGAATGAAGCAGATAATCTGAACCATAACACTACAAGACTGGATCAGTCTGAGAACACGCTGCCACCGATTTACGAAGGAGAGCGAGACATCGTGGTCCGCTCTTGAGTTTGTAGAGAAACATCTAGTCGGAGAAATCACAGCCAAGCACATAAACACCACACATTCACTGTGAAAAGTATGTTCAGGACAACACCTCAGCCTGGCTCCCAACCCAGTAACCTTCTTCCAGGCCAAATGGCTCAAGTCTATAGATCTGCACCTACCAAGCAGTGAGGCTCCGGGACCTCACTGGTGAGACCAGCGAGATTTTAGCAAGTGGAATGAACTATTTCTATGAAGCACAGGAAAATGGAAGTTCAAAGATTTGGAGCAGTTGAGTGTTGATGACTTTCCATGGGAATGCAAAAAGGCAGCCCTGCTGAAGTAGTACCCTCAGATATTGCAATGTCACCTAAGGATGGAGGCGACCAAGCTCTCCAGTTTTGGACAGTGGCAATACTTCTTGGCTTCCTCTTCACTGAAATGGATGAATCGGTTTTGTCAGAATTTAAAGGCCAGCCAAAAGGCAGAGGACACAGAGACTTATCTTGGCAAGTCAAAGCAACCAAAAGCAGAACTTCTAATGGAAAACATTAAAGAAGTTAAATAACAGGCAGCACTAGCCACTTTGGCCTGCAATATACTCATTTTTCCTTTTAAGCAGCCACCATGCAGGTACTTCTTATACCTCCCTCCCACAGGCCTTAGAAATCCCTGCATTATAACAGATTGAATATTTTTCTGTATCATCTCACAGGAAAACCTGTATCTAAAATGCACCTTACTTCTCTAGGTTACATTTGCTCTTCATGCTGGTCGTTCCTAGGCTTCTTGCACACTCAGTTTTCACTGCACCACATCACTAATACAGGGAACACTAAAAGCAAAGAGTAGTTTCAAAATAAAAGTAATCTTTTTCTTTTTAAACCTGTCAATTTGAGAAGCAGCTTGTCTTTTCATAGCATCTCTCTGAGACAGATTACAAACCTGAAGTCTCAACGCCATGTGGAAGCTCATGCAAAGCCATCCTGCCACCACAAAGACAGAGGTGCATATATTAAATAAAGTCCCTCCCAAATTAGCAAGATCTTAGCGACTGATGGACTCCTGATAACCAGTCCACTAAACCAGCATTTCCTCCCTGGAGGTTCTTAAAATTAACGTCAGCCTATATTGGCCATCTCTATATCTGCTATACAGTAAACCAGGTTTCCTGCTGTAACAAAGTGAAACAGCTGTCGCGGTTCCTTTCTTTAACTGAAATGTAACAGTCTCATTTGATCGTGCACCCAGGCTTTTTGTTCCCTTTTAGAGATAGAGACCCACGTTTATCAGGACTTCAGAGGCTTTTTGCAAGGGAGCCGCAGTGAAGAGAAGACTGCGATTTTACGTAAGAAATGCACGCGGCTGGCAAGTGAAGAAGCCACAAAAAGTAATTAGCAATTTTGGGATGTTCGCTCCTTCAGTTTCTCATTTTCTTTAATAAGCACTTTCTGGCATTACCAGTCTAGAAGCCTCTTTTGAGAAAGAGCGTCCTAGATAGTTAATCCACCAGTGACTCCTACTTAATACTGACATGAAAACAAACATCCAACCCTCAGAGACTAAGGTGGAGAAAGACTGTGTCATCAGTTTTCTTCCATCAAAATTAATTTCAGCCTGAAGAGATGCCTGTCTGAGGGGAAGTAGCCTGGAATAGAAAACAGTAAGCACATCAAAAAAGCACCTTTAACAACAGAAGAATTAACTTTTCAACTTCTCCCAAGCAGAGGTTTAACACATTGTTAGCAAAAAAAATAAAAAAATAAAATGCTACAAAGTGCAGCACAATTTGCATCCCCTGGAAGAACTTAATTATCTTACACCATATGAGTTAGCATTACAGGAAAAAAAGTAACAAATGGAGCAAAGGCGACTGTAAGTCTTCCAGATTCAGTTTTGATCACTGAATAGCCAGTCCTTATTAACACCAAAATTATCCAATAACATGTGCTATTTAAACCCCCCAAATAATCATCAGCTGTTGGGTCGAGGTGAAAAATTTACCCTTATTTCTACATTCTAGCCAGGCAAGTGTTTGCCCCGTAACCGAAGAGCACGTCATTTAACTTTGACAAGCGCAGTTTCAAGAAGGTATAATTTTTCTTCTGTCTTTGTTCCAGCTTTGAAGTTAGGGACTATTTTACATTTTTACAGTCTGCATTTCTGCCAGCAAATTCTATTCGGTTTAGTACACTGCCCCCATCAAACGCGCATCTAGACAGATGGCGAGAGCATCGTCGAATACATACAGAAAGGAAAACTGTCATTTTAAAGAGACACCAATTTAAAAGTGACATTTAAAGAGAATGCAAGCGGTTGCAGGTAGGCTTCTGCCCTCTTGACAACGCGGAGGATTTCTGACCACGTTACCTCTTCCTCTTGGAAAATCTTCCTGGGCTGCTGCTGTGTGGGGATACACCCGCGGAACAGAGAAGAACTGCAAAATCAAGGAATTGGAGAGGAAAAAAACACATCAGCATCTAAAATGAGTGACTGAGTACGTAACGCACTACAGGATGCGTGTTCACAGGGAAGGAGTATTTGGCCAGACGATGGTTTTCGCCAGCTGCCTCCCTTTGAGAGATGCAGTAATGGGCAATTCCGCTACGAAAACCCCCCAAATTTGGTCCATCGGATGCATTGAGACTATGGATGAGCAGGATGCAGAGGCGCACCGCACAGCAGCTTTCCACGAAGCCCGACGGCAGCACCACGCCGGTCCTCTACCGCTGCTGCGTCGATCTGGCCAGAGCTTCCAGCAGTAGCTGGTGGTTTTGGGTGCTCTACCAGAAAGAAAGTGCTGAAGAGCTTTTTCACATCATCCCAACATGAACAACAAAACTCACTAGGAAATTTCCACCTTCTCTCTCTCTAGTTCCTAGTTTTCTTCCACCTATTAAGCTCTGTTAGACACCTGGGAGCCCAAGTAGGCAGTTCTGCAACTACAAAGCACGGAAAGAAAGTTACTGCAGCATCTTCACCATCAGCTGCAGTATCCTGCCCTGGCTGGAGGCTCAAATGTTTTGTGCTAGTGTCCAGGCCACAGAAAGCAACACACATGATATGAGGGATCAAGCAAGCGTTAGGACACAGACAAATTTTCCCTGTCCTTTTAGGGGGGAACAGCAAAGCGCAACAGCTTCTGCCTCGCATTAAAGCCTCTCCACACATTTAACTAGCACAGTAAATCCCACGAACATCACGAAGAAAGTGTGAACTTCAGTTTCCAATTCTATACTTAACAGAACCAGGCATTTTGCAAAAAGAAACCAGGCCATCCGACTGAAAGCAATAAGAGACTCCAGCTAATCACCTTCATTTTACTTTGTAAAATAGAAACCTGTGTTTCTAGGCCTTACGCCAAGCCTGAAGGTTTTTCTTAGATCCCTCAGTTCTTCAGGACCTTGAGTAAAATCCTGCTCCAATGGATGCTGGAGACAAAATTCAGCAAAGCGCAGAAGGATCCAAGAGCAGAAGTCTCCTCTCAACCACTGTAACCACCAAAATCTTATTGATTTTGTCAACACAGCAAGCGATACCATTATCGATATAATCATTTCCACCACCAAAATGCACGTTGATAAGGCTGGTCGTTTTAGGGTACTGCAGCCCACCGTGGGCTGTGCAGGACTTCAGAGACGCGTCTCGAGCTCTGGAAAGATTTCACAAAACTCTCAAAAACTGCCAATTACATGAAAATAATTCCCAAATCCCTTGTGAGCTGTATCGACGCGCCAACCAAAATTGTTCCTAATGCTCAAGTTTCTCAAATTGGTGTAAAGTGACCTTAATTACCTGAGCTTGCAGAGCCCTGAATGGAAATCCATACACAGCCCTTCTAAACTAAACTCTAATTACTGGGAGGCTGAAAGGTCTACTATTAGGAAGATGTTTATACAGCTATTCATATAATAGCTGAAGCATCACAGTAACTGCACTACTGCCCAATTTCTGCTGGAGAAAAAACAAGTAGCTATCCAACAGCTTCAGAGGATGCTGTTAACTTACCCTTTAAGCGAGATCAGTTCCACCCACAAATCAAGAACCCTGTCCTAAAAAAATAATTGGGAACACCTTTAAGCTATTTATTTTATACACAGAAATAACCTTATTCTGCTCCACTGTTGAGGAGAGTTTTTGTAGGTAATAAATTAGTACAAAAGACTGCAAAGATCACAAAGTGCTCCAAACTTGAAAACAGCAAAGCGAAGGGTGTCTGTAGCACACATGACTGGGACTATCTTGTCCATCCCAGAGAAAAGGGAGGAGGCAGGGTAGATTAAGACCACCTATATTGCTACTGCTTTAAATATAAGGTGGCATTGCTTTTATTCTACCCGTCTCATTTCTCCCCATCCTTCCTGCCCAAGGTGGGGTTGAGCAAGGCGCTGCCCACTCGAGTGGCACACGTACACATAGCGTGCATCCAGCCTGAAATGAGGAGGGAGAAAGCAAGTTTGCACATCAAGCTTGAACTCGCAAGGGACTGATTTTGCAAACAGTGCACCTTCAGTGGAGATTACATGTGGTTTCCATGTCAGTTCTCAATTCCATCACGTTATGCTTCACCAGTCTCCTCGGTGGCCATCTCAGCCACTGGAGATCTGGACCTTTAAACTCCCTGGAGATGACAGAGTATAAAGCAGCAACTGAGAGCAGGCATACTCCAAGGGGAAGCAGAGAAAGGCGTTATCAGCAGTTTAAACAGCAGCTTGCCAGGCAGCAGAGCAAAGGGAAGAAATAACCCCAGCTAGTTCTACGCTTGCAGGATCATAACATGGTCACCAATACGGTCCTTTGGGTCACTTTAGAGACAGGCTTCCAACACCAGCCCTACCTAAGGGACTGCGTCAGCTCAGTTACCCCATCTCGAAAGCGGTAGATCTCTTTGCCTCCTACGGAAAAAAATAAAGGGGTTCTCCAAAACAGCTGGGGAAGTACTCTGAATTACTGAATTCAGTGAAAGAGCAGGGACCCGACTGGCTCCCAGCCCCACCTCTGCTGACGAGCTGCCCTTCCTCTGCGAGTTCAATGCTGGTGGAGGCTGAGGAACTCTCAGAAAGGATCTTCTTCTGAAGTTGAGATTAAGAGACATCTACCACGGTACAGGGACCCAGAGAATTTTAGTTTGCAGAGTCAGCAGTTTGACAGAGTTTCATCAGAGGAAGTATTGCCAACTTCACATGAAGAGATATTAACTACTCTGGCTATATGGACCCTCAAAACACGGAGAACTAATTCTGCAAGAGCTGCCAAGCCCTATGTGAAGGCATCACTCAGCAAAAGCTGCTGCAGGCATCAGCAGGACCCCTGCACATCCAGAACGCAGAAACAGCACAGTCCTAACAGTGACAGCCAGTGCACAACGCTGAAGCCGAATTAAACGTCATTCCCGTGCGTGGCAGGAAGAGATTGAAAATTCTGCAGTAAAGCAAGAAGCTGTGTTCGAGGTACTTGGCGTTTGACCGGTACCGAGATCCCCACCAGCATGCATCACTAAGGTTACTGTCCCAACGGCGGGCTACGTTTTCACCGGTCTAACTGCAAACAAGGCAAAGCTGCCCTCGTCTCACAATCCATTAATTCCTCCTGGTTCAGGAGACTGAGCTATTTCACACAGAACAAAGACATTTGCTTGTTGTATGCGGCGTTCCCATGCTCAGCTAATCTCCAGGCCCTTTCAGAAGCGGCAGCGTATCTGCCCCGGTCAATCTTGTGACAGAGCCCGGGCCGTGACGCAGTCGCCTTTGACGGATCGATGAGTGTGTTGTGCAGCGAGAGCACCCACCGCTCCACGTGTGCCCCCTGCCCCTTTCCAAACGCTGCTCGCAGACCAGGCAGGCGGCGAAGCCGGAGACGCCAGGCATCCAAACAGCCAGCTTCCAACTTGTCTGTTCTCACAGGAAGTCTTTCCCACCCTCTCCAAGCGTTTCATAATGAACAGCACTTTCTGCAAAGGGAACATGCAGATTCTGCTAATTACAGAGGAGATGAGGACTGGGCCCCTCCTGATGAGCCTGCAAAGCATTTTACACTCCTCGCACCGCATACAAACCGTACAGGCGGTGATTGGACATTGTGAAGTTCATTTTTCCGCCACTCCAGATCTAGCTGCGGTAGAGCTGTGCAATCATCGAGGGGGACAGTTCTAGTTACACTCATTTGCCAGATATGCAACTTTACAGAATATGCAATCTCCACGCTATCAAATAATGCTATTCTTCTCCAAAATCAATTATTCCAGCCTTTTGCTGTTTTACAGTAAATATTTGAGAGAACCATTCACATGGCACAGTGACTCTCTCGATTTATGCATTTGTATTTTTTAAACAGAATTAGAGAAGAGTGCTGTTTTGCTTTACTCAACGAAAGCACGAAGAGAAGCAAAGGGCCTAATTCTCATGGGAAACTGCCAGCAGCCCCGAGGAGCTCCCAGCGTCGGGGTTAGCAGAGACCAGGCATCGCTGGATGAGCTGTAACTATTGGAGCGACTGAATGTGTTGAGGTCTCCAGATTTCCCCACCGTCACAGCACATATTCTGACTCAGCCTAGGTTATTCACCGCAAGCCAGTGCAAAACCCACACGTAAGCTGGGGAAGCCACCAGAGCACATGATGGAAGACAACCACACTTAATTAGGGGATGACAAGAGTTTCTGCTTAAATATGTGGGTGAGAAGAGAGAGTGACAAAAAAGCTGCTCTGCTCGCTTTTAGCTTTTTAATTACAGAAATCGTTTCTCAGAAAGTCCCAGGATTAACTTGGCTACTGGCAACACTGAAAAAGTCAAACAAACAAGTGTCAGGCTGCTTAGGAACAGACTATTTCTGAGATCTACCTAAAGAGGGAAAAACCACAACATCATCTTATTATCATTGGCTCTTAGGGCTGCTGGGAGAGGCCAGACTCCCCTTCCACAGACTAAGGCTGCTATTTAGTCGGAGAGGAGGTGAAGAGCCTGGGAAAAGCAGCGGATGCTTTTCTGGCTAGGACGCAGCAGCCTGGGCGGGTAGGTGTGCAACGCTGCGGCGCTCTGCTGGGAAAGTCGGCGGTGATACGGCTCAAGACAAAACTCATTTCACACAAACCATCAGCTTTCTTACATGACCCTCTCCTTCCTCGAGCTTTAATTTCAGCATCAAACAGCCTTTTGTTTTCAGTCGCTCGCAGTGCCTTGATTTACCTTTCTGCTGCGCTCCTGTTGTTTCATCGCCGCAAGCGCATCAGTACAGCGGAGCTGACGGACAGCCACATGCAGGTAAGCGCTCAGCACGGCTCACACTTTCATCAAAGCATCCTTCCCGTTCGAAGGAAATGCAAGTGGCTGCGTTTGTTTGTTGAACGAACGCGGAGCCGTACACCATCAGCAGGCAGCAAACGCAGAGAGGACGCTTGTGCCAGGAATTCTGCTTTGCCAAAGACTTATAGAAAATGACAACATTTTGCTCCTTTGAGTGTCTGCACCAGCCACAGATGGATTAAGAAGTGATGAAATATCATACCGAGGTATCGTTCCTGACAGTAGTTACTTATCTGGAGCCCACACCAAATAACTAGGACTCTGCACCTGCTTTACACCATAAAATAACCAGCGTCTACCCAGCCCCACTCACACAATCAGCGACGTCCTGCCCGACATGACTAAGACAGAGAAATTCTGTTCTTGGGCACATTCACAAAACGACCCAGCTTGCAAGCCTAGGTGGCAACAGCTTGGGAAATATCTGAAGAAGAGCACTACTGTCAACTGGATTATTAAATAAGAATTAAATTTAAAGGGGACTCTATCAGAATTTTCTTAACAGACCTGAAAAGACTTTATGGGGGGGAAAGAAAAAAATAAAACCCACTTATGACTTCTGCTGCTGTTCTGCTACTATTCATGTGCTCAAACACAACCAGTCACCCCGTCCCCTCCCCGCACACGTGTTGTTGAGCAAAGGAGGTACCAAGGCACTTCTAAACCTTCCAGGCTCTAGAGAGGATGCCTCAAAAACAGCCGCAGAAAGCTGCCTCAAACCTGGCAGCTTGCTCCAACGCTGCTGCTCCTGCCAGCTCTCCCGGCACTGCAGGCTCCGGCAGGGATCAGGGAGGGGGCACTTGCGGATGCCCGTTGTGCCACAGCCCCACATAAAGGTGGGGAGAAGGAAGGGGACCACACAACCTGCCCTGGGCTCCTGTGAGAGGGAGCATCTCCTGGGAGCGAGATGACCCACGTTCCTGCGCCCGTGCTGCTGGCAGGAGCGAGCGTGTGAACTAGCCGGCCGAAGGTCGCTTCCACCTAAACACAGCCAAACCGGCTTTGCGCTAGGTGCTAGCCAGCATCTCCCCCCGCTCCCATCTCTGCTTCCGACATTCCCTGGTGCAGTCAAGACTGCAAAAGATGCAACGTTTTCTGACAAATGCAACTCGCAAGTCATCGATGCCCATGTAACCCCTGCAGTTCCCACGTGCACAGATGGGAACTGATCCTGTACTGGCCAACAGGCCCCGGGGAGCACGCAGGCACGCTGGCAACGTCGGCAGCGAGGCACCTGCCAGGCCTCTATAAATTAATCCTGGTCTGCAGGAATATGCTTGGCAGCCCAAAGAGATGGACGGGAATAATAAAACAGGACAAAGATGTAAGCAGCGTGCAATGGGAACAGTTCTCCGAGCCTTTGTCAGAAGATCACACAGCCTTAGCAGACCTATTTCGGGACTCGACCAGCTTTGACTGAAAGACATGTTCATGAAGAAAGCTAGCACTGGAATTCCTGCTTCTGCTTTCAGCCCGTAACCACCTTATATAGGAAAATCATATTTAATAAGATTGTGCATCTGGCAAGAGCCCATAATGGTCATGTCAGTGAATCACTTTAATAATCGTTCCCAAATTATACACTGCTTGTACAAAACCATTCAGGTTGTTCCCCAAGGAGCCCTTCTGGAGAGGCCCGAAGAGCTTCCCGAGTGGAATATGGTGGCTGCAACTTTGCCAGCCTCGGATCCAGCAGTGCTGTATCGGGTATTATATACAAGTCAATGCCAAAAGCTAGTTAATCAAAATCAGATTAATCCTTCTTCCCGAGCTCTCAGGGGCTCGCTTTCCAGGCTGTCCTGACACCAATACAGATGGGCCCAGCACCTTCCAAGGCAGCGGCTAGCACGCCCCACGCTGCAAACGATTCCTACTGCCCTTCCTCAGCTTCCGACCCCCTTTAATTCCAGCTTCCCTATTTATACCTTGAAGGACAGTTAATTTGCTAGAGCAGTCTGAATGCTATTTTCAATGCCTTCCTACCTCCCTGTAGCTGCGCCGTGACTTATTGACTGTGAAGTAACTGCAGGGTCTTTACAAGTTCAAGGCACAGGGTGTTTTTCTGTGTGCTTTTGCCTAGCTGACTCCCTCTGTCATCATCTTCACTAGCACCGTTTCACGGGAAAGAGGCATGTGACATCCAACTAAGCTGTGAACCATAATCATGCTGGGGATGATGTTTACATTTGATTTTTCCTCAAGCTGATAAGCTCTCTCCAATTCCTCTCCATCACGTTGGTATGGATTGAACTGCTTGTGCCCCGCGGGGTGGAATTCTTCTTTTATCTCTAATCTGCGCACTGGAAAAAAATGCTTTCAGCAACCCTTCGAGAGTCACTTCAAAAGTTATCACTGCAAAGAGGGAAGAGTCATAATACTGTTCTTCATCTGTTGCAATCAACACTCTCCCAACGCTTTTTGCAGATGGCCTTGCAGATGCCGTCAGCATCTACCACAAGCAGCACCACCGGCCAGGGCCGGGATCTCCACTACTTCACTATCTCCAACTCTGGGCACAATGACACAACTGCTGAATGAGCATAAAATACTTTATTAAACCATTTCAGCTCCCTAAAGAAGAGGAATTCATCCCTGAAGAGCATGTTCTAGGCTTCTGCCCAGGCTCCAAGCCATAAATGATGGGCACACCGCAACACACGCAACAGGAGACATGAGAAATGGAAATAAAGCGTAAGTCACCTCTATTTTGCCATTAGGCTGAGAATTTCCAGACTCCGCTTTTGCAAAGAGCATCTGGTTTTTACTCATGGCTGTCCAATAATTTGGACACCAGTGATTAAAAGGAAGTTTCCAGCCCCTTTATCCTTGAGAGACTCCAGGTTGCACCCAGGTAGAGGGATGGTGATGCTCTCTTTTCTCACCCAGCCATTTCTGGGAACAGGGTACCCCAGCCGCAATAATTTCAGTGTGTACCGCTCTCAGTCCTTGCATGGTGGCTGAACACCACTACAACTCCCATCAACTGCACTGCTCCTTGCACCAGAACTGGCAAACAATCCTTCAAACTCCCTGCAGTTTCTTCCCACAGCAAGAGGGAACAGGTTCAGGAAGAAGGCACAGCGGCCACTTACACAGAGAAGATTTTGAAACTCCCATTTCAACCACAGTGGTTACAAAAGTTTTAAAAACCTCAAAGCCAGGTTCCCAGAAACAGATGAATTAGGACAGTGCGTTCATGAATGAAGCAGTACTGCTAGACTACATGAAGTTTTTCTCCCCAAGAACACATTGGGAGACTTCCAAAAGCTCCCTTAGGGAGACTCTCCATGCCTTACGTCATCCCACTGCCGGGGAGGTTTCCCTGACTTCCAGCCCCTCTCCTCCGCTCAGGAACTTCCGTTTTACTCCTGTAACGGACTAACCGGCTGCCCTCTTTTCTTGATGTTTACACCATGGCATTTTCCTGCACGCTCTTTGGAAAGGTCTTTGCCGACCTGGCCAACAGCCTGGATTAACCTCGTCAGGTTCATTTAGTACGAGTGCAACACACCGCCATCCTTGCTCTTTGGCAAAGAGCCAGAAAGCCGGTTTTAGCTATGCTGCTAATCCTTCATCAGGGGCACAAGCATTAAGGTGAGCACCGGGCACCTGGGCAGGTGGATCACGAGCACTTCACCACCACCACCATGGCCTTTGCCGCTGCTCCAAATAACATCAAAGGCATCAGCGCTGCGTGCACTAATCGCAACAAACAAAATTTAGGAGAGCTGTCAGCTTAGAAACAGCCAACAAAACAGGATGAAGTTCAGCACAAATCCCCTCTGCTCCTGGGCATATCATTTTGGCATGTATTATTCCCATCTGCTGCGATGAAGACTGTGGAGCACATGAACGTGCTCTGTCAGGAGGCAGTCCTGACCTCCAGACCGCAGCACAGACCTCCCCATGGAGCTGCGGCCGTGCCTTCACGCACAATTCACCAAGGAACACCTCCAGTCACATCTGGTTTTGTTTTCGTTCAGAAAATACTCATTAGTTGTCTTCCACGCTGTCCCCAGCCCTCCTGGGAGCTCCAGTTGCAAGCGCGGCTGGGGCCGAGTGACACAATTCGGACGCTACGTAAGCGAGGAGTGAGCAACTTGACTCAAAAAAAAATCAAAGCAGCAGCGAGATTATTGGCTCAGTTTCATCTTTTTACTATCCATGCAAGGTAAGACAGCCTACAGGTTTCCCAAATCTGGATTTACTTGCAGCGTGAAGAAAAACACACACTCATTGTTTAAAGCCCGCCTGAGCAACAGTCTCCACAGCCACCTTATTTTGTCCCGAGCACCAAACAACAACCCTCGACTCCCACAAAACCAGAAAGGTAACAAAGAAATCACAAGAAGAAACAATATTTTAATTGCTCATTGGCGAGCAGCTCTCTTTCCCACTCCCTTCCCTCGGCACTGCAAATTGGAAGTCTGCCGGCCGTGCAGCACCGTGCTCGGAGCACGCTCCCGAAAAAGAGGGCTGAGCGGCGGGTGGGGGAGCCGCGAGCGGCCTCGGGAAAAGCCAGCCGGATGCAGCTGTCCCCTCCATTTTCCTTGCAGCACCGAGGAACTGAACCAGAAAGCCCGGGGACAGCTTGCCGCTCGTCTAAATCTCAGCACCTTTCAAAGAAATTATAGGTTACATCCGGCCCCCCCAAAGGCAGCAGATGACATCTCTGAAATAATCACGGTTTCCACTGTAATTTGCCGGGTTTTCGAAGATCTAATGATTCTAATTTAAAGCCCCACAGACAACGAGAGTGCTGTCACAACACAATCAAACCCCAGCGATCTGGTGAAATGCTCGGAATAAACTTCACGCTCAGACAGGTGCTTGGGAGCTTTGAATTAGGCCCACAATGAAACTTGTCAGCCTAACAACAGAGCAGAGCCGTGCCATCATGCACGAACCCAAAGCTAGCAATTTGGAGGTTGTTAATGAACTATAAATTAGCCAGCAAAGGCAGAGGCAGGTGCACTCGCACAGCCCCACAAATCCGATCTTGCCAGCCGAGAAACCCAAATCCTTTTGTTAATACTGCCAGCAATATATATCATTAAGCTTGTTTTCGGGCTTGTTCGTTCGCTTGTGCTCTGTTAAAAATGGCCTTCCCGATCTCGCCGCTGCTGAGACGGAGCCCGACGCGGCAGCGATGCCACCTCGGTGCTGCTGGGGGGGCCCCCGGGGCTGGGGGGGCCTCGCGGGAGGGAGCGCTGGCTCGGGCTCCTCAACTTCTGCAGGTGCCAGAGCAGGGGAGCAACATCCTCTATGCGCCCCGGGGTAGCCACCACCCCCCGGGCTCGCCCTCGAAACGGGAGCAGCCAAGGAACGAGCCAAAACACGCTCCCTGTGGAAAGGCAGCTTTGAGGGGGGCACCCGTGATGCGCCCCCCCCCGACCTTGGGAAGGCAGTGGGTGCTCCAGCGCTGGGGTAACCAGCTCCCCCCGACCTTGGGAAGGCAGTGGGTGCTCCAGCGCTGGGGTAACCAGCTCCCAGTGTCGCAGGGCTGCTGGCAGACCTGGGCAGCGGGTGGGAGCCAGCACCGGGGTGGGGGCGCGGAGGAGCCCTGGAGCCCTCGGCGCTACCTTTCCCGAAGAGACCCGGGCGAGCAGGCAGGCCGCAGGGGACGCCGAGGGGGTCACAGCCGTCCCGCCCCAGCGAGCACCGGCCCCGGTGCGGGGGACAGCCCTGACCCCTGCCCTGCCACACGCCCCGCAGGCAGCCACAGGACGTGGGACCGGCGGCCCCCCCGGGCAGGGCCACTTGCGGGACCCCAGGATGGCCCCCCCCGCCCCGGGGGCCAGCACAAGGCAGCCCTGGCCTTAGACCACCTTGAGGGGAGTCCCGGGGGGGCACTGCCACCCTGGGCCGGGGGGGGGCAGCACTGCCGCCCCGGGCCGGAGGGACCAAGGGGACCGGGGGGGGGGGGGGGGGGAAACGGGCACTGCCACCACGCGCCAAGGGGACTGGGGGGGACACACACTGCCACCCCGGGCCGGAGGCGGGGAGGGGGACGATCCGTGGGGGCCCGGCCAGGCTCGGCTCCCAGGCCCCGGGGGCCGACGACACACCGGAGGGGCGGGGGGGTGACACGCCGGGGCCCAGCCGGGCGGCGCCGAGCCCGGGCGGCGCTTCCCCAGCCCCCCCGCCGGGCGGCCCCGCGGCCCGTTTACCTCCTGCCGTGTCCAGTCCCCCCACGCCGGCCTCCGGGGTGATGGCACCAGCGCCCGCCACGGCCGAGCCCTCCGCCTCCTCCGGCACCTCCAGCTCCATGGCCGCCGCGAAGGGGCAGGCGGCGCAGGCCCGCGCCCGGCCGCCGCGCTCGCTCCCCGGCTCCGGCCGCCACCAGCCGCCGCCGCTGAGGAGACTGGGAACGGCGCCGGGCCGCAGATACCATAGAGCGCGGGAGGTACCGCGCCTAGACACACCCCAGCGCACCGCAGAGGCGGAAGGAGAGCGCGGCGGACGGCGGAAGTGGCGGGGAGAGGTTTCCGTCGGAATTTGTCGCGGCGTAGGGGCTGGGTGTCGCCATAACCGGCGGGATGGGGTGCGGGGGGCACGGCACGCCGGCGGGGGAGACCCTTGTGACTGGGCAGCGCGCAGAGAGAAACGGGGCCTCGCGAGTCAGCGAGCGGGGGAGAGAGCGGCCTTCCTCTGTCCCCTCTAGGGGGCAGGAGACACCATAGAGCCGCGGGCCTCCCGGGGGGGCGGAGCCTGCCGGTTACCATGGCAGCGCGCGGGGCGGGGCACGGTGGTGGCGGAGGGGGGGCAGGACCCGCCCCGGTGCCTCCCACCCGCCGCCCCGTGCGACCGGCGGAGGCTCCGGGCACCACCTAGCGGCGGAGCCTCGGGTCCGCGGGGGCCCCGGTGCCCGCGGAGGCAGGAGCGGCCCCCTGGACCCGGGGGGGACACGGAGGGGCCCGGGGAGCAGCACGTCCCTGTCACAGGCTTCGGGAGTCCCGGCGGGGAGCGCGTCTGATGGCGGCTCTGCCCCCTTTGCCCTGGGGGACAGGGACGTTGTCACCGTCTGCTTTAAAACAGTCGTGTCCCCGTCTGCAGCAAACCCCGTGGTACCCCGAGGGCCGTGGCTGGGGTCTGCGGGGGTCCCCTAACGCCCATGACACAGGTTGGCCTGGGGGTGGGTGTCCCCCGGGAGATGGGGACAAAACACGGGAGCCATGTCCTGCGCCGGGCCCTGCCCTGCCCGGGAGCAGCCCGAGTGGGAAAGAGCTTGGCGTTAAAGCACATTCCCAGGACAGCACCTAACGCAGCCGGGCGAGGTGGGGACGGACATTAATGAGGGTGGATGGACGTTAATGAGGGAGCGCAGCAGGCTGCAGCGTCACCGTCCTGCCCGGGGCCCGGAGCTGCTCCTGGCCGCGTCCCCTGCAGATGCCCTGTGGCATGGACGAGGAGGATGAGGAGGATGAGGAGGCTGGGACGCGGACAAGGAGGATGAGGAGGCTGGGACGCGGACAAGGAGGATGAGGAGGCTGGGATGTGTGCGCTCCCTCGCCCGGGTCTGGGGAGCAGCACCCGGCTGGGCTGGAGCGGCTCCGTCCTCCTCGGCGTTTGCGCGGTGCTTCTGAAAGAAGGAGCCGTTTTGTGCTGATCTGACGAGCGGTGGTGACATCGGGACCTGAACAGGGCCGTGTCCATGTCTCCGGCTCCGGGATGGAGGCTGGTCGCTGGGGGGTTCAGGAGGAGCTGGTCCCCCCACGGCACCCCTGCGCGGGGCTTTGATGACCCTCCGGGCTCTCGACACAGACCATGGCCAGAAGCGGCAGGCCGGACCTCGAGCCGAGGCGGGGGGCTGACCGCAGCCGCCAAACCTGCGCCGAACCGACCCAGCGGAGAGAGGGATGGCTTTGGGCCGGTACCGAGGTGGGGGAGGGCGGAGTGAAGGGGAAGGGGGAATGAGGGTGATGACAGCCATCATCGGGGGGGAATGGTCACTTCTTCCCCACGGCCCCCCAGGACTGGGTGTCCCAGGTGAGCTGCCAGCCGGTCACTAGCCCTGTCCCCCCCCCAACTGGTCCCATCCCCCTCTTGGGGGGCCTGGTGGAGCCATTTGGTCCCCAGCGACTGCCAGGACCTGGTGCTGCCACCGCGAGGGTCTGGGCATTTGGGGTGTCCGGGTGGCCTTCGAGAGGGCCAGGCCAGGGTGGGGGAAGGAGCCACTGCACCCCTGGCTCTGCCACCGCCAGTGTCCTGTGCAGCCCCCCCGCACGGGCCGAGAGGGGCTGGGGCAGCGCTGCCCGGCCTCAGGGGGAGCGAGCGGACGTGGCTGAGCTGCCGGCGCTGGCGGGGACGGGGACAGTCACCCGTGACTCTCTCCACGCCTGTGAAGCTGCCCGGTGACTCCTTTCCTCCTGCCCTGTCCCTCCCGGCAGGCAGCGTCTGGCCCGCAAAGGGTTACGCGAGGCGCCCTGGAGTGACACCGCTGCCACCAGCCCAGGAGCTCGGCTCCTTCCTGGTCCGATCCCGATCCCGGAGGGGCTGAGCCGCGACTCGGTGAGTGCCTGCCCTGTCCCCCGGGCCCTGCCTGCCCCCGTTCGCAGACCGGGACGGGGAGCCGGCCCTGTTGTCCCCCGGGGAGGTGGCCGTGGCTCTGGGAGGGACGGGGTGGCTCTGGGACCCTCCTGGCGTCCTGCCCCCCTTGCAGGGACCGAGCAGACCCTCAGGGCTGGCCCGGGGGACCTGAGCAGGGCTCGGAGCAGAGCCCTTGTTGGGGTGACATTGAAGAGGAGCGGTGTCTGTCAGCCGCCTGGCTCGCCTGGCCTCTGCCCTGCTGATTTCCACCCCAGCCGGGTCAGACCTTCCCGGGAGCCCTTCCCAGGGTGGGGAGGCCCCGGGGGAGGTCAGGACCAGCTTGTGGGTGGCTTGGAGATGTTGGGGGACTGTTAGACCGGGGGCTCCGTTCCTGCGTGGCTGGGACCGCGTGGGGGACGAGCAGTTTCCCTCGCGGCAGAACTGGCTGAGCCGAGACGCGGGCAGCGCTCGCTGTCGAACCCGCTTAGTCCCTGCGGCCAAGGCCCCCCTTCGTGGGGCTTGGGGAGGGGGTACGTGTGGTCGGCATCGCCGTGGGGCAGGGCTGCCTGCGTCCCTCTGCAATAAACACTCTTGTCACCTGGGTGCTGGCATGTCACTTACCACATAGCGATGCTGCACCTTGGGGAGTGCCGGCGGGCAAGGCTGCATCGCTGGCGGCATCGCCCCGGGCCGGGCAGGGCCCCGAGTCAAGGCCCCGCGGTGGGAGGACTCGCCCTGGCACGGCGGGGGGCTCGGTCGGCCCTCGAGCAGCGGGAGGTGCCGGCCACGGCGTGCGCGCGGGGCGGCACGGGCTGTGGCCGGAGACGCGGTGCGCCCGGCGAGCCAGGCCAGGCCGCGATCAGCACGGCCCAGATCCTGCCTCTCCCGGCGGGGCCGTTGCGGCGCAGGCTGGTTTCTGTCGGGAAACCGGCCAAGCCGGCTTCTCCGGCTGCCGGCCGCAGCCTTTGGCTGGGGCCAGGCCCCGCGCCGTGGCCCCAAGTGAAACCCGGGGCAGGACCGACGGGCGCTGCCTGCTCCGGCTGGGGTGAGACGGGAGCTGCCGGCTGTCCCAGCGCTGTCCTCGGCCGTCCTTCACCCCGGGACCACCGCCATCCTCGCCAGCCGCAGCGAGGGGCGCGCAGAGCCCCGGGAGGCAGCGGGAACGGGTGCGTGCGCCGATTTGTGATGCCCCGGTGATGGGATCGCAGCGGGAGCTGGTTCGGGGCTGGCACGTGGTGCTGGTGAGCGGCCGTATGGGAATGGGGCTGTGCTGCGCCCGGCAGACGAGGCCCAGCCCCGTCACCCTGTGCTGGGCGTCCTGTGGCCAGGGTCTGCTCGGACCTGCTCCTGCTTTGCGGCCCTTGGGTGTCCAGGGACCCCATAAGCGGTGCTGCGACAGGACCAGCCGGTTCAGCTCACTGATCTGGCAGAAAACCGCCCCACCTCCACGGTGGGGTCTCACACTTCTTGGCGCTGGTCACAATCTGCTGTCAGACCCAGTGCCTTTCCCTGAGGGTGCTTTGGGCTCCCCGTGCCAGCCTTGTTCTCATACATCCCCAGAGGTGCCGAATCGGGGGGCTGCTCTGGCCCCACGGTGGGCAGCAGCAGGGCGGGCGCTCCGGCCGGCTCCGGCGGCTTGTGATGCCGAGCGGCGTGCCGGGCCGGACTCTGCCCTCCGCGCTCGCCGCCTTGTTTGTAAGCGCAGCTGGAAGGTTTGTTTCCGGGGCCTGTTTGCTCGCCTGCTGCGGCACCGGGCAGCACCGCCCCCGGGGCTCGCCGGCCTCGGCTCCCGGCGCTGCCGAGGGGCTGCCGCGCTGCGCCCCGGCACCGGTCACCTCCTGCCCCTGCGGCCGGCCTCGGGGTGCCCCGGGCGAGCCGTGGCGGCGGGGACGAGCCCCCCGCGCCGGGAGCTGCTGCCGGCGAGGGAAACCGAGGCAGGGAGGCAGCCGGGGGCCGAGGCCCGGCCGTGGCGAGGTGCGTCGCGGGAGGTGGGGCTGGCCCGGAGGCGGGCCGGCAGGTAGGCCGCCGCTGCGGGGAGGAAGCCCCTGAGCCAGGCGCCAGACAAAGCCACCACCGCCGCCACCGAAGGGGCCCAGCCCCGCGCCGCTGGGGCCCGGGGCGCCCCGCGATATGACCGTGCGGTTCCAGGTGCGTTGCCTTCCCCGGCGCCGGGGTGGGTGCCCCGGCCCCGCGCCCTCCTCGCGGGGGCTTTGCTGCGTGCCGGGCCGGCCGAGGCCCCCAGGTTGGTGCCGGGTCGCTGCAGGGCCCCCCGTCGCGTTGGGCGTGAAAGGCTTTGCCGCGGTGCTGAGGGGTCCCGCGCCGGCCGCGGGGTCTGGATGCGGCAGCGGGAAGGGGCTGAGCCCCCCGGGGCTGCGGGGCGATCCGCAGCTGCCCCCGGGGCCCCCCTCTCCTCCGTGGCCGGTGCCAGGGGCTGTTGGGGTCTCCCGCCGCTTGCTCTGTTGGCACCCAGCAGCTCGTGCTGCTGTGGGGGTCTCTTGCATGCGCTGAAACCCCCTTTCCATGGGGCAGCTCGGCTTTTGGGGTCTTCCCACCTCCCTCCAGCAGTGGGGAACGGTCCGGCAGAGCCCCCACGCCGCGGGCAGGCGAGCAGCGGGGGCCGTGGTGCCGCCCGGCCGTTGGCACGGTGCCGTCCTCCCCGTCTGGCCACCTCCCCGCGCGGTCAGAGCGGGGGGAGGACCTGGAGGTGGCGGTGGCATCGCGCTGAGCCCGTTCACTTCCCCTTCCCTGTGGAGAGTCGACTTCATGGCTTCACCTGGGATCTCCAGATCCCAGACCCTTCCCGGGTCCCTGCTATCGGCTCCTTCCCTTCCCCTCCCGTCGGCCCTGCTCTGCAGTCGCGGGTTGCTCTGAGCCCCTTTTCCTGCTGTTGGGGACCTACCGCGTCCCGGGGCCGGGGCTGGGCGGCTGTAGGGCTGAAGATGACCCAGCACAACATCAGCCGGCCCTCACGGTTCGTGTTTTTCTGTACCCAGACGACCCTTGTGATAGAGGCTGTAAAATGTACCTTGTGTAGGTCACCGCCCCGCTCGGGCTCGCGCTTCCTTGCCCTCTGGAGCTTTAACTCGCTCAAGATCTTTGCCCAAGTTCGAGGGTGAGACAAGCATCTCTGAGGCTTGGCAGGGGATTTCCTCCAGCCCAACTCAGGGATCCTGCTTCTTTCTTCGAGTTTGCACAGACCTTTCCAGGAGGATGGTGAGGGTGGGCAGCACCAGGCATGGCGAAGGGAACCTCAGGTGCCCCACTGTTGACCCGCTCACACTGCAAAAAACCTGTCCCTCTGTGGACAGACCTCCTCAGGCCAAGGGGACAGGGATGGATGTCCCCAGCCCTTGTTGATGGAGGGATTTTGTGTTGCACAGAGTCAATTCAGGGTTTTGGAGCCAGCTCCCACGTGGGGTTAGCCCTGGTGTAACATCGCTGCAGGTTCTGGTGGGCCCTTGGTGGGTGTCTGGGCACCTCCAGGTGCTCTGTCCACCTTCACCCTCCCAATCCCCCGTGCCTGTGCCGTGGCTCCTGCTGAGCACGTGGCTCAGCTCTTCATTGCAGTGTGAAGCGGGATCAAGGAAGGGCCTCGTGCCCATGGCCACAGAGAGGGACAGGAGCTGGTCTACGCCCTTGGGCTGGGGACAAAGCGCTGGCTGGCCTCAGCGGTCACCCTCCCTCGTCTGTGTTAACAGGTTGCAGCCATGGAGGAGATGGTGATCTGGGAGCAGCACACAGTGACGCTGAGCAAGGTGAGGGCGTCCCCGGGGTGGCCGTGGGGTAGTGGGGCTGGGGCGGGGTGGGGGGTGCACCCCATGGCTCCTGGCCCGCGGCTCCCCAAGGTGGTTGTGTTATGATGGGAGTGGGCAGCAGGGCTTATCCCCAGGGTGCTGGCTGCAGCCAGGGGTTGTAGTCACATAGCGATGTCCCCTGTCCCTCTGCGTGTGGGGTGCCTGGCCATTAGCCTTGCTGCCCCAGACCCTGTGGGCACCCTGGGTGCTGCGGTGGGGAGAGATGGGTGTGCTATAGGGCCGTGGCGTGGGCAGCATCCCCCTGTCCAGCTCTGCCATCAGCACTGGAGGGAGCCCAGATCTGGCTCTGTCTAACACATCTCTGTCCGTCCGCACTAGGACCCTCAGCGAGGCTTCGGCTTCGCTGTCTCAGGAGGCCGAGACCGTCCCAGCAGGACGACTGGGGACACGGCGGTGTTCGTTTCGGATGTGGTGCCTGGGGGACCAGCGGCAGGACAGCTCCAGTGAGTGCACGGCGATGCAGGGACACCGGGACAAAGAGCTGGGGTCCCACTGGGGCAAAACCTGCCTTTGCTGTCCCCATCAGCCCCTCAAGGTGGGGGCTGCGACGGGGGCAAAGCCACGGCTGCGTTTTCCCTTCCAGGCTGAAGGATCACATCGTGATGGTGAATGGCCTTTCCATGGAGAATGTCTCTTCCTCCTTCGCCATCCAGACGCTTAAAACCTGTGGCAAGATCGCCAACGTCGTGAGTGTGCCCTGCAGCGGGACAGGGTCAGATGTCAACCCTGGGCACACGAGCCTGCTCCGTGCCTGTCCCTGGCCATGCTGCCACTGAGCCGTGTGTGGTTGAGGTGGCTCCATGTCACCCCAGCTGTTTGCGGGGTGGGTGATGCCTCTAGGCAAAGCCCTGCTCCTCTTGGGGCATCGCTTGCTCCCCTCAATGCCAGGGTGGCCGTGGACCCATGCTCTTCTCCCACGTCCTGGCACGTCTTTGGGGTGCCTGTTTGAGCAGCTCCACCGTTGGGTCATGTTAGGGGTGATTAACACTGGTTATTTGGAGAACAGCCCCAAAATGGGGGGTTTTGCACCTGTAGAGAGGAAAATCTTGGCATGACGGGAACCCCGTTCCCTGGTCTGGCCATGGCCCCTCACCCTGGAAGCATGGGGTGGTCCGTGCCTGCGCCCACAGAGATGGGCTATGTGAGTCCCAGGGCTGGTTCTCCTCCTGTGCAGATTAGGACATCGCTCTGTTCCCTCTTGGCATTGATTTCTGTCCCAGGCTTGGAAGTAGCTGCAGAAATGTCTCCTGGCAGAGACAGCTTTGTTTACCAGCTGCCCTTCTCCTTTTCCACCTGCAGACGCTAAAGAGACCCAAGAAAATTCAGCTCCCCAGGAGCAAGGGCAGCGAGCCCGCGAGGGGCAGCTCTGTGTCCCCCGCTGCGCGCCGGCGCTACGACTCGGACGAGGAATACGAGTCTCATGGCGATGAGCCAGCCTTGCGTGCCGGCAGCAGGCACCACTCCCGGGATGACCTGGACCACAACCAGGGCTATGACGGGGACTCATCCAGCGAGAGGAGCTCTGGGCACTACCGGCATGACCGTCGCCACCAGAAATCGGCATCCCGGAGCCGGAGGCGAAGCCAGGACAGCAGCCACTGGAGGCAGAGCCCTGACAGTGGCTCAGATCGGGGGGGCTACAGCAGGCACCGCTCCACGAATGGCTTTGGCCACGAAGGGGACACCAATGGGCTGGCCCTGGTGTCTGGGTTCAAGCGGCTGCCGCGCCAGGATGTGCTGATGAAGCCTGTCACGTCGGTCCTGGTGAAGCAGAGGCAGAATGAAGGTAGGGCCTTACCTTTCCCTCTGTCCCTGGCTCTTGTCACCTGAGTCATGGCCTGTGTGTCCATGGGGGGACAGGAGGCGATGGCGGGGTTGTGCCCAGTGTCTGGCATGCAGGGTGGGGGCAATGCTCGCCATGCGGGGTGCTGGGTGCACTGCACCCACCTGACCTCAGTCTAGGGATGTCAGAGCTCGGCTTTGGGGCTTGCTAATGCCCCAGCAGGAGCTGTCATGGACTCTCTCTGGTGCAGAATACGGCCTGAAGCTGGGAAGTCAGCTCTTCATCAAGCATATATCTGAAAGCGGGCTGGCGGCAAAGCACAGCTCCCTGCAGGAGGGAGATCTCATCCTGAAGGTACAGGGTCCCAAGGGGATGCACAGCATTTGCCGGGGGATTCATCTCTCCCTGTTCAGCTGCCTTGTCCCTGGCTAGCGTCTCTGTAGAGCCACTGGGAAGAGCAGCCCAGCTGTGAAGGAGGGGATGAGCCAAAAGCCTGCTTTTCTCGGCTGGCTGCAAGGGATGCCAGCTTGCATGGAGACATCTCCATCTGGTGCCCGCATCCTGCCCCATCTCCCTGGTGCAGCATGGGTCCAACCACCATCTGGGACTGTGTGGGGCCTCTTGAGAACCAGCTCCCCACGATGCCAAGGCTGGTTGGTTGAGGCAGCCCCGTGGTGTTCAACTGGGGATGGCTGCTCGTCCCGCTGCCCACAGTGGGATCCCACCCGCCCCACTGTCCCCACGGCACATGGGTCTCCTTGCTGCATGGGGGTGTCCCCGCTGGGGGAACAGTTGACAAGAGGAGCTCAGATGTTCAGGGTATGTCAGGACTGTGACTAGATGAAAGGTATTTGGAGAGGATAAAATAGAGGGCTGGAGATATTTAGTTTGCCTGGATGGGCCAGGCAATCCTGTGGCCGTGTGGGAACGAGGACTGAAAGGGCCCTGGGGCAAACAGCAGGGATTTCACTCTGGCACAGTCCAACAGAAAAAGCTTGCAGCAGCTCAGGGGGATCACAGTCCCACAACCCATGTGGGCCTGATTCTCACTGGCGCTAGTTCAGTGCATGGGGAAAACAGCGCTGAGCAAAGGTTAAAGTAAAACTGAGCTTTAAATAGCATCCGAGCCGGTCTCTGCAGCCCCTGTCTCCATGCGATGCCATGTAGCTAAAGGTGGGCATTGATTGGCCTTGCTAATTTGTTTCCTGTTTGCACGTGGATGAGGCCTCTCTGGGAGGCAGCCAGGAATGAGGACACAGAGCCCAACAGGCAAAGCCGTGGGAGCTGGGGCCAGGAGCCAGGGCCGGAGGGGCAGAGACGGGACCTGGGAAGCTGCAGTCGGGGGATCCCCCATGGTGGCTCCTGTACCGGTAGGGTTATTCCCAAGGGCTGCCGCAGCTGGAGGCAGCTTTCCCATAAGCGAGCACCCTCACACGTCCCACTCTTCCCTCTCCAGATCAATGGGGTGTCCAGTGAGAACATGTCTCTGGCTGATACCCAGAAACTCATTGAGCGGACGGAGGGGATCCTGACCCTGCTTGTCCTCCGGGACCACCGGCAGTTCCTGGTCAACATCCCTGACGTGACAGACAGCCACAGTGACAGCTCCCGGATGGATGGTAAGAGGACACAGTGATAGGGCCAGGGCCCAGTACACAGCACAGGGTACTAGATCATCACTAATGTGTGCCTCGTTGCTGCAGACATCTCTGACATCGGCTCTGAACTGTCCCATCCACCATCCCCCGAGAGCTCCCCACGACTTCCAGCTGCTGCCAGGATGAATTCACCACTGTAAGGCCCTCTGTGTCCCTGCCCCTCTATGTCCCCATGATCACCAGGTCCCCCCACGCTTTCTGCCAGTCTGGAGGGGCTGGTTCTCCTCCATTCTGCTGGTGTCCGGAGGTGGCTCATGCTGGAAGTGGGACTGCATTTCGGTCCCCAGCAGAAGCTGGAGCTGCTGGGCACCAACTTGCCCTGCTGTCTCTACTGCCTGCTTGGCACTGCAGGCACAGCCTGTCCGTGCTGAGCCACCGCCCAGCTCCATGATCCACCTAATGCTGCCCTGACTTTGTTCCAGAGAGAGGAGACGGACGAAAAGGGACCCTGCGGCTGACACGAACATGGATGATGCTCCAGGCCCTGGTAAGTGAGCTCTGATCAGGCCGTGTGGGAGCTGAGGATCTCCACTCTCCAAACACACCTGGCAAAGCCGGGCTAGGTCTCCCCACTCCTCGGCTGCCTGGGGAGCGGTGCAGCCACTGCCACCTCCTCTTTCCAACTGTGACCAACCCTCTTTCACCGCAGATGTGCTGAAAGCCGTGGAGGAGGATGGCCACCCCTACACCAGCCCCACTGCCCGAGCCTCCTACAAGGATGGGTACGTCCCTGTGAAAGGTGGTGGGGAAGGGATGGGGAGACAGGGACCTGCTCTGGTGCAGGGCTGGGGCTGGAGAGCTGGTGCCCCACTGTGTTGCTGCTTGGCTGACCGTGGCCTTCCCTGCGGCAGGTACAGCCCCGACTCCAGGGTTGTGAGCTTTGTGAAGGCCAAGAGCATCGGGCTGCGGCTGGCTGGTGGGAATGACGTGGGCATCTTTGTGTCGGGCGTGCAAGAGGGGAGCCCGGCTGACAGCCAGGGCATCCAAGAAGGGGACCAGATCCTGCAGGTACCTGGGACTGGGGAGGGGTCTGAACACTGCTGCACCCAGGCTGCCCAGTATGGACCTACCCCACCCCTCTTGGCTCCGATACCCCTCTGTGGTTTGGATTTCTCCTGGCGGGCATCGTTTTAGGTCATCACTGGTCCCTGCAGCCTGTACAAGCTGGCTAGACTTTTGGGCACTGCCCAAGGGGACAGTCCTGTCCCTGGCACCATGCTAACACCCAGTGAGGTCCGGGTGCCACCTAACCTGGCCCTACGTGTGCCCAAAGCATCCTGTCCTTGCCAGGGGCAGCCAGCTTGAGTGACAGGGACCAGCAGCAGGGTGACACCCTCTGTGGCAGGGTGACATGGGAGCAGTTCCCAGGTCCCCCTCTCCTACGCTGCGCTGGGGGTGCCCTGGGCACTGCCATCCCCAGGACCCCTGCCCAGGACGTGCTCCACCCGTCCCGCTGTCTGAGCGCTTTCCTCCGTGGCAGGTGAATGACACTCGTTTCCAGAACCTGACCCGCGAGGAGGCCGTGCAGTACCTCATGAGCCTGCCACCGGGCGAGGACGTCACCCTGCAAACCCAGAGCAAGCAGGACAGTGAGTGACTGAGCCTGGGTCTCTCTGTCTTCCGTCTCTTCTGAGCAAGCATCAGACCTGCTGAACTCCCCAGGGTTCTTTCTGCCCTGCAATATGGTCCTTCTTCTCTACACCCTCCTCTTCCTCCTGAGAGGTGATGGGAGGGGATCAGACCATCCGGGGGCTGTTTGTGCCCTGGGGTCCTGGAGCTTAGGGCTTTCTGGCAGCCATGGCTCAGCCTGGAGCAGCCAGTCTGTGCTGGGGGGTCGAGTTCTGCTGTTCCCAGCATGACTGGGAGGAAACAGTGCCTCCAACACCCTCCTTGCAGCAAGGGCTGCTGTGGAGGCTCCTGGCCACCTCAGCCCCTACCCAAATCCCTCCAGCATCCCCAGATTCCTTCCCAGACACCGCTTCCCCTAATGGTAACTCTCACCTTGGGCTCCAGTTTACAGGAAGATGATCTCATCCAATGTGGGTGACTCGTTCTACATCCGGACACACTTTGACTTCGAGAAGGACGTGCCCTCGGGGCTCAGCTTCGTCCGTGGCGAGGTCTTCCACGTGCTGGACACCATGTACCGGGGCAAGCTGGGGAACTGGCTGGCCGTGCGCATGGGCAGGGACCTGCAGGAGCTGGACAAGGGCATCATCCCCAATCAGAGCAGGTAGGGAAGGAGCCAGGAATGGCCCTGGGCTGAACAGAAGCTCCTCAGTGATGGGCAGGGACATGGATGATGGTCCCACGAAGGTGCAGGGCAGCAGCTGGAAGCATGAGTTGGTGAAATCCCTTCTCAGTACCCAGAAGGGGATGGGGCAGTTGATGCTCTGGTTGTCCAGTCCACAGGGGAGAAGAGGCTGGCACAGCCTCATCTGGCCGCTGGCAAGGCCAGGACCCCAATCTTCCCGCTCCACTCCCTGGGGCTCAGAGAAATGCAGCAGGGGTAAATCTGGAGGCTCTGGGTCCTGAGCCCTCTCCCACCCCAGGGCCGAGCAGATCGCCAGCCTGGAGTCAGTGCTGAAAGCCACGTCTGGTGCCAATCCCTCCGGAGCACGCGCTGAGTTTTGGAAGCTGCGGGGTCTGCGGGGAGCCAGGAAGATGCTGCGGAAGAGCCGGGAGGACCTGTCTGCCCTCACGAAGCAGGGCCGCTACCCCCCCTATGAGAGGGTGGTCCTGAAGGAAGGTGGGTGCTGCTCCAAGGCACCAGTGCCTCTGCCCTCATCTCCCGGTGGTGTGAGTACTGCAGGTGCTAGTGGGCTCCGCTCACCTGGCAGGAGTGGGAGCGAGCCGCAGTCCCATGGGCACCGCAGGGTGGAGGCCTGGGTGCCTGGGTTCTGCAAGCTCTGCCCTCGCCCCCAGCCTCCCCAAGCCAGCCTGTCTTCTCTCCACAGCCAGTTTCAAGCGTCCGGTGGTGATTCTGGGCCCCATCACAGACATTGCCATGCAGAAGCTGAGCACGGAGTCGCCCCAACTGTTTGAGATTGCTGGTAAGTGCCCCCCACCACAGGGTGACTCCTATTCAGAGGCAGGAGCCTCAATGTCACCACCTGCGGGTGCTTCTTTACCCACGGCTCTGTCCCGATCTTTCCTCATTGCCTCCCCATGACACCCCAACACCCTCCTGGGCTCGTTTTCCCTCTCCTCACATCTCATGCTATGAGCCAGACTCCAGACATCTTGATGGATGGACACATCCTTGGGACTGGGCATGGCCAGACCCAGCCCGGGGCCACTGGGGATCTCACATCTCCCCCAGCCCCTCCCACCACATCTCCTTATCCCACAGCGAGCGTGCCCCGAGATGGGGGATCGTCTAAGGTCATCAAGTTGGACTCGGTGCGGCAGATTGCAGAAAAGGTGAGAGCCTTGGAGACCTTTGCTGTGTTCTGGGAGCTGGATGGGCTGGGGTGGGGGGGACCCCTAGGGAACCCTGCTTCCATCCCTGTCCCTGTCCACGGTGGGGCTGAACGCTGGTCCCCTGCCCCCAGGACAAGCATGCGCTGCTGGACATCACACCCTCAGCTGTGGAGCGCCTCAACTACGTGCAGTACTACCCCGTGGTGGTGTTTTGCGAGCCTGAGAGCCGCCAGGGCATCAAGGCCATGCGCCAGTGGCTGGCACCTGACTCCAAGAAGAGCTCCCGGCGCCTCTACGCCCAGGCCAAAAAGATGAAGAAATACTGCAGCCACCTCTTCACTGCCACCATCAGCCTCAGCGGCAGCAGCAACGCTTGGTACCAGACGCTCAAGGACATCATCAGGACGCAGCAGAGCCAGCCCGTATGGACGGCGGAGGAGCAGGTACGTGGATGTGGGGTCTCTGTGGCAAGGCTCAGCCTCACATGGTTGCAGGCTGGGCAGCTAATGGCATCAGGGAGCTGCTGGGGAGCCTGTGTGGGGCAGTGTCCATCCCCTCTGTGCCCAAGGTCCTGGTTTCTTCTCATTCCCACCCTGCAGGTGGATGTGGCGGTGGAGGACAACCTGGACCTGCTGAACCCGTCAAGTACAGCAACCTCAGGCTACCTGAGCTGCGACAGCCACGCCAACAGCGACTACGACGACACCGATGGCGAGACAGGCCCCTACACCGACGGCGAGGCAGAGGATGACTATGACCAGCCTGCACTAGCCCGCTCCTCCGAGCCAGTGGAGACATACCCAAGCCATAGCCTGACGGAGCAGGCGGATCCTCCTATTCCGGTATGAGGGACCATTGGGCGGCACAGAGCTCTGCTATGGAGGCTGATTTCTAGCCCACTGTGGCCCAGGCAGGAGCATGAGCATCACCTCTGCCTGTTGCAGGGCACAGCCAGGCCTCCATGCCCAGCTCTGGTGCCTCTCCTCCCTTTTCCCATGGGGGAGAGCAGCCCAGCTCTAAGCTAGAGCACAAAACCTGTCTGCTCAGTGCTGTGGCCCTCCAGAGCTCAGCTCACCTCTAATCCAGGCCTCTCCTGTCTTCAACAGGCAACAGAGCACCAGCCCCAAGGCCAATGGAGAGAGCACTATGACAGCATCAGGTACCCTGCGTGCTGGGACCAGCCGGGGAGTTAACGCGCTGCCCCTCCTGCCCGGGATGTAGCGCAGGTTGAGCCCCACACTCATCTGCTGCACACACAGCTGTTGGCCCTATGGCATCACTAGTGGCACCTGGGGAGGGGACATTGCTGGGGCTGGCACTGTCCTGCCCCAAAAGCTGCACCTGCAGCTGGGGAAGGGCCCAGGGAGCTGTTGGGTCCTGCTCTGCCCAGCACTGCAGGGACTGGGTCTGCCCCCCATCCCAGTCGGGCTGCAGAGGCATCACGGCGGTTTCTCACCCTAGGGAATACGAGCGCGATGCTGTCAGGAAGAGGTTCACGCGGGCCCGGGAGGACTCAGATGAGGATGAAGGCTACGAGTGGGGCCCAGCTACAGATGTGTAGCAGGGCAGGCTCAGCGCTTGCCTAGGAACGCGCCACGCCGGGCAGCCAGGCCCCTCTGGGCAGCCTTGCCGCAGCCCCGCACCACTGGTGCCTGTTTGAGCTATAACCCAGGCAGTGCCACGCGGCATCCTGCAACCGGGCCGGGCTGGGCCTAGTCCTGCTGCACCGATTACCACCGGCACCTCCAAGTGCCTTTGTCCCCTTTCAGCCATGGCTCTGCCTCAGCTGCTGAAATAAAGAGGACGTTTTTCACTAGCACAGGCTGTTTCCTTGTGTGCTGGGTGGCAGCGTGCAGGAGAGGGCCACAGACAGTGGCCTCGCTAGGAACCATGCTGCCTTTGGGGCTGTGAGGCCCCTGCCTGCTGCAGGGCCTGGGCCTGGGCACGACAGGCTGGTGCTGAGGGCACGTGGCAGGATCAGGCTTGGGGCAGCGAGGTTGTGCACATGCCTGGGATCACAGAGAAACGGGGCTGCAACCCCCAAAGAGCTGAGCTTCCTCCTGGGCAGCCTACCTGCTTCTCCCTACCTCAGCCAGGGCTCCTTGCCCAGAAATGCAGCCTCCAACAGCTCCCAAAACTTTTATTTTTACATCAACCAAGCACACGGGCAAAGTCACATCAGCGCTGCCTCAGGCAAATGGCTCCAGGGAACCACTCATGAAAGGGGTGTCCCTAGGAAGCCCTCGTTTCTGGGCCAGGGCCCAGGGCTGCCTGGGGGGCTCACATCACCACCCAGGACAAGAGCGGGGCTGGGCAGCACCACGTTCCCTTTCGCTGTGCGGAGGGACAGCCCTGAGGGCTGGGACCCAGTGCCCGGGGGACACCAGGCTGTGTGCAGAGCGGTTAAAGGCACTCCCAGGGAGGCAGAGGTAGTTTCCCAGCTCAGTACAACAGGTCTAACGGGGACCACGCACCCCGACAGGCCCCTGGCAAAGCCGGGGACAAGAAGCAGGTGCCAAGGGCCCTGCTGCAATTAAGGCTGAGTTTGCGAGCTCCCAGCTCTCCCTCGGTGCCAGCACGTGCCACACGCTGGTGCAAAGGGTGTAGCGCTGCTTGGGGCTGTGCCAGGACGAGCCCCAGGAGCTGTGCTCAAGCACTGTCCCTTTCCGGGGAAAGGCACCATCGGTGAGTGAAAAGCACTACTGGGGGGTGAGGGGATGGGGCAACGTTTCCTGCTGGGTCCCCTCCCCTCCTGCCAGCACCAGGCCAAGGCGAGGGACTGCGTGAAGCAGTGGAACAGGCACCGTGAAGCAGGGATGGGTGAACGGAGGTGGAGGAGAAGGGTCATGGGCCCAAACCATGGCAGCCCATGCCCAAACACTGCTCAGGCTGGGCATCACGCCCTCAAAGTCTCCTGCTGGGTCCCGAGGGCTCCAGTGACAGTGCTGAGGCAGAGCACGTCCTGCCCTCGCAGCCCCCAGCTCACTCCTGCCCGGTCCCAGGCACGTACAGTGAAAACCAGGCACCGCCAGCGGCTCAGAGGAAGATGGGCTGCTCCTGCCCTGTCAGCAAGCGGTACGTGGAGGCCGGCATGGTCTTGATGTGGACCTAAGGCAGAGACACAAACATTAGCCAAGAGACACACCAAAGCCGAGGGTGCTGGGGCAAAGCCCTGAGCGTGGCCTGCTACGTTTGGGTTTGGGCAGGCCAGGACTTCTCTCGCCCTAGCAGCAGGCTGGGCAGACAGGCTGATCCAACCCAAACACCCCCATGGGAGCAACGTGGACTGAGGCACGAGTGCTCCTGCCTGCCACCACGGAGAGGGGTCTCCTCAGCGTCACCAGCTGTCCCTGGATGCCGTGGCGGCAGTCACAGGGAGCACAGGGTGCAGCTGCAGCCTGACCCGTGGCACAGGAGCCCCAGCTGCCACCCAGCCTGGGCCCAGCTCACCTCACTGACGGCCTGCGTGAGGATCTGGATGATTTTCTCGTGCGGTGTTGCCACCACGCTCTGCCCGTTGATCTCGATGATGCGGTGCCCCACACGGATGCCGCCTTTTTCCGCAATGCCCCCGCGCATCAGGCTGCAGATCTGCAGAGCAGGGTGTGCTATGAGAGCCAAGCTGTTCCCACATCCCAGGGCTGTGTCCAGCCACCCCCATGGGCCCTTGCATCAGGCAGGCTCCTGGCAAGAGCTCTGGGCACGGCTGCCATCTCTTCCAGCCCAAGGGTGCTCAGCAACAGCAGGGACGTCCCCTCGCATTGGTGTGACTGAACTGATGGGCTGAGCTGTGTGCCAAGGGCAGCCTGAAGGTTTTCAGCCCCCCCAGCCCACACACAGCTCAGCTCCCCTGGCCCACAAGTCTAATCCTTGTGGATAGCAGCAGGTCCCACGTGTCTTTGGAATAACCACGTCTCCAGTCGCACCGCTGGCATCTATCGGTGCCCCATGCAGCGGTGTCTCCCGCTCCCACCTGCCCTCTCGTCTGCTGATCTCGAGAACGTTCTTCTCTGCCTTTCCTGGGCTTATCCACTGCCGTCACTGCAGAGCCCAGAGCAGGGAGTGGCTGGGACAGTGACAAATGTCACTAAGGACACGCAAACAAAACAAAGAGAAAATCACCACCCCCAACGCAAACAGCTAAGGAGTGCCAGGGAGCCAGATCCAACCGCCAGCACCGCAGGAGAGCTACCCGGGCCCTTTGCCACGGCACAGCACGGTGCCAGCGCAGCCCCAGTGAAACTCAGCCACGGCAGGGGCAGGGAGCACAGGAGCTGCGGGCTCGTCCGTGCAGACGTAGCCAGGACCGTGTCCCTCGGCCAGACCGGCCACTAAACCCGATTCTGGTCCGGCTCTGCCCCCTTTGCCCCAGGCACTCACCACGCCGTTCTCAACGCAGAAGCCCAGCTGGTACTTGGAGTCGGGGCGCCGGATGACGGCCGTGGTGACAGGGGGACAGTGCACTATGTTCAATGTCACCTCTGTTTGGTGCTTCAGCTCCTAAGAGAGAGGAAGGACAAGCGTCAAAGCCTGAGGAGCCATTCAGGAGGCAGAAGGAGGGGCAAAACAGCCATGTTGCTCACAGGGGGTGGGCTGATAGGTTGAGGATTAGTACAGTTTTCAGTGGGGAAACTGAGGCACACACCAGGGCACTACCATGCTCAGTTCAGAGAGAGGAACTCATAAATCCAGTCAAAGGTGCTCCATTTTGCCCCCCCGGGCCACACGGCCCTTGTTTTCAACTCCCTCCTTCCCAGGAGGTGGAATGTGCAAGGGAGTCCTGCCAGGATGCTCGGCCACATCCCGGCAGAGCCCTGCTTCCTCCCCCAACCCCCTCCCCAGGCAGGGCCCTGCCCACACCCTGGCGCAGCAAGTTCAGTCCCCAGCTTCATCACTGCCTTGTCACATCCTTCCCTCCCAGGGACAGAGACCAGGGACCACCAGGGCTCACAGGATGGGTACAGCCCCCCACGCTCCTCTGCTATCCCGCACCCTCCGCCCCCGCAGCCTCCCATCACTCGTTCCCTCCCAACGCAGGAGAATTTGCGGGGACCCCGACATTACAGACAGTCCCGGACTCATTCAGACCAGTCCCCATCTCTGCCTAGCACTCACCCTCCTGCCAAGGCGACCAGCCCGGCCAGCGCAGCGGCTCTGGGCACTCCGAGCTGGCCAGCGCTGGAGGCAGGAGGGCCCTGCAGGCCCAGCCCTGGCTCACCCGGATGATGCTCTGGCACGTGGGGAGGGGCAGCCCCACCAGGCTCGTCCCGTTGACGGACATAAGGCGGTCGCCAATGCTCAGCTCGCCTGACT
This sequence comes from Dromaius novaehollandiae, assembly GCF_036370855.1. Lineage (NCBI taxonomy): Eukaryota > Metazoa > Chordata > Aves > Casuariiformes > Dromaiidae > Dromaius > Dromaius novaehollandiae. The sequence goes on along the minus strand of NC_088122.1, from coordinate 4,489,341 downwards.
TCTCCGCGGGGCCCCCGTGCATGAGGTTGGCGATGACCACGGTGGGCAGGATGGAGCCCCAGCCCGACTCCACGATGGCGATGCCCAGGATCTCCCCCTTTTGCTTCCGGATGCAGACCTGGGAGGACACAGACAGGTCACAGTCACCAGGGTGGGGAGCCTGGGCCTTGGGCATCTGTCCCAGCTCCCACACGTGTGTCCTGGGCTCAGAGCCAGCTGGGATGGGGCAAGGGGAACCCGGGGACCCAGTCCTCCTCCAGGCACCCCATGCAGACAGCTTTGTGGGGAGCAACCACGATTGCTCAAAGAGCCATGCAGGGAGACAGGGAGGACCGGGCGGGCACTGTCCTGCTTTCCCATGCTGTCCCCACCCCTCTGAAGCAGCTCTTACATCCTTGCAGTTCTCCTGCCTGGAGAAGTGGGTCAGCTCCGCGTTGTAGTGCTCCTGGTCCTCGAGGGCACGGCTGTACTGGCGAGGGCTCAGCTCGCTCGGGTTGATGCTGTTGGCCTCCAGAAAGCGCTGATAGGCCACGCCAAAGGCCTGCCCGATGGCCTGAGCGATGATCTGGGCCTGGGGGAGGAGAACGGTGTTTGTGCCAACGGCTCAGGACCACGGTGCCACGGCCAAACTCGACCCACAAGCTGCCAGAGCCCAGCATGGAAAAAGCCCAGGAACTCCAAGGTCTCTCCAGCTCCTTCCCTACCCGGCTGGGCCCCTCCCCACACAGATCCCCCCTCTCTAGCTGAGCCCCTCTACGTGGGGAGGGTGTCCACAGAGGGCACCTTCCCCCTCTTTGTGCCCATCGGGAGCCCCTGGGTGCAGCATTGGCACAGGGCAGCCCAGCTGCCTCCGCAGAGACCCAGAGCACGACACTGCCACAGCAGAATGGGACCCAGGACCCCAACGTCACCCTCCCCTCCTGAGGGGCTTATGTGTGGCCTCACGTCAGCTGAGTGGAAGACGTGGCAGATCATCTTGTAGAGCCGCTTTTCCTCTGCGGCTTCCGCCCGCCGAGGCAGTTTCCGGCGTGCCATGAGCACTACAAGGGAGCCAATGTCGGCGATGTAGGAGATGGTCTGCAGGGAGTGATCCATCATGGCCTCCTGGCAAGGGGACAAGGGCAGAGCGGTGTTCAGCCCTCCTGGCTTGACAGGCACTGTGGGCAGCCTGAGAGCCAGCCAGGCACCCTCGCAAACAGGGAAGGGTTTGTGCTCAGTCTGATTCAAATACTGGCTCCGCCAGTAGGCAACCCAAATGCCCAGCACACTCTCAGGAGAAATCATGTCTGTGTTAAGACACAAGCAGCTCCTTCAGCTGATGGCTCATCTGCATTTCTGCGTGCTGCCAAGGGACAAGACAGCCTTTGCATCTTACTATAAAGAAGAAATTAATCCTGAGGCAAACTGCTACAGAAATTTCAAGCCTAGCTTCCCCCGAGCTCAGCCTGGGAGCCCAGCTGTGCCTACAAGGTGCAGTTTGAATGAAAAGCCCCATGCAGCCGTGCAAAGAGGGCCAAAGGACACACAACACGTCTGCATGGGATGTCCGCAGAGCGACACATCTCCTCCTGGCTGCCTGCCCTTGCCCACGGGCCATCCCTGGGCATGACCCCACCTGCGTGGGCACACATGGGCACAGAGATGGGATTCCAAGGTCAATAGAGAGGTTTCAGCAGACCTGAAGCAATGCAGGTACCCGTGTTCCCACTCACCTGCGTGTCAGCTGTGAGCACCTTGATCCTCTGTGTGGAGACAAACAAGTCCACCTCTGTCATCGGCTGGGACTCCCCCTCCGGTGCCTGCAGGGTCAAGTGTCCAGGCAAGGTTACCACTGCTGCCAGGACTCCTGGGCCCCTGCTCCAGTTCTGCAGAGAGCTGGGAAGTACCCTCCCTGCAGACCCCAGCCCTGAATGCTGCCCGATGCCCACGACAGGCCAGGCTGTGCCAGGCTGGTGACAATCATGTGCCCCTGCCGTCCTCACCTTGATCCTGTCCACAGCCTCTTGGGCCTGTGCCATGCGGACACTCGTCGGGGGGTTCCTCTCCGAGACAAGCTGTGTGGAGCCCAGGTACTTTGCCCCAAAGATCACACCATCCAGCAGATCCTCTGGGTCGCAGGGGCCTGGAACTGAGACATGAGGAGGGATTAAGCAGTAGAAAATGCCCTCCCCCATCTCCAAGGACTGGGGTACCAGCTCCTACTGCCCATCAGCTGTGTCCCTACACACAAAACAGCTCCACATTTGGGAGATGGGCTCCTCGCATCACCAGGGGACCAACTCGACCCCAGGGCTGCCTCGCCAAGCCTGAGGCACACCCTGACATCCCTCCTGCTCCCCTTCCAAGCCTGAGATCCCCTTTGGGCATCCCGGGAGCCCCTGCCTTGGCAGAGAGAGACTGGGGACCGAACCAGCCACCTGGAGCTGGCAGTCCCATCCTGCCCCACAGGGCAATAACTCCTCTGCCCCTAGAGGAGCCCCTTTTCCAGCCTGGGTGCAGAGCTGGGTGCTCCCTTCCTGGCTGGGACCCTGGAACACCAGCCACCCCCCAGACTAATGGTCAGAGGGGGGTCGGTGGGCCAGGACTCCACGGTTCTTTTTGCTACTCAAGCGGAGAAGCAACTCACCGTCTTTGAAGGCTGGACAGGAGGAGCGGGATTCCTTGCTCTGCAAAGCAACAAGGGGGTGGGTGAGAGCCTGGATGGGAGCCCGGGCATTCACAGCCTCCCGCCAGGCCGTCTGGGGGAAGGTGCCGAGCCTTGGCACTGCAGGACCAGACTCCACAGCCACCCAGGGACAGAGGGGAACCCAGAGCACCAGGAGAACGAAGGCTGAGGGTCCTGGGGCTGGGGGGGCCCATTCAGCCCCACTGATCTGTTCCCCAGGGGATGCAAGGGCAGGCAAGACCCAAGAAGACAACACTCGCTGCCCTCTGTCCCATGCAATGCCCCACAAGGGAGCAGAGCCAAGGGGCGCTTCCCGGCTCACCGCCACCCCGCCACGGCCCGCGCGCAATGCACTCACAGCCATGCTGCCTCGGGGCGGCTGCTCTGCCTCCGGGGCAGGAGCAGGGGACAGGGCCACCCACGCTGGCTCGGGGGAGCTGTCCTGGTTGTCCACGCAGGTGGAGTCGACCTCGCAGAGCCCCTCTCCGTAATACCAGCCACCAGAACGTCCTTCCTCCGGGCTCCCCGGCCTCCCCGGCACTTCAGGTGCATCCAGAGTGGCCAGGTCCTCTTGAGCCTGCAGCATCTCCAGGTTGGTCCCCGCCAGGACGTCGGAGCGGGCCAGCGGTGTCTCGGTGCTGGCCTCCGGCAGCCCCCCCTCATAGCGCAAGAGGCTCAGCAAGTCCTCCCGATCGGCCTCGGCAAAGAGCAGGCCATGGCAAGGCCGGGAGCAGGCCGAGTGCTGGGCGCAGCAGGGCCGCGTCTCCAGGCCTCTGCCGGTGGCCACGTGCAGCGGGCAGGGCCGGCACTCGCCCCGGCACTCTCCATAGCCCCGCGGGGTCCGCTCGCCCAGCGGAGGGACGGCGCCGGCGGTCGAGGAGAGCAACGGAACCTGCTCCGAGGCGGGCGAGTCGTCGCAGAGGTGGGTGTCGAGGGTCTGGAGCTGGGCCAGCAGGCCCTGGATCTCCGAGGGCTCATCCTCCGCGTCCTCGGCCCACTCGGCCCTGTCCGGGCAGGCGCCGGCCTCAGGCGCCTCGTCCAGCTCCATGCCCGCCAGGTCACCGCTGCTTGGGGCTCGGGGGGGCCCCATCTCCCGGGAGGCACTCCCCGCGCTCGGCTTCCAGTCCACAGCGTCCTGCGGCCCTGCAGTCACCTCCTCCTCTTCCATTTCTCTTCCCAAATCCCGGCAAAGCTCAGCTTGCGCGTCCCCACCTCCTTCGAGATCCGAAGCTGAAGCAGGCCCCGAGACAGGCCCCAGGCGCTGCTGTCGACCCTCAGGGAGAGGCAGGTCCTGCCCGGAGCCGTGGCTGGAGCGCGAGGCGACGAAGGGGCGCCCCGCCGGCCGCCCGTCGCCCATGCCGCGCTCGGGGGCGCCGGGCCGCGCCAGAGGCCCTTCCTCCGTGTCCATGGCCGGTGGCTCCGGGGCTTCGTCGCTGCCGAAATCGGGGGCCGCCAGTGCGGCCGCCTGGAAATCCATGGTGCTCTCCATGGCGTCGCTCCGGCCCACGTCGGCCGCGCTGCGCTGGGGACAAAGGGGAGGGGGGACAGCGGGGCTGCAGAGGGGCCCAAGGGGGGATGAAGGGGGGGCTGGGGGGGCTGGAGAAGCGGGGGGGGCTGGAGAGGGGCCCGAGGATGGACTGAAGTGGGGCTGGGGGGGGGGGGTTGCAGAGAGGCTGCGAGGGGCTGAGGGAGGCTGAAAAGTGGCTCGGGGGGGGGGGGAGCTGAAGTGCGGCTGGGGGGGGCTGCAGAGAGACCCGGGGGGGTGCAGAGGGGCCCGGGGGGGGTGCAGAGGGGCCCGGAGGTGGGGGGCTCGGGGCCCGGAGGGCGGTTGGGAGTAGGGGAAAGCCCCGGAGCCTGCGGGGAGACCCGAGGGGAGACCGGGGGGACGGCCGGGAGGGGCGGCCCGGAGGGACTCCGCTCGCGGAGGGGCCGGGCCGGGCCGGGGGGCGGAGGGGGGGGGGGTCTCGCTGCCGGGCGGCGCCGCCGGCCCGCGGGGGCGATGCCACCGGGCCCCGCCGCCGCGGCGCTTCCGGGCGGTGCCGCGCATGCGCGGGCCGCCCCGCCCCGCCCCCGCCCCCGCCCCCGCCCCCGCCCCCGCGCAGCGCCGCCATGGCCGCCATGGCCGCCCGCGTGCTGGGGCGGGCGCTGCGCCCCGCCGCCTGTGCTGGGCCCGGCCCGGCCCGCGCCTACGCCAAGAAACCGGGTGAGCGGGGCCGGGGCGGCGCGGGGAGCGGGGGCCTCTCGCCCCGTGGCCTGGCCCCCGTCCTCCGTCCCGTGGGCCCTGTCCCGGCTGCGTCCCTCACCGCTGCCTCGGGGCTTGTCGCCGTGTCCCTCGGTCCTTGCCCCCATCGTGGCCTCGTCGCCTGCCCCCCGCCCGGAGGCCTTGGCCCCGTGTCCCTCATCTGCGCCATGGCCTTGGCCCCGTGTCCCTTGTCCCTTGTCCCATGGCCTTGCTCCCATGTCCCTCATTCCCTGCCCCATGGCCTTGCCCCCATGTCCCTTGTCCCCTTCCCCACCCTGGTTCTTCATCCTCTGCCCCCTCCTTTGTCCCTCTTGCCCTGCCCCGCACCCTTCCTGCCCTGTCCCCTGCTGCTGCGCCCTGCTGTGTCCTTGTCCCCTGCCCCACTTGCGTCCCTGTGTCCCCTGCCCTGACCGTGCCCTCGTCCCCACAGCTGCGAAGTCCAAGGGCAAGAACGTGGCGAAGGAGGACCTGAAGGGGCCGGAGGTGTGCACGGACCCCGTGATGCTCACCACCTACGCCATGGGGGTCAACATCTACAAGGACGGGCCGGAGGTGGCCCTGAAGCCTGACTCCGAGTATCCCGACTGGTAGGTTGTGCCCGGCGCCCTGGCCGTGAGTGCGGGGGGCACCTCGTGTCCGAGCAGGGCCTGGGGGTGGGGATGGGCCCGGGTGTGGTGGGGGCGGGTTTCCCAGTCCCGGCGTGGGGGCTCCTGGCAGGGGGGTTAGCATGGGGGCATCCGGTGTGTGCAAGACCCCGGGGTGCTCTAGGGAGGCCTCATAGGTGGGTTCTTCCTGGGGTGCCTGTCCCGACAAGGCTGTCACCCTGGGTTGGCCCCTCTGGTGCCCTGCAGCCGCACAAGTAGGGAGTTTCTGGGGAGAGTGGTGCCTGCCTGGGCCTGGAGGCACAGAGGAGTGTATGGGGGGACAGGGAGCTGCTCCCCGTTCTGGGAAGAGGAAACCAGCATTGGTCTGCAGCCCAGAGACCTTCCCTGAGACTTGGGGGAAGAAAGGAGGCTGCACTGCGGTTGTGGAGGAGGGACCTGGACACCCTGATCGTGCACAGCCGTTGCTCCATCCCCTGACACGTTCTTCGTTCACCCCCAGGCTCTTTAAGATCAACCTGGAGCCCCCCAAGAAGCTGGAGGAGCTGGACCCTGAGTCGCTTGAATATTGGAGGCGCCTGCGGAAGCACAACACACGGCTCCGCAACAAGCTGAAGAAGGGCAAGAAGCTGTAGGCCCAGGCCCTGCAGTCCCCAAGGGCGCTGGGAGCTACAGTGAATGTCAGCGGTGGATGGCGCTGGGCTGAGCTGCCTTCTCCCGCTTTTGGTCTTTATTTTTGCTAAAAACTGATAATAAATCTGTGCTCGTGCTGATGTCTGTCCCTTCCTGAGACTCTGGTGAGCCCAGACACCCTGCAAGCTCAGTGCGCATGGCTCTCCAGTGAACTGTGTGCCTCCCCTCCGTGCCCAGGGCCTGTCCCCAACACATGCACTGTGTCCTGCTCTGAGGATCTGCTGGTGGCATTTGCAGCTAGCTGATGATGCCCCTTGCTGCTGGTTACCCTCAGGCCACAAATTCTGGTTGTCGTTGCTATAACAGAAGCTTCATTTTCTGCTCATAGAGGAACCAAAGCTGCCAAAACAGCTCAGCTCTGTCTTCTGCGTGCTGCAACACCTGGGGAACTGTTTAAAGGGCCTGCAAAGGAGGGCAGCGGGCTTGCGGTGGGGAACGCCTCGCTGGCTTCGCTGTGTCCCCCTTGAGAATGGGGGGTTTGTGGACCTGGGCAGCTGGTGCTCCCAGGGACGCTTCCCTCCCTGGGGGAAGGATGGGGATCTGGCGGTGCCTGCGGGGGCAGCAAGCGAGGCGAACGTGGGGGGGGGGGAACGGGGGCATCGTGGTCCCTCCTGCCAGGGTCATGTGCTGGCCTCCCCAGGGCCCACAGCGCCTCCGCCCCCACCCCCTGCTCTCGCTTCCTCCTCCCACTCAGCCTCCCAAATGGGGCCGGTGGGGGAGGCGTCTCCATCGCACCGGAGAGAAGTGTCTTCTTGGCAGCGAAGGAGACGTCTCGGGGTTACGGACGGCCGCGGCTGCCAGACACCTGGGTTCCCACCTTGCCCTTTCTGGGCTGCGTGGTTGCAGCAGGGTCCCCGGCCACATCTCCCCCAAATGCAGAGCAGCGAGGGCGTCTTTGCTGCTCTGTCCCCAGGTGTCCGCAGCCTGGGAAAGCCCACCCGCTCCCCTGGGCTGTCTCCTGCCCGCGAGCTCAGCCCCAGGCTGCACAGGGGGCCCCCGTGTCCTCTCTCAGCGAGGAAGGGGCGTTGGAGCCACAGCCTGAGCCACGGGCCCAGCAGTGTCCCCGCGCCCTGGCCCCTGGGGGTCTCGGGGTGGCTCCCCGGGGGCTGCCGGGAGGCCGGGTGAGCAGCCGGCAGGCGCCCACGCTCGGCACAGGAAGCGGCTCAGGAAAGCAGAAGTGCCGTGCGGCGTGGGGAGGGCTTTTGCTTTCAACCTTCGTTTCCTTTGCGTGGGGCTCGGCGCGCGCCGAGCTGCAGCTCGGAGCTGACCGCTCCGGGCAGGCTCCTCCGGCGGGATCTGCCCTGGAGGCTCGGGCCAGACCGTGTCCGCAGGTGAGTGCCCGATGCCTTTGAGGCCCTGTCCCTTTTGTCCCCGTGCTGCTGCTTGCCTTCCCCTTGCCATCCTCCAGCGCCCCCGGGCCCTTTCTCTCCCCGCACCGCCAACGCCAGTGCTGCACTAGGCGGGCAGAGAACGAGCAAGTCTCTGCCCTGTGTTCAAGCCCCTGCTGCTCCCTGGTCCGGCGCTGGTTGAGCGTCACCCTGCTGCCACGGATGGGCTGGCCCCGGGGACACGCTCTCACCCAGGGTGTCTCAGTGGGGAGGGAGAAAGGGACCCAGGGGAAGGAAGGAGCCCGGTCCCTGGTGCTCCCCCCAGCCTGGGGCCGAGCAGGGGTTTCTACGCAAGGGGCAAGGCGGTTCGTGCCACGCTTGCTTTGCTGGAGCCGAGGGGTTGAGGGGAGCCGAGGCAGGTCCTGGCCCCAGCACTAGCTGCTTGTCCTCCTTGCTGTCCCCTGCAAGCAGCCTGCATGGTGCACAGCTCCTGCCCTGGGGCTCAGATTCATCTCCCCTTCTCCTCTCCCGCCCCAGCGGGCTCCTCCGGGTGCCCTGGCAGGGTTTAGGCTGCCTCCAGCCAGCCGGAGCCTCCACCAAAGCGATGGGCAAGGGGCTGCCCCGGCCCAGGGCTGGCTGATGTGGCCCTAGCTCCTTGCAGGATGCTGGGGGTGATCGGAGGCCCCCGTGCCACTGTCACGGCCCTCGTCCTCCAGGCGCAGAGGGGGAACTTGTGGCATACCTGGCTGGCTGCCCACAGGCAGCACCCAGCAGGGCTGCCCGGCCAGCTTCCCCCTGCTCCCAGCACCTCCCTAGTGTGACGGGGGGGGGCCGAACCCCCGCTGGGCTCCCTCCGGAGGAGCACGGCCACCCCACTCGGCACCTCGCACTCGCGAGAGCCACGCAAACATCCCAGCCAGCCTGGGCACCTCCATGCTGCTGGCCGGGACATGGCGAGTCCTGCTGGGAGCTGACGTGACGCTGACGGGCTCGTGCTGGGTCTTGCTGAGGCTCTTCATCCCGAGCCACGCCGTGTCCCAGCCCCACGGACGCTGCTCCAGCTCCGCCTGCCAGAGCAACGCCTTGCCGTGCCACCTCACCTGTGGGACGCTCCTGGAGATGTCCTGAGGGTTGCAGGCGCCTGTCGTGTCACTCCGCTGGTGACTGACACCCTCTGCACCCCCAGGCAGGCGGTGGCTGGTGACGCCACGCGTGGTGCCGGGACCGGGGCGCCCGGCCGGGATGGCAGACTGGAGCCTGCCCATTGGGTCCCTGGGCGAGGACGTGGTGGCCAGGCTCTGCGAGCTCCTGGACAACGCCAGCCGGGGCTGGCGCAAGCTGGCGGAGGTGGCTGGGGCTGAGAAGCGCTTCAAGTGCAGGTAGGGCCGTGGGGGCCGTGGGCAGCAGCTGGGTCTGTCCCTGCATGAGGCATGTCCAGGGGTCTGTCCTTCACTGTTGATGGGTTGATGGCTCCAACCTGTCCCAGCTCCAGGTGACAAAATGCAGTAATGGGGCACAGCCCCGCAACAGCCAAGGGCTGTGCAAGCTCTGGGAGCCCTTCTCCATGAATGTGGCCTTATTCACCTTACTGTGGCCACAGCCTGGGGTGGGAGGCCGTGGCAAGTCCTCTGGGCATTGCTGGACCCCAGGGAGGGAGGCTGTGCTGGGTCCCCATCCTCCCCAGGTGCCCAGGTGGGCCCCGGCCGCCTTGGCGCTGGGCTGTGGCTCTGAGTGCTGGGGCCACTTTGCAGCGAGGAGGAGCTGGAGATGTGCTCGCTGAAGGTGCTGGAGCCCCGCGGCAGCCCCACGCAGTGTCTCCTGCAGCTGCTGGCCGAGCGTGACTGCAGCCTCAAGTACCTGCTGGGCTGCCTGGACAAGATGGGGCACACGCAGGCCTGCCAGGTCCTCAGCGGTGCTGGTAGGGACTGCCGGGGGGGTCGCATGGGGCCTGGAGGCGGGACCCAGGATTGGGGCTCAGCAGAAGACAGGCAGGGAGGGACGAGGCGCAGCTCTTCCTGCTGATGGTCTCGTGCTGGCTGGCTGGGCCCTGGCCAGGGTGGGATGGAGTGGGGTGTGGTAGGATGGGATATGGCTTGATGGGGATGGAGTGGGACGGAGTGTGATAGGATGGTTGGGATGGGTCAGGGTGAGATGGGATGGGATAGGATGGGACAGGACAGGGTGTGTTGGGATGGGCTGAGGCAGGATGGGATGAGATGGGGATGGGACAGGGTGTGATGGGATGGGACAGGATAGGATGAAATGGTGGGGATGGGACAGGGTGTGAGAGGATGGGGCAGGCTGGGACAGGACGTGATGGGATGGGGCAGGATGAGATGGGACAGGACAGGACCAGGTGTGATGGGATGGTGTGGGATGGTGCAGGATGGAGGTCTCAGCCAGCCTAGGTGGGTCTCTCCTCTCCCGCAGTCCAAGACATGATCCGCATCACGGTGCAGCCAGAGTCGCACATGGTGACAGAGGGGACGCGAGTGTCTCTGACCTGCTGGGCGACCGGCCCACCGGGGCTCAGCTATCAGTGGTTCTGCGGGAAGCAGGAGGTGAGGTCCCACTGCAGCTGCAAGACACCGGGACAGGCTCGACCCTGCTCCTGGCACACAGTGGCTTTGGGCAAGCACCCCGGGAGTTTCTGGGCCCAATCCATGGCAAAGGCACCCCAGTCGTCTCTGGACCAGCTCATACCAGGGCGGACAGATGAGTGGGATGGAGCACCTGCCTTGAGCTGTCTGAATTCTCAGTCCCCGACGTCTCCCTGCTGTCTCCTAGCTGCCCGGAGCCACGGCCCCAGAGCTGGTGATTGACCTGGCCACCCCGCAAGGTCAGCCCGGCTGGTACATCTGCCGTGTGAACTGTGGGGTCAGCTTCGTCTTCTCCAGGTGGGCCCACGTCCAGGTCGAGAAGAGCAGCAGCCCCAGCTCAGGTGGGCCCCGAGATCTCTGTCCCCAAGCTGGTACCCACAGGGCATCGCTCACTCTGTTGGGCCCTGGCTCAGATGCGAGGATTGCTGGGCTTGCCGGGGTGGTGGTGCCCATGGAGGAACCGAATGCACAAGCCCTGGCTGTGCTGTGTCCCACGTCCTCCTGATGCCAACTGGCTCATGGCCAGCACTTGCGTGGCATGCCGCAGCACCCATGGGTGCTGGGGCTGGAGCTTTGGAGCCCAGATGGATCCGTAGCAAGGGTTCGGCCCCAGGCTCTGCCCCACGTGCTGCGCATCCTCGCATCGAGCCGGAGGGCCCCAGCACAGCACGAGGGCTCCGGCGTGCCCTGCCTTGTCTGGGTGACAGACTTGGTGCCTCGTCTTCTCTGCAGCCAGCGGCTACTGCCCGACCATGGTGGGGCTGCAGATCCTGCGGCAGCCGCGGCCCTGCCGCTTGGCCGAAGGGGACACGCTGGCCCTGGAGTGCAGAGCCATCGGCAACCCGCCGCCCCAGTACCAGTGGTTCAGGAACCGGCGCCCCGTGGAGGGCGCGCGGGCACCCCAGCTCCAGGTACCGCCCTGGGGCCCCGTGCCCGGCCTGGCACCCGCGGGCTGTGCCTCGCGGCGGGTGGCCCCAGCTCCCCGCTGTCCCCGGCAGGTGAAGCTGGTGACGACGGCCGAGAGAGGCAGCTATTCCTGCCGCGTGTTCAACCTCTTCCACGAGGTGTGGAGCCGGGAGGTGGACGTAGAGATCGGTGAGGGCTCGGCGCTGTGCTTATGGCTGAGGCGGTCTCCCAGGTGGGATGACAGCCCCACCCAAGAGGTGACAACCTCCATCCCCTCCTGTTCCACCGCCCTAGCATGGTGTGTCCTGGCCGTGCTCGCCCTGTCCCTCTGTAAAGCCTTCCCGTGGCCTCTCCTGGGCGCCCCACATTTATTGGCTGGCTCCAGCCCCATCCAGGGACACGATGATCGCTGTGCACGATGCAGGGCAAGAGTTGCTCCAGCGTGTCTCCATGCAACGCTGAGGTCCCCACCAGCCCACTGCCCTCATCAGAGCCCCCAGCCCCTGTGCATCTGCCAGCTCTCTCCAGCCTAACCCCCTGCTTTGCACCGCCACAGGCCCGCGGCTCTTCACCTCTGGAGGCTCCTGGCAGGACGGGGACGGAGGTACGTGCAGGCTCTGTCCCTGCTTGTCTCCTCCTTCCTGGAACAGCGCAGCTCCACGTGGATCAGGAGATGGAGACAGTGCAAGCCGTGGTGGGCCGGATGCTGCCTGGCTCCCAGGCCGTGGGGCTCTCCCAAGGGGTTGCCTTCTGCCTGTTTGCCCCGGGGAGAGCCCACGTGGATGCTCTCCGGGGGGACCATGGTGCTCTGGGCTGTGGCACCCATGTTTCTGTCTTTTCAGGTGCCCCGGAGCGCTGTAGCCCTGGCCAGCTGTTTGGTAAGAGTTCTTCCAGGAAACAACCTGTCCCAAATGGTTTGGTGACACTGGGCTGTCACTGTCCTGGTCCCCAATCTCCTGCGTCACTCTGCAGGGTCTCCTCTGCTTGGCCAGGCTCGGGCATCGAATGCTTTGGGCATAGCACCCTGGGGAGACCCCAGCAGAGAGGCAGGGACCTGTGGTGCTGCGGGGGTACCTCAGGCATGGGGACATCAGGCACAACAAGGTGTCACCTCTGTAGGTGGGGGGCGCAGGGGAGCGTTCCCGACTCTGTCCCCAGCATGTCCCTCTCCCGTCCTGCCAGCCACCGACAAAGTGGCCCTGCTGATTGGCAACATGCACTACCTGCACCACAAGCACCTCAAGGCCCCCATGGTGGACGTGCACGCGCTGAGCAGCCTCCTCCGCCAGCTCGACTTCAAGGTGGTCTCACTGCTGGACCTGTGCAAGGCCGAGATGCAGATGGCTGTCAACGAGTTCCTGCTCCTCCTCGACAAGGGCGTCTACGGTACAGTGGCTCCTGCCACGTCTGTGCCCCTGCTGCCTGCCCACAGCGGGGGGGTCCCCATTCATCAGAGTGTCTCCAGCCCTGGGGGTACTGGGACAGTTGGTGGGGACTTGGGGGGAAGCTGGACAAGGAATAGCCCAAACCACGGCAAGGGCAGGAGCTCAGGGATGGGTAGTGCAGCCCAAGCTGGAGGAAAGACCCAGACTGTGCAAACGCGTACCCTTCCATCGCAACGGGCCAGGGCGGCTGGGTGGGAGTGGGGCTGGCATTACAGAGTGGGTTGCTGAGATTTGTGGGGTGCCAGGTCCTGGAAGGAGGCAGAGTCCTGAGAAATGGGGACATCTGAGGAGGGGAAAAAAAAAAAACAAACCTGTCCTCGCCCCCCCCGTCAGGTTTGCTTTACTATGCTGGGCACGGCTATGAGAATTTCGGCAACAGCTTCATGGTGCCCATCGACGCGCCTGGCTCCTACACCTCGGCCCACTGCCTGTGCGTGCAGCGCGTGCTGCGGAGCATGCAGCAGCGCCGCACGGGCCTCAACATCTTCCTGCTCGACATGTGCCGCAAGAGGTGACCGAGTCCTGGCTGGAGCTGTGCAAATCCACCAAGGCGGGAGGTCCTAGGTTGTGGGCATGTGGGTGCCCCTGCCAATACGGTGCCCCATCGGGTGCTGAGGCCCAGGGGAGGAGAGCAGGGACCCTGGGGTCCCATCCAGGCAGTAAGCACCTGGTGGGCACCCCTTGGGTTCGTGTGGGTCCCTCAAAGCCACGGGCACCACTGACAAACCCTGCCGTGGGCAAACTGGTGTGTGCAGTGGGGCGCTGGGCAGCCCTAGGTCCTCAGCGCCTGCCCCAGGGTCTGGGCTGGCTTAGGGGGGGTTTGGGGAAGCTGCAGCCTCTGGAAGGGGGGAGCTGGGGAGACATGGCTCCCAGGAAAACTAGAGCATGCCCCACGGGCTTGCTGCAGATAAAGCTCCCAGCAAGCAGGCTCCCCAGGTGCAGGACTGCTCCGGTGTATCCAGGGAGGCAGCAGGTGCCCCCGGCTGCCCCACCACCCACCTCATGGGTCCCAGCAGTCTTTCTTTTCCAGGAACCTCAATGACGACGTCATCCCGCAGGTTGGGGCGTTGCAAGTCACAGCCAACATCGTCTTCGGCTACGCTACGTAGGTCCCCGTCTCCACCATCCCCATGGGACGCAGGCAGCAGGCCTGGGTCCAGGCAGCCTTGCTTGGGTCCTACCTTGCTTTGGGGCTGGTGGGACACGTCTGTCCACAGCCTGGAGTGGGGACAGGGCCCAGCACCCCAACCAAACCTTTCCCTGCACCTGGACATGCTGCACGTTAAGCAGCACTGCTCCAGGCCAGATTGGCTCCCTTCCGGTCAACGCCACTGATGCTGGGAGGTGTGGGGGAAAGTCTTGGCCCCAGGTTCCTTAGTGGGAAGGCAGAAGCTCACAGTGGTGCTTGGGCCGAGGGTGCCCAAAGGAATTTGGTAGCGAGGGTCCTCTGGAGCACGAGGATTTGGGCTGAAGATGCTCTAAGTGTCCAGGATCCAGCTGAGGCTCCCACCTCATCCTGACATGGCTGTTGGACGTGGTGTGTCCGGCTCTGGAGCTTGAGTCTGGGTCCAGCCTCATGCTGGGGACACAGCTCCGGGTCAAGGGCTGGTTCCTGGAGGAACATCACGGAACATCCTGGGGACAGGAGGACCCCAGTGATGGAACTCACACTGCTTGTTGCTCTCCCAGCTGCGCGGATGCCGAAGCCTACGAGCTGAGCCAGGGTGAGCTCTCCAACGGCATCTTTGTCAGCTTCCTCAAGCGCTGGCTGCTGGAGGACGAGAAGATCACAGTGCTGCTGGACAAGGTGGCCGAGGGTGAGTGGTGAGAGATGGAGGGCAGCCAGCGAGGCTCACGGCCCTCTCCAACCCCCTCCTCCTCCTGTAGACATGGGCACGCTGGAGATCACCCGGGGCCGGCAAGCCTTGGAGCTGCGCAGCAACCTCTCGGAGAGACGAGCCCTCACGGACCCCATCCGACCGGCTGAGGGCCAGGATGAATCATCCGTCAGGAATCTGCAGTGGGCCAAGGCCCATGGTGAGTGTCACGGCCACCCTGTCCCAGCGCGTGGACCTGGAACCCGTGAGGTCTTGGAAAGGAAGGTCCAAGAGACGGTGGGATAAGGCAATGGGCAGCACCTCCTAGGACCTTTCTCCCAGCACTTCCCCTCTGCTCCAGGAAGGAGAAATACCCCAGCACAACCCCTGTGGGAGCTGCCAGCCCCTAGGCAGGAGCTTCAGGCTGGGGGCCCTGCTCCGGGGAGACCTGCTCTCGCTATCAGGGCACTGCAGCGGCTGCTTCCCGGTGGCCGAAGCACTGGCCCCATCCCCGAGCATCCCCAAAGGTCCCAGCACCGTGCTCGCTGTCTCCCCAGTCCTGCCGGAAAGCCGGCACCTCCACTTTGACTGCGGGGTCACCGTCCAGCTGGGCTTTGCTGCCGAGTTCTCCAACATCATGATCATCTACACTCGCATTGTGGCCACCCCAAAGGACATCTCCAAGTGTGAGGCCAAGCTCACGGACATACCGGAGGTGAGAGCTCGTTTCTAACCCCCTGGGCACCTGCTCCTGGTGATGCGGTGTCGGACGGAGCCCCGTGGGGCCTGCAGTCACCTTCACGGCCGGGCACTGTCTGCGGCAGGAGCTGGACGTGGATCTCAAGTTCACCAACAAGGAGAGCCCGGAGGAGGTGGGCAGCCCGCTGTCCCCGACCTGGAGCCTCGATGTCCCCTCCTGCTGCCTCTACAGCCGGCTCTGTGGTCTGCAGAAACTGCGGGTAAGAGCTGTGCTGTGCTGGGGGATGGTGACACTGTCACCGCCTGGTCACTGTCCCCAGGGCTGGCTCTGCCAGGGTCTGATAGGGCTCTGCCCATGCAACCAGGGGCCGAGCTGAGCCCTGGGGCTGGCCAAGGGCTCTGGCCACGGCGCGTTGGGGTGAGCCGTCCCCGCGCGCTTCGCGCCCACGCTGCCGGTGCTCTGCAGCAGGAGCTGGCGTTCACCGTGTGCCTGCAGTACCAGTACCAGGGCGTGGACGACTTTGTGGAGGAGAGGCGGACGGTGAGCGTGGGGAAGCCGCTCATCGCCAAGCTCAACCTGAGGCTTGGCGACGGTCCGGGAGCCTCTGCCCAGCCCGACCTGGAGGCCTCCGTCTCGCTGCCGGGCTCCGAGGCCTCCGGCAGCCCCCTGTCCGGCTCGCTCCCGGGCAGCTGGGCGGCCGCCGACGCCGGCTGGATCAACACCCCCGAGGAGAACCTGAGCCCCGACGGCCCCGGCTCACACTCCCTGTAGACGGACGGCGTGGCCCCCCCTTCCCACCGTGGCCCCCTTCCCCGCCGGCAGCCACGCACGCCACGTCGGCGCCACGTCTGTCCTGCCAGGGGTGCCAGGGGCTGCAGGGAGCGGAGGGGCCGAGGACGGAGCCACGCGTCCGGGGACCCGAGCCCCCTCCCGCCCCTGCGCTGGGGCGGCCGTGGAGCCGAGGACGTGGGACCGCCCCGGCGGGAGCAGAGTGCCCAGACCCCGCGGCTCAGCCGGCGCGCGAGGCGTCGCACCGGGGCGAGACTGGGTTCATTCAGGCCTAGGAGAAATAGAGAGAAATAATCAGATTACGGGGCAAATCCAGAGGGAGGGGATTAAAGGGGTGGGAGCAGGAAGGGTCCTGCTTTGCAAGCTGGCAATCCCAGCGGCCGAGACAAGGAGAGATGTCGAACATCCCAGTGCTCCCAGTAGGACCCCGACCTACTGGCCGCCCCGGCTGGGCGGGGAGAGGGGCGGGAGATTTCAGCATGAGGTTGAAAACAAGGGAAAAAGATCTTCTTGGCTGGATTTTCCCAAATGCATGCCCTCGTTGGCGAGAAGCGAGGACCGAGACACGTGCATCCGTTACGGGCCCTGCACACGTGCCGGCACGCTGCAAATGGTGTGCGGCCAGCGTGCCGTGGCCGGGGTGGCCCAGGGACTGCTCGTTTGGCTCTAAAATGGGAAAAAAATGTCAATAAAAGTGCGAGGAAGTTGGCTCAGCTCTGTGGGACTGGGGCCAGCGGGGAGGGGACGGCTCAGAGCCCGCGGGGACTGGGGGGGCTCCGAGGACAGGCACGGTGTCCCCGCGTGCATCGCAGGACCGCTCGGCTGGGGCGATGGGTGAGGAGGGGTGAGGTGGTGGGTCGGGCCAGCCCTGTCCCAGAGCTCTTTTCCCCCAGGAGCAGAAAATACTAGGAAAAAAACCCCAAATGAACAAAATTCCTGAAAAGCACTTAGTTTCTTTCCCCCAAGAGCAACAAACTTCTTTTTAGTCCCATTAACTAGAATCAAGTTAATGGTTTTTCAAGTTTTTCTAGGGCTAAAAGGCATTTTGTTTCTGCTGGAAATATTTCCTGGAAAGGCTTTTGCTCTGAGCAAGGGGGTTTCCTGGGGAAGGGTCCGTTTCGGTCTGGCTGTCACGTCGGGGCACCTTGCAGACCCCAAATAAGAAGAAATACCCTGGAGCTGCTAACGACGGGGGGGTCATTAGGGGGTGCTTAGCCCCCTCCTGCAGGATGTAGCGCCGGACCCCGACGCTGCCCGGACTCCAGCCCCTTGCAGACGTGCGGTGCCGTGGGGACAGGGCTGGTGGCACCACGGCCGGGCGTTCCCCCCCCCCCGGCACAGCTGGGGTGCAACATCATCACCTCCGCTCCAGCCACCCCATGCAAATTAGCTCATTTGAATAATTTGCATAAGCACCCAACGCCTTGACAAGCACCACCACGCCGAGGGGGACGCGGCCCCGTTCCCGCGCGCTCCCGGGCCGGGTCCCGCTCTCCGAGCCCTCGCTTTTGGGTCGGGAGCGGGGAGGGGGCTTTGCCCCAATTAGGCTCCAATTAATCAGGACAGGGAGGCGGGGGGGGTCCCCGCGCCGGCCGCCTTTTGTTGGGGCCTCAAAGGCCGGGGGGGGCCCGAGGGGTGCCCCGCTCGCCGGGGCCCCTCCGCCGGCGCCAGCCCCGCTCGGCCGCCCCAATTACGGCGCGTGGGAGCCGCGGCCCCCCTCCCGCGCCGCCCGCCCCGGCGCAGACCCCATTACTTCCGCGGCCCTTGCCGCATTATGCGGCCGCCGCCGCGCGCCCCTCGCCGCGGCCCGCTGAGCAGGGCCACCATCGATTATGCATTTAATGGGTTGTTAAGGGTTTAATTGCCGCTAACGAAGCAGACGAGCACCAGCCGAGCGGGGGGGGACGGACAAGGGACAAGGGGCAGGGTCTTGCCGGGGTCAGTGGCCTGTCGGACCCGGTGGCATCCCGGCTGCTCCTGCCTGACCCCGGGGCCTCCGGGATTTCGGTGTCTGGGGGGGGTTGATTGGGGTGAGACCCCCCCGAGCCCAGCGGCCGGCGCTAAGCAGGGTCCGGCCCGCGGGGGGGACGGGCTGGCTGCGTGCATCGGCCTCGCGTTGCGGGGGCCAAGCGGGAACATTTAACGGGGAAATGTTGCGTTTTGCTCCGGTGAAGGTCGGTGTCTCGCCTGGGTTTTCCCAGGGAAGCCCCCGGCGCTCGCCCGGCATCGGCGCCCGCGTCCACCACGGCCACCTTCCTCGTGTCCCGCCGGGCAGGACGGAGACGCCCTCGGGAAGCACCGGCCGTGGGTAAAAGGGGCCGCGGATGCCCCCCTGTCCCACTGCCAGCCCGCAGCTGGGCCCCCCTGTCCCCCCCCGGCTGCATTTTGGGGGGCCCTGGCTGCCCCCCCAGCTGGGTCTCGCCGCCGCTCGCCGTAATTGCGGCAGCTCCGGGCGTGCAGCGGGCGGGAGCCGCCGGAGAGCAATTAGGGAGGCCCCCCCGCCCCCCCCCCCCCGCGCAGCAGCCGAGGCTGCACCCGGGGCTGGGTGCTGCAGGGCCCCCCCTCCCCGTGCGCCCCGCCGCCGCGGCCCCCGCGGTCCCCGTCGCCGAGCAGCTGGCCGGCAGCTGGCACCCGAGGCGGCGAGCGCCCGCGACGGCTCTTCCCGCCTCCGATCCCGGCGGGGACAAGGGAAAGGCGCTTTCCCACGCGGGCGTCGCAGCCATGGCTGCAGCACCGGGCTGACGTGATGCCACTAACGAGCCACCGCTGTCACCGTCACCGTCACTGCCGCTGCGGGTCAGCCGGCGGGGCCCGACTCCAGAGCACGCGGCAGCGATTGGAGTTATCTCTTTACTCAGGATACAACCGCCTTCTCGGTGCCGTCGGCTCTACCGGCGCGACCGGCGTCGCGCCCCGATGCAGCTAAAAAAATATCCCCCCCCCCCGAGGATCCCCTACGAAACTAGAGCTTTTCTTTGTTTTTGTTGAAATCTGCAGCATAAAAAAAGAAAAATTAATAATAAAGGGGAGGGGAGGGGCGGCAGGGATGGAGACCCCCTCGCTGCCCCGGGCCGGGGGCACTGGGGCTCCAGAGCCGTGGGAGCCCCGCGCTTGGTCCCGCCTGGCTCCGCTTCCCGGGCACCTCCGCTCCGGCCGCTTTACGGATCCGCCAACGGTGTCCGACGCGGTGCAGCCCAGAGGGGACGCGGAGGGGCTCGGGGGGCTGCGGGGTGCTCGTCGCTGCCGGGAGCTCCCCAGCACCCTGGGTGCTTCCTCGTCCCCGCCGGCGCCGGCTCCCGCGGGAGGTGAGGATGCGGCCAGCGTCTCTGCCCCCGGCGCTGTCCCGCGCACCGGCGTGGTGGCCGGGAGCATCCCGGCGTCACCCGCCTCGTCCGGCCCCGGGACCGAGCCAGGGGGCCGGGGGGAGCCGGGGGGGAGGAAGGCAGCGTTCATCAAATGGGCTGCCAGGTTTTGTCAATGGTCTGAATGTGCTCCTTGGCCTTCATGCGCAGCGAGGCGATGCTGGAGCTCCTCTGGTCGACGTCCTCCAGCGGGTACTTGTCCACAAAGGTGGTGCCGCACTGGTAGGCGGCGGGGGCCATGGGCTGCATGCCCTGCCCCATCGGCGGGGGGGCGTTGAGGAAGGAGTGCCCGCCGTAGGGGGGCTGCAGGGCCTGCGGGGCGCCCATGAAGCCGGGGATGCTGTGCACCGTGGTGGCACCGGAGATGGGCGACGTCAGCCACGGGTCCAGGGGGAGGGAGCCGCTCACGGGGCCGACGTTGGCCGTCATGGGGGGCCGGTTGAAGGACAGCATGGGGGTGTCGTGGAGCTTCATGGAGCTGGCCTCCATCTTCTCCTGCCGCCGCCACTTGGCTCGCCTGTTCTGGAACCAGACCTGCAAGGGCGGAGGCGAGACGGTGACCTCGTGGAGGCCACACCGAGCCCAGCGTGCCCCACGCAGGGTGCCCCCGGCGGAGGGCCCCGTGTGCTGTGCCCCACGTGGGTGTCCGTGCGGGGTGCCCAGGAGCTGTGTCCCGGGCGGGGTGCTCCATGGAGGGTGCCCGGGAGAGGTGCCCCACGCGCTGTGCCCCACGCAGGCCACCCGTGTGCTGTGCCCCGCACGGCTCCCGCCACGTGCCTCTGTTAAACCTCTCCCACGAACTCCAAAAATATAAAGCCTCTTGGTAACAGCTTGTTTCCATGACCTAGCCGGGGGCAGAGATCCCTGACGCATCCCTGTTTCTGGAGGTGGAAGAGCAGAGAGATGGGATGGGGCGAGCTAGAGCCAGCACCCAAATGGGACACGTGGACACCATCAGGATGCGTGCGAGTGGGACGTGCTGGTCACCGCATCCCCAAAGCCCGCAGCAGCACGGGGCCCGGTGCCGAGGACAAGCGGGGGGGGGGGGGGAGAGGTCTCCCCCACCCCACCTCGTAGTGCAAAGAGTCAGCAAATATCAGCTACTGGGCTGAGAAGGGGGAGACGGGGCAGCTCAGCGCTTGCTCACCTGCAGCCGTTCGTGCCCGGGTCACACTGGTGCCACCCGGCCCCAGGGACACAGAGCCTGGAGCTGATCCGGCTGAAAACAACTCGGTAAGAAAGGACACGTTTGCACCCAGATTGGTTCCCTGACCTGACTCATCATCTGGCTCCATGAGCCCTGGGACCAGCACAGAGGAGAGGGGGCACATCCGGAGACTGTCAGATCACTAGGAACTGCAAATCCCTGCTTGCACTTACAGCAGGGTCTTCTCCTGGGTGAGCCATGTACCTAGAAGCTTTGTCCTGAAGCCCAGGAAAAAAAACCATTTCCAACCTTTATAAACTCTCCATATTCCAGGAACTGTCACACTCCAGAAAGTCTAAAATGCCCAAATCTCTGAGGTTCTTGTGCTTTCCCAGCCCTAAAGACCTGCAAGAGATCACGAGTGGCTGGAGTTTGGCTGCTTTCCCACGATATCAGCTGAACTGATAAAAGCAACTACCCAGCACGACCTGCCCTCTCCCTAAACCCGTAGGCATTGCAGCGGCTCTGCTCCGAGCCCCTGGAAATCCCGGATCCACGAAGCCCCAAGAGCCTGCGCGCGCCGCGGTGCCCATCTCCAATGGAGGGCAAGGCCTCCTCCAAGGGGGGAACCTGGATCCGACCCGGCTTTCCCACGGGACCCAAACTGCAGCAGCGAGTTCTCCCCCTTGTGCTACGTCTTGTAGGAAAAACAGTCTGGGGAAAACCACGGGAGCAAAGCCGAGGGGGTTTTATTTCCTCAGTCCCACTGCTTCCCCACAGCCCCTGGACATGCTCCTTCCCGTCTCTGCCTCCATTTCTCCACCTGTGAAATGGCCGTAAAGCCATGCAGGCTGTCGCCTGAGAGCCTCAGGATGCAAAGAGCAGGGAAAAACACTTAAAACCCGTCTCCCTGCCCAGACTTGGTCTTCGCCGCATTGCAGCTTGGCTGGCTGGATTGGGGGGTCCTTTGCTCGGTGAATGTGTGCTGATAATTACCTCTCCTTGCTTAACGAGGGTGCTTTCCAGAGGAGGGAGGTGCCACCGGCCCCACTCCGGCGCCCGGTGTGCCAGGGAGAAGAACGCTTTGGCCCAGCCGCCTGCCCTGAGCCGTCACCGGGCCCGTGGCAGCGCCGACCTGCCCAGCCAAATCTCAGCTCCGCTCTCCCGTCCGGAGACCTCACGCGGTGGGGCAGGACCCTCTCCCTAACTGCACTGCCCCACGGCCTTCCCGGAGCAGAACGTGGGGCCCCGCAGGATTTCTGGGCTGGCTCTGCAAAAACAGCCTGCAGGACAGCAAAAACTCAGGTGCCACATCTAGGACTGGGTAAAATGCTTCACAGGCCTCCTTGAACAGAGGGAGTTGGTAAAATTCTCAGGAAAACTCTTGTTTCCAAATGCAAAGTTTTGCCCTTAAAAGCAGGAGGTGGGAAACAGAAAGGCAAGCTTCGGGTTTTTGGTCTTTCCACCACTTTTCCACCTTGCTTTTCCACCACTTGGAGAAGAACAACGCAACCAGCCCTTTCACCTAGCCAGCTGGGTGAGGAAGACTCCTTCTTCAAGAAAAGGGGAAACTGAGGCTCGGAGCGAGGCCACAGGAGCAGAGCAAAGCTCTCCCGAGCCCAGGCGGGTCCCTTGGCCACCGAGCAGAGCCAGGCTTGACTTGGCACGGATCTGCCTGCCGCCGGCCGCGCTGACCCCGCCGAGAGCCCTACCTGCACGCGGACCTCCGGCAGGTTGACCTTCATGGCCAGCTCTTCCCGGCTGTAGACGTCGGGGTAGTGGGACTTCTCGAAGGCGCGCTCCAGCTCATGCAGCTGGTAGGTGGTGAAGGTGGTGCGGTTCCTGCGGTGCTTCTTCTTGGGCTGCTCCTCCTCGGCGGCGTCCGGCGGTGGGCCCTCGCCGTCGCCCGGCTTCCGCAGCTCGCCCAGCTCCCCCTCGCACTTATTCAGGAACATGTCGGCGCCTGGGAAGGGGACAGCGGGCTCAGCCGGGCCGCGGGTGGCCTCGCGCCCGGGGCTGCACATTTGGGGAGCAAAGTTTGCTCGCGCCAAGCTCCGCGTCGGGTCCCGGCCGTGATGCCCAGCCCAGAGCTGCCATCGGCCCGGGGACCCCGTCCTGCTGCGGTGCCACCGCGAGACCCGGCACCCGCTGCACCCCGGGCACCGGTGCATCCCCTGCACCCAGTGCACCCCATGCACCCCGTGCACCCCATGCATCCCTTGCACCTCTTGCACCCAGTGCACCCAGTACATCCCTTGCACCCAGCGCAGCCGGAGCGGCACCGCGGACCCCCAGCACCCGCTCAGGGCACCCGGGCGGGCAGATCCCGGGGCTGGAGGCAGCCGGCCGAGGGGGCTGGGAGGAATTGGCCCAGAAAGGGGGTGCGCAGCCCCTCCGTGCCGGCTCTTTATTCGGTTACGCAAAGGCATAATCCTCTCTCCTGCCAGCACGTTCATCCCGCGGCGGCCCGGTGTGCCGTTACCCAAGAGGATTTACGCGGGGCAGCGCGGCCCGGCGGGTCGCCCGCCCGGGCGCTGGTTCGGGGCTCGGCGGCGTGGGGCAGCGGTGGCACCCCGAGAAGAGGAGCAGGCAGGGCCACCGCCACTTTGCATGGGCACCGGGGCAAACTGGGGCTGCTGGCGCTGCCCGAGCGAGGACCACAGGCTCATGCCCGAGCACCTCCACACTGGCTTTGCCACCGCGCTTTTCCATAGCGGTGTTGCCCAATCCCTACCTCAAACAGGCACCTGAGCATGTGGGATTGGAAGAACTAATGCTGCAAACGCCGAGAGGGTAACAGAGCAACCCAAAGCTAAAAAACCTACATTTCACCTAAAACCGCCGTGGGATTTTATTAAACCACCGGCTCTGAAAAATGATGCAAACGCTTCTCTGTGCTGGCGTGAAGGCGACCCAGTCTGAAGGCACCTTCCTCGCTCCAGCCCCACGGCTCTCCCCGGCCCTCTCTGTCCCTCGGCCTCCAGCCTCCCCCTGGGCCTCGACCCACTAACGCGGTTTCGGGGGGCCTCGGCGGTGCCTTTGCCCCAGCACCGAGATGCCACAGGTGAAACGGGGCCGCTGTTAAACCCATTTCTTCCCATGGCATCATTTTGGCATCCTGCTTTTAAAATATGAACATAAATCTTGAAATTACTCTAAAGCGCCCATCCCAAACCCAAATAACGGGAGGGTTCGGTGTCATTCCCCAGTGCTCAACCCCCAGTGTGAGGACGGAGACGTCCGGAGCGCTGGGACACCCCGGCCCCCGCCAGCGCCGCGGCCCTGGCCCCCAGCTAATAACCTTTTCCTGCATGTTTATAAGCGTTTTCAACCCTTGCAACATTTCATCTTTAAGCTTTTTATCCAGTATCTGCAATCTTTCTGCAGTATTTGCCGGGGATTAAGGGCCCCTTTCTATGGTGGGATCTAGTCAAACATGGAAATCAGGCAGAAATACATAATCCCGGGGTATTTCTGCCGAGGGAAAGGTGCTCGCGGCGGGCGCCGGCTGCTCTGCCCGTCAGAAACCTCGGGGAAAAACTCAGCTGCCGCCGGCCGAGCACGGGGCACGTGTGCGCGTTGTGCGTGTTTAGTGTGGATGCTGCGTGTGCGGGGCTGCGCGGGGTGCAGCGCGGCTGGGTGCACCCGTGCAGGGTGCTGCGTGCCCGCGGGGTGCTTGTGCAGTGTGTGGTGCCCGGTGCGTGCACGGTGTGTACTGCACGCACACGTGTGTGCACGGTGTGTATCGCACGCAGCGCGTGCAGTGCTGTACCGCCCGTGTGCTCCGCGCGCGGCGTGTGCGGTGCGTACGACGCGGGTGTCGTCTCTGCGCAGCCTGCACGCAGCGTCCGCCTGTGCCACGCGTTCAGCGCCCGAGCGTGCAGCGTGCAGCGCACGGGGTCCGTGTGCGCGGTGTGTGCGTGCAGGGTCCGTGCCGGGGCTGTGCGAGCAGTGTGTGTGCAGTGCCTGTGCAGCGCTGGGCACCGCCGCCAGCCGCGCGGGGCTGGGGGGGTCACCGCGGGCCAGGCTGGCGTCACCGGGCGCAGGGGGGCTGCGTGTCCGGGCGGGGGCCGCTCTCGCTCACCCTCTCCGCATTGGCGCGGTGCAGCATCTGCAAGAGAAGGGAGAGGCAGCGTGAGCCGCCGGCACCCGCCTGGGGCTGGGCCCCCCCAAGTCCCCCCGGCCCCCCATGTGCCCCCTCACCGGGCGATGCCCCAGGGTCGTGCGTGGGCAGGGGGGGGCGGGGGGCAGATGGGGTAATGGCGGGGGGGAGGGATAGGAGCGAGACAGGGCAACGTGGGGGGACGGGGGTGAGATGGGGCAATGGGGGGGGATGGGGGGGTGAGATGGGGCAGTGTGGAACGAGGATGAGCTGGGCAAGAGGGGAGATGGGGCAATGGGGGGGCGGGGGGAGATGGAGCAATGGGGGTGAGATGGGGCAATGGGGGGGCGGGGGGAGATGGAGCAATGGGGCTGAGATGGGGCAATGCAGGAATGGGGTGAGACGGGGCGATTGGAGGTGAAATGGGGGCAATGGGGATGCGCCGGTGCAATCGGGCGGTTGGGCGAGATGGGGGGCACTGGGGGGGGGGAAGGGGGCAAAGAGGGCCACGGGGACAGGCCCATGGCCGGGGCCTGCGGCCGAGCTGTGGGGCCGGGGCAGCCACACCACGAGCCCCTCCGAAAGCAGAGAAGGTCCAAAACCCTGCGAGAAGGGACCAGCTAATCCCCGGAGCGGGAGCAGGAATTGAAGGAATTAAACAAAAGAGGGAAAAATAACGAAGCCAAACAAAAGTGGGAGCAACAAACATGGAAACCAAGGGGAGGATCTCGCTGCCGAGCAGGGCAGGAAGGTGCAATCCTGCTGGAAACGGGGTGCGGAGGCTCAGCCGGCCTCGCGCCCGGGGTCCCCTGCTCCCGTCCTTTCCCGCGGGCCGGACCCTGCGGCTGGAGGGGCTCTGGGCACCTCTGCCGTTGGGGCGCCTTCTCCTCCCTCCTTGGCTCTCAGCAAAAAACGCTGCGGGTTTTCAAGCGCACCCAGGACAGCCGGGTTTCCCGGGGTCTTTTATTTCGGGGGGCAGCGGGTCGCCCCGGGGGGGGGTCCCCATCCCCCCATTGCCCCTTTTCCCTATGGCGTTTCCATCTGCATCACTCCCGATGGGAAGGCCATCGCCCCGGCAACGCTCAAGAGCATCCCGACCTCCTTCCCGACCTTCTTCCCGACCTCCTTCCCGGTTACGTAAAGGGTGGCGGGGGGCACAAATCCCTCCGTCTGTCCCCACCGCTGCCGCCGGCGGCCGGCGTGTTTAAGGAGTATATAGGGGCATATGTGACCCCTATAGGGGGTCCGGCCTGGGGTGCTGGTCCCAGGCAGATGTGTCTGCTGGTCCCCGACCTTCAGAAAATCACCCGAAAGAGGAGAAACCGCCGCTCTGCCGCAGCGTTTCCGGACGGCGTCCTGGACGCTGGGCGAGTTACGGGGCGGCTCGGGTGCTGGGAGGAGCCGCTTTCCTTCCCCTCGGGGCAGCCGGCGTTTCCTGGCCGCCGTGGTGGTCGCAGCGGCAATTTGGGGTGTTTAAAGCACTTAAGCTTAAAAACTGGAGGGGGAAACTGCCACGACACGATGTCTCTGGAGGATTTTCCTCTGTTCTGCTTTGCTCTTAAGCACCCGTTTTCCCCTCCGCGGGTTTGTAAAGGAGCGGAGCTCTTCGCCTGTCACTAACGCACCCCAAAAAGCAAAAACCCGCAGCCAGGAGCCCCGGCTGAGCGGTGCAAAAGCGTCACTTTCTGGGTGTGAGAAAGCAGCACACGCTCAGGACCAGTAAAGCCCATCATCCCCCTTCGGAGCCCGTCGCTCCGCGGCCTGGGCACCCCATCCCGGCTGCTCCACGGCTTTCGGGCCCCCGGCGCCGCTCCCGAGCCCCGGCCCCCCGCGCCGGGCGCAGCCCCCCGCACACGCGCTGCCTCTCGCCGCGTCCGCCCCGGCGCTTCTCCCGCATCCGCAGGCGACGGCGTTACCTGCTGGGCCCAACTTGGCTCTTCCAGGAGTATTTAACTTTGACGGTCCCTCCCGGGAACCAAACAAGCGGCTCAACCTCACCAATCTCGCAGCTTGGCAGCCAAAGTTCCCTCTAGTCTTCTTATTTGTCACAGAACCGCGGCGCTAAGGCTCGGGAGAATCTTTATTTAGTGTTGCAGATGTCACCGGGCCCCGCAGATTGGAAATGAGTCCAAAGGATTAAGACGAGGTTATTAATTGGAGGCCTTCCCCTTTAAGAATGATTGACAGTTACTTTCTGGACAAGTAATTGCTCTAAATGTCCCTCCAGCGCCGGGGCCGGGGGGGCCCGGGGATGGACAAAGACGGGAGCTGCCTTCCCCACTCGGATTGTCTCCCCACAAAGGCGTCCTGCTGGAGTTTTCCTTGTAATCCCCTCATTATTGGAGAGGAAAAGAATTAGAAACACAGAGAGAGGAGAAGAAAGGCAGAGGGACGGCGGGGGGAGGAGGGAGGAAGAGAAACAATTTCCTTTGGCTTCGCCAGCGCCGCCGAGCTCCTCCCGGGGTGAGGGATGCGGGGAGCATCCCCGGCCCCGGAGAGGCCCCCTGCGGGGACCGGCGACGGGGCGGCGGCGGTGGCCGACTCGGGGACCTGCTTTGGTGGCGGGTGTCCCCCAGCGAGGGCATGGCGAGCCGTGGGGCCGGCCCCCGTGGCAGCCCCGGCCAGCGGGCCCCACGCCGGCCCCGGGCCTCCGCGGCTGGGGGGCCGGGCAGGGGGAGCAGGCAGGGCACCAGGCGTGGGGAGCGGCTGAGGGAGCTGGCCATGGGGACCGGGCAGGAGGACCAGCCATCGGGACCAGCCACTGGGACCAGGCATGGGGACCAGACATGGGGACCAGGCAGGAGGACCAGCCATCAGGACCAGGCGTGGGGACCAGGTGTGGGGACCAACCATGGGGAGAGATTGGGCATGAAGCCCAGAAATGGGGACGAGCCATGAGGACTGGCCAGGAGGACCAGGCATGGGGACCAACCATGAGGACCAGGCGTGGGGACCAGACATGGGGACCAGGCAGGAGGACCAGCCATCAGGACCAGGCGTGGGGACCAGGTGTGGGGACCAACCATGGGGAGAGATTGGGCATGAGGCCCAGAAATGGGGACGAGCCATAAGGACTGGCCAGGAGGACCAGGCATGGGGACCAACCATGAGGACCAGGCATGGGGACCAGGCAAGGGGACTAGGTAGGAGGACCAGGCATGGGGACCAACCATGAGGACCAGGCATGGGGACCAAGCATGGGGACTGGGCATGAGGGTCAGCTATGGGAACCGGGCATGAGGACCAACTGTGGGGACCAGGCATGGGGACCAGGAATGAGGACTGACCATGAGGACCAGTTGTGGGAACTGGGAGCAAGGACCAGGCATGGGGACCGGTTGTGGGGACTGGGCATGGGGACTGAATGTGGGGACAGGGCATGGGGACCAGGCGCAGGCCGTGGGGCAGAGGGCAGATTTCCCCTCTCGCGCGGGGCAAAGCAGTGGAACCGCGAGGCTGGGAGGCACCGGCACGACGGCCGCCATCCCCCCGCGCACCCCCGCCAGAGCCACGGCCAGCTCGAGGCTGAAGAGCTGCGTGGTGCCACCACCGCCCCAGGTGTCCCTGCTGTGGCAGAGGGTCACTTGGACGGAGCTGCTGCTGTCCCTGCTTCTGCCCAGCGTCCCGTCAGAGCCAGTCCAGGCCCGTCGTCACGGTCGCAAGCAGCCCACGGGCCGGGTCTGCGATGGCCCCTTGCTGTGACGGGGGTGTCACCTCGGGCCCTGCTGCGGCTGGGTGACGTGTGCCAGGCGCCCGGTGCTGCACGTGCCGGAGCTCCGGTCGTCCCGTGGCTCCCCCGGGGCCTCCCCTCCCAGAGGGTCCCTGGCAGCTCCCCCCCCCACCCAGCCGCTCGCCCCGTCGCGTTTTGCCCCTTTCTTTTCTGCACGGCTTTGCTGTTTTCCGAAAGCCTCTTCCTGCCACCTGCGAGCGCTGCCGGCGTCTCGCCTTCCTCCCACTCCCTTCCTCTTTTTTGCTCGGTTCCCCTTTCGGAGGCTCAGCGCCGCCGCGGCGCTTTCGGATGCCGTCCCCGGGGAGCCGATCCCCCCTCCCGCGGCTCGCTGGCCCGCGGTGCTGCCGCTTGTGGGACCCGGGGCCACCCCGGCGCCCCGATTTGGACCCTGCAGCCCTGCGGGGACACAGGGACCCTGCCACTGCTCCCGTCTCCGGCAGGGTCTGAGCAGGAGGGTACTGGATTTGGGGAGCACCCGGGGGCACCCGCCTCCAAGTCGCGCTGCCCAGAAGCCTTGTGCTGGCGGCTGCCCACCCTGGGGACATCGCCGCGCTGGGGACATCGCTGCGCTGGGGGATGGCACCGGCTGCAGGTGCGAAGGGGCAGCTCCGCCACGGGCCTGCGCTCGCCCCGGCGCGGGTTGACGCTTGTGGAAACCAGCCCGTTTCCAGGCTGCCGTGTCGGGACGCGAAGCTGAGCAGAAACCCGTCCCCTGCTCTGGTGGCCCTTGGTGGCTTCCTGGCACCGCCGTGGGGGACGGGACGTGGGGATGTGGCCGCCCCGGGCGCCCCGTGCCGTGCAGACCCCCAGGGCAGCGGAGGGACAAGGCGGGCACGCAGCCGGGGTGCCACGTTCCTCCAGGAGCTGGGGCTTTGGCCCAAATCCTGCGGGAGTCGGGTGAAAACTGGTGGCGGCCAGATGGGCACCGCGACAAAGCGGGGACGGAGCAGCCGGCACCTCCCCGCCGGTGCCGCCGGGACGGTGCGGGAAGGGCGAGCGGGAAGGCGCTTCTCCGAGCGCTGCCCAAAGCTCCCGCGGGTCCAAAGCTGCATCCAAAGGGCAGAAACCCCCCCAAACCGCTGAACCCGAGGACGCCTGGGCACCGCGTGGCACATCGTGCCGCCCCCCCGGCTGTCACCCCGCGTCCCCCCATGGGGCAGGGTCACGCGAGTCGAGAGCGAGCCCGGGGGGCCGGCGGGCTGATTTTTGGAGCCGGGGGGCCGGAGTCCCGGGGCCGCCCAGCTGCCCTGCCCGGCCGCGGCCCGGATTTGGATTTACCCGCCAGGGCCGTGTGCGCGGAGCCGGCCCCGCTAACCGCCTTAAGGTGTTGGCTCGCATGGGGGGGGGAGGCCAGCAGGCTTATTTGACAAATGATTATAATTGCCTTTTAGGAGCAGATAGCAAATTGATTTGCTTCCTCGTCCGAGGCCCGTAATCACTTCATCACTTTAAAATATTAATGCTATACTTCTTTGCTAGTTTCCCAATTACCCTAATTGAAGGCAAATTGGTTAAGAAGGTGCAATGCAGAGTATCAGGGGGTTTAGTTCACTCAAATGACAGTTTTAAACCTCCCTAATCCTATTAGGAGGCAAAGCTGCTAACGCTTAGAGACGCTGCGTCAGCTTACCGGGGCGGTGGGGCCGGAGGCGGGGGTCGGGGCTGGGGGCGGCCGGGGGCCGCCGGCCTCACGTGACCAGCTCGGCCGGGGATTTATCACTTTTTTAGTTCATTAAGAGGCCTTGGGCAGGCGGGGAGGCGGCAGGAGTGACCCAAAAGGGTGCTGAGCGGGAGGCAGGTGGCAGCGTGGGGACGGCGGGGGGGCAGGACGATTAGCCACGGAGACCTGGCGGAGGGTCCTGACCCGAATCCCCCCGGCGCTGCCGGCCCGGGCCCAGCCCGCGCTGGGAGCCCACGCGCTGCCCCACTGGGAGCACTGGGAGCTGGGCTGGGGCCGGCGCCGTGGCCCCGGGGCCGAGCGGGGACGGAGGAGCCTGCGCCGGGGGGCTGGAGAGGGGCATCGCGGCGGGGCCAGGCGCAGCAACCCCCTCGGCTCCCCTGCAAAAGGCTCATTTTGGGTGGCAGCTCCTCCCCTCTCCCAGTGTCACTTGTCAGGGTCACCAGGACATGAGTGCCAGGGACATCGCTGTGCTGGGGTCAGGGGGCCGGCAGCCCCTTGGTGCCACCCCAGCACACGGGGCTGGCGGTGGCACAGGGGCCGTGTCAGCCCCGAGCGGTGCCAGCGCTGCCGAGCATCGAGCATCGAGCCCTGCCCTGGCCCAGCACCGCCGGGGAGGAGCGGGGGACGTGGCCTGGAAACAGGGCTCCGGCGGGTCCGATCCAGGCCCCGGCCAGGGAACCAGCGGGGCTACGGAGCCGTCGTGTTCAACAGAGCCTGATTTGTGTCCCCAAATGGGAGATTTTGCAAGTCTGGTGGAAAGGCTGGGCAGAGGAAAGCAGGGACGGCAGGGATGCAGGGACGGCAGGGACGACAGGGATGCAGGGATGGCAGGGACAGCAGGGATGGCAGGAACACGGAGGCTCCCGGGGGTCGAGGCCCTGCCGCGCTCCAGCCACGTGGCCCGTGCAATGCCTCCGCAGTCGCCGACGCCTCGGACCGGCCGGGGGAATCTCTGTTCCGGCGCCCGCTGGGGACGAGCGGCACCTGAGCAGGGTCCCCCCGCGAGCCCTGGCGCTGCCGCGGGCTCACCCCAGCCCGAGAGCCTCGGGCAGCCCTGGGCACTGTGCTGCCCTCCGGGGCTCCCTGGTACCTCCCGTCCCTTTCCCCCGGGGCCCGGTACCCCGTGCACTTGGGGACCTCCCTGCTGGAGCTGGGTGACTCCGACCAGGGAAAACCGAGGCCTGTAGCTCTCATGGCAGTGATGAGCTCAGCTGCACAATCCCTGCCTCACCCTAGCGAGGAAAACACCCCAAATTCCCAGCTGCAGCTCCAGGGAACTCCCGGTCGGGGTCCACACGGACTCACCAGGGCTGCCCGGACCTCGGGCCCCCCCGCCCTTCTCCTCCTGGGCTTTGCGGGCTAAGAATACCTTTCCCTGCACTGCAAATCCAGGTGCCAGGTAGGAAGAGATTACGGATGCGGAGCGGGGACGTGCCATGAGCGAGTGTCTTGGCTGGGGACAGAATTGGTCCCTGCCTGCCACCGCTCTGTCCCCTGCCAGCTCCGATGTCCTGCGCGCCGGCTACGGGACAGTCGCGCTCGCGCTGGCGGCTACCAGAAGCCAGCAAGAAACGTCCTGCCCGGGCCCAGGGTCCGCTGCACCCGGCAGCGCGCCGGATCCAGGCACCATCTCCTGGCCCTGCCACCGGTCCCGGGCGCCGCAGAAGCTGTGGAAATCCCGAAGGGAGCGACGTCCCGGCAGGCCTTTCCGGAGCAGATGGCCCTGGCGTGGGGAGGACGGAGGCCCCCGTGCTGGGGCGGCTCGACGCGTCCTTTCTTTCATGCAAACACAGCGTGACTCCCCCGGGCCCCGGCCCCGGCTGGGAGGTGCCGTTTGGGGCCAGTCCTGGTGGTACATTTTACCAGGGTTCAGCTAGCTTAGTCCTCGGGGACAGGCGATTCAGGCAGATTAGACCTCACTAAAATAAGCAGGTATTAGTGATCTCAGCAGCCTGCAGCCTTCCGGGGCCGGGTGTCTGCGAGGCAGCATTTAAGCCCGTGCTACCTGCTAAACGCACACAAAAGGGGAGATCTCGCCCAGTAGATCACCCCAGGATGCACACGATAATCTCACCACCCTGCAAAGGGATCCCTTTGCTGCCTGGATTTGAGGTGCCGAGCAGCGAGGGACCCCCGCCCCGCAGCACGATTACCGTTCATTGCCGTGAACCCTCCCAGCGCGGCTCCCGAGGGATGCCCCGGCCGGGGCAATAGCTAGTGCAGAAACAACACCCAGGTCCCGGCAAATGCCGCCTTTATTGCGCCGAACGGTGAGAGAGGC
This sequence comes from Dromaius novaehollandiae, assembly GCF_036370855.1. Lineage (NCBI taxonomy): Eukaryota > Metazoa > Chordata > Aves > Casuariiformes > Dromaiidae > Dromaius > Dromaius novaehollandiae. The sequence goes on along the minus strand of NC_088122.1, from coordinate 4,457,251 downwards.
CCCAAAGACGTTTCCCAGTGATGGAAGGGGCGGATGGGAGCAGCAGGGCCTGCTGCCTGCCCTGGGCGGACAGACGCTGAGGCAGCCCCGTCCCGGGGAGCCCGCGCGAGAGCGGAGCAGAGCAGAGCACGCCACGGGAAGGGACGTGCCCCGCAGCACCTGGCTGGAGGGGACCCAGGCGTCCTGCATCCCTGCCTGGCACCCACCTGGGACACCACGTCGCCTTAGCTGGCAAAACCAGTGGCACCTGGGAATGTTTCTGGGGAAGAAAACGTGGTGGCTGGGGGCAGGCCGAGGGCTGCGGGACCGATGCCCGGTGACCGGCATGACGGATGCCTGTTCTTGTGGCCAGCGCGCCAAGCCTAGACCTGGCCACCTCTGGCTGCCTGGGGGCTTGGCCAAGGACACCCGTGTGGGACAGACACCCACGCACTGCCCGGCACCCACGGGTGGGATGTCAGGGCTGGGGCCAGCATCCCTGGCAGAGCAGAGGGCTGGGGCCAGCTTGTGGGCTGGGGGCCACCAGGGTCCTGCTGGGCATGGGGGTGGCCAGCGGTGCCCCATGCCCACCCTCAGCATCTGATGGGACCCCAGGCATCCGTAATACCTATGTCCCATCTGTTCTTCAGGGGTTCAGCAAGGGATTTGGGGGAATTTAGGAGCCTCGGGGGCTTTGTGGAGCTGGGGCTGAGCCCCGATGCAGGAGGTCTCACCCACTGGCCCTCAGATCGCCAGCACCCATGGGTGGGGGGGCGTCCGGTCCACAGCCTGGCACTACATCACGGAGCATTTCTCCTTCACCTCCTCCACGGTGTCCTGCGCCCGGCCACGCAGCGCCTGGAAATCCACCTCGCGCAGCTTCGTCAGGAAGGAGAGTGCCCCGTCTTCCTCCGCCTCCTCCTCCTCCTCGCTTCGCACCATGGCAGCCAGCTCCTCCGGCAGCTCCACCGAGCCGCCCGCCACGTGCAGCTGGGCATTGTCCCGCTCATCCTGCAAGCGGGAGACAGCGTCAGGGCCGCAGCCAAACCCTGGTGGCTCCCAGCTCCGGGGCAGCCCTTGGCGTTACTCTGGGTGCTCCCCGGCTCCGGGGCCCCGGGAGACGCGGGATGCTCGGGAGGACGCGGGGGCTGTCTGGTGCCGGGTTCGGACTGTGCGCAGGCAGCCAGGCAGGACGGATGGAGACAGCAGCCGTTTGCTGCCCTCTTCAGGAATCGCCTCCCATCCCGGGGCACCGTGGGGAGACCCGGCAGCCACCCGGCCTGGGACCGTTCTGCAGGGCCGGGTGTCCGGGACCCCCGGGATGCCCGTGCGTGGAGGCAGGGGCAGCAGCCCGCTGAGGACGGCCGGGGCCCGGCCTTACCTGGGCCAGGTGGTACTTGCCGCGCAGGTGCATCCGCACGGTGGCCCGCTCCGCTTTCCTGTGCGCGAAGGCCTTGTCCCGCTCTATCCTGCAGGGAAAGCACGACGCTGTGACGGCAGCCGTGGCCGAGCGCCCAGCCCTCGGTGGTCCTCTCCGGGCAGCAGCGCCTCAGCTGCCTCGCGCGTGCCAGCAGAGGTGACGAAGCCCTGGCAAAGGCGTTCCCTCTCGCCCTGCCCTCCCGTGCAAGCTTTGTGGTGCAGGCACAGAGGTGCACAGAGCCTGCGCGGGGCACGCGTGGGTGCTCACACAGCCACCCACCAGCGGGGCTGCTCCGGTGGCACCTGGGACTTGCATCTGCCCGGTCCCAGCTCCCCACGCCCTGCCAGCCGGGTGGCTGTGGCAGCCCCGGTCTGGAGGTGAGGCTGGCAGGATGCAAAGGCACCGTGTCAGGGTTGCGACGGGGGGCTTTCAGGGGACACCCACGGTGCCCCTCCAGCCCCAGCGCCTGGTGGAGATGCTCAAGGAAGAGGCTCTCCAGAGGGACGTGCTCCTTCCCCCGGCCTCTCACCTCCCTGACACTGGGCCGGCAGGTCCCCAAATCACCAGGACACGGGGAAGTAGGACCTTAGCGCAAGCCCACGATGGCCTGTGCTGTCCCTTGGAGCCATGGGTGCCGGGGTAACAGTGGTGCTGGGCACCCGCTGCTCCAGTGCAGTGACACCCAGGGAGGCTCCGCTAAGTCGCTGGCCCTGCCCTGTGCCAGCCCCCACGACCACAGGGCAACGCTGGGACCTCCCAAACCCTGGCAAAGAGCCTCTGAGAGGCACAGCAACCCGCCACGCGGCCGCACGGCTCCTGCCCCTCACCCCTGCTGCCTCCACCCTCTCCCCTTCCCACCCCTGGGACTTGCTGCCACGCTCCCACCCGCCAGGACCCCGGGGACCAGGCAGGGAGGCAGGGGAACCCCAGGCCTGGTCCCTCCTGGTGCATGGGGGACCCGCTGACTGCTGGCGGGGGCACGGCTGCCCTGAGGAGACCGGTGCCCCCGGCAAAGCCTTACTTCTCTTCCAGCAGCTGCCGCTGGTACTCCTCGAACTCCTCGCGGGCCATGCCGTTGGGCAAAGTAGCCGCCTTCCCGTCCTTGGGGGGCTCCTTGGGCTCCTCCTCGGCCCCCCTGAAGCTCTTCAAGGCTGTGGTGAAAAAGGTGGCCATGGGTGGACGGCTGAGTGGTGCCCCGTGCCCCCGCCGTGCCCAGCGCCGCCGGGTCCCTTTCCAGGGCCTGCCGACTGCAAGGTCAGCGGGACCGGCTGCCCCAGGGGCTCCCGCGGATCAGGGACAGATTAAGGCATTAGGAGGGGAAGCTACAGACACCTGTGTGGAAAGACCTTCTCGCACTGCTCCCTGCACCCAAGGGTGCTGCCAGCCTTGGGGGAGAGATCTCAGGTGGGCCCGGAAATCCAGGACAGCCTCGAAGTGACAAACTCATCAGGGATGATGGTGTGGGGGGACAGCAGGGTCATGGGTCACCCTGGGGGGTGCCGGGTGGAGCCAGCGGGTGCAAAGGGAGCCCTAGGAGATGGGCGAGCCCTTGGACATGGCAAGGCTCAGCCCAGATGGGGCCTCAGATGACAGAGCTGGGCAATGTGGACTTGGAGGGAGCCAAGACAGCCCAAGAGCTCCCCAGGTCCAACTGAGAAATGTCAAGAGCAGGTAGAAGTCAGACCAAAACCTCCCTCCTGCCATCAGAGAGGCTTGTTAGCAACAGACAGACACACAGCCGCATCCTAGCCAGAGCCACCAGTGATGCTCCTCTGGCTGCAGGAGGCAAAGTCTCCCCATGGCCCCCTTGCACAGGTCCCTGGCAGAGGACAGTGCCCACAGGGCTGGATCCAGCCGCGGGAGCCCCGCGCTGCGGGCTCATGGGTGCCCAGAGCCGCCCCTGCCTTCTTGGCAGGGTTGGAGGTGCGAGAAGCCAGCGTGGGGGATGCAAGAGGATTAGCTAGAAAAACTTAATCAAGGGTTGAAAGACTGGAAGGGAGACAAGACGCTGGGCTGACACACACGCACACATGAACACGTACCCCGTGCCCCTGTTAATCCGGGCTCCACCGAGACATGGAGATTGCTTGCGAGTCAGCCCATGGCCGGGGGCTTCCCGCGGCCAGGAGGACGTGCCTTGCTCCTGTAATCTATATGCAAGCAATTTCCCATACGGAGTCTGATTAAAAGAATAATCCCTAGCCGCACACACAGCCACGGCCCTGAGACAAGAGTGGCCGGGCTGTGCGGGGAGAGGATTCGACACCCAAATCTCCAGGGTCCCCCTCAGCCCCAGCAAACCTTCCTCCTTGCCTTTGCTGGGTAGCCAAGCACTGTGCTTGGCCCTGAGCTGGACAGCCCCGCAACCAGGGATAGGCCTAATTGGAGCCCAGAGGCTTAAAGATGCTGTTGAACTAATTTCTTTAGTTTAATCAAAAAACCCAAATCCGGGTGGTTTAGCTGGCTGTGCTTGGTGACTCCGTGCTGGGTGGGAGCCGCTGGCCGTCACGGGTGTTAGGCTCTGCTGGGAGGGGGTTTTAGTCTTCAAGAGGGCCAAAAGGTCCCGTCCTCATCACCAGGGAGATGCAGCTCCAAAACGGCACCAGTCCTCCCGAGGGACCCTTGCGCCCATGCAATCCACCTCCCTCACCTGCCCCAGCGCAGCTCCGGGTAGGGAAAACTCCTGGGGGCACCAGGGGTCCAGGGCCACCCAGAAGGGTCCATCGATACCCCAGCCATCGGCAGCCCAGCTCTGAGCACAGCTTGCACCCAAGCTGCAGCTGGCAAACAGTCCATGCAGAGCATGGCAGGGCCATGGGGGGTGAGGGCTCTTGGTTTAGGGCCAGACCATGGGGTGAGCGCTGAGGGAAAGCCATCCCGTGGCAGGACATGTCCCATGGCAGGGCAGAGCAGAAGCTCCCAGCAGTGCCCAGCCCTGTTGCATTTCCCTGCAAGAAGCCACAGTGGGTCCAAATGCCCTGACTGGCTCCCACCTCTCCACCACCCCTCCCTAGCTCCTGCTTAGCACCAGAATGTGGGCAGAAGCCCAGCAGACATTAACACCCTGGCACACCAGCACCACTCATTTCTTAGTTTTGCAAGGAGCCTGTGTAGAGGGGAAACTGAGGCAGGGCAGGGGCTGTGGGTAGAGCACAGCTCTCTATTGTGGGTGCCAGGCCAAGGACACCTTTGACCCGCCCAGCTGCCTGTAGCAGCACAGCCAGAGCCTTGGCGTGGTTCTCCATCATCCTTGGGGTGTGGCAGCTGGCAAAAGCAGCCAGCTGACACACATGCACAGCTCTGCAGCATGGCTCATGTGCTATGTGGCTAGTTCATGGTAGAGGGGGCTGTACACACCAGGACAGTCACACTATGCGCTATACAGGCAAAGATGGCCAGAAGAAGCCTGGCCATGGGCACCAGGCAGGCCAGCCTGGTTACCTGGTGTGCAGAGGGAACATGTGCAGCCCCTGCTTCACACAAGGCAGGTCCTTCATCCCACCAGCACCCCCAAGGCAGGACACAGGCTGTCTGGGCTCCATTCCCACCTGGCCACAGCCTGGAAAACAGCCAAACACCATTTTGGGTGGCCCAAACTGTGGGCACCAGGCCATGTCTATTGTCCCCACAGGTGAGAGGTGTGTGTAGAGCTCATCAAGGGAGAGGCAGCAAGACAGAGCCCATATCAAGATGGAGCAAGGCCGTTGCCTCCTCTCCAGGCAGAGGACAGCGCCCTGCTGAAGCTCCTGTCCCATCTTTATTGGAAGACACAAGTGTCCTGGGCCACCACACTGCCCAGATGTTCCATGCTCCCCTTGCTGTGCTGTTTCGAAGCCTGGTATGTCCGGTAGGTTACTGGCCATGAGCCCTCTGCACTCTGGGAGGGGGATGGCAGATTAAATGTCCCCTAAGTGCTTCAGCTCCTTCTGCAGCTTCTCTGTGAGTTTCTTGAAGGACGGCCGCTTCCCCGGCTCCAGCTCCCAGCAGCTCTTCATCAGGGCATAGACAGTAGGGGGGCAGTCCTCAGGGGCCTCCATGCGGTACCCCTGCTCCAGCATCTCTGTCACCTCCTTCAGGCTCTGAGAGAAAGGAGAAGTGAGGTGGGACATCTCTGCTCCCCTTTCCTGCCCTGCCAGAGGCTCTACGTGGCTGCTGGGGGAGCTGGCATCTCCCATCCTGTCCCATCCCTCCTGCCCGTCCTGCAGCCAAGCCACGGTGGTGTCACCCACCCCACACATTTCCCAACACTGTGAGAACTGGGCCAGCCCAGTGCCTCACCACACTCACCAGCTTGGGATAGGGTGCCCGGCCGTAGGAGAACACCTCCCACAGGAGGATGCCGTAGCTCCAGACATCCGACTTAGAGGAGAATTTCTGCAGCGACATGAGGGAAGGGAGTCTGAAGCCACCCAAAAGCAGGCTAAGTTGGACCCCCCATCCCTCCCCAAGCAAAAGATGGGAGAAATACTGACTTCCCCATGCAAACCTCTCCCCTCTGCCTCCTTCCCTGGCTGCAGCGACCTAGGACCCTTCCTGTTTCCTCCCAAGCATCTGACCTCAACCCTGCACCCAGCAGGACACCCTCCCTACCCACAACAGCCCTCTGTCACCAGCAGTGCCTTGTGTCTGACTCACTGTGCCCAGCATCGTCCCAGCTGCTCCTTCCTGCAGCATCCCACAGGAGCTGCCCTAAGTCTCCACCGTGCAACAGCAAGAGCGTTGCACAAAGCCCAAACCCTGGGAGATGTGGAGCTGGCTGTGAAAGAAGCCACCAAGGGGCAGCAACCCATGTGTGTGTGGTGTGGATGAAGGTTGAAGGGTTGAGGTCGGTGGGTATGGGCAGGGGGGCCCCAAGGGGACAAGCTGCTTTATGAGGGTACCCCCAGGCACCCAGCCCTTTCCTCCATCACTCACGTTGTGTTTCAGGGCCTCTGGAGCCGACCACTTCACGGGCAGCAAGGTGGTGTCTGTGCCCTTAGGGTTGACCCTTGCCAAGCCAAAGTCGCTCACTTTGGCCACATTCTCCTCGGAGATGAGGATGTTGCGGGCAGCGAGGTCTCTGTGCACCAGCTTCTTGGACTCCAGGTAGTCCATGCCCTGGGCAACGTCCCTGCAGCATCCAAGGCAAAGCACAGCCTCAGTGTGTGGCCTCCCAGGGCTGCCCAGTGGGGTGGCACGGAGAGCACCGCTCCCCGCTGCTGCCCTGATGGGGGGAGAAGAAGCCTGACTCACAGAGCAAACTGGAGGAGCTGCCTGGTCTGGATGACCGCCCGGCCCCGTGTGCGTAGGAAGTTCACCAGGTTACCCTGAAGGAGAAGGAGAAACATGTGAGGGCAAAGAGGATGGGACTGCCTGGAGACTTCACCTCCCACCAGGCCTTCACTGTCCCTGTCTCCTCCAGAAGGAAGAGGTTTTGCAACAGGCACTGTTCCCTGAGAGTCAGGCTGAAGCCAGCCCCAGGCAAGTTTCAACTAAGCTCCAAACCAGGGATTTTGTCTCCAGATCCAAGCCACAACGCGTCCTGTTGGCCTGGCCTGGGTGTGGCAGAGAAGAGGTGCTGGCCCAGCTTGTGCTGGGGCCAGGTGCTCTCACCTTGCTCATGAACTCCATGACGATGTAAAGGCCATTGTGCAGGATCACGCCAAGCAAACGCACCAGGTTCTTGTGCCGGACCTTTCTGAAATGGGGGGACCAGTGTCAAGGGGGTGCCTGGAGGATGGAGCTGAACTGGTGCCACAGACAGTACAGAGATGCCTGCAGGGATCAGGTGTGTACGTACACCTGGGGTAAGCCCTCGGCATGATGGGGGTGATGAGGGGACAAGGGGGCACCCACATCTTTGCAGTCTGGTCCCGATGTGGGACTTTGCCACATGGGACTTTGCAGCTCGAAGGTAACCTGGCCCCAGCTTCTGCCCTTCCTCTGGTGCTGTGGATACCCCTGGGCACATGCCCACACCAGGACACAGCTCTGGGCTTTGGGGCTGAGCACAGGCCCATGGTGGGACCATCTGCCTCAGTGATACGCAGTGATTTAAATAGTCAACCAGCACAGTGCTGGTGGGGCACACGCTGCTGCCTGGATTGGAAGCAGGCAGACTGGATACTGTGAGGTCTCTCAGAGTTGGAAACTTGTCTCCTGGGACCTCCAAAGTGTGGCTTCCCCAGACCCTCTGCTCATCCCTGGGGTCCAGGACAGCAGGGACAGGCTGCACATACCCACCTCCCTCCCCCCAGCCACATGGGGCACTCACGTCATGGCAGCAGTTTCAGCAAGGAAGGCCTGGGCAGTCACATCACACTTGATGTTCTTCACAGCCACCTTCTGCCCCATGTACTCGCCCTGCAGGACATCTGGGAAGGGGGCACAGGGGGTGTCAGGCAGTGCTGAGCTTGCCAGGTGGGGTGAGCACATGGGCCAAGCTGGGCGCTCCCAGCTGAGCCCCTTGAGCCATGGACTGGCCAGGAAGAACATCAGGGGATATTTCTTGGGATGTTCATGCCTGCACAAGTGGAGCCATTGGTGGGTTAGGGTGAGACATGCATCCTTGTGGCATTAACCATGCTGGGACAGTGTGTCCTGCCTGCGGGGCCAAGCAGAAATGTGTCCTCCAGGATGGGGATGGGAGCCGTTTGAGGACGGTGGAAAGGGTTTCTTGCATGCCATCTCCTGCTGTCACCCTTGGTTTGGTTTCTTGCCACAGGTCAGACAGCATGGGCTCACAGGAGCATCTGTGGCTTGTGGGAAGTGAGGATGTGGAGGATACTCTGGGGACATCTCTGGGGCTGCCCAAGGGGAGGGGACATAGGGATGGAGCAGGTGGCCTGGCTGCCCTGTCTGTATTGGTACTGTCCCTCCCCTCCCACTCCGGGCACAGTCAGGGCTGCGCCAGCCTTGACTCTCACTCCCTGGCCACAACCAGCCCATTTCCAGGGGCCTTTATGAACATCCAGCTCCACCTCTTCACCTACCTCCGAACTCGCCTTGCCCAATGCGGTCTCCCAGCGTGAGGTGCTGTAGGTTCAGTAACCAGCCAGCTGGGCACAGGGACAAGGGCAGGTTAGCAGGGCCATGCAGAGCTTGGACATGCCACGTCCTTCCCCCAAATGCAGACCCAGGCCCTCTCCCACCATCCCCTACCAGCTTGGACATGCCACGTCCTTCCCCCAAATGCAGACCCAGGCCCTCTCCCACCATCCCCTACCTTTGGCCAGCTCCTCCTCAGCTGACTTCATGCCAGTTTTTGGTTTGGGTTTCACCAGCTTGGTACAGATAGCTCCCTGCTCCTTCATGTAGTGCTGAAGAAGGATAAACAGAGACAGAGATGATGCTGTGATGTGGTAGGAGTATCCTGCCCCAGAGCATATGGCTCTGTTGAGGGACCAGGCTCTGCTCCATCCCCCAGGGCCCTGGCTACTTTGGGGCTCAGAGCTGTCCTGGAGCCAATCCTCCTTGGACGGTATGAGATGCTTTCCCCACCATTCCTTGCCTCCAGCTCCTGTGGGAAATCACTGCTCCCCATCCTGTGCAGAACCACAGGAGAAAGTGCATGGCCATGCCTTGGCCCTGAGCATTAGCTGAAACCCGGAGGCTCTCCTGTTGCCCCTGGTGGCACCAAGGGCTGAACACCCCACAGGATGTGCAGAGCAGACACTGCTTCCTTCTGCTCTGCTGCAGTTTTAGAGACAGACGGTTATTCATGGCTTGTGGCTTGGTCCAGCTTCCTGTGCATGGCTTTGCCCTGGGTGCCGCAAGGGAAACACCGTAACGAACGGGAAGCCATAAGGGACACTACTGAAGAGCTATTCAAGAGCCAGGTGGTAGCTGTTACTGTAGTGCACACAGCTCCTCCATCCCTGCAGCACGTTAAAACCCATGTGAGCTCCACGTGCTGGAGCCTGGCTCCAAAATGAGAATGGCCTGCAACAAAGGCACTTGTCAGAAATAAGTTCAAAGGAGCAGGGCTGAGGATAAAGCATTCACGGAGAGGTGGTTTCCAGAAGCTGAGGAGCAGAACAGAAACAGAAATACTGCCTGGTCGAGCGATACAGCTGTAATGGTTAAAGAGCAGGGCCAGGGGAGATGTAAGTGGAAAGGACACATCTGAAAGCAGAAGTTACATCCAAATGAGGAAAATATATGAGACTATGAATCCACAGAGACTTACAAAACAGTAATAAGACAGGGCAAAAAGATTTTGAGGAACAGGTTGCTAAGAGCATGAGAGCTAATAATAAATTAGCCAGCACTGGGAAGTCTAGGTGCCTTGCAGAGATAGCAGTCGAGAGGTGACAGAGATCCCAAAGGCAATAAAACCACGGCAAAATGTCTCAATGAAAGCCATGGCATTTGCTATGGGCAGTGAAGCAGGTCTCCTCCATTCACAGTGGATATGCTAAAGAACCTTTCTCAAGCAAAGGGAAGCTTTCAAAGCAAACTGCTAAAATAAATAGTATTGAATCTCAGGGTAGAATTTGGTGCTTCATGCTGTGTCTGTCACATATCACCCAGGGTAGGAAAGGAGGGGAAGAGGCAGTGGTGATGTTAACTTATCAAAGTGCCATAAGCCCAGCTGCTGCATGAAGCACCAAATTAGCAGGAACATGGGGAAACGTGGCCCTGGGCAAGGTATCAGGGCTGTTGTGGGTACAGGTGCTTTGTGGGCAAGACATGGGGAATGCAGGCCAACAAGCACAGGTTGCATGGACAAAGGTGACCAGGGTAGGGATGAATGGCTAGTCCTTAGTCGAGGCCATTCCTGGGGCATCGCAGAGCTGTTCAACACACACAAAACCAACTTGGAAGTGGAGAATTGTCACCTTTCCCAGGGACAGGGAATTATGCAGGATAACAAAAATAAAGCGTAAACCATGAACAGTTGCAGAAAGCTCTCAGGTACAATAGGGATGAGGTGACAGCACCACAAGGCACATAAGGCAAAATAACCCCAAGTTCACGGGGTTTGATAACTGCCCTGTGAGCAGCTTAGCTCAGTGTTCAGGAGCAATCAAAAAGCCCATCAAGGCTGGGACTGTTGGGAAGTAACCAAGGAAAAAAAGGGCAGGGACATACCGCTGCTCTGTGTAACTCCACACAGTTCAAAACGGACATAAGAGTCAGGAGAAACTAATATCAGCACACAGAAGGCTCCCATTTGGGGACCAGATCCTGCAAAGCCTGGGGACCTGTTTGTAGCCAGACTGGTTCCTTGTGCCATCACAAGGATGGCAGTGTTGGTACGAGGCGGGGGGGATCAGAGTGGTCTGGACACTGGTGGGTATGAACCATCCTTGGTCCTCGGCACAGGGTGCCTCATCACTGTGTGCTGGGCTGATCTACACCGACCACCCTTGTTCCCAGCCCTGGCAGGTTTCTCTGCCCAGAGAAGGGGCTCTGACCTCAATCATGTCCATGAGGTTGCAGAAGCGCTGCTCGTTGTCAATGCTCAGCATATGCTCCTCGTATATCACACGGTAGTGGATGACCTCCTTGCCGAAGCTCACGCACAGCACGTAGTCACCAGGGTGCCGGATGGACTCGCGCACCAGGAACAGCCCGTCCTCGGGGGGCTGCAGCTCCTGCACCGCCTGCACCCCCGAGATCTTGCCATGGAACCAGCTGGGGAGACGAGGTCATGGAGCCTGCTGAATTGCTTCCCCACAGCTCCAGCAGCGAGATGGAGAGAGTAGAGCCCTAGCCAACCCCTGCCATGGCTATGCAGGCCCAATCCCATAAAACCCCCTCCCCATCAGTCCCACCCAAGCTGGGTAGCCACAACCAAGGGCCTTCAGAGCAAGGTACTGGCCTCAGCTAGTCCCTCTGTCACCAGGGCATGGCCACAGCCTGCTCTGCCCCTCAGTTGCCCCACTGCACTGGGGCAGAGCCACCCAGCCTAGCATCTGCCACTCAACACATCACGGGTGGGGAAATTGCATTGGATCCATCTGCTCTCCTGGCTGAGCCCAAGCCTGCAGGCTGAGCAGGTCCATGGAGGCTCTGCCAGCCCCCAGCATCCATGGGACACCAGTGGGACTTGGCTGTACTCACGGCATGAGGCTGAGCTTTGGGTCTGCCCGGATGGCTACGCGTTCCCGCAGTGCGCTGGCTGCCAGCAGCCCTTCCTCCCCAGTGTCGTTGTGCTTAGCGCGGTACCACCCTTTGCCCTGGCAAGGTGAGAAGGGGAGCTGGTCTCAGTGCCACAGCTGGCTGGTGCAAGGGAAGCAAAGTAGTGACCTGCACGCAGCCCCTGGCTCCTGCTAGGAGCAGAGTGGACCCAGCTCTAGCAGCTTGGCCTAAGGCCTGACATCACTGGGGTCTCCTCCCCTCCATGCACGGCTGCTGCCAGCCCCCCTCCCAGGGCACCACGTCCCCGTGCCCCCATTGGTTCACCTCCACGGCCTCGACGATGGTGACCACGTCTCCCTTGTGGAAGGCCAGCTCTCGGGCCTTGGGCTTGGTGTGGTCATGCTTGGTGACGCACTGTGTCCCTGGGGCCCAGTGTTTCTGCAATGGAGAAGGCAGCGTGAGCAGGGACAGTGAGCTGGCATGCCCCCTCTGCCCCCTACACCCATTAGGTGAAGCTGGTCCTACAAGAGCAACGAGGCTGGACACATGGTCCAGGCAGAGCAGAGCAGGGAGCATGGGGAGCATCAGACCAGCTCGAAAGGGATTTGTTCCCTAGTCCTGGGACTGCACCCATGTGCCGCTGCCAGCCTGTGCTCATGCACCCAAGTGCAAGTGGGGCATACAGGGCTGTGCCCACAGGCACCTGTGTTCAGGGCCTGTCCCCTGCGTTGGGGTAGCTCCACTCACCCCGGACATGTTGGCTGGGCAGTCAGCGCATCAGCAGCTCCTTGTCCTCTCCCAATACAACTGTCACCTGGAGAGAAGAAATGAAACAGGGCTGCAGGGGGATGGGGGAGCCAGGCCGTCCCCCTGAGCAGAACCACCCCAGCAAATGCCCTGACAGGGCTACAGGCCCCGTGGGGTCTCCCTGCAGAGCCGATGACCTGAGTGACAGGAGCTGAGTGGCAGCCCTGTGGCTGGCCTTGTCCCAGGCTGCTCCTGCCTTCCCCACGGGCTCCTTCCTGGCTGACACTGCCCAGCACAGCTCCTCCATCGCCTGGGCCAGCCCAACGCTGTGGGGAGGGAGGAAGAGGCCCAGAGTGCTTCAGAGCACACTGCCAGCCTTCCCTGCACTGTGCACACCCTGAGGAGGCTCCACTAGTCCTGCGTGGGAACAGGACCCAAGCGTCCTGGCCCCTGCTCTGTGCTCACACCTTGGGTGAGCTCCTCTCTCTCTAGGTTGCACCCATTTTTGGCAAGTTCACAGGTGTGCTTTGGCTCTGGAGGCCCCCAGACCCCTTCCTGGCCCCAGCTCAATGTATCAGGAAAATCCACCACAGCCCCAGAGTGGGGTAGGAAGCTGAAGAGACATTTCACCACACACCGGTGCTGCTGTGATGGCCTCACATAGCGACAGCAACTGTGGGGCCCGGGGGGAATGTGGTTTTACCAGGAACTTGTTTTCTCACCTCCTGTTTCAGCAGCTCCCAGTCATCAGGGTCACAAGAGCCAGGGCTGGGAGATGCACCGGCTGCGGGGGCCCTGCTGACATGGGATGCATCTAGCAGCCGGCCCAGTATCAGGGCTGTTGATGGATTAAGCTAGGACAAGGCAGGATTGTCGCATCCTCGGGCTGTGGGATGATCTTGCCAGCCCTGTGCTCCCTGTCACCAGCTCACCACTCTGGAAACCCCCCACTGCACATCTGCGACCTCCGGTGGCAGGGACCCTCTGAGGGGTCCCCAGCCCCCCGCTCACACTCAGAGGAAGTCCCAGGCAGAGAAACAGGGTCCCACAGGACGCACAGAGCAGGGGCCTTGGTTCAACAAGGCAAAGGGCTTTGCCCATCTCTGCAAAAAAAAAAAAATGCTCTGGGGCAGGGATGGGGCTGCCTTGGGGGGAGAATGCATGGCAGCCGGGCACCCAGAACTGGGCTGGAAGCACCCAAAGCCCATCCAGCATGTCCTTGGGGACCCCAATACTGGGGTCACTGCCTGCTCTGAGGAATATGCCTGCGCAGGTTCCACTTCAAAACTGTGGGGCTTCAGCTGCTAGTATCCATTTCTTCTCATCCTAGAGTCCTTCATCTGCAGTGTCGTCTCCCTGGGAAGATGGAGGGACTCCATGTGCAAACCTCTGTGGTGCCTTTACGTCAAGCCAGCCGGCATGACCCTGAGACCCTGCATGGCCCCCGTGCTGGCACAGCTATACGGCCTGGCAGCCTGGCGAGGGGACAGCTGTGCCATGGGATAGCCCGGGGTACTGGGCTGTTTGCTGTGGCACTGCCCAGCCTGCTACACCCACAACAGGATGGCAGCATGTTGGGCCCAGTACCTCCCCTGTTCACAGCATCATCCAAAAAATCAGCAGGCTTTTAAAAATAAAGCAGAGGGTTCCTTAAGTTTTCTTCTGATTACAGAGCCCTTCCTCCAGCTCCGCTTTGCTGGTTTAAATTTCTCTCTAACGCTGCAAAGCAGATGCTTTCTTTCCTTTTCTAAAGGAAAATAAGGATTTCTCACACATTCACATGACTCACATGCTGCAGGCTTTATAAAAGACGCCATCTGACGAGACCCACGTTCCACGTAGGCGAAGCTGAGTTGTGCCCACCTTGCTCCTTCCTACTCGAGCACTAGAAAGTGTGAATCTATCCCAGGAACTCAGTGCTTCTGTTTAAGACTTCAAAATGGCCAGAGAAGCATCGGCATCCAAAGAACAGGAACGTGTGAGGATGGGGAAGTGATTTTATTTGTGCATTGATCTTTTTGGTGCTCAGCTAACACAAAAGCCTTGCAATGTGTGGCTGGGACCGAACGCTACCTGTGCCACTCTGGAAAATCCAGCTGGGAAAATCTACTGTTGCTTGGAAACTTCCAACAGGGATGATGTTTCCACTGCTTTCTTGGCCTTTCTCTCTTCAGCTCCGTTTCCCTTCCTCTCCAGGACGCTGTCAGCGTGGTGTACCCATCCCTGCCTGCAAGGTCAGGCCTCCCTGCACCGGCTGACGAGTGCTCTCACTTCCAGGAGCCAGGCTCCGCTTCTCCCGCAGTGACGCCTCTGCCTTGCGACTGAGTGGGGGTGGGAGGCAGCACCCCAGACGGCTGGGATAGGTGCGGGGGCTCAGGCAGCCTGGAGCAGCGATGACAGTCTTTGCTCTATTCCTCTTTTGGAGGGTGAGTCACGGTCACTCCTCTGCATCACAAGTGGTAAAACCCAGCCTGTCTCAGTGACTGCAAGGTTGTGATGACTTACCATGCCAGCTTCCATCCACCGTCAGCCAGAATCCAGAACAAAGTGAAGATCCACAAAAAGGAACAATTGCAGCTTCAAGACTAATATTAGCAGCCAGCAGTTTTTTCTGTTCCAGAAGCCATCTTCAGCTGGTACAGACATCCTTTTGTCCTGCAGCCCGTCTGTGCCAGGTGTATTGCCAGGTGCTTTTGGGTAGAGACACACAGCCAGCAGCCCTCTACATATTCCCCCATAGACACAGCCAAAGTCCTACCTGCTGGGATGCAGGTGAGCTGTGTGTAACACATCCAGTGTGGGTGAGGAGCACCTGGGCACAGGCATCTGCTCCATACCCCTTGCTGCAGTGCAACCCAGGCCTCCGTGGGAACACAGGAGGGATGGACAGGTTCCCTCCATGGTACCGAGGAGGGACGTGCTACCTCATCTAGGAGGGACAACAACAGCCCTGGTGGTTTTCCTTCATTTTCTGCTCCTCCAGGGCAGTCATTTCTGGTGCAAAGCAGCACCTCTTTGCTCAGTCCTGCCTCCACATGTGTGGGCTGCGGGTGGCCCAGGTGCTCTGCGCTAGGCACCCAAGGGCATGTCTCCCCCTCTTCCCAGCCGGCACATCTGGTGAGCCTGGCTTGAGCCACTGCAAGGGCTAAGAGGTACACACCCCCAAACGGATACCTGTCCCTGGGCAAACTTGGAGACCCTTTGGTACATCAGTCCAGATACCAGCTAGCATGCAGGTGAATCATATTCTTTCTGGTGCCATTTACACACCTCGTCGTAAAGCAAGCATTATACTTGGAGATGTTTGGTCCATGCAGTTCCCACCACTAGAATGTATATTCCCACAAGTAGGATGCATGGGCAGGAAACCTAGGAAGAGACATTTGCTCACCCCCATTCCCCTTTTCTGAAGCTATTCCACAATTTTTTTAACCAGCTAACCTGTATATTTGCAATGAAGTACAGAAAAACTGAGTTTCAGTTCTGAACCTCCCTGACCCTGAACTGAAGAGTTCAGGCTTCTTTCCAGGGCACAGAGTGACTCCAGCTGAAGAGCTACCATGACCCAACCATACAGCGGCAGAAGAAGAGGCATGCATGTTGGCAGACTGCACTTCTGCACTGAAACTTGGGCCGGATATATTGCGCAAACACCTTTGAAATACAGGCTAGAGAAGTTCTCCTGTTTTACAGACACCCCATCGCACCAAAGGGTCACTTAGACAAATGCTGAGTGTAGTTCATTGGTTGAAGAACAGGTGACAGCTGGCTGTTTACCCCACCGACCACAACACTAACACTACATTCATCTCTCCACCAACAGAGCAGACATGACAACGTCACCTGCTCTCAACAACTCTAACAGACCTTTGCACTTACCTCCCAGAAACGTCCATGCAAGGCCTTGGGGGCAACGATGTCTCAGGGCTGCTCACAGTTAAGCCTGGACTCAAATCCCTGAATTCCTGGAAAATAAATCCCTTTTCATATGGAGCAGCAAAGCTTTATTTTCAAGGACATGCTCCCAGAAAGAGCCACTGCGTTATTTCCTGATTTCTCTTCTGGTTAGCGCTGCAGATGCAGTGCGTCCTGGAGGTCCTAGTGCCTGCCGCCTATATAGTCAAACATTAATCAGAGATGACTCATTATTTGACAACGCTTATCCCAAAATGACTTCTACCCTTCGATAGCACAAGAACACACCCTCACTAGCAGAGGCATTGCCAGATCTCACATCCTACAGCATTGTGTAGTATTCACAGAAAATTAATGATCAACTATGCAAATAGAGGGAGGTTCGCTGCTACAGCCTTGATTACCATAATCAGAGCATCTACCTGGGCAGCAGGTGACCGTGAGTGGCAGCTGTTATCCAGGGAGACAGACTCAGGAAAGGACACCGTGGGACCACAGTTCCCAATGTTTAATCCTGTCTCAGCACCAACTTGCACGAGACTCAGGGGAGATGCAGGAGCATGCACGTGCCTTGCCTGCTCTATGTGGGATGAAAACCACTCACAGACACATCGCAGGCTGAAATGGGCAATTGCAAAGCCCAGAGAGATCCTTAAATGAACACCACCACCAAACAGCAGGGACTTATCTATATCCTCCAGCATTTGCAACTAGAGCAGAGGGAATAATTGCCTCTGCAACTCATCACACCGGCCAGAAAACTGGAGACCCGTTTTGCCCTAACCTTCAACACTTCCAATTTTCTGAACAAAATGGTAAAGAAAAGAAGAAAATTTGATCTCAGGCAAATGGTTAATTTGATTTTTTTAAAAATAAAATGCTGTTCAGTCCTTTAAGAATACTGGCAATTCAAAGGAAAAGGCAGTTTTGAAATAAACACATACTTGTTTACAGAATGAACCCAGAGCATCTCAATTCCTCACATCTCCCAGTAGGATTCCTCAAAACCTCTTGTCTTCCCTTCTTTGATACGCAACCCTACTCAAAGTTTTATACAGTTAAATCAGAGTTCACAGGTACCTCTAAAATATCCAAGAGCAAGAGCCAAGGCAGCAAGATTTTGCAACACTTCCAAATTCCCGGGTAAGCTTACAATAGTATGGAAAAAGTTTTTCTCACCTCCCAGGCTGAAGCTCTAACTGCTTGTCAGTCTTCCTTCTGGCATCCTTCCCTCGGGTCAGGGAGAGGAGGGCTTGCGCAGTCACCAGCACAACTTCCTACAGAACAGACCGTTGTGCGCTGTCATTCACATTGAGACTAAGAGGAGCAGCAACACAAAGAATGAAAGTCATCCAAGGAAGCACAAGTTGAAGGAAGAAGGACATGTAACAACATTTACTAGGAACAGCAACACAGTTTGTACAGAAAAGCAGCTCCTTTCTCAGCACAGATTTGGGTACCAGCAGTCCAGAGTGGGGGGTTCTCCTTTGCCTGCTCAGTTCTCTCCAGTCCCCAAGTGGACAATACAGTTGGATTCATCAGAAATGCAACAACATCTCAGCCTGAGAAATCTGCCCCACACTTGAAGCCTTTAAAAGGAAATCAGAAAATGGTGACGCATGTCACAAAAGCAGGCAACTCCTCCTACCTTGCCTCCGTGGCAACTTAGGGGATTCATTTTACCTCTCCTTTCAGTGTCTAAAGCCAAGGATCCACATCCCCTACGGCTTCCCTACAGCCAAGGGAAAGCGCCATGCAGCCAACCTGATTTCAGATGCCAACCTTGAGTACGCCAAGCTATCCCAGCAGTGCTGCTTGTTTTCTGCTGTTCGTAAAGGCGGCACAGGAAGGCTATCTCAGTCTTTGACATCCAGCTTCAGACATTTAAAAAGAACATCACTAAGTTTAAACATCCCTTTTTAGAGCTAAGATTTTTATAGCGAGACCCAAACTTCTCACTAGTGATACCACCAGTTCAACAGTGACGTGGGGAGGACCACTTAGGTGGGTATTTTACCCTAGGGAAGGGCTGGACCTTTAAGCAAGGTAAGATAAGGCAGTGTTTACAACAGCTGACTACATAACACAGATACAACACAAGGTCCAAATGGTGTTATACACTCCTATGCTACTTACACAGCAATCTCCCAGCCAAGTGGGCTGCAGGAGCCAGACTGACTGTTCCAAGAAGGATTTCCCTCCTTCCCCCAGCCGGCAGCAGTGCAGACAGCAGAGATATTTTCACTAAACCCTTAGAGAGCAGGTGGCATTTGCACAAATCTACATCTCAGTGAGAAAGCAGACTTTGCAGGAAAGCCCTTGCCCCCGTGCTCGAGGGACAAGTGGAAGGTGTGCTGTTACAGCTGACAGCCTCAGTTCATTGCACTGGGTTTTGGCAGCTGTTTTATCTAACAGCACCAGGCCCTTGCCGCAGTGTCCATGCTTGTGTGTCATGACCGAGGGGTGACGTGCAGCACTTACAGGGATGTTCCGTATCTCGGTTCTTGGTTGTTACGGGCATCTATGTCAACTATCCTGTCACGTCAGTTTAACTCTTATTTTTAGCACTAGTGACTTTTCTTTCCGTTCTGGTGATACTTGTAGCATTGTTTAATGTTTTTACTTCCCAATTTCTAATAAGGGAAGCTCTTTGGAGTGGATGCACTGTTGTATCCTCTTTTCTGCTCTGACCAAGGTAAAAGGCTAGAAGCTGCACAGGAACCAATCCGCACACTCCCCAGTCTTCGATTTACCAGCAACAGACGAGGTTAATTGTACAGCAAAAGGTAGAGGAGAATCAAGGCTTCCGCCCATGTGAGGTTATGAACCTCTACTGCATAAGTGTACAGGACGGATGGCAGCAGCTCCAGCACAGCCGGTTAGCTAAGTAACACTTAGTTCAGTAAGATGGCACAGTACTGGTTAAAAACAATGTATCTGTTTAAACAGCTACAGAAGCACTTAAGTGCATCCCTCTTCAAATATGTACTTTTGTTCCCTTTATAATTCTTAAGCCAGAATGTTTAAACAGAACCTGCTTTACCCCCCAAAACAAATATACTCTCAAGGAGGAAGGATTTGATGATAAACTAACGATCCAGAAATAATTTTCCAATAAGTCCTAAAAAGCAGTGGTTCAAAATACTCCAGAAAGCCCAAAAGTCAATTTTGCAAGCAAACAAAACAATAACAAGCAATTATGCATGCCTGTACACTTCAGCGCCCATGTCACCGCTCCCAGCTGGGAGCCTACAAAGTGCAAGATCCCCCTCCAAAAGGGGAAGAGACCCTATGCCAGTTTCAGCCACTTCAGATCAAGCTAGAAACTGCCTGATCCGGGCTGGAAATCTAGAGTAATACAGAAAATTTTAAAGAACACACACAGTAAGCTTGTGTTTTGCTTTGTATGCCACATAAAAAACCTCTGGTGTTTGTCTTTAAATCGTATTTGCCTCTGTCTACCTATTTTACTGCAGCAAGAGTTTCTTCTTGAGTGAGAGAGTGGGAGGGGAAGGAGACATAACAGAAAGGAAGGAACTGTTGCTATAGGCAACTTCACTCTTAAGAAAGAGTGCAATTTCTGTAGTGATCATAGAGTACAATTTAAAATTATCTACAGTATGTTATATAAAGGAAAAAGTTATTAAAATTGTCAAACAGACTAAAACTCTCATAAAAATTGGAACCATATGAGCATTATCTTACAAATGCAATAGCACTGTTAGGCAGCATCTTTTTTTTTTTTCCCCTTTATTCCCCTCTCCCTTGCCCTCTGCCGTTTCAACTGTCTCTTTTCTATCGCATGCATTAGATGTGTTTTGAGGAGGTGGCAAGGGGTCCATTCCAAGTATGTGCATATTTTGCTGAAAGCCAACATTTCTAAAACATGCTAGGAGGAGGAGGAGGAGGAGGAGATAAAATGGCAAGAGCCTGAATAAAACGAAGACAACAGTAGGAAGGAAATGCACAGCTGTCCTCAGTTCTTCCTGCACACACTGTGGAAGATGGAAAATAAAGTTATTTAGAAGATCACCATCATTTACACCAATACATAGCAACTAGGACTATACTGCAGAAAGGTGTTCAACACTCGCCTACAGCTAAGGTAACCAGCTACTTTGAAAGCCAGAATCAAGAATTTTCTATTCAAGCTGAAATCTACTGAAGTCCTTCTAGGGAAGATGTGATGAGTTTGGACCAGTATTATAGCCAGAAACCTGTAGGGGTTAAGGTTTTGTGAGGGGGGAGTTTTTTTTTTTAAAGCAAGAAAAAGTACAATTAATAAGCTGCAGTCTTCTAGAAAACATGATGATCTAGCCAGAAATAATTCCCCTCTTGTTACAATGAAAAAAGTGAGTTTAACTTTCTCCATCCACTGCATCTATACATGTACATCTTGCAGAAGTATTCTGCTGTCCTAAAACTGGACTATCACAGCATTTCCTACTTCATTCCTAACAAGCAACAGGGTTAATAAATAGTTAAGGCAGAGAGATGCAAGTTCAGAGTGATTGTACTTGTAAAATGGTTCCACATGCTGTCAGTGTAAATTTCTAAAACAAACTTCTGCATTTGGCCACAAAAGTTTCAGGCAAGGCTGGCTACCCAGCAGTTGCTTGTAATTCAGTCTAGTACTCCATTTTCTTTCCTCATATTTAACATGAGTAGCTATAGAGTTTTAATGTTTACTTATTCAGTTTTGGTCAAAAAAGTCAGTGCTATCATTGCAAAGAAATAATATGGCCAGGCACATTTTAAGCATTAATAAAAAAAGTACACAAGTACACTCAGTGCTAGAATGCAGATGTGGACTCACTTGAGGAATCATACTCCACAGGGCTACATGAAATGAAGATATCTTTAGCACACTGAAGATTCACCACTCATACCCCACCAAGCAGTCCCAATACAACAACTTGCATTTTACGAACTTGAGGCAGAACTAACCTCTGTACTTTATTCACTCCAAAATCTTGGTGATAATTCTGTGTACACGGAGAAATATAAAGTTAGACCTTTCAGCAGCTAGGCAAACTGGTATACACTGTTCTTGAAAATGCACCAAGTACTAGCACAGATATCCTTTCAAGACAATCAATGGTCACCCACCAAGAAAGGTCCTAGCATGCCTGAGCTGCCTGTAAGTGTAGGGGGATGCCAATCAGCAACCATCTGGTGTCATTACTCTTCCAAATATAATTATTCTTCCTCTGTCTGAAGTACAACTCTTCTTCACAGAACCTAATAGAAAGAAGTCAAAAAAAAGTTGCATGAAGTGCTGCTGAACAGCATTAAACTAGTCACAGGCTCAAAGCAGTCATTATCCTCAGACCAGCTAAATATCATACTGTTTGCAAACAACATGTAATTCCTATTTATAATCTGGTTAACACAGAAGCACCAGAAAATGTAGGAGCACATCTCTCCAGCAAAAAGGCTCAGGCTGCAAGCACCCAGAATAAATATGCTGATTTCCTGCCTAGGGTTGCTGCATATCATTCAGTCAGGTGCCAAACATGGTATCAGAAGTGACTATGGATCAGAGTAGACCAAAGTGATTTGTAGGTCAAAGTTGTAGAGGTTCATACTTTATTCAGAGAGACTGGGTAATAACAACAGGATGAAAAAGCAACATCTGACACATTCAGCTTAGGCTGTGAACTGCAGAAAACAGACAGCATGGCAGGACAGCTCTTTCCTTTTCCATATTAAGGAGGTAGAAGTGGCTGCATTGAAACATTATGCATTCAGTCAGAGAACTGAGCAACAGCCAGCATGAACAAGCCAACTGATCAACTTCAGTTAGAAGGAATGGTCCTGGAACAACACAACTTAAAGAAAACCCAGAATTATACTTCTCTTAAGGGACAGGGCTTTGTGGCAGGCCTTTTCTACAAACCAGTCATTCAACTACTTTTCTTCAGACATGACCAAGAGACTTTGTGCATTAATTCTACGGTCTCTGCAAGAAGAGGGCAAGAGTATTTTCTTTAAAAAAGACCTCCACAAACACACAACCATTAAGCAAACATGAAGTCAGAGACAATGATGGGAAACAGGTTTGTGACCAACTTAAAATCCATGCAGGGCAAGAATACCTATATTAGAAAAACTAAACAAATGAAGAAGAGAATTTCAGTTTCAGCAAACCAAGGAAAAAACCCCAAACAACCCCAACAGTACCCCAGGAAAAAAAAAAATCCACATTTCCATGGATAACTTGTTTCTTTTCCATGGGCCAATGCTGCTTTTCTTCTCTATGTCTCTTTATCACTTCCTTTAGGTTTTGCTTCTTTGTTGTCACCACATGCATTTTCCAAGCTCTATTTATCTCAACTGGAAGATCTTTGTCTTGATTCTTTTTTCTATAAGGAAATCACAACAAAGCATTTTAGAAAAAAATTTCAGTATTATCACATCAATGGAAGATCGATACGAGAACAAGAAGTCTGCTACTTAGCAATAAACCTGGTTTGCAAGTGTGAACTTCTAGATATTACTGAAAAAAGAAAAGGGAAATTCCAGATGTAGCTATTATATTTAAAGGAAGAAGTAGAATACATATTCTTTACTGGGTGTGTAGGATAAGCATGTCCTAAAGAGATGTCAGACAGACCCCTACCTACCACAGAGTCCAAGCACTGGATGGACATGAGCTCTGTAAAGTGTTTAACTAGACTGTTGCCTCCACTTAAGCCAAAGGAGACAAAACTCTTCCCAGACTGGTCATAGGGAAAATGATGGTATGCTCATCTGCACTCCATTCAAGAAACCTTTGGCAATCATGTACAGGGAAGAGTAAAGAAGTGAATTCTGCTAGATTAATCATCAGACATCACTGTTTGGCAGCTTTATACTGAAACAACTGAAACAAAGCATACTGCAACAAACAGACTGAACTGGTGATTAAGTCTAAATACACATTTTTGGGTTGTGTAAGTAATTCACCCTGATGATATAAAAAGGTATGAGAGCTATGTTATAAGATTTCTATTAAGATATTTCCTCTCACTTTTGAAACAAGCCAATGTTTACTGAGTAAGAATTGACAAAAAATGCAGAAAACCCTCACCCAAATGCAAGTCACTCACATTAAACATTCATGAGAAGAACAAGATTCTCTCAGAAATCAAAAATAAATATGTACAAGCCACAACATGATCTAATTGGAAAATCTCCCAATTGGAATTTGGGAAGGGATGGAGATGGACTACTTCAACTCACCCTACTCTCTGCTACATCTGTATCATGTTTTACACTCAAAAAGTAAAGCAAAAGCTAGCGCTCTCCTTTGCTATTTCCAGAATGGAGCTTAAAGCCTCTACTACCCAGTATCACTTTAGCTAAGCACAGTGAAAAAACATCTCCACTCACACCTTGTATTGCAGCCTGAACCTCCACCACTTCACATGCATATCCCTAGCATTAAGATCATTGAAACTGCACTCATAGATCTAACAAGGAAATTGGATAACTTTCCTTCATTTCCTATGAGTTGTAAAACATGTTGTTCAGGATTACTACCCATGACACTAACAATTTTAGGAGTTTCTCACCAGAATGTACTTTCACAAGCAAGTACTTATGCACATATTTACTCCTTATTAAAACTGCACACTACTCAAGGAGTGGACACAGCCATTAATAGTTCACAGCAACATTACACAGCTCTTCAGGACAGGAGGGGAAGGCAACATC
Organism: Dromaius novaehollandiae; assembly: GCF_036370855.1. Taxonomy (NCBI): domain Eukaryota; kingdom Metazoa; phylum Chordata; class Aves; order Casuariiformes; family Dromaiidae; genus Dromaius; species Dromaius novaehollandiae. The sequence goes on along the minus strand of NC_088122.1, from coordinate 4,433,427 downwards.
CATTTAAACTGCAAAGAGCTCTAGAAAGACAATTGAAAACCCCACATACAATGACAGATGTTGTCTTGACACTATATATGGGTGAATCATGTTCTAGTTAAATTTGTATGTGGGTAGCACTTCATTTTAAAGCTCATATGAAATAACAATCATCCAGTACCAAAAAAACTTCTTAAAATAGTTTTTCCTGAGTCCACAAGCACCCAAGCACACTCCCTTGAATCATCATTACCACTTCTCGCAGTACCCACCTACTCCCTGGCTACTCTAGGGTATCTAGTCAGTTATCTGCCCATGCCACCATACAGTTACATAACTAAAAGCAAGGTAATGTTTTCAGGAATTACTAAAATATTAATAGAAACAATTAAGTGTTTAAACAGCTGGCAGAGCACTGCAAACTGTATTAGCCACACAAAACTTAGACTAAAAAACCTAGCATGTAGGCCAATAAACATGTATCTGAACATCAGAGCAAGGTAATTATATGAAATAACAGAGCATGGAATAAATTCAGCTAAATTAAGTATTCCTGAAAAAAATACATTAAAAAAATTAAGACTCTTCTTGAATCTGTGTCCTGCAAAAACAATGTCAACTACTTTTATTCATATAATAGTTGAGGCCCAACAAATTACAAAGAACAGTGGAAACTAACTTCAGAGGCATAGCTGTTCTCACAAACAAAACAAATTTGTCTAGAGAGTGAGGAGTAAATACTGGAACCCCACTGTAAAGACTTTGGTATAGTCATTAGAGAAGAACTTCACTGAAGAGAACTCTAAACAACCACACAAGAATCTCTCAGGAAAATACACAATCTCCTGCCCAAGTCAAAGGAAAAACTTGACAATTCTTGTGCTCAGATATTTTCACAGCCATAACTAAGACAAGACTTAAAGGACTATGTACAAAGATGATGGAACATTTAGAGCAGAAGTTTTTTCTAAAGAGAGGTTGGCTCAAACAGTCAGAAGAAAACAATTCACTTGTGAAATAGTTAAAGAAATAGTTAAGATTGTATTTGGCTTGATTCTGCTATGCTTATGCTGTTTTTGAAAGTTTTAACTCAGTCATTTCCCTATTAACTGTAACATTACTTCAGCACAAGTTTAGAGAAAAACATTGCTGAAAACACTTTTTTAAAAAGGTTGTTTCTCAGCATGGATTATGATTTCAGCAGAGGTTCACACAGCAAAGCTGAACAACAGCCTTACACTCAGATCGTGCTTGGGTAACCAAGATCTGTTTACTACAGTAAATGAAATCGTAAAGCATGCATTTCTATTGCAATTTTTCTTTCAGGAATGTTTCTTAAGCACCTTTTAAGTGCTGTACACACTTCTAGAACATAAGCATGCTCTGCCATGTCCATAATTCTACAGACTTACCCACCTTCTGATGGCTCCCCGGATATGTGCTGCATACGCACCTGCTCTGTGCAAGAGACATCACAGAGCTCACATTGAAGTTGGTTTTGAACCCTGCGGGGGCCACTGTTTCCTTGGTTTCCTGTCTTCTGAACAGCTTCTTTCTTTTTGTGCTTTTGCCATTCTAAGTGCTCCTGGCAAGTCTGCAATCAAACAGGGCAACACATTCATTTCCCTTTCAATGATGGTACTGTTTTTCTACTGAAACACTAAGTGCCCCCTGAAGGAAAAAAAAAGGAAGATTTCCTGAAACAGATGAAAAATACTCACTTCAGAGTCACATTCAAACCTGTTATGTCTAAAAAGCTCAAAGTATAAGAGTCAGATGTATCTCTCCTTTACTGACTTACACTACTGCAGGCAGTCACATATAACCTATTCATTTTAGGTTCTTTATGCAGTCAATTGTGGCCTTGGCTGTAAGGCTTACATATGGTCAAAGGAATCCACTTGGTCCAGTTATGAAGTTTAGATCTTTGTGACTGCTGAGCACACCTAATGCAGCTGGTTTAAAGGTGCCTATATTGTATGTATATGAATTTGGTTAGATGAATGTCATCTTACAAAAGACAAAGAGTTAAGGCTCCTGTTGCCCAGACTTCTTCAATGTCTAAGTCTTCCATGAGGCAATGACTAAGAATTGTAACTAATGTAGACAGAAGTTTAAAAAGGTCAGGTGGTTTACAGGCACACAATAAGTTTCCTTCTAAAAAGTCTGTAGGAGGTTTAAATGTGATGACTTCTTGCAATCTGATTATACTCTTCTGGAAGGACACTGTAGCACTCTGCTAACATTCCTGTTGCATTTTACCACAAGGTAAAATACATTACAGCTGTCCTCATGAGCCCAGGGGTGGCATCACCTTAAATGAAGTTGGACACTGTGTGTTCCTGACCAATAGGCTAACGAGTTAAAGACGACAGTCTTGAATGCCAGATTAGATCTTAAAGGAAGTAATTACATTGTGTACAATGTAGTGAGTTTTTTAGCTTATTACTGGAACTTCAACCTAGTGAGGTCAAAGAAAAAGGAACAGTGAGCACTCCAATTATTTCAACCTCAAAACTCAGCCAGCAGACAGTTCTGCAACTGTATATTCAGATTAAGAAGTCCAGTTCAAGAGCAGGACATGAAAGGAGGAGGCAGGGAGTGATAAACATTTAAATGGAGGAACACAAAGTATGTGGAAAACAGCTGTGGAAAAGTGACAGGCAGAGGGCTGGGGACTGAGCTGGGAATAATGGCGGTGGTATGTTTAGTATAGTTGAAATTAAGACACAATCAATAGTATTTGTACCAATAAATTTACCTCTTTATTTGCAGCAAATATAACAAAATAATTTTGCACTGGATACTGAAAACCATAGTTTTCATGAGAACAGACCAATGCTTACAAGCTGTTTGGCTCGAACTTGGAAAACCTACACCAACATCCTGCATGTTACCAAGCAGTTAAGATGGAACCTGGTGCCTTATCTTGTTAAGAGCAGAGTGGGAAGGGGGTTGTTACCCAACTATTCAGTAAGACTTACCATTAAACCACCATAAGGTCACCCTCCTGTAAAAAGAAAGACAGCTACTCTGTGTTTATAGACAGTTACAGTTACCGCCTTCTACCACTCAAACACTTGTCAAAGACAACTGGAGATTATGAGCATATGAATAATATCTTATTATCAACATATATATTAGTTTGGGAAGAAAAAGTTTCAGAGAGATTGACTAAAGTATTTCAAGTGATGAAAAGCCTAGTTAATAGGGCTTTCTTCTTCTTGTGTGGAAGAAAAAAAAGAGCTTCCATTCAGATTAACAGAAGTAAGCTGAGAAAGTAGTAAAAGAAGGAATTCTTCCCCTTATCTTTAAATATTGTTGCTCATAGTGGAATTCAGTTGGGTAGGTTCCACACATCCATCCACAGGGACAGCTGACTGATACTGGGCATGAAATGAAGATACTAATAACCAACTGCAGAACAGAAAGCACACCAGAAGATCTATTCCCAACCTTTCATTTAAACTAGTTAAAAACAGAAAGATGTTTTATGCATCAGTAAGAAATATTTTATTCTCACAACAGTAAGATGTTATCTGACAAAATTCAAAATATGAAAGAATGTTTAAGGAGTGTTCCTCTGAACTTTCTCTCTCCTGTGAGAAATAAGTTCTTCTTTCATACAGAGTTGCCAGCCAGCTATCCATAAGACTCACTGCTGAAAACTAGGAAAGAAGGAAACAGTTAGAAAAACACGTTGCCAGAAGATAACAGATAAAAGGCAGGCAAAGGATACCTACATGCACTAGAACTTCTGGTGAAAGTATTTCATAGCTGACTGTAGCCTGATCTATCTTACAGATGCTCTGTTGCTGTGAATTATTTTAGCATTGAGTAACAGAACTTAAAGCACACAGCAGCCTTTCAATTACTCTTAGAAAGAAGCACTATTTCCTTCTGTTCAAGGAAGGAGTCCCAGCTTTGTAGCCTTTTGGAAAACCATTACTAGAGCCAATATGTTCTTGTTTCCAAGAAAAATTCATCTATAAGGAAACAAACTTTGGAGACTGTTCCCATCTTGCATAGATGACAAAGGTATTCAGCTCCTCCTACTGTTCCATGTCATTTAATATTGCAGGGTAGGACTATGTAAATTATGAGGAATATCTTAGTTGAATGCTTGAGAGGAAAAAACAAAAAGCCCAACAAGCAAAGCAGTTTCCTTCAGTCTTGGAAGAGCCCTGCTCAGCAGCACTTGTCATAGTCTGAGGGTGTTCTAGGGAAACAGGACACAAGCTTGGATGCTTAATAGTCCCAGACATTGAGGCTTGATATCCTTAGTGAGGGTAAGCGAACAAAATTACTTTGAGGAAATAGCCAAGCTGTTTCAAATGAGGGCAAGCTGAGTACAGCTCTACATATGGAAGCTGCTCAATTGCACACGAGTATTGGAATCACGAGTCTTCTGAACTGATGGAGGAATCCACAAGTGCAAAATGCTTCTTCAGGCAGCAGGTAGTTAACCCACAAAGTTTGCTGCCATAGGAGGCCAGAAAGCTAAATGTGAAGTTAGATTTTAAGGTAAATTCAACTAATAGTAAGTTTGTATTTTAACAAACACAATATTTTGTAATTAATTTCATCCATCAAATATCATCACTGAAACCAGGAATAAGTCCTCCCCTTACACCATGACCAAACAATTAAGTAAAGGGTGCAATGACTTTAAGCTTAGTCCTAAAGCTCTCAATATCACTGCAGGAAGCAGGACACCTAATATGACACCTCTAAGGCCAAATAACTTTTTTTTTTTTTTAAATGATGCTTGATCTAAGCATCCCAGCTGTATTCTTTACTAGGACTAAAATGTCAAACAAATTCTAATGACCATGCGTGAAGTAATTTTGTATGGCACAGTTTCTACCAATATTAGGGGAAACTGTTTGAAAAAAGTCTTCACAACAAACTGTTCCCCAAGATCCAGTCCCCATAGTATCCAAGTGCTACAGATCTGTAAAGTAAACCTGGAAACAAACAACCCCCCCCCACCCTGAATAACTAAGTGGAATTCATAAAAAAGGAGTTATTTTTATCTATTTTATTTTTTTGAAGACCTGTTAAAGGAGATTCAAAAAATGAGAAAATAGAGTCAAAGATAATCAAGCACTGAAAACAGTATAGAGTGTGTCAGATTTAACTGAAGAACAGACTTCATGAAGAAATTTCAAAAGTATGTGAACAAGAAATTCAAAACAGCACACAGTTATTCTAGAAGGCAGAAAAAACTGCCTTTATCATCAAAATATTTACATTTCATCTGCAAGAAAAAGCTTGTATCATTACCAAATAATTATCAGAAGAAAAAAAAATATGGGAGTCAGTTTTTAATCACTTCTTGCCTCTTCAACAAAGCAAAGTTATCCAACATTTTTAGTTATGGATATACTGTTAGCTATTCTTTATACTTTAACACAAACATGCCCAGAAGCTTGAGGAACAAACAATTTACAATCTCAGTGTACCTATTTAGATCATTTTTTAAGAAACTGATGATTGAATGAGTTAATTGACATAACCAATTAAAAGTTCAAATACTAGTTCTGTAACAGTTTCATTTAGGATATCTAACAGTGATAGAAATATTTTCTAGCATAACATCAAAATTCATGAAGAATATGTAAAACAGTTCATATCATATTCTCTCGGGAAATAGAAATATTACTTAGACACTCCAGTCACTTCAAATACTGTTTGGAGACATAGTTATGTAGTAGTAAGTTATGTTTTCTATTTATAAACATACAAATGATGTGAAAATGATTTCAGAGTTTATTTTCGGTTTTAGAAAATGCATTAAAAATAGCCTGTTTAGGAGAATTTAACACTTGGCATGAAACAGACTGAAGAAGTTATTCTCTTTCTATTAGTGGAGAGGAAGAGGCTTTTCCAGAATGAAATTCTGAGTAGGAGGCTCATCCCCTTCCATGACCACAGGAAGTAGTGGTGGCCCTAGTGTTTAAGTGTCACATGTTCGAGAACCCATTTAAAGTCACCCATACTGCACAAGCTTTAAAATAAAGCCAATACATACAGAATACATGAACGCTGGGCTCCAGCAGCACTCATTTGGTGGGTAGTACAAATCCCTGGCAGTATGCTGCAGCTGAGCAGGTACTGGCTGGTAATATTACTTGCTCTCACAATTGCTTCCAGATGCTGGTTGCTCATTTAAAAGAAAAAAAAAAAGTGGGGGGTTAATTGACTGACTTGGCAGGCAGCAGACAATTCACAGATTTTGTTTCTTGATGTCTGTCCCTAAAATAGTAGATAACAAGACTGTTTATAGGAAAAAAAACCATTTAATGACATTCTGGTGGTATGGGAAGGGAACGACATGGAAGCAGGCTAATAGTGCTTACTCTAGGAGAACATCAGCTGGAAGGGAAGGGGAAAAAGTAGGAAGTACTGGCAATCGCTCCAAACAAGTGGGCAGTTTTAATCTACTCCCATGAGGGGTCTCATTCTGATTCCATATGGTGTTCGGTCTGAGACACCACAAAATTAGGGTATGTTGCCAATTTCTGAAGTAAGACACAAGACCTCTTTAAAACATACAAAATCCATTGTTCTTGCTAGTATGACAGATATTCCTACAGTGGGAAGATTTGGTTACTTTGACTCTCCAGAAAAATAACTAGATCTGGAGCACTTGAATTAGAAAGATCTTTTACCACTTAAGAGACAAATAACATGCTGAATTCTAAAAGCATCACCCTAAAATTCATTAGAAAAGTCAAAGCCAATTCATTAATAGCAATACCCAGTGATATTTATTATGGACTGAAATACATTGTATTAGACTGGAGGAAAAAGAGGAAAAAAGGGAAAAGACACTCATCCCTAGAGAAACAGTCTTTACTTGGATCAGTACAACATACAACAACTTTTTAGTCCTTTAGTTACCCTGACAGATGCCTAGGGGCTGAAGACTTATGACCAGTGGCAGATCAAATCAAACTCGTAAGCACCCTTAATAGCTGTTGGTGACCAGACAAAGGACATACTAGCCATCAGGAAAATCTGTCTGTTCTGACTGGTCACATACAAACATCTCCAAAAGACGATTCATCCTAGCAATTGCTTTCTGTTACCTACAGAGGGAGTCTAGACTAGCTTACACACAAGACAGACTTGAGCAAAGTGAAGTCCCCTTACAAAACAAGAAAAACTATGCAGTGATAGAACAACTGGGTTAAATCTCTGTCAAAAAAAGATATTATCTGGCAATAAGAACATGCAGGTTTATGCAGCACAGTATCCTGTCTCCAGTGGTGGTTGTAAGCAAACACCCAGGGAAGAGGTGGAACAGGGCAAACAAACAATACTCCCTCACAACCTCCCCCAGCCTCTACTATCAGCTCCAAGAGCATCCCAAGTCTGACAGAAACTGCTCATTGGAAACCCTCAATCTCTCTCTCTAATAGCTGCTCAGTCTCCTTGTTTTCCCTTTAGCTTTTTGCAATCAAAACATCTGTGAACAAGGACTTTTGCAGACCTGCTATCCATTGCAAGAACCATCACCTCTTGTTTTAAATTCTTGCTTTAAAACTAGCTCCTACTAGCTTCATTTGAAGATTCGTCTTCTTGCACTAGAAGAGACAAGTAACAGTCACTTCCTATCCAGCTGCTTCATGCCACTTCGGATTCCATAAACATCTAATATCCGCTTTAGATCATGTCTCCCAGCTTGCAGAGTCCCAGCCCACTCAGACATCTCTGCTATGGAAGCTATGTTATGCTTTTGATCATCCCCGTCACCCTCTTCAGGCCCTTCCCCAGTCCTACCATATCCTTTCTGAGACAAGGGGAGCAGGGAACTTCCAACACAGGCAAGCCACTACCACATGAACCAGCAGCATAATGATGTTTTCTGTCCTCTATTTTTGTTCTTAATGCCTAACATTTGATTAGTTTAGCTACTGCTGAGTACTAGCATAAACTCCAAAATTTTGCTCCCGAGTTACGATTGCCAGCACCAAGTGTCTTATTTTGTGGAGGACAGTCCCCCGTCCCCCCAAATTTCTCCTGCTGCACTTTTATTGCTTAGTCATCCATAAGGTCTTCCTATAATTCCTCACGTTGTGCTCTGAATACCTTAGTACTAAGTTTTATTGCCTCACTGCTTGCCTTCTTTTTCAGGCCACTAATGAGTATACCGATCCACACATCATTCTGCAAAGTTAAAAACATGCTGATTATTACCATACTATACTGCCAGTACGAGCTGAAAGAAAATATCTTCTCACATAAAAAAGGACTTATAAACAAAAACACCACAAAACACCACACACACACTCTTCATAACCAACTGTTTCATTCCAAATTATACTGCAGTTCTAAATTATATTAATACCTACAGCCAACTGTGCACTTGAGGAAACAATTCTCTCCTGATCCCAGCACTAACTACGCTCAAAACAATATTCAGTTATAACTATTTCAATTACAGAACTGTAAGAGCTATGTTTAGGAGAACAGGATTGTATGTTTTTCCCTCATGACCAATAAAGAATACAGGAGTTTCATAGCCTTCAGCATCAGAAGGGACAGCTTCCTGTGTAAACTATACAGTTCATTCCAAGAGCTAATCTGGTGGCCCCCACAACTCTCATCCTTGTCTGTACTATACCGGGCATATCCCATGTTTAAAAATAAAGTTCCTTCTACACCACTTCTAGCATAAAAACTGATCAAGAATCTTGTCTCAGAGTGAGAAGGAGAGGCAGCTATATTCCTGTCCTTTAAGTCATCAGGTCTATAGTCCTGCTGTCACTGGTATTAGGGCGGATCAGGAAGAGAACTGCCACTGTAGGCAAGCTGCTCACCTGCTGTTAGTCAATGAGGGCTTGTCATTGAGAAACTTGTTTATTAAAGGAGGTAGAAAACTGTCCGATTACCCCCCTGCTCTTTGCAGAATGGCTTGTCACTTCTGTTATCATGGAGTGTCTAGCAAGAATTGTAAGTATTTTCCACCCAAGTACAAATGCATCTACATTTGACTTGAGCTACTCAGCAGTTCACAGTCCTTTCATCTGTTATTTGTAGATTCCTTCCTCCTTCAAATATCTTATTCTATACTTGGCAGTAATTTGATACTTCCCCCTACAAATATATCCTTTGGGTTAGGCTAGATGCCTAAACTTTATTTCCCTGTTTCATTTTACTTTGTGTTACAGCTTTACCTTGCTATCTTCATGACAAAAGATGGACAGGTAATAAATAAATCTAATGCTAACAGCAGGATGGGTTGGAGATGTTAGTGTACAAGCTGTACTGATGGCTTGGTCTAGGAATTCACATTCCTGAAGCTTCAGAAGTTGACAGTTTTTCTTCAAGACACCAAATGTACTCTTATTAGAACTACCAATCTACAACTAGTGCAGATAAGTCTCACTTTTTCAGGAGGAGAACACTGGCACATCAATGTAGATTAAAAGGTGCTGATGAACCTATTCTCTATTGATGCCAAAGTATATCTGCAAAAAGAAAAATCATCAAAAAGCTCCCACAAGCTCCACTGCCTGCTGAAGTGTTCTCAGTACATAGATTAAAAAAAATAAATCAAAACAACTCCCTAGTTAAGCAAACTCCCAACTAGCCTACTAGTTCAAAGGCACAAGTCTGAACAAAGATCTGTTTTTCCCTCGGAAAGCATTAGAGATATGTCTGTAATAAATCACATGAGATGTAAAGACAGTGACTCACTTCATTATCTTTAAAGCCTGAGAACAGAATACTCTGAGACAAAAGTCCCTAGGAAATGCTGATACCAGCTGCACTTTGCTCTCTGGTAGCGGTCTTAGTGAAGAAACAATAAAATGATTGACACAGTACTGCAGAAACAGTACTACAGAGATTACATGATATTAGTCTGAATTTCTGTATTATACCCACTCATTTTACAAAAAAGCACCATTTAAGTAGGCCTGCAAATTTAACCTTAAGGCTCAAAGTTAAATACAGTGCAAAGTAAAGGAAGAAATATGCCAGCAAAAGAAGTTCTGACAGGCAACAGACAAAAGTAAACACTTGGATGTAGTAAACATTTCCGTTGATAAATCACAGCAGTGAGCTCAACATGTAATAGATATGTGAATTTTGGAATAGGTAAGAAGTTGCAAAGTCTTCATAACTTGATAGCATGCCAAGGCAGGCAATTCCTAATTTAGTTCACTGGGAGCCCTCACTTACTACAGACCACCTCACAAATAGGACAGCACATCCTTTTTTCATAATGCAGCTAAATCTTTACAGTGGACAGGTAAGTGGTTTTTTTGGCAAGAAGGGGGCATGGCAGCAGCAGGAGGGGTGAAGTCTGCTCAGACAGACAGACAGCCACAGCTGACTGGAAACAGTTTCTCCCCAAAGGATCAGTAATCCTAATTTTAATCCAGAAAATACGTGTAGATGATGCAAACTCAGTAAACAACCAGTACATACCAGCTGTACAGAGCCATTTTTCAGAAAAACTGCTTTTAAAGACTTAGTTAATTTAGCCAATATCAGCAGTAATATGGAATGAAAGATCCCTTGTCTTTGAACCATTGTGCTCACCAGGTCAGAACATTATTAAAAGACTAATGTACTTCCTGCAAATCACCTGGGAGACAGAAAGGGCTGGGGGGAGTGAGGAGGGGCAGGGAGAAAAATCAAAGTACTACCTCTAAAACTTTCTGAACAACTAGGCTTTCAACATCCAAGAAAGCAACATGACTTAGTACAAGGGAGTTGCTGGCTCCTACTGAAGCCCTAATCCAAATACCACCACACTTCCTCAATAGTTTCAAATCCTAATGAGCCTCTCTGACCCAGTCTCCATACCTGCACAATATGGGCGAGTTTACCTATACCACAAGGATGTAAATTCACGTAAGTCAACTGAATAAAGAAAATACTGTACACACACACAGCCACTGCTTGAGATGGAGTGCAGCTGGCAAAACAGTCTCTGGGAAGAGCCCCTGAGAATTACTTGCAACAGACTAGACCCAAAGCTTGGATTTATTAGCCCTGATACATTGCCTATTACTTCCACTGAGTTATCTGAGAGCAACATTCAAAGAGGAAGAATTAAAGCTCTATTAAATCATCGTGCAACAGAGGAAGTTCCCAAATAGGGTTTTCTTTTCAGTATCCTGTCACCTGAAATGCACATTTTAGTGCCAGAATGAAATGTGTAGAGATGAAAAAAACTGAAGGTAGTAACAACTGAGACTTTTCAATTAAAGACTGGACACACAGAGAATAAACAATCTTAATCATTACTAGCTTTACTATGCAACTAACATGAGCAAGTGCTGTCAATACAGGTTACCAACTAAAACAAACAAACAAAATCAGGAAGTGTCCATGGATTAATACCTGTAATTTTGGTGTTATGACAGGCTAGGGAATAGGTTTCCACTGCTGACTTCCATAACCATAGTCCTGTCCCCGCTGTGTCTGACATGCTCCAGAGGCAACAGCTGTATTGGCCCAACAGTGGGAACATAAAATTTGCCATGCAGGAGTTTGCTGTATCGTATGGCTTGCTGCACTGGTTGGATGTGATTGAACGGTAGCGGGCTGAGTGCTGTAAAAAAAAGAAATAAATGAAAGATACAAACAAATATACAGGAGCACAAGGTTTTCATTAACAGACCCAGTTTCCATATGCAGAATCAACTAATATTGTATTTTATTAGCACCCTGCAGGCCAGTCAACTTCTGCAAGCTTTGACTAACACTGCAGTACAAGTCTGTGCTACAAAGTTAAGGTCACAACTGATGAAGACTGGAGCTGAGATAACCACAGGAAGAAGCCAGAACAGAGGTCTCCGAGAAAGACGATAGTAGCACAGATTGCACACTATGATGAACAACAGTTTTACCTTGGGTACCACGGGCAGAAAACACTCATGGTTTTATCCAGCACTAAGTCAAAGCGGAATCATTAAAACATCTTCTCATTCACTTAAGTAATGTATCTCACTCCTTAGTCCATCATTACATCTTTGCCCTACAAAGTATAATTCAGGCAAATGTAGCATGCTAAAAGTTGCAGCAGTAACACTTTTAAGGAGCACATAACACACCATCCAGAGAGTGAGCTCTCCAATGACACACGACATTTAAGAATGTGCCCAAAGGATGCTATTGTTGGGTTCGTTAAATTCAAGCTTTCATTTTTTATATTGCTCTTAACTGTGTAATTAATTCCAAAGCTCAACATTTATTTGCATATACAGTACATGTCTACATATTTTATAATCTAAATATATAAAAATGCTATTGCTACTGTGAAGACACTGATCAGTACTATCTGTTCTAAAGCAGCCTTCAAATACAAGACCATTACCATTTTATTAATAGATATTTAAGCACTATAAAGTGTCATATCCTTTCAGAGACAATGGAGGACTAAGCCAAGTATATTTGAAGGAACACTACATGTGACATGTTTAAAACTCTCCACTACATTTTAACATTATGCTTATCCTCACCACTGACCTGCATCAGGATAAAACCTAGCATGGAGATTTCATGCTTGGCTTTACGAAGAATCTCCAAACCATTATGCAGATAATGCAAAAACACCTCCCTTTAGATAAAAATCTATCACTTGCAACCCTATGACATTTCTCCCCTGAAAAACAAACTAGAAGCAGTCCCTATGTGCGCATGAAACAGCCATTCACAGCTTCATCTGGAAAAGGATGCTCAAGACAAATACACAAGTACATTACATTTTTGCTACATTTTACATCCTCATTTGCCTCAGTCTGCATATTTAATGCCCTCATAATATCCCTGTGGGATGAAGAAATGCTGTTATACAGACAGAAACAGAACTACAGAGGCCATGGAAATGCTAATGTGGTTTCTGGGAAAGGAAGACAGAGAGCAGCCTAGAGATCACGGAATGGTTGAGGTTGGCAGGGACCCCTGGAGACCACCTAGTCCAACCTCCTGCTCAGAGCAGGAACAACTAGATCAGGTTGCCCAGGCCCATGTCACACAACACAAGCAAAGGTTATTTTGGTTCCAAACTTTGTACTAAATGCTTGCATGAATGGCACATGGGCTTTATAAAGGAGGATTTTTATCTACATATCCCACTGACAGGATAGCCTATCCCTTCCAGCAACACAGATGTAGATTCTTGTTATATCCAGACAGAGAAACTTGATAAAAAAGTAACTTATGTTACTGAAGAAATCATTATAACCAGATCTCTGTCAGCTCTTGACTGTAAACACTTTGTAACACTTTAGTTATAAGAGCTGAAGTACAGCATGAGACATACAATGCAGATAGTTTATTATAGTGGGGAACTTAAGTCAGAGAAAACAGAAATAAAAAAAAAAACATAGTTCATTAGTGTAACAGTTCACAGCAACTTCCCTAAAATGACATTATTCCACTGCATGAGGAAAATGGACTAAGAACTTCCTCTAAAAGCCTTTTCAAATCATGCACTTTCCCATCTTACCTATAAAGTAGAAAACTGTTAGAGCATTCCTCCCTCTCCCACACCTCTACTGCTTGTGCATGTACTATTTTGAAGACATGGTTCACTCCAACACCCAAGTCAAAGGTTTGTTTTTTAAAGAGTCAACATTTGCAGAGATTGAATAACTTATAACTCCACTTGCTTTCATGTTTAGGTATTTAATTTCAAAAGATGAAACAAGGGAAAAAGTTATTTACTTCTTCCAGCTTCAGAAACTGTTAAAATGAAAGGCCACAGATAACAGCAAACATTTAAATTGAGACCTTTTAAAATTGGATATTAATATTACTCTAATAATTACAAGCATTAGTCTCCAAGACTTTCCACTGTGTGTACATGGAAACAGAAACAAGAACCATCACCCTTCGTAAAGAGACTGCTAAATATATTGAAAAAAAATCGGGGGAACAGGAGAAAAAAAAGAAACTGAGCTTGTACATACAGAATTCAAAAGCATCACGCTATGAGCTTAAAATGTAATAGCTTCCCATCCTCATCAGAAGCAGAATTTTGTTATAACACTCCCCCCGCCCCACAAAACACAATGAGTCTACATCATGGCCTTGACTTAACATTAAGCTTTAGGTCTTGTAACAAACCAAAACTTTGAACTGCAGGGTGTATGTCAAAAAAAAGTGATCATCTGTTCTCAAAACCAAAGTTGTTCCTCTGTGAATGCTTTGTAACCTTTATCAAAGATAAATTGCTTAGTGACTTTGACATTTTTACACAGTGCTATCTTTGAGAGTCACTTTAGAATATTATCTAAAAAGGTAGTTTACTAGAAATCTTAAAACAATAAATGTACAAATTCAACATGCAGAGTAGGGAAAAAACTCTTTACCAGTATCAGGTAGATCCTAAAGCCTGAAATATCATTATTCCAAGACAGAGAGACTTTCTTAGGAAGCTTACTGCTCATCCAGTTCAAACTATACTGAATCCTGTCCCAGAACACATCATACAGTCAGTAGAAATAACATCAGTATCTACAGCTGAATTTTGATTAAAATGATTACAAATTCAGTATTGTCTTCTGACATGTCATGTTAGAAAGCAATAGACAGCAGTTATGAGGCAACTTCCAGCTCACGTAAGGCAGCCTAAATTTACACATATAGCAGTGAATTTGTCAGGGGAGACTTTTAATAATACCATAGCATCCCAGTATCATCATTATCTGAAGCCTATACAGGGTATGACCAGGACCATTCTGAACTGGTTTCAGGCACATCTGACAGAGTGCTCCCACATGGCTGTGACAGCTGATCTGCCTGAACTAAAGATTGTATGTGAATTGCCCCCAGGCCAGTTTTGATTGCAGTGGTTTACAGCATCTGTAAGCTGCTTTGGGGAGAGAATTTTGAAAGACAGGACTTGGACTGTTATTACTATGGTGGTGATACCTCTCATGTATCTCTTATCTCCTGGCTGTTATAACACCCAAGATATTTGGAACTAGATGACTGGAAATTCTGAAATTGAGCCTTTACAAGACACAGATAATGCAGATTTTTTGTGAGAATTTCCTTAGACATCCCGCTGTCACATATTCAGAGAAGTGTTCAGCAAGTAACCATATCCGAAGTGTAAGCTTGGTGTTATATTAATAAAAATAAAAATCAGCCATCAGTCATCCTGCTAGATGGCCACACATATGCTGGCACTTTGATCAGGTAACCTAGAGACAGTTCCTCAAGACAGATCCCATACTGCATGGTGTAATGTATTAAGTCTACAAGATTACCAAAACATTTACCTGGAAAATGCAAAGCTCTACATGTTTGAGGATAAAAAAAAAAAGGGTGAAGACTACATGTTGCTTCACTTTAAGCATTTGCTGCAGACTGATACACTTCACATATCATTCACATTTTTCAGCTGTGATTCTGATACAATGCTCAAGCTACCTACAAAGTTTGGTGACCTAAACAGATTCATGTTATTATAGCACAAGATTCAACAGGGCTTTAATGTTTCAAACTTTCACTAACAAAAATAGTCACGCATTCCTCTGGAAAGACCTGTATCTTTACAAAGAAGAAATCGTCCTTAGAATTCTGAAATATATCCTTGAAATATGAAACACTTGAAGTCTTATAACAGTCCTTTTGTCATGTTTTATTTCTTCCATGATGATGGTAAGATGTGTAAGGTTTGCACGAGTGCTGTAAATATTCAAGCCAACTGATAACTTCATAAAGCCTGTAAGATATTTTGGAATTATGGCATTCATATTGCCATATTTTCTCTATTTAAGACCATGCAGAATACATGCTCTGAAACCAAAAAGCTCTGTCAATGACTGCAAACCATTCATATCAAATATTAAAAACAAATAATACTGTGTAATTATTGTTGGTGCCAGTCCAAATAATTTCAGTGCCAAGTTTGACAGCAATGTCAATGGACTTATTACCAATGTATATAAATCAAATTCATGGTTTCAGGGAGGCAGTTACATCACTGTAGACATGTGAACCCTATAAGGACAGGTAAGCAAATATATTTGTGTATTGTTTTTGTTGAAACAAATACTTAATCTTGAGACTAACAAGCTGTTCTCAAACAACCATTCTTGAGCCATACATCCCACTGTTCATAACTCCCTACCCTCAGTTCACACATGGGTACTTGAGTACAATGCTTTGCCAAACAATGCAAGATACAGGAAAAGCAGGCACCTTCCTCAAGCCTTCCAGGAAAGAAGGGAGTAATTCAGACAGCATTTACTACGCATTTTTATTGTTCATGAAGAAGTTTCAGGGACTGAAAGATAATGTGAAATGCAAATAACATTTTCTTACTGATAGTTTGACAGAAAAAGCCTTTTTCACACCAAGCTGAGATTAGAAGATGTGGTCACTCAGTAAGCTTAGTCTGACTTTCTACGCTAAGCAAGGTTACAGCATGCAATGAGGTCTCATGCACAGGCTACAGCCATGCAGACAGTGACTTACTTTAATACAAAAAATACTAAACACTTTACTTCTATAAACCAGAGACAAACACATAAAAGCAGGCTACCTGCAGTCACAAAAAGTTACTATGCTTTAAGAAGGGATCTTAAGTATCACAACTTAAACACACATTCAGATTTATCACAAATTAACACATGCTTCCTAAACATTTTCTTCTATTTAGCCTGGGACACATACCAAGATTGAGGATCATTAAAAGAACGGTCATCAATACTTTTATATTTTAATTGCAACAGAGTTAACAGCTTACTGGAAAGAGAACTATACTATAAATAAGCGCTGTATCAAGCGGTGGCACCGTTCAAAGCTGGTATGAAACTATGCAAAACCAAAAGCTTCATAAATGACGACCTTGAAATGAAGAGGACCACAGGCAACAAGAAAAGCTTCCACTGTGCTTCCCCCATTTTTGCTGTTTCACTGAGGAGGTATTTTACTCACTACTAAACTTTCAAGGAGATGTTTTTAAATGCTAGGCTAACACACAGTACTAACTGCTACACAACAAAGAGGAGAAAATTGCAGATGCCATTAATACACAAAGGAAAAGCAAAGTCAAAGAAAGGGGAAGAGGAAAAAACTTCAGTAAGGGCTTATTTTAACTGCAAATTTAAATTGAGTTTTAAGTTATCCACATCTGTCCACAAGCCATTAAATGTGGCAGGTTTAACTTGAAAAGCCTGGTACCTCACTGTAGTGGCGCAGAGAAGCTTGCTAACATGCTCCACCAGGCAATGTGTCCACTATCCACTGCGAGGAGGCTCTCCACTTGCAAGCTCACTAGCCCTCTAATGCTTTCCCAATGTTTTCTGCATTGCTCTAAGAAAGGCCAGAGAAATTCTCCCACAAGTTAGTGAAAATTTAAACAGGCTTCTCTTATTGCAGTGCAAGGAACAGCAGAATATGCCCCAGGTGATACAATTCACTTCACAAATGAAATAACAGCACCAGCACAATGAAACAAGTACTTACTGCTAACCACAATGAAGGTAACTCCTAGGGAGTGAAATACCAAATATGACTCCATCTTTCTACAAGCAACCAGGCGAAGGAACTTCTGGAGAGGACAAAACACTCTGGGGTGGAAACCAAGGAAATCCCAAGGGCCACATTACACCAGGAGCAAAAAGAGCAGAGAAATACAAGAAAAGCGGAACCAGAAAACGTTATTTGGGAGGATGCTCACAGTGGAGCTACCCTCAAGTATGGTACACACACACACAAAAAAAATCACTGTCTGGGACTACAAAGCACAAGGAGATAGAACTGAGGTGTGAGGCACCCAAAAATCTTGGAACAATATTGAGAACTTTTGCTCAAACAGAAGAGAAGACTGGTGGCTGAAGCTCTGCAAGGACAACAGAATGGGTGGGGAAAGGGCTCTTAAGGGAAAACTGAGGTCTGAAAGAAACATGACACATTAAAAGAGGAAGAAGAATATAAAGAAACCAAACACATCAGGGAGGAAGAGGGCTGCCACGGAGGGAGGGCAGCACAGGAGCCAGGACACCTTTCAGGAGCTAGATACTGAACAAGGCAGAGAAGGAAGGAAGAGGGAGCTCCAGCACCCGAACCCGAATCCGAATCCCCCCGAGCTCCCTTGGGCCAAGGAGGGCCAGGCCCGTCGCAGGTGCGCGACGGGACGAGCGCGGGGCCTCAGCGGGAGCCCGCTCCCAGGCACACAGCCCTCCCAGCTGCCCCAGGGGCGGGCGCCCCGCCGCCATTTTAGCCGCCCTGAGGGCGGGGGGCGGGAGCCGCCATGCCGGCGTCGCCCCGGCAGCGGGGGGGCGGGGCCTGCCCAGGGGGCGGGCTGGGCGGTGCCGGTAGCGGGGAGGGGCGGCCCACTCCTCCCGCCGCCGGTTACCCGCCCCGAGGCCCGGCAGCGCCGTGCGCGAAGCCTAACGGCTCCCAGCCGCCATTTTAGCGACCGCAGCGAGCCGCGGGAGGGGGGAAGGGGCACGTGACGGCGCGGCGCCGGGGGGGGGGGGGCAGCCGCGGGGGGAGGGTCCGAGCTTTCACACAACTAACTGCGACACGTCCGCAGCGACGGTTGCGACACTGGTGATAAACGAGGGCATCGATTATTGATACGATATGTCGATGTTGTTACATCAGTCGCCTGCCATCGATGTCTGTCATCGGTGGATGCCGTGACGGCGGCGCGGTGCCGTGTCTGGGCACCGGCTCCTCACAGGTAGGCGGAGAGCGGTGGCCGCGTGCTGCCAAAACCCGCTGCTTTAAACGTCGTTCGCGGGCCTTCCCGGAGCAACTGCTCGGTGTGTCTGGAAATACACGCCCGAATGGACCTAGAAATCCGTTCAAGATATATGTGTGTGTATATATGCATATATGTATACGTACACACACATATAGGGTCTATTGTGTAATAATAGCTATAGCATACTCCAGATAACCAACCACTCTTGTGATCAAGGAGAGGATAAAACAGATTTATAGTGTTTTATCATGATGACAAAGATAACATATAAACAAGCTACTTAAAAGAGCAGGGTACAAAGAATCCGTGGAGAAGTCTGTCAGAAAACGGTCTGGAGCCACCTCCCAGGTCATGAAGTCCTGAAGTGAGTCACTGCCGGAAGAGGGAACCGCAAGGGCTGGGGCTACTCAAACTCCTCCTTTCTGTAGCTAATAGGACTTTTGAATAAAATCAGCAGACCTGCGTTCAGGTGCTTTGCTGATCCTACCCATAAAGCGCTCTTACATTCTCTGTTAAACTCCCATCTTAAAATGAAGGAGGCATTTTGTCCCTGTTACATTTGTTAGAAGGCTCTGCAACAATCTTTCTCCTTTTGCAACCTGCAGTTTCTAGCTGATATTTATTCAGGGCTGGTTATAACCATTTGTCCTTGTGGCAGCCACTTCAGTGCTTCACTTCACATTGTTCATTTTCCTGCCATACGCAAGAATCATGTAGACAAATGTCTTGCAGTATCACCAAACATAACTCGGTTGGCGCTGAACTTTTTTCATGTTTCAGTGTAAATCACCAACTAGCCTGACGGAACATAGATGTGAAGAGCCAGATGACATTACATTGCATCATCGTAAAATAACTTCACCAGGACACCTCGCTTTGCATTTAAAAAAATTCTACATTATCATGAAACCTTAAGACCAATGTATTTTCACAATGAACTGAAACACGGCAACAGAAAATGAATAAATTTCAGCACAATGAGATCATTCCTTTAAAAAATCACCTACAGGTTAGCAAGATAATACCTAACCGTCATCACAATTTTACATAACACAATGTTTATAATGCTTAATGAAATAATTATGCTGAAAATATGCAGTTGTGAATAACAGTACCAAAGCTCAGTGCAGCAGTTTCATGCCTACGGCCTCAATTTTGGAAATGTGAGACCTATTTTAGGCCCAAGAACATGGTTGCTTAATTAAAAACAATGATACAAGAAAAATGCAAGCTACACAGTAACAGAAAGCTGCCATTGATGTGAATGACAAAATTGTGATATTGTGGCTGGCATACATAGCAGCATGAGCAAATAACAGATGCACAAACATCTTTAATATTTTATGCGGCCTTGAAGGTTATTTCCAGACCTGTCAGGCTTGGAATTTACACGTATGGATTACCCATCTGGCACTGAAAGCTATGGTAAAGACAAAAGAAAAAGAGTAATAACTCTTTCCAGCATTTCTCTTAATGGTTAATTTCTTTGATGGACTCTTGATTTAATGATGCTTCCCATCACCTTCTCTTTGTTACCATGCCCTCCAGACTATTGCAGAAACTGGCTTGTTCTTGGGCATACTGTATGGAAGATTAGGATGCCATACATAACAGCCCAATATAACAGGACCACGATAGGGTTTCTGAAATGTATTTCTGGACAGAAAACCAGATACCATCAGTGCAACAATGTTGGGAATTTACTATGCAAGGCCTTTGCCAGAGGCAAAATTGGAATCTATTCCAAGTCAAGGTAGGTAGAGGAAAGATATTTACTATTTTGACTGTGTGATTTTCCATGCATCCCAGGGTAATTATTACTAGTAATGTATAAAATATTGCACAGGTATGCATACAATGAAATGGCAAAACACACATGCCCCTGTATGGTTTTGCCACTATATCTCAAGTGTCCATCCTTCGGGCTGGATCTCACTACTCTTCTAGCCCAGAAAAAGGTACATTAATGTGATTTTAGTCATGTTACTCAACTAAGTAAAATTCAAATTCATGAGTTGTCTTTGATAAAGCAAGTAACATTAAACATTTTAATGCGGCAATACTCTAATGTTACTTTTTGGAATTTCTGTCCGAAGTTGAGTACCAAATTTAGACTTTGTCAGGTATACAGGATTTACAGTCTTGCAAATTCACAACTGAGTCATGCACAAAACATACTGCTTTGTGCCATGAGTATTATTGCGCAACACTATGTTAATGACAAAAAGACACTAGTTTCCTGCAGAATAGTGTAATTTTACATTCAAGGACTCTGCCTGTGGAGTGGAATGCAGGCATGGATGCAAAGGTATGGCCTTGACTACCAAAAATGTGCTGGCTCTGGATGGAGGGAGAAGAGTTAGGATCATTGCAGAAGGCCTTCCTAGAGCATAGAAAAGAGCTGACCATCACAGCTTCTGCTGTAGAGCATTTCTTTTGCACAGGAACAATTTAATCTCTTAAGGGAGAGTCGCAAGCATTCCTTTGTGCTATTGCTCAGTGAGGCTCCCCTGTTCCTCCGTGCTGCAGCTGGCACCATGTCTACATCCGCAGAGAGAGAAGACTTCAGCCAGCGGGGAGTTACTGACCACAGACACCCCAGAGCCTAGGGCTGCCCCCCTCTTGCTAGCTCCTCCGGTCTGGTCTAACTTTTCCTACAAGGGGGAGCTTGCACTTCTACCCGTGGGAGCACAGCACAGGGGAGCAATGGAAGCGAGACCCAGGGGCCCGAGCTCCTGGCAATCACCTCAGCGAGGCCCAGCTGAGCGGGCTGAGGGCGGGGCAGCGCCAGCTCCGCGGGCCCTGGGCAGGTCCCCATGGGGACCCCCTTCGGCCACGCCGCCGGCACCCGCCGGCACCTGCGGCTCCCCCCTCGCCTCCACGCTGCCCTTGCGGCCGGGGCGGCTCGGGCTCTGCGCGCCATCGCCGCAGGCCCTCGCCCCGCCTCAGGCAGGCCCGTGGCGGCGGCGCGCGGGGCCCATGTCCCCGCGCGAGACCGGCGGCGCCCCTCCCCCGCGCGGCGCTCCTCCTCCCCGGCCCGCGCTTGACGGACGGGACGCGGGGCCAATGGGGCGCCGGGCACGTGCGCGCCGCAGCCAACGGGGCTCGGCGGGCGGGGCGTGGGCGTGCCCAGCGGCGCTGCGAGCGGCTTGTTGTGCGCGCTGCGGAGCCGTTAGCCTCCCGCTGCCCAGGCCCTGCCGAGCTGCCGACAGGTGAGGCCCGGCCGGCTCGGGTCGCCGGGGAGCGCCCGGGAAGCCCTGCGCGGCTCCCGCGGGGCCGGCGGGGGCAGGAGCGGGCCGCGCGGGCCGCGCTGGCGAGGCTGAGGCCTGGGCCGGGGCCTGGGCCTGGGCTGGGGCCTGCGGGGGGGAGAGCCGGGGCCTGCGGGGGGGAGGGGCCAGTCGGAGGGGGAGCGCGGGCCCGGGGTGGGGGGGGGCCGGGGCTGCGGCCGCGGCCTGCGCTCGGGAGTGCTGGGGCCGGGCCTGGGGCCTGCGGGGCGGCGGGGGCCTACGCGGGGTGGATGGAGCCCGGGCGGTGGAGGAGGAGCCCGAGGCCTCTGTACTCGCGGGCGGCGAGGCCGTGGGTCTCGTTGCCTGGGGCTACTGCGGAGGGGGCCGGCCCTGGGTGGGGGATGTGCTGCCTGGGTCCGTACCTTATCCTGGAGTTTCTCTTCCGGTTAATGCTCGTTGTTCTTTATATTTATTTTGTGTGCGTCTGCAGTAGGTCTTTTAAATCTCCCACCTTCGATAAGACTGGTGCATCTTTATTGACTGGCAGTATCTGAGGGTGGGCTTCCTAATGTGGACAGCACTTATTAATATCAGTGCTAATTTAGGCCTGCTAGGAATGAGGTTAGGTAATGCTGTGCTAGCTGCCTTTGACTGGAAGAAATCACGACTGAAGTAGTAGCCTACTATTGTTAGTACTGGTGGGAGGTTTTTCACAGTAGAGCACTTACTCTTTAGGTAGCGACTGGAAGAGGCAAGAATGTGTTAGGGGAGCATTCAGTGGGAGGATGTGGGTGAAAAGAATGTGTGCAGCGGTAGCCTGGAGGAAGGACCACTGAGCTGTGGTGGAATAGTTTGTACAGAAGTGAGTATGCAGGCAGTCATATTCTGTAATGTTGGGTAGTGGAGTAGCATTATCTATAAGGCAGTGGCCTATACCTGAGGCTTGCTGAGAAGGGAAACATTTCATGCCATGAAGGGATTATGCCTTGGATCCTGTGATCCACGTAACAAGATGCCTGTGGGAAAATAAGGGTGGGAACAAATAAGAGGAATAGAGATTCATTTATTAATATCTCCTATTAGTACTACTTATTAATGTTGCTGGCTGTTGACATAATTGAGCACTTCTCTTGATCTCTGTATTTCTTCTCCTTTTTCTGTTTCATTTTATGTTATGAATGCGAATGTGGATGTTGATTGCTCATGTTGTATGACTCTTGTCTCTCTTGCAGTCTGCTGTCCCCCAGTATTCACGTTTTAATCGCTTTCCTTTCTAGATCTGTGTGAACGGAGTTCTCCCAGACCAATGTGTCTCTCTTTAAAACTGGGATAAAGTCAATATTCTATGTGCTTTATCAAGCCTATATGGTACACTTTCATCAGTTCTTGGATTTCCAGTGAATCTTGGCAGTGTCTGTAGTGTGTGGTCGTAAAGCCTAATTCCCTGAGCCTTCTAAGTCTGTGCGGCATACTTCTTTGCTCTGAGGCCATGCTAGATTTGGTTTTGGAGCAGTATAACTGTTTGTATGATGCAAGCGAGTGTGTGGCTTCATGATTAAAAGTGTTCAGCAGTTCTGACTTAACAAACTCCTATTATTTGCCCCTGCAGTATGCTGTCCATCTAATTCCGTTGGAATGAGAACAGGAACATCTTAAGCTGGTGTTGTGGTTAAGTATATTGTATAGTGAATTTGTGGGCTTAGTTATTTGGCCCCGATGTAGGTGGTTCTGCAACCCCAGATAAATGTGGCTATACCGCTTTCCCGTGTGTGGTCTCATGCAGTGCCAGGTTTGTGGGAGCGATAGTAGTAGTGTTAAGAACAGTCTAAGTGGAAGTACTGATATTGTGTATAGCGTCTTTCTTGACTTAATCACTTCTGTCGAATGTGGCTAGCTTCTAGTTGTTGACGTTAGCTTACCATGAACTGAGACCTATGCTCCTAATTCAAGCACTCTATTTTCTACTTGCTATTTCTTGAGTATTCTGTCAGTTATTTTCTCCTGAAAAAATTGTCTTCTCTTGACCTGCTAGTGGCATGTTGTTTTTCTTTTAATATCTGTTTCTTTAAGCCCTTACACCAGCCTGTTTTGTTGCTGAAGGGTTGGTCTCTTTAGTATTTGTTGCTTGTTTGTTACAAGGCCTCTGTGAATTGATTACAGCAAAATGTTATTAGATATTGCACTGAGTGTGTGTCTTGTGGATAAACTACTTGTAAAGATGGCAGACTGCTAGTTAAAGAAAACTTAAGGTTGCTGTACTTGCAGACTTAAGGTATTTGGAAATGCAAAAAAACCCAACTACCTCTAAGCACTATAGAAAAAGCATGGAAATTAGCTCTAGGAAATTAGTTTCCCTCTAATTTAAGCATTTGGAAGCAGTGACATAGTATCAGCATAAGAGAGCTGTTACATTTTTGCTTTCTACTAAAAACTAGTTGGGCCCTTTCTCCTGTTTGAACTGCAGTTTTGTGATCTAGGTACTTGCAAGCTTCAAACTGCTGGCCTAAATGATGCATTTGATTATACAACCTTATTATATGTAGGTGATGTATGCAAAAATAGATTTTAAGCTTCTTTTGTTTTTGTTTCTTTTTTGAGGGGGAGTAGGGTGGAAAGAAGCTATGCTGAGAAGACAGAGGATTTCCTTGTGTGTGTGTGCACGCACAATTTTGTCGTCTTTTTTATTTGTACTGCTAGTAGCAGTAGCATAGTGAATATAAACTATAATTTCCCTCTTACCCAGCACTTCCTTGGCCTCCTTGTAGGAGAGCAGCAGGAAGTCTTGGTCCCTCATCAAACGTTCAGAGATGGATTTCCAGCTATTTTTGTTGTGCTGATGCTACCAGTTTGATGCTCTGTCCTGCTTCCATTATGTCTCTTGCCTTCCTGTTCCATCACAGTGGAAGTACCAGCTGCTAATCCAACGATGGGTTGAATGGTAGTGAGGAGTGTCAGAATTTGTCTGGAAACCATAGTTCTTGTGCCCTCTTCTTCTCATCTTCCACAAATATCCTGTGCATAGGAAAGGAGTTCTTCCCCAAGTGTTTTCTTTCCAGCATAGTTCTTGGTCTCCATATTTTTTTCGAGGCAAAAAAGCTAGCCAGAGGCAATGACTGGTCAAACAGTCTGATGCTGTCTAGAACAAGAAGGTGGTTGACTTCTTTTGTTTATATCAGTTTGTAGTAAATCTGTCCTTTTTAAAATACTGATACAGAAGTTAAGGTAGTTTCAGCCAGAAATAGTTGTCCAGCTCTGTCTTTTCTGCTCAAGAACTCCACTATGTTAACTGTCAGCATCTGACCCAGTGACAGAACTGTGGAAAGTATTGAAGTGAAGCTCTGAGCACAGTTTTATAGCCTACTCTCTCTGTCATGTCTAACTATTAACCTTGAAAGATAGGGAAATCTCAGATCTAGCTGCAGTTTGTTTGGTATCTTAGTTGCATAATTTCAAATTGGCCCTTGTTCACAGACATCAAGTAGAGGTGATTTGGGAGGCCCTGAGCCTCCCCTTCATGTTTAAGCAGAAGTGGATGGTAATTATGGCCAGTTCTTATGTGATTTGTGGCAGCCCCCTAAATATGATTAATTTTTATTCCTGTGAATTGAGCACAGTTCATCAGACTGATGGTAAAATGGGGTTGTTCTTCAGAAAATGGTTCTAGCTTTCCAAACTGCGGTTTATTTTTTGGCCTTGAATGCTTATGTCTCTGAATGGCAGTATAAGCATTGACAAAAACACTTATCTTGATTTGATGTTGTCAGTTTCTGAACATGACTAAAAAAAATTGGAGAGAAGTGTTTAAAACTTTTTTAAAAACACTCTGATTGTTAAAGAATATGTAAAACCATTTTGTTCAAAATATTAAAATGTTGGCAGTTATGATTTATTAGGTAACTAATACATTTATTTCCAAAGTTATATATATTAAAAAAAGTTTGTTGAAATGACATTCAGTGGTAGATTTTAGTAGTAGCCTTTTCTGAGGTTGTGGAGGCCCCTCCTTCTCTCCCCCCTGAAACTGAGAAAACTCTTGGGACCTTAAACTTAGTCTAAGGGGGAAAAGGGAAAAGTCTTTATCCTAGGAGCACGAAGGGGGAACAGAACTGATGAAAGGATGAGATCCACTAATTCAAATTTTGAAGGACCACCAAGCAGAAACAATCTATTTAGTTGCCTGATTCACAAACAGAACTTAAACATTAGTGTAAAAGGAACATATATATATGCAAGTTAATGTGAGTAACTATGTGGCTTAATACTTGGAATTTTAGTATATGAAAACCATTCTGGCTAGGGCAAATGCCAAAGTCATTTTAAAAAGGTGACCTTCAGCATATTTCAGAAGGCTGATCTTTATGATTTGGTTTATTTTGCCAAAGAATGAAAAAATACATGCCAAAGGAATAAAAGGGAATATTTAATTCCAATTTTCCTGGTTGCTGATTTAAAGTAATGCGGCTCAGGAGGAGAAGAGTTCAGATGAAAGTTATCCAGGACAGAATACTGCCCTTACTGAGCACTGTGGGACAATAAAAGGAGAATGAGGTAACGGCACAACTTGGAGAAAGGACTCTACAATACCTCTCTCTGCTTTTAACTTCTCATGTGTATGCAAACGTCATGATTCAAAATTCAGGAAAATGCCTATCCCAAAGAAACATACGATTCATACTCATTAAATACAATGGCTGCTAATTGGCCTAAGCATTACAAGCAAGAAAATGTGAGATCCAGATTCTTTCTTAGTGATCATGGACTTTGCTTTTTAGTAACAGCATCAGGCATCTCTCAAACATAGGCACACAGTACCTCATTTTTAAATTACTTTTATTCATATGGAAAACTTGAGCCCGATTCCCTGCTTTTGTCATGTGTAGTTGAAATAATCTGATAAGACTGAAGCATGTAACTGAGATTCAAGCTGAGGTTTTGAAGTTTGTGGCCCCGTCTCCATATGCAAAGGAGATGGGTCTAGATCAGGAAATTGGAAGAGAGGTGTCCAGGCTGTGGAGCACTGGGAAACTTTTTTTCTTTACTGGGAGATATGTAGGCCTAATAAAGTTGTGTTTTACTGGTGTGGCTTCTGAGGTGAAAATTATTCTATTCCTTAGTGATTTCTAAGGAGACAATATGTGTTTTTTCTCCAGTCTGTCTCTTTGCCTTCATAAATTCTTGCTTCTCAGTCCTGTCCTGACAGCTGGCTGTGAAACACAGTCTTGCCATGCTAAAACTTGTTGGATTGTTCTTGCAAACAGTCTTTTGAAATAGTTAAAATGAGTAGAGGTTTTTTGAAGGCCCTTTAGGAAGGAAGGGCTTCGGCTGAAGTTACTATAGTTGAGGCTTTTATTTCTTTTGGAATTTTCTTTTTCTTTTTTTTTTTTTGTGCATGGGGCATTGCTTTTGCCATGTGTTCAAACCTGGACATCTCAGCAGCTCTGCCTCTGGCAGCTGTGTGGATTGGTTTGGCACTTATCTTGATGCAGTAGTGTCTCTTTTGTTCCATTTCAGGTATGATCTCCAAGGAATACTGCTCAGCAGCTTCAAAACTTGAGTGGTAGAACAGTGTCCAAGACAGATAGCCAAGTTTGCTTCTGAGTCAACCATGACTTGTGGGTAGGCATGTCAACAAATATCATCCATGCTTTGAAGAAACAAGAGGAGGTCTCTTTGTAGAGCCCTGAAGTTCTCCTTGAAGCACTTCAGCAAGATCCCTGAGGTCAGACAGTGTATTTAAAAATAAACCCTTGAAATTGAAGTATGAGTTGGTCAAGACAGCTCACCAGCAGAACTCTGCCAGCATCACTTGTTGCAATGGAGGATACCTTTGCATTCAGTAGTATTAAATCTAACGGGCAACTTCATCAGTTTAGGGACTTTGATAGACACTGTCTCTTGAGTGTTGTATGTCCTAAGTGATGCTAACCTGTACCTCATTGGAAAGAGAAGCTGAGGCATTGGTCAGTAATCTTTGTATCTTTCAGCTGTGTTTTGGGAACCATGCTGTACTCATTATGGTCTATTCCTGGTTTTCCGGGCATTCATCTGCCTCTTTTTGGCCAAGTGTCAAACATTGGTGTAGTCTGTGTACTTCTGACGTCAAAGCCAAGAAATATGTTCAAGGTAGCTCGGACCTTCTTGCATTCAGCACAGCCAGTGTTAGTGCTTACCTGTGCACCTGCAGTGCTGTAGTCTTCCTTCAAGGAAGTTGTCTATATTGTTGTATATGTCTATACAGTTGTCTAACTATATTGTATGAATGAGAATAGGCCAGTTGCTGGAGTGATTGAGAGCTGCTGCCTGGATTTTAATGAAGCTGATAACTACTGGCATGAAGGAACACTGAGCTCATGACTCTTGAGAGAATTTCCTCTCCTCTTAGGTTCTGCAGTAGCTGAAGTGCTTGTATTTTCATCTATAATCTGTTCAGGTGTCTGCATTCCAGTTTGTGTCACCCCAGCAGTGGTCTAATGCCTTTGGAGACCTGTAGAGAAGCTGCTTGGTCTTGAAGGCAGGCAGTTATCTTTCTCGAGGATGTTCCTATTTTAGGTTATTGCCTCAGGTTCTTGTAGGAAGAAGAAAACATCTCACAATGAAAGACGTTAATGGTATTGTATCCTAGAATCCTGGATGGAGATGCCGAGTTTCATTTGGAAATAACAGTTACTGGTCTGTTGAAAGAACCATTTGTGTCATTTCCTTTTACACCTTCTGGACTAGGGATTTTGTGAAGCTTTGTGAGATGGTAATCTTCATGGTAAATGTAATGTTTCCTAAGAAAAATACAGGATTTAAAATACTTTTGAATCCAGCCCCTGACAATACAGACCCTGCTATTGTTGAATGAGCAGTCTTTGCAGCAGGTGATGAAGTGCTGAGCTATGCGAGTTCGAGGACCTCCAAAATAACGGAATATATAGTTCCTGTTGGGTGCTGTATGCATTCTTGCCCTCTTAAGTTTGTGGGCATCTTGCATAAGGAAGAAAGCTGCCCTTTAGAACAAACTTCTAAAGGTTGTTGTGAGATTTTTTTTTTTTCTGGTAGGTAAATTATCATTTTAGGAACTTTACTGTGATAGAAGTTGGTTGTAAGATTTCCTGTTTTTCAGGACCTGGAACAGAAGGTGTTTTTGGAAAGGCTGTGAAGTACTTAAGCAACCCCATTACAAGTAGCCTTTCTAAATGGAGCTGTTAAACCTTTTTTCCTTCCCTGTCCTTTCACTGAGAATGGAAATGTATTCAGGCTTCTATTTACCTGAAAGTGGATTGACAAATATCACTTAATGAAGTTACAGGTGGAAGTTAGTTTCAGGGCCTGATTCTGAACTCTCTGGCATATCTACTGACATTGATTATTCCATCTTTGACAGATTAAGGAAGATCAGGAGGTTCCCTATATTTCGTCCTTTAACATATTTTAGTGGGAACAGAATTAAAAAATTGAGATTTGCTAATGTAATTTTGTAGATTTTAGCCATACTGACCACTTGATACTCCCTCTTTCTTTTGGGGAATTATCTTTAGTGTATAAATGATAGTAGTTCTTTAGGGGCTGTTTCTATTCTCACTGGTGCAAGGTCTGTTAACCACTAGTGGAGGAAGTGGTGTCCCACTAACTTCCAGGATGGCCAGAAAATGTGTCTATTCATCTTGTAGTAGCTTCTGTAAATGTTTGGTGAAAGATGAGGAAGCAAGGAGCATCTTCTCTTTCAGTGCTCTGCTCCTTTTCCTCTTCTCTACTACTCCTTTATCATTCCCCCATGCTTTGTTACTGGTATCCCACAAAAATGTTTGCCAGGCCTTTATGCAAGGGCTTCCTGTAATTTTTCTAACTTCCAAAGAAAAGCAGATGGAAGGCTTCCTTCACAGTTCTAATTGCTTCTGAATCAACAATGCCTTAGGCACTCCTTGTTTATCACAGGGAAACATAGCTGGTAAGTATTGCAGACGGCTGAGATTAGAAACTGTGGTAAAATGATTTAAAGTTGATAGCCACTTGCCAAACTCCTGTCAATTTTGCTTAATGCCAGATGCAAGTCTGATAGCTTGCCATTATGGTGTGCCTTGGAGTTTTCTACGCTTGGTATCTCTGTGGTGCCTCCTCTTTCAGGCAGCTGTTGTGGATACCTTGTACTTGGAGGATGAGGAAAATAGATTTGAAAGTCTTTGTTTTTGGAAGAAATTAATATGTATAGCAACTTTAAACTTGGCAGGAAAAGAATCTTGGCATCAGCAAGGATTTGTGTTGAATCTTGGGCAAACTTGGTTGAGTGTGAAAGAAATTTGAGCCTTCATTATGCAGAATCAATGAAAAAAAAATCAATGCCTCTTCCTTTGCTTACTAAATATTCTAACTGTACTGAACAGTTTTCAGACTCATCAGCCTATTGGTGTATTGCACATGCAGGGCTTGAGTTTTGCACAAAACAAAGGCAAGCAAAGTTGCTTTCCATTAAAACATTTTTGAGAACTTAAGTTGTGTGGTTTTATACCTCAGATATGTTGAACAAAAAAGGCTCATCTGTTTGAGTGTCATTTAATAGAATAGGCTTTTTTTGAGCTAGTGCTCAGACAGTTCTGACAGAGCTGGAAAGGAACCTGTATATAATGGTGTAACGTCACAATACAGCTGAGTCAAGCTGACAGGTTGAAATTATCAAAATGGGGGAGTCTTCTGCTGCTTCTAGCTCTGCAGTTTCTTCTCTTGCTCTCCTCTCCTCTGGCATTAGTCCTGGCGTATATCTTGCTGCAAGGTAAGCAGACCAAAACAGCTGACACAGCAAAAAGTGCTTCCCTCCTGGGGTAGTTTTTCCACTGCTTTCGTGGTTCAAATTGGTTATCCTGTGGGCCGAAAGGTATGGGAGATTGCTTGTGTTGACACTTGGAACACAGAAATGGAGGGTAGAAGGCTAATCAGCAAGGAGGGGGGAGCAAGACCTCTCCTTCCTCAAGCTGCCAGCTGTTAGTTTGAATCAAACCATATCCAAAAATAATAGATTCCATTTAAGTCTATATTGTACTAAACCTTAAAAGAAGTCTAGTACTGCTTTATTCTGAAATGATGTACTCTGGTATTTCCACTAATAAAAAATACTTGATATTCACACAAAGAAAGTATTAAACAAATGTGAAATGTGACTTAACAATAGCTACTGATGAAGGGACTAAAAGCTGGCATCCTAACTAAGGGCAGAATTCCCTTTCTAGAGTTAGGATTTCTTTGCTTTTTCTGACTTTCCATTTTTTAGCCTCTAGGTGTCAAAGGTTTATCCTCTAACAGGTCCTAATCCTTAAAAGAAAGCAGTGTACCATTGCTGCTCAGGCCCTTGGCATAGGGGACAGCGGAGGCTGTAGTTTCATGAAAATCTGCCATGCTCGTGCTGAACACTGCATTTGTGGTGTTACTGGTTGTAATTCAAAATCACCTTATTTAAGAAGCATACCTGGTAAGTGTGAATGCTTCTGGTTGGTCCTAATGCAAAACTAAATTGTCAAATGTAACTAGTATTAACCACAAATGGTCCTGGAAGGCTTGCTGGCTCACTCTGCATTGGAATGAGCTAGAAGCGTTTGCATATGCTGAACACCTCTTCTGATGTCATGCTTTATTGGAAGCTGAGAAGCAGTAACATCTTAAACTATCCTAATTCCACTGGGGTTGATTATTCCCTCAGGAACGATTAACACTGATAGTGATACCTAGATTAGATAATCTTGTCAGCAAACTAAAACCAGAGGAATGTTAATAATAGTTGCTTACTTATAACATCTTACCTTGTTTTTTGGCCAAGTGAGTATGTTGGAAGCCTGTTAAAATAAACACAGAATGTCATCTTTGGGCCTGTGGTAATTAATGTTGCCGTGGTGGCTTTGAGAGGCTCAACCAGAATCAGATTTTATGTTGAACTTGGAAGGTTCACACTAATCTTTTAACTGTGTTAAACAGTTGTAAGCCTGCTGCTTGAATTTGTCATTAGGCTGATTGTATTTAATATTTTTCTTGGATATTAATGGATCAGTATACTTAACATTTGGATCTCTTGCATCACGTGAAGCCTTCATTTACTTTTATTCTGGAAGTATGGTGGTATGAATCTGAACTTGCAGAGCTGGTGAATGGAGTTTAGCAAGCACTATTGATTTAGCTATATGCAGCCAAATTTCTCTGCATGCTTCTGGATGATGTTCCTGGAGTGACTGCTCTGGATTATGAAAAGATTTGGATTCTCTCAGGGATTAGCTTTAGAAATGATTTTTGTAGATGAAAAGTAGTTTTTGTGACTTGAGTGAAGCACAGAGGAAGTATTACAAGTAGTTAAAGCATGGAGTTGAGTCTTTTTTTATACATAATTTCATCTGGAAGTGTGCGACTGCTATTAGAATCTGGACTTTTAAATAATTACATTTGGGGTGTGCTCATATTTAAAGGGTTTCTTATGAGTGTAGTCTGTATGGTTAGTCAGTAAGTGAGCCTAGAAGGCAGCAACTGAAACCTTCTCTGCAGCTGGCTGGTTTGGTTTCATAAATGGAGCTGGGACTGACTTGATAAACTACTCACATTCTTCCAGTTTATTAGGTTGGAGTGGGAATTTATTTAGATTAAAAGTCTGAATTTATAGTTACAATATTGATTTACTTGTAGATGTGGGATTGGGGCCTGAAAGTCAAGTCTGCAGTCAAAACTGCATGCCTGTTCCAAGACAAAATAAGAGTCTTCATAACATGAATGTAAAAAAGAAGAGACATTAAAATATCTGTTAAATGACCATCAATAGGAAGCAGCTGTGCTATGAGAGTTGCACTGGTTACACCATAAGAGGAGGAGTTCTGACCTGAGCATCAGGATGCCTTGAATTCGCTTCAGGTCTTTAGCAGCATTTCTGTTGATTCTGTGCACTTGACAGCTGTTCTTAATGTAGCTTTGTTTAATGAATCTTGTTTCAGAGCAGGAGATGTTTAACCCTCTAAGTGAGAGGATGAACAAATCTGCTCCAAAAACCTTGAGAACCAAAGTCTGGTACAACACATCAAATTAGATTCCTAATGGTGATGGTTTCCATAAAGAATATGCCACTCTGGGCTTCCTGAATCTGCTAGACTTTTTCTCCTCCCACAGGAATAAGGTTTAGAGATCCTGCTTTTAAATATTTCTAAGCAGTTTTAAAAGCACTTTAACATCCCTACCATTCTGGCAGACCATGAAGAAAGAGCAGCTTGGGTGGGTCTGTTATGATTGAGATGGAACTGTAAATGTTCTGTGGATGTGAAACTTCAGGATTCAGTCACTGCTGATGGTTAATGCAGAGCGTATCTCCATGTGATGAGATTTCTGGATATTTTTTCAAAGCTTTCTTTAAAAAGGTGCTAAAATAAAAGCTGTAAGAAGTACTCAGTAAGCACCAAAGTTAATGTTCACTGCAGCTTGATCGGTTTCATCTATACAACTAAGTAGTGACTCAAAGACTACTATTTAACAACAATGCCTGAAGATGCAGAATAAGCAATATGGAAAGGAGAAAACATTTGGAAAATAAATGGTCTGCAGTTAAGGTACTGAACTGGGTCAAGCAGATCTGGCCGCTGCACCTCTTTCTGCCTCGTAAGAATTTTGAGCAGAAGGTTGGCGATTTCAATTCTGGCATTTGTCAAATCAAATGCTCAAATTGGAAACCTGACTTTTTTTTTAACTCTGCTCTTGTGAATATTTTGGTGTTTATAGGAATGTTTACAAAATCTGTCTTGAGTCTTCCTTATGTAAAAGCTTGAGAGCTCTTTAACAGTGCATGATTTTATAAAATACCATGCTTGTTAGCTTGAAAGAGTGAATTGTTCTGGGATTTTCACAAACAATGTTTTGTTTTACAAGTGGAAAAATACGTACAGTTGAAATGCTTGTTCTCAGTTTTCTAAAATAAACATTCAAACTTATTTCAGGTGGAGAAAGTTTGGCTTACTGAAACAAAGATCTAGAACTTATTTGGGATTTTTCTCTTTGCAGATATAATATAAAATGTCTAATGGTTATGAAGATCACATGGCTGAAGATTGCAGGGATGATATTGGTAGAACAAATTTAATTGTGAACTACCTCCCTCAGAACATGACGCAAGATGAGTTACGGAGTCTATTTAGCAGTATTGGCGAAGTTGAATCTGCAAAACTTATTCGGGACAAAGTTGCAGGTATAATCTAGTATATAAGAAATTTTTACCTTGTGGTAGACTACTCAACCAAACACTTGATTGTATGCAATTTAATGTAGTTATTCAATATTTATCTGTGTGTACTCCAACTACTGATGAGAATGCATGTAACTAGAGTAATGTTAAGACTAGAAATTGAGTACCAGGAAGATAGGATACATCAGGCTGAATTCATGACTCTTTGTCTGTGCTTAAGTAGTACAATAAGTAAATTCCTAAATTTGAACATCTGTATGTATGTTTAAACTAGTCTGAATTTGGTCCCCAACTGGCTTATTCTTCCTGCAGCCTGAGCTGTTTTGACATTATATAAGCTCTGAATATTCAAAAAAAGAAAAAGTAGTAGCATTAAAAATGAGGAATGAAGTCTGTAGGTTTGTGAAACTTAATGTTTCCTTGAAAACAAGTGCTGGTAGAGCAGCAGGTTTCATGAACTAAGTGTATTTAGCAGTAGGAGCTTTTTATCTGCTCTGTAAAGGTGCTTTAGTCCTTGCATTGTTAAAAATCTTCAGTTACAGTTTCTTATTGTTCAGAATTCATTGACTCTTTGATTTATGGGGACAGCATGGTTATTGCTGTAACTAAAAGTGTTTGTGCTGCTAACTAGCTGTGCATGCTTGTTTGTCCTGAGTGTGCAGACAATTGCCTTGTGGAATCTTCTCTTGCACATGCTCAATCTTGTACTTCAGAATCTAGTAATACTGATGGAGATCATTATCTGATCCATAATGAAAAGGTCTGAAGCTACTTTACTGTCCGTTTAAAAAAAAAAAAAAAAAAGCGTGAAATTTGATGAACCTTGTAAGAATTCTTTCTGTGTTATTTTTAGCAATTTTCGTAACTTTATTTTATATGTTTGAAAGTAGAAGTGAGAAGAGAGTAACCAAAAACTTTAAAACTTACTTCCAGGATGGCTTCTCCGATTCACATGTTTTTCTTCTCAGAGTTCCTTTGCTGACGCTTCACATAATAGCCCTCTAACTAAACGTGCTTGTGGGCTGTGTGTATAAAATCATGATGAAATAGTTCCATGAAATACTGATTTGTTTTTGAGTGCTTTGATGGCTGAGTATTCAGCCAAGATATTGTTGTACAGTTTGAAATGCTTAAAGTAGAGGCTTCCTTCGGAGGCAACTTTTGCAAGTAAGTAAGGCCACCTGTTTTAATGACCGCAAGCCAGTCATCGAATGACACTGCTGAGCCACACCTTAGACTTTCAGCTAAGCATAAAACTCTGTGTGGAGGGGGTGAAGATATTTTAAATGGGAAGCAAGACACATCACTACCTGAAGTCTGAGAGTACTTCACACTGTCCCCTGTGGCATCGTATACTCTGGTAAAGTCTACTTAACTTGGCTTAGAACTTGACAGAGCTGAGTGGTTTAAAGCCAAAATATGTGCCTGTGTACTTCAGGTTTTTCTTAACAGCCCTCTGAGGAGTCGGAAGTAAAATTCCTGTTAGTGTTGCCCGCAAGTCTGGAGTGCGGTGTACAAACACTACTTTTCATGAAAGTGATTGGAAATTAGATCACTTTATTTTCTACCTCACTAACTTTTCTTTCACTTGCAACACTCTTAGCAGCAATTCCCAGTCTTTGTGCTCACAGGTAGTTTTGGAGTATCAGTAACTGAGAATCAGCTTCTGCAGGAATCTTCTAAAAACACCACTTTACTGTTTTTGCTTCATGTTTGCATTAAGATTTATCTGTGCTGTGAAGCTTCATTCTAAGCCAATCCGATGTCTGGCTGCTCCTGAAAAAAAGTTCTGCTTTCCTCACGCTGCCAGCTGCATTTGTTTGACCCCACAGAGAGCCATGACAAGCTAGCAGGAAACTAGAACTACAAAAAGATCTGTTTAGCTCCCTGATCTAGTTTTTGGTGAGGTCAGAAAGTTGTAATATTAGCACATAGAGATGGTAGGACTGAGCGGCCTGGGCAGGAGGGATAACCTCTCCTTTTGTTGGAATCAAGTTTTTAGATCAGTTTAATTCTTCTCAGACCGCAGCCTTGGAACCATGGTGATGTTTCAGTAAATAAAAGTAGCCTGTCTTTGGAGTTGCATTTATTGGCTGTAGAGGTAAAGAACAATGTTGTTTGATTCTTATTTTTTTAATGAAAAAATGACTGAAGATTTTTCTTAATTGTCTATTAATGGAAAATGTAGAGCAGAGAATGTCTTGTACCTGGAATAGAGATTTTAATGATTTATTGAATTAACCTCAGCTTTCTGGAGATTGATCACATTGATTCAAGAGCTTGTTTGAAAGCTAAGTTCTTTCTGGAGCAAAATACTTCATTATAATTAAGATATATACACAGTCAGGTTTTGTTTGAATACAGCATGACTACTGAACAATTTTATGTTTCATGACTGTCTTTATAAAATTCAGAGAAGGTATTTGAAAGTGCTAGATTCTGTATCCTTTACTGTGCTATTGATAATCAGTAAAGGAAATGAAAATAACAGCTAACTAGTGTCAGTTTGCATTCCTTACTATGAATTTTCTTTGTGTAAACATGAATTATAGCAGTTGGCAGGAGTTTGATTATGCATTTGTTTTATTGTTTGAGACAGGATAACTTTTTTATTTTTGCAGAATCTATACAGAGAAGCTCGTGCACAGTGGCTGAACACTAGACAGGGTGCAGTGTTCCTGCTGCAGTTTCAGTTCTTCCTGATCACACTGAAAAGATAGGGTGCTGTTCTCTTCATTCTCCAATTTGTGTATTGCATTCCTAAGCATTTTCAGACGTGGCTATGCTTAACTTGTGGTGAGTGAGTCCTTTCGTCTGCATCTAGTAATAGGTGTATTCCCAGGGGCAGTGGACAAGTCCTGGACTGCTGCTCTGTTTGTGGGTCATTGTGCTTGTATTCATAGTAAGTCTGTCCTGAATATCTAGAACTTTCATATGAAGAAAGCTGTAAAACTGATACTGGATATTGTTCTTTCTGTCAGATCTTAAGACTAGCACCAGCCATATCTTAGGGCTTTAAGCCCCAGGGAAATGTTAGAAGGTCATTTCCCAATATAGTATGGCCCAGTGTCAAGTCTGAGATTTTACTTTTCACTTTTTCATCTCCTGGCCTTTTGTGGTAATCGCTGAGGCTTGTGAGTAGCCGTCAACCCAATTCAATCGACGGAATCCCCTCTTCCTGTGATTATTCTGGCTCATGAGTTTGAGAGAAAGGAAAAGTACTGCAGTTTTGTCTGATCTCTCTGTACTGACTGTAGCCTTCTAGCACTGACTTCAGACAGACACTGATGCCAAACTTGTGCTCTCTGCCGATCTTCCACCCAGCAATGTTTATTGTCTTAAATGTCCTCTTTGGAGCTGTTGTCTCCTATCATAGAGTCAAAAGAAGAAACATGTCCTGTACCATGTTGTGTGTCAAGGATGCTTGACTTCAGTGCTGGGATATCAAGATTCTGGGGTCTGGTTTTCCAGCATGTCTACTGGGCTGGACTCCTCTTACAGGGAAAATGTTTTTGGGATGACTTTCCTTCTTCAGGATCTTCTGATACAAAACTCCAGTCTTGCTGAATTTTTCACAGCATGGATGCAGGTGGTTCATTGCATCAGTATATCCAATCCTCCATGATGTAGGTGCTTCTAATCTATACCTGGAAAGGTGCTGAAAGACCCTGGTTGTCTTTAGTAGTTCTCTGTTCATGGGGCTGTATTCAGACTTCAGTGCTAGTCCCTCTGAACTAACTGCTAAAGCTGAAAACTAGTCTCTCCTGAGCATAAAATTTATTAAGAACATAATGTAACATTTATTTAGAACACTGTTCTATGAGATGGCAGTTCCTTTTGTAAGTCTCCAAGTTTCTGAGGTTTCCTGCTCGCTTCCTCATACCTGTTATACTGCTCAACAAGGGAATAAGGTATCCCTGTGATAGCCATGCCAAATTATTTGGATTTCTACTCTAGAAGACCTATCTGTCTTTTTAACTGGCTGAATGTACCTGTTTCTAGTGGGGTTCTTCCTTCCATTGAAAGGATGTTATCCTTCAGACTCTGCCAGAGGCTCTTTCTGTAGCAGAAAGGTACAAAAATATAGCCATGTCTGTGCAGGTCTGAATATAGGGTCCTTTTTTTTTTTTTTTTTTTTTTTTTAATTGACTTATGTAACTTTTGACCTTTGGAGCTCACTAACATTGATCTTAATCAGCAGGTATCAGGAAGAGAGATTTCACTCCACCATTGCTGGAAAATATGGAACAGATTGGATATTTTGGGGTGACTTGTAGTTGTGCAAAAATCTGGGACCCACCTCAAATGAATGCTGCTGTTATGCCTCGTTCCCTCACACTGCAAGTGTATGTGTGGGGTGTTGCTTGCAGGTCCGAAAAGAAGGAATTTCTGTGTAGTTGGAGTTCTTCAGGACTCGATATGCCTGTTCATGTTTTACTGTCTTTTCCTTTCCATGAGGTCTTCTCTGGAAGATCCTGTCATAGAAATTCTGCAGCTGAAAAAAAGAATGATTGTTTCCCTCTAAATTTTTAAATGATAAGCAGAAGGAAGACTTTATTGCATACCCTTCAGGACCTGAAGGGGGTAAATGGCTCTCTGGCTCACATGACAGAGTATCTCTGTTCATTTTCCTAGTGCAGTGACATCTGTGCTAGTAACAGAACTCTTAAGTATTCTTATTTTGTGGAAAGCATTTAAGTATTCTCTTTTGCTGAAATGATTTCCTTGAAATTGCTTATACAGTTATTTGTTAACTATGTAATCAGAATGGGTTGTTACCACTGACTTCTTAAAGCTTTTTTTTTTAAATTGCATTTGGTTGTACTTAATTCCTTTAAATGTGCATTCAAGAATACTTAGCAACAGTTGTTAACTTAATGAAAAGTGCAAACAGTTTGCAGGCAAATTAACAATACTGAGAAAGTTAACACCCTTCTAGCTTTCCCAATTTCATTTACATTCCTTTATCATAAATGTTCATCATATAAACTACCTCAGAGATAAGAGGTTTAGCAAGAGCATGGGAATACACTTAAAATAAAGGTTGTTGCCTCAAATGAGGCAGTGGGGGCACGTTCTGTATTTGAAAATATATTTTAGTAAAATTAGCCTTCATTTTTTTTGTTTTCCTTTCTAGCTCCTTTCTGATGCAATCAAGTCTTTTCAGTAAGACGTGCTGTTTTAAGTCCTAAGTAGAAACGAGAATTGGTTCAGATAGTAATCTGTAGTCATAGATCATAGTAATCTTAGTCATAGAAACTATAATAGAAGAGGGTTCAGTTACTGTGGAAGACAGGTACTGAGCTGTTATATTGACACTGAACATAAAGGATTCTAAAAGGCAGAATATCTTGGAAATACTTAAATATAAATCTAAACTTCTGCTTTTGAACTCTAAAGAATATTCTTAAAGCATAAGTGGAGCATGGTATGGTGATTCCTGGGTTAATACCCCCTTACAATGGTGCAGTGCTTTGCAGATGTCTTTCTAGGTTAGGCACAAAACCATAATATCCAGCTGGGCTGGGCTTTGCCTATCACTGTGTGGAATTTCTGTACCGCTCTCTTGACACTTGCGTGACTAATGATAGTTTTGGGTAGCATGTACAACTTTAAACTGGAGATGAAGCAAAAGGGCAAAAGTAACTTAGAAAGATTAATTGTAGCTTCAAGAAGTTATTCAGGCCAAAAAATACACTTCCATTTTCCAAAACTTCTTTTTTCTTTTTTTTTTTTTTTTTTTTAAACTGGAATTTTCTGTTGGGCAGTAGGAAAGAAAGTGATTTGCAAGATTAGGATGCTGCTTTTGGACCTGTACTAAAACGTGCTGCTTGAGATCGAAATAAAGTTTGACAGTTTTTTAGTGACATACAGGGCTTACTGTGGTCACCACGGTATAAATGGGAAGGAATGGGCATATTTCAGAGAAGGAAAGCTAATTCTCAGTATTGCTGATGAAGCCAAATGTAGAGAGAGTGCTGGAGAACGGAGAACTGGGTATTTGGGGAATGGAGTCAGGACAATAGTTTTGGTTCAGGCTCTGGGCTTTTAGCCTCAGATGCATTTGTTTTCAGAGCAGCTGGGCTGTATCATCTGCATCTTCAGTGGAGGGCTGGAGCAGAGGAGAGATGTTTTAAGAAAAGTTCCTGTATTTCTAAACTACATTGGGAGCTTTGTGGTAAACAAATAATAAATATAATCACTTTTATGTTGTGATAGGGTTTGCTCAGCATGGATTTGCAGCGGAGAATCATGCCCTTCTCATGTTAGAATTTTGAATGTTTATGATAAAATACTTGGCTTGTTCACTTACAAAGGAAACTCTGTGTGGCTGTGTACTCTTTCCTTTTTTCTTTTTTAACAGTAGGAATTGGCACACACCTTCCTTGTATAAAAAGTTGCTATATGCATAACACGGATTTGTCTCAGGTGGTTAGTTTATAGCCTTTTCATCGCTTGCTCTGCCAATCCTGGGTTGCTGTACTTCCACACCGGCAGAGCTCCCCTTTAGGAGTTTGATGCAAGACCGCTAGTATTTCTCTTGGTGTTGACATGTTCATGCATCCCCAGCTATACAGTAGGGTAGCTGTATTAAAGCAAGTTCACACAGTTCACGTCTGAGCACTTATCTTTTCTCATCCTTTGAAATTACAGTGACCACTTCGATGTGGCAGAAAGGCAGAATTCTAGCTATGGTATTTGTATGTGATACTTTCTGATGCATCCATACATGTTTAAGCTATTAGCTTATCATTCACAGCACACTTTGTACAAAAAAAAGCTCTCCTCAAGATACCACATTCTCCCCCGAGTGGCACTTGGAGACTTATTCCATCTTTCTGTGTTATTTACTTGTCTGTCTGTCTCTGTTTTCTGTTTCATTTAATCTCAAAACACTGCATCAGTTAGCAGTAGTTTTTCAGTGCAGAAAACAAATTCTGAACTGAAGTGTCTTTATGTCAAGGTACTCTGACATAACAGGAGCTTGTGAGTAGCCAGGTTTAAATCTAGGTTTTCTTGAAAGGGACAGAATGGGGAAGATGCTCTTAGAAGCAGCATTTAGCTGCTTTTAGAAGGGCAACTAGTCTATAGTGAAGAAGAAAATAAGTACTAGCTCTGTTCTCATACCAGGCTCTTCAGTGAAATTAGAGTTGTCAGTCAGTAGCAGCAGAGGAATAAGAAATAATCTACTAACTGAGGCAGTATGTCTGAGGAAACAGAAGGGAAGCAAATGCATGGGTAGAAAACCAAGTGATGCACAGAAAGAAAATGAGTGCCCTCTTTCATGAAAGGGCTTTTTATTGTGGAAACAAAACTAGATTCTTTCTGTTGAAGGAGTATAATAGTTTGTTTAAAACTACATTTCATGATCATTTTGCTAATTATTCACCCAGATAAAAGCCTACTTGTTTTTTTAATTCTTGTTTCTTGAGTAGATTTGCCTTTATATATAAGCAAACTTTTTTTCAAGCTTGTGTTGCCTGCTTAATTACTATCCCCTGAAAATAGATTGAAAACTGTTGCAGAATTAACAGTACTGCTTTCTTGTCCCCCATAGGCTTCTAGCAGACTCTTACATCATGATGAAGCAAGTGACATGTTTCTTACTCCTCCTTGCTTGGATAAGCACTTGATATTACTCATAATGTTTCATAAATTTAGATCCCTTACGTATTTTCTGGCATGCTCACACAGGAAAGTAGTTTGCGCTGTTTAGGAGCGGGGAGGATGGTGTAAATTGTGAAGCAAAGAAGATTCCCAAAGAGGCGTCTGTCAGGGGAGCTGCGGAACATACCTGTACCAGTGATGGGACTGTCATGTACTAGATGTCCTGCCATGTTTAGAGATCAAAACTAATAACTGAAAGTCAAGAGGTGGTGAGACTGATAATAGCATTAGATATTTACAGCAAGATAAGTTAATTTTGTCAGTTTGGGGTGGTTTGCTCTTTTTAACACTTAAGGACTGTAAAATCATGTTATAGTGACTTAATTTAAAGGTCATAAGTATAGACTGAAGTGGCAAGGTCTGTATTCCAGTTCTTATAGGGAAAGATATGTAATTGTTTTTTTCTTACTTAGTAACAGCTAAAAAGCAAATGGGACTGTAATTACAGGGTTTTAGTAGAAACTGTCACATGCCTGCAGAGAGTATAAGAAAATCTGTTAACTGCTATAATCTTGCCATCCTGTAGATGACTTTTCAGAGCCTGCTTCTTTTTATGTATGTTTGTGTCTGTCAACCCCAGTACATCCTTGCTGTCTCTTTTTCCTAAGGCATTCAAACTAGAACTGGAAAAGGTGGAAAAACTTCACTCAGATGAAAACAGTAAAGAAGGCCAAAAGGATATGATCACTGCTAGTGTGTACTTTGGGGAACGTATACCTGGGAGGGTGAGAATGTGTGAGCTAAAGGGCAATATTTGCACAAGAACAGGTGGATATAAGGTAGATGTGAATAAAGTCAGACCTGTTTTTAGAAAAGGATAGCAATCTAACTCCTTTTAGATGGAGCTCAGTTACCTTTAAGAAAAGGGAATATGTAGAGTTTGTGATCACAGGGACCCAGATCTTGTGTTCCCTTTTGCTCATGTGTGTCAATGAGTGCCGTTACTGATATACAGGGCGGGGGCTGGTGAAGTACCTCCATCTTCCTTGTCACTGATCGTAACGTAAGTTCTCTGCTTCTGCAAGAGAGCTGTTGTGAAAAAGACGCTTGCTTACCCACTGTGTTCTCTGGGAACTTGTTGCAAGAAAGTACGGAAGAATATCCACTTTCGTTAGTCAGAGACTGAGCCCCGGAACTTTGTTATCCCGAGTGCTAAAGGTAGTTTAATAAATTTAATACTATCTGGAATCTTGCTCTTGTTTCCCTGCTGGGAGGACCTAGTCGAACCCTGCCACAGTGCAATCTCCACCAAGGTTGTAGCAGCCCCTGGCTGACAGGGCTCAATGATTCAGACATTGAGAGATGAGTT
This sequence comes from Dromaius novaehollandiae, assembly GCF_036370855.1. Taxonomy (NCBI): domain Eukaryota; kingdom Metazoa; phylum Chordata; class Aves; order Casuariiformes; family Dromaiidae; genus Dromaius; species Dromaius novaehollandiae. Next base: position 4,390,372 of record NC_088122.1, on the reverse strand, counting down.
TTGCTGAAGTCTATTTCCATCATCTTTATTTGGACCTGGTGCTCTTCAGTAGTTTGCTAGACTGTTTGTGTTAGTGTGGCTTTCAGAACTGACTGACAGCACCTGTAAAAGTGATATTCTGAACCTTCACAGAAGGCACGGACATGCTGTACCTGCAAGGGGTACCTTTTCCCATCCTCCTAGGAGGGACAGAGCCATAACCTAGCTGCATGATATTAGATTTATCTCTGTTTTCTTGGTCAGATCCTGGAGAAATAAGCCAAGGTCCAATTGTTATATGTTTTTCTAATTGTTAAATTATTTCCTTAATCAAGAAGAAATTTCAGCAGAGAAGCAACTGTGGACTAACCAGATTTGTCCTAGGTGACTGACCATATCTAATCAGGACTTTGCAGTCACTGGGGCAGAGAATTATTTATTTTATGTGTGCACACAGCATGTTTTTTTTTTGTCGTTGTCATCCTTTTAATGTTCATTTTCTGTTTTGTTAGTTGATGTTATCTATAGCTCTTTAAAGGATAAAGGTGAAGCTGCAGAAGCTGGTGTCTTAAGATCGTGCCATTATTGCATTTATTTGTTCCTTACTCCTTGCTAAATCCTACTTGGCTATCCAAGAGTGATCTGCCATTGCTATTGCACACAGCTGTCTGGTGTCATAAGTCTGTGCAGTGCTAGTAGAGATGTTATAACACCATGTCCGTAAGAGAACAGGATGTTGTTTGCTCCTCGTACAGGAACATGAAGGGGAGCTGGCTGCTTTAGTCTTTAGCAGACTGCAAAAATTAAATGAGACTGTTTACGCAATGAGGGCGTTGGGAAACGTACGGTGACAGTATTTAGGTTTAGATGAGTTATTGGCCTATTATGTTTTCACAACATAGCAGATAATTCCCTGGCATGTTCTCTGTGTTTCTGCTGTTGCAGTTGTTCTGCGGTCAATCTGTGCCATGTATGCTATTAATAATAGCAATTTGAGGAATATGGGTTATCTGGAGCTTCCTTCTGCCCCTCGTTGCATTGAGTCTAGTAGGTCTCAACTCCTTCGGTAGACTGGTGATACTTTTTCCAGTGGTGGGAGTTATCTTCCGTGTCTGATACAGTTCTGTTCTTTAGATCATCTGATTCTTGGTGCCAGGATGTCAGCATTGACTTTTTTGGTATATTTGATTTTTCTAAAATACTGGTAGCTTTACTTTGTCTAAAATGTCTGGAAACCTTGTCAGCTGAGTACTATTGTGGAGCTGCCATGTGTGACCAAAAAAAGGCTGTATTTCAGAAGAGAATCCTCTGCTGAAACTTTTAGCCATGTCTTCTAGTGTTCTCAAGCCTAATAGTGGAGCTTGATAATAACTTAACAATAGTGTACTGTTAAAGTAAAATAGCCTATTCTCCTACACAAACATACAACTTTCTTCTGAACATCATGTGGCTCTGACTGCGAGATGAGGAGAAAGTCTGAAAAAGGAGCAACTCTTGTTGGACGGGAGTTGCTTTGTTGCAGTCAGACAATGCGAAAGGATTTTAGATACTTTTAGGTCTGCAGAGATAAGGTAGCCTCTAATTGTTAGAAAGTTGCAACCTGAAATGATCTTAGCATGCAGCGTTATAATTGATACTGGCATAGAGGGAGGTTGGAGATAGAAGCAGAACAAATAGATCACATATCCTTTGCCTTGGATGATTTAAAGATTTGTATTATTCTTTTTGTAAGAGCTAAGAGTAAACTTAGGAAGAAATGTATATCAAAAGCTGAATATGCCTACTGAGAAGGATGGCTTTGCACTGAAGGTAATTTTGTCTGCACTGAAGATAATTTTCTACTCCTCAATCTCATCCTGAGTTTGAGAGACTTATTGCTCATTAGTCAGACGACTGTATGAAGGACTGAAGGCTTTTTTCCTCTTGTTTCCAGGAGTGAAGGATGGAATAGCCGCATAGAAATGGGTAGCCTGGTGACTTCTTGCCTGGGGTTCACTTGCCAACATTTTTTCACTTTCTGTTATTATCGTTCAAGTGTTTGTACTTATGGACTTAGCTGAATGCTTGCTTTTGTGATGCACTAGCCTTGGGGGCAAACGGATGTCCAAAGTGGCAAATGAAAGAGCTTTGAGTTACTTGATGTGATATATTCCAGCCTTGAGAAACTTACTTGGCCTGTCTAAATATTTTGCTCTGTGGATTGGTTTTTTGAGTTCATTGTTCTAATTAATTAATGTGTTTTGCTTGTTGCATTTCATTTAATTTTGAAGGTGATAATTTTATCTTTTCTTTGGATTAATTTAAAAAATGTTCTTCCATATAGGACACAGTTTAGGCTATGGCTTTGTGAACTATGTGACTGCAAAAGATGCTGAAAGAGCAATAAACACACTGAATGGTCTCAGACTCCAGTCAAAAACCATCAAGGTAGGATGTACAGGTTCTTCAGTCTTCTCTGAAAATGGCATTGTAATAAACTTGTAACGTATTTTGAATGCTAATTCATTCTGGTGGTAAGCTTTTTGCTCTTCAAGAAAGGTTGAATGTGAAAGACAAATAATGAAATGAACTATTAAGCTGCTCAGGGTTTGTAACAGCTTTGTATTCAAAGATTCTCTTTTTTCCTTTTCCGCCATTTTTAGAGCAGTAGGTAAGATTATTCCGAATTGTTGCCCAGCTTTGGGACTCATGTACTTCTTGGAGGCTTGACAATTTCTGTGCTTTAAATCATAGAAAGTGGGTGCATGTATACTACTAACATATCAATGAGTACTCTGTGTCTTGGAAATAGTATCATTAAATGATGCTTACATCTTTCTCTAATAGCACAAATTAAGATAGAAAATTGCACTCCGGCTTGTAAATTCTCTTTAGCGGGCTTTTAAAAATATTTTAAATACACAAGTTGTTGGTGTGAGCTGTGGTCACTAATAGGTCTGGTATCCAATTCAGAACTTCAGATGGGTTCTTCAGCATGTTTGTTTGTTGGAAACATCAGTATTGTCTATTGCTGTCCCTCCATAGCAATGCCCATCTATCCATCAGCTAAGCCCAAAATGAATGGAATTATATAGTGACGTGTTTCTCATTTCTTGTTCTGGCAATTTACCCCTATGGTCTACCCCTTCCCCTCTTCTGAACTCCAGTAGGAAAAGTGCCTGCATTGTTTAGCAGGGAAAGAATGCGAGTCACTCATGACAAAATAAATTACTTTTTCTATCTGCAGTCTGAAAATACCCTTTTTTTCCCTCCCCCCCCAAAGGTTTCCTATGCTCGTCCAAGTTCTGAAGTTATCAAAGATGCTAACTTATACATTAGTGGACTACCAAGGTCAATGACGCAAAAAGATGTAGAAGATATGTTTTCACGTTTTGGACGCATCATCAACTCGCGTGTGCTTGTGGATCAAACTACGGGTGAGTACTGTTGCATTAGCAACATAAGACTGTATATAGCACGTATATGTTTTTTCATAGGCTGCTGGTGTCCTAAATTAATTTAAGACTTTCACAAACTGATCATGACATCTGATGTTAACCACTGAAATAATGTTAATGGGATATGTTTTTCCTAATGTTTTTTTGAAGCACAGAATGACCTGCAGAGCCTCCTTTGCTAGGTTATGGTCTAAACCTCATAATGTATTCTGCTATTGGTTTTATCAGGCAAAGCTGCTTTTGCCAAATCTACTCTTGCTCTGAAACTTGATGTCAGTATAGTGACTAAGTACTGCAGTGCTTGCCTCTGGGCAAACAGTGTGCAGTCTGGAGGGCTAAAGTTACCTTTACTGTACACAAATACACCTATTATTCACAGGCAAATTTCAGCCCATAATTATATAAAAAATACCAATGTGTTTGTCTTTTGTGCCAACTTGAAATTCATTCACACAATTTCTTGGTATTTTAAAACATTTGAAGCCTCTCATAGTCCTTTTTTGTTACGGCTAACAAAAAGAATGAACTTCATACTCCTAGCACTGCCCTACTGAGTTTTCTGAATGTATTTTATTTTTTAAAACTGTGGGGGGGAGGTAAAAGTTGCTTAGTTAAGCACTCAGCTCAGGAGAGACCAAAGTTGAGGATTTCCTTTGTAATGTTAATTCTGACTCAGTGTTGCAATGTGTTTTCAGAGTTTTAATTTCTTTCTTATTTCAAACTATGTAACTGAACAGTATGGCTTATCCTGCAACCTGATATGTTCTCCATGTTTCCAACAGCCCATAAGTCATGTATAAATGTGGAAAGGACTTTTACAAATACTCTTTTTCATGATTATGCACATGCTATATTAGAACAGATGATCTAATTCTAAAAATTTCACACTTATCACTCATATACAGTAATATATAAATTTATTTGTGGTGTGCAGGCAGCTGCTTTCATGCTTTTTGAGAAATCTACCCTACTATAGAGTAGGCCATCAGCAACTCTTGGTGGGATTGTTCTGACTAAATGTTAAGGACTACAACATTAAGTTTCTATGTCGAAGCTAGTTCCCTGGTGTAGGCATCTACTGGAGTGTTTTGATTTGGTCAAATGAACTGTACCGTAAATGTCATTGCATGTAAAAGGCGTTTGAGGTGACTAGATCAGATCTAGATACCAACATTGTGCACAGCCTAAAGCTGAGTGAGGTAAATCCTATCCTTTTTTTTCTAGATGGAGCGGGATTCATTTTGTCTAACTTAAATATCCATATGGGTCTAGTTACCTAGGCCCCAACTATGGTCAGAATCAAGAAAAAAACTTCTAGAGCACAGTGAATAGATATTAAAATAAGTGTCCAAAATAGTCACTAAAATAAGTGTCCAAAATAGTCTGTCTTTGCTGGCTGCAGTGGAGTCTGGACAGCTAGCGTCTGTCCTTATGACAGAGCTGTAAAATGAGATGGCAGAAGTCATACAATTAAAGTCTCTCCAGGAGTAATTTAGTTTTCATTGAGTGTGCTGACACATGATGCTGTCTAATTTGGTGTCAGCTGTGGAAATGACAACTTGGAATATACAGCTTGCTTTCAGTTGAACTTAATTATATATTGTTTGAACATGTTCTGTTTAGATTGTGAAGTTTAATCATGCGTGTATAGCCTGGCTTTCCCTTCCCTTCAAATATGTCTCCAGGCCTTTGCTTAAAAACAAGTTTCATATCAAGCTCTTGGCCCAACTGGGACAAATTGCATTTGTGCTTTTGGATGTACCCTCTCAGCAGAGGTTCTCTAGCTTTTTGAGAACTAGTCAGTCAAAATACATACATTCTTCAGTATTTATATTTTAAATGAACACTATGGTAGGTCAAATGAGAAGTACTACGATCAACAGCATGGGAAGTGGAGAAGTAAGAGTATGGTGGGTGTGTACTTCTGCCCTGGCAAAGAATGGCTAACCTCAATGGTGTTGGAGCATGTAACAAAATTAGAGTGGATTGGACTGGCTGATCTGGTCCAGCCTCCTGTTCTGAACGTAACCAGCAAGAAGTACAAAATGGAATAATTTATTCATAGGTTAACCCCTTTTCAGATCTTGTTGGAAACACCAGTTTCAGAGCTGGTGCTACCACATGGGGTCTTCTGCTCGGCAAAGACTACATCTCAAAGCTCTGCAGTTGTTTTCTTCGAAAAATGCAGTGGCTTAGGAAACAGGCTTTCTCTGTCTGCCTCCACATACCTAACAGCTTGTGATAAACAAGGCAGGTTGCCGTTTATGAAAGTTGTCCTAATGCCCCAAATGGAAATATGTATTTCCTATAGACAGTTTTGGGGGGCAAGATATAACTTTGTATTTCCTTCTGTTTGCTCACTTCATAAGCAGGAATATGTTATGTTGTGTTTCCTCCCATTAAAATACAGGAAATAACAAACTCTGCTGTTTATGATAGCTTTTTCAAAACTTACTTTGAATGAATGCTTAAGTCAAACACAGAATGTGAAGGAAAAAAAAATCTGATAAGAGAGATCTTTTACCTCAGTCAAAAGGATAACAAAATCCAGTGGCTGGGATCTGGAACTAGAAACAAGATACAGGTGTTTGATTATGTCAGGTGTGTAGGCGTGTAATTGTTTCAATATAGTTACCAAGGGAAGAGGTGATTTTTAATCAGTACTTAATGAATTAAAAATAAGGTACCAGACAGCCAGAAATAATGGGCATGATGCAGCTGAAATTGATATCTTCATTACACAAGTTAAATTATGTTATTAGAATGATCCCTTCTTGTCTTAATCTATGAACCAGTGTGCCATCAGCATGGATCCATCTTATGTTTGGAAAATCAGTGTCAATCTTATGTTTACACATGTTTTCAGGGATAAAATAATCAAAGCTAAGGGGTTTTGTTTTGTTTTTAACTGAGTGAAACTCGAGATTCTTTTTGAGATTTCATTTATAATTTTTTTGTTAATGGCAATGTCAATCATTGATGGTTTTCCTGGAATTCTACCGCATTTTATTTAACTACATTATAGAAGTGTTTTAGTCACTGTGGTTGTAGCTGAAATGAATGTGTTAATTTGTCTTTTGTTTCTTAATTTTGCACTTTATCCTCTAGCTACTGAAGAACCATTAGTAAATGTTGAGAACTTGAAAGCTGTGACCATAGATATATTTAACTTTTTGTTTTTTTGCTTTCAGAATTATTTTGATTTTATCCTGAACTTCATTTTTTATTTATTTATTTTTTTTATTGGTTTGGTTAAAAGGTTTGTCCAGAGGGGTCGCATTTATCCGGTTTGACAAAAGGTCAGAAGCAGAAGAGGCAATTACAAATTTCAATGGTCACAAACCCCCAGGTTCCTCCGAACCCATTACAGTGAAGTTTGCAGCCAATCCTAACCAGAACAAAAATGTGGCACTGTTATCGCAGCTGTGTCATTCACCAGCTAGACGATTTGGAGGGCCAGTTCATCACCAGGCGCAAAGATTCAGGTAGGTTAGGAAGAATAATCTGTTTAAGGCTGTACTGCTATTCCCATGTCCATGTGGGAAATTGTACTGTTGCAGCTGTGCAGTAATATCTTCATTGCAGCATGTGTGAATGAATACGTAGTGCACTGTATGTCCTACAGTGTTATGTAAATAAATTGTTGAATTAAAAGACAATTAAAGCAAAATTTTACTTGTAAAACTTATATTGAAGTTAATCATGTAAAGGTACACTACAGTGTCTATTTCTACAATTCAGTATGTCATGAGACGGTAGGAAGTAGCAGATTCCGGATGGGTATTCGTAGATGCCTGTCTCAACAGATCCCCATTCTGTAGTCCATATATCTGAATGCAGATATAATTTGGCAACTTTAATTAAAAGCTCTGACCCATTGGTTCCAGCAGGGGGGTGTCCTAGTAAGTTAGGAAAATCATATGTCTGATTAAGAGTTTCCATGGGATTTCTGTCTCTATCTTCAGCTGTACAATGCTCTTTCCTAGAGTCCTCTTAAGTTCAGTAAGTTTATTGGGTAATTACTACACATTGTTTGCCTCCAGAGCTCTGGAAGATATTGTGTATTTTGCCTTTGAGAATTGCCTTAGTTGCTTTGAATTTGAATAGCCTGAATTTGAATTGCCTTAGTTGCTTAAAGAAAGGTGTTGAAGCTAGTTGAACTGTGCCTCTGAACAATGCAGTGTATTTACTGTCTTGCAAATAAGTAATTGGCTCTGTTATGAGGTGAGTACATAAGAGCTTTTGAGAGTAGTGATACCCTGTTGAGAACTGACATTTATTTTGGTCTCCTCTGAGGTATTCAGGTAGCTCAGCATAAACTGGACTAAAAACCCAAGCTAGAATTTTCAGTCTTTGCAGTGCCGCTGTTCCAGTATTGCCATGACCAGGCCATACTGCTTTAGTGTAGCATTTTAAAGACAGATGGGCATAACATGTCTTCAATAAGAATGAGAACTCTCTACAGTCATCTGTTCTACAGTAAGCATAAGAGAAAGATATACTGTAAAGGTGATTGAACACTGGAACAGGTTGCCAAGAGAGATTATGGAGTCTCCATCCTTGGACATAACCTGTCTGGACACAGTACTGAGTGATCTGCTCTAGTTGAATGTGCTCTGAGCGCAGGGTTGGATTAGGTGATCTTCAATGGTCCCTGCCAACCTCAACTACTCTGAGAGCTTGTGATGCTATTCTGCTCTTCTCCAGCCATATTTAATGCAAGCAGCTCCTCAAATGAGATCTTGTTTCCTTGAAGCACTCACCCAGATCACTGCGCCCAAATCATTCTAAGGCATGCTAAGAAATGAACTTTTGGTGGTTAGGTGAACCATTTAAAATCTCATACCTTTATATTCTGTGTCAGCTAGAGGCTTTTTCAGTGTCCCAGTCCTAATTAAATCTTGAGGCTAATGTCTCTCATATTTTCATTCTTAATGTAACTGGATGTTCCCAGTATCATTCCTCCCCTTAAAATTTTTAGCAGAACTAGGGTTCATTGTAATAAGCAGTACAAAGAGTGTTCACATTCATAATTAAGATCCCAAATAACTTTAATTCTGTCCTGTAATGATTGCTTAGTTAAAGTGAAAGTATGATTAATATATATTAATGTTTATAGTTGCAGATGAAAATAATTTAAATGACAAATTTGTTCATAGTTCTTCTCTCGTACAATTAAGAGCGGTATTAAGGTTATTTGTGTGCTTTCACTGTTTTTGTGGACATGAGTTTTCACAAGTGGGAATAGTAGAATATATATGTTCTGTCTCTTTCTGCCCTGTTCTCTTTTTTTAGTAATGATGTCCACTCAAATTGTCTCATCCCAATGCTCATTTGCTGGCACTTTCTGACCAACTTCTGCTCCTAGTTGAGAAGAGCAGAGCTACAGGTTTGCTAATGGAGAAGGAGCTGAAGATTTTTAGGTACCAGAGACTGGTAGAGGTAATAGCAGCAGAATTTTGGGTTAAGCCATCCTGTTATGAATATATTACGGAGACAGGGTTAGGCTGTAGCAATTGACCTGAAGACAAAAACAGTCTATCCCTTCTGGTGTCTTGTCAGATTCGTAAGGATTTTAACCGTTTTAAGACTCTTTTCAGTCACACACTTGCACATGTACACACATGTATGCACGTGCCTGTGCAACACATGCGTCATCCCACAACCCTTTTTCTTCCCTTCCCTCATTTGGTGTTAACTGCAAATTTTACTAGTGAGCCTTTCATAAAGGATGTTGAACTTAATGAGTTATGATCACTTATGTTGTGGTAAAGCTTAGGAATCTTGGCTTGGACCAAGTCTTGTTTGTTCTACGTAGCAGACAAAACATAATGAAAGGATAAGCTGCTTCCAAAGAGCTCACAGTCTATACAAATTACAGTTGCAGTCACTGCTGCGTAGAGGTTGGACTACTTAAGCTGGCATCTTGATTACTCTCCATCTAGTTCCATCATCTCCCTGTAAGTCCAGGATTAAGCCTTTAGTATCTCTAATTTGTAATTATTAATTTCCCACAGCTATGACTCAGACCCTTTGTTCAGTATTCTGTTAATCCTCCCCTGTTCCCATGGTATTTATGGTTTATGCTTCACATCAGGAGCTGCTCTTAACGTCCTGTCCCACTGAAACATAGAGCTGGCTTGCTGATTCTCATACGTGGTCTGAAAGCTTCCCTGTTTCCATCTGTAAGGAATGACACTGCAACATGGGACTGTTTGGAGGATAGATGAAAACATCTGGGGCAAGGGTGTCTTTTGAAATTAAGATTTCTTCACTGCAAAACAGCAAAGCAGATCTTTAGGTGCTGAACTCCACTGAAATAAGAGGCTCATAAAATTTGAGAATCTGGCCCAAGGACCCTAAAAGGTCCAGCACTTTTACAATTCACTGAGAATGTTATGCCAGAAGTAGTTTTTTTCAAGTCTTGAAAGTTATTCCCAGTTCAGCTGGTTTTGCTTTCAGACTTGCTCAGAGTTGGATCCTCTTCCTCCTTGCTTTAATGGGCAAGAGTCTATGAATTAACTCCAGAATGCATGAAGGGGGAGATGTTATTTATTGATAATTCTTTGATCAAGGGGAAATGTGAGAAGAGTCTAGAGTATGTAACCTTATGGTGCTAGGTAACATGGAGGATTTTGCAGGTTTAAGGGTCTTAAACCACTGAGGTGAAACAGTTAGGAACACTGGTTCTGAGGGCTAGCTAGTATTTCCATATAGCCTGCAAACTCCATGGAAACCCTCGAACTGCCAAAGGTATTAATATTTGGACAACTCCCAAGCATTTATTTTGTTTCACTGAGTGAAACAAAGTTTACATTTTTATCTTTCAAGCCAATTTGTAATTATTTTGGATGCAGCCTGTCTGGGTTGGGGAGCTGATAGAGAATATTACTTCCTTCCAAAGCAGTGTTTCATCAAAGCTCAAGAAGAGTATGGTAGTGCACACTCTTACTTCATTTGCTGGTACTCTCTGATATGTGGCAGTTTGATTAAATATTATTTCAGGCCTAAAGTTTGCATCCATTATTTCTCAACAAGACCTGCCTGATAAACAGTAATTGTTTCTGTCTGTATCTGGGTATGAAAAAATAGCAACGTTATGGGAAAATAGTGGATGTAACCAGGGTTAGCTTAGATGAGCTCCTTTTCTTTGTGGAGCCATTTGAAAAAAAAAAAAAAAAAAAAAAAGGATGTCAAGCTCATGTGAAAAGGCAACATAGGCTAATATTAAATGTCATTAGTGCTTATTAGCATTACATAAGCTGTGGGATTGCTCCCACCTGTGATGCTGTATATAGTTCTTCTCAGATTGCAGTGAAGAATTCTGCAAAAAAGAACTTACAGGACTTCCATAGAACTAAAAATAAATTGTCTTAGGAATGTCGCTTCTGAGGTGATGTGCTTTGGTGTGTTAAAATAATCCCAAAAATCTATTAAATGAAGCAATAATAGTCTGTCTCTAACAGGTAGAGCGAAGGGCATTCATATAAATGAAAAGCTTACAAATAAATTGTTTACACTGTATTAACAATGTCACAAGATGTTGGAGCTTTCAGGTTAGCATGACTTAAAAGAACCACCCACAAATAAAATCTTCTACAGATGCTTAATGAGGATTGAAAAAGCAAGGGTGAGGGAGGCAATAAAATATAAGTACACCAAAAATGAGGGCACCAGCAGTAAGTGTGATGAGGCTGAGATTATCCAAATCACAATATTCATGGCATATTTTCTAATTTTTTATGAAGTATCTTGCATCTGCGTGGGTTTTAGTGTTGTTGGCCCAAGTCAAAAACAAATCCCTTAAACATTCTATGTAATCACGGCTTTCCAAAGGCCATCTTAAATTTGCCTGTTCAAAAATAAATAAATAAAAATCTCATGCTGGCAGGCAATAAGGTATTGTGTGTCAGCTACTCTGTGTGCCTGGCCATGTGCAGGCTGTTACCTCCAAGCTGACTGAGAGACCTTATGTCCCTCCGCTTACGAAGGCTCTCAGTCCAGCGTAAGCATAGCGGATATGTATCAGATCAGCAGTTTTGCCACAGGAGGTTGCTGTACTTGTCATGTGGGTGTTCTCACTCATGCCAGAGGTCTGGAACAGCGTCCTATATGATGCTTCTGGGTGGGTGCAAGTCTAAACCTAAATCTAGCCTTCCACATAGTCTTAATCCTGCAGCAATTTTGCTGACATTTTTGCAAGTGTTTTTTTTTTTTTTTTTTTTGATTACTGCTTTTTAACCAAACAAACCTTTGTGAGAGGCAGCTTTTTTCATGTAAACATGAAAAATATAGGTCCATTTTAGCATCACATTAGATCTGGATAAATATATGTGATAAGGTATTTCCCATGCAAGTATGCTAGGAAAACAAACCACTGGGCTGCTTATAAGAATTCTGTAAGGCAAGTATGGGGAGCTTGTACATGAACCTATCAATGTTATTGGCCTTATTTTTCTATAGCAGGGCTTGTTTGCTTCTGTATATATGCTTTATATATTCTGAATGTATGCTTTTTTCAGAATGTCTTTTCTAGCCTTTTAGGAGTGTCTTCACCCTGTGCTGTGTTTTTGTAAACCTCTCTTTCCCTGTTGGTTTATGCAGAAAATTAGTTCCACTTGCTTTTGTGTAGTCAGTGTCATGGCATAATTGTAAGCATTTTTAATCTGAGGGGCTCTGACATGGATAAATGTGAAACAGAACAGGCGATATGTAGCAATTTGTTTCTGTTAACAGCATATATGGTAACTTGTATGCTGCAGAGAAAACATGAAGTGATCTGAAATAATTTCCTCAAAGAGGAGTGACCTAGCCTGCATTTGGGCAGAATAGAGCACGAATATAGACAATTATAATTATGAAGCACTAGTATGGGAAGAGTAACATTTTTGTGATCAAAGTGAAAAGAGTGGGCAATCTGTCTGAAAATTAGTGTTTTCAGAGAACAGAGGTACTTGCTGTTTAAAATCATTTTGCCTCTAACAGGCATTTTAAGTTTGTTGCTCTTCTGCTTTCAACCCCCACCTCCTCTTCTGCGAGTGTTTTCAGCCCTTGATGCACTACATATCTGGGCTTGTGGGTAGAGCCTGAGGCTTTATGGCAAGCAGGTTCAGCACCACACTGACTGCTGGAACCAACATCACGCAGTTCTGAGCTTAGTGATTTTCTGCTACCCGTACATGTGAGCAGGAACCAAGATTGGTGATCTGTTGAGATGAAAATCTTCAAAGTATGGATTACGATAAATGGATCTTATTAGATCATTACTCAAAAAGGAAGAAATTAAAAAGCTGGTGTCTGTCAGAAAAACAAGCATATAAAGCATGCAAACACAAGAACATTTTATTTAAATGCAAAATAAATAATAAATAAGACATCACATAATCATCAGCTCACATGGGTCAGTGCGTTTCATTCACATTCTGATACTCTTAACTGCTTTTTCAGTTTTACTGTAGTTCAAGGATTCCCAAACTTGGATTTGCTTGGGGCTGGCCATCAGTGGCAGCAGCAGTGAGTATGTGCAGCGTGAGCTCAGGTGTGTCTGCACTGCGCTCTCCAGATGCCGGGGCTGATAGTCAGGCTGACTCCAGCCTGGCTGAGCCAGGCTCTGGCCGACTCCAGGCAGAGCGCGATGGAGGGGAAGGTGTCTGTACCACCAGGCTCCCCCTGCCCTGGGTACAGGAGGGTTTATCAGCTCAGGTATCCAGGGAAATGAGCTCTCTTGGAGCACCAGAGAGCCTGGGGTGGGGGAGACGAGGACTGAGGGGTCCTCTGGTGTGAGTGCATTTACCCCAGTACCCCACCGAACCTGAGCCAATGTCCCTGTGTATGTGTGTGTGCTGCCGCAGCTGTGCTCCCTTCCCTTCTGATACACTTTGCCTTTAACCCTCGCATCTATGTAAAGACAACAGCAGCTCCTAGCTTTAGGCAGGGCAGGAAGAAGCCACAGTGGGAAGTGTTTGGCGCTTAATGCAGTGTTCACTGCCCAGACATCCATTCCCTGTTTTCTCCAGGTCAGCAGAGAATCAGGAACTGCCACCGCCATGTTCTTGGCAGAAAGCAGCACGTGTACCGCTTTTAAGTGGTTTGCATATCACCAGTGGTACACCACAGTTTGGGAACCCCTGGTATAGTATAATTATATTTCTACAATCATGTGACCTCACATTTTTAAATAATACCTAAGCACAAGGGATCAAATTGAGTTTTTTTTTAACCTTAACTTTCACATTTCCTGAACTTTGAGTGCTTAGCTTGTGCAACCATAATATTGCATTAAAATATTCTAAAGCTTTGAATTTCTAGGACAGAGCCCAGAAATAGAAGAATAAAGGGGAATTAGAAATGTGGGTTATAGGAGGGGAAACAAATAATACAAAGCAAGACACAAAAAGGAGAACTTTGGGGTTTTGTTATTCAGAAATATTGCTGGGGTACTATTGTTGGAGGCTGGATTTGGGAAGAGTGGGTAGGTGATTTAAACAGCATAGTTCAGTAAAGTTGGGTAAGTTTTCCTAGTATAAAGTTGGTGTAAAAAGGATAAAAAGAACGCTGCACCTGCTTAAATTATAAAACTGGCTACTTAAATGTTTTGCTATTTTTATATTTAGAAGTTACTGCAGTTAGAATATCTGCATAACAGGTATTTTAAGCAAAATAAACTAAAATTTAAATTCTGTAGGTAGAGATACAGGGCACCCCAGCTACAGAGTTTTTACTGAGGAAGTGATAATATTTCCTTAGCTACCTAGTAGCTGGGGGTATGCCTGCCTGTGGCTGATTTAGTAGCCTGCTAGTACTGGGAGTGTTTGCCTGCACCTGCTGCCATATGGTAGAAAAGGGGGTTGGTTTTGTTCTGCTCTGCAAAAAAAAAAAAAAAAAAAAAAGGGGGGGGGGGCCACAAAAATGCTCCCTGCAAAAGAACCCGTTTGACTTAAGAGTCCCCAACGCAAGATGAGGAGGATATTGGATGAAAAGTCCTTGAGAGAAGTAAGTGGGAGATGCCTGAGGGTGGCTTGAAGCAAGCTAGGGGCCTCTGGGCAGGGGTGTCTGTTACTCTGCACTCGAGTAATTCTGTGTTGATGCCAGGGAGTGTTAACAGCATAGCTGAGTTTCAAAGATTGATCCGTGTCCCATGTGATGGTGATTACATAATCTTGCCTTGCAACTGTTCTGTTGCCTACCTGTTTCTAATTATAGTTCCCTATTGATAAAAGTGCTTGGAATATTTAACTTTTTTTTTTTCCTGGCAGCTGTCAATTTGATTGTCAATTTGAATGGGGAAACGTTTCTTTCTGGCGGTTTTGATGTCCATGTAGAAAATATTCATTCTCAGTTGCTTCCCATTCAAGTTAATTTGCTTAACTGAATTGAACTTTTACATGAAATATTGTGCTTTTTATTTGCTAGGTTCTCTCCTATGGGTGTAGATCACATGAGTGGGCTTTCTGGTGTAAATGTTCCAGGAAACGCATCTTCTGGCTGGTGTATCTTCATCTACAACCTTGGTCAAGATGCTGATGAGGGAATCCTCTGGCAGATGTTTGGCCCCTTTGGTGCGGTTACCAATGTGAAAGTTATTCGAGATTTCAACACCAACAAGTGCAAAGGTTTTGGTTTTGTGACCATGACAAACTATGAAGAAGCTGCAATGGCCATAGCAAGTCTTAATGGCTACCGCCTGGGGGACAAAATCTTACAGGTTTCCTTCAAAACCAACAAGTCCCACAAATAACTTGCTCGTGCTTTTTGTATGGAATAGATAATTGAGTGACAGAAGTTGAAACATTTTTGTTAGTGTAAAACTCATTTTGCGCCAATTTTCACAAGTGTTTGTCTTAGTCTAAATGAGAAGTGAAAAAGGTTTTATATTCTGGGATGCAACTGACATGTTCAAATGTTTGAAATCCCACAATGTTAGACCAATTTTAAGTTCCTTTAAGTTATTTCATTTAAAACATATTAAAAATCCCCTGAAATCTTAAGTAGATTGCATTAACTAGACCCTCTGGATGGTGGTAAAATTGAAGCATGCTTTCACTTATGAGACTAACATTTGTTCCATTGAATGTTGTCTGCAAAAACTGGAATTTTTTTAAAACTATCAGGCTGAATCCATTAGTTTTCTTGTTTTTTATGTTGTTGTTTTTTCCTCCCCATTCCCTTGATCTTCTCCTCTACCCCAGACTCAGTCGTATGGAAGAAAAGTTGAGAAATACTAATGTTTTAGTTGACAGTAAAATGCTTTATCAATTAATATTCATTGCTACGTATAGTTGAGGATTAGGCTTTATAAAGTTAAGGTCTTGTAAGTAGTAGCATGCCAGCATAACTTTTAACACCATTGATGAGGTAAGTTGCACACTGAACAGTGGCCAAGTTGTCAAATTAAAAGGTTTTAGAAATATTACTTTTAAAGCCCACTTTGTAATAGGAATGGACCAAAGAGTTTCAAAGAAACTCCGGGAAGATTTCAGAGTCAAAATGAAACTCCAAAAAAGTGTGAATATATGTTGCTACTTTATCAAACTGAATCTCTTCTGTCCAAATATTTAATGCATGGTGCACTACTTACTGGTACATTATAATGCAGCAAGATACTTACTCATTTTCAAAGATCATTATAGTTTGAATTCCTTTGGTAGTTCTATTTTGTAAAGAAAAAAACAGTTATAAACATTTGAGCATTGTATTTCTCGCATCCCTTCTAATGAGTGCTAGATTTTTCTATTTTAATAGGATTTTGTTTTGACGACTAGCTTTACTTATTGAACACTCAGCAGAAAAGTACTTACTTCTTGCAAGTTAGATATTAACAAAAAAAACCTTTGATTTGTAGATTGAAAGATTAATCCCCCAAGTTTTCTGCAGACTGCCTTGAAACTTTGAGTTGTTCTGTTTCTGTTAATTTTCTTTTGCTTTTTTGTGTTTTTTGTTTGTTTTTACTTTTGCATTTAAGAACATTAAATTTGATTTTGTTTTGCTCAAATTTTGTTTTGTTTTTTATTTTCTGTTATTTTTTTGCTAAGTATTGCACAAAGTGTCCAGCTTTCAATGAGTGTTGTTTTAAAGAACTGTAGTTTCTCTTCAAAAGTTTTAAGTTACTGCTTTGACAGATGAGTAGAAGAAAAAGGTTTGTGAAACAAGAGCTCTGCAACAAATCTGTCACATAGTTTCTATGTGCCACAGACTGATTTAATCCTACAGGTATTCTTAGGTAGGAAGCCTGAAAAAGATTACTGTATCAATAAAGGCTGTGTAAGGATACTGTGCTTGACTAGAGGCTTGACCTGGGCAACTTTCACGTCTCTTATTTATGTTCAGTTGCCAGAATCTAGAGCAAATGCAAAAATTGGGTCAGTTACATTGCAGTGTTTCTTTTTTGAGTGAACCTCTGCCAGTCCCAAAGAGCCAGCGAGCAGTTAAGTTTTAATTTCCAATTTCCAGAGGCTCTTCTATACCGAGAGTTTGCATCACTTCCATCACTAGATGACCTTGCCTTGTGATCACCATCATTTCTTCTCTTCCTTCAGTAGGAGCTGCAGCCTTGTGCTGCCCAGAGAGTTGTTGTGCCTCAGCATCTCTGCGCAGCAGCTGAGAGTGGCTGAACTAGCTGCCCATCTCCATTAAGTGCCTTCAGGACTGTCTAGGACGTGCTGTTGCTGATCTCCCTGGAACTGTCTGTGGCATAAATGGGAGCCTGTGGCAGTATAGATGGGCTCTGGCACTGTGTGCAGCCTCCCGCTGGTTTTGAGCTCATGTATTTTAGGTGTTTTTCTGCTGTTAGTATATTCAGCCTTGCGTTTCCTGCCAGTCCTATTCTCTTTATCTATTTTTGAGAAGCACAGCCAGCCTGAGAGAGCTGGTGTGGTGGTGTTTTCTGAAACAGTAGCTCTTACTAAAGAAGAAAGTGAGCTGCCAGCCACTTTATAAACAAGTGTCTTTTTCTGATGTTTCCACCATGTTATCATCATTCATTTATCACTTCCAATGAATCCTTCTTTTCTGGTGTCCAATGAGAGATTCAGAGGTGTTATTGGGACTTCTCCCATGATAAAACTGAGTAGTATAAGAGAAGTCCCCTTACCCTGTCCCATTGCTTCTCTTAACCTCAACACTTGACTATTCCACTGGAATGAATCTGCAATGATTTCCCATTTCCTGTAATTGTCTCCCTTGCCTTGTTTCATGCAAAATTAGTTTTCTAACTAAACGGGAGCTGCTGCTTTTCCAGAACATTTTAGACTGGGGTCCAGACTTCCAGTGAATGACACCCTAAATACGACTTTTTGTTGATAACCGTTAAAAGCATGCTGGCCAGTGCAGCTGTATCAACAGCTCACTACTGTGAACTCACTGTCACTTCATTCATTCGTTTATTTTTAAACCCATTTTGAAGGCTTTGTCACATCACAGTTGTCTTTGATGGCTTCCCCATTTTTCCATCTTTTATTCTTTGCTTTGCAGCATATTTTTTCACTGGTGGTGTGAAGGTGTTTTTAAGACACATCTGATTCAGGCTTCCTTTGGTTGCTCTGAAAGCAGTTAACATGCTGTTTACCTGAGCAAGGCACTGCACCTTGAGTCAGGAAAAGAAGAAAGAAAGAGTACTAGTAAGTCATTGAGAGCTGATGCTGGAAGAAGTGTTGTATGTTTTGTTCATTGCTCTGGCTCTAAGAGTCAGTGAATACTTGGCATAAATACTTGGCAGAAGCCCTCTTTTGTCACAGTAGCAGCATTTACCTGCTCCTGAAATCAAGAAGAAATTGTGCATGTATTGGTGATGCCCTTGTTCCTAAACAACAGTTCACCCATCCTCCTAATAAAGACCAAAAGGTTGAGGATGGAAACTAAATTCTAATAAAAAGAAATTCATCAACACTTTTTCTGCTTAAAAGATGTGAACGATCTATACTTCCTTAGCAAGTCATCCAGCATACCGTTCTCTGAAGCTCTACCTTGAACTTCTGTTTTTTGCAATGTTATTTTGGCCTCTTGATCCTCAGGGAGTTTAGAAAAAAGCAGAATGTGTTCACTGGTTTCATCCTTTAATTTCATGATGAAATAAATTCCTTTCAGGTAGTACTTCTGTTTTAGTCTTTGCTTACAGCTTCAAGATTTTTGTCATGTAAAAGGCCTATTTCAAACCAAATGTCTGTTACTTTTCTCCTTATATAAGATAATATGAACATAATAGGTTCAATAAGGTAGAGAATACAACAAAGTCTTGACTGCTGGATTAGGACATCATGATCAGACCAGATTTTAAAGGACTAGATTTGATGGTCTGTGCTGGAGATGTGCTACAAAGAGCAGCTGCTGTGAGAGTGTTTTTGGGTCCTTTTGAATACGTTAGAAGTATTGCAGGACACCACTAGTTTCTTGCTATTGAGGGGTCAGGCGTTATTCCAGTGATTTTGGATGAAAATGCATAGCTATGGCCATGCTTGTGTGTAGATGTCAAAGAGAAGTATGGTGTCTCAGAGGACTGTGCATGTACTTTGTGCCAGAGTTCCTGAAGGGGTTAATCTGGACTTCGTGGACCTGCCATCTGAGGGACACCATTTCCTTGTACACTCTCTGATCAGGCTGGCAAGTATGATGATAAAATGAGAGTTTATCTATATCTGAAAGGGAATTTTTTTCATTGGCCTGCTTATGGTCAAGGTAGCCTCAACATGGAGGGACTGCGAGTTGAGCATACACAGGGGCGTATCAGTGATACTGCTGTCCCAGTTCAGCTGGTGTCTGTTTTCCAGTGGACCAGTTTGCTTTGTGTTCAAAACTCAGTTGTTCCCACATTGCTCTAAGCAAAGAGAGAACTTGTTTTGGATGTGGATGCTTATTGCTTCTGCAAAAAACTTGCCTTTCCTCTGTAGATTTATTTTATTATTATTATTATTATTATTATTATTTTTGGTGGCTTTTCCCAAACTTGAGTCAGGCTGATTTTTCACTTCACTGGACGTGAGCTGTCTTGATTGTAAAGTGCTCTGCAGATCAGTCACCTTTGAGCCTTGGCTTTTGTGGCAATATAAAGGCTTACTACATGAGAGCAGCGTTGTACATCTGAACTTGAACAACCTTTCAGGACTTTGGATACTAATACGGTTATCTTTTCAAGACCTCTGGAAACTTTACCAGCTGTTGAATGACTGGTATTTTAATTATTGCTTTGTCACCTTTAGTTTTAGAATCTTTCTTTTATCTTGGTATTTCTTTTGAAGGGGAAGTTCTGTATATGGCATTTCTCCCTAGCTTTTGTTTTATTTTGTATCTATCTGTTTTTCCACTTTTTTCAAATACTTCCTGTATCTGGCACTCCAAGAAGGCTCTTACCAGGCCAGAGCATGGCTGTTAAATACAGTTTTTATGGGACTACTTCCCAGATGCCACATGAGCAGTTTTCACATTTCTTTGCAAGACTGTGGAGTTTCACTCTAAAAATGAGACAATGTGCAGTTAATAGCAAAACTGTCCTAATCATGGTTGAAGACCCCCCTCCAATCTTCTCTACAGATACTCTGGGCTTTAGTTGTGTTGTACGGAATTAAAAAAAAAATATATTTCTCTTTAATATGGTAAAAATTTGAGTATTGTCAAAATTAAAATTCCTCGAAGGCTTTATTCAGACTTGGGCTTTTCCAGTCCCAGCTTTCTACGATGAATGGAATTGACCCCTGTGCAGAAAGCTAGCCACAAACCTGTTCACTATTTCAACCTTCTGTTAACCATTTGCACACAGGGAGATTTCACAGTGACTATAGAAAGAGAAATTCTGATGTTGCTTTGTACTTTATATAAGCTGACAAAGGCAAATATAGTTCCCTTACTTGAGGAGATGGCAACATCAGAAAAGCTATAAACGTCAGCTGAATCAAAGCAGCCTAGTTCTTAGTTTGTTCTCCTATGATTCTCTTTTAGATGGTGTCTCTACACTGGAGTGTTGAATTTATTTTGTTCTGCAAGCTACTTCACCATAAAATTTGGTTTACTTAAGATTCTGTGCTCCACTCTTCTGCGTGGAGGGAGGGGAACTGAGCTAACGCAGTTATGATGCCTGCTGTGCTGAGCTTGTGACAATCCCTTCGCTGCTGCTCTAGGTTTGGGACTGTGAAGGACTTGAGCCATCTTTTAGGGTGGAAGGAGAAGTCAGGAGAAATCACTGCACTGAGCAGTGTCCCCGTAGCAATGTATGTCCACATGTTCTTTTCCTTCCCTTTGGTTGGTCATGTTTTTTCAGTACATCTGTATCATGATAGCATGAAAACCACTGAAAACTCAGAGGTATCCAAGTCACTAAAATAGGATAAATTTCTCACTGCAGTGAATAGCAGTTGGTCAGTTTATGGTCATTTATGTTGTTGCAGATGACCAAAGGATTTCAGTGTCTTTTGCTCCTCAATGTTTGGAGAGACCATCTATATTTCTAGGGCTATTGAACATTGCAGTAGTGTTATTTATACAAAGCATTTAAAAATCTTGAAATAAATTGGCATAGTTGCATCTGTAGAAAGAACGTTCAACAGTTTAAAATGATTAAATAATTGGAAAGGTTATTCAATACTTTGAATGTTAAGTTTTGAAAATTAAGATTCCTGAGGTCTTTAAACAGTTTTGTGTTGGTTCATGTTCTGGGTAAGGGCAATATTGTAGTGATTCTTCAAATATTTCAGAAGAGATTTTTTTCAGTATTCTAAACTGGAATAACTAAAGTTACTTTTTGGATAGTTTATAGTTACATATGTGCTTTAAAAAAAAAAAAAAAAACTTTGAGAATATCCCTGAATATACTTTTCTAACAAAATAAACAGGTCTAACAAAATCAGCTGTTTATTGAAATTAGGTCTTCTCATATTTACCTGCAAAATGCTAGGATTTGTGGGAACCTTTTTTTTTTTAACATACAGCTTTTTGTGACGTACTGGTGGCGATCTCATGGTTTCATCACAAAAGTCAAGTATAGAGCTGTTTGTCCTAATGCTACCTCTATGATAAGGTTACCATGTTTTGACTTCCAGACTGGGAAATGTGTTCTTTGTAACACTGTCAATGAAGCACCTTATTGTAACATTTCTACTTTTAGGCTCCTAAGAATAGCTTTAGAGTGAAGGGACCAAATTCACAGTTAGTGTAAGTAAACACAGCTCCCTTTTAGCACCCTTGGTGGAGCTGCCTTTGTATTTTTTTCCAAGAACTGAATTTGTCACCCTAGGTACTTTAATCTCTGTATCTGGAAGCAGAAGAATCTTCTTCTGTGCCCTAGGCAAGTTCCTCTAATGTAGCTCTGCACTTCTTGTCAATGTTGGATATTCAACACAATAGAACTCATAAATAAATTGATCAAAAGGCTAGGCTTTATTTTATATGTTTATTACACCTTACTGGATTTCTACTTCATAATAAAGAAAAGTGGATTTCATAAAAAAGGACACTGTTACCTCACTCTTGCAAGTAAGAGGTGGTACGTGTGTAGTGTACATCTCCATGACACAGCCAGTGCAGAACTGAAAATTGCTGTTAATTTATAGAAGTGTATACTCTTAGTTTAATCAGGTACAGCTTAATTTTTCTGTATGCTTTTTTGTAGTAATTCTAAGTAGTAAAGCTAAATAAACCCATAGGTGTTGCTTTCTCTTTCTGCATGACTTTAAAAAAAGTTAAAGCCTTTATGATCTCTAAAGCAAAATACAAAATACAACACCCAGTGAGTGGCTTTGACTTTAAAACCTGTTATTGTTTTCTTCAGTCTTGCTGCAGTTATTTGTTATATATCACACTTGGTAAAAGATTTACAAAGTTTTAACTAGAGATATTTTTCTGTTGAGTGGAATTTTCAGCACTAAATTCTTTTGTCGATAATGATGGAAATTCAGTAAAAGTAGAATTGCCACCTGAAACCTTGAAAACTTGCTACTGTGTTCACATTTTAGAACCCTTATTCTCATAGTAATTATTGTTCATTACTTTTAAACATTTTGAGCAACTTTTCAGTGATACAGCTGAACTTTTTCACTTGGTCATTGAGCAGAAAATGACTTGAGATATTTGAAACATAAGTTGGGATAAACCTTTATTTGACCAGTAGCTTTGAATAATACTGTACTTCTAGTCTTTTTATTGATTTAATTTCCCTTAACTTATGTAATCTTTTGTTTATAAATTAATCTGTTTGTGGGACAGAAGGTTTTATCAATTGTTTTCCATACTGTACAGTATATGGTTAAACATTTTGTATATTTAGTGTGTTTTTAAGTTATTGATTTGTTTTATATCAAATAATTTATTTTTCAGGTACCATTTTCATTTAAACTTTGTTTTTACATGGGTTTATTTTAAATAAAGTATGACACTGCTTTCCAAATGTCTAAAATGAAGTCGAATCCCATTGTGTTATTTTGAGAGTACTTATGTAAATTAACTTATTTTAGAAATAATTGCAAAAATGTACCAAGTCCATATTTTGGTTGTGTTGCAATTCAAATGCTTGGAAATTCTCTGCAATGATTTTTAAGCAAATTGAAAAATTGGAATTTTGATATTGAAACAGTTCAAAGATTTGATGAATGAAGCAGCAGCTTTGTAGAATCCTGTGGATGGAATTATGAGCATTGTTTTCTATGTTATTGTCAAAATTAAATGAAACAAAGCTTAGATATTTTACACTAGTTTTAATACTTAAAAGAAATCTGTGAATAGCGCAAAGGATTTTTGTTATTTTTGCCACATGCTCATTACTGTTTTTGTTAAGTACTTGTTTGGAACATACTCATAGTGTTTCTAAATGGTCCATGCTGGGAGTTCATGTAGTTCAAAATAGATTTAGGCTTTTACTTATTCATTCATATCTTTTTCTACAGGAATTGGATTATTATTGTGCAATTTGAGATTTGACATTTTTTCAGAAGAATCTGAACTGTATTCCTGAATAGACTAATCAAGTTTACACCACTAAAGATTATAATATTTGTAACATTATTAGAAAGATGGAATTAAAATAAGGCACATGACTCTTATTTTTCAGGAAAAATGTTGTTCTCTCCCATCTTTTGATGGTGTTTATCTTGATTTAAGGAGAGAGGAAAAAACCAGAAAACAAAAAAAACAACCCTATACTTCTACTCATAAATCTGGTTTGAAACTTTTGAAGAGAGTTTTCGAAAACAAGAAATCCTTCACAGATTCGGCAGGGTATTTTGGTTCCTCTTTTCCCATTTCAGTTCTGATGATTTGAGGCAAGATAGACCCCAAGTTTTGACTGACTCAGGAAAGATTGTATAAGTGACCTTTTTAAGAAATGCTCGTGAAACTGTGTCCTTCTAGTCAGAAGAAAGCCATTTGAATCCTAATATGCTACTGTTGTCTTTGAACAGATTGCATTGAAGTGTCACAGTAATACTCCCTTGTTACTTCACCAGCGCAACATTTTACCATATTTTGATGAAGTCAGCTCCTCTTGAGTTTCAGGAGGTGCCTTGCTATGTTCTTTAGTCACAGAAATCATCCTTCTGTCTTTGAGCTGGGATAATTATCATACCTTTGAGACTTTAGCTCTGATTTTTTGCTGAACTCCTAGTGACTTTAGCTGAGAAAAGGAATGTGGGGGGGGAATTATGTAGTGCATCGTGTATGATAGCAGGATGCATGGCAGTGCCAAGTCAGATCAGGCATCTTGATACTGTGAAAAACCAGTTTTCTAAATAAGCTATTTTTTCCTGTTATGAAAATTTCTCAGTACAGCACTGTTCACCAAGTTGGAACCACACACTGTGCTGAATTGGTGAAGAGCGGAAATCAGCATCCTCTGTTACTACCAGCGTAGCAACACATTATTGAATGTGCAGCATCTGTTGTAATCACAAATGTTTAATCAACAACGTAGATTTTTAGATCTTTCGGTTTCTCTTTTTTTGTGGACCTAGGCCAACTTTCCATGTTCTTCCTCCCATAGGATGTTAGTCCTGTGTTACTCCTTTTCCATAGGTTCATTCAAGCTTTGTATTTTTCTGCTCTTCTGATAGGAAAAATCATGAGAAGTTAAGGCATGTCTTAACCAGAAAGCTTAATAACAAAATATGCCCAAGTAAAATATGGGCCCCCTCTCAGAAAGGGCAGTTTTATTCAAAAGCAAAAGAAAAAAATTAGTCTAATCACAACCACCGAATGGATATTCTCTTTTTGCAGGATTCCCCAGAGACTCTCTGTCCTTAGACTCTTTTACAAAAGAGTTGCTCTAATGTGGGGTCTCTTGGAGCTTCCTACTATTAAATTTCACATACTTAATTTTCAGAATATTCTGAAATTAAGGAGTTAAACTGTACTGAAATCCAACTCACTGGTACTTCAGGAAACAAACTGGAGAAAAAAATCCTATGCTCCTTTGTGTTTTTGTTTTTATTTTCTCTGTATCTGCTTGTAAAATGTGATGTTTCCTTCTCGTAAAGAGAAACACAACTGCCTGCCCCCATGTCTTGCCTTGATTCCCATTCTGTTAAATATTTATATATAGTATACACACTGTTGAAAAATATTAATATTTAGAAATGTCCTCCTGGGCCATATTAATGGTGCGTCCAGCTCAAGAGTCTGTCTCCAACAGTGGCGGTAGGAAAAGCTATTTAAGGAAAGCACATGAACCTGGGCACCATCTTGTCTTCATTCCCCTCATGCTTCCCCAGCATGCACAGCCGTTGGATGTCAGATGGGACCTGCCTATTCCCATAATATTCCTTCTCCTCTTGCTTTTTAATTTTTTGGGGGCTACCTTTTGTGGCTTTAACTTGCCTTCTACTTTCATCACTTCCTGCTAGCAGGAGGCTGAAAGGAATAGTGTCATGATAGAGGTTTCATTTTACATGTTTGTCACAAATATAAGTGAATGAAGATGAGCAGTTTATGTTTCTCTCTTTGCTCCTTGGCATACTTTTTCTTTTTTTTTATATCTATGCGTAGAAACAGTGAATTTAGCAAAATGGAAATCTGAATCTAGCTTGTCAAAACATAGTTCTACTAACATTTCATTGGCAAATATTTTTTCTTTGTAATAAAATTAATTTAAATTTGGCACAGTTAAAATGTAGGGTTTTTTTTTTTTAGTTTGAATCACACATATACTATATAATGCTGTGAATGTTAAACTCTTCAAAATTGATTATTTTTTTTTCCTCTGCAGAGTCATAGCTGGAGTGCTGATTAAGGAGGGTGCTCTCAACTTAAACTAGAACTTATAAAAAACTTCATTCACTGAGTTTAATAAAAATGGGTCCGGGGCTTCCTGAATTCTTTGAATATCTATCAGTGGACTTCTAAAATTTGTTTTAACTGAAATTCTGTTTGAATGTGTTGGAACAGATTCTGTCCCAAGTCCAGCCTGTGCATGCTACAAAGAAAGATCATAAAGGAGAGCAAAGCAGATATTATTTGGCATAGGAGCAGTGTTGAGTCTGTATAAACAGTGCTGAGCTGCTTCCTTTTCATAGACTTCTGTAGGCTCCAGCTCAGGTGTCGTGGAAGGAGTGTGCACTCACCCTTGCAGGATTTCAAGGCTGTGTTATAGCTTACATAAGGCTGTGGTAAGTAAGCATGTGTGCTTCTCTAGAGTCATGGTACAAATAGTTTTGGTCTCTGTCAAGCCAGACTTGTAAAATTTGGAATGAAACCATTTTTTTGTGACTCTATATACTTCATTTACTTGTCCCAGACTATTCATTCTCCTTGGCATCTTTCAAGAGCCACGGTATACACATACACTTGTATATCCATGTATATACATATAGTTTGTGTATACATGTATGTATTCCTGCTTGTGTATGTGTATATTAAAATGTGTATAGACTATATTTTATGTTTATAATGTATGTATATTATATTGCTAAATTATATATGCTGAATAACATGTATATGTTATATATGCACATATGTTATTCCACACACAAATGCAGTATAGAAGTATTTCATACAAGGGTGTTTGTCTTTAAACATCCAGGTTTACTTCTGTAACATAATAGTCGTGTTTTTTGACTGTAATACAGTAATATGATGTACAAGATATAGAAGTTTTAAAATATTAATCTCCAGTTGGATAAAAATTTAACTCTCAAATTTCCCCAAAACTTAAAACTTCTGAAGTAGTTGCAGAAAACTCATTTCTGTATACTTCCATCTTGGTATTTCTCGACAGCAGTCCTATAATGCACAATATTGCTGCTTTTCAGGGAGCATCTTGCATTTGCTTTTCCCTACAAGGCAAAAATGCTGCCACTTCTTTGGGAATCAGCAATTTAAAAAATTATTTTCTTTGGGTCACTTTTTTTTTCCCCCGCTTTCTGGTTTTACCATACTTCATAGGCCTTAATGTTTTAATCCTTTCTTACTGCAGGAATGGAGGAAGGAAGACAACTCAGCTTCAAGACTGACTGTGAATCTATTGAAATGACTGATTGACCTCGTATGCCATGGCACACAACATGATTGCCTGGGGTGCACCATCTGACCCCTTACTCCCCCCACCCCATCAATGGATCCCAGAGCAGACATCCCGGCTGCTTGTGCTAACTTAGATAAAATGTATTAAGGCCTTGCCCGAGTGTCTTAAGTGCTTCTTTTCTGAACAAGGCAAGATTAAGGTTTATAGCCAGGTGCTGATGTGCTGCATACTTTGATGTCTTTGTGCCTTCTTCTATCACTCAACTGGCTTAGGAGGACTTGCCTTGCCATGTCTCTGTTTTATTCCTGGGCAATGCTGTCTCTGCGCCGTGACGGTTACTAGGGAGCGTTCTGATTTATATGTTTTGTTACTTGAGCAGTTCTTAAGGGCAACACGAGATGCTGTAGCTTGTTGGCGTGTTGCTTTGAAGCCTTGTGCTTTCCTCCTGGTCTCAGAGTACAGCACTCTTGACTGGGCAAGTCTGAACCTTGTGTGCTGTTGGACTGCCAGTGGCCTTGATAAAGGAATGTTTGACCTGACTTCAGCCTCTCCATATTCATGTCACAAATCCTGACCTTAGCAGAATAGCAGCTCTATTATCCACTGCAGCGGTATCAGATTTCCCAGCTCCTGTGCTGTGCTATGTACATTCTCATTTTGGGTGAGGCAATAATGCTAGCTGGGGACCTCTGATTCTTTTAAGGTCACCTCCAAGAAGAATAGAAAGGGAGAAGGACAGACATTTTCTTTTGAATTTGTTGAATTAAGGTAGCCTGACATAATTTGTGGAACACATCTTCTGCAAAGAATAACTCGCTGACAGTCTCATAGCTGCTGGGGTGTGAAGTGCAACAAATGGATCACATCTCTGTGTAGGACTCCTCTGCATCAGTTACTGGGGGGTACAGTCTTGATTGAATGGGAGATCTAATCCATTTTATCGCTTTGCTCAGTGAGGAAGGTGAGTGTCATCCAATCCTAAGCAAATTCTTTTTGTTACAGGAACCAAAAGAAGAAAAGATGGATGCCACCCTAATTTGAAGAGGGATGAAATGTTTTTGCTCAGAAATGTTGTAGTCCTCTGTAGTATGCATGCTGGATTGGGATCTTCTCACCTCCTGCCCAGTGCTGCTCTAACAGCTGCTACTACTGCAGCCTTCCTGGGCCTGTCCATCTCTTCTTCCTTGCTGGGGTTAGCTGAATGAGAAATTCCTTACAACCACTGCAGTTTTATGCTGTCGGCACTCATATCTGTGTGAAAGCTTAGTAGGTATTAAAGAAACGTGATGTGATACTGCTTCAAAATTTGTTTTGAATGATAAGATTTCAGAAGTGCAAGCCCTTAAAAAACAAAAAACAAGTGTTTGAGTGTCATTGTGAGCAAAAATAAAAATCTGAAGCTGTATTTTGTATATGGGTTTAGATGACAATGCCACTACGAACGCTTCAATCTCCAGCTTCTTGTACCAACCCTCAACTGTCATCTTATTTGCGTAGGTATAACTGTTGGTGTAGGTGCAAAAAGAACAAGTTAATGAACTAATCAATTTTTTGAAAGTCCTATAACAGTGGTTACTTTTAATCCAGTTCTGTTCTTGGATCTGTTTGCCATTTAGTCCCATAGATATTATATATATAGATATATTCCAGCACTATTGAAGGGGCAGTTCCAAGATGGGATCAAATAGCTGAGCCTCGGGCTGCTTGAAGTGGCATTGCCCTCAAAACATATAGTCAGGCATATTTCAAGTGCTTAATGTCAGCTGGGTGCCTTGATTAAACTAAAGGAACTATTAAGAGAAACCAGCTAGACTGGAAGGCTGGGGTATACGGATGTGAGGGACAGCTGGAGTTGCTTCTTAGCTGGAATTGCCAGTACTATCATCATTCTGTATTCCTGGAAAAGCAAAAGACTACACTGGGGGGAAAAAAAATAAGAGAATTAAGAGAAAATGGAGAGCTAGTAAGTAATTGCAGGTGGAGGAGGACTGGTTGGTAATGAAAGATGCACAAAGAAGATCTGGATGAGAAGGGGTTGTGATATTGTGAGGTAGGATAGAAACTTAATTTTCAGCTAAGTTGGGAATGTTGTGCATGTTGGCAAAAAAAAGAATAGATGATAAGACTGAGGTTATCTAGATAGAAATTACCATGGTGGTGGATGTAAAATGCATAAGACTAGCGCACTCTTAAGTGTAAGTGTGTAATTAGAGCTGGAGTTCTGATAGTATTAGTAGTATATTATGAATGGAAAATAGTAAGTATCAGGCATATGCATATTAGAGGAATGTAACATGGGCAATTATAACCTCGTTAATTTGATCTCAGTACTACACAGGGCTTTAGAAGTATGCTTCTCAATACGCGAGACGCCTACCCTTGCGGAGCACTAAGATCAGAAAATGAAGACTGTGGCAACTACTTTCAAGGGGCTGTGCGCTGTGGTGCAGCTTTTCGATCCAAGTGAAGCATAGCCTAAAAAATTATTCTGAAGCCTTACACTTCAAATTTTGAATATGAGCTTTAAAGACATGAAGGTAAATAGAAATGGTTCAAACGCAGCTTGGGTTTATAACAGATAGTGTTATTAATGTGATGGGTTTCTTTGAGAAGAAATTTATAGAAATTCAGTGCAGTAGCTCTATTCACCCTAGACTTGATACAGCATCACATAAAGCAGTAAATAAACTTGAGTAATTATTATAAGTACAAGAACTTTAGGGTGGGACCTGCTTTAAAAGAAGACAGCAGCAGAGAAGGTTGAGTAGGAGATACCCAGCTGGGAGGGCGCTATTAATTTCTTAGCTTTCTGGGAGGCATTTTTAACATTTGCTTGTCTTGAAATATCACTTACATGCTATGAAATTCTCAGCTGGAAATTGCTGAGAGATGCTGTAGCTCTCAGCTCGTCCTCTCTAATCTTCCTCCCAGTCTTTAGTGAGTGTGAGGAGATAGGTGGTTAGTAGGCATGAGAAATACTGATGTTCCTTCCCAAAGCACAGGTGCTACATGATCAGGCAGAGTGTATAAACATGCATCTCCAGGACTCTGGTGCAGTGAAGTACTACCGGGGTGAGGACAGGTCTGAGGAATATTTATTCTGAGAGAAAACTGAGTGTAAATTGTTTGGGCACCTGAGAGAGGATAGGATTTATCCTTTGGAAGTACAGAAGGGGATTAGAAGCATGATACTAAAACAGTGAAGGTGTTGTCACTAAAACTCAAAGTAGAATTTAAAAAGTTTCTAACCAGCACATCAGGTTGTTTCTGCAGCAGCCTTCCAGTTAGAGTAGTATGAACAACCGTCCACTCCCCTCTTCTCTCCTTTTCAGTTGGAATATAGGTAGGTTGGATGGAAGGGTGCCTGTAGCAGTAGGAGAGCTCATCTGATGAGCTGGACAGGTCCAATCGTGTGCTTCATGGTACCTTGTGACACACAGGACTGAAGTATTTGAGAAGATGATAATGTGAGGAGTCTCATTTTCACCTATTACTGCTGTTGGTCTGCTTGTATCCTTTGAATAAGAGATGTACTAGGTGGGGAATTAGTCATTTATGTGATGGACAGGATCTGACAATCAGCTATCTTGTTGCATCTCTGCATGAGAACATAGAGGAAGATTGTTGGTGAGAACTTGGAAATCTAGGTTCACCTGGTGGTTTTGATTTCATCCTGAGTGTAGAGCTGGTTTTGTTGCATAGATGCATGAAAGGGAGGCTCAAAATGGCCATTTAGTGTTTTCACTTACTAAAAGACTGGAGTGAGCACTTGCAGAGAATCATTTTGGATATCCTGTTTCTCAGTGCAGCGTGTGACAGAGTGCCATTGAGTTGTGTTCTCTTCAGTGGGAATGAATAGAAAGGCACAAGCCTTTCAACATGCTGCTAATTTTGAACTCCACCATCTTGCTTTCCTTATTTTGACAGTGAACCAGTTGAGCAATTTGGTTGTTTTCTAGCTGGGGATGGGGCACAAGTGGAAGTGAGGGCTATTACGTAGTTCGAGGAAGAACTTGAGGGATATAGTGAAATGAATGATTCATGTGCACGCAGGAAGGTTCTGATGAACTGCAGAATTTTCTTGAGCCAGCTTGATGCCTCTCCCAAGTAAAGTTAGGCGATCACATTACAGTGATAACAGAGGCAGTTGTTTACTGTCCAAAGCCAGCCAAGGAGTCGTGAGGCTTGTCACTGAATTAATATCCTTGTCAGAAATATCTTTGTAATATTAGGTTCATGTAATGTGTTCCTAATTGAGTTGCAGATTAAAACCAACTGGAGGCTGTATTTGGTGAGGAATGAAGCGGCTTGCTTAGTAAATGAGCATCTTGCTGTGTACGGCTGCCAGGGAGTGTCAGGTGTTCATTCATACGGCCCCATATGGCTGGAGACCTGCTTACCCAAGACATTTTTTTTTTCTCCTCCCATGACTCATTGCCGTAGCTGTTGTCAGTAGAGGCACCTAAGCCTGGATTCTTTGTTACAAAACAGGGTGTTGCTAAGAGACTGTTTTCTTTGTTTAGGGACCAGGACTCTGGCATTTCTTTTCCCCCACTCCAGCCTGGTTCAGAATAGTCTGAATTGTATGACCGTGAACAGCTGGCAGCATGCATTCTTGAGAAGTGTGAAAGAGGCTACGGTCCTTTTAAAACTTCCTGCTTTGTTATTGGTGATGTGTTTTTGCCTTCTCTTAGGATCATTTTTCTCCTGGCTCAAGCACGTTATTATTATTTGCTTATTTTATGTCTGATAGCTATCACAGTTAAACTCTTTGTATAATGATGGTGAGTGGTAATTGTAAATCCAGCTGTCAGGACTTTCCAGACCTCTTTATATGTGTGCTTTTTTTTTAAATAAATACATTTGCTGCAGAAGTGTAAGTGCTGTGCCATTCAAATTCCTCTTTGAGCTCATCCTCATTATACTAGAAAGAGTTTATAGAAACTCAGAAAAATCAGAGCTTCAAACAGAGTCAAGGTTTATTCTTTGGATTGCACTAATTCTTAAAGAATGTGTCAAACTTTTGTGTATTTTTGTAAAATGAGGCTGCCTCTTGTGTAGTTACTCTGCTCCTGCTTCACCCGTTTTCATTACGTCCCTTGGTCTGCTTCCAGAAGTTTATGCTGCAATTTTGAAAGCCATGACAGCAGCGCACAGGATTTTCTTGTTTTGTTTTCTTAAACCCTTTTATTAAAACAAGAACCCAAACTTAAGAGATATCTTAGTTACAAAGCCATCACTCGTAAGAAACAACAGAATTTAGCAGGCTGTATAACTAATTGTGAGCACTTGCATTGGGCATTATGAATAACTCCACATGTTCATAGACTAATTTTTCTGTAGCAACTTTGCATTACTTGAACTCTGCGCTCAAGAAATTTTCTGTTCAATAAGGATGTTACATACTGAAGTCCAAGGGCTGTAAGGAAGGAGTTAAAGCATATACTTTGGTTTTGACTCTGGGCTTCAGAGTACAGGAAAGTAGTGCTCTTTGTACACAAGTGAGTTTGGATAGTGAATTGCTGACATTAAGCTTGTATCACCGTAATCTGTTTCTGTCATGGACTCCTTATGTCGTATAGGGCCAGCTACTCTTGATTTTTCTCCCCCTCTTCTGGGTATTACTGTCTGACTTTTTTTTTCTTTTCCCCTGTCTTCCAGAGCTGGTGCGTGGGTTAATTATTACAGTCTCTTTAGTTCTTTGAACATCATATTTTAGCTAACATATTTGTTGGAAATTAAAATTCCACGGAGTGAAGAGGGGAGACTGGGGACAAATTATTTCCAAACTACTAAGCCGGTGTATGCTACACCATATATCTAACTTGTGCATGCCCAGTTCCTAGCCAAGGTGTTTTGTATGCAGAGAGCAGATGTATCTTCAATTCCTGCAATAATATAGACTGGAAAAGGAGTGCTGAAGATGCAAGTATTTGAGACATTTGAGGGGATTTATGGCTTTTTTCTTTCAGGCAGTGCTTATGTCTAACTTAAAAATTTCTTTGTGTAGTGAGAATAAACCTCAAAGAAAACAGGCAGGATCTTGAAAGAGCTCTTAAATTTTGAATAGATTTTGGAACTTTATCTTAGTTATGCTGAACAGATTTTTTTGGAACTTGAACTACTTCCAGACTCCAAGCCTGAGGAGCTTGGTCATATATAGGTCACTTATTTGTGAGTAACAGCAGCCTCCCAGGCTTTAAAATGGTATCTATCCTTTTTCACCCAATTGTGCCGATCTCACAAGTGCACTTGATATTTGTGGTGGGGATGTGCTAAGGAGAAATAGCAGCCTAGAGCTTCTACTTCCATACTGAAAGGTGAGAAAAGAAGGTCTTGGGAGAGAATACCTCCTCCGTGGGGACTTATTAAAAGAGCTGTGTATTTGGATGAGACCTGCTTTGGGGAAGGTGGGGAGCAACAGGTTGTTTTGTATTTGCCTGTTTATGAGGTTCTTGCACCTTTCTTTGTAACGTCTGGTCTGGCACTGTCAAGGCGAGAAGTTGCAGACTGAAAATGGCCAAGTCCAACTACTTGAGCTCGTGGTGTTCAACCCTATGCAGTTTTCTTTTGGTTTTGAGTTAATTGCTCTGTTTGGTGCTCAGTTCCATTTCCTGCTTCCCCAACAGAACCAGAGGTGGTCAGAAATATTATCATACCTGGAAAAGCAATGGTATTCATGAATACAAAGATAGAATTAGTTTCTGCTCTTATGACTCTGGTTATGAGCAAGTGAATAATTACTGTTACTTGCAGAGTATATGTGTGAGTATTTTATTTCCTACTTAAGACTTCCTGTATAGGAAATACTGGTGCCCAGGTTGGAAGAAAATAGTTATGATCTTGAAGAGCAGCTAATAACTCTGTAAGACAGCTGACTGGATTTCAGGTATCATCATCTGAAGAAGAGGATGAATTCTCAATATATGAGAAACTAACAAGTAAATACAAGTTGGTATTTATGGCCATTGGGAGGAGAATCATGAAGAATTCTACCTGACTAGAACTGTGAAATTGCTATCAGATGTCTAACAGGATGTAAATGTAAAGAATATTCATTCCGTCTGTATCCAACAATTGCTGCCTGCCAAAGCAAACAGCTTTATTTAGGATTCTGCAGACAAAAAGACAGCAAAATGGAGCTAAAATGTCAAAAAAAAAAAAAAAAGAAAAAAAGAAAAAAATGACAGTACTCTGAAGATAGTGGGCATGATGCTGCTGCTGTTAACATTTTAGCACCAGAATGTGGTTTGAGGTAATGCTTTGCAGATAATTGAAGACTTTGGGAATATTGGAAGGGAATCAAGAAGGAGAATGGTTCAGTATCTGTTTTGTTGTGGTTCTGCTCAAGGACAGTGAGTAGAAGATTTTTGAGGTGAGATTGCCAGGTAAGTGATTCAGCAAGTTTGGGCTGGGTATAATGTTTCTCCACTGTCATTTGTTCCTGTTTGTGTTGGCACGTGGTTTGGGTAGTCTGTGTTTCAAAATCAACCCCCAAATCTGGTCTTACAAAATAGACTCTAAAGGCTCAGCATTCTAAAAATAAAAATCTCTGCTCAAACATATAATTTAGAGTGGGATTCATCCAACTAACTTGAGCAATTAAAAGTCTTAGCACCCAGTCCGAGCCTGTCAGTAAGAACCTTCAGGAGACAATTCATCTGATCATAAAATACAGGATGCATTTAGGAGTCTAATTGTAAAATACAGATGAACTGTTCTTAAAGGTGCCTGTCTCTCACTGTTGACTGCAGGGCACCTCATTTGTCTGGCTTAAATGAGACACTTTACTTACCTTTTTTTTCCTAAAAGTTTAAGTTGCACACCTAAGGTCTGGGACCTCTGCAGTTTACACAATGCTAGCTGATTCTTTTAGACGTGGATTTTGGAGTGTCCTATACAGGGACGTTTTTGCTTCCTCCCCTTCTGAAAACGTTTGGAAATGGACAATATGTCAACACAGTAGAATGGAACATGGAGCAGAATTGGCCAGACGAGTAGAGATCTGAGCTAAGGCACCTCTGCACTTCATTCTGTGGCTTACGCCTACTTGGGTAGTCAATCTGAACGTAGTTCCTGGGAGCCCATCAAAGCTGCAGATGCATTTGAACCCTACACGAAGAATTTATGAAGTATATCTGAACCTTTGTTATGAAATCCAGCGGTTTGCAAATGATGTTACTGTGAACGTTGTCCTTACTGTGCTGTAAGCCATGTCTTACTATGCTCTCGTATACACTACATCTTCAATAGGATCTCAACGAAGTTGTATGGAGGGGATGGAATTGTGTGTGATGGTTCATGAGGTGAAGAGCACCTGCACAGAATTATGTGATGGAGGTCAGCTTGAGTGTGAAGTTATGGGAGGTGCACCTCAAAATTTTATAGGAGGCAGGGGTCATGCACAAGCTGCCACTGGTGAATACTTCTTTTGGCAGGTTCCCTCACTTGTTTGCATGTTACATGAGCGTGAGGTTCTGAGGACAGAAGCACAGAATCATCTAACATCTTGTTTGTGCAAACTTGCATCACAAGATGTTTTTAGGTCAGTTTAGGTAATTCTTTAAGTAGCTTCTTTGCAGAAAAGGAGGAAAAAAATAGTACTTCTTGTTTAGAGCTTGGAAGCACATGATCGAGTAGGGCTGTGTTCTGCCCTAAGCAGTAAGGATTAAAATGATGCGTTCATTGTTTGTAGAAGACTTGTTATCACATCAGACAAAATTAGAAACTCCTTAAGCAAATATGAGCAGTGAATCAAGAGAGGAAGGGGCAAAGGCACAGCTCCCACCCTGTATTCAGTGGGGAGGGATTTACTCCTCATAGGAGCATTTAGTATAGGTTATGTGCTGCTAACCAAAAAAATAGCGTTTGTGGGTTTTTTTAAAGCATCTGTATAGCTTAGAACTGCTGGGAAATCTCATTTTGCAGAGAATTCTGCTGTTCCAGATTTAAGTAAAGACTTTCAAAGTTTCTCGTGGAAGGAATTTTTGAAAAATTATTCTAGAAAACTTTTTGTGGGATAGTTTTAAAATTTATGATAAAATTTTAAATTGCAAGATAGATTTTTTTTTTTGGCAGGTAGAAAGTTGAGTTATTCTTTTTTTTCCTGTTTCAGTAAAACACAAACTAAGTTTTGACAGAAGAAGAGGTAGCAGCGCTCTCTACTGACTGTATATACCATTTCAAATGTCATCATGCTACACTAGTACTATGGTCATTTCATTTATAAATCTTAAAAAGATGTAAAAATAATATAAAAATGAAATTCCTTGATCAAAACTCATAAGTTTTTTATAAATTCAGTTATGTAAAAATAATTCATGCTCTGGAAAACAGCTAATAATGAGAACAGAAAGGGCCCTATTCTTTGAGATAGAGGTAATTTAATCATGGACTCTAGGAATGAACTGTTATCTCCTGTGTAAAGGTTTCACTTAAGCTGAAGGGTCAGTTTGCCAATTTGTATCAGGTCATATTCATTGTGAATCACATCACCAAATTTACCAAAACATAGATGAAGTTTCATCCCCCCATCAAAGCTCACATGGCCAAAAAGATAGACTTTTTACCACAGTTTAGGGAGGTACCATAGAACCAAGGGCTGCTTCTACTTTTGTTTAATAGCCACAAAGATGATAAATATTTTTCACAAGGATTTTAGTTTACAAAAATAACTTTCTGTGATTTTTCCCAGTGAAAATAATATTTGGACAGCAACCAAGTTCCTTTCCTCAGTTGCTTTGCAATTTTATTAAGATATTATACACACAAGCCATAATTAGGAGAACATCTATTTTGTGATTTGTGGCTCAAGTTCTCTGTGCACTAGCATTCAGTGTTGTTTAATATGTGCACCTATCGCTGCTTGTTGCCATCTTCAGCTGTAGTGAGATAAAGCAGAAAAGTTTATGCATTCATCATTAGGATGGAGAGAGAGACCTTTCTGTTTCTTACAAGTAGCTCAGAAAACAGACTAAATAGTTAAAATGAAGGGGCAGTGTATCAGTCAGTAGGATGTTGTCATATTTGACTTTTTTAAAGCTGCAGAGGTACTTTTCAGCTTGCTGAGTAAAGTTCATTGAATTGCCTAATGTGGAGCATGTTATTTTGACTTCCTCCAGTCCCAGCAGTTCTGAATCTAGTCAGGCAGGAGGGAATCAAACTGCTTTTGATGATGCCCAGGGATTTTGTCCACTCTGTGCTACTCTTCTGTCTTCTCGAAATCTCTTCCAGAAACCTCTGTCCCTCAACCACAGTTAAATTCTCATTACTTTGTGTGTATACAGTCATGCTGACATGATCCTCCTCAACTCATTAGTCGCTCTCTCAGGTTCTGATCCAACTTCATCGGAATAATAGGAGCCTTATTGATTTTTTTTTTCTTCCCCCCCACCCCCCCCATGTAAGTTCGGTCAAGAGTATCTCCTTTTGGAGAAAGCAAGTGATGCTAGTGGGAATTTAAGCTACTTCCAGATGTCTTATGCTGTGGCATACCGATGTGGGGGAAAGGAGATGAGATGTCATTTCGAGAGAGAAATGAATTCAGCTACATGAATCCTTTGTGTAAAAGGCCTTTGTGGAGAAGGCTGTGTTTGGAAGCCTATACTTTAAGGCTATAATTGGAACAAGAGTTTAAACTTAGGGTCAGATCCTTAGCTGGGAAAATCAACACAGTTGCAATTGGACCTGGTAGATTATTTTCACTCTGATAAAACAACCTGTAAACATCCATGTAAAGCAGGCCTGTCCATCCCTTCAGTTAATTAAAATGATTCTTGCTATTCATACTGACCATCATTGAGAGAAAGAAAACATTTCAACCAACTGTCCTTCTGTTTTGTGTAATGACTGGAAAATCCAGTTGTGTCCAAATTTAATTTTGAGCTATAGACAAAAAATATACTTGAAATTTTAGTTTTTAGATGACATCCTGCTATAAGAAAAAGCAATGTCTTAAAAAAAAAAAAAAGTTCTTTATTAAAGAAAATAAAACCTTACCGAATGCAGTCTAGACAGTAGACATAGGTTGCTGACATAAGGTGTCAGATTTTTTGTCCCGTCTCTACTACTTTTTAATCTCATCCAGTTCAATTTTTCTGTTATCTGCTGATTTCTCTGACCTTAGAAAGAGCTATGCTTGAAAAAACTAGTGGCATAAAACCTTCAAATCCCAGCTGCTTCAGACAGGGCAGCAAGTTTGCAGATGTATCCTCAGTTTACAACAAGCAGTTGGCTCTGTTTCCCCCTTTGGAACAACCGAGTGGTAGAGCCGTGCTATCCGTGTGCTCTTCGGCACATCCAGGTCTTCAAAGGATCAGATTTTTCTGCTTTTTTGTGCCAAGTAAGGCTTTCATCTTGCAGAGCATCCATATATGACATTCAGGATGTCAGTGTTTTGGCACCAAGATCCCTTTCCTGGGAGTGAGAACGCTGTGACCTACACCTGACAGATGTTATAATGCACTCCTGTCTGTTCGGTCAAGATTTCTTCAATCATTTCAATCACGTTATCTTTGGGCTGCAGAAGTGAGGTCTCTACAGAAGGAAACTTGTCTCTGTTGCTTACTGGATCTTGCTGCAAAAAGAAAAAAGGTAATTTTAATTTCTTCAGTGAGCCCATCCCTTGTTTCTGTGTATAATCTTAACATCTTCTCTGTTCCACTGCTCTCCCAGACAAGCGATACGTACTTCTGGGGGCTTGGGGGCAAAGTCCTTCTCACAGACATGTGCTATGATGCCAGCAGCCAGTGCGTCACCAAGGACATTGGTCATGGTTCGAAATCGGTCCCTAGAAGAAAGAGAGCCATGAGGTGGAGGTGGCCATGATCTTTTACGGCTTTGGAACAGGTGAACCTTTGTCCCTAATGTCTCTATCACAGTTTTCACTAACAGCAAGCTAAGTACAGTAGTGCTCTCAGCCCTGTGCAAATACAGACTGATGGTACAATGTCTGCTTGAACCCAGTACTGCTAAGGCAGTGCATGCTCATCTTTTTAGTGCACAGAGGTAACTCTGCCACTACCAAAACTTGAGGCATCGCGTATTTTGCTTCAACGTGTGGGTGAGCTGCCTCGGTGCATCATAAAACTCCCCAAGGTGCCTTTTGGGGGAGGAAGTCTTGCATTTGTCTAGCCATAGGCCAAGCACCTCTTCACATCAGTAGGAAGTACCAGCATTACTGTAGCAGGTAGTATAATTGCATACCTGTGGTACTCAACAATTTAACTTCCATTGTGTTTTAGTCTTACAAATTTCATCTGAAAAGTTCAACTTTCTTTTATATGAAAGAATGAGAAAAGCAGCTGTGATACTTGATGCTGTTTCCCACTCTCTCTAGGATGGCTGTGGGGAACAACTCAGCAACCACATGTCAGGTAACTATCAGTATTTACTTTATATGTTTTCTTCACTGAGCAGATTTGCTTCATTTTTATTGTGGTGCTTTAAAATGGTACATTTCACAAAGAGCATATGTTTGGACTTTTATTCTGTTTGTCTATGACAAATGTAGTCAACTATCATTTTTTGTTTCAAGATCAATCTGGTCTTCAACTATCAAGATAGGCATTATCTGCTTAAAATGTAGACTTCCTCACTGTTGGATGCAGTACTTAGAAAATGTCATCCATACCTTTAGAAAAGCTAATGATATTTTAGTTCTGGTGGCATATGTCTTTGAGATAGAAGTTGTCTATCACATGCAGGTTTTTTGCTACATCTGTTCAAAAACTGGCTATCTGATTTTCTGCTGTGATTTGGTGTAGCAACCAATTCGTACTTCAGTTATTTTCTGGTCTGATATGACATTAATCCATAAGTATTTCTTTTTTTCTTTAATCTCTCCCTGCTTTTTTTTATCCCTTTTCTAGTAAGTTAGGAGACAAGAACAGTTCTTTCTAATTGTGAAAATTCCCACATTAAAGTAATAGGAACAGCAAAGTAGATGAGCATATATTCTGGGTAATTGTCAGTGTTAAGTCAATATAAAATATAAACTAATACTAATCTGATTGATTTTTTTAATCTGGAGATCTTGCTTTTGTACTAAAAAAGTTTCTTTCCACCTATTTTGTCTCTTTCTTTCTTGTGGAGATCCTTCTGGGTAGCTTTCATTTCTCCTTGCAGGAAGCCAGAGACCTTTCACACTGTCTTCACATCTTGTTCGTCTTCCAGGGAGAATATTCCACCAAAGCAAATACTTTACCTTCCAACACTTACCTATCCAGCAAATCACTTTCAGAGTCCTATGCTGTCCACTCTCCTTTGCTCACAAAATGGACAGCTTGGAGAAGATTGGGACTTGAGGCATTTCTAGGGAATACAGCAACTAGCAGCCTTATGTGGTAATGTTTCATGAAGACAAGAATACACTTCCGCTTTCCTCCCTCCTTTCTACCTCTCACTCCTTTTGATCTCTTAAAAGTATACATGTACATATCAGAAAGACGGAATTTCTTTGTCCTATTTGAGACCTCCAACAAAAATGTGATATACAATCAGCCAAGAATTTGGATTTTTTTAAAAAAAGCCAAAGCTGTTTTCTTTTTTCTTTCAAATTTGGGACCTTACTCGAGACAGTGCTTGGGTTTCATCACCGCTT
The DNA here is from genome assembly GCF_036370855.1 of Dromaius novaehollandiae. NCBI lineage: Eukaryota > Metazoa > Chordata > Aves > Casuariiformes > Dromaiidae > Dromaius > Dromaius novaehollandiae. Next base: position 4,349,928 of record NC_088122.1, on the reverse strand, counting down.
ATTCCAAATACAGTCCATAATGAGGCTCTAGACAGTGGTGGACATGCCAGAATGGCAATGTCTCCAATCTGCGGTCATTTAGGAGACTATTGGCCTATAGTTATCCTAGACTATTTCAAGAAAATGATAGCTAAATGGAGTCCTACACTTGATTTTCGGCCTTGCTGTGTGATCCCTTAATCTGTGTTTATCTCCATTAGAACTGCTCCAGGAAATCAAAGTACATAAGCATTAGTAGCTGGCACTTAACACCCAACCTTAGCATTGTATATGGCAAATACTTACAAAGCCCAGTCTACAGCAATGATGAGTGTAATATCATCGGTTGGCAGCCCGACAGAAGTTAGCACGATGACCATCGTAACAAGTCCTGACTGGGGGATCCCAGCTGCACCTATGCTGGCTGCTGTTGCTGTTATGCTGCAGGGATAAGAAGGTCATAGCATTATTGTCACAAAGTTTTTCAGGGGGTTTGTTTGCATGACAAAAAAGTTATTAATAAATTTCATTATGTTGATCTAATATCCACCTATTAGGTGACCTGGAATGCTTTGCTGACCTGGAAGGACTTCTCTAAAGTATAGTGAACTCTCACTGTAAAAGTTCATGCTTCTTAGGCTTTCTGTCACTTGCTTAGCTGCCTCCCTTGTCTGCAAACCTACCATTTTAGATCATGAGAGGCATCTAAACTGTTAAACAATTTAGCTCCCCAATCCTGATCTGCGCTGTATGTATGTATGTTTGCTTCCACCTTGCTTTTGGAAGGGACCAACAAGATCTCTGAAAGTGAAGTTCTGTGTTGGGGATAGTTCCCTTCTGGGAGCAATCCCTGATGGAAGAATCGGAGCAGGTCTGGCTTCCTCCATCCTTCCTGGACCTCTTGCTATCAAGGTCCTGGACCTTGTGCCCCCACGTACCTGTGCACATCATGGCCTAAGGCATGCAATAGGTATTTTTGGCTTTGTGCTTAGAAAACACCATTCTGTTGGCTCTGCACTGGGCTCTGGGCCAATTTTTTTCTGTTCTTGCATCACTTTTAACTGGTCAGTTCTGTGTCTAGTTTCACACCCACATTTGCAAAAGACTTGTTCAAGCACTGTTCGGGGGCAGAGCAAAGTCAAGAACAAGCAGTCAAAGGCAGATTTAGATGTCAGTGTTACCAAGGGGGTGTCTGTGGAACTAAACTTAGGACATGAATGAGCTGTGGAGTGTTTCAGTGCAGAGACTGTACGATGCAGAGCAGGTAAGTGGAAAAAAATGGATGCAGGGGGAAAAACAGTTGGCCATATGGACAAGCAACAAAGAATCAAATTCTGTTTCGTGTTTCACTGTAAACTGCCTGAGGGAGTTTGGGGTAGATACTTGGCCAAAATTCTAAAGGAAGTTTTTCAAACCTCAGAGAGGGTTTTTCCAATTTTTGGATGCAGAGTTTGGGATTTTCACTGTTTCAGGTTAGGTAGCTCCCACCCAAAGTTACTAAATGTTTGAAATATTATTTACATATTTTTATCTAGATAGGTGCTTTATTTCTCTTCATAAAATGAGGATATTTCATTCTCGAAGAGGAATAAATTATACTAGTATAAACACTACTATGCTAATATTATTCATGCATACTGTGGATGTTGAGCTTTTTAGCTGTGCTGTTTTAGTTAGCAGTCTACTTTTTAACTACAGAACCAAAGCTTTCCCTAGCATACAGTGTAAAAGAGCTCATATTACACTGCTACTTTTTCTATTATTCAGCTTTCCAGCAAAGTTAACTTTGGATATGCTGTAGAAAGATCTCTGCTAAATGGGAAACTTGTGAGATGTTGTAATAACATCTATCAACATGAACAGAGATAAATAGTTCAAGTACTGAAAAAAAAAATTACCTTATAGTTATAATTTGTCCCAAATCCAAATCGTACTCATTAACCTGAGCAATAAAGATAGCAGCGACTGCTTCATACAGCGCGGTGCCATCCATATTTATGGTCGCACCGACGGGAAGGACAAATCGAGCCACTCGTCTGTCTATTCCGTTGTTTTCCAGAAGACACTTCAGGGTGATGGGCAAGGTTGCTGAGCTGCAGGACAAGAAATGGTGAGTGTTTCTTATCTGTGTGTTTTGTGTTGAGCACTCTACCAGCTGTATTAACACACAGTGTAGAAATACAGGTCCTCCGGGGGTTAAATGCAGCAGCAGTGTTATACAAGTTGCTATGGCGAAGGAAGGAAGGACACATTTCTTCAACTGATGCTACCTGGAGAACGTATGTAATTTGCCAAGCAATCAGCTGTTAGAAACTCTCTGTGTAATGAGCCTGCTTTTGTCTGTTATACCTACAAGATAGATAAATGTCCAGAATGTCACGTCAGCATTCAAAGAGATCACTCTGGATGGAGAGCTTCATGTGACAGTTACAACTGTTTGTTGTACGTCCCTGTTCCCCCAGCTAATCTGGCAACACCTTGAATATTGGCCTGAGGCAGAATTTGTCAGCATTGGCAATGCTGGTGTTCCAGCCAGACTCCTTTATCTCTGGTTTGTCTCCTGCATACTACGAGTATCTAGTACCCCACTGACCTTTCTTTCTTGTTTCTTTCTAGCAAGAAGATATGAGATGTAACACAGGAGTTGGGATAAGGAAGCAGAAGGACCAAGACAGAATGGAAGAAAGGAAAAGAGTGCAGAAAAGAAGTTGATGGGATTACGAACGCTTAAACTGTAAACTCTTTGAGAGAGGGACCCTCTTTTCATTTTATTGTGTGCAGTGAATGAAACAACAGCCCACAATCGATCGCTGAGGGGGGTCTGTCAGCAGACTGCAGGACTGTAACAAGGCAAACAGGTTTCCCGCTGTCCTCTACACTGGCAGCTCTTCAGCTCACCTAGCTGGCTCTAAAGCAGCAGCTGTCCTACGGACAGCATGGTGAAATAGAAAGCTTCTGCTATTATGGTGGTGGCACTGCAGAAATCCGTATTAACCTCTGGGTTTTGCCAGAAGGCCCAGGAGCTCTGCGCTTTGCAGAGCAGTTATGTTCTGAAAAGGTTGTTCCTAGAGAAACTGTGCAGCAAACTGGGCCTGCTTTATGTCCTCTCCTAGGAGCAGAGAGGAAGAAACGTGTCTCCAAGGCAGGCAGGGAGCTGATGATTGTGGTTAAATGGCAGAGAAGAAGAAGCAGGGATGGATCCATTTTTCATGAAGGGCAGAGGGAGGATAGAAGGGCACGTGCTGTGCTCTTCCCTCTTTGGGGGTAATCTGAAGAGCAGTGGGCTCTCCCGTTTTCTGATAAATCTGATTTTGCACCCTTGAAAAACGCAAAGGCGCTGCTTTAACAGGACACTTGCGTCTCTCTGCAAGGCCCTTCTGCTTCAGAGGTACAGAGATGGAGACCCAAGTTTGGGAAAAGATCAGGTAGTAATATTAGCAGAAGAGTCCTGCAGAGGTTGGGGGGGGGGGGGGGGAGCAAACCTGTATGGTTTTACTGGGATTATGGAGAGAAAAAGCATTACTTGAGAGAGGCCAGAAAGACCCTTTAGCTGGTCAGATGTTTTCTAAGAAAACTATTTTAACTTGTCTGTCTTTCAGAAAGAGTGATAGTTTCTGATGTAAAGTTTCTTCATTGTTTTAAAGTATGTCTGTCAATAAAAACTACATAGAGGAAAAAAATGATCAAACATTATCAAAATGGTTGTGGTTAGAAAAAGATAGACAAAACTTTTCCTTGGGGGAGCTTGGGATACACAGTAGTTAATTAAGTTTCAATAAGGTGTTCAGTAGATGTTTTGGTGTTTTCAATTAAAATTCAGGACCATAACAGCATACTTTTTAAAGCATGTAAAAGTCCTATTTTGAATTCTTTGAAAGAAAACTAACTGCAATAATTGAAAACAAGTGCATACGCAAACATCGTTGCTTTGTTCTGGGAAAACACCAGGAGAGAGTGAGCAGGAGAGAACAGTGGGAGCTGGATGGATCTGAAGATGCATTTTTGAAAAACTGTTTATTATGCATTGCTTAGATGTTTGTGTCTGTAGCTGCTGCACACAGCCAGGTCTCCCAGAGCTAAACCAGGTTCATTTTCAGGTGTTTCAGTGTATTTAGTAAACAGAGGCCACTTTTTTCATACCTGGAAGATGTAGCTAAGGCAATCAGCAAGGCTTGCAGTATTCCCTGGATGAAAGCAAAGGGGTTTTTCTTGGTGATGAGCATGAAAAGCAAAGGTAAGAGAACAAGTCCATGGATGACTAGCCCTGACACTACTGTAATGGCGTACAGTCCCAGCTTCTTTCCTATAACGGATGGATCTTCCATCTCCAAGATCTTCCCAGCAATGAGAAATACAATGCCAAAAGGGAAGTACCTGCAAAGAAGAATAAAAATTAATTTGAGGATGCAGTAATCATTTAAGCACTACGTGGCAGTTGTTGCAGTCTTTGGTGCAGTGGGATGCAGTCATGCTAAAATAAATCCAGTGTTCAAAATAGATATTATAAGGTTGCATACCTTACGTGTCTCTAGTCAAAATACAGTGTTTTAAAAGAATATAAAAGTTGCAAAGTCAAGCGCTCAAAGTTTAGGAATTCTAGAATTAGGTTGCTTTTTGCAAGCTTTATTCAGCACTGTGCCTGCAAGCACTAGAATGGAAGCTTTGATTATGTGGTCCTATCTCATTCTTTTTCCCCCACAAAAACCTGTCTTTTTCAGGATGCACAATAGATGGCCAGCATGTGCTGGTTCACATGCCCCCATGAAGGTTTTCTCTCTGCAGTTAATGAGCATCACCATACATAGGCAACTCAGCTAGGAATCATCACATTTTGCTAATGTTATGTTGATTGCGGAAAGGGCAATATTTTATCCTCCAGAGTTTTAATCCCCCAAAGCTTCCTTTTCTGTAGGCATGTGACTGACATTACTATTAATTAGCAGGCAAGAAACTACTCAGTTGAATCAAGCAGGAACAGATTTACCAGACTGCCATTGAGACGATTTTCATAACCGCTTCATTCAGACACTGGCACACGTTAACTAGTGGGGCTCCTCGCTCACCCATTCTTCCCAGGAGAAGTCCTGCAAAAAGCACATTGATTTATATTATTAAATAGTAGGAAATAATAGTGTGTAAAATGCTAAGTATCACAGAAGGTCAGACTAAATACGAATTTCCACAAATGCCTTATGAATCATGGTGATTACAACAGTGTCGAGGCAGCAGCCAGCCACACTGTTACAACGTGGTACAAAGATGGAGAAGAAGATAGTCCCCCCCAATGAGGAGTTCATAAATGTGTTCGTGTCGTCTGTGGTTAAATTAATTCCTCTTGAACCTGCCTTTCAGAATGAGACTGACCGACCTGCTGAACAGCAATTGAGCTTCAAAGAATGGTTTTACTAACAGCCCAGAGGTCCAGCTCCAGCAGTCCGTGGGAGCCCACTTTCCCAGAAGTGCCCTAATCCGTTTTGGGCAAAAGTGGGGGTGAGTTCAGCTTGGTGGCCTGGGCTAACTCAGGTGATTTTCTGCTAAGTTAGGAAGCTCTGATCTCAACACCCACACTGGCAAGGTGGTGGGGCGGTAATCTCGGAAGAGAAAAGCAGCTTCTCTTTGCTCATTCGGCTGGGCCGGAGGAGGGCACGTGTTCTGCATCCGAGAGGTCTGTATGTTCCCTGTGGACAGGGGACCACATGAAGTCAGTGGTCTGCAGATCATGCTCATCATGGGGACAAGAGTTCACCACAGACATCTCTTTTCATCTTCAAGGATCCTTAAGTGGGTCTGTCTCTGCCCAGCCCCACTTCACCCATCTCCTCCAGGCCAGTCACTGTATCATAGCCTTTAAAATTGGGCAGGCCCCTCTGCCTCTGATGGCAATCCCATGTGCTCCATCGGTATTCTCCCTTGCTCTTCTGACTACACTACCTCTACCCTCTAAATCCTCTAATTGGCTTTTTGGTTCCTCACACACTAAGTTCAAGATCCTTGCCCTCACCTCTTAATCTTCACGTAATCCTGCCCCCACAATAATCTCATTTCCTTCTGCTCTTTTCTCTCCTGATTCCTCTCTTTCTCGCTCAGCTTTGCACCTAGTGTCATTTTATCTCATGCTTTGAGTCGTCTCCAAGTTCTTGCTTCCAATAATTCTTTCTGTCCTTTAAGCCTATTTCATCCCTGTACCTTTCACTTGTTCCTGCTCCTTCTTCCTTCCTTAAATTTCTGCCCAGCACCTTGTCCATGTTGTTTTGTAAGCTGTTCAATACAGGGAGCTTTTCTTATTTTCTGCATAAAAAGCTGATATAAATTTCTGTGGATTTATAAGTGGCATTTGCTAAATTTGACTCAATTTTCAAATGCCACCCGCTCAGTGAGCTTGAGCACTATGCCAGGGTGAAGGGTTTGGACTGTTCATAACTAGCAGTTTCCCAGGCAGAATCTGCAAAAGTTATAGTTCACTTTAATAAACTTCACAAAATGGACCATCCAGCTGGTATTAACTTTTTTAAACCCTCAGGAAACATGCTCAGACTATGAAGGCTCATAGTGAAAATCTGGAGAGGAAACAGCCTTCTCCATGCATAAAGATCCATTGTAACACCCTTCTGTGAGCTCTTTAGTCACAGCACCGAGGAAGGTGGTGTCATAAGCTCTGTGCTGTGCCCAGTTCTCGAAGGACGAGCAGTTGGAAGGGAAATGGCCAGTCCTGGTACCTCTGAGCATCCCTGGCTCGATATGCAGCCCAGTGGCCACAGCGGTTATCACTCTGGGTTGCAACCACCATTAAATATCCCTGCAAGTGTGGTCATGGAGTAGCATGAAGACTGATTCTCTATTTAACAAGTACCTATTGTTGCTGAGAAGATAACGATTCCCAAGACATTCATCTCATTGCTGGTCCCAGGCAGGGTTCTGTAGGTCATTTCGGGAGATGGCGTAATCTCAAGAAACACAGGCCGATGGATTTCTGGGTTTTCATCATCGGGTGCAAAGTAAATAAAACTGAGAGATTTCCCTAGGATCTTTTTAAGGCTCGGAGACTTCACCACCGGCACAAGAACGGTTCGATACTGGAACAAGAAAAAAGAAGTGAGGTCAGTGTCCTGCTGGCAATAGGCTCCATCTTGCTCTAAATTCAGTGCCAAAGCCATCACTAGCTCAAATGGTCCTGGAGGTTCAAAGCTTGCTTTTCAGGCACTAAATTGATGTAAGAAAGAAAAGCAAGGAAGGAAGGAAACTATAATTATTCCCTGCGAATTGCAGCACAGCCATGTTCAAGGCACATCTCCTCTCTTGTGGCTCTTATTTTTCCCCCATTTTTTCCCCCCTTTTCTGGCCGCATGGGAAGAGATGTTGTGTGGTTTTGAACAGCAGCCTTTCCAGATGGAGGGCAGGCAGGGGTGTCCTGAGGCTCGGTGTCCCCCACCAGCAGTGATGCTAGCACGGCCAACGATCACCCGATCTGCCCACCCTGTGCCCCGCACCCTCAGCAAGGAGTGCCCACGCTGGGGTGGGTGGAAACCGGCCGGGGCAGCAGGCAGGGCTGGGAGGGAGGCGGAGGGAAGGAAAGGGAAGGGGCTCGTGGCCAGGCGGTGGCTGGGGAAGGGCCGAGGCCAGGGACAGCAGCCCTGTCCAGAGCTGGGTGCTGTCCCAGCATCTCCAGAGCTTTGAGCTGACTGCAGCCCTGGAGCCAGGTGACTCACCTGCTGAAATGAAGCTTCGATGAGATTGGAAGGAAACATGTTCCTGTAAGAGAGTAATTGTGCAGAGGTTAAAGCACCTCGTGAGCCCACAGGGAGCCTGGGAAGTTCCTCTGGTGGGCGAGAGGCCGAGAGGACCGTTACAGCTGACGCCTGCTTGATGTTCTCAGCGCAAGCCAGGGGAAAGCGAGGCTGGTCTGTGAGCGAGGAACAGGGCTGTGGATCACAAATGTAAACTGGGTTCACAGAAAGCTGGATGCTGGGAAGGAGGTCTGGCATCTCCAGCTCCCTCTTCAGAACTGGACCAGCTGCAAAGCTAGTACAGGTTGCTCAGAGCCTTGTCCAGTCGACCAAACGTCTCCAGAAATGGAGATTCCCTCCCTGCCCCAGTGCTGCACCACTTTTGCTAGTTAACACTAGTTCACTTTTAGTGCTTTAATCCAGCACTGGGCCAACTCCTGCTCGTTTTCACCTTGCAAAGCTCAAGGAGCTGCAGGGCTTGGTATATCACAGCCTGGACTGCAAAGGAAGAGCCTCCAAACTTTGCATTTCAGTGTGAGCAGGGCACTGAAATTGTGCGACGTACCTGATTAAATCCAGTAAAGCATCGGCAGAGCTGAGCACCACTTTCCTCACAGAATATTCCTCCTTCTGGGCCGCTGCACCAGGGTGGATGCTGACCACGAGGATGATCCCGATGGTCACGGCCATGAAGGTTGTCCAGAGATAGTAGGTGATTGTGATCACTCCCATCTTCCCGCAAGCCTTGGAGTCCATGGTGGCCAGCCCGGACATGAGGCTGGAACAGAAAACATGGTGGTCAGCATCCGCTCCCGTAACTGCACAAGGTGCACCTGATGGACCAGATCTCCAACATGCAACAAGTTTCCATAGCTGCTCCTCTTACCAGTGCTTAAAGGTGTCACCGAGCTCTTGCACATTGGTGTGCCTGGGTGGTAGCTCTCCACGGGATCCGGCTGGCTGCCCCCAGGCTCCCTGGACAGGCGGGGGGGGGCAGCTCCGGGGTGTGCAGGAGACAGCTGTGTGTCCCTTTACAAGGTCTGGCCATTTTTGTTGTTTTCCAAGGGATAACAAGTAATACTCTTATCATGTTTTGATAGTGAATAACTAATGCTCTTCTTGTTCTGTACGATATTGTCTGCTTAAACCTCTGACGCACTGATGCTGCAACTGCACATCTCTATTGACATCAAAGAATGGTATTAACAAGGTTTATAAAATCCTGATGGGGACAGACCCAACTTGCCCAAGGTAAGAGCAAGCCACTGGTTCGGACTTCGTGTACACATAAGCTCTCCTAAGAACTAGCCCATAAGCTACTTTTAAACAAAACTGGGCTAAAAATAGAGAGGGTATTACAGGCCACGAGCCCAGTAGTGAGAGCAGAGCAGGCTGGCTGTGTGCTGGTGGGGCCAGCAGTCATGGCAAACAGGGGTGTTGTGGGGTTGCAACGTGGGACCATGTTGGTGGTACTGCAGTGGTGGGACCGTGGTGGTGGGACCGTGGTGGAAGGGCTGCGGTGGCCCCAAGCAGCCTCCGTGGCAGAAGCAAAGAGAGAGGCTGAAAAAGCAATGTGGACGTTGGAGCTTTCCAGCGTGAGGTAGAAGGAGCCCAGCTTGCTGAGCTCCCTGCAGAGAAGGGGAAAAGGTGCCGTGGTCGCTGCGGAGAGGCACCTGGAGCAGCAAGGCAGCAGGGCCGGCTTCTGCAGCGACTGCACAGCCTCCGAATGTCACATCCAGCCAGGACAAATCCAGCCCCCTAAACAGCCACGGTCCCCTATGGCACGGTGCGTAGAGGGAAGCAGCAAATTCACCACCATGTAGTAATTAAATAAGAAAAAAGCCCGGTTTCATCCAGCTTGTGAGAGGAACGCTGCAGGCTGCGGGTGCTTCCCGATGCTCAGAGCCCCGGCGGCCCTGACCGCGGGCAGGAGGGTGGGCGGCTGCGCTCTGCCCCAGCAGCCATCCCCGCGCCGCCCTGTCCGCTCCCGAAAGGAAGCTCCCGGGACAAAATATCATTACGCTGCGATGAGGGCTGGGAACACCCCGAGTGCTAAAAAGCCAGGCAGCAGGACAGAAGAGGAGACATGAAATACTGAAAGGAAAAAGAAAGCAACTCTGTGAGGGCTGATACAGAAAATGCCAAGTGTGGCCAGGATAGAGACCACGGCGCTCCCAAAATAAACCAAAGGCAAAGCAGACAGTGAGCAAACCGAAAAAACAAGAGAGAAGTGGGACGTCCCCAAATGAACAAAGAGCTAAGTGCTTGGGTGTTTTCTATGCCCAGTGTACCAGCGATTGCGTAGAGTATGTAAAGCAATCCAAGCTCTTCAAAATCAGATTTAGGCTTAAAGGTAACTCTGTTTCTTATTTCTACAGCTGGACAGGCTGATAGAAGTGGGTTTTGCAAACATGAACCACAGTATTGAGCAATACTTGCAGTTTCCATCTGAACCTTCTCAAAATCCTCTCTAAGGAAATCTACTTTCGGTGTAAACATCTGCCAGCTGTCAACAGCCTGCAGACGGGCCAGGCAGACGGACGGACACACAAAGGAAGGAAGCACCCAAACCAGTGCAGGTATCTGCACCAGTGCAGGTGTCCACCAAGCCCAGGTGATGCAGCTCAGTCATATCCTGCAGCTAAATTCAGCACCCTCCTAATTCCCTGCCGCGTGGAGAGCCTCGTGCTGTGCTCTCCGACCAGGGTACCGGGAAGTTCACACGAAATCACCCAGAGCCCAGATGAGCACGCTCGGTTTTATTGGACTTTCTGTGCAACCTTCTTGAGCTGCTGAAAGAGGCTCTCGGGCTGGGCCCCAAGGCCCAAACCATTCCCGTACGCACCCGTGCTGCCCCGGCTGGGCGTCTGCCTGAGCCTGCAGAGAGCCAGGAAGAACAGCCCGAGAATCAAACACTCCTTCCTCGTACGCACGTCGCTGCTTATGATGCTTAACTCCAAAGTCTGGACAGCTTAATCTTTGGGCTATTATCTGCTTCGCTTGCGGCTTTTCTAGCAAAGCATAAAGAACCCAACCTATCCAGACCTCTGCCGAGCCCAGGCCCCAGACCGCAGAGGGGTCGTTCCCAATGCCTGCATCCCGCCGAGCCCTGGAGCAGCGGCACGGTGGGACCCGGTGACAACGGGATAGAGCAAACGTCCAGCTCCGCAGGCTTTAGCATTTGTTAAAGCCTCAGTCTAAGACAAGCAGGAGCAGCTTTGGAAAGCCAGTGCCTGTCCCCCTTGTGCTCCTGCTCAGCCTCGCCTGGATGGGTGCTCGTGAGACCCGTGCGGCAGAGGCGAGTGTGGCCATGGGATCACCGCTGTGCAACCTGTCGATCCCTGGCATGTTCTGTTCCCCAGGTTAGACCCTGGAGAAGGGGAGCAGGACCCATCCAACGTGACAGCAAGGTGGTCCTTCTGAAGCAGAAGAACATGTCTTACCTCGAGGTGATGAGGGGCAGGATCAGCATCTTTAGCATCCTCATGAGGAGCTCTCCAGGAAAGGAAAAATACTGCTTCTCCTGTGCAGAAACAGAGCAATTGCATCAGGCAGCAGCTGAGAATGACACTGATCTTGAGTCAAGGGCTCAAACTTGACAAATCTGCCTTTTCCTAACATCCTTGGGCCCTCAGCGCACAGCAGGGCTGGAGGGAGCAAGGTGGCCCAGGTCACTGCATGCAGCCGGTGTGCTTCAGGGGTTTGAGCTGTGATGGCTGTAGGAAGGGGCTGGCACAAGACAGCTGCAAACCTGGGGCTTGGCCAGGGCCCAGCTCAAGGCCCAGGGAGTCGTCCTCAGTCCAGACTGACCCAGCTCAGCGCAGCCAGAGGACGTGCTGGGCCAAGAGTCCCTGCCGCGGGCGGCAAGGTGTTTGGGGCAGGGGACTGGAAGCAGCGAGAACGAGAGCTCGGTGCGTGCTGAGCAACAGGCTGCTGGGCTTGGTGCAAGGCAGGGCGTGAGGGCAGGGCGATGGGGCAGGTCACGGCAGGAGCCCCATGGCTCTGCCAGGCCCACAGCTTGGTTCAGACCCCGGGGGCCAGGAGCACCGCGGGAGGCCGGCCGAGCTCGCACGGGCACGTGCACCGGGACCCGCGGAGATTACGTCTTGCTTTGCTTAAGTAACAGAATCATCTCTGCTATGGACAGTGATGCCGAAACTCTTAATTGAAGTGACAAGACGTTGCTAAATCCTTGCAGATTAAACAGGGATGTTCCAGCACCAGCCAAGCTCTGCGCTGTAACAACGAGCACATGGAGCATCCTGCATCCCTGGCTGTGCCAGCCCCGGGCAAAGATCAGGAGTGAGCCACAGCCAAGATGCTCAGTGTCCTTAAAGCCATATGGATTTTAGTGCTGTGACATCTAACAGTGCAATGCTCCTAGGAAGTGCTGAGCAATCAAACCTTTTCGGCACATTTTTCCTCCAATGAAGTAGTCTCCAAGGATCTGGGGAAGGAGGTGGCCCTGGAGCCCGCCAACTCTCAGCTGGCCCCGTATTTATTTTCTGCTCCTTTTCCAGGGGTGGTAATGGGCTTTCTGTACGTGCTTCGCTTTTTCCTCTGCCCGGCCTTTGGACAGAGTGACAAGAACCACAAAACAGCTCGTTCCTGGGGACGCCAAGGCAGCCCTGCTATTTTGCACCGGGGGGAGTTTGCTGCTGAGCATCAAACCCCAGATCAGGGCAGCTGGGCAGGAAAGACCCCCCCTTTCCCATCCCCGTCCCTCCCTGGAGGCTCTTCCAGCCCCGGGGATCCAGCCGGTGCCTCTCCCCATTCGTCCACAGCCCAACGCGGAGCCCCGCACCCGGCCACGCTGGCGTAAATAACTCCACTCCCAGCAGAGGGAGGCAGGATTTGTCCTGCTCAGGGCTGGTGGCTTTTATAAATGGTGCTTGGACAAAAAAAAAAAAAAAACAACCCAAAACAGGGAAAAGCCTTCACTGAAAGGTTATTTCCTTGAGCAGGAGCATGTGCCTTGAGTTTCTCAGGCCGTACGTGGAGCTGTGCCCATCCGTGTCCCTCGGCTGCACGTGTCAGGACCGGGGTCCACCTCTTCCCCATCGCTCCGGTCCCCGTCCCCAGCGATGTCCCACTTACCAGCTCCGTCAGCTCCAGAGCCCGCAGCAAAAATCCCAGGAGGCATCCGGTGACAACGGACAGCATTGAAAGAGTCAACAGGCCATTTTTGCGCCAGAAAGCCTGTATCCACCTCCAGACGCTCAGGAAACCAGCGGACAGTGAGTTTAACAAAGCTTTTTTGAAGCGCTCCCACATGATCCTCTTCAGCCGTCCAGAAGGTGCCCCGTGGAGCAGGTCCTCGCGACGGCCCCGGTGCCGCCGGGCTGGCTCATCATTCCGGGAACCAGCTCCACGGACAACTGCCCTTTGCCAGGGAGCGCCGGAGCCGAGCGCGCTGCGTGGCTAATCCCCGGGACCGGGCAGCGCTGCGCTGCTATTTGGGAACCTTTCTCCCTAATGGGCAGTGACGTCTTCAACTGGTTAATCTGGGCTTGGCTTTCTAGTCAGCTCCACGAAAGCCTGGCGCCAAGCCCTGCCGCGTTAACCCTTGATGGCTGCGTGGCTGCACCAGCTGCAGCCGCTTCCCCTGCCGTGGGATCAGGTCGTGCGCTGAGGCTGAGGGCAGGAATTAGAGCCCAGAGATCCCTTTTCTTTGGGGTTCCTGGTCTAAGAGGATCTGGATCCTGTCTCCGGCCTCTGGATGCTACAGGAGCGTTTGTGCTCCCGTCACTTTTAAGTGTGTCCCCTTCTACCTCTCGGGCAGTGTGAGGGTCTCGTTAGGGTGACAGCTTGCAAAAGGAAGACTGCTCACCAGGATCATTAATAAATTAATCAAAGAGGTGTCCACACTGATCTGAACTGTTTGGCAGCCCATTGCACTGCTGGATGATGCTGAACATGCCCATAGGAATATGGGTATATAGATCCCCAAAATCCCAGGTAGCTTTGCAGGGAAGCTGGCTGGAGGCTGGGATGCCTGTTCAATAATCATTGCTGTCCACAATTTTTTAGAGTATTTCCTCGGTCAATCTGACTCTGGTTCAGTCCAAGGGCCTCTGTGGAGGAAGAGAGTTGCGCAGGAGGCAGCCAAGGATTGGCTGGGTTAGTTTAGAGATACAGCACTGATCCCAGCCTGCAGATGTTCTGGAGACTGCAGAAATATTAAAACCTGGCACAACTGCACTTTGCATCCAGCCACGTGCGCAGGGCTGCACGCAGAGGAGGACCAGGAGCCCTGGGCCGGGATGCAGACTGAGGCCATGGCAACGACGTGGGGCTCAAACTGAGAGAGCTGTCTAAGGTTACATGAGGAGACCGCGGCAGAGCCGAGAACTAGAACCAAATTTCTGAAGTCCCACCAAGCTTTAATCTCCTGGCCAATGCACGGAGACAACTGGGGTGCTGCGAGGGTTTGCACAACACACTCAGAAATGACCCCAACGCCTGTTCGCATCCCTCTCTGGGATGTAAGGATGAGACGTGCTCGTCGGGAACCAGATACTTCATCCCCTCTGGCTCTGCTGTGTGTCAGCCAGGGAGGCGGCAGCAACCGCACAGCAGGTTTCTCGGGGCTCAGACGAAGTGGGGGCTCCTGCGCCTTTAGAAAGTGCCTTTCGTTCTAACTATTCTCTTTTATTTACATCTCCTTGGTAATCACACCTTGAGTGCTGGCATTTCAAACCTGACTGTGGTGATACCTGCCCTTTTCCAGCACAACAAGGATTTCAAAACCAGAAAAGCCTCAGATTAAAAAAAAAATCCCCAATTAAGACCATGAAACCCTCTCATATCATTGCCATATTTTACACAGACAAAATAAAGCCACAGAGAAGACAGCTTGATTTAAAGATCACTTTCAACCCCCTGGCTGGTCCCTGCTTTAGCGGGACAAGATCCTTGCAGAACGGCGAGCCTTCCTGATGATTTTGGCAAGGACACGGCCACTTTGCCAGGCTGTCTGAAAGGCAGCAGGAGCAGGGCATATAGTGCTTCTCATGTTTAGGCCCTCAGAGAGTTCTCGCTGTTGATGATGTCTCGTGACTTTTGCTTTAGCATGGACTGTTCAACCTGCCGGACAGGAATAGACAAAAATATTTGTTCATTGTTACAGTTAAAGTACATGTATCTCCTGAAAGGGCTTCCCTAGTTCCCTGCATGATCAGGGACATCTCAAAGGAGAGAAGGAAACATGATGCCTGTTGGACTAAGGGAGCCCTGGACGAGCAGGAGCTCTGGATACCTCCGCTGCCTCCCCTGTGCAGAGGGAGCAGCTCCCGGCCCCTCAGCAAGGGGCTAAGGCACAACTCACTTCTGCACCTACCGTAAATCTCAACGTCGTCGTAGATGTCAGTGTCCCTACGAGGAAAAAGAACAGGGCGCTGTGAGGAGTCTGGCACCCCCGGGAATGCTGCCACCACCTCCCACCACCCAGGCAAGGGCCAGCTCCTGCTCCTACATCTCTGTCGTGTCCAGCCCCTTTTGCCTCCTCCCAGATTCACGGTCACTCTTCTGGGCTGACGTCCGCAGCGGTGGGACAAATTGCTGCCCTTCCCCATGCCATCGCAGAGGATTGAACACAACAGGAAATGGGATTTTTTTTCCTACACACAATCCCTGTGCCAAAAGCTGACCCTGCTGCTCTTTGCTGTTTTCTCTTTGCCATTTTCTGGCTCGTGACAGCTCTGCTCCTCCCAGCCCCGTCGCTGCCCTGCTCCCCATGCCACTAGGACCTTCAAACAGCCTTGTGCGAGGCCATATAAACTGTGAAGTGAGTCTCCTTTGGCTGCCCCTCCCGCAGAGATGGGATCCTCCGGCATGGGGAGAGCGTGGCTCGGTCCCTCGCCAAGCTCCTCCTCGCACTGGGAACGGGAGCCCTGTCCCAGGCTGCCGGGAGCCTCAGACCCAGCCGTGCGGATTCAGGAGGGCTCGCAAAGCCCTGGGAAGTTGCTACTCTCCCTCTCTCATGAATCAGTGCCAGAACCTCTTCTGACACCCAAAATCCCTGGAAAGGGCAGATTTTTCCCTTCCGGTTAATGAGCAGGCGTTATCCTTGGGGATTGCTGCACAGTTTGTGTCCCTGGGATGGTTTTGAGTCGGCACTCGAAGGCCGGGGCTGGTTCAGTGCCAGCTGTGCTGGGCAACTGCCACAACCGCTGGAACGGGGAGGAAGCGGCTGGGGAAGGGGTACTCACAGGTGCAGCATCACGGCCCGGGGCACGTAGCCATCTGGAAGAGAGCGAGGAAAAGGACGTCAGGAAGTGCCAGAAGGAGGAGTGCAAGGAGGGGTTGCACCCCCGTGCCTGTCCCTGTCCTGGATGGGAAGGGTTCAGCTTCATCTCACATCCCCACTGTGCGTGCTTTTGGGTAGGAGTGAGAGGTGGGCATATACGATGCAACTACTGCAATGGGGGCTGCTGTTTGCAGGCGGAAAGGAAGCTGCAGAGACTAAAGAGCTTTGAGAACCCCAGCAAAAGGGCTGCTCCTGCAGAGGGAGATTAAAAGCAGAGAAAAAGGCACAAAGGCTGGTGCAGAGTGGAAAGAAAAGCAGGACATTTTTGCAAACGTAAGTAGGAACATTTGAGACCCAGGACAAATGTTGAGTCTCTTCTCTCTGATGGCAATGCGATGTCCCCTCCAGTCTATCAGTGCCATCAGTGCGTGTGAAGAAAGATGTTTCTACTAGCAACTGCCTGGAAGCTGTGCACTGCTCTCCCCGCCCTCGGCAGAGCCTCAGACCCCACAAACTTACATCTCCTCTGGCTGTTTCGGCAGAGGATTTGCTCCCGATTTGTAAACTGAATGACATCTAGAATTTCTCCTCGTCTGAGTGGGAGGTTCTTCCCTCCGCCTCTCTTCTCCGTCGCTGCAGGGTCAACCATCATTTGTGTGAGGACATGGATGTTTCCTTCGAACTGGAACACAAACAGCGTTGCTACCACCCTGGCAACAGCGCGGGCAGCTGCCCTAGAGGAGCACGAGCTGGGCAGGATCACTCTCCCTTCTTGGAGAAAGCAGATTCCTCTTAGGCAAAACGTCCTGTGGACTGGCCGTATTTGGGGAATGTTTCAGTGGGGAATGGGGCAAGTTTCACCTGCCACTGGCAGGCTGCAGGGGAGGAGAGGCTACTGTTGAGCTGGGAGCCTGGAAAACCCCATAGCACCAGGATGTTCAGGGCTTCCTGACATCCTTGCAAGGAGCAGAATCCAGTAAGGAACTGGGAATTCTCCCTCTCCCCTTGCAGATACCCAAGTGGAGACCGAGGGCTGCTGTGGCCTGTGGTCCCCGACAGAGCCCCGGCCTCTTGGCAACTCAGGCACAGTCCTTGTGCACCATGGACCCACCATTGGCCTCGTAATGGGGAATTTGATATCTGTGCTTAATTCCAAGCTAAAAGGCATTTTGTCTGATCTCTGCAGTGCACAGCTCTTCTCTGCCTTTACATTACATCCTTCTCGGAGGTGGTGGTGAGGGTGAGCTTAGAGGGATAAGAAACCATTCATTACTGCTTACTTTGAACTTCTTCTGAAACTCCCTGTCTGCCTTCTCCTCCTTCTTGCACTCCTTGAGCGTCATCACCTTTGTCTTCCGAAAGATCTGGGCTTCTCTGCAGAGTCGTTGAGAGTCACAGAAAAGCTCAGGTAACCCCAGCTCTCTGCTCCTTCCCATCCCCTTCTTCCCAGGCTGTTGTCCCATCGTGGCCTGTCGTGTTTCCTTTGCACAGGGTCTCCCCCAGCACCCAAAGGTGCCCCCCCCATGGTGCTAGAACCCCTCTGGGTTCAGGTTTAATCCTGCCTGATCCGGGATGTCTCACACCTTTATAGCACGATGTGGAAGGCTTTTAACTGTGCCGTGCTTGAGACTTCTGCCTGGCGTGAACTGAGCTAAACCCAGCCACAGTTACAGGCGTGTCATGGTGGGGAGGAGGCGTATTTGTGGCAGGAGGGTGCCCCAGATTCGCTGTGGCTGCTCTCAATAGCGGTGGCTGGGCCAGCATGTTGACTGACAGTGCTCACGGCACTGCTCACCCACCGCGCCGACAGTCCCGTCTGGTCTCTTGCCAGCTGGAAAACTTTGCAGCCACTTGTGCTTTTCACCACAGACATTCCTACTGCAACGCCAGAAAAGACCACTGAACCTCCGGCTTTGCCATAGCACAGCAAACGGGCAATGAGTCCCGATTTCCTGGTACTTTTGGGCCCACAAAAATCAATAAAAACCCTTGTTACCTCTGTGCAGCTGGCACCAGGGCAACCCTGTTAGAGGCCAGACCAGCATCTCCACCTGTAAAATCAAACCCAGGGAGGGGAGTTGGTGTGAGGCTGGTAGATGGTGTAGGTGCCCTCTGAGACACAACACAGGGAATATCTGCAGGCCATACTGGGGAGACTGGGCCCATCCCAGTTTGCTCTACCAGCTGGCCTTCCTGGGAAGAGCCAGATCCATTTCCCAGTCACTCACTCTCACTTTATCCCATCCCATGCCTGTGCACAGCCTAACCAGGAGCCCAGCCCTGGATCCCTCTGCTTGTCCCACTCCTCCGCAGGGGAACGGTTTGCTCAGTGTAACTCATCAATGGAGTTAAGTGAATCTGGGTAGAAACTTAATGCTTTCCTGTGGCATAAATGGCATTTCTCTGTTCAGTGTACGTCATTTGGGAAGAAGCTGGAGCTAATGTTGCTCTTCCCTCAGGTGAAAGCTGTCTCCATAAGGAGGGCAGGAGGGAAGGGGAGCATTAAACCAGCCAGGCAAACGAGACTGGAACAGCAGGGAGAGCTTTCCCTCCACGGCTCCAAGCCCTGAGACCTCCAGGACTGTCTGGCAGCTGAATTCAGAGTGACGCCTTGAAACAGCCTGGAGCGTGACAGGACATTGTGGCAGTACTGGAGCAGCTGCTCTCCATGGCCCTTGGGGCTGCCTGCGCGGAGAAGGGGCCACGGACATCCCTGGGCTCAGGTGACGCTATTTGGCCCGCCTGGAAGGGATCCAGCTGGTGAGAACATTTGGGGGTGAGAGTTTCAGTCCTCTGAGCACCGGGGGGTTTCAGAGTTGCCCCTGCCCATGTACGAGGCTGCAGAGAAACGCGCAGCCCGTGTGTGCGTGGGAGCAGCTGGCTTCCAGCGCACGCTCCGCTGCTGCCTGTGGTCACTGGGGCCTTGGGGCTGTCTGGTCCACAGCCAGTATCACAGCCCCTTCCATACGTACCTCCTCTGGAGCGGGAATACGCTGAGGGCTGGGACGCGGGGGGCGGCGGAAACCCTTGGCCTCTCCTGAGCAGTCCAACAGGCTCTACGTCGTCATATATCTCATCTTCTTCCCTGGAGCAGTGGGAAACTGCCATTAGGAAACTGAGTTGCAGCGACCGCACGAGGGACTGAGGGCAGAGGGTCTGAGGGTCTGAGCAGCCGGCCAGGAAGGCGGCTGGACAACAAGGGGCAGGCAGCCGCGCTGCCCACGTTTGGCCCTGAGCACGGGGCAGAGCGGGATGGCAGCTCTGTGCTGCGGGCCAGCAGCTCCTTGCAAGGCTCAGCAATGGGGCACAGCACCCCAAGGTGATGGGGATCATCAGCGGCGTGTGACGCCTGCAGCCAGGCCAGGGTGACATGTACCATGCACCAGCCCATGGGCACGATTCTGCCAGCCTGGCGCTCCGGCAGAGTTTGTTTGGGGGCTGGAGGGTCACAGGTCTGGGCCCCAATTCTTGGCTATATCTTTCCCACTTATGCAAGGGATTTAAACCATGGCTATGCGGAATAATCGCACTCTGCACTGGTGGAACTTGCTGTCTCAAGCTGGGCACTAAAAGTAGGCAGGAAAACCCAAGGACCCTCTTGGCATTCCCTCTCATGACCTTTCCACCGAATCGAGACAGCACAGAGAGAGCGCCTGAAATAAAAGTGCCACCTTGACACCTACCCTGTTAAACTCGGAGCGTTCTGGGGTGGGAACCGTGCTGCGGCTGATGCAGTATTACCTGGTTTCGGGTAATCTATGGTAAAAACAGAAACAGGAGGGAGCCACAAGAGATTATTTCAAGTCTTCTCCTCAACTCTGTAATTTGTTCTGAAATTCAGAGCCTCCCTGGACTAGTTTTTGTGCGGAGTGATGCAGGGTGATTAAACTGACTGCAGATCTGAATACAGGGAGGAGATTTTGCTCCACAGCCCCTTTGCGGATTTCCTTTCCTTCCTTACACTCTGGAACACGGCTCATTGAGAAGCTCAGTGGAGAGCTTTAATATACATATTCCCATGTTCTTAATGTTCTTTTCTCCCTGGACCAGTGAGGAAAAGGGAGGAAAAGAGGCTAAGATAGGTATTTTGAATATGGTGAACACTCCAAACCCAGAGCTGTATCAGAATCAGTGCGAGTCCTGTACATCTCCATCCACTCAGGAGTGCTGCTGTCCCCTGTACAATCCCCTATATACTTACATCCCTGCTATGATGCCATTATTTTTATCACTAGACTCCTAGCTGTCACCATCCTGGTCTGCCAGACCAGGCAACCACTGGCATGAACATCCATGATACAATATCCCAGCACTGCTGAAATTACTGTACCAAGGAATGAACAATCAGAAACCAGGCCCTAAAAATCTTACGGTTGCCCTCAAAATTGTGATTAACAGAAATAACCAAATTGGGGAGGGGAGGGTCATTTTACATTTTCAAACTTTCCTCAGTATCCATGAGACAAATCAATACTTGAAAACTACCAGTTTGTAAGACACACGGAAAAGAGGTCATTCACTCATCTCCTAGGGCCACATTCTGCCTTCCAAGCTGTGACAGTGCCGGGGGCTGGGGGCCCTTTCTGTGGGTGAGCAACGCCCAGCACAACGGCTGGCCCAGGTCTGATGAAGGCCTGTGAGTGGTACCACAATATAATGAGCTAATACATTAATTAAATAGAACAGTTTGGTTTTGCAGTTCTCATAAGGAAAGGAAGAGAGGCTCTACTTTCTTGCTAATGATCTGCTCTATAAGCCCAGCATGGCTACAGGTGATTTTACTCATATTATGGCTGCATCTCAAAATATTTGGCTTAATACACAGCCCCATCCCATGTAGGCAAAAGAGCAGAAGTATCAGCCAGAATCACCCTTCCATTTCCAGATCGAGCTGCCACTCAGTCTCAGTTCTCCCCTTTTTCCTCCCTCTGTCCATATCATCTTGTAGCATGGTCTGGTCGAGCTCTTCTAGACTCAGAGCTGTACAACTCTCAGTCTACAAGACTCAAAAGACCTCTGTTGAAGTCTCTATTTCTCTTCCCCTGAACAAGCCAGGCTTTCTTTCTGATCCTTGGTTTCTCAGTAGGAAAAGCAGCACTGTTCTGTCTCACATGGTACCATGTGGTTGAATGTGAGACGCTGAGATGTTACAGTAAGAGAAGCTCATGTATTGCTTGCAGATGGACCCTATGGTTATGGCAAGTTGGCATAAGCTGGTTAATAGGGAAACACCCTTAAAACAGAGTGGAGAACAAGCACTTTTAGAAAACTTGAAGAAGAAGTGGAATTTGAAACAAGTTTCAAATCCAAGAGCATCGATTAGCAGAGCGGTGGCTATTAGAAAGCAGCAAGTCTGCCTAGATCTGGAAGGCAGAGCACAGCAAAGGTCATGCCAAATGGAAAGGGACAGCCACATCCAAAAGGCACCAAGCCCCACATCCCAAAGACAGCTGGCAGCCGGTGAGGGGCACACAAAGCAGGCCCCAGCGGGCTGTTCCCAGGGAGTCTCAGCAGCTCCCTTGGGCTTGGAGGTGGACGGCATTGTAGGCAACACACTGCCAGCTTCAGATTGCCTCTGCCCCTAAGCCAAAGGGTGCATAAGTGCTTCTCCTCCGTGGGGTGGAGGAGACCAGCTCCCACCAGTCAGGCTTGTCTGCTCTTGCAATCATAGGTTGGACAGGTTGGAAAGGATATCTGGAGTCTCTAGTCCAACCTCCTGCTCAGAGTAGGGCTGGCTTCAGAGCTAGAGCAGGTTGATCAGGGCCTCATCCAGCTGAGATATGAATATCTCCAGGGATGGAGATTCCCCATCCCTTTGGTCTCTGTTGCAGGGCTGCACCGCTCTCACAGGGAAGAAGTTTTTCCTCACATTTAACCTCCATCCTCTCTACACCCTGCGTTAGGTAGCTGTAGGCAGCAATATGATCTCCTCTTTGCCCTCTTTCCTCCCAGCGGAACAAACCCAGGTCTCAGCCTCTCCTGTTTCACTATGTGCTCCAGCCGCCAGCCATCTTAGTGCCTTTCACTGGACTCACTCTTCACCTACTGGCCTTCTCTCTCATTCTTTTCCATATGCTATGTCTACAAAAGCCCCTTTGTCATTATAACCGCCCACCCCCCCTTGACTCCCCCTAATTTTTCTATCTACAAGGAGCTCCAGACCCTAACTGGGGAGTTTTTCCTTCCTAGGTCTGCCTTTGTGGGATGTGCCTGGCCATACTTGGCGGAGTGTTCCTCGATGGTTCTGTGGCAGGATGGCCGGGTACCCCAGGACGTGCTGCTGCACCGAACTTCTCCAGGTCCACAAGAGGAGGGCGCCTGGGCTTGGGTGGCCTCACTCCCAGGGCCTTAACGTGTGGCAAGGGCTTCCTCCGAGGCGGAGCTGGGTGCCCTGTCTCCTGGGTGCTTCCCACAGCATTCAGGGAAGCTGGAACAGACGCTCTTTCGGCAGGAACTGTTGGAGCACCCTTGTCTTTGACAAGTGGCCATTTCTGCTGGGCTGGGCTTCTCTGGGGAGGTTCTGAGGCAGCTCCAATGTCCTTGTTCAATGCCTCTCTTCGTCCTGGCTTTGCAGCGGTTGGGTGGGAATTGGCCTCTTGAGCAATCCCCTTCTTCAGTCGCGTCCCCCATGCTGGGTTCTCACCAAAGGGAGGAGTAGGCAAACTCTGTCCCTCATTCTGGCCTTTATTGCGAGATAGAGGGGCTTTGGTGAAATCCACTCTCCTGGTCCTGGGGGGCTCGGGAGGTGGCTCACCCTTGGAACCTGGCGCAGGGGTCTGTCCCAGCTCTGCTGCACGGCATGCTGCAGAGCGATTCTCCGGCCAGCTGCCTGCTTCGGGAGTGTCTTTCCTGTTCCCTTGGAGCTTTGCTCGTAGGTGCCTCACAAGGGCCTCTCTCCCTTCCAGATGTGTCTGTGACTGTTAAGAAAAGCTCCAGTTAAAACATCCTGAAGGAAAATGAATCACAGCCAAAAACATTTCCCCTTGGAGAATGCAGCATCGTTTCAACACGGCCTGACACTGAGCCTCCTCTATGAAAAGCAGTCTTTGCCCATAGTGGTCCTGGAAGGTGTCCGAGAAAATAGCTCCTTGGGCAGACTGCACCAGACCAGGAACAGGTCCCACCACCATGAGGGCATCCAGGAGGAGTTTTATGGAGCCTTTTTTATCTGATCCTCCCTCAGTTTGCTATGAGGGACCTTCAAAAGGGTGACACAGGGCAGGGGACTATGTCATACTGGTAACGAAGATGATGAGGATGGAATTTGAGCCTTAGATATTGCACAGGGCTCAGATGGGAGCAACCTGCCTTGCTCTGGTCCTGGTTCCCATGAACTCCATGGTAAACCCAGGGCACTGGGGAGATGGTCGTGCTCCCCCTTGACTTTCCATCTCATGCCTCTGGTCCTCAATCAGGGAAAAGGACCACCTTGCTGAAATACTGATTCCCAAGCAGCAGTCAGCCTGGCCTCTGAGACCACTGCTGATGGGTGATGCCAGCAGTCCCGTGCCACAGCTTATCTGGCTGATAAGAGCAGGATGGTGCTGTTAGATGCACAATTTGCAAGGGAAGTGGTTTCTGGCTAAAGACTCAGTGTGTGTCACTGGGTTTTCCCTGAGAGAGAAGAGTGTGGCAGCTTCCTCGCAGTCTCTTTTGAAAGCACTGAGCAGGGCAACCCCAAACACCACTTCCCTTATTATTATAGAAGGAACCATACGTCCACGTGGGGATGTATCCTCCTTTGTGACTGCCACTGCAAGGAGAAGTGGCCCTGGCTGTCTGGGGACTGCAGGCTGTTGTACCTGTGTCGTGGAGACAGCACAGAGCAGTCAGCACCCTTCACAGAAACCATCGGAGGAAAACCTGGGATGGCACTGCTGAAATTCATCCTAGCACAGTCTGTACAAGTAAGGTGAAGAGGCAGCAGGCCTGCCCTACTTTTTTGACCAGCGCATTTCCTGTGCAGCTCACATTGTGCTGAGCACACACAACGAACTAGGACACACCAGTGTCCCAGCCTCACACAAAAGCTGCCCCGAGCTTCCTGAGTGACCTAAAAGCATCTCTTTCAGAAGTCTCCGAAGAAAGGCTGCCACGAGGAGTATGGATGACTTTTGGGAGAGGAGTGCCAAGCTCAAGGTATGGCAGAGACCTCAGGTGTGATGTGGTTAGATTGTTGTAAGCTTCTCAGATGGACCAAATAGTAGAGAGACCATTTTCTTCCTCCTCAATCTTTCTACCGCTCCATTACACCAGGACCACCACGTCCTGTTGCATCAGAGCTAGTTGGTCTGCCAAGTTTGCTCTGCCGCTAGTAGATCTTGAAGTTCTCCTCCCTCTGGGATTTCAATTTGAGTTTGTGGTTGCATAATTTTTTCTTTCACAAGGGAAGGACTAACATGCAGAGAAGCTACAGCAATATTTGCAGACATAACTGCTCAAGTTTACACACCTAAATAAGTGCGAGTTCCCCTCACGTGCCTGGAACTGTGTGTGGCAGTCACCTCAATTTCCCCCAGTAAAAGGCTGCAAGCTGAGTACTCTAAAAATAGTCTGTGATAGAGGAGAGAATTCACTATTTCCTGCCCACCAATTAGTGGAGCTTTCACACAAATTAGTGAATAAAGCAACTTTTTCAATATTCCCAAACATGCATTCGGCTTCTGAATGATTCAAATGTTTGTAAATACCAATGTCAGCCATTCCATGAGCAAAGGTTTTTTATGGGATACTGCACTGCTGTTGCTGTGTTCTGAAAAATTCTAGCTTTTTCAACATATTTTGCATCAATAAGTGGTCTTCTGGATTCAGTGGTACAATGTAATCTTCTCTTCTTTCACAGATTTTATATCCAACCTCTTGTGCAATTCAGTGTCATCCGGCAATTCTTGCACTGAATCCAGTAAGTTGCCAGAGACTTTGCAAGCTTTGATCAGGTCAGCTGTACATAAGGATTTTGCCTTCTGCTGTACATTTGCTAGCCCAGACTGGCTACATTTCAGAACAGAGCAAAGTGATAATTTTATAGTTTCTGTCTGGCATTCAGCAGCTATTTCAGATTAGCTGGGGTTTCAATAAGCACCAGTGGGACAAAAGAGCTATTGTCTAAAGAGGGGAGCTACTTGCTGAGGAGGAGCAAGGATCTAGCACCTTGCAATGACAAAGCCAAAGAAACCCTCTAGTTTTCCAGGCGTTACAGTGGGAGAGACTGCCCTACTCCCTATGCTCTGTCCCCAGACACAACACTGCCCAAGTGTAAGTGGCCCAGCTACAGATATTACTTACCATTTTCCATCAGCAGACACTTTCTACATGCTCATCTCCGTCCCAAGGACCACCAGAGGCATCCAAGCACAAGGACTTGTGGAAGGGGAGTCTCTCACGAGCAGCAGAATCCCCCTCCTCTGAAACGAGAGACTCTTCTCTGGTGGTTGGCAAGAAGCTGTGTGTAATGCCAGGAAGTAGCTGTAGTCTGATGATGTAAAACATCAAGAGGAGGAGGAGGAGCAGCAGCAGCTTTCTTGCTCTGATGTTGTTGAGGGTTTAAGGTCCATTGAGCCCTACTGTCCATAAAATGGCCTGACAGGTAGCTGGGAAAGAGCCTTGGATTTGGGAAGCAATTCTGAGATAAGGTGGCTGGGTTCCTGCAATGAACAGGAAGGCAGATTATGTCCTCATTTCGCCATGGCTGGCATGGACGTGCTTCACATCAGGTCTCCAAAGCACCACGGGACCTGCAGAGAATGGAAGAGATGCGTGGTCTGCTCTTGGGTGGCTTCGTTCCACCATCTCCTACCAGCTGTTTCTGAGTAACACAGCAAAGCCAATACAGCCCGTGTAACAACGTCAGCTCAGCTCCACGTGCAGGAACCCAGCCACCTTGTCTCAGAGGAGGGTTATGACAAGGCCTCCAGATCTCAGATGCTGAGACACATCCAAAATATTTGACCCCTAGAAGAGCTGGGCTTTGATGGGAAAGCAGGGGAAGTGCTTTGCACAGCATAGTGCTGAATTAGGCCATCAGTGTGTTGAAATGTCCTGTTTTCACTGTTTATTGCCTCAGAGACAGGAAAGGTCTGAAAGGTTGAGTCAATCCTGTCAGTGTGGAGCAAAGCCTTGCTCTGCAGAGGGGAATTTCCTGCCCAGGCCATGCCTGCGGTTTCCAGAGGACCATGGCCTGACACGAACTGCCATGTCCCTGCCCTGAGGACGAGTGTCCCTTTGCCCCCTTGGGAAGATGCTCCAGCAAGAGCACTTGTGGCTGGCTCCTGCCTGAGGCTGGCTGCCAAAAGGACCATTTTAATGATAACACAGCGAGTAGAGAACTTGGGGAAGGCTCACATGGAGGCTCCACAGGCTTTGGCCAAATGGCGATGGTCCTGGGGAGCTCCTGTGGAGGGGAGTGGGTGCCTGATGGCACGCCGGAGAGTTTTGATACCACCAGCTGGGGAGAACATGGAAAGGGGCAGTACTGGGAGGCCCCACACCCGTATTGCCTCCGGAAACTGGAGGGGAGTCGAACACACTGGTGCAGGGCAGGTGGCCGCTGTGACACCAACCATGGTGGAAAGACGGGTCTCCATCACGGGTTGGTGGTGCCCAGGGGGGACAGGGAGGCCCGAGGGCCCTGTTTGTGGGGCCTGGGGGGGACAGGGAGGCCTGGGGCCAGGTTGGTGGTGCCCAGGGAGGACAGGGAGGCCCGGGGCCGGGCTGCTGGTGCCCGGGGGGGACAGGGAGGCCCGGGGCCACGCCAGGGAGCCGCTCGGGGCCGCGCCGGGGAGGCCCCCGGGCCCCACCGCCGGGCCGGGGATCAGCCCCGCGCCGCCGGCGGACGAGCGGCACCTGCGGAGCGCAGCCCCCTTCCCGCGGCGCGGCCCTGCTCCGCCCGGCGCCGCCGCTGCGCACGCGCGGGCCGCCTGGGCGCGGGATGGCGGCGGCGGCGGCGGGAGCCGTGCCGGCGGCGGCGGTGGCTGCGGCGGGAGCGGAGCCAGCGGCGGCGGCGGCGGCGGCGGCGGGGCCGGGGGAGGAGGCGGGCGCGGGGCCGCTGTGCCCGGGGCCGCTGCGCCTGGCTCGTCTGCCGCTGGCGCGGGTGAAGGCGCTGGTGAAGGCCGACCCGGACGTGAGCCTGGCCAGCCAGGAGGCCGTCTACATCCTGGCGCGGGCCGCGGTGAGGCCCTGCCCCGGGTGCCCCCCGCTCCCCGCCGGCTCCTTGCGGCTCCTTTGGGGCGAGGGAGCCCCGGCTGGGAGGTAAAACCCGGCCGGGCAGGGGCCTGGCTCGTCCCCCCAGCTGGGCGTCGTGGTCTGGGGCCGGTGGGTCCCCGAGCGAGGCCGGGCCCCTCCGGAGCCCCCGTGAGCGCCCGCCGCGGCCTTCCCGCCTGGGAGGGGACCCCGAGCCGACGGCGTCACCGGCCTCCTCGGCCGCGCAGGCCGGGATGCTGGATGGTCCGGCGCGCAGGCTGCAGCTGCCGGGCTGGCTCTGGGCGGATGCCCACGGGCAGCCGTCGCTCGGCCGCATGCAGGATGCCAGGGCTTTGCGGAGGTGCCAACAGGGGACATGAGCGGCTGAGGGGTGGTGGCGTCGGGGGCTGACCGGGAGCGAAGGGAGAGGGCAGATGTCCCGAAAGCGTCACCCCAAAATGGAGCTGAAAGGGGAGAGGGAGAGAGCTGGGTGGCACGCTGGACGGGGATGATGCACTGGCTCAGTTTGACGTCCTGACTTTTGCAGGACGGTAAAATCTCTGGGTAAATCGGTGTGATAAATCTGCTCTTGACAAGCATGGTTAACGCCAGCTTTAAGAGACGAGAATTCCCTTTGAACCCATGCTCAGAATATTGTTACTTGCCATTTCTTGTTTTGTCGATATTAGACCTCTTTTTTTGCGAAACCCATCCCAGAGCAACGCTATTCACGGATCCTCCTGCCCCTTAGTGTTTGTCGGGCTCATTTTTGAAGCTTTAGATGTGCTTTAACACCTCGTTTCTCATGCATTCTGTGGTGCTTTCAGTATCTGTTGGATGTCGACCCATTCACTTGGGTTTTTCTTCTCGTACTTTTTGAGGGTTTGAGAGGTTTGTTCTCCCTGCTCTCTTGTAAGAGTAACTTCCATAGCTTGTCCTAGCATTCATTAAGTAGGCAGAACTGCTGTGGGAAATGGTGGTAGCTCACAGTCCTTGCTGAGGTCTTCTCCTGGAACATATGATTTTAGAAACTCTGCTTTCTGTGTTGCCTGTTGATTGCATGGAAATTTCCAGGGACTGTGAGCATCAAATTTGTTCCTGTGCAGCCCAAATTTAGAAATACTGCTGACAGAAACCTTGGAGAAGGTGAAGAAGGGCTGGCTGGGCTGGGCTCTCCATACTGGAAATACATCTCCCTTTTTTAAGAAGCCTGCTGAAATCTCCTGTCCTGGTACGGTCAGCAATGCTCTGAGGTTGTAGCCATCTCTGTGATTCAGATTTGGCTGTGGGAATCTGCTGCTTGTCTGCAGAGCTCTCGTAATGTGCTCGGCTTGATGTTGTGGCAGGAAAGCACTGGGCCTTTGCTGGTGCAAAACCTGGGAACCTCGTGTCTTAGTTGCATCAGTGCTAGTAAAGCTCTGCCTTTTTTGTGTGGATTTCCTGCTTACCTTGGACTGCAGGCCTAGAGTTCGTGACACATAAATCAGAACAGTGTCTACAGAGGGGGGTGGTTTTTTGGAAAGGGGGGGGTGGATGGACACAGGTGAGGTTTGATCCGTTGGATGTCTCTTGGTGTGAGCTCACAGCGAGATTAGTAGGAGCTGGCTTCCGTGCTGTGAGCTTCGTGCAAAAGCATCCACGTGCAGACTCTTGTCTCTCCCTTTCAATATCTTCCTGCAGTAACTTTTAGGCGTGCTGCTAGGCGTTTACTTCCGACAGCTGAGATACCACTGGGTGGCATGCGAGGACAGTGGCTTAATCCACTTTATCCACTGAGTGCAGGACACATTTCATCCTCATTCAGAAAGTGCCCTGTGAACAGCTGATGAGCAGCTGGTCTCCCCGACACGTTCAGAGGAACCATCTCTAATTGTCTAATTATCTAATGCACACTCAGCCTGCTCTCCTCCCTTGTTACTTCTCGTGTGCGTTACTGTCCAACAGTAATTGCTCAACAATTTCGCTTGTTATTTTCAGGCTATGTATTGGAAGGGGAAATCTTAAGATGAAGATTCTGGTTTCTTCCTAAAATCTTGTAGGACCTTTCTTTTTCCTCGTTGCCTGCAGAATGTTCTCTGCTTCCTCTCATGTTCTGTGTGTGAAGCTGCCTTGTTTTTGCTTTGCAGGAGCTGTTTGTTGAAACGATAGCCAAAGATGCTTACGTATATGCTCAGCAAGGAAAGAGGAAAACTCTGCAGAGGAAAGACCTTGGTAAGCGACTAGTTTTTTTGCTCTCCTTGGAAAAGATGAAGGATCTGTCCCCCTGTGGTGAAGCAATCATAGGTGCTTCTCCTTTTTCCAAAGATGAGAGAGAAAAGGTTCTTTTCTACCAAATATTATGCTAATAATTTTGCATACTATCTTCAGAACAAATAAACCTCTTTGAAATTGGTCACTGTAATGTAATTTAAATTTGAATACTGATATTTGTAGCAGATGCAAATATGGATGTAGGTTTATCTATGTTAATTGTTATCACTTTGCTTTACAGATAATGCCATTGAAGCTATTGATGAATTTGCCTTTTTGGAAGGTGAGTTTCTGCTTGGTTTAGTTTGGTTTCAATATTTTGTGTAATCATCTCCTTGTTGGGAGAGGAAGAGCTTAATCATTTGCAGAACCCTGTGTTACACTTCTTTAATGGTTAATGGTGTAACCGGTTATGTCCCTCTCCTCTCTCTGAGGTGGAACGCTTAAAAATCAAATGGAACCTGAGGCGCGTACAGTACTTTCTAGCTAGATTTGTTCTTACTCTTTTGTGATTGTTTAGACTTTTATTGCATATTGCCTTGGCAGTTTGTAAACAAGTTACAGTTGTTCATGCACCTGGATGTCTGTTATCTCTCTGATTTCCAAGACTACTTTTTGCATTATTAGGTACTTTGGACTGAGCTGGTCAGAGGAGGAGCCCTCTGGAGAAAGAGACTGCAGAGATGGACACAGGGTGGAAAACAGAAGGATGAGAGTTTGAAAATAGTTCCTAGGATTGAGACACTGACATGGCAACCATAGTGTTTTGTATAAAGTTTAAGTTGTTGTAAGTTCATTATTTAAAATACATATTTTTTCATAAATATTTTGTATGTCATTTCACTGTGCCCTGTAGTCATGGTGAAAAATGCTCCCCAGCTTTCATCATGTAAGACAGCAGTTGCGCAGAGTAACTGTACCTGCCACTCTCCAGGTACTCTGCAGCAATACGAAGCCTTCCGTGGGAATCAGGCTGGCTCAGATCTCCAGGCATTTTTTTTTTTTTTATGAAAATGTATTTTTCTTTGTATGTGTGTGTTTCTTAGCCAAACACAATTAAATTTTTTGTTAAATAGCTGTGCTGATTTCTCCTCTGTGTTGCGGGGATGAAGGGGGTGGTTTTCCTGTACGCACTATGGCAAATGAGATCGTACTTTGGAAAGGATGCCTTCTAATGGTGTTTTACTTCTGCTAATCATTTCCTCAAGGCATCTGTCTCAGTGAAGCCTAGCTCTCTTCCAGGAACTGTGTGAGCTCTGAGGAGACTCAGTTCTTGTCCCTAGGAGTGTGCAGCTTCCATAAATTTCTATGATCCCTGCATCTGTAAGTAGTAGCATGACAGCTCTTGTAGCCAAAAATGCAGTCAGTACCCTATTTTGAATGCTGGATCGGTGTCAGATGCATTACGCTGCCACCACTGTTCTCCTGCTCTCTGTCATTCCTAAATCTAGGAAAAAAACTTCCCTGGGAATTGGATCTAGTCCCTGTGACTTGCGCTTGGCAACTAGGGGCAGAGATCATAACTTCTGTAATTAAGACACACATACAGCAAGCATTCGGAATATATTGCCGCCCTAGAGAGTGGTGTGTTTGCAAAAGAGAGTCCCTTACAGCGCACACACTGTCTGTGCCTCTTCTGATTCCAAGACTCAGCAGACTGGTACTTTCCTATATGTATTCAACAAGCTAGAAAGGAAGATGCATCCTCTTGGCTCCAGGGTTCAGCAATACTGAAGAGAGGTAAAAATGGAGTTTCAGGCCTCGCCTTGTGGTTGCTTTTTGATGGGGAATGTGTTGTCATTGCTAATGTGGCTCTGAGTCTTACCGTGTTGCAGTCTGTTATCAAAGGGCCAGTTTTGGTCTAAGTTCTGATGTCGTGGAGGGACAAAGGAGGGTTATCTCTTGATTAAAAAGGCCATTGAATGCGATGGGTGAGGTTGAAGGATGCATGTTTCTTTCAAATGAGGGGAGTTGAAAGTGACTCCGAGTTACCACAAACTCAATTAGTTTGAAAGTGGTGGTAAGAACAAAGACCCCCAATGGAGCGACCCCAGGCTGTGGGCAAAAGCAGTCGCTCTCAAGAAACGCTTTGAAGTTTGCTCAAAGCCTCATCCGTGTAGACACGTTGTGGATGAGATGCCATCGCTCTTGAGCCGCTCTAGGTGTTTGTGCAGATCACAATCTGGGAACATTTGCCGGCAATATGCAAACCCATTTGTCTCCGAGCTGTTCACCTTCTCGCCTCTGAGGGAGGGTCTGGTATAAGTATCTGGGACACTGGAGACCTTTCGGTGTTGACGTGTTTCCCAGGGTGCAGCTATGCAGGACCCACTAGCCGTAGTGTTCCTTGCGGGGCTCTTGCATGCTCCTGTCTTTGCCAGTAAGTTCCTTTTTTTCGTCATCTTGCGGCTCTGCCTTGGGCTCTTGCGTAGGAGAGAACAGGGCTTGTATGGGTGTGCAGAGAGGTGCAAGGCTGTGTGCAGGCTTTGTTCCTCTCTGACGCCTTCTGTACAAGAACATTGCCTCTTTCCTGCTATCCGCTGCTGTCTGAGCAGCGGAGGGATTGTGTGCGCTCAGCAAATGATTTAAGGTTTGTCTCTGAGGAAACCGCTGTGCATTAATCTTGATGGGAGTTTATAGCTTGCGAGCTGCTTTGTGCTGTAGCCGATGCTTGAGTTTCATGTGAAATAGCTTGCTCCTTATATCCTAGCTTGCATTGCAGTAACATGTAAGTAGAAGAGACCAGAGGACTGCTGTCTTATGAAAGAACACTGCTAAACAGCCTTTTTTTAGTGTAATTAATCAGACAGGATATTTAACCTAACTGGCCAGATCTTAGAGGTCAAATGGGTCATGTCCTTTATAACTACTCTAAATCTATCTTATACCGAAGCCATTTGTTCACGACAGCGGGTGTCGGGAGTCTTGTGCGTGGAGCTCAGTGCCTCCTCCTGGCTAAAGCAGGAAAGCCAACGAGTTGTAACTGGGGTAATGCTGAGCTTGGTGCTTTGTGACCGCAGGTGCCGGAGCCATCAGCAGAGAGAGCGAGCAAAGGAACCTGTTTGCAGAGAGGGGCTGCTGCGGGAGACAGAGCTACTTCCTCCACGTCGGGCATGGTGAGTTCTCCCTTTGCCTGCAAGAAACCTGGATCCTTTAAACTTTCCCACTCAGGATTCACCTAATATCCTTCAGACGTTTCATTATGTTGAAGTTATCCTAATCTCTTTTCCCTTGGGAGATTAAGGGCAGAATTTCCCTAGATATGCTGGGGTCTCCTCACCCAATAATCCAACGTTAACAGCATTTTTTGTAAAATAGGAACCAGTGAGTAGCCTGGCCAATAGGTCTGTTCATCTGCATGAAACAGGCTTCATCTTCTGTAGCAGTGTGTTGCGTGTGGTTGATTTCCACATCAGGAAATGTGGCTGAACTCTGCGTTCGGATCCTTTTGGTACTGTGTGAGTTCAGGAGTATTATGGGCTTTTGGTTCTCAGGATTAATCTTGGAAAGAGTGTCAGTTAGAGGACAGGACATCCTTAGTTTACTGTGAAGAGAAAGTAGGAAATATCTCCAACTGTTCATCAAGGAAATAGCTGTGGCCTTCAAAAATAGCCCAGAGTCTTGGTTCCTTTTGCAGTCAGGAAGGGTACGTAAAATCAGCTTTAGCCTCTTTTAGCAGAGATGTGAAAATGACTTTAATGCATATGACTGAAAGTCTGAGGTTTCTTCAATAAGATTTACATCATTTTTCTCAGTGCAGCAAAGCAATGCGGGAAGAATAAAACCTTCACTGTTGCAGCCTTTTTGCACTTTTGAGCCACTGCAGGTAGAGCCGGTTGAAGACG
Organism: Dromaius novaehollandiae; assembly: GCF_036370855.1. NCBI lineage: Eukaryota > Metazoa > Chordata > Aves > Casuariiformes > Dromaiidae > Dromaius > Dromaius novaehollandiae. The sequence goes on along the minus strand of NC_088122.1, from coordinate 4,316,704 downwards.
TTTCCTCTCCCCTGACTGCTTCTCCTGGCCCTGCAGAAATGCTGGTGGAAGGGACTCTGAGGGTGTAGTGTGAAGCACCATTTTGTGGATCAGGGTTGAAAAGCATCCACAAGAATCACTGGGGAATGGCTGGCTGATATGCTGCAAATTTCTGCTTAGTTTACTGCTCGCTTGCTTCCCTGTGCAAAGAAATCCTGAGGCAACTAGCAGCAGGTTTAGTCCAAATGTGACTTTAAAATGTCTATACATATTTTCTGCTGCAATGCAGCATGGAGGTGGTGGATGTGTCTTGCACTGATTCTGTGAAGATCAGTGTTTAAATCAGTGCAAAATGAAACTTTTGCAGAACACACCATGTTTGCAACTCCAGTAGGTTAAAGCAAATGAATTAAAGTGTTATTGAACTACTCAGCAGACACACACAGGGAAGAAAACTGGCCTTAAAATATGGTGAAAAGAGGATTTATGTCAGCCAGCCCTTAGAGAATGGACAACATTATTGGGAAAAATAGCCCATTTTAGAAATATTTCCAGAAGAAACAGCTATTAGAAAATACTCACTGGAATTTCACAGACTCGAAATACAGCAAAGTAAATTGATTTAAGTCCTGTCTGCTGTGGTCCCTGGTCTCCCCCTGTCTCTCCTCCATGGCTGTGTTTTACACGTGAATATGCCACGTGCATCTCTGGCTGCATGATCCCACCCTCCTTTCTTCTGGCACTGGTGCTGCTGTGGCAATACAACAGGTACAGGGAGCCGACTGAGCTGTGAAATTAGGATTTTTAGGGCCAGATTTGTTTTCAGCTTGGTCAGCTCTGTGGACTGGTTCCTCAGGCTCTATTATGAAATGTTTTTCTTCTGATCTACAACCGGAATGAATGCACATATGGCACTTGTGAAAGGCTTCCTCTGTGTGGTTTCCACGTGTGGTGTTCACGCTGAAGGAATCCCATTCCCAGCCAGACTTCCTGAGGATGAACCATCTCTTTTTGTTTAGTGTTTGTGTCATGCTTGTCAAGACAAAGCCTTGGCTCGAGCCCAGGCCTCCCCAGCATCATGCAAATTGTAAGTAATAATCCTTTTCCAGGGCTGTGGGGATTATGAGTTTGTCCATCTCATGTTTCACAGATGTCTCTGGCAGTCCTGTAAGTGTGGATGTTGGAAAGTGCAGGTCCAACTGTCAGTCCCAGCGGATCAGCTCCCACCATCCCAGCCTCCTGGGGCTCTCCAGACACACTTCCATGCTGGATTTTCTTAAAACTAAGAAGGTGAGAAATGTGGGTTTGTGTCATCCCCACAGCAGGAGCAGTTGGGTCTGGGTGAAGGTCACACACTGGTGGCTGGGCCTGTGATTTCATATACGTTTTAAAATACCAGCTGCACGCTTTCAAGTCATTTGCTTCTGCAGTGGAGTAAACCAGTCACTGAGCATCTTGTCCTGCCTCAGCTTACAAGCAGTGGAGTATAGAAGTTGGACAAAAAGAAACCATCCAGCAGTACTAGAGATTTCATGGCAGAGAAAGAGCCAGAGTTGAGCTGGGTGCTGAGAAGGTGTATTACAGTACCTGCCTGCATGCTCAGAGCAGCATCCAAGTGTATTTCTGGGCTCCTCTAGTCAAGCAGTGAGGCCATCACAGCCACATCTGCTCTGTAGGAGAGCTGGTGTCTTATTTTCAGAGCGGCCAGAGGCCTTTCCCTGCCTGGGTGAGCAAAATTGGCACAATCATTTATTTCATGATGCATAGCAATACCTGGCCTTTGAAGTGCTTGTGTCCTTCCCTTATCCTAGAAGTCACTAGAAGGAGCCTGTGCATTCGGGGACACAGCTATGCACAGACTGTAACGCTCTCCTTGTACCAGGAGAGTTGAGGATGTCTCATGTCCCATCTCTGTCCTGTCTAGCACCGGGATATCTGAACCTGGAGAGGGAATAGGAACAAGCTTTGCAGGATGCTGCACCTGTGTGTTTACCTGGGTGTCTGTAACTGTGAAAATACTGCTGTTGTCACCATTGTGGTGACACTACGGGTGCAACATCTTCCAGGCTGGCAGGTCCACATTTATTCCCCGGGGCTGTTGTCACTTTTTATGCTGGACCTACAGCACAGGGTGAATGAAGGACTGCTTTAGCCTTTACAGTTTGGCTGGTGGTAGCAGGGTTTCTGGAAATAAATGAGTTTGTTATAAATATCAAAGGCAGCACTGCAGCAACACAGTGCTGCCATGCAGGAAGAGAGAAGTAAAAGCTGAGTCAGTTCCAAGTCAGAAGAGGTCTTTATAAGGGACCTGATGCTGAAAGTGGTTCTCCATGGCTGTGTTTTACACGTGAACGTGCCACTTGCCCTGTTCTATGCAGCTGCAGGTCAGACATCCTGATTCGCCCCTGTGGCCTGGAGCTGAGCGTTCCTGCTCACCGGGTTCCTGCTGTGAGCCCACCCGCGTGCACGTGGAGCGGCTCCTGCTCTTCGAAGGGGTCCGGGAGGTGGAGGTGATCGAAGGCTGTCAGTGTAGCACATGCCCCGAGGAATGTCTCCGTCTCCCAGCTCTGAAGACCTTCTTTCCAGACTCTCCCTGGGAGGTGACGGTTGACGTGGGAAAGTGCTCCGACCCAGCCTACAGTGCAGGTATGGGAGTGATGGAGGGCTTCCCTTCCCTGAGAAATAGGGGGAAGAGCCCTTCTGTGTGATCAGCACCTTTTCTGCAGCATGAGAGCTCAGAACAAGATCTAACACCGCTCTGGTCTGCTACTCAAAGCCTTTTGACTTGCAAGGGAATGAGACTGTAGTTCATACTGTCAGGACTTGGGTTTTCATTTCCGCTCTGTTGCTGTGCCCTTATAGTGCAAGTCTGCAGGTGAAGTAATAATTCTTTGCCTCTGTGCGTGGTTTGAGGATGGAATTAAAACCACCTCGTTATAAGGAAATACCTTTTACCTGGAATCATAGAATCACGAAACAATCCAGGTTGGGAGGGACCTTTAGGAGCCTCTACTCCAACTCCTCTGCTCAAAGCAAGGCCAGCTGGACCAGGGCGCTCCAGGCTGTTTCTGGTTGAGGTCTGAGTATGTCTAAGGATGGAGATCCCACCACCTGTCTGGGTCCCTGTTCCAGTGTTTGGCCACCTCCATGGTTTTCCTTATATCCGGTGGGAATTTCCCATGTTCCAACTTCTGCCATTGCCTCTTGTCCTGTCCCTGTGCCCTTCTGAGAAGAGTCTGGCTCCATCTTCTGTACATCCTCCCATTACATAGCTGTGGACAGCAAGAGGATCTCCCTTTTGTCTTCTCTCCTCCTGGCTGAACAAAACTATGTTCCTTGGCCTCTCCTCAGATGTCCTGTGCACCAGCCCCTAACCCTCTTGATGGCCTGGGCTTGGCTTGCTCCAATCTGTCACTGCCCATATTGTACCGGGGAGCTGCAAACAGGGCACAGTGCCCCACATGTAGTCTCAGCAGAGCCAGATAGAGAGGAATAACCCCTTCCCTTGGCCAGCTGGCCACACTTCTGGTAATACAGCTTGGCAAGCAGTTGACCTTCACAGCAAAGGCTCTGCTTACGCAGCATTCCCGCTGTACCCTACGTTCTTGGTGGCAGTGCTGCTTAGACTGCCCAACCACATCCCCATTTATGTGGCCCCCGCCCTGTTCCTTCCCATCCTTTCCTGGTCATGCCATCGCACCCACACAGCTGTTTGCATGGCTCTGCGGCAAACTGGACCATGGAACCATTCCAGCCAGAAAAATAACCTGATCATGAAAAATGCACTGAAAATAGACTGAAGTAGGGTTGGACCAAGAGATAAATACACAGCAGGATGATCCAGATAGATTCCTGCCTGTTTTGCTTTATAGTGAATATTGCATTGAATTTAGATGAATGCAGTCTAGAGTACACCCTATCTGGACTGATATCAAGGCTTAAAATTGGGAGTTTTGTGATAAAAACATAAGCTGTTGCTGGCCCTAAACAACCCTTCCTTGTAGCTGGGAGCAGCAGAGTTCCTTAACTAGTGATAGCTAAGAAATGGAGTTTCATTTCTGACCTTCTGAAGTGTCCTTTCGTCTCAGCATCAGTGAACTACATTGATGTTTCAAAAATCTCTTGGAAGTGGAAACTCCAAACTAGATGGTTCCAGACAGATCAAAACCTTCCACTGGGATAAAGTTGAAATAGTTCATTTTGACTTAATATTGTGTTGTCTTGTGAGTTATCCCACGTATAAAATAACCTGAGAGTCAAGTCAGTGAAGTTGAACTGATCTGGTTTTGTCAAAATGAAAAGTCTTATTGAAGTGATTTCCCACAACTGCTTGCTAAAATCAGTTAGTTCTCTTTAAACTTGTTGATGTTGTGTTATTGGCATTTCTGCATCTAAAACCATCCTACCGAAAAGCTCTCAGGCAGCTGTGACATGGCTGTGCAGCAGCCACTAGGGAGGGACAGAGTCCTGCCATCCTCATGGGGACTGGAAAAGCAGCAGTGGGGCCTGAGCTTAGATGGGTTGGGAAGGCCGGATGGGTGGCCGAGAGGATAGGAGCTGGAGGGGCTTTGCTTTTGGATGTGTGTACAGTCATCCGAGAGCTTTAGGAGAGATCTGCACACAGGGACTCTGCTCCTGCAGCTGAGCAGCATGTGTAATCCTGAAGCAAGACATTGCAAAGGGAAAGGAAAATTAGGCAGTGTGAAGTGGTTTTTTTTTCCAGGAGTGGGAGAATCAGTGGAGACATTTACTTCCCAGATGTGTGACTGGAAGGTGCAGGTTGATGGCTGTTATCTGCAGAGTGGTTAATGGAAGACAGCTCATTCAGTGATAATGGCCCAGGGCTGGGAAATGCGGACTCGCTCCCAGCTTTGCCTCTGTCCTAGGGCAGGTCTCCGCACTTTCCTTCTGGATATTCCCCTTTAAAGTCAGGCTGAGATTTCAGTGTGATTTTCAGTGGTAACATTAGGTAGGTTGGAGTCCTGGAGAAGGATGTTAAAATCTCACCCAGAAATACTGGGCTTCCAGAAATTAGATGTGATCTTCTGTCCCCCTTTTGAGGCATTCCAGAGAGATTTGCTTTCGGGAAGTGCTGTTCCCTCTCCTGAAAACCAGGTGCCTCCGCTCCTCCCCATTCTGCTCCACAGTCCCAGCTCCCCATGCCCAATTCCAAAACCAAAACTCACGTTCATGCCCGTACCTACAGCTGAGGGAAGAGCTGCACTGGTGCCAGTGACATGCAGCTGCCAGGCTGGGTTTTGTCCTGATGTTTGGCTCTCATGTGTCAAGGAAGGTCTAGGGGAGAGGGAGTGGTTCAGGCATGGACCAGCTTGACCGCTTTGTAGCAGCACCCTTGGGAAGCGCTTCCCCACCGAGTGTCTCCTTGTGAGATCGGCCCAGCGCCAGCACGGGACCGTGCTCCTGCGGCACAGTTGGACGTAGCATCTTCCTTGTGCCAGCACGGGGAGATGCTCTCTCCATCCCCCAGCCCCGTCCGGCTCATCTGCTCACGTGGAGACCTGAGAGCCCAGCAGAGCCCAGCCCAGCAAGGCAAATCCTTTGGTGGTGTCTGGCCACGCAGACAGCCCAGCGCCAAGCGGGGGACGAGGGTGATGGGGAGCTCACTTAGCCCGTGGCAGGGGCAGGTCTGTGTGAGCCGGGTCCAGCCATGGTGGATCAGGTCCCTTCTCCTCCTGAGGCCGGCTGCAGATACCTTGTAGGAAAGCTGGGCTTTTTTATTTCATGTAATTGGGAAGCAACTGGCATCCCTGAAAAGACCAGGAGGACAGTGGACACCAGGGTGAACATGAGCCAGCAGTCACCTTCTCTGCAAATAAGGCAAATCCCATCTTGGGCTACGCTGGGAGGAGGGCAGTGGGATGAAAGATCGTGCAGCGGTGAGGCATATGGGAAACTGTGCTAAAAAGCTGGCTTGCACTGACGGGTATTTGCAGGGGTTTATTGCAGCTGGAAGCATCGGCAACCGGGCAGGTTGTGGAGCAGCCAGAAATTTCACATGCAGGATGGGTGGGCGTTTGCTCCCTATCAGTTTCGTAAAGGAGCGCGGATGGAGCGTGGATGAGGTCTGGCTGTCTCAGGGTGGGCGTCAGCAGGAGATGGGCTGACATGCAGCTATTTACTTCCCTAGGATTAGGAGGAATTTAAAACACAGGTGTCTCAAAGGGAGCCGGTGACCTGCAGCTTTTTGGAGCAGCTTCACTCAAATTGCAGCTTCACTCAAATTTCACACTAGGTTTCAGGCGTAGAGGAAGCACCTTGCTTTGGTGATCAGCATAGCTGGTGTGTGCTGATGCTCCAATTCCCTTGCTGCACCCTCTTGTCTAAATCTCTGCTATCCATTTCCAGCCCGTTAGGATGGTACAGAAATAACCCAGCGAGGAAAGTGGATGGTCTCCTGCTCCTCGTGTGTGACTCAGCCCTCTGAATCAGAGGAGCAGAGCCAGCGCGAGGAAGGCGTCGGGAACCCATGGCCAGGAGCTGGGGGGGCCGACCTGCCCCTCGGGACCGCGGGGTGCTGCTGCACCGGCTCGGCTTTCTGCCCGCGCGCCGCGGTAGCTCCTTGGCCGCGTGAGCTGCTCGGAGACTGGGCTAGAGCCGGGTCGTGCTGGGGCACCCTGAGCAACTCCGGAGAGAAATGCCCAACGGTTAAATGGCAAATAATGCTCCCCAGCTCCCTGGGATGAGAGCACATCTCTGGAAAAAGCTGCCCCATGAATATTTTATGTTCAAAGACCTTCTTTCTCAAAGATAATGTGTGATACTTCGTACCGTCTCCCTAGAGATGCGACTTGTGAGGGATCAGATGTTTCTGCTGGTACTCGGTGTTTTCATCCGGAATAACCTCACTTTGCCCCGTGGCCTGAAACTGAGAGGGAGGAACAAAATCTACAGCTGAGGCCCTGAGCTGGCAAAAGAAATGAGCCCCAAACCACGGGGAAGCTCGCACAGAAAGCCAGCGCTCTCTGCAGCAGGCGTTGGGCCCTGGCGCCTGAGCCGCGTCTGCTCCGCGCGTCGGACCCGCGGGGAAGAGGCTGCAGCTGCAGCGGCCTCGGATGCAGGCCCAAATTAAATTTCCTTCTCATTTCCTTCCAGATGGACTTTCCTGCCTACCCACGAAGTTTAACACTGCTCTGGTCAAAAACCCAGGCGGCAGGGAGGTGGTTCGGACTCTGGAGAACTGCGAAATGAAGGAAAAATGCTATCGCGTCTCCCAGGTGGAATATTATTACGAAATTGTTCACAGCTCTGCGGGACACAGAGAGGAACGGCTCAAGGTTGGTCTCCTACAGCTCGGCCTTCCCTCCCGTGGGCTCAGCTGGGTCGCTGCAGCAGCACGCTGGATTTAAGTGGTCCAGCGGATGCTCTGATACAAGCAACTTCACCGCAGTAGAGCTAAGCACACCCTGGCCACAAACTATTGTTGTAAAAATCACACATGTAAATTATTCTACTGGAGAAAATGTATTTTACTGCCACCAATTTGTTTACACACCAGTGCCATAAAGTAACAAACTGCCATTTCTTTGCGGTGAGAATTTATTTTCGAAATAATTAAGGGAACAGGTATTTATTTAAAATATGTCTTACGCTCCAATAGTAACATTTCATTTCAACAGAGACTACTCCCTACTTCAAGATGGGTTTTATGCAGTGGTGCCTATGGCTCAGAAAGCCCTGGTGTGCCCCCCAAATACTTCTCCTTACAAATGTGCCTCCCTGCTGCCCTTACATTACAAGACCGATGCCCCGGTGCCCACGCCGCTGCGGTCTGGCTGTGTATTCAGCCCAAGGATGCAGGTGGAGGGCGGCTGGTCCCCTGGGGTGTCCCCAGCCTGGCGCTGCAGGGGATTTTCATGCCTTTGTTTTGTAAATCTTTGCAGGAAATTGATGTGGGAAGGTGCTTGGGCAGCTGCTCCTCAGGGGATCCCTGCTTGCTTAGGTAAGCACAGCTGCCAGGATTTCAGTTTGTCCCCCCCGTAACTTCAGTGAAAGCCCTGCAGCTACGCAGGGTCTTGGATGCTGCCGGAGAGTTTTCCCGGCACGTCTCATTCCTGGACACGTTCAGTCAGGTTCGAGCTGCTTCTGGGAGCCTTTGCAGTTTCCATTCATCTTCAGTAACGTCTGTGGTTCCCAGGGCAGGATTTGGGAGGGTGACACAGAAAGAGGTTTTGAGCAGCACGCAGAGTTCACCCTCTCGGACGTTTCTAGACATGTAGCGACTGGCTGCGAGGTCAGAGATAAAGGGAGCAGCGTCTGCTCCGTCGCTCTGAGGGATGAAGCACTTTGTGCTGCCCGCAGACGAGCTTAGCACGTGTGGCTTGTTTGCTGGGAATGTGGTAAATGCAGAGGGAAGCCAGTCTAACTGCAGGGACATAAAGAAGCCCTGTTCTCCGTAGGCAAGGAGGGAGGAAATGGTTTGCTGAGTTATGCCGGGAGTAAGGAATAAAAACTCCCTTGTCGAATGTCCCCCGGGAGAGAGCTGCCTCCCTTCTCCCCCCTCCCTTGCCCAGGGCATCTGCCCTTTTTCCAGGTGATAAAAAGCAGTGTCTTGGTACTGTTCCTACTGCCCTGTCCTCAGTGCACTGTCCATTGACCTAACGGGGTACCAACAGCTGAGGACAGGGGCTTTTTGATCCACACGTGTCACCTGAAACAAGCAGGACCCCAGACTGTGGCCTGGGAGCCCGTGTGAGCTCTGGGAGCAGGCAGGAGCCCTGCGCCCGGCCCTGCCCCGTCGGTGGGGGACCCCAGGGTGCCGGGAGGAGCGGGGGCCGCGCCACCCTTCCCCGGGGAGTCACTGCCTTGTCTCTACCCGCAGGGAGTCGCAAGGCGGAGAGAAATGTCTGGTTCGGGGAGAAGCTGCCTCCGGCCGCTGTGCCCCTCACCGGTACGACGTGCACACGTTCAGGAGCCGCAGGGACCGCGTCCGCACCGTCCTCGCCATCCGGCAGTGCAAGTGCAGGGGCTAGCGGCTCCGGGGACCGGGCGTCGGGGCGTGAATGAAGCTGGGCTCGCGCACGGCCCTGCCCTGTGTCCTGCGAGACCCCTGCCAGACTGTCTGTACCATATGTAAATGAGAGAAGGCTATTTTATGAATAAAAGATATTTTAAGCAGCGCTTGTATAAATCAGCTGCCTACAGAATATTTGGCAGCTTTTAAAGTAAGCATCGTGGGCAATTCGCGGCTCCCTGGGGTGCCGCTGTTCAGCTCCCTGGCCCCTAGGTCTGCGCAGGCGTCCCGGGAGGAGCCCGAGCGCGGGGCTACGGGGAGGAGGTGGCCGTCTGGCACGGGCCCCAGGGCCTTACGGGCCCCAGGGCTGCTCCCGCAAGCTGCTCCCATTTGCAAAACCTGAAACAGGGAGAAAAGAAGGAAAGGGGGAGCATGCGGTGGGGAGAAGGCAGGGGAACACGTTGTGAGCAGAGGTGGGGATGCACATGTCCCCTCTGCAGTGTGTCCGAGCCCGGGTGGACCAGCGTTATCCCGTGGGGGACACGGCTCTGGCTGGCGACCAGGAATGTGCCCAGGGAAGAGGAAGGAAAGGGTCCAAAGGATTTGAATAGTTTCCTCTTTCGATTAACGCAAGCCTGTGCCACATGCCTGCAATTGCCTCCCTGTGTATTCTGGATAATTAACAGCCCTTTCACCCTCCAAACATCAGGTTAGAATAAATTATATATGCCAACTGGCCAAGCAGCCTGCAGCTTTTCTCCTAATCGCATTAGCCTGGAAGTCTCCCTGCCCTGCGGCAGCCGGGATCCGGACCTGCCCGGCCGGGGCGCGCGGCTCCCTTTCCGCCTGCTCTGGGCCCGGAGCGGAGACGGGCGAGCGGCCCGGCCGGGGCTGCGACTCGAGACGGACGGACGGACGGCGCCTGCTCTGCGCCGGCAACTTCCCCTTTCCTTCCCAAGCTGCTAGGGAGAGCCAGGATCTGAGGGTCCCGCTGGCAGAGATTTCCCTGTTCACAGGTCAATCTAAGAGCTCACGGGCTTTTCTAATCCTGCTCCTCTTATCTGCTGTGCTGGCTTTTAATGCACAACAGTGATTTTTCTGTTAAGTCATGGGGCATTAAAACAAATGCCAAATGTGAAGAGTCCACACGTCCTGTTTCAACAGATCTACCTCTGTCAACGCAGCTTCTCTCTGGTTTGGGTATATTAACAAAGAATTGGCTTTTATCCCATCATCCTGAGTTCATAGGGTTCTCATAATATTTCATTAATATCAATCATACAGAAGTTATCAGCAAATGCCCTTCCTCTAGGAAGCCCAGTTGTTTATTTTCTTAAAAAAAAAAAAAAAAAGCTTAATTTCAATTCTGTTTCTCCTGGTGGTGGTGAGTCACTGCTAAAACACAACACATGGCATCATTGCAAAGGAACGAACTGCAAACCCCGGTACTGGTTATTTTCTGCTGGAAACCCACTTTACATGATTTTTTTCTGCTTGCAGAGCTTGTTTGTGCAGATGTTTACAGCGGCGTGTGCCGGTGGGAAATGCAGGTGAGGCTGCAGTTCATCCGCACACCAGCACCAGAGGGGCCCCCCGCTACCTGCACGTCTGATACAGGGACGACTGCCCGAGACACCCGCGTGCCACGAAGCGCCTGGCTGTCCCTCGCTCCGGCGGGGCTCCCCATCCCGCCACGAGCTCAGCTGCGGTGCAGGGCCACGGCCGGGGTTTGCAGCCTCGTCCAGCCCGTAGAGGCTGCCCGGTCCCTCAGCCTGCGCCCTTGGGACGGCAGCCGTGACATCTGCGCCCGGGCTGCCCTGAGCCACCCGAGAGAAAACGATGCTGCTCCTGCCCGCGGCCCCGGCCTTCCCTCTCCCTCTTCGCTCAGGGCTGACGAATTCCTCAACACAAACGTCCTCCTGTTTGTCCCATTAGTGCCATCATTAAAAACCAGTTAGTCTCCCAGGGAGAGCAAACGCAGCCCAGCCTGGGCCTTGCCAAGGGACCCGGCAGCCGTCCTGCCCCCGGACCCGCGTCCCCTCCGAAGCCCGGCGCAGGTGAGCCGTCCTCCCCGGCGCTTGTGTACTGCGGCTAATTGGCGAAGGGCGCTGGGGAGCCCAGCTTCGCACCTTGTTAGCGCGGCAATTAGCTCTCTTTACCTCCCTGATGGCTCATGTGCATATTTGACTCCAATCCATCTTTGGGCCGAGTTATAAAGGTGGTGCCGGGGCGCCGGCGGGAGTCGAGCTGGGGCTGGGACAGGAGAGCCATGCTGGGGACGGTCCTGCTCCTGCTGGCCCTGGCGAGGCCGGTGGCCCCGGACGGCGCGGCCAGCCAGCGAGCCGAGGCGCTCAGGAGGCTCCTGGAGGTCTTCGGCATGGAAGACCCCCCGCCGCCCCCGGCTCATGTCAAGCAGCCGCCCCAGTACATGGTGGATCTGTTCAACACCGTGGCCAACGCGGACGGCGTCACCAAGAACCCCGACATCCTGGAGGGCAACACGGTCCGCAGCTTCTTGGATAAAAGTAAGAGCCCTCGGCGGGTGCTGCGGTGCTGGGGATGGGCTGGGGGGGCCGGGGGGGGGCGGGTCGGGTCCCCGTGTCCCTCTCAGTGCTGCGCGGCCGCGGGCTGCGGGAAGGGGCCGAGAGCGGCCGTCGGAGATCGCTGCCGCCCGGGTTGGCTCCGCTCTCTAACCCGTCCTTCTCCTCAGTTCACAGCGACAAGATGCATTTCCTCTTCGTCCTGTCCAGCGTAGCCAAGAACGAGAAGATCCTGACGGCGGAGCTGCATCTCTTCCGCCTCTGGCCGAGGGCCACTGACGGGCCCAAAAGGCACCACTTCTGCCAGGTGAGGAGGGGGACGGGGCCGAGCCTGTGCCTGGGGACGCCGCCGGCTCTGCAGTCGCTCGTCTGCAGGCAGAACAGCCCGGTTCTGGCTCACGCGTGGCCTCTCGGAGCAGCTGTCCTTCTGGCTCGGCAAAATTAACACCCAGCATCACCCCATTTCGGAAGCGCTGCACAAGGGGTTGCAGTGGTTTAACTACGGCAGTTTCTTAGCAGTGATTCCATCTTGGGCAAACACCAGCTCAGACTTCAGAGGTTTCTGACCGCCCAGACTTGCAATTCCCCCTGTCGCTCTCTCTTTCTCTCTTTTAATATCTATCTCAGCGGTGTTTCCCCTCCGGCAGGCGCCGGTGGTAACTGCCCTTTGCCTCCTTCCTCAGGTGAGCATCTACCAGGTTCTGGACAAGAGCAACCCGGACTCGCCCCAAGGGAAGAAGCTGCTGGCGGCCAGACTCCTCTCGCTGCAGGGCTCCGGCTGGGAGGTCTTTGCCATCACCCAAGCTGTGAGTACCCGAATTTGGGTAGTATGGAGGGAAAATGCTCATGCCCCGCTGCTGGCTCACGCTGCGCTCCCCGCTCTGCTGCCGCGAACGTGCCTCGTGCTGCAGCCTGGAAGCAGCAGCAGCCCCTTCCCCGGCCCTGGGGTGCACGAGCCTGGGGCTGGGCAGTGCCAGTCGGCCCCTAGCAGGGCTCCGGGCTGGGGGACGGGGGGTGACAGCCTGGGGACCTGGACACCAGCCTCCCCCGCCCCCATGTTGAGCTGCCACATCGCCCAAGGGGCAGTGGCTCGGCTGGCCTGGCCGGGGACGCTTGTCACCTGCCGTGGGGACACCCCGGAGCAGGGCCCTCACCTCTCCTGCGGTGACACCGGTTTTGTTCCCCAGGTTCGCGACTGGACGGAGGACGAAAGCAGCAACCAGGGTTTGTTGGTCCTGGTCCACAGCCTGGGCGGGGGCCCGCTCGACCCCCCCGCCGTGCAGTTCGCCTCTGGCCGGGACCACGAGAGCAAGAAGCCCATGCTGGTCCTCTTCACGGACGACGGGCGCCGGGGAGCATCCCTGCCCCCCGCCGCCTTCGCAGGTGTGCCCCGGCTCGCAGGGTGCCACGGGCCCCGGGTCGCAGTGTGCCCCGGGTGGGTGGTGGTGCCTGCTGCGCTGGTGCTTTTAGCTATTACGGGTGTTGCTTAAGCCATGGGAGACAGGGTGATGGTCACTGTCCTGGCAGCTCCGACTGTACGGCTGGCAATCCCAGCAGAGTCCAGAAAGCCAGCAGAAAGCTTTCCCCCCCCCTACTTTTCCCTGTTTATCCCAAGTATTGAGGAGGGCATGCTCCTTCCCCGAGCAGAGTCCCTGGCACACCGTCCTCTGATCTGTAACCGCCTTTGGAAAGCGATACAGGAGCTGCAAATGACAGCGCTTGCTCCCTGCATGGTGCAACTGTTAAAACCTGTTCATTTTAGGTTCTCCTAAGAAACGAGAACAGGGAATTTATGAAACTTGTAGCTGGTACTCAGGAAAATTCAAGGCTCGTTCTCCAGCCAGTGGGAGCAAGCTCTTTAGCTGGCTTAGTCCGAACATGGGTGCAGGCTTGCAGGCATGACTCTGGATTTTGTGTGCGCTGGCTCAGCTCCACTCTGGCAGTGTGAGGCTGTCCGCTCTTGGTGGCTCTGCCTGCCCTGGTCTGGCCGTGACCGAAGGGCTCCGTGTGCCAGGCAGCGGCAGACGGACGAAACCCGCAGCGAGGGGTGGCCAAGGCTGCTGCGTCGCTCGGTCCCTCGTTTCAGGCTCGTGCAATCCCTAACGGCATCATTTTCTCGTTTCTGGCAGATCTACAGCCTCAGGCTCCCGTTCTCCCTGCTAAGATGACGGTGCCAAAACTGAACGGGCCACGGAGTACGCGCTCGCTGGACCGGCTCCAGCCCTGCCAGAGGCATCCCTTGTCCGTGGACTTTGAGGAGATCGGCTGGTCCGGGTGGATCATCTCGCCGCGGGGGTACAACGCCTACCACTGCAAAGGCGCCTGCCCCTTCCCGCTGGGCGAGAACATGCGGCCCACCAACCATGCCACCGTGCAGTCCATCATCAACGCCCTCAAGCTGAGCGAGGGCGTGAGCAGCCCCTGCTGCGTGCCCGACAAGCTCTACTCCATCAACCTCCTCTACTTTGACGACGACGAGAACGTGGTCCTCAAGCAGTACGACGACATGGTGGCTGGGAGCTGTGGCTGCCACTGACGCGGGAGGGACAAGAAGGTGCTGCCGCTGCCACGTCGGAGGCCGGTCCCGCTGCCCGCATCCCTCCGAGAGCCCCGGGAAGCTGCACAGCGATTTCCCCCGATGCACAACTGCTCTGCAAGAGTCTCCATCCTGCAAAACCCCTCAGCGGTGCCAAAGAGACCAGGGGGAGCAAAGCAAGGCCGTGGCTGGCTCTCCCCGCCATGGCCAGGGTGGCTTCGCCCCGGCAGTGCCTGGGAAGGCTCAGGGCCGAGCTCTGATTAAATTGACCCAAACAAGCACTTGCGATTTGGGAGCCCGGCGAGGGGGATGGCTCCATTTCGGGGTGCCCCGCGGAGGGCGTGCAGGTCTCCTTGCTCACATGAAGGCTTCCTGCAGGCTGTACTATATGTATATAGCAAGAGCACTAATATATGACAGAAACCGCCTGTACAGTGGCCTGTAAATGTCTGTACATTGCTGCATTTTTGTGACTTGTAAAATGAATTCAGAAAATTAAACCTGCGGTTCTCAGGGGGGTTTCTTTTGTGACTGCTGCCCGATGGGGCTGGCAGGTACGGGGTCTGGGATGAGGGTGCCCGGAGGTGACCGAGGTCTGGGATGAGGGTGCCCGGAGGTGACCGAGGTCTGGGATGAGGGTGCCTGGAGGTGACTGAGGTCTGGGATGAGGGTGCCTGGAGGTGACCGAGGTCTGGGATGCGGGTGCCCGGAGGTGATCGAGGTCTGGGATGCGGGTGCCCGGAGGTGATCGAGGACTGGGATTCAGGTGCCCGGAGGTGATGCTGCTGAGTGCGGACGGGCGGCAGGGAAGGACGGCTCCGGGGAAGACAGCCGGAGGAGGCTGCCCGAAGGGAAGGTTCCTTGCAAAAGAGAAATGGGGAGAAAAATGGAGATGACCTGCACTGGGGGGTTGGGGTCATTGCGGGGGAGGTGCAAGTATAGGGGGAGGCGATGTGGGGACCGGGGAGCTGGTGCAGGTGTTGAGGGGTCCGTGGAGGTTATGGGGTCCCCGCCGCGCACAGCCCTGCTGCCCCATGCCTGCTGTCCCTCGGTGATCCAGGACTCGGTGGGAGCGTGTCTGAGCCGCCGGCCCAGCCCTGCCAGACGGCTGATCCACTCCAAGCCTCTTTCCAACAGTTTCAAAATAGCAGCCGCTTAACCATGGCCGCAGGCTGCCACGGGTGCCCCTGCCTTGCCCGCAGCAGCTCTTCATCTCCGAGTTCAGCTTGCAGGTGGGGAAATTGCACCCCAGCCTGGCAGGCAACCGTTTCCTTGCCGCTGCTCACCCAAAAGCGGCACCCACGGCTGTCGGCCTTTCCCTGTCGCCTGCCCTGCAGGGTCAGGCCCTGCCTGGGGTCCCTCTTCCCGTCCCCTTCAGCAGAAGGGTGCATTCCCCAGGGATCTCCTTGCTGGGTCCAGTCACACAGCTGAGGGCAAATACTTCCCCTGCAGCCCATGGAGATGTCCCCTACCACCACTGGGATGTGAGCACAGGACAGAGCCAACCTGGGTGTCCCGAGCCCACGCAGACATCCCCAGCTCTGCTTCCAGCGTGCCCAGGACCAGGCACCTCATCCTAAAGCTCATGTGCAGACTGGCTCGCTCACGTCCATCGTGGGCTTGTTCCTCCCCACCGACACACAGGAACAGTGGTAGCAAGCTCAGGGCAGATGTCCTGTCCTAGAGACCTCCCCGCCCCGGCTGGCTGCCCTGGCTAGGACAGGACTAACTCCCGCTGCTGCTGGCCGTGCTCTCCGAGCAGCACAAAGCTGTGACTGTACAGAGCCTGGGCAGGTGTCACGCCGGGCTTTATCTCATCACCTGTAGACTTCTACCACCCTCCAGACGGTGGAAGTCTAGCCTGATGCATCCCACCTGCTCGTGCCCTGTGTCCTTGGGGTGTCCCGTTCCCTAGCTAACCTGCCCCTTGACCATGGTGGACAGACCCTGCCGTGCCTGTGCAGTACTCCCTATAGCTGCTCCTTTAGTCATTGCTCTCCAGGACAGCGACATCTGGCACGCACTATTCAGGCAGGTCACTGCACAAGGACAGGCACAGCCGTGCTTCATCCCTCCAAACAGCCTGAGCTGGCGCAGGTACCTCTGCAACGGCACCTCCCCGCACGCTCCCTCCCCATGGCATGAAGCCTTCCCGGGGGACAGGACCTACAAGAGCAGCTGCAGGGAGGGATGGCCAGGACAGAGGGCAGGAGATGTCACGGTGGGAGACAAGCGGGGGTGGAGGGGTTGTCTGGGGGCACAGGGTCAGTGGTGGCGGCGGGGGTCGGCTCCACAGCACTCCGACAGCTTCCGCAGGGCTCGCTCCTTGAAGCGGATCCTCCTGGACAGCTTGAGCGAGAGGCTGGTCTCGTTCTCGTGGGACTTCAGCTTGGCATAGTAATCGGAGAACTTGTTGTAGAGGATGGAGATGGGCATGCCGTTCAGGATGATGCCGAAGGAGATGCAGCCGAATGCCACGATCCTGCCGAGCACCGTGTCGGGCACAGTGTCTCCATAGCCCACAGTGGAGAGGCTGACCTGGGAAAGGAGGGGATAAAACGCTCCATGTTCAAGCCCTGCAGACCTCTCCTGGCTGCTCACCCACTGAAGGGCATCCCAGCTTTCCTCTCACCCCCATCCAACAGCCCTACTGGTGCTGGGACCCACCTCTCTCCTCCTGCACGCAGGAGCATGGAGACACGCTGCTAGAGCCTAGGATCAGCCATTCAGGGATTCTCATCCCTGGTCATTTAAGCACCTGGATCAGCTGATCTTGCTAAGAGACACTTCCTCGGGGAGGAATTAGAGGCAGGCAGCCCGGGGGGGTGGAGAGAGATTATAATAGCAGAAGTGACTGGTGGGATCATTTTGTCTGCAAATCAAAAACCCCTTGTAACCCCTGGGTCTCAAGTGCTTTAGCTGTCTGTCAGCTCAGAGTTAATCCCAGGTTTATTATAGCGCTTGGCTCAGCAGAGCTGCTGGCTCCTGGTGGCACAAGCAGGCAGCGAACAAGGGACATCCCGGGACTCCGACAGCCCGAAGGTTCCTGTCCCCGACTGCAGCGTGCTCTGGTCTGTGTCCTCTTTCCGGACCTAGGCTGGAGCAAGGCGTCACCACGTTTCCCTGGTTCCCAGCCCTGCGCAGCCCTGGGTTGCTCTCCTCAGCCCCACAGGCGCTGACCCCGCTGCCTCTCCTTACGCCTCGTGAGCCCAGCCAGGCTGCCTCTCCCCGGCCAAGCCTCCGGCCAGTCCGAGCATCCACCCCAGGGCATCTGAACCATGCCAGGGCCACCCATGTGCTTGGGTCCCAGGTGCCATGACAGATAAAGCCCACGCTAAGTCATGCCCCCCTTGGCACAAGGCCAGGCCTGGATGCTCCCAGGCCACCTCTGACCCAGCATCCTATCCCTGTGCCTGGTTTTGAGCATCTGAGCTTAGTCCTGATCTCCGATTTCCTCCCTCAAAGCATGCAGGGCTCTGGGCTTCCCACTGAACCTGATTCAGTGGGAAAACCGGGCCCATTTCTGCCTCCTGACCAGCAGCTAATGGTGAACCCCTCGAGCACTGAGGCAGCCCCTGCCCGTGGAGCCACACCACACCCCTCTCTGGAAGAGGAACCCACACCTTACCGCTGCCCACCACCATGCAAAGGGGATGCTGGTGAAGTTGGTGCCTGGGACGTCGTGTTCCACAGAGTGCATGAGAGCGGAGAAGGTGAAGACCCCCATGGCGATGAAGAGGAAGAGGCAGCAAACCTGCTGGTAACACTGGCGCATGGTGAAGCCGAAGGCCTGGAGGCCAGTGGAGTGGCGTGCCAGCTTGAGGATGCGGAAGATCCTCATGAGCTTGATGAGCTTGAGGACTTTTCCCAGCTTGCTCACATTCTCCATCTTGTGCAGTTCCTCATGGTAAAGTGTGTCTGCTTCATCCAGATTTTCAAAGAGAATCTGGATATAGAAAGGCAGGATGGCCACTAGGTCTACAGCATTAAATGCTGCCCGCAAAAACTTCTGGAAGGTGGAGGAAGATAAAAGCCGCATGAGATACTCGGAAGTGAAGAAAATGGCACAGATCATCTCCAGCTGCTCCATCCACTTCTTCCCAGTCTTGTGCTTCATCTCCTCCACTGTGCTCAAAGTCATGCCCACGATGGAGATGAGCACAAAGAAGCTGGACATGACAGCAATGATCTTGGCTGGGACAGAAGAGTAAGGGTTCTCAATGAGGTCCCAGATCATCTTCCGAAACTTCCCCAGGCATTTGCCTTCAAAGTGCTCTGCTGAGTCCAGGGGCTCCAGTTCTGCCTCCAGCTCCTTCTCTATTTTCAGGAACTCACTGAGTTCATCTTGCTTTTCCTCAAACAGCATCCGGCAGCAGCGCTGGGAGTATTTCAGATGGATTCCCCAGTACTCAATTTCCTCCACAAAGTGGCTGGGGCACATCTCGCCCATTATCCACAGGACACCGCTGCGGTAGAAGTGGAAGACGTAGTGGAAAATTGAAGGATCTCTGTCAAAGAAGTACTCATTCCTCTGCACTGAGTAGTCATCGCAGAGCTGCAGCTTCTTCATAGGGTCTGTGTAAATGGCTAGCTTCCCAATCCTGGTGATGGGATACCGGGCAGCTGCCTTGTAAGCTATCTGGAATGATTTGCCTCCCACATTAATGTTGAGGAAGTACTTGTTCCTTATGATGGGAATTCTGCTTTCGTCCTGGTTTCTGTCTGTCATGTTCTGCATGGAGCTCCACTGCTTTATCAGGCTGTCCTGAGCAAACGGGATGTAGACTTCCTCTTCCTCTGGGGTCCGGCAGCAGCCCCGGTGGTCCCCAATCTTCAGATTGGCGGAGAGGCTTGCACGCCGCTTCCCCAGCTGCCTCATTGTGCCCAACCCTTCAAAGCGGCGATTCCTCTTCCAGGCTGCGGGACAGTAACTTTGGCTTCACAGGAACATTCCCACCAGCCATGTGCGGACTAGGGCAAGTGCTTTCAGCTCGGAGGAGCCGTGGAGAGTTACTGCCAAGGGGCACTGCCTGTGTCACGGTGCCACGTGGCACCTGCCAGGTTCCCAAAGCCGATTGCTTATCAGATTGAGGTTTGCGTTGTAGGAGCTGGAAGCAGCTCAGTGTCCGCTCCTTAAGACAATAATGAGATTGAAGCACTAACCCTTTATATAAGGGACTATTTCCAGCCCTGCACTTCTCTTTTTCCTCATTCTGTTCTGATTAGCTGTTTGCATTTGTCACATACTACCCTATTTCCAAGCAGGGCATCTACTATAGCAAGCTGAAGAGACAGCATGAACTTGCCTACATTTAACCTTTGAAGGCCTCTTTTGCGAAGGACATAAAGGTGCAGACACGCGGGACTGGTATCAGCTTTAACCTCCACATTGCTCCCCACAACAGATGCTGCTTTTGGCATCGGTCATTAAGCACAAGTGTTAGTGCAGCTGCCATTGCTCCATTCAGCTGTCACAGCCCAGAAAAGGGAAATGGTTATTAGCTCCCAGCTCATCCCTTGAAAGCCCAGGGTGTAGATTTACAGGGGTAGCTGTGAAGGCACCATCTCACCCCTCCAGCCAGGGCCTGAGTGGGATTCACAGCATGACAGGGTGCTTCTGCGCTGCAGCAGCGCAACATCTGCTTACCGTCTCACTCGCCTTCAGCCCCATTACTCCCACAGGGCGGGAGGCTGAACGTGGAATGAGACACTGGAAAGCAAGTATGCAACAGACGTTGCCCTGGTCTATAGGAACGGAAAAGGGAGAAATAAGGCTTTGGCTTTTAAAGCAGGAGAGTCTAAGCTAACAGAAATGGGTCCATTTTTGATGTCTTACCATAGAACAGTCCATGTGAGCATGAAGAACATCATTTATTTATGTGGAATGACTTAACTAAATGTAGACAGCCAGAGCACAAAATTGTTACCAGGCTGTAAAGCAGCTCAATCTCTGCTATAATTGAAGTCTCTGAGCCTGGATACCGGGGATCGGTAAGCAGTGCACACGTGACTTTGCAATGGGAAGGGGCTGCTGCTCCTGGATCCATGCCCCAACCTTGCTCCCCATCGCACAGAGGAAGGGGCTCTGCACAGTGTGACAGACCAGTAAGTCCCAGGCTCAACACAGCTCAAGCTAAGAGGATGATCTAGGACAAGCTCGTGACAGCTGACCTCTGCCACACAGCCCTGACGGCACAAGACATGTACTGTATGGTGCTACAGCACTTCTAATGCCCTAGTTTTGCCCCATCCAGCTGGGATTTCTGGAAGTGCCTTTCTGCTCTGCTGGGCACCCCACTCCTTCCACTTGCTCTAACGAAGGAGTGAGGGATGCAAGGTCTTAAGTCTTAAGTCTTAAGTCTTAAGTTTTTCACCTTATTCTAGATTAAGCTTTTCACTTGTCATCTGTTCTGCAGTAGCACCCATGCTGCAAGTGCTGATTATATTTCTCTTACCTCCACTCTGCTCTCCCTATTTCACATTTTTTTCCTGTTATGGCTGATGTGTGCTGAAGTCACTTCAGTCCCAAGTTTGCATGGCAGCACCTGCTTTCCTCATCTGCCCACCCCAGTCCACCTTCCACATAAGCCCTTTTTCCCTGGATGTGACAATCCAGAGCAGACGCAGCCCCTGGGCTGCTGAGCACAGAGTCAAACAAATCACCAACTGAGGAACAACTAAAATCCAGAAGTCACTACTATTTCATGTTCTTTATTCTCCTTTGTCGTTCACCTGCTGTGGTTTCCACATGTTCCTACGAAAGCAGAAGCAGGGCTGTGTGTACCCTTGCAAAAAACCTCTTGGTACTAAAAATACAAGCACCAGAACAGCCCAGGACTCCGTATTTCTTATAGAAATTGTTCTCATAGTCTACAGCTGCACCCTTGCTACCTAAGAGCAGTTTTAAGCCTGTTTTAAGGCTGATGACCAGCATTTGCCCTGCAAGCTGGGTTCTCACCCGTAAGGCACTGAGTTCAGCAGCCAAAGCAGCGCCGTTTTTCTTCTGTGCATTTAGTGAACACTTGTGCAAGGGATACATGGAGCAGAGGTCAACACTGAATTAAAGAACCAGTCAGTAGTCTTCCTCCCACTGTCAGTTCTTCTGCAGAGTGTACAGTACAGAGCCGTTCAAAAACAGCTGCACGTGTCATGACCATGATCAAAGACAACATTAGATTCAAGATCTGAGTTATTTCAAGCCAAAAGCAAAGAACTCCAAACACCTCTCAAAACCCAGAGCAGGACAGGTTTAAGATACATATCTCTAACAACGCTACAGAAGCAACATCCAGAGTTCAGCACTGCGGTGGAAAGCACAGTTTGCAACGGGCTGAGATCTCTCCCGGAAGGGAGTGCACTCAGGAGCCGCCTGCCCCACGCTGCCTCAGGGCTCCAGCACAGCACGTAGCACCCTGCAAAGCCCAAGCAGACAGGAAGCGTTTCACCTTTTATCTCTGTGGTTGGCCTGACCATCAGGAAAAGCTTCTGGTACATTAGATTGAGCAGCGCCAAAACACTAGCGCAAACATGTGGTATACGTGTCTGATCTGTGCAGATTCAATTGCTCCTTCTGAAACAGGCGAGAAAGCCTGTATTCCCTGGCAAAATCCATGGGGAAGAATGGTGCGGGTGGCAAAAATATCTGAGCTGGAGACAGAAGAAAACCACTGAACGGCACCTGGCATTGCATCTGTATTTCCATAGAGAATAAAACCAGTAGGTCCAGGGTGACACTGGCGAGAAGCAGCATTAATACTTGTAGGCAGGAACGGTCTGAACATTTCTATCGCCTTTGACGCACTACTTCAGAGCACCAGGGAAGGTCCTGCCAGATCGCCAGTGCCAAAGTGGTCCCACAGTCTCAGCCCCATCTTGCAAGGGGAGCATCCTCCGATTAATCCAGTGCAACTACAACCCAGATTGGAGAGCTTATGTCTGGTTCAGTCCACACCTGTGGGGAGCAGGAGGGACACCAGGGTAGTCCCATTTCACCACATCATGGACCAAGTGCCTTGCGATGAGAAGAGACAAACATCTGGTTATTGACAGCCCTTTTGCCAAAAACTTGTTTTTACTTGGATTTGTGCAAAGTGGAGGAAAGCAATCCACACCAGAAGATTGATAACTTAGCATTTGAGGGCTCAGCTTCCTTGGTAGCAGGGGAAAGCCCAGAGACTGGCACATCACTACTGAAAGAAGCCGGCATCTTCTCATCGGACTGGATTGTACAGCTATCCCTGCAGCCAGACAAGAGCCTTCACGTCTGCTCATAGGAGAGGAAGGGAAGGGGCGAGTGCTGCCGCTTCACTGCACACTGGAATCCCAAGCATGCGGCTGGTCAGCAGCACAGCCAAAAGGAACAACTGGGAAAATCTGCCCCCAGAGGGAACAGCTCTAGAGGCTTGAAATGGAGAGCAAGAAGGTATTTCTCCCTCCCACACACAGAGCACTTGGGGTTCAGGGGAACGTGTTTGACTGGCTCTTGCTGAGCATCAGCTGTTCCCTGGAGGTTTTCTCAAGCCTGACGTTTTTAGACCTGGTTTTTGCTTTGGACTGGCTCCGTGCAGCAATACAGCCACCAGGATGCTCAGGAGCACTGAGCAGAGGAGCGCACAAGCAGAGAGCCGCTCATTGCACCTGATCTGGACATCAGTACCAGCTTCTGCTGCTCTACAGCATTAGCTAACAGCTAGAGACCAGCTGCTTCCCTCAAGCATAAGGGACAAAGAAGGGAAGTTAGTGTCAGACCACATGCAACAGGATGCCTTTCAAACGGAAGGATATAATATGCACAGATCGGAGCTTCAAGAATGAACAGGCCATGGTGTAGGGCCTCCCCTAACCCTTCCAGCCCAGAGAAAGCAGCTACTGCCACAAGTCTGGAAATGACTCCATCAGGATACTCTGTTTATGGTCTAACACGAGACCAAGACTGTGTGTAGCACTCTAGCGTTAACAGCTGCTCCCCCGGGGTCGGACAGTCTCCTCGCGTCGGAGCGCTGCTCGGCCAGGACACATCCACTTGTCGGAGCAGCTCACTGCTCGCTGGGCGAGACCCTGCTTGCTCCCCTGCAGAATTTCACAGAGAAAAAGCACAGCCGCAAAATCGGTGCTATTTTCCTGCTTGCTGCTCTCGTTGACTAGGTAAAAGGCTGTCTCACCGGGACTTTACAGGAAGGCAGTCAGGTTTCTTGGTGGAAATGCACTGCTTGCCAAATGGGTTCATTTATGTAAAACAAACTTTCCCAAGTTATGGCTTCTTGTAAATGAATTGGCTCCTGCCAGCCTTTTGATTAGCATTCGCTGCAGAGTTGAGCCAGATCTATTTTTGCCTCTACTTCTCTCCAAATGAGATTTTTTAGGCTTTATTGGCCAGCCCGGCTGAGGCAGTGGGATAAAAACCTAAGTGCTGTTTTCAGTCAGCTGACATTGCAAGGACTCTATAAACCGTGTAACACTCCTCCCCGTCTTCCAACAGCTGCAGAACCAAAGTGCTCAAGCAGCTCACTGAGGAGCAATCAGTGTAGCTCAGGGCAATAGCCAGAGCCCTGCAGCGTGAGCCCAGGCAGCCTGCTGTCAATGGGGACAGACAGGACTAACGTACTCTGTAACAGAGGAGTGTATTTGCAGCAGGCCAGGCTGACAACGCTAACTGGGCACTTCAAGTGTGAGCCTAGAATAGTCTCTAGCAGTGATTGACTTTTACTTTTAACAACCACAGGGGAAGGGAAAGGAAGTGCCTGGATTCCCTTGCACTAGCACGTACCAAATAAACTTGGAGGACATATGTTTGGCATGGAATGAAGCAGGCTTTACAGCAACATCTGCATCCAACCATTCCTCCTAAATGGCAGCCTTAAAGATGTAATGTCAGAACAAACTGAGAGAGACTAAATCTGGTTATTTGACCAGGACTTTGAGGTTGCTGGGAAGTGAGTACTTCTAGACTAAGAGTGCCACATGCTATTTAACTGATGTCTCTTACCAACAAAACAGTGTCAGGTCCTTTTGGGCTCTGCTCGGTTCTGTCCTTAAGTGATATTCCAACCATATTTAGGGGTCTTACCTTGGATTAGTTACCATCTCATACACTTGCAAATCCTCTGAGCCAAAGCTCAAAATTGTACGCTATGTTGCTATTCCCTCCAGAAAACAAATTTATGCCAGAGATGATATTAAAAATAAGTAATCTCTTGTAATTCAAATAGAACAGACAAAATGGAGGACATCACAGCTTTAAATATATTTATTAGTCATGCACAAGCAAAACTAGGATACATTCAATACAGACAGCGTCGTGGTAGTTAAATCCAACGTGGGCTTCCACATCACAGTGCTGCTTCTTAATGAGCTATTACCTGTACATCCAGCATCTCCAGCCTCATCGTATTTATTTCTCACAAATAAGGCTGGTCTTTTGAAAGCTCCCACTTCTCAAGTACTGGCCCTGGTGTCACCGGTTTTTTCTCAGCTGTTGTCACTGCAGACCCTGAACTGCGATAGAGGAGGGAAGAGAAAGGTGACTAGGTTTTAATAGCAACTTATAAAGAACACCCAGATTTAATCAGGAGTACAGATTTTATTAGCGCTAGAGAGTTTAGGTAAATCAACTTCCAACCAACTTGTTTACTTATTCAAGAAGAGATACAGAAAAAAAGTATTAGTTCAGTGTTTTTCTACTAACCTGCTAAATACAACATTATTTATTGGAAGAGTTCTGTATTTTTAGGGATGATCGAGGCAGATCAAACTAGGCTCAACCCTGCTTAGCTTGCAGAGTCACAGCTGTAAAAACGCAGGAGAGACTAGGTCAGACCTACCTGCCAGCCTGAGCCCCTGCGGCAAGGGTTTTCTGTGCTGACGTGACAACAATTGGCGGGAAAGCCTCTCTGCGTCCATCGCGGGTGCAATAATAGTTATTTGCGAACTTGTGGCTGGGACCCACGGGGAGCCGAGGTGGTGGCTGAGTTCTAGACAGCAAATGTTTCAAGAACTTCAGTGTGTAAGTTATGATAAATAGGTCTCCACGTTAACGTGAAATCAGAATACAATCACTGCAGCGCTGTGCACTGGCCAGCCTGCAGTCACATCAGTTTTTACGACAGCTGAACGTGTCTGATACAAATACAATCACGTTAAAACCCCAGAGCTGGGAAATAACAGCCCCCCTTGCCCACATCTCTGCAGTAACGAACCCCACAAGCCACAGGGACAACCTCCTCCTCTCCTGGAGGGCAGAAACTGGTCAACAAGGGAGCTGCGGGGCGAGGAAACGCTGGTCGTCCCGTCCCCGGTGCAGGGAAACGGGGAGCAGCGCCGAGGCTCGGCCGCCGGCTCTACGAGAGGCGCGGGCGGCGGCAGGGCTCCGCCACCGCCCGCCCGTTACCTCTTGGAGATCTCGGTGTAGCGCAGCGACAGCTTGGCCTGGAGGTCCCGCTGCAAGACAAGGCGAGAGCAGCTCAGCGCGGCGCCCGCCGGCGCTCGGCAGCAGCCGGCAGGAAGCGCAGCGCCGAGCCGGCGCTCCCGCAGCGCCGGGGAGCCGCGGGGCCGGGGCCGGGGCCGGGGCCGCCCTTACCCCCGCCGCGAAGTTGCGGAGCCGCTGGATGATGCGGGTGGCCGTCGCCATCTCGGCCGCCGCGAAGGGCAGGGAGGCGGCGCGGGGGGTGCCGGGAAGGCGCGCGGGGGGTGCCGGGAGGGCGCGCGGGGGGTGCCGGGAAGGCGCGCGGGGGGTGCCGGGAGGGCGCGCGGGGCACGCCGGGTCTCGCGAGACGCGGCGCTGTATAAAGGGGGGCGGGGCGCGGCCCTCCGTCTCTCTCTCCGCCGCGGGGCCGCCATGGACACGAGCCGCGTGCAGCCCATCAAGCTCGCCCGGGTGGGGGCCGCGCCGCGCCGGGGGGCGGTGGGGGGGACCGGGGCCGCCTCCGCGCGCTGACGCCGTGTCTTGTGCCCGCAGGTGACCAAGGTGCTGGGCCGGACCGGCTCGCAGGGGCAGTGCACGCAGGTGAGCGGGGCCGGGCCGGGCGGGGAGGGGGGGGGGGGGGCGGCGGCGGCCCGGCCTGACGCTGTGCCGCGCCGCAGGTGCGCGTGGAGTTCATGGACGACACGAGCCGCTCCATCATCCGCAACGTGAAGGGGCCGGTGCGCGAGGGCGACGTCCTCACGCTGCTCGAGTCGGAGCGCGAGGCGCGGCGGCTGCGCTGACCCGACCCCACCCGACCCGCCGGTGAGTGCCGCCCCCCTGCGCCGCCCGGCCCGGCGGCGGCCCAGGCCCTGCCCGCTTCCCCGGGGGGGCTGCCCGCTCTCCCGGTAGCTCCCGCTGAGGGACGCTGGGCCCTGAAGCTCCTCAGGCCTCGCCCAGGTCACAAATAGCACGAAACGCTCCTTTTTATTTACCTTTTCTACCCTTCTGAACCATTCAAAGTGGCAGTTCTGTAGTCAAAATGAAGCTGTCTCCACTGCTTTCCTTTCAGGTGACGAAAGCCTTATTGCATTTGCTCAGAGCTGCTCGTTGACATCTGCTCTGCCGGACATGGATCACAGAAGAAGAAGAAGATGGCGTTTTGAGTTAATACAATAAAATCTGGGTTTTTTTTTTCCAGTAGTGTTTTCTCTAGCTCTCAGTTATTGAATGTGTGAATGTTGTGACTTGTCTCAGTGCTTATGCACCTGCCTTTTATAGTTGCATTCAGCAGAGGGACAAAAGCCCAGTCTGCTTATTACAGCGGTTAGGCTTGCCCTTTTGGGGTAAAATGCCTTCCTCTTGATATTACTGTGCTTTTTCTGTTTTATACTAACCTGTCTTTTACAGCAAAAATAACTAGCATCATCTTGATTACAGTGATCTTAATTATGACCTTTCTGCTAAGTGTTTCCCTCTATATAACCACTGAAGTGACACTACTAAGTTTCATGGACTCTTGGAATTTCACTACTTCTCGTAGTCGAGCTTGGGGCTGCCTTGCAAGGCAGTTGCCTGCTGCTTCTGTTTTTCTGTGGTCAGTAAGCTAATCTCTAAATGTTACTATAAATATAACTACTTGCTGTCTTTCCTGGCAGTCACCCACAGACAGTGATTGTTTGCCCCCCTTAGAGGAGCTAGTAAATCAATCTTGTTTATTTTTGTCCTCAACTTTCGCTTCTGCCACAACATCAGCTGGAAAGGTTTCTTGTTTTAGGCCATTGTGTAGTGGTAAAGATGAGACTGAAAGGAGTAGAAATGAGACTGAAAACTGCTATGGTACAGGCAGGAGCTGGCTTGTAAGCACTTATTTGTCCCTGTGGTGGAACTGGCATTTTCCATCAGTTGAGAGTGATACTGGTTTGTGGTGTGTTTGAACTGAGTTAGGAGGTCTGTGGCTCCTGATCCTGCATTCTTACTCGTACATTGGTCTTTCCATTGGCAGAGTGTTCCTCCTCCCTGAATGTGCTTTACTTAATTAAGACACTTTACAGGCAGGTGGGAATGACATATCATGAAGCTGAGGAGGGCATGTCTGGAGTAGGTGCTCAGATCACTAAACTTAGGCAGATAGTGAGCATTGTTGTTCAAGAGCACTTGTGTTTTTTTTCTCCTCCTGAGGGCACATGTGGTGTGCACTGCGTCCATGTGAGTCTTAGATGGATTTTGTACTCTGGAGCAAGCCCTTGTATAGTGTGTGCTTGTGCTGTTGCTTGATCTGTTTTTGTTTCCTCTTTGGTTTGGGGTTTGAGTGTAGGATGAATCTGTGTTCTTACGGTTTCTGTGACACAGCAAAGTACCCGGGAATTATCCATAGGGGTAGAGAGAAGGTGACCACCTTGGTTTCCTTCTCCAGCTGCTGTTGGTTTGCAGCACAGCCTTGGCAGGGACCAGAGAGTGTGTGTGTGCGCTTGTGACAGACCGGTGATGTGTGGCCGAACAGCTGTGACAGGTGCAGCGTGTGACCAAGATGTGAGGAATCAGCTGTGATTCAGGGTTGGGATGGAGATAAATTAGTAGTGGGGGTGGCTCAGAGCAACTGTAGCCCTGCCCAAATATCTCTGCCTGGTCAGTGTGCTCCCCAGCCACACGAGGAGGGAGGTGACCTTGCATCCCCTCTCCCATTCAGGTGATTGCCCTAAAATAATGTAGATTAACAATACCAGAGCTCCGAAACAAACCAAGGATAGCAAAGGGCTACAGTTGGTCCTGGTGTTGATTTGTCCTGTCAAGTGAAACAGGCCAGAAAACACCACCTCATGACATCTCAATCCAGTTTCTGTCTGGGGGGGGGTAATTCAATTAGAAGAAAAGAGCAACAGATTTGGTCAGTCCATCAACTTGCAAGAAACAAATTGAAACGTGGTGGCAACTGCTCACAGCAGAAGTTGTGCCCAGGCTCTGCCTCTGCTGAAGATGTGCTGGGTGCTTTAGCCTGACCCAGACAAGGAGGCAGGAGACTGCTGATGGTCACTGTGTTGTAACTGTTCAATATAATTTTACTTTAAATTTTATTTGTATCTTAAAAATAAACATCAATATTAAAATATCAGTAAACAAACCTGTGAAACCAAAGCAGTGAGTATGAATTACATACAGAGCAGTGTACTAGGGAGTTGCTGTGAGCATCTTATATTAATTTCAGTGCAAAGCTGAAACAGGTCCATGGCAAGAAGAGCAGGGTGTTGCCCAGAACAGGTTTATCGGGGAGCGTTTCCCAGCTTACAGTATGGCTCAGACCAGGTCTGTGTGGCGCAGAAGCAGTGGCAGGAGGAAGATGGGTCAAGGAACAGAAATGGGGGCTGGGGCACTGCTTTCCTCCTCTGCGAAGGATCCTGAGGGCAGAGCATGCTTCACGTGCAAAAGCCTTTTATTCTCCCAGTCCTTAGTCCTTACCTTGTGTGTTCCCACCCGGCTTGCTGCACACACAAACACACAGGCACACAGACGCAAACGCATACTTTTACATACACATCCATCTTCACAGGCCCTAGGCTATCTCTGAGCTCTTACAGCTCTTCCCACCTTTTTCCTGGAGCTATCCTCAGCCCCTCTCCTCCCCCTTGAGAAGGAAAGTGGGTGGAAAGGGACTAATTTGTTGGCTCTCGTCTTCACAGTAGGTAAGCTTAGAACGGGCAATGTTTACAGGTAATTTCTGTCTCCCTCTGGAGAAGGTCCCTGCTCCTAGCGTGGGGTACGGGCTGTGCACGGTCTCCGACTGCGTGAATTCGTGGCTGGTGGCCCCCCTTCTGTCGGCATGCTGGCTGCGGCCCCGAGCAGCCAGAAGTTTTGCTTCTGTTGAGCAAAGCAAAACATTGACTGATTTGATGAACTGTGTTTTTTGACTAAGCAGTATAACTTCTTTTCATGTGCACATGCTAGGGAAAATTCAGATGTCAGCTGGGGAAGGAAAAGCCAGAAAAAAAGAGCAAGTATTTGAGTTTGGAAATGCTCCCAGCATGTTTCTAAGGCAGTGTTAATCAGCTGTCCTGTCTCCGGTCAATAAGTGGGGCTTTGCCTTCTCCAGCTGCCACTGTGCAGCAGGGCCCAGGACCCAGCCGAGCTCCTGGCCTGCAGAAGGGATGGAGACCGGGAGGAATTCAAGCAGGAAATCTGGTGAGATCTTGCACTTTTCTTCCCTGGCAAAAATGCTTAGTTTTGGCCTTTTCCTATGGCTTTAGCTGGGGGGGTTTCGTATTCAGTTTCTCATTTAAAAACACTGAAACTTGCAAGTTTTTCATTTCTTTTGAGGGAAGAAAAGACAATAAAAGCATGTTCTGCCCAGTCTGGTGACAGATTTACTAACGGGGCTTGCAGCCGCCAGAGGCTGGAAGACGTGCTGGCTTGCTCCAGCGGTGCTGTCAGGCAGAAGGGAGGGAAGCGCTGGATGCAGCCTCTGGTTCCGCATCCTCCTCTGGCTGCTGAGCCGCCGTTCAGCCTCCGCAGCCCTGCTCCCCGACGCTCGCTCTGCTGCCTTCCCTGAGCTGCTGAGAGCAGAAATCGTGCACTGTGTTGGCTGCGTTTGTTTTCTGTCGTTTTAGTGACTTGCAGAGGGCTCCGAGCTGGCGCAGCAGCAGGGATTGTGACTGGAAGCTGGGCTGATGGGGACCGGGAGGGGACAGGGCTGGCTTCATCTTGCTGCATTTCCTTCCCCAAGGTCACTTGACATGTGGCTCCTCTGTCACTTTGCAGAAGGAGGCAGCTGAGGGCGGGCTGCTCCCCTCAGACGCGGGCGAGCGAGCCCGAGGGATGATGCCTGCTCTATTGAGAAGGGAATAAAAACATCTGCAGCCTCGGAGAGCGATACAGCACACAAAGGAGTGGCAGGAGGGGGGACATAAATTACAGCCCAGCACCGACGGAAGCTGGCTGAGCACGCGGCTGGACCCTGGCTGGATCTGAAGGTCGGTCTAATTTGGTTTCTTTGGGCTCCCAGGACTCTTGGTGCCTGTCGGTGATGTCCCCTGCTGCAGAGAGAGAAGACGGTCACTAAATGTCTCTAGACCCCTGCGGTGACTGGAGGTCAGAGCAAGCCAAGCTGGTGCTCTGCTGGAGAGCACGGCTGAGGATCTGGCTTTGTTCTCCCCTCCATAACCACCTCCCTGGGGAGGTGTCCCCCCAAAAGGGACCCCTGCGCTGTCTGTCCTCCATGCGGCCAAGTCAGTGCCGTGGTGCTACTTCTGCGGCCACCGCGTGGGACAGGGCAGGTGGCAGCAGGCAGGGAGCCGGGGCCCTGCGGTACTCACGGGTGGCTGCATCTTTGCGCTGTTGAGGTGGGCGTACAGGAGCACAGCGATGTTGCTGTGGCCAGCCTCCAGCGCGATGGCGACAGCGTTGTTACCATCCTGGAAAGGGCAGAAAAGCCATTGGGAAGAGGTTTGGCAGAGCAGTGTGAGGCAGCAGGGAGCCCAAGCGTGCCTGGGCACGAGCGGCGGAGGGCTTGCGCCTCCCGAGCACTGCTTACGCTGTCCACGATGGAGATGTTGCAGGAGGGCTGAGCCAGGAGCAGCTTCACCGTCTCCACGCGGCCGTGCTCGCAGGCGCACATCAGCGCGGTCGAGCCCTCCTCGTCCTGCAGGTTCACGTCGGCTCCGCAGGCCAGCAGGGCTTCCACCATCTCCTGCCGGCCGTGGCTGACGGCCAGCATCAGCGCCGTCTGGCCAGCCTGCAACGCGAGGGACGCTGCCAGGCCGCTCCTCCCCGCGCGTGACGGTGCCACCCCCAGCTGTGCCTCCCTCCCATCCCGCTGCCCTGGGGAGGCTCCGCTGCTGTCCCCAAGTGCCCACACAGGCTACGAGCATCTTCTTGCCTGGAGACCAGGTGTGGGTGCAACCAGAGAGCCCTGAGGCTGGGCAAAAGCAGCTCCCGAGGTGATGCCTTCCCCACGCACGGGCCCTTCCAGGTTGGGAAACCACACTCCTGCCCTCGGGGCGGAGGCAGGAGGTGAGCATGGCACCAGGGGATGGTGGCGGGGGGGGTCAGGACACGGCACCGGTGAGCAGAGCCCCCGGCCCACACCAACCTGGCTCGCCTTGGCGTTGACGTTGCCCATGCTGAAGAGTCTCCTGACCACGTTCATGTCCTCCTCCTGCTCGACGGCTGCCAGCGCGGCCAGCATGAGGGCCGTGTAGCCGGCTTTGTTCTGGTGGTCGACGTTACAGACCCCTGCGAGGGACGGGCAGAGGGGGGGACTCAGGACACCGCTCCCAGGGCAGCGGGGCCCGACGGGTGCTGCGTGCTGGGCAGGCCGTTGTTGGCAAGACGCAGGACCGAGCTGTGCACCCCGCTCCCTCCCCTGCCTTGCAGCCCCGCAGGCACCGACCTGCTGCTGGGTCCCCCCCACCCTGCCAGACCTGGGCTACCAAAGGGCCAGGGGAAGTTGCCCAGACTCCCAGTGCTGGTGAAAAGCTCTGCTGGTGGCCAGAGCAGAGCTGTCACTGCCCTCCGGTGATGCCTCGCGCCCTCCTCCTCCAACCCAGCCACATCCCCTACAAACCAGGGTGGTCTGAGCCCTGTTCGCGTGCAGGGTCTCCCCTTTCGGCATGTGCAGGGACATGGCACGGGGTGGCTCTCCCTGCCCCTCCACGGCTGGCACCTTCCCCCATGCCTGGCACGGCAGGGACACGGCCAGGGAGATGGTGGCATCCCAGGAGGAAGGCATTTCTCATGGGAAACCCAGGGATGGGGAGCCGCGAGGAGGCCTGGAGCAAGGGGAGGTCCCGGCGGGAGGGGAGCGGCAGAGCCGGGACCCACTGACCGGTGTCCAGCAGCAGCCGCACGATGTGGAAGTTGGAGTGGGAGACGCTGTAGTGCAGAGCCGTGTTGCCGTTCCCATCCGCCAGGTTGACCACGTGGGCCAGGAGGGCCGGCGAGACCTCGGCGAAGGCCAGGAGGTGGTTGGCGACGGTGTCGGGGACGGACGACTTCTGGCTGGACACGCGGAACCACTCCTGGAGCACCAGGCTGCTGCTGGCGAGCTGCGGACGGCGAGCGGGGCTGAGCCGGGAGAGGTGGCCCCAGCCTCGGCCGAGCCTGGGCACGTCACCACGACCCCCCCAGCGCCCTCCTGCCCCCGGCACCCGCGTCACCCTGATGGGCCCAGCCACCACCTCCAGCCCCAGTGCCCGAGCAGTGCAGGCAGGGAGCAGAAATCACCTCCTTGGCTCCCGGGAGGGGAAAACGGGGCAGGTAAAGACAGACAGGACCCCAAAACGCAGCCCCTCGCTGGGATGTCCCTATAGGATGTCCCCAGCCGAGTCCACGTGGCTTTTGGGGTATCTGGAGGACATTCAGCCCCCAGAGCTGCTTCTCTGGCAGAGGGCTGGGCTCTCCGGGCTCCGGCTGGAGGCAGCCAGACTTGGACCTCTACCTGGAGCAGAATACAGGGCCGTGTTTTGGGGAAGAGGCACTAGGTCAGGCTTTTCTGGCCGGTCTTTGGGGACCCCAAGCCCCAGCGGCGCCCTCCAGCCGGGAGCAGCCAGCCCGGGACCTCGGGGAGCTGCCAGGACCCCCGGCGCCGGCGGGGCGAGCTGTCCCACCCGCAGCACCCCGACTCACCACCTCCTTGCCCTTGGCCGCGCCGGGGTGGCCCAGGTGGCTCTTGACGATGAGGCAGGCCTCCCGCATCCTGGGGCTCAGCTCGAACCTGCCGGAGCGGACGAGGGGGATCACGGCCGGGTTGGGCTGCGGGGGGTTGTCTCACCCACCGAAACAGCCCTGGCAAGGAGCACCCATGTCCCCCCCACCTCCGGCTTCAGCCACCTCCAGCCCGCGACCCTGCGGAGCGGCTGCTCCTGCAGCTCCAGGGAGGTTTTTGGCTCAGCCGCATCGAATTCCCTGCATTTCCCAACCGTGCAATGTCCCAGCTGGGGTTGGCGTCCCGGCTGGCGTTCGGCCTCTGCAAACACGCGCCGGGCAGAAACGCTTCCCACCGGGGCAGGGAGGCCGCTCCGCTCCCCCCCCGCGGGTCCGGGCAGAGCTGCCGGGAGCCCGGAGGAACCGGGGAGACGGCGGAGCCGCTCTCCTGTCCCTGCCGAGGCCCTGGGAGGGCCTGGCCTCCAGAGCTGAGCCTTATATGGACCTGTTTCGACGAGATTTGCCCATTTTTAGGCCGAATTTTTTCCTTTTGTTAAAAAATGCCACAGAAATTTTTTTTTCCAAATTATCTCCCCTAGAAAAAAGGCAGCTGCTGCCTCAGCCTCGTGTTTTCCTTAGGAGACCCAAAAAGCTGGAATGATTTTTTTTTTTCCCTGCTGAATGGTTTCTGCAGGAGGCAGACGTGTTTTTCCCATCAGCTGCACGGAAAGGCGGCAGAGGGGGCCGGGCTGGGGCCTCCCGAGAGAGCAAAACCCGCCGGCGGCCGAGCGCCCCGGGACGCGGGAGCCCTCCCCGCCGGCAGCCCCTGCCCGCACTTACTTCTCCTTCACCTCGGGGGGCTCCGGCACGGCCTCGCCGTCCCCCGGCGCGGCCCCCTGCCCCGCGCTGCCCGGGTCGCTCTCGCCTCCCTCGTCCGAGGTGTCCGTGTCCCCCTGCACCTCGCTGTCGGAGCTGTCGGCGGAAACCTTCTCGGAGGAGCTGTCTCCTTCCTCCTCCTCCTCCTCCTCCTCCTCCTCCTCCTCGCTGGAGGTGCTCTCGTACCTGCGCGGCGGGGAGAGGGGCAGCGGTCGGGAGCGCGCCGGCAGCCCGGTGCCGCGGTGGCCCCACGCCGCGCCGTGCCCCGGCACGTACTCGCCGTTCAGCACCCCCACGAACTGCAGGCTCTTCTTGCTGCCTTCGGCCTCGCTCCTGGCGGCACCGTCCCGCTTCTTCATGATGGACTTCAGGGCTCCTGGGGGTGCGGAGACGGGGCGGTCACGGCCGGGCGAGCTCAGCCCCCGGCGCGGGTGACGCCTGGCACGCGAAGGACATCGGCGGCCTCTGAGACCGGGCACTCGCCGTGACACATGTGGCACAGCCCCTGGCCACCCTCCTGTCACCCTCTCCCTTACTGGCCCCCGCAGAAACATCCCAACGCGGTCCCCGGTCCCCCAGGGCCCCCGCTACGGCCCCGGCACCGACTCACCGCCCGCAGGGCTGGGGGCAGCTCTGCCGTCCGGCGCCGGGGTCGGGCCCTCGGGTCCCGTCTCCGTCGCCCCGGGGGCTGCGGTGCCCGGGCAGGCGCCCTCCATCCTTTCCGGTGTCCCTTCTCCTCCCGGCGGCGCCGGCTCGGCGGCACCCTGCTCTTCGGGACCTCTCTGGCCGCGCTCGGTGCTGGCCGTGCCGCGGTCCGGCTCTTCGCGCGCCACGGTGTCCCCAGCCAGTGTCACCGCCCCTAGGTCGGCCTGGGCGCCTTTCTCCGCGCGTCCCGCCGCCGCGTCGGGCCCGACCGCCACGTCCCTCCCCTGGAAGCGGCAACCGACTCCCACCGAGGCGGTCGGCGGCGAGCAGCTCACGCCTCGGTCCGCCGTCTCCACGGGGTCGCCCACGGCCCGGCTCCGCGTCGGCACCGCCGCCTCCACGAGCGCCTCGGCCACCTGCGGCTTGGCCGTGACCCCCTTGTCCGCCAGCCCCCGGGGCCGGCGGGCGCACACCTCCACCCGGAGCTCCTCCAGCTCCCGCGTGGCCTCTCGCAGGTGGCCCTCCATCAGGGCGATCACCTCCTTCTGGTGGCCCACCGTCTGCTGCAGCAGCTCCAGCTCCCTCTCCGCCTCGGTGGGGAGCCCCAGCGAGGACTCCAGCACCCACACCGCCGCGTCCCTCCTCTCCCTCGCCCCTCCGTCCGGCGCGGCGCGGCCCGGCCGCTGCGACCGGTAGTAGAAGACGGCGTCGCTCATGTCCCGGTCCTCGCCCACGGCCACGGAGCGGCACGGCCTCTCGGCGGGCTTGGCGGGGCGGGCGGCCCGGCTGCCTTTCCCGTTCCGCTCCGACACGGACAGCTTCTCCGTGAGCTTCCTCAGCTCCGCGATTTTGCTCACTCGCGCCTTGGCCGGCTCCGCGTCGCTCTCCGGCTCGCCCCCGCCGACCGCCCCGCGAGCTTCGCCCGGCTCCATCGACAGCTTCTCCAGCAGCTTCGCCTTCTCCTGCTTGAGCTCGCAGATCTTCGTCTCCAGGATGGGGATGGTCTTCACTTGCTCCTCCAGCTCCCGGAGCTGCCGGAGGGCGGCCGCCATCTGCTCCCGCACGTGCTGCAGCTGCGCGGCGCTGAGCCCCGCGGCCGGCGTGCTGTGCCCCGAGGCGGAGGGGCTCATCCTCGTGGAGCCCGTGAGCGAGGGGCTCAGCGCGGCCGGGCCGTCGCCGTTCCCGCCAGAGGGGACCCACGCGGGCGGCTGGCTCGGGGCGACCGGGGCGCCGCCGGGGCCGGCCGAGCTGCTGCTCCGGGAGGGACTGGGCGGTCCGGGCGTGACGACGTTCCTGCTCTCCAGCAAGTGGCCCTGCTCCTGCTCCTGCTCCTGCTCCAGCCTCCTGCTCGTCTCCAGCAAGGTCTTCTCCACCCGGGGGTTTCGCACGAGGCTCTTGCGGGCGGGCGGCGGGAGCAGCCTCAGCGCCGGCGTCGGGGACACGGGGTGGGAGGCTTCTTTGCTCGGGGGCTCCCGTGTCTCCAAGGGCGCCCGGCCATGCGGGGACAGCAGGACCGCGGTCCTCCCCTCCTCGCTGGCCGTGGAGGTGAGGGACTCGGTGGACGTCCAGCCGCTGGCGTGGCTGCTGGGGCTGCGCAGGGCGCCGGGCTGCTGCCTGGCCCCTTTCGCCCTCCGGGGCAGCGGCACTTTCTTGAGAGTTTGGCCGCTTTCGATGTCATCGACGTATTTCAGAAAATCCAGGTCTAGGAGGAAGCCGTAGGGGGTTTCCACCGAATACGAGCTCTTCTCCCCATCGTCCTGGTCCCTGTACAAGAACGGGCCCCCGAGATCTGCAAGACAAGCAGGGAGACGCTGGGATGCGTAGGCAGCGACCTGATGGAGACAGGAAGGCTTTCCAACTGGGTGCTACTGGGCAAACTGGGATTCGCAGCCCGC
Organism: Dromaius novaehollandiae; assembly: GCF_036370855.1. NCBI lineage: Eukaryota > Metazoa > Chordata > Aves > Casuariiformes > Dromaiidae > Dromaius > Dromaius novaehollandiae. Next base: position 4,280,229 of record NC_088122.1, on the reverse strand, counting down.
GGCCCACCCCTCCAATACAGCCGCGAGGTGGCACGAAGGATGGCTGGTTCCTGGCATCACAGCCGCTTCGCACCCAGCTTGAACGCGGAGGTTGAACCAGGGTGCTCGGTGCGGCCGGGTGCTTCAAGGCACCCGCTCTGCGGTGAGGAGTTCGGTGCTGGGGCGAGGACATGCCAGGAAACCCCTGTGTTAAAGCCATCGTGCCCTGCTCAGCCCTGCTGCTTTCCCAACGCTCCTCCTGCCGTCCCCTGCCCGGTGACGGCCCCGCGTGCCCCCCGCGAGCGGCCGCCGGTCCCTCTACCTGGCAGGTTCTGGTTCAGGTGCGCGGGCTGAGCCATCTTCTCCCCGAGGACGCCAACGCCGCCGACCAGGGGACCATCAACCTGAAACGACAGCAGGTCCCGGTTCCGCGAAACCTCGTAAATCGGACCGGCACCAGCTGGCGAGCCCCGTCCGCCCGGCACGAGGCGGGTGCCCAAACCCCAAGCCCGGGGAGCATCCCCGCGGGACGCGGGCTCGCTTCTCCCCTGCCATCACCCACGCCCTGGCTGCCTCTCTGCCTCCATCTCATCTGCGAGATCCGTCCCGGCTCCCGAAAGCCTGGGGGCACCCGCTGCACGGGGTGGCGCGGGCCGGCTTCCCGGGCGGGTTAGCATCGAGCCGCCCGCGAGGCCGGGGAGTGTTTGTACATTTAAGGAATGTTTCGCAGCCGCGGCTGGGACGGCCGAGGAGGAGGCGTCCTGCCAGCTCCGGGCGTGCAAAGTCGTGAGTCAGAGCTCGGCCGCGCTGGGGGAACGGGCCGACATAACGAGGCTGTCGCGGTGCTGAGCTCGCCGGGCGGCTGAGCCCTTGCGGACGCGACTCGCAGCAGGGAAATTCGCTCTGGAAAAGAAAACGAGCGCTCTCGCAAAGCCACGTCATCGGAGGCGGCTCCCGGCCACCGGCGGGTCGCTCCGCGCTGGGGGGCCGAGCGCGGCCGCAGCCGGGGCCCCCCGCGCTGCCGAGCCCCCGGCCGGGCCCCGGGGAGGGACCTGGCTGCTTCTCGCCGACGGCTCGCAGCTGGGCGGTGTTGCAGGCAGGCAGGGGGCCAGCGGATGAGCCGGCTCGGTCCCCTCCCAGGTACAGCCCAGGGCTCGCCTGAGCTCTTCTGCTTTTGCCAAGGCCCGGTACAGCTTGTCTCAGGCTTAAGCAACGCCCTCCCCGGCCGCAAAGTCTCCCAAACGCAGGATCCGGGCCGACTCCAGCTAGTTTTGTCCAAAATGCCTTGGATAGCTGCAGCGCTGCTCCCACCCTGCGTGGGTTCCTCCCTGGATCCCGGGGCACCCCAGCTCTGCGGGAACAACCGGCTCCCGAACCCGGGACGCAGCTCCCAGCTCCCTTCCCGATGTGCTCGGGGACAACCCAAACTCCCGGGAGCCCCGAAGACGCCGCTGTTCCCCTGCTCCCTCGCAGCCCTGCCTGGTCCCCTCCAAGGCCGCCCGCACTCGGCAGCTCCCGGTTATCGGCAGCGAGGGGCCGGTGGTGCTCTCGGCACGGCAACGGCACCCTCCATCACCTCTAAAATTAGCTCCCTGCGGCTGGAGCACTTCCATAGTAGGTGCAGAGCAGGGAGAACCTCTGCTGGCTGATAACGCGGGATAAGGCACGGCGGGGAGAAAAAGAAAAGCAAAGAAACGCTCAAAATAGAGCGATAAAGCAGCGAGCTCCAAGCCAGCTCAGCTCGCCCCGGGCTGCGCGCTGGGTATTTCGGGCTGCGAGGGGCCCTTCGCTCCTGCCGAGGGAGAAACCAGCCCCTAGAAAGCCGGGCTGCAAGGAACGTCCCAGGCTGCTCGCGGGGGCAGCTCGAGACCTGATTTAAGGGAAGAAGAGGCTAAATAGCATCTTCTGCCTGGCAGTGGGTCCCCGCTGCCCGCCCGCATCCCTGCTCCGTCTCGGGCAGAAGGACACTACCGAACGGCTCCGCAGGCGACACACGCAAGGGCTGGTCCCGGCAGAGGCCCCCGGCGAGGAAGACGAGGGCCCCGCAGCGGGGCTTTGCTGGGCAAAGCAGGGAGGGAGAGTTTCTAGCCACACCAGCGTGTTTTTTCCCAGGAGCCAGGCACGGGCTGGCATAGCGCGGCGGGATACCCCCGTCCTCCCTCCATCCGTCTGGATGCACACGAGAGCCTGGCACTCAGCGTGAGGCCGCGGGTCCCCCAAGCATCTCCCTACCACGGCGCGAGGAAGGGCGTCCAGCGGGGGACAAACTCCCGACGGCGATAAAACCAAGCAGACTTGCAGGAACAAACCTGCGAGCCCAACAAAGCGAGAGGGGGAAGGACCGCCAGGGCGGGCGGCGGGCCAAGGGGTGACCTCACCGCCGGCGGAGGCCAGCAGATGCGATTGTTCGGCTCGGACCTGCTGCAACATCTGTCTGCATCTGGGGGCCGGGGCTGCGGGAACAATGCTCGTCGGTCTTCTGGGAATGCACCGAAACAAAGGGAGCCCCGCGCTGGGAAGCGGGCCGTTCCCGGTGAGCCCCGGGCCCAGCGGCTCCTGATAAGCCCCTTCCCGGCCAACGCCTTATCCGACACGAGCAGCTCGGCCAAGCCCCGGCCTCTCCCCAGCGCTGCCTGCTGCCCCGCGCGGGAATGCCGGCACCGCGCCGGCCCCGGCTCGTCTCCTGGCACGGACACGTGGCCAGCCGGGATGCCCCTCACAGCACCGCTCCGGGATCAATCCTGCCACATTTCCTCGGGAAAAGCGTTTCCCTTGATGAACCCTCTCGTGCCGCCAGCTTGCCGAGGGGCAGCAGCGTCCGGCTGGACCGCGCTCGCGCATCCTCTCCGCCCCGCGCGGGCGTCCCGGTGCCTCGGCTCTGCCCGGCTCAGCCCCGGGATCGCAGAGGCACCAGCAGCTCCAGCGCGGCCGGTGCCTCGTGCAAGGGGGGCTCAGCACCTCTCGCCGCCGCAGCACCCAGGTGCCAGGAGACACCGAAGCAGTTTGGCCCGCGGCCGCACCGGCTCCTCCGGGCTGCTATCGAATACGCCTTGGAGTCGGTACAGGCACCGTCTCGCGCCAGGGCTGCGATGGTATCGCCTTTAATCAGGGCTCTCCTGCCTCGGGCAGCCTTAATGCAGGCAGCCGCGTGCTCGCTGCGTCAGCCCCTTCCAGCCGGCAACCTTCACCGAGCGCCGGCTCCTCCGGGAGCCCCCGCGGAGCCCCCAGGTCCCGCGGAGCCCCCGGGACGCGCGGCGGGGCGATGCGCTGCGGGGAGCTGGCCGACGCGGGAGCCCGGGGCAGAGCCGGTCCCTCCGCCCCGCCGCACGCGGGCAGCGCCGGAGCTGCCGAGCGCAGCTGTCGGCTGGCAAAGCATTCGGCACCGGGCTATTTTCGGGGCCGTCAGGAAGAGACCGTCGGACGAAGCGCGCGGCGTGCGTCGGCGGAGGCGATTGCCTGCGGGTCGGCTCGGCGAGCAGGGCAGGGATAGCACAAGGGGGACGATAAAGCTCAGCAGCCTCAATGCCCCCCCAGAAAAGCAACTCAAACGCAGCTCTAAGGGAAGCCGGGACTCAGCACTGCCCAGAGAAGGGTGCAGAGACCCCAGGATCAGGCCTCTGCCCAAGCTGCAGAGAGACCTGGCTCCGGCCCCAGTTCCTCCTCCGCCAGCGATGCCCCGTGGGACGACCGCGGGGGGCAGGAAGGGCCACGGTATTCCTCACTCCGGGCACCGAGCCGTCCCTCTCCGCGCTGCCAGGCACCAAGTGCAGCAGTTCAAGCCAGGCGGCAACGGCCTGTTTTGGAGCGATCGCTCCGTAAACAAAGCGATGCCGCGAGCGGAGGCGGCAGCTGAGGAAGCAGGGCTTCGCCGCGCTTTGCCCCCCGCAGCCACGAGCAGCCGCTCCGTTCGCCCGCCCGGCGCCCGGCACAGCGGGCGTTCGCCCGGCTCATCCGCCCCACGCGCTCCCCAGCCGCTCCCCGGCTGCCAGCGACTCCGGCACGTCTCCTATATCCCCCCTGCCACGGATCTCCAGCTCTGTTGCCCCCAGGCAGACCCGGCTCACCGTCGTGTGCAAGCCTGGCCGAGGAAAACAGCTCTTGGGCAAACGAGAGGATGCCCGGAGCTGCCCGGCAGAGGGGATGCCGCAGCGGCTCCCCCGTCACGCCGGTCCAGTTTGGGAAGACGCGCTGGCCCGAGCTGGGACCGGGGCACACCGCTCTCCTGGATGCTGCTGCCTGCTCCGAGCGTTTCCAGGCTGATTTTGCACAGAGCCGAGCGCTACGCCCTGTTCCCAGCCACATCCCCCGCATCCCAGTGGGCTGCGGGCCAGCTTTCCCCAGCCCTGGTGGGTATTTGCACGGCCAGTGAGCCTGTTGCTCGTCCCGTTGCTTGTTCCGGGGAGGAAAAGCCGGGATTCGGGGGCAGCTGCCAGGCCAGGCCCTTGTGCAGAGCTGGACAAGGCTGGGGCCGGGGACCCAGGCGATCTGCCCCCCTACGCAGCGACCTGAGCCCCCGAAGCACCATCGCGAGCCTCTCCAGGGAAGGATGCTGCGGGTTCCCACCCTTCCCACCCCTGCGCAGCCCGTTACTGCTGCGAGGACGCCGGCCCCGCCGCCGCCAGCCCCGCCGCAAAGGCAGGAGACGTCGAGTCAAAGCGGGGAGGGAGCCGATGCTCCCACACGCGATGGGGGCAAAGCCCTGAGCCGCATCCCGGGGCTCCCCCGCTCCCCTGCCGACCCCCCTGCGGCCGGATCCGGCCTGTGCTGGGAAACGGCCGCCTTCCTTCTCCGCACATCACAGCGCTCCTTCCTCCAGGTAATTAAACAGTGCCCGGGCCAGGATAAACTTCCCGCTGGGCTTCGCACGGGACGTAAATCAAACGGGAGGAAGAGGGACGGCAGCAGGACCGGCCACGTGGCCCCGGCGCTCATCGGGCCGCTTCCTGCAGGGAAGCAGCGCGGCGGCTCCCTTCCGCCGGGGTATTGTCCTGCCTGGGGCCGGGCCAGGAAAAACCGCCCCGGCCCCGGCTTCCCGCGGAGCTGCCGCCTCCAACGGCCCCGCCGGGAGCGGTGCCAGGCCCGGCCGCGGCGCGGGGAAAGGGCTGCTGGCTGCGAGGGGGCTGCTGAGCGCTGGGCACGCCGGCCACCGCGGCTGCATCTGCCCCGGGACCTGTCCCCGAGGTGTCCCCGAGGTGTCCCCTGCTTCGAAGGCTGCTGCGGGCGCGAGTGGCAGGCTGCTTCTGCGTGGATCAGCCGTCGAAATGGGAATCAAAGCACATCTCCGCCTGGGACCACCACGAGCCGCTGCTCGAGCCGAGCGGGCCATCCCGCACGTCCCGCGCCTGCTCCTCGCACACCCCTGGCAGCCGCCCCCGAGCCCTCCCCGGCTCCCTCCGCCCGGGCCGCGCTGCGGGAGCTGCCGAGGACCCTGCTGTCCCCCTGCTCCGGGGACCCCGCGACACGCTGCTCCTCTCCGCTTCCCCCTCGTGCTGCCGGTTCAGCCGGGCAGCCGCCGGCCCCAGCGGCTCTGCTTGGTATCGTCAGCCACGTGCTCATCTCCAAAAAACCCTCGCTCGCTACTCCCGCATCCTTCAGCCCTGCTCATTTTCGGCCTGACCGTGGCAGATACCAGCGGATGGGGCAGATGCCGGAGCCAAGCTGGACGCCTGAGCTGCAGCGTTGGGCCGGGCCAGGCGTTGGGGGCCCGCGGGCTCCCGGCGACGTGCAAACCGGGGCAAGCGGCGGGTTGGGACGTTAGCAGAGCGCGGGCCGGAGAAGCAGGCTCACGTGGTTATTTGCACAGCTGCAGAAGGGAGCCGCGTCCAGCGCTCACAAAGCCCCTTCCTTCCTCCTTCCCCCTCTCCCGGCTTCCTCGCGGGGTCCCAAGCCGCTGCCAGTCTCCCTTGAGCCTCGAGGCCTCGCCACGCCGACGAGCCTCCGAGAGCAGAGGACGGGAAACGGGGGCGGATGGGCCCGGCGAGGCTGCGGCGGCGAGAGGGTTAAGCGCCCGCACCTGCGGCCCCGCCGCGGCCACCGCCTGCACAAAGCCAGCCTTGTCCTCGGCCGGCCCCGCTCAGGACGACGCCGGTTCAAAGGGACGCCGCTCTCCGGCTCGCCTGAAATCCCGACGGGGAAGACGGCGGCGGCTGCTTTGTTGGAGGCCTGACCTCCCGCAGCCTCGGCGGCCCTGAAGCTCGCGTGCTGCCGGGGCCGGGCATCGCCCCGCGCGCCCCGGCCATGCGTCGAGACACCCCGTGGGGACACCGGGACCTCCCGGCGGCTCCTGCAAGGCCAGGCTCAGCGGTGGGGCTCGTGGCAGCACCAGCTCCCCGAGGCAGGAGAACCCCGGACAACCTCCGCTTCCTTCTGAAGAATTAGTGTCACTTCTCGCCCTTGCATTCACACGTGGAAGCTGCATGGTGCAAAGAGAAGCGCAGCTGGGGAAGCCCATAAACAGGAAGATGCGGATGTGCAAGGCCAAGTCGCGATTCTGGGGGCAGAGCTGGGGTCACACTTCACCATGGGGCCATTCTTTTATTCCGTCCTCTTGCCGTGCGTTTGCACAGACACTAACACACAAAGCTTTGGGCCCAACCTGGAGCCCCCCCAGCTCAGGAACGCCAAAAAAAGCAAGTCCCGTAAGGGCACACCGGACACGGCACGGCGAGGAGCGGGGCAGACGGCCGCGGGCCGCGGAGCGCGGTCGGGTTGCGGCTGCCTGTCCGTGCACACCCACGGCCAAGTCACGAGCTAAACTGCGCCCACACGGACCAGGCAGCAGCTGACAGCGAGGAGGCCTCAGCTCTGCCCCCACAGAAACCCAACCTGCCACCCAGCCCCTGGCAGGAAACCGCAGCTCGGGTACCGCCAGACGGGCTCGGAGCCACTCCGGGCGTTTGGGAGGCTCCCGACCCGCGTTCCTCCAGCACGGGATTCAACAGACGCCCCAAGGCGAAGGCAGCGGTGAGGGGCTCCAAGCCCAGCTCGTGCTGCCCAACAGCTCGGCGTCGGAGGCAGCGAGACCCCCCCGGGGCCTCCCAGCCTCGGGGTCCGGGGGCGATTCCTCCTCCGGCTCCCGAGCAGGGAGCGGTTGCAGACCTCTGGGTGGATTCGCTCCCGTTTGCCAGGCAGGCTGAGGACATGGGGTGGGGCGAGAGCTTCTCCTAAAGCTTCGGATTCCTCCGGGCCGCGTTTCTCCAGCGAGCGGCACAAGCGGGAAGCACGGCTGCTCCCCGGCTGCTCGGCCTCTCCCGGGGAAGCGCCTCGGTCCAGCCAGAGCCCCTCAAACCCCGCGGCTGCGCTGGGGTGCTGCCGGGGCCGGACGCGCTGACAGATCCCACCAATTATCCTCCCAAGCCAAAATATTGAGGTCATCAGGAACGCGAGAGCAACAGAGTCCCGAGCAGCCCCGGCCAGCACGACTTGATTTATCTTGGAGAGCACGTTTCCCCTGAAGCTGCGCGCAGGCGATAAGCCCTAAAGCCCAGGGCTGAGGCTGTTCCAAAGCTAAGGGAAACCCCTGAGCAAGCAGACGGCTTCCTCTGCAGCGAGCGGCCGGGGCACCGCCAAAGACCTGCCGCGATTCGGGCTCCTCGCGCGAGGGTCGGGTCAGCTCCGCTCCCCAGCCGCGTCCGCAGCTCCACGCGCGGCTCCGCTGGGAAGCAACGCGGACGGCTCGGCCTGGACCCGGGGCAGCGGCTGCCCCCGGCGCCCCTCACCGACACCCCCCGGTTCCTCCGGGGCTGGCGGCAGCACGTGGGGTTTGCAACAAGCCCCGGCAGCCTGAAAGACCTCCCGTCCCGCCGCCGGCAGCGAGCGGGGAGGTGCTCCTCGGCGACGGGCTTAAATTTACGCTCAGGACAAACAGGCGCGGTCAGGGGGTGCTGGGTGCTGGGTGCGCACCCACTGCAGCCCCCTGGCCTGCCTCGGCCCCCGCGCCCGCCCCGTCGGGGAGCACCCTGAGCCCCACAGCACCCTGGGGTGCCCTGCAGCATCTCAGGGAGCCCCGCAGCACCCCCAGCCCTGCAGGACCTCCAGCACCCTGGGGTGCCCTGCAGCACCCCCAGCCCCACGGGCCCCCCAGCAGCTTGGGGAGCCCCACATCACCCCTGCCCCATGGGCACCGCAGCACCCTGGGGTGCCCCGCAGCACCCTGCAAGCCCCAGCACGTCGGGGGGGGGGGGTTGCTGCCCAGCCCGGGAGACCCCGCGGGGGCTCCCGCCGCTGCCCCCGGGGTGCCCGGCCCGGCAGACCGGAGCCGCCGGTGCCGGTATCACCCCGGTGTCGGGCGAAGAGCCCGGTGCCGCTTTGGCGGCAGCAGCGACAGGGCTCGCCGGGGCCGCGGTGAGGCGGGGGATGCCCCGGTCCGGCCCAGCCCCCGCCGCCGGCCCAGCGCGGCCCCGGGGCTGCGGCAGCGGCGCCTCCGCGGGGCCCCGGGCGGCGGCGGCGGCGGCGAGGCGGCTCCGTGCTGCCGCCGCCGGGACGAGCCGCCGCCCCGGTGGCTCCCGGTGCCGCTCCCGGACCCCCCGCGCCGGTGGCGCCGCTCCCTGCCGGGCCCCGCGGGGGCGGAGGGCGCCCGGTGCCGCCCCGTCCCGTCCCGGTCCCGGTCCCGGCCGCCGCCGCCGCCTCACCTTGCCGGGCCCGACGGGTCGGTCCAGCCGGGCCCCTGCGCGGGCGGCCGCTGTCCCGGCCCGGCGGCTCTGGGCCGCCGCAGCCCCGGGCCGAGGGCGGGCCGGCGGCGGGCGGCGGCGGGGCCGGGGCGGGGCGGGGGCGGGCGGGCATCGGCATCGCCCCCGCGGCCCAGCCGGGGCCGCCCCCGGCCGCTGCCGCCGCAGGACCCGCTCGCCCGGGGGCCCCGGTCGCCGCGGGAAGGGCGGGGGCTGCTCCCGCCGCCCCGGGGGAGGAGGAGTCCCTCGTGCCGGTGACCCCGGCGAGGGGGTGTCCCCTCGCCCCGTCGCCCTGGGGACGGTCAGCCCCGTCCCGGTCGCCTCGGAGGAAGATGGGTCCCTTGTTCCAGGGACCCCAGCAAGGGGGACGTCCCCCGCCCTGGTGCCCCTGGGGCTGCGGGTGTCCCTGCTCCGGTCACCCTGGGGTGGGGGTGTCCCCTGGCCCAGACATCTGGGGGGAGGCCTGTCCCCAAGATAGGGGGGTGTCCCCTGCCCTGGTCACCTTGGGGATGGGGGGATCCCTTGTCCCCGTGTCCCCAGGAAGGCGGTGTCCCCTACCCCAGCACCCCAGGCTTGGGGCGTCCCTCACCCTGATCTCCAGCCCCCGCTGCTGGCCCAGGCCCCCCCCCGCCCGGCCTCCTCCCGCCCGTGGCCGGGCGCCCCGTGCCGCTCGCCCTGGCTGGGCTCCCCGGGCCGGGCCCCGCTGGGTTTTCTGGCCGGCCTCCCTCCTCCCGGCAGCAGGCTGTTTGTCTCCTTTTCTTGCCAGCTTTCTTCCCCGCCTGCTTTCCGGGCTGCTTCACGCGCTGCGGGCTGGGCCGCGCTCCGTCCCGCAGAGACCCTCGGCAGCTTAACACCCCAAAACTCTCCCCAGCTTTCTCCGTGCTGCCCCTCGCTACCCGATACGGTCAGAGATTGCTCTTTTAACGCTGCAGCTCTTAGCAACGATTTTGTTTCTTTTCCTTTCAGCTTCAGCTGAGTGAAGCCACGACCGCCGGAGCCCGGAGCATTTCCTACGGCCGGTGCCGCGGCGAAGCAGCCCCGCACGGTCCCTCCGCCGGCCCCCGCTCTGCGACCGCTGCGCACGGGAAGCGCAGGAGAAACACGATGTGCTTCCCGGCAGGTCCCTCCCATGCCGGCAGTCAGCTCCGGGACTTCCTGGGAAAGGCTTCGCATCCGGACACTCGTACCTCAATAGCCCCGATGGAGCTACCTCCGCCGATTTCCATAACCCCCTTCCAGCCATTTACATATTTGGCCACCGAGACATCCTGTGCTAACGAACTTGGTGATTTCATGCCCTCATTCTTTACCCAAAGCAGGTCTAAAATAGCACAGCTCGTGTTGATTCAGTGGCTGCTTGGCAAAGAAAGCTTTCGGATCCTCCATAACTGCTGCTTTTGTTCCCCGCTCTGTTTCTGGAAAGGTGAAGTCTGTCCTAAGGTGCAGGTCCCACCGGTGGCTGCTTCCCGGGAAGGGCACGGAGCTGTGTCCCCCCGTCCCAGCCCCCGGGGCGGTCCGCAGTGGGCTGCCACTTCTGCAAAAGGCCCTGAGCATCGGAGTCCCTCCTTCCCGGTGTTGGACATCTGACAAGAATTTCACCCATCGCTAAACATTTCTTGTTTCCTCCTTGTGAGTGTAAAAAAAAAAAAAACCCATAAAATAGAAGCCTGAAAAAACGAGCTTGGAAAAGCAGAGTCTGAGCGCGGGGTTGAGCTCAGCTCACCTGTGCAACCTCGTGCCACCTCGGCGATTTACAAGGTGCAGGTGAAGGGTATGTATAAAAAAGAGCTGTAAAATGGTGTTAAGACCTCAAACATCCCATGTGCCCTGAGGAAATAAGGACCTGGGGCTGCTGGGGCGAAGAACTGTGGTGGCACAGAGATATTTCTGATTCCAGGTTGAAACTCGAGCGCAGCCTTTGGAGAAGCAGCGCTCAGATGCTGCTCACACAGAGCAGACTCCCCTCTCGCTGTGAGCTCCTGCCTTTAAACTCTGATGACCGAGAGCAGTTAAACCCATGGGACCATCCTTATTTCTTATTTCTAACGCTTGTGGTTTCCTGCTGAAATTCTGCAAAACTCAAATACGAAGACCCAGGCAGAGAAGTCACAAGGGTGGCTCGAAGTTTTATCAGCACGTGGATCGCAAATGCTTCTAGGAGGCAGCACGGAGAAAAGCACTTTATAAGTCTCAGATTTTGGACCAAGGAAGGATTGTCTGCCTCGCTGCTTCCCTGCCTGCGCGAGGGCTTTCCCGAGGGATGCAGGTCCGAGCCGCCCGGACCGGTACGAGCTGTGGGTCCTGCCTGCCCGGGACGGCAGCCACAGCCTGGCCCACGCTCGGAGGCAGGTTGCACAGAGCTGTGGGTTAGTAAAGGTACATTTAACCTTAACACTGTGCTGGATTTGCAAGCGAACAGCCAGGAATGTGGATCACCGCAGCCTGGGGCCAAGGGCCTGTTTTCAGCATCTGTCTCTGTCACCCTGCAGACTTGCTGTGAGGGCTGGCTGGATTTTCACTGCTGGCGGAGGGGTATTTTTGCCAAAAATGCTGGGTTTTTTGAGCCTGGATGTTGTACTTTCGTGGCACTGTGGCAGGGCCCTGGCAAGGCCATCCCCACAGCCCCAGACCCTGCACCGGCCACCAACACCAGCACGCCTGTCCCCGCCCTGACCCGGGCGGGAGCAGCACCTGAACAAGCAGCGTCAGGACTCGATGAGTTTTCGGTTCGTTGGAAACATTAGCAATTTTTTTGGTCTGGAAGGCGGTCTCAGGAAATGACCTTTGTCATGAATCCTTCGCTCTGTGCCAGCCTTGACTGCCTCTTTGTGCACGTGCCAGCACGGCACGGCGTTCCTCTGCAGGCTGCACAAGCGTGGTGGCCTGTCCGTAGGGGCACGTGGTGGAAGGGGTGGCCAGACCCTGTCTGCGTGTGCCGTGTGGGACCTGAACCCCGGTCCTGCACCGGGCAGGGTGTGTGCTGGTGTTGGGCCTGAACCCCTGGGCACCTCGGTCTGCTCGAAGGGCACCAGGATCCCGAACCCCTGAGCAACTCGGTCTGCTCGAAGGGCACCAGGATCCCGAACCCCTGAGCAACTCGGTCTGCTCGATGGGCACCAGGATCCTGAACCCCTGGGCACCTCGGTCTGCTCGATGGGCACCAGGATCCCGAACCCCTGAGCACCTCGGTCTGCTCGATGGGCACCAGGATCCCGAACCCCTGGGCACCTCGGTCTGCTCGATGGGCACCAGGATCCTGAACCCCTGGGCACCTCGGTCTGCTCGATGGGCACCAGGATCCCGAACCCCTGGGCACCTCGGTCTGCTCGAAGGGCACCAGGATCCCGAACCCCTGGGCACCTCGGTCTGCTCGAAGGGCACCAGGATCCCGAACCCCTGAGCAACTCGGTCTGCTCGATGGGCACCAGGATCCTGAACCCCTGGGCACCTCGGTCTGCTCGATGGGCACCAGGATCCCGAACCCCTGAGCAACTCGGTCTGCTCGATGGGCACCAGGATCCTGAACCCCTGAGCACCTCGGTCTGCTCGATGGGCACCAGGATCCCGAACCCCTGGGCACCTCGGTCTGCTCGATGGGCACCAGGATCCTGAACCCCTGGGCACCTCGGTCTGCTCGATGGGCACCAGGATCCCGAACCCCTGGGCACCTCGGTCTGCTCGAAGGGCACCAGGATCCCGAACCCCTGGGCACCTCGGTCTGCTCGAAGGGCACCAGGATCCCGAACCCCTGGGCACCTCGGTCTGCTCGATGGGCACCAGGATCCCGAACCCCTGGGCACCTCGGTCTGCTCGAAGGGCACCAGGATCCCGAACCCCTGGGCACCTCGGTCTGCTCGATGGGCACCAGGATCCCGAACCCCTGGGCACCTCGGTCTGCTCGAAGGGCACCAGGATCCCGAACCCCTGGGCACCTCGGTCTGCTCGATGGGCACCAGGATCCCGAACCCCTGGGCACCTCGGTCTGCTCGAAGGGCACCAGGATCCCGAACCCCTGGGCACCTCGGTCTGCTCGATGGGCACCAGGATCCCGAACCCCTGGGCACCTCGGTCTGCTCGATGGGCACCAGGATCCCGAACCCCTGAGCAACTCGGTCTGCTCGATGGGCACCAGGATCCCGAACCCCTGGGCACCTCGGTCTGCTCGATGGGCACCAGGATCCCGAACCCCTGGGCACCTCGGTCTGCTCTGGGGCTCCTGAAGCCCTGGGTCTGCTGCCGGAGCCCACGCTAGCGACGGCCCATGGAGCATCCCGGGGGAGCCGAGTGCACGTGGAAGAGCAGCTGGTTGGGTTGGTTCGAGCCGTTTCCCAGCAGGCAGAGTTAATCTCCAGGAGCCCTGCTCCCGGCTCCGTTAGCCGCCTCTTGCCCCGTGGGATCCGCGGACCCAGCTGGAGGGAAAGGCCGTCCCGGTGCTTCGCCTGGCGCAGCCCCCTCGGAAAGCGCTGCATGCATCGCCGCGGTGCACAAATAAACCAGCCCCGCAGACTTCCTCGGTCCCTGCCGAGCCGGGCGAGGACCGTCCAGCCGCAGGATGTCCTGGTTTTCTGCCGGCAGGTTCGGGAGGGGGCAGGAAGCCCATTTCCTCTGCTGGCCTCTCCGGCTCCTTCTCCGGCACGTTGCAGCAGCAGGACAAAACAAACAACCCCAGCGCGGGGCGGCAGCAGCCTCCCTCGAGTGCCTGACCTCCCCAGGCAGGGGCACCCACCCCAGGGCCCCCCCGCCGCCCCCATACGTCACCCACCACCACCTCCCGCGGCGGGGCGCAGGGCCCGGGGGGCCGGCAGCAGCTGCAGAACCACCTCCGATGTCCCCCCGAGGAGCGTGGCTCTGCCCCGCGTGTCCTCTCCTCCCCGGGGGTGCCGTGTCCCGCCGTCCCCTCTGATGTAGCCGGCTGCAGGTGACGTTTCCTGCCCGGGCGGCGCGTTGGGCGCAAGCTTTGATGTCGGTCAATACCGAGGGCGCTGGGCACGGCGCCCGACCAGCCCTCCGCAGCCGCCAAAGGCCGGGAGGCTTTTTTGTGCCCGCGTTTCCAGCCCAGCCTTATCAGGGCTGCTGCGTGCTCACCCCAGCGGGGTTTACCCTCGCCGGGCTCCAGCCCCGCCGGCAGCTCCGGCGGGCCCATCCCGGCGGCTGGAAGCTCCCTGCCGTTACAGCCGTGAGTGCTCCCCAATGGTCCACGGGAGCTGCCGGCGGGATGCTGCCGGAGCCGCGACTTCCCGGGCGTTAGCTTGGGGCTGGATCAGCCTCGGCGCTCTGCCGAGCGGTGGAAATGCCGCGAGGGGCTCAGGCTCGGGGCCGCGCAGGGCACCGCCGAGCAGACCTGGGATGGATGTGCGCTGGGGGGTGCGCGGGGGGGACAAGCCAGCTCTGAAGCACCTCCTTCTCCGGCCTTTAGCATCCAGCGAAGAGGCCAGCCAAGTCCTTGAGGACAAGAGCCCTTCAGACAAGGACGTCCTTCCCGGGGCTGCCCTTCTGCTCCGCAGCCACCACCAAAGACCTCTCTAAATCTGCCCCTTGACAGAAGGGGAGCGTCACCGCCGGCCACTTCCAGCTCTCCGTCAGCCTCCCGTCCCGGCTCCGCTTCCCCGTCGGATGCCCCCCCGCAGCCCGGAGCGGCTCGGGGTCCCCGGCTCACCCGTGACATTTCGAACAAAGCCGAAAAGAGCCGCGTGTCCCGGCACACAGGGCGCCCTTCTCCGCGCGGCGCCCCGGGAGCAGGCGGGTCCCCGGCTGCCGGGGATCCGGGCAGGGTCAGGGAGAGGCAGCGGGAGCTTCCCGCGGGCGCCGCACAGACCCGCTATTGAAGCCCGGCAGAAAGCCGCTCTGTGCGGCCGCCCGGCAGCGGCTCCGCTGCTCCCCGCGCACAATCGGGCTATTGAGGCCGCGGCGGCAGCGCGGGGCCGGCAGTACGGCGCTCCCCGCTCCTTCCCCTCCGGGGGCCGTTGCGGAGCCGCGGGAGCCTCCCCAGAGCCCGAGTCCCCGTCCTGGGAACGCTTTGGCCGTTGCTTTCCGCTCTCTGATCTCCGTCGGGAGCTTCCCACCTTCCCAGCCCAGCTGCGGGATGGGAGCGGGTTCCCGCGTGCTGCAGCACCGCATGCATTCACCGTTTCGGACGAGAAAAGGCGTTTGCTTCGCGCACGCCCGGCGCTCTGGACTCCGCGGCGAGTGCAAAGGCCCCAGTGCTGGCACCCAACACCTTTTTATTTGTTTTTGCCAGCAGACAGACACACAGACACGGCTCCCAGAGCGCTGCTGCCGCTCGGGCGGGTGCTCTCACCTGAGATCTGCCTGGAGGACACACGTGCATCTGCCCTCACCAGGCAGGATAAACCCAAACGGGCCTGAGCTGCTCAGGGTTATTTCTGGCCCCGGGGCTGGTATCAGCCGTGCAGGGATGTGGCACATCCCGGGAGGAGAGGTGCGGGGCTCCCCGTGCCGGGTTTCTGGCAGCGGGAGCTAAAACGTGGCCGGCCTCCAGGCGATTTCTCTGCAGACGGTGCACAGTTAAGCCGGGACCCCCTTGCTGCAGGACACGGTGGACATCTGGGGCTTATAGAGGTTCCAAAATTACTTGAGCCATCCACGGGAGACGTGTGCACCGACCTCACTGCGGGAAGCGGTCGCTCCCGGGTCCCTGGGTTGCCGTGTTTGCCTCGCTGCGGGCTTGCCCCGTTCCCGTGCAGGTCCCTGGATATTCGGGCCAGCATCTGCAGGAGGGTCTGGAAGGAGATGGCCCGCTGGGTGCTGTCGGAGGAGAGAGCAGAGGGACGTGACGGTGGGGCTGAGCAGAAGGTAAGGTGCAGGGAGCACTTCGGAGCAGGACCAGTGGCCCTGGGCCCCCCTGCACGGCTGGCAGGAGACACGCGGGGACACGTGACAGCCCCGCGGTGACCGCAGGGACAACCGGAGCTGCCAGGCGTGCAGGACCTGGGTCCCCTCTCCGCCAGGAGCAGGACGAGAGGGGCAGCGTGGCCCGGCCCCGCAGGCACGGGACGGGACGCGAGTTCGGGCTGCGCGGGGGCACCCGCAGGGGTGACGGCACCCAGGGCTGCCGGGGGGGCACCGGGGGGGGGGGCAGAGGCGCTGCGCTGGCCCTGCCCAGGCGCTCCCCAAGCCGCTCCGGGGTGGCTCGAGCCGCTCCAGCGGCGCGGCTTTGCCAGGCGGTCGGTCGGCCGGGTGGGTTAGACATTAACCAGCCGGGTGAGGAGAAGGGGAGGCCGGATCCGGGCGGGGGGGTGGGAAGGGCCCCGCAGGAGCCAGCGGGTCGGGACCCCGGGGCGAACAAGCCCCCGGGAGCCCTGCTGCCCTCCGGGGACGCGGCTCCCTCCCGGGCGCAGGACGCCCAGCAGCGCTGGCACCGGCAAAGCACAAATAACAGCAAGAACATCTTTTAAAGATTAATTTGTGTCCGGGATTCACCGGGAGCAGGGAGCGGGGAGCGGGTGGGGGGGTGCCGAGCCGCCGAGCTGTGTTGCAGCATCCCCTTTATCCCGGGAAAGTCCCCGTTAACCTGCAGCGCCGGAAGACGGGACGGTGCTTATCCCCGGGGCTGCTTTCTCACGAAAGCTGAACCGAAGTCATGGTGTCCCCCGTGTTTTTTTCCAGGAGCCAAAGCGGGGAGTATGATCTAGGCTAAACCGGGATGACGGGGGCTGAGGGAGGCAGGAGCCTCGCCGGGGGCTGCGTTAGCGAGCTGAGCAGCCGCCCGAGTCTGCAGGAAGGGGTGGGCAGCGCCCGGCCGAGCCGCAAGCTGCAAAATCCACGTCGCTCCGGGGAGGGGGAGAGCAGGACCCCATCCAGCCCCGCTCCGAGCGGGCGGCAACGCCGCGAGGCGGCCAAGGCCTGGGCGCTGCAGCCGGGCTCTGCACCGGCCTCGGCCGCTTTGGGAAGCTGGGGGAGAGCGGGGACGGCGGCGAGCGGGAGCAGCAGATTAGAAATCGGGGCACGTGAGGAAAGGATGGAGGAGCTGGATTTGGGGTTAGAGTTAGGAGGTTTCGGTGTCGTGAGCAAGATAAGAGCAAGAAAGTAGCCTGGGAGCCCACAAAAGGCGGCGGCACAGAGGGAGCGCGAGGGTCTCCGTGGCCGGGGCACCGGGAGCCCCGGGGGGGGGGCGGCTGCATCGGCAGAGCTTCAAGGGCAGCGTCAGGCGCAGCTTCACCTGGGGGGCTGCGGGGCCGGGGTCACCCCGGGGGGGGCCGGGGGGGCGGCTCCGGGAGGTGGGAGCAGCCGGCGGGAGCAGCCGCGGCCGCGGCCGGGAGAGGGCGGTGCCGGCCCGGGAACCGCCGCTGCCCGGGGCCGGGGCGCCCGCGGTGCGGAGGGGGGGACGGGGGTGCTGGGGGGGGGGGGGACAGGGGTGCTGGGGGGGTACCTGGGGGAGGGGGGGGTCGTGGGATGGGTGCTGGGGGGCTGCCTGGGATGGATGCCGGGGGGTGCCTGGGGGGGTGCAGAGGATGGGTGCTGCAAGTGGGTGCCTGGGGGGCATGGGATGGGTGCCTGAGATGGGTGCTGGGGGGGGGGGGGAGGCACCTGGGGGTGGGTGGGTGCCTGGGGTGGGTGCCCGGGATGGGTGCTGGAGATGCATGAGCAGGGTGGGTGCCTGGGGTGGGTGCTGGAGATGCATGAGCGGGGTGGGTGCCTGGGGTGGGTGCTGGGGATGGGTGCTGGGGGGGGGTTGCATTCTCAAGGGTGAGGAAAGGTTTCAAGCACCAGGTTTCGCAAGCAAATCCCTGGAGTTGGTCAGTCCGCTGCCCATTTCCAGCCCGGCCACCGTGGGCCTGGGACCCTCAGGATGTGCCGGGAGCGGGGGGGGTTGGGGAGGGACCTGCACACACGACAGTGCTGCTCATGTCCCGTCACACGTGGAGGGACGGTGACAAAAGGGATGAGAGGCCACACAGACCAGGATAGAGCAAAGAGGCTTTTAGGCCCCCAACCATGAGCTACGCAGCCCATAGTGTCTCTTCCCCGTGGCGTCACTGCCAAACTGGGCTCATCCTGGTGCCTCGGAGATGCTCCACCACCCAAAAAACATCAGCATCTCCAGCAGACGGACGGCAGCGTTACATCCTTAATGCCGGCTTTTGCAGGGGGTTCCTGCCGTGCCGGTTTGCTCCCCCGCGGATGAGGCCCGGCGTGGTGGAGGGGACGGCTGGGGACAGGGACGTGTGGCAGCCCTTGGGGAGGGCAAACCTGGCACGCAGAGCGCGGGGCGCCGGGGCCACCGGCCATCAATCATTCAGAGCAGTTAATTTTTCATGTGCAAAAATCTCTCTAAGTAAGGGGCCCGGCACGGAGCAACGCTGATGATTAATTCAGAGCGTGACGCAGGAGCGCGGAGAGCCGAGCGCCGTGGCAGCTCCTCCGTGCTGACGTCTCTGATCCTGCGGGGCTGAGCCGGGCTGGGGAGAGCACCCCGTTTGCACCCCGTTTGCACCCCGTTTGCAGACTTTTATAAGCAATGAAAGCATCAGGCAAAACTCACTCCTTGTAGAGCCACAGCTCCCTGTGCCCTTCCTCCCCGTGAGCAGGGCGAGACGAGCACGAGCCTGACACACTGACCTCCGAAAGGACGAGCCGAAACCAGAGGCTGTTAGTGGGGCGTGAGCGGCCGAGAGAATCATCCATCCATCCATCCATCCATCCTTCCGCAGCGGGACAGGGAGGAAAACACACAGATAACGGAGGTGATTCAGGGCGTTTTGCTCCAGCCTTCGCTCGGACCAGCAGTGACCGGGGAGACAACATGGTTCACACCAGTAAGCGGGATGAGCTCATCGGCTGGGCTGGGGAAAGCAGGGCGGAGAGCACGTAGCCCGAGATACCGTGGAGCCAGGCAGGCTTTCTTGAAGGGCAGGACTCCTGGCTCTGCCCCCCGGCAGAGCGAAGGGCTGGGGGCCGGAGGAGGCAGGGACGTGGGAGGGCAGGGGAGGAACAGCCCGCTCGGCTCAATTCGGCTCCCAAAGGAAAACGGGGACTGAGAGTCCAAGCTGCTGGTGCAAGGACCGAGGTGCTAAGGAGGGGGTGAGCCTCAGCCATCTGCTAAAAGCCACGGGCCGCTCTGCAGATGGCCGCGGCGCGACGCTGGGGCCAGACTGCCGCAGCCATCAGACCCGGCCTGCCAAAGCACCGCTATCGATCACCCAGCAAGTCAGGCCTGACAGAGAGGATCAAGGTGAGCCCAACCCAGCTGACCTGCTTAAACTGAGTCACCGCCCTCAGAGCTCTGCCCAAGCAGAGTGACTTGTTGCCCTGCGGACATTGCTGCGAGCTCCAGCAGAAACCCTCCCTTTTAACCACGCTAACTGCCTGGTTTTAACCACCAGCCGTGGATCCCTGCGGCACAGGAGTGTCCTCGGGCAGATGTACCGGCGCAAGGGCATGTGGTTTTTGGTGCTAAAACGCAGCTGCCGCATTTCAGAAGTAAACAGAGAAGGTGTTCCCTCAGCTGCGAAGGTGTTATTCCCTTCGGGGCTGATAATTGCGTTTCTCCAATGGATACTTAAGCCTCCAGGCTTTAAACTAAGTGCTTCAAGAGCTCTGTTCATCATTCCTGCCTTCAGGTTCAAAGGCAATTAATCTGGGGGATGTGTCACGTCAGGGGTTGCCATGGGATCTGCCCTACAGGGAACCATCACAGACATTTCAGCTTTGAACAACTTCACTTCTTGGTACTGAGTGCTGGAAACAGAGCAGTAAGGGACTTCTCTGTTTTAGCAGAATACTTGTTGTCTCAAGATGCCCCATCTGTCAGTGTTTCCATGTGTCCCTTGTCTCATGCTCTGGTTGTGAGCTCTGCTGAGCCTGTACAACCTCAGTGCGGAGACTGCTGGCCCCACACATGGTTTGGTGGAGAACTGGTGGCAAGAAGAGCAATGACAATAATCCGTGCAATTTTGGGAAACGTGATGGCAATGAAATGAGTGAAAAAACAGTGAAGTTCTGCTTTAACCGTAAGGTCTTTGCGACTTGAATCCTTTTTAGTTTCTGCTCACAAAACACTCTCCCTCCTTGTCTTTGCCAGAACAACTGTCCCTGGATGGACAGAGCAGACGTGTGGGGTGACCTGTGCCCACAGTGACGCTGGTGATCTCCCCCTAAGTGCAGACTTTAAAACGTGCAGACTTTATGGCCAACGCCTCTGCTCCCTGCAAAACTGGGCCACGTTCAGCACGGCGATCAGGGCAGTCAGCCGTCCCGAGGGACACGCAAGACTGCAGCATGGTCCTGCCAGTCTCCACCAGTTTTTGGGATGCTTCCCACGACTCCCAGTGCCCCCCGTCGGAGTCACGGCCTCTCCAGGCCGAAGGTGGATCCGGATCCAGGCCCAGCCTTGCTGATGGGGCTGTCCTGTGTGTGCTGGAAGTCCTCACCTGGCCCAGGGGGAAACCTGCTGCTCCGCACAAATGCAGAGCAATAAAGTGGATTTTCTAGTCCCCAAATTCCACATGAGGCACGGAGGAAAGCGTGATAATGGAAGGGCTCCACTTCGGGAAGGGGGGTTTAAATAATTGAGAGAAATAGTGAGGTGGAAACGAATGTGCAGAGGGTTTGGGGCTCCCTGGAAGGAAGCGGAGATGAAAAGAACGGCCTTGCTACAATATTCATAAGGCTCTGAAGGCAAAGGCAGCGGTGCCCTGAAGAGGGTTTATTGCGTGAGCTGTTCTCCTCCGGAGACCCCGTGAGCGGCTCCGGGAGGCTGGGGCTGCCCGCACAGGCGTGGGAGGCTGTGCCTGGGCCCCAGGGTGCTTTTTACGTTTTATGGGGCAGCTGTGGGTCTCGTGGCTTTCTGTTAATGATGCTGTGTCCAGGAGGATGCCTCAATGCAGCCCGGCCCAGCTGTGCGGGGGGTTTGCTGCAGAGTCTGCTGGCATCGCTCTGTGGCTGCTGGGAACGACGCCAAGGCGACCTGGCCGCTGCTGGCAGCGGGGACCAGCCCTGGGCAAGGCATCACCGGGCTGCAGGAGAAACGCTGGCGTCCTTAGCCCCCCCGTGCAATCCCCCAGCCCCCCGGATCTGGGTCACTGCAGCCCCACGCGGACAGACACAGTTCCTGGGCGGTCAGGGCTGTTTCTCGGGAGATCTGGCTTCATTTTAGCATTCTCCACTTTGGACTTTCCGTTAATATAGTGCAAAGAAATGGGGCACTTTCCACCTCCAGTGCATCCCGGAGTGCTCGTGCTGGTTTGGGCTGCTCGTCCCATCCCGGGTAGGAAGAGAGCCCTGCTCTCGTATGTCCCCCCTTCCTGGCACCCAAGGAAAGGTGTCTCCTAGGGAAGGAATTGGCCCAAGCTGAGCTTTCTACTCGTCTCCTCCATAAAAGCGGGGAAATGCTGCAAAAACTCCCGTCAGTCAGCGTGTCCGGGGAAGAGCCCTTTGCCAGTCCTTACGCCTGAGGTGGCACCACGAATCTGGAATTGCTCCTAACATCCAGGACCCCCCTGACTGCTGCCCAGGGAAAACCTGTTTGGAGGACGTTACCGCCGGAGGCGGACTGCCCCGAAGCATCCTCCACCCGATCTTGGAGCATCTGGTGTCCTCAGGCCTGGCTACGTGGCTGATCGCCCCGAGGAGAAGCACAGAAGCTCTGATGAAACCAATTTTGCCACTGATCTTCATCGTCTCCAGCCAAGCCGAGGTCCCCAGGTAGCTCCCCGGCACAGGCTCCGTCGATGCTCCAGGCAGCAGGACAAAACTCCCAGAATTTGCTGCTTTCCTCGCTCAGAGGCAGAGGTGGCAGTTTGTGCAAACCACAAACAGCTGGTATCTCTTGCATTTTTTCTCTCCATGTGTTCCCCATTTTCGGGTGGACTCGGCTGGCACAGCCCAGCATTAAGGAGAGCCACAAACATCTGGAACAGCTTTTAGAAAGAAGAGCCTAACATGCTTTGCCTTTCTCGGCTCACTTCCCAAAGCGCCGACACCGGTGCACGGTTCCGACAGGGCTGTGCCGTGCTGGGCCCCGAGGCTGCCGGCCTCTTCGCCCCGCGCGCTCCCCGGCTCCGACGGATGCCTTCGGGAAACGCACGCTCTTAAACGCACGCGTGCTTGGAGCTGCCCTTTTCTGCGGAAATCTAAGCAAGCCGCTGCCTTTTCCTCCCAGCGGGCAGAGGAGGGGGGGTTCCTGCGTGGAGATGCCCGCAGACTTTTATTGCTGCGTTAATGTGAAGTCTGATTCCCAGCGCGACCGCGGGCGCCCGAAGGCAGCGGGAAGCTCCCTCGCGCTGCGGGGAGCCCTTGCACGTCGTGGCGGCCGGGAGCAGCGGGAGCCGCCTCCGAGGAGCACGGGCAGGGCCGAGCTGCCGTCGTCCCGCAGGATTTTCCCTGGGTCCGGCTGCGAAGTCAGGGCTGAGAGAAAGGAGAGGATCTCGGCCGAGGCTGGGAGGAGGCAGGAGGAAGAGGAGGAGAGCGCGAAGCAGCCGCAACCCTGCGAGGGGGGTTCAGTGGCACAAGGTGCTGGAGAGGTGGACAAAATCCCTGGCATGATGAAATCCTCCCGGGAAGCAGGACTGGGCACGCTTTCTCCGAAAATACCGATGAAAGAGATACCTGGTTTTCCCCCGCGCACGGCAGGGCAGTGCCGCCCCGGCACCGCACGCCGAGGAGCGCAGCCTTCGGCCTCGCGGGCCCCGCCGCGTGCAAGCCCGGCCCCGGGGGCTGCTCAGCACAGCAGCAGCTTTGCGATATGATTTTTTACCTACCCAGGTTGCCGAGCTCTGTCGCCATGGTGACTAACGGGGTCGGGCTGCTAACGAGGTTTCCGGGCGCTCGCTCATCCTCCTCCCACCACGACGGCAGGGGCTGCACGGCGGGGGCTGCTGCCACCTCTCCCCATCCGTCCCCGAGCCCTTGGGGACCGGAGTGCCCGGGGACAGAGCCAGGGCCACCTGGGTGTCCACCAGCACCGGCAGGGAGCCCTGGACAACCTCCTCCTCCTCTTCCTCCTCCTCCTCTTCCTCCTCTCTGCCTGGAGCTGGTGGGGTGATGCCAACGGCACTAGGACCGTTGTCACACCGGGGGACACTTGCCCACCTTGCCACCCCTTTGACCTGCCACGTTCTCTGGGGTGCAGCCAGTGCAGCCCCCCAAATTCCCACCTTTCTCTAGACCTGGACCCCGTGATGCCCCCCCAGAGCCTGCAGCTGGTGGGACGACTCCCACGGAGGGACTCCCGGGGAAGGGGGCTGAGGACCCCCCCCAGCCTGCACCCTCCCACCCCGCTGCCTCGCCCAGAACCCCCTTTCTGCCCCCCTGCATCCCCAGCGCCCCGGGGGTGGGAGGGTCCCGGGCCGGGCTGTGCGATGGCGATGGCGATGCCGCGGTGCTCAGGGCCGTGGGGGTTGCACAGACGCTGCTCCGCACCGGCGCGGGTCTGCCTGGGGGTCTCTGCAGCGAGGAGAGCGAAGAGTGGGGCTGCAAAAGCTGCTTAAAGGATTTGAATTCTTAATCCCCATTAGAAATTAATGTCCAAATCCCTGGAGTGGCAGCAAATCCCACTCCAGAACTTCATTTTTCTTAAAAAAAGAACAAAAGCTGCGAGCGTGCGGGAGCTGGCAGGCGCGGGAGCCGGGCTGGTTTGTGCCCAGAGCTGCCCACCCGCCCGGGCGCCCTTCGGGAGAGCCAGCCTTATTTTCCCTTCGGACATTGGGACCCACTTGAGCCGGCTGAGTATTTTGAGGCTTTTGGAGGGGAGAGATGTGCGCGGGTGCCGGGTGCCTCCCAGCAGAGCTTAGGGCCAGGCTGTGGGGCCAGCAGGGTAGAAGGCATCTCCACGGGCTTGTTTTGGTCCTTCCAGCTGGTCCCAGGGAGGGCTGGCCCTGCTCCGCAGGGCTGTGCTGGATCCACGGCATCTCCAGCAGCTCCCCCCGCTCCCAAGCACCACCCAGGATCTCCCGGACCGACGTCCAGCGCAGGGATGTCTCCGCTGAGCGGGGCTGCTCCGGGTGCCTCACTCATTGCGGGACGGAGGCAACCGAGCTCTGACTTGGCAAGGTGAATTTTGACAAGAGGACGAAGCTCCTTCCCCGCTTGGGAGAAGGAGGAAAGGGAGGAGCAGCGTGTGCTGGAGATGGAGCATCCTGGCTGCTTGTTTCCAGCTGTGGGGGAGCAGCCACAGACGCGACTGCTTTTTGCACGTCGCCTTTCCAGCTTTGGGATGCCTCGGCCCAGCTGCTCCTGGGGTCCCCGGAGCCGTGCCGGGGCCCTTGGCATCGCCCAGGAGGGACCTGGAGCGGGAGAAGCCAGGCAGCCTCCAGCAGCAGAGGAGACCGGGACTCCCCACCCTGAGCTCTCCACAAATTCTCCCGTCCCACCGTTCTCCCGGTTTAATCACCTTCCCCACCGGGGTAGGGAGGTCCCGCTGGGATGTGTTCACGCGACGCACTGGGAGAAACGTCTGAGCTGAGCCCCTGGCCAGCAGGGAGAGGAGACAAGCAGGAGCCTTTCCCTAGGGCGAGTGTGAGAGGGAGCCTCCGGCAGCCCTGCTGCCTCTGCTTCCAAGGACACGGCCCTCGAGGCAGGAGCGCGCTCGCGGATGGGTGCTCAGGGTGCAGGAAAAGCCAAAACTCATGATATACACCCACCTCGGCTCCGTCCCCCAGGGACCCGCACCGGGACCTGGTCACGAGTGCCTCAGCACGTGGCAGATCTCACACGACGAGGGCATAAAGTTTCTTCCCCGGAGCCGAAAGTGTGTGTGCAAAGCGCGTTGCATGCCTCCTAACCCACGGTAATCCCATTTCCTACCTGGGACGGACACCAAGGGGATCTCACCCAAGTGCAATCTCATCCCTCTCCAACCTGCACGTTAGCGACTTCCTCAGCACCCTCCTCCCAGGCGTTTGGAAAATACTTTCCTCTTCCTTCTGCTCTTGAAAGCGGCTGAGCAGCCGCGCTTCAGGAATCCCTGCAGATTGCATTGCTTCTAAAGCGATTCCCATCTGACTTAGCAAAGGGCTAAGTTAATTTTACACACGACTGACTTTCACACCTTCGGTAGAAGGCAGTATCCTCCTCCATGAGCAGTGCACATGACATGTAATTTGATTATTTGTTGAATGAGGGAGAACAGGCAGCATAGAAATTGTATTTGATTCCCTAACCATTGGAGAAGGACTACAGACTGCTCATTGCAGGAGTGAACTGCAAAGGGAATTTTCTCCCCATACAGATACGACTAAATAAACATATGCAGGGGGTGTGTGTGAACTGCCAATAGTGAATTTGGTTGTTTCTTTGCACTGAGATTCATCGGCAAGGGTCATCGCTCATGTTGAAGCCAATGAAAAAGTCTGGGTGGGAAATCGTCTTAAAATCTGGCTCTGCGTGGCCTTTCCTTGGCATTTCTGCCTCTTGTTGGACTTGGTGAGAAGCACCTTGCCTGGCTGCGTTTCTGCAGCCACGATCGTGTGCTGCGCTGCACCAAATTCAGGCTGCGCTTTACCTTTCCTGCTCTCCGTCTCCGGTGGAAACCTGTGACTTGGGGCTGAGGAGATTCATGGGACCACCTCGGGTGGCTCCTGGGACGCCAGAGGTTGCGGGAGCTCTTGCTTGGAGGAGGACGGAGCTGCACAACCCTCGCACGACACGGGACCCTGCACCGTACGGCCACTAATAGCAGCAAAACGCCCAAAGCAATGGTCCCGCTGATCTTCTCCCTTTGCATGTCTGGGCAATGCATGCGTTTCCCTGTAGCTCCAAGGAAAGCTCCTGGGGGAATCCTGCCAGAGGAACCGAGCGGGGTTTTGGCACCTCGCGGTTGTCCTGCTGCCGACATTCGCAGACGCGCACGGGCCCGCGCCGGGCTGCCTGCGGCAGAGTGAGCAGCAACACGTCCCGACACGCACCGAGGAGCGGAGGAAGCACCAGCTGCGCGAGCGGGGGGGCAGCGAGGGGGAGACGGGGACCTGGGGGGGGACGCGGCGGCTTTGAGGCTCGGGAGCAACCTGTGCCGGCCCAGGACCCCCGGAGCCATTGGATCACTGCGGGCAGGCAGAAAGGGAAGGAGCCCAAATGAAGCTGCAAACGGGTTCGTCGCAGCCCCCCGGGAGGTCTCCGTCCATCAGAGCAGGAGCAGCCCCAGCACTAGGTCAGGGCTTTGGGCAGCCAGGTTTTGGGAACCCCCAGGGAAGGACCGAGATCGCCACGGCTCTGGCGACCTGTCCCACCTCCAGGGAAGGTGCTTTTCCTTGGGTCCCCCCTGAACCTGCTGCAAATGGCGCCCGCTGCCCCTCGCTGTGTCGACTGGTGGGAGTTTGTCTCCATCATCTATAGGCTGGGGCTAAATCCCCCCCTTTGCATCCTCTTTGCATTTTGTCCTTTTGGGCTTTTGCTGACCCCACATCCTTGGGATGAGGGGCAAAAATCTCTGCTGTAGCATTTCTTTAAATGGTTTTTGTGGTCTTTTGCAAAGAAAGGCTTTAAAATATCCGCTCCAGAGGGTCAGACTGAAATCGCCTCTTAGATTCTCTGACGCAGTTCAAAAACAGAACAAACATTTTTAATTTCCATGTAAAACGACGTTTCAAAATTTTCTGACAAACCGAAAGGCTTCACTTCCCAGCAGATTAAGGCAAGGTTTCCTAGCCGCATGAAAGGCCACCTTTAAAATACAGAACAGGAGGAATTTCTAAACAGGAAATAGTCTGGATTTGCAGAATTTGATCTAACAAATGCCAAAGCCATTAGTTTTTTCAGAGCTGGGGGAGGGCTGCTGATCCTCCTGAGAAATTTGGGCCCAAGCCGCTCCACTTCACAACTAGCTCAGAGGCCCCAGCTCTGCCAAAACTGTGGTCCGAAGACCCTCTCCGGCAGTGCCCCGCGGCCAGGCAGCCCCCGGCACCCAGAAGCAGCCCCGAGCACCCCGCACGGCCCCCATCAGCCTCGCGGGCGCTTGGCGCTGAGCCCTGCAGAGCGGCTCCGGTGCTGTCTGCATCTGCCCCGTCCGAAGCAGCGGTCTGGGTGCCGTCGGCGATGCCGGTGGGAGCAGGCAGACTTGTCCGGAGGCCGCATCCCGTGGAGAGGAGCTGCGGGCTGGCTGGGCAGCTCCATAACTTGCAGGGGAGCCTTGCAGGCGCGTGCCGGCTGTGGGCTGGCGTCCTCCTCGGCAGAAAGCCACAGGATGCCAAATGGGGTCCATCGGATGGGCTCCTCCTTCCCTCTTGTCTTCTGAGCCTTTCGAGTGATGCCAGCTCAACTTCAGAGGCTTTTTCCTTCCCCCGTGAGGACTCAGGGCAACCTTGCCTCCGAGGGTGAAGTTCTCCTGCCCCGAGGGTCTGGGCATGGAAGATGTCCGTGCATGCTGGCGAGATGCAGCGTGTGAGCAGGGCCCTGAAGGACGTGCTGTCAGGGCAGGCTGATCCAGCAGAGAGGCTTTGAAGTGGGAATTTGGGACATTTGCTTTTGCAAACCGAGTGCTGCATGGGAACCGGCTTTCGACCTTTGTCTCAGTTCGGATGCAGAGCAGGGTGCCCTCACCCCGCTGCCACGCGCCGGTCCTGGCTCCTGCGAGGAGACAGTCCCCAGACCTTGGCAGCTCCTGAGTTTTGACATAATTTACTTGCACGGCCGGTGATTGTCATGAACATCATCACCGCGAGGGAGTGCGGAGGGAGCCAGGCACCGTCAGTTGGAATGACATTTTAATTCAGGTTAATTAAAAGGTTCAGGCAAGAACAAACAAGAAGACAGTCTCCTTGAAACAGGCTGTGTGCAAACTGAACCCAAACTGACAGCCGCCGCGGGGAGACGGCCAGACCTCGGGTGCTAAAGCAGCGCGGGGGGAAACACTCTGTTTGCGATTGCGTGGGGCACAAAACCGCGCTGCTGTGCGCGGGTGCTTGGAGTTTCACCCAGAGATCCCAAGAGATGCAAACCGCCTCGCAGCAGGGAGCAAAAGGCCCCAGTTCATCCCAGGACCTGGCGGGCGCCCAAAGCCCTGAGCCGGGGAAGCGTTTCTTGTGCTAAATGGCCTGAAACGAGAATGAAGGCTGCAGGCAGCTGTGGTCCCCCGGGGCAAGGGCAGGTCTGAGCGAGATGCGCCCGGGCTGCTCAGGCCTTCGCGGGTGCCGGGGCAGCTGGGCGCCCTCCACGCTCCGCTGCCGCGCTCCCATCAACGCATCCGGGGTGGGAGGGATGTGCCCGGACTGGACCCAGTCTGACGCACTCGTCCCGCACTGAGAGCACTGCGGATTTGCACTGAGCAAGCCCTAAAATGTTCACTGGGGTTGAGTCAAGCTCAGCCATTCCCACAGCCCCGGCACCAGCAGCGCTGGGCCCGCGGTGCCAGATCCGGCGGTGCACGGTGCCGTTGTCCCCAGCGCGGAGAGTCACCCCCATCCTCAGCGCGTGGCTGCGTGCGGCCAAGGGCTTGGCCCAAACCTTTAATGAGGCGTGAGGTTTATTTGCTCGGCTGTGATGGCAGCTGGAGTTCAGGACCGGACAGGCTTTCCGGGCTGAGATAACCTCCAGACAGCTCGGCTTTCTGCGTGCCAGACTCCCGGCGTTCGCCTCGGCAGGGTCAGCCTGCGCATGCGGGGCCCGTCTGCATGAACCCCCCCGCCCCGGCCGCCCGCCCCTGCACGCTGCAGGCGTCACAGAAATCCTGGGTGAAACCAGCCTTCTGACCGTGCAGGACGGGACTAACAGGCTTTCGGACAAGCCCTGAGCCGGCCCTGGAGCAACACGAGCCGGCGTCCGAGCGGGGTTTTCTCGTGATGCAGCGGGCAGGGTCTGCCCTGGGTGGGACGGAGAAGGATGCTCAAAATCCACACTGCGCCCTTTGCCTCT
The DNA here is from genome assembly GCF_036370855.1 of Dromaius novaehollandiae. Classification (NCBI taxonomy): domain Eukaryota; kingdom Metazoa; phylum Chordata; class Aves; order Casuariiformes; family Dromaiidae; genus Dromaius; species Dromaius novaehollandiae. The sequence continues at coordinate 4,251,781 of NC_088122.1, read as the reverse complement.
CTGATAATAACTCTGCGGCTCGAAGGAACCAAAACCTTCATTTCTGCTACGCTGCTTTGGTGCTGGCTGTGAGCGCCGTTGGCAAGGGGGTTCTGGCCGTGCACCCATCCCTCCGCTCCTCCCTCCATCCCTCCATCCCCCGGCCCACTCACCCTCCGCCCACCCCCATTTCGGTCCCCGCAGCACGGCACCAGTTACGGAGGGTCCCACTGAGCCCAGAGTCTCGGCTGCCTGAACGCAGTCAGCCCTGGCTGGCCTGGGAGGGTGCCTGCATGGAGCGTGAATTATTTCCTATTTTCACTGAAAAATCCTGCTTCTGAGGGATGCAGTCATGAAATATAAATGAAAGACCTGCTTTACGCGGGCAGAGCCTGGAGATGCAGGCAGGGACTGCGCAGGCGAAGGCACGCAGCCTTTCATAGTGCATCTGCAATTAATAAAACATGATTTTAAAACAGGAGCTGGGAGCCGGGAGCCCTGAACACCCCAGTGCCTGTCAGAGCTTGCTCGCTGCACTGTGTCCCTCGTCACTCACCAGCACAGACCGGCACCGTCTCGAGCCCCGCAGCCGCCCAGGGCCACTACGGGAGAAAGTCTGTCACCGGGGATAGGGATGGCGCCAGGGGACTGGGGACGTGGGTCAACCAGGGCTGGTTTCTTGAACTGGGGCTGCAGGATGACCCTGAAGTATGATAAAAGTTCCCAGATTTGGGGCAGAAAGGAGGGAAGAGGGACAATACCCACCTGTGGGTGGGTAGATGTGGATGGAAACTTCTTTTCATAACCGTTCCTGGATGGAAAGTTCAGTTTCCGCAGCATCAGCATCCTCTTGCAGGGAAGGTGAACCAGACTGTTTCATTTCGAGCGAGCTGACCCCGAAGCGCTGTGCCGGGGAGCCGCCGGGCGCTGGGCCGAGGCTCGGGCAGGGAAGGGGAAGTGCTCGTGCCCGAGCGAGGGACAGGGCTGAGCCGAGTCAGGGCAAGATCAGCAGCTCATTGCGAGGGGGGGGATGTGAGCGTGAATCCCGCAGCGGCAGCACGTAGGCATCGCGGGCCTGACTCGCACATGACCGGCTTTTTTGTTGAAAACAGTGATGTTGCAAGGAAAGGCTTTAAACGTCGGTTGGGAAAGACAGGCAGCCCGGGGTGAGCGTCGCTGGGCCCCAGGGGGGAGGAACAACCTTTATCAAGTTAATGGCTTGGAAGAGCAAAGCCCGAGGTCGGGAAGGCAGGAAAGGTCCCCCCAGGAGCCGGGGCAGACCCGGCACGTCTCCGTCCTTTGCTGAGCAGCTGGGATGGCGTGGGGCTGCCAGGGGTCCGGCACAGCTGCGGGGGGGGGGGGGGGGTTGCCCAAAAAAGCAGGGCAGGGAGTCACAGGGCTGCAGGCAGCGTGTGGGGGGGACAAACAGGGTGCAGGGGTTTAAGAGCAGGGTGCAGGGATACGGCGGGGTGCAAGCAGGGTGCAGGGGGTGCAAGAAGGGTGCAGGAGGCACAGACGAGGTGCAGGGCGTACGGGCAGGGTGTGGGGGCTATGGGCAGCGTGCAGGGCTGCAAGGAGGTGATAGCTCTGCAGGGACACGAGGTTTGGGGGAGCTGTGGACGCCCCAGAGCCCGGGCAGCACGGCGAGGGCGAGCAGCGGTCCGTCAGCCCCCCCCATCCACCGGGCTGGACTGGGTGCTGGCACAGGCTCGCTGCAGCCCGGTTCTGCTCATCTTGTTCAGCATCTTGGATTTTGTGGATCTTAAGCAGAGGCTTCTTCCCTGGAGCCCCACGCGTAGGCTGCCAGCTGGGTTATCAGCCCCTGCAGCCGGGCCTGGGAGGAGGGTGATGGTCACCGGTGGTGCTGGGGCCACCCGCACCCACGGCAGACCTGGGCACCCAGCTGGGACGGCAGCTTGTGGGTGCGTGGGTCCCAGCGGAGCAGGGTGCCGAGCCGTCACCCCGTGCCATCAGGGCCAGGCGGGGTGTCACGACTCCCGCTTGCCTGCGCCAGGGCTGAACTTCTCCCTCCCGGCTTCTGCTCTGTTTTCAGCTCTGCTAGAAAACAAACCATTTGGCTTGTTTTTTTTTTTTTTTTTTTCTCTCTTTCCTAAATTAGTCCCAAGGCCCTGCAGGCAGATAAAGGCAAGTTTATTCCTCTCCTTGTGTTTATGGCTGTGCTGGAACATGCTGCTCCCGCAAATGTTACATCAAGGCAGCGTGGGGAAGGCTCAGCTTCCCGAGCACGGCTTAACTCTCACCTACATCAGCCGCCTCCAGGAAAACAGCCCCGGCCGGGATCGTCTCCGGAGAGCCGGGGCTGCTTCGCCCATCTGGGGGACCGGCGCGCGGGGGGCTGCGTGTCCGGGCACGGCCGCACGTGCCGGCCCCCGGCCAGGGCTGCCCCAAGCCGTCATCTGTTGGAAAACACATCCCGGAGCGTTTTGCAGCTGGCAGCAATATCTGTGCTGTTTAAAATAACCACAAGGGACTTGGGAGGAATCGCCGAGATCTTGCCCTAAAAGGAGCTCCGAGCGCTGGGCTGAGCTGGGCCTCGCGTTTCAGCCCCGCCGCGGTGCTTTAGACAGTGCCGGGGCCTCGGCGGTCCCCTTCCCCGGAGGAAAAGCTCAGCCCTGGGCTCGGCAGCGCGACGGCCGCGGCGGCTTCCTAGAAAACCAGACCCAGAGGGGCGGCCGGTGCCGGTGTCCCGGCTCAGCGCGGGGCCGCGAGCGCCCGGCCACGCAGGCAGCACGCGGCTTCCAGCGCTGTCGCAACGAAGCACGAGGCTCCGGGCTGTGTTTGCTTTGCTGGAACAAGGCGTCACCGCTGCGCGAACCCCGGTTGCGTCACCCCGGCGGGGACGGCGCGGCCGTGCCCAGCCTCCGTCCGGGCCCCTCTGCAGCGGGAGCCGCTGGCTCCGGGCGCCCCGCGGGAGGGAGGTGGCAGAGGCCGGAGCGGAGCGGAGGACGGCGTCGGGAGGGATGCGGGAAGATGGGGCTGAAGGAGGGTTTGCTGGGGGTGAGGAGCATCCCGAGGAGCTGGCGGGGAAGGATGCTGGCTCAGGGTGGGAGGTTGTAGCGGCTGCTCCCCAATATAAGGGACTGTCCCCTGCAGTGCCTGGCAGAGGCCTGTCCTTCCCAGCCACAAAACTGTTCTTCGGAAGCAGCTCGGAAATCAGGACTGGAGGAAGTTGCATCACGATTTCAGCATCTTCCAGGGCAAAGCCATGGGGAGCCACAGGCTCCCGGCCCCGAGGCTCCCTCCCGGGCTCCGCAGGCAGCTGGGATGCTGCCAGGGACCTGCCTGCTCCCAGGGTCTGGCCTCATCCAGGCTTTAAATCACTGGAAGAAAAGTGAGCTCAAGAATCCCCTTACGGTGACAGACAGGCGGATGGACAGACAGGTCGGTGCAGGGCTGAACATCCCATGCACATGCTCTGCCCGGCACCAGCCCGTGCTCCGTCCCCTGTCCCGGCCTGGATGGCCCAAAGCGGGATAAATCCTGCACCCGAGGGCAGTGCCTGCGCCTGGGGCCGGCAGCCCTGGGGGACGGCACAGCCATGCCCTGGAGCACACACCCCGCTACTCGCCAAAGAGATTTGACTAAAATGCAAATATCTGCCCGTCTGACCCAGCTTCTAGGAGAGGCTGCAGCCCTAAAGCCTGTCTCGTCCCCTCCTCCTGGGCAGGGCAGAGTCACCCAGAGCCGCTGCTCAGGAGCTGGGTGGCCACTCATGCAGCCGTGCAGGGACGTGTTTCGACACCCGGCAGTGCTGTCGTTAGGGAGGTGGGTGCCAGCACCCATTGCTGCTCTGCCAGCCCTGCCTGCAGCGGGCTCTGAGCGCCCAGACAAGTCGGTGCAGCCCGTCTCCGGGAAGGTCCTTCATGCTCTGCTGCCTGCTCAGCTGGGACGCGCGTCTTGTGGAGCTGTGAACCAGCAAAAGCAGGGACGGCCTCAGGGCCAGATCCTGGAGTGGGGCTGATTTCATACCAGCTGCGTGCAGGCTCCATCTCAAGCTCCTTAGGCAAACGAGGGGCTCCCACCTCCCCGGGCTGACCGGCCGTCCTGCCACCCCTGCTCAGCACAAGGCTTCTGGCTCAGTCCCTCAAATGGGGTCTTCTGTGCTGGGGTGACACTGGGCGCTGGCACAGCCCCAGCCCTGATGTGGCCTTTGCATGATGCCACAGAGAGCTCAGTGGGCCAGGGTCTTCGTGCCGGCACGCGGGCAGCGGGCAGGGCAAATTCGGGGCTGTCCATCACCAGCGGAGCTGATTCACCCGGAATGAGGACTGCAGACTTGCCTACAATCCTCTCCCGGAGGGACTGTTGTGGCGAGAAAATTTACTCCAGGTCCCTGCTTGTTTGCTGGGGCTTCGAACCAGAGGTTCGTGTCCACCGTGCGCAAGTCCTGGGCTTGGGCAGGAGCCTGGAGAGACAAAGACCCCAAGGAAAGAAGATGGGGCAGAGAGGGCAGGGGTCCAGCTCGGGGCCTGCGTTGCTCCCCCAGCAATGCCGGACTGCCCTGCGCTCTTCCCACCTCGGGGCAAGGCAGAGCCCCTGGACACGGGCACGGCCAATTCTGCTCCTGTGCTCAGCTGGGAGCTCCTTTGCTCCCTGGCCCTGGCTTAGCCCCACGACCACTGAGAAAGCCAGCACCCACCCCAAGGCCGGGCTCTGCTCTGCAACCTGGGCTTGCTTTGGAGGCAACCCCGCATGAAGAGGGGACGTCATGTTCCTCCAAAATCACCAGGGAGGCCAAGGAATAAGCTCTTCCCTGAGCAGCAGTGGGTCAGGGACACCCAAAGAGACACTGGGCCTTGAGTGAGAGGTAGTGTGAGGACAGTAAAGGAAATCAGAGATACGGGGAGGAAATAACAAAAGTGAGTCAGCTGAGAAATACGCAGGCAAGGGCAGCTTTGGAAAACTAATCTGCAAGAGATAACTGCCTGGGATGGAGGAGCCGCAAAGTCAAGCGAATCGCGAGGGAGATGGAGAATCACGGCACAGAGGTGTTTGAAACCCCAGTGCCCAATGTGGTCCTCTGCATGTATCCGCACCATGCTTGGTGACATCACCCATGGGTGCTGGAAGGAGTGTGGGGCAGGAGTGGGGCTGAGCACCCACATTTGGCTGCTCTGGACAGCACATGGGCTCAGGACAGATTTAGTAGCTTCCAAACATTTCCATAGCCCCTGAAATCCTGCGCTATGCTTTTATCCCCGTGCAGACGGGACTAGCTGTGGTGCAGCCAGCCTGCTTTTAGTCCGGTGGAGATTAAGCTCTCCAGGGCCTAATGGCAATTCTTTTGGCAACCATTCAGCAGGCCTTAATCCATCTTATCTCCCCTCTGAAAGGATGAATTAGGCGCGTCTCCAAGTGATCAATGGGGAGCAGAAGCGACAGGAGCTCTAGCAGCACACAAGCTGCTGTGGGCTCCCTGGGGCTGCCCTACATACGGCAAAGAGGCCGTGTAGCTGCAGTCCCGCGGGCAAAGGCCGAAGCAATTTGGGGGCCTGAGAAGAGGCATCGTTAAAGGTCCCGTTGGCCGGAAACTCAGCACACTTTCCCCTGCACATCAGCACCTTCTCATGTTGCTCCCACTGAACATCCAGATGTTGGGATTACTAGTCGTGCCTGAGAGTCTTGGCCCGAATATTGAAGGCCCGAATTTCCTTGGGATTTGCCTGGGTATGAGTCAAGGGCGGGTTCTTGTCCCCTTCACACTGGGGGAAGCAGGCAGGACTTCTCCGTGCTGGCTCCCTGGTGGGAACAGGAGGAGATAGGCGCTGGGGACAACGTGGCCCTGCAGTGACACATCACTGCTCCCCTTGTGCAAAGGCTCCCACAACACCACTAGCACCTTTCCAGTCCTTGCAGCCCATTTGGTACCCAGGGATGTCCCTGCTCTGGCAGCGGGATGTGTCTGGACTCATCTCACCAGCCTGCAGAGGACATCATGGCCATTACGCCATCTGGCCCATCTTTTACCGGGCAATCACTTTGCAGCCATATGAAACTGCATTCCCACTGCCACTCTCGCTGTCCCACGGTTGTGCACTCGCCATCTCCTTCACAGGGACTCTGAATCTGCCTGTTTGCAAACTTTGTCCCGATGTCGCTAATAATAACTGTGTTAATTGGGCGTCTCTCCCAGCTCTGCATGATTTGTTTGGTCATTTACGGGGGGATATTGTCACGCTAACACAAATGAGGGGTGGCACATCTCCCCCGCAGCTGTCTGGAGCACAGGACCTGTGTCTGAGCCGGTGACCTGGGGCGCTCGCTGCACTCCCTGCCAGGGCGACCTGCTCGCTGCGGGCACTGCAGTCAAGGACGTCGCGCGGCTCAGCTCGGCGTTGACGTTTCGCCAGAGGGATCGTGGCTTAGACCTCCGCCGAGCACGAAGGCAGTGGAGGAGGGGGCTTGCATAAGACGTCTCCACCATAGGCACCGAGAGGCAAAGAACTAGGTCCCAGCCAAGCTTTCTGCCCCCAAACTGCCGGCTATCGCTGGGTTTTAGATGACCGCCCATCACTGTGGCATCTTGGCTTCTCTCGGCCCCTTCTGCACAAAATCACTAATGACAATGAAATCTTCTGGGGACTCTGCAGAGCCTGAAATTTCCTGCTTTTCCGGGTCAAACCCCTGCTGGAGGTGGGCGTTTGGGGGTTTAACGTCTTTTCGGGCACGTTATTGCTCGGCTGACAGATGGCCCAGCTCGCTCGCGCACCAGCCTGGCTGGGGGTCTGGGCCGTGGGGTGGAGCCCGGGCAGGGTCTCACGGCCCTGCGTCTGCCGGGGGGACCGGATGGCCCCAGGATCAGAACCAGACGGGACGGCTGCCCTCCAGCCGTGCCGTGGCCCGCGGCTGCTCGGAGGTGCCCGCTGGGTGCTTAGAAAATCACGGCACGGGCTCTCTCCCCGTGATAATGAGATGCGAATAAGGAAAACACCCTTGGGAAGGGTTTGGGTGGTGGGTCAGAGCTTTCCAGCCCACCTGAGCCACGTTTTCACGCTTTGCTCTTCAGCTGCAGGAGCTGTGATCTTGGGTAAGCGGCAGCGGAGGGCTGCTGTTCTCCTGGCTTGGGAGCCGAGGCATCGGGAGCATTCCTGGATATCGCACGACTCACGAGACCTTTACAGGAGAGAGGATTTTTGCGGAGACCTGACACAGCCTGGCTGCTTATGAGCCATCCACTCGGCTTCAGCAGCAGTTTTCGCGAGAGGGTGAAGCTTGGAAAGGGGGATCCGAAGCATCGGGCAGCCGTTCAGGGGAGCAGCACGTGCACAAGGCACCGACGGAGCCTGGGCAAGTGACCAGCAGAAGGTCCCCAATTAGGCCCCTCTTGGCAGGGGAGGAATGTTTTTGGTTTCCAGTTTCCTGTCAAGACCAGAAAAAAATTAACCACGCTGGGAAATGAAAGAAACTGGTTTCTTAGGGGGAAGGAAAAGCTTTTAGCACCTGGAAAACCCTTACAGTGAGCCACGCGCCCTGGCCCTGGGCCTTGAGAGGGGGCAGAAACGGGTGGAGGACGGTCCCGCAGTCGCTGCTGCGGAGGATGGGGGCCACCAAGCCCGGGGTCCTTGGCTGGCCGGGGGGTGCTGGCACTTGGGGGCCCGGGGGCGAGCAGCAGTCGGGAAGCACTGCACGTGCTCTCCAGCGCGCTCGGAAACCCAAGCAGCCAGGATCCCGCTTCAGGAGCTGCCTCTACCCCCTGGCCCTGAGCAACCCCTCTGCAAACACCCCGGCAGAGCCGGTGCTGGGCAGCTGCCAGCGGGCCGAGACGCCCCGCCGCGGGGCTCCAGCCCCGTGCCACGTCCTCGCATGGCTCCGACGTCCCCCGCGCCGCGGAGAGCAGCCCGTCGCCGTCGCCCTGGACCTCCTGGGATGGGGCCAGCGCCGAGCCTCGCTCCCGGCGCCCGTCCTTGCTCCCGACCCCGGGCATCTGCCTGCCTGTTTGCTTTGCTCTGTGCTGAGCTGGCTGCTGACCCCGCCGCTCGTGAGTCAGCGTCTGAGAGGGGCTGAAAAGGCAGCTGAAAGCTCTCCAGGTGCTGCCGGGGTGAAACCCTGGCCGGCGTGTCCGGGCCTCCCGGGGCCCTCCGGAGCGGCCCCCGGCCCTCCCACGTTTCGCGGGCGTCGCATCACGGGACGCTGCAGCAGCGGTTCCCAGCGGCTCTGCGAGGCCGCGTTAGGCAGGGGCACAGCAGAAAGCCCTGCATTGGGCAGGGACCCCCCAACATCCCTCCCAGCCTCTCTTTCCCGATGGTTCTTGGAGGCTTTGCTGGAAAATTTAAGCTGTGTCTCTTTGTCAGTGGTGCATTTCTCTCCTTGGTCCCCAAAGCTCCTGTTTCCTCTGGAATAGGAAACTTCAGCTTATTGCAGCAGTCACACGCAACAAGTTAATTTGTTCTGACTTTCCAGACAAGTTCAAGGGAAGAAGGCTCCCAAAATAACAGACTTTGGCTCAAAAAGCCCAAGTAACAGACGCAGCAAGAGCCGCTGGCCGTGCTCCCGAGCCCCAGGACGGGGCAGCTGGGAGCCCCGTATGAGCAGCTGACTCTGGGCCGTGATCCCATCTCCAGGGCTACTGCTGGAGCTGATGTCTGTGGCTAGGGATGCCCGAGCGGCACTGAAATTCTTGGAGTCAAGAAAAACCCATTTGGTAATTCACTCCGGGATCAACGGAAGAGCTGGGCACATCCCCTGTTCCCCACGAACCACTTATTTGCCCAATGGATTCAGGGCAACGGAAACAGGGAATTAAAGTTGAATTTGGCAAATAGGCGTTGGCTGCACTTGGGGAAATCTGGGGAGAAAAAGCCAAAATGCTTCATGACGCACTATCAAAGGGAAACATTTTGACTTTTCATTACTAGCAAAGCTTCATTTTGGATCCCAGCAGCAATTAATTGAAAAGTAGAAAATGAAGCTGCAAATTTTTAGGCAGAAAGTCAAGTGTTGCAGGACCTGCCCGTTGCTTTCTGCTGTAAACTTGCACTTTAATTCTAACCCGGGTTCATCTCGCTTCAGCTGCAGTCACTGGATGCCCTCGTGTCTATTCCTGGCCCGAAGAGCCCTGCGCCAGCAGAAATCCCCTCTGCGTTGCATCACCGAGAGTGGTTGAACTCTGGTGCATGCCGTCTCCAAAGCAACAAGCAGCTAAAATTGGTAGAAAGCATGATCTGAGCTCGAGCCAAGATTAATTTTTAATTGCTTCTAATTTCATTCTCTTTGGCTCGGGTTCCAGGCCCTGCAGAAAGGTCACAGCAGCAGGTGCGGGGCTGAGCCACCCCCGGCCGGTGCTCCAGCCAGCGCCGCGGCCCTGCTCCGGCCAACGCGCCCTACGAGGAATGCGAGGACTTCTGCTGGCAGCCTTCAGCCAGGGCTGGGCCGTGACCCTCCAAAGGGTTTGGAATTGTCGGTGCCTGGAAAGATTTGCAGGGGCTTTAGGGAATTCCTGGGGGTTGGCTCCGTGTAGCTCCCTGTTCTGGACATCCTGGGACGCGTGCCCGGGGAGGGCAAAGGGCTTGCACAGGTCCCATGGGAGCGTGTAGGATCAGCTCCACGGGCCGTGGTGCTCTGCCGTTGCCCACGTGTTCCCCCTGCACGGCCGTGGCAGGGCTCCCGGCTCGGCTGGCCTCACTGAACCCTCTCACCTGCCCAAACGAGCATCCCTGCTCCCGCAGGAAACCCCTCTGCCATCCTCATGGAGAAGGGATTTAGTGTCTTAACTGAGCCCCTGAAGCCAGGAGCCCTGCTCCTCCTGGGCCACAGCTCACAGCCTGGAAGCGGTCTTTCAGCTTTTGCTTTTCTGCATTCAAAAAAACCGCCATGGTGCAAGGATTTGCTTCTAAAACCCGAACTCCTTGCAGCAGCCCTACTTCCCAGCCCAGCCCTGCAGCATCCCCGCTTCCCATCCGCACGCCCCAGGCTGGGAACATGCCGCGGGCTGGGAGCCTGCCAGCCGGGGGGTGACCCGGCAGCAAGGTGCTTCTGACATGGAGATACAAGAGGAAGCTAAGAGGCTCGGTTTGCATTCGCTGAAATGCATCTCTTCTCCCGGACGCCTGTCGCGCAGAGCCGGGATTAGGAGGCCACTTCCCCGGTGCGTTTCACGGCTGCCGCCGGAGAGTGAAAACCATCTGGTTCTGGCTGAGAGCTCTGGAACCTCCCACAAAAGCCCCCAAACATGCCACGCTTATGCTGACCAAGCAAATATTTATTCAAATGACAAAGGTCACTTCTTCCCTTTTTGACAGCTATTTTTGTAGCATGTACTAAAGTCCAAGGAGAGCGGAGCTGCAGAGCCATGCGTGACATGCTAAGGACGAGGCTCCTTCCCTCGCGCCAGCTCAGGACATCAGAGGGATTTAAGGGAGAGGAAACAAACCTAAGAAATCATCCCAGGGCAGGAATGGGGAGGACAGGGTCCCTCCGCTCTGCAGTTTTTGTGCTCCCCGTGCGAGTGCCAGCACCGGCGCGGTGCGGGGCAGCGAGGCGCAGGGGTTGCGCGTGCCTGGCCATGAGATGCCCACGACTGGAGTGACACCAGGGCAGCCCCAGCGTGGTGCCGCCTTTCCTCACTAAGATATTTTGTTTTCCTGCTCCTCTGTGAGGCCCTGTGGAGAGGGCCCTTGTTCCTAACCTCTGCCCTGGCACCTTCCCTCCGTGCGCCCGGGGCTCCAGCACCAACGTCCCCTGCAATCGCCCCAGCAAGCTCCCAGCTGGGGTTTTGCAGCCACTGCCTGGTGCAGTCATCCAGGGCTTGTGCAAACAAGTGGCAACGTCCCAGCAAGGAGAGGGCAAAGCTGACGGTGTGGGCTGGGTTTCCCTCTGCCCAAAGCCCCGAGGCTGCTGCGGTGGCCCCAGTGCGGCCCCCAGGCAGGTGACGTGTGGCGAGCAGCTGTGAACGTCTCGGTGACATTCAGCACCACGCTGAAAGCATCAAGTCAGAGTGGAGCCACCAGGCCGGAGACTCCCGTCAGGCTGCAGGGATCACCGGTTCCTTTGACTCACCAACAGTTAAAATAACAATTTGGGGCATTTGAGATTAATTTAATGCTGATTTTCTTAGCAGCTCAGAAAGCTGGAAGATGCTCTTGGCCTAGGGATCTGCAAACCCCAAATGCCCTCCGGGGTCTCATGCCCCTCTGTGCTGCCTCTGCATGTCCTTTTGGCGCAGATTACCCGAAACCTGGGTCGCTGCTCAGGCCCGTGTCCCCTGGCATCTGCAAGGAGGCAGATGTGGCTGGGGACTTAGCCGTGACGCTAACAGATATTTCCCCCAGTCCTTTCTGTCGTCAAGCCGGAGCGGCTCACTCCCACGGTGTGGATAAGGGAGAGCGTCCCACGCAGTGCAGGAAGCCTCCTCCGCAGCTGCACCCGGATTTGCTCCAGAGGTGGAAAAAAAACACAGCAACGCCAGCCCAGCCCGTAAGTCTGACATGGATATGAACAATGTTTCCTAGTGAAACGGTGCTTGAATCATCGCTGAGTTACAGGAATAGGTTCGACTTACAAGCATGCATTCCCGACGGAAATTCCTGGCTTGGAGCTGGTTCTCTGTGTGCGCTTTCTTGGACTGTGCTGCTGGCCATGACAGCATATGTGCAGCCTGCGGTCTTGTTTCTTGGCTGAGTAAACACTATTTTTTTTTGCAAATACACCTTTCTTGATATTCCAATATCCCCTTCTTCAGGTGCCCTGAAATTTCATCAGAAGTTCAGTTTTTCTCCAGAAACCCTGCCAGTGCTGCTGGTGAGATGTCCCTGGGGACCCACATGTTGGGAGGATGACTATTTACCAGAAACGGCTGGTGGACTAGTTGCTCCAGGGAAAATCCTAATGAGCAGGATTCTCCAGCAAGGTGTTGTGACGTGGTTGTCTCTGTGGTGACCAGCTGTGTTATCTGTCATATCCCTCATGTTCCTCTGATGTTAAACAAAATCCTTCCGAATATTGGACACGTGTGGATGCACTTGGAGGCTTGGGGTGGGGGGGTCTAGACAGGGTCCCTATCTTTGTAAGTTCTCCTGAGCTCAGACCGTCTGTTTTCTATAGTCCTCTCACGTGCCGAGAGGTATGTCCGGGTGGAAACCAAAGCGGTGGTGTGCTCTGCTCCAGCCTCTCACCCCCGAGGGGAATCCTGGCTTCTCTGGTGAATCAGAGACCGTATCAGAACTTTGCATTTTTTGCAGCACGGTCCTTCCTTCTGCAGGCCGCCCTGGGACATGGCCCAGGCGAGCTTCCCCCCCGTCCACGCCAGGCCAGGGATAAAACAGATTCTTAAAATAGCCTTGCCGGGTGACGTAGTTTCCTTGAACGTGGCTTTGGCCAAGAGGTTTCTTTCCACAGTGCTGGTCGCCTCATCCTCCATGCCATGTCTGAGCTCGGGGCCCGACCGGACCGGCTCGGGGTGCACAGACTGACGGGGAGGTGGAGGTGAACCATCGCCCCTTCACCCAGCTGCTCTTACATGAGATACTGGGCGGCAGAGGTGGGAGGAAATGGCAGAGGATGGGTTGGTTTTGTGCTGAGCGCATGGAAGGATCCCTTGCACGTGGCCAAGGTGTCTTCTTGCTGGCGAGGACTGGGCTGCTCTCTGCCTGGGGCTCGTGGCCAGCTCACGGGGACCAGGTCCCTGTCTCAGCCGCACCTCTCTGGAGCTGACGGTGCTGTGCACGACGCACATCCCGGGCAGCTGGGGCCTTCGCGACGTGCCAGCCCCCCCGTGCCCTCGGGCAGATACCCGCGGTGGGGATCACGGGCTGGGGAGGGCAGGCCCAGAGCTCTCCCTGCAGACACCCACCCAAATCCCAAGGCGCTGGCTGTCCTGACCCTCAGCTCGAGGCCTCGGATGCCTCCACCGGCACAATCCTTTCCTCCAGCCCAGGTCTCCTGGCCACCGAGGCCACAAGATACTGTGCGAATCTGAGCTGCTCAACCAGTTAAAGTTAAGCTGAAAAGTCCTCTAATTTGGAAACATCGCCATGCACAAGAGCTATCCCAGCACAGCAGATGGGGAGAGCTGTACGGGCCCCAGCCTGGTGCACAGCCCGTCCCCGCCAGCCCCCGACCAGCACGCTGGAGCAGGGCTCTCCTCCGCACCCCGGCCTCTGCTTCCCCCGCTCCAGCCTGGCTTCCCCAGCTTGCAGCCAGCCGTTCCCAGGGACACCGTTAACGAACGCCCGTTCGTTATGCCAAGGGCCTCACTCACTGCAGGGCACCCAGGGCTCTCACCCTTCTGGCGTTCACCCACTTATAGATGTCCTGCATGATTTTAAGACAGGTACTTCTTTCTATTTACCTCTCTCACTTCGCCCCTCCGGTAGCAGCATAAACCTTTGCTCATGTCGCGTCCAGGGTAGATCACCCTAAAACCACCCGCTGCGCCAGTAAGGGCCAGACATGTCCTGACCACCCCATCCTTCCTGGGGACAGTTGCGCACAACCCCATCCTTCCTGGGGACAGTTGCGCACAACCCCATCCTTCCTGGGGACAGTCATGCACAACCCCATCCTTCCTGGGGACAGGCACGCACAACCCCATCCTTCCTGGGGACAGGCACGCACAACCCCATCCTTCCTGGGGACAGTCATGCACAACCCCATCCTTCCTGGGGACAGGCACACACAACCCCATCCTTCCTGGGGACAGTCATGCACAACCCCATCCTTCCTGGGGACAGGCACGCACAACCCCATCCTTCCTGGGGACAGGCACGCACAACCCCATCCTTCCTGGGGACAGTCATGCACAACCCCATCCTTCCTGGGGACAGGCACACACAACCCCATCCTTCCTGGGACAGGCACGCACAACCCCATCCTTCCTGGGGACAGTCACGCACAACCCCATCCTTCCTGGGGACAGGCATGCACAACCCCATCCTTCCTGGGGACAGGCATGGACAACCCCATCCTTCCTGGGGACAGTTGCGCACAACCCCATCCTTCCTGGGGACAGGCACGCACAACCCCATCCTTCCTGGGGACAGTCATGCACAACCCCATCCTTCCTGGGGACAGTCACGCGCACCCAGGAAGGACCAGCAAAACATGCCCTGATGTTTCAGCAGTGGGAACCATCGTCTGCACGGTTCGTGGCCCTCTCCCCGGCGTGGGGCGAGCAGGGGAGGAGGGACCAGCCTCGAGCCGGGCAGGAGCACCGCTGCAGCGCCCATGGTGCTGGAGACAGATCTGTGCCCCAGGCTGGGTCCACACGAGGTGGAAGAGGGGCGGCTGCACTGCGGGGCCGCGAAGCCACGCTCATCGCAGGCTGGGAACGCGCGGTGCCGACAGGGCGAAGGGGGTTTATCTCCGGGGAGCTGGCGGACACTGATCCGTCACCGCTGTCCGAGGGGCGGCCAGGCATCCAGGCGCCTCTCGCCCTTGCAGCCCTCGGAGGAAGGAGATTTGCAGCACGGTGTGGGCAGCATTTCAGGTGGACCGGGCTGCCCAGGAGCCAGCGGGGACCCAGGGTGGCATGTGAAGTCCCTCCACTGGGGAGTTTGGTTTGTCTGTGCTCCGAGCTGCCTGGGGAACCATGAAGGAAGAAAACGGAGTGCACGACCTCCCAGCTGATCTATTATGCATGAAGCCCAGCCCTGAGCGTGGTGGCGGTTTATAGCAGCAGATTTCTTCTGCTCTTGGTTTTCTCATTAGAAATCCTGTCCGTGCTACCAGGGCTCATGGTGCGTGACCGGATCATGGACACACAGAGTGCAGCAAGACTTTTTCCCCTTTGGAAAATATGGTTTCTTCCAAAATAAAATATTCCCTGGCCAAGGGCATTGATATGGGTGGTTTCCTAAATGTTTTCCAATTAGGAGAAGTGAACCCCAAAGCTGTGATTTTAAAGCAACACTTCAGAACACAAATTGCAGTTTTCAGTTTGAAATGTTGACGTCAGTGTGTTCCATGATCTCAGGGTGTCGCTGGTAGCTACAGCTATTTTGACATCCTGAGTCACTTTGATGGGAAATGTCCTATTTCGGTTTCATCTGGGGTTTTTGGGGGGACTTCCTAGTTTCTGGGCTGTGTTCAGGATTTCACTTTTCTGTGTGCTTCGCAAAGAGGAAGCAATTTCCAAGCACCCCACCCCTCTTGGGCAGTTTCTTGGGGTCTGGCTTTTTTTCTGTGGATACCTGTTTATCCTGACTGTGACCAGGAGCATTGCCAGATGCCACATGCATGCAGCTCCAAGGGGCACATGCTCAGTGCCTGACAGGTGAGGTGGTTCAAAGAGAGCATCTTATCTGAAAGCTCAGACACAGACTTTGACCTGCTTCAGATTTGTTACCGTCTGCAGAGCAAAGTCCCACAGATCGAAAAATCCATCTATACTGGAAAAAAAGTCCCACCACATTTGTTTTTCTAAGGGAAGAAAACTAAATCAAGGTTGTTCTATCCCAGCCATACACAGCAGAATCGCTTTATTGCCATATGCTCCTTCTCTTGGCTGTGCAAGAGAACATAAGGGAAAGCTGAAATTTCTGACCTGGAAATGTTCTTCTGGTGGGAGATATTTATAGGATGGCTCTGCACAAAGGCACAGGGGGCTGAAGCCTGGCTGAAGGTTGCTGTGATGCCAGTCGACCCCCTTACTTCTACAGGGAGGCCGTGGTGACCCCAGTGCTTCCCGGGGCACGAGCCCAAGGACATGAAGCTCTCTCCAAGGCGTATTGTCCATGCACTGGTCCAGGCAGCAGGGCAGCCTGCACCCAGCTCCTGCCTGAGTGTCCGGGGGATGCTGGCACCTGGATGTGCCGAGCGCCCACAGCTCCTCCAGGCACGTTGGGTGGTGGGTCCCGGGGTCCGGGATGTCCCCAGGCCTCTATCTGCAGGTATCCCCAGGTCCGGTGCCTCCCGCTTGTGAAGCCAAGCCTCACACCAGAGACGAGGGCTCCTGCCAGCTGGGCAGAGTTCAGATCCTCCCGGCAGGCAGGAAAATGCTCATTTTGCAACTAAGGAAACTGAGAAACAGCTGAGCTCACTGTCAAGGCAGGGAAAAGAGCCCAGGGCTGTAAATGGGGCCAATCCCCACCTCCTGTCTCCCTGTCACCACGGATCCATAGCCCTCCCGTAGCCCACTGGGCGCTCAGACTTCAATGCCATTGCACCAGCAAGGCTGCTGGGAAACTATTTGCTGAAAAATTTTCTGCTTTGGGGCATTTTCATGCTTTTTTTTTTAAGTTTTCACTGAAAAAAGAAGAAAGTTATTTTTTCATCGCCTAACACCCACACGTCCTGTGGGGTGAGGTCTAAGTATGAAAACGCAGAAAAAATTTAGATAAGGATTAAAACACACTTATATACCCACTTGGAAATCGTTCACAGGAAAGAGAAAGTCTGTTCTCGGTCGCTTTGGTTCTTTGCTCCAGCAGAGCCTTTGCCGTCTCTTCCCTTCCCGGAGCCCATGTGAGCTCCGACCTTCTGCAGCCAAGGGCGGCCAGAAACGTTCCCACCTCTGAGACGCATCGTGAGACACCCAGGCACCGTTTGGGGCATCTCGGTACATGGGTTAGGTCCGGCCTCGGGGAGCTGGCGCTGAGAAACGGCACGGTGACCTCGCCTGGTCCTTCAAGGCAGAGCCGTGAATCTCCCTGCGGTTTGGCCACGGGAGCAGGCCGAGGAGCCAGACTTGGGCCACATTAGTCATAAACCAAACAGGAAGCCGCTGGGGAGAGGTTCGATGCTGACCTGGACCTGGGAGGACTGTGCTGAAATGCCTGTTGGTTTTTTCCAGTGCGTTGGCTGCTCTGATAAGGAATATCCCGCTACGTGCAGAGCTTGCCTTGCCTTCCTCCAGCCGAGGCCCCACAGCCCTCTCCGGAAGGTGTCCTGAGACAGCAGCTCCTCTGCTGGATGTGGGAAACCTGGAAGTGGCTGTGTGGGGATGCAGGAACCCAGGGACCAGCAGGTCCCTCAGCACGTCACTGCTGAGACCGGTGGGTGCAACACTGGATCCAGCGCCAGCATCACCCCGGCCCTGGCGTCAGCTCCGTGTTGCCAAGACGAGCTCTGACCAGCTCAGGCCATCCCTCGCTGTGTCCGGGTACTGATGGTGTCCTGAAGAGGTGGGGACCTGCCTAGCAGCACCATCGAAGGCTGCAGACAACCTCACGAGCGAAATGAGTGATGAGCGTGGCACGTGGAAGAGATCCGCAGGCCTACGGGCACGTACTCATCAATTACCCTGCGCGGTGGCGAGTGCCCGGGTGCCGGTGTGCCCACCTGTCCCGAATGTCCTGGGGTGGCCAGAAACCTTTCCGGGCAGCAGAAGTGACCGCGAGGTTTATAACGCAGCGCAGCCAAAAAGACTTTAGTGCCGTGTCAGCGGAACCAGCTCCTGAGGGCTCCTGCCAGCAGGACGAAGGGGTCACGGACACGGGCAGACGCCCATTGATAATTGGCAAGTGGAGCCAGAACCGCCTCGGTCCTCCATCCCAGAGGATGGTTTGAGGGACTAGGGAGGGACCTGTCAGCATCACGGACTCGTTCGCTCACGCTCACGGCTGCAGGTCTCTCCTTCCAGCAGTTCTGGGCAACTCCTTCCAGAAAAGGCAGAGGAAACGAAAGGGCTTCCAGAAAACATCTAGGGAAACCTCCTGTCACTAATGCACCATGGAGCCCACTAAAGGCTCTTCCAAAGCCCCTGTACCCATTGCCGGGCAAAGGTTGCTAACGGAAGGGAAGCTACCGTAGTCTCTTTGAGAAACAAGAGCCCAGATATGTTTTCCTTTGGTAGAAAAGCTCTTTTCCTGAAGAGGCCTGTGGAAATGATGCCTTCACTGTGCTTCTCCCAGCCCTCTTTTCCACCCGGGCCAAGCGGAGGACACGCAGCCTGCGGCTAGCAGCGGTCTGCACGGGCCGTGCGGCCAGGGCCAGGGCACCGCAGCATGCCGCAGTCAGGCTGAACCCACACCCCTCGTCAGGGAACACGGCACTTCCCAAAAATAGGTTTGCGCAGAGCAGACCAACTTCCTGGAAGCAGGTAGACCCTCCAAAAAAGGGTTTTCTCCCTTCCCAATTATCCTGATTAATGTGGAGTCCTTCATGTCATCAGATGATCTGGTGGAAAAGACATCAAGATCGTGGACAGGCTGAACAGGTTCACCTGGGCCAGGCTTACTGCCTGCTGGGTACAACTATTTCCTTCCAAAGGCCAGCAAAAATACGGTCTTGCGCAGCATGTAGTCCAGCCCTTCATGTGCGGCCTGGGTGAACCAAGGGCAAGGCGCTCCGATGTGGAACATCCCCCTCGGGAGACCTGGAGCTCCCTGCATGAGCGAGCTGCGAGCGCAGCCAGCAAGAGCCACTAATTCAAAACGCATGTTATTTAAATTGAAAGATGACTGTAAAAATAAGGGTCTGATTTCTCAGGCTGCCAAGCCTCCCACGTTAACCAAAGGCCTCTGATTTCCTGTCTTCTGGTGAATGTGACCTTCTCCACAGTAACCTTAGAGCTCCCTGAGGAGCCCCGGAGATGGCAGGAAGAATAAAGGGTAGCAAAGACTTGCATAACTTCCATTCAGCCCCGCCAGGAAAATAAGGGGGCTGGCTGGAATGAGAGTGTCAGTGGCCTTTTGTGTTGGCTCTTTATGTGACCGTGAAACTGCCTTCCTTGCTCCTGACTAACGGTCCATGAGAACCTCCCGCAGTTAGGAGAACCCCAGGTCTGCAGCGGGTGAATGCAGCCAAGGCTGCAGCCTCCTCCCTGTCCCCTGGAGCCTGGGGGTGACGGTGCAGACTGGGGCACTGACTTCTGGCAGTTGTCACCGAGCGGACATGGGCCTCACTTGGGCTGCCAGCGATCTACCCAGGGCTGCTTTGCTGCGCTCAGCGGGGCTGCTGGCAGGGAAGACTGGAAGAGTGAAGGTGGAAACGGAGCCCGTGGGACATCACTGCACTCACGATGCATCTGGGCCTTGCTGGAGACGGAAGCTGCAAGGAATTTTCCATGGGTCATTCCTGACTCACCCTGCTTGGAAGTTAATCTCCACTCAAGAGGAAACACCATCGAAAGAAGAAGCCCTTCTGAACCAGCCAAGGTGAACGGAGGGGTCCCTGGCCCCGGGGAAGGACAAGCCGGGGTGCTCAGCCAGCCCTGTGCAGCTCCCCGCTCTGCTACGGCCTCCCTGCACGCTCCAAAGGGGAGCTGACTCCAACATTATGGGGTCCCTCAGGAAAGCGTCACTTGCTGGGTGACAGCATGGTCCTACCCTGTCCCCGGAGCCATGGGAAGGACTCTGCTATGAGCTTGGAGAGGGGGTTTCTGGCCCAAGAGCTCAGCAGACTTCCAAGTGTCACTGGGTTAAACCCAGTTCAGCCGCACGTGCCACAGGTCCGTCCAGACTGCAGGACCCGGGCTGGTCCCTCGCGGCGTTGCACCGGGGCCAGGAGCCGCACAGCCGCTCCCCGGAGCAGGGCAGCCGCACCGCCTCGGAGTTTTGTTTGGATGAAGCTCACGTTTGGGAGGAGCAGGAGTGAGTGACCCCAGCATATGGCTCTTCCACCTGCCAGACCCACGTAGGCAGCAGGGCTGTGCCCCACAGATGTGTGATAGATAAATCACTCCCACAGCTGGGTTTGACTCGAGACCAAGCCCAGACGGGTGCCCGGCTCCGGCCGGGACTGCTGCCAGGGCCCGTCCGGGTGAGACGTGCCTGCTGCGCTCAGACCGGGAGGGAGTAGGAAATTCCCGCTGGATGTGCCCCAACCTCCACTGCATCAGGAATAATTGTTTCTGTGAGACCTAAATCTATCCGTGAAACAGCGATGGACTAATTCACTCGTGCCCTCTTCCCTTTTCTTGGAGGCACCCTTAGGTTTGCTGTTGCTAACAATAAAGCGACGCTGTGCTCAACCTTCCTGTAAACCAGCATCGCTCCCGGGCCTCCGGGTGACGTGAGCCCGAGGCTGAGCAGCTGCAGGAATTTCTCCGAGTTCAGACCGTGCTGAACTTTCGCCCAGTGACCTGCTGGGTCAGCGTGGGAAGGAGCGGGATGGAGAAAGGCAGAGAACAAAGACGCCCATCACCGCCCGCCCGCCCGCCGGCAGCAGCGCGCATCCCGAGCACCCGCTGCTCGCGGGACGACACGCTCGCCTTGCAAAATGCTTCTGTGCCACGAGACGGGCGAGGGCTGTTTGGGGCTGCGGTGCGCAGGAGAGCCGCGCTCGCGCGGGGGCAAAGCCTTTCCCAGCGGCGGAGGCAGCCTGCGCCGGGAGGGATCGCATGGGAGAGGAGGTGTCAGAAATCAAATGCAAATCACTCAGCCAAAGTTGCTTCAGCAGAAGAAATACAGGGGATAAAAGACGTCATAGCAAAGTAAACTCCTCTCCGTGCCCTGCTCTGCCTCAGATCCCGTGCAGGGGGTGGCTATGGGGGATGAGGGGATCCTGTGACTGCAGAGGGACCCCCCCAAAAAAATAACTCGCTCTGCAGTCTGCTCTGCTCTCACCAAGATCCTGCTGGGGCCACAGGGTTGATCCCAGCTGGGCAAACCCCGCTGGAGCATGCAGAGACCTGGCCAGGGTCGTTCCACAGGCTGGGACGCCGTGCTGCTCCCTGGGGTGCTCGGGTGTCCCAAAGGTTTCCAGGTCTGGGGGGCTGGGACAGGGTCCTTGGGGGGACCCTTCTGGGGACAGCGTCTTTGTGGGGACTGTTTTGGGGTCAGCATCCTTGTGGGGACCCCTCTGGGGTCAGGGTCCTTGTGGGGACCCTTCTGGGGACAGCGTCTTTGTGGGGACTGTTTTGGGGTCAGCATCCTTGTGGGGACCCCTCTGGGGTCAGGGTCCTTGTGGGGACCCTTCTGGGGACAGCGTCTTTGTGGGGACCCTTTCAGGGTCAGCATCCTTGTGGGGTCCCTTCTGGGGTCAGGGTCCTTGTGGGGACCCTTCTGGGGACAGTGTCTTTGTGGGGACCCTTTTGGGGTCAGCATCCTTGTGGGGTCCCTTCTGAGGACAGCGTCCTTGTGGGGACCGTTATGGGGGCAGGGTCCTTGTGGGGTCTCTTCTGGGGTCAGCGTCCTTGTGGGGACCCTTTCAGGGTCAGCGTCCTTGTGGGGTCCCTTCTGAGGACAGCGTCCTTGTGGGGTCCCTTCTGGGGACAGCATCTTTGTGGGGACCCTTCTGGGGTCAGCGTCCTTGTGGGGTCCCTTCTGAGGACAGCGTCCTTGTGGGGTCCCTTTTGGAGTCCGGGTCCTTGCAGGGTCCCTTCTGGGGTCGGCATCCTTGTGGGGACCCCTCTGGGGACAGGGTCCTTGTGGGAACCCCTCTGGAGCCGGACCAGCTGCACAGCGGGGAGGGTCCTTTGCATCCCCCGTGGCCGTGGGAAGGGGACAGCCCCCGTTCTGCCAGCCCCGTCCCCGGGCGCAGGCGCCCACCCGGGGTCCTGCCCCACGGCCCGCACGGGGTGCAGCAGCCGGGGCTGCGCCTTGGCCGCAGCCGGGCGCCTTCCCGCCGTCTCGCTCCCTCGCTGGGCCATGCCGTGGCTCCTCCGCGGTGCCGGCTGCCGGGCTGTGCACGGGCTCTGCCTTCCCAGACGCCCGCAGAGAGGGGCGAGGAGCAGGTCTCGCCTTGCCCGTCTCCCAGACCGGCTCTCAGCCCGCGCAGGACGGACCCGGGCTGCCGTCAGCATGGAGAGATGCACCGCGAGATAAAACCGCTTTGGACAGTCCATTTTAAGCTCTATTTAAACCTGAGTGCATCCGACTACAGACAACACCTTTCCATTAATCCGTGGTCATCCGCAGCTCTGGGTAGCTCAGTGCCTTGGGGAAGTTTTCATTTTCGTACGTTAAAAATTCATATTTCTCAGGGCAAATTGGACATGTCTCAATAGGAAAAATACATCCAAAGTAAAATGCATAAATCATGTGCCTTCTGAGCATCTCTGCATCTTACATGAGCTCTCTCCTGCCTCAGCACAGGCAGCACCAACGCAGAAAATAACTAGTGGGAACACGTTCACCTCGGTACCCTGCATAACCCCGCCGATTCCCAGGCCGCTACGCGGGGCAGACCGAGGCTGGGTAACTCCGGGGCAGGCAGCTGCGTTACACGCAGGATTCATTTAGCCTGATGATGTTAACCCGGAATAATAGTCGACACTTGAAATTGTGTTTCCCTGTTTGTCCCAGCGACTCGAGTGTTTTGTGTTTCCCGATCTGGAGGGCTCTTGAGACGCTGCTGAGAACGCGGCGCGGGGGCACTCCAGCCTCTCGCTCTCCTGGCACGGCTCCTACCAGCTGTCATTTTTTCTGGGATGCTGAAAAATTGCGGCAACGAGGCAAAAAGATAAAAGAATTTTCACATTTTCTGTGGGGGGAAAAAACCCGCTGTGGGAATTTGCAGCAGGGAGCGGCCCAGAGATGCTGCTGGGGGGTGACACCCGGAAAGCCGGCCGGACCCAAGTGCTGCCGCCAGCACTATTTCCCATCCGGGATGGTTTTTTTCCCATTCTTTTCTTTTTTCCTCACTTGGAAAATAGCTTTAACCGTGGAATAAATGAGAAACCAATGCCAGAGCAGGGGACGGGGGGGAAAGGGGGCTCTGGGGACTCAGTGCTGGTCCGAAGGGCAGGGTTTTTCCCAAATTCCTCCTACCCCTGCAGCTCCTCCCGCTGAGCCTTGGCCACTTGCTCATCCCTTCCGCGAGAAGCAGCTTGCGAGCGCGGCCGGGCCGGGCCCGGGGCCAGCAGAGCAGGACACTGCTGGCATTTGTCCCTCCAGGACCCTCGTCTCCCTTCGTGCGCAAACACAACCGCAGCAAAGAGATGCTTCGCTCACCCCGGCAGGGTTTTCACCCCCCCATGGAAAAACATGGGAAACCCGGAGTATCAGCTACCTGCTCAGGCAGAGGAAAACCAGTCTGGCTGATGGAAGCGTTGTGTTTGCACATACACTTGTGCAAGGCCGGGTGTCACGGGAGCGGCTGAGCTTAAAAATTGGCTATGCAAAGCCACAATTAAGTGGTGCATCGCAAAAACAGCCTCGGCAAAACTCGGCTGCGAGCTCTCCGGGGCTGGGCAAGCAGAGCGGTTTCTGAACGTCATCCTGTTGCTGGCTGCACCGGCAAGGGACTGCTGGAAGGGCAAATCACACTGGGTGCACTCGGACAAGAAGGAAAGGCCCGGCCCCGAGAGCAGGGCGGACGGGCCGTAGCCCGAGCCGTAGGGCTGGGAACGGCGTGGCCGGCGTGGAGGCACGGCCGCCGCGGTCCCACGCGAGCGCACGGGGCTGAGCGGGCTCGGTGGGAGGCAGCGTGCGGGCAGGGCACAGCGAGCGGCGGAAAGCGGGACTTAGCCCCCGAGGACGGTGCCGAGGAGAGAGCAGCTTTGTGCAGCAGGTCCTGAAAAGAGCCGCGAAAGCAGCCAGGGCGGGAGGAGGCGCCCGGCAGGGAAGGAGCAGAAGGGCTCCATCTGCTCTCATCCGAGCAGAGCCGCGAGGGGCTTCGTCGCAGCGTGCGAATTCCTTCATGGGGAGCAAAAACAGGGACTGAAAATCTCTTTAAGCCCGCGGAAAAAGGCGAGACAAGAGGGGAGAGCTGCTATCTGAAGTCAGACATTCAGACATGGAATAAGGTGCACGTTTCTGCACAGGGATGACGGCTTAACCCTGCGAGGGGGGGGTTTGTCATCCTTTGCGGGGCCGGAGCCGGGGCCGCCCCGGGCCGGGGGCGGGCGCGGGGCGAACAAAGCGGCGGGGCCGGGCGGCGCGGGGCGGCGGGGGGGGGGAACGGGCGGCGGGGGCGGGCCGGCCGCGGGCACTCCCCGCCGTGATGCAAAGCGGGGGCCGCGGGCGGCTATAAAAGGGGCGGCGCGGCGGCGGGGCGCGCACTCGGGGCCGGCTCGCCATGCAGCTCGCCGGGGCAGCGCTGGTGCTGTGCGCCGCCGCGGCGGGCATGGCCGGAGCACCGGGAGCGGCAGCGGGAGCGGCAGCGGCTCGGCCCGGCGGCGGCGAGCGGCGGGCGGCGGCGGCGGGCAGCAAGGAGCGGCGGGCGCAGTTCGCCTCCTGGGACGAGGTGAACGTGATCGCGCACGGGCTGCTGCAGCTGGGCCACGGCCTCAAGGAGCACGTGGACAAGACGAAGGGGCAGATGCGGGAGCTGGGCAGCCGCCTGAGCGCCCACAACAGCTCCCTGGGGCGGCTGCTGCGCCAGGCCCGCGAGACGCAGGAGCAGGGCGAGCTGCTGCGCGCCAGCGTGCGGGAGCTGGAGGGCCGCGGCCGGCAGCTCTTCGGCCTCTCCGAGGCGCTGCGGCAGCGCCTGGAGGAGGTGGCGGCCGACAAAGCCGCCATCCAGGGCCGCCTGGAGCAGCTGGAGGGCCGCGTGCGGCAGGCGCTGCAGGCGCGGCCCGCCGAGAACCAGAGCGCCAAGGACCTGGGCGCGCTGCAGGTGAGCGTCGGCTCGGGGGCAGCGGGGGGGCCCGGCCCCGCAGCGAGCGGCAGCCTCCGTGGGGACCGGCCGGGGAGCCGGCGCGCGGCACTGCGCCCGGGGCTCAGCGCTCTTCCCCTCCCGCAGTCCCTGATGGACGCGCAGAACTCGCGCATCGAGGAGCTCTTGCAGAAGATCAAGCAGCAGCAGTACAAGCTGGACAAGCAGAACCTGCAGATCAAAAGCTTGCAGAGCAAGGTGAGCTGCAGCCTGGCTCCGCAGCGTGGGGGCCCTGGGGTTGGGGGCAGCAGCCCTGTCCTGCACGCTGGGGGCTTCGGGACCCCAGTCCAGTTTCTCACAGCCCAGCTGACACTCGGGCTCTGGCCACAGTGCTGCTGTTGCCTGGCCTCAAGGGCTCTGCAAAAGGCACGGCCTTAGTGTCTCGTGCAGTCCCTGTGCTGCGGTGTTGATGCAAGAGTAGCAAAGGGCCAAAACTGGGACCTTCTTGAGGTTATGGGCAGTGAAACGTGAGGAATCAGTGTGTGGAAACTGAGCCTCTCTGGGCTGTTGCCTTTTGGTTTATCTGCAGAATAAACTCATTAGGGTGGATGTGAAAAAACGCAGCTGTTCCTGGTTTTGCCAGCCTTAGGTGCCACCTATTTCATGAGCTTTCTGGGCAATTTCTGACCCCTGTAGTGTCACCTTGGTCGTGGGGGAGCAGGTGAAGCTTTGCCCGTCAGCTCCCCTGAGTTGAAAATTAGCTGAGCTAAAGCTGTTCTGACTTGCCTTGTTTCTACCTCAGGTGAATCTACTGATCCCTTTACATCTGAAGGACAACAAAACTCAGTCTCCAAAGTGGAAGATAAACTTGAAGAAAAGCCTCAGCCACACCAACCAAAGCCAGAACGCTAGTGCGGAGTCCGTGCTGCCCCACAGTGAGTATCTGCACGTGCCACCCTGCTTCTCCCTGCTGGATCAAACCAGCAGCGCTTTCAGCAGTTCAGAAACAAAAGGTTCAGTTGTCCTGATTCAGGATGTGAGATTCCCTTGCAAGACCAGGGCTTGGGAGCTTGGCCAGAAATGGGGAGAGCTGGAGCATGGGCAGGATCAAGCCTTCTGGATCAGTATTAGCCCAGTGGGAATTTAAGGATTTAAGAGCGATTTTTCTGCCTGACACTAAGAATGCAGTCGAAAACAAAGAAATACTGCTAGAGGGTATTTGTCAAAGAGGACCTGGGACTGGCAGGTGTGCGGGGGTTGAATGGTGGAAGGAGAGGAGAATCTCTGCTCTCCGGAGATGGGTCTTGTTCACTGCTCTCGCTTTTGCCAGATACAAACTGCTTCTCAATCTGTGCCCTTCTGGAGGAGGGGGAGGGTGTGCTGGCCCGTGAGCAGGTAGCTAGATCCAAGTGCATCCATCTCTGATGCGTGTTTGGGTCCTCTACCTGGGGAGGCAAGTATCCCAGCTCTCGCTGTCCTCGGAGAAGGATGCTTAGCTCCAGCAAACAGCTGGAGAGGGAAGGCATGGAGACTTGCAGTCCTGGGAAACCTGTGCCAGAACAGGAGAGTGGGTATCTGTGTCTGGAGCCCCTGGCTCTGCCTGGAGCATCCTCTTTGGCAAGTGGGATGGAGAAGCTCCCGTAGAGCGAAGGGGGAGCAAAGCAGCCCAGAGCGAGCGGCTTGGTGGCTGTCCCCAGCCGTGCTACACCCTGCAGCCTCTCCCAGACAGGGACCTGCATTCCCGCAGGGTTCACTGGCCGGGAGCAGCTGCTGTCATGTTATGTCAGCTAAACCGCAGCGCTGGCTCCGGTGGCCAGGGAAGCGTCTGTGCAGCTGTCTGGGGATGTCCAGTCTGAGCCAAACAGAGGAGGGTGAGGATGTGTGGGGAAATCCTGCGCAGGGCTTAACTCGGGGATAGCTACAGGGAAACACATGGCCACTTGTATGTGCTGCCCAGAGCTGTCACGAGCAAGCTGGGTTGGCAGGACAAAGAGCCAAAGAGTCGATGCAGATAAGGGGAGAGGTGGAACATAGTGCTCCAAAACCCTCCTGGCGCTCAGCTCGGTGGGGCTGGCAGCCCTCAGCGGGGCTGCGGTGAGGTTTCTGTAGGCCAGAGCAGTGTCCAGCAAGCTGGAGGACTGTATCAAAACCATTTCTCCCAAGTTTCTCCCAGCTGTTTCCCTTGTGACTTGCCCTCAGCAGCGTGTCTGCTGCTTTACACGCAGATCTGGCTTATGCGGAGAGCTGGGTACGTGGGTATGGGCTAGGTCTATGCGGAGAGCTGGGTACGTGGGTATGGGCTAGGTCTATGCGGAAAGCTGGGTACGTGGGTATGGGCTAGGTCTATGCAGAAAGCTGGGTACGTGGGTATGGGCTAGGTCTAAGCGGAAAGCTGGGTACGTGGGTATGGGCTAGGTCTAAGCGGAAAGCTGGGTACGTGGGTATGGGCTAGGTCTAAGCGGAAAGCTGGGTACGTGGGTATGGGCTAGGTCTACTGCTATTTAGTGTGACTGCTGTCGAACCCAAGCTGTGCTGGTGGCTCCGTGCCGGGTGGTGGACACTGCTCAGCGCAGTTGGATGCAGCGAGCGGCTGCAGAGGGAGGGTGCAAGTTCTCAGCACCTTCTTGTGCCGTGTGGTCCCTGTCCCATGTGGACCTGTCTAATGGGCAGCCCTGCGCTTCCGCAGCGAGCCGGGCCATCCCGGCTCCGCGGGATCAGCGCTTCCGCCCTGCCAGGCCAAGCCGTGAGCTCCCCCCTCTTGCCTAATCCCCGGTGTTGATATCACCGAAAGAAAACAAATCGGCTTCCTCTCGTTACCAAGTCCAGTGAGTTTTCTGGCAGGTCTTAAAGCACAAAACATCGGTCGGGGCAGCCCCGTGCCCTCTGCCTGGGAGGCTCGCTGGCCGCGTTGGCAGCCGGCGGGAGCGGGGAGGGCTTGTGCCCGAGGCTGCTCCCCGCCTGTTGTGGGGCAGGGCCCCGGGAGCAGCAGCGAGCTCCGCCAGCAGCCTTTGCAGAAAGACCCTTTTATTTGCATCCAGCGAACACAAGTTTTCAGGCCAGAGATGGCACGGGGCCAAGCATGTGAAAGTTGAAGGCTTGAAGCAGCCTGGAGAGTGAAAGGCTTAATCACTTGCAGAAAGAGGATCACGTCTTTAGGCAGAGCTGGGCTGTCTGGCAGCCGGCCGAGTAGGGGAAAGGTGAAGCCCTGCTCTCCCCATGGCGCTGGGACTCTCCAAAATAATTGGGTTGGGGAGGGTGAGGAGGAGGCGATGCCGGCAGTTCCTGGGGGGAGGAAGCAAGGCGCCGCCAGGAACACCCTGCCATCTTCAAGGAACGGTGTTTATCCCGGGCTGGTGACCTTTGCGTCATGCCTGGAGATCCTGTTGGGTAAATACGGTGGCATGCCTGGGGCAGCTCCAGCGGGCCTGCTGGATTTGCACTCTTGTTTGCCTAAATAAAGGGGGAGGGGAAGGAAAACATCGCGGGCAGCCGTGAGCTCTTGTTGTTCTGCTGGTGCCATACGGATGTGCAACATGAACTGGAACTAATGAGTGTGTTCCTCAAACAAAAAGATTGAGTGGAGGTTGTTCAAGCAGCTGCATCTCATTCAGCTGCTTGAAAGTCCCTGCTATGCCAGGAAAACACAAGAGATAAGAGAGCAGTGAGCTTGGCCAGAGCCCAGGGAAAAAAAAATAAAACAAACCCGAGGAGTGGGGCTGGCTCCTGCAAGCTGGGGCCACGTGGCATCCTGCACATCAAGGGTGCCCGGGCACCGTCCCAGCAGCTGCTGAGAGAAGGTGGAAGCAGAGGGGAAGCGCTCTGAGAAGGGAGGTCGAGATGGGCAGCACTGCTGGGCTCCCTGGTACCGGGACCCTCCTGGACGTCTGTGCCGCCTTGCTCTGGGAGCTGGGGTTTCTCCAGCCGTGGAGTCAGGTCTCGCTGGCAGCTCTCACCAAGGCGTTTTTGCTTCCTCCAGGCCCCGTTCGGCTTGCCCAACTGTGCTTGCATAGAAGGTAGGGATATTGGTGATGTGCTTGGTTGTCTTGGTGGCTTTGTGCACCTCATTATTTCATGCAAAATGCCCGCCCCGGGTCCACGTATGGGCTGGCTTGGAGCCAGCTTGGAGTCGCGCGGCTGCCTGGCTTGCAGGCGCTGCAGCCGGTGGCCTCGGTGGCACCTAGTCCTGCGCTTGCACCGGCCCGGTGGGTGTGATGGCTGGGAGCGAGTCCACACAGGTGGGACGGTGCCACGGAGGTAGGCTGAAAGCGTGTCAACGCGTGCTGCTGCCGGGCCAGGCTTGCCGTGGCCGCGAGCTGGCTGCACCATCCCGGACCCCGTGACTCGGGCTGGTGGGCGCCAGCAGGGCCGGCTGCGGCCAAGTAGGGGAAGGTTCATCATGGTGGGGCCGGTGGTGCCGGGCCCTGACCCACGGCGCCGGGGGGGCCAAGAGGGAAGTGGGTGAAAGGTGATGGCATCCATTTTCCCCCCCCTTCTCCTCCCCCCGGCCGACCTTTCCCCCAGTGGCGGCTGGGCCCGGCCTGGCCCGGCCCTGTCGGGCACCCCGGCAGCCTGGAAGGGACAAGGCCCCATGGAGGAGACGGGCTGGGGGGGACACCGCCTGTCCCCCCACCTCACACCCCAGCAGCCTGGGAGCTTTCCCCCACCTTGGCCCCAAATGATGCCCCCCCCCTTCGCCTTTCCCTGCCGCAGCCCCATGTCGTGGCGAGCAGTGACCAGGGCGGTGGCTGGTGCCCCGAGGGGGGACCCCGAGCGCGGCCGGGGCACGGTGACCTGGCCGAGGGCGCTGGGGCGTGCGGCGAGGCTGCGAGGCAGGCCAGGCCCCGGGGGAGGGTGGAGGTTTCCATTTCGGCAGCTGTGAGCCGCCGAAATCCTCCCCACCCTCGCGCGGGGAGCGGCTCCGCGCCGGGCTCGGCCCTGCCAGGACAGGCCGCCTTTGTCTGGGCCGGGGCACCTGTCCCCCGCACACAAAGAGCCGCTTGAGGCCGAGGTCCCCGCGCGTCCTCCCTGGCCTCTTGCCGTGGGTTTGGCAGCGGGTTTCTCCGAGCGAGCTCCTGGGTGGACTTTTAACGGCGCTGCTGGAACGGCGCTTTGCTGGCGACGCGGGGCAAAGTCCCGGCGGGGAGGAAGAAGAGGTGGGAGCCCCGGCCTTGGGACAGCAGCAGCCCCTCGGGGATCGGGGGAGCTGAGCCGGCGGTGGTTTGACCCCGCACGGCTCATTCCTGCCATGAGCTGCGAATCCTTAGGGATCTGCCCGCTCCCTCCCCGGTCAGCGTGTCTCGGGGCAGAAGGGTCAGCGCGGCGCCGCTTGGCTCCCTGCCGTCAGCTGGCGAGCAGGCCGGCAGGTTGCCTGGAGGGCTCCAGGGATGTCTGGCTCGGGCTGGGAGCGGGGGATCACGTGCTGAGCAACTGGCTGGCGTTCCTGACTTCAGGACTTTTTGCAGTTTTTCCGCCCTTGGAGACCGCTCCGACGCTGGGGGTGAGACGGGGAAGGCTTCCCCTTGCGCGTCTGCCTTCGTCGCTGCAGCTACGTCGCTCTCCGCTAAGCGGGCTGCTGCCTGCGGGGAGCTGGAAAGCTCCCGGGGTTTCTCTGTGCTCTCCAATCCCAGGTCACCAGATCCTGGCCTAACGCCCAGCTTCTGCCTTGGAGAGGAGCCCAAGGAGCTAGATCTGGGTGAACTGGAAGACGCTGGGGCACTCGCATTTTAACTGCCCTGGTGTCCGGGTCTGTCTCCCGATCTTCAGATCCGCAGTGACCGATGCGCACGCCTGGCTGGGCTTGTGCCCGGGGTAGAAGTGCTGGGATTGTGATGGGAGTGACCTGTCGAGGAAGGGAGCCTCGGGGCAGTTGTTTTAACTACTTTCTCCTTCTTTCCACAGAACTTCCGGAGAATTGTCAGCAGCTCTTCCTGGAAGGGCAGCAAAGCAGCGGCGTTTTCCAGGTCCAGCCCTCTGGGTCTCAGCCCTTCAAAGTCTACTGCGACATGACAGCAGGTGAAGTGGTGGAGAGGCTGGGTGCCCCTCCGGATTTTGCACAGTGATCTTGCAAATTGTAGCCCTGAAATGACCAAATTCTCTCCTCCCACAGAAGGTGGCTGGACAGTGATTCAGAGGCGTAGAGACGGCTCTGTGGACTTTGACCAACTTTGGGATGCCTATAAGAATGGCTTTGGAGACCTTCATGGTAGGTGGATGATGGCGTCTCTTCTTATCATGGGATAAGTGGTATCTTAATGCAGCACAAGATGTTCTCCCTTGCTGGCCCCTGGAGCTCTCCACTCATCACAGTGCAGTGTTGGGATGAGGAGGAGGACACTTCTCACAGACCAAGTGTCCTTGCTCTTTCTGACTTTGCTGCAAGAGTCAGACAAAGTCCTAATGTTGGAGTGTCCTGGATTGTCCTGTTTAGGGTCCTGCCTATCTCTGGAGCAGCCTGCTCCTGTCTGCTTTGCACAGTATGTCTGTACCTACACCCAGTGCAAACTGTCTTGTGTTTCAGGTGACTTCTGGCTGGGCCTGGAGAAAATACATCACCTTGTCCAAGAGGAAAGATACAATCTCTTGATTGAGCTGGAAGACTGGGAGGGAAATTCCCAGGTGGTTCAGTTTGTTTTCAGCCTTGGTGGAGAGAGCACAGCCTACACACTCAACCTGCTGGGACCTCTGTCTGGAGAACTGGAAAATGCCATTGGGGACTTCAGGCAGCTGCCCTTCTCCACTCGAGATCGTGACCATGATCTCAAAGCTGACACAAACTGTGCCAAACACCTGTCAGGTCAGTAAAAACCCTTCCTTCCTGAGCAGGGGACATGTTCTTCCCCTTCTGCCCTCCACTGCTTGGTGCTGCTTGTGAGCACAGGGGCAGAGCCTGCAGGCAAAAGGACTGGGGCTCTGAGTGGGCTGGGACAGGGACACTGCTACACTGGGCTCAACTCCAAAGGGTCTAGCTTGTTTCCTGCTTCCCTGGAAAACCTATGGGAAGAATCCTTGGGAGGAGCTGTGCAGGGAACTAGAAAGAAGCTGGAACCAAGGGAAGTTTGTGGTTCAGGTCTTGGCTCAAGCATCTGTCTTCATAACAGCTTTGCTAGCTGCCACCTTGCTTTGGAAATCCCCAAAGGCCTGAGATGGGGCTGCCGAAAGGATTGGTTAGTTCTTGCATGCAAGCAAAAGAGCAGCAGGGATGTGCAGACAGGGCTCAGTCTAGGCCTGAACTTGTACAAAGTCTGTGTAAAGGTTTCCAGTGCATGGGAATTTCCAAATGTGCACAAGGTCATCCTTTAACTTCCCAAAGCACTGGAGTGTGGGGAAGATGTGGGCAGCAGCTACCTTAAACCTGGCTTGCTCTTCTGTCTGGAAGTGCTGTGGATTAAACCTGCCTCTGCATTGCCTTGGTAGGTGGCTGGTGGTTCAGCACCTGTGGCCATGCCAACCTCAACGGGAAGTACTTCCGCTCCATTCCCCGCCAGAGGCATGAGCGCAAACAGGGCATCTTCTGGAAGACATGGAAAGGGAGGTACTACCCTCTGAAGTCGACCACTATGAAAATCCAACCCACAGAACTGGAAGCAGAACCCTAAAGCTGCCATTTCAGACTTGACCTTCTTCTCTGCGGAGCACAGATATGAGCTCCATCACTTGGTGTTTACAGAAAATAAACCTACCCTCCCCGGGAGGTCCACAGAGGACCATTTCTCTTGCTAGTGGCCCTTTAGTGGGCAGTGACTGTGGCATGGCACAATGCAGTGATCAGCTTCTCACTGCAGGTAAAACAGCTTTATGTTGCTGAAACTCATGGATGAGAGCTCCCAAACCAGAAGAGGAACTGCTGGCAGGGAGAACCATCTCTAGAGCCTGCAGCAGGACTCTTCAAACCTGCCTCGTGCTGCTGCAGTGAGGTAAAGGCATCTGGTGCTTTCTGTCCTGTCTGAACACTTCCGTGCTGGTTTCGATCAGCTCAGCCGAGTGCTGAGGCCAGGGGAGAGGGAGGCATGTGGAAGTGTGTTGCTGCCCTGGACAGAACAGTTGGGTACTGGGCTTTGGTGTCCTATCTCTCACCGTTGCTCCCAAATGAGGTTGTATGCACTCTCCTCTGAATAATGTCCCCAGGCCCTCCTTCCTCCTGCCACCACTGTGGAGGCAATGAGCATCTGACATCTCAATTTTGCATTTGCTGCGCAGCCCCCACTCCAGTGATTTAACCTTGTGAGAATGAGTTTCAGTGAGAAAGACACTTTGGGGACCTGAGGCTCACTTGGCTTCCCTGCCCTCTAAGGCTTCAAAGCTGTGTATTTCTGGCTGTGCTGGAATTTGTCAGGAGCAGGGAAAATTCCTTCTGCTCCAGGAAATGATGGGTGAGATCCCACAGCTGATTACACAGGGGCTGGAAGAGATGCTGGAGAGCCTTTCTGGTTGCAGTCTGACTCTTGAGCCCTGCCTTGAGCCCATCATTGCTGCTGAGCATGGCTAGGATGAGCTCTAGGACAGCACAGGTACGGAGCAGTTTTGTCCCTGGGCAAGACCAGCCTTGTCTCTTCAGCCTGACCTGAGTTGGCTGCAGCCATATATCCCCTTAAAGCCTCGAGGTCCGCCTTCTCCAGAAAGACTCCCCATCCTTTGCAGAGTGGGTAGCACTGTCCTTCTAGTGTGACCTGAAATTAATTTGCTTTAAAGGGCCAGGGTACAGCAAGGTGTCCTCTGCAAGAGGACTGCCAACTTAAGTGCATATCCTGAAATACAGCATAGCTTTTAGCTTTGGAGTGGGTGTGAGAGGAGGCTCTCTGGGGAGATGTGGGCAAAACATATCACTGAAAACTGTTACAGGCCAAGCTTCCATCTTGGGGATTCCCGAGCGTCCTGCCCTATTGAAGTCATATTGACTACTGTGCTAGAGCTCCTAGCTGCTAAATATTGTAAATAGTCATTTCTAGGACGTTGGATCTTTTTGATGAATTTCCTGTTTTAATTTGTTTCTATATATTTAAATGCAGTGTTAACTGTGGTGTAATTTATAAACGTTGGCTCTGGAAAAAACCCTGTAGTTTGTGTATTTTAAACTTTTTTTTGTACTGAAATATCTTTTCTGAAGATGTCTTTTAATAAAAACAAGCCTGTAAATATCCTGGCTGGATTATTTGCCTGATGGTTTAGCAGTGGAAGTCACACAGGAGCCCTGCAAGGACTCTGGATTCAGAAACTTAGCTTGTTGGTTGTTGGACCTGAGCACAGTATTTCCTTCTGGCCTGACTTTTTAGCTGTAATCTTATGGACCTCAGAGACAGCTGTCCCTGCTACAGCCCCCAGAAGTGGTTTTCACTCTCCAAAATGTATGGACTAGTACATTTTCCTCTGAAATTCAGGCTCTGGTGTAGCAAGACACTGACCTGGCATTTCTTATTCCTAGTTTGCAGACCTTTTTCAAGTAATAGTTCCCTGATGCAAAATAACATGTTGGAAAACCCTGTGCTAGGGAAGTAGCCACAGACCTCATGAACAAGAGCAAAGGCTGAGCTCAGGATTATGTAAACTGATTTAACTTGGTTCTGGTCAGGAAAAGCCACAGAAAGGAAAAGCCTTTGCCTATTTATACCATATGTGACTAGTAATCTTCTCCTGAAGTATTTACTGCAACTTATGGGAAATGATTACATATTTAGAAATGAAATGATCTGTGGATCTAGCAGGAGCCTTAATGAAGATGGTCTGTCCACCAGGTAAACTCCAGAGGTGCAATGTGATCTCTCTCCAGCTAGATGGGCAAGAACTCCAGATCTCTGGCACATCCCAAGTTGATACTGAAGCTGTAGAAAAGGGCAAGCACTCATTTACTTTACTACAAAACACAAAATGGGCAAAAATGCTCATTCAGATAGGGGAAAAGCCTGGCTTGTTTCTAGGATGACTAAAAATTGAAGAAAAGTCTGGCTTTCAAAGGCTGAATTCACTAACGGAGATGAGAGTAAATACTGCAGTTCCACTAAGCAACAGTATAAACAGCTGACTTAGTCCAATACTCAGATGGGACCTGCTCCCCCCAGATCCTGTGTCCTTCTTCCCTAGGGAAAATCCTGGGATTAATGCTAGCTGGAAGCACAACCACACAAACAGCCCATTATACCCTGCCCTGAGCTCCTCCTACTCCCACTTGTGTTTGGAAATACAGTTTCATGATGTTCTATTTGCTTAATTCAGAACTTCTTTAGTCCCTGGGTCTAGCAGTACTGGAGTGCCATAGTTCAGTCTATATGCTAATGTGATTAGGCAAAGCCATTTATTTTATGCACAAAATAAAAACTGGTGAAGCAGGTACACCACATTTATTCATTGACAGATCCCCATTTTTTGGCAGAACGTGGCTTTGCTCTCCAGAGGTGCATTTGATCTTCAGCACCTACAAAAAGAGCCTTTGTGAGACCCCCCAACACGCAGCTCCCTGCAAACCTCGGCCCAGGGGACAATGCCAGCCGCAGCAGAGCCCGTTACAAAACACCAGCTTGGGCAAGGTTGTAGATGAGCCAAATGCACAGGTTCTTGCCTAGCACAAGAACTAGATCTGCTGCTTTTTTCCATGTCTTGGTCTTAGCCCATTCTGCCATGCGGTTCTCCAAGCCCTATAAGTGACGATGCCACAACATACTTCCAGACCGCAGGTCCCAACGGCGTGTATTGAGTCCTGGAGCCCTTCCAAGGCACAAGCAGATTCACCAGCTTCTGCGACTGGTCCATTTGCAGAAGCAGCAAGTCCCGGGACTCTGTCCCCACCTGAAAAACTCCTTGGATCCTCCAGCTCATTCATTTTTAACAAATACTTTAAATCTAGCTTAGCGCCATATCCTGGAGCTGAAATGAAAGATGAGGCAGCTCCCTCCAGTGACGAGAGGAGAAATGGCACCAACGCTGCAGAAAACACCGATGCAAATAGCCCTGCGGTTACGAAATGCTGCTGCTCCAAATAGGCCATCGCTCATGCACAGGCCGTAACACGTTACACGATCCTGTGGCCCCACAGCGATTCCTAACATTATGTTCCCTCCGCGGTCGCAGAAAAGCTTTCATCACTCGTTCGGCCCAAGCAAAATGTGCTTAGAGCACTCAGCAGAGCTGCTCAGTGCAGCCTTCGTCAAGGCCTGCTGCCTCAACCATGAAGAACGCAAGGTCTAGAGTAGAGGTAAGGTGGGACAGGGCTTTTGGGGCGGAAATCCTGGGGTTGGCCATGGCTGCCGTGATGGGACCGAAGGCACGCTCGGCAAGTTCACAGATGACACAAAACTGGGAGGAGTGGCTGGTGCACCAGAGGGTTGCTCTGCCATTCGGGGGGACTCGACCGGCTGGAGGAATGGGGAGAGAGGAACCTCAACACGGGGAAATGCAAAGTCCTGCCCCCGGGCAGGAATAACCCCATGCACCAGTACACGTAGGTGCTGACCAGCTGCGGAGCAGCTTTGCGAGCAGGACTGGGGGGTCCAGGAGCACAAGCCGAACCTTGGCCTGCAGTGCACTCTCGTGGCAAAGAAGGCCAACAGTATCCAGGGCCGCGCTGGGAAGAGCATTGCCCGGTGACAGGGGGACAGGCCACGGGAACAGACTGAAATGCAGGAAATTCTGTCTGAACATAAGAAAACACTTTCTGCCTGTGAGGGCAGTTGAGCACTGGAACAGGTTTCCCAGAGAAGTTGTGGAGTCTCCATCCTTGGAGATACTCAAAACCCGACCTGACACGGTCCTGGGCAACCAGCTCCAGCTGCCCCTGCTTTGAGCAGGGAGCTTGGACCAGATGGTCTCCAGAGGTCCCTCCCAACCCCAACTATTCTGTGAGTCTGTGGGACGATCACAGATGCCCAGAAGATCAGATCCCACTAACACGGTGGGCAGGGGAACATCTGCTTCAAGCATCTCAAGCAGGCAGCTGTGCCCAAGGGCACCAGCAGGACCTGAGGCACCTAGGACAACAGGCAGTGCCCTGAGTGACAGCTTTGAGCATGTTTCTATCAGGAAAAGAAAGGAAACAGCTGCCTATCTACTTTTAAGGGTTTATTCCCCAGTGTATTTTAGTAAAAATGTCTGGGGCTTGTAGGACTTCTGCTGTCTGAGGCTTGATGGACTAGGGCCGAGTCCTAGGACACGTGGGATATTCAGGAAGGATCTGCAAACACATTGCCAGCCAGCAATGGCTGCACTGGTGACACACGGCTGATTTTGTCACTAGGACCCCAATTCTACGATGCAGAAGACACCACCGAGCCCGGGGGACTCCGGAGGGCAAACAGCCCTGTGCAGCAGGCGGGCTGGGAGCTCATGCTTTGCTCTGCATTGCTGGATGGTCCCCCTGGGTAGCACTTCTCCTCCAAGAAAAAGCCATCATTTTCACTCACGGCAGCCAGCATTTAACCTCTGGCCCAGGGGATTCAGAGATGGATGGCATTCGCTTGTCCAAGGGTATTTCTGCTGTGTATCACTCTTTAAAATTAGCAATTCCCAAGCACTGGAGGAAGAAAGGAAGAAAATCATTTCGATCCAAACCAAAATGAAATAGTCTGTTTTGTTTTGTTTTGTTTTCCTGCTAAGCCAACCCTCTGCCCCCAACAACGTTCACTCAGGACTAAAAAGCGACTCGTGATAATGAAATGCGCTTGCAGGGCACGGCATTATCAGAGGTGTGGGACACACTTTGCCTTGGGAAACTCCGGGCAGGATTATTCCACCTCCCAGGAGGTTCTTCACCCAGCACGTTACAGCTGTCTCTCCTGCTGATGCCACTTAACTATTCATGGCTTGGATGCGCCGTGTCCCAGGGAAAGGCTGAAGTCGTGGCACAGCAGTCGTCTGCTGCGGTCCAGCGAGGATATGAAGATCAACAGGAGAAAGCGATAACATGTTCCCACAGACCCTGGTTGTTAAAACTCCCCTGTGCATGGGAAGGATTAAAAACCCAGTACCCCACGCTGCAGGCAAGTACCGAGACTGCAAGGAAAAGGTGAGAAGAGCATCGCTCCTCGCTTCTTCCAAAACCTCTGTGGGAGAAGAGGAACTTGCCCGGCCCATCGCTGAGCTCGCAGGCAGCATCCTCCGTGGAGCCCTGCATCCTCCCCAGCTGCCTCAGGTGCCCCGCACGCAGCAGCGAGGTGCGTTGCATCCTGCTACATTGCAGCGTAACATCGCGCTGATGCATTACATTAAAATAATTCTCATCCCATTTGCAGGCCCTAGTTGGCAAACAGCGTAATTTTTGCCGAGCAGAAGCTGGGTACCGCAGCCGCCAGCTAGCTGTTATCCAGGTGCTGCTTGCTCGCACACTCCCACGCGTTTATTAGCACTGACAGGCGGGAAACGGGACCCCTGGAA
Source organism: Dromaius novaehollandiae (assembly GCF_036370855.1). Classification (NCBI taxonomy): domain Eukaryota; kingdom Metazoa; phylum Chordata; class Aves; order Casuariiformes; family Dromaiidae; genus Dromaius; species Dromaius novaehollandiae. The sequence continues at coordinate 4,214,071 of NC_088122.1, read as the reverse complement.
ACGAAGATCCGAGTTTCCCCAGGTGCTCAGGTGTCTCAGCCGGGAGCAGCTCGGTGCCTGGGCACCCCGAGGGCCTGGATCTGCGGCTTGCGGGGTCGGGGGGAGGCCCGGGACAGGCAGATCGGGAATGGCCCCTGCACCTCCCGCCCCCCCAGCCACCGCTCACGCTCCGGGCGGCTCCGGAGGCCGACAGAAATAACCCAAAGAAATCGTTTCTCTTCCCACTTCCTCAGCCTTCGCTCCCATGCGATAATTCAGATTCAGCCGGCTGAAGGCTCCTCCAGGAAAAGTAGGACAGGTGATAAACGCGACACGGGAGAGCTGGGAAACACGTCTAATACGCGGAACGTGCTTTCCCGCACATCGCGGAGAGAAAACATGGATCCGCAGATCGGATCTGCGTCCCTTTCCCGGGAGGGTTCGTCTCAGCCGCAGATCCGACACCTCAAAGCAGGGGAGGTGACACTCGGGCGCACGCGAGCCTTGCACGGGCACGCGTTAGGGAAGGTGCAATTCCCAAGCGGTGTAGGAAATCCGCGGGAACAGCCCTGTGACCCGCTGCCTTCGGAGCGGCTGTTCGGGGTTTCCCTACAGCTCGCCCTGCGCTAGGAGGAATAACCGGCACCAATCCTGCCAGGACCAAGGAAAAGCGTCCTGCTCCGGCGCTCCGCGGGCCGCCGCCGTCCCCCCCGAGTGGCAAAACGCCCCTCGCCGTTATCGCTTATTCAGCGCAGGAAAAGGCCTTAGGCCGTGCCAGGAAAAACAGGGAAATGTTTTCCTAGAACAAGTCGTGTCACCTCACGGGACTTTTTTGCCGGAACGGCTCTTTCTGGTTGTGTTTGGTGCAGAAATGCTGGAGACTCCGGGGGCCCCACGGAAAAGCCTCATCTCCACCCGGAGAAGAGCCGAAGGGAAGGGCAAAGCCGCGGAGCGAGGGATGTGACGGCGCTGGACGGGTCCCCACGTGGGGGGTGGTTTGAGGAGGGAAAACACTGCAAGTAAGAGGGGGGGAGAAGGGGCCCCAAAAGCCGCTTTCTTTTCCGATCCGGGGCCCAGAAACCTGCGACTCCGAGAAAGGGAGCGAGTGTGGGAGCAGGGCTGCGAGGGGGGAAAGGCCCAGGCAAGGCCGTAACGGCACCGAGGACGTCGACGGGGGCAGCTGGGGACGCGCTGGCCGCCGCGCGGGTACGTTGCACGCCGAGTCCCAGCTCCACGGAGCGGCAAAGCTCACTCGGGCCGTTTCACCCCAATTAGGGGTCACGTTGGCCGCCCAGACCCCACAGAGAGCGGCCATCAGCTGCTGGCCCGCACGCAAAACAGCGGATGTGCCCTGGGCCACCTGCCCCGCGGCTCCCTCACGGCCGGGCCCGGCACGGTGGCAGCCCCGGGCCCCGCGGACCCGCCGCGCACCGCAGCCCGCTGGGTGCTCGGCGCTGCGCATCCCCGCAGCGCCCCGAGGCCCCGCCCCCCGCCCGGCCCAGGCCCCGCCCCCGCCCGGCCCGGCCCCGCCTCTCCTCGCAGGGTCCACGCCAGCACCGCCCCTTCCCAGCTGCCCTCTCCCGATTGGGCACCGCCGCCCGCCAGTCAGAGGCGCGCCCGCCGCCTATTGGGCGCCGCCGGTTGTTCTCGCGCGGCGCCCGCCTCCTGCGGGCTCTGGCGGGCGCTGATAGGCGGCGGCGGGAGCGGCGCTGCCCCTCCCCGGCTGGGCAGCGAGTCGGTGCCTGGCAGCGAGAGGATCGGCGCCGCCGCCGCCATCGCCATGGGCACCCGCGACGACGAGTACGACTACCTCTTCAAAGGTACCGCCGCGCCCGGTCCCGGCGGCGGGGCCGCGCCCGGGGCCGCCCCCTCCCCTCCCCTCCGCGCCGCCGCCGCCTGGGCCCGGCCCGGCCCCGCCAGGCCGCGCGCCCCCGCCAGGCGCTGCCCCGCGGCCCGGCCCGCCGAGGGGGCGCCGGCGCCGCCTTTGTGCGCGGGCGGCGCGGCGGGCGGGGCCCGCTCCCCCCCCCCCCCCCCCCCACCAACTTCACCGGGCGGCGGCGGGGCCCAGCTGGGCCCGCGCTGCGGTCGCTCCCGGGACGCGCAAGTGATGCGTCGTCTGCGGGAGGGCGGGGGGGGGCCGGGCCGCGGGGTGTCCGGCGGGGCCGTCCCGGCCCGCCCCCCGCTTGGAGCGTCCCCGGCAGGCGGGTTCCCCGGGGAGCCGGGAACGGGGGAGAAGCGCGGCGCCCGGGTCCCGGGGCTGAAGGGAAAAGCGGCCTCTGGGCACTGGGTCGCCCCAAACCGGCGTCATCGTTTGTGGGGGTTGTCCAGAAATCGCCCTGCTCCAGCCAGGGTCGAATAAACCAGGGGGCAAATACAGAACTTCTCCCGAAGTTGCTGACCGGTGGTTAATAGCTTAAAAAAACGAAGCTTAACGTGGAAAATACTGATTTTGGTTTACCTGGAGTTAGTTTAATGCTTCTGTCCTGATACTTGTGAAGTTCCTGGTCGTTCAACAGCTGCATGCAGGAATTGTCTGAGCAAATAGGTAGTGAGGGCATGGATTTAACATCCTCCTGGAATCTGTTGGGTTATTTTTGTTGTTTGCTTCACCTTTGGAGACCTACAGTGACTTTTTGTGCTGGCTCAGGTTTTTTTATTGTGCTTAAATGTTGTTGTTCTGCGCTTGTAGAGATGCTTGGGCTGACCTTTCCCCCGACGCGTGCCACAGCTGTGACTGCGGGGCCTATAGGGAGAGTGCAGGTGGCTTCAAAATGATAACTCTCGCGTTGCCCAACTCGTCTTACGCTCAGTCTCCTGTGGTAGCACGGCCGAAATCCTTAGATTTGGTCACTGTTACAAAAGGCAAGTTTGATATTGCCACGTCTGAGCGTGCAGGACGTTTTGGAGGTGGAGGGGTGCGCGTGTCTGTGTGCACGTGCTCGCTGGGATGAAAACCTGCCTGGAGTTCGGAGCTGGTGCGTGCTGTGCGTATGTGACCCCCGACCAGGGCAGCAGCAGTCCCCCGTTTGGTTATTGATGAAGGGAAAGAGCAGTTCCTCTTCTGTTGGGAATAGTTTACTGTGTGTTTTCGATTATTGATTATTTTCCATAATCGGTACGGATGTCCTTGCCTATTTGGAGTGTTTGTCCGCAATCTTCCAAACAGTGGGCAAAAATCTCTATTTTTTTCTCTGCCTATGAAGCAGAGGGTCTAGCCTCAAAAATATGCTGAGCTGTCTGGGTCTCAAACCAGTTTCCCTCTGAAGTCATTCCACCATCCATTTCCCAAGTGGCGTAATAACTGGGAACTTGAAAGCCCCCCAGAATTTTGGGTTTTTTCTTTCTGTAAATACTCAATTAGGTAGGCAAGGCTGCATTCATCTTTAAAAATATATATGCTGCTTTGAAATGCAATTTTAGTTTTATCTAGAGTGAAACTCGACTTAAAGCTATTTGGGCAGGAACCATGCTGTTGTATTGATACTGCAAAGTAACTTGGCATACTTTCTCTTACTTTATTTAATGAAAAAAAGAGGAGAGGATTGTCCTTTCCTGTGTGCCCTTTGGGTAGGGATAGTCGTCTTAGTATAAAAACAAAAAAACTGCCCTAACTGGTCATCTTTCCTCCCTTCCGGACTTTTTGGGAGCAGACAAGAAATAATGAATATAAGTGGGATCATGTCTCTGCTGTAATAAGAAAAATGAATTGGACCAACTCCCCTTCCTTTCCCTTCTTCCCCCTTCAATAATGGAATTAAATATTAAGGGGAATTAACATAATGAAGAAAGTAATGTCAGAGGGTTTTGATTGACTGTAGCCCAGTCTTATCTATGTAAATGGCTTCTGAACTCTTCTCTGCGCACAGTGGGCAGAGGTGGAAGTAACGGTGGAGGAGGGTTGCATTCCAGAAGGATTATTTTCATTTTCTTATATCAAGTTTTGACTGTTTCCCCTATCCACCCATTCCCAAGGGAAATGTTGTTGGACTCCGATTTTATTTATTTATTTTTTTTACAGTTGCAGCTTGTTAAAGAAATTTGCATATTTGCATTGTAATGTTATTTAAGATGTCTCTGATTGAATCCAGTATGGTTTTACAGTCACAATTTTTAGCTTTTTATGTAGTGGGAGATCTGGAATTGCTTTTGTAACTTTTTTTTTTTAGCAGCGATGGTATCAGTCAACTCCATGAACATTTTTTTTTAAAAGACAAAGAGCCCCATTTACTGTTAGCCTCTTTAATGTGAAATACAGCGTTTTAAAAAAAAATTGTTCAGGGTGAAAATGGCTGAGGAGTTTGTAGCAACAATTTATGTTTGTAGTTGGCACACTGTTCTTACTGTTCACACAGAAGAATGACTATTCATGTCATCGCTCAAATCGTGTTTGTAGGACTGGCCTTTTTAACAGGGCTGTATGGAAAACGCATATATATCATTGGTATATCGGGTCTAGCACGCAGTAGGCCAAAACTAATTTAAGGTTCGGTGGTGCTCTGGGGAAGTGAGTGTGGTTATAGTCAAAGCTGTTCTGCTGAACTAGCTCCTCTTTATCTTTATTACCAATTTCCCTCTCTTATGTATGCATCCCTGCAGTCAGAACTGCTTATTTTATTGACCAAAACAAAATGTTATTTGTTAACAAAATGACTGAGCCAACCTTTGGGAGAACAAGCTGGATTCTGTATGCAGTGCTGCGCAGAATAGTTAAATTGTGAGGGTTGTATTGTGGATGCATTTCAGAGATGTCACCCAAGCAAATCCAATGGTTTAGGGATCTGTTCGTTCCCAAATTAGTTTTGCAGTTTGTAAGGCTGAAAAGCAGGAACTTTTAGCTGTGTTTTGCATGGGTTGCATCTGGAATTTAATATATGACCTTTTAATATTTGTTAAATTATTGAAAGTCTTGTGCCTATTAAAATGTGATCTCCACATTAATTTTCCTCTCAAGAAGATTAGCTATTATAGGTGTTTATTTTAAAAATTAAATTTGAGCATGTGCAGATGTACTGGCTCGTGAAAAAGGAGGAAAAAAAGCAACCACAGAAAAAGCTCTTTCTTTTACCTTTATGGAAATTTAGACTGCTCTAACTAAAACTTAAGCATAACAAAGGGGATGCTTAATAAAAGCAAATGCATGTCATATTATTCATCAATACCTGGCAACCTTATGTGGTTAGTATTTAATAATGATCTCTGCTTATGTGGTCTCTGCTGAAAAGAGTCTTAATCCTATTGATTGTCCAAAAGAATATACTTTTGCCAGTTTAATAAACTATGTATTTGAAATTATACAATAAACCTGATGTTTTAATTATTCTTTTACCAAGTTTCTTGCACTTGATTTTAATTCTCTTTCATTTACTTTGTACCAGGATCCCGAAGTGTGGAGCAGGTTGTCCGGGCAGTGGGATGTACTCTGCTCAGACTGTAGGTCTGTCTTTTGTGGGGCCTGACAGTGCGGAGGCCACACTGATGCCTTAGTGATGTTAATCGACCAACATCTTTAATGGTTTTCAGTTGAAGGCCAGGTAATGTGGTGAATGGTAACCAGCAAACTGGTGTGTAGAGTAGCAGAGGGGAAATCAAAGCCAGAAAGATGTAAGGAGCAGCACCGCAATTCAGGGTGTAAACTAGACTCTGAGCATGGCTTGCTTATACATCCGATGATGCTTTGTGCTCATGAATTTGGCTCAAATGGTTTCCAAGTTAAAACCAGTGCACCTTTCCATTATCCATTAATTTCCATTAATGTGGGCTTAAAAGCTGTTCAAGGAGCGTGATTTTCAGATACTCTAATGAAATGGGTTTAAGGAGTACTCATGCTCTTACATCAGCTTTGGGACTTTCTTTTTAACTCTGTCAGGAATTCTGCAGGTGAACAGTCAGCACTCTCGAGTGGCCTGTTCCCAAATTTAAGAACTTTCCCGAGATCTAATCACTTTTGCCCAAAATCTTTTGTTATCTTCATGCTGAATTCCCATAGAAAACAAAGGTATCTGGGTGCTGTCTCCACCTGGGCCCCTAGTCTTTGTATATTCCTCTGTCCTGAAAGAGCAAATACTCGTTCAATGCTCAAGACTGGAAAATGACAGGAAGCATTTGGAGATTATAGGGTAGGGTACAACTAAATTTTGCTACTTCATTTGGATCTGATTGTCTTTCTTCTATACTCCTGTATTCACTGACTTCTCAAAAACGCTGTCTTAGGAGCACTGTCCAAACGGTGAATAGTATCATGAAGGGGAGTCCGGTGCTTTGAACGTAGCCAGCTTGCAGCAGAGGCAGGTAATGAAGGTAGTGCAGGACCCCCTGAATTTTCTTCCTGCAGCAGATGGAGTTACTGACCCAGGAGTCATTTGCACAGTTTATGCATGAAACTAATAACTTTAAAATGCCAAAGGTTAGAAGATTGGAATGGTCTGGGGAGAGGGATCTGCTTTCTTGAGCCACAGCTTCATTAACAGGTGACTCCCTTTGGAAACAGTTGAAAGCTCCAAGGTTTTTACAGTCTAGCTTGTGTAAGTAATATTCTTACCTGCTTTTAGTTACGGTCAGGAATTTGTTGTGCGGTACAGCCCACTGCAAGCCCGCAGGTTTCTGTACAAAATGGGCGACCTATGGCCCGTTGCTGGAACGCCCAGTGGAATTAGTGATGGTAGGGATGAAATATTGTTTGTCCGGAGGAGGGAAAAAAACCCTAACCGAATCCTAGCGTTTCAGCCATTTATAAAATCTTTTTCCTATATCTGTTCTCATGCCCTAAAAAAACTGTTTAGGCTGTTCGCCAGCGAAGCCAGAGCGCTGTGGGAGCTGGCCTGAGCCATCCCGGGTGGGGAGCTGTGGCACCTTGCCACAATCCGCTGGCTCTGTTGCGTTTCGACTGTTTCAGCTGCACTCGGACAATTGCCGGTCCATCTGTGCCGTCAGCCGGAGGAAATGCTGGGGGGCCCGTTCTGAGCGTTTCAGCAGTTTCCCGGCGTGACCGAGGGCAGCGGTGGAAGTGTGGGAATGGGCTGGGAGGGGGGGAACTGCAGCAGTGTGCTGCCGGAGCTGCGTTGCGAACAATGGCCTGCGCGTAAAAAAGCTTTAATAACGTTAAATGACGACTGGCATGATCTGGGGCCCTGGGAGAGCGCTGACGAGCTCATTCGGAAAGTGTGGAATTAGAAAAGCGCTCTATAATTTGTTTTGGAGGGATGAGGGATACCTTTTGCTACATGCCTATCCCTGCTTTTCCATAGAAAAAGCAGACTGTATTAATGGCAAAGATCAACAAATGAGTATTTTGAACAAAAACCAGAAAATATTCCCAAGGTTAAAGACACCTCATTGAGAATGCCTTTTTTCCTTCTGCTCCAGCTGGGATGCTGTTAGATTGAATACCTGAAGTCGCATGTTATGTGGTATTCCCTGAGACAAAGGGAGGTTGGCTTAATTGCTTGTAGTCTTGTTTCCATTTAATTAGTGCTTGCTCTAGTCAGTAATACAGGGATTTAAGAAAGCGTGCGCAGTCTCTTTGCCAGCATAGTAAAGAACCTAGTAGGGCAAGTCTTGTTGTTGGGAGTCGTTGGTGAGAAGGTCTCGCTCAGCCCGGTCTCGCAGGGCTGGACGGAGGCGAAGCAGTCTGCTGGAGAAGGGGAAGAGGTGTGGATCGGGATCAGCTTCAGTACGCGGGGATCTCCTCCTGCACGGCGTCCCTTCTGCTTTCACAGTTCTTCTCAGTAAAGCTGGGTTTTGTATGCTGAAGATCTTCTCTGCACTGATGTTTTTCTCTGTTAACCTGGCAATGCCTGGTGTGGAAGCAGCAGTTTTTAACCTGTCCTTTACTCCCCGTGAAACCTGCTAGAGCTCATTTGGCTGGGCGGACTTTTTGTTGTTGTTTCGTATCTTGTTTGTAGTGTCATGTGGTCTGCTGTGTTGGCCTTGCCTTTTTGTGAAGGAGTTTATGGATCGAGTTACCAAAATAAAACACTCTGTGACCCCACGGGGAATGCAAGTTACTGTTTACTTAGTGGGGTTTTCAGTGGAAATTGAACGGGTTTGCGGTGTGCGCAGGCTCTCGGCAGACTGGTAGGTTGCCTGTTGGCAAGTTCTTGACTTCAGTGTTTCTCACCATGCGGGTTGCAGCCTTCCTCTGCAAGATGTCGAGTACGCAGGGGACATCTAGCTGTCTCTGATTACTGGGGGTGGCTTGGTTCCTCCCCAGCAGTGTTTAGCTGTTGACTGTTGCTGTAGCTGTTTCTCATTTTCATCTTTGAGGAACTGAACAGCTGCTAGCAGCTAAGGGCTTTGGGTCTGTTTAGGGGGAAGCAAGCGTGTGAGTAGTAAAATCAGAGGTTCTGTCAGCATAACTTATGTTTCTCTGGCTGTGCAGCTCTTCTGGGTCCTCCCTGCAAGCAAACATAGCAGCCAGGAAGCACCAGTGCTCTATAGAAATGCTCAGGTGAAGGATTAATTTTGAAAATAATGTGTTTTCTTTCAGTTGTGTTGATTGGAGACTCTGGAGTTGGAAAGAGTAATCTTCTGTCACGCTTCACACGCAATGAGTTCAATCTGGAAAGTAAGAGCACCATTGGGGTGGAATTTGCCACCAGAAGCATCCAGGTGGATGGGAAGACGATAAAAGCGCAGATCTGGGATACCGCAGGACAGGAGCGATACCGTGCCATTACCTCAGCGTGAGTACTGTGTTTTTTCTCAGACTAATAGTAGAACTTTAGCAAAGATCCTATAGATAAATTCACAGGTAGAAAATCAATGAGACTTAATTGGGATGCATGACAAAATCATTTGGAGAGACTTCAGTGTCGATCTATGTCGTAACAGAGCAAATAATTTTGTGTTACTTGATGAAAATAATTTTTAGATTGCAGTGATACTATTGTAGAAAAATGATAGCTTAAATCAAAAGCCTGGGAAATTGCTTGAATCTTGTGATCTGTGTGTGTGGTTTTTTTAACCTGTCTTGAATGTGCTGTCTTCATCAAGTGGAGTGGGTGTCACTCCTGACAAAGTCAGGTATTCTATTATACCATGTTCTAGTCTAAGCACGGTAGCTTAACACAGTCCTTCTGGACAACAGAAGTGGTGTTGAGAAGCTTTCGGGTACAGCAGGTTGTTAATCCAGGTGGTGTTTTAAGACGTAACCTCTGGTTGTATCTGTTTCTTTGCAGGTAGTATGCATAAGTATGGGGGGTGGGGGGAAGGAGGAGGTAGGCCTGGTTATCCAGGCCATGTTCTGATTAGTGAGCTGAAATTTTCTAGTGTTACAGATGTATATCAGTTTCTAAAAGTGTAAAATTTGTAGAACAGATGGGGGAAAAATAGAAGAGGGTAGAGTCCAAAGGGAAAAATCTGTAGGGAAAGAAAGCGAAATCAGAGAGATAGAAGCAGCAGTAAGTGACAATTTCAAATTGCATCTTTTCCATAATAGTTGGCTTGTTTTTCAGAGCATTTTGTGACCCTTAAATTTTTCTCACTACTACAAAAGCTTAGCAAAAAAAAACCTGCTGGCTGAGTCTAGTTCAGCAGCAGACTTAGCTGATGAGAATTGATGCATCTGTAGTCCTGTGATGTTGCTTCTCCTGTATGCTGGCACAAGCTCTTGCTGGACACACTGGTAGGCCAGTTCACCTTGCTAAGGCAGCAGAAGACCAACCAGCGGTAAAATATGTTGTGTTTTTGTTTTGTTTTTGTTGTTTTTTTTCCTGGCTTGGTGCCCTGATTCAACTCAATAACATGTTGGACAAGTGCTGGTGGAACAGAGGAGAGATGGTGGGATTGTGTAGAGGAGAAACAGGGCGATCATATCAGTGCTGATGTAGATTGGCTTGTGCAGTCCTGAGCCCTCAGCTTGAGCTGAAATTGGCCTGAACCTGCACCGAAGGAGCAAATTCTGTTCTTGGATCATGGACTTGTGGATAAGTGTCAAATAGCCCAGAGTGCCCTTTTTTTAAAGAGAACAGGAGTTATTTGAAAGATGAACAACAAACACTGACAATTTACAAAACTGTTTTTTCTAGTGGAAAGTTAAGTTACAGACTTCACAAAAACCTTCTGGCAATACAGATTCTGGAAGGCATTGTGAGATTTCTCGCACGCCATTTTAGCAGACTAAAAAAGTCCCAGCTTCCATGGTTGTCAGCATTTTGTTAAATAGAATTCTATTTTCTAGAGATGCCATTAGAAAAACCCCAACAGTTGGAACTTGTGGTTTTTAAGGAATGGCAAAAAAAAAAATCAAACCACAGTATTTGCATCAGCACAGCTTTTTCCAAGGGCCCAGGGAGGGTGCTGCTTTTAACTTCTTTTAGTAGTAAACAGTACAGCAGAACCAGATATCAAGTTTTTTTGGTATAACTCTTGGACAGAGCTCTCTGTAAGAAATGTACCTAATATGGTTTCAGATATTACCGTGGTGCTGTTGGGGCCCTTCTCGTCTATGACATTGCCAAACACCTCACCTACGAGAATGTGGAGCGTTGGCTAAAGGAGCTTAGAGATCATGCGGACAACAACATTGTCATCATGCTGGTGGGTAATAAGAGCGATCTCCGCCATCTGAGAGCTGTTCCCACCGATGAGGCCCGGGCTTTTGCAGGTTTGTAGAGAGTGTGTTCTGGGCTGGTGCTTTCTGAACTTGATCACATTTAGTGCAGACTGAACTCATGCTACTGCTGTCGAGGGCTGAACTTTCACCTCAAGTTTTATCTTGGCCCTAATAAAAGTATTTAAGATCTTTTTTTTTAATTGAAAATCTCTTGGCTTATGAAATAGGGTTTTTTTTTTTTTGATCTATTTGTAGTACATGTTTTTGAAACACTGTCCTTGAGCTGCCTGATATCTGAAGCGTAAACACTTCCTCTAGCCAGGCTAGAAACAGTAAGCAACATTTAGAGGAGAAAGCATTCTTGGAAAAATAAATTCAAAGGGATTCTAATGCGCACTGGAAGTTTTGAAAATAACCTTTTCATTTAAAATGAACTGAACTTCTGGCTGTGGAGAGGGTATAAAATTCTCCTTGCTTTTGAGTTTATTCAATACAATCTCAGTATACAACATCACAGCACAAAATGTCCTTCCTTTGTCAAGGCCTGGTTCTAATGAGCTGTATCAGAATGGAGAGCTGCAAATGAATGCTGAGTCTTCCCTTAGATGGTGTAGTTTCTGCTCCACAGCACTGATGCACATAGTAATGTCATCTAGTTTCATTCAAATGCAGTGATCATCAGACTTAGTTATCAGTTGTTGGGAGAAATACAGTTGGTTATGTGAGCTTCTGTCACTGTATTATTTCTGTCTTCAAGAGCTTGCAGAGGACGAGGCAAATACTATCTTGCCCTTATATCCGTAAAGACATTCAGCTCACTGTTGTGGGGCTATCGAGCTTGGAGCTGGAATTTAAGTGTATAGCCTTTTAAATTCCTCCTAGGAATATTACTAGGGCTTGCTGAAACATGCTTTCTGAAGTCTACTGTTAAGCAAGTACACGGTGCTTAGTAAAGCCTCTAAAGTGTACAAGTACACGGTTGAATGTGAGGTGAAGTCTATACAAGAGTATTGAAACAAGTTAGTAGATGCTCTTGATAGGATATTACTTTGGTCCTGTGCTTTGGCATCTCCCCCCACCAACTTCCTATTAAGGCTGGTGTAAGTATCTAGCAGTGGTAAAGGTGTTGCAGTGTAACCTCTGACTGAAACTCACCTGTGTCTAGGCAGGCTGTACTGTACCGTTCCAGGGGTGATGTTCAGGTATTCACGACAATAGTTTTAAAAAAAAAGAAAAAAGAAATCTCTTGCGTTATAAGGGGCAAGAAAAAAAATAGACTGTATTACCAGGGGGCTTATTCTAATTGGAGGTGGGTGGAGACCTGGTGCGACCTGATTAGGTGGGACCTGACTACAAAATCGTAGATCTGTTTTGGGATGCAGAGAAGGCTTGTGACTCCTGTGGCAGCCAACATGCTTCAGCCTGTGCTCTTGCTCAAGGTGCTTTGACCAGTGAGCTGTAGCCTGATGAGAATATTATTGTGCAGGGCTGGGGAAATGTATTGCTTGACTGAATAAGGACTGCAGTGAGGGAGATGTTGTCACACTGTGGTGAGGCAGTGGCCAAAGGTGATGCTGCTGAAAGGCTATTAGCTAAATAAATGGTGCAAAAAGTTGTTCACTGTATAACGGGGGGAAAAACCAACCAAACAAACTAGACCGAGCACTACCTGATTTGGCTTAAATAAAGGTGAAAACCTAAGAACTTAAATAGCACTTCATTTTTAACTGAACCACTTGTTATTTATTACAGAAAAAAATAACTTATCTTTTATTGAAACTTCTGCTCTGGATTCAACAAATGTAGAAGAAGCCTTCAAGAACATCCTTACAGGTATGGTTTGTTATGGATTCAGGTGACGCACTGAGGTACTAAACCTCCTTCATGGGCACATTTTGCAGCTGTCTAAACTGTTTTGGGAATGAATGTTGGGAATGATAATTTGTTTGTAAGTCTTTTAGTCTTACCTTTGTCTTCCCCTTCTTTCCCCCTGTTCCCCCTCCCCGCCGCCCCAGGACAAAGCCCACCTCTGTGCCTCAAAATCTGGAGACCTAGTCTTCTGATGCTCCTTAAATTCAAGCTATTGCAATAACACTATCCAAACCATAATAGTAGTTCTGTATCTGCGCAAAATCTAGGCAGCGAAGGCATACCCACATCAGGAAGTTAAATGTGCCAGTGTGTTTTCTTGCACCGAAGCAGAGTGGTGCATAATTCTTTTGTCCAGACTATTGAACTCTTACGGAGTTGCCTGCAAGGGCTGTGCATGATTACACACCAACAGCATAGTTGAATGCAGGCTGCCTGCTGGGAGTGTCCCTGAACAGTGCCAGGAATTGTTTGGGAAAGCGATAATGGTCACAAGCTAAAACCAGGCCAGGGATAGTGATTTCCACTGCCCAGGAATGTTCCTCGGGACTGTTTAACTGATGTAGAGGCAGCTGAGTGTATGTTGTCCAGTTGCAGATTCAGACTTCATGCATATGTGTGGGAATGCTGTTTGGCTCACGCAGTAGGTTGACTGCCTTATAGTATTAGACATATTCTCTGTAGTAATATTCTACTACTTACTTTTGGTTTCTTCCCTGCTGGGACTTGGGTTTTCCCTGCTTAAGATGAGACTGTTGCCTGCACATATTTTCTTGGCCCTGGAGCAAGGGAGGGCCTACTGCCTACTGCAGATGAGGCCTAGGATTCACCAGTAAATCTTTATTAATGTAGGTACACCAGCAAGTCCTCTTTGCTGTGCCGAAGTTGTAGCAAAAACACTTTGGCTAGGAGGCTCCCAGGGATGTACAGCTGGTGTTTTGCAAATCTGAGCCTAGCACTACTTTGACCCTGGAAAAGTGCAGCTCTGTTCTAGGCGCAATGCAGCACGTGGGGAACTTGCTCATTTCCTTGAAAGTGAGGCGGGCCAAGAAGAAGTAGAAATTGTGTGGTCAGGAAGTAGAACAGGGAAGGACTAGGTTGAGATGGTGAAGATATGTGCTGGGAGATATGCAGACTACAGGCAGTGAAAGTGGGAATCATGCAGTCATGGCAAAAGAGGTGTTTAAGGTGAGCACTGCTGATCTCTGTTTAGTCACTTCAGTTGGGGTGGGTAACTTTTCCAAGGGGTTTGGCCTAATCTTACTCCAATTTTAGTTAGACTTTAGTTTGTGTGAGGCACTGGATTTTGTCAGCACTGCGTGCTCTAGCACTCTCTGTTCCAGAGGATGTATTTTGGCACCAAGCTGAGGTGACTCTTTGCATTTGAGTAGCTCTGTGGCTGAGCTAATCCTCGGAGGCAGAGTGCTGGGAGGCATGATGCTGGAACACCCGAATGTGTTGAAATGAAACCAGCACGGGCTTGTGAGACTGGTGCTGAATCAGTGCTAACAAACCCCAATAAACCTGAGTTATCTCTCTGTTCAGAGACTCTGCATGCTACTCTGCTGTGTCCTGCCATAGTAATGTTATCGGGGTTCTGTCCTGAGGGTTATCCCAGCCCCCCTTTGCAGCAGATAAGGGGGAGTTTAGCACATAGTCCCCTTGTTATGTTGGTCCAGTGTCAAAAATGCTGTTTGATGCTACAGGGAAGCTGCCTGTTGATGTTTCAAAGTAGTCTTCTGTTCCTAAAATGAAGTAATTGGTAATTAGTAAAGAACCCCTAAACTTCAGTGTGACATAAGTATGAAAAGGGCTATGAAACAGGTGCTGAATTACTGTTCTACCTCTGGCTCTCGTGCCTTAAATACATACAATATATCAGCTTGTTTGTTTTCTCTTTAAAAGCCCTTTAAGAGCTGCATTATGAACATGGAGAGTGTGCAAAATCAAATTTCTTACTTTTTCAGCCTTGAGACCAGATTCACTGCCTATCTATGACACTTGGCTGGATCTGAGGCAACCTACCTGCAGTTTGAGGTGGTATCAGGAGGTTTAGTGCTCTGAGTGGTTCAGCAGTCACCATCAGTCGTGCCTGCCTTTGCAGTGTTGTCCTGTGACCGACCCTGGGTACAGAAGGTGGCCTAAGATGCTTCTAGGAGAGACCTGCCACTACTGTCTGCTGTAACAGATAAGGTGTTTAGGGTGCCAGAACTCAGGCTGATGTCAGGCTTGGGCAAACTGAACTCAAAGTACTGTCTCTTGGCAGCATCCTGGGTTCTCAAGAGTGCTAAGACTGGCCAGTTTAGATCCAGTGTGGATGTAACTGGTGGGGCTGAGTACTCTAAAAAAGCTGTTTCTGAAGTGACTACCTGAGGGAGAATCGTCCTGCCAAGGGAGGAAAAGATGCTTGAGAAAATGTTCTGTATAGAGCAGTTAGCTGGGGGAAAGCATGAGGAACTTGGAGGGGGGAAGAGAGTGAGAGCAGCAGGCCAGGAGTTTCTTTACAGGCTACCAGTTTGAGGGAGCCACTAAAGACTTTTTTTTTTTTTTTAATAAACTAATGGATTCTACCCCAAAGAAAGGAGGGCTTGGTGGTAACTCTGAACAACTAGTATTAAAATACATCACTGAGCATGGAAGAAGGGGGATGTGACAATATTGCTACAACTCTCTTCATCTCTTTTTATTAAAAAAAGAGGGGGGGTGTCAAAACACAGCAAAACCAAAAAAGCCCTACAAACAATCTCCTGTGATTTTTAGGCTTTGATAAAGACATTGGCTGTTGCTGTTTTGAGGCTGTGGCTGTATGAATGTGACCATAATATTTACCGCAGACTTCCAGGGAGGTACTTACCCTTTTCCTGTCTCACAATGGAGGGAAGTTGGAACACGGGCTTGTACTCGGTGAAATAAGTGATTTAAGAATATTTCAACTTGAATGATTTCTGCTAACCATGCAACCGAAATGGCTTATTTTTGAAAGCTTCTGACCTGGCAGTGTCTCTGCAGCAGTTAATTTTGTGAATCTGTGTGCCTTCAGGGTTAAATTAATATGGGTCAAAGAAATTAATTCTCTCAGAAAAGGCATTGTTGGATCAATATGGAGCTTTATGGAACTATGTGTTTTTTTTTACTGCCAGAAGTGGGAAAACTGATTTGTTACAGGGAGGAATAAGCATTTCTGTCATTTAGTAGTAACAGTTTGCCAGAAGGTAAAGTGCGAAACAGATACTGATGGAAAACCACTGCTGTGTGATGATATTTTGCGAGCATCCTGTTGATTGGTGTTTCTAGATAATGATGCTCTGTTTTATCCAAAATATGATGATTCCCTCTTAGAAATGAGTGTTCCTGCTCCTTTCTTGTTCAAAAAAAACTTTTAACAGTACCCGTGTTTGTGGAGTTGAGTAGAACGTTATAGGAAAAGCTGTTTGGAAAGACAGTAAAGAATCTTGTCTTAATAACTTTTCCAGGACAGGGAGAATATCCATTACAGAGCTGGTAAGCCGGCCAACTGTTACGTTCCACAGCTGGTCAGACCAGATTCCCTTTAACAGCTCTCCAGTTACCTTAAATCTCCTCCATCCTGGGTTCTGCCATTCTCTTTGACAGCTTGCTCTGAGATTTGCACATCCTCTATTGGAGACAATGCCCGTCTGTGCTCTAACGAGTCTGTTCTCATTTCAGAAATCTACCGCATTGTTTCGCAGAAGCAGATTGCAGATCGATCTGCACATGATGAATCTCCTGGCAACAATGTAGTCGACATCAGCGTCCCACCAACCACCGATGGACAGAAATCCAACAAACTCCAGTGCTGTCAGAACCTGTGACCTCCTGTAGATGACTTTTGTGCCCCTCACTTCGTCTGTGCTTCATTTAGAAACTTGTGTGCACTTCTTTATCTCCTGTGATTCAGTGACTCCCTCTTCCCTCCTTTACCCCATCCCCAAGCCCCTCCTTTCATCTTAGAGCTTTAATTGTAGGGCTAACATTCCCCTGCCTCTGAAATCCCCTTGAATGTGATGACTTTTGGGCTTGAAATATAGGCACTGATCTGATAGACATGTTTATGTTGAAACATCTGCTGCTGGATATTATCCCATGAAGCGCTCTCCTCAAATGGTTTTTTTCTCTGGGAGAGAAACCATGGGGACTTGATTATAACAGTTGAAGAAATAACTACATTTAAGTTACAAGGTTTTTTCCTCCTAGTCAGATTTTTCTCTCACGTCTCTAAGCATGGGGGAGAAATCGAAAGAAAATAGCTGTCCTACCAAATGCTCTCTTCTCTGTCCTGATAAGTCTCACAGTGAGGTTTTTAGTGGTTGCACACACATAAGAAAGCTGTTGAAAATAACATTACTTATTATGTAACTACCCCTAATACAGTTAGTCTGGCTGTGTAGTTTACTGTTTCCTGCTTGGGAAATCTTTCTCTATTCTTGTTTTATTTGGGAACAATGAAGTACGTCTGCATTGCTTTCTCAGCCACCATGATTGCCTGTGCTGCTTGTGCAGGCTTTATGAAGTGGCTTAATATTTATTCATGGCTTATGTTAATCAGTTAACGTTATTGTACAGTAAGTGCCAGCATATTGATTTCAAAAACCTTCTGCAACCTGTACAAGTAGGCTCATTTTGTACTGTAGATCAGTGTCTGAAAGCAGGATCTTCTCTAGTTCCAGAGTTTTTTTGCATGCTGCTTTTTCTCTAGATCTCTCCTACCCCTGTTTGAGTGAGTGAAGCAATATTTTCATGTCATGTATATACCTGCACTTGTAAGGGTTTTGGTTGTTGTAGAGAAACACAATACTTTATACATTTTGTAAGACTTCTGCAGAACCACAGCATCTTGTACTTTCTTTTCATGATCTTTCACTATTGATCTTGTGCATAATCTTCTTGACCTCTACAAAAATGCATATTAAGATTTCACTTACTACTAACCTGTTGCTTCCCTCTTACCCTGTTTTACTGAATTGCAGACTGTAAATCTCAAATGATTGTACTTCACCTGATGTAACAGATTTGTCATCAGCAGGGCTAACTGCTATAATATTTTGTTTTGCTGAATGGGAAGAATGTTATCACAACTTTGTGTAGTCAGTCTCTTGCTAGCTTGTGAAAATCCTCTATGATGATGGCTTTCTGTCATTCACTCTCTTTACACTCTTGCATCCCTCCAGTAAACACTGAATGTTAAGGTGAGGCAAATACTGGGTGAAACTCTCTCAAGGAGGAGTTGGAGACCATCTGCTGCTCTCTGAAGGCTAGTGAAGCAATTTGCAGTGAATTTTTGCTCTGTATTCTTCCAAATTCTGAGACTGTGCCTCACTTGATTAATACTATCTGCATGTTAGTGAGTTGATTTTCTTTTCTGATACAAAGCAAATATGAAACTGTAAATTGTGCTTGAAGGGGAAATCTGACATTCCAGTCTCAACTGTTTTGTGTCTGGTTATGTAATAAAATTAAGGGCGGTTAACTCTGATGGCTTTTCTTTTGCAAGATTTCCAGACCAATGCCTTTAACTTCATACTGTATGCACCTTGAGGGCTATAGTTCAAAGCTAAGGGATGTGCACATAGTGCTTAGCATTTCCATTTTTCAACTTTGTTTACATAGGCTCAAGGTGAAGGAGCGCATGCTTGCAGCCCAGTACCACTGAATGACAATCTGAATTCCTCTTTGGGCATCACAGGGTTCTGTTCTGAGGGAGTCATAGTATTGGAAGCACTTTCAGCACCTGATACTTAAGTTAATAGCATCCTCTTGAGAGAAGGTGCAGCAAGTGGGACCTGGAAACTTTTCCTTTTTGGTGGTCCTAGACCAGGATGTGATATGTGGTCAGTACTTAGAAGGGTGGCAGGTGAGCACAGCATTAGAGAGAGTGGAAATGCTGATATATTGAAAATATTTCCTTCAAGAACAAGTAGTCACTGAAGGAGCTAGGCTCTTTACTCTTAATTTTGAGCAAAACTTTCTATAGAGAAATGAGTTGGGACAGTGTGAGGAAGAATCATGCAGTTAAGACTTATTAGTCCAAGGTGATTTAATGCATTTACTCTGCAAATCCTGTTCTTAATGTAAACTTTCTGTGCCACCTTCTCTGCTGGTGGCTAGGATTGAGCTGACCTGGTATAAGAAGCTGAGAAGTAGTTTAGTCAGTTCCTGGTCTATTAAAAGAAATTTTCTTTAGTCTTTGACTTTGTGGAGAGGTCTAAACTTTGCCTCAGAGTCGCAATGAAAGGTTTATGCCTTGGGCTTAAGTGCGGTTGAATTAGATGGGTATTGAAGAGACCCTGTGCAACTTCACCATACATTGACCAAAGTTGTCTTGGAGCAGGTGGCTCTGTGGAGTCACGGGGCTTAGACCCATATTCTTCGTGCCAGGATGGTTGAGGTGTTTCTGAAAACTGTTCGGTGGTAGGCATGGAAGGCCTGCAGTCTTTCGCTGCAGAACTGTTTGTCTCACCATGGACTGGTCCACTTAGGATGTGGCGAGCATCTGCGTATACATGTGTGCACACATGTTCACATGCAGAGGTTTTGTGAGCACTGTATGCTAAGTGGTGGCTTTATCTGCATGGTCAGCCAGTTTATTAGAATAGGTATTGACTCTTTCTCAGATTGCTTTGCTGCTCTCCTGGCAGTTGGAGAAGCAGCCCTCCTTCTGTGGGTCTGAGATGATTTTGCCTAGACTAAGCACAGGGATAAGTGCCAAAAAAGGACAGTGGACAGTTTGTTTTTTTCCCTGGGAAAACTACATTCCTGTGCACAAACAGGGGAAAAATGCTTTTGCTCTTTGAATATTCTTGTGTCCTGCTGAAAGTGCTGTATACTTAACAGAAGCTATAGCTACAACCAAAACCACTGCAGATGATGGCTACTGAAATTGTGCAGGGAAGACTCGGAGGAATCTTGGGGAAATGCTGAAGAGCTGTCTAACGTTCAGAGATGTTCTCTGGCAGGCCGCACTCCTTACCATGCTTCCTGATGTGGAAGCAACTGAGTTAAATGTAAGCTCACCTGGACTGCTTGAGGTCATAATTTAGCTGGCTCCGTATCTCAAAATGTAGGTGTCGGGAATATAAAAAAGGCTCCGCTTCTCTCTCCAGTGTGTTGTAAGAGGCTTGGGGGCAAAATCTGCCTTACAGTAAACCCCCAATGACTAGAAAACTGCCTGTGAAAGAAAAACATGTGCTGTACTTACTTCACTCAAATATTGAGGATAACTTTCCTAAATTTTGAAAGATAACACTAAAAATTGTTGCTTACTACCCTGTGCTAGTAACATAGTAAGTCTTAGCTGAAGACCCCTGCTGATATTTAAGTTAGATACACCAATGCAGAAGACGGGTGTATTTTCTGCTAATTGACCTGTTAATTATGGGGAGAAGGGAGGCCAGAATTAACACACAAAAGGGAATTGCTGCTGAGCACACAAACAGGTAATCTGGTTAAATAAACTCATAGGGGAGACTGTCTCAGTTTAACTTTTTTTTCCTGTTGAGTGAGGTGCTTACAAACTGCTTCTGTGATTATGTGCGTTAAGGAAGAGGTTTGGAATCACCCGAGACCCCTTCTCTAGCCCGCACAGGACAAGAAAACTGGGATCATGGGAAAGCTTTAAAGCACTGTGATTGTGTAAATATAACTGCAGTTGATGGGTGTCTGCCGAGGCTGCTTGAAACTTTATTGAAAAGACTTGTGTGCCTCAGAGCACCATCGAAATTTGGTAGAAGGAAAAAGCTGTTTTCCCTTCTTCCCACTGCAGCTGCTCCTCAGTGCTTTGGCCAGGTCAGAAGCAGTAGGATGACTGCTGCGTCCTAAGATCCCCAGCTTGGGTGCTGTTACGTTATTTTGCTAGATCACTTCTAGTGACCCCACAGTATGTGGAAAGACTGGTGACTTTTGTGCTAACAGGAGAGAGCTCTTTCAGCCGGACATACCAGGATGCTTAGGATTAGTCTGTGCCTTTTATTTAAGCAGGTCACTCAGCAAAAGCAATTTGATCAGTTTGGAAAAATGTACAGTAGGTATTTTGACTTCCCCATGCTTTGATTCCTGCATGCCGGACGGTTCCAAACGTCGTGGGTGTGATCTGTCTGTGGGGTGTTTGGTTGGTTCTTATCTGTGCTTGGTGCTAAGTTTCCATTCCAAGCATGAAGGTAGAATTTGCTTAGAGGTTCTGATCTGTGTAGAAAAAAGATACTAATGAAGTGATTTGAGCACTTAAGGCTCTTTTCCTTCATATAATGTTAAGAAAAATCAGTATTAAAGGTAGGGGCCTGCATTTTGAATAAGAAAAAGCAGGCAATTAGAGGTGAAGACTAACTATCCTTTAAGATGCAATGTGTCAGGGCTGAGGCTGGGTTCTTTTGGTTTAGACTCTGAATATGGCGATACTGCAGATAATTCAGTTTGAATGGTGATTATTAGAATGTTTCCATGAAAAACAGCATCTCCAGGGCTGCACTGTTTCAGTAAATAACAGCAATTCTTACTTTAAAATGGTCAGATACTGTGCAGTAGTGTTGTCTGTCAGGCTTCGTAGGCTATAAATAGCACTGGACCTTTATGCAACCCAGAAGAGAGATTCCTTTCATTTACTTTTACTCCTGGTTCCTGTTCAGTTAAGTGCAATTCACTTTGTAAATATATACATCACTTGATTTTGTGCATGGTTATTCTGTATTGTGGATATAAAGATTGCCAAATCACGTTGTGTGTGTAAAGTTCTGTTTCAAACCTGCTTGTGGAACGAGGTGGGAACATAACTTTGGCTTTGGAGCCAGTGAGTTGCCAGATCCAAAGTGCTGTAACTGATATTAGCATTAGCAGTGCTGCCATTGCCAGTGTTTGGGGGTGCATATGTGTGGGGTAGTGGAAGTCACAGCACGTTGTTAATGACCATTGGTATCTATTACCGGTAAGAGCAGATGTCCTTGAACTGGCTCTTCCCGTTGTCTCGGTATAGCTTCATTATATGTGTGTATATATCTTCTTCCCTTCAAGATGCGCATGCTCTCCATCCCGTTAGTCTTTGGAGGTCTTCCAGGTGCCCTCCGGCTCCTGGCTCGGCAGTACGAGTGCTAACGGCGGTGTCTGCTCACGAGGAAGGAGCACGTCTCCTGCAGCTGCAGGGGCCCGAGGTGGGATTGTTGCACCCGTGGTCTTCCATGGAGGGATGGAGTAATCTGGCCTTGTTTTAAGTTGTCTGCTCTTCCAGGGACAAGTATTCAGAGCAAGGTTGGTCTGAAGTCAGTGCTGACCTAAGGTGCAGGACTACTGCAGGCTTGATCAGTTGTGCACGAAGGGGGCAGGGGGCAAATTTCCAAGACTTTTGATGATTCCCGTATGCAGGGAAGAATCCCAGCTACCAGGAATCCTCTTGGTGAAACCCCAGGTGGGGGGAGGCTGCCGCGGCCCTGACATATTCCAAATTGCTGTGTCATGGCTCAGCTTGGTCAGATTTAGGCCTCTCCGTGTCCGCTCCCCTTCTGATTCCCCAACGCTTTGGGCGTGTGGAGGCGGCGGCACGCTGCTGTGACCCGGAGGTGGCGAAGGCCGGCCTGTCCCTCCGCACCAGCTGGAGGACGCGCGAGGGTGAAGCGTTGGCCCGACGCGCTCCGGGATGGAAGTGTCGGAGCCGGGAGCGGCCTGGTGAGTGTGTCCCGGGGGGCGGCGAGCGGAGGGGCCCCCCCGGCCCCGGCGCCTTCCCCTGCCCTCGTTTTCCCCAAAACGTCGCCGTGGGGAGCCTGGAGCAGCCCCGAGGTGACGCCAACGAGGCCGAAGCTCGCGAAGGACGAACGAAGGGTGGGAGCTGCCCGGCAGCGCGCGGTACCGGCCGGAGGCGGCGGCGGCCGTGCGCGCTGCGGCGGGGCAGGGCGGCACCCCCGGGCGGGGCGGGGCGGGGCGGGGCGCTCCCGCCCTCCGGGGCCGCTATTGGCCAGCGGCCGTTGCCAGCGAGGTCGCGTTGCGACGCCGGCCGGGCTGCGCGCAGCCCATTGGCTCGGCGGGCGCTGGCGTCGGCGCGGCGCGGCGCGGCGATTGGCCTGAAGCCGGCGCGGCGCTCGGTGCGCCGCCGTGACGGCGGGCGGCCGCGGGGGGGCGGCGCCCGGCGGCCGCAGGAGCCGCGCGCGATGGGGCGGCGCGGGCCGCGCTGAGGGGCCGCGGGCGCCGGGACCGCAGGTACCGCGCGGGGGTGGCGGGGAGCCGGGGACCCCCCCTGCGCAGCCGGGCTGTGCGGGGCCGGGGGGCGCCGCCCGGGCTCCGGGGAGGGCGCGGCGCGGGGAGGCTCCGTCGCCGCGGGAGGGCGGCTCGCCGCCGGCCTGACGTGGGGAAGGTGCGGGCTCGGCGGGGCAGCAGCGTCCCCCGGAGGAGCGCGGCTGGGGGGCTGCGATCCTTCCTCTGCCTGGTGTTTTTATCACCACCACCATCATCATCATCATCATCAGCCCTGCAGCGGCAGGGCTCGCCCGCACGGCGCGGCTCAGGGCCGCGGGGAACCGAAGGGCTTCGCAGCGCCCGTTTCCTCCCCGAGCGGCCTGAACTTGGAGTTCGCGGTTGGCTTTTCTCGGGGTGGAACCGGCAACTCTCCCCGTTTCGCTTGAACTCGTCGTCCCGAGGCAGTTTAACCGCTAGCGGCGGAGGCCGAGGTGGCTCGTTCGTGGGGCTCGTCCGAGGGATGAGCCCGCGGCTTGCGTACGGGAAGGCCGATTGTGGCACTGGAGCCGCTTTTCTCACTGTCTCAAGCATCTGCTTGAGCACGTTTTATATCTGATGGGGAGATCGAGATTAAAAACCGAAAAAACCCCGCAACGGTCCTTTGACCGAGACTTCTTGCTTATTTGCGCAATTGCCCGGCCGGTTGGTAACCCGCAGAAATGGTGCTCGTCGGAACGTGAGGTGACGTGTCTGCGCTGCGCGGAATTACTGCCGCTGATGAGAGCCGAGGTGGTTTTGTAACCTGTCATCTCAGAGCAAGTTGTGCAAAGCTCGAGGTTCTATTTGAAAAAGGGAGGTGGGATGGCTTTGAAGTCAGTGCTGACGATGACTTGCTGGAAACGCCAGTGTTATCTGGAGCAGCTCTGGCACTGTCAGGTGTGCTTGTGTTCAGGGCCTTTACCCCCAAAGTTTTCCACGACTGGCCTCTGCTCTCCTGACGGGTGTGCAGTGAAGGTCCATCAGTGGGGTCCTGCTCCTCATCACACCCTGTAGCCTTTATTTGCTGGTGCTCAAGGGACTGCGCGTCTCCAGCCTCCTCCCCTGACCCAACTCCCCAAATGCTCTCCCCTCCCCGTTACCAGCCATCACTTCCCTTTGGGCTTTCGTTATCCTGTTCCGCTGTCCTTCTCGTAAGCGCTTTTCTCTGTCTTTCCTTTCTGAAACGGTTTCTAGCACTTCCTTAATCTTCTAGGCCTTTTTCCAGGTTCTTGTCAAGACGCCCTCTGACGCGGTGCTGCTGTAGGTCAGCTCCGATGGCCGTGGCCAGTCCCCCTTATCCGCCCTGCTCTTGGGAGCCTACAGCCCGGCCTGGTTGCCAGGTTTACACATGCACCGAGTAATCCTTTTAACAGCTGGATGTTAGCCTTGTCTTCCCAAGGCTTAAGCGTTTAAGGATTACGGAGACAGCTGCAGTGGAGAGTGTCTGGAGGACTAGCAAAGCCCTGGCTTTCCAGGTGCATTTGAAGCCGTGGCAGTTCTTCCCCCCTTGGAAAGAGGTTTGAAGGGAGAGGAGCTGGGGCTGGGAAATCCCTTTTTCACCTGCTCTGTAACAGTGAATTTAATAACTCAAGCTGGGGGCACAAGGCTTAGCGACCCACGAGCATGGACCATGGGGCGTTACAGGCCAGCCTGTGTCAGTAAAGAAGTCTTAACTTTGCCAGGCGCAGACCGGGTGGCACAGGAACCAGCCAAGCGCGTGCCTAAGGTCTGTACCGTGAATGTTAAATACCGGCTGTAAAATGGGGATGAGAACAGGTACAGCATGTGGTTAGCGAATCACACTGCCGTCAGTCTTTAAGAAACAAGTGAAAACAGAAACAAGCGGTAGAGCTAATGGTTTCTTGTTTCCAGTGTGCTTGACCACCTTTTTTTCCAGTGGAAATGCACTGAGGCTGCAGGCCGAGGTCACCCCATGCTGGACACCAAGGGGGTGGTGCAGACAAGCGGTGTGATGACTGTACTAGGTGCAAACAACTTCTCTCAGAGTTTTTTGTCTTAATAGAGGCTAGAAAGGGGCTTTCCCACTGCTGGTTATTGATGCTGGCCTGGGTCAAGCAAGTGCAGGACACAGTGTTTCCCTGAGAAGAAGTTAATAAAGACTCCTCGAGGCAGCAAGCACAAAACAGCGCAAAGCACTTCCAGCACAGGCTGGGAAATGAAGAGGTTGAGGCTCATGGTGGCCTCTGAGGCCCTGTTAGTCATGAGCGACTGTTGCAAGTCCTCAGTGTGTGGCTTTGTAGTAGTTCTGCAGGCTGAGCTACAAAATATCATGTAAGTTTAGGGGTTTTTTTTTCCCCTCCATTATTCTTTAAAGTATCTTGGCTTTATACACTTAAAAAGCAGAACCTTAGAAGATGAAGGGAGAAATCAGGCATCCTGAACTGTAAACTACCAGATGAGTTTATTTTTCCCCTGCTTGACTTTGACTCAGCTCTGGATGTTTGGAGATCTCAGAGTTTCCGTTTTCTAAACTGTTCACTTTTTTCCTCCAGAGTAAAGTTCATAACTGTTGTCTTTTTAGCCTCCCTCCCCCCCCCCCCCACACACACCAGTTTTATTTACTCAGTTTAACTTACGCTTCTGCACGCTCTTAGCCACGAGAGAGGAATGATCTCAGTTTAGTTATGTTCGTCCCCTTGAAAATACACTCACCACTTCTAGGTCTCCTTGTTGTCTGAAACAAGTCATATGACAAATAAAGCTGTGGGTTACTTTTATATCAAGGAACTGAGCGCAGAACCAAATCAGTGTTAATTTTAGGCAAGCACTTCCATGGAGTTCACATAAAATGGCCTTCTTGTGTCTTAAAACTATAGCCTAAGTTCATGGCTTATTGAGAAAGTTAGTCATGCACGTGAGCAGCAGGTTCTCCACCTCTCCAAATCTAAGCTCTTGTTCTTCTCCCTGCTCTCTGGTCAGCCTAAACCGCGACAGTGCCGTTCCTGGGTGGACGCTGTCGCTCACGCTCGCCCTGTTGGGTTTGTACCACGTTTGCTGTAGTTGGACCAGATCGTGGCTTCGGCTCATCGGCGTCGCAGCCGTACAAATACCAACAAACGCAGCTCCTCTGGGAGAGGTGGTTACTCATTGCTGAGCATTTGGGAGACCACTGCTCTTTGTTGTGCAGTGTAAAAGTGTGGGGAGAGCCTCCGCTTCCTGCCTTCTTACAATTTTGATCACTTTTCACTGTGCTGGAAGTGTCTTTTCGTTAGCTGTGGTGGTTGCAGGTTATGAAAAGTCTGAATGTCATGGGAAAATGCAGAATAGCACAAATCCTCAAGGCACAGCCTGACAAAATGTCTCGTGTGGGGACTGAACCCTTCCTATCCACTAGCAAAGAGAACAGCCTGACGTCAGTCGTACCGATCTTCTGGAGCTCTTCCTACCTGTCAGTCGTGCAAATGCATTGCTTGCCCCAGACCTCACCGGGATAAGCAATGTTACAATTTGTGAACTGATTTTTCTCCATTTTCAATCAAAATATGCATCTGTAAGTTTGCTTTACTTTCAGATTTTAAGTAGCAAGTATAAGTAAACTTCTTAACTTTCCAATTCCTGATCTAACACAAGATGATAACATGTGGTTAACCTCAGGGGCAAACATAGCTTAGCTATTAAACATGCTGTAACTGCTCTTGCGATTTTAATCAGTTGACATGAAGTCATGGTGACAGACTGCAGAAAATGTTCTCCTGCTGTCCTCAAAGTTAGGATATTTTTCAGAGGGGGAAGGAGCAGTGTTGGCTTGGGGAACATATCAAGCACAAACAAATAGAACGTAGTTTCTAAAACACTTCTCAGAAATTCAAAGAGGGGAATGTAGGAAAGCTCTTGCAGTCTTGGCTCCTGCCATGTCTACTTGAAGTTTTGACAGCTTTAGTCCTGTTTCAAGTAAAAATTATTAGGGTTTGGATTTGTGAGGGGCTGGGAGGGGAAGAGGCTGTCAGCAGCTTGCAGGGTAAACTACAAGTCTGGACTCTCCTCAACCTTTTCTTTTCCCTTCCCAGTTTTTCTTGTTCTTCTCTGCAGACAAATCCCTGAAGGCCTTTGTTTCCAGAAGAACTGCGAACGCAGCCTAAGCGAAATCTTCCAAACTTCATTAGGAAGAAGAGGGAGACTGGGGCTTTGCAGCACTGGTATTAACAGCAAAGTTTTGCTTCGGAACTGGGGAGGGAATTTGTAGTGATAAGGAGTGGGTAAAGGGCGGACATTGCCTAAATCGGTTAAGATCAGTTACTCCTCTTCATTGACTGACCGTGGAGGAAGAGGATGCCCAAAGTTCATGCCCACTTTGGAGCTCTTCAGGTGCGGATGGATGGAAGAGTAGAAGGCTGTGGTAGTGCCTTTGCTGGAAAGCTGTGTGTGCTAAAGAGTACCGGGAAATAATTAGGTAGTAAAATACAAACAGGCAAGTTAATTTGGGATCAGATATCTCTGTTCAAAGATTAACGTGCTGCCTGGTTTTGAATGGTGGTTGCATGCTGGTCACACGCTGCTCTGAGCAGTTGGAGCGATCTCTCGATTCGGAGCAGGGTTGCTGCATGCTGGCGGATGGTTTGTTCCAGTTTGTCTCCAGGCGGAGCGTAATTATTTGTATAACAGTGTAAATGGTGCTTTGTAAACCAAGAACGAGAACACTGAGGCGAGTGCGAGTGTTTCCTGGCATAGGATTGCAGATCCTGAAATAATGTTTTGCATCCTTCTGAGTAATCCCCTTTGAGGGAATGACCCATCCAACGTTGTGTGGGTGCTTCTTTGTTGATCTGGTGCACGCGTTATTGCTACAGTAAAGTTGGTGTTTTCTCCTGCATTTCCCAAAGCTGGAAAATTAATTCGCTTTGAATAAATTGAAACTGCCTGGCAGGTGACTGTGTGGGGCAGGCGAGCTGTTGAGCTTTGGCATTGCTGCAGATGCAGCCTCTCTTTAACGGGGAGTTTTCTGAAGCTATAGGCAGAGAAAACAGAACTTTTCTTGCTCTTATTTTAGTAGAGGCCACAGGTGCAAAGAGAAATGAAAGGCCACCTAACTCCAATGCCTTCAGGTGGCAGCAAGGGTAGGTGGGAGCTGGGCAGAAAAGAGATGTGCTTGTGGGTGGTGGGAGGGTTGTTTTCCCCACTGATGGGAAATGCTTTTGCAAGCATTGCTTTTTGGGCACGATAGCCAGGTTTTTTTCACCCTGGTTCATGATTTCGGTGAGACTTTAAAGCCTGGTAAAAGCATCTTTTTTGTCTCTGCAGACAGAGAGGGGTCAAATACAGAGAGAAGTGGGCATGAAATCAGTATAATTTCATTTATGTAGTGAGCCTTGTTGCTTTTCACCTGTAGAAAAAACTGGTGTCTTCTAAATATTCAGTGAAGGAGCAGGTGTTTCTCATGTCCCAGCTGTTTTCAGTAGTTTCATTTTAAAACTTGTTATTAAACTGGCTGAATGGCTGATTTTTCGTTGGAGATGCCCTCTGCAAAGAATTTTCTCCTAATGTTGCAATTCATTTTTCCAGATGTCAGTAATTAAAGTGCAGTAAACTTTCCTTTCATACGGTCTCATGGCAGATAAAAAGTCTCAGAAGATCTGAGATTACTTTGTTCGTTCTGGCACTCCAGCTGTAAGGCATGGCCTGATCTTTCCCAAGTACAACTTGCAACAATAAAAAAATCATCCTTTAGGCTTCTCATTTTTTTTAATTGATTTTTCTTTTCCCCAGTGTGTAAGTTTGAACCTTTTGCTTCCGTTTGAATATTAAGTAATATATTATAATATATTAGGCAATATACTTCCCAAATTCGGTTCCTTTGGGAAATAAGGAGGTGAGTGACACAAGATGTTCACCAAACTCAGGGGTAGCGGGAGCCCGTCTATGTTACAGCTCTGCCGTGTTCACGCAGGCCAGGGCAGGGCGCCCATCCCTACAGGGTTGTTTGAGAATCAGGGTTTCTTCTTCGCTGGTTCTAGTTTGGCGGTGTTGCAAGACGTTGATGGCATGCAGTTAGTGAATCAGTTAGGCTGAAGGTTTTGGAGAGGAGGGATGAGTATGAATGCACACTTTGGAAAGTTGCATCATAAGGATCATGAATGCTCGCTGTCATATTTCCTTACCGGCAGAGAATAAAAGTCAGATCCTGGCAATCTGTCTAAAAACGAAAAAAAATCACATTCTTTGAAATACTGTCTTCATCTGTGTTTGGAAAACAAACTCGCTTAGCATCAAGCCGTAGTCTAAATAGTCAAGACTGCAGACAGCCTTTCGAATGCATCTGAAAAGTGGCCTGGTCTAGAGACTGCAAGTTTTGATCATTTGTCCACAGCAAAAGCCAGGTAAGTGGAGGCTTGTGTTACTGTTTCAGGACTTCTGAATTGTGTTACAACAGTAGTTGGAAGGCAGCTGGGCCTGGACCCTTATAGTCGTAGGTAATGTAAAAATGTGCCAAGAAGAGAAGTCCCAAAAGGTTGTTCCTTAAAAGCTTCTCATCTCCTCCTGGATGCTGGCTACATGGTTAAACCTGGAGCATCTTATGAACTTCAGCCGTAGGGATGAGGAAGGTGAGCCTCCCTGGACAGCTGTGTCACTTTACAGTATGCTTGGTCTACAGCTGTTGCTTTTAAAGGTATAGGAGGAGGCTGTTCCTGATGTGAAGCTTGATATATATATTTTTTTAAAGGCTCACGAGCTCCAAGATGTGGTCCCTTGGGTGTTTTTTTGTTTGTTTTTTTTGTGTTTTCTTGTTTGTTTGTTTTGAGCCTTGGGTCAGGTGTGTCCTGTGACTGATTCCCAGCGCTGCTCTGCCGGCACTGCCTGAAGAGCAAGTTAAGGTTGAAGTTTTTACAGCACCTCCTTGACCTGTGACTGTCGACCAAATGTTGCAGACAAGGCAGGAAATTGAGAAGCTGCCTAGGGAGTGAAATGCTATCCCGTGCCTGTTACCCACCAGGCTTTAAAATGCTTTGAGAGCTGTCCCGTGACATCACGTTTTATTTTAAGTGTTCGGAGTTATGTCATAAAACACTGCAAGCGTCCCTTTTCCCACCAGACAGGCCTCGTTGCACCTTGACTAGTAGATCCATTGCATTCAGATGACTTCTAAGCTTATGAGTCACCAGATTTCCTCCTAAGCCCTGGCAGATGCAGGGGTTGCAGTGCAATCTCATCACAGAGCTGCCTGCTCTGCGTATGAGTGAGCACACATTCTCCTCCCAAAGCTTTAAAACTATGTTCAGCTTATGGATCGGATGTGGGCAGATCTGCTGCTTGCTTTTTGAGTACTTTTAGGGCATTTTGCAGCAGACCTAGTGAGTAACTCTTGAGAGTTAGATGGCTGACGTAGAAAAACACGTGCTTTTTTAAAAGAACAAAACAGAGTGTGTTTAAGCAAACAAAACCAAAAAATTAAACCCTGCAGCAGTTCGAAGCCAGTTCTTGGTTGGTTTTTTTTTTGCTTTTGCTTCTTTTTAGATTAAACCAGTTCTGCAACCCTCTAATAAGAAGAGGGAGCACTTTCCACCCCGCAACCCATCCCGTGCATGCGGTGGCAGTATCTCGTGGTGCGTGGTCGCTGTGGGTGATGGGGTCTCGCGGCTGGAGGTTGCCCTCTGGGGTAGGGGGGATGCAGGGCCACCCTGCCCGTCTCCCGGAGCGGGGTGGCTACGGGCCCCAGTTAGGTACTCCAGCCACCCGCGGTGGGCAGACCTGGGTGCCAAAAGGCACGCTGCAAACCTGTGGTTGCACTTCGGCTGTGGAAATACGTGCACTGGCTATGTAAGACAGGACGTGGCAGGAGGCATCCTTAGATGTGGCAAAGGAAGCAATTCTTTGTGTTCTCTCCCTCAAGAAGTTTGTTTTCAGATATCTTAGAGCCACAGGATTTGGGAAATCCAGTTTTACTGTTGAAAAGGAAAGCCCTGATGTTTGAAAACGCCCTTTAGCAACTGAAAGCCTTCAGTTTGCTATCTAATGACACTTGCAGATCACATGATTAGAAAATATAGCATCTGCAATCCAAAGTTGGCTAAAACTGATTTACAAAGGCGAGCTTGATAGCCTTGCTCCTGGGTGTTCAACAGCAATTGGATCTTCGGCCCTCTGCACACAAAATTTAATGGCTTACTAGCTAAATGAAGAAAAAATGGAGCTTGTGTATGGATGGGTGGGTTATGTTGGCTACAGAACTTGGTTATCTCCTGATGTTACTGTAGTGAGGTGCCAAAACATGGTTACTGTAATCAGGGACATGGATTACTCAGTGGAGTGAGATGAACAGGCTTAGCTGCTGGCAGCACTGCCAGGAGGTGGGTTTTTCTTTGGGGAGATGTTTCAGGGAAGCTGATCTACACAAAAGCCAGTGGGTGGGAGCTGCACCCAAAGAAGATGGAGATGGTTCTGGTTCCAGTTTGCTCTGCATTCTCTCAGAGCATCAGAATTGCTCCAAAATTTACACCAGTTTAAGTATTTATCATGTAGACAGGCCATGAGCAGCACGGATGAGCTGTGGTCTGAACCTAACAATCCTTCATTACTGCTGTCCTCTTTGCACCTTAGCCCTTCTTGCTGTTGTCTTTCTCATGTTGATTCTAGCTTTTCTCTTGGTGGCTTTGATGAAGTTATCTGGCCTGCTACAGTTTCCCTGCCTGGGAGAAGTAGCTGTCTTACAGGGCTGCAAAGTCCAAGTGTGCAGAACAGGGCTGGGGAGCCATTTAGCTCCTTGGCCTTTCCTTGTGCCCGCTGGGCAGGCAGTCTTCTGGGTGGAGAGGAGTAGTTCAGCCTGATGTGTCCAGTCTTGGGCTGTTCAGTCATTTTGGGGTGTTTGGAAAGCCCCTGCTTCCCTTTGGATGCTATAAACTGGATCATGTTTTTTTTGTTGCAATGCTTGAAGCCTAGTAAGGCGGATATCATGTGGGCATGTTTTGCGTGAACCCCGCGGCTGGCAGGATCCTGCACAAGCACCAAAGTCCAAGCCTTGGAACGGCAAATAGGCGCTAGCTGCTCTTCTCGCTGCACATGTTTGAGAGTTTTGGAGCCCTCGTGCATAACTCGCTCTTCTGAGCCAACTTTCCACAAACAGGGTTTGTTTTTCTTCAATTTGAGTCAGCTCTACAAACTCAACCATTTTTATCCTGGATCTGCTCAGAAGCTTAAGACACAAAACACCGCCTAGAAGGACTGCTGATTTATTTGCTCTTGTCTAACTTCAGCAGCAGAGGAGACATCAATAATAAGCCTAATGTCTCAGAGGTCTTTTTTTCTTTTCTTTTTTTTTATGGGAACAAGAAATGCATCTCCAAGGAATGGGCTGCAAAATCGCGGCTGCCCAGAGCGAATGAGTGTGTGGTTCAAACCAGCTGTTGGTTCTTGATCCCGACTCCAAGTTCTGGGGGATTCTGCTGTAATGTTGAGTGTGGATACGACGAGCTGTTGACAGTTGTGAGGGAAGTCTGTGTGTTGATGAGCTGAAGCCTTAGGGGATCCAGGAGGGGGACTGGCTGGGCTGTACGCTGCAGTTCATGTTCAGCTGGGTATGAAATTGGAACCGGAGCACGCTGCAGATGTTATCTTTGGATTTCAGTTACTTCCCTGCTAACTGTAACCATGAAAATCTTGCTGCTTTTCCTTTGTGTTTACTGAATGACATGAGTCAGTTGCATATTAAAGCAGTGAGTTCAGGCTACACCCTGGGATGGACCCCGACAAGGAAACGCCAGACGACTGCTAATAGAAAACCACGCGTTTCCTGACGGGCTGCAGCGTGGCGATTCCCTGTCGGGCCTGAATGGGTTTGTCGGGGAGGGACGCGGTGCTGCCCGTGTCTGTCCGACGTGGAGCACAAAGAGCCGCAGTACAAATACTCCCAGGATACAGGGAGTGAGGGCAGTTTTATTCCAAGACACAAATGGACCTTTTTCCTCTGGACTTAAAAAACAAACAACATTTTGGCTGAACAAATGGAACCGAGCTTTTTATTAAAAGCATATATCTTCTCTTGTCTGGTTCAGTAAGAGGCTTTGAAAATTGAAAGAACTCCTTAACTTGCAAAATAGCTGACTTAAGTCATTCCAATAGCATTTATCATCTTACTTTTTGCTCCTCAGAGTTGGAGAGCTTGTAGCTTTTTCTTTTTTAAAGGAAAGTATTAAGAAAAGGGGTTCTAACCCTGCGTGCTTTTTGCACAGATGGAGAGACTGGGCGCACCGCTGCCTCCGTAACTCGAGGGCTCGTCGCCGAAGCCGGCGCATGGTGTTGAGACGCTGGCAAAGTGCTGCTTCCCTCTTGGAGGTGTTCACCGCGCAGGGAGCCCTTCTGACCGGTGACGCTTTCGCTTGTGCAAGTCTTGCTTAGTTTTCAGGCTAATGCTTATCCAAATAAGTGTTTTCAGGGCTTCAGCGATCACGTTCTTGCTCTGGATTTTTTTTTTCCTCCTTCTGTAGTCTGGCCAAGCCTCCAACCAGGAACAAGCCCTTATTTCCTTTAGCTATTTTAGTTTGATTTAGGCTTAGCTGAACCTGACGAAAGTGCCGTTTCGTGGGAACGTTTGACTCCTGTTGTGCAGCGATGGCAAAACAAAAGCATTTCCTGAGATGAGATGGCGAGGGCTTGTTTGCGTGCGTCTACCTCCAGGAGACGGAGCGCAAATGCTCCCCCCCACGCTCCCCCGTCTCCCCTGGATTAAACAAACCTAGTTCTCTCAGTATTTTTTTCTTGGGTAAGTGGTTTTTTTTTTTCCCCCTCTCTCTCTCTCGAGGCCTCTTACCCTTTTCATTGCTTTCATTTTAGCTTCTTTTATGGGTCTGTTTCTTTCTTGAAATGCAGCCACCAGAATGAGACGCTATCCCAGCTACGATGCTCGCGGCCCTGGCACGCCGGGATTGCTGCGTGCGCCTTACATAAGGCAGTCCTGTTTACCCACACCCGGATCTCCGTCTTCTCCAGCAGCGCAGCGCTGCTGGCTTGCGGTCAGGTGGTTACGAGTTGTAACCACAGCTCTTTATTGCTGCGCAACCACCTCTTAGGGACCAGGGTGAGGGAAATTGCCGAAAATGGGGTTTTCCTGAAGCTGCGAAGCGTTTCTGTCTTGGGGGTTGATGAGCCCTGCGGGGGAGGAAAGAGGCCCTTGTGGCAGCGTGGGGCAGAAGGCTCGCCCGCGGCTCGGTGCTCATTTGAGCTCCTGTTCTGTCACCTTGCGGCTTTTTCTGCATCTTCTCCCCGATTCTTGCCCGTGCTGCTTATCCCTGCGCTCTCTTTGGGTAAATCCCAGAGGTGCCGACAGCGTGATGGCGAGCCTTGCTGCGTGCGCGTGGCGAAAGGTGGTTATCAAGACCACACCCGGCCTCAAGCGTTGAGAGGGGAAGGGAGACCTGGGCCCTCCTGCCCTCTTGGTGAAGCTCTCCGAAGTTTTACAGTGCTTTCGAGTGGTTAATACCCGCACATTGGCTGTTGGGACATAGCACACGGGATGTGGAAGCAAAAGTGTGTGCGTTTGCATAAAGAAATTGAGAAAAGGGAAAATCGAAGGGCAAGGGAACCCTTATGGGTTTGGTGGTTTGCTGAACAGGCTTTAAAGAGCTTGGAAAGCCCTTGAACGCAGCCGCAGAGAGCGGCCTCGCTCAGCTTAGTTGCTTGAGGATGGTCAAGCGCCGTGCTCAGACGAAACTTTACAGCTTCTACGAAGGACACGAGTGAGCGTCTTCAGTGCCGCTCTAGCCAGACTGAAATGGGCCCACGGGGCTTCTGGGTGCCTTCCCCACCTCCGCATCAGCAAGTTCGGTTTGAAAGACTTGCTCAGGTTAAAGGGTGCCTGCTGCGAATTCTCCCTGGGAAAGGCAAATTTGCAATTCTAACGCTAACTTATGTAAGTAGGACACTTTGAGCCTTAATTTTATGTTAAGGCAGCCTCATAAAATATACTAAAAGGGACAGAAGACTAGGGATTTTTTCAGAGCCCCTGGGTGTAGGATTGCAGGGGCACTGCCAGCCTGTGCTCAGGGCCCGGAGGAGGGCGGCGAGGGGGGAGTCCGGGGCGTCGGGCGTTCACCTCGGTGCTGTTCCCCCCAGGTCTCCGTGCTGCCAGCGCCGGTCCCCGGGGCAGAGAGGCCCAGAGCTGCCATGACGACAGGCGACTGCTGCCACCTCCCCGGCTCCTTGTGCGACTGCCCGGGAAGCGCCGCCCTGTCCAAGTCGGTGGAGGACTCTGACATCGGGCGCCCGCAGTACGTCACTCAGGTCACCGCGAAGGACGGCCGGCTCCTCTCGACGGTGATCAAGGCGCTGGGCGCGCAGAGGTAAGGCAGGGCTGCCTGCTGCTTCCGAGAAGGGGCCCGTGCTGATTGCATCTTTTTTCCCTTTTTTGTGGCTTTTAAGCCTAGCCAGAGACAGCAAGGTCTCGTTTGGGAAGGCGCTTCCCAGGAGGCTAATATGGAGGGTGATTCCTCGTTAGCCAGATGCTGTCCAGGCCTACGCTGTCTGCGCGGGCGCTCGTGCCGCTCAGGTGGATCGGTGCATTTGCCGAATCCCCTCGGCCCTGTGGCCGCTCCAGCGTGTACAGCAGGAGCGGCCCTGCGTGCCGCTGCCGAGTCCTCGGTGAGCAGTAGCAAAGGTGGGACACTGCGCTAGCATGCTGTTTACAGAGCTTATTTAAGGGCTGAAGATGGAGTAAATCCCCTGTGCCAAGATGGTCTTGAAATAAAGGCCTGGTGTAGATTTCGCAGCCCCAGGAAGAGGAGGGTGTTCGGGCTGCAGAAACCGCAGTGTCCAGCTGTCGTTACAGCGAACGTGTGGCAGCTTTGCTTGCTCGAACCCTTCCCGGCGTGACTTCTCATCATGTGTATTGCGCAGTGTCCGGAGCAGAGGACACTCGGCATTGCTATTCAGTTCAGCTATGGAGACCAGTCAAATTTTGGGTTCAAATCCTATCTCAACAGCTGTTTTTCTTTTTTCAAGTGAAGTAGGCTGAACGTTGATGAGGTGTGAAAGCTGCGAGTGTAAATGTGGGGGAGGAAAGCAGAAAGGCTAGATGAGAACTGAGGCAAAAGTAATTGCTATGTCTAGCAAATCTGGAGCAGGGAGATAAAAATACGAAGGGAGGACAGCTTGCTCTGTAACGACAGACAGGCTGGGTGGGGAGTTGTGCATGCCCTTAAAACTGGTCGAGGTGGGAAAACCAGGTGAGGAAACGGCCTGGGATTACAGGTGAAGAGACAGGATTCCTTGTGTTCAGTTCATGCAGTTTGATTGTCGTTTTCAGCTATTTCGAGTCTCTTCCTTGTCACAAGTGCTTAACGAAGTGAAGCCAGATGGAGCCATGTGATTCGGCTGGTTTCTGGCCTGCCCAAAATGACAGCATGTGAGCCTAGCAGAACTGCGTGAAATGCCGAAGTGCAAGCGTTTGTCACAGATAATTATTGGAAATGCACGAAATAAAGGAGAAGTTGGAATCCAGACAGGAAGGTAGAAGGCACCGTGCTTTAATCTAAACTGCCGCAGCAGCTGACATCAATATCTTACAAATGAAACAACGCCAGGAGCAGTGTGACTGTACCGAAAGGTTGGATTAGCGATACAGTCTCTACAGCATGCTGGAAAAGTGCGTTGGAGGCTGTATTGTGTGGGGGTGGGATCAGATCCCCCTCCCCCTCCAGTTAGGAGGGAAGGAGAAATGGAGTCTGATATGATTTTTTTTTTTTTTTCCTCCTTCTCTCGCAGTGTCAGCAAATTTTTTCCTTCTGGATTGTTTATTGGTAGCCAAGGTTATATTAATGCGCTGGAAATCTGAAACTTCTCAAACAGGAAGAGAGCAGATAAAATATCTTACAGATGCATTGCTTAGGAAATAGTAGATGCATGAGAGCACTTGAGGCTTGGGGGTTTTTTTGGTCTCTCTGTCACTGAGGCCATGCGAGTGGACTGTAATTTTGTCACTCTAATACAACACTGAGCTTTACTGCAATGAAGGTTGCAGAATTATCAAGTAATTCAAATTGGAAGGGACCTTTGGAGATCATCTGGTTGGGCCCTTTCTCAAAGGCAAGGCCGATTTCAAGGTTGGATCTGGATGCTCAGAGCCTTGTCCAGTGCAGTTTTCAACAGCTTCAAGGCGAGAGATCCCACCACCTCTCTGAACCCCTGTTGTCAGGGGAGATCGTCCCTGCTGAAGTAGTCCCCTAAATAAAAGGCAGGTGACAATTAGGAGAGAGCAAGCGGTTCACCAGCAGTGGTGGTTGGTAGGGAGAAGGGGACAGTGCAGTGGGTGGGCATAGTGCTAGCTGAGACCCTGGCCCACGGACGTGGGTTAAGGGTTGTGCTCAGATGCCTGCTAACCGTGGAAGCTCTTGCGCACCTCGGAGCCGTGCATGCTTTCCTTCCCCTTCTTTGGGACGCAGGGTGGTGGTGTATGCGTGCAAGGGAGTGTGCTCAGGGCTGTATCCTCTGGAAGATGCGATCTCTCAGCTGGCTGGGGGGGTCACAGGGGGTGCATGCGTGTGCTTCCATCGCTGCTGCTGGTTCGGTACGTCCTGGGTTTCCTCCTCCCGCTGACTCTGCGTCATAGCACTGTGCTCCTGCGGAGCGGCTCCTGCAGAGCATCGCTTGCTTCCACCGGCCCCAGCTCTGCTGCAGAGTGTCTGCACGCAGGGCCCCTGGCAACAGTCTCACTTTGCTGCACTACCAGGAGTACCCAGCTCACTATAGCACTGAACTCGGGCTTTGCAACGGGGCCAGAAGCTGCTGCCTTTGCTCTGCATGTTGCTTCTTCCTACTCCTTTGGATCCCCCAACTTTAACTATCTAAAGTCTGACTGAGATGAAACTTGCTAGAAATTGAGTTGAGTGGCAAAGATCTGCTATGTTGCACCTCCACGAGAGGAGGAGACCTGCTCCCACTTTTCTGAGCTGAAGTGCTCTTGCTTGCTGGCCCCTCTCTTCCCTTCATGGCCCACCAATATTTTTCCCTGGGATGCTCCCTCCCACTGGAGTGTGTTCTGGAGTCTGCTCTGGCTCAGGTGGTCTTGCGCTTGCCTTCTGTTTTGCCTGGTTGTGCAAACTAATGAGAAGAGTGTTGCTGATTTTGAAGATCCTGGCTGTGCTGTGTTGCAATCCCACATACTTCTTTTGCAGACTTTTTTTTTTTTTTTTTTTTTTAAAGTCAGAGTCACAGTCGAGCATGAGCTGTGAGATGAGATCTGTGTGGCTTTTGTACTGTCAACAGCGTGTGGCCAAAGGTGATAGCTGATACAGCTCGCTTGGATTTCCGAAGGGCCTTGAATAGGGCCATTCAACAAAAGACGTTCCTCTCTCCCCCCGCCTCCCAGCCCCAAATCTGTGAAACTATGGCTATAAGAGGAAGGTTGTTGCATGGAAGGAATGTCTGGCTGGAAGACAGAAAAGAAGTGAGATATGAGTGATGGCTGTTTTTCACAGCTCGGGGAGGGTAGAGCTGCAGTTTTCTGTCCAGCATTTTATTCCTAAATGGCCTCAATGAGAGGCGAATGCTGAGGGAATGTACTGAATCGCTGAGAATAGCAAACTCGGGCATCTAGAGCCGTTTGAGGTTCCCTGGGGGGTCCAAGGCATCATCAGCATGGGGCTGGAAGATGTGGCACAGGGCTTCCAGGAGACCTCTGCCTTTGGGGAATGGTAGCTGGAGGCCAGCTGGGATGTCCTATGGACCTAAGGTAGTGCTAGATGCCTAGGTTTAGGCAACTGAATGCTATTGGAAGTTACTGGAGGCTAAAATATGGGTACAGTTCTGTGTGAGACAATGCACACAAAGAAACAGTAGTCCTGGATTTAAATACATATTCATGGGTTCAGAAAAGGGAGATCTTGGGAATGTGTCAGTTCTGTGCAAATTCCAGCAGTGACCAAAAAGCAAATAAAATGCTAGGATTTAGGAAAGAAACAGAAAACAAAATATAGTCTTGGACTTGGTTCTTTGTGGAGGTGCAGAAAGTCCTCACTACAGGAGGACTTTGGGTGCTGGAAGTTTACATGAGTGCAAAAAAATTTGTGATGGAAATTCGTTTCATGAACGTCTTCTGAACCACCTGAGCTAAAGATTGCCAGATGCTGGGGTAACAGTGCTGATAGGCCACAATTGATGGTGTCAGATAGAGGCACGAGAGAACATCTTGGGAGCAAATGTGTGGCTTGAATTACTTACAGGCCTGTTACTTGGAAGGCTGCAAGTCCCTGCAAGCATTGGTATTTACCTTGTAAAGTATTTCTGGCTCTGTGAGGTCCCAGGAGAGCAGATGGTGAGTGTAATGAAAGAGGTTTGATTCTGTAGTTGAAACTTCTGGCCGAGGGGGAGTGGGAAGTGATTGCTGTTGCAGTGCTGTCTGAGGCACTTCTGCAGCCAGAGAGAGACCCGAATCCTGCGGAATGGTCTTCTGTCTGACAGCATGCAAATGGGATGCTGAGCGGGTTGCTGCACTGTGATGGACAGAGGATTAGTATGCCAAGAACTTTGTTTCAGTGGTTTCTTTTCATTAAATGTGTTGTGTCCTTGGAGACTTTGGCTTCCAGAGTACTTCTGTGTTATCTGAATGTAGTTTTGACTTTAGATGTTGTTATTCTGTGTGCAGTTACTGCTAAACCCAGGATGTGGAGCAGAGATGGGGAGAGAATGGGTCGTCGACACGGCTTCCAGGTGCACCCGACCTGAAGTGTCCCAGGCACCTTCGCGGTCCCTGGAGACCCCCTTCTTGTCACAGCAGGCTACTCTGCAGAGTCTGAGCACCCGGCACGCTGCTCCGTGTGCTGCCTGCTCTGTGCGCGCCTTTCTGGGGCTTGGTGGCATCAGACCCCGTTCTCGGGATGCAGCTGTATCGTTCTGACTGATTTCATTCTGTTTGTCTGCCTCTTTAGTGATGGTCCCATCTGTCGAATCTGTCATGAAGGTGGAAATGGGGAGGGACTGCTTTCCCCGTGTGACTGCACAGGAACACTGGGCACCGTGCACAAGAGCTGCCTGGAAAAGTGGTTATCCTCCTCCAACACAAGTTACTGTGAGCTCTGCCACACAGAATTTGTTGTAGAGAGAAGACCAAGGCCTTTGACAGAGGTACTGCTTTCTTCCTGCTTCACTTTTATTTCCTACTATTTAACAAAAAATGATTGATTTGCCCTACTGTTCTTGTGGGTTCTGCCGTCTCCTCCTTGCTTAACACTCGCAAGGAAAGATTTATGTTGAAAGGCCAAAGTGATGTAGTTGGAAAAATGCAACGGCAGTGCTTGGGCAGAAATCATCTGTGAACAACCCATATGCTCCCTACCAACTGCAACCTGTAGAACTACGGGAAGGAAAAACATCACATGCCTGCAGACACGCTTTAATGCCCGAGCATCCAAACTCAGAGGTCACCACACAACCTTCTGAAATACGAAGCTCTCTGAAATATGATTCTTTTTTCCTGTTAGTTTTATTCTTATCTCAGTGTTACATTAGTGTGGCTCTCTTGCACTTGACTTCCTTGCCGTGTTTTGCTCTGAAAAGTGAGATGTGGCGACTGCCGGTACTGCTCACTAGGTGCCTGTCCTCCATTGAGTAATCCTGATGTTACTGCTTGTAACTTTGGGTCCAGCTCCTTCCATTCCCCCCAGGATGCCCAGGAAACTGCAGGCAGACTCCTCCCTGTGTCAGCTGGTTTCTGGGTTGGACTGGGCGTTTGTTAGATACAACGTGCAACTGCGGAGAAGTCACAGTTGGAAGGTGGGGGATTTACAGCTAACAATTTTGTGTGCTCCCCCAGTACTGCAGGCATCAGCAGTGAGAGAAGTGGGGAAGCATCATCTGAAGCCACCACTATAAATGCTCCGCTTCTTTGCATGCACCCTCACAGAGTTTTATCATCACGTGCTTCCACGGCTGTTTGGATGTGGCACTGAGCTCCAGGTTTAGTTTCAAAAGTTGTGGGGTTTTTGTTTGTTGTGTTTTAAACTGTTACAAAGCAGTGCTGCTGCACCATGGTCCAGGAGGCTGCAGAAGGAGGTCTGTGAAATGATTCTTATCATGTTACCTGCCAGCTAGGGATTTGTTGGTACCTGCCATCAGAGGTGTGCGGGGGTTAATTCTGATTTGCGACTGTGACTGGTCATAGCCTACTGTACATACCAGATCACGCAGCCCACTGCATAGCCCACACCAGAGGAAAACTGAGTCACAATTGCAATTATAAGCTCATTTTCCCAGCTCTGTTCCCATTCCCATCAACTCCCGAGGCTACTTCCTTTCCCATCCCAGCTTTCTCAGGAAATGATACCAGCCTCCTCCTCCTCCTCCTCCTTCCTGCAGTCCCCAGCTCTCCTTCCTGCGCCGTTATCTCCTTTGGGCTCCCAGAGAGTCCTGGAGGGAAGAGAGCCCTCCAATTGGAGAAGCATTCAATCATCAGTTTGGAAAAATGATTTTTGGTTTTAATGATCGTTTAATTTAAAACCAATTATCATTGGCTTGACAGCACCGGATAGGAGGTGGCCTTAGACTTCAATGCTAAGTTGAATTGTGTAGTTAGAACTGCAATTCGCAGAACAGCATTTATGTCAGTGATTAGTACAGTCAGAGTCTTATCACTTTTCCCCCAGCTGCTAAAACAGATAGAAAGTGTCACTTTCACCAAAGCCTTCCAAATGGGTGTTCCAGAGGTTGAAAACCATGGTTTTAAAACACTTGGGAAGAGCCCTGTCTTAGCTTTGAGAGCACACTGCAGGAACACCCTGAAACACTGAGCTTGGTAAGGCTTACGCAGGCCAAAATTTTGAGTGCAGGTTTCAGATGTTTTAGCTTAAGAGCTAATAAAGTATTCAGGCACAGAAACAAACATGTGGAAGTGCATTTTGTCATAGCTCACAGATGCTGTAGCACCTCGTAACAAGAAGTGGCTTAGGAAACAGGATGCTTGAGCAAAGGCTGAAAGGCCGGTGTATCTTGGAGCGGTTTCTCCTGTGACACCGAGGTCTGTGTTTCCGGCAGGTGAGAGAAGCTGTTGCTTGTATGCTGACGGCAAAGTCACGGGTCCTCTGTGAGCTTTGTTGTCCATATTCCAAGGTGGATGATTGAGCAGCCCAGGACGATCAGCTTTTAACTCCTGCCGAAATCTGAAGAACCCTCTGAAATGGAGCCTGTAAGCCTGTAGTGACCAGCAAGTGATCCAGTCACATGTTAGTGCCTCACAGGTTCGGAGTCTGGCTAAACCTCTGCCCAAAATGATTGCCAACTTGCCAGTGAGAGTGATCCCTGCTGTAAAGCGGAGTCTAACCTGCAGCTTGCTGTCCTCGTACAGCCTTGGAGCAATTCCTTTGCCTGCAGTTTGCTGGCAGCAAGGGTTTTCCCTGGCTCGAGAAGCAACCTGCAGCCCCGTGTAAATAGCCCGGTGGCGGCAGCCCATGCCTGCTCCTTCCCGAGGGCCAGGACCGCTTGCCCGCCGTGCAGGGAGTCTGGTGCAAACTGCTCTGTACGCGCTGCGGAGAGCGCGCTAGGGCCGAGGCACGTGGACGTGCCAGGTCTCTGCCTCGCAGCTCAGCTCGTCTGCACGTGCCCCATGTATCTGGCCCTTCGAGAGCAGGGGGGCCTGCTGCAAGCGGAACGGCTCACCTAGCTGGAAAGATCAGCTGTTTTTGTTGTATGGTTTCCAGCACACTGTAAAGCGCTCTGATCCCTACCAGGAGTGCAGGGAAAGTGCCCTGGGTTTCAGTTTCTCATTTTCTTGTGAGTTATAACCACTCTGAGCTTCTGCGCTGCCCAAATCTGTGCTCGTCAGAAGCAATGAATGCGAGCGTGAAACCTTTTTTTGGGCTTTTTGTTCGCTCAGAGGCCAGCTTATGAAACTGGGCCGCTTTCAGGAGCGGGTCTCATTAGCGGAGGCTCTGCCCTTAGCGCAAAGCCCTTCTGAAGAGCCGATAACCGCTCTGCCAGCTCGCCTGCATTTCCCATTAATACCCCCCGTCTGCAGTCAGGTTTCATCTCATCCACGCCAGACTGGGCTGAAACTCTTCACCAAATACTTTTTGCGACGTTTCAGCCCCAAATTGTTCAACCACTTCTGAGAACAGGATTAGGGAAGGAGATGCTGCATAGTCATTCAGAAATGACATGATTTCCTAAACTCCCTTATCTGAGAAATGCTCCGCTACTGTTTGACGTTGTGGGGAGGAAGGGGCCGTTGGGAAACTTTCAGGGAAGTGATCTTTGCGTGGGATGTGAGAGAACCCACTGGTCACCGCGC
The DNA here is from genome assembly GCF_036370855.1 of Dromaius novaehollandiae. NCBI lineage: Eukaryota > Metazoa > Chordata > Aves > Casuariiformes > Dromaiidae > Dromaius > Dromaius novaehollandiae. The sequence continues at coordinate 4,171,238 of NC_088122.1, read as the reverse complement.
GGTAGGGAGCAGCTCCACAGTGCCCTAAGAGCCCCAGTCCCTGAGCGCTGTGATCCCCCGGCCGCGCAGCGGACGCTTCCCTCGGAGCCTGCTCCGTCCCCGAGTCCCTGCAGGGGCCAAGCCGATGTCCTGCAGCTCGTAAGGCTGCCGTGAGCCAGAGGAGCGTTGGGTCCTGGGGCTGATACAGGGAAAGTTTCTGCATGTTGGGGCAAGGAGCTGGAAAACTGGGGAAAGAAACAGTCCTGGACTGGCAGGTGAAGGAGAGACTTGGCTCGTTGGGCAGAGAGCTGGGAAGTCGAGATGGAAGTTGGGGAGCAGAGGAGGCTAAACGGCATGGAGACCAGGCCTGGGAGCCACGTGGGAGCATGCTTGGTGGCAGTGGCATTGATGAAAGGGTCTGTCCCAGGTGCAAAAGGGAACCCAGGCGTCCTAGCTCTCCTTTGCTGCTATATAGCAGCTATGAGAAAACCCAGAAGTGAATTATGTGATACGCTACCTGCTAGTGCTGGTCCTCACAGGAGGAACCAGTCTGCTCTTGCTGTTTGCTCTGCGTCTTTCCAGCCCGGGGACCAGCACAGCTTCCAAAGTGGGAACAGGCCACCAGCCCTGGGAAAAAACAGTTCTGTCTCACGTGTGCATGAAGAGCCTTCAGAAGGAGGAAGGCTGAGAACTGACTGTGGACTGGAGGAATCGTTTTGGCAAAGGCTGTGGGGAGACCGCATGGTTGAGTTGAAATGCTTCTATGGAAGCTGCAGAAAGCTCTTGGAAGTGAGGAAATGCAATGATCAGAGTTGCCTTAATTCTTAGCTCTGCCCTCTTGCAGAGCTGCAGTACGCGGCAGTCTCTGAGTGATCACAGACTCTTGTTTCCAGGATCAGTGCGCGGGTGAAAACTACACACTAGTTAGCTAATTTGGTTTATCCTGCTGTGTGTTGTGTGGCTGTGGGCTCTTCTGTCCCTGCTTGCAAGACAAAATTGTTCATATCCTCATAGGCTTCTCCGGGGCGCTTACTGCTGTGCACTTCACAAACCCTGATTTAGTTCTGCAGCCTCCTTTTGGGGTGGAAGACAGCAACCTTGTTCAGCATTGGTTAAAGTTGTTTTTTTTAATAGGATTGGATATTATTTTGTTTAAGCAGCCATTTATTTACGTTGTGGTCCGTTCAATTTAAAAATAGCAGTAGTGTTTGCTGCCAGCACGCCTGATCTCTGAACCAGGAGTGGGGGACTCGTTCGAGCGCTGAGTTGGCTCTGGCAGCTGCGGGCTGGCCCATGGGTGTGGGGAGGATATCTCTGGCAGTGCAACCTCGTTTAGTTATTTTTTAACTAGGAAGCTGTTTGAAAGCTCAGAAAGCACAAAAGGCTTTTGTTAACCATTAGGGTGTGAGTTTGGGCTGGACGCTTTTTTGGGGGCACGTTTTAATCACTGCGGGTGAAGGTGGAGAGTTGACCTGAAGTCCCAGTGCCCAGCGAGGGTCTCTAGCTGTTGGCTGGGTGTGCAAGGTGTCTGTGCTGTGAAACAACGGAGTGGCTTCTGTTTGGCCCTTTGAAATGGCCTCCACCCCCAAGGGGATTGTGGTTTGGGGCTCTCAAGTGGGGAATTTGTCCCCAGCAGAGAATGAGATGGCCAAGCCTTGGAGAAGGACTGATTCCCAGTAATTAACTTTGCTACTTTAATGTTTAGTTTGTATGTTTATGTGGAAGTGGCCTGAATGCTTTAGACTTTAGCCAGCATGGTTGACAAAGTCAAAAAGAGCAAAATGCATCGTTGTATTATTTGGAAGACTTCAGCAGTAGATGTTTAGATGAGAAGATTCAAACCCTAAGCCAAAGTGCATATAGCTCTTCTGGAGCAGGTGCTTCATTCTGCTTCCTTCAAATGACCTCAGGCACACAAAATGCTTAGTTACTGCATAGGACTGATCTTCAGAAAACATCTGTATTTCTGTTGTCCAGAGTGTTTTAGCAGAAGGGCCACAGGCCTTTGGAAATGAGACTTTGCTTCAGTCTAGACAGCCCTTTCTCCTGGGCCATGGACGGCCACACAGTTCTCCAGGCATGGTTGGTTTATTTGCCCTAACTTTAGACACCTTAAACTGCCCTGAGCAAACCTTGCTCTTTGGAGCCCTGCAGTCTGGGGGTGAAGGAAGTGCCTCTTCTGACCAATTCGTCCCTGCCTCCTTAGAAACCCAGGTTAGGAAGGGACACCTTGTCGGGAGGTGCCTGCCTTTTCCTGACTCTAGGAGGAGTCAAAGAAAGTGGAAATGATTTAGACAACCGGTTGTTAGAGTATAAAATGGAGCAAAATGTATCCGAGTCTTAGTCACCTTCTTTCCAGCTAAACTCCTTTCTTTGGTCTGTGACTCAATCCGTCATGAACCTGTTCTCTCCTGCAAAGTGCCCTCCCTGCCACAGCTGCTTTGTCCCTTAGGATTTCAGGGAGAACTACATAGGTTAAAACATTCGCTACCAGATCAGGTATCTCTAGAGAGCATTAGCAACGGTGGTGATGCGGCTCTGTTTCTACTGGCACGAGCAAGTGCCGTCCCCTCTGCGCCGTTCCTGTCCCTCTCCCTGGCCAGGGAGGTGGGAGAGCTGGTCCGTCGGTGTTTCTTGTTCCCGAGCTCCCTCTGGCCCGTTTGCCCTCTGTTTCCTCAGATTATCGGAGAAAGTATTTCCTTTTCATGGCCGCGTCGTTCTGCATGTTTTGCTGGCAGTGACCCTTTCCCGTTTGCCTTTTCCATTCATTAACTGCTTTTAAAGCCTTTTAGCTTTTTCCTGTTGGTAGTTTTCTCCTCTCTGAGTCTTTCTAAATGGGCTTAAGAAAAACCACCCCAATCCCCCGTGACTCCTGCTACAGTCCGTCATGAGCCATCCCGCAGCAACCGCCGTTGTCCGCCTGTGCTGTGAGTCATGTCTGACTGTGTCCTTTGGCACCGTGTCCCCACCGGAAAGGTGCTGCTGGCTCAGACCGGGCTCGGGTGCTGGGAAAGCCGTGTCGCGGGTGCTGCAGCCTGTGCCCGGCAGTGAAGGTCCCCGCGGAAGCGTCCGGGGCTGGCAGATCATGCCGGCGTTGGAGCAGCAGCTGTCTAATCCCAGCAACATGTCAGTCCACATCAAAGAGGAAGGACGTATTTTTGGCCACCCTTCATTTACACCCCGGGGAGAGGAGCGGGGTTGCAGGGCTGGGCTCTGGCAGTGGACGTGCGTCGCTGCTGATGAGGGCGAGCGACTCCAGGCTTGCTAAAATCACTGGGATGTCTAAAGCCAACGTATCCTGGTGGCAAAGGCTGATGTGTGTTATGTGTGACTTGTTCGTAGCGCCTCTGTAAGCATTTAATACCTTTGCTAAAGCAAAATTCATTGGGGACAACTCACTAATTCCACAAACTGTTTCTCTGGCTTGTGTTGTCACCACTGGAGCAGTTTAACAATGCTCTTTGTTCCCAAATTTCTGTCACTGCAAGCTGGTCTCGGGATGGAGCCCCAAGAAAACTCTGCTTTCGTGTCTTCAGTGCTGCCTCTCCTTGCAATATGCTTGTTAATGCGTTTTGTTTCAAAATGGCAGCTTTAGCAATATCTGCGTGTCTTTACGCTTCTGCAAAAGAATTGCTTCCAAGTGTATCATGCCGTCCTGGAGACTGCCGTGGTTTTTGCTGCTTCTGTTTTCATTTGTGCTCTATTATGCATTTTTGATTGAAGATGCTTATTTTTCACTGACTGCTAATGCTCTTGGTTCACTTAAGCTGGGTGTTTTATGTAGGTCAGTGGACTTTTTTGGTCTGCTAAGGAAAATACACCTTCCAAACACAAGTGTTGTCTGCAACAAAATGTGCTTGAAGCTCACAGGCGCGTCTGCATGGCAGTTTGGGTCACACAGGAGTCCAGGACGGTCTGCATGCGGTCTTCCCACCTCCTTGCTGGTCCCCCGCAGCTGGTGGAGCTGCTGCTGAGATGTCTCCAGCACAGGGCAAGTGAGGTTTGTAGGGAGCAGTAGTGATATTTTTATTCATCCAGCTCATGTTATTAGGAAAAGAAATTTCACCTCCACACGCAGCACCCGGTGCAGGAGTGGCCTTTGCCTCACCTCCAGTTCAGAGAAGTGAGAGGCGTGACGCAAGCTCTCCCCACCCTTCCTCCTGCACTTATCTTCCTCACAGACATTTTTGCTCTGCTTTCCTTGAATTCTTCTCCTTAACTCTCTGTCCCAGTCTCTTCTCCATCTCCCCTATGCTTTGCTATCCCCTTCTTCAGCTTGTCACTCCGATCTCTCCTCTCTTTTAAAGCAAGCCTGTGTTAGACTCTTGCATCTGGTAAAAAACAATTCATGCTTGGCTTCAGCTGTGTCCCGTGTTCTCTCATCCTTTTTGCCCAGATCCCATCCTAGATCTTCTCATTGTATTTCTCCAGATCCTCCTCTTTTCTCTAGATCTCTAGATGCTCTCGGTTTTTCTCTCTGCACTCCCCTGACACTGCTGAGCAAGCACTGAGTGGCCCTTTTTGGGCCCAAACCAGGAATACTTCATCCCTGCCCTCCACTGGCACTGCCCAGCACTAGGTCTCTTCCCTGCATCTCCATCCTCCCCAGTTTGCCCAGCCCCATCCGTGCCTGGCAAGGATGGTGAGGATGAGGAGGGGAGACTTCATTCCGGCGGTGTTTGACTGCCCTGCATGTAGGGCTGGGGGCATTTCTAATCTTCAGCTTCCTCAACTCCAAGTGCTGCATCGGAAAACATCCCTCTCCCTTGGGAAAGGAAACAGGATAATCCTGCTGGGGCTGCCCGGTAGCTCGGTGGCCTGCAAGGAGGTTTCATCGTGGCCGCCCAGGGAAGGGATGCGGCAGTCCCTCTTCTGAAGCTGCGTTTTTTTGATTCAACCTATTTCTCGGGGCAGGGACAGTGCTGTCAACCAAGGTTATGTTTTTCTTTCTGGCTTACGTAGCCCCACACCGGGTCAGCGACGAGAGGAAATTCAATGGGCGCCTGAGCAGCTATGGGACAGCTCGTTGGTGGGTTGAGAGGACAGGGGAAGTTCTGTACATCGCTGGCTTTCTGCAGCCAGATGCTCTTGTCGGCTTTGCTGCTGCTTGTGTGATGCTGTAGTTGCGAAGCGCGGGGGGGCTTTGCAGTGGGACCTGCTGGTGAGGTTGGCAGGTCTTCGTGGTCGTGAATGGCGCTTCCCGGAGCAGCAGCACAGTGGTGAGGTTAGGAGAGACTGGAGGCTTATTCGCCCTGCGCTATGTTAGTCCCGCTCGGCACGGGACTGCCCTTGGCCTGTGAATGCCGCCCGGGTGAACCAGCGGCTGCTGGCTTGCAGCCACGGACGTTTTGCAGTGCAACGTAAGCAAGCTGTAAAAATAAAAACTCATTCTGAAACACTCCTTTATAACCCCCCCAGAATGACTGCAAGGTGCTGAGCACTGCTGGGACAGTCCCCCAATGCTGCATGGCCTGTCGTCCCCCGAGGCCTTACCGGGCTCAAGGGGCAGGATGCGGCCCAGCTCTGCGACGCAACGGCTCTGCAGAGGAGCACGTGCCGGGATGGCCCTCAGGGAGACTGTGCTCCGTTATACTTTGAGCGCTGCTGTTTGCTCGCTGGGGAGCTGATGATATCCCGGTGCCCTTCTCTGTTCCTGCCTTCCATCACCGGCAGCTCACCCTGGTTCCTTGGGCACCAGAGTGCCCAAAGATCAGATTCCTTCGTCCTTCCCTCAAACATCAGGGCTCACCTTCCTTCAGTGCTTCTCCCTCTTTGAGGTCCGTGTTACGTGTGGTGCAAAGGACGCCCAGCTGAGGCCCCTGGTAAACAGCAGTGCAGACAACCCTTGAGCTTTAAAGGACTGGTGGCCTAGAGAGGAGAGCAAAAGGCTTGAAAGTTTTCTCTGTAATCTCAGGAATATGCCAGCGAGGCGTGGGGCTGCTCCCCGCCTGGCAGTAGCGTGTAGCATCCTCCCCAGATGCTCTGCTGGGTGTGCAGCACCCATCACGGGCTGCCGTGAGCCCACCCGAGGGACCCACTCGGGGTGGCGTGTGGTGGCTGTGGCCAACGGCACGGGTGTTTCGCAGCAGCGGTGCAGGAGGGTCAGGGAAGCAGCTCCCTTCCGCAGCCCTGCTGATCCGAGTGAGCACGAACATCTGGAAAAGCCCCAGGATTGTGCTGGAGGACAAAGAAATACTCTGTGCCTGGAACAACTTCTTGTCGCAAAAGCAGCGAGAGCTTGTTCCCCGCGGGGTGGTCCGGGGGCCAGCTCGTAGCCAGAGCGGGGCAGAGAGCAGCCAGCTCTGCCGCTCTTTGGACTCGCACTCGATTGCAGCATGGGAGCAATTGTTTTTGGACTCGGCCTGGAAGAAGACCAAGCTGTGCTTTTGTTGCTTTCCCATGTTTACTTGACAGTTTTGCCTGCAAAAATTGTTTAATCTGACTGACCACTTTTGGATTGTTTGCAAGGTTTATTTTAAGTCCCGTGTGCATTCATCTGCCGCTGTGCCAAAAGCCCTGTGCCCTTAGGGTGGCTTATTGTGTTCTCTTTTTACTGTGTCAGTGCATATTGGCAAAGTGAATCAACTACTTCAAAAGGAAATTAATTTGCTTCCTGCCTTTACATGCTTGGCTCCTGTCTTGGGGAGGAAGGGGGAGTTTCAAAGGTCACAAGGCATGTAAATAGAAGAAGATGGAGTAAAATATCTGGCTGCCCTCAGTCCTTAAGTTTATTATACGAGGGCCAAAAGTGACCTAAACTGCCCTTGTTTACAGGGATGGGATGCTCTGGGGTTGCTGCTAGAGGGTTATTGGTCCAGGTCTAGATAGTTTAGCATCCACCCGAGTGCTGTACAGCCAGGACAGGCTGGTGGAAGCCCTTCGCTGTTTGGAGTTGGGAAAACCAGGCATGTGCGGGGAGGGGAGTGAGCGAGAGGGCTGCCAACATGCTGTTTGTAGGAGCAGCTTTTGCTGTGCAGATGAGCCGCTGTCCACCCTCGCTTCCTCTTGGGGTTGCTCAGGCCTGTGTGTGTGGTCCTTATCTTCCCTGCGCAGCTCATCGCTCACTAATCTCGTCCTCAAAGCCACGCAGAGGGTGACTTGCAGGTCTGCCAGCCCCGGTCCCGGCTCCTCTTGTCCAAACCATGGCTGTGGCCGCTCTGAAATTTCCTCGTGGCTGTCTGACCATCAAGTCGTGCTCAGAATGGCTTTAAAAATGCTCTTTACTTGCTGTTTTTTATTGTGGGAACGTTACTCGGGCCCCAGATCGCTGTGCTCTTCAGCTTGCTCTCTAGCTTCGCTCGTTCACGCTCCGTCTGGGTCTCTCGGAAGTGTCAGGTCACATCTCTAAAATACAGCCTCACCTGCCAGTCCTCCCAGCTGAAATTCCTGGCCTGACTCTTATCTGTTGTTGCAGTGTCCTCTCCTCTGGCCTTGTCCAGCTCAGCATCCCACCGCAGGTGTCCGGAGAGCACGGTGCTGTCGCGGATCTGATGCCGCAGCCACGTTGCTGTTCCTCGCCCATATTCACCATCTCCTCCTCCTTTTTCCCAGCTCACGTGAGCTGTTTGCCTGTACTTCACAGCCTGTCTTCACCCCTCTGCTGTGTCTCGCTGTACGTCCCTGATGCTAGACTCTCTCCCCTTGGTTAAATCTGCACAGAATCGCTTACATCCTTCCAGGCTTCCCTCCAGGCCAACTTCTTCTGCTCGTCTTTCTGGCCAGCCACAGGCTCGGGTTGCTGGTGCTCTGTCTCGGCTGGTGCTGTCCCCTTAACTTCTCGCGTGTCTGCCGCCAGCACTTCTGTATCGCTTTCTTTTTGCACTGTGATTTCTTGGGTAGGGAAGGGACTTTGTGTTCAGAGTTGTCAGCTGGTCTCTTTTAACGCTGCCTATTTGAAAGCAGGCAACCCCAAATTAACTCCCAGACTCGGAGCTGGGGAGATCAGGTAAGGGGTCTTGCGGCTCATGCATCCGGGTAACTTAGGACGTGGAAGAGAGGGATCCAGTGCAGCAAATGCTCTGGCTGAAATCAGGGCTGCAGCCCCGGTGGTGGGACTGGTCCCCCTGTGGGGCAGCTCACAGCTGAGGACGCCTTGTAGCACTGATGTTCAAGGAGGGGCTGGAAGAAGGCATGGGCAGTGCCCTGGTGCTGCGCTCGCTCCAGATGTGTTTCCCAGCTGTCAGTGGCATGCTCGACCGGGAATGCATCTGCAGCCTGTGCAGCATCTGCAGCAGCGTACGGCTAAGGAGCCCGCTGCTGGAGAAGCCCTCGCTGGAAGTGGCACCCCGAGACCTCTGGGTGCCCCAGGCTGGAACGGCTCTGTGGATTAGGCTGTGCGGTTGCGTTGTCCCCAGTGGTCCCATTGGGAAGGGGTCCTCAGTGCAGCTGTGTGCCCTGGTGCGGGGTTCTCCCGCGATCGTTCCCTTCCCTGCTGGGACTGTGCCTCTTGGATATGTTCTCCAATTTTTGTTTGAGTAAAAGATCCTAAACAAGCCAGGATATGTTCTCCAATTTTTGTTTGAGTAAAAGATCCTAAACAAGCCTGGTGCCTGAAACAGGGGAGGATCCAGCAGCCCAGTGTATAAAACTCCCAGTAAAAATGCACTGTAGTAACTCTGCGGAACTGGTAGGAACCAGAGCTGCTTGTTTTCCTACAGAAAGAAAGGAAAGGTTGAAAATAGCATAATCCCAGGAAAAGCAGAACAATCACTGTTGTCAAAGTTAAGTACCTAAAGTAAAAATGAACCAATGTTGGAAGCAGACGAGGAGTCCTAAAAGAAGCGGATGTTTAGAGGTTTTCTGTCTGTTGCTCGTCGAGGGGAAGGGAAACCTGTCTGCAACAGAGCCACATTTGTTCTGCAACCTGCTAATTTGTGAGTGCTGCAAGGGAGAAGCACTTGCAAAGCTTCGTGGTAACGCAGAGCAAAGGTGCAGTAACCTCCACCGTGATGGATCACTTAATGCGTGGGAGGAAAGCGAGCAAGCCTGAAAATGAGGGGGGACACACCAGAATCAGCTCTGTTGTGTTGCTGGCAGGGCTTTTCTGCCCTGAAGGCCTGCAACGTTGTGGTCTGTGGATGGCCACCAGCAATGGAAAGGTCCTTGGGGTTTTGCAGACAGGGCGGTTTCAACAGCTGTGTCCTGTGTGATCATGGCTTGTTCCTTCATGGTCAGCTGTAGTCCACGGAGATCTGGGAGAAAGCAATAGGGGATATTCTGCCCAGCAAGCCAAGCTCTGTGTCCCTCCTGGCCTGACAGTCATGCTGCTTTTTCCTTAGAAATGGTTGAGGCCTTTCCCTGGGAGCTGGGATCTTTTGCATCTGAAGATGTAGATTTGGGCACAGGCTGTTCTGCAAAAGAAAGTGGGTTTGTGTTACCTTTCTCTGCCCGGGCTGGACTCCACAGCCCCCTTGGCTGCCGTCCCGCTTTGCCTGCTCAGGTACAAACCTGTTGTTAGTTATTCACCTTCTTTTTGTTTTTCTGGTTTTTCTTCTCCAGTCTTCATTTCTTAGTTGCTAAAGTGATATGCTTTTTTTTCCTCTGTCATCAACTCAGTGAAAATACTGAGCATGTGGGTGTTTGCGTTTCCCACGGGTGGCATCGAGTGGGTGCTGGGCTCCCCGAGGAGCAACGCTGCATCAGCTCCTGCGGGCCCGGAGGGCAGTGCAGGACCCTCGAGAGCACTCAGTCTGCTTCTGCTGTCTCCTTGCACGGTCTCACAGGTGAATCTGGATGTTTCAGATTCAATTTTGATTTAAATAAGGAGTGGAAGCCTAAAATGCTGGGGTTCTCCAAAAGGAACCAGTGTTGGATTGGGGGCAGCTGGCCTGGGGGCTTGGCCTGGCCACGGACCCTGGAGCCCCCGGTTTCCTGAAGTCCATACCCTAGCTGTCGAGACATGGATGTGTTTCTGTTGAAGCTCAGTCCAAGACCTTTCCAAGACCTGTCAGAGCTTTACTAGACCAAACTTCACTAAACCAAACTCCTTCTGTCTGCTAGCTCATGCTGGGCTTTGCCCCTCTAGGGAAGAGCCCAGGCTGCTCCTGTATTTACTGGTGCCTTCCACCACACGTTCTTCAGTTGTCTCTTCTCTTTCCCTTGTTTGGTGTTAAAAATACACTTGGAGCTTTCTAGTCTTATTTTGATGAAGGTTTATGCGAGTTAAGTGTATCCACCGGGTACATTGCAGAGAGCACGTGAGAGCTTCCTGGGGCAGCAGTCCTGCTTTGCCGGCACAGCGCTGACTAATGCCCTTTCTCCTTTCCTCCCTGCAGTGGCTGAAGGATCCTGGTCCCCGCAATGAGAAGAGGACCCTTTTCTGTGACATGGTGTGTTTCCTGTTCATTACTCCCCTGGCAGCGATCTCAGGCTGGCTGTGTCTTCGGGGAGCCCAGGATCATTTGCAGTTCAACAGCCGGCTGGAGGCCATTGGACTCATAGCACTAACTATAGCACTTTTTACAATCTACGTCCTTTGGACACTGGTGAGTGTGCAAGAGAGAGCGTCGCTCTCCGCTGCCCGGGGCCTTGTCCTGTTAAAAAGGGAAGTCAGAGTACTGGCTCACACCGCTTCGGTGCAGCGAGCTGCTTCTGTGACTCCCCTCCTGAGCAAAGCTCTGGCTCTTTTCCTTGGATGTCCATTTAATTATCTTTAAACGGGAGCTGCTAAAGCTGTTGCTTGAAAACGAGCTGCTGGCTGTGCCTGAGAATGAGAAACCACTTCCTGATCATCTGCTTTCCAGACTGACATGGGAGCTGTGTTCCCCGCGTTGTAACGTATCCAAGCCGCAGACGGGCCCGAGCACGGCTGAGGCTGGGTGGAAAGCCCTGGTGCTGGGGGCAGGCAGCAATCCAGCTGTTTTGCCTGTTCCTATTTTAAAGTAAGAGAAGAAGCACAGACTTGGACTTGGTACCCGGGTGGTTTAGGAAAAAAATCTAGAAAACATTTGACCCATAAGAAACCTGCTCTCATGTCCCCTCACTTTGTGCCGCCCAGTGCAGCTGGGCCGTACCCAGAGGAGCGATAGCAAGGAGGAAGGGGGTGCCAGCCTGTCAACTGCTTGTCTGGGCTCTCTGTGGCCCATAGCTAAACAAATACCTACAAGCATATTTTTTAAAAGGCAGTAGCACACAAGGGGGTGTGCGAGGAGTGCCCCAGCCCGGGCAGAGCTCTGACTCCTCTCTCGTACTGGGCTCTCGGGCTCAGAGCTCTGAGCCAAGGTTGGGCAGCCAGGCTGCCCTGGTCCGCCGCTGCTGTTTTACTGCTGTGTTGCAGGGATTAGAGGAACCAGGGATTAGTGGGAATTGGCACTTGATTCTGTCTGGATGTTTAACCGATCCGTGCTGGGAAAGGGTTTCCCACAGATGTCCTGCTTTGCATCCTTTTGGACATGCTGAGTTAGGCAGCCAGGAGCCTGTAGCTTGGAGCGGGGCCATAGGAGCAGGAAAGCAGAATTTGCTGTGTAGCACATGCAGGAGCTCTCCCAGCCGAGAGCCCAGAGGAGCAGCTGGGCTGGGGAGCAGCTCCCTGCCCTTCTGCTCCCGGAGCCCCTCCGGGCTCCCCCAGCTGAGCTGCTCCTGTTCTCTCCGCAGGCTCCCAGGCTGGGGACTTTCTTCTGTTTCCCATCCAGTTCTTTCATGCTCTGCATGGGTTTGGATTTTCATTTCAGCTCTCCTTCTAAACCCTGCATGTGCTCACGCCCTCTTGGTACCCTTCTCTGGCTGCTTGCTGGGAAGCACCATCCTGGGAAGGGAAGAGACGCAGTGGCCAGGGGAGGAGGAGGGGGGCCCAGAAAAGGTGGCCATGCTGTGGGCAGCCCAGTCGCAGCCCAGTCCCCTGCCACCTCACGCTCTGATCTCAGAGAAACTGAGCTTTCCCTGGGGCTTGGACGTTCCTCGCAGCTCTCCCACGTGGGCTCTGGTGAAGGGTGAGCTGGTGCTGCAGCCTCCCCTTCGGTGGGGCAGGCGCATAGGAAGCAGCCAGTGCACCGAGTGCGTGTGGTCTCTGCTGCCATCAAAACGGGCATCGACTGCATTGCACCGGGGAGCTGTCGGGGTGAACCCCAGCGCTGCATGAACTTGCTCTGACGCACGGTTGCATAAGCTTCATTTCTGTAGAAAGCCGAGCTAAAATTGGAAACGGTAAGAGGAAGCGCTTCCGCCTTCTCGGTCCCGGGACTGGTCTGGAGCCCCGTTATTCAGACTTACTGTAACAGGCAGTTGCAATCCCGCTGTGCAGCGCGGAGGGCTGTTACGCGGGTCCGCGGTGGTGCTGTGGGCAGAACCCCAGCATGAGGTTTGCGGGAGACGCTGAGGTCGGGGCTGCTGCTCCTTCCCGGGGAGCAGCTTTCCTCGAGTTTCGCGTTGTTAGCTCTCCATTCGCACGCGGTCTCTGAACACTACAGCAACGCTACAAGATGCATCTGCTTCTTGTTTATAAGTAAATAACGTTATTTCCACAGTTGTATCTCTATGTTAGGTAAAGATGGGAGAGCACATGTGAATAGGCTAAATTACCCCATGTGTGGCCTGGCTCCATCCCTGGTAGCAGATATGAGTGCTGTCCAACAGGGTTAGCAGTACTGACTTTTTATTTGTCAGGTATACCAGCTAAATGACACTTGATGTTTACTTCTACGAAACAAGAAACTTTGGTTTTGATGAGTGGCTGTGACTGGATTAAGTATTTAATTTTCTTCCTCACAATTTTGAGGAAAAAAAATGCAAGGGAAACGTATGCTCCTTTTATTCCTCAAAAATCTCTAGAAAAGTGTAATTTCAAAGCTGAAGAAGCAGCAGGAGCTGAGAGAAAATCTGTAGTGGCGGTAATGATTGCAACAGGGCAGAGCAAGGAGTCGAGACAGCTGGGGAAGCCAAGCTCGAAGCTCCCTCTTGCAGGGCTGCTCGGAAACTGCAGGGCCAGGCTGTCGCAGGTCCTGTGCAGCCTTGGAATCCCCTCCTGTCTCCCTCTCGTGGGCTGTGTGCGGAAACGGCCATCTCCCGAGCAAGAGCGTTGTCGGAAAAAGTGATGCCGAGAGACCAACCAAAGTCCTGCTGTTGCAGACCGAGGAGAGAAGGTTTCTGCAGAGGGTGCATAAGACCCACCAGGATCTGTGAGGCTGGAGGAGTTTGGTTGGGTTCAGCCACTTCTAGGCTGATCCCACGGAGAACCCCTGGTTTAGTCCAGCCCTGGTGCTTGCTTCAGCCCGTGCCCAGGATGAAGGAGCCAGTTGTGGTTCCTCCCTGCCACGTCTCCGTGGCTTGTTTCCCAAACCCGGCCGAGCAAACCCTGGCCCTCTGTCCTGATGCTGCCCAGGAAGCCCCTGTGGCTGTCTCGGTCCAGTGTCACCAGGATATGGATTTGTCATCAAAGGCTTGGGACATGGTGCACCTCAAACTGTTCAGAGGTTGATGCTGCCTCGTTTGCTTAGGGGTGGTGGTGGAATAACTGGAAAGCATGAATGGAGTGGATGGGGTGGCTGGTGTCTCGCCAGCCCCTCCAGGCTACAGCATTTCTGCCGGGAGTGCGGTAACCAGGCTGATGCGTTGTTGCCCACCAGGTTTCGTTCCGCTACCACTGCCAGCTGTACTCGGAGTGGCGAAGGACCAACCAGAAAGTCCGCTTGATGATCCCGGCCTCGCGGAGCCCTCACCCCGTGCCCCACTCCTTGCTCTCCGCCAAGCTCATGAAGAAGACCGCGGACGAAACCACTGTCTGAGCCGTCCCTCGGCCACTGCCTGCCGCGCCGCGAGGCTGCATCTACGGCCGGAGCAGGGGCAGCCCTCGGGGGCTGGCAACAGAAAAGAGGTTCAGGTCTCCATGCGTGTGCCGGCAGCGCGATAGCTGTGGAGGCACTAGGAAACAATCATCCCACCCAAGGGGACTTTGCAGTTAGCACGTACTTCATGCTACAGCAAACAGACAGATGATCAAAGTCTGTCGTGTGAAATGGCCCAAAAGAGCCAGATGGCGAATGTGCCTGTCTGCAGGGACACTTTCCTATAACTAAATACCATATGTGGAAAATCTCCCCCTCTATATATGTATATCTATATATAATATTATTTTTTAATGGCCATGCATATTGTGTTTCAGTCCTTTTGTGTTGATGTTCTAAGCTTCAGTATAGAAGCTGGCAGCCTGATCTCATTCAGAGGTTAAATCTATGCCTTTTCTCCCAGTGAGCATTTAAAGAACACTTTTCATTGAGCATTCTTGAAAGTCCCCTTCTCCTTTGCACTAAATGGGTTTTGATAATATTGCAGCAGCCTTTCCCATTGCTCTTTGGTCTCTTTTGTGGTGTTTCTGTCCTTTCTAGGAAGTTGTGTGTTTTTAATAATTATTATAATCCCAGAAGGAGTAAAATGACATAATACTGAATGGAGACATTTTGTATTGTAAAATACTGTAATTTTGAGAATTTCAAAAGTTTCGAATGAGAATCTTTTACTGTGCAGATGTGATCTCACAAAACTTTCTTCCCAGATCCCGCTCACCCCCAGGACGCAGATGCACTCGGCTCTTGTATGAACGTCCTCCTAGCAAAGGTAGATGGAGGATCTGTGGGTGGGAAGCGATGGCTTGTGCTAGCTAACCTCACCATTGCCTTTTGCTGTTACAATGCTCGGAAAGGACCTTTTCTGACCCCAAGAGGTGAGAGTTGGAGTCTGTTTGCTGCTGTCCTTTCGCTGTCTTGAGGCTGGACCTCTCGTTCCTCAGTCACACGCGTACCTTACTAGGGCAGGCCGCACTCTGCAGTCGCTCAGCAGGACGCAGGCAGCCTCAGCTGCCTCTGCGTTTCTCTTGTACATTCCTTGGCAAAAGCTAGAGGAGCTGCCATGGTTTAGTTCATCCCTGAGATCGCTGCCTGCCTGTTTTCAGTGTCCACTAGAGAAATGCCCCAAATTCACTAGTTCCTGGAGGGGAACAGGCTCTGGGTCCCTTCTCCTACAGGGCCAGTGCTCCTCTTCCTCCTCCGTCCATCTGCATCCACCCAGCTAAGAAACCCCGCCGTCTTGGAGGGGCTGATCTGCCAGAGCTCTTTAGCACCTGGCGTAGAGTCTCTCCCTTTTCCTGACTTTAGCTTTTGTCCCTGCCTCTCCACCGCTTCCCCGCCATGCCAGGCGATGCCCGCGCTCGGTGCCGTGCTTGGCAGGAGCCTCGGCTCGGACTCCCGCACCGGTGAGTGTCGACAGCAGGGAGAAGGCGGGCTCCAGCGGTGCCCCTGTCCTCGTGGTGGGCGATGGCTGTGCACCGCGTTCCTCCGCTCCCTTTGCTGAACGCGGGTGGATCAGTCTGGTGGCCTGTTAGATTGGGACCTGTAGTTTCTTGAATTCGAAGCACCACGTGCCATTCCTGCTCCTCTCTAGCTGCAAACCTGGATGCTTTTCCTTAGATGTTCCCTATTCCCTGATTTTTGTTTTCTGCCTGACCCTACACTGGAAGCCCCTTGTGGGCATGAGCAGCAGCGGCCAGGGTCCTGCTTCCCCAGCAGGACTGCCCCAACCCCGGGGCCTGTGTCCACTTTCCTCCTTTATCTTACGTCCCAGGCTCATTTGCGTGACTCGGTGATATCCCAGCACGTTTTGCAGCAGCCTCTGTCTTGGGCTGGCAAGTGCTGGTCCAGTTTGCTCTCCGCTCTGAGCACAAGGGTCAGGTCACATGTTTGATCACAGGGACAAACATTTTCTGCCACAGCTGCTCCCCTCTCTCCACCAGGCCCCTGGAAAGGTCTGGTCTCCTCCCTTTCACCATTTACCTGTGGGCACCTTCCTTTCTTTCCTTTCCTTCTTTTTCTGTGTAATTTGGGATGACTTGGCCCCCAGTGCTCCTGGAGGCTTCCAGTAAAGCGAGGCCTCTTCAGATGCAATCGGGGTCTCTGCACAGCAGCAACATCCTACGAGCACTCATTTCAAATCAGCTTTTGCAGCGTAGCTATTCCCGCTCCTAACAGTTCCAGCCGGCTGCTCTCCGGTCTGCAAAGGTTTGCCTGCGTGCTGGGGACACGGGTGGCCCCTCTGCTCCCCGGCTCTGCCGCCTGTGCTGCCGGAGGGGCTCAGCCCTGCTCCCAGGCCCCGCAGCTCCTCCGTGGGTGCTGCCTCCCTCCCCAGACCCCTTCTCTTGGCAGTGAGCGCTGCATTGCCGCTCTGTGCCTGGTGCTTGGTCCCCCCTGGTTCAGCCCTTCCCCAACACCACTCATGACGCCAGGATATTTCCACTGCAACAAAAATGTTGGGGTCTAGTTTAACCTTCCCAGCCCTGGCTGCCTCCTAGGAGCTTGGTCTTCTGACGCATCTAGTTCTGGCAGGTATCTGAGGATGTGCGTTCCCACACTGCCTTCCCCTAGCAATGAGTTAATAGAGCCAGTGTTTCCGCTGGGAAACCTGATGTTGATCCAAATATGCAACTGTGAAAGCCAGAAGTCCCTGGCTGGGGCGGATGGGGCCTGGCCTTGTGCTGCTGCAGGCCTGGCTTTGCTCTCTGCTTCGTTGTCTTTATCATAGTTGCCAATAATCGGAGTTGTTGCATGTGCCCCTGCAACAGCTGATAACGACTCTTTGAGCCTTCTCCTCCTCCCCAGCGGAGATGCTCAGCTCTGGTGGATGTGGGAAATCAGTGTCTCTGACCCGCCGCGTTCCAGTGTCACGAGGAAACGGGCCGTGCAATTATGTAAATAAAAGTGAGACAAGCTGTGGGTTGTTGTGTTGTTACTGGAGAAGAGGGGAGGGCCCGAAGGGCTGGGGCTGTCTCCCTGCTGGGGTGCCCCACTGCTGGGTTCCCTGGGCACGGTGAGCGGCTTTCCTGGTCTTCCCCTGGGAAGGGCTTTAGGCTTGAGTTGAAGGTGGACAAAACCAAGGCTTGCTGTGATTTAAGGGCAGGTTTCTCTTCTCTGCGCACAGGAGCTGCCTTAGTGTGGGCCAAGCAAGGAGGCGAGCGGGATGGTGAGGTCTGAGCCAGGAGGGTCTTTGCAGCCCCTCTGGGGGGAGGACAGGGCGCTGCACCAGACTGGTCTGGCCTGGCCTGGCCTCCCCTGCAGCCTGGGGTCCTGGTGGATGCTCCGCAGGGGATCTTCCCACCGCCGCACTGCTGGCATTGCTCTAGTGAATCGTCTGAGCGGGAGCCACCCTTCTGCCAGCCCGTCCTGCCTGGCGCTTCGCTCCGGGAGTCCACTGGCTGGTGCTGAGCGCTGCAGGACCACGCAATAAGGCCTTGCCACCATCCTGAGGAACTCTGGAGTCTTGGTCCAAGCTCTGCCAGAGTGCTACAGCCGAGGCTGCAGCACATGAGAGCTGCAAACTGGTTTGGGTCAGGAGAGGCTGATCCAGGCTCCTGGGACACAGTGCTCTGCAGCTTGTGCCGAGGGCGATGTGGGGTGCAGAGCCCCAGCAGGGCTTGCTGAGTCCGTTCCTCCAGAGGGGCATGGGGGCAGGACCCCTGCCCCGGGCTGGAGCCGGCACCCTGGGGCAGAGACCTCGTGTCCTGCACGACCCTGCGCCTGGGAGCTGCTGAGCTGGGGATGGTGCTGGTCTCCCCAGCTCGATGGGTCCCGGGTGACCGCTGGTGCTGGGGCTCCCTGGGGAGGAAGCAGGAGCTGTTTTTCCTTCCTGGGCTCTGTTTTTAGCACGGCCCCATCCCAGCTCCATGGTTGTTAGAAACGTTTTGGTCTCCTAAGAGTTTGAGAAGTGCACCTTGCACACGTGGGAATGCCGAGGGCTGGTTTTGCGGCACGGCAGGGCCAAGCTCCTGCCTGGCTGCTGCCCGTGGGACTGGTCCCATTCCCTTGTGCCCCCCTGCTTCCCTTCTCCGGCTCTGGGGCTGGCTGGAGCTCACAGTGACCTAGGTGTCTCCAAAACCAGGAAAAACTGCAAATCGAGGAAATGACTTTGTGGTGCTTTAGCTGCCTGGAGCAGTCCCTGTGGGGTGGGATGAGCACGGGTGCTGCTGGGAGGGAGGGCAGACAGCCCCTCGGCAGCAGTTGGGGTTCCTCAGCCCGGCTGCGTGATCAGAGGGCAGGCCAGCCCCGCAGGGTGGCATCTTGTCATAGAACGGACCCGAATGTACTTCCCAGCTGCAGTACAGTCGGAGGCGGGGTTGTGCTGCAAGGATCGCTTCGCCGTGGCGTTAAATGCCATGAGGGCAGTGGAGAGGGGCTCAGACACGTGCTACCACTTGCACCGCTTGTGCAATCCTCACCTGAGAACCCACCACTGGGCGGGGGGGGGGGGGGGGGGCAGGAAAAGCAGCCCTTTTTCTAGGGGGCCGTGTTAGTTTTCAAACACTTGGCTTGACATTTTGGCTTCAGCAAACAAAACGAGCTAGATTCAACCGCTTTCCCTGAGCAAGAAAACTTTGCAGGGCCTCCAAACCGTGCGACTTGCTGCCTGTGCAGAGGCTGCGAGGGGCTGCTTGGAGGCTCGTGTCGGGAAACTGTCAGATCCTCTGCTGCAGTTTGTTATGTCCGTGACTTCACTGCACCCTTTTCCTCCCCAAACGCGGCTGTCGAACATCCTCCTGCCGTCAGCCCCGGGCGAGCGCAGAAACCTGCTCACGGGGGTGCAGTTAAGCTCAGCATCGCCTGTGAGCAGCCTTCAGCGCTGCCCGTGCAGAGGCTCACGGGCTGCTCTCAAAATGTTTGAATGCTTGTTGCAGGCAAAATAGTCTTGATCGAGGGGATGTCACTTCATTTCATTTATTGACAATTAACATAAATTTTAATTACTGATTTGGCTATCGAGAAATAAAGAAGATATGGACAGTTAAATGAGCATTTAGGGAAACACCCTTCCTCCCCTTTCTCCAGGCTCGGCCTCAGTCCAACACTTCTCCTCGCCGCTTCCTGGGCTCAGCTCCCCTCGTTTCCCCCGTGTCACCCACAGTCCCTCCCAATCCCTTTGGTGTGGTGCCAGGCGGCACAGGAGGTCGGTGTTGGGTCATGGCTTCCTTCTGCTGCTCCTTGCTTCTTGCTGCTCCTCTGCACCATGGATCCTCCAGAGAGCCGTGTCCACATCCTGCTGTGCAACTGCTCAGAGGGACCAGTCTTGGGCCCTGAGCATCCCACAGCATTTGTCTCCCAATCTCTTGCATTGTCCAGCTCCTCCTCCAGCCGGGAGGTTTACCTTCCTCTTTCCCAGGCCCCAATCCTCCTTTTCCCAATCTAAACAATCGATGTGCAGAAGAGCAAGGTATTATCAGCATAAGCACCCGATGAGCCAGGACCTGCCCCGCTGGGCTCCCAGGCACTGGGAGCTGTATGGAGCAGCAGCAAAGACAGGTCCTGTTCCAGGTGGGACTGGGAAGCACCAGTGGCTGTAGGGAATTAACGGAACAAAAACTACAACTGGATCTTGTCCACTAGGTCTCACATTTATGCTGTGTCTCCAGCATGTGGGGTTTCTAGCAACACATGGGATCACATAACATCTTCTTCAGGGGAAGGCCCAAAGGAGTCTCTGTGCTGCTGCATTTTTAAACACTCATGCTTCTCCCTTTCTCACCCCATCCAAAAAATTCTTTCCATTAAAAAAAATTAAAAAAAAAAAACCTGAAAGCATTTGAGAGGGAATTATGTTTTATTTTTCTAAACTTGTACTTGTGGAATAGATAGTTCACCCAAGAGATCTGATGGAGATGTACAATGAGATTAATGTTGTTTTCATGCCTGCTAACACAACATCCATTCTGCAGCCTATTGATCAAAGAGTAATTTCGACTTTCAAGTCTTATTAACGTTTTGTAAGTCTATAGCTGCCATAGATAGTGATTCCTCTGATGCATCTGGGCAAAGTAAATTGAAACCTTCTGGAAAGGATTCACCATTCTAGATGCCATTAAGAATATTCGTGCCTCATGGGAGGAGGCCAAAATATCAACTTCAATAGGAATTTGGAAGAAGTTGATTCCAACCCTCATGGATGACTTCGAGGGGTTCAAGACTTCAGCGGACAAAGTAACTGCAGATGTGGTGGAAACAACAAGAGAACGAGTTCGAAGGGGAGCCCGAAGATGTGACTGAATTGCTGCAATCTCATGATAAAACTTTAACTTATGGATGAGCAAAGAAAGTGGTTTCTTGAGATGGAATCTACTCCTGGTGAAGATGCTGTGAACACTGTTGAAATGACAACAAAGGATTTAGAATATTGCATAAACTTAGTTGATAAAGCAGCAGCAGGGTTTGAGAGGATTGACTTCCAATTTTGAAAGAAGTTCTATTGCAGGTAAAATGCTATCAAACAGCATCACATGCCACAGAAAAATCGCTCGTGAAAGGAAGAGTCAATCGATGCAGCAAACTTCATTGTTGTCTTAGTTTAAGAAATTGCCACAGCCACCCCAGTCTTCAGCAACCACCACCCTGATCAGTCAGCAGCCATCAACATTGAGGCAAGACTCTCCATCAGCAAAAAGACTGCAACTCGCTGAAGGCTCAGATGATTGATAGTTAGCATTTTTTAGCAATAAAGTATTTTTGATTAAGGTATGTACATTGTTCTTTTAGACAAAATACTATTGCACACAACAGACTACAGTATGGTGTAAACATAACCTTTATATGCACTGGGAAACTAAAAAAAAAAATTGTGTTTCTCGCTTTGTTCCGATGCTCACTTCATTGTGGTGGTCTGGAACCGCACCAGCCGTATCTCCGAGGTATGCCTGCACTTCCGAGGCAGGCAGGAAATCAGAGCTTGGGCACAGCACGCGTGGCGGCCGAGGGGGGAGTGGTGCAAGGGAGTACTGCTCCAGCTGCAACAGCTGACCGGCAAGGCGCACAGATGGGCACACAGACTGTCACTCAGAAATAGTCCTTGAACTTTCCCTGTGACAGGACTGTGGATGATGTTCTCTGCATCTATGGCAGCCCCATCTTTTTGCCTTGTTTTTCCTAATGCCTTCTTGATTTGGCTGAAGTTTGGTATGATGTTTTATACACGGGTCTGTGGCAGGTAGGAGTGGTTCTCTGCAACAATAAAATATGATTCCAAAAAGAATATTCACTGGCATGAACTATGCGGCCAATTAAAGAAATCTTACAGCAGAAGTCTCAAAGGACTGCCAAGAACAACTAGCTTGGCACCCCAGAAAACTATGAAGACTTCATTGCTATTAGGGGGCATCTAATAAATAACTGGGGGATGTGGGAAAACAGCAACTCACCGTTTTCTGATTCTCCAGTGCAAAGCAAGGATGCCTATCATGGCTAGTATAAAACCAGTGACTGCCACAGACAGTGCTATAATGTAGGTCTTCTGTGTGTTGTTACGATTTCCATCTGTTTTCTTATTGTCCACATCTGGAGGAAATTACACAATTCCATACATTAGATGGGGAGAGTCTGCATTGTTGATGATCTAACAGCCCATTTTACGTTCCCCGTACAATCTGGAAAGTTGTTTCTAAAGGTCTGTCTGATGACTTCTGAAACCAAGGTTACAGAGCTGGCTTTCAAAATTAAATGTATCGAACAGCTCAGAGATTATGTACAGTGACTCGTTCTGAACTCTCACGTCTCAGTTCACTGCAGGTTTTCCTCGTATTCTAAGCAGCTTGACAACAACAACAACAAAACCTGCCCTGGTAATTCTGTAGTCGAGGTCTAGGCAAACAAACTACCACAGCTATTGGAAAATGTTTGCCCTCTTTCAGCTGAACACACACAATACATTTCAGCTGCAGAAAAAACAACTGAAAGGCATAAACCGAGTTTCCAAATAGCTGGAGAAGAGTTGCAGCTTCCTAAGTCAAACAAATACAAAGCCAAAATGATGCCCCTGTTGTATAGGTAAGACTCTCACTAGACGATGATGCATTGCTTAGAGATGGGCAGGAAGACTTGTGCTCACTATTAACCTGAGAAAGGTCATAAAGGGCAGCTTTACAAAAAAAATGAGTAAAACTACTTTGCATTTACCTTCACCAGTTTTATCCACTGGGATTATGTCGGGGACCTTCTCTTCCCATTTTGAAGGAGTTGTCCCTAATCAGAGAAAAGCAAAGTCTTGGCATGTCTCAGTCACAGAGGATGCAGAAGGATAGGAACATTCTCCTCTAGGAAATGGTACCTCTGGGGGATAGAAACAAGCCACCACACTGCACAAAGATTTCATTTCCCTGGCTCTTGGGCTGTATGCTGACATCTTTGGTGAATTAGTAGCAGCACTGAAGGGTAAAACCACTGCTTCCTGCTCCATGCCTCCTTAAGAAAAAGTCTTCAAGACTGGCCTGAGCCAGCAGGAGCTCCTGCTCTGCCCAACGCATCCAGCAGAGAGCAAACACCACCCCTCAGCCAAGGGACCTGGCAAGACACTAACCTGCAGGACCTTTCTCCCCCTGCCCCTTCCACTGGTAGAGAGAGGAAGAGGCTGTTCGCAGGCAAGAGGGGAAGAGATTTCCCTCTTCTTTAAAATACCCAGAGAAACAGAGGGTAGAGCCCTCTTCAGATGGGTGCAGGGGAAGCAGAAAGTGTAGATTGCCCTAGATCTTCTTCCTCCTCCTTTGCAGACAGATGGTTTAGCTCCTTCATAGCTACTTTGTTGACAGTCAGGATCCATTTGCTGCTGGAGCTGACTGCAGGGAACTGGGCATGAGGCCTCGCAGGAGCAGGCACACCTCTGTGCCATACTCCCCCAGGCAAAGACTGTTCAGGGAGACATCAGGTGGCATAAATCTAACCGACAAGCGGCAGCAGACTGACCTGGGCAGAAAGTCCTTCCAGAACGCAAATGATCATTTCTCTTTATGCAGTCAAGTTTAAAAAATAATTTTAAAAGACAAAGTATTAATTGTGCGGAGGATGCTGCTTTTGGTGGTGTCCTTTTAAATGAAAATATCGGACAGTTGGATGAGAAAGCACAAATAGCTCTTGAATCCAATGGAGATAGGAATAAATAACCACCAATGCTGGCAGTAGGCCAGGGACCAGGCTCTGCAGCTGGGCTACATTTCAGCCCTGCTGTGGGAGCAAACTCTGCATTTCAGGGCTGTTAGCACCATCTTCTTTACATCCTCCCACCAGGTATTTATAAACAAGCGTAAGATCCACCCTGAGCCTTCTGTTCTCCAAGCTAAATGTGCCCAGCTCGCTCGGACTCTCCTCAGAGGTCAGACGCTCCAACCCCTTAAGCACCACAGGGGTCCTTAGCCAGTCCCACTCCTGTATGCCCCTGTCTTCCCTGCCCTGGGGTGCCCAGAACTGGACACAAATGCCTGCAAAGTGTGAAATGCAGGGTCACTCCCAGGGAAACTCGGGTCAGTCCCTTCCAGTTTTCTATTACATATATATTTGCATTCCATATTTTACTCTCCTGCTACTCTAAAGTGCTGTAAAAATGCCTATTCTTTCCAAGAAACCATTGCTGGCTACTCACCCAGGGGATCCTGATGACGCTCAGAAATGGGATTCTGCTCTGGACCTTCGTGCGCTTCAGCTGAAGGGACATCTGTAGGCAAACATGCATGAGAACAGTTTCCATTACATATTTCGCTCTCGTGCTAATCTAAGGAAATATAAGAACACTTATTTTTTTCCAGGAAATCAATGCTGGCTACTGACCCAGGGGATCCTGCCGACGCTCAGAAATGGGATCCCTCTCCGAAGAGAGGTACACTCTGCCTGCAGGCACATCTGTAGGCAAACATACAGGAGATGTTTCTGTTACATATTTTGCTCTCCTGATAATGCAAAGTGTTGTAAAAATGCTTATTCTTTGCAAGAAATCAATACTGGCTACTCACCCAGGGGATCTTGCTGACGCTCAGCCATCCAACCCCTTTTTGAGCCTGGGGAAGCTCTGCCTACAAGCAGATTTGTAGCCAAAGACAAATGACAACAGTTTGCCTTACATATTTCACTCTCCTGCTAATGTAAAGAGTTGTAAAAACGCTTATGCTTTCCAGGACATCCATACTGGCTACTTACCCAGGGGATGACGCCGATGAGCAAATATCCGACCCCTTTTCGAAGCTGGGGAAGCTCTGCCTGCAAGCAGATTTGTAGCCAAAGACAAATGAGAACAGTTTGCGTTACATATTCTGCTCTCCTGCTAATGCAAAGTGCTGTAAAAATGCTTATTCTTTCCAGGAAATCAGTGCTGGCTACTCACCCAGGGGATCCTGACGATGCTCAGAAATCGGATCCTGCTCTGGACCTCCACGCCCTTCAGCTGTAGGGACATCTGTAGGCAAACATGCATGAGAACAGTTTCCATTACATATTTTGCTCTCCTGCTAATCTAAGGAGATATAAGAACACTTATTTTTTCCAGGAAATCAATGCTGGCTACTGACCCAGGGGATCCTGCCGACGCTCAGAAATGGGATCCCTCTCCGAAGAGAGGTACACTCTGCCTGCAGGCACATCTGTAGGCAAACATACAGGAGATGTTTCTGTTACATATTTTGCTCTCCTGATAATGCAAAGTGTTGTAAAAATGCTTATTCTTTGCAAGAAATCAATACTGGCTACTCACCCAGGGGATCTTGCTGACGCTCAGCCATCCAACCCCTTTTTGAGCCTGGGGAAGCTCTGCCTACAAGCAGATTTGTAGCCAAAGACAAATGACAACAGTTTGCCTTACATATTTCACTCTCCTGCTAATGTAAAGAGTTGTAAAAACGCTTATGCTTTCCAGGACATCCATACTGGCTACTTACCCAGGGGATGACGCCGATGAGCAAATATCCGACCCCTTTTCGAAGCTGGGGAAGCTCTGCCTGCAAGCAGATTTGTAGCCAAAGACAAATGAGAACAGTTTGCGTTACATATTCTGCTCTCCTGCTAATGCAAAGTGCTGTAAAAATGCTTATTCTTTCCAGGAAATCAGTGCTGGCTACTCACCCAGGGGATCCTGACGATGCTCAGAAATCGGATCCTGCTCTGGACCTCCACGCCCTTCAGCTGTAGGGACATCTGTAGGCAAACGTGCATGAGAACAGTTTCCATTACATATTTTGCTCTCCTGCTAATCTAAGGAGATATAAGAACACTTATTTTTTCCAGGAAATCAATGCTGGCTACTGACCCAGGGGATCCTGCTGGTGCTCAGAAATGGGATCCCTCTCCGAAGAGAGGTACACTCTGCCTGCAGGCACATCTGTAGGCAAACATACAGGAGATGTTTCTGTTACATATTTTGCTCTCCTGCTAATGCAAAGTGCTGTAAAAATGCTTATTCTTTCCAGGAAATCAGTGCTGGCTACTCACCCAGGGGATCCTGACGATGCTCAGAAATCGGATCCTGCTCTGGACCTCCACGCCCTTCAGATGCAGGGACATCTGTAGGCAAACGTGCATGAGAACAGTTTCCATTACATATTTTGCTCTCGTGCTAATCTAAGGAGATATAAGAACACTTATTTTTTTCCAGGAAATCAATGCTGGCTACTGACCCAGGGGATCCTGCCGACGCTCAGAAATGGGATCCCTCTCCGAAGAGAGGTACACTCTGCCTGCAGGCACATCTGTAGGCAAACATACAGGAGATGTTTCTGTTACATATTTTGCTCTCCTCATAATGCAAAGCGTTGTAAAAATGCTTATACTTTGCAAGAAATCAATGCTGGCTACTTACCCAGGGGAGGACGCTGATGCGCAAACATCCAACCCCTTTTTGAGCCTGGGGAAGCTCTGCCTACAAGCAGATTTGTAGCCAATGACAAATGAGAACAGTTTGCGTTACACATCTCATTCTCCTGGTAATTTAAGGAATTGTAAAAAGGAAATCAATACTGACTACTTACCCTGGAGATGCCAGCGACCCTCAAAAATCAGGTCCCTCTCTGAAGATGGATATGCTCTGTCTACAGGCACATCTGGAGGCAATGACAAGTTTCCTTTACATATTTTGCTATTCTCCTCATTCATGAAAAAGGGAAAAGCCTGTTCTTTCCAGGCAATCAATGCTGACCACCTACCGAGGGGATCCTGCTGATACTCAGAAACGGAATCCTGCGCTAAATCTCCAGGCGCTTCCACTGCAGGCCCATCTGTTGGCAAACAGACGTGAGAACAGCTTCCACGGCATATACTACTATCCTGGAAATCTAGGGAACTGTAACAATTCTTACTCTTTCCAGGAAATAAATACCAACTACTTACCCAGGGGGTCTTGCTGACGCTTGAAGACTGGTCCCCTGTCCAGAGAGGGGTCAGCCTTGGCTACACGCCCATCTGTAGTCAGACAAGCGTGAAAACAGCTGACCTGGCGTATTTCGCTATACTATGCATCTCAAGTAATTTACTGAAAGTGTTGCATCATGTGAGTGCTCCACAACGCTCTTCTCTCCCTTCACCTCATGAGCATCTTGCAAACAGCTGATGGGTGCCTCCAGCGGCATCATCTCACTACACAACTAATTCTCAAGGCAAGGCATGCCGGCTCACGTCTCCAAGGTCTCCTGATTGCCACTCCGCTCTTTGGCAGCTCTGACCGTCCGCTCACCTCTAACGAGCGCAGCTGCACAACTCTGCCTGGGATGCGGACATAGGCCGAGGTCCTCAGGGCTGCCGAGGGGGCCTGGGTGTCCTTGGGCCAGATTCAACAGCTCTCCACATCGTGCTTTGCTGCTACATCTAACACTCCCCAAGGACCAGGTGCACACGGGAACTGACCCCTGGGCTGCCTTATGAGGACAGCTCTCCCGTACGGGGAAGAAGCACAAACCAAGCGGGCAACGCTCAGCCCCGGAGGACAACCATCATCACTGACACGTGTCTGGGAGAAGAGCCCGCTGGGCACAGAAAGGCTGGACCCTCGCTGCCTCCAGCTGCTCGCTGGGGATCTTGGGGGGATGTTTCACCAGGTAACGCTGAAAGACCTCTCCGACGGATTCCTTCACGTGCCCATGACGCACGCGATCTCAACACTTAGCACCGGAGCAAAGCTAACCTGGCCTGCGTGTCACTGCCAGCTGGGAACACAAGACTTGGAAAGAAAACCCAGGCCAGGAGGAAGAAACACGCTCTTCTCCACACCACTGCCCGCCTGGCTGCAAGCCTAGACTACACGAGAAACGCGCTCCTCTACAACTTGCGCTAGCGCTGAGCTGCCAGCACCTCGTGGGCTGCCGTCACGAGCTGTGGCCCCTGGGAAACAGGGGGAGGAAATGCTTCGGAAAGGCGGAACGTGTCCCGCGCATGGGGGGAAACAACCCGGCTTTCCCTCATCTCCAGGGTCCGCAAGGTCTTGCTGGCATGTCCCGGGAGAGCGAGCTGGGGCGGGCAGGGGGGAGACGGAGTTTCACGCACAGCCCGGAACACGGCCGGGCTGCCGGCAGAGTCGCGCCGCGAGTCCGTGCCGCCTCCTCTGCCCGCCGCACCGTCCCCCGGGCAAGCCCCCGCAGCGGCTGCAGCCCCTCCGCACCCCCCCGGGCCCCGCCGCCGCCCGCCCCGGTGCCCCCCGCCCTACCTGGGCCCGGCGCTCGCAGCTGGGCGGTCCTGGCGTGCCAGGCCCGCAGGGCCACCGGGCGGCACAGGAGCCGGGGCAGGAGCAGGAGCAGCAGGAAGAAGCTGGGGGCCGCGGCCCCCCGCACTCGCACCATGCTGCCGCTCGCCAGCCACCACCGCGCGTCCTGAGCCCGGCGCCGCCCCACGGGGCCCCTTTGTGAGCCCAGGGGCCCTCTGTCACCTCACGGCTCCTCTGTCACCTCACGGCTCCTCTGTGACCTGCTGCCCCGCCGCCTCCTGCCCTCCTGGCTCCAAACTTGCTCCGTGCCTTTCTTGGAAAGAATGAATTTTTTTATAGTTCCTTAGATTTCCAGGATAGCAATATATGTAATGGAAAGTGTTGCCATTTGTCTCTGCCTCCAAATATGCTTGTAGCTGACGATTAGCTCCTTCCACTTGTGTCAGAAAAGGATCTGTGTTTTCTTCCCTGACCCTAAGAGAGATCTGACCACCAGGCACGATAATTTGTCATATGGTGGGCCCAAGTCCCCAGTTCAGACTCGGATTGGTTTGGATCAGGCCCTTGCTGCATAAAGCCCAATAAATGAATTGATAATTTCTAAGAAGCTTAGAAACAATGGGCAGAAGAGCAAAAGACCAGAGCTCTTTATACCATCCTGGCACAGCATTTCTGTGGTTTGTTTTCCCCTTCCTACAATGGGCGTTTCCAATGGGTACATTCAAAAGTGACCAAAAATGCACCAAGGGGAATGTGTTCATGAAAAGTAGATGCAATTTACTCCTCACCCACTGTGTCTGTTTTTCTTGTCTGCATTAGTCAGCTGGAACGTGTGGTGTGCTTAGTTGTTTTTCCAGAAACGAATCTTTCTTTGGACTAGCTGAACCCTCAAAACGTCGAGTTTTGTTTTGAAAAAGTTATTCAGCATTTTGAGAAGTACTGTCTTCAGAAGATGACATGTTCCTTCTGATGAACCAGACCTTTTAATTCAAATGTCTTGCTTTCTTTCTGAAGAGACGACAGTGAAGGAAGAGGAGAAAGAGGCATTTCAGGAAGGTCCGAGGGACAGTGTACCTGTTGCTGCTGAAGAACAAACTGGAGCACAACGTGCACCAGGTAATTGCTATCAACTGTCAGGTGCCATAATAAATCAAAACAGCTGTCTGTCCATAGCCTTGGTAGCTGTAGTATAACATGTCAGCAGCCAAACTTGAAAAGAGTAGGGAAAAAGAAGTGTTTTCCACTAAATGACAAATGGCTATCTGAAGGTGACGCTCATCTCTGGTATGTGGCACTTGTTGCAGTTAGTGTATTAGAGATGCCCAGGTAAGCTTCTCACAGAATCACAGAACGGTGGAGTTGGCAAGGGACCACTAGAGATCCTCTATGCCACACTCCATACCACTCATTTTTGTGGGTGCTGTGCAATATTTCTCACCCTTCTCTTTCCCCCAGTTCCCTAGGAATGTAGGGACATAGTCATTTATGGAGCAAGGCATTGTGAACTGCATTCAGTGCACATTAAGAACCGCGGTGCTTACGAGCACCTGCCTCCTGTAGTGCCTGCATCTCCTGACCTTGCAGTGAATGCAGAGCGGGCTTAGGCCCCAAGGAAGTGGCAAGCAGGATCCCTGCCTTCACCTGGGGTCAGAAGGGCTGCACTGCTCCCCCGGCTGTGCACGGGCTCTAGAGGGAAACACTCCTGTCCTTCTGCATCCTCTGTGACTGAGACATGCTGAGACTTTTTACTTTTCTCTGATTAGTGACACTGCTGACAAATC
This sequence comes from Dromaius novaehollandiae, assembly GCF_036370855.1. Taxonomy (NCBI): domain Eukaryota; kingdom Metazoa; phylum Chordata; class Aves; order Casuariiformes; family Dromaiidae; genus Dromaius; species Dromaius novaehollandiae. The sequence goes on along the minus strand of NC_088122.1, from coordinate 4,142,076 downwards.
TTTCCGAACCACTCTACATAGATGGCCTCATCATAGGTCCGATTTATAAAACCTGTGAAGGTAAGCACAAGATAGTTTTATCTGTTCTTCGTAAAGCTGTCCTTTGTGGCCCCTGTATCTGTTGACTTAGGAAGCTACAGCTCTCCTCCAGCTATTCAGAAACACTGGGTTTATGCCTTTCAGTTGGTTCTTCTGCAGCTGTAAGGTAGTGTGTGTGTTCCTGAGTTTATCAGGGATAATCCTGCAGCAAGCTGAGTGCCTTTGGACCCTGTGATGTTGCAGGCTGTTACGGGAGGCAAGACTTCTCTGGAGGCCACCTTGACCCAAGGAATTACGGGGACCCATTTGCTCTCTCATGTCTTTCGCTTTTCAAGGGTGTTCAGACGGGGGAAGGAAGCAGTAGCACAATCAGAGATGGGGGTCAAAAGAAACAGGAAAGTAGGGAAGAAGAGAGCTGGAAAGAAGAAATGCAGGGGGTTGCCCAGCAAGGGTAGTGCTGTGTTGAAGGTGTGCCTAAATCCCTAGGACAGGAAAGCTGTCTCCCTGTTTCACCATATGTCCACAAACGTATCAGAAGGGCCATACTCAGGCCTACTGTTATCAGGTACCAAGGCTTATGAGGAGAGGTAAAACGAGCTGAGAGTCTTCATGCTGGCGAGGAGAAGGCTCCGGGGGTAGTGGCTGAGGTTTCCAAAATCACTGTGAGGGTGGTGGATGAGGTGAATGCAAAGCTGTCGTTCACCAAATCCCACGGTGTGGGAAAAATCAAGAGCAAAGTGCAGCAAGTCTTCCCGAAGCATAGAAATTGCAGCGCTCCCTGTCACTGGCTATTAGAGGCCCAGTCCCTCAGGGTGTACTAGCAAAGCCTTCAGTAGTTGAGAAGGGACTGAGGTATTCTTGAAGATGACAATGGCTTGCTCCTGTTTGACCCCTTGTGTAAGTACTTGCGTAGGCAGAAAGGACAAGAGGGAGTTTGGCTGCCTCTCGCCAAGTCCCATGCATAAAACAGTTAAGATTGCCATTGGCATAAGAGCAGCGCCAGAGAATATAGAAAAGAGAGGCTCCAAAGAGCCTAACGTGCAAGGACTTGGGAGTTCCATTTGCTGCTTCTGAAACCAAGAAGATGGCACAGTCCCAGGGGTTTCACTCCTTTCGAGATAGGGACAAAGTGACAAGTTTACGGGGAACGTAGAATGCACTGTTAGATCATCAGTAATGCAGACTCTCCCCATCTAATGTATGGAATTGTGTAATTTCCTCCAGGTGTGGATGATGAGAAGGATAGTGCATGTCATAAGAACACACAGAAGACCTACATCATAGCACTGTCTGTGGCAGTCACTGGTTTTATACTAGCCATGATAGGCATCCTTGCTTTGCACTGGAGAATCAGAAAACGGTGAGTTGCTGTTTTCCCACATCCCCCAGTCATTTATTAGATGCCCGCTAATAGCAATGAAGTCTTTATAGTTTTCTGGGGTGCCAAGCTAGTTGTTCTTGGCAGTCCTTTGAGATTTCTGCTGTAAGATTTCTTTAATTGGCCATGTAGTTCATGCCAGTGAATAATCTTTTTGGAATCACTTTATCGTTGCAGAGAACCGGTATTACCTTCTACAGACTCATCTATAAAAGAGAACACCAAAATACAGCCAAATCAAGAAGGCACTAGAAAAAAAAAGGCAAAAAGATGGGGCAGCCATAAATGCAGAGAACATCATCCACAGTCCTGTCACAGGGAAGGCTCAAGAGCTACTTTCGAGTGACAGTCTGTGTGCTCATCTGTGCGTCTTGCCGGCTGGCTGAAAACATTCCTTAAGAAGAGCTAATAAAATGTGTAATCACAGTTTAAGTGTGAATAGAAAGTAATTAAAAGGCAGGTTCGGGGCTCCCCACTTTACAAGGCTGCAGAAGAAACCCTAACGTGTCCGGGGTGGTGAGAACGTCAAGAGGGTGGGGGGCACAGAAAGGGGGGAGGGCATGATCAAGTTGGACTGTGCCTGAGGACTATGGACACCTCTGAGGAGGCCACCCAGGGGCCCCCTGCGCAAACCCTGTCACATGCAAAGAAGAGACCAGTTATGTGAGGGGGATCAAGAGGCCCCCGCAGCTGGTCCCAGCTTAACAAGATGACCATGCAGTATTATTGGGGCAGACTTCAGGCTTTGCACAGTGCACATGTATAGCAGCTGCGTTTCAGTATACAGCTCCATGCCATTGCTTTTGTTAAAAGACATTTTACTATGCTCCTGCGGAGCTGGGAAGGATAAAGTCTCTTTTCGAAGGTGCTAAAAGGAGAACTGCCAATCTGAACAGAACAGAAGCCAAGTGGCAATCTGGCTTGCAAATCTGCATGCTTACTGCTTACACAAGGCAGCAAAAAGGTGCTTTAAAAGAAATAAGGTGCTTCTGGCAGAGGTGGATGCATAATGGCAGGGAGACTTCGATACGCAGCAGTTTTTTTGCAATTGGATAGAAGTCTCCCAAGTCCGGGACATCTAGTGATTGAAGTTGGAGTGGTGGAAAAGAAGGATGGAAGACAGGGGTTTCCATATCACATTACCCGGCAACACCAGCGCTAGAATTTTCCCACAAAACACCAGCTCTAACGTCACCACAGAGCTAGCAAGGCCCCTGGAGCTCTCAGGCAAGTGGGAGGTGGGCCTGGCAGAAATACAGTACTCGCAGAGCTGGAATAACATTAAAGCAGATGCCATCTTTAAAACAGTGTTGCAGCATAAGACATGATGGAAGGTACAAACCATCTTTTCAACTCCCACAACAAAGCTTCAGCTGTCTACTCCCCCAGCAGTAGGCCTGTTTTACAACTGTCATAAGGAAAACAAAGCTTAAAATGGAGGAAAATCCTTAAGCTGTTTCTACAACTGAGGATCTACCACATACTTTGGGGGCTTCTCCAGGGTTTGCTGCTAAGAAATTTCCCTTTGTGGTGGACAACACCAGAGGGTTTAACTCACTCTACCTCTACACAGATCTTGTGGAGCACCAGCTTGTCAGGGACTTTGTGGTTCCATTATTGCGCTGGGTTCTGACCAGCAGTAATAACAGAGAGATTGTCACACTGGTGTAGGATAAGCTGCCACTATGTGCCAGTAAACTGTCAGCACATCGATAGGATCAGCACTGAAATAAATATTGACCAGAAAAAGCACATCTCATTTTGCTTTGCAAAGGTGATTGGGAAACTGCAGCTTCAGCCCTGGAAGTTTCTGATATTTTAAGCAACCATGCTAAATGGTAGTGGTAAAGAATTATGGGGACCTCGCCTTGTACATGAATTATTACAGAGCCAAGGCTGGCTTTTCTTTTCAAGGGTGTTCAGAAGGGGGAAGGAAGCAGTAGCACGATCAGAGATGGGGTCAAAAGAAACAGGAAAGTATAGAAGAGAGCTGGAAAGAAGAAATGCAGGGGGTTGCCCAGCAAGGGTAGTGCTGTGTTGAAGGCATGGAAGCCGTGCCTAAATCCCTAGGACAGGAAAGCTGTCTCGTCCAGGTGTGGATGATGAGAAAGAAGATGGAAATCATAACAACACACAGAAGACCTACATTATAGCACTGTCTGTGGCAGTCACTGGTTTTATACTAGCCATGATAGGCATCCTTGCTTTGCACTGGAGAATCAGAAAACGGTGAGTTGCTGTTTTCCCACATCCCCCAGTTATTTATTAGATGCCCGCTAATAGCAATGAAGTCTTCATAGTTTTCTGGGGTGCCAAGCTAGTTGTTCTTGGCAGTCCTTTGAGACTTCTGCTGTAAGAGTTCTTTAACTGGCCGCGTAGTTCATGCCAGTGAATATTCTTTTTGGAATCATATTTTATTGTTGCAGAGAACCACTCCTACCTGCCACAGACCTGTGTAAAACAGCATAACAAACTTCAGCCAAATCAAGAAGGCATTAGGAAAAAAAAGGCAAAAAGATGGGGCAGCCATATATGCAGAGAACATCATCCACAGTCCTGTCACAGGGAAGGTTCAAGAACTACTTTCAAGTGACTGTCTGCATGCCCATCTCTGCACGGCCTCTGTGTTGGGAGTGCAGGCAGCACGAAGCAGTACCAGGGAAAAGGAGCTCCATCCCCCATCCCTCTTCAGTACAGGAGGGCCAGGCCTGTGTCAGCTCACTATTTTCATCAGCAGGGCGGTTGTGTGTGTGTTAGTGTGGCTGAGAGGCTGTTCCCTGCTTGGTAGCATTAGCAAGACATTGCTCTGCTGGAAAGCCATTTTGAAACTAAGAGAGTCGTGTGAGCCAGTGCTGAATGCAAGGTGCTACTCTGGCAAAGGAGACCATCGGTGTGTGAGCAGAAGAGCTGAACACACATGGCAGCACCTTCAGTGGCAGAACTGGCCTCTAAGGAGTCGTGGCCCAGAGATGAACAGGAGCAGCTGCAGGTCTGGCTCTGCTGGAGGAGTTCAAGGAGCCGACACAGGCTGTTAACAGGAAGCCCGAGGTGGATGGGGAACAGCAGCCACAATCAGCACAGCCTATGAAGGAGCTGCGTTCGCTGCCTCTAGAGAGGTTGTGAAGCCTGTGGGGCCTCTCTGACAGGCAGGCCATGGTGACAGGGCCCACCTGGCCCCAAGCAGTGCTTCTACCACGCAGGCACAGCGCAGGCAGCCCCGCAGCGCCACGGAGGCTCAGAACCATGTTTCTGAGCCCGATGGGTACCGGCCGCCAACGGCCGCCAACGGCCGCCTCGCGCAGCTCCAGCACCACAAGGGGAGGCGGCTCCTCACGCGGCCGCGCGCTCCGTACTGCGCATGCGCAGAAACCGGAACGCCGCAGATACAAGAGCGCGGCCGCCCGCAGCCTTCTCCTCGAAGCCCCGCCCTGTCGGCTCTGCCCGCCTCGCCCCCTCCCTCCCCTCCCAGCGTGCCTTGCGCGGCTAGCGCGCGGGGCGGGCTCACTTCACACAAAGGCGCAGCGCTGGGAAAATGGCGGCGGCAGCGGCGGTAGCGGCGGCTACGGAGAGTGCTGGCGGCAAAATGGAGGAGCCGGCGGCAGCCGCGGCGGCGGCGGCAGCAGCGCCACCGGCGCCACCGCCGCCCAACGGGGCAGGCAGTGCTGGGGACGCGCCCGTCAAAAGGTGACGCAGCTGCTGCCGGGCCGCGCTCCCGCTCTGGGCCCGCCGCGCCGCGCGAGGCCTCCCCGTGCGGCGGGCAGGCCCGGAGGAGGCGGCAGCCCGCCGCCCCCGCCCGAGGGCCCTGGGGCTCGCCGCGGCGCCGCGGCCGCGCGGCTCTCGGGCGGGCAGGCCTGTCGGTGGCACGGTGGCGCTGCTCGCTTCCACGCGGGCCTTGGGGGCCCGCGCAGGGCCTACCCGCCGCGCCGCCTGCCATGGCGGCCCAGCTGGCGGCGCGGAGATCGGCGGGCACGGAGCCGCCCCGGGGAGGCGCCTCTGGGAGCTCTCTTGGCCTGAGGTCGGGGTGTGGAAGCAGCTAGTGCCTCATCCTGGCGCTCTGTGCGCCACGCAAGCCTCAGGGTGCGATTGAAGTGCTCCTTTAGAGATATAGGTAGTGCCAGAGGATTGGGTTTTGATGTCTTAATTACTTTTTGTCCTAGCCTTAGCAGATGGGTTATAACAATTAGGCTCTGCTCAGGCAATGATGGTTTCTCACTGCTGCAGAGACTGGGTTAAATTGTGCCTCTCTCCTGTGGTTGATAATGTCCCAGTGGTGTGGGTTAGGAAGAAACCTGATTCAAATGCCTCATGGGCAAGGGCTGGCCTGAAGGTGATGCTAGGCACTGGCTAGGGGTTGCATGTCTGTTTTAAGGAAAATGTTATATAACTTTAAAAAAAAAAGCTTCAGAACTTACAATTACTGGCCTGTAAATGTGGGGTTCATAAATAAGAAAAGCTTGAACTGCATGTAACTTGCATAGATGAATATTAACCTCATTTTGGGAAGCATCATTCTCAGAGAAACTTTTTTTTTTCTTTTAATGTGAAATCTGTGGGATGAATGACAGCTTTTCAGTTACTTTTTGGCCCTGGGCCTTGAAGATGAGAATTAGCATTTTGAAACTGATGTTTTGTGATCAATCTTTTGGACTTGAGGTCAGATTTGTTTAACTGGTGTTTCTGAGATGTGTTACATAGTAGTGCTGAAGGCTGTTACGCCCAGACATGTTGCATATCTGCTGCCCAACCAAGAGCTGGCAGATATGGATAATTGAGGCCAGCTAACTGGTCTGTAACTGATTGGAGTTAATAGAGGTACGATGAAGAGGCGAATATGGTGCCTTAGCTTGAAAAGTTTCTTTCATCTGTCTCTGCTGGGTGTATCTATAGATTTAGTTTCACATGACCAGAAAGGAAGTCAACTTTCCAAGTATCAAGCATAGAATAGGCTGTTTCAAAAAAAAAAGTTCATATGCTTTTTTTTGTTTGTTTGTTGTTTTTTTCCTACACATATAGTTAAGGTGTGCTCATGACAACTGATACCTGCCTCTTCTATTTCCTTTCTGCCAGGCAGAAACAAACATGCCCATTCAGGAGTAGAGGCAGCCCTGGCTGCAGAGGGTGGAGTTCCTTCCCTGTGTCACCATGTTGCAGGATGCAGAGGCATGTAATATGTTAGCCAGGGCTGGTGAAGGATCTTCAGATCTTCCTCTTCTCTCCCTTTCATGTTGGGTAGCAGACGCTTGGAGGATGTTCATATCTTACTTTGGGGCGTGGTTGCACCTTGATTGCATACCAAAGCTTGATCTTGGCAACTATAGCAGATGCTACAGCTCCGGGTAATATGACTACAGTAGTTTGTCTCGTATGAGGTGAAGATTCCTTCCTAAAAGTATAAATAAAGACTTTGAATTTGTTCTGGTTCAGGAAGCAGACCTTTTCCTGACCCTGTGGGTATTTGGGGTTTCTCCAGAGGGATTGTCATTTTTTTTCTAGGTTCAATTCTGTATCTAACATCAGCCTCCATGTAGCAGAGCTAACATGTCTACAGTGATGATGATGTTCATGTGAGCATATTTTCAGTGTTCTTGGGGAGGGGGGGAAATCTGTGTATGATGTATCTGGATTCTCACTGTATTAATGATTTGTGGCCTGCTTCCTCTGGGTGTAAGTGGCATGTTTCTGAAATATATCTTGAAGAGTACTGTGTGTAGTAGTCCATTTTTAGGGAGAAAATAAGAGCTCCCCTTTCAGTTCCTCCTTCCACACACTTACCACAAACAGAATTTTTCTTGAGACTTGCTGGATCGTTTCAGTTCTCTAACCCAAGGAAAAGTAGAGAAAAATATCTTCAGTAAGTAGTAACTTAAATGCATTATTTTTTATAGATCTTGTTTTAGCTTCATGTGCTTTTGCTATAAATAGGTCACAGTTATTTAGAGTTGTTCCTTGTTGGGATGGTGAAACCTGCTCTGGGAATTTTATCTCACCTGTTCTCCTAACTTTGTGATACCAACAGGCATGATGTGTTTGGGGAGATGATGCAGGGTTAGGAGGAGCTCATCCTCTCCTGCTAGCTAGAACTCCCTGGGGGAAAAAAGAGACCTAAAAGCTCGGTTGTCTTCATACCTACTGGCTGTATCTTTTAAGCTGTCTGTGTGGACCTTTGCCCATTCCTGTCCTTTCAGTGTGTTGGGGGATACTGTGGAAGCATTGTCTGAAATCCTGCAAAAGAAAAATATTGCAGCTTAACTATTTTCTCTGAGACTTCTGGGTTTCCTGTAGCTGGCTGGATTTTTGTTACATTGAGTTTGATAAGGAATATGTTCTAGGCTGAACCTTGCCTCTAATTGTGGGTACCATGGCTTGTCTGAATCTTTTACAGGTGTATCAAAACTTGAGGTGTATATAAGCTGATTTGGGAGCATTAAATGCAGGGTTGTCAAAGGTGTTTGCATTGTAGCTCATGAATTTGAACCTGGATCCTATCCAGCAGCTCTACCTTGGTGGAACTTGAACAGTTCCATTATGAGGATTAACTATAGAAGACTGGAGCACTGGATGTAGCTTTTGCCACAAGTGCTAAATTTTATGTATATGTGTTATTTCTTCAGCTAAGTAGAAGTTATGCTGTTTGAAGGATTGTCCTCATTTGAATCTGTGTGTGGTTTTCTTTTTAATGACTTTGTTACTCAAGAAGTACTTAAAAAATGAGAAAAAAGTCTTAAGCATTTCACTTTTTGGTGAAATAAATACTTAAGTAGAGAATTTTATGCATGCGCATGCATGTGCATGCATGCACGCTCTTCTTCCAGCGTATTATTCATGTGCAGAGCCTATGTTGTCTTTGGCCTCGAGACTGAATGATATCTGATGGGCATATGTAGAGCCAAATTCTGCTTGCGGTTACAGCTGTATCTATAAAGTACAATATTTACTGTGTATTTGCTCATAACATATGCTTATAGCTGAAAAAGTGTAGATTAGTGTACAGTAAAAATGAGGAACCCACTCATATGCAGCTTCTTAGAAATCCTCATACTTTCTTTTTCACTGCAGGCTGTTATCTGTTCACTGATTGAAATTATTCTAAAGGAAAGAATAGTATTAATGAAGAAGTAGGTTCATATCAGAGCTAGGATTTTTCATGCAAATAGTAACTTCTGACAGGTCTTGGACTTTGCGGGTCTACTTTAGTTTAGCTAAAACTCTAAGTACAGCACACTTTTTTTTTTTTTAGAAACTGTCAGCTTCTGTGATTAATGTTTTCTCATGAATTCTTTCTAAAGGTGCATTTCTGCATCTTGTAAAAATGAAGTCAGTTGTATCAGTTAATGGAGTCATGTCATGCTGAATTTTTTCATCATCCTATTTTTTTTAAACACTTGTTGTTCAGTGGGATTTGTGTTTTATAAAGACCTGATGCTCACATAGCTTGTTAGAGAAATAGTCTTCCTTTTTCCTTTTCCAAATCTGACATGTCAGAGTTGGTGTTCTGATATAGTTGAAAGAACCATCCAGTTCATTTGCTGTAAGGCACGGAGGCTCTGCATTAATGGCATTGTCCAGCAGTGATATTCATTAGGAGGAAAAAAAAAAAAAGTTTGTTAACAGTCATAGTGACCTGAGTGCTTACATGCAGGATAACTTAAGATTATTCTGGTGAAAAACTACAAATATGGTGGATCAATGCATTATTTTTATTAAAGTTGTTAAGGTAATTCTGTGTGCTAAGGAGAAAATAAGTAGGGTTGGATGTCTTTGGTCTGGAGCATTGCGAGGAGATGAGGCTAGGCTTGGTCTGCTTTAAAGATAACCTATAAAACTGAAAACTTTTGACTTAAACTAGATGAATGCGGGGGAGAACAGTGGGTCCTGATGACTACAAGCTGTTTCCTAATAGAAGATCTTGGTTACAATATGCTATGCAGCATTAGTACTGTGGGTCCCAACTGTGTGCAGTTCTGTAGTTGTTTTGCAAATAGCAGTAATAGACTAAACTTTGCAAGTTTTGATTTAGTTTTACGAATATGAGAACTGTGTTCCAGGAGGTGGCATGATTTGGGTCAGAGTAGTTAATGTGTCTGAATATCTTTCTTTGCTTGCAGTGAAGGTGAACGACCAAGCCAAAATGAAAAAAGAAAAGAGAAAAGTGTCAAAAGAGGAGGAAATCGCTTTGAGCCATATGCCAACCCTGCTAAAAGATACCGAGCTTTTATTACAAATATTCCATTTGATGTGAAGTGGCAGTCTCTGAAAGACCTGGTCAAAGAGAAAGGTAATGTACAATTCAGGTGGCCAAGTGATGTCTGTCATCTTACTTGTGGCTGACTCTTTGTTTCTAAACTTAACAGTTGAAGTTCTGGGTGGACTTAGTGACATGAGTATTGTAAAAGGTCTGCTTAAAGCCTTTTTTTGGTGTTGTACAACATCTACTCTGTGGCAGAATTCCACATCGATAAGTTCCTTTATAGGCATTTTGGCAGATGGTTAATAGTGCTTCACCAGAGATTAAAAAGGTCATTGTCCCAGTGGGGGGGGGTGATCAGGCTTTTATCAGGTTTTAGTCTTGACATGCAAGAAAACTTTCTGAAGCATTTTAATGTCTTTTGGTTATTGTAGGTAGTTATTTACTGCTGATCTGGTGTGTATATATAGCTGTCTCCAAACTTTGTAGTGATTTGTGCTTGGATAAAAATCCATATTGCCATTTGATAGCAGTAAAATGTATTTAAGGGTGACCTGCAAAGGAGAAAAATCAGGTTTGTGCTTTGGCATGTGTTGCAACATGGGTAGGGCTTTGGAAATTATGTTCATGGTGTTTCCCCCTTCCCCACTTTTATTTAACCTACATGTATGAATGGGAGCCTTCTTGGTTTGCTGGCTTAGCATCTTCATCCCTTCAAGAAGATGAAGAAATTGAGTTGACTATTCTCAGATGGTGATAAGTCTAAATGCATCTTTTTGGCTCACTTAGTGTTATTTCTTTAAACTGATGCCCAACCTATTAGTTTTCAAGTCATCTTGGAAATGTAGCCTAGTGGGAAGAAAATATCTGGCTTCTCCATCATGAAAATGTCTGAAAATATGTTAAGAGTCACTAATACAGCCATTCCTCTTGTAGGTCACTTCTAAAATACATAGCATGTCATAAATGTCTCACAAAGTAGCGATCAGTGTTCACTTGTGTTTTGAACTAGGTAAGGAATTATGGCTAATGAGTTCATAAGTTGTGGCCTAATGAATTGGAAAAAAATTTCCAAAAGGGTTTTAAAACATCTGTCTCTGGAGGCAAAACGGAATTGAGTCCGTGTAACAAACTATAAGCCTTGGGAACTGTTCATAATTAGAGGCTGTGAAACATTGCTGCCTGAGACTCAGCAGCTGTTTTAAAACTGTAATTTCTTCATATTATGGAAAAGATTGCATTAACAGACACTAATTATGAACGGTCCCTTGCCTTAAACTATACTTTGCTACACAAGATACACTGGTTAATAGGAGTATCTGTATGTGTAGATGTCTAATATTTTAAGTGCTATGTTGAATTCCGTTCCAAGTGTTTTGTGGTTTCTCTCCAGTTCACGTGGATGGAAAAGTCCGATGTGAGATTGTTTCCTGCCTTGCTGTTCAGCTACTCATTCCTGCAGATACTTCTAGGGGAACAGTGAAACCTCTTCATTCTGTCTGCAGGGCTTGTTATGCTAAATCCTGAGAAGCATTGTTCTTGGTTTTTGGGACTGCTTGTTAAAATATAACAGTTTAGATTTGCTGTGTAGTAGGGATTCATTCTAATTAGTCACTGATTCTTACCAAATTGGTGCTTTTGTGCTGTGCTTGAACTTGCTGAATCGGTACTCCCTGATACAAGGCATAGTAGTTCCAAGAACCAGGAATGTGGCTGTGAAAAATCTAACTGTTAGACTTCTTGGTTTGTAAGTGTAAGAATTACAGGCCAAACGTTCAAGGTTTTGGGAGCATGTGAAACAGCTCTGTACATAAAGGATAAATATAGGTGATTCATTACTGCTCCATCACTCGGCAGTCGTAGAAGACTTAAGCTGTTAGCAGCAATGGCATAGCAGGTTGCCGAACATAGAAGGAGTTCACCTCAATCGGCTGTTTTGCGTCAGTAAGTATGGTTTAGGAGACATGAGCTTTGAGGTTTGCTTATATTTCTGCAACCTGGTTTTTTTCAGATGCGTACATCTGAAATCTTAAAATGGTGACATCGCTCTGAAGAGCAATGCCTTGGTTCAGTCATTTCAGCGTATTTGTTGGTGAAACTCAATTACAGGTGTGCAGTATGACAGTTTATTAATAAAAATTAACAAATGTTCTTGTTTGAAACTCCCTTGTATTGGCTGACAAACCCAAGCTTCTGCTAAATTGATGGTAATTGGTAAATGGATTCAGGAGAAGAATGAGGCAGCAGTTCTTCAGCATGTAAGTGGATTCTAAATGTAATCATGATCGAATACTAAACAGTTGTCTTAATCTGTCCCCCAACAAATGGCTCTGTCTTGGGGAGAAAAATTGTAGTGCTTCATGGCAGCTGGCATACATGATGTGATACCATAAGATAAAAACAAACTTGTATTTGAATTTGAGATACTTACTGCTTCCTTTAGGAAAAACAGAATTTTATATTTTTAATCTCTTTACTGACAAGAATAGCAAGATAGAATACAACACAAAGAAATATTAGCTATGAAATGAGCAAATAACTACGTTCTGCACTGTTGCAAAGCTAGGAACAGCTGCAGCCGAGGCTACGCTCAAGTCAAGTTTAAATGTTTCAAGAGAGCCTATAGGCTGTTTGTATTAGCGTGGTTGTACCCACTTTTATGTAATGCCAACCTGTAGTATGTGACAAGTATGCTTGCTTCTTCATGTCAAAACCTGGATTACGTGAACAGATAGGAGAAAAAGAAGCAGCATAGCTGTTCCTGCCTTATAATGACTGAAGAAAAGCAGCTGTTAAACTTCATTGTTCATGTGCTGACTTTGCCTTTCTTGCCCCATTTCCAGGAAGTGTTGGTGACTGATTACAGATATAACTCGCACTCTCTTCGTACTACACTTAATCCAAAATGGTAGCACTGTTGAGCACCTTTGTCACTTGGGTACTAATGGCAGTTACTCCTGTACCTGAAGGTGGTTGTTGCTGGAGGTTCCCCTGGGCTTCAGTGCCTAAGAAGATACCGTGACAGAGTGCTTACAAACTTCAGTTTGTGGCCAAAGGATGAATTAAACAAAGTAGTAGTGCTAATTTGTCTGACTTATTCCCTCTTACTTTCAGTAGTCATGCTAATGAGTTTTTAGCATGATGAAACATCTTGCCACAAAAATGGTTCCTTGTCCTAGTTTTAGAATTACTTAAAACTGGATCCTCTATAGGCCTTCCAAAATTCTCCCATCCTGTATGGTTCCTGCCTTTCTTCCCATTCTTTACCACTAGGCACTGCCTCCTTTTTGTGTGTCAGTTTAAAATTAAACTTCAGTCTCAAATTGCAGCTTACTACTTGCCTATTCCTCTTTCTGTTGAATGAACTAGAATTTAATTTAACATCAATAAAAACTAGCATGGATAAGAAGCATGATGTTCTCCCTTCATTCCACAGCTAGATGCTAGTGGCAGTTTAATTTCTTTAATGGTTCATGTCAGTCAACAGGCAGCTTGCTTGTGTGAAAGCAAAAGCAAGCCTACCATTTTATTTCTTCCTCTGGGAGATAGATACTCTTTTTACTTACAGAAAAGGGAGATCTAGTGTGTTCCTTTTCCCGTTTGCTTATATGGAGGCACCTCTATCAATTTCTACGGTAGGCAGAAAAATGTTTTTATCTTCTGTCTGTTCTTTGCTGTGGTTCAAAGCTATTGTGAAATGCAACTAGATGGATTCATTTGTGTAAGAATAGTTATGTATCTTAACTTGAACTGAAATTACTTAATTGAAATTTAGAACCAAGTGTGTATAAGTGTTTCATAACTTGGTGCAGAAGAAAGCTGTTTGCTATACTAGGTACAGCATCAGTCTGAGAATTGATGTTCTGGTGCTGCAGCAGGTATGCCCTGGCTATGATTGCTTGCTAATGTCAGGAAGGGAGAGGGAGGATGCTTCACCTTTTCTCCTCATTTTTTCAAAGGGGGGTTTCTTTTTTCTGTGAACTGGAGGAGAGCCTGGAAAGCTCTGAGCAGTACTTAAACCTCTCAGTTGGACCTCCGTATCTGTGATTGTTTCAACTTGATTTACTTCTAGATCATAGAAAGTTTCATCACTTCTAAGGCTTTTACACAGGAATGTTCGGTGCAGACTGCAGTGTAACTGACTGTAGTTGACTTCTGTTGCAGTACAGAGATGAATACATCCTTAGTTTTAAGGTTTTTTCCCTTTTTTATCACAGCTGAAAAGAGAATGTTGGCTGATGTTTCCACAGTTCAAAACTTCAGTGTGTTCTTTGAACAATGTGAGAATACTATCTAGATTACCTGCTTTTTTCATAACTTTTACATGTGTGCTGACTGCAGATGCCAAGACTTGACTATACTTAAAGTATAGTGGGACTATTTAAAATAAGACATCTAAAATGTTCTAAAAAACCCCTAGTAGTTGAGAGCAGCAGCAACTGTAAGCCTTTAACTTGTATACGATTTCTCTTACTTAATTATTGCTATTTAAGACTCATTCTGTGCAGTCAGTAGGTTCTGTTCATAAAATAAAAAAAACCTTGGATCTTCTTCAAGGTGCAGCTTCTGTGTAAAGCACTTCAATAAAATATCCTGAGTAGTCATTATAAGTGGAGGTCAGTATCTTATTTTATAGGACTCTCAAGTGTAACAGTCGCTAAGTTTGTTCAAATTTTGCATTTCTGCTGCGGCTGTCATGTTTAATGGAAGTTTTGCTGTTCTGAAAAAGTTGCACCAGTTCTACTGAGAGCAGAGGTTGTACTTGATGTTCTTGAGCTGTTTCTCACCTTGCAGCAGTCCTGCTCAAGACATGGTTCCATCAACTTCCTAGTGAGACAGAAGAGACTTCAGTTCCACTGGTATGCTAATAATATTTTAAGCAAGTATTTTTTAACTTTTTAATGAGTATTTAAACTTCCAGTGTAGCTAATGCAGTTAGACTTTGAAATTTGTGGGTGGGTTCTGCTTGTTTCTTCCATCTTGCTCTATTTTTATAGCCTTAACCATCTCTTGGAGGAGGCATTGTCTTTGTGGATGTCAGTAGAAACGACGTGCTTTTCATCTCTTTTCTCCTGGCTGTGCTCTTAAAAAGTCAGAATTCCACAAGGCTTTCTTTCTAGATTCTCTCACTGAAAAGATAGCTTGTTTCCTCTTCCCTGTCTTTTCTTTGGGAGAAATGTATTTTTCTTCTCCCATTTTGCTTAAAGATCCTATACATCAAGTGTCCCTCCCTCTTCCCGTTCCCGCCCACAGGTAACTTTCTAGAGGTAGTCTGTCCTGAGATTTAAATATGGTAAATGAAGGAGGAACTGTGACAAATTCTGAATTCTTACATTGACGTTGCTTGCCTTTTGATAGGACAGTTCTCCAAATTCTGGAATCAGTCACTTTGGCTGCAGTATTTTACTTCCGAAGATGATGATAAATCTGTGCAGTCTTGGGCTAGTGTCTTGAGAGGGTGCCTTCTCTGTTTAGTCTATAGCAATTTACTCTTTACCATGAAACTACCATGATTTTTTTTAAGCATTTACCATGTTTTCAATTTGTGTTTTTTCTCAGTTGCTGAGATGTGCATCTATGGATCTCTTACACCTTTCAAGAGTTTATTGGTTTCTTACTAACAGTGAGAATTGTATTGCCCAGCTTAATCTTTAAAGTGAATGTCTATCTCAGCTCATTATCCTAGGCTCTGAGATACATTCATCTAGTCCTGAAGAGGTATCTAAGCCATGCTTCAAGTCACCATATGGGTATACTTATCTCAACATCCTGAACAGTCAGTGGAAAACATCCAAATGTGGACAAACTAATCTAGGTTGCACATCCTAACTTTCCATGCAGATAAACTTTGCAAAGTGGATACAAAATTGAGAAAAAACAATGACAGTATGAAATCATACCTGTTCTTGATCTGTAACACCAGAGATTCCTTTGCTTTGTACTTCCAGTTCTTATAATGAAGACTTCTGCTTAAACTTTTTGTTTTAGAAACAGAGCTTCTCAGCTTTCTTAAATGTAGTGCTAAAAAATCCCTTCTGCTCTAAGGGCACCATGGTGAACATAATGCAAGTATAATTAAATTAAGGAATAACTTAAAATATTGAGCTAATATTTTCTGCTAATTTTTTAATCCCTCTTTGGATGTGTATCTGGTAATAAATTTGAATTCCTTGAGTAACCTTTTTTTGTGCTTGGATGAGATTTCTTCACTTCTGGGTGTAGGATATCTCTCCCTGTGTGAGCTAACTGTTCTCTAGCAGGAAGAAAATCTGCATGGATCACTGTGGATTTCTTTTGCCCTCTGAAGCAGGAATTGGTTTGTGGATATCTGCTGTTGGTACTTTTCCTGCCTATGCAGTGTTACAGGCTGCATTTGTCTGCTATTGTAGCAGGCAGATCTCTGTCCATGATGCCTGCTCTTCTGATACACTGTGGTCTGAGATCTAGAAAGAAGCCAACTAAAATGTGACCCAGTGTAGATTCCTTTTTTAAAAGAAAAAAGTCTCTTGCTAGTCTGAAACCGTAGTCTCTTGGAAAAAGTGTCATGTTGAATCTTATTACATGTTTTTCACATGCATTTTCTTTTGCAGTTCTTCTGTACTCTGGACTTGGTGTCTTAGAAATTGGACTATCAGTGTTTTTTCTTTTTTCTTTTCTTTTTTCTTTTGAAGTCTGGCTAATTCAGGAATTTCAGACATCCTTTGAAGGAGAACAGCTACTTCAAGATGTATATTCAGTTTTAGTTAGAGGTTTCTGTAAGGCTAGAACATGAAGCTCTGAGCAAAATTGGCACATAAAAGATTTTCCAAGTGATATACAATTGCTTCTGTGGCAGATTCTAGGAAATCTTGTGGTTCAGAGGTCAGATGCCTTAAAAGAGCCTGTGTTAAATCATATTTAACGTTTGTTATGTTCAAGCATGGCAAACTTGTTCTGGAAGAGTTTGTGTAGGTCTTAGATAAGAATTGCAGCTGACTTGATTAGTGATTGGGAGTGGAGAGCCATAAATCTAGGGGCTCAATAGTGTTACTAGGAGCAGAGAGTCACAGACTTCTAACCTTGTGGCTTTTGGCCTCTGTGAAATGGAGTGGTTTTGCATTGTAGGTAATCTGGGAATCTGTTGTCTTACTACATAAATTGTTGAATCACATTTTCATTCTTGATAAAAGTTTGGTTGGACTCTGGCTGCTGCTGTTGAGATGGATGGCTTCAGAACGTCCTGGTAATACTGAATATTTGCACCCAGTGCGTGGCCCCTGTGTACCACCGTGGGCTACTCCAGGAGGGCTGTGTACAGTGCAGTCCCTTTAAATAGACTGTGGAAAGAATTCCATGTATACTGTGTTCTTTCATGATCTCACACTGCTCAGATTATAGGAGGGAGTTGCTTTTTTGTTAGGCTTTATTTCAAGAAGTACTTACTGCTTAGATACAGAAGATACTGATGGTGATTGAATTCTGGTGTTCCCTGTCCCTTTAAAAGGGATTTGTTTATTAGTCTTTACCAGTCTCAAACACTTACTGTCCTCATAAAAATGTGAGTGGATCAGCATTTGTTTAATATGTCCAGCTATCTGCTCTCTGCCTGGAATGCTGATACTGTTTAATTTCTCTTTAAATGGAGGAAAAATTGTAGAGACCTCATTAAGCATTCCTTTTCTTCCAGCTTCTGGAATGGACTTTCAGAATGCTTGTTTTGGTTAATCACATTAGATGTCCTATAAAATGACTGGTCCTGTGGGAGGTGAAATTGAAATTCCTTCCTCTCTCTCCCCCTTGCTAAAAGGTAGACCCTTGAATGTGAGACTCCAGTTGGTTGCTGGTTCAGTTTGAGTACATTTGTTGTTCAAAGTACTCTATCAATATTCAGACTGTAGGACTTGTGGCTTCCCATGAAGACTGCTTTCCTTACGCCTTTCAGATGATAAAACTTGGAGTCCTCCTGTCATAATTAAAACAAAAAAACAAACAAAAACCAGAAAAAAGTCAAAATTGTTTTCTTCAGTTATTCTTCTGTATGCCAATCACTTCAAAGGCAGCAGCCATTTCGGTAGTTGTATTCTGGAGGTACACGATATGGTTATGTGGTCATAAGTAGGCAATCCTAATCTTGTGTGGAAAGGTGCAGATTAAGTTTTTTGATGCATTTTGCCTTTTGCTGCAGACTGTTTTGTCTTGAGAGTGAACATGGCAGAGTTTAATGCTTCCTATGGAAGCTAACAAATGGACTTTAATTGCATTACAGTTGACAAAAGGCAAAAAAAAGCTGCTGAAATAAATAGTAGGCAGTCAGTAGTGTCTTTTTGGAAGTTTGCCTTTAAATCCGGAGAAGACGCAAATGGTAACTGTGTAAGTTCTGAACTTTGGAGCCAAGACTGCATATTATGTAATGTGAAGGAAACTTATTCTTGCAGACTTTCCCATGGATTTGGATTGCCTCAAGTAACGAGTGGGTACTAAAGATAAGGAAATTGATATTGTGGAAATAGCTGGCTTTTGAAGTGGAGGAAAATCAAGAACATGTTTAACTGTTTTAAAACTTTACTGCATACCTGTAATTGTCCAGTTTTGTGGTTTAGAGAATATGGAGTGTTTCTGGGCTTTCTTATAAGGCAGAGGCTCCATACGCGGTTGTTGATTGTTCTAAATTCCCATTGTTTTCTTGGCTTTTCTCCCTTGGTATATGTGTCGTCTGGAATCTGATTTGTAGTTGGTGAGGTAACATACGTGGAGCTCTTAATGGACGCTGAAGGAAAGTCAAGGGTAAGTGTTTGAGAGAATTTCTTCTGTGGATTTTCTACATGACAAATGTTACTGTATGGTGGCGTGGAACGAAACGAAGTCAGGAAGGTAGAGAGTGTGTATGCTCAGTGGCTATAACATAGGTAGTGCTTAAAGCTTCTCGTGGGATGGGGAGGAGGTGGGATGGGGACTTGTAAACAGTGTTAGGGTGGTCTTCCACTGTGTTCAGTTGGTGTTGGCTGTGTGAATTACGCATGGACCCTAGCAGTGGTATGGAATATTAATGTAAAACTTGTGTTTTGGCAAATGTCACTGTAGTGGTTTGCTGAATTTGTAAGGCCAGTGTGTAAAAGCAGGTTCGGTAAACTACACTTCCTGTGCCAGTAAACATAAGTCAATCTCTTAACTTAAATGTATATAGTCTTCACAGGTACTTAACTCCTTTAGTCCAGCAAAAGAATTTTGCAGGGTAAAAATAGTAGGAGCTCGTTTAACTGTACTGAAGAATATGGATTTAGGTGAGAGAATATGGCAAGGATTTTGATGTATGACAGAGAAGAACAGGCCATATAAAGTGCGTGGTATTTCTCTTGGAGAACTTGGACTTAGTTCTGTTTGTTACAACTTCAGAAACTACAGTTTAATCCTGTTAATGTGTAAGAAATTATATCTTATGGAATTCAAGTAATGAAGGCCTTACTGGGTAAGATTACATTTATTTTCACTATTAGGGTTAACTAATGTAATTGGACTTAATCATGTTTTGTATTTTGTGCTTTTACTTACTTTTTTCTTCTTTCTTCCCTCTTCTCTTCCTTGTTGTTTCGCCCGTGAAATCATCTCGTCAGGGATGCGCGTAAGTTCACCTATCAGTTTATAGCAAGAAATGGGGAGACTCCGAGCTGTAAGCAGTGTTCTTAGCTGTCTTGTATTCCCACAGTGTTGTTGAATTCAAGATGGAAGAAAGCATGAAAAAGGCCGCAGAGGTTTTGAACAAGCATAGCCTTGGTGGAAGACCACTGAAAGTGAAAGAAGTAAGACTTGTATCTGCTCTTTCAGTATCTTGGATTTTAAGGTGAAGGGATTGTTCTTATTCAAGTCTTATGGCTGACTAATTTGCAGATAAGACTATTTGAAAAGTAGGATTAATCAAATAGAATTAAAAAACAGACTGTCAGCTTTTTTTTGCCATTGACATGTGTTGCTGAATGTGAGGTTGAGCATGATTATTGAGAATAAACTTGATTTAAAGAATAGGGACTGATGATAGTGATGCAGAACTGGAACAGACAAAGTGAGAGTTTGGCTTTAACTGCAAGTATGCTTTCTTGTTTAATGATTTGAAAAAGAAACCTGTGTAAGTATTGTTTGTTCTTCATTGACTGCTTTCTGTTTTAATTCTGCATCTTAATGCATGTATGCTACAAACAACCCCACAGAGAAACTCCTTTTGTCTGTTTTAGTCATGCCATTGAATCTCTATGTGTTTTTGGGAATATAGAGGAGCTGAATGTGTTTGTTTCTGATTTTTGTAGGATCCTGATGGCGAGCATGCGAGGAGAGCAATGCAGAAGGTCATGGCA
This sequence comes from Dromaius novaehollandiae, assembly GCF_036370855.1. Lineage (NCBI taxonomy): Eukaryota > Metazoa > Chordata > Aves > Casuariiformes > Dromaiidae > Dromaius > Dromaius novaehollandiae. The sequence continues at coordinate 4,122,149 of NC_088122.1, read as the reverse complement.
GCAGCTGGTGGAATGGGTATTGGTCCAGGCCCAGGCGGCCCTGGAATGATCAATATCCCACCTAGTATACTCAACAATCCCAACATACCCAATGAGATCATTCATGCCTTACAGGCAGGGAGACTAGGAAGCACTGTATTTGTTGCAAATGTAAGTGCTATGTGATCTGAGAACAGATCTGGGTCTTAACTGAATTAAATCTAATGGATAAGAGGAGAAGCCAAGGATTAGCTCTGTTGCAGTAAAGCTGAGTAGTAATTTATTCTGTGACTAGTTCTGCTCTCTTCAGTTGAAATACTTACTGAGTGGAAACAAACTTCCACTACTTCATATGAATAATAAGTGAGGTGTTTTCCCCATGGTAACGATACCTCTGTTGTAGAAATAACGTAAAAACAAGACTAGAATCGGACACTTTGTTCTTCCCTGAGTCTTTAGACCTAACTGTACATGTGACATTATCAAATACTAAAACTAAACTTGATCAGTGAAGGAAAAAGCAGTTTGTCTGAAGGGAGGGGAAAAAAACTGACTAGACCATAGGGTCGTTGACCAAGCTGGACAGGAGGCTGGAAAACATGAAATATGAGGATAGGCTGAGGGACCTGGGTTTGTTCAGCATAAAAAAAAAGCAGCTAAAGGGGAGACTTTATTGCTGATCAAAAGACAGAGCCAGACCCTTCTCAGAGGTGCACAGCGATAGGATGGAGAGCATTGGACGCAAATTGGATCATGGAAAATTCCTATTAGAGATTAGGGCTTTCATTTTTGTATTCAATTATCTTTTTACCATGAGGCTGATCAAATAATGGACAGGTTGCCCAGAGAGGCTGTAGAATCTCCATCCTTGAAGGTATTCAAGAATTGACTGCATGTGGCCCTGGGCAACCTGACCTAATTAGGCCTCTTTGGAGCTTGAGCAGGGAGTTGGACTAGATGGCCTCCAGAGGCCCCTTCCAACCTAAATTATTCTGTGATTCTGTGTGCTACTGATGTTATAAAACAATGACATATCCTGTGTGTGTTGATATTTGATAACTTGTATTTTTGATCCAGTGTTCTTGGCTTTGTTCAAATTTTGTGGCGTTCTGTTACTTAAATTTTATCCTACTTCTGTTGGAGATTGATTGTTCTCAAGACAATTTTTTTTTTTTCTGATGGAAAACTTTATTCATACTTCTGGTATCACTTGTCTTCCAGTTGGATTACAAGGTTGGTTGGAAGAAACTGAAAGAAGTATTCAGCATGGCTGGTGTTGTGGTTCGGGCAGACATACTAGAAGATAAAGACGGCAAAAGTCGTGGAATTGGCACCGTCACTTTTGAGCAAGCTATTGAGGCTGTTCAGGCTATATGTATCCTTGAAGGGTAATGATAGTAAACAGTAGGCAAGTTTGCCAGTATGTCCTATGCCAGCTTGTATGAATTAGCGAATAACTGTCAGTAAATAAAGCAGGATGAAAGTATAATTTTTCAGTATTACAACTGAGAGAATTGCCATGTTGTGGGAAGTGACACCGTTGCAGTGGATTGAGAATGTAAGGAAAACTGAAAAAGGAAAAAGCCCAGCTTAAAGTAATGGCTTTTTGTTTGCTCAGATGACTGAGCGGATTCCCTTTCCCATATGGGGAAATGCATTTCCAGCCCAAATAGGAAATTTCTCACTGTTGTAGCTAGTCCTGAAATGCAGCTTCTAAGAAAAGATTTGTTTTAAATTTCTGTAATGGAGGTAAAAAGGGAGTGCAACAGATCCATCTGCAATGTGGAAAGGCTTGACCTTGTGTGTTCCCCTGATCAGTGTATCTTTACATGGTGGAAGTTCTGGTCTGGTATGTATAGCAGTCTTCCAAAAACACCCAAGTACAGATTGCTTACTGTGTGTGGTCTCTCAACTGGGGCTATGGTGTGGAAGGGAGGAAAATAACCCCTTCTTCCCCCCACAAAAGTGTTTTTGGCTGTTTTTGTTGATTCCTTTTTCCTTATGCACCTAAGAAGTTAAGGCTGCTAGTTACAGCTGAACTACTTTCACTTCAGCTGTTGGACAAGAGTTGACTAAATTTTGAAGTAATCCACCTTAGTGAATCTTGTGACATTTGTATATTCATTGGTCTGGAAATGTTGGACTTGTGCGTCTTTTTTCACGTTCAAAATAGCTAAAGGTATTGATGAAACATTTAAGCACCTAGAGTGGTTTGGAGACATGCAACCTCATTTTATGTGATGTCTTAAGGACTTTAATCTTAGCCAGAAGAATTATTTTTGCAACTAATGTTTTAAATTAAAGTCATTCTTTGAACACTCAGTAATTGGATTTGGAAGCCTTTTCCTTTTGGAGAAGGCAGAAGGATTGTTGGTAATCTGTGAAGGACAGTGTAAGAAGCAAACTGGAGGGATGTGGTTCTGTGACTGAGTTTTTGAGCTCTGCATCAGAAACAATTAGAGCTTTCAGAATTCGAGTGGTTCCAGCACTTGAAAGATAATCTTTAACAAAATAATAGCAATGTTTAATGGCCAGCTGCTGTTTGACAGACCAATGCATGTGAAAATGGTAAGTACATTCAAATTGTCATTGCTTCTTGGACTGATAATATACTCCTGGTTTTGGATGGTGTATGGCTTTAAGGTTGTTGCTTATCGTGATCTGTGCAAGCAGAAAAACTAAATAGTTATGACAAAAGGAGTTGGTGTATAGCCATGCATTTTGCATCTCAATTTTAGCTTATGGATTGAAATATGAAAGTAAATGAGAATTCTGCTTAAAGATTTTCCTAATTCCTAGTGATGTAAACCCACGCAGTCCAAAACAACCTACAGAAGATTATTTCTGATTATTTTGCTAGAAAACAATCACAGTAAAGATTGCTTTAGCTTTGCATTTCTGTTTTGTTTAAAGTTTGTGTGAGATCCTAGCCTGCCTTCTGGCTAGAAGAGCAAGAAATGCTTTCTTGAATTTTTCTTTGTTTAATATATTGAATTATATCTAGGATGAACGAGCTTTTCCAAAAGGAGACTTCTTTCCTCCAGAGCGGCCTCAACAACTTCCTCGTAAGTCTCTCCTGCGTGACCGAACATGTTAAGTTTTTAGTTTACCATGCAGCAACTTGAATATTTGCAGCACGAGACATGATCTGAAAGTATTTTGCTCTCAGCACTGCGTTTAGAGAGGCTTCCTTTATATTTACATGTATTACCGAATATTACTTGTGCAGATCACACGTATTACTGAGTTTGAGTCTGCTGACACCTTCCTTGCTGGCAAACAAAGCTAAATTGTTAATAGTAGTCCCTAGGTACAGGAAATTCGGGCTTAAGAGGTAGTGCTTTTGTAGCCCAATATCCTTAGGAGGAAGAGATGAATAAATAGAACACACCTAAAGTTAAACTTTTTTTTTCCAACTTCAGGCCACATACTTTTTTAGAACCTGACCCCCATAAAATTCTAGCTCAGTCTTTTGAAAACTAGGATCCAAATTGTCAGAGTGACATCAAAGGAGAAAATAGTAATGCAGAGTTTCTCCTTCTCGTCTCTTTTTTGGATCCTTCTTTCATCTCATAGCTAGGTTGACTTAATATCTATTCATTTTCTTAAAGCTTCCGAGTTTCTCAGTTGTAATCCAACAGCTGTGAGGACTTGTACTGCTGTTAGTAGTAGATTTTAATGGAAACTTAATGAATTGGTTAATAGAGAAAAACGTGCATCCTTTTGTGTGCTGGTATTCTGGGTATCTGGTATTTTCCTCAAATTTAAAGGACTGAATTGAGGACCAGAGGATTTCTCAGGCCTTCAGGATAAGAAATTGAAAGTACTGAACAGAAGAGGGCTCATTGATTGGGAAAGGAAGAACTAGAGGTGGGGAGAACACTAGCCATGTAGCTGAAACTTAATTTGTTTCAATACAGCAAAAATATAAATGTGGCTGACTGTTCTAAAATATAATGTAGTGCTGTTGTTAATTCAGCCAGTTGCTGTTTGCTTAGGCATGGGAACTAAACCTGTTGTGTTGCCAGTTTGCACAATTTTACTGCCTGTCAATCAATCCCCTAATTAGTTCAGAATTTTGATAATTCATTGTTAATCTGTCAAAGCCTTATTCAGCAGCAATATTATTCATAGTTTTTATTGCTGTCTTGACTTTCTCTAATGACATGCTTTGTTTCGAGAGAAAGTCGCTGGGTTCCAATGTAACTACTTCTGTATAAAACTCAGCAAATGCCAATGGAAACCTATTTCCTGGCTTTTTAGGAAAAAGTGGTACCTTGTGTTGTTCTAAAACAAGATTCAGAACTTCCCAAGCTCTTTTTTTCCTTTTGAGATGTAAAGGAGGAAGTCCTGTTCTCACTGACAAACAATTCTTTTAAGCTGTTTGTAAGTACAAGCAGAAAAGTTTTCTTCCTGATAAGTATGAGGAAAATAGGAGTGTTTCTTTTGTTCTTTCTTTGGACTTGGGAACCCTTAATTCATTTGGGTGCAGGTAGATATGAAATTGTATCTGGGAATGATATACTTCCTTTGCTCAGGGAAGAGGCTGGCTGTGTGCTCTGGATTATATAGGTGGCTATCTAATGATAGATGGATCTTTGATTATTTAAATTCTTACCTACAAGGGAAGATGTTTGGTGAAGGTGGAAATAAGCTTTTTATCCATCAAGGATAATATTCTGCAAAGGTTAGAAGTCTTTTATGCTAAACTGCCCACTCTGTTCTCCTTAGCTTGAGGAGTTGTATCACAAAATAAAATGAGGAAAGCAGTGTTCTAGCCGGTTATTTTTTCAGGAGTCAGCTCAAAAACACACACACCCACAAGAAAGCAAGTTTTCTCAATAGCAAGATGGAAAGTGGGAAGATAGTTTTTAGTCTACTTCAAGACACATCTATTGGTTTTAATATATGCTTTCATGCTTCAGACCCAAAGGTGGAACACAGCAAGCTTTTTAGAGAATGGAAGTCAATTACTTAAGAATAAAACTTGCTGTTTTGTCAAACTATGGAAACAAGGCTTTTTTGATATCTGAATATTTTCTTCAGATGGTCTTGGTGGTATTGGCATGGGATTAGGACCTGGAGGTCAACCTATTGATGCAAATCATTTAAACAAAGGCATGGGAATGGGCAACATGGGACCTGGAGGTAAGAAGATTACTCCTATGCTTTGTTTCATGAGAGCTTTAAGCTTATATAGAAGGTAGATAGCTTTGTTTTGCCAACACAAAAAGTTGAAGTGTATTAGGAGTGCTGAAGGCGACTGGGTTTTTGTTGAGCTAAATATTGAGCTTGGTAAAGGAAACTTGAACTAAACAGATTGCTCCATTTTTCACCATGGTCAAGGCACAGCTCTCACTTTCTGACTCTTGAGCATGAGCAGCAAACACTGCAAATATACATTAAACTTTTAAAACCATCCGTCATCCTTAATATTTGTCAGTGGGCTTGCAAATCTCTGTTTAGGATATGTTTAAATAGCAAAAGTTTTAAAGAGCCACCAAAAAAGTAGCACACATTCAGCTTTCAGTTTGTGAATGCCTGTGGGTTTTTCCCTTTGCTGCTTTTACCCCTTAAGAAGGAACTTTATGCTGTATTCAGAGCTGTCCTGTGTAAGCTCTTCAGTCCAAACAGTGGACATGCTATATGGTCTCTTTCTATGGCCAGTCTAATGGCTGAATTTTTGTAGAATTATGTCTGCTATATAAAGCTCTCTCTTTTATTTTGAGGAATGGGAATGGAAGGCATGGGCTTTGGAATGAATAAAATGGGAGGTAAGCTGTGTTTTTTAAAATATATATAGCTTGGACTGCCCAAAAGTCATGTAAAGTTAACCATATATGCCTAGCAGACATTTGTGTTCTTTAAGATTTTCACCAATTTCATAATGACTTGTTCCTTTTTGAGCAGTATTAAAACTGCTGTGATGTGGCATATACAGGTGTATGGAGAAGTGTTAAATCTTCAGCGAAAACATGACTAATGCTTTAATCATTTGACTTGTTAAAATTGCAATTGGTTTAGGACATAAGGTGTAACCAAATTGTGACCAGACTTTGTGAATGCGTACTGAAGTTATCTTGGTGTCTGTGGAAGTGTTCTGTGGAAACAGCTCGTCTTGTGAAGCATAGGTGCTAAGTTGAAAAACATTACTAAAGTATCACTGAAAAATATTTTATTTCAGGAATGGAAGGTCCTTTTGGTGGCATGGAGAACATTGGTCGCTTTCCAGCTGGAATGAACATGGGCAGAATGAGTGGTAGGTATTAGATTTTTATACCAAATTCCATATGGTCTCTCAAAGTTTAGCTCTGGGGAAACTTTCTCTAGACTGGCCCTCTTCCTCTCCTCAGCTTTTGTTGGAAGAACTCTGGGCTTGCAGATGGCACAGTAGTCAAGTCCCTCGTGGCCTCTAAGTCACAGAAAGGGTAATATATTGGGCCTGTCTTGAAAGCCTATTTTAGAATGAGATAAACTATGCTATGTCTGTATTCAACAGAAAAAACCTTCTTCAGAGCAAAGTGACTACCTCGGATGTGGTTGTCTGTATTGAGATGAGTTCCATTTCTTGTCTCAAGAGGACACGATAAAACTTTGCCTTACTGTTAATCTTGAAAAACTATGCCTAGTGTAAAACGTTCTCTCAACAGTCATTTAGACACCCTGAAGAACATATTAAACTTAATCTTTACAGAGATGGATCGTGCAATGGGTGGAGGATTTGAGAGAGAATTTGGAAGAAATGAAATGGGAATGTCTCGTAGTTTTGGAGAAACCTTGGAGAGAGGAATAGGTAAGTACGCTATAAGTACTTCTAGGACTTGTCATAGCTGAACTATACATAAAAATCATGTGTACTTTGTTATAATCAAAAAGACCAAGTTTTTTATATAGCCTCTGTAATACTTTTTGATCAAACTCCTAAGAGCTGTACAGAAGACTGCTATATAAACCAGCAGTGATTTGATGTCCTGTATAATGGGAGCCTGACAGGAAAAGAGAACGTTTCTGACAGTGTAACACACTGCCTTGTGTCCTGAAATTTCATTCTAAACTTTCATATTTGCGCATGGCAAAGGGAAATTCTGACTGATGCATTCCCGAGCCTGTAACATAGTCCGCAGCCTAGACAGCCGGGAGGAGGAGTGGGGTATAACCTTAATTCCTTTCCCTTCCTCCCAGACATTGCAGGAACCTGGTGTAGCCTCATGCATCAGATGACTGAAGAGAACACATTACTATGCCACTTCAGGAATTCATGTAGAACTGAAGTTTGTGCTCTTAATGTGGGCCTTTCCTTCTGACACTGAGTGGGAAAAGGAAGACTATCAGTGTAGCAAATAATGTAGTATAAAATAGTACTTGAACTGAGCAAGTAAAGCAGTGCTGTTCTATGGCTGTAGTAGCTTGGAGATGGCAAGAGGTATTATGCTTCATGGAAAGGTTCAGAACTTGTGGAACAGATGCTCACAGAAGACACTAAAATGCTCATGTGTAGAGTTTGATTCTGCCAGTTGCTAGTATGTTAACTTGTCCTTATTCTTTAGATTGCTCTGCTATTGCTGAGCTCTGTTCTAATTTAAATTCTCTTTAAGAGAAATGTGCTACACTTGCTGCTATAACTCAGATGTCTGTCTTTGTGAAACTGAATCTCAGATGCAAGGGAAGGTGATTTTAATCATTCAAAAGGACAAATTACTTTAAAAGTGAGGTTGCAAAGCAGAACAGCCTGACTTTAAAAACTCCAAGAACTTAAAGCAGCAATGCATTCGTGGTAACTCATTGCATTATCATTTCTTGATATAGCATAGTACAGACAAAAATAGTTTTCTGAGAGATAAATAAGCCATATTATTGCACTCATTAAAACACTTCTGAAAAAAGGAAGAACACTAGAAAAATAAGACAGACATTTTTAGACTATGCTTCATTGGCAACTGCCCATTTTTGAAATGCTGTTAAGATGCTAGGATTTTGTTTCCTATGAAAAAATCCTGCTCCTTCCAACTGTGTAATGTCTAGCTGCCTAGCAAGCTACCCACTAACTCTGGAAATATTGGACTACAGTAGTCAGGCACTTAGAACTGCAGAATTTCTGAAACAAAGATGAGTGCAGATGTCTCCAAGTAGGCAGACTTTTATTCTTCAGTTTACAGAAAGAATTCTATTTGCTTTAAAGCTGAATCGCAGTACTTAACTAACCAAATTTTGGCTCCACCTGCTTGCATGGGAATTTTGAGAGGCTCTAAAAGTAAACACACAACGTTATTGGCTTTCCATTGAACCAATACTAAATATTTATTGCTGTCCTTTCTTCATTTAAAAAAAAAAAAAAGCAAGCTTGCTCAAATACAGATATCACATAACCTGAAACCATTCTGCCTTACAAGATACTCCTGAAGCTCAAAAAACAGAAGCAAGATGAGTGCTGTTCTTAAATGTGGTTGCTTCAGGCTTCTTAAGGCATACATTCACCTTATAGTTGTATTTAACGAAGGAAAACAAGATAGATTTTTAGACCGTTTAAGCACACAGTTATTTTAAGACTTTCCCTCAAATTGTAGTAAAACTTAGGATTTTGTTACAATGCTGCAGTGCTAAACTTGATTTGATAGATAACTTATCCTTTGTACAACAGCAAATTGGCCTAACCTGCAGGGAGGTGATCCTTTCACTGCAGAAGCCAGAATATTCTGTAGCAGAGTTGGAAGAACTCCAGATTTTGTGACTAAATCTTGAAACACTGTTCCTAATTGAATTTTATGGCACAGGCAACCTTCTTATACTGCTTCCCCACATTAAAGGGCCAAGCATGCTTTGTGAATTCATAATGGTCATACTGCTGTGGTTCTTGTGTGGATTTTTTTCTCTATTCTTTGAGCTCTGGAGAGAGATAACTCTTAGGTTTGGGGAAGCTTTTCTTGTAACAGTCTTCCTGGCTGGGCAGAAGGAATTTTTGAGTTACATAGCAAGGATGATGTGATTTCATTCCTCTTCCCAGCAATCAATGCTCGAAGTGTAATCTTTATCTATTAAATGATTAGCCTTGCTGTGTTAGCCCCAGTGTACTTCAGCGAACAAATAGTACCTAAAGTTTGATTTAAAATATCACTTCTGCCTCCTGATTTTGTCCGGGGCCTGCATATGCCTTCAGAATCCTTTCATCTGTATGCACAAAGACTTCAAAAGACAAAAGTTAAACCTCTTGGAGAAGGGATAAGCTTTTCTCCTTCCAAACTATAGCGTGTGGTCTAGTGAGATTACTGCTCCACTAGGTCATGTGTTACAGCCACGATAGTCTGTGTAAACACCACTGCCACTTTCATGCTCTGAAATACAGCTTTGCTTCACATTCTGCAGCAACAGAACGCACAGCACGCAGTCACTTTTTTTTATTAATAGTAGAGCTTAAAGCAATTTGGGAATGCAAATATGTATCAGGTTGGTTTTGTCCATGTATGATTACTGATGATCCATGTGTTGTGTTCCAGGTGGTGGAAATGCCAGCATTCCTGGGATTGAGAGGATGGCACCTGGCATTGATCGTATGGGCTCGGGAATAGAAAGAATACCTTCTGGGATGGGGCACGGGATGGAGAGAGTAGGGTCAGAAATAGACAGGATGGGTCTTGTTTTGGATCGCATGAGTTCCAATGTGGATCGAATGGGTTCAGGAATTGATCGGATGGCCCCTCTGGGCATAGATCACATTGCTCCTAACATCGAGAGGATGGGCCCAGCTATTGAGAGAATGGGTTCTGGCATAGAGAGAATGGGTTCTGGAATAGGCTTTGGTATCGAGAGAATGGGTGCTGCCATTGATCGTGTCGGTACCACTATGGAAAGAATGGGATCAGGTGTAGAACGTATGGGTTCTGGCATGGACAGAATGGGTATAGGTATGGAGCGTATGGTCCCTGCTGGAATGGGAACTGGAATGGGTCAGGTCATAGAGAGAATGCCAGCTGGCTTGGATCGCATAGGTGCCACTCCTATGGAAAGAATAGGAATAGATCGTATGGGTGCTGCTAGCATGGAGAGAATGGGCTTGGAGCGCATTGGAGCCACTAATATGGAAAGAATGGGCCCTGCTATGGGCCAGGGCATGGGAGCAGGCATAGATCGAATGGGACTTGCAATGGGAAGCAATTTTGAAAGAACAATGGATATGGAACGTGGAAACTTTGCAGGCAATTTTGCAGGCTCCCTTGGAGGAACTGGAGGACCTGCAGCTGGGGTGGCCAGAAAAGCCTGTCAGATATTTGTGAGAAATGTGAGTAGCCTTCTTCCTACCTCTCCTTCACCGATCATGCAATTAATGGTACTGAGATGTTGGCCATCTCTGTGCTTTGTTGGCTTCAGTTAGAATAATGTTGGATGCTGCCCGAAGCAGAATTAGTTAGGCTCTTGGGCGTTGAAGCCATTCCTCAACAGGAGAAAAGCTTTCTTCATTTGTAAGTGATGATGCTGAACTATGGCTGCCCCTGGATGGAAAACATGTTTTGGAGAGTTGTGGTATGGATAAGTCATTCAGTAGATCCTCAGTAATGGTCTGTTCTTCTCTCTTTCACAGCTGCCTTTTGATTTTACATGGAAAATGTTGAAAGATAAATTTAATGAGTGTGGTAAGTTATTTTGTCTTGGCAGTCTTTACCAATTACTCTAATAACTGGTATGACTTTGAAAAGTAACTTTTGGCACTGTATGTCCCTGACACTAGTATCTTACCTAAGATTTTGCTCAAACTTAGGGAAATACTAGGTGTTAACTTTCACTAGTGTTTGCAGTGTTTTTATCTCCACTATGCCAGCTGGAGTTCTGCAGTGGTGAAAAGGAATGTTGTGACTGGCTAGTTGATAACCCAGTCCACACATGCTCTTTCTCAGCTCGGTGCTCCTTCGTTCTCTTCCCCATCTCAGGGTTAGGAGGGGCTGGTTTTATCCTTTGGACAGCCTCTTTGGAATTGCAGAAAGAGATGAGGAATAGAGATACTGAAGTAAGTCCAGGACAATTGATCAGGCTCTTTTCTAAGAGCAAAACGCTGAGAACTGCTGAAATGTACCAAGGAGTCAGGTAGCGGAAAGGATTTCTGAATACAGCTTGATACAGATAGGCCTAGTGTGTTCAGCTCATGAGGTGTTTGACGTTCGCTTTAGTAAAGCTAGCCTCCTAAGGACTTCTTGCTCACTGCAACAGTGACAAATTTCCAGTGTTGCGCTGTGGAATAAACTTATCTTCTAGAGGGCTGAGAAGCATCATCTAACAATCTTTATACCATTTCCTTGAAAAGCACAGTCGTTCTCAGATTTCATGGGCATGCCTTTCCTTTCTGGTCTCCTGCTTGCTATGGTACTAAGAGGAGGAAAACAGAAAAGCAAAACTTAAATACTTGTTTTCCCTGGACTGCAGAGTTAGTTGGATAACGTTCTGACTTGTTGAACTTCTGGGAGATTTTTCATGGCAATGGTCACTACCCAGGCCTTCCTCCCTGATACCTCATGCTGCTTGCCTGATGGCAAAACCAAGTTCCAGTCTCCTTAGCTGTGGTGTGAGCTATGTGTTGGCAAGCTGGGCAGGAGCTGCTAGATTGCACTTTGCTCCATCTACTTTTGAGGCAGGTACTTGAGTTAGAGAACCAGTTCAAATTAATTTATCTTTTAAACTGAGTACATTCCTTTAAAAGAATGACTTGGTAAAGTTGTCTTGCGGCTCAAAGTTTAAAAGTAATGGCAGTTTTTAAATTTATACTTCCCCTGCCTGTAAGGTAGAGAAATGTGATTTGATAGAGTTCTGTGGTATGTCCTAGATCAAACAAGAAAAATTATATATAATTTTTATTTTTTATTTTTTAGGTCATGTGCTGTATGCTGATATCAAGATGGAGAATGGGAAGTCTAAAGGATGTGGTGTGGTTAGATTTGAGTCCCCAGAAGTAGCTGAGCGAGCCTGCCGTATGATGAATGGGATACAGCTTCGTGGGAGGGAGATTGATGTGCGAATTGATAGAAATGCTTAAGTAGTTGCCTTTTTAAGACTTATACCAGATTTTTGTTGAATTTGTATTTTTCTTGTTAACCATTTTAATTTGACTGGATGTAAAGGTGTTAAAAAAAAATTCAGTTGCTTTCTGGAGTAATTTTAATTACTTTTTTAACAAATGGATTTCCATTTTACTGTTTTTTGCATTGAAACTGCAATGTGCACAATCTTTTTTTGTAGTTGTGGCATCTTGTTGACATTACAGATGTAAACAGTATGACTTTGATAATAAATGCAAGTTAAAGCTTTCAGTCATTGCATCTGTTACTGGCAGCACATCCTATGCTTGCAAAAATATCTGTATTCTGAGCTCAGTAAACTAGAACTTGTATTCCCTGTGAAGTGTCAAGAAGGAATGTTCATCTCAGTTGTCAGTTTATGACAGTATGAATCAGTCTTTAAAATGATGCACTTGCATATTAGCATTAGTATTTGAATGTCTTCAGGGTATGAGGGACTTCTCTTCCTGTATTAAGATGTAGTAGATGACCGTTCTTCTAGCAAAAGAACTGGGGCTGGTATTTCAGTTTTTCTCCAGTGGCAAGGCTGGTTTAAAAAAAAAAAAAAAAAAAAAAATTGCACCATCAGTTGCATCGGAGCCATTCTGAAGGCCTGAACCGTAAACTGGAAACAGATTAAAAACACACATTCTTTCTAATGTGGACCATTTCAGCAGAGGCAATGCATAGTTTTATCAATCCCAGTGAGGGGCAAAGGACAGTATGTAAGTGGGAAACAGCTGCTGCAGGTGAAGAGGAAGAAGGTGGGATTTTATACATGCAACAAGTATAGTTTTAACATCCAGCTACACAGATTGAAATTCATTGGAGGGAATTCTTTTGGTGGGAGAGCTGAAGATTTTATGCTAAAGACAGGATTTCTTGCCCTTTCCTTGGTTTGAAATCTGCAAAAGCTCCAAGATTAACTTCTAGTTACAGTAACAGGAAATGAATAGATGTTCTTGTTATGGGCTTGATTCTATCCGCAATACTTTGCGCCCGAGAGACACAAGGACTGCTACTAGAAATTCATGCACAGGCTTTGTTGTGTGAAGATGTCATCCAAGCTGTATCCCAATCAGAAAGGATAGACAGCCATTTGATGTGTTAATCTAGTGCAACAGGCTGAAGTTTAACATGTCTTCTGGTGAAAGGTCACCTGACTCTTTCTAAGATGAGTGCTGTATGATACTTAATGACTGAATTGTGCTGCAAAGGCCAGAGTGGTGTGAGAAGTCTTAAATGTGGAAAATACGTTGAATTAGATGCTGGAACAATTTTTTACAGCTACACTCTATTAAAAAAAAAAAAAAAAAGCAAGCCTGATAAGAACCCTTTGCCCCTGCAATAAGTTGCATGACAACTTACTGTTCCAGAATGCCTTCTGTACACCTCAGACTACCGAGTTACAGCTTCACCTTGCCTAAAGGTAGCATAAGAGTTTCTCACCCTTTCCAACAGCACATTCTCTCCTGCCTGTTTCCCCTTGGTTGTCCTGATAGAAGTACTTGTGGGGTGAAACTGCTGAATTAAGGAACTTGCTTGTAGTTCACCAAGGTTTTATATTGCAGATCATTAATAAACAGTTTCCTTTCACACAGCCATACTGCTGAAAGGTAAATGTGGCAGGGAAAGTGTAGGAACCACAAACCAGCTTTGCTACTGCAGAAAAATGTAAATGATGAACTGTATGTTTGGTTGAGTAGGTAATGATCACTACACGATCAGCTGCTACAAGAAGAGCAGAAGGAATATTTGCTGGAAAGGCTTTTGAGGAGAAACTTGGGATGCTGCTGACATTCCAGAGCGGTATGCTGGAGAGAACATGTGCAGACGCTTCACTTGATACTTTGTACTTTAGAGGAAAAAAACATTGCATTTTACTTCATAATAAAAAAATGTTAGTTAAAACTTTGTTTGACTTTCATTCTAGCCAGCCTTTCTGTTGAGATGGGGGTGTGCTGCCTGGTGCGTGAATACTCGCACAGGAATCCAGCTGCGTGTTTCAGAGACACTTTCTTGTAGGCCGTGCTTCGGGGGCTAGTTGTACTTCGGACTATAACCTGGCAAGTGCTGGTTCCCTTTGTTTAGCTGCCTGTTCTCCCACCCTGCCACTCGTGCAGGCTCAGAGTCTCTGGTCTTATTAGAAGCTTTAAGGCAGCCTGGGCTAAATGGGAGCCTGGTAACTCTTGCGTTGCCAGGAAGCTTCAGCGTGGACCTCGAGCAGGTATGTGAGGTGCTGGACTTGCTCTGCTTTGCTTTCAGGAGATACCAGCGCCGTTCAGGGCGTACGGGCTTGCCCTCCGGTTGCCTCTTTCATAGGAACAGCTGAGTTTGGACGCAGGTAGGAGCTTTGCTTCGCTCCCGTTTCGTTCGCAGGGTGGTTTCTATCGCAGCTCAGCAGCGACCAAACAAAGGAGCTGCCGGCCGCTTCCCGGTGCGGGCAGCCGCGAGGGGCTGCACATGCTGCCGGCGCTGAGCCCGCCCCCCCCCGGCCGACTGCGCCTGCGCCGCGGAGGCGCGCTGCAGTGACGTCACTCCGCGGCGCCGCGCGAAGGTCACACGCTCAAGATGGCGGCGGCGGCGGCGTCCGGGGGCTGCCGGGTGAGCGCGGAGCTGCGGCGGGCGGGGGAGCTACTGCCCTCGCCCTGGGCTGGCTCGGCTCTGTGAGGCGGCTCCGCGCCGCGGGGCTGCGGCAGGAGCCTCCGCCGGGTCGCGCCTGCCGCCCCGTGAGGCGCGGCCTGCTCCGGCGTGGCGCGGGGCGGGGGCCGCCGTGGGGGGGAGCGCCAGGCCTGCCGCGCCGCGGCGGCTCCTGGGCCGGTGCCGCCGCACGTCTGGGACTGCGCCAGCGGGTGCTGCCGGGGGAGGCGGCCCAGTTGCCGAATCCCCGCCCTGCCCGCTCCGGCGGCACCGGGGCTGCTGCGGCGCCGGCACCGCGGGCTTTCTCCGCTGAGGTCCGGCTCGAGCCATTCCCTGAAGGCTGCCCGGGCTGTCGCGAGGGTCCTGTCGTCTCTCCCCGCTCCCGTGTCCATCCCTGTGCCCTCCTTTCCTTTAGCTCGAGTATGTCGCACAGTGACCCACACTGCGCATTTGAGATGCCAGAAAGAACCTAGAGAAAATAGTCAGTGTAGCCTCGACCTGTCTTCTGAGCTTCTGGAAAGTTTTGACAGAGCTGTCTGCAATATTAGGCTGCTCTGTTGATGCCCTTTGCTAAATAGTTTCAAATTAAACATGAGTTTTTCTCTGAGCTGAGAAGATGAGTGGATGCATGAATTGAATGCCAAGATTCTGGCTTTAGAAGATGCTTCAGAGTTTGATATTCTTTGAAGGTTGCTGGTGATCTCTTTTTGTCCCCAAAGCAAACCTTGGGGCTAAGTTTTTCCCCCTAAATGCTGAGTAAATGAAGAAATTTGCATGTTGATTAAGAGGAGTGAGCTGTTAAATCCAGTAGGCAGTATGTTCCATATTTTAATGTAATTCTCACAGTTAAAAGAATACAGATGTTTAAGTTTTTCACGTACTATCTAGCTTGTTTCTGTGTGCTACAAAGCCTGGACTTGGTGATGATTTGAGCAGCAACGTCTGATGATTCTGGTTGTGGAGAACGTTTAATTCTGTGATTTAAACTTGGTATTTTTAAGTTAAGCAATCTGATTAACAAAGCTTAGCTATAGCTGCAGAGAAAATAAATAAGAGGGAGCTGAATTTAAAAGATTTGACTTACTAGATACGTGGAAACAAATGAGTTAACGCAAAGCATATTTTTGGACCACTAGGATATGTGAGGCAATTATGCCATTGCTTCTTGTCAGAGGTAAGCTCTGGATTTGGCTTGTGCTGTTTGTCAGTGCTGTCACTGAAGCTACAGGACAGGACAGTGGCTATTTACACCGTTTCAACAGCTTTGAGCCTGATAAAGAGAGGACACCTTATTGCTAGCCTTGGACACAGAATTAAATGTTCTTGGCTTACAGAGTTTTTTTCAAAGTTTACCATGGCAAGGCTTATAGGACTTAATTTGCCCATGTTTGTTTTTTTAGGGTGAATGGTTTGAGAGAAGCAGCTTGGGTTGCACGAGTTGGGTAATGCAGGCCCTTCAGGAACAGGAGGCTAGTTTGAGGTAAAAGCTCCAGGTTTTGCCTGACTGGAGGCCAAGGATAGGCTGAACAGGTTCTCCCGGAGTGTGGGAAAGAGGAGCTAGCTGGGTGCTGACAGATCACTTTGAGTGAGCTAAGACAAGAAGCTGAGAGCTGTGCACAGTCTGCTATCAATATAGGATGCTGAACTGAAAGATGAGTTATGTGATACAAGAGTTTGCAGCTTGTGGTCTCAGCAAGATGCAGCAAAACTTCTCAGTGAACAGTCTATATGTGGACTTCAAGTGCATTTTTTCTGTTCCATGTCTTGGGGCAAAAGATGTTTCTCTGACTTCTAGCAGCACAAAGCTTACACACAGAGTGGCCCTGGTTGTCCTCTGTAATTGGGGGAATAGTTAGTTTTGGAGCCAATTTTCTTACAAAAACAGTATACTTCTCATCATGAACAGATGTTTCAACCAGTTACTGATCATGTATAAAGGACAGATTTACCTGCGCCTCACTGTTTTCGTAAAATCAGCCTTCTGTGCAGCACATATAGTTTTCCAAGTAATGATGAAAAGTATATTGCCCATTTTGGACTGCAACTTTGGTTTTATCAAAATTAATTTTAAGAGGATGCAGTGCAGTTTAAATGTATAACAGCACTGTTATGGATTGTCCTATCGTGCCAGCCTGCAAATATTTCCTGGCAGCACTTATTCACTGGTCTTTGGGGAACAGATTGTATTGTCTTTTTGCAATATTCTTTTCTTTCCTTTCTTGGCTCTTTAAGCCAGCTATCATCTTGTATTGTGTGCTAACTTAATCTTATGTTTTGATTGCAGAAATGTCTTGTCAGTGGCATATGGCTTATATCTGGAAGATACCCGGTTCCTGCAGTCTGCAGTGGCACAGTGTATGGAACGAGCAGGCCTGTTTTAGAGCTTTATCAGGTTGGTTAATGGTTGAATTTTTTTACTTCAGGCTCAAAGTGTTTTCCCAACAATAGAAGTACTGAATCTACTAGATGTGGATATGTTTCTGAGAATAGCAGTTCTAGGCGAAAGTTTCAACTTTTTAAGATACGTCTGATGAATCCAAGCATTTTCTTAGTAGTTGAGTACAAATGGCAGAGCTTAAGAGTGGGTTCCAATAACTCCTTCGTCTACCACATAAATCTTCCGTAGAGATTGTCAACAACTGTTTCAAGCCTAGCTAGTGTCAAACTGCCTCAGGAGAAACAGCTTTTTTCATGGCTATATAGATGTAGGTCACAAGACATTACAACTGTGTTATACATTTGTCTGTTATGAGGGCAAGGTGTTTCTTTTTTAAGGTGGCTATATGCTTTCTGCAACATTAAATACACCAGAAGTGACACAGTGTTTGACTCAAGTAAAACCACCTTCTGGCTTTAATACTTCTTCAGTTTAATGTCTCTTTGGTTTCTACAATATGTAATGATTTTCTTTAGTCTAGATGTTACTCTTCTGGAGGAAGAAAGGGGTTTATATCAGGTTTTGTGGAGAACATCAAACAGGAGTTAGCAAAAAATAAAGAAATGAAAGAAAGTATTAAAAAGTTCCGAGATGAAGCTAAAAAGCTAGAAGAATCTGATGCACTTCGAGAAGCGAGGAGGAAATACGTAAGTCCCATGAATTCCTTCAATGTTTTCGTTGCCTAGTCACTAAGCTGTTACTGTTCTGAATGTTAAACTTCAGTCTTTGTGCAAATGAATTGTTTAGTTCAGCATGCCTATTTTTATGAGAACTTCTGCTTGGCTGGAAATACTGACAAGTACAATCAATGCCTTAGAGTGTGGGGGTTTTTTTGTTTTTTTTTTTGTTTGTTTTTTTTTTTTTTTGGATGGAAAATCTTTCCAGCAGATCCTTCATTAGATTTCCCAAATAATGAGCAGATAAAATAATGAGACATTGAATGTAATTTTGTCAGTGTTTAGATGCTGTCTGTGTAATTCCTTTTCCCTATGTTTAAGGATAGCTGTTAGTTTACATTGCGTTGATCAGGGGATTGATTTTACCCAGCAAAGAACATGTTATATTCTGATTTTTTTTTTCTGTTGTGAGAAAGTGTTGTTTATTTACCTTAAAAAATGCTAGGAAGAGAAACGAATCTTTCATCCTACTCAGACCTGAGCAGCTGTAGCTTTTTTGTCCTAAATTACAGTGTTAATGGGGTGTGCTATATGCTAAACTGTTGTTGAATGAGTGTTTTTTCTCCTCATAGTTATATCATGCATGTTTTTTCCACAGAAAACCATTGAATCTGAAACAGTGAAGACATCAGAAGTGATTAAAAAGAAACTTGAAGAAATAACTGGTACAGTTAGAGAGGTAAAATATAACTATGGAAAAACCTTCCCCTGAGGCAATTTGGTCCTAAGACTTTGTGTTTTGTGTGTATTTGAATTATCATCCTTTCTTTTTCTCTTGGTGAGAGGTGGTCACTATTCTAAATCTTTAAGATTGGAGTCATTAAGAGCTGCAGCAATGTTTGACAGCTTTGTCAGTCAGTGTATGGTCAGCGGTCAGATACTGCAAGAACATCCAGTGTTTCCTCTTGATTTTGCAGATTGGAGATGGTGCATGTGGTTCTCTCATTGCTAGCACTTACGAAAGATAAAAAGTGGACATAGCGAGTGTCTTTCCAGCAGCATGTTGAGTGTGCTGTAAAGTATGTGTTAGCCAAATCCCATTGAAGAACAGGGGAAATCATTTAGTACTGTCATCATATCATTTCTCTTCCTGCGAGCTTGTAGCTTCTGACCCATTCAAGATCAACTGCCTACTGCCAGTGAAATTTCTGAAATTCTCTTCAAAAGAGGATCCGATGACCTGGTCGTACTGTGCAGAATGAAAGGATAAGCAGCTGCTGCTCATCCTGGCAGAGTCTTTTTAACCTCTTGCATGATAGATCCTGGCTCTGTAAACACAGCAAAAGTGATGTTTGTGAAGCTGTTGGAGTGAGAAAAGCGTTTGCTAATTCTGCATGAAGAGCTGCGTAGCAAGGTACTATCTCAACCGCTCCTAGGCCTTCTGTTGAGAATCAAGAAGTACCTGAGTGTTTCAAAGGAAAGGGCTGGAGTATTTTAATTCTGGCATTGTTGGTCCTTCTCTTTCGTGTCAAGAACTTTAAAATGTATGGATAGCAGTTACTGCAAATGCACATGGTCTCATGACTAGCCAAAATTGTTGCTCTGCGCAGTGGTGTTGGCCATTGCGTCCCAGTAAGTCTCCCCTGTGGCCTGTAACTGTGTATTCACCTTAGGCTTGCTTAGTCTTACTGGGTCTGCATTGGGATGTCTGTAGCACTCGGAAAGATGTCTTACTCAAAAGGAATTTTAACCAGTGTCTCTATAACCTTTTCTTTCCTGTTTTGTTGCAGAGTTTGGATGAAGTAAGTAAGAGTGATATTGGCCGTAAGATAAAGGAAGGTGTGGAAGAAGCAGCAAAAACAGCAAAGCAGTCTGCAGAGTCGGTGACAAAAGGAGGGGAGAAACTAGGCAAGACAGCAGCCTTCAAAGCTATTTCTCAGGTACATACGTGGGTCCCTTGCTTCTCTGAGGCCCAGTCCTATGGACACAAGTCATTATCATGGAAGTCATGTGCAAGCTTGTGCTGGCTCTAAAATCAAATGCAAAACTCTTAGAGCAAGACCTTTCCCATAAAAAGGTACCACTTGTGAGCGACTGGAATAAACTGATAAATTTAAGAGCTGTATTTTGCAAGTGTGGCATTCATTCAATTGCCCTAGAAAAGTGAAGTCTCAAGTAGCTGAGTTTCTGCCAAAACGTGATATTGTAAAAGTTGTTTGCTGTGCTCATGGAGCAGAGTAGCATATGTTCCTCTTCTGTAGACAGGTACTGGTGGTACTCCTGGGAACTACTGATTGACAAGCTGGCATGCCTAAAGCTCTGATTTTCTAGAAAATATGTAAGCCCTCGTATGTTTCAACATCACCCAATCAACTAACAAATAGTGTAAAAAGAAGTGTTCCTCCCTGGTTTCTCATGCTTCCTCTGAAATATTTGGCTTTAGCCTTTGTAAGAGAGAATACCTGGCCAGATGGAATATCAGCCTCATCAGTCATGTCAGTTCCCTTCTTTCTGTGTTTCTAATAGGATGTCATCTGCTAAAGGCCCCTTCCAGCCACAGCAGCAGATCACATTATACGCTGGTTTGTCTGCAATGAAACCTGTTATCTTACTCTAGCATCATCCTAATCTAAGAACTGTTTGTTCCATCAGTGAAGCAGGCTGCTTGGCCATTCCTTGTAGGCAGGCAATGATTTTATAGAAGTTTAAAGTAAATTTTTTGAGGCTTAAAGATTTCTTCTTTACGTGCTGATAAGTATTTTGATTCATTGTCAGATTTACGTTAACTGATACACAGAGCTTTTTAAAGGCTGAGCAGTTATTCTAGCTTTGCTATACTTTCCAGTATGTATGTAGAATTCAGAATGCTCAGTCTACTGCTTGAGAAAAGCCAGTCTGTAATCTTAGAAACTGTAGTAGTACAGTCTCATTTTGAGCTCCCCATTACTTCAGTATTTAGGAGGTACTTTATTTTTTTGGACAATCGAGGGCTGGGTAGTATCCATGGGGGCTCGTGCTTTGTTCAGTTCTTTGCCAGATCCCTCAGACAGTATTTTATAGTCTGTAGGAACGGACTGAACTTCAGAGCTTCTTATTTGCTTATCTGTGGTGTTTAAAATCACTTGAAGTCCGATTTCTGCTTCATATCGTATCTTCTATTCTGTCTAGTTCCTGAACAAAGTTACAACAGTGCTCAGGAAGAAATCACATTGACTTTAATAGGAGAGGATGTCTTATTCTGGCAAAGCTGTGGTGGACGCTTTTGAGCGTTCTCCAGTAAATTACTGCATAAAATAACGTTTAAAATTAACAGTTCTCATAAAGCCACATGGTGCTTTGGGCTAGATAAACTACATGCCCTAAATAAACATGCAGCTTGGGAAAAAGCTATACAGAAGGAGTGTATATATAAAATGACTTTTTGCCTGAGTGTATCTGGTTATAGTAGGAAACTGTACTTCTTGTGAAACAAGTCTTCTATGGGTAAAGTCACTAGAGAAACTACTGCTCAGAAGTTCAGTAAATTAGTAAAAATAGTGCAGTCAAGATAAAGCAGAAACACTAAAAATGCCTTTTAGTCCCAATCCCTATTGAAGTGTATGACAAAATTCCCTCCAGTGATTACAGTGGGATGTGGCTTCCTCTCGGCAAAGTCTGGATTAAGGAAGTAGCTGCGCTCTGGTGTGTATCAGTCCAGATTTATCAAGTCATTTTTCTTGATGTAACCTCATCGAAAAGAGAGAATATCTCATATCTCTGCTTTAGTATAAGCTGTGCTACTGTGATTTTTCTTCACCTCTTCTCTGGCAAAAACCAGTTTACTTCATAGCTATTTTCTCAGCTGGGAGATCTGTAGGTTTCTGCTGTGGAAAGTGAGGCTGCTTTTTGTTTCTAAAATATGTGTTTCAGGAAAAGCAAAACTTCTGTTTGCTTGAGCTTATGTCTTGGACCTGGATTTTGTTGACCTTTCAGATGGTTTTGCTGCTAGTGCTGATTTCCTGAAGACTTTTTCTTCTCCCCTATTTGTGGATGCTAGAAATCATTCTTCCTTTACATGTAGCTTGTTGTTCCATCAGCAGCTGCTGGGAGCTGATATTCCTTCCTTCCTCTAACTTAATTTACTCAAATTTAAACTCTGTAGAGAGAGCCTGTAGAGGTTGCACCTCATCAATCATCAGGTTTGACTGTGTCTGTGCCTCCTACTTTATTGTTTTATCTTCAGGTTGATCCAGATAGAGCTGTCTGTTTGCTGTCCCAAACTGCTAACTTCTTAAGCAGAAAGCCTTAATTTCAGTGTGTTTCTCCATATGCATTAGCAGAGAGCCATTTGCTGAGTAGAGAGAGAGGAGAATAACCTGTGGTGTTGCATCTTTTTTTCCAATAGAAGTGATTTGCAGTTTTTTGAAAGGTAAATCACCCTAATAAGAATATTTTCCTTTCAGGGAGTAGAAACTGTTAAGAAGGAAATAGATGAAAGTGTTTTAGGGCAGACGGGTCCTTACAAACGTCCAGAGCGACTACGAAAAAGAAAAGAATTCTCAGGCGAGAGGATTAAAGAGGAGCGAGTATTCGAAGCTAATGAGTAAGTACTGGAGGTAATTTTGGGTGAATATTTCTCTGGATAATTTGATAAAAGTTCTAAAATTTAACTTCAGGTTAGGGACGGGTAAAATCTGAGAGCTGAAGTGAGGCTATGGGGTGAGGCACAACTTAGCAGAGCAAGTAGATATGAGAGCAAAATTCCACCATATGTTAGTGATAGTGAAGCTGGGCATTAAGAAAAAGATGTTCTGACATGACATTTTTATGTGCACATGCATTATATTTTCTCATTTCTAACATCTTGCTATTGATTTAATTTTAGCAAGACCAAGTCTGAGCTCCTTTCCTCTCTGTACTATCTTGCTGCACTAAGTCATGCATCTTGAATGCAACATATCCGCCTCAGTGGTACTGCATGCTGCAGTGATGTTCATCAGTATATCCTGATTTTTTACTCTCACTCAGATATTAAGTACGTGTTCATGAGTACCCATGTCTTCTGCTTTTTCTAGGGAGGCTATGGGTGTGGTGCTGCATAAGGATTCAAAATGGTATCAACAGTGGAAAGATTTCAAGGACAACAACGTAGTCTTCAACAGTAAGTGTTCCAAAGATGAAGGCGTAGCACATTATTTTCAGTGATCTGATTGTTGCTATGTTGGATCTGATGCCATCTGTGCAACTAGGCTTAACATAATGCAAATCATGGCCTTTTTGTTGTTGTTGTTGTAGCTGTTCCTGTGAGGTGGTGTGAAATGGGAAGTAGGAGTAGTGACGACATTGTACCTTCTCCATGCTGCTCAGTCTCTGCTGGGGACCCTCCCCCCCCCCCCAAACTTGTATTGCCTTGGATCAATAAAATATCACAGCTCCTTGTAGATATCAGAACTTGCCTTCATTATTGCTCAAAGAGAACTGAACTCTGCTTTTTCTGGTCAGATGCACTCTGGCCCTGTGAAGAGGCCAGGGCATGCATGCATGTTATCAGGGAGAGGGCAGGGAGATCTCTTCTTCCTGACCTCAAGCTTGTGGTGAGGATAAGTCTTGTCTTCAGTGAGCTGGTTTCTGCTGTCACTTGCTTACAACACTGGGATATGTGGAACTTCACTTCCTTTCTATTTTTATTTCAAAACATAAAAACAGTGGATATCTGTATTGCAGTGGGCAATAATTTTTGATGGTTTTCTAGATGCTTAATGTTTCTGAAAGGCATAAAGAACCCTGAAACCAGAATCCTTCAGCAAATCAAAATAATTGTTGCCTGTAGCTGCAGGGCAAATAAGGAAAAAATTGTTGTGTAAAACTGGACATATCCTAAAATTTGGACCCTGTTTCTTCCCACCTTCCTTTAAAGCAGAGCTCATGGGGAAGTGTCCAGGAGTAGGTTTTTGTGTCCCTTGTGTTAGTCTTTTGAAGGAGATGCTCATAGCTGCTGAGATTCTCCACATATTGCATCCTCCAGTCCTGTGCAATTTGCATGAACTCTTTGTGCATTCTCTGTTTTTGTGCATATTTCCCAGACTGCCTATTTCACAATTTGGGCAGCTTTGCAGATGTGGCTGCACCAGGCTGTAGAGTGTGTGCTCTCTCTTTATGTGCCACCTGTACCAAGAACACAGTGTGATTTTTTGGAAGGAGCATAAGCTTCAGGGCAGCGTTCCAATTGTTAATTGACATGGTGGGAAGAAGCTTCCCTGTGGACCCATTATCCCACGACTACCTACTGCAGTTTCTTTGGTCCATCTGATGGTGTTCAGAGACAGACGGTGATTTTTGTTGTAACAATATCTACTTGTTTAAGTGGCTTTGCTTCCCCCCTTCCTCCCCCCCTGCCCTTGCTCTTCTCTCTGCCTTTGAGACTTTGCTTTATTAGGAGGAAAAGGAGTTCTCCTTCCCCTTCAGTAACTTCTGTGTTTTTGCGATAGCTTGGCTTTCTTTCTCCTCAAGGTTGAGCAGTACACAGAGGTGCTTAAAAACTGCATCCGTACTGGTGTCTTGCTATTCTATCAAAAATTGGCAAGCTTTAAAGTCTACTTTTGATTTTTCAGGTACACTTTTTGATGTTGGCTTTGCATTACTACATCCTGCTGCTTCTTGTAGCAGACTGAGTCAAGGGGGGTTGTTACTGTACTAAGCAAGTCCAGAGGCAAAGTGAGAGAAACTATCATTCTCCTAGGCCAGAAAGATTCTGGTGGGACCATGTTCTCTACAGGGAACCCTAATACTCATGTGTAAAGGAACTGATCCCATAGATAGTGACAGTTATTGACATTTAAGAGCATTATAGGAAGATAAGGAAAAAAATAGCTTTTAAAATTGAAACTTATTAATCAATGAAAAGATCTAGAAGTGAACTAGTAGATTAAATCTACAGTCTGCCAGGAATGTAGTGGAAAGGCACTGCTACTCATGTCTTCTCTCCTTTCAGGGTTCTTTGAAATGAAAATGAAGTATGATGAAAGTGATAATGCTTTCATTCGAGCTTCCAGAGCTGTCACAGACAAAGTCACGGACTTAATAGGTAATGTTTCATGCTTGCTGTGAAAATGCATCTCTAGCCTTTTAGCTCTGTTCCTATGACTCTTAGTGCTGTTGTCCTCAATGTATTATTAACCTTTGGGAAAGATTCTGGAGCTTTATAGTACTTTGCATGGATCATTATCCAGTATCATGCAGTGTAGCAACCTGTTACTGGATCAGAAGTGCATTGTAATGCAATGACAAGTGCTATTACGGGATAAATCTCAAACCTAATGTGCAGTTTATAGCTGTTCCCAGGCGACTCTTCCTTCCTTCTGTTATATAACCAAAAGTCTGTCTTTCTCCTGTTTTTTTGGCAACAGTTGTCATATCACCAGTCTTATTGAATTGTTTTACCAGGTGGGTTGTTCTCGAAGACAGAAATGTCTGAGGTTTTGACAGAGATACTTAAAGTGGATCCATCCTTTGACAAAGATCGTTTTTTAAAGCAATGCGAGAATGATATAATCCCCAATGTCCTGGAGGTAAGGTGGGGACAGAGTATGATGCATTTGTTTTGTTTTTTCCTTTATCCCAGCATAGCAGACTTTGCTTTTAATTTTCTAATGCTAAAATTAAAAGCCGGGACAGCATTTGCTTCTCAAGCATCCAGCTTAGCATAACATCCTATGTGAGATAACGTTGGGAATGGGAAGCATGATCTCGCATCACAATTTAGTTGCAAATAGTGTTACACAATTTAATAGCATAGCAAAAAATTTTCTGGCCTGGGAAACTGCTGTGACCTTTTTCTCCCATGAGAAATCGTATGTGCATTTGAGGAATCAAACCGCACTAGGTGAATGAGCAGTGCAAGGCTAGTGATGATATCAAATATTGATGAAGGAAAGAATTTGGTGCAAATGCACTATTGGATTCTAAATGATCTGTAACTGCTTGGGAAGAAGACCAGGTCATGGCAAAGGGTTCAGTGAAAATATTTCTGTCACTAGTTGAGAAATCTTGTGAAACTTTAAGGTTTCTGAAGACTAGAGTACAAAAACACTCAGATGATAGCACTGATTAAGGATGTGACTTCAACCCTGAACGTGTGTAGTTCATCTCACTGTCACAGTGTGTCTGAAAAGACAAAGTGAAGGTAGAGGATTAAGAGATGGATAACAAAAATCACACTTTGAGAGATTTGTACGAGACTGGAAAAACTGAGACTTTTGAAGAGAAATGGATGTTAACCAAGAACAAAGTGTTATTTATTCATCCTACTGTACAATACAATAGAGTGTAATGATGTTGTCAGATCATATCTCAGACTGATACATGCTAATAATGCTCCTAGTCATGAGGTAATGAGCATAAGATGAGTCAAGAAGAATATGATGCCTGCAGATACAGACATCCAAAGTGATGTACAGTTATGTTTTATCACTGCTGCCTTTCTAGCGACTGACTCGTGTGTATGTGACTGGAACTGTAATGTCTATAGAGAAATAAGATGGACCTGTAAATCAGCCTAGTGATCAGTCTAGTCCGATTCCTGCTCCTAACAGGAGCAAAAAATGTGTTCTTGACTCTTGGAGAATGTACTTCTCGTAGGAGGGTTTCTTTCCAACTGTAGGCAGCCATCTTACTGATGCCCCCAAGTATGAAGATTTATAGCCGTTATATTGAAAAACATCCTGCCGCATACAAATAACTTTATTTTGAAATCTAGTAAATTCACAGTGTCTGTCTTATGAGCTTTAGGTGTTTATTGCACAGTGTTCTAAGGAAAAATCTTTTCATGAGTTGCAATGCAATTCTTCTGCTCATTGTGTTCCCTTTTTGCCATCTTGAAAACTAAGGATCTGCATCTGTCCTGTACTTCTGCTTCTCTTAGATCCCACCTCTCAGGATTTCTGGACAGTGTGCATTCTGGTGACCTGTTGGACAGTAACTTTGAAGATAGCTTGTATCTTAAGCATTTAAAGGTTTCTGTCTATCCTACTTGGTATCTTTTTATTTATAGAAGTTCTTATTGCTGTTCGTCTTTATTTGGCAGTTTGTTCTGCTCCTGTCCTGTTTCAGGCTCTCACAAGATGATGCAGGATTTAAAGTAGCTTGCTTCCAAAAGTGCTGATATTTCAACTCTCTGATACGGGAGGCGTTTTAAAATGTTCGTGTTTTATTTGATTTTTCTCTTAGGCTATGATGTCTGGAGAACTTGATATCCTCAAAGATTGGTGCTATGAAGCGGTAAGTTGAGCTACTAGAAATGTCTGAAAAGGCTAGGGTTCTCCTCTGTAAGTAGGATATTGTGTGCTCTTTGCAAGCCATCCAGCTGTGTATCTATGACATTGCTTACCTGCTTTGCCCAACTGCTCCTCTGTGTAATGTATTCATTCTACAAAACATTAATGCAGCCAAGCATATACTCTGGATTCCTGGAATAGTCTGGATAATGGAGGAAAGCTGTTTACAGAGACACATAGTGACTGTTTTAAGAGCTAAGCTAGTTTAACTAGCTCCAGTTTTGCACTGCCCTTCTGGGTTTCCATGGACTTTTGCAGAGCCTTTGAGGATTGTTGCACTGTGTGCTCTCGGTTCCAGGGACCTTTTTAGCTCTGGTATGGAAGTCCCCAAGAGCTCATGAGCCTTCCTGCAGCTTGGCCTTTCATGACGCACAATCACCTTAGTGCCCCAGCAGCACCAGTTCACACCTATCCACTTTTGTTCAGCATAGGCTTAGCACTGCAGTGGCGTGCCCGACTTTTCTGAAACCATTTGAGTGTCTTGGCACTGGGCCGTCTTGTGACAGTTTGAGAGATGCAAAACCACATGAACACACACATCCCGCTTGGCTTGATAGTTACTGCAGCTTTATTGAGCCCCCAGAGCCTGAAGCTGTGGGGAATTGCTGGAGAGACAGTGGCTCTGTGTATGGTCAGCTGGGTTCCAGCATAGCTGGATACAAAGAAGCTGTCTACACTGCTGTGACTATGAGTTCATTGGCTCTGTCTGCCTTGTATTTCTCTGCATTCCTGAAGAAGGTGCAGAGACATCTAAGCTGATCCAAAATGGTGGTGATTTTCTGTTTGCAGAGCTGATCGTCCATGTAGCTACTACATAAATGCAGCTCCACTGTAGTATCACAGCAAATAATCTTGGCAGGCTCAAATTTGTATGCATTTGCAGCACAGATAATCCACAACCTGGATAATCTGACTGCAGAAAGTTTAATTTACTGTTAAGATGGTAGTTTTGTTTTTCTACTGGGATAGATTTTCAGTATTGCATCCGCTGAATGTGTATCCACACATCCATCAATGTCTATGAATTATTGTGATTCAGTGATTGTATTATTGCACACACAACTGCATGGAAGCAGATCCTTATCTGAAGTTAGCATTTAAACATGAGAGGATGTTTATTCTGCTCAGTCTTCAATCTGCTCCAAAATAATTGTGCTGTTGGCAACACAGAGCCATACTTGTTTTGTTTCTAAAGAATTTAACTGCTTAAAGTGAATATTCACCTTACTGATCACCACCACCAGAGGGCTGGAAATTCACACGCTGGAGGAGGAAACCTTTTCTGTTTAAAATTTTCATGGTGGTTTGTTCTATTAGGTCTTCCTAACAATTTTGCAGTATGTAAGAGTAAGATATTTAAAGCAGTCTGAAAGTAAAGAAAGTTCTTTACTGGTTCAAGCAGCCTTTGAAATGACACCCTAGAACTCCTCTCAAATCTGTAGACGGAAGTAGCAAGTTTACTGCAATGCATAAGACAGCAGGGCAAACCCTTCTAAGTTGCTTGTAATTGTAAATTAAGCTCGTAAGTCGAGACTCATGTAAAATAAGCCAAAGGAGAGAATGAGAGTCTCATTAATGTGTGTCCAGGAGAAGAAGGCTCTTGCATAGAATCACCACATAAGTGTTAAGTGTGTGGTACTGGTGGCTAAAATGTTAGAATGACAACCAGTAAGACAAAAACTTACAGCAGTGGCAAGTACTCCAGCCAGGCTGCAGGATACTGTCTGCCCACAAACTTAGATATAGTTTGTGGTTTGTAAAACTGTCACTGCCTCCTCTCCCTAGAATTCCTGTTCTGTAACTCCAACTGCAGTCTGGTGACTTGACCAGTATATTTCTCTAAGTTATTTGCACCTAATGCTTGTGATGAAGGTTAGAAGATCTGTCTGTGGTCATGAGTCGTGGTAGGGACTGCCTCGTGTTTGTTTGACAGGTGCCCAGAATGCTGTGATAATGCTGGAAGCAAATAGAAATTTACTATTCCCAACAACAGTTCTCAGTGCATAAATAATAAAGCATATGCGCGTGTGCCTGCAAAGGAGCCAGGAAATACTGGGCTGCCTCCAGGGCCTGGCTGGGTACTAGGAAAGTAGCTTGGTTCCCAGATTGTTTCTCCCTGTATGCTGTCAAGTCAGAGCTGCAAGTGCTTTGGCTACCAGGTGCACCCAGTGTGCATATTTTCTGATGAATGATGGATGTCCTCTTATGTCCAGCGGAGATGGGAGTTTTAGTGAGAATTTAGTTATGTGGAGCTCAGCACATTTGATGTAGCTATTTGATATCTTGCAATAAATAAGTTTTTACAGCACGTTTGTAAGAAAATGACTTTTTTGTCTCTTTTGATGGTTCTTGCTAAGGAAAAAATCCCTTTTTCTTTATGACAGAACAAATTCAAACGTGTAACACAAGTTTGTTGCTTCATTTAGACTTACAGTCAACTTGCTCATCCAATCCAGCAAGCCAAAGCCATGGGTCTCCAGTTCCACTCCAGGATTCTGGACATCGACAACATTGATGTGAGTATCCTTTTCTGTACTTCACCTTGGGGGCTGAATTAGAAACTCGTGACTTTAGGACTTTTCTGCTTTGTTTCGTGTTGTGAATGCTGTTTCTTGCCTCATGCTGTTCTTGTATTTGCTAACAGAGGAACAGATTACCACCGCTGAAAAGGAGAGCACATGGGGCAGACTTGAGAAAGTAATTCCCTACTGTGTGATCAAGCCTAAATTACAGGATTGTGACTTGTCCCCTCTCTGCCGGGGCACCTTGGTTTTAATCACCTGGGTATAGATTTAGAAGAGCTAATATTAAAAGCAAATAGCACTGACCCAGTGTTTTCATGAAGGACTTTGTTGATGCTTACTTTGGATGATAATGTGTGATATTTCTGTGACTCAAGGTCATGCAATGCAGGAATGGCTACTAGAGAGACTTAACTGCTGTTCTGGATGGCTCTTGATGAGGAGGAAAGCAATGGTTGCGAGTAAAGCCATTGCCTGGTTAGGAGCGGTGTTGGTAGTCGGGGATTCTTGTCAAATGTCCGCACAGTCTTAATGCTCTCCACATTCCTTTTTATTGAGGAACCAGAACTGTTACTGTTGTACTTAGCAGTAAGTCTAGAGTAGTACTTTCATTTAATTGGGTCTTTAGTTTCATCTGTCACTGGCCCACAAGCTTCCCTTCAGATCTCTTTCCTTCAATGGCAAAAGCATCTTCAAAAAGAAATTCTCACCTTTGATCAGCCCTTCCCTATTCCATAACCAGTTCTGCCTCAAAGGAGATACGTAAGGGGAGGAGGGGAATAGGGCAGCTACGCAGTAGCACTTCAAAACATACGGAAAATAGTCTGAAGTCAGAACAGCGGTTTGCCTTTGTTGTCAGAGATGCTAGCTCAATGGTAGCAACATTCACTACATGTTTTTGTTGGAACGGAGTATGATAGTATATTTATACTGTAATCTGGAAAGAAGTAAAATTTTTTTGTTCTGATAGAGATGTAAATGAAGTACGGAACAGCAGTCTTGTAAAAATTGACAATAGAGCTGTATGCAATTATCCTGACTAAGATTATAAGCTGAATCCGTTCAGACAAATGTGGTACGTTAATAAAGGCAAAAGCAGAGTCATTCTTGTAGGAACAGAGAACACAGTAACTCTGTAACTTCTGTAACTCTGGAAGTTAACTGCAAGTGTGTGCCAAGTGAGCAGGAAAATTTCTGTGGCATCTGCAATTCCTTTGATTAATTTCAGTGATAAATAACATGTTTTAACAAAATTAAATCTATGGAAGTAATAGTCATACTTAGTGTCTTATTTAAATCAAGGGTTTTCTGTATTAAGTTAGTATCTAGGAGACATGGTTTCATTGCACGGTGAATAAGCTATTTCCTCTGTGGGTGCTAATTAGTATAGAGCGGCGCACTGATTCTAAGTGGTGGCTGGAAAGACATTTCATTATTAACTTGAAGTCTTTCTCCTTCTTAGTTCTCCTTATCTAGTTCAGTACAGTTTCAGTTAAAGACCCATTTACAAGCAAGTGAAGAAGCTTCAGGTGGTATACTTTCTTTGGGAAATGTTTAAGAGCATGATTTCTTTTATTATTAATTTCTACTTTGGAAGTACTTAAACCAGAGCTTGTTCATGTTTTGCAAATTCTTAAGCATAGGAAAAAGTATGAAAACTGAGAACATTTTTTGGAAAGTATTGAAGCACAGGGAAAGGTTCTGGGAAAATGCTTTACAATAATGTCTACAGCAGCAGTATGAACAGAACAGGTAATAACCTGATTAAAGTGACTAGGTTCAGCTTTGAGAGGCAGTGGCACTGTTAGCTGTGTCAAGCCATAGCAGTTATGTTAAATACTTGATGCTTTTACACTAATCTTCAGATATGATCTTTTTTCTAATAGAATTTTCTTTCTTTGCAGCTGGCTATGGGGAAGATGATGGAGCAGGGACCAGTATTAATTATCACTTTTCAGGCTCAGGTTGTGATGGCAGTTAAGAACCAGAAAGGGGAAGTGGTGGAAGGTGATCTGGTAAGTGATGCTCGCCTGCTGCTACAGTTTTCTTGGGTTTCCCTGCTAGCCATCTCAGTTGTGATGGATCCAGTCTCTTTAGCAGTCCCTTAAGGCGGTCTGTGGTGCTTTTGCATTTTGTTTATCCACATTCTATATAATTCACTCACAAGGATGTGCTCTCTCTAGTTCTCAGCAAAACTGTTAGAGCTTTTGCAGGTGTCTGGTGTGCTGACCCTTGGTGCCGCACAGTCTCCACTAGAACGTTATGAACTGTCAGCGATTAAAAAGAAGGCTGTCAAATGAATAAGTGCATAGTGATACAAACTGTTGTTGTTATTTAGGATGTACATGCACTTGTTAATAAAACTAAGTACTCTGCTGTTTTGTGAATTATACTGTAAAATACTGAGGTCCCCCCCACAGCAGACAGGAAAGCTGTGCCCTGCAAGGGTGTCTAGTCTGCTTGTGTGTCTCCCAGAGGTCCTAATGAGACAGGGCTAGAGGATGAAGCAGGTGACTTGAACACAAGTGAAAGAGAAAACAGGTAGGGCTAGAGAAACTTTTTTAGATGAATAGGTTAAAAACTTTGCTCTGTCTGTTCTCCAGACCTGGGAAGAATGGACAAGCTCTGTTTTGGAAGCAGTGGAACTGTCCGTAATACTCTGTACTAAAGTTAATATATCTACAGCTGAGTTACCAGCTTAGTTCCATGCTTTACAGTTGTGGTTCTGTGGCTTTTGGACCAGAGCTGGCTCACATCCCCTCACCTCAGAGCACTATGGAGAAAGCATGGGCTTGTTTGCATGTGTTCACATAAACATTTGCCAAGTAATTAAATCAATCAAGGAAAATCATCTGGATATTTACAGATGAAAATGACCCAAGAAATCAACTCTAGCCCCAGATGAGATAGAGGAAAACCAGGGAAAGAGCAATACATCTAGAACAGTGGGTGTCTGCCTGTACATACTACACTGACTAGTTGGTGTCATCACCCATGGTCAAGGTATTGTCATGCAGTTACATGGGGTACTGGGTTCCACCATCTTACCAGATGGCTGGAAATACTGGACTAAAATAAAATATTCTTGGCAGTGGTGGAGAGGTCAGAAGGTGAGTGAAAATCTGGAGAGAGTTAGAGAACTGTGGTAGTTGAACTCATTCTTGCAGGCTGTCCCAGCTGTATTTCTCATCAGTTTCATCACAAAGCTGCTAGATGAAGGTATGGAAAGCACCAGTAGTTGCTGAAGCCTAGAAAAGAGCATTTCTGTTCCTATCCATGTGGAAAGCAGCAGGGCTGGTGCTTTAACAGATTGGGATTGTTGTGGATTACTGTCTTGATAAGGCTGTAGCAGAATTGTTTCTTCTCTACTCAAATACAGAATCTGTCTTCACTGATGATATATTCTGTGTACTCAAATAGACGGCTAGAAAAGAGATTGTAACTGGTAGATATAAACCCTATGAAACCTCTCACTTGTGCTCTATACGTTTCCTTTAATGATTGTTAGGTTCCTAAGGAGGGAAGTTTAGATAGATTAATCCCGTGTGCCAGGTTGTTCTCGTTGCTTTGTGGGTTGCTAGGTTATCCTGGGCCAGATGTGCTAATAGCTAGACTCTAGAGAAGGCTTTGAGAAACTTATGCAAGTCTGAAAGAAAATTAGCTTAAATTGGCTGGCCATGAAACCCAGAGGAGAGTGTAAATATGGATAATATTACATCTTTTGGGTGAGGTGTTTAGTGGTGCTCAGCATGAGACATTTATTCCTGTCAGACTCTTGAAACAAGTGTTACAACCATTAATTGAGAATTCTCTTAAGTGAGAAGAGTCTGCAAACATCTAGAAGGAACATTTTAGATCACAGTGAGGAGAGGAGCTGGAGCTGTGACTGCCAGCAGCACTTTCTCCCCTTCCTGCTACTGCTGCTGTGCCTGGCCAGTTCTCCCCTGTCTGCACATTTGTCACCTGTGGTTTCTGCTCCTTTAGTGCTCTCTGGGACAGGACTGAAAAGCTATATATTAAAGCCCCATTACACAGCTTGCACTTAATCCTGTTCTTTTTTCTCCCCCTTCCTTTCATGAAGGGCACCGTAAGAGCTGAGCACAAAGATGCAGTGCGTTTGGCAAACAGGGCAGAAGCTGGAGTTACTTAACTAAGTTCTTTGTTGGAGATGGGGAAAATCACAGGAAGCAAGTGGAAGTGAGAGTTCAGATTTTTTGCTACTGCCTTGCAAGACTGGTACAAAATGTCGTGCACTGTCACAAGCCTTTATTTCCTGGAAGTCTCCCATATCCAGTTGTGTTAGGTGCTGTATATGATACAGGCTTCTAATGGGAACCTCTGACAAGAGGCTTTTTGTAGAGTGACTGCTATGCAGCAAGCTGACATCTGTATGGATTGTACTTCACCGATGTTTTAGCTTTTAAATGTGCGAGTCCTAGACTGCAGGTTCTGTTGTGACCGATGCTAAACTGAGTTTTTCAGATTTAGCCACAGAATGAGCTTGTTACCAGAGTTAATGATGCAGCGTGCTGGACGAGCCGGTGCATTTTTCTGGAATACCTTTGTTCCTGAGTGGCTGGTTATCCAGACAGCTCTGGCTTGCACTGTGTCTGTGCAATGTTTAAGTAGTTTAATGATGTATAATGGGTGACATTGTGAGAAGCCTGGAGCTGGGAGTTTCTAGCAGACTTGCATTAAAATTAATACATGCATTTAATAAATATTGGCTTTCTGTAACCATTCTCTTTAGTCCAGACTGTAAGTTTACAAAAAAAATGGACTAATTTTAAAGATGGGGCCCATCTGGACTGATTTACGACCTGTCACATTTACTGCAGGGGGAGGAACAGCTGATATAGTGATTTCTTGCATTAAATTTCTCCAATCCTAGAGGATAGGTATTGATGTGATAATTATGAAACAGGATATCAAAGTCCATTTGCTGTCTGATTTCTCTGGAGCAGCAATAAATCAGGGAGATGCATTAAAATTCTCTATAGGAAACGAAACTTTAGTTTTAATCAAATGTCAGATGCAGGCTGGCTGGTAACTATGATTTGGTGTTACTGCTGAGCTGCTCCTGCAGAGTGTTGAACAAATGACCTTCTAGGGAAAAAGAGGCTCAAACTGTAAACTCTCTAAATAGAAATCATGTGCTTGTAATTGCTGCGGTATTACCTAGTTTGCAGTTGTTCAAGCTCCCACTGCTGTGCTGCGTGCTCACCCCTGGTGAGATGGGGGGAGACTGGACAGTCTGTGAAGGAACTGGGCCAGGTGTTGTGGTAGTAAATGCAGGAGATCCCTGCGGAGCACCACACCATCAATCTGGGGAAGCTAAGCCGTACACAGCCCACTGAGCAGTGCTCGGAGGTCAGAGGGATCTTTGTAAAATTGAATCCTGAGGGACTCTGAGACAGGATGCTGTTTCTCATAGTAGACTGTGGGATTAAAGGACAAATTTTATTTTGTATGCATAGCCACGATTGAAACCCACCTCTGGGAGTCCACAGATGTTTGCCGTCCCAGGCTCTGTGTGCAGCATTCTGTATGCAGCAGCATGCACTGTACATTCAGGATTAAGATGTACCCTATTAATAAAAGCATCAAATCAGTAAGCCAAAAATCTCTCAGCTTCAGGAACAAAACGTTTCTATGCTTCATCACGTCTCATTTTCAGGAAGAAAGCTGTGCTCTTTGTTTAGTAGTGCATGCTCTGAGGTCACCAGCAATTCTAAGGTGTTCTGCACTTCTTCCTTCAGAAACCCTATATTCAAGAACATATATAGTGTAATTAAAAGAATTACAGAGTCGTCAGGGCAATGAGAGGCATGGAGAAGTATCCATAAAAAAAACCCAATTGAATTAGGAAAAGAGATAAACATGGATAAAGGGCTGTAAAACAGATTGCCATGAAGGTACCAAATAAGGGAACCCTTTGGTTTTGTAACTCAAGAACAAGCAGGGTCTGTTGAATGAAGGCAGAAAACTTGCAACCAAGGACAGTGTTTTTGCTCATGTAGAATAATGTGGTTACTGTGATGGAGGGCTGTGAAAGTTGAAGGTGTAAATTAGCTCAACTGTAAATTAGCTCAAATTCGTGAAGGATGGATCTGTTGATGACTCTTGGGAACAAGGAAGTCCAGATGGAGCTGAGTCCCAGGAAACCCCGACGCTTCCCTGCAGTCAGTTACATAAGGACCTGCTTGCTACAAATCCTGTTTCTTTTACTTTTTCCCTAGCGTATCTCGTACTGGCCAAAGTCAGAGGTAGTAGTCTTGATGTATTAGCAGGATTTTTTTATTTTTTACAAGAAAAAGAAATGAATGTGAAGACTTAGAAAACAAGCCAAAAAATGAAAGGAAACATTGACTAAAAAAACATTCTTTGAGCTAGGGATATACCTTGGCCTTTCACAATCCAAAGTTATGTTTAGGGTCTGGTAGCCTGATGAATGCTGTGAAGATCCTTCTTGAAGGATTCACAGCTCTCCAGCTTCCTCAGGCACTCAAATGTTCTGTTGTTTTTCTTCTCTTCTCTCCTCTGCTCCCCTTACTTACATATCCCAAACATCTGCATGACTCAAGTTTTCATTTTAACAGTTCCAACCAGAAGTGAAGCAAGTTAAGCTTTTGAAACATTAAGGAAAAAAATGGCTTTATGATGCACAGTATTTCTAAAGCATTAGTTTCTAATGACTGCACTGGTACAGAAAGTCTCCCCCTCACATTTCTATACCTAATTTGTAACCTATAAAGATTCACACGTTGGATCAAAATATAGTAGTTAAGTACATGTCTGGGAATTGAGCCAATGCTTAGTCTGATCCCTCAATGACACTCCCTTATCTGAGGGAAATTCTTGTCCCTCTGTGGTTAATGCCGTTCTCATTATACATCTCTTCCATCCCAAACATTCTTGATTCTGTTCAAATATAACTCCCTTGAAGTAAGTCAGATAAATTTTTTTTGTTTCGGTTTGTTTTGTCTGGAAATGAGTTTATAAAATCAAGTACTTGTTCCTAGTCGTTCTCTTCCTTGGATGTACCTTTGGCCTTGGTTTATCTGACTTCAGTGCAGATGCAGTAACAAAATCTTTTCTCAGGTAAATTATTTATCTTCTGATTCTTCTAATTAACTTCTGAGTTCTTAGAGAATGTAACTGATTTAGTGTTATAATTAAGGTGTATTAGAGAATTTTGGATTTGTGCTTATATTTCACTGAAATCTAAGACCTATTAATATCAAAATACATGCCTGAGTTACTAA
The DNA here is from genome assembly GCF_036370855.1 of Dromaius novaehollandiae. Classification (NCBI taxonomy): domain Eukaryota; kingdom Metazoa; phylum Chordata; class Aves; order Casuariiformes; family Dromaiidae; genus Dromaius; species Dromaius novaehollandiae. The sequence goes on along the minus strand of NC_088122.1, from coordinate 4,085,340 downwards.
AACAACCTTACCTTTGCCCATCAGTGATACCTGCTATGTTTATAAATGTACTTCAGAGTTTGCGGTCCAAATCCAAACAATTCTGTTCAGTCTGGGCTCGCACAAACTAGCACTGCTCGTAACTGCGTGGTTGCAGCAGTGCTCCGGTGCTCTTACAGCCTTTCCAGTGAGAATCATTGCTGGGCAGTTACTAATCACCTGTAACTTAGCTCAGAATCAATTAGCAGAGCTAACAGTTATCCAGGAAGAGAGCAGCTTTTTCATATTTAGATGGGACCTTGGCTATTCGAGGGAAAATTATATGACTGCTTGTTACTTAGCTAGCTTCTGTAGCTTGATTTTTGGCTGCACATAAACAGGATCATTTTGGATTCTCTCTGTGATTAGAAAGGTGATGAGATGTTTGTTACTGTCAGTCATTTCAGAAGTGTAGGAATTTCTCTCTGGAGTCCTAAATTTTATGCATTTCTTACCATTTTTCATGTTTTCACTAAGCATCACTCTTTGTTCTGGCTGTTTTGAGGCTTGTATCAAACAATGTTAGAGACTTCTTTCAGAGCAATTGACATTTTTAATAGTATATTGGGGAATGCTCTGTGGCTTACGGGGGCTGTCAGTGACCTTTCTAAACTAGATGTCTGCTGGTCAGATGCTCTCAGGAACAGGCCTGGTCTTGGTGTTGTCTTTCACCTCTATGAGGTTGGATTGAGAGAATCTTTGATAGTGTGGTGGTCTGTTTGTCTGTTTTCCTTCCAGCTGTGTTTTTTAAGGCAACTTATAAGCTTTCAGCTGGTGTTGCCTCTAAGACAAGTTGTGACCTGGCTGTGGTCTCTCATATTCTGTTAGACTGGTTTAGCAAGGGAGAGCCTGGGAAATTGAGCTGCAAGGGAGAAAGGTGGATCTTGTTGGGCCTTGTCCATTAATATAGTCGTCATTTGTTTCTGATGGCAGCGTCTCGATAGAAGTGATGAATTTAGGCAGAAAGCTTGAGTAAACATTAAATTCCCAGATGTGTAGCTTTGGCAATTCAGAAATTGTGAAAACATAGTAAACTTGGATTTTTCAGAATTAATAGATAGCTGCAGTTAAACTGATCATAGGACTGATCAAATTTAGGCTCCTGGCAGCCCATTCTATGTGATAGGTAGTGTCACCCCTTTCCTGAGAGACTTTGTCAGCAGTAGCTGCAGAGACTATTCCTGGATTTGTTTTCTTGAGACCATGAGTGATTGACTCAGGATGTGCTGAAGTATGGTTTTTATCCTTATTCACTTACTAAGGACAAAACTGCAAGTGTTCTCATTACGTGTATCAAGCGTGGGAAATCCTACAGTTATTTTTCACAGTCTGTAAACTCCTATGGTGAAGGCATTGTGTTTGTGCAGCAAAGATTTGACTGAAGAATTAGTGTTTGTTGTAGATAAAACTGTGGTTAGGCTCAGTAAGACCTGATTTTCATCAATAAATGATGATTTTTATCCTCTGTCTCTCCTCAGACTCAATGTTTATAATTTCTGGATAATTTCAGCTGCTCCAGTTGAAGTGTGAGAGCTAGCAATAGCTATGGATGCAGCTGATCAGCAGCTATACAGGCTGATATGGGAGAGGCAGAGTTATAGGTGTGGGGAAGAGCCTAAGCTCGAAGTTATGGACAGCAATACACCCTAGCAGTCAAAATGAGTTTGAAACCAGAAATTTCTATTGAAAATAAGAAAATTATTACCAAGCTTGACAGTGGTGTCTGTCGATGAATGTACACCCTCTAGAGATACTTGGAAATCCTAATTTTGTGTTTGGAAATCAAAAGTGTCTCTGTTCCTGACTGTAATGAGTGTATAACCACAACCTAGTAAACATTGCTGGACCTATCCTTATTTGGGATCCTTGGGCTTAGTATCCAGAAAGCAAAATTTTGACGAGAACAATCTCTGGAGGAAGCGTGGAGCTTGTTCCTGGTCAGCACTGAGGTGGGAAGTCCGTGACCATCATACAAATTCTGACAACTGCATTTTTCTTCCAGGACAAGGTTCTGCGGATGCTGTATGTGTGGGCACTTTGCAGAGACCAGGACGAACTCAACCCTTATGCTGCTTGGAGGTTATTAGACATTTCCTCATCGAGCACCGAGCAGGTTCTCTGAGAAGAATTACATCCTAGAACTTCCAGTACCTCTCTCAAAGCGATGCCATCTCTGAACTTGCACCAATCTACTGCATGATGAAATATGGGGGTGGGAGTGGGGAGGGAAGAGGCTAGATTGGTTCCTTTTCAGAAGAAGAGGCTATTAGGTGTGCCATCATTATACCAATCCCTATTATGAACTGGATGAGTCTGACATATCTGCCTTATGCTTTGCTGTGTAGCAATTGCACTGTAAGGATGTATGGTAGATTTAAATGTGAATGATCTAAGACACTAGCAGCTGCTATTGGCTCCTTTTTTTAATTGTGGCTGAAAGAGGCTGATTTTGTTCCCCAGTGCTTCCAGGGTTGGACAGAGGTGGGTATCTGAGGGCACAGCCACAGTGTCTGGTCTAGTTTCCATCTGCTGTCATCTTCTGATGGCCTCACAGCATCCTGAAAAGCACTTAGAGGTGCTCTTAAGGCACGTAGGTCTCAGCTAACATACATCTCTCATGAGGTTGCACCAATAAGCCTTCTGTTGCTGCAGTGTCTTGCACTTTACCAAACCAAATACAATTAGGTTTTTGCAACTCTTAGTTGTTGGGGGGCACAGCCATAATGGAGGTGACAGTATCATCAGGCAAGTTCTGAAGACCAGCTGCAGAGACGAAGCTTGCTGCCAGTGATAATACTCATGTATCCACAGCTTTGCAGGGGGAATCGTGTTTCCAGTGTTTCTATTCATTGCATCAGCTGGTGCCACTAAAGAGCACATGACTGCATCTCCCTGCCAGGTTAATCGGACAGTGTGGAGGGGACAGGCCCCAACCAGCTGCAGGGAGGCAGACGGAGCATTGGAACAGTCGCCAGGAATAGGGTTCGACTGAATAGCAACAAATGAGTAAATAAGATGCAAAACCAGGCAGAACATCACCTCTTGTAGCTCAGATATTTATCATGTGAGGTGAGTAAAGAGGGTGCAGTTCACTTACCTACTCTTTTAAGTGTATTATGAGCACGGCTTTCTGCACCAGGTGGACTCATGCTTCAGGGGGATGGCACACCTGGCCTGGGAGTCCCAGGTAGCAACTGGAAGACATCAGAGTGAGCTGTTGGCACACTTGCACGGACTCTTGGCTCTGGGCTTCTGCTGGAGGTTCAGTTGGGAGTTATCATGTGGGTCAATTCTTCAGCTGCCTCCTCTTGATGGAGAGTGAGGTGGGGGGAAAAGAAAACTTTTATGAAATAGGAAATCAAAGGATGGATCTGCTGCTGTTTTTCTGCCTGTACACAAAATGGGGTGGTGCAGGATAGCACTTCCTTGACGTTGTGATTAAAGAGAATAATTTGCCCATTCTTCTTTCTCTTGTGAGTGTCCAGATCCTTTGATGTCCTTTGAATGTAAGTGGAGTTATTATGGCTCTTGGGTGAGATGTTTAATTTCTGTAGCATCCATTGTAGTCTGAGAGCTGGCGTGCACAGGAAGTTCAGTAGCACTGTCTGCCCTGACTTCTTTGAAGATGCTCAAACCTGCTGTCTGGCTGCCATGCTGGGATCTTCTCTCAAGGCAGGCTGTGGGTGGGATGGTGTCCATGCTGCCTCATCGTGCAGTGTTCTCACTGGTGCTTTTACCAGTGAAATCATTTCAAGTGTGGTTCTTTGTTTGTTTGATTTTATGTACCAGTGCTTAAAATACTTGAGTTAAAAAAGATCTCAGCAAAATAAATTCCACAGTGCAAAAAGCAACTGTGAAATGGGCAATCCCTGTATCTGACTGCCTTCAGAAATGGAGGATGAAAGTTTGTGGGGCTCATTCAGTGAGGCTGTTCCTAGGACAGATCCCCTCTAAAGTATTTCTGCACCTTGGTTGTATCCTGTGTGCAAAGACTAATTCTTTATTTGAACATCTGGACCACTTATTATGTTGTTGGCACTCAAATTATGTTGTTATTAATCATCTTTGAGATACTGCCAGAACTTCATCAAGGCTGAGGAAAGTCTTATCACCAAGAATCTACAGAAAGTGAGTGAGTGGTCTCAGAAAATCAAGACTGGTATCTTCTGCCATGCCTCCTCATCAGCTGGGTGTGGGCAGTCACTGATCAAATTGAAGACGAGTCTATGTATGTATGTGCAATGTACAGCCTGCTGTCTGAGTCGTTACGGGTGCTTCTATGGAACAAGTACAAAATTCCTTTTATTTGATATGCTTTAGGTTTTTTGTAACCAGTGTTTAAAAAGAAAATGCAGGCACCGAGCTAAGAGTGTAAACATAATTTGTCTGCTTTGGATAGCTGCAGTAACTTAACACTGGTGAGTAGCAATATCTGTTTGCTCCCACAGTGGTTTTTTACCTCTCAGTTTATGAACAGGCCATGCCTGAGCTATGCTGCTAACAGGCAGGATGTATGGAGGGCAGCTGGCTTCAGTATATGTTCTCTGGAAAAGTCAGACTTGCTTCCAGAACTGGTAATTCCCTATTGCTTGACTTAACCAATGGACACTGGGTAGTGCTTGCACAGGCCTGCCTGGCCCCAGCATGGCCAGGGGAGCAGAGGGAGCAGAACTGGAGGTTGGAGGGCCAGAGCTGTTGGTGCCCCGGTGGTGTTACTGCCTTATAGAAAAGCGTTCTCTGCACAGCAAGTGGTGCTGGCTGCTCCCTACGGGGCTTTCCTGCGTTTACCAGCGATGTTTCTCTCAGCCATTGTCTTGCTGCTCGTTAGCAGCTTTTTTCCAAGGATGCAGTGGCATGGAGGCAATTAGAGAACAAAATGAGATGCAAACCATGGGGGAGGAGATGGCAATAACCACAGTAAATGCGAGTTCTGCATTTGTAACGGCTCTCTCTGCCAGGTGCTCGGCTGTAGCCTGTCACAGCTGCAGCACAGGTTCGGTTGTCCCAGGACTCTAGCTGACTAGGTGCTAAAGTCGCCTCTCAGTTTATCAGTATTGTTAGTGCCTGATAAGGGGCCTGGAAGGCTGGGGTTGTTCCTCCCCCTGAGCAAGCAGGTGAGCTAGCATGAGCTGGTGTCCTGTCTGGGTCAGACAGCCCCAGGAATCAGGAGGAGCTTCAAGAAGCAGCAGAAATCACTGAATCATCAAAACGAACTGTCTCTAAGCACTGTTTTACTGGGAGATTCATAGAGGTGGGGGCAGAGATGGAGGCTATCACTGCCTGGCTCCTTCTCCCTCAGGCTTTGCCCTTTCCATAGGCTGGTGGAAGGAAGAGGTGCTTGTGAGTTCCTCCAGCCTCGGCAGTTGCCCCAGCTCAGCAAGGACAGAGCTGCCTCCCTGGGCAACCCTCGCCCTCCGGCTGGCGGCTCAGGGCCCAGGGGCTCCCCTCTGCACCCTGACAGCGTTGCTGATGCTTGTTGCCACCGCAGTGCATCCATGGCCGTGCCGGGTTTGGACCAGAGCTGGGCTTGGCCCCACCGCTCTCCCTCGGGGATGTTTCCCTGGCTGGGCCTGGGGTCTCCTCTCCCCTTGCTTTGACCCCGTGCTCTGTCTGCAGCTGCCTCCCCTAATGTCTCTCCAGGCCCAACTGCTCTGCACTACAGGGACAGTGGAGAGATTTCACTTGCTCGGAAGGAGATGTAGTTAAAATGAAATAATTATTTTTTAGCTCTTGGGACAATTAATTATTATTATTATTATTATTATTTGGTAGTAATTACATGTAGCAATGTCCTGGGAGATGCAGGTGGCTTGGATTGAAAGGCAGGCCTCAGCCTGCATGGAGAGAGCAGGCGGATTTTAAATTATTTTTAAATATTTCTCATGAGTGTGCAGATTTACAGTGGGCTGTAAATATCTTGTGGCACTGAGTTATAGTAGCACTGCACAGGCCTGGGCTTGCTGGCAACCATCACGATGGCACTGCTGTAAAGACATTGTTGCATGGAGAGATCTTGGCGGTGCTCATAAATCTCTATGAAAAATCACGGGTGAAGCTGATACAAGGAGAGTGCTGGATTTCTCAGGCGTTTGATCCTCTTCCGTCTCCGTTGGTAAGTCTGGGGGTGCAGGCTGGGGTGCTGCAGGGCAGCACAGGGAGGGCGGAGGGCGTCAGCTCTTCCACCCCGCAAATCCTCTGCAATCCCCAGCCCGGCGTGAACACGCAGCCTGGCACCAGTCGCCATCCCAAACCACAGCGCTCGTATCCGGAGCAGGGCCGGGGCTCACTAGCACCCAAGCAGGACACCCGGGCCAGGCTGCCCGTGGCGGGATGGATTTGGGACATACAAACGATTAACCCTGGTTCATTCTGGGGCCACAGGATCATCATGGCACTTCCTATCCTCCAGGTGCCTCACAGGCCTTGACTGATGAATCAAGTAAGTGACGGCCCTGCAGTAACCCTCCTCTTTCTGCTTCCCCTTACGAGAAACCCATGCAAAGCCAGAAACACAGGGCAGAAACTGCCGCTGTCCCTGGTTTCTTCCAGCGGTTGCTCCCCGGCTGCACAGCGTGTCCGGTGCAGGGTTGGAGCTCGGCAGAGAAGGGGCAGTCAGTGCAGAAATGGAACTTCTAAAAACGTAAAAATGTCTGGAAAGTGTCACATTTTCCCATCAGAGGCCTAAAAGTGCCTGGTGTGAGGGCTGGGAGTGAACTGGGAGGAAGCCCCATGCTCCGCTCCCGCACCCAGTACGGGGCGCAGGGTTAGAGGGTCCAAAGTGCCCAAGTCAGAGCATGAGGGTCATGGTGAGACCCAGCTGCGTGTTTCCAGTCCCACAGCGATCTGTCCTTCCCTGGCTGACTCGGATCACAGGCTTCTTCCTTAACTGCAGGTTTTGATGTTTGGCTCCTTCCAGTATTTCCCTTATTTTTTTGCATTGGGCCTTTTTGCAGATTTTTTTTTTGCTTGATAAAGAGATCTGGGATCATTGTGACAGCATCATAAATCTCTAAGCCAATACCTCATCACCAACTTCTTAATAATTTTACCATCACATTGATTCTATATATTGGAAGAAAAAAAAGATTTATTTCTTTTCCCAGATAACCTACCTCAGAGAAGCTGCCATTGCTGCTGTATCTCACAGCAGGACTCCCCTCAGCCCCAAATTTCCTTATCCCCAAATTTCCTTATCCTTCCACCGGTACTAGAGCCCATCTGACAGGTCCTGTTGCACTGTGACTTGCGCTGAAGTTTAGATTATTGCCGTTTTACTTGGCTATGCTGTGCAAAAAATATTTAATCACACTTACTGGCATCCTTTGCCAAGTACTGGGTGTGTGTTCGTGAACGCTGGTTTAATTCTGCTCTAGGTAATAAATACCTTTTGTTCTGCAGCTGGTTACTTTCTGTACTCTGTGGTTTCGAAAATGTGCAGCTCGCTTGACAAATGCTTGTCGGGTTGGAGATAGATCAGTAATTGGCTGAAACTGCCTGTCCCCAACTGCTATTTCTGTAGATGTGTTCAGCAGCGTGTGTTGGTAGAGAAGTGACAACAGTGAAGTCCTGGTGTTTAGCTGCAAAACCCTCTGTGCCGGCGCGTGGGGCAGCCCCGTCGCTGCGCCCTGTTGCCGATGAAAGCGGTCCAGCCTCTTGCCTGGGGCCAGCACCCGGAGCAGGGCTCGTCCTGGCACAAAGGCCGGGCGAGCAGGTCCTCGACGCAAAGGCGACAGGCACCACGTCCCCACGTGGCCGCAGCTCCCGCCGGGCGCTCTGCGGCGAGCAGCAAGCTCATCCCTGCAGCTCAGCGAGCCGAGGCTGCCGTTTGCTTCAAGCGCAGCCTCCCAGGGGCATCTTTTCCTCCCTTTTCCTGCCCAGGAGGGGAAGCTGGAAGGAGAGGAAGCTCGGCTCGCGGGACACGGCCACCGGCACCAGGTCAGTGTGTCTTCAGAAGCACTGGGACCCGGCGTTATCCGGCCCTCAGGGATATTTGAGCGCATGAGGATGAATTAACATAGCGCTCTGGTGCTTGGGGATATCCCTGTTCTCGTCACGCGCCAGCCTGGCCCTGTTCTGCTTTGCACGGACACGTCCCGGGCGGTGCTGCCTGCGCGGGGCCCTTCTGAGCAGCTGCAGCGCCCGGTAGAGCAGACGGTTGTTTCAGGCTTGTGTCTCTATTAGCAGGGTGTCAGGTCGGCGCAGCAGGAATTACAACCTCGCAGGCTGAGCCTGCTGCATCCAGGGGCTCCGTTCAGCTCCACTGAGCCCATTCCTAACTACCTGGCTGCGAACTGCTCTGTGAGACACTGCCAGACTCATCCCTGCCCTGTTCCCCGCTGGCCTTTGCAGATGTAGCGCGTGTCAGCTCACCCCCACTCTGTGGCATGGGCAGAGGGGAGGCTGAGGACGCTTGGATGCTGCTACTGAGCTCTGGGGCAGGGAGCAAGCTCTGCCCTGGGCAAGAGCTGTCACTCTGGGTCTGGGGACCTATATGAGGCCTGGGCATGTCCCTACCTCATGGCAAAGGGAGCTGGGAGTCGTTTCCACCGTGCACAGTGGGAGCTGCACAGTGGGCAGTGCAGCTTGCGGAGCCTCGGCAAATACCAGCCATGCCTAACTTCCCGGCACTAGTGGGAATGGGTCCTGAGGATGGGGGCAAGAACAGCAGAAAATACTGTGAATAGAGTGCAGGATATGATGAGCACAGCCTGTGGCATGGGAGACTGCAAGCCCTGCCTCTCCCTTGTCATCCCCTGCCTCAGCTGGACCAATATCCAAAGGCACCAGCTGCCCTGGCCTCTCTCCCTTGCGGACCATGATCCCGAGGCGCTGCAGATCCCACCAGCCTGGCACCATGGCTCAGGGACACGGGGAGCTTAGGGCCACTAGCCACCCTTCCCCCCAGAGCTGGCACCAAGAGGCACCTGCAAGTAGGTTTCAACCACTGCAATCCTGTGCCCATCCTTGGGGGACCATTTGCTCATGCGGATTTGCATTTCATTAATTAATTTAATACTTAATGAAGGATAATTTGCCGTAATTAAGGCCTGAACCTTGCTAAAGTGGAGGCTTTGGGGGCATAGCCAATTAGTGGCCATTGCTCAAGGCGGTGTGCTGCGGTGTTTAACGAGCTCGGGAAGCTGCGTGAAGGACGTGAGGCAGCGCCGAGGTCACTGTAAGGGAAGCAGCAATTACCCGGGGTGATGAAGCATTGCCCGATTACTCACCCGGTATAAATAGGCTCTTGCATTTATCCTGGGTGACTTTTAGCGGGGCCTGGGTGGGAGGAAGGGGGAACGGGTCTGCCACACCGGACACTGAGTGTGCGAGAGCCCAGTGGGGCTGTTCGCCACCCTGGCTGAACCCCCCCAGCACAGGCCCCCCCATCCCTCGGTGGGAGAACCCCGCAAAGCAGGGGTCCAGCCAGGACTAGCAGGGGAGATGTAGCTCCCCAATCTTGTGCAACAGGCGCTGTCTCCATGCCAGGGCTTCCCTTCATGCTCGCTGTTGGAGGCACCTTTCCCTGCTGGCACAGGGAGCATATGTCCTGCCTTGCTGGGGGAGGCCTGGCAGCTGACAATCTCCTTCTGCCACCTCTGTCTCCTGTGCCCTGTCACCCCCCCAGTATCCCTGCCCCGCTGATTCCTGCAGATCTCCCAGGCTTTGGGTGCTCCTCATAAACCCGCATCCCCAACCTGGCACCTCCAATCCTTGTGCCTGTTCTTGCAAGGATCCTGCTGGATCTCTTTGCTCCCAGCGCTGGTAAGAGGAAGAAAGATCTCTGCTCCAAGCTGCCCAGCCGCTGCCCATCCCTGCATTGCTGGCTCCATCCTTCCCAGGGCAGCCGTGCTGCGCAGTCCAGTGTCTTGACTCTGGTGCTTGAAGCCCGGTGACTGCAGACTGCTGTGCAGGCAGTGTAGAGCAGTGACGCCCACGCAGCAATGGGCCAGGAGCAGGTGGAGAGCAGTGCATGGACACCCAGTACAGATCCATCTCTGCCCGAGGCTTGTTTCCGTGCACCAAGAGGAATCTGCAGCCCCAAAGGGAGCTGGGTCCTTACTTGGCTCTAGGCAGACCTCCCTGTCCTTCAGGCCTTGCAGTGGTGACCTCTGTTTAAGAACAGGAGGCTTAGGCAGATCCTTCCCCATCAACGTGGTCTCAGGATGAGAGGGGGACACTTGTCAGTTGTGTTTTGGATGTAGAAGACTCACGCCCAGGTTGTCTTCCCGTTTGAAGAGACTAGAACCCCCCAGCTCTGAGCAAGCATCCCCAGCCCTGGGGTCCCTGTGCTCCCTGGAGCATGTCCAGAGTATCCCTGAAGGCGCAGGGGAGTTCAAGACTGTAGTCCCCACTCCTCAGCAGTGAACAGTGCCCAAGCCGAGCTGACGAGCCGTGGTCAGCCCTGAGGCCTGAAGCATGGGCAGTGGCTGGATCATCCCACTCGGAGATGGAGGTGGCATCCTTCAGGGAGCCAGGAGCAGGACAGCTCAGCTTCGTGCTGTGACGCGGCCTTGGCCTCCATTGCCATTAATCTCCATTGCACAAGGCCTCCATCGCCATCAGCTGCCGACGCCTGGTATTTCTGTCACCCTGGGCTTTCCCCAGTAGCCTCCAAGCTGTAGCTGCGGCTGGGTGTTAGAGGAACGACTTTCCTCGTTGGCGAGCAGCTGTGGTGGGACCTAATGCTGGCCTGATGTGACGGCGAGCAGGCTGGGTCTACTGGGCCAAGCACTGGGGAGGGCACCACGGGCCCCCAGTGCACTGTTTCCAAGCCCACTCCTCCGCGCAGCACGTGCAAATAAGCCTCACATCGCTGTGTTTACAGCTACGCATTTATAACAGTGATTAACGAGGGGAGATTAAGCAGCCTTTCAGGCATATTAAACATGTCTTTGGAAACTCCTGCTAATATCATTAAAGGGGGAGGTTGATGGCTAAGGACGCGGCAGTGCCAAGCTGCTGGCAACGAAGCCATTTGTGCGGGCAGGCAGACTCCTTCCCCCCTCCCAAGCGAGCAGACGGGTGACTCAGTGCAGGTCCCTTTGCTCCACCAGCCACGGGCGATGGCATCCCGCGACCGGGAGATACGGGACGACATGTGCTGCCTCTGCACCAGGCAGAGGCTCCGCCTGATTTATTTCCAGGATTTGCCAAAGCTCTCAAAAGAAGGATCATTATTTTGAGGAAATGAAATAATTTTGTAGGCAGAGGCTCTACTTAGAAATAGTAAAGAAACAAATAAAAATGAATCACTACAGCTGGTCAGAATTAGCTTTTCATGCAAATCTTTGATGGAAGTAGCAACATTTGTTACGGATATTTGCAGTGGAAAATTTCAATCTTTTGTGGAAAAGAAACCCCACTTCCCTGCATAAATACATTTGTCAAATGTGGGAAATACATTTATATTTTCCTAAGAAACATTCTAATTTTGATTTTCCAAAGAAAAAAATGAACAATTTCAAGCCAGATAGGAATTTCAGGGGATAACATTAGTTTGATTAGACCCCTAATTTTCTGTCCCTTCCTAAAAGATTCTCTCCCCAGATCCCTCAGTTTGCTGGACTGCAGGAGCGGATGCGAGGAGAGCAGCCCTCCAGCAAGGCTGGGATGTGCTGTCCACCACTCGCAGTCCTTGGTGAGTAGAGCTGCACAAGCAGCGGCTGCTGCCAGCGCTAAACCCCATCCAAAGAAAAGCAAGATACCTCCTCTTGCATTATTTTATGCAGGGAAGGAAGACAGGCCGTGGCAGTTAATGAATATGATTCATTATCATGCACATGCGGAGGGGAGCTTCAGGCTTGGAAAGCCCTCAGCAGACATCTGGGTCTGAGCTGTGCAAATGTGGTGGTGGTTTAGCAGAAATGCAGAGTTTTGGGTATCGCGGACACCCACGCCACTGCTCTCCGAGTGTTTCAGCTCGGCCAGCGCGTCAGAGCCTCAGGCTGGCGGCTGCAGCCTTTAACCAGGCTTGAGTGGGAAATGCCTCACCACCCGGGTTCAGCTTCTCTCCTCCACTTGTACGTCCTTCAGTGCTGTGAGACGCAGAGGTAAGATTCCCTGCAGAAATAGTGAAGGGGATCTGGACTCTGCCCAGCTCTTCCAGCCAAGGCTCTTCAGGCCCTTGCGGGGTCCCAGTGGGCATGGGAGAAATGGGCAACATCCAGCACACATAAGAAGCCGTGCAGGACAGCCTGACCTTTCTTTCCAGGGCTTGACTAGAGGCATTAAGAGAACAGCGTGCTGGATGGGACCTCAGTGGTGACTCTGCTGGGATGGTCCCAGTTCCACAGAGCCTCTCGCAAGGCAGGGATGTTGCAAGGGATTTGGCTGCCAGGTTACCTCCTACTCCCTTTGAGGGAATGGCTGGATGAACTCTGCTGTGAGAGGCCAGGGGAATTCTCCTACCAGCTGTCGAATGAGCACGCCTGGGTAGCTGCTCCAGGAGCAGGATGAAGGGACAGCTGGCAATGCTGGCACCTGATTGCACAGCCTGCTCTGTGGGTATTTGGTGAAAGAACGAGGTGAGAGCATAAATAAATGGGCTTGTGCATCTGATCTGAGCCACATGTGTTCAGCTGCAGGGACCACAGCCCAGGTCTGATAATGCTCTGCTTCCAGGCACTGGGAGAGGTAGGAGAACATGTAAAAATGGCTCAAGACAGCCCTGAACCACAGTGTTGTGGATTGTTTCCTCAGTATGTATAGCCCAGCCTTTCCCTTTTCCCGTGGGGATGTCTCTTTCCGTACTGATGTGTGGCCCAAGCAGGTAGGTAGCCCTAAACACTGTCCCTTGCAGAGAGGCCTTGGGGATGCCATATCTGCTGTCTGCTCTGCTCAGGTCCTGGAGCCACCCCCACCATTTGCTGTTGCTGATGCAGTTTGTTTTTGCAGCTATAGCTCCAACCCAAGAAAACATTTGTATAGTCAGAACATGTTTTATACCTGAAAACTTTGATACCACTTCTTCAGCTGCTGCCCTTGTCTCCCATCCAGCCAAGGAGCAGGTGGAAAACATCCTTTCCTGGTACAGGCCTCTGGGGCTGGGTTGGTGCAGGTGTCAGGGAAATAGGAGAGCAAGGCTTACTACCTTCTTAGGTCTGGTTTGCGTTAGTAGGGACAACAGACAAAAGGATCTGCCTGGCAGTGAATGTGAGGGAGAATATCCTACAGCTGGGTTTCTAGGTGGGAACTGCCAACACTGCTCAGCAGCCTGATTTTTGGTGTCTTGGCAGGTAGTTGTCACAGACTCTCAGGATCTAACAAGTTAGAAGGGACTTTGGGTTTCTCTGGTCCAGCCTCTTGCTTAAAGCAGGTCCTGAGTTGTTCAGGGTGGTATCCAGTTGGGGCTTGCATTTCTCCAAGGATGGAGATTTGGCAGCCTCTCTCATCCCTATTCCAGTGTCTGACCACCCTCATGGTGGAAAAGGTTTTCCTTCATATCTAAGCAGAATTTCCCTTGTTCCAGCTTGTACCATTGCCTCTTGTCCTGTTCCAGTGCAGGAGAGAGGACTCTCTTCTTGGAGAAGAGTCTGGTTCCATCTTCTCTACACCCTCCCATTAGGTAGGTGTAGACAGCAATAGGGTCTCCCCTTCACCTTCTGTCCTTTCAGCTGAACGAACCTATTTTCCTCAGCCTCTCCTCATCCATCCTGTGGATGAACTTTTTGTGAAGAAAAAATGGCACTTTTTTTACACAATGATTTTCTGCGTCATGATGAAGACTCCAGTTTTCCTGCTGGTGATGAAGTTTTTGAGTGAGCAGTATGAAAGCCAGTGCTGTCCTCACAGGACATATCCAGAGACATAGATACAGGCAGAAAAACCAGGAGATTTGTTCTGATCACAGATGCTTATCTATATCTTGGGTGGACTCGTGTGAGTGACTCCTGGGCGGGTTTGTGTGACTGGCTCTTCAGGTCTGTGCCAACATCCCACGCTCAGGCATGGAAACACTCTTGTGAACACGCAGTCCTGGCAGCCGACCGTGGCTGGAAGATGGAGCTCGTGGGCTTCTGCTCCTCTGCTTGGCACTTCCACATGGCGTGCTGGCTCCGGCAGTGACAAGGGGCTGAAAAGTGCCTGGCGCGGGCTCTTCTCTGACCGCTGACAAACAAGCCATGTTCCGCAGGGAAATGTGTCAAAGGCAAATGAAGACAGATCGCGGCAGACGCCTCCCCAGCAGGCATGATGCAAACGAGAATGAAAAATGCATGTGGAGGGAATGGAGCGTGTGGGCTGTGACAGCCTTATCCGGGTGGCGTGCTGGATGCCAGGCAAACTTGCAGCATCTCCTGGTTGCCAAGCAGGCTCCCAGCATCTGCTCGTAGCACTCGCAGCGCTCACGTGGGTGCCAGGCTCCTGCTCAGATCTGCTCTTACACTGGCAGTGGCTTTTACAGGACCCAGGACTGTTCACGAGCCCCTTCTTGCCCTGAACACAGAGAACAGGTCTCAGATAATTTCTGTTAGACTCCTGTTCTCCCTGCTTGGCATCTCTGTAGGAATCACCACCACTTCCAGGCCCTCTTACTCCCCTTGAACCTTTCCCAGCTTCCTCAGATGTCAGGAGATACCTCTGCTTCCCAAGAAGAAGAGGCCAAGCAAGGGGCCTTTGCTTTAGCCTTGCTGCACCAAAGCCCCTGGGCTTGTCTTTTGCCGCTCTAAAGAGGAAGATGGAGGAGGAAGATCCATTCCTGAAGACAGTCCATGAATGAGAGTCATTTCTATGCTGCCAAGGACCACTTGAGGCTTGAGTAGGACTCTGCCGTCTGCATTTGCTCTGGGCTGCTCTTCACAGCCTGGTCCCAGAGGTTTCTCTCTTCAGGCAGTGTCTGCTGGAGGAGAGCTCATGGGCACTTCCCTTTACCTGTTGCTCTTTGGCTCCACTGCAAAGGCAGCTTCTCCAACTTTATTCCACTGCTCAGAGATTTCCTTTTTTCCCCTGGACATCTCCGGAGATAATAAGTTCCTAGCCTTTGCAATGCATCTCAGTGCCTGGGGAAGATTTATATCTTTCATATTTTCCTTAGTTCTTTGTTTTCAGCAATTCTCTGATGTCCATTTGTGCCTTTGGTGAGTTTCCAGCCTTCATATATTAAGGTCAAAAATCACATTAGAGATGAACAATCACAGTTTGCCCCGTAAATTACAGATTTTCCATGACCAAATGAATTGAAAGTGATTGGCTGAGGGTCATGGCAGGGTTTCCTTCTAGACGTTTCCACTAACTGAGACATTATGCCAAGTTTCTGACTCACAAAAGTCAATGAAGCTCCAAGAATTGTTTTTACTGAGAGCTTAGTCAGTGGTGTGATCTGTTCTGGCGAAGCCCAGCCTGCTGTTCTCTTGGATGTTTTTCCTTTATTCGGCTTCAGGGAACACTCCTGGGAAGCCTGTGTGTCCACCACAAGAGCCCGGTGGTTCCTGCTTCTACTGTTGAAATTTGTTATTTGACTTTGTGATTCTTCTTGCCATTTTCTGGATGCTTCAGGGTGCCCAGAGCAGCTTTTCTCGTTAGTGGTCTCATAGTCTCCAAAGTGCTGACTTTGTCTTCCTCCAAATCTACTTTCCTCCAAAACGTCCTCCAAAACTCCAAGGCATTGTGGAAGGGAGGAAGATGAAGACAGGGAGCTGAGGACGCTGGAAGGTGAGCGCGGGAGGGGGAGTCCCCTTCCCAGAGCACCTCCACTTGCAGCCCTGGGTGAGTGTGGCAGGAAGCTGGCCCCAGCCACCACTGCCTTGAATTCAACCTGCTTCATACCGTGAAGAGCCTGGACCACAGGACTCCTGCTCGCTTGAGCATCTGAGAGCTTGCAGGGTGGGACTGGGGCGCTGTGGGGACCATTCATGCCTGGGAGGGGGGTTAAGCTGCAAAAAAAAGGCACCACTAGCAGTGTGACTTTTGCTCAGAGGGAAATTGCCTCGAGATCCACGCTTGAAACTACAGACTGCTTGGAGAGAGCTGGCAGCGACTGACAGAGGCTGGCAGAACCAGGGCCTGGCGGGGACCTGCCAGCTGAGCCTAGGGAGAGCCAGGCTCAAGCTGCCTCTGAAAGAGCATCCAGGCTCCTGGAGGGAAAGCTGGACCTAGTGAGCCAAGACAACTATTTAAGTGTGTGCTTATGGTTAAATAGGCCTGGAGCAGGGTGTTGCTAGGAGCGAGTGCGGGCTGAGTCAGTGGCTGCCGGCTTGGCTGGCAGGATGCCCGGGTCTAATCCTGGGTTTGTCTGTCTGTGAGCTGCAAAGCCTCCCCATGGTTTTCTCTTCCTCTTTTTCTGCCTACCAGACGGTAAAGGCTCCACCTGACTACCAAACGCTGGCCCAGGCTATCTGAGGAATCCCTATGAAGCCAGTGGTTATGACCGCTAGCAGATCCATGCCTTACTGGACCGGCACCTGGAGGCCTGGCCCAACGCCCCAGGGCATTGCAACTGAAACTGGATAGTTGTGTTCAAGCTACTGGACTGAGCTCTAGGCTCTGTATGAACACATGTAGGCCAGAGTCACAGCCAAGCGAGGCGGCTGCCGTGGCTGTGAGGCGGCTGCTCCCAGAGTGATGCAACGCAGCCTTGGCTGCTGGCTGGGGAGCTCCAGCACACGGGAAAGGGAAGCCCAGGAAGCCACATCTGCAGCCCCCGCTTGAAAACGGCCGTTGCTCCCAGAGGTGCTGATGGAGCGGCTCTCCAGCCTCTGGTCGACCGGTTCCTAATGGATACAGATGCTATGAAGAGCAGTTCTTCCTCTGTCTGTGCAGCACCAGCGCAGCAGGCCTTGCTCCCGGTCTTACCGTGACACCTGCCACACCAGTGAGTGGGATGATTAGGAAAGGGGAGTCACGGGACGTGGACAGGGAGGAGCATGCTCATGTCTGCAGCCTTCGCTGGCCGCGCAGGGGAACAGTGCCTGCACTCAGGTGACGAGAGACTGGGCAAGATAGAGCAGGACATGGAGACCAAGGCTTCTGAGAGGCCAACAGAGTCAAGAGTGTCCTCACAGAGCACGGCTGCGAGATTGCTTAGTGAAAGAGAAGACACTGAGGCCTCTCTCTGGTGGGAATTTATGAAATGGCTCCTGATTCCTGTATGCCAAAAACAGTGCCTGGAACACAGTTGGAAGTTTGAGAATTTGAGTGCAATCCAAGCAAATTCCAGAAAAGAATAACAGATTTATCTGATGACACCGCATTGCAGCTCACGGCTGCTGCACAGAAGGCATTGCAGAAATGTCTCTGCCTCTCCCCAGTGATGTATGAATCAATTGACTGCACATCCTCGGCTCAAGAGCTTATTTTCATTCATGGCATAACAACAAATGTGGAAGTGTCTGGAGTGTTCGTGAGCCTCCATGAGCTAAGATCTTGGTGGCTTGGAGATGTGACCCCCGTACTTGGACTGACTTAACTCTGCTTTGATAGCAGTGGAAGCAGGCCGGGGGACCGAGCCGACAACGGCTGGGGTCTCCTCTTGGCTCCCACCCGGGAGACACTGAAGCCTGCAGGTTAGTTATTGCCCACCATGGTGGTTAATGTTTGTATGCACCAGTGTTTTGGGGATCCCAGTAAGACAGGAATTCAAACTAGGGGAGGTATTGATTAAAATACCGTTAACTGAAGCTAATAGTAGAAGGAAAAAGAGGACTGATAATCTTACATCCCTTCGGATGCTGGGAACCCCGAGCTGCTGGACCTCCAGTCAGGGCACGACGCGTGGTGCAGATCCTGTCAGTGGAATGGGTCACAGGCGTTTTGGTCTTCAGAACGCTTATGGGATTTTCTTAGAAGAAAACAATTCTATTAATCACTCCTACTGTCAAACAAAAGGATGGTTACATGAGGCCGTGCCACTTCATTTAAGGGAAATATGAAGACATGCAGGTGGTGCAATCGCTGGTGCCAAGTGGGAGTTGCCTGCTGGCTCCTGAGTTCATCCTGCGGCCAAGGGACGTAGGCAGCACCTCACGGGCTTGAAGGCTGAGATGTACGTAAGACTGTAAAAGTGATGAAATAACTCCAGTGTCTTGTGCAGGTTCAAATGGACGTTGATGGTGAGTCTGAACGATATTTGGGGGTTATTTCACAAGGAAATTTTTTTTCTTTTTCAAAAGTAAAATCTATCTTTTTCAAAAGTAAAATCTATCTAATCTAGCCCAGTCAGACCTGGGCTGGACCCATCAGGAGCCCTGGGGTGCTCAGACCATATACTTGCAGGGTACATTGTGTCTGTAGGTGATGTTTAGCTTGGCTCACGAAGAGCATCTCACAGCCCTACACACATTTAGATGACATTTAGATATTTCACATTTAGACACTTTTTGCCCTGGATTGTACATGCATCAGCTTTGTCTGTAATTACTCCTTGCCTGGAGACTGAGAAACATGAGCTTCTCCCTCACCACCCTGGTGATCGGGTGGAGGAGTGAGGCAGCCCTGTCATCCCAGCTGGACCTGCCCTGCTCTGCCCCAGCCTGGCCTCAGATCCCTTCTGGCCTGGAAGGCTGTTTTTCTGGGGGGTGGGGGTTCATCCCTCCTGCTACGGGATCCACAGCAGAGTTCTTTGCATGTGGCTCCCTCCGCCTTCAGTGGAAGTCTCGCTGTCGGAACCGAGGGCTCTAGGAGGAGACGCGTTGCAGGCAGCACTTAGGGATCAGGTGCACTGAATCTCACCGCTTACACCCTTGCTCCCTACACGCTCTCGCCACCAGCAGAAGAAAGTTTAGGTGACTCGGCTCACGTGCTTTATAGACACCTTTGTGCATCCATCCGGGTCCATTTTTGGTTGCCGGGTGTAGGCTGGAGACTCTCGTGCTCCCACTTCTCCCCAGCTCCCTTGCATTTGAAGTAGCCCATGGGCTACCTTCTTTTTCCTCGTTTCAGGTTAAGCCTATAGCTGTATCGTTCATGCCAGCACTCATTGTAAGACATACCTTGACTACACATAATCAAGTGGAAAGTGGACAATTTAAAAGTTTTCCTAAGGACTTAAACCTTAATTCCCATTCATGTCCAGTGGAAAATTCTGAAGATCTCTGCCCTAGTCATACAATTGCACAAATTGCATTGGCAGAGACTGCCCTGAGTCAAGGAGCAGAAGCACAAGGGCTGGCTACACAGAGCCATGGGATGTATTTAACTCTGGCCAGCTCAGAATTCAGCACAAGCACTGACACTTAGCTTATTGATTTCTTCTCAGGAGAAATCTACTTATGTTTCATGAGATCAAACAGGCACCAGGCCTGGAAGGGTGTAATTTGATCGAGGCAAGCCTTTCATGCCTGCTGCGCCTAAAGCTCTGTCTCTGGAAATTGCAGCTCCTGTCCTGCCTGGGAGGGAGAGGACAAGCCTTGAGACCAAAATACTCTTTGGAGAAAATGTTTGGGGACCATTTAAGGCCTACATCCTTCAAAGACTGCAAAAGAAGCCCTATTATTTCTCATGGGAAAGCTCTCCTGTGTTACATGCCTGTTCACTATGCCTGTCTACCGTGAGCTGGGGAAAATGATGCCTTGGCCATCAGTAGATACGTCTGAAAGAGCATATGTGTGTGTGTGCTTGGTCTTTCCAGTCTGACTAACAAAGGAGCCACCGTTTTGTTGCACTGAGCACTGTAACGCCTCAAAGAAATGCCCTTGCCTCTTGGATCAAGCCCGCGTTGCTTCCCTGGGTGCAGTTGACTGTTGGAAATGCAGCAGTGGTGGATTCACACCAGCTCGTACTCAGCAGCCTTCCTGAATAAATCTGTTCAGCAGGAGACACACATCAGCTGCACACAGCTGAATCTCAGCTGCACACATCTGGAGATGATGTAAAGCCTCTGGACACAACAGAAGGTTAGTGAGAGGTTTTCTGGGTCACTCTGCAGCCCTCCCTCCCCATGTGCCGGCAGGTAGTTGCCTCAGCTGTAACAGAGCTTGTGGGAACATGGCATCAGGGGTGCAGACAGCTCAGATGCACATCTGGGATGTCCAGCCTTGCATAGGGCATAGGGATGCATAGGCATCTTTTGAAAGACTTTAGAGCTGAATGCCAAGAGCCAAGAAGATTCTGAGCCACGCTGACCAGGCTTGCTCTGATGCTGATACTCAGTAGATGCAATAGTTGTGAGGGGGTTCTGGACTGTGCCCAGAAGCAAGGCTTCTCCATGGGTCTGCCCTGAGGAGCTGTTCATGACCTTGAGCGTTCCCTGCTTCCCGACTCTGTGAAGGATGCAAGAGCCACCAGACACCCAGCCGCCCAGACACCATTGGCAAGATGAATAGTCTTCACTTTGCCAAGCCTGGCCTTTCACTACATCTCCCCAGTAATTAAATAGCGCTAACTTGCCACTGAGTCTTGTCTGACAGAGACACACGCATGACAAGTATTTTGGCCTCTGCTCCACTGGAGACAGTGCGGTGGCCAGATTTATCCTTGAGCAGTCCCAGGCAGAGGTTATTGCAGCAGGAGGCTGTTCAGGGATGGGGGGAGGCAACAGGGATACGCTAACCCTGTGGACAGGCTCCTGGGCATTGGGGGTGTCAGATGGGAGAGAAAAGGGGCCCTGCTGGACAGGAAAGCAGATGAGCCAGGGAGAACAGAGCTGTGAGGCCCCAGGCACCCAACCCCACGTTGGCTTTCCAGGCAGCCCCTTTCCCTCTCCAGTCTGGCTCCCCAGGACCCTTCCAGTGCTCCCCACAACCGCCCTGGGGTAAACCCTTCACGGCAGCTCCATCCCAGCTGAGCCCCTCAGCTCTCCATGACGTACCCCTCTCCCCTTTCCAGTCCTGGCTCAGTTTGGGAGAGGGGGTATATCCGAACCAGGGCCCAGCACTGTGCCCTTGTGCTGGGCAGCAGAAGGCCTGGGGGTGCCCAGGAGCATTTCGGGAGACGGAGTTGTCTCTGCATCGCTCTCAAGGACAAGGTGTTTCTGGAGCCACAGAAACCCGCCAGCCTCAGACCCTGCGCAGTGACTGAGCTCTAAAGAGTCTCTGGTGGCTCCCTGGAAAGGCTGCTCTGCTGGCAGAGCATCTGTGCTGCTGTTAGCCTGGTGTGGTGGGAGTTGCTGGCTTTAGGTACGGGCCTGTGCAGGCGGAAAGCACTTTCCAAACATCATTCTGTCTTTGCAGAGCTGTTAGCAAGGCACCTGCCTGGGACACGGCCGGTTGGAGTGCCCCTAGCCCACCCTCGTCTTCTCAGCCCCTTGCCACGCTTTGCTCCAGTCTGTCTTGCTCTGTTCTTATAGCTGCCTCCTCTCAGGAAAGCCGAAAAACAAGAGAGAAAAGCAGCTCAGCCAGGATTTTCCCACATTTCTCCCCGTGGGGGAGTGAAACTGGCAGCCCCCGTCCTCCTCTGCTCCCACCGGACCCGTGATGGTGGCACGCATCCCCAGGATGTGTTCCAGGTAAGCGGGGTTGCCGCGGGCATGGTGACTCACCGCTCTGCCAGCAGCTACAGCTGCAGACCGCACCGGGGCTGCGCGGGTCCAGCCAGCGCTGTGAGCCCCGCTCTGTCCTGGGGCCGGGACGTTGGCCGGAATAGCTGCGGGTGGAGAACTGGGCACGCAGGGCAAGCTGGGCTGCAGAGTCACTGGTGGAAAAGCGGTATATCTGATGCATCCACGGCACAAAGGACTTGCCTGGAGTACGTCCTTGCTTAGCTAACGCTCCACCGCTCCCAGCTGTCCTGTTTCTCCAGGAGGACCCCCAGCAGCCGGGCATCTTGCTGGGGTCTGAAGGAGGCAAGGAGGAAGCGGAGGGACCATCAGGAAGCTAGGACCAGCCAGCAGAGGCAATCTGGGTGCTTTCCACTTGCACGAGCCCGGTGTGGCTATCATTCCCGCTTGTGCGAGATGCCTGGGGCTGTCAGTGTGAGACCAGAGGGCAGAATGAGAGTCAGCGAGGAACTGAACACACCCAGAGCAGTGGTAGGCAGAAGGCAGCAAATGTGACGCACATGTTCATTGCTGAGAGAAGCTGTTACCACCTGGAATGCGCTGCGGAGCATCGACACTGCCGCCAACGCACCTTAGAGAAGTTTGGGTGCTAGCTGGAAAGGAAGGAGAGACCTGCCACCTCCCCTGGAAAAGAGGCCAAAGCCAGTGCAGGCAGCGTGGGTTTCGAGCTCGCCGTGTCCTGTGAGGACATGGGAGCAGTGAGGGCTGGGTGGTCCTGAGCAGCCTGCGTCCTTCTGCTCGAGATGGGGACGTCTCTCAGTGCCTACCAGGGAGACTCTGCCCCTGTCCATCTCCTGTCCTCAGAATGGTGACTGAAGCTGGATCGGTGACATGTCCCCTCTTCTTTGAGTCCCAGCAGCCTGCGGAGGGGAAGGCTCTTGGGTTTTCTGCGTGCCGCTTGTTCTGGCCACGTGGGCACAGCAGCCTGGCAGAGCAAGAGCTGGAAACTAAGTGTAAGGGAAGACAAACCTGCAGAATGGCAGTGTTCCTTTAGCTGTCAGTGCCACCTCCCTGAGATATGTCTCAGCCACGGGAGCCAAGGCAATGACTAAGGAGCATTTTTCCTCCTCAGTGCTTCTTGTCACAGGCTCGCTGGACTTGGGCGGGTGGCTGGGGAATGAGTCCCCGCATCCTGAGGGCCAATTAAAGCACTAGTGTGTGGCTACCTTGCTCCCCTTGTGCTCACTATTGCCTCCCTCTCTCCTCTCCCTCTCTGTCTCCCCCTCCCTTGTATTTATTCCTATCTTGCGTTTGTCCTCTGTGACTGCTGAGCTCTTCCCTCCCTGAAAGTTCTCAGGACCCCGTTTACCGCCCGTCTCATGTGGCACATCCCTCCCAGCACAGGTCCCCCTGTCATCCTCTGCCTGGCCAAGGCTTCTGCCGTCACCCGGTGCGGTGCTCCGTAAGGGCTTCCCTGCCTGTGCACCCAGTCTCAGGCTCTAGTTCTGCCCTGGCTTCACCCGCATGACACGTTATGGGACTGGGAAGCTTTTTCCTGTATTACCTGCTGACCTGTGGTCAGTTTGGGGACTGCTACTGGCAGATCAGGATGAGACACACGGAAAGGCCACAGGCTCTTGCCTCTCAGCGCTGGTCCTTCGCAGGGAGGAGCCAGGGGCCGGGGGTGTCACATCGGGGACGGGGTGTTGTATGTTCTTGGGGAGTGTTAGCAGGGAGCAAGTGTTAGGTGCGGCATGGCCCTGCAGCAACACCACAGAGGAGCCACTTTGGCTTACGGGCCAGTTTGCTTGTTCGGTTGCCCAGAGATGCAAGGAGAGAATCTCCCCCCCAGCCACCTGCACCCTTACGTAGTCTGACGCCTTCCAAAATCCATCCTCCATCTCAGGCTTGTGACAGTGTGATCACAGCCATTTCTAATGGCTCTTTGAGCAGTACGAGATCCTCAGTGAGCTTTGGGCCGGCTTTCTGTCACCAAGTCGGACACCAAGGGCATGGAGCATGGCCAGGACACGGAGGGTTTCTGTGATGGGCTTGTGTGAACAGGGTTTCCCCTAAAAATCTGCTACAACGGAGCAGTGGAAGGAAGCTGAGGCCCAGCCCAAAGCAATGACATTCATTAGTGAGCCAGGGGAATCTGGACTGTGCATGAACTGGGATGTGGGATGTAGGAAACAAACACAATATGTCCACAGAGAGGTCCGAGGCAGAAGTTTTTGTGGCCTGGGGCCAGAATGGGGCTGATCAGTGAAAGATCAGCTCTCTTGTCACCAAGGAGGAAGAGGTGGCCTGAAGGGCAATTCTCCCCTGCAAGAAACTCCAGTTAACAGAGCTCCAATTAGCAGAGCTACTCATTATCCTGCCAGACTCCCAGCGCTGAAAGCTAGAATCATGCAGTCACTATGATTATAGACACAGTCAATTGCAAATTGAAAGCAATTTGCAGCAGGGAATTTGCCTGGCTCTGTAATGTGATGTGTATATTTACAGAGCCTTATATAGCAATATAGTCATTACGTGTTATTAATAACATGGCCTGTTTTTATAAATAAAAGTGAACTCTCTCCCTGAGTTCGCTGCTTTGCAGTGTAGCTCGAGGCACCGGCTCCCTCCAGCAGCACTAGCGTTCCTGTCCCAGTGCTTCAATTTTCTTCTCGTGGCCCCGGGAGCGGGGGGTGCCCCCAGGGCCCAAAGACTCCCCCCATGGTGTAGCCCCAGTTTTCTGATAAACCGAGACTCCTGTACCACATGCAGGGGTGGCAAGTGGCTTCAGGCCCTGATGTGGGACGGCTTGGGCTGGCGTGGGGGTGTCCTAACTCCCACCTCCCCCCCGAACTCTTCTCCAAAATGCTTTCTTGGGATGGCCTCACGGGCAGGGCAGAGCCTTTCCCAAGGACCTGATGGCTTAGGGGCTCTGCAAACAGGTGCCACACTCCAATCCAGATGCATCTACACCCGCGCTGTCCCCTCTGCAGAGCTGCTGGCCGCTGCCTTATTCCTGCAGGATGAATTAGAGGAACATACTCCTAATCCTGACCCTCATGAAAACTCCTTTTTGATGTTTCAGATTTACAAATGCTCCTGAAATCCTTGATTATTAACATCACCATTATATTATTAATAAGGATGCTATAATGATAATCATATATACCATATATGGCATTCATATATATCATAATGATATCCATGCTATAGTAATTACTAGTATATAATTAATAGTATATCGAGCTAAGATGCAAGACATCTGTTGTGCCAGTCACTGTATATTTAGAAATAACATAATCTTGCAAAAGTCATTGTACCAGTGACTAGCATGTCTTGAGTTCTTACAGTCAGACACAGGTTTTGAAACATCTTCAGCCCACACTGTGTGTGTGTGCACGTGTGTATGCGCGCACGCGCATATACAGATATTCAGAATGCCACAAAAAACATCTATTTTTTGCAAGTGAATCAGAGGGAGTGAAGTTGCACAGTTTTTATTCAATGTTGTTTGGAAATGTTAGCACCAATTTTGCTAATTAAATTCAGCTTTCTGAAAAAAAAAAAAAGGAACAAAGGGCTTAAAATTAGACATGGGCTTGTGTGTATTTCTAAGACAACTGTCCATGAAGGAACAGCTCCGGAGGGAACTTGGGCAGGTCGTACAGTTTTTTATCCTTTTATTCAGGGAAATTGAATTGCATGGAGTTTTCTCTTGTCGGTTTGAGGCACAGAGGTGGACTGTAAGGGGACTTGTTGTAGAATAAACTCAGGATGGCCACCATGTCACCCTGGATGCCTTGGTCTCCCCCTCGCAGTAGTGACAGCAGCAGGGGTGGAGCGGTCCATGGGACGTGCGAGAAGGCTCTCAAGATGTGCCAGATAAACCAGGAGAAACTGAAGACAGGTCAGCTCATACCGCTATCTGCAGTCCATCCACACCACGCTCTGTGGTCCGCCTCAGCTTGCTCCAAGGTCGGCCCACGCTACGCTTAGTGTGCTGCAGCCTCCGAAGTCTGCGCGAGTTCCAGCTCCAAGGGTGGCTCAGGATGGGGCAGGGAACAGGAGACCAAGCGCCTTGGATTTCTGTGGTAGTTACAAGGAAATGAGTGGCTGTGACCTGCTGGAGGGGGAAGCCCCAGCTGTGCTTAGGAGCAGCTCATTTACATGCTAATGAGGCCTTTCAGCCTGGGTGTTTCTCTGCTGCCAGAAGATATCAGGGTGATGGATGATGCTGTGTTCCCAGATGTCCCTTCCCAGCTGCCTGCCGAGAGCCTCCGCTCTGAGTGAGCGCAGGATGGTCAGCCCAGCTCCGAGCGCGCAGGGGCCGGTGAGCCCGGGTCTGAGCTGCGCTCTTCTCCAGAGCAGGGCCGGCTTGCTGGATGGCCTCCGCGCCTGGGCCCAGGACCCCGAGGCGGCACAGCCCAAGGGGATGCTCTCTCACCACCCACGGAGCCGCTTCCCCTGCACCTCAATAACCAGTTTGTTCTTCATCACCTAATCTCCTACTAACCACATTTAATGCCCTAATTTAGGGCTTTGATTAATTTTGTTATTAACTACATATTATTTAATTAACACACCTTGAAAGAAACTCTTTCTCGTGACACTCTGTGTTGTCCATCACTCTGCTTGCTTTCACCCGGAGATAAAACTCTTGTTTGAATGCTTTCTATTTATCAGCCGCATTCTTGGATAGTTTGAGTTATGGCCAAGTTTCAGACTGAATCTCCATGTGGTTGTGTTGGTTTCAGATGCTGCCTGTTTTTATCCATGGCTGATGCTCTCTTTTGAGGTTGTGGTTAATGTCAAGAAGGTGCTGGCACTTAGAAGTAAGGTGAGCATTTAACACACAAGGTGTTAAATGCACTATATATGCACTTACATACACTAGAAAACAGTCTTTAGAGAGGGAGAGAGAGAAGGTTGCCCTGTGCTTGACTGGGAAGTGCTCCTGGCCTCTTATTCTTGCTCTAGGCTACAGATTCACCCACTGTTTTAGTTGCTTCTCTTCTCTCAGACTTTCCTAAGGATGGAGTTTGGGGTAGAGGTGTACAAATACTCTATAGGCAGGACTGTTCCTGAGCTGAGGCTGGAATCTACAGTCCTTTCAACCACGTGAGACACCATGGGTCTGCTGGGGAATGTGAGAGCTGGATCCTGGGAACAGAAGGGTCTGGAATGACCCCCAGAGAAAGCAAGGAGCAAGGAATCAGATTTCTGTCTCCAATGGTGCAGCCTGGTCCACAGTGTGGGCGCATGCTTCCAGTCCTCACTTTGAGGGCTATCTAGTACAGACACTGCCTCAGCATCTCTGTCCCTGCCTAGTCAAGGGGGAGGTCTTTGACTTCCTACTGAAAACATCCTGAAGGCAAACCAGGGGACTCCGGGAAGAGGAAGTGGGTCACACTCCAGAAGCACGTCAGGAAGCTGGGGAAAGAGATGGAGACAAGAACAGCTGCAGGGATGGGGTGCTGATGATTCCTGTGGGAAGCAGAGGCCAGGCTGGAACGTGTGAGTGAAAACAGCAGCAGACCAGGTCAATGCAGGGAGGCAACAGGCTGGATGGAGAGAGATTTTTTTTTCCAATGTTCTGTTTGCCTTTCACAGTATTATAAATTCCAGTCCTGTCTGGGCCCGGAGACTGTCTGGAGGCCAGAGGGCACTGCGGCTGCCAGCAGCGCGGGATGTGAAGGAGAGGCAGAACAGATAGCTCCGTGTCGAGCTGGGCGTAGCACAGGGCTCAGTCTGAGCACAACCAGCCCAGCCTGGTACCATCCCCTGTGCTCACCCTTATGGAAGAAGGGGCTGCCTTGAGAGGTTGGAATCCCCAGAGAAAGGGAGTTGGGACTGAGAGAGGGTTGTAAGTATAACGAGGCAACCACAGGGTTTAGGGCTGCAGGGAGAAGAGAGGCACTGGCCGGGTGAAGCTCCCTGCCCACCTTGGAGCCTCCTGCTCTTTGGCAGGAGCTGAGAAGAGGGGGACCCCAGAGCTCTCTGCAGGTCCCCTCTTGCCTAGCCCAGCTGCTGCCGGTTCTTGGCCGAAGTCTGTCCAGCACCATTAGCTCAGGCCACCTTGGCAGAAACTGTCTGCCTTGTTAATTTAATGAGCCCCTGCCTTAATGCATGGCAAATCCTGACATAAATAAAATAAAGTGTGTCAAAGTGGAGCTTCTTTCCAATCACAATTCATTAGTGAGCTCCAAGCCACTGGCCTGACCAAAATCGATACTCCCAGTTGGGGAAAAGCAATTCGTATCTCTCATGGGGGATCTCAGGAGGAGGCAGGTACCTCCCGCATAGGCATGGTCTGGGCAGGGTCTAACCCCTGCAGCAGGGTCTCCCATGGGTTCCACCTGGCCTGGGTCATCGGTACACGGCACAGGGTCAAGGGCATGGTCTTTGCTCCCTCACCCAGCCTCTCCATGATACAGGAATGCACGAGCTGTTGGGGTCTTGGCATGACCTGAAGTGGGTTGGCCACAGCAGGACACAGGCTCCTCGCCGCTAAATGGGGACCTGCCTGGGCTCCCCACACACCTTCTGCTTCTAGGAGCTGTTACGAGGCTGGGCAGCTGGCGTCATGTCCAGGTACTGACTGTTCATCGTGCTGGTTTAGTCCCTTGTCTCCTCCTTGACGGAAGGAACAGCCCCCTCGATCCTTAGCATCCGAAGTGCTCCAGAAAAGGCCAGACCAGAGCAGCATCCCAGGAGACGAGGACAGTCCCTGGACTGAACATGCACTCTTCAGGGCAGCTGTGGGCACTGGGAAGAGCTGTGCAGGACAGTGCAAGGTCTTGCAAGTGGTGTGAAGCTGGATGGCAGGTGCTGGCTGGGAGGATCAGTGCGCTGGCCTCCACTGTGTGCTCTGAGAGATGCCTCTCCTGGAGCAAAATGCACACCCAACTCTCTGTCATCCCTTGTCCACCCTCTGCCTGGAAAGCCCTGGGAAGGATCTTGGGCACTGCCCATTGCTGTGGCCACCGGGGCTAGGCTGATGAGCAGGACCCAGCGGCCTGATCTTTTATGAGCGGGCCATTGTGTGGACTGGCTTTGTCACGGATCTCTCTGCTACTTGGATTATTTGGAGCCCTTGGAGCACAGGGATGGGGCCAGAGGGCCCAAGGCTGCTCTGGCCAGAAGCTACTTTGTGCCTACAGGAAGGGTCTGGTGAGAAAGTGTCTCCTTCCTGGAAAGCAGTGGGCACTCTATGAAGCACAGTGTGCCAAGGTGGGTGTATGGACATGCGGTTGCTGCCTGTCCCTCAGGGAATGCTCCACTCCTGGCACTGGCTCTGTAGAACAAGAGCCAGGGCAAATTGCGGAGGACTGGCTGCCCTTGGGCAGTGCCGGGTCCAACCGAGGGCTTCGTGCCAGCTGTCCTGGCTATCTGCTGGGGCTGCTGCTTCTCTCAAAGCTGAGAGGCCTCCTGCTTGCTCCTGCCTCCCCTGCACACAGACTCTCCCAGTGATTCCTTTCTCTGACGCTCGGGATCTGAGTCCCCCCTGCTTCGCGGCTCTGACCCACTGCAACTCCTTGGGCAGACCCCCTTGGCAGGTCCCTGTGGGTCCCAGATGTGGAGGGCGCTGGCACTGTTCTGAGTCCAGTGAGGCTTATGGCATGGAGGAGATGGGACCCAGACACCCCCGGGGTTGCCTGACCAGGAGGACAGATCTCAAACAGCCTAAATGGAGTAGAAGGAGAGGGGCTGAGCCTCTCTGGGCCTCCCACAGCCCTGTCCAGAGCAGCGTGAGTGCTCAGCCACGTACCACCATCCCACTTCAGGGCAGCCTGACATCTCCCAGCCAAGAGCGCTGACCATGGGGGCTACGACCCTGTGAGGGGAGCCTGGCACGGAGCATCTCTCCCACTGCAACCCTCCTCAGCCCGTGGGAGAAGTCTGAGAGCCGGCTGGGCCTTATCAGCCGTGGTAGGCGCAGGAGAAGCGGTTGAGGGGACTGAGGGCAGGCAGGGGTTTAGTGGTGAGGGAGCTTGGAGAGAGCTGCCAGCTCTGCCTGAAGCGCTGTGATCCGTGGAGGTGTGAGGACTGGGGCCAGGAGGGAGCTGCTCTTCAGCTGCAGCAAGACCAGGGAATTCTGCACCGAGCTGGCACGGGCACCTTCCACTGATGATGCTGAAAAACAGTGAAGGATGGGGCATGGAAGCACCTTGATGGTGGAAGAGTGTGTGACTGCCGAGAAACGGGAAGGAATACCCTCTGCTGCTCTCGGTGGGCAGCTGCAAAAGGAACCAGATCAGCCTTACCCCAGACCTCCTGCATCCCTTCCCCACAAAAGCCTCGTGGGCAGTCTAGACTCAGGAGTGGCTGGCAATGTATTAACCCACTTATCTGTGAATTAGCATCAAATTATGGCTATAATTCAGAAACTGATGCTGCTCAGAGTAAGAACTGGGTAGAGTTAACTGGGAATCACATTGTTTGGATTCAGCTCTTCCCTCAGGTGTGGTAGAGCATGGACTCTGGCTGGTCTCTGGTTTGGGTTCAGCAGGGACCAGTGCTGACCTAGCAGGTTCCAGTCTGAGTTCAGCTGTCCCTGGTGCTATTCAGACTCAGTTTGGCCTGGAGCAAGTCTGGATTCATTCTGGTTTGAATTCATTAAGATTTTAAAATAGTGCTCAGGCTCAGTTCAGGTTCAAGAGGAAAGGAGCAATTCATACAAGTTGTCATTGAGTTGTCTACAACTAAGGTTCAAATTCTAGTAGTGAAGGTGGTTAAATTCTGGTAGAAAGTCCTGAGGAAATGGAGGTGTCTCCTTTTAGAGAGATCTTTGGGTCTGGATTAGATGGCTTTTTGCAACAGATATCTTGGATAGTGATGTGGTACCTGGCCTGCATCAAATGGGAGGTCAGACTGGACGATCTGGTTGTCTCTTCTGGCATTAAACACCACAACATTGTGAACACGCAGGGATGTTCCTGAGAGTCTGAGGGGAAATTGGACGGGTTTCAGTCCCAGGCTTTCCCACACTGCATGTCCCCTTCTGTTATCTCCAAACACTTAGAGTTTTGCACTGCTGTTCTAGCCAGTCCTGTTGCATCTGAATTCATGCAGTGTATCTGCAGACCAAACTCTTCTTACTGAAGATTTTGTTCAAACATTTCCAAGTTTGGTGCTAGGTTTTGATGAGACATAATGGTCGTAATAGCTCTTGAACGTGTCACCAGTGGCTCCCAAGGCATACTTTGGTCCTCCGTTCCTCCACGATATAGTGTATATTACGGATGCAGCCTGTGCTGCCAGACGAAGTTGTCCTCCCTGGGGCAATCTGGCTCAGGGTTGTTTCTTTCCACACTTTTGCGTACAGAACATTCATTGCCAAATTACAGCTACAAGAAAAGTGCTGTGTCAAGACTGATTCATCAACCTTGTTTAAGAAAAGTTCATTAGTGGTAAAAGTTCTTTGAATGAGGTGTATTTCATCTCAGGAACATGCCTGACTGGCCAAGGCACAGGTCTGGGGAACAGAGCCATTCTGCGCTATCTGTCTCTGAAGAGTCTCAAATCATCTGCCAAAGCCACTGAGAAAGGTTCATTTTTGCAGCGAATGACTCCAGGATGATTCCTCTCCTGTATCAGATCAGCTGTGAACTGTGAGTTCTCCCCGGGTGCTGCTGAAGAGAGCAGCAGTAAGTTTATCCAAGCTCGTTGGAGGGATGAGTTACCAAGACCTGTGGATTCTTCTGAATACGACTATGCCCCCACATTTCCAAAAAACCTGCAGCTGCTTTAAAGCAAATGCTTTAGAAACACCTTCCCTGTGACAAAAAGCATGGAGGGGAAATGCCACTTTGAAAGGATCCTTCCGAAATAAAGCATTAGTGAAGGGAAACACCTTCAGCTAGGGCTGCGTCTCATTCATACCTGGCCGTGCTCTGGAAACGTGAATAGACTGTTCCCAGGGCGGGAGGGGACTGTAAAGGTGCACATGTCAGGCCGGGTGGTCTCTCAGACTGCGGAGTCACTGCTGTGACTCCAGCATGGCATCAGCAGAAAGCCAGTAGCACAACCAAGACACGGAGCATCGTTAAAATAATAGCTACACTACAGTTGTCAGCCCTGAATTATGATCTGGGCAGCAGCTGCAGATGCCATCAGCAATTTACTTTCAGAGGGAAAGTGCTCAGCACTTACAAAAATCACATCCATGCTACAGTGTCTGGAGGCAAATGCATGAGACAAAAGCACCCCGACAGCGCGCCGTGCCGTGTTTGAAGTACGGGAGAGCATGTGGCTGAACATGCCGCAGCCAGTATCTCCCTACAACAAGGCACAAAAAGCTTGCAGACACCTTTGGAAGAACTTAAAAGGAAATCCCAGGGTGATGGAGCACAGATGAGGGCTGGAAAGGATCAGCAGAACCTACAGGGATGCTGGATCCAGCACATCTGCATTACCCCTACAGTCATTGGTCTTCCTGGACTTAAAAATCATCAGGCTTTGATACAGGTTTTGTATTGCTGATTTTGAAAAAACATTCTGAGAAACTGGTACAGATTAATAAAGGAATATATTAGCTCTATTTTGTCCTTGACCTAAATCTTGTATTTCCCAGGTATGCTTTAAAACGAGTTGTTTCTAGAATGTTTTTCATTCATTTTCACTCTGTTTCTGCACTACTTCTAATTGGTTAATGGAACTATTTGATAGGATTTACATAAGTTTCAAAAGAGAAAAAGAATAACATCGGAAAATGCCACAATTTTTGAATGAGAAAGCAGCAAAAAGCTATTGAAACAACCTTATTAAAATTTACCAAAGTATCATATGATTTTGAAAGAATTCTTTCTCACAAAAAATGTTGGCTTTTGGAAAGGATGCAGTGCTGGATTAAAACAGTGACGAGTTGTTGTTGTAGTGAGGGCTGTAACTACGCAATCGCTGCCCAGGCAAGAGCAGCTCTTCAGCACATGCTTAAATTTCCCTGGGAGCATGTGCCAAACATTTGCTGCGGCGTGCGGTGCTTGTATTTCCCTGCCAGGGCCACCTCATTCTGCGTGTGGGATGGTTTCTTCTCCAAATGGCTGGCGTTTATTTTTATCCCCATCAGTTGCCGTGTGGGTCTGTGCTGAGCATCCAAGCCTGCCCTGACGGAGGATGAGCTCCCGCAGTCGCTATCGACACCATCACGTCTGATTTCCCTGGCAGTGTCCTACATGCTCCGACACGGTCTCCTGTAACCATAGATACACACAAGCAGTGCACGGCAACAGTTTTCTGTGTTTTTCTCTTAGACACCACCAGCCTTCTCGGGTATGCAGTGACTCGGGTTGCTACCAGAGCAAGACTCTGCAAGGCTGAGATTTTAAAGCAAATATAATCTGTGGATTTTCTAGCCCAGGCTAAGCAGCCCCTTTCAGTGCAATGGAGGGAGAGCCCTATTACAGCTTGTCTTTGCTCTGAGCCTCCCACTACCTGTGAAAGCCTGTGTCCCACCCATGGACACCTCTTCCCGTTTAATAACAAGGTCCTAACTAACCTCTGGCCCAAGCTCTGCTTTGGCACATCCATCCAAGTAGCTGTGCTCGTCTCCCTTGGGAAGCCTGTCCCGACAGCCTCAGGGATAGGTGAAAGAAAGGATAGAGAAATGTGGTAGGAGCTCTGCTAGCTGCACGTGAGGTTTTGGAAGCTGCAAACAACTGGCCTGTGTGATTTGAGGGGAAGATATCACGTGTGTCCCAAAGAGTTTGCTGGCAGGAACCTCCCCTCGGCTCTACACCTAGGCAGTCCCCTAAGAGCTCTGGAGGGTTTTCCAAAAAACAGAGCTCTCCCCAGTCCCTCCAGCGTTAGGAGCAAAGGTTAAGGCTCCCCAGATCTGAGCAGGAATGGCTTGTCTTGGAGACATCGTGCCCTCAAACGTTCTTGCTGGATAAAATCAGTGCGGACTCCGGGAGGTGTGAATTTTGCAGCAGCTTTGGCCCATCCTGGCCTTGGCACGTCCTGTAGGGACAGATCTCAAACGGCCCCAGAGCTTCCAAGGAGCATGTGACAGTCCCTGAGGACACGTGAGAGAGGTGCCACACAGGTCCTGCCTATGTGTAACCCTGGTGCCTGCTCCCTGAGGTTGGGCAGTCCCTGCACTGCCCGGGAAATGCAAGAGGAACGAGAGTGGTAGAGCAGGGTGTGATGTCTTTGGTCTGAACACATTACGATCACTCCTGCTTTCGGCCTTGGTTGTCTCCCAGCCCTGCAAACCGGTCGCCAGCCTCAGCCTCCAGGGTAGATTGTCATCGTAACTCCTCTCTCTGCAGCATCTTGGGACTTCCTCAGCCTCTGCATCGTGGATGCAGGCACCCACATGCCCCGCTGCCCTCCCCGAGCCCAGTGACCCAGTGTGCCCTCACTGCTGGGTGCCAGGAGAACCCCGTCAGGGACCGGCCGAGCCCTCGTCCTGGGGAAGGGACCGGCTCCAGGGAGCTGCACTGCATCCGGCAGCGCGGGCCCGCATCTCCACGGGAGCAGCTGCTTTATGGAGAGAGAGCTGCATTGCCATAAAACGCTAGCGTGGAGCACAGAGAAAACATCCCCCTGTGACAGTGCCCTGCCTGAGCTTGCACGGGGTTGTAGCTTCATCCTGCAGCTTCCAATCCCAGCCTGTCCCAGTTCCTCCGCGTGTATCCTGCAGTTGCTCTGAGCTTGGTTGGCCAGGTCTGGGGTAACACGTCTGTACCCACAAGTCCTGCACCCAGCGCGTTTAATCTGCTCTGCAGGAAAAGCGCTTGGGGAAAAGGCCTCTGCAGGAAGGTGTCTGCACGTCAAACGTGTCGTGGAGAGCTCTGCACGGGCTACACAGAGCGGCAGGTCTGTCGCAGCAGCCTTCCCCGTGCCCAGCTCAGACACCCCGCGCCCTGTGCTGCCGGAGCATCCACCCCGTTTCCCCGGAGCTGGCATCCCCGGGGGAGGGAGCACGTAGGAGGGGGCAGCAGCCGCCGCCCGCGCAGCAAGTCCAGTGCTACTGAGAGCGTTTGCTGGGTGCTTGGGCAGAGGGTCCCACCACAGGGAACCTCAGAAGAAACCTGAGTGTGTGTGCGGCAGACAGAGCTTTTCTGGACACAGGTTCACTAGCATGGGCTGGGCACCTCTGGTGACCCCCTGTCCTGCCCACTAGCAGCGGTGACAGCTCTGAATGGCTCTCTAATGTACGTATTGCTCTGTGTATCTGCTCCGTACCAATGCAAGGGTATTTTCACAAAACGCTGGTGCCACGTTCCAGCCTGGGGGGCGGCTGGGACAGCAGATGGGAGCACGCACCGGAGCGCAGAGCCCTCTGGGCTGGAACAGAGCGGCCAGAGCGTGGTCACCCTCTCCGTGCTCTGCTCTCGGGACTGGTGCATTGCTCAGGACAGCAGAGAAGAGCGGCTGCAGCCAGGGGACGGCTGTGGTGCAGCAGCAGTTGACGGAAAAGCATGCTCCTCGCTCCGGCGCTGGTGCTGAGCACAAGCAGCAGCAATGCTGTAAGGCTGTGCTGGGAGCTGGCAGGGATCTTACACTGGCTGAAAAAATATTGTGAGGTTTTTGCCTGGATCCCTCCTGAGCGGCCCAGCAGAGTGGCCTGCTTTGAGGCTGTGTCCCCCTTCCACAACGTCCCCTCTGCTGCGCCTCCTCCCCCGTCCTCTGCTGCTCGCAGGTACCACCCGCACCCTCCTGCTCTGACCTCCAGCACCCTGACCCCCCATATTCTCCTGCATCCCCAAAGCACAATCCCCTGCAGCACTGCTCACCCCTCCCAAAATCCCCACACCCCCAGAGCACCCCTGTGTCCCCAAGCAAACCCCCCACCCCTCCGCATCCCCACGGCGTCACGCCCTCGGCACCTCCACGGCCAGCCCTGCCACCCCACATCCCCATGGTCATTCCCCATGGCAGCGTGCCACCTGCATGGCCCTAGCCTTGCCCCACGGTGCCACACACCTGTGTCCCCCCTATCTCCCGAAATTCCCACAGCAACGCTGCATCCCCATAGCACCCCGCCACCTCATCCCCACTGACACACCGGGGTACCACTCCTCCTCGCATCCTCCATCTCCCTGTATCCCGAAGGTCCTCCTGCCACACCACACCAAAACATCCTCCACGTCCCCCTGCGTCCCCACAGCCCCCCGTGGTGTCACAGCCCCCTGTATCCCTCACACACCACCCGCGGTACCACATCCCCCTGCTGCAGTCCCCCCACCCCTCCGTATCCCCACGGCCCTCCGTGGTGCCACATTCCCCTGCATCCCCAGGCCTCCCCCCCCGGCCCCCCCGCCGTGGTACCACATCCCCTGCATCCCCCCCCCCCCCACACGGTACCACATCCCCTGCATCCCCGCCCCCCCCCACGTGGTGCCACATCTCCCTGCATCCCCGTCCCCCCCCACATGGTACCACATCCCCTGCATCCCCATCCCCCCTCCACGTGGTGCCACATCCCCCTGCATCCCCATCCCCCCCCCACGTGGTGCCACATCTCCCTGCATCCCCCCCCCCCCAACATGGTACCACATGCCCTGCATCCCCCCCCCATCCTCACAGCCCTCCATGGTACCACATCCCCCTGCATCCCCAGGCCTCCCCCCCCCCCCCGCCGTGGTGCCACATCCCCCTGCATCCCCGTCCCCCCCCCCCCCCACATGGTACCACATCCCCTGCATCCCCAGCCCCCCCACGAAGGTACCACATCTCCCTGCATCCCCGTCCCCCCCCCCCCCACGAGGGTACCACATCCCCTGCATCCCCCCCCCCATCCTCACAGCCCTCCATGGTGCCACATCCCCCTGCATCCCCACGCCCTCCCGCAGCCCCCGCACCCCCCTCCTCACCACACCCCCAGGCCCCTCCCCGGAGCCTCCCCGGCCTCCGCAGCCCAATCAGGGAGGGCTGGGCGAATTCAAACCCCGGCCCCGCAAGCGCCCGCGGCGGCTCTGCTCTGCGGGAGGAGCCGCGGCCGGGACCAGGGCCGCGGCCGGGGGGCTGCTGCCCCCAGCCGGGGAGCGGGGCCGCTCCGCTCCGCATGGGCTCTGCGAAACGCCGGGCGGCCGCGGCCCCGACCTGCCGCCCGGAGCTCAGGTGAGCCGGGGGGAGCCGCGGGCGCTGGGGGCTCCGGCGAAGTTCGGCCGCGCTGTGGCCGGGGGGGGCGCCGGTGCCCGGCTCGGCTCGGCTCGGCTGCGCAGGGCGCCGCCCGCCCGCGGCTCCGCAGGGGCGGCGCGGCGGGGAGGGAGCGCTCCCGGGGGCGGCAGCGGTCCGCGCTCCCCCCGGCCCCGAGCGCCGCTCCGCGCTGCCTCCTCCGCCGTCTCCCGGCGGCATCGCCCCCCTCCCGGGCGCCCTGCAGAGAGGGGGGGCCCGAGGGAGCCGGGGGGCTCTCGGGAGGGCCAGCGCTCGCCGGGGTCTGTGACGGTTCTGGAAAAATAGCGGGGCTTGGAAGAAACATCGCTGCTACACTGGAAAAGCAGGATGGGCGTTTTGGGGAGGGAGAAATGAAAACAGGGAATTTCTGCAGCTGCTGAGGAGCTGGTGGGTTTAGGGTTCTTATAGCGGGAAGCGACAGGGGTCTGGGAAGGAGCCCCATGTACTGAAAGGCCTTCGAAAAATGCCTACCCTCTGTGTCTGAAAAGCCTGCATGAATTTAAGAAACTTTTGGATTAAATTGGGTTGATTTCTCCCTCTGGAGCTGTGGGTTTATGTGGAAGCAGGGGAGAACCGCACAGAGCCTTAGAGCAAAGGAACAAGCCAAACAACAGAGCCATCCCCGAGAAAGAGCTGGCGAAGTTTAAACCTCAGCCCCCCTGGGAAGAGTCAGAGCTGTGGGAACTCGCTAGCAGAAAGTGTCGGTGAGCCCTGCCTATGGCAGGTGAAATCCGGCTCTCCCAGCTCCTGGGAGGACAGCGGAAAGACTGGGCTTGCCACAGGCAGGTTTTGGTGCAGAGTCTCATGTTAAATACGGGGGTAAAACCTGCTGTCAGCAATGGCAAGGGTGGGTCTCTGAGAGCTACAGGCTTCCCAGCGCTGGACTCCCAGCCTCAACTTTCTACCATTCCTGGGGAGGTGCTGCATGCTCCCAGCTGTTACGGTTTCCAGTAACTCTGCCCAAAAGCTCCTACCCCCTTAGGAGGGCAGAGCAGACCTGCTTGCAGTCTCCTCCCTATGCGTTGCAAGCGCCTGGTGACCCCAAACGCAGGCTGTGACGCTGTAACAAGGCGCCCAAAGGCCAGCATCGGATCGCTTTGCCCAGTTCGATATCTGTCAGTTTGGGGCACGAATCCTGAACTCTGCCGAACCGGAACCGAGCATTGCACCCAGCAGGAACTTGTCCCAGAAACACCCAGTTTGGGGCTAGGCGGGCAAGACTGCAGGATAAAAAAGCAGCCTGGTAGTGGTCCTTGCTGTTAGCATCACTAGGAGCCTGCTGATCCTGCATTTGGATTG
Organism: Dromaius novaehollandiae; assembly: GCF_036370855.1. NCBI lineage: Eukaryota > Metazoa > Chordata > Aves > Casuariiformes > Dromaiidae > Dromaius > Dromaius novaehollandiae. Next base: position 4,047,533 of record NC_088122.1, on the reverse strand, counting down.
TATGTTCGGATCCTGTCTGGATTGTGGCTTTTTCCTAGCCGGCAGGAAAAGTGCCGAGCCTCCGGGCAGGGCTGTGCTCCTCCCTGAGCCCCAGCCCCGTGGGACGAGTGCCCAGGACGGCTCCCCACGGCTCTGGTTCGAGGATGGGAAGGGAGAGGCAAGGCTGACCTGGCTGTCTGTAGGCACGTTTCTTTGATAAAACGTCCAACCTGCAGGTCTGCCTGGAGGGAGTGTGACACTGCTCCGGTGATGCCCAGCCCCTGCCTTGCCGTCCGCCCGCTAACCAGCTCTCCGGGCCTGGCCGTCCCGGCAGTGGCTGGTGCGGCTCTCATCAGCCTCCGTTCACCTGTTGAAGGTGGCCTGGACGGGGCGGTGCAGGCAAGTCTCGCTGCCTTCCTCGCTGCGGTTCTGCCGGAGAAGGAGGCTTTGGTTTTCCAGTGCCGGCCCAGCTCTGCTGTGCTGTCTGTAGCATTGCTGGGGGCCTTCCCAGGCCTTGGTAGGACGGAGTGGGCTGCACACCAGAGACCAGGGCTTCCCTGGTGAGCCGGGGCGGGAGAGGGCTGGAATAACAGCGGGCCGTGGGCAGATGCTGGAAGGCCGGAGGGGCACACCGGCACGCCTGTGCTATCGGCTTTGTGGCTAAAGCCACGTGGAAGCTGATGTGGGTGACAGAAATGGGTGGCATCCTTTGTCTCACGGCTTTGAACTACTTTATGTTGCCAAGTGTCAGTAAATCCTGGGTCGATGTGTTTTCGGAACAGCTGCTCTTGGGAAGAAAACGTTGTTGGGCTGTCAGGCACCCAGGAGCTGCTCTGATTTTACTGCAAATATTCCTGCAAAGTAAAATTGATGGATCTGTAATCTAATATTCTGAAGGGAAACTTAATGGCCATTAGGTTGTTTCCTTCCAGCTTTGAGTGCAGAGCTGCTTCATTTAACTAAAGCATTAAAGGCATGAAGACGAATGAAGAGGGCTGTCAGACGCTTGGAGGGTGGCAGGGGCTGGCTGCTCCGGGGGCACAGGGCCAGGAGACAGAACCATTTGGCACAAGGGCTGTTCAGGCGTCCAGAGAGCAGTCTAGGGAGGCAGGAGCCCATGTGTGAGGAGCTGTGGTAACCTGACCTGTAACTTGGGTCTGAAAAGGCCGAGCCTCCGGGGATCCGCATCCCTGGTCTCCCCTGGCCAGGCTGTCCCCAGCTCTCCCGGTGCTGGGCTGGGATCTCCTGCTATCCACGGTGCCCTTCTCATGGCTCTCAAGCCTGTAGGCTCTTTTTGGGACAACAGTCCGTCAGACCTGCTGCCTGCCTTTGCCCTGAGGTCCTTTTAATTGCACTGTGGAGGGAAGCAGACCCAGTCCTTGGGCAGGTCTCGGGGTGTGTGTGCCCCAGGAAAGCAGTGAACACCCGGGGCTGGCACAACCCTTCTCTGTCCTGGCCTGTCCCACCCCGGCTGACAAGTCATCTCCTTCCAGCCTGTGCTGTGGCTACTGGAGCTGCTGTCTGGTCCTCTTCTCCGTTCAGCTGGTTGCCTTTTAGCTGGCATTGAAGCAGAGAGCTTTGCTGAGCTTCAGGCGTGGTTGTTGTCCGCTTTCATCCTTTGCTGCATGTTGACATTGGGCCAATTCTTCTCTGTGCTTCCCCTGCTAAAGCTGAAATGTGCTCCTTCCCCATGGATTTGCTGCTTTTCCCACAACCCTGTAATCAGGGCTCTCCGCCTCCCCTCTCTGCTGCATCCTGCGTTCAGGGACAGCGTAGCAGCACCCTGCTCCCGGCAGCACCCCGTGGGCACGCTGCTCCCGCCGGGGATCACGGGCAGCTCTGCCCTGCTCGCCTCCCTTCCTCCGGGCTGCGGAGCCCGCGTGCCTGGCCGCTCGCCGCAGCAGAGACCTGAGCCCGGCGCTTCTGCTGCAGAAGTGAACGTGCCCTTTCAAGCTCCCGCTCCAAAGGGTGAGGAGGCAGCGGCTGTCCCGCTCTGCAGCCTCTGTGCCCGGTGTGGCACTCGCAGCAGCTGTACAGCCAAGGGTACGACTGCCTGAGCCCAAAGCTGGTGAGGAATCTCTGCGGCTCCTTGGCTGCCTGGTGATGAAGCGAGTTTCTGGTCAGGCAGAAGTAGTCCCAGCCCAGAGTACTTTTGTGGACTGAGGACTGGCCTCGATGGAGGGCGTTTCTCCAGAGTTTCTGGCTGTGTAGTTCATAGATTTTCCTTTGATGCTTCTGCTCTAGGGAAGGTCCTGCCATGTGATGCTGCAGTGCCCATGTATCTGCAGGCTCCACACCTAATCCTTACTGTAGCAGAGCCAGGTCTTGCCTGTGGCTTTGCAGATCTCGCATCTGTGTCTCTGTCCCACAGAGTGGGTTCCCTACTGGTAACTAGGGCTGTCTACCAGCAGATTTGGCTCTTCTCTGAAGTGCTGCAGGGTCATGTTTGACTCTTGTCCTGCACTGACATCTGGCTTGGCTGGTGTGGTTGAACCTGAACCACGCTGCCTTGGCCAGCGAGAAACCCGAAGAGCAACGTGTGGCTATGGCTCCCAGACAGTCGCATCCGTGACTGTTGATCCAGCACTGTGGCGGTGCTGGATCTACTTTCTCCACGGTCAGTCTAGAAGATCATCGCTGGGCACACCTACCGGGTCACGGCCTCCCAGGCATCCCAAGTGGGAAGGGCCTTTCTGACCATGCCCTGCCCATCATCCAGCTTAAGCCGGGATTTCTGTTGTGTGGGGAGGTAGGGTGCTGCCTTGAAGCTGGGACAGGGGTGAAGGGTGGACCTGGAGCTTGGGAAGCTGCCAGGATCCAGCGATACGAATGTAGCCATGGGTATCAGTGGCCTTTCAAACCCTGCAGCCAGCTGCTCCTCTCCCTAGCCTCGCAACTTTCCGGTTCTCTCCATCCTGGCAGCCCCTGACCCCAAGGCAGAACCTCCTCCTGGGAGGATTTTATACTCCCAAACACTGTAGTGCCTTTGGCTGCTGCTTGAAGCGCTTAGTCATGACTAAGCTGTACCCTGTTAATAGGAGTTTTTAAGAGCAGAAGGAGGTTGAGTAGACAGCATTGTGCCTACAGGAGAGTGATCACTTGTGTCCATGGAAAGGAACAAATGACACCTAGGAGCTCAAAAACAGGCAGGACTTGATTTACTAGACTTCTCTTCAGGTCCCGTTCAGATTCTCTAGCACTAAATGCTTCTGAACAGAGCCAGCAGGCTGCAGAGCAGAAGCAAACCCTGTTCTTGTGCCCCATGCCAGGTGTCACACCTCACATGCATGATCTACGGGATTGGGAGGAGCTTTCGGTCTATCTGGCAACGCTAGCACTGCGGCTGATCTGTTTGTCCAGCCTTGCTTTCCAACAGTCTGATGTGGGTGCAATGAGTTTGCTGCAACTTCACCTGCTTTTCTGTACCTCTGGGTATGATGAGGGAAAACTGCATCTTGTCCGGGTCCTCAAAGCTGGGGCTTTGTGGAGTCCTCTTCAGCTGTGGATATGATGGGCTTTTTAAAGAATTTGTCTATGTCTAGGCCTGCGTTAACACTGCTGTCCTTTCCTTGCCACAGCAGCTCCAAATGTGCAAGGGGACATGGCAGTGCCTGTGCTTGACACAGGTCTGGACTTGGTGCCATCAGGATGCTGAGCTGCTTCTATATGTCGCATGCACAGGAGATGCCTACAGAGGCTCAGGAACCCACGGGGCAGTGCCACTTGCATCCCCCGTCATGCAAGGCACTGGAGAAACCTTCTTGCCTGTGTCTTCTGTATAATTTGTTATAGCATCAAAAAAGAGATGTTAAAATCGGGAAGGGATTTGTGCCGTGATGTACCCTCTGTGAGGTGACAGTCACCTGCAGCCTCTTGACAGATGCTGTGGGCCAGGACAGCCTGTTCATGAGGGATGGGCTGGTGCCATGGTGCTGGAGTGTCCTTTCGATCTGACAAATGTCACTGCTTCCTCAGGAAGGGAGGGGTGAAGCCACAGAAGGGAGCACAGATCTCTGGGGACCCACGGAGACATAGGACTTAATGCCATAAGAGCTCTTGCGATGGCTTATTTCACTCACCTGTAGAACCTGTGGGACCTGCTTTCCTGATTTTCTTCCCAAGATCTGTGGTGGTATCAGCTTTGGTTTGTAAACTCAGACTAACTGCTTCTGCTTCATTTCTGAGCCTCTGGGTCCTCTGCAAAGAGCAGTTACTTTGCAAGCTGTTTCCCTAAGAAAGGAGACTGGAGGTGTTTCTCGCCATGGGTTATATCCCTCACAGTCCTCATCTCCATGGTGTCTGGCTGCCTCCACAACAGGCATCATCCCTGTCCCCTGTCACTGAGGGGGGGTGGGTGGATGGGGCTGCTTCTCACGACAACGACCGCCTGTCCCCGCCACGGCAGCTCCCCTACCCCAGCTGCCTGCTCCGGGCAGCAACAGCCACCCAGACCTGCGGCTGCAGCCGGTACAGCGAGCTGGCAAGGTGGCTCTGAAAGCGTCTCTGTGCCGATGCACAAAGCATATCAATTCTTCAGTGCATTAAGTAAAATAAAGAAATAAATCCAAGGGGATAATAAACCAGAAAGTGATAGGCCGAGAACAGCAATAATAAATGGATAAACACTCGGCCTTCGGGGAGAAGCAGAGACGTTCCTTGTTCTTCAGTGCACGTGTGGGCAGAGGCGGGCAAGGCACACAGACAGATATGCATGCCCATAAAAACAGGTATATGTGTTTGTGGCAGCGCATACATGCGTAGTCGCACCTGGCTTAGCAGTATGCGCGGAGGCATTATCCAAAGCTTTGCTGTGCCGTTGAGCTCCTGTGTGGGCCAGCCCAGGGGCTGCAGGATGGAGGCTCTGACCACAGCGTGTGAGCTCTTGGGGTGATGCTGGCTCTGGCAGTGCTCGTGGAGTTAAGCTGAAAACGGTGAAGTCCACGGCACTCTTCACTGTCTTCCAGATCTTGCTGTATCTCTCCTTTTTCTGCAGTCTCATTTATACATCGCAGGCCTGATTCGTGCTGCTCTCTGCTTATGTGTGGGGGTGAATACAGAGCAACACTTGTTGCTGCAAACTCAACCTCAGCATTGCCTAGGGTCTGCAGATACCCAGCAGTGCCTCGTTTCTAGCCCCTGCCACCATAAATGGGCTTGGCCAGCTGTGCCCATGTTGCTGGTGGGCAGCGGGGAGGGACGGGGGGGCTTGCACACTTTGGGAAGGGCAAGAGCCTAGGGATTGCTGGTGTTTGATACAAATTCTGAAAGCGGCAGAGCTGTTGGCACAGTTGGCCCTCAGCCGAGGAAGGCCGTTGCCTGAGTTACTGGGAGTTGTGCTTGCTGAATGTGTGATGGTTTTGCAAAGAAGGGGGTGAAACAATCCCCCTCCTGGCAAGGAGCAGGGGCTGTGGGAAGGTACTTAGACAAGAGTCGAGGGTGCTAGCTTCAGGATGGGAAAAACCTTCCAGGAAATTGTGCCAGATCTTGCGGTGTCACTGGGTGCACAAGGCTGGATGGGGCTGCCCCACAGAACTGTTCCTCTGCTGTGATATGCTGCTTTTTGCAGTTTGTGTTGCAGTGGTGTTTAGAGTCCCAGGAACGGTGCAAGGTTCCGCTGGGGAAGATGTAGGATGCAGGCAGAGATGAGGCAGCCCGCTCATCTCCTGTCTGCCCTGTCCTCATGACCTCCTTCGTTTGTCCTGGCCCATTCCCACAGCATGCTCTCTCCTGGCACTGGTGAGTCCTGCGTTGCCTGTGCCCTTGCTCCTGCTGCTTGTGTGTAGCGATCTCCAGCCTTGCTTGCCCCAGAGACCTTTGTAGCTCAGCCAGTCTGAGCCCCCTCGATGCAGGGGGCTCGTGACAGCATGGGAAATACTAATGAACTCAGGAGATACTGGTAAATGCAGAGATGACTTCATGGGACCCTCTGTTGGTGCAGACGGTCTGCATTGCAGATTTGGGAGAGCTTGTCTTTAATTGTATTAGGCTTGTGTACTAATGAGGGGATTAAGGCCCAGGAGGCTGAGCAATGCAGGGTAACTTTTCCTTTCCTGTTTCAAGGTCCTCCCTTTTATTGCCTTCTCCTTCTCCCCCCATCTTTCCCTCCCTCTTCCTGGAGCAGCCTCCCACTTGCTTCCCTCATGCTGGAATCCAGGATGCCAATCCACGTGCTGGATATGTACTGCTTGCCTCAGACCTCCTTCCCGCAGCAACCAACCAAGCCTTCCTCCCCTTGCCCACTGGCAGAGGCCCACTGGGCCTCTTCGCTTGAGCATGGGCACCATGTCACCGAAGTCGATGTAGCCGTGGCAGGGAAGAAGCAGAGTAAGACCCTGCAGTGGCTGTGCATCGGGCAAGTGCAAGCATGAGAGAAAGTGTTTACCTGGCCTCCCTACAGAGGAACATCAGTTAGAGGGAAAATGTCATGAAAAAGGTTGGAGGCTGCTTGCGCTGTCTTGCATTATCTTCCCTGCCTCTTGTAGGACTGTGTTGGAAGCAATGTCCCTGTTGGCTCTTACTTTGTCCACACAGGGTGTTTGCAGTGTGAGCTGGACCCTGTTGATGTGAGATGGGCAAGGACTCTCCTGTAATGCAGCACCGAAGGGCGGGAGCTCCCTGGACCTCGGCCAAGTGGAGGGCAGTGCCTGGCGATCACTGCCATGTCAGGCAGAGCAGGGGTCACAGCATCGCTGCCTCTCCCTGGTTCTGCTGTCTGGGAAAAATCAGCTTGGAGTGGTGACTGATCATGGAGTTGGTTTTGATCGGGAGCCAGACTCCCATATGTTCTGGGACCATTCCTAAAGAATGCAGTGCGGTGTTTAACTCCTCCTTAGGCAGACCCAGATTCATTAGTGTGCTGCTAACTTTGGCCAGCCATATACTAGATGTTCCCCTCTCCCTGGTTCCTCTAGTGCACGTCAGTAGCTCAGAGCATCTCTCCTCCAGCAGAAGTGAAGAGGTTCTCCAGGACTGGACATGTTCCTGGGAGGGGAAAAAGGGATCAGTGCGGCTCTGTCTCATGTGGGGAGGAAGGGCTGCTGCAAAGGACAATCTCGGACAGCCTGCTGTCTGCTGGGGAGGGACATGGCGCAGGGAGCTGTTCTCAGTCTCCAGCCATAACATCATCCTCACTCCACGGCAGCAGTGCATGGGCTCATCTCTCAAGACTGGGGGGAAGTGTCAGCTCCCACAACCGACCAGCTGGTGAGGTGGGTGATGCCCGAGAGCTGCTGCCGTGGATGCGGTTACACCAGCAGACCTATCTTCCAGCCCGCCTTTGCTTGGTGGGGCTGGCGTAAATGACAGCAGACACTCATGAGCTGAGCTGCTCCTCTTGCGGCTCTGGGCTGGCTGGAGCCGAGAGCCCAACCAGTACCAGGGACATGCCCTATGGCTGGGTGAAGGTGTCTTGGAGCTGACAGCACACAGCAGAGCTACTTGGGAGCAGTGTAGATGAGAGCTGGAGTCAGTACTGCTCTCCAGAGACCAGAGCTCAGTAGATCACAGGACAGAGCACTTTATCCCCATCAGCCAAGTCCTTTTAATGGAGGTGCCAGTGTTTGGGGTAGGGACCACGTGGCTCTGGGCTGTGACTCTCTTTTCCAGAGAGAACAGCCTCCTCATAGCACTCAGAGCAGCCACCTTTCCTGGTGTGCCAACAAGCTTCCAGGAATGAGCATGGAGAGACATTTCTCAGCTGTTACACGGCTGGGGAAATAAACGAAGAAGCAGTGACAAGTGCTTGGCACTGGGATGGCACAGAGAGTCCTAGCACAGGGGGCCGTTTGCAATTAGCAAGAGGAGTATGGGCAGGTGGCTGCAGGACCAGCGCTGCCCCAGGAGCTTATATACCTGGCACCGTACCAGAAACTTGCTTAATGAGAACTGAGCTAGCTGTTGCCCAAGACAGGTCACAGGTCTCCACTGAACATGGCTCCTCTCCCACAGTGCTCGTCTAATGGCTCGTAGCTGCAGACAGGCAGTTCTAGCTCCCTGGCTGGTCCTGCCTGTCGATCCTGCTGTGCACATGGGGAGTCAAAGCTGTTCACTAGCCTGGAGAACAGCAATTGCTAGCTTTCTGCCAGGTCTGTGACCTGAATTGGCTTGGTACGTAGCATGGATGACGCACTGGATGTGGGGAGGCAGAGGTGTATGTGTGGCTCCCCGCGGGCTGAAAGGGTTTGGGGCATCTCCGTTGTCTGAGGCTCTGGTGCTGGAGCTGTTCCTTGCCTCCCACTGCACCTCATGCCCTGCTTCCTAGGCTCAGTGGTACAAGTTTGACCCCTCAGGAATACAGGGTTGAACCTGAATTACCACTCCGCAATGGGAAATGGATGCAGCCACACGATTAGCTGGCTAAATAGCGGTATGACCTGCAGAAAAGCTCCCCAGCAGTGAGTTCTGAACTTCAGGAAAGGGGTCCGAACCATGAACCCCACATGGAGGAAAACATCAGACAGGAGCCAAGTGCCTTTGGCTGCTCTGTAATAGATATTATATATTACATATTACATTTCATATATACATATATATATATTTATTTATACATACACACATATATATCCAGGACAGGATCCCTCATGTGCTTCCAGGGAACCTGGACTCCTAACATGGATAGCCTATGTCCCCTGGGGATGTGGTAGGCAGCCTGACACGGTGATCCCTGGCCCAGGTCCGAAAGGCATCCAGGGATCTCTGCGTTGAGCTTCAGGGATGATAGTGCTGCTCTGCCTGCCAAGCCAGTGTCCCCCCTCCTGGGAGGAGAGCAGGGTAGACTTGTTTCTCTGTGATATTGTACACTGAATTCCAGGGCTACAGGGCCCAGGCAGGAGAACAGCCGTGGGATTCAGGGGTGTCCGTGGTAGCTGGATGAGCTACTTCTGGTGCCAGTGCTTCTGGGCATCACTCTGGGGAAGGGCTTGGTCCGTTCTGAATCAGATCCTGAGACGTGCTGTGGCACCTCCATCTCTCTGGGGTTTGTGGGGAAGAACCCATGTACTTGCCTGGCTTCAGCGCGAGCCTGCTTGGCTGTGCTGTCTCAGCAGTACCGATCCCGAGGGAGGCAGGAAGGTTCTGCCAGGGGCTAGTGCCACTCCGGGAACTGTGGGCCCAGAAATTGTGCAGGGCCTTGTGCGGCCGCCAATGAATACCTGCAGATCAGAATGTCTTGCCGATGCTCCTACCAGGTCCAGGGGGTGGGGAGTGACTCAGTCACGAGGCTGCCCTTAGCAGGGGGTAAAAGCGTAGCTGAATCTTTAGAAACTAGTGAACTCTTCCTGGTCCGAAGACGATCTTTCAGTACCTCTAGATCACAAGGGTTCATCTGCATTAAAATACTGGCCAACAGCAAATGAATATAACAGCCTGCACCAAACATCAAGGCATTTTTTGTGCTCCTGAGTAAGTCCAGAGGAGGGATCGGGCAGCCTTGCCCTGGGCTGGACACCTGAGCTGGCTCTAGTCAGTGGATTACAAAGTGTTCCTTCGTGAGCTCTAGAGAGCCATCAACCCAGGCAGGAATGCTTGGCCAGGCACCCTTGCAGGGCTGTGTCTTCGTGGTTGCCTCTGGCTCTGTTCCTCTTGCAGCTGGGTTCTCCTGCTATCCGTCAGCTCCCTTTCAGTACAGCCCTGGAGCAGGCACTGGAGCTGCCTGTTAGACACAGGAGACTCAACCATCCCAGAGCAGCCACCTCAATCCACCCAGTAACTCCCAGTTATGAGTATACATGGCTAGTCTGCTGCTTGTTGAAATCTAGTTTGAGTGCCTCAGATGCGGGGAACTGTGATGGAAATGAGTTTTGATTTGCACCTTCCCTGAGGGGAGCAGAAATAGGATACCCTGGCTTCCTGCAGCTGTGTGTCTCCTGGTGTTGATGTTAGATAACATTAGTTTGAGTTAGTAGCAACTGCTCCAGTCACGGGAACAGCATCGATTTACATGAGCTGGAGACCTGGCCCTGGAATCGATCTGCATTTTTATCAGCCTATTTCAGCTGACGGGAGATGTTTTGACACTCTGCACAAGAGCTCTGTTCTGGGACTGCTGTTGTTGCCTGCTTGAGCTCCTCAGCTCCTCTGCAGGGTCCTGCAAAGTCATGCGTTAGTCTGCAAAGATATGGAGGGATGTTCTTCCAGTTAAGAGCCTCCCAGGGGGCTAAAGTTTGACTGGACAGCCCTTGCCCCCAAAATTTGCAGGTCTGTTAACTGTTGTGATGCTTTACGGGAGAGGCCAGGGCAGGTGCCCTAGGCAGATTGATTCCAGCAAGGTTCTCTGTAACTTCAGTTTTCCCCTCTCTGTCTCCTGCTTTCTCCCTCTGAGGAGAGATAAATCTTGGAGCATTCAACTTACAAAGGCAGGGTGTTTGCTATTCTTCCTTTGATCACACTTGATGAGAGCAATTAGCCCAGTCTGGCGTTTGAAAACTTCATTCTTCAGATTTATTACTGTATAGGGAGACTGCGTTTGAAAGTAGTGTCAGTCCGCTGGCAAAGGAAGCGCTCATCTTCTTGGATGCTATTCCATCAATTTGCCTCTCTCTAGGTATTTCCTGTCTATGCAGTTGGTGCCCCTCCGGATCTCCAGATCTGCCCTTTCCTGGCTATGCCTTTTGTCTCTTCTTGTCCTTTCTGGGCTTAGCAGGAGCTGGGTTGAAAGCAGAACTATCCCCACCGGAATAACTGGGAGAGTCCTCCCTAGTGGAGAGGCCTGAACAGGTCTGTGAGCCAGCATTAGTCCTTGACTTCTCATTTGGACAGCAGGAACTTTGCGAATTTAATACCAGGAGTCCTAGGTTCAGTCTTGCGTCTCTGCTCTGTCTCCAGGGGAAAGTGGTGGCATTTCATAGAAAGTTGCAGGTTGGAAGGGACCTCTGAAGTCTCTAATCCAACCTCCTGCTCAGAGCAGGGCTGGCTTCAAAGTCGGATCAGGTTGCTCAGGACCTTGGCAGTCAAGATTCCTCATTTCTCTGGATCCTGTCCCAGAGCTGTGCTACTCTCCTGGTGAAGAATTTTTCCCTTTCTGCAACTTGTGTCTGTTGCCTCCTGTCACTCTACACTTCTGAGAAAAGCTTGTTCTCTGTCATTCCCGAGTGGCAGTGGTAAACTCTTATTAGCTTTTTCCAGGCTGAACAAATCCAGTTTCCTTTTCCTCTCTTCTCATATCTCGTGTTCTCTAGACCCTCGTTGTCTTGCTGGCCCCCCCAAACTCTTTTCGGTTTATCGGTTTCTCTTTCCTGGACCCAGTAGCCAGACGTGGTCTAAGGAACGTTCTCCCCTGTTTAGCGGTTGCCTTGCTTGAGCTGCTCCTAAGGCAGCCCAGGATGCTTTGCCCCGTGACTGCAAGGGTCTGGCTGGAAGCAGGAGCTGCTGCGGATGTGGTCCCAGGGCTGTGGCTAGCTCCCCATGTTGGGTTGTGGCTTGGCCATCTGACGGTGTCAGCAGGATAGGGTGGGATGCAGTCGTGTCCTGAGCTGTGGATCCCAACACATCCAAGAGCGGGCGTGGGCTGCGGGCACCCAGGCCTGCTGTGGCCAGGAGGGGAAATAGCCTTGGGTGCCTGCTGTTCCAGAGCCTGCTCTCTAGCTGATAGGAGTCCCAGGAGATGTCTTAGATGCTACGTAGATATCAGTGGTGCCAGTGGATGACCTGGACTTCCAAGCTATGCTGTGGCAGAAGCAGGGAACAGAGCCGCTGTGGCCTCTAGCACAAGGACACGTGCTGAATGAGCCCCACCAGTGCATGTTCCTTCATCGTCCTCATACCTGGGACACAGCGAGTGGCAGAAGGGTCAGCAGCAACCCTGGCCTGGGATGCTGGCCTGGCTCCTGGGAATTTGACTCTTGGACCCAGCCCTGCCTCAAGAAGGCTTGGTGTAGCTGTGAGTGTTATAACGAAATGCAGAGCAATTTGGGACCATGGGGCTGGGAAACAGAAGGGCCCAAGAGAAAAGAACAGAGGAAACCCAGTCTCAGAACAGAAGAGGCTAAAGATATTTTTGTTAGTGAAATGAGGACAAAGAGGGGGGGTCTGACGCCTATCTAAAATGGGTGGGGGTATAAGCTGGGATGGCAGGAGAAAGCTGGTGTTGACAGAAGAGCAAATATCACATCCTGGCCATGAATATCTTCTAGCTGGAAACCAGCCCATCCAACCATCAGGTTTTGGAACAGCCTTGGGGAAAAGAGGCTGAGATGGGTTTGACAGAGCATGATGTGTTTCTGGAAGGGTTTGTACAACCTTTGATTGCATCAGGCCAGACTGGCTGGCTCTTGGGTCCCTTCCAGCCCCAGGTTCCTTGTCACTGAGCACAGGAATTACAGAAACTCCCCAGGAACTGGCTCTGTCACAGCTCTTGTTTCACTGTTGCCTTGAATAAGGTGTGAGAAGGCACAGTCCTTGCGAGGAAAGGCAGTTTGTGCAATTCTTCCCTGTTTCCTCTCCTGCATGGGCGTTAAGCCACTATCCTGCCTACTAGCAGGCGGGAAGTCGAGAGCAGCAAAAGACGATGGTTTCATATGTTGCCAGTGCTCAATAAGATATGTGGAGCAGCTTGGGGCAAAGCATGGGCTACCTTGCCAACCCGGCTTGAATAATTTAAGTCCTCAGGGAGATGTTTGCCAAGGTGGAGACATGCATCTGTGGACAGGGCTGAGGGTACTATCCAAGGGAAAATGCATTTAGGTCTGCCTCTGTGTGTGGTTAATATTATCCATTTCCCTCTGAACTTGGAGCTGCTGCTGACCACACTGCCTGGCAGACACTCAGGTTTGGTGCTGATGCTACTATATAAGCAGGAGGCTTGTCTAGAAATGATCCAATTTCAGCCCCAGGACAGCCTCTGCCGGGCTCCAGTTCTTCCCCCTCTGACTGACCTGAATATAAATGGTCTCTGCTGCTGCATGAGGTAGCAGTGCAGCCTGGCCTGGCTGCATCCCAGGCAGAGCCGAGCCAGCCTTGCTTCCACCCAGCGGGCCCTGCTTAGGCTGGTGTGTGATGGGAGGCTGCTCTTGGCTGTCTCACGCTGGTGTAGACCTCAGCAATGTGCTCTGCATCCAATTTGGGAAGCTACGTTGAAGGGTGGGAGCAGGAAGGCATAGCAGGGCTTCTGCTGGCTGGCTGTGGTTCCCTGGCCCAAGCTGTATCCCTGCGTGCTCCCTCTGCAAAGCCACACACGTCCTCAACACTGCTCCCACCTCGCCGGAGGAAGCAGCAACACTTGAGAGCGTTAGGAAGGACAAGGAGGGCTCAAAGAACAAGCTCAGTTAGGTCTGCAAGGCAGGGGAGTGGAGCCCTTCCCCACACACAAAGGCATTATAAAGTGATCAGTTGTTCTTTGCATCTGCTGGGACAGGATGAGAAGTGATCAGTTTAATTTGGCGATAATGAGATTTAGGTTAGGTATGAGTGAGATACAGACCAGCAAAAAAAGGAGTTCTGGGAAAATTCCTTTCATCTGTGTTTTAACAAAGCAATTGACTGGTCTGAGCATCCTTGGACTTATTTCAGCACTGGGGCCAGATGGTTTCCAGAGGTCCCTGTGCTTTCATGAATCCAGGACATTCCTCATTTAAAACCTTCCTGAAATCTGCCTCTCCATTTCAGATAGCTCTAGGGCAGCTTGTGTAATTGGTGGTGCTAGCTACCTACCTGATGCTGTCCAGATCCACCCAGGTGCAAGATAACAGGGAAGCTGAGCTGGGTGTAGCCCTCAAGGAGGGCAGGCTGTGGGGTGGGTAGTCCAGCACTTGCATGCTTACAGGCAGGCTGTATCGTTCTTCTGGAAAATTCAGCTCCACCATCCACAGAAACACGCAGGCACTGCCATGGGTGCCATTCCGCATGCACAGGGCCAGGTAGGGCAGCAATCCAGTCCAAGACATGATTTAAAATCTCCTAACAGCGCCCATGGTTTTGTTTCAAGTAGTATATTTGCCCAGTCACTAAATAATTCATAGGAATGCCTGGTAATTAAATGTTAAAGGCCTGATTTGCTTTGCATTGTTTGTACTTATGTTACTATTTAAATGCGAGCAATTACCAAGTCATTTAATTGCTAATTAAATGTAATACAATTACATGCCGTCCTATAAGAATTAGTCAGCATTTCTGTGTATTGTTTGCATAACGCATAAACAGTCATAGCCTCTTTCAGCAGTTATTTTGCAAACTTTTATGCCTGTATTTGTGCTGATGGAAGGCATGTTCCCCACCTTCATTTAATGGCCATTAATAACATAAGGAAAAATGCTAATTCCAGAGAAATCCAGCAGCACAGGGTAGCTATGGAGAGTCTCCATGGAGAGCGCCTGGCTTTGTTCCCCGTGTTCCTCCTCGTATTTCCCTGCAGAAGGTGCCCTGAGCACCAGCCTTTGCTGCCCCTGCACTTACACGCTTACTTCTGCATATGGTCTTGGCCTGCGTGTAGTGCACAGCACCAGGGCAGGGCTCCCTACGTCCTGGGGAGAAAGTGGTACTCAGCACCCAAGAAGATGTTTCCAAGTCGAGAGTGACAAAGAGGGCAGAAGGTCATTTAGATACTCAGATCTGGATTTGATGGGAAAGATCCCTCAGGAGACGGTGAGACATGATGGGAGTTTTTATATTGTGCAGAGGCATCAGAAGGTGAATTAGATGCAACAGCCCAGGGACCGGAGGGCCCAGTCTTCCAAAAGACTCTCAGAAAGAAATGATCCTGGGCAGCAGGGTCAGATGAGAGATTTGAACTCAGACCAGCGGTGCTTGGGTCAGGGCTGTCCACGGGGTAAAGGAGAAGTCTGTGCAGGCATAGTCAGAGTATGTGTGTGCGTACTTGATAAGGTGTGTGGGAGATTAATGTGTGTGTGTATAGGGGGAGTATGCACTGCATATGTGTTTGCAGGTATGCATGCATATGGGAGCTTTGTGCACATGAATGTGTTGTGCATAGAGTGAGTGCTGGGAGTGTGTGTGTGCATTGGGGGGAGTTTGGACTGTGCACATGATTTTGAGGGAGGATTTGAGTATCTGGAAAAGGGAATGTGTGTGTGGAAAAGAGAATGTATGCAAACCCCAAGAAATAACTGGTTTTCAGCTCTTCTTAAGGAAACTTCAGGGATATTCACAGGTCTTGCTTCTCTTGACTTGTCATTAAATATTCCTATGGAGTCACAGGTTCCCAGTCACGCACCCTTACTCAATGTCAGTTCAATACACAGCTTCCTCAAATGATTCACTCATAGCTTTTGAGACCGGGAGGGAGACAGGCCACATTCGCAAGGCCAAAGCAAGGCTGGGTCTCAGCAGGACAAACTTGCTCTCTGAGGTCTATGATTCACCTATAGTTCCCACACTGTGGGAGAAGGTGGCCTTTGCTCCCTTTGAGATGCTAGCCTGGACTTTTTCAAGCAAGTGGTAGCCTTTGGGGTGATGATCTCCAGCTCAGTGCCTTACTAATCCATGGGCAGCCATTTATCATGTTCCCAGGATCAGGTGTGTCACGTGCAACAGATGTACTCTCGCCCTGTCCGTGCATCCCCTCCCAGATTCAGAGAGCAGTTTACAGTGGAGAATATGGGTGCCTGTAGC
The DNA here is from genome assembly GCF_036370855.1 of Dromaius novaehollandiae. Lineage (NCBI taxonomy): Eukaryota > Metazoa > Chordata > Aves > Casuariiformes > Dromaiidae > Dromaius > Dromaius novaehollandiae. Next base: position 4,031,993 of record NC_088122.1, on the reverse strand, counting down.
CCAAAAAGGGGCCTGGAAGGGGCTTTGAGCTGGCTGAGGTTCCAGTTTAGTAAAGGAATCAAATAATTATTGATATTAGCCTGCCAGTTTCTGTTCGGCTGTGTCATCTCCTTGCATTAAGTCATAATCAGAACTCTGAGATAATGACTGGCTTTTAAGCGCCGTGTGCAAGCAATTCTTGCATAAGACAGTTTGCTTTCCACTCTCTTGGACTCTGAGCACCGAGGAAGTGGCTGTGAATTTTGAAAAGGGCAGGAAAGTTGGTCTTGATCACAACAGCGTTGAGCATCGTCCCAGGCCAGCTGGGGTTGTAAGCAGAAGGGCTGAGTCCTGCGCTGTAAGCCTGCGTCTTAGGAGGTCTGTCAGGGGAATCGTTTTAGAGAGGTCCTGGGAGCACAGCAAGCAAAGTTCAGCTCTCCCTGTGGAGAGAATATTGCACCAGTTCCTTACCTGCAGTGTAGTGGCAGAGACCTTCCCTGACAGCACACTCATTAGGGGGTTTTAATTATTGAGACATTCATTCTAATCGTGTCCCCTGGTTCCCGTTCTGCTGAGGTTACATCTGCTTCTTATTTTCTGCATGCTGGCTAATGTCCAAGCCACTTTGCTGCCCATATGGAGCATGCACAGCAGCAACTTGCCCATCAGGCCAGGGAGCAGGGTATTCATTGCCCTCCTTCGCCTGCCACTAACCACATGGGAGGAGAGCTGACAACCCGGGGGGGTGGCGGGGGGGGCAGGGTTTGTGGGAGCTAGCACTGGGCCAGCAGTTTGCTGCTGTGTTTGCAGTCCTGCCGCTCCGGCATCCTTCGTCCCGGCTGGTGTGTCTTGTACGGACCCACCCTGCACTTGCAGGTGCAGCTGCGTTGTCCCAGCAGAGGTGCAGCCATCACGGATGCAGTGCTGCTCTAGTACTGGCAGACCCTTGGGAGAGACATGGCTTCTTCTGGACAAGGCGATTTTCCCATTGCGTTGTATATCCAGCCCTGGAACAAAACCAGGGCGGTTTCTTTTCCCCCGTGACCATCTACATTTGCAGTTTCACTGCTACGATGTTGTCAGCTAAGTTGTCAGCATCTGTTTTATGCTCCCGAGTGTCTTAGGTTTGTTGACAAGTGTTTGGAGTGCAGATTGGTCTCAAACACTGGAACTGGATAATGGGGAATTAGCTCAAGGTAGGAACATCCACATGTGCTGCCTGCTGCAGATGCTCTGAATGGGTGCACAGGGCTAGCGGGGTGGGGAAAAGCAAGGGGTGCGGTGTGCCTTGAGTCGTGGTTTGGCTGAGCAGAATTTAGACTCATGCTATGAACCCCGTTACAGATTAGCCTTTTGCCTCTGAAAACTGCAGTTCATAAGGCCCCATGTCTCTCCTTTTGATGTCACCAGGGAGTCTCTCACCCTCTTTTTGGAAGTCTCTGGGATGCTGAAGGGTCCCTGTTACGCTAGTGAGGTTACGTCGAGCCCTGTTAGGGTTTCCTCTTCTCACAGTGGGAGCTGTGACAGCAAGGACCTTGTGATTTCAAAAGCTGGTCGTCTTCTCCGTGGCTATGGAAGGGGCACTCTCTATAGCTAGGTCTTCCACACCTGCAGTTTGGGAAACTCCTGTTGCCATTCAAGGTGACCAGTTGGCACATTAACGAAGTAGGGGTGAGGATCCTGGTCAGACATGATGAAGTCTTCACGCCTACAAGGCCTTGAGAGCACTGTTTGGTGATGTGGTCAGGCTCTGCAGTGACCAGCTCCAGCATCTTGTGGCAGAGGGTGGGTGAGAGCATCTGCCTGCTTGTTCTCACCTCAGGACACCGAGAGACAGCGGCTGGCAGCACCGGTCCAGGACAGGACTAGACAGTGTTTGCAGAGCAGGCTACTCTGACACCGTAGCAGTGTCAGGCCTCTGACCAGTAACAAAACTGAAATGCAGTCAGTGCTCATGCTGAGCTTGTGAGGAACTCCATGAGAAACCTCCCTCCACACTCAGCTTTCAGCACAACCCCTCACATCCTCCTCTCTGGCCAACAGCTCATCCCCTTCCATTCCCCGTCATCTCTAGCCTGACTTCAGATTTCTCACCATACCAAGTGCTTTGCTGAAATACCGGTAGATGACATTGACTGGATTTTATTTCCCTAAACAATGATCTCATTGAAGACAGCTGTCAGCTTGACTGGCATGGTTTTTTTCTGGTAATTCTGTGGCATTTTATCCCATTTTCCATATCCTTCTTTGTTCTGTTCCCAGTTTACTTTGGGAGTCTTGAGTGCTGGGTGCTCTCTGTGGCTCCTGGAGTCCAGAGGACATCGTAAGCACACCGTGGGTGGACATGGTGGGACTTAGGGCCTCACCTGGGCAGGATGATCTGGAAGAACCCCAAGGAGCAGGACCATCACTGTTGGGAGAATGGGGTAATGCTAGCAGGGGCCTGGGGTTGTTTCTTTGCTCCTCAAGCATGTTGTTCTGTAGATCAGGGCCCTTTTGAACAACGAAACTTGGAGAGGCAAATTCTGCTGGCAACAGCACTCACTCTGATGTCGCCTGCACCTCCCGGAGCAGCACCGGTGGCAGTCCCTGTGACGTCTCTGTATCAGGCACCTTCCCGGTGCTGGGATAGATTCTCAGACAAAACTGGGTTACTATACAATTAAGACTGAGAATATGAATCACTGATTTAAGCAAAAAATCTAGTGAGGGAGGTGGCAGCGATCCCACGCTGAGCTCCGTTCAGAGTTAAGGCAAAGTAAATTGTACAGAGGTGTAAATCTGAGCACCTTAACTCTGCCCAGCTATAGCAAAGCCATGCAGACCACTGGGATGTAACAGTGTCATTAGAAAAGCTGTGCTGTAGCCTTGCGGTCAATGTCACGAGGCTGCAGCCATGCAGTCGTGTCTGTGGCTCAGCAGTGTGTGGAGAAGCAATTGCTTTGCGATGAGGACGCAGACTGGATACCATGGCAACACGCGTTGGTCCCAGGCTCGCTCTAGGTGTAGGGGTGCTGTGGGAGCAGGCAGACTTGCAGGTAGCTGGGCTGTGAGTAGAACTGAACTAGTGAATCATCAGTAGAGCGGGACAAGCACCACGCAGGGGCTGACCACCTCTGGAGGTGGCCTTCTCTCCCCACTGATGCTGCGGTGAGCTGGGGCCACTGCATTTCTCATGCAAGCATGTCTCTTAAGTGTTCGAGGATAAATAGCTTTGAGCATTGGGCTGGATAGACTCTAAACTGACAGACGGGTTAATGAGAGAGATGAGGCAGTGCTTTCACTCCTCCAGATAGCCACCACAGCCCTGAGAAGCCAGCTGGGGAGTCAGAGAGAGTCCCAATCTAGAGAAGCATTTACTGCGCAGCTTGGTTTTGACACTGAGTTTTATGAGGCCGAGTGCACCCATCCACACGCACTGTGGTCTTTTGTCCTCCTGATTGCAGCCCCTGAGTCGTGTGGTTTCGTTGCTGCCCTGCTGGTTTGCAGGTTCCCTGGGACATGCAAGATCCGTATGTGACCTGCCTGAGCAGTTATATGACCGGTGACGGAGCCCTCCGAGCAGACACCTGGCTGAGGCTGCTGGGTCCAACACGCTGAGAATAGAGGGGGTGAGCGTGAGGCGCAGTTGAGTGGACCCAGTCGTGGTGAATGAGGTGAGCAGCTCTTGTACCAGCTCCAGCACCGGGCCCAGATCCCCCCCGGGCTCTCATTCGTACACCTCTGTGCCCAGCAGACATGGATGTGGAGCTGGAGACAAGAACATATGAAATGTGCAGGATGCAGATAACCTTTGCTTATTCCCGGCATGGAGTTATGCCGAGATGCTTTTTGCTGCCTAAGCCCTTCCATCTCCCTTTTCCTTCTTTCATTCCCAAATAACAGACTCTAGAGGCATCTCACTCCCTCACGTCAGAGTCAGAATCTGAATTAATAATGTGCTAAGAAAATAAAGATAGTCCAACAGACTTTAAATCAAGGAGAACAGCATGTTAAAGAGTTTTAAGAAATCATGTTACTTTGTGTGCAGTTTTAGGGATGGCAGAAATAACTCTATCAGCAATTTATTGATGGTGACAAATTCTTTCAGAAAAAGCCTGCCCAGGGAATGCTTCTCTTTATCACCAGACTCTCTACGTGAATTGTCCATGAGCAGATTAATGTGTCCTGGTGAAGGTGTCAACACAATTTGTGTTCCCTGAGCCTCCATGTCACCCGAGCTGACATGTCATTTGAATGTATGTGCTGAAATCCATGTTGCTTTTCGGATGCTGCTCCCTTTGCACGTATTTGGGCCTGGGTTTCAGAGAACCATTTCCAGAGCCAGGCAGATGGATCTCACCAGGTACAGAGCACCTTTGAGGATGGATCGAGGACACAACCTCTCTTAGCCTTGACATGAAGTCTGCCTGTGCAGACCCATGGCAAGAAAAGAGCACTCCAGAAAGCTTCATGGTGCCACTGTTAAAGGCTCAGCTGCTGCTAAGGAGAGTGTTAGACAGAGCTAGTCACTGAGGCTCACCTTGCACTGCTGATGGGACCACAGAGTAACAGTGCCTTGACCCTGATGGATGCTGCTGTGTCCAAGTCCTCTAGTGCTCTTGTCTGAGCACCATCAAGGCCCAAGGAAGGACTGAGGGCAGGGCTGGGGCAGGAGATACCAGCATATTACTATGGTGTGTCATCTTGCGCTGGGCTCGCTGGAAAACATCCTTGCATTCGCTCCTTTTCTTTTACCGGCAGGTCTGTCAGAAAGCCACCCTGGCTGAACTAGAAAATAGCTGGTTTGGACTGGAAGCCATAGGAAGTTTTTTTGGAGGTTGGTTGCCTGCAGCTGTGGCTGCATTTCCCATCTCCATTTGTCTCACTTCAGGTTTCAGTTCCCCCCGTCTTGGTGGGCTGTCCGAAGAGCCTTCGAGAGTCTGATCCCCGTGACTTAAGGCCAATCCCCTTGGCATGAATGAATTTGGCTGCAAGGCACCGAGTCTTCTGCAGTTTGAAGATGACAGTTCAAGGTGGTGGTGGAGAGCACGTTCTCATGCAGGGCTGTGACAGTGGGGGACAGGGGGACAGGGAGTCCCAGGAGCCCGGCTTCCTGCATGTCTGGTCTGCAATTGCTCACCTACAGCCTGAGACTGAGACTCGGCTGACCAAGCTGTGAGCAGAGAGACTGCAGCAGAGACCTCCAGGGAGCAAACTTCATTGGGGGGGCCATTGGGGTCACAAGCTGGGTGCTGCGTGTCTGCCCAGACGCTTCTATTTACGCAGCAGCTATGCTCTGGCTCAACAGGGAGGAAAGAAGAGAAGTTAATTTATTACTGCAAATGACTTTGAAGTAATTAATTGATCTTGTCAAATGCAAGGGATAATTCCACAGCTACATAATCCCAGCAGAAAGACACATCTTGCCTCCTGACAAGGCTTCTTTGATAGAGCTGTTTCACTAACACATGCTGAAGTCAGGAAGGGGACATTTTATTTAATGATTCACACTAATTAATGCGGGGCAAGCGTGCTCCCTCTCCACCCTGCAACACAGTGGTAACCAAGCCTTTCATGCGAGCCCATTTCCTCAGGGCTTGCCTGCTTGCAGGGGTGATGCTGAGAGATGTTATGTGAGAGCCACTTAAAAACAGGGCTGCTTTTTGCTGGATGTCAGAGCTCAGCATCCCGGATCTGGTGGTTGGGCCAAGCCCTGGGTGTTTGTCTCACTGCCTGGGTGGTCTTCTGGCAGGATCGTCTCTGCTGGCTGCAGAGAGCTCCTCGTATGATGGTCCTTACAGTTATCGGGTCCCAGGGGCCTGTGACAATTCCCACAGTAAATAACTTGGCCCAGTGTTTTGGGCAATTGCCCCTGCATGGTTGTCATCGCACTGGGGGGTCTGTGCCACTTCCAGGGCTTTGTGAGGGGGAGCAAAGCCAGGGCATGTCTGTAAGACCCATTCAGGAACATCCATAGTGGAGGTCTATCCCCATAAGCGAGATCCTAGCAGGACTCAGGATTGCCAGCAGAGCCCTGGCAACACTGGGATAATTCCCAGTCCCCTACCTTTGCTGCTCTGCTGGGGAAACTGAATCATCGCCGAGGGTTTCTCTGCTTTCTGCAGGCTGTGGGAGAGATGGGGCAGCCCGATTCCCCACCCTGCCTGAGGTCACACCGTGTGGCTCAGCTTATGCCTTGGAGGAAAGACAGGTCCTTGGTCACCAGCAAGTCTGAGCATCCATCTGTGGAACTGGTAATGATAAAACTGGCCTGAAAGTGAGAAGGCTTCTGACCATTGCGTGGGAGTGGAGGAAGAAGAAAACAACTGTTGCAAGAGAGGCAGGGATTGAACCACTATACCATGGACTTTAGCAAGTCTGGGCCTTATATAACGTGGTACATGCAACAGCAAGGTTCTTGCAGACCTCTCGTTCCCTGCATCCCCTCAGGGCATGGTGACCATGGCCTGTAGGGCCAGTAGTGGTCACGGAACAGGGAACAGTACATCTCCAGTCCTTCTTGGCATCGGGTTGGCCATCATTTTGCAAATGGCAGTGATATTTCTGACCAAGAGTTCACAGTCCTCCTGCCCTGCCAATGTCTTCTTTGAGGGTACAAGGTTCTGATCTCGTAGCCACTAGTGCCCTGGCGGATCTCCCTTGTCCTCTGTGTGTCCATGTGTGTTGTGGGGATTAGGACATCTCTAGGTTGACAAGTTACATGCCCTTGATTTGGGATAAAAAGACCAGGTCTCTCCTCATTCCCCTGGCTCTCGTAGGGCTAGTGCTGCCCAGTTGTTTTCATTTTAAAATCACATTTTGATTGCTTGTCGCTTTGCCCAGGTCTACCTGTTTACCGGATCTTGCTGTGGGTCTACCACAGGGTGAATTTTTTGGAAGGAAAATTTTGACTTAAATGAAAGTGGAGGAAACATAATTCTTTCCTTCTTGTTGCAAACAAAACCTCCGTGTCTTAAAATAGAACCTGAAGCACAGTGATGATTGCCTTTTAATCGGCCCACATTTGTTTATGGTAAGAAAATATCAATTCATACATCTGACGAGATGACGCTGAAACCAGCAACAAACTCCTCCAAAAACTCGTTTGCTCTCCTCATGCTCTGTCCTGGGGCTGGCATTCGTTCTTTGGTGCCGAGTCCTTGCACCCAGGCAGTCAAACTCAACCAAAGCATCTGCAGTTCTTTGCGGCTTCTTGTGCAAATGTCGGTTTGTCTTTCAGCTCAGAATCAGAATCCCTTTAGTCTTCTGTGGGTCTGGGACAGTGATTCCTTAATGCTCCTGGAGCTTGAGTCCAGCACAGCAGTAGCAAGGAGTTTCACAGTTGTATTTCGAGCAGGTTTGGATGGAGCATGGGAGGGCCAAACACTAAATAAGGAAGATAAGGAGAGAGCTTGAATAGCTGCCCAGGCATGGCAAGAAATAGTGATTGTGCCATTAACTGCTGTATCATAAAGCAATTGCAGAAGAGAGGGGCTAATTAAAGTGGCTGAGGCAACCTTCTGTCTGGCAAATCTTGGCTTTCAAGTGCTTGATCTTGCAACATCGATAATACTCCTTCGCTGTGGATTTGGTGTCTGAATCCAGCAGCCAAGGACCTGCCCGTATCTTGGCATTGCTGCTCAGTGCAAAGGATAGCAAAGTCACTTCTCTGCCTCACTAAGGTCCCACCACCCTCTGGGCGTTGCAGGAAAGGCTCCTTTGCCTTTGACTGTGCTGAGTCTAATGGACCTTCTTGCCAGAGGAGGGTCTGCTTCAGAAGACAACAAAGTCAGTCCTGGCAGAGCATCATGCTCTGGGTGGTGGAGGTGTCTGGGAACAGCGAGGTTCTGGTGCAGCAGAAGACTCAGCACCATCTATTCACCCTCTCTGTAATGGTTAAGGGAGCTCTTGGTAGCTGCTGGGGCCTGAAGGCTGCACAGGGAGAGTTTTTAATACTTGCAGATATCAAAGAACAGGTCAACTGTAAAGCACCATTCATGTTATCCGTAATAGCTTTGCAAAGCTGAACTCGGCTCACAGCAAAGAGTAATGAGGTGCAATTCTCTGCTTCATCAGGTGACATTATGAAGGAGTCAGCTGCTCCCAAGTGCTCTGGATTAGCCGGGGAAGGTACACTCTCTTCCTTCTTTGTCACCCAAGCATGTTGAGAAAGGTGGCCTCAGCCCTCATCGGGAAGGTTCAGGTCAGTGTTGAACACTTTCCAGGAAAGATGGGCATGTGCCATGAGCCCAGCTAGTATTAGGGGGTAAAGAAGGAGAGCGGGGGCGTTGGAACTGGCTCGGTTCTTGCTGCTTCACTCCTTGGCATCCCGCAGTAGTTCAGCCCATTGCCCTCCAACCAGCGAGAGATTAGAAACTTTCCAAAGTCTTCCAGCCCTCCTGAAGCAGCAGTTTCGCTCACTGTAATCCAACCTCAGAATAAGTCAGAAGTTAATTTTCATAAAGTTAATCGCCATTGGCAGATAAATTAAAATCTTTAATTGGTGAAAACTGCATGAATAAAGAATGATTTTCGCTGAGCCGTGGAGGACTGTGTTTGCTTTGAACTAAAGCATCCAAACGTGCATTTGCAGTCACTGTCTTCAAAGGCAAAAACATTTCATGCCACAGGGTTTTATCCAGTGCAACCACTGCAGTATTTTACAATATCACTGTGTCAGCACGAAAAAAAAGTGCTTAGATCCCTTTCTGAGATTTATTGCATTTCATAGGTGGATAGATTTTTGATTAGAGAAACACTTGCTTTTTCTTTCAAAAGTGCTTTGCCGAGTGGTGAGATAATGCAAAGGCTGAACTTCATCTAATTATTAAGCCCGTTAAGTCCACGCAGAACAAGCTGCCTTGCCGTCTGCACAGCACAGTTAGGTCGGCATGACCCAAAGCCTGAACCACCGCTCGTGGTGTCCTGCCGGGGCAGTGGCTGTGCAGGGTGGTGCAGTGTTAAATCAGTGCTCCGGAGTGGTGGCAGGGTGGATATTTCTGAGTGCCAGCGTCTGCCCTGTGCTTCAGAGAACTTGTGCCCTGTGTTTCCCTGGGACTTGTGCACCTTTGTTTGCTGTGGCGGATGAAATCCATGTCAGGAGGATACCTTTCCCATCCGAAACCCTTGTGGGAAGTGAGGGCAGCTGGGAAGCCCCCTACACAGTAGCTCCTGCAGGCATGTACTTTTTAATAAAGACTAAAGGAGGGGAGAATCAAGACAAAAACCTTAGAGCAGTTGGAGTCAGGCTTCCAGCCTAGACATGGCTCCTCGCTGCCTTCCCAAGGGCTGAGGAAGATGCACAGGGCTGGGAGGGCGAGGATCAGAGCCGACTAGCAAATGAAGCTATGGGCAAAGAGACCTCTGGTCCACGTTCTCCGGCTGCCCCTTGCGCACAAGCGGATCTCCTGGGTGAGCTCAGGAGCTCGGCCGTGCTATGGGGGATGCGCAGCCCTCCAGCACCGCTGGCTTCGCCTGTGGGCACGGCTCAAGGAGAGGGGCTGCTCGGGGGGGCAGGAGGGGAGAGAGCTGCGAGGCTCTCAAAGTGTGGTGGCCATGGGCCTGTGCGGACTCTGGATGCTCCAGTGCTGCTCTTCCCTTAACAGGGCTTTTTCCACCCCCACTGGCACCAACGACATTAAACTCAAAGAAATAAAAAGCTGTTAGTTTAGATCACTGTAACGCACCAGGGCATGATCCCAGCAAGAAAGGCACTCAGACTCCATAAGATATTGATTAAAATACCATTTATTGGAGCTAGCACTAGAAGGAAAAAAAAGGATAATACAGATAATCTTACATCCTTTTAAATGCTGAAAATCCCAATCAAGCCACAGCACGCTGCACAGATTCCATCCATGGAGAAGTTCCCCGACATTTTGGTCTTTAGCACTGTTGTCTTCTTTACAGAAGAAAACAACTCTATTCATCATTTCATCTATTCACTGTCAAGCAAAAGGATGTTCACATGAGAAGATGCTGCTTCACTTTAAGATAACGACAAGGATGTGATGTCAAGTGGGAGCTGCCTACAAGCTCCTCTATCACAATTAGCCTTCTAAGTTTATCTTGTGGCCAAGGGATAAGCACAGCATCAGACAGGCCTAAAGGCCAAGCTATACATGCAGCATCGCACAGCACGGCACAGACCTGCATCTTCTTAGGTTAACTGCTATGCGAGTCACTAACTCCTTGGTTTACAATAGTCTTCCAGTTAGGACCACCCCAATTACTAGCCTGCAGGTTCCCAGTTCCAGCACTCAGAGACCACCGGGTGTGGTGGTAAGCCCACACTTAGAGCCAGCACAGGGCAGTTCAGGTTTGCTTGATGTCAGATTTCTCATTTTATAATATTAATTGTTATTTTTATTGTTTCCCACCTGTCTGGACTGTAGCTGACTGGCTTAAGCAGTGATATAGCTTAAATCTTTACCTCCATGCAACCAGCTTGCACACATTTCCGTTCAACTGTGGCCTGCTCTCGGGTGTCCTGAGAGATGTAGTGAAGATATCCTGTATATGCGACAGCTCATGCTCTGTGTCCTGCAGGACTGGCATCCCGTGTATACTGGATCTGGGATCCCACGTACACTGGGGAAGATGCCCTGTGTGCGCTATGGCTGGTGTCTTGTGCATGTGGGCTCTGGGATACTGTTTCTAATGAGCATAAATATTTTGCACAAGATCACCTGCTTGGCTGCAACATTGATTAGAAAGTCTGTCTTAGGGAACTGTGAATAATACGCTGGGACAAGTCTACTAATTCTTCCAGCAAATGCAAGTAGTTCTGGCAGTGGAGCCAGAGGAGGCAAGATGGAAAGTGTTCTGCCCTGCGCCACCTCACCAAGTCTTTAATTCATGTCAGCCTGGATTTGGCAAAACATCAAGCAGGAACCTTCCAAGACCTCACTGCGTGTTAGAGGAGAGACCCTGCTGGAAGAGCTTCCATCTCTTCCTCATCTGCCCGCATCCTTTTGAAGACATCTGCTTGTGACACCAAGGGTGTCCCATGCTGGTGCTTTAACAAAATCCCCTCTCGTTCTGCGTTTTGTCCTAATGGCAGAGAATCACAGTGCAGCACCTTGTGCTATGATCTCCGGGAGCTCAGCAGTGTCTTGGAGAATGCGGTAAGGCTGGATGAGTTATTACTTTTGTCACGCTATTTTAAATCATACCTTTTATGTATTTTAGCTCTGGACTGTCTTTTATCTGAAGCTCTAGAGAGCACGTGCCGCATTTGTTAATATTCATTTGCGAGGCAGGACGGGTAGCTTGTGGGCATGGGTGGGCTCTGAGCTGGCTTAGCTTGTCTCGCTCTGTTCTAGCTGGGCTGCTGGATTATGGGTGGGCGGAGGAGACGACTCGGTGTGCTGCCACTTTCTGGAGCTAGAAACACAGCCTAATTTATGATGTCCATAGCTGCAGCTGGCTTCCGTGGGGAACAGCCAAGCTGGCGTTGGCCCTGCTGGGTGCTGTCTTCTGTGGGGCTGCTCTGCTTCCCACGGCCACCCACATCTATCCCAGGTAATCGTACAGCCTTGCTTTAGATCCCTGAAGGAACAGGGGCACCAAACTCCTCTTGAAGTCTGGACCGACAGGCACCAGGACTGCGGTGCCTCTGGGCCCGTCTCCTGCCCGCCCGCCACAGCGGTCCTCTCTGCTGGCCGCAGCACAGACGCACTGCACAGACCTTCTCCTGGCCTCGAGATGTGAGAGGCGGGCGCCGCGGACGGGAAAGCCCACGCTTGCTGGCCCTCCCTTCTTCCAGGCCCCTGCAGCTGCTGGTGCTGCCGCCCTGCCTTCTCCCGGACCAGTCCTCGCTTCCTCCAGGCCTGGAGACTGGGCTGTCCGAACCTGCCTTGCCCGCCCTGGGAATAAGCATGGGATGAACCGTCTGTGCCTTGTACCTAATCGCCGTTATTTAAATGCCCGGTTGCCAGGGTGACAGGCGCTCTGGAAACCAGTCAAGCAGCAAGCCTAGCAGGTGCAATTCCTCTGCCTGCCAGCAGACGTGCGGCACAAACCACCTGGGCTGCCTCACTGCAGGGTCCCTTGTCCCTAGGGAGAAAGAATCAGGCCCAGGGCTGAGGTTTCCCGTCTGTTTCAGATAACTGCGTTGGGTGCAGGGACGTGGTCCTTACGGTTACCCTCTACTCTCCCTTGGCTATAAAGGGATGCTTGGTGACTTGCCTAGAACCGTTGGCCTTAGGAGATGACCACACGGGGTTACCAAAGCCAGCCCTGACCATCCTCCCGGCAGTTCCCCGAGGGAGACAGAGCTGCTCTCCCCGCTCCGACCCCAGGGCTGGGACGTGCGTCTACGTGTACAAGACCTGCTGGTGCGAGCAGGGACCCTTGCTCTGACGGTCTGCAAGATGCCACCAGGCAGAACAACAAAAGTTGCTGCTGCGGTGAGGAGTGACCCGATGCCTGCTGTGGTTTTGTGCTCCCCTGGGACGATGCCAAAGCCAAACAGGTGCAACAGTGAGGCTCCTCACTCCGCCTGGGCTCTATCGCTGCGCACAGAGGCTCTGTCCCCTGCGCGGCTGGAAGGTGGAGACTGGCACTTGCTGTTCTTGGCATCTGCACTCAGTGCAAAGGCACCAGCCCGTGTCCCAGACGCGGCCTGCTCTGCTGGAGCTGGTCCCAGCAAAGGAAATCCTGCCCGACCCATAACGTGGCTCATGGGGAGCCCTTGGCTGGAGTAATTGTGTTTGCACAGACAATCCTCATCAGTTTAAAGGAGATAAAATCAGTAGGAGCTTATTGAAATGCAGCCACGGTCTCCGCCACGGAGCAGCCGTCAGGGTCTGGCACAGAGGAGCAGCAGTAGCTGGGCTCGGTTCTGCCAGAAGCCCTGGGGCAGTGAAGGGTCCATCCCGGGCTGGTGCAGCATTGCTGGCTGTGGCCTGGCTCTCCATGGCAGCTCTTTGCGCTGCACCCAGACGGCTCTGAAAGAGGTGTTGAGTGTTTCTCTCCAAGGTTTGGGCTCAGAAATGGTAACAAAGGCTCTAGTAGGCTTCCTCGCAGAAAGCACCCAAATTGCCCCTCTGTTGGGGCATTTGGAGAGGGTTTGCTTTGCTGTCCTTTGTGGTCATGGCCCTGCAACCTGAAACACACAGGGAAAGACACAACCACTCAAGGAGAGACAGTGCAGTGAGCAGCTGAGCCGTGGATCAGCCCAGAGGAGTCTGGGTCTGGCAAACAGGCAACAGCTGGAAATTGTGAAAACCCTTGCCATCATTTCAGACACCATCTGCTCCTGAGGGTTTGGATACGGCGCTGGTGTGTGATCAGCTCAGGGGCCCCGTTCTGGCCAAGGGCTGTGAAGTTCATATGTTGGGGGAGGATGCGGTAAGGTTACGTGTGGCTACCCACGGTGGATGTCCACATGCAAATCACAGCTGCAGGCCCAAAGGGAAGGCTGGACTGAGCTGGACTTGGCTTGACTGGACTGAAGAGGGACTCAGTATCCTCTGTGTGAGAAGGTCCTGGGGGCTCCAGGGGCTGCTGGGCTATGGACACTGCAGCCACAGAGGCTGAAGGCTCCTGTGAGTCTTCCACGAGCAGATGTGAAGAAGGCCTTTAGCAACTGTTCCGGTTTCTGTACATTCACACACTCCCAGTCCTGCCGGAGGACAGACAATTAGCAAAGCAATATTAATTTTGCAGAGAGGCCACTGATGTGGCCTGTCTCCCCTTTGCCCTAGGCAGCGAGCAGTGTCTGCACGGATTACGCGTAAGAATGCTCTCCACAGGCACCTTTCAGGAAAATCATTTCAATTAGCAGCTAAGATGGATAGCACAGGAAACAGCATGGTTATTTCCAGTTATTTACAATGAATCACCTGGTTGGAGGAAGAGGGAATGCTGCACTGTGCTGAAGGGGCTTTGGATCACAATTATGCTCCCGTGATACTGTTCACAATTATGCTCCTGTGATGCTGGTAAGCATAGAGGAGTTTGCTTTATGGTTTGGTGATTAATTTTTGCAGGATGAATTTTTCCCTGGGAAAATAATTGAGACTGTAAAAAGGAAGCACCATGGGAAGGGAATGCATCAGCTCCTGGCAGCTACATGCAGCTTTGGCATCTAATCCACACTTCTAGGTGTTTCCAGTATCCAGTGGAGGGACAGAGGTCCACTCTGCCCCTTCTTGACTGCCTGGATGAGGAGGGAGGGATGAGTCCATCTTCTCCAGTGGAGGCAGCAGTGTCTGCCCTCCCCTTTTCCTGGCATAAGGGTCTGTGGGCTCCGGAAACCCCTCTGTCCCCTCTGGGCTCTGTGGGCCAAGACCAGAACACACTTTTGTGCTGTGCTCCCTGGGGATTTGTATTTGTTATGCTCTGCTGTCCATTGGATGCCACAAAGCACAGGTGGCCAAAGTGGTGATGGCTTCTGGGAGAAACCCTGATCAAAGCGGTGTCCTGTTCCTAGGGCCTGATTTTCCTTCTCACCTGAGAATGATCCTGGAGTGGCTGGGAATGGTAAAGTCCAGCTCCCCAGGGCTCAGACTGCATTGTGCCAGAAGTTCAGGGGTCCATGTGCGTTTGTTTGCAGGACGTTCTTCACTTGCTACCTTCCTAGTGGGGACCTGGAACTTGTTAGTGCCACATCTTTTAATTCATGATTCAGGACCAGGGTCTGGGTGTCCCTCAGGGTTGGCTGAGGGTCATGTCCCCATGGTCCCTGCTACAGGCAGTCTCTCCTTACCCCTCTGGCTCACCTCTCCCCTCCCACCTCGTGCTAGGGCTTCTTCCAAATTGCATCTCCTTAGCCCAGGCTCCCATTGCTTCTTTCCAGAGGTGAGGATGAAGCCCTCAATGTTTTTCATACAGATTTGGCATGCAGAGGTGGGGAAGGTGCACAGGTGGGAGGCAGAGTGGGTGACACAGGCTTGTCCTCAGGGAGCTTGTGCAGGACTGGCAGATGGCAAGGTTGCGTGGGGTTTTTGTTTCAGGTCCAGGCATGTACCGAGGCTCCTGGAGAGCTCCTGGAGCCTGGGCATGTTTCCCTGTGAGCTGGGTGTGACACCACTCAACTCCCGAAGCCCTTTGCATTCCCGTCACTAAAAGCTGAATCACTCCTTGAGCCTGGGGTGAGAAGATGCACACAGGGCTCTAGTGCGATTTTACAGTACCAGGTTTCTTGAACACTTTCGTGGTCAGCTGTGCCCCCAGCATCCCTTGCCTAAATTGCACCTTGGAGGCGCAAGACAGGAGACCCTGTCTTGAGTGCAGCGGCAGCGAGGCTTCGTTTTGCTGCCTGTCTCTGTCACTTGGTCCTCGCTGTGCTCTGCTCAGCTCTGGCTCTGCCAGCGGGAGCCGAGCACGCACGGCAGGGCTGTGTCTGTTGGGTGGAGATGCTGTGCTTGCCCCCGTGCGTCTCAGGCTCTCAGGACTGCCCCGCAGGTCTGGGGCAGCAGTGGGCACGCTGTGGATAGGGAGGGGCCCTGGATGCCCCTCGGCATGGCGGTGCTGCAGACGTTGCCCTGGGGACTGGGGGGGCTTTGGAGGGTGATGCGAAGGGGAGGTTGTGTCACTGCAGCCTCTGGAAGAGGCAGGGCTGCCTGTCCCGCAGCTGCACAAAATCTGTCGTGCTAGGTTTGCTAGGCTTGCTCCCTCCAAGCCTGACGTGGACAGTGGGAAGACTGGGGGTGCACAGGCGTGTGCTGGACAGATTTGCAGCTGGGGCATCCATACTCCTCCCAAGGCCTCGGACAGCCTGCTGGGAAGTGCAGGTAAGAATCGTGGGACCGTCCGGTGGAGACCTTTGTGCGATGCCCTGGGAGCATCCAAAGTGGCCAGCGGGAGCACTGGGATGTGGGAGCTGTAGCTCAGGGACTGGCAAGCTGAGCCCTCAGCCTTGCACTCTCCCGCAGCCTGGCTCTCCCAGGCAGCTCACGAAACTTCCCTCGGATCCAATTGCTGTGCTCCACCTTTTATTATAATTGATTCTGCATCGCCATAGGAACCCGCTCCAGTGCGAGTGAGGAGCAGCTGCCTTCCCTGCGTGCTCTCCAGGAGAGGCGGCTGCTCCTTCCCACGACACGGCAAGCGGTGGAGCTGCAAGTGGCTGTGGCTGAGCGGCTGGGCCCCCCGGCCCATGCCAGCCAGGTACTGTCCGTGACCCCATCCCTTCCCAGGTGCTCATGCTGTGGGGAGGACAGAGGGATTGCAGGGCCGGGAATGCGGTGGGGGAAGTTCCCTCTGTGCTCAGTTTTCAGGGACCCCCCCCCCCCCTTGCAATGCTGGGCTCAGGAGATGGGGGTCAGCTCTGCTAGTATGGTGCTGGGGCCCGTTGTATCTTCTGATGGGGGGGTCTCAAGTCTGGCCTTAGAGAGCAGAACCCTGGGCTTTGGGGTGGGCCAGGGAGGAGCCCGCTTTCCTGGGGGTTTAACTGCTGGTCGGGTGGCTTGCTTTGATAGTGGTGGCATTTCCATGTGTGCCGGGATGGCAGAGGAGAGGAAGGAGGTGCAGGGTGTGGTGCAGAACCTCGCACTTGACTGAGCTTCTTGCACCTGCGAGAGGGACCAGGGACCGCAAAGCCCAGGATTTGGAACAAGCATCTCTGCTGAGCTCAGGAAGGGGTAAAGCTCCTCCTTGGCTGAAGGGTCGCCCTCTCTACTTGCATCAAAGGCTTGGCTGGCCCAATAGACCAGGACCTGCCATCACTGACCTGGAAAACATGCAGCAGAAGGGGCAGGGCTAGGGGATTGGGGCACTGCAGTGGGGCTGCCTGTGGGTACAGCTCGGTGTCAGTCGGAGAGGCCAGCAGCAACGGGACAGGACGTGTGATGGTGGTGCAGCCGAAGACCCTGGAGCCCCAGCACCAACCCTGCTCCTCTGGGGGCCAGGAGCATCTCACAGCCAGTTGTTACTTCACTCCTGCCCTGGCCCAGTCAGCCCAGTTCTGCTGTCCATGTCCTGGCCTTGCTCACCTTCCTCCACCGCTGGGCTTGGCTGCAATCCTGCCCGGCAGAGCTGTCTTGCTGGGTTGCTCCTCTGAAGCATCTGCATGGGATTGGAGAAGCAGTGGTAGTCTTGCCTCCCCAGGAGCCCTGGGTTGGTTTAACACAAGACTGGCCAAGTTCTGAAGTCAGGGTTTGGGGCATGGACATAGCAGGGGAGCTGGTCTGGTCTGGGGTCCCTCGTCCCGCCGTGCTCTGAAAGGAAGAACTCAGTACCTCGTGGGCAGAAATGCCGTGCACTGCGTTTCTCAGCATCTTTCAGCCCGGAGGTTGATGATGTGCTTTGACGGGGGGCAGAAACACGTCTGAGGACACTGTGCACTGCTTTGCTCCAGGGACCTCCATACTTGTGGGGGTTTGACTTTCCCTGGCAGAGCAGCTGAGGAGAACAGCGGGAGGATCTGGAGCGGTTGCATGCTGGTTTCACCCGTGATCCAGCCATCCCCCCACCCCGTGAGCCGATCCGCAAACCCCACCGAGGCCCAGGGCTGAACGTGGAATCCGGGCTGGGAGGGCACCAGCCTCCGGAAAGGGTTCCCGGCTGCCTCCTCCAAGTGTGCCCGTCTCTGGGTTAGACGTGACAACGGTGTTTCGGTGCAAAACACGCTGGGGGTGGGAGGGAAGGACCAAAGAACAAACTGTCTTCAGACTTGTCTGCCGTGGGCTTGTGCTCAGGATGAGCAGCCCTTCCCAGAAAGGCTCCGTGACCAGGTGCTCTGCTGGAGCACAGGCTGCCCGTCAGGCTGCACCTTTTTTCTCAAAACTGAGCTTTTTGGCTTTGCAGGGTGCAATCTGCACAAGTGGGCTGGTTGTGAAATGCTGTGGTGTGAAATGCTGGTTGGATGCAATAAGGTGTTTGGAAAGGAGTTAAGCGAGGTGGTAGCTCTCCTTAGCTCCAGCTTGGAGCAGGCTGTGGATCTCTCCAGTCGCCTCTGGAAGCGCAGGCCCTGGCATGGCTGGGGCTGTGTTTATGCTGGCAGTTGCACAGTAACCCAGTGGGATTTGTTCATTTGAATCAGCAGAAACATTTACTGAAAAAGGCAATGTAAACCCAGCAAAGATTTCAGCTGCTCATGAGCCCTATTCCAGCTTCGTGCAGTGGTGCCAGGCACGAAAGCGCTTCCCAGAAACACATCAGTTGCCTCCCTCCCCGCAGGGGTGAGTGGAGCAGCCGCCGAGAGACAGACCCCTTGGTCTGAGAGTGCAGAGGTGGAAGAGCAGGTGAGTACCGCACCTCTGACGCACTTGCAAGTAAGGCCTTTCCCTGCGTCTCAGGCCCTGCAAATTCTCCTGCTTAGGCAAAAACTTGTTTGCTTGCAGACCTCAGGGGCCTGTTTGCTTTCACCTGGCGATCGCATTTGCTCTGTGGTTGCAACAGGAGGCTGCACACTGCATGCAGGGAGAGACTGAGTATTAACCAGAGGGAACACGTGGAGCCAGGTCCTGTGGGACCCCAACTCCCATGGAGCAGCAGATGTTTGCTCAGCTCTTGGCAGGGTCCTGAACAGCGGCACTGTGGATGCTACGCTGCTCCCCTGCCCCTTTCATTTTGGCAACAGAACCATATTTGTTCGACGTTCCCAGGAGCTCAGATGCATCTATCTTTTGGATTTTTCTCCAGGGTGTCTCAAATAGATATGCACAGGGAGCAACACTGGGTTTGTGCCTTTCAAAGCAGGGTTATTTTAGACCGATGATAATGAATTTGCTCCAGTTCTTATTCTGTGTGCAGCTATTTTGTTCTGGTCTTGGTGAAAGTTTCATTTGAATTTAAGGATTTTAGCCCCTGCTAGCTCTCCTCCATCAAAACTAGCTCCACTCCCTCCTTTTACAACATCAGTCTCATTTATCATTGTTATATAATTGTAAGTGTCTATTTTGGTTACAAGACAGTACTAAATGGGGTATATTTAAAAGTATGTAAACTGGGTAACTCCATAGCTGTTGGACTGCATCCATCACACAGCACAATTAGACCCTGCTTCACTGGGGCTGATACACTCAGATAGTGCCCGTCTCCTAGTTTCACTCTTTGCATGGGTCAACCTTTCTGGTACAGTTGTATTTTGCTGTGCCAAATACTGGTCTTTTTAAATTCCTGCTAATGAAATGCACAGCTTTCAGTGCAGGGTGTAGTTTTCTTTAATGGTAATTACGCTGTTGCAAAGCTGTCTTAACCTCCTCGCGCCCTGAGATAAAATTGCCGACGACTAGGTCAGCTGCCTTATCATTTGGGTCCCGGATCCAGAGCTGGGCTCTTCTGCCACTGACCCCTGTGCAGCAGCTGCACAAGGATGGCCTGTGCACTCGAGCAGAGCTAAGCACAACTGTGACAAAGCTCACAGCTTCATCCACCATTTGAAGGGAGAAGAGAATTTTGAGCAAGGTTGTGACACCATAAATTGGGAGCAAACAATACGTGAAATGTTAGCATGAAGAAATTTCTGTTCGATGACAAAGGCTGTTTCTCCAGCTGCTTTCCGCATCCAGAATCTGACTCTGCTTTGGCCAATTCTTGTGCTTTGCTGTCCAGTCTCTATCTCTGGGTCTTGACTCCTAGTCAAAACCCTGCAAGAACCTGAAGGACCGAATAAGCTGCTGCTAGCAGAAGTGCCTGGGCGCAGTGCGGAGAGCAGGCTGAGTCACGCCGGGGCTGTGCAGCCCCATCCCTCCTGAGACCCCAAACGTCTGACCTTTGCCCACTCGTGGGCTCAGACACTCAGCTTGGACGTGTCGGCAGTGGGAAGGGTGAGCCCTTCACGCCAGATGTCATCCTGCATTGCTTAACACTGGTCCGTACTTTTTAAGTAAATGCCTCATTAGGTATTTGCCATTCTTCCATTAACTTTTAATTAATTCATGTGTCATACTGACCAAAATCTCCCCATAGAGTTGCTAAATTGTTGACAGGGATCCTCTTCCTTTGTAAGTGAGATCTCTCCCTATTAAGCAATTTCCTTGCTCATGGATGTGTTCTTTTCAGTTACTAAGGGAACATGAATCTTAATAAAACTCAATCAAATAGTCCTTAAATAACAGCTGCATTCATTTAACTGTCTTATCAGCATTTTTTGCTCTGCTGAAAATTCCCTGGAAATTAAGATCTGATTCTTCACACAGTAATAAAAAAGCAATACACCTCAAACATGAGGGAAATCTTTTATCATGAATACAGGGCTGTTATTTAGCAGAAAAATTTGTATTTTGTCCTGAACGCACCTGTTCCTCCTGGCACTTCTTTTAATGTGAGTTACGAGTCATCTGGGCACCTTCAGGTAAATGAGTTGTGCTTGGCCCCTTGCATTGCAGCAGGGCCTGCCCTGAACGTTGCTGTCACCAAGGGCCATGAAGGATTTTTTTCTTACCCCGATGTGTCTGTGGGGAGCATGAAATCCCCCCTGCAGCCTCTGGTGGGGAGTTGTGGCTGGGGAAGGGAGCTTGGCTAGAGTTTCTCTGCTTTAGCGATTTCCAGCTGCTAGGAAGACCCGGGCATTGCTTCTTGCAATGACGGATCCGTGGTGCTCTTTCTGGTCCCTGGGGTTCGTGCAACGCATGGCACAGGTGGTCCTCGTGCAGGGTTAGACTCCCAGGTGCTGCTTCTGTGCAGTTACAGACGGATACACCAGAACAGCCCCCAGCTGTCCCAGCACCAAGCTGGGATACATAGGTAGTGCTTGGGAAGAGCCTTCTCCGCAGGGGCTATTGCAAGCTTTGACCCTTTGGAGACCTTTGGAAGGTCCTTGGAACTGATCTGCAGCTGTGACTCTTGCCCTAACTCACACCTCTCCTCTGGCTTCTTTGGCTGGACTGCTCCTAACCCAGACGGCTGAGCCGAGGTATCCCTAGGCGTCTCCTGTCCATCCAAGGAACAGCCCTGCCGCGTCTGCCCAGGCACCCGGCGGGAATGAGGTGCTGAGATGACAGCACCCAGCCAGGGCCAGTCCCCCCATGCTCAGCCTCTGCATTATCGTGGCAACCCCTCAGGAACAGCCGTTTTCCAAGCCGCAAGCTGTGCAATCCACAGCTTTCCACTTGTCACCTGCTGCCAGGAAAAGCTTCTTGCTACAGGCCAGAGCTGAGGCCTGTGAGGCCAATGTCCCCTGCCTGAGACCCCCGCTTCAGAGCAGGATGAGGCCGTGCCTGTGCAAGCAGCAGTGATGCTCCGGGCTTGCCTTGCTTCGGGTCAGGAGGTGCTGCAGGTACAAAGCAGCAGACCCCTTCCCAGACCCATCTTTCAGCTTCCAGGGGTTACCAACTGTTTTTTCTCGGAGGGGTCTACAGCTTGCCTCGTGCCGAGAAAACAGGAATTCGTTAAGGTGATAGTTCATCCGGTCTCTGCAGTGAAACGGTGGCTGTCCAGACACTCTGAATTGAGTGAGAGTCTGAACTTGTGGAGGAAGCAGAGCCCTGCCCGTGCGAGTGGCTCCAGACTGGTCGCTGAAGAACAGAACAGAGCTTCCCTGGGGTCAATGCTGCGTCTCCTGTGTCCCGCTGAACCCGGAGTGGCAGGGCTGAGACACCGAAACGGGCCACGACCACCTCTCCAAGCACAGAAGGGTGCAGAGGAGAAAGCAGTACCCCGGCAATGGCAATGCTTCAAACCTCAGGGGATTCCTGAGGGCTTCCACATCGCAGGAGACAACGCAAGGAGGCAGGAGGCTGTGGAGTTTTATCCCCGTCTCCATCCGTCCCCAAGGAGCTCTGTGGAAAGGAGCAGGGTGCTCTGCCCCGCGCCCCTGGCCGTGACCCTCCATGAGCAGAAGCTAACACGGGAGCTGGATTCCCTCCACAGGCAGGGCCACACTCAGCCATCGTCTGCCCCCACGCTGTCCCTGTGCCTGAGGACCAGCTTTCCACTGGAATGGCATCAGACAGAGCCAAAGAGCCTGGAAAACAGGTCTCTGCAAGGTCTCAGGGATACGTCATGCTCCCCAAGCTGCCCCCACCTTTGTAGGCCACTGAGCCCACTGCCCCCCTTTACGCCAGGCCCAGCTGCAGGCAGAGACGGAGGACAGCTGGCTCCTCTGACCCACAGCCACCCTCCCCGGGCCCTGAGGTGCTGGCCCCAGGTATGATGAGGCCCTGGGGGCTGTGCAGACCCCACCGCCCTTGCCTTGTGCAAGGAACTCAGCACTTTCGGACACCGGCCTCGGACTAGGCTGTTCTCTGGGCTGATGCCAGCTGGGAAAGGGACACCCAAGTGCTCTCTGCCCAGGTGGAAGCTTTTCCAGCTCAGTTCACTCATCTGCACCCTCCTACCTTCCTGCAGTGGAACCTGTGTCGTGGTGATAAGCAACATGAGTGATGGAGGGCTGGAGGGCTGCCAGCGTGGGACCGAGGGAGCCTTCTCTGACACACTGTCTGGGCAACAGAGGTCACGGAAGGCAAGAACTGCTGGACGAGTCCAATAATTACTATCCTTATTCATTAAGGAGATGATGATAAATATGTCGCACACCCCGGCAGAGAAGGTGTGAGGAGTGCTCCCCTCCAGCCACGACTCTGCTTGGCTGAGCATCACAGCAGCCACAACCTTCCCGCACAGAGCTGCCAGGAGACGGCTGTGTCCTGGAGCTGCCTTAGTGCCCAGCTACAGGGACCCTTCAGCCCCATTTCCCTAAGTCAGAGGATGTGTTTCTGGTTCCTGGGGCTTCTGTCTGCAAGCACCACAGGCCAGAATCTGTTCTGCAGAGCCAGTTCTGCCTTTGCCAGCACAGTCCTTGCTGTGGACGCTGGTGGTGGCACCAACAGCCTTGGTCTGGAGACCTGGGGACCCTAAACACACTGCCCCAGAGTGATGGCTCATGAGAGCCGCCGCGTTACCGGAGGACTAGAGGGTCACATTGACACCCACTGGGCCCCCGGATCGGCTTGCTTTGGGGTGTCGCGCTGGCCCTGGCACCCTACACTGGGCTGGGGAAATATGGGGGGGGGGGGGGGTTATAAACCCCAGTGTGATGGAGGTTTGACACACTGCCAATCCAGGGGACTTCTGGATGGGGTCACACTAGGGGTGGCCAACGTCCCTTTGATGCCAGTTTGGGGAACTAGACTGGCTACTTCCCAGCAATGGTGGGATGCCAAACTATGGCAAAGCCCCTCACTCAGCCCAAAGGTTATCTGGAGCCTCAGCTAGTCACTGGGAAGCTGGTGGCATTGCTTGAAGGTCCAAGGCAGCTATTTTGGGTGGTTGGGAGCTCAGGGATGCCCTTGACCAGCACTGACACAGAGATGCCAGCTCATGGGTTACCACTCGCATGGGCAGGGGGGTTATGACGGTGCTTTGTCCCAGAGGAGGGCAGGGCTGTATTGTCCCATGCCAGACACCTTTTAAGAGACTGCTCCATGTCTGGTTTAAATAGGATAACGATAAGCTGGGAAGGGAGATTACGGAATAACTGGGGTGGAACTGCCAGAGAGCAGTTGTGCTCAGCTATGTCTCGATCTGTGCAGAGGGAGCATGTGCAATTAGCCAGGACAAGCATTCAGTTTCTTTGCTAACAAATCTTGCTTTTCCCTTTTCCGACTCTGAGCAAGGGCAGAGAGACGGGAAGAACATTCTCGTATAGGGTATAAAGTGCCCCTGGTCTCCTGATTGCAAACTGTCCTGGATTGAAAGATGCAGTTTTGGGGGATCAGCCTCCATTCCACTGCTGGCACCACTCTGAGCACATCTGTTCATATAAGCGGAGGCTGGGGGGGCTTGTGATAGACCAGGTGTTACGAGGTGGCCTCTGTGCAAAGAGCACCTTCCTGCTGCCATCACCACTTCCACTCACACTGGCTCTTGTGCTCTTTGGAAATAGGAATAGCTTATTTACATGTAGATGATAGGGCACTGGATTGCTGTCTGGCAATGGACAGCATCCAGCATCTGGCAATGGGCAGTATCCAGCCCCTGGGAATCAGGAAAGCAGAGGAAGAACACGTCCAGCTTTCTCACCTTGCTGCCGCTCCCACCCTTTACTGAGCTGCTTTTGTGATCTGAAATTATCTTTAAAACCTGCAAGCACTGTATCTCCTTGAGTCCCAGGAGCTGCAGAAAAACAGAAGTCAGCAGGTCCTCAGCATGAGTCAGAGCCGTGATGGACGTGCTGTGTCCACATCTGGGTGTGTTGGCTTTGAGACAGGCTTCTGCCTTTTCCTTGCCCACTTGCTTCCAGTCGGTATCGCTGCCTGGGAAGGCAGTGAGGATAGGTCGGTGGGGGCCTTTGGCTGTTTCTGATATCTCCCGGTGTGGGACTTCACCGGAGTCTCCACGGCACTAAGAGCACCCCGGCTCTGGGACGGTGCAAGGGGAGCTTGCTGCGAATGCTGCCCTGGGTGAACTCTAGCCAGTGCTGGTCCGGCAGGAGACACCGGGGACTTGTAGCAGCTGCTGACTTCAGCGGTGCCTTGCTGCTCTTTGCTTTGACTCACAGTGACTAAGATCCTTTTAATGGCTTTTGTTATCTGTCCTTCTGCCTTTGCATCCCTAGCCCAAGAAAGCTGGATGTTGACCCTGGAGATCTCGCCTCAGCGACGCGGCTGTCAGGACACAGCTTCCTCCTCCATCTGCTGTAATAGCGATGCTAGTGTGCCTGTGCGGCTGCAGTGAGGTGGGTGCCCTCCTTCACCGCTGGGAATCAGCTCCTTTTGGTCCCTCTGAAAAACCAGAGGCAGTCACTGGGTCAAGGGAAATATGGCAGCAGGACATGTCTCCCTCAGTAGGAATGGGCAAACTCAAGGCTTGTGTCCACCGTCGGAGTTTTTCAAGACCAGATTAAATAAAACCCTGAGCAATGTAGTCCCCTAAAAGGGATCTCAGAGCTGAGGTCCTTCTTGCCCTGAATTATCACATGATCCCAGGCAACTGGGCCAAAAGATTCCTACAGCGCTGAGGTTGGCAGATGGGCATCTTCTCCAGAAGGTTGCTGGGGGTTATGACCAGAGATGCAGCTTCTGCACCAGTGCATGGGGCTGCCCAGCCTCACTGCTCCTCCTGTGCCCCTGGGAGGTGGCATCACTGCATAAGTTCTCGTGGAAAAACAGGGACCTGCTTGTGAACTTCTGCCTGAACTTCTGAGCAGAAGTTCACAAGTAGGGGAGATTTCCTTTAGAAAATTCCCCACTAGGACTTTCTAGAAGTGTCTCCGTCTCATATTTCCATTCTCCTCCCCCTGTTGCACTCTGGTTTGATTTTCTCAATTCTCCAGCTGGCAAAAGAAAAAAAATAACCCTCCAGTTCTTAAACGAACTATAGCAAAAATGACCCCTGAGGAAAGCTGCCAGTTTAGGACCCATGCCTTTAGGTTGAGTACCAAAGGGTAAGAAGAATTAAGAAAAAGTTTCAAATTAAGAATGTTTGTTTAATTAAAAAAAAAAAGAAAAGAGAGCCCTTCCTTGCCCTTTCCAGTTATTCAGCAGTATCCTGAGGCCCGTTGCTGCTCCCTCACCATCTCTGCTTTCCCCTCCAGGAGCTCTTGGCCCGGGCAGAAGTGACCACCAAGCCCCCCGGCTCAGCATAGCAGCGCCAGCGGCTATGGAGTGACCCCGGGCGGGCGGTGCTCGGGCGTGTGGGCACAGCGGGAGGCCGAATGGTCCCGTGAGCGCCTCGAGCCCTGCCCGCACGCGCCGCGCTGCCGGCGTGCCTCGCCTCTGCCATGAATGATGCGTCGACCATGGATTATGAACTGCTGTCCCCGTCCTTGGTCGAGCACCCGGCCAGCGCCGCGGGCATGGATGCCGAGCAGAAAACCGTCTTCGCCTTCGTCATCTTCCTGCTGGTCTTCCTGGTGATGCTGATGGTGCGCTGCTTCCGCATCCTGCTGGACCCCTACAGCCGCATGCCCGCCTCCTCCTGGACCGACCACAAGGAGGGGCTGGAGAGGGGCCAGTTCGACTACGCCTTGGTGTAGGCGGCAGGGATGGGGCGAGCCTGGCTGCTCCGCGTGCCTCCCCCCGCCGCTGGCCCCGGCCCCGGCCCCCCCTTCCTCTGTGGTGTTGCCCCGGGCCAGCGGGGAGGCTCCGGGCAGGGAGGCAAGGTGGGGCTCTTGCCTGGGGCGGGTTTTCTAGGGGTTTCTGTCTTTTCTAAGCACTTTTCGATTCTCTTCCCGGTCCGCGGCGCCCTCGGGGAGACGTGTTGGAAGGACGAAATGAGGCTGCCTGGTCCCTTCTGCCCGCTCTCCCCCCGGACAGTGCCACGTGCTGAGGTGAGGGGCAGGAGGCGATGGGGCAGCGTAGGGCAGAACCTGCCTCCGGCCGCAGCCCGCCGGGCTCCGGGTCTGGGCGGCTCTGCCTGTTGCCAGGCCAGAGCCTCGACCCCCATCTCCTCCTGCCCCTCATGTTGCCCTCGTCCGTGTCCCCCGGGGATTGCTGACTGTGGTCCCGTGTGTGTGCGTGCCCTTGTAGCTGAGCTGTGTCTGTCAGGGGGCTTATAGGCACCAGACCCGAGTGCTGGCTTTGTTTCTCTGTGTGGCAGCCCCAGCCCCCCCCAGACGTGAGGGGGAGATGGAGACCCCGTGCACAGCCCCTTTCTGGCACCGTGTCCCGCGGCCTGCTCTCCGCTTCACACCGTAGCGATCTGTCCCTGCCCAACTAGCGCACATGGTCTGAGCAAGGCGCAGTCGTGCAGCTGCCTGCAGAGGTGCCCGGGCAGCCCTGCTGCCTCCCCGGCACGGACGGTGGGTCCGCAGCCATGCCAGCAGGCACCTAAAGCCCGGCGTGATGTTTGAGAGAGGCCCCTCAGCTGGCCCAGGCCTGGCAGCCTCGCAGCAGGAGCCCACTCGAGCCATGGGGTGCCCTCCCCATGCCCAGGGGTGCTGGGAGCGGCCAGCCCTTCCCTGGCCACCCTGTGCCTGGGTGGTAGACGGGCTGCACAAGAAACTGAGGGGAAAACAAAGCTGGCTTCCCACCTCGTGCAGGAGCTGCGTCTGTCTTGCAGGGGGGTTGCAGCTTGCCACAGGGCTAGCAAGAGCCCTGGGGGTTTATGGCCACAGGCCAGGAGGGCGGTTTGTGCTAAGGGACTGAGCTCCTAGGGGAGACCCTCCTCCCCCACCATGGAAATAAAGCTGCACTGTGCTAACCCCACATCACTCTCCTGCTGCTCTTTGGTGCATCCCATCAGGCACCCAGAAAAGGACCCGTTGCTCCCCAGGCAATGGCAGGTTTCCTCATCTCTCCCTGGCTGGGCCAAGACTCCACCTCTCCACACGAGCTGGAGCTGCCCCACAGCGGAGGGGTGCCCTGTGGGGCAGGAGCTGCCGTATCCCACCCCAGCCCCAGGTCAGGGCCGTCACAAGGTGGTGGTGCTGAGGGTGGCCTGTGCCTGGGGTGCAGAGGGTGCTCTCTGCCCCAGTGGGTGCCGCACGGCCTCTCCACCCGCACTGCTGGGCAGGGACGGTCCGTCCTGGCCACATCCTGCGTGGGGCTGGGCCTGGAAACGCCTCCCGCAGCACAGGGCTCAGCCGCCGGGCAGGCCAGTGCCAGCTTTGCCTCTGGAGCATCCGGCCAAGAAGAGCTCGTGAAAGTGCGAATGGAGACCTGGAGCGAGGGCCCAAGCGGAACTCCACCAGCTGGACCACACGGCACAGTCTCCGGCAAAGCACAGGCAGGCAAGCGCCTTCGTCGTGGCACACGCTGCACGTAGCAGTCACTACACAACCTAGACAGCCCCTGCCCCGCACGACCGCTGCTCCGCAAAACTGCCGGGAAGCGGCAAGAGCGGCTCTGTTCCGTAAGGGGAGAGGAGCTGGGCTCGAGGGTGACCATGGCCCAGGCAGCGGCAGGGATAGCGCCTTCCCTGACCAGCACCCGAGCAGGGTGAGCAGGACAGCAAGGCACACATCACGCACTTGGGAATAGGCCCTCCATGACAAATAAATCCATACCATGAGGTGTGGTACAACACTACCAACCCGCTGCCCTTACTGCAGCAGCATCCAGGCTGTGCAAGTGTGTTGCAGGAGGGTCTTCCCTGGGGTGCGTGCAGGATTGTTGTAATGATCCTGCTGAGTGTGCGCGTAGAGAGCAACACACATATATAGGCAACCCCAGCACAAGCTCAGTCTCTCTCTCAGTCTAGCTGACTCTGTTGCTGATTTTAGCAACAATGGATTAGCAGCAGTTTAAAACCAGCCACGCCTAATCCAGCTATAGCAATTTTGTAGGCAAAATTGGGGATGAGGTTGCAGACAGTGCTGCTGGTGCCACCAGAGCAATAGCTTCAATGATATGCATGCTTCATACATGAGACAGCTTAGCTGACCACTCAGAGTGGTGGTCTGGTGCGCTGGTGGGATGAGGGACCTCGTGCAGAGGCTGGCCTTGCGCCATTGCCTGTAAAGCCTGAACTGGGACTTGTCCCACTCTCCAGTGTCTTGCTCTTACATGGCTAGATATGCTGGGCTCCTCTGTAATCTGTGGAGAGAACGTGGATCAGGGCCCAGCTGGCCCAATTTGGTCCTTATTGGTCCCTTCCTTAGACGGGGCTGTGACCCACCGTGTCCTGGGACCCTTGACTGTATTGATAAGGTCTCCTTTGCACAGAGGGCGAACCAGGGGCACAGGAGCTATTTGCCTTTCACCTGGTGGATCCCTCTCCGTTGGGCCGTGACCCATCTTGCCTTAGGAGCTGAAGTTCTACTTTGGGTCTTGTCCCAGAGGCTGGGGAGGGTCATTTGCTATTTACAACCTCACAAGGAACCGGAAAGGAGCCAGAAGCACCTGCCTGGTCTGGCATCTGAGGGAGCAGATCTCGGCACACCTCTTTGCAGAAGAGAAGCAGGTTTGGCAGTGCCTTCCCTCGCAAGGGTTTTTTTTTTTTTTTTTTTTGCCAGAACAATACTCATCAGTTGCCAAGGAAGTCTGTGGAAACGTGGCCTTCCAGGCTACGAGAACTCATGTTTTTTTATTGTCACCTTGACTTTCATCAGGCTCCTCCTTCTAACTGGCTCTTAGTGCAATGCAGCATGCCCAAACCTTCTCCTGCCCAGTTTCTCTTCCAAAATTCTGTTCCAGGACTTTTTGGCATGGTTCAGGCTGGTGATTCCTCTGTCTTTGCCTTGGAGATGTTGCAGAATGACACATGCTGAGGGTATGAGCTGGTCCAGGCACAAAGCCATGCTTCTCCTGAAGATATTGTCTGGGGCTGAGACCTAGGCCAGGCTGTAGGCTAGGGAGCCCGAGCACTGTTCGCTTTCCCTGGTACATCAGGGTTTTCCAAGCTCAAGTAATCAGACAGAGCAGAGTAAGGAGGGATTAACATCTTGCATCTCAGCTTCCCTACAAAGAATACTGAGCTGTGGCTAGGCTCCCAGTACAGGAGCGACATGGACATACTGAAGCAAGTCCAGCAAAGGGCCACAAAGATGATTAAGGGATCAGTGTCTAACATACAGGGAGAGGCTGAGAAAGCTGGGACTGTTCAGCCTGGAGAAGAGAAGGCTCAGGGAGGATCTTAGTAGTGTGTATAAATACCCAAGTGGGAGGGAGTAAAGAAGATGGAGCCATGCTCTTAGCAGTACCCAGTGAAAGGACAAAAGAAAATGAAACAAACTGGAATACAGGAAATTCCATTTAAACATAAGAACCCTTTTTTATTGGGAGGGTGGTCAAACACTGGAACAGCTTTCGCAGAGAGACTGTGGAGTCTCCACCCTTGGAGATATTCAAAAACCAAGTAGACACGGTCCTAAGCAACCTGATTTAGCTGCCCTTGGACTAGATGATCTGCAGAGGTCCCGTCCAACCTCAATGGCTGTGATTTACCATAGAAATGACGCAGAGGGGAGCAGGGCTGGGAGGCCAGGGAATGCGCAGATATTCTAGGGACGGACCTCTGACACCCTCCCCCTGAATCCGGCCTCCCTGCTGCACCTTGGCCCCAGGCAGACTGGCACCGTGCCCCAGCCAGCCACCACCGTGCCCAGAGCAGGAGGAAGACACAGAACCATTTAACCCAAAATAATTTTATTGTTGCTGTTGCTTCTGATACAAAAAGGAACTCCACAAAGAGCTGTCTCTCTCTGCGGGACAAGGGGGCACAGGTTTCGGGTTTCAACGCTTCCCAAAAACAACCAGCAAGAAACGTCAATTAAAAAAAAAAAAAAAAAAAAAAAAAGAAAACACCGCACCAGAGGAATGAAGGAAACCTTGAGCTTTTTCATTTGACACTTTTGGCTCAACACACGCACACAAACCCACCTCTGCTAATTTATTATTATTAATAATTTTTTTTAAAAAAAGCACCTGTTGGAAAAACAAAACAAAACAAAAATAATTAAAAAAAAAACAAAAACAAACATCAGGCCACCCATCCTGTCACGAGCTCTGGGACTCTTGCAAAATCCAGAGTCTGGAGCTGCATTATACAAAAGAGTTTTCAAGTTTGATATTAGCCCAAATACAGCATACATACACTTCCCCCCACCCTATGCAGTGGCAGTGTACCAGGAAAAAACAACTCTCCCCCAAAGTACCAAAACAGCTACAGGAATATGCACTCCTCACAGCAATGAGCAGTCATAACTTTGGTGGTTATACATAAATACGAAAGAGTGGATGGATACAGTGCACTAACGCTGACACTTCAATACCAGCACCAGCTTCTGAAAGCTGAAAGCACCTTTGGATGTGTTGATTTGTCTATCAGGTAGTCTTGTGTGTTACCAGAGTGAAATAGCACCTTTCTTTCCTTTGGTGATGCACAGTGTCAATGCAGAACCAAAAACAGATTCATGCGAAATTAGGAAATGGCATTGCAGAGACCAGCTGTGGGAAGAACACCCTCTTGGGAAGAAGAAAAGCCCATCGAGACAGAACAGTCTGGACAGGCTACTGGAAGCAGCAGGGAGACTTCAATTCACTTAATTCATATTTTCCAGACACTTTTTAGGGCATTTCATTTGCCTGTATTAACCAGAGACTGAGCATTTCGGTTATCTTGTACCGATCAAGATGAACGTGACAACCAGACAGGAATGACTTGAAGCCTCCATTTCAGAAGTGGTCCTAACTGTGGGGAGTCTGGCCATAGGCACCGGAGTCACGCAGATGGGTAGCTCAGAATCAAGGACTGTTTGGAAAATGAAGGCCTAGATGTTCATGTCCCTGACAGGCTGCTGTGTTCCCCTCCCTCCCTCCCACCTTGTTCCTGCCGGTCGGAAAATTTTCACAGGATTTTCAAACCCTCCCAGCAGTGGTAGCCAGCAAATTTACCCCTGCAGAACACCAAACATGTCCTGCCAAGCCCTCCATCCCCTTCAGCATGGGAAGGATCCAACCGCTCCGTACCAGACTCATGACATTTTTCCTGCCAGTTTAGTTTGTTCAATCACATTCAGGAACACAATAGCTCCCCCGGAGCTCCTCCTCATTTACATAAGGACATGCTAACTCTTGGACTTTCTGGAGCTCTGGAAAAGCCCTTCCAGCTCCAATTTTTGGAGGGAGTGCATGTGCTCAGCATACTGTGGTGTGAAAGCCCTAGGTGCCCTGCAGGAGCCTGTGACCTGGCTGCTTCGCAATGTGAGGTTAGAAATCTGACCTACCCGTTCACTCAGCGGTGACTTTTTCTGTTCTACAAAAGGACCAGAAGACACGGAGAGGACAGAGAAAGGCAGAGCAGCCAGTGTGGATATGAGAGGGTTCCCCTAGCACCATTACGCCGATGCAGAAGCGAAGCAGGAAGAAGAGCTGTTGGGAAATGCACTAATACCACACCATGTCATAGCTCCTTCCAGAGCCGTTCCCAGGCCCCCTCCCACTTCCTGGGCTATGGGGTGGTGTGTGGCCATGAAGAACAGGGAACTTGCCCACAGGACAGCCCTCGGCAGCTTGGACTAACAGTACCTATTTGAAGGGAAATGGGCAGGAGCTGAACGCAGGGAGGGAGTCCCTGCTAACAGGGTTTGAACCTTTGGTAAAGCTTTCATGAGCTGTTTTGTGGTGTGGCTTGGTTCTATCCCAAACACCCCACGAAGCAGAGCATCCCCCCACGGCCCAGGCGAGTACCGAGCCCAGAGGGACATTTCCCATCAGTTGTACAGCGCAGTGGGGGAGGTGGTGGCAGGGGTGCAACAAGAGAAGAGGCAGTTTTTTCCAGGTGTGGATGGCAAGGCTGAGGGCTGTACTGTCAGTTGGGCGGGTGGGTCTCATGGCTGTTAGTACAGTTGGAGCTGGAGCTTCATTCTCAGTGCCTGGCCCAGCTCCCCTGCTAAGTAGTTGAGGTGGTTCTTGGCCTCCATTTTCTGCAGTTCCCTCTTGCGGTACAGGGGCACACTCACAATTTCCAGCAGGTAGGTGCCAGGCACTATTTTCTTGCGGCCGAGATGCAGGTAGCTGAGCCCCTCTTTTTGGTGGATGCGGAAATAGCCATCCTCGTTCCCATGGGAGATGAGGTACCGCACACGATTCTCCAGGGGCTCCACGGCTGGCAGGAGCTCCAGGATGTGCTTCTTGTGAACAAGGTCAGAGAGGTTCAGCATCATGGACAGAGGAGCATCCACATCCACGCTGGCCAAGTTCACGGTGTGGTCCTGGGGAAGGAACAAGGCATGTCAGTAGCAGACACAACAAACAGTCCATGGCCAGGTGCAGAAGGCCACCCCAAGGAAGCTCTGAGAAGTGGGGTGTGACTTCTCTGGTCCCTGCTGTCCTTTAAGTGTAGCCTGGTTCCTTATTTGAACCTCTGAGACAATGGCAGTTCATTTCCCCCCTTTTTGGCTTAGGCAACTGTATAGAAGGGGGCTTACTGCACAGGATCTGCTCCTGGCAGTCCATCCCCCAAGTGAACTGGATCTTGTCTTGCTCCACCCCATGCAGGATGCCATGGTTTTCTTACCTGGTGCATCTCAGTCCCATTGACACTGCGTCGCTGCCGACCCCGCTTGGGGTAGCCATTTATCTTACACTCATAGCAGGTTTCAGGGGAGAGCAGGTTGTCTTCATCCTCCTCTTGAGGGGCAGGAAGGTAGGAACCTTTCCCAAAACCCAGGCCAGAAATACAGTGTCTGGTGGCAGAAAAGCAGAGAGACCCAGCTCAGATTCAGGAGGAAAATCTTGTGACACCAAGAAACACATGGAGAATCATGCTCACATGTAGGACAGAGCCTGTGCAGAGCAGCTTGTGTACAGGACCTGCCTGGAGAAGGTCAGGCCACATATTGTTTAATAAGGCAGTAGGTTTAATCTATCTGAACCCTGGACTTTAGATTAATCCTACATCTGCTATGTTAGCAGCTCCATTAACCCTTAGATTAGTAAAATGGAAGAGGAGATGGGCATTAGCATGAGAATCCTGTGGTGGGGGAGGAACAGGCTGCCATTAGAGAAGCTAAGGACTCACGTGGGAATGGGAGCTAACTGGCTCTTGGGGCTAAGGTCCTTGCTCAGAAGGAATCTCTTGCCCTAAGGACTGGGCTAGAGATGAGGTGGGGTGAGAACCAGTTTCCATTCCTTCTGGTCAAGCTGGGGGACAGCGGGCAAGTCCTGGGCTCTGGCTGCAACTCTAGGTGTGTTTTAAATGTGTTTTATCCACGGCTGTTTAAACAGAAGAAGCCTAAGATGTCCCTAGAGCAGAGAGTTGGCCCTGGGGCTCCACTCTCATGGAAACGGCCCTGTCACAATAAAGAGACAGTGCTCCTTCCTGTTTTCTTTCCACTTTTGCTATTATCCCCCAAGGTAATCCAACACCCAACGTTAACCTGGGCCCCTGTGGGTGAGGTGGGGACTGGCCAGGCCTGACTATATACTAGTTTGGGAGTGCATGTGAAGAGATGTGTGTGCATGTGTGCTCAACTCTGCAGGCGTGAGAAGGCCTGTAGGGACCTGGTGTGTGTTAAGCGTTAAGCATACAGATGCAAAAGGGTGGCTTTGGTGCTGCCATCAGAGCAGGCGTGAATGGGTTTGTGTCCATATTACATGCATTCCAGATGTGTGCCTGGCATCTGCCTGATGCAACAGGTACCAGACAGTGACTGGCTGCTTCTCTCACCCTTGTCCTGCTCGGAAGTAGCCTCCAGGACAGCCGCACAGATAGCCTCCGTCTGTGTTGGAGCAGCCATAACTGCAGGGGCTGCCTCCCGCTGAGCATTCATCCACATCCTGGCACCCACCAAAGGCCTGGTCAAAATCGAAGCCAGATGGACAGACGCACTTGAAGCTCCCGAGAGTGTTGTAGCAGGAAGCAGAGCCGCAGGCAGTGGGGCTGGAACACTCATTTTCGTCTGCACCCAAAGAGAGCAGAACTGGTCAGAAAGTTACTGGAAGGGAGTTCCTGTGCCACTGATCGTCCCTGCCCCGGAGGGCCAAGGAAACCAGCCTACAGCCAGCACTGAGCTGAACGCTGGCAGCAGGCTTCCCTCTCCTGGTTCAGAAGGGAAGGGAGGCCACATACGTGGGGCCTCATCCCATGCAGGACTGCCTTGATTTTCCAGGTGGTGTCAGGGGCAGTGGGAGCTCATCACACTGCAGAGCAGCCTTCCTTCAGTCCCTTTGCAGAGGGAGTCTGGCTGGCAGGTGTTTAAGTAGCACAGTGTGGGAAATGGCAGTGGTACTGCCTCTGGACACAGGCACTGCCTTGATCCAGGCTGTCTCCAGGGCAGGGCAGGAAGCTCAGTGCTGGGTTTGCGGAGTTGAACTCCCCAAGATCCAGTGCCCAGAGGTGGCAGCACTGAATATCTAGGGGTGGCTGGAGACGGACTTGGTGGCTTTCCTACCCTCTATCGCCTGTACGTGTGGCTACAGGATACAAGAGTTCCCTGTGCCCCAGCCCACGCTCACCCACACACTGGTTCCACTGGTAGTGCTGCACATAGCCCTGCGGACAGCCACAGCGGTAGCCTCCGAGCACGTTCTGGCAGCCATGCTGGCAGCGATGGTTTCCATCACATTCATCCACATCTGCAGCAACATAACAGACAACAGTGAGACACCTTCTGTCTGTCCTGTGGGCAGGGCCAGGTGCATAGGGCCCACATGCACATGGTACAAGCCTGGGGTCTAGCATCCATAAGCCAGGGTACTCGTGTGGGTGGCAGTTCTTCCACCTAAATATGGCTCTGCAGCTTGGACTTGAATCACACCCTCAGCCCCAAGGCCCACCTACATCCCATTGCAGCCCCTGCTTGGGTGCTTTTTGCTCTAAGGCATTTCAGTCTGACTTGGACCATTATTAGATCTGTTCTGCCTCATACCATGTCTTAAACATAGGCTTTTCTTTAGCATAACACATGATAGGTTTCTCCTGACAGGAGATCTCCTGTGATGAGATACAGGCCCATTTCCTTCCCACCCTTGGCTGCCATGGTTGCATCACCAAGACCCTCATCTACTTGCTGACAGCAGGCCAAGAGCCAGTGTGTCTCCAGGCTGGTCAGGACAATCACCACTGACCTCTCCTCCACAATAAGGCTTCCCATTTGTGTTTCTGGTGTCCCACAATGAGGAATAGTCCCTTCTTGGCTGGACTGAGCTGCCATAGAGACTGAGTGAACTAGGAACTTCTCCACATGGAGCATGTTTCTGTCAAAGCCCCAGAGGCAAAGACCCACCTTCACAGTTGACACCAGAGCTGTCCAGGGAGAATCCTTTCTGGCACTCACAGTTGTAGCTGCCTGGCGTGTTCAGACACTGTCCTTTGGCTCCACACAGAGAGGGCTGAGCTGTGCACTCATTATTGTCTGCAAAACACCGACAGCCAGCTGTAAGCCCAACCCCAAGGACATGGCTGTGTGCAGCTTTGCAGCTACCTTGCAGCATGGTGCTTAGCACAGTTGGAGTAGCAGACAGGTGGGTCAGAGGCACAACCCCAGCCTGACCGGAGAGGGGCAGGCAGAACTCGCTGGAGAGCTTCCAAGAGCTACGGCAGCTCCAGAGCCAGAGTTGGGGACTAAAAAGACTGCTGGGTTTGAGGCTAACCCATGGGCACCTTGCTGGCGCTATCTAGCACTACTCACCGATGCAGGACGAGTGGTGCTGAGTGAACCCTGGTGGGCATTTACAGTTGAATCCTCCAATAATGTTCACGCACAGGAACTGGCAGTTGTGCTGCTTGGTGGAACATTCATCCAAATCTAAAGCAACAGGAACAAGAACATGCGTCTCAGATTATCCTACCGGCTTTGTGCTCTCAGTCTGTGACACCTGTGTGCACATGCTACACTGTGATCCTTGGCAGACCAGGAACTGACCTGGACTAGCCCCAAGAGCACTGCAAGTGAGGTGAAGAGAATCTCTTGCACAAGAATCACAAGTCCAAGGAGTCTCCCCCCACCTCAAGTGCTGATCACATGCAGGCATATTTGGAAAAGGCAGAGATTTTTATCTGCCTTTCTTGTAAGACACTAATCCCAGACTCTCCTAGACTCCTAGGCCAGCCTGCTCCTAGCCTAATATATCAGCACTGTGAGAGCTGGGCAAAGCCCAGCCCTCCCCAGCCTGGCAGCTGCCAGGCAGCAGCCAGCACCAGAAGCAGCAGCCCTGAGTGTCCCTGACATGCCCAGCTCATATGTAGGAGACATGCTGGCTGAAGGTAATGGCTCCTGGAGCTCAGCTCAGCTCAGGAGATGCTGTGCAAAGTGTAGGAAAGGGCCAGGAGCGGAGTTTTTTGGTCTTTTTATTCGTTTTGTTCTGCTTTCTGATAAGACAGGTCTAAAGTGTCAGTAGAGGGATGAAACCCTGGCACATCAGTCCACAAAGGTCCAGCATTGCACCTTCTTTTGGGTTTAGACTGGGCCTGTGGCCAAAGAAAAGTGGAACTAGTGAGCCCAGGGACCTGGCTTATCTGGCACATGCTAATCAGGTGTCCCAGCTCCCACTGCAGCACACAGCCCCCCTTGTCAGAGATGAGGAAGGGTCTCTGCTGCCTCTTTGTCCCGGGTGAATACCTTTGCAGATCTTCCCATCTTCCTGCAGGATGTACCCTCGGGGGCAGGAGCACTGGTAGCTGCCCTCTGTGTTCTTGCAGATGAAGTTACACGGCTTGGGGGACTGGTTACACTCATCCAAATCTAGACTCGAGACACAGAACACATCAGCATTCACAGGCTGTGCTGCTGGGCTAGGCCGCTTCCTCCCACGGGACCATTCAGTCTAGCAAGGGGCTCCTGCATACAAGGTGACCCAGGTTTCACAGCCCCATGTATCTAAGCTGTCGCGTGGCTATCACAGGGGTCCTGGCACTCACTTCTGCAGACCAGTGCACCTTTTCCACTCTCCAGGAAGCAGGTGAACAGAGACAGGGCCTTGGAGGGAGCACCCCCGTTTAAGTCAGCACAACAAATCCAGGGGATCTACTGCAGGAAAACAGCTGAATTGCCTCCCTGCTCAGACCTGGAACATAGCGGATCTGAGTGACATCTTGCCCAGCCCCTTCCTGGCTGAAGACATGGGTAGCTGCTCCTCCTGAGCACTGGTAACATCGAGGATGGGGCCAGCCCTGCAGGCTGTGTGTCACCACTGCCTAAAAGGGAGTAGCAGTCACGGTTTGGCAGGAGGTAACACAAGGACAACGCTGTTGCCAAACTGGATGCCTCTCCATGTCTACGGCAAAGCCCATCACTGTGAGCCAGGATGGAGCTACTTCCAGGCCTGGTGCTCAAAGTCATACCTGTCCTTCTAATAGACACAGGCCTCGGCCTCTGGGGACCAAGGCTTCCTTCCCACTCTGTGTCTGGGGGTCACAACTGCTAGCACGGGCCCGAACACCATCTCAGTACTGCAAGTGTGACACATCCTCAGCTCCTTCAGTACCTCCCCATATGCCTGCTGCTGTGACTCCTGGGGTGCCTTTTATGTCAACACCTGACTTCCCAAAGTGACACTCAGGCTGGCTAGGACTAACCACCCGCTAATGAAGGGTTTGGCTGCTCATGGACTTTGATATCTGGATCCCACTCCTCAGCAGTCCCTGTGACCTCAAGACTGTTGGGGACAGAGGGAGGAGAAGACAAGGAGCTTTGGGGTTTGAAGAGTTAAACAGCATTGGGCCAGCCCCAGGTGTGGGCCCCAAGACCTCCTCTCTGCATGCTGAAAGGTAGGGGCAGATGGAGGCAGGTTGCTACCAAGGCCAGGGCTGTACAAAGAAACAGGATTCTTCCCGACTCACCAACACAGGCTGTGCCTGTGATATCTGCAGTGTAGCCCAGCCTGCAATGACAGCGGAAGGAGCCAATGCTGTTGATACACTGCCCGTTCTTGCAGAGGTTGGGCAGTACCTTGCACTCGTCGATATCTGTGGGGAGGAAGGGAAGGACCTGTAAGTACCAGCACTGCCCCTACTCCCGTGCGCCCATGCAAACACTGTGCCAGGGCAGCTCAGATCCTTCCTGGCTGCCAGGGACTGGATTCAGGGAGTTATAGGATCATGTACCAAAGGCTTCTTGCCTACTCCAGGCACTGCGTAGGCCTGTCACCGGCAGTGTCCAGGCAAATTCTGCCTGTGCCTGCATCTCTGCTTCCTTCCCTTTACACGGAAGGTGATTTGGGGCCCAGCTCACCTCGCCCATCAGTGGAGTACCCTGGCCCATGAGGACACATCTTCTTGTACTGGGTGGTTCCGGGAAGGGGGCAGAGCTCACACTGGGGGCCCCAGCTGCGCCCACTGTTGCAGCAGCACTCAGACTTGGTGACCAGGTTACGGTTGGTGGAGGACATCTGGCACATTGTCTGCAGTACTTCAGTGAAACAGAATCCTTGGCGGGTGTCTGAGCAGAGAGAGCGAGGGGAGAAATTCAGGATCTGAGGCAAGTGCCAGCACCAGGCATGATGGGCAGCCAGTGCAACCTGTGCCAGTTTCAGCATTGAGGCTGTGGATTGGATGATGCTGAAGGCAAAGGTGACATCCCAGCAGTCCTGCCCAGCCCTGCATTGATCTCCTAGGACTGTCCAGACACTCCTTACAGGCTGGATCCTTGACTTCCAGGCTCCTCCCTGACTCCGTTCTTCCTATGCATCCTTCCACAGGCCTCCTCATCTCCTGCACTCAGAAGCACTCCCTGACACTGCCTGAACATTGGACAGAGCAACTGTGACCTGGATCATGGATGACTGCTCCCATCCTCTGGGGTGGATCAAGTCCCTGTTTTCAGCGAGGATATCGCACTCACATGGGACATTTCTGACTAACAGACAAGCCCTGTTGTGTTCCTGCCCTGAGCCTCAGCTGTGGCCCATCCCCTCTTCACCAAGCCTGCTAGTCTTGGGGCTCTCTGAGGCACTGCCCTGACAGTCTCTTCCCTCCTAGCTCTTTTGGCACAGAAGTGGCGGGGTCAAGGCTCAGTGTCCCACAGTGCACTCCAG
Source organism: Dromaius novaehollandiae (assembly GCF_036370855.1). Taxonomy (NCBI): domain Eukaryota; kingdom Metazoa; phylum Chordata; class Aves; order Casuariiformes; family Dromaiidae; genus Dromaius; species Dromaius novaehollandiae. Next base: position 3,992,784 of record NC_088122.1, on the reverse strand, counting down.
GTGTACCCCACTTCCATAAGCAAGACTTCCCTCGGTTGAATATGAACAACACAACCACCCATGAAAGCAACCCTGAACCGCACACCTCCAAAATGCTCTGCTCCTCTCTGCTCCTTTCTCCTGTCCCCACAGCTCAGTGAACCTGTGTTTCAACATTTCCAAATCTTCTCTTGGGCAAACTCCCCTCAGAAATCCAGGAACACCTGACAAGCACTGCCTGCTGCTAAAGAGAGCCTGCTTGAGACCTCTCAGGAGCTAGTAATTACCAATACACTCTGTGCCAGAGGGGCTGACTTCAAAACCTTCATTGCAGTCGCAGCGGTAACTTCCCACTGTGTTGATGCAGCGGCCGTTAGGGCAGATACCAGGCTTGGTACGACACTCATTCTCATCTAGGAAGGAAGGAGCCGCAAAGAGCTGCAGTGAGGCATGGGACAAATTTCACCTTTCCGTAAGTTCCCATGATTCCACTGAGTCTGAAACACCCTCACACTGTCCTGGAGAAATACTCTCAGGTACTCAGATAGCTGTAAAACCCATCCACCCCCCCGGGCCTCCCCCTAACCAGTGTAGCTGAAGGTCTGGCTTCCCTGCTTTGCACCCTCTTCAGATGCAAGCAGCCAAGCCACAGGGCTAGGAGTGGATCTGGGCCAGCTCTGCATTCCTGCTGTGCCTAATACCATGCAGGTCTGGGCTGGCCAGAAATGCCCCTTCCAAAGGCAGCTCAGAGAAAGGACACATGGCATAACACTGTGTCATCTTGTGCTGGAACTGTGTGGGTCCAACACACAGAAATGAGCCAATATTCTAGGTGTGCAGGCATCTAGTGGAGCATACAGGAAGTTCTGACCCATGGGAAACCCCAGAAAGTTGTCATTTGACAAAAAGACATACAAAAACAGCTACATGGACAATGCCTACAAGAGGATGGTCTCAAGCTCTACTGGAAACCCCTTCCAGCCTGGTCCCTGGTACCTGTGCAGCCCTCTCCATCGGGCCTGCGTTGCATCCCTGGAGGGCAGATGCACATGAAGGTGCCAATGAGATTCTTGCACAGCATCCCTCGAGACTCACAGTCATGCAGTCCCTCTGCACACTCATCCAGATCTGCAACCAAGAACCTCATGAGACTGAGTTCCACCTGCCAGCTCTGCACCACTGTAGGAGTGGCTCAGATCTGCACTGATTTGCCAATCCCCATTGCCTCGGTGCAGGCTGGCCTGGCACTCACCACAGATACCAGGGTAGGTGGGAGAGTGGGCAGAAACTAAGAGATGCCTGCTGAGCAGTCTCATCTTTTCTCTGTACAGCAGCAGAGATCAGCTAACTGCAGGGGCCTGGGGAGGGTGTGGGAGCTGCAGAAGGGGGATTTTACCTTTGCACATTCTTCTGTCTTCTCGGAGGGCGTATCCAGATGGGCAGGTGCACTCATAGGAGCCAAAGGTGTTGATGCAGCGGAAGGCACAGAGCAGGGGATTCAGAGCACACTCATTGATATCTGGGAGGCAGAAGAGAGGAAGTGTTTGACTCCATGCTCTGGACAGTGTCAGCTGGATAATGATGGTGGTGAACCTCCCCAGGACTGACTGCCCCCTAAGCATCCATCTCACGAAAGCCTTGTGTGTTCCACCAAGGCCTCCTGTCATGGTCTTCAGCTGAAGAGGGACAGACACCTGGTGTCTGAGCAACTTGGATGGGGACAGGGTCCTGGCCTCTTGGTGAGGCAGCTGCTGTATTCGAGCAGGACTCCAGCATCCCGCTGGCCTTCAGCCTCAGAGGAAGTCAAAGTAGACTTGCTTCAATGTGCATCCTCACGTGGAGAGGAGCCCCAGCCAGCACTTCTGCACTGTCATTTGGAAGCTGACCTGACTGCTGCTCACCCCAGCAGTGACCCAGTGGGGTCACATACATAGCTCGGACACAGCTGTGGTTTGCTGGCACAGTGACCCAATTTGTGCACAGGAGGCATGAAGGACCCTGTGGGAACTACTGCTACTCTCAGAGCTTGGCACAGACTTACGTAGGAGGCTGAGGTACCTGCTGGCTCCAGGGGGAGCCTGTAGCTAGGCAAGAATTTAGAAAGAGAGGCAGGGGACAGAAAGGACCATCTGGCAAGTAGAAAAACCCTGTAATGGACAAGTCAGGAGGGATCCCCCACATATCTGCTCCCCATTCTCCCATGTGCCACTAAGCACTTCCCAGCCCCCATTAACCTTAGACTAGAAGAACATAGCTGCAGTGCATCTCAGGTGAGCTGAGGAGACTCATACCACTAGTGCTCAGATCCCTGCTCTAGCTGGGGACTTCCTAGATGAAATTCCCAACTTGTGTGACAAAAGAAGCAAAAAACATTTCAGTGATCCCTGACAGTCGGGTAGTGGGAGACATCATCCCGGATGTCCAGCCAGTCCAGCACTAAAAGTCTAGAGTAAAACCCATCAGCTAGGGAGTGTGCAGGTTTCAGAGGCCTGGGCCCTCATGTCCATGGTGACAACAGGATGCAGGTTCTCACAGCCCCTGTATAGCCTGCTCCCCACTGTCTGCTGGAGCAGAAAGCCCATGGACTCCTCCCAAACAGCTTAAACTCTTCAAGATCTTTCTGGAGTCTCCAGTCCAGACAGAAGCAATGAAAAATGGCCTTGGTAAGCAAAAGAATCCAGAAACCCAATGCCGCTGGGCAAGCACTGTCCAAGCCAAAGGAGACAGGGGAAGGTAGACAGGGGTTTACTCAGTCTCTCCCACCTCTCACCAAGGTGCTGTCTGGTTATGAGCATGCGATAGGGGCGAAGGGGTAGCCCTGCAGCAGCGTTACCTTCACACGTCATCATGGGACCTGGCTCAAAGCCCTCATCACAGGCACACTCGAAGCCTCCCACCACGTTGGTGCAGGTCCCGTTCCCACAGGGGTTGCCAATGGAGCACTCGTCTGTATCTGGGGGAAGCCAACACTATGTTAGATGGATGAGTTAGACAGGAAAGGTGCGGCCCGGTCTCTACTTGCAGCTGGGGAATTCAAACAGTCCTAGCAAAGCCAGGAGCCAGGGAGAGGGAAGGAGAAAGGGAAGGAGGAAGGAAGATTCAGGCAAAAAATCCCTCTCACACACATACACACAGAGTGATAGCCATTGACATAAGGGGGAGAAAAATCAACTCAGCTGGAGCAAAAGGGAGCAGGTGCTGACCATGCAGACCCTTACCCACACAGTTGACACCCGTGTAGTCCAGGTTGTACCCGAAGGGGCACTCGCAGCGGAAGGAGCCGTCGGTGTTAATGCAGGCCCCGTTTATGCAGACACCCAGGTTCTCTGAGCATTCATTCACATCTAGAGGGGAAGCCGAGGCAATGAAACCTCTCGTGAGAGCATGGCCACAAAGATCTCTGTCCTCCCAGGACAGGCCTTGCAACCCAGAGCCTCTCTGTCTAGAACCAGTGGCTTCAACCAGGGCTGAGGTGGGCAGCTGGGGACTAAGAGCCTGGGAGGGCACCTAGTCCCACATCCCTCCTCTTCTGCAACTGGGACTCAACCCTATGATCCAGATAGCCTGAGCATAGTTGTTTCTAGGCTGACACTCCCCCTCCCCCCCCCCCCCCCCCAGGGCACATTTCTCTTCTTCCCCAGATCAGATCTTACCTTCTCGGGTATCACCTGGGCCTGGGATGGCCCCATGGCCATATGGGCACAACTCCTGGAAGGCAACTGGGAAAAAAGAGAGAAGTGAGATGTGCTTAGAGGTGCTTCGATTCCTAGCACCTGAAACGTGCTTTTGAGGCCTCTAGGGCATGACTGAGAGCTTGACAGCTCATTCCACTTGAGAGTCCACACAACCTCAGCTGGGGGGAAACACTTGCACCTCTCTTAAATCTGGAGATACTAAGGTGTTTTTGCCTTCCAAAGCCCTGCAGAAAACTGAGAACAGATCCAAAGCAGAACTATTCAATCTATCTGCTTCCCAAGAGCCTGGCCATGCTTGCTGGAGACCCAGAGATACTGCAATCCAGTGAGAGGCACTAAGTTTCAGGGAAGTATTCCTCAGGTGGAGGGGCCCACTTTGCTGGGCAGCTTGCACAGCTGCACACCTTTCCCACGCTCCGCACCATATTGGAGGCACACACACATATAGCCATCTCCTCCTTGGAGCTGGGGCCCAGCACACCTACCATTTCCTTCCTGTGGACACAGCTCACAGGGATCTCCCCAGCCTTCTCCTGGCATCTTGCTGCAGCAGCACCGAGCCTTGGTGGTGTTGAAGGCCTTGGGGACAGAGCACTTCCCATTGTCAAAGCGAGTGAAGCAGAAGCTCTGGCGAGTATCTGTAGGAGGATGGGGAAATGCACAAGGCAACCATCCAGGATGCTTGTGGACACCCACTTGTCCCACTGTGACCCTTCAGCTTGAGGAAGGCACCTCAGGCTGTACTCACCGAAGCACCGTCGGCCATTATCAGACAGCACGAAGCCCGGAGGGCAGACACACTGAAAGCTGCCAGGGGTGTTGGTGCACGTCCCAAATAGGCAGATGTTGGGCTCCTCTTCACACTCGTTGATATCTGGGAGCAACATGGACATGTTACTTGCAGAGCAGCCAAAGGTCACTCCTTTTTCCATTGCATCAAGTCAGCTGAGTTTGTGATGCCTGGTGAACTCCGATGCCAGCAGGACATCACCCTTCTGGGGGACAGGAAGCCTGGCCTTAACCCTTAACCTGTCCCCAGAACAAATGGGATGACGAAGAAGCAAGGGCTCAGCAAAACCACTGAGACTCCACTGTCCTGGGAGCAGGATCTCCATTGCTCTGTGGGCAATTGCTTTCAAGAGGGTCTTTGGGGGTTGTAATACATCCCCCGTCCTACCCAGGTAGAATGTGCTTGTTCTGGGAACAGACCAAGCACATGCTGAGCTAGAAATGCAAGAAACAGAGCCAACATTACCAATGCAGTTGTCGTTCTGCACCTCGTACCCGGGGGGGCAGATACAGCGGAAGGAGCCCTCCAGGTTCTGGCAGGTCCCCGGAGAGCAGGTCCCAGGCAGGCTCACACACTCATTGATGTCTGCAGAGGAGGGGAAATCACCAGTGAAGGTATCTGAGGTGCTCAGCTCTGAGGACTTTGGTGCAGGGTGCCTTCCTGCATCAGGCCCTATCTGGGAACTGCAGGCTGCTTTGCCCCAGAGACCCAAGGGGAAGCAGCAGATGAGATTTTCCAGGATGCCCTGCCTCGTGTGCCCTGGGGACAAGGACTCAGCCCTGCAGGACCTGGTGCTGCAGGAGGCAGTGTGATGGACACAAGTAACCTGGGTACAGCGTGCCTGTCTGCCACAGCAGTCCCAGAGGCTGCACACAGCACCGGCACATAGAAAGGGACTGGCATGACTGTTCTTTGCATTGTGGAAAGGGAGATGTAGGCATGGTGGGGGCTCAGTTCAGCTTTCCACAGACAGCCAAATGACAAGGTGTTGGCTCTGCAGAGCTCGGGGCCCTGCGAGTGGCTCTGGAGAGTCCATTGCTCAGTTGTCTCTGATGGGGATATGTTCAGAAGCACTAGCCTTGGACCAGGCCTTGCACACTGCCAGCTGTGCAGCCAGCCAGCACACACCTTGACTCACTGAGAAGGGCCCCCCTGCTCCCCAGACACTCACCTACACAGTTCTTCCCATCAGGGGTCCGGTCATACCCCTCTTGGCACAGGCACTGGAAGGAGCCGATGCTGTTTATACACTGGCCATTTCGACACACCTGCCCCACCAGGGACGAACACTCATCGATGTCTGTGGAAAGGAAACGATAAGCACAACGGGAAGAGACAGGCAGAGCATATGAGGGACAGCATGCTGCCTTAACCACCCCTACACCCCTGACTGGTGACACCTACAACTCCCCCCACAGCCACTGCCATGTAACACCCAGCAGTCACTCCTACAGCTGGTGCCATGTGGCACCCAGTGCTCCCCCCCCCGCATGCCACTGTGCGACACCCAGTAAATGCCCCACGGCTGTTGCCACGTCAGGACACCAGTCAGTTATCTGTGTGGTCAGGGCTGCGTGTGACTCACCCATGCAGTCGTTATTGTGCGTAAGCTCAAAGCCAGGGAAACAGAGGCAGTTATAGGAGCCAACTGTGTTCTTGCAGGTTCCATTCCCACAGGGCTGTCGGTCACATTCATCAATATCTGCAGGGAAAATCATCACAGCTGACTGAGGGGCTGAATGAGCTGAGAGCTACTGTTTCGGGTGTGCAGACAGGGTACAAACAGCTGCACAACACCCCTCTGGCTTGCCTGAGCAGCCTGGGCCAAGAGGACACAACGGCCCTGCCCTCGGCTGTCCTTGGCACTAGCCAGCCAGTGTGGGAGAGAGCTCACATCCATCCTGACATGCGATTCACTCAGCAGGGCATCACAAGGCAGTGACAGTCATACTGACCCATACACATGGTCTGCTCCCCCGTGGCCTTGAACCCGTTGTGACAGATACAGATGTAGCTCCCCTCAGTGTCAACACAGTCTCCATGGCTGCAGACATTGGGGATCTCCTGGCATTCATTGCGACCTGAAACAAAGCAAGGTGGACACTAGTGAGCAGAAAAGATGGACCAAACGGGAAAAGTCAAGGCACTGGCCTCCTCTAAACCCCTGCCTGCTGGTAGGGAGCTGTGTCTGTGAGCAGCAGCTCACAGCAACAGGGTCTCAGTTTTCTGAGAGGTGGTTTCATAGAGACCAAGCAAGAGGACTTATGAGCTCCCATTTCTAAAACAGTGTGGCCCTAGAAAGTTCAATTTGCTTCCTGGTTTGCTTTCTTCAAATAAAATAGGGCTACAATTAATTGTTTTTCTAATCTGTCATTTTAGTCAGTTGTGTTTCTGCTAGGTCTGATTCAGGGACTGTGAGTTTCTCACTGCAGGAGAAACACTAGCTGGACAGACCCATCCCAGGGCCAGGAGAAGAGGTGCTGCTACCAGGGCTGGCTTTGTTCACCACAGGTTCAAGGCTGATTTTGAAGTTTATGATCTGCACTCTGCCTGAGTTGATTCAGTCAGTTGATGGGAAGAAAAGGGGTTGAGATTTGGTACTGTGTATCTGGTAGGCTCTTTCCTCCAAGGAACTCCATCACTGAAAATGGGGAAATGGATAAATCAGCCCCTCAGCCTGCATAGACAGCGTGCTCTTTCCATGTTGAGTTTTGTGACATACCTTGCCGTTCTGAGTGAGGAGAGTGCGCCTGTACCGGCACCTATGCTGGCTTAGCTCTACACAGCCTAGATCATAGAATCAACCACGGCAATGCACAACGGGCCCAGGTCAACCTGCCAGTGAATGTCGGACGAGGGAGGGCACTGAGAGTGCCTGGCATCAGCTCAGCATCCTGGGCAGAACATTTAAATCGATGTGCCCTTTAGATGCCAAACTAAAGCTACATTTCACAGTGACCTTTTCTCATCTCTCAGGGGCCCACAGTCTCTGGGAATTGTTCCTTAAGTATAGGTATCCCATAAGCACAGTCCAGCTATGTCATGGTCCCCAGGCTTGACAAAGGACCAGGAACCCACACATGGGACTGGCATGTCCTTCATCCTGTCCTTCCTTGAGTGCACACAGGGTGGTCTGCAAAACCAGCTGAAGAGCCTTGGCAGGCTCTTCTGCCAGCACCTCCCACATGTGTCTCTGGAATAGGTAGTGAACAGCTGCCATCTTACCCACGCAGGCTCCACTAGGCGACAGCTTGTATCCAGTTGAGCATTCGCACCTGTAACTGCCTGGGATGTTGATGCAGTCAGCATTGCGCTGGCAGAGGTTCTCCCCACTGCTGCATTCATCGATGTCTGTGGGAGAAGAGAAGCAAAACCTTGACTGTACAGAGTGGTAAGCAGTCACCAGGCACCTGCTGATAGGGCTGGAGTGGCTCACTAGAGTCAAAACAATTTTAACCATTGTTTTGTTCCAACCAGGGTCAATTTTAATCATTTTTTCCTATTGTTTTACAATAAATTGATGCATTTTAAGTACAACTCAAATCTTTTAAACACTCAAATCTACTATTTTTTTCTAAAAAAAAATTAAAAAAATTTAAAAAGCAGCAGAAAAGGAAATCAGACAGGAACATTCATGAAAAACAGCAGTATTTGTCCATCCCTTGATGGTGAAAATGAAGAGACCTTCCAGAAGGCTAAGAACATGTGGACTCTTTGAACGCCTACTGACAGCCCTGACCCTGATGCCCCACGAGCTGGGGAGGTGTTAGTGCCATGCCGAGACTCCCCCACCTTGGCAGCACTGCCCTGGCTTCCCCATTACCTTCGCAGATGAGAAGGATGTTGTTGTAGCTGAATCCAATGGGGCACTCGCACCGGAAGCTCCCAATTTGGTTGATGCAGACACCGTTCGTGCAGATAGCGGGGATCTCACTGCACTCATCAATATCTGTGCACAAACAACACCTCTGTTGGCATTCCAGGGAGGGAGAAGGGAGGAAAGAATCCCCCATCGCTGGACAACTGCTGTCTTGGCTAACTCTAGAAAGAAGTCTAACAGAAAATGGCCCCCAGAGGGACCAGCTGTACTCACCAATTGGCTTCCCCGTGTGAATGTCGATGATAAACCCGGGGGCCTGGTTCCCACACAGGATCTGGTACTCCGCTGGAAGGGGAACACCAAGGTCATGCCTAGCAGGCAGGCGGAGTGGGATGCAGCAAGGGATGAGAGGGAGAGCAGCCAGCTATGGCTGGACCCAGCAGTGAGATGAGGTGACAGGCAGGAGGGTATGTGCACTATGCTCAAGGAGGTATCTCAGGGGACATATGGGGAACTTCAGACCACACTTACGCTGTGGTGCATAAAGTATACACATACATATACTGTGTGGCAACAGACACACACAAAAACACACACACACACACACACACACACACACACACACACACACACAGAAAAGGACATGCAAACATGACCTCTGCATGCCTCTCATGCAGGTACGCACTCATTCCTCCACGCTGCAAACAACACACAGACCGTGCTCCCCACTGCATTAGAGGCACATGGACAACATCTCCACCCTAGGCTCAGCCTGTCTACACGGCCCAGACTCACTGCATGCCCACAAGCAGCCTTGTCAAATCTTGCACACCACCTCCCCTCTGCTGATACCTGTCACCTGTGTCCTTCCAGCCCAAGACACTGTGCAAAGCTGGGTGTCCCTGTAGCACTCACACCCACAGGAACTGCCTGCTGGATGTGATGCTCTCCCTTATCCCCCACTATTGTGTGTGTGTGTTTGGGGGGGGGGGGGGGTGCTTCTGTGCCTGTGCCTCGAAGTGCATAGGTTGACCAGAAAATTGCGGGGGCAGCCATGGTCTCAAAGTGCCTTTCCAGGAGGGCTGACTTACGGCTGGCTGGCGTGGGGCAGGGCTCACACGGCTTGTTCCAGGCCTTGCCGATGTTGTAGGAGCAGCAACACATCTTCTTCGTCATGTTGAAGGAGAGCTCGTTCTCACACGTGTCGTTGTAGTTGCGATAGCACACACTCTTCCTCATGTCTGCAAAAGCAGCCCAGACACTGCCTTGTGCCAGCCCTGGGAACGGGAGCTGCCAGCTCCAACACATTCATTCCTTGGGAGATGCCAGACTGCCCTGTCCTGGTGCCCAGGGACTGTAGATGACATATAGACCCTTCTAGGGAAGCCCAAAGTAGTGGCTGCAGAGATAGGCTGAAGCCCAGCTGCCCTGCTCCAGTGAAAACCTTGGGCCCTGGCCCATAGCAGGCAGTGGCAATACACAAGCTCTGACAGATGCTCTTGCCACCCCATGCCAGCCATTCTCCCCGTAACTGGTGACAGGGCAAACATCAGCCTCACTGGCAGAGGCAGCGTGCACAGCATAGGAGCAGGGAGGCAGTGAGGTACCTGGTGAACCCAGGAGTCCTGAGCCCCAGCTTCCTGCTGGGTGGATCACCTTTCCCACTTCTTCCACTCAGCCACGTTGCCCTTAACATGCTGCCCACAGTACAACCTGGTGGCTCTGCACAGCCAGGCCCCTGCCAGGCCCCCCACCCCAGATTTGGACAATGACATACCCATGCAGTTATTGCCACCGTTGACTTGCATGTACTCAGGCGGGCACACGCAGGTGTAGTTGCCAAGGGTGTTGTAGCAGGTCCCAGGGCCGCAGATTCCGATGTGCGCAGAGCACTCATCAATATCTGCCCAAAAGAGGAAAACAGAGGTCAAAGCACCGAGCCTGACGTGAGGTGGGGGAAGTCTGGAAGAGAAAGGGGAAGGGATTCTGCCAAACCCTTCTTGCAGGGCAAAGGGAAGTCCTTACCCAGCCTAGATACAAGCACAGCTATTAGCATGCACACACACCACGTGCACACAGAGGCTTCCACACACCAGGCACGCACACACACACAGGCACCACAGTGCAGCTACCTTCACAGATGCGTGTGTCCTCATTGAGGTAATAGCCAAGCGGGCACTCGCACTGGAAGCTGCCAAAAGTGTTCACGCAGTTGCCCCCCTGGCAGAGGCCTGGCAGCTCCTGGCACTCGTCGATATCTGAGGAGGGAGAACGGCTGAGGAGTGCTCACTGCCCAGAGACCTGGCAGACCAGACCAGGCAGCAGCCTCACCCCAGGACACCTGGTATGTCAAACCACCACCTCCAGCCTCTGTTAGCATCTGAGCTGCTTGGCCAGGTGGCCAGAGCATGTCAGATGAGGGCACACATTCACTGCATGCCATGACGTGGGCAGAGCAGCTCTGCACACAACCTGCCAGCCCAGTGCCAGGACGGACAGTGCCCACAGCAGGTCTGGACTCTCCCGACACTCGAGTCCCTGGAGACAAGGTATGGGGGAGGCAGCTCTCCTTACCTTCCAGGATGACGGTGATAGGGTTGGGCCGGAAACCTTCTCCTCCAGGGCACAGGGTCTTGTACTCAGCTGTGGAAAGAGTCAGTCAGCGGGATCCTGAGCCATGCTGGGCTTCCATGAAACAGGGCAAGGAGGGAGAAACCCAGCAGAAATGCTCCATGGATGCAGTGATGCTGGTCCAGATGCAGGAGCCTGACTCCTGTCACACTCCAAGCCAACTTACCCCCTACCTCCACTTGCCCACCCCTGAACATGATGGCTGTCCCAGGCCCTCCTCCAGCCCACTGTGACTGGGAAAAAAGGATCTCACTTTGGACACCCAGGTAGAATGGGCCTCCCCTTCCCTCCCCCATCCCATCCCACCTTTCCCATGATGTGGCCCATCTGTCTTGCCCTGCACTGACATAGCGTGACCTGGTCCTTCTCTCCTCCCCCAGCTTCTTTTGCTTCATCCAGGTGATAGTGCCAGCCTGACACTCAATGCAGGCACACACACATTCTTACCAGGGACCTCCAGTCTGAGGTGAAAAGCCACTGGCACTTGGCCCCTATTCTCTCCTCTGCTCTACGCTGCCCATGGGTTGCCCATGCCCAAGTTTGCCCCAGATGCTTTCCCAACTCACTTGTGTTGGCTGGAGGACAAAGCTCACAGGGATTTCCCCATGCACGACCCAGCGAGCAGCAGCAGGATGCCCGAGTGACCCCAACTCCAATTTCTGCACTGCAGGAGATCCCCCCATCTCCTCGATCCTGGGTGTCCAGGAAGCAGTTCCCGACACGGGTGTCTGCACAAAGACAGCAGTGGGTGAGCAAAGCTTCTCCAGCAGATACCGGTGGGCACAGAAGGAATTAACAGCACTACTGTCCCAAGGAGCAGAGAGAGGGGTAAGGCCCCATTCCTGCCCCATATGTCCTGCACAAAACCTGTGCTGCAGTAAATAATGTCCAGACTGTCCTTGCAGCACATGACTTTGGGATTCCTTCAAGAATGATATTTGGCCAGCTTTCCTGGTATAGGCCACACTATGTCATGCAGGGGTCATAGCATGGTGGCCTGTCTTCAGTGTGACAAAGGAGCATGACCCAAAAACCACCTCCAGTGACCCAGAGCCTTTCAAGAAACAAAGGCTTAAGACTAGCTCTAGAATTGCCCAGGGACCTCTTAATGGTCCCATCTCCACTGATGAATTCGCCCTCCTTAAAGTGTCAATTTATACCAGCACTTGACTACCTCTATGGCTCAGGCATCACAGGAGGTGCGTACCCTTCTGATACTGGGCTAAACCTACCATGAACAGCCGAGAGTCAGGGTGGGCTGGTTGAGTTCAGCCACCCCAGTCTCTGGGGGTGGCCAGCTCTGGTTGTGTGGGCCTAACAGGAAGGACCACCAAGCTCTGGGATGGAGGATGTGCTTTCCATGTGGGTCACCACTTACCCACGCAGCCCACACCAGTGGGATTCAACTCAAAGTCTTGTGGACAGTTGCAGAGGTAGCTGCCAGGGGTGTTGACACACAGGCCATTGATGCAATTCACAGGGTCTGCACACTCATTGATATCTGAAAAGACAGAAAGATGAAGATTCAGGGCCTGTAGATGGTTGCCACAAAAACCATAGCCCCAACCCTGTACTCACAGGGCTGCTCTGTACACACACAGGCTGTCTGCCCATAGCTATAGTATTTCTAAGGCTCTTCATGAGACAGAATTCTCCTAGAAACAAACCCTGCCTTGCCCTGTCTTGCCTCACCTACCTTGACCAGACTCAGAAGGAAGGAGCAGAGCTACAGTGAGCTTTCCCTTCTACCTACTGAAGGCATACCATCCAGTAGTATCCAGGTCTTTCCAAGAGCAAATACATATCACCCAGGGGTGCTCAGTCGACTTCAGGCTGCTAGACCTCTCCTTGTTGCATCTGGGACCAGCTCACACCAGCAGATCATGGGGCAGTGATCCTCATCTAATTGCCCCATGAAAATCTCATACCTGTGCAGTTGCCTCCACTCCTGTCCAGCTCATAGCCATCATCGCAGGCACAGCGGAACATCCCAGGCAGGTTCTGGCAGGTCCCAAAGACACAAATATTCTGGAAGGTGCATTCATCAATGTCTGCAAGAGAGAGACAACTGGCTACTGGGGCCATGGCAGGGTAGGGGCCAGGACAGGCCAGTGCTCTCCTGCACCCATCACAAAGCAGTCATAGCTCCAGCTACCCATCCATTAACCCAGCCCCTCATGTTGGCTCTAATGCCAAGGGATATCACTTCCTGGGTGAGTGGGGGCCAGGCATGCTGTGTGTACACTCTCCCCTTGCCCCTGTTCGGCTGAGCCCCCACATGCCGCATGTATCCTTGGCTTAGCCCAGGCTCTCAGCAGGTCGGGGTCTGACTCCTATAAGTGGAAGAGCTGATAGCCTCAGGGATAGCACCTTGGAGCCAGAGCAACACTATACGCAGGGAGGTGCTCGCCATGGCAATGTGCCACCCAGCACTGACGGCTCAGGGATCCGACCGCTTCCTGCAATAACCTAGGGGCCTTGCACCACCAGATGATGGTGTGCCTTGCTTGGTAGTGGATCAGGGGGTGATGGTACAGGGGAGAGGCTATGACCAGAAAGAAGGCGGGCCCTAGATCTCCTGCAGTAGCATTCAAACCTCTCAGCACTTACCCTGGCAGGCCTTGCTGTCCTCTGTGGGATTGAAGCCCATCTCGCACTCGCAGCGGTAACCCCCAGGTGCATTGAGACACTGCCCATTCTCACACAGGTTCACGTTATCCGCACACTCGTCCACATCTGAGGAGAATCAACTGTGAGACTGATGTGGTGCCCACCCAAAGACAGGAGCTTCCCCCACCTTGATCAGGAAAATCCCACAAGCCTTTGCTGTTAGCCTGTTCCCACCACCCTGTTGGGAGGCTGCAAGGAGAGGCTGCAATGTTTTTCATTGCCTTGGTCCTGATAAAACATCTGCTGAGAGAAAGGGGGATCTCTGCTGAGGGCATTTGAGCAGGCTGGGTGGAGCAGGAATATCTGAGCAGGCTGTGGTGCAGGAGAGGCTGCACTGGTTTTTGGGGATATCTGGTTTGGTGAATCCCAGACACAGGCAGCAAGGTGCTGAGCCAGGCTGGTGGTTGAGAGGAGATGACACTATCCCATCAGGACACCCAAGCCACATCCCTGCTGCTTGGTGAGTGTGCAGGCCTCACCTGAGCAGGAGAAACCGTCCCCGTTGAAGCCCTCTCGGCAGGTACAGCGGTAGGAGCCTGGCGTATTCACACAGTTGGCATTCAGGTTGCACTTGTGCTCTTCAGTTGCACACTCATCCAGATCTGGGCAGGGCAACCCCCAGTCAGTGCTGTGCCACTGGTCTTGCCTTACACACACATATCCACACCCACACCCCCTTACTTCCCTTCATACACACCACACATACTGATAAGTCACTGTACTCACACATCTCCTGCATACATACACACCATACACACACCAGCACATCCCTACGCACCTTCCGCACCCATATATCCCTGTATGCATACTACACCACGCTCCAACATGCCACCACACAGCTACACAATCTGACAGTGACACTCACATCCACACACATCTCCACACCACACCCACCCACTCCACTTCCCACATACATATATGCCCATATATATAGTTGCACAGCCTGACAGCGAAACGCCTACACACCCACATCTACAGTCCCACTCCATCACATACCCGCATCCCCCTGCACCTCAATAACTCCTCATGCAGGGCTCCTGGGGCCCAAGAGCATTCAAAGTGCAGATGCCAGCCCAGCCCAGCTTTCACAGGTGCCCACAGGGCACCTGGACAGACCAACATCCTCCTCTCCTGCGAGGAGAACTCACCGTTGCATTTGAGCCCATCTCCAAGCCAGCCTGTGCGACACTTGCACTTGAAGCTCCCAGGCACGTTGATGCAGGAGGCGTGCATGTCACAGTTGTGAGCCCCGATCTCACATTCATCAATGTCTGCAGGAAGGAAGGACATCAGACCTGACACAGCTCAGGTCCTCCAAGATAGGAGAGGGCAGCTTGGTGCCAGCCTGCTCTCTGATACGGACACCAGTGGCTCCTGGGAACCTTAACCCCAGGGAACAAGCTCCTGTGGGGAGCAGGCTGCCTGGGGCTGATAACTGTGAGCTGAAGAGCTGATCTGTGCAAACGCAGCCCCCTGGAAGATGAAGACAAAAGGAAGGGCAGGCCCATGGCTTGGCTATAAACTAGGAAAGTCTCAATTTCTGGCTGGAGTCTGCCTTCCTGGCAATTTCTGTCTGCCCAGGACGGGCTCCCAGCAGGATCAAGTGTCCGCAGCATCCCCCAGTAGAGGGATGGTATTACCTCCCCGGTAGATGCAGTAGGTAATTGTGAGGGCTCCCACCAGCACCCCTGGCTCCAGGCCTGGTGTGTTCCCACCTGTGCAGCCTGTGGTTCCCTTCTTGACAAAGTAGCCCAGCTGACAGTGACAGATGAAGGATCCCTTAGTATTTTCACACTCCCCATGCAGGCAGATGTTAGGGTTGAGATCACATTCGTTCACATCTGTGGGAGAAGAAGGAACTGCTTGAAGCATCATAATCACCATGTCCTGGCTCTGAGGCAGCCCTTTCCATTCCTCCCTCCTTCCATTCAACGGCAGCCTGGTGCTGCAGTGATGGCATATGTCCAGGGAAAAGCATTGTTCTCACCAATGCAGGTTTTCATGTCCAGGGACGCCATGAAGCCATCAAAGCAGAGGCAGCGATACTCCCCAGGGATGTTAGTGCACTGCCCACCATCGCAGATATCTGGATTGTCCTCACACTCGTCAATATCTAGAAAGAGGAGACCACAGTCTGGGTAAAGAAGTTAAAGCCAGGGGATGGGTTGTTAAGGGAGCAGTAAGGGGGGGGTGGCACAGGAGGGTTTGCACTCCAAATCACGTAGTTACAAGATTCTGGAGCCTGTAACAAAGGCCTGGATTTTCACAGCAGTGCAAGCAGGGAACATCTGTCCAGAGAAATCATTTCCCTGGAAGCGTCCTAAAAATGAGACCCCCTCACCCCAAAGCCAACACTATGGCTGACAGGTAAAGGACTCGGAGGTCCCTGGGGCACCATCTATGACGGCCAGGCTGGCCGCTCACCTGCACATGATCTCTGGTCTGGCATCAGCGCGTAGCCTTCACTGCAGCTGCACTCGTAGCTGCCTTCTGAGTTGGAGCAGTGTGTATCACAGCCACCATTGGTGATGGTGCACTCGTCGATGTCTGGGGGAGAAGGGAGAGGTCAGGTGGCTGTTCGAGTTGTGGGCTGGGACACGTGCCTTGCAGCAGAGCTGCTCACACACAGTGGATGCCAGCACACAGAAACAAAGTGGCGGATGTGCCTTTGTGGTGGGCTCACTGAAGAGGGATCGTAGCTCCCCCAGACAGAAGGAAGTACCTCTTGCCTTCCCTGCCAGCCACTTCACAGCTCACAGCAGATTCACAGCTGGTGACGTCTGGTGACCAGCAGTGCAGGTCTGGCTGCAGCTCACTCCTGAGGAGATTCCGCCCTTGCCTGGTGCTAACCTACACTCAGGCACCCATCGAGCATTATAAGAGGTATGAGGCTAGGAGGGTCCTGGACGCATATTTGAATCTTGGCGTGGCTAGCTGGCAAAAGAAAACACTCACCAACACAGCCCTGCCTGTCCGGCGTGGCCTGGAAACCTGAGTCACATGCACACTGGTAGGTACCGATGACGTTGACACAGCGTCCGTTGCGACACAGGTTATCACTAAGGGAGCATTCATTGATATCTGTAGTGGAGAGAGCATTTTGAACAGTCACTCATGCTGATGCCATGTTGAGCATCCTTTGGTACACATTCCTGGGTACCACACCTTCTGCTGTCTCCAAACTTAGCTTTGTCCTTGCCTTCTGCCCTGCAACTGTCCTGTGCCCCTTTCTGTCCTGAGTGGAGGAAGAAGGCTGATCCCCCCAGAACTGAGAGCGCAGTTCTCAGGCTCAGCCCTGGGCTTTTATAATTTCACTCTCTCTTCACTCCTCTGGGGTGTTCTATCCTCTCTGGGTTGGTAAGGCCTCCCAATTCCCTGTCTTCTCCCATCGTTGTTTGGTACTATTTATGTTTCCCAGGAATCTGAACCATGGATTCCCAACCACACTAGAACACAGCCCCAGCTCATACTGTCCTGGGCAAATCCCCGTTGCTCGCTTGCCTCTCCTCAGCTTGCAGGTTATGGCTATGCTAGTAACCTACATAGAGCCAATCATCAGCACTGGAACTCGGGTGTTTAACAGATAACAAATCCCTGACACCTCCACACGCTGTCTAGACACATCTCGAAGATTATTGCAGGATAGGAACCATTTCAACTTGGGATGTGGTCAACCTGCTTGGGAGGTAAAAGTTTGGTTGTATGGATATGCATGGGGACAGATCATTTGGCTTCATGTCTAGAGAATGATATTTCATTTACTGGTATACATGTAGCCATAGCAGCCAGGAGACAACCCAGTATTTGCCATCTCCTCACCATCATCCCACTGGTCAGCCTTCAGTGAAAAAAAGGTAGAACAATAGACATCATAAACAATGAAACTCTGGGAATGACCACAATCCTTCCTGGTCTTTAGATGGGCATGTCCCACCTGTACATGAGACTGGAAGGAGAGGTTCATGTGCCCAGCATGAGATCCAAGTCTCTCTGCATCATTACCCTTGAATAGACTCTGGTCATAAAATTGCTTTCCATCATCTCACCTACGCAAGCGTTTCCTTCAGAGGTCAGCTCATGTCCAGGGGGACAGATGCATTCAAAGCTGCCATCTGTGTTCATGCAGATCCCGCCTCGGCACAGCAGTGGGTCGCGCTCGCACTCATTGATATCTGCAGGAAGTGACATGAAATGTGGTGGATTTTCCCCTTCAGCTGGGTTTTCCAAATAATGGTTTTGCACTGATGCCATGGACCACAGTTCCCAAAGCAGTCCCATCAGCAGATATATTCCCCAAAAGAGAGGGCCATCCCAAAGTTAACAAGGCAGTGAATCCAGGGCTCAAGTGAACCCAGTGGACTTATGCTTCAAGTATGCCACATACCACTGGAAACGTCATAACGTAACATCTTTTGGGAAAGGACAAACACACACAATGACACAAGCCCCAGTCACCTAGAAAAAAGGCTGAGAAGGAATCACATAGAAAATAGGGAGCATTAAAAAAAACAAAGAAACATGTCTTTATGTATAGATATCAGAAGTCTATTCACTGAAAGGAGTGAGACTGTTACCAGTGGGAGCTATGATATACTCAACATCTCATAAACATAAAAGGACAAAATTGAACAGCATAAGTTATTGTAACTCAGGCTACAAACTGTACAGAGAAGACAGAAAATAATGCCAGTGGCAGAGTGCTCATACATGTTAAAGAATTCAGAGAATCAAATAATACAGATAAACAAATGGTACTGAATCATGTCACAGATTCATGTGGTTTGAAATTTCACGCCAAAGCAGAAACATAACAATAAGACTAGGTCAGTCAGACAAGCTAGTCTGGCTAGACAGACAAGAAGAAGAACATGGTATACCAGAAATTAGAGGACAGCAACAGTCTGGCTGACTTGTTGGAGACATACTGAGGTCATTGATGGAATTTTTTAAGCTACAAACAGGAATTATTAAACTGAAAACAGGTGAGAGTCTGACAGAATGAAAACAAGCAATGACCAGATGGAAGTAGTTGTAAATAATTATCTGAGATAAAGGACAATTAAATGGGCAGGTGAAAGGCAGTCTCCACAATTATAATCAGAAATAGAGTGGGGTGGAAGATCCCAGATGATCTACCAGCAGAACTTCTCATGAAACATTTGATGTGTTTGGGGAACTGGACAGGGGTATGATTAATGGATGAGGCTTGTATGAAAGTGATGCACATTCCGATCCCAAGGAAAGGTGTATAAACAGCAACAGTTGATTAGATACCTTGTATTAGTGAGATCAGGTTGAGGGTCATTCTGGAAAAGATTCAAAGCAAAACAGCCCAAGAAAAATTGGTTGAACCAGCAAGATTCAGAGCTAGAAGAAACAGAAGTGATCATGTGGTGAATATCACTGAGAAAGGTATGAGCATTGGGAGATATATCCATGTTCTCACCCCACTGGAGACATGTAATTTAATGGCACTTGACTGCAGGATGTGCAATGACAGCAGAGGCCAAGCAAAGTGTAAAGGCCAAACGTCAATGTGTCACCTAATACAGGACTGGAAATAATAGGCTTACTTATCTCAGCAGTGATCTAATGATGATACAACTGACACCTACTTGCAAGGAACATATGTTATCCAGTAAAGAGACCAAGCTATGTGTGTAACTGATGTGAAATGGGTGATGTGGTACATGAGATGGCGTGATAGATGAAGCAGGTTAACTGTAAGGAGATAACTGCGATGGTATGGATAGGATACCACACACGAGATCTACAGACTGGGAAACACTGTGCAATGCTATTTGAAGACACATGGTCTAATGCAAGAGCTGTACACGTGGTATTAATAATGGCTGGAGATGGCTATATGTTTAGAATGTGGATAAGTAAATAATCAATGACAGAATAAATAAATGTGTAACAGAAGGCTCAAAAGCAGCAGAATGAGATGAGATGTCACTCAGAAAACTGCCAAGTGTGTATGAGAATTGGAGCTCATAGCCATCGAGTTCAAGCTGCTGGCCCGGCAGAACTCCACTGTGCACTAGCAAATCCCAAGTGTTAAGGTTACCATCCTACCACGCTGCAGGAATGAAAAAACAGGCACAAATCCTGCCCCTGCCTTAGTGGCAACGCCAGGTTCATGCTCCAGCCGTTGGTGGCTGAGGCAATGGAAAGGTTAATGGCCAAGATGTGGCACAAGTCAAGATTCAAGTCAAGGAAGAGTTCAAGTGCAATGAACATCCAAGATAAAAAGGAAATACAAGACCACTGAGTGAGTGTGGTCCCAGGAAAAAAATAGAATTCAGACAAACTCTGGGACAACCAGTTGTAACAAGAGGGCAAGCTGCTGCATCTTCAGCAAGGGCCCAGGTTTCTGGAGCCACTGGGTTGCCTGGGAGAAGCTGCCAGCAAGGCTAAGCTCTGGCTGATCATTCTGGAGATGAGTCTTTGCACCACGTGAATCATTGCATAGGCTCTACTGCAATGAGCTGACTGAGAAAAATGGAAGGCTTTTGGACTAGTTTGGTACTAGATAAGGGCATGTGATGTGGCAGCCAAAAAACCAACAGTTTTGGTCATCATCAGAAAGGGCCATAAGAACAAGACAGAAAGGGTCATTTTGCTGCTATATGAAACTCTGGTGTGTACCTTAAGCACTGTGTGCCGCTGTGGTCTTTGTGAGTTAGGAGATACAGAGAAAGGGAAGTAAAAGAGCCAAGGGGATGGAGTGGCTGCCTTATGAGAAGGGATTAAAATGCCTCCAAGAAGTTAGTGTGGGTTGTAGCAGCCCATTTGGAAACCCAGCCCTGCCCTTTACAGTGGAGAGTGGGAGCTGGGATCTCCACCCAGAAGCTGTCTCCCTTTGAGGCTCTGGCAGCTAGAAGTCTTCTCCATCCCAGGGCACAGACAGGCTCTGGCACATCACCTAGCCATGAGTGATGGTTCAGTGCACGACAGCAGGCAGCCACAGGCCCCTCATGCTTTGCATGAAGGCTGCTTGCCTCCAGCATGAGCCTTGGCCCCTCCTCAGCTCCTTTCCAGTCTTTCAGGAAGTCAGCCAGCCTGCAGAGGTGTGACTTGCAGCTGTCTCCTTGGCTGTCCCAGTCCCTTGGTGGACCTCGGCCCACACCCAGCCAGCTGCTGCACTCCGCATGCACCTCGCTCCCATCTGGCTCTCTGGAGCAGGCCTTGCCACCTCAGGCACTGAGGCTAGTTTGGGGGCCCCATGGGCTCCCAGCAAGGATGGGGGGCTCCCCTGTGAGCTCCCATTGCCAAGAGGACAACAGTCAGGAGGTGGCAGGGCAGGATCAACAATGTCCCGCAGACATCAAGGCGGGGAGAGCCCTCAATTGGGCCAAGGTCTATTCCCAGAGCCCTGCTGCACTACCAGCAGAGACAGCATGGGGTCCTTCACTGACAGGTCTACGGGCCCACATAAGGTACAGCATCCACTTCAGGAGGCAGGGGCTACAGCTCTCTCCCTTTGCCCTCCTTCTCTGGAGAGGCCTCAGTCTCAGGCCAGGCCTCGTTAAGGCATGTGGCCTCTCCCCACGCATCCCCCAGTCCTTAGGGAGGCTGTGCTGTGTCTCTTAAGCCCCTGATTTCACTTTACAGATGCTTTGCTTTTCTCCCAGGGTTATATTCATAGCTCTCAACTCCACACAAACCCTTCCTCTCTCCACAACTGCTGCCACTCACCCCAGCTCTGCCTTTGCACCCAAAACAGTGGGGACAACCCACCACCCTGGGGAGAGAAGACCCCATCAGGGCTCTCTTCAGCATGGGGTCTCCCAAATACTCCCAGATAGCAATGTAGAAATTTGACTTTATAGCAGGGCACAGAGAGCTAATCCAACTTCCCACAACATCTCTACAGGCCCCAATCTTCTGTTTTGTAATCAGTGGTGCCCAGAGACTGCCAGAGGAACTAAACAGATGGATAGTTGGACAGCCAAACACTCAGAGAGCAGCTGAGAATGGGGAGCCCTCACCAGATCCAGCATCAGCTATATTCTTCCCCATCACAAAGTAGGAAGGTGCTGCCCTGGAGACAGGCCCTTACCCATGCAGTTCTTCATCATCATGAAGCCGCTCTCATAGCCTTCGAAGCACTCGCACTCAAAGCTGCCCGGTGTGTTGACGCAGGTACCATGGCCACACAGGTCTGGTGAGATGCGGCATTCATCTATATCTGTGGGGATGGAGCAGATCAGCCAGTGGAGGCAGGGTAGACTAGAAACACCAATACAGCTGGCACTGGGCTGCCTGTCCTGCATTTCAAATTCAGTGAGAAGGAAATGAGCCCCTGGTCTGTAAAGTCTGGCCTGGCAGCCCAGAGAATTCCTCTTGAAGGAGACACAGCCATTAACCTTTCCCTCTGATGCAGGGCTGATCCTTCCTCCCAGCAGACTGGAGGGGTCTCCACAGTCCTGCCCTTGGCTTCTCAGCACTTCCATGAGATAACTGCCACGTCTCCTCTGGGTACCACCATCATGCTAAGCACCCCACGAGGCAGGCAAGGTAGTAAGTTGGGCAGAAATGGTCTGGAGGGGGCTGGCTCTTCCCTTACCTGTGCAGTTCCTTTCCTCAGCATCCAAAGCAAAGCCATTGCCACAGAGACACCTGAAGCTGCCGATGGTGTTTCGACAGGTCCCGTGAGTGCACAGGCCAGAGAAGACCTTACATTCATTCACATCTGTGGAGAAAAAACAGCAGTGTTTCAGAAAGGGGATGTCTGCAACAAACCTAGTGTCCCAAGGCAAGGAGCAGCTCCCTTGGGCTGAAGCTAAGATGGGCTAAGCACAGTCCATGATCAACAATTCCCCCATCTCTTCTCACCTTTATAGAAGGGCCTGCCTGAAAGCACATCTCCTCTGTTGGCAAAGCCAGGTCCCCTTGGGCAGATGGCCTTATACTCGCTGGAGCCGATCTTGGGACATTCTTCACAATCGATGCCCCAGGCTGAGCCCACAGAACAGCAACACATGTCGATCCGGTATTTGCCCGGAAGGGGCTCTGCACATTCATCTTCATCCCACTTCATGTAGCACTGTTCCACACGCACGTCTGTGGAGAGAGCAGAGCTGAGCCCCTGCCTGCAACACCAGACAGCCAGGAGGGCCAAAGGGATTTCTTTCTGTCTGTAACCGTTTCCTGCAGTGAGGGTGAGGCCCTCAGAAAATCTCCCACTGGGAAGGAGAAGTGTCATTCCTGCCAGTGCACTTGGCACACCCCCAAGGGCTGGCAGCCTCAGTCCTGAGCAGTGAGCACTCCCAGATGCACCATGTTCAGGAGAGAAAGCACAGAACACTCACCCCAGTGCCACGCTCTGCTGCCATGAGTGCTGTGCTGGATCTTTAAAGTGGGAGAACAGAATGAGCAACGGGGTGAGTGCTCCATGTTGTGTCAATGAAGGATGGCAGAGCACAGCCACAGGTGACACCGGCACCCACCACTGGGAGACCTGATCAAGCCAGATGCCTTTGGGATGCTGACTCACTAGGCATTGCTGTGATGGGCCAGTACTGATACTAGAATAGGAGATATCCTATGACAGGTTTTAAAGACTGCCACGGGGGCTGAATTTAAATTAATGCGGATATAAGCAGGTCCATCTACACTAAAAAAAATGTGACATTGCCAGTGGAACATCACCAGCCCTGTGACACTGTTAGTGTGGTCCCTGGTACAGCTTTGGCTGGGATCAACAAGCATCCTCCAAACAATGCCCAGGAATGGGTCCAGGAACCTTTCCAGTAGGCATGTGGATACAGCCACCTTTTTTGGAATGCTATGAGAGGTTAATAGCCATAGCCAGCCCATGACTGCTGACACCAGGCCAGAGAATGGGCCTTGCATGGGGTAGCTAGTAGCGCAGACAGCTCCTATGCAAGGGGACAGGTTTGTCATGGTATGTCCAGAGAGCTGCCAAGAGCTGTTCTAGGGCTGCTGGGCAAGGCCTTTAACTGGTATTGTTAGGTTGTCTATCTAACCACAAGCACAGAGGCCCAATGATCGCAATCGGAGGAACTTTGTAACTGAATCAGTGAAAACAGAACACACAGAGTAAGTTACTCCTTTAGTCCGCTCAAGGAGAGTGACTGCGCTACTGACCAAACCTGGGGACATGGAGCTGCAGCAGTCTCACCTCTGCTGGGCTACCGGATTTGGTATGTCCTAACAGATACGGCGCTCTTCAGGCAGCATTGGTCTTGGGAGTTCAGTGATGGCATGTGGTGGGATGGGTTGGGCCTATGTAGAGGTGGCTGAGAGGAGGCCAGGGGTCTGGGTGAGGTGTCCTTACCTACACATGTCCTGGCAGTGCCATCGAGGGTCAGCCCTTCTGGACACTCACACCGGAAGGAGCCAGCCGTGTTCACACAACGGCCATTTGGGCATACACCAGGGAAGACATCGCACTCATTCACATCTGTCAGCAGAGAGGCAAGAGACAGGCATGAGGCTGGCACATGACCAGGCCCAGTATGGCCTTGAAGGGCTCCTGGGGGAACCAAAAGGGGCCCAGAGCTGCCCACTAGGCTAAAAAGAGCAAGTTATCCAGACACTTTTGCAAGGAGGCTGCATCAGAGAGCCTTGTCAGAGAGGCTCTGGCAGGCAGGATGGGCCTTTTGCACATGCTAGTAGTTGGCGCAATGTTAACAGAGCGGCATCAGAACACACACAGACATGAGCATTTCGTCTCCAGATACTGGTGCTACACACAGGAGACTGGTCTCCACCCCAAACACCTGGCTGCACTGCTCAGGGCAAAGGCCAACAGCAAAAGTTAATATGGAAGATGCAGGGCCCCATCCAGCTCCTTCCAGACTCTAAGATGCAAAAAACCAGCAAGTGAACCATGACCACATTCCCAATAAAAAAAGCTTTGTTCTGCATCCTGCAGAACTTTACCTTCACATGTGACCCCCTTCATCCTGGCATAGCCCCGGGGACAGGCAGTATCTGCAAGAAAACAAAGGAATGTCAACAGAGAAATAGGTGACATCCTGCCTGCCTTGCTGAGTTCTGCACCAGGCAGGGCCTTACCAATCTCACAGCGCTCACAGGGGCTGCCCCAGGCTGCCCCCAGGGTAGCACAGCACTCCGACTTCAGCGTGGCTCCATTGATGTTCACCTCACAGCGCCCATCCTGGATGTTCAGCCAGCACGTACCTTTCATGCTGTCTGCAGGGGCAAAGACAGGGTGTGAGCAAAGAGCTGTTCCTCAGCTAGGCTCCTCAGCTGAGGCTCCCAGCTTTATGGCAGCCAGCCTGTGATGAGAAGCAGCTGGGAGAAACTATCCCTCAGTTGCAATGTGACTAATTGCTCTCTGGCCTCACTTTATCTTTCAGGCTGTTGGGCCAAGCACTTTGCAGCATGGACCCAAATCGCACTTTTCCCCAGAGCCCTGTCCCACTGCTGAGTTACAGAGAGGCGTTGCTGTGCTCTCTGATACAACTGCTATTGCATTATTTCTGCATCCTGCCCTTTCCTATTCCCAGCCTGTTCCTCTTCTGGGTAGAAACAGTTCCTTCTGCCCAGCTGCCCTGGATCACCATACACTGGTGCTCTGCAAGGCCCTGACTACCTGGGGGTGGCTGGACCTATTGGGAAGTGATCCACATGATGAGAAGGGACCCACTTCATCTTGAGGTGCCTTAATCTCAGCACACTATGAACCCATATGACGAGTAAGAACCCGCCATCCTGGTATCCTGGAGGGTCCCCTGGGACCCCCTGTCTGTGCTTTGTCTTGTTGCAGCACAGTCAGGGACTTCTCTGTCTGACACAAAGCTCAGGGCACTGCCTGAGGTTTCAGCTTTTCAGGCTTCCTGTATGAACAAAAGAGGTTTTAATAGTTGCCAACAACCAAGGAAATGCAGAGAGAGACCAAGAGGTCTCAGAGGATCTCCATCCCTAAGCCAGGAGCATGGGATCTGGCTTTAGGTGAAGAGGAAGGGGACAAAAGCCACTGTTGAAGCAGACACCACCCCAGGGCTGGCTACTGAAGGCAACCTCCTTACCCACGCAGATGGTGCCACTGGGGTCCAGCTTGCTGCCTGGGGAGCACTCACAAGCAAAAGAGCCAGCATTGTTCCTGCAGACACCATTCACACACGGGTTAGAGGTGCACTCGTTGATATCTGGGGGGGAAAGAAAGGGACTTTGACTGTGGTGAGTGCCCTTACACCCAGTATTTGCTTCCAGGACACAACCATCAGGCTGTGAAGATAAAGGAGTCTCCTGACAACCTCCAAATTGAGAGGTTCAGCAAAGAGTGGTGTAGGAGAACACTGTTTCTGTGATTTTCAAGAGGCCTTTGAGAAGTTCTACTGGTCTTCTAAGGACACTGAGCAGGTACAGTGGCCACTAAAAAACTGTCCAGGGCCAGGGGCTAGTGGGGGGGGCAGGGGGGAAGGAGGAGGGGACAACAAGAAGAAAAGAACAGGAAGAAGGGAGATTTTCAACTGTTCAGAAGATCAGCAGTCCAGGCCATAGAGGTCTTGGATGGTAAAACTCATGTATCCACCATCACAAAGGGGATGGGCGCTTGCTGCAGATATCATGAAATTAGTGAGGTTCTTCAGGATTGAGGACATGGATGGACAGAGGCTGGTTGATAAAACTAGTGGGAAATGATGGACTCATTTGCTCAGGGCTGCTCCTGGCTAAGGAGGAGCAGCCACAGTGCTGAGCATGGCCTTCATATGCCTGTTTGGACCAAGTGTGGGGCTACATAGCATTTGCCAGATTTCACCATCTTTACAGAAAACCAGGGTTTTGCTAAAAATATATTTATGCATAAAGTGCCAGTCCTCAAATGTTTTGGGACTTTGTGGTCAGGAAACAAATCTCAATCTTCCCACAATCAAAACTGTAAGCTTTCGGCCAAATCCCCTAAACTTGCAATTTTGGGCAGCTTTTAGCTACAAATTTGGGGGCTTGGAGGAAATTGTTCTGTTTTTCAGTTACTGAAAACTCCATATGTTCTGAGTTTGGATGTCTACTATTCCAAATGAAGAATGAAATTTCCCACTAGAAAACAGTAACAACAACAACAAACCCCAAACACCTGGAGCTGGTCCTGTTCAAACCACTGGAGCCGAAAGGAACCAAAGCCACATTAGACCTCTAGCTCCCTTTCAGGCACAGTCAAAAACTGCAGTTCGTTCTTTACATCTTATGAAGATGTTCTGCATGGTCTTCAGAGTCACGTTACCTTCACAGGTGTCTGTCTCAGTCCTGAAGACAAAGCCCTTGGGGCAGGTGCAGGTGTAGCTGCCGGGTGTGTTACGGCACAGTCCATTGTCGCACAGCAAACGATTGACACTGCATTCATCAACATCTGTGGGCAGGGAGATGGGGTTTCTGAGCTACTATATCAGTGTCCAGTCTTCCACCTGGTCAGCTCTACACAGCCCTGGCAGTCTGAGAGGCACAGAAATGGTCTCCCTATTGCTCAGGTCAATACTACTTACAGCATGGCACGTGTGAGCAAACACATACAGACCTACAGACACAGCCAGAAGGTAGGGGAGAGAAGAGACAACAGGCCCATGCACACTCATTGCTTTCCATGGTTTACAGTGACATTAGGCAACAGGATGCACCTCCCTCTCTAGAGACTTACTCCAGTTCAGTCAGTGTTGGTATGTTTAGAATAGGCTAGTCCATTATTTGCAGCCCAGCATCTTTCCCAGAGCCATTCAGGCTCCAAGTCTCACTCACTCCCCTTGGTGTCTCCTGGGGTCTGCTGCTTTTGTGCCTAGCACCTGGTCAACATGCTATGACTAGCAAGTGTCTGGAGAGAGATTCTGGTGTTGGTGGCAGTCCTACTCCAAGTAGGAGGCTGGAGTGGATCCCTCCAGAGATCACCCTCCACTAACACTCCTTTGATTTATGTTACCCACCCCTCCATCCTGTCCAGGGTCCTTACCCAGTCAATGGAAGGAGGACAGCAGGTGATCTGGTGTCCCTCAGTCCAGTCTTGGGGTGGTCTGGATTGTGCTCTAGAGGGGCCCACCCACCTCTTACTGCACAATAATCCTATACCCATCCCTTTGGCCAGATGGCCGGGGGGTGATCCCACCCTCAGAACAATGCAGTGTGGAAAGTATGTTAAATCACATATGTGTCACTTCTCACACAGCACCCTGTGCTTTTCCCTGTGGATAGGACAGCCCTGAATGAGAACAGTGCCGGAGATGATCAGATGCTGTATCATCTCAGGCTCCTGGGCAGCTGTACACATGAGGTTTGTGCCTGGCTCCCAGCCTCATCTGATGAGTGCATGGCTCATGCTGTGTGGGGGCTTTCTCCTTACTATCACTGAACTCCTGCTTCCCCACGTAATGCTGAGCGTGGGCTGCCCTGAACTCACCCACGCAGTTCTTGCCCGTGGGATCCGACTCGTAGCCCAGGTTGCAGATGCAGCGGTAGCTCCCACGCAGGTTCTCACACATGCCATTGGGGCAGATGTCTGGGTTGAGGGCACATTCGTTGATGTCTGCACAGAGAAAGAAACCAAACTGGATAGATCAAGACCAACCACAGATACGGAGATCTTCCATATCCTAATTCTTCACTGTTCCTTGCTGCTGGTCAGACAGCACCTCTGCTGGGACACCCCTCAGCTGACCTCCCTCCTTCCCGTCTCACCCACCCTTCTGGTGTGTCCCAGCGTGCCCTGGGGAGCCTTGCGCCATTCCTCCTGGTGCTGTGGAGCTGGGTAACTTTCTCCTGGGGATGCACAGCTATTTCAATATTCCTCGAGGGGAACCGCCCCATATGTCAACAGCACCAAGTTACTGGGCACAGGGGAGTATCCCCGAGGGGTGACGGCCAGATGGGCAGTTCCTCCTGCTCTGCACCAGCGTCACCTCTCTTTCTTTTTGGCGCAAAGCTCCGGTGACCAAGCAAAGAGATTTTACCACAGCAAGAACCAGCTTCCCCACAGAACAGGGCAGATTTGTGTTTGTACAGCAATGTCCTCACAGTGTCCTAGTGCCAGATGGCAAATAGCCCAGGCCAGGGTTTCCCAGACACTGCTGGCCTTGGTCTCCATGTGGTCATAGTTCAGTTCTATCTCCAGGAAACTGCAGCCTTGGAGAGGTGCTGAGCATGTGCAGCCCTGGCTGCGGGCAGTGCCACACTGACCAGAGCATGTCTCATGTTAGCTTCTTGCTAGAAAGCATCTTATCATCAGCCTGAGATTGAGCTCTGTCCAGACAAGATGCCCTGGAAGGATGCCCAAGAAGCCACAAGAGTTTTGCCTCTGGCTCACTCCCACTTGGAAAGTTTTGAAAGGCTGCAGTTATCAGGCTGCTTCGTGCTCTTCCTGCTGATCCAAGCACTGCCCAGGGCTGGCAGCACAGTCGCCTGCCTGGCCACTTGCACAGCTGTCTAATTAAAAGCAGCCCCTTGGCAATATGTCCCATGCCGTGCAGCATGCACTTATCACCTCCCTCTCCCTGGGAGACTGTGAGACCTCTTCTCCTGAGACCCAGGAGATAGAGGGTAGACGAGGGACGTGATCAAGTGAATGCAATTGGTCATGCTCTTCATTCCTAAGAAAGCAGGGTGTAAAGCCAACTTTTGTGTGCAAGCCCAGAAATGCAGTTCCCACAGGGTGCCAAGAATCAGCCGCTTTATTCAATACACAGTCCTCAGGGATGTTTGCTGAACATTAACTCACTGATCATTAGGCAGAAGAAAAGACACACACCATCTGACTCCCCCGTGCCCAAGCCCACGTCCCACCTGCAGACACTCACGCTAGCAGGTATACATACGTTCTTGCATGCATTTACACCTGCCTAGGCCTATGCATGCTCCCCCGGTGCTACTCGCAAACAGCTTTCATACACACAGGCAGAATGCGGCTGACTCTCCAACATACACTCCACAGTGCCGAGTCTCTCATGACACAGCCCCATGATCACACAGATGCACACACACTCTGTTAAATGCAACCGCAAGAGCGAGCTCAGGGTGACATGAGATGTGTCTATCTAGAACACGGTATGTGAGATGCCCATACCTCTGCCATCAGCCGTTATTCCAATGCCGCTGCTGCAGAGTGCCTGGAATTCAGCTGCATAGAAAGCACAACAGAGTCATTAGCTTTTCTGGACATTTTAAGTACAGTGAGATCAGTTCTGAGTAACACTGCTTTTATTATTTGTTAGAATACCATCTACAAGCTCCCAAGAGATGCTGGTTTATACTTATGCACTATGTATTTTAGAGCTGATACTCACAGCTAGCAGTAAAACACTGAGAATCCCTGCAATGAGATCGGCATCTCATGATAGCCCACTGGGCATTATTTAATACACGTAACTAATGGCCTGTGCTGTACAATTTCTATAATATGTACTCTATATATGCATATATAAAATGGATAAGAGCAAGGAACATTTTAAGTGTGTGACTAAGAATTTGTCATCAGACATTTTGAAAGGTAAGTTATTGATGAAAATTCATTAAGAAAAGATGTTTCTAGTGGGGCTCTGCAGGAAAGATATGAGATTCAACACTGTTCAGCATTTTGATGGATGATCTGGGAGTAAATGCTCACAGCACATCACTGCCCGTAAAAAGATTAGCTGGATGGTAAAAGGTGAATAGGAAAGACCGCCTGGGGAAGCGAGATCACTCGGCACATGGGACCTATTCAAACAACACCTATCTGGATGGAGCTGAATTGTCTCTGCAGCACAACTGCATGCTGTAGAATGGGGGACTCTGCATTTTGATCCAAAAAAGAAAGCTTCTATCAACTCTGACTTGTTTGAGGATCCAACCCAAATCTGTTGAGTACTGCAAGGTGGCATTTCTTTCTCCCTACCTATGGCTTTTCCATGTCACTGCCAAGCTGTCTAAGCCATCTCACAAAGGTCCCTGGATCAGGGACCCAGAACATCTCTGAGTACTTTCCTGGCTTTTTGCACACCCAGATGGAAGAAGAGCTCACCCGAGTTTTTGGCTGGACAGGGTTGGCAGGGCTCTCCGAAGCCGTGGTCTGGGTTAGCACAGCAGCACTCAGACTTGGTGACTGCTCCCGGAAAGGGACGGGCGCACGTGCCCTTTTTAATGCCTCCGTAACAGGTGCTGCGCATGTGGGTGTCCACGCAAACTCGTCCATCCACCCCAATAGCGAGGCCCCCGAGGCACTCGCATCGAAAGGAGCCCTCCGTGTTAATGCACCAACCATTCATACAGATCCCAGGGGTCTCGCACTCGTCGATGTCTGAAAGAGGAAGCACAGACTGGCTGTTATTTACTCTTGGGTAGCAGGATACACAGATAAGGGCTCTGGCCTATTTTGCAGGGAGAATAGGAGACTACAGGGGAGCCAGAGGTACAGTTTAGAGCATCATGTCCCTTGCACACACTGCTGCAGGCTGTCTCCAGCCTGTTCTTGGTGCTCTGGCTGTCCCTGATGGCTCAGGAAAGGGCTCCCCTCCCACTTCATTGCAGGAATCTGGGAATCTTTAGTCTCCTGAGACCCAGCCCCTTCTCAGACTGGCCAGGTCTTGTCTCTGCTGAGTTAACAGGGCAATAAGCAAGAGAAAATACCCTGCGTCACAGCAGTACATGGGGCAATTGCTATGTCCTCCTCTTCCTCCTTTCTCCATCCTACCTTCACATCCATTGGGAAGCAACACACAATCCGTGGTGCAACTTGCTGTAGTGGCTGGTTAAGACGCAGACATGACTGCTGTCAGCTCACACTGCGTATGGGCCAGCACAGAGCCTCCCAGACATGCTTAACCTGCTGCTCAAAGTGCATTTGAGTTCCAATTTGCACTGAAGTAGCAGAGGTGCAAATATGTGTCCCCTTGTGCCCATTCTGTTGCGAAGAGGCACCTTCCAGCAGCCAAGTGGAAGGTGCCTGGCAACGGCCTTCCTTTTTCTCAGCTACCCTTGGTCTCAGGCATATAAAAAGTCCCCAGAAACACGGATGGCAGGCTGGGAAGGGGGCAGAGACCAAGCTTGGGGACCTACGCACCAACACAGTACCGCCCATTTGGAGCCAGCACAAAGCCTGGCTTGCAGATACATTTGAAGCTGCCATCCTCATTGATACACATCCCGTTGAGGCACATGTTGGTCGTGGCACATTCATCGTGATCTGGGGAGGACAAGCAGAAAACATGAGCAGAGCCTGACACCCGCAGCAGTACTCCCTTGTGCTCAAACTCTTCTGTCCCCTCTCACCCTTCCACAAGATAAAATCGCTCCTTATGACGGTGGGTGCTAACCCGCAAGGCAAAGTTCCCACTGCTAGTCCTGTAAACTGGCTGGCTTGGACTCTTGGAGTAGAGGGTGCCAGCCTGGTGGCATGGAGAAGAACACAAGCCAAAACTGTCCTGCTGCATCCCTGCTGCTCTCAGTTCCCCAGCCAGCTGGTCCAGCTCGCAGCAGGACTAGCACACTGGTGGCTGGAGATGGCAACTCTCAGAATGATGGAAAATGTGCTGCTTCCAGACCCATCCCTGTTCATGCTTCTGGACCCAAAATCCTACAGGAACACTTCAGGAGCGGTACCATCATTATAAAACTGCCTTCCTATTTCAGTGCACCAGCATTTCTCTTCCTCTCCTTTCCTCAAGGGTATTTTTAAGATGGAGTCTGCCCTAGCATCACCTACCTGGTCAAAGGAAAGGGATTCCAGACTCGTCCAGCACAGATTAAAGTAACCACCGATCTCCAGGGAGGATATTGTCTCAGCACAGCCCCAGCCTCCCCAAGGCCACGGATGATAGCACATCAGGAAATAGCTTACCAACACAGTTCTTGCCGTCAGGGGTGATTTCAAAGCCAGCGTTGCAGATACACTGGAAGCTGCCGTCAGTGTTAACACAACGGCCGTTCCTACACATCACTCCATTCATGATGCACTCATCAATGTCTGGCAAGAAAATAAACATAGGCAAGTAGCAATAGGAAGGGTGAGGACAGGTTTCAGCATAACCCGTTCCATGAGAAAAATGCTGTCAAACTCTCACAGTGTGCCCTGCTCCAGGAAGATTGCACTCTCCCCTGCTGTACGAGCTGCAGGAGATGGAAAAAGGTGAAGAAAGCTTCCTGCATGCTCTGGGAATAGCGCTGCATACAGGGACTTACAAGCTCTGGGCTCTCAGCCCCTCCATTCCCTTCTTCATCTTTGCATTTTATCACCTTTTTAGCAGTCCCTCACCTGGATCACCCTCTTGCAGGAGGGCACTGACAGAACAACTTTGCAAGAAATCACAGCAACACCTACATCAATACAAAAATTCCTCAAAAATCTAATTTTTGTCAAAACAAAATCTTGTCATCTTTAAATAGTGTTCTGCCCTTGACAAGGACTTTCTGTAAGTCCTTGGATTGTTCTTAACCAATTATAAAATAGATAAAGGTAGAGGAAATTTTCTCCTTGACAAATTGCAGGATGCTGCTGGCAACACAACTGAGTTGTTCTGAAATCCCATGAACATACCCTGCCGGGAGGTTGCTTGCTGCTGGGAACTCTTCACTCTTTTTCCCCTTTACAGATATTTTCCTTTGGCACCTACCCCTCTGATAACCCTGCTGACACTGGTGCAGTATCCCTTGTCCCTCCCAAACCAGAAAAAGACATACCAATGCAAGCCTGCTTTGTGGGCGTGCTCTGGAAGCCTTCATGGCACTTGCAGTGGTAGGATCCAGGTGTGTTCACACAGTCGCCGTGCACGCAGGGGCTGCTGGAGCACTCATCCACATCTGCAAGAAGCAGAGCCTAAACCTGTGAGACACCATTATGCAGAGAACACACCGAGAGCTCCCAGGAAAGGTAACAAGGGCTGGATTCTGTGAGCTGCTGAGCCCGTCCTTACAACTCTTGTGCTCAGCATCCTGGCAGCACGACCAGCAGGGAGGAATGCAGCAAGACCCCGTGTTCAGGAGCCCACAATGGAGCTGCTGGGGATATAAGGCTAGTCAGGCCCGGTGACATGATAAGGACCATAACGAGAGTGTAGAGTTACGGAATATGGGGATCTGCAGCCGGGAGAGTGGTCAGTCGGTCCCTGTCACCTCTCCTGAGACTCTGCCCGGCGAGCAATGAGGGGGAATAAAGCTTTGTTGGGACTCTGTCTTAGTGATAAGCATCTAAGCCAGTGGCAATTGCTTCACATCCCTGATCAAGCTGTGGCTAATAGAGGAGAGTTGTCAGCTTGGGTGCTCCTCACTGGGCAGGCACCTCCTTTCCACCACCCTGCCTCATGAGCTGAGACCAGCCCTCTGTCTCCAGCCTCTCAGGAGGAGCTGGGACTGGGACAGAGGCTGCTGGAGCACCTGTTCAAGGTGCTGTTGGGAGCAGGCATGGGGCTGGAGCACGGCAGTAGCTGACCTCTGCGTCTGTCAAACAGATTCCACTTACCAATGCACTCTCCACGCACATCCTGCTTGTATCCCATGTTGCACTCGCAGCGGTAGCTGGACGGGGTAGGGATACAGCGTCCATTCAGGCAGAGGTTGGTGAAATGCTTGCAGATGTCAATGGTCTGATTTAAAGTGGCAGTTCCTGGAAGGCACAGAGACAGCATCAGGCAGAGAATTGCAGCTCCCTTCCCTTTGCTGTCTGTGTGGAGCAGAGTCACTAAGTACAGAAACTGTGCTGGATCAGCGCTGCTCCCGGGCCCTGAACAACCATCTCTGCTTGGGGCTGCGGACACAAACCCAGCTAGCTCAAGTCTCTTCAGGGTGCTGTGGTACCCCTGCCATACTGACATGCACAAGACTGCACAGCCTTGAAGAATTAAGGTGGGGATCAATATTTATTAACATCCACTGCATGTTTACAGGCCCAAGCTCTTGGCAAAGAGCTATTTGGGATGCACAGAAGAGGGGTGTCTCTGGTAGGGGGAAAAACACTCCTCTGTTTTGGGGAGGCAGAGAGTGAGATGGTGACATGAAAGCTTCATTCCTATTTGGTAATTAGAAAGACATTCTGCACTGACGCTAGCCTCCCCTGCTCTGCCAGGAGACGGTGTTTGATCTGCTGCTGGGCTCAGCATTCTGCACAGCATTAATGTCAAATCCCATCACTCCCCCAATGTCAAAATAAACCTTGTAGCTGGCTAAGAGCACTGGTGCTCTGCTCATGTGTGCACAGCTCGGAGAAGCGGGCAGGCACACAGGCAGACACGCTGTGTATGTTCTGAGACATGTAGCCAAATTGGGTCAGCACTGTAAAAAAGGAATTTTAATTTACCGATGCTTGAACTTCCTGGGCCCATTCCAGGCAGACCTGGGATCCCTCCTTGTCCATTTGCCCCATTTGGTCCGATGCCTCCAGGCCCGTTGATTCCCGGCCCAACACCATTGGGCCCAAATCCAGGAATTCCTGGAAAGCTCCCAGGGAACCCTGGCACCACTGGGAGTCCTTCGATGCAAAGCCTGCGGTACTCATCTGAAACAAACCAGCTGCCTTAGTGTCTTTCCAAGAGTGCCTGAATCCCCCTCCTGTCTCTGCCAGGATGCGGAGAACACAGGCAGCAAGACGGAGACAGGAACTGGCAGACAGCAAAGAGGGTGGGTGCTGATGGGAAGCGGGCAGACGGATGAGGAGGGTTTTAACCCCCTCTACTCCAAAGCAGTTGATGAGAGACAGCTTGCCAGGGTGTTTGGCAGGAGCTTCTCAGGGTGTGTGGGGAAGAAGGCACTGCAGGCTCCCTTCATGCAGGAAGGGACGGGACTTAGAAGGCTACCAGACTTGAACTGTAAAGTTCTCCCCTGCATGGTGGCAGGGTCACTGGTGATGAAGGAAGAGAGAGGCAGAGATGGAAACAGTTACAGTGTGGTGACTTCTCAAGGCCTACTCCTCATTTGGCCCCATGGCTCAGCTGCAGTGGGAGACAAAGTCAGCTGGAAGGGCAGGAGGAAGGGGGTAAATTCTTGTCTCAGCTGAACTCATCTGGCTCGCCTTCAGATGAGCCCCAGGCAGGTGATGTGACCCTTCTCTGTGGCATTATGTTGATGATTCCCCATGCCTGTGAAAGCCTGGGGTATCACTGGGGCAGTCAGAGCCACAGGCTGGCCCAGTGGGAGGTGGAGGTCCTTGGTGTTGCACTTACCAGATCCCCGGACAGGGCACATTTCTGGAGTCTGCCCAATGGCCCAGCAACGCCCAGAGTCACAGCAGCACTGCATCTTGGTGTACTGGCCAGGGAGCTCCCCAGCACAGCGGCCCCCAATCAGAGCAGAGAAACATGTCCCAATCCGCTGGTCTGCAGAGAGAGAGAGGAGATGCAGCCACAGGGTGCCATCACTGTACTCCCTGCCAGGCCCCAGCCCATGTAAGAGGCATGTCCCAAGTGCCTGTTTCCAGCGGTGTCTCTTCCTTCTGCCCAATGTCCTGATCTGACCTTCTGTTCTGCCTCATTTTCCCAAATCATGAGGTTTTCCAGCATCTCCATCTGGAGCACATCAAGGCTGCAGTGATGAACCTCATTCCCCAGTATTAAGTCTCACATTGCCATGTAGGCTCCTAAATACTATAAACAGCCTGACTGAGCCAGAAATGGGCAGTAGGTGGGCAACCCCTCTCCATTGGATTGGCTCCATCAGGATCTGCCTCGAGCCCTGCGGGAAGGACAAGCAGACTCAGCAGATTCTGATTCATTTCACAGAGCAGGAAACAAATGAGATTCCCCCCACCAGTGCTGTCTTCTGCCCTCTCCATTCATAGTTTAGACTCATGTTTCCTCACCTTCCCATTTCAAAGAAATGAGATTTTTTACAGGTGTCTCCTTTTCACTAGAGTTTCTGCACTGCTGATAGTCAGGGCTGGGCTACCCACTCTCCCAACACAAATCCTGAGTTAGCAGCTGGGAGAGAGAAGAGGCTGAGGGGAGCTGTTCTGCAGGAGACCTCACTGCAAACTTTAACACTTCCTTTACCAAACAGCCAGAGTCATCCCATCAGCTGGGACAGACAAACTGTTCTGGACTAAATACATTATTCACCAAAATTGAATTCTGGGGCTGAGATCTCCATTTTTCAGGTTCTCCCTCTGACATTACTGTCTGTCTTGCTTATCTAGACAACATTTGTGACTGAGTGGGACACAAACTCATATGAACAAAAGCAGTGCCACAAAGAAGGAGCCTAGCCTAGCCCTAACCAGTGTTTAGGATTACTTCTACGGGAGTAATCTCTGGAAAAAAACACCTTTCAGTGATATGCAAAGTGAGCTGTATCACGCTTCCCTAGACCTTGGCCTCTTTTGTGGAGCTGTGGGAGCAGCAGCAGACAAGAATGTAGGGTAGTGTTCCCCCAGTGCATGCTGAACTGATTCAGTCTAGAGTTGCTGTTTCTGCCAATAAACACACTTTCCTGCAATAAAAAAAAGTCCAGTGCTGCCTGCTGCTGTTGTGAGCGTTCCCAGATAATTAGTGGGCATTCCCTAGGCATTCCTGCTCTGCCCTGAAGCCTTGGCTGCACATAGCCCTTTCCTCTGTTTTTCCCTTGCAGGACAGAGCTGGCAGACAAATGTGGCTCAGCCACTTCCTACAGCACTTAGGTCAGGCTGGGGAATGTAGGTTCCAGCATTAGCCAGAGTGATCCCCAAGCCTGTGCTAAGCCAGGACTTTTCCACAGCTGCCGTTGCCCAGGGTGGGCCTGCACATCTCGAACGTGGCGAGGACCTGCCTCTCCTTCCCAGAAGAGCTGTAATGGCAAACCTCCCATGGTCTGTGAGGAAGCCTTCCCTGCCAGGTTCCAGTGGCCACAGCATCTCTCCCTGAACAAATGGAGATGTTCCCAGCCCCAACAGCCCTACAGTCTGACCTCCCTCCAGCTTCCCAGCGGCTGCATGTTTCAGGTCATGGGCTGGTTCCCACAGCCTGGACTGAACTGTGAGGAGAATGAGTCCTGGAAGGTGGTCAAAGTCCATGAGCCTGGCCAAAGCCACAGACACCAAGCCTGGCACTGATGTTTGGGGTGTGAGGCTTCTGGACTAGACCCAGGAGACTGAAGGCCTTTCACATGTCTAGCAAGGCCCTGTCTGGCACCAAATCCTCTAGGAAAACCTGGAATATTCCACTCATTCAGCTCTTGTCCTTGTTTCTGAAGTAATTTAATGAGGGGGAAAGTCTGGTCTGATTTGTCTGCTGCGCCTGTAGAGTGACATTAACCAGCAGGCTGACACTTCACTGAAAAATAATTGAAATTAATTGCACGGAGCTGTTTGATCTGTGGGCTGTGGTTATTTCTTCTCTAATCACAGCTCAGGGACTTACGGAGGACAGTGACCCCATTTAAAGCCAGGGTGACTAAACCAGCATGTCTTTTCTCAAATACATTCCTTCAGCCACTCTGCAACGCTGAGTCCAGCATGAACCGCTTCTCTAAAAGCAAAACTTTTTATCCACCAAAGAGACTTGCAGAAGGAGAGACAGGACAGGAGAAGGCAAATTTGGGCACAGGGACTGAATGCAACACAGGATTAACTCCTAATCCTAATGAAGAAAAGTCCTAGTCACGCGGAAGTTCGTGCCCTCCCAGGTCCTTGTTCTCTGGCAGATGGCAAGGGTGCAAGAGCAATACCCACGTCTCCGCAGGGCTCAGCAAGCACCGGAGCGTAGAACAGGGCAGTCTTCCACAGCATGACAGGCTGGGAACACTGCTTAACAGCCGTCTCTCCTACTCCAGAAAGGGGCTGTCCTTTGACCAAACCAAGGCAGGATAGCGGGAGCATTCAGAAAAGCTGCACGAGTCCCTGTTTCTCAAGCCACTGATGCTGCTGTGCGTGAGGAGCTTAGGGCTGAGCTGAAATGGATATCTAGGTCTGAGGGCAGTAATTTGGAATAAATCCTCTCCTCTCACCTGGCCCTTCTGTTCTTCTGCGGGATGCTCTCTGTCACCAAGGCGGTGATACACTGACAGCCAGCCAGTTAATAAGCAAGAAGCAATTCTGAGAAGGCAACCTTGGTCCCTGCAGACAGACAGGCGCTGACAAGTTTGACAAGGCAGGGAGGTCACAACAGTTTGTGTAACGGAGGGAATGGTCCAGCCCTTATTCATCTGGACAAACATTTATTAAATTCATCTGTCTTTGCTGCAGTTTGCAATAATCTCTCTCAGAAATGAACATCAGAACTAATTGAAAACGCAGCTGGATCTGCCTTGGGCAGAGATGGGGTGGATGGAAAGAACAGCGGGTCCCCTCAGTCCCTCCATGACCTCCTGCAGGACCACCCACGTGCTGGAGGTACAGGCACAAGGCCGTTGTGATATTGTTCTGCCTTCCTCCACAGCTGCTAAGGGGACAGGTCTGCACAATAATTTCAGTTAATCGGATAATGCTGCAGGCGAGAAAGGATGCAAAATTCCACATTAGATTAGACATGATTAGACACAGAGGGGAGGGATAGAGCCACAGGTCTGTCAGTGGTCTATGACTCAGAGATGTTATGGATGCTTTGGAAGTGGTTTTTCATGATATACACACAAAAGTTTCCTTGGCTGAGCGAGCAGCTCATGGAATTCACTTGAGGAAGACTAGAAAAGTCAGAGAATGAAAATAATTTGAAAAACTATTCCTAATTTTTTCTGATTTAAGGGCATAAAATGTTTTCTTAAAAATACCAAACTGTTCCCTTGATTATTTTTAAATAATTGGCATTTGTTTTTCTCCACATTTACTGCTTTCTACATTGAAATGGTATTTGCTTTTTTCCCAATTCTTTATTGTTATCTGTAAATTCTCCAGGGTCTGGGGAACTATAAAAAAAATTAGACTTACAAAAGGACAAAGGAAAATGAAAGAGCGGGGAAAAATATTACTACATGGCCTTTACTGGTGGAAAAAAACCAAAGACAAGCGAAAAAAGTTATCTGAATTTCAAAAAAAATTCCACATTTTTTTCTAATCTTC
Organism: Dromaius novaehollandiae; assembly: GCF_036370855.1. NCBI lineage: Eukaryota > Metazoa > Chordata > Aves > Casuariiformes > Dromaiidae > Dromaius > Dromaius novaehollandiae. The sequence goes on along the minus strand of NC_088122.1, from coordinate 3,953,290 downwards.
ATCCTGATGAAAAGCTGGTCTATTTTGGGGGGGTAAGGGGGGGGGGATGAAATACATGCACTTCATCCCAGGGGAGAGCTTTTAAGGGTGAGTATTTCTCTGACTTTGCGTCTTGCCATTCCCAGGAAACTCAAGTGATCAAAACCAAACAAACTAGTTGTTGCAAAAGCCACTTGGCTCTGACTACAAAGGACCTGAGGGTGATTAGCTCAGAAGGGAGCTGCAATGCAGATATCAGCGTGCAGCCAGAGGAATCCCACCCAAGATATCCAGTGGTGCTTGGTTTGCAGGGAAGAGTGGTGCAAAAGGTGCCTTGTTCTGTCATGCTGTGGCGTGGACATTCAGTCTGGACCGATGAAGTCATCGTGTGTTCCCTGTTTCTGGAAAACTGACCTATTCCATTCCTGTTTGGATAAGATTATGCTAGATGGTGTTGTCTGTCTCAATGAAGAGTCATGGCAGAACAGGAGCATCGCATCCCTCTGGGCACAGCTGAAAGTGAACAGGGCTCCCTCCCACCAGACTGCAATATCCATGACGCACATCGGCCACCAGTGCCTCTGCTGTCTCGCTGCAGGGAAGCTGCCGTGCAAATAGAGAAGCCCTGGATACTATTATAAGAGTTTCTTTGGTGACAAACGCTATAATAAATTCACTCCCTCCCTGGCTTAGTCTTCTAGTTCACCTCCCAGTTTAACTATGCATGAGGTTGAGGTGTACACGCATCCCTGAAATGATCTGGTAAAAAATCATCCTTCTTGCAGTGAAGAGCTTTACAGAAATGGATTGAATGACCTAGTTTGCAGTGCAACTCCTTGCACAGGTTCATGGGAAAAAAGGGTTGCAATTCCATGCTGTTTAATTCTGCTAGAGCGGAGAGGATGTTGCTCTCCTTGGCCATCCCTGACATTCCTGCTACTTCTTTTGTGTTGGCCCTGCTTGTGCCACTACATGCTCAGTGAATCCAGCTCACTGAGCCAATGGAAAACTAATCCACTAAAAGATCTGTCTTCTGTCAGACTGAAGAGCTGATACAGCTCTGCCTGTGGAGCTGAAACCATGACTAGCGGGAGTGACACAGTAGAGTGTCATATTACTGCAGAGTCTGGGGGCAGCATCCAGCCATAGCCCTGCTTCTGGCCTTCTGCTGAGGTTCTGGTCCCACTGCCTCCCTTGACTCTTCCTCTCTGCTGTGCCCAGCAAAGCTCCCACCGAGTCATGGACCCTCTTGCTCACCTTCTGGGCCTGGCCATGTTGGCACCCACCACAGGTCAGAGGGAGCTGACCTGGCATCCCAGCAATTACGGAGCCTCTTTACACCTCTGGTCTCCTCAACTGCTTAGGCAGAGCTCGGCTTAGCAGCCTCCCTGGCTCCCTCGACACCTTGGGAAGTGGTGGGAGGTGTCAGGGGGCTCTGATCAGAGTGCCTCTTCAGCTCCCTATGAATCCATTTTCGAGCCTGTGATCCTCTCATCCCTTCCTTTTTGTCATTTCTTGCCTCCATAAATATTATCTACTCATGTTTCCTTTTTCCTCCTGCTCTTTCTCTTCCCAGATAATGACCAAAGCAGTAAACAGTGGTTCTCTAGGAAGGCAAGCCCTCAGTAAAACTTTCACAACCCCAACTGAGCCCAGGAATTTGCAACAATAAGTGAGACTTGGCCCTAGCTGGAACTTCAGGCAGTAAATTTGTTGATGTTGCCCACAGAGAGATAAGATCCAAATCTCTTTCACAGCTTTGCTGCACTATCAGGAAGAAAGAAAGAGCAAATAAAGCAATGTGCAGGAGCTCTGACTTGCAATGAAGAAGGGAAACATTTTTACACATCATTTACAAGATTAGAAATGCATCTGAGAGGACATTTGTCTGTTTCGAAAATTGTTCTTTTAAGCCCTCCTTGAAAAGCAATCTGTTGTACAAAAAAACAGTTCACTGCCTGCTGAAGCACATCCTTCTGCTGCCTGAAAAACACTGAGCCTGTCTTTTACAAGCATAAATGAATGAAACTGTTATGAGCATGTGTGGAATTGGATTCTTTGTGTTGAGCACAGGTGGTTGGATCATTCAATAAATGTTCATTTCAAACTATGACAGACTTTCTCCAGCTATGCCGCTGTTTGCATTTCACTGAGGAAGGCAGTGAAAGCAGCTAATGAGATTTGGGATCAACTCAAGCTCAACATCTTGCTGTTTCAGCTGCAGAAACTACAGGAGATTATTCAAATGCAATAAAAAGGTGTTTACTCTACTAAAAAGGGAGGGGAAAGGGATCAAGGCTGCCACTATAAAGTCACCACATACCCAGTGCTGGTGCGCCATGATATATGAGACAATGTGGTCATTTCCGGTCTAAACATCTGGGAGGTGTTAGTACAAGGTCTCTTCTGCTCTCTCTTGAAGCTTTTCATGCTTTAATGTTTTTAATTATTTATTAATTTCCAGTTTTACACACTGTTTATTTGATTTGTTTCATAGAACATAAATTGTGGGTTTAAAATACTGTAAACTCTCAAAATGAGCACTAAAATCCTCCAAACTGTACAAACAGAATTTGCAAAATGTAGATCATGGGGCAACAGCACCCCAGAGTTAAACTAGCACATTTTGCCAGAAAAAATATTGTCTGTCCCAAAATGTGACAGAACACTAACAGCATATATTAGCTCAGGGAAATGGCTATAGTATGATGTATCAAGTTCAGCTGCAGTCATAGTCCACTGCAGCTAACTAAGCTTTGGACTATTTTTAAACTTTGGGGTCCTAATTTTATTTACTTTTCATTTCTTGAAGTACTTGGTTTGAAGGAAAGAGGGGAAATGTCCCTATGACTCATCAGACAGCCATCACATCCCTCTGGGCTTATGGCAGGGTGTGGGAAATACGGAGGAAAAGAATTTCATCCTTGTCAAAATCTATCAGATTCCCAAACAAGGTGACTCTTATGGTACACTTTACAACGGTTTCTTTCTGGAACGAGAACATGATTGATTTTTACTCCAAATTCTGTGGATATGAAACAGTTCAGAAATGAAATATTTCTGTATTAATTTCCAGGACTTTAAACAAAAAACTGTACCTAACATTTCCATTGCCCTAACAGTGATCTTATCTCTGCCTTTTCTGTAACAGTACCTCTTTATAAATCCTTGTGTCCTTGACCTTCTGAAGATGAATGAACTTTCTGAACAGTGAGACAAACTCTGGGATTCAATTTGACTCAAGTAAGTGTCCCTGCTGAGAGCAAGTAAACAGAGAGCTGATCTATTTATCATAGAAACTGTTGTCTGTTATAGAGAGAAATGGACCATCAAATATTTACAAGGCTTGGAAAGGAATTTTGATCTGTTAAACATGCAAGATTCACTCCAGGCTCTTTAGTCTGGAGACAGGACAGGTCATAAGTCTGGGGAAAGCTTGCCTGGACTCCAGCCAGTTCTGGTAAGCTTTAAAATACAGGCGCCTTGAGCCAAACTGAGACAGGGGTAAACAGGTACACCAGAGCCTGTGGAGTGTCACACTCTGGCCCCACTGAGCCCTTCATGCAGTCTGCAGGATGGGGACTGCAAGTGTGATTTCCATATGGTCCTGGAAGTCATTTTGTAGCCAAAAATCAAGTGCTGTGGGAGGAAGGTGGCTACAACGTAATGTGTAAGAGCTTATACAACAGCCGTGTAAGCCTGCAGTCTCCAAATGCGTGTGGCGACAGACATCTACAATGTGTTGAGCCATACTTGGGAGGCACCTTCTTCTCTTCACCGACTAGAGAGGGATCCCAGGCAATCAGCTCAGTGCAAAGCAGCTCACTCGTGAAAGCTTGAGTTCAGTGAGATGAAGCCAATTTTTAGTCTAAAGCCTTAAAGATCGTTAGCTTGGGGTAATAGAGATTTGTGAGTTGCTACCTGTGGTTTAAGCAGGAAGGAGGAGGGGATGATAAAGGTCACTGTTTATCTGCATTGGTTAGGCAAACACTTGGAGTAAACCTTTACCCCTACACCTCTGCAAAGGGATGAATGTGAAACTGTGGGATATTCCCCTTTTTGCTCCAGAAAGGCCTGCAGCCCTTCCCTTGGACCTACACACCCCAAAAAACACGTTGTGCCTGCAATTCAGTTGCTGGGTGAATACTGGTGTCTCTGGCTGACGTCTGATGTAGGAGAAAAGGGGTGGCCTCCAGGCTTCTCCCACTAGCTGGTGCAATTCTGTGAGTAGGAGCACAATGATCCTCCTTTGAAGACAGTCACTGATACAGACCACTATCCTAGCCAGACACCTTCCATCCCAGATATCTTCCTCAATCAGTCCCCAGTCACCCCCTGTCAAACACTCCAAGCACTGGGACAACTGCAGCCAGGGCTATTCTCAGTGGGGCTGAGAGATGGAGAAAGCCCTGGCCTTCAGCAGCCAAGCAGGACTGCATCAGAACCTGACCCTGAGGTGCAGCATGGCAGCCAGGCCAAGGCACAGAAACACAGCATCTTCTAGCTATTACATGGACAGCATGCACCTTTGAAGTGATTTGCAAACCACCATCATGATGTGAGGTCTGGGTTTCAGAAACTCCCTTTATGCAACAGTCCTGAGAACTATTTAGCATCTTACCAATGCAGCGTGATCCATCGGGGCTGGTCATGAAACCGCGTGGACATGTGCACACGTAGCTGCCTGCTGTGTTGGTACACTCGCCGCCATCACATACGCCAGAGATTACACCACACTCATCCACATCTAGAAAAGAACAAACCAACAGTGATTACTTTTCCCTGTGAATCATCTCCTTTCCTTCCATGAATGGACGTGGGGCAAGAGCTGCGATCACACAGGAAAGGAGCTAGTGTTATGAGCTGTCATGGGATGTCTGAGATCATTAGTGGCCTCCTACCAGTGGATTAGGAAAGAAAAAAAGACTCCCCCAAAGAGCGATTCAGAGAGCTTCATGGAGTCATCTGCTTCTCTCCATTGAAGAATAGGTCTTTGTGTAAGCTGATCAAAAATGTTGAGCTCCCTGGAACACAAAGGAAGCTTCAAGACAGAAACACATCTGTGCAGGTGCATGACTCCAGCTGAACAGCAAGTCCCTCCATGTGACTTGGAAGCTTCTCTGAAGGCAGAGACGCTTCTGATCAGATCATGTTCTTTAAAAAACACTGGACACTTACGTTGTTCACTGAATTGCTCCATACAGTGAACAACATATTAAGACAAATACATTTAGGCATCCAAATACAGGTGAAAAGGCATCTGTAGTCCCAGTTAGGCAAGGGAGATCTGGACATTTCACTCTATGTATTCAGATCCTCAATCAGCAGTTACCTATTTTAGAGTGAAATGATTTTTTCTTCAGGCTCCCCTGAGTGTGTTGACCTCCACTCAGATTTCCTCATTTTGAACTGAAGGTTCCCTGTTGCTAGACTGGTTGCCACACTGTGTAGTGCCATCTGAGATGCCCCAGGGAGTTCTGCCTACCTTCCAGTCACTCTGGAAGAACGTAAGTCTCCTGGAGGTCCTGTGTTACATCTACCAGTCCTTTGTGGACACTCCTGCTATGCTGGGACTTCTCAAATACAGTGTGGGCACTTAAGTCCAGCCTTGGTGCCTGCTGGAGAAGGAAGGAGTAACTTCCTTTGTATGACAAAAGTTACAGCATGGCCTCTTCAGCCATTGTCCTTTCTTTGAGGGCAATTCCCTCCCCAGCAGACTGCAAAAGGAGTGGGGAGAGAAAGGGAGGTTGAAATGAATCCACTGAAATGAAGCTACTATGCAGAATTCAGAATGCAAATTAATGAGACAGAAGAGAGAAACTGAGTCAGAGGGACCCTGACATGGTAGCCCCACGAAGGATGGATGTGCCCAAAAGACACCTACTTTGGATTCTGGCTCCTTCTCTCAGTGCTGTTAGATGGACACTGTCTAAAGAGCTCCAGGAACAGGGTTCAGCATCAACGAATTCCCCCCGTGCACTGGGCTCCCCTTCCCAGCCAGCTATAGGCAGATTCCTTTGATCTCACTTGCTGCTTGCATAAAGGTTCAGCCAAAGGGAAGATGAGCAGTCCAGGTCAGATGCTCCATAGCTTGGGGAATGAGATGCTCTCCTAGATGCTCTGCCAGCAGCAGAAGCAGACGGAGTTTATATCATTAAAAAAAGGCTGAACGGATTGCTCCGAGCAGGGACCTCTGTGGCCCTCTCAGTGAGTCCTTCCTGCCTGGAGCTACTGCTCTCATCCGTTGAGTGCTAAGGGCACTGGACCTCCCTCCCTTCCAGTTTTGCCCCTGTTAAAGCACCTTCTGAAATACCACGTACCAATCTAGCAAGCAATCCCTCCACCTATTGAATCATATCTGACCTGAATTCTTATCAGCACTTTGTGACCAAGGAAATGCTTTAGTTTTATGGTGACGGCAAGCCATGGTAGTGTGTCCCTATTGAGTGCCAACCAGCAGAGTATGCTGGGAGCTGGAAGGAACTGAGATCTGACAGCAGCTCTTGCAACAAGGCCAGTACAGGACTATACATTATATATATATATAAACACATATATATACATATATACATATACACACACATTATACAGGACATTTTAGGTAGAACCACCAGATTTTAGGGAAGCAGAAAAACTATTTATAGAACTATGCCTGACACTTTTCCTTAAGTTTCTGATTCTGTCCTGGGTTTTGTTCCTTCCTCCAGCCCAGCCTCTCCTAGCCCCTGAGCATGCCACAGTTTGAGCTACTTACCTAGTCACAGGGAATATTACTGAGGCAGAGAGATACACTGAGTCCTCAGTGAAATAACACCAAATTATCCATGAAGATAAAAGAAATACTAACGAATACCACAGCTGCAAGGAAGCCCAGGGAATCTGGGAATCTTAATGTTCCCTGATCTGTTGCCCTGCCAGTGCCCTCTAGATGAGTGGGTAGGAAACAGTCCCCAGCTGGGTTCCAGTCTAGGGCTAGTAGGACCACCTGTGTCAACAAGTTCTGCCACACACTGATTTTCCAGCAGTTCATTTCCATGCATGAGATTGTTTGTCAGTGTATCTGACACCAGTGAGGCACACCTCTCCGAACTGAAGTGGATGGAAAATACAGACATTACGACAAGAGTTTTTCAAGGGGGCAAGAGCTGAACTCAGACATTTAGAAGTGCTTGTCAGCCCTCGTGACTAGACATACAGCAATGATTGCAGAAAGGTTGCAGAAGTACTGAAATTCAGAGAAAACCACCCAGAGATAACCACCAGCTTCTGCCATTTGAACTTAGCATGTGCTCTACAAGCAGCTCTCTAATGTGGAGGTATGGCAGACCCTCACCACTGGAAAAGTGAAACACAGAGACTAACCCCATTGCCAAGATCCTGGCTGCCGGAGCCTGGGTTCTGAGACAGACCGTCTATATCTGAAATCACGCTCAGGGTGAGATTTTGCTTTGCACTGGAAGAACTGAGGTGGAAAGATGAGGCACTATAAGATATGCTGGAGGACTGTGCAGGTTTCCAAAGTATCCAGGCCATTTTTATTACAAACTTGAGAAAGTTCTTGGGTTAATTATATTTTTGGCTCTTCTTCTACTGAATATTTAAAGAGCTGCATACACTTGTGGAAGCCCTAGTTAACAGCAGACGAGAAAGCACACAGGAAGCCCAGAGACTGCAGCTTAACAGAACTCAAACTGTAACAGAAAGGGGTGAGGAAAGGGCACAAGACTTAACAAGTTCTTATACAGACGATATAGAGAGAGCCAGCTCTAGTTTTGTCTGCAGCAGCTAGGCAGGATCTGAAGGCTGGGTAAATTCAAGGGAAAAGAGTGGCAAATAAGCAGTTTTGCAAATGGAAATTTGTTTTCAAAAAGTTTAGACCAAAATGTTAATGCTGTTAAATGCCACACTTGGGTGGCTGTTGACTCTAACGACTAGTTTTGGAGATGGGTTGTAGATTTGTCTCTATTAACAACTAAAATCTGTTTCAGAAGCTGATCTGGAATTAGAATTCAACCTCGGATTAATGCCCCCAAAGCAGTTGGTTGCTGGTCATGATCCAGGGGGTTGGTAAAAGACAGACGGAACATTTGCCAGAGAGTTTTCACAATGACAAAAAAAAATATGTTTTGGCTATCGTCAAAATAAATGATCTCTGCTAAGCAGCTTTATTTATTGTATTTTAAAACTACAGCACTTTTGTGAATGGATACGGGATTTTTATATGCCATTCAGATACTGCCGGGGGCTGGCAGGAGGATAATGAAAAAAAGAACTGGTCAAATTAAGCTCCTTCGACGGGATTTTTCTGATGTGAACAGCGTAACAGCCTTGCACAGCCTGATGGCATTAGCATGTGTGGAGATCAGAGTTGCTGTAGGGCAAATAGGCATCTGCAAGAAACAAGCAGAACAGCAAAGACCACTCGTCTGGGAGTGGGAATGGAGGATGTCTTTGGAAGAGCTGAGACTTTAGTGATAAAGGCAGCGAATGCATACATGGGGAGAGTTGCCAGAACCCAGTCCTTCAGGGCAAGCGAGGAACCAGCAGGAATCTGTGCTGCGAGCCAGCAAACCTGGCTGTCCTGTCAAGCAGCAGCAGGTATGAGCCACAGCGACAGCTCGGAGAAAGGGCCCTTGTAGTCAGTGAGAAAAGGTGTGGGTCACCCAGAGAGGGTGCCGGGCTGTTTCCCGTACATTGTGAAACTGCAAAAGATTTGGGAATTAGGAAGGAAATGTCTGGCTGCAATCTCACAGTGCCATGCAGTGGCTAGCCATGCTAGTGCAGAACTGAAGACTGAACACTGAGAAGAGGCAGGGAGGTGGTGTCTGACGCCGGCTCTTACAACAGGTAAGGGAATTACCTAATTGGAGGAGTTCGGAGTCTAGACAGTGGAATGATTCAAAGCCTGGAAAACCTGCATGATATTAAAGGACTAGTAGGACTCAATCTACTCAATTTATCCATGAAAATGTGAAGACGTGAATGGATCATAGAAATGTGACACACAAAGATGATGCTGTGAGCACAGTGCTCTGCAGTATCAGAAAAGACAAGATGAAAATTGAAGCTCAGACTTTATAAATTCAGGCTGGAAGAAAGCAGACAGCTTTACACTGAAGGTAATTAATCTCTGGCTTAAGTATCCAGTGATGGGTACTAGTTCCCCAACTCTTGGGCTGGAGTCAACATATTTAACTTGATCTGTGTAAAAGTCAGGTTCATCTGAGCACACTCTACAGCCAACAGAAATAGACTGCAACCTCCTTAAGCAGTTCATCTCACTGACTGGAGACCTCTTTAAGAAAGCGTTGCATTACCCTCTTGAGAACCTATCTTCCTGCTTTTACCGTCAAAGGAGTCCAGATGACCAATTTAGACTTGCCATTTCCCTTTCAGGGCCCACTTTGAATCCCCAGACAAAGCTTGGGTATCTCCTTCTAAAAGATGTGCTCTCACTTACCAAGGAGCTCTGTGTCTGCATGTACTCTTCTTCTCTGAGATGTTCAGACTACAGAAGAAAGAGACTAAATTATCACAATTGCCCTTTTTGGCCTTAAAAATCTGGGGAATGTGTAAGAAGAGGGCACACTGCGGGGTGGCAATAGGATTGGTGCTCCAACAGGAAAGGCAAGCCATACATTGTCTAAAAAGTGACAGTATAAGCCAGGCATTTCCCATCTGCCAGGAGCCAGGCTAGGGCAAAGCCCCTGTGTGCACAGAGCGCAGCCTTCACAGCAGTGGAAGTGACACATCACAGATGTGTTGTCCAAAAAGCAGTATCGTGTTAGGCAGTGAACATCAGTGCCAGCAAATCCTGGGATGTGGGTGACCCAGAGGGGCAGCGTTGTTGATCTGAGAAATCCCACGTCTCCTGACAGCAAAGGTTTCCCAAACACCTCAGGACATCTTAGCACTGGAAATGGGGAGGGAGTGCAGGATGGTTTCCCATAGCAGCAATGAAGATGTCAATAAGGGAAAAGCCTGAGGCTTGCAGAGATGATCACCTTCCTTCAACAACCACCTCCAGACAGGAGCCTTTCCTGTGCATCTCACTGCACAGCTGGATTCCTCCCTTTGTCTCTTTCCAGTGTTTCCTTCCTGTTTTTTCTAGAAGCAGCTGAAGGACGCTAATTCTCCTGCCAAGAAAACACCTTCCTGCTGCCCAAGCACCAAAAAAGCACTCAAAAGAAAGAGATGGTCTCATTTGGGCTGTAATTTTTCTCATTTGAAGGTACATGTATAAGCGGAGCAGAATTGTGCCCTAAAAGTGATGATTTCTCCCTGCGAAGGGAGACATGGTGAAATTCATCCCACTCAGCTCACAGTAACCAGCTCAGCGATGAACACTGACGATGTAAGTGTCTAAATAAAGTGAGATGAACTGCCTTTTGATTGGAGGCATACAGCATGAACAGAGATCTGCATCGCCCCCACCACGGTAGCTTCATGGAGCCAAAGTCTTCAATCTCTCCTTCTTGATCTCACAACCTGTGACAAACACAAGTATCTTCTGTTTTATTTTGGCTGCGACTCCAAGCCCTGAGGGATCAAGTGAAATCTCTATTTTACCATGCATAAAATCAAGCCCAAGTGCATGGGGCAGATTATATGATGACGTATCAAGAGGGGACAATGCATTCCTATTTTCCTGGCTTCTTAGGAAGGCTAGAGTTATGCTTTCAGTTTACTGCAGATTTCAACTGCCTTTTGCATACAGCAGAATCATTGCCTCTGGCCTGGAAAGTTCCTCTAACTCCTTGATGCTCAGAGTCCCTGCAGCAGACAAACCTACAGAAAACACTTCCCCCACCTGGGCCCCTGCGGGGAAAGAGATTTTATCACTATAGCTTCCCCTGTCATTTAATTACAGGCTTGTGTTGGGTTACAATTTGCAGAACATGCCAAAGAAAGGAGTTTTATGAAGTGAACACTGGTTGTACTATTAGAAAAAACAGCCTAAAACTTCTGTGTAGCTCTCCTGAAGTTCACTGTATAAGAGATTTGGAGGTCAGCTGAAAGGTAGGCATCTTATTAGATCAATACTTACGACATTGCATCAGTCCTCCAAGAAAAAGTGTATGGGGGGGGCAGGAACCACATTCCATTCTTAAGGAAAAACACAGTCAATTCAAAAGGTTACATCAATCTGCAACATTTTTTTCTCTTGAAAATCGTAGCTCATATGAGACCGGTGTTAGCAACCCAATAAGCAGAAAAAAAGCAACTCTGAGAAACCAAGCTGTTAGTTAGCTCTGGACTTTGTTGCTGTTTCAGTTCTTCCCCATTACATCTGCCTTCTGTATTTTTTCTCTGTACTGTGTCTTACAGTTTAGATTCATTCAGAGCTGAAGTCCATGGAGGGCTTGACCTAGTGGGACACATATGTAGACCTCTCGTTAACACCCAGCTGCCAGTTCTGGACAGCAAATTCCTCCAACTGTAACCTGGCTACTTCTTGATTTTTCCAACTCTCTGTTAAGAATTAAAGCAATACTCTGTGCACTCTGCTCCTCAGACAATGTCAGAATTCAATGCAAACGTTGATTTTGGACCTGGTCTCTATTTCGCTGGGTTGGACTTGGCTTGATCATTTAAGGCTGAAAATGCTGGAAGTCAAAGGCTACAGAGCTTCAGAAACAGAGCTGCAGCCTGCAAAGCTCATCCAACACAGGTGCCCAAAAACACGTTCAAACCCCAACCTTTCCATCTGCTAAAACACCAGGACTTGATTGAGAAAACGCCTCTGTGTCACGTAACAGAGGTAATGTCTCATCAACCCTGTCTCGTGCAGCGCACGGGACTCTCAGACCTTCCCTTCTAGAAAGCACAGAGAAACCACAGAGGAGAGTAATGGAACCCCCCAAACCACACCAAATCCATGTAAATGAGCTTTTAATAGATCCAAACAATGAGCTCTTCTGTAGACATTTTGTAAGAAAATTGAAAACACGCTAATAAAATGGCTATCTTGTTCCATTCAGGAAGAAAGTGGGCCAGTCTATTGGCTCTGCTCATGGAAAATGTAGAAAAGCTCCCTCCAATTTAGAAATGTGAATGAGATTCAACAGAGTAAAAAACAAAGCCTTGCCTTCATTAGAAAATTAGGATTTTTGTGTCTTGCTAGGCTTGCAGGCTAGCCCATAGGGATATGACTGGCATCTAACATATCACTTTACAAGTGCTAAATGGATAAGGGGAGTAGATAGAGGCGAGATTTGTAATTAAAGATTTGTTCTCCCTCAGCAGAATCTGTCTCCTTGAGATGCAGAAGACTGTCAGAAGTGGAGCTCTCAGGGACTGATCTGAACAGAGCCTGATGAACAGAGCAATGCCTCTCGCTCACTTGCCTGGTGTTTTTCAATGTACTTTTATCGTATCTTGTATGCTATCATCCTGAAACAATTCTGGACGTGAGACACTTATTCCTTCTGGGCATTGGAAAGCATCCTGGATGAGGCACTGGTACTACATACTTTGCTGATAATGGAGCTGGCTTAGCATTGTGTTGTGCAATAGAAGAAGGGCTATGAAGAAAAGAAGTGAAATTATTGGAAGACAACCACTGAAATTGTGGAAGGAAAAGCTTTATTCACTCAGGGATTCCACCCGTAAGAGCATGCCATGGAATTGTTCCCTTAAGTATAATTTCTGTGGTTGTTTCCAGGATAATTTTAAAATGTCATTCAGTGTAACTCCATCCCATATTTCCCTGTGATTTCTTGATAAAGCTCTTTGTATCAGTAGGATGTGTCTGATTTCAGCTTTGATGTTCCCTTTCTTCATTCTGCACCGCTATTACCAGCAATGCTTTCTCGGGTCTTCTTCAACAATTCTTCCAGCGGTGTGAAGAAGTCTGCTGGAAGTGCGCCCTTCTCTGTGCTCACACACTCCTAGTTCCCCTGCAAACATCGACAGATCCTGCTCTGGATCTGGCCAAGCCTACTACATCCCATCCTCTCAATTCAGCCATAAGCTGACAACATCTGCCCTCCTCACTTATCTTCTCACACAAAGACAATATAAATGGGGCCATTTGGCCTTTGCAAAGAAGAAGGGCTTGTCTGCGGTGCTGGTTTAAGGGAGCAGCCTTGCCCTCTCTACTCTCATTCCACTCCCCTGCCGTGCTTCACAGACTGCTTATATCTTTCAGAAAGTGAGCAGGCAATTTTCTGTGCCAGAAATTTCTCATAATGTGCTGCACAGCCCTAAGCTCAGGAACTCTTGATCCCTTGAGCTCTCTCAGAATACAATGAACAAAGGCATAAAATAGGCTATTTGAAAGTGTCACATTCATTAGATGAGCTTCACAAATAATTCTGTAACTGAGCAGCCCTGAACTTGGAGAATATTTCAGTTCAAATTCAAACTTGATGTTGTGCACACTTTTTCACGTATTGCAGACAGAACAAGGACATCTTTTTTCTTCTGGGATTGACCAAAACTCATCCTGTATATCTGGCTGCAGCCCCCTCACATGCCTGGGAGATCAGGGCCTGAGCTGGCCTGTGCTATCAGCATAGCAGATCTTGCATAAGGAAGTGTCTCTATCCTACAGGGATTCTGGAACTGAAAATGGAGCCTTGATTCCAGGTGCCATTTGTGTTGAGAGATAAGTATCACTATGGGAAACTAACAACATTATCTCCACTCCTGCCTATTCCCACCAACAAACAGCCTGAAGAAGATTAGTAGTACATGGTGCTGTGTTAATGAAGGAGGCATCATCAATCAGCAGTCACAGTGACATGAGCTCTGACCTTTGGCTCAAATGCAATCCCATCTGCTAACTTCACTCCCCAGGAGGAATCTTCTAAGCAGAAAATACAAGATCCTGGGAACTAGGGAAGAATTTAGCAAAGACATTCAAGCTAGTTTTAATATTTCCTGGATGCTAGACTTGGATGAGGAATTTGAAAACAGGAGGAGCCGATCTCCTCTTCCTAAGGCTAGATGGTCTCAGTGCAAGCTGGGAAACCACTGCTTTCACCAGCTGTGAAGTTAGTGCAAATGGATTCAACAAGTGAACTCCTGCAGCTTTGACATTTTATATTTATTTGGAGCATGCCTCAATAAAGAAAAGATTCTCTTTTATGGCTGTTGTCATTATTTTGATTAAAACCCTTGGCCCAGTGTAGAGTTTGCTTGGGCTGATACAAGCCACCTGGGCAGTACAGACATTTCAGCAAATCAGGAATTAGGTGCTCTATCTGCCATACCAAATAGCTCACTCCTAAAACACCAAAGCATGGAGAAAACTCTTTGAGACAGGACCTAGATCTCCCTATTTTTATAAAGTATTACTGTAAGATGAACCCCTGTCAAGATGCTGACTCTGCATTCCCTTATTCCTGTAGTTCTAGCGACTCACATGCGGTGCATGTCCTGGAGCGACAGCAGTGATGGCCCAGACAAAAGCATCCTCTCCTTCTCCTAATGGAGACATGCTGGCAATTCCTGTCTAGGAAACAATCCTTTCAAAACCATCTCAACCCTGTCAGTTTATAGCACCCCTCATGTTTATGTCATTCTCCCAGAAGGACCCCTAAGCCAGTAAATAATACCAAAGTAAAACATACCCTTTTCATGGTCTCCTTAGCAATTGAGGAATGATAAGTGATGAAGCAGACACTGTAGACACTGGAGATGTCTATTTTTATGGCTATCCAGGAAGGAGAGTGAAAGGAAGCTGTTTATGGCCACACCATGCTGCTTTTGCAGGCATTCCGGGAAGCGCGAACCCATGCAGAGGCCCCTCGCATCTGGACGTCAGATTCGGACAATGCATCGTTTTTAGTCTTAGTGAATAGGAGGTTCCAGCTAAACCGATTTCATATGTGCTTTTCCTGGTCCCCAGCCAGCATGGGTGAGGTGGACCAGGCAAGAGCAGCTTTTTGCCTCCTGAGTTTGGGCTGGGGTTCTCGTGTGGTCCAGCCTTTGCCCACTGGCTAGCCAAGTGGCATGAGACATTATTCGATCTGAGGAACCGGGTCTTCACCTGAGATCCATATAAAAGGGCTCTTTTGGGTAAGCCGCTGGTCCCATGTCCCTGGATGCTGGACATAGCACAAAATCCTTCTGTTCAAGTTTTAGAAAGCTTTTTAGTAACCCACCAAGGAAGATCCACTGGCACAGATATCTTTTCAACTTAAAAGAATGTCCACGCTCTTAGAGGGATTAACCTCTGTAACCGGTGCCTCACCCTGGAAAAGTTTTCTGAAAGGCTGGTCCCAGATCACACTTCATGCACTGACGTAGAGACTACCAGAATTGTACTAGCAAGGAAAACGGCTGGATTGCAGGAGAGTGAGGATACTGGAAGAGTCACTTGGAAGCAATGATGTCCCTTTCCCTGAGAACTGACTGTTGGAAGAAACCCCATGGGACAATGTATGCTGTGAAACCTACAGTGCCATGGAGCTAGGTTGCTGGCATGCTGACTCCTTTGAGTGCTCTCTCTGTGTAACAGCTGCCTACAATCCTGCCACTGTAAATAACTGTCACCTGGAAACAAACTCCAGGTTAAACATCTGGATTCCAGTGCATTCATCACCCCTTTTCTTGATTACTACAGAGCCTTGGATAGGAATGAAAGGGATGTTGAGTTCCTGAAGCCCTGCTAGGTGGGACTACAGTCACAACAGCAAAACGAACACATTTCATCCCTAAAATGGCAAGCGCAGGTCAGTGAGGTTTCATTAAGATACATGGGAAAGGCCTTAAATAACCAAGGCAGGAAAAGTTTAATGCTATTTTCCTTTTCATTTGCCAGATGTTTGGAAAATACAATGAATATTTATTCCTCTAGCTCTGAGATGCAGCCTATCTGGCTAGGTATGAGCCTGACCCTCGGAAACTGCTGCAAAATGCTTGGGGAGAGCATGTCCTTCCCACAGAGGTCTGCACACCTCTCAAAGACATGCAGAGCAATGATAAAGGAGCTGCTGAAATTGCACCTTAAGGAACTGGAGCCAGGCTATCAAAACAGCATAGAGACTCCTGATTTGGTGGCACTGTGAGTGTTAAAACACTGACTGTACCTAATCTCTGCTTTTGCTCCATGCTTTACTATGGAAGTGTGTGCCTTATGGCATGGCTGTCTGCAGGCAACCTGGAGCTGCTGGGAGGTATGTTCCGCATGTAGCTCAGGGGCAGGGACAGTATCAGGCTCACTGGCTCAAAGGAGGGATGTTCACAGCCATGCTGCTGACTGGCGTTTCAGGCCTCTAACACCAGATTTTCATTTACGCCTGCTTTGTACTCAAGGACAAGGTTCAGGTTCTGGCCAACATGTCAGTTTGGAATATCACCAAGTCAGTGAAGCAACACTGCATTTGAACGCTCCAAGCCTCCATCTTACAAAATCAGGTCTTCTGCAGTACACTGAGAACCATGATGTTAGTTCTGGTTGTCTTCTTCCATCACCATCCCTGCTAGTCACACTTCACTCACCTGGCCTCCCTTCCAATTACTCTACTGAACTAGAGGCAACTAGCTGCAAAACGATAAGTTCCAGTTGGATATAAGGAAAAGATTCCTCATCATGACAGCAGTGCAACCCTAGGACAAGAACCCCAAGAATGCAGGCATCTCCATCCTTTGAGTTGTCAAAACTCAGTCAGACAAGGCCCTGAGCAACCTATGTAGCTTTGAAGCCAGCCCTGATTTGAGCAGGAGGTTGGACTAGAGCTCTCCAGAGATCCCTTCTGTTCAATGAGTCTATGTTGACATTAAAGTATTTTTTCAGAAAACACCTGCAGGAAAACCCTCCTTCTAGTTTAAAAGAAGATCAGGAATGCTCTATTCCTTATTTTCTTGCTCTCAACTCTAGGGAGGAGAGAAATAGACCAGAAATTCATATCGCACTACATATTCTAACATTGATGCTTGTAGGACTCCTTCCTACTTGGAGGCTGGGTTCAAGGCTGGCATGGGGCTGCTTTACATTTGCACTTTGCCAGTCTTGGAAATCTGCTGCATGCAGAGAGATTCTCAAGATATTTAAATGCCCTTATGCTCTCAGAGTGTACCTGGGAACCCAGTGCTGAGCTTTCTGGTGAGGTCTTGCAGATGTCCGCAGTCTTACCTTCACATCTGTGGCTGGTTTCACTCTGCTTGTGCCCTGCAGGGCATTTGCACTCGTAAGAACCCACTGTGTTGATGCAATTGCCACCTTGACACAGGCCAGGAATGGCTTGACATTCATCCACATCTACAGGAAAAAGAGCAAAGACATCAGAACGTACAGCCATTGCAACAGAAGAAGGTTCAGCTGGAGTTTTGAGAAAGAAGCAGCTTTGCTCCAAGTAGGTGGATTTACATTTCTTAACGCAATTACCCTACAGGTAGGTGGATTAATACTTCCTAAAGCAATTACTCACCATATTACGGTAGGTATTAGATCAGAGGAAATGGAATCAAATGCTAAAGTTGTACTTGAAGCATCTACTTTTATTCAAATAATTTCCAAATGTTTCCTTTGGAAACTTAACTGAGGGCAGCAGGTTCCCCTGGAATAGTTTGACCTCACAGAATGTATCCAGCTGAAAATGTTTCTATGTGCTGTCAGCTACAAGACAAACAAACTGATGGTGAAGCATTGGAACCAAGGCACAGACTGGAGCATGCTGTCTATGGCACAAACAGTACTCAACCCTGCATCTATCTCTTGATGAAAGGGATCAAACTTTGTCCCTACAGCAATGGGGAAGAAAGTGTCATTTCTAGATGCTTTTACCTTGGCACTGTCTACAGAACAGTTTTTGTCACTCGTGATGACTTTTTCTGAAGTGGTCATCACATGGGATATCCAGTGTCGATGGTGATGCTCCAGGATATATGACTATGAGCTTGGTAAAGTCTACACAGAGAACTGTTCTTTGTGTTGCGGGTCCTGGCACTCATCCATTACTCACCCTTTCTGCCCATGTCAGGAGGGATAAGGGAACATCATTTCATGGCATTTACCTTGACAGGCTCCAGTACGAATGTTGGGAATGAAACCTCGGCGGCAGGGATGAGGTTGGGCTGGGCACATCTCACATGGGTGACCCCAGGCCCGTCCAATCGTGGCACAACACATGGTCTTGGTGCAGACGATCCCACTTAGTTGGCCCTGGCACATCTGGTTATTTACTTGGCTAAAGCAGGGACCAGTACGATAGTCTGAAGGAGAACAAAAATATCCACAGGTTAGGTCAAGACACAAACACAAGGTCTTCTCTCTAATCTCCCAAAGTGCCTATTCTCTTCTCTTCTGCCAGAACGATGTCAAACCCATAGCACAGCCATTCAAGCACAGAGTTGACGAGTTCTGGAAAAAAAAAAATCTGCAATCATGGGAAGTACAAAATTTTAAGACTAAACTGGAGTCAAGTGCTGGAGGTGGGGGCCTTCTTTCTGTCATGTTTCATGCGGTGGTCTAGAGGCTCTCCAAGCCACATCCTCCTGATCTCTCCCAGGCTCAGCCCATGAGCTACAGTCATTCTATGGCTTGAATCAATGCCTTTAAGCACTCACCATAGGATGTACCCCAAAGATGAAAAGTTAGGCAAAAGGGAGATTTCAGGGCTGCAAATTCATCTATGCTGTGGAACTTTTGGGGCTAATGAAGCAATCAAGCTTTATACCAGTTAAGGGCAAAAGTACATTTGGAGCTGATGTGGTAAAAGTATCTCATGGACAGCTTTAGGGCCTGGAAATCCATGTAATATAAACATACAGGCAAGATGAGTATAGTATTTCAGTCCTCAAGGACCTCCTTTCCTCCCCATCCAAAGAAACTCCAATGCCGCATTGCCACAGTCAACAAATGCAAGCCATGTATCTACAGGTCATCCAAAGTTGCAAAAGAGAACATATTTCAAGATGTTGGTTTCCTTGCTGCAAGCCTGCACTGGATTGGAATATACATTAGCCATCTAAGCAGTTAGTCAATAAAATCTATACATCACCAAGGAAAATATTAAAGCTGAGGTACTAGGTACCGCACTTGCAGTCCTCTCACCCTGCCCCAGGTATATAAAAATTAAATGCATCAGCCAAGGTGCTCCTAGTTTTGAGTGGTGGTCTTTCAGATGCCATTCACTCCACCAGCTTAGACATTTATCTCAGGACATAATGAATGTCTGTCTGGACAGGCCAATCTTCCTGTGTTGACAGAGAGCCCCAGTGACTAACCTACAGTATACAAAAGCTGGAATGGTCTTAGCTCCCATGCATCCTGTAGTGTAAGATACACGGGGTTCATAGTCAAATGCTGTAGAAGCAGGATTCACAACTGTCAGCTAAGTGCCATAATGAATTACGGCACTTAGAGTAGCTTTATTCATTAATTTAACTGGCTTGCCTGTCAAGGGAGCAAGGGATTTAGGCTGTTACCTTCCTGTGACACTGAGATGAATATACATACTACCATCTGCCATGGGTCAAGGACTAAAGAGAATTGGGAGAACAGACAAAGCTGTTTGGGTGATCTCAACACTGAATTCAGTGCATTGCAGTGTAGTGAGTTTCTGATGGTGACCATCACTTTAATTTCTTCCTTTTCTTACTCTGCTTTTTTTTCCATGCTGTAGACAACAAAGTTCTGCTAGGAATTTCCCCTCAAGTTATTGACAGGGGCAACAAATTTGAGACATTTTAGACATTGGAGCAATGGAGACATCTTCATGTCAGATTGCTGCTACTTCGCTTCCAGACTAAGAGAGTCCTAGATCTCAACCACAAAACCTCCTGGGAGAGAACTGCCAAGCCTTCCTCCCCCATGATGTCTACCGTAAATGGTTCTGGCAAAGGGATTTCTGTGCTCTCTGACAGTTTCTATAAAAGCAGCCTCCAGCAATAATACATTTCATCATCATTCATACCTTCTGGTTAACTCTTAAAGGTCCCTTGGCAATTATAACTAGATCTCTAAAACCCAGATGCTGGAGAAACAACCAGCCTGCTTCCCTTTCCCACCAAGGAGGGTCCTATTCCTGAGAAAGGGAGAAAGAGAGATGGAGAGGGAGAGAGA
This sequence comes from Dromaius novaehollandiae, assembly GCF_036370855.1. Taxonomy (NCBI): domain Eukaryota; kingdom Metazoa; phylum Chordata; class Aves; order Casuariiformes; family Dromaiidae; genus Dromaius; species Dromaius novaehollandiae. The sequence goes on along the minus strand of NC_088122.1, from coordinate 3,933,297 downwards.
GGGGGAGAGAGAGAGAGAAAGAAAGAAAGGAAGAAAGGAAGGAAAAGAAAAGAGAAAGAAGGATGGAAGAAAGGAATAAGGGAGGAAGGAAGTGTCTGAGGGGCTTGTTTGCACTAAGGAATGTGGTTCTGCCACTGCCTGGGCTCTCATGACTCTTGATTGGGGATATTAGCACAGCAGGCATTCCTCAAGAAACAAAATTCTTAAACAATTCCCTTCTACTGGGAATAGACTATTGCATGCAAGTGTTTGATCTGTTGCTGTAAAAAGGCCCTTTAAGGGTGTTATTGTCAGACCAGAAAATTCCACTTTAACCATCTAAAGAAGTTACATGTTAGTCAATCAGTCTGTTATTTCAGATAGTTTCATTGAGATTTCTGAAGCTGTTTAGGGGATTTTGACATTGGAGTGCCCATTAATTGACTGTGAACCCTAATCCCTGCAACAGTCCCTGGATTAGCTCACAGCTGTCTTAGCAGTGAGACACTTGCATTTGATATGCGAGGCAATTAAAAAGCTTGTGTGGAAAGTAGTTCTGGCTAAGTAGTGAGTCACAGGCAGTCTGGGACTCAAATCTAGTTCTATTTAACATTTTTTAAAATGTCTTAGTGTAATATATACACTCAAAGAAGCAAAGTTCAGACTTCATGATCCAGTTCTTTGCATGCAGTTCCCTTCTTTTAAAATCCTAACACACATATGAAAAGAGCAAAAAGTAAGGAAAAACATCAAATAAAAGGTTTGAGACAGGAAGCTTTTCCTCTTTGGGTATGACTGCAGGGCAGCCACATTGGCAGGTCTACACTTGGGTGAAATCATGACAGAGTGCCTCTACCCTGCTCTGTAAAAGATCATCTGAAAACGCTGGTCATCACTGCAGGCTTAGGACTGAGAATGCCTCTGCTGATGTGTCTTCCTCACTCCCACTGCTTGTCCTGAGTAAAAGCTGTGTGAGGTACATTCGTGCTACAATTGTCCCACCTGACAATGGTTAAGCATAAGCTACATGGAAACCATACAGTGAATTCTCCTCTACCTCTGGGAGAAAAATCAATTAGCACGATAATTGCTTATTTCCAACCTAATGTTCCTTGTCTTTGTATTTCTTGAACAGCTGGAAGCATTGTCATACTTAAAAACTAATGCTGATAAAAATGTCAACAGGAGTCTGGCCTATGGATGTCACTGAGAAGTAAACATCAAGAGGAGGCTGGGGAAAATGGAACAAAGATTTTGAAGTTTCATTGGCATAAAGCTGACATGATCTCATAAAAATGCCTTTGTTTGGAAATCAGATGAGAAATATGTACTGTGTTTGCAATGGTGAATAATCATGAAGATTGTTTTTGACCCAAATTTTAACAAGTTACCAAAGCACATGGTCCTCATTAATGTCTCCTGACATGCCAAGTTTAATGGTTTAGTTTGTTCTAATTTATTCCAAGAGAAGAAATCAACGAATTTTGAATTGTTTTTTTCACCCATTGTCTTTTTTTATGAAACTGAAAGGCTCTTACTCATAATTTTCAACCTTGAGAAAAAAACCAAGGAGAGGCATTTATCACCACAGAGACGAACAGTTCTGAATGCAGAACAACTTAAATCTTATAAGCAATCGAAACCAAAGAACCATGCCAGAAATTTTTTTGTGAGCTTGTATCAATGGACAAATCAACTCAGGAACAGAAAAAAAGGAAAAGAGACTGTGGCATATTATTAAGAAATGAATGAAAAACAAAAGAGAGAGCACCATCACACCTCTGTGAAAACCCACAGTTTGCCTGTGTCTTGAGGGCTGTATGTAGTTCTAGCCCCCATCTCAGAAAGCAGCTATCAAAACTGGAAAAGGATCAGAAAAGGGCAACAAGGATCATCAAAGGTGTGGAAGGGCTTCTGTGCGAGGAATGACTATGCTGGCTAGCACTGCTCGATCTGAAAGAGAGACTGGACAGCAGGACACAAAATCATGGGGGGCCTGGGGAGGAGCAGCGTATTCACATGCACTGCAAGTATCAGGAGGCATCACAGGAAAGTAAGTGGTGGTGCTGGTTCAAAATAAATTAAGAAAGTGATTCTTCAGTCAACATGTATGTTAAGGGAAATTCTTCCAACGGAGGTTGTGAATGGTCAAAAACTGTAAGCTACAGATGCTTGGAGCTCAGGACAGTCTTATGGAGAAGCGCTATGTAGGATTGCCCAGGTCTTATATTGTTCACCAGTCACTGGTTTATGAAAACTTTCAGAGGCTGAACAAATCTTTGTCCTGACCCAGTACAACCGCCCTTCTTATGTTTTGCTTCACTGTAAAGCGTAAATAACTTGTTGAATGCTGCTTATACATCATGACATTAGTCTGGTGATAGTTTGTTTTTAAAAACAAATATGTGTAAGAAGAAAAAAATTTTGATTGTAATTGTTCCAAAGGCTACTTTCCATTTCATGTTGGCCCTGAGAGCACACTGTGTCCCTGCAGCCAGCTCGAGTCAGAACAGACTGACTTTGGTTGCAGCTGAAAGCAGCTGCTGAAATTCTCTCCAACGGTCACAGTCGAGCAGGGCTGTATCACCAAACAGCCTGTGCTGCGGCTTTCAACATGACTCAGGGAAAGCTCTGAGCATCTGAAACTACCTGCAGTTCCACAAAACACCTGGACACATGGTCGAGCTCTGAGGCATACACTCATCTCAGGCAACGGCCCCAAATGCACCTTCCTACCACTCTGGAAGCAATCTGGACAGTTGTATTTTAGATTCGGTTTTCATTTGGTGTTACGTTGCAACATCTTTGCAGATGGAGCTGCTGTGATAGACAGGATTGTGGCTTAGGTGGGCTGCAGCTCTGTTCAAGTGCGTCAGGGCCTATGTGCTTACAGTGAAATATCATACATTTTATGAGCTATTCTGAAGGCTTGCTAACCCTAGGACTATGCAGAAACAAGTAATAAACAGAGCCTGCCTTACTGCTTTTCTAGTCAAAAGAAGCATGGAGAAGAATATGTGCCTGATCTCATTGCGGTTTGTATCTACAAAGGGATCTGATTCACTTATAAAGTCAGAGCACATAAATGTATAACCCAAAATACAGCCATGGCAGCACTGTAGAGAGAAAAGGGATAGACTTACACCTCCCATGTCATCTTGCTGAGGCATTGCTGGATGTGCTGCAGCATGAATTCCTCGAGATCAATAATGAAAGAGCCATTGTAATGAAAACATCTCATTTTAAATAAATAATTGAATAAAATTTTCATATTTAGATTACTTCTTTTGAGGGAATGAAGCCAAGAAAATCACAGTCTGGCATCCAGAAAGCCTGGCAGCATTCTAGCTCCCATCTGCTGTTAATTTTAATGGGTCAGATTATTAAATCATTAATGAGGCACCAATCAAACTTTTATTAAAGAAATAGGCACATTTAGCAGATGTCTAACATCCTGATATGGTCTGGGGAGAGGATCCTGTTTTCCAGGACCCCTGTCTCAGGTAGTTGTCCTTCAGAAGTTTGGTCTTTGCAGCTGCATTTCTTAGAAAAGCAGAGCAGAGGTGCCTTCCTCACTGAAAGCTGGCTCATTTCTTCCTATCTCCTCTTTAAAGCTCACTCAGCCTTCTGGTGAGCCTTATGTGGTAGAATATGGATGATCTCCACCTTTCCATTTGCCAGCAACGTTCTTATCAAAGGGGCTGCAAGAAATTCCAGATCAGGCCTTATTTGGAGAAGAAAAAACTTCAGTCAGGTTCCTTACACCCCTACAAAAGCAGTTTTTAACACAGCAAGACCATGCATGCCTAGTCCTTTACTAATCAGTTGTAGCTGCAAAAAACAACATGCAAAGATAGTGCTTGACGTAAGCTCCCCCAAAAAGCTTTGCAAGCAGTTATCATGGGACAGGCATGAGCTTCCCTCCTAGCATCTATCATCAGCCTCATCAATGCACTGACCTCATTTTTCTTTCTTGCCCTATTAATCTCAAAAGTAGACTGTGCTCAGAACACTTGGTCTGCAGGCTTCCTATTGCTGCAGTTAGAGTAGTCTGCTACTCACATCTACTTGTCCTGAGCATCTAGAGAGTAAGAATCCTTAAATTGCAAAGTGACAGAGGAATTGGCGTTGAAGCATGGAGTGTTTGCATTCACCACCAGAAATCTGATTCCTTGCTATGCTATTTGGTTTCAAATTCTTTCCCACTGACCCTACTACATACAGCTAGTATGATTTTAAAGCACCACCTAACCAGAACTGCAGCTTTTTGTAAATGCCTCAGAGTCAGGTTGGGGCTACAGTGTGTCTTATCTACCTAACCCTGCAGCCAACATAGGCCCCAGATGTGTTCCAGAAAGGAAGCGTAACAGGAACAGACTTCATTCCCGATTTCCATGTTTGGCTGGTTGTCATGGCGATCTTTAGGAACCCTGACAGCTAATGAATGGCCATTCCTGACAACCGAAAACCGCAGACCATTGGGGAGTTAATGGGTGGGATTGATGCCACTGCACATGCTCTTACATTGAGCCATGCTATTCTGCTTGCAAACAGCTTCTTGTCCTTCATGCGCTTGGAAATGATATCTAGGATGACCTGTTCCATCACCTTCCCAGGGACTGAGGTGAGGCCCTTCTTGTAGTGCTTGACATGCCTCGCCAGATTAAACTCCAGATGGGCCTTGGCCTTCCTAGCCCCATCCCTGCATACTCAGACAACATCCCTGTACTCCTCCCAGGTTACCTGTCCCTGCTTCCACCTTCTGCATACTTGAGTTTTGCAGGTTTCCTGCCCCTGTTGCCTGACTTCTTGCTCGCTGTGATGGAGCTTGGATTTATTTTAAGGAGATCCCAAACTGAACACTTGCACAAAGAAGGACATGTTTCATATGTTCATTACAAATCTAAATGCAACTTCAGAATGTTTTTTATAACACCCATATTGAAGCAGTATCTGAACCTGAGATAGTTACAACTTTATTTAATTTCCAATTTAAATTATAGCTTTGCTGTGGAAAAAAAAGGCATTTTGTATTAACATTTTTCCCCCTTTAATTGGTTCTTACTGTCTCTTTGGGGGAAAGGGTGTTTTTGACAAATAACTCTTAAAGGGAAACATTTTGTTTGAAAATTTTCACAAGAAAAAGCTAAAGGACAGTTTTCACGGCTGCCATAACAACCATCTAGCCAGCAAGGTGTCATCAAATAAATTAATGCTTGTAACAGGAATTTAGATCCCTGGGTAAAGATTCAAAAGCAGAAGCAAACAAACACACTACTTCCATTGCTATTTAAAACTACAGTCCTAGAAACCTAAATATGCCTGACCCCAGTCATGTAAGCGGTTCTGCAGATTCCAAGCTAATAGGACCTTCAGTTGATTGAAGAGCTCTGCTGCATACTTTCGTTCTGTCTTTCAGACTGTCCTTTCTCTGGCACCATTTGGCTGGAATCCCCTTGCGAGACAGGCCATGGGCCAAGCAAATTCCTTCTACATAAAATAAATAAATAGAGCAGCAAGGAAGAAGAGATTTTCTTTGCTAAAAATCAAATTCCTTTCTCATAATAAACAATGCTTTTGCTGAAGGCTTTTTCTTAAAGCTGACAAATGCTGCTTGTAAGTCATCCCTGGGGAGTCACAGACCTCGCCACGATGAGGTCACTACAACACATGCCTCAGGCTTTGGCACCGTTCCACGCTGCTTTCTGAAAGCTCCAGCACGAGTTCAGAGGAACAGGAAGAGCAGATATCGAGCCTGATATCTATTTTCCTATTGTCAGCGCATGATTTTCCATCAGTGGGAGGCTTGCTCCCCAGGCCAGGGGAGCACAGCCTTGCAATTCTGTCTGTCTGTAGCATTCGAGGTCTTGGAGCAGAGAGCACCCACAGACATCCAGCCAGTCAGCCCAGCTCTGAAAGGGAGCAAGTACTAATGCAACCAAGGCAAGGCACTAATCCAGCAGACGCCCTGTGCAAACCTCTACCCAAAAAACTCCCACACGACGCTAGCCACCCATAATAACGGTGTTCCCTGGAGAGTCCCCAGAGAAGGCTGGCAATGCCCTTAGGGACCTAAGAGCTGATAATTTGCAGATGTCCTGCCTACTGAAGCAATTCATTTGCCACCTACAGAAAGACCATTAACAGGTACGTATGCAAAAGTACACAGGGGAACAGCGTGCAAAAGCCACCAGCCAAACAACAAACCGATGTGTCCCAACACAAGTCCACCGAAAGCCCTGAAATTGTTCCTACTGTACTAAATGTGAGTATAGAGGGTTTGGAATTAAGATTATAGGTCCCTGCGTATAACGCAGCTCTAAATATCTGTTAAGTCTCTGTAGCCGTGTAGATCTGTGACTCCTTTTGCAGGAGGGGAGATGGTAGATGAAGGGAGAACAACATGAGGGTCCCTGTAGAGAGCTCCCTTCTCATGGAATACTTTCTCCACCTAGTCATTTCCTTACCTCATACAAACACAGCCGCATTCCTTATGGTTAACTGTTTGGACATTTGCAGAAAGGAAAAAGCTGGCTGAGGCAGTTTATAAGGCCAGACATTCCAAGTGCTGCAAAAACACATTCAAAGGAAATAGTAAAGAGAATTTTTTTTTAAGTTTTCCTGTCCTATTTTTACAGTTTCCTGTCAAAGTCTTAGCCTGATGAAACCTGAGATAGAGCTCCACACACAGCCCTCCTCCAAGGGCTCTCCAGTGCAGTAACATCCCAGGCACAAAGCACACACAGCAACACAGGACCAGGACTTGCATCACAGAAATATCTGGGAGGACTGGAGCAGGGATTGGCGCTGCCAAGCTGTGTTGTCAGCTCTGGAAGACACCGTGGGCTCAGGACATCGCTAGCTGGTGAACTGTCATGTATCACTGCCTGGCCGTTCAGTGCACGCATGGAGGTGTCGAGAGTGGCATAGGTGTCCGATAGCTCCAGACACTTCCCCAAGTTGCCCCAGGTGGAAGCCTTGAGCCTCACAGACTCCTTTGGCAGAGATCAGGGCTATGGGCAGGCTCCTGGATAGCAGGGGAAAGAGCCCAGTATAAATGAAAAAATGTAGTGTCTCCTACCCCTTCAGAACAGGACCAAAGCAAAAGGCTCCACTTGTCCTACTAAAATACACCCCAGTGCAGAGACACAAACAGAAGAAAAGCACAACAGGTAGAAAACCTCACAACAGATAGGTAACCTCTCCTCTGCTCTCTCAATCTTTCACCAGCTTCCCAAAGCTGGGCTCAAGTCTTTGCTCATTCCTTCGAAGTGATGCATGGTCTCAGCTCCCAGCTCCTGAACAAAACTGAGGCTTTCAACAGCAGTAGCCGCATCCCAGTCCATGTTCCTGGGAGCTGTCCACTCTTCCAGGATTGCTGCTGTGTCTCTTCCCACATCATCTTTTAGATGATGTGTTCCCACATGCCCTTTTAGCAGAGCGGCTGGATTGGGGTTGCTTCACTACGTGTATGGACCTCAGGCATGACCATACACAGTCTAGAGGAGATATATTTGCCAAGCTGAGATACATCCCCACAACAAAAATTCTGTTGGGCAGCTCAAATTAATGAATTTGACATACCTTCCCCTGAAATACAAAGGCTTTTTGTGTTATCTTGGATATCATTGAATTGTCAGTGAAGTATTTGCAGTCTCTTTCCTGCTACCATGATGTATGTTATTGCATACCTGTGCTCTGCGGGCAGTTTCTAGCTAAAGATATGAAATATGTACAGCTCTACTGATTTACTTCACTAACAGCAGTATGTTTGGAAGTTCAGGACTATGATCTGAGCTAGAAAAGAGTGAGCGAAGGGACCATGTTTACTGTTGGCTGCTTCCTGTTATGGCTTTTGCGCTTACACATGGGGATCAAACATATCCTGTGTAGCTGCTTCTTTTCTCCTAAGCCTCCAAATTAAACTGAAAATTTGAAAAAAAAATTATGAAGAGGAAACAGAAAAGCTGAGACTAAGCCTCTCTGAATAACTCTTCTCAGGAGCAGGGCTTGAGGAGGCCTTACAAGCAAGAATAATGGAGTATTCTGCAACTTCTCACCATCTGGAAATTTGAGCAGATTAAAGTGCAGTTTACGCTGAGAGACTCACTAGCATCCATCGGAACATTACACGATAGTGCTCTGGGTTGCATATATTCTGTTTATACATGATATTGGGTGTCTGTAATTAGAAAAACTATAGCTGGAGGGAACCTCAAAGATATTTTTGAATTTCTCCTGCCCGCAGATAGGATTGACTCTAGTAGAAGTAGACCTAAGAGTCTGTATAGCCTGTTCTTAAACACCTGAAGCTATGGAAAATTCACAGCCTCCTTAGGCAATTTTTCAGTGCTTAAATATTTGAGAACAATGGAAATGAGGGGCAGTTAGATTGACAGAAATTAAATGGCATGAATACGCTTGGAAATTACAAGGATGGGAGAAAGTGTTGTCCTATATACTGAAGATCTTTGATGAATGGATATAGCTTATAAAAACATTCTAATCTGGGGATCTGTATCAATTTTATTCATTGTTAATGGAGATTTCTTCCAGGACCAGAATGATAGCAGTTATACAGACCCCTGGGCTCACAAGACCAAAGTCTTTGGTGGGGAAAAAAGAAAAAAAGACATCAAAACCCTTTTAAAACTTCAAAGAATCTACAGATATAGATACAGACACATTGTGGAGACCCAGAAGTCCTCCCTGAGTGCAGATCAAAAGGGATCCACTTTATATATGTACGTGCTAAAATATAAATTAAAAAAACCTGTATCTTGATATATGTAAATTAATGGAGATATGGATACAGGAAGAAAACATGGGCAGATTAGCAACAGTTTTACAGTAAAAGGTACTGAGCTGCAATATCTGTCCTTTTTCCCATGTACCATGTGTTGTTTACTAAGGACCTTTCAGGTTTTAGGACCCTCCTGCACCTACTGCTCTAAGCTACAGATACTGGAAATTATCATTGAGTTCTCCACAAAGAGCAACAATGCTACTCTAAAACTCTTTCTTTCCAAAATAAAAGATGAAACACTTTCATGAGAGGCAACAAATGGCATTTGCAGTGACACTTCAGCATTTTGATGGGAAAACACCCAAATTAAACCTCAAATAAAATTTTTCTAAACTAAAATTTTTCCTGCTTTGAAGAGGGGTGAAATCAGAGACATCAAAATGGTGGGAGTTTTGTTTTGGGGTTTTTTTTTTGGGGGGGGGGGGGAGGGGGTTGCAAAGCACCAGAAAACTATTAAAAAGAATTAGCCTCTCTCCCCACAGTTATTTTTTCTGTACTGCAGCTTTTCCTCTGACACTGATGTAATGTGAGTTCATATTACCCAAGATTGCTGGAGTTATACAATATATTCACTAGTTCTTCATCCCAGAAGATGTCAATTAGAGGGAGGAAATGATGCTAAGATTCTTTGAGCACCTAGCTATTAAGGTATGTACCTCTGAAGTGGAGTATTTCCTGAATGAAGTGTGAAGGTTGTTAGACTGCTTCCATTACAAAGCACTCTTTTACTGAGCCCTAAGCTGTTGAATGTGCAACTTGTGGAGTGTACGGCAGCAGAAGCTGTTGCTGAGTATTCAAGAGCTCAGATTATTATAGTTAAATTTTAAATTATAATATCTCTTTTTATGATTTATAGCCAAATGAAATAAAAAATATGAATGCATCTGTAATCTGATAGATTTGTGGGTTCTGAATGCCTCCTTTTCACTAACACAGATGGGCATAATTTTCAATGCTTGCCTGTCTAGACCAAGACCCATCCTCTGTACGAAAGCACTCCTACATTGTGCAATACAGCAGCTAATGGCCACACTAGTGTTGGAACTAGAAACAAGAGAGCTGCACTGGTAAAAAGCTAATGAGACTTTCTGAGAATCCCAACTCCCTGGCACAAGTATTAGCTGAACTAATGCAGCTCTGTGTTCCTGGAAACAAGTTAGTATCTTTTCATGGCATTACCGTATGTGCATGTAACAATCTGGGATCGCGACACCATGCTGGGTTTTGCAGCACAGAAAAAACTGCAGACAACTATCTTTACACTGTTAAAGTTCTGGAATTTATAGATTGCAAAGCCATAAGGATGAACTGGTTTAAAGTCCAACATCAGACAACCCAGTGCATGACAACCTGGGATTCTTGCCTAAACTCTATTACATCTGGATTAGCCACAACACATACTCAGAAAGCCCTTCCTGCTTTGAAGACTTCAGAAATGGGATTCACTTGATTAAATGTAGAAGTCAGGAGTGCAGACGTCTGTGACAGAACTGATCACCCCTGTGTATCCACTCAACCTAAAGGCAATGCCTTCATTTGCTCAGTGAACCCTACCTTGTCAGTGCTGCTATCACTCTGTCGACTACAACGTTGCACAGGCGCTAAACGTGGGATGGAGCTGCAGAGCTCGTACTGCCTTGTCCTACACTCGGAACATGAAATCTCCATGTTGCCCAGCTGTGATTCAAACCAATGGTCCCATTTCAGCACTGGGTCCAGGACCAGGAGGGATGGAGATACGTACCCTCCAGCACATCCTCCCTCCCTTCTGCAGGCTGGGTGTGGACCTATCTGCTAATCCAGATCGGTTCCTATCAGCAGACGTCTCTGTACACAACAGAGGGAAAGGACCATAGGTATCTCATTACCTCTGCTTTCTTTTCTGAAGGCAATAAAAGCCAGCTTAAGCTACCTGCTATTGTCTTTATACTCTGTAGCCAGGAGAGTATCTCATTTTGCACTCTAAACAGCAGACACAAGGATGCCAGAGAGCATCTTTATTGCTTAATGCCATGTGCTGCACTTAGTAGCTAACAGTTATCCCAACAGAAACATCACAACAGCTCCTCTGTGCGGGAAGGAGGAAGGTGAATGATGTTCAGCCTCACTAGCCAGTAACTTTGGCATTGGCAGAAGCTCCCTGAAGAGATGCAGGCAGGAATCAGAAGACTTTCCAGAGTGCTCCACCATGTATCCAGCCATGCTACAAGAGCCTTGGGCTGAAAAGTGGAATTCCTACGCACAAAGCCAGTAGTTTTCAGGGTCTGCTCTCAATTAATCCTTCTTCAGAAAAATCTTTAGGAATGAAACTCAGAGTTAAACTGGGAGCTATGGACGGATCCATGTTGCTTCCAAGCCTGCTACCAGAGTATCCTGTTACTGGCAACACTGAAGAATGCTTGTAAAAATGTCATACACCAGAGGTGCTTTAAATGGAGAAAATGCACAGAAACTCAACAGCGATCATGTCTCCATAAGTCTGGTGCTTAGGGACTGCATCTTAGTATGCCTACTGAGGGAACAGGAGCTCAGTTTCTCCATGGAGGAGTTAAGTTATTCCTTGCCACACTAATGACTGCCAGTAGGTCAGTCACAACCACCTCACCTGGCTGCAAACTCACAGACAACCCAGCCAGGAGCCTCTTTGAAAAGTGTAACTTTTAACATCTCTTAGGAAAGCAAGCACTCTGTTTGTCTTGGCAGGGAAGACCTGTGTATACACAGCTGGAGAGCTTGTTTTGTCTCTTAGTACAAGTCTGGACCAAACCAAATCTCTAAAGGCTTTGTAAAAATGCTTGCTTTATTTAAAGAATTTTATACAGGATGTCTCCAAAGTCTGCCCCTGCTCAATCCCCTTCTTTCCCTGCCTCTCCTACCCCCTCTCCTTCCCCCTCTCCTACCATACAGGCAGAGGAAATTCAGTTAGGTTTTTCAGTCCCTCCTGGCTTCAGTGTATTCAGAAATTTCTTTAAGAAATTTCCAGGTTCCTTTTCAAATACAACCATTGTCCTTATCAATATACGAATCTCAATATTTCAAATATCTGTGAGCGAGGGAAAGAACAAGCAGCTCCACTGACAGTGCTGGAGCTCAGATTTAGGGTTCAGGGGGAGGAAGGCTTGCAAGGTAAAGCCTTCGAGTGAGAAAGAATGCGTCTCTTTGTGTGAGGGTGATTAAAAAATATACAAATGCTCCACCAATATCCACATTTGCAGTACAGTACAAAGGAGGAGAATGGAACAATGTAATGTTGCTTCTGTAAATGTATATGGAAGCTTTTAAAGAGCTTTCCCTTCTCTGCACCCAATAAATGTGAGGCTCAAACCACAGAGGAAGCCTTTTAAGGGGCACCTGTGCAATGAAGTTCAGTAGATACTTCTGTAATCCAGGGAACACTGCGCAACTATTTTGAGTTCTGCGTATTTCCGTTGGCTGCTACTCAAGCAGGACTGGCTGATGCCTGGGCTATCGGAAACCAACTGCTATTCCTATCTCACCCTCTAAATCATGTTTCCAAAAATCCCTAAACTGTAAAAAGCCATTAAAGGCAAGGGCAGTCCAATCCTTGGACAGGAAGTTAAACAAAATTATCCCAATCTCAGGAAAGTAAGAATCTAGAAAGATGGAATATTTCCAGGGCAATTTGATGCAAATTTGGACATCTACTTGGTGTTTCAGTTTCACTTCTGTGCCACTCTGACCCTTGCCAAACATCATATCAGAGCAGTGTCATAAGTCCATCCAAGCCAACAGGAAGGGCAGAAATTCCGTGTCTCAGAGCCAGAACCTCAGTCATACCCACACTGCCAAAAGGTAAATCTGATTCAGCCATACAGTGCGTGATGGCTGGGCGAAACACAGCAAAGCTATGTGCCACTAAGAGCCATATTCTTGCTGATGAAAAACTGTGGCTTTTCATGGAGCTATTTCAATTCATCCTGGATGAGTAGCTGGCCCTGAACTGTGTGAAGTTTACAATAAGTAGTGCTGCCTGATGTTTCCCTTTGAAATGTTTTTACTAAAATAAAAGCTTTTTCATGGAAAATCTTAAATTCTGGTGATAATTTTCATTATTTTCCAAGAAACGGGCCAACAGCAAGCAGCATCCTGAGCTGCATTAGGAAAAGTGCTGCCAGCAGGTTGAGGGGGGTGATCCTTCCCTTCTACTCAGCGCTGTGAAGCCACATCTGGAGTATTGTGTCCAGTTCCCAGCTCCCCAGTACAAGAAAGACATGGACCTACTGGAGAGAGTCCAGTGAAGGGCCACAAAGATGACCGAGGGACTGGCGTACCTCTCCTATGCGGAGAGGCTGACAGACCCAGGATTGTCTAGCCTGGAAAACAGAAGACCGAGGGGGGATCTTATCCATGTACATAAATACCTGATGCGAGGGAGTAAGAAAGATGAAGGCAGACTCTTCTCAGTGGTGCCCAGTGACAGGACAAGAAGCAATGAGCACAAATTGAAACTCAGGAAGTTGCATCTGAACATAAGAAAACACTTTTTCCCTGTGAGGGTGGTTGAACTCTGAACCAGGTTTCCCAGAGATGTTGTGAAGTCTGCACCCTTGGAGATATTCAAAACCTGACTGGACATGGTCCTGAGCAACCTCTTCCAGCTGACCCTGCTTGAATGGGAGGAGTTGCACCAGATGATCCCCAGAGGTCTCTTCCAACCTTAACAAATCTGTGCTTCTGTGATTCTGTGAAATAACTGGATGGTCTTACAGATATGGCAGCTAAGTGCTGACCTGGTGAACTGAAGTGTATTCCTGTCTGACAGAGTTGGCCAAGTCATTAAACCAGCATTTCATGTGTGATCCCTAAACATCTGTAGTCCCTAACTCTTTAGACATTACCTTTCTGCACAAGAGCTGCAGTTAATGCAGTGAGAAGTCCTTGCAGTGCTGAGCAGGATCAGTGAATGCTGGGGTTCAGGGTAACCCATGATGGGCATCAAAATTAGCTGGCAGCTGGAAAATTTCAGCTTATATTTCTTTTGCCTGCTCTGTCAGTGTTTAGGAAGGAGCTGATGGCATCACCTTCTCTTAGGGGATCTCATGGTAAGGGCTTTGCTGGCATTTCTAAGCTACTCCCAGGTGATCAAGACCAGAAGCATGGAAATGATCTAGAGAAAATCACCCTTTCTGGACTCAGCACAGGGATTTATTCCTGTGTAACAAACAGCTACAAGGGGGCACATGTGGAATGAGGAGTATCCAAAGGGACACTGAAGGCATAGTCAGTCACTAGGCACTTTACATCCTGCACACTGTCTCAGAGAACATTTTGGGCATAAGGACGTAGTTAAAGGCCATATCATCATGCAGAGGAATCCAGCAGAAATTCACACAAAAGTGAATATCCTTAATACACAGGCTTGCATATACAACTCATGCTCCTTTGCTCTGTCAGAGACAATATCATGAAAATCTGTTCCTTACCTCTTTCGCACTGCGGGCCAGTGAATCCATAGACACAAGCACAGCGGTTTGGTCCAATGCATCGACCTCCATTCTGACAACCGTTTTCACACACAGCTATTTAGAAATAGAGAAGAACGTCAGTGGATTTCTGCTATCAGGGAAACTACAATGTGAGCTTCATGGCACTAGTAGGATTTGGAATATCGTCTCCTTCATGTTGTTCACAAGTCAGGGCTCTCCTCCATGTAATGAACATACAGAGAAAAGCATGGAATTTTTTACTGGAAAATGACTTCCTTTTTATGAGTGAACCCATTTATAAAAGGGCTTTAAACTCTCATTCCACTTGAGAGGATTTCCTGTACTCCGGAAGCTCAGTTCATTCAGGTTAGCGCTAAGATTTAAACGTCAAGATCAAGATGAATGAATACAAATGAGATACTGCATAAAGGCAAAAACATGTTCAAATCTAAGGAGAGGGGAACATGACAACAGTGAAACATGAGGAGAGGATACGAGTTGGCCATTTTACCTCACATGCCTGAAGCAAAAAAGAACCAGAGACCAGTCTGATCAACACACACTGATACTGCAGCAAACGAGCATTCATTGACTTTAAACTAGACCTGCCACTCGTCACTGAAAACCTGCAGTTGGTATGTTAGGACTGACAGCAAAGACTAGGCCACTAATTAGGCCCTGGCTTGAAGATGAGCTAAATGAACAGGATGTGGAAAAATTCTGGACATGACAGGAGCAATTGCCAGATGTGACAGGTAGGAGTGCGAGTCACTGAGAAAAAGTTACAGAAGCACCCTAAGGGATGGGTGGATTTTAAAGAAAGTTCAGAAATGGCCAAACTTCAAAAATAATCAGGAGGGAGTACTGGGGACATCTTAGGGACTAAAGTAGGACAATAAACCAAACACATTGTTCTGAAAACATGTCCATTCAGGCTGGTAGTGGTATCAGGACATGATGCTCTCCAGAACAGAAATGACTTTTTAGAGACGCCATTTAAAGCTGATAGAGAAATGCATAAGACCTAGCTGGTAGGAGCTTCTCTGGAAGATGACACACTCTTGATTGATCTGAAAAATGGATGCTTCTAGGTTCTGCTATTTCAAGGCAGCCTCATTCCCTCAAGCCCAAACTCACTTCTTACCTCACTGAATAAAGTACAACTCATGTCGCCTTGACTTTGAGGTCAGCAACATCCTATGGCCCCCACAGCCTGTGTTGGATGGATGTGCTCAGTGAGGGCTTCTTCACGTGCCACATGGTAGCTTGGATCTGCAGTCTGAGCTCACAGGCCAGACACAAGGAACCAGTGGTGTGGTTGCACAGAACACTGGGCATCAACCCTCCTCCTAGCCCAGCCAGGCACCACAGATGTAACGTATCCCCCACTGACAGCAAGCTGATACTCCAACAGAGAGGAGTAAATACCAGGGACATCCATGTCTGAGCTGTAAACAGTGCATCAACGTGTGCAGCGTGGCCTCTGTGCTCATCAGGCTGCACAAATCTAGCCTTGCCCTCTAGCTCACCACATATACTGCAGGGAGAACAAAGAGCAGATACTGCAAGAACTTACGCTGTCCGCAGTATGTTCCAGTATAGCCTTTCTGGCAGAGGCAAGATTCCTCATTGCAGCTCCCACCATTCATGCACCTCACGCTGCAGGTTTGGACTGTGGAGAAAAGCGGGGAAATATTACGAGAGGATGCAACAAACTATCTGTGACGGGAATTGAATACCTTCACATGTAATAATTGATCTTTCTTAATCTGTTCTAGTCTCAGTGCAGAATCAAAGCTAAGGGTGATTTTGAATGTCCAGTTCCTTCAAGTTAAATGGAGAGACTTGATAGGATATCAATCACGGGGTGTTTAAAGGCTTGCACTGCTGCTGAAGTATAATCACCCCAGAGTTGCTTACAACAGGAAACACCATAGTCTGTTCTGATTCCCTAGAAGCAAGACATTTTTTATTGTTCCTGTACCTGGTTATAATGCGATGTCCACATAGGGAAAAGCCATGAATACTACAGGCAATCTCAAACAAGGAGATATTTAGGGGACATGAATCTTCAAGTCAAACTTTTAAAATGCCATCTTAATAGAAGCATGTTAAAAGACCTGTATCTTGAGGTCTGAATTTATTTGATGCAGAAAAATCATCAGCTTTCAAGATATTTCTCTTCCATATACAACTACTGTGTGGCCTTGCCGTTGAGATCCATCTAAAATCAGAGATGTTTTCTTTTTATTTAAGAATCTGTGAAGAAAAGTGTATAAGATCTACTCCTGTTTTGATGTTGGAGTTCAGCTTTCACAGTAGATTATGGACACTGAGTGTGAACTGTAGGAAAATAATAGTAATAAATAGGAGCCAGGAATTTTCACACTGATGCAGACAGAAAGCCAGTGTTGGCTTTAACTGATTCCTCACTATTCAGTGTTTAAGAAATGCATTATTAAATAGTTTACTACTAAACACTGAGTTACAAATACAGGTCAAACAGTTTTCATTCTTGACTGCAAAGCCTGGAACAATGCATTCTTCCCTTGTAAGATGTGACAAATTGCAAGTCAAACTGCAAGCACCTGAGGTTATAGTAAGTTATGTGAAAACGGTTCTTCAGCATGCACACCACAGTTCATACGTCTGCCAGGGATCGGGGGGCCGTGACTTCGCAGCCTGAAAAAGGTGGAGCTGGACTCTGCATGTGTGAATGGATGCTCAGCTGTGACTTGTGTCTCGTGTGCACGTGTAACAGCAGTTTCAAACACGCGCGCGCTGGGGGCAGTGCCAGTGAAATGTCTGCCCAAAGGATAGCGGGACTCAGCAGCGTCCAACAGAAATAATTATACGGTTCACGCCTTGCTCAAAGGAAGCCTGAAGGACAGAGGAGCAGAACAAGTAATCTCAGACCTTTGTACTCAACAGGTTCAGCACATGTGCTGTATGTTGATTCCATTCATTTCCAGTATGGCTTGAATTAATCATGATGTCTACCATTCCTACTGCTCTATGGCCAGGGATCAGGCTAAATTTAGATGAAAGCGTAATCATTAAGGACACTAAGCTTGAGGCTTCAAAGCATTGCCCAGATTGTCAGACATGAGACCAGTCTCTATAGGAAACAGCTCTGTTTCCAGCACATTCTCACCCTACACTGCTTACTACAATTAATCAACATTGGGAGAGCAATTACACACAGCAAATCTGAGAGGGCTGCCTAGCTACAATAAAAAGAGGTGGTAGGAAGTGTCTGTCCATTAGTGCTGTTCACCTGTCAGAGCTCTTCCCCATGCCTTGCAATCAACACAGACAGCAAGGGGTCAGGTTTAGTGAACCTGAGAAATCTTGGGAGTTCAGGGTTTGGACATAAGAGCCCTGATGCTCATTCAGAACTTTCCCAACTAACTGGTAAAGATTATTACTGGATCTGCTTAGAGCTGGTCCCATTTCTTACTTTTGCCATGGTCCCAAAGGCCCTGAGGTCCCATCACCATCTGACTTATCTCCAAGGCTGGCACTGGAGAGTCTGTTAGAACCCCCTGCAGATTTGGAGTGCAGAAGAATATCTTTCAACCAAAAATTTAAAGGCCTTATGCTTTGTAAGGATTTTCCAGGGAAGCAGAGACCAAAGTTCTAGGAAAAAAGAGAATGACAGCTTACCCTAGCTAACTTTTCCCATGATTGGGCTGGATTAATTCTACCTTTTATTTGAAAGGATCAGTGCTTGCAGCTGTTCTGCTAGCTCAGTAGTAGATTTTGCAGACAGGTTTTCTGCCTGCTTACGTACTACTACTATCTAAACAGTCACTTGCAAATTACTCCTAAAATATCTTTACTCCCTCAAGTAAGAAACCAAACTTTTTGTTATGACAGAGCGCGGCAGAGTGGCTTTTATTGCCTCTGGAATGCACAATTTGCCTGCTTTACCTCCCTGAAGCATTCTTGAAAAAAGCAGATCCAAACATCCCCAGAATGAACACCAGATCTGATGAAGCCCCTGCAGAGGAACCTGCCCCCCAAGTGCATGCTGAAATTCACCCCAGGCTCAGGGGGATGCCAGGTCTGTGCCCAAATGTATATACTGCTTACAGCATTCCTTGCATTCCTCTCTGATTGCTAACATATGGACCCTCACTCCAGAAACTTCTGTGGCTCCAGCACCTTCCTTTCAGCAAAGCACGGGACAGATCTGCAGAGCAGTGGCACGCAGAGGCTCCTGTGCTGAGCACTTTCTGGGGACATCTGCCGGGCTGTAGCACAACGTGGCACTTTGGAACCAGATTCTGGGAATTTCCTTCCTTGAGTCACACCCTGAATGTGGTTTTGAGGTCTGAGGGGGGCTAGTTCCCTGGCCTTCAATCAGATGTCTGCAAGGCACTTTGTTAACGATGGCTTGCCTACAGATGGGTAATAACGGGAAAAAAGCTCTGCGCTGTCTCTAGCAATGGTCACCTGAGACATTAAGACTTTATAAAATCCCGCTAATTTTCTGCATCTTACATACAGCCCTAGCAAATCAGCCTTTTTAAAACTTAACATCAAGCCTCGGTTTTGCTCCTTTCCTTGCAGGTTTCTCTTTAGCTGGTGTTTCTGAGTAGGATGATCACATGCAGATGGGCTGCTTATACAGTCAGGTGCAAATGGACACCCACGATCACTTTTGGAGATCTGGAGCGCAGGCCAGTGCCAGTTCACACACTGCTACTTGCATTAGAAACAACTGGAAACAACAGGCAGACCTGTTTGCGTGGGCAAAGCCTGCCATGACTTCACATGACTCCCACACCTCTGGTGACCTGTCCCAGGCCAGCAACCTCTTTTACATCATCTGCTACTACTGAGAGGGTTTTGGGTCTGCTGTCTTTGTATCTGCCCTTCCAGTAGTTACCGACTGGGATTAGATCCCTCTTTGACTCCTCTTCATTAAACTAAATCAGCCCAGCTCCCTCAGCCTCTCCTCTAGAGGACATGTGCATCAGGCCCTAACCGTTTTGTAGCCCACTGCTGGTTTCTCTCCGGTTTCTCCAAAGCTTCTTAAACTGGTGGCCCAGAACTAGACACAGTATTCCAGCCACAGTCTTGCTAGTGCAAAGTAGGGGGAATAATATCTTCCTTTGACTTTTTGGACTCTCCTAACCTAGCCCAGGATGTGGCTTGCTTTAATCACAGTGACAATGACTAATGGCTCATATTCAACCCGGTGTCCACCATAACCCCCAGCTCCTTTTCAGCAGTACAAGCCAGAGGAGAGAATGGTACAGAAGAGCAGTAATTCCCTTCCAGAGAGTACACGACACCATTAACTACCAGTGTTTAGACTCAAATAGGAGGAGAGTTTGCTGTGCAAAGCCAGGTGCTGCAGAGTAGCAGAGCAGTTGCAAGCAGCATCATGCCCTGAATATATCCTTCAGGGATTACCAGGGAGATATGGAATTGCTTTCTGGAAACGTGACTGTCACTCTGCTGAATCCTCCATAGTTTGTTTCTGTGTAGTGTTTGTTCAGAAACCTCAGCCACTTAGTCCTTCCCCCAGAGCTTTTCAGGTTTTTACGTTGAAGGCCTGAGATGGGAGAATAAAACAGTGGTAACGCAGTTCCTGGATTCCTGACTCTACCACTGTGTAACTTCCTGATGTCAATGAAGTCCACAAAAAAACCTCAGCAATTTTCCCTGACATCCAAAACACAGCCTAAGAAAAACTTAATATAATTTGTATTGGAGAGAATACTTATTTGGTTAACAAAAACAGTAACACATTTAATTGCACTTCTGGGAACAGCCAGGGGTAGATGGACTCTTTGGCAATGATGTTGCTATTTGCTGCTGTGAGATTTAGTTTCTGAGCTGCATCCTGTAAGATTTCTCACACCAAAGCAGCAGACATTGCGAGCATGTTGCCAGTTTTCTCTAGGTATGCGGGGCAGTGAGGATCCTTCAGTAAAAGCACCATTCAAAATGGGAAATACTGCCCAATTTAGATCAGAACTCGGCTCCCAAAACCCAAAGTATTTAAGGGAAGCAGAGAGAGACTTTCATTGCCTTTCATTGTGACTGGGTTTTTAAGAGAGCAAATAACTTTTCAAGAAGGAGGAAAATCACCAGCGATGTTCTCTTACCTCCAGCTGAACCGCAGTTGGGAGAAAGTTGTCCATTGGAGCATGTGCACATGTTTGGCCTTGAACAAAACCCATCACCACAAGAATTCCTGCAGATTGCTGGAGGAAGAGAAGGAGACAGTGATTAGCACAATGTGCTGTGCTCTGAACTTACAACATGTTCTTGGCTGCCAAAATGGTGTGAATTCATTTCTTTCTAAAAAGAAGAACCTGGGGAGGAAGCTGTGGAAACCTCTCAAAGACCTCAGCCCGGGCAAAGCAACAGTGAGAAGGACCCACTCATACATGCGGAGACATCTTCCTTTAATCACAGACTGTGGCATGTCCTGTTATCACACTGCTTTTGCCCCCAGCAGAGGATGGGGAAGGGGTGACACATTTCACTATTTCTGCCTGCTTTGAAAGTTTCTCAGCAGAGACAAGTGACCTTTGCATTGGACCAGGTTGTTCTTTTCCTTGCAATTTCTGTGTTTCCATGAAGTGTTTCCCAGCCCACAATCTGGCTTGAGGTAACTTACTGCTACTAAAATGCATCTCATGTTGGGTGAGGGGATGAGACTAAGTCAGCCAGAGATGCATTGGAAGGATGCCTTCATATCAGTCCCTACTTCTTGGCTGGGACCCCTGCTAATCTCTTCCCCTTCCTGTGCCATGGGAGCCAAGAGCATAGCTGGCAGTATTGTTCCACCTGTGTAAGCACAGATTTTATTAGAGTCCTGTGAAAGTATCTCATCTCCATGTGTTTTATAAATACAATTACAATACCAGTTCCCTGAGGACGGTGAGCCCAGATGGCACATTTTACAGGTATGAGAAAAGTCAGCAGACAATCCTGAATGTCACTAACCCCACGTGCCACTGAGCAGCTATCTGGCTGCGAGTTCCTTAACCCTTCACTGTAACCGGTATCAAATCTATGCCTGGTGTCCTCAGCGGGGTGTCTGCTGTCCACAGAGCAGCGGATTTCCTGAGGTGAGGAGGAGTGTGGATTTGCCAGTTTCTTCTCGTGGGGAAAGAAGAGGACACAGGACTCTGGATCTCACTATCACCACACGAGGCTGAGGTGAAGTCTGCTGCATTTAACTCTTGAGTCTTCATGCTTCTTTATTTCCCCTCTCTTTTTTTTTTTAAACTGACTAAATTATCACTCTCTGACACTGGTTATTCATTGTGTGAAATGGCACAAAAGCTGACCCCATCATCCAAACTATACCAGACATCCTCTGCTTTAAGAGGAGAATATCTGCAGCTCTGGGCTCAATTTTGTGTATTTGAGGTCCCAGACAATGGTGTATTAGGAAACACAGGGCATTTCTCCCTAAGACGGCTGAGTTTTCAGCCCTGAAGGTAGAATTACTTCTGAAATAAATGACCTTTACTATGCAGGTCTCACTAAAAGAACCCACTGTTTTCCTCAGCTTGAAACTTCCCACTGTGAATTATTTCTAGGAAGTTTTGGAGAAGGGCATTTACATACAATGCCAAGTATGCAGAAGAGTCATTCAGAAATCTAAAATACCAGGAGACACAAGCACACCATGAGGCTGTCTGCTGTTTGGTATGTACAAGATATGGTTAGTGTCTCCAGGACACCATGTATTTCCTGTATCTCAATATGAAGCACGATCAAATTCAGGGACAATTACCCCAACTGTCTCCAGTGAGAACCATATTTATTTACTCTAGTGTTGACTTTTACTTCCCATAGAAGCATCCTCCAAAGGATGGACTGACTCCATCTCCCCATAGCTCATGTCTTTGCCCTAGAGACATGGGAATCATCAGCTGCAGGTCCTATCCCCCTTAATGGATTTTACATGCGTAAATCAGTACTTTTTAGTAAATTAATGCTCTGCTCCAAATAAGGACAACTGCCTACGGAAACAAAGGTGTGACCTATCTAAAACAGCGTCCTGCTTTAGAAACAGGCCATTGAAAGGAAGATGCAAATTCCTGCATGTGGACACCTTCTCATGACAACACATTCGCAATGTCAGCAACTAGGTGTTGTCCTAGCAATTAAGTAAATCATTTCATCTACATGAGCAGCTCCAAAATAACTTTCTCGGGAGTCGCCAATAGCTTTTGTTTGAGGCTGATCTTCTAAAACAGGACCACAGGCTGTCAAGCAACAAGGAACACAGTGGCAATCTGGCAGGAGATAAAAGGCCATGTATTAAATGGGACCAATTGCAACCACTCTGTTTTAATCAAGGCTAGCAGAGATGAGAACTCCTTTACTGACAATAACTACTCCTGTTTCAGTGGATTATGAAATGTTTTGTCGCTCCTCGAGTGCGAGATGTGTATTCCTCCCCACATAGCAGTTAGTTCACATGGTGCCCTTACCAGGAAAATTGATACTCACGGACAATGCACTGGTTCCCTCCAGGCAGCGTTTTCCAGCCCGGGCAGCAGTAGGAGTGGAACCTTGAGCCACAAACATTGGGTCTGAAAATTAAAAACAATTTTTTTCTTCTGTTTCTGTGTAGTACTGTTGGGTAAATCCAGAATGTACCATTGCTGTATGAGAGCACATTGAGCAGCCTCCTGCATGACATTTCTCTGCCAAATTCCATCCCCTCACTCCGAGTTTAAACAAGCCATGTTTTTTAATTCCCACCAAAAGGAGTCACCAAACATTATTTTAATAACTGACTTCTGACTTGCCCGTGCAGAAAACACCAATTAGCTACACACTTGTGTGAAAGGGACTGAGGGCACATCTGACACTGCCGTTGTTTAAGCCAAGATGCCCAGTGCTGGGGTCATGGAGCTCAGGACTAGAGCTGAGCAGATGGAGCTCTCACTGCCCATCACTGGCTTCCAGCCTATCTGATGGCTTGTATGAAATGTATTGTTGTCATCTCCCAGCGACAGGGACAGGGATGTCCAGTTGGTGGACCAGTGACTATGTGCCATCATGGAGAAGTTTTTTTCTGATTCTTTGGCAATACGGACTTGCCTGGAAGAAACTCTAGAGTTGCTTCTGCTGCTGGAGAGAGGGACCTGAGAAGGGGCAGGCAGGGAAGCAGATCTAGCCCTGGACTGGTCCTCTGAGTAAGGGGAATTCACATGGCAGAAGGCCACCAAAGCTCTGAACACTAAAACAGCTTCCTTCCCGGGGCCCATAACACCCAGTCTATGTCTCGCTGGGAGCAGCATCTCCAATGCAGAGGTTTGGGGAGTGCCGGGATCTGGGAGCAAAATCAGTGCAACAGGGCCAAGAGAGGACCTGCACTGAGCTGTCCAGGGATGCAGAAGTCTGACGGGAGCTGAGGCAGGCTGACAGGCATGATCGAATCTGGAGGGGGATGCTGAATGAGGGCTGGTGGCCCTGTGCTAGGTAAGACAGGGAGGTAGGCCAGGGTGTATGCTGAGCTAGGAGCTAGCTAGGTGTGTCCATTGCAGGGGAGGTATGTTCCCAGGAACATGCTAGGAGCTGAAGCCAGCTCCGCCCCACACACAGGCACATCTCAGGTGCCTAATGTTGAAATGACTTTTCACACAGCCCTAGCTCGGACTACTCCCACTAGACTTCATCATCCCCCCGATGCACATTCCTTATATGTGAGCAGCACTGTCTCTCTTCCATTCATTTTTCTCCTAAATCCCCTTCTTTACCCCTTTTTATGTGGTTCTAGGACCCAGTGGAGGATGTGTTAATTTAGCAGCTTTCTGAGGGTGCAAAGGACCAGGAGTTGCATGGAAGGCCATTGTAGAGGCAGCCTGGAAGTCTTTAAAAATCATTGACACAATTAGCAAATTCCTGCACCCTCCAACCTGTCATTCAGACAGACCAGTCATGGTTTTCTCTGCTTTCATTTGATTGTTTGGTGGTTTAATCAATGTCACATACCAAAGAAGGCAAGAGATCCTGCCCACGTATAAACTTCAGCACGGCATTTTCACCATGTTGTGTCAGGCTACACATCCACAAATGAATTAACTGACTTTCCAAGAAAAACTGCTGAATGAAACCACGAAAACCACAAGCCCATGCAATGTCCATACTCTTCTGATTCTGCCAAGTGTGGAGTCACGCCTCCCCTAGCAGAGAAGCCCAGACTCTAACAACGGATCAAACAGTCAAGGGAAGGGGCAGCAGAGATAAGTGTAGACAGAGTGTTTATAGACCCCGGCCAGCAAATCACCAGCCTCTTTTGTAAATGCCTGAGGGATCACATCTTTTAAAATAGCAGCAGCATTTGAGCTAAAATCACCAGCAATGGAGTGTACCCTTAGGTAAAGTTTTCCAATGAGTAACCATCCCCACTGTTAAAAGTGTATGCGTTTTGGGAGGGGTCCTGAGTTTATCCAGCTTCTACCTTCAGCCACTGGAGCTTGTTAGAACTTTGCTCAACAGAAGAGTCCTTTATTTACAGTCTCTTCCCCCAGTGCACCTATGCAGACCGTTACATCACTCTAATTTTCTCTTTGAAAAGCAAAAGAAAAGATCGATTTAGTTTTTCAGACTCAATCCTCCAAAATTTCTGGTTTTTATTGCTCATTATGTTACCCTCATGCTAATTTCTATTAATAAAGTTCCACATAAACCACTTCAGCCATTTTCCTGGAGTTGATGATGGACAATTAGCAACTATCATCATCACTGCCCAGACAGGGTGGGGTTATGTGAACAAATCAGGTCTGGCATTTTCTGCGGTGCAGTTTGGGATGGTTTCTGCAATTTATTTCATTGTGAAGTGCATCTCCACAGCTACATGCATATCACAGCTACCTGGAGAAGCATCTCCAGTTACATGATGCCTCAGCACGGGAGAAACTGCGTGGATGCGGCAGACTGCAGCAACAACAACGTCTGATTTTCAAAAACTCCAAAAGCATGGGTTTGGGTTTGTCTTTTTTCAGTTTTGGTTCCCCGAAAACCTGTTAAATCATCCCTGACCTTCAATTACATCAACGAATTCATTTTATTTTCCAGGGAACGTTCTCCTTTATTTCCCTGTTGGTTCATAACAAGCCTGCTGCTGGCTCGCGCTGCTGCGGATGGCAGCTGTGAGGAAACCACACCTGAGAACGAGCCTCACTTGGCCCTTTTGCAGAGGCCCCGTTGTGAGCTGCCCTCACCCTTCACACTCCCGGGTTGCTGCTTTTAACTAAAACCAGAGCGTCTATGTTAAAAGCCTAACGACGACGCTGTCATTGTTCGTGTTATTGTTCTACCAAAGTGAACCCTCAGCTCCCACCACAACCAAAGTGCTGTTGAACTCTTAGGTAGCCTGTGTCTCCTTCGGATATATTCGGATTTACCTCTGGACGGCTCTGGTTTGTGGAACAAACGCCAAAGGCCTGGGCTCTGTTCGGGAAAACACGCTGCGCCCTGTCACCCAGCTCAGGCCCGACCCCGCTCCGGCCTCCTCGCTCCCAGCACCCCCAGAAACACCACGCTCAGGTCCGACACCGACCCAGGGGCTCAGCCGGGCTCGCCGCGCCCCGAGCAACGCGCGCGAGGCGAGGCCCGTCTCCGTGTCCCCTCATCCCTTCACAACGCCAAGCGGCCACCGACCGCGGCCTTGCAGGGCCCACCTCAGCCAACCGACCTCATCCCGCCCAGTCCCCAGGACCTTAATGGAGGTGTTCGCACTCCAGCAGAGCTTGTCCTACCCGGACACCTCTGCTAGGGTAGGCCTGCCGTTAGCCCAAGCCTTCCTGAACTTGCCTTCGTTTCTGTCTGGAAATGTTGCCCTCTTTTTCTTTTCTTTTCCTTTTTTGAGGATTTTCCCCCCTGGCTGCCATCCTCCAGCTGCGGCTCCCCCCCCCCCCCCCGCCGCGCTGCCCCCCGGAGGGCGCCGGCAGAACCCGGCGTGGAGCGCGAAGGCAGAGACGGCTGGGACTCGGGTCGCCCCGGGCCCCACAGCCAATCCCAGGAGCGCTCCGCAGGGCTCCTCCGCCAGGATCCAGTCCGCATTTTGGCAGGAACCGGTGGCGCCCTGGGGCAGTGCTTGCCCGGGGCCGGGCGCTTCCCCCGGGGCGCGCAGCGAGCGCAGGGGCAGGCGCAGCACCCGTGCAGGTGGCAGCAAGGCGTGCAGCGAGCATGCAGCGAGCATGCAGCGAAGGCACGGCACACGCACGGCACACGCACGGCACACGCACGGCACACGCACGGCACACACACGGCACACACGCTGCGGATGCACGGCAGGCAGTGCTCATGCAGCAAATGCACAGCAGACACACGACCGGGACGCAGCAGAAGCGCAGCAGACGTGCAACAGGTGTGAAGCAGGCGTGCAGCAGACACATAGCAGAGGTGCGGCAGATATATTGCAGGTGCATCCTCCCGAAGTGAATAGAAATTAATAGAAAATAGCCCCAGGGAAAGGGGAACTAGGCACAGTTTGCAATAATGAGCAAAATTGAGTTTGCACTGAGCTGGACTGGGAGCAAAGTCTGAGGACCACACTGTTGAGCGATGAAGTTCCCATGTAAAAGCAATATCAGCTTCTACTCCTTACAGTGACTACTGTGACTTTGGAGATCCCTGAGCAGCACAGACCATGTTGAACAACTTTCCGTGCAGTGAAGGGTACTGCTCAGCTTCCGAGTTTTAATTTTCCCAGGGCACACACTAATCTGGCAGAAAATGTGGCAATTTGTTTTCTACACGCGCTGCATTCGCCCGCTGTCTGCATTGCAGCTGCAGGACAGGGCAGGAGGTGGGCTGTGCTGTCAGAGCAGAGTCCCGGTGCCGGAGTTAAGAGTAGCTGTGGCTGCACAGAGCTGCCTGGGCCTTAATTTACTCCGTCTCCAACTGTGGTTTGACAATATCGTAAAGTCCTTAGGGATCCTCGTACTGGATATAAAATGTTGTCAATAGCTGACGCACAGCACAACTCAAATACTCATTCAGTCTGCTGTTCAGATTTGTTCTGACAAGTTAACTTTATAGTATCGGACATTATCCTGCGTTAAGTGCCTCTATCAGCACCACTTTAACTGCAGCTGGGTCAAGCATCAGTATGGGATCTGAGAGCCCACGCGGTCTCTGCTGTGCGATCTGGGTGAGCCAACAGAAACGACACCCTGCCCTGATGCCAGATCTCGACTCCTTCTGTATTACTGGATGCACAGATCTGACATTAATGATCTTCGCACCCTGGCCTCAGCTTACTTCAAGCCTAGGTGAAGATTAAAGAATATTATCTAATCATTTTGTTAAAAAAGACTAAGAGGATTTTGGTCAAAATCAGTGATGGAAGAGGCATCTGGCATCAATCTCATAGACTAAGAACAAAGAGGAAGTTGAATGAAATCGATAATGAAGTGTGTATTTTCAACAGTGGTGACAAGTACCAAATGTGCGAAGGTGGAGCTGGGAGCTCTCTCTAAAACACATTTAGTGAAGGATTTAATAAGCTCTGTGCAGGGATCCCGGGAGAGGGATCCTGGGCACCCTGTAACATAGCAGGCTAAACTGTAAGATCACAATTGTTCCTCCAGGATTCAACCTTTATCAGCATATGCTAAAAATTAGCAGAACTTCAAAACAAAACATGGGGAGAACCCATTTCAAACGGGTTGAAATTAACTGTGTCACAGAAATGACTGAGAAAGAGAATGAAATCAGATTCCAAAGACCTCAACAGAGAGAACGCTGCTTGGCATGAAAAATAACCTCTTCAGCAAAGCTGAGACACAAATGCTTTTTAAAGTGAATAGCCGTTTTCTTGATCCTGGGAAATGCAAGCTGGAAACAGGCTCTCATCAGCAAGAGCGTGCGGGAGGAGGGAGCTGAGGATGGCTTGCAGCGTTCCAAAATCCACTCACACCGGGAGGAAAAGCCCCCAAACCCTTTGGCTAAGCTGGGCAGAACTTGCTGGCCACTGGGAAAATAACTTCATCCAGGGGAAATTAGGATTTTACCAGGGGATTCAGCATATTCTCATGCTGGAAGACTTCACTACAGTTCATCACTACGGGCCAATTTCCTCCTTTCCTTGCTAAGTGGGGTCTCTTGTCCAGCACCTGAGTTTTCCCAGTCCCATCTCTGAGCTGTGGCCCTCAGAGTTTGTCCTTTCCTTCCAAACCCTTCTCCCGAGTTTGTCCCTTTCTTTGAGCCTGCCTGGAAAACGCAGGGACCTTCATGGTTGTGCTAGCGAGGAGCTGCCTGAGCATGGGGACCTGTCCCTTGCCTCTCGCAGTCCATCCTAATCCCCCTCCTTGATACAGCCTAAAGCGTCTTCCTGTTATGTGGACACGTGTCCTCGGTGTTGTGGTTGTCTCCTGAGTGCTGCTGCCTTTCTGAGCTCTTCCCCGTTCGCTGGGAAGGGAAGTCTGAGCTCGGAGAGTCCAGCCAGGATTTGCTGTTCTACGTAACGATTCACGACGCTGGTTTGAGTCTCTTGGCAGGGGTGGAGAAGCCAACATTTTACATCACTTGCAAAGCTCTGCTTTCCTCAGGATGGCAAGAACAAGTGGAGGAGACAGAGTAGGTAGTCTCAGAAATCAGTATTGTTTTGTTTTCTTTGAACCAAGACTTCGATAATAAAAATATGGCTTGCACTTTGGTCAGACCCAGTCCTGATTTTCTTCACACAGATATAAGTCAGGCAGCCAATCAAAGGCAAATTCTTCACTCTCTGTTTCAAGCACAACGCTTGGTAAAGACCACGCTCCTGCCCTGCCAAAGCACAGTTGTGCAGCTCTGTGCTAGGTCTGGAGCCCGCTGTTTTATTGGTGAGCAGCAACTTCCCCAGCCTGGTGGTTTCAGGATCAGAAGTACTCCAGCTCATTTATTATACGGCCACAAAGCTGGTCATCAAGAGACAGGAGACTTCTTCCATGATACAGGTCCTCGAAAGTAGGTGTTTGGTCTGCCTGCTCTCCTGCTGAACAGAGTCGTCATGGGGGAAAGCTATAATAGGAACAGATCACATCCTGGGCTAGATGAGGAGGAGCATGGCCAGCATATCGAAGGGAATTATTTCACAGAATCACAGAAGCACAGATTTGTTAAGGTTGGAAGGGACCTCTGGAGATCATCTGGTGCAACTCCTCCCATTCAAGCAGGGTCAGCTGGAAGGGGTTGCCCAGGACCACGTCCAGTCAGGTTTTGAATATCTCCAGGGATGGAGACTCTTCACCTGACCGTAAGTTGGAAAGGAAGGTGTGTGCCTTCCAGCTGTGCT
Organism: Dromaius novaehollandiae; assembly: GCF_036370855.1. Taxonomy (NCBI): domain Eukaryota; kingdom Metazoa; phylum Chordata; class Aves; order Casuariiformes; family Dromaiidae; genus Dromaius; species Dromaius novaehollandiae. Next base: position 3,903,791 of record NC_088122.1, on the reverse strand, counting down.
ACAGTAAAGATCAGGGTGTACCAGTAAGAGCTTTTCTGCTCAGGAAGATGGGCTGGGACAGCCTACCACTGACGTGATGAAACTGCAGGTCAGTCAAGGCACCGATGAGCTGAGCCGCATGTGAGTTACTAGCTCAAGCTCCCCTTTAAAAAGACAAAGATTAGGGAGAGAAGCTGCAGCAGTATTTCCACCTTCCTCCCATCCCTACAAGAAATGCTGCCTGAGCAAATGTCCTGCATCTCTAGCAGCATAGACCTAGGTGAGCAGGAGATTCCCAAGACGTTTCCCACCCTCATCTGTCTGGCCGTGACATCCAAAGCCAAATTCCAGAAGCATTTTTTTTTTTTTCCCAGTGGAGTTTGCTGCAAGGCAGGAAGCTGTGATTCACCCCGACTTGCAAATATCCTGTTCCTCCCCCAGCGAGCGCTGGACGTGCTCTTACACCTGCAGCTGGGTGTTTCGTTTCCATAACTCACTCTTGCCCCATGGGAAGGGTAGTCTACAATTACACCATTCCTGGCACACGCAGTTGAAATGGTGCTAAATACATCCTCTTGTGCTTGCACACCATCTCCTAATTTTAGGAGCCCATTAAGCTTGCCCCATCTTCTTCTCAATTTTCCATCTATTCTTCTCCTCTTTGTACATTATGGGTATCTTAAGAGACATGTAAATCTCTCTGCTGCTCTACCAACACATCCAATCTGGGCTGCAGCAATTTTGACATCTTAAATGAGATGAATGTAAGCCCCGTGGGGCATGGAAAGAGACAGGTTTTGCTTATAGCCCCCACCTTCCTTGTCTCTGGTTTTCATTTTTTTCCTGTTCGCCAAATTTCAGTTTAGAAATATTTAATGAGGAAATCAAATCATCCAGCAATAGGTTTGGCCAATTTTCAGTGCACTTCTGCTTGTTCGGTTTTATGAATGGCCGTCACCACAAATATTGCTGTAAATTCATCAACCCAGTGACAATTCATCTAATTCCAGGCTAGTGAGAATTTCTGCTTTGATATCGAAGAAAGCAGGGCTGTCTGCTAGCCACAGAAGAGCTATTTTAAGGATGAGATGTGGAAGCTTTTATTAGGTTATTTGCTCTTGCAGCTTGTTCTCTTTTAGTGAAATTCATGCCTGTGCAAAGAGCCAAATGAGATGAGTTTGTATAAATACAAACACTACATTTTCTAGTCTTGTACAACTCAGGCTTGTGACTGTTCCAAGGAAGATAGTTCTGCCTCTCCATCAAGCCGGGAACTTTTCCTATGATTCAGGCTTCTTTTTGATCTTAGATGGATTCTTTGCTAGGCCCCAGGGATCGTTTCTCACAATAACTGGGGAACATCGTTATGGGCTTCAGTCACCGTCGGCCTCAGTGGAGCTCACTAAGGGGGCAATAATTACTGACAAATGCGATAGCGGTTTTGGTCACATGTCCCACACCCACGAGTATCTGGTATTGTCTCATGGCAGAACAGATTTTTTGGATATGACTTTTGGATCCTTGGCCTAAAGGGAAGTATATCTGTGTCCTCTTAGTTCTCGGCTCATCCAATCCCCGAAATGTGCAGAAACCAGTATTTCTTAGAGTGATTTGTCTGTTTTGCAAGCCTAGGACTGTGCTATGGGTAGTTTCACTGTATACTTCCCCAGGGCTAGGCATGTTCATGCAGTGGATATAGCTTGAGAAGTAGTTTGCAGATGAGAAAGCAGAGCAATACCGCCAGAGAAGCCAGCTGTTCCTATCAGAAATAAATACGCAGAGGGAGAAATATAGCAGGCAGCGCTTGTTTTAATGTGAGGATATTGATTCAGTCCTGCGAAGGAAGTACTTAATTTCTCCCACCTGAGAAATCCTACTCTTGTTCTGCAAAGCAGCCCAGCTTATGTTTAGTTTTTAGGAATGAGTTCAAGTCTCAGGGATTTCAATTTATTTTTGGTTCTAAGGATTTGTTTTTAAAGGTGCAGAGATGCCAGCTTTCTGTTAACACCAGTAAAGCCACATACCTTAAAACTGGCAACAGCTGCTTTGTTGGGTGAGATTGGCAGTAGACAAGTATTCACATCCTGAAGTTGTTTGCTGAGCCGAGCAATGGATCACTCTCCTAAGACGCTCAGCAATACCTGAACTGAGGCAGACGTTGTGTCACTGAGGTTTGAAAGGGTTGGCTACTCTTGGGAGGGTTTGTACCCAGCAAACCCTGAAGACCGTTCCAGGATGGCCCTGCTTCAGGCTTTGTCCAGCACAGTCATGCGAGGTCTCTGCCCCGGGGTGGTACCTGCTACATGGAGATGCAGAGCCGGAGGAGGCAGGTGAGTGGCCCCCACATCAAACATACTCAAATAGAGGCTTCTCATCTAGGTGTGACAGCAGATGCATTTTTCTCTGATCTCACCAAAGTGCCATACTTAGGATATCTTCCACATTTCTGTTGGAAACCCTTTACTTTTCCTGGCCGCTTGAGGATCAGCTGCAGCCTCCATCTCCATCCCCAGGGATAAAAGTGGTGTGCAGCACTCGAAGTGGCACACAGCTTCCTCCACAAATCATGGTACCATTACTGGTCTCGTCTTGTCTGCCTAGCGATGCAGGCCTGGCCTCTGCTTGAGCCTAAACCTGCTCATAGTTCAGACTGAGTAGCTGGGACTCAGAAGACCTTTATGTTAGATCCTCAAAGACGGCTAAGACTGACTTTTAAGCTTATGGCATATATACTCTAGCAACCAAACTGGAGATACCCTTGAGGTGACGGCATGGTCAGGCAGTTCTGGAACAGGGAATTACTGCAACTCAGGACCAACTGCTCATTAGACTACTCAGAAATGGTTGCAGCCAGGTAAAAGATATCCACAGTAGAAACCAACAGTGAACGGCCTGTTTGCATCACAGTTTCTTGGGGAGGAGAATTTACTCTCCCCCAAGAGGATGAGGAACCAGGAGATTCAAAGAATATTGTAGAGAAAAGGAAAGGGAGAGAGGCTGTTAAACTGCCGTTGTCCTCTGGGGAGGGCGAGGAAAAGCCAGTGTAGCTCAAAGCTGAACTGAAGAGATTCTGAAGGAGAAGCAGGGTGGGAGCAAAGCACCAACCAGCAGTGCAGGTCTGGAGAACCAGGGGAAGATCTGGGGGAAACCAAAATTACTCCCTACGCAAGGATATCCACCACAGCTCTCCTTAGGGAAACGGGGGGGTCTGGAAAGAAGTGCAATAGTACATCACTGTGCTCCTGCTCTCAGAGCCAAAGGCTGGCTCTTGCCAATGTAGATTGTTTTAAGTGGAGCCTTTAAGGAAGGAAGCCTTAATTTAAATAATTACGTTAATCCCTGTTTGCATTTTTAGCTCTTTTTCCTAGATAAAGGGACTAAAGATAGCCTTGACACCTAATTTAGCACTTTCTTTAATTAAGCAGAAGCATGCATGATATCAATATGTACCTTTTAAGTGAGCAATTATGCAGTTTAACATGAAGTTATTTGGGTGCTTATTGTTTTCACTTTTATTATATTAGAAAACAGGAAGAAATGAACTCATTTTTCTAGGTGGTTATTACATTCCTACTTCTAGTTTATATTAAATTCTCTTTGGACTGCAATTGAAACAAAATCATAACAGCATTAAAATCTAGCAATAAAACAAAGTTGTTTCAAATTCACCTGATACGTAACAGTTCTGATGCTTTGCATTCACAACTGATTTAGTACTCGAAGGAAGTATTGTCACGCTATATCACTCTAATAAGTGCGATGGTGTTTCTTGCTGCTAGTCACAGTCACCGCCTCTAAGTAAATCTCATCCGCTCAAAGTGTGCTCTGTGCTTACAGTGGCTCTGTGCTCACCTCCTCACTCCACGTAGGACCCACGTTCAGGTAACCGAGCCGTGCAAAGGGCAGACGTGTCCCTGGGCTGACGGGAGCATCGCACGTGCAGACTGGAGGCCCTCCAGCACAGGCCTCGAGGCAGGACCACAGATAAAGGGTGCACGTGTTTACGGGCTGCACTGTTGTCATTTCTGGCATACAGCAATAACCTTAGCAATAAACTATGGCAGCAGCAGATCATTAAGAGATAATTTTGCCACAAAGTCCCCCCAAACCAGTTTTTAACTCAGCAACTAGGAATAGGCTCTACTGCACAGATTAACACTGTTATCTCTCAAAATCTGTGGGGTTAAATAGACAAAACATATAAAGGTGAGAAAAGGCATATTGCAGGAGACCAGAGCCACGCTCATAATGATACGTCTATTTTCTTTTTACTTTGCTTAGAAGTAGAAAAGAGCAGGTTTCTTTTGCTTATGAAAGGGTTACATAAAGTATTGCTCCATCCCCCCACCAGAAAACACTACATCTCACTTTTTTTTCAAGCATTGTCCCATTATGGAGACCTGGAAAAAAACATGAGCCAAAAAGAAAGGTTTTTCTTTTCAGTAAATTATCCCAAATTGCCAAAACTGCCCTTTGGCTGTTGGTACCTGTTTTTATGTAAATGCCATGGCATTAAAAAAAAAAAGTTTTTTTTCTTATGAGTCATCTCATCTATGGAAAGGACACTAGGTTAGGTACCAATTTTCAGCATGACAAGCAATGTAATCAAAGACTTCTTCCAAAAATCTCTCTCCTGTTTCAGAAAGACAAGCCTATCTCTACAGCAAGTTTAGCTACAAATTACGATTAAAGAGAGAGAATGAAATAATTTTAAAAGAATGCATAGCTATTCCTCAGTTTCATAAAAGGAATGAAGAAAAATGTAAGGAAAGTCTTACAAAAGAATCTATATAGCTTTTGGAATTCATCTACTTTGGTTAGTGCTGAGTTCAAGCCCAATAATGCTTGCAACTTTTTTTAACAATGAGTGTCCATAAAATCTTTTATTATATTCCTTTTATTTCTCAACAGTTCTTTTTCTTTCCCTTTATTTAGATCTTCATCTATTTTGTATGAATAATGGTAGGGAAAGTCTTCTCTTATCTGTGTAAAATTAAGTTTAAATCCTATAAATCAGCAAGGAATTATAGAGAAGACTTAGATTAAAAATGCAATTGATTTCCAGAAACTGCACAACAGTTTCATTTGGAAAGCAGCAATAGCAGCTCTTCCATCCTTTTTCCTCCTTTAATTCTTATATAAATCAAAAATCCAATTCTTAAAGCTTCCAAACAAAACCCCTATATCTTCTAGTCCAGATAACTGTTCGCCGTGCTAATACCTTCCTTCATGTTTCCTGGCAATAACAAGAGAAACCAGCCCAGAAGTCCAAGATCAACCATTTCACAATATAAATCAAGATACCAGGGAAATCTGGGAACAAGAGTTCAAAGTCAGAAGTCTCCATCTGTCGCCTTCATTTTGTTCCTGCTGTTGTTAGGTTTGCAATATCTGATCCCTGACTTTATGGCTAAATATCAAGGTTTACATGTGTGGCATACGTGGCCCTGGAAGCAGCCGTGATGTGCTAAAGAGGGAACTGGCGCACGCTAAAATACGCTCAGATTGCAATGCTGATGTCTACTCATCTTAACAAGCCTTGCGGCCTGGATGTTCCTCCCAGGGTAGGAATGAGGTGGGAGAGAGGAAGAAAACTTTGCTAGAGTTTGTCCACGCTCTTCCCTGACATAGTCTTCCTCATTGTTTCTAGGAGGAGATGTGTCTCGCCAAGCTGCCTGCTGAAGATGGAGAGTCGCATAAGAAAAACGGTATTTGACATGTGGGCAACCACAAGCAGCATAGGCAATTCCGGGCAACAATTTTTAATAAGTACTGCAGCCCACTGTTACTTTTTCTATACATGTGTGTTTTCAAGGTGCTTTTCTACACCTTCAAGGTCAAGTAAATGATTTCTTTGTAAGGCATGAAAGCTGAGCTTCTCCTGCATCTTAAAGGCCTCTGACTTGAGGGCTTTGAGGAAATCAATACCTCTTACTAGACCTACAGTAGCAGCAGAACTGGTAACACTGCATAACAGATTTGCTGACTACCATTTCGGACTTATTCTTTTTAATGAAGTCAACTAAAATGTTGTCTTTGAACTTAGGAGGAGCAGAATCAAGCCCTGAATCATGAAACGTTGGGCAGTGATGGCACTGCTTGGGTACTGCTGATGGTACTGATGGTACTGCTAATAATCCTTGTACTAAGATGCCTGTGGAACTGCAATGTCAGGGACTGACTGTGTTTAAAATGCTGCTGGGATTCATCTGCTCTCTGTGCACATCTCAGAGTGAACTGATAACGTGGTGAAGCTGGTCTCTGCTTCCTCTACCATTAAACATCACCACAGTGTCAGCTCCAGTTTAAAACTGGTGCCATGTGGCCCAGAACCACAGTCCATGGCTTTCCCTTTCTGCTGCATCTGAACCTCCAAGCTTGGGTGTCAATGGAGCCTCTATCCACACCCCAGCACCTCCTCCTGTGCCGTTCTTCTGCAGTGTCCCTGTGCCGCTCCTCTCCCTTCTCCAGCATGGAGCCGGCAACTAAGAAGACGTCGGAAGTCGTGAGCTCCCCATATTCCTGATTCCCCACAATTCATTTAGACCCATTTCCATCTCTTGTGCAAGTCAGAGAGCCTGAAGACATACGATAAACACCCTTCTCCCCCAAACAGCCTCTCGTCATCCATCTTCTCAATTGCAGTGGCCATTTCAGAAGTAATGGGCTTAACATAATTCATTGTGTTTAACCTCAGGCTATAGCTGAGCCTTTATTCTGACTTGAAAAAACAGGCAGCCATGAACCTACAGGAAACCATATTGCCAGCACACAGCTCAGCTGGCTGCAGACTAATCATCTTTTCTTTCCCTTTGTTAAACACATTCTTGCTCTTGGAAACTGTTCAAAAGTTCATTAAACTAATAATCCCATTCAAATCTTGCCTCATAAATGGATTTGTCAGTGTTGTTCCTTTCAGAAGACAGTCACTTTAAATTGTCTCTATTTTAATGGGTTTAAGGACAGATTAAATCATTGCTTTGGCCGTGATTTATCACTCCATATTACTTTAATAGTTGTTATTTGTAATGGCATTGGTGAATCACAGGCTTGTTTGTTTTGCATTTATTTCATGTTTTTCCCTTTATTAAAGGAGGCTGGGACGGTAACAGAGCTCCAAGTGACTTTTTCCAACAGAAACATATACATTCTTTCTTCCTGCATTGCTGAAGCTTTTTTTGCCAACCAGCACTCACTGCTCCAGGTCGTCTACGCAGTCCTTTCACCCAGCTAGTTCACCCCGCAGGTCAGCAAGGAGAGCTCACGGGGGTCACCACAGGGTTATTATAAAGCAGTTTCTCACCATGAGCTCTGTGACGTTAAATGATTCTGTGTATTTCTATTAGTACTAATTGACTAAGAGTTCACATTAAGTCACTTGTCACCAAAAGAGAGCAGATGTCTTGTGCTGCTCCCATAACACACAAGCTCTGATGCCCTGAGCTTACTCAAGGCTTTCCTGGGAAACCCTCAGAGTTATCTGTACTGCAGGAAGCTGTGCTTTGTGTTCAGAAGTAGGAGATACTTAAGAGAAAAGGAACACTGAATAAATGTTTGGGTATTTGGTTCTTCCAGAGTTGGTAAAACTTTCCCACGTAGCAAGCTGGAAGGACCTGGAAGGACATCTGAGTCACAGCCCTCCAGTTCAGCAGAATCTCTCCCAGCCCAGTCTTTTCTAGGCGGGAGGACACCAGGTGGGATCCCATGTCCTTGTCCAAATTGTAATGTAACACAGTTTAGAGATGGGGAGAATATACGGTTCACTCAAGAGAAAAGGAGGCACATACAGGAACAAATGATAGAGCAAAAGCCAGATCTAGCTTATCAAGGTAGGTGGCTTTCCTTCGTGTTGTCTCATGCATGTATGCCTGTCTGTCTGTGCAGTATAATCTTTGCTGTATTCCACTTTGGGAGCAAAAACATTTCTACCATGGACAAAATGAATTACAAACAGCACATTAACATTGTAAAAGGCTTTGCAATCTGGCAGGATAGAAGGTCTCAAGCTTAGTGTATAAAGAAAAATACTTTTTTTAACTTGCATTGGCAAAAAACTGATTACGAGGAACATGTAAAACATGGTTAGGGACAGTCCAAAGGCCCTGAGCAGGTTTCCACCTTATTTAATTTAGTATTTCCAACACTAAATTAAAAACAAACAAACCAACAAACAAGCCTACCCTTACTTACACTTAGACTTGCACCAAGATAACTCACTGTTCATTTGCTTCTTTTGTTACTGCAGCGCTAGTCTGTGAGTAAACCAAACCTAAAATTATGACTTCTCTGGTTTCCCCAAAGAAGGGTACCATATGCAGTTAGATTTTACAGCAGCGAGGAATTCTGATGTGTTAAAGTTACAAAACCTGGGTCAGGCAAGAGGTTGACCCAAAACTGGAGCTCTCTAGAATTGTTTCAGCGCACAGCAGAAGGATGAGGGACTAATACCATTTGGGAAGTCTACAAAGAAAATTGCTGGGTCTAGGACTCTGCAGGAGATGGCTGCCAGGCCCAGCTACAACATTGCAGCTGGTGACATCTGTAGCTGCTTTCTGAGCCCAGTAAAACATCCCTTAAAACATCATTCTTCAACAGATTTCTCATCTCAAGTGGTTTTATCACTGCTTGGAAAAAAGAGATTTGAAAGAGCTCAATAGCTGAAGGGCTAGAAATCCTGAAGGGGAGATTTGGATGCAAAACCTAGGAGATGGTTTGGGTCACTTGACACAGAGCATGGAAGTGCCTTGGGCAGAAGCTCCAGCCATTCTGTGATTTGCCAGCTCTCCCTGTGTTGCCCATCGTGATTCCACCCTTTGCAAAGAGACTGCTCTCCCAAGAGCCAAGAAACAATGATTTTTCAGTTGTCTTAATTTACGGTTGCACAGACTTCCTTAAACAGACCTTGCACTTATCCCTCTGGGGCTTTCTCTCTGCCTACAGCAATTGCTTCAGAGAGTGTTAGGAAAGCAGACGAGAAAATGAAAGAGGTAGCAGTGTGGTCCTTAATTCTCAGCAGGAGACTGGGAACCAGACACTTCAGGCCTGATTCTGACGCTACCACAAACTTTGTGTGTGGCCCTTATGAACTTACAGAACTGCTAATTTGGTATTGCATTATTTACATGTTGGCTAATGTCTGAGGCTTTAAAGTAGACAAAAATTTTCAGAAACATTTCTAACCTGGGAATTTGGGCTCCATTTTTAAAATGTACTTGGTATTTGGAGACTTCAGACTCACCAAAAGTTAAAAGGATTTAAGCTGCTAAGTCATTGTTGAAAACATGATCTGGTCACCTATGTCACTGAGTTCTAGAAACGGCCCGCATCCCCTTCAGTCAAAGAGATCTGGGATGTTTTATCTCAGGGATGAACACACTCAAAGATACCTGAGAGAAGCACAGGCAAAGGACACACAGGTCATGCTGTGGGATACACAGGGGTACCTCACCCATGAGTGAGTTAATAGCTGCTTTTGGTAGCTCATTTTTAAAAGACTGAGTCCCAACAGAGCAGTCACTGTCCACCTTTTCAGAATCTGCAACCCTAGCAAGTGGCCATGCACATTTGAACTGCAAGAGTAAACGCAGCCAGCCCCACGGTCCTGCCCCGGCAGCTCTACCGCCAGGATCTGTGTTCCAGAATCAGTCCAAACACTGCACATCTGACTGTCTGGGTGGACTGCATGGCACTCCATCCCATCCGAGCAGCATTCCCCGGCAAGTTCTGGAGGACGCTGGTGCAGCCCAGACTGCGCGTGGAACACGTTCTGCTTTGATCCTGCCCGCTGACACGGGAACACCTTCCAGGAACTACAGCCAGGCAGACTTAAAATAACCCAGAATTGGTGCTGGGGCCAGGGACCATCCTGAGAGCATGAAAACACAGCTAAGCCGCAGCACAAGCTGGAGGCTTGTCTAGCCGAGCCCTGTCTCCCTCCTTGGGTGGGAGGCCCTCACAGGTCCAGCTCTCACACCCATTTGTCTGGGGGTGAGGCTACAAGCCACAGCTTTAATTCACAGCAGGAAACTCAACGTGGACACCAGCCCATCAGAAACAGTACAGAGAGCCACCTCCCCTCCAGACCTCGCCCATCATATGAAGGCAGCCATCGGAGGCAATAAACTCTCAGTACAGCCCTGAGCCTCGACGGGTAGCAGAGAGCTGAAGGTGACCCCAGGGCCAAACCTTGAGTTACCAGCGTCCCTAGTAATGATGCTGGAAGCCCAACCACAGCCATCACTCCGTGTAAACGCCCAGCAGTCTTCCTGCAAGCAGAGAGGATGCTGATGGCTTTTCACAGCCCTGACAGGTGAGCCCTAAGGTGCTCTGATCCAGCGATCAAAGCGGCACACAGCAGTATGCAGCACCCAACTCACATGGGAGATCTGGGTTCTCTGCCTGCTTGTCTATCCCCTACGGCATGACCTTTCCTCCCACCCTAAGTCTGCAGAGCAGATTCCCTCTTGAGCTCAAGGAAAAGATATAAAAGCCAATTCTGTAAGCAGGTCTCTATGTGCTATGATAATAACCCAAGTTCTGCATCATAAAATAGAAAAGAACATTAAACGTACCCTCGTAAAGTGTCTTGGCCTCTTCTTCTCACTCTGTTTGCTGGCTGTCTTTCCTCATAGCCTGCAAATCTGTCTGTCTGCAAGTCCCCTTCATATTGACCCCGGGCTTGTTCCACATACAAAACTGCTGTACATCCCAGCATGAACCTTGCCAGCCATAATACCCCCATGGTGGCACGGATTCCTTGGTTCCCCTTGCTGCCCTGAAAGCTTCTTCCAGCTGGAGGGTCCCTGCTGCCTTGGTGGAGGATGGGTTTTGGCAGCAGCCCCTAAGTGCCAAGATGCCGTCCTGCCGTTCCCCTTCTAGAAGCAGAGATAGAGGAAAAAAGAAAGAGAGAGAGAGACACAAGTGTTCTTAAGGGCTTTCACATTTTTAAAATGATTGCTCATCCCAGCCTGCCCCTCCCCAGAATTAATACAGTGAGGTCATAAAATCGCACCGAGTTTGGCTCCTTGTGCATGCAGCCAACATGCTCACACTCTCCTTCCCTACCACGTCATTGCCAAAGACTTCCCTTCCCAAGAGCTGGAAACCAACAGAGGATCTCCAAGAGTCATGGTTCTGCCCTTGCATTCTCTTTCCCGCCCTCTTGGTTGAGAAGCAAAGTGACCAAGGAGTGTGTGTCCTCGCTGGCCTGCCCAGGGTAGTGGGTTATGATACGAACTTCAGCACAGCACCTGGGTTCAGCGGGGCAACATGAGACGCGGGGCCATGAAGCAAGAGGAGACCAGCTCTTTAAGAAAGAGCGGATCCTATTTATGGACCTCAGATACCTGGTATCTCTTGCTGACCGAGCAGAGCGGTCACAGGGAGTGCTAATAGCACATCAGGGGTCACGGTGCCAGTGCTGGGGTGAGGTGAAGCCTCCTGGGAGGGCCCCTGAGCTGGGGCAGGCAGCTGGGCATGGGAGGCCGTGGAGGGGAGGCGGGGTGCAGGGTCCGAAGCCTCTGTGAAGGGCAGAAGCGGAGCTAAGAGCAGGCCAAAGGACGCGGCAGGGAAGACTCTCGCCCCTGCCGCTGCGGGTACACCTCCGCACTTCTCCGAGTGCTCGTGCTCTGCAACAAAGCCTGTGACCTGGGCCAGAGGTGGGCAGGGACCAGGTCTAGGGTTTTGGCCCAAATCACACCACAGGTCCTCAGTCCCTAGAGACTTTCCACCCCAAGCAAGTCCATGCAGATCATTCCTGATGAACATGAACCCTTCCTGGGGAGGAGAGGGGCACGACCCTTCCCCTTCCCCAGGGAGGCAGTGACACAGCAGAGAGGGTCGCCAGGAAGCGGTGGGCAGCCCTTGGACCCCGCTGTGGGCCAGCGTGTGGAAAGCAGGGTGGCAGGGCTCAGAGGGGAAGCTGGGGTTCAGCTTGTGCCGTAGGGTGCCAAGGGGACAGGGAGCCCACGCCGGTCTCCGGAGCAGCTTTATTTTAGTCATTCCGGTCCTCCTGGGTCTAAGAGGTCTCTAGCCTTTGGGGGCAAAGAGAAGAGCCCCAGGCAAGGGTGAACCTACTGGTCCAACACAGACCCAGGTATGGGAGTGCTGGAGGAAGGGGACTTCAGGCCCTCAGAACTTGGTGGCCATTCTGCGATGAGTGAGACAGCCCCGGGGCTTGGACCAAGGGTGCTAAGGCTGGGCAGAGCGTGCCAGGGACACGCGGGGCTGCGAGGCTGGGCTCGGGCTGGGAGACCACGGAGGCTACGAGAGAGCCGGATTAAGAGGCTCTGTAAAACAGATCACAGAAGAACTTGCTCCCCAAAACGTACCCCCTTCTCCTGCCTCTTCTCCTTCCTCCCCCAGCCCCCACTGCCCCTCCCACTCCCCAAATCTCCCAGCCCTGCACTGGCATGTGCAAATGAGCGTTCAGCTGCGCCGCTGCCCACCCCCCTCCATCTGGAGCTGGGGGACCCTTCGCTCAGCTCTCCTGGGCGGGGGAGGTCGAAAAGCATCTCTCACCTCAAGACCCCAAGCGTGCTGCTGCGGGGAGGAATCCTCACAGCTCTCCCCCCTCCACCCAGACGGGAATATCTGCTCCTCGTGAGAGAGGCAGAGACGCCGAGTCCGCTCCTGCGGGGAGGGACGGGGCCCCCGAGCCTCCCCTAACTGTCCCCCCTGCTTTACCACAGCAGCACTTTCCAGTTCCAGCCCAGCCCCAGAGCAGGCAAAAATCAGCCCAGACAAGGCAGAAAATGTGTCTGAACCAAAAAAGAAAAGAAAAAAAAAATCCTCGCAGTTTGAGAGCAATGTCCCAGCTGGGAATCTCTCAGATCTGGAGGGCATGCATTTTTCAGGCTCTAATATTTCAAATGCAGTGAATGAGAAAGACAGAGTGGGAAGGAAAAGGCAGGGCTGGGAGCAGAGGCAGAGACAAAGAAACTGCCCTTCCTGCAGCCTTGCGAGCTCTGCTACTTCGCTACACACGCCTGTCTGCTAAGACGGGGATACGATTATCTCCAACGAGACAAAAGGGAGCGTTTCCTCTGCTCCCGGAGCTCTCAAGGTAGCACGCACAAGTAAAAGAGGTCGTAAAAAGCATAAAGTTTTACACTTGAGGACGTTTGCAGCCTTCGTGCAGAAATTTAAACCGAAGAGACTCCAGATGCATCCATTTCCTCACCGAGAAATTAGAGCCATGACAAATGATCGATACACAGGCACGTACTCCGAGAGCGTTAACACGAGTCTTACTCAGAGAGTATGGAAAAGTCATTTACACCATCAGAAGAGAGTTTAAAAAAAGACTCAGAAATTATTTTCAGCTCAGAGAAATTCCATCAAACACTGTTTGTAAGAAATACATTGACAAAGCAAAGAGAGAATCAATCACTGAATCAGACTTAAAACTCATCTGCAAGTTTGGAGGGGATCAGCAAAGACATTACAAAACCATGCCATTAAGTGTCCAAATTAAATTAATCAAAAAATGTTCAAAACACAATAAAATACAATAAGGCAGTTAAGCAATTGCAAAGTCAATTACAGATAAAGAGAAAGAAATCAGCTCTTAGCTATGCGGGTCTGGATTTAGTCTGAAACTGTTTAAATACCTTTATGTCCTGGAACTGGTGATGTGCCCAGAGCTCCTTTGTTTAGTGGAGATCTGGGCAGAAAAGAAGGGAATAAAACCCTCACCCTTGAAGGAGAGAAAAAAAGGTACAGCCTAATCCAAATTGGACAGGGGGAGGGCCTTGCCGCGGAGAAGGGGTGCAGGAGGAGTGGGAGTAGCAAGAGGACAACCCTGCCGCATTCTTGAGCCAAAAGTTTTTAACTTCAAGGAGGGGTTGGGCGGGGGGAGAGGTTGGGTTTAGCGAGAGACATTTGAATGCAGACACGATTATCACCTAGCCATTCCCTGCGAGCCGAGGACTCGCGGGGTTCAGTTCATTGGGGAACGTTTTCAGTTCAGCGGGATGCAGCGACTGCTTGTCCCAACTTTGCGCAGGACCCGCAGGAGGCGGATGGGCATTAATACAGTCATTTCGCATCAAAAGATTTGGTGAAAAATAACCCATTTTCGATTTGTAGCGGATTCTTCATACCTTTTTTTAAAAAGGATCCTGTAGCAAAAAGAAAAAGATTTCAGGTAAAAGGCACTTTTCTTGCGGATTATTTTCTGGCATTTGGCACCACTAATGTGAAACAATTATGGGAAGACAGACAAGTTGAAGAAAAGGTGACCCAGCCAAGGACCTTCACGCTCAGAAGTGGCCTCAGCTCAGGAGGGGAAATTTTTGAGGTTACAAGAATTTTTTCAAAATAAATAAATTAATTAATTAATTTTTAAAAATCAGTATGTTGGCAATATAACATCTTTCTTTTTAGCACGAGCTTTGTCTCAGTGTCAGCTCTTGGTCTCATTTCACTCTTCTCCTCCATTTCTTCTGCCTCTTGGTGTAGGAATTGTTTTATGATGGCTTTTCTTTAAATGAAAAATTAAGTGCACGTGGCCCTCCCCCTCTCTGAACTCGGTCTGCTCCGTGCCACTGCACACCAGCGACTTTTCCGGGAAGTGGAAGTCCCTAAGCGTGGAAGGACGACGTGCCAGCAGTCTCCCCAGAAAGCATGAGTCAAGCTGCTTTAGAGGTCAAAGAGGTTCAGATAAATTTCTGCACCAAGCAGAACCTAAACGGCTGTGCACAAAGTGCAGAGCAATGTGAGGAAGCCTATTACCCTACCGTCTGGCCCAGGGATCCTTTTTATGCCCAGCGGATAGGGGTTCAAATACGGCTATCAGATCAGTTCACAGAGGTGCAGAAACTCCAAGGAAAGCCCCAAGCTGACATGGAGACTGTCATCCCTTCTCCTTCCCTCCTGCCTCCCTTTGAAATGTCCTCACTGTCTTCTTTGTTCTTCTCACTCCTCCTAATCAGCCCCCTACCAGCTTTATAGAAGTCAGAATCATGCTCAGCCTAATTAACAACAAGCTTGTGGGGACAAACAGAGAAAAGGCAGACCTCGTTTTCACAAGCAGCCAGTAATAGAGCATTTGGAGGAATGCAGGTCTATCAAGAAGTCTGCAGTGTTTTGAAGAGTTTTAGTGCCCAACAAGATACTGTTCCTAAACCTTCAATACCTATTTCCGTTAAAATGAACGTGGACTTTACCTAATTGAGAATGGCAGAAGTGGGTCACCGAAAAGAGCAGCAGAGTAACGAAAGCATGAGAAACTGCATTTTCCTCATTCTCAAGGGCACAGCAAGTTGGTGACAACTGTTGACACAAAAGATTCCCGTTCTGGGTCTAGCCTAGTTTAATCTTTGCTAACTCCTACACTGTAACCATCACAGTGTTTATGCAGGCACCAGATATTTAATGTTATTTTGGCACCTAAAAATACATATAGGGTCTTAGTTGTAATTTCAGAAGCTCCTAGAAATCGGCAACTTTTGACACCAAATATTTTAGAAAGCAGACCCTGAAGTGTCAGAACTAGGTGATGTGACATATATGGAGAAGTTTTCTCTTTTCTTTTCCAGGTGCAAAATCAACCACAGGCCATTACTTTTGGAATGCATTTGTAATGCCGGTTAAATTTTATTTGGGCCTGCAGTGCGGGGTATCCGGGCTAGTGAAGACTGTTCTTTGTGCTTAGAATAGATGCTATTCTGTGTCTCACCTCTGGCATGATCCTGCTCAGCCCACTTCCTCTGTTAATTCACGTGTAACTGATCTCAGGGAACACACTTAATTAACATTTGCCTGGTGCGTTCCCTCTCCTCTCTCTGTAGCCTCTCTCCAAGGGTGGCAAGTGGGACACAGTCCTACAAAACACTGGCACGCTACGGAAACATGCTTTTTTCTTTGCATTCCACTTGGGATGGTTAAGAAGCATTTTAATCCATCCGACATATGCAAATCTCTATGAATGTGATGCTTTTAGCTCCCTCCCCGATTTTCTGGAGCTGGGCTTTTCAGCACAGCTGCATGTGATTAGGGCTCAGCAAGCCCCAGGATTCAGACAGCCCAGCAAGATCTCCTTAAAGCTCATTCAAGCTTCTGACCAGTTCTTTATTTCTTCACCGTCAAATGCTTGTTGCTGGCCTAAGGAGTTACAAACGTTTGTATGTATTTGTCTAGCTCCCCATCCGTTCCCCCGGGGATGGCTGGGGGTCTCGGTATTGCTTTGGGCACAGTGATCTATTCACCCGGATCGTTCCTAGGTGTAGCTGGTCCTAGGCACGGTGGGGAAGGTAACTGAACCCCTACAGCGTGTAATCTGCCTCTGATGTTTGCGTCCAACACAGATTTACACCAGGCCTCAAGCTGGGGATGGGGGAGGGAGCTGGAGGAAAGTCGTCTTTCTTTCAGGCAGTATTGGGGTAGGTGCTTGTCCCCTGAGAAACGGGAACCGGCATGGAGCCCGCACGTGTGCCGGTGGAAGCAGGGGGACAGCGGGCATCTCTTGGCTGAGTTCTCCTGTGGTCCACAAAATTCTGCTGGGAAGAAACTCGGAAGTGTGAGGAGCAATAGGATGGCAGAATGTACTGCCTAACTAGCCCATATAAAGTTACTCTAGATAATTAAACAAAAAGCAATGGCCCTTCTCTAGGTTTTGAGAGTCAAATGGAGAATCCCCATCTGTATAAATAAAAATCTGTAGACAGATAAATACCAACCACAGGACAGATCTATCTGTAGCAGAGGTTACTATAGGACAGGTATGGTATCCACTATTTTAATTCACACTGCCTAACTGACTGAAATAATTAAGTTAGAGGGATTTTCTTAGCATGACATTTGTGGCTTCAAAATCATCCCCAAAGAAAATTCTGAGCACCAAAACTTTCCTGTTTTCCAGCTCTATAATTTGGCCAGTTCAAAGATGTTATATCTCCCTTGCCCTGAAGAAAACACCCCTGTTTTGGTCTCCAGGTTTTCTTCATAAGTATTTCAGAGTGGTGATGACCGGGTATGAATGCTCTGGATCTCGTCCTGCGAAGCTCTCCAGGAGCATCTCCTGTGTGCACTGGTGGAGCTGGCAGCGCGTGTGATGTCCACACTCATTTCTCTGAAATGTGGCTTAGTGTTCCTCCTTTACACCCAAACCAGTTGTTACGGATCACCTTCTTTATAGGCTGTTTTGTGTCATATATGTGTCTTTTCACTTTGTGCAATTAAGGAGAGCCTTCCTGGCCTGCATTTCACAGTGTCATCTGAGACACTCACTTAGGAAAGGCTCAAAGACTGCTGTGACAGTGCAGAGCCTGCACAGCTTAATAACTATGTATGTGTGTAAACAGACTGTAAAATACAGTGAACAGATATTTCCCTGGCATTTTTCATCACCTAATCAAAATAACATGTAAAATCCAAATTGCTACATTCCTGATCAGTAGGGTTACAGTCATTCAAATCACGGTATAATAACACATTCTAGTCTATACTGTTTCAATTTTTTTTTCCATCCCAGGTACCTGGGAATCTGAGTGCTCTGATATTCATCATTATGAACATAATGGCCAAACTGAAAAATAAAGGCGAGGGATCATTACAAGATGGTTTTATGAATGAAAAATAAACAAATTTTTAGCTTGATGTAAACATAAAATTTGACTTCAAACGATGCACTTCATTTTGTTTTGTTTTGGTAGGATTTTTTAATTCTTTTTAAATTATTATATTTAATCAAACTCCTAAAATGTTTTTTGAAATGAAAAGTATAGCATATAATTTTACATTTAGTGACATGTAAGATTTGCAAGTAATTAATTTCCTGTCAAAACTATTTGACAAACTCAGTAAAAATTCACAAGCTTTTTACATTTGCCAAGGAATTTTTACCTTGTCTCTTATGGGCCTCTGGACAATAAGTAACACATATGGTCACCTGAAAGGCAAGAGAAAAAGATCAAATCTCTTCATTTTGGTTAGCTCTAGGATTCATGTGCACTGCGTGTGACAATCCTACGGAAAAATTACATGAAAACATCATGAATTAAAGTCAATGTCATCATGAAAATGCACAGGGAAGCGTGTTTAAGGTTTCCTAGCCAGGTTTAACTCCAGCATTTTCCTTTTTAATGGCTGATTTGGCTACCTTAGGGCTCTTTCTCTGAGCAATAACATTGTATCAGATCTTATGAATAAAAGTATAAGGAGAGAGAGGAACTTGGCTTTTTCTGTTTCTCTTCACCAGTGTCAGTTCTGATATACATATTATTATACCCTTTTTCTGCATTTTTGCATAAATGTGTAGGAAAAGATGTCTTTTTGCTACTCAGTGGACATCAGTGACTGTCAAAAATATATAACAAAGCTGAGTAGTTTCAACTTTTCCATTTTTTACTTCATTTTAGCTGTGTAATCTAAAAAATGCACTGGCTAAAATTATTTGCTTTCCACATTAGTAAATAGATGATCACCAGATCATCTGATCGCCAGATCAGAATGATCACCAGATTTTCAACATCAGAACAGACTGTTGTATCACCTTGTCTGGCATTCCGAATAATGCAGGCTAGATCATTTCACTGCCTCACTTTTTGCTGAGTCCAATAACTTGTGTATGCCTTAAGCATATATTTTAAAAGGTCCCATATAGACCTCGAGGCAAGAGGATTCGTGACCCAAGTTCTCTACTCATGCAGAGCATACAGAAGGTAACAGATGAGCCTAGGGAACAGGTCATTCCTGTCCTAAGGTCTAAAACAGCCAGATGATCTATTCTCTCATGACTGTCAAGGGATTACAGGGACAGCTGAAATGCATTCCTACTTCTAGATGTCTGGAGTTACTGAGGGGAGTCCCAGTGTCACTACAGCTTGCCAATAGATCAGGAGTCGGCTGAGGTGGCATGCTCCTGCCCACAGCTCATGTCAGAGCAGCATAGCCCGTGGTGGGAAGGGTTAAGAGATGTTCTTTACCTTGCCTTTATCATGAAAATGTGATCTTGTCTGATCTCCACAGTAGAGAATCGACTACCTCCCTTAGGAATTTTTGCCCTCATTAATCACCCTTTGATCTGCTGGCAGGTTAATGGGAGGCAGCCATCTGTTTAGGTCAGTGACAGCAGATGACCCAAAAAGGGTGCAACTGAGCCCATCTGCTGACAACGGGAAAATAGCGGTGGCCTTCACCTCCTAGAACACTGCACATCGCTGCTCCCACGCGTTGTCTAGATGTCCTTTACAGTTCACAAAGAAAACTGAACATCCTGAAGGCTCACACTAAGGCTGGTGTTTAAAGTACCTCAGGCACATTGCACCTCAAGACCGTACAGTTCAGATCCAACCATCACGGCCTGCAGCAAGCCCTGGAGGAGCTGCTCTCATAAAAGCAGGTTTGGTGTCCTCTGAAAAAATGCCTCTCTTGAAGATCTTCTCCAAGTAAGGTAAAGGGTCTAATTTTCTGGAGGGGGGATCTGACATTGCAAACGTCCCCACTGGGTGCACTTTGGAATTAATGCTGCAAAAGAAGCCCCAGGCCTGAGGAGGGGCATCGGACTTCCAGCACATCAGGTGACGGGCAGCTGAGAGGCAGGGGAAAGGACCAGCAGCCTCGTTGCAGAGCGCTTAGCAGTTTCAGCTGCTTGGAGCACCGGCATGGGGGATGTTACTGCAGGTCTGGAACCGGTGGGAGGAGGGGGAGAGAAGTGGAAACTGAAGAGGAAGGTTAGGGCACCAGAGGTGAGAAGGGAGCAGGAGGAGAGATGCAGGACAATAACGTGTTAACGATGGTTCACAGCCATCAGCCTTCCCATTGCTCGCAGTTCCCAGAGCAGGATGTGAAAAGTCCTGCAGCCTCTCAAGCCCAAGATAAGGGCATTTTAATAGTACAAATGATCTTTTAGTCCATCGATTTCCAAAAGCAGAAAGGCCTGATAAAACCAGCATGACTGAAGTGCCAAACACAGAGCACTGACTGGCACTTACTTATTTTCTTTGCCCTTGAGTCCTTTGGGTCATATTGTCCAGATTTTCTACCCAGTCATGACAGACAGAAATGACCTAGGTCAGGCAGAAGAGGACATCTTTCTTCCAGACACCCAGACCAGGAGCAACCCTCTGGTGTCAACGCTGCTCACGCTCAGTTCTCGACTCCAGCCTGGCAGAGGAGTCACCACTACTCCGGACGGCTCGCAGCCGCTAACGGAGTCTGTTGTGGCGTTCCCCTCGCCGTGGGGCTGGCCTCAGACGTCCTGGTGGAGCAACTGCAGAGGGAGGAGAAGAGTCCAAGCCTCCCTCTGCTACGAACAAGGGATCCCACCTGGGGCTGTGTGCTGGCTGGCGGGAGGCAGCCCTGTGCTCTGAAGGCCTGGGCAGATGCCACGCTTGCCAGCTGCTTCCTTCCCAGGGCCAGCCCGGTTTGCTGTGGCAAAAGCCCGTGACGCCTGGAGAAGCAGAGCCGTGGGGCTGGCCATGCTGCCGCTGCTGTCACACTGAGCCGACTGCTCTGGAGGCCCGTCCGCACAAGCCCTCAGAGGAACGTTGCCTTCGAGGTGGGAACGAGCGAGTCCACCTCTCCACCACCTCCCACCTGCGAGGCTGTCCTGCCTGAGCAGATCAGCCTTCGGGGACCAAAGAAGGAAAGCCGAGTCCAGCTGGGCTGTGAGTCACAGCATGAGCTCCAGCAAGATGCATTCTTGGCTCTGTCAGTTTTGCATAAGTTAAATTTGGATTAATTTGGATGAAAGTCTATACACTAAGGCGGGGATTCAGTCAGTGGCATTTAGATGAGAACAGGTCAGACCCAGTCCCTGATGGGATTGCCACTGGAAGTCAGAGAAGCTATGAGTTGACCCCAGGGAGGGCTGAGTGGCATCGCAGGGGAGCCCAGGGGCCAACACATGCTACCAGGTCTTCACTGTTTTCTGCCTTTCCTGGGACTGCAGAAATACTCCCTAATTCCGTGCATGTGTGTGAGGCATTACGTAACAGGAGCGTGGTGTTCCTACGGGAATTGTAACGTGTACTGCACAGAACAGACGCATGTGCTGTGCTGGAGCCAGTGGCAAGGATCGAACTCCAGGTACCCACTCACGATAAGCTGCTATCAGTGCTCTGCTCAAGCCAAAGCTCCTGTCTGTGAGTAACATTTCCAGCCCGAGAGCTTGCGATCACAGTTGCAACATTCCTTTTGTTTTCTAGGAATTTGACTCCACCAAGGAGGGAAACCACAGGGAAATTGCTTCAGTGTGCGCTCTAGATGGGGAGAGAAGGGATGGGGCTCAGGCATGATGTATAACACAAGTCAACAGTCAAGACTTTAAAAACCACACTTGTATTTAAACCTAAGGAAAGTAACTTTTTTCTCTTTAGCTTGGCAGACAGCAGCAGCCATGCTGAGCCCAGGCAAGTATAGATCAAAGCCAGGCAAGTATGCTGTGAAAAATCAAGCACTGGACATTTATTAAGATTTTATTCATAAAAAGCCATGCAGTGAGTGCAGTGGGATTTCACTGTGGAACTTCTGACATGGGAGCTGCCTTATTTAGAATGAAAATTGCCTCTTTCTCCTGCCAGGAGTAAGGTGATCCTTCCATTTCCTGCGAAATTCAGATCAGGGATACAAACACCTTTATTGTTGCCCTCAGATGGGCTGGAGTTTGCATGCAACCCTCACTTGGGGGGGAGTTGCAGCCGTGGAGTCATCTCCCTGCACTCTCCAGGCAGATGCCCGACGCAGAGCAAAGTCTCCCTACCACTGCTGCATACTCTTGCCCCGGAGAGGCTCACCGGACATTATTCCCTTGTCTCTTGGTTGAATTCAAGACACCCCCCCCCCCCCTTTTCAAACCTTTTCATTTGAGGCTCTTTTCTCCCCTTTGTGAAAACTGTAGCACAGAAGTTTAACTTGGCAACGGTGCCGGAACAGATGGAGAACACTGGACCAGCTCCCCACATCCCAGCAACTTCTGCTCAGTGCTGCATGGAGGATTTCCAGCCATCTTCCCACTTACATGAACTTGGGGATCTGCCAAGGAAAAGCCTAAAACCAGTTTTCAGATAGAGAAGCTGAAACTTTCTTTAGGATATCAGCAATGTCTGAAGCTCTCTGGACAAGTCACCATGTGAGTGTACTTCCTCAGTGAAAAGTCCAAAATCCACCAATTCTACGTGAACTAACTTTCCAGTGAAAAAAGAAGTTAATTTTAGGGAAAGTTGTGATAGCCTTTCCTGCGACTCACTTTGTGGAGGTGTTGGGGTGGTGAAACCCACAGAGTTTATCTTGGAGAAGACGAAAACCAGGGAGAGCTCTGCGCCTGCCTTTCAAGCACATCCACACACTTCTGGGCCCAGCCATGAACAAGACATGGGTTGGAGTCATTCCTCAGGAGAGAGAACATCCTTATTTTTCCTTTCTGTGCAAACAAGCAGAGAAAAAAACATGTTCAAGCTTGTGAACATTGTTCACAATCCAAAGCTGGAGCAGCCAGTTGGCACAAGGACACACAGCAAATGAATGAACCCACCGCAATTGGAGAGGTCCAGGTGGGAAGGGAGGGCAAGGGCTCTCCCTTTATCTATTTTAATACTGATCTTTTTACAACATGCAGCACAAGACAGATTAGTTAAAATCACAGCAATGAGCACAACTTGATAAAGTTTGCAAACAGATCTGAAGTTGCAATGGGTAGAATTTTCCTGTGGAGAGCAAATTTGCTGGAAAAAAATTGTTTGAGGTTGTGGAACCATCTGCAAATTCTTTCAGCTAAAACAAAGGAGGATATAACATATATTTTGGGGAAATTCAGAACTTTTAGTTTTGATATTTCTTAGATTTTCTTTGTCTTTTTCTTTTTTTTTTCAAAACAAAAATAGGCAGAGGACCAGGTGGGATGCATCCATGGGTGCTGATGGAGCTGGGCAATATCACTGGGAGCCTGCTCGCAATCACCTTTGAAAGGCCAACTGCATCCTGGGCTGTATTAGCAAGAGTGCAGCCAGCTGGTCAAGGGCAGCGATTATTCCCCTCTATTTGGCACTTGTAAGACCACATCTGGACACTGTCTCTGGTTTCCGGCTCCCCAGTACAAGAAAGACATTGATATACTGAAGCAAGTCCAGCAGAGGCCACCAGGACTGTCAGGGGCTGGAGTACATGATGTATGAGGGAAGGCTGAGGAAAACGAGTTTGTTTAGTCAGAAGAAGAGAAAGTGAAAGCAGAGGATGCTGGTACTGTCTACAGCTACCTAACCGGAGGGTACGGAGAAGCCAGAGGCAGACTCTTCTCAGAGGTGCACAGTGAAAGGCTGAGATGCAATGGGCAGAAGTTGAACAAGGGAAATTCTCTTCAGACATATAGAAAACCTTTGTTAAAATGAGAACGATCGAACACTGGAAAGGAGCACGGGGGATGCTGGAATTTCTGTCCTTGGAGATATTCAAACCTCATCTGGACACAGCCTGGCAACATTCCCAAACTTGATCATGCTTTATGTGGAGAAGGACCAGTTCAGAAGTTTCTATGGGATATCTCATGTCAGTTCTTCTTGCAGCCGGAAACTGTATGTAAGCTCTCAGTGGCTATGTCCATTTTAGAAACTAAATAGACCACGCACTGTTCTCTGGCCCCAAGGCTGAGTGGCACTGCATGGCTTGTGTCCACATGCCAGTACTCTCTTGCCTCCCAGAACTACATGGATGCATCCAAAGGACCTGCTGGAGAGGTCCCTGCACAAGTTAGCCCCCTGAGAAACAGTATATCCACCCAGGCGGATCCCTCCTCTGAAGTGGCTACAGAACTTCCTAGATCCCAGCCAGCTCTTTCAGAGCCAACTGCGGCAACTCTTCATGCAGCTGCACTGCCCTTGACGGATCTTCTTTGATTCTGCTCTAGTGACATTGCCTGCATTCAAGTGATTAACTTGTTCTGTTCAAAGGATGTCCACAAACTGTGATTCATCTGCCTGTTCAAAATCAGTTGGTAAATGCGAACATATCTTAAGGTTCATGCTGCCAGGCCATTCCGTTCTTCACTTGTTGTCCCAAGATAGGCCTCCATGGAAGGTGCTATGCAAAACTGCATCTGGACTGGGAGCATGTCAGAGCGCACGGGCAGCAGTGTGTGAACAGGGAGGTGGAACAGTGTTTGCCTGATCATCACGTAACTGAAGACCAGCGCCACAGACCACAAACCATCCCAAGCAGGAAATTCAGTTCTGTGTTCTCCCTGCAGTAAATTGCAATACTTCAGCTGCTTGAGCATTTCTCTCTAATTCTGCCACCCACACTTCGTGTTATACCATGAGAAGGGAGCAGCAGCTACAGTCAGATCGATAAACTAACATGGAAGCCTGAAGGTCCTTGCCCTGAAGATGATTAGCATAGTGTGGATCATGTCCAGATGCTTCAGCTCTCTTCCTGCCCCAGAACAAGGCAGTGACATCTAAACTGGATCATGACCTCACTTATCCTCTGAACAGTGTATGGTAATCGGCTGGAACAGTGTTCATTGACTTGCTCCAAAATTGTGCACTAGCAATTTTTTAACCTGAGCAAGTACAGGCCAGTGGTCAGGCCTGTGCAAAGGTCTCTTTGGTTACAATCAGAAATCTTTGGGATACTTTTGAAACAGATTATTGAAAAACAGAGAAAGACCAAAAGTGATGAGAACAGACTTGTGTCCACTGATTTCTCAATGACACTGGCCATTTACAAATGGCTAGACAGGGTAAGGATGCAGGATTCCTGTCTTTAAATCACGGAATTGCAGCACATAGCCTTCTCGTAAGAGACACACACAGCAGACGTCTTTGTGTCTTGGGCTGTCTGGTGGAAGATAATTGTCTGTCTCTTGGGAGTTGCATCATTATTGCGTCCTCTCGTGAATATTATTGATATTTTGAGATCTGGGAAAATAGACTTTCCTTTTTATTCTTCTGGCTCTTTAGCAGACTGCTTGTCAGGGCCATGTGAGAGTCACCATCACCTGGCTCTGGTATGAGTTAGTCTATCAGCTGATGTCATTATTTGGCCATAGTAACCCGAATGTCTTTAGTTCGTCGCCTGCAGGGTCTCTTTTCCAGTTCAGTGTAATGAGAGAATAAACCAAGTGCCAGCAGGAAATCTGTTTCCTTTTAACATATATAGATTCAAGCTAATAGCTTAGCTCTTACTTCTTTGCCTTTCCTGGGCGGCGCAAAGCACACTTTCTTCCTAGCTCTCTCTTCCTGGTGCTAGCTGTGAACTAACAGTAGAAGCAAATTTTCCTCAGTGCCAACACCCACATAACTCATTTGCTCGAAAGAGGCAATTCATGCTGTCTGCATCTGACATGTGACATGGTGCAGGCAGTGCACGAAGGGCTGGAGAAGCTGCCAAGGGGGACAGGAGCTCTGCCAGCAGAGGTGCTGGTGTGCACTAACACCGCTCCCATGAGTTTCTATTTCTGGTACATGTTCAAGACTCTCACCAAGACAGCAAATTAAAAGCCTGAAAGGGCAGGATGACCATCTAATTTGACTTCCTGAATAACACAGGCTTAACTGTGCCTGTGTTGTTCGTTATGTTGTCTATAATAAAAATCTGTGGGAGTCACTTAACGACAATTTAAAGGCTAGCGGTACAGCTAATATGCTCAATATGGCTGAATCTTGTCACATAAGTCAGATTTCTTAGACAAGTTTGGTTAAAAGACAGTGTGGATGTAACAGAAAAGAGGCTGGCAGAGCAGCTACTGCATGAATGACATCAACAGGGCTGGTACTACACAGGTTAAGATCTGTTTAAAAGTTATCAATGTGGATCATGAGCATGCGAGAATATTTCTAGCTATGAGACTTTCTGATGCTTTTATCAGAGACTAGGAACATTTGCAGACCCCGAATTGCACAGATAGTTAAAAATGATGAGGACAGGGCAGACCAAGTGAGCTGATCCATAGGGGATGTATAGGAGCTCTGGTAAGGCTGAATAAAGTGCCTGACCACGCAGCTGGGGAGGCCGATCTGCTCAGTTTATCAGAACAAAAGGAAGATGGAGGGATGACTTGGTTACCATGTATTAATGATGAATATCATTGGTGGGGCAGGGGGGGATTATGGATACAAAAGGACTTTCTAACATTGTGGAAAAAATATAATCCGCTGGATGCCAAAGCCAGATGACTTCAGATGAGAACTAAGGAAAACACTTTTAATAGTGAGGGTGATTTACCATTGGTAACAAACTGCCAAGAAAGTGGTGGATTCCCCAGCGCTTGACATCTTTGGAGCAAGTCTGGGTGCTTTGCAGGAAGAAATGCATTAGTCAAACTGAGTGATTAGGCTCGGTACCAGGATAAATGGGTGAAATTCGATAGTCTCTGACATACATGAAGTCACCCTCAATGATCTAATATCCCTTCTGGCCTCTGGCTCTGTGAAGCTGTACCATCATATAAATGTCATCACACTTGCTCACTGCATCTGTGATGACTTCCCAGTCCTTCCCTCCTCCATACAAAAAATAACAACCATGGCATTGACGTTTCCAACTAGAAATACCTGAATACCCTGGGTATTCTCTGGGTCTGCTCGTCCAGGCCCATTTCTCTGGGCCTTACTGTCCAAACTTGTTCTTCAAACTTTCTCCTTATGGCCATATTTTCAATAAAAGACAATTTGGGGCCTCCCCTAAGACCAGACACACCAAAGCTGCTGTTGGTTCTATGATAGCTCAGCTGCACCCAGTAAGTTCCCAGCAGCAACCAGTGGGGCCTATCAGTGCCCATGAGCATCCCTCCACAGCAGCAAGGAGTGGGGAGCTGTACAGACCAATTACTAGCAAGTTACCCACAGAGTCTGTTGGTCGCATCTTGTGTCCCAATGGCTTCAGCCAAACTGAAGACCTCTCTTAAAGACCAGAAGTTATTATTCTTCCTTGCTTGTGCGACTGAAGAGTTCAGAGTGAGGTCCACTGTCTTTTCAGGGTCTTTCTCCTCATTTGAGACACACAATTCCATGAGTGTGCATCTTGGCACAGAGATCAGAGAGACTTCTGAAGCTGCCACCCACCATGTTCATCACACCTGGTCTCAGCAAAGTGCTGAAGTGAAATTCACTTGATCTTAGACCATGGGCTCAGTAGTCATGACTGATCTTTTCTAGGTCACATTTTTTAGCTCCCATGTGGAAGAGGAGTAGGAACTAATAGTCCGTGGGTTTGATGAGTGTCAGCTGTATCTCCATGACAACCTGGATCTTGGCTTGAAGCAAGCAGCAGCAAACTTCCCATGACTCAGTGTCAGGTAGGCAGCTGGGTGCCTCACTCCCTGGCAGATGGGAGCTGCTCCCCCCACTAATACCCACCACCTCTTCTTTTCCCTGTTGGTTTTGATCTGTTGAGTAGGAGATGTTGGCCCAGTTGTCTCTTCCAGTGGAACTTGTTCATCCTCCTCATCTGTTGGCAGGACTTCATGTCTGTTCTTCATCTACTTTTTTTGCAGATGAAGGAAGAGCTGCTGTCTCGTCACAGTGGAAGAATCTTGTGCTTGGCTTTTGTTTGCTGGGGGTTGGGGCACAGGCAGAAGGAGCATTTGGCATTGACAGCAATCACAAGGAAAGTGAACCGTGGCCAGGATGCATTCAGTCTGCTTTGCAGGGTATGGTCTCATCTGAAGTCCTAATGTGTGGACAAAGCAACCCAAGAGAGTCTGTGTTGGAGGAATGCCCCAGGAGGGAAGCTGCACATCTGATAACCCCAATTATCATCCCCAGTATCACGACAGCCATCAGGACACGGCAAAAGACACTGCAACAGGGAAGATCTTTCAGGGGAACAGCTTGATATTTCCAAATGATAGCTCCCTAATAACATGGGTAATTAGCACTGCCAGCCTTATTGCTCTATTTTACACTGGCAAAAGTCCAGCCTCTGTCAAGGGCATGCCTTATATCGAGCTAGCTGGTGCAGTTCTTGTCTGGGGACATGTAGAGCTACAGGATGCCCCTCAGCTGCCGGTGTCCCAGCCTGCTCCTGGTTCCATGGAAGGGACATGGGTGAATTGTCCACCTTCAGACATCCCAGATACATAAAAATGCATGATAACCACCGGGCTTCTTCAACACTTCCACTACAGTTACAGTTGATTAAAGGCTTTTGGTTTCAGAGCAGCTTGAAATGTTTATTTTGCAAATCATGTTGGTAGAATGGGGGAAAAACCAAAACAGAATATTTGCCTTTTTCATGATTGCTTGAAAATAGATTAGAATACCAAGAAAATAAATAGGTTTAAAAATTACTCCTTCTGGGTTTGGTCACATAGCTGGTTTCTATGTCTTGACTCCCAGACTTTCAGCACAGGGCAGGGGAGCATTTATAACGCTTCAGCTTTAATGGCAAACACACATATCAGAAAATCCACTGTCAATATAGTAACCAAGCTGACCTCAGCAGCATTAAGAAGCATAATTTCCAAAATGTAGTGAAGATGAGACAGCAATGTGTAACCTTCTACTGAAATTCCCCTGGGAATCAGTCAGTCACATTTTTTTGCAGCATTTTGAGTGACACTTTTTATGTGCAGGCCTCCTGCCACCTTCGTTTGACTTCCTGTGTCTTGCGATGGACCATTTTTGAGCTTGGAGGAGGTGAGCCTTGATTATCAGCCAGCTCTCCTGAACCCCTCTCCTCTCCAGGGCCACATCCCCTGGGATTCTTCAAAGTAGATCCCTGAATGGGCCAAAGTGTGTTCTCCTGAAGTCCAGTGTCACGATCCTGCTTTTTGTCTTGTTCCCTCCTCTCATGATTCTGAACTCCAGACTCATGGTCACTGCAGCCAAGGTTGCCCCCACCTTCACGCCCCCAACCAGTTCTTCTTTGTTTGTAAGTATGAGGTCCAGTAGAACACCTCCCCTCATCAATTCCTCTATCATTTGTGCAAGGAAGTTATCATCAATGCACTCCAGAAACATCCTGAATTGTGTCCTGCTTTGTTGCCCTTCCAGCACATATCGGGGTGGTTAAAGTCCCCCAAAAGGAGCAAGGCCCGTGAACATGAGGTTTCTTCCAGTCATCTGAGTAAGGCATCATCTGCTTCATGATCAGGCAGTCTGTAGCAGACACCCACCACAACAACGTTGCCCATATTAGTCTGCTCGCTAATCCTGATCCACATGCTCTCGGCTGGGTCATCACTGGTCAGCAGAGCTCCACGCATTCCTGCTGTTCGCTCCTATCAAGGGCCTCCTTGCCTTCCTGGCCTATCCTTCCTAAAGAACCTGTGTCGATTCCCAGCAGCACTCCAATCGCGTGAGCTATCCCACCATGTCTCTCTTTCCACTACATAAATCACAATCCACAAAAGCCATCTTGCAACACCTGGTAATTTTCTCAAGACTTAGTGCAAGGCACCAAGCACTTCAGACCTGCAACATACTCCGGCAAGACAGCAGGAGCCCAAAGGAAGCACCAGTGTCAAGCACTGCCAAGGAAATTGTTAGATGTAATGTTCCCAGGTGTCGCTAGGAAGCGAAGCTTATTCCACGCAGAAAAATGCCAAAAAAGTCTTCTCAGCAGTTGCAGGTGATAAAACAAGAACAAACAGCTACAAGTTGCAGCTTGGGAGGTTCAGACCGGACATTAGGAAAAGCTTCCTTATTAGGAAGGCAGAGCAACACTGAATCCAGTGCCCAGCGAAGTTGTGAGATCTCCATCATTGTGAGTTCCTCAAGATTCAGCTACACAAAATCAGAGCTGACCTGACCTGTTACTGGTAACAGTCTTGTCTCAAGCAGGAGGCTGGACTACGTGACCTCCACAGGCCTCATTCAGCCAATAACTCCATGATAACTCTGCCTCAGGGAAGGAAGGGGATTCTTTTTTAACATCAAATGTTGATGTGCTTGTGCCAGACATAAACATACACAGCCAGTGGCTCAAGCAATCTGTGCACCTCACTGGATGAGCCCGAATGGGACAGGATCTCTCCAGCTTCGCATGAGCCTTAGGAAGATTGTCCAGGGAAGACTCTCAGTCCAGGGTTTGAATTCACGCTTTCTCTCATGGGCCAGAGGGAAATTTTCTCCTTTTCACCCTGGAATCTTCTATCTTCTCTTTCCCCACTCCCTTTCAGCCCAGTCTCTTGAGTTTCTATGGCTGTTTCTGCAAGGACAGACAAGCACAAGGAAGCTTATGCCTCCTCTACAGCTGCATCTCACCCAGTGTGTACAGGGTTTCCTAGTCTTAGTCACTGGAGACATGAGTTCATTGAGGCTCCCTCCAGCTAATCACTAACAGGCATGGAAAAAACCCCTCACACACCGGAGGAGAACATAAACATCAATGTGATGTGCACAGGGTTACGAAGACAGGAATATATGGAACAGATGGTTTCATTTTAATAAATATTCTTATATTTCCAGTGCTTTTTTTATGGCTTGTTACTGAGCTGTGAATAGCAGTGCTTGTTTTGTTGTTATTGTTGTGTTTTATGAGGACAATACCATGTCCATAACTGCAGACATCAGATATCCTGGTGGGGAAGATAAGCTTCCTGCAAGAGCTCTTGGCTTCTGCCCAGGTCTCTGTTCACAACTTGTGGGATTGCTTAGGTTCTGACAGGAAGGGGGGCCACAACTCTGGAGTGGTCAAGAAACCCCATATGCTCTGAAATATTTTATCTGATCTTCCTTCTTAAACAATTTCAGCCCCAACAGTTGGATTCTTCAAAGTCCTCCACACTTTCTTTGTGCTTACAGGCAATTTCCTGACAGTCTTCAGCGTGCGGAGAAGAGGTCTGTCTGCCCTGCTAAGCCCGAAGGTGGACATGTGCAGCATACGTCTTGGAGCAGCTGCTAGAGAGTGCACTGAAATAGGGTTTGGTTCAAATGTGGGTGTGGATAAGGGGAAAGTGATGGGGAAAAATACACTTTTCTCCTTTTCTCTCTTTTAACAGCTCCTGGTCCTCTGTGGCTATCGAGTTGAAATTTGAAAGGGCAAATGCTAAAAGGCAGGATCAGGCCTGTGGGCTGGACTCCCACTGCCTGAGTTCCAGCATGGGGGACTTTGTGTCTGCAGGCCTCAGCGTGGTTCTGCTCACCCCTCCAACACACCACCTGGCACTGGAAACCAGGCTTAGCTGTTTCAGTGTGCAGCATCCCGAAGCTCTGGTAAGAGCTCAGAGGCACCCTAGGCAGCCCAGGTAAGTGAGGCGGGCAGGGAAGAAGATCCCTTCCAGCAGGAGAGATGCTTTGCTGAGGAGTCTGAGAGATTCTTCTGAGATATTTCCCATTCCTGGGGTCTGAGGGAGCAGATCCCTAGAAGTACCAACTGTTCCTGTAATCAAGAGAGGTGCTGCCTGGAGCACTTCTGTGGCTTTGACTCACCACCCCGGGCTCAGGCTGCTCTCTCAAGCATCAGAGTGTCTAAATTAGGAATGCAGAATAGATCAGATTCTTGCTTTTCATTTTCCAAATATTTGAGGTGTAGAGACAGAAATACTGGATTATTGCTGGCCTCCTTGTGCAAATCAGGGCATTCCACACCATCTGACAGCTCAACTGCATGGAAGTCCCTTGCCGTTAAATAAAAATACAAACAGTTCTTGGGGAACTGAATCAAAATAGTGCACTACCGAAGAGCACAGCTCAATGATCTGGCAGGGATAGCTCGCTCACTAGAAACCATTCATTTGCCAT
Source organism: Dromaius novaehollandiae (assembly GCF_036370855.1). Lineage (NCBI taxonomy): Eukaryota > Metazoa > Chordata > Aves > Casuariiformes > Dromaiidae > Dromaius > Dromaius novaehollandiae. The sequence continues at coordinate 3,872,190 of NC_088122.1, read as the reverse complement.
TGGCTCGATAAGCTGACCTGGCTCATCAGGTAGCCACGTGACTGCTAGGCTGAAGATGAAGAGGGAGGATGCATAAGCAATGGTGGGGAAAGTCCTCTGCATCCCTCTGTGATCACTGGCATTAAGTGCTTCAGGGATGGAATGAGCATGGGAGTGGGCAAGCTCAGGAGAAGAGTCAGGAGCAGTTGAGCTTCTTCACTGCTCATTGAAAGAAAGAAAACTCCATGGAGACCCTGCAAGGATTGTGCACAACTCAGGAAGCTGCAAGAAGGTAACAAGGGGGTAACACTGGAGGGAACAATTTACCCAGTGAGGACCCCATGAGAGGGGAGAGTTGGTTTTGGACCTGTCATTTTAATCTGTGTAGCCCAGCAGATCTGAGCTCCTTCTCTTGAAAAGTTACCTTGTCTAAGCTATCTATGTTCTAGCAAATCTGACCACGGGTTGGTGTCTCCGCCATGCTCACTTTTAGGGAGGATTGTCTCACTTTGGAGCTCAGCCTGTTCATTGTAACTACGCGGTCGCTGCGTGGCTACCGGGTTCCTAGGAGTCCGCTCCTGGATATGTGGAGGCAGTGCTGGGAAAGGGAAGATGGCAGAAACGTGCTAGTTCAGTGAGCTGGATGAGCAGTGTGCCAGAAGCTAGAGCAAAACTGCAGCTAAAGAGAAACAGTCCTGTCTGGCCTACCCCAGCAGACCTTGATGGCAAGCCTCAGGGCTTTTCAGCCTCTTCTTCTCCAAAGCCTGAACAGAGCAGACACACCTCAGAGGCTGCCTGCGTCAGAGACGCCAGGCAGGAAGGCAGACAATTTTCAGGTCACAAAACACTTGCTTTGCCAGGACGTGAAGTGCAGATGTCCTAAAAGCCTGGACTGATTTTGGGGGGGGAAGAACTCAGCATACTGCAGTTCAGGATGGCCATTTGGGTACCAAGTTCTGGGACTGGCTGCTCCTCCTCAGACATGTCTGGCCATTCTGTTTGCCACCCTCCTCCTTCCCAGCAGCAGTCTCCACTTCAAAAGCCCCACCAAATACAAACAAGCCTGCATGGGCCCTGGCCTACAGCAGAGTGTAAACAGGCAGACCTCCTTCCAGGGAGGGCCAGGAGGCACCCAGGGATCAGGAATCCTGCCCAAGGGCTAACGCACGCATCGCCGGAGGGGTGGAACCCCAGAAAAGTCACGTTCTCTCAAATTTTTTCTGAGTTGTTGTTACTTTGAACACTGGGGGAGGGGGGAGTGAAATATTGTTCTGGGTTGAGTTTACACAAGAGTTTTCAGATTAGGACCAAAAGGAGCCGGTAGTTATGCTCAGTGGAGGAGAACCACAGGACAGAAGGCCAGCAGCCCTACAAAATTAAAACGGCAATCAGATGGACGTGTCACCAGCACTGTGGAGGAGGACACATGCAAGACGCAGTGAGCCTTGCATATGCCCGATTACAGATTCCTGAATATCCCTCAGAGCAGATTCTTAGTTAGCAGCCTCCTATAGTGTGGCTGAGATTCCAGCTGTTTGCTGAAGTGAATGAACATGGGCATCCGATAGAAAAAAAGGATCATGGGTTACTTCTTCATGGTAAAGGCTGAATCCGCTTTTTAAACCCTTTATTTTGTGTACCTATATTGCGGGGGGAAGGGAATCAAATTAAAATGGCAAAAAGCAGATGTACCAGCACCATTTTAATCTTTCCCAATGGGCAGGTGAAACCTAGATTTATACAGAAAGAATATTCAAAAGCTCAGAATATTCTTCTTGGAGTTTTCTGCATACTGCCATCCCACTGCAAACATCTTCTGCGCTACCTTTAATCTCTACATGCCTCCTTGCCCAGTTTCTTGCTTTATTGCTGTTACGCTGCCTTGTTTGTAAGGAGGGAAATGGTCTGCTGTGATTGTTCATATTTCTCCCATCACTAAAAAGAAATGCACTGGAACAAACCCCAGATGCTCAGCACTGATTGTACAGTAGTGTGTCTGCCCAAGTGAAAAGGGAGAGAATTCCCTCAATAAACACTCCTAAGGCTGCAGGAGCTAGGAAGGAACCCAGCTCCTACCCCAGCTGTGCCGACTCCTTCGGTACTCCAGCGTGCTGCCTCACCTCCAGCTCCGGCGGGGCCAGGATATGCGATCCTGCTCCTACTGTGCTCCGTTTACAACTGAGCCCCTTGCTCTCCCCCTTCTTTCTTCCCTCCTATGCTGGACAGAACTGTGTTTATCTTGGTGTAAACCAGAAAATCCTGTTTTCTCCTGGCTGCAGGAAAAGAGGCTTGGTTGAATGAGCGGGAAGCGGATAAAGAGAGGAAAGTACACAGGTTAAATGGGGGGGCAGTGGTCCTCCCGGCCCTAAACACCACCTGGACATCACAGGCTGCTGTGCCGCATGGGCATTCTGAGGGACCACAGGCAATTTCAAGGGAAATCAGGCTTTTCCAGCTTTCACCAAAATCAGTAGGATTCTGCCCACTTCCTAGAACATTCCTGGAACTGCGGACTTGCAGAGGTGCAGTTCTCCAAATGTGTCACGTTCCACGTGGACGGCTGCCACGGCGCTGAGCTCAGGGCCTCGCTTCACTCAGGCTCCGGGCTAGAGCTCAGGACTGCTTCCAAGCTCTTGGCTACTTCCCTGCCCTGCTAGCTTGGATCTGATGGGGTTAGGCTAAGCGTTTCTCCCTCAGCGCTAGGAGCAAAACACAGGAGTCCCGCTTTTTAAAGTGTGCCACTGCGGCTTGGCAAACCAGCTCGCAACCATGCAGAGCAGGTGCCTTCACAGCTGAGCTAAAGAGCAGCCCGTTGTGGCTCAAACAGCAGCAGCTGCAGGTATTGTGGCCCTGCGATTCAGCTGCACAAACTCTGCAGTGGTGCACGCACGCATTCTGCATGGCTGTGCCCGATGTATCTTATCTTTGATTTAAAATATCCTTCGCTCTAATAACTCACATAAGGAGTGAGCATCCTGTTGCATATACTGGAGAATTGAGAAATATGATAACCTATAAAATACAGCTTGATATATAAAGATGTGTTCTGTGTTTTAACTGCTTTATGATTACACTTTTAGATACATCCCCAGGGTAAATAAGGTGGAAAATGGGCATATAGAAAATGCATTCCGTGGCAGTTCGGCCTGCATAAAGACTTATTGCATCCATACAAAATGTTTAGAGCTGGCAAACAAAATATTCGAGGGCAAGTCTCTCACTTCCTTTGCCACTTCCACATCTCTTGCATTACTCCATCAGGTTTCAGCTTCCACTTCAGTAGGTCCCGACTGGCAGTTTACACTGAGCCTCCACCGTCTCCTTGGGGACAGGGCTCTGCTGGCCCCTTATCTGGTGCGCTGGCTGATTGCCCATCTGGCCATCACATGTTCCACGCCTGCAGAGCTGCTACGCTGCAGGTCCGTCAGGTCACCCACTGGGATTAGATTAATAGTTTTGCCAGGGTGCCTAATTTTTAAAGTGCAGAGATTAGTGGAAGGAATCCCAGCCTTTCCACAGGCATTTTCTTTTAACGTTCTAAAATTATCTATCTATTCATCCATCCATCCATCCATCTTTTTTCTTCCCCCTTAAGAGAGCTGATAGGAGATTTCCAGCACTAGCTCTAGGCATCTCTGCCAACCCTGCCTATAAGGCAATAGCATCACTTGCTGACCACCGATGACCACAGCCCCAGGCAGGAGCAAAGCATATTAGAAGGATCTGACAACTGTAGCTACCCTTAAAAAAGCAAAGGAGGCTTCAGAGGAAAATTGGGTAATGGGGGCACACGAAAAGTACCCTGTCAAAGCAGCTGAATTGCCTTCATTCACAGAGCAAGAACTTAGGAGAGAGGAAATGCACTAGGAGTCCTATCTCTCTACTTTATTACAGCATTTGATATGGTTCACAAACAACCCTTGGAGGGGAACCAGAGAAGTGTCTAGCTACTGTAAGATGGATACAAAAGAAATTCAAAGAATGAGAACAGAGCTATTGTGAATGGATCAGTGCGATGCCAGGAGAGGGAGTCAGGATTCTTATCCCGCTGGAGGGATCAGATGATCTCAAGAGTTTCAGGTTCACGTGCAATAGAGCAACAAAAATCCACTCGGGTTTAGAGACTGGCTTGGAAATCTCCCAGGATACTCTGGTTTCTGGCAAGTTGGAAATAAAACAAACCTTTCTCATGGTATTTTAGCCTGTGCATTTGGACAAAATTAAGCAGCAGGGGAGCCTGAACTGGCTATTTGCGTAGCAGAGTGAGCAGAATTTTCCACAACGCAAGAATGCTGCATTTCCGGTCAAAACTTACGCCAGTTTTTGGACTATTTTTTCTGATGCAGATTATCTACTGCAGCTCCCGTGCTGACAGATTCAGTTATTCCTTAGAAGGAAGGGCTGGATTCAAACTCAGGCTGACCAAGGGAGCTGATACTGAGAACACAAGAAATGGGAGCTGCACTCAGTACAGCTGAGATATGCTGGGGAGAAGTTCCTTCTGGAAGAAAAGTCCAGGAAAACTGGGTAAGTCATGCCCTCTGTCCAGGATCACCTCTAATGAAGCCAAACCTGGAAGAAATGACCAGCCGTAGAGCCAGGAAGTATTCAACTGCCTTCACAGTAAAGTGTTTCCTTGTGTTCAAGGGGAATTTGCTGTGTTTGTGCCCATTCAGCTTGTACCCATGTGGTGCCCAGTGGCAGGTCGAGAAGCAATGGGTACAAACTGAAACACAGGAAATTCCCCTTGAACACAAGGAAACACTTCTTTAATGTGAGGGTGGTTGAACACTAGAACAGGTTTCCCAGAGAGGTTGTGGAGTCTCCATCCTTGGAGTTACTCAGATCCTGGCTGGAGAAGGCTCTGAGAAACGTACTCAGAAGATGGATTGGACAAGATGATCTCCATTGGTGCTCTCCAGCCTCAACAATTCTGTTATTCTGTTATTCTCTGAAATATAACCTGCTGCTGTCTCGTCTTCAGCCAACTCTTCTCTGTATTACTTCCATCACCCCTTTTTTAAATTATAACTCCCACAAGTATTACTTGAACGTAGATAGATTAACTTCACTGCATTGCCCCATCTCAGAAAAGTTTTGTATTTTCAAATGAAAAAGTAGTGTGACATGATCTCCCTTTGATGAACTTATGTTGTAATATATTCCATTTTCTGTATTCCTCTATGCCCTTCATGATCATCTTTTCATGGTCTTTTGCAACTTTTCATTGTATCAGAGTTAGCACTTTCTTCTTTGTTCTTCGTCCCTCCTTGATCTTCTTTTGTTCTTATGACTAAATAATTTTTTCTCTTTTTTTTTAATATTCTGGCAAATTTTAATACAATTAGGCCCTTTGTCAGCTTTATTTTTAATTTTACACCTAAATTCTGCCACATAGTTCTGCTCAGTAATCACAGTCTTCTTCAATTCTTTGGAAGTTGTATGTTTACTCTTTAAATCCTATTTTAAGTGCTTATTCACTGAGGGAGGCATAAAGAATGCAAAAATAGCTTCATTCTACTATTACTGGTGGTGTTCATTTTCCAGACTGTCTTAGAAATAAAAATCTGCATAACTATGCGACTTCTACTATTACTTGTCATTCCCACAACGTAACATAAATTACCGTATATATCCAAAGCCTGGTGTTTCTCACATTCTTTAAATCCCTGAGTCTTTAAGAGGACCATTAATCTTCTCTTTTAGTGTTTTTTTTTAATCCCTAGCACCCTTGTTTTCACCTATCTGTCTTTTTAAACCAAATCCCACCTGAGGACCACCGTTAAAGGAATAATTGGGAATAGAGGATGGAGTATATTGTCCTGGCCAGCCTATACTACTGCACTCAAGTGCTTTCTGGAGAATCTAAACCCCAGTAGAAGTTCTAGCAATGACAGTCCATGGCTCAGCTAAGCCTGGGCTGATTTCTTTGTTTGTTTGCTTGTTTACACCAGATTTTTGGGTATAAAGGCCAACTTTCCTCTGGCACTCATGCACTTTTGTGACTGCTATAGAGTGTGGCACCTCCCCTCACTAATCCCCTAAATGTGTATGCACAGGATATTGCACAGTTACGGATGAAAGTGTTTGGATTCTCTAGACAGTGACGGTTGCCCAGATTTTTTAGCAATGGCAGTATGTGCTTTAGCTTCCTTCCCTGATTCAGTGCCCTGGCATCCATTACAGTACATCAGATGCCACCCTCCTTCATTATGACTTCTACTCCATGCTCATTCAACAGCTCTGCTTAGAGACATTACTCGACTGAGCTGGATTAAGTGGAAGATTCCTCACATATCTCACTGCAGCAGGCAGGTTTTTAGGTTTCTCTTGTTTACTAGGACAGGCACTTGGGGGGTGGACTTACTATGGTGCCATAAAAGAAGATATCTCACAGATATTGCTCTTCCAGATGGCATGAAAACCGACAGCTGAACAGAGGCGAAAGCTGGATGGCCATTCAGTAGACGCCCAGCTCCATCAAGCACGTCACATGCTGTCTCATGCTTAGCTAGGAGGTTCAACATAGACGAGTAGAGGGCATGAGTGGGACAGAGAGGAGATGGGTTTCTTATGGATTGTCCAGGGCAGACAGAGCATAGAGCCACAGGAAATGATGCTTCTGTAGCTCTGCTGCTTGCGTGTTGTTCTGTTGTAGATTTAGCTTTATCCCACGTCCTGGTATCTCTTGGCTCACAATGTAAAGTTAACAGACCTTGGGTTTGCTCTCAAGATGATGATCCAACCATTTTCTGTTCTTATGTGTTTTTCAAGCAAAGGCACTCTTCTGAACTTCTCTTGCCTGTGATCCATGCTGTGCACACCTGCATATCCCGGAGTTATACAACCCATTGGAGTCCTTGCATCTTGGCAAATGTTGTGCCTTGTTTGGCATTGTCAGCCACAGCATGTGCAGGTCCATCTGCTCTTGACTTTAAGCTGCAAACGGTTTTGGTGTCATAATCCCTTTTCTTACTATATTGAGATTACCCATCAAAAACTGTATCTGAGTGCTACCTACTCACAGGAAGCCTTAATGTCCACAGGAGGGTTTCCTTTGCATCAGTTTTGATGACTTCATTAAATGTCTACCAGAAGTCACTGCGTGTAAGGTTCAGGCTAATGCTTAACTCTTTTTCCTTCGTCCTTTACAGGCCCTGGACTGCAGCTCTGGAAAGGCTTCTATTCATTTCACTTCTTGACCTAGAGCACTGCTTTAAATCACTTTTAATTAATTAAACAGGGTTGTGTTTAATTCAGCAATTGCTCAGTGTCTGACAAGGCTGCTCCATTAAATACCTAGGATCTAACTCATCTTTGTCATGCTAAATGTGGCACTATGGCCCACAATGACCTGCTTCCAGCTAGACAGCACTAGCCCTCCTCAAAGGCCAGCTACCTTATGCTTCACTCCATGCTGCAGAAAGGACATTGGGATGCTGTGCAGGGTAGCATGTCCAGACAGTCCTGCAAGACGAGGAAATGGTGCTCCCAGGAGGCTTGGATGAGACAAACGTTGAGAAATACTCATAAGCAGAACTGAGGTCATGGCATGTTGTATTGCTCAGCAAAAGGCTGATGAAGGACTCTACAGTCCAGGTGACAGAAGTGCTTGGCTCAAACTTCGTTACTTTTCCCAAAGCATTTGTCCCCAGCACTCCCGTTAACACATATTCAGGATGGAAAATCTGTCCAACAGATACCAGCAAGGCTCAACACCACACCCCTTTTCTGCACTTGTTGCTGCATTGTTCAGCTTTGGTCTAGCCCATAAGTAATCTCCCCCACCTAGAGAAACTTCTGTTCAGTCTCTCTGGTGCATGGAGATTCCACTCCAGCTGGAGCCCAGATCTTTCAGGAGGGGGAACCCCTATTTGACTACCTTGCTTGGAAAAACATTAAAAACTAGAACAGACTTGGCCATTCTGAAATACAATCACTCCCCACACTCAGACACACAAACACACATTCTGAAATTCAAATTTGGAGAAAAATAAAGAAAACTGGGATGCAGCACAAAAACTTCCCTTGGTGTCTTTAGTCAAAGCAGTGCTCTGTTTGAACATGGTAGAAACAAAGAAAAAATGAGGTCTGAAAAAACAAGAGTTACAGGAACACAGAAAATGATTACACTGAATTTCACCTAGGTCTTCCTACTGATTGTGGCCAGATGTCACAGAGAAAGTGCAATAAGGGGGATGAAGTAAAATGTCTCCTCAATGCCTCACCCACTATAGTTTCAAAAAGACTTAAATCCATTCATGATAGACTCTCTTTATCTGTGGGTTAAACCATTTCCTTACTAAAATGAAAAGCAGCTTCATCCCATTCCATCCTCCATTCATGTTTTCAGACCATCCACCTCTAAGCTGACTAGCAGATGCTATCAAAAACTGCTCAGAAATGATTGTCAAAAGTATTGGCTGAAATCTGGACACTAATAGCAAAAAGAAACACAACAGAAACTAGTAATTGGCCCCACCATAAATCCAACCAGACCATAGTTCATGCGTAGAAGGCAGCAGCAACTTGTAACCACAAAGAACTATCACATCTCAGAGATACCCTAAGCTAAACAAATTTAATGATGCCTCCCACATGTCCACACTGCAAGGGGAACATCTGTTTCCTATGCAGTAGGGAGATATCCTATGATCTAATAAGTTTTAGAAGATTAGAAGGATAATAGGAGACATTTGCAATTCCTCAGTTTCCTAAAACTTTACTTTTTAGCTTTGGGAAGCCTGAAAGGAAGGGACTGAATTCAAGTACGAATGTGTGCCACATGAAATAAAACTGGGCTGAATAAAGAACACCAGGAATCACAGAAAAGCAGGAATGATTTATGTATCCTTTATCAACTGGAAAATAATGCATAATCTGGACCTTTCTGAAACAATTGTTACCTTTATCCAAAGTTTATGGGCAGGGCTCCATGGATAGGCTAGGTGGGCTTAAACGTCACTCCTTGTCTTGGAAATCATAACAATTATTGAAACCTAAATGTACAGTTTGTCCCTTAAATATCATCAACCCAGTTACCAAAGAACCTGGCATTTCTTTTGAGCACAGGAAGGTGCAGTACTCTCAGATTGGAAACCACCTCACGTCTGTAGCAGCGAGAGTGCTGATCTCTCAGTGTGACTGTTGGGTTCCTAAGACTTCAGAGGCGAGAAATGTTGCTGTGAACGAACGTGAGAGAGCCCTTAACATTTTAAAAAAGTTTAAAGTCATATATGAGCACATGACTGGGAAACAGTTTAAGTGAAGCATCAAAGACTGGGAGACATGCCACCCATCTGTGCAAGTCTGATCTAGGTACTGGTCTCTAACCACAGCCTCTGGCAGGAAACATTTAGCCTGAATCTGGAGATGTTCTGAAGCATCTACTCCACTCTCTCCCTGACTCTTTTGTAAACACATCACCATGTACCCTGTCTTCAAAGATACAGTCACAGAAATCAAATCTGAAAAAACTGGCCCCTTGAAAAATCCATTCCCTAGAAGGGGCTCTGTGAAGAATAGCTGTCACTGACCACAGGACGAGGTCTCCCCAGATCCTGAACCGAACTGCAATGAGGACACAACTCACTGGATGGCTTGAAACTACAGATGTGCACAGACCTGCTGTGCTTGCGGATGGTTGAAACCTGGCTCTAAAGGCAATCATTCCTATCGCTTCTGACGTACTGAAGGATCAGCACTCCTGTAGCGGGGTCAGCCCCACTGTGTAGCCTTACTGGTCTTCCACTTCTCTTTGAAAGATGGGTGCTGGTGTACAGACAGAAGAACCCTGCCTTGCTTGGGGCTCCTTGGACTCCTTGTGTGTTTCACTGTACTCTTCTCAGAAGAGGGGAAGGGATGTAGAAGTGGAGGAGAGAGCAGTGAAGAGGCAGGTGGTGAAGGGAGAGTTAAGAAGGACCATGAAGAGGAATGTTAGGGTAGACAAGGCCCAGGTCCAAGCCTGGGCCACCCATACTCAGAGCTGACTAGACTGTGCTGACACATTTAGCCACATTAGAGGAGCTGAGCCAGTCCTGCAGACGTGCCCCCAAAGCTCAAGGAAGTCTGTCAGCTTCTTGAGTTCCCTTCTGCTGCCTGTGGCCGTGGGAAGCACATGGTGGGCAGAAAAACAAGAGGAGCTGAACAGGGCCACTGCCCCTTTCCTCTCCTTCTTGGCCATCTCTTCAGCCTCAAAGCAATTGAGGCTGCTATTAAAGAAGGAAAAAAGAAAAAGGAAAAAAGAGATTCTAGGCCTTCTGCCTGGCAAGTAAACATCCTGAGTGCAGCTAAGACTGGTTATCTTCCCTGAGCCAGGCAGGCCAAAGAAATTGCTCTGGGAGATGCTGGCCTCTCTGCTCAGTTCAAAGTATGTCCAGGCTTAAGTTTAGGGGGAGGGTACTGTTAACCATTTCTCTGCTGAAGCTCTTTGCAGAGAGATCTGTGCGTTGTGCAGCTGAAGAGGCTTCTAAAGAGCTGTTAGCCCTGCCCATTCTCTGGTGATGCGGTCTTTGTTCTTCCTGTCCATCTTCCCTATTCTTCTGCCTTTAAAAATGTAGATGAGTTTATTTCTGCACTAGAAAGAAAAGCCTGGGAGGAAAACTTGCATCAGAGAGCACTGAACGGAGTAGAAGGGATGTGGTGTCATCCTTGCTGGTGCTGTGCACCAGTCTGACTTCATGAAGCTGTCCATGTGCTGGAGAAGATTCTGGCTGTGCACAGAATCTGGCTGATTCCTCTCTAAATATCAAAAACAGATTAAATAAACTAAGTCTCATGGCATCCATAAACCTAATCTCGTGAGGGCTGCAGAGTTCTGGTGCTCCAGGCAAGGCACTCCAGGTCTGATGAGCCCCGTGTACTATCCAAAATGCACACTAAAATGAACTGCACCCCAAAAACTTCATCCCCCATCAAGGCTAGGGCAATTTCACCTTATGCCTCCATGCATTGGGTTCACTTCAGAAAAGAAAGTATGCTGCTAAAGCCACACAGCCTTTCTGCTCCTTTTGGGACTGAACCAAAAATGTACCTCCCCTCCCCCTGCATTTCCCCCTGAAACACCTTTCCTTCCATTGGAACATAACCCCAAATAAGATGTTGGCCTGACATTAAAGCAAAATGTATAAATATTTTTAAAAAGAGAAGAATTCCTGCCTCGCTAACAGTTTGCTCCAACTAATAGGTTTCAGATGTCTCACATACTTCATTCATTCAGCCCCATTCAGTCTCCTAGGAGCCCCCGCTGTATTTATTAAACACAGCAATTGTGGAATGTTCAGCACTTACAGAATAAAACACACCATTTTTTTCCCAAAAAAGCATAATTAGAAATCTTTGTGAGTGACCTAAAACTGTCATTCTGGTTCCAATCCCAGTGCCCACTCCAGCACTCTGCAGTTGTCTCAAGCTGTATCGCAGGTTAACCCTTTCTGGATCCTGCCAGCCCCAAAGAACATATATTTTTCGTCCTAAGCAGGATCGCTCAGCTGCCTTCGCAGAGCGCCTCGCTTCCACTGTGTTATTATTAAGCATGTACTTTGGACACTTGGCACTCAAATGCATCTTGTCTCCGTATTCTCAGTAACTCTTCCCACCACTAGATGTTAGAGTCAAGCCCTGAAATACTGCAGCATGCCAGTGCTAATTTCAGCAGCAAAGAGCTGGAGAACATTAGATCTTTCCTAGAGGGATTCAAATGGAAGCAGACATAATAGAATGGCCATTTTTCATTACAATGCTGGCGGTAAAAGCAGAGGAGGATGTCTGGGCTGGAAGCATTGTAGAGAGGCAATAGATGGAATTTGTTCAGCAAAAGGAACATGCCAGTCCTGGGTTACTGGTCAGGACAGTTAACTGGAGTCTGGCACTGTCTCAGCCCCTTCTTTGGGGAGTGACACACGAAAGGCAGATCTTAAAGAACATGAGGCCCTGAGTCTGGTCTGGGAAGACCTGGCAGGAGCCAGCAGCAGGGAAAAATGCTTTGCTGAAGGTCGCATTCAAACGTGTGCAGTTCTATGAGGGCCTTGAGGGCACTAATAGGTCTTTATAGCCCTGATGAGCATCACGTGGAGCCTCCAGCCACACACACACCCCCACCCATGGGCCCAGAGGCTGTATTTCAGCTCAGCCCTGGGCCCTCAGTCCCTGCTGAGCTACGTGGTTGGAGTTCTTGCCTGTAGCTCTGTCACAGTCTGGTGAGGTGGACTGTGGGCCGACCCCAGCTGCCACTCCCAGGCTTGTCCTGCTCGCCTGGCTCAGGGGCCCCGGCTGACGAGGCTTCTGTCCTGCTGGCTCTGTTACCATGCCCAGCTCCTCATCATTTAGGCAGCACCCAGCTCTCGCTGCTCCACCATTAGCTTGGGCCATCTCGAGCCCTGAGCCACACAGTAGGGCCTGGCCCGCGGTGGTACAGGACCTTGCCCCTATGCTTCTTCCCGAGGGATTGACCTGGCCTTGGGCTCTGATATCCACAGCACCAGTCCCCTGCCCAGCCACAGGCTCCTGAGTCACCTCCCCCAGTTCTGCCCAGCCTCTGGGGCCCATGAGGAGCAGCCAAGCCACCTCCTGCCTTCCAGCCCACCTGGTCTCCGGAAACAGTCTGCAGGGTGGCTGAGGCCCTTCCTCCCCTCCAGCCCAACCAGTCTCGGGGGCTGTTCAGGGGGGGCTGGGCCACCCCGTTGTCCCTAAGGCTGCCCAGCCTGCAGGGCTCCCCAGGGGCAGTTCAGACCCTTCCCTGCAAGTCTGCCCAGACTCTGGGGCTCATTATAAGCAGCCTGACCTCCACCACCACCCAGCCCTAGGTCTACCATTCCATGTCCTACTCCCAATACCTTCTCTCGGCCCTGGCATTGTGTTCCCTGAAATAGCTGACAACCCACTGCCATTAAATCATTGTACAGCAAGTCCGTTCTGAGCCCAGATCTCTGTAAGGTGTGAGAACACAGCTCACTGGGAGGAGAGGCTGCTGTCAGGGCCCTGAAGGTCTAACAGGCCTTAATGGCCCCAAAAGCCACACCGGAGGCCTCCACCCACACCCCCTACCCGTGGTCCCAGGCACCCCATTTCAGCTCAGCCCTGGGCCTTCAGTCTCTGCCTGAGTAATGCTGTAGGTGTGTCTTTCTCCAGCCCAGCTGTAGCCATGCCTCTGCTGGGCCACAGACCCTGTTGACTCTGACCTGCAGATTGATTCTCCAGCTTTACCTTGAACTTGTCTTGTCACTATGGACCTCCTTGGAGATCCCTTGACTGTTTCTGACCCTGGGTACCATCACAGGACCTGATCCTGATCTTGACTCACTGACTTGCATTCCCAGCTTGACTTTGGACCTATCTCATTGCTGCAAACTTTTCTGGTGATATGGACTCTCATCTAAGCCCAGCTGCCAACCCCAGGCCTGCCCTACTCACTTCATTTTGTACTGTGTTGACTGGGTCCCAACTGGTGATGCCTCTGCCCTGCTTGCCATGTTCCTTGGCTCCTGGCTCCCTGTCCCTTAGGAAACAGACAGCCCTTGCTGCTCCCTGACAAATTTTGAGAGGCAGAATAGGCAGTTTGAAGAAGCGGTGCAAGAAACAGCACATGGAAAACCTGGTATCTAGGAGTGAGTGCAACTAAGAGAGAGCAGAGTACCTGGCCGAGACTCACTAAGTCAGGGAAGGCAGCAGCAGTGACAGAGGGTGCAGTAAACATTGCTCTGGGAAAGGCTCATGGTTATACTGGCTTCTGGCTCTTTTTGTCATCTCCCTGGAGGACTGCAGCAGCAGGAATACTCGGCTGTCATCCCACTCTCCAGCTCTGCACCAGCCTGTCCCACAATGCCTCAAATGGGTCTGATAAGCCCAGGACAAACATGCTGTAAACAGAGCAGTGAGCATGGAGGAATTTAGCAGGTGAGGTGTCAGGACGGAACTAAAGTTATTGCCACTATGAGTTAAAGGTAACAGAGGGCATTATCCAGGCAGGAGGAGGAACAGTCCCATCTGTCCTGTGTTTGTGGTGCAGAGGTTCCCCACCATTCAGCGTGGCTTTGTTCCCTTGGTTGCCCTTGTGAGACACGATACACACAGCGGAACATGGGGCAAGCAAAGCTGGTGTATGAGCGGAACTGTGTGGCCACATCATGGCCACCCAGGGGAAGTCTGGGATGCTCAGAAATCACGTGTGAATTTGTGCCATGTTCACAGGGGTAGCTTAAGACTTACCATCCTCCAGACACCCGTGGGAAGCAGCAGGATTCTGCACATCATCAGCAAGACCTGGGGTAGGCAACATGGACAAAAGGATTTAGGAGAGCAGCAGTCTCACCAGTCTACAAGTTTCTGCCTATGAATGTCCTTGCGGAACTGTGGGAAGTGCCCTTCTGCTGCCTTTGTGTGACTGAGGACACCTCTTCATCCCTTCTACCTCCCCTTTTATGAGCTCTGGTCACCACATCCTGTGCATCTGCTCTGGGACTTTTCTTTCTTCAGTGGCCACAGCATTGCAATAACATCTGAGGCCTGCACAGACACATCATGGGAAGACCGACCTCTCCCAAAGGTGTCATGATTCACTCTTCACCCTTTTTGACAGAAGGGCTCCACACCCATACCCAGATGGGAGACCCCCTGCTCCATGAGAACTGTACCGGTGTCACTGTTTCCACATTACTGCCTGCTTCAAAGCTTCCAGAATAAGTCTTGTCACAGACAGATTCCCAAGGGAGTTGTTGGGCTAGAGGCAGGATCTCTGGTGTTTAGTCTCAGTGCAGAAGGTTTTTCAGGAATAGATGAGTATTAGTGTGCTATAAAATGTGCCAAATGTGCCAAAAATCACTTCAGAGCAATTTTAATGCTTCATTACAGCACTCCCTACAGAAAGCGCATCTGTTAAGCTCTGTACAGGGGTGGGAGGACTACTCTTTGCTCTGGCCACCCTCCAGGGGTTTCCCAGCTTTGCTATACTTCTCACCATCTAATCCCACAGAAGGCAAAACACCCCTGGGAGCCCTCTCCAACCATTCCTGGATCCTGAAGTGTTGCAAATGCTCTGGTTTGCTCCCTGCCCATCTGTTCTGTTTTAGCGCTGCCTGGTAGCATCACACCAGTAAATCCTTCACTTCCTCTGAGTCAGTCCCCTTCACATTATCTTGGAGTCTTCTCTTCCTAAATTTCACATACCTACAAGTCAGATCTCACCTGGCCACCCCTTGCAGTCAATGGAGAGGAGCTAGTACTCCAGGTGAGTTATCTGATTGATTCAGACCCCTCTGGAGGCACCTACAGAAAGTCTATACACACAAAGGCCTAGCTAAGACTGTCTCCAGTTGCAGCTAACACAGGTCTCCAGAGATCTCACAGGGTTTCTACTGAAATCCAGGGCCTTCCCAGCAGAGCACTTGGCAGACATTTCCTAGGATCTGTTGCCACAGAGCTCCCAGATGCTGTCTCTCAGGGACTCCAATGCCTGGAGCTCCAAAAACTTTAGGAAGCCCCAGAGTATGTGCATGATCGGAGAGTCTGGATTGACTGATCTGGAACAGGAGCCCATGGAGCAGTGCGATTGCCAAACTTTCAGCTCCTGGTTTCAAATTTGCTCCTTCTTGGGCTGTCCTCTGATTCTTCTGTGTCAGTCATCTCTATGCTCATGGCATATTTACTGACTTTCTGGAAAGAGGCCCAGTCCATGAACTTGAACCAGTGCTCCAGTATGAGCATCTGACCACATACTGGAAAAGCCCTTAAGGAAAATTCCTGCCCATTCCTGTAACTTGCTGCCTCTGGGACAACAATACATCCCACCCCATGACCATTTCCAGATTGATCAGTGAGGCTGGACTATGCATCTGCTGGTGATTAAGGGTTTTGTCTTTTTGAAAGAGCTGACACTTACCACTAATTATTCAGACTAGCTCCCTTGGCTGGAAATTGGGCTTTCAAACCCCAGTGGTCACTACAGACAAGAATCGACCTCTCCTCTTTCACATCCAGGGAAAATTTTCTCCCATAAGTAACCGGTCCTTGTTTCACAGGACTTGATCTGTGTATGTAGCTGGTCCCACAGGAGAAGAATCAACCATGAAACCAGTGTTTTCTCCATTGACAGCACAGACTGGGGAACCCTATGAGTTAGATAGGGCTCGTGTTTACCTGCCTGACTTGGTTACCTAAATTACTTAGGCCTGGCAACGGACTGTCTGCTATCCACCCCAGCCCTGTAAATTGTCCAGGATCTTAATCTTCCTCTCCTCCTAACTTTCCCAGCTATCTCTTCTCTCCTCAGCCAGTTTTTCGGAGCAGCTGAAACCTGCTGACATTCAGTGGGGTGATCAACACCAGGCTTGCTCAGTTGAGGCAGCCTGTACTGCTCCATCTTGGCAAAGACTGACAGATGTTACTACTGGTGCAGGTGACATCAGGCTGTTGGGACACTGGGCCATAAGCTCTCTTGATCCCCTGTGCCTATGCTGGGTTCTCAGCTTCCCCCTGCTTTTGAGCCAGCCTATCTGGGACACTTCTGCTGTGCTCATTGAGTCAGGACAGAGTGCTACTCACAGGCATCAATCCAAGGTAGTGTCTTCAGAAGCTCTGTCCACTGTCCTGGGGACTGGAGAGCAGGCTGGATTACAAGAGGAGGCATCAAAGGGAGTTTCCAGGATGTATGCGGAATTTCAAGGAGAGTTTTCTCATGGAAGTTTCCCTGCCAGAATCCCCTAGTTGCTTGCAAATGTCCTTTCAGGCCACAGGTGCAATGTGAGAGCATGAAGACCGTGCAGTTCTGTCCCCATGTGGGCAAAGGGCATGACATTCGTTTTCTCAGGCACTCTTGGTAACTGTTGTCCTGGAAGTGCTCTAATTTCCTCCTGAGCTCCGTCCCCTGTGCTGGGAATGTCTCTTTATATGAACAGTGACCAGGAAGTGGTTCTCCTTGGCCAGTCCTACACAGGGGCCCTTGTCAAGCTGCATGGCTGGCCCCTTCTCCTGGGAAAGGAACTGCTGCACAGTAGGATCAGGTAATGGATGGTAGAGACAGCAGGACAGCGTCATAGGGAAAGGGAGATGTTCCTGGGAAAACTATAAACTTTTAGACTCTACCGGTGTCTTCTTTGAGGGCCACTCAGTGAGGGCTCAGCACTCCTTGAGACGCCTCCTCAGGAACCTTCTGCACAGCAGGAACACTGCAAAGTAGAAAAAAAGAGGAACTGTGAGATCATTTGGGGCACTGCCCTTGGCAGTCTCTCTTCTCTTCATTCTGTCATTGACCAAGGAAAAGAAGTGGTAACGAGGTGCCAGTGCTGAGTGCAAGGGAACCTAGGTGAACCACTTCTGTCTGTCACATGAGCCTGGTGCTGGCGATCCTGTTTGGCTGAACAGTTTACTCCATCTTGCTACCAGCCATGAACAAAGTTCCTTCCAGACTGGGTATTTGGCCATTCCCTCCCATATCTGTATCAGCCCCTAGAAAGCATACAGGGAGTTCCTGCATTTTAAAACTTAAGCCAGTGGAGCCACAGAGCACAACTGCAGGAACTTTTGTCCAGCACAGGTATCTTATATCCACATCCCAGGTAGTTTTTAGAGAGGCTTTTCACAGTGCTGTCTGCAGAGGTTTCTTTGAAGACAGGAGAAAGTCCCAACATGGAGCACAATCCCAGTTAATGAGATGGTTAAAAATGGTACAAACACAACTGGAAAATATGCTGCACTGAAAGGCCAGTAAATTCAAATTCCTTCTCCCTAATTACATGTGATTGCTTTTTGGCAAGCACTCAACCTGCCAGAGCAGTGAGGTTTTACAAACATTCACATAGGCATTAGATCATTGTTTGAATGAGTTATTGGCAGCTGAAATCTGATGTAAAAACACAGTTTAAAGAAGACCATATTGAACAGGGTGAAGCTATCTGCTTTCACGTCTCCTGATTTTCTCTGGGCACCCAAAATCCCCTCTGGCTGTGTGTCACTCACACCACAGAGGCGTTCATGGGCATGGATGTCATGCTTTTGTGATGTCTTTATACAGACTTGTCACTCATGTGCAAGCAACAGATCATAGATGGATTACTTTGCGTTACTGCACACTGAAAATAACAGGTTTGAAGGGTATGTGGTGTTCAGGGACTCTGTGTACATCCAACAGTGGAGGTGGCTCGGAGTGCAGGTGGCTATGGGCAGTGACTGCAGGTGCACACCTGTGTGCACTGGGGATCTTTGCTGCTCTACACATACACACAGTACCTGCAGTATCCCTGTGCTGTGCCCATATTAACACTTAATCCTCTCCATAGCACTGGATATGACAATCCCTGTGTTCAGCAACATCACTCACCACTTTCAGGAGGAAGACAGCACCTTATGTGAAATATCACTAAAAGCAAATGTCGCCTCTGCGAAAACAGCTTTCTCTGTATCAGACTTTTTCCACCTCCAAACATTGCTCCACATCATAAAAGAGTCCTTTCCCCTCCCTATTTTAGTTCAGACCCTTGGATTTGCTCTAGTGAAACCCATCCTTGCCTCTGCTGGAACACTTTGACCACACAGGAACAAAGCATCTGAGCTCTGGAGCCCTATGTTATCCCGTAGCAAAGCCTTGATGAAACAGAAGAGGGTAACTCAGCCCCATGGCAGAGGGGGCTAGGACAAATGGGGACCAGTACAGAATCCACTGGTCCCTCAGGTCAGTACCAGCGCCTTGAGAAAGCCACCTGAGGCAAGAGGATGGATCCACAGAAGAAGGGAACTGAAGCACATCAGGTAAATCCAGTGGACCGGACTGAAAAAGATAAGCTAACATTGTACCAGATCTGGCCCCAGCACAGCTTTGCAGCCCAAGGCCTGGGCCAGAGCTTTTCTGAGTGCAATGTGCAGTCCTTTGTGTCCCACAGTGAGTGCTTGCTGCCGGCAGCCGGGACCAGGGGGTCCCCACACCATGCAGGAAGGATTAATGCCTGTTGCAGAAGCAGCTCTGCCCTACACAACACACAGGTGGTGCAGAGGTTGAGGAGAGCCCCTGGCAGCTGGCTGGTGATCTGGGTCACAGATAAAAATACTGCGAGGTCTGGCAGCCAGCTAGCCTGGAGAATTGCATGGTGCGGATTCCACCTCAGAGGCCCTTGCAGGACACCCTTGCCTCATATGTGCTTCCTAAATTAGATCTCTTGAGAGTGACACTGGCTTTCTAAGAGGGAGGTGAGCTTGTTAGTAACCAGTGTTACCCATTAAACAGGAATCAGCAGCTTTTAGTAGACTTTGAAGTGCTGTAAAAGAAAAGAGGTAGGGTACAGGCACATAAGCTCGCCCATCCCCTCGCAAAGGAGACCCTCTGCCAGGTACAGAGGGATTCAGTAAGGCATTCTTGCAGGTTACTGTAGTTGTTAAGTTATCTAATGCTGCTAAGTTACAGCAAGCCCCAGACTAAACACAGAAGCCTGGTGGAGGTGCAAGAAGATAGAGACAAGGTTTGTCAAGGTCAGCTCCTCAGTGGGCCCCTTCTCTGAAAGCCAAGGAGAAGGAAGGGCCAAGCTAGAAAGGAACTAATTGAGAAGTGCCAAGTTCTCCACCCAGAAAATTCAAGGTATGCAGGCTCCTCTTTCACCAAAACATCACTTCAGACACATCATCTCCATCTGCCACCAGCTTTGTTGCTGGCACACAGGACACAGCTGAAGCACAGTATGGCACAGCAGCAAAAAGCACATGCACTGTCGCAATGACTAGTCATTCACTTCATGCAGTTCCCTCCCAGGGCATGCTAAAAGATGATCTATACCTATTGGCAAAGGATCTCATGGAGCTTCAGTGCATGGTTTCAGGGACCAAGAGGGCTGGTCTTGGAGCTGTGTATTTGTCGACTAGCAGAGCTGTCTAGTCTGTGGCAAACATGACACCATCCACAAAGAAAATGGCAACAACTCAGCATGAGTGTGAATGTCTACTCCCCAAGCTGCTCAGTGTATAATCTGCTCTGGCCTGTTTTGGTGAGTCCATAAAAGTCAATGTTTATGGAAGGCTGAGGCTGCTGCTTCCAAAAGTGCAGCCCCCTCCTTTATAGACACAGCTTGCCTCTGCTTTCTCACTCACAGAAAGGGAATCATTCCCTCTTGAAAGTTTAAACCTTAGAGCACGAGAAATAAAGTTGCAGAAGGAAAATTTTGAGTCAACTGGTGCTTGCATTTTTGTGGAGGTACAAATCAGAGTATCTCAACCTCTGCTCTGGCATTTACCAGATTTTCACTTACTGCTGGACTTGTGAAAGTGCTGGGGAGTATGTTGTCTGAAAACAACCTATGCCTGCAAACAGAGAAGGTCTTTCTGACTTATCGCTATGGATTGGCAATGTTGCTTTGGACAAGTCAAACTAGAGGTCTCTGGATTACATTAAGAATATTGGTAAAAATTGTAGTAGCAACAACAACATAGGAATTTCACTTTACAAGTAACAAGCTCTTTTCTGGCACTGACCACATAAAAATTACATAATTGCACATTTCCAAAGCTTCTTAGTGGTTCTGAAGGTCTCAGGAATGATACCTTCACTGGGCCTTGCAGTTCCTGTGCTCACAGAGCTTTCAGTCAGGTCAAGAGGCTTTCGAGAGGCAGCGTTTGAGAGGCAGCGTTTGAGAGTTATACCAGGGAAGACAAGCGCAGAAGTAATGAGTTCATGAGACCATGGCTTTGTCCACCCAGGTCTTGGAAATGCCCAAGGATGGAGATCTCCCACCTCTTTGGTGACCTGTCCCAGAGTTACACCACCCTCCTGGGGAAAATGTTTCTCCTCATGTCTAAACGGAGCCTCCCAAGCTAGAAATCTGTGGCCAGCATGAGCTTTGTTAGTTGTCTGCCACTGCCCAGAAGAATACTTTCAGCCTCCTCTTCACCAGACAGATCAGCCCAGCTCCCTCAGTTTTTCCTCTCAGGCCATGCGCCAGGTCCCTACCATAGTCCTCTGCTATCTCCTTTCCATTTTTTTCATATCTCCCTTAATCTGCAGGTCCCAAAACTGGCCACAGCATTGCAGGTATAGTCTCAACCGTGGTGAGTAGCAGAGGATAATAACTCCTTTCAACCTGCTGGCTATGTTTCTCATAATGTAGCCCAGGATGTGGTTTACTCTATTAGTGATGAGAACAACTGGTTGCTCACATTCATCCTAATGTTCACCATCACTCCCAAGTCCTTTCTGAAGTACGCTGACTCAGCCATTTTTTAGTCGCAGTCCAAATTCAAAGATTTTTTATTAAGGAGAGAAAGCAAACACAAACTACACAGAATGTTCAGATAACATGAACCATCCTGTAAACGGATGGTTCCTCTTACTAATTTGCCATCATGTTTTAGAAAGAATGTGGAATTTATGCCCTGCTTTAAACCTATTTTAGAATGCAAACTTGGAGTTACAAGTGATGGATTTATGAAGATATGCATCAGCAAAAACCTTAAAACACTTCCTGAATATTAACTAGTTCCACCCCAGCATCTTGTGAGGTATCATTTATCAGCTTCATCCTTAAGATGTGGAAATTTCACAGCAGAGCTGATGACCTGCCTAAGGTCATACATACTCTGTGCTAGTGACAGAGCCAGGAAGAAGAATAATTAGTCCTGGCTCTTAAATATTAGGCAATACTGCCTCCTTGAAATCAGTATTGAAAATCATTTTTTTCTTGCTCAAACAGCAGTCGTCAAATGCAAAGAAAATCAGGAGATGGACTTTTGTTCACCTATATGTAATCAATCGTTTTGATTGCCAGACCCTGTAAATGTGCATTCCAAATCCACACACACGATGCTGAGCCACGAGTTGCTCTAAACTGCACAGCCTTCCCATCCCAGAGCCCTGAACTCATTCCATACACTACAGTTTAACTCAAAGGCTATTTGGCTTATACAATTACACTAGAAGAGTCCAGGTGTTCAGATCAGCCAGTCTGGAGTCTTTCTTTTTGTGCACTTTGGATCTCTGAATGGAGAGAGGGCTGACTGTCAGTGTGAGGCCAAAGGAAGCTGACATTTTCCCAGAGAAACATGCTTTTGCTGTGTGTTTGGAAGGTTAAACAGCTGTAAGTCAAGCACAGAAGGATCCTGGGGGGATTATTCCCTCAAACACCCACATGTTATGGAAGGAAGCTCTTCTGTAGATTGACATACCATTAACTCCTGCTGGTGGGAGCCCATTCCGATAGCTGAAAGTCCTTTACAGCCTCAAACTGCTGGTTGCTTGTCCTGCAGATAGCTCTTGTCTCATCTGTGACCCAGTGACTTGGCCTGGCTTGTATTTATTTTCTCATTTTATAAGAAACAGGCTCTTTTCTGAACTCATTATTGGTGGGAACACTGCAGTGAAGCAAGGCTGAGACCACACTATACAATATCAAACACCCGAGCAGGAGAACTGGGACTTTGTCCAATATGCCATTTATCTTCCTGGGAAAATCTCTGCTCTACCAGCTCCCAGGCATGCCAGCAGCTGACGCAAGATGGGATTTCACTGCATGAGCTGAATGAGCTCTTCTCCCAAATGCACTTTAAGGATCTTCTTTATCATCCTGACGATGAAAAACTCTTTTATTGGAGAGGGACAGACTAGAAGACCAGAAGCATATATTTGACATGCTTCATTTATATTTATTTACTTAAGGTTTTAAACTGCTCCTTCCCAACTGCTTTGGGTTTTCACATAGTAAACATAATTTCAAAATAAACTGATGAGACATTACGAACTGTAATGTAAACCCACCAAGGATATCCATTGTCAAAGTTATAAATTATCTTCCATTACCATGTCACAACAGCTTACAAACATTAAATGCAGAGGCCAGGACAGGAAAAAAATAGGTTAGACTGGCAATGATACATGAGCAAGCAGGCCCATGAAAAGAGAGATGAGAGGAATATCAGGAAAATGGTGCACGACGCTGCTCTGTATTAGGCTGTACAATGACTTCACAGCTGCGAAGAGGCTGCAGTCTGGAAGCAGAGCCATGGGGATAGTTTGTTTGGTAGCAGTGAAGGCTGAGGATTTGGGTTAGAGGAGGAAGCACTGTAGGTGTGCGGGTAGCTGGTAGATCCAAATTCCTTCCATGAAATCATTATAGAGATATTATAGAGGCAGCTCCGGTTCTGCATCGGAACTCAGATAGGCCAATACATGTTTCGAGAGCTTTGGCAGGCCTGAAATGCTGTTTTGGCTTTGGTGGGCCTTTTCATGAGGATGGACCCATGACTGACTGCCATAGTTGGCTATCACTTTATCTTGACTGCAGTTTCTGAATCCTTTTTTCATTACCAATAATACTTGGCCTCTGTCCCTCCAGCCTCCAGAACTCACAAACACATCCTCTTTTATCAAAGTATTTTCTAGAGTATGTTGCATCTCATCTATCCTAAACTGGTTGATTTGTAACTTCCCTGCAGACTCAGTCTGACTTCTGCCAGCATACAGACTTTACACATATTTAAACATCACGCACTGGAGGGCAAAGTCTTTTGCAAAATGCTTTGGGATCCTCCTTTCACATACATTCCCACCACTGCACATGCCACTTTCACCCATTCCTGAAACTGCAATTCCCCTTCCCATTTTCATGCAGATGGAGTGAAACTTCAGGAGAGTCTTTGCAACGGAAATCTCTAAGTATGAGATCCAACCTTTCATTCCTAATCATAATCTTTTGAACAAGCTGCAACTGAACAAGCTGTTATATCGACTGCAAGGTCAAGAAAAATCCATTTTTTACTGTACTATTGGAAGTTATATCTGCAACTTAGGGTTTGTTTGCCAAATTTCAAGTTCTCACTGGCTTCCCTGAAGGCACCATAGTCATTCAAAAGTGACTCTGATTTTCATCTTAAAAAAGAAAAAAACAGCTTTGTACCAGTCCTGCTATATATACAGCTGTTTCCAAACAGCTGAGATTAAGGTTTCAAAATATACCTTTCCTTGAGCTAATAAACATTAGGCAGAAAGGTAATACTGAAGAGTTCCAAGCAGATGAAAATAGCCTTTAGTGGCAATGTGTAGGTGACTTGGGATAAAGCAATCACTACCTGCATTGCCATTGGGGCCCACCTGTTTGCCAATATTGAGGTAGGGTGAAGGATGGGAGCAGGATGGGCTGGCTGGCAGGGCATTTTCAGGCCAAAGCAGTTTAGCAAGAGGGGGATGGATTGAAGACATTCGATTTAAAGAAAGGAATTCAATAAAAAACCTCCCTGTGATGCTTTGCCAGGGCATTATTTGTTTCTTACTGTTTTTCCAATTAATGACATTTTAAACAAAAATATTCTGAATCTTCAGGCCTCAGTAAAAGAGCTTTGAGCTAGTTACTTTTTGTCTGCCGCACATGAAGCTCAAACCAAACAGAACAGGCAGTGAAAGGGCATTAACAAGCAAATCCTCTACCTGAAGCACATCTAACAAATGTTTTCATGATGTTTAATAATAGCACTTTGTACAGGTATTAGCAGATCAAATCAGTGCAGCCATGTTCCCTGGGATGACAAAGCTGTGGTCCAAAGATGCTCCATGCTTTAACTAGGCCAATGCAGGGAGCCACCATCAGAGAAGCGGAACTTGGTGTTCACACACTCTGACTTACCTGGAAAATCCTTATTACATAAACCAGGCCCCTCTGTGAGCAGCATCTGGCACAAGAAAGCTGTGGTATGGATGGGGCCAGCCTACAGGTGCTAAATAATGGATAATGTTACCTTTTGCAATTTCAGTCTGTGCAGTAATGCTGCATTAACACATGACAAAGGCTGAAAGCTCCTCCTGAGGCTGAACTTTCACAGGTTGTACTGGGAATCTACCTGGTAAGGCATGTCTAAGAACTTCAGAAATAGGCCTGTGTGTACTTTGAAACTCATTGTGTTTGTGTTTTCAGTAAAGCTGAAATTTTCAGCGGCGTTACCAGGCTTTAAGGTACACGTAACCCCTTTCACTGGGAACCGAGCACTAAATTCCAGCTCCAGGAAAAAAACAAAATAACAAGAGCTAAAATGCAAAACTATATAGGCAAAGCTCAGGATTCTAGCTACTCATCCTTCCTCCTGCAGTGTTGTCAAGTTGTCTTTCAAGGCCCAATTCTTCCACAAGCTCTTACGATTCTCTCAGGTTCCAGGGTTTCCCTGGTTTTCCTAGTCACCAGAGGGCAAGCTCAGAGTCCATCTACACCAGCATCAATCCAGTGCAGCTCTATAGACCTCAGAATATTTACTCTGAGAATAGAATTTGGCTCATGCCAAGGGAAAGCAAGTTACACAAGCCAAAAGGTCCAGTGTAGCCAACCCTTAAGGCCTAGACTCTGCTAATGGCAACGAGGCTTTAAAAACTTTGTTGGCAGGATTCAAAGAGCTGGGAGGTGTTCACCATTTACAGCAGCTTTATTTGTTTATTGGTTTCCTTTGCTATAGCTGATGTTGATTTCCTCTCCATAAGCAGAGGGGAGGCCCTAGGGAGTATGGGAATGACAGGGTAGAAGCAATCAGAAGAGACAAGGATTCTAGCAATTCCTCTGAAAAAAGATTTACACTTGTGATTTGGCTTGGAAAATTTTACTATTTTTGTCCTTGAAATGAGATGAGAGCAGCTTTGGCAAGGGCCATAGGAATGATCCAGGCAGCACTGGGAAATGAACGCTTAAGACAGCATCAGCTCTGGTTATAGTGGAAAGAAAGAAAAAAGGAAAGAAAAGAAATAAAAAGAAAAGAAAAGAGAAAAGAAAAGGGAAAGAAAAGGAAAGAAAAGAGAAAAGAAAGGGAAAGAAAAGGAAAAAGAAAAGAGGAAAGGAAAGGAAAGGAAAGGAAAGGAAAGGAAAGGAAAGGAAAGGAAAGGAAAGGAAAGAGAAAAGAAAAGAAAAGAAAAAGGAAAGGAAAGAGAAAAGAAAGGGAAAGAAAAGAAAAGAAAAAGAAAAAGAGCAGAGACTGCGAAGGGTGCAGGATTTGAGGCCAGACTCTGTTGCTCACACACTGCGGGACTCCCTGGAGAGGCGTATGGTTTCCTCTCGTTTGACTCAAGCCCAGCTGGGGACCTAGATAAACAATAGCTGGGCTCAGCAGTCCTGGGTAAATACAGAACGGAGACAGTTGTGGTTAAGCAAATAATTCAGAATGGCTTTATTATGGGCTTTCTACCAATCCCAACAAACCCTCCCTGCTCCCCAACCCAACCCCCTTGCCTCTTGGTTTCTGGATTTCTCAGGCTGGGTGCAGCTTTAGCGTAAATGGCTGATACCACTCCATCCAGCAAGGAAGAGGCACTGCACCGAACTACCATTGCCTGAGCAGCCCTGGAGAAAAGGACTGAAACAGCAGCACCCAGTCTCATCTGTGAGAATAAGAGCCACCTTGGCACTAACAACAGGTCTGTAGTCATCCATGCAAATGACCAGCAGGTACCCTGCAAGGGCAGAGCAGTATCCGAACATGCTGTCCAACCTGCCCCTTCACACTCAGAGTGAGGGGGACAAGATCTCCTGCAAAGTGTGAATGCTCTGAAAACCAAAACATTCAGGTAAGAAATCTGTAAGTGGAGATGCTCCTGCTGGAGGTAGAAAGGAATCAAGTGTGTAAATCTCTCCTGCAGTGTTGACTTCTGCAAGAGGATGCTGTCCCCCAGCAGGTTCTTCCATCCAGACCAGCTCGTGTCCCTTCCTCTCTAACCTCAGCAGGATTCTCCATGCAATAACAAACCAACGAGCACCAAGGAAGTGCCGTGCCAGTGTTCAAAGGTACTGAAGTTCCAGGCAGTATCTAACAACCTTCTCAAGACAGGGACATGTCTGAGAGCTAAGATACATGTCTGTCTATAACACAGGTGCCGCAACATCAGCACCCTGTGCTGGTCCCCACAGGTGTGTTCAGAGACCCAGCCTGTCTTCACAGTTTCCGTGACAAAACTGGTGCCCCTGACTGATAGGCCAAACTCCCTGATGCTGAGCAGGGAGCCTGGAGCAGGCAACTCAGGAATACAGAAGTCCTGCCATGGTCCAGCTTCAGCAGAAGATAGTGGGTGCCCCTCCAAGACTATTCTATGACCTTGAGTTATTGCAGTTTTGTGGGAGGCAGGAACTGTCCAAATGAGGCCACTTGACTTAGCAGTGCTACTGCTCTCCTATATCTGATTTACAAGTCATTGCTTCAGCGGTGTTGAAAAGACCAAGTCCCTCAGAGGAGCAGGGTCCCTCCCTTGTCCACAGGCGTTGCTTCTGCATGAACATCTAGGGAACAGGCTCCAAAATGTAGGTGGTCCCAAGTGCAGGGTGATGCACTTCGCGGATGTAGGTGCCCTAGCTAAAATGGCCTAAGGGACCCTTCTGGCCCCATGGGCTCTCAGTGTTTGCAGTGGTCTCGTGCAGCATTTCTCTCTTTCAGTTCCTGCAGCTCTGAGCTTGCGTTTCCTCAGGCAATCAGATGAGCGAGGGCCTGGTACCATCCCAGTCAGGGTACTGAACTCCCAGCCTCGGTCTCGATGTTATTACTTACTGCTTGTGAACTCTGATTTGCCTGCAATCCAAAGCACGCTAACCCTGCCCGAACTCCGACCCCAGGCCTGCCCTGGCAAGCCCCCAGCTCCTGTGCCCTCACACCCCCCCCCCAGGTAATCCTATCTCCAGAGGCCATCAGCCTTGGGCCCCTTCTCTATGGAGGCTGCCAATTACATTAAGCTGTTTCACATTATGTGTTTCAAAATTGTGGTCACCAAATGCTTTTCTCTTTGGACCCTATCTTAGCCTGGGCCCCAGGGGTGAAAGGCAAGGTCGTTATAAACATGAGCACACAATAAAACTTGTGATGTTTTAACAAATAAAAGCTTATACAGCATTTTATTGTATCTCTGTCTAATCTCCCAGGAAAAGAGGGCAGACACAATGTAAATAAAAGCCTAGCTTGAAGCGTGACATAAAGACCAGGCGTTATCATCCATAGTGCATCAGGCTGGAGACTGCAGCTGCAGCAGGCCTGAGCATCATGCAAAGTTTAGGCTTTACAAAACACAGAGCACATCCTTTGTTCACTCAGACAGAAGTTTTAGTTTCAGGTTTCATGATCTTTGCCCACCAAAATATTAAGAGACGATGGCTCTAATTTCCGATATGAGTAAGATGCTGGCACCCCATCTGAATAGTGCTTAATGGATCTCAAGTGTTCTGTGTGCTGAGTCTCATGATTGTGGGTCACCCACATTTCTCTTAGGAAGGGCACGTAACACTAGGTATAACTTAGGAACGTGCCTGGGTAGAGCCACACTCCCAGCAGTCGTACTCCAGGGGCAGAAGACCAGAACGACAGAGGCTGACAGATAGACGTCCTGCAGTAGAGCAGCATGAGGTGAGGGACCACTGAGTGCATGTCTTCATACCAGGTTCGGAGAGACCTCTAGATGCTCTAGTCCAACCTCCTGCCCAGAGAAGGACTAAACCCAAAGCTAGATCAGGATGCACAAAGCCTTTAGCCCGTTAGTTAGTGGAAGACTACAAGTGGATCCCCCTTCAGCCTTCTCTTCTCCTGACTAAAGAAGCCCCCTTCTCTTAAGCACTCCTCATGTCAGGGTCCAGCCCCTGACCACGTTAGCAGTCTCTGCTGGTCTTGCTCTAGTTCTTATGGGGGCCACACACTGGCCACTGTGTCCACATATTTCCTCACGAGTGCTGCACAAAGGAGAAGAATCAGTTCCCTGAAAATGCTGGCTATGTTTGTACTAACACAGCCCAAGACGTGGTTGGCCTTCATTGCCACAAGGGCATATTACTAACTTCATTGTGCTTCTAGTATTGAAGTAGTCCATTTCTTTCCATGGACGAGACATGCATTATAAATTCCACAGAAGCTTTTCCTATACTTGGACCATCTCTTGGAGCATGCTAAGCTCAGGGCTGTCCCCCACTTTCTTCTGCCTGTTCAAGGCTGGAAGTTGGGTCAGTGGCTGAGTCTTGGACAAAGCATCCTGGATTACTGGAAAACAGCTGCTAGCTGCATGCCCCCAAAGACGACTCAACACCCCACAGAGGGACCTGTGCTGTTTGGAGTCCAGCTGAAGGAGCATGACTGAGGTCCCAGAGCTGCGAAGCTACAGAGCTCACAGCTGCAGGAAAGCAGATGTTTATAGTGCACACCCAAAGGCACCGGGGAGCAAGACAAGTGTCCTGTGGACAGAATATTTAGACTCTGACTGTACGATTTACTTTAAGACAACGGATACACGTAGTAGAACTATTTTGCCTTCCCTCCAAGAAAGGAAGGCCAGCGGCCCCGTTCTTTTTCTGAACCCAGTACTGCCGCCACCAGCAGAATTGTCTTCCTTTCAGAGCCTGGCATGCAGTGAGCTGGGCTGCGCTTACATCTTCTGAACCTGAACAAGGCAGATGCCTCACTCTTCTCCTGAAAAAATTTCCTTCCTACCTTGTTCTACATGCGCATCTTGAGAACCAGCTCTGAAATCATCATGTTAGTGGCTGGGAAACAGAGACTTATTTTTCCCTCTTTTGTCTCTGATTTCAAACACTAGTAGAGAGGATGCAGTTTTCCTGCCTGTTACTCACGGGAAATCTTTGCACCTCTCTTGTGGTAAAAGCTTCAGTCACTGCCTCTCCCACAAAAGCAATAATTATCCTAATGTCAGACTCATAAATCCCTTCTTAATTTTCTTACTTTCATCTAACCAAGGGTGAGGGATGATCTGAACACCTTGCTTTTTCATTCTTCCTATGACTAGTTGTGCTTTTATCTGTCACCCCAAATTTGAGCTTATCATTTCCTGATGCTCTGTCCCACCTTTCCATTAATGCTGCATGAGCAAATTCAGGGTGAAAGGTTATGTTAACTCTCACTTTAGTGTCTCATCTGAAAATGTTTTGCCTTTCAAAATCAGACCTTCAACTGTTATCTGCTTGAAATCCTGGACATGAGCCAAACTTCCAGGGAAATAAGCACTAACTGATGCAAGATGTCAAAAACATATGGAAAAAAGTAGTGCAATGCACCATCTAATTTCAAAAAGCTGGCCTGGCCTGGAATGCAGAGTAGGCTCTAGGGAGAGGTCAAAGGGGCTAAAAGTTTTAAATATATGCAAGGCTGTACCTTACTTCAACAGAGCTCTCTAATAGCTGGCTGCTTTGATCAAAATGTTATGTGTGCATTTCAGTCCCTAGGCTTTTTTCCCTTTGCTTTTATGTATGTCCTTGCTACATCCCTAGGAAGGAGCCAGATCAACAGCAAGGCCAATTTGGCACAAAAGAGCCCTGCCTTTTTTACTCGTCTGCTGTTAGATAAAGCACTGCTTTCCTCCATGACATCACTTTTGGGGACTGGAGCCACCTGTTACGTGATGCACTGCATTGCATGAGTCTGAACCAAGCTTTAGATAAACAGTAGTGAGCCAGCTTATCTGCATGCCAGGAGGACAAGCAGAGGACTGGGGTCAGCTGCACCCAGTGACAGGGAGTCGGTCCTGTTCCTCCAACTACTTGCCTTTGTTAGATAACATTAGTTCACTGAATTCTTGAAACTCTCCTGGAGAAATAATTTCAACTGCATTTAGCACTGAAAATGAAATACAAACACATCGCTGATGGAATTTATTCCTGTTTTGATATGATACGCAATCTTTGTACAACTGACCTTGTCTTAGGCGATCCCTAACAATTCACTCCTGCAAAACCACTGCAGGACACTGGGGATACTACAACTCCTTTTCACAGATATAAAAAATGACACTTGTTGCTTTGCTCTCCCTGAACCCATAGTGCAAAACAATGTCTGAGGTGGTCGTGTTAAATTCCTGAGTTGTAACTGCACAGCTCTCCGGACACATAACCTCCCTGAACACACACACACACAGAAAAATCTCTGAAAACTGACACATCTTAAACAGTTTCTAACGTTGGGTCCCAATCCCTGTTCTGAGAGAGGGTTACCATGCCCAGAAATCTTTTCAGCTCAACTAGATGATAGAAAATAACCAACTCAACAGGAGAAGAGAAATATCATTTCTCCTCTGGCTGGTATTCAGGAGTGTGTCGGGGAGCCCAAATTATTTCCTAAGCTGATTCCCAAAGATACCTTACACTTCAGGTTGGAAAGGCTGGACACAGCTTTGCTGAAAATGAAAACATTTAATAACTCTGTTATTCCTATCAATATTATAGAATAAATATGAGCAAAAATCTGTAAGCAATGAAGGTCTTCATCCCGCAAAGATCAAAGTGCATGCTCAGTATTACATTTTGTAAGCAATTCCAATAAAAGTAGAGAAAAGGAGTCACAAAACTTAAACTTAATCATGGCATAAATCTGGAAGACAACATAGCTATGAGCAGTAACTGGCATGCGGTGCTACAGAGAACAAAACATCTTCCTTGACCACGTCAAAAGATTGGTGGAAAAAGGTATTCTACTGAGGCTTTTGACAAAGTGACAAACAGCATCTGTACAAGGTGACATTTCAAGGCTCAGAGGGATTCAAAACTTGCTGATCAGAAAGTATCACGTGCAAAGCTCTAGAGGTTCAGCTGAAAGGAGGCACCTGGAGATGCTGCTGGACTCAGCATTAGCTCTGACTCTAGCCTCTAATGGGGACACAAGAGTCAGAACAAGGGGTCCGTTCTTCAGACAGCTTTGAACCACATGTGTGATGGGGATGTTTAGTCCAGGAGAACAGACACAGGGCCACAAGGACCACTGATCTGCTTCAGTCTAATGATTTCTACATTCCCTCAAAGCACTCTGATCACCTGTGCTGGCCTTGAGTACAGGTCACAGGGCCCTCTTCTCTACAGAGCCTCAAGCCTCAAGGATCAGTGGTGACTGAAGCTACAGCACAGCCCACATGCTGTTGGCCTGGGAGGGAGCGACCTGCCCAGAGAGCGGCAAAGGGAAATCAAGCTCACTGCTCCAGGACAGCACCGTCACTTGGGCAGGCGAGCAAGGCTTGGTGCTCACAAAGAAGTGCCATCTGCATTGCACGCACACTGATGTTCTCCTGAGAGGTGCTGCATGCTGATGGGCTGGAGATAAGGTGCTACATATGCTAACGCCAACAAAGCAAACGGACAGACTCCAAGAAGTCTTCATCTTCCACAGGATATCCCAGGATGCAGGGATGGAGCCACTCCTGGGCTGACTGCTGCACAACTCCTTTTATCCTCCCTTAGGCCATTACCACTGAGCAGCTCTTGGGCCCCTCAAAGCAGTGAAGAAGCAGAGGTAACTGATCCCAGGAAGGGTAACGAGATTTTAGGCAAAGACTTCAGAGCACTCCCTAAACTCCATTGTTTTCGACCGCCTGAGCCCAAAAGCCAGCATGGAAGAGCGAGTTGCCCCCCTGTCCCGAGGACAGAACATGCCAGACCGTACATGGCCGGGTAGGCAGGAGGGAGGGAGGGAGGCATTAGGGCAAAGCGGGACATTCCTTTCTTTTATCAGGAGGGTGTAACTGATACACCAGCTAAAGAGGGGAGCGCTCTGCAGGAAGGATAACAAACATTGTGCATAGCAATGGGAAAAGCCTTGGCTTACATATTTAGCAAGTCAAGATTAAAACCATCTGGTCTGTGCATTTCCCAGACTGCAAATTAAAAATTGCAGAATCCTTCTTCCCCTCTCTGCTCCCTCCCACCCTGCTGCTTCCCTGCATCCCACCATAGCAACAGGCTTTCTTCATCCTTTTCCTCCCACTCTCCTAACATTTCCCTCTGCATCCTGGCCTCGTCTTCCTCATTCATCCCTTCCTTCACCCTCATTCCCTTCCCCCTCACCCTTCTCTGCTCACCAGTCCCTCCTGCCCTTTTCCCCCTATGTGCCCTACCTCCCTTCTCCCTTGTCCCTCCAGCTCCTACCCCCTCCAGTCTCTTTCCTTCCCCCTGTGTCTCCCATACTTCCCTATCCCACTGTCCATCCCCTGCTGCCTGCTCTCTGTTCCTCCCCATCACCCCCTGCTCCTAATTCTTCTCATTCATTTCCGATTCCCCCTCGTAACATGATCATTCTACTGTTAAATCTCCTCTCAGACAGTAATAAAAATAAAACAGAGATAAGTGCTGCCTTTCCATTCCAGCAAGTGTCCCCACGATGTGATAAAGTTCCCCAGGCACTCCGTGATCTTCTCAGGGCTGCTTCATCACCAGAGCAGGGAGCAGCTGGAGGTCGCAGCATAGGCAGAGGGGATTTGTCATGGTTTTGTCTGCTTGATTTGCTCTGCGTGCCAAATCAAGATGACTGCTGCTTATCTCCTTCACAAAGATGCTGTAGTGATGACTTCATTCATGTTGGCCCATCACTAAGTGAATGCTAAGGCCTGGATCCACAGGAGCTGAATGGCTGGTCAAGCAAATGTCCTGGTGAAGCAAAGGATCTGAGAGCAAAAGGGCAGACAAGGCTGCATGGTCTTGTTCAGCCTGGAGAAGAAAAGGCTTTAGGAGACACCTTACAGCAGTCCCATGGGGCCTATGAGGAGGTCATCGAGAAGACGTAATGGGACTCTTCACAGTAGTGCGTGGTGAGAGGACGAGAGACAACAGACATAAGTTGAAACAAGAGAGGTTCGGACTGGCTATATGGAAAAATATTTCCACCATGAGGACAGTCAAGCAATGGAAAAGATTGCCCGGGAAGGCCATATAGTCTCCATCCTTGGAGGTTTTCAAAACCAGACTGGATGAAGTCCAGAGTAACCTGGTCTGACATTATAGTTGACCCTGCTTTGAGGAGGAGGTTGGACTAGATGACCTGAGATTCCTTCAACCTGAATTATCTTATGATCCTACATGGAGGAAAGTCGACAGCCTCCAAGGAGTGACAGGGACCTACAGCCAATGACCCTATCTCCATTCTATTTAGAAATACTCAGCCCATTTAAGGCACAAATAATCAGAGCACTGATTTTTTTACTTGCTCTTTCTGAGCTTACAAATACTGGAAAAGCAAACGCAGATACATGGTTTGTGCAATCAGGGCAGTGAATTAATGACACAAGGGAGGCTTTGAAAGGAAAT
Organism: Dromaius novaehollandiae; assembly: GCF_036370855.1. Taxonomy (NCBI): domain Eukaryota; kingdom Metazoa; phylum Chordata; class Aves; order Casuariiformes; family Dromaiidae; genus Dromaius; species Dromaius novaehollandiae. The sequence goes on along the minus strand of NC_088122.1, from coordinate 3,838,237 downwards.
ACAACATGTATGAAGTGTGCAGAGACTGGCAACCGCTCTTCTACAGAACTGGAAGTACAGTGGAAACCATATATTTTTTCATACTTTGTTCAAATCCTTTAAGTGTACGGACCAGAGGCCTAACGTATTCTCTGGCCTTTCTCTGAGTGAGGAACTAACAAAAAGTACTCGGTGAGTATTCAGAAGCTATTGTATAATTCCAGAATGCTACATCAGATGGGTGGTAGACAGCCAGCTTTCTTCTCAGATCTCTGGGGCATGAACAGTCTGGAACAAGGACAGAGTTACACAGGCTTCTTCATTACCCAAGGAAGCTGTCAGATTCTATTCCATCTCTTAAAGTACATCCTCTGCATGGTATCTCTCATTTTTTCTGGGATGGGAAGTGTTTTACGACCTCCTGGCCACGACAGAGACAGAAGTAAAGAATTTTGTTTCTATATTCAGATGAGAAAAAATACTAGTTCAGTTTGGAAAAGCTGTTCTGCCCACCTATTTTTTGTTAACAGTTGCTTACTTTTCCCTTCCAAAAGGAAATCTTTTTTCAGACCAGATTTAGACCTGCTTGAAGAGGTCACAGATGGGGTATTGTGACTTCTGGGCCCAGCTTTTAAATGGGAATCACATCAGTGACTAGCTTCAAGGGGTAGATGGAAATGGTGTACAAAGATCCATTGGCATAAATACATCTTCTGATAAATCTTTTCAAATGAGAGAGTAAGAAAGCTGAGTTCAGTTTTAAAATAAGAAGTGGAAACTGAGTTTTACAGAAAACTCATCTGTGCCTGGAAATGAGGTACAAAGCAGAGACCATCTTGAGACACCTTGATTGGTATCTAAGGAAAGAAGGGTTGAGGGTCCACTAACAAATACAGAAATGGAATTGAGATCAATTTTTGAACTGCATCTGGTCTTTGCCAGTTCTTAAAAGTGTTAGGTAATTTTGGTGAGTGAAATTCCCTTTCCCCGTAGGGTACATCAGATGGTGACCAGTATAAAAATCTGTCTTATAGACTGAATCCTGATAGCGGAAGTGCCAACCACCTCCAGAACCCGATGTGGACGTGCAGGTGTCTCCACTGTCCTTTTCCGAGCAAGTAAAGCAAGACTTGCCCCACTCAGTGGTAAACAGGGCAGCAGCATGCACTGGAGATGCGGGCAGCACAGTCAGAAGAGTCTGGGGCACTATTCCTTTCCTCCTGATGTAAACACGTGCACTGGCCAGATGAGTAGCACCCCAGACTTCACTGACTGGATCTCCACTGCCTGTGAGGATGCTTAGACAGCCAGCTTAGGTGCCACTACCTCAGCTCACCATCTTTGGGTGTTTACAGGGTATCCCTTCCCTCAGTCAACTACAAATAAACAAAAGACGTGATCTCTTCTTATGTGTGTTCTGGAATTGTCACTATTTGAAGAACCTGGTGCCAACAGCACATTTTAAGTAAACAGAATAGAATATTATTAGAAGGCAAATTTTGAATCTCTGAACTTTCATATGAAAATTTTCATAATACTGATCATCTGCCAGAACAGATACATACCACAAGCCTCTTGTGCCCAATTGCAAAGATCTCAGAGATTTGCTTGTGTACCACAAGCAGGAATCCAATTTTGGCAGAACACATCCAGCACGGACAGCCTGATGTTCGCAGCAGCTTGGTCAGTCAAGATTCTGGCAAGGTTGCACACAGAAAATGACTCCACGATAGTGGATCCATATAAAAATATGGATTCACTCTGTAGACCAAATTAAGTTTGCCTATTTTTATTTCAGCTAATGTGAAAGAGTTCGGTGAACAGTGCTTTAACTCAACACAAAGCAGAACACACACGATGAAGTTGTTTACATCACTATCCACCAGCGGGGAACAGTTTGTGCTGTCTGTCCAGGGCCCATCTGTTAGCGATGGAGACCTGGTGGGAAAATTCCCATTATCAGACACCATATAATGAGAAATACCAACAGATGAAACAGAGTAAATCAAACCTGGATTGTGAAGCACGTTCTGCTCCATTTCCCCCTTTTTCCTTTTCTGTGAGACATAGATGGTACAGGGAACTGCTAGGAGGAGTTCCTCATTATCCTTGGAATTCCTCTTAGTTTAATTCCTTTGTTCTGGTAAATAAACACGATTTCCAAGGATAAATTGATCTAGAAAGCTGAGATACAAAGGGAAACCCTTCCCAAAACCTCCAGCCAGATTCCAATTCAACCACACAGTCTATAAGGCTCCATGTCAGGCATCAGCAAGAACAGGGCTGCTCCATAAGGGAGCACGAGCCGGGAGCTGAGGGTAACCGCAGCACAGGCTGGGCACCAACCAGGTGCAGTCCCACAGAATGCGAGCAGGGTGACCAGAGCAGGGTGACCAGAGCAGCGGTGGTGATAACAGGGTCCATCAACAGTCCTGGATGAGGCAAAGATATGAAGCAATTCCAGGGTCCATCCAGGGAGTCCAATCAGGAGCAGCAGGGGATGGGGCCACAGACAGAACTGGGCAGAAGCAAAGATTACGACAGTCATTTTTAGTTCTGCTGTCAACACTGCTTTATTTATGATCATCCCTTTGGATCAGCTTTCAAATCTAATTTTATGGTGCAGTAATAGAAATTTGAGTTGGGGTCCATATTCTACATCTTCAGAGCCTTCTTGTAGTTTAAGAGGTTCTAGATGTTCCAGTAGAAGAAAAATGAGATTCTTCTGTCTTTTTTAACCAAGAAGTAGAGCAAGAGCCAAACCTCATCTGCTAACTTTGGGAAACATTAAAAACATTAACAGCTCTATTAAAGAAAGAAAACAACAGAGAATAGAAGGACTAGATGAAAAGCTTCACATACTCCAGTATAGTAATGATCTCCGTATCTTAACTAACACCACGGGACAAAGGTAAGGCATTTTCACAGACCTAGGTCAGAGTTAGAGAGTCAACTTTTGCCTTTTAATAAAACTTGGATTTCTGAGCACAAGCTGAATCTTCACTGGTGTTTGTGCCAATTTATGAATAAGCAGCTGAAAGAATTTTCTGAGCAGAGAAAGCCCAGTTCAAGCTGTGGATTGGAAGGAGAATTAGTGAGGGTGAGCAGGAAGGAGGCTGGTACTGGAGGAGTGGCAGGATGGCCAGAAAAACACTGAACTGGCTGAGAATTGCCATTCACGAACCTCTGTTGGAGAATATGCTAACTGAGAAAATAATGTTCTTGGAAGAAGTCTGGCGAGACTAAAAGTCTTTTGGGTCTGAAATGAGCATCATGCAGTGGAGTGTCGTGTCATCTAAAACAACCTCAAAACCAGACGAGATGATTGCTACACATCCTGGGAAGCCCAGTTGAGCCAGACTCAGCTGGTTCTTCTGTGCATTGCTGTGAGGAGCCTGAAAGTGCACGGAGTCAGAGCCAGGGATAGGCATGGACATCCATGGAGAGACGAGGAGAGGACTGAAGAGGGGAGAAGAGGCTTATGGCAAAAGCCCCGCTGGGGACATAACTGGCCCTGCGTGTGGTCTGTCATGTACTAAGGACAGGCCCTAGCATGACTTTCCCAGAGCATCCAGGCACTTCCCCAGGGTCTTGGCAGTGCACGGCCAGCTCAAGCTGACTGACAGTTCAGTCCTGCTTTGGAATGAGCCAACACCCAGGCTGCTGGCCGTGGCATGAACCAGGCCTCGAGGCAGATGGTGAGGATGGGGGCTTTGGAGGCCAAGCAGATCATTCCAGACCTCATCTTCACTGGCGATCCCAAGGAAACAGTCTCATTTCCAAAGTCTGGGTGAAGTTCTCATGCTGCCTCCTGCTACTCTTGCATCAGTTAGACACAGGCACATGCCTGCTATTTCTCCCTGCCCCTAATCTAGGCCCAGCTATTATAATTCCAAGATCCCTTTCTGTGCCATCTCTGAGTACCACATGATCCCTCTACTTCCTCTAAAAGTCCCCCTGCCCCTTGCCTGCCTTTTCTCCCCTCTTAACTCATTGGCAACAGCTACTTCCCACTGCTCTGGTCCACCAGACACCTCCCCGCCTCGGTTGTTCCCACTCTATTCATTTGCACTGCTGCTAACACCAGGCAAGACTGAGTGTGCAGGGGAGCAGGATATTTATACTGACAGAACAGCCTTGTTCCCACGCCAGGGTCCTCGTTCTGGCTGTGCCCATTTAATCTAATTGGTGTCCTGCCATCATTAACTGTGGAGTGCATACGTACAGCAGAACCACGGTGTGACAGCCCCTGCCAGGGGTAGTCACCAAGTCGTTAAGATGCCCTGTTTGAGGGCACTGTGTATGCAACGGTGGCAATGAAGGTGCCCTTCAAAGGGCAGGTGTCTGTGTGGGCACAGAACCAAGCTGAAGGTCCCAGGACACAGACGCTGCGTGGAGGGGTCCCTGGACACAGACCATCACACCAGACAGAGGGGTCTCAGGAGGGCACAGACTCCCTTAGAGGAAGGGTCCTTGAGCACAGACCCTGTAGAGAAGGGGGTGTCTGGGTGTCAATGCCCTGTGTTTCTCAGAGCATGAGGTAGAAGTGATGAAACCGAACTGTCCTCAAGCTTCAGGCATTCAAAACTGTACCATGTGTTCTCCCTGGTCAGGGGAATCACGCCTCAGAGGATGTTTTTTTCTACTTCCCCTAAAGCCCAGGTAAAGACAGCTGTCAGAGCAGCTTAGGAAGAGGAGATTTCCTGGCTTATGGTGGTCATAAGTAGAGGGGGCTGCATCTCCAGTCAGATCCATTCTCACAAACCCCTCCAAATAAATGAGAAACCTTTTCCTGGGGAAAGGCAGTATTGGGGCTTCATGACAACAAAACACCCATGTGTGGGAGAGACTGGAAAGAACACAAAGACACTCCAGATGAGTGTGGGGCTTGTATTAGACTGCACTCTGTATCATCTCCAGCCCACCATGTAATAGTGACGGATGTGCCTCACCCTTCTGTTATCAGATGCTAGCTGGAGGCTGGGGGAGCACTCATGCTCAAGGTCACAGGGCAACAGAGTTCCCTTGTCAGCTTCTCCGCTCCATTTGCGACACAGCGAGCTCTCAGCTAGGCACGAAGCTCTAACTCATTCCCTCAACACACACCATGTCCATTGCCCTGCAGTACTATGCCGTAATTCATGTCTGTCAGGGGGCCAGATGAACTGCAAAACCCTGTCTCTGGGGGAGTCTGGGACATTATGTTTCCATAACTCCTAACAGCTAGGGACAGGTTTCAGATCAATCTCTCCCTTCATTTATAGCAGTGTTAAGAGACCAGACAGGAAGTGATGTCATCTTTCTCCATCCACCCACACCTCCCTTGGCATATGACATCACTCTCATGATTTCCAGCTCTGTCTGTATTTTTAAAGTACTCCTTTAAACTCTCCCTCTAAAGCATATTCAGCTTTATCTGCAAGAGATGTTTATTAGTATTTTCCAAAGAAACTGCTTTTCCTGAAAAGCTTGAGATCTTCCAATTTGGCGTTCATGGCAACAGCATTCCTGAGATGCTGATTAACGGCTCTGTGCTAACGCAGGAAATGTAGCCAGCTGCTTTCTGGAATTAGCAACTATTTAAGATAAACAGGGCTTTAGTAAACACTTTTTACTCAATCCCACATGTTCTTAGAGGACCAAAAACACTCAGAAACAGTATTTTTGCTTAGGAACACCTGAAAACCAGAACTTTGTACTGCAGTGCATATATGGACCGAAGTGGCACCCAGACTGCCAAGCACAAGTGAAGAGCAGGGATGGGTAACTCAGTTCTCTCCCCACTTCACTCCAGCTGCCTTTTGTGTACAGCACAGAGAGGGAGGGAGAAGCGTGAAGCTGGAACTGAAGTGGCTGCAGTTGAAGTTGGCATGCTGTCCAGATAGTAGCTAGGCTGCAGCACAGGAATGGAAGTCCCTGGTGCAAAGTTACATTCCAAGGCAGAGATCATTCTGCATAACATACAGGCAGATGCTCCTTGCATGACTTCGCACAGCCCAAACCTTCCCTTAGAGGTCGTACCCAGTACTGTCTCTGGTGCATGGCTACCAGCTGATGTCCCAAGGTAATGGACATTGTTGCTAGCACATCCATCTCAGCAGCGAGACTGCTGAAAACCTGACAGAGAAGGGAGTTGAACAGAAAAGTACAAACTTCCAAAATCAGACAAAAGTCAAAGGGGATTGCAGGTAGGAACTACACTGTCAGGATGTTCAGTATGCCGGCACCCAGGGAGCTGCAGCAGTCTGAAACGCCTGCTCCTTACCATGCTGTGGGAGGTTTATGCCTGAGTGTGTCCCAAACCCTCGGTCTCCTGTCAAAAGGTACAGTTAGGTTCAGACACAAGGTTTGCTCTGGGCTCCTGGGAAAAGTGGATATCCAGAAACTTTTAGCCAAAACTGAAACTAGTCAAAGGATGTATCTCTTAGGGGAGGAATGCTCCTCCAGCAGCATAGCTTCCCAGCCTGCGTGTGCTCAGGTGGCCTCTGCTCTGAGGGACGCTTATGGCCTTTCAAGAAACAAACTGGGGAAAAGCGGGCACATAGCATACCTGCACAAGTATTTTACTCACTCAAGGTTGCTCTGGAGTCTGCACATGAGAAAGGGAAGTCACACCATGTGAATGAAACCAGTAAGAACATCACTATTTCAACCCACCTAGCCTGTTCTCCAGCTCTGGCTCATGTGAATGCACAGAAGTATAACAGGTAAATTGGCAGTGTTCCCTGTCTTCACTGATCTCAGAGTATACTCTTCTGTAGTTAGTCCTGCATGAGGCAAGATAACTTTCTGGAGGAAATGGGATGGGTTTGGTTTTTGAAAAATGGCCTTCTCCCCTCCCCATGTTGCCCAGTCAGAAGTCACCATCACAGTCACATTGCGTACGCCCTGTGTTGGACAGGATCTTCACTCCATGAACTCTGCTTCTAGCCCAGCAATTTATGGCTGGGAATGAACAGATTTTTAGGAGGATATCCAGTCTCTGTGTTGAGATCCTCAGGTTTATAAAGCTTTTGCCTTGTTTGCTTCTGTCTCCTTTCATCACTCCACTGTGCAGTGGAGCAGTCAGGAGCCTTTCCAGCGTGTGGACCTAAACACAAGTGGCCAGTTTCCAGGAAACAGTAGCTTTACTTATCAGAAGAGATGTAATTGTGTGCCTCTAAAGCTGGCCCATTCAGCAGAAAGTAAGGCCAAAGGAAGGCAAGGGGGCACATACCCTAAGCCAGAGAAAGGTCTTGCATCAGGGAGAAGCATCCCAAGCTTACCCTCTGCCGGCCACTCAAACTCCGCAGCAGTAAAACCAAAGATGGTGACGATGTTCCGCAATCTGGAGTACGGTCAGAAGAGGTTCCAGCAGCACTTCTCTTACAATACTGTATGAAAACAAAAGGGATGCATGGCTGTAGATTTGGCAACGAACTCCCAAAGGTAACAAAGAGTTGAAAAGAGAGACTGATAGGTTAGGCTAGGAATACCAGTAAAGGTCTATCCCCGCAGCTCTGGGGTCTTCCTAGTGAAGAGCCCTGGCTCAGCACAGCCCCTCCCATGGAGTCTCTGAACATTCAAAGACTTCTTTGTTTGTTTGGAGGTAGGGGATAATCTGGGAAGGAAAACTGCAAGTAGCTTTTTTTGGAACAAGCCAGTAATGAAATTCCTTCGAGTTTTCCCAAATAACAATAGAGCTGGAGCATTCAGGCCTTCCCTTCTACTGACAAGGCTGAGAAGAACAGGGATGCATTGCAATTATGTTTGCCGGGATCCTTTTGCTCAGCTCTTCCATGTTCAGCAATTGTTTCAGGCGCTTTGGTGAAGTGCCAGGAAACATGTTTCGTCTCCCCCACCACGTGTCTCGCTCCACCTCGCTCATGCTGCTGGTCAGCTGCTGCCGCGTTCTGGGCTGCTGGTGGAGGCTTCTCTTCAGGACAAACCTCCTGTGCCAGCAATCATTCTCAGGTACAGGCCTTGGCAGAAAAAAACACCCTTTCTTTGTGTTCTCCTCTTTCCTTTCCCACCCGAACCCACAGAGCCCACCCACCGTTCTGCTCCCCACAATGCCTCTGCTGGTCCAATGCCTCTTCTGAGCACAGCCCTGGCCAACTGCAAAAACTCATCTGCCTTCTGCCAAATATCCCTGCAGTTTTTCCTTCCCCTGCTTTCTTTGCTCGGCTTCTTACAGAGGATGATAAATTCATTTTGTCTCTGACCTTGTGCACTGTTATTCAGAGGCAAGTCAAGCTCTGTGCCAGACACCGAGTGGGACAGAAGCCAGAGACAATGTGCTTCTCACCAAGCAAACAAATGTCCTTTCCATACACTCGCTCATGTCCACTGGAGATAGGCAACGGGGCCCCAGAGACCCTGGGGCAAAGCTTCCCCCACCAGACAATTTGGAGAAGTGGTGCTGCCACCGAGTGCAATCGCAGCCCTTTAGCTCTTTCTGAACCAGTGCAGAGCACAGCTGTGGAGCTCACGCGGTGGCTGCTGGCGTTCAGACAGACTAGGTGACACAGAACAGTGGCAGGCCACAAAGTAATGGCTGCTCTGTCACACATTGATTTGAATTGCTCAGTTGTACTGGAGCTCTTTAAGCTGCCCTTTGAGACTGGTAGAGGCAAAGAGCTCGAAGACGAGCAATGTGAACTGAATGCAAGATGCTCCTGCTCCTTAGCGTTCCCATTTCTGTGTTTGGTTTGTGCCTACTGCACAGGCAGTGCAAAAGAGCCAAGACCACGAGCCATGTGTGCTGCAGCCACCTCTGCTTCATGTTACTCCTCCGGCCAATGGAGAGACAGGCACTTCCAGAAGGTGGTATATGGAGAAAGATACTGAAGACTGAGAGGAACCGCTGCCCTCCAGGGTACCGTTGTCTTTATCAGCTAGAGAACAGGTCTAGATAGCAAGCTGAGAGCGCGTATTCCCTAAGCGTGGAATTGTCTAAGTCTTCTCCTGGAGAGAAATGTTTGTAGTCCATTTTCCTCTGCAAGATAGGCGCATGGAAGTACATAGCCAAGGAAAGGTGACACATTGCTGGAGCCATTTTTTGGAGTTGAGTATGACTATAGTTGTGGTGAAATAATGAGATGCTGCTAAAGCAGTCACTCAATGGAGCAGTAGTTATAACACAGCTTTTCTAGGCAGGTGTAGAGTCATGCATGGCAAATCCCCATCCAAGAGTCCACCAGACCTTCCTACAGCAGAGTTCGGTCTGCTGTAGGAACACTGTCTCTAGTAGGAAAATATCATCATACATTGCATGCTTATTTGTTCCAGTGCACTTAAACATAGCTAACACCTAGGAGGTAGGTACTGCAAAGACTGTCAGCAAGAGACATGAAGGCAATCAGGGTATAAGCTCTCTGTTATACACTATTAGCTCCAGAGCTTGGAGAGGTGGACACAGAGATTTTATTTGGTTTTGCTTTCTCTGAAGCTTTCAGCAGCACTGTACAGCACCAAACAGCACTGACTCTCTCTTCTCAAGGTTTGGAAGGATCTGTCTTAGGTCAGGCATCAATCTCTGAAACAAGGGGGGAAAACGCCACGTACTAAAAAACCCATTTTGTAAGTTAAGATTCCTTTTGTTTTGCCCTGTGAAAGCATTTTCGAGTCCACACAAACTGGGCCTGACAGCTCAGAAGAGCTGCTGCCCCTATTGTCACTGTTACAATGGCCCTGGGAGACTTGTGGAGATCAGCACTCCACTGCCCTGCATATCACAACCACATGTGCAGAAGCAGACCATGCCCAGAGAGTCTAGCCACAGGCAGGAGAACTGGGGAAACTCAGAGGAGATAAATGAGTCAGTGGCACAGCAGTGAGTAGGGTAGATTCCTCTTACAGCCTTGGCCTACATTTTCCCCTGCAGACCGGGCTGTTTTTGCACTCATTTCCTTCTTTTGCTGTTTCAAGGACAGCTGTGACGCCTGGAGAACTTCTAAAGGAGCCTCCAAAACTTCCTGATGCCCCTCTCAGTCCTTTGCTTCCATCAGTCTAAAATATCCACACCGCTGAAACTTTGCAGCTTATGGTAAAGTGCTATTCTTCCTCACTGCCTTCCCTCGGGCCTCACCCAGCAGACACCCCAAACTCGCCAGTGCTGACTGGAAAGGTCCATACACAACGTTTCTCTGCCCTTGCCACATCACAGCCTCTCGATGGGATAGATGCATGTCTGGTAAGAGCACACTGATTTCTTGAAATCATGCATTTGAGTAATTGGTAAGAAATCACTTAATCCCCTGCTAATTGTTTTGTTGTGACTCTGAAAGTTGAGACATAGTAGGAAACATTTACGACTGGGCAGACAAAGCCCCCAGGAATCCTTTGTTGGGAGCAACACCTCTTGACAAGAAAGATGTGAGGGTCAGGCAGACCCTTGCCTCTCTAGGAGCAAGGCTATGGAGACAGTTTCTGCAGGCAGAGAAGGTTCAGGTGGCAGAGATATAACTCTGGTACCTGCTTCAGGCAGCATAGCTAAATACTAGTGCTGCTCAGGGATAGTGAGCAGGACTCTCCTCTGAGCTCCAACACAGGCAGAAAGGTGCTGAGCAAACCTTCTGCCTCTGTGATGCTGAGGATGGGGATTCCTTGAACCCTTCCTATCTCTCTAGGCCCAGCTTGAGGAGAGCAGACAGGGCTCTCTCAGTACTGTCTTACCTCGAAGAAGCAGCAAGGCCCTGAGCCCTTGGTCTGGAAAGGAACTGCTCTTGCTCTACTGGGCACAGGCAATGGCTAATTGCTGTGCAGGGAACAGGCAACAGCTCTTACCTGTGTGCAGTGCCATGGGGACTGTATTGTCACTTCTCCTTGAATTTGAAGCCTGGTCTGGAGAAGTACAGCTGAGATTATGGAGCAAACTGAGCAGAGACAACACACTGGCTAGTGGGGGATAGAGACCTCCCACAGAGTGCTCATCCCTGTGACTTTTATCTTACAAGGCTCAGGTACTGCTGGAGCAACAAATGTGCTGTAACTACATATGCCCTAACAGAGATTCTTGGGTAGAGATTCAAGGAACTATTGAGACCTACTCTAGACGTAGGCACTACCGCACCTGAGACAGCAGTTGTCTGAGCCCAGTACTGTGCACCTCCATCATGTCAAAAGAGCAGGACAGAAGAAAGCCAAGTTCCAGGGTTATTTAGCCCCCCAAAGGACAACTCTAGGTTTTAATTCATGGCTTTCTTGGAGGAAGCAGCAGTCCCAGAGCAGGTACCTGTTTGGTTCCATTTTCATCGCTGGATCTAGTTTTAGAGTCAGATTAATCTCTTCTTTAGGACCTTTATGGGTTAACCAAAGCCTCAAGCACACATAATCTGGGGTGTTCACTGCCTTTTCCTGCCATTTTGGCACAGAGGCCAACCTAAACTTTATGCTTCCTGTACCCCAGCAAAACTGCAGGGAAGCCAGGATTTGGACCGCCAATAGTACTATCACTGCACTTTTCTTTTCTGAGTTCTCTGATGGCTGCCAATCTTGTGGGAATTCAGATAATCCAAAATCCCTCTGGTGTTTCATATCAGCCTTTTGACCTCACACATTTGTGTTGTCCTATAGAGTGGTTTGTCCCTGGGTAAGGCGGGGGGAAGGGTCCTCATCAGGAGAGAGAATCACCCTCAAACAAGAAGGCCTGTGCTTAGCGTTGTGACAACTGAGCTGCCACTTCTCCTGGAGAAAATTTCTCCAGCCAAGCTGGGACTATCAGAAGAACCCATCTGCTCCAGCGAGCCCCTATGCATGGCCAAGCACACTGAGAAGCTGGATTACCAACCTCTGCTGGGCCTGAGTTAGTACTGATGGCAAATGGAGAGAGCAGAAGCTGATGAGCAAGGTCATGTGCTCCATGGAATCTGTCGCTCTCCTTGGCCAGTGATCACCTTGCTTTGGGGCCATTTCCAGACCACACCTGCCCCTTTAATGGTGTGGAGCTGTGACTTCCTATCCATCTCTCTTTGCTGATCAGTGAGTCACCAGAATCGAAACCATGACAGGTGGCTGCACAGCACCTCTTGGAGGGAGGGCAGGAGGCAAAGGGTGGTTACAGAATCACAGAGCAGTTAGAGTTGGAAGGGACCTCTAGAGATCATCCGGTCCAACCCTACTGCTCAAGCAGGGTCAGCTAGAGTAGGTTGTCCGGGTCCATGTCCTGTCAGACTTGAATACCTCCAAGGATGCAGACTCCACAGCCTCTCTGGGAAACCTGTTCCAGTGTTCAACTGCCCTCACAGTAGCGTTTTCCTGGGTTCAAGTGGAATTTCCTTTGTTTCATTATGTACTCATTGTCTCTCGTCTTGTCGCTGGGCATCACTGAAAAGAGTCTGGCCTCATCCTTGTTACACCCTCCCATCAGCTATTTACACACATTGATAAGATCCCCCTGAGCCTTCTCTTCTCGAGGCTGAACAGTCCCAGCTCCCTCTGCCTCTGCTCATGTGAGAGATGCTCTAGTCCCTTAATCATCCTCGTGGCCCTAACGATGGTTTGCAAAAAATGTCCATGCCCCTGGATGAAGGATCCCTTTGGAAAGCAGAGCAGAAAACATATGCTGCAGCTTCCAAACTTACAAGGAAATAACCATGGGCAACATGACCGACAACTGCTTCTGCAACAGAAGTGGATCTTTCACCCGGCAGCTGCTTCCCTAGGCCGGGTAGCTTGACTGCAGGCAAATAAAACCCTGGCCCAGCAGATCAGGAGCTCTGTAGCCACCTCAAGCACCCACTGGCAAGCTGGCGGACTCTCTCTCAGCCTGGGCATGCGAGAGTTAACATCTCCAGCTCTCCTTGATGGAGTGCAGCCCAGCGCTGTCTGAACTGGCATGAACTATTGCTTAGTGCTCCAAATGGTTTCAAGCACATTCCAGCCAGGCCCCCAGAGCAGGGCTGTGTCCTGGCCAGACCAAACACCACAGTCTGTTTAACAACTGCCGTGCGAGGCACAGATCAAAGGCAGCAGTCAGGATGCCTGTTGCACACTCGCCGCCTTTTATCTCCCTGCCTGGGAGGCACGTCTTACAGCTACCCCAGTAAGTAGGCACAAGTCAAACCCTCCTCCCAGTCTATTTCTTGCCCTGGTGACCACAAGTGTATGAGGAACGTCGGCTGTTGGTCACACTCTTGTCTGAGAGGAAGAATTAACAAGTTAGGCAAGAGTTGATAAAGCACATTAAAGGTTATCCTACCACGGCTGATGGAGAACTCATCCGAGCCTTCCAGAGATGTGAGATGTGACACAACGGCACAAGCACACAGTGTGGTGAGTGGAGGTGAATCCTGGACTTCCCTTGCATCAAGTGTCAGCCAGTCTGCTCTGGGACTGGGGGGAGGAAGAAGCAGGAGGGAATGGCTGTTGGTCTGGGCCCTTGCCAGGCTTTGAGACTAGTGGCTGCCAACATCTCTCAGACACTCGCTAGGCCAGACTAAAGAGGCAAGGGGGGAGAGGGGAGAAGAGGGAGAAATTTCTTTCCTTTTCTTCCTCTGTCCTCATGGAAAAAGCTGTTGTCTAAAAATAAGCTGTAAGAGAGCTGCTGCCCAAGGGACATCACGTACGCAGCCTGGGGAGCAAGCTCAGGGATAGGGAACTAAGAACTTTGGGATCCAGCATGTGGGAAGGAGACTGGCTGGACCTGCCCACACACCCGGCATCTTCAAGCATCCAGAGGTGCTTCTGCTGGAACTCTCCAAAGGTCCCTGAAGTTCTAGTCAGCCAGAAGGGAAGCAGGACCAGAGAAGAAAATCATGGAGGAAAACCAACTCACCCTCCACTCACTCCAGATACTTGTCTTCTTAACAAAGAGCAAAGACCACTTCTTATTCTGAGCTGAAACCATTTTACAACATCAATGCGTTTGCCTTGCACTGTGCTTGGGAGAATTTCCATCACTGTCTGTGAACAGCTTACAAGTGACCAGAGATATATTCTGCCTGTTTTCTCCCTCTCTCTTCTATAACACATGGAAATGAAATTACTTTTTTCTTTTTGTTTTGTCTTCAGAATGGCTTCATAAGGAAACAAGATTTTAACTGTCATGCTGTGTTCCCTCTCTTCAGTAACTCTGATAATGCTTAAGTTAAAGTTTAAATTTCCAAAGTTTCAATTGACAGTAATTAGTCATAAATTATGCTAAGTACCTTCATGTTTCATTGAATTATAGGAGAGAGTCTACTGGTGCCCCCAGGGAGGAAAAGGTGCGAGCTTCTGTCTTGTTACAGAATGCACATGGGAAAGAGATGTTGCATCTGCCCTCAATGCAAGGGAAATGCTTGGATTGCATCTCATGCCTCATGAGGTACCAGCGTATCCAAACATGAGATTCTGATCCATGGGAGACTGCACTTCATCAGTTCAGCAGCTTCCTGAGAGGCTTAGTTAGCTAGGACCAGGAGCAGCTTTGCTGCAGGGTTATGTGGGGATCCTGCAAGTTCTTGCATCTCTGGTCAGTTGTTAACAAAGACTCTTTCTTAGAAGCGCTATCATTCAACAGACTATTCTACATTGCCCACTCAGCCAACATCAGCTCTTGGATTTGCTGCCCTGCTTCACTGTGTTCCTACTGAACTTGGGGCTCACTGATAATTTTCCATGAAAATATTTTTTCAAGAGAAAATCTGCTATGTAGACCACACACATTTTCAGTATTTCATTGAAAAAACATGAAAAATGCTTTGTTTTTTTCCAAAAGAAAGATCATTCTTAAAATTAAAAAGAAAAATTTTCTGCAGAAGAAACGTTTGCTGAACAGCTCAGCAGAGAGCTCCTGTGGTTGGGCCAGTCCTGAGCTATACAGCAACCACAATATACAGCTGAATTGGCTGCAGCAGCATCAGTTCTCAAGGAAAAGTGTCAGCTGTCTCTTCTCCATAGCCAAAGAAAATCAGAAAGGTCAGCTATTCTTCACAGCGTTAAGGCTGAGGAACTGCCCTCCATTCTTCAAAGGTCTTTGGTGACCAATTTTGAAAAAGAAAATGGAGAAAGCCAATAGAAGAGAGATTTCTAGATTTATTTTGCTTCTAACAAAAAAGGATGAGATGTTTGGAACACGAACATGGAAAGCAATTTGAGTGAGCAACCATTAACTGAGCGATTTTTATGATCCTGAAACTGGAAAGAGGGAGAACAGAAAAACAGAATAGACTTCAGTGAAGTCAAAGACTTGGTAGTTTCCTTGCTGGATTGGAAGTGTGAAAGCAAAAGGAGAACTGGCAGTTCCTGAAAGAGATTTCTGAGGGCATAAGTGCAAAATATCCCCATGCACAGGAACTAGAGGAAGTATGGCTAAATCGTAAGCTCTTCATTGCTCCTTACTTGCGTTTGAAGTTGCACAGAGACTGGAAACTAGGTCAGAGTAATAAGGACAAGGCTAAACGAACAGCATGAGCTTGTGCTGACAAAACCAAAAAGGCACAAAATGAAAGAAAACTGTCAAGGGACAGATCACAACAAGAAATGCTCTGTAAGTACTTTGTTAGTGAGAAGTAGACTAAGGAACATCTGCTTTGCTCCTCAGTGGAGAGGGGATGTTGTAGACAGATGATGTGGAGAAGGCCAACGTATTTTATATTTTCTTTGCATCTCTTTCTGCTTAAAAGGGCAACTGCAAGCACTGTTAGCAGCAGGAACAGGGGAAATGCTTGCAGGGTAGAGTGCACAGAGGAAGGTTACATCTCCTAAACTATCTGGGCTTAAGGAACACCATCCTGGTTAATCCAGAGGTGGCAGTTGCACCCAGGGCCACCAGCAAATCCAGTCATTTGGAGCATGGGGAGATACTGAAGACTTGGAAAGGACCAAGTGTAGAAGTTAACTTCTAAGAAGGGAGATAGGTGTCAGACAGGGAATCACGTATCAGTGATGGAACGAAGACATTTGTTTGGACACTACACTCTCAGGGCTCAAAGAAAGCAGGAAAGCCAGATTTTACCTCCCAGTAAAAAAGTTTTTCCTTACATATAATCAGAATTTTCTGTGTTTCCGCTCATGTCCATTGCCTCTTGCCCTTTCACCATGCGCCTCTGAGAAAAGTCTGGTTTTGTCTTCTCTGTACCCTCCCATTAGGTAGTTGTAGGCAACAGTAAGATCTCCCTCTCAACTTCTCTTCTCCAGGCCGAACTAACCCAGCCCTCTCAGCCTCTCCTTGTAGGTGCTGTGCTCCAGCCCCAAGAGCGCTCCATGGGCCTCGCTCCAGTATAGTCAATCTTTCTTGTACTGGAGAGCCCCAAACTAAATTTAAGCCTAGAGCACCAAGTATTTGCAACTAGTCTCCCATCCAAACACTAATTCAGCCCAGCCCTGCTTCTTCAGAGATAAAGCAAAACCCACATTCCAAAAACACCCTCTCCCCCACCAAGTTGTATTTACTTTCAGGAATGGAAGCTTGAAAAATGAGGACGATTTTTCAAAAGAATCTAAAAAATAAAATAATTTCCAGAGGACTATGTACTGAAGGATGCAAAAGCATGGGGATGGAGCAAATATACACAATTTGTCAGAAAAGACCTGAGAAAAAACAAGGGGGAGCAAGGAGAGCAAAGAGCAGGTACGGAAAGATCTTTAGAAGAAAGAAATACATCCGAGCTGTAAATTTGATAAACTCTTCACATATCCCCCCCCCATATCAGAGCATCAGACAGCGGCAAATGCAACACCATTTTCTAAAAAGAGTTCCAGAAGAGAGCTGGGAGCAACACCTGACATTGCTCAAAATAAAGCTAGTGGGGCTTTAAATAAATATACTTGGAGGCATTCACATAGGTTTGCAAGTGGGGCTCATTCCCAAGCAGAGCTACTGACCTTCTTGAAAGGATCATCAATGAGAGAAGGGAAATCCCATTGATAAAATAACCTTGGATCTCCAAAAGGCATTTCAGAGAGTAAGATGCTATAGTAAAAGATGGAAAAGCCTTGTGTGAACAAAAAAGAATGATTAAAAGACCTGGAAAAAAGTGTGTTCATAGTGGGGAGTTCACTACTAGAGCTCTGCAGGGACCAGCACTGCCTGTCTCCTATATAAACAACCTGAAAAATAGGATGAAAAGAGAGGTGTCAAAGTGGTCTAGGGCAGTAGGGAGACAGATCACTGGGAAAAGCAGCAAAATGATCTTAAGATACTGAGATGCCTGGTGGCAAAAAACACAAGAAATTAAGTGCAATTGAGTGGAAAGCAATGAACATGGGGAAAAGGATTCATACCTTTCATACCACACACTAAACAGCAGTCTGATCTGACTATTACCACTCAGAAAAGTTAGGATTATAATGAACAGTTTTATGAAAACATCACTTCAATTCTCAAAAATAAACAAATCAAATGTTGAGGAAAGAACAGAGAATAAAACACAGAATATCAGGTGCTATTGTGTGAAATGATGGCTTTCCAACATCTTGAATGTCATGTTCAGCTCTGGTCCTCCTCATCTCCCATCTCAAAAAGGATATAGCAGAACTGAAAAAGATAGTCAAGGATGTGGAATGTTTTCTTTGCTAGGAACAATTAAATAAACAAGGATGACTGATGGATAATATGTAAAGTCACGAATGTCATGGGAGGGCAAAGATGAAATGGCTGTCTGCAGTATCTTTCCATACAAAAGCCAGAGAAGATCAGATAAAACTCACTTAAGGCAGGCTCAAGCCTAGCACAGAGTGGTAATACTCCACATAACGTGGTTCATCTGTGCAACTCCTTGCCACAGGACACTGTGATAAAAACATTTTGCATGCATTCACGTAGTGATCAGACAAATAAATGGAAGATGACTCCACTGAGGACTTCAAATATAGATAGTGCATTTTTCTCAGGAAATGTCTAAGTTGAAAACTGCTAAGGGCTGGGTAAGTATTTGGGGAAAGTATCCTATATGCTTTCTCTGTTCCTACACGCTTCCCTTAAGCAACTTCTGTCAGACGCTGCTGTAAAAATTTATTGGGCTAGATGGCCATATATTTTGACCCAGTGATTGATTGTTTTTACATTTAACTTCAGCATCCAGAACAATTCCTTAATAGAATTGCAGACAGCCCTTTCTTAAGTATTATGTAAGCTAACAAGGAGCTGTGAACATTTTTTTTTTTCAGAACAAATGTTGACAGTCCAATCTAATTTCCATCTGCACTGGGTCTGGTAGATAGGCGAAAAACAGCTGGTCTCTGTTAGCTTGACTTGAAAATGGCTGTAGACTTTGTATCATATACATCCTCATTAGGGGTTAGAAGAATGTGGTAGAACATCGCTATTGGGATGATCACAAACCATACTGAGAGAGTAAACATCAATGGACAATTGTCAATACAGAAAATTGTAGGAAGCAGAGTTTGTAGCAATCTCTTGGGTCCACTTCTACTCAGGGTTTTCACCAGGGGCCCAGATGACAGAAAGGGGAAAGTGTGTGTGATAGAAAGTTAAGACAGTCCGTCACTGGTGCTCCAGACCTCAGGCATTGCCGGCACCTTTATGTGCAGTACTACCTGGGCCTGGCTGCTGAGAAGCTCCTGTGAGCCAGAGAGTTCCTATGTCCAGGATCCTGGAGAAGAGGCAGGGCCTGAAGGGCATCCCCAGGTCCCTGAACAGTTGGCAGCTTGGAGGTCAGACTGCAGGAAGAGGGGGTCTGACAAGCATAGATTAGGGGAAGAGCCAGCCCGTCACCAGTGTGTTAGAGGCTTGATGGAAATGACCCTGTCCTGCTGGGTCCTTGTGAAGCCTCAGAGAACTTCCCTCGCCCTTTCTTCAGGTCCCTCCTTGGAGAACAGAATAGGTGCTTCTGGCCCCGAAGGGATGCACTTCACGCCAGGCTGCCTGTTGGCCCACGACTGCCTGAGATGAAGGCTCCCTTCAGTCATCAAGTGGATACTGGAAACCCGACCCTCAGGTGCCTGTGGTTTGCATCACGGCTACAGATACGTTCCACCTGTGGTTTTTTAAGTAATGTGGCTTTGTTCCCCCTCAGCTCCCAGGCAGCCTGAGGCTGGTGTGCTGCAGTCTGACCCTGCTATGGGCAGGAGCTCTCATCTGCTTCCCACATGTCATGATAACTGTCTGAATCTCCCTTGCCCTGTGATGTCTGTCCTTCACCAGAACGGCGGAGAAGCAGGAACACAGATGTGTGAGGCTGTTCTGGAGCCTGTTACAGGCAGCTTATTGTAGCTTAAAGCTAGATGCTGTGGCCGTGCTTCCAGGCCTGGCTGAGGTGCAGGGGGGAGGCTGCCCGACTGGCCCAGGAAAGGCAGGCGAGCCAGGGTAGGCTGAGCGACTCACAGCCAAACGCAAACTGTGCAATGGGCTCGGCCTCCGTGAGCACCAGCCCCTCCCTGGGCTTAGCTTTCCATAGAAGAAATGGCTGGGTGAGAGCCCACAGGTAGACCCTGTGGACAACCGGTGACTGGGATAGCAGACTGGAATTGGGGCAAGCCACTTGGCAGTGCAGTGTAGCCTCAGAAACTAGGGTATGTCAAATATGCCTTAGGTTCCTGATTTTCCTTCTGAGACATCTGATGCCACAGAGACACTGCATTGGGCAGGACGCTGGCTTTCATCCAGACTGCATTCCTGATGGAGAATCAGTAGGCAGTATTACGTTGCAGCCAACCGCACTCAGATCTCTGGTACAAAGAGGACCCTTCCCATTTTGACATGGCAATGTTTCCTGGTACCGTGTGTCTCACACAGCCAACAGTCTGGAGGCCAGGGCCGATCAGACCCAGCAGAGGCTCCTTGGGAAGCCACTGCTTCTCTTTCACTGAACAGGGGTTAGACACCCTTGGGACGCAACACTTACATGTGGAGTAAGTGCAGAGTTCAGAGAGCAGTCTGCATCAAGGAAACAAAAACAAGTTTTCCCCTTAGCAAAAAGGCTTTCAGCAGAGATCAGGAAAAGAAGACAAAATATGAAGATGACATGCAAACGTTTTTCAGTGTCTGGGGCCAGCTGCTCCCCCACCACGTCTGTATGCGACACAGACCACTGCACAAGCCCCACTGCAGAGCACGGCATCCCACCAGCGAGACGGTCACCAGGACAAGACTGCCAAGCTTGGGGCCTGCCGCAGCCCATTCCTCCAGAGCGGTGCCAAGCTGCAGACAGAATGACAGAGACCGTGCAGTCAAACTTTCCTTTGCTGCGGTCAGATGAAAGGAGTCACAGGAATATGTGGAATACATCCTGGTTTCCATCTATAAAAGGAGATAATCAAGCCATGACCAAAGCAGCCTTCCTGAGCAGACTGGGCAGCTCTGGGGCTCTCCCTGAGTGAATCCTGTTTCCAGGGGATGGAAATGGAGCATCGGTGAAGGAGACAGGATGCAACGAGCCAGTTCCCCTCTGCAAATTCAGTGTATCCTGCAATAAACTGTTCCTGCACCCATTAACACAGCAAAGCTGATAAGAGTTTTTCCATAACTCGCTGCTCAGATTCAAGAGCCGTGGGTAGTGCTACTGCCCCTGGATATAGTTGGTGGTGACAGGAGATTCTCAGTAGCTACCTGAGACAAGTTTGTGGCTTGGGAGATTTAGACCTAGGGCATGAGGAAAAATCTCTTTCCAGGTTGCTGGTGCAGCTCTGCAACAGATCACTAGAGACATAGGGGATCTCCATCCTTGGGGACTTTCAAGACTTCTAGGTAAAGACAAGGCTGACCTAGTGTTGGCCCCGTGCTGGAGTTTGGACCTCCAGAGGCCCCTTACACCTCAGTCTTGTGATTCTGGGATCCTGAGGGAGCCCAGGAATTGTGGGTTCTTTGTGCTTTTTACTGGAAAGTTAACTGAAGAACATTTTAGGTGTCCTCAGTTCCCATCCCCCCGATGTGGATACTTGTGGTAGCAAAGTAAATAAAGTGGTGACCAGGTATTATCAGTGCTGGTTTTGGCTGTTAGTTCTGCCAGGTGAGTTCTGCACTGGGACTGAGGAGCACCAAAGAAGATGGGAGCACCAGGCAGCAGATGGGAGTTTCCACACTCCTAAAGGAACTCCAAGATACAGTATCTGTGGCACAGCAGGGCCTGCAGCCAGTGCCTGGAAAATACGGAAGGCCCCATCAGAGAATACCAGACCAAAGCAAAGAGTGAAGAGCAACTGAAAATACTCAAGAGCATAGTCATGGCATGATTATGCTCATTATAAGCTATTTCATAACAATAAGGTCTAAAGATGCTGCCCAGTGCCATGCTCTTTTTGGTTGAGGCTGCCGGAAGCCTTGGATTTCAGTGCTGTCTTTAACGATTTACACAAAATTTTACCCCTCAGTGCCGCAACCATCCACATTCGAAAGTGTTGTTTGGGGTGGGGGGGGGGGACATGAATCAGAGTATCTTGAAGACAAAAATTCCTTTCCCTAGGAGCAATTTACAGTTCTTGCCATGGGAGCCTAATGTTTTGTCTTCAAGTCTTCCAGATGAACCAACAAAAAATTCATCACATTAAAAGGTCATTGGTGGAAAGAGCAGACACAGACAGCTGCCTCCACCAGCACTCACTTGGGCTGTGCAGCACAGCACAGGAACCAGCATTCCTCACTGTTCATGTCCTCCAGGTAATTAGGAGCCCAGGCTTCGTCCCTCACTGCACATGCCAGTGATGACCTCACCCCAGCGAAAGGATGCTGCTGTTTAATGGAGCATAAACCATCAAGGTAGAGGGAGGAGGGAAGGGGAACTGGCCATTCAGTCCCCGAGCCCAGAGCCTGTTGTGGTAACTACTTCTGTCAACCGTTTCCCCACGGTGCTGCTTCCTGCTAAGCCAAGCACTATTCCTTCTGCCTGGGTGATGGCCCTCACCAGTACAAAACGCACGGGAGTGGGGAGTTCTTTGGCTTCCTGCTTTGTCCCTGTGTATTTGCCCCAACTTGGCATTGGCAGTGGGACCAAAAGGGACATCCTCTGCCAGTGACCCACCAGCCAACCTCATTTCTGGCAATGACCTCCCTTCCTGAAGCAGGAAGGGAAATTAAAGCAAAGTGAAGTCCCAGCAGGGGAACAGACTGGGTCAGCTCTACCCACAGCCCAGCACATGCCACCACGATCACACAGTGCCTGGGAGAAGGGCAGACCCTAGAGTGCACCAGCAGCCGTGGGGCCGACAGGCAGAGCTCCGCTCCCACGGACACACCAGAACAGTCCATCGGCTCCTTGGCCAGCAGCCTCGTTAGATTCTAGCTGGTGCAATGGGACAGTGTCAGAGTGGTTTAAACCAGCTGAGCCCATTGCCAAAGTGTCACAGAAGCTTTCTGAGACTGCTGTGTGTCATGCAAGTCATCAATGCTACTGGCACCCCTCCTCAACAGCTGCTGGGTCATCCCATGTCCCCAGCTGCCAGGACACACCATGTCCCCCTGTGACTCCATGTACCACCCCACCCAATGCCTTACTTCTTTGGCACCCAGGTCTTTTGTTGCTCCTCAGACACCAGCATCCTGTCCTTCCCAGAACCACATTCAGCTCTCATGCTCTGCCTTACATCCCACCACCATAATCTAGCACAGCATCACAAAAAGCATTCCCAAAGATGCCCATGCCTCCCACTTCCATCCAGGCTTTCCATCAGGCTGCTTTGCATCACCTACCCATGCCACCATCGGGGCAGCTACAACCAGTCACAGAGGAGGTCTGGCCATGTCCAGTCAAGGAGCAGCCAATTGAGCAAGCAGCATGCGGGAGAAAGACCAAGAATCAGAACAACTGGTTCAAACGGGGAGGCAAAGAGTGGGCATAACAGGCAAGTGAAATGAAAATGATCCCAAGGGCTCTGTGATGGGCATGAGGGTCTTCCACTTCAGGGGAACCCTGCTCAGGCTTCGCCAGCATGTGTTGGTCGCTGGTGCCACCGAGCGGCAAGACTTCTGTGTTGCACTGCACGCTGCCTTCCCGTGACTGCACAAACCCCAGCACGCTGCTGCCACAGAAGGCGTGTATTCATGTATTCACATCTCATCACCCCTACAGATGTGTGTGACCAAGGAAAACCCCAAGACACCACGATTCCCCCCATCCTACAGTGCCTAGGAGAGCTGACCATGCCATAGCATTGAGAAAAGATAAGGAAGATAGGAAATGGTCCAAGCTGCAAACACAAACACTCCCCAAGTGTTTGGTCTCAAGGCACAGCTGACTTTGAAAAGGATCAGCTCCTACTGCTACATCTCCAGCACCTATGTTTGACCTTTCATCATTAATCAAATGTCCTCCTATGACTTAAAATGTCCCGCAATTGGTCCCTATGTACTTAAATTAGATCCTCAGGTCATTACTAAAATCCTCAGGAACCCCAAAACTTCTCTTAAAGAAGTCCAGGTACAATTAGGTGTCTTGAACATCTCCAAAACCATACCCTAGTATGCTCCCTGTTTTAAAATAAGCCCACAGGGATGGATGAGATGGGCCAACCTGGAACATGAGGAAACACCCAAATCCAGAGTTAAAAGAGATTGGAAGGACTGGGTAGGTCCTATTGGAGCAGGTGCATCTGCTATTGATGCAGCGAATACTGAAGTCGTAGCTAATAAGCTTTCTTATGGTATCAGAGAAGTAGGAAAACTGGATGCACCCCTAACCAATTCTTTCAACCGACTGGGCACTGGACAGTGGGACATTAGTGAAAATCCTCCAACATGGGGAAATGTTGTAGAGCATGATAAATTAGTTATGCTTTCAAGTATTCAGTTTTTGGAAAATAATGTAGCTATGGCCATGCAAGCTCAAAATCTATTACAGATTCTCATTGTTGGCATGATTAGACAAGCTAAAATGGGTCAAATTCCTATAGAGGTAGTACCATGATCATCACATTCCACAGACATCATAAGCCATACACAGCCTCTCTATATGCCCAGGAACTGCTGTGTTAACAGTCTTCTTGAAGAATAGAAACACTTCTGATCAGATACCTTCAGCTGTGCCATCTCAAGATGAATGAAAACTAATAAGGTGAGTGAAGGACCAGAAACTGAGCTCTAGAGATCTGATTCAATTAACCAAAGCCTTCCTCTCTCCACCATGCACCCAGCACACAAACATGCATACATCTGACCCATGCAAACACAGTGTAGGATCACCAACCAGCCCTTGAGGTGGAGTATGGAGCATAGTGTGCTGTTTCCTCCGTGCCTGTAAGGCTGTGGCAGGCAAGAAGCCAAAGCAAGCATGCTGAAATTGTTGTTTTACAATCCCATGGAAGGGGATGAAAAGCAAATGGAGAAGGTGAGGAATGTACTGTGCACACACCACTTGCTCTGTTCAAGCTGACGGCTCCTCCATACACACCCTCTGCACATTGGATGGAGCTGTGCCAGGGGTGACGCCATGGAAAGAAGCCCATGGCACCGGCCAAGCGGTACAGAAGTGGTTCTGTTTCTGCTGGGCTTCTGCTTTGTCCACTGCCCATTCAACTTACAGCTTAACCTGTGAAGCTTGGGTTGGAATCAATTTTCCCTCCCACACTCAGAGTAAGTTCTTGTCCTTCCTGCCAGCAAGGCCTGACAAACACTTGCTGTTACCATTCATCCACTTTTATGTCATGTCAGCCAACATCTGCCTAGAGGTTTTGTTTCCATAAAAACCACATACAAACCATATGGCCTTGACTTACTATGGCCCTATCTGGCATCAGCGCTACCCACAACCCACCTAGATGTCCTCTGCAAGCATAGCCCAGCTGGACCAAGACAGCTCTCTCAAAGCTGATGTGGAAAAACAAACTCCTACATCAGATTCCAAAAAACTATCTTCTTGCAGTCCCCTCCTCTGTGACCTGGATTTCCTTCACCAGCAGGCATCTAGCAGGATGGACTGAGGAAAGCGGTATTTATGTAACTGCCCAGTGTTGGCCCAGCTGGCACTCAGGAGCTGCTGTGAGCAAGTTCAGGTGCATGTGATGATGTTCAAAGTCCCCTGAAGTGTGAAGCATGCATGTGGGTGGCTCCTTCCCCTGTAAACTAGATTTTCCTTTGACATCTCCTCCATAGCTTGCTTGAAGAACAGCCTGCATGTCCCAAAAGCTTGTCTGTTTTTTCCAGCTATGCTAGATAGTCCAGTAAAAGATATTAGCTTCACCTTACTTTGGCGTGTTCTGATGGCACATGCTGAACACAAAGAACAAAACCAGTCCTGTATCTGTACGCAACAGATACGGCCCAATACTAGGGACCAGTGATGGTTCTCAGAGGTGTCTGTGGCAGCAGAAGTATTGTCCAGATGGAAGTTCTCAGCTATCTACACTGAGAAATGCAGAAGCACACAAAACCTCTGAAAACTCTTTTTTCAAACCTCCTCTGCCTTGCTTCATCTGTTCTGAGTAGTCTGGAGCTCATCTTCATTCTGGAACTTATTTCATGTATTCAGAGAAATCCTAAGGCTCCATGGACTTAGTGGTTAGCATGAGTACAGCAGTCATCTTACCTTCTATCGAAACTTTTGCTGTTGTATCCTCTGATTCCTCCACCAACAACCAATAGATGGAGTCAGTGTCCAGCAATATCTTTGAGCTTTTATAAGAAATTCTCATGTTGTACTCAAGTAACAGAATCTGAACTGACCCCACTACAAAACTGGAATCGCCTCTCAAAGCTCTTGAAAAATTCATGGCTACCTTCAAATGAAGTATTAATATGATGGGCTAGCACTTTCTAACCTGGCATGCAAATTCATTTGAATTTCTTTGGGGGTTTGACATTGGACCATAATAACCTTGTTTCTCTCATAGTTTCTCTCATTATTTGTTTTCAGTGCACAAGCCATTTGTGATACGTTAAATGTGACTATGACCCTTTTGCCACATCTTGTCAGCAGCAGAAGGGTCAGGTCCAGCTATCCATGGGTTATGAGGGACTTGGTTAATTTAAGTGTTCAGACATCTACGGGTCCACATACGTAGGGGTCTTCTTAAACTTAGCAAACGCTTGGATTTGGACACTCAGTCCCTTGTAGTTCGCCTGTTTGTCTGTCAGAGCCTCCCAGTTTGGAGCAGCATATTTTTTTACTTCTTTTACTTCTTTGTCACACCACTGCTCTACTCTTCCTCACGCAACAGCACAACAGGATGATTGCGATCCTTGTGGAGGGAGCTCATTCTGTCAATCAGCAGTATTGCCTAGGTGCTGGGCCAGGTTGGAGAGACAGAAGTTCACAATCACTGCCAGCTCCTGATGGGTACAAAAGGCACCTTTGAAAACCAGCACATTGCCACCAGCCACAAAGAACTGGGAGATGTGTTGAGGACTTGATAGCCAGTGTCTCCTGTCCTCAATGTTATTATAAGTGATCCCGGCCAGACCACTTGCACACATCCATCTCAGTAATTGTATATGAGTAGGGGAATCAGTGAACGAAATTCAAGAGAGAATAAGTGTGAATGAAGTAAGTCTTGCTTAAATAAAATCACCTGTTCAGTATCGCTCTGAGCTTCACTGCACAGGTCGTGCAAGTGGAAGGTGGGGTGGTCCTCTGACATTCTGCTAGGCTCTCTCATGACGTGTTAGGTTCTCTCAGGACATGTTGACTCTCTCAGGACACTGTTCTCTCTCTTCAGAGCGGGGATGCTGGAGGACAGAACAGCAGAGCTAGTGGAGCAGGGACCTTGTCAAAGGCGTCCATGCCCACTGACAGAGCTGGGCTCCTGGGCACTTGTGCTTTTGCTCAGACTGTGAACTCCTCGAAGCCCAGGTGGCAACATGTGAAGATGAGGACAGCAGTCCTTCTGCAGCTGTAGGTAAAGGACCAGGTTCTTCAGAAGTTTCCTTCAAAAGGGACCCTTATGAGCAGAGCCCCACCTTGTGTCACCAGAGAGCTCCAATATGGCAAGTTACCTGTGATTTATTCATATTCTCAACTGTAAATCAACCAACTGGCCCTTTAGTGAATCCATTATGACTGGCTGTAGGTAATATTACATTGCCGGAAGTCAAAAGCTTTGTAGGGGACCTTTGGCCTCCGAGGATGCTGACGGAGGGAGAGGTGACATTCACCCTAAGAAATGGTGCTGCAAGCTGAGATCACAGCAGGAGCAGGAAGAGCCAAGCAGCACAGGAGGGGCCTTGGATTGCTTGCTGAACTTGCAATGTCTAATATTAGCCATAGGTCTTATATTTTCAAGGACGGAGATCCCAGGATACCCTTCCCGTCTGTAGTCCCCTGGAGCAGCACACTCACTAGCAGTCCCTTGTGCTTTGTAACACAAATCCTGTCAGGCTACACAGTGCAGACAAAATGGCTCTTGGCTACTTTGGTCTGTCCTGAAAATAGAAACAAAGCTGCTCCCACATGTCTCCCCATAAAGCCGGGGACTGGAGGGGGAGGAGGCTGCATGGCATCTGAGAGTGCTTACGGTGTCCGCATCTCTTTTTTCTATTACGGACACAAAGCTGTAACTTTGGCACATGCCACTGAACTTTGGCACTAGGCAATAAGCTGCTTTCTCCTGACGCCTGAGGTTGCAAGGTCCAAGGACAAGAAAGTTGGGCTGATAAACAGTGAGGAAAATGTTCAAATGAAGCAGTGAAGTAGACGCCTGCAGCAAAAGTAGGTAAGTGGAATGCAATAAGCATTCAGCCAGCTGCTTTCTCTGCATGGTGTTTCTGAGGCCCTTCTGACTGCCAAGTAGCGGGGAGAAAAGGAGAGACGTGCTTTGTCATGTGCTGAACAGAAGCAATGGCATCATCAGAATAGAGCAGGGCTCCTACATTAGCTAAGGGGAGCACTTACTCAGCAACTTCTCCCCTACTCTACCAGCTGGTGAAAGCTGAACTTCCCCTATCTGATCTGAAATGTCTTCAGTTCTTGTCTGAACAGCTGCATCATTCTTGGCTTTCTGGAAAAACAATGGACAAAATTCAGTGCCTGATCCTCATCTTTTCATCTCAAGTTTACATGAAGAGCAATGCTCTGATGCCAGATGAATTCCCCTTGAACCAGCACCACCATGGGGGAGCAGGGTTTTGCTCTTGACCCTTAATAATAGGGATTTCGGTCCCATAGTGGCAGGAGCTTTAGAAATATTAATGACAGGTACAAAAGTCCTCAGGTCAGAGTGAATGTTCATTTGAGTTAACTGATGAATGCCTTAATATCAAATCTGCTTTCAAAAATCGACCCATGAGTAGTTCTTCTGTGCTGTGGTTATGGATGAATTTCTCCAAAAACAGTGAGCCTCCACCATGCTGTTGACAGACATATGTTTCCAATAGCGGAAACACCTGACTAAGATAATGCACATCTCCACAAGCAGTCTAGCTGTGCCTTAGGTTTTGGGTATCCTTTCTTTGTGAAATGACAGAGTCAAGAGTTGCCAGTTCCACAAAACCATTTTCCTTTTGAGGGAAGTTCTCCACATCTGAGACACACAGAACTTCATTTGAAAAATAATTTTCTTGAAACACAATAGCATAGGACCTGTTTATTAGTAAGGCACAGAAAACATGGAATATGTCAAAGGCTACTTTTTCTGGAATTATTCACCCTTTCTTTTAGACAAGAAGTATGTATTTTCCCTTTTCTGATTTCAAAACTGGTGCAAGAAAGTTTGGATCTGCCTCCTCCAGAAATGTGACTAATGCTTACTCATTTCTGTTGTGCTGTGTGAAAGAGAATAAACATTGCAGAATCCCTTGAGAGCAGAGAATTATCGGTGTCAGCTGCGCAGTACTGATCAGCATGTCCACAATTCTTCGGTTTGTGTTCAGTGACTCTCAGTCAGTAGGTAGCTGTAACTTGTTAATACAGGGCAGCTCACTCCCTTGTCCTTCAGCATCAGGTAGAGCACTGCAGCCCTGAACCAGAACACTTAGGCAAGGGGCAATCATGGGCGTAATTTTCAATAAGAAATATTAAATGATTTGTTCATGAAGGGCTTGATTTAAACCTGAGGAAATCAATGCAGGTTTCCCAGGAGGAAATATGAATCAGGGCTCAACAGCAAGACTCTTTCTGGAATGGTTTAGAGAGTAACTGAACAGCCACAGAGCAAACGATTAGGTTAGAAATCCAGGAAGACAACATCTTTTCAGGTATTTTGTCATTGTCAAATTTACCAAGGTGAAAGTCACTAGCCTGAAAGATTTTAAGCAGTTATTTATTTTAAATGAATGAAACAGATCATCACATGTGTCTATCCCTACTTCAGCCTCACCTCCTGCTTCTGCCAGCATCTTTCACAGCCAGAGCTAAGTTACGCTGCTGCTTGGAGTGGGCAGTGCGGATGCAGATCCCAGCGGAGGACCCTTGTGATTGTGAAGAGAGTGGGAACAGCACTCATCCCCAAGGCAGCGGCAATGCTGCAAAACAGCTGTGAGAAAGGGCTCTGTGGCAAAATGCTGGCTGGGGGTTATTGATGTAAACAGGTTATCAAAATTACTTAAAGATAGCAGTATCATAACAGAGGTCAACATTGCCTGCTGCATTACTGCAGCAGTGATAAAGACATAAGCAGGGTGCCACATCTTCTGCATTCTTGTCCATGACCACGTGGGAATTTTTCCTTTGGTGGAACCAAAAGTCATCATCAATTCTCAGCCTCGCATCAGGACCACAGATTTCATGCAGCACAGCTCACACTCCTGAATATCCAAGGGCAACGTTCATTGTTTGCCAGTGCTGGAAGGAGAGTGCCCATGAATGCACTCTTCCCATCTACTTAGCTGTATTAATATTTCATTGTGGGCTTTCTCATCACACTGGGCTCTTACAGCTATCTACTTAAAAAAACTGAGACTTATCTTCAGAGACTTTCTTTGAGCAACACATGGCCTTAAGCCCTTGCTTAATCTTCCCAGCCACAGCTGCTGAGCAGACTTTCCCATCAGCTGCATGATACTTGAGAAGTTCAAATTTAAAGTGGAAGTATTCCTTATTTAGTCAAAGTATCATTCTCTGATGAAAGCTGAGGTCTCTGCACACTTCCACTACAACTACTCATTTCTAAAATAAGTTTCCTTCATCTTCACTTACCTGCTGGTTGAGCTGTATCCACTAGCAGCAATAGCTAAATTATATTGAGATAGAACTGCTTTATTTCTGAGAAAAAAAATGTGTATCAACATCCATGCTTTTGTTTTTGCAGTCTTGGTAATTAGTAATATATAGGAACAGGACTGAAGATGTCCTGATGCTCAGACACGAACAGAAGACATGTTCAGAAAGAAATGTCGCTGATATGCCAGAGTTGAGTGATGAAACATTTATACTAGATGCTTTTGTGCTAATGAAGAATGCAGACAGAACTGCAACACTTGTTTCTCTCATGCTTATTAATGAAATATCAACTGTGTGGACATGACCTAAGTATGTTTAAATCCACAAAAGTGGCTGATGATAAATTCAGCTAAAAGAATGGCAAACAGACAGGCAGCAGGGCTTGTGGGCTTAATCTTTGCTTGGACTGTCGTGGCAACAGAGCTGTTTACAGCATGAGACATCTTCATTCTGCATGTCAGGTAACATGCATCCACCCTGGATTTTCCTGCTGATCATTTTCATTTAACAGTTTCCTTGTATTCCCTTGTGATTGCTGCAGTCCCCAGTTGGCTGAAATCTTGTGCACACTATGTAACTTCATCAAAGCTGGGACTGTCTTTGTTAAATTAGGACTGTGTGAGCAGGCTCAGTATGCTTCTGCATGACTGTTAAGCAAAGAAGGAAGGGGGACCATAAAGCCAAGAATAAGGTGGGGAGGCAGGTTTATCACAGCCTAGATCAATTCAGTCTGCTGTGGAACTGCATTGTCAGGACGAGGCTAAACCAATCTAACCACCAGCTGCTGCCTCGGTTCACCCCCAGGCACGCGCCTGTGCGGCTGGCTGACTGTGGTGAGCCAGTCTGAGCAGCTGAACTGGAAGAAAACTAACCTTGTAAAACAAAACATGCAATTTTCTGCTGGTTTAGCTCCCCAGACTGGCCCATCACAAGGTAATGAGAGTGGCAGGACTGTGCCAGAGGGAATGAATAGGGTCAGAAGGAACAGGAGACTCTCTTTCGGCAGCAGTTAACTACTAGTTAGCTTTGTTGCAATCCAACTCTACCCCCTTAAATAAAGGAACAGGTCTAATATATCTTGGATTGGATAACTCAAAGCTGAGATTTAGACCTAAATCCTTGCCAGGTGCACCAAGACTGCTCAGTTCGCAAAGCTGTACTTTCAAAGTTATACAAAATCACCTGAATGCTTTTATGTCCTTCCTCCTGAAACATGAACTACCTTAGGGCAAGGCACTTTGTGTAGCTTGTAGCTGCAATGGATTCACTGCATTTTTCAAAGCACCTGGGGCATATATCTGCATTTATGCCAGTGATGAACATCTTCCCCAAACCCTTGTCCTCCTTAAAACTGTAACCAGCAAAAAAGCTCCCTCCTTATCCACTGACTGAAACAATAGAAACTTTCCGAGATGTTCTCCTCCAGTGAGTCTATGAAGTATTTCACACCTCGGCTCACTTACTCACTGCAACCCTGCCTAATTACCAAAACACTACAAACATTATCAACACTCAAACTGCTGTCACAATCTCCTTTTGAG
This sequence comes from Dromaius novaehollandiae, assembly GCF_036370855.1. Classification (NCBI taxonomy): domain Eukaryota; kingdom Metazoa; phylum Chordata; class Aves; order Casuariiformes; family Dromaiidae; genus Dromaius; species Dromaius novaehollandiae. Next base: position 3,806,772 of record NC_088122.1, on the reverse strand, counting down.
ATCTGAAAAGATCACTGGAGTGCAAAGTGAGGTAAACACAAGAAAAAATAATTGAGGAGGAAGGATTTAATTTCAGTTCAAACCAGCCTAAGACCACTGAAAGCTGCAGCATTTTGGATCGCTATGGAAGAACATTATGGCATCTTTATTAGCATTTTGGAGAGTCACTAGAAAGTGGAATTGGATCCTGTTTGAATACGTTGTTCAGCATGCTGTGATGTTAGGAAGTTCAGACCTGACTGCATTTTGAACACTTGAAATCAAAGTGGAAGAGGCATTTTGACAGCAAGAAAAGGCTGGCACTTAGCTTATTACAGAGTCACTAGGAAGAAGGACAGAATCCATGTTGCATTTTATTTTTGGCAAAAGTGCAGCTTCACTCTTGGGAAGATAAATGCCTGATAAAATAGCAGAACATTTCAAGACAGGTCCCAAAAGCATCGTGGTACCTAACATGGATTCAGCTGCCTGATATCCGAGAGCATGATTCACCAAATCTCACCTCACCGTTACAACCCTGCAACTGCAGAGTTACTTCAGCTTGCCCCAGAAGTTAAGCACCGATGTTGTGCTGCAGCTACCCACACATACCACTGTGCTACCTGAGCAGAGACTCTGCACCTTTATTTCACCTACAACAGCCAGATGTTCCTGTTCTTAAACCTCCAAAAAATCCATGCAAGCAGGCATTTTTAGAGCACATCTAGCTCTCATCAATAACACTGGGTTCAGCAAAAGGCTGGGCTTCCTTGGACACTCAAATTAAAAGGGAACAAGGAGCCCAAATGCTGCCATTCTGTGGCCCTCCTGTTTGCAATGATAAGGGGAGCTGTCCTTACTGCTTGCAATAACACTGTATTCCTGTAACCACAAAACCACTACTCATCATTTTATATTAGGAAGCATTGACGTATTTTAGTAGCCTTTTTAATAAGAAATGTTTTCTCTTTGCTTCAAAAGAAATTAGTCCCATCGGCGTTTTGCCTTCTATTTGATCTCTCTCCCCGCCTCCCTCCTCAGCAATTGATCTCCTCTCCTCGACCCACACTTTTGTGTTACCTGATCCTTCATAACTGTGCTGGAAAGAAGGAACCCAATCTACACAACTCGCCATGTGTTTTATGAATCACCACTAATTGCTTTGCAAACCACCGTAAACCAATTGCACCACTCAGTTATTTACATAACTGTAATTTTATCAGCTCAGTGCTCCACTTTATGGCATGGCAGTTTGTTGGCACCTGCTTTGCAATAGTCACTCCATTTAAATGCTATTTTCCTTACCTTAATCTGGAACAGTTTTGTTGGAGGGAGGGAAGGAGGGCTAGTCAGGCTGTAGTCCCCAGCAGCTTTGTCCAACACCATGTGTCACATTCCGCAGGAGCAGTCACGTCGCCACAACTGACACTGGCACGGCATCCAGCTGCAGGCTTATCAGTACAGTCGTTGATGTTTGGCGGTCGGTGATGCCAAGATAGCTAAGACTAGGTGCGCGTGGACTTGGGTGTTCCACACGAGGGTGCTGTCCATGTCGGCACAGGCCACATTCAGGCTGTACAGCAGAGCACATCACGACGGAGCACCGCACTGCGGAGAAATCAAAGCAAAACTGGCTATCAGTTCCAGTCAGAGCTTATTTTGGACTTGTTGAACAGGATTTCAGAAAGTATCTCTTTCATAGACTATAACTCGGGGATTTGTGCAATATTTGAACACAGTATCGTCCTGCCCACCCTGAGCAGGTGGTGGATAAACAATTACATTCAAAATATTTGTTATTCTCACTTAAAAATATATTGTAATATAAATAGTAAAAGTATATTTTAACTGTTCTAATAAGCCCATACAGTGTCATGGGTTCAACAGCCTATGTTCTAAAATGATAGGTGCTTTTTAAGTACCTCAAATCCTAATTATTTAATGAAACAACTTTAAGAGGTCTGTTATTTAGAGACCATGTGCCCATCTGTGTGTCTCAGACCCCTTTGGATGTCTCAAGGTATACCCAAAAAAGACTGGTAACTTTTAGGACTCCAAGGGAGCACTCTGTACAGTGGGAACGTGGAACACTGTTCAACACTCATAGACACAGTCCAAAACTCACCATGATTTATACTAGCTGACAAGGCAAGCACAGGTCATGTCCCTGAGCACCAAGTCAGGGCTCCTTGCTAAGGTCCTGGCAGCCCTGCATCCTGAATTGCTTTGCTGTGTGGAGACTTTCAGGGTTTTGCTGTGTGTTGATGATGCTACGGGTCTATGTGCAGCTGACTTTCTGGTGATTACACAGAGAAAGCTCTTCCTGAGCGGTGTGACTCACATCACACTTCTGGAACTGAGAAAGTCACAGCTAACCAAAAAAAAGTAAAACGAACAACATCCTAAATAAAGTCCCTCCCTTTGCTCCAGGGGTCCTGCAGGTTTTTGTTTCACCCTCTGCACACATTCAAATGAACAGATTTTTGCCCAATCCAAAACCTTTGGAAGTCAGTAGGAGTCTTTTAATTGACGTCACTGGGCTTTGGATCAGACCCAGAAAAACTGGATTTATAAATACAGATACCGTAGGTCAGGCACTGTTTTAAACTGCTCTCAGTGTTGCCAAGTGACTAGCTACAAGAACGCTACCTGAATGTAAGAGCATTGGGGTGCTCCCAAGGAAATACGATACAGCCAGAGATTTCTGAACATTACTGTTATTCCAGGCTTTCTCAGGGCCCTACTACCTCGTGCAAATATTCACCAATATATTTGCCCAAGTGCTGATCCATTCATGGCATCCTGACCGCTGGAGTAGAAAATGCTTTCAAGCCATCACTCCGCTAAGAGCTTGACTGTGTATTGCTTGATGGGAACTGATTATGTGGGCTATAGTGTTCAAGAGAGGAAACTATAAAAAGTGACTATATCTGTTTTAAAATTGTTATTATTTCTATTTGTGCCAGTATTTATAACCATGTTCATCATAACTGTGCTGGCTACAGCTTTAGAAAAGACTGGAAATATTTAAGAGCTGACAGAATGTGTTTTAGTAGGATGAGAGGACAGTCTTAAGTGCTCCAAGAATGCATTATAGCACGCTGGCAAACAATAATAGTACACATGATCTGTGCTCCGAGGACTTGAAAGCAAGAACGATTGGGTGGAATTTTTTCAGGTCTACGCAACGCAGAGGAACAGACTAGATTATCCTAATGATTTTTTTCTGGCATTAAAATCTACGCAGCTGTATTGCAGTGATTCCAAAGCTGTGTTCCACACTATTGGCTCTTTCTCCTTGTTTCAACCTGCCCCATAAAAAAGCTGAAAAAGCATGAAGTATTCTAAATACTTTTTTTCCATATGAAGAGTACCTGCAATTTCTGAAGGACTTTATTCTTTTCCCTTCTTTCCTCAATTGTGAAGAAAACGCAGAGTTAAACTAAACACATTCATTACTGGCAACGGAAGAAACGCAGACCTGCGAGAATGGGTTCCAGCATCATCCGTACAAGTGTTTATAGGCTACTGCATGTCCTGTTTGATGTGTGGTGTTTAGATTTTAGAATATAATTGTGTGTGCATGCATTCATACCTGTATATTTTAAAAAGGTATTTTTATATAAGCAGTAGAGCAGGTGCTTGGGGATGAAATTAGCAGATCTGATATAACGGAGGTGGTTATATCAGATCAGTAGATCTGATATAATGGTAATGGAGGTAAAAGAAGAGGTAATAGATAAAATAAAAGCATATAAAAGAAGTAAGGAACAGATGCTGGTTCATCAGGGCAGTGGCAGGATGGCAGAAGGCAGCCTTCTACATCAAACTGTATCAAACACAGGATCAAGGGACATCATGATGAAGACGCCCATTAAACCGTATGTTTTCATTTGCACTCATGAAAAGTACATATAAAATAACCGCTAGGCGAATTCACTAGCGTTTCATTCTCATTTTGACAGCTATAAATGGCACCACGCACACTGGCATTCACACAGTCACAGCATTCCCTTACAGTGACACAGGGCAGAGAAGCAGGTCTTTGGTGTCCTTGTTCTGCTGGACTCCACCTGTATCCAGGGCTGCCACGTGCCATAGCACGATGGTCCCTTCCGGCCCACGACAATCCCTTCTTTTCCTGGAGACGTTCATACCCTCCACGGAAGGAGAACAAGTGACATTCTCCTCTAATGTCATATCACACGGGCTTTCCCGTGATGGTCCTGTCTCCCCTGGCAGGGCTCAGGCCCTGAGGGCGGCCTGGTGCCACCACCACGATGTCTGTGCTGCCTGGCTGGGACCCCCAAGCCTTCTCCTGTGTCCAGTCCCCAGCAGGCCCTGGCATCCCGCCGAGGGCCGAGGCGGCTCTGCAGGTCCATCAAGGCCCTCTGGCCTGAGGGAGACCTTCTCCCGGGGTCCGGCGTGGGCCGCGGGGCCTCCAGGCCACCGGGCCTCGACGTGGCGCCCGCGACCCTCCGGCGCCACGGCCTCCCCGCGGCGGCCCCCGACGGCGGCGCGGCCCACGCGGCCCCCCGAGGCCGGCGAGCGCGGGCGGGGCGGCGGCGGCAGGGCAGGGCTGGGCGGCCAGGCCTCGGGCGGCGCCCGGGGGTCCTCCCGGCCGCGCGGGGAGCGGCGCCCCGGCCGGCCCCGCCCCGCGGCCGCCGCCTCCTCACCCCGCTCGGCGGCGCGGCGCGGGTCTCCGCGGTAACCGGGGCAGCGGGCAGCGGGCGCGGGACGGGGCGCGGGAGAGGCCGGAGGTGAGGGGCGGGCGCCGCCCGGGCGGGCGGGGCGGGGCGGGAGCGGCCTGGCGGGGAGGCGGCGGTGCCGGGGCGGGTAGCGGAGGGCGGGCGGCAGGCGCCGGGGGCGAAGCGGCGGTGGGAGCCGGGGCCGGCTGGGGGTGCCGGGCGGAGCCGGCGGTGCCGGGGGGGTACGAGGGGAGCTGACGGGGCCGGGGAGTTTGGGGGGCGGCGGCAGTGCCCGGAGAGGTAACGGGGGTGGCCGGGGGCAGCGGGGGGGTACCGGGGGCAGTGGCAGTGCCGGGGGCGGCGGGGGGGGGACCGGCAGTGCCGGGGGGAGGTAAACACGGCGCGGGGGGGGAGGCGGCAGTTTCGGGCAGAGTCACGGGGACGGGAAGGGGCAGCGTCGGGTGAGGTAACGGGGGAGAGGCAGCCGAGCTGGGGGGCAATAAGGGTGCCCGACACTGGGAGGGGGGACCAAGGGCGAGGGTCCGGGGGCCTGGGGGGGCGGCAGGGGGGAGGCCAGAGGGGGCCGGGGGTGACGGTGCCCGCTGGGGGCTGCCTCACCAGGGGAAGGGTCCGGGCGCCATGGCAGGACCCGGCTAACGCGGGGACGAGGAGACGAGCGCGGGCTCCTCGGAGCAGCACGGCGGGTGTTGGGGACAGGCGGGCTCCGGACGGGGCGCGACGTCTGTGCCTTGGCGTAGATGTTTTTGGGTGGTTTTCTGCCTGTTTGATCAGGCAGAGGAAAGGCCGCCCAGTTCTGGCACGCTGCACCTGAGACCGTGGCTGGACTTTGGGGATAGCTGGTGTTTTGGTCAGGGCTGTTGTGTTCTTACAGTTGGCATCTCTCCAAATCCAATTCTCACATGAGGCCTGAGAAACCCGCTCGAAGACCCGGGCCTGGCAGCACAGAGCTGCCCAAAGCCTTCTGAATTGTAATCCTGTCTGTCCCTTTGTGACAGGCGGGATTTCCCTCCGGTGAGCTGCTCACTGATGCAGAGGGAGAACAGATAAGTGTCTTTGTTTTTTCCTGCCCAAAATGCTTGGACTATGCTCTTCAAAGCTCTGGAGAGGATTTCTCAGTAGATGAGCATATTTGAATAGGACAGGCCTTCGAAGGGCATGGGGATTTTAGGCCCAAGTCTAGGACTGCAGCTGCTAGAGTCCTTGGATCAGGTCAGAAATTTCACTTTAGTTTTGAAGAGCAAATATATGGTCATTGTGACTAGGGAAATCGCCTTAACGATGTGAGTGTTGCTGAAGGACAGATTCTTGCTAAGTCTGCAAAAGTCACAGTAAAAAAGAGATTTTGTTGACCCAACTCCTCATGCCAGTCCCAGCAGAGATAAGATTTATGGGAAGAGTTCAGAGGACCTGTCTCTCACGCAGTTAGGTACACCTTGCTGGATGGTAGGTGCCATGTGGCCTCTTTTGTTGACTGTGCCAATCTGGAGGAAGAGAAAAATCCTTTGTGCAGTTCTGTCATAAAAGGAGGAATTTTTATGCTTCTGGTGTAGCACAGCCAGATATTATGAAATCAGTACAGAAAGAAAGGGCTATATTGAACTGTCTTTGGGGTGAAGAAGGTCAGAATAGACAATAATAGTGGTACTTTTTGAGAAACTGTTCTGCCTTCCTATTGGTAACTATGAGTTGAGGTCCTTCAGTATTTCACTCTTAATCCTTTGCATGGAAGAATGATGGATTTCAGAAAAGATTTTCTTGCTGGCAATGAAAAGTGTTTCTAGAGAAAAGGATGGCAAAGCTGGCCATGAGGCTGAAAGCTAGCCGTGACGCTTAAAGAATATGTTTGTAACTTTGAGCTAAAAAAAAGAAAGTTGTGTGGTAGTCAAAACTCAGGTGTCATGAGGCCAAAAAATTCAGGTTAGGTCAAAGTTGCAAGAAACCAAAACAAATGCTGGATCGTGAATTTGACTGCTGCAATCATTTGAAGCCAGACTGGACTATAAGTTTAGAGGAAGCGGGACTGTTAGGGACTGGTTGTATGGTACGGGCTAGAGGCACTGTTTTGTTTTGTCCTTGAGTGACAGTTGAGTAAGATTGATGTTAGATATCAGAGCATGAGGTGAATGTTTCCAGGATAAAAGATGATGCTTTATATAAATTTAGGCATCTGAATTTGCTAGCAAGATTCAAAAATGTTCCCTTATTTGTCTCCACCTGTGACACAAAGGTAAAATTCCATCGTTTTGCAAGTTTAATGTGAAGTTTTATTGGTTAAGTTTTGCAAAAGTCAGATGGAAGATGTCTGAGAATACAAACATGGTGAATTCAGTCCTCTAAAGGAGCCAGTCTCAATTTGAGCAACCAGGGACTGCTGAAAGATTCAGAAATGTGCTGGTGATTCATCTGTCAACAAACTCACGTTTAGGAAGATATTTAGGAGACTTACAGAGACGTACAAACACAGAGGAGCTTTTTCCCCATTTCTGTTCATAAAAAGGGGAAAAGCTTTTATATTGTTAACCCAAGGCTGTATGCTGGAAGATAATGGACCCTGTGAGGTGCTTGTGCTTCAGGTCAACAAAAAAGCTGGCAAAATAGAACAGGGCATCTGACATTAAGCCAAAATTTCTTTTTTTTCTATCTATGCCTAGAATCAGTGCTATTGAGTGAGAAATACATGTTCTGGATTATTAGCTATTACAGATTGTTGAAATTCATATAAAATATGAATTTTCTTAATGTAATTCCCTTCTCATGTGTTAGAATTATACTAAGGAGGTATAACTGAGAGAAGAGGTTTCTCAGTTTGATAGCTGCTTCCAGGCAGGAAGAAAAGCAATGAAAAATAAATATTGCTTTGTCCTTCCGTTTTTTTCCACCTGACTATAAAAGAAATCTGCAGAAACTGAGTTTATTTCTACAGTCTGTCACACAGCCTAATTCAGGTGGACGCAGCTCCTCTGTTCGTAAGTGGCAAAGTTTGGATTCCTGCTGCAAACTCCATGGTCTGTGCTTGAGGAGCTAGTGCTGTGTTTCAGCTCTAATCAAAATAAAAGTGTCACTTCTGGATTGGTGCCTTTTTCCCTTGTTCTTAGAGAGTTGCTCAGGAGGCTCTGATCCAGCAAGAACCGGAGATGAAGGGAAATACTTGGAGATGATTAAGCTGTCTACTCTTAGCTCCCAGGTCTACTTGAGGACACCGACCTGTCTGAAATCTGAAGCCTTAAGGCTGCGTGGCTGACTTGTGCAGACGTCATCAAAGATTTAAAATTTTAGGTTTCTAATGTTGACTTTTCTAGCAGAAATAGGTCCAGAGAAAGTTTCTGTTTAACACCACTCCATCCCTTCTCCACATGAGGAAATTCCTTTTTTTTACCTCTTCATACAGGCACCAGCTTGATGGAGGGCGCTTTTATTATTGTTTGGAAGGTTATTTGTGGTTTTCTGACATCCTGTTGAATGGAGAATTTCAATGATACCTGGTCTGAAGGAGAGAAAGAGTTTGAAGAGTCAATATAATGACAATAGCCTATTTTTTATAGACCTAGTGGAGTCCAGTAAGCACAAAAATCATTTTATCAGTCACTCCTGCTATTGAGAATTTTTATGAAGGATAACTGATGCCCAATCCTTGATTACATTCTTGAGCCCAAGAAGAATTTGTAGCAAAAAAGCATCAGGAAAATCTAACTGCCTTCTGCCCCTTGAGATATATACAGTGCTATTACAGCTTGAGCTGTTTTTTGCTGTTGGTCCATGGTATCACAGACTTGGGAGCACTCATTATATGTCAAGAAAGAACTGGAAATAAACTCCTGCCTGTGGCAGGACAGTTGACAGCTCTTAATGCCGTACAGATGGGAAACTCAGCTGTACGAGTACATTCCGTGCACATTGACAGATGCCTTTAAGAAAGATTAAAGGGCATTTTACTGGTTGATTTTAGACAAATTCCTCTTCTTTTCTGAAATATGTACAACAGAGAGCAATACTCCACAGGCTAGGAAAGGAACTGAAAGGTTTTGTAGAGCTTTCATTTTTACGTTCTCTGCTTCTAGGAAGCAGCATATATGGGCTTGATACAAAAAAATCAAACTGCAGAATAGTTATTCCTGCTTGTGAGTAAAGATTGTGATAACTGATTGTTTAGCCAGTACCACTGCAAGTGGTAAGCCTGTAACCATCTAGTCATGCTTCTGAGTTTTGCTTCACTTTCTTCCAAAGTCGTTATAACAAGGGGACTTCTCATGCTGGAGAGTGCTGCATGAGCTAATACAGAAGAGTTTCTTTTGTGACCAATGCCTACAGCAGATTGAGTGATTTAACATCCGTTCTTTAGCAGCTGAGTTGCTATGTCTCTGTGTTATAATGATTTGTCAAGACTTCGGAAGTGATTTAAAACCAAAAATCTCTCAGGGAATCTTAAGATCTTAATTGATATCTATTTTTTCTGTGAGAGAGTAAAACATAGCGAGAAGGTAATCGTACACATTTTTTTCTGGTCAGAGATGAGTGAGGGAAAGTTTTACATGCTTGTTACTCACCCCTAAGAGAAATACAAGAGAAATACAGGTATAGGGGGCTCAATGTGATGTTATGCTGAGGATCCCTGCAGGTTAGTTCAATACATACATCCAGAATTTGTTTTGTGCTTTGTATATAAAATATTTAGGCTTAAATTGTTTTTTTTTTCCCCAGGTTCCTTCTGCAGAGGTCAATAGGGACTTCATGACATGAATCTGGATATTTTCAGGTATGCTGTTGCAGTTGTGACATTTGGAGCGCAACGGAGATGCTTTCTGCAGTGCCACAGTTCGATCAGTTCGAGCTGGCGTTCCTTTAGAGAGGTCACACCTTTGCCCTGCCCCAGGCCACTGGTCCTGGGTTTGTGTCATCCATTTCCTTGAGCCAACTCAAACATTTTTGAAGCCTGGTAGTGATTCACATTGGGGAACTGTTGTGAGGGAAAATCAACTCGGAGTACAAAAAAGGCTTAGTTTTAACCCAGATCTTTTTCTCGGCCTTGTTCACTGTGAGGCGTCACATACACTTGTGTGGACTATTGGAAGGTAGCGGCACTAATACGGGAACGAGCAGGTCAGGAACAAGTGGAGGCCTGGACCTGTTCTTTGATAGCAATGTCAGTTTATATTGGCTTTGACTATCACAAACCTGTGACAGGAGTGGGGTATTTTTGCTCTGGAAAGAACAGCAGTTTTGTTTTAAGGATAGTAGGGAGATCTCTCCACCCATTGATAAAATCTTAAAGGAAATGCGTCTGTTTCCTCCCTTGCTGTGTTCATCTCTGCTTCAACCCTTGGCTTTGTTTAGGTGGAAGCAAACTTAAAAGAATGAAGATTATGAAAGCTCAAAGGGCTAACATCCATAAGCCAAAACAAATAGTTCATCTTTTTTTTCTGTTTTGTGGGCTCCAACTTAGGTATACTTGTTTTCTGAAATGCTGAAAATTGAGTCCGTTACTCACAACAACTATCTGGAAGATCACTTTTTTTTTTAATTTAGCTTCTTTGGAAACATTCTAACATCAATATGACATAACTAGTACACACTAAAATCCTAGTATAAACAGTTTGGAGCTGACTGTACTTCAGCAGTGAGGACAGAGCCTGTGGATAAGAACAAAAGTGTAATGAGATTCCCACTGTCAGGGTGGTTGTTGTACTCTGTGTGTTGTCTCCTGCTTGTATCTCTAATGTCCATTCCAAATTTCTTCCCTGTAGGAGAAAACCTATGCTTTCCCCTGAAGAGGAAGGGAAAGCCAGGAGACACAATCTAATACCAAACCTTACTTAAAAGTAGATTGTTTTTCAAAAAGCAAAAATCATGTAATTATTCCCTACTAGTAAGCTGAATTATCCTCATCTTAGTTAACATTAATAGAGTAACTGGACACTGCAGACACATCTGCAGTGGAATATGTCATAGATTTAGCATTTATGACAATATTTTCATTGTAACGCAGCACAAGACAGATTGTGTTAGACAGGCTCCAGCTCATACAGTCTCTAAATCTGGAGTATATCTGATATAGAGGCACCGAGGAAGCTGCCAAGAGCTGGGGCCCTGCATCCTTGCCCAGGGGGGCATAGAGCCCTGGCACTCACAGTATGGGTTCTGTAGTTGCACCACTGCTTCATAGTCTCTAAAGGGGCTTGTTTTATCACGTAGGGGAGCTCAGTTCCAGGAGCCATTGCCCAACCAGAACTAGGATCTGTTGCAAAGCTACCATAAAGAACTAAGCTGTGCAATGCAGTGCTCTCCACCAGTGACATCCTTGCTGTCAGAGGAAAAAAATAGAGCTACTCTCCCTGATCCTGCTCTCAAATATATGCACCCATGATATGACTCAGTGCTGGTCTTGGTCTTTCACACAGACACTCTGGCTGTGGGCTCTTTTCCCAGGTTGCTGCAATATATTGCAACTCCTTACTCCATGTCTTTGACTTCCTTTCTCTTTGCAACAAAGGCTTTCATTTTACTGTGGGCCTGCATTAACCTTTAGTATGTTTGTATAAAAGGTTTTAATTCCACTGGCATTTCATGGCAAGTTCTTCCTAAGTAAAGAGAAATCAAATATCATTGTTTTCCCAGTTTTGAAAATGTACTGATGGCTGTTTTTTCTTTTGGGGGTAATTGTTGTGGTGTATTCCTGTTTCCTGAGGAGTGCACCTCAGCATGATTTGTCTGTAATTACATACTCGATAAACAGCTTAGCCATGCTGAGAATCCAGTGCATATTCTCCACTCCTTTTTCCAATATGCTCTTGCTTTACTTAATTCAAGAGTAGCTGTCATCTGAATAAATAGAAAATATGTTCTAAGAGGTCTAAATGTGGTAATTCAGTTAACTTCAAGATTGATTCAACTTTTATGGAAATTGTTTTTGATAACTAGTTTCTTTGCTTTAAAAATCAGTTTCAAAAATCCAGCTATTCTTCCCATCCTTTGCTTTGTGGGGTTGTCGCACAGATGGCCACAGGCATAGGCATGGCATGTGCCTTCCAGCGTAACAAGTGCTGATGCCCTGAATCAAAATACATAAGGCAAAAAAAATCTTGAAAGAGGGAAATTATGGGCTCCACTCCAGTTATTTTTTTCTGTAATAAGCAGAATTATTTTTACCCATTGGAGTACTATCAGAACTTTTTTGGAAACTGCTTCTCAATTGTCCATCTGTCTTTCTTCATGTGTATATGAAAGATATCTTTCTTCTGGGGGAATTGGAGGATGTTATGTCAGAGGTTGTGTTTAATGTTTTCAAAGAAAAGATCAGAGGAATTTTTGTATTTAGAGATGATGCTAAAGTAAAAACATGAAGCCAGAATTCTTGAATTTGATGTGATCTTTTTGTAATGTTATTTTGCCTTAGAAATTAAAACAGCTTGCGGTGAGTTGAAATAAGAAGAAAGTGCCCCAGTATCTGTGTTTTAAAAATAAACCCAGAGCTCAGCCAGCATGAATCAGGGCTCTGCTGTGAGAGGCAGAGATGTTAACTTTGTACAGTGAGATCCAAACGGCTGTGACTGACATTCTGGCTCGTGCTCCAGGTTGGCTTATCCACTCTCTGTAACTGATAGAGGTAGGATTGTCTCAGCTCAGGCAGGGCAGAACAGGTGGCTACAGTGAAGATAGATTAATATATTTAATGCAGAGAAATCGGCCCAGCATGGAATAAATGTGGTGTTTGAATCATCTGCCACAGGCCCATGGCTCACATCTGCACTGTAACGCAAGGACTCTGATGAGCAGAGCAGGAGGCAGAATCTGCAGCTTAAGGAGGGACTTTGCGTTAATGACGGAGACAGAGACGAGACGACCACCCAGGCTAGGCAGTCAGCAGCAAATGCTCTGTCTCCATTCTGCCAGACTGCTCATTAAAATGGTCCCATCCTAAGGCAAACTGAGAAACCATCATGTGATGCCAAAATTGCTAGATAAACAGCACAGTGTGGTTTCAGCAATAAGCATCATGACAAATAGTATACTGGCCGATAATGATTTGTTTACATAATACCTAAAGCACAGCTGTGGGCAGGATCCCGTGATGTTAGGTACTATCCCAAAAAGAACAAAGAAGGACAGTCCCTGTAGGAAGAATTTAAAGAGTTTTACTTTTTGATTTATATGCTACCCATGTTAGAGTGCTTTTACATTATCTGTGCTAATTAAGAATTAACAGTTCATATTCAAATCCGATTTTATTTAAAAAGCATCCTCATGTGATAGATTGCATTACTAATTAAGCAGTAATAATTATAAAAAATGAAACACTATTCTTTTAATTTTGGAGAAAGGGAAATCTTTATATCAGTTTCTGTTTCTTGTTCAGACAACGTTTTTAATTTATTTTACTTCTGTAATATTGGGAATGTAGATATTATTCTCAGATAAGGTTTTACATTTTGTCTTTTTGAAGTGAAGGGAAAATAATAAAAACACTTACTAGTTTTAGAGGTATGAGTATCATTAAAAATCTAATTTTAGAGTAATTAAATATCATTTTTCTCTCTAAGCTTTGGAACAGCCTGGTGAGTTTGTGGGAACAAAAACCTGGGAAACTGATGGAACTGTTGATATTAAAATCAAAGCCAGCTGGTGCAAGGTAATTAAAGCCTGTGTGTTTCCTGCACAAGGGAGGAGAATGAAGACTGTGTGAAAAGTCATGCTCTGCATCTTTTAGGTGTGCTCGGTTGTAGTATAGGATGTCTCTCTCAGCTTCATGAAGACAAATTCAGTTTGTCTGGAATGATAGGTAAGCGCCTTTTGATTTTGTGTTGACATTCAAGATGATCCACTTCCACTTTGATATTTTATCTTTAGTGTATCTGTGGCATAGAAGTCACATGCATCTGTTCCTTCATCTCCCTGTTTCCTTATTTATCATGACTGATTCCCTCATTTTCACCTAGCATTAGCAGTTCAGGCATTCAGTGCTTCACTTAGCTGAGCTGAATGTCATAGCATTGCTAGGCTTTTGACATGGTCTCCCATAGTATCCATATAGTCATTGCTAAGACACAGACTGAATAAGTAGACAGTAAGATGAGTGGAAAATTGGCTGGAGTGCTTAGCTCAAAGGATTGTGATCAGTGGTACAAATTGTTACCGGTGGCTAGTTACTAATAGCATGCATAAGGGATTGGTAGTGGGGCCAAGACTGATTTATGTCTTTATTAATGATCTGGTTGATAGGATGAGTGCACTCTCAGTAAGTTCATGGGTGATACCAATCTGGAGAGAGCAGTTGATAGGACAGGGCTGCTGTTCAGAGGAACTTCAGTGAGCTAGAGAAAGGGACTGACAGGAACCTCATGAAGTTCAGCGAAGGCAAATGGTAAATTCTGCACCCTAGGATGGAATAACCCCATGCAACAGGATAGGTTGGGTGTAAACTGGATAAAAAGCAGCTTTGCAGAAAAAGACCTGAGTGTCTTGATGGAGAGCAAGCTGATCATGAGTTAACAATGTGCCCTGACAGCTTCCCAGTTGAAGAAAGTCATTGATGTACTGGAACGAGTCTAGCAAAGGCCATCAAGATGGTTGGAGACTGGAGTACAGAAGGCTGAGGGAACTTGATTTGTTCAGCCTGGAGAAGAGAAGGCAAAGGGAAGGGATCTGATTGCTGTCTGCAGCTGCCTAATGGGAGAGTGCAGAGAAGATGGAGCTTCTCAGAGGGGCACAGCAGTAGGCTGAGGTGCAACTGACACAAGTTGGAACATGGAAAATTCTGACTATACGTAAGGAAAAAGACGTTTACCCTGATGGCAGTCAAACACTGGATGACGGACTGGACATGGCGTCATGGAGCAATGCTGCTCTACTTGGGCCTGTTTTGAGGAGAGGGTTGGACCAGAGACCCCAGAGGCCCCTTCCTACCTAAAATATTCTGTGATTCTATGAAATTTATGGTGTTGTCAGCATCTATGATATCAAAGATGGGATTTGTTCCCAGGTCTGTATGTAAAAGAGGCTGTGGCCCCATGACTTAGATTTCACTCTGTGGCAGCATTTTCTTTTGCTCTGGAGGCTAGGAAATGGGGAAGAAGGCCAGTCAAGGCTGAAAGAGATTTTTTCCCTGGAGTTGGAGAGAAGAGGAATTGAGAGAAGAAGCAGTTGCTCAGCAAGGAAGGCTGGAGTAGGAAGAGCTGTGTGATTTGCATTCTGACGTGGATGCCTAACGTCGGCCTGAAACCCATGCTGTCAGTCAGACCTGGCAGTCTGCTTCAGAGCCAAACACTCAGCAGTCACAGGAGCCTGACAACCCAAGAAGCCGGCAAGCGGAGCACAAGGTATGGAAGTTTATAAGTAAATTATGCTGGGTAAGGAAGAAGAGAGTATTATTCAGAAAGCAAATTTGTTTGCTGGAGTTTTATTTGCAGCTTGTAGCAGCTGTTCGGGGGTTGTATGCTTTTTCTGGGAGGGAGACCTCCCAGATGAGGGAGGGTATGAATGAAAATTGCCGCCTTTGAAGAGAGCATCCCAGGACCAGCCACATCAAAGTATGAGACAGGGCTAATGTTGATGAAAAGCTGGAAAGTTTAGCCACCAAGACCATAACACACTGTCAGTGAGCTGAGAAGAGGTGTTTTCTTCATCAGAGGGGTTGTGGAAGGAAATTTCCCCTCTGTACTTTGAAGTTAGGAGTAAAGAATCAAACTTCTAGTTGACTAATAGTGGAAGTGAACAAATAGCGAAAGGTTCATTGAAGAAGACTGGATGAAGAATTGCAAAATGAATTTATTTATAGGTGGGCGACAGACAAATTAATTTGATAGGAAATGTCAGCTGGAAGATCTGAGAGAGGAGGACATCAGGAAGAAGTTCACTGATCACTGATGGAGAGAGAAGGCTGCACAAATCATCTCAAATTTTCAGCCAGCTTCTAAAACAGAGAATGTGGGGAATAGGGTCCGGATGAGGAGTGAGACCCCGAGAGAACATAGTGTTGAGGACTACAAAGGGAAGGAGACTTTTTGTTTCTTTCCTACTAGTTTGAGTTGAAGAACAGGCTTATTTCACACAAAAATGGAGGGAAGAATCTGCCAGAACTTGAGCTTTTAGGGAAAAGAAATGGGCATTCAAAATATCAAGAGAAAAAGATGAAAAAGCTGGGGGTTATAAGAAAAATAGAGCAGAATTAGCTGCAGGTAAAAGGAGAAGGACCAAAAATTCATACCAGATTCAGTCCACATGACTGTGGATTCTCTATCCGTTGTGGCCAGAGCAAGCAGACTTGTAGTAAACTCCAAAAGAAGTTAAAAGGAATGAAGGTGTAGAGGGTGGTGTTTTTTGTAAGAAAGTTACTTAGACTAAGAGAATGAGAACAAGGCATGCCAAAAGAGTGAAGATCAACAGATGGTTCAAGGACTGGAACTGTAAGGAAAGAATTGGATTTTTTTGCCATGGGAAGACATTCTTAGAAAGGCACTTTTCTTAAATGATAAATTTCAGCTGAGCCCCTTGGACACTACCCATCTATAGTTAATCCCCTTGATGGGCAAGAAAAGCTTTAAATTAAAATGGGGGAAGAACTGACAAAGGGATAGGCAGAAAGCAGGATTTCAGGCAAAAGAGAATATTGCTATGGATAAGGGGATATCAGAAAATAGGTGCAACCCCAGGATAGTTTACAGAGGTAAGGGAATGGAAATGAACACATCCAAGCTGACATGAAATTTGAAAAGGTTAATGTATTACCATCAAGCGGAAGACTGGAACTAGCTAACCTCCATCTCAGCATGCCAAAACAAATGATACATGTAATTAAGCATTTTGGAGCAAAGATTTTTAATCTATACATATTACCAAATCTTTAGTAACAATGCTTGATAAATTCTGGAAGGAAAAATGATCCCAGCAACTATAATCCCAGCATTGTCATCTTGTATGAAATTTTTAGAAAAAAATTGGACGGGGGAGGAGGGGAACCTGGAGACTGATATAAAGAGATTAAGTATAACATGAGTTTGCAAAAGATAGCCTGTATCATACTAGTCTGTGAGCTTTGTTTGATAAAATGACTTATTTCTGGATAAGAGAGGTGTGGTAAATTTCACGTCTGAACTTGTGTCTTCCCTTGAGGTGCTATAACAAGTAGTTTTAGTTAAAGTAGAAGACGCCAGGATTATGAGAAGTGTAAGGTAGGTAGAAATGGACTAGAAGAGCTATCAGGAGGGAAGTCACCCGTAGAATTCTTGAATGATTGATTTCTTAAATTAATTAAAGATTCCAATGCATAAAATATGGGATAAGAGAAATTCGGGAAGCATGGACGAGAGGAGGATTGGAATACAGCAGCTCTTCCAATTTGAAAAAACAGGGAACCTGTATAAATACACGTCGGACTCAAGTTTCTAGACCCCAAATGGCTCTCAGAAAGCCAGGGAGAGACTCCCCATTTTACTGCCCAGCATATCAAGATGTAAGAGGCCTTTTTTAGTTTTAATTATTTCAGCCATAGCCCCATGCAAAAAATAAAGCAACTTGGATCTAGAAGTAATATAATTGCATCCATGTGGTGGTGTGCTTCTACATTAACTAGTAATTTCCCCTGTGGCACTAATGTGGTGGTGGTGGCGGCTAATTAAAGTCCTGGGAGAACTCGCTGTACCAGGAATTCTACTATAAGAATAGCTGTGCTAGTTTTGGCAGCAGTATAGTCAGCTAATAAGACTTGACAGACCGAGACAGCTTGGCCCAGAGCCTCTCTGGGGATGTTTGTACCTGTGGCATTGTCCATACACAAACTTGCATAATTCTTCTTTAGACGATGTAGCCTCTACGATATGATCAAGAACTGGAAGGCCTTCATAGCCAGGGTAATAGAAATGAGGTGACATTTAATAGTACAAAGTGCAGAGCTCTGTGTTTGGGGACTAATAACAGAAATTTATATTACAAAATGGGGATGTAACTGCCAGACACTCCTCTCTGAAATCCTGTTCACAGTCTCGTCATAAACAAAGGAATGTGCAAAGAGAGGTTTTCCATTTCCCTGGTTCTAGTTAGGTATGAGAGAGGATTAGAAGCATTTGGCTTGTTTAGCCTAGACGAATGAAGGCTGAGAGAAAAGTATTGATCTATAAATGGTAAGAAGAGGTTGTTTAAACTAAAACCCCATGTTAACATAAGAATGAATGGCATTAAAGCTCTTGCTTGTAGTTAATTTGTACCCACCAGAGGGTAAGGTTTAGGAACAGCTTTCCAGTATGAGTAATTGGTGCAAAAACATTGAGACATCTGTAATACAGCTTGGTACCTTTATTTAAGGAGTTGCTGTTGCTTGTGATAGCAAAAAGCTGGAAGTGGCTAAGCACAGTCCTGGATGTTCCTAAAATTATCTGGGTGCATGTAGGGAAGAGGAGGAAACAAGTTAGTGGATTAGTATGTTGGAATTTGCAAAGAAGTTGGAAGTTCTGTGTTATTGGGGTCCTAATTCCTGCATTAAAGACCAAAATCCCTGTAATATCTAAGTTACCAGTATTTGTTATGCTAACACTAAGGCAGGGGGGAGACGGAAGGGAAGATTGGTCAGTCAATGCAAATTAAAAACTCCAATGTAATTTTTTTTATTATGGAGGTTTGTCTTATCTTCCTGTGAAGGGTATAAACAGTGAACAGTGCTTCCCTTGGAGTGTGAATCTGAGCTTTTCAGAACAACTGCATAGAGATTATTTTGAGCACTTTTTTTTTTTTTCTGTTGAGGGTTTTGGTATCAAACACTGAAATCAGGGAATGCAGGCAGTAGGAGAATAATGAAGTTTTAGCAGGATGTTTTTCCTTTTCCTTTGGAGAAAAGTGGAAGGCATTTTTCTGCTTTTCGTATCATAAAGGGCCAGGAACTTTGCATCCACTTTGTATCAAATACACATATTAGATAATACACAAATATATGTGTATATATAAATATAAGTGTAAATATAAATATATATATAAATAATCAGCTTTTTCGCCGTAGAGAATTGGCTGTTAATGCTCCAGAAGAAATAAGAGTCTAGCTTGAAGAAATAGGGCGCTGTTCTTCCCTTTTATAATCAGGCCAAAAGACACAGCAAGATGAATAATGAAGTCCAAATCAAGACGAGAGGTTGTGCTTTGGGGTGATATTTCTCAGAGTGTGCAAAGTTCTGGAGTAAGCCAGATCCTCATTTCAGCTAACAAAGAAACTGCTCATAAATTAAAGTTACCTTCAAAATCAAATGTGTTACTCCTTTTCCATCTATTACACACTTTGGATTGCAGAAAATGGGCCAGGGTTTGGGCATCCTCTAGAGGAGAGACTTCATGATATTCAGTTTTGACACTTAAATTGCTATGCTTTCCCCTTGGTTTTGTCTGGTGGCATTTGCTGTGTGCTCTTCAAATTGTCTCAATGGGCATCTCATTCCCCTTCCTTCTTCAGTGCCCACACAAAGTCTATATTTGACTTATATTCAGAGCTTGTGTTTAGCGTATTTGTTGTTATCAGTCAGAAAGGAGACTGGATTGGAGAGCAGCACAGCTCATATTTTTGTATGAGCTAGAATTAACAGTTTGTTCATGTTGAAAACTTTGATACACATTTCACTGGCTTTTATGCTTCTTAAACCTCTGATCATGTATGTAAATTCCACCTTCAAAGTACATTGAAAATTCAGTTTACCACTTAGCACAAACTCAGTTTACCACTTAGCACAAACATTCTTACCTAGAAGTGCTTCCCTTAATCATTTAAAGCAGAAGATAGATCTAATTTTTTTTTAAAAGGGCAAGTCTCAGAATAAAATTAATTATAATGCACATGTAGTCACATGCACACCATGGAATTGCAATGTGGAAATAGAAACAAATAAATACAAAAGATCAGAAAGTAAAAGCTGAGGATATGTACATATAAAAGGAGAGCTGGTAGCCAGCACAGCAGCAGACTTGCCACATCCTCACCAAACCAAGCTGTTAGTGCTGTGGAAAGGAATCTATGAACCTGAGAAGAAGTTGCAGTATTAAACGCAAAACTTTCTGGTACATCTTGCTGAGAATGGAAGTCCTGTTCCGTTGAGATCTGAGACAGTTAGCTCCATTTCAGCCGTTTCTGGTTTTGTGCCAGGAATCATCAGTCACTGAGTACCTGATAAAAATCTGTGAGTAGGTTATCAGTTCCTTCAGCACTGATGCATTCCACACCTCCAGTGCTTTCATAGCTGGATGCAACATCAGCCAGGGTGTAATCCTGCCTTTGCTTCACTGGTTTGTGCAGGCAGGTTTGCTGTGTGCTAGAATATCCTCAGCTTATTCTGGTTGTTTTCCTTCCAGGATGGCACACTCACTGAATGAATGGCTATGGCAGCATGAATACTGGCTCCCCCCAGGAATCACCTGGGAGGACATGAAAGAGTCTGAAGATACCCATTACCCACAGCCTCATGATCTCCTGCTCAGCATCCCTTTCGCCTTAATCTTGGTTGTCATTCGGTGTTTCTTTGAAAGGTAAGTTATTTAGTACTGTTTGGGTTTTTTTCGGGATAATGTTGGCAATTTGGGTCCAAAAACTGGCTTTATTGTCTGTGCTAGGGTATGATTGAAGAGGTCTACAGAAACTCCAGGTTACAGTGTCTGCTGAGGTAGTTTTTTCAGCTGTTTCCTTTCAGCCATGTGTAATACTTAATAAAGTGTCTTGAACATAGAACACAGTACAATCCCCGCCCTTAAGGTCTAATGTGACTTCCTACACTTAAAGCAGGCGAGTCCTAGATTAGGTTTATGTTTATGTGTTAGGAGGAAGGCAAGCTATTTTATGTTCTATTGCACATCGCTTGGTGTTTCTGGGTCTGGAGTACAGTGGAAATGCTTAGGCAACCGAAATGCAGTTAAGTCTCCTTTATCTTGGGTAATGGGGATCTGGGATATGCAGCCTGACAGAGAAGCCTGAGTAAACTGAGTTAGACTGAGCTGAATCATCTGACCTCAGAATCAGCACTACAGAGCCACATGAATGTATAGATTTCACTGACCACTGTTCAGGATTCAGGAGTATAATTTCCTTGGGAGTACAATGAGGAGACAATTGTAACTGTTTCCTCTGGTTTGAGGCTTGCTACAGCCCCTTCCAGTTCTGGGAATTTTTTTTGTTCTCCTTCCATCACCAGGCCTGCTTTTTTTTACTGCTTTTTCCCTTTGCAGGCTCTGGAACAACTTCTTCCAGTTTGAGCATAAGAAGTGACTCTGGATCTAGGATCTTTCTGGCCAGAGCCATTTATGTATTTTATGGGCTGCATTAGGAAGAGCATTGCCAGCAAGTCAAAGGAGGTGATTCTTCCCCTCTCTCAGTCAGCCCTGGTGAGGCCATACCTGGAGTATTGTGTCCAGTTCTGGGCTCCCCTGTATAAGAGGGTTATAGAGCTACTGGAGTGAGTCCAGCAAAGGGCCACTAAGACGATTAAGGGACTGGAGCGTCTCTCGTATGAGGAAAGGCTGAGAGAGCTGGGACTATTCAGCGAGGAGAAGAGAGGACTGAGGGAGGATCTTACCAGTGTGTATAAATAACTGAACAGAAGGTGTAAAAAGGATGGGGCCAGACTCTTTTCAGTGTTGCCCAGTGATAGGACAAGAGGCAACAGACATAAACTGAAACACAGAAGTTCTGTCTGAACATAAGGAAAAATGTCTTTACTGGAAGAGTAACAGAGCATAAGAACAGGTTGCTCAGGGAGATTGTGGACTCTCCATCCTTGGAGATATTCAAAAGCCGTCTGGATAGGGTCTTGGGCAACCTGCTGTAGGTGACCCTGCTTGAGCAGGGGGCTTGGACCAGATGATCTGCAGAGGTCCCTTCCAACCTCAACCATTCTGTGATTCTGTGATTTCACACATTACTCTCCAGCACACAAATCTGGGGATTATGGTAAAGGCATAGCTAGAAATCCCTCAGGGTTCATTGTCTCTGAGTTTCATAAAGGTATCTCTACAGATTCTGTATAAACTCCCTTTTCATGATTTTGAAAATTCTTTAAAATGGTCTTCACTACATTGAAAACTGACTATTCCTGGTTGCTGTCTGATGAGGTATTCTTTTGAGATAGTTTAGCAAAAACCTACAGCAGTTTTTAACCTCAGAAAAAGAGAGGAAAAATGCCAATTAAAAAATTTTATTCTTTTTAAAAAAGTGGTTGCACAAGAAAATGAAAACAGACCTCTTTGTAGTCTAGAAACATCTTTCTTCTCCAGAGTCTCTGTGGTATAAGGAAAATTTGGAAAAGTTTCTAGAAGTTGAAATCATTCTGAGCTCTGCTGCAAGGTTGTTGTTACTTAAAAATACTGGCAAGAATTTGAGTTTTTATTAAAAACAAATGCATGAATGACTACATAAAGAATCATTTTATGACAATACAATTTGGAATACAGATCGCTTCTTTGTAAGCAGTCAGTTTAATGTGCACTCCATAAATTCCATGAATTTTATCCTGCACTTTCATGGGGACATAAGTGTCTCCATTACTTCCATCGATATGGGAACCAAGTGCTGTAGGTAATCATTAAAACATGAGTGACTCACATTTCTTCCTCAGTGATCTGCAAGAATGGCCGGATGTAAATACCCGTGTAGGTAGGCACTATCTATCAATGTCTTCAACACACTGGTAGTGTGAAGATAGAGATTAAC
This sequence comes from Dromaius novaehollandiae, assembly GCF_036370855.1. NCBI lineage: Eukaryota > Metazoa > Chordata > Aves > Casuariiformes > Dromaiidae > Dromaius > Dromaius novaehollandiae. The sequence continues at coordinate 3,784,425 of NC_088122.1, read as the reverse complement.
CCTGATGTTCTGTATTGACTAGGACTGTCCCTTTTCATTACCTTCCTCCTGCCACAATGCTTCTAGCCACCCTAAATATCTTTTCCATGTACTTTAGGATGACCATGGTCAGATAAAAAGAATCTTTTCTTTCCCATCCAAGCACTGCCTCAGCTGGGAGAGTTTCCATAGGCCTCAGCCTACTCATTTATTTTAAAGCTATTTTGATTCATAAACTTCATTAAATAAAAGCTTTTTGTCACACCCTTAAGAAAAGATAATATCTCAAACCTATTCTACAGGTCCAGGAAAGCTGTAATCATTTCACTGTCTTCCCCGTGCAAATTGCAAAACAATGTTCTGAGACGGCTTCTTGTTTGTCCAAAGTCTCTGCAGTCATTTATTCCAGCATGAAATTTTCCCATTCTGAGTCCTTACTGTTTCACATTCTGTTCATCCTGAGGAAGAAAGCTTCCCTTTATGAATGGGAGGTGTGAATCAAGTCCTCTGTTTCTCTGTTATCTTATATTTACAGGGGACCAACAATGTCTAAACTCATTAGCACAAAGTTTTGAGAACTGCAGATTGAGATGATGTGTATGTTATTTATCATTCTCCCTGCAGATGGCCTTGACTTTATAGCTTTGTACATCTGGCCTGTGGATCAGAATGATTATGAGTTCAGAGAATGTAACTGGGCCCCTAGTTTGGTTTTGATGGCTTTAGCTTGGTCTCTGGCAAGTGCTTCTACCCTTGCCTGTTACTTCCAGCTGTGCATCTGGTGCAAGGTTCTTTCTTTCCTTCTCTTTCTTTCTCTCTCTCTCTCTCTTTCTTTCTTTCTCTCTCTTTCTCTCTGGATGTATTCTGTGTTCTTGGTAATATCTGTTCCAGGATTTCAGAAACGTTATAATATGTTAGTGTCATTCATCCTTGTCAGAACTCCAAGCAAATACTAAGAGGCAATGCAGGAGAAGCCCAGAGCAGTTTCTGCAAACCCTGATTCAGCAAATGCATTGATGGCCATGCTGGCAATGTTTAATAGTGTCACCTTCCTGGTTTGGACATTAAACCTGGGAAAGACCCTGCTTCCTCCAGCATCTTTTTTCTTTCCTTGGCACCTGCTGGCTTCTCACAACTGAGCTTGGAAATACTGGGATAGGTAGCTGCACCTTTTTAACACTTAGTTATTCTGTGGGGTAGGTGGTAGCTGAGGGAAGAGGACATGAAGTAGCTGGGTGCGGCCTGGGAGAATTGAGGAGGTTGTAGGTGCAGCCCTGGGGGAAAAGAGACAACTCACACTTCTGTGAAGCAACTTCTCTGTGAGCCAATTTGTTCTGAGAACGGTGGGAAAACAGGATGTTTTCAGTGCTGAAGAGCAGAAAGCCCATTATCATGTAGCACTCCTAGTCTTTTTATGTCACACTGTTGAGGCGGGGTGCTGAGAGAGGTAGACAATTCTGTCCTGAAAGAGAGGGCCCAGAAGTCGGGAGCCTTTCCTCTTCCTCTGGTGTTTTCAGACTGTGCCTGTGACAGAGAGACATTTTCCACATCCATAACTTGGAGACGGATTTTAAACACCAGTATACCTTAACAGAACTTCTCCCTTACATTTGCCAGCAAGCATGGCTGCAGCTTCTCTTCTAGTTCCATAATGTTTGACTTTTTTTTCATAAAAATCCATTTCTTGGAATTTTGTGTTTATGAAGAAATCACGGCTTTAATTGCAAAGTGCTTCTTGTCTGTATTGTTAGGGAAATGTAGAAACTGCAGTGCTTTAAAGCTATTGAAGCAGAAAGTTGATAAGCAGAATGTACATACCTTTTAATACTCCTGATTTTGGAGTTGACTTGCGATTTTTGGATGTTTGGGAGTTGAAAACAAAGGTCTATGAATTCAAATTCAAATAGTTTCCTAATTGTACTAGGAGGGGTTTTTATTTATAAAGTGACTGCATGCAGATGAGGTTTTTCAAGGCACCAGGTTAAATATCAGCCAGGAGACACTCTCATTGCAAGTAAGGCAAAATTCCTCCTGGGCTACATTAGAAGAAACATGGCCAGTAAGTTGAGTGGTTATTACCCCCTTTACTTGGCACTGGTGAGAACGTATGTGGGGTACTGTGGCCAGTTTTGGGCCCCTAATTAAAGAGGAAGGATGGGGAGAAACTGGAGAGGTTCAGGTGGAGGGCTACAAGGTAGTCAGAACCTCGAGCATGTCTTGTGAGGAGAGGCAGAGGGAGCTGGGTTGGTTTACTCTGGTGAAGAAGGGGCTGAGGAGCAATCGGCCGATAGCTACACGAAGGGCAGTTACAAAGAAGTCAGAGCCAATCTCTTCTTTGTAGTGTCAGATAGGATAACAAAGGATGAAGGCCACAAATTGCAACTTGGCAGATTCAGAACAGACAGCAAAAGGATTTGAATCTCGGAGCAGGACCCCAGAAGAGGTAACTGGAGGAGATCAGCAGTGCCATACTTCAGCACAGCAGTGCAGTTACAGTGCTTGAGAAGTAAACTGAAATATTTCTTTTGAGCCAGGACAAATTATTCGCTTACCAAAAGTTCATTCACGTCTATTTCTTTTGTGGGTTTTTTTTCTTTTTAAGTTCTGTTTCTTCCTCAAACGTGATGCTCAGCTGCTTAGACCACCTCTTGCTAGAGGTGCATGAACTGGGCTATTTCACTGACACCTCTAGTACTCCTATAAATCAAGTAGAGTAGAGTGGTTAAAGTACAGCTTGGGAGGACAGGACTGGAACATTCTTGTTGCTGACCTGCTCTGAAATTAGGATCATTTTGAGTGCTGCATTTAAAAACAAATCTTATCAGAGTCATGGGTGCTGATTTCTGGAAAGCCTGACCCTTGAAGGGTGCCTGCGGAGTACCTGTGAGACGGAGGTGGAAACACCGTGCAGCTTCTGGGAAATGTGCTTCACAGGTAGGGATGCCATTTTGAGAGGAGAGGGGAGCATGTTGCCTAACAGTGCTGCTTTGGAAGGAGATACAATGACATGAGCCAAGATGGAGAACTTCCAGGCTGTTTCCCTAGCAACTGGTCTTAATCCCTCAAGTCTTTTGTAGCATGTAGAAGAGCACTTCAGAAAAGACTCTATTTGACTTGTCAAGTGATTCTGCCAGACCTCCAAATATAAATGTGTTTTTTGCTTCCTCTGACCTGCATGGTCTGTGAAGAAATGTCTTCAGTCAAGAAGAGATTGATTTGGCATTTTTTGCATGCAGTTCTGGAATAAATGACAGGGAAAATGCGTGGCTGGATTGACTTTTTGCTCTTCTGAAAGCAGTTAAGGAGAATCAAACCAACTGAAAGCTAGCCTGTTGTACCTACAGTCTCTCCCCTTTAATTTCACGTAGAGTCTTGCATTATGGCCAGAGCTATACCTGATACTACATAGTACCTTTGGTCATTCTGCCCTGTACGTACTAATTTTCATATGCCTTATATTAAGACCAGCAGATTCAAGGTTTCTGGAATCCAGATTGTAACTCCTTTCTCTTACTTCCTTCAAAAGACAGAAATGGGGCACTGAAGGCACTGAATAGGAGTCAGATAATTCAGTTCAAAATAACCTATTGGAAGTTGCAGGAGATGCCAAGTTCCCCTTGCCTGGGTTTTCCTTTAGGCTGGCTCTGTTCCTCAGCCGTGAGTGTGGCGTGGAAGCAGCCCCAGCAGGACAAACTGCTGCCTCTACAAGCCAAGCGTTCCTTTGCCAAAGTCCACTTCAGCACTGGTGGGTAGGAGGCACCAGCCCACGGATGGATGCTGCTTGACCAATGCCCTCCTGTTTAAAATCGGATAAATTCTCGCAAGTGACCTTCCTGCTGCTTTACCTTGAGGATCCAGAGTAGGTGCTAGGTGCTGTGTGGTCATCACTCGGCTTAATTAGAATGTAGGGTTTGGGCTCTGTTTACTGTCGCTGAAGGCAGTAGATGTGAAGAATTGGGTTGTTTTTTTAAAAAGTTTGTGAATGCAACAGTTATTAGGTATGTGCAGTGCTTAGCTCAGGTCTACTTCAGATTTTCTTTCAGGCTACTGCTCTGGGCTCCCAGTTTATTCTCTGCATTACCATTTCCCCCCAAATTTTTCTTTTTTCTTTCTTTTCTTGTTAGTCTTTATGTTGAGATGAACAATGATTTTTGCATCTTTGTGAATGTATCTTCATCGCAGTCCTGTGACACAGGAAAAAACCTCGTGTCGTATAAACTGAGAAGTGACGGTAATGAAAGGATAAATGATGTTACAGGCGCAGATTGCCAAGTTCACAGCCATGTGGTTTAGTTTTAATCCATCTTGCCAGATTTGTACACACATTCCAGTGACTGGCGAACTGCCAATTGAATACTGCACACTGCATTTCAGACCTTGCAGAAAAGGGGATTGACTTCCGTCAGGACTGACACCCTCGTCTTTGTTGGCTGCAGTGGTTGACCTGGATAAAGCAGGAGCCCCACTGTTGTAGAGGTTTCCTTTCAGATCTTGTCATGGGAACACAGCAAAGCAGCTTGTGAAAATTACTGGTTATAGAAAGCTACAAGTGTTTCATTTTTAAAACTAATTTAATCATAAACACCTGTTCCATCAGCACTGGACAGCAGAAAATTGAGCATAAAGAAATCCAGAACAGTTATTAGGTCAGATTTGCTACTCCCCCATGACTAGAAATCCACACTGAGCCCCAGAGAGGGGGTTTGGGGTCCTAAAGTTCTGGTTCCCAAACTTACAGGCTCCTCAGCCATCTTTTCAAGTATTCAGCCATACTGGCTAGAAACTTAGTTTTCAGTGAAAGATTAGCTTCTAAGGTAGCTTTCTGATGCCAGCAATTTTGGCTTCAGGAGACATCCAACTTTTTTAGAGTTAGCAACCTCAGTTTAAATATGCCTACAGTGAGGATAGGTGTATTTTATGGACATACTGTATTTTGTGGAGGAACTTGCTTGAAGATTGTGGTGTGAATATCCAGAGGAAACATGGCCCTTTATAAACTTCCCCATCCCTCCGTTCAAATGCAAAGCAAGCTGTTGACATTTTTATTACAACAAAGTAGTTTTTATATTTGGAATAAAACCTGATGGAAAACACTTTCCTGCACAAATTTTTTTTACCTTAGGAAGAGAATAAAAGAGCCAAGACCAAACTGACACAATTTCTTAAATAGGCTACTAGGAAGTACTCAGGTAGAATAAGGATGAGTTTGTGTCATCTTTATATTGGAGTATAAAGCAACAGAGTTTTGTGCAGTCCACACTGGACTTCCACTTGCACTGAGAACCAGCTTGTGGGCATCTGGGGATACAGCCAAGTCCAGTCTGCGTTGCTGCTTAGTACCCCTGACTTTTAGGGCATCACTGCTGAGTTCTTACTTAAGTAGTGTAGTATTTGGCATCCTGTTTGAGTCTCATTCTTCATCTGAATGCAGTCCAGCTGATTTGGGCTAGTCTGACAGAACCTCCTGGCTTCTGCTGGGGACAATGGACATTTGTTGCTGCTGCTGCTAACAGTGCTTGGCAGCATGAATGGGACAAGTGAGAGGGAAAAACAATACAAAACTGTCTGTCGTCAAGGTAAAAAGCAGCTTCTGTCTTCCTTCTCACTGATCCTAGGATGCTGATCTTAAGATACGGATTGATTTCAATCTCCTTGTAGGAAAAGGTCACACTGATGCTAAGAGAATAATAACTTAATAATTCATCCAGTGGTTTGTGCAGGAGTCAGGGTAAATGCTGCAACAAAGGACCGTTTGACTAATGTCTCATTTAAACATGCATTCACACTCAGAGGCATAGTAACTCATTCAGTTGCTGCCTGTCTCATCCTAGCAGTAGTTGCAGTTTGTGTAATTTAACAGATGTGGGGGTGTCCATTTAATAGTAGCTTTATGGTGTGGTTCCAGCCCTATACATGGATTTATTGTTAAAAATAGATGCAAGAAATGTAGAGAAAAGTTCCCTGACAGCTATAGACTTTGGACCGCATATACATTTTCTGTGGTCTTGTGATTTGAGTCTGTTTGATTCCAAAGCTAAATGCACAAATCTGAGCAAAACTTCCATGCATTTTACTGGGAAACAGTAACAGTGATAGCATAGTTCCCTCTACTCTTTTCACCCACAGAGTGGATACCAGGTGTGCCAAGAACAGGTGATATGCTCTGCGGTTTCTCTGTGTGATCTGGTGGCACTGAACCCCCTAAGGACAACTGGAGTGTTTTTCATTATAACCTGGGCATGGGAATTGTGTTCTCTCTCAAAGACCATCCACGGAGGTCACAGATAACCCTTTGTCCATGCACTGAACTGTGTGGTTGTTTATTCCCGTGTCTGCCATACATGTAGAGTCTGAGAATAGTTCTTGGGTTATTCCCTCTTCCCATGGTCGTTCTTAGAGACTTATCCCCATGGAGCCCGTATCCAGCAACATGCACTTCTCATGCCTGCTGTGAGGCTTGAAGGCTGTCAAATGAGTGTCGATGCCTCAAGGACAAAGCTGTATCTCAAGAGGGCCTTAGAAATGTCTCCTGTGGATGAATCCTGGTCTGGATAAGTCCATGGCTTTGTCTCTTTCACTCTTGTCTTCTCCTCACTCAACATTTTGCTGAACTGTTCAGACAAAATACGTATGTTTTTCCTTTCACATTTCATATAGAAGTAATTAGCTCAATTTTTAGCCCTACCAAACTGTCATGCAAGTATTGGATTATGTATTCCTAGACAATCTGTATGTATATTTATGTATCACTTTAGGTGGATGAAGAGCCTTTGGGCCTTTATGATGAAAGGCATGTAGTAGGTGAGAGGAATTATTTTTTCAGTTAAACTCCTGCTCTGTGCTTCTCTTTCCAAAAATGTTTCAATAAAAGGCTCTTTGGACAGCAGTGTGGATTGCATTTTCCGTCCCCATAGTGCCTGTGATTCCTGGACTGACACTCAGAGATATTTTTATATGTGGAGACAAATAATTGGAATATATCCTACATAAAAACAGTAGTCTACAGATAACATATGTTACTGTGGGCAGAGCATGGGAAACTAAATGCTGTGTCCTCAGCTTCTGCAGTAAGGGCTGTTAGAATGAAGCATGTGAGATTCGCTTTTCATTCGGGGAGATGCTTGTTCCCTCCCGCTCTGACACTTGTCCCAGAATTTCTGCGTCTGCTGGGGCACCAGCTGCCGAGCTAGAACGTGAGATGGCCTGCTGCTGAGCTTGTCACTAGGAGCCTCCGCTAGCAGGACTCAAGCTGAAGTCTTAAGAGATTTACAGTTGACAGTCACAGTGCAGCTCAGCCCAGCAGTGTGGCAGAATCCAGTGAATGGAAAGGGGAGCTAAACAAGTTCAAATGGGAAGGAGGTGCTCACTCAGCCTCAAGGAATTGTCTACCTTGGACATCTTTCTGAAAGACTCATTTTAGCTCGCCTGGAAGTTACAGGCATAAAGCAGGAAGTATTGTGTGAGTCTGGGTCCTGGGTTATGTAGGAGTCAAACTATATGCAGAGAATTTAAGGACAGAGGGTTAATGTGAATGGCAAGGACTGTTCTCCTTGCTTAAATTATCCTGATGGCAAAATCCATAAACGTGCTGATTTTGTTTCTAAGCTTCTTTCCCTTGGTAGCCATAAGAAGCAACGTATTAGTTGCAGCCTCTTGGAGCAGGTGAACTACATAGAAGACACAATAAATTGCTCTGCATTTGTGACCTGACATTAGCTGCAGCCATAATGCTGCAGAGAGCACTGAAATAGTTCGCTTCTTCATCCTTTGCAAGATGCCTGCTTTTCAACAAGCCTCAAAGGGAGAGGAGGAGAATTTGGCATCCAGTTTGCATTTGAGAAGGGGAGCCTCTCTGCCAGTGCACAGCGAAAAAATCGTCTCTATCCTGTTGTGCACTAGTGGAAGTTGAGAGCAGGCTGCTCCGGCTCTTTAGCCATTTAGGCCAAATTTTGCTGTCTGAAGGCTCAGGACCAACACATTAGTTTACAGAGTGTTGAAGTATAGGGAATAAAGGAAGAGATCATAAACACAGTCATACTCACAAATGAAGTATGTTCTTAACAAGTACGCAACAATGAATTGCAGTTCATCTTTGTTTCCTACCCATAGATGCTTTTATACTACTTTGTTGTTATTCTAAAACCTGATACAAATTAATTATTTTAATGAAATGACAGTGGATTTGTTTGGCAAAGTAGTTGGAAGTTGCTTGAGAATTTCCACCTTTCTCTGGCTCAATCAATATTTAAGTGTTTTCCATCAAGTGGAACAGTATAAACCCGAGATATTTACAGCATATGTTCCAAAATACCTTCCTCCAGGGTCAGGATACTCTGGTGGCACTCGTGGGCTTGTAACTTCTGAGGCGTAGGACAGAACTGCACCAAACTGCTCATCCTGGAAAAATGCCCTCACCATGGGCCTACAAATGGGACAGTTGATGCTATCACCTTTTCCTCCAGTTTTGAGTGGTGCTTTCATCTAATTCCTCATATATTGATTTACTTTTGTTCAAATTCCACAAGTGAATGGAGGAATGGAAGAAAAAAAAAGTTAAATTATTTCTAATGTCTCATAGCAACTCTGGAGGCCTCTACAGAAGGAGTATAGTTCACTCTTGCAAGGTGGGGAGTATGGACTTACGACGCTTCATAATTAATCCATTTAGTTTTAATTTCCTCAGATTTTGCGCATGACAATTTGTTCTTTGGTGATTACTGAAAAAAAGGCCTTCATGTGAACTTTCCCGTGTAAACATTTAAGTGAGAGAAGCTATCTTCACCTATTCTTTACTGAAGAGAAACAGGCTGGGATGAGAATCAGGTCACTGACTATATCGTCCCTAACCTAGATGTGGAAGGTTACACAACTTAGTCCTTGGGCTTTCTTCTCCCATCTTCTGCAGAGCTGATGAGTTGCTGTGATAAGACTGTCCTTGCAATCAAAATGGTGAATCTGTGATGCTGAAATCAGTACAAGCATCGTCCTCTCAGCGCTGTGCTTGGAAAAAGATTCAACTGAAGAGTGAGTCAGAGCATACAGCAACATGTACAGACCTCTCGGAGGAAGAATTTCAGAACTTGGTTTCCTTTCATAAAAGTAGGATTGGTCCCATAATTCACAGTTAAATTCAAAACCTCAGCAACAAAGTAATTATAACTTTGGTTAATTACACTCTGTTTTCATCAACTGCAATGGCTTGCTTCTGCTATAGTGAGATTTTACTCCATGACCATGACAAACCAGCAGGAAAGAGAAAGAAAAGAAGCATTAAACAAAACTAAGAAATCAGTCAGGTTAATTTAAATAGTTTTCCACTAAAAAACTTGTTGGAAAGCCGTCCTGACACCTGGCAGGAATATTCTCCTTCCCTTTAATGTGTCTGGCAAATTTCAGGCCAGACAGTTTCCAAGGCAGAGGAATAAGAGGCTGCGGTAAAGCTCTTCTTGAACAACAGAAATCGATTACATCTTCATCTTCAGAGGAGCTTCTGTTAAATGACTTACCTTTAAAAAAAGAAAGATCAGGGCAACTTCAAGGAACTACTCAACATAAGAACCAAGACATAGTGCCGAGCTTAAGGCAAATGTTTTCTCAGTTTCTGTATAGTTGTCGGTATCTTTGAAATTCTGTGTTGTTGTTCTTGGCACAGGACCAGCTGGTCTAATACTACTGTTAACCCCTTTGATATTAAAGAAATCATAAAATATAATTGAAATATTTCTCAAGAGCAATCAAAGTTAAAATACAAAAACACCGATGATAGCCAACATTCCTCTACCCTACAGCAGTCTGCAGGTTGCAGCAATGCCAGGATGCTGCCGAGTTTCACTGAAACTAATCAGAGCTTACACTTAGCTTTTGGGATACCTGTGTGGTTTTTAGTACTTGGAAAGTAGGCCGTAAGCACACTTCCCTGAACCCGTTTCATGCTAGAAACATATCTTTCTCATCATTCTTAGTATACCTTTGAATGTTCTTGTAGCCAGTCAGTCCAGAGGAATTTCCTGGAAGTGGGGAAACGGAACTGGTATGCAGCCCCTGGAACTGGCTGTGCAAAAAAAAGGTGGAAATCAGCTGTTAGAGAGTGAGCAAAACATGCAACCACTCATGTTTTGTGCCTTAATATAACAGCAGTTACAATATTCCTTAGGTAGGTGCTCTGTTGATAAAATTTCTTTTGATCCCTGTAAATTAAATTAAGAAAGAGGTTCTTGAAAAGAAAACTTCCAAAACACCCTTCTGGAAGGGTGCTTCATCTACGATAGTCCATAAACACATGAGCCTATAGAAGATAGATTGCATGGCTTAAAGGGACATGCTCTGTCATGAGAACCACAAGCAACCACACCATATAATCACAGTCATAAATGTATCCCATGCTATTTTAGATAAAATAGCTTAAGACACCTACATAATGAAGTAGCTTCCTCAACCTTTTTGGTCCAGTGGAAAAAAAGAGATATTGTTCAGTGTCTGAATCATTTAGGGATGACTGCATCCAAGGAGGCTTGGATCTCTGCACTTGCTAGCTTTGCATGGTGATCATCAGCTTGTAACTGTGCTCAACACTGACTACAGTTGCTAACCCAATAACTGTTCAGGGGAGCTGTTAGCACTTTGAGCACAAAGTGTCTACTTAAAAATGCAGAGATAAGTCATCTTGAGATTTTGGTGTTGCAGCAGTGCTGAAAAGTGCTTCTATGCAGGCACCCTGCTCTTTTTGGCTAATCAGATAATTGCATACCACTGGCAGTGTGTGAAAGGTAGTGATTAATAAAGAACAACTAATTCTCCATAAAGACAGGGAGCAGGTAGTTAATTTGGGCCTTCTTTGGAAGGGTGTTTTCTACTGCCAAGGGAGAGAAAAATATCTGCAGTGGAGAAGTTGAATTGTTGAGCACAGAAATTCTGTGCCTAGTTTTGTTACCTCCCGGTGATTTTTTTATATGTATGATTTTTTTATATGTATGCAGGTATTTTTCATTGTATGCAGATATTATTTCATTGTTTCAGTATGAATGACTGAAGGTGTCCAGCTAGCACAACCACCCATTGTAATTAGCTTTCCAGTTGCTATGTTCTTACAATACAACCAGTGTTTGTCTTGCATTAGGAAAAACTGGGGAAAGATCTTTCAGTAAAAAACAAGTGACCTCTTGTTTCAGCAGGATATTTCTTCTGCATTAAACCCACATGTTTATTAGAGCCTCCACCTCGATCCTCACCCCGGTCCTTAGTTCAAGTGGGTGCCATTATATTCAGTGTTCTACATGGAGCAATAAACAACATTTAGGCCTTATCATCAATCTTGTACAGCTGCAAGCAAGCCAGAGACCAAGGGCAGGTCTGCTTTTTTGCCAGGCTTGGCTTCATGCCATAATCCTGGACACCCAAGCACAATGGATTTGGAAGTTAACAAAGCGGGATGGTAGCATTTGCTAATGTTATTCAAATTTGTGTATTATTACAGCACAGTGTCCAGGACAGTAGAATATAATTTCCAGTGTTTATGCTGCAAGTTTTTTTTTTCATAGTTTTTCTGTCTACCTGATCTATTTGACATGATACTTGTGCTTAGACTTAAAATTGTGGGAGGCAGCTGTTGTATATGATACCACCGTGTTTCACAGTGCTGCAAAACAGTTACAAGAAATCACTACTCTGTATATTCTTTTCTTGGCTGAACCTTTTTCTTTTCTTTTACAGAACCATAGCCCTGCCCCTCAGTGGCAAACTGGGTGTGAGGGACAAGCTGAGACCAAAAGCTCAGCCCAACCCCGTGCTGGAAACATTCTACGGTATGCACCGCAAGAACCCAAAAGAGGCGAGTCCTTTCTTCCTCTGCTTCCCTCTAGATTTAGCCCTTGTATCTTTAGCCAAAAGAAATCACTTTTGGAATCCTAAAGTTTGGTAATGACACTCATATTTGGAAGCTCAGCAAAGCAGCAGAAACCACTATAGCACTGGCCACCTGACACAAGCCAGCTGCAGGAGTCATTCTGCAAATGCCACCAGCCATCAATTCTGCTTCTGAACATGTAGGAGTAGCAGCTTTCCATAGATTGCATTAAAAAAATTAACCCCCAAACTTTTAGGGATAGGGAACTGCTTTCCTTAAGGAAATACTGATAACAAATCCTAGTTCCTTTTGTGTTTGCATTGTACGTGGATTCATTTCCTATATTAGCAAACCACAGTATCACTGGCACATGAAATCCCTTAAGTAGATTCACATGTTTCCAGTCCTTGCAGCCTAGCCAGTGTGGATTGCTTGATATTCCTAGTTCTCAGATGGATCATTCTGTTGCCATGGAATCCATGAGTTTGAGATTGGCCTTTCAGGAAACCAGCTAAAGTCTTAGCCGTCATCAGATACAGAGTAAGGAGCACTAGAAAACTGCAAACACAAATGGTGTGTAATTTTCCTATGGGAGATGAAAAGAGTGATCTGGAAGATCTTGGCAGGAGAATCGGAGATCTAATGGCTGCAGCTGAGAGAAAAAGCACTGGTAGGACTGTGAAGAGTGAGGCTGTATTAGCGTTTAACCTTGTCTGTGAGGTCCCTGGATGTGACTCCTGTGGTAGAGATGGGAATCAGATTCCCTTCCAGCTGCTTTTTGCAGGTTTTCTTGGCTTTGAAGCAATGGCTATTTACCATTACCAAGGGCCTATAAGCAGGTGGCTTAGGGTTCTGTTCCCAGTGGGCAATTCTTCTGCAAAAACGTGTTACCACATTGACAAGACTGTTGCAGCATGATTCTTACTGCTGTGGGAGCCCTAGAAGTTTCAGATTCAAAGCAATATAACAGGTTAGGAATAGAAGCTAAAATAAAAATACAGGCATTCATCTGGCTTGCACAGCAAGCCTTTCTCCCCAGCAGTGGGAAAGAATGTTCTCAGGAATGCTTGCCAGTAAGATGGTCCCTAACTTTCCTGCTGCCTGTCTAACTGTTTTCTGAGAGATCTGCAAATTTCTCAGTAAAACTACTCCCATTGCAGATATCTGACTCAAGGCTTAGCTTTGTAAGTAGGCTGTCCACACAGAGAACAGCTTTTCCCAAATCCATGTGGCACTGAATGAACAGAAGCCTGTATTTTGGTCCCAGAGAGTCTGATACCAGAGCTGATGATGAGACTTCTGATGTCAGTGTTACGTGGAGGAAGGAACTATGCAACTGACTCCTGCCTTGCTCTCTCAGTTCACCAGTTACACCTCATCCAGTCTTCTCACTTCCTTCTTCTCTCATGAGCTCTCAGATTCCTCCTTATAAATCAGCTTTAAGTTGTTCAATCCGAGGTGAGATTTTGCTGTTCCTAGCTGCCCTCTCCTTGGGAGGCATACAGCATTATGGAGGATTTGGAGAAGATAAATGAATGTCCACTAAAGATATATCAATCTCCTGGTAAATCAAGTCTCCATTTGATTCCACCACAAAAACAGAAGTCACTAAGTAAAAGTGGAAAGAAGCATATTTGAAAATGGTGAATGGACGTACTTACATGCTGAGACTGTGTAACTCACTGTCACATGATACTTGTTAAGGTCAATGCATTCTATGAAAGACAAGTGCCTTATCTGAAAAATAAGACTATCCATGGTGACACTTCCATAAGCAATATTGCAGTAAAACACAACAAACTTCTTTCATGTCATACACCAAACTCTTAAGAGCCTAAGGACAAGATGGAAGGTAATTACAGTATTTCTGTGAGTGGTATATGGAAAAATTATCCCTAACAGGTTTGCCACAACAGGAGACTATCCAGCAGGAAAACAGTGTTACCTGTGATCATGGATGCCGAAAGGCATAACAAGATTCAGTGCAGAACTTTAAAAATTACTTAAGCTGCAGTAAATCTTTCTTGGAGTGACAGATTTAAGGGACTCAATCCCTTAAGACAGGGTTAAGAAGTGATTTGACAATAAACACCTGTAAGGAGAAGAGACAGTTTGAAAGTTGAAACTAGAGTAATTCACATCAGAAAAAAGATGCAAAGTTTGAACATCTAGCATTAATATCCAGTTGTTTTCCCAGGTATGTGAAAGATTTTCTATTATCTAGGATTTTTATACAAAAATGGACAGCTTTCAGAAAGATGCCTTAGCTTAAACAGACTTGGGCTTGCCGGGAAACACCAGCTGGGATTCTTTGCACTGGGCTGTGTGGTGGGTCAGACTCGATTGCCATATTGCCCCATTTGACCTTCAAAACTGACTCTGAGTCTTGCTTCCTCACCTGTTTTTTAGGGTGAGCTGATCAATTTAGCCAAACAGTGTGACCTGCCAGTCAGAAAAGTGGAGAGGTGGTTTCGGCGCCGGAGGAACATAGACCGACCAAATCTGTCAAAAAAATTCTGTGAGGCCTGGTGAGTGGTGGGAGCACAAGCCTTGAGCTGTGGGGGCCTTTCAGTGGGGCTGAGCTCTGCGAACTGTTCACTGCCTCCTATGCTGCCCTCCACTCCTACTTAAAAAGGGTCTTCCCTGCCCCACCTGATCCTTCTCCTACTCTGCTGCTGCTTCTTTGTTACTGAATCACTCCTTGCTGTTCCTCCTTACTTTTACTCCCAAGACTCCTTTCACTCCTGTCTAACCTTTATTCCTTATAGAAGCCCTGCTTCTGACTTTTTAAGACTGGCATTCTGTTTTGAAACGGGATCATATGCTGAAAAATTCCCTTCTGTTTTGCTTTTTACTTCTTCCTGCCGTATTGCTGCTGCTTCAGTGCCTCCAAAATGGTCAGACTGCTGTTGCTTCTCTGTTTCCCTTCCCATGACTCCACTTTGCTTCACTGCAAGCTGATTGCTCCTGCTGCATCTTCCTTGTAACTGCTCTCCACCTTATTGCTTTCAAAAGTCGCAGACGTTGGGCTAGATTGTCTTCTGCTGACAGTTGAGCCCAACAGAACAAAAAAACAGCACCATTTTAAAATGGCAGATAAAGGGATATACGTAAAAGCTTGTATTTTGCAAGGAGCAAAACTTTTCTTGGAAGTGGATGTGTAGAAATCCTCCTGGTTATGTGGAGGCATAAGGAGGTCTGGCAAAAGAGGACTATCATTGGGTTCCTCACTTTTTAGGTACTTAACCTTAAGCAGAAAAAACTAAATCTCATGTCAGTCTCTTTTGTAAATGTTAGTCCTTGCTAAGCTTTCTGGAGATGAAACATAACAGTAGCTCTGATAGTCTTCAGCTGGAAACAGGTTTATAGAGTACTTATTTAGCACCAAGCTTTGAGGCCTTGATGACCCAACATGTGACACTGTCACACAGCTGAGGCCTAGAACTGTATTGCTCTTTGAGCTCCTGGGCTGTCACCCATTGTCTTCATTCCTAGGTGATCTTTCTGGGCTGGGCTTGTCTCTCAACAGAAGGCTAGACCAGATGATCATCAGGGTCCTTATCCAGCAAGACATCAAAGACTGTGAAAAGCTCTCTAGATAACTGTTCTACACTAAATGCCCTTATGGAAGGGCTCGTGAGCCTAGTGAGCAGTTCCCAGCCTCTTCTCCGTGATCCTGTGGGGAGGCCCCACTTGTTCATCACACTGCCACAAAGACTTCTGCAGTATTACCCTGAGCTTGTCTTAAATTGTAAGATCTGAGAGTTTATGTTGTTGCACAACACTCAGTGGATCTGTAGCACCACCCAGCGACTGATTTTACACAGCATTTAGAGCAGTTCCCATACACGGGGTGGACAGGGGATAGAAATGGGTCCAGAATGCAGAAGCACATTCATCAGAATCCACAGAATCTTTTGCTAAAAGGTCTCAAGTTAGCCCCTCTCAGAAATGTCGGTTTTGGCTCAGCTTTCCACTGAGAAGGAGGATTCTCCTGAGCCTGCCTCACATGCCAGACTTTTGAGTGGCTGCTCTGCAATGCTTGTAAGGGAGTAGGTTCCTCCAGGAAGGCCACAGAGATGAAAGAGGAAACATTAAATACCTACAGTGGCATTCATCTGACCAAAAATGTATATCTACAGGATAGGCATCACTCCTGAGCTCATCATCTTGTGCTCCACTTAATACTCAACCTCTAATTCAAAACGCCTAACTAAAAACCCTACATGAAAAAGATGAACACATTATTTGTTTATAATATCCCAGATAGCAACAGTTATAAATGTTTACAAAAGCTGTGGGCAAAGAGTTGAAAAGAAGCCATGCTTAATCTACTTCCATCAAGATCAAATCTAAATTCTTACTCCTTGCACTCAGCTGACTTGCGGTAAATACTTTTCTGACTCAGCTTACTGAGGATGGTGTCCTTCCACCTGCTCTGTTTCATCTTTTGCAGTCTGCAGAAGGAATGTCCTTCTGATGTGACATAGTGGATTTGTATAGATTATGTCTTTCTTCGAGCCCCTGGAGGTTTCGTTCACAGTTGAAATCTCTTTCTCAATATTTAGTTATCTCTGATTTGTTATAGAGATTTTTGCTAAGTAAAGGACTGCTTTACACCGTTTTACTTCTCTGAAGATTCATTTCCTGTGTTTAGCCTATTAACAACTCCTTGATTCAGCTGGGGTAAAATTCCCCTCATACCTTACTTTGTGTCCGTATATTGGTATGAAATGCCTCTGTCTACTGAACTTTATTTTATATTAATGTACATTGACAGACATATTTTATGTGTACTTCTATGTGGGATTAATATGTGCAATTCATTACCAGCTCCTGACTGAGACCAAATATGACAGTAATCAGTTGTTTTACATGCTAATGAATTTAGCATGCCTAATCTCCAAACACCCAGGAGAGTGATTGTTATTATTTGACTTTTACATATGTATCTACTAGTGCTGGGAAGGGTTGGGGTGATTCTCTGGGTACTTTTAGTCAAGGGGATTCTCATATTTTCTACCTTCTCTAAAGCGGAAGAATTGTTCATTGTGAAATCTGTTGAATGTGCTAGAGACATGCAGAGAAACACTCCAGATATCATCTGAACAAACCTTGAACATTTTGATGTATTTCTTTGACTTCATAGTGTTACTCTTTGAATGAATGTCTGATTGATACACAGATTTGCAGCTTCGTGGTTAATGGGATTCTAACATGCTTTGTTTTGTTTGTTTGTTTGTAGCTGGAGGTTTACATTTTACATCATTTCTTTCTTCACTGGACTTGCTATCCTGTATGATGTGAGTATACAAGCAGTATCACCTGTTGTTCTATCTAGTGAATGCCTGCTAGAATGGCAGGTTTTGTTATCAAACCTGTCCATTCAGACCTTTTTATGTAGGACTGCCCACCAGGTCAGTGTATATCCTCTCCACAGCACACTTAAGAGATCACAAACATATTGAACCAGGCTTAATTTAGGATGTTTTCCAAACTCCAGCTCAAAACAAGAAGTTTTCTCTTCTTCTGGCAAAGCAGAAGCGAATTTGGATTGTGAGCCACTGTCTGCAGCTGTGAAAGTACGTTTCTGTGGTGTGAGAGGTGGGACACTTATCTGAGATGGAAGGATCCTGGGGCCGGTCTTTTCCCTGGGGACTGTTTATATATTGTATCCAGTACTTGTTTAAGGTAAAATGCACAGACTTTGTTTGGAGCATGGTCTGCAATTTAAATCACTTTCACATCTCTTCCTTACACAAGATGTGAGAGGGTCAGGCTCATGCCTCTTCCTTTTCTCGGATTTGACGAATAGTGAATGATCTTGATACAAATGGAACTACTTCAACAGGAGGAGGCTGAGGCTTGGGGGATAAGGGTTTGAATCCCTGTAGGCAGAAAAGAGAATGGAAGCCATATGTGTGCCTTGCATGTGCTGATACCACAGCCACTGAGCTGTGGTATCAGCTGGGACTAGGAACACCAGCCATCCTCTAGCTGTGTTTTAGAGGTTCCCCTAGCTCTTTTGCTAAACCCAAATCCTTAGGTGAGCTTTAAGTCTTCTACACTGAGACCTTCTGAGAGGCTAAGTAAAGGAAAATCCACAGATTCCAAGACAGTAGGCCCAAACTGTGCTTGTAACTGCTAATTACTGTAACAACTGGGGACTTTTTGACCTTAGTAGGTGGGGATCTTTCATTCCTTAGAAAACATTCAAGTCTGAATTCAAGATACCTTAGGAGTGTGGGAATTCCAGGATGAGGTAGCAGAGGAGTAGAGGTTCCTAAATCCCAACTGCAGTGTTTTGTGGATCTGTACACCAGAACAGAAAGATATTCTGTGAGGCCAGCTATGAAAATTCGGTATGAATGACCTGTTCAGCACCATACAAGATACCTGTGGCCATAGAAGGGGCAAAATCCTGTTGCTATGCATGTCACCTGACCAGTCTAACAATGAGAGATCATCTTCTCTTTTCCTGGAAGTCTTTTCTTCATTCTGTACACATCTTCTAGTTCCCACAGAAAAATGAGGCATCAGATGACAGTTCTAGATTCATCCCCAGAACCTCCAAACAAGTTAGGGATCCTGTAGCAAAATAGCAGGTGATCATATTATTAAAATTGTACCAAAATGAGTATATTGAAGAGAAGGACAATTAATTAATGTGACAGGGTATCTTTACTTGTGACATTTCCTGACTTTCGCATATTGAGTTTGTAATCTGAGTAGTATTTTAATATGCATTTATTTTCATGAAACAACCTCATTTTTTTTGAAAAAAGCAAACTTTAAAACTTAAATTCTGTCTGAGTAGCTTTAGACTCACTGCATAAACCTTCGCTCCATGAGTCAGTGAAATAGCAGGTTGAAAGTTGTCTTACATTAGGCCACCAGAAATCAGATTTATTTGCTGGTAGCAGAGGAATGATTAAGTTCAGGGATCCGAGGTTCCTTTCTGGATTAAGGAACATGGTGTACCATACCAGTTTCAGAGTGTTTTGCTCCATCCTTTCTAATTCCACATCACACATCTTTCCTGGTTCCATACCTGTATTTGCTTTAAATCCTACTCCCCATCCCACTCCCAACCAGCAGCAGACTGTCTATTGCACACTGCTTCTTATTACCACTGCCTCCTCCTTGCCTTCTGCATTGCTTATGTACCGGCAGGGGCTCCGTAAGAGGACAGGAAATGTTGTCTTCCTGCTTTAAGCTCTGGTGTCTGGATCCCAGTAGAACTGTTCCTGAAAATTACCTCTACGGCTGTGATGTAGAATATCATCCCTATACAGACATGCTTGCTCTGGTTAAATCTAGGCACTGCAAAGGGTCAGAGCATGCTCCGTGCAGGGAGAACATTTGGAGACTTCAGCTGCCAAATTTCTGTGAAAGTTTCTAAGCTGCCAGGTTTCTAGTCACTACCAAGTTTCTATGAAGTGTAAACAAAGCAGGGTTTTTCCAGAGGTTTGTTACTTAACAGACTGCAGCATGATCTTCACAGAGCGAAAACATTTTCCTGACACCCTCTGGTCTAAACCATAGAGATTCTTAATGAAATAGTTGTAAGAATATTTTAATATATTCATAATATATTTTCCCACCCCTTGAACTTGAAAAAGGCTACAAACAAGTTGGCAGAAACTGTCCCCAGGCCTTTTTTTTTTTTTTTGGAAGTGGATTTACAGCATGTGAAGTTTCAGCTCAGTAGTCATGAATTGGCAATGTCACAAGCAACTGCAGATCCCTGTAGTGGAAGCCTCTTGGCAGCTTAATTCCAGACAGCACTACCAGCTCTGTGTATAACAAAACACAGCAAAATATGTAACAGTAACAAGCAAAAGGAATTAGGCAGCTAGCAAGAGAACAATTCCTCTGGCATTCTCGTATTCATGTTGCATTTTCTTTCCAGAAGCCTTGGCTTTGGGACCATAGAGAGTGCTGGACAGGATATCCACAACAGGTGAGTCATCCAGGAGCGAAAATTGCTGTTATAATTCATGTATTGTTTTTGGATCTCTTTCCAAAGTCAGGTTGTATTAATGACAAAGGAGAGGGCACTGAGTTAAATTCAGGCCAATAAGCCCCAAGAATTAAAAACCAGATTGCTGTCTAGCCAGAACATTTTTGTGTCTGTCGTAATGTAAACGCAATAGAGGAGGAATCAGTACAGCAGAAGGAGAATCCGCAGAAGTGAAAGGAAAGTGAGAGGTCTGACCAGATAAACCAAGAAACTGAAAAACATGAGTCTTCCAAGGCTGTTTAGTTTGTAGAGGAGATTGAGGCCAGAGAAGGACATATTGTCTGAGGAGAAGAATTGAAGACTTTGGTGGAGAGTGCTTAGAGCAGAGGGTGTGCTCTGAATGGTAAGATCTTTCAGCTGTATTGAAGAATGCTGTCCACAGTGTTCCCTTAGCGACTCATTTCCCAGTGGAACTGGCAGTACGGCCAGTAGTAATAGCACATCATTCCCATTAAGTTCAGAGGATGTTCTCTTACAGTTTTACAATGTATATTCTCTATTTTTTCACATCAGCACTGTGAAAAGCTATCCAGAGGGCTGGAAAGCACACATCTCTTATCAACCCAGACCAGAATAACCTCAAAGAAAATTGCCAGCCAGGCAGAAAATCTGCTCCTTCATCATCAACACAGGGAGCAAAGATAGCAACAAAAAGCCAGGTACTTTTTTGCCCAGCTGCCTCCCTGGCTATTCATACTTCCATAACAGAGATATTGAAAGAGTTAGAATGAGGGCTTCCCCTGCTGAGCACGGGAGCCTTTGACTGCTCTGCCTTTCCCTTTATGTTTTTATGCGCTCTGATTTCTCTAGAGAAGACAACTATAGCCTGTTGTATAGCAGCAGCCTTCCTATATCTCACTGCTGTGGATGCCACAGCAGGCACATAAAAAAGAGCTAAATTTCATTAAAGTGAAAAAAACGATTTCAACTTCTGAAGAGTTTTTTCTGTACCGTTAGAGCAGCTGTCTGCTACAGGGTTGATTAGCATTATGAAGAAATTAGTCAGAATACTGGTTCCTGCTCCAAAGGTGGACAGTTTTGGTTTGCTGCAGCCTCCAGGACAACACGCTTGGCACCAGGAGGCAAGAATCATTGGGCACTGCGGAGCTGATACTGTGAGACTGGTCCATGCAAGCTACACAAATCCCATGAAGATCTGGAATACTCCCTTGACTTTTATCTCCTTAGACACACCAGCCTGAGAGATGTTAATACCACACAGTAGCACCAACACATCCAAAAGCAAACTAAAAGCTATGGAGACCATAAATCAATACTTTGAATAGAGAAAGCCTGAATAAATTGGTATTTGGGAGCACTATACACCAAGATTCTTTGGAATGCTAGTTGCAAAGCCTCTTCAGTCATAGGATTTTTTTATCAAATAGGGTCTGTTTTAAAGAGGCTATCTAATGCTACAACAGAGAAAAATTACTTATTAAATAGTACATGTCTTGCTCAGTAGGTCCAAGCTGTTAGTTTTTCAGCTGTAAGACCCCAGAAAAATTACCCAGAAGAATACTGATAACTATTCACAGTGGGTTTGTACTTTCCACCCACTGCAAGTTTGGTTAGACTGAAAAAAACATGATAGAGTCCAAGATCTCTGAAGCATCTCCTTGAATCCTAACAAAGGAATGATATTTTTCAGGTATTGCTCATCTATTTCAGAGATACACAGTATAGGTAGTTTTTAAAGCTTTGTACTGACTTCTCAGGAATCTGCACAGCACTGAAGAAATTCTAAAAATATTCAGATCTGCCCCATGGTACTAGCAGTATGCATGGTTCCCTTGATCTTCCACATAGTGCAGCACGAAGTGGAGTTTTCTCTGCTATTTGTTTTCACCTCAGCACAGATGCCATTTAGTAAGTGACTGCATTATTCAGTTGAAGTATTTTCCCCTAAAGCTGCAAGAACCAGCCCTTGTTGGTTTGGTTGTCTGACATTTCTTTGGCCTAGGAAGGGGTCTTCATTTCTAGCCCTTGCTTTACCTTACCTGATAGGTTTATTACCATCTCTCCCTTCATGTTGCAGCCTCTCCAACCCTCCCTGTTCTGGTACTACTTGCTGGAGCTCTCCTTCTACTGCTCACTTGTCTTCACCCTGCCCTTTGATGTGAAGAGGAAGGTGAGTGACAGCCCCACAGAAGAATCAAGCACAAACAGGACCCAGGCCTAACAGACTGCACTGACCGTAGAGACAGGGTTAGAGATGAATCTCTGCCGGTTAGGCTGCATGCGTTCCTAGGGGCCAATGCCCCAACAGCTGCGTGATTGCATGGGCATACACCTGCATAAGGCTGGGAATATACCTTTATAAAGGGAGGGTGGTTGGGAGTCTTCATCAGAGAGGCTGGGGGTATGAGACACATGTATAAACAGGTAACCATGCATGTGGGCAAAAAATGGAGATGGATGTGGGCACTGCTGTGTGGCAGAAGGGAAGCTTGTTATTCCATCTTCTGATCTGAGCTGTCATCAGACCACTACCGGTATAAAGGGGGAGAGAACATTCTTTGCTGTGAGATCCTCAGTTTACACCATAAACTCGTTACTCGTGGGTCTCTTGCTTGCCTATATTTCTAGAATGTGTCTGGTCAAAGAGTTATATGGGTTAGACCTTATAGTGGGAGGTTTCTTACTTAACTGGATAGAGAGATTTTATTGCTGCTGCAGGAGGCATGCTCTAACCAGGGAGAAAGTACACTGCATGTCTTATTCTGTTCTGTCCCCTTTCCCATCAGGACTTCAAGGAGCAGGTAGTCCATCACGCTGCAACCATCTTCCTGATCAGTTTCTCGTACTGTGCCAATTACATCCGCATTGGGACACTGGTGATGGTGATTCATGATGCTTCTGATTGCTTCCTAGAGGTGAGCTCCACAGCTTATGTGCAAGGCAAAGCCTAGGTGGGGGTGGTGCTCGTCAGCCAGCGGGTGTATGTATGTTGATCTACCACAGTATGGGCTGAGCATTATGGGGCTTTCACAGACAACTCAGTACTGATCTCCTGGCCCATCCTAGGCTTTTCTGTAGAGAGCCAGGAGGGGGCATGATTACCTGCGTGCAGATTGTGTCATCTGTGGCTCATTAGCCTCCTGGAGCGTGTGCAGATGAACTGTCTTGATCTGTTGTCTTTTATTGTTCTTTGTCTTTCCAGCCAACTAAGATACTCAATTATATGAAGTGGAAAAAAAGTTGTAACTGCCTCTTTATGATCTTCTCAGCTGTTTTCCTCATCAGCCGCCTGGTCATTTTCCCCTACACGTGAGTCTGTGCTGCAGTCAAGGGAAATGGAAAAGCTGCCTCCTCGGAGGCAGGATAATTCAGCCAAGTGGTGAATCTCTTGTGCATCTCTTTCTTTTCAATTCCTGAGCCCATGTCCCCACCCTCTGCATAGGCTACAGTGCCACACGGCTGTTACATCTGCCTCACGGTATACTGGGATGGTCTGCTTTGGAGTTCATAGAGTAGTCGTAAAGGCCTATAGTATATTGCAGAGAAGGAGCTCTCCTGAAGGCCTCTCCTGGGAAGAGAGCTCTATCTTCCTAATTTCTGGTGGATTACTGAGGGTTGGTTCACAAGGGTTATATGTAGGAACAGAGTGACTGACCTGAAACTTCCTCTGTGACTAGAGCTTTCTGGGACTGGCTTACTACAGCACTGCTAAGAACAAACTGCAATTTCCTCTCTTGCAGAGTGCTCTATAACACCTACTATTACTCCATGGAAATATTCCAGCCGTTCTTTGGATACTACTTCATGAACGCTCTTCTGATAACTCTGCAGCTGCTCAGTGTCTTCTGGTCCTGCCTAATTATTCGTATGGTCTACAAGTTCCTCCTCCAGGGCACGGTACAGATCAGTTTGCAGTCTTCTTGTCATCATGTGTGGAGGGAGGGTCCCCCTAGACTGCTTGGTTGAGAGCACAGGGGTTCATTCAGGATGGATTCTTTCTTACCCTGCTGGTGAAATTATAGATATAGGCTCCTAGCAGTGTGGTAAAAGAGGCACTCTTAATACTGTCAGGCAAAGCTGATGAAAAAGGTAAAATTTCTATGGATCTGCGTAACCTTGGGCAAACTTTGATGGTTGTAGTCAAGAAAAATGTGGGCTGGACTCGAGGGAAGATTACTCTAAGCGAAGCCAGTGACATCCGAGTAAAGATCCCAGCATTGGACATGTATGATTTGCATTTGTCAAAGAACTAAGAAACCAGGGGAAGAAAAGTTGTCATGAGTGATGAGGCCAGTGCAAAAGTGCTTTCCTATATGTTTTGAGTAGATTGTCTTATGCTACGTTAGTTGTCTACAGAATAGATATTTCTGTTTACAATAGCTGTCTGGACTCTTTTTATAGCAGTAGAAATAAAGAGGCAAGTCCAAAGCGTTCAGGATTGCACCCAACTAGTGCCAGTTCATCACTATCAGTCATAGAGCAACCCTAGATGAATTTCTGAGATGCAGCTGTATTAACTTAAGTGAAATGAATCCCACTCTTCCTGACTACAGCCTGTCGTATCTGCTGCGAGACCCAACTGCTGTGCAGCATGAAATTCTTCCCAAAATCAAAGACATGACCTAATGGCATTAGGCTGGCCACAAACCAGGGACACAGTGCAGGAGAAACAAGTCAGTGCCTGTGGGAGTTGACCTCATAGCCTGGGATGAGTTGTTTTATAAGCATCCAACTGCGGCAATCTGTCTTAGAGGAATTGAGAACTAGCATGAAAGGCTTGTGTTCATCCATATTGTCCATGACTTCTTTATCTGCCTTTCATTAAAGTAGCAAAGAGCAAATTACTTGCAAATTTAAAATAAAAAAAAAACTTCACGCAGGGCAGAGAGTGCAGAGGCATAAGGTTTGACAGCACTACTGTTGTTTTCCTAGTTATAGTGTGTGCTCAACTACCATTGCAGTGATGACAGTGTACAAATATGAGGTAGTAAATAGCCTGAGTAGAAAACAGTGAGCCATCAGGAAGAAAAATATTCAAGGACATCCAGAATTCTTCCATTTTATCTAAAAATCATCCATCATATTTGGTGCAAGAATATATTTGGGAGCTTTCCATATTGAGCAGTGAATAAGAATAATAGTCCTAAACAAATCTGTATCAATGGTGATAAATTTTAGTAGCCCAAAACAGTATCAGCAAGAATGCTTCTGCAACTGCTTCTGGTGCAGACTTCCATGTATGTATTGCTTCTCATTTACATTCTTCTGTAGATGGAAAAGGATATGAGAAGTGACACAGAAGAAAGTGACAAGGATGAAGAGAGAGAAAAGATTAGAGAAAAAGAGAGGAACGGGATCATGCATTTCAACAACATCACAAGCAACAATTGTGTCCAGAGGAACGTGTCCCAGCAGAACAACAGAACTCATCTCACCAATGGCCATGCCAAGGAAAGATAGCTACTGTTCAACTGCTCTCTGACCTGGTCTTTAACAAGTCCAGTCAATCGTCTTTAGAAACAGTTTTGCTCATTGTGTAGATAAAAAGGAACGCGGCTGCAGTATTATAGCTGAATTCCTGCTTCCTGTAAACAGAAGTGTGTATAGGCACTGATATTTGAAGGATATTTTCGGTCTTTCTCCAATGAAAGTTTTCTATGGGTTGCAGCCTCAAAGCAGATAGAAAGGGATCAAAGTGGTTTGACTTGTATTAGACAGTACCATAGTTGTTGTTAAATGTGTTAATCTTGAAAAATACTCAGAATAGTGGATAAACTCTGGCAATGTCAAGTCTTAACTGCCTAATGTTGTTTGGAAAGAATTTGTTTAGCCTTGACCAGCCTTTGGCGGTCCTGGCCCATTGCCACTAATGATTATGGCTAGCAAGTAAGTGTGAGAATCTAAATCTTAATAGAGGGACACCTCTTTTGTGAAGGCAATTGGCCCACCCATACTCATAAAACAAAAACTGAGCAGAGTGGGATAGAAGCTTTGGAAAGAGGTAGGAGAACACATTTTCTTCTCAAAAGAAATGCTGCTCTGTACCGTATGATCAGTTTTGAAATGATATGGATCTCAGTCCCTTCTGTCATCAGCATTATTGCTGCAAAAGTAGGAACTCCAAAGCCCAGATTTCAGATAGTTCCCACCTATATTACGGTTGGAAGAGATGGAAAATCCAGGCAGTTGTGTCTCAACTGTCAGCTAATCCTTTAAACCTGTCTTTGGAAGGGAACACTGTCAGGAGAAGGGAGGGGACAAGAAATCACATATTCTAGTAGAAAACACTGATTAAGCGTTCATGTTTTCACCTACTGTGATTGGTGCAGTGGGAGATCTATAGAGTCGGCTTGTGGTAAGAAAGGAATGGCTTTACCCCATCCCCAGAGGAAAAAGGATCCAGATAAGACCTGCTGAACCTTGTGGAATAATGCTTTAACTTAGTCTTCTGACCCTAGGGTCTTCGCCTAGACTTTTCAAGAATGGAAAGATTAAAGCAGTAGTCCATGAAGTCATGATGCAGCTCTGATTCAGTTCCTTTAAATGTCCTGTGAGCATATCTTATATCCTGTGTGTTCCTGGAGGCTGGATCCTATAACCCTTTAGAAAAGTTAAATTAGTATGACATGAATTTATGTCTTAAACAGAAATTAAACTATAAAACCAAAGTATTAATGGCTTTACTATAATGACAGCAGGGACTTAGACTGCCACGGCCATGTAGACACTTTCCTGTATGTGCCCGGTAAGGGCCAACGATAACAGAGGAACATGGACCAAGGAAATACCTGATTCAAGGAGGTGGGCACATTCTTAAAATTAAGAGACAAATGACAGTCTAAAAGGACAAGAGGCGTGTGGTGGGGTTTCAGCAGTATACTGAGTTCACCTGAATTGTGACTGGGAGAGATCTTTGACCTGAGTCTGTCTGTGCTCGTCTTAGGTTTCAATCAAAATACACTGGATGATTGCAGAGGGAAAAGTGGTTCCAGCACAGGTGATTCCAGAGCAGTAACATTCTGTGGGAACACAGCATCTGTTCCTGCATCATGGTTTAAATTCATCTTTGCTTGAAATAGTTTGTCTCTGAAACCTTGAGCTAATTTGAAGTTCAAAGTAAGTGTTCTGTATACTGTTATGTTTCTTTAGTCTGAGTGTACAATCTTGCCACTCCTCTGCAGGTGACAAGTGTTTGGGAGAGACAGTTGTATATCATTTTGTACTACTGGATGTAACAGTTCTTTATAAATTACTTTTGAAAGGTTTAATTGTCTAGGCTCTTTCCCATTTCTTTGGCTAGTAGCAGGTACCCTGGGCAGCTCTATGTTTCATGTGGGTAGATGATGAGGGAGACACATATAGGTGCCACTGCCAGGGTTGATCTACCTGCAGTGCACTTTCTGTGCTCAGGACATGCAGCCACACTAGGTCATGCCTGTAGAGAACTGTCGCTGCCTGATTTGCCTCCTCTTAGGAAAAGCTGCATTTGGCCCTGGCTAACAGAGGGCACTTTAGGGCACTCTTACACTAGAGCTAGGGGCAGTCCAGGTTACTTGGAACTGCAAGGGCAGTGGCAATTCCAAGATCGCAGCACTGTGAAGATGCTTTGGAACGGCAAGGATGAGGGATAGGAAATGAATGTCTAATCTGCTTTCTCATGCTGTTTCAGAACCTCAAAAAAGAGAGAAAAGATCCACATTGTAATACCGCACATATCTCACTTGAAGAGCAGAATTCTTCCCAGAGACTGCCCAATGCACTGTGGAGCCAGAGCAGAGGTATATCACTCCCTGACATTCTTTTATCCTTGGGGCTGTGCTGTCCCCCTGAGGATGGAGATAAGCTCCTGCCAGGCTCATTAGGAAGAAGATCTGTCCATTGTGAAAGGATATATCAAGGATTCAAGAGGGCTGTTGAGTTTGATTAGAAATGACTGGTACTGCTTTTAGCTGAGGCTCTGAATATGACAGTGATGAGTCACTGGGTCAGAGCACACTGTGAAATGTGTTTTCTCGCCATCAGCTTCCTATGGTTTAGAGAAGCTGTATGTGTAATCCTGCTTCCTCCCCAAATTGCTTTACCTTCTCTCTTTACATCTGCTCCACTGTGGGGAAGCTGCAGTAGTAGATTATAGAACCTGGGAAGCTCACTTATTTCAGGCTAAAAATGATACTGACACTCGGTATAGCTTGGCTGCAGTGTGTTCTTTTGCTCTTTCCTGCAGCAGTAACAGTCCATAGATCCTGCTGAGGACTCCCTCAACACACAATTTATTATTTCATTCCTACAGTGCTTTTATAACTGATACAGTGACACTCCTGTTCCTCCCAGCTGTACAAAGCACAAAGAACCATACAGATTAGGGGTCTGAACAGTACTTATTTAGCTTCAATTTTGATGAGTTTATTCAGCTTCAACTCTGATGAGTTTATGTGCCCTTAACAACACTGATCACAATTTCTAATAATAAACTGCAAACCACAGGTAGCTGCAGACGCTTGACTGGCTTTTGCTTCAAGATCATTTGCCAGATAGAAAAAGACAAAGATGTTAAAGAAATAGAACTTTTTTCAAAATTCAACAAATTTCCCAAACCAAAGTTTACACAAGTTAACTCCCACCAGCTGTAAAGCACATGACTTTATGGCTAAACTGGATCTGGCTTCACTTATGCCCAAGTATCAAATCTTCGGACAGAGACACACCCATGAATAGGAAGGGGGCAAGGGAGTTTGTTATCTATGACCTGGCACAGGTCAGTGTAGGGATCAAAGAGCACTATAATGGGGAGGGCACTGTTCCCCTTTCTCTGGCCAAGGAGATAAATTTGTCCATTCACAGTGCTGCAACCCATGAAGAACTTCTGGGTCAAACATTCCTCATCCACTTGGGTCCATTCATCTGTCTTCACATCAAATCGAAAAGCTCCCCCTCCTATGGTGTACAGAGCACCATTCAGTGCTGTGATGCGCAGGTCATACCTGGAAGGAAAGAAAATCTTTATCAGTATCAACAGGAAGATCTGCTCCCTGAAATACTCAGTGCGACAGTGGTCCTCACATCAAAATGGTCCCATTTAAACAGAAAATCACAGAAGCACTGGTGGGACAGGACTTGTGGATTTCTCCAGTCCAAACTCTCCTTGGAACAGGATCATTGACAACACCAGACCAGGGCAGCCGTGGGTTTGCCTAGCTGAGGTCTGAAAACCTCCAACAAGGTAGAATGTAATTAGCACCGGAGCAGAGACATATTGTAGCAAATCCTCCATCACTTGGTGTCTACCATTTGGAGTTGGATGTCTGTCTAAACACTGCAGGATCTTAGCTCCAAGCTTTGGGGGTAAGTGCAGTGGGATTCTGTATTTTTCTGTATATTATTTTAAGTACAATGTGGCTTTCCAATTGCTTTGACTCCAATTAAGGAGGGCAAATGAGCTGCTAATACTGATACCTGTATTTTTAATGTTGTACAAGATAAAACTGCAGCACCCACAAAAACTGCCTGCTCTGGTCTTCTGGGCAGAAACGTCTGTGTGATCAACGCCTCATCATCTTTGCTTATTTATCTGGATTCCAAATGTAGATGAAAGCTGTAGAAAACAGTCTGTCCCCAGGCCACTGGGACCTGGATCAGGTCCCAAGGTACAGAGGTTCTGTGTTACTATAATACAAACAAACAAATTCTTTCTTTTGCTCAGAAGCCCAGCAGCTTTAGATCCATTCTAAAAGCAACCATGAAAAGAAACGTGCGCACCATTATAGCATCAGAGAGATGCTACAGAGAACTAAAGGAGGAAAAAAAAGGGGGGGGGGGGATGTCTGGGGGAGATGAGAAAACGCAGTGCGAAAGATAAGGCTGTATGGTTAAGTGGATCATGCCAAAGCCACTAGAATTGAAATCCCAGCCCTACTGAAGACATTAGGGACTCAGCTGTCATTTACTATGGGACAAAGGCCTCTTCTTAGGCACCCTGAGAGCATACAATTACCTGCAGAACCTTTCTTTGTCTGTTGGGGCCCAGAAGAGCACTTCTTACCTGGGAAGCGGGGAGAATGAGATGACATCCCAGATGTCCGTCTCTGTGTTCAGCCTTTGCACTCCACCATAAACATGTCCATTTTCATCAAGGCCACAGACCACGTAGATGCTGGTTCCTACACTGACTGCATCTCCTCTCTCCACAGGCTGAACCATAGGACTCATGCTTTCCCACTGCGAGTCCATCAAAGCCAGGCGCTCCACTGCTGGAACTATCCCTTCATCTGTGCTCCCTCCAAGTACATACAGGTAGAGCCCTACTCCTGCCGCACAGTGACTATTGCGAGACTTCTTCATGGCAGGCCCTTCCAGCCAGCTATTGTCCGAGCAATTGTAGATCATCACCCAATCCACACTATACCAAACAAACTCATCCCGGAAGTATCCTCCTGTCACAAAAACAAAATCCCCTGGGAATACAACAGAGAAAAATATCAGCTATATGAAAGCTGAAAGTTGCTCCTAAGTAGTGGGCTTCTCATTTCTCCCTAGGCTGTATCTTGCTCTGTTCTCACAAACATATGTCCCCTACAGAAAGCCCAGAGGTGTAAAAAAAAGCTCACTTGAGGAATGAGGCATCCACATTCAAATGGAAAAATCAAGGGCATGAATTAATTTGCAAGTTGAACCAATTTGTTACTCTTCTTCAATTGGAGGGTCACAAGCTTCTACCTTAGAAAGACTTTAACAGTGAGATTTCTGGCCCAGCACTGGTATTAAAATGCAAATCTGTCACAGGAACGTTGCAAGACAAGCAGAGGAAATTGCTGCTCTTACTAGTTTGCAGTATTTGATTTATCATCTGCCCAGACATACTGGGCCCAAAGAATGCAGCAATCCCTTCCAAGCCTGCACAGAATCATAGAGCACTGGTTGGAAAGGACCTCTGGGGTTCTCTAATCCAACCTCCCACTTGAAGCAGGACTATCACCAATGCTAAATTAGAGTAGCCATGGTTTTGTGAAGAGTCTTGAAAATCTCCAAGGATGAAAATTTCAGCAGCCTTGGGTAACTTTACCTTAAAGCCAACTAAAAAATCAGAAGACACTGCCTGTCAGAGCCACCATGACAGAGAAGGCTCAAGGCCTAAAGAACACGTTTCTTCAAATGAAGTCATTAGACTCATTCCAGATACAGCTAATGTGAGAACAATTCAACAGCTTTGCTGTTTCTGCTTTATGGAAAGAAATATTCAGCCTTTCCTAACATTCTTCCAGCACTAAGGAAAAACAGCCATTCTTTGAACCCAAATGAACACAGATAAAAGTGAGGTTTTTACCAAGAAGGTGCTCTTATGTGAGGGAAAGCTGAACTCACTGCCTCAACTTTTCTTTGCATTTGCTCAGTCCCACTCACTAGCATCACTTGAGCTACATCTGTGTATTACCTACTGCTGCCACTGCATACTGGGTGAGGTTTCTGCGCTGCAGGGGAGAGCAAGCCTGCCAGGTCCCTGTTTTAGGTTGAAATAGAAATAATTCTTGTTGTTCTTTGTCATGTCTTCCTCCCAGAACATATAAGGTGTCATAGTTCCGGCCAGCATAAGGAGACAGTTTCACATTTTGCCAGCTGGGTGGAGGACAGCTGTCTAACTTCTTTATTAGTCTGGAGAAAGTATCTTTCTCTCCAGGGCGCTTGCTGCGTTTCACCAAGATATCAAGGAAGGACAGACTCAGAAAAGCGACTCTGACTTCTCCCACCAAATCCAAGAAGTCTTCCTCCCTCGTTGCTGGGTCCTCCATTATCCACCTCATAACACTGTCAAAAACCACATCTTCTCGAGGAGCAAAAAGGTCATCGCTTTGCAGGCACTGCATCAGCATTTCTTTGGGAAGTGCCTTAAATTCTTCCTGACACATCACATCCTCCCAGTGAGTGAGAGCCACATTCACAGCAGATGCGTGCAGCTCTACGCAGGCAAATTGCTGTGAGTAAGTCATCAGGCCCAGACAGTTGGAAACATGCAGCTCTCTCTCCAGAAATTTCTCACAAAACAGTTTCACATTGTCAAACTGAAAAAAATCAGCTGTTTCCAGTAAGCTGGTGACATTTTCTCGATCTATAAACACTTGGGCCGTGCAAGTGAACTCAAGAAGTGCCTGGAAAGGCACTGCATCAATTCCTCTGATCACTATATGGTGTTCAGAGCTCTCCCTTGTGCCCCCAAAAAACATGGCTTCAAAATAACGACTGTGCAGCGAAAGTGCCCTGCGGCTGACCTGAAAGAGTCTCTCTCCAACCTCAAGAATGGTGTCTGTAATCACTTCTGTCTGAGGTCCCAGCTCCTCTGCTTCTTGTGCAGACTCCATGTTCGTTAACTGCCAGGCAGTTAATTTTAACTCAGCCCTTGCGCAGTCTTTACTCATGTGAGGTCTCTGGAAATGTTATCCCTCTGGCTAGGATAAATACAAGATAAGCCAATCTTGTCCTAAAAATAGAATATGTTTTCTACCCTCCTGGTTAGCTCTTCTGCCCTACTACTTTCAGAGCAGCTATAGCAGGAAAATTTTATAATCAAAAATGGCAACTTCAATTAGCTTCTACCTTAGCTAAGTAAGACTATAGTGAATTATGGGAGCTGTTATCCAACCAAAAAGTCTGGAGTAGGAGGAGAAGGAAGGTTGAACAACCAAACTCTTCCTAAGCTGGCTACATCTCAGGAAGTTGTACATGAACATTGAACCCACTTAGAACAAAAGAATTTATTACAATATTTTTTTCCTTTTTCAAATCAAAAACTTCAGAAAGCTTGAGACTTCCCAGGAAAAACACTGATTTCCCCAAACCCACATCTTTCCTGAGTAGAGTTTAATACCAAATTCCATATTGATTGCAATATTTCATATCTACTTAGCTTGACGTTTTAGTGAGAGATGAGAGGAAAAGCAATGAGCCCCCACTCACACCCAGGAGTAAGTCACAGCCATCCTCAGTGCTCCAAAGAAACAGTCACAGCACAAGCAACAGATTACCATGATCCCACACACCTTGTTTTCCAAATAGTTTATACCACGCCATTAAGAAGTCTGGGGGATTTGTATAGTGACCTTGAACTCGGGTGCCACTCCCAAGAACCCATCCCAGCAAAACTCAGTCCCATTTTTCAGTGACGGTCAGCACGCAGAATAGCGCTATCTGAATCGAGTGCACGTTTTTCCTGGAGCTTCCCTACTGCATTTCTGAAACAGGCTTCTGCAGGACTGCTGTTACAACATTCTTCTACGAGTTCACTTTTAGGAATGAATGGAACAGAAAAGGCTATATGCATTTAAAATTCATGCTCATTTTTATATTCTTATTTTCAGGTACTTGGCTCTCAAATATAAGCCAGAAAACCGTACTACAGGTAAGAACAGTAAGTACCTTACAATAAAGGTTCAACAGTCCATTTACCGAGCAGGGAACTCCCTAAGACTTGCCAATAGGAAATCCTGAAAACATGCCCCTCCGAGTTAAACATCTAACGCATGACTTCAGACAATTGTTCCACCTCCTCTGTATCGAGAGCCTAGAATCCACTCAAGAAAGAGCTTCAGCAGGTCTCTTCACACACACACACCCCAATCTCTGAAGACACAAGAGCGATGGGAGATGGTGCAGTCTGTAATTGGTATCAACAATAACCAAAAATCTCTCCCCCCTCCCAAGGACAGCTCAAGACTGCACTCAGGCTGACGAAGAGTAAATTCTGCACTCAAGGTTAGAGACAATATGCCACACAAGGCAACTTGTCCTTACTTCCGTAGCTTCTTGGAAGAGTCTGATAGACTGGACTTGAACTGATTTACCCTAAGTGCCATCCATTTCAGAGTTGACCCAGGAAAGGCTACGAATGGGAGTAGATTGTTGACGCCAAAATGAACAACCAATGCAGCTTGTCCTTAGCATGTTTTCTTGAGGATTTCCAGGAGCAACACTACTGCTGACATTAGAAAAATTTACTCAGCCACAGCCTCCTTCTAAAGGGACCTCAAGAAAAGCAGGTGGTAGAAGCCAGTTATCTACCTGTAGTCTAAAGGCAGGCATCCTCTACTGGGCAGTCTTTACAATGCCTAACAAAAACACATGACTCCTAGATCAGGGACCAGACGCTGTCAGTCATCATTTCTCATCGATTTCCACTCTCAGAATGGAGCACAGCTTTTGATCTAGTCTCTTCTGGTTTCCCTACGCTTACCCACTGTCTGAACAAATTTCATTTAGATTTACAAGTGTGGAGAATTGCAGTGTCTGCTGTACAGCACTTTTCAGACTAACAAATAACAGGAATTTAAGAACAGACTAAATTGTATTTATTCATTCACAACTCCTCAAATCTTGCTATTTATGAAGTATAAAAGAAATTAAAAAAAATGCTTACTTACAAATGAAATTATAACCAGCAAAACCATAAATGGATATCTAAGATACAAAAATATCCAATATTTCCAGGCACTGCCTGTTACAGAACATTAGGATCTTAAATATTTCTTCCCCTAAAATTCCAAGTATCAAACAGATGCTTCCATAATTTTCATGTCACTCAGCCAAGACACAGTAATTACCCTAGAAGTTAGTCTAGTCTTCCTCTAGAAATGCAGGAA
Organism: Dromaius novaehollandiae; assembly: GCF_036370855.1. Taxonomy (NCBI): domain Eukaryota; kingdom Metazoa; phylum Chordata; class Aves; order Casuariiformes; family Dromaiidae; genus Dromaius; species Dromaius novaehollandiae. The sequence goes on along the minus strand of NC_088122.1, from coordinate 3,749,996 downwards.
CATTCTGATTTCACAGACCACAGCCCACAAGATTTGGAACAAGTCCTAGAAAATATCTTCTTAGCTATGTAGTTTGTAAAGGTGGTAACAAGCTACCATACAACAAAAGTAATTTTCCTGCAAGTACAGGAACAAGCAGGCAAACCAGACTGAACTCAAGAGCAGAAAGCCTAAAACACAATGCAGAATGCTTCCCAGCTAAGTGCTGACATCTAAGAGGAAGAAAACCATGTTCTAAAAATGTATTTAAAAATTTAAGTCATATTACCAATCTTCAGGGCACTCATTACTAATATTATGTGGTTGTTTCAAAACTCACAATATCAAGAGGGTCTCATACAATTCCTAGACAATCTACTGTCTCCTGTCAACTCTAACGAATGAAGAGTTTCACATTTATTTCAACAAAATCAGAACTTACTTCTTACACACCATGAGGTGTCCTCTCACCACTTACAGAAAGCCACAAAATAAAAGTTGATTGTTCTTTCACACTAGCAAACACACATTCAAACTCCTCCCCCAAAACAGAAAGCTTTCACACGCTGATAGTTTCCTCCAATGGTTTGCACCCTTGAAGAGACAGTCCCAAGAAAGCATTAGCCATCTTGCTGCTGAATGAAAGGGTTTGGAATAGCTTCCATCCCATCCTGTGGACAAATGAGAACCACAGAAGTTCCTCTGCAGACCACTAGTCCCAGCTGGCGTGTGTCTTCTGTTAATTTGTATTGATCATCTGGATCTGAAAAGCAGAGGTCTATGGTTACAACAGCAGCATAAGGAAAAGAAACCAAATCGCATCATCTTCAAAAAAAGCACAGACAAACAGTATTCTTCTGGGCTTCTCTGCACTGCTTGAACACATGGACTATAAAAATGAAGCAGCAGTAATATGCAACGTCTTCAGGATTTATCAGTTTCCAAAGCAGCACATGCCACAGAAAGAACTACGATTTGAAGGATATGCATTCTGCTTTGCATACAAGGAATTCAACAGCCCTGTCACTCGCATAACCAAGAACATGCATACAAATGCTAAAAGAATCTCTCCTGCTCCCATTCCAAATACCCTTTCAGACAAACATTTGGGGATCAATGTAGATCAGAAAGATCCTGATTACAGAATGCACTAAGCATAAGTTTCTTGCTTGTCCATGCCCAGACCAAATCAAGTGAGACTGTGGATGGGGACAGACAGATGAACATTCTTAACACAGCAAGAGCCAACTCTATGCTCTTTAAGATGTCAAAATATTTGGTAAAAATGCAGTAAGCTCATCTTTTAAAATTCCCTAAGAACAAAATTAAATCTTGAGGTGCTTCCTTGCAAACTCTTAGAAAACGGACTGTCCTATAATATAAGAAGACACTTTCGTTTAAGAGAGCAAAAAGGGGAAGGGGAGTATTTGTGCATGGAGGGGAAAATTAAAAATAGAAGTCACAGCTGTATTAGCCTTAAGAGGTTATAGAAGTCTTTAGTTCCACAGAAATGCAAAGACTGCACTTACAGAACAGTTTAAGACACTAAGATACCAATTTTTGCTGAGATTTTTTTCACGCTTTGAGTGAACTGGCCACCCTTCAACAGCATACACAAAGTGAAAGGCAACAGCCTCATTTAAAAGACAGAACCTACTTCATTCAAGTGCTGGAGGACAAGAACACCAGATGGGTTATACAGGAGGTCAAAAAGGACTAACAAGAATTCTCTACCACCCTTTACCTAACCTCTGTTATCTCATCACTTCCTCTAAGCATAGTTAAGTGTGAACAAATCTCACTTTGGATGATGTCAAGCTGCAGTTTCTGGTTATTCAACTCATAGAGCAGAATGTTTTCTATTAAGCAAATTATTCTTGGAAAAAAAGGAGATTTCTTTACGCAGATAGCATATCACTTACCTCTCATGTATTCAATGGTACCATCAAGCACAAGGTTCAGAAGAGGGTCAAATCCTTTCAAGACTCCGCTAGCTATTAAAGACCACACATACAAAAGAATGATTAGAGACCCTGCCCACAAAAAATAGCTACAGGACTCAGTTCTCTCGTTCCAGTCCCTCCCTCAAGCAAGGCTATCAAACAAGTGAAGCCAGAGATATTAAACAGTGCCCTCTTTATGACAATGCCAATGCAAAAAGCACAAGCTGAAACCAGTGTTGTGTCAATGGAAGCTTTCAGGATTTTCAGCCAGTTCTTCAAAATGTTAAAACTTTTACATTTTTGTTACCAGTCAATTTCAGGGGCATTTTAAGAAGCCAGCCAAAAAGATGCTTTAAGAAAACCAACAGAAGATGATGAGAGAAAGGTGCAAAAAAAGATGAAACATAGATAAAATAGCAGTTATGGGATTAGTGGAAAGATTAAAGGAGAAACACAGTAAGAAGCTTCACACCTAGAGTAGCAAATAGTAACAAAGAAAAGAATCCACTACTCATCTTTTCTTGAATGAAGGCAATGTGATCACACAGGAGACAAAAGCTGACACAGAAAAAGATAAAAGCGGAGACGCAAAGCATGCTGCAAACACACACGCCTCACTACCAGCCAGGTGCCGCGGGCTGGCTCACCTTCTCTCCCTCCCTGGAACTTCACTCGGATCGTTTTGTCGATGTATTTGGAGAGGTCCAAAATACTCTCCTTCTTCTTCTTCTCTTTATCCTAGCGAGAATGAGCAAAAAGAAGCTAAATTAAAGCACCGCTGCACACGCGCACCGGCGGGGGAACTGCACGGCTAAGGCAAACCTCCCCAGCACCGCGTTAGGAGCGAAGGGCGAGCGGCGGAAGGGCACAGCCATCCTCCGTGCGCGGGCAACACGGGGCGGCCGGGCCTGGGGCGCACCGCCCGGCGCCCTCGGCCAGGAAACCGCAGCCACACGGCGCCGCTCATCGCCCGACGGCGGCCGCAGCCGGGGAAAGACAGCGACGGGCGCAGGCACCCCCTCCCGCGGGACCGCTCCCCGAGCGAGCGAGCGAACACGGCCGCGCCGCGCCTCCCTCCCTCCCCTTACCGCCATCTTGCCCGCGCCGCCACCGTCCCCCCGCCGCCGCCTGCCATTTCATTCGCCGCTGCCCAGAAGCAACGTCAACACCGCGGGCAATCTCATTGGCTGCCCGCAAGCGCGCCTCGCTCCCCCGGCCAGCGTGGGGCGGGACTTCCGGGGCGGGCCGCCGTGTCACCCGGTGCGGAAGGGCGCCAGGCCCGGCCCGGCCCCAGCGGAAACAAAAGCGGGCGGCGGCGCGGCGGGCCCGGCATGGCGGCGGCGCGGCGGGCTCGGCTCCCGGCCCAGCTCCTCCTGCTCTTCGTGGCGCAGGTGAGCGGCTGTGCCAGCCCGAGGGGTGCCCTGGGCTCCGTGCCCGCTCCGCCCGCGGGGCCTGGGGAGCCCGCGCGGGGCGAGACCGGCTCTGGCTCGGGGCAGACGCGAGACCCGGCCGGGGCTGCGGGACTTGGGCCCGGTGCCCGGGCTCCGCTGGGTCGGGAGCGGAGAGGTCTCTCTAGGTGCGGAAACCGCTTGGTGGCGGGGCGGGGCGGAGCCTGGGCCGCGCGAGCAGCGGGAGCTCCGGTGCCGCTCGCTGGGCGCTAATGGCCAAGCTGCGGCATTTTGTTGCTGGAGGCAAGAAGCAGCATCGTTCCCACCCCCGCACCGGCCCGGGTCTGTGCTGGGTGTCCTTCCCGATTTACGCGTGTTTCTTAATCCCTTTTCCCGTGGTTAACAAAATATTTCTCATAGCTCTTCCCCGTCCTCCCGGTAGCCTTCTCCAGCAGCCCTTTGGGAAGGGCACGCGAGCCGGGGGATGGGGTTGGGATCGGGATTGCTGCAGCACAGAAAACTCCTGGCTTTGGGTTCGTCCCAACCAGCAAACTCCCTCTGAGAAAGTGGCTGTTGAAAAAGAAAGCAAAGTTTCTGCTGAACTTGAAGTTATTGGCTGTCTTGATTGTTTTGTTTTCTTTTCTCATTCCTCATCTGAATTAATACCTTTTTGGGGACAAACTGTATTTCCAAGGGTCTTATAGGAACATATGTGACTAGCTAGGTATGTAATCCTGATGCAGGGGAGAGAGCAAACTTTCATCTGCTGTGTTATGGCATCGTTCATAGCTTTTGTATTTTAAGTTCAGGTGTTCTGGAAACACTCAAGTATCATTAAAAGATATTAACTATTCATTAGGTAATTTGGAGGGCAGTAGTTCATCTTGGGTCTTTTGGTGTGACTCCTTAGTATGATAGTCTAATTTCCCCCTCTTCCCCCTCTTCTCCCCCCCTCCCGATTCCTTGCCAGTGGTATCTACTTACACAATGGGCTGGTTGCCAGTTAAGTTCTTTATCTGTGCAGCATCTGCTCCCTTCCTCTTCCCCTGCCTGTCCTGCACAGTTTTGGTGCCTCTCATCTTTCTAATGGGCTGGCATTGCCAGCCTGGGGCCTGCACATTAATAGGAGAGAAGACATAAGAATGGATCAAGGACTGGCGTGGAGTCGGTTTTGAAAGGGTGACCCCGTGGGAGTGTGGAAGGATAGCAGTAAAATAGCCCAGTGGTCAAGCCCTGACACTCGATGGGCTTGGCTTCAGTTCATGCACTGCAGCATGCTGCCTTTCTGTAAGCAAGTCACTTAGCATAGTTGTGCAGCAAGGTAGTGTAAACATGGCTGGGCAAGCTTTGAACAGGCTGGCAAGAATACTGAAACAGTCGTGCTGCAGCAGCAAAGAGCTAACTTGCTGTATGCTGCTAATGTATTTCTGCTACTCAAGCTAGCTCATTTAGTACTACTTACATTTGAAGAAGTTTTATCTGATGTATTGGGAGTATATCTTTTTCACCCTTCTGAGAGATGGGATAGCCTTTTGGGGAAAATGGTCCAGGTTTGCTTTTAAACTGAATTAAGCAGGGAGAAGGAGCAGCTTAGCTAGTGAAGTATGGTTCTCCCAAATGTGGATCCTCATCTGGAAGTACCAGAAGAGGGGTATGATCTTAAAGATCCAAGTGAAATCCACACCTAGGTCTTGCTTTGGCATCTGAGTCCTCACTTTTCATTTAATTTTCTGTCATTCTCACCATTCCTTCATAGCTTTCCCACTGCTCAGTTGCCCTATAACAATAATGAGGTATAGGAACCTTTGGCTAACGCAGAACATAGTAATACAATGTAGAGCGAGCATGTTAGCTCACTGCTATTAGCTGAATGCCATTGTATATTAGCTTTCCGTAGAATATTGACCTGAGGTCATGGTTTCTATTTCGTAAAACTGAAGTGCTCTGTGATGCAGGTCCAGAGGGTCCAAGAGACTTCTGGACGTTCTGGGTTAAGATGGTTGACAACTTAATCTCATGAAATTTTCACATTATGAATAATATCAATTACAAACTCTTTCCACTGTGCAGCGCTTGTTAAAGGAGTATTGTCTTTTTCTGAGAATTTGTTGTCTGCTATTGATAGTCTCCAAATTGATTATGCAGCTCACAGGGAAAGAATGCACCCCAGCTCTTGGTAACTCCACTATTTGTCTTGAGTGATAAATACTGTAAGAGCAGATGTAGCTCACTTTCCCTTTTTTCTCTTGCTGCTTCAGGGAATACAGCTCCCAGTGTCTCTTAAATCTCTAAGATCAATTTCATCTATTGATGAAGTTAAGCAAAAGCTGTGCATGCAGCGTATTCTAATAAGGAAAAAAACCCCAATGATTTGTTTCTAATTCTATAATTAAGTTGCACAAAGATGAAAATAATAAACATCAGTAGCAGCCTGGAAATTAATCGTGTTGTTTTCTCTGGGTTTTTCTGTGTGCTTTTCAGCTGTCAGAGCTATGGGTAGTTCCCAGTCCTTGTAGATAATTGCCATGTAGTGTACGGGATTTTTCTTGGTTGTCGGGACTGCCTGAATCTCAAACAGCACTTCATTCTCTGTGTATCTTTGTGCAGAGAAAGCTGCTGCTTATGGTGTAATTCTGTGAACTAGTGTCTCCAAGGTAATAACTTTCTCTTCCTGTGCTATAGTATACATCATTCTTGTGCCAGCATCACTGTTTGCCCAGATTGTGCTAGAAACTGCATTATTGGAGTGACGTGGCTAAACTTCTTTTTGAGGATTATTTTTAATTCTTAATCTTGTTTATTAAAAGGACTTGCCTTAAGACCAGCTCCCCAGACTGTTACGTTGACACAACTGAGATGACTATGAACTCAGGGAGAGAGCTGTGAATAGGCAGCTATTTCTGCCAGCTCTGCTGCTGAAACCAGCATCTACGAGGACTGTATCCTCAGTTGTTAGGGCTGGAGGATCGTGGTCACAAAGCACTGTCTTCTTCTCCAGATACTGCCATACAGACTCGTAATCCTCACTTCTAATGCAACTTCTCTGTGTGTATGCAGATTCATGTGATCTCCTTATATAGTGTAAATTGCTCCTTTTATACAGAGAAAGCATAAGAGATCATTAATGTCGTGCCTTAAAGGTATGCAATCTCTATCTGTTCCTGCCTTGCTGCTTTTCTCTCTGCACTTCACAGTAGAAGTGCAGAGGTTTCTATAGGTACCTGTAAGTTGAATCATTCCACTGCACTGCAGGAGAAGGTGGCTTTTTCCCTTGTTCTGTAGGGTTCCACTTGAGCTGGAAACCCCACTTTCTTGTGGGTTGTTCAACAATATGGAATGATCTCCAGGAGCTAAGAACCATCACAAGTGTTACCACCTTCCCAGGGTATCTGCTGCATTGCTTTGAACTTACCTTTGCTATTTAATTCCTAGTGATATAAATAAAAAGGTATCAAATCTGGAAGCATGAAAGCCCTACTGTACTGAAACAAGAAATGCCTATGATTCACCCTAGGTGGGGGAGGTAAGAGACCACATGTAATAGCTGGTAACAGACTTTGGTGCTATGCTTTGATCCTAAGTGATAATTCCATTGTAACAATATATGTTAATGCCCATGCATCTTTGTCTTCCGTGCACTCTCTAAAGCTCTGTACACCATCTTCTTTTAGCTCTGTTCATATGTCTCTTAATTCCTCTCATCCTCAATTTTACTTACCTCTGTACAAAAAAGAAGCTTCTAAATGTTTTGAGCATTTCATATTAGGAATCTTCTACTCATTTTCTTTTTCTTTTTAAGGATAGCAATTATCTTGCTCAGAAAGCATAATTGTGTATTACTGCCTTAAGTCTGCCACTTGGGATTACTGCAGAGTTCCAGTAATGGTTATCTAAATGGAAATGTAGCAACACACCCCCTATTCTCTCCTTTTTAAGGATATGTGTAATTTGTCATCTCCTACAGATGTAAATCTTGTAGCCGTACAAGTTAATGATGTCTCAAATATGTAAAGCAATCCTATTACAGTTGGCTAGCTCCTACAAAACTGCCTGAAGCTTTTGGAGATAGTTGTAGTTATAATACTCAAAACTGAGCTACACAGCATCCTTCTGAGCCCAGTCAGCTTTTGCAACAATAAACAGGAAACATCCTTTTTCTAGGCTACTCTTTGTCTCTGTGGCTTATTGCTGTTTAAAGTCAAGTTGTAAGGCCAGTAACTTTCCCTTTCCTTGAAAGGGTTTTAGGTGCTGTGGGTAGATAGTTCAGACGCAAGCAAAAATGCCCTCCTGTGCCAAACAGCTGGAGTTCTTTTGCTAAGTGTATTTCTCCTTGCCATGTATGTACAATAGAGGTACTTTGTGGAGGGAGAGGATATCTTGAAAACATGCACTATTTCAGTGCAAATTAGGGCCACTTGAGCAAACAGTGTGCCCAACACACTGCAGGCAAAATGTAATAGATTTTAGAGCACTTAATGAACACTGACGGTATTTTAGGGGGGAAAAAAACTGAAACAGCATCTTTTTAAAAAACTTCTATACAAAAAGGAGCCAAATATATAGTATCTCTACTGCCTGTATATTTTGGGTTGAAGTTTCTTTATTGCTTTGCTGCTTTTGTCTTGCAGTAGAATGGTATCACTTATTCTTCAGGCAGTTTGGAGTTCATTAATGTTTAAAGGTTGGTTCTTTGAAGTGCTCCAAAAAGCATCCATTTACTCATTGTCTCTCAGGGGCCACATGATAATATTTATGTATGATATTTTGAAAGACATGGCTTTGCTGCTGTCTCCGGTCATCTTTGGCTCCTTATTCCTCAGTTAGTTTCTGGAGAAAGAAATTTGTAAAAATGTGCTTTTAAAAAATCACAAAATCAAAGAATAGTTGAGGTTAAAGGGCCCTCTGGAGATCATCTAGTCCTATTCCCACCTCAAGCAGGGTCGGCTAGAGCAGTGTAAAGATATTGCATAGTATCAGACCAAGTATTGACCCTGGAGGAACTCTGCTCCTGACTGCTGCCGGTTCAGCTTTGAGCCATTTACCACCACCATGGCAATGGAAATTGCTAGTTATTTGCTAAAATACCTGTCCTAGGATACTCTAGTATGCAGATCTGTAGGCATCTGTTACTTTAATATTAGAACCATGTTACAAAAGGGGACTTTATAGCATTTTGTAGTTCAGAGGGAAATTAACAGCCAGCTAAAGATAACTACTATTATAAACTCTTTTGTGTGTGAGGGGCATGGACTGGGGATACCTCTTAATGAGTAACAGCAATATTCCCAATAGATCCTGTATCGCCATGGTTCAGGCAACCTCTCCCCAGCCTAGTTCCCTAATATCAGTGACACTGGGTGTTCACCGCTTATATCACTGGTAGCTGGTCCTCCTATTCAACGTGCGCCCTTCTCAGGGACAGTTATGAATTGTTTTAACTATGATAACAACTGCAATGGAAAAATGTGTGATATGTAGTCTTGAAAATCTGTGTGCTGCCTAGGACAAAAATAGAGCTGAGGATACTGTGAAGTGTTGTCAGATCTATAGCAAAGGTGTCCAAGGCTGCACTCTGGAATGATGTGGATATGGAATTGATCATTACTTCAGGTTATCCTTTCGGGAGGTGGTGGGGCCAAGCCTGGTTCCTTACCTTCTTTCCTGCAATAGTCTAACTTTTCTGTTGTTCTGGTTACGTATATATTTCGATGTGTTATTATGAAGTAAAAAAACAGGCTACCAAACAGTGGGTAGTGTTTATCATCTCTGCTGTCTTGTATGACTCAAACTTCTTGTTTTGGTACACTAGGCTTTTTGTGACTTTTTATATATACTTACAGGTTTACTGCGAGTATGGGATGGTACATGTCCTTTCAGAGAAGGGAAGCAGCAAAGGAAAAGACTACTGTATCCTCTTCAACTCTCAGTGGGCCCACTTGCCACACGATCTGGGTAAAGCTGTAAGTACCTACCCAAGCAATAACAGAAGAATGTACTCAAAAATGTCTTTGTTCTAGGGAAGCTTTTAATTTCTAACTTGGATCATTAGAATTTGAAGCGACTAATTTGTTTGCTCTGTTTAGAAGCTACTTTTATCTGTTAAGATCTCCTTAGCCACTGCTGTAACAGCTGTATTGCTTTCCTAACAGCATGCAGAAGGTAACAGCTATTTTTGAGTTGGAAACAAGAGTCTTCCTTTTGGCAAATATGGGCAATTACATGCAAATGGCACTTACTTGTGGCAGCAAAGGAGTTTGCCTTTGTTAATGTGATACGAAATGATAGCACATGGCCTTCCTTATATCTTGAAACATGACCTTTAATTCTTCCTCTGTGGTTCATGGTTCTGCCAAATGTAAGAATAGAATATTCATGAGCTGTATCAGGCTTTTATTGCAGTAGCCAGTGCCCTATGAGCTACCAATTAAGTTGGTTTCACTCTTTCCGTAAGATGACTTAAGGGGGAAGGATTAAAGTAGCAGGAACTCACTCCCTCACAGATGCCAGGAATCACTAGAATGTGAGGAAGAAACTGGGGAAGCTCTAAACTTCATGCTTGCTGGTCAGTTGTTATGGAAGCTGGATCACTGAAGAGAAACCAGTGCCTGTTCTCTAGTAGGAATCACAATGCCTTTTTGTATATTTTTTGTGAGAAGTGAAAATGGGGAGAAAAGAACATATCTAGAGGCTTCATTTTTGCTCCTTATCCATGTGTTTCCCATAAGGATTTTTTTTAACCACCAAACCTAGAAGTCATACTAAGATCTGAAGTGTATTTTTATATTGCCTCACTTCTAGATGCAAGCTAATGACTAGTTTGGAAGGTTGTTTTTCTTTGGTTTCTCTTTCTGGCTGGTGGTGGGAGGTCGGTTCATTTGAAGAATGATACTGAAGTTAAGCTCCTGTTCTGAATCTCTCTGAAAGAACTTGCTTGTGTTAATAGCGTTGGAAACCCAGCTTCCTAACTTAACAAAGTAAAATATGGTGGAATTGAACTGTTCTTGTGTTTTGTGTATGGCTTGCTTATTGATCTTTGAGAACCTGTGTATATATATGTATATATAATAAATATACATGTATATATAATAAATATGCTGTATATATAATAAAAAATAATTTTGGTGTGTATTTAGACATCCAGATTGGCTACAGTGCAAGAAGGGATGGGGGAAGGAAGTCTTCACTTCAAGGTCTTTGTCAGCAGGGGCAGTTCTTCCTCCTAGCTTGCTCCGTTCCTTACTAACCTGCAAAGAATGCAGTATGAAGGAGAAGGTGAAGTGTTAAGTGCATATGCTTTTCAGTAGCTTCTCTGAGTGCTTGCCTGAAAGGTCTCTTGCAGGTAGACTTAATCTGCTTAACTGAAAATGGTAGGTTGTTTAGCAGCAAAGTCCTCAGGCCGGCAGAATGAGTAACTCCCTGTTTGTGTATCAGGAACTCAAAGGGCCAAAAAGCTACTCAAGCTGCCCTTGTTTGTTTTCCAGATAAGGTGTAAAACTGTTGTCCAGCCTCTGCCTTGCAGCTGTTACTGCAGTGGAATCGGTGATGCAGATCTGGCAAAGAGAGCTAGCAGTGCCTGATAAGGCAGCCTTAAACTTATCTGTTCTGTTTTAAAATACTCCTTTCTCATTGTCCCAACAATAGTCACTGCTTACTTGCAGAGGTAATCCAGCTCTGTCTCATAACACTAAAGTGAACTATGGACTTCTTTTAATGTATATTTGCAGATTGTGTTGTGATCAATGACTGTCAAAGGATAACTTCTTCAGAAGAGGTTATAAACAATTAATGCAATACAGTATGAGGTGCTGTTCCTATATGTGGATTCTCTCTTTGATAATGACAGAGTAGTTCCACTAAGTCATAGTCACATTCATCTCTTGGTGATTTAGCCAGGGGAGAGTCTGCAGTTGCTATGCTTCCATGGCAAACAATTGCTATGACCAATTGGTCCTCTGGAAAAATGTAAAGCATTTAGACCATCTAGATTAGGAACGCAACAAAACATTGTTTACCTCTCTGGAAAAAGGCCTTGGATTCCCAGTGACGGGCTTACTTTTCTTTCCACTTGAATTAAGATTTTTTTTTTTTTTTCTTCCATTAGTAGACTCAAAGCTAATAAAACCTTATCTCAAACCTGATTTTTCTCACTAGAATGTGCTGTGAGACTGGCAAGAATGTATCAGTATTGCCTCAAGCAGCTCTTTATGGGTTCTCAGCCTTGGTATCTTGCTTCGTTAACCTCTTTATTATGCAAAGCTCTCCTATCTGATTTATTTATAGGAGACTTGACACTGTGAAGACCAATAGTGCATCAAAATCTAGACTGCTAAACAAGGATGCTAAACTGAGGGGGTTGTTTGTAAGAGGAATTATATACACCTTTAGTTTCCAGAAGTATATTTGCGAGCCATATTCTATGCGCTTGATTAAATGGCCTTAGCGAAGTTACTGCCTGTTGTAGAAAAAGCTAGGTAGGAAAGCACCTCTGGAGATCATCTTGCCCAATTTTCTGTTAAAAACAGGGCCTCAGATTAGGCCCTGTCAAGCTGAGTTTCAGTCTCATCAGGCATGAATATCAAAGTCTCAAATTTATGAAATGCCTAGGCATTCTTTGAGATCTCTACCTAATTGCCCATACTACTGGACTATTGATCATATGTCTGAGTTTAGAAAGGCTAATGCCTTTGTTCTATATCATCCCAAATCAAAGGGAAGGAGGCTTAAACTTTATCTGTGTAGGTAAGATGGTATATATTCAAAACAGAGTGCACATGTAGAATGAGGCTTCTCCATAGGGGACCTCACAGGCAGACACATCACACTTCATGGTAAAATTTGTAAAAATAGCAACACTGGAGATGCTTCAAACCCTACATGTTGAGTATCCAGATGTCACCTGATGCATGTCCTCCTGTGGAATCCACTTACTCGTATTACGGTTCTGTACAGACCACAGAAAATGTCATGAGGTGATGCAGAGCACAGACCTGAGCTGGTCTGCATTTGTGTTCTGCTCTGATAGAGCAGATAAACGTCGCTGAAACCTGGACCACTGGGAAGTGTGTGTGGAGATATCCTATTGTTTCCACACGGAGCCAGGTTGGAGCCAGCAATTTTCTGAATAAGCTTAGAGCTGCTGACAGCTTGACCCTTACTGTTCCTACCTTAAACAGTACGGACAGTTACAGACACTTGGTGCTGCATCATGTACCTATGAGTTTCTGATGCAAAATATGACAAGTATCAGTCTTTCAGGTTAAAACTTGAGTAGCAATGACACATTTCATGCCTAACAACTCAACTTCCAGCAAGAGTGGGGCTCTGCGCTCCTTCAGTGACCTCCTTCAATTAGCACAGCTCCCACCGTGAGTCAGTTACGTGACTGACGATTGCATTTTGGGGAGGGAGGATCTGCAAATAGGACTGAGCAAAGATAATGGCTCTTATTTAGGTCCTGCAAGGAGCCACTTGTGCAGGTGCTGTTGCTAGAACCTTGAAGCTATTTGCCTAAACATATCAAAGTAGATATCTTTGGGTCAGAGTAGGGCCAAAACCTAAGGAATTGGGGCAGACCCGCAACCTGAATGTGAATCACAAGCAGCCAGAGAAGATGCCTAGAATCCAGTAGCTGAGCAAATTTCTACCATTCCAATTTCTACCATTTCAGAGAAAGCTGGTTAGCTTTGCTTTTTGGCTGGGTTGTTTCTGTGTTTTCATGTATGCAAGTGCTGGGGAGGTTGCCAAAATGGATGTCTAGTTTCTTTTAAAAAAATCCTAAAAACAACAGAGAAAAAACAACAACAAAAAAAAGAGCAGAAACTACGCAAAGTTTCTAAAAGGTAATTTAGAACATTCAAGTAAAGGGGTGAGAGATGGAGTGCTCTCATGGAAACTTGAATGCTGAAACAGTGTTCTCCTGTCTCAGATGTAGTGCTGTTAAGAATATCCATGATTAGCATTGCTTGGATCTGTTTTGGGTTTTTTTTGTTTTTTTTTTTTTTAAGTCCTGTTTGCATATGCTTAGTTTTCCCCACTTTAACCATTCAAGTTGAAGTTTTTTAAGATGTCTCCCTCAAGGCTGGTATTTTTGTTTTGGAGTTCTGAGGGGGTTTTTTTTGATTGTTTTGTTTCGACTTATTTCTTCATCTTTTTAGTCCCTCTTGCAACTGCAGGATCAGACAGCATCTGTTTTGTGTTCTCCTTCTGATGTACCTGATGGAGGATTTAATAATCGAATCCCCATGGTGATGCGAGGGAATTGCACCTTCTATGAGAAAGTGAGGCTTGCTCAGATAAATGGAGCTCGTGGCCTGCTGATTGTTAGTAGAGAGAGACTGGTAAGTCTACTGCGAAGTTTTTCTACATTACTGATACCTCTCTGATGTTAGATACTTTCTCATACACCTTTATTTTCTGTCCAGTGCTTTATATGTGATGTGCTGTCTTGTTTTCAGTGCTCACTGCTGATATTTAATGTCTCTGGTATCTGATACTCCTCTTAAAACAAAGCCACCACCCCTTCCCCATCCCTCCCCTCCCAAATGCTTGTTCCTACATCAGATAGCTGCATGTGAAATCGTACAGGAAATATTAATAAAACAAGAGGAAGCACTCATTTGAGTAGTAAGTTCTGCACAGAGCTTGTATAACATTCCAAGCAAGGGCTGAAGGTATTCTTACGTCTCATGAAACACTTGAATCAAACACGAAAGGTGGTTCCTTGAGTCATATTAACACCTTAAGTGACACTTAGACTGCATTCACCTGGAGCATCACCGATGCATGTTTTATGCAATAAATATTTTTGAAGCCTACAGTCAGTAGTGAGACAGATGTCTGTCATAAAACCATGAATCTGACATGCAGAAGATTCTCACTGAAGTTTGATTGTTGCATTTCCCTGTTGCAGTCTTTAGTGATTTGATTTATTGGAAACAGGCATGTTTTTTAGGTTTTTTTCCTCCTCTCTCTTAATAGGTGTTAGGCCGCAAAAGCGAACTCCTTTACCTAGGCCATGATTATATAATGAATGGCATTGTAATCAACATAGACCCAATAGAGTTGTCCTCTGTGCCCTTAAACATTGAACAAAAACCATTATTGCCCTAGATTTCTTAACACTTACATCTATGTTGTAAGGTATTGAGAAGGCAGAAATAAACTGCAGAGAGCCCTAAACAGTTATCATAAGAACTTAAGAAATGGTTTACAGTGTCAGGGTAGTATTTCACGTAGCCAAATACCCTATATCAAATAGCAGCAGTAGGAGGTGCTCCTTAGAGAGGCCTTGTGAACCTGGCCGCTGCTGCTTCTCCATTCCCCTCATGCTCCCCAAGTATCAAAAATCATGGGATCAGAAAAGTTAGAGAGTACCCCCATACCAATTCATTTTAATGGCTGTGTTGTCCATGAATTAGCCCAGCTCATGTTGATGCTATGTGCCTCCGCAGCCTTCTGTAGCTGAAGATTCTGAAGTTCATTTCCCACTATGTAGAAAAAAGTAGCTTAAACTGATCTATTGCTAGCTTTGAGGGCTTCCCCCTAGTACAGAGTTGTATGACTGGTGAACAACTGTTCTGCATACAGTTTATCCACTCTGACTTCATAAATCTTGATGAAATTGCCCTGTCCCCTTCCCTTCTCTGAAGTGGAGAGTGCCAGTTTAGTCTCTCCTCATAAATCAGGTGCCCCCTGGTCACTTCTGTTGCCCTTCTCTGCAGCTCCTCCAAACTCCTTATGCTGCGGAGACCACACAGTAGTGCTCACTGAGCACTGAGTAGTGCTGCTGCTGCACACTGAGCCGCTGACTTGGAGAACTGTGAATGATGATTTCAGGATTTCTTTCTGGGTAGTAACCACCAGTTCCTCATTCAGCAATATGCTGACAGTTTAGATTATTTTTTCCTGAGATGCATTCCCTTTTAATTGTCTATGCCGAAGCTAATTTGCCATCTTTTTCCACTCATTCAGTTTGGCAAGGTCCTTCTGGAGTTCCTCATAATTGATGTGACATTTAACTGCCTGGCTTTATATTATCTGCAAACTTGGAGATTTTTACTGCATGCTTTCTTTTTCTTTTCTGTATATGTTTTTGCAGCTTTAAAGCTGGTTTGAGATTCTGATATGGAGGCTTTAAAATGCCTGACTGTTCATGTTAAAATAGTAGTAACTTTTTCTATTTTTATTATGGGGGGGGGGTGTATATATATATATATATAAAATGTATATATGTGTGTGTGTGTATATACTTGTATTCTGAATATGACTATTTCTTCTGTAGTTTCTGTTGTATAGTAATTCTAGATTATGAATAGTGTCCTATCCCTTTTTAAATATCTCCCAAATTAACAAAAATGAAACTTGCAGCTGTAGCTCTTTGGGTAAAAATATATTCAGTTCTGCAAAAACATTTATTCCTTACAAATCTGAATTGTCTTGCAGGTTCCTCCTGGGGGTAACAGGAGTCAATATGAAGAGATTGATATTCCTGTGGCTCTGCTCAGCTACACTGATATGTTAGATATTGGCAAGGTAAATTCAGTAATAAGTGTTCTAATTCATACCATCCCAAATAGGTAATTGCTCAGGAGTGTATCTGACATGCATCTTAGGAGCTTTAAATGTCGAGAGTTGTACTCATGAAGATTGCATTATTGTAATAATATTTGTTTAACAGTTAGTGTCCTGAACAAAATACTAATTTCTTGGGAATTCATTTCTGCATCTTCAGAATAAAATCAAAATGAATGCTACTGCCAGAAATAAATACCACGAATAGCAGAGGCATCTACTTGCTCTGAAATATTTGTAATAAAGTTTGATTTTGAGGTTGCTTAGTAAAAACTAAATAACTGAACCCTTACTAAGGAATTTTTCTGGAAATGTCATGCTAATTGCATAAAAGTGTCAGAAATAATTTGTGTCCCGTATGTCTCTTTCCTTTTTGTGATATTTATACTAAGAAAAGTAGTACTGAAAACAAAATTGAGAGATTTGAAGAGCAATTTGGTTTTATTTAAGTCTGATCACTGAGTTCATAACTTGTGCTTGTCTCCGCAGAGTTTCGGCAGGTCGGTGAAGGGAGCATTGTATGCACCAAATGAGCCTGTGTTAGACTACAACATGGTGATTATATTTGTCATGGCCGTGGGGACTGTTGCAATTGGAGGCTACTGGGCAGGAAGCAGAGATGTGAAAAAGTGAGTAATTAGATTGCAGTATATCAATTTTCTTACTGTATTTTTCACAGGGGAAAAAGAAATAAGTGGCAGTGTTAGCAAAGAAACTTGATAGCTCTGCTCATGAGGAGGCCTGTATAACCAGAATGGGAGAATGCTGATGTGACATACCTGAGAGGCCTTGTGTTGGCTTTGTCACTGCATAGAATTATTACAGTGTATTTTGCATGTGGCTTATTCTAGTGTTTTACCTTTTCAACAAGTTAAATGTTTTTAAAAAGCTCAAAAGGAAAGTTGGACAGGAATAAGCTTCTGATCTGGGCTTTTGTAAAGACTCCCCTTTAAAGTCCTTTTCTAAAAATCATAGAAACCGTTTTTACTGGTATAGTGTATTTAGATGACTAGATGGCTAAGAGCAAGAAATAAAACATTTAAAATATGTTGATATCACAGGTAGCAGAGTATCTTTTACTGTTGTCATACTATGTTTATTGTGAATATTTTCTTGAAATTTTGTGCTTTCCTTTTGCAAGTAAGGGGGAAAAGGAGATCTGTGACATACCTATTTCTGACATTTACTGTATACACAGTTTGACTTAAGTTGCTTCTGTCTTCAGGAGAAATCCTAATTTCTGCAGTGATTAGCAGGATTCTGCTCAGAGTTGTTAGTAAATGAAAAATAGTGCTCTTGATAAATTAACACAGCAGCTATTTTATGCATCACATTGAATCTGCTATTCATATACCTGCGTAGACATGTGAAGCTTCGCTGACTAGAGTGGGAATCTATGCAGTGGCAATCCATTACTGTGGTGTCATATTTTCCAACTGCATGTAGTTGTCACTGAAGATACAGAGCCCTTGCATATGTTGTTGCAGCAGTGGTCTGATTATATCTATGTTACTCTTTCAGACGATACATGAAGCACAAACGTGATGATGGGGCAGAGAAACACGATGATGAAACTGTTGATGTGACTCCAATAATGATCTGTGTATTTGTAGTGATGTGCTGCTCAATGCTGGTCCTCCTTTATTTCTTCTATGACCACTTAGGTACCCTTAAAGTTATTTCTATTGAAAAGACTTCAATACCACTAGGCTGTCATCGCTTAAAGAGCCTTTCTACTGTGAAAATGATTATGAATGGCTGTCTTCTGCTCTGTTTCTTCATGCCAATATGATTTAAAACCATGCAAAAAGACTGCTGGCTAGGTCTTTATACCTTGTTTTAGTGAGGTTGGAATAGGTGAACACAGAGCTTCTTTCAAACATTAAAACCTATTAAGTAGATGTAATCTTAATGTCTTAGACTTCTGTTTTTGTCCAAGCTTTTATTCAAACCTCTACTCTTGTTTGTATTGTTAATTAATTTAAGGCATTAAAATATGGAAAGCAGCTTTTTAAATGTGCATGTTTCTACTCATTACTCTTTTAACTAATTGATTGAGGAAAAAACATGAGAGCTTAAGACACTGAAATTTCCATCCTCATTTTTTTGAGGAACATAGTTTTGTCTGTTATTAAAAACAAATGAAAGATGTATCCCATCTGTGTTAATCCATTTTGTTACTGAGTGATTTGAACAGACTTCCTTTTAACAATGAGACTTTAAGCCTTGTTTCCCATGTCAGGCTTTGTGGTTCTGTTTTATTCAGCTGGGACTTGAAAAGAAGTCTCTCTTATCTTATACTACTTGCACTTACTACTTTTTCTTTCTCAGTCTATGTTATCATAGGTATATTCTGCCTGGCTGCCTCAATTGGTCTTTACAGTTGTCTGTCCCCCTTTGTAAGAAGATTCCCATTGGGAAAATGCAGGTATGTGGCAATTTCCACATTTTATTAAGCAAAATCATCTTCTGTCAAGTCTTTAAAATTTTGGATAGGTGGTAGATTCACCAGCTTCATACTTCAGAATGGAAGATCTACAGTTGACTGTGCCTTTATTTATGTTTGGTTGGTGTGTTTCATTTTCAGAATCCCAGACAACAACTTGCCTTATTTTCACAAGCGTCCACAGGTCCGGATGCTGCTATTGGCAGTATTTTGTATCTCTGTCAGCGTAGTCTGGGGAATCTTCAGGAACGAAGATCAGTAAGTGTATATTTACCTTTCTGTGCTAGAAGATTGCAATATGCCTTATGATACCTCTGCCCTATGGTATAAATTAATGACTTTCTCAGTTACCTAAACTTACCCAGAATTTAGGAGGGACGGGAAATAGACTAGAAATTTAGACACATACATAGAAGTACTGCCTCTGCAAGGCACAGCATCTGTCTTGTTGGCTTAAGTTTCAGAAAACTATCTGTTATTAAGCCTGAATTTTTGTGAGTACCACTCCATATTGTGACCACTGTGGCTTAAGGCAGCCTTTCATTAATAAAGAATTCAATAATTTGCAAATCTATACTAGACCTTTTATGCTACTGTTTATTGTTCAATGGCAATATTTTACACTGGATGGTTCTCATCCAGTTTATTCACCTGAAATATTGTTGGATGATTGCCAGATATTACATTCTTTTTTACAGTTTAAATGTTCTTTATCATTACACAACACCATTTGTATTGTTACTATCTATTAAGAACTGATGCAGGTTTGAATCTGTTTATGAATTGTGGCAGATTGTGTTTTTAAGAAAAAAAAAACTCTATTACTGTATTACCACTAGTTTAACCAAAATGAACTGAAAGGAGACTTAAAAATCAAAGATGTAAGTAATAACTTGCATATGGCTGTAGTTACTTAAGTTAAGTTCGTAAAGACTTAAATGACAATAAACCAACACTTTATAGTTACAGTTGTTTTCAGCTCAGATTTTTCATAGAAGGTGAAACACTCTAAACATGGATCTTCTTTTTTTAATTTCAATCAGCCACTTTTTCCTTTGGACATGAGTTGAGAGAGGAGCCTTCCATCTCTCCATTCAGTCTCAAAATTCAGCTGAGGATGAAAAGAAAAAAGGAAAACTATTTTCTTTCTTTAGGTGGGCCTGGATTCTACAAGATGCTTTAGGAATTGCTTTCTGTCTTTACATGTTGAAAACAATTCGCCTGCCTACGTTTAAGGTATGGAAGTTATATAGCTGAAAAAGAGAAGGTTTGCCTGTGTATGGGTGAACAGTGGAGTTGCTTATAATGGCATATATTAGTTTGGAAGTGTGCTTCCATTCATATATGACTTGGAAAAGTGAAGTAGCAAATATAATGTAGACCAACATGATTAAGTGGTGCGTAATTGTTTTGCATGGTGCTAGGTAACATACAGCTCTGTAGAGTTGACTACTAATAAGTCACTTCAACTAAAAGTATTTTTGATGTGCTATAAATCCAAAGATTTGAGATTGTCTGCTTACACAGGCAGGGAGTAGAGAATTGAGAACAAAATGACCTGGTATCATCTTCAGCAGCAATATAATATTCCTCCTGGCTTTGGTGATCCTTTAGCTGTCCAGTTCACTGAATATGGAGCTTAATAAGGAAGAAGGGTTAATCCAGTATATGTTTTTGTTTAATGTGACAAAAAGCTTTCCTGAAAAAAGCCTCTCTGAGCAAAACAGCTTTTAACATTTTTTTAATATTGATTAAAAGTTTCTGCAATCCTTAATAAGATTTTTCTCTAATGATTGATTTCACCTTGTCACTAAAATTATTTGCTCTATTTCTGGTCTAAATTTGCATAGCTTAAACCTCCTAGTTTTGCTTGAATGATAATAGTCCAATTTCTGTTGCCCTTCTTAATATTGTCGGCTATGTGTTTCCAGTCCTTTAGTCATGCTCACTTCTTTATCTGGTTCATCGGCATCCTTCCTAAATTCTACACATTGCAACATAGACATTGAACCATGCCAAATACAGAGTTGACTTAACCCCTTTTTTGGTATATCCGTGAATCACCTTAGCAGTCACACTTGTATGTGCAATGTTAGTTGACGTTCTATTATAAACATGACTCTTCCTCATAAGTATGATTTTTTTTTTCCTAACCCATCTTGTTAGTACAGCTACTGTTTTTTTTCTCAGGTGGTACCTTAGATATTTCAGTTGTATTAAAACTTCCTCTTTGCTTCTAATTGGTTTGCATGTAACATACAGCGACTTTGTACCAATGACCGTGTGTATTATTCAGTGATGAATTTTAGGTCTTTGATTAAGAACATCATGAACTGTATTATGTAGATTTTATTAAACATGATTGCTTCATGTAGATTTGCTGTTTGCTTGGAGATCTGTCACTTGTCACTTTTTTAAATAAATCTCAATATCCATTCTGCTGCAGATTTAAATTTGAGTAGACAGACTCCTCCCCCACACACACTTTTTTAATTTGGCACAGTGTTGACAGAACATTCTGGCTTTTTTTTCCTCAAGTCTTCCAGAACTTATTCAACAGTCCATGATAAAAATCAATACCAGTGGCTTCATTGTTCCTCACGCATCTCTTAAAATTCTGTTCCAAGTTGTCTTCACCTATAGATTTGCTTTCCTGAACAGGTTGGCCAAAATTAATGCAGATACTGTTTCAAGCTATATTAGCATCCAATGGAGAAAAGGCAGAACTCTTCAACGATTGCTAACAGATTGAAATGGCACCAATTTCAGGTTTTGCAGGATAAGGAATTTGGGGGACTAATGCATAACTTTTTGCCTGAGGATTTTTTTCCTTTTATATGTTGTATACAAGGCCAGATGCTTCCATCAAAAATCTGTAGGAGTTAAGGAAAATATATGGGTGACTTGTATAATCCTTGCTAACTTTTGATTTGATTACTCTGAAGTTGCTAATTCTTCTTTGCCGTTTGCTAACGCATAGTATGTGAATACCCACCAAGGATTTTGTCTCTCTCTTCAGGGTTGTACCTTGCTCCTCCTGGTTCTTTTTGTGTACGATGTGTTTTTTGTATTTATCACACCTTTTCTAACAAAGGTAAGTAAAGTGCTTCTCTAGTGCTGCTGCTCCTAGAGCCACCCGTTTCTCTGTGTTTTCCTAAATGAACCTAGACCTGCTGGCTGAAGTGCTGGTTTACAATTTCCTCTCTTTTCTTTAGACTGGGGAGAGTATAATGGTGGAGGTGGCTGCAGGCCCGTCTGATTCTGCCACTCATGAAAAGGTACTGTACGTAGCCTGAAAATACGAGACAAACTCCCAGCTATTAAGTTTTCAACTACTCTAAAGTTCAAAGACTGCAAAGAGCTGAAATGGAGACATCAGTCTGAAAAGAATTTTGTGTGGAAATATAAAGTGCTCCTGAGCTCTTTAGAAATCCATAGCAAAAGCAGGGGGGCAACAAATTTTAATGGTTCATCATAATAGCTTTGCTTTTCCTTGATTTATAAGGATTTCAATGCAAGGAAGCTGGTTAGCTTAGTTTCACAAAAATATATGAACACATTGTGAATATAACTAATTGCTAATAAAGTGTATCCATTTTTACCTGAAGAGATTAAAATTATGTGATTGGTGTATCTCTTGCCCCTCCCTTATTTTGATAATTGCTTTATGAAAAGCTGAGGCTAGGCAGAGGAGAAACCCAAATTGGAGGCATTGGAAAGAAAACAGACACCAGCATTCAGCAGCTCTGTATTCTGTTTGATGAGAGGCAGTATGTGCAGAGCTGTAGAACATGATGTGTCGGACTCAGCAGGGTAAGGGAAGGGGGAAGTAGGTAAGGTGTAGGAGTTACTGAGATACAAAGTGTGAAATGAATAAGAAATGAATTGGTGAGAAGCCTGGTTTTGTTAATTTAAGTTTAGGTCTCTTTTTGAGCAATGAATATACTACTGTCACATGGGAATTAACAGTAAAGAAAACAGCTGTCTGCAGAAGGAACTAAGAGTAGATCATCCATGCTATTTTCTTACACTGTTATGTTTTGTACCCCTTTAGTTTTTTGTATGTTCCAGTTTTATACACAGAAGAAATTGTGAAGAGTAGTAGTTATAGCATAAGTAGATACAACTGTTGTGGTTATAGCATAAGCAAAAAAGAAAACTGAAGTTTCTTTAATGTACTGTATTTAAAAAAAAGAAAAATGCTTGCACTGAGCCTTGCCCCAGCTTTTGTCAGAATTGCAACTTATATAGTACGTAGGAACATCGGTTGTTATAAAACACTTGGAAAAAATATGGAAAATGAGTGACTTAAATACCAGCCTTCACTTTTTTGAGACTTTAAATGCAACTAGGAGAACCAAATATAAATGGACACTTCTTACACATTTGTCAGTTTACCAGAATAGTTTATTTGCTAGAGTTGAAGAGTTGTTGATGTGTGCAGCCCATCATGTGTGAGGACTCTGAAATTAATATAGAGTGTTTTGAGATGTTTGCCATGCTGAGGGTTGTCTTAGCCATTTGGTTTTATTTACATTCATTCATTGCTTACATCTTAAATATTTTTTGTTAGTTGTCGGTAATATTAATGAAAGCTCTCAGATATATATAATGAACTATGATGTGAAAAAGATGTTTCCTCTGTTTGTAGTCTGCAGTTCCAATGCAACAAGTTTTAGCAGATGTTGGTAATATATAGAGAAAACATTCACAAAGTATGTCTCTTTTATTTGCAAGCTCCCGATGGTCCTGAAGGTTCCAAGACTGAACTCCTCACCCTTGGCTCTTTGTGATAGGCCTTTTTCTCTCCTAGGATTTGGAGACATTTTAGTTCCAGGTATTTCTTAGTCTGTTTAGAATTTTTCTTGTTGCACATGTGGGTGTTAGTTTGTTCCCCTTTTACTCCCATTTCAATTGGGAAATTTGATTTGGCTTGAATAAACCTGATATATTAAGTAAACCTTTTATGTTCCTTCTTTTCTCTGCACTGCTTGTCTTTAAATTCACGTTAATGTGGCTAAGTTTCATGTGCAGAGAGATCAAGAAATGCAGATAAACTGAAGAGTTGATTTAGCAGTTGTTTTATATACATATATTTACGTATTTTAATACTATGTGGCGGTCAAGGTTATATTTTTTGTTGTTCACAGAACATCCAGTGTTTTTACCATACCTTCTCTCAAATTTGACATCAGACAGTATTTAGAAGTATGCCCAGCACCATTGCAGTCAAAAACAGCTTTGGCTTTCAAATTTCTTCCAGAAATCTTTTTCTAACTTACTTGTTCTATTTGGGGAAACCCTGCTTGAGCTGGAGGGTGGGCTAGATCACCCGAGCTCTCTTCCAACCTCAGCCATTCTGTGATTCTGTGATTCTGTGAAGTCACCCCCCCACAGACCACAACCAAAAAAAAAAAAAAGGATTTACCAGGGATTAGAGTTCTTCAGGATGTGCTGCCCATTCATGCCATGACCTCCCGCTTGCTCTCCACCTCTCCCAGTGTTTCCCCAGGATCACTTTCTTCCAAGGTTCAAACCTGAGAGTGAACCAAATGTTACGTAAGCATGTGTGGAACATCAAGGAACTTAGATAGTCTGAGAGTAACAAAATTATCCAGGCTGTAGTGACTGAACATACACAACACTGTGCTTGTGGACAATTCATCTGGTAGCCCTCATTTATTGTGAATGCCTTATTTTTTATTAGCCATATAATCTTCTGTGGTATAATTGTCACCTTGTCGCTTTGGTTCCCCAGAATAATTCTTTGTTTCTGTTTTTCACAAAAATGAGTAAAATAAACATGGGTGTTTAATTAGGAGAAATTCTTAAGACTCATTTGCTTAATGTTTTCATATTACATCGAAGAGCCTATCAGGTCAGTTACGGATTGATAAAACATAAATCGGTAATATTTTCAGCTGCTCTGTATAAGAATGTATTAACTGATCTATAGTAGGCAGTCATAAGCTATAAATTACTACTGCCTTTCCTAGGAGGTGTAAGCGGTGAACCTACCATTCGTCTTAGTTTGAACATCGTATTTTTGTAGCTCTTGGGGATTGGATTGTCTTATCATGGATCTCCTTATTTATAGATGCTAATATTAGATTGCTTGTATTGTACTGGGCTTGTGTTATCATATAACAGTTATGTAGGATGTGCAGTCCTATAACACTGCTATAGTAGTTAAACACCAGAGTGCACAAAGTAGTGCTGGAAAAATCTTAAAGGTTCCTGGATAAATTGATATGTCTTTGTTTATGTTCATCTACGGATGGGTTGAAAAACTGTTGTAATTGTTCCTTGCTTTTGTAGGCTTACTGGTGGCCTATTGCCATAGATTTGATATTCAGGTGCAGTCCTCCAGAGTCTATTTTGTAGCCTGCACAATAGGTATGTATGACACTGACTCCTGAACACAACACCTAGAGGAATCGCTCCCTTTAAAAGCATACCGTAGATCTCATATTACACGGTTTGGTTTGATTCTTCTTCTCCTTTCATTATCAGACAGTGAAATAACTTGGAGAGGTTGACTCCCTGAGCTGTTTTGTCCAACATATAGATAAGGCTTGTTAGCATAGTTTATGTATCACCAGAAACCCTGCTTCATCTGCAATATCTTTATATAAGCTTAGCTACTCATTCTGATTTCCTGGTTCACAAATCCTTGAGTGTATTACATATGAAAGTTCAGGTTCAGGGGTATCTGACTTTGTTTTTAATTGTGTATTCTAAAAAAGCTGTGATTGACCTATGATATAACAAATCACATCATGATGGCTGTAATTTCTTCAGAATTACTACCATGTTGACTATTAATATGAAATTTGAGGCTTTTGTCAGATGTTTCTTTGTAAAATAGTTGTAATGATTTAAGAAGTTTTTAACTTGGTGGTGATAGTATAGGTAAAACTCTTACCAGTATAGTGAAACAGATTTAGAGAAGCCATATGGTCAATGACTATATTGCAGCTGTGGGATTTATGAACAGATGAACTGCAGCATCTTAAATCACTACAGTCTTCTCACAAGCAAATGTCTTGGAATTTGGGGGTTTAAGTCCCAATCAGGAGCTTCATTTGGGGTTCTGTCCTTTAAGGAATAAAAGCGGTAACCTAAAACTCCAGGTCAAATTCTAAAAACTAAAATAATTCCCTTGTAGGGCAGGGTGTTAAGGGCTTTGGAGACAGCAAACTTGGTCTTGCATGTGCATATCTGTAAGAGCTGATAACTTTCACTTTGACAGAGCATATAAAGTAACTGACTTCTGACATCATCACCTATTTCACTTTTTTTTAGTTTTATGCAGTAGTCCATAGAATCTATCATGGAAGAACTTTTAGAAAACTGCTTCAGAAATTCTTACAAGTAGCAGAGTTAAAGAAACTGTGATTTTTACACTTTTGTTTCAAGGTACAAAAACTTGAAATTATTTCATGTCAGAGGCTCTTGAACTCCTTCCTGTTATGATACTTTCAAACCATTTTTGCAGAAATTGATAGGAAAATGTCATATCAATGAAGAGTGCAGCAGTGCACTCTTGCAGCAATGCAA
Organism: Dromaius novaehollandiae; assembly: GCF_036370855.1. Taxonomy (NCBI): domain Eukaryota; kingdom Metazoa; phylum Chordata; class Aves; order Casuariiformes; family Dromaiidae; genus Dromaius; species Dromaius novaehollandiae. Next base: position 3,724,110 of record NC_088122.1, on the reverse strand, counting down.
ACTAACCACATACTAGGCTGTATTAGCAAGAGTGCAGCCAGCAGGTTGAGAGAAGTGATTATTCCCCTCTATCTAATAGGAGAAAGTTTCATTTATTTATTTTGCCTGTCTAAAACTGGTCAAGGTGATGAATTAAGCACACAGCAGATACTAGGCAGATCACATCGCTTTCACAACATATTATCAATAGACTGTAGTATGGCTGCTAAGCAAAGTAGTATTCCAAACTTATATCGCACGTATAATGTTTGTGTTTGAAGACGCTTGGAAAAGTTCTGGAAGTGGTGTTTTACCTATTACTTGAAAAAAGTTGCTGTTAAAATGCTTGTCTAGCTAATTATTTAACTGTTCTTAGCTCAGCTGTAACTGAAGAACACTTCTTGCTGGTTTTGTTTCCTTCTAGCCTATGGCATAGGTCTTCTTGTGACCTTCGTAGCCTTGGCATTGATGCAGATGGGTCAGCCAGCTCTCCTCTACTTGGTGCCCTGTACGCTTATCACAAGCTTTGCTGTGGCTCTTTGGAGAAAGGAGCTTGCAATGTTCTGGACGGGCAGCGGCTTTGCGGTGAATACCAGTTTGATATGAGTGTCTTCAAGAAATACTAATATTATAAAACCTAACTAGAATTAAAGTTGAGTAAAATATTGTGGTATTATCCAACAGCAACAAAGAATTTTGTTTTGCTTGACTGAATGTTTCCTTTTTAATTTCTTTTGTTGACCTTGGTAATGTTTTAATTTTTCTTTAATGTTTATGGCCACTTAAACTGACTAGTGAAAAGTAAATTAGTTCTTGTGTATCCATCTTAATTGTGCTCTAATTTTACTTGTTTGATCTTTGAAAATACGATTATTTTTATTATTGCAGCAAGTAGCTCTTAAAATCTTCTCTTCGTATTTTTTTCATAGCCTAGTGCAAGATATTAAATTATCAGTTTGGTGCTTCATCTGTTACAAATGAAATTAATTTCATTAATTTTTATTATGATGCATATTAAATTTTTAAATGATTACTTGAATGAAGAAACTGGAGGTTCCCCCTGCAAGTGAGCATTATTTCATTATTCAATTATTTTTGATAAACTCGGTTCTCCAGGGGGAAGTTGTGGAGACTAGTTATTGAAAATATATTTGAGATCACCTAAAATGTGGTTAAAAAATGTTGTGAATGATAAAAGTTTACATGGTTTTAAAAAGTGATTAAATAAATCATTTAATAAACTAATCACTTTCTAGAAAAAAAAATCCTCTTATACTATGAAAAGCACAGCTAAGACAACTGTATGTATCTGGGTCCACTACTGGACTCTACTGATAGCAGAGATGACCGGCCTCTTATCTTCATCTTATATGACAGTTCTGATCACACCTGTACCTGGACACATAGTCGAATAAGCTTGCTGTTAACTTGAGTATGAGCTCAACTTCTAGCAGTTACTGTTTATACTGCTCTTGGTAGCAGTAATCGTTCCTCCTTCACATCGTCCTAATGATGATCTTTGATTTACAGAAAGACCTACCTCAGCCTCCCTTGGTGATAGCTCCTGTCAGCTGCCACGAGCTTCCCAAAGACGCCAACGTACCAGCCTCTCAACAAGACACAGAGCAAATGACTAATCCTACCCTCCACGTGGAGGAGCTGCACGACCCCACCTTGGCTGCGGAGGAGCTGGCCGATACCACCACAAAGACAGAGCAGCCAGAAACTTCTGTCTCACGGAGTGAGGAACCAGCCAGTCAGAACAAGGACGACTTTGAAAGCAAAAGCCTAAACCCAGAGCAAAACCAGCTGGAATAAATGATGTGATAGGAACCCCCTTTTCCCCTCACGGACATATCCACATAAAACCAGTGTGTATTTAGACTGGTTTAGTAGTGTTCACATTCATTGAAAAACCTCACTGGGAGTGATCATCAAATCCAACCAAGAATGTTCTGCCTCCAGCTTCGGTACAGCTATACACTCCAAACATCTTTCTAAAATATGGTGCTCTACAAGGGTTCTGATGTATGAATTTTGGTGATCATTTTATTAGTGGATGCCTTCTACTGTTCCAGTGTAATGATACTGGGGTAGTATTAAGAGTTTTTATTTACAGTACTCTGTGCTTGTGTAGCTCTTGTGCTGCTTTAGCATAGTGTAGGTGAACATGGAGGGAAAAGCATTGAATGAGTCTGCTACAATGCTAAGTTGAGAGAAACATGATACATTTTTAGCACTTTCCCTATCGTTGCGTTTTACTTTTCCCTACTTATCAAAGCCATTGATGCAAGGGAATGCTTTAGTATTAACTGACATTCAGGCAATGCAGAGAGCTGGTTACATTACCAGCCTCTGAGAGGACTTATATTACCATGGTGCATTAAATGCATCTCTTAATGTTTTTTTTGTCTTTGTTTTTACTTCCAGGTACCTGGGTTGGCTACTAGTCTAGTTTAAAAGGCAGGATGAATGGACCTACAGGAAGCGCTGTAAGCACTTGTATGAACTCTAGGGGCTGTCTCTGGAAAAAAAAATACAGTGTTTATTGCAAAACACAGCATAGTGGAATAAGTTTATTTTGAATGTTTGATGTTTAAAAAAAGAAAAAGAAATCCAAACAGATAAGAAAGCAAGTGGTAGCACTATACTCAGCTTAATAGGCAGTATTTTCCCTGGGCAAACTTTAAAGTAAAATGAAAAATGTTTGTGGGGTTTGGGAGTTTTTTTTAGCTTCTATTTATTCTTCTTTTAAGTAATATAGGTGTGATTTCTAATTCTGAAGAAAATAGTCTGGTGTCATCATTCTCCAGGGAGCATGTATGGTGCTATAGTCAGTTGTGATTTAGAGTTACTTGCCACTCAGTAACTAATAAGCTGCCTCAAATCATGTTTTGTCTTTGTCCCAAAAGTAGCCACAGTGAGGCCTGTCAGGTTCTGGAAAGAGGCTGTGATCTAGCCTGTTATTTTGTACCTTTTGCTACATGACATTATGAAGGACTAAATCTGTATACTTTTTAAACTCTTTCAGGTGCAGCTGTTGTACTTTATGTACCAGAAAATGTACAATTTTTTTTGTATGGCATGATTTTTTTATGCATCAACTTTGCTACACATAGAGGGATAATGAGATTTGCATATCACTTATTCCATTTAAGAATTTAGAACACTTGGCGTTATCAAAGATGTCAGTATCGTGTGCTTACACTGCATTCCCTTTAAAAAAAAAAAAAAAAAAAAAAAAACTTTGAATCTGAAATGGTCATAGAAATATTCTAGGATCCTAGAATATGATTCCAAACGCCATGCAAGAAATACTCTTTCTATGTATTCTGAGGGCCCAAAATGTGATTTTTACAAATGTATCACTTTAGTGTCATGATCTGAAGCAGTGATTTTAAGTTAAGCTCTAGTTGGCATGTTGAGTTGAATCCTGGAAGGTTCTCCTTTAATGTCTGTATGTTAAACTTATGTCGCTGTCTTTTGCTAGGCCTTCCAAAAGTTGTGCTGTATTTTCTTGGATGATAACTTTTCACTTTCTCTTCTGTTTCATGTTGGGTGGACAGCATTCTTTCTCTAGAATGTCTAAGGCTTTCTGTAAAACCACACTATGGATTCAGAATTTTACCAGCTTCTGCTTAAAGCTTTGAGCCCTCTCTGATAAGTTGATTTAATGGTGAGTTTCTTGAAAGGCTTCCCGAGTCCGAAGGCCTGCGGTGCATTTAATTGATAAATGAACCGAATGGATCATGGTGAATGGCAGTAGAGAGAGGTCCGTTTTTCAGTCTGCTCTTTAATGGACTACGTTACTTCTGCCGGGGGTAACATGAATCAGTTAATGCAAAGCAACAGAGACATTTTATTCAAAACTTCAGCCAGCTGGATTATGCCTTAATTTAAGCCACTGTATAAGTATGTATACTAAACATCTATTTAAAATAAGAAAATAAACCTATGTTTAAATGATGAACTTGACAAATAGCAGGAAAAAACATTTGGAGACTGACTCAAAGTTTTATGGGTTTTTTTGTCTTGACTGTCTTTCAGTCATAGTGCTATTGGGAATAGGTTTTTTTAATATACTTAAAAGCCAGTAGTTTCTTTTTGATGATTGTGAAGTACTAAGTTTTGTCATCATCTTGAAATATGCATTTTAACACTTGTTCTCATCTGATGTAATGTGTATCAGGAAACAGTTTATTTCTCAAGTTGTTTATAATTAAAATGGAAGAATTCAAAACACTGATTAACTTGCAAGCATTTAGCAGTCACTTTGCTCACATTGTATTTTAGATTGGTGTGCTTGGAGCATAAGCTTTACCTTATGTTTCTGAGTTTTCCATCTATTTTTTTAAGTGTGATTTTCACCAACTACAAAGATCAATGTGGAAAAAGCAATGGCTACTTAGTATGCTAGTGCAATACCTCCAGTTGAAGTATGTGAACTGAGTTATATACTTTGACTATTCCAGTACTGTACAAATCAGGTGACCCTAGTGCACCCATTTGGCTGCGACTGTTTGGACCCTGATCCTGCTCAGTTCAATCACTTCCATCAAAAAACAAGGCTGTGCTTTTTTGTTTTTCAGAAACCTCCCTGATCAGCTTAATGTAAAACCTAATGTTGTGTAGGAAAAGATGAAGAGATGCAGTTGATCATAATTTTATTTGGTGATTGCAGACATGTGTCCCACACCAAACTCACTTTAAAAGAAGTCTTTGAACGTTGATGCGCTTCTTGTTTACATCTTTCATATACTAAGTCTTTAGCTGACAATCTAAAGATTCAAGAATAAAGAATCTACTTCTGAAAACTTGTATGTGTTCAAGTAAAGCACTTGTAGTCCAAAAGGGGAAAAAAAAATGCTTTCTTTGGGCTATCACAGTAGTAATGGTCAGATTCTTTCCTGGTTCTGGAATTGCAAAATTGCAGTCAGTGTGTCAGCTCAAGTTGTTGGTTCTGACTGTGCTCTTGAAGGGTCGCACACATACAGCTGAAGGTAGAATGTAAACTGGAAGACTTTGACTAATGGTGACAAGTAAGAGAGTAGTACTCTAAATCCTCTTCTACTTTGTGGGATTCTTTTTTTTTTTCTAGTCACAAATGAAGAGCATTTTAAACAAAATACTTGGGGCGGGGGGGGAGAATATATCCTGCTTTTATTAATGGCAGTAAAAAAGAGCATATCCACATATGTAAGAATTAAACTTGTGAAAATACTTTGTTACATCTAAACTTAGATTCCAAAAGACACAGAAAATATGCAGCACGGTATCCTTTCCAAAAGAATTGTCCACATATCTAACAGAAATCTTCATTTAGATTACTGTTGGTTTAATTTTTTTTTTTTTTCAACTCTTATATAAACCATACCTAATCTCTTGGATTTTTTTAGCTGATGCCTTGATCTCAGATGATCATTCCAGACTTTCTTTCAGAAGCTCTTCTCTTCTTACAGTAGCCCTCAGTCTGTCTGTCCTCTCTTTTGCCTCGTGGTTGAGTAGTGGATGTATTTTTTCTTGCACTACACTGAATGTTTAGGATGTAAGGCCCAATAATATCTCTTTAATGAAAGCTTTAATGTTTATTAGTAAACAAAGTGGAACATTTTGTTTATGCTTGCATCATTTGCAATGTTATTTTTAGTATATTCCTGTGTAAATAAGCTGGCAGCAGTAATATGCAGCTATTGCATATTGACGTACTGATACCTTACAAATCACATTGGCACAAGAGTTTCAGATATAGACGTTCCTGCAGATCCAAGCTTTTGTACAAAGGTAGTGCCTTTTTCCATGACCAGTATAATCCCAGATGTTTTAAAATCTGTGTAAGGGCTACACATCCAGAAAAATGGGGACATTCTTAAAGTCTGGCAGAGAACAAAGTATGATCAGAGGTCTAGAAAACAGCAGCTGAAAGAAAAGATTAAGCTTTTAGGTATTTAATCTAGAGCATGGTTTTCCAGCTGGCCAACATGAAATGAAGCACAGAGTCATGCTAACAAATTCTTAGGCTTTTTTTGTTTAGGCTCTATGCCAACGCTGCTAAGAAGCATGGAGAGGGAGAGGATAAGAAAAAAAGTGAAGGTGACTCAGAGGAAGAGTGAGGAGACACCAACATGGTGAACAAGAATGGCGGCAGAAGAGCTTGCTCCAGATAGGTCTAAAACCACTAGTCCAAGGAGAAAACTTAGAGGGATGCAAGACAAACATCCTAAAATTTGAAAAACTACTGCAAATTGGAAGAAAAAAAGTTTTCTTTTCTATTAGGGATGGCATTAGAATTAATAGACTTAAATTACAGCAAGGGAATTTTAGGGCTGATGGTGGGAAAGTCTCTGTAAGAATGGCTAACCACTGGAGTAGATTGCCTAGGAAGCGATGAAACTTCCATCAGGGAATGTTTTAAAAAACAGCTAAGAGAGTTATTTCTCAGGATAGTGTTCTTATTCCTGCCCCGCAGCAGAGGCTGTAGATGTACTCTGAGGTTCTGTCTGTTCTAGCTTACCAAGTCAGGACAAGGGCACATGCTCAAGCACTGGCCCATGATCATCTGTAGTGTTTAACTGTTAAAAATGGTCCACAGAGTAACTCTAGTACAGGCCAGATAGCACTATGCCTGGACATGCAGATAGTATGGGGCAGGCCTATTTCCAGTGCACGATGTCACTGAGATCATCCTGTTCTGAGAGCAAAGGATTTAACCATATGGACATGAACCATGCTATGCCACTTGCATCAGGTGGCAGAGAACAAGCCCTGGCCTGCTTTTCCTGTACAGATGTAGCCTAAGGGTCAAGCTTGCTATGAGTCAATGCCATCATAGCCTGAACTTTTCCTTGCAGCAGTCAGTTTGTATCTTATGAGTGCTTTAATGGAGTTATGCAAGGCAGCATTTAAGAAAACAGCGTGGTTAACAATTCAGATCTTGTGTTACAAAGACCTTTCTCTGCTAATGTAAAGATAACGGTAAATCCTCTAGAAAGAAACCACATCAAAGCACATGTTGATTAGACCTGGTGCTCTTTTTACTGTGATAATATTTTTTTAATGTGTCTTTGATTGCATTGGATGTTTCTAGCACCCTGCAAGGTTTTCAGAACTGGATGGCCTTGTGAACTACCAGAGGCTTCCTTTGGCACTGGAACAAGAGAATTGTCTCTTCACTGATCCTCTATAGCTTATGCATTCATAACTTACATTATTCTGGGATGATCTTTCATCTTTGCATTTTCTTTCTCTGGTATTTCAAGCAAATGTTCAGATTAAGGGGAGGGAGGATGAGTTTCTGCCATCTGTATATTAGTAGCAGTTAACAATAGGTCTCATGTTTATGATATAGTAATCATTTATATCCATAATGAAATTCTTGAGAGCACCGTATTCTGTAGAGCATGCAGGAATGATCATAGGTGTGGTCAGCACTGATCTACCACTCTGAGCACTATAAAAATTATGTAGCCATGGATTGGTCCAGGGAAGGGTTTGATGATAAACAATGCCCGTAAATTTTATTTCCTCAAATCAGGAACTAGTACCTCTTGTACAGAGTCATCTATTATTTCAGGAATTAGTAGAAGACTTGGCTTGGTGTAATGCAGTAACTCAGGAGGTCCCTCTCAGTCCTGTTTTCCCAGCAGCTCTTGGGAATAGTGCTGTTCTTGGTCCAACAGGACCCAAGGATACCAAGTGCATGTGCTGCTTGGGATGATTTGGAGCTATGTTTCCCAGCTGAAGACAGCAATACAATTTATCACATTTATCATGATATCGTTCTGCATATTAGCATTTCCCCTCTTTGCCAAGTTTAGCTCCATGCAGCAAAACTTCATCCAGTTTTTAGTTTCAGGCTCTTGGAAAGCTTTGAGATGATTTGTAGGCTAGAAAATCTTGATTGATACCTATTTTCTGCTGACACACTCATGCTCTGTGTTGTGACTTTGGGTGTTTAATGTAAAAATATATTGGTTAGATGAAAATACGAAGAGATGTGGTAAATGAGCTAATCATAGCTTCTTAGACAATTAATGATTGGAGCTGGTACAGTGCCCTGCACTGCCAGATGAATAGCACCTAATAGTCAAATATTGCTGAAAGACTTCAGTACTGTAAGAGGAGGTGCTTGTCGGGAACAGCAGTGCCCTACCTGTGCAGTCAGTTTGTTGGTGCTTCTGGAAGACTAGCTCTTCAGCACTGTTGATTATACACAAGAGTCATAACTGAGATGGTTTCCATACAATAATCCTTTTCTTAATCAGAAATTTGTAAAGGATAAAAATACCCCTTTTCATCTTAAAGGTGTAGCTGTAGCCCAGAAAATGCTATAAAGTGGCCACTTCTCCATTGTGAAATCAAGCTTTAAATAGCTTCTATGCTAAGAAGATGATGTGACAGGAACACAATCCTTGACATGTGTTTTCTACAGCAAGAAACCAGTAGATTTTTTCTGGTTCTGCTCTGACTGAAGTTGGTCCAGTTAATGTTCAACAAAAATTTCATAACAGTGGTTCAGGTTTAGTTTGAAGAAAGAAAGATAATGGTTGAGATCATTCTGTTTTGGGTCAGACTCTTCTCTGTAGCTGATAGGGAATGCTTTAAAAAAAAAAAAAAAGTCACAGATATGGCCACTAACTAACTTGTGAGCAAGCCTGTGGGGGGAGATAGTTTCCCCCCTCCCCACCCCTTTCCCTTCTCCCAAACTGCCAGGTCATGGTTGTCTGCACGTGCTGGTGCACATCTCCTTGTCACTTGTCCTCTCTGGCAGGCTTTTAATTCTCAAACTTCCGTAGATCCAGCTCAAGCTTTGGGAGAGCAAAAGTCTCTTCTTCATAATGTGTTCTGGTGTTATCTGTTTCATAGTGCACTCCCAGAGCTACCTGCCAAGCCCACCGACACTGAAAAGAGTGCAGGTGGGTATCGGTCAGCATTGCCCAGCCTGACGGCTCGATCGCATTGCATTCGTTACGTGGGGGAGCTGCATTTCAACACTTCAGATGAATCTTTTTGATCCTAGAAGTCATACTTTGTATAAGCTCCACTACTTTCAGTCTGGCCACATATGAAAGCAAGAACACTTTTAAAGAAAAATACACATGGTCAGCTTGTTATTTTTAACCATGTTCCTTCAGATTCTTCATCCAGTCGGATGCTGGAGGAACTGGGGACCTAGTAACGTTTTTTCAAAGAGGACTAGCACGTTGCTCAGTGTTAGTGCTAGTTAACTAAAAGTAAACTAATGCTGCTTTGTATGTGGATCAGACGGGAGCTTGTAGGCTAAAATTTAGAGTAATATCAAGAGGATTTATGAGATGACAAGGAGATACGTATTTGTTTAATGCTTATATCTTGGATGCTTGATAGTAGCTGCTTTTAGGGAGATGACTTATTCCTGGGAGGTAGCCTAATCCTTTATAAGTAGAATTGTTTTAAATGTCTGATGTCTTTGTGGAAGGACTTTGTAGTAATGTTCAAGTAATAGTATATAAGCTAGTGTTATGAAGACTGCAAACTCTAAAGGTTAATTTTAGTGCTCAGGAATGCATACATCTAACTGCATATGTATTCGTGAGAAATAAAACCTTTAAACTCTTGTTTTATACTGTGTTGAGAAGTTTTGTTATAATCCAAAAGCAGTGGTACTTTTTTTTTTTTTTTTTGCTATTTTAAATCCTGCTATGCAGTTTGGCCCCTTAATTTAAAAAATAAAAAGAAGAAGAAGAAGAAGAAGAAGGAGCTAAGAGGGTTGGCCAGCATGGGAAGACCGTGGCATTAAAAACTCTGTTCAAGTATTTTTCCTGCACATTAAGTGCTACCGCCACATGTACTGAAACTGTGGAAATGCAGTGCAGGTGAGACCTAAAGAACCATGAATTTCACTTCTCTCAAAGATACAGTCATCAATAGGTGCATTTTGCTGTAGGTGTTAAGTATGCTGATAAAATGAATATCCTTCAGAATTTTATCTTGCGTTATCTCATATACCTTGTCATTAATCAGTTAATCGCACATGCTGTGCATTTTAGTTTCACAGTTTTAATTCACTGAATTAATTGCTGAATTTTAGACAGCTTTATGTGAATAAGGTAATTCTCTCCCTACTCAAGTGCAGACTGTAGAAGGTGCAATATTTGCTAGATGAATTCCAAAATTGGTGCATGGTATCTACAAGGATAGATAAATGAGTCTAATTTTGTGAGTGGTATCTATGATACAAGTAAGGTGGTTGTTTGTTTGCAAATTGTAATAAAGAACTAAACATTTCATGTTACTTATCTTTCTATGCTGACAATAGCATAGAGCTGCTGCAAAGACCAAGGGAAAGAAGTGTCTTTTCCAATTAGTAAAAGCCACTTCTGGTTTATAGTTCCAAAACTTTAGGTCTTAACTGTAATACTTGCCTCAGATCTTCAGTCTGGGTGTTTTTTTCTACCATGTGTCTATGTATCTCTTCATGATTTTGAAATCAGCCACTCCTTCTGGCTGAATTACAGCCTTGTATCTAATTGCACATTGTATCAGAATACATATTCTTATATATGTAAATGCATTGTAGTACATAGCATTTCCAGGGATCAAATGTAGCTTTGTTTCTTCCTTCCATGATGTAACACGGGACAAATTCAATGTCAAAATAATCAGTGGGGAAAAGGAATGTTAGGACAACAGGTGAGAACTACCCCAAGCGTTTTTGCAGAGTGAATTTTTTGTTTTCTGTGAAAAGATACAGTGAAAGAAAACGAACTTGAAAATGACTTGATTGTGTGCTGGTCCAACTGAAATTGCAGTGTTTTTTTCTGTTTTGCTTTTAAAGAACAATGCACTTTACTTTTCTTTAGCCTGCTTCCATTTACAAATGTAAACATTTTCTAAAACTGTAAAATAAAGATACTTAATTTTTGAACTGAATTCTACTATTTTGAATCCATTACATTTGAAGTCCATTTGTTTAGTTCATTTCATTCTTTGCTGTATAACGTTATAAAGCATCTTTTCAGATTTAAAAAATAGCTACTGTCGTGCTTACGTCTTGAGTTGGATTCCTCTCAAAATTCTTTAGGCCCTGAGTTGGATTCCTCTCAAAATTCTTTAAGCCCATCTGTGGCAGTTTCCAGTTTCTAGTTATATGCAAGACCAGATACCAAAAACATTGTTTCATATCCCTAGCAGTTTGCACAAATAATATCTGATCCCTCTTCTGATTCTACCCTTGATGTGGTTATCGCGCTAATACAACCACTTATGATTGATCAGTCACATATTGTACTGCTGCTGCTTGGGAAGGTGGTTACCAGCAGGCCCGTCTTTAAAAAAAATACATACTGAATTAGAAGGCAAGTGATGGATGCGCCTGAGAATGGAATGAATGAAAGCAGGTACCTTTCCCCTCCATATTGTTGTGTCTGGCTTTTTAGTATGTCCTGCAGTTCCCCTTTATGTATGCAATACATCTGAGAAGACAAAAATTGAGAAATTTCTTGTCTTACCTGGCTTTAAAAAAAATTGCAGCAAGACAAGCCTTTCTGTTCAGGCTGTTACTGGGGAATGAGGAGAAAGAGGGCTCAAAACCAGAAAGACTGGTTTTGGGTTAGATAAAAGAAAGTCAGTATCATAGCAAAGATTCAGTCTGACCACAAAGCTCATCCTAAGGCTTTTCTGCATTAGTTGAAACAGTAATTGGCATTCTAGATTTAGACATACATCTGTATAGTAGAATAGAAAGAGTTAGCCTATTGAACATCTTATTTAAATTACAGAGGAGACTCTGAACTGCTGTTCTGAATTCTTACAATACATCTGGCTCCTGGTTCTACTACCACTCCAGCACATGCATGAGCTGTTGATTATCTTAATTACTTTAAAAACATTTCGTAATTATCTTAAGTATGCACTAAAGGCCATTCTACGTGACCACTTCTGCTTCTGTAGGAACAGTTTCTGCTGACTATTTACGAGCCTCTTATCTACGTACAGTTTGCTCAGCTTTGCAGCAAGAACTGCTTAGGGCAGTCTCTGGAAGGAAGGGCCGGATTCCCACCCAGGATGCTGATGACCACGTTTAAGCAGAGGCATTTGTCTGTGCACAGCAGATGCTGCCTGAAGGGAGTCTTCGGGGCAGTCTGAAACTCCCACCTGGAGAGCTCCTGCCCCAATTGCTCAAATACCTTCTTGTGAAGATTGCTAAGAGTTCAGTCACGTAGCTTCAAGTCGGTTCTGTGTCTCACACCCGTCTATTATCTCATCTGTGCAGATAACTAGTGGGCAGTTACTGGACCACCCAGGAATTAATGACTTAAGTGCACTAGGCATACACACAAGGGCAGCCTTGATCCCCAGCTGCACCACTTGTAACTAAAAGACAGAGCTGAGTTTCCTACTTATAGCTCACTTAAGCTCCGTAGCTCTTGCTGAAAATAATTCATCCAAAAGTAAGATGACCTGTGATTTTTTGTTTGCTTGTTTTCTTGTTTTAGAAGGGAAAAAGATTGACCTTCCTTTGTTCCTTTTCAGGTGTCCACCAACATGTTCTTAAGGTTTTCAGCCCTGACGTGGTCAAGTATTTATGCATCCTCTGATAGTGCATAGTTGCGTAGTCCAGGCATTCAAATGTTGCATGTTTTCCCTTGCTTAGAGCCCTTTTCTGCCTTGCCAGCTGTCTTCTAGTTATCCTTCCCAGTCAGAGTATTTGGGCTGTCCAGCAGTGCCCTGTGGCAATTCTAAGAACTGTCTCTTAGCAGCGCAGAAAAAATGAGGAAGAAGGGCCGCACTGGAAACGTGGCTCGAGGATGGTGCTGCAGCACGATGTCTGTCTTCGGGGCATCGGAACAGGGCCTGATGTTAAAATAGTTCTTCGTTTCTGATCAGTGGCCATAAACTTGTTTTCTGTCCCTGCTCAGTTTCTCAGGTTTTGAATCTAAAGCCAGGGAACTGGGACACACAACCTTTGAACTTCACCTCCAGTTTTCCTATGTCCTTAGTAAAAATGCTTTCCAGGAATCAGCATGACAGGAATCACGGGAATTTTAAATCCTTTAATTTAAAGCCCTCCTTGCTGTGCATTTTGCACTTGGAAATTTTCTTTGCCATTGAAATAATTGTGTATTCTGTGAAAAGCTTTTTCCAGCAATCCAACTGTGTAACACAGCAAACCAGGTAAATGCTGTTAAAGGTGTTTAAATCCTTCCGATATGTCTCTATTTTCCTGATTGCTGTGATGAAGTTCAGGCATTGAACTGGCTGAGGGCAGTGCTTGAGCTGTGCCCTGTAACAGCTTACGCAGCAAAGCTACAGAGTGAGCCCAGCTGCCCCCCAGCTTCTCCCCATCTGTTAAACACACCAGCTGCTAAAAATTTGCCATAAATGCTGAACCTGGTTAGAGCCCATAGTATCAGAAGTGGCAATTATGTGAGAACTGGCTGTTGAAGTGTCAAGCTGCAGACAAAAAATCAGGTTGAAAACAAAAATCGTTCTTAATTCTTAGTGTGTCTTTGTCTTTTCGAGAGGTCTTCGCTTTAGGTGTGCACAGGACGATGTGGACATCTCCTTCGGGCAGAAATTTTGCTATATGTCATGTTAGTGAAATGCTGCTGAGGTGAATGGAGTTGTACAGCAAACTGCAGAAACCTTTCTATCTAGGAATCTATCTAGATCTCTGACCTTTTGGCTTGAGTTTCCAACACAGGCAGCTAGGAAAAAAATGGTGCTTAAAAGCAGAGTCCAGTGAAGAAAAAAGAAAAGGGCTTTCCAGGGTGAGTGCTCTCTGCTGCTCAGCCTGCGCCTTTAAGCTCTGCAGGCAAAGTCCCTGCGTGCCCCCCCCTTCCCCCCCCCAGCATCTCCCTCGGCAGCGCAGCCGGGCAGTCCCCGAGCGAGGAGAGCGCATGGGAGGGACCGGAGCTGGGGAGAAAGAGCTGCCTAGGGAAAAACACCCAGTGAGAAGAGGGAAAGCGAAGCAGGTGAGTTACTGCTACTGCTTAAGTCTAATTTCCTTAAGGGTATCGGCTCGCTGTGCTGGGACGGGACGGGACGGGACGGGACGGGACAGTCTGCAGCTGCTCGGGTACCTGCGCCCATCTCTGGGGGTTTCTCGCCCCGGTGTTTTCCAGGCTGCCCCGACCGTGCAGCCCAGATCTGTGCCCTGGGCTCGCCGCCGCCCTGCACGGTGCCCGCTTAGCGGGGTGGCTGCACGGGCTGGTGCCCTCCTTGCTGCCCCTTTCCCTGCAGCGTTGGCCGGGGCTGGGGCTCTGCACCGGGGGATTTCCAGGTGGGATTGGGAATTTGCAGCAGCTCCTCCCGGCTGAATTCTGCCCCACGCCTGGGGAAGGACCTCCTGCTTCACTGGCTCCGAGAGAAAAGTTTGTTGCTAAAGTTATTGCTTGTTAACAGAAACGCCTAGCCTTTTATTTAAGATAATAGGTGTAAATAATTTTAATGCTTCCATCTTAGTCGCTTAAGGCTAAATAATTTTCATTACTACATGATCCTTGAGTGTTTTTTAGTGCTTTTTGATTCCATTTGCCTCTAAAATGATGCTGGTGGCATTGGGAGCACTTCCCACAGTGATGCTAGAGGAGATTTGCTCTGCTATTCAAACCAGAGCAATCAACACCGTCCACAGAAATGTGCTCACCATTGAATCTCTGTGGGAGTTCGATACGCTTTTGCCAGTTGTTCCCTGCAGATTATATTTCTGTAGAGCTTTCCATCTTTTAGTGGTTAACCAGCATGCTACAGCATGTCGCCGGGTCTCCTGAACTGTGTGATCTAATGGGTGAGCCTTGGTTTCTGTGGAAAAGGATCTCTGGACCCTCCTCTCTGAAAACATCGGTTAGGGAATAGTTTCTTGGCTTCCTTAGTGTTCTGGAAACCGAACACAGAGAATGGTTTGCGTTATTTAAAAGCTATAGAGAATACCCTGTAAAGAAAGTCCAGGGTGCTTCATGGGAGGTAAAAAGCTCAGCTTTAGCAGTAATGCAGACCTAAAAGCTAGAACAGGCAACACCATTGCCATGTGAAATACGCTAGTGAGACACTGGGAGCTTCCGAACAGTTTTGACCTTGGCATGGAACAAACCTCATACCAACCTCCACGGTACCGGAATAGTATCACGGTTTGATCTGATGCAGCCGCTTCCGCAGCTGGATTGTGCTTGGTTCCCGTGGGCAAAGGACAGGACTCTGGCGTGTCCTGACACAGCTTTGCACCCGCTTGTGTCCCCCTGTGAGTCTGTGCTTTGGTGCAGTCTCGTCAGCTGTACTCGATCACGGCGCCTCAGCAGGCACTTCTCCCAAAGACACAGCTGGAGAGCTGTTCCTGTAGAAGTCTGGGTTACGCTGATTTTAGAGTTCACACCTTTAATTGAAGAGGTTGCACCAGCCCTACAGTCTCAGGGCTTTGTTCCAAACATTGTTTTCACTTTATTAGATGATATTATCCCGTATCAGTATGTCTGAAGTGCCATTGTGCAGCCTTTGAAGTCAGTGACAAAAATCCCACAAACTCAGATGCTGCGAGTTCCCTGCTCAAATGACGATCTTTCGTCGCTGGGCGGTTTCTCTACGTGAGCTTTTCCTTTGGGGGAACACGGGTTGCAGATGTCTGGTTTCGGGATAGCAGAGGGCTTTTGTGCCCGTGAACTTTGATGTTTACCTGTCAAACTGTAATAAGGGCTGAAGCTAGGTAAAGAAAAATGTAATTTAAACATTGCTTCTATTGTATGTAGGCTTGTAAGAAAGAATAAAATATGATTATCTGCAAAATGAAGATATCTACCTTAACCTCTTCTCCCACATAGTTCATGCAAAATTTCCACGAACTTCATCAGAGTCAAGATTTCTCCCGCAGCCTATGCACCGGGCCAGACACGGTGTTCAAGGCAGGAGGGTGGCTGTGACTAGGAAATACCATGATTTAATCATATGAGCTTTTTCTGGATATTCATGAACTGAAAAGTATCAAATTATATAGTGCTTCTATGGTGAAAAGGAACTGGACAAAAATGATACTTCCTCGCTTAGCAGATACTCCCCACGCGTATTCAGTGTTTACTATCTGTGCAGCGCGATCAAGCCAGTACAGTCAGGGGAGAGGAAGACAGCCTTTATTTCAGTCTCTAATCCATAGGAAAATGTTTAAAAAGTAATTGCGGGCACGAATCTGCCTGGTACCTTGTAACCAGAGGTGGAGTTCAAGAGCTGAGCGTTTCGCAGGCGGCAGTGATGCTGGAGCCTTTGTTACCGGTGACCATACGAGCGCCGGGGAGCTCAGCCGGTGCGTCATGTTCCAGCTGAGCCTGCCGAGCTGGCACGCAGGGAAAGGATCTTCTTACTTGTAAATTGAGAGACATCTGAAGTCCAAGAGGGACAATAAACAAGGCCTGCACAGTGTCACTGGGCTTGCTGAGGGATAGGGCTTAGGGCTGAGCCAGCTGCACCTTGGGAAGGAGTGCTGCCAGGTAGTAAAGCTCCTTATTCGGAGGAGCAGGGGCGATGACACCCAGAGCAGTCGGGTTAACTCGCAGACTGTTTGCAGCACTGGTGTAGGCAGTGCCTGGAGCTCTTTGCTCCTGCAGGCAATAGATAAGAGGTGTCCTCAGCCCCGGGTTTGCAGCCTGTTACTCGATTATTTCGTTCTGCTTGGGACGAGGGTGTAGCCTTTCGGATGCAGCGCAGCCCCGTTAAATGTTGACCCACAGCTAGGAGGGAGTCGCAGGCAGTTCTGGATGTCCTGGTCACAGAAGTTGGAAATAGGTTAAAGAAAAAGGATTAAAGAAATAAGGTGTCAGCTGGTTAAAGGAACCAGCTTGGGGGCAGAAAATGCTAATGCCTCGTGAAACCAAAAGGCCACATTGGCCGAAGATGGCTTGACTCTCTGTCTGCTGATCCGCTACATGTGGAAGTTTTGTCTTTGCTCATTAAGGTACCGTCTACACCAGCTAGAGTGATGCTGAGCGGCTCTGTCATTGCTTTATGCATCCTACCATCTGGCTGCTGTTTGTGTGTGCACTTCGTTTCATGGCTTATCATCATCTCTTGAGGAGATTTCAGAGAAACTCTAAGTGCCCACCAGCAGACAAAAAAGTTTTATTCCAGCACGCCGTCCACCCTCCCCAGCTCCGCTCCCCTGCCGCACCCCCGGGGACCCCTCCGGCCATAACGCAGCAGCTAATGGCAACTGGCACGTGGTCATTAGTGTCTCCAGACTGACGCGTCTTTGCGCTGTTCCACCACCCAACACAGAGAACTCTGGTTATTAATCCACCGTCCCAGGAAAATATTCTACCTTCTGTCAGAAACCGCTGCCACGGGCTGCTGATCCCAATTTGCGCTAAGGAAATTCCTGACCGTAGGGAGAAAATCACGAGGCTTCACTCCGCTCTCCTGAGGCATCTGGGTTCCACTGTTCTCTCCACCTGGCTCTGCCAGCAGACCTGTTTGCTCACCCACGTCCCTTTACCTCCTCGGGTCCGGCTCCTGCTTTCACCTCCACGGGTGGGTGACTTCTCTCCTGCCCATGCCTGCGGTTTGCTGGCACGGAGGTGATCTGCTGCTCTCCCATCTGCGCTTTCGAATGATGGGCTCGCTGAGGGGGCACGTCGGAGACTAGTTTTTCATTTTGCGCTTTCTCCTTCCAGAGAAAGGTGATTCTGCTTCTGCTGTATTCCTCCTCTGAAGCGCCATAAGCCTTATCTCAGCCATCGCAGCACTGGTCTTTCACCCATCTTTGACCAAATGCTCAGTTATTTCCCGAGGTTGCAGGTGGATCTGCTGCTGAGCTTGTCGTCTGCCTTGAGCAAGTGACATATTTTTCATACCGACAGCATCATTTCAAAGAGGTCCTGCCTGGGTGAGGACTTACAGGTACGACGTGAGACCATGTGATGCTTTTACAACCTTCATGTCTGAAGACTCAGCAGACAAGGCAGTCAGTATTGCTGTGTTAAGAGCCAAACTGCTCTGTAATGGCACACACTTAATACAGGATAAAGCAGGTATGTTTTATTTACACTAGATTCTTCAAACATTTGCAGCATATTGATTGCTCTTACTACATATTTATACTTACAGTGTTAGGGGGGGGAAAAAAAAAGAACAAAACCAAGCTAGAATATAGAAATGCAGCGCAAAGACTCCAGGACAGCCTGGACTCGGCCAGCTGAGGACGTCAGGGTTTTCTGGGGTTCATTATCTACTGCAGACTAAATTAAGTTGACTTTTGAATCCACATTTGCCCTGTTTCTTTGCTGTGACTTTTCCTCACTTCATTACAACAGACCAGAGGTGACACTTGACTTGTGTCCTCATGGTGAAGGGCTGATACTAAAGTGATGCTCTCCGGTAGACGAGGAACAGGGATGTGGGTAGCAAAAGACGAGCTAAAGAAGAGCAAAAGGGGGCCAAAGAGCAGAGTTTATGGCCATGTCTCAGGAATCACAGCAGATATTTAGGGACAGTCAGAGATGGTTATTTTCATCAGGCAGTTCTTGTTGAATTTCTCTGTAGCACATCTTACATTCTGTGCCGAGGAGAGGCTTCTAAGTCGAGCAGTGAGAAGAAGCTACACTGATACAGGACTGGAAGGACTCTCTTACATCACTGAGTTATCCCCTCTGCTGTCAATCAGAGGCATCATATTTCATAACTGCTCACAATTTACACACTGATGAAGTCCATAAATGTGCTTTTTCTTCTCAATGTCCCTACTGAAAATTACATTTCTCTGACTGCTAAAACTCTTCTGATTTCTGCCCCGCCAACAAAATTTACTTTTTGCTCATCTCTTAATGCAATTTTTATCAACATATATAGAATTCTTTGTTGCTCAGCTCCATTATGTATTTAGAGATGGTCCTGATCTTGTGAGCCTAAAAAATTTCCAGTCTCTAGTTTGCTCTTGTAAGATAGGCTTTGCATTTACCATGTCATCCTAGTTATCTTTTCATCTGTTATGGCTTAAATTTTAATATGGAATATAGGCGATTAGAACTGAATATAGTGTAAGAGCCCACCTCACCTTTATACATTAATGCTTTCCTACCTGTATCGGAAATACTATGCTTGCTATATTTTATGGTGTCTTTTTCACAGAGGCATCACACTGACATCTCAAAATCATCTTCTAAGTATCACTCATTTGAAAAAAGCTCAAAAATCTATCAGGTCTGTTTACTCTACAAAAAGCATGAGTCAGGCCTTGAAAAAAGGGTGATATTATCTACAAAAAACCCTGTTCAGATGTCAGAAAAGCAATATGCTACAACTCCTTTTCTCTGATGTTCAAAGCAATGTAAACAATAATATGAGCTTCTTGTTAGTGTCCCAAGTATCCTTTACCGTAGTTTGACTTTTTAAATGCAGCCAAGATTAGTTCGATCTGGCTTGTGTCGTCTAAATGAACAGCCAGCCACAGCCAGTTTTGCCTGTGAGGTTAATTTTTCTCTGGTGCTGTTGTCCTTGCTGTTAAGTGCAATGGTAGCAATGCCGCTGAGTATTGCCTCTTGCACTGGTCAGCCTAGGTAGATCAGATTTTGAGCTTCTACCTTCAGCATCTGAATACCACGACAGAGCCAGCGACTCCAAAACCTATTGAAAGAGCAGAGAATGGATTGCTCACTTCTTGCATGCATTTAGGTCACAGGGACCACTGGAGAAATGTTTCTTACCTGTCTGCTCTCAGCAAGAGCCGAATTGTCACGTGCCGATACTGTTAACAAAGCACGGAGGCCCCAAGCGCCCATCTATCTCTGGAAGGCTCAGTTACAGCTGAAAAAGAATATTTGGAGGTCTGTTAGAGAAAAGAGGCATCTTGGATAGACTGCTCCCCCCCTTGTCTCCTCCCTCACAAAGAAGTGACCTTTTAAAATCTCTTATCTAGAAGCTTCGGTTTAAAGAGCCACTGACGCCTCTTGGAAAACACTGAAAAGCTCTTCAGAAACAGTTCTGCAGCTCCTAGCGTCCTGGGTCCCTTTCTTCCCTCTTTCTCTTTCATTGCTTGATAAATTTGCATTAGAAAAGGTCGTTCCTCAGCAGCTTCCCCGTTTGCTGAAGTCACAGTCTGATGCTTCAGCAAATAGCTGCTGTTGCAGTGTTTGGGCCAGAGCCACTCACAGCATCTCCTGGACCAGCGGGAAGTGGCCGGTGTAGAAGCAGCTAAATGAGATATTTTTTTTGTCAGGCCGGAATTTGGGCCTGAGGAAGGAAAGGCCAAGTGGATCAAATGTTCCTGAAGTTGTCAGTATCTAAGCTGAGTGAATTTGAGGGATGAATCTGCCTAATCAAGGCTCTTCTGGTGCGACCTGCAAGTGCAACGTTTCCCAGCTGCTAGAGGCTGTGTCCTCAAAAAGCCACACTCCAACTGAGAAATTTGGGTCTCTAGCCAAGGTGGCCAAACTTCCGTGTATTTCAACTCTGACAACCCAAACTGTCTTAGAAAGACTTTTGTGGGCCAGTCTGAGGGGAAGGGATGTGTGTCTTTTTCATATTTGCAAGGCAGGAGAATTAATCTGGTAATTTAATAGATTTTAGGGCTAGAGGGAGTCAATGCCCTTTCTTGTCTTGTTAGGCTTCTTGCAAAAACTAACGTGGTTGAAGTACAGCTGCTTGAGTGGCTGTGGATAAAGCGGGATACCACAGACTGTTTCATTCCTAATGAGATCCTCGGCACTGGTGAGGCCACGTCTGGAGTGCCATGTCCTCTCTGAGGCTCTTCATCGCAGCAGAGACACGGCCACGCCGGAACGAGCCCCTCAGAGGCCACGAGAGCCTGGAGAACTTGAGATATGAGGAGACGCTGAGGGAACTGGGTTTGCTCAGCCCAGAAAAAACTAAAATACCAAGGGCTGACGGTGGGCTAAGTCCTGTGACCAGCACAAGCTTTGCAATAGTGCTCATGACTCCCATTTGGACATGTTTTTCTTTCTAGAGCTGTGGCTCTCAGCAGGCTTTTGCTGGTCAGCCCTCCTGCTAGTCAAGGGATGTCTTCAGCTAGTTTTCTTGAAGTGACAACTTTTCCAAGTTAAGTCCAAATGTCATCGCTGCTTTCTTAGTGACTAGCTAACGCCAGCGCGATATCATGTACAAGTAAATAATGCTGTAGTGTTTGAGTAATTCTTCCTTGTGATAAATTATCCTTTGATCAAGTTTTCTTTTTTGTAAGGTTTCTATTGTAAGTTATTTTGATTCATGCAGCCAATCTCATATTCTCAAATATTAATGAATGTCTCTACTGTTCTTTCTACTTGAGAGGAAGTAGTAATTTTTAATACATATCAAGCATATTATGTAAAATAAAGATAGTCTTTGGAAATACAAATGTGTGGTTAGTAATTAAGATTTGGTTACTAGCCCCAGATGCCCTTATCTACACTGAATGTCTTCTTTCAAGCATAATACTTTTCTGTTCCCCCTCAAACATGCGCATAAACGTATGTTCCCACAATTCTCTCAGATTTTAACTGCTTTAGGACAGTATTTTTCCTGTGAATGTGCTCATGCTTACTTGAACCGCTGTTGACCTCCAGTCTTGTTGGAAAGGTCCTAAGTGCAAAAGCTGATTGTCCGGGAACGGGGCAGTCACGGAGAGAGCAACACCTCAGCGGGAGCAGCCGGAGCAGCACCGTCCGCCTTTCACCCAGGAGAAAAGGCAGCAGCAGACTCTGCCTCACAGCCCATTTCTCCTGCATGCTTGGAAGGGTCTCCCAGGCTGAATACCGGAGCAGATCCTTCTTGATGCTCTTGTTCAGTTCAGAGCCTCCTTGCAAACCCTCTGTCTGGAGCTCCAGCAGCCGCTGTTGGGCAGAGACAGTCTGAGCCGCCCATCACAGCAGACACCACTGCGCTGTGATCTGAACCCCCACCCACGGGCTGAAACACATCTTCTACTTGAAATATCTGTAGTTATATCTTTTTTTTTTTCTTCCAGAATTGCTTTGGCAGACTAAAATACTGTGGCATTCCTACTCCTGTCACTTCTCCTACCTCTAGGGCCAGCTCAGAGCACCTGGGGTGGACTTGTGGCCCACCAGCACCACGAACTGCCTCTTCCCCCTGTTCAGCAGCACCTGGGAGGCTTCTGCTGCAGCCCAGCTCAGACCATAGCTGGCATCTCACGTTTTATCCCAGACCTGTCCTTTTCCTCCTTTTGTTTTCAATCGCAGAGATCATCTGTAGAGCTGCTCGGAAAGCATGGACCAAATAAAGCCAGTGGTAGGCACCCGGAGGAGCCTGAGGGCCAGCTGTTGGAAGGTGACCATTGCTGCCGCCGTTGTGGGTAGCGTGACGGCTCTCTACCTGGGGATCCTGCTGGGTGAGTGCACAGCTGAGTATGTTCTTTCAATTTACCCATTGCAATAGAGAAATGGTCTGCATGTGCCATAGGCTTAGAGCAAAACCCTCAAACATCTTCTGCTGAGGACAGAATCTCACTTGCACACACGCACATGCTGAATGGCATGTATTTACCTCACATTTTTAATGCTATTTGACTCTAATGCACTTTATCTTTAATGTTGCATGGATCTATTCCTCTTTAATTTCTCCCAGTGACTCCCAGACTTCTTGTAGCTGGACCTTGCTGCTCCAGCCATCTCCTGTTCACTGCCCCACTCAAGCATACAACCACGGTCTCCTTGGCTCCCCCACCTCCCTCCTACTGCCTCTGGCTCCCCTTGGCCAGGTGTCACCCCGGTACAGCACCCTGTACGTGCCTGGCAGCACCTGACAAGCCTGGCAGAGCCCCCAGCCCCGCTCTACTGTGTGGTAGCACCGGCTAAGCTGGTGCACCTTGGTGCCTGTGAAGGGGGGGGTCTGGGCTCCATCCGGCCCTGCTCTTCCTCACTGCATCCTCATCCCACCTGACATCCAGGCCCTCCTCAGCCAGGACCTCCAGAGCTAGTGCCCCTGCCCGGGAGCACAGAGCAGCTTTTCGAAGGCTCCTGTTCCAAGTGAGGCTTCGTCTGTGGCTTCAGTGTTGAGTACAACTTTCCCAGCCCGTTTCTGTGCGGATGGGGACTGCACACCCAGGCTGTGCCCATCTATTCCCGAGCCTTGTCTCAGGCTCAATAACATCCTACAGTTTTAAAGGTCAAATTAGATAAGGATTCAGTGCAGTTTTCCTCTGCATGTGCATGGAGTAGCCCAGCACGGCTGTACGGCACTCCCAAGGCTCCGCAGTGGTGGTCAGGGACAATCGAGCTGCTGAAAATCGAGGGGGGTTAAAGGACGTGATGAGATCTGTGTTACAAAGCGGGCACTGTGGCCCCCAAACCTCCACGTTTCTTTTGTGCCTCTGATAGAAACCTTCCCTCTCTGGCAGCCTGTCACCCTGCAGCAGAGACCAGCTTCGAACACACAGTGGAGCTGAGAGGGATCGCATTCAACAGCAGCTTGCAAATGGAAAACTCGGACTATTACAGGGCGCTGACTCCCGCTCTTGAGCGGCTGGTGAGTTGAGCCAGGCTTGCCATGCACAGCGCGGCTCCGCAGACCCAGGCTTGGCACGAGGCAGAGCCGGGAGGCTCCCGCGTAGCCCGCGCTCCTGCATCGCTCAGGCCAGGCTGTCGCAGTTCCCCAGAGACCAGCCCGGCTGTCCTCAGCCAGCAGAATCTGGAGAAAATGCCAAGAGCAGGAGGAAAACAGGCGGTTCAAATATTGACAGGCGACACTGGGGACTGAGCTGCAGCTTAAGAGGCCCCGTTAGTTAAAGAGGCCCTGAGAGACATTTGTAGACTGGGAAATGTGTGCTAAGGTCTGGTCCTTGCAAAAAAAGAGGTGGTGGGAAGGCGTAAAGAAGGGATGTGCTGCCTCGTGCCTTGAGCCACAGTGGGAAAGGAATTATACACATGCCCAGGTGAGACTGACTCAGGAGCTCCTGCTACTTGTGGAGACAAGAGGAAATGCTTCAGGTATCTCCAGCTCCCTGCAGAATCTCAGGCATCATCCAGTCCTATCTCCCTCAGGTTTTCTGCGTGGGGAAAACGGGGTGAGTGTGTGACCATCATTCTTCACTTTGCAGTTTCTCTCCAGTTTCCAGGACTCCCAGCTGGACTCGAGCTGCACTGGTTGCACCATCCTGGGCTACAGGTGAGTGGAGACTGTTCTCCCTTCAGACTGTGCAGGCTACCACGGATACGTGATCTTGCTACCCTGAAACATGGGTTTTTTTTTTTTTTTTCAAAACAAGTACAAAGAGAAACTGCTTTTCGGTCAAAGCTGGATTGTTTCTGGGATTGCACAAATGTTCTGGATTCTTTCACTTGGAAATGCAGTCAGAGAGGGTGAGGAAAGCGGTCTTGTTCAACCAAAGTTGAATTTTGGGCCAAAGAAGAAAAACTGAATGACCACTTCAATCCAGGCCACATCACCGGAGAATCTTCGGTCATGAATAACTGGAAATAGCTTTGTTTCTCCAAAGCTCTCTGTGGGCCACTAGCAGAGAAGCCGAGGCCAGTCATGTATGAGGCCTGTGCCTTTTACTGACCGTAGAGAAGAAGTGCTCGGTGATCCTCTTTGTCTTCCAGCAGGAATGGAAACTCGAGCGTGCTTGTCCGTTTCCGCCTCCGCTTTGCCCCCCAGGATTCCCAGCCTCTGAGCTCTACGGCGGAGGAAGAAGCTCTCAGACACGGGCTGGCTGCTGCCCTGCGTGAGCAAGGTCTCTCCCTGGCTGCCTACGGGACAATATCCTCAGCTTCTCTTACAGGTACGCTCCTCCCAGCATTGCCAGGAAACCAGAGCAAGCTGCTCCATGCAAGCACTGCTGTCAGCACAGGTCACGCTAGCAGAACCACAAACCATCGCTCAGATAGCCAGACTGGCTCAGGGCGTTAGCTTTACATGCCCAGTCAATGCTTCATGCCCAGCCGCAATGTCACCGCAGGGGATCTCCCCCTAGCCGTGTGCCAGGGAAAGCAAGAGCCAGCCAGGCAGGAGCAGGAGATGCAGCAGAGCCTCTGCCAGCCCTGCGCAGGAGCAGAGCGGTCATGAAAGCCTGCAGCTCCTGCAACCCCAGCTTGGGTCACCGTCATTGTCTTCCTTTCCCTCCACTTTGTTACAGGTCCAAGCGAGGTTTCTCCATACAGACCTGGGCTGAAAACAGGTAATCTCAATCCACCCTGGCAGTCTGGAGCTCAGACTTTCTTTGGGTCTTGATAAGCACAGCTGAGATATGGCTTGGCCACAGACAGCATCATCAAGGCAATAACTGGAAAAGACAAGAGTAAAGGTAGAGTGCAGAGACCCAATGCCCTGCAGGCATCTTCCACCATCACCGCTGGAGGCAGAGAGACCCTCACACTGCCTTTGTAATATTGTCAATCCCCTAGGCATGAACCTGGGGAAGCCAGGACACCAGCGATGTCCAGGATGACCCTACTGCAGGTGCTGACAGGGATGCAGGTCCAGGGACTAGCCCGTAAGCTCCTGGTGGGCTGGAGTGCTGCACAAGCTTTGTCTGTCCACAGGCTTCTGGGAGCAGCTCAGGAGGCAGTGGCTGGGTTTGGGATACTACCTGAGACCTTTCTCTCATGACTGGAATTGCTTTAAGGGGTTTTGGACAATCTCATGATGGGTCAGTGATTTGCAAGCTCTTTCCAGGGTTGCAGGGTAAAGCCTGCTCTCCTGTAACAGCCCTAGCAATGCCCCGATGCTTGGGCGTGTGCTGGGAGCCTGCACTGAGCTGAAGCAGATTTTCCCACTTGTCACAGAGAGACCTTTGCAACCTGTGCCTGGTTCTCCCTGGGACAGGGTCCAGCTGCAGGAGTCCACTGCACTTGCACGAGCTCTCTCCTGCCTTTCAGGCTGTGGGGTCCGTCCTGCCATGCAGACTGCCTCCAGGATAGTAGGAGGCTCGGAAGCATCCAGAGGGGAGTTTCCATGGCAAGTCAGCCTGCGGGAGAACAACGAGCACTTCTGCGGTGCCGCAGTCCTCACGGAGAAATGGCTGGTGTCGGCCGCTCACTGCTTTACGGAGTAAGCTCTAGCTAGGCTCCTTTTCTTGCCCCGTTTCCAAAAGCTGCCATCTCATAAGGCTCTCACTGTGCTCAGACTGCTCAGTCACTGTTGGATTCCCTGCCCTGCCAGCGTTAACCATGGGAAACTCATGTCCCGAAGCGGATAGCCGGGGGACAGGCAGGACAGGGCACCAAAAGGCAGGGAGATGGCATCACCTGCAGTAAGCACGTCAGCTGTGGTTTGCAGGGCAATTCTGCCGGCTGCAGCTCTGCACAGTCCCATCTGTGTCTTCCAGGTTTCAGGACCCAGCCATGTGGGCAGCTTACACTGGCACCACTTCCCTCAGCAGTACCGATAGTGGCGCAGTGAAAATGGGCATCGCAAGGATCATCTCCCACCCCTCCTACAACGCGGACACAGCTGACTATGATGTGGCCGTGCTGGAGCTGAAGAGACCTGTGGCCTTCACCAAGTACATCCAGCCCGTGTGCCTGCCGGACGCTGGGCATCACTTCCCCACCAGAAAGAAGTGCCTTATCTCTGGCTGGGGCTACCTCAAGGAGGATTTCTGTAAGCCGAGTCTGGCGGGCGGTAGAGGAGGCATGGCGGGGCAGCAGCAGAGCAGAAGCACACCGGGGAAAGCTGGAGAAAGGCAGTGGGGTTGTGCTCTGGCCAGGCAACGTGGGCTGTAACACAGGGAGCTGCTCCCACCACAAGACTGCATGGGGGGAGCTCACAGTCACGTCTCTTCCATTTAGTGGTGAAGCCAGAGTTCCTGCAGAAAGCAACAGTGGAGCTGCTGGACCAGACGCTGTGCTCCGGCCTCTACAGCCATGTCCTCACGGAGAGGATGCTGTGTGCTGGCTACCTGGAGGGGAAGATTGACTCCTGCCAGGTGAGAAACTACCCAGGGGAGCTGGCACACCTCTCCAAATGAGGCTTTTCCTTCCCCGTATGCACCCGTGTATTCAGGTGGCTCTTTTGGCTGCTTAGCTACTTTTCTCTATTTCCTGAGTCATAAAACAGGGCTGATGTTACAGACCTACCTGGCAAGTCCTCAGATTAAAGTCACTTTACCACTGGCAAAGGGCAGCAGTGGAAGCTAAAACATCCACAGCAGTTTTTGATGAATAATTTGGTGGTTTCCCCAGCTAGCATTTATCCAGCCTGAAATTGCATTTCATCACCTGGAGAAAATCCTGACTTTCACAATGTGTGGGGAGAAAGCACTTTGCTGTGAGCCACGGAAGCTAAATCAGAGCTGCTCTGCTGCTTCTGCTCCTCTGCTTAAAGGCCTGCTGGCAGTGGGAGTGCTGAACCTCCCAGCTTTGATTTTTATGGAAAAGCGAGAGAGGAATGCTGCACCCTGGCAAACAGCTGCAGAAGAAAAGAAGAAATATTAGATGGGAAGTGGAAGAAGAAGAAAAAGAAAGGAGGGAGAGAAAGCAAAAACATGTGCCCACCAGCAGAAATGAATGCTTGAGCCAAAGCATGAAAAGCTGTGAGAGGAAGAGAGTGATTTCCATGGCTGCTCCTGCAGCATGACAGATCATCCCAAACCTTTGGAGGCACTGCACTTCTGTGGTGTCAGTGCTTCGTACTTCTGCAAATACTCAAAAACTAGGTGCAGAACAAAAACACTGGGGTAGGAGACAAGGCTGAAAGGGTTGAGGTTGGACGATGAACTCAACCTATCCTTCCTTACCACAGAATCACAGAATGGTTGAGATCAAAAGGGACCTTTAAAGATCATCTAGTCCAAACCCTCTGCTCAAGCAGGGTCAACTACAGCAGATTGCCCAGGACACTATCCAGCCAGCTTTTGAATATATCCAAAGATGGAAACTCTACAACCTCTCTGGGTAACTTGTTCCAGTGCTTGGTCACTCTCACAGCTTATATTCAGATAGAATTTCCTGTGTTTCAGTTTGTGCCTGTTGCCTCTTGTCCTATCACTGAGCACCACTGAAAAGAGTCTGGCCCCATCCTCTTTACACTATTTCCCAAGATATTTACACACATTGATGAGATCCTCCCTCAGTCTTCTCTTCTCCAGGCTGAACAGTTCTAGTTCTTTCAGCCTCTCCTCATATGAAAGATGCTCCAATTCCTTCATCATCTTAGTAGTCCTTCACTGGACTCGCGCCAGTAGCTCTCTTGTACTGGGAGCCCAGAACTGGACACAGTACTCCAGGTGTGGCCTCATCAGGGCTGAGTAGAGGAGGAGGATCACCTCCCTCCACCTGCTGGCAATGCTCCTCCTAATGCAGCCCTCCGTACCTTTGGCCTTTTTGGCCACAAGGGCATGTTGCGTGGTCAACTTGGGGTCCCCCAGGACCCCCAGGTCCTTCTGCACACAGCTGATTTCCATCAGCTCCGCCCCGAGCCCGTACCGGTGCATGGGGTTATTCCTCCCTAGGTGCAGGACCCTGCACTTCCCTTCGTTGATCTTCATGAGGTTCCTTCTTTCCCATCTCTCCAGCCTGTGGAGGTCCCTCTGAATGGCAGCACAGCTCTCTGGTGTATCAGCCACTCCTCACAGTTAGGCTGTCAGGTTGGTTAAGCCTTTGTGAATCCATGCTGATTACTCCTGATCACCTTATCGTTCATTTGCTTGGAAATGGTATCCAGAATTAGCTGCTTCATCACCTTCCCAGGGATCGAGGTGAGGCTGACTGGCCTGTAGTTCCCTGGTCCTCCTTCTTGCCCTTTTTGAAGACTGGACTGATGTTTGCTTTCTTCCAGGCACCTCTCCTGATCACCATGACCTTTCAGGGAACCACAGGCCAAATCAAGAAAACATGCGAACATTAGCAGGGCCTCCCTGGATTGTGTATCATGCAACAAATACCCATCAGCTTGATGTTCAGGTGTTGCTGGTCTTAACCTTTAAGAGTAGTAGCTTAGTAAATCGTGAAACCAGAAGAAATACTTGCCCTAGATTTATGGGGAAGGTCCTTGTGCTCTTCTGGCATATCAAGGGCACAAGGTTACTGCTTAATAGCAGGACAGTGTGGTCCTGCTCGAAAGGTCCACCCAAAGGACAGCACAGGAGATGCTTCACTCATCACTGGGATGGAGATCAGCAGAGGTGAGGGGGACTATACGGGGACAAAGGGATACAGAATGGTGGAGGTATGCTGAGGGCAGCCAGAGCAGACTCAGAGCTTAGCCAGAGAAGGCTCATCATCTGCACTTCTCTTGCAGGGTGACTCTGGTGGGCCCCTGGTTTGTGAAGAACCATCCGGCAAGTTTTTTCTAGCAGGAATCGTGAGCTGGGGAATTGGCTGTGCTGAAGCCAGGCGGCCTGGGGTTTACACTCGTGTTACCAAAATCAGAGACTGGATCTTCGATGCTATTTCTGCCTTCCCTAACTCCATAATGCACACTGGCCCACTAACACACTCCAGCACTAATAGCACCACGGTCACCTCTGAAGATCTCAGCAACACCACCACTGGGGCAATCCCCAGCATTTCACCAGCTCCAGCCACCAGCAAGCCAGCTACTGCTTCCAGGCCACAAGGTACGAGGTGGCCACAGAGCGGGTGCAACGGGGCAGGAGTGGGTGGTACAGGTCCAAGTGTAGGGTTTAGTCTTCCGCTGAGCTGAAATAAGCTTTGTCAGGGTGGCACACACAACCCTCAGCTAAGTGCTAAAGGCCAGGCTGCCCCAGCTTAGCTCAGAGCAGAGTGGCCAAGTCACTTGGTACTTGTGCAGACAAGTTTCATGGGCTCACTTGCGTGTGCAACTGAATGTGTAATTTTGTGCCCACCACCAAGCTCCAGCAGGCCCAGGACACCTGGCAGATGCAGGGTACTAAGACTCACCAGTGTCCGATACTGCTTAACATGTTGACCAGACACTCACTTTTCTTTGCCACCCAACAGTCTCCCAGCAGTTCAAGTTCAATGGCTGCAGCTTCGCAGCAGCTGTGTATCATCTCAATGAGGGGAGGTTTCTACAGGAGGACCGTTAGCTCCCAGAAGCCCTCCCAGCAGCTCTGCAGGGAGATACAGATGATGGGCATTTTTCTAAATTGAGGATTACCTTTCTATCTGGAATGGCAGGGCTAAGGGGCACAGAGATGCCGATTACTCTCCCTTCAAGAGAGGCACAGGCTTAAGGGCCTGCCAAGAGCAAGTCTCAGAACAGCAGTGAGGGTGAAGGCCATGTATGGTTGTGCCCAGCCACCACCAGAAATCCCCAAGATCAGCAGGCAGGGCTTGGGCAGATGCCTCAGACTTTGGCCCTGACTTGTCCCTGCCCAAACTTACCAGCTAGAGAAAGCAAAAGTCACTCCTTACTTGTCTTCTGCTAGAAATACTCACAAGTCACGCTTTGGTTTTTGTTCAGAGTGCGGAGGACGACCTGGGCTCTCCAAACCCAGCAAGATTGTGGGAGGAATGGATGCTTCCAGTGGAGAGATCCCCTGGCAAGTCAGCCTGAAAGAAGACTCAAGGCATTTCTGTGGAGCCACCATAATTGGGGATCGCTGGCTGCTGTCAGCAGCTCACTGCTTCAATCAGTAAGATCTCATCCATGCCAGGGTGTGGGTGGATGGCAGCGTCTGTTGCTGTGCTGTTGCGGTTTGCTTGGCCATTGACACAGACCTGCACAAGTCTACACGGCTGTGCAGCCAAACCCACAGCTGTGGCACACACTGGACACCAATTTTTGCCATAGCTAGAGGTTAATTGTAAAAGGGGTTTTGTGGAGAGGCTGGGATGAGGCAGGGAAGGGTTAAAATGTCCTGGACAGGGAGTGAGGACAACATACCTGGGAGGGGTGGCTGTTCGGGAGATGTCCACCATGTGCCACTGTTGGAAACAAGTTCTCTGGGCCTGACTCCTTAGGGCCACTCTTGTGTGTGCTGGGCTCTGCTTTGGCGAAGTAAAATTTCAAACACTGATGATTTAAAGTTGCTTGTGATTTAAACAGTTAAGGAGCTCAGAATTCATGCTAGGCATGTGTGTGTGAGCATGTATGTTTAGGATTATGTATTTGCAGGACAAAGCCAGAAGAAATCACAGCCTACATGGGAACTACAACACTAAACGGAACAGATGTGAACACAGTGAAAGTCAATGTAACAAGAGTGATCGAACATCCCCTCTTCAACCCTATCATTCTGGACTTTGATGTTGCTATTTTAGAGCTGGCAAGACCCCTTGTCTTCAACAAATACATCCAGCCTGTCTGTCTCCCACTCACTGTGCAGAAGTTTCCTGTCGGCAAGAAGTGCCTGATTTCTGGGTGGGGTAACACCCAAGAAGGCAACGGTAAGCAGCGATGTTTTACCAGCTGATTTGCTCTGGAGCATTGACAGATTCAGTGGCCAAAGCCTGTACCATTGTGACCCAGGAAGTCCTGGGAGCATACAGGAGCCTGTAACAGGGACAGTCAGGAACTCACAGGAACATGGGAGCCAAGGGCAAGAATAAAGGTATGTGGAACACGACCTTAAATTGCAGTTATTTAGAAGCCACCAGCAAACAAGAAAATGGAGATATCAGCTTGGCAGGAACCAGGAGGAACCAGCTGGGATCCCCTAAATACTTCTCCCATATTAAGCAATGGTGGCTCATTGCCTTGTTGGCCTCCTGTGGATTCCCCAGCAGGACAGTACATCTGCCTCAGTGACCAGGCAAGGCTTTGTCACAAGGATGTTCCAAGCAATTAGAAAGAGCTAGGACCCAATTGTAGCAAGAGAGATCGAAGGTGGCACATGTGCTACCAAAGAAGTCTTACTGTCCCTCAGCAGTCAGCAAGGGCCCACAAACTGTCAAGATAGCAGAAAACTTGCTGCACACAGGTACAAAACTGTGCCCTGATAAGCCAGGAGCTTCAGGGCTGCAGAGTCAGCTCCTATCTGGGATTAAAGCCTGTTTTTCAGAAGTAGGTGTTGAATCAGTCTAAAGGCCTTTAGCTCCCACTTCCCTCTGCTGCACTCACTAATCCCTTTGTTTTCTTGCAGTCACCAAACCTGAGAGCCTGCAGAAAGCCTCTGTGGGCATTATAGACCAGGAGACCTGCAACTTCCTCTACAACTTCTCCCTCACTGACCGGATGATCTGCGCTGGCTTCATGGAAGGGAAGGTAGACTCATGCCAGGTAAGGGTCTGATGTTTCTCCACTCCTCCACAGATTGCTCCAGAGAGCTGGACTAATTCAGAGTCTCAGCATTGCCTTGGGCAATCTTTACTGAGCTGCTGTAGCCAAATTGCAATCAACATGTACCTTAGAGCAAAAAAGAATGGCCAGCTGCCCTGGAGCTTGAGAAAGGTAAATGAAGCTCCATCAAGTTGAGCATTACTTAAGCCAGAATCTTGCTGCTCCAGTCTGGGAAAACTGGAGCTCTGGGAGAAACAGTCTCTCCTCCTGTGGCAGTGAGACAAAGTGGTAGTGGTTGGCTGCTCTCCTTCATAGACAGTTGCTGCCGGGAGCAGTTAACTTCCATGCCAAATGCCTTACGGGTATCTGTGTGATCAGGTTAAGCCATTGACCCCAGTTTCAGCCCATCCACTCGTGTCTCACATGCACTGCATGGGAGCAGACAGCCCGTCTGGGCTGGGTGGGGGATCTTCAGAGACTGGAGAGAGGGGAATTGGGTGCTAGCTAAACCCTCCCGGTGCGGCTGAGGAGCTCCAGGCAGACCCGTCTTGGGGAAGGGTGGGCTGAGCAGTCCTGGTCTTGCTTCTCCCTCAGGGAGATTCTGGCGGGCCCTTGGCCTGTGAGGAAACCCCAGGCGTGTTCTACCTGGCTGGCATCGTGAGCTGGGGAATTGGCTGTGCCCAGGCTGAGAAACCTGGCGTGTACTCCAGAGTTACCAAATTCAAAGACTGGATCCTGGATACCATGGCACAGTTGCCCAGTCCAGGCACAGGCACCTCTTCCAGTTCAGCCATCACCAGCGCTTCCACCGCAGCCATCTTCACTGCCCTGCCCAGCACAACTCCCCTGCCCAGCACAACAAGCCCAATCAACCAAACCACCCTGAGGGTGAAGACCACCACAACCAGGAAAGAAACCTCCACAGCTCTGAAAACTGGGCCTGCCACCCCCACCCAAACCCCAGGTAAAAGTTCACTGATGACCAATTTATTGCCATGCTGGTAGGTGACCTCCAGCCCCCGGCACGGAGACTACTAAGCAGGCCATGGGTTATTGCCTTCCAGTGGTGCCTTGTACCAGCCTCACCTTCAAGTGCTCCAGCAAGGTCTGTATTGGAAAAGTAAATCCCGAATGTGATGGCATTGTAGACTGCAGCAACGGCTCCGATGAGCGCAACTGTGGTAAGTACTCCTTGGCCGCGTGCGACTGCTGCTGACCCTTATCCCACAATACTCAGACTCCACAGCGCAGCCCTCGTATACTTCAGTCCATCAACCTCACATGGGCTGTCTTGGGCCCCTAGCTGTACCACTGGGATCCCGGGCCACCTCTGCTCATCAGCACCCTGGAGCTCTTACTCGGCTTGTCAGAGTCAGGATATAAACGAGATAAATCTGGACAAGTGGGGTACAAATTTTCTGCCAGGGAATGCGGCTTCTTCTGTTTTATAAACAGCTGTCCAGTTCCCCAGCATGTGGGCCTTCTGCCCAGCCAGTACAAGTTGCATGACAGCTCTGCAGAATGCGGCAGCCCAAAACACACACCTTGCCATCACCAGGACTGCTCCTTGGGCCGCACTTGCTTGCACCCTTGCTCTACAACGGCTCAGCCAGCCCATCCAAATTTCCCCTCCTCGCATAGCAAGTCCCCAGAAGATGTGATGTGTGATAACAAGGAAGAGCTTCCAAACCGTACCACATCTGCCAAGCCTTGTCACTGGCAGCTAGAAGAAACTCATCACATCCTACTGCCATGTCTGTCTGCTCAGAAGGCTGCCCCATGGCAGGAGCCATGGAAGGAGGACAGACCGCCCTCATCACTTACAGTTACTTAGCACACCGTTGCCTCTTTTTCTGTCCCAGACTGTGGCTTAACTACTGCTCTGGCCTTCAACAAGATCGTGGGCGGCAGCACTGCAGCTCGGGGAGAATGGCCGTGGCAAGTCAGCCTCTGGCTTCGGCGGAAGGAGCACAAGTGTGGGGCTGTCCTCATTGCTGACCGGTGGCTGCTCTCTGCAGCTCACTGCTTTGATATGTAAGTCTGACATGGGCTGGTAAAGCCTGCCTGCCCTTGGCCTCATCCCCATCTGCCCACCTGCCCTCCCCTTCCTTGCAGTTTAGCACCACAGCTGGGAGGCTGTGCCCCACTGGAAGCACACACTACTTATTAGAGACGTGCTCCTGCAGGTAAGTCCTCAGAGGAGTGGGTATGTCTGCGGTATGAGGGAGCTAGGGGCCTTGGCCTCACAGCTCATGGCCACAGTGCATCCCAGCCCCAGAGCAAGTGGGAGAACGGACGTTTTGCTAGGCCATGCTCCTAACAGCCAGGTTTGCTCTCTTTCTGCAGTTACAGCGACCCCAAAATGTGGGTGGCCTTTCTAGGAACACCCTTCCTGAACGGCATCGACGGGAAAGTGGAAAAAATATTCCGTATCTACAAGCACCCGTTCTACAATGTCTACAGCCTGGACTACGACGTGGCACTTCTAGAGCTCAGCATGCCTGTCAAGTTCAGCAGCACCATCAAACCCATATGTCTCCCAGATAATTCACACATTTTCCATGAAGAAGCTAGATGCTTCATCACAGGCTGGGGCTCCACAAAGGAGGGAGGTACTGGCTGAGAGGGCTCCCTCACACACACCGTGGCCATGCTAAGTGCTATCTACCCTATGCACCCATGTCTCCCATTCCACTGCCCTAGCACCCACGCCAGGCTCTGCCCTGCAGGGGATACCAACCTGGGTAAGGCCTGGTATCACCACAATCTCCTCTCCAGCTGTTAAGGACTGTACCCATCCATCTCTACACCCTCTTGTAGCCTTCCCAAGCTTTCTACATGCTAGCCATCACACTCCCCCATCCCTGTAACAGCTGTTCCAGCTGTGCTCCCGCAGTATGAGCACCACCCTTGCTCTGCTGGGGAGGAACCAGGCCTGGATCACTTCCCCAATGCAGATCTCTCCCTCCGACAAGAAAGGAAGGCAGCAGAGACCCCACTCCCACACATTCTGCTGTTTCCGACATGCTCAGCACCAGGATAACAGCAGTCACTTACCTCCTCAGGTCTCATGTCAAAGCATCTGCAAAAAGCAGCCGTGAACATGATTGGCGACCAGGCCTGCAAAAAGTTCTACCCTGTCCAGATCAGCAGCAGGATGGTGTGTGCTGGTTTCCCACAGGGCACCGTCGACAGTTGCTCAGTGAGTGTGAGAGCAGCAAATGCTGCTGCTGGGACAGGGCAAACTTATGGTAAAGTTCCCTGGCCACATTCTCTCAGGAGGGCCTTGCCCTGCCTTCCTAGCTCAGCCCTATCTGTCCCTCCATCTCCACTGCCTGTTGATCTCACCTGGCTCTATCCTGCACGTATCCTGCTCTGTGACAAGTTGGGGAAACACACAGTAACACCAAGCAAGATGCCACAGGGAGCCCATTCTACGGCTCTGTTCTGCCTCTGAAAATGTTCTTGCATGTCCCAAACCCCCAAGCTCAGTTGTGCATGCAAGTACATCACTGAGCAGCCCTCCAGCTGGGGAGCAGGCTCCTGGGAAGGTGGGGAACAGGACGGCAAATCCCTCCATGTCCCAGAGATCAAGAAATCTCAGTTGGGGGGGGCTGGGCCGGGCTGGCTTGGCTGCCTTTTTTGGCTTGATACAGGACCCTTTTTGTCTCTCTGCAGGGCGATGCAGGTGGGCCTCTGGCATGTAAAGAACCCTCAGGGAGGTGGTTTCTAGCAGGAATCACGAGCTGGGGCTATGGCTGTGCCAGGCCGTACTTCCCTGGTGTCTACACCAAAGTCACAGCTGTCCAGGGTTGGATCGCACAGAACCTCAAGCTCTGAAGCTGCATTTCTCCACTCAGGGAAGGAGACGAATGAGAGGAGTAATTGCCAGGAGATGCACTAACCCCTCAGTTCTTGCACATTTTCTTGATGCTGCAAAGGGGTGAAGATGACCTGCAGTTGCAGGTGTTGAGCAAATGCCAGTGTTGTATGAACCACTGCAGTCTTGACACCAGGGCATTTGATAACTGCTTTGCATAGAGAGGTGCAATTCTAGAGGATTTTTCTATAAATAAATGAGGCCTGTCCCATCTTAAGACCTGGCCAAACATTGTATGCATTAAAAACCTAGTGTTTCAAGTAAAGGAGTGCCAGAAACATCAGCCAGAGATTTATGTAGATTGGCTTATCTCTTGTCTATGAGCTGTCATCCCAAAGCCAATCCAAGAGACAAGTGGACTTTGTCCCAGCCCTGAGCTATGCCCTTGCAGAAGTCTTGAACCTCACTGCCCTGATGGAGCTGCCATGTTGTGCGATGGCTTTTGGAAAGGGTGTGCACAGTTTCCAGACTCCATGAAGGCACTGGTAGTTACTATTCAGCTCAGTAACGACCCACTGGCTCACCACTTGATCACAATGGAAGCTAGGACTAAAACACTTGGACGTCGGACTCTCCAAGCTCTCACCTCTATTAGGCAATCAGTACAGGCTTCTCACCCCCACAGCTACCTTTGAATAAGGGCACAGGTACCTAAATCAACAAAGAATAAGGCATAACCACACGGACCACTGTTGCTTTAGCTAAGTGGAAAGAATTCAGAGTGCCGAGATACCAGTCCACACATCCAATACACTCAGCGGACAGTCCAGTCCCATTATAGTAAGGCACACTGAGACGCCTGTGTTCACAAGAAATGCTGCAGGGCTCACGTGTCAGGTCTCACCCAGACTTAGACATCTCCTCACAGACTTGATCAGCTAAGCAGAATGCCAGTCAGTACTTCAAACCCCTTCCTAGACTTTGGCACTTAAGCTGTACCTCTGGGTATAGCAAGAGGTTTCTTCTTTCCCAACCCAGCTGGCAGTGAAACCCACTACTTTCCTAGCTAGAGCACTAGCAAGGTGGGAGACCTGGCTTCCAGGCATGACTCAGCTTAAGGTGGGTTCAGATCACACAACTGGAACTTTTTTGGGATGCTCCCTCCTGCAGAAACTAGACTGCTGCACAGTCACTACACAAAATTCATGCAGTCATAAAGAGAAGCAAAAAGGCCCATGAAAGAACATGGCTGGAAGGCAACTCATTTTTGAATATTTATTTTACCCAATCTGGATGTAAGATTCCAGTTTAGCTTCAAATTAGTCTGAACAAGCATTTACCTCCTCACAGATTATCTTACGTGGAGGCACTTTAGTTCCTTTATAGAAACCACTACACTGGAAGATTAAATGAAATCACATTCTCCCACATCCCCTTGAATGTCCTAACAACTCAGGAAAGTCACCCTCCCAGCCTGTCTCTGCCCCAGCAAACAGTGAAATATGTGTGAATACGGAACAGCTTCAACACAAGGGATTTCAAAAATGTCACTGCAGAGGGACAGACACTTTTAATCTCCAACACACTCATCTTCCAGCTGCTGTGCACATCACAAATCACACAGCATAGACTGCCCACTCCAGGAGAGGTGCGAAGGCTGAGCACAATACAGTGCTCGTCCCTAACACAGACCCAAGTCCTCCGCTGCAGAAATGCTCCTACTCACAAAATGAAACCTAGAAGACAGGCTCCAAGATGGAACACCCGTGCCAGAGCCAAACCAGAGTACAGAAAAGCATACCCACACAATACATGTTTCCTATGAAGAAATCAGTCTAAGTAGTTTTCAGCCCTTTTCATCCACAATCTATCACTCCCCATTTGCGCTTTACAGTTACTTACGAGGCTGTGCAGACCTGCTCCCCAGTGCACTGAGTCAAAGCCTACAAGCCCTAAGTAAGCTCCGCACACAGCTATATAAACACAAAGGAAGAGGTAGCGAGCTGTAGCCTATGGAGCATCTTACAGCAGCTCTTCCACTTACAAAAACAGACTAGGTAACTACCCAATAGCTGGGTTCTCGCTTGCTTTCTGGGGAAGGGGACTGTGTCAGTGGCTTGGCCTCTCTTTTCCACAGAAGGCTCTTTACCTCTTGCAGCCCTTTCAACAGGGCTTTATCAGCCACTATATGCTCTGGCCGGTCTGGACTGCCGGGAAGGGCAGCAGGTAAACCAAGCAGCTCACGGTGGCTCTCAAGGCTGGAAAATTCGCCCGCTCCTGGGCTCGGTGCTAATAAAAGCCAAAGGATGCAAAAGATTCAGTGAGGGTTTATTGCTCTGCCACGGCAGGGGCCGGAAAGGCAGCAGGATTTCGCCCCCAACCGCGCGGACTGGCCGCTTGTCCCTTCCCCGCAGGGTCCACCCCTGGTCCAGCAGCCGGGGCGCTTCACATGTTGGCTCTCTCCCGCTGCAGCCGGGAGTTGTAGGCTCGGGAAACCGTGTTCCAGGCGTCCATGTAGCGATCCATGCACATGGCGATGCACTTCTGCGGCACAGAGCGCCCTGAGCGGCCGCCCCGCCGGGAGCCCCGGGGAGGCGGCCCGCGGGGGGTCCCCCCCGTCCCCCCCAAGAGCGCTCACCTGCTCCGAGTTGTCCAGCGAGCCGCCGGGCTTGCCGATGCACTTCCGAAAGCACTTGTCCGTCATGCGCTGCGGAGAGAGGCCGTGAGGGGGGGGCCGCGTCCACCACGCCGCGGACGAGCCGCCCCCCCGGGCCAGGCCGCGCCGGCCGGTGCCCCCTCTGCTCCCCCCGGCCAGCCCTCGACACCCCTCGGCACAAGTAGGCCGGGCCGGGCCGCCCGCCGGCCCCCAGCGCAGCGCCGGCCTCGGAGCAGCCGCCGCCCGCCCTCCCGCCGCAGCCTCTCCTCACCTGCAAGAGCTCCTGCGCGTTGGCCACGGCGATCTGCACCTTCACTTGCTCCATGATGAGCCCCGCGTCCAGCTTCCCCCCCGCGCCGCCCGCAGAGCCGAAGTCGGAGCCGAAGCCGCTCTCCATGCCGCAGAGTCACCGCGGGCAGCGGCCCGCACGCGGCGCCGGGGAAAATGGCCGCTCGCTGGGACTACAGCTCCCAGCGTGCCCCGCGCGCGGGCCCCGCCGCTCCCAGCGCGCACCGCGCCGCACTCACCTGCGCGCCCCGGGGGGGGAGGGGGGAGGGGGGAGGGGGGAGGGTTCCATGCCGCTGATGCGGCTAATGCTAAACGCGGTTTCTCGGTTGCCCGTGGTATGACTTTGTGGTAGCACAGACTGGTGAAAAGAAATGGCCTGTGACCCCAGAAGACCGCACTGCTGTTTATCCAGAATCTCTGTATTACTCCTTTGACTGCTAGAAAATGGAGGTGTACGCGCTTCAGGCAGCAGCGGCTTGGCCAGCACAATCAGAAGGGCCAAATCGCTAACTGGAAATGTAGCTCAGGCTGGTGATGAACCAGTCAGCTCACGGCAGTGCGTCAGCCCGTTTCCTAGTTCCTAAGAATCTGTTGCTGTTGGGGCTTAACGATCTCTTCTCTTGTTCTCCCAAGGCAGGACCAAGTGGGCTCCGTGGAAACCACCCGTCAGTGGAGGGGCGTCAGGGGGACAGCGGGATGGGAAAGCTTACCTGATCCCGGCTTCCCAAGTTCTTCCCTTTGCTTTAGTTGGGCGTCGTGCCATCGGTCAGTAAGGACAGCACTTTTCACAAGCACCATGTTTGCATGAAATTAAAAGGAAAGAGTTTGGTTTTTTTTTTTGTTTTTTTTTTTTTTGCGCTTCTGGAACACACCGCAACATCCAGTGAATCTCTTCTAGAGATGTGGATAGTTAATTATCCCTGTTTCCTCTATGTGCAGGAAGGTCCCCTGGGATGAATTAGCTCAAACAGCCCATGTGGCCTCTCTCTCGTGCTTTAATTTAAAGAAGGAAGCAAATAAAATGCAAAACATTTATTTGAGTGTGTTGTACAAAAAGTTTCCAGTCATAAAATGTATATTACAAATCATTGAAAAAGACAGGACATTTGGCATGCATATTCTTAAAAACAACAACAAAAAAACCTTTGAAATGATAAAGTCTAGATCATTATGTAGTCTTCTTAAGCTCCACATGAACGTTTCCATCATTTTGTCTTTTTATTTATAACATTTTTTCACAATTCCTGATTTTAAAAACTTGAACTTTCCAAAAACTTTTGCAGCAGCTGCCCAAAGAGGGCCAGTTAAACTGACCATTGACCTAAAAACAGAGCTATCTAAATAAGATTGTGTTTAAAAAAAAGTCACAATTCAAGTCACAAGGCATCACTGTTATGAAAATAGAGTTCAACGAAAATGGTACCATTGTGCCCAAATGTAAAGCCTTTTGGCTTAAACTTGTTTAAAATAGCTTATTGCTTATAGTTTTAGTGTAATGATGATCTGGGTGGCTGGAATACACAAAAACATCTACCTTATCAACACAGAATCACTACTTCATTAAAAGTAACTAGAAGTTTTGGAAGTTCAATAGAGTACATTTCCTTTTCCTGATCTCCAAGTCAATATAGTGCTTGCACTATTCTGAACTGAGTCTTTCAAAATTAAGCATCCTTTTCACTCTCTAGACATTAGCATTTCAAGAAAGGCATTATGCTTACAAATAATAATCACATGTAAATATGGTCTTATGTAAAAAAAAGAACACTTTTACATTATTTTAAAGTGGTTTAAAGCTAAGCATATTGAAGGGCAAATAAAAATTCTGTTTCCCAGGCCATTTTATGTATTAGACAAAAGAAAATCTCTAAGGTGATTTGTCTTCACATTCAGCTAAAATAACGCTTTAAAAAATGCAATCACTATCTCACCTTCCACTCACTGGTCTACAACAAGGCTTTGTTCACTGCTCACACATCATTTGGGTTTGGACCCAACAGTGGCAATAAAATCCAGTATCCAATATGGATATGCCTTTGTTTAGAGATAAGACTTTCAAAAGGAGATAAAGAAAGTAGTAATAAAATGGCTTAACAGTGAGGAAGTGAGAGAAGTAGCTACAAAACATAAAACATACACCATGCAACAAGTACTGAAATCTGCTTGACACACAAAAGAAACAGATTCTCAAACATTTTGGGGGAGCAGAGAGGATTTCTAAGAGCCTCTTCTAACCAACCCCTATTCACGTTGCAGGTAAAGGGCCTTTATACAGAATGAGCATTAAAAGCTTAGAAGAAGGTGTATAAAAAAAGACCCCCCTGAAATGAACATGAGGTGTCATGTTGCTCAAGGATATACACGCACGTTAAGTGAATCTCCTTTCACAGTATGATCTGCTTCACACTGCGATGCAATTTTCATGGCAAATGCAAGCTGCAGACAAGCTAGTCTGGCTTTTCCATTACAGGCCATGGGAAGCAGATGTTTATTTTCTTCCTGAGACTTTTTGGTTACTGCTACTAACGCTATTTATGCCAGCAGACTCCCATCTAATGGCAAAACAGTGCTGAGGACAAATGATCAATGCATTGCTGTAAACTATTGTTCTTGCAGGGGCAAATCCAGAGTCCTGAACTAACCTCAGTAGACACACTGGGAAGAAAAGCTGTGCAGCAACAAAGGAATTATAGATACTCTATTGCTTGGAATAAGGAGCTGCTTTTCAGAAGTCAGTACAACACAACAGCTAAAGTAACAAATACAGAAGCACAGGGAAAGCAAGTGGCATGAATGACAGAGGCTGTGTAACCCTATCTCACTCTGCAGGATGCCACGCTACAAATGGTTCTGCAGAAAGCTGGATTTCTTCTAACACAAGCTTCTTCACACAGCACAAGAACTTAGGTACACATATAGCAGTACTTTGTATCATTCTCTGTTGATAATCTACCCAATGAAAAGAATAACCTAGTTCTAGGGGATGACTTTTACTACTTCATCCAGAATAAAGTTGTTTATTTTTCTGGAATAAAAACATCCACATGGGGAGTTACACTGAAAGAACTGTTCTGCTGTAAGATACACTGGTTAATTTCCCTAGTTAGAAAAGCCTCAAAATCATGTTTTCTGACAAGTCAAATCTGTTTCTTTTTCAAGCTCTACACCTGACATCAGACACTGGAGTAGAAATGCTGATGATTCTCCAGATTCCTCAAGAGTGGTTCACTTCCAGGATGAAATAGGAAAACAGGGCATAGGGACACTGGATTTTATTTGAAGAAAAAGCTTTAATTATACTGAAAATAATTAAATTTAAAAATCCTTGAAAGATAGAAAAAAAGAGGCAGTGCTTCTCTGGTTTGCTATAGCCAAAAACCTCCCAGTATAGAGCACCAACTTTTAACTGATAGTGCAGTTATATGGAAACTTAGCATCAAAAGCAAATGGAAAGAACGGTGTCTAAATAAGACAGACATAAATGCAAACAGGAAGTGGAATACAGTAGTTTGTCTTCTAATTTACAGCTAGGAATTATTTCTCATATTTTAAGTAGCCTTTCAGAAACCACTACGGTGACAGAATCACCCACATTTAGTCTGTTCTATTCAGCTCTTCCCACAGTGCCAGTGAACACCTGTATATATCTAAACATGGCACTGAAGAAGAAAATAGTGTTTCCAAAGTTACAGGAAACAATTCAAATCCAGGGTCAAATTCTGCAGACTGTTACTAAAGGGCACAGTATTCAAACAAGATCTGGTCCTTATGGGCTACAAGAAGATATATTCTTCCATACAGTAGCTGTTAAGAAAACTATGGCTCAGGTAGCATGAGGTCCTTCCTCATTCAAGCTGCCTTTCTAGCCCATTCTCTACAGAAAGAAATCACTGAAAAAAAAAAAAAAAGATTCTCCAGTGAACTGCACATTCATTGCTTTAGTACTTAAGCTACAGGACAATCTTAAAGCAAAACAAGCAATCTGGAAACTGGCCAATGTAAACAAATAAATACAGATCTTAAGGAAAAAAAAACACACAACCCCCCCTGAAACATTATGAAAATGTATTATAGAAGTTGTGGGTCAGAAAGGAATATGCTTGTCCAGTGGCTGGAAGGTGCATTGTAAAGACAGTTTTACATTGATTGCATTCATTTGCATAACAACAAATTTAGAAAAGGTAATTGATAACAGTATGTCTGAGAAACATAATTTCACTAGATACATATTACAGAGAGAGAGAGACATGATTTACTACATATTTAGCCTTCTACAAGGTGGGAAATGACATTAGAAAAATGACCAACTTATCCCATTATCCCAAACAGCCTACTGCTTTTTCATAATGGATCTTCTGATTATGCATTGAAGCATAATTCTAAATTTCATTAACATTTATTTTCAGTAATTCAATCATCCCACCCAAGTGTTTTCGAACTTCTGAAGAAAGTAGCATCTTAGATTTATTTTTAAATGACAAAATAAATCTATAAGCTTTAAAAAAGTAGCTTGCTTTCCCACCCTACTTGCATTGCAAAGCCATCAGTCAAAGCCACTAAACTGACTTTCTAGGTTATATCTGTCAGTCATAATATTGTTCAGAGAACATAACATCCGAAAGCCACCGAAAACATCCAAACCTTGTAGCCTGTTTGATGAGTCTAAACTATTTGAATAGCAAGATCAGAGTTCAAGAGCGCAGGTAACAACAGGATTCTGTGCTGGTATCAAATGGTACCCAAACGAACATTTGCTTATACTTTAGCCAATACATTCTTTGGAGCAGTCAAGCATCTTCCATTTTTAAGATGCACTACTGCATGAATAACCTTCCAGGAGGCAAGAGTTACCTCCACGGAAATACAGCAGAGGAAACCTTAACCTAAAGGGGCACTGTCAGATACAAAAGACATCACATTGAAATAAAAAACATCTGCTACCAATATAAAGCATTCTTCATAAAAAGCATTATTCACTTTGTTCACTGTTGGAGT
Source organism: Dromaius novaehollandiae (assembly GCF_036370855.1). NCBI lineage: Eukaryota > Metazoa > Chordata > Aves > Casuariiformes > Dromaiidae > Dromaius > Dromaius novaehollandiae. The sequence continues at coordinate 3,680,317 of NC_088122.1, read as the reverse complement.
TTACTCTGAGCATCTGAATGCTGCAAAGCAGTGGTTATGTTCAAACCAACAGCACTTCCTGTTAACTTTAATAAAATATCATTAAAATATTTCTGTACTATTTTGCAAATAGTTTCTTAAAATATCTGACAACGTCCCTTTGAATAAGAGAAGAATGAACAAGCTGCATCTAGCTCTGATTAAAAGAAAAAAAAAATTCAACATTTACACAGGATAACCTTTAAAGTCCCAAATTTTTATCATTGCCAAAAGTAAAAATATTTTTAACATCTAAAATCTTAATCATTGTTTAATGTCAAATACATCAAAAACATTAAACCATGATGCTCAACATTTTAACCACTGTACACCACAACTTGCGTTTACGATTTAACAAGGTCTCATTTGTGACAATGTCAAAATCCCCTAAAAATGCAATAGTTAAAATTCTGGTTTTCACACTTCAATGCATTAAGATGGTGTCTATCTTCAATAAGCAGAACCCATTGTTGTCCACCTGCCATAATAATAATAAGGAGCTAAAGTTTTAAAAGGATCTGGATGTCCTTACCACCAGGTTGCCAAATCCTACTTGGAGTAAGAAAATATGCCACGACCTGTTTAAAATGCAACTTCCCTTTGTCACTTCCGCTGGTGGAGGAGCATTTCTGATGAATTTGGCGTCTAATTTTCCTAAGTTGGGCACCACTGAGGATACCAGTAAGACACTATCATTTCTTGAAGGATGGAGGAAGCACTATCTTGAGTCTCTCCCGACGCTCTGCACACGAATGCGCTTTTTTAACTTCTTTTACTTTTTGGTAAGCTATCAAGGTTATATGTACATTAGTTATAGTTTTATCACACCCTCAAGAAGTCCCGTCCCATTTTAGCTAAGAATTTCTTTTCCACTGCAGCTTTGTACATCAGACCTTAAACTTTGTATGGGGCAAAACGCAGTATATAGTGTTTTCAACAAAGAGGGAAAAATAAAGGAATTTGTTAAAAATTCTGGCAGTTTTGTTCGTTTAAGGTTTTTTCTGTTTTTTTATAAAAATGTACCAAGGAGTAAACTTTAAAGAAATCAGATGATACATATAAAAATAGTTTTCAGTGGCTCTGGAGGGAAAAAAATTAGCAAAAAAAAAGAAAAAGGAAATAAAAGTAGCAAATAATAGTTTTCTTTTTTCTCTCTTCACATCACTGAGCATCCTCTAGAGGTTGTTCTGGGATCCCCCTAAAATAAGACAGACAGTTTAACTCAGCTATACTCTTACTAGCTCTTCATACTGTAAGTCTAGGCTCTGGTTATCATCTCAGTTGTAAAAGCATTTCTCCTAGTTTAGTTAGATTCAGGGACATTGCTAAATATAGAGAAAGCATAGCACAAGTCACAGTCTACTGCCACAATTCAGACACTGCTACCCTGGTTGTTGCCGTTTTCTAGGATTTCTTGAGTGGCTAATTTCTGTACTGTCAACGCTGATAGAGATGGCAAATGAATCATTGCATCATCCTCTATTTCAAATGTTGTTTCCATTTGAAACAACACATACACACATTATATACTTCTGATACATGTACACCATGGAAGTTAGTCCACATACTTGGTACAAAAGTCTATGCTGTATAGCTGCTTCTTTGGTTACAGAATTTCTGTTTCAGCTGCTTTGCTTTCTGAATACACTACTTGACCTCCTTAAAACCAAAAAAAGCTTTCAAAACTCAACTTCAAACCTGCATGGAATGAACATGAATTTTTTTTTACAAAAAGAGACAATAATGGTCGCTGATCAAGAGAACCAATTGCTCAAGTTTGAAATAACTTCAACATGTTTTCTAGTATCACCTGTATAGAGGATTTCGCTCCTTTTCTCTCTGCCAACTGTTGGTCAGTTATTTCACAATACTTAACTAAGAGTTATGGAAGCACAGAGATGGTGTTATTAAGGAAAACCAAGTTTACTTCAAATATAGTAGTTGCATGCTATCAGAAAATAAGCCAATAAGCTGGGGCTTGCAGCAATACTCCCCCTTTCCTGGTGTTTAACAGTTATATTCTCAGGATATTTCCTCTGTGTAGAGCAAGAATGCCACAGAGACAAACTTATAGAGAGACAAACTTAGGAATGGGAGGAACACTGACTACTAAAACTAATCTTACTAACCCTAAAAACAGTCTAAGTTATTGCAATACTGTAAATCTGTGATCCATGGGATATTTTCATGTATACCCTGGCATCCAGACCTGACGTTAGCCACTGCTTGAACTGGACCGTTACTGATTCATGTAACTCTTAACTAAAAGAATGTGCTCAGTGTTTATTCTCTCTGTGCGTTGTAGTAATGCTGCAGGGCTGCAGATTGTTCTGACATCACCCTCTGCAGGCACCCATTGGAAAAATGGGGCAGAAAGCTCAGAGCTGGCAAAAGTTGAAGGGACCTCCATAGTCCAATGCCTGATTGATCCAGCTGACCAGGCACAAGTTAAACATGTTTTTTAAACCATCTTATTACCTGTTGGTTGAAAAGGTCTTCCTCTCCAAACTCTGCTTCATCCTCTTCCTCCTCATTCTCTCGCATGACTACTGATTTAGTAACACTTCTCACTGCAACTTCCTACACAAATGGACAGATAAAGAGCTGGTCAGTATTCTAGCTGTATCTCTTGAGTTTTTCCTATATCATCAATATAAACCCTCCAAACTTTAATAGGGGTATTAAAGCAACTTCCCTCAAATTCAGCATACTAGTTTTGTAAAGAAATACTGCGTAAGACTTTGGAAACCACAAAATCATTCCTATTTCTATTCACCAGAAGGCAAAGTAATGTAATTTAGCTTCAGCAATTTTCTTTCATTACCTACAGATCTGGGAGGAAGTGGGTCATGTTGTTGTACTCATTACTTGTATACAAGGTGATAGCAGACCCAGCTAGGAGCTGTCTGAGACATACTGGAATGCAAGAAACTAAATTTAAAGTTTCTCAATATGATTGCACAGCACTAAGGACCTTCATTATTTCTACTAATATTCTGTATCAATTGCCTATGTCAATTATCAGGACTGTCTTTCAAATCAGGCACTAAAAGGAATTTTAAAATCTTAGGAAGCTTCCCTTATTACTAAATTATTTTTAGCACTTCTTATCCTAAAGAAGTTCTTCTGAACACTTGCACCCTTGATATTGGAAGTTCAAATTTGTACTTGTGGAGAAAGTTGCCCTAAACATCCACTTCCGAGCAGAGATACTGCAAATAACCACAATAGGAAAGGACATGGATTTGAGATTTTTTCAGATACTTAATGATTTCTTCTATTTGAATACAGAGTCAGTTTGCTTTCCTCTTGTACAAATGACCCTCCCTCCTACCTTGTCCTGTGCTGCTGTTCCTGCACAAAGTGCTTCCACAGAATTGCCAGCAAGAAAGGCAGTATGAAAACTGATACAATTCTGGTTTGTGTCACTTTCCTATTCCTACCGGACTGCTGAGATAATGGCACATTTACGAATAACAGCCAAAGCACGATCCTCCCTTGCAGGAGTCTTCTGCAGGGATGGTTTTAAAAAAATCAGTTGTGGGCAGATGTAGGACAATGCAGAATACACAGGAACCTGTGCCAAATGGAAACTTCTGATATAGTTCCAACATTGAAAAGACTGCCATCTTCCTGCATTCATATTGTTTATGAATATAAATTCCATAATATTGGAAGCACTAAATACCATAGCTTTGAATTGACAGCACTACTTATTTTGTCTCTTCTACATAAAACACATACACAAATTTCAAACAAATCCTCTACTGGTATGGAGGTTTTCTAAAACAGGAAAAAAAGTCTATGGATGTGATCAGACTGATGATCAGAGTTCCCTAAAGTTTCCTAAAATCTCATAGATACTTATAGATATTTAATTAATTCAATGTTATAAATTATCTTATTCTAGAAGACAATAAGGGAAATCTTAAAATAATGATCTTTTTAAGAATGCATTAAAGATTCTGGGATATAACCCAGCCTACAGCCCTTTTCCAAAGGCACAACCTACCTCTCCATCAGAGTTTACGAGGTATGTGCGGATATTTCCTCCAGTACCCCAGCTGCTTTGATTCTTCCACACGAGAACAGAAGGGGGGCTATGAGATACACCTGCATCTGCACCCCAAATCTAGTGAGAAAGACACTCTGTTATCAGCTGTTTGCATACATTTTATTTTTAAATATACAAAATCCTTATTTCTTCTCCTTCTCTCTCCATACCACTTTTGTTTTCAAATTCTAATGGCAGTTTTACCCTGCTGTTATCTATACCATTACTTGTAGGAAGATAACATTCTCAGTCTTCAAAAAAAATAAAATAAAATAACACTAGCCACAGCTAAAGACAAGAGAAAAGAAATTAATCTAATATTTCAGTGATCAGTTATTTTCTGAATATAGCAATTTCTCCAACCAGTTTCAATGACTGCACTGTATGGACTAGTGACATAAAATGCAGCTTGTACGTGTACCAATTTAATCTTTTATAGGTATCCGATGCAACTGATACGTCAGTAGAAATAATAGGAACAGACCAAAGGAAAGCTATTTTTTTACCTACTGAAAAGGTATCTGTTGCAGATTGAATACAAAATTATAGAAAAGAGCTGTTCTATTATAGCTAAGGCTGAGAACCTCTAATCAAACTGCCAATACGAAAATTCGCCTCCTGTTTAACGTTTTTAGAACTGGAGTGAGACCCATGAGAGCAGAAGTTGTACACCAAATCAAGCTACACTAAATGCCAGATTTACAACTGCCACAACATCAACAAAAGAATATGTTCTATGACTTACTGTTACAGTCTGCCCAGCCCTGAGGACATACTTTGGAGTAAATTTGTAAGCAATTTCTTCTCCATCTCCAATTTGTCTCTTCAATCTCCAGTTACCCAAAGACTGATCCTAATGGAGAGAATTTTAAGTTTATATAGGGTCAGCAAAGCAGAGCTAACAGGCAGGTATCATAGTTTTCTCTAGTTCTTTTTACTTATCAAAATAACGTGAATATAAACTTATTTACATGGTTGTTAGTCATCTGCATTCTCACTTGAAAGTATTTTTCTATACCCAACGATAATGTAAAGTGCAAGTCCCATCAGGTCATTCAGCAGATTTAAACAGACATTTCTTTTCTTCCAAGTAGTTCTGCAAGAGGCAGCGAGGCTGTTTCCATGAACTAGGTACCATCATGCATGTATTTAGACATCTTGGACACAAACCATGTTCTCTTCCTGCACCAAACATTACACTAGTGCTAGCACAGAACTGCCAGCATTCCAATGCCACTGTCATTTACTGCAGAATGATGCATCTTGAGATGCTGCTCCTCCTCTCCAAGTGACTCTACCTGCTTGTGCTATAAACGGCTGTGTAACATCTCTATTTAGCTCTTCCTTAGTGTTTTCTAGGAGTTCTGCTGACACTCACCTTCTCTGAATTGTTCTTAAGTTGAACATATTTGCCCTCCAAGTCTATCTCTTCTATGCTGATACTTCCGGTAGCTGAAGCTTGTTGGGACATTTGGAAGCTACTGCTACTACTGCTGCCACTAATACTTCCAGTGCCAATTCCACTTGTCCCACTGCCTGAAAGTTCCTCTGCTTCAATCCGTTTTCTCTTGCCTCGGGAAGAGCGAATAACTGAAGTACCGCTACTGCTGCTGCTGGAGGTAGCCCGAGAGACTGTAACACGGGATGAAGGACTTGGAGACAGCTTCAACCTGGACACAGTCAAGCACGCATTTTAATCAAATGAAAGAAAATTAAGTTAGATTTTTTTTTAACGAATCCAGGGAACTACACACAAAATAAGATGCCACAATATACTTGGTACCCAGACTGTATTACGTCCCAGAGCTAAAAGCAGCCTCACTGCATGTGTCAGGAAGACTGCATATAAACAAAGTAGGGGGCTATACAGCCACAGGAGATCTCTGATAATATGATTATGTGACATGGCAGCAGTGCCACAGACCACTTAATTTTCCCCTCCAGTAAACCTACCTCTGAGCACACTGTTCTTGGGCCTGATCATACAAAAACAGGGAAACACCAAAGTACAAACATTTACATGAAGAGATGAATGTCAAGCACAGAATTATGTATTTTACTGTATTTTGAGAAAATTATAAAATGTTAACCAAGACAGGTGTTCGGATGAGAACACTTGCAAGTGTTCCATGCAGCATACTGAGGTGTGAAGCCACTTCAGTGGAACAAAATTTGGACATTGCTGCTCAAACAGGAAAAAACATAAGTAATGAAAATAACACCTGCTAGTCCTAACAGAAGCATGTGGCATCTGTACCTACCTTTCCTCTTCTCCTTCCAGGAGTTTTCGGTAAGCACTGATTTCCATGTCCAGTGCTAATTTAACATCAAGCAGTTCCTGGTACTCTGTAAGCTGCTGCTGCATCTGGTCCCTCATTTCTGTCATCTCTCGCTCCTTGGCATCTAGCATCTTTCTGAACTTATCCCGCTCACCAGCCATCATTTCCTCCAATTCACGAATGCGATCTTCTGCTGCACTAGCCTAGGGAGACAGCACAACAGAAAACCCAGAGGGCATTTATGTGGATACAGCAAAAAAGTTCAAAGTTCACCCTCCACCCAAATTAATAAAACAAACATTTGTCCCCATAAAATTCAGAAAGTATAAAGAATAGGACAGATATTTGAATACATCCAGAGATTTAGAGATGTTATTAGAGATAAAAGCAAATTTAGTCCCCTAACCTGTTTCTGAAGGCCAGAAAGCTGGTAGCTGAGAGATTCTATTCTCATGCGAGCCTCCTTCAACTCTTCCCGAGCTGCACCAGCGGCTTTGTCATTTTGGTCAGAGGCAAGTTTGGCATTCTCCAGCTGGAAGACAAATTTTATACGAGTCACTTGTATTGAGTTAGATATCCTGCAAATATCACACAATCATAGAACAGAATCACAGAGCGGTTGAGGTTGGACATGACCTCTGGAGATCATCTAGTCCAACCCCCCTGCTCCAGCAGGGTCATCTAGAGCATGTTGTCCACAGCCCTGTTTAGATGGCTTTTGAATATCTCCAAGGATGGAGACTCTACAACCTCTCTGAGTAACCTGTTCCAGTGCTCAGTCACCCTCATAGTAAAGAAGTTGTTCCTTACTTTCCTTTCAATATGGACTAGAAGCAATTTAATCTTAAATAATTTTAAATGGCAGTATGATTAAGTTTATGAACAGAATTATGTAACATCAGGGAAATGCCTTTGGGACCCATAAAAATCTATTTCAGGCCTATTCCTACATTCCGCACCTTAGTAAAAACAGACCTTGCTTGTGTTATGAGAGAAAAAAGTTCATTACCCCTTCCATTACACATGCAGCTCTTTAGTTTCCTAAAAGCTGAGGTTCACGTGATCACACTATCTGCCAGTTTGTCATAAGAACAATCATTCCGGGTCAGATCAAAGGTTACCTGGTCTAACAGTTCCCTAGATACTCAGGGACTAACCTGAATAAAATGGTATTTCACTGGTATGCTGTCCCAGCTGGCTGTTTGCAACTCAGGGACTTCCTGTGTCAGAGACAGTATCTTGGTGCTTAATAGCTCTTGATGGATTTTTCAGGCAGGAATTTGCCTCTGCCTTTTGCATCCATGTGGCAGGGAGTTTATGCATATAATAATGAAACACAATCTCTTTTTGCTTGTTCTGAACCTGCCACAGGAAAGTTTCATTAACTATCCCTAGATATACTGAAAAATAGTAAACAATCACTCCACATTCTCCTTCTCCATGCCATTCCCATTTTAGATATCTATTGTATTTCCCCCCTTCTCTCCACTCGCCTCTTTTCCCAGGTGAAGCATTATTTAAATGTTCCTCCTGCAGAACCTGTTTCTTATTTCTGACCATTGTTGTTGGCCTTCTTTGTATTACTCTGTACTACCTTCACAAGAAGGACCAGAACTACACACAGCATTCCAGACGACGTTTTGCCACAGTAGCAAAACAACACCTCTCATTTTGTTCCTCCTTCTTCTCCTAATAGTTCTCAACATTGTTTGTTTGTTTGTTGTTGTTACTAATTTCACTTTTCATTAAGGAACAATTTTCAATTTTAGTGGCCAGTTTTAACCGAATCTGACAGAACAATAAGGGAGCTGGTACATTATAACAAGTTTCATCAAAGCAGAGTGCTGAAAAAAAGCATCTTTTTTCATGCCTTGAGTTCAACAATTCTACTACACACCAGGGAATTCAAACAGGAAATAAACAATTATGTGCCCCAACTGCTGGAATGGTTTCAGTCAAAACATGCTTCTAGTAAGCCACAGAGCTTTATGAAATGAAATTTCATCAGCTGCACTGTTCACAGAACTCCGGGTAGGGAAGAAAGCATGTGTAGAGCCTTTTTTAGGCAAAGGATTTTGAAGGAACTTCAAGTCAAATAATATTGGATAACTTCTTGTAAAACATAAAATTCAAAGGCATTTGAATGCCCACAACCATTCACTTCCACTGCCATTATGCTGGCATAATACCAAATTCTCAGATTTAGCATTTCCATTGCTTTTTACCAAAGACCATGGTCAGAGCAAGAAGTAAGCTTTGACCTAAGATCCTCCTTATCAGAAAACCGTCTTGGAGAAACTCAGTAGCTAAGCTTAACAATGTGCTTTCAAACCATAGTCCATAAAAGCTCAAGCTCTCTGAGAAGGGCAATACTCTGAACAAGGACACATCTTGTTCCAGAAATCCACAAAATGAAGCTCACAGAGAAGCCTGCTTTTCCCCTGTCTTGATGATCCTTTTATGACTCATCTGTTCCAGCCTCATCCATAACACCAATCGCTGGGGAATTCCCCAATCTATGGGAGGGAAAAAAAGCTTCATTTGTTCATCTCGCTGTTCGAACCCTGCCTTTTCTTTTTTCTCCTGCTCTGTACATTGCAGACCGTTTTCTTTCTACATGGGATCTTCTATCCTGGATCTTCTTTCAACTGCGACAAGTCAATCCAAGTATCTGGTTGTGTAAAAATGTTATACATGCCTAACGTCCCTGAAATAACGCCAAGAACGCTAACTGTTCATTTTGGTTTTTAATATCTATTTTCTATATTGTTGCTGCCTCAAGAAATAGTCAAATATTTTTAGATCAATGTTTCTCAAACTGTGAATCATCAGATCAAAAAAAAAAAAATCAATGGGAATCTCAAAGTGGATGGAAGGGGAGAAACAGTGCAAGCAGTACAACAGTTTCTCCCAGGCAAGAGAGAAGTGGTTGTAATTATTGGTAAGTATCTTCAGTAGCCAGACAACTAGCAGCTGGCTTTATTCCTTTGGGAATGAATATAAATACACCTGTAGCCAGGAACTGTACCAGTAATAAAGTTGCTCCTCCTCCTATATCCCCAGTGCTGGATGAACTGTTAACTCAGGATTTGCACAGGCAGGTAAACCAAAAGGGTGCCAAAATTTTGAAGTTTACTCAGCACTCTTCTAGATTGAATTACTTCTCACTGTGTTCACGTTTCCAGTTTATACACCCTGATTTTCATCACAAAGGCTGCTCAAAAACCATCCAATACCCTGGGGTATTTTTCAGTGAAACTACAAACTGCACCTAGTAATTTTCCAGTCCAGAACTGACTTAGACCACTGAAATGTGATAAGGTTTACGTACACTTAAAAAAAAATATTAGGACTGGTTAAGAACATTACAAAGGAACATTAGGACTGGTTAAGAACATTACAAAGGCACCAGTAGGAGAAAAGTCCCAATGCACGCATTCCCTGAACTGTCCAAACCATCTCATTCCTCCAGGCAGAGTCAGTAACAGTTCTTAGAAACAGTTTATTGCACTGTATTGAAGGCTCCTCCAACACCTGCATCTTGGAGGAAGAGCTACATCTATCAACATCAAGAAATAAAATTTATAACAGAAGACACTGTAAAAACAGCTGTGTGACACACCATTCCCACTCTGTCCTCCTCAGTCACCAGTGGTTTCGTGATCCCTCACAAACTGGCCATTCCTGGCTAGAGCTATTTTTACCTATTACGTCTATCTACTGTTATGTCACTGAATCAATTTGCACACAAGCACAGGAGGCGGCATTTGACTGCCAGGACAAAGCTTGTTCAAATTACAGTTACTTGTCTCCTTAAAGACAGCAGGACTGATGAAATGGTTTTAGCTCTCTCTTACCTTAGCCTGATAGGTCTGCTCTAGCTCCATTTTGTACAGTTTGACTTGTTCATCATGCTGATTTCGCAGATCCTCTAGGGCTTGAGCCATTTTGGATTCATACTCCTGCTGGCGACTAGTGTCTACCTCAACCAAACGATGTTCATGCCGTTTTCTTGTTTCCCTTATTTCCTGAACACAAAAAAAAGGGGGACAAAGTTGCACATCTGGGTATACAGCAGAATCTATTTCATTTAGTCCAACATCATTAAAAAAGCTTCAATATTGCTAAGAATTACTGCATGTGTTAACAGATGCAAGTTACCTTTTTCACTATGCAGGAGATAATTCATAAAGGTGATTTGACTTAAAAACAAGTTTAAATATATCCACATACATTTTAAGCAAGGAGCTATTTTGTGCTACAATAATCAAAAACAGAGGATGCAGAAGAAAACATGAATTTTTACACAGCAAAGAGAGATCCCACATCCTGCAATACAAACCCTTCCTTTCTCAATATACACACATATATTACAATAGCAAACAGTCTCTAAGGAGTCAAACAAAAATGAACACCTTTTGCGATCACTAAGAAATTGAATACAATCATTATAGATAGAAATTAAATCTTTAAATTTTGCTCTTAAGCATAACCAAATTCTCTCTTTTTCTATAAACTGCCTTACCATTACTCATTAGATTTTGATTACATTAACAATACATTAGCAACCCAAGCAAATCCTTTACAGTCTTTTCTGGAAGACATAAATACATTTTTTCTGGTTAGAGTCTGTGCTGAGAAAGTTTTCATTTTTAGAGAAGCGTGAGCTCTCAGTGCCTAGAACACTGATCCCAAACTAGCGACATAAGACATAGTCATGGACTTACTCACGTTGAGCTGTGCACAGACCTTGCCAGGCCTGAACGCACAGTATGAGAAGGAAACCATTTCTGCCTTCAGGGGAGGACAAACAACAAGTGATTGGCTGTGATTCCTGGCAGGATGCCTGAAGCATGGTCATGAGGCAGAAAAGCAGGCAAGAGCAGCGAGACTCGCTTTCTATGCCTAAACTGGGGTCACGGCAGGCTAACACAAACTCAGAACTACTTTACAAGTTGCTTTGCAGAAATGCTCTATATCTAGGAACACACTCTTAGAAACACACTCTTCTGCTCAGAACAATATGCCCTGGTATGATCTTGAAGGAATTTTCCCTTCTGTGGTGAATTTTTATGTCAAGAAAACTAGCAAGCAGCAGTCTCCCAGTAACTGTAGGCAATGATCCCTTGAAGGCCACAAAAATATGATGGGGCATCACAGTGTCAGGTGAAGAGCTGATCTGATCCAGCAGTTCATCACCACTAGAATGAGCAGGTTTCACTTTCCACACACTAAACCATGATGTTAAACTCTAATGAGCCTTTGGACCCTTCACTGAACTAAATGAATTCATTAATCTAAAGGAAACTGATTCCTTTTTTTTCTTGGTGTTTGAATCTGACCATACAGGAATCAAAGAGCTCAAATCCTCTACTTCAGCATGGCAAGCCGTAAAATTAGCTCTTGCTGTCTGATTTAACTTAACCCTTAGCCAGCAGCAACACAGATCTTCTCAGGGATCAAAAAGTGACTGTAATGCCCTGCTACAACTAAGCAAGGGTCTGTCACTTGCACTTTCTTGCAGCAATCCAATTAATCCAGGGCACGGGAATGAGACGACATTCAGTACAACTTAGGGTGATCTACCCGACTCGTTTCTTTGGCCTGCTCCAGCCCCTGTCCTTAGCTACACAGTCTTGTCCCTCCCTTAATCGAGTTCAGGTGCTTATTTGAATCCGTAATAAGACTTACTTCAGCCACTAAATTGTAAAAAGAAAAAAAACCCTCAACAAAATCCAAAGTATTTTACCAGCTTATCAGGCTGAAATGGTTTTGTGCAGCATCAGCCAAACATGAGAACTAGGAGGAGTGAGAGGAGGGAAGGGAGCATGTGGCAGTTGCTCAGCAGCCAGCAACTGGACAGGTTTGGGCTGCAGAAGAATCAAACACCAGAGTTGGCTTTCACAAGATGGGGTGAACTGATATAACACTTTGCTACTGGTACATGGAGAAGGTCAGGCTACCCTTTCCCATTCCCCCCAGCCTCCATCTGTGCATTCCTACTATTTACTTTATGAAAAATTCAGTCCTCATTAGAAACACTGTGAGCCATTCCAACTCACTAAACCGGCAGAAAACTACCCCAGCAAAAAGCAGGGTAATTGCATATTGTTCTGGTCAATGAAAACAGGTCACAGTGAAGTCCAGCAAGCACCAAAGCTAGTACGAATACGGGGCAGGGCTGTGCAGCCAGGTGTGGAGAGGGGGAGCAAGGCTCCCATTTTCACAGCAGTGAGCTGTTACATTAGCTCAGCTGCCCATGGAACACTACCCTTGTCACTAGGTTCTGATGCCAACTCTGCCACTGATTTGCCTTGCAAAATCTTTAACTGTTCTATTATTTAACCCATTTACAGCAAGGACAATAATACTGACTTCCCCAGCCTGGACTAGTTAGCAATTGGTGATAGCCAGTTTGAACAACAGCTGCACAAACACCAAAGGAAGATGAGGTTACTAGGTCAATAATACCTCCTCGAACACATTCTTCCTGAAATCCAGATCCTCTTGTAAGCTCTGGCACCGATTCTCCAGGTCCACGCGCATGAGTGTCTCTTTCTCCAACTGCTTCTTAGCAACAGCATGACCATCTTCAGCCTGGTAAAGAATTTAAAAGCTAAAGGTTTAATTTTGACTGGCACCTTACTTTCCATCTGCAAGCCCTTTATGGTCTTTATTTGACATCCTTGGCCCAATTATTCACAACAACCAATTTAAGCGCAAGCCACTGATTTTCCAAAAAAAACCCAACAAAAAAAGAAAAAGTAGTAAGTATAGGTATATATGCACTTATATTTATCAATATTTAAAAGAAGTTTCATGTTTGTATATCAGCTATTTCAAATATTGGAGTATTTCAATGCAGTACGAAAACTGAATTGAGGATTATTAATTCCTCAAGCATAGTATGTTGAATGTTATCTTTTTTCTTGCAAGCATAGTCCCACTGGACACTTAAGCATGAGTTTAAAAATGTGGGACTTCACAAAGGACAACATTTAGTAAACTGATATCTCATGACAATCACGTACCAAGAATTTTTAAATAAAAACTTTTGACTAGGAAATTTTCAAACAGACTATGTTATTTTCGGTGTTTTGCAGTGATTTCTTTAAATTTAGTTTTATATCCAAGAGAGGCAGATACAGGTTAAAAAATAAGTGAGCTGGAGATCTCTCATACTGTTTAAATCAGGAGCAACGATGTTCAAACTATAAACTGACAGCAAAATAACAAATTTTACAAGACACACCCTTTCTAGTGCTAAAGCCACAAAACATTCACTGCCACACCTTAGCAAGCTGGGCACGCAGATCAGCCACCTCTGCTTCCAGAGTGCGTTTTTCATTCAGGACAGTATTGAGTTCCGCTTCACTTCTATGGAACAGCACTTCAAGATCCTTAATGCGACCTTGAGCCACAGAAAAATCTGCATCTTTCTTTTTGTAGCTGGAAAAAAAAAAGTTAACAATATTAACAAATGTGTGCACGCGCATCTTGTGGATGTCTTGGTTACAATTACAGATATTTTATTATATACATTTTATTACAATTATAACAATTTATGTACCACCAGGTGGCTCCCAGATTAACCTGCAACTGCAGGAATGAAAATAATCATAAACCACTCTAAGAAAAAACACAATTTGTATCAATGGATTGTACATGTATTTACCCAATAAAGAACATATGTCATGGACAGAAAAGGGAAAAAGAAGCCAATTCTGACATCTAAGGGATGACAATAAAGCTGCATTACAAACGGAAATGGGCATTTTGCAGAACAAGATACATGAACCAAATTTAAGATCTTGCTTTACAAGCCAAGCAAGTAGACTGCTAGCACCAGAACAAGAGGGACAACCTCTGCGACCATCTAAGGCTGACTGTCATGCAAAATACAACATCTGAAACCAATGTCAGGACTACTGGTCTGTGACTTCTAACAGGGAAATCAAACCCAACAGAAGCATTACAGGATGGCTGGGTGATATTCATCTCACTTAACTTCATGCACTTACATCTGAGCTAGCCACCATAGGGTCCTTTTACGGTGAACAAAGACCTAGCTAATTGGGTCAGTAAATTTTAGGGCACAATTCATCTGACCATATGCAGGCATCTCCTTTGACATGAACTGTGCCTCACATTCAATAGGCTAGCTCTTTGCTAGCTGTAAAACACACTTACAGTGACTTACTCAAGGGAGGTGCTTATACTGTAACTATTCCATCTTTGGACAGCTATTTCAGGGCCAAAGTCCACAAAGGAATATCCCTGATGGCTAACCTTAACAGTAGGGCCCAGCATGTAAAATGAAGATCCAGTCATACCGCAAAGTTTACAGAGGAAACAAAAAAAAATCATTTAATCATGAACTAGCTAGCTGTTCAGAAGAACCACAAGGCAGGGATACACTTCGTTCCTTTTATAAGCCCTTAGATGCACATGAAGAAGGGAGACCTCTAGCATTCCTGTGCTGGCACTGCTAGGTTAAAAGCAATTCTATGGCCAGAAATCTTCATACACAGGTTCCTGCTCTACACTGTGACTGTACATACTGCCATCATGCTCAGGAAACATCTATAAATCCTAAACCCATCTACTTAAACATATACTAAAATTCAATTAAAAGCAAAAACTGATTTGGCCAGCATATATACTCATTGTAAGTAAAGTTTCAACTGCTAAGCAGTATTTGATAATAAAAGCTCCTTAGAGGAAACAGAAATAATGAATTATGTTTTGCTTCATTAGCCAGTTTAATAATTAGGTCAAATTCTTTGACACAGACTGAAGAACAGATTTTTAAAATGCAGTCAGTACAAGGTCTTTTCCAGCACATTTAATCTGTAGCTTCTGTATTTCCAAATATATGTATGTGTACTGCTTCTGTATTCCCAAAATGCTCAGGGCCATCCTTGTCCTATGCCTTCTTTTCTGCCATCAGTCATACAGGGAACCAGACAGAAAAAATGATTAAGTTAAAAAATTAACCTTCCTTGGCTATGTTAGTTTTAGCATAGATCAGTTTCTCGATGCAATTTAACAAGCAGCTACCCACGTGCATGTTCACCTAAGGAGAGGAACAATAGCACAGAAGCAGGCACAACTGATTCTTTCAGCATCTAGACATCTGAAGTGTTCATCTAATCAGTTTACTAATCTTGTATCTATAAATACATCTGTGCATATACTAGTCTGATTATCTGCTCTGACTAGGTGTATATACAAGCCAGGGAATTGCCCTCCGACGAGACTGTATCTTCTCACTGAGTTATAACACTTCCAAAAGACACCCACTAAGGCATTTTAAGAAGCATCAGTAGTATTGTTCATACTGCAAATATTGCCCATTAGCATTTTTTTAAAAACGTAAGTGTAGCACACAGGACTTTCCTTACCTTTTGTTGAACTCTTCAAGTTCTGCTCTCAGTTTTCCTATTTCAATCTGTAGTCTAGCCCTCTCTTTGGCGGTTTCATCCAGAACTCTTCGAGCATCAGCCAGTTCAGACTCATAGAGACTCTTGATTCCACTCACCTAAGGTTAAGGGAAAATAATCATTCAGATATGATAACAGCCCAGACTGAACATCAAAGAATCAAAACAAAGCACCAGGCTTTGCTTAGCTTTCTTTGAAAAAAGATGTATGATCTGATTTGTTTTTTAAGAATGTTGTACAAGGAAACATTTTGAATTAATGTGCACCTATAGTTAAAAGTGACCTAGTCCTCAAGATAAGATTTAATTTTTATTCTCAGTTGAACATAACATAACATACTGTATGTTTGAAGTGCACAAGCCTTCTAAAGAGCTAAACTGAAGTGAATGAGTACACCCTATTATCGGATCTTAAATCATTCTCCCTCATTTCCAATATTGCTGGTTGTCAGAATTGCAATTGCAGCTGTATCATCATTTAAAAATAAAATACAAAGGACTTATTTTTTAGAATACAGGTCTGAGGTCCAATTCAACTCTGCTGCTCTTGCACTATCAGCTAAAGAACATGAAACAAGATGAACAGTTCATGTTCCTGTTGTTCAGAGATGAGCTTCCACTCCTACTCCCTACCACAGAGGATGAGGATCTACAGACCTCTCCCTGTCCCAAGATCACAAAAAAAAAATCAAAAAAATTAGCTATTCACACTGCAACCAGCCAGCTGTAAGTCTTTCATCCTTTTATTTTATTTTATTTTTAGGACACAAGAGCATCTGAGAGGTATGTCAGATAGCTAAGATTTCAAGACCATATAAGATTGCTGCTATCGCTTCTTTCAAAGGATACCAGAACAACTATTACTAATGTAAATTCAAAAATGAAGCAATCAAGGTGTGGGAAAAACTGTAAACAGAATGTAACAACTTTAGGCAGAAAAATCTGATAAAAAGGCATAAGACGTAGAGACAAGGAAGCAAACCATGCTATTCCTAGGAACGCCTATTTCATCATCAGGGTGACACCAGTGACAGACTGAACCATCTAGTCTTCAAAGGGTGCTTAAAAGCAATCAGCGTATGATTAGGTTCTTGATTGACTATATTCTCATAAAACTTCTGAAACAAGCTCAGATATGACACTATGAGGACTAAGAAACCTTATTTTACAAGCATACTGCATATCAGAACCTGCTTTGCTTGCCGGCCATGAAATCTTACTTCTTTTCTTTAACGGATTAATTCTTTCAAGACTTGCTCAGCTGAAGTTTGGCTTCCATAGTTGATAGTCAAAGACTGTCTATAGCGCAAGCCAACACGACTCTGCGTTATCAGTTACACAATTTAGGAACTTCTATGCAGAATTGTACCATAACTATGCTAAAATCCATCATAGAGCATTCTGCAATACCAAGAAAAAAAAAAAAAGTATTTTAAGGCTACAGAGACTCTCATCATGGATGACCCTTCAGTGCCATTCATAAGGCTACATCAAACTCACCCAGCATCTGAAGACAAGCACCAAAATTTGCCATCTAATTATTGTGAGGGAAAGCTCACAATCTTGTAAACTGAAATGAATTAGACATGAAAAAGCCTGCTCCAAAAAAGAATTAATTCCCAAGAGGCGGAAAAATGCTCAACCTTCAGATTAAAACTTCTTCTAACATTAATCCTTCTATTTTCTTTAAAAATGAAATCAAGCCGCATTTCATATGCTATGTAAGCAGAATTAATACATATGGCTCACTACGATTTTTGATCAAAACCTATTTACTACTGAATCTTCATTAGTAAGTGAACTGACATTTCAACCCTAAATTTTTTCCAGCCCTACCATAACAGGTATCTAATACTGCCTATTCCATTCCCGAGGCTAGGTACCTCATTTTCAAGTGTTGTAATAATACAATATTGACAGGCTAATGTTTCTTTTTGGATCTGGCCCTGGTGATTTTGTAGCCTGCACAGAACTTAAAAGAAACACAAAATACAGCTGGCCAATAGCCAAGCACTGATTCTGCACCATCAGGTACTGCATCCACAACACTCCTTCTCTAATGCCTTGATCAGCTGGTCCTCTTTAGACCAATTCTTAAATGTGCTAAAGTACTTACCCTAGGGTGTTTGTCAGGAATTTGGGACTATATTACTGTAGCCTCAGACGGATACACTAAATCACAGTGCAGTGCCCAAGGACAGACTCCTTCCCAGTATTCTAGGGCATAAACTGGAATTGCAACTCAAAATACAATGGGAGAAAAGGCTTTTCTCCCAAGTTTGTTTTTATATGATCAAACTGAACCAGAGGACAATTCAAAAAGGTCATAAGAAAACTATATCATGTTTATTTTCATATTTTCAGCACTGATTTTTTTTTTGGGGGGGGGAAGAAACAGACACAACAGTAGATTTAAAAAAAAAAAAAAGAGTGCCATCAGCCCAGATGATCTAGCCTGGTATTGTGTGTGTAACACTTCTAACCTGTAAGTTAGGTGCAGGTGCTGTGCTGCAAGAGCACCTGCTGGCCCTCAGCTGGTAGCCTCGCAAAGGGGCTGTTCTGTGTTCAAAGAACTGAGCCATGAAACATTAATGTGCAAAATGTAATGCATTCCCAACAGGAGTGGCTCAGTATGTTCTCCTTTCACCCATGTACGGATGGAGGAAAGGCTATCAGCCAGTGCCGTTACACAGACTCACCAAGGATATCTGCCAGTACATGGCCACTCTTTCTTCTAATTTTGTCACACAGAATCAGGTTTTTGAAACGTCTGCTCAGGACCAGGCACTCACGACTATCAACACCACTGAGGAAGGCAGTTTATTAGCAAGTGTTAACACTATCACAGTCTTCCAAACAAATGTGGGCACACACATTCACATAGTTGAAAAACAGCTTCTTCACAGAGATATCTCAAGTGACACAGCACCCTTAGTGACACCCGGCACCTGAGGTCACAGGTTTTAGAAGAATAGGGTTGCCTTTGCCCAGAGACTTCAGTGAGGTGGCTTGAGTAAATCTTCTCTCTTCTCTTCCAGCCAGGTATGGCAGCCTGGCGAGTGTGAATCTACTACAGGAAAACCAGGCACAAAATTCCCCCTGAAGACAGAATAAGTAGACCCTAAAAAGATTCTCCCTACAACTTTGGGTATTTTAATATGCAGTTTTTAGGCATTTCGCTGTAGAAGTTAGAATCTTCACAGCCAGGGAATAAACTGGCACTTGCAAGGATACCGCACAGAGACTTCTTATTCTCTCCTTTTCTCCAGGAGGGATATTACAAGCTCCGAGCCCAGCAGTGCACACCAGTACTGTGCTCCTTCTGTGCTTCTCCTCACAGAGCAGTGAGGTGAAAGCACCCGCTTGCAGAAGAACAGCTATGTCCTCCTCCTGCAGCAAGGAAAAACAGCACTACTAAGTCCCCTGACATTCTGTGTGTGCACGTGTGTGACAAACAACGTGGGAACAACACCACACCCCACAGCAGCAAGCTCAGGTTTTGTAGAAGAGACCTGCCTTTCCAGAGCAGGGCTTGCAATTTGCACTTGTCATGATCCCTCCCCTACGCCAGACAATATCCTAGACCTTGACATGCTAGAAGTGGAAGCCTGATCAACTGTGCAAGGTCTCCTCCGGTTCTGTGAATCCCCATCAGGGTTTGTCATCAGCAATGGCAGCAAAGAACCTACAGGACAAAACAGGGATAGCCAGGTAGAAGGAGCCACTAGGCATAGCAGCACGGCAGTCTTCCTTTGCCCCTTGGCCTGAAAGCAGAGGCCTTCCAAGGACCAATCTTAAGATATGCCCTGGGGGCCAGCAGAGGAAACATTTCCCCCCACCAAGGGACAGTGAATAAATGTAGACCTGCTGACAGAGAGCATTAGCAAATGCTGGAGTTCCTACAGCCCTGGCACAGGAATGGAGGGCTGACTACCTCCTTAAAGATGGGGAGGGAGTTAAGAGAGTAACATGGAGATAGGAGGTGAGCAACCCTCAGATACCCAGGCTCTCAAGAACAACAAAAATGGCCTTTGTATATCTTCACCATCCAGGAGATGTCTCCAATACCAGAAGACCATTTTACTCCACGCCATGGAGGTTATAACTATGGCTGAGTGACCCAGCACCCACAGCAGCATCTGAACACATATTTTGCAGGCAGCAACTAGACAGCACCAGACCCACACATCCTTGTCATGACAGTGGCTCTGGTTACTATGGATGATACATGGGAAGGGGTAGCTGCAGTGCTGGTAGATAGGTGGAGACAAGGTGAGACTGCAGTGAATGTTTTGATGGCTCTGACATGGAAGACTGCAACCACCTGCAAGCCAGAGCACTGGGAAGACATCAGTGAGGATAGAAGGGGGTATCCTGGGTCTCCCAGGGCTCTTTCCACTTCTTTCTGCAGGTGAAAAAGGACTGGGATGTCCTGAGAACATTGTAGCACCACCCCTTCCCATGCCTATCAAAATGTCTTTTGTGATCACAGGCATTGCATGGCAGGGCAAGGGAAATACTAGAAAGGGAATGGAGGAAAGCTCTGGGAATAGTCTTTTCTTAGCCCTTCCACTACTCTTCTTCCCAGCCTTATATATCAGGTGACACCAGACACAGTGAGAATAGTGTCAGCCATATATTAGGGGGAAGGAAAATAAGGGGATGAGCTCAATTTCCTCTTCTAACATAAGCTAAGCTAAATGAAGGGACTCGGGCAAGAGAATGAGGACAATTATGAGTTCCAGCTTCATAAGCAAAATATTTCTTGTATTTGTCTGAGGGCTCCCTACAAACATTTTTATTTCTCTAGAGCCCTACTGCACACAAGTAAATGTAAAACAGCATTGGACAGGGTTAGAGAACCAGAAAGAAAGGGCTGTAATTAGTACAGGACTAGAGACAGATCCCAGCTTCTGCAGAGTTCCCTCTCTCTGCTGGTGAAATGTAACAGCCTTCTATTCCTAAGGCACAAGTTATTTTGTTCCAAAACCACGATGCAGCCATGGTCTTCAAAACTGAGAAGGCTACTCAGGAACGTGGTTGCTTTCTTCTCACTCTCTACTGCAGACTGGTGATAAAAACGTGAGAAAAGAGGACACAACAAATCAGCTAATGATCAAAGCATCTCTTGATAAGTCTCTGGTGGAGCAGTGGTTGTGATACTTGCCTGCATAGCATCAGCAATACCTCTTTCAACTACAAGTGACTCCCTTGAACCACAGTTTGGAGAGCAAGATCAGAAATAAGCCAGTCCCTCGTTCCCACACATGAGGAAAGGGAAATGTCTGTGATGGTCTCATCTCAGGCCCTTATTGGAACAGGGATACTGGGAGATAAGCCCTTCTCACAATACCATCCTCCTGACTACTGCTCTTCATAATAGCCCCTAACTTTCCATTGCCTTGGATTATTGACCCCTCTCCTGCTTTCAAGTCACAAGTCTCAGGTGTTAAAACAGAGCTCACTGCTGAGCACAGTTGCTCCTGCTTTCAATCCTGCACCATGCATCACTGCATTTACCACAGTGGCAGATGATCTTCTGTGTTACTAGCCATTTGGGATACTGAGGTTCTTCTGCACACATTCAGTCAGTTTCAGCTTAAACTATCCCAAATGATTTAAAAATCAGGAGATGGAGCTTGCTGCTATTGGCTATAGAGGGATAGTAATAAGTATTCTGGAAGAGAAATGAACAGATAAAAATCACTTAGCCTACTCTTTTGTGAAAAGCCAATCATTATCTTTGAGTCAGTAAATATTTAAGTGGACAATCAGTATGAGAAAATTCCTATTAATAGAAGTTCAAGAACTTGCAGGAACTATCAAAACACTGCCCTTACTTTCAAGGGCTAAGAGGACAATCGTTTTAATCAAGTTTACACCATCATAACCACCATGCCTTTTAGAACAGATTGCTACACATCATAGATGTACTTAAATCAGATCACCCTTCTTAAGTGATGTATTTACTGGGAAACGGAAAGACAGTAACTGACCTAATGAGTACTGAAGTTAAACAGATTTAGTTATGATGGGAGGAGATGAAAACCAAGTTTCATCATCTGTAATACGCCAAGATGGTTATTAAAAGGTGGTAAGTGTCACAAAAAGAAAAAGAACACTAATATGCAGAGTTACTACAAAGATTTAATGATGTAGTCAGAACAGTATATCAGTATCACTTGACTACACTTAACTGTACTTCTGCACAGAAGTGTTGGGTTTTTTTTAAATCAGCATCTTATTTCACACTGAGTGTAATCACTTTTAGAACACACATTCTAATATTTTTAACAAGAAAACTGGACTATCAGCTGAAAAAAGTTTACCAGATTGGTTCTGAAAGTCAAACGTACAGGATTCTCTCATTTCAGTAAACCTGAAAGTCTGAAAGCCATTGGAAGTTTTGGTGCTCACACAAGCCTGAACATGAGCCATTATTTTGCATCAAAACACTGACAATACTTCCAAGTCTCTTCTTTCAGACATGTGTACAGAATAAATAAAGGGAGGGGGGAAGCATTTAACAAATGCAGTCCAGAGACCAGTAAAAGTATCTTAAAGCCATTGTCTTTGACGGGTCACAGAGGAGCCTGAGGAATCCAGACAAAGTTTATTAGAATATGTCCAAGAATCAGGACTTTCAAAAAAACCTGGAATAAAAGTGAGGAAAGCAAGCTCAAGGACAAAATAAGCAAGATGTATATTGAAATCCTCCAGCTTATTTTCTGATCATTGCATCAGCATATATTTCCAGGATTGATTAAACACTGAAGAGCTAATAGAAGTCAGTTTATGTTCACACTAAAAATCTAATAAGAATATATGTATGCTTTGCACTTGCCCTGTTCTTACTCTCATTACACATGCACTGTTAGTAAACACAGGAGGCAGAAGGCAATTCTAAAATGCATATTCCCTTCTGTACTCTCCCAGCCTCCAACAACCTACAACTTGGAAGCTCTCTGAACGAGACATGGTTATTCTGTTTTAAGCATGATTTCACATAAAACAAGTGATGTAGACATGTTTTTTGTTTAGAAATATCAAGCTATTTTGAAAACGCAGAAATTACATCATTAAGTGGTACGAACGGACTTCAAAGTGTTTGAATCCTGGAAGTACAGAAATACCAGGTAGGCAGATGACTCCCAAAACAAGACACTATCATATCTGGTCCACTTCAATCGAACTGCAGTAATTCAAACCCTCCTCCCAGCACCCCAGCACTATATATATATATAAAAATAAATAAATAATATATACACACATATATAAAAGTAGCTACACAGTGGCAGTCCTTTGCAGTCCATAGCAGTCCTTTGCATCAACACAAGTTACCAAGCAGGTAACTGCAAGGCTTTCCACAGAAATTTTACTTCATCTGTGAGGTGGGACACCTTACCTTGCAGAGTGCCTCCAACAGATGGTCAAGTGGGGGGTTTTGACTGGTACAGGATAGGTGGGACTGTCCCCAGCTGGGTCACTGACTACATCCTTCCTCCATATGGGAAGGAGAGTCCTGGGGGAAAGCAGATACAGCAGAACAGGGAAGAGCAAAGCATGGCTTAGAAAAATCAAGAAACAGAAGTATCAGCCAGTTTGCCTCCAAAATCACAAGAAATGGCCCAGATCCCCTACCATGATGGGGACAATCAAAGAGTAGCTCATACTACAAGGACATTTAGTTCTTGAGGGGCTAAAAATTTTCTCCTGTAAGAAGCAAAGTCTGCCTAAACCCTTTCAGGTTTTTCACTTTATCACATCAGCAGTCAGGGCAGGGACCATAAAGAAAAGGTGACATCCAGGTTGTTGCAACCCACAGGACACATGTGCTCACATGTGAGGTCCTGCACATCAAGAAGGCCAGTGCTCAACCTTCACCAGTTCACCTGTGATAAGGGAACAGGCTACAGATTACAGCAAAGTAGTAGTCCACAGCAAAAGAGACTTGCACAAAAACTTAGAGGACCCTGAGCACTGTATCAGCAGCAGGACCTGGAAGTTCCAGCCAACCACATCTTTTGTGCTGCAAGCCCTCCCTAGACAAACTAAAAGCAGCAGCCTACAATTTCAGTGCCAGACTCCCAGGAAGGGCACTGCTCTCACGCCTCATCCTAAAGCGGTGACTCCAGCACAACCAGCCCGCAGACGCGGCCAGCCGTGCCGCTCCAGCCCGACTCCAGACACAGGGTCTGCTCCAGGCGCGCGAACTGTCGCTCAGTGTCGATATCGGCCCGAGCCGAGTTTAAGTGTCTCCAGGAGTCTCTTCGCCCAGCCCAGCCCAGCGGCGAGAGCGCCCCTGACAGCCCCCGCGGGGCCACTCGGATGCACACGGACGCTTGACTTCCACAGACTCCCCGCAGAGACACCGCGGCTCCGCCCGGAGCGGCACGGCGGGGCACAGCCGGGACTACCTGCCCCAGAGCCGGGCGCCGCGCATGGCACCGCCGAACCCGGCTGCCGCCCCGGAGCCGCTCCAGCGCCCCGCGCGCCGGGCGGGAAGGGGCCTGCCGTGCCCGGCCGCGGCGCAGCCCCGCGGGCCGCGGAGCCCCCTCCCCGGGACGGAGCGGGGAAACACCCCCGACGGGCAGCCGCCGCGGGAAGCCCCCGGCCAGGCCGGCGCGGCCCCCTCGCCGTACCTCCCGGGTGGTGACCTCCTCCTTCTCCGAGATCTTCAGGAGCAGCCGGTCGTTCTCCAACTCCAGCGCCCGCACACGGTCGATGTAGACGGCCAGGCGATCATTCAGCTGCCGCAGCTCCTCCTTCTCCTGCAGGCGGGAGATGCGAGTCGGCGACAGCGGGGTCCCGCCGGGGGTGCCGCGGCTCGGGGTGCCTGACATGGCGCTCTCTTCGCGGGCAGGCGGGCGACGGGCTCATTCAATCCAGCCGCACTACGGGAGGAGGGCACGCTAAGATGGCGGACGTCGCCTCCCCTGCCGCCGCGCCGCCTGGGAAATGAAGTCTCCGCGCCAAGATGGCGGCGCCGCGCCGCGCCGCAGGGCGTGCCGGGAGATGTAGGCCCGGCCGGCACCATTTTGTGAGCGGCGGGCAGCGCCGCGCGGGGCGGCCGGGTTCCTGCGGAGGGCTGGGGCCTCCTGCCCGGCCGCGCTGGCTCCGGCTGCTTCTTCTTAGCATGGGGGCGATGGGTCCCCCCGGTCCCGAAGTGACTCTCCCTCCGGAGCTGCAGTTCAGGCTCTGCTGAAGCGTCTGGCACCGCCATAACGGCCTTGTGGTCCTGTGGCCTCCCAGCCGGAGGAGTGAAGGCTGTGCCCGGTGGTGCCCCAAGCCGTGAAGCAGCCCTGCGTGTTGGAAAGGAGAAAACGTTTTCTTCTAGGATCTCTGTTAGTGCTGTAGTCATCACCCGAAAACCGAGATCACTTCTGAATACACTCTCATTTTTGCATTAATAAAGTCCAGTGCTCCTGAAAAAAAGATCCAGTAAAAATGTAGGTGTACGATCAAATGCTTTGATTTGAAGAGGGTGTGTTAATGACAAGTGATGCAGTGCTGCTAATTCTTACAATTTTCTTGAAAGCTTTGTAACATTTCTCTTAGAGTCTACGTTTTCACATTAGTTATCTAAAACTTTGTTATAGAGCTCTGTTTTCAGCTGTTTATAATTTTGCCATGCTTTGCTGTTAGCACTGAAATTTTGTAGGCCAGTTGTCTCCTGTTTGCTCACATTGACAGTGGGGAGTTTCAGAAAAAGTACCTATCAGCTATTTCCTAGGGTGACTTTTTAGGGGTCCTATTTTGTAGATGTTAGAAACTCCTTCCAGATTGTTCCTGAGAAGTTATAATGTCTCCTAGCCTTCAATCAGGGAGTTCAAGAAGGTAGTTATGCTGAAATCCTTTTGCTATTCCAGGCAATGCGGCCAAATTTGTACGAAATAAAAGCCACTGGAAAGTTTCACTTCCTAGAGATCTGAAGTATTATTTTCCCCAAATCATATTTTACCAAATATACCTCAATCTCTGTCAGTCCTTACACATTAACAGGTATAAACTGATTAACATTCCCATGAGCTAATTCCCTATGTCCCAGAACTTTGGAGTCGGAAAAGCACTTACCGCCGTTGTGCCTTCCAGCTACCAAGCAAGGGCGCGAAGAGGGAGAGAACTTCTTTCTGCCT
The DNA here is from genome assembly GCF_036370855.1 of Dromaius novaehollandiae. Taxonomy (NCBI): domain Eukaryota; kingdom Metazoa; phylum Chordata; class Aves; order Casuariiformes; family Dromaiidae; genus Dromaius; species Dromaius novaehollandiae. Next base: position 3,654,388 of record NC_088122.1, on the reverse strand, counting down.
GTGAACAGGGAAAACCAGATTGCAAATCAGTGGCACACGCACAGCAAAGGAAAAAGCAGCATGAGTGTAATGCAAAGAAATGATGTGCACAAGAGGGAGGACAGATCTAGACAGAGAAATAGGAGAAAGGGCAAGAAAATACTGCACGCTTTACATGCATAAGAAACACATGAAGCTAGGCTGGACAAATGGGTGCAAAAGGGCATATCCTCAAGACAAAAGCTAGACCACTTTCATGTTAGAGGATCTGGGATCCAAATATGAAATATGCCTCAAACTGAAAACCCTCAGACTGAACCCAGGAATTCTGGACATTCATAGTCTGTTCTCAGTGAATAGCTGTGAGTCCTCTTGCAAACACTGCATTTCTTTAGCAGCTGATCCATACAGAGGGTACATTTTCACCTGAATATATCTGTTTAAAAATAGGCATCTGATCTGAAGTAAGTCATTTGGGCGTCCTCTATAGACAACAGAGCGTGCCCTCCAGAATGCAGGTCATCCCACCTGGGCTCAGGTATCTGCCTTAGGGTAGACTTGATTGGCTTTTTGCCTATCTACTTCGAAGAGAGTTGAGAGCAGGGGTTTCCACACTGAGGTCTGTGAAGCCCTGGATATCACCGGCTTATCTGGAGGGAGTTCATGAAAGATGAACAAAATGAAAGTAAGCACATAGATCAGTGCCTGTCATTGCTACTGGCATTCACTGCACCTCAGATAGTATTTTAAGAACAGTGCTTTATTATCGATAAAATATTCATTATCAGTGATGATCTAACCAAGTCACCACATGATACAAAATTCAATGCGAAACTCTGACTGCAATCATAAACAGTCGCCTTTAACTTGAATTTATCTGGAAAAGGACGAGGGGAAGAGAGACTACAAATCCCAGAGTGCTGTGGCCTCCCCACTCAGCGCAGAAGTGTGGTTACGCGCCCGTGTCCGCTCGAGGCACAGCCATGCCGAGGACAGCCCAGAAGCCTCCGGAGCCACCTCCCTCCGCATTGTTTCCCTCTGAGTCTCTGGATTTGAAGTACAGTGCGTTTTTTGAATTTTGGCGCCTGTCTGCAAACTGTAAACCAACTGCTCCTGGAGCAGCTCCAGACCCCAGCCACATGCTTCTTGCTGGAATTGCTGGGATGTGTGCGCTATGTGTCTTTCGAAATCTAGCTGCCTTCCCCCAAGCAAAGCACAGGAGGATTTGTAAACGCCAAGCCATGCACTTACCGTGAACTTTTTGCCTTCCAATGCATAGTTTCCAACACCAGCATATATGTGGAAGACCGGTAATAAAATTTGGTTAGATTAAGCCAGAATAAACCATTTTAGGAATTCTGAAAGCCTCTGTATAAGCATTTTGGTGTTAGCTCATTTCTTCTTATGATTTGCCGCTACACCCCGCTTGTCTGTCATATTTTGGAAATCCTTTTAAACCCTTTGCCGCATTTTGATTGGTAATGTAATCCAGGTGTAAATCCCATTTCTTCATGAAGCTTAGCCCAAACGCACCTATTCTTTTTTTCAGATTTTTTTAGATAATATCTTATAAATTTTATATATTTCAAGGTATTTTTTGCCATTTAATGTTGCCAGTTATTTTCATAGTACTGATATCAACTATGTCACAGCAAAATCTTTTTTTCTAAAGATACTTTCTGAAATATCCCTCCCTCAAATTTGGACTATTGAGAAGTAATATTGTCTATGTTTTATAGAAGGTGCCTTTCTTTAGCAGTAACTGGAACACTTACATATATATATATTTCATCCTTGTCATCAGTCTCCTCTCCCTCTTGGCTGAACTTTTATGTTCACTCTTCCTGTCTCTGCTAGAGAGAAGAGAACAGTTGGGGGGGTGGGATGGGGAGAGGAAAGGATGAACTAAGTAAGGGAAATGTAAAGAGATAAAAGCTGAGAGCCAGCTAGACAACTGCTGCTTTAGATGGAGTATAATGCATGCTTTAGTCATGGAATTAGCATCTGTTCAAATACTAGTCCTCTCGGATTGCTCTAATGACACGGTTTAGTATTGAACCAGTCATTCATCTCTCATTCCTTAGCAGTCATTTTCTCATTAAGGACCTTGACAATTCAGTGCTACTGAAAACATTTAATAATAAAACTCCTTCTCCACTTTCAGAAGGTAGAATTGATTTGTTAGTCCAGGACACAACCATTTGTTGTTTAATAAAGGGACAATCTAAGGCTCTGTCAATCTTACCAGCTTGGGATGGCAGAGGGCCCTGGCACACAGCAGGGCCGTGTTCCCTCAGCTGCTCGGATTGGGAACCTGCTCAGAGCACCCCAAGGCTTCTGCCTGGCCCACTCCCTCCGTTTTCATCTTTGTAGAAATCAGAGCACAGGAGATGGCTGATGTGTGTACAGGTTTCACCTTGACATAAAGTCAGGAAGATGGAAGTGTCCTAGGCTCAGTACTGGAGCTCTAGCGCAAAGGTACTTCCAACATACCTTGAGTGTCTTGGCAGGATAAGAATAAATTCTTGGGATGTCAGAGAATATAGATAGCAGTGAAAGACTCTGTCTAGCACTAGAATGCTTCTCCCATGAGATACATGAAGAGATTGCTCACAGTCAGTGCTAAAGACAAAGTAAAACCCCACAGATCCTTTGATGCAGAGCATCTTCCCAGTCATCTGCCAGGCAGTCTTCTGGTGCAACTAGCTTTCTGATGCTATCTTGGATTTCATGATGACTCTGACATTTTCACAAATCTGGGGACACAGGATCTCCAGTGTTACTTCTTACCTCAATTGCTTTATTTTCTCAGCAGCTACTGCCATGCCTTTTTCTTTCTCATTCTACCCTGATCTGCACTTTATTATTCATACATCTGTAATAGCAGGATCATTTCTGTCTTCTTTGTAGTCATCTAACTTCCCCTCTCCCTCATGTTCCTTATCTCCCCTCTGAATGGCCTGTCTGTGTTTAATCAATGCCCCAGATATGTTGATTCTTTTTAGGAAGGGGCAAGAATGCTGTAAGGATTGAAGATGTAGCACAGAACATTCTTTTATCAGCCTAAATTCAGCCCAGCTTGACAGTAATCAAAGGTTACTAGCAGCTTCTGAAGGTCTAGGAGAAGCACCCTGTTTCCTCCACCATAGGACTCATATCTTGCCACAGATTTCTGCTCCAGAATTTCAGTTTTCACTTAAAAAAAATGCTTCCGGCAGTATCAGGACACAAAGCACCAAAGTAAAGAAAATTGATAGTATGCCATGTGTCATGGATGAGATCTTCCTTATCTACTATGAGAAAGTTAGCTAAGATATTTGTAAAAAGGAACAAAGAGGAACACAGTGCACAGTTGTGGGATTAAAGCAGACAGCAGCCTGTATATAGAACAAAGATTTGGGGGAACAATAGTATTCTGCTACAGCACTTACCTCCTCAGTTAGGCAGAATTCAACCCAGATCACACGTCGAGAAGTGATAACACGGAGCCTGGGCAGGAGAATTCAGATCTGTGCTTGTAATTTCTCACTCCTTTTTGGCAGAAAGACAAGTGACTTTCATTGTCAGGAGGGCCTGAGTGGCCCTTTAGGACCCTTTTGTACTGAAATCTGATCATAGCCTAATGTGACCAGAAGGAAATGAAAACTTTATTTTTAAAAACTCTTATTTTTTTTCACATCTCAACAAAAGCCCAGGAAGAAGCTGAGGTCTTGGTGCTCATGGCTCCTACACTTCCCACAATCCCACTTTGTCATTTCTCCATGCGGTGATTTGCTTATAATACTGCATGCCAAAAAGTGCCACTTCTGTAACATAAGACACCGGAAAGGCTTTCCTCAGCACGAGTCATTCACAGGCTTTATCAGCCAGAGGAAGCGTCTTTATAGTGTGTGATACACAACAGCGTAGCATTAGCTACCGAGTCTTCCTCTCACTGGCTCCCCATTGCTCAGGAAATCTTCCAAAATAATAAGGACATAGATTTCTTGGCAATAAAATACCATTGAAAACAAGCGAGGTGGCCGGGCAGGAACAATACTACCATTTCCTGGAAGTCTGGCTGCAGGCAGTCGTGGAGCCATGGGAATTCATGTACATACCTAGCTGCTATTTACACAGGTAAATAGCACAATTAATCTAAGATCAAGGAAAGGTTTATATGACTTTTAATGAAATATGGGCCCAACAATCCCTAACATCATCAAGTTTTGATTTGCACGTACAGAGCTGAAGCTCATGCTGGTTGCATTTTTAGGACTCCAGAGACGAAGGACTCTGCAGCAGCTAGGGTGGCCCCGGGTTCTCAGTGCCCCGTGGAGTTCAGCTTTCCTCAAAACGCGAGCAAGCCACTGATCTTTTAGCCATTTGGCAGTAGAGGAGGTTGGGGACTGGTGCTGAAATGCAGTTTATCTGAGTTCACAAAGGTTACTTTACAGCCTGGAGCAATCTCAGCTCTCAGAATCACGTAGAACATTACTACTCCAGTGGAGCTGTGGGAGGGGAGTATGCAGTGCTCACACCCCCATGCTGATATTATATAAAACCTTGGCACTGATCTCAAATACTAGTGAAAACAAACCCAGTGTGTTTTTTTTTTCTTTGAAACAACTATTTGGCGCCTTATTTTCAAATCCACAGGCCAACTGCTGCTGGATCAGTGCCCATCACCATAGAGCTATTTACATATTTTCCTCCAGCAGCTGCAGTAACCTGCTATGTACCCCATGTCTTGCCAGGCGGACTCTGCCTCTGCCATGGTCTCAGTAGGGAAGGGATAAGATTTCAATTTTATTCTGTTAAAAAAAAAGGCGTGGTAGGAGCTCAGCTTTTTAGCAAAGCAAGGTGAAAGCAGAAACCTTTGGCTCCCCTTTGAAAGCTAATTAGCCTGTTGTACAGTAACATGAGAACTACAATGTGCATCTGGGAGCACTGGGATTCCTTAAGGCAGAGCCTCTGTCAAATATAAAGCTTACAGGTAAATGTATGTGAAGGGAGAGAAAACAGGTCTGTGGACATAAAGAGGTATGTGTGTCTAAGTTGTGCATATCATGTAATTAATAAAGAAGATGAAAGGAATGCATTTTGCAATTCCAAAGTGCAGTACATCCAAGATCTCAAAGTATTTTACACAGGGTTATTTATCAAGCTATAATAATCTTGTGAAGAAATTAAAATGGCTATGAAGTTTACTCAGTTAATGGTTGTAAAGTGTTTTGGAGCTTCATGCAATAATTCTGTGGACCTAGTCTATTAGCCTGGTCTGTAAAATCCAAATACCGTTTTACTTTGTAAGTTCCAGTGGAGCCCCAGAAGGGTTAAATCCTTTTCTTCGGTAGATGAAAACAGTCTGTCTAAACTTCTGGGCCTGGAGGGAAGAACTGGCAGCTGCAGACAGCTCATCTGCTAAGGCAGAGTGTGTAGCTGGACTGGCCAGGTGGAGGAAAACCATCATTCAGTAGAAGCTCCAAGGAACAGGCAGTGGTTGTTTTCCACTTTTTCCTGGAGCATGTGGACCTGGGAACAGATGCAGGTCTGGGACGGCATTGGCGATAGTTTTAGCACTGTCCCTGTGCTATAAAAGAAGGCATTGTGCGCAACGCTAGAAATACACATGGCCACTCCTATTCATTGATGCTGCATGTGCTGAGAACTGCTACAGGACTGTGAACCTTCTCTGCAGCCTGCAGCTCAGATGTTGCCTTCCTTTCTTTCTCCCTTTCCTCTGCCAGGAATGCAGCTTTTGTGGCTTCTCTGTGTGTGTCTGTATGTCCAAGCACATGTGCTGCTTCAGAGGGGCGATCATGGCTTGACTGGAAGAGCTGGGGCCCTTGTTTATGGGGTGATGTGGGAGAAGGATTTAGCTTATTGTTTCCTTTCCTATTTTTGGTGGTAGAAGCTGTCGGTTTCTGATTTTGCTGGGGAAACTCATGCAAGCTACCAAATAGTTCTGGGGGATATTGCCTGGACTGCAGTTTACTTACCAAAAGTAGAGTTTTAATTAAAGTCAGGTTCAAACTGCTTCAGCTGGAAGAATCAAGGACCAATCTGAGAATTGCCCCATGCTGTACAAAGCCACATTCTGTTTAAAAATGTGCTTAAACCTAGCTAAAAAGCCACCACCAAAGCAAAGTGTTTAGAGTCTCTGGTTGCCTTAAAGCAGGGCTTTAAAACTTGGTATGTGAGAGAGAGAGTGAGCAACGTGGTAACCATCTGGCAGAAGCCAGCCAGAGGTCAGCCTGGCTGGGCTGAGATCCATGCAACACTTTCCTGTGTGCTGAGGCATGTATGGCAGATGCTAGGTAGGAGATAGACAAAGCGTCCAAGTCACCCCAGTGCAGGAGGGCTGTTTTCATTAAAAGATATAGCAGTGGGGACTCAATAGCAACCTTCACTTCCCACCTGAGAAGCTCAAGCATGAAAGGGCTACCTTGGCGTGGCTCTGATCACGTCCTGCACAGTCCTGTTACATATCAGGGTCTCCTCCACACCTAACTTCTCTTCGCCTCTACTCACTAACACAGAGACGGGATGGATCCCTTCTCTAGCTCTCTTCTGCCCCCATGAAAGAGCCCAGTGCAGCAGTGGTTGCAACTACAACACAGATGTGCCCAGGCAGTGCCAGCATAGCCTGTGAGATGGGCAGGCCTTGATCATAAAGACAGGTTTCTGCATTTGGCAGCCCCAGCCACTTCTTAGGTGGCAGAAAGAGATGTTATCATTGCTACTGTCTCCACATCCTCTTTTGGAGCCCTGTTCTATCTTGGTGCACTGGGTTATTTCCATCCCTGACTGCAAGGACCTCAGTTGCAGAAATACTGCTGATGATGGACCCTATGATGTTTGCTGGTTACAGTTGTGAGTAATCGCTTCCTGGAAGAGAGTGCAGCTCCACTGCTCAGGGAAACATGCATGCAAAGCTGAGCTGATGAAGCACGTTGGCTCAGAGCAGACCTCAGAGTAGTTCCAAACAGCCCCAAGACCTGCAGAAGCAAGTGAGGCTCTCAGGGATCTGAGATACAGAAGCCTCCAGTGGGAAAGCCAGGCTCCACTTGCAGCTAGCAAGATAGTCCCAGGCACGATGGCAGTTTCTCCAGCTTGGGGTGTGTGCACACCCTTGTGAAGGAAAACTGGAGCTTGTGGGTGGGTGGACCTTTAGCTGATCCCATATGATAGTTCTCATAACACTGGTAAAGATTATATCAAACTTGGCCTGAATTAGAAGTGCACGTAGCAAATTTGGCATTCCTAATTTTATTCGCTTGACTTCCAAAAACGTTAGAATGAAACAAAGTTGGGTTTTGTCTTTGTAGGACAGTCCTCCTCACCCTGCAAATGAATGAAGGTCTGTGGATATTCTGCCCTCCTGTGGAGAAAAGAATTAGGGCTAGACCTAAAACAGGACTTCAGGGAAGAATATTCCTCACATCTTGAATTTGCGCCATTAGATGGGTAACAGAGTCCAAAGAGACTTTGCATGAGAGTTGGAACAACTCCCCTGGTAGAGCAGGAACAAGTACTACACCCAAGATGGTATCTATATTGTGTGCAATGACTGAATGTAAAATCCTGTATCTTGCTTAAAATTCAAGACAAAAGTTCTGTTTTCAATTTTTAAAAATTTAAGGAATCCCTTTGAAAGCAGAAGACAATTCATTGAACTGAACAACATGTTCCCCCCAGTTTTTTCTCCAGGATAAGGATTTGTTCAGGCAAGAAAATCCAAGCTCTTTCATTTAAAAATAATATCTGTTTCATCTGTTACTTTTGATTTGTCATCATCAAACTTAAAGATATATTTGTAAAGCTGTCAGTGGGATATCAAACATGTTGCCTTATTAGTTTGATTTGCCCTTCAGAAATTAGCAGAAACATGCTCCTGAGGCCTTTTACAACTAGAAAGTCTAGCTTTAGATGTGCACAAACTCTCACAACCTGTCTGTGAAATGGAGAACTTCAAACAGAGCCTGTTCTGCAAGGCCTGATGCTGAGGACCTTTGTGCTTCCTTGGCCATTAGGCACATGTCACCGGGGAGTGAGGAAACAGCAAAAGAAACAAAGCCCCAGGAGAGCTGGCAGAAGGTTTTATGCTTGAATCAAAGCTAGACAAAACCAACGACTTGCGTGTTTTTAAACTTTTTTATTAAGCATTTGGAGAAGTACTGCCTTCTGAAGATAACATACTCCTCATGATGAACAGTTACTTGCAATCAAAATTTCCTTCTTTCTGAAGAGATGAAGACAGAAGGCGGGGTGAAGGAGAAGGACAAAGAGACATTTCAGGAAGAATGGAGTCACAATCTGCACATCTCTGATGAAGAAACAAGAACTAATTGAAGCAAAACAACGACCAGGTAATTTCTATCTGTCACATGCTGTAAAAACTCAAAATACTTGTCTCTCCACAGACTCGGGAGCTGTAGCATATCATGTCAGCAGCCAAGCTTTGAGCATTAGCAAAAAGGAAGTGTTTTAAAATAAATGACGAATGGCTACCTGAGGATGACTCTCATCTCTGGTAGGTGGCACTTGTTGCAATTAGTGCGTTAGAGATGCCCGTGTAAGGTTTTGTCGTGGGTTTCTCACCTCCCTCCCCTGCTTCCCCCAGCTGTCTAAGAATGTAGGAACTCTGTCATTTTTGGAGCGAAGCATTTTGAACTGCATTTAGCGGACAAGAGCCCCTATAACCCATGGTCTGACTCCAGCTGCTGGCACTTAGACCTCCACGCGCACGCATGCACGGAAAGGAGAGACCCCAACCAGGAAAATTATTAGAAGCGGAGCTTAATGAGAAGACAGGACAGACGGCACTGATGAGGTGCCAGGCACGGCCAGACAAGCGTACGGACCAGCCCTATTCACACCGAGAGGCCGCCCCGAGGGGAGGCGGCCGCCATATTCCCCGCCCCCCCCGCGCTGTCGCCGAGGCCCAGCCCCTGCGCTGAGCGAGGTGCCGCGCGCGGGCAGGGCGCATGCGCGCTCTCACCTCTATGGTCATTCCGTGGACTAGAGAATCCATCCCCAGCCGGGCGGCTTGTGATTTCGTCACTTCCGGCGGACTCGGGGAGGTGCTGTCCCGGCGTCCGCCGCGCGCTCCCTCCTTCCGGCGCCGCCGCCATCAGCAGAGCAGCAGGTGAGGCCCGGGGCCGGCGGGATCCGCGTCCATCCGTGGCGCGGGGCGGGGGCCGGGCGGCGGGCGCTGACTGCTCTGTCCCCGCAGGATGGCGATCCGCTACCCCATGGCCGTGGGCCTCAACAAGGGCCACAAGGTGACGAAGAACGTGTCGAAGCCCAGGCAGTGCCGCCGCCGCGGGGTGAGTGTGGGGCCGGCCCGGGGGCCTCCGGGTGGGGGGGGGAGGCGGAACCCGGCGCTGTCGCTTCGGGAAGCCGCGGCTCTGAGGGCTTTTGACCCGCAAAAGCCTGCGGGAGAGCGGGGTTCAGGCTGGGACGTGCCGCTTTTGCCCCTTGGTCCTCGGCCGGCGTAAAATGGGGCACGCGACGGCCTGGTACCGCAAGAGAAAAGCCTTGTTCTCTGCTCGCTTTCCTGTTTCCGTAAGCGGAAGGAAGAAGGCATGAAGGGAAAGGCACTAGCTGCAGTTTGTTACGCTCGGGACTGTGCTCAGGGAGGCGAGGTGCAGCGTTGCAGCCTTCCAGGAGGATGGTGACACTCTTCAGCCCTCTCCCGGCTGCCGAGGAGGGACGGCGAAGGTCTGACACCGACACCGTGCGCTCTCCCGTAGCAGCGTGGCTCAAATGAGCTTGCCGGCAGTGTGGCGCTGGGAAGGGTGGTGGACACTTGCAGGATGTTTTGAAGTCTAATCCTAGCGCTTAATGAGAGATGCAAGCTGCCTGAGTGCAAGGTGGATGACTGTCTACAGCAGCACTCAGGGTAGGAACTGAATCTTTGGCTGGATTGCAGAAAAAAATATATGCTTGCTCCACCCATGGTCTGAGTGCAGTGCTGTCTGGCACTGACCTGCAGTGAAGATTGGGACCGACAGAAAATACGCAGGGAAACAACTTTTTAAAGGGCTGGAGAAGCTAGTTTTGTTAGACATGGGGGAGAGGGCCTTAAATCATGGCGAGTTTTAAATTTGTGAACGTGGGTGTGGAGCTAAATAGCTGGGCACAAGAGAATTACCAAGGGAGCAAGCTGTAATGAAAAAATGAGAGATGTGGCTCAAATGGAGTTACCAATGAAACAGGACATACACTGGATGACTTCTGAAGTCTTTTCTAGGTTGCTTCTGTTGGTAATGGCAACAGTTATCCTGCATGCAGTTTGCACAATAATGGCAAATATAGGGAGTTATCAGGGTTCAGTAAATGTGTGTTAACATGAGATATTAGTTTAGTTTGCATCTTTTATCCCACTTTAAATGCTGTGATTAAATTAAAAGCATTTAATTGAGATTTGAGATGCAGAATGACACACAGTCTGCAGTTCTTATGGTCCTAAAAAATAGGTTTCTAAAAAAAAATTGGTCTCTAAAGCATGAAAAACACCAGATAGTAAAATGCATGAGACTAGCATGCCTCATCTGGATCACTGTTCTGCTTAGCTCTTACCATGGGACTTGACTCTCCGAGACATGCTAATAGCATGTAATTCTGGGGTCTTAGCCCAGAGCTTGCCACAGCCTCTTGCAGTCCAGTCCTTCAGAAAAATGTTTTCAGGTTTTTTGTTTGTTTGTTTTCTCCTTTCTTCTACTTGTTTTTATTTCTAATTCCTTAATTGCATCCAAGTACAAATAATTACACACATACTGGCTGCCTACATGCTTTTCAAAGTTGGTTGTGTGATGTTGACTTGTTTGTGTATGTGAAGTGCTGAACAGCACATCTGAACTCCTCAGTTTGCTGAAGAAATTTTTTTCCTAAAAGGTCTGGGTATCCCTTGCCATGTCTAGACATGGTTAATGAAATAGGCTGGCTGCTTGCAGGTGACTAAAGTACAACTGGAAGCTTTTGGGTATAAACCAAGCACTTATGTCTTTCAATGAAGTGTATCACTGCTGTCTGGTTAGTGTCGTACTTGAAGAATGAACAGTAAACCCTTTTTCCTACTCGGCTGTGGTAGAGGTGTTGGTGAACAGTCATGTTTGCTTGTTCTAAAGCTCACAGAGTGTGTGAAAGGGATGCAGTGATTCTAGTACTTGACAAGGGATGGCTTTTGCAGCCTGAGTCTAGCTTTTAGGCAAATGCTGTTTTTAAACAGGGACCCAAATGCTATGTGACTTATAGCTACTTTGATTGAGAGCTGGTTAAATTAGCACGTAAGTTCTTTGTGACCTGAATCTTTTTTTCTTTTCCCTTCCCTTAGCGCCTGACCAAACACACTAAGTTTGTGCGAGACATGATCAGGGAAGTCTGTGGCTTTGCACCCTATGAAAGACGTGCTATGGAATTGCTGAAAGTTTCCAAAGACAAACGTGCTCTGAAGTTCATAAAGAAACGGGTAGGTGAATCTGACATCTTAATGAAGATGCTAATAACTTTTCTGGTTAACCTCCTGTTTTCTGCCCTTCACTTCACTTTTTAGTTAATTTTCTTGCCTCTCAGTGGTTTGGACAATTATTTGTCTGACCCGAGGGAGTGGAGGGAGAGCTTGGGCTGGGTGGGGATCTGGGGGCAGGGAGAGGGAAACGGACTTAAGGCCTTGCCAGCAAAGTACATTTAAGCTACAGTGACCCGGAATCTGCATTGCTATTTCTGTATTATTTGCAAATTTGGTGTGGGGAATACAAGGTCAGTACTGATGGAGATGGGATATCATTAACCACCTGACCTGAAACACCAGGGTTTCACCAGGGAAGGTAGCCCTGATAGCTGAGTGAGTTGTCTCTGCCTGCCCCCCCCCCCCCCCCCCCCCCAAGAAAAAAACAAACTAAACCAAAAAAAAGAGTAGGAGTACTACTGAGATGTGATGGTGTGTAAATCCTGGCTGGCTACTTAAGGTTGACAGTGTTCAAGTCCATGCTTACCAGAACTTTACTATCCTGCCTGTTTTCGAGTAGAGCATCTTTCAGTGAATGCTTGAAGCATACAAGGCAGCGTGTTTCACCCGTTCTCTACTGGAATGAATGCTGACTGCACTGCTCTCTTCTCTGCAGGTTGGCACTCATATTCGGGCCAAGCGAAAGCGGGAAGAGCTCAGTAATGTCCTGGCAGCCATGAGGAAAGCTGCTGCAAAGAAGGATTGAGCTGTTCAGTCTGTAACTCAATAAAGTCCTTTCTCACAAAAGCAGTGTAGTGGCTGCTACCAGTACATGGCGGGGCTGGTTGGGGTAGAGAGGTGTTACAGGTGTTTACAGATAGCCCCCACCCCCTACTCTGTGGGAAGGGGTGAAGAGTGCAAGAGGTGCAGCTGGTGTTGCAGTGGAGGAGCATGGACTGCTTGCTTGGAGTAGTGCTTGTCCCCAAGGGCTTCCTGATTTGGGAAGGTCAGTGCTGGTTCATCTGCCCAAGCATTCAGGTTTATGGTTTCTTGGTAGTGGTCAGCAGGACAAGCCCTGCCCTGTTGCATATTTGGGATGGGTGAGGGAAGGGACTCAGCTGTTCTACCCCTCCCTCCCCACAACCCTGGCTTACTCTGCTGGAACAATTATCTTGTGGGAGCTCAGAACACCAGGTTCCGTTAGTCCTGTGTAAGGCAGTGTAGTGCCAATGCCCCAGTACCTGCAGTCTTTCTGCTGTACTGGAAGAGCACTGGGTGAACTCCCCCTTTTGGTTGCTTTTGCTGTTCTTGCTTTTCACTCTTTCCTCTCATTGCACCTTGCATAGCTTTAATCTATTTCTCTGTGTGGCTTGCTTTCCCTCCCTCTCATCTAGAGCTTGCTTCTGCCACATCCAGTAACTAAAACCACTTCCTCCGCCCCTCTCTCTTTAGTTTAGCTGGAGATGTTCTGTCTGAACAACACCCAGCCCATCCATCTCCGAACCCAAATACTGGAAGGAGAGAAGTCAATGGACAAAAACCTGCTGTTGAAAATAACAGCTTTGCACTCCTTAGCACTTAACCTGTTCCCCCTTGTACCCTCATACCCTACTTTCTCCACTGTGTTATCAAATCAAGAGAGAAAACTACTGCCACTAACAGCTCCCTGAATTTCAGCAGGATAATTCTTTTTTTTCCTTCCACTAAGCACTACATAGCTGAGAGGGGACAACTGCCCTTCTTCCAGCAGAAGGGAATATATTTCCAGTGCTTCATACAGTCACTCTTCCCACTTTGAATGAGTCCTGTTTAAACCCAGTTTTTCTAGTGTTGGCTGTAAGTACTAAGCACTCAAGTTCACTAGACCAAGACTGTGTTTATTGATGCACAACAGCCTCTCTATAACACATTTAATTCCTGACCTACTTGTTTCACTCAGTACAAAATACAACTGCTGCACCAGTAGAGCATTTCACTGCACCATAGACTAACTGCTGCTACTGAGCCCTTCTGTTCTTTTGTCCAGGTTTGCGCTCTTAATGCTTAGAGTTGTTCCTGATGATACAGACTTGTGATATATTCTGGAGGAAGAGAACCATGTCCCTCTGCAGCTGAATGTGCTAACCCTGCTGTACTGTCCCTCCACCTCAGTTTACCCTCCAGCCTAGCACTGGTCATTTCAGTGTAAGCCAAGACAGGGAGAGGTTTCTGAGAACTACTCAATGAGCAGTAGGCCAAGAACACTTTATACATGTGAAGCAGAGCCCCAGCTCCATTACTAGTTAGCATTTCCATAAGCAGGTACTTGGATTTACAGTGAAATAACTGAAAGATAGTCTTTAGATCTAAGAGAAAGACTAGCTCCACTGCTAGTAGGTGGTAACATGCAAATGCCTTAGGTAACATTTCAGAATTTCTTTTTATTGGAAATAATTCACTTGTGTCATAATTCAATAGTAAACAGTGAGAAATACTTTACTCTACCAAAGCCATAATCCATTTCAATGGCTGCGCAGCAGCAATACCTCTATGTCCCAGTTCACGATTGTCCCCACATCACCCCATTTCTGGGCTGAGGCAGAGCATTAACGGACAGACCACTTTCAGTCATTAGGTTGTTGACAGTCAACCTCCAGCAGAATCCAGTTTTGAAAATGCTATATCAAACACCTCCTTGTAGTGTTCAACAAAATGCACTTCTAGTCCTTCTGTAATGAAGCCAGCAAGGTCATAATAATCCTTCTTATTCTCTGATGGCAAAATGATACAGGTAACACCTGCTCTCTTGGCCTATGGGAAACAAAGTTACACAGTCTGTGTGTTTAGTCTTAGAAATTCATTAGTCTACTATAAACAGACTCTCCTTTTAAGAGCCCAGAAAGAGAGAAGAAAATGTATGTATTTAGAAGCATGATTTGACTTTACTCTGTTCTTCAGAGCCATAAGGGCACTACTTATAGAAGCTGCCCAGAGGAAGGATAACATAGGTCTCCCCAAGCCTTCAAAACACACATTCTCCAGTCTCCCCTTCTCAGCTGCAGGGACAGCTGCAGGGGAAAGTATATTAGCAGGACTTTGTCAGCACACCAAGGGATTGTTTAGACTAGTTCATACTATTTTACATAGTTTTAAAAATCTGTTTCAATGTGAGGATAAGCCCTAGAATCAAAGGAAGAATTAGCAATAGCTCATCGGACTGATCCATCACACCAGTATGCATGACACAGCATCCCTTCTACAGGACCTTCCGAGATAGACATACGCATTCTACTAGTCCAGTAACTAACTAGTTCAACATAGACACCCCTGGAATGAAGCCTGGAGTCACTTCTCCTCACAGCTGCAGATACAGGCAAGATTCCCATGTTCAGCCTGGCAGACTTCTCCATGGCACCTACTGAATTACTGCCTCTCCTTCCACTAGAGGAGCAATCACTCTGGTTGTCCCTGTCACTGCTGAGACTAAGCTGCAGCTCTCCTCCACAGCCGATGCATAGAGACAAGAAAGAGCTCTTACCGCAATAGTCTTCTCCTTTATTCCACCAACAGGAAGAATTTTTCCAGTTAATGACACCTCTCCAGTCATGGCCACATTCTGTCTTACTGGGCAATTCACGGCCAGCGATAGCAAAGCTGTTACTATAGTACATCCTGCACTTGGTCCATCCTTTGGAGTTGCTCCCTGTTAAAATAAAAATAAATAAACAAACAATAAAACCCCCCACCCAACAACACTGCTTATTTAAAGCAGAGGCTGGAATGAAGTATCAACTGCCTTCTTTGAAGAGCTCTGTAACAAAGCCTGATCAATACCTTTGTCATTGCCATTTTAACATGGCCCCAATTTCAGGGAGTTGGGAGTCTCACACTTTACTACATGAAGGTTTTAGCTAAAAAGTGTCACTGGTAGAATCCTGCTATTCAAATTGGTCAATCTAGTAACAACTGTGCCAGTTCTCATCAAGGTTCAGAGGCAGTAAACCAGAACCTCGGTGACAACCTATTCGTGAAGAATAATTCACATGAGTTTAAGAGCTGGTTTCTGGCCTAATGCCACCGCAATACCCACCAGGCTCAGGACTTCAAATAAGCAGTCTCAGCAAACATGAGCATGAATGCTTTGAAGCTCTTTGTTGGCTTAAGTCAACCATGGAAACAAAGTAACACACATCAGTATCACAAGGGACAAGAGCATCAAGAATCGCAAAATAGTGGAGGACAATACTGAAAATCATTAAAGGCAGAAAAGACTATTCAATTTAGAAAGCCCAAAAAAATCCAGGCCTAAACCAGTGACAGTCTGGATTTATCTGAGAACAAACAGATTTTTGAGGTGAGAGCTGAAGAAACAAATGTTTGAGAAGGAGTAGGGGTAGAGATTGCACCATTGCTGTGTGATCTTCCAGGAGATCAATACTCAAAAAACAACTAAGTTTTTTGATTGAGCTGTACAGTCTGTAACTCAATAGTTACAGCTGCAACAAGGAGACTCTGGACTAGGTTAAAGAATGCAATAGTTCGGAAGCAGAGTTTAGGTACAGTAGTAGTAAAACTTTGTCTTCACTGAAGTACCTGCCCAGAGCCTGTTAGCACAGAACACGAGCCCCTCTGAGCGTGACATATATTTACTCCCACAGTCCTAAACACTGGAAGAACACAATCATTGCCATTATACAGACTGGGAATTACAGCACAAAGAGGAATATATTCAAGTATATGTAAATGACTTGAAGCCTTTATGAACATCTGGTAACACAGAGCACTAAACTTTGGTTTCCTCATAGCTGCAGATGAACTTTTACCCAAATTGCTTATCTCTGTGCCAGGGTTTCCTGATCTAAACAGGGTTAACACCTACGATGAAAGTCTGGGATTTCTCACTACATTATCAAGTCTCCTGTACTCTCATCACACGCTACATAAAGGAATGGAAACAACTCATAACAAAGCTTTCATGGGATCCTGAAGAAAATGCCTTCTTTTCTCGGCGTTACTGCTAAAAGAGGGCATTCTGCACAAAGCTGCTACACATGCTTCAGGAGTTCTGCATCACTTTACCTCTGGCACATGCAAGTGGATATGGGAAGACAGGAGAAAGTCATTGCTGGGTTCCTTCTGCATCAAAAAGGCTCTTGCAAATGTGTAAGCTATTCTGGCACTCTCTTTCATCACATCTCCCAGTTGCCCTGTTACTTCAAGGGACCCATCCTTATCCTCCTTGGTTTTGGGTCGCCTCAGGGATGTTTCAACAAACAGAGTGGAACCTCCTAAGAAAGAAAAGAAAAACGCAACCTGAGAAAAGTTCAAGGAAAATCAAAGCAGAGGGTTCTGGTGATGGAGGAGCAGTGTCAGTACTTTGGATCGAAGGCCCTCTGAAGAGACACCAGCTCTTGGGTAAAGAGCAGTTGAAAGCTGCTTAAAATCCCTTCAGAAAGGTAAGCTAGAAATTTTGACAACACTGTACTTACAGTTTCCATTTAGCTGTTTCTTTGGACATCACTCCACTAGTATGCCTGCAACTACTATTCAGTGGAAATTAGCAGTTCTTGTAATGATTTCAGGCTCTTTGTAGCCAAAAAAGGAAAGAGGTGAGATTGGCTGGCTACAGGCTGCTTCTCATAAAAGCCAAGGAAGCATGTGGATTAACTACTGACTTTACTTTTAGTAAGTTACTAATGCTAGTAAAAGAACTTCAACGGGCTCAGTAGGGAAAATTCAGTTTCTGCACTACCACACTACATGTGGAAATGCAGACACACATTTTGGTTCTCCAGCTAGTACTTTTTGAAACCAGCAGCTTCACTTTAATGTAGGAGAGGGAAAAAATTTCTCCTGGAAGCACAATATGCACCCAAAAGTCATAGTGTCTTACCCATTGCTGTCCAGGCCAGACCCATCACCACACCTGGAGGAGTGGTTTCATACATTCTATCCACAGTGAAGACGGGCTTTCCTACAAAGTCCTGCAGGTTTTCAGGTGTTACTTGGACCATCTCTGCCTCTCCACTCACAATTTTATAGGCAGATTTCCTCAATACCTGAGTGAGACAGTAATTAGTTTCTGCAGAAAAAGCTGAGAAGGCTGAAGCACAGAGGCTGCTGTTACACATTCTCTTACCTTTTCTACTTGTTTCTGCAGATTCCTCACCCCACTCTCTCTGCAGTACTGCTTGATGAGAACAGTCAGGACATCTGATGTGATTTTGGCTTTGTTTTCATCCAAGCCACACAGAACTCGTGCTTGAGGGACCAAGTACCTCTGAAAAAATTGTTCACCGCATCTTTCTATTAGTATTTGTAACAACAGCCTGATTGTTCCAATTCACTCAGCTTCATTCTTGCATAAGTTCACTGCAGCTTTCTGGAATCCACACCCTGTCCATTAGGAAGCACTGGGGTTTTCTTACTTGGGTGTTCAAATCAGGGGAGCTCTGTCCCAAATACCACATGCCTAATATTTGTTGGTAAGATTGGGGGTAAATAAGTAAATCTGAAGCTGCAAATAACATTTTATCAGATGTAGTTCACAGAGTGTCAGTGAAGTAGTTTCCCTTACCTCTGCAATCGCAAGTTTCTCTTCTGCTACATATCCTGATACATTGATCACTTCCATTCTATCTCGCAGTGCCTCTGGAATGGTTTCTGTTACATTAGCAGTACAAATAAAGAGTACCTGGAAGTATAACAAGATCCTATTAGGCATTTTCATTAACCTGTTGCTCTACTTCATGCAATACTGCCTCAGTTCTGGGTCTCTCTGTCTGAGGGATTGGAGGAAGCTCACCTGTGGTGTCTAGTCCTTATCATAAGAAAAGCTTTGCATTTGAGAACTATGTAGTAAGATGTTTCCTACCTCCAAAACAAATGTTCAGGAATACACACAGCACAAACTGGGAAATCTGAATGGTCTGACGTGAACCAGGAAACTATTTGCCTTTGCAGTTGGAGAGATCTAGATATCACTTTCAAGTTATTTCTCAGTTAGCACAGAGCAACCAAATTACGCACAAATATTGCTAATCCATGAAGTCTGCAATTAATGGAAGCTGCACAGAAAGCACAACAGTGCGTAAAGACATCTAAATTAAAAGGTTGCCAGCAGCATGAAGCCACCTCACTTCATACCAACTCTGACCATCATCATGTAAAACAAAAACCTCACACCTTTTCTAGCCGAGAGCATATGTCTATGTCCCTAGTTCTGCAGGGAATCAAGGCTATAGGACATATGCTAGTGATTATGTTCTCTTAAGTATGTACAGACACTTGGGTTTAAGCAAACTCCTGAGATCTGCCCCACACTACCAGTGTCTCAGTCCCATTTGTCCAACTCTGACTAAAACTTCAGCATCTTTTGATGGAGAGGAAATTTCTACATTGATATACAGTGATACATTCTGGCTCCATAACCTCTGCAGAAGGAAGAAATACCTTTGATAAATCCACAGGAACATCAAGGTAATGATCCAAGAAGTTAGAATTCTGTTCTGGGTCCAAGAGCTCTAGAAGGGCTGAGGATGGATCTCCTTGATACCCCCTTCCTATTTTATCCACCTATGGAAGAGAAATTTTAAATGTTATGAGCTGAGCTATGGTCACTGACCAGAAAACCTATTCCACAGCAGGAGAACTACAGGGTGCCA
This sequence comes from Dromaius novaehollandiae, assembly GCF_036370855.1. NCBI lineage: Eukaryota > Metazoa > Chordata > Aves > Casuariiformes > Dromaiidae > Dromaius > Dromaius novaehollandiae. Next base: position 3,635,332 of record NC_088122.1, on the reverse strand, counting down.
ACTTACATCATTTCCATAACATTTAAGCTAAGATGCTCTCCTCACTGCCCAAAATGCAAAGCACCTACACACAGCCATTCATCACAGCTTGGCTAAGGGCCTTGATTGCATTCAGTTTTGTCCATGTCCTAGGAAAGAGGACCACTCATAACAGGTCACTCTCCATTGCTTTCCCCTCCCAAAAAGAGTGGGGTTTACTGGACTAATATAATGCAATGTGCTACTACAGCAAATACAAAGCTCCTCACCCACACCACTGAAATAACAGTGCCATGAACTACAGGTCTCATTACCTTGCAAGTCATCGCCCCATTTCTTGCTCCTATACCCTTTCCAAGGCATTTGCTACTGGTCATTTTCAGACATTGAATACAGCAGGCTAGACAGACCTTTGGTCGGACCCACTCTTATATTCTGTCCTTATTTGCTTTTCCACAAAAGCAATAGGTTAGTAGCCCCGTCTCTTATTTATTCTCAAATCAGATCTGAAATAGACTATAAGCATCTTATTCCTCACAGCCTTGCTTTAGACCTGGCATGAGACTGACTATTTCTAATAATCACACGGACAATAGTGTTTTTGCACGTAACGCTGTGTCCACACCTAGGGTGCACAATAGCTGGCCTTTGGATACGCAGCCAGCATGATCCACACAGCCAGAATTTAATGGGAAGGACACAAATGAAATATAAAAATAGAAATCTGTTATAGGAAAAGACGACAAAGGTCTATGGCGTCATTGTTGCCCAAAGACTTTGAGAGCTCATCCTCATTTTAAAGTCAACAAAACATGGGACTTTTAGGAACATTACAGCTGCACCTCTCCTATCAGGGCCAAGAATTGATACCTATGCTTTTAAGAGCAAAATATAGAAGACAAGATATATCACCTCATCAATCAGTATAAGTGGATTCTCTGTCTTAGTCTTCTTCAGACACTGGATGATTTTTCCTGGCATTGCTCCAACGTATGTCCTCCTGTTTTATCAGAAACTGTATTAGGGAAGAGTTGTAAAATACAGCACACATCACACAACATAACATGCACTGATGAAATAGGTATATCCTGCTATATCCTGGGAAGCTAGTCAAGATTTCTTTTACATCTATCAGAAACATTCTCCATTACCATACCAAGGCACCAAGACCAGCTCTGAATCACACGTGGATATATCTGAATGACCTTGTTCAAACTATTATCATTCTCTAATACTGGCATTTATAGACAGACATGAATTACCATTTTGCAAAGTTTAATGTTTTTGGTAGCTTACACAGCTTTAAGATCTCCCATAAGCATGCACAAGAAGCAGGGAGCACGACGCACCCAGAGATGTCAACATGATTATGTTAAACTCCTCCCTTTGCCATCATTCTCACCTCTTCCTATACACCAACTCCTGGCAGCAAGAATCAGTAGAGCTGACATTAAATTACATACATTATTCAACTTCAGTTAGGTTCCTATTTTGACAACTACTAAAAATTTCTGGAAAGAGAAACTGCTCAAGTTATACTGACCTGTGTCCCTTTATTTCTGCCACATCAGTCATCCCTCCAACGCTGAAGCGGAAGTACTCTCTATTTAGGGCTCTGGCAATGGAGCGGGCAATGCTGGTCTTGCCAACCCCAGGGGGTCCATAAAAACAAAGAATCTTCCCTTGGGTGGATCCTCGCAGCTGGCTGACTGCTATAAATTCCTGCAGAACAGAAGCACCAGAACTGAAGAGAGGGCAACTCCACCAACATCAAAGCATACTTGTTATCAGGTCAGGTGACATTTACAAAACAAGCATCACACAAAATTGTTCCTCAAAGAAGTTGAGGAGAAACTAAGTATGGACAAGTGCATTACTTCTGGTTATTTATGCACTTGGTTGTCCCTGAATCCCATGCTCTGTACTGATGTAACTGATGGGAGCTCTCTTGTGCTCTCCCCCCCCCCCCCCCCCACCATTTTGGATGAAGTGAGAAGACAGAGTTGTAGTCCCTCTCCCAGCCTTCCTAGCTCTCCTCTGATTCCCTCAATCTATATGCAAACCTCTCCTGTTGTACCACTTCTTCACCAGGTTAAACTCTTATCTTGTCACAATACTATGTTTGGCAGCCCTCAAACAACACTCAGCAGTTGAGAAATCAAAAGATCACAATTCAGAACTGACACCTCATTTGCTCATATGCTTGCGGCAGAGAAATCATTGTGCCATTGTGCACGTGGGCAAAGAAATGTGGTTCCACTCTAAGAAGCCTGTAATTCAGCAAAAATGCATTTGTGCCTAGGTATTTTCCACCTACAGCAATTGGACTCCAAAGCAAGACTACAGAAAGACAACAGCACTTATCTAATTAGGACTCAAACCTGTGTAGATACTTTTAAGTGCCTTAAAATTGTCAGCCTTGCATGCATTGCCAGAGCTGAGGAAACCTCCACTGCATGGAATTAATCACATCTGTAATCAAAACTGCAGACTTGCATGATGCAGCTCAGTCCGTTTCTGTATAATGGTTGCACCTAGTCAGCATGAATAGTGCTGACAAGCAACATGAGACACTGATATTCAAAAAGGGATTATCTGCTTGCTAGTGTGCAGCAACAGGTTTATTGTAAATCATTCAAAATATTAAATAAGACATCAGGACTGAGTCACAAGCCTTTGGCACTGCTGGTCAAATCCCCCCTTGGGTGTCAGAGAGAAGACATATTTCATGGCCTTTACCTTTTTCTAAAGGAGACTGGAACAAAGCAATTCAACAAAAGAAAAATTCCAGGATGTCTAAGAATTGCTTAATAAATCGATTAAGATCCAGAGACTACTCCCCTCGGCATTTATTTCCTCCTCAGCATTAAGTGGCAAAACAGTACGTAGTAGTTTCAAATCAGAACACAACCTTCATTGCCATCGGCAGTTAAACACATTAATTGATCACAAAAACATTCCTATGGCTTCCTGCTTGATCCGTGAATTAATACAAACCCAAAGGAGAGCCACAAGCTTGAAACAGCCCAACTGCCTGATGAGAAACAGGGTAGGAAGTGGGGTGCTCTGCCCATTCCTGCCTTACCAGAATTCGCTTCTTTACATCATCCATTCCATAATGATCCTCCTCCAGAACTGCCTGGGCTCGGGTCAGCTCCAGGTTCTCCTCGCTGCACTTACCCCACGGAATGGATGTCAGCCAGTCCAAGTAGTTCCGTGTAACACTAGCAGAAATACACAAATGAGAGTGATTTGACAACAACCAGTCCACTCCTTCCTCCACTGCCTTAAGAAACAACCTCATTGAAAACCAGTGGGATATAAGCCATGCTCACGGAAGGGAGACAGAAGAAACATCATTATCTGGGCAGTCATTGCTAACCTTTGATTATGGTCTTCGTTTCCTTGCCCCTTCCCCACAAAGCCTAAATTGTTTTCAGATTTTGCTGGAAACTAGGGAGGGTAAAACATGCCAGGCTGAACTTTCACAAAAAAGGGCAGCAGTAAGAGTAGAACCCCACCTCCAGCTACTGGTAGGAAGAAACAAGTGTCAGTCCTACTCACTACTCCTTTGCCTCCTGATAACTGAAGTTCGTCCCCATGTAACAGCACTCACTTGTTTTCAGATCACGTAGCTAGTTTTGCAGCATAGATTAAAGCAGCCTGTAATGAAGCAAGGAAGCTTGGATAGCAAGACCAGTTTTTCGCCTACTGTGTGCACAGCAATGCTAGAATCAGACTTGAATAGATAACTACCACTGTCTGGTATCCCCAACTATCAAGAATGTCTGCTGCTTCCTATCAGAAGGCACTTGAAGATATCTTGCAACTTTGCCATAACTTCTCGACTACTATTTTAATAAAAAAAGAAAACAAACAGAAAACAGACTTTTTTTTAAATTACAGAAAATTTTTAAAAAATTTTTTTTACTGTATCAAAAAAACTACTCCACCTGTTTTGGAGAAAAGGAAAGTGTTATAGGACACTGATTTTTTTCTTCCCACCATTGTATACTATCCTTGCTGCTCTTCACAAGAAGAGATTTGAAATTAGTCATCACAGGCATAAAGACTCTGCTCTAAGTTTTTATTTTTCCCATGAAAATACTTATTAACTTTTGGGAAAAAAACACAGCTCCAACATACGCTGCAAGAACTTAGACTTCTGCAGACATATTTCCTCTATGATTTTTTGTGTTGGGCTTTTTCCTGTGTGAAGCTAAGCAGCACTGCTTGCAAGCTCTGTGCTGCTGTTAAGTGTTTGGATTGCGTCATGAAACTTAAAAATAGAAAACGAACTTTCTGTTTCCCCAGTGAGCCAAGACAATGTAAAAAAGAAAGCTGCCTGGCTCAGAAGCAAGGAAAAAGAGCCAACATACAGCTGCAACAGAAAAAGATTTAAGACACTCATTTGTCCTAACACACCGCATACTCAGATCAGGGATTCAAATATGCAGCCAAAAGTTCACATCTCTCCCTCTACCTGTAGAATTACTTGTGTCCACAGTGATATCTCTCAGATCAAACTGTCGCCCCCAGCTGACTCTAAATTAACCAGGGTAGAGTTGGGGGAATGGCATCATTTGAGATGTCAGCAGGATGCTAGAAATAGAAAAATGTGTGCAGTTATGAACACAGGGAAGCACAGCTTCCCCACACCTCAGCTGGTCCCAGCATTCACTCCATATAGCCACACCAACAGAGCTTTGCCTTCTTTCTCCAAGTACTTCCTTTGCAAACTTGTTACCCCTGTTACTTCTCTGAGGGAAGGGGAAAGGTACTATGCTGGCCGTAAAGGCCAGTGTATCTCCTGCCCAGAGAGGGAGCCCTGAAGGTCCATTTTTCCTCTCAGCAGATGTTGCTTTCTCCTTCCATCCATCCCTGCGCTTCTCCCTGGCACTGCTACTAACCGCACATAGCCTCAGGGAGAGAGTCTTTTCCTGCTCATCTTGTTCCCTGTAGCAGAAACTGTGGCAGGTACTCGGTATGCTGTCTTCTTAGTTTAAGGAAACAAACAGCCAACATTGCTGAAGAGGTAGAAACCCCAAGTAACACTGATTAAGCTACTAGTACCAATCACACAGGCTGCCCCAAAAAGGATGGAGAGAGTCACTTCCCACTATTCCATCTTGTCCACCTTCCAATCCCAGAAGAAAATATGCTAAGGAGGCTTCAGCATGCCCTGATGATCAGTTGATTTAGGCCGCAATATGTTGAATGCTCTGGGATCCTTCCCTCCTCTTTCACTGCTTCCCCTCCTCCCCCCCGGCATATGACTATCAAGATTTTTCTCATCCAAGAGAGATGTCCATGTAGCTTAGGCAATGTCACGTGTTAGCAACTAGCTTCTCTTTTCTCACGTCTCATGAAGACAATTAAGAACAAGAGAGAAGAACCAATTAAGGACTGAAATAACCACTGCATGTTTCATGAGCAGGGAATAACTGCACAGTACCTACCCACAGCGTTAGGCTGCAAGAGAAAAGTTTAAACGATCAAAAAACAACAAGGATGTGGTCATAGGCTACATTCAAGGAAAAACATTATGGCAAAAGGAGATAAGAAACTCTTAAGGTACAGGCTTCACAGCTTTGTGTAGATTTTTCTCATTCTCCCAACTAATCTTAACAGCAGAGGATATAGCCATGCACTCACTTGAATTCCGAGGAGTGATTATCCAGCAAACCCAGCTTGTTCAACTCTTCATCAATCACATCCATAACATGCTTTGGCACTACCAGCTCCTTTAGTCGCTCACGGAATTTTTCCTCTATAGCATCCTTGTCCTCTTTTTCCAGACCTAGCTCTTTCTTAATTATCTTCAGTTGCTCTTGGAGAAGATACTTGCGATGGGTCTGCTTGATCTTTTCCTCCACCTAGACACAGCGACAAATATGGTATCTATTCTGTTCCAGATACTACACATCAAACATCAAATGCTTCCAAACACTTCTCAGTTACGATCTTCTCAGGAACTGAAAATACAGCTTGGAAATCTTCATCTGCAGCATGTTCTAGTCTAAAAAGTGATTCTATTTGTACCATTGCTAAATGTCATCTCATTGTGTCTCAGTTATTTCCATATTACATATGCTCAACACAAAGTGATATCGATTAGGCTACTGATGGTCTGGAAAGACTGCATCTTAAACTTGAACTGAGTTCTGCTCATCATGTGGGTAACGTACATGATGAATGGTACAATCACATACTTCACAGGCAATATCTGTGTGACTAGCTATTACTTAAATGTTCACAGGACATTGGGCCTAAACCTAAGAACTCTGCCAGAAGTGGAAGTATCTGCATATGATATTGATGCATATACGTGCACATACATAGGTATATTATAAACGACCATGTTTTTTGCAAGCAAGTCTACAAATGAACTACAAAGCATGTTTTTTCGAGCAAGGGGAAATGCGTTTTGTCATAGAACCCCCCTATGCATTTTATCTTCACGTGTAATTTGCCTTTGTCCTACCTCAGATTCTTATCCATCTATGCCTACTACCCAAGTACATTTAAGAGCTCTGCAGTTTAATTAATCTCACAGAATGAAGAGCTTTGGTTCATCTTCCTTGCTTCCATCTATGAAAATTAGGCCTGGCTGACATTTCAGTTTTTATCTTTAGAAAATAATTTACGTTGGCAGGGACCTCTTGGGACCTTTCCCAGAGCAGGGCCAGCTTAGATCAGATTGCTCTTGGCCTTGTCTGGTTGAGTCCTGAGTATCTCCAATGTAGACTAATAGTGTAAAAATTCTCCCTAATACCTAACTGGAAGGCTTTGCTAAAGTCAAGGTATACAATATTCATTGATCTCCCTTTGTCCTCTAGGCCTTTTCATCAGAAAAGGCAGTCAGGTTCATCAGGCACCATTTGTTTTCAAAAAACTGCTCTGGCTGTTCCCAGTCACCGCCTTCTTGTTCATTTGTCCCAACAGGGCTTCCAGGAGGATTTACTCCATAATTTTCCCAGGGACTGAGAGCAAGCTGACCAGTCTGTGGTTCCCCTGATCTTCCTTCTCACCCTTCTTGAAGATGGGTGTGACATTTACCTTCTTCTAATTATCAGGAACCTCCCTGATCACCACAACATTTCAAAAATGAGTGAGAGCAACAACATGACATCGGCCAGCTCCAACAGCATCCTGAGATGCATCCCATCTGATCCCCCAGACTTGCATGTATCCAATTTAAGTGGTCTCTAAAAATCCTACCATGACTCAAAAGCATTTTGCACTTTCATATCAAGTTCAGAAGTCACAAGTTAATAAACTCAGGAATTTTTGACTCAGTGTACACAAATCTTTGTACTTCATACACAGCCACCATTTTGATGCAGTTACTGTAATCTGACTAAAGCCTATAAAAGTCAAGAATTACTGTAGTTCACAGTGGTTAGCAGGGGGTATTTTAAAATAACACTGCAATCACATACCACAATGCAGTACATTTTTAAATAGATGCATGCTAGACTGCAGTCCTCTAGGATTTGCCCACTTGCACAAAACTACAACTTCCATATACTTCAGCAGCTGATGCTCTAGCCTCACCTCGTTACTTTTATAAACACATAAGAAAAATTAAGTTTCTAATGGAAGATAAGTATCAAATATTATCTCTAAAATAATATTCTCCCCTCAGAGCACATGCCATTGTCTTGCTTTATAATTCTTCATTGGCAAAACTAAGTATTACAATGGATATGGTATAAACACATGTAATGCATGCACTACTCAAAGACTTACCTCCCTTCCAAGACGCTGCTGAAGTTTGCTTAGCTCATATTCCTTCTTTAGGAGGGAAAGGGCCTTGTAAAGCCGTTTGGGAATCTGGAAAAAAAATACACAGAATAAGTTTTCAGACACGGTACTCTTGTTAGCCTTTCTCACAAAAAGTAATCATCCAAAATAAAAAGCTCCTACAGGCTGCCTGGGAAGTTGCTCTTGCTGGGAGAAACTTTCTCTAACTCTCCAGCATCCACAGATGTAGAAAGACGAACAGTGTAGCAGTTTAGCAATATGGAACCAACCAGGGAAAGACAACTGTTTGCCACCAAAGATGCAGAGCATCCAGGCTTTCCCTGAAGGCAAATTATTAATCACTTAATACAGCCTTCAACTGGAACCTAGTCACTGATATTAGTCTATTGTCAAATGTAGTACTAAGGTCTCCTCTACACTGGGGCTGCTAGAGAAGCCGTGATATATGACACACACGCTTCTAATTCAGCTAGTATAGCTTTAGTTCAAGGCTTCATCTTACACTGGTTTCTTCCAAGATGTCTTGAAGTTCTTGTGACTCTGCCCCTGTTAATGCTGCACCCATGTCACTCAAGTAGATAGGATTATCTACTACGCGTTGTCCAGCCTGCATCATCTGAAGTACCGACTCCCTGAAAAAAAGTGGTAATAATATCCAAAAAAATTAATAAACAGTGAATTGCTACATTCATAAGGAGGTACCCTTATAAAGCTATTTAACTTGTTATAACAGGGTGCAGGAACAAAACACAGTCCCATTTCATAACAAAATAATTTCATATTTTAAATTTGACTCAGCCAGAGCTCAGTAACAAATCCATAAAAAGCTTGATAATTAAAGGGAATAATCAGTGATAAATAAACCCAAATATATGGAAGTGTTCTCTTAACATTTACATAAGATTTGTGTGTCTCAGTATGCTGAGCCTCTTACCATGCTCATATCACATAAATGAGACAATGATACTTCATTGCAGTGAGGTACATTTTTACCCAGACCACCTGCCACAGATGCTATCTATCTCATATCAAAGTTTCATATCAGGTTTTCAAAGTTTCCTCTCCATTTCTAATAGATGATGACAAAACTTGCATCCTAAAGCAAAATTCTAGGCAAAAATTAAGCAAGCGCCTTTTCTTAGTTACTGCAAAAGGACAGGTGGAAAAGAAAATCTCAGACTACTCCAGTGTGACTGACAACATATCATTCCCAAAGCCAGGCAGCATGGAAAACACATACCTGTACAAGGGGTTCAAGGCAATGATGTCCCGGATTGTTTTGACAATTTCTGCAGTAAGTGCCTATTAACACAACAAAGTTGTAATCAACAAAAAGCTGGAAAAGGACAAGGCCTGAGTACAAACCTCCCCACCATGGGAGCCCAGAAATACAGCCCCCAACCACCCATTTCCAAAGGTGTGCTGCACTGGTGCTTGGTGTTGGGGCAGTTACTCCTCCTTCGCACCTGGAAGGAGAGGCAAGGCAAGGAGGGCTACAGAATGGCTTCCTACACGCACAAAGCTTAACTGCTTTTTAGACAGAAGATGTGATCAGATGGATCATTCAAGTCACCTCAGAGCAAAGGCTCAGTTGGATAGAGGATATTACACAGCTGTAAGCATAGCCCAATCCCTTCATTCATCAATTTTTTGAAGTGACTAATTCTAAGGAATTGAACGTTGTAATGAAAAGTCATTATTTTCACGTAATCCCCTCCTGCAGTGATTGAGAGAAGCAGGAGCCAGATTCTGAAGCCTGAAATTTGAGCTTGATTCTAGAACTCTTCCTTTTAAGCAACAAATATAGATGCTACTCTACAGCACAGGCCCTAGCTTGAATGACTAATTCACTCACTTTAACTTCTTCTGTGATCTGAAAATCTTCATGAACCACATTCTCTACTTCCACCATGAGAACTTCTTGCGAGGAAGAAGCCACAGGCTCTAGTACCACTTCCACAGCTTGGTCCTTTGCTCCAGGCTCTTCCTCAGCCTCTTTCTTAGAGCGCTTCTGTTTCCTTCTAATTTTCTGTTTGTTCTCAGACTCCTCAGGCTCAACCTCTAGTTGCTTGTTTATACGAATCCTGAAAGCCAAGAGAAAACAGCTACAATCAATTCTCCTCTGCTATACCTGACTTCAGCTCTCAAACATGAAAAGAGTCTAAGTTGTATTTTGAGTAAACTAAAATACCAAACGTCAACAAAAATGACAGATGATTTTACATATTTTGACTAGATTTAACTTTTAGTCATTTTTGTCAAAATAAGGCTCAACTTAATAAAGCAGCAATAACCAAGCAGTAGATACTGATGGGATTTATTACATAAATCTAGAATGAGTAAGTTACAGTACAAAAACCAAAAGTTAACTGACCACTGAATTAGCCTCCTTATGTTTCTGCTTTATAGCTTTCATTTATCAGGTTAGGTTTCTCAAATGAAATCAGAAAGCTGGAAAAATCCATGGGAGGCCTATTTGATCCTACTTGGAGGAAGAGGAACAGACTATACTTAGCTGCTCCCAAGGTGCCAAACTGATATGTATTTAGATTCTGTTTGGCGACATTAAGTGGAGAGTCAAAGGAAGGGGCATGTTAAAACACACTTAAGCAAAGACACTTCCTAGTTTTCCCTCTGCACTGAGATAATTCAAATGAACCCTGAAAAGTTCTTTCAGTACTGGATATGGCACTGGAGTCTCAGAATATCTTTTACTCCTCAGTGTTTCTTCACCATGTTCCTGATAATTTCATGTCCGATGTGGGACACGTACAATGCCACTAATAACTTTTGGCCAACTTTGACTACATCTGTCAATAGAATAAAAGTCACAGACAATTAAGTTCAAAAAGTCTTGTGGAGGGTGGCAGTGGTGGAGATCAGTAGCTGGGTAAAAAGCATACCATTGCAGAGCAACTAGAACTCAGTTTGGCACAAAAAGCTAAACCTACATTCCCAACAAAAATCCTGTTTTCTTCAATTCAGTTCTAGACAAGATCAGTAGACAAGACATAATTATACAGTTTTGAACCACAATTTTTTTCAGGCAAAAATACTGGATTAAATTAGTTCAAGAAAATTTTATTCATCATTACCAAGCCATGCTGTATTTGTAAGAGAAACTGCTTAGCTCCCAATACATGACTGCTTGCTTGCATCACATTATTGTTTATACGAGAATGATGTGCACTAGCTGTTCCTTTTCAGAGCTAAGCAGTCACATCCTTAGAGCATGCACAATATTGGGGCTGGAGCAGTAGGGCACTATCAAAATACATTGTAGTAAAAAAGCTAACTTTTGCTGTACAGTACAGGAGAGAAAGCACTGCACAGCTTCATTTTGCTGCTGAAAATGTATGCAGGTGGTGAAGATGACGAAGGCACATATCTGTTTATAAAGAAGCGTACTTCAGATGCATCTGAAGTACAAGTAATTACCTTCGGTGCCCCATGACTATCATACGCAACTTGTCTCCAAGGTCCTGCATTTCATGGATTTGTACAAAAGTTCCCATCTGGTAGATTTCATTCAGATTCTCCACCACATCAGACTCATTGCTATTGAGAAACAAATTAAAGTCGATATTCAGAAAGGAGGAAATTTAGAATATCAAGAGAGAGATTCTTGAGAAAGGAGGTAAGACTGAAAAAAGAAGAAACAATCACTGGTTGTAAAACTTTAGATTGGCTTAAGAAGCAAAGACATTCACTTTATCCCCACTGTTACCACCACATGGCCTGTTTCCAAGTCACTCCACTATCTGGATGCTTCGTCCCCCTCCCAAGCAATAACAGGCTTTCCTGCAGTAAGACTCAAGCCCCGAGCAGTGCTTGCATTGCAAACAAAAGCTGTCACAGTGAGAGGATGGTCCGAACCCTGCCTATACAGTTTCTATATTACTGCCTAAGGCAGAGAATTTCAAATCATAGCTTTTAGTGTAAATTCAGCCTAGTCATGGAAACACCTTATATTGAAAAATATCAAGAGACACAACTTACTTATCATCCTTTTTAAGGAAGACACCAGCATAAGGCTGGGCAAGACGAACTTTCCTCCTCAACAGCTCAACCAGCTTCTTATTTTTTACCTAGGACAACAATAAGTTCAAAGTCAGAGGTGGATTTTCAAAAACTTCACGCTCTCATTGTCTAAGGCCACACATCTGCTGCAACTCTATGACTGAATTATGGAAGCTATCCTGGGTTCCTTCTAGCTTTGCTCTCATTAGGGTACAGAATGGGGAAAAATATTAGAGAAATATGAAAACTGAGTATTTAAGATAAGTTACATTTCTCAAAATAAACAAGTAGGAAATAAAATATTACTGTGCAATTTTTGGCTTTGCATACACAGAAAATTCAAACTTCACTCTTCCAGTTCACCTCCCTCTAGATACACAAATCATGGTAGTGTTAATCAGACTTGTTTCACTCAAAAGGTACCACAGCCAGGACTGAATCAACATTAGCAAAAAATATATATGTATTTTTAATTCAGAAATTAATATTATGCGAAGTATAAAGATGTATGTCCTTTTCATACTGTAGAAAATTGGTAGATCTCCATGAAAACTATGGCTTGAGGGCAGGGGAAGAAATCAGGCCCTAATCTGTACGAATCTTATGAGCAAGAACCTTCCAGTCACTTGAATGACACTTTGTAAGAATTACTAATAAAATCACTGTTGAAGGTCTGTAGATTTTTATATAACACTACAAAGCCAAAAAACTCTACAAGACAGATCAAGATCGAAGACATTTCTCTACCTGTTAACTTTAGGCACTTTTCATAAAAAGGTACTTTACAAGCATCATGACAGGACATATATCAAGTCATGAGGTACAAGGCAATATGTGTCTTAGAAAGGGGCAGTATTAACACAGATTCTTGCTCCATGTGATGATGTTCCCCTCCCCTTCCACACTTGTGTCTCACCTCTCCATTCCTACTAGGTAGCTAGTCCAGTCTTCCCCACCAACTGCCCAAAGTCTGCCCACCCTATCCTTCTTCAAAGCCTCTTATCCAAAGCCCCCTCTGCTCAAACTCTCCTACACCCACCAGCCCATCCTAGTCCCTGCTTAGACTCCCAGACAGTATTTCTTCCCATTTTGCCTTGTTACTCCCTTCTGCTCTGCAGATGCCACAGATTTGGCCCTGGCAGATATCCCAGCACCACTGCAGTTGTTATCACAGCTGGCTGAGGCCTCAGTAACTGAGAAGATATCTCCTCGTGAATCCTGCTGTTACACACTCCTGATCCTGAGTGTCCTTTCAAAGTGATGGACATGAGCTGTATTGCTCAGGATGGCAGGGACAGAAAAAGGAATGCTTCTATAGACAAAAAAAAAAAAAAAAAAAAAAAAAAAAGCAGGCCTGGGGCAGAAGGGTGAAGAAATTGTCCAAAGGAAGCACATTTAACTAGTTTCCACACTGCTCAACTCCAAAATCCATCAGAGTGGGAGTTCTACACTTTATGGCTACAACATTAACACTAAGGAGTAAATAACATGTCAGAAGATGCAAAGGATTCTTGTCATTAGTACAGCTTATTCTCAAAAAATGCCATACTCCCATATCCGCATCAGTGCTAAGAAATACGTAACCACAAATACACAGTTAATATAAGCTTTATGTTTTACAGCATCTTATTATATATAATTTTTACTAAACATCCTGGACCAAGACACTGACAATTTGATGCAGAGGCCTGACCCTCCTACTCAGTTCCTCTTCTCCTCTTATATATTACAGACCCCAATGGTGGCACTAATTTCTCTAATCAAAGCCTAAAAGCTGTTCAAGTAGTGAGCCTGCACTAAAGACAAGGTTCAAAATCTGACAACCCTCCCCCCCCCCCCAGTAGAACTGAATATACCCACACAAAAAAAGTCAAGTATTGTCTTTGTCTAGCAAGGAAGACCATCTGCCGAGTCCTTGAGTTAATTTGCCTAGATGCTCAACACTGAGAAGCAGCAATATGGTCTTGACATGAACAATAACACTATTCTTGGCATACTCTAGTTTTTGGCACACCTGTTTTTGTACAATGCCTAGCAAAACCAGGCTTTCTAGTGTCACAGATATTAGCAGAGAGAGGAAAATGAATAATTCCATCTTCACAGAAGAGACTGCGCTTTGCCAGTAAATAAAGTATTAAATGGTACCACAATGAATCCACAGGATAAAAGAATGCATTTAATTGCCTTAATGTAAGGTACCAGCAACCTATACACTGAAGTTAATGATTCATACATAAAAATATCATATGGTCGTGTGCCTAAAGATCAGCATAATACACAAGCTTTTCCATTTCCCAGTTGCCATCTAGAAAGAAACTAAAAGTTGCACAAGCTACGTTTGAGCATGTAGAAATATGTTACAGGAGAAATAACATCATGATAATGCTAAGAACAGGAAGCTACATTGGGTCAGCTCTTGTTGCATTTAATCAAAATCAGATTGTTAAAGTACCACTGAACAGTAAAAACATAGGTGTACTTATTCCAAAATGGTTATATTTCAGGGAGAGAAAGGAGGAAAAAGAGAGAGAGAGAAAAAAGTATTTCTGTCCTGTGAGCTCAAATCATATCTCAAAGTTCAAATTTATATCTCTCCAAATGAAATGTAGGGATACCAAGGGGAGAGAAACTGCTTTGAAACTTCACCATCCCAAGTCTGGCTAAACCCCACCTCTCTCATGGCAAGGTTTCTACAAAGCGAACACAAGCCTCCCTCCCGCAGCTCACAGATCACTGCCTTCGCAAAGATCATTCTTCTTGATGCTGTGACACAAGCCCTCAAAGCTAACTCAAGGACACATTTGCTTAACCTTGAGCAAAGGAACAAGCAAACGACAGTGAGCTCTCAAAGCGCCCCAGCACGGATCACAGCCCTTGCCTGCCGAAAGCATCGCTGAAGACAATGATGCAATGCTGATGAAACCTGACGTTCGTATTATCCCGACAGAAAACAATAATCCAATACTCAGGCTATATAGTGACAAGTGCTACACTGAGAAGCAGAATATCCTGAAGCGTGACACATCCCGCTATCTTCTCGAGTGCTTTATGTTAAAATAAAAACTAAAGAAACAAAACAGAAAAATCAAACGAGAACAACAAAACCCCCAAAACAACAACAAAAACAGAAAAAAACCCCACCGTAAAGATGAAGAATAAGGCTTTGACAAGAGAAGCACCCCTGGTACTACCTGGGGCCAGGTGGCGAGCGGGGACAGCCTCGCACCGCCCCGCAGACCCCGCCAGCCGAAACCCCGCACCCGCCGGCCTAACGGCGAGCGGCAAGGCCCGGCCACGCCGCCAAACCCACCCGCAGCCGCCGCCGGCGCCGCCGCACGGCCCCAGGCCGCCCCTCCGGCGCGCCCGCCCCCCGGCCCAGCGCCTCACCTCGATGATCTTGATGAAGCGCGGGAAGACGGGGTTGCGCGTCACGGCGATGAGCGGCACGTTGGGGAAGTGCTCCGGGACCAGCAGCGGCGTGAGCGCCGTCATGACCGGGCCGCCGCCGCCGGGGTCCGCGCCGCCGCCGCCGCCCTCCTCCGCGCCGCCGCCCTCCAGCCCGTCGCCCCTCGCCAAGCTGCCGGGGCCCCGCAGATGCCGCCGCGGGCCGGCGCCGAAGGTGGCGAGCGGAGAGGGCGCGGGGGCCGGCGGCACCCCGCGGGCGGCCGCGGGGAAGGCGGCTGCCGCGAAGCGCCGCCGCCCGGGCCCCAGCAGCGCCGGCCGCCAGCGCCCGCACAGCCGCAAGCAGCGCGCCGCCGCCATGCTGCCGCCGCGCGCCCCTGCGACACTTCCGCCCGGCCGTGGCGCGCAGGCGCCGGGGACCTGCCCCGCCCCGCCGTGGCGCGTGGCGCGTGGCGCGTGATGCGGCGCACGTCCGAGCGAGTCCGACCGCGCCGCCGCGTGTTCGAGCCCCGGCCCCGGCGGAGCGCCGGCGGCCCGCAGGAGCGGGGTGTAGGTGGTAGGAGCTGGACGGAGGCCCAGGTCTGGGGCAGGTTGATGCTCTGAGGGAGCAGAAGGAGAGGGGAAGACAGCGGCCGGGCTCACGTGCTCTCCCCACATAACATCTCTTGGCGCTGCTGTTTTATTCCAGCCCTGTCATGACTGAGCCTCACAGCCCTCCCTGGGCGGGGAGGAGACGAGGGAGAAAGAGGACACAGAAACCAAGTGATCTTCGGTACAGCAAATAAATGAAGGGAAATGGGTGTGCAACAAAAGCCAAAAATGGGGGGAAAAAAAGGAACAGAATGAGAGGGGACTGTGAGCAGAGCACCCCTGGCAGCGCGTGCTGCTACCAGCGAGCGTCCCGTGGTGCTCTAGCCTGAGGTGTGCCCAGAGGACCAACTGCAACCAGGCCCTGCAGTGGCTGGGATCACCCCGTCGAGACCTCCGGCTGCTTCTGTGGATGGCCGCCGCGGCCAGGAGCGGCTGCTGAGGAAGGAGGTGTTGTGACTCCCGTGTGGGTGGGCTGTGAGCGAGGCCCGGACCTCGACAAGAGGTTCTGGAGGAGAGGCTGCGGCCTTGTGCACTCTCTGTACCCACCTGGCAGGGTCACCCTCTCCCTGCAGAAAGGAGCCTGTGAACATGTCTCAGGCCACTGCTCCAAAAGGGTTTTCCAGCCTCATCCTCGCTTGGGCCAAGAAGTGAGATTCAAATCTAAGCTGGACCATCAGGATTCCTTGCCTTCTCCAGATGGGTGGGCACTGGTGGGAGGACAAGGAAATGGAGCGGAGCATCAGCACATAAAGATAATTCCAAGCACGGTTCAAGGCACTCAGCTCAGATGGCATGTATGGGGTGACCAGGGGTCCTCTCGGGACAGAGATCTGAGAAAGAGGTCTTCGGGCTAAGGAGGGGGTGAGGACTACCTTCCAGCAGGACTCATCCACAATAGGAGAGGGTTTAAGGATTCAAGGCAGCCTTCTCCTGGAGCAAACTGGGTGGGACATGGTGATAGAGCCATCCCAAAGGTCAGGCAAGCAGAATGAAGCCCACCAAGTCCTGCTGGCCATCCCTGAGGAAGCCTTTGATCTTGATGCTTGCCATGAGATGGTATCAAAGCGAAAGATGGTGTCAAAGCAAAAGCTTTAAGAGGCGGCCTTGTAAGAATTTGATTTCAGTATTTGACCCATGACACAGGTACATGGAGATAAGGAAGTGTGATACATAATGCTAAGGATAACATCCCTAACTTTATCAGGTTACACTTCTGAGGAAAAAGAATAGAAAAAAATCATCATGGAAAAGCATCATGGAAAAAAATCCCTTTATTTTTCAAATATGCAAACTATGTTTATTAACACTGAAACTGACAGCATGAAGAGAAAGCCCTTGGGAATTAACGTAGTCAGCCTGCCAGGATGCTATGAACACACCATACCGCAGGGATTTCTAGTTCTCTCTTTCATCCTTGGGCAGAGCAAAAGAAGGACAGACAATCTCAGGGCAGATTTCCTGGGCAGAAGTGGCTCCTGAAACAATGTGCATATATCGCATGTTTAGGTCCATGGAAATATTTAATGTGACACGTTGCCTATTGCCTGAAAATCCATGTTCTCCATGAATTTTCTCTCTTAAAATTATTTTTGAAAAGATGTGTCCTGGTCAAAAAGCTCCTCATGTATTTACGCTTCATCCCAAATATTGCCCATCTGATCAGTAGGAATAAATCTATTTGCAAATAGGAGAATAACTCAGAAAATTTCTGCAAGTAGAAGCAGCAGGACTGCAGTAAAGAAAAGATTGCATAAACTCTTAAATAACTGGCAACGAGAAAAGACAATTGATAAAATGATTTAATATTTTCAGCTATCCAGTTTTGAAGGCTGAGTTAGAACAAGGGCAACCTTGGGTTTGGAAAGAGTACAAACACTTTTGTATTCTTGGCTTTGATCTTAAAGCCTGCCTCATTGCAAAGTCAGACGCAGCATGGACATGGGTCCTGGGGATATGCCCAGGGAATTCAAAGATGAAGTGAAGAATTCTCCCTACACATTGAGAAGTTCCAGTTATGTCACCAGCAAGTATAACTCAAAATCAGCGTGGATGATTCTTCCTGATAGAGCTTGCTTCGGAAGGCTCATTATTGAAATGAGGTAAAATAGTGTCTGTTCTTTTAAGGATGGGGTTAGTTGGTTTAGTCAAGTTGGGCATCAAAATTGAGTATGCAGCTTTACAAAGTGAGTTTAGTATTGCCTATTCTTGGAATAGCTCTAGCAACAAAAAATTAACTCTGTATGTGTGTGTTTGTGCACATGCTGCTCACCTTCATATGTATCTGTATCTATATGTTTATGTATATGTGTATATATATGCAAATTTCTGACAATACTTTACTGTTTGGATACTGTAAACAGAAGGACATAATGTCAATCATAAATTGGTTAACAACATGGGTAAGTGCCAGAGCTAAAAAATATGAGCTGAATTCTGAAATTCCCCATGGGAGAGTGGTTTGCACCAGTTGAAAATGAGGCCTCTACTTATCTGTGCTCCATTTTTAATATTACGTTGAAAGCAGGAAATCACAAATGGAAAAGCTTGAAGTGTGCTGCTCTGTGGGAACATCTGAGATGCAATGTGGTATGGAGAGCCCCTTTTGTGATATGAAAACAGGTTAGAGTCCCAATGAGTTTTATTAAAGTATCATTAGGATCCTTTCAGATAGCTTTTTAAAATGATCTAGCTAAAAGGACCCTTTGCAATATCTCTAAACCAGAAAGGATGTGCGTAGATTATAAAGCCAGAAGGGACCCTTATGATCATCTAGTTTGACTCTCTGTATAATCCAAGCCACAGAACTTCCCAGAATTAATTCACATTTGAACGGGAGTCCAGTCCAACAGTCATTTCTTCCAGTTCAGCCATCCATTTGCCCTTCATACACAGCAAGTCTCTTCAGGATTACGATTCAATGCTTTCTTGACAAGTTGGAGAAATAGTCTGGAAAGAAAAAAAACAATTAAATGTAAATAAATATAATGTACTGTACTCAGGTAGCAATAATCAATTGCACAAACACAGGCTGGGAAATTACTAGCTATGCAGCAATTTGGCTTAAAATTATGTAGAGATTATCATGGATCACAGCCTGAGTGGACTCAATGCTATCATGCTGAAAAAATCAAGCACTTTATTGGGTTTTATAAGCAGGAGCGTTCTTTAGAAAGGTTTAGACTCATGTTACCATGTCAGCAGATCTGTGGTAATGGTAAGTTAGTGCTCTTTTTAGCCCACTGTAAATACAAGCTAATGCAACATATATCTTAAAACTCTTTGATTAAGATCCAGTCTTTAGGTATGACCATCTCATCAAAGTTAGAGTCTGACCTCACTAAGATTTAAGATAAACTGAACAGGCTTGAATTTGCTGCATGTACGCCTCATGGACAGTTACCATGATCAGTTGATGAACAGTACTCTGTTTAACTACGGTAACTTGAGTCTAAGATCTAAAACTTAATGTACATGAAATATTCTTTCCTCGGTGCTCAGCACTAATAAGTCTTTAGTTGGATTATGGTGTCAAATTTTAGTTACTCCACTTTAAGAAAGATGTGGAACAACAAGGAAAAAGTCCAGAGGAGAGGAACGTGAACGATTATTACCTGTGAGGGTATACTGAAAGAACTGGGCCTGTTTAGTCTAGAAAGGAGAAGAGCAGACATTATAATCGTATTCAAACACGTTAAAAATGCTGCAAAGGGGAGGATAATGACTTGTTATCCTGCTCACTGGGACAGGACAAGAAATAATGTGATTGCATTGCAACAAGAGAGATTTATGTTAGGAAAAACTGCACTGGAACGTTTAACCTAGAGATTGGAAGAGCTTTAACAAGCACTTTTGGGGACTATTTTGGGTCTAGTTCCTCCTGCACAGGATGGCCTAGATGACTTCTTGGGGTCTCTTTCAGCTCTATTTTCTATGATTCTTATTGAAGACAGGAAAAAGAAAACTGTATCATGAAAGTCACAATAACTGCTCTATTCCTGGGTAGAAACAGCATGTAATTATGGCCAAGAAGATGTGGGCAGGTGGATTTTGTTGCCTCTTAACATTTCAAGCATTTCTGAGTGATGTGTTCCTGTGAGTGTTATTTAGAGTCCCAGTCCCAGGATTATTGTCCTTCCAGAAGCTACTCTTAAATTGTGAACCTTTATAATGCTTTGCTGCGATGGGGAGACTGGCAAACACTGCTGTGAACCAAATAATTTTTTTTCTGGAGGCTTAGTTTTGCCTCAAAAATTGGTCCCCAATAAGTTCATAGAAAATTAGGAATAAGCGCGTTAATACATAACGCTTGTCTTGTTTGGGACTTTGCAGCCTTGATATTGTAGCTACGTTTCTGGCTGAAGGTGCGTTCTGCCATTCCCCAGCAAGAGGTCATGCAGCAGTTTACATCTGCTTATTTCAAAGTGTTTTGTCAAGAGGGTTAAGTAAGTCCTATTTAACAGCTGTATAAACTGAAACACAGAGAGAAAGTCACCTGTTTAGGGTAGGTGGTGCAGTTATGTGCCTGAGGTGCTGACCTAGGTGTGGTGAGCCTTCCCCATGGGATCCCTGACCATGGGCAGGTATCAGGAGGTTGAGGATAGGAAAGCAGTGTTATCCAGTGCTCCTTTGGTCCTCTCTGAGTTTCCTAGAATGACTTTTTTTCTAGAACTGGGCTGCGATGCAGGAAGTTACAGTCTAACCAACTTAATTTTGTTTATATTAAATAGTCTAGTTCAGGCCTTAACACTGAGAAAGCCCAGACAGGAATAGCGTCTCGATGTTACTGTGGCAGTAATGATGGTAAAAAATGCAGCTTATTGCTAAGGTTCAGGATAGTTTTTTTCTTCTGTACTTGCCTCTAACCTGAAAAACGTTCTTCTAAGCTTTTATTTTAAGGCTTATACAAATTGATGGATTATTCTGTCAGTTTGATCCTTGATGAATGAGAGCCTAATTCCCTCTCGCCTCCTCCTTCCCTTTAACAGAAATAGAGGAGAAATAATTTTCATTGTCTGGTCGTTAGGCACTGGTCAGGTTCAGTGTCAACAGTGCTTGAGCTGGGAGATTTTTTAATCGTTCCCCTTACACCCCTGTATCCATCACAACTTAAGAAAAAGCTGCGGCCAGTTGCAAATGAAATTTTTCCTGACTAAATTCCACACAATACCATTTTCTTGAGCCGCATATATTCTGATGGAAGAGCTTATTATCTTCTCCTGCTTCTCAGTAATGGCCCTCCACTAGGCCAGTTCAGAAAAATCCTGAACATTTGCTTTCAGGGAGCAAGATACCACTGGGTATCTAATCTACAGTTACTTTTAGTTGCTTTTACTGATGACTCAGCCTCAGAAGGGGAAGGAAGGGTGCTCTACATCAGCTAAAGCAGGCAGGAAGTCAAAACCTGTCCATCTAAGAATCTTCTGAATCACAGAACAGGAATGAGATTTGGTAAGAACAGCCAGTTACGTAAGTGTACGACAGCAGCTTGACCTCTGCTAGAGCAGACCTGGTGTCAGAATAAGCAACCTGCCTCCCAGCGTCAGGGAACAGCCTGCTCTCTTATGTTCTGGGGCCGGCTACTTCTTTGTAGAACTACAGTACATTTGAATCTGTCCTGCTCTGTTGTCTGTTTTTATTTGAAAGAGGCATGTTTGGTCATTTATCTCATATTCCCATATATCTTCCAAGTCATAAAAACAGATAACTGTTTGCCTAGAGGATGTGGAACAGTGGCAGCACCAATAAATATTGTCCTGCAGTTCCTGAAGGACCGATAAGAGCCACAGGATCTGGTGCTTCTGAGCACCTCTAGAAGCGTGTTTTAGAGAGCACGGTTACTGCTGGGGAGCTGAGCACGGGCAGGTGTGGGTCTGATTGGCTCCAAGTTGACTCCAGAAGATGCCTCTGAGGCCTGCCTTCCTGGGTCACACTCAGGTGCACTTCCGAGTGTATGGCTAGGGCTTTGGATGAAAAGGATCAGCATGAAAGTGAGGGTGGAAGAGGTTTAACCAACATACTGAGTTTGAAGCAATGAGTAGACTGATTGATATCCTCAGGTAAAAGCTGCTCAGTTCAGATAGTCTGGCTATGCCACAGGAGGCTCCTTACTTCTGTTTCTTGGCTTAGCCATTTCTAGAGCAGGCATGTTTCATTTATTAGCCCCGAAACTGTGGATCCTTTCCACCTTCTGGTTTTATCTAGACATTAATTTTCTGGATGTTCAGGGATGTGGAGATTATGGAGCAAGTCCTGCTGATCCTGTTTACTGAAGGGAGAGATGCATACCATGTTCCTGGCCACTCCGTGGTAGGGGGACAGAGCATGGATGAAGCAGGTCCCTATTTGTTGCTTGGACCTCTCTGATGTGCCAAATGTCACGTGGGCTTATGCCCAAGTGTGTTAAACAGAAGCTGAGCTCCATCTGGTAGGAACAGAGAAATGTAACCTGAAGGGACCTCTGTATCTATGAGCTGGGGATCTGGCAAGCTTTTATAATTGCCAGAAAGCTGAGAAGTGGCTGCGTACTATCTATAAAAGATGATGAGCTGTAGAAAGATGGAGATATTTTGAAGCAGGAGTTGAACAAGGGTGCTGGGGTTCTCCAGAGACCTCTGAACAGCCTATGCTAAATGTCTCATTCTCGGGGAAAGCCACTGACCAAGAAAGGCTTCCCTGCTTTGCAGCTGTATCTTGCAAGGAGGAGACATCAGGGCAACATTTTTGTGCCGATCCCAGGTGATTATATCACTGACCCGCCTCATTTAGCTTTGCTCATACTTTAGCTCAGAAATGAGGGAGCTCCCAGTCCAGCTCATTCACTGAGTATTTTGTACTCAGGTCTAGCTCAAGGACCCCAATAAGAATGACTAAATCAGGCTTTTGTGGAGTAAATCTTTCTTTGCATTTACAGCATTGTGACTTAAAATTAACTGTTCTTTACCTGGCAACTGCAAAATAACAATGAATACCAAGGCAGATGGTGGCTGACAGCTGCTTTAAGTCCTTTTGCTTTTGCATGCCAAGCATGTGTACAAGGCAGTTAAAACACAAGGAGACTACACAGTGACTAAACTGTGACTCTGAAATCAGGGGAAGAGTAACAACAGCTGTTGCAAATTTCTAGTCAGTAGTGCATGGGATGGACTAGTCAGTCCAGCCTCTAGTTCCTTATACACTACGCCTGCAGCACTTGCTGGTTCTCTAACAGCAGTGTTCCAAGAAACAGTCAACTCTGAAGTAAGAAAAAGTTTAATTTTCTCTTTCTGGCTGATGTTAAAGAGAAGATGAGGAAGAAAAGGGACTAGGAAAGACTGCATATGAGGAGAAGATGGGGGGGCTGGATCTTGGAAAGTGGATCTTTCTCTGTCCTCCACTATGGATCTCTGTTTCAAGTCTTGACTTTTTACAGCATTAATCTGTGCTCTGCTGCCTGATTTCATAGTGCTGTCTCAGTCCTGTGGTGCTTGTGCGTGTTGTTTTGTGGGCAGACCGGGTGGGAGGGCTGCTCTTTCTCCTCAGTCACAGAATTACCAAGTTCGCAGTCCTGTGCGTCCAGCTCGTGGCGGGAGAGATGCTCCACGATGCCAGCACCCAGCGAATCCCCCAGGACATTGGTGGTTGTTCTGAGGCGGTCCCTGAAAAATCAGAGAGAATAAAAATGAAACACTGTACAGTCCAGTCTCATCCCACCTTCCTTGTTCACTAGGGCAGAACCATGCCTCTGCAGTGTGAATCTGCATATTACTGGCACAACCTGTCCCTAAAGGTCTGGAGATAGTTTCTGCATGCCTTTCAAGATAAAGCAAACTAAAGACTTTCTGCTTGGTGACCAAGCTGATCTGCAAGTGACCTCTGGTGCCTTGGGTCCCTGAAGTATGTGGGGAAGACTCCAGTATGAGCAGAGAGGGCTACTGTGCAGAGGTCCCATGGATAAAGGTGTGTTTCGAGATTAATGATACAAGTTACTGAGACTGCTTGTAGCAGAGACACTGAGAGTGCAGATGAACTCTGTAAGCACTGGCAGGAAGCACAGAGCAGTACATGCTGCTGAGCAGAAAACTCACAGAAACCAGTCCACGGCGATGATCAGCGTAATGTCTTCAGTAGGCAGCCCCACTGAGGTCAACACTATGACCATAGTCACCAGTCCTGCCTGGGGAATACCTGCAGCTCCGATGCTGGCTGCCGTGGCGGTGATGCTGGGGGGAACAGGAAAGCACAGCTATCAGCAAAGGGAAGAAAAGAGGTAGTCACATCTGTGAAAGAGCAAACGTACATTTAATTAGTGCCCAGCTTGCTCCCAACAGCAAGTGCCCAGTGATTCTGTGGGAACATAATCAAGCTACAAAGCTATTTCCCTTGTATTTCATGTTTCCCTCGAAATACCACCAATAACCATCATTTTTATTAGAATGACATGAGCACTGAGAAGTCACGTGCTTGCAGCACAATGAACATGCTGCTGCAGCTCTGTCCCTGGTGTGAAGCAGTAGGTCTTTCAGCACATCAGTTCCTGCTAGCGTTCCACAGGCTTCTGCCTCACTGTGGCCAGAGTAAGTGTTCTTACATATTCTGTGTTTCATGGGCTCCCCATTCTTTGGAGTTGTCCCTGCTCATCTGGGAGCTCTGGGGAGAGTGAGGTCTGATCAGATGGCCACATTTGTCCCATCTGGTCTGTCACTGAGCCTGCAGGATGAAAGGTACCTTCACAACCAGTGCATATCTGCATCCCCTGGCTTCTTATCCCTAATAGCCAAGCTACCTCTTAACTTTCTACCTGATGAGCTAAACAGACCGAGCTGCCCAGGATCCTGTCCAGATGCCTTTTGAATATCTCCAAGGATGGAGACTCCACAGCCTCTCTGGGCAACCTGTTCCAGTGCTCAGTCACCCTCACAGTAAAAAAAGCTTCTCCTTATGTTCAGATGGAACTTCCTGTGTTTCAGTTTGTGCCCGTTGCCTCTCATCCTAACACTGAGCACCACTGAAAAGAGTCTGGCCCTGTCCTCTTTACCTGCTCCCTTCAGATGTGGTGCCCAAACCGTATTTGTTTCTACAACTGGAAGGTTCACCCTCCTTTTCCACACTCTTTTTTCTCGTTACATCTTCCAAGCAGAAGAGGACCCTGACTGCACCTCAGATAACAAAAATGGAGTCCCTCCTTTAGCCCCATAACCCTTTCCAAAGCCACAGGCACCTTATTGTGATGATCTGTCCGAAGTCAAGTTCATAGTTGTTCACTTGTGCAATGAAGATGGCTGCCAGGGCCTCATACAGAGCAGTACCGTCCATGTTAATTGTAGCTCCCACGGGCAGAACAAACCTCGTGATGCGCCTGTCCACACCATTGTTTTCTTCCAAGCACCTGAAGGTGATGGGCAGAGTCGCTGAGCTGAAAGGAATTTACAAAACACCATGAATTACGGATATGCAGACTTTGGAAGAGGGACTAAGCCTCTGCCTAGTTTATGACCTTACCCACCTGTTTTTTCACCCTGCCATGTGAACCAGAGGCCAGATGCTGCTAGGAGAAAGAACAGGCTAAGCAAGGCTTCCTCAGATATGGTGCATGCTGCAGTTGCATGTTCAGACATGGCTTTCCTCAAGGGGCCGGGACAGGGGCTGTGTAGCCCTGATGCTGGTGATGCTGGTTTAACACCAAGAACAGTGATGCTGGGGAATTCAGGGTACATACGACAAAATCTCAGGATCAAACCTCCTCTCAGCTATCAAATAAACTCGAGTCTTTTCTCCCACCCTCAGTGCATAAGACAAGAATGACCCTCGTGTGAGAATATATCTTGAAGAGAAAACGGGTGGCAGAGAATTGTTTCTGAAAGAGAACATAAGCAAGAAACGTGCTGATGTTTCTCTGTGAGAATGCACGTGGGAGAGATTGTACTTGCTTGCCCGAAAAAGAATATGGCAAGAAACACAGCACTTGAATGAAACAACAGCTACCTGTACAATCCCACGCTCTGGCTGTGTTGCTTGGCAGTGTGAGTCACTGAACACATGGGCGTTTGTGCCTCTGCCCGGGCCTCCTAGGAGTCTAGTGCTAGATGCACACAGTCTGTGTGCATGAAAGAGAGAAATGTGCACGTGTGTGAGAGGTAGGTGCCTGGGGAATAATCCTGCAATTTAGTGGGATTTCGTTTGTTTCCCAAGCTCAGCCTTTCAGTGGTGCAAGCTGAGTCATCACCATGTTCTGGTAAGGAGGAACGTGGGTCATGCACTGACAGCTGGAGATGATGGCCATGTGATTAGGGCTCCTGAGCAGGGGAGTTTCCACTCCCGGTGAGCTTGGCTGGACCAGTACAAAGAGCTGATAGTGCCCAGTGTCTGTCTGCTCAGTGCAGACGTTGTGAGGCCTCAGTGCTGCACTGAGAGCAATGGAAGTACTGAGAAGCAGGCGCAGAGTGTCCACACCAGCCCCAACCCTATTCCTTCTAGAAGCTATGTAGCCAGCGTACCTTGAGGAGGTGCCCAGAGCTGTGATGAGGGCCTGCAGAAGCCCTGCAATGAATACCCAGGGGTTCCTGTGGGTGACGATGAAATAGAGCAGTGGCAGGATGCAGAGGGCATGAATGAGCAGTCCAACGATGACAGTGAGCGTGTACATCCCCAGCTGGCCCCCCATCACTGCTAAGTCATCCATCTCCAGGATTTTGCCGGCAATTAAAAACATGATCCCAACTGGGGCGTACCTGTGGCAGAAACACAAGGGCCATGCTCAGAATTGGCATCCACACTCTCACACCTGCTTTAATCCATGCTTTCTGGACAAATCCGCAATAAACCAGCACACTAGAAGTGCTGGCTGAGCCTAGTTATTGGATGATACTGCTGTTTTTCTCTGGCAACCTGGAGAGAGCTGGGACTTGTCCGCTGTATACTCAAACAACAGCACTTACCGCACTGTCAGGGGCCTCAGTACTCTGCTGTGTGCACAACCTGGATACCGGTAGAGGTTTCCTCCTCCTTCTGGGTTTCCTGCACACATCTCCTCAACACTCCTGGTAGCATTGCTGGGGAAGGTTTATCTAAAGGAGTCTTCACAGTCCCTTCCTTCCCTAACAGAACTTGGACTAAGGGTATCTTTTTACTGAGGGGCATGGAGAAGTACAGAAGTAACAGGGAAGGGGGGAATAAAAGTGATAGTGTTCTGTAAGCTCTGAGATGCTAGCCTTGCTGTCTTTAGAGCTCACAACACATATGGAGTCCATAGCTGGTGTAGCAAAGAGTGGGCACACCAACACGTGCCAAGCAGCGCTGGCTCTTCTGCAACCCCTTTTTGAAGTACACATCTGTCATTTCCATTCCTTATAGCTTTTTTTCCAATAAAAATGCACCTCGTGAGCAGCAGTGAGGCTCCACAAAAAGGAAACCATAACACAGACATGGAGAACATCATGGGCACTAAACTGGACATGGACAGATAACTGGACCAAAGAGAACCATAGCTCCATGGCCACACCTCTCAGGGCTTGGCCTCACACAGCTTGGGAACTCGCATGCAATTCATGCACAAGGCTCAAAGGTCCACATGCCAAACTCCAAGTCAACCTGGGAGCTTTGGAAAAGTCTGGGAAAGGATTTCACAAATATTTCATTTCCTCTGACCTTCCTCTTAAAAAGACATTCTTGGCTGCAGACAGTGACTCATAGAGCTACTGCACAAAGGTGCCATCCTGAGTAGCAGAAAAGTGGCATTCACTTATTCTGATTCACAGCTAGGTGAGACTCCTGAAACATAGCTGGAAGGAAAGCTTTCTGTGGGAAAGCCTCACCCTACCCCTCTTGGTAAGGCTAAGAGAGCTTCCACTCCAGTTTCCAGCAGCCTCAAGAAAAGCATGTCCTGATATACCTCATATTTCTAAGGTAAAAATAAAACACGGGAAATGAAATGTGAACAAATATCCCATCCAGACTTTTCCCTCCAGGCCGATGGAGCCAAAAGAGAGCTGTGCCCGTCTGCTTTTCCTGTGCATATCATCCTTAAAGCTACCCCATTTCTTATCAGGTCAGTGGAAACTGCACCTGCAGACCTCCTGCTTCAACCGGCCGTGCTCCTCACCAGATGATAATGGCCACCAGCCTCATGATGGCTTCGTTGAGGCAGTTAAAGAACTCCCGTAGGGCCCGTCCCTTCTGCTTCATGCTGCCGATCACCAAACCGAAGCACATGGAGAACACTACCAGCCCCAGCGCGTTCACCCCATTGGCTGAGCCCGGGATGGGAATGACTTCTTCAAAGGTCAGCACCTCGGAGAGAGTCCCCAGGGCATGAGTGACGTTCTCCAGGATACTGGTGAAGTTCTCAGGCACAGAGATCTGAGTGGTTGTGACACCTGCTGTGACATTGCTGCTGTGGAGGACGGTTCTGGTGAAGACCCTGGTGGTGTACTGTGTCTTGTACTGAAATGACATAGATTAGGAGATGCATTCACAGGCCCTGGTTCAGGAGTTCTGGATAACATGCTAGGCTCTTGCATCCCATGCTAAAGAGAGTACTCCAAGTTTCTGTTGACCTGTTTGGAAAACTTGCCTTGCTTGTTCTCCTCAAACTCCCTAGTTTAGTGCTTAGATCCAAAAGTTCATATATCTTAAGGCCAAAGGAGACCATTGGAACATCTAGAGAACTTCATCCAGGTTCTATTTACTGCATCTACTTGCATGTGGTTGTATATGGTTAAAGCATCTTTTTTTAATCTCAAATTGAAAATACCGAAAGACACAGAATTCCGCACTGCCCTGGGTAGTTTTTTTCACCGATAAGAAATGCACCTACCTTTCCATTTGAACTGTCATTCTTATTTTACAGTCATTGTTACTTCTATCCCCATGCCTACCCCTTGGGCTTAAGATCTCTTTGATACCTTTGTTTTCTCCTTTAGATGTAATTGCACCCTTGCAAGTCAAAGCCTCTTTCTTTTTTGATAAGCTAAACAGATGGAGCTCCTAAAGCTGCTCATTTATTTCTAATCCTTGAACAGTTTTTCTTGGCATTATAGCACTTACAGTATATCTTTCTAATTTTTTAGGAACCTCTAAAAAGGAGATAGTTTAACTGTACCCAGCATTTCTTTTCCAGTGAGAGGTACAGATATGAAATTAACTTCCTCCTTCTCTGTTCGAAAATCTAAGGCTCACACTAGACCATTTAACCATAGAGTAAGGTTCATGGTCACTTGCATGTTACACACGACATCCCCATACCCTTTGCAGAAGCCCTGCTTTCTGAAAGACCAGGATATGGTCTCTCTATCTTTGTAGGACTCTCCACACTTCATTCTTAGACATATAATTTTAATTTAGTTGCATTAAACCATAGTGTGCCAAGTTTATAAAATAATCAAGATTGCTGTCTGATAAATTTTTCTATTCACAGTAATGTTTCTTCCTCTAATACTGAACCCCATGACTGCAGCAACGTGCTACTTACCAACAGGCAATGGTGTCTATCTTGGAGCACAGCTAGAGAACCCCCAACTCTTGGGCTCAGATATTCTGGCTCCTGTGACAGCCCTTTATACTGCTTCCAAGGGCACTAGCACTATGGAAGAGACAAATCCTTGGAAGATCTGCTCCCATTTCATTGGCAATCTAAGTGAGATCACACTAGCCCTTTCTGACTTAGTGTGGGATGAGTTGGAGGCAGAGCTGCTCTGCTATGTCTGCTCTGGGGTTTGAAGCAGTCTGCAGGGCAGTTTGAAAAGCTTGACTGGGGGATGCTATAATACAAACTGATGACTGCAATGCCTCCTGGAGCAGTCAGATTTGGGGAGGTGCGAAAGCAGTATAAAGCAATCGCTGTTCTTATCCCTCAGAAAAGTAGATTGGGCCATGGTCTACTGCACAGGGCACAAAGGGAGGTTGTAGGCCAGGTTCGTACCTGTTTGAAGCAGGCTTCTACCAGGTTGGGCGGGAACATATTCCTGCAGTAAATAAAACAAGGAATGAGTTATGGTCCTGTTTGACTAGCAAACAAACATGGTCTTCCTGGCCAGTGCCTGTATCATGGAGCAGTGTCTCTAGTCACAACAGTCACAGTGCCAGGTCAGGCTACAGAGCAGGTGGATCCTGTTATGACCTAGAACCATGCAGCCTTTCTACACCTGCATACAAAATCCCAAAAGCTCAGAGTGGAGTGAGGAAAGGAGTAACTCTTGCAGGTCTGCACACCATGAATGATCCTTATGATTTTCTCACTATACACCTTCCATCTTCCTATCTTTCCAGCATATTAAGCATAAAGCATAGATCATACTCTGGGCCACTGTGGCCAGCCTTTATATCTCTCACAAATGTTCTGACTAAGTCAGCACTTAGTCCTCATGACTGGTAACTCGGTTCCTGGATGGTGGCACTGGCCAGAGGTTTTTCAATAGAATATTTTTCCACTGCAGAGCATTAATTTGTCAAGATATTTCATAGGAAAGTGCTGCCTTCACCAGCTTTTCTAATAGAAGCTTCCTCCTGGTCAGTATGCCAATGACTCTCCATCTTGAAACCCTCAGAATATAGGTCAACTGTGCTCATTTCCCACCCCCAGAACCAGAAGCCTAAACACAGGCAGCACTAGCTTAAGCCATGGCTGTCAGTTGTTACAAGGCCTCTGCTTCTTGACATCCTGACAAGCAAGAAGGGAGTCCCCCTACTAGAAGTAATAGGCAGGGCAAGTCTCAGCAAGTCTCTTAGTTCCCCTAACTAATTTTATCTAAGGCTGTGACACTACGAAAGGACATTCGGTGGAGGAAGGTAATCTCACTGTCCACGTGTTCTAACATGACACGAGCTTGTTCACCTACCTCACCAAGTCCATGAAGGCATCTGTGGTCTGCACCTGCTCAATTCTGCCTTCTCGGTGGAGCTTGTCCTTAGATCCTTTCCCTGGGTGGATGATGATCACCATGAGGATGCCAATGAAGACTGCTATGATGGTGGTCACCATGTAGTAGACCACAGCCCGCATCCCCATCTTCCCTGAGGCTCTGCCATCAAGCGAGGCCATACCTGGGGGGTCACACAGGGAAACAAGGTGAGAAGGTCTGCTATCTTAGCTTAGAGGGAAGGGGGAAGCTGGAAGAAGATTCAAAGTATGGAAGGCACGTGCATGAGTTGGATAGGGAGCTAGAGTCTGTAGGGAGCATGGCACACAAGGGGCAGGCTTTGGAGCTCCAGGATGATGAAGATATGGGGGAATGTGGCTTGTGGTTATGGAGAGACCTGAATATAAAGGGGACAGGACAATGATGGAGGAGGATTAGAACAACCGCTCCCCCTAGGAGTCAGAGGGAGACAGACAGCACTGGTGGGTCTCAGGCTGAGTTTTGGAATATAGCAGCTTCCTCCTAAACTTCTCAGAAGGGAAATAACTCCCTCACAGTGCATTGGGTCTTTAAGTCCTCACTGATGGGACCTAACACGGGGTGGTATGCACTGCACCCCCTCTCCACTGTCCGAAAGCTGACTGTCTGGGGCACCTTCTGTGAGGACCCAAACAGAACAGATACTCCACTGGCTGATCAGTTCCTGCTCTTTTGGACTGACAAATTAATCTTGGGTAGTGCTCAGCTCCCTTCCCCAGGTTGGAGGAAGCCTAGATCAGACTTGGACAACAAACTTTTCAATGTTTAAATTTACACAGGATTTTACATAGGATTTTACACAGGATGAAATCCTTGTCAATGCTCAAATATTGGGCACTGGAAACACCACGTTGTGTCCCTCCCATTCTTCTGAGAAAGCACAAGACCTTCTGCTTCTCTTCCCTAGTCCTGAGCTGGCAGGGGTATGAGTTTGGATCATGTTGATTACAGCCATAGGCTCAGGCTTTTCACTATTAGTTGAGCTTATCTAAGCACCTGCAGCCAGAGCATCAAGAGGGACCCCAGCAACAGCTAGCAGCAGCCTTTGCAGAGTATTGCCTTGGCTGCAGGCACCGGAAAGCTCTTCTCACCTGTAATCAAGCTAGAGACAATGAGAGGAAGAACCAGCATCTGGAGCATACGCATCAGCAGCTCGCCAGGGAAGGAGAAATACTTGATCTGGCGATAGGTCAGTTGGTAGGGCCGGAGGGAAAAAGCCAGGATGATCCCTGTGAAACAAGGGATGAGAATGGAAATTGGAGAGTGTGAGCTGTCCCTCAGTCAGTCCTACACCATGGCTTTTCTTTCCCTCTTCTTTCAGCTCTTTGCCTGCCCAAAGGAGGAAGGAGCACATACCCCTTCTTCTTCTGAAAGACTATGATCCAGTTTTTGCTGTATGCTCTCTTGCTCTCGCTCTCTCTCTCTCACACACACACACACACACACACAGACTTATACAGACAGGACCCTTGTGCTGAACCACAAGTGCCCCTGCTGCACTGTCTGCTGCTCTTCTGGGGTCTGTTCCCAGGAGGCTCAATGACACAAAAATGCTGTGACCAGAGACAGTGATCCCCTAGCGTAACCTAAGTGTGACTACACAGCTCACAGCCTTCACCCATCAATCTGTTAAAGTGGCTGAGCTCAGCCAGTGAGATAGAGACAACCAGCCGGGGTTAAAAGCTAGGGACAATCCTGAATCTGCTGGGCAGCTTTAGTGTGCATTGTGTCACAGTCCTTTGCCTCAGTCCCCCCCTTTGGGTACCATGGAGCTAAAGCTCTGGGGATACTCTTTACCTGACTAAAAAGACAGCATGGTTATAATGCTTCCAGCAAACCTCTGGTAAGACTGCTCCATTTGGAGTTCAACTTGAGGCTGGCTGATTAGCAGCAGTCAACATATTGTCCAGATCACAAGCAACTTTGTGGGGGGGATCAAAAGTCCTCGCAGAGGATGTGTGTGAGGGAGTCCTCATTGTCCCCTTCTGGCTAGAGCTTAGGCACAATCTACAACAGAAAGGGTTTGCTGATTCAGCTCTACTAGTTCTCATGAATGCCATCCAGGTTTGCTCAGAGGCTTTCTGTGAATACAGCTTCAGGCATAAGGGTTCTTTACCTTCACCTCCCCAGCCAAATCATTACAATAAAATAAAATCTTTGGGGAATAGATGGACTTTTCCCCACAATTAAAAGTAGTGCCCAGTGTTGCCACCAGCTCCATACCTAGTAAGACTGCTGCAATGGTGCAGAGGACAAACGCATTTCTCCTAAAGAAGCTTTTAGCACTGTCTGCGGTGATGCTGTTCATCCGCTTCTTGGCCCGTGCGGCCCGCTTCTGCACTGCCTGCTGGAAGCGCTGCACCCGGCTCTCGGCGTTGAGTCGCTTGGCTGCATCCTCGTTGAGGAACAGGCTGTTCACGTGGCTCTGCTCGCTCATAATCAGCACGGGCACTCAGTCCCTGAGGCACGGCTCTGTGTGTGCTGCGCAGGGACAAGCACAGGAGAGAAAACATAAAATGCAGCACCTGGCACTTTGCCTTCATTTTTCTGTCATTTCCCTGGAGCCCTGAGCAGATTTAATTTAGTGCTGATTGAAAATCTCCTCTGCATCCCCCCAAGGAACAGATCTCAGGCCAAGGCGTTCCAAGTGCTGCGAGGGCTTTGTCCCCACTGTGATCTGGTGTCTCCAGAGAACCTGTGGCCTCTGCAGCACCTGCCTGTGCAGAGGAATGGAGCACCTCATGGTGGCCTGGGGGGCAGGAAAGGGCTCCAAAGGGACCCAGGCTTGTTTTTCGGAGTTTAGCAGTTTGCACAGAGATGAATTTATCACCTGCACTTCTTTCAGTGCACACAAACTGTTCTAAACAAGACCAAGCAGCAAACAAAATTTCCCACATACATCCTGGGTGGACGGGACCCTACCAGAACAGCTCTCTGCATGACAGAGAGCAGCACCACCAGTTTCTGCAGAAAAGAACGTAATCCCAAGTTTTGCCATCTATGGAGCCTGAGAATAATGCTTTTATTTGACTT
The DNA here is from genome assembly GCF_036370855.1 of Dromaius novaehollandiae. Classification (NCBI taxonomy): domain Eukaryota; kingdom Metazoa; phylum Chordata; class Aves; order Casuariiformes; family Dromaiidae; genus Dromaius; species Dromaius novaehollandiae. The sequence goes on along the minus strand of NC_088122.1, from coordinate 3,601,670 downwards.
TTCTTTGAAGCACAACAGGAATTTCAAGCAGTATCTCTGAAACATCTCTTGCAAGCCAAAGAACTCCACTGATTGAATTAATCAGCTCTGTGGAATACTCTTCTGTCTTCACAAATACTAAGGTCAAAACCAAACCTTCTGCAGAGAGATAAATAAAGCACCAATTCTGCTCTGTTACCTCCTGACTGTGAGGCCTGGAGCAGTCTGTTTACTATTTTAGGTTTTTTTTACTGTTTATATTTTACTATTGTTCCTGAAAACAAAAGAGCAAGAGGGCTACGCTGGTGTAATAATCCAAATAAAGAAAGGAGAGAAAAATACTTGCTCTGTGGAGCTAGACTGCTAGGAAGATCCAACAATCCAACACTTCCTATTATTCGAAGGATTACTGCCAGACCATGCAGGTGCCATTTTTCTACTATCACTGTGCCTTGGCAGAGATAAGACATGAAAATGTTTCTTCTTCCAAGGAACTTGCAATGAAAATCTAAAACTAAATGAGTGTGGACAACCAAAGAAGCGCAAAGTTACCTTAGCATGAGCCTCCCCTTCTCCCTCAGGCACACACTTTCCTCTCACATGTCCTTGAGACTCAGCTGGGTCTGACATTACCTGTTTCTCTGAGTGTTGTCTTCAAAGCTGAAAAGTTCTGGTGTTCAGAGGGGAAGTAATATGCTATTGGGACTGAGAAAAACAAATCTGAAGAGGGCAACTTTCCAGAAGCTGAAATAAACATCCAAGGGTCCTAGAAAATGTAGAGATAATAAAGATAGCTCAGGAGGAGAGAAGCCGGGGCACTGCAAGATCTCTGCTAAGCCTGTGCTACTACAGTGATTAGTGGATTTCTCACTGTCTCAGGCTTTTTGATCTTCTCCCCTCCCTATAGAGATGAATGCTTGGTCCAGTCTGGGGAAATCTGTGGGAAAAGTTTCTTTTCTTTTACATCTCATTCCTGGACAGAAGAGCTCTGATTACACATTGCAGGGCCATTTCCAACAGCGCTGTGGAGGAAGACCTCATATTTATCCTGATAAGAGAGTTGTTTACACAGATGCTGATGCCTTCATGAGGTTCAGAGCAATGGAGAGACACATCTGAGGCTGCTCAGCCCAGTCCTGCCAAGGCTAAGCTGTGCAAAGGCCACTGGCAAAGACTGGGCGGGGGTTGCTGCAGAAACCTTGCAGTGCTGCTGTAGTCACCCAAGCTTTCGGGTTCGCAAACTGCAGTATTTGGATTTTGGTCTCAGACCTGATTCCAGCTTGATCACACATTCACTTTCTTATTACACCATCCCTGCTCTTATCTGCTGGTGGAGCCAAAATACGTCAGACTGTTTGAAAGCCTTGCCTGTCTTCCTCCTTTTTACTGCCAGTCTTCCTCCTTTTCACTGCTATGCGTGCGAAGAAGAAACTGCAAAATACACATTTCTTCAGTTCATTGTGTCTGTGCCTCCTTTGCTCCGCAGTAGATTAAGGAATGACAGATTCAATCCCCTGTGCCCCAGAAGAGCCTTGCATTATTTACCTACTAACCTTCCAGCTATAGGTTTGGACAAACAAAATTATTAGCTTGAATTATTAGTTTGAATAAGCCAGGGCTGTCATATATCTTTTACCTCTATGTTTTCATGTATCTTGTACATCTTGTCTTGCTAGTTACTAGCATCACTGTCCCTATAATGAACAGGAGACCTCTCAGATCTCCCCCCTTGTTATCACAGACTCCATGAATAATCTCTCTCCTGAGCTAAGCAGGATCCATCTAATCTTCTTTTGTCTGCAGGATATCAAATGGAAGTCTGTCCCAGATCTTACTGCCATTGCGGTGAGAAATGTAATTTTTTGCACTGTCAGAGGTTGGGAGAGACACTGTGTAACTTCCTACAACAAGAGAACAGTTGACTGATGAAGGCAATCACTTCTAGAAGCAGAACCACCAAAGTCTGTTTCAAACCCCAAAACTCTTTGTACTCCCAAACCACTCCTTCATCAGACAGCCCAGCACACCTTGGAAAGGTGAAGTGCCACCTTACTTTGGACATGCAAAGCCCACACCTCTTTACTGAAGTGAAGTGAAAACAGTCACACCGACAGCTCTGAAATCACTCACACTGGCTTGCTAAATGCAAACCAGGCTTACCATTTGCCTACCATGGTGACTTGAGGAGACCAGCTTTGAAGCAGGGGTGCAGGAGCGTGGGTTCCACTAGAGAATCTTAACCAAAGAAACCCACGTGTTTCCCCAGGGGTAATCAGCAGCATTATATCCACAAACACAGGGGAAGGGACACAGGGAAAAAAATGATATGGGAAAAAAGGATATGCCTAAGGCAAATAATGAGACAGTGATCCATAGGGAACTTGAGCCTGAGAGTCCTGATCTGGAACTCTGGACTCTACAACAAACACACTGCTTTGATGTTTTTTCAATAGTGCCAAAGGGTCTGAATACACTTCAGTTAACACAGGCTGCCTACAGCGAGCTTGTCTCTAATCTTCAGCTATGCAGCTGACCCAACAAATGATATCACCTCTCCTCCAAACCTTGCCTTTCTTAGAGCTAGAGCATACTACAGCAGCGACACGAATTCTTGTACAGGGAAGATGGGGACAGAACCCACTCTCTGTATGAAGGGTCTCACCTGCTCTTTTCTCTGGATGTCTCCCCATCCACATGCGCTGGAAAGTGTTTCTGTGCAAAGCATATGAAGTTTCTGTTTTGATGTGGGAAAATTCAGGATTCGTCACTAGATCCCATGTTCCACCATATCCTCAGCAGCCTTCTCAGAGCAAAACTTGCCACATAAGAGGAACTCACCAACTAAACTTGTTCTTGTGATCTCCCCACCCGTTTGCTGACTTGCTCCCTTTCTCCATCTGCATATTTTGCAATACAGCAACTCCCTCCACAGTCCATTCCCTCTGCATCACTGGCCTGAAATTGTGTAAATATTTTCTATTGCATCAACTGGAAGTTCTGAGACTGATACAGTCAGTCATGAGAATATCATCTCTTGCAGATTAACAGTCTGTTAATGTCATGGATTTTCCTTCCTCTAAGGAAAAATATGGCCTTGCTGTCTTGGTGAAGGTTCTTCTGTTTATGTCTGTGCCGCTCCAGTCTTTACTCCAATCTCCAGAAGCATTGAGATATATTAGAGAGCATTTTCAGGAGTAACTTCAAGGCTAGACCAGGAAGCACAGAATATTTTGCAAGAAACTTCAGTGTTGCAAAACTAATACCTAGTTCCTGGCAGTGAGGTTTCAGATAAACAGTGGAATTTGGGCTATTTCAGGGAGAACAGTCAGAAGATGGTGAAAGTAAAAAATGGGGAAGGAAGACTTTGTACTACATTCTTGGTCCTGCTCTTTGCAGATTTTTGTGTGATCAGCTTCTCATCTACCAAGGGAGATTTCCAAGGGGGCGGGCAATACACAGGCTTGCGAAGAGCACCTAAGGAATTATAAAGACTATAAAATAGGAAGACTTTTAAAAAATGAATCTCTGAGTCAAGTGAGATGCATCTGTTCCAGCTTCTGCTGTACTTTGATAAACAACACTCCTCTCTATGCCTTGTCTCTGCTGAAGCAGTCGACACTAGAAAAGCTGAAGCCATCCAGTGTGCCGCACCTTCCCATGAGCATATTTTAAAGACAGCAGGTGAAAAAATTCTGACTGAAAGGAAGGAGGAACTAGCAGTCCCATACACTCATCTATGGAGGTAGTTTTACTGAAGGACTAAGTGCACTGCCCGGGGTGGTAGCAGCAGAACAGATTTGCCTCTCCTTGTCACGCGTGCACCCTCATCCTTAAATATTCTTTTAGCATAAAAAGGATCTAAGCAATGTCAAGACATCAAACTACCTTCATTTTCCAAAGAGTATCATATGTCTTCTCAGACAGTGCCTCTTAAGCGTCCGTCGGTCTCCCTTTGCTGCAAAGCTGTGAACAACTTGACAAGAGTAGTGATTGGTGTGATGACACTGCTGCTGCCCACATCGACTAGGATCACTGAACCTAGTGAGTTCTGGTGTGTTTTTGCACTCAGCTGTTCTCTTGAATCATAGGCAGAAACTGTTTTTCTTTTTTTCTTTTCTTTTCTTTTTTCTGCTCCTAGCACATAGACTGAATTCTCTGCTCTGCATCATTACCCCCCTGCAGCCTGGTGGCACATGGGGAGAGTCTCATTCCCTAAACCGCCAGGAACAGAACAGTTCGAACTTAGAAACAAACTAAAAGAATAAAATATTGCAGACAGCATAGAAATTTCCTGAAATTTTATCTTAGAGATTCAGAGTAAATGCATACTTTGACTAAAGACTCTTCAAAAGACAGACAACCCCCCACATCCTTAACCACTTCCCTTTCCCAGAGAAGAGGCCAGCTTGTTTAAATGGAGAGTAATAGAAGTGAAAGGCAATCTTTATATGCATTTAACTGAAGGGGAGAAAAAGAAATGAATCAGCAAGGATAATCTCAGTATCAGACCAGCCAGATTTAAAAAAAAACCCTATGACAGGATCCCTTATCAAAGGTTTTTAAAGCAATGGACATGCCATAGAATAAAAGAGAAGATCCCCTTATGGCAATCTCATGGCAACAAACAAAAACTAAAGCATAGAAGTAAATGGCTATTTTATTTTTATTATTATTATTGTTGTTGTTGTTGTTGTTATTATTATTATTATTATTTGGCCTTCGCCTCAGTCGTTAGCGGTAAGACCATCCCTCGGGAATCCCAGTCCCCTGGGAGCAGAGGGAAAGTCTGGAGCAGGGAAGACTTACCCTTGGTGGAAGAGGATCAGGTTAGGGAACATTTCAACAGACTGGGCATACACAAGTCCGTGGGCTTTGATGGGATGCATGACGAGTGCTGAGGGAGCTGACTAATGCCAATGTGAGGGCATTCTCAGTCTTTGAAAAATCATGGCCACTGGAGGAGGTTCCTGAGGACTGAAAGTAAGCAAATGTCATCCCTATCTTCAGGAAGGGCAAGAGGGAGGATCCGGGAATCTACAGGCTGGTCAGCCTCACCTCAATCCCTGGGAAGGTGATGGAGCAAATCCTCCTGGATACCATTTCCAAACACATTAAGGACAAGCAGGTGATGAAAAGGGAGTATTATGCATGGATTTATGAAGGAGAAGTCATGCCTGACCAACCTGATAGCCTTCTATGATGAGATGACTGGCTTGAGGGATGAGGGGAGAGCAGTGAATGTTGTTTATCTTGACTTTAGTGAGGCTTTTCGCACTGTCACCTCTAAACTTCATCATTGACCAACTGATGAAGTACGGACTAGGTAAGAAGATGGTAAGGTGGATTGAAAACTGGCTGAACTGGGGGGCTCTGGACAATTGTGATCAGCAGCACAAAGTTTAGCTGAATACCAGTCACTGCCCCAGGGGTCAACACTAGGGCCAGTACTGTTTAACATGTTCATTAATGACCTGGATGATGGGACAAGTGCACCCCCAGCAAGTTTGCTGATGATACAAAACTGTGAGGAGTGGCTGATGCACCAGAGGGTTGTGCTGCCATTCAGAGGGACCTGGGCTGACAGGAACCTCAAGAAGTTCAACAAAGAAAGATGCCAAGTCTTGCACCTGGAGAGGAATAACCCCACGCACCAGTACACACCGGGGCAGACTGGCTGGAGAGCAGCTCTGCAGAGAAGGACCTGGGTGTCCTGGTGCACAAGTTGAACGTGAGTCAGCAACGTGTCCCTGCGGCAAAGAAGATCAACAGCATCCTGGGCTGCATTAGGAAGACCGTTACCAGCAGGTCAAGGGATGTGATCCTTCCCCACTACTCAGCACTGGTGAGACCACATCTAGAGTGCTGTGTCCAGTACAGGGCTCCCGAGTACAAGATAGACATGGGCATAGTGGAGTGAGTCCAGTGAAGGGCCACAAAGATGATTAAGGGATTGCAGCATCTGTCATGAGGAGAGGCTGAGGGAGCTGGGTCTGTTTAGTTTGGAGAAGAGAAGGCTCAGGAGTGATCTTATCCATGTATATAAACACCTGACGGGAGGATGTAAAGAAGATGGAGCCGGACTTTTCTCAGTGGTGCCCAGTGACAGGACAAGAGGCAATGGGCACAAACTGAAATACCAGAAAATTCTACTTAAGCATAAGGAAATAGTTTTTCACTGTAAGGGTAGTCCAACACTGGAACAGGTTGCCCGGAGAGGTCGTGGGGTCTTCATCCTTGGAGATATTCAAAAGCCGACTAGATGAGGCCCTGAGCAACCTCCTGTAGTTGACAATGGTTTGAGCAGGGGGATTGGACTAGATGATCTCCAGAGGCCCCTTCCGACTTCAGCCGTTCTGTGATCCCTCCATCTCCTGCTGAGGCCCTGTGAGACAAGGCTCTATAACCTTCTCCCAGACAGCACTGACATACCCTGTCCGTGGCAGCATCCTGGAGCTGATGTATACAATATAACCAGCACAGGACCATGGTCTGGTTCCTCTCACTTCTCTCATCATCTAACTGTGCACAGCACTTTTGCACCACGCTGAAAGATAAACAAGAAAATGCTATTTCACGGAAATGGCCCAGTGCCATTTGTTGCCAGCAGACAGAACACCGGGACCACAGAGGTGTTTCAGTAGAGGTGGGGCTCTCAGCCCAGTGGATGCTTTGAGATACTGCTCTGGGATGAGGAAGGTCCTGGCCACTGACAGGATATGGCATTACAGGGACTCTGGCCATGGTGTCTGTGGGGTCAGAGAAAGTAAATGCAAAGTCCACGTGAAGACTTTCTGTGCCTTCTTGCCCTGCACTTCGTGCTCTCCTGAGACAGAGCATCAGTACTCAGTCAACCCCCCCTTCCCTCTGCCTAAGTATAACACATTGACATGGCTTTCTGATGTGTCATGCCTGTTAACACGTCCAAGAGACGTCAGCCACATATCACATAACCAACCCCAAAGCGCAAGTAAAACCTGCATGACCAACACAGCAGAGGAGAGTTCCAGTCTCTCGTGGTGAATTCAAGCTCTGGGCTGGGACAGACCAATTTGTCACTGCTCAGAACAAATGAATGGGAGGCAATGATTCAAATGCTGGTGACTAGTACGTCATTGTCCCACTCTTGCTAACATCTGTGTAGAACAACACACAAGGGGTTAGTCTAATTAGTCAGCTTTACCCTTGAGACTGACAGAAGTCAGCCAAATTAGAAATGCCCACCACAAAGCCTCATTCAGGATAACCTGTCCCCTGGGACTGGGGGAAGAGTGGCAATAGGATCCCAAAGCAGCAACTGCTTAGTAGGGCGTGTACTGTCACTCTGCTGCCCCGGGCATGGAGCCCGGCACCCCAGTGTGCCATGCTGCTAAAGAGACAACACTAGAAAATCATGTCAAAGACAGGCAATTCTCCCCTTGACAACAGGCTTCCTTTTCCTTCTGCTAATACAACCTTTTTTTTTTTTTTTTCTTGGCTGCTGAAAGCCAGTGAGAGACTGTGAAATAATGAGCACTTTTGAGCCCACTGTTTCTCTTGTCTCCAAGGAAACTCTGCTGTTCGACATCAAAACCAGCAGGATTTTCAAGGAGGGAAGCATCCACAGATAGCAAAGCAACCTAAGGGTAAAAAAGAGGGAGGAATATGTGCAGGAGGAGAGGGTTTGAGGAAGAAGTTGGCACAAACTAGGTACATATTTAGAGGCAAGGCAAGGGGCCACTGAGAAAACTGTGCTAGTCTGTCCAAGGTGAACTCCCTTCTGGGATAAGAGCTGGGTCACCTAGTGAGAGGGCAGAAGTTAAGTAGAGCATCCTCACGTAGAGAGATGGAAGGACCAGTGCCTCAGACGAAGGGACGTGCCAGGCTGTTCAAGGAAAGGCAGGCAGGGCAGTGCTTTGCCCTCAGGGCTCTGCTCAGTGGCCTGGCAACTGCAGTTAGCAGCAACCAAGTCCTACCTACCTCTGGGCAGATCACAGCACTCCAGGAATAGGCAACTATAGTCCTTCTACCACCAGCTGAGTGAGAGGAGCACTTCCCAGGGACCATTCAGGTCTTGGATGCCTCCAGTCCTGTCTCACTTTCCCCATCATTAGCTCAGTGCTTGTGGTCAGGAGTACTCAATCCAGCTACTGTGCCATTAGCTGTTTTTTTCAGCACCGCAGGACCAGGGTAGATGGGGCTCACAGACGCCCTGGCTGGAGGCACCCTCGTCCCTCTTCCTGCAGGGTCCTTTGCAGCCTGGCCTGTTGCTTGCCCTTGGGAAGGGCAGTGCACACTGAAAGCAATGCAGCCAAAGTACCTACACGGAAAATTTCCATTCACCAACCCAACTGGGGTGAGTTCAGCCTTCTTTGTGTTAGTATTAGAGCACCTGGCAGGCAGGGCTTTCCACTCAGTGAAGGGCTAGGGAATGTTTCCTGGCGGATTTCCATTTTCTCCTCAACACCTGGCAGCCATCTCCCTCCAAACCACTTCCTATCATGGGGATGGTTCTCCAGGTGCAGTCAGGTAGCCAGGACAGAGAGGAAATGGATCTGCCCAGGGTCAAGCTGTTGACCCATATCTGTGAGAAGGAGCTGGTGGGGAGGGTGGGGAGGGGTAGCAATAGACAGAAACTTCAGCCCACCTAAACCCTACCATGACGAAGTTATCACCACCTGACCAGTTGGTTCAGGGCCTAAGTCCAATATTGGGAGGACAAGTGCCTTTCTCCCCACAGCCCCCTATCCATAGTTATGTCCCACAGTAAGACTGTCTCTCTCTAGCTGCCCACCAGGTATTTAGCCCAAACCCAGAACATACAGTCCCACTTTTCAAGCAATCCCTTCTGGGCAGTCCCCTATCCTAAAGAAGGATGAAAGCGATCTCTGCTGCTCTCTCATGCATACACCCAAGGAAACCTTCTCCTGCTCTCCTCCTGTCCTGCTTTGGCCACTAGACCTGTCGCTGCTCTTATTCATGCATTCAGATTTGCTGACAAAACTACTCACCTGGAGCAAATGTTGGTTGTCAAGCAAGAAGGACAGCAGGTCTTTTTGGTCTGAGAACTCTCCTGATTTCCTGGGGATTATTCTGAGTTGCTTTGTTCTTTAATTCTTTAAGATCAAAGGCAGGATGCAGGATTTTCTCCTTAGAAAGGTACAGCATTAGCAGAGAGCTCTGAGCAGTACCTCCTGAGAGAAGAAAGGAAGACTGTAATATGCTCAGGATACATGGCAGTAGGGGATGGGGGAGTGGCACGGAGGAGGAGACTGAAAAGATCTTAGATGATTGCAGGAGACCAGAGGACACAAGGCATCTGTCACCATGATGCTGCATATAGTTCATGCTGGATTTAACACTAACAGTGTTTTTGCACTTTCTTATCCCTCCTCACATAAGCTGCAAAGAGGGTAGTAACAGACAGCAGGACAGGCTGTTAAATGAGTTCAGGTCTCCTCCCCATCCCACTTCTGCCCCTCAGTCCACTGTTTTCCACAGGGCTGTCTTACACACAGAAATTCACTCAGAAGCAGCAGCTGGGTGTCCTAAACAGACAGGCCCTTCACCGGTCTGGTTGGTGTAAACAAGACTTGGAGGTCCAGACACGCTTTTTGCTTTGTGCAGATGGGGGAGGATGTCTTTATGTGGCTCAATTGCTCATCCGTAAATGGAAGAAATAACACTGATCTTCCTGTTGAAGGTTGCGCAGGTACTGTGAGGTCTCAAGTCATGCTCGTGTCAGATAGGGACTGAGGACCCAAGCCCTCTACCCTGCAAAGTTTCAGAGCCTTTTGCAGCAAAACACATACCGGAAGGGACTATACAAGAAGCTAATTTTTTTCTGAAATGAACGTCTCTGATTATGTGCCATAGAATCCAATGTCCTGCCCATACTACACACCCAAAACACACCTCTAGCAACGTGGCTGAGGACCAGTCTGTCCATGGGGAGATACGGGGGCAGGTCGTGGCGGTGCAGCCACAATGCAACTGGCCTGTCCTTTGCTCCTTCCACTGCGCCTGCAGCACTGGGCTGCGGGTGGAGAGGTCTCAGAGAAGGGACATCTATTCCTGCTCCTTCCCCTGCTTCTCTCCATAGCTTCGCCAGCAGGTTTCCCTACAGAAGTGTACCTGACTTCCCTGTTAGCTGTCTGCTGGTGGCTCAGGTGATCTGTAGCGGTCGGAAGAGAGCTCATTGCATGGTCAGTGCATTTCTGACGCTACCCAGTGAGGGGCAGAACTGGCAAGCACTTGGCCGTCTCTCAGCAGCTGTACGACGCTGAATCTACTTCGGGAAGAAATGGTTGACTAACAGTGAAAAATTATCCTTTTTTACCCTCTGTGCCAGAAGTTCAGCTTGGCCCCTAGAATCTGTACTAATCCCTACCCATTTTCTTAAATCCCAGGTTAATACGCCTAGGCCTTCTTTAGCCATAAACTCACAGCGATTAACATCTTAAATCTTCTGTTTCACCAGCTTTACCCATTTTTCTCTCAGACTTGCACCTGTGGCTATTTCATGACACCTTCAGGTTATAAAATAGGATCCCGATTTTAGAACTGAACTGAAATTTCTATTACTAATGGCAGGCTCCATTCCTATGTCACTGTGTGAAAGCAGAGCTGAGCCTTTAGACAGGGAACTTGAGGACTGGCTGTGACATCTGAAATACAACAGTAGCGTATGCAGTGTGTAAAGGCTGACTTTAGAGACTTCTGAGGTTTTCAAGACCTGACCTAGAGGGCATTTGCAGCTTGGAGCATGAGTTTTAACAGTCTGAACCAGCGATGAGTTACGGCTTCAATCCAGGCTCTGCCTAGCAGACAAAAACAAGATGGGTCTCCAAATTGCACTTGACTTCTGTGGTCCTTTGCATATTTAATTATCAAAATGTGAATAGGTCCACAAAGGGAGATGAGGGAACCACAGCCCGTAATGCCAGCTGGCAGTTAGTCTGTGTATCCCCCTGGAAGAGCAGACTCAGATTTCACTCTCTGTCCTGAGTTGGCTGAGAAAGGAAGAGGTGAAGTGAGTGGCCTGGACCTTGGCTACAGAGCAGCAGTCTGAAGCTGCTGAGGAGGTAAAGAGCTCTGCTCCCTCAGGACAGAATTGCCTGACACCCTGACAGACCTTTTCCTGGTTGGAAAAATTCCTTGGGGAAGAAACCCCACAATGAGCTAAAACCCCTGAGTCTCTCCTCCTCCTGCAAGTGCCAGGCACGCTTTATCACGCACAGCACACGGACGGCACGTGGCACTGTAAATCTTTAACACATAAAAGGGAAACCCACAATGTCACCTTGGTGAGAGGAAGTGAGAAAAGATATGACAACTGCTACTCACATCACTCAGTGACCTTATAAAGGTGCTCTCATGCTATCCTTGCACAGCTGTTTGCGACTGACAGTAAAGGAGGGGCTTGCTGACATGGAGAAACAGCCCAGAACAGCTTTTCCAAATCAGCTCACTGGTGATTTTCTCACAAAGCCCTGTTCAAAATGATTTAAGCTATTCTCATAAGTAGACTAAAAATGTCCACATAGGGTTAGGGCAGTTCTTTTTGCACCCAATCCCTTTAAAACATGCCCCCACCCTGTATTTCAGCCCAACCTGAAAAGTCTGCAGCCCTAAAGGAGTTAAGTTCTGTGCACAGGACTCAAGACAGATTTTTACACAGGGTGTGTGTGTCTCTAGAGGCGAGATTTGCAGGACAAGGAGAACAACCACTTCTTTGTCATCTGTTTGTCTTTTAAGAAAGACATTGATTGTCTATTTTGATCTTTAAAAGAAGAAACACCTAAAGATGGAGTAAGTATTGATTCATAATATGATGATAAGGAAAACCTCACACTTGAATCTCTGTTAGCATGCAGTTATGGCACATTCAGGTTGCTGTACACAGCTGGGATGATACAATCAGACTGCAGGGTCAGGTTAGACAAACCCCAGGAGATGGTTGTATCCACCATCACATGATCTTCACTGCCTTCCCGTGAGCACTTATTGCATTAGCATTCTGAAAGAGCCCAGTTAGTCTGAACTGCTGAAAAAATGTTAGGGAGTATGCTGTAAGGAATCATCCACCTTTCCTGTAATGAGTGCAGCAAGCCCAAGAGGCGGTGCCAACAGTCACAGGTGTGAGAGGGTGCACCACTGCCGCCTGAACATGCTGACAACTGGGAGGATGTGTGTGACCAGTCCTTAGCTAGAGCTGTGACAGGAACATGGATGCTTTGTTCTGGCAGGGTAGAAAGCCATGGAGATAGTCCCAATTGCTAATTGCCATGGGGAAAGATGTGTTTTTCCTGCATGTGAAGCAGTCCTTCCGCTCTTCCTTCCTTGGATCTTGCAGTTCTGTGGTCTGGCTCTCCTAGGTACAGTAACCTTAATTTGGGGACTGGGATTATTTTTTTTAGCCTGCACTGCTCACTTGGCCCACGGAGCAGAGTCCAATTATGCAGTTTTGTCCTTCATTCCAAGTTAGCAGAGTTCCTGCAAATGAATCTCCTTTGTGTTTCACAGAGCTGATCAAATAATGGCATTTCCTTCCTATGGGAAATGCCAATATTTCAACATTTATTTTTGTCATATCTCGGAACAAAAAGTCAAAATTTCAACTCTTGCAACACACGAAGTTCAGAAAAACTTGAACAGAAATGTTAAGAAACATTTTGTTTTGGATCAGACTGATGTAAATCTGCTTCTACTCGAGCTGTAATATTTCTTCCTGTGAGTGCCTTACGTGGTCATATTTCTGCTTGGGTGGATGGACTGTATCACTCATGACACACTCTAGTGTCCCCTGTAACTCATTGTACCATTTTTCAGAAATCTCTGTGTATCACTACACAGCCCCAGCCGGTGTGAACTGCAAATGCCTGAGCTGACTGTGATGCCTGAAGTCTTAAAAACACCATTTTGTCAAAGGTCACTATTTCATGACCTTTTCTAATGGCACTTCCATTTGAGAAGGAATCCCCTGCTCCCTCCCCTAAAGTTCCCTGGAAGGGGCTCACCCAAATTTGTCCAGCCCAGCAATGGATGTGGAGAAGCCATTCAGCTTTTCTTCTCTGGCCTCATCACCTCTGACGGCTCCTTGTGCACCTTGCTTTCCTAGTGGCACTTTCCCTGCTTTCCTAGTGGCACTACAAACTGTTCTGTCCAATGGATTTGAAAGAGGTTTGATTTGGGTTTCATGCCATAAGCAAGTTCTTCCTAAAGATCATTTTTGGCCTGCCTTGCTGTATTTTATGTTTAACTCTACCCAATTTTATATTTTCCCAATGACTTAGACACATGACTTTCTTCCATTGTTTGTGCAATATAGAGACATTTCTAATTCACATGTGGCATTGCTTATTCAAAACTGGTGGGGGTTTTTTCATTTCTTCCATGATAGGACTACACTTACCCCTCCTTCCTACCACTTCTCGGCCTCCTGCAGTCTGTGGTTGGCTATGCTTGCTGTGGCCTAACTTTCCTCATTCTCATGCTTCCAGGTTTTGCAGCTCTCCCTCTCCTCACTGTTGCGCTGTCTGTGTGCAGTAACTGAGTTCCAGCAAGGAAGCTGACAGCCATCGGCTGCCTTGTTGGATATTCGTGTGGAGTTTGCATTCTTTGTTAAGTTGGCTGTAAAAAGCACTTTTTTTGCTTCAGATCAGTCATAAAAAGCAAAGAACCAGGGTGCTCTACTGTTCTGTGGTCTACTGGCATCTTAGTTATTAATCAGCTCTTTAAGTATACCCTGAGATACTTCTTTTTGCACTGGGCAGTTCTCTCGTAGTCACTTGCTTGTAGGTTTTGGCAGCTGAGTTCTGGATGTGCCCCGCTGCCCTGCTGCAACCTCCTAAATGAATTCACAGCATTCAGAAGCGTTTCTCAGGACCCTGTTTTTATGCACCATTTGAAGCACTATGAAACACATCCTGCCAGAATGACAGATGGCATCACCCCAAGAGACTGCCCTTAGGAAGAGATCCTTCGCTGTTGAAACTACCACATGCAAATTCGTTCAATGAAAGTATTTCCTGCTGTGGAGAAGGTTAGTGCTCAAAATCGTGAGCTGTACAGCACGGGATGGATATGCCTTGCCACAGCTGCTCGGAGAGTAGAGGAGCCAGGGCAGGTATGACGTCTGGGCTTTTCTGTCCCTTTTTCTACATCTTTATTTCTGAAAACAGCTATCTGCCATAGCAAGAGGCAATTCAGACTGACAGATAGCTGAATGAAATGGATGTGACCTGATCTCCCTTCATCTTGCCCCATTTCTTCTGAGTGATGCTTTTCAAATAGTGAGGCTCATATTTTAGGTGGCTTCTGCCATGGCCCAGGGTCTTTCCTGGGGATATTCACCTACACGTAGTCTTTCTCACTTTGCCCTTTCTTTGCCCTAGTCCCTCCCCGCAGTTCACTCCTGCTTCCCTTTCACCTGCTCCCCAGCATTCCTGCTGCTGTAGTTGGGTGACAAAGGTAGGATCAAGAACGAATGGGGAAAAGGGAATCACATCCAGGTTTCGGTATAAGAGTGGGGCTCTAAGGAAGCACAGGTTACTAGGTTGGAAGCAATTGCTCTGGATCAGTCTCTGCCTTGAGTGATATGAGCAGTCGACATGGGGCCAAGCAGCAGGAAGGTTCAAGTTTTCTCTTCAGCGCAGGGAGAGGTCATCCCGCAGGACAGCATGGATGCAGGAAGGCCAAAACTGAAAAAACAGTTGGGCTGAGAGGAAGCTGCAGAGCTGCGTGTAGAGTGTACCATTTTGTTTGACTGTATTTTTTGTGTAGCCAAGCAATACAAAAATACTGAACAATATATCTTGGCGGCAGCAGCAGTCCACTGAACACTAACGGACACAATTATTATTTGTTCTGAGCACAGTTCATTTCTGGGGATGAGACACTGCGATACAGCACCTTTGTGTAACCCTGCTCTATGTTAACAGAAATGCCTGAACTGACAATTCATCACTTCAGGGGAAGGAAGACAGAGCCTTACATGGTATCCCAATGGCAGCATAAGACTTGCTTTTTGGCATCCTCTACTAGTGTGTTGTACAAACTAGGGAAGGTCAAAAAGCCTTCCTGTTATTTTGAGTAACTTGGTCTGATACTACTATAGGTTAAGTCTGCCTTCTGTGAGCAGAGAAAACAGGATGGAAATACTTTACTTCTGCTGCTCTGATGATATATTTGTCCAAATTTAACTTGGCCCATTTTCTCTGGCATTCTCCACATGGTATTCTGTTGGCATTGTGGTGTTCTCCATCAGCTCCCAACAGTGTAAATGTGTATATGTATTACAAGGGCAAAAGGGACCAGTTGTGATCATCTAGTGTGACCTCCTTTTCCAGGACAGGAATAGCCCTGTGTTAATTAATTTTCTTTTAAGTAGAATATACTATTTAGAAAAATTTCTGAACGTGCATTCCTCTTTTCTGGTAGTGATGAATTCACCACGATTCCAGGCAAATTATATAAGTTTGGGTCTACCTGACCCTAGAAACTATGCATGACAATTAGGAAGATGCAGTCAGCTGCTGCTGTGGATGAGCTGAACAGAGCTTAATAATGTTAATACTGACTTTGACACACCAAGAGGTGGTAGCTCAGCTTAACAAGTGTGGACTGCCAACACTCATGCAGACAGCACTCACAGACACAGTCTCAGTGAACAAATACAAATGAGATCTGGTGCATGAAAGCTTAGTCACGGTGGATGATCCTGCAGCAGTTAGTGGGACAGCAGCACATCCAAGTTTCTTCCAAATGCCCCCCTCAAACCATTGCTTGGGTAGATTCATGTGGTTCCCACTCTCTTTCTCCCAAGTGCAATCTTAGACTACAGACCTAAGTGCTATTTGTGTTGACTTTTGGGGTCTGATTTTGCGATTTGCTTTCCATTAGGAGTCTATACAGTTATCTGCCAGGTTTCTTGAAGGAGCATTCAAAACTACAAAACTTCAGAGAAAACAGAGGCCTAGAGCAATAGACAGTCTACACACTTGGCTATCCTTCACTGAACAGTAGAATCCCCTAAAACCAACTGCTTTGATGGACCAGACTTTGTCTTTCATTCCCACCAGTTCCTTCTAGGAAAAGTATGTCCTACCTCTCTCTTCTCCAGAGACTTTTTCACTCTTTTTTATGACACCCTTCTGTCTCATTTCTTAGGCTCCTAATTTTGGCAAAATTGTTTGATTTGAGATAGAGCCTCACTGTAATAGCCCCAAGTGGAGAACTCAAAGGTTCCCACATCCAGTGTCAGCAGGAATATCCAGATCTCCCCTGCTGTAAAATATCTCCCAGAAGCTGGATCAGAAAGATACAGAAACTTCTCTTAAGGACTGCAGGTGATATTAAATGCATCTCCTTTCCCTTCTGCCTTTGTAGGCAGGGAATGATGTCTTTTATAAAGGTTGTATTTAACTATCTTCTTATCTTTGGATGTTGTCCATTCAGCAAGATCCCTGCCAGATCACACTTTTCTAGGTGTAAGTACCTTCACACAGCAATTAAGTCATTAAACCAGTTTTCACATTAACAGTTGGACAGGTTGAGCTTCGTAAGCTTTCCCCCTCTTGCTGCATCCCTGACCACTTCGAAGTATTTCAGGTGAAAGTATAGCCTTCCCCCTTTGTGAAGTTCTCCAGAGCTGGTGCCTCAGAGATGATTTTGGCCCTTAGGGTGCTACAGAAAGGTCTGCTGGGCACCCTCCACCTCCTGAAACTGTACTGATTTGTTGTCTGGCTCTCCCAGAACACCCAGGAAGCATCGTGGGTGTACGGACACTACTGGGTTATGATTCACAAGGTCACCATATGTATGGAAGGTGCCATGAGTTTGCTTTCCTTGTAGCCTGTCCCGGAACATAGCAAAACATTGTAGGAACAATCACACTGCATGAGAGCCCTTGTTCCTCTAACTAAACGTCCTTGGCAATTTCGCAAACAGGGAGTTTTTCTTCCAGTCGCAGTATCATGGATCTTAGTATCATGGACCATAAACCAGATGGGTGAAGTGATGGCTCCGGATGCCTGTGGATGTCAGACTGAACTCAGGCAGGCAAACAGGGCCCAGATCATTGCACAGAGAAGCTTTGAGTAGTACTGGCTGCACGCTGTCAACAGAGGCGACTCAAACTGCTCATTAAAGAAGCTCATTAGAGAAACTGAGCCAAAGGGAAAGCACGTTTCCAGCTTATCAGGCCACCTCCTCTGTGAGCTCTCTGATCTACTTTTCCAGTGATTGCTCCTGACCCAGGATAAGCCCCTGAGAAATCTCGCAGCTCATAGCCTGCAGCAAACGGGCAGCAGCAAGCAGCCACGGTGGACCCGGGATGTGGCATACTCACTCTGAGTAACCAGCTGGAAAATTCCACTCCTCTTCACCGCAGAGGACCATGGCGAAGCGCGGGGGAAGCAGACCTTGCCAGCAGTGTGTTTATCTGCTCGCTGGGCTGCTGCTCTGCTTTGCACCTGTGAATTGTGTCACATTTGCCAGGAAACTCGCACTATGTGCTCAGCCCTCTTTTAGCACTGTGATAAGAAGTAGCTGTGAAACAGTATCCTGCCTCCTCTGCTGTTTTTATTATTTCAATTTTTTCGTGCCGCAGTCAGTACAGACTGACATGAAGGGTGAGGTCCCTGTTGACGGAACAGGGACAACGGCAGCGCTAACTTCCCCTCCGGGACCTCCAGCTCTGGCCAAGCTGAGCACAAGCAAGCGGTTTCCCTGATGCTTCACTCCTTGCACCTCTGCTAAGGGATCGGCTGCAGACGTGCATCTTCCCCCTCTCCCCGAATTAACCTGACACCTGCTAATCTGTGTGAAATGTGTCAAATAGCCATAGCAGTCCCTTCATGGTTGAAGGCTACCAAACGATGAATAATAAAGTAATACTAATAAATCATTAGAACATTTTGCTTTTCACTTCTGCATCTGGCTGAGAATCCGAAAGCTTTCCGATGCTCCCAGCCGCTGTCTCTCACTTTGCCTTATTTGTGCACGTGTTTTTTCCCCTCACTCTATTTAACACTCACCGTCTTCCCTCCCCTCTCCCCCCTCCCCTTACCTTCTGGATTTGGAGATATGCTCAGTGTAGGTATGTTTAATGTCCTCTTACGAGTTAGGAAAAGCTTGCGAGTGTCTGGGCAGAAAGCCCTATGTTACAATGTCACTCAGGTCATCAGCCTACACCGGGTACTAACCAATGGGAATAAATCTCATGGGAATTAGACAGCTGGAAATCCTGGAAACTATGTTCCATGCTCTGAATGTACTACTGCTAGCTTCCTTTCGATACTGCGCAATGAAACAACACACAAGGCTTCTCAGAAACCTATAGATTCAAGCAGCAAATCAAGAAGTAAAAGTTTTTTGGACATTTTCCTGGAATATTCCTAAAATGCATGCAGTGTCTAGCCTGCTAGTGGACACCAGACACCCAGCTGTTTCTGATCGGAGGAGGCACAAAGAAACTCAGAGTGAGCGTCTCTGCAATGACCCAAGGGACTGAATGCGCAACGTGCAGCAACGACGTGCTCTTGGTGCTGACAGAAGAGGAGCGAGGTGCAGGCGTGCAAAGCGCTCTCGGAGGATTTTACTTAGACACTCACTAACAAGGTTATTTCCTAAGGCTTCAGTTCCAAGATATCCCTCTCCTTAGACAGGAGTTTGACATAGACATAGTTTCATCATGTTTAAAGCATTGCCTCAGAAATGAATTTATGAGGGAGGTTCCAGGTCAGCTAATTTAAAATGAGGTATTAGAAGAGGGACAGGAATTTAAAGAAGTGATGCTTGCTCAGTCTAACCAACATTTCCAGAGATCTAGCCCAGAAATGAATACTCGAATTCTATTTAAACTAGGTATCTTGCATCCCAGAAAGAATTCAGATAGGAGTGGTAGACAATGTAAAAGAGGAAGCTAGACACAGTCTAATATCCTACCTTTACTTATGTGAAGCCCAAAAGCAAAGCAGTTTCTTGAAGGTCAGAGGTGTATGAGCTGCTGTTCAGGAAACCTGGATTTGGGTAAATTTTGTAAGAAGAATTATATTAGAGAGAGCCTGTACCCTCATTGCCCATGCCTACTCCAATGGGAAATGGAACAAAATCTCTAAAACCAGAAAGAAGTCAGTGTATTTCTTAGTCTTTGCAAGTCTCTCTGCAACTTTAATGTCCTCCTGGATCAAGAGTCATGTCCAAATACAGGGCCTCCTGTGTGAATAACAAAGTCTTCATATAAAATTGAGTAGCATTCTGAATATTGCCTTTATATTGTTCTCATCATACCTTCATACTTCAGACCTGAAACAAAGCCTGTGAAGGGTTTGTGAGGCAAGGACGAGCACAGATTTGCTCAATGCCCATCTCTGCTTGCTTAGGCAAAGCTACCACAGCTGCAAACTCCCAATTGCAGAAAAAGCTGGACACCAGGCTTTCAAAAATGCATAAAGTCTTTGGAGAGCAGCAGTCATCCACAAGCCCCATAAAGCATCACATCCATGGTGTGCCGTTTATTCTTTTTTGTGCCTGCAACTCATGCTGGCCTCAGCGTGCAGGGCCCAGCTCTTGTCCCCCCAGCCCTAGGCAGGTGCCCTTTTCCAGTCTGGGCTGTGAGCCAGGGCCAGCATGTGCTATTGTGGTGCACAAATATTTCTCTGGCTGAGCATTAGGCATGGATAACAGCAGATCAAGAGCAGTTTGTTGGCAGGATTCAAACCCCACTAGCTTGCTGCAGGGAGATGTTAGGCAGTAGCTGCCACTGGCAACATGAGTTGCTGGAGGGGAGTAGCAGAAAGGAGCTAGTAGGCCTGAGGTCAGGTGTGATGTAGAACATTGTCTCTCTGCGAGCTGAGGGAGACAAAGCTTGTCCTGGAGATAAAAGTAACTGCAACTGATATTAATGCTGTCTGATATTAATTATGCACCATTTGCAAAGTGAGAGCTGAGGGGGCCCTTCTCAGAGCACACAACCATGCACAGGGATACCCAGGTAAGGCCACATGAGCTCCTTCTCGAGCCTCAGACACTACAGGTGTGGCCTGCAGCACCAAGACCGCACTGGCACCGCGCTCACTAACGTACCCTCTGAGCCAGGCCAATGCAGCTGCACAGCTGCTCACCAAAGGGCTGCATCTGCACAGTGTTGCACGGCATCCTGCAGACACACTGGCTTTCTGGGAATGCGCTCCTGGATTTCTAAAGTTATGATGCATTGTGTGGTGCATACATGTCCCACATCCAGTGTATTAGGATGTTGCTTATTTTTCTTTCAAGAGATTTACCACAAACCATGTACAGATACTGCTACAGAATCATGGGACAGCACAGCTCGGAGGAGGAAATTGGGCAAGATATAAACAAATCCTGAAAGTTTGGAAGCCCTGTTGCATGATTGTGCAACACACTGAGCTGGCTAGCACAAAGCATCATGAATCTCCAAAATCTTGTATTATTAAGCGAGAGATTAAGCACTCCTGCAGTACTCCAGAAACCCCAGGTTTGATCACAGTATGTATGCTATGTTTATTTAGGCTCCATTTATTCAATCTACGAAGAAAAGCTTAAGAGATGGCTTGACAATAGTCAGGTGCCATCAGATGAGACTGAAGAGAAGGCACATTAAAAGAAATGCAGAATAAAATTCTGCAGGTGGGAGTTTAAGCTAGACATATTCAAACAAGATGCAGACCTTCAAGGGTGAAAATTATTAACCAATATCCCATCTCAGAGTATAAAACAATTTCTTTAATTCAGCATGTCTTATGTCAAAATTGGATTTCTCCTTTCAAAGATATGTTCTAATTCAATCATGAAGCTCACTGCAGGAGGACCGAGAAAAATCCTCACTTTTGCTACACAAGAGGACAGAGTGGATAATGTCATTTTTGCTTTTAAAAGCTATGACTTACAGTAGATGACATATATCCAGATTTAACAGCATTTGATACCTTGACATGACAGAAGATGGGGATCAACTGAGGACTTATAAAATAGATAGACAAAGCAATGGATGAAGAGAAAATAACAGTTTTGAAATTTTGAAAGAAAAGTGTTGTGGAGGTTACCAGTGGAATTCCTCAAAGATCAGGATCAGGACTGGTGTTTTATATTTTCACCGCATAATGTGGCATAAAGAATGGGAGCTTGCTGGTAAAATCAATGTATGTAACAAAGCTTGAATTTAGCATTGATGCAGAGTAGACTGGGTATCATGCAGCAAGATTTCAGATGGCTGAGGACTAGATCAGGATGCAGTTCAGTAAATATAAGATGCAAGCTTATGTGTGGACATCAGAAGCTCCTGCTGGCATACGGGAGCAGATCAGCTGGAAGTGACTTAGTAGGAGAAGGACCAGCCTCCACTGTCAGGACACAGAATGGAGATCTGGAAAAAAAGTGAACATGATCTTAGGAGATAAGCAAGGGGATTGACTGCTGTTGTATGGAGCATCTCTGAAATGTCAGCTCCAGCTGCTGGGTTCAGCAACTGAATTCAGGGTGGTGCAGATGAACAGAAAGGCTCCTAAGATGATTGGAGCCGGTCTCACAAAATAGATTGGAAACACCTGATCTGTAAAAGGTGAAAACGAAGCCCGATTTCTGTCTATAAATATGATGAAGTGAAGTAAAGGACATGGAGGGAAGAAAGCCATTTAAGCTAAAAAAACAACTTTGGCTGAGGAATGAGCAGGTATAAATGGGACATGACCGTACTGGATATTAGAACTGTTTCCAGCCACCAGATGAAGAAAGTTTGAGAACAACCTTTCAAAAAAAGCCAAAGGGAAAACTGACCTACTGTCTTATAGTGTGGTATATACCACACTTGTGGTCTGCTACAGCCCTGTCTGGGCTTGACAACTTTCTTACTTGACAGGTCAGTCAATAGGATCTCATGATCTGAGCAGTGCCACCAGCCAGGAAGGTCCTTTCACAACTACATTTTTCCTTCCTAGGACTTGTTAGAGATCCAGGATAGTAACAGTAGAGATCCTAGATGGTAACAGTGGGAAGCAGGCACGGTACTATGGGAATTATGTCCCAACACACCTAAGCCAGCTGGTCCCAGCAGTGTCCTACAGCCTCGGATGTTCCTAACCAGAGCTCGATATGTCCATGTCCACTTCCACTTCCCTTAGCTCAGGCTGCCTTGGCACTGCAAGGCCTCGCTAAAGATTATAATAGGATCCTTCTAGGAAAGCTCTTGCTGTCCAGCAGATCATCGGTGGAGGCAGACAGCAAATCTGGCCTCCAGCCCAGTGTTCTGTACTACAGTTTTATCACTGGCTCTGCAAACAGCGGCCACGACACAAACTCCCACACAGTATCACAGGGTGCTACACATATAAATGCTTTTTAGCAAGTGTTCCCTTTTTTTTTTTTCTAACTTGAGCAAGAGTGGTCCTTTCTATATCTATAAAGGATTGTGACCTTAGGAAAAATACAGAGAACAGTCTAAAATGCCAGCACTGTTTCAGTGGAGAAATCATCTTTATTATAATATGGCCTTGAGAAACAGCTTTATGAACAAATCATTTTTTTCCAAAATAAAAAATAAATATACTACTGTTTTGTTCATAGGCAATTATAAATCTACCTCTTAACAAAGCAAAGTTTGGAAGTGCCCACCCACTCTTCAATGAATACATTCACAAGATCTATGGAGGAGCTGGATTCAAGTCTCTGCTCTAGCCCTGTGACCCTTGTTGGGTCCAATCCAGTTTGTGTAGATACTGCATGGTAAAGAAGACCCAGAAGAGAAAATTCAGGTGGGCTGTCAGGTGCCTGAAGAACACAGTATTGACTCAGCAATGCTGAACGTGCATAGATGAGGAAAAGGGGCTGAAAGGATGTAGCAGAACACAAGACCTGCGGGCACCATCCTAGAAATGCCAGGAGGGGATCACTGAAGCAGCGCATCTGAGAAGAGCTGCTGGTTTGTTCCAGAGGAAGCAAGATGAGTCACTTCAAAATGTGGCTCACTTCCAGCAAAGTGCTGGAAAGCCCACTCACAAACACAACGAAATGCCTTAGAAGGGTTTGCAGTCTCTAATTCACTCGAAACTTGAGTCCGGCCCTTGAGCTTTCACTCTCTGGACACACTGGTCCAGAGCTCAAATCAGCATGTTGGTGGTCCTCATAGCTCTGGGTGCATCTGACAGAACAACTGGGGCTGAAACGGTGAGAAAGGCTTTCAGTCATGGGGCTGCTCAGGGACAGAACTCCAGAGGTTCCTCCCAACCTCAGCCATTCTGATTCTGTGAATCGGAGTGCATTTTGGGTAGCACCAGGAAGGCACGCCAGAAGCCTGTGCGGACCCATAGCTGCCCAGGAGGGCTCCAGAGAGGGTCAGGGCTGGGTTGCTGTAGCTGCTGGCCAACATGGATACAGTGCCCTGCTCAGCACAGCCACAGAGCTAGAGGCTTATCCTGAGCTGGCGTCAGAGCTGAACATGCAGGGTCCCTCTGGAGATGTGCGTAGCCAAAGGTCTATTTGTCTATGAGCTTCATGCTGAGGCCCTGTTTAGCTCAGATTTTTCTCTGATGTCTGAAGTCTGGGAAAGTGCCATTTAGAATAAAGAATGGAATTCACATAATCAGAGATTTCCAAAGACTCTGACAGGAAGAAAATATTCTAAATGCCTAATCACAACACTGTTGTGGTAAAAGTCCTGATGGCTGATAACCCCAATCTCATACATAGAAACATCCACACCACATTCGAAAGCTTTTATTTCCTCCTTAATATACGCTATGGCTTTGAATGTTCGCAATCTATACTTCTAATTGTACCAACTGTTTTAGATGCTATTTTTAAATGCTAGGTTTTGATGCCAACACAAGCCTTGACTGCTTTTATTACAGACAAAAATTTTCCAGACTGATGAGGAATCTTTAAAAAGATTGTGGAGGTAAAGGAGACAAAAGAAGAGACCAAAGGTGTTGACTGTTTCTGCAAACTTTTTTGTTAAATCATTTCTCTCCCCTTGAAGAGCCTCCCTTCTGCTATACAGCCATTGCAGACTTGAACCCATGCACTAGGTGCCTCCAGATTTATGGCCTTTCTTTCGTGGCCTAGTGCAGCACCTCTAAACTTAGATGGGCTGAAATCCCGTCATCTGACACTGGAGCACAGGGTGCCTCTAGAGTAGCCAGCCCCTTAGGGATGATTGACAGAAAGACGAGAATGCAGTAAATCGGGACGTTATATGAGTAAAGCCAAAAACAAGTGAAAACTTTTGAGTAAGATATTGTGAAAAATGAAGTGCCAGCTTTCCCCATCTAGTGGGGAAAGGAAGGAGGCACCTGTAAAAATCAGCTGCTGGTCTCTGGAGCCTGGGGCTATATCTGTATGAATATACCTTTGGGAGTGAACTCTCAGATCAAACACCACAAATGTGCCTCCAGGTCTGTGTTTTTGCACTTTAATCCTACTCAGATGGACAGGCTGTTCTAAGTGATAAGTCCTCTTTCTTTTCCCTTCTACATGCACAGCTAATTTCAGACAGTCATTTAAGAGTAGAAGAGATCAAATATATCACAGAATCATAGAAAGGTGTAGGTTGGGTAGGACATCTGGAGGTCTGTAGTCTAACCTCTTCATTGGAACAAGGCTAGCTTTAAAGTTAGATCAGGTTGCTCAGGGCCTAGTCCAGTCAAATTTGAAAATATCCAAGGACAGAGATTCACCACCTCACTGGTCCGTGTCCCCATACTGCATCACTGTCCTGGGAAAGCACTTCAAGAAAATGAAGCCCTGGAAAAAAATTACCCTCCAGTCCTGTCACAGAATGGGTGCAAAACTGTAATTTGCAAGGCTTTTTGCTCACAGCCTATGCTAGTTCTGTGCTGGATGCAGAGGAAGGTGCTGTTTGCATGTCAGCACCTAGATTGTGCCAAGGTCCAAACTGCCAAGGGCTCCCAGCAGTGTAGGGATGTCAGTGATATTTCTAAGCCCTTTAGGTCTGTCCCTGAACAGCCCCATTACTGAAAGCCTTTCTCACCGTTTCAGCCCCAGTTCTGTCGGACACACCCGGAGCTATGAGGACCACCAACACGCTGATTTGAGCTCTGGACCAGTGCGTCCAGAGAGTGAAAGCTCAAGGGCCGGACTCAAGTTTCAAGTGAATTAGAGATGTGAACTAAAGACTGCAAACCCTTCTAAGGCATTTCGTTGTGTTTGTGAGTGGGCTTTCCAGCACTTTGCTGGAAGTGAGCCACATTTTGAAGTGACTCATCTTGCTTCCTCTGGAACAAACCAGCAGCTCTTCTCAGATGCGCTGCTTCAGTGATCCCCTCCTGGCATTTCTAGGATGGTGCCTGCAGGTCTTGTGTTCTGCTACATCCTTTCAGCCCCTCATGCCAAGCATGAGACCCACTGTTCTCAGGGCCTGAGGAGCTTCCTTCCTCTTATCCTAGACCACCACCTAGTGTCCAAGTCCAAGAAGATGCAAGCTGCTTCTTGGCATGCCAGAGGTGCCAAGAGTTCGGTGCAGCTGCCCCTCCAGTGCTGAGCTTCACCTTAGTATTGGGAGGCAGCGCTCTGGAGAGCTTTGAGAGATTTCTTCCTCCAAGTCAGGAAGAGGATGACAGCCTGGCCTTCACCTCTCCTGCCTGGCCTGCTCCTGCTCCTGCTCCAGAGAGAAGGGGCTTTAGGAAGGGCAAGTACCCTGCCTGTGTGACCCCTGTTCCCTCTCTACCACTAGCCTTTCAGAGACCTGGCATGGCTGACAAGCCATGCAGGACATGAGGCACACAAATCAGGTGGGGAATGGGTCTGGTACGGCAGCAGCAGTCTCTGCCAATAAGTCTCCTACAGCTCTTGCTGCAGACGAGCAGCAGAGCTTGGAGATCCCTTCTACATTGCCACTACACATCCCAACTTCCCTCACTATTAGGGCACGGCTTGGCATTGCATCTAATGCCAAAGGGTGGCATTGGCTGCCCACGCAGAGCAGGACATAGTGCCACCTTCAAAGCCAGAACAAAGAGCCCGACCCTTCCATGCATTGCAGTAGCAAGAGCCACAAGTGCCAGCAGTGAGCTTCATTCACCCAGGTGAATCAATCCACAGATACGACTTCTATTGATCCTTTCACCACAGCAAGTATTCTACCCTCTAGATGGTCCCACTGAAATCAGTGCGAATCCTTGCAGATAAGGACATTAGAAGCAACTGAATTTAATAGTGGCCCAAAAGCTTTTTGAAACTGTACCAGATGCTAGAGAAAAGACAAGCAAATGTGTGGTGTAGGTGGCTGGTTCCTGATTCTCATACAGGCCTCCTCAAAACTGTCAGGAGATGATCTCTTTCCTTTTTGAGCTGGAGAAAGACTGATGGCTTTCCTTCCTCAGGGAAGCATCCTGTGGCTCACTGTGTTCCCTGAAGGGGAAATAAATGTTTCATAAGAAATCATCTGCTGAGTTAGAACCTCTGAAAGCATTCTTGGTAGTAGCCAGTGTCCACTATCCCAGTCTTAAAGAACTCCACAATATTATGTGCCCAAGTATTAGTTTTCAGTGACGAACCACTGCCTTTACAGTTGCAGGTGCTTTGAAATCAGGCCAACAGATGTGTTTTCTTTATTGTTGTATCTTGCAGCAAGTAAATGCTTGTAAATCTGTGGCTCAGCAGCCGTTCAATAACTCAGTGTCATTAGCACAGCAGTTTCTGGCTGAGAGTCACAATGCCACAGGAGGTCTCAGCAGTCACAAGTGAAATCAGGACTCTAACGAAACATCATTCTGAAGTGGGTCCAGAAGACCCACAGAAATGGTGCTAGCAGCTGAGAAAGCCTGTGAACTGCTGCCATTCACTGCGACTTTGGCATTTGCTGCTGCTGAAAAGGGCACTCCTTCCTGAAGTCGCTTGTTCCCACCAGCTCCCATGTGCCATGAGGAGTCAGCCCTCTGAAAAATAATCCCATCACAGCAGAGAGACAAGTTAAAAAAACAGGTTTTCAACTGGATCAGTTCCAGCCAAACCTGACTTGTACAGAGTCCTGGATATGCTTCTCAATTCATAATGGTGATTTAATCTCTGAGAATCATAGAAGTGCTGGTAGAAGGGACCTCTTGAGGACTCTAGTACAATTTCCTGCTTTGAACCAGGTCTACCACCAACACTGGACAAAGTGATGCATTTTCTGACCTACATGATGTGTACATCTAGTGACTACCTTGTTGTCCATGGCACTAGCAGTGACATAGAGTTGGAGATGGGTGATCAAGATTACCTGTGCTGCTGTCTTCACTCTAGAGATTCTGTTTCTTTAGCTGTGGTTGAAAACTTACACCATGGATCAAAATTGCAAGTGATATTGTTACTATCATGCTAAGAAGCACAACACTGTATAAATCCTTCAAGGACTGAGCTGCTCAAATTACAAAGTCTCAGAAGCAGAAAGCCTTCAGATAGGGATTTCTTTTCTTTCTTTCTTTTTTCTTTTTTTTTTCTTTTTCTTTTTTTCTTTTTTTTTTTTTTTTTTTTTGAGAGCTCTGCCATGGAAAAATATTTAATTTGTCAAAGTCATAGTGACTTTTAGGCCATGTCCCTTTAGAAATGCTGACCTAACAATAGTACTAATCAGAAGGCAAGGCATTTATAGTATCTTAATGGCATATACCCAAAATAGATTCCAGTTATATCAGCAAGTTGACAGGCTCACAGGGTATAGATAACTCTTGTAATTAATTTCTAAAAGTCACAGGAACTGTAAAGTTGGTGTGGGTGGAGTTTACCTTTTATTGAAATAATGAAGTGCTAGAATCACATTTATGCTTCTATTATTCTAGATTTACTTTACAGTAAATTAAATTGGAATCTGGCCTCCCAACTCCAATAGGATAAAAATGATAATTTTCCTCTCCTATGTTAACGATGCCAGAGAAGTTTGGGCTCTAATTAGAACATGATTAGAGAACACACTGTGACCTGCTGGTTCTGAAAGTCTAGTGAGTATAACTTTATGGGGTAAATTTCTTGCTAAATCACTTCCCTTAAGTAGGTCACACCACCCACTATGCTACTACCATATATTCATTAGAGAAGCATGGTACAGTGGTGCCTATAATTAATGTTGCCCGACATTTCTATGATAAGAGCATGTTCGTAGTTGCTTCTAGGTTTAACAGACTTGAATGCTCTGAACTGAAATTTTCCATGATGGATATCTGCATCAGAATGAGGGTTTAAGTTCAAAATGTAATTATTATTTTTTAGATACTCATATAATGGGTAATTATTATCACCCCTTTTCAATATGAGTGTTTTGCTGAGTTTGTAGGACATGTCTGCTTTGGGACAGGGACTTAATTCCATGAAAATTGGCGCTAACTCAGCTACATTATATAACCCTGAAAATTATGGTTCTCATGTTATTAGAAATGTGCTAAAGTTTTCAGCTAAATTCTCTGGAAATTGTCTGCACCAAACATGATCCAGTTCCCTATTGAAGAGGTACAGCCAAGATCTAGACCCACACAGTAGACTTAGGCTGTCATTTGGACATCACACAGCTGCCAGCAGTACTGCCTGGCTCTGTAAGCTATCAGAGGACATGCACAAAATAACGTCTTACAAATCTGTTCAAAGTCTTAGGCCAAGATCAGAGGAAATGATAAAATTGGCTTTAAGTCAGCTGTGATCAAATCAAAAATGCTGCAGCCTAATGACCAAAGTTTCTGCTCTAGCATAAACTGACTTTGTGAATAAAATTCAGGTGTTTTTCTTAGGGCTAATTCTGATCTAGCACTATTGGGGTCTTCTATAGGCTCACCCTGGCTACAGATATTCAGAGACCTGTCCTAAATTACTGTCTGCCAGCTTACTCCTTGCTTTTGGTCTTCCCACTCTAAGATTCCGGTACCTGCACCCTGTTTTGTAGATAGTCTCAGGCCACCTACTGTCCTATTCACTTACACACGTGCTGGGTGTTGTCTTGGCTGTTGTTATTTTCTTTGAGTCCATTATCAGTCACTTATTTCATTTAGATGCTTTTAACAGAAAACCTTCGCTTTTGAATAGAGTTATCTCTTCGTCTTCTCTGAGTGATAAAGTTAGTTCTATTACTTTCTAAGCAGAGAGCTCCTAAGGTATCTCTGAGAGTTATAATCCAAATACTACTTCCTAACAACTAACCCACAGTGAATTTATGACAATCCAGATAAGAAATAAATAAAATATTTTCACTTGAAAAGGAATCCTAATCTCCATATTGCAAGACTTCCATTAAAATGGAAGAAGAGGTGAAGAAACAGAATGTAACATTTGGGAAGGATTTGCATTTACCACAGGAGCTTCATAAAATTGGACTGGCAGTACCTCTGAGGTCCCCATTTGCAGTTTCACTGGATTGTCTCACTTTCTGCATCTCCTTCACAAGAACTAAAGCTCTCTTGGCTCTTGGATTTACTCCAGCCATAGGGTTTAAAGTATTACCTCTGTAAAAGGAAATGTGTTTGTCATCTTTTCCCTCCATTAGCAATGGAAAAGGCCTCAAGTTTAATGCATGTTTAGTTGCTACAGGGAGTCCACATGTGAAGTCAGTGCTATTCCTCCACTAAATATCCCACTCATGAGGGTTAGATTTTATTCTCTGTGGAGGAGAAAGTCAAAAGTCACACTTAGTCCCCAAAGAGTTCCATCTTCTGTACATCCCAATCATCCTTATTCTTGGCTTTGGCACGGATTTTCCTTGTAGAATCTTAGTGGTTTGGAAAGCATAATGAATTCCAGAAACTTTTGCCTGGGTGGTCCATGGTCTGTCATTTCAGCTTTGGCATGGCTGAGCCCAGCTTGCAGCTTCACCCATCAGGAGGAAAATTCTGTTCCTATGTATAAAGTTACTTCTCAAAATTTTACATTTTACAGCAAAACCACATGTACATACCTGGCACTTGCATGAGTGATCAAGGCCTGGCCCTCAGATTCTGTTCTGTGCTCGTGTGATGGTTTGTGAGTGATATAGTCTAATGACAGAGTGCTATGCATTTTGGTTTTATAGTGTGCCACTGAGCTTTTCCTTGAAGCAATCACTAAGGGTAGGACTCGTGTCACGTACTTCTAGGTGTCTGCCTCTGAGCTAGTTGCTGAGCTATTTCTAGTGAGTAGAGGCCGAGGCAGTGCAGTCAGTGGAGGTGAGGTGCACTGGCCAAAGAAGCCAACAAAATACAGGGCACTATCAAGAAGAGCGTTGAGAACACAACAGAATATGGCTAAATAATATACCGTATCTATACTATACATGTATGTATATATACACCATATATATATTACACTGTATCAATTTGTGGCTGTATGAAGCCTTGGCACGCTTACATTTTGGGTAGTGTGTACAGTTCTGGTCTCTGTATCTCAAGGGGGAGGCAGTGGAGTTTGGTCACAGAGAATGGCAAAAAATTGATGTAGGGGTGGAGCAGCTGTCTTACAAGGGGAAACTAAAATGCTCTGAATTCCTCAGCTTGGAGAAGAGGCTAGGGAAGAGATGCTCACGGGGGTGACCTGCAATCACTGTGGGGCCGGGCCTGACCCCCGGCACTGCGGACACGGCTCCCGGGGCCCGGGCTCAGCCGGGCGGCGCTGTCGGGCCGGAAGCGGCACACAGAGGCCTGCGCCACGGCCCCGCGGCGAGGAGCCGCCCGGGCAGCCCGGCCCCGCGGCCGCCCCCTGTCAGAGGGGCCGAACCCCAGCCCGCCCCCGCAGGCCGCCCCGGCGGCGCGGCACCGCGCACGCGCGGCAGGCACCCCACGCGCCGAGGCCGCCGCGCGCGCCGCTCCCAGCACCCACGTGAGCACCCTCCCTGCCCGGCGCTGGCCGCCCGCACATGCGCAGTGGCTCAGCGGGGCAGTTGTCCCTTTACGCATGCGCTCCCCCGCGGGGCCCCCCTGTAAGTGGAGGCCGTCCGGCTGCGCGATGCATTGTGGGCGTGATTGAGGAAGTAAAATGGCGGACCTAGCGAACGAAGGTAGGGGGACGTTGGCGGCGCGTGGGGCTGCTGGCCTCGGCTGCCGCCGGTCCGGTCTCCGGACGGCGGCGGCGCTGACCCCCAGCCGGCCGAGCCCGTCCCTGCCATCCGGTCTCCGAGGAGCGCCCGGGCACGGGCCCGCTCTCGGAAGCGCCCCCTTCCCGCGGCCTCTCCGCGCCCCGGCGCCTCCGAGGCGGGTGGCCGGACAAAGGGAGCGCCCGGCCGCAGCGGCGGGGCCGCCGCGCTGCTCTGCGGCCTCGCTCTGCCCCGCGCCGTAGCGCCCGCGAGGCCCGCCGGGGGCGGGCGTCCTCACTGCCGCGGGGGCTCGGGAGCGGCCGCCGGCGCGGGAGCGGCGGCCTCGGGCAGCGCTGGCAAGTGCCTCCCCGCCGGGCGCCGGTACCGGGGCGGCTCTGGGGGCAGCAGCTCCCTGCTCCCGCGCACACAAAACGTGCCCGCTGCCCCCGCGGCGCCCGCCCGCCCTCCGGGTGAGGGTCGAGTCCCCGCGTAAAGGAGTGATTGCCGGTGGCCGAGGGCGCTGGTGTTCGCCCTGCCCGGTGGAGTTGGTGGCCTCCTCCTTTTTCTCCTTTTCTAGTTACTCTTGAGGGCCATTGTCTGTAACTTTTGGACTGTTGTAAATCTTTCCTTAACTCCCACTCATGTTCATTCTGCCTCTAGCAAAGGGAAGCTGTTATGGAAAACTAGGTGAAGTCTAATAATTTTTTGTTTAGTTTAAAGCCTCTGTAAGTAAAGACATAGGGCTTTCATTTTTCTCTGAAAGGTGTTGGGGAAATATGGGCTGTATCAACATAGGGTCTGGATGTGCTGCTGCAAGGTAGATGGTGTGTAGAATGCTGTTTAACTGATGCAGCATGTCAACAGTTTGCCTTTGAGAATGAGTAACTTCCCTGGGAGTCTCAGTAAGCATGAGTTCACCCCCAGTGGTCTGTGTTGTTGTTCTTCATTCTTCTCAGGCTAATGAAGGAGGGAAAATACATTCGAGGAGAATGAAAATGTGAACAATGAGCCCCTTCTTTTGAGAGCATTTCTGACACCTGAACTGTGGCTCTGATGTTAACATGAAACAATAGAAAGCAAACATCTGTTGTAGGTATAGATTTTGAAGATGAATCCTTCAAACAGCTAATTACACATTTGTATTTAAATGATATGACAAATCCTGGGATACAATATGTCTCTGGTTGTTGGTTCCCAAACTGAAGTTGAGCCATCAGTGCCCAGGCAGTCACGATAACTAGTTTCAAGAACAGTAGTAAACAGTCACATTGGTAGTGATTCTTGGTGAGAAACTTGATGGCATTATATCAGACCTTTGATAATAAGCTTTGATGGCCTATGGGGTTCTTTTAGCACCAGATCTTTGGGAATGACTATCTGAAGTCAGGCAAGCCCTTCACTTTAACTCCCAATTCTAATTCTAAAGATAAACATTAAGCTGAAAGGTAAATTCCAAATTACCAATGTTTATTATGTATTTTCATGCAGACTTGTTGTGTTTCTATTCCTATCTCTCTATCTTTCTGCAGAAAAAAGTTGTACACTCTCTCTGGAGGAAAGAAAAAAGTGTGATCCTTACTTTTTCATCTGGACTTCCTTTTTCTCTCTTTCTTTCTCTTTGGACCCTTCCTTGACTCCAGTGACTTTCACTCACCTGCTAATTTCTTTAGTTTGTGCTTGCATCTCCTTCTGCAGTTGTCATCTTGGTCCCCCACTGTTCTGTTTCTTCTTGCCATGAGAAAGAAAGTTTCTTTCTTGAGATTAAGCAAGATCAGTTTGCTTCTGAACTATTGTCTCTTCTGCTCTTTCTTGTATCGCTGAGTGCACTGCCTGGTGTTTTCTTTCCTCCAAATCCATTTTGGATTTATCTGTTCTTTGTATACCAGTGCAAGTATGTGTACTTTATGGAATTGGCATCCTTCTGCTGAAAAGCCATTGGCTTCCATAGTCTTCCTACTTCCCCTGTTTGCTGTCTCTGACATTGCAATGATGTTTTCAGGTGACTTCAATTGTTCTCTCCTTGTTCTTAAACATATTTGTCTGTCAGCTTTAGATAGTTCCAGTGTTGTAGGTGGAAGATTCATTTCCTGTGTCTGCGTATTCTCATTTGCAAACACGAAATGACTGTTTCTGTACAGATAATTCTTTGATCTTCTACTCTATATTGGTCTTTTCCTGTTTAAAGTATTTGACAGCTAAATGTTCGTAGGGAGACGAAGCAAGGTTAAAACAGAGCTCTTAATCTCCCTCAGTCTTGATCAGTCTGTATAACAGTGCTGTCTTGCTCATGCTTTGTTATGAAGTACGAAGCTAATTGTTCTTTGACTGAAACATCTTTCTGGGTATTTGTATCTATTGCGTGTCATTCTTGCAGATTGTTTTTGCTTAGCATGTTTAAACAATAGCTTTCCTTGTCTGTTCATGCAAGTAAAACTCTCTTTGGTTCTTATTGCCTTGATTCCTGCAACAAATCTTCTGTCCTTGAAAAGTGCTGTTTGTTCTGCTTGTGTCCTTTCAGCTTACTAATACAAAACTCCTGATTTTAACCCATCACTTGTTCTGTGGCACCTCTTTGTTTCAATTCATTCATTAGTTTCTCTTTTTTAAACAATATATCAGTTATTTTTACTTTCTAGCTTCTAATGTCTCTTAATCTATTGTCTTGATCACCATCGAGGTGTGAATGTGGTCTCCAAATAACCATTCTACCAATGTCTTTTAAGCCTTCAAAAATGTTTTAATGAACAATCTTTCTGTGGTGCATTTCTTCACAACTACGAGCATCCCCTTAATATTCTCAGAAATACTTTGTTTTCCTTTTTCTTATCCTTCTTTAAAATGTTCTTTCCACTTGTCTTTCCTCTCTTTCTCCAGTGAATTGGTGAAACTGCAAAACTTTGTATGTCATGTTTTGATGTCAAGCTTTATTTTGGTGGAAGGTTGTTGGATTAAAGTGTTCTCTACTGCAGAGAGAGAGGTGAAAAATGAGGTGGTTCAAATGTCACCTCACAAGGAAGCTCGTGCTGTGAAGTTTCCTAGAAGCAGGTCCTGGTCTTGGCCTTTCCCCTCCATTGCTGAGAGCAGGTGAGCTGGTGAGTGTAGAGCTAATGAATAGGGGGGAGATTGGCTTCTCACCAGCTGTCTGACGTTTCACTGACTTTGTCACAAAGATTTAATGACATTGTGATAAAGGTTTTTGGGATTGACAGTATGAGAAGTGTGATTCTGTGATTTGGTTTGTGCCGTCATTGGAGACAAAGATTGGGAATGGTAGGCACAACAGTTTTTGCTACTGCTGTATAACAATAGTTATCAAATGGTATTAGAAATTTTCTGTTTAGTCTGTGGTATGGTATTCTTTGTAGGTATTCTAGCTGGATCCTGAGTTAAAAATTAACACTTCAAAGCCACAAATTAGGCAGCAAAGTATTGTGGAGATCTAGAGAACTTCCTGTCAGTCATATGTTCATTCACATAAGCCTGAAGGCTTTTCTCATTAACTTGCTGTTAACATACAACTAGTGGTTTGTTTGTGTATAACTCACTCCTGAAAATGCTCCAGGTGATGCTCATTAGGTGGTAGGATCTCTCCATGTTGAGCATGAATTATTTTATCAACTTTCAGGTCAATTGAAAAACTTCATGTTTTTCTCAAGTGCAAAACTTGGTGTTTTTCTTCACATTTTTCTTTCAATGCTGGCTGCCTGCACTACTCTGTGCTGGCATACTCTCTTTGTAGGCACTTGATTAGGAACTGCACACACTTTGCTTTATGAAATTGCTGAGACTAGAGATCAAGATCATAACAAGTTCACTGTATCTAACTGCCTTAAACTTGCACAAGGCCAGGAAAATGGAGTTGTTCCATTCAGAGCTAAAGATATGAATCCTATGCCAAACTTTCATGATACTGAAATCCCTTCTGTGCTCCCCACCCCTCCCCCAACTTTACAATTCAATTTACCTTTATGTCATTTTGGGGGAAAGGAAGGTCTGTTATCATTTTGAGGGGAAAACTTGGCACTCTGATTTTTCATCTTTTTAAATATTCAAGATTCTGCTATTGGAGTGCTGAGGAGATCACAAACCCTTGTAGAGCTGCATGCAGTATCATCTTTACATGCTGATTTTCTGCAGGTAAACTAGTGGACACAGACTGAATATTTTTTTGTGAAGTGCTAATAATTCACACCCAAATGCTGCAAACTACTGTTTACAGAATTAAACTGCCTAAATACTTTAATATAATCTGTGGTTAACACTCTTTGAAGTTCTTTGTAAATATTTTATCTGTACTGCAAAGCAGTTGGATGCCTCATGGTTTTCTTCCTATCAGGTGAAAATAAGCTACTTCTTTCTCTTTTTGAATTTTAACATTGCTTCATATGAAGTACCTGAACTGAAACAGTAAAATTACTTAATGCAGAGGTAACCTATTTCGTTTCCCAGCCCCTTGTATTGATAATAGAAATAACATGTTCCACAAATACAGAAGGTTTGTGCTTTAAATATGGTGTGTGGAATTTTATTTCATTTGGAAAAAAATGTAAGAAGTATTCTGTGTTCCTGTGCTATCTGTGGAATTAGTGTGTAGGAGTAGCTTGCTTACACATGTTACAGGAGACAAAATATAAAATGGCTTGGAGACGAAACAGAGCATCAGATCTTTTATTTTATAAAATGGACCTTATCAAAGTTTTGAAAATACTGCAGAAACATGTATTTTTTTCTGATGTCAGTTATATTTGCTATCGTATCATTTGTGAAATCTGGACATAAATGACCTGGTGATGGTCTCTGTACTTTCTGCCATTAAGTATGATTGGATATCAGCCATTGGCTTGCTATCTTGTTCTTCCCTTCAAGTCTGTTGATAGCTGTTGGAAGGGAAGAGTCTTATTTTGTCATTACCCTATTTAGAATCTTACAATGTTGCAAATGTCTGCTGTTTTTTTAACTTATCTCTCAGCTATTGTCTTTTCTGTCATGACTATTCTACTCTTTATAACTTAAATAGTATCAAGGTGAAAGAGAACACTTTCTGCCTAAGCTGTTCAAATAAACATAATTAAATTTAACTATAAACTCTATTTATTTTTGTTGTTTATTTTTGCTCAAACTTTAGTCAAAGGTGCTTGTTTTGCTGCTCTGGGTTGGTACCCATCGTGAACACAAGGTTACTCCTGAGTTTGCAGGGGTGGGAAAGTCCTAGGTAGAGTCTCTCTAAGCACATATGAAAAAGCATTTTTTCTACTGACATGCATTTTTTTCCCCTAAGCCAGAAAATCCCTAAACTTGAAGCAAATTTAATAGACTCAATGATACTACATTTAGTTCCATGCAGGCATAATATTTTATTAGGAGGAGAAAAGAACAAATTATTCTAGTGGCTAGTTACTTTTTAATATGTATTTATTTTGCCAAACTATTTTATATCAGGAAATGTTGCAAAGATGTTTGTCTTTGTAACATTGCATGGCTATATTGTAACTGATTCTGCATGTATTCCGTAAAGAAATTGGGACAACATTTTTGAGTGTTTTCTGGTTAGCTGAATGCTTCTTACAGTACTGGGCTGTTGAATAGGCAGAACAAAGCCATGTTTTGTCTAGTTGTTGGAAACATTTGTCTCTTAGTTTGGTACAGCTACATAGGATCATGTACCTGAGTTAAATCTAGTATTAAACAGTATGTATACCTTGAAGATGTTGTAGCACTGCCTGAGCAGCTGAGATAATAGCTTCTGTTTTGTGTTTTGGTTTCTAAGGCTTGTTGAAGCAAGCTGAGTGGGTGTAACAGTATATGTATTTTTCTGGCAGCACATATATTGATAATGTCTCCGCTATGAAATATCTCAAGGGAATTTAGTCTGTGGAAACCAGCACTTGAGGCTGTTGTAATTATTCGTGTAGTTTGAAGTCTTCGAAGCTTATGAAGAAACTGCAGGAAGAAGTTATGGGGATTCAGTCATTCTTCAGACTAGTTTGATAGTCTGCCACCATTCAGAAGACACTAAGTGGTGTGTGCATGTGGCTGATCTTCAGTTTGGGGAGTTACTATCTCTGTTATAGTAACTATTGAGGATCTGCTTTGCTTATTGCATGCTTAGGCTTTCAGATCTTGGAACACCTTTAATGAGACTGAAAATTGGCGTTGTTTCTGCATCTTCACCTCCTTGTGTTGCCTTGTTTCTGTCTGCCTGTCTGAAGAAGAAACAAGCCTGTTCCATGATTTTTAGGAACTAATATTCTGTATACCTTGTCTTAATCTCATGTTCTCTTACTGTGTATTGTAGCTTAAGCTTGGGAGCCTTTTTTATCTTCTTTTATTCTGCTTTTTTTTTCCCCCCCTTTAACTTGATGACAGTTCTCTGGAGCTGATAGATCCATTTTACTTTCAGACACTTTGGTGGAATGGGTGCTTGCTTGCTGAATGAGAACGTGACCATCCACCCATGATGTCTTTTAGTACAAAGGACAGTGTAATTCTCATTTTGGAGTAGTACTTAATAAGCTGCCACAGTCACCACGTGAAAAAATGAGCTAGCATGTACATTTCTGTTCTACAAAAATAAAATCTCTTATCTCTTGTGGCGGCTCTTCAGTTGATTTGAAAATTTGAGTGGAAAAATATTTTGGATACTGACAAACTAAGCAATGCAATCTTGGCGAGGGGAGGAAGGAGGACGAATAAGATGATTCTTGAATCTAGTATGTTGGTATCGGAGGATTCTTGCAGCATACCTTCTTGTGAGATTGATAGTGAAATACTGGATGAAGTTTGGTATCCATTATTTATGTTGAAAAATCAGCAAATCAGAAGGATTGAGGACAGAACCTTCTACTGAGAATTGGTTTTGTCTGCCCTGTTTATTGGAAAGAAGTATGGATGGTGATGGGTAGAGCATACAAAAAAAACATTGAGTAGTAGAAAACTCATTAATCTAGTAGATAAATGCATTCAAAAACATGCTTGGGAACAGGAATCTGGAAGTTGAAGCCAGACATTTGAATGGGAAATTAGGTATTGCCAGATTTTTTTTTTTTTTTTAAATCAAGTGAGGTGATAGAAAATTAGGGGAAATAATGAGGACTTTTAACATCTTTAAGAACTAATGCATTTGCTGAAAATGCCTCCCCAAAACAATTAGGCTCAGAAAAATATGCAGCAGTTTGTGGAAATAGGGGGCCAGATTAGATGATGTAGTGATCCTTTCTTGCCTTAAGTGAGGAGGCGGCAAATGTTTCTCTTCTGGCGTTGCGGCCTTCTCGCCAGACTTCAGCAGGCGCGTGATGGACGCGTGGAAGAACCTCCTCTGTAGAACTCACAAAGCTGCTTAGTTTCTCCTGCAGAAGCACAGGAGGGCTTTGATCTCTGTATGGAAGTAAGGGCCTGTGAGAGAAATGTGATCTTAAAGGCTTTATGTATTTGTTCCAGAAACCAAATTAAGAGTGTGTGGACAGCGTTGTGCAACGTCAGCTTCTGAAAAACTAATGTTTCGTTAGTGGCAGGAATTTTTTGAAAGGATCTTTCTTGGACAGAATGCCCATTGTGTAGCGTTACAGCAGTGTGTGCACGCGTCCTCGGCAGAGCTGTAAGCTTTCGATCCGTTAGGATGTGCCGTATTAAGCAGAGGGGCAGCTGGTGGTGGTGATCGATTGCCGTCTCCTTGTCGCTGCCGCTGGATGCCATCTTGTCAATTGGTTTCGCAGGCAGCAAGGGGAATAATGAGATTCCTGAATCTCGAGTGCCGGAGCTTGGGGGAGGGGGTTCTCCCGCTGGACGGAAACTCTCCTATCCTGCATGAATCTCTCTTCCACTCCTCCAGTGTGTCTCAGCACAGTTTGTTTTGGCTTCTTTTCCCAGTCTCGTTTCTCTGAGCTGGCCGTGATCTCCAATACCTGAGACTTTCATTCCAGTTTCTTTTCTGGGTCCTCCTCTCCTCAAACTTTTCCTTCCGTGAGCTTTCTGCTGTTCCTGGCATCTGTGCTCTCTCTTCGCCTTACCCCTGCCTCGAGTACTCGCTTTCCATCGTGAAACTCCGTTCCTCGTTTTGTCTGGTTCCTTTGCGTCAGCTCCTTTGGCTCCCCCTTCTCGCTCTTTGCTGGCCAGGCCGTGTCCATCCCCTTCCCCCCGGCCCCAGTTTGCATTGCTGTTGGATCTGGGTTTTATACTGTTGGCTTTTTTCTTCCTCCCTTAAGGCTTTGATTCCATATTAAATACTAAATAGATGAGTAGTTCTTCTCTATTAGATCCCTGTGGTATCTTTGGAGCTTGTTATAGGAATCTCTCGTATGTTGTGCGTTACAAGATCAAGTCCTAATTTCTGGCTAATCTCCAAAAGGGAAGAACAATAATACGGTGTTTTATTGACTGGGTTGGCAGTCTTAGTTAAAAGTAGTTTGGTAGAAGCTTGCTATAATTATAGCGCTAACAAATATTCAACTATACCAAGTATGGTAAAAAGAAATGAAAATCTCTTTGAGAAGAGGGTTTAAAAGCTTGAATCTTAAACCTGAGTCGAGTCTCCCACAAGTAGGTTACGCTGAAGCCAAGGGAATTGAAAGGGATCCACGGCCTGTAGTGATTTAAATGTTGGAGTGCTGGGCCTTTGGACTGTCCTTAAAGTAACCTGAAGATCTTGTTACATTTCAACAAACTTTGTGAAAAGAGTTCTTTTTCCTTTCTTTGATATTGACTGTGTGTGTATTTTTTTTTGTTTTGAAATAGATTACATAGCCCTCAATATTTCAAATAAACATCATTTTTGAGCTTCAGTGGTATTTGGTGCGTAACACTGTCAGAATAATTTGGAATATAAAGGAAAAAAGAGCAGGACAGATTGTGTAATAAGGATCTGTAGTTCAAGTTTATTTTTAACTTCTATTGAACAAGTTATGCCAGTCTTGCAGTGTTTTTGCTGGGTTATCTCTCTGGGTGAGACCTGCAGAAGGGTGAGAAAAGGCTTTTCCACCCTCACAAACACACAGTTCTTGGGATGTTTCTTTTATCGCTGTTGGGTATGGTTGTGTCCCCCCCATCCTCCCCCCCCCCCCCCCCCAAGCTAAAGCAATCTAATAGCTAGCGGTCTGATCCCCTTTTCCTTTCATGGTGTGCACTCCTGTGCTGACCCAAGTGCTTTAGCAACCTCACAGTGTGCCAGTTCAGAGAGCTGGAATGATTTAACTCTCTCAAATGTGTGTGTGTGTTGGGGGGGGGGGAGACACGTTGCTAGTTCACTTTGGGTACTAGCCCTTGTGTAAAGGGAAGGAGGTGGGAGTGCGTTGGGCAGCCGGGAGTGGAGCTGTCTCCTTCGGTGGCAGCTAGCCATTAGATTGTTTTAGCTGTAGCATGAAGCAGCACACTTGCTTTAACGTGTATTTCAAATGTTATAATAGAATTTTTCTTTGTTTCCATTTACCTTTTCTTGTTGTTTGATGACACTGATTCCACTGGCTGATCAGGGTAAGGTGTTCAGGGCAGAGCCTTTTGTTTATGAAGTCATCCTGTAAAAACAGAAGGTACAGTTTGATATTTATAGCTGTTTTTCCTGCCAAGAGTAAACTTTTAATTAAATACTGAAGCAACTTTGTGTTAGAAAAATGCTTGTATTATACAGTTAGGGCATCATGTTTTCTTTGGCAAGATCACACTGCAACTGATTTAAGGAGGATTTTGTGATCCTGTCCTCTTTTACAAGCAAGGTAGTTCTTCCTAGTTGGCTCTATGTTAATCTTTTATGGTGGCCTTTCAAGTTCTAAAAGTTCTTAAAATTTTAGTTCTTAAATACCTAGTTTTGTTCTGATGATTGAATAATTGCAACAGTGGAACTTTGCAAGGACAATAGCCAAAAATAACTCCCAGCTCTCACTGAGTTCCCTTGTTTCACAAGCCTCACTCTGAAAACAGGCTTAAATGTTGAACTTATCCTTTGCTCTGCAAGCATTTAGGAAGGCTGTTGACAGCATAGCGTACATGCAGTTTTTCTTCAAATATAACTCATGCACAAGGCCTCAGCTTGTTAACCTCTCAGGAAAGCTCATTTCTGCTTTATTTCCTCCTTTTTGAGGTCAATAAGGACAATGGAAAAGATGTATTCATTGTAGAAATTCATTCTGTACTTGAAGACTAAATATTGGTGTGCTTATTTAGAAAAGTGTCCTTCCTAGTAACATTTGGATCTGAGCTTCCAGCAGAAAGTAAACTTGCTCTTCAGTTACACGGAGAAGACTGGTGCCTCTGTACACGGGATATTCGATTTAAATTGAAGACCTGGGAATGTGTGGAAGATTGAAACCTTTAAAAAGCTATCCTAATTATCTGAAATACAGGTATCAATGACACAAGTCTTAATGACTTCCAAACTTAGACCTCCTTTAAGAAGCGAGTGTTTGGGCAAAACTCTTTTGATACATAACTGTAGGAAAAGGAAAAGCTTTTGTCAGCACAGCTTGTATCTTGTCAGCACAGCATGTTCAAAAAATAAAGTGTCCCAGCAAAGGGCCTTTTCATGCTGATGTGCCAAGGTTGATCAGCAAGCTTTTAGTATGATGAAAGTACTGGTTTAAAATAGTTAGCTCTGTAGGTAAAGGAGTATGATACAGTTTTCCCATATTAGTTGTATTACTTTTCTTAAAACACTTTCTTTTTGAAAATCAAGTCCTCAGTAATTATTATAGGTTACCAGGAACTGATGGAAACAACTTGTAACTAAGACTTAACTGGTTTCGAGATTCACTGTTTGTAAAAGCATCATAGAACATAGCTTTTTAATATTAATTAATAATTAATGTGTTTGGAAAAAACAACGACTTCTCTTTTTGCAGAAAAACCTGCCATTGCTCCACCTGTCTTTGTATTTCAGAAGGATAAAGCACAGAAGGTAAGGAGATGCTGATAACGTGTATGACATTGTGTTCTGTAGCCCTCACTCGTATTCCATGATGAGCAGCTGTTTGTATATATTGTGTTGAAGCTGGAGATGGATAATAGAGCATTAATATTTTTAATTATAATTTAATTTTGTAGAGGGTGAAGAAGTGAAAGGAGAAAGGTGGGAAGAGGTGTGATGGGATGAAATGGGTAGCTTTTCACATGGGATAGATCAAATCTGGGACAAATCATGGGTGCTTTCAAAGCTGTATCTTGAGAGGATCAGGTGGCAAAGAAGTGCTGACAGTTGCAGTTGCATAGGAGAATATTAAAAATTCTTTCCTCTGGTAATGGAATCAAGACAAAGCAAATGAAAAATGTGGTCTAGATTATTGCTTTTCACCTCAGTATGTTTAAATATATTTTATCATATCTTTGTTTATTAAGCTCTGAAGTATATAATTACCTTTGAAAGTGGTAATCCTGTTCCTTAGCCATCCCTCCACCTCCTGCCATTTGTTCATGTCCCTTCCCTTCGGATCTAAGGTAGCAACTATGCGGTGTTGAGGTAAGTTAGAGTTATGCACTAATCTGATGGAAAGTTTTATTTGAGTAAGCTTGCTTTGAATCAGGAGGCTGATCCAACTCATCCTGTGCAAGTGTGAGGAGTAGAACTCACAAGAGAAGTAACAGTGTTGAAAGGGGAAGCAGGACCTTCTCCTTATAGGAACCTACTATTATATTGAATCAGGCATAATGGAAACCATGCCCATATAGACTGAATGCAATATAGTTTGCATTCCTTTGGACTTTGAAAGAGACATGCAAAATATTTTAGATGAGTGCTGGAGTGTAGTTTGTTATGTCTTTTTTGTTCAAACAGTAAACCTTCCAGGTTCTTATGTTGTTAAAAGATTAGTAAGATAAATACTGCAGTTTCTTGAGATTCTTCACAATTTAATTATACCTTGTCAATAGTGAGTAAAAGCTGTTAACATATAAAATAATTTCAAAGTTACCCTTGTTTCAGCTGAAACTATAGGACTAACAGAAGTGTTTTCACATTTGTTTTCCCCTCTCCCCGCAAAGGGTAGTTGCTGTAGCTGCCTAATTGTTCCAGTACTATTTAGGTGTGGAACAGGTTGCCTGGAGAGGTTGTGGAGTCTCTATCCTTAGAGATTGGTCCTGGGCAACCTACGCTAGCTGGCCTTGCTTGAGCAGGGAGGTTGGACCAGATGATCTCCAGGGATACCCTCTTCACACCATGGTGAGCTTTCTTCCCCCAGTATCCCTTAACCTGGCAGTACTTCCATGGTTAGATTGGAACAATGATCATAACAATCTGCAACACAAACAAAACACCACGTTACCGTTTCCTTTGGCCTACTCCTTCAGCACTAACCTAGCAGGACTTGTGCTCTGATGTTTCTTCATGTTGTATGTTCTGCACACAGTGTTACGCTGTACAAGCTGACGTGTTGGTCTGTGGGACAGACCTGCCCCAAATCCAATACGTTACAAGAGGATATTTATAAGGAATGAAGGTTTCATGTCTCTCTGGGCTGGTGGAGAGGATCCAGGATTCCAGGGAGAGGGATTTGTGATTTGAGTCTCCCTAGCTGCCTATGAAGATGCTGTAGACATCTCTCAATGCTGAGTGAGCAGCACTGCTTGGGACAGCCTCTGTTAAGGCACAGCCTGAAAGCCTGCCTGAAGAGGTGGTAAGCACAGAGTTTACAGGTGGTGTGCATAGAGGCCTGTGGAGGAACTCAGCAGCTTGAAGGCACAGGGAGGGGTAGAGATGAGTTACAGATTGATCTAAAGGCTATGTAGTGTTGATGCAATCATGCTGCTTGAGAAGGGGCTAATCATGATTGGTATGGATGTGGAATAGCTGTAGCTTGGTCAAGGAACAAGGTTCATTTCCTGAAGCAGATTATGAAAGTCTGTTGGTGGTGTCTGTCACTTGATAGCTAATTTCCAGAGTGTAATACATCTAGGTTATGCGTAATGAGGTGTAATGATTAGATACAACAAGCCTAGGTGTTTATGTGAAACTGTGTAAATGTGTGGATATGTACAATTTTCTTAAGGGGATTTAATAATAATTTTAGCTTATGTGGGAGGTGTGTGTGTGTATTTGAGAAAATGAGTGAGAGAAGTATCATTGCTGTGCTCCTTGCCTTTATAATAAAGGGCCAAAGTCTGCTTCTGTTACTTGTGCCAGTAGCTGTTTTGTGGAGTTGCTATGATAGTAATACAGTAAAAATATGGTGCTGTCAGCCAAATGTCATAGCCACTTGATATATGCTTATATGTATCAAAGCCTACTACTTAGGACAGTTGAGTGTCTCAACTTAATCAAGAAAAGGTGATCCTTAGGTTACATAATGTTTGAGACCTTTCACTCTGATTATTTTGGAAGGATTGATAGCTGTTTTAAGTGGTACAGTTAACAGTTGGCTTCACTATTGTTTCCACAGAAAGCATCTAGTTAAGTGAATTGCCTGCCAAAAAAGATGATCCGTATTAAAACAAACACGAAAAAAACTATTAAAAGAGTTTTTCTAGAGGAAAATTTTGAAGAAAGGACAGTAGAAAAGAAACTTTAAAATAGTTGGCACACGCCACACTTCTAAAATATGTAACTTGTCCATCTAAATTAGAACATTCCTTTAGCAAGATGTCTGTCTAGCCAAGTTGGCTTTCCTCTGGAGCCGTAAGCAAGATGTTTATGGAGGGTCTTCTCTTCTGTCCCAGCGCAGCTATCTGATACTAAGCTGAGAGTGAGGAAGAGGCATTGCATTGTGTATTCGAATTAAGTTTTAGCTGTTTATGGTGATGGTTTAGATGTTTGTCTAATGCTCTCCTGCATGAAACAGGACATCCTGAGCAGACTTTTTTTTTTTCCCAAGCATCTGTAAAC
This sequence comes from Dromaius novaehollandiae, assembly GCF_036370855.1. NCBI lineage: Eukaryota > Metazoa > Chordata > Aves > Casuariiformes > Dromaiidae > Dromaius > Dromaius novaehollandiae. The sequence goes on along the minus strand of NC_088122.1, from coordinate 3,556,932 downwards.
CCTCTTAGTACTAGGGCTGGGCTGATATTGCTTAATGCTCTTAACTGACTTTTTTGGAGATAACATTGTCTACTGTTAACTTGGAGAACATTGTTTTTCTAGAAATTTCTACTTAATCTTGTTTTCATAAGGTGTCACATCTATGACTCCCTTAGGAGTTGGGAAATACTGGGCATGTTGCAGGACAAAATGCATACTATCCTGGAAACTGATTTTTAAAGTGGTTGCTCCAGCTAAGTTTGTATGCAGTTTACTGAAACATCAGAGCATACAATTTGTTGTTTAAGCCAAGAAAATATATGGTGGTTCAGCATGATGTCTCTTGATTTTTTTCCTTTTGTTAAGGAGATTCTAGTTGTTTTCTTTTACAGTGAACTGCACAGGATTAGCCTACCTGATCCAGTTCTTTCCATTAGAGCTCTCAGTGGTGGATGTAAACGTGGCTGCCCATGACTAGTCCAGTTACGCCTGAGTCTGTCTTTCATTAGGCCATTACCTACTCTTTATGGGAGGAGGAATGAATTTTTGTGCTGTGGATTTTTTGCAGTTATTCTGGATGCACTGAGGAGTTTGGTGCAAATAACGGACCAAGTATTTGTTAGCACATATATTTGTAGTCTTGCTGTATATACTTCTTGATGGATGGTCTTGCACTTTAAAGTGTTTTATTACTCATCTTGTGTTAGCTCCTGAGCTGTAGTTTTGCTGGCTGTTTATGCTATCTTGTTCAGGCATGCCATTTTTCTCCTTGAGAGTGCTGTGACTGCTGGATCGTGTTTTAGGGTCCACATTTTCAGTTCTTTCCAGACTTTCCATTTAGGACTTGTTTCTTTCACTTACTGCTGTGCCCTCAGTTTCCACATTTGTTGGGTGAGAGGGTCTTCATTTTCATTGTTTTCCTGCCTCCTTGGATCCTTATAACAACAATTTTTACCCTATTTGCTCATTTCTGATTAAGTTTGGACGTCATCAGTCAAATACTTGCCAGAACTTTATCCATTTCACTCAGTAATGCAGGAAACTATCTCATTTGTTTCTTTATGTACTGGTATTCATTTTTCTGACAAGCAGAGTTCTTACTGCTGACAGTAATTCTGGAAAGTTGCATCAGTTTATGAAGATGTAGCTTTTAAGATCAGAAAGCAGCATAAAGTCCTAGGTTTGCTATATAAAGCATAGAATATTACTCTTTTATTTCACTGTCTGTCCCAATAACTTATACATGAAGTAGACCACACTTCAGAGCACTTCTTGAATTAAACATTTCAAGTGATAGAAACAACTTTTCTCTATGATTCATTTTTCTCACTTTAAAAAACTTGGCTTATTGCTCTGAAACTACTTTTAACTTATTCCAGATAGCCATTGCAAGACAGTTTCTGGTCACAGGTTACTTGAAGTTGTTATATGAAGTTAACTTTTAACATGTATTCCTGAGATCAGCTTATTCTCAAATCTTTCCTGTATTTTACATTTTTAAATAGGTGTAGTATCTGAAAGAAATGGAACCAGCAATGGGCTCGTGAATGCTGAGGACAGCTTTCTTTTAGTATTTATTGCCTGAGCTTTTAAAGACTGTGTTTACTCGGTACTGGTATATCACACTGGGAGCTATTGTTAGCTTACGTTTTTGTTTTCTGGAAACTATTTGTCCAAAAATATTTTTAAGGTATTGTCTTCTGTTCTGCAAATGTGAGCTGTGTTCTTCTTTCTGTGATTGTTGATCCCGGCAATGTTAGGAGCATCTTGAAAGCAGTTGTCACGAGTTCTGCAGAAGTGAGATACTCTACCCAGATTTAAAAAAAGAAAAAAAATTTAAACTTTTAAAACAAGCTATTGTCTATTAAGTAGCTTGCAGCTGTACTCCCTCCCCCTCCCACCCCAGCCTGTGGAGGGTGGTGGTAGACTATAGGAAAGAATGCTTATTTGACTTGTTACCTGCCTCGTCTTGGTCAGTGCACTGCTTTTTATAGGTGAGGTGATAGCGGCGAGCTTTTAATTATGGCTCTGAAGGAAGATAAATTACATATTGATCTGTCCCATGCCTAAATGATACTGTAGAATGATGCAAACTGCTTAAGGGGTAGCCGACGACTGGGTTGTAAAGTCAAAGCAGACAGTTGTGGAGTGAATAAGAATTCAGGTCCTTAGGTTATGAGATCTGCTAAGGTAGTCTTAGTTGTGGAGCATAAAGAATAGAAGATGTGGAGTTGTAAAAGGTGACTTACGTGGTTAGAATGACAGCATCCCCACCTGGTCTGGAGAGCAAGCGTGCATTTGAGTTGAGAAAGTTGTATTGTCCAATACACAAAGTAGTAAGGGATTGATTGAAGTCTTGATTTAGCATGATTTGGAAATGCCTTTCATTGCTTTCTGATGATTTGGGGAGGTGGCTGATTAAAAGATGTTATTCATGTTATGGGCAGACTTGTTATGATTAGGATGATGGGAGAGAGAGAGACTTAGAGAACGGTGGAGGAAGTAGCTTGTGTAGGGAGAGGCAGCAATATGCCTTTTTCCAGGCTGTCTTAGCGTGGTTAGAGGACAACTCCTGAGGTGTTCTGTTGGAGAGGGCTAGCTGAGCTGTGCTGTGAGTCAACAGTATACTTGAGTTCAGAACATCTTGAATATTTTGCAACACTTGAAAGAGCAGTCATAAATGTATTAGAAGAAGAAAACTGTGCAGGGCAAAGCAAAGAGAATTATAGAGACTGATGCCAAAGGCCATTGAGAATACCAAGAAAACAGTGGTGTGACTCCTGAGCTCTAACAGGAAAAGACTGAAAAAATAGACTGAGAATAGTTTTATTGGGCCATTGAATATGGATGCGAGGTTGGGGGGGTAAAAGAAGAATGGAGATAAAAATAGCACAACATATGAATTGAGAGGGGGAATAACTAGTTCAAGAGTGTTTGTGCCAGTCTTTATTTAAACTGTAGTATTATTTCCCTGTGTTATTTCTAGCATCACATTAATCTTAGCTTCTTTGTGTTTCTTTGTGTCTCTTTCATTAACTATTTCAACTGTGATGCACAGGAAGCCGAACCTCCAAGTAGACTCATGAGGGGACTAGGAATGACAGGTATAAAATGTCAAGCGGAGAGTTAGAGACACGGGGTAAATGCCCCTATAGAAATAACCTACGTCCTAAGTGCTGTGGCCCGTTCTAGATAGCCTTCTCATGCTGTGGTTCTGAGGCAAAAAGGTAAGAATAGCGGAGCGCTAGAATTTCTGTTCAATTCTGGCACCAAACAAACTGTCTTTAACTCTTCTTTCTCATTGTTTGGAATTTTAAAATTAGTGTTTGGGTTTGTCAGTAACAGTTTATATATTAAAAAGCTTTTATATAGATATGCATGTGTATGTGTGTATATATATACATATAAAAATATAAAACTTTTTATTTTGAAAATATGAAAACCCAGCATCCTCAACTTCACCTGAAAAAGAAGTTACTCCCTGTAAAATTAATATTTTGACCTTTTTGGTCCTTAATGATGATAGTAATGTCTTCTAAGTTTTAAGAACTTTAACTTGAATAACCAATAACTGAACTTGTCTGAAATAAAACCTAGTGTTAAAATTACATGTATTGATGTCCTTTAATTGCTGCTTCTTAAGAACAGGCCAAGTCATAGCTGCTTTAGTGGCTGGTATTTGCGAAAAGCTGTAGGCCCTTAAGGTTTAAAAGCTGCTGTTTAATTTTAGGGTTGCGGTTTGCTCTTTACTGGATGGACCTGGGCTGTGAGCACTCTTCAGTCTCTTGTTCTACTAAATGCGGTGTGAGCAAGTCAAGGCTGTGTGCTTTTTTTTTTTAATGACATCTTCATCTAACTGCTTGATTCTCCAGATACTTCACCATAAGTCGCCAGGAAGCATGGTCCACAGACAGCAGCCGGGAGAACTTCCTTGGTTCATGGAAGTCTGTTATTCGTGTGCTCATGTCCTGTATCACAACATAGTTGTTCAGGCTCAAAGCCTTTAACTTTTTCCTTCTGCAAATGTGTACAGGATGTGGTAAAGCATAACTTTCATCCCACAAAAGTGGGGACCTGGGACAATAAGTAATCTGAGGAAAAGTGATCTGTAGTAGAAGTGGGAATTTGAAGCAAACGTTGAATCCCACTCACGCACTAGCTGTCATCTCACCTTCCCCTTTCAAAGGGGTACGCAGACTCTAATTTACAAAAGAAAGCACTGGTTTTGCCTTTTGGAGAATTCACTGTCACATGAATACAAAGGGTTATTGACTTGTGTGAATGCTGTTACAGTGAATTTCTGCGGAGATTTTTATATTCAAACCCCTCAAACTCAGTCCGCAGGACCAGCAAAGGAGAACAATTATTTCCAGTAACTGTTTAATTCTTCTGTCTAAATCTGGGGAAGCTGTCCGTTAGGCCTTTAGAGAGGAGGAATCAAACCCCAGCAAGCCTATGGCTACTTATGGCTGGCAGAAATGCTCTTTTGAGAGGGGCACTGGCATCTTCAGCTAACACCTGATAAAGTGCCTTTATTCTGATTGATGTTTTTCATGGGGAGGGGAAGCTAATTCAGGGTGCAGGTTCTTTTACTTGTTTTAAGCATATTTTAATTGGTGTCTCAGCAGTGAGCAATTCCTTCTGCCACACTGTGAAAACAGAAATTTCAGAAGGGATTAACAGATCCTCTCACTAGGACAACTGCTCTATCATGTTGCAGCCTTGCATTGAAGGGACATTGTCTTTTTTGCTCCCAGTCCCCTGCAGAGCAAAAAGATTTGTCGGATTCAGGCGAGGACCGACAGGGAGAGGTTGAGCCCCCCCACCATGGTCTGGGTCACACAGAATCAGCTGGTGAGCGCGACTCTGAGCTTCCTGCTCCCGCTGTTGCCTCAGTCAGTGCTACTCTGAGTCCCGCTTCTGAAGCCCAGCTTGCTCCTATTCAACAAGAACTGGCAGGGGTAAGTGTGAACCTACCAAGTACTTCTGCTGCTTCTAAATAAGTGACAAAGTTAGGGTATGTGAGGGATTCGCATAAAAACCATTAGGAGGATTTTTTTTCCTTCTCCTCTAAGCCATAATCCCGCAGTACAGCAAAGTGAGCAGCTAATGCTGTATTCTCACTAGATATAAACACTAGCTTACGCCAATCTGCAATGCACTGAACAGATTAAAAGCAGCTAGAAAGACTTTAAAGCAAAATTTTGAAGTTAGGTACTTAAATTTTTTACTTGAAAAAATTCAAGTACCTTAAGGTAGAGAAGGCTATCACTGCTGTAATTAAAGATTCCCCCCCCCCCCCCCTCCACTGATGGTGCAGGAAAATACTTCTGGAAATGACTGATATCATATAGTCTTTCAGAGCAGTTTTAGTAGTGGTCTTAATCTTTCTGTCTTGATGGACCATATTTTCTTGGTGCAGGTGAGTGTCACTCATTGTGCATACTAGGCATGTATGCTTTGATAGACCCTTGCCTGTTAAGGCCACTCCATGCAATGCATGAATCCTTTTCTTACACTAGTTTTTTTCAAGAATGGGCCATTTGAAGCAAACCCAGTGCCAATTGGATTGTCCTGGCAAGGTACAAATGACTGTAGATTAAGCAGCTTTAGGCATCCAGACTGTCAGGTTTTTCCTGATGACCTGCTGCAGAAGTTTTTCTATTTCAAAATTGTTTTGAAAGTTGAGGTTTTTAGGGGTTAATATTTTAAAATACAGCTGTTAAATATAATCACTGACTTTTATGTCAGTTTTCTATCACTTAAAATTGCTAGTATCACTACACCTGGCTGAGAAACTCATATTAGGCAGACGTTCAAGAAAACCACAGCAAGTGATCGCTGTCTGTCATACTCATTCTTTAAGAGATGAAATTGTTACACTTGTTAACCCAGGTCTGAAAGAAATTTAGTATTGTACGGTTTTAAGAGCAAAAACACGCCTCTGGGGAATGTATGTGGGAATTCTTGTCTGTAAGCACAGATATCCACACATCTTTGAACTTTACAGCATTTGCTAAAATTTATGGGGTAGTACAGTACTCAGTATAGGTGTGTAATAGGCTTTTTTGTTAATATGTGCTGGCAAGTGTTGCAAGAATTATTCCACTTTCTTACAAGAGTAAAATTGTCTCTTGCCTTGAAATATACAGAAGGTTAATGAATCTTTAGAGGGCCCATACTGGTTTGCTGGATCAGGATGCTTCATGTCTTCTTCCCTGGCTCTTAGAAGATAAGACCAAGCTCTGAAAAAGAGACTTTGCAAAACTGTCAGTACTCCCTGTTTACCCAGTATTGTTTGTAACGTGCGCAACCAGGTATGGCCAGAGCTATGGCCTCTTAGAGAGCTGCTTATAATGCCTTGACTTTTGGTTATCTAACCCAAGTCAGCACATGTAAGCTACAGCTTTGCCAGCAAGACTGCTGGTTAAGAAGTGAGGTTCTGGAGCAGCCTTTTGGTAACAGCCATGATTGTCTGTGGGCAGAGTATGCAGATTGCAGACTTACTGTACCATGCTCAGAGATCTGTCATCCTTGGTACTTACTGCACTTTAGTTCTGTATTTTAAAGGTAAACACTAAATAGAGTGTACTGTTACAGCTTTCACCTATTCATGTTGTCTGTACTTGTTTTTGCCTGGATTTTCCCTTTCCTATTCCGACTCATTGTGAAAAATCAAAAACTGACTATACTTTGAAGTTTGTGTAAGTTTTTCTGTACTAGTTTCTTGTAACAACTGCAGAATGTGTTTAATGATCTTGGGCATCACTTAATTCTTCTGAAATAGTGTAAGGAAGTGAGGGGAGGAGGGAATAGAGGAGAAGTGGCTTCCATTCTTAAATGAAGAATAAATTGTAGATCCTATTTTGATATTTACTGGTTTAAGTGTCTCTTGCATTTGGTTTCAAAGAGCAGAATGCAAGAGATGTTGAGTCACCTTAATAGTATCTCGTAGGATGAGATGGTCCCGGCTTTCAGTTCTCCTGTGAAAAACACACTTTTTTTCTACTTGTTTCTACACTCTTGTTTCTACTTGCAAAATACATGTCTTGCTGTAAAGTACAGATCAATGAGTAGCCTGCAAAGATGGGCCTATAACTGAAAGGCTATACTGCTGTTAGTTACCAGTAGTTGTAACTTCTGGTATTTTTTTCAACTTGCTCACGTAATGCAGTCCTAAACTGCTTGTCATGCATGCATTCCCCTGATTTATTTGTCTAGTCTCCAGATTCTCCACAATAAGCAACACTGGTAAGCAACTTCTGGCTGCACTGGTACTACTTAATGTGACTTTGTATGGAAATGAAACTTGGCCCAATGCATTGTGCCTGGGCCTACCCCTTGCCCTGGTCTAACTCGAACTGTTTGTCAGGTTTGACCAAAGATGACAGATGTATGCAGATCTTGGAGCTGAATTCCCATGCAGTTTGTGGAAAGAGGCAGGCTGCTACAGAAGAAGAGTCCTCCCACTGTCCCAAGCATTTGACCTCTCACTGCAGGTTATTCCACTTTGTAGCCCTCAGTGTAGGATCTGTGGGAAATCAAGCTTCATTAGCTCATGTGCTTACAGCTTTATTTAAAGTCTGTCTTCTCAAAATAAAAGTGACAGTTTTGAGTATTGCAGAATGGAGTTTAACTTTGCATGGAGTTCAAGTTGTACATATTTGGCTATTAACTACTTCAGGAACCTCAGTTTAAGATATAATTGTTACTTTGTACTCAACAAAAATACAGGGCTGTCTTCTAGATTGTATGTTTGGGTTGTATTTTCAAGTGCTGGTTTGCAATAGGTGATCTAGATTTAGCAATATTTTTTTCAAGATCTTTAAGAGCGAATTGGTCACTGGCGAGAGCATTATTATAGTACAAAAACAGGTTTATCCAAGGTTGAGAAAACTTGACTGGTGAATGCTCAAGTGGGGCAAGAGGGGGAGTGAATACTGACAGCGAGTTTCCTAAGAAAAGCAGGGGAAAAGAGTGGTGTTTTACTGGAAGTTAAATATAAAGTTGAGAACTTTTTTAACAGTGTTGGTAAATCTGCACTTGCGTAACTCATCAGTCATCTGAAAGTAGAAAATCAAACCTGGATGTCTTAGATGCTTAGACAGGAAAAGAGGTCATTTGGCCCATGTGTGCAGGAGGTCAGCCTAAAACACTGACACTTTCTTCCCTGGCCTCTAAATTCCTGAGTCAATGAAAGACACAAGTCTCTTGTTGGATTTTGCTGGTAGGAGTTACTGGTTGCTAACTCTACCTCAGCTTCCCCAACCAATAATTGACAGTACGAGTGCTCTGTGAATGGATAAGGATGGGAGGTAGTGTACTAAATTATCTAGATATTTAGATGCCTATGTAGGAGAAAACACATTTGAGAGAAATTATGCAGCCTCTGAGTAGGTTTGGCAATGTCAGTAACCACTGTAACACCCTGTTTGCTTCTGCATGGCTTTAATCTCCAAAAGCTCTTGGATGAGGAAGCATGGAAATAATTCTGAGAGTAGATACTTAGCTTTGTTTTGTCCTCAGTAGGTTACAGACTTGGATTTGGATGTTGATGCTCATTGCCCACTAAATGTAGTAACAATATTTATTTGTGCTTACATCAGTAATAGATGACAAAGATGTACAGCACAAGCTTGAGATTATCACAGGTTTGACTCTGTTTTATATCTGTATGTTACTCAAGCATTGAGAATACAGTATGCAACATTTCTGGAAGTTTTTGAAGTTCAGGGGGAATCCTTTGTTGATTTTAAGGAGCACTGCCAAATTTGCACATATGGATGTGTAACTTCGTTCATGCAAATTTCAGTTATCAAATGGTTTTCTTTTGCTTTTAGGAATTTTGCTAACAGTTGAAACAAATCGGGGGTGTTTGTTGCAACACTTTCTGTACAAAATAGTTTTCTTTTGTTTGGGGTTTTTTTCCTCACTTTGGGTATTGATGGCTGAAATTAATAGTTGGCATCATGGCTTTCCACTTGCCTTGTCTTTGGGGAAACTAGTATATGTTGGCAATGAAGATGCCTAAAAATATCGTTTGTAAATAATGTCGATTACTTGGCCAATTATGTAGGGACAGTATAAATCATAAAAACATAGTGTGATAGTGATTAGGCTGATAAATGTGTGTGGGGGTGGTACTCCAAAACAATAAATAGCACTTCATTCCCTGTATCAAAGGTTTCAAAGGTACCTGACTAGGATGCCAGTGAAGTAGCTGCTATTTGCTATTCAGAAAACACACCAAACCTTATTGCATAGGTAAAATTGCTTGTCCTTGCAAGTAAGTATATTTTTTTATTCACAAAGGGTGAGATAGTGATAGCACAGTAGCATCTAGATTCAAAGTATAAGTAGTACTAAATACAAATTTTCTCACTTTCTACTATTGCTGTATTCACAGTGTATCTTTTCGATGACAGTCCTGTGCAGCCTTAGCCAGTCTTTTGTGGTGCCCAATCTTTGTGTGTCTGTCCATCTTCCAGACCAAAGTACTAGCAGCAGTGGGGAAGCAAAAGCTCTGGAGCTGCAGTGGGCTCTGCCCAGGAGCCCATGGGGTGTGTGCGAGTGTGTGTGGGGGTCCGTTATATCGGGAAGTTCTGGAATGAGAAGAGGGTCCTAATGCTGCTCTTGTCGCCTTCCATATCAGAAGGAATCCATCATAGGATTGTTTTGCAGGAACAAGAGAAATTAGGTCAGCTAAGAAGGTGACGGCAAGTAAGAGTGGAGAGACTTCATCCCTTCAAAAAACATGTGGAAACTGGTTCAAAAACTTGTTAATATTGTGTTATTTGGTAGCCTGTGATACACTTTTTTTTTCTTTTGTTTTCTTTTCTTTTTTTTTTTTTTACTGGTACTGTGGAAGATACTGATGAAACTACCCAGTGTCAGTTCCTATAAGAACGTTATAGTGCTGCTTTATAGAGGATGCTTTGAAAGTCATCCCTCCAACACTTTGAACTGATGTCAGTTATGTTAATTAGCAAAACTGCTTTGGAATAAACTTCTTAGTAATTCATATGTTCGTGGTGAACTTAGAACTTCTGTGATTTTTTTTAACTGAAGCAAAATTTGAAAATTGTCATTTTCAAGTTTTCAAAATACAGGAAACATAATTGCTGAATAGTGTATAATAAAGATGTTCTTGGATATGAATTTTTTAGATACTCTTAGGTACCTTATTTGTAACTGAAATGGTTTGAATTCATCTTAAATTTAAGAGTCTCAGTAAAATTCAGTATGGCTATATGTAATTCATAAGAATAATACTTTGCCTTGAATACATATCATTGATACCCAAGAAGGTCTCCAAAGTGATGATTAGAGCATTTGGATGTATCCAAAGAGATTGAAATATTGTTCAGGATGTGATTATCGTTTCATCACTGTCATCTGATTTCAGAGATCAGCAGATGGATCAAGTCCAGAAGATGGAGATGGTAAGAAATTTGATCATAAGATTAAAAGGCACCAATGCATTTCTCTCCAGGATTTTGTGCATTTTCTCTAATTGCTTTTTTCTGCAGAATCTGATCGAGAGGATGGAAGCTACTGTCCACCAGTAAAGCGTGAGAGAACTTCATCTTTAACTCAGTTCCCTCCTTCCCAGTCAGGTAAATATTAATTATTACAGTATTAGTATATGGGAGAGGTAGGTTTCCTTTTTCTACTTTTTTTCAATCGTGCCAGCACCCTCATTACTATCTGCTGTGTTTTGCCTTAAAAGACCACATAGTGTGACTTTTTCTATAGTCTGTATCAGCAAATTCAGTCAAGCCCAAAAGAGTTGATGTGTTTTTTAATATTATCTATAAGCTGATATATCAATTTTGTAGTTTCAGCTTTTAATCTTATGCTGTTAAGCTGAAGAATCTAGAAATCATCTTGCCCTGCTGTGATCAGGTCACTTCTTAACTAATTATATAAATGCTAGCTTTTCTAGTTACTCTGCTGCCAGGCAGCTCTTCCAAGAGTCATGCTTTAGGTCATGCTTATGGGTTTTTTTTTTTTTTTTTGGGGGGGGGGGGGGGTTGGTTCTACTCTTATGTGGCTTGCTTTTTATAATACAGCTTAGATAGTGTTAACTTGGATTTCTATTCGACCTATACAAAGCTTCAAAGTTTTTTGGGGTTTTTTTTCTGTCTGACATTCAGATTCTACTGTGTATGTTTTCTGCCCCAGCCTCTTTCTTGGCTGTGAAAACAACTTCATTATTTCCTTATGTCTACTCGGAATGCTGCTCATTCTGAGCGGATAAGCTCATCTCCCTGGTTCGTTGCTTGAACCTTGTCTACCCTCCTATCCCCTCGCAGCTTCCAGTGATTTGCTTGTTTCTGCCACATCAAACAGAAGCTCTTTGCCTTCTGTTTAAGGACTTCTTTCCATTTAGTTGTATCTGATAGATTAGATCTGTTAACTTGAGATTGATTCCTAGGCGCTTTAAAGCAGGGATAATAGGAGTCTTTTGCAAGTACACCACTACCCCCAATAGCGGCATCTGTTCCCCCATCTTGATGGGGAAGCTACTTCAACAGCTTTTATAAATATACTATGGTTCATCAGCTTCTAAGATCACTGTATGTAATAGCTGCTGGTGCGATACTGCCACTTGCTATTAATATTAAACAAGAGATTTATTAAGACTTTTTTTTGCCAATTTTATTGCATTACCCTGATGCCTTGCCCTTTAGGCTTAGGTTTTTATGTCTGACCGTTGTGCAGGAGTTAATTATGTTGTAGGTTCTCTTATAGTGTTTAAATTCCTAATCATCTTCTGTTAATTCGGTCTGATGCAGCTTTGGAGGTAGGGCTTGATTTACTTATTTTACTTTATTCCCTCCTCACTTTGACCTGAGTAGCCATCTGCTGATGGCCGCTGCCTTGCTGTTGTTTAGATGAAAGTGCGTATGAGGATGAATCTTTGGCATCTTGCTGCCAAAGCACTTGGAGCTTTAAAGGTGACTTAAGCTGACCTTTAACTTTTAATTGAATTGTCTAGTTCTTAGTTGCAACCCATCAGCTAGAAGCTATTGCCCTAAGACTCTCAGCTGGACTTCAGTCTGAGCCACAAAAGCACATCGATTTACCCTGTGGTGGTTATTTTGCAGGTTGCAGAGATAGGAATGCAGCATTTTGCCTCTGCACTCAATTTAAGAACAACCTGTTATTTAAAAACAGAAATATTCTGTTTCACCAAAGTAGAATCCCTGGTGGGATTTACTATTTGGATGGCAGTAATTCCGTGCCAGTGTTTGATTAGTCAACCAGCTCCAGAAAAGTCTGAGTTGCATTTTAGAATAATCTTTTCTGTCAACTTTTTTTTGGCCTTCAGCTAACATTTGTTTCTCATGTTACTGTCAGTTGATGAGTCTCTGTGAGGTTTGTGTTGATTATCAATAGATAATTGGCCTCTTGGAACACTCTTTTTAAAAGATACCACTCTATCACAAACTCAGAAGTTTTGATTTTGAATCAAATAAAATGGGAGCACCAGTGGACTTGCAAATGCTCACTCTCTCTTTGGAAAAAATCCTAACGCTGAAGATCTAGCGAAGAGTAAGTATTCGGAAGTCATTAAAGCATGTGCTTTGGTAGCCCTAATTGGACATGCCTGAGTGTCTCTGAAGTGGCATATTTCTATGCAAGACAGTATTTTGGTGTGTGCTTTTTCAAGACTGACTGTTAAAATCCTGTTAGCAATAAGAAATAGCAGAAATACCTAGGTGAGTAGATCAGGCATAGCACTCAACATACTTGTTTACTTCAGCAGCAACAACAGGTACTTCAGAATTGGTTTGAGTGCCCTACATGCATTGAAGAACCACTATCAGGACCAGATCCCTAAACTGTGATTTATTTGGAGTGGGACCTGTGAACCATGATGCTAAAAGCTGTTCTGTCTCACATGCTGAAAGAATGGGCTTCTCCAGCTAAAGGGAAGGAGCACCACAAATTTGTTTTGCTGTTAGTGATCTTCACAAGAAAGCTCTTAAACAGGTTCAGAGATAGCAAAGACTGAAGACTGGAAGCGACTTGATTTGATAGTGTGTTAGTAATTCTGTGCAGGTTATCATGGATTTGCATTCAACTTGGTTACTCCTGACTGAGGAGCTAGCGATGTAGGATCAATTGCATTTCTCATCCTAATTAGCCATAGGCTTCTAACTGTAAAACCCTGTGAAACAGAACTTGGGGATGCTACATAGTAAAGCTTTGACTCTAGTTTGAGCCTCCATTTGGGGTATGTTGCCTGAACTTAGACGTTCTTGGGGTTGTATTGATCTGTGATTTTGAGATGCATGGATCTTTGTGCTAACAGAGTGTGAAAGACTTCAGCAAAGTGCTCTGCTGAACCTCCTTGTCACGGGTTACTCATGGGGGCCATCCAGTGTGGTTCCTCTCTGGGCACACTGTCTTGGGTTTGAGTCTGTCCTGTCCCTGCCCCAGTTTAACTAATAACTCTGGAAATGGATTGCTTTCCCCAGTTTATTAAACTAAGTTCAGAAATAATATTCTGCTGTAACCATGTGCATGGAAACTTGTGGCAAAATTCCTTGTGAAACCAAGCCCTTCAAGAGCCAGAGAATTCCTTTTATACAGATGATTCATCCTTCCTTTGGAGCCATTCTGTCTTGTATCACTGCTTAGCAGCAAGCCGCACAGTCTTACGTGAGGTGGGCTCACTTTTACAGCTCTTTTGCAAGTCCTAGTTCTGTGGGTAACTTACTCCTCTGTCAGCAAAACTGTATTTTCTGTAGACAGCCAGTTCTGTGCTTGGTATGTAGTGGCTCTGGGAGAGCTTGCCTGCTTCTTACTGTCTCCACTTTAAGTTTCTACTGCTTTGGCTTGGGGAGGACTGATGTACTTCTGTACATATACCCTGCACCCCCGGATTACCAGCTTCAATTCTGTTTCTAGGTTTTGCTCCTTTTTAGGACAGTTTCTGTAGTGATAATGGATCTTCATTTGAGATCCACTTCTACTGCCTGATGTTCTTATTTCTTCCAAGATAGTTGAGATCTGGGGTAAAGCTGTATTAGAAGTGCAATTTATTTATTTACTTTTTGAATGGGACATGTCTGAGCAGTTGTTTGCAGTTGGTATGGTTGGGTGTGTTTCCTGCCTGATGTGAGTGGTGTGTTTGTTTTTTTTGTTGTTGTTGTTTTTTAAGCTTACAGGCAATCACTTGAGCTGGCTGCTAAGTAAGGGCTCAAGTGGGTTGCATACACTGTAAGGCTTGTTGAAGTGTAGAAGCTAGTGTACACAAGTTATCTTGCTCTTAGTGCAAACCGTGCTGTCAGTCATAGGCCTCTTGTGAAGCCCGAGTGTTAGTTTTCACCATTTAGCATTTGCTACACTGCTTTCTGTCCTCTCTGCAGAGGCCTTTTGCAATGCGTTTTACATATTTTGTAATTGTATGGCACATTCTAATGTCTCTTTAATTCCTAATTCAGATAGAATTAAACCAGGAATCCTGTATGCATTTTCCCTCTTGAAGTAAAATTTACTCTTTCTTTGCTTTAGGAGAAAGAAAGATTTTTGGCAATAAGCTGTTTACTTTTGTGACTGTAATACTATTTTAGTGCAAGAAGGAAAGGAAAAAAAACCACCCAGAAAAATCACTTTCTCTTTGCAGCTGTAATATATCAGAGGAAGGGAGTTTATAATGAGATTAAACAACATACACAACTTGTCCTTCTTTTTCTTTTTTCCTTGCCTGCAGTAACAAAGAACAACGTCTTTATGCCGTCAAGCTTCTGTGAAACTTCTACGGGCAATTCTGACTCAGAACCAGGTGAGCTTCCTCGTTTTTCTGCTTTTCCTCAGCCAACTGCTGTCGGTCTGTCACGAACCAAAACAGACTATTACATGATATTTTAAAAGTAAGCCTCTAACTGGGAGAATGGAAACAGTGATTCGGATCTTGCAATTATGTTGTTCACTTAATTGCTTGCTTTCCTGCTTGCTGGATGCTGTTAAAATAACAATTAACAGTCATAGCTTTGGGAGTAGGGGAGGACAACTATCCAAGCTGAACCTATTCCCACCTCTAAACTGCAAGATAAAACTTCAGGGAAATTTTCAGATATCTGCTTTGAATACTGCTCTTTTAGATATCTAAAATCAAATCAATGATGAGACTGCAACTGTAGAATCTTACATGCAGTTAGTTCCTATGTTCACAGTCTGGCATGTTTTGCTGATCACCCTTGCTCTGTGTTAATGTTGTATAGCACGCTGTTATCTTATGCTTAGATAGCATTGAGTAATGCGCTCCAAGAGCGTACTGAAAATAGTTAAACTATATGGTAAGGTGCTGAGACTATTGGTTGTTTTCCCTTCCTGAGTGCAGCTGTTACGCTCCTTAAAACATAATTATGTTATACCTTGTAAGATAATGAAAACATCTGCAAGTTCTCGGGGAACTCATTTTTTTAATAATTCTGGATTTATGAAAGTTTTCTATTAAAATATTTTTTCTAAAAGCCTGAACTTCAATAAGTGAGTACAACTATAGGAATTTCTATGGTCATTTTACCATAAAAGCATAGCTAATGGAATTAAAATAAATTAATACTATGTTTAATGTATTTCTGATAATTAGTAGTAGGGTGCTTATTGGCAGCTGTTGCATTCAATCATGCTTTTGATTTAGCCTTTTCCTACTTAAAGCTGCTATTTCTTTTTTTTTTTTTTTTCTTTTACTTTCATGGAAGGAAGTTTGTTTTCTGTGAAAATGCGCTATGTTTCTCTAGAAAAACAATTTTCTGTTTCTTTCTTGCAACAACTTGTGTTTGTCTTCATGATGTATATTTGCTGTAATGTTCACTGGAAATTTAGACTTATTTTTGGTAGAAGGAAATCTGTTCTTTGGAAGTATCTTTCGACTTTGCATTGGGTATTTATAGAGCTTGTGAGTTGTTACACTGGGGAAGGCAGGAGCAATTTTATGACAGATTGTCTGAAAGTATGTTCTTCGTTTCATCTATGTCCCTGTAACTTTGGATTTTGCTTCCAGAGGAAAAGAGCAGTGGATTCCGGCTGAAACCACCAATACTTATCCATGGTCAGGCACCTAGTGCAGGTAAGTTCAATGTTTTCAGCAGCAATGGAAGGGAACTATGGTAGTTCAAGCAGCTTATCTCACGTAGGAGTTTTTTCAAACTACTGTTGCTACTGGAGATTGATAATACTTCTGTTTATGCAGGAAAAAAGCTCTGGAGTGGTTATGTCCATATCCACCATGTAATGTGTATAGATACATTAGAATTTTAGTTTGGATCAGTCATGCATTTCTTGAATGAATCTCCCAGTTGTCTCTGCTTAGCATGCTTTGGCTTGCTACTTAGAGTAGTCCTGCACTGCAGGGAATGAATTCCTTTAGTATCAAGCTGGAACAAAAGACGCATTCCAGGAGCACGCTGAATAAGTTCCAGCCATTAATGGGCACCGAGTCTGGGACCAGATTAGAGCAAGTCTGAAGCAGTCATCCACCCCCACTTCCTCCCCTCTCCCTGGCTACTGCATATAGTGCAGATGTCGGGTTCTGAACCTATTCCGCTCTACAGCTTTCTCCTGTTGAGCTTCCTGTTTGCTAATGTAGACCTAGCCAGTATGGGATGGACATTAATATTACAGCTCCATAGGAGTTTAAGGAAATAAAACTGATCTTTTTAATGGAAGTCATTATTCTTCCCACAAATAAAGTGAACAGTTTTCATACAAATAACAAATAATAAATTATTTTAAAAAAGAATTTTCAGATTCGACTTGCATTCTAGTGAAAAGTTGATGCGTGAACATTTGGACATAGGACAGTGTATATTTTTTGTTGTGTTGTACTTTGAACATAAGTGGCTTTTGTTGTTGCAAAATATTCAAGAGTTGCTATGGGTAACTTCTCTCACAGTATTTTAGTGGATACAGAGTTCATTGGTTTTCAGTGAAGAAATCTGAAATTTGGGGGATTTCCATAGCTTTCTAGAGTTGATCTTAAGATTTTTTTATTATCATTTTTTTACTAGGTTTTTTAAAGGTCAGTTGGCTTTCTGAATTAGAGCTATATAAAAGAATTGTAGTGCCTTATATTATCTTTCTACACCAAACCAAAGAGGCCAGGTTAGTTCTAAGAGCCAGTACATCTGACTGTATGAAGAATGGAGAGGGGGGGAAAAGTCATTTACCACTATCTGGAATTGACTTTGCTGGAAGTAGAAAATAAGGCTCGGGGGGGGATGTATAGCTGAGAATTACTTCAGTGAATAAATGGGATTGCTCTGATACTGTTCGTTTTTTCTTTCATTTTATGACCTTTATTTCTGAGTCACTGTCACAAATTTTCCTTGTATGCTTCCATGGTTGGGGTAGAAATTATATTTAAAAATTTATTTTAAAGCTAGGAACAAAACAATTGTCTTCTCTCTTTCAGAATAATTCTTTCTTGGGGCCTGGTAATGGGGGGGCAAACAAACCCAACTTTTTGAATGTCTAGTCTTCCATTATGTGTTCTATTGGAAATGCAGAAAAGGTTAGATGAAATTGAATTTTTCAACTTTAAAGCATTCTAGCTCTTGAAAAGACTTTCCACTTGCAGGTCTCCCAAGTCAGAAACCAAAGGAACAGCAGCGGAGTGTGCTACGTCCGGCAGTATTACAGGCACCACAGCCAAAAGCTTTCTCGCAGATAGGTAAATAATGTATTTGCTTTCCAGAATATTGCGGACAGAGAACAAAAATGCTAAATCTGTTTAGTGCAAAAGTCTGTTTTCACTCAGCAGCTGCCTTTCTTTTCTGAAAGGAAAAAAATAGAAAAACAAGTATCTTAAATGTTAAGTATATCTGCGTTAGGTAAAAAATAATAAAATTTTCAGTACTTATATGTGATTGCTGTCTTAAACTGCCAGGCTCTGAACTTTAGTGTAGTTGATGCTTGATTTTTTTTTTTTTTTTTTTTTTTTTTTTTTTTTTTTGGAATAAAAAGACATTTAAGGGTCTTTTGGATTATAAAGACATTGAAGATTGGCCGTCTCACATTACAGTGTTGATCATGATGTAATAAGCTACTGTTGATCAGTTGAGCAATAGTGGTAGACCTTAGCTAGCTGCAAAGTGATATAATGCCTGAATCACTAGACAGCGCCTCTGGGGTGGGGATCTTGCTGTAGCTGGGACTTTGAGCTTAACTCTTCATTCTTAGTTTATATAGAGTATGCTTATTGTGGTGTTATCAACTTAATATAGCTAATAGAAATAGGTGTGATTGGAGACTGGAAGTTTAAAGGAAAAACCTGTTCAGTGTCCATGTCTCCTAAACTTCTATTCCCTAGCCCAACCCCACCAGCCCTCCGCCTTCCGTTATTTTGAAGTTTAGTTGAACTTGGACAAGAACAACTTCAGCTAAAGTCGAATCTGACATAGAGCCAAACATCACTAGCTTGATTTCTAGGCACGCCTCTTGGCACAGGTTGAATTCTGTAGAGCTTAAGTACTAAGGCTTAAGTATTGGGGTATACATTTTTTGTATTTTATATAGTTTTCAGCAAGAGTTTAGTGTGTAAGCTGATAGTTTAGTCCAAAGCAGAGACCTGCTGTACATGCACAGTGGGGCAATGTTATATGTGTGCATGTTTTTGTGGACTTAAGAAAAAACAAAAAACAGCATGCAATTTACTATAGAAAACTTGCTTCTTTTGGGACACTCTAAATGTCTACAGAATTAATGTCAGTTTTGTCATTCCATATTGCAGTCCTCAGCAGCGGGACCAATGGTGTAAATATCTCACCAGATTCTGCAGCCACACCAGAATCACTAAGTAATGCAACACTGAAAAGTTCTGACTCTGAAGACAAGGTGAGTTTGAAAAGGATTCAAAGGACACTCAATATGGAAGACTTTAAACAACTATTCTCCGAGTAGAATCCAGTTGTTTTTGTAATGTGAGTCCAGTTTCATCAGCAATGGGCTCCCTTATCTACCTATACATTGGTAGTGCACTTTAGAAGCAGTAGCAGGTTTCATACTGTTGTAAATAGTATGCTATGTTACCTTTACTAAATCAAGAAAGGTAGCATAATGTTACTGAATCCAAATACTACAGTTCAGGGTGTTTTTTTGTCATAACTACTTTCCTCTTACAAAATATCAAAGAATAAGCAGTTCTACTCTTGTTTTTTTCTGTTGAGCCCTCTAGCTTTGTTTCTAGTCCTACTGTAAAATATTTCTGGTGCTTGAGTGATGCCTTTCCCAGTTCATGCCTGTTGCTGTTTGCCAATGTTGGCATTGATATTCTGTAATTTAAGTGTCATGGTTCAGTGGACTGATAGTCAGAAAACTGCTTTTTTCTCTGTTAATACTGGGGGTGGGGGTTGCCAAAAAAAAGCTGTCAACCCATGGCCCATGCCAGGTCTGACAAGAGCTCCTGTCAGGCCAGAGAAACTGGGAAGCATTTTTAGAACTTACATTCCAGTCAATAGGTTTTGGTTTCGAGCTGTCTTGATATTCGTAGTCAGGATCGACCACCTGCCTGCGGACGCAGTACTGTGCTTTGTTTGGGACTCCCCAGTATAAGGCAGACACTGACGAACCACCCAGATGATTAGTGGCTGGAGCACATGATACCTGATGAGAGGATGAGAAAGCTGGGTATGTTCTGCTTGGACAAGAGAAGACTGAGGAATGGAAACTGAATTTTTCTTCTCAGCTACCTAGTATGCAATGAAAGAATGAGGCCACAAGCATAATTTACGGTGGTGGTGGGATTCCAGTTGAATATTAGGACAAAACTTTCACATTTAGAGCAGTCAAACATTGAAACAGGTTACACAAATTGTAGGACTTCCATCCTTGGTGTGTTTGAAACTTGACTGCACAAGGCCCCAGGCAGCCCAGTGTAACTTTGAAGTTGGCACTGCTTTGAGCAGAATTTGAACCAAATGACGTTTAGACATCCCTTTGAACCTTAACTATTCTGTGATTCTTTAAGAAAGGTTCTCTAAAGAAGAACAGAATTTTATTTATTAATGTAAAATTTATCTTGTAGCTGGGGAGATGTTGCTGGATTGTCACTGTAAATGACTATGTGACTCACCATGTCAGAATGTTCAGGTTATTGCTGTTAGCTATGCTGGGATGTGGTCAAATGGGACATATCACTGTCCCCATGCTGTTTGGAAGAGGCTGCAGGCTAGGGAGGAACATTGCAGCTAGTGGCAAAAAAGTACCACACTACACAACTGCAGGCTTCCATGGCTTCTGTTTTGCAAGACCAGGAATTTAATTTGTATGAGTCAGTGTATGATTCCAGCAGAAATTATTTACTTCCTTGGAAGTATGGGGCTTGTACTTTCAAGCTGAGAAGTCTTTTATTGAGAGAAAAAATCTCCTGTTTCCATATGTGTATGGCTATGTTCAGGTGGGTGTCATTTTTAGTTCCTTCCTTAGCGAGGGGTAGAAGGGATCATGGAGGCTTCTTGCTAAATGATTATCCCCCCCAAGAACAAACACTAGTCAAATACTTATCCACATAATAAAAATGATTGGGATACCTCTGGCAATGACTTTTTCTCTGCTGGGCCTCATGCATTCTGCGGTTGTTGAAGCTGAACACAAATAGTTTGTGGTCATGTTGACTATTTAAGTATTAGGATATTGCTTAGCCCAAGAGCTTCTCCCTAGCTTGTACACTGAGATAGAGTTCTGCAGGCAGCTTTCCTCACTTTCTGTGACTGAGTGCAGCAGCGAGGCCTTTCTCATGTTTTAAACCCTTACTGAAGTCAAACAAACCGAAGCAACCAAACTCTCCTTTGTCGGAGCGCAAGACTGGGAGTGCAGGCCCCTGCATTGAGAAGCTACACTGCAAGTTTCACAAGGTGGCTGATAATCTTTTTTTTTTTTTTTTTTTAAGAAAAATACTGTTCAGCTTTCAGCAGGTGAACTCTTTATCCGTGTGTTTTCCAGAGCCATTTTAAGAGGCAGAATCAGCCAGGCAGATAAAGATGTTCTAGATGAGCAGTTTTATGTGCCTGTTCAGTGAGCAGACTTTGCACATAAAACCTTTTATAATGCACAAAAATAGCCCAAAGCCTAGGAGTCACAACTCTTACTTCTACTGGTTAATCTTCACTGTTGTGCTTGGAGCACTATGATTACAGAGGAACAGTGTGTGTGTTTCGGTTGCTGTGTTTCAGACCGGGTCTCATTCTACCCATTTTTTTAGGCCCATAGTTTAATTAGCTAATTTCCTGTGGCTTACAATGTAGTCACTGATGGGAGGCAGCCTTTTCTGAAGAACAATTGAGAGAAGGCTCCTGGTTCAGGGGGAGTAAGTGACAGATGACTTCTATCACTTTCTTTGTTTTCAATTATTTCTTGATTCAATAGTCATAATTGGCCTCATGCTGATTTTTGTTAATTACTGAAATTGCCGGAGACTGTAAGATGTCTTATAAGATGTCCTACAAATAAGTGAATTTGTGTCAAATATCTAGGATTAATGAGAATTACTGTAAAGGAAGAATACACAGTTACTTTAATGTCTGTTTTTGTTTAAAAAAGATTGGTCTTAATAATCTAGGCTAAAGCTCTCATTTTTTTTTTTCTTTAGGTGAGAGAATGTCAGAAAAAAGAATCTAACAACACTTCAGATGATGACAGCTGTGAGAAGGCAGAGCTCAATGCACAGCAAGCATTTGTATTTGGGCAAAACTTAAGAGATAGAGTTAAGGTAAACACATTTGTTATCTTGACTGAGAGTTGTTGACTTTAAGTTAGGATAAGAAACAGTGGAACAGATTATTTGTTGGCATATGTATTGCAAACAGATATGTTTATGAAGCTGTTTTAATCCCATTATACAGTGGCTTCAAGCTTCCATGTACATATCAAAAATAGGAGCTGTGAACACAATTCAGTTGGCTTAGTAAAACTAGTCTTCCAGTCATTTAATAAACAAATGTTACTGTTTAGTTTAAGAAGCTTTTTCAAAAATAAAAGCAGCTACTATGGTCATAGACAACATCTAAAACTCAGTGTGATTAAATGTTTTTTTTATTCTTACCTTTTGGGCCAGAATTGAGTTGAAATGCATTCCTAAGATACTCACTTGCAACAAAGATTCCACAGAACAGGGGAAAAAAAGAAACAGGACATCATGGGTTCAAACCTGTGCATGGGGTAATTGACTTGGGCTGTTAGGACCTCCTGTGCAAGACTGAGAAAGTGCAGTACTGGGACGTAGACTTCTGTGGTTTTAGTGCAGAAGGTTTGTGGATGGAACTTTGTCTTGGTAAAGAATACTGATAATTTCATGGTTGGTAGTTGAAACTAATAAATTTATTTATTTTTATAGCTAGGAGATGAAAGTGATGAAACTGCTGATGTGCAGAATGCTGGCCTTCCAACATCAGACACACCTTCTGCAACAAATTATTTTCTACAATACATCAGTTCCAGGTGAGACTACAGAGAAACCCTATAGGACAGCTTTCCTTAATCTATGTACAAAATTATTTGTGATTCTGTTCTTTACTGGATGCAAGGTTAATACTGGGTCAGTGTGAACAAAGGCTTCAGAAGCCTGAGGTGATTCAGATTTTATTTGTTTTTTTGCCTTTTATTTCTCTCTTATCATGGATACTCTCCCCCACCCTCCATCCCCCTCCTGCAAAATGCATCAGGAGGATGCTTTTTCTAGAAGAACTGTGTATTCACCAAGGAAGGTGTTAAAGGCTGAGATTTGATTGTAATGTCAAAGCCTCCCCAAAAAGTTTCACGGCTAGTCTAATAAAAGGTATTACTGCTTCCTGCTACCTTTTCTTCAGTTGTGATATTGCAAGTGTTTTAATTCTTTTCCTGACTTTCAGAGAAAATTGACCTCTTATCTCTAAGGGACAAAAAAAAACCAACAGAGAAATCATAAATCCTAGATGGTATTAAGAGGCAAGCCTGAAGACTAGATGTCTTGTTCTTTGAGTTTGCCATGCATGTAGAATACTGTTAAGAACAGTATGTGATATGATTAAACAGTTAGCCCTCACCTAGCATTCTGCATTTTTCAACATGTAATTAGATCTGTCTAGGTAAAATATTTACAGTGAGGAAAATCACTTGCTCTTACTCAGAATTCTCATTCTGCAAAAACATGTGCTCTTGTGTTGTCTCATGTTACCAAGTTGAATTAAGTTTTGCTTTTGTTTCTTTGGAAGCCAGTAGTTGATTTTTAAAGCCAGTGACAGTTGTTCATGTTTTAGGAATTTTATCAGTAAAGGATAAATAGATTTTTTTTCTGACTAAAGAAAGATTGGGGTTTTGTCTTCCTTCCAGTCTAGAGAACTCTACGAACAGTGCAGATGCGTCCAGCAACAAATTTGTTTTTGGACAGAACATGAGTGAACGAGTCCTAGTAAGTAATTTTCTCAGTAGTTTGTGTTATGGATTCCCACTCTGGAAATTTGAGAGACTTTATTGTCACTGAAGCAGGCTTTTCTGTCAGTGGTTTACCTTGTACTACCTTTTTCAGTGTAATCTGGTGGGTTTCATTATGAGAGGTTGTCTGTATTAATTGTCTGCAACTGCAGAACTCTCCAGGATTTCCTGGCGAAGCACTACCAGTGTGAGGAGATTGCATACCTTCTCTATAGAGCTTGTGGTTCTCAAATCCAAGCACTTCAGATGTCACACAGCTTGCTTCTCTTTCAGTGGCTTCTTCAATATAAGTATTTGAGCATATCTCATGCTTGCTGTCCTCCAAATTGAGAGAAGTTCATTAATGTGACTCCCCCAATGATGGCATTTCAAGTCCAACAGTATGGCAGCTACAGTTGAACAGTAGCTGAAATTGTTCTGGTTTGTTGAACACAGGGTTGAAATTCAGTTTTGAGTCAAGGGAAAAATGATTGTTTTTAGGTCAGGCTGCATTTGACTCCATGGTCAGGGCAGCAGGATAGTTTATACTGTGGAAGCATGTCATCTGTGGGATTTTCCTATTTTTGTATGGTTTATAAATACTAGGGGCTTCTTTCAGTAATTGCTCAATAGTCTTTTTCTGTAAAACAAAAATTAACGTGTATGCTTTCTTCTGTTTACCTCCTCTTATTTTGTGAAGAGTCCACCAAAATCAAATGATGGTAGTACAGAGAGTAATAAGGAGAATGCTGCTACAGAGTCTGGGTCTGAATCATCATCTCAGGAAGCCACACCAGAGAAAGGTGAACACTAAAGTATATTTTTAGGAATGGTAGTTAATCCTTGTTTAAATGACTGCATTTTTTTTCAATATCTTACTGCTTTATAAGAACTTGTGTTGCCTTTATTGCCCCCTGTAACCAACACTTAAAGGTACTGGCTTGGGATGGGGAGGTAGCGTGTTGGATGCTATAGATCCTCTGGTCCTATTGTCTTTAAATACGTACAGGCTATGCTGGCATTTTCATTGTTGTTCTACGGTATTGGGGTTGTCTTAAGCAGAATGAAAGCAGCAGGAATTAACAGAGAAGCTACTTGGACCTATAGATTTTAGAAGAAATGTGGTTACCCGTTTTTTAACAATTCTGCTACTCTTCCAGTGTCTGAGTAAAATGTATATTGTGTTGTGTGGGTGCACCAAATGTAGTGTTTGAACCAGGAGCTGTCTGCCGAGTTCTAGACTTCTGTGATTCTTCAAATTGGCAACATTTTCAGGAAATTTTGTCAGCTATGAGTTTTCTCCAGCAAACTGCTTGTGAGCCAGTGTGAGAGTGGAAAATGAATCATGCCTTACATGTGTAGGTACAACTGTGTAGCTGGTAGCAGTACCAGCACTGCTCGAACACCTACAGATATGGATGTGTCTGTGTTCTAGCAAAGGTTTTGCATAGTTGTATGTAGAAAAATTGTAAGTGTGTGGGGACAACATTTTCAGTAAGTTGTCTCCTGTCCTTTACATCTTCATGTGCTTTTAAAGCAAGTCTTGAAGACAGATTGCTTTAAACTTCAGATCTATTTCTATTCTTCTCTTCCTGTCTGTCTTCTGTACTGTATTTCTCTAAATTCTGGTATACTTGTGAGACCTTTATAAATCTTCAATAGTTATATGCAAATTGTTCTCAAAATAAACTTTCAAAATGTTGTTCAGCTAATAATATTTCAGAATCACTGGCAGAGTCTGCAGCAGCCTATACTAAAGCAACAGCAAGAAAATGTTTACTGGCGAAGGTAGAAGTGATTACTGGGGAGGAAGCTGAAAGTAATGTGTTACAGGTAAGAAACTGGTGTTCAGATTCTTGCTTGAATTAGTGATCTTTTAGAAGAACATTCAGTCAAGATTCAAAGCTTTCTGATTTCAACAATGATTTATTTCTCATTGCAGTTGTTCATTAACTTAAATATGTTTATTAAATATATCCCTAAGAAAAACATGCAGGGCTCTGATGTAAATCTGAGAGGTATATACCCCTCCCCCGTGTCCTCCATTTGTAGTTTCTTACTATTGATTCAGTCAACGGTTATGCTATGGAGGTATATTTTTTGTTACAGATTCAGTGCAAGTTGTTTGTTTTTGATAAAAACTCTCAGTCGTGGGTGGAAAGAGGTCGAGGACTTCTGAGACTCAATGATATGGCTTCAACAGATGATGGAACCCTACAGTCTCGACTGGGTAAGAGGAACCGTAGGAAGCGAGTTACTGGGTGACAGTCTGTGCTGCTTTCACAAGATGCTTCTGTGACAGATATAACCCAAAGTGGCTACTACTATCGTAGTTATAGCAGCTCAGAAAGCAGTTTGGACCTTTTCTTTTGCTTCATTTAACAAGTGTATCCTCCATAGAGAGGATCTTTTCAGAGCCTCTTATTGTAGCCAATATGTTCCAGTTACTTCTGGAATATTCTTTTTTTCCTCCCTCTAAAAGCAAGCTGTATTTTGCAATTACAGTATTTGACTAGAAATTACAGTAATGTTCTTCAGATCTGAACTCTGTGCTCTTTGGGACTGGGCACTTGTGAGGTCAGTCTCTTCTTTGAGTAGTGCACAGTCATTCAAACTGGCAGGAATTTGCATTAGCCTGAGGTTATCAGCTCAGATCAGTGAATAGTGATTAATGACTTTGATCTGTGTTGTATTAACATATGAGATTTTGGGCATGTTTAATTGTCTAAATATCTTTAGACGTGTCTGATACTCTTTAATAGCCTGCAGTCTTCTGATTAACAGTCAAGACAAGACCCCTATTTTAAGAGTTTTTCCCTACCTGATATTCCTTGTAAAGAGACTTACAGACACTTATTTTAAAAAAAAGTCATCTTGGCTGTTCTTGAGCTTCCTGTTTTGTCTTTTTCCACCTAACTAATATTCTGTGTTGGCTCTAGTGATGAGGACTCAGGGGAGTCTCAGGTTAATCTTAAATACCAAGCTTTGGGCTCAGATGCAGATTGACAAAGCCAGTGAGAAAAGTATCCGGATCACAGCCATGGATACGGAGGACCAGGGAGTTAAAGTTTTTCTTATATCAGTGAGTACTGCTTTTTTTTTTTTTTGCTTACCACCTAATCTTCCCCCCCACCATGCACTCGTGCATGCACCAACCCACCCAGCAGATAACTGGCTTGACAGAGTTCTCCTGTCCGAAAAGCGTTACTAGTTTTCAAGAAATTCCACTTGGAAGGCTGCTCTGTGCTATCCAAAGCATTGACGTGGAATTGTGGAAACTGTTCTGTGCATATTCAAAATGTAGCTGCAGTGTAAGATTAATGCTAATTATCTTTTAACAAGGAAAAGAGGAGGCATTTCATAGAAGTCTATGTAATAGCCTAATAAAAGTTAGATCTACCAGAAGTTACATAGCATGAGAGAACTGTCACTGTCTACAGCCTGGGTGGACAAAATGTTCTTAACAGATACTTAACGCTTCATTTTTAATTGGCATGTGTATTAGTAGTAAGACAGAAAATGTTTTAACTTTGGTTTTCTTTTAAGATAGAGTATTCCAAGCAGTAACAGGCCAATGAAACTGATTTCTGTGCCTGGTAAATGGGGTAATAGCGATCGCAATTGAATTACTAAAACGTTTAAGTTGTGATACAATCAGCAAGAAAGAGTGGTCATTCCCTAATATCACTAAGAGAATTTATAGAATTTGAGAGGTCTGACCACATTTTATTGACCTAGTCTGGATCTACACAAGGCATTGCTATGGGATTAAGTGTTCTCATAGATCAGAAATAAGAGAACAACAACACATGGTCAGATTTGCCTCTGACATTAGGTTTGTAGCACCAGGATCTGGAGTCCCAGGGTGGAACTAATGGTACCAAATATACATTAATGAATAAAAGAGCAAAGCAACAAGATAAGTAGGTAACTTCCCTCAGCATTTTTCTCTAGACTGAACAAATTTGAGTTAAATTGTCATCAGGTTATTCACTATTAATTTTAGCATTGATAAAATGTATCTTATATGGAATAATTAATTCATTACAGCTCATTTCAGGGGAATTGTGCAAATGTAGAGGTAGCTATGAGTGACAAACTATGGGGGAAAAGAACCACAGATTTTTTTTATGAAAGAAACTGAGAAGTGGTGGTGTTACCTTAAAAGTAACTTGGGGGAATGTTAAAGGTACTTAGTGTGAGGAATTCATTGACATAGTGAAGACCAAGTTTTGTAGTACTCAAAGGAGTTGTCTTTTAAATAGATAATGTCCATTAAATGCTTCATTTGGGCCTAAAAATTCTTCACTTGAAGGCCTGAAGTAGCCATTAACCTTTGAGAATTTAGAAAAAATATTCTGTAGAACGGGTTGTCACAAATACTTCCCTCTGGAACAACTGGCCAGTATAAGAGTGTAATAAACAGGAAAAACATGCAGTCAGGCATGAGATTCGTTCTGTTTTCTCATTATATCTTATGTTAAAATTTTATACAGTATGTTATGAAACAGTTAAGTGACTTGATTGATTAACAGATGTGTGAAGTTGAGTGATAGCAAACCTAGAAAATCTTATGCAAGACAGTTTTTAATGGTCTTTTAAATTAGACTTAAGCTTTTAGGGGTGTCAGGAAAGGTGTGACTCCTGGATGAAGAGGGTGGCATGTCATTCTTTACGAAGTTGGCTAGTGCTAGTTATGTTAGCCAGAGAAGGTTGGTGCTGAGCAGAGGGGAGTATGCTTTTATTATCAGAGTTGAATATATCTGGCATTTTACCAAGTATTCCGCAACTAGTTCTGATATAGTTTGAAAAACCCCGTATGGGAAAACTGAAAGGTGGGATGCGAAA
The DNA here is from genome assembly GCF_036370855.1 of Dromaius novaehollandiae. NCBI lineage: Eukaryota > Metazoa > Chordata > Aves > Casuariiformes > Dromaiidae > Dromaius > Dromaius novaehollandiae. The sequence goes on along the minus strand of NC_088122.1, from coordinate 3,528,702 downwards.
TGTTTGGCATGACTGCCCTCTATTACGTAAGGAGTTGTAACAGAATAAAAAATTGCTTACACCTTTTTCTTGTTTTTGAATATATATATATATATATATGTATACATATACATATTATATATATGTATATACATATAAAACATAGGCAAGCTCTAAAGATACAGGGCAGTTGTATGCTGCATTACACCATCGGATCTTGGCTTTGCGGAGTAGAGTGGAACAAGAGCAAGAGGTCAAGAATGTAGCACCTGAGCCAGAGGTAACGCAATCAAATGAGGAAGACAGTGATGATGATGTCATTGCACCTTCAGGATCGGTTGGAAGTGGTAAGCAAGAAAGACACCAAATTTCCTGGTTCTCCATACCTTTTTATCCTTTGTCCTTTAAGGCAGACTGTCCTCTCTGCAACTATATCCCATAGGTGTACTTCTGATCTGTTACTTCTCCCAGATGTTTCTGGAATAAGACTTGTTGCATGAATTGCCTTTTTGAGTGCAAATATCTATAGCTATTTCTGCAGACTGGTGAAAAGGCCCCTGTGCTTGTTCCATCTACTCTCACTTACATGTCATGGTTTAGCAGCATTGATCTGTGCTTCGGTTAGTTCTAGTCTTGTTTACTGGACTTTTAAGGGGTGGTTTTAAATTTCACTTTTGCCTTCAACATGGCCAAGGCTTGCACTTAAAACATGAGATGACTCTCTTGGGCCACTTCTAGTGGGCAGGATCCAGACTGATCTTTGGGTAGAGAGCTACTTGGAAAGCAGAAGGTTATAAAAGGGACATGGAAAGAATGTATTTGATTTAGTTGTATGTGAGGGGACCATAGTGATTAAAAAGATACTAGTCATCAGTTGGAGGAAAGTTTCCTTCTGTACTCTTGACTGGAGTCATCTGTGCTTTGCCTTTCTGTGGCTTAGAACATTCCACCTTTTACTGTGACTAGTCCTCCATCCTGATTTACAGCAGCAGAAGAGGGAAACGGGCATGAACAAAAGCAGCGGGTGCACTTGGAGAGGCAGTTCTGGTGGAAACAGTGGCAAGGTTTTTCAGCTCTGGATGCTATTGAGATCCCAAAACCAGATCGGTAAAGAACATAAAATTTTTCAGCAGACAGAACTTAGTCTGGAGAGGAAGAAATAAGAGGAAAACCTCTACCGTTCTCACCTGTCACTGAAATCCTGAATCTGAGACTTCTCTAGGCTTCTCAGAATGGGGTCCCCTAGTGTAAGGTGAGCAACAGAAGACAGGTATTTCTTATGACAGAGAACTACTCTCTTTGTTTCAGGTCCTAACGATGAAGGTGACGGGCAGAACGTTGGCAGCACATAGCAGAAGTGAGCCGATCTGCTTGCAAGGCTGCTATGAACACCATCTTGCAGGCATCTCTCTGGATACCCCAGGCCAGCTATTGTTTCAGGCAGTGTTGAAAGCTCCAGGACTTAAGAACTGTGCATCCCTGTTCTGTTTGTTTGGTTTTTTGGTCTGGATCAGTAGATTCCACACAAAAAAAGCAGACTTGGAAACTACCTGAATGTGGTTTGGGACGTGAAAGCTCATCATATTGATGAGCCAAAAAAAAAAAAATCCAAACATTTCCCCTCTTCCCTGTATAATTGAAATGGCACATTACAGCTTGTCACAGCTTTTCATTGGGACCTTTTGACTGTTTCTTCAGTAGTTCATGTCTTGCAGGCCTCCGAGATAGAACTTTCCAGCACGGTTCCAACTTGAATTCTGCTTTCTTATCCCCTATTTCCCCTTATGAGTTTCTGCCAGCTGCAGGGACACCCTGTTCTGCTCAGTTCCTATGCTCACTGACTGCCCTTTGGGTTCATTCTCTTCTGGACTGCAGACGGGGCAGCTTATGTTTTTACCTTTTAATCCCAACATAGGTTGTGGACACTGTTGTTCCCCATATAGTGGGTTTGTAAACAGAGAGGAAAAAGACATTGTGGTTCACCAGGAAGGCTTTTTAATGTGTTAATGGGAGACTCTAAAGTCCACAGGATGTTTTGCTAACTCCTTTCTTCCCATTTCCATTATTATTATTTGGGGGTTTATATTGTGGTGATACTTTTTTATTTTAGTTTTTCAATAAGATGCTCTTGTGTGTTGAAAAAGTGAAACTATTGTTTTGTACTGTTCTTTTCTGTTACTATTTAAGGGAGAGCTAAGCCACTATATATGATAGATGTTGCATACAATTTTTCTTAGAAAATTATATGTTTTTGTGGCTACAGTAAAGTGTAGGAGGCATACAGGTTAAACCTTCAGAAAAGTTGATGAGGAAACAGTTGTTTGCCCTTGGAAGAATAAAGTAGGCTCATGTGATGAGCTGGGTCAGCCATTAAAATAAATCTGTATAAAAGCAGCTGTCATTTAATGGCTTGATTCAACAAGCTATTTAAGCACTTGCCTGACTACCATATGTGAATGATCTTATTGAAGTCAATGCAACTATTCATGCTTAAAGTTGAGTACCTTTTTAAATATCTTGCTGAATGAATGGCCTTAAACAGAAAAAAAACTTTTAACCCTTCCTGTCCCTATTCTGTTTCCTGAAGTCTTGCAGCATGAACAAAAAGGTAATATTGCCAGCTCTGAATAGTTTGGGCTGAAGGATATTGTATTCTGTTCCACCAAAATAAAAGCAAGAACATGTTTTCCTGTGTGTAATTCTGAAGTACTCCTGCTGTAACCACAATTTACTTTTTGCTTTGGATATTTTCTAATTATTTGGGCCTTTTGTGTGAAAGTTGAGTTTTATTTTGTTATTAAAACATATGGTATATTCTTCTTATCCAGCAAAGTTGGAATTTAATAGTCACCTAAGAACAGTGACTAGGTCATTTTCCTATAAATTCTCCAAACTGTTCTATTTCCTTTGTAAATAGACTATTGGTAGATAATTTTTGACTTGCTTGCTCTTTTTCCTGTAGGTTAAGGAGATCTAAAATGCACCATTAAACGAAAAAGTGTGTGTTGGGGGGTGGGGGTGGGGAGAAGTATTTAATGTAGCATAAGTAGAAAATGAAAACCCAGATTGTAGCACAAAAGCAACTTTGAAATGATTCAAATGTCAAAACAGCCCTTATTGCCTTTATATTAATGAAAACATACTTTTCACTGGGAGTCCAGAGAACATTTAATTTTACTCCTTGTCCATTGCTAACTGTTGTTGGAGACTTCAGGAATTGGGGGACATTGTTTTGTTTGTTTTTTGCATTGTGATATCTGGACTGTCTGCTCATGAATTTCTCATTTTGCTTTTTTCTCCTTAGTTGTGGGTGTCCCCCCCCCCCCTTTTTTAACCATGCACAAACATTGCACTCTTATGTAGCTAACTAACAAAAAATCTAGCATGTTCCTTAATACCTACACAACTGTTCTTCTGCATCATGTGTTTTGGGGAACTTCGGTATTTTCAAAGAAGTGATCTGCATTTTGGATCTCGGATCTTTTTACACTGATACTCAGATTTAAACTGCTCTCCTCAAACAAACTTTTAATGTCAAGCTTTTCATTGTCAGCATAAAGATCATTAAAATTAATAAGGTGTCTTGATCAGCAGGGCCTAATTGTGGAAAAACAGGTGTTATTTCCTGGTCCCCAACTCTATTAATTTGGGGATCTGTGTAGAGTCTGACTTTGAGGTGCTTTACCTAAACGTGAATGAAATTGGTGGTGCATGAAGATTCAGAAGAACGGAATAAGCATGTTTGTTTTGATGGAGTTTAGTGGTGTTACAGAGTCACCTATAGCATTCATTAAAAAAAACCTGGCAGCTATTTACTGATACAAATTTACTTCAGATGGAAGCCTTGCATATATGTTTATAGTGAAGAGAAAAATATTTCATATTAGTCCAAAACTTTATGGTTTGTAAACCACTAACAGAATTGGCTATAAATTGAAGCCCTGTCCAGCAAGATGTAGGAGTGAAACTCTAATACACTTTCTGCTTTAAGCCTTAGTAAACTAGTGACAAGTAAAACCAGATAATGCCCATGTGTTTTGAAAGATCTATGTAAGATTGTCATATCAAAATGTATTTGGGAATTTCATTAAAACTTTTAACAAAAAACAAACAAACAAAACAACCCAAGCCCTGTGTTGTATTTCCTGTGCTTGGCAATGACTCTTAGAAGGGAGGTTGATAACGACTGGGTTTGCCTTGTTACAGCCATCACCTGCTGCACCCTCTGCATCTTTGCTCCAAGGTCTATTGTTAACAGATGGATTTCAGCACTTACTGCTTATCTTGTTCTTGCTGCTGACTGATGTGGCTACAAAATCTTCAGATTTCCTAGGAAAAAAAGACACTAATATCAAAATGAAGTTGAACACTTGCGTTGAGGAAGTGTTACAAGAATAGTGGTGTTATTAAAACCAAGAAAAAAACCTCCTCTATCCAGTAAATTTAAACTATACCGTGGGAAATGCTAAGATAAGAAAAAGTGGAGTTAAGACATCCTTCCATAGTCCAGTTCCCATTGCCACAATGTACAACTTATCAGAGGTAGCAGGGCAGGGAAGGATCTTGGTAAACTAGTCTGCTGCAGTTCTCCCCTGAAACCAAACTGGGCAGATTTCTAAGTTGTTAGAAGCCTGCAGGGATTTAAAAAAAAAAAAAAAAAAAAAAAAAAAAAAAAAAAGTGTAATGTCTCTCCTGCTTATTCCCAGTCTATTCCATTGCCTAGGTATTTCTAGCATTAAATAGATGCATCCCTTTCTGCAGTTAGACTGGCCTTTGTCCTCTCCCAGTGGGTACAGACAACAGTTTATTCCCTTTCTCTGTATTGAAACATGTTACATATTTGAAGATATGTTTCCCCTCAATCTCATCTAGTCTGAGCAATTCTGATTATGGTAATTGCCATAATTTGTCATGCAAGATTTCATTAAACTGACTTTTCATGGTACTTTTTTTTTTTCTCCCCTTGTTCTTTGGTCTTTCAGTGCACTGATGCTTTCTTGGTATGTTTTGAACTCTAGGCTCTATGCAGATAGCAGATAAATTTAAAGAGAATGTTACAAAGTTGTACTTTAATTTTCCAGAGTAAGGCTCCCCTGTTCCCCTTGTGAAGATCAGGACAGAGCAACAGAGGCTCTAAGACAGAATTGCTAAGCTGGACCTGCGTATTTAAGGTGACCTTAATTCCCAACTCCTAAGTTTTGATGTAGGTATAGTTTACAAAGGGGCTCAAAGATAACTTTTGTAAATAGAAGGCTTGCATTTAAAGATAGTATTCAGAGTGCCCTTTTGACTGCCTTCTTTCAAGGGTTTAAAGATATTAAAGGTGAATTTGTCATCAGGAAAATTGATAATTCTGCTGTTGAGGATGCCTTTTCTAAGGGTATATATGACTTAAAATGTATCTGACATTCAAATGAACTATTATTGATGGAGTTCAACAGCTTAACTTCAGCTTCTAATGAGTTTAACAGCCCTTTCTCAAACATAAAACCTAGAAAAACAAAGCGATGATGTCATATTTGATGTCCTTCTCTGGCTCTTAAGAGACCAGGAGGTATCAGACAAACTGCCAGCTTGGGGACCTCTGCTGCTGACACTGGCTATCCCAAGCAGTCCATGCAAATCATCAGACTAGACCAATTGTATGCCTGCCTCTGAGGACCTTGCTTTTTATACTGGTCACTGAAAAGTAGCTTATTAATTGTTACCATTGGATTTGATCAGCCCACATGGAGCTCTGGCATCTCAGTAAACCTTCTTCTAAAGAAGCAAGAAAAGTGCAAAATAAGTTTTATAACCATGGTATTTCTTTCTACAGCTCTAATCTTCCAGCACTTGCCCAGAAGAGTTGGTGGGACTCTGGTCTGATGCTTTTGACTTTGGGGATTAAACAACTTGTGGTAATTGATAAGGCTAGACAGGTCTGTCATTGCTCTAGGTACGATTATTGTAATATTAGGGCTGCTCCTTCAGTATTTGTGTAGTGCAGCATCTTGCAGAGAAGATGAAATTCCTGTTCTGAAGCATTCACATGGTAAGCTTAGGCAGCTGATATACATACAGATAGGAAGTTTATTGAGTAAGCCCATACAAAGAGCTTTGAAAAAAAGAGGATGATGGGAGATAAGTTTTGAATGTAACTTATTGTGTGTGGGGGGGGGGGGGGTTGTCTTTATTTATCATAAAAATATCAGATGAAGAAGGGAAACAACTTGCTTGCAGCTTGTAATACAATGACAAGTGATTCATTCCCTCCTCCACCACCCTCCCCCAATTTAAAAATTAAAGGAACTATAACCCAAAAGCCTATCTCTGTATTAAGTTAACTCTGTTGTGTAACAGCTGCAATGGTTTATTTTTCACTTCATTTTCACTTGCACTTTCAGTGTAAGACAGTCTGTTTGCATACAATGCTCCCTGGAGAATGGTTACAGACACTTACTATAAATAGGTAAGTTCCAGATATAGCAACATGTAAGTCAATCTAAATTAGTAAAGTTGCTCTTAAAACATCTAACTCAAAATATTTTATGATTGCAGAGGGTTAACGGTGCAGTCTATAGGTAAAGCAACTTGAGAGCTGCACAGAACTGGGCGACTTCTCTGATAGTTATGTGTGCCTGCTAGGAGCAAGGGGAGAAGTCAGGAGAAATCCTGTCCCATCCCACCCCACCCCACCCCACCCTCTGTAGAAGGTGCAGTGTGAATCAAGTGTGTGTGATACAAATACACATTCAGAAGGACAGAATACCTTGAATGCAGCTGCTTAAACAGAGTGCTATAGGTGACTGCACAGTCTTACCCTGTGCAAGACTTGATTGCTTTCGTATGTTTGTATTGTGGCAAGCTCTTAATGGCATATTGTGCTAATGCCATCATGGGTTTTCTAGTCCTGCTGTCCATAATGCTGCTGCTGCTGCCCTTCTTTAGATGTGCTTTAAAAGGACTTAGGCAGCCAGAGGAAAAAAATGCCCTAATCTTTGTGTAAACTGCTTCCTCTAATAAACTGCAAGTGAGTATGTGATCACTGGCTTTGGCTTCTACTTGCAAGAACAGCCACCTTTTTGATGGGAAACTGTGCAGCAGAGCTACTGTTATTACTGGATGCTTCAGCCTGAGACTCCCTCTATCATTAATACGCAACATCTTTCAGTTACAGAATCAGTTGGTCTTTTGAGACAGTTCTAGGATGAAGAGGACTTGACTGCTCCTGCCATGTCTAACTTGCACCCCAGCAACTCCAGCTAATCTTTAAGGTAAAGATTAGGCTAAAGCCAGGGCTGAGTACAGATGCTTAAAGCATCCCAGCACCTGGGTATGTCACATTCTGCTCTCCCTGCTGAAGAACCACTGCCAGGCAGTGCTGTAGCCTTTTGACATCCAGCACTGTTGTGCCAGAAGTAGTAATAGTTGTAAGCACTTGTTACAAGCACTACTTCTAGGCATAACTCTCTAGGGGGACTAATTACTATATTCAACCTCTTTGAACTCCTATCCCAGAAAAGGCATAGTTTGGGTGACCAGTATAATGGGAAATGCACAAGTAAAGTATTAAATAAACTGTATATATAAAAGGAAAGAAAAAAGCAGAGAGGTCAGATGAAGCTTAATTCAAGCTTTAATCCAGTTATGGATTTTAATATTGGGGAAGACACTTGGAACTGGAAGAGCTTGGTTGGAAGGGAAATTCACTGCGAGTATCACAGTATGTTGCTGAATGTTTTTATTGTCAAACAGCATAACCAAACAGATAAAATACACTTAGGCCACAATATTTATATGTGTCAAAATCTCTTTATTTTATGAGGAAAATTTAAGTAAAGATGCAAGTATAACAATGTACAGAGACAGCCAGAGAAATAAAATAAAGTCCATGAAAATTCACAAGCAATAATCAAAGTTCCATTTAATTTAACTGCAGCCCTTGCACAAGAATCCCAGCATTGAACAGTTAAAGGATCAGTGCTATCACAAATGTACATTCTTTTGGTTTATGGTCGAGCTGTCCCTGTAGGTGGGAAACGTTAAAGGGAGGCTTGCTGGCTCCCTTTGCATCATTGTAATGTAACGATGCAGCTTTTGACACTAGCTTTTGGGTTAGGATAGCAACATGCAGACAGTACAACAACAAACCTCTCCACAACGGAGAGAGGGGAAGCTGCCGCAAATCCTGAGCTGACTGAACAGCTCTTCCCGCTGTTTGGCCCACTGTGAGGAACTTCAGGCAAGAGGGCTACACCTAGGAACACATTCACTTTAGAGAAGTTTGCGTATGAAGGCCATGCAATGAATTCAGCAGAATAGAAAAGATTAGTAGACAAAGTCGCACAAGCAAGAGCAGTCAAACACTTTCCTGTTAAGAGTGCTTTGCAAGTTGCCCCTCAAGATTTAGCTTATAAAAAGGCTAGACTGTCTGTGGACTCCACAACCAAACTGGCACCCAGGGCTTCAACCAAGCCCCCAGCACCCATTACTGCGTGCCTGGGTTTTGCAACGCCAGCGGTTGCTGTCTTAGTGGCGTTTCAAGTCAAAATAACAATGTGTTAATACAGAGCAGACATTAGATTAAAAATATATATATACACACACATATATATCTCTCAACTGTGCCCATGTTTCCTCTTGGATAAAACTAGTTAGTTTCACACTAAAAGATGACCCAGGACTAAACATACATTCAAGCTGGATCTTCAGAAATCAGGACTGGGGAGTGAAACAAGTCAAACCAGTACTGAAACCACAACCAAGTCTGGCCTAAAACTGTCCGTATCTCCATATGAGAAAAGAATGGTACAGTGAAATTTAGTATGCCAGCTATGAGGAAGAAGCCTTAGGAACGGAACCAGTGCCTCAGCCCACTGCTGGTGAACGAAGGAAGAGAGAAGATGAGCTAGGGTGCTTTTATCATCTTTCTCAGCTGATTTTAAAACTCCATGCTAATCTTAGAAAGCACTTTGACCAGAGGGCCAGGAAGCAGACACACAGCAATAGTCAAATAAAAACATTTGTAGAGCTGCCCGAGTTTCATCATCTGTTATTCAAACCTGTCCGACTTTTTGGTTGTCTAGTGTCACAGCTTTGGATGGACTACGTTGATGGCTTTTCCCCCTTGCATACTTCCACTGCCCCCAGCAAAAAAACAGCCATTCCTCAGTAAATTCAGTAGTTAAAAGATGCGTTTCCTTTAGGAGTACAGTGTAATAAAATACCGGATTAATTTTTGCAACAGACTGACCATACCCTCTATTTTTCTGGAATGGAACAACATGAAATACACAGTAGATGAAAGACTAACATATCGTTCCTGCTTAATTTATATCGGTTTCCGTCTTGCCATTACACACACATTAATCATTTTGTGCTGCATCCTGACCAGGGAAAAAAGGGCAATGCCTAAATGCCTTGATTCAGGGTTTGAAGAAGGTGCACAGAGATTAAAAGGGTCAGTCTAGTTCTGGCCTAGATTCTAGCTCCGGTTCCTCTAGCCTACCCCCAGCAACAAACACTTGGGGAAAGAGGAAAATTTCTCTCCTCTGAATGCGATGTACCATCTAAAAAGCTTTAACTGTGCAAGGAGATACACAATTCTTAAAAACATTCAGATAGAAAATATAGTATATCTTTAGTGCATTTACTTTTCCATCAGTATAAAAATGAACATCACCCTAGGTAAAATGTACACTCGCAAGAAATTGCACATCTGTTTTGGACCTGTAAAACAAAAGTCTTTTATGCTCACAGACACCTGTTTGAGCCGTTTTCCCAGAGTTTGTACTGAGGTCATTTCACATAAGACACGACAAGAATTTTCACCGGGATGTATGAGCATCTGTTCCCGACCACTGACAAGGCACATGCGTATGATTAATAGGCAGTTAAAAACTGCTAACTTGTAAGCAACAAGGAAAACAGAGCCAAAGCAAACACAACCTGAGTCACCATTTAGCCAACAACCTGTTTTGCCAGAAAATACAAAGGAGGGTTTTGGAACTATGAAAATACAGGAAACCTTTCTTTTTGTATAAATATATTGGATTTGTTCAAAACGGTTGCTCGGAATGAGTTTGCTTCTGTATTTAAAGCATAACTATCTATTCCTGTAGTTCATTTCCGACTGTGGAATTAAAAACAACAAACGTTCCACATAAGAAGAGATATTTCCACATAAGAAGTGATATTTGCCATAAATAATACTTCAGCAGCTCCGTAAGACTGTACATACAAGGATCATCAGTCAGGCTTTCAGAATCCTGTTTTGCTTAAAGATGAATTTAGAAAAACACCGACGACACGAGCAGGCCGCAGCACACGGACAGGCTGCGCGAGGGCGTCGGGCAGAGGAGCCTCGTGCTGCAGCACCAGAACCACCGCGAACGACAAGGAGAGCGCGGAGGAATTGCGCGTTTTAAATACGCTCTGAGCGCCGAGGATTAGTAGAAAAATAATTACGGGCTCTCTATATTTTAAGATTTCCCAGGTGAGCGTCCTTCAGAGCTCTGCCGGCCGCACGGCGCGGGTTCTGTTTCGCACCTCTCCTCCGTGCCCGAGGGCCGAAGCACAGCCCCGAGGGAGGATTTCTGACACGAAAGGGGTTTTCCCCCCCTTTTCCCTCCGCCGCTTCCTGCTCCGAGGCGAAGCCGCCTCAGACGGCGGTGCCGAAGGGCGCCCCCCCCCCGCCGCGCCCCGCCGCGGCCGCCTCGCCGCGCGGAGGCCCCGGCTCGGCGGCGCCCAGCCGCTCGCCCTCGGCCATGCAGGCCAGCAGCGCGTCCAGGGCCGGGCGGCTCCGGCAGATCCTGGCCAGCAGCTCGCTCCCCTGCCGCAGCCGCGCGACGAGCGCGTCCTTCTCCCGGGCGGCGGCCAGCAGCCGCTGAACGGTCTCCTCGGACGCGAGCAGCCTCTCCCGCAGGGCGGCGATTTCTCTTGGGAGGAAACGGGAGAACAACACGCTCGGACGGGAGCGGGGCCGCGCGGCCGGACAGAGGACGCGCCGCCCCGCTCCCGCCCCGGCGCCCGCCGTACCGGTCCTTGGCGGCCTCCAGCGCCGCCAGCGCGGCGCGCAGCTCGCCGTCCTTGCGGCTGAGGCTCTCGGCCTGGCCGCGCACCGTGGCCTCGGCGGCGCCCAGGCGCCGCTCCAGCTCCGCCACGCGCGCGTGCAGCGCCGCCAGGTGCGCGTTGGCCTCGCGGATCTGCAGGGACGGCGGCGCCGACATGGCGCCGGGGGCGGGGCCGCGCCGCCGCTGGGGCCGCGCTCTCGCGAGACCGCGCCCGCCGGGCGCCCTGCCGCGCCATGGAGAGCTACTGGGACGGGCCCGAGGGCCAGGAGTGCCCGCGCCGCACCTGGCTCACCACCCGCCTCGGCGCCGCCGCGGGTAGGGCCCGGGGGGGACGGGGACGGGGACGGGGTCCGCTCGCGGGGCGGCCCCGGCGCTTCTCGCCTGCAGGCCGCGGCCCGGCCCGGCCCCCCGCCGGTCTCCCCGGTTCACGGCGGCCTCCGCTCCCCTCAGCGCCTGCCCTCAGCGCGGCCCGTGAGGGAAACGGCGGCAGCAGCTGCCGCCTGAAGCAGGTGCTGCGGTGAAACAGTCCCGATAATCTCATGTTTTAGAGGGTTTTTGTTTGGTTTTTGTGTGTGTGTGTGTGTCCCCCGCTCAATAAGAAACATCCTGATAATCTCATGTGTTAGAGGGTTTGGGTTTTTTTCGTTTTTTGTCCCCCCCCCGCTCAATAAGAAACAGCCCTGATAATCTCATGTTTTAGAGGGTTTTGGGGTTTTTTTTCGTTTTTTTCCCCCCATGCTCAGTAAGAAGCAGTAGAAACGGGAGCTGGTTGTGGTTCTGTAGGTGTTTTAGCGGGGAGGCGGTGGGTCCCCGGGGCCATGTCACCGCGCCGCTCACGGGAGCCGCTCCTTCGCCGCAGGTCTGGTGGCGTCGGCCTACCGCATCGTTCTGCTGCAGCCCAGCTCGGCGCTGGCGGCCTTGCAGATGGCGGCCACGGACAGCGTGACCATGGGTAAGGCCCGGCGTCCGCCTCGAGCGAGCGTTACGTTCCTGAATGAACCGGCCGCTTCTGAATCTGTTGGTCCACCGTGACCTCCCAGAGCAAGGAGTTGCACGCAGGGACTTCTGCTTCTGACTCTGGCTTTATGGTTGTGTTTGGTATCGATTTACTTCCAGCGTATCCCTCCAAGCTGTATAGGTATTTTAAAGGCAGAAGTCTGGAGCCAGAATGGTAAAATGGCTTGAAACATGCACATGCAGTGCAAGAGAGCTGATATTTCCTTTTGCTGCCTTCTCCCCAGCACACTACTTATTTATATGTTTTTATTATTTATATGTTAGTCATTGTTTACATGTGGATAATATTTTCTGCTGCATAATGTAGTACCGCTAGTTATATGGGTGATGGCAGAAGAAGCTCCTGGATTAAATGCTTGGGCAGAAGAGCAGCCAGCTCAGGTTAGGCTGAGCATACATCTGTGTCAGTCTCCCACCCCCGTGCTGAATGCTCCAGGAACAATATAAGGATCTATACTGTATTCTTTATTTAAAGCTTAGACAACACGTTTCTTTCAGTCTAGAGTAAAAAGTACATATTTTCAGTATTTGTGTATCTGTCTACAACAGAAATACAAAATAAGTAGTTCTTGGATAAAAGATAACAGAAGCAAACATGTCTTAGTTTTCTGCTTCAAGTATTTGCGCTTTAGGAAATCACAGTTTCCATTTCCAGAGAGCAAATGCAATGCTTCTGATGGTGAAAGGAAACTTTTTTTTCCATCATGCACTGTAACTGAGAAGAAAACATTCTGTTGTCTTAAATGGTCTGTGGTCTGCAAGCGAAAGTGGACACCAAAGTGGACAGTGAATAGGGAACTGAGGGAGCTATTCTGGGTAGAGGTGTACACCCATGACGTGTATCCCCCTTCTTCTTTGCAAATGCACTTTCTTCTCACCAAACGCATCTTGGTTTTTCGTTTGATGCCTTATGTCAGCTCTGGCTCTCCCCCTCCGCTAGTACTCGAACAAGGAACTGCCTCATAAGCAGTCCAGCTCTGCATTTTTGAGTCATTCAATTCTAAAACAGGAGCTGGAATCTCATGTATTGTTTGAGCCATAAAAAGTCATTATAATGGAGCAGGTGATGTAACCGGTTATTATTTTGATAATTCCCAAGTCAGCATATTGAATCCTCTCACCAGCTCTCACTCTTGATAAAGAGCTTATCCTCTCTGCTGTTAAGGGCAGACCTCACGGGCTGAAGCCGTGTGTTTTTCCTGCAGTTATTTTGAGTCCTTGGTCCAAAATAGTGAAAGCAAGAAAGCGCTTGGTCTGTGGGTTTGTTTCTTTAGTGCTCTTTTTAGTCGGTTTTAGGATCAATGTAATTATATTTTCTGATGAAAAGCTGCAGAGCTTTGCAACGTCAACTTACAGTTTATTAGTTATTCTATAGGCTGGGATTTTTGTTCTGAACATTTTTAAGTCTGTGCATTGTTCCCAAGAGAGATGAACTGAAATCTGGAGATGGCACCCAGTAGTCAGCTTCTCGGTCAGAAATGTGAAGTTATGTTCTTTGTATATAATGCTCAGTTCCTTGAAGGATTTTGTCTTTTTACCTTTTGTTTACAGCTACACTAGGAGCAGTGTTTGGTGTGACTACCTGCCTCAGTGCTCAAATCCGAGAGGAACCAGAGGATCCTTTGAATTATTTCATAGGAGGCTGTGCAACAGGAGCTGTCTTAGGTGCCAGAGGTAAATCTGGATAAATGTAAGAGTGAAAACATTCCTGCTCTTGAAGTATTCTTAACACCTTTAAATAAATGCTGCAAAGTTACCTGCTGGTTAAATCTTCATATGCAGGGGATTTAGCTCTTCACCTGTTTGGATACTCTAGGCTATATTCACTGAATATCATTTTGATGTACTCGAAACTTCATGTGCCATAGTGCTAATATTATATATGTAATATAGCCATAGAAAAGTGCCTGTAATGGACAATGAAATGAGCCATCCCTGAGTTTAAAAACCTTTACAGTAGAGAAAATTATAGAATGGTCTTGATGTCAGGCCTGTTCAGTAAAGATTCATCACATCATGTGAATCCTCTTTCATGCTAATTTCATAGGTGCTCCACTGTACTAATGCAGGTCTGCTAAAACAAATACTGCTAGAGAAGGAGACCAGAGATAACATCAAGGTGATGTACAGAATGAGAAAAGAGCTGACCCAGAGCTGCCAGTTATAATTACCGGTTATAACTTGAAATTGTAGAATGTGGAAAAAAAATAATGGGAATCCTTGTTTTCTTGGCAACAAATGTGATTTATTTTGCAAGGGAAAAATAGTCTAACATCTGCCTTGTGAATTCTTCATGCCCTCTGAGGGATAAGCTGTATCCTTCTGCTTTGTGCATTGCTCATATGACATGTCGTCAAGCTAGATTAGGTCCTGCAGTATTTAGACAGCTCTTCTCTCTGCGCTTTTTCAGGCTCAGGTGTTAAAGGTTAGAGGGATTTTTAAGTTTAAATTGTAGCAAAATAGAACTTATCTTTACTTTTCCTAGTTGCTGAGCTGATGGGAGTCTGAAGCGATTGTTATTTTAGTCACTGAAATAAGCAATTTAAGATTCCCTATGTAAGGAGATGGGGTGATAGATTATAGGACCTTCATATTTCAAACTGTAGATTAAAACCACGAGTAAATGTCATTTAAAGAAATGCACTTTTCTGATTTCTGTCAGCAGCCAACATTACTCATGGTCAAGTGACCAAATTCCGGTGTCTGTCAAGATCTACTGTATTGTGCTATTGCCCTAATAGAGATTTTTTGGTTTGTTTTTTCCAGCCCACAGTTACATGACTGGAACCACTGCGTGTTTGGGTTTTGGAGTTACAGCTGCTTTAATGAAGATAGGTAAAAAGGAGGGCTGGAGGCTCACAGGACCTCCCAAGCTGTAAATGTAGCTTTTCTTCCCTCCAAGTTATCCTTTAAATGTTCTGTGTAATAAGACATTGTGCAATAAAGATACTGTCAAATCAACAGTTGTCACTAAATTTTGACATCTTCCAGCTGTTTTTAGGGTGTTTTTGTGCTGGGGCTGAGATGCAAAAAAGGTGTAGTGATGGGAAGGTGAAGCTTAGCTGTGCTGTTCCTGCTAAGATCTTTTGTTCATGCACAAGTCATTTTGCCTCTGTGTCTCAGTATTGTGCAAATGAGCTTGAGAGGCAGAATAAATGTTTTCAGTCTGTCTTTAAAAAAAAAAAAAAAAATCATGTAGTTTTGGGTCCTGCAGGAATTTTTGGCAGAGGTTGGGATTGCATCTCGTTGACTCCATCAGTTAGGGTTTGGAGTCGAAACTTTGGAAGATGTGTTTGAATCTACGTTGAGGATGAGACTTCTGCTTCCCCTGGGACTAGAAACTGGGGGGAGGGCTCTTCCCCTGGAGCTTCCTGCTGCCCTTGCAACGTAGCCAGTGGTCCTCAGTCTGCCTTGTTCCCTGGCCCTGGAGGAGCAGCGTAACCCTGTTTTCAGGCCCAGGGAGGAAGGGGCGGTGGAAGGCCTTCAGGTACGTGTTGTGCCCCTGTGGTGATGGGAGCACCCCAAGGTTTGCGGGAGCCAAAGGCTGATGACCATGGAGTGTCATTGCCACGATGAGCCCGTGGCTGAAGGATGCAGGATAGGGATGAGAACAGGGAAGAGGTGCCACAGAGGGTGCAACGGACACCTTAGGGGAAGCTGCAGGCCCAGCCCTGGGGGTGGTGGTGGTGGTGTCTTGCTGCTTTTCATCCCAAGGGCTGTATTAGGTACCCTGGTTCACCTGGGCTCCGGGGGGGACTCCAGAACTGTGAGTCAGGTCTGGGGGGGTCTGATGGGCTGGAGACCCCCAACAAGGCCT
The DNA here is from genome assembly GCF_036370855.1 of Dromaius novaehollandiae. Classification (NCBI taxonomy): domain Eukaryota; kingdom Metazoa; phylum Chordata; class Aves; order Casuariiformes; family Dromaiidae; genus Dromaius; species Dromaius novaehollandiae. The sequence continues at coordinate 3,512,835 of NC_088122.1, read as the reverse complement.
GCCCAGGCCGCTGTGCCCGGGGCAGCCCGGGGTGTATGGCCCTCTGCCTGCCCTCTCCTGCTGCCTGAGAGGAGGGAAACCTGGAGCAGCCTCCTGTGCTCCCTCTCCCTGCGGTTTGCCTGTCCTCAGGGAACCCTGGCGTCCAAGCCACTCCCGTCACGAGGTCACCGAAGCCCTGGGCCCTCCCTCCGTCCTGGGCCTGTCTCAGCACCCGGCATCGGGGTCACGTGTCCCAGTCAGGCTATAATTACCCAGACACATTCCTGGGGGGTCATGGGAGCTTCCAGGAGCTGGGACAGGCGGTAAGGGGGACAGAATACATAACACGCCGCGCGGCACGCAGCATGGCACACAATGCACAACGCGACACAGCATGCAGCACAGCATGGCACAACGCAACGCAGCGGGTGACACGACCAGCAACACACAAGACAACATGCAGAGTGACGCACGGCGCGACACAAAAAGTAATACAACAACACAACACACGATATAACAGAATAGCCACCAGCAACACCACAATACAGGACACAGCGTATGACACACAAAAACACAACATACAATGCGATAAAATGACACAAGAGAGGACACGCTGCTTGCTACCATGCAACACAACAAATAATATGTAACGGAGGAGACAACACAACATGCAATGCAACACACAAGGCTGGACACTACAGAACACAATAAATGGTGCAAGAAGGCGCACAACCTGACATGCAACATAAATACAGCATGCGGTGCGATACCTCATAACATGCAGCGCTGAAGAGGCAACGCACAACAAGCAGCACAGTACAGCAAACTAGAGAACACACACCTCAGTGCACGAGATGCAAGACGATGGGCGATGTAACAACACAACATGCAACACCAAAGACTGCCTGCAAAACAATTCAACAGGCAATGCAAGAAACAGCACAGCCCAGTGTACAACAGGCAACATGACCATCAACACACACAGCAGCCAGTGTCAGCACGACACACAGGCGATCTTGCCACAGGCACAGCGGAAAGCTGCACATACAGGAGAAACAGCACAAAACACAACGCAACACGCAGAGGGAGCACAGCCCTCACCCCGGCTGCACGCACAAGGTGTAACATGCACGCGCACACACAAGCTGCCTATAGCACAACAGACAAGACAACACAACATACAGCACACACAACAAAACACAGACACCACAACGCACAACAGTCGGTGCAGCGCAGCAGTCAGCCCAGCACGCAGGAGACACCGCAGCAGTCAGCACAAGACAGACTGACTGCAGACGCACGGTGCCGCACACCCAGCACGGGCACAGGCACGAGACCCGCGCCGCAGCAGGAGGGGAGGCGAAGGTCCACGCCGCAACATGAGACGTACAGCCCAGCAGTGCGGCGGGCAGGAGACAGGCTGACACGCTGAAATACACAATGCAAACCACAAAAGCCACACCCTGACCACTCCTACACCCGCGCAACACACTGCCTGCAACACCAGAAACACACCAGACACCACAACAAACTACAACCCCTGCCGAAGCGCAGCAGTCAGCGCCGCCGAGAAGAGGCAGCACACGACACCCGCACAACACCCGCAGCAGGGCACACCGAAGGGTGGTGGGGGGTTGCAACGGGGCGAGCGGAGCGGGCGGCTTCGCTGTGGGGCGGTGGCTGGGCCCCCGGAGCTGGGCCCTCGGCTGTGGGGCAGAGGCTTTGGCTATGGGAACGGCACCCTGACCCGCAGTGTGTTCCCGCAGGCGAGATGTGGGTTGCAGAGGGTCCAGCCCCAAACCAGTGGGACCTGCGGGATCGGGCCCATGCTGGACGCTTCCTGGCCGTGGCCGACGACCTCCGCACCGCCGGACAGCTGGTGGACGTGGCCGTGGGCCCAGAGGGTGACGTGGCCCACGCTGTGGTCCTGGCCTCTGTCAGCTCCTTCTTCCTCCGCTTCCTGGAGAGCAGGACCGGCTCCCTGCCCCACGGCTCCCTGCCCCACGGCTCCCTGCCCCACGTCCCCCTGCCACCAGGGGCCACCCCTTGGGGCTGGCGGGCTGTGCTGGCCTTTGCCTATGGGGGAGCCCTGCCCAACGGCAAGGAGGAGGAGGTGGAGGAGGCTGCCCGGGCCCTGGGGGCCCCCCGGGTGATGGCCGCCTGTGCCCCACAGCCGGAGGGTAACCCCCAGCCGTCTCCGGAGCCCCTGGAGGAGCAGTGGGAGACGCTGAAGTCCATGAGGCAACTCCACGCCGGTGGCTTGGGCTGCGACCTCCGGCTCCAGGCAGGAGATGAGATCATTCCAGGTGAGCCAGGCGTCTGGGTCCCCTGGGAGGGGGCTGAAGGGAGTGGGGGGACAGAGCGTGCCCGGACACCTGGGTCCCTTGGTGGAGATGCGGGGGGGGGCTGGCGGGGTGTGGGGGGTCAATGCTGGGAGTCCCCGGTGATCGGTTCCAGATGAAGCCCTGGATGTGGAGCTGGAGGTACCCAGCTGACTGGTCCCCTTGTGGGGGGGCCTTGAGGATGGAGAGGGTCCCGGGGGGGGGGCTGTGAGGCGCAAAGGACGGTGCCAGGATACCTGGATCCCCTGCTGCCTCCACAGTTTCCTCCTTTCCGCTTAGTCCAGCGCCTGGCCCTGAGCTGCTCCTGTGACTTCTTCCGGGCCCTCTTCACCTGCCCCATGCGGGAGGCGGCCCACGATCCCGCAACCCCGCTGGCCACGATGCTGTCCCCAGACGAGCTGCGCCTCCTCCTCTCCTTCGCCTACACAGGGGCTGTGGCAGGGCCGTGGCCCACAGTCCTGGAGGCAGCCGAGACCTCCCTGCGCTACCAGGCCTGGGGGCTCTTCACGCTCTGCCTGGATGTTTTCACCCGTTGCCTGACCCCAGAGACTGGCCTGGATGTCCTGGCCTTTGCCATGGACTATGGGCTGGCCCACGTAGTCCGTGTAGCTGAGGACTACATCTTGGCCACCTTCCCCAGCGTGGTGGCCACACCAGCCTTCCTGGACCTTCCTGCGCACCTCCTCATCCGCCTCCTCCGCTCGGATGCCCTCAATGTCCTCCATGAACTAGAAGCCTTGGAAGCAGCGTGCCGGTGGCTCGTGGCCAATGGAGGTGGTCAAGACAACCAAGCCCGGGAGGTTCTGTCCTCTGTTCGCTTTGCCCTCATGTCTGGCCAGGAGCTGAAGAAGGTCCCGTCAGTGGCTGCAGGAGCAGCTAACCCAGGGCTTCTCCACCAGCTTGTGGTCGCAAGTTTGGCCCCCATGGACCGTCTGCCATGCCGGGTGCGTTCCTGGCCGGAGGTGCTGGTGGTCTGCGGTGGGGACACGCTGACGACCGACACGGCTGCCCGGAAGCCCAGCAAGCACCTCTGGTTTGCCCACCGCTACCTCAGCACTGTGGGGCTGGTGAAGCAGGTGGAGTGGCGGGCTCTGGGACACTTTCCCGACGGCCCACGCTTCCGCCACGCTGTAGCCGTGATTGGCAACGCTCTCTACATCCTGGGTGGGAAGCACTACTACGGGGTCCGTGACACCCTGGCTAGTGTCTACAGGTGAGGACCGTGGAGGACCTAGAGCACCAAGACACTGTGGGATCAAAAGAAGTGTTGGGGGACCTAGAGGTTCCACATGGGCCCAAGACATTGTGAGACTGCAATTGCTGAAGTAGCCCCAGGGCATTTTGGGACTGGTTGGGTACAGACTGGGAGGTTCCTGTCCTACTGGTGCCCACCTACTCCGGGACAGTATGGGATTCATTAAGGGTGGGGCAGGGAGGATCCCACCCAGAGGTGCCATGTGGCCTCAGGACATCACAGCACTGGCTGTTTGTGGGTGGGATGTTGCCATCAGCGATTTCGACACCACGTCCCGGCGTTGTGGGTAACAGCTCTCCTCCCCTTTGCCGCTCAACCCCAGGTATCAGCCCATGGAAGACTCCTGGGAGCACCTGGCCAGCATGGCCTGTGGGCGGAGTTGCTTCGCAGCGGTGGCACTTGGGGGTTTCATCTACGCCCTGGGGGGCAGCTCGAATGAGCTCTTCTGCATGGACACTGTGGAGTGCTATGACCTGGCCAGTGACACCTGGAGGTGAGGCCTCTCCACGCGGACACCTGCCTTCCTCTGCCCTAGCAGCCCCCCAAATTGGCCAGTGGTGCCCACTGAGTGATCTCTGGGTCACTGGCCAATGTGGTCCCTCCAATGGAGAATGGATCGTGGGTTGTCTAACAGCAGCCTTTGGGGGAGGGCCATTGGGTGTTAACTGACTGTGTCCTTCGACGTTCTTTGGGTGTTGGCCAGTGATGCCCACTGGGTCACGAATGGGTTTTTGGCCAGTGGTATTCACTGGGAGCCTCTTGGCCATCTGCCAGTCGGAGGAATCACTTGAATATCTACCAGCGATGCCCACCGGGTGCTGGCCAGCGTTGCTCCCAGAGGGTCCACTGCATACTGACCACTGCTGCCCTTTGGGGGAGGCTGTTGTGGGTTGACCCGCGGTTGGACAACGATGCCTATTGGGATCCATTGTGTGTTCTCCAGCGTTGTGCACTGGGGGGGGGGGAGGGGGGGAGGGGGGGTCCATTAGCTGTTGGCTAACGTTGCTCGTTGCTTGTTTGATGGATCCACGGCTAGCAGTGCCTGCTGGGGATGTCCTGGGCAGTCCCGCTTCACCTGCCCCTCCCCTCTCCCCATCTCTCCCTCTCTCTTTTCGCAGGAGGTGCCAGCCGCTGCCAAAGGCCCTGTGTGGGCACGCGGCCTGTGCCCTGGACGGTGCCCTCTACGTGTCGGGTGGGTGTGACGAGGCATGCCGATGCCAGGCATCCCTGCTGCGCTATGCCCCGGACGCGCCTGCCACGTTCCTGGCCTCCATGAACGGTGAGCGAGCTGGCCACATCATGGAGGAGGCACGTGGGCAGCTCTATGTGGCTGGGGGGTTGTGCCAGCGAGGTGGGCAGAGAGGCTACAGTGACCAGCTGGCCTTTGAGGTCTACAGCCCCAGCCTGGATTCGTGGGTTCTCCTCAGCCCCCTGCCCCATGCCCACGTAACGGGGGGTGCGGTTGTTCTGGGAGGGGAACTGATCATACTGGGAGGCTACAGTCATGAGACCTACGAAGACACCCACCTGATCCACGCCTACCAGCCGGGCACCAGGCGCTGGATCACCCGGGGCACCTTGCCCCATGCCTATACTGACTTCCAGGCCTGTGTCCTCACTGTGCCCCCTGCCTTGCGTGGTCCTGACCCCGTGGGGGGCCCATCAAGATCATCCAGTGTCCCCCATAATATTTAGGGGGACCCGAAAAGCTCCCCAAGCCATATTGGGGTCCCCATGTAGCATCCATGGGCATCCCAATGGGGCAAAAGGCCCCCAGAACCCTTCCTCAGGAGTAGGGTCCCATTGGGACATCTGGTGCACCCCACCCTCTCTCTCCCCCTGGTACCTGGGGGATTTCTAGACTCCCTTCCTTTGGGAGTCCCTATAGAGCCCACCCCAACAACACTGAGACACCTCTGTGGCACCTTTGGGCACTCCCATGGGGCAGAGGGACCTCTTTTTGCCATCTGGTGTCCCCCAGGATGCCTAGTATCCCCCCATTATTGGGGAGGAGACCCTAGGAAGCACCCATGGGCAATTCCATGGGGCAGGAGTCCCCCAGAGACCCTAGCTTATCACTGGAGGGACCCCATGGTTCATCTGATGTCCCTGGGACACTAAGGGGTTCCCCCTTAGCCCTTTTTCCCAGACTGTGGGGCACCATGGGGCATGGCGACCCCCACCACCACCACCACCATTGCAACCCAGTGCCCCCAGGGATATTCTTGAGGTTTCTCCTTCCTGCTCAAACCCTTCACTGGGAGCTGGGGAGCTCCCAGTTTCCCCAGACATTCAGAACGAATAAAAGTGGCTCCTGAATTGCCTGGCTGGATCTAGTTCTTACTGCCAAGGGATCCAGGTGTCCAGCTGCTCCTCACAAGGAACAAGAGGAGAGCAGGAGACTAGATGTCCTGGGTGGGCAGAGGGGATCGGGACTGCCTGGGTTTCTGGGTTCCTGCAGAGTGGTCGGTGGAGGGGATCAGGGCTCCTGGATGTCTGTGCTCCTTGGGCAGGGAGAAGCTTTCTGAGGGTGGCACAGGGGGTTCAAGACACCAGGGTCCCAGGGAGGGTGACAGTGATTAAAGACCTCTACGGGCTCCCATGGGCTGGTACCCGGCTCCATGGGCTTGTACAGGCTTGTGCTGGCCTCTAAGGGCTTGTATGGGCTCATATGGGCTCGTGCCGGCCTCTACGAGCTAGTACAGACTTGTGCAAGACTCTACAGACCCGTACAAGCCCATAGAGGCCGGCATGAGCCCATATGAGCCCATAGAGCCTGGCTCAAGCCCATAGGAGCCCGTAGAGCTTGGCACGAGCCCATACCAGGCTCTATAGGGTCGTACAGACTCATGCAAGACTCTTATGGGCTCGTGCTGTGCTCTACAGGCTTGTGTGGGCTCGTACGGTCTTGTGCCAAGCTCTATGGGCTTGTACAGGCTCATGCCGGCCTCTGCGGGCTCATACGGCCCTGCACCGGGCTCTGTGGGCTCATGCGGCCCTGTGCCATGCTCTGCGGGCTGGTACGGGCTTGAACGGACCTGTGCCGGGTTCTCCGGGCTTGTACGGCTCGCGCCTGGACTGGTCCCTATGGCCCGTACCGGTCCCTATGGCCTGGGCTGGTCCCTACGGTCCTGCAACGTCTGGACCGGCCCCGCGCCCCCCTCCCCCGCCCCGGGGCCCGGGCTGCCGCGGCCGCCCTGGCCCCCCCCCGCCCGGAACGCTCCCCTCAGGCCGCCGCGCCCGCACGGGCACTTGGCGTCGAGCGCAGGGCCCGCGGCGCCTGGGCGGGGCTAGATGACGGGCAGCAGAGCTAGCCAATAGGCTCCCCCGGAAGGGGCGCTCTCACCAATGAGCGGAGGCAGGGGGCGGGGACTCTTTCCAGGAAGTTGTGGGACTGCGCGGGGGCGGTTGCCGGGCCGGGTTGGGTCGCGTAGGGGCGTGAAGGGGGGACGCAGCCATGTCGGAGCGGAAGGTTTTGAACGTGAGTTGGGGGGGGGGGGGTGGAAGAGACGTGGTGGGGCTCAGGCTGGGGGGAGGGCCTGGGTTGGGGGTCCCTGGTCAGTGCGGGGGGCCCTCGGGGTGCGGGGGTGTTTGAGGGTCCCCAGTTTAGGGGTCCTGGGGGGTCCCTGATCGGTGGGGGGTCCCTACGCTGCGGGTCTTGGGCGGTTCCTGATCAATGGAGGGGGACCTCGGGGTGGGGGAGGTCTTTGGGGGTTCTCAGGCTGGGGGTCTTGGGGAAGGTCCTTGCTCGGTGGGGAGGTCCCTAGCCTGGGAGTGGTCCCTGATGGCTGGGAGGGGTCTCAGGTTGAGAGGGTCCTGGGGGGTCCCTGGTCTGTGGGGGGAGTCTCAGGCTGATCGTGGTTCCCAGGCAGGGCAGGAGGTGGTTGGGGGGGGGGGGGGGATTGTCCCTGGCCTGGAGCTCCTGGCAGCATCTGGGGGGGCTGCTTGAGGCAGGGGGAGATAGGGGAGTCTGGAAGTGGGTCGTGGCAGGGCCTGGGGATCTGTGCAACTAGGGGAAGAGTGTGCAAAGGGTTGGGCATTTGGGGGTGTGGGGAGGGCAGGCCAGGGTTTGGGGGAGGGCAGGGGCCAAGGGCTTGGAGACAGGCAGATGGACAGAAAGACACTGGTGCCTGGACTCCAGCTGGGGATAGATATTGGGGTGTTTGCCCCTTTGTACTATGCCTAGCTAGTAGGGGCAGGCCAGCTCCTGCTCTGTGTGTGGGGAGCCTTGAGCTGATCGCAGGGACTGAAATGGCAAATGGGAGCCTCTCTGCCACAGTTCTCACCCCTTTGGGTATATCAGCACCCAGCACCCGCACGTCTCTGCCTTTTCTTGTAGAAATACTACCCGCCGGACTTTGATCCTGCTAAGATCCCAAAGCTCAAACTCCCGAAGGACCGGCAGTATGTGGTGCGGCTCATGGCTCCCTTCAACATGCGGTAAGAGGGGCCGTGCTGGTAGGAAGGAAGCAGCTGTAGAAGAGGGGAGTTTGCTTGGGGATCATTTAGCTTCCATACAGAGCAGAGGAGCTGCTGCCAGCTGCCACTAGAGGTGGCATGGTTCATGAGAAGAGGGAGGAGGGAGAGGGAAGAGGTGCTGGGGGTCATTTTGGGGTTCTTTGAAGAGTAGGTGCTGAATTTGCAAAGGAAAAAGAAACCATTGCTCAGAACCTAGGCTGGCACAGCCTGAAAATCACTTGGACCTTTCTCAGTCTTTTTGTTCTCTTCTTTTGGTGTGTTATGGACTTCTCTTTCTGTTCTTTCACAGATGCAAGACATGTGGTGAATACATCTATAAGGGGAAGAAGTTCAATGCCCGTAAGGAGACTGTTCAGAATGAGGTGTACCTGGGACTTCCCATCTTCCGCTTCTACATCAAGTGCACACGTTGCTTGGCAGAGATCACTTTCAAGGTGAAGTTTCTTTGGGTGGTTCTGTATTTTCTGGGCTCTTGGTTTCTGGGCAGGCTGCACGGTCTGTGGGCTGGGCACTGGAAATGAGGGATAGCTAGCTCTGTGGGGAAGGGATGTCCTAGCAAAGATGGAATCAGTGTGTGCACTATTTGATGTCTTTTCCCTTTTCGTAGCAGTTCATAGCCCTGAAATGTCTCGCCCGTCACACGGGCAGGGCACAATAGCAAATCATCTGTAGGGGAGCACAGGGGTGTAGGTGATTGCCTGCCTGTGATATGAATGAAACAGCACAGGGGGATCAGGGAAACACTCGCGTGTGGCTCTGGAAGTAGTGCTTGGATGTTTGTAGGCAGCAGAGTGCCTGGAGCAGGATTCCCCCAGTACAATGATTTCGTTTCTTCCGTAGACAGATCCCGAGAACACGGATTACACCATGGAGCATGGGGCCACTCGCAACTTCCAAGCTGAGAAGCTCTTGGAGGAAGAAGAGAAGAGAATGCAGAAGGAGAGGGAAGACGAAGAGCTAAACAATCCTATGAAGGTACTGGAACACGCCCTTCTCTGCAGAGCAGAAACCTCATGCTGGCTCCAGCTGGCTTTCCCTCGCAGAGCAGGTGACTTTTTGTAGCTGTTGGCTTAGTTCCTCAGGCTCCTGAGGTATTGCTGTGCTCCAGAGCAGTCCTTGGAGCCAGTACAGACAGACGGGAGCCACTTCTCTGCTCCTAGGAGGTTTTCTCCCATGCTGGAACTTGTGACAGGTTGCAGTTTACCCCTATCAAGCATACCAAGTCATGAAAATTAGGCTGATGACCTTCTTGGTGCTTTCCGTGCTGTACTTGGTGTACAGGCTGTGTCAGACCCTGCTGGTGGGCCCTGCCACCTCACGTAAGCTTGGCTTCCTCCTCCTCTTCCTCACCCAGGTCCTGGAGAACCGAACCAAGGACTCCAAGCTGGAGATGGAGGTTCTGGAGAACCTGCAGGAGCTGAAGGAGCTCAACCAGCGCCAGGCAAATGTGGACTTCGAGGCCATGCTACAGCAGTACAAGGAGTATGAGGAGGAGCAGAAGCGCAAGGAGCAAGAGGAGGACGAGCAAGAGATGAAGTGAGTGGGGTGAAAGTGTCCCTGGGCGTGTGAAACCAGCTGAGCTGGTCCTGGCCAGGCAGGGCTGCATCTTGCCCTCTCCTCAGCTCCTTGAGGACCCTGAAGTGAGGACCCTGAAGTGAGGGCTGAGGGAGACACTGCTTGAGGGGCCTGAGTTCGTAGGAGCTGGGTTGGTGGGATGTTGTCCTGATTGGGCTGTGAGGAGATTTGGGGCAGTTTGTCATGGGTAGGCGTTTGGGGAGGGGAGAGAAATGCATTTGATGGAGGTGGTGGGGGGGTTTAAGCATCTCCCTGGTGGGGAGATCAGGGCTGCTGCAGGGGCCCGACTTCCCTTGAGGAGCCTCTTCATGAGGAGAGGTCTCAGTGCTATCAACCTTCAGGTGCTCATTCTAAAAAGGCGACTTTTTAAAAAGCACCTGAGAAGCTGGATCCTGCCTGAGCTGCTGAATTCCAGCTCCGCTTACAACAAAGAGCGCAGGCACTGAGCCCAGCCCAGCCGGCGCTGCTGCTCGCGTGGTGGCAGGGAGCTGGCTCTGACCCTCTGCGCGGGGCCTCTCTCCGTGCAGAGCTATGCTGGAGGAAGCCCAGAACCGGCGGCTGCTGGTCGACTCCGATTCTGACGAAGAGCCTGCCAAAGTCCACGCAAAGCCAGTGGCAAAAATTAAACCTACAGACATCCTTCAGGAGGTGAGAGCGGGTACAGAGCCTTTTCCACCTGCCACGTCTCCTCCCCCACCCCAAAACTGCTGCCCTGAGTGCCTGTGTTGTCTCTTCTGTCCCTGTGCTGTGCAGAGGCTGGAGTCCTAATGTCGGTCACGCATGAGCAGCTCACAAAGCTCATGTCCCTGTGCAGTGGGTTGAAATGAGACAGGGATCAGCTGGTGATTTTAGTCTGTATCCGCTGAAAAGGGAGATGGTCTCGGCTGGGAGGGAGCTGCCCCCACCCTGGCTGGGAATGTGGCTCCCTTTGCCCTGCATCTCGGAAAGGATGCACTTGCCAGTGCTTTGGTCATCCCTCCGACATGATTTCACCACTCTGGAAAACTAGCAGCAGTGAAACGAGTGCCTGGGACGGCCTCTCCTTCAGCTCTGTTCAGCTCTGTGTTGGAGATGGGCAGGACAAAAGGGCTTTCAGTGCTCGGCTTCCAGGGGAGGGATTATCCCCGCAGACAGGCCCCCTAGCACTGTCGTTTTTTGATGTCGATCCATGTCTGCTGGGACCTCTGTCTATTCGGACGAATCAAAGCTGCCTTGTTTCTAAGCTGGGCTGGGGTTAATCTGAGCAATGTTCCCTGGCCCAGCACTAATCTGCAGCCCTGGAGAGTTTGATTTCAGTGACCGGACCACCTGCAGGCATGCAGTCCCGGCTGCACAGTCCTGTGACATGCATCAGGCTCCTCACCGTCCCAGGGCCATCCTGTGGCTGTGCTAGCCTAGATTTAACTGTCACAGGCAATGGGACGTTCATCTCCGAGGGCTGTTTTGCAGCTATTTAGATCCATACCAGCTCTCCCTGTTTGTCTCACTTGTGCTAGTCACCCTGGGGGAGGATGCATCCCTTGGCTGCTGCAGGAGGCTCTCCCCATGTCTCTTGCTCTTTGTGCTGCTGTCTTCAGCAGTCCTTCTTCTCCCCCGTCCCCCTAATGCCCCTGTTTCCCTCCACAGGAACCCCAGCCCCAGGCTAAGAAGCTGAAAACTGAAAGCTGGGAACGGAGCGTGGGCACGTTGAACAGCAAGTCCCAGCTGGCCGGGCTTGTCACAGTGAGGAAGCCGAAGCCGGGTGCCACCCTGGCTAATGGGACGGAGAGGCAAGGGGCCACGGCCAGCACTGGTAACTGCCGACATGGGGATGGGGTTGGCTTGCCTGAGCGGAGTGCCTGGGGAGGGATCCAGCGGCACCAAAGTGGCGTTTAGCTCCACGTTGTCTTCAGAGCCTGAATGCTCTCAGGTCGAGTCTTTGTTGTGGGACAGATGTGACCGTGGCGGTGTAAGAAGGGGGTTGTCCTTGTTTCCAGGAGACGATGTAGCACCTGATGTACTGGAGAGAGAAGAGGTTCCTTCCTGGCCCTTGGCAGCAAGCCGGGACCTTGGAGACACTGGCAGGGTCATAAGCTTCAAAACAGCTTCTTAGTGCTCAGATACAATTCTGGGAACCACCACAATAGTGAGATATGATTGTAACAGCAAGAAAATTGCTTTGGTTTTGGGCCCTCTTGTAAAACCTACCAAATTTGGGAATTCAGTACCTCCAAAGAAGTGAAAACAAGCAGAAGGGCTTTCTAACACCTCGTTGTTCGCTGCCCTAGGAAGGCAGAGGGCCCGTGGGTTTGAGGAAGGATCTGGTCAGTTTATCCACTGGGCTGATCCAGTCCTTGGCTTAGGAAGCCCCTCTCCCCTGAGGGGGTCCCTGGGGGAGGACAGCTCTGTATTTGCCCCCTTTTTTCTTACGCTTTCTGCAACCACCTGCTCCTGGCTGCTGTCAAGGTCTGTTCAGCCCAGATTGTGCTGGAGGAACTGCTCGTCCTTCGAGGGCTCGGCTCGGAGCTGGCACAGGGCGCTCTGCCCACGACGCTGCTGCACGCTCGCAGCTGGCAGCTTGCAGAGCCGAAGCCGAGAGCTGGTTTCTCTCCTCCTCTCCAGTGGCTGAAATCTCCCTGGTGGCGCGATGGGGGGAAGAGCAGCAGAGCACCCTCCTCTCCCTGTGCCGCTCATTTGGGAGAGGGTTTTGCAGACCTTGGGCCAACCTTGCTGCTTCCTCCCCGTTGCCAGAGGCAGGGGGCTGCAGCTGAGGCGGTGTTGGGGGGGGTGCGGGGTCTCCTTGTCTGCCCAGTTTAACCTTGTCGTCCTCATTGAGATTCAGGCTGGGGGATGAGGCGCTGCTCGAACTCCCGCTCCCCGTGCCTCTGCTCCAGCCGTGCGCAGCTGCCTGCGGCTAGCAGAGCAAGGCAGGCTGGCGCTTCCGTGCGCAGTTGTGCCGAGCCCCTGGGGTTTGCCGGCAGCGGGGAGGGCTGTACCTGACGGTGTCTGCTCTCTGCTTGGCTTCCAGGCTCGTTTCCCACGGCAACGGGCACCACGTCCTCCCTCGGCTTGTTGGGGGCGTATTCGGACAGCGAGGACAGCACGAGTGACTGACGCGCGACCCAGCCGTGGCCGAGAGTGGGGACTGCGGGCTGTTCCTCCCCTCCCAGCGCAGAGCCGGCGTTGCTGCGTTCGGGCCCCGGCGGGGTTTCCAGGCCGCCTGCACGCAGACTGGCCATCTGGAGCCCCGGCGTCTTCACGCGGGGGACGCCGGGGTGTGTAGCCATCCTCCGAGGGCAGCGCGAGCTCTGCCCTGCCAGACCCCAGCAGCTGCCACCGGTTAACGGCACCAGCAAGACGAACACAGGGTGAACTGGATAAACAGCTTCCTCTTACAAGGATATCGCTGCTTGATTGCAGCAAGTGAAAAGCCCTGGTGCTGTCCCAGGCTGGCCATGCCCAGACCCAGCTTCCAGGCAGCCCCAGGGAGCATGATGTGTCCCAGCCCTGCTCCCATAACGGTTTTGGGAGTCCCGGGGCCTGCCTGGACAGTGCGGTTTGTTTTGCAGGTCCCCACTGTGCTCTCCCCTGCTCTGGCTTTCCCTGTGTCGGGGGCTGTGACTCACCAGCCCCCAGGGCCTTTCTCCCCTCCCTCCCTGTGTCCTGGGGAGCAGGGGGAAGGCAGGAGCTCGGCATCTCTCTTTTGCCAGGGACGTGCCCCCCTCTGCTTCTCTCGCCCTGCCTGTCTCCTGCCCCCCGTCACATGGGGCTCTGTTCCCCCCGTTGCCTCCTGCGTGGGGTGGGCCTGGATCCCCTGTTGGTTTTTTGTTGTAGGAGATGCCAAAAGCTGCAGCACTTATCCAGGCTTGTCCCCCCAGGCCCCTTCCCCTGCCAGAGCTGGGCTCGATCCTGCTGCTGCCCCGGGCTCAGGGGACAGTGGCTGGGTGGGGACACGTGCGCTGTGTGTCCAGGTGGTTCTGGCCTTCCCAGGGGAGGGGAGCAGAGCTGGCGGGTCCAGCCGAGGTCTGGGCACCCCTCACGCGGGGACGAGGATGTCCCAGCTGGGCTGACACCAGCCCTCCTGCAGCCCAGCTGCTCCCGGCAGCTCTGCGCTAAACCCGTCTCCGCTCCAGCTGCTCAGGGAGCAATTGGGTTTCGTCTGCTTGTAGCCAGGTAATAAAGTGGATGTGTCAGAGCCTGTCGCTTCTTCATCTTCTGTTTGACGGAGTGGCTGTTCATCCCCGAGGCGGGGGAGATGCAGCGAGTTTGTCCTACCCTTGCGTGTGTCGGGGCCGGGGGAGCCCCGAGGACGCTGCCTGGCGATACAGCTGGATGGGGGGGGCCGCGTTCCCCTGCCTCGGCAGAACTGGCCTGGGGAGGGGGGGCCACACGGCCTCTGTCTGTCCCAGCTGGGTCCCGACCTGGGGCTCTTCTTCCTCTTGTCCTAACCCGTGTCTGCTAATCTCCTCGCTGTCCCTGGGCTCCTTGTGAAGACCCCCACCCCTAATTAACAAGCCCTGATTAACCCACGCTTAGATCCTCACACGTGGCTCTGGGGCAGGTTGTGGGGCTGGGGTGGGGGGGCAGTCAGCATTGATGGGAGCAGGCAATAAAAGGCATCTCCCCCCCCCCAATCCTGCCGCACCACTGGCAATTAGCATTCCTCGCACGTGCGCTTTAATTAGCTTCTTCAAATATTAATGGTGGATATTGGGCTCCGGCCCTGGGATTTGCGTGTGATGAGATCTGTCACCAGCAGTTCTGCGAGACCGGCAGTGGGTCCCGCTCCCGGCGTGCCCCAGCCCCGCGTGTGCCCCCCACTGCCCCCCGCCACCACGCGTGTCCCCGACAGTCCCCCGGCTCGTGGGCCTGTGACAGAGACCTTTGTTCCAGGAAGGGACAAGGAGAGAGGCCGAAACAGGGCCAGGGACCCCCCTCCAGCCCTGCAGTGTGGCCCCCAAAGCCCCCCCATGCTGTGCTCCTGGACCCCAAATCCTGGGGGGGCAGAGAGGGGAGGCAGAGCCTCCTGCCCTGAGAGCCAGCTCCGCTGGGGCTGGGGGGTGCGGGGGGCCCTGGCGCTGCTCAAGGTCCCCCAAACCTCCCTGGAGCTGGTGGGGGACAAGACCACTGCGGCTGGGACCCCCCCGGGGCTCGGGCCCCCCAGCCTCTTCCCCAGGCCCCTGTGCTCGGGGGAGTTGGGCTTCTACCGGCCGGTGTCCTGGGGTCCCCGGGGGTCCCCCTGCACCCAGAGCACCCTGGGGGGGTCCCAGCTCCCCCCCAGTCCCAGTGTCCCTCTGGGGGGGTCTTGGTGCCCCCCCATCCCGGTGCCTGGGCCTCAGCTCCCCTCTTGTCCCGGTGCCCCCGGAGGTCTCAGCTCCCCCTTCCCGGTCTCTCGCCGTCCCGGTGCCCCCATCCCAATGCCCCCCCATCCCGGTATCCCCATCCCGATGTTCCCCATCCCGGTGCCCCGGCTCGGTACCCCCCCGTCCCGGTACCCCCCATCCCGGTACCCCCGTCCCGGCATCCCGCACCGCGGTGCCCCCATCCCGGCCCCCCCCTCCCGTACCCCCCCCTCCTTGTACCCCCATCCCCGGCGCCCATCCCGCCCCCCCCATCGCGACACCCGCCGTCCCGGCCCCGGCCCGGAGCCCCCCCGGAGGGGGCGGGGGGGGGGGACGCACGCTCCGGTCCGCGCCGAGCGCGGCGGCGACACAAAGCGGCTCCCGGTGCCGGCAGCGGTCGCGGGGCGCCGGTGCGCGCGGGGCTCCGGTGCCGGCGGCGGCCCCGCCATGGCCAAGTGGCTCCGGGAGTACCTGGGCCGGGGGGCCCGGCGCTCCCCCCCGCGCCCGCCCCAGCCCGACTACAGCGGCGGCGAGCGCCGCCCCGCCGGGGCCCCCCCGCCCGCCGGCCCCGGCCCCGGCCCCGGCCCCGGTCCCGGCCCCGGTCCCGCCGCCTCCCCCCGGCACCGGCTGGTCCGCGTGGGGGGCGCGGGGCCGGGCGGCGGCCCCCGCCGGCGGGAGCAGGTAGGGCCGGGGCGCGGGGGGCGCGGGGGGCGCGGGGGGCGGCGGGAGCGGGGGGCACCCGGGAGCCGGGAGGGGGCCGGGGGGAGCGGGGGGGCACCCGGCGGGGTCCGGCAGCAGTGGCCGGGGGGCACCGGGGGGCACCGGGGAGCACGGCGGGGGGCAGGACCCGGCGGCACCGGGGGGCACCGGGGGGGACTGGGGAGCAGGGACTGGGGAGCCCGGGGGGGTCGAGAGAACCGGGGGGGGCAATGGGGCACCCGGGGGGGGGGAGCGGGGGTCACCAGGGAGGGGGAACCGGGAGGGAGTCGAGGAGCACCGGGACAGAGGGCTGGGGGGGGGGGGGGGACAGGGGAGAACCGGGGGGAGGGATGGGGGCATCCACGGTGGGGACCGGGGGCACCGAGGGGAGGAGGAGGAGGGGGCCGGGCTGGGGCACAGGGCAGCACGGGGGGGTCCGGTCCCACGCGGGGCGCCCGCCCGGCAGGGCCGCGGCGAGAGCGAGTACTCGGAGCCCTTCGAGGCGGAGCAGGACCCGGCACCCGAGGGCGGCTGCGAGGAGCCCGCCGAGGCCGAAGGTGGGTGAGGGACGCGGGGGCAGCCCCAGCCGGGGCACCCGCAGCCCCCCGGCCCCTGCATGGGGGGCGAGGGGCGTCCTGGAGCCGGCGGCGCCCCCCACCCCTGCCCCTCCGCAGGGCGCCGGGGCCGGCGGGGGAGGCCGCGCCAGGGCCCGCGGCTCTACGACACCCCGTCCGAGGAGTGGGAGCCGGCGGGCGAGGGCGCGGGGCCGGCCGCGGCCCGGGAGAGCCGCCTGCCCCGGGACGACGAGCGGCCCGCGGACGAGTACGACCAGCCCTGGGAGTGGAAGAAGGACCACATCTCCCGGGCGTTCGCAGGTGCCAGCGTCCCTCGGGACCCGTGGGGACCACCCCGGGGACATCCCACGCCCAGCATCCCCCTGTGCCCATGGGGACCACCTTAGGGACATCCCACGCCCAGCATCACCTCATCACCCTTAGGTACATCCCAGTCCCAGTGTCCCCTGGCACCCATGGGTACCACCCTGGGGACATCTCACACCCAGCATCCCCCATCACCCATGGGTACCACCTTGGGGACATCCCAGCCCCAGCATCACCCCATCGCCCCTGGGTACATCCCAGCCCCAATGTCCCCTGGCACCCATGGGTACCACCCTGGGGACCTCCCAGTCCCAGCATCCCCCATCACCCATGGGTACCACCTTGGGGACATCCCAGCCCCAGCATCACCCCATCACCCCTAGGTACCACCCTGGGGACACCCCAGCCCCAGTGTCCCCTGGCATCCATGGGTACCACCCTGGCGATCTCCCAGTCCCAGCATCCCCCGGCAAGGCCAGCCCCATGGTGGGGACATCTGGGTTCATCGTGCTCTGGTGCTGAGAGCCGGTGGCCCAGGCCCTGGGTCCCCCTATCCCCACGTGGGGGGGTGCCGGGGTGCCCACGCCAGCGGGTGACAGCCCCCTCTCCCCCACCCCCGCAGTGCAGTTCGAGAGCCCCGACCGCTCCCCCAGCCGCCCCCGGGAGCCGCCGCGGACGCCCCGGGCCCCCGCAGGCGCCAGGCCGGGCTGCCCCCCCAGCCCGGGGCGCGTGGACCCCTCGCTGCCCCTGGAGAAGCAGGCGTAAGTCCGAGGGGCCCCGACCCACCTCGCCGCGGGTTCCCTCCTCCCCGGGGTGGCACCGATGCCCAGCCCGGGCAGCGTGGCGTGGAGGGGGCCCCATGGCGCAGAGGGTGCCCCGTGGTGCACATGGGTGCCCCATGGTGTGGAGGGTGCCCCATGGTGCAGAGAGTGCCCCATGGCATGGATGGGTCCCCATGGGGTGGAGGGTGCCCCATGGCATGGATGGGACCCCGTGGCATTGGCTGCTCCCCAAGGTGCAGATAGGTCCCCATGGCACGGATGGGTCCCCATGGCATGGACGTGTCCCCGTGGTGCAGACGGGTCCCCATGGCACAGACGGGTCCCCATGGCATGGCTGGAGCCCCGTAGCACAGCCAGAGCCCCGGTGTCCTTGGCCACCTGGCGCCGAGGTCCCCGACGGCCACCCGGACGCCAGGGTGACGCCGGGCCGCCGCAGGTGGTACCACGGCCCCATCGGGCGGGCGGGCGCCGAGACGCTGCTGGCGCTGTGCCGCGAGGGCAGCTTCCTGGTGCGGGACTGCGAGACCAGCCCCGACGACTACTCGCTCTCGCTGAGGTGAGCGCGGGGAGGGGGGGACACGGGCACGGGCGGTGGCCGGGGTCCTCGGCCGGGTGGGACGGGCAGCCCCCGGGTCGGGGTTGCCTGTGCACGGCTGTGTCCAGGGTTGTGCACCCGTGTGTGTGTGTGTGTGTGTGTGTGCACGCCCCCGGTTGTGCTTGCACGCCCACGTGGGCCCGTGCCTCAGTTTCCCCCCCGCCCGCAGGAGCAGCCAGGGCTTCGTGCACGTGAAGCTCACGCGGACGCGGGAGCGGCACTTCGTGCTGGGGCGCGCGGGGGCCGCCTTCCCCTCGGTGCCCGAGGCCGTGCGGCACTACACGGCGCGGGCGCTGCCCGTCCGCGGCGCCCGCCACCTCTCCCTGCTCTACCCCGTTGCCGCGCAGCCCCTGTGAGCCCGGCGCCGCACGGGAATGCCTGCCGGGCCCCCGTCGCCCCGGGCCCATGGCCACCATTAAACTCCAACGTGCAGACCGTGCCGCTGGCTGCCGTGTGCTTTGTGTCCCCATCCCTCCCTCCCCGGACGCCTGGGCCCCCACCCAGCTCGGGACACGGCCAAGGAGACACCCCGGGGTGCTGCCCTCCCAGTCCTGCCCCCCCCAGAGAGTGGCTCTGTAGACATGGAGACACTCTGGTGCCTCTTGGCGGGCTGTGCTCTATGGTCTGTCCCACTGTCACTTCCTCTCCTGGTCCACGGGTGGAAACCTGGGTGGTGGGGGGGGGGGGGGGGGAGACCCAGGTGCCCAGGCTCCTAGCCTCCCCCCCGCTCTAACCTGCCCCCCCCATCCGCCCAGGAGCCCAGGCGTCCGGGCAAGGGTGGCATCCGCGGGGGCCTCTCCAGCGGTGGGGGGACGCCCCGTACAGCAGCGGGTGCTGGTGGGGGGTGTCAAAGGCGCGGGAAGCTGCCGCACGGGAAACAGAGGGAGATGGTGCAAAACACCTTTTTGGGGGGGGGGGGTCTTTTCTGCACACCGGCGGGGCGAACCGAGCCTGGGGCACCCGCGCACCACCGCGGCGACCGGCCGAGGGGCAGCCCGCGGGCAGACCGAGGCGTGGGTGCAGTTGCGTGGTGCCAGCTTTCGATGCCCAAATGCAAAAAACCCACAACGGGGGACATCTCTGCGGGTCGTCAGGGCCCCTGCGCAGCCCCTCAGGGCCGGGCACGGCGGGCGCCGGGGGTCCCGGGGTGCCCAGGGCATGCAGGGGGCTGGGGGGGCCGTGCCCGCTGGAGGCCCTCCTGGTAGATGCTGTTGTCCAGCTCCTTGAGGGAGACCAGGTCCTTGGGGGCCCGCGTCGAGCGGGGCAGCGTGTTCGCGTAGATGACCGTGTCTGGCAGTCGGTGGGCATCAGGCAGGCTCGCGAGCCCCCCCAAGACGCTGGCACGGCCGGGTCCCCCCTCCACGGTGTCCCCCCCACCCCGGGGTCTCCCTTGGGTGTCCCCATGGGGTGAGCGCCAGCGGGAGCTGGGGTGCAGTGGGCACAGGGGGAGGTGGGCACAGGGGGAGATGGGCATGGGGGTAGGTGGGTTTGGGGTAGACGAGCTCAGGGGTATTTGGGCACAGGGGCAGATGGATGGGCACAGGGGCAGATGGATGGGCATGGGGCAGACAGGCACGGGGCAGACAGGCATGGGGCAGACAGGCATGGGGCAGGCGGGCATGGGGCAGGTGGGCACAGGGGAGGTGGGCACAGGGGTACTTAGGCAAAGGGTAGATGGTCGCAGGGGTATTTGGGCATGGGGGAGATGGGCTGGGGGTATTGGGCATGGGTGGATGGCAACCGGTGTTGGGGCACGGGGTGGATGGACACGGGGAAATGGTTGTGGGACATTTGGGTGCAGGGACATTGGGGCACGGGGGCATTTGGGCACAGGTATATTTGGGCATGGGGGCATGCGGGCACAGGGCATTTGGGCACGGGGGCATTTGGGCATGGCGGTATTTGGGTGCAGGAGTATTTGGGCACAGGGGCATTTGGGCATGGGGTTTTCAGGCATGGGTGGTATTTGGCACGGGGGCATTTGGGCACAGGGGTATTTGGGTGCAGGGGCATTTGGGCACGGGGGCATTTGGGCAGGGGGGTACTTGGGCACAGGGGTATTTGGGCAGGGGGGTATTTGGGCGCGGGGGCCTTTGGGCGCGGGGGGGGTTACCTGCACTCCTGCACCGGCGCCGGCAGCAGCAGAGGCCCAGGGCGAGCAGCAGCAGGGCCGAGCCCCCCAGGCCCCCGCCCAGCGCCGCGGGCAGCCCTGCAAGCGCAGGCGGCTCAGCCGGGCGCCCCGGGACACGCGGGCACCGCCGGCACCGTCCGCGCCCCGCTTACCCACGCCGCGTCCGTCGTCAGGCGCTGCCGGCGCGGGAAAACCGGAGTCAGGGCCCTGCCGTCCCCACCGCCGCGGGGGTCCCCGCCGCCCGCCGCCGCCCGCCTACCTGCGCCCACGCTGAGCAGGGTGCCGTTGCCGGTGGCGGTGGCGAGGCGGGGGATCTCCAGGGTGACCCGGCACACGTAGCAGCCGGCGTGGCCCGGGCGGGCGCCGCGGAGGTGCAGGGTGGCCCGGGGCGGGCGCCAGGCGAGGCGCAGGCACGGGGCGCAGGCGGCGGGGGCCGCGGGGCCGGCGGGGCGCAGGCGGGCCTCGCACAGCGCCTCGTCCCCCCCGGCCTTGAGCCACTCCAGGCGCAGCAGCTGCCAGCGCTCGGCGGCCGCCACGCGGCACCCCAGGGCCACCCCGCCGCCCGGGGCCACCCAGGCCTGCCGCGGCTCCTGGCTCACCCGCAGGGCGCCCGCCGCCCCCGGCGTCGGCCCCCCGCTCCCCCCCCGCCCCGGCGCTGCCCCCGGGGACGGGGACACCAGGGCACCCTGGGGAGGGGGACACGTTGGGCCGGCTGCCCCGGGGTCCTCCGGTGTCACCCATGGGGATGGGGACACTGAAGCATCCCAGGGGGGACACGTGGGTCCCGCTGCCCCAGGGTCCTCTGGTGTCACCCATGGGGATGGGGACACTGAGGCACCCCGGGGAGGGGGAGATGTGGGTCCGGCTGTCCCGGTGCCACCCATGGGGACGGAGACATCAAGGCACCCTGGGGAAGGGGACCCAGTTGTCCAGCTGCCCCAGTGCCACCCATGGGAATGGGGACACCAGGGCACCCTGGGGAAGGGGACCCAGCTGTCTGGCTGCCCCAGTGTCCCCTGGTGCCACCCATCGGAATGGGGACACCAGAGCACCCTGAGGAAGGGGACCCAGCTGCGCCAGTGTCCCCCAGTGCCACCCATGGGGACGGAGACACCAGGGCACCATGGAGAAGGGGACCCAGATGTCTGGCTGCGCCAGTGTCCCCCAGTGCCACCCATGGGGACGGGGACACCAGGGCACCCTGGGGAAGGTGACCCAGATGTCTGGCTGCACCAGTGTCCCCCAGTGCCACACACGGGGACAGGGACACCAGGGCACCCTGAGGAAGGGGACCCAGCTGCGCCAGTGTCCCCCAGTGCCACCCATGGGGACGGGGACGCCAGGGCACCCCATGGGAGGGGACCACAGTGTCTGGATGCCCCAGTGCCACCCCCAGGGACAGGGGACCTGAGTCACCTCGGGGAGCTGGCCCCAGGCGTCCTACTTGCACATCCTCCCCCGCCCCCCCAGCCCCTGACCACAGACCTGAGATGACGCACACCGGATGCCCCCCCTGTCTGTCCCCATCCTGTCCCTCCCGCTCTGTCTGTCCCCATCCTGCCCCCCCACCCATGTCCCCCTCCATCTGCCCCATCTCGCCCCCCTCCATGTCCCCACCGCCCCCATCCCCTTCCCTCCAGCCGTGTCACCCCCCGCGGCCCGTCCGTCTGTCCCCAGTCCGGCCCCCTAACCCCTCTCCGGCCCCCGGGGACGGTCCCCTCCGGCCTCCCCGGCCTCCCCGGCCGTCCCCGCTCACCGGTGAGGAGGATGAGGAGGACGAGGAGGACGGGCACCCCGGGCCCCCCCATGGCGGTGCCCCCGCTGGCGGCCTCCTGCCCGAGGGCTCCCTGTCACCCAGGCGTCCGCATCCCCGAGGTGCTGCCGGCCCCCCGAGTCCTCGCCGGGCGCCCACGCCTGCCCCGCGTGACGCCACGCTTCCTGCCACGGCCCCGCGGACGGGCCACGGGGACGGGGACGGGAACGGCACCGCGGATGCTGGGGGGGGCCGGGGGGCGGACATGGCTGGGGAGCGGGGACACGAGCGTCGGGGTGGGGACGGGGAGGGGGACGTGGACAGGGCACGGGGACACAGGCATCGACGGGCATGGGGATGGGGACGGGGTGGGGACGGGGTGGGACACCTTCGGGGGTCTCGCACCAGGGCGCCCACCTGGGCAAGGGAAACTGAGGCAGCTCAGCCCGGCCCCCCCCCTACACGGGGCCATGCCACCCCTCCGGCCGCGACCCCCGGCTTGGGGACACATCCTGACCCCCGGCGCACACTGACGGTCCCCACTCCGGACCCACTGGGAGAACTGGGACAACGGGGCCGCCCTTACTGGGAGACGCCCTCCCCCCCGGCTCTGTGCCCCGGCCTGGGGCACCGCCGCCCGCCGGCGCTCAGCCCGCCCCCCCGGGGGGGGGGGGGGGGGGTCCCCTCCCCGGACTACATTTCCCAGCGTGCCCCGCGGTCTCCCCGGACTACATTTCCCGGCATGCCGCGGGGCGCGCCCTGGGTCTCCCGGCGCGCCGCGGGGCCGGACTCGCTTTCCCGGCGTGCCCCGCGGGGGCGGGGCGGGCGGCGCCGCCGCTCCCGCTTTGTTGGTGCGCGGGGCCGAGCGGCGGCGGCGGCGGCGGGGCCGGCCCGGTATGGGCGACCAGGTGGGGCCGGGCTGCGGGCCGGGGCGAGGGGGGGGAGAGGGATGGGGGGATGGAGAGAGGAGGGATGGGGGGATGGAGAGAGGAGGGAGGGAGGGATGGAGAGAGGAGGGATAGAGGAAGGAGGGATGGATGGAGGGATGGAGAGAGAAGGGGAGGGGGAAGGAAGGATGGATGGAGAGAGGAGGGATAGAGGAAGGACATATGGAGGAAGGAGGGATAGAGTAAGGAGGCGTGGAGAGAGGAGGGATGGAGGGATAGAGGAAGAGGGAGGGATGAAGGGATGGAGAGAGGAGGGATGGAGGGATAGAGAAAGAGGGAGGGAGGGATGAAGGGATGGAGAGAGGAGGGATGGAGGGATAGAGGAAGAGGGAGGGAGGGATGAAGGGATGGGGAGAGGAGGGATGGAGGAAGGATGGATAGAGAAAGGAGTTATGAAGGAAGGAAGCATGAAGGAAAGGAGGAAAAAAGGATGGAGGGATGAAGGAGGGATGGGGGATGGAGGAAAGAAGGATGAAAGAGAGGGGTGCAGCAAGGAGGGACTGAGGGGTGCAGGAAGGAGGGATCAAGGGGATGAAGGCTGGAGGAAGGAGGGTCAGGTGTGAAGGAATGGGGAATGGAGGAAGAGAGGAGGGATAGAGGATGAAGGGAGAAGGGATGGAGGAAGGAGGGACAGAGCAATGAAGAATGGAGAGAGAAAGGACAGAAAATGAAGGGAGGAGGGACGAAGGATGGAGGAATGGAGTGATACAGGATGGAGGATGGAGGGAGGGACAGAGGGATGCAGGATGGAGGAATGGAGTGATACAGGATGGAGGGAGGAGGGACAGAGCGATGCGGGATGGAGGGAGGAGGGATGCGGGATGGAGGGAGGAGGGATGCGGGATGGATGGCCGGAGGACAGAGCCCGCAAGGGGGGGGCGCTGGGGCTCGGTCCCCCCAGGAGTCCCCGAGGGGCAGTGCCGGGCGGGGGGACGCGCTGGGGGCCGTCCCCTCCCTGCCGGGCAGCGCACACGCTTGCCAAGTCATGTCGCAGCTGCCTGCCACGGCCGCAGGGCCCCGGACGCCTGGGCCCCCTTGGCGCCTGGCACGCGCCGGCCGGCGGGGGGGGCCTGCGGGGGGGCAGGGTGCTGAGCCGGCCGCGGGGCGCCGGGCGCTGCCGGGGCTGCGGGGGGGTGCTGACAGGGGCGCCGGGGCAGGAGGCGCTGCGGAAGATCATCACCACGCTGGCCGTGAAGAATGAGGAGATCCAGAACTTCATCTACGCCCTCAAGCAGATGCTGCAGAACGTGGAGGTAGCCCGGCCCCCTCTCGCCCGCCGGCCTTCGGCCTCGCGCCCTCCCCGCCGCCAGCCCCGCGGCCTTCGGTGCCTGCTTGGGCCCCATCCCCGCCATCGCGGGTGCCCCCGTTGGCGCGGCGGGGCCCCTTCCCCCCCCGCGGCACGGGCACCAGGCACCCACCTTCACCACGGGGTCAGGGTGGCCCCGGCAGCCCCGTCACCCGTCGGAGGTGGGCAGCGGCGAGGCCGGGGCCGTGCCGTGCCCGCTGACGCCCGCCGTCGCCGCCAGGACAACTCGGCCCGGGTGCAGGAGGACCTGGAGGGCGAGTTTCAGTCCCTGTACGCGCTGCTGGACGAGCTCAAGGACAACATGCTCATGAAGATCAAGCAGGACCGCGCCAGCCGCACCTACGAGCTGCAGGTGAGCGCCCGCCCTGCGCGCCCGCCGGCCGCGGCCACCGCCGCCCACTGCTGCTCTCCCCCCTTCAGGCCCAGCTGGCGGCTTGCGCCAAGGCCCTGGAGAGCTCGGAGGAGCTGCTGGAGACGGCCAACCAGACCCTGGAGACCGCCAACAACCACGACTTCCCCCAGGTGGGCGCCGTGCCGGGCACCGTCCCCGCCTAACGCCCGGCGCGGGGGCACGAGGCCCCCCCGTCCCTCCTGCCCTCCGGCCGATGCCTCCTCATAACCGCGCTTGCCCCAGGCGGGCACCTCAGCTCTCTTTCCAGCCTGGGCGCCGTGTTAACGCTGGGCTGCCTTCGCCCGCTGCGGGACTAGATTAGGACCGGGCAAGTGGGCACCGGTTAGAGCACCAGGTCGCGGCGGGGAGGAGGAGGAGGGTTAAAGCAGCGCGGGGCAGGGCGGCCTGGGCGCCTGGGTCCTCTCGTTCGCCTGCCCCTGGGGTGCTGCTTCGTGCCCTCTTTCTCCTGTGGGCATGTGGCCACGTGGGTGTCCCCGTGGGGAGATGGGTGCTGTAGCAGGGCAGGGATTTGGGCACCCTGTGCTATGTAGTTTGGTGGCAGGGATTCGGGCACCCTGTGCCAGGTGGGTGCCAGGACAGGGATGTGGTCACGCTGTGCCATGCAGCTTTGGTGGCAGGGATTTGGGCACCCTGTGCTATGCGGTTTCGGTGGCAGGGATTCGGGTGCGCTGTGCCATGCAAGTTTGGTGGCAGGGATTCGGGCACCCTGTGCCATGCGGGTTTGGTGGCAGGGACTCGGGCGCGCTGTGCCACGCGGGTCGCAGAGCAGGGCACGCTGTACCACGCTGGCTCCTGGCATCGCTGTCTCACCCTCTATTTTTTCTCCTCTTTTCCTCTGCGCTCTCAAGGCTGCCAAACAGATCAAGGATAGGTACGGTACCCCCGTGCCCCCCGCATCCCCCCGCATCCCCACTAACCCGCGCGGTGTCACCCGCGCCCCGGGCCCATCCCACGGGCACGGGGCCGGGGGCTCTGCCCACCCTCTCCCCGCGGCCGCGCAGGGTGGGGGGCGGCCGGGCAGGGCCGGCGGGGCGCCCGGCTCCCGGCCCCGCTGACTCTCGTCCCCGCGCCCCCGCGCAGCGTGACGATGGCGCCCGCCTTCCGCCTCTCGCTCAAGGCCAAGGTGAGCGATAACATGAGCCACTTGATGGTGGATTTTGCCCAGGAGCGGCGCCTGCTCCAGGCCCTCGCCTTCCTGCCAGGTATCGCCCACGGGCCGCGGGGGCGGGCAGGCGGGTGCCCCGGGGCACGGAGGGCAGTGCCGGCCTGGGTGGTGGTCCAGGGGCGAAGGGGTCTGCTGGGTGCCAGGGGGTGGGGGCGAGGCGCTGGGGAGCTCCGGGGTTGGGGGGGAGTGGGGGGGTACAAGGCTTGGGGACTCTGATGCCCCATCCGGAGGTGCCAGGCTGGGGGGCTCTGGGGGTGCCGTGCCCAGGGACGCGGTGGGTGCTGTGCTCAGGGCCTCGGGGTGCAACGGCCAGGATCTCTGCGGGTGCCGTCCTGGGGATTCGGGGTGCCGTGCCCACGGGATCTACGTGGATGCCGTGTCCGGCAGTCCCCGGGTGCCATGCCGACGTGTCTCTGGGGGTGCCGTGCCCAGGGACCCTGCAGGTGCCATGCCTGGAGGGCCCTGCGGTGCCCGGGCCAGCCGTGGGCGCCCTGCCTGGGGTCTCGGGGTGCCGCGTCCGGGGGAGCCGGGGGAGCGGTGCCGGCGGGGCTGGCAGCAGGGCTGCCGCAGGCGGGCCTGGCACGGCTGCTCCCGCGGGCAGTGCCCAGCACCCCCGAGATCGACCTGGCCGAGTCGCTGGTGGCCGACAACTGCGTGACGCTGGCCTGGCGGATGCCCGACGAGGACAGCAAGATCGACCATTACGTGCTGGAGTACCGCAAGACCAACTTCGAGGGGCCGCCCCGCGCCAAGGAGGACCAGCCCTGGATGGTGATCGAGGGCATCAAGGGCACCGAGTACACCCTCTCCGGTGAGGGATGGCCCCGCCAGGCTTTGCAGCGAGCATGGGGGTCCCGGTGCCCCCGTGCCCCCCTGCTAACCCCGCTGTGCCCACAGGGCTGAAGTTCGACATGAAGTACATGAATTTCCGGGTGCGGGCATGTAACAAGGCCGTAGCGGGCGAGTTCTCCGAGCCGGTCACTTTGGAGACCAGAGGTGGGTACCAGGGGGTGGCTTTGGGCACCAGGGGTGGCAGGGCGCTTGGTGGGACCCCCTGTGCCACCCCTGCCTGGCCACGCCAGGGCTCCGTGACGCCTCGGTGCCAGGCGGGGGACACGGGGGACGTGCTGACGGTGGCTGTCCCCAGCGTTCATGTTCCGGCTGGACGCCAGCACGTGCCACCAGAACCTGCGGGTGGAGGAGCTCAGCGTGGAGTGGGATGCCACGGGCGGCAAGGTGCAGGACGTCAAGGCCCGCGAGAAGGACGGGAAGGGCAGGACGGCCTCGCCAGCCAACTCGCCCGCCAGGTAACGCCAACCTCCGCCGTCCCCCCAGCCCAGCAGGTAACGCCAACCTCCAGGTAACGCCAACCCCCCGGTAATACCCACTCCCCCCCGTAACGCCAACCCCCGGGTAATGCCAGCCCCTTTGGGTAACGCCAACCTCCCCGCGTAATGCCCACCCCTGCCTCGCTGGTGTCCATCTGTCCTAGGGTCGTGCAGTCGCCCAAGAGGATGCCCTCGGGGCGCGGGGGCAGAGACCGCTTCACCGCCGAGTCCTACACGGTCCTGGGTGAGCGCCGGGGTGCCGAGGGCAGCGGGGGGGCGATGGGGACCTTGCCTGCACGGAGGGGTAGAGAGGGGATGGGGACCTGGGGACACCGAGGGGAGCACAGCAGGGGTGAGGACCTGATGGCACAGAGGGGGATGGTGGCATGAGGGGGGGACATGGGGCACCCAGGGGACCCGAGGGTGCAGGAAGGGGCACGCAGGTGTGTGACAGCCCCCCCCCCGAGAGCCCCAGGGCAGAGGTCGGACCCCAGCACGAGGACAAGGCACCGGGGCAGAGCCGTGCCCGGCCCGGCCAGCGCCCGGTGCCCGCAGGCGACACGCTGATCGACGCGGACGACCACTACTGGGAGGTGCGGTACGACCGGGACAGCAAGGCCTTCGGCGTGGGGGTGGCGTATCGCAGCCTGGGCAAGTTTGACCAGCTGGGCAAGACCTCGGCCTCCTGGTGCCTCCACCTCAACAACTGGCTGCAGGTCAGCTTCAGCGCCAAGCACGCCAACAAGGCCAAGGTGCTGGACGTGCCCGTGCCCGACTGCATCGGCGTCTACTGCAACTTCCACGAAGGTGGGTGCGGGCGCGGGGCGCTGCCAGGCGTTGGGACGTTCGCTGCCAGGGCACCGGGCAGCAGAGCGCGGAGACCCTGCTCAGGGAGCTGCGCGTGCCCGCAGGGTTCCTGTCCTTCTACAACGCCAGGACGAAGCAGCTGCTGCACACCTTCAAGGCCAGGTTCACCCAGCCGGTGCTCCCCGCCTTCATGGTAAGGGGGGCCAGGGCCTCGGGGTGCCCTCGGAGGGCGGCTCAGCCCCTCCCGCGTCGCGCAGGACGCCTGGGCTCGCGGCCGTGCCATGCCCCGTCCCTGTGCCCCCCTCCAGGTCTGGTGCGGCAGCTTCCACGTCTCCTCGGGCCTGCAGGTGCCCAGCGCCGTGAAATGCCTCCAGAAGCGCAACAGCACCGCCAGCAGCTCCAACGCCAGCCTGACCTAGAGCCGGGCCCTGGCCCCCCCCGGGCCCCCCCGGGCGAGAGCACTGAATGTACCGACCCCCCCCCCGCCCCGCGTACGCCGCCCTCGCCGCCCGCCCCGGGCACCGGCAGGGCTGTGCCAGCTCCCCGGGCCCCCGCCGGCTGCCGGCACGCGCTGGCCCCCACGGCCTCTGGGTCGCCCCCCCAACTCCGCGTCATCCCCCCCCCTCGCTGCCACGGGCACCGGCCTGGGCGCTGCCCCCTCACCATCGACAGCTGCTTCTGGCCTTAAGAATAAATTGGGATCTAGGTGTGACGCGGCCCCGCTGCCCTGCCGGCGCTGGGAGGGTGCCGGGAGCCCGGGGCGCAGAGGGGGTGTTTTGGGGGGGGAGAAGCCCCCCCAGTGCTGTGCCCGCGGCACCAAGGACGCAGCCGGGGCTGAGCAGGAACAGATGAGACTTTATTTGCAGCACGGTCCGGGGGCCGCTTCTGCCTCCGGTGCCTGCAACGGCCCCCCGGGCCCCGTCCCCCTGTGCCCCCCTGCCCAGCGCGGGGCTGGGGGCAGCTCTGCCCTGGGGTGGGCGCTGGTGGCCCCACACGTGGCTGGTCACTCTCGGGGGGGTCACCCAGGCCCCCCCTCAGCACCAAGGCTGCTGCGGGGGGGGGGTCTGTGCCCGGCACGGGGCACCCACGGGCCCCCGCAGCACCCATCAGTCGCCGACGAGAGCTCGTCGCGCCTGCAGCTTCTTGGCAAGCTCCTCCACCATGCCTGCGGCACGGGGGGGGGCTGGAAGGCTGGCGGGCGGGGGTCCGGGCCCCCACCCCCCCTTTCCAGCCCCTGCTGGCACCTGAGCCCTGATGGGCCCCTCTGCTCCAGCCGCTCGTCCCTGCTGCCCTCCGGGGCCGGCGGCAGCACCCAGGTGTCCTCCCACCCCCCCCGTCCAGCCCCAGCAGCGGGGCCCAGGCGTCCGGGCCCCCCCTCACCTGCGGAGCCGTCCTGCGGGTGCGGCAGGGCAGGGCGGGGGGCAACGCGGGGGGCTGAGCTCTGGGGGGCTCCAGCACCTATAGAGGAGTGCGGGGGGGGGGTCAGCATGTGGGTGCCCCCCGCCCGGTCCCTGCGGCAGGCTCTGTGCCCTCCTGCCTCAGTTTCCCCGTGTGCGGCCGGCTCACCCTGCTCGTTCATGTAGGTCGGCTCGGCCGGCGGGGTCCGGGCGGGTGCCCCCGGGAGCCGCGGCGCGGGGGGGCCAGGGCTCGAGGCCGGCCGCGGCACGGGGACGCGGGCCCTGGCGGCGGCGTGCAGAGTGGAGGCTGGTGGCTGGCGGGGCTGGGACGCGGGGGCACCCCGGGGGGCCGTGGTGGCTCCCCGGGGGGCCGCGGGCGGGCAGGGGGGCTTGCACACCGCCCGGACCCTCTCCCCGTTCTCCCCATCCGTCTCCACGAACTCTGGGGCAGAGAGGGGACGTCACTGCCCCCGCACACGGCCCCAGCCCCCCAGCCACCCCCCAACACCTCCCCAAACCCCCTCCAACCCCTCAGCACCCCAAAACTCCCTCCAACTCCCCCAGTCCACCACCACCCTCCTGCACCCCGGCAGCACCCTATACCCTCTCCCTGGACCCTGACAGCCCCAGCCGCCTTCCCGCAGCACCCAACACCCTTCACCCCCCCCCCCAGCCCCCCGGCGCCCACCGAGCCGCGGCGTGTACTCCCTGGCCAGGGGCCGCAGGCTGCCCTTGCTGTTCTCCACGAAGTAGGCCACCACCTCGGCCAGCGAGGAGCACCGGTGCTGGTGGGACACGGCGTCACGCGGGCACCTCCATGGGTGCTGCCCCCCCCAGCCCAGCCCCGTGGGTCCCACTCCCCGGGGGGCCCAGTGCCTTGGGGTAACCCCTGGAGGTCCCAGACCCAGGGGGTCCCAGGCCCTTGAGGTGGCCCCTGGAGGTCCCAGACGCTGGGTGAGTCCCATCCCTTGGGTCCTGGGCCGTGGTGAGGGGGGAGTCCCAGTCCTTGGGGGTCCCAGGCCCTGTCTGTCTTAGTCCCTGGGGTCCCAATCCCTTGACTCCAAGTCCCCAGGGGTCTCAGCCCTTGGGGGTCCTTGTCCTTAGGGGTCCCAAGCCCTTGTGTCCCAGCCCTTGGGGTTCCCAGCCCCCTGAGGGGCCCCAAACCTTGCACCCCAGGCCTGGTGGCTCCCAGGCCTCGGGGCAGCTCAGTCCTGGGGGTCCCTGTCCCCGGCGCCAGCCAGGCTCTGCCCCACGTCACTCACCGGCGTCTCCACGTCGATGACGTATTCCTGCCCCACGCGGGTCACCTTGTAGTGCTTCACCAGCGCGGTGCTGCCCGACAGGCTCCGTCAGCGGGTGGCCCACCCACCGGGCCCACCAGCGTGGGGACCTGCCACCCCTCGCACGGGGACCTGCACCCTGGAGCCACCCCTCACGTGGGGACCCGCACCTTGGAGCCACCTCCTGCATAGGGACCCATGTCCTGATGCCAGCCCTTGCATGGGGACCTGCAGCCTGGAGCCACCCCTTGCACTGGGACCCATGTCCTGGAGCCACCCCTTGCATGGGGACCCGTGTCCTGGTGCCACCCATTGCACAGGGACCCACGTCCTGGTGCCACCTCTTGCACTGGGACCCACGTCCTGGTGCCACCCCTTGCACAAGGACCTGTGTCCTGGTGCCAGCCCCTCTCATGGAGATCCACATCCTGATGCCAGCCCCTTGCATGGGGACCCATGTCCTGGTGTCACCTGTTGCACAGGGACCCGTGTCCTCGTGCCACCCCTCGCATGGGGAGCTGTGTCCTGATGCCAGCCCCTTGTACAGGGACCTGTGTCCTGGTGCCACTCCTTGCACCGGGACCCATGTCCTGATGCCAGCCCCTCTCATGGAGACCCACATCCTGGTGCCACCCCTTGCAAGGGGACCCGTGTCCTGGTGCCACCCCTAGCACAGGGACCCACATCCTGATGCCACTCCTTGCATGGGGACCTGTGTCCTGGTGCCAGCCCCTTGCACGGGGACCCCCCGCCCGGTGCCCGCCCCCCACGAGGCCTCCCCAGCGGCAGCCCCGCTCACCCGCTCAGCGCCTGGCGCGTGGTGACGGAGAGGCCCTGGCCGTGCCCGCCGGGGCGCAGCACCATGTTCCCGCTGCCCGCGCTCCTCTCCAGCAGCCGCTCGGCCTCCGAGCGCGACACCTCGTAGAAGCAGCTGGGCGCCCGGGGGGGCGGTGAGCCGCGCCGTGCCCCGCCGTGGGACCCCCGCGGCCCTGCCCGCGGCCCCCCGCACTCACTCGGGCACCGGCGGCGCGGCGGGCCTGGGGGGGCCGGGGGGGCCGGGGGCCGCCCGACGCTCCTGCTCCTCGCGCAGTGCCTCCGCCAGCTGCACCATGTGGCCCGGCAGCAGCGCCAGGTCCGCGGGCACCTGCAGCTGCGGGAGGGCACCGGGCGCTGGGCACGGCGTGGGGACCCCCCCCCCCGGGGACACCCGGGATGCCCTGCCACCCCCCCGCCCCCCCCGGGCAGCCTGGTGCCGGCGCCCCGTGCCCACCTCCACCATGGTCAGGATGAATCCCCGCCACAGCTCCTGCGCCTCCGGGCTCTCCGCCTGCGGGGAACGGGGGGGGGGTGAGGGCAGACCCCGGCCTGGCCCCTGGGCCCCCCCCATGTCCCTGTGCCCCCTCCGTGTCCCCAAACTCTGTCCCCTGTGACCCTGCGTGCCCCTGGGTCCCCCCCAGCCCCCTAACCCTGTCCCTTGTGTCCCTCCATGCCCTTGGGTCTTCCCTTCACCCCTGGACCCTGTCCCTTCTGCCCCCCATGTCCCCAAACCCTGTCCTCTCTGCCCCTCTGTGCCCCTGTGTCCCCCCCAGCCCCCTAACCCTGTGCCCCTCCATGCCCCTGTGCCCCCCCAGCCCCCAAACCCTGTCCCTGTGCCCCTCCCTGGCCCTGCAGCTCCCCGTGTCCCCAAACCCTGTCCCCTCTGCCTCTTCATGCCCCTGGGTCCCCCCTTCACCCTGGACCCTGTCCCCCCCCATGTCCCTGTGCCCCCCCATGTCCCCAAACCCTTTCCCCTGTGTCCCTGGGTCCCCCCTTCACCCCCTGACCCTGCCCTCCTATCTGTGCCCCATGTTTCCCCTTGTGTCCCCGAACCTTGTCCCCTCTGCCCCTCCATGTCCCTGTACCCCCCATGTCCCCGTATCCCCCTCTGCATCCCCCAACTCATGGCACCCCCATACTCGTGTCTCCCTCTGTCCCCCCTGCCTGTGCCCCCCCCTCTGTCCCTTCATCCTCCAGCCCCCCACGCCCCCGGCTCCCCTGTGCCCCCCCGTGCCCCCCGTGCCCCCCGGCGGGGTCCCTCACCTTGAGCAGCACCTCCTGGCCCGGCAGCCGCAGGCTGAGCCGGGAGCCCTGCGCCTGCACCGCCAGCAGCTCGCCCAGCTCCAGCGCCTCCAGGGGCTGGGGGCACCCGAGCCGTGGGCCCCCGCCACGAGCCTCAGCCTGCCCCGCGCCCTGCTGCCTTCGGGGGCTGGGGGCTGGCCGCCCCCCCCCAAGCGGGGGTCCCACCCTCACCCCCCCCCAAGGGTCCCAGCCCCGAGGAGCCCACCCAGAGGGGGTCCCAGCTTGGGGGGGGTCCCACCTCGAGGGTCCCATGCCCTGAGGGTCTCAGGGGTCCCATCCTCAAGGAGCCCACCCAGAGGGGGTCCCAGCTTGGGGGGTCCCACCTCCAGGGTCCCATCCCCTGAGGGTGTCAGGGGTCCCAGCCCCGAGGAGCCCACCCAGAGGGGGTCCCAGCTTGGGGGGGTCCCACCTCCAGGGTCCCATGCCCTGAGGGTGTCAGGGGTCCCATCCCTGAGGAGCCCACCCAGAGGGGGTCCCAGCTTGGGGGGTCCCACCTCCAGGGTCCCATGCCCTGAGGGTGTCAGGGGTCCCATCCCCGAGGAGCCCACCCAGAGGGGGTCCCAGCTTGGGGGGGGTCCCACCTCCAGGGTCCCATGCCCTGAGGGTGTCAGGGGTCCCATCCTCAAGGAGCCCACCCAGAGGGGGTCCCAGCTTGGGGGGGGTCCCACCTCCAGGGTCCCATCCCCTGAGGGTGTCAGGGGTCCCATCCCCAAGGAGCCCACCCAGAGGGGGTCCCAGCTTGGGGGGGGTCCCACCTCCAGGGTCCCATCCCCTGAGGGTCTCAGGGGTCCCATCCCCGAGGAGCCCACCCAGAGGGGGTCCCAGCTTGGGGGGGGTCCCACCTCCAGGGTCCCATGCCCTGAGGGTCTCGGGGTCCCGTCCCAAATGGGCTCCCGGCCTGGGGGTCCCCACCAAGGGGTCCCACCTCGCAGGTCCCGTTTGGAGGTCCCACCTCGGGGGGGGGTCCCAGCGGCAGGGGGGGGTCCCGGGGGTCCCAGCCCTGAGGTCCCACCCGGGGGGGTCCCAGCCCCCCCGCCCTACCTGGGGGTCCCGGGGCGCCTCGTAGAAGCTGAGCGTGAGCCCCCGCAGCCCGGCCCAGACCCTCCGGTAGCCCTGCGCGACGGGGCGGCCTCAGCTCCGCGCCCGGGGACGCGGCACCGGGAAGTGCGCACGGGGCACCGGCACCGCGCCAGCACCGGGCCGCGTCCCCGGCACCGGCACCGGCACCAGCACCGGCACCGCGCCCGCAGCGCCCCGCGGGCCGGGGCACCGGCAGCGGCGGCCGAGTCCGGGGGGGGGGGGGTCGGGGGGGCGGTCCCGGGGAAGTCCCGGGGAGTCCCGAGGGTCGATCCCGGGGATCGGTCCCGGGGGAATCCCGGGGATCGGTCCCGTGGGAGCCCCGGGGAGTCCCAGGAGCTGGTGCCGGGGGTCGGTGCCGGGGGTCGGTGCCGGGGGTCGGCGCCGGGGGTCCCAGCCCACCTCGTCCCGCGGCCCCCGCTTCTCCACGAAGCCCTCGTAGCAGTGCCGGGCGCGGCGCCGGCGGGGCGGCAGCACCGGCAGGGCCATCTCCGCCCGCCGCCGGGACCGCAGGTGCCGCCGGGCACCGGGCACCGGGCGCCGCACCAGCCCCGCCCGCGGCGCGGAGCGAAGGGCACCGCGGGGCCGCCCGCGGCAGGGGGCGTGGCCAGGCCGGGGCGGGGGCGGGGCCAGCGCCCCGGTGCGGCGCGGGGGCGGGGCGAGGGGCGTGGCCAGGCCCCCGGTGCGGCGGCAGCGGCGGGGGGGGGGGGGCGGGGCGCGGCCGTCACGTGCCGCCGCCGCCGGGCCGCGCGCGCCGGGGGAGGAGGGAGCGGCGGCGGCAGCATGGCAGGTAGCGGCGCGGGGCGGGGGGGCACCGGCAGCGGGGCGGGGGCGGCACCTGCGCGCCCGGGCTGCAGCGAGGGGCGGCGGTGGGGGTCCGCGGCCCCCCCGGGGGTCCGGGGCGCGGGGGGGGGCTCTGCTCGCCCACCCCGGGGCCCCCCGTGCCCCGTCCCCGCGCCTCTGTGTCCCCCTGCCCCTGCGCCCCCCCCGGCGTCCTGCCCCTGTGTCCCCGTGTGCCTCTGTGCCCGGCCCCACGGCCCCCGTTCCTGTGTCCCCGTGTCCCCCCGGCCCTGTGTCCTCATGTCCCTCTGTCCTTATGTCCTCCTAGCCCCGTGTCCCCCTGTCCCCGGGTCCCCATGTCCACCTGTTTCCATATGCCCCGTCCCTGTGTCCTCATGTCCCCCTGTCCCCATATCCCCTGTGTCTTCATGTCCCCTGTCCCCATGTCCCCATCCCTGTGTCTCCACATGCCCATGTCCCCATCCCTGTGTCTCCATGTCCCCCTGTCCCCATATTCCCTGTCTTCATGTCTCCATGTGCCCATGTCCCCATCATTGTGTCCCCATGTCCCCGTTTCCATATCCCACAGCCCTGTGTCCCCATGTCCCCATCCCTGTCTCCATGTGCCCATGTCCCCATCATTGTGTCCCCATGTCCCCCTGTTTCCGTATCCCACAGCCCTGTGTCCCCATGTCCCCATCCCTGTCTCCATGCCCCCCAGTCCCCATCCCTGTGTCCTCGTGTCCCCCGTCACGGTGTGGGGCAGGGACCCCCACGCACCCAGGGCCCCAGACCCGGCACCGGGGGGGGCCCAGGCGTCCTGCCGGCGGGAGGGCCCCGCGGCAGCGGCGGTGGCCTGTCCCGTGTGCCGCAGCGCTGGAGGCCGGCTCCCCCGGCGGCGACGACTGCTTGGAGGAGGACGAGGACGAGCTGGAGCCGGGGCTGGACGAGGCGGAGGCCGAGGCCGAGCCGGGGCCCGAGAGCGGGGCGAAGGCGGCGGGGGCCCCCCGGGGCGCCGCGCTCACCCGCCGCGGCGTCACCCTGCGCGTGCTGCTCCGCGACGGCCTCCTCGAGCCGGCCCGCGGCGTCCTCTCCATCTACTACCTGGTGAGCGCCGGCGCCCCGGGCCCCCCCGCCCCCCCCCCCCCGCCCCGGGCCGGCGCCCCCCGCTCACCCCCCGACCCCCCCAGGGCAAGAAGTTCGTGGGGGACCTGGGGGCGGACGGGGCCATCACGTGGCAGGAGACGGGGCAGGTGTTCGGCTCGCCCAGCGCCTGGGCCACCCACTGCAAGCGCCTGGTGAACCCCGCCAAGAAGTCGGGCTGCGGCTGGGCCTCCGTGCGCTACAAGGGCCAGAAGCTGGACCAGTACAAAGCCGCCTGGCTGCGGCAGCACCAGCCCCACGCGCCCGCCGCCGACGAGGTGCCGCGGCCGCCCCGGGCCCCCGGTGCCGGCGCTTCGCTCCCCCAGATCATTCCCTGCACTTTGCTCCTCCAAACTGCTCCCTGTGCTTTGCTCCCCCAAATTCCTCCCCATGCTTTGCTCCTCCAAACTGCTCCCTGTGCTTTGCCCCTCCAAATCGCTTCCCGCACCTTGCTCTCCCAAATCGCTCCCTGTGCTTTGCTCCCAAAATCGCTCCCCACGCTTTGCTCCCCCAAATCGCTCCTGCACTTTGCTCCCAAAATCGCTCCTGCACTTTGCTCCCCCAAATCTTTCCCCGCACTTTGCTCCCCCAAATCGCTCCTGCACTTTGCTCCCCCAAATCTCACCCCGCGCTTTGCTCCCCCAAATCGGGGTGAGCTCAGGGCTCCTGAAAAGCCGCCACCTCCCCGCGGGCTGGGGTGGGCCGGGGGGTCCGCGGGGGCCGGCGCCAGCCCTGTGCTGCCCGCAGAGCCTGGCCAGCGAGGGAGAGGAGGACGAGCTGCCCGAGGAGGAGGAGGAGGAGGCGGCGCGGGAGGGCCGGGCGCCAGAGCCGGCCGCCACCAAGAAGCCGGAGGAGAGGAGCAAGAAGCAGCAGTGCCGGAGCCTGGCAGAGCAGCCGGCGGCAGGTGGGGGGGCCGCGGGGCACCCTTGGGTGCCCCAGCCCGGCCGGGCGCCCGGGGCGGCGGTGACGGCGCATTTTCCTTTGCAGAGCACGGCCCCCCGGGGAAGAGGCCGGAGAACAAGCCCCGGGTCCCCGTCCGCTACTGCAGCCTGGGCACCCGCGACTCGGCCAGGTAGGGCCCGGCGGGACCCGGCCCCGCGGGTGCCCCCGCCGCCCCCCCTCGCCAGAGGGGCCCGCGGTGGCCTGCGGCACCCGGGGCTGTGGGTGTCTCGCAGGAACCCCCAGACGCTGGTGGAGGTGACGTCCTTCGCCGCCATCAACAAGTTCCAGCCCTTCAACGTGGCCATCTCCAGCAACGTCCTGCTGCTCCTGGTGCGCCCCGTCCCCGGGGGGGGGGGGGGGGGGGCGGGGGGGATTCTCTGATGGCTGCTGGGTGGGTTGTGCGCGGCGCCGGGCGTGCGGGCCACGCTTGCCGCGTTGGGGTGGCAGTGCTGGGTGGCTCCTCGCACCATCGACGACACCCACGGGGTGCAAATTTTGGAGCCGGGGGGGCCAGGGAAAGCATTTGGGGGGGGGGCAGAGCCATTGATTTTTGCCTTTTCCTTTAGGATTTCCACAGCCACCTGACGCGGAGCGAAGTGGTGGGGTACCTGGGCGGCCGGTGGGACACCAACACGCAGCGTAGGTACCGCCGCGGGGCTCCGCGGGCTGAGGGGGGGGACAGAGCCGCCCACCCCGCGCCCCCCCTTGCAGTGCTGACGGTCCTGCGAGCCTTCCCGTGCCGCACGCGCCTGGGCGACGCCGAGGCCGCCGCCGCCGTGGAGGAGGAGGTAAAGCCCCCCCGGGGGGTGCCGGGGTGGGGACGGCGGGGACCCCGAGCCGACGGCGTGTCCCCCCCCCATGGCAGATCTGCCAGAGCCTGTTCCTGCGGGGGCTCTCGCTGGTGGGCTGGTACCACAGCCACCCCTTCGGCCCGGCGCTGCCCTCGCTGCACGACATCGACGCGCAGATGGACTACCAGCTCAAGCTGCAGGGCAGCGGCAACGGCTTCCAGCCCTGCCTGGCCCTCGTCTGCGGTAAGCGCCCGGCCGCCGCGGGGCCGCCACGCCGCGGCCCCCCCTCAGCCCCCCCCCCCCGCTCCCCGCAGGGCCCTACTATCACGGCAACCCCGGCGTGGAGTCCAAAATCGCGCCCTTCTGGGTGATGCCGCCCCCCGAGGTGAGTGGTGCCGGTGTCCCCCCCCCGGGGGGTGGGCACGGGGGGGTGCGGGGGGGCCGTGCCGTGGACCACCGCGCTCCCCGCTCTCCCAGCAAAGGCCCAACGACTACGGCATCCCCATGGACGTGGAGGTGGCCTACATCCAGGACGGCTTCCTCACCAACGACGTGCTGCAGGAGATGGTGAGCGCGGGGCAGGGCTGGATCCTCCCGGCCCCCCCTCAACCCCCACTGTCTGCCCCCCATCCAGCCCCCCCACCCCAGGCGTCTCCATCACCCATCCCTGTGTCCTCCCTGGTGCTGGTGACACCAGCCACCGTCTAGTCTCGCTCTCCATCGCTGCCTGCGCTGTTGCGGTCTCAGCGCCCGCAGGGCCGGGGAGGGGGACACGTGCTTGTCCCCCCCCCCCCCCGGCCCTGCAGCCCCTCTGTCCCTGCCGCAGACGCTGCTGGTGGAGTTTTACAAGGGGGCCCCGGACCTGGTGAAGTTTCAGGAGCTATGGAGCCAGGATCAGACCTACCTGGACAAACTGAAGGTGAGGAGGGGGGGTGACGCCGAGGGGAGCCACCCCCGTCCTCCCTGGGGGTTTTCCACCCCGGGCTGCTCCCGGCACGGGGCACAGGGCAGGGAACACGCGGACACGGGCCCGGGCGGTGACTCGCGTTCCCGTCTCAGGGCTCCCTGGCCGCCCGGACCCCCAAAGACCAGAGCTTCACCCACATCCTGGAGCAGATCTACAGCCTGCTGAAGCACAGCAGCTGAGGAGGGCCGGAGCCCGCGGCCGACGCGGACCAGGTGCCTTTCCAGCAGCCCGGGCTCGGCTCCGCGCACGGGGCTCGGCCGGGCCGGTGTGGGGCAGCGCCGCGGGGACGCCCCACCGCCCGCGAGCTGGCCCGAGGGGCGCTGGGACCCCGCCGGCTCCTGCCCCTGCCCCGGGCGGCCCTCGGGCCCTGCCCTGGGGGGCTCATGGTGAAGGGGAGGGTGGTAGCGGTGGGAGTCGCGGCTGTAAGTTATTTGTGGAAGTGGTAGTTGATTAAAGAGCAGTTCCTGACCGGCGGTGAGTGAGCGGCTCTGCTGCACTGGGGACACCCGGGTAGCGCTGGAGGGGACGGTGCCGGGGGAGCGAGGACCCTCGTGTGCTCCAGGTACTCATGACGGGCTGCTCCTCCACCCACCCTACATCGTGGGGTCCTGCTCGCGCTCAGGGAGAGGACGCAGCCGTTAGAAAGAAGAAAACATTTAATACTTTTATTCAGAGATACAAGTCGAGATTTGTGGGTCGTCTTTTTTTTTTTTTTCCCCTAAAAACCAGGAGAAACCATTACAAAAAGATCTAGCAAGTTGTCCCAGCTGAAAGACTCACTTCAATCCACCTGAGCGGGAACCGGAGCTCCCGAGACCCGATCCCGGCCCCCGCCAGGGAGGGGACAGAGGTGGCGGCCCCGAGGACGCCGGTCCCTTGGGCTCCCCGCGCCGCTGGCAGCGAGGGGGAGCCGCCTCTGCCCCCGCGCCCCGCACCGGGGTCGGGCGCCGGTGCCGGACGAGGGGCAGCTCGCGCGGGGAGAGGGGCCCACGCGGAGCCCCGGGCTCGGCCCCGGCTGGGCAGCGCGTCAGTGCCAGGGGTCAGACATACATGAACATGCAGGTTAAAAACGTTAAAAAGGCTGTGTGTAAATGTAACAGGAGAGGGGAGCAGCGGGGACAGGGAGGTGCTGCAGCGCGGGGCTGGTCTGGAGCCGCCGGCCGGGAGGGGAGCGGGCGGAGGAAGGAGCGGGGTGACGGGCAGGGAGGAGGGCGATGACCCTCTGCCAGCAACGCTGGAGCAACGAGGCAGCGCGCGCAGGGCTGCGGGTAGCAAACGCAGCAGCGCCCGAGCTCGACGCAGCTCCTGCCGCAGCCCCGCGGAGCTGGGGCACCGGGACGGGCACGCCAAGGGAGCGGACTAGCTCAAGCCAAGCGGCTCCGCGGGGCTGGCGCTGGTCCCGTGGCAGCCGAGCTCTGCCGGGAAGGGGCCGAGGGCTGACGTGGACACCGGACACCTCTGCTCCGTCCTCCCGGGAGGGGTGGCACGGCGCAGAGCCGCCGCAGGGCTCGGCCCCCGCGGGGAGGGGCGGCAGGGCCGGGCTGGTTAGTGTTTGACCTGCATCGTAGTGTTGCTCCGCCGCCTGCGCCGAGCCCCGGAGGCAGCCGCCATCCCCTGCCGCGGCAGCGCGAGCGGGGACTCGGGGCTGCGCGGCCCCGGGGAGGCGGGTAGCGTTCAGCGGCTGCTGGCCCCCCGCGCCGGGGCAGCGAAGCTCCCGGCCTGGCGCAGAGCCGCCCGCCGCCACCGCGAGGGATCCCGAGCTCGCCGGGCCGCACGTCTCCCCACGCCGACGCTCAGCGCGAAGGACGCGCGCGGCTCTCCGGCACGGCCCCCCCGGCTCACACGGACACTCGACCCAAAGGAAAGACAAAAACGCGACAAGGAGAGGCCTGCGGCGCGGCTTAAATCGTACGAAACGGGAGGAACCTGGCGGGGCCTGTGAAGTACCTAAGTTCAAGCACCAGAAGGACCGAGAAAATAAAATAAAAACCAAATTCACTGGGTGGGGAGGGCGGTCGACCCTTCTGGCTTGTTCCCTGCTGGCAGTCCCGCCCCGAGCCGACGCACAGAGTCAACGCGGCCGCGTCTTCCCGCCCGCCCCGCCGGAGAGGCCTAGTGTCAGGATAATCGTGGAATGGAGGCCGGGCCCGCGCGCCGTGGGGCAGCCGCGGGCCGGGGGGGGTGGGGGGACGGGGAGTGACGCTGTTTCACTGAGGTAGCGGAACCAGCACTTCCACGTAGTTGAGCGGGAAGAAGCCCGACTGGCCGTTGATCATGCCCTCGTACCAGTTTTCGTCGATCTGGTTGGTCAGGGTGATGATGTCGCCCTCCTTGAAGCCCAGCTCGCCGTCGTTCTCGGGCTCGAAGTCGTACAGCGCCTTGCAGCAGGGCTGGTCCAGGTGAGCTGCGGGGAGAGGCGAGTCGTGATCTCCTCCCAAACCAGACCCTCACTCTCAGCACCCAGCGCTGCCCGTTCCCGGCTGCGGTCCCCTCACCGCGTCAGCGGATGAGCTCCGAGCTACGCTACACCATCGCTCGGGCAACGCGCTGCCGACCGGGCAAAGCGGCAGCCACGGCACTCCTCCGTCGGTGACGACCTGCTGCCCGGTTAGTCGGTTAGTCGACGATGGGGTTACGCATCGCCACGTGGCGAGGGGGGAAGAGCCGCAGGGGTCTCCCGGCCGGCTCTGTCCGCTCTCCCCGCTCCAGAGGATTCGTCCCCGGGGCCTGAGGGCGGTGGGAGGCAGAGCCCCGCGGCCCAGCCGCCTCTCGGGGCAGGGGGCTTCACCCCCCGGCCGTGAGCAGGGCGGGGATGCACGCGAGGCCCCAGAGGTACCGGGGCTGGGGGAACGGGGCGGGAGAACCCCAATCTCTTTCCCACATCTCGGCTACGTGATTTAAGCATGAGGCCTTTAGACTGCAAATGGGATTGGGGGGGTTTTGCAGCAGGGAAAGCTGCTGCCTGCTCTATTTAGGCACTAAAATAAAAGCTCTGGGACGGGCAGGCACCAAGCTTTGTGGCTGTCGGGACCCTACGGAAAACAGATGGAGCTAACGCAGGCTGCCACGGTCCCTGGGCCGCCGCTTCCCCTCGCTGTTGCCGCTCTGTGCTAGAGCTCTCCCAAACAGCACAGCAAGGACAGCACAACTGGTTTGCTGAACATCCACAGCAAGGAAGGAACCAACGCTAGAAGAGGACCCAGAAAACACCAAAAGCAGCAGCCGAAGCAGGTCCGTTTTTGAGACAACTTCCCGAAACACCAAGCTGGTCCCGCAACCACAGCACTTCCTCTACACCAGGCTCGAGTGTTCCTGTCCCACAGCCGCACCACCGCAAGCCCCACGCCTTCCCCGCTCCGATGGCTCCGAGCCCCAGATCCAGCCCGGCCTCCACACCCCAGCGAGAGCCCGCCGGGCCCCTTCGGCAGGAGCGCTGACCTGCAAACCCTGCCCAGGGCCTTCCTCGCTCCGCAACCCCCTCAAGGCTCCGGGGCATCCACCACAAATCCCACTCGCTGTGTCTAGGCGCTACCTGCTCTGTCTCCAGCCTTCAGCTGCGGCATACAGGGGCAGCAGGTACCATGAGCAGCAGAGATCAGGGCTGGGTTGCTTGTAACAGCAATGACTAGTCACCAACATGTCTGACACCTCCTGGAAGAGCACCTGATCTCTGTGGCTTCAGCAGGACACGCCTGCATGAAGACAGCTGCTCCAGGGGAGCAAAAGCCCAAGTTTTGGGGCAGTAAATATCGGTATAACACAGCTGTGTTAATTTGGGCCTTGGTAGAGGCAAGGTTTAGCTCAGCTGTTCTGCTGGCCAGGCACAGAGGAATTAGTGGCTCCAAGCAGCAGTGTCAATGGAGGAGGAGCAAGGAGGGACGGAGAGAGATGGTCACACATCATGCAGTGCGGAGGGAGGAAACTCACGGATACTCCTGACGGAGGACCGGGACGGCTTGTCGGATCGGAAAGAGGAGGAAGCTGCTTCCAAACAAAAAGAGACATGCTTAAAACAACGTGAACTGGAGAGAGGGAAAGGCAGGCCCCAAAGGGAGGATCTGTTAGGAGAAAGGGGGCATCCCGCATGCTGCGTTAGAAACCCATCTGCCTCGTGGGGACCAGGGAGGGATGAATGCAGCGTGATGGAGGACAGGGAGGGAGTGAGAGATGTTCAGTTTTTCCTGTCTGCCACTGCTGGCATTGACTGGACACCACAGGTCAGTGACCCAGGCTGGAGGCCCTGCTGGGACCTCCCCAAAGCCAGGATAATGAATGCTGCCAGGCCCCAAGAGAAAAGAGCCTGAGTGTCGAGGCATTTCTGACATCTCCGGAGCCACCAGCTCACACAGGCACATCCAGCATGCCAGAAATACTATTTCCAGGCAGAGAAGTTCCCCTCCATCCCCAGGAGGCCACCCGTGCTCTGGAGGCACCTGCGTGCACATACATAGGACAACTTTACCTGAGACTTTGGGGGTAGGAGTGCAAGAGAAGCCCCCGTTAGATTGGTCGGTGTCTGCAAAGTCATACGTCTCCCTGGGTTTGGGCTTATACTCCCGCTTGGGACGTGAGGAGGCCTCCCTCATTCTAGAAGAAGGAAAAGAAATGTGATTAAATTGAAGTGACACTGAGGATGATGAGATCAACTCATGTCTTGCCTGCTGTTGTGAATGCTTCGGAGAAATGATGCTGTTGTCAAGGCTAGAACAGGAAACCTTCCCTCCCAAGGGAAGCTTGGATAGCTCCTGTTGGCCAGGGATCACTGGCCCCTCGCGCCTGCACAGAGACAAGTCTCAGCTGTCTCCATCTCAGGCCTGGGACTGAGCCCGTCCTGCAAGGCTGTATTTGTATCACGTGTTAAAAGAATTTGATGCGGAGAACTCTGAGCAAGGTGACATCTATTCTCCTTGGTGGCTACGCAGAGCAGCAGACTGGTTGGTTTGTACACAAAAATCTGTGCAACCCTCTGTGCTGGGGCATTGTTAAGATGCATCTTCTCCAGGGTCTGCGAGCTCCCCTTCAGGCTGGCCCTAGAGAAGGCAAGACGCTCCGGGCTCTGCTTTGGAGGCGTCT
The DNA here is from genome assembly GCF_036370855.1 of Dromaius novaehollandiae. Classification (NCBI taxonomy): domain Eukaryota; kingdom Metazoa; phylum Chordata; class Aves; order Casuariiformes; family Dromaiidae; genus Dromaius; species Dromaius novaehollandiae. Next base: position 3,469,510 of record NC_088122.1, on the reverse strand, counting down.
CAGGCAAGTATCGCTCTCAGGCCAGCAGAGGACACTCGTGCAGCAGCTTGAAAGCCCACACTGGCAGGCTACTCCCAGCTCTTCTTAATTCGAACCAGACATACCAGCCACTCAGCAATTTCTTGTATGACGAAAGAACAGCACAGCAGCATCGCTAAATCACCCTGAGAAGTGGAAACGCTGCCCTGGCTCTGTCCAAGCGACTCTGCGTCAGGCTGACGAAGGCTTGTCCCTGGCTCAGGAGAGAAGGCTCAGACACGATACAGCCACTTCTCCTTCCTTGGATGGGGCTTGGGGAGACGCTGGCTCAGGTGAGAGAGCGCAGCAGGAAGAGGGACTGTGCAAGTCACGGCAGTCACGTGAAACAGCTCACTAGTGATTTCAACAGCAGCTCTGTGTTACTTGGCACCTCGGCAGCAGCCGCACGTTCTCTGGGGCCGCAGGGAGCGTGTGGAGGTCAGGCACTCGAGGAGGGACAGGGAGAGCAGCGAGGCCGGGGGGCTCTGCGGCCTGCCGGGGAGCCCCCAGCACCACCCCCCAGGCAGAGCCCCCGGGACCGCGGCTCCTCCCGCTCCCGTGCACCAGACGCTTTTGAGGAGCAGGCACACACGGCTCGAAGCTCCAGGGCATGTACAGCAGTGCCACATCCGTGGCAGTGTCTACCAGGAGACCCATGTAAACAGAAGGAAGAGCCAGGGCTTGCTGGAAAACGAGGAGTCTGACCTGGGGGGCTCAGAGACATGTTCCTTTAAGGAAGTGATCTCTTCAGCTTTCTTCTGCCAAATTCAACCCCAACTTCCCTGGGAACAGCACATACTAATCTGGGCACGACTCAAACCAGCAGACATCAGTTACCCATGGAGCAAGCACAGAGCTTTTGCTTCAGATGCCAGAATGTGCCTGTCACTGAAAATGGGTTGTGCAGCTGCTATGGCTCCCTCCAATCCAAAGGAGCTTTGGATTGAGGCAACAGTGACTGCAAGAAGTGGCCTTAATACCAGGAGATAAACCTAGAGGGAGAGCCAGGTACTTACAGACACATATCACAGGAGGAACTTGTGGCTGTGAAAAGTGAGAGTCCCTGCAGCACCCCGAGACTCACCTGCGTTTGAGTTTGTCCGCGAGCTCATCCAGGATCTGCACTGCCTGCCTGTGGTAGTCCAGCTGGGCATCCACCAGGGCCGAGAGCTGGCTCACCTGCTCGATCTGCAAGAATCCCACCAAGGAGGCATGAACAGCTTTCCCTAGCTGACAGAAGACTCCCATCACACACGGGGGCTGAGAATGTATTGGGAAACGCCTACAGAGAGCAACTTTCCCAAGGAGGCAAGGAGAAGATTCAAGATTTCAGATATCAGAGGTCAGTCACTGACTGAGACTCAGCAGGACAAGAGGCTGCTGCCTGCCACCCTTGGGGCTTCACTAGCTGTTCAAATCCTTCCCAAGTGAGCAGCATCAGCTGTCCAAACTGGTTGCCACTAGCACACGTGCACGCTGAGAAGAGACCCATTTGGTACAGCCACAGCCTCTCCTCTGGCCACAGGCTGGATCAGAGGGAAGGGGCTAGAGAGAGGATAAAGGCCTGCCAAGCCGTGTGCTGTGCACCCAGGTCTGGATTATCAGAGAACAAAACTATACTGCCAAAAGCAAAAGTGGAAAATTAGTGTCTTTACCTCTCCTATCCCTCAAGAGATCCCACCTTCATGTACATGGAAACACGCACAGTTGCCCAGCAGCGCTCAGCCCAGGGCAGGGAGGTCAAGGCGCTCCCTCCAAGCACTCACATCAGTTTCTAGGAGGTTGTGCATACTGGTCTCAGCTACTTCCTTGGACTCTTCAAATTTCTCCATGGCCTGTCGAAGTTCCTCATCGGGGATCTTCCCCTGTCGTTTCTTCTTGTAGTCAAAGTCCAAGCGTCTGCCTTCCAACTTCTTGAGATGGTGCTGGGGAAAGGAAGGTTAGGAAAGTAAAGAAAAGGAGGAGAAACCAGAGGCTGGGTGCAACCAAGCTCTCCTGTTGGGAAGGCAGCTCTAGTTATGGGCTAGGTTCATTTGTTTCAGAAACCTGATCTCAGAGCACACACTTCTGGGGCTCCCACCTTCACTGAAGCCCCTGGGAGGCCCCGGCTCCCAGCAGGTGATGGAGAGCTGCAAGTCCGGGTTGCTATAAGGTGGCGGGGGGGCTAGGCCCTTCGATGGCTAGACCATTCAAACCCAGGTTGGCAGACGATTACAACTGTGGCTGTGGGTGCTCTCTATTAAGAAATAACTCTCAACCAATTGATGTGGAGATCCAAATGCACCCTCTTCTAATTGAGGGCTGGAGGGAAACAGAACTGCAGTGAGCAGCCCAGGTCTGTTTTCCATGCAATCATTTAGGGAGGATGAAGAGCTAGCCCAATACCGTCAGTTCCTTGTGGACCATGAGGATCTCTGGAAATCAGGAATTGGGATGCAGGTTCTGAGCATTGCATCCCCTGACTGCGTAGGGCAGGACTGTTTAAATTAGCTCTAGAGCAGCCAGCAGAATTGGGGTGCCCAGCAGACAAGTACTGAAACAATAGCTGGCAGCTGTTTTATCTGGGACACTGCTGTAAGTGAGAAAACACTCAGAGCTGCCTTGTGAAATGTAGGTTTGGATGGATCCTATTACAAAGCCTGGTCATGCTTTGCAGACACTTGTCTCCACGATAGCACAAAGGAGCTACCAAACTCTACGTCTCCCTAGCGGGGCAGTGCAGGGCCTTCTACAGATGCTACGTAAGAGGCCTAGAGGGAAGCTCACCCATAGCCTGGAAGTTACGTTATAGGATCTGAGATGTTAATGCAACGGAGCCAACACTAGCGAAGCACGCTGTGAAGTTTAACACAAGGCAGCCCTGAACAGAACAGGATTGGGGCCTCATAGCAAAAAGAACCAAATTCGGCAATCCCAGAACATACGTCAGGACTTACTGGCAAAGCATCCTCCATAAATTGAGTCAGGTAAATGAAGTACCTACATTCAAACCTACATCCAGCCTTGTGAGCTGGTCAGGAGCAGCAGCAGTGATGCTGAGCACACTGAGGGGGAGGAAATTCTAGTGAATCTGATGAGAGAAAGTCCACAAAGAGCAGGGGAACAGACTCGATACCTGTGCAAGTCCACCTGGATTCTCACTGTGATGGAGTAAGTGATTACATGCACTAATAGCCAGAAGAGGCCAGAATCTAAAGGGATGAAGAAGAGAGGAAAAAAATCTTGGGGTTTACCTGGATTTCTTTCAGGTCTTTGTCACACAGGTTCTGGAGGGGATCAATAAAATTTTGTTTGACTTCAATATCCAGCGAGTCCTTCACTTCAGCCAATCGTTTCATAGATTCACCAGCATCAAGAAGCGCATCGCCTTCAAGTGAGAAAAGGAAGGGAAGAGAGAGGGAGAAGGAAAACAGGCCAGCCAGTTACACAGAGCCGAAGTCTGTGGCAGCTGCATGCAGAGCCATTCTGCCAAGACACCCAGCGTGTGCAAGCTCCGTCACATGTCAAACACCCCCACGTTTCTATCTGGAGCAACTCTCGGAGCCCGGCGCAGAGGGAGCATCGCCTGGTGCGAGAGCAGGCAACTGCACGTCAGTGCTGACTCTACGCGAGACCAACAGGCTTCAGCGTTTTCTTCTGAAAAACAGGGATGATCTTCGCCAATGACACAGAGGAAGGAAAAGGTAAAAATATTCTTAAAACACTCCTGTTGCTCAGGGAGTCACTGAGCTACTAACTGGCAGAGCAGTGCTTTAACCTTGCTCTGTTCCTCGGCTGCTGCTGGCAACGGAAGCTGGGCAGAGGTGCGCTTGGTCTGATTCAGTCTGGCCGTCCTTTTGTTCAGTTTTAAGCCCAGAGCACTCTGACCAAACTGTTAAAGTTTCCCCAGATGCTGGCAGCAAACCTGCAGCCTTTTCTTGACTTCAGACACTAACCTCTATTGGGCCAATCTTCCCTCCTCCAAATTAAGGGAGCTCAAAACTGCTTATTGCAACCTATCTAGTTTCATGCTTTTCTAAGGCTCCTATCACAGTGACAGTTAAGCCAGACAGACTAGCAGCAAAGCATTTCTAGTCTTAGCTTTTTATTCCAGGGGAAACCATTTATAGATTAAATTATTCCTGCGCAGCTTTGGCAAACCAACCGTTTCAGCACTGGATTAGTGCAGGAGAATATGCAAGTGAAATAGGTGGTAAAGTGAAACCACCAGTCTACTGTCCAGCTGGAAAAAAATATACAGAGTATATTTGCAAAAGAGTTGTTTCAATTTTGATACCTCTAGACAACCTGTCACAGGGATGGATGTGGTATTAAAATATAAATTTATCAAGTTAAGTGTTCCTTTAAAGAGAGGCTATTAAAGGAAGTCAGGTTTGGTATGTTCTTCTAAAAACTTCCTTCCCCCTTGTGCTCCACAATAACTCTGGTTCCTGCAGGCCAAGAGAGACGCGGGGCTCTGAGTTGGCCAGGGATACTCTTGAGACCTCTTTGTCACTCCCACAAAGCAGCCAGAGCTTTTTAATTTTCCTGAGGCAAGAAGGCTCCTCCCTGCCCTGGAAGTGATCAGACAGCTGTGCACTGTCCTGGCTCTGTCACATGCCCAGGCCGATGTTTCAGTGGATTAAAATTGATGTCATCGAAAGGCTTCACCCTCTCCTCCCTGCAAGTCACACATGGTTTGTTTCAGGGCTATGAGGAATTACTACACGGAAAGATTTCTTGGCTATGGCCTCCCTAAAGCAGAGTTCTAGCTGGAAACTGCATAGTAAAACGCCTAATCTCATTCAATCTAGTTTCCACATCACCACTGTTCAGTTTAGAAGCAAGGAGGCAGTTTTTCCTACATGCAGATTTTTTCCAATGTTTAATAAAAAAAACAAAAAAGCATTAAGAGGTGGTTTTGCCCCCAATGCAATGGACTACGATCCAGCACACTTGGGCTCTCCTCTTCCCTTCCCTGCCACGCCGAGTGAAGTCTCCCAACCCCTTCCAAGGGTCCCAGCATGGGCCAGTGTACAGGGAGGCTTTCGACAGCATGGACACCAGCCACGAGCTGTGGATTCTGCCCCAGATTTTGCTTTAAAAAAAATAAGGCACGGCCATTGCCGTGCATTTGCTCCAAGACTGCTGTAGATCTGGCATCCAACTGCCACTCCGGGACCGAGGCGCAGGCTGTTATGTGATACAAAAGGTCACACGGCCCTTCAGGAATTTAGAGTAACCGTTTGGAAATTCGGCGCCAGCCCTTTCCACCTCATCCGCACGCTCCTAAGGGGAGCGGCCCGACGGGACACTCACCGAAGTTGGAGTCCTCGCCCAGCTCCTTGCCGTAGCGGATCATGCTCTCCCCCAGCAGCCCTTCGGACTGCGGGTAGCCGGGGTTCTTCACCTGCCCGCGGATCTTCGACATCGTGTTGAGCATGGTTAGCTTGGCTCTGGAAGCTGGCACAGAAACAGACACAGCCGTGTTTGCAATTACTCGGACTTGCCAGCAGCTGCTGGCCACTGCCAACTTTTTTTTAAAGCTAATCCCAAAGCCAACAAGCCCTATTGTCTTCATCTACCAGAAATACCACTCGCTACGAAAAGAGAAGTTTCTTTTCCAAGACAGCAAGCAAAAATAGTTCCCCACAGCTTGCCAGTGAAGGCCGAAGGAGTTTCCCCAGCCCTCCCATGGTCCCCGGAGTGCTCTCTGAATGAGCTGGCTGGAAACAAGCAGGACGGCAGGCTCCAGAGGTGATAACTACAAACGCAGCCACCCCGTCTCAGCCCAGAGATGCTGCTTTTTCTGGACACCCCACCAAAACCAAGTCCCCTTCGGTTCCTCTCTAGGTCTGAGGATAAAAGTGAACCGTTAACAAAACGGACACAGCAGCAACACAGTGTCTTACAGTCCAGAAACAGCACAAGGCACAAAGGGTATCTTGATCTTCACCTGGGTTGCAAAGCACCAGCGAGCTTGAGCCAGACTGCACCAGCCCAGCCAGTAAGCGAGGCCACAGGAGGGCACAAGCCGGCCCAGCTTACCTCCGATAAAGAGAAACAGCATGCCTCATCTTGGAAGCAGGCTGGTGGCTAACATCCCAGGACCAAAAAAGTTTATTCTGATGTCTCTCTCCTCTCTCTGCCTCTCTCCCTGGGCAACCAGGGGAGAGAGGGAAGCGGACGGGAGAGGTGCGGCACTCACCTGGGTTAGGCTGGAGGTACTCTATTGTTCTAGTCAATACTTCTGTAACTGCCTTGCTGGTCAGATCCACTTTCTGTGGGAAAAACAAGACAATCCATCAGCCGTGAAGTTCAGCTCAGGGCTGTGGAAAGATCACAGAGGAGATGCAGGGGGGACCGCAGAGATTTCTCTCGTTCCCCCACTCACCTTTTCCATTTCCTTGAAGTCATCGTCAAGCTTGGTCCCTTCAGCCCCTCCAACCTTCTCGCTGACCAGCTGCGGAAGCAGAACAAGGGAGGAGGAATCAGGCACACTAGTGGCTATCCATGTAAAGCTCCTTATACCTGCTCCCATCTCCTAGTTCAGGTTAACACGACTGTCATTTGGTGCCTCCGACGTGCACGCAGCTTCCAAAACAAAAACACACGTGGCTCTGGTAACACTGCCCCACTAAAAATCCAAGCATCTCCTACCTCAGCAGCATCCACCAAGACACCCTCAAAAGTACTCTCAAAGCACAGCTCAGCCCTCAGACGCAGGCTGGATATTCCTCACCCGCAAAAGCTGCAGAGCTCTTTAAATCACACCACGCAGCTCCAACTCCAACGCTTGCCGGAAAAAGCAAGCAAGAGTCTCACGACTCCATTTTGAGACAGGCTTCAGTTTCACACAAGGCAAAACGCAAGTAAACAGGGAATTAACACACTCGACTCGCAGCAGCCAATACAAGAACTGAGTCCAGGAAGAGCTGAGACCTCCCAAAGCCCTTAACCACAGCTCCTGCAATCCAAACGGGGAGAGCTGCGAGGGGAAACGCCGGAGCAGCTCAGGAACTAGGGCATGGTGCTTTGAATTCTTCTTAAGTGGAGGATAAAGAGATCTGCAGAAGCTACAGCAAAGTTTTCAAATGCCTTTATCAAAGTGCCTCTGACGCCTGTCCTAAAATAAGTGAAAAGGTGAGATGTCTGACAAGCTGTAAAGACAGGCCTGCTTTTGGCTGTCCATGTGAGGGGCTCATCTGCTTTCTTCAAAATATCACTTGGTCTAAAAAAAGACCCCCCTTTCCCTAAGCCTCACCTCTCAACTGCCCAAGCTGAAGGTATTTGCCAAAAGTGCATTATTAAACTAAAACTAAACGCACCTGAGCCAAAGCAGCCTGCAACACATCCGCAAAAGTGATTATTTTGCCCCAAACTGGTGCGCGCATAGCAATTACCTACAAAGACATCAAAAGTGGTTTAGGAAACGGCTGCCGCCGCCGAAGTGCTTGGTGTCGGCCACGGGGCATTGCCAGGATTTCTCATGTTTGTAGTCAAAACTTCAGCTCTGGATGAACAATACAGGTTTGTTTACTTCAACATCAAATACTTGATTTTATCAAGTGTTTCTTCCTCTGGCACCCTCCTGCTCCCCTGGGGATTCAAAACGGTTCCTTATTTTTTTGAGGAAGAGGGTAAAAAAAACCTGAGGTAATTCTCCAGTTTCAAAAGCACTTGGAGACGCCCCGTCAGCCACGTCGCGCTGTGCTTAGCCCCAAAATCAAGCTGCCAAAGGGACGCGTGGAAGCAATGACTGTTATTACAAAGCAGAGAAGAACAAGATCCTCGAGGGTTTGGCAAAATCCCATTTCCAGACCCCAAAACAGGGAGGAAAGAAATAGCGAGCGCTGCCCAAAGACCCCCCGGGACCCCAAGCGCCTGCCGCGGTGCTGAGCACGCACGTCAGCGCTTAGGCCCGGCTCAAGCCTGCAGCCGTCCGACACGGCAGCGCGGACGCGCAGGGAAGAGGCTTGCAGCGAGCCCGGAGCCCTCCTGAGCGGCTGCTCAGCTCTGAGCGACGGCAGCATAAATGACCGCGGGGCCAAAAGCCCTTCGGAGCGACGGCTCGGCGCGGCTGACAAGGGAACCAGCCCCGCAAAGGCGCGTGCACGCCGCCCCAAGCGGCAGAGCCCTCCTAATCTCACCAGCTTAACACCAGCTTAACCGTTTAACACACCTGGGAAGGGGGCAACCGTCCCATGCAATTCCCTTCCCACTTTCCTCCATCCATCCACCCGGATTTCCACCCCAGAAGGCTGCAAACAAGCCCTGCGCAGGCAGAGACGGCGCGCCATGTCACACGCGTCGGTCACCGCAGTGACGCCCTCCCAGAAAGCCGAGAGATGTGAAGGAGGAAAACTCGCTTGCAGACTAATTTAATCCTCCTTTTGACGTCCAAGAAATGCTACTGGTGCCCCGCTGCGAGGGAATAATAAGACTGAGGCTTTCTCCCCGCTGCCTCTAATTAAGCTGGGAGGCTTCCTCACGGGAGGAGAGGCGCAGGGAACGCGCACCATCCGCAGCGGCTCCGTCCCCAGCCCCACGCTCCCGAATCTGTCGGGCAGGAAGACAAACTAACGCAGATCCCCCCCACACACACTAGCCAAGCCACGAGAAGCCCTCGCTGGTGCGGGGTTTAACCCAGAGCTCCACGGTGCAACCGGAGGCCGAATTCCCAAGTGCCACGTTGTGCTTCTCACTGCACCGCTTGCAAAGTGCCGGCAAACGCTGGCGAGCACGCGGCCGCCTGTCCCTCGGCAGCACTGCGTTCACCCCTTGCTTGAGCACCTCTGCATCGACACAGAGCCCGGCTTGGCCCACATGAACAGGGGAGACACGGCTGGTGGCCTCCTCCGCTTCCAGCTGCCCCCGTGGAGCAGCCCCTGCGCCTTTTGGAGGATATCGAAGGTGGAGCGGGGACGATTCTTCACCGCTTTATTCCTTACGCTGCCAAGCACGGACTTGGCACACGCCAGTCTCCCCTCGGATGGGACCGAACCTCAAACGCGGGAAGGGGACGGATGTGGGTCCAGGGAAGGGACAGCGCAAGGCAAGACGTGAAAATAGTTAACTGAATTCAGCGGCCCAAATAGCCTCTTTCAGTCTCACGCTCCCCAGGGCATCAGCTGGCTCGGGGTGAAAGATGAGCACAAGTCTACGCTCTCGGGTTTCTTCAGTCCCCGCGGCCAGGACGGGCTGCACGCTAAAACGGCAAACCTGGAAGCCCTGCGGCAGCCCGGAGAGGCAGGGCACAGCCGCGGAGCGAGGCCCTGCTTCCCAGGGCAAATATTAGCACAGGACGATACAGCTGGGCGTTACGGAGCAGGGAGATAAACCTGCTTCGAAACAGGAGGGCTGTTTACCTGCCATCGCACGGCGGTGGAGCGGCGGGGCGGGGGCGAGGGAAGGAGCGGGCGGTGCACACGCATTCCAGGCCGCGAGTGGGAATCGGCTCCTCGCTCCACATCCGCGGGTAATTAAAAGGATACTGCCGGGTAAAACGTGCCCCAGATAGCTGCGACCTGAGATCAGAGGGGTGCGTTCAACGCAGCCCTGTCGGACGGCTCCCACCCCCGGCAAACGCGATCGGCAGCGCAACAGCCGGCCCGTTTCCTCCCCGGGAGCACGGATCCGGAGGGACGAGACCCGGCTCGGCTCCCTCCGCTCCGGCTGCCGAGGGGCCGCTCCCAACCGCGTCTCCCGCCTGCGACGGCCGCCGATGGCCCTCGTGGCAGCGCGGGAACGCCAGCGATCGCCATTTCCCCTGCCGTTTCAGGCCTGCCGAAGGGCCGCGCACGGCGGAGGGTATTCGGAAATGAAAGAGCTATTGTTTAAGCTTCGGACGGCAGCAGGAGCCTGGCTACGGGAGAGGCGGGAGCGACGTGTGCACATCAGTGCACGGTAAATAAAAAAGCAAAGCTCCATCACTGGGAATCCTTACGCAAACCGGAGAAAGATGCACTGGACGGACAGGTACCAGTCACTTGATGCTGCCCACGCAATGACCGAAACCCGAGCGGGTGCCAAAGGCGGGACGCAGGACCCCGCACCCCCGCCCCGGCCGCGCTTCCCTCGCTGCCGCCTGCAGCGTCATCCCGCTTCGACATTCCTGCCACGGCCAGCACGTTCCATCCCACGGCAGGCGTGGTTCTGGATGTATAAATAGCACCGATCATCGGGAGGGATTTGGGGAGCACCAGCCGGGGCTGTTGCCCAAGACCAGAAGGGGGGCGATGGGCCAGGCCGGGCCGTGCTGCACCGGGGCTCGTGGCAGCGCATCCAGGTACAGGCAGCCACTGCTGTTGACAGTGGCATGACCAGTGTGTATATAAAAAAGGAGGTTTTTGTACGCTGTTATCAGCAAATGAGAGTTCCCCGGCAAAGCTGACAGGGAGGAGACCCCCAGCCTGCCCTTCCCCGGGCGAGGGCTGCCCGGGGGCACCTCCGCCTCCAAGCCCAGAGGGCCGATCTGCAGCACACCTGCACGCCTGCTCCCGGGCACGTCCTCGCCTGCCCGAGCCATGGACACGGAAGGCTGAAATCGGCCTTTTTTTCTGCTACTAAGCACATTTCCCGTGGAATTTTACATCCCTGATTTTGACACTCTGCTCCCCAGGCTTTCAGTATTTTCCAGCAGGAAACGAGCTTAGCCCAGTGCCGGGCCCAACTCCCTCCTCCAGCCCCAAGCAAACAAAACACACCAAGAGAAACACAAAAACTAGGGTTTTTTTGACTTGTGTTTTTTTCCTGTAGCAAACAATCTGCCCTATTTATAGCATATCAAACATATGCAATCGTTGCATTCAGAACGGTTGCCCACAGGATAACGAAAGCGCGATCCTCCCCGATGCCGGCGCATCAAAGCCGCCTTCCTCCTCCCACCAGAAAGTTCCCTCCGCGAAACGAAAACCACAGCCGAGCAAACAGACGAGCCGCGCTGCCCTTCATTAAAAGCTCCCTTCATTAAAAAAGAGCGAGTGCAGTGGAAAAAGCCAGCCCGCAAAATAATTACAAAGGTGCTGCAAATGTTTTGGATCCGAGAGAAGCGGGGTTTTAGCATGCCACCAAAGCCCGGCAGACGCACACGTAGAGCGAGCAGCTAGGGAAACTGCTGCTAACAGATGCCGAGGTCGCCAATGCCCGGCTGCTCTTGCCCGCGCATCGCGGGGGCCGTTCCTGCGAAAGCCGAATACAGCCATCCTCGCTGCTCCAGCTCGGCAAGGCGCGACGCCCTGGAATTAAGCATAATTTTAGGTCATCTCCACGGGTAGCTGTATCATCGTGGTGTCAGAGGCAGGCTGGGCAGCCGCAGCTTGCAGACCCAGCGTGACAATTTACTCTGCCGCCGCGTGTGTATTTAAGATTTTAAATAGACCGGCGGTAAATGGGCCTGGTTGCTTGGCCGCAGTCACAGGGCTCTCCTGTCCCGGAGCTGGTGGTGGCAAGGGTGGAAAGCCCCGAGAAAGTCTCCGTGAGACGCTCCGTTTCTGCAGCGCGTTCGGGATAAGCAGCAGCTCGGCAGTGCTGGAATCCAGCTGCGGCGGGTCTGGAAAACACCCAGGGGTTTTCCTGGCGCGGGGACGCGAGGCTCCTCGCCGAACCAGCTCGTGCAGGGAGGTGTCTCGGCCCCCGGCAATCCCCCAGCAGATCTTTACAGGGAGGAGGCCACGTTTGATGTTCTGCACGTCCGTGCCAACACAAAGCATCTCATGAAAATTTAATTGTCACCTTCCTGGCACAATCCTTGGAAACAAGGCAAGGCTGGAAGGTGCGAGGCAAACAGCAGACACCGGTCGGGATCCAGGCCACGCGCACGGTGAGCCGAGCCCTCGCCTTTTCTCCCAGATCCCTGTTTCCTGCTGCTCGCAAAGGCCCGGGCAGCAGCTCGGCACGTCCCCGGTTCCTGGCCTCGAGGGCAGCGAGCACTGCACGGCCGGGAACCGGAGAGGAAGGCGATGTGCCCTGCAGCGGCCACGGCTGATAGCGACCCGCTGCGAGCGTTGCACCGTGCACACGGGAGAAAAACCCCTTTTTCCCCAGCTAACTCGCAGCTCTTTCTGGTGTCAACCAGGCCATGCTAGCTTTACGTATGTGACCGGATATTACAGCTCCTTAGAGGCTTTTAAACTATCTTTAATAGCAATTTAACAATATTTTTACGGAAGACATCCCTTCTTAAGGGAGCACGTTACTGAGAAGCAGCAGACGGCCCAGTTTAGCGAGGGATCGGCACGCCTACGGCAAAGCACGCGCTCATCGGAGCGACTTCTTCCCACCTGCTTTAGAGAGAAGAAAACAGACCCAAGTGGTTACGGCGTGGAATAAGGATGAACGATCCTGCCGTGCCTCCAGACAAGGAGGAAGGCAGATCCGTGGCGAAGCCCCGTGCTCCGAAGAGCAGCTCCTGGGGGTCCTCGCGAGGCCGGGCACTGCCTTACCCCCGCTGGACTTCCTCACCCCCAAAAGCTGCTGCTCTGAACAGACTGATGAGCGCTAGAAGGGGAAAGAGTACGAGAGGAAGTGATTTGCCTACTGTCAAGAGCAGGTTCAGGGCAGAGCTAAAACGAGAAGCCTGCCGCAGCTCGAGAGCCCGTCTCAGCGTTTCCCACGTCCCCGGGTGGCCGGGGAAGGGCAGGGCAAACCAAAGAAACGGGAACGGGAGTCGGAGGCCTCCCCTTCCTGCCCCGCAGAGCAAGGCACCGCGGCCAGGTCCTCGTGTCCGCCCTGCCACTGACCTGCCCCGTTCCTGGGCACGGGGACCTCGTGGCTCCTGCAGCACCTGCGGCGCCGAGTCTCCCTGCTAAACAGCTTGCGTTAGCGCTTTCACTCGACTGCCCAGCCCTCAACCTTTCCCTGAGCTTCCTTGCCTTTCCTCCTCCCGTTTCCTTCCTCCAAGGAAAGGGCTAGTCCCTGCTGGGACGCACCACCCGAGCACCAGCGACGCACTCGTGCCAACGCACGCGGAGGTGATGCCGCTGCCTTCAGCCACGTGCGCGAGCGAAACGTGTCCAGGAGCGAACGGAGCCATCCGCCCCCTTTCCACCCGAAGCGGGATCTGGCTGCTCTCTACCCTACGCCAGAGCACGACTGCCTTGACTTTCAGCAAGGGGGACGGTAAGGTCAGCACAGAACGATCCGGAGCTCCCACCCTTCCCTCCCGACAAAGCGGAGCATCTTCCAAGCGACCCCGGGCTGCAAGCTCATCCTCAGGCGCCGCGGAGAAAGGGCTGCCGCATGCAAAGACAGCTTCCAGGGAGCCACCTGCCAAAGCACCTACTCGGAGCGCTATCGAGTGACTCATCCCCACCCAGCAGATGGGCGCAGAGGAATGAGGACAGCATGAATTAAAAAAAATGTAACTTAAGCAGGAGCTGGCAGGCCAGACGCGCAGAGCCGAGGCTGGAGGAGGGCACGCACGCTGCAGTGCAGCCGCTGCCGGCTGGCTCGCGCTGCCCGTCCTCTCCCCGCCCGCAGCCTGACGGCAGGATTTAAAGCCCTAGCCGTGATCCCCGTTTCCAAGGCCCTCGGCCCCGCTCTGCCTCGGCGGCGATCTCCGACACGGCCTCCCTTTTCCCTCCCGAATAGATGCCGACAGCGTGGCTTTGCCTCGGCTAATGCCGAGCCGGGAAAGGGCACCGGGGTAGTTTGGAGAAAGGGCACAACCCTGCTTCACACCGGATTCACACCGGTGAAGAAAAAGTTCCAACACTTATCTCTAATTCTGGGTAGACGCTCGAAATGTTCCCACCGCGTGAGAGCAGGCACCTCCCAGCAGTCAGCAATAATGATTTGCATCAGAAACCTTTTCTCCTATTATTAGTTCCTTCTCTCATGCTTTGCACCAAATGAGGCTTGATTTCTATTCAGCTAGAAAAAAAATTTGGGTCAAGTTAACAGTGAAAACAAACACTCCCCTCTCGCACTGGCATTGCTCTCCTCTTCGCCCGCTTGCCATGGCTGTAGCAGTCGAGAGGAGGAAGCACTCGAAACCGAGGGGAAACATGGAGTATTTGCCTCGCATCCCGATTTCCTGCCCGGCCTCCCTGCGTCCCCCCAGGCCACGAGGCTCTCGGAAGAGCCTGACTTAATTCTGGCCTGACTTTTCCACATTTGCTGAGCAATCATTTCCCAGCAGCTGCACCGGCCGCTGGTGCTCCCGGGGGAAAAGCGGGGCGGCCGCTCCGAGCCGCTCGGCAGACGTGGCACGAAAGCGCAGAGCTGCCACCGAAGTGCCCCGGGGAATTACGAGCCCTGGCTTCCGCTGGCCTCTCTCGCCAGACGCTAGCGCAGCGTCACCGACAAGCCGAGGTGGACAACAACCAGAGGCCCCGTCCTCCTCCAGCGTCCGCAGGATCAGCGCCAACAGTGCCGCTGCAGCCTGCGCGCTGCTCCTGAGCATCACACAGAAAGCAATGGGAAAAAGAAGAAATAAAAAGGAAAGCTGTGCTCAGGAGGGCTTACAACACCGGTCCCTCCCCAGGGAAAACCCAACGGCCACGGGGCGACTGGCAAGACGCGCTTGAAAACAGCGGCGGACAGAACCAGGGCTCCTGTGCAAACGGAGATGGGAAATACTGCCCGCGGGGCACAGGACGCCCCCGGCATCGCCAAGCCAAAGCCCTGGCCAGCCGCAGAGCCCAGGCCCTATCCGAGAACTGAAAAAGCTTCAGCAGCAGCTCAGCCCTTCAAAAAGGAAGGCCAAAACCCTCCTCCGGATTTGGAGGGGAGCAGAGAGAGGTCTGGGCTGAGCACTTTTGACATCCCCTTCTTGGTACGGAGGAGAGCGTTAGCCAAACGAAAACTGCGGGACGGACCTAATGGCACCTCAGCGTACACAAACATCAAAGAGGAGAGAAATAATTCAGGCTGCTATAAATACACACTTTCCTTTGTTAATGTGAATACTAGGAAAAGCTCCGTGGCTATCAGACCAGAGCACAGCATCCTAAGGAAAAGGAGAGGGGGAACGAGGGAGCAGACGTTTGCGAGACTTCGGCAGGGAACAAGCCGGCAGCGGCACGATGGGCTGGATCAGGCCCCCTCTCCTTGCTACCTACCACTAACGCTTGCTAACGCTCATTTTGGAGTTGTTTAAATGGCACAAGCTCTGCCAGGCCTCTGCAGTTTCCCTTTACTCTGTTGATGACACTACCGACGCACCACCGCCGCTTTGCTGCCTCGCGGCTGGAGCAATCGGTGCATCGGGAATTTTGGAGCTAACATTCAGAGCGTATTATCCCCTTCGAGCACAAAAACGCAGATTCCCTCGGTCTTTAAAATTCATTCAACACAATTAGGAGGAGCTTTACTGTAGATGAGAATAGCTCATCTGGCTGTGATGAGAAGAGCAACATCTGGCGCTCCAGATTTGAGCCTGCCCAAAGCCCCGTAAGTCCACCCAAAAGCATGTGCACAAACATGCGTCAGCAACAAGCAAGATGTTTTTTAAATGCTTCACCATTTAGCTATAAAGTGGAGAAGATCGGGCTGGGGGGGAAACTTTTGGCAAGAACAGCACCTTCTTACTCAGTGGATTTGCTTTGTGGGCGGATAGTCGTTCACCATTTTTCTGCCTATTTTGTCACGAAGGTGGCAGGATTACGTTTAAATATAGCTAGTCCTGTAAAGCCAAAACAAATTTGGTGAAGAAAATGGTTAGTAAATTATCATAGCTGAACAAAGCCTGGGCCAAGAACACACAGCCTGGTTTGCAAGTTCTTGGATGAGTTATGAAGCATTTTCTCAATTAGAAAAAGCCCTTCAAAGCTTTAATCATGCAAATTTTATCCCATCTGAAAGATGGAATTTCATTATGGAGATGGGCTTAATTCTTTCTTTTTTTTTTTTCCCGAGCAGAAGAGCAAGCTAATTAGCGACACTATCACGGATTTTATTAATAGCCAGTTAACGTGAGATAGGAAGATTCCAAAAATTCCCAGCGGCTTCAAAAGCAAAAGACGGGTTCGAGTAAGAAGGTGCCGCACCGCAGCTCCTTCCGCCAGCCGCAGGCTGGGAGGCTCCTCCGGGGAGAGGGAGCAGCCGGCTCCCGGCGGGCTCTCCGCGTGCCGTGGGCACCTCCAAGGAAGCCCTCGCCCCGCGGCACCCCCAGACGCCGTCAGCAAACGCCGGCCCAACGCGAAAGCCGCGTCGCTGCTGGAGAGGATCCAGGGAACAGCTTGTTTGTCCCCCTGCGCGGAGGTCGCCCGGCCCCGGCCCGCTGAACGCGGCCCCTTCCTGTCAACAGGAACCGCTCCTGGGAGCCGGGGGATGCGGCGTAAAGGCACGGGGGGGCAGGGGGAAGAGGGAGAGGAAACCTTTTATTATTATTATTATTATTATTAATTATTGCTTTTATAATGACAGGGAGAGGCCAAGAGGAGGCCGAGACTTGCGCTAAGTCACGTCACCCAGAAGCTCCCTACGGAGTGGCCCAGCGACGCCCCGGGGCACGTCTAGCCCGTGGGGCCGGATCCTGCCCCGCCGGCTGGGGCTCCGCACAGATGTGACTCACCTGCTCCCCAGCTGCGGCTCTGGCTCACGGCCGGGGTGGGGGGACGCAGGGACGCGGCCGAGGAGGGCCCGGCTCTGCAGAACGACACCAAAGACCGTCCGGATTACGGATTTCTCCCAGAGGCTGCGGCCTCCCCCGGGGGGAACCAGCCCGTCGAGGCAGCCTGCAGCGTTGCCCCGACTTTCACCGCAGCATTTCTGCAGCCCAGCAAAGCCCCCCCAGCCCCCTGCATCGCGCCCCGCCGTCCCCCCCGGCTCGCCGCCCGCCTGCTGGGGGTGGGACGGTGCTCCGAGCCCTGGCAAGAGCCGCTGGCATATGTAGGGATGGGGGAGAGAGGGAACAAAAAATGTGCTAAAGAAATGATTCAGCTTTTACAAGCCAGCCTGCCTGATCTCATCCGTATTTTGCTCTTTCCCAGGAGGAAAGTATTGGCAGGGAGAAGCGGGAGGAAGGATTTCCTTCCACGGCATCCAGAAACCATCCCCCTCGGCACTGTCCTGCTTCTTGCGCTGTCAATAGTTCACCCACAACCTAACCTGTTAAAACAGGCAGCTAGATAAGTAAATCATTTCAGACAGAAAGCCCCAAGGCCGGCAGGCAGGCACTGCCGTGCGGAGCGAGACGAGGACGAGGAATCAGCTCCCGATTTCCGCACGATTCCTCCACGGCCGCGAGTGAGTCACGTATCCTTCCTGTGTCCCAGATTCCCAGCTGTAAACACGGGATAATACTTTCCCTGTTTAATGTTAAAAACGAGCAGGGGGGTAAACTCAGCAGGCTATGGAGAGCTGGGGTTTTCCACCTCTGTTTTCTGTCTTCGCCTTCAAGAAACAGAGCTCTTGCTACCATTAGAGCCTAATGGCTGCAAGAGCAATCTTAAAAAAATAAAATTGAAAAGCCAAGTTAAAGTAATGGATGCAGAGACACGGACCATGCCCTGCCCGCGACTCCAGACGGGCTGCAGAGGCCGGAGGAAGCTCCGAGCTGCCCATTCGGGGGCTGCCCGGCTCGGCCCCGCAATGATTAACCGCCAAGTCAACGCTGCCGCACCAGGTACTCCAGCGACGACGAACCGTGCAAGACGGGAGAGGGCATTAACGTTAAGAGTAGCCTGCACACCGTCACGACGGCAGGCGTTTATACAAGCGTTCGGTCGTTATCACCCGGGCAGGAGAAGCATGGGCTGGGGCTGGTCCCCTTCGCTTGGAGGTTTGCCCAGAGCAGAGCTCATCTGTCCTTTTCCACCTGCCCCACGCGGAGCTGCAAACACACATGCGTCATTCAGGCACCGATCCCCAGCGACGGCGAAGAGCTCAGGGCTGCGGCGCGTCGGGCGAGGATGACTGCGACAACGCGGCTGAGGCCGAGGGCCGACGGAGGCTCCCTGCCCGGCACGCGCGGTGCCACGCTGCGCCCGAACGGATCCGGCTGCCTCAGCAGCACAGTAAAGTTCAAAGACAAACCCAGGAGGCTGCAGGGGACTCTGACCCGGGTTAATATTAATAGAATAAACACCAGGCGCCGTGGGAGTCTGGCGGAAAGCAGCAGAATCCCTCAACTCCCTGGTTCAAATCCTCATTTAGAGATAAGGCACTTCGAGCCCAACGCTGCCAACTGCTTCTTCAGGAATTACCTGTTCTCCATGCCACCACGACACCCACCCTCTGCTCTGCCTCTGTCACCACCCAACAGCACTCCCGCACCAAAGCTGGCCCTGAGCTGCCTGCAGGTGACTTCTCCCAGGCCTGAGGAGAGACTGGCAAGGGAAAAATTGAAGGATTTGTTCTTCTGGGTTTGAAACGAGAAGGTAACGCAGCAGAATCAAAAGAGGAGCTGATAAACACGTTGTCGTGAGGGCAAGGCAGAACTGACGGCAGCCTTCTGCAGAAACGCCTTCTGCTCTGCTCTGAAGGGACCAGCTGGAGCATCACGGTAAAGCAGCGGTGTCTGCAAGCCGCCGTGGCTGCCCCCGAGTCAGCAAACGCAGCAGCAAAGCCAAGGAGTGACCGGCCGGGAAGATCTGCCCTTGCTCCTCAGATGGCATCTCTGAGGGATGGGCTGAGACCTGCTTGGAGGTGGCACGGTACAGGGGTTTGTCCTGTGTGTGTTGAGAATCATCCATGGAAAGTTCACCAGAACAGCTCAAAAAACACGCAAACCTGAAAGCGCACCTCAAACCCACCGCCGAGCCTGGCTCCTCCCCTGGGTGCTCTCCTGGGCGAAGCCTTGACCCCGCTGTACCAGCGAGAGTTTCCCTGCCTGCTGTACAAGGACTTCACCCCCTGACGGGCCCAGCCAGCCCTTTGCCGTGTCCAGGTTGCCGTCCGCACGCGTGAGCACCTTGCAGCTCCCAGTGCACGGGACAGCCGGAAAACCACCCCTCAGTGCGTTTTGGCTCCGCTCCCGGGTTCTCATGTCACTGCAGGGCACAGACCGCTTGTTTTGGGGGGCTCTGTCCCCACTTCAGTGTTCCTGGGTGCTGGCAGCTGTCCTAAGAGCCCCGGCTCACATTCACTGACCAAGGAGCAGCGGCAGGGAGAGGCATCTCTGCCCCGCTGCGCTGGTAACCGCCCCGCAGCACGCTCAGCAGCGGGAGCGCGGCCCTGCCTCTCCGCTGCTCTTGGAGTTGGCAGCTTAGCTCCGTCCCGGTGTCACCCACGGCCCCAACTCTGCCAAGGGTCACTCTGAGCTGAAAGGTGCACAGCAACTCCCGGAGCGGCAGGTCCCATCAGAGCGGCAGGGCAGGCACGATCAGAGCATCTGCAGCAAGACAGGGCACTGGCGGACAAGCTCTGGCCAGGGAAACAGGCCTCCGCGGGTTTTGTTTTCCAGCGTAATAGGTTATCCTGCACACTGCACAGCCCGCTTCCCTTCTGGCAGGGGGGCCCGTGCTGCCCCGCACGCTTGGGACGGCCAGAGAAACCCACCGCCCAGCTGCGCGCAGAGCAAAGGAAGCGAGCGGAAAGGCATCTGCCGAGCAAAATCCCAACGAGGCCAAGGGGAAGGAGAGAGACCGTCCGCCCTGCCAGCTGCACCCTCTCCCCAGCCACGCAACAGCCCTCGCGTAGCACGTCTAGGGCCAGGTTCACCTGCTTCAGCCTTTTCGGCAGCCGCCGCTGCGTCGCAGTACCTGGGTGCCAAGCGGAGGGGCAGGAAGCCTTGGGAGCAGCCACCAAACTCAGGAAAAAGCGTGCATGTCAAGGGCTTGTTGGTTTTAATGAGCACTCCCTTCTCCCCAAAAACGGCCTCTGTGTTTCACACGTGGAGCAGGAGGTTGCTGGTCTTTGTCTCAGGCCAGGACTAACTGTCCTTGCTCCTCGAGCCCCGCAAAGGGAGGATGTCACCGCGCAGGGCTGCCTTTCTACGCGATGCACCGCAGCTTTCGACACAACCACTGCTCACTGCCGGGACCTGCGGCTGGAGACCACAAGCTCCGGGGCAGCCAGCCGGCGGGGGAAGCCAGTCCCCCGGCGCAGCAGAACGCAAGCCGTTGTTTGCCCCCCCAGGTTAAGCCTGGGCAGGGTTAGCAAGGCTTGGACCACGCAGACCTCGGAGGACGCTGATGCTGTTCTGCACGACACCAGCACCAAGGGCTGAAGGCCAGCTTGTTTTGAGAAGAGCAATGCCACCTTTCCAGGCAGAGGTGCCACCCTGCTTAGGCTGAACCTGCTCTCCAAACTGAACCTGGTGCATCCACTAATACAAAACTGGGTCTAACGCGTCGCCAGAAGGGTCCTGTTACACCTGAAACGACAGCGCTTGGCAGGATCATTCTGCCCAGAGCAGAGCAGCCCTCCTGCCCCAGCAGCGAGGAGAAAAGGCTTCTCGTGGAGAAGCAGCTCGTGGAGAGCTGCCTCCACCCCAGGGCTCGTCGCTTCAGAGCGCCGGTGGATACCGGGCTGAGAGCAGGCAGCGCTGCTCTTCCACGGCTAGGTCGGCCCAGGCCCACAAGCACGCTCAGCTGAGCGGCAGACGCACCAAGGAACGGCAGAGGCACCTTTCTTTGCCCTGCCTGTCCAGCCTGTCTCTACCAAGCACAGCAAGTTATCGTGGTTAATGGCAAGTCTGGCGGGTGTTAGACTTGGTTCTTCAGGACTTAAATCAAGGCTCTAAGGAAAGCAAACGGTGCAAGCGAAGCCCTTTCCCTACCGTGGGGTTTTGCACCTTCCCGCGTACCCGAGCGGCTGCTGGATCAAGGCTGGACAGGGCCCAGGACCGGCCAGGTTGCACATCCCCGGCGCCGACGGAGGCCGCGGCGTGACTTCCCGCCCTGCCGCTGGCTCGCGGAGCTGGAACTCAAAGATGCTGTTGTTTCTCCCCTCCCTCTTGGGAAAGTGTTTTCTACAGGATTTCTTTTCTCTTTTTTTTAAAAAAGAACATTTCGCCGCGAACTAGCAAAACCTGTTCTGGACGCGCACGCAGAGCTGTTCACCATCTGCGGCATTTGCAAGCAGGACTTTTTCTGCAGGATACCATCTCGGCTGCCTCCCGCGCGTGGGCGCCTGGCAGCCTCGCCCGGGGAGCGTGCAGCCCTGCGGGCACCGGAGAAGCCAGCCCTCCCGCGGGAGCGAGCCCTCCTCGTCCCCCGCGGCACCACCCCGCTCCGTCTGCCTCCGGAGCAGGCCGAGCTGGCAGCCGCTTCCCGCTGGGAGGCAAAGGGGGGAAAACTCCCGCCCAGCGCTGCGGCAACGTCGCTTTTCTACGAGGGTCCTCGCGGGCCTTGGTCCGGGCTACGTTTTCCTTCGATTAACAACAGACATGGAATTAAACGCAACATTTTAGGAAAAATCTTCCACGTGTTTGGGTTTGGCAGTACCTAATACCTTTAAGAGAGCCAAAAAATAACTAATCCTCCTTCTCCTTCAGCCAAGGAGAGCAAGAGTGGGACTGGTGGAAGGAGGGGGAAGCAGGGTGAAAAGGGAAAGTGGAGGAGGAGAATGCAGAAAAATGGAAGAACTGGGACCAATCGCTCCCAGATCGCAGAAAAAGAGTCTCTAAAAGCTCAGATACTTCTCCGTGTCCTGGTCACCGGGACGCTCCAACGGAGCCAGCCGGGTCTGCCCTCTGCGAGCAGGCTGCCCTTCTCGGCCTCCCTGCAAAGCGTGCAATTCATTTCTGCAATCGCACCACGAACATTGGCAGCAAGCCTCGCGTTAAACTCAATTTCTTCAGATTAAATCAGCCTCCTAAACCCTGCAGCAACAAGAGCTGCAGAAGAACTCAAGGTGCAACTGCACAGACTCCTTATCTCCCACTTTTTAATACTGCCCTTGAACACAGCGTCTAAGTGCTCAAATAAAGTACATGCATACACGCAGGGTGTACAAATAGGCCACCAAGTTTGGATACGTGGGCTACCTCTCACCAAAGAGCCACTCAAGGTTTAATTTTCCCCAAGCAACTAGAATGGTTCCTTTCAAGAAAAGTTACATATGTAACATAAAAACACCTGCAAAGGCCACCAATAAATTTACCTCCGTTTAAAATAATTCCCTTGGTGAAAGGTTTCATCGGATGTTTTAGGATGACGTATTTAGACTTCAGAATCACGTTACTTTTGACTCAGATGAGCTTTCACCTCTGATTGCCCTGCCACAACAACACTGCAGATCTGCCCGAGCAAAATCCTCCAGCAATGCATTTGCAGCACAACCTTTCCCTGGGAAGCTGTAAAAACCATGATGCAGGGGATTGCTTTTCTGCTGCGAGAAAGGGGACGGGGGAACGACTTAAGGAATCTATTATTTTGATTTGCTGTTTAAGCAAAATGCTTTTACATAAATACAGCCAAGAGAGGAGGCAACACACGTAGCAAACATATTTGGACCAAGCTCGGAAGCGTTGAAACATTACAGCTGGAAAACACGCAGAGCCTGTTGGTAGATCAGCGCAAAATTCACGTGTCTTAAATTTAAAACAGGGGCACAAAAGCAGGAGCTGGGGAAAGCCAGAGCGGTGTTTCTCGTCAGGAAGCTTTGCCGATTCCTGCCTCGTTCCAAAAATATGTTAAAAAAAAAAATCCCGAGCGTTGATTTCGGAAGCATTAATAAGCCCCAGGGTAACTGCTCAGGGAGGGATGGGGAACGGCTCGCAGAGGAGGGGTGATGAAGCATTTGCGAACTGCGTTAGAGGCCAATTCCCCTGCGCCAGCCCCTGCCACGCCGCGGGGAGCCATCCCTAAGGTCCACTTCTTACAAAGACATAAACACACTTTTTAGTTCAGGAGCGTCACTTTGAACTACCACAATTAAGGAAGACTTTAACTGGTTTCATTTGGCTAATAAATCACTAAAAAATTGCCCCTCTGACAGTTTTTCCAGCATCGCCAGGCCTCCATTTCCTGCGCAGCCCATCAGCGGGCTGAGAAGCTGGACACCGTCGCCCTGCAAACCACAAAATCCCTTCCCGGCCCCGATGCCGGCTCCTACCAAGGAAGCGGGAGCTTCCTGAGGTTAGGCTGCAGCTGCAATCGCCGCTGCTCCCTGCCAGGCCAGGGTTACGGAGGGTCAGCGATCCTCAGCCACGACCTCACCTTTGCTGCCCGAATTCTGCTCTGCTGCAGAATTTCAGCCTTTCCTTTTAGAGGTTTTTGCTCCTGGAAGCCACGCACGGACTCCACGCCCGGTTCAAGGGCATCCGGCCCGAGGCTCTCCGCCGCTGCCCTGACGCCTGCCGAACGGCCGCGGCGAGGGGCCGGACGCAGAACGAGCTCCCTCCGTGCCGCGGCCGCGCCGGGGACGCCGTCCCTCCCCGACGGAGGGGAGCAGCACGTCCGCGCCGCACGCCGACCTGCGCAGACGGCTCCAAGGGCCGCTAGAAAGCGGCGGTGGCGACCAGTATCCCGACCCCGGGAGCCACCGGTGCGAAAGGAGCGGCCACATCCCCGCTCGCGCCTCCCGGCCGGGCGCAGCCAGGCACCGCGGTGACCTCCGGGCCGAGGCCCAGCTTCGCCCGGGCGCCCGAACCCGGAGGCTCCGCCATCGCGCTCTGCACCGGGGCCCTCGGCCTCCCCGCGGCTGCGGCATCGCCCCGCCGGAGCCACCGCGGGGGGACAGCGGCGGGCGGCACCGGACCCCGGTACCGGGGAGGCAGCGCCGGACAGCGGCCCGGGAGCAACGGCGGGCTGTCAGACGGAGAGGACCGGGATACCGGGGGCAGCGGGAACAGCGGCTGGCACCGAGCTGCGGGACGTGACACTGCCCGGGAGGGGTACCGGGACACCGGGGCGGGGGGGGAACGGGGCGTCCCCGAGCCACGGCGGCAGGCGCGGGCGATCAAGGGTCAGCGCGGCGGAGCGGGAGGGGATAACGGCGGGGCGGCGGCGAACCGCAGCCCCGCGCGCGGGCCGGGCCGGTAGCGGCGCGGCGGGTCCTCACCTGGCTCGCCTTGTAGAACTGCTTCTTCAGCCCCGCCACCGACATGCTGCCGCCTCTGCCGGCCGCGCACGGACACAGCGGGCGGCGGACGCCTGGCGCGCGCGGAGCCCGGCCCGGCCGCTTCCGCCGCCAGGAAGCGCCGCGCCGCGCCCCGCCGCCGCCCCCGCTCCGCCGCCGCCGCGCCCCCTGCCGGCCCGGCGGGGCGCCGCCATCACCGCCATCACCGCCGCCACCGCCGCCACCACCGAGCGGCGCGCGCCTAGAGCGCCGCCCTGCCCCGCCGCACTTCCTGCCGGCCCGTGGGGGCGGTTGTGTCGCGATAGCGACGGTCATGTCGCAACAGCGCTGGCTGTGTCGCGATAGCGGGGCCGCTCGCCCCAGGCACCGGGAGCTTATCCCGAGGCACGTTCCCCTGCCCCGCGGGTTCTTCCATCGCTGGCTGAGACTTGGCGTGTGGTGCCACAGGGCGGTTGTGGCACGCTTGCCTCCCAGCACATAGTGTCTGCCGTGATTAGCGGCCAGGGCCGTCATCCCCTCCGCCCCGGCAGCCGGGGCCCCCGGCGGCGCCCGCAGCAGAGCGGCAGCGCTGCCCCCCTGCACTCGCAGGGGCTCTCGTGGTCGCGCGTCTGCCTGGTGGGCTCCGCTCTCGCCTCGCGGTGCCTCCCGGCGGGAGAGCGGGCCCTCGGAAGCCCGCTTCATCCTGTGGGGTGAGAACCGCCGCTGGCTGCCCGGGGGCTGTGGGCCAACGTAACTTTCCGCAGGAAACGGGTACGAGCCACCTGCGCAGGAGACGGCGCTTCCTCAGCAGCTGCCGTACAGCAGCGGGGGGCTCGGGCAGGGTCCCTGACAGGTTTTGCTCCCGCCCTTCGGCTACGTTTCTCTGCGCTAACTGCTCTGCTATAGACCATCGTGTGCATTTACAAGTGTAAAGCAAAAGACACCTTCAGTAGCAGAATATCGAGAGCAAACTCCTAAAGCTGCCACAGCAAGGCACCACAGCGCTCACGCTCTGTCCCTGAGGTAAGAAAGCACATGGAAGAGAGCAGCAGCACGGCAAGAGCCGAGGGGCCATGCAGCCCTGCCAACCAGCACCACCCTGCAGGAGGGAGCCGGTCCCGGGAGGTGCAGACGGGCCGGGGAGCGAGGGCTGTGAGCAAGAAGCCATGGCCTGGGCAGCCAGTGACGGTCGTGCCCCCAGCAGGCCCATGGCAGGGTGCCGGTCCCACACCACCCGGGGCAGAGAAGCACGGGGGGCAAGGGGTGGCGGGCTGAGGCCTGGGGGCGACGGCGCGTGTGGGGACAACCTGTGCCGCGCCCAGGGCCTGCCATAGACCTGGGAGAGGCCAGGGGACGACTACAACTCCCAGTGGGCGCTGCGCCATGGGCGGCCGCCGAACTACAAATCCCAGGGGCCCTTGCGGCAGTGTTCGCGCCCCCTCCCCCCGCGCGGAGGAGGCGCGCGCCGGGAAGGCGCTCGCTGATTGGCCGCCGCAGCCGCCATTTCGCGCTTTGGCTCGCGCCCCCTTCACGGCGCGGTGCGGCGGCCGGGTCCTCCCCGCTGCCCGGCGCTGCGGAAAGGCCGCTCCGACCTCTCCGGGCCCTGCCCGCGGGGCCGCATCGCCGCTGTCTCGGCTCCCGCCCGCCGGGCAACAGGGCCCCGAGGCCAGGTGTGAAGATCCAGCCGGAGCCTCCCGTAGCCAGCCAATCAGCTCTGCGCAGCAGGCCAGACCGACAGTCCCCCGCGCCAATCAGCTGCGGCCGTCCCTCCGGCCAATCGGAAGGCAGTGAGGCGGGAAAGCGCCGGGTCTCTCTCCGCCTGACGAGGCGGCCTTCTCGCGAGAGTTGGGCTGTGGGCGCGGAGGCGGAGCGGGCGGAAGGGCACGTCACGTGGGGCGCGCTCCGCCTATCAGCGCGGCGAGGCGCGGGGTCGCCCCGGCTCCCGCCAAATACGAGCGGGAGCCCCCGGGACGGGGCGGGAGGGCGCCGGGTCGGGTCGCCGCCGCCGCTGGAGGGAGCGGCGGGTGCCGCCGCACCCGCCCATGGCAGGTAGGGGGGGCCGCGGGGCCCTGGGGCGGCGCGCTCGGCCCCGCCGGCCCGCGGCGGTTCCCTGCGGGGGCGCTGGGGCCTCCTGCGGTAACAAAGGGAGGCGCCGGGCCTGCTCCCGCCGCCGCCGCGGCCCGGCGTCCCGCTCCCCGCCGCGGGCGCCGCTGCTCGGGGGCGGCCAGGCCCCCTCGGGGCACCGGGTGGCGGCTGGGCTCGCCGCTGCCGCTTTGTGCGGCGGGGCAGCCCGCTCCGCGCCCTGCCGTGCGCGCTGGGGAGGGGCGGCGGGGCCGCTGTAGCCCGGGTGCCCCTGGGAAGCAGGTGGCGAAGCCCAAACGCGTCACTGGTGTTTTTTCCTTGCAGCCATGGCGTGCCGAGACAAAGCGGTTGCTCCCCCGCGGAGGCTTGTACAAGGTAAGGCCTCGGGGAAGGTGTCTGTCACGCTCGGTGTGTGCTTAATGCCTTAAAATGCGTCAGGCCTAGTCTTGCACAATAGATCGTGTTTGCCGTATTAAACTCTCCCTCCTGGCTCATCAGTTTCTACTCTTGTGTTTAAGAACTCCCTGAATATCTCAATGTTTGTTTCCCTCCCCCCCTTCCCCCTATGGATTTATACAATGTGACTAAAAGAGCGAAATGTTATTGTTTCAGCCCGGCTGCCTTTCAAGCGCTTGAATCCTGTACCAAAGGAAAAGTATGATGCGGATTCAGAAGTCAAAAAAGTAAAGAGCTCACAAAGTGGTTTTGGCCAAAATAAGGATTCCTCTCTAGATACGTCGCGTGCGTCCCTGGACAATGTGGAGAATGACTGCCAGTTGGATTCAGATGTGAATTTTGCTCCAAAACTTGTTAACGGAAAGGGTCCGTTAGATCACTTTATACAGAAAAACACAAAACATAACACAAACGAAACTGTAATCATTATTGACCTGACAAAGGACTCTAGCTATAGACTAAGTGATGATGTGGACCATGTTAATTTAGACTCGGAAGCATCTTCGTCTGTAGGTATAACTAATGGCATGCTAGAAAAAGATACAAACCAGTCGAGTTGCATAAACTCCACTCAGAATAGCCAAATGGATGATTCAGTGGAGACTGATGCACCGTGTGAAGCTGTAGCAAATAAAGGTGAAGACTTGGTAGATGGAATCCAGTCTTGCTCTGGGTCAACAGAGTGTAATAATTTGGAAAATAGGAAGATAAATCAGGGTGAACTGAAGGATGTCATATTTAAGGGGAAGATGCCTGTGGTGCTCCTGGAGGATATTATGACTGCAAAATCTCCCCAAGTTGCTTCTCTGGATGGGAGTGTCACATCAGAAAATGAGACTATGGAATCGTCCCATGAAGGAGACTCTGTACTTACTAATTCCTCCTTGAGTTCTCACTCTGTGAGCTCACCTGAGACACAGCCTGCTGCAGAAACAAAGAGAAATTCTAGTCCTTTAGCTGTCTCAACGCCTGTTAGGAAGGTTGGTCTCTCTTCTTGGGCTGTTTTCTAAATGTTGTTTTGTTATAGGTAGGTAGTATGGTTTCCTGTGCTTATAGTGGAAAGGATGACTAGGATATTCACAAAGCTTGTGGAAAACATCTGGAAAGTATTGCTAATTTATTCATATTGTAACTTAACTACTCTCCTTTTGAATCTTCCTTTAAACCCTTTAGCTAAAGGATCTAAATCTTGCTCTTTTGAGCTGCTGATGCATTCACGTAGCGTGAATGTAACTTTAAGTTCTATTATAGATTCATTTTTTTATAAATTGATCATGAAGTGCATGTCTTGTGACTTGCCATTTTGGAAATTAGCATGTGGACAGTGTTCAAAAGCAGCATTGTCTGTACGTGATGTTTTGCAGCCTCCATTCTGTGCTGCGTGAAGCTGCTCCAATTACTGTGAGAGAACACTTAATTTAAAGTGCAGCCTAGTCACTTCCAGTCCAAGTCAGTGCAGACAGTTCTCAAGCTCTGTATTTCTGAAACCGGGGGATAGAAATGTAGTGCAGCTTCACTTAAAGCATTGTTTAAGGACCTGCAAGCTTACAGCTGAGGGCAGAGGACAAGTCAAGTGAGTCTTTACCTGTTCCTCAGAATTCAGGGTGCCAAGCTTGCGATGTCAGCCATCTTGTTAGGTGTACACCATTTAACACGGGCAGCGGCTTCAGGGAAAAAGTCAGGGTATGTTCGGCGCTCCTGGGGTCACGTGATGCTGTTGGCCAGTGAAGGTTGGATGGCGACGATGAACACCTTTAGACTGATAGCTCTGCACGAGCTGGTTGTTTGGAATCTGAATTAGTTTCAATTTAGTGTCTGGGCCCTAGTTTCAGTTTAGTGTCCCGGCCCCATGGAGAGGCTGATGAAAGCATAGTGACTTTTGGCCCTGTATTGCAAGGGAAACTTTTAAAGAGGGCATTATCTGCAGAGATGGCTGAAACGATCACATAACTTGAGAGGTGAATAGGCTTTTCCAGAATATATCATTGAGATGTGAAGGGGGAGTTTCTCTTGCAGCAAACACGATAGCACGATGCATAAAGAAGGGGTAAAGTAGAGCAGTCCTGGTGAATGTGCTTGGATGCTGCAGCCAAGCCTGGCCTAAACTTAGTCTGGACTGTGTGTCCTGTGTATTTGTTTTGCTTTAACTACGTTATTAGAGGAAAAATCAGGAAGGTAAAAGTTGCCCTGTGAGAGTCTGAAAGTGAAATGTGTGGCTTAAGTAAGTAAGGGTGAAGGGGTGGAGCAAATTGGTAGACCAGGAAAGTATACATGCTGAGCAGGGGCGTAGCTGCTCGTAGGCTTGGGCTTGCAGGCTATGTCATCTGCAGACAATTGCTTTCTATTATTTTGAGCCTTTTAAGAAAGCTTTTCATCAACTATCCCACAGGGATTTGATGAGAGACTGTACTACATGTGAGGGGAAAGATCTCATTGGTCTGAAGGAGATATCGATAAGTTAGCTGGGGCTTGGGTTTCACGATGTGACAGGCCTTCCACTTCTTCTGCTGTGTGAGTTTTCTCCAAACAGCCAGTTCTAGGCTGTTAAAACTTGCAGTCTCGCTCCTGTGAAACACATTTAAACTCAAGCATCAACTATATCCAATGTAGTAGAACAAAAAGTGCTTGACTCCTGGCATAATATGATAATGCAAACAAGTTGCTGGCTTCACGCTGCTTGAAGTAAGGCGGAATACTTCATGTTGTATTTGCCAAAGTGAGAAAATTGCACTGTACAATTATTTGTTCTTGTAAGTTTGTTTTTCTAGGTTGAAAGAGTTTTGATTAAACTAAAGCTCCTTGTTGAAAGAACTCGATTTTGCATCAAAAAAGTAGAATCTATTGATACAGCTTTACACTGTATAAACTTACTTGTCCGAGTATAGATAATAAAGCATTTAATGAGTGTTAGTTTTTTAATCTCAGGGATAAACATGCTACCTCATACTGAGAATGGCGGGAGAGAGGGGTGCAAGAAAGCTAGCCATAGTATGCTTAAGGAAAAGTATTGACAAACTAAATATTTGTTCAAGTGAATGGTGGTGTGGTTTTTTTTTCTTTTGTTTTGGCTGTGTAAACATAAAATACCTGCCCCCCCCCCCCCGCCCACGCCTTTCCCCTCCCACAGGTAAATATCAGCTTTAAGAGAAATTGAACCGTGATTCATTGGGAGCTTAGGGTTGATAGGTTTGTACTACTGGAAGAGCATGAGGATTAAAATTATGAGAAGAAACTATGTGAAAATATGGATAACATTCCTTGTATTTGGGAAAGGGGATCTAAATATTGTAGCAAAAGTAAGTGATAGGATGCAGAAAAGTTTAGCTCAAAGGAAATGACTTTGCTATAAATAAATGTCCTCTGTTATGCTCTAGTGATTTGTTAGTGGCTCTAGCTTCTCTTTGTTTTTATGCACACGATATTGCACTGCAAATGATGCTTTAGAATTGAGTAGACGAGGGGGATTTGTTTATGCAAAATTTAGTAATACAAGGACTTAATGTAAACTGAAACATTTAGATATATTCAGGCTTAAATGTAAATCAGTGAGATTAGATACGCTTGAGCTGTATGTATACTTACATCCTCTACTGTCGGAATACTTATGTTACTGAATATATTAGTCTGAAAGAATAATGTTAATATAATTCAGAGAAAGCTTGCAGTTCTTTTACTAAAAGTTCTAGTATCTTATGGAAAGGGAATGATGTGGTTCAATAAAACTGCATTTTCTAATTTCAGGTATCTCAGAAATGTCACAAAAGTTCTGCAGAGAAGGAGAAGCTGAGATTGCAAAGAGTAAGGCACTTTCACTGACATAGAAAGTTAACCTGCTGTGCTTTTGCATTGAATAGTAAGCAAAGCCCTTTGCGTTTCCTTTTAGTCCACTTCTAACATCTTTTCCTGGTTTTTCTCACTGATGAATATGGACGAATTTTAATGCATGCAGTTAAAGCACTTGGTTTGTTCCAAAGCTTCTTAATGCATGCGTAACGAAGTGTGGGTGGCCTGCACTGCATTTCTGTACACTTTGGTAAGGTATTAAGGACCTGTAAATCTTGTTGACTGTTCCTCAAAATGTTTTTGAGGATTTTTTTTCAAACCCTTCCTGACAGAGTAGATGCAGCCTGCCAAGTGGACAGGCGTAAGTGGAATCCTCAAGACCCTTTCATTTAGGGTTGGTTCCTGCTTCAGCTTTCTCTTTACTTTGAGCCACAAAATGTAGTAATAAGTCAGGCAAATAGGCCACTGTTGGTACGGCTTGCTGAAGAAACTTGGATCTTGCTCCTGGAAATGTTTAAGCTACAGTCGACGTTCACTTGAATGCTGCTGGTCAGCAAACTGTTCCATAACAAAATGGTGGTGTAATAAAACATGCTGTGTTTAGTGAGGAAATCCTAAATGCAAAGGAGATGGATGGATCATATGGAGTTATTGCACAGTTCATGCTATACGAGTGGGCTTTGTGTGCTCAGAAGCCGGGTGGTATTTTAACTGCAATTCAGAAGGCCCATGCTTATGAATTCTCATTATTTTTCTCATTAACTAGTTGGTAGGGGAATGATGCATTTCTGTATAAGCTATATGTGGTTGAGTGTACTCTAGAGATGCTCGCTTCCATACAGCACCCTATACAGAATTCCAGTCTGTTGTGTTTTTCCATTCTATATGCATGTTAGAAATAGCAGTAATGAGGGAGAGACGAGAATGGAAGCCTTATTCTGCTAAAAATTAAATAGACCCATCAACCCTGCTGTTAACTTCATGCCACTTTCCAAGCCAGCCAGTAGATTTTCCTTGATTACCGTGACTGTTCTCTGACAATATTGTTTTTTGCTATTGGCACAATTTCAAATGTTCATTGTCTTCCGCAGTCACTGTTCAGCAAGTCTTGATGTTGCCAAGAAGACTAAGATGTGAAATAAATAAGAAACTGGAAATACACAGTGAGGGTATTTGTATGTCTGAGCACAGATGTATCCTAGTTTCCTGGGGAAGTTACCAATGTCTACAACGTAGGGGAGCTATCTGTCTTGAATTTGTCACTTTTAGCAAGCATGCCACATTGTCATTATATGTGTCAGTAGACCTGTAACTGAGATAATAACTTCAATTGCGTTGGGATGAAATACTATGAACAACATCACTTTAAATGTAATCTCTTTTCCCCTTGCTATTCCCATAATACACCTTAAATAAGCTTAAAACGTCTTGCATTGTCTAATTATCTGAAATGAGCTAATGAAGTGACTATTTTCTGCTAGCTTCAAGTCTTACAAAACAGCTGCACAGTCCAGCAACAGTCCAAAGGTTGGAGACTTGCACTACTGCCTGAGAGTGTGAAAAACAGTCAGAAAGTCCTTATGGGACATCAACATGAACTCAGATAAAACTCATATTTCAAATTTGTATAGTGCTAGCCCTACATTGAAATAGAAGCATGAAATTTCAGGTCAGGAGGTATGTGATCCCAAAGAAAACATTTTGGAAACAATGTGAAATTGCCTAAAAAACAATTTCACAGAATAGTTGAGGTTGGAAGGGACCTCTAGAGAACCATTCAGTCCAACCACTCTGCTCAAATACAGTAACTTCTTTAATTTTCTACAACGTTACATCAATAATGAAGATGTATAATAATGAAGATCAAATATAAAGCGAGTAGAATACAAAGCTTTTCTTGATGCCTAGAAAGCAAAAGTGTCTTGGTGTGTTAGGAGAAAAGAAAGTTAATGCCTTCAGAGGGAGCAGATCCCCAAAAGATCAGTACAGGAAAGCTAGACTAACTTAGGCAAGAGATGGATGCTGTTAATCACCTAATAGCTAGAAACAATCCTGCAGGCTAAGCACTGGGTGCAAGAATCTACTCTAGTATCTCAGCAGAAGAAATTATATCCTAATTTTATTCAGTTTGTATGCCAGCAGCTTTTATTGTGCTCAAAAGACACTTGCTTAATGGCTTGTTTCCTAACTAGGACCAGGAGCGTGCAGACAAACTGCAGAAGTTACAAGCAGAAAGGGAAGAAAAGGGAAGGCTGAAAGAAGAGGCAAAAGCTGCAAAAGAGCGAGCCAAGGAGGAGGCAAAGAAGAAGAAAGAGGAAGAGAAAGAACTGAAAGAAAAAGAAAGGAGAGAAAAGAAGGAAAAAGAAGAAAAGGAAAAAGCTGAGAAGCTAAGAGTGAAGGAAGAGAAACGCAAGGAGAGGCAGGAAGCTCTAGAGTAAGTGTTTTGGCTTCTGCAGATTATGGGGAATGATGTTCAGTGATGTGAGCCCCTTTTCATACCTCCCTTAGCTGTCCATTCTAGAGGTTATACTGATGAAATGGTGTGTGCCTCTGAGTCACTTGATATATTTTAAACGTATCAGAGACCAAGTAGACCAGAACTTAGTCTCAGCAGTATTTCTTGCTTACAGGCTGAGCTGAACGGAGCTTCTGACTTGAAATAGCTGGAAAGAGTTTCATGCTTCAATGAGTTTTCCCTTCGTGGCCAGTCTTGCTTGCATGTTTGCAATTTGCTGGCACTGCTGCCCTGTCTGTAAAGGAAATGGCTTGTAATTTGACAACACCATAAAGACCTCTTCTTTATATTGAAGAAAACTCAAAGAAGCCTAGCTACTAGCTGGCTAAAACAGATCAATATTTGCTCTAGAAAGAGTGATGAGGGAGTCTTCTGTTCTGAACACTTAATCAAATATGGTTCTTGATTGAATTAATGGATTATGTTCTTGCCTGGCATGAGCAGGTCTTAGTCAAGGTCTGGGATTCCTCACTCTACCTCAGTACAAATAAATACTTTATTATATGTGACAATTAAAATGATCTTTATATTAAAGGGCAAAGCTTGAGGAGAAAAGAAAGAAAGAAGAGGAGAAACGGTTAAAAGAGGAGGAAAAGGTAAATGTTTTCTCTCCCTTTTCTCTAAGCTCTTCCACTATGGTGAAATGATGTTCATGGGCTCCCTGGCACCCAGCCAACTGCACGGTCAACCGCAGTGGGGCTCCCACAGCTATTGCTTTAGCTCTCAGAAGTTCTCCCAAGAAGCACGCTCTGCCTCAGTGCATTTCATGTGCTCGTGCTGCTTGGGAATGAGCATCTCCATTTGGGATGTGGCCTGTCCAGTCTAATCTTGTGGTGTTACTCCACCAATACTACAGTGCAGGTTTCTTGTCTTTATCTTTTGTAAATGCTAGTGTCTTTGTCTTTTAAACTATCTTTTTATTTTATTCTGATCTGTTAAATTCTTGCTGCATTTCACTTTTCAATGCCAATGGAACAGCTCTGTCCTCTTTTGTCTTAGCGATCACACTGGAGTCCACGTAGGTGTGTTGTAGAAAGCACTTACTTCTTTTGTTGAGTTACAGGAGCTGGTGAATATCTGAAGTTTGGTCCGTACCTCATTAGATTTGAAGTTGGGTCATGCATGAGCTTGCCTTAAATTATAAGGTCTTGTCCTACCTTTGTGTTTATAATTTGGATTTACATTCTGATTTCAGCGTATTAATGCACAGAAAGCAGAGATTACCAGGTTCTTCCAGAAACCAAAGACTCCGCAAGCCCCCAAGGTGAGGTATTACTGTTCCAGTGTTTTGTTGCTCTTTCATGAGCCATCTTCTGACAAATGCACTGATATCATTCCGACCTGTTGCTTAAAGCTTCTTAGGTGGACAAATTAGTACTTCTTAATTTCAAAAGTGTAAAGGGCTTAAAAAAACCTGTTACTGTAGCAGAGACTACAAAGAACTTTGTAATTGCTTTAATAAAAAAATCTTAGTTTTGCCTTGTGGGGCATTGGCTGTAAAGATCTAAATTCCCTCAAGAAGACCTGCAGGAGTCTCAGATAGGAAACCTAAATTTTTGTTCAAACAGTAGTGCTTGAAATTTAGCTTGTTTGTATATCTCACATGGGTTGGTACTGCAGTTTGTCAGGTGTTCAGAACCTAATGATCCTCACTTAACATTTCAGATTCTTGCTGGCTCTTGTGGAAAGTTTGCTCCTTTTGAAATTAAGGAGAACATGGTCTTAGCTCCCTTCTGTCGTATTGCCCTTGATCCAGACTTCTTGGAACAGCTGGATCAGCTCCTGCGTGCTCAGAATAGTGAAGTTTCTTTCTTGAGGGATCTGAAGTGTCGTAAACCACGTAAAACTGGACCCACTTTTGTCAATAACAGTGCTGACATAGTCAACAGGTTAGTCTGCTGCGTCTTGGGTTTTCTTCACTTTTTTTAAATAATGAGCTTTTACAATGAACTTTTTTATAATCAGCCGCAAGGTGGTTTGAAGGTAGTTTTAGACCAGTATTGGAGACTATGGAAAGATGCAGCTTTCCTTTGAATGGTCATTTTGTGTGAGATTTGTCTCCATGGGAAGCAGTATATTATGATGCAGATCTCCTTCACTCCATACACCACTTCTCAAATCCTTCTCTGCAGGGAATCTTGCACTGCCAGCAGCTCCCTTTCAGCTTGGTTACCGCCAGCCTTCAGTGGTGTTTGTCTTAGTAGGGTTACCTTTTAAAACTCGGATTGCTAAAACAGAGCTGCTCTTGGACATACTGTTGTATTTAAGGAGGGAGGTGGCTTGTCTGGAACTCCTGCTTTCGCAAGCAAACTGGGAGTGCCTGTTCTGATGGGCTCAAGCTCTGGGTTGGTGTCCTGTGGCTGAATTGAAGGAGTTCTCTAAAAGATACTTTTCTGAGCAGCAGGGGAGCGTGCCATAACTACTGAAGGTGCCGTCTGTTTTAACAGTGACGTGGTAGTAGTGGATAACTGCAAAACGGATGCTGTTCCTGAAAGGAGAAAATTTGGTAGAATGAAACTTCTGCAGTTTTGTGAGAATCACCGACCTGCATACTGGGGCACGTGGAACAAGAAAACCACTATGATCCGTCCCAGGAATCCTTGGTCAAAGGACAGTGTAAGCAGTATACTTACAGGCAGTATAGTTATGGGGGTTTTTGTTGTCGTCCTCCTCCCCACCCCTTATACTCGCAAAGTAAATATGTGGTTGTCCAAGTTCACATATTCTTTGGGGTTTCTGACCACTTGCTTATTTCTTCTTGCCACTGGTAGTTTTGAAAGACTTGAGTGGGCTCTTGCATCATGCTCTGAAATTGTTGACAGAAATCACATTTTGACATTCCTTACTCTAGAAACTACTGGATTATGAAGTAGATAGTGATGAAGAATGGGAAGAGGAAGAACCTGGCGAGAGTCTCTCCCATAGTGAAGGGGTAAGAATTTCATATGCTAAAAAAGTCTTTTAAACCAACCTTCCTACAACATGAAATACAGCACCTTAGGGGAGCAGGTTTGTCCATCTGTATAGCCTTAGGCTAGGCAGATGATAATTCTTCCGAATTAAAGCAGCAGCAAAAATTCACCAAGTGTAAACGTGGTAGTGGATACTATCCACTGTCTAATTTCTAATAAGCAGAGTTTATTTTTAGGATGACGAAGAGGAAGGAGAGGATGAAGATGACGACGATGGGTTTTTTGTACCCCATGGGTACCTATCTGAAGATGAAGGAGTGACAGAAGTAAGTGAACTGGGTGATAGTGGATTTTGGTCACAGCTGCCAGTGTATCATGCAATAAATGTCAGCCCATGCAGAAAGCATGGGGTGTTGGCAGTGAAATATCTGGTCTCAGATCTGCATGGGTGGTTCTGGAATAAACCTCTGTAGCTCAGAGAACATAATAAAAAGCTGGGTTTAAAAAGCTTTTGTCTTTCTGGAATGATGTATTGGGGTTTTTGCTCTTGTTCATGGCTTTAGGAGTGCGATCCAGAGAATCAGAAGGTTCGTCAGAAGCTGAAAGCAAAGGAGTGGGATGAACTGATGGCCAAGGGGAAGAGGCTCCATATTTTACAGCCTGTGAAAATTGGCTGCGTCTGGGAAGGTGCAGAAAGCAACAGCAGCACAAACGCAGACATAAAGGTGCTCCAGCAGTTCACAGCATGTATCCTGGATTCACCTGTTGCGGAGGAAGAACAGCAGATACAGAAATGTAGCAAAAAAATAGCAAAAGATCAGCAAAGTAAGACATGAAGGGCTAAATAGTTGCATTTCTGCAGCATTGTCGTACTCTGCTTCTGTGATGAGTTTTGTATTAAGTTACAAATTCAGAATGAACTGTTTGACAAGCCTGAAATCCAGGTCTTTCTATGAGAATTTTTGGAAACAGGTTTTCCTCTGTTTATATAGTCTTAATTACTCTCTCCAAAAACTCTAGCAAACAAAGTCAAGCAGACTTCAATTTTCTTGGATTTAGGACTGTTTGCTGGAAGCTCCTGGGTTCACTTACCCATGTATTGTTTAGGAAGGGAGGTTTTAGTTTGTGCGATGGTTTTGAGTGCCAAGTAGGTGCTGTGTGTGGTTAACACAAATATGTGAATAATACACAAAAAGGCTATACTGGGAGCTGAAGTTTGCAATTCAGAGGCCATTCTGATTTGGGCGACTTGTCTATATCAAATTTAATTCCTGTTACAATCCCATATGTGAAATTAATTTTAGTTCATTTGTCGTCTTTCCTGGAGCGTGTGTACTGATCGGTTACCTCAGCCTGGCTTTTCTTGACCTCCCTCACAACCACTGTGCAATCTTTCTTCTCTGCAGTCCTTGGCCAGCTTCTGCCGCTGCTCCATGGAAACGTGAACGGGAGTAAAGTGATCATCCAGGAGTTCCAGGAGTGCTGCCGGCAAGGACTGTTCAGCGATGTGACTGCAGCTGCCGACAGTAGTGACGCGGGCCCTGCGAGCCCCCATACCTCCCGGCCGCAAACGCCCGTTGGCGAGGACAGCGGTATCCCCTCCAAAGCCAGGCTAAAGCGGATCATTTCTGAGAACGCTGTGTATGACAAGAGACCTGAATACAGGATGTGCTGGTACGTCCACTCGGAGGTGCTGAAGAGTTTTGATCAAGAGCACCTCCCTGTCCCTTGTCAATGGAACTACGTCACGCAAGTCCCCTCTTCGGGAAAGGAGGAGGGTGGCAGTGCGCCAGGCGCGGCGGTCACGCAGACCGCCCCTGTGTCGGTGAAGAGGAAGTCCACTGGAAGTATGTCTATCACTAAATTCATGAAAAGGCCTCGGGATGCTGAACAGGTGAGTTCCTTTTGCCCTGCTCTTCCCTGATAAAGAACCGCAGGAATATAGCTATGCATCTTCACTAGACAAGCAACCTGGCACACCACCTGGGAAGGCATAGCTGTGTCACAAGCAAAGCCAAAATATTAAGATACAGACACTGTTCTTCATACAAAAAGACCCTTTTTTGTGGGGAAGGAGTGAAATTATGTGAATCTAAAGAGAGAGGTTTCTTTTGTGTGTCTCTAGCTTGGACTCTCTGTTCCATTTGAAATGTTGCTCTCCTGCTGTTCTTCCAGTTTCTGCTATTTGGCAGTGATTGCATCCAAGCCACAAATAGTCTGAGTGTCTGCTTGGCCTTGATTTTACAGCTGTATATAACTTGTATGCAAGTTCTTATGCTTGTGTATGGCTGCCAGATGTATAGCTGGGGCTGGTGACTTACAACAGTTGCATGTGTACTGATTAAATATGGTTCATAAGTGCTGGATTCAACCCATAACAGTCTGTAAAGTCTCATGCTTATACTGTCAGACACAAAGTTGAATTTCAAGAGCTGGTTTAAAAAAAAAAAAAATCTTAGGAATAAAATGAGATACGTTTGGAGTAGTTGCTACTCCAGCTCTGAGCTTCATTGTGGTCTTCCTGTTGTTCTCCACTGCTTTTCAGGGTAGTCAGAAGTGGTATTAAGAACTTAATCTTCTATTGACGCTGTTTCAAATATTTGCTGCTTTTTAGCTGAGCTGGGAGGGAGTGTGTGTGTTTGAAAAGGATGTGACCCACGCTTTAACTGTGAGATACTGTGTTGCATTTAAGACAGTGAAGCTTTAGGCATTAAGCTTGGTATTATCAACTGGTTGCCTCCTAAGCTACAGATAGGACAGGGATTGCACTGCACACTGGATTTATTCCCCTGTGGACGAGGGGGAAGGAAAAAAAGACCTCAGACAAGGCTTTTCAGGCTCTTTCTTCCCACCTTGTTCTTAGTTTCTTTGACTCTTCTTACCTCACTCAGGAAGCTCTGAATTCATGTACAGGTTGGGCTCAGAGCCTTGTGAGAAGCTGTTCAGCCCCTGAACTCCATCTGTTTGGATTTTTTTTTCTGTGCTAAATAAAGGCAGAGACAAAATCTCTGGCAGCTTATAACCAGCTACTTGTTTTGCTATTCCTGCTCAAGGGTTTTTAGTAAAATTACATCACAAGCCTGAATTCTTCAAAGCTCCTGAAAGCATCTTAAAGTAAAGCTGCCCTTGTGAGATGTGGCGCAGTGCAGCTCAGAACGAGGTGTTGGAAGACTCCAGAAAACCTTTCATGTCAAATGTCTAAATCGGCCCTGTTCTCGTATTGGGATCCCATCCTTCCCCTCGAGCAAGGCGGGAGCTTGTGGAGAAATTGGGAATGGTTGGTTGGTCAAGGCTGCCAGGTTCTCTGTTCCTGGTGTGTAGTATGCTGTCACGGAGTTTGTGCCAGAAGTTTTAAGTAAGTGAAGGTGCTCTTGCATAAGCTGCAGAGAAAGAACAACTCAGTATTGAAGTGGGCAATGTGTGCAGGAGGGGAGTACTTAATCTGAGAATTGAGACCTTACTGAAAGATGTGAATTTAAAATTTATTGTCTTGAAACAGCTGTTAGGGGACTGGGACCTAGTTCTAGGATCTGAGACTTCTCATTCCACAATTCCAGTAATGCTCACAGCTGTTCACTGCTGGGCAGCTTCGGTTCTTCCTGTCACTCGTATTTGTTATTTCAAAATGAGTAGTTAGGGCTACTCCCATGGCAAAAATGGGGTCAACAAGGGAAGAGCTGTAGTTCCACTCTAAATAAAAGC
Source organism: Dromaius novaehollandiae (assembly GCF_036370855.1). Taxonomy (NCBI): domain Eukaryota; kingdom Metazoa; phylum Chordata; class Aves; order Casuariiformes; family Dromaiidae; genus Dromaius; species Dromaius novaehollandiae. The sequence continues at coordinate 3,430,174 of NC_088122.1, read as the reverse complement.
TAATCTGACATAACGGAAGAGATGTGGGGAGGAGAACAGGCTTCAAACCTGACAATCAAAAGTAATTTTCCAGAACCAAGGAAACATCCAAAATAATCAGGAGGAGGAGAAATTTTCCCTTTAAAAAAAAAAAAAAAAAAAAAGTCAGATTTCAGTGAAGGGTTTAACTGAACTGGTTAGATGCGTAGGCTGCTCATTGCGTTGTGTAATAGTGAAGTATCTTGGAGCAAAAGCTTGGCATGCTTCCCGCTGTACGTGCTGTTGCAGACTAGGCCTTTTGTCAAAAGTCGGTGTCTGAAGCCAGAACTGTGGGTTTTCTTGCCTTTTTTTTTTTTTTTCCTCCTTCCCTTTCCTACAAATATTCATGTCTGACTGTTCAAACTGTGCTGTGAGCACTAACTGGGAGGAGTGTCCATCGTAGTCCTTCGCAGCGCTGGCTGCTGCTGAAGTGAAATGCTCAGGTCCTGCACGTTAGCACTGTGAGCCTAATGTTACACATCTGAAACATTTTCCCCCCTCCCTCATAAGGCTGAAGCTGTGGAGATGGATGGATTTCAGGCAGACACTGAGGAAGATGAGGAAGATGACGACTGCATGATTGTGGATGTACGGCCAGGCAAAGGTGGGAAAATAAACTGACCACAATCTCTTGGCAGACACTCGCTCCCAGAACGAGTACAACAGAACAGGAACTGTGTGTGTTGGTAAACCTGTTCCAGTTTCTTTGCCGCTGTTCCCCAAGCCTTGTACTCTGCTAGTGATGTTTTATTTCCAGATACTTTTCTGCTTTTATGGCCTCCTGTAGTCTGCTCTTGCCCTTTCTTCACTCCTTCTCCCTCCCAGAGAGCAAAGTGCTTGTGAATAGCTCTTGGCTGCCAGTGTTACCACTTAATTGTTTCTGACAGAAAAATGAACAGTGGGGACAGTACGAGCAGATCCCGTTATGGCTGGTGAATGCTGCTGGGAAGGGCTGCTCTCTGGGGCTTGCACACTTGCGTTCAGACCCCTTCCAGGACCGATGAGGTCTGGAGCAGGACCTCTCCTTTGCTGCCTTCCCGCAGTCGTATGTGCATGAAGTTCACCCTCTGAAGGAAGTAACGTGGGATAAATATCAAGCTCTCAGATGTCTGACAGATGAGGGCTTTAATCAGTGCTGTGCAGTTTTGCTCTAGAATCTAAGCTGCTGTTTGTATTCGTGTCCCAGTTAACTCTTAGCGGTTAGGCTTTCGAAGACCCTTCGCTGTAGCGTATCCTTCAGGCTACAGATTCACAGACAGTGGGATGAGGATGTGGGAGTGGCTCCTTTGATCTCTGTGAGGTTTTAACTATCCATACTTGGATCATGCAGACCAATGACTTAAGACAAACCACATGATGTGCACTCAGCTCCTCTAAACTGCTTTCAAAACCTCCAAGCCCCATCTTACAACTCTTTCAACAGAGCTTTCACGATGCTACTGGCACAGCCTGAATTAAGGAAAGCGGGCTTGTGTTGAACAACTTCTCTAATTGATAGACTGGATGGATAGATAGGGTTTTTTTTTTTTTTTTTTTTTTTTTTTTTTTTTTTTTTTTTTTTTTTTTTTTTTTTTTTTTTTTTTTTTTTTTAAAGCGTGTGTGACCCATTCTTGATATATTTTGGTTCTCCCTTCTATCTCAGCTGGTGTTAACATTCCTCCTCTTGCCTTCCATACTAGACATTATAGCTGTTTGACAAGAAGCTTTACACTTAAGCTTCTTTTGCCTATTTACTATGCAAAAGACTGTGGCAAGATAAAAGTCTTTCTTCAGGTTTGTAACCTTTTGCTCTGAGAACTGGAACACTGTTCAGTAGCTTGCGTTTTGTGGGCTTTGACACACATGCAGCTGTATCTGTTTAACTCCATCTAAGTCTAAAGCACTGTAAAGATTCTTTTTTTAGGTTTGATGTAATTTTAACACTGGGTTACACCAGCCCAGAATAAAACCAGCTTCTAAATGGTGTTGAAAAGAGGCTTGCAACAGATTAGGGCAAACAATGTATGCAGGCAAGCTAAGACTTAAAGCATATGTTGCAGCAGTTGAATTCCACTGTTTAAATAAAGAGGTATGAAAAAATTGCAACATGTTCTATTTTGCAGATTCTACGTTGGCAGCTTCAGAATCGTTGGCAGCTTCAGAATCAAATGGCACAACTGCCCCTCACCAGGACACGACCGTGGCCAGCCCATCTAATACAGTTTGAGACTTAAATGCCTACTAACTTCCCTGTATGTATGTAGAATTACTTAGAAAATTTTAAAACTTGTGTATCTGAACAAGATACTTGAAAGTATTCCATATTTCTTGTAAAGAGAAGACAGCACTTTGTTCTGCTTCAGACCAGATGGAAGCTTAAATTTTTAGGTCTAGTTTTTAGCAAAAAATATTGCATATTAATCTGTCCTTAATAAAGCATTATTGAAATTGATACTTCTTTGTAATGGAAAGTATCTAAGTTATCTCTAATTTAGTGGAGGGATTTTGAAATATAAGCTTATTGTGATGCCACTGGGGAATTATTCTGTTCATAATTTTGTATAGCATGGCCTTGGGTATAAATGATGTACAATTATATTTGAATTTATGCTATCTCTGTTATCCTGTTTGTGGTCTTACTTGCTATAGAGAACAGCAGCAAGGATTTACCTTTAGAAAAGAGAAAAATCTCTGCAAGATGTTTCTCCTATTTTGGGTTAGACTGGTATTAATTACAGATCAGGCTAGTGCTAGATTATCAGTCTCCTGTATGCATCACTGCAATACAAGTTGTACATATAAGAGCTAGTCTCTACATCAATTTTAAGCTGTTCTGTGTAGTATAAAGGATTGAACTAGCTTTTAGAATTTTCTTGGAAATGTAACAAAGTTGTAGGAGCTTCTAATTTAATACAGTGTTTGAGTTTGCTCAATTAGTTCCCTACAATACTGGCTGTAGTTTGAGGTTTAATCTTCCATCAGTGAGACAATGCGGCATAAATAGCTGTTGCCTGTTGTCAGTCTCCTTGTCTCTCCCTTGTTCTGTCTGCAAGTGCCATGAAGTGAAAAAGCAGGTGATGCCCCAGCTGCGCCAATAACATCAGTGGCTGCAGCTCACTTGCATTTTCCATCTAGAACAGCTATACACTGCAAATAACTTTACACAGAACTGGATCTTTAAATATTCCATTTAATCAGACTCAACATAACTTTATCTAAATATACTCTCTCCCATAGGAGTTAACAGTGCACACAGAAACAAAAGGAAAAGCTGAGTTCTAAGCCCAGCTGAGTATCCAGACTCCATCACTTGGTAATCCAGCCTTGTACTAGAACCTAATCCCTCCTCCAAGGGAGGAGAGGGGTACTTCATCATGGTCTAGAAAATACCTCAAGCAGTAACTGCTAGAACTTGGTTTTAAAAGCCATTAAAAGCAGCCATATATGTGTCTTAGTGGGCAAGACTGCCTTAGTGTATGGCTGCTGGAGTTGTGGAGATGACAGCAAGGGTTGGTGTGGCATGGCAGGATCTAGACTTCCATTGCATTGAGCTAAAACAAGTGTCATTTCCAAGGTCACAGAGCTGGAAGCTCCAACCGTCTGTGTAGGGAAATGAGGGAACAGTCTAAAATCATCAGCCCTGAATCCACTCCCCTTTATTTCATGACAGGGTCTGGACCTTGGAGAGGAGCTCTGGTTTCAGGGGGCTTGCTGGCTGCTCTTCTCCTGCAGCCTGAATGTCTGCCATGACTGATTCATCCCAGACGAGGGTCAGGAGGGTTGAGGGCACCTGGAACAGGAAAGGCAGGGTTAGTAAGCTACAACTGTGCTCTGTGAAGTGTTGTACATGTTCACAGACCTGACAACCTCTAACAAGAACACTTCAACTGAAAACAAAGAGTGTGGAGCTCCTTGGGGGATGCTGCTTTGGGCTTTCTGTTGACAGCCATATACTACAGACCTGAGCTTGGCTTGCTTTGCATCTCTTCCCCCAGTGTGGGTGCTGTAGCCCAGTGATGTAACTGCTGACAGCTACTGCAGCCCCTGCTCGCTGCCAGAGGTAGACCCTTACAGTTCCTCCCCGATCAGACCCCCTAGCCTTGAGCCAGAAGCTTTCATACAGCTACTTGTTTGTTTGAGCTCAGGAAGACCTGAAAGGCCAGAGTGCAACTTACTGCATTGAAAGCAGGAGACAGAAACTTCTCCAAGTTATGAACAGCAGATGACCCTGACAACTATGGTTCTGTTGCTGCCTGAAGACCCAACTCCCCTGTGGCAGGGTGTCAGCCAGCTTTTTTTTAAACTCACCAACCCACATTCATTGAAGGCCAAGTTTTCATCTGTCAGTTTGAGACCTCCAGGTCCCAACAGCTCAAAGGGCAGCCAGTCACGCATGAGTGCTTCTCTTACAAAATTGTAGAGCGTAGATACAGATTCTCGTGCATAAAACGTCCCTGCCGTGAGAAAAGAAGGCAATACATTGGCATTCACCAAAGCTTCTTTCAAAGTCAGCCTTGTTTGTAGTCAGTATCTGTCTTTTGTGGTAGACACTGTAGGGCTTAAGTACTGATGCTAAGTTTATAAACTGCTTCAGTGACATAGAAGTACAGCCTGATTCAACTGAGAAGTATAAAAGCAGAATTGCTAAAGAAAAATGTTGCTTTAATTGTGGCAAGTCCCTGCCAGCCTGCAACAAAGAGCTGGGAAAGCCTGAAATTATTTCCAGAGCTCAACTGCAAAATTTGAAGAGGATTCATTCTGTTGTATAGCCTGACACCACACAGGCAACCTCATGCTGGCTACTGTAACGAACTGATCTAATGAGTCCAGCTTGCTAGCAGTAGCCTGGGAAGAGCATGCATTAATTAACAGTGTCTTGAAACTGTACCCTCTACATTCAACCCTAGGTTACAGTCCCAACCCTACACAGGTAAGGCAGGTGGAGGGCTCAGAGATGGTAAAGAGCTTTTGCAGAAATGTTACCCCACTCTGATTCTGCTATTTTATTCTGCCAGCTGTGTTCTGCATATCTCTTAACCCTGCTTATTATTCAAGCTCTCAGGCTACAAGTATTTTCAGAAGCTTTTGGGGGTATACAAAGGAAGGGTAAGTAGTCCTTTACCTTGGAGAATGTATCCATCAGGAAACCGGACTCGTATCAGGGTGTAGTTGTACTTCCGCATTTCCCTTTGTTCATCTTTCTCCCGCATGGCTCTTGTCCTCAGCATCGAGGCCTTCTCCACTGCTTCTGTCCTTTAAACGGAAGGGAATTTTGGCATGACAGAGAGGAGAGGTATGAGACTGCTAACTGGGGCACTGCCTGCCTGCTGGGCAGGAGGGCCCTCCCTTTAGCCTACTCACCGGAGCCTTTGCTCTCGTTTGATCTCTTCTGCAGTGAGGTTGTAGAAGTCATTTGGCAGCTCAAACCGAGCAGCTTCAGGGGATGGTTTAAATACACAGAGCTGGCGATCCAGCTGGGCTCTCACTGGCGCAGAGCTTAAAAGCTGCTCTTTGTAGTCCTTTAGGTCTTCCAACCTGGTCAGCATTTCCTCCTTCAGTACATAGTACTCCTCTGTGGTCTCTACAACCAAGAGCACAGGATTTGAGTGTCTTGTTCTTTGCATGAGAAATATATGAACTATAAGAGCAAGGATCTCCATGCTGCCTTGACTAACAAGGAAGGTGCAGGGTGAGTGGCTCTTCCTGTTACAGCCTTAGAGGGTGAAGCTCTCAGAGCAACCAAAGGTGCCTCACTAGCCTCCCCTGGGCTGTCCCACCACCAAACAGCTGGCTGCAGTTTAATACACTTAGATTTCTTGCCTTGTCCTGGAACAGGTAGTGTTTTTGTCTCAAACCCAATAGCCTGGAAAAATTTGTGTATCCCTTCCAGGCAGCTTATCCTTTCCTAGAAGAAAAGGAAAAAATTCAATGTAGTCTGCTCCAGGAAAGGAGCTCCCTAAACAGGGAGCACCTGCAGCAGTCTTGCTCTCACCTGAAACACTTTGTTCTGCAGTTTGATTTTCTGGTACTTCTCCTCCTCTGGATGAAAATAGATATTATCCAGGTATCTGCAGGAAGAGGAATACACTTGATGGATTAAAACAGGCGATTAAAGCAGGTGCTTTAGGATATGCAGCCCCAAAGGCATAAGAAACACGTGACCTGTGAGACACTCCATTATTTCTTACAGATAAAGGAAGCTTAAGAACTGAGGCAGCTGAGGGAAGTAAAATACATAGCCAGGATCATGCTAGTCAGTGTTTAGGCACAAGCCAGACCCAGTGTGGGGTCTCCTGATAACAATCAGGAGTTCCTAAACCTCTTAGACTGATTGACTAACTCTTAAACAACTCTCAGCTGTTAACTCCCCCCCCCCTTTTTTTTTTGTGATGGTACTGTCTAGCAAGGACAGTTCAAATGTTCAGCTTTGATGTTCTTCAGGTTTTGCCTGGAGCACAGCAAGAAAATCGACCTGCCTGTTGACTGGCCAGGGAAGGGACAAGCTACCTGTGTGCTCAGTCCCACTAGAGCAGCCCACTTACTTGGCCATGGTCTCCACGCCCACTCGCACCTTCTCTCGGTCCTTATTGAAGGTGTGAATCTCCATGATTGAGGCAGCCACGGGGTCTACAGAGAAATACTGAGGGAGAAGGACAGAAGTCAGGCACGGCGAAGCAAGCTGGCTCCAGTCTGTACGGCCGGAGGGACGTGCAGGCCATACACTCTCAGTCTCAGCGTTTCCAAGGCCAAAGGCAGCGTGCTTGGGCAGGGCTTTGTGAAGTCTGGGAAACAGCGGAAGACTGGGATTTTATAGGGAGAGGGCAGAGGATTAGAGGGGTCACTACTGCATTGCTTGAGGGGACCCATGCCACAGAACGAGGAGAAACAAAAAGGAAGGCTGTAAGGGCAGCATAGGTCGTGCCTACCGACAGGATGGCTTCTCTGATGTGCCTTTCCTTCATGTCTTTCCTTACAACTGCGCCGGTCAACGGGCAAATGAAATAGACTCCTGACACAGAGAGTCCAGCTGCCTCTTCCTTGTCTGGGGACACCAGGTCCTAAAAGAGACGAAAATCAGACGCTGAATTGAATGAAGAAAGCTTTCTGCACCTCAGCACATCTCCTGGCCTGCACAGGACAGGGACAACAGCACACAACAATGCTGCCAGAGCAACTATTTTAACAGGTTCAGGGAACAGCAGTGTGTCTCATACCTCTTCCTCCGCAGAGACCCCTTTCTCACTCGCAGCTGCCTCGGCCATCAGCTCCTTCCTCACTGAGGGAGACAAATCCAGGTTACAGTGGCAGAAGCCTCCCTCTCCGTATCCAGCCTACGGCAGTTGGGCTGTAATTTGTCAGCCCCACGCACGGCCCAGCCGCCCCGGCCCTACCCCGGGGCAGCGGCGCCACGTTTGCCAGCCAGTTCGTACCCTGATTCTTGATGGCCTCCTGGGACGAGGGCAGCCTGGCCTTGGGCTTCAGCTCCATGCGGGCCAGCGCCGCGGCCGCTGCCATCTGGGCCTCATCGGTAGGTCCCTGCCGAGGCTTCGGCGCTGCCTCGGCCTTTGGCTTCTCCTTGGGGGCCCTGGTGCATAACAGAAAAGCACAACTCAACGGCAGCCCTTGGGGTGTCCCGGAGTTCTCTGCCTCCGTTTAATGCTTGAAACACCCCTGCGAGAGATGCTCAGCTTGTGTTTCTCAACCTTGCTGCCTTTAGACGATCCTGGTACGACTGCGAGCAGGAGCGAGGAGGCAGGCAGCGCACGGTCCCGCTAACCCGTTCCTCGCCCCGCCAGCGTGCTCCTCCGCAGCGCGAAGTCAACTCAGCGCGTGAGGCAGCTCTGACCCGGGCTCGGCCACGGACATCCAGGTACAGTCACTATTTACACTATTTATAGCTATTATAGTCACTATTACGCTGCGCACATTAATGTACACAATACTTTCAGAGAGGAACCGGCCGTCCCTGCTGGGCAGCATTGCGTGAGACCCGTTCCCGCCCTGGCCCAGCGGCGCTCGCTCCCCCAGCGGTTTCGGGGAGAGCCTCCGGCGCGGTGCCGTCCCGGGGAATGGGGTCGTTTCCCCCTGTGACCCGTGTGTCGCCGGGCCACTCGGTCCGGGCAGGACCGGAGTGAACACGGTCCCCGAGGGCGAGGCAGCGGGGGAAGCTGCCAGGTGGGTCACGGGACGGGCAGCCCGGCCCCGCGGCGCCCGGACGGTGTCACCTCGGCTGGTGACACCGAAGCACCCGGCTGGGCCTGCTGCTCCCGGGCAGCCCCGGCCCTCCCGCGCACCGGGCGTTGGAGCGGGGGGGTCCCGGTGCCACCACGGGCCAAGTGCCGCCAGGGCCGGTGGGAGCAGGGCAGCGCGCCCGGTACCGGAGCCGCCGTCCGGCCCTCCCGGTACCGGAGCCCCCAGATACCGCCGCGCTCCCCCATCCCCGTACCGAGGCGGCTCCGAGAGCTTCTGGCCGGGCCCCGCAGTCTTGAACTTCAGGTCGGCCTTGATCTCCTGGAAGAACTTCCGCATGGCGGCGGGGCCAGGGGGTGGGGGGAGGGCGGCGGCGGCGCTGCCGGTCCCGCACCCGCCGCGCCCAGCGCTCCCTTCCGCCCCGCCCACGTGACACCGGCAGGAAGGGGCGGGGCCGTCACACTGGCCCCGGCGCCGCTCTAGGCTGCCGCCGCTCTATGACGCGCGCGGTCCTCCAGGCCTGTGGAATGGGGGGGGGGCTGCGGGCGGGGGAGACCCCGGCCGCCCCCCGACCCCCCCGGGGCCGCCCCCCATGTCCCCCACGGAGCCTGGGGTCTGCACCCGCTTCCCCTCCTCCTCGGCACCCCCACGCCTGCCCCCAGGTCCCCCCCACCCCACTGGGACCCCCCTCCCCGAGGCCTGCAGGGCCTGGTGGTGCCGGGGAGGCCTCACGGCCAGCAGCAGGCCCGGCCCGGGGAGGGGGGCGCGGTGTCAGCCCCAAACCCGCCTTAAATGAACCCAACCAGCCCCCAGAGGACCCCGGACCGACCCAACCGGGCTCCACAGCCCCCTGGCAGCAGGCAGCAGGTGAGCGCTGCGCCGCAAGGCTGCCGGTGCGGCTGCCCACTGCCCCGCGATTCCCCGCGACCGCCGGGACGGGATGGGGAAACACAGCGACCGACGAGCTGCCGACACGGAGACCTTAAGCGAATAACAACAGAATGATAAATCTGCTCCCGGTTAACTAATCCCTCAGATAAATGGGAGAAAAGACGCATCACAATGTGACTTCCCCCCTAAAAGGGCTCTAAGCTGGAGGTGTTTTTGCACTGTGGCTCCCCTGTTGCCCCCCCCACGGGTGCCGTCCCCAGCAGCTGCGACCTCGCGTGCATTTGTGGCCCCACTGCGGGGACAGAAAGCACCTCTGAGACAAGCCGTTCCTCAAGCTCTGGAGCTAACCTAGCCCGCTTCCCAGGGATTGGCGCTGCGCAGTTGATTGGGTTGCTGGAGCTTATAACTGAATTATAAGAAGATTTTACGTTACCGCTGCCTCCACCTCTCTCCCTCCCTGCAGGGTGCTTTGGTGCTGACAGCCCGACTGCCACGTCCCACCAGAGACGCAGCCGGGTGCCTCAAACACTGGTTAGTACAAATTCGCAAACCTCTCCCCCCCACCTTTGTTATTAAACCTCTGGGAGGTTCATTCCCTTCGAAACCTGCGTTAAATGTGTTTGATAGTGGTCAGAGGGCGCAGAATTTGTGGACGGACACACATCCCTGCACGCAGCAGTCAGGTGGTTGCGTAAGGTTTATTTCCGTAGGGAACAGCAGCTCCGTTTCACAACCCAACTCCTTCTCTCCCGTTGGGAAATGGGACACGGTCGCTGTTCAGAACGAGGCTCCCCGTCCCATCTGCTCCCCAGTTTGGGGTAAACACACAACTAGCAGGATCAGACAGACGCACTTCCCAAATGGGGATAATTTGTGCAACCTAGGTTTTCTCATGCAAACAGCAGCTTTGGAACCAGCATTATGGAAATGCGTGTTTGATAACAGCAACTTGGCCACCAGCCTGAGATCAAAACCGGGGCCTTTCAGAGCCAAAAAGCGAGAGCTGCCACAGCCTGGATGGAAGCGCCAGAACCACGTAGCTGGAGGCTGTAACGCTTCCCAGCCTCTCCGCGCCTGACAAATTGAATGCACCGCGTGTCAGACTCATTTAATTAGCTGCACATCACACTCGCCCGTACCGAGCCTCAGGCATGAATGCCCTGAGCCGCGGCCCCCTCCGGCGCCGGGGACCCACACAGCGACACTTCACCCCCCCAGCACCAGTCACGGGTGCTGCCTGCACCCTCTTCTCCCCCTTGGCCAGCGAGCCGACGCGCAGCCCACATGGCGGTACGAGCCAGAGCTGCTGCACACACACCGCAGCTGCTTGCAGGAGCGAACACGCAGCTGTAGGGGAACACCTGGACACGTGGGTTCCCCCAGAAGCCGCCTGTTCTCCAGCACACCTCCCTGCGCAAATTCCTTCCACGAAGCCCAGAATAATTTCGCCTCATCGCTGAGGTAGCCGTGGACATCCCACTCATGCCGTAGGTGACACAACGAACGCCCAGCCCACGGTTTGTTCTCGCTCACCTCTCCCCAGGGAGATTGCTGCGCAAATAATTCCTACTACAAGCGTGGTTTTTGTTTTGGGGAAAGAAAAAGTTCTTCACAGGCGCTGGCAGCCAGGTGGGACAGAATGCCGCTGAATCACACCTAGCCCCATACTTCCATTTGATACAAGTTTGCAGGTTTGGAGCTGGCAGTGAATTGCTTGCTTTTCCATGACTTCACAGAAAAATCAGATTGGTTTAAAATCAGTTTTAAAAATTGAGCCAAACCAGGGAAAACTTCTAGGCAGACTCTTCACGCAGTCTTGCTCTGGGTTGGCTGGATTTAGTTCAAGATTTTTTTAAGTAAAAATCCTTTTTCAAGGATTTTAGTTCAAGATTTAAAAAAGAAAAGTATGTAAAAAAGGTCAAATTCCCTTTGGACACTTCCTGCTCCTTTCCCATATAAAGGCAGCTACGATGGTTTGTCGTACTCTGTTGTTTAAGGGACACTTTCTGACTGCCCCCAACCAGATCCCGTTCTGGTCGCATCAGGACAACTCCGTTGCCCTCTGGGGAGTTACTCTTGATTTAATCTGACTCACTGTGAGCACAACCTGCCTCATCACACCGTCAACCCCAACCTGTGTCGCTGCCAGAGCATTAACGCTTTTACGGCTGTGCTCTCGCCGCCGGTGAGACGGCTGGTTTCCTCTCAACAGCAGCCAGAGATCAGGTACCGAAGCAGCAGCTTTGACCTTCTCCCCGCGAACGGCACCCGTTTGCCTTGGCTCTGTGCCCTCGCCAGATGCTGCTGCCCGCGGGCGCCCCGCTCCGCGCAGCGAGCCCCGAGGTGCTTTTCATTTACATTCCTTTAAGCTGTTATTTCCCTCCAGGCGCGCGGCGAGGCATTTATCACGCTTGCCCCCGCGCTGGCGGCCCGGGGCTTTTGCCGTGGCTCTGACGGCGTCCCCGGCGTGGGGCTGGGCTGAAACCTGCTCGGGTTGTGCTCTGCCTCTCCGGCGGGGAGGGCCAGCCCCGTCCTCCCGGCTCGGTCCGGATTACAGACCGCGTCAGGCACACGCTGAAACGGCGTTTAATTGCTGCCCCTAACGGGCGCCTCCGCGTTGCTCTTTCCCACGCCGGCGGTGAAAGCGTTGCGGCTGCGCTGCTGCCCGGCGTGGGAGCTCGCTGCCCCGCGCTCCCTGCGGCGAGGCCGTGACCCCCTCCCGTGCCCCCCGCCACAGCCCTGTGCCTCCTCCCCGCCCCCCGGCCTGTCACCCCCTTCCCCTCGCCCGGGGCCCTGGCCTCTGACCCGGCCCCTGGCCTGCGCCCCACAGCTGCAGCCCCACAGCCCCGAGCCCCTTCCCTGCGCCCCACAGCTGCAGCCCCCCAGCCCCGAGCCCCTTCCCTGGACTGCGCCCTGCAGCCTCAGGCCCTGCCACACTCCCCAGCCCTGCCCCATAGCCCAGCCCCTGGCCCCCACCCTATAGCCCCAGCCCCACACCCCAAGGCCGTGGCTCCCCATAGCCCCAGCCCCTGCCCCACACCCCATAGCCTGGCTCCAGTTCTTGGCCCCCACCCTATAGCCCCAGCCCCACATGCCAAGGCTGCGGCTCCCCTATAGCCCCAGCACCTTACCTGCACCCCATCCCGCACCCTATAGCCCTGCCCCAGCCCCACACCCCCAGCTGCCATCCCACTCCCCATAGCCCCAGCCCCATAGCCCAGCCCCACAGCCCTGGGCCCCATTGCGCGCCCCACAGCCCCGGCCCCACGCCCCCCATCCCACGCCCCCATCGCGCACCCTATAGCCCCGGGCCCCATCGCGCACCCCATGGCCCCTATAGCCCCGGCCGGGCCGCGGCCCCCTCCCCCGCGCCCCCGCCCCCTCCCGGCCACACCCCTCGGCGCCCCCTCCTCGGCCCCGCTCACGGCGCCGCCCAATCCCGTTATCCCGCCGTCCCCTCGCCTCGCTCCCATTGGCCGGGGCGGCTGAGCGACGTCGCGCCGAGCCAACGCGAGGCGGGCGCTGCGGGGCGGGGGCGGGACATCCTGCGGGCCGAGGGCTGCTCTCCGCCCCCCCCCCCCGGTTGCCCGGTGCTGCCCGCGGCCTGGGCCTCTGCCGCCGCCGCCCCGCCCCGCCCGCGGCCGCCATGCCGCACAGCTTCAAGCCCGGAGACCTGGTCTTCGCCAAGATGAAGGGGTACCCGCACTGGCCGGCCCGGGTGAGCCCGCGGGTCCGCACCGGGAGCGGGGGGAGCTCCCGTACCGGCGCCCGTACCGGGACGGGGAGCCGCGAACCGCGACGGCGGTCCCCTGCCGGCACCCGTACCGGGATGGGGAGCCGCGAACCGCGACGGCGGTCCCCTGCCGGCACCCGTACCGGGACGGGGGCCCGGTACTGGAGTGGGAGGTCCCGTATCGGCACCTGTACCGGGATGGGGGTCCGGTACCAGCCCCCGTGCTGGGATGGGGAATCCCGAACCGGGATGGGGGTCTGGCACCGGGATGGGGGCCGGTACCGGCACCCGTACCGGGACGGGGTCCAGTACTGGGACAGGAGTCTGGTACCGGGATGGGGATCTGGTACCAGCACCTGTACCGGGATGGGGGTCTGGTACCGGGGGGGGATCTGGTACCGGCACCTGTTTTGGGATGCAGGTCCGGGACCGGGATGGGGATCTGGTGCCAGCACCTGTACTGGGATGAGGGTCTGGTACCGGCACCTGTTCTGGGATGCGGGTCTGGTACCGGGATGGGGATCTGGTACCAGCACCTGTTCTGGGATGCAGGTGCTGTACCGGCACCTGTACTGGGATGGGGGTCCGGTACCAGGATGGGGGGCTGGTACCGGGATGGGGGGGTCTGTCAGCACTACCCATGCTGGGATGGGGGTCCCGTACCGGGATGGGGGTCCGGTACCAGCATCCCTACCAGGATGGGGGTCCAATACTGGTACCTGTACTGGGATGGAGAATCCCAAACTGGGATGGGGGTCCTGTACCAGGACCCGCCCCGAGGCAGGGTGAGGGGCCCCTGCTGGCACCCGTTCTGGGACCTGCCCCGGAGGGGTGGGGTGTCCCATACGGAGAGGGGGGGAGGGGAGTCCCTCAACGGCAGGGGGTCTCGCAGCCCTGCACGGGAGGCCCCGGTGCCCCCTCCCCAGCCTGCCCAGCACCCTGCGCCCTGGGGAGACCCCGACCCCCCTTGGGGTCAGCCCGTGGGGGCCCGGCCCTGCCTCACCCCCCGGCACCCGTGGCCTGGGGACCTGCGATGTGCCCTGCTCGGCCCCAGGGAGACCTCCGTCGTCATCGACCCCCAGCATTGCCTCCCTCTCTGCAGAGCCCCCCGGGGGGGGGGTCCTCTCCCCCCTGTCCCCGTAGACCCCGGGCAGTGACCCCAGGAGACCTCTGTCCTCCCTGCATCCCCCTCCCAGGGCTGCACCCCTGGGGACGGGGCCCCTCGCGGGCGTCCCTCGCGGACCACCCTGGTCCCCAGACCCAGCACCTTGGAGAAGTCCCGCCGGGAGCCCTCACCCTCCATCCTCATCCTCCCGCCCTCCTGGCAAGGCCCTGCCCCACCAAGACCCCAGTTCCCCCTTCCGCCTCCCTCCCTGGAGGTCACCCCGGCTCAGTGCTGTCCCACACCGGGGAGAGCGGAGGAGGCCCCGGAGGGATGGGAGAGCTCCGGGGCCTGGGGCGTCGTGCTCCAGCGGGGATGGGGCAGCGGTTGGGAGGCTGGACGCGGTGGTGGGACGCTGGGGCTCCTGTTTAGGTGTGACATGTGCTGGGGCTGCGACCGAGCGCTGGCAACGGGCTGGATCGGAGGGCACCAGCCGCAGCTGGTGGGACACGGACGGGGCAAGGGGCGATGGACGGCACGCTGGGGGTTGACTGCTCCTCGTTGCGGGTTGTTAGACGGGGTGACAGTGTTGTAGTGCCTGGAGGAGTCCTGGAAGGAGCAGCCAGAGTGGGGACGGTGCGTAGAAGTGCTGTGGACTAACAAGGAGGGCCTGGGGGGACGGGGAGCGCGAGGCAGAGCGGGGTTTGGACGGAGGTCTCCGGTTGTACCTGTCGGCAGCTGAGGGAGAGGCAGGTTCGTGCACCTGGAGGTGCCTGATGGCAGGAGATGGCAGGTGAAACCCTGGGGGATTGGGGCCGGCAGGTGTCGGGGAGGCTCTGGGTGCTGGAGACGACGATGCTTGGCTGCACCGCACCGCGAGATCTAGGATACCGTCCCCGCCGCCCCGCGCTGTCGCGGCTTGCCTGGTGCCGGGTGCCTGGCTCCGGGAGGACCCGGTCGTTCCAGGAGGGCGCTCGTGGTGCCGGCGTCTGCAGCCTCTCCTGCTTTAGCTCGCTTGCTCCTTGGGGGAAGGCTCCTCTCCGAAGACTTCCCCGGCACGCGGGGCAGCCCCCGCGCACCCCGAGGCTCCTGCCTGCAGCCGTGCCCCCAGCCTAGACCACGTGGAAGCAGACTGACGGGCGCTGCACCGGGACTCTGCGCGTAGCAAGTTCCCTGTCGGGGTGCTTTCTTGCCATGCTTGCCTCCGAGCGTGTGTGCGCGCCCGAGTCCGACGCTGCTAGCCGGGGCTAACGCGCCTTGCAGAGGACATGCTCAAGCGGCTCTCTCTGACCACCTCCTGCTTTGGGTTTCCTTTCAGATCGATGACATCGCGGACGGCGCCGTGAAACCCCCGCCGAACAAGTACCCCATCTTCTTCTTCGGCACTCATGAGACGTAAGCGCTGCCTCGCTCCTCTCTCCGGGCTTTGCCCCGCTTGCCTCTGCTCTGGGCTCACCTCTGCTTTGTTTCTCTCCAGCGCCTTCTTGGGCCCCAAAGACCTGTTCCCCTATGAAAAGTATAAGGACAAATATGGGAAACCAAACAAGAGAAAAGGCTTCAACGAGGGATTATGGGAAATCCAGAACAACCCTCATGCCAGTTACAGTGCCCCTCCGGTGAGTGCGGGCCTTGCGCGGCGGGGGGTCAGCGAGGACGTGGGCTGCCGAGCGCCTCCATCTCTCCTCTCCTCCGAGTCACTCTCCTCCTTTTTCTGCTTCTCATTGCTATGGTGTCTACGCGCTTCTGTGTCACAGACCAGCTTTCTCAGGGTTGAAATTGCTTCCCTTTCCTGCCCTCCCCCTCTCTGCGAAAGAGTCAGCCCTCCTCATCCTCCGAGAGGTAGGCACCTTTGCCCCATCTTGGAGATGGAACCGGGGATGTGCTTTGTGTGGCTTGCCCAAAGCCACGGAGGATTTCTTGGTCGGAGCAAGAACTGAGACTTGCTAGTCCCCAGCTCGCAGCCCTGTGCGTAGACTGTTGGGCAGTCCCTCTCTTCATCCATTTCTGAAGTCCTGGGCCAAAAGCCACTGACTGCTCCTTCAGTGGGCTTTGGAGCAGGCCAGGAGACAGCTGTTTGCTGACAATTGTTTGTGTGTACGAGGGACACTTTGTAACAATAATTGTGTGATACAATTTATTGTATAGTGATCTTCAAAGAAGGCGTCCAAAGCAGCTTCATAGGCAGTTGGTCTGAAGAGACAGAGGAAGGTTTTTAAGGTGAGCTACAAAGACAAGATGGCCTTGAGGTAGGCAGGCTCAGGTGTGTAGGGACTGAGCCGCTCCCAGCTGTGCTGCTGCCAGAGCAGGAGAGAGGATGTGGTTTGGAGCGAGTAGCGGTGGGAGATGGTTGACCCAAGATCACAGATGTAGGGTGAGGTGAGACCGTGGAGGCGCTGGAAAAGCTGGAGAGCAGCTTCAGCTTGTACACGGAGGTGGGTGGGAGGTTGGTGACGGCGAGGGAGGCAGCACCCGCTTTGCCCAGAGACCACTCCGCACCACCCTGACCTCCCAGCAGGGTTAGGAGGCCCCTTCCCGAAGGGCCTGCTGTGACGGAGAGGCCCTGTGATTGAGGCAACACCAAAGGTCCCAGCAAGGCTGGAGGTTCACTAACGCCAACTGCCATCTTGTGATTGAAACAGCTGGAAAAGCAGAAGAAGAGACTGAAGTAGAGGCTTTTTTTGCTTTTGAGACCAAAATGAAGAAAGATGCCAGGAAAAGTCAAAGACGAAGAGGCCTTTCCAGCAGGAAGGCTTCAGTGCTGGAAGAATCCCGGCACTAGGGAATGCCAGTCCTGCCAGGCACGAAGAGAATGAAACAGTCCAGAAGATGGGAGCTCAGTCACCTTCACCTTGGTGTGATGTGCTTGCATGAGGAACTCCATGATGGGCTGATGAAAAGCCAGGACACCTTTCCTCCATGGGGCCGCAAGAGCGAGGGAATGGGACAAAAGAGATCCCAGCTGGGCGAGAGCGGCGGCTGCCACGCTAGACTCCTCCTGTGGGGCCTTCCAGGGGGAAGGTGTACGAGGTGCAGCGGGGTGAAGCCAGTGAGAAGGAAGAGGCCTGACCTGAGATGAGGGCTGGCAGCCAGCCGCTTGCTGCTGCTGGAGGAGAGGCTGAGCTGAGCCACCAAGCCCAGCTTTTCTGGCACCTCTAGGGCAGGGGAAGGCTGGGATCTGCTCACCCACAGGGGCCGTCAAGTCTAGGCTTCTCCGAGGGTCTTACGTGGGCCCAGGCTTTGCAGGGTGCAGGGGTGCTGGGGGAGAGGGGAGTGAGGCAGCAGTAGGTGGAGGCTGAGCTGGGGGATCCGGAGGGAAGGTGGTGCTCGTGGTCTCGGAGGGGCGGTGTGTAAGGGGCCTCGGGTAGAGGGTGCAGGGGAATTAGAAGGGGGTCGGCTGAGCGTCCTCGTTAAAGGGCTGCGTAACATTGTCCCTCCGCCCCGAGCCACGCTGAAGGGTTCGGGCTCCTGTCAGCAGGGCCTTGCCAGGAGGGGATGCTGCCCCGTGGTCCTCTCTGTGTGCACACCTCTCCGCTCAGTGCTGCTGTCCATCGCTCCTCCCCCTTTTGTGCCCCCTCTCTTCTCCATCCTGGTGTGTCACAGGCCTGCTGGGGCAATGACACAGTTCTTGTCTCTGCTGTCTTTAGCCTGCGAGCTCCTCTGACAGCGACGTTCCTGAGAACGACCCGATGGGGGGAAGCGATGCAGGTGATGATGAAGAAGATGCTGCCATGGCTGCAGCCGCCACAGAGAAAATGGAAAGCGATGAGGACTCGGACCGAGGCAGTGACCACAGTGGACTCAAGCGAAAGTCGTTGGCTATGAAAGTGAGCAAGGGTTGAGGTGCTTCCAAGTGGTGGGGGACGGGAGGGTGTCCTGATCAGGAGGACGCTGTGAGATGGTTGTTGGTCCCACCACTGAGCTGCAACTCCCTCCAAAGTGAAACACGGCCTATCAAACCTATCGTGGCAGGAGCTGAAGAAGTCAGCTCCCTCTGCATGCTCCAGTGGGAGACTGGGTTCAGTGTGTGTTTGGGAGTCTCACAGCCGTCTCACTTCGTCCATGTGATGCTGGGGCAACCAGGTCCTGATGCAGCTTGCAGTTAGGAGTGAGGCCAGAGCTGCATGTTTCTTCTGAGCACACCTGGCTGCTCTTGCAGGGCTGATGAGGGAGAGGTGGGCAAAGCCCCTTGCTAGGAAGTGCTTGCTTTCCGTTGTGGGTGGAGAGGGGGTGGGCTTCTCTCACATCATCAATTCTTGGCTATCAGATGCCGGTGGCGAAACGGCCTCGGAAATCTTCCAGTGACCTGGATCAGGGCAGCCCCTCCCTGACAGAAGAAGAGAACTCAGAAACGTCTTCTGAGTCGGAGAAAAACAGCGACCAGGTGAGCAGGTTTGGGGATGTGCTTGTGTGGAGGCTGGTGAGATGGTGCCGAAGGGGCCGTAGGAAGAGCATTGCCGTCTGCGGGGGCAATGGCACTGAGTCAGGGCATGGGGAAAACCAGCTGGCTTCCTAAGCCACCATGAGACTGTTCCCCATTTCTTAATATCTGCGTTTTCCTCCAGGACTTCACTCCCGAGAAGAAGCCAGTGGCCAGGGCTCCCCGGAGGATGCCTGCAGGAGGGAGGAAGAAGAAGGTAAAAGACTCCTGGAGTGGCTGGCTTTGCGCATTGCTGCTTCACCCTCTGCCGCTCTCCCCTGAGCGGCAAGTGAGCCTGTAGCTGAGGGATGTGGCTTTTGCCGGTCCGGCATGGCCTGGTCTAGAGGGGGGGGGACTTGATACACCCAACCCAGACCTGCTCTGCAGCGCTGTGTGGGAGAAGCGGGAGAGGAGGCTGAGCTCTGCGCTGCCTGGAGCGGGGACAGGGAGGATGGGAGAGCTCTGCCACAGGCCGTTTGTAGGTTCGATGGTAGAAGGGGCCTCGCTTGTGTCTCAGTCACCCGGCCGGGTCCTTTGCTCCTGTGTTTTGGGGCATACTGCTGGCCACCTCCACCCCCCTCCAATCCCCCTCTGTGCTTGCAGAAAGTAGAGTCTGGCACTGACTCAGACTCCAAAGTGGACTCGGACTCGGAGATGGGAAATGCAACTGTGGACATGACCAAGTCAGACTCCAACTCTGATTCAGATTCGGATGTGTCTGTGAAGAAAGCTCCGCGGGGCAGGAAGCCAGGTAACGCCAAGGAGACCTCATCTTCCACAGCTGGGCCACTGCTGGCTTCCTCAGGAGACTGGAAAGCATGCGAGGCTGGGGGGGCCTGCCAGGCACTGCGGGGGGCCCTTTTACTGTGGACGTTTTCCAGCCCATATCTGAATGGCTGTTGGTTCCCCTGGTCAGAGCTGTTTTAACAGAGCGATGACCTGGGCTCCTGCTGAACATCTGTCTGTTGCCTTGCAGCTGAGAAACCCCCTCCAAAGCCCCGCGGCAGGAAACCGAAGCCTGAGCGTGTCCCGACCAGCTCCAGCAGCGACAGGTGAGATTGGCCACAGCAAGACTGGGACACTGTCACCACCAGGGCTGGGCTGGGGGGTCGCTGGTGTCCCCTCTTGCACGAGGGGTCCCAGCATGCTCTGTCCTTTGCAGTGACAGTGACAGCGATGTGGACCGCATCAGTGAGTGGAAGAGGCGGGACGAAGAGCGGCGGCGGGAGCTGGAGGAGAAGAGGAAGAGGGAACAGGAGGAAGAGATCCGTCGGCTCCGGGAGCAGGAGAAGGAGGAGAAAGAGAAGAGGAAGGAGAAAGCAGAGAAGAGCGAGGAGATGCACTCAGACAGTGACAGCAGCGCGGATGATGAGGTGGCCAAGAAGGGCCGGAAAGGCCGGACCAAGGCCCCCTCCTCCTCAGACTCCGAACTAGAGCTTGAGAAAGAGGTGAGTGCAGATCTGCGGGGAGCTGGGGGCAGACACACACAGCCCATCCCCTTCCTGTCAGGTCAGCAGGGACCTTCAGGACTGGCAGTGACCTGCTGTCTTGGTCCTCTGTCACTGTGGAGTTGCCCGGAGAGCACTGGGAAGGGTTGCGTCCCCGGGCAGCTCCACACCTTGTAAAAAGAAGCTGTTCCCCAGCCCAGGATCCAGCTGCAGGCCTGGCATCTCTGTGGTGCTCATGACAGTCGTAGTGGTTGCTCTGCCATCAGCCCCAGGGCTTAGGGAAGGGTTAGCAGGACTCAGCTGAAGCTCAGAGAAAGGTTGCCGAGGGCTCCTAACCATGCTGCCTGGGGGTCAGAGGCACGGTCTCCCTTTTAGCCTGGTGACAGTTTCTCCATGTGGAGCGAGGGCAAGGAAGCAGCACAAAGACCTGAGATCTGGAAGGAGGCACGGGTCTGCCCACGCAGGCAGTCAGGTACCCTGAGGCTGGGTGGGCCAGTTTGGGGACAAGGAGGCTTACTTGTGGAGTAGCACGTGGCCGTGGTGTACCCAGGGTCCTTTCTGGTGCTGGGGATGGCCCTGCATGCAAACCAGTGGCACCGATCACCAGTGCCTCGAGACAGTGAGGGAAGAGCTGCTGGCCGCTCACGTTGCTGGATTGCACCCGGGCAGGGCCAGGAGGACTGCAGTGGGCCACGGCACCGTCTCCCCGCAGCGGGGAGGGCTCTGCCGCAAGCCGCTCTCGCCTGCATTGTTCTCTCCTCGAAGGTAAAGAAACCGGCAAAGAAGCAGCCCTCAGAGTTGTCAAGGAAACCGAATCAGAAGGAGAAAAGAGGCCGAGCAGAGGAGAAACCGCGGAACAAGTCAGCATCTCCCTTCCCTGTGCTTGGTGCTTTCTTCCTCCGGGGACAGGGCCGTTCCTTTGCCAGTGCCCAGTCCATCCTGGCAGAGACCCTGGGGTGGGGATGGGGGTCCCTTCTGGAGCTCTCCGCAACAGCAGTACCACGTAGGGTTGGGGCTGTCTTCTCCCCTTCCTTCTCCCAGAGCTGAAGGGGCTGGAGGAGGTGTTTGAGGGGCCCCAGTCTGAGCTTCTCTCCTATTTTTGGTCTCCGATGTTGCAGGGGAGGATCCTGGGGGGATCTCAGGACACTGTTGCTTTGGGCTCTGCCTTTCTGCAGTCCCAGGATGCTGGGGCATGGGGGAGCTGCTGTCTCAGGGCTCCTGTCTGCGAGCTGGGAGAAGTGTGTGAAAGCATGGATGGAGCGTGGCTATCTCATGCCCTGTCGGGCAGGGCAGTGGTTTCAAGCCTGCAGGCGTTCTCTGAGCGATCCTTCTTCTTTCCTTTTCCTCCTGTAGACCTTTGAAAGTGGAACGAGGCCGGAAGAAGTCTGACCTGATCCCAGAAAGGAGGATGGAGAAGAAAAAGGGTGAGAGAGCAGTTGCTCTTGAGATAGAAGGAGATAGTTGGGGAGGGGATAATAGAGAAGGGATCCAGGACTGGTTCCCCCATCTCGGAAGGGGAGCGTCTTCTGGTTGTGCTGGGGCCCTGCCCAGTGCTGCTGTGGTCCCGGCATGGTGTTGGAAAGTGTTTACAGTGCAGAGACAGTGAGCTTCCCTCCAGATCTCTGCAGGCCCCAGTCATCTGCCTTGGAGAGACTCCTGGGGCCTCCTGGCTTTGGAGACATGGGATAGGACCAAACCTCTGCTGGGGGAGAGGTCTCGGGCTCTGGGCAGTCGCGTGTTCTCCACCAGAGGCCGGTGACCTGATGCCTTGCCTCTCTCTTGCTGTTCCAGAGCCCACAGTTGAAGAGAAACTTCAGAAGCTTCACAGTGAGATCAAGTTTGCCCTGAAGGTGGACAACCCGGTGAGTGTCTGGGGATGCTTTATTCCTCCTGCTGTCCATGCATGGCCAGACATAACCCGCGGAAGGACTTCCAGGCAGTTCTGATCTTGGTGCCATCCTTGCAGGACATCAAGCGGTGTCTGAATGCGCTGGAGGAGCTGGGCTCACTCCAGGTCACCTCTCACATCCTCCAGAAGCACACTGATGTGGTGGCTACTCTGAAGAAGGTACGGTGGAGGGCTGAACCCCCAAGGCAGGGAGCGAGCCTTTTTGGGCTGGCTTGGCTCCAAGGTGTGTCCCTCCTCCCCCTTTCTGTCACAGATCCGTCGCTATAAAGCTAACAAGGACGTGATGGAGAAAGCTGCCGAAGTCTACACCCGCTTGAAGTCACGTGTCCTGGGACCAAAGATGGAAGCGATCCAGAAAGCCAACAAAGCTGGGCCGGAGAAGGACAAGGGGGATGCAGAGAAGGGCCAGGAGAAGTTGTCGGGTGGAGAGACACGGAATGAGAAGGGTGAAGAGGAGACAAATGCTGGTAACGCTCCCTGCACGTCTTAGGGCGGTTCCCTGGCCTGTCTGGACGTGTAGCGAGCCCCGGGCCTTTCCTCGGGCATGGCAGCTCCTGCTGGGGCCCAGGGCCTTCATTCAGCCAGGGGTGTAAACAGGGACAGCTCTGGGCCTCAGCGGTGGAGGGAATCGGCAGCCGCACGTGGCATCTCTTGTCCCTCAACCACTGGGTGCTGCAGGCAGCGGGAATCGCGGGAATCCCGGTCTGCCAGTGCCTCCTGGTTTTCTGCTGCAGCTTGTGGGAGAGGGCAGGGGCTGCAGAGCGGCCTAGAAAAGAGGCAGTTTAATCCCAGCTTCCCCAGCGGAGCATGTCTAAACCCAGGGACTGCGCGTTCGCCTGGGGATTTGTGGGCTGAATGTCAAACACTCGTGGCAGTGAGAGCAGAGGGTAAACCTCAGCGCCCACACCCTGCCTGCCTGTGCCTCTGGGCCGGCTTTTGGGCGAGGATAGCTCCACGCTGCCAGCTTGCGCGCTTGTCCAGGGCACCGGGGAGATGGAGGAATTTGGAGACGCCCTTGGATGCCTGCTCAGGCTCTTGCGCAGGCAGCCGATGACTGGGATCTTCCAGCGTTACGTGGCCGGGTGCCCAGCGGGGTGCCTGGCTGGGGACGTCCTCGTGGTGCTGCGAGAGACAGTGCGTTCCTGGAGGAGCTGGTGGGGAAAATCCACTCTGACGGCTGCCTCCGGGCTTGGGGAATTGCATGTCTGGGGCCCTCCTTCTCCTCCTCCTCCTCGCTGCTGTGGCTGGGCCGCACTGGGGAGCTGGGGGCTCGGCCACGTTCCCCCCGCGTGAGCCATGGCTCTGGCCACGAGTCCTTGTGTCGCCCACGGCTGGGGTGGATGAGATCTGCCGTGGGGGCTCAGGCACCTAAACCTCTCTCTTCCCTTTAGACTTGTCAGGCCCCGTGAACGGTGAGTCCTTGTCCCAAAAAGCAGAGGGGGCAGAGGAGAAGGAGCGAGACAAAAGCCAGGGGCCGGGCGCTGGAGAGCCGGAGGCATCCGCCGAAGAGGCCCACAACAAGTGAGCGAGCGAGGGGCAGAGTGGGACTCCGGCTGCGGCCGCTGGGCCGTGCAGCGTGGGGGGGTCTTGGGAGCACCTGGCCCCTTCCGATCTGACACGCTTCCACCCTCAGCCCTCTGGGTAGCTGTGCACGGCCACTTTTGGGGGAGTTTGGGGGGTCTGCAGGGCTGTTCCTGGCTGGGGAAGGGGCCCGGGCCTTGGGAGAGGCAATGCCAGGGGCAGGGGGAGGCAGGCAGCAGCCCCGGGGAGAGGCCGGGAGGGGAGAGGCTCTCGCCGACGTCTCCGTGCTCTCCGCAGCAGCGTGCAGGACTATCCCAACGCCGAGCGGGCCGGGCCGGAGCGGGAGCGAGCTCGCGGGGAGTCAGAGTCTGTGGATGATGCGGAGGAGAGCTGAGGCTGCGGGTCCCGCCTGGAGGAGGATGCCGAGGGGGCCGCGCTGCCCGCCGCCGAGGGAGACCGGCCTCTGCCTTGCCCCGTGTTTGAGTTACTTCACTAAGTCACACAGTAGCTGATGTCCTAGGTCTTGTCCCGTGCCCCCGACCCTGTGAAAGCACCGAACTCGGGGGGAGACTGTGCTGTTTGTCTGTATTTGTCCCCTCGTTTGTTTTTTTTTTCCCCACCTAATTTCTTGTGATTTCAACCGACATGAAATGAATATAAAGGGTTTTTTAATGAAAAAAAAGATCCTGATTGTCTATTTCTTGAGGCATCGCTGGCTGTGACTAGGGGAGGGCAGGAGCAGCCCTCTGTCCCCTGCCTGGGGCCGTGACTGGAAAAAGCCCCCATGGGCTCCCCTTCCCTTGGGTCCTGGCCCACCCCCCTGCGGGGACCAGGCACCCGTGGGTGTCCCTGTCCCACCGGTACCTGCCGTAGTGCAGGGGGGCTGCAGGCCTGGGTGTGCGCTGGGGGCAGCTGTGCTGGTCCCCGCCGGGGAAGTGGGGGGGCTTTTCGCACCAGTCGGGGCTCCCCCTTCCCCCTGGTCTGAGCCCTCTCCCCCATCGGGGTGTCCTCTCCGGCCGGAGGCAGCTGGCGGAGCTGCTGGACCCTGTCCCTCTGCTCCCATGGAGGCAGCAGGGCTGGGCACCAGCTTTGGGGACAAATAAAGCGAAAACTGTGTATTCGCTCCTGCTTCAGCCGGGGGATTCACCGGGGCGGCATCCTGCCTCATTCTGGGCAGCATCGTGTCTGTCTGTCTGTCTTTCTGCTCTTTTGCAAGGAGCTGAAGCTTTTGTATATGTAAAATAAAGATGTTCCCAGCTCAAACAGCCGCTGCGTCCTTGAGTCCTGTTTGTGCCGCGAGCCGCTCGCTCGCCGGCGGCCGCAGCACCCGCCGGGGGGGGGGGAGGCAGTTTGCCCCAGTGCTGCTTCGAGGCTGGTGTTGCTGTAACTCGGCCCTGGGGAGCCGGTGTTTTCTCTTCCAGGGCTGATTTCATGCTCCAACCTTCCGTAAACAAAACCCAAATAAAACCCAAACAAACCCCGCGCGCCTCTTGCCCAATTCCCGGGTAAGCAGGAGGCAAAGGGAGTCGCTGGGCCGGGTGCCGCTGCCCGACGCGGGGCCGAGGGTGCAGCCTGCGGCTTGGGAGGTGCCGGCACAATCCCGGTCCCCCCCTGCACACGGGCACCTGGGGAAGACGGACGGGGGGGGGGCATGGGGATGGGTGGCTGCCCCCGGGGCCAGCTCGAGGATACAAAGCCTCCCGCGTCCCCGCCATCGCCCTGGGCTGCTGCAGCCCTGCTCCTTGCAAGCGGCATCTGGGGGCAGCGATGGCCCAAAGCCCCCCCCAGTTGGGCCACCAGAACCCGCAAAAGGGCCGTGCATCGCCCCAGGGTGCCGCGGGGCCCCGGCTCGGTCCCCTCCGCCGAGGAAAGGCACAGTGACAGCGGCAGCCTGGAGCAGAGTCGTGTTGATGCTGAGGCCGGAGCGCGGGCTCCCGGGCCGGCCGCGGGGCTGGTTGAACCCGCCGCGGCCCCGGCGTCGGTGGTCCTGCCGCGTGCCGAGGAGGCCGGCGGTGCCAGTAGCCTTGACGGTGGCCCGGCCCGCGGCGGCAGCCGCCTCCAGCCAGGGCCCCGGCGTCGGTGGTCCTGCCGCGTGCCGAGGAGGCCGGCGGTGCCGGTGGCCTTGACGGTGGCCCGCACCGCGGCGGCAGCCGCCTCCAGCCAGGGCCCCGGCGTCAGTGGTCCTGCCGCGTGCCGAGGAGGCCGGCGGTGCCGGTGGCCTTGAGGGTGGCCCGCACCGCGGCGGTGGCCACCTCCAGCCAGGGCCCCGGCGTCAGTGGTCCTGCCGCGTGCCGAGGAGGCCGGCGGTGCCGGTGGCCTTGATGGTGGCCTGCACCGCGGTGGCAGCCGCCTCCAGCCAGGGCCCCGGCGTCGGTGGTCCTGCCGCGTGCCGAGGAGGCCGGCGGTGCCGGTGGCCTTGACGGTGGCCAGCACCGCGGCGGCGGCCGCCTCCAGCCAGGGCCCCGGCGGGTTTGGCAGCAGCGGTCGCGGCAGCTCCTCCGGCGCGTCCCAGGCGCGGGCCGCCGTGGCGTGGCCGTGGGCCCCCGCCGTCCCGGGCAGCCCCTCCGGGGAGGCGGCGAGGGTGACGGTGCCGTGCGGCTCGGCCGGGTCGCGGCGGGCTCGGCGCGCGGCGGCCTGCGGCGGTGCCGGCGGGGAAGAGCTCCTGTAACTGCCGGGCCAGCGCCCGGCCCGCGGGCGGCACCCGCGTCTCCAGCCGCCCCGGCGGCGGTGCCAGCACCGGCACGGGGCCGGGGGTGCCGGCGGGCTCGGGGCGCCGGCTCCTTGCCTGGGTGCTGCTCCCGACGCTGGCGGGCTCCCGGCCGGGCGCTGGGCTCGGCAGCACCCGCAGCGGCTCGTGGCCGGGGCGAAGGCGCTCGCCCAAGCCCTGCTGGGCGGCCTCCACCTGCAAGGGAGCCGGAGAGGGGACCCGGGCCCCTGGGACCGTGGGGGGGGGGGGGGGACACGTTGGGGGGGGTGGCCCGATGCTGGCTGCATCCTGCGCGGCGCAGGGAGCTCACCGGGCGCAGGAGCCGGGAGAGCCGGGAGAGGCCGTGCTGACCGCGGTGCCCGTCCGCTCCTGCGGGACGCTGCCGTGCTGGGGGCCCCCGGCCCGGGCCCCCGAGGCCCCCCTCCGCCGCCGCTTTTGCTGGCGAGAGGTGGGAGAGAGCTGGGCAGAGAGGAGCCGGCGGGGTGCAGGGCCGAGGGGACACGGTTGGGGGGGGACATGGGGACCCCTGAGCAATGTCCTAGTATGGGACATGGGGACCCCAGTCCAAAGCAGCATCCCAGGATGGGGTGGGACACAGGGACCCCCCCAACGCTGCCCAGCACCCTGGTACAGCACACGTGGACCCCTGACCCCGAGCAGCACCCTGGGATGGGACGTGGGGTCCTGAGCAGCACCCTGGGATGGGACAGGCCACGGGCCCCCCCCAGCCTGGGGGCACTCACCCGCCTGCCTCTCGCCCGGGGACAGGTAGTGGTTGAGCCACTGCTCGGCCTTCTCCAGCGCCCGCTCCAGGCTGTGCGGGAAGAGCTGCCCCGCCACGGTGCCCGGCATGGGGGGGAGCCGGGGGCCCCGGCCGAGTGGGGGGGCCCCCGGGGGCTGCCGTCCTGCGGGGCTCCTGGCTGCCCGAGCGCGGGGGCCGCGGGCTCGGTGGAGCTCACCGCAGCCTGGGCGCAGGGGGGGGGGGTCGCGGTCGGTGCTGCTGGGTGTCGCGGCCGGATCAGCGCCGGGCGTCCTCCAGGCTTCTGCTGGATGCTCATCTCAAGCGCCCCCCCCCGCCCGAAAAAAAGCAGTGGTGAGGGGAGTTTGCCCCCCCCAACGCAGGGGATCGGGCACCTGCCGGGGTGGCTGCAGGCTGGTCGCATCCTCGGGGCCCGGGGAAGGCACAGATGCCGGGCAGGGGGCCGCGCATCCCCCAGGGGGGCCCGGGGCTGGCGTCACCCCCACACTGGCCAGGGGGCTGGAGGGGATGGGGGGGCCTGCTGCCCACCCCCTCACTGCAACGTGGGCCGGGGCAGGGCTGAGCGGCACCAGGGAGGGCCCCAGCCCCGGGGCTCGGCCCCAACACCCACCGGCTGCTCCCAGCACCCAGGCAGGGCCAGCCCCGGGCTGGAGGACGGTGCTTTGGGGCCCTCGTCACCGAGGGGCTGGGTGACGTCCAGCTCCGCAGGGGCAGAGCAGGGCTGCCCCGGGCTCCCTTTACCCAGCACCAGCCCCCCCCCGCGCTGGCGGCTCCCCCAGGGGCCCCCCGCTGCCCCGGGAGGGCAGGGGATGGGGGCAGCTCCCGCGGCCCTGGGGGACGCCGCTCACCCTGGGCCACGGCTGCTGCCGGGCGGCAGGCGGAGAAGCCGGTGGCCCCGGCCAGGGCTCAGCACCGGGACTGGCCCCGGTGGCGACTCCGTCGGCACAGAGACGTGCTTGTGACGTCAGAGCAGGACTATGACGTCATCCCTCCCACCAACAGCTCCTCCCATCCTCCAGGAAGCCGGGACCCCCCCGCCCCCCCCCCAAGGGGTCCAGGGTCCCTCCAGTCCCCTGCTCACACACGAGGCCTCCGATCCAGTGCAAAAACCAGCCAGGCTTTATTGCTTTGGAGCCGGTCCCGGGGGCAGAGTGCACGCGGCTCCCGCTCCCAGGGCTGGGCTCCGACCCTGGCCCCGGGGGGCAGCACCGGGTCCCACAGCCACCGGGGGCAAAACTGGGGGGCTTGAAGGCACCGAGGGCTCTAGGCACTGAGAGCGAGGTGGATGCTAGACCTGGGGGGCAGCTGGGGGTTAATAGGGGGCACTGGGGAAAGAGCCACGCCAGGGCCCCCAGGCACTTGAAGACACCAAGGCACGTTGCTAGTACGTCCCTGCCCAAGCTGGGACAGGGTACAGGGGACAAGCTGCACTTGGCACAGATGAGACAGTGGCCCCTGCTTGGGGAGGCTCCTGCAGCCGGTGCAGGCACCCCCGGAGCAGGGAGACAGGAGGGTTACAGAGCTCAGGTGGTTACTGGGGCGAGGCGGGGGGGGTTAGTGGAGGTGCTCTTATCTAGGCCTGGGTCAGGGTCGACATAGTCCCGGCCCGGAGGCAGCAGCTGCTACTTGGACATCTCCATGTCCACCAGGCGCTGGCCCGAGGGGGCGAAGGGCCCCACGAGCCAGGACAGCGGGGTGTTGTGGGCCACGTGCTCCACCAGCTCGTCCATGAGCTCGCGGGCTCTGGCGGCACGGCTGCGGGCCTGGGCCAGCACGCTGGCCGTCACGTCCTGCAGGGAGGCGACGCTGGCGAGGGCGGCCCGCAGCTCCTCGACGTTCTGCCGGACCTGGCCCGCCTGCTCCTGGATGCTGGCCGGGAGGCCCTGCAGGCTGGACACCAGGGGCTGGCACGTGCTCTGCAGCTGCTGCGTCAGGCCGTGCAGCACGGCCACCGTGCCCGACTCCACTGCCTGCAAGGGACGAGGGCAGGCTGAGGGACAAGGGGGGCCCGGGGGGGCCCCGGGGACCCCACCATCTACCTCCACCTACCTCCGGTTGCACCAGGTCCTTGCCACCTCCCGGCTGCTTCTTGCTCCACTCCAGCCACATCTGCTGCAGCTTCTCCTGGCCTCCCTGCAGCTTCTGGTCCATGCCCTGCTTGAGGTGCTCCGCCTGGAAGGGAAGGGACAGCCCGGCATGGGTGGCCTGCTGCAGCCCCAGGCCGAGGGGGACCAGGGACACCAGGTCCTACCAGGTCCAAGGTGCGCTGGAGCTGGGCCAGCACGTCCTGGCTGCTCTGGCGGGCGCTCTGCAGCTTGCCCAGTGAGTGCTGGAGGGCACGGTGCCGCAGCTTGCTGGAGAGCGAGCCCAGGCGCACAAAGTAGCTCTGCTGCTGCTTCTGCTGCTCCATCTCAAAGCCCTCCACCGCCGTGGCCAGCTTGGCTGCAAGAGACAAGCCAGGGCGGTGAGGGGCCCCGCAAGACCCCCGACCCCGTGCAGGGCATCTCCCGGCTCCGGCACTTGCGCATGGCCCTGCTCACCCCAGGCGGCCCACAGAGCCCATCAACCCCACGCAGGCTCTGCCCACTGGGCCGTGCTTCCCCCAAGGGGCTCCGAGCCCCTCCCCGCAGCTCCTTACCCAGCTCCTCATCAGTCATGGGCAGGTAGTGATCCACCAGCTCCTCCGACTTCTCCAGCATGGAGCCCACCCCGCTCACCACCATCTGGCCCACGGTTGAGCCCATGACCGTGTTGACGCCGCTGGTCACTGCGGACTTGGTCAGCTCCACGCTGCCCTGCACGGCCCCTTTGGTCATATCCATCACCCCCGTCACCCGGCTGGTCACCGCATCCTTGGCCCCGGCCACGGTGCTGGTGAGAACATCCTTGGCCCCCGTGACAGAGGACGTCACCAGCTGCTTGGTGTCCGAGATGAGCTAGAGGAGCAAACACCCTCCGTCAGGCATCCACGGGGCAGACCAGGAGCCCGCTCGCCCGCACCGAAGCGCGGCGTTACCTTCTCCGTGGGCTGCTGCAGGATGGGCAGCTTCTCCTCCAGCTTCTCCAGCCCCTTGCAGGCGTATTCGTTGGCCGTGGAAACTGGAGACAAGGAAAGCACGCTCTTAACCGCCTGCCAAAGCTTCCCGCTCGCGCCAGCTCTCCGGGCGCTTGCCGAGCCCCGCGCGGGCACGGCGACGGCGCTGGAGGCTGGGGACCCTCCAGGGCATCGCGGCCCCGCTCCCGGCCCCGTCACTCACTCTGCGGCTCCAGCCTGGTGAGGATGGGCTGGGCCCCGCTGACGGCCGCCGCCGTCAGGGTCTTGACGCCCTTCTCGGCGGCGTCGCACACCGACCGGACGTAGGGGTGGCTCTCCTTGGTGGAGGCGTAGGCCGTGGACACCATGTCGTAGGCAGAGCTCACCAGGGGCAGGCTGGCCACCCGCGTCCCGATGCTCTGGGGGCGGGGAGGGCACCCGTGAGGGCAGGGCCCCAAAACCCACCTGGACCCCCCCCACCCCCAGAGAGCAGGGCTGGGGGCTCCCCCCAGTCACTGGGGTCCCCTATCCTGCCCCCCCCCCCCCCCCCAGGACTCCTGGGTCCCGCAGCCTGTCCTGGGCCAGGACGTGGCCACACCAGCCCCAGGAGCACCGAGTCCCCGGCAGAGCCCCCCCGGGACGGAGTGACCCAGGGCGGTAACCCGAGCCCCATCCCCAGGCAGGGACCACCCAGACACCCCCCCCCCCCGCCCCAGCCCTACCGACCTGCTGCTCCTCGGCCTTGGGGCTCGCCGCGCTGGGGTCGCTGGTGGCCATGGCGGGGCTGCGAGGGAACGGCGAGCGGGGCTGAGCGGGGGGGCAGACCCCGGCACGGGGGGGGCCGCTTTCCGGGAGCTCCCCGCCCCCAGGACCGGGCAACCCCCCCGGTCCCCCCCGCTCCGGGAAGGAGCCGCCCCGCTCCCACCCGCCGCCGCAGCACGGGGCGGCGGCTGCTTCCCACCGCCCCCCCCCGGGACCGGAGCGGAGCCCGGTGCCCCCGGACCTGCCCGGGCCGCAGCGCCGCCCGCCCGCCCGCCCCCCGGCCCGGCCCGGCCCGGCCCAGACCCGGCCACACTCACCTCCGAGACGCTGCGCTCCGGGCCGCTCCCCCGGGCCTTTATAGCCCCGGAGCCCGGAGCCCGGCCCCGCGGCATGTGACCGGGACCCGCCCCGCCGGGGCCGGCCCGAGCCCGGGCGCAGCCCCCCAGAGCCGGCGGCGCGGCGCGGCGACCCCCCCGGGCCGCCCCCGGACCGGATCCCCCGGGCCAGACAGCACCGACCCCCCCCCCGGACCGGAGCCCCCGGGCCGCATCGCACCGACCCCCGCCGGGACCGATGCACCGGCTGGAGAGCAGCGACCGCCCCGGGATCGGATCCCCCGGGCTGGACGGCACCGACCCCCCCCGGACCGGACCCCCGGGCCGCATCGCACTGACCCCTCCCGGCACCGATGCCCCGGGCCGGAGAGCAGCGACCCCCCCGGAACCGGAGCCCCCGGGCTGGACGGCACCGACCCCCCCGGACCGGAGCCCCCGGGCTGGACGGCACCGACCCCCAGAGGCTGCAGCCCCCCCGGCCCAGCCCGGCGGTGCAGGGTTACGCGGGAAGGGGTCAAGGCGCTGCCCGGGGCCCCACCACCCCCCTGGCCGGGGCGGGGGGCCGGGGTGGGGGGCAGTGGCAGCGTGGGGACCGGCGGGCCGCGGCCTCCCGGGGCTGGCGACGTCGGGGCCAAGCGGGGGGCCGGGGGGGGGGCGCGGGGAGCAGCCCCGCCGCGGGCGTGTGACGACACGGGAGGCAGCGGGGTGATAACCGGGGCGAAGTTCGGTGCCACACAGCCCCGGTTCACAGTCCGGCGGCACCCGGGCACCCGGCCGGCACCTCGCCCCGCTCCTCCTCCTCCTCCTCCGCCGAAGGCCTCCCCAGCAACGCGGCTGCCGCAGACCGGGGGTCTGGGGGTCCCGGCGTGGGGCCCCCCAGCACCCAGCCGCCACCGCAGCGCTCGGCGTTACAGGATCGGAGTCGTTTTCAGGCTTAAAGAGTTGCTTTTTCCTTTAAAGCGCTTTCAAGCGGGGAGGACTAGAAATCCCGGCGCTCCCCGGGCTCCGGGACGCCGCGGGGGGACCCCGGCCCGGGCGAACGGGGCCGGACAGGCGCTCGCTCCTCGGGGCCGCCGGCGAGGCAGCCGCGCCACTTGGCCACGTCCACGGGCCCGTCCTCGGGGCGCTCGACGAGGACGGGCGCGAAGGGCCCCACCAGCCAGGGCAGGGGCGCGTGCTGCGCCACGTAGGCCAGCAGCTCCTCGATGCTCACCTGGGCCCACTCGCGGCCCGGCACCGGCACCAGGCCCGGCAGGGCGGCGAGGGAGCGGGCGCGGGACGCCCGGGGCTCGCCGGGGCCCCCCAGGCCCCCCAGGCCCCCCAGGCGGGCGGCCGCGCCGAGGCAGGCGGCCCCCAGGCGCGAGGCGGCGAGCCGGGAAGCGGCGGCGGCCACGATGCCTCCTCCTGCCCGGGTGCCTCCCGCGGCCTCCGGTGCCGCGGCCTCCGGTGCCGCGGCCTCGCCGGGGTCCAGCCGCAGCCCCAGGCGGTGCAGGCTCCGGCGGGCGCCCCGCAGCAGCCCGGCCGTGCCTCGCTTCGCGCGGTCCACCTGCAAAGGACGGGGGAGAGGAGCGGGAAGGGGGCAGCGGGACGAGCCCCGGCGCCCCGCGGGGTCCGGCCGCGGCCTTACCAGCTGCCGGAGGCGCCGCAGGACTCGGTGCCGCAGCTCGGCCGAGAGCGCGCCCAGGCGCGCTGCGTAGCTCTGCCGCTGCTCCGCCGTCTCCAGGGCCGCCGGGGCTGCGGGGCAGAGGCGTCGGCGGGGCGAGGGGCGCGGGGAAGCGGGTGCACGCGGCCCCCCCACCCCGGCGGCCCGGCCCGGGCTATAAATACGCGGCGGCCGGCGGCCCCGGGGCTATATTTGCTCTCCCTTTTCCAGGTGAGAGTTCAAGCGGCCGCCGCGCCGCGTTCCCCGGCTTCGGGTTCCCGCGGAGCAGCCGCGCGGGACCAGCACCCTCCCCATCCGGATGCAGCCGCACCGGGGCACCGGGCGCCGGCCCTGGGAAGGGGGTCCGGGGGCTCCGGCACCCCCGGGGGAGGGCGAGGGCACTCACCGGGCTGGGCGGCCGGGCCGGGCAGGTAGCGCTCCAGCAGCTCCTCCGACTTGCTCAGCACCGCGTCCAGCCCCGCGGCCACCATCCTGCCCGCCGGGGAGGCCGCCACGGTGCCCACGCCGGCACCCAGCGCCGCACGGCTCCACTCCAGGCTCCAGGCCGTGCCCACCTGGCGCGGGCGGCACGGGCATCACCACCGCGGCCTTTCCCGGGCCCCCCCCCGCCGCCCCCCCGGTGGGGACGTTACCTTGGCGGTGGGTCGCTGCGGGACGGGCGGCCTCTCCTCCATCTCCCAGCTGCCCCCCAGCGCTCCCAGCTCTGGCTCCGGCTCCCGGACGCGGGAATAAGCTGGCAGGATTGGCCCCGCGGGGATGGAGCGGGAGCACGCTGGCCTCCATCACGCCTTCCCCGCTGGGACGGAGGAGCCCGGAGCCGACACGGTCCCCAAGGTCCCCATCCCTCCGGGCATCCCAGTCTCGGCGCCCATCCCAGGGGCTGGCACCCCGGCAGTGACCCCCCCCCCGCACCCCCGCGTGCAAGGCAGCGCTCCGGGCACAAGCCCCCCGGGTCCCGCCGAGCCGGGCGGAAGGGCCGCGCCGGCAGGATTTGGCCCCCTCCCAGAGCCCTCAAGGGCACGGGGAGACTGCGCTGGCGGCACCGGGCCGGGGCACGTGCTCCGGGCAGCGGGTCCCCCCCCCGGGGTGCCTGTGCCAGGGCCACCGGCCCCCGCGCTGCCTGAACACCTCCCGCGTCAGGAGGGAAGGAGGCCTCAGCGCCCATCCGCATGGCACCCGGGCAGACCCCCCCGGCCCGCGGCCGCCCCCCGCCCCGAGCCCGGCCCCACTCACCCTGTGCCGCTCACTCGTGCCCCCCCCCGCAGCGGCGTTTTCGGCAGACACGGCAGCGGCGGCGCCTGCGAGAGGCTGAGACCCAGCAGCTCGTGACACGAGTGACGGGCGCTCCGGAGCCTCCCTGCTGCCCGGGGGGGGGTCGCTGGCCCCCGGAGGGGCGTCGGGGCAGGGGCGGGCTTTCTGCCCGGGGCCGGGAAGGGGGTTTCGAGTGATTCAGCAGGAAGCCGCGCTGGAGTCGCCTTTCGCAACCTGCCCGCCGCGGAGACGTGACACCGGCCGCTGTCACGTCGCCCGGGGGAGCCCCGGCGGCCCGGCACTACCGGGGGGCAGGTCCCCTCGGGTCCGGGGGGGGGGGGGCCCAGACGCCCCCCGGCAACTTCGTTTCCAAGTGTTGCCCAGCCCCGCGGGCACTACTTACGGGGGGGGGGGGGGGGGGGCGGCGGCCCCGGTCGCGATCGCCGGCCCCTGTCGCGATCCCCAGCCCCGGTCGCGATCTCCAGCCC
Source organism: Dromaius novaehollandiae (assembly GCF_036370855.1). NCBI lineage: Eukaryota > Metazoa > Chordata > Aves > Casuariiformes > Dromaiidae > Dromaius > Dromaius novaehollandiae. Next base: position 3,395,966 of record NC_088122.1, on the reverse strand, counting down.
CGGTCGCGATCTCCAGTCCCAGTCGCGATCCCCGACCCCGGTCGCGATCCCCGGCTCCGCTCACGCCCCCTCCTCTCCCAGCCCTTGACACATGGCTGGCGGCGGGGGCCAATCAGCGAAGGGGAGGTGTGCGCCGCCACCAATCAGGAGGGAGGGCAGGCCTGGAAGGGGCGGGGTTTGGAGGGGGATGTCGCCACGTGGGTGGGGGGCTCCCACGTCGCGGGGGGGTTCCCCCGTGGGGGGGGGGGGGTTCCCACGTCGGGGCGCAGCGCTGCGGGCACCGCGCAGGGCCGGATCCTGCCCCGGGCTCCGCTCCGTCCCCACGGCCCTGCCGCCTGCGGTGACACCCCCGGGCACGCTGTGCTGTCCCGCGCCACGCGCGCAGGTGTCCCCATGCCAGGTGTCCTCTGCCGGGAGACCCCCGCCCTGGGGCAGCCATCGCCCTGCCGGGGCACACGGGGACACACGGCAGCAGGACGGCACCCACCGGTGACGTGGGACCTCCCCGGCGCCCGTCCCCCGGGTGCGATGACGCAGGACAAACCGTGCGGTGGCTCAAAGTGTCTCTGTTTAATGATCTCGCAGCGCGTGGGAGGGGGACGGGGGATGCCGGGATGGGGACAGTGGCCATTGGGATGGGGACAGCGGATGGGGACAGTGGGATGGGGACAGTGGCCATTGGGATGGGGACAGCGGGATGGGGACAGTGGGATGGCGACAGGGGCCATTGGGATGGTGACAGTGGGATGAGGACAGGGACCACTGGGATGGGGACCGTGAGATGGGGAAGGGGCATCAGGATGGGGACAGGGGCCATTGGGATGGGGACAGGGGGATGGGATAGTGGCATGGAGACATGGCATTGGGGTGGGGACAAGGGCCATTGGATTTGGGCCAGTGGGATGGGGCCAGCGGGATGGGGCCAGGGACCACTGGGATGGGGACAGCGAGATGGGGAAGGGGCATCAGGATGGGGACAGGGGCCATTGGGACGGGGACAGCAGGATGGGGACAGCAGGATTTGGCCATTGGGATGGGAACAGTGGGCTGGGGACAGTAGCATGGGGACAGAGGCCATTGGGATGGAGACGGTGGGATGGGGACAGGGCATCGGGATGAGGACAGGGGCCATCGGGATGGGGACAGGGGGCCGGGGACAGGGGGCCGGGGACCGGGCCGGGGGGGGCAGGGCTAGGCGGCGGCGCTCCCCTCCTCCGGGGGCCCGGGGGGGCTCGTGGGGGCCGGGGCCGGGCAGCAGGGCGCCGAGGTGCCGGGGTGCCGCCCGGGGCCGCCCGCCTCGCAGACGGCCTCCCGCACCGCCGCGGCCACGGGGCGCCCGCGCAGGGCGGCGGGGCCGGCGCAGCGGGCGGGGGGGCTGGCGGCCAGCGCGGGGGCCGCCCGCTGCAGCAGCGCCAGCATCCCGCAGCCGCAGGCCCAGGGGTTGGCGGCCAGGTCGAGGGCCAGCGCGGGGCGGCCGGGGCCCGGCGGCGGCGGCAGCTCCAGCGCCCGCAGCCGGTTGCGCGCCAGGTCGAGGACGCGCAGGCGCCGCAGGGGCCCGAAGAGCCCGGCCGGCAGCGCCCGCAGCCCGTTGCCCTGCAGGAAGAGGAAGCCCAGGGCCGGCGTCGGGGCGAAGAGGGCGGCGGGCAGCGTCCGCAGCCGGTTGCCCTCCAGGTCGAGACGCCGCAGCGCCGGCAGCCCCGCCAGCAGCCCCGGCGGCAGCCGCCGCAGCCGGTTGCGCGCCAGGTGGAGGACGCGCAGCGAGCGCAGCGCCCCGAAGGCGCCCGCCGGCACCTCCGCCAGCCGGTTCTCGGCCAGGTCGAGGACGCGCAGCGCGGCCAGGCCGGCGAACCAGGGCGGCCGCAGCGCCCGCAGCGCGTTGGCCCGCAGCGCCAGGTGCCGCAGGCGTCGGGCGCCGGCGAAGGCGTCGGGCGGCAGGTCGCGCAGCGCGTTGCCCGTCAGGTCGAGCAGGCGCAGGGCGGGCGCCGGGCGCAGCAGCCCCGCGGGCAGCGTGCGCAGGCGGTTGCCGGCGAGGTGCAGCTCGCGCAGGCGGGGCAGCGCGGCCAGGGCGTCGGGCTCCAGCCGCGCCAGCGCCGTGAACTCCACGGAGACGGCGACGGTGGCGGGCGGCAGCCCGGCGGGGAAGGCGCGCAGCGCGGGCGCCGTGCACACGAAGCGGGTGGCGTTGGGCTGCGGCGCGCAGGGCGACGTGGCGGCACCGCGGGCCACCGCCAGCAGCAGCAGCAGCAGCGGCAGCAGCGCCCGGCCCAGCAGCGGCATGGCCTGCGGGGACGCGGGGACCACGCTCAGCGGTGGCAAGGCCCGTGTCACCCCCTCAACCCGTCCCCCCCCTCCGGGCTGCCAGGCCAGCGGCCCCCGCGGCTACCTGCGCCCGCATGCGGCTCGGCTGCCCCGGCCGGTCCTTCCTCCTCGGTCGCCGGCGGCGTTTGCGCCGGGCTGGGTCGCGGCTCGCCCTCACGTGCCGCGTTGAGAAATCGCCTCCTTCGCAAGCCTGGCGCGGGGGGGCCCGGGGTGCGGCCACGGGCGCAGGGCGGTCAGAGCCCGCAGGCCGCCCCGGGCAGGCAGGGAGCCACGGCAACCGGTGCTGCCGGCTGAGCACGGAGCAACTCGGTGCATGGAAGAGGGCCCAGGCGGCCGCTGCGCCCGGTGATTCCTCGCCGCCTGCTCGTGCGGGCTCGGAGCGGGTGCGCGGGGGTGTGACTGTGGGAGCACCGGGGGTGGGAGTGCACCGGGGGGGGGCACCACTGGGGGTGTGAGTGTGCAAGGCGGGGGTGTCCCTAAGGCGGGGTGAGGGCTGGGGTGTGATTGCACAAGGAGGTGTGATTGCACAAGGGGTGTGAGTGCGGGGGGGGGGGTGAGTGCACGGGGTGTGAACGCAGAAGGCGGTGTGTATGGGGTGTGAATGCACCCGGCAGCGAGGGCACGGGGTGTGAGCGCCCACCGGGGTGGCAGTGCCTGGGGGCAGCTGCCCCGGGGGGTGTTTGCAGGCTCTGGCCCCCGTGGCCGCAGCCCCCTCCAGACCCCGCCAGCACCCCACTGAAGGGGCCTCGGCCCCCCCAGGTGCGCGATGGGCCCGTCGCCTGCTCTCCCCCGCGCCCCGGCAGCTGGCAGGGCGCCCGCGGGTGCATGGACGCGGCCGTCCCCATCCCCACGCCCGGGACGCTGCAGGGCCCAGCGGCATAGCGCCCGCCCCCACGGCGGGCGGGGGGGGGGGCAGCTCCCAGCACCGGGACCCGCTGTGTCCCCCCTGCCTCAGCCTTGCATGTGGGGGCCTTGGGGGGACGGGCTGTCCCCAGCGTGGGGACGTCAGGGACAAGCCATGGGCCCCATGGGGGCTTGTGTGGGACACGTGGGTGGGCACAGCCCCCCCGGCCCCTGCCTCCTGCCTGCATCCCCGTGCGTGTGCCGGGGGCCAGGCTCAGCCCCATGGATGGTACCAGGCTCAGCCCCATGGATGGTGCCAGGCTCAGCCCCCACACGGGGCCAGGCTCAGCCCTATAGGTGATGCCAGACTCAGCTCCATCAATGATGCCAGGCTCAGCCCCATGGACAGGCCAGGCTCAGCCCCATGGATGGTGCCAGGCTCAGCCCTCACACGGGGCCAGGCTCAGCTCCATCAATGATGCCAGGCTCAGCCCCATGGCTGGGGCCAGGCTCAGCCCCATGGCTGGTACCAGGCTCAGCCCCCGGCCGTGCCTCTGCCCTGGCCGGACCCCCCCAGCCCCGAGCCAGCCCTGGCACCCGCTTCCCTCTCCCCCCGCTCCATTTGCCAGACGCCCCCAGACCAGCTCGGGGCGGGGGCTGAGGACAGAAGGGGCCGAGGCGGCGGCGGCGGGGGGGACTCGCCTCTGGGGAAGGGACGTTTATTGGCGGGGCCCCGCGGGGTACAGAGACGTCACTGCTGTCGCATGCATGGCCGCTCCGGCACCCTATTTACAGCGGGGGGGGGGAGCGCCGGCGGGGCCCCCCCTGGCCCGGCCTCGCCGCTCGCCCCGGGGCGGGGAGCACCCATGGGAGCCGTAACCTCGCGTGTGGGAAACCCAGTGCCTCCATGAGACGCCGGGGCGGACACGGGGGGCGCGGACCCCCCCCCACTGCCAGCCCCCCCGACCCCCTCGCTGCCCCTCTCCAGCCCGCGGAGGCGGCACCCAGAGGGCCCTGTGCCAGCAGAGAGCGGCCGGTGGGGACCCCCCCACCTGGGAAGTCGAGCTGGGGGGGCCAGCGAGGTGCCCACACAGCCCCCCACCTCCTCCCCCCCGCCGGGGCCCCCAGGGCTCGTGCCGGCTCCCAGAGGTGCTTCAGTGCTGGGTGCCCCGGTGCGGGTGCCGGCAGCCCTCCCGTGCAGCCCCCCCCCCCCAGCGCTGCACAGGGGGTGACAATGGAGGGGGGACAAGGGACGCCCCATCCCCTATGGAAAGCACGTATGGAGCAGGTCACCCTCGGCACCCCCCGAACAGCAGCGCACGGGGCTGGTCCCCCCCCCCGGGTCGCATCCCCGCTCTGTGCCCCATGTCCCGGCGGGGGACACCGGGACCCCCCGGGGGGGCACCGGGGGCCCCTCACTGCCCGCCGTCCCCGCGTCCATCCCGGGACGGACACATCCCCGGGCCCAGCCCGGGGCGGGGGGGGGGGGAACAGCGCCGGCACGGAGGGGCGCCGGGGCCAAGCCGTCCCGTGCCAGCCGGGGCGGGGGCGAGCCGGGCGCCGGGCCGGTGTGTCCCCCCCCCCCACCGCCATGTCCCACCGCCGCGGCGTCGCCAGGACGGTGCCGGCGCCGGGCCCTATTTGCCCGAGGGAGTCCGCTCGACGCCGCAGCGCAGGAGGTGGTGCAGGTCCGTGAGGGCCCGGGGGGCCGCGCCGGGCCGCCCGTAGCCGCCGGCCGCCGGCGCCTCGCCGCTGTTGAACGTGTGGTTCCTCTTGAGGGGGCCGCCGGGGCGGCCGGCGTCGGAGCGGAGGCGTTCGGGGCGCCAGGGCGGCCCCTCGGCCGAGTCCCCGGCCTCGCCGCCGGGCGCCGACACCACGCGCCGGCGGTCGGGGCTGGCGCGCGGCGTGAGGTCGCCGCGGGGGCCGGGGCGCCGGGGGGCTTGGGGCGGGGGGGCCTCGGCGGAGGAGTCGCTGAGGTCGCCGTCGGGCTGGCGCTCGGGGCGGCGGGGGCGGCGGGCGCGGGGGGCGGCGGCGGCGGCGGCGTGCAGCAGCAGCGCGGCGGCGGGGCAGGGGGGCTCGCGGAGCGCGGCGGCCAGCAGCTCGCGGCTCTGCTCCCAGGCGCAGGGCGGCAGGGCGCCGGGGCAGCGCTTCTGCTGCAGCGGCGTCTGCTCCGGCGTGGGCAGCACGCCCGAGTCCAGCTGGTGCGGCACGGCGGCGGCGGCGGCGGCGGCGGCGGGGGGCAGCGGCGGCGGCCAGGCCCCCGGCATCAGCGGCGCCAGCAGCGCCCCGGGCGGCCCGCCGCGGCCCCGGCGCTCGCCCAGGCGGCTCACGCTCACCACCGACTCGCTGTGCGCCAGGATGGTCTCCTTGTCCTTGCGCCGCGCCACCTCCCTGCGGTCCCGGTGCCCCACGAACCAGCACACGCTGAAGCCCGAGACCACGGCGCCGATGGCGAAGGCGGCCACCGAGGAGAGCACCAGCAGGTTCACCGACACCAGCCCGTCGGGCTCGCCCTCCACGAAGCTCTCCGTCACCAGCCCTGGGCGGGGAGGGCAGGGCGGCGTGACGGCCCGGCCCCCCCCCCCCCCCCAGCCCCGCGCCCCCCCGGCCCCGCGCTCACCCTCGCAGTCGCCCAGGTGCGAGGTGCTGCCGCCGGCCGTGTCCTGCTCGAAGGCCGCCCTGCGGGAGGGTGCAAATTGGGGGGGTGTCAGCCGGCGGGGTGATGAGTTTGCTGGGTCTCAGCTGGGGTTGGGGGCCGCTCGAGCCCCCGCAGCTCCAGTTTCGCAGGCTCTGGGCCCCCCGCCGCCCCCTCCGCGTCGCCCCCAGCCCCGGCGGGCGCCGGCCCTACCTGGGGCCGGGCTCCAGGAAGACGCAGGAGCCCTCGGGCGTCCAGCCGCAGTAGGGGTCCCGGCTCCCGAGGCAGTTCCTGGCGGGAGCAGAGACATCGGAAACATCCCCGGCCCCGGGAATACCCGGGTCCCAGGGGGTGGGCGAGGCCCCGGCCCCCCCACCCCACGGAGGGGCACCGGCCCCGTGCCTCAGTTTCCCCTCGCAGGTGAGGCCCAGCAAGCCCTGCCCCCATGCAGAGGCTCCCCCCCCCCCCAGTTTCGGGGGGGGGGGCTGAGACCCGGCCACTCACTTCATGCAGCCCGAGTGCTGCTGGCAGCGGGCCACGGGCACCCGAGCCACGCAGGGCGGGAAGGCCAGCAGCAGCGACCCCGCCGCCTTGTCCAGCTCCAGGCCCAGGAGCCGCCGCTCGTCCTCCGTGTCCCGGCCGCACCTGGGGACGGGTGAAGCTCAGCCCAGCCCCGGCCCCGGCGTCCCCAGTATGGAGCCTGCCCTGGGCCAGGCTGGTCCAGAGAAGGGCATCTCACCCGTCCCCCATCCCATCACTCATCCATCCCTCTGACACTTTCACCCATCCCAACCACCTCATCCATCCATCCATCCTGCCTATCCATCCCCAGTAACCTCATCCATCCACGCATCCATCTCTCCCATCCCTCCATTCCCAAATACTTTCTCCATCCTTCCATTTCAACCATCCATCAATCCATCCCTAAACACCTCACCCATTGATCCATCCTCCTTACCCATCCATCCATTCCCAGCAACCTCGTCCATCCATCCATCCATCCTCCTGACCCATCTGTCCCTCTATCCATCCCCAGCAATCTCATCTATCCACACATCCCCCTAAACCACCCATCCATCTGTCCACCTCACACACCCATCCATCCAGCCACCCATCCATCCATTCCCAGCAACCTCATGCATCCATCCTCCCATCCATCCATTCACCTCACCCATCCATCCTTCCACCCCCCGCAACCTCATCCATCCATCCAACCATCCATCCAACCATCCAACCATCCATCCAACCATCCATCCAACCATCCAACCATCCATCCGTCCATCCATCCGTCCACGCCTCGCCTCCCCGCACTCCATCCCTCCAGCCGCCCCCGTCCAGGGTCCCGGCCCCCCCCGGGGTCCCCGGCTGGCGGCACCCCACCAGCGCCGGGGCCGACCGCAGCCCCCAGCGCCCAGCCCACCTCCCGGGGTGGTAGGTCTCGAACTCCTCCAGGAAGACGCTCTGGCTGCCGGGGGCGGCGGGCGCGGGGCTGGCGCTGGCGTTGGGCTTGATGAGGAACTTGAGGACGGTGCCCGTGCTGGAGCCCAGGAAGACCACGGTGTGGTTGCCCCACGGCCCCGCTGCGTTATCCACCACGATCTTCCGGAGCTGGTACCTGCGGTGCGGGAGGAGGGGGCGTCTGGGCCGCGGGGATGGGGGTCCCCGGAGCGGGAACCGCGCTGGGGGGGCCGGGACCCCGGCTGGGGCATGGGCAGACCGCGGCTGGACGGAGCAGGGAGTCACCGGGGAGGGTGAGGGGCTACGCGGGTCCCACACGGGAACTAGTCCAGATCCCAGCCAGACCCAGCCCAGATCCCACCCAGGATCCTGCTGAGATGCCAGCTGAACCCAGTCCAAATCCCAGCCAGGTCCCAGCCCAGATCCCACCCAGGATCCTGCTGAGATGCCAGCTGAACCCAGTCCAAATCCCAGCCAGGTCCCAGCCCAGATCCCACCCAGGATCCTGCCCAGATGTCAGCTGAACCCAGCCCAAATTCCAGCCAGGTCCCACCCAGATCCCAGCCCAAATCCCACCCAGGATTCAGGCCAGATCCCAGTCGGACCCAGCCCGGAAGCCATCCAGGTCCCAGCTCAGATCCCGCCCAGACCCCAGCTCAGAGGCCACCCAAAGCCCACGCAGGACCCAGCCCAGATCCCACCACAGATCCCCTCCAGCATCCAGCCCAGACCCCCTCCAGATCCCCCCCAGATCCCCCCCGGAGCCCCCCGGCATTCCCCAGGGAAGCGCCGGCGCCCGCCCGGCCCCTCCTCTCCCCAGCGGTCACCCAAGGAGAGAGGTTGGGCCTCTCATTACCGCTCTAATTATCCGCGCCAACTAATCCTGCCCGCTCTGCAGCCGAGCCGAGGGCCAGGCGTGGGGTGGCGGAGGCTCCCGTCGCACCAGCCCCCCCCCGACCACCCAGCGCGGGTCCCCGCGGTCCCCGCGCCCCCACGCGCCCCCGGCCGCCCCGCCGGCGGGAGGCTGCGGCCCGCCACCGCCGCTTGATTAATTCCACATCAAGCAGCAATTAAGGCAGCTTTAATTAGGATGAGACGATCTCAGCTGCAAAGTTTATGAGATTTATCGAGTCTCCCGGCGCCGGCACGCGAGGGCAGAGGGCCACGCTCAGGCGTGGGGACGGACCCGCGGGGCCGGGGGACAGCGAGGGGACGCTCACCGGGTCATGGTGCGGACGATCCAGGGCGCGTTGCCCAGGGAGGGCACCGCCTCGTCCATCAGCGGGTGCGTCTTCACAAAGTTGAGGATCTCGTCGGGGAAGGTGCTGGAGGAGTTGTAGCGCATCCCCGGGGCCGCGCAGCAGCCGGGCCTGCGGCGACGCCGAGGCTCAGCGCCACCGACGTCACCCGCCTTGGCCCCGTCCCTGTCCCCACCACCTTCCCTGCTGGGACCGGTCCTGGATGTCCCCATCCCCATCCCCATCTCCACCGCCTTCCCTGCTGGGACCAGCCCTGGATGTCCCTGTCCCCATCCCTGTCCCCACCTTCCCTGCTGGGACCAGTCCTGGATGTCCCCAACCCCATCCCCATCCCCACCGCCTTCCCTGCTGGGACCGGTCCTGGATGTCCCCGTCCCCATCCCCATCTCCACCACCTTCCCTGCTGGGACCGGTCCTGGATGTCCCCGTCCCCATCCCCGTCTCCACCACCTTCCCTGCTGGGACCGGTCCTGGGTGTCCCCGTCCCCATCCCCATCTCCACCACCTTCCCTGCTGGGACCGGCCCTGGATGTCCCTGTCCCCATCCCCATCTCCACCACCTTCCCTGCTGGGACCAGTCCTGGATGTCCCCGTCCCCATCCCCATCCCCACCGCCTTCCCTGCTGGGACCGGTCCTGGATGTCCCCGTCCCCATCCCCATCCCCACCTTCCCTGCTGGGACCGGTCCTGGGTGTCCCCGTCCCCATCCCCATCTCCACCACCTTCCCTGCTGGGACCGGCCCTGGATGTCCCTGTCCCCATCCCCATCTCCACCGCCTTCCCTGCTGGGACCGGTCCTGGATGTCCCCGTCCCCATCCCCATCCCCACCGCCTTCCCTGCTGGGACCGGTCCTGGATGTCCCCGTCCCCATCCCCATCCCCACCTTCCCTGCTGGGACCGGTCCTGGATGTCCCCGTCCCCATCCCCATCTCCACCACCTTCCCTGCTGGGACCGGCCCTGGATGTCCCTGTCCCCATCCCCATCTCCACCGCCTTCCCTGCTGGGACCGGTCCTGGATGTCCCCGTCCCCATCCCCATCCCCACCGCCTTCCCTGCTGGGACCGGTCCTGGATGTCCCCGTCCCCATCCCCATCCCCACCTTCCCTGCTGGGACCGGTCCTGGATGTCCCCGTCCCCATCCCCATCTCCACCGCCTTCCCTGCTGGGACCGGTCCTGGATGTCCCCGTCCCCATCCCCATCTCCACCGCCTTCCCTGCTGGGACCGGTCCTGGATGTCCCCGTCCCCATCCCCATCTCCACCACCTTCCCTGCTGGGACCGGTCCTGGATGTCCCCGTCCCCATCCCCATCCCCACCTTCCCTGCTGGGACCGGTCCTGGATGTCCCCGTCCCCATCCCCATCTCCACCGCCTTCCCTGCTGGGACCGGTCCTGGATGTCCCCGTCCCCATCCCCGTCTCCACCGCCTTCCCTGCTGGGATCAGCCCTGGATGTCCCCGTCCCCATCCCCGTCTCCACCACCTTTCCTGCTGGGACCAGCCCTGGATGTCCCTGTCCCCATCCCCATCTCCACCACCTTCCCTGCTGGGACCGGTCCTGGGTGTCCCCGTCCCCATCCCCATCCCCATCACCTTCCCCACTCGGACCAGACCTGGATGTCCTTGTCCCTAGCCCTGTCTCCACCTTCCCTGCTGGGACCAGCCCTGGATGTCCCCGTCCTTGTCCCCGTCCCGCCGCCCCCCGGGACGCTCGCTCACCGGGGCTTCGGCACCATGTCCTCGGGAACGGGCGTCCAGATGGACTCGGGCGACTTCTGCTCCCGGAAACGCCCCTCGAAGACGGCGGCCACCTGGGTCATGTCGAAGGCGCACACGGCCGAGCCGGGGATGCTGGGGAGACACGCGGGCACGGGGCCAGCGCCGTCACCGGCCGCCCCCGGCCCCCCCCGCGGGACGGGGACGCGGGGCTCGCCCAGCGTTTGGCAGCGACTTCTCCCGCGCCGGGGCGGGCCGAGCGGGACGGGGGACGCGGCGGGGACCCAGCCCCGCGCCCGGCGTCCGCGGGAGCTTCGCGGGGTTGGGGACAGCGGGGCGCGGGCGGCGGCGGGGCCGAGGCGCGGGGGTCCGACCTGTTGGCCGGCGTGGAGAAGACGGCCAGCACCACGGGGCGCCCGTCCAGCTCCAGGATGTCCGTCACCGCCTGGATGACGTTGAAGTAGAAGTGCGAGTCGCCCGGCACGGAGCAGTTGAGCCGGGCCTTGAGGAAGGAGGTCCACTGCTTCTCCAGCACGCGCGGCGAGCCCCCCGCGTCGTTCTTGCACACCCGTGCCACCCGTGCCACCACCACCTGCGGGCGCACGGGGCGTCACCGCCGGGCCACGGCGACGGCGACGGCGACGGTGATGGCAACGGCTCCCACCTTCTCCAGGTAGTTGAACTCCATGGCGATCTCCCGGAAGAAGAAGTAGACGTGGCTCCTCCACTCCACGGCGTGCACGAAGTAGGGCTCTGCGGGGGCGGCGGCGGGGTCAGGGCGCGCCGGCCACCCGTCCCCGTCCCCCCCGGCGCCCGCCAGCCACCTTTGAACCACTTGGAGTCGTGCTTGACGGTGCGCAGGGTCGGGCTGTCCCCAAGGCTGCGGTAGATGACGGCGTCGATGGCCAGGAAGTCCGTCACGGTGGCCGTGAAGAGCATCCCGCCTGCGAGAGCGCCGGGTGAGCGGGCGCGGGGCGAGGGGGACCGCGCCGGGCGGGGAGGAAGGACGCCCGCTCACCCGTGAAGAGGGCCACGTTGGCGTGCTTGGGGTCGTAGGGGCACCGGGCCATGCCGCTGATGTTGTCCCCGATGGGCTCCAGCGTGTCCATCTAAAGCGGGCGAGATGGTGGGTGCAGAGCCCACGTGCACCCGCACATAAATATATATATAAAAACACGCTCTTACGAGTGCCGCGTGCATGCACACATAAATATATATATAAAAACACGCTCTTACGGGCGCCGTGTGCATGCACACATAAATATATATATAAAAACACGCTCTTACGAGTGCCGCGTGCATGCACACACATGCTGGCTCACATGCACCCGTGCACGAGGTGCACGCACACGCGTGACACACGCATATACGCAGCCCGTCGGGGGACTCACGCTGTAGTTGGCGCAGACGGGGTTGAAGGCGTTGGTCCCGCACACGAAGAGCAGGCTCTCGTTCCTCACCAGCATCACCTTGATGAAGTTTCGGCACTCTGCCTGCGCGGGGGACAGGGGCCGTCACGGCCGCCCCACGGCCCCCCCAGCCTGGCACCCACCACCGTGACCCCGGCGCGGAGCCGGCGCGGCACCATCCCTCCAAGCCCGTTTTTTCCCAGCCTTGCTCAGAAAGCGGGGGGGACCCAGCCCGTCCCGCAGAAGGGGAGCGGGCAGCCGGGACTCTGGGGGTTCGGGGGGGTCCAGGGGGGTCCGGGCGCGGGGCCGCCGCAGCCCGAAGCAGCATTCGCGGGAGCCGCAAATTGGATTTCTCGCCGATTACGAGACGTGTCTGTTCTGATCGACGGACCAGAAATAATTAATTACAAACCCAATTATACGAGCGCCTAATAAATCACATTTGACACGAGCGCTGGCGGGGAGGCGGGGGGGCGGCGCCGGCGGCCGGCACCGGGCAGAGCCCCCGGGGGAGCGGGCACACGCGGCCCCCCGGTACCTCGTGCTTCCCCTTCATGCGGCAGATGCTGATGTCGTGCTGGTTCGACCGCCACGTCAGCTTCTGCGGGGGGGGGAACGGCATCAGGCGGGGGCTGCAGCACGGGGTGCTCGGCACCCAGCAGCAGTGACACGAGTTGGCCGGGTCTCAGCTCGCGGCTGCGTCCCGGCGCCCGGCACTCACCCGGTGGTAGCGCATCTCGCCGGCGGCGGCGGCGGGCTCCAGGCTCACGCGGTACACGCTGTCCCTGGGCGAGAGGGTGGCGGGGGTCAGCACCCCGCGGGGAGCCGGTCCCCCCCACCCCGCTCCAAGCGGGAATCAGCCTCGGGGAGCGCCGGCTCTAATTGGGGCCTCGTTAGCGGCTCGGCCGCGCGCCGTGCTGCACGGGCAGTGGGGACGCGGTGGCCCTGTCCCCTGTCACCCCGCCAGCACAGGGGGCTTCGCGGGGAGCGAACCCGCCGGGCGAGGGTTTAGGGAGCGCATCGTCCCCGGCTGCATCCCGCGCAAAGATGGGCCCCCCCAGGACTGCAACTCCCAGCATGCACTGCTCCCCAGGCCCACACACTCCCCAGGGCTCGGGGAGCAAAGCATGCTGGGGGCTGTAGTCCCTGCAGCCCCCCGAGGTGCGGCGTGCGCTGGGGCTGGGGAGCAGCATCCGCGGGGTCACGGGGCGGGTTTTGGGGCCCCCTCCGCAGGCAGGGTGAAGTCTGGGGTCCCGCACCCCCATCCCGCGTTTCGGGGGGGTCACCTGTCCCCGACGAAGAGGGTCCGGTTGACCTTGAGGATGCGCTGGATGTTGAGGCGCTCGGTGCCGCCGGCCTCGGGGCCGGAGCCGCGGCCGTGGCCCACGAACACGGCGTAGTGCTTCACGTCTGGGGGGGGGGACACGGGAGGGGGGGTCACGCGCGGCCGGACCCCCCGCCCCGGGCACCCCAGCCCCACAGGGTGCCCCCCACCCACGGGTGCCCCCATCCCACCAAAGCACCAAAGCACCCTGCAAGGGGGCTGAGCGCCCCGGCCGGCCCCCCCCGGTCCCCCCCCCCCGGCACTCACAGTCCTGGGGGGCGACGGCGATGGGGCCGGGCTCCTCGGGGAAGGTGCCGCGCGCCGTCCTCGCGGCCGCCAGCAGCAGCAGCGGCGGCAGCAGCAGGGCCCCGCGGGGCGGCCGCATGGTCTCCGCCGGCGGCACCCGCCGCACCTGCGGGCACGGCAGCGGTGGGCCGCGATGGCGCCCGGACGCCGGGGCCCCCCGCCCGCAGCACCCCCCCCACCGCGTGTGCACACGCCGGGCGGTCGGACGGGCGCGGAAGATCGACCGGATCGCGCGGCGGCCCCGGGGGCTAATTAACAACCGGGCAGCGGCTTAATTAATGAACCGATCATGCGAGAGCGGCGGGTCGCATCGGCCCGGCTGCCGCGGGAGCCACCGAGGGTGACATTGCACGGGCACCGGCAGCGTCCCTCCGACTCGGAGCCCCCCGGTATCTCCCTCGCCCCGAGAGCCCGGGCGGCCGGCGGCGGCTCGCAGCCCCTGGGCTGAGTTACCCCCCCCGGCGAGGCCCATCACCGTGGCCTCGGGTCCCCCGGGACGGCCACCGGCGGATGCAAATCGCGGCGGCGGGAAGCTCCGGGCCGCAGCTTCCCGCCGAGCTTTGCAAGCAAAAGCGGCCGGAGGAGGCAGGGAGACCCCGCGAGCCGCCCGGCCCCGGGGGGGGTCAGCACATAGCAGCCCCCCGAGAAGCCCCTCGGCACCCGGTCCTCGCCCCCCCCCGCCGTGCCCCCCCGTGCCTCAGTTTCCCCGTTTGCAGGCATGCTCAGACCTCAGCGCGGCGTCAGGCCGGGGCCGGATCCCGGCAGCGTGGCCTTGCCGGCGGGGCCGCCCGGACGCCTGGGCTCCTTCCCGGCCGAAGGGCAGGTGGGAAGCGGGCGGGGGGCAGCGCTTGGTCAAAGGAGGTGGGGAAACATCCCGCGTGCTGCTGGCCCCGGACGCCTGGGCCCCTCGGCCAGCCCCGGGGTGGGGGGGTCCCGTGGTGCCCCGGCTGGTGCTGGCTGCCCGCACGGGACCCCGGCCGGCGTCCCCGCGGCGGCACTCAGCTGTCCCCCCGTGTCCCCCCCGGCCGCGTCAGGTGCCAAGGTGGGGCTGATGTCACCGTAACCGGAGCTGATGTCACCGTAACCGGAGCCGGCCCTGCCGCAGCTGTCACCGGCACCCGCTTTGATTCGGGGTCCCCTTCCCACCGCCCCCCGCGGGGGACAGGGCTGCGGGGGGGGGGGGGGCAGCGAGGCGGCTCCGGGCCTTAAAACGCAACTTTCTGCCCCAGAACGGGGCCGCGAGGTGATGGGGCAGCGGGGGACGGGTCCCCTCGGAGCCCGGGACCGGGACACCAGCCGGACGGACACACGGATGGAGGGACGGACGGGGCCCCCGGGCCAGCTGCTGCTGCCAGGCACGCGGGGCTGCCGGTTCAAGGCCCCCGCCGGGGGGGGGGAGCGCCGTGCCCGGGTTTTCCGGGCCGGTTCGGATGGCAGCGGCAGGAAGCAGCTGTCCACGCGGCCACCTGGCCCCGCGCGGCGTCCCTGTCCCCATCCCCTGCCGTCCCCCCGCGCCGCCGGGCTGCACCCCGGGGGGGGGGGGGGGGCAGAGCACGGGGGCCCCGTCGCAAAGACCGTGGGTTTGTCCCCAAACTGGGGGCCACGGGGACCCATCCCTGAGCCACCAGCCCGCCGGGCCGCCGCCGCTTCCCGCCGGCTCGGGTGTCCCGGCTCCTCCCGCGCCGCCTCCGGTTACCGGCTCCGCTTACAGCTGCTGTTTATAGCCCCCGGCCTCGGCCTCAGCCCCCCCCCGCCAGCGGGCCCAGGCGTCCAGCCCCCCCGGCAGGGTTTGGAGCATCTCTGAGCATCACCCCAAATATTTGGGGCTTTGGGGACAGGGGGGACCGCAGGGGCATTTGGGGGTGCTGAACCCCCCCTCGCCCCCAGCAGCCCCCCCCCTTGGGACACGTGTCCCCGTGTCCCCTGCTCCCGCGATCGGCGGCCGGGGGCGAAGAAAATCCCTCGGAGCAGAGTGCCTCGCTCGAAGGGCGTCCGAGCGCTGCCGACAGCGAGCGGGTGACGAGCGGTGCCCCGACGCGCGGCCGGGCAGGGGGGCAGCGTCCCCGCCTCGTGCCTCGGTCTCCCCCGCGCCGTGGGAGCTGCGGGGACCCCGGCGTCCGGGCGGGAACCCTGCGATACCAACCCGGCACATGCAATCCCCATTCCGGGTGCAAACCCTGCAATAACAACCCCGCTCCGGGTGCAAACCCTGCGATACCAACCCGGCACGTGCAATCCCCATTCCGGGTGCAAATCCTGCAATAACAACCCTGCTCCGGGTGCAAACCCTGCAACAACAACCCGGCACGCGCAATCCCTGCTCCGGGTGTGAACCCTGCAATACCAACCCGGCACGCGAAACCCCAATCTGGGTGCAAATCCTGCAATAACAACCGGCCACGTGCAAACCCTGCTCCGGGTGTGAACCCTGCAATAACCAACCCCGCTCCGTGCAGGAACCCTGCAACAACAACCCAGCACGTGCAAACCCCGCTCCGGGTGCAAACCCTGCAATAACAACGTGCAATCCTCGCTCCGGGCGGGAACCCGGCGACACCAGCCCGGCGCGCCGCAGCCCGTCATCAAGGCCACCCCGCAGCCGGCAGCCGACACGCGTAATTGCCGCCTCGGGCAGCAGCCCGGCGCTAACGAAGCAGCCCTGCAATAACAGAGCCGCCCGCCGCCACGGAGGGGGCAACCCCGCAGCACCCCGCGGCCAGCTGCCCCCGGGGGGGGACACGCTAATGCTCGGCCCCCTCGGCCTCCTCTTCGCCCTAACGAGGTTTATTTGCCGTTTGCTCCGCGGCCTCTCCCGCGTTTCCGCCGCGCCGGGACGCGCTCGGCTGTCCGGCTCCGTTTGGGAATGCGTTACCTCTGATCGCTCCGAGCCCGGCGCCTCGGTTGGAATCGGCTACACTTCGAAACAACTTATTGGGAGTTAAATAAGATTAAAGAGCTGCTCGGCTCCCGCAAAGCCGTGCGCCGGCGGCGGTGGGGGCACGGGAGAGGCCGGGGAGCCCCGGGGAGCTGCTGCATCCTGGCGCGGCAGCGGGTTCGAATGCGGCTCCCAGGGTGAGGGACGGCGCCGGAGCCAGGATCCGGCCTCGCCGAGCCCCGGAGCGGCCACGCTGCCGGGATGAGGATGCTGGCGCCCGCCCCGGCCTCCTCCCACGCAAGCGGCTCACCCGGGTGGGAAGCGGATCGCCGGGGTGCCACCGCCGCCGTCGAAGCCTCCCGGCCTCACACCCACTGCCCGAGCCGCCGGCTCGTGGCCCCTTCCCGGCTCGGGGGATGCCAACGGCGGCAGACAAAGGGCTATTGTTCGCCGAGCCGCCGCCGCCACCGCGCTCGCTGCCTCGCCGGAAGGTCGGGCGCTTCCTCGCCGCCCGCGAAACGGCTCCTCGGTGGCCGGACGGGAGGTGCGGGAGGTGCTGCCGCGCTCGTCCCTGCCCCGCGGCCTCCACGGCGGGTTGGCTGAGTTGGGCGGCCACCAGCCCTGAACATACTCGCCCGGCCCCGAGCATCCTTCCAGGGCCCTGAGCATCCCCCCATGGCCCCGAGCATCCTTCCACGGCCCTGAGCATCCCCCTGCAGCCCCAGGTATCCTGCTGAGGCCCCGAGCATCCTCCACTGGCCCCAAACATCCCCCCGCGGCCCCTGAGCATCCTCCCCCGGCCCTAAACAATCCCCCATAGCGCCAAGCATCCTCCCTTGGCCCCGAGCATCCTTCCACTGCCCTGAGCATCCTCCCCTGGCCTTGAGCATCCTCCTACAGCCCCGAGCATCTCCCCATGACCCCAAGCATCCTCCCTTGGCCCCGAGCATCCTTCCACGGCCCCGAGCATCCTCCCCTGGGCCCGAGCATCCTCCTACAGCCCTGAGCATCTCCCCATGACCCCAAGCGTCCTCCCCTGGCCCTGAGTATCCTCCCCACGGCCTTGAGCATCCTCCTCGGGCCCCGAACATCACCCCATAGCCTTGAGCATCCTCCCCTGGCCCCGAGCATCCTCCTGTGGCCCCGAGCATCCCCCCATGACCCCGAGCATCCCCCCGCGGAGGGCAGCAGCTCGCGGCGGCCCCGCCGTCGCCGGCGCGGGGGGCACACGGCAGACGCACGGGGAGCAGGTTGCTAAGGGCCCAGGAGCGGCGGCGAAAAAAAAGAAAAAAGGAAAAAAAAAAAGATGATCGATTCCCGCTTCCGGGGGAGGAACTGTTCAAAGGCAGCGCGAGCCTTTGAGGAGGGTTTCAAAGGGCCGGGGGAGCGGCGGCGCGGGGCGGCCTTGGGGTGCGGGGCGTGCACGCGTGTGTGCACACAGGTGCGAGCGTCTGTGCAGGGCTGGCACGTGTGGGCACGCGTGTGCGGGCCTCTGCGTGCACCGCGGTGTCGTGTGTGTGCAGGTGTGTGCGCAGGTGTCTGCGGCGTGCATGCGGCTGTCCTGTGTGTGCACACGTGTGCATGTGTGTGCGAGTGTGCACAGGGCTGCTGTGTGTGCGTGTGTGTGTGTGTGAGTGTGCACAGGGCTGCTGTGTGTGCAGGCGTGCACAGGAATGCTGTGTGTGCATGCATGTGTGTGTGAGTGTGCACAGGGCTGCCGTGTGTGCACACACGTGTGAGTGTGCACAGGAATGCCGTGTGTGCATGCATGTGCGTGTGTGCACAGCGCTGCCGTGTGTGCATGCACATGTGAGTGTGCACAGGAATGCCGTGTGTGCATGCATGTGCGTGTGTGCACAGCGCTGCCGTGTGTGCATGCACATGCGAGTGTGCACAGCGCTGCTGTGTGTGCATGCACATGTGAGTGTGCACAGGGCTGCCGTGTGTGCACACGTGTGTGAGTGTGCACAGGGCTGCCGTGTGTGCATGCACACGCGTGTGAGTGTGCACAGGGCTGCCGTGTGTGCACACACGTGCATACACGTGCACACGCGCGGGGGCTGCCCCATGCCCGGCCGGCGGCTCCGCGCTGGGCACCGTCCCCGGCGGGTGGTGGGTGCCGCCGGGGCGGGGGGGGCGCAGAGCGGAGCCCCCCCGGCAGGGCCGCGGGCAGCCCCCCGGCACCGGCGAAGCCCCGGGGAGGCAGCCGGGCCGCAGCCGCCGGGAGCAGTGGCCGGGGCGGGGGGGGAGCTGCAGGCACGGCACGGCGGGCAACGCGAGCGCTTCCTGACCCCCCCAGGGCTGAGCCCCCCCGCGCACCGGCCCCCCGGGCCCGCAGCAGCCCCATGAGCCGCCTCCAGCATCACCCGTTTGGGCCCGAAACGGGGGCTAAAACGCCCGGGGCCTTCGCCATCAGTGTCTCAACAGGGCCCGGCCTCAGCCGGCACCGGGCGCTCCAGGCCAGGCGGCACCGGCCGGGTGGGGGGGTCGCCTGCCCCGCGCCGGGGGGGCCCCAGGGACCCCGCAGCCCGCGGCGGATGGGGAAACTGAGGCACGTGGGGAGGCAGCGGCGCAGCCAAGGTCACCGGCGGAGCCAGGGCGCAGCGGTCCCCACGGCCTGCCCGGGGCCTCGCAGCGGCCAGGGTGGGGGGGCACGTGGGGGGGTCTGCGCCCCGCATGCCCAGTGCCCCCCCGGCCCCCCCGGCAACGGCGGGGAAAACTTCTGGCCCCTGTGAGCTCCGGACGCCCGTGCCGGGGGGCTGCCCCCCCCCGCCCCAACCCCTTTTGGGGGGGGGGTCACCCCTCTCCGAGCTGGGTGCTCCCCTCCCCCCCGCCGTTCAGGCTGCTCTGACAGTGCCCCCCCCCATCTCTGCCACTTCCCATCAGCACCAGCCGCCCCAGCGCGAGCGGAGGCTGCGCGGGGGGGGCAGACACCAGCCCCCCCAGGTCCCCTTTCTGACCCCCCCCCAAAACACAGGCCGCGGCTGGTTCCCGAAGGGGGTGGCAGAGCTCCCCCCCCCCAACTTGCCTCTGCTCCGTGCTGCCGGCGGTGGGGGGGCCGCGGCGCTTGGCACCCTGCGGCCCGGGCTGCGGAGCGGGGGGCTGCGGAGCGGGGGGGGGGACCCCGGGGCCGGGGGGGGCAGGGGTGGCTGGGGGAGGGCTGGGGGCGCCGGGGGAGCTCCGGGGTGCGGGAGCAGGGTGCCGGGCCGGGGATGGGGGTGCAGGATGGGGGTGCCGGGGGGGGGCAGGGGGCAGGATGGGGGGGCCGGGGGGGGGCCGAGGTGCCGGGGGGGAGCGCGGTGCGGGACCGGGGCGCTGGCAGGGACTGCGGGGCGCTGGGGGGGGGGGCGGGGGCGCGGGAGCGAGGTGCTGGGGGGGGCGGGGGGCAGGATGGGGGCGCGGGGGGGGAGCGGGGTGCGGGGGGGGCCGGGGGCGGCGGGGCCCCCCCGCCCGTGACCCTTCAAGGTTCCGCCCGCTCCGCCCGGCGAGAGCCGCTAACAAAAGCGCCGCTTCCCAATGCAGCAGCGGCAGCGGCCGCCGCGGGGGGGGCCTTTTCCCGGCTTCTCCCCCTCCCTTCTCCGTCCCCCCTCCCGCGGCCGCAGCGGCCCCCCCGGCTGCATCGCCCCCTCCCCACCCCGCCGGCGAGGGGACAAAGTTTGCACCGATTCCGGCGGAAAAATGAGGAATCAAAAAAAAAAAAAAAAAACGGGTGTGGGGGGGGGGGAGCCGCGGGGCAGCCCCTCCCGGGGGGGGGGGGGGGGCAGGGGGCCGCGGCCGCGCTCTTACCTGCCGCTGCGGGGGGGCCGCGGCCGCGCGCACCTGCGGCCGGCGGCAGCGCGGCGAGCCCGCTCGGCCCGGCCCCGTGCGCGCCGCCGCCGCGGGAGGCGGCCGGGCCCCGAGCCGGGGCGGGGCGGGCCGGGGGGCGGCCCCGCTGCCCGCCCGGGGCCCCCGCGCCGCGCCCGGGGGGGGGGGTGGGGGGGGGCTCCGCGCTCCGGCCCCGCCGCCGCCGCCGCCGCCGCCGCCAGCTCCCGGCAAAACCAGGGCCGGAGCCCCCGCCGCGCCCGGAGCCGGCTCCCCGCCCCCCCCTCCCCGCCCCCCCGCCGCTGCTGCTGCCCGGGGGGGGTGCAGAGCCCTCCGCGGCGCTGCGGGCGCCCTGCGACCCCCCCGCCCCCAAATAAGGGGCTTTTCCCCTCCTGCCATCACACCCCCAGCCCGCTGCCTCAGTTTCCCCCCTGCCAAAGGGCTCCCGGCCCCCTTCCCGGCACGGAGGGGCACCGTGACCCCCCCATCTCCCCCCCCTTTGCCATCCCTGGCACCGGGGGGGGGTGGCGTGACCCCATCCCCCTTCCCTGCCTCAGTTTCCCCCCTGCCAAAGGGCTCCCGGCCCCCTTCCCGGCACGGAGGGGAGGCGTGACCCCCCCATCCCTGCCTCAGTCCCCCCCCCTTTGCCATCCCTGGCACCGGGGGGGTGGCATGGCCCCATCCCCCTTCCCTGCCTCAGTTTCCCCACCAGCACCCGGGGCGCGGGGCGGCCTGCAGTGTGCCGGGTGCCGAAATGGGGGGTGCCGGTCCCCGAGGCTGGGGCGGGTGCCGGGTGACCCCCCCCCCCCCCCCGCAGGCCCCCTCGCAGGGTCGCGGGGCGCCGGGGGCAGAGCCGGCCCGGCCGAGCAGCTCGCCGCCTCGCCGTGCCGTGCAGCGCCGTGCACCGCCGCGCTCTCCCCGCCGCCATCCCCGAGCCCAGCCGGGCGCCGCGCTCCCCTCCGCCATCTGCTCCCGAGCCTCTTTTAGCTGAACTTTCCCAGGGAAAAAAATCACGGCAGTCAGAAATAAACCCGCGCTCCCCCCTGCGCCGGCCCGAGGCAGATGCTTGGCCGGGAAAATTTCGGCACCGGGGGGGGGGGCGAGCGGCGGCTCCGCAGTGGCAGCCCGAGACGGGGGTGTCGGGACGCATCGCCCGCGGCCGCGGCAGATGCTCGGGGTCCTGCGGGTGCCTCCGAGCGCCCCGGGCTGCGGGAGGCATGGGGGGCCGGGGGGCACGGGAATGAGGTTGGCATGGGAATGATGCTGGCGCGGGAGCAAGGTTGGCGCGGGAGCCAGGCTGGTGTGGGAACGACATTGGCGCGGGAGCCGGGGGACACGGGAGCCAGGCTGGCGCGGGAATGATGTTGGCGCGGGAGCCGGGGGGATGCGGGAGCCGGGGGGCACGGGAGCGAGGTTGGCGCAGGAGCCAGGCCGGCATGGGAATGATATTGGTGTGGGAGCGAGCCTGGCGCAGGAATGACGTTGGCGCGGGAATGACGTTGGCGCGGGAGCGATGTTGGCGCGGGAGCCAGGCCCGAGGCCGCCTGTGCCGCCGAGGCTGGTGCCGCATCCCTCCTCCTCCTCCTCCTCCTCCTCCCTTGGGGGCCGCCGCGGGATTAATTCGGATCCGTGCGGCACCCCGGATGGAGAGCGGTGCCCACTGGGGCGCCTCCGGGCTGCCCCCCCCAAAAAAACCTCCGGCCCGGCGGGAAGCGAGGCGCTCGGTCCCGCGAGCCTGGAAAGCGGGCGGCTTCGGCCGCCGGTGATTCACGTCCTGCTGCCGGCCGGTGCCCGGCGGAGCTGGGGACAGCGGGGGGCCGAGGAACCGTCCCCGGGGTGCCACCGCGGGGACACCGCCACTGCGGGGACACTGTCACCGTGGGGGACACTGTCACCGTGGGGGACACCGCCACCGTGGGCAGCGGCCGCGATTTGCGGGGGACGTATTGATCCCCGCGGGCGAGGGGAGCGGACGGAGGGGGCGGCTCACTGCTGTCACGAGCTGCGTCCGTCGGGCGCCGCGCGCTCGGCACCGCCGCGGCTGCCTCTCCGGAGGCGCGTGCAGGCGCGGGTGCATCCGTGCTCGTGCGGGCGGGTGCATGCATGGGTGCGTTTGCCCCCGTGCACGTGCCCCCGCGGTGCACGCAGGCGGGTGGGCTGGGCGGGGAGGGGGGGGGCTGGCCGCCCACCCCCGGCGACACAGGCCGCCTTTCACCGCGCTGCCAGCGCCTCCCACCTGGGCCGGGAGCTGGGCCGG
The DNA here is from genome assembly GCF_036370855.1 of Dromaius novaehollandiae. Taxonomy (NCBI): domain Eukaryota; kingdom Metazoa; phylum Chordata; class Aves; order Casuariiformes; family Dromaiidae; genus Dromaius; species Dromaius novaehollandiae. The sequence continues at coordinate 3,373,764 of NC_088122.1, read as the reverse complement.
GGCCCAGGCGGCGGCAGCCCCCGCGCCACAGAGCCGCCTTTGTGCCGCGGGGGGCCGCGAGCGTGCGGGGGGGGTGTGAGTGTGTGCATGTGGGGGTGGCCGTGCGCCTTTTCGGGGGGGGGTGGCACGCGCGTGCTTGCCGGCAGCTTTGCGCTGGGGGATGCAGATTGCGCGAGCGTGTGCGCTGGCATTGATGGCACGTGTGTGCGTGCGAGATGGGGCCGTGAGTTTGTGCGCCGGCTTGGGGTGTGCACACGCGTGTGCAAACGGGCATGCGTGTGTGTGCATGCACGTGCGTGTGCATGCACGTGTGCATATGGGCATGCATGTGTGCGTATGTGCATGTGTGTGCTTGCACGCGCGTGCATTTGCACTGCATCCTGTCTACCAGCAGCATCTCAAGCCCCTCTCCCAGCCCCGAACCTTGCACGAGCCCCCAGCCCGTCCCCAAAGCGCCCCGCGGCAGTGCTGCCGCCCCGGCAGGGCCCCGGCGTCCCCCGGGCGGCCTCCCCCCCGCGCCGGCACCTGCGGCAGGCCAGCGCCGTGCCCAGCCCCGCGTGGCAACGCCATGGCGTTCGGGGAGGAAGAGCCGTAATTAAGTTAATTTGCACATGCAAATCAGCCGCGGTTGGAATCTGTTAATTTTATAATTTGATGTTTAATGTACATATCTGCTGTGTTTTCCCAGCCAGAAACCCAACATTTTCTGGGTGCTAATGACGGGGCTGGGTGCCGGGGCGGGTGTGGGGCACCCCCGGCTGCGCGGAGGCCGGGGCTCGCGGGGGGCAACGGGGCCGGGCGATGCTGGCGCCGCCGGGATGCGGGCAGTGGTGAGCTGAGACCTGGCGACTCGTGACACCCAAGGGCCGGGCACGAAGCTGGGCCGGGGCAGGGAAGTGCTGGGGGGCGGCTGAGCTGCCACCACCGTGCAACCCCCCCCGCCTCGGTGTGCAAACCTGCCACTGCAGCGTGGGGGGGCCAAGGCTCCATCCAGCTGCTCTTGTTGCCCCCAGCTCTGCCGTCCAGATGTTCTCCCCAGGAGCCCAGGGCTTCCCAGCTGTGCTCCTGCTGCCACCTCTGGGCCCTCCGTCCAGATGTTCTGCCCAGGAGCCCAGCTGCTCCCTATCCAGATGTTCTCCCACCCAGCTCTGCCCTGTCCAGCTGGTCTCCCATCCAGCTGCTCCCATCCAGCTGCTCCCCACCCAGATGTTCTCCCACCCAGATCTGCCCTGTCCAGCTGCTCCCCACCCAGATGTTCTCCCACCCAGATCTGCCCCATCCAGCTGCTCCCCATCCAGGGTCTCCATGCAGCTCTTCTCCCACCCATCCAACCCATGCAGCTCTTCTCCTGTCCAGCTGCTCCCCATGATCCCATTCCAGCTGTTCTCCGCACCAGCCTAGGGCTCTCCTCATCCAGATGTTGCCCCCATCTCTCCCAGTCCAGCTGTTTCCACCCTGCCCTTCTCCCCTGGTGCAGGCTCCCTCACTGCGGCCCCCCCGCCCGCGGTCCCCGGCGGCCCCCGCTCCCCCAGCCCCATCCCCGCGGCCCCCCGCCCGCCCCACTCCCGCCCCCGGCCTCCCGCCGAGCCGCCGGTATTTTTAACCTCCCGCCGCTCCGTTTCTATGAAAGCCAGTGACTTTCACAACCTCCTTTTTATAACTCGGAGACTTTCTGTCCTCCTCCTCCTCTCCCGGGCGATGGAAGGATGCCGGGGCCGCCGGTCGCGCCGCATCTTCTGCATCTTCCATCGCCTTCGGTCGGGGCTTTTCGGCCCCGTTGGCGGCTCCGGCCGAGCGGGCGCTCGGCTCCCCGGGCAGCCGCGGCCAAAGAGGCTCCGCGGCGGCGAGGAGGCAACGAAACGATTCACTCGACGCTCTGCAGTAAACAAACAGCCCTAAATGGTTAAAAACCCGATTAGCTTGTAAAAATCTGGCCATTTCTCGCCTTTGAAAGCCTGGAGTTTAGGTCGATTCTCTCCCGGCCTTAATATGTGGTTTTTACCTCGCCGGCGTTGCCGCTGGGGGGGAAACACCTTGCTTTTAATTAATAACGGCATGGTAAAGAGCAGCCGGCACGCTGCTCTGCCGGCATCCCGGCCCCCCCGCCGCCCCGGCCGCCACCGACGGGGCTCCGGGCGCCTCCGCCGAAATGACAGATCCCGGCTCTCCCGGGAGGCATCCGCGCCGGCTCCGGCGGCAGCGGTAATTAGACGGCGGCTGCAACGATGAGAAGATCCTTGCGCGCTTTGAGGCCGAGCCTTTGAAGCCGCGAACGCGGCGGAGGCGGCATCCGCGCGAGGAGCTGCGGGGAGCGAGCGGCAGCGCGCCGCTCCGGTGGGGGTCCCTGCGGAGGAGCCGGGAGCGTCGCCCGGCCGGTGCCGCTCCGTGCCCCGCAGCCGAGCCCGACCCCGCTGCCGCCTTTCGGCTCCGGCATCTCCTCTCCCTCCCGGCTCCTTGGGCCGGGGTGGAGATTTTGCCGGCTTGCAATTCAGAGAAATAAATAAGGAGCGAGAAGGAGCTGCTGGCGCTCGGCTTGGAGCCGAGGCCGGGAAAGGCGGCAGCGGGAGCCGGCCCCGGCGCGGGGCTGCTCAGGGACCGGGTACGGTGCCGGCCCCGCGGTTCAGCCAGAGGTTAACGCGGCCCCGCGGAGGCGCCGGGAGCGGGGCCGCTCCAGCTGCGAGCATCTGGAGCATCTGGAGCCTCCGGAGCCTCTGGAGCATCTGGAGCCTCTGGAGCATCCAGAGCCCCGCGGAAGGGCATTGGTTAGCGGCAGGGATTTCCCGAAAGGCCCCGCTCAACGCGGGGTGAAAAGCGCCTGCAGCGAGCTGGGAAAGCCGGGCCGGGGAGCAGCCGAGCCCGCTGCCGCGCTGCGCCGAGCACCCGCCCGGCACCCCCGAACCTGCCTGGGGGCCGCGCTGAGCACGCACCCCTACCTCGGGGTGTGCACACACGCGTGTGCATGCGCTCACAGCTGCACATGTGCAAAGCCAGATGTGCACACACTCATGCATGCACACATGTGCAAAGCCACGCGTGCACACGTGCACACACACACGTGCACACACTCGCACATGCACACGTGTGCAAGGGGCTGGGGCACCCGGAGGCCCAACTCGGTATTTCTGGATGGTCCTAGGGGACATGAGGGAGCCCGCGGCAGAGCCAGGTGCAGCCCAGGTCCCCACTGGAGGGACCTCTACAGGGAGGAGGAAGATGAGGTGGAGGAGGCTGGTTCCGGCACCCGGCAAGGACGCTGCTCCCGGACGGAGCCGTAGCACCGGGAAGCCAGTGGGACAGCCGGGTGCCGGCGGGAGCAGAGCAGCAGCTCAGCACAGGGGTAATTAGCAGCTCGCATCAGAGCTGCTCATTAGGGGCTAGTGCACCCCCCCCCCCCCCGTGCAATTAGTCACTAAGTAACACGCAGATATTTACACCCCGACGAGGCGCCGGGGCTGGGGTCCGTGGCCTGGCTGTCGGGGTGCTGCGTCGGCACGTGGCTGCGAGCCGGAGCTCGCCGGCGGGACGGCACCCATGGGTGCTCCCGGTGGCTGGAGCCTGGGAGAGAGCAGCCAGCCCAGGAGCTGCTCCGGTGGGAAATGCTCCCTCTTCCCGATCACCCCACCCTAATTAATTGCTTTAATTAAGGAAACCATTTCCACTCCCGACCGCCTTTTGCCTGCAGAAACGCCGCTAATTACAGCACAGAAAACGCACAGCGGCTTCTCCAGCAGCCAGGAGGGTAAAAATACCCAGGGAGATAAAGTGGGTGACAAAGGCGAAGCACCGTCAGCAGGCGCAGGGCCCTGCTTGGGGGCTCTGGGGGGAGCCGCACGGGGGGCCCGTCCAGCGCCCATGGGTGCTAATGAGGCGCCCTTCATTACCCCGTCGCCCTGCCTGATCACGGGGCCTGAAACAGGAGGTTTGCACGTGTATCGGGCTGTAACGACTGCCTAATGCGGCCACTCTGGCACCGGCAGCGGCTCCCGCGGTGATTTGGCTCTGCCGCTAACAGGTTTCGTGAAATTTAACGGGCGACCGAATCTGCCCCCCAAATCCGAGCGGCTCCGCGGGCCCAACTCGAGCGGCCGCCGGAGCATCCATGGCCGGAGCATCCCCAGCCCCGGCTCCTCCGGACCCTCCGGCGGCGACCGATCCGGAGGAGCCGCTTCAGAAACATCCGTCTTTATTAGCAGCTGCTCAACATCTCCCGGAGGGACCATAACGGAGCGAAGCGACTTAATCAAAGTCGGGCGGCAAAGTGCGGGCGAGCGCGGCCCCCGGCTCGCCGGACCCCCCCCCCCCCCGCACCCCCCGGGCTTTCCCGCGGCTCCCAGCGAGGCAGTGCGCTGCCGCTCTAGCTGCGCCATTAGGCCCGTAATTGAGCCTAACGAGCATCGTCTAAAGTTTCCGTCTCGGCGAGCAGCGCGGGGCCTCCCGGGGAGCGGCGGTGCTCTCGGCCGCGCGGGAATGCTGATCGGGAACGCCGATCGGAGCCGGTGGGGCTGCACGGGAATGCCGATCACCAGGGCCAGGCGGCCCGGCAGCTCCTCCACCCATCCCTGCGCCGTCTGTGCCCCCCGGCTCCGTCTGTCCGGCCGCCCATCCGTCCCACGGCGCTGGGGATGCGGTTGGAGGCACCTGCTCTCCCCAGGCTCCCTCTGTGCCTGTGCATCTCCTCTCCTCGTGCTCCTGTGTCTCCATGCTTACGTGTCCCCGTGCTCCCTTTGTCCCCGTGCTCCCTCCATCCCCGTGATCCCATGTCCCCATGCTCCCTTGTCCCTGTGCTCCCGTGTCCCCATGCTCCCTTGTTCCCGTGCTCCCGTGTCCCCCTGCTCCCTCCCTCCCGGCGCTTGCTGGTCCTCCTGCTCCCTCTGCCCCGTGGTTGCCTGTCCCTGTGCTCCCTCCGTCCCCACGGCTGCTTGTCCCCGCGCTCACATGTCCCCGCGCTCCCTCCGTCCCCAAAGCCCCTTGTCCCCGCGCTCCCCCGTCCCCGCGGTGCCTTGTGCCGCTGCTCCCCTGTCCCCACGCTGCCCGCCCCGACACCCGGGTGATGGGCGCACGCCGGGGGCTCGCGGGTGGCAGGAGACAGCACGGCGGAGGGGGTCCCAACCCGGGGGGCACCGGCACGGGGGGGGGCCGCATGCCGAAATCCAGAACGCAGGCGTGGGGAGGGTGTCCCCGCTGCGGCTGGGGCCGGGGCTCACACAGCCACTCGCCCAGCAACCGCGCGGCCCGCGGCACCCGCCGCCCCCGGAGCCCCCGGAGCGTTGGAGCACGCACGCGGCCCGGCTCCGAGGCCGGGAAAGCGCCGGGAGCACGGCGCTGCCGGGGCTCCATCGCTCCGCGGGGATTACGAGTGAAGCAGCAGCTCCCCAACCGTTAAATCAGAACGCGACTGATTGGAAGCAACAACGACCAAACCACAAAAAATAAAAAAAAAAGGAGGAATTTTCTCCTCCGCCCCGGAGCAGGGCCAGGGCATCCTCGGGGGCCGTGCGGGGCGGGGGGACGCCCGTCCTGCACGACCCCCCGGTGAGCACGGCGGATCCGGCCGGAGCCGCGGAGGGGTCGGGGCACGGCGGGAGCTCGTGCGGCCGCGGGACGGTGGCACCGGCCGGGGGTCTCCGTGTGTCCGAGGGGGCCAGCGGCCGCCGGCAGCTCCCAGCCCAGCCGCGGAGCCGGCAGGGCCTTGCTCCAGGCTGGCGTTTGCTTTTTTTTTTGCAGCGAGACAATAAACTCGGCTCTTTTCATTCGAAGCCAAGCTGCGATGCTGCAGCCCGAAGGGGGGTTTTCTATGGGGCGTTTCAGCTCTCCGAGCCTCCCCCATCCCCCCCCCCCCGTTTTTCCCCCCTCCTCCCTTACATTATGGTCAGCTTTTAAACAAAGAGCACTGCTTGGAAATGGGCTCCGTTTGTAAAAAAATCATTGGAATAACATTTTTCTGGCAAAGCGGCTCACGTTGTTTTTTAAAAGCTGCATAGAAATAGCTCGGCGCTCCCCGCTCCCTCCCGCACGCCGGGCTCGCGGCCACCGCCAGATCCCCGGAGATTCTGGTGCTTTTCCCGCCTTGCTCCCAAGTGCCCCTTTTTCTGGGGATGAATTCCCGCGGGGAGGCCGGCTCCATGGGCGCGATCCCTTGGCATGGGAGTGCCGACCTTCCCGGCTTGCTTTGGCTCCGGCTCGCCGTGACGGATGCTGCTGGCCGCAGCTGAGATTTGGGAAAGAAGAACAACTTCCCAGGCTGCTGCTGGCTTGTCCCGACTCCCTTGGCCGGGAAAACCCCGTTGCAGCGAGCGGAGGGAGACGGCTCCCACGCGGCCCCGCCGTGCCGGGGATCCCGGTGCTGCAGAGAGGCCGCTCATGGCCCTTGGGTTCGTGCTGGGTGTTTGGATCCGTAAGGAATTGCCCTGCCCCGGAGAGGTCAGGACCCCGCGTGCTCGGAGCTGTATGCTCCCCCGCGGCAGCCCAGCTCCGCATCCCCGGTTTTACAGGCTCCATGGACACAAAGGGGCAAAAAATGGGCCAAAAAGGGGCGAAATTCAGTGCAGTGAAGCGAAGCTGCTTGCAAGTCTCTTTGCCAGATAAGGCAGGTATCCCCCAAACCGGCCCCCGTGCTCCTCTGCCTCCCTCCCCAGCTCTGCAAGGCCCATCCCCATCGCTGCCAGCCCCACGTTGCACTGGGACCATCCCCATCACCCCCAGCCTGGCGTCGGACCGGGACCATCCCCATCACCCCCAGCCTGGCGTCGGACCGGGACCATCTCCATCACCCCCAGCCTGGCATCGGACTGGGACCATCCCCATCACCCCCAGCCTGGCGTCGGACTGGGACCATCTCCATCGCCCCCAGCCTGGTGTTGGACTGGGACCATCCTCATCACCCCCAGCCTGGCATCGGACTGGGACCATCCCCATCACCCCCAGCCTGGCGTCGGACTGGGACCATCTCCATCTCTCCCAGCCTGGTGTTGGACTGGAACCATCTCCATCACCCCCAGCCTGGTGTTGGACTGGGACCATCCCCATCACCCCCAGCCTGGTGTTGGACTGGGACCATCCCCATCTCTCCCAGCCCCATGTTGCGCTGGGACCATCTCCATCACCCCCAGCCTGGCACTGGAGCAGGACCATCTCCATCATCCGCAGCCCCAAGTCAGACTGGGACAACCTCCATCGCTCCCAGCTCCACGTTGGACCAGGACCACCTCCACGACCCCCAGCCCGTGCCGGACCGCAGCCTCCCACGCCTGGGTGCTGCAGCAGCCCTGGCACCCGCGGGAGAGCGGCAGCGGGGGCCTTGCGCCGCGCAGATCAAGAGGGAAGCGATCAAAGGAGGCATGTGGGTGACAGCCGGCAACCCCGTCACCCTGGAGACGGGAAGCAAATATTTGGGCTAATAGCGCTCTCGGGGAGCGGGGCCGGGCGCTTCCCATTGTACGGCCACAATAGCGAGCGGCAGCCGCCCGCCGATCCCCTCGCCCGGCTTCATTAGGCAGCACCGGCACGGGGGGGGGGCTCCGGGCACCCGCGGGTTCGTTAGGAAATCGGCCATTAGCCAGCGCCGGCTCCATCGGAGGGATGCTCTGCCGGAGGGATGCTCCGCCGCAGGGATGCTCCGCCGCAGGGATGCTCTGCCGCAGGGATGCTCCACTGCAGGGATGCTCCTCCGTAGGGATGCTCCGGGGCCGGCGGGGCATCGCGCTGCGGGAGAGGCGGCAGCGTTTTGATGCAAGGGGCTGCATGTACCCTGCGATGAGCCCCCCTCCCTCCGGTGCAAACGGGCCCCAACCGCCCCCCCGCCAGCGCCGCGCTGGAGTGACACGGAGGGAAATCGGCCTGAGCGAATGAGGTCACCTGCCATATAAAGAACCCGCGGGGCGTGCACGCTGCCGTGCGCCCCCCCCCAGCCTCCCCTCCCTGCCCGTGCATGCCCTGGGGGCCAGGAAAGGGTGAGAACAAGGAAAAACACCCCAAAAAGCCGCCTGGAGAAAGCTCCCCCGCGGTGGCTGCTCCGGGAGGAAACGGGCCCTGCTCCGAAGGGGATCCCGTTTGCTGCCCGGTGCCGGATGGTGGTGCCCCCCCCGGCAGCTGCTGCCCCACTCGGGCTGTGGCTCAATGGGGGTTTTGTGGCCAGGAGGCAGGTGAGGGAGCGGAGGAAGGTCGGGGCTGGCGGGGCGCCGATGGCAGCCGCCAGCACCCCGGCCCGGATTAGAGCCCGGAGAAAGGGCTGCAGTGTGGCGCCAGCAACTGCTCTGACCCCCCCGCGGGGCCGGTGGTGGCGGGGGGGGCCACGACACAGCTGCGGGCAGCTGCCCCATGCCACCGTCACCCGGCCGGCCACCGCTGCACCGAGCTGCCCGGCCTCTGCACTTCATCCAGCCGCGGGGCGCGAGGGAGCCGCAGCCCCCAAACGCGGCGGGAGGAGGGCGCGAAGCCGTCCCACCACCCGCTGCCGATCCCAGGGATCAGCGGGACCTTCCCGGCCTCGGCCAGCGCTGCGGCTGATTAAACCTGTGCCGACGGCTCCTTCGGCCTCGGCCGCTGCCAGCAGCACAGCGGCGATAACGGGCCCCGTTAGCACGAAACGCCAGCTCGGAGCCCGGCCAGCGATGGGGCGGATTAAGTGGCTGGCTTCTCCTGCTAATTAATAATCCACTTGATTAAGGACTGCCAGTCAGTATGTCACCGGCGGGAGGCCCGGCTGTGCAGCCGCGGAGCTGGGGACGGCACTGCACGCTGGTGCGGGGCTGGCTGGCACCCGCGGCTTCGGCCACGTCCCCCGGCACCCTCCTCCTCCTCCTCTGCCTGGGCCACGGAGCTGGCACCCGCGTGCTCTCCTCCTCCCCCAGTAAGCGACTGGGGGAAACTGGGAGAAGCAGTGGCCAGGTGCGTGTGCCCGCAGGATGCTCCCGCTGCGCCGGGGGATCCCGGCACCCCGAGGGCCGGAGGCACAGGGAGGCCATGGAGCAGGCGAGGAGGAGCCCGAAGCCCCAGTGCGGGGATGGACCCCCCCAGGGCGTGGGGAAAGCCGGATGCCTCCTCCACGACCCACCGAGGAAGAGCATCACCTCCATCCCGGCACGCGGCTCTGGCGACGCAGCATCCCGGCTATCCGGCTCCACCAGAGCATTTTGCAGAGCAATAAACCCCGGGATGCCCAGGATGCACGGGCAAAGCAGCCGGCAGCGCGGTTTTGGCTGGCAGATCTAACGGTTACGCTGGGGCCGCGATGCCGCGGTCCCTTCCCGAGGCCGGGAGCCAAGACAGGAGCTGCACCACCGCCTCGCCGGGGCTTTCCAGGGCCTTTCCGCTCCCGACCGCCCCGGTCGAGCCGCACGGAGCCGGCGCACGCCACGGCCTCCCCTTCGAGGAGCAGCGCTCAGCACCGGCAGCTTCCACAGAGCGTTAATTATCCAGCGATTCCCGACGCCCGGAGCCGCCGCGAACAACAAACAAAGCCGGCAGCGGCCGCTCCAGATGTGGCAGCGAGCGCAGATGTGCCGGGGCCGGGGGACCAAGTGGGGACACATGGGCACCCCAGGATGCAGCAGGCCTCCGGCGGGGGGGGTCCTTGCAGCAGCATTGCCTTAAGGCTTTTGCAGCCAAGCGTGGCCCCTCCTGGGGAGTCGCCCTGGCTTTTTGCACCCTCCCCGGCAGGGAGGGACCCGCTGGCCACACTGTCACTCCGAGAGAGGGACAGCGAGCCGGCTGCCACCGCCGACCGCCAGCATCCGCGCAGCCGGGGACGGCTGAGCTGGCAGCACGCCATCGCCCGGGGCCCAGCTGCAGCAACACATGCAATTAGTTGGCTCAAGTGTTAACAGCTAAACTTCCCGTGCTGCTGCCGATTAGCGGGAGCAGGCGGCTTGGGAGGGGGACAAGATCCGCAGCCTGTCATCAGGGCTTGGCGCCGCGATGCCCCGGCTCTGTGTGTGGTGCCGGGCCCGTGCTGTGCCGCCGCGGCCCCCGCGCCCGGTTCTCCTCTCCCCTGCGACGTGCCGAAGCCTCCACCGCGGCGTTGGCACCCCGTGTTTCGGTCCTGCAGCGGGGGCCACCGGGGCTGGGTGTCAGGGTGGCTCTGCCCAGCGGCGGGCATGGGGGGGGTCCGGGGTGGGGAGCACCCGCTTCGCTTCCCAGCAGCCAGGATTCAATTCAAGGCTCTGCTTAATCCGGACTTTAATCCGCTCTAAACCCCGGCTTTAATCCGGTTAACGCCACCTTGCAGAAAGGCTCCCGCGTTGGCGGCTGCGGCCCGCGGAGCCGGGAGGAGGAGGAGGAAGAGGAGGAGGAGGAGGGGGGGGGAGGAAGGCCGGAGGAGGGTGCGCAGGCAGCACCGGGGCTCGGCGGGGGCGTTGGGGCTGCGGGCAGCGTCCCCACGGCCTGCGCGTCCCGGCCCGCCTGCCGCCGCCTCCCGGGCCGTGGCTCCGCGGGGGCCTCGGGGTGCGGGGACCCCCCCCCCCCAGCTGCGGCCCGGCGGGGGGGAAGGACAGGCGGCGGCGAGGGGGCTGCGGCTGGCACGAGGCTGCGGCAGGTGACGCGGAGGTGAGGCGGCTGGCAGTCACCTAGCAACCTGGCAGCGCTGTGAAACGGCTGCTTTGATACTGCCGGCTGCGGGGAAGAAAGAGAGGAAAAAAGGGGGAAAAAAATAAAATAAACCCCCGGCGCCAGGCCCGGGACGGCAGCTGGGGCGCAGGCCGGGCCCGGGCCCGCGGGCAGCCCAAAGCCTTCCCTCGAGGCTTCCCGCTCCGGCCCGCCGCGGGCGCCTCTCCTTTCCCGCGGGATGCCCGGCATGCAGCCGGGAGGCGAGCGGGATCCCCCCGGGATGGGGGAGAGGGGCCGTGGGCTGCGCGGGGAGGGGATGTGGCAAGCGAGCGGCCCGGGCCACACACCCGCCAGGCGCCCACGGGCACCGAGTGCCACCGCCCTCGGGACCCCCGCGAGGGACCCTCGCCTCCGTCCAGGCCGGACATTGCGACCCGGCGAGGCGGCGTTGCCGGTGCCTCCGGGACGGAGCCGGGCTCTGCTCCTGGCCCGCATGCTGTGGCTCCCGGTGTCTCTCGCTCCCCCGGCGAAGCCCCCGGCCGAGGGGGCACCCGGGCTGCTGCCGGGACGCGGGACGGGGGTGACGCTCGGCTCGGCGGCTGCAGCGGGGCCGCGGCGGGAGGAGGCCGGGGTCGAGGCGGGCGCTGGGGACCCCGACCCGCATCAGGGAGCCAGCAGCGGTGGGAGCTCGGGGGGAGCCTCAGCACCGCCGGCGGGGCCCCAGCAGCGGAGGGGGACGCCTGGGCCCCCCGGACGCCTGGGCCCTCCTCCCGGCCTCCCGGCAGCGGCAGCCGAGGAGGCAGCGGTGAGGATGGGAAACCCGGCGGGGGGGGACAAATCCCGGGAAGGGCTGGAGCAGGGGAGCGGGGCGGGGACCCTCCCACCCCCCGACGGCGGGGACCGCGCTGGGACCGGGCCGCGGCCCCGCACGGGGAGGGCGCTCCCGCCCCCCCCCCCCCCCCGCCGCCCCGGGGGACTCCCCCGCCGCGCGCTCCCATTGGCTGCTTCGTAGCAAGCCCCGCGCCGCCATTGGCCGTGGCCGCCCGGCCGGCACCGCCCCCTGCCCCGATGTATCCAAGTTCTGCCCCGCTGGATACTTTGTAGCAGCCGCCGCGCGGGGGGGCCGGAGCCGCCGGCACCGGGACCGGCACCGGCACCGGGACCATCGCAGCCCTCCCCGCTCCCGGCGACGGAGAGGACCCGGGGGGGACACGATCCCCCCTCGCCCCGGCCCGTGCAGCCGCCGGCCGGTACCGGAGGCAGCTCGTCGCGGCGCTTCCCCCGCGACGGCGGGCGCAGGTAGGGGCTGCGCGGGGCGGCGGGGGCGGCGGGGCCCCTTCCCGGCCGCGCCGAGCTGCTCCGAGCCCCGCTGCACCCCCCCCCCTCCTTGGAGGGGTCCCGGGGCGGCTCCGGAGCCCCACGCGGCCCCTCCGGCCCCTTCGGGGAGAAGCTGCCCGTCCGCAGACCCCTCCGTCCCGGGGGCTTCAGCACCCGGCGCGTCCCCGCCGCGATGCCCCCCCGCCGCCCCCCGAGGCGCGGGGCTCTGCCGCCCGTCCGGCCCTTTCCTCCGGCCGCGGCTGCGATGGCGGCGACGAAGCCGCTGCCCGAGAAACCGGGGGGCACCGACCCGTCCGGCCTCCTCGACTCGCTGCCCCGGACGCCTGGGCCCACGCGGGGAGCGACGCACGTGCTGCACCGCGCCGGGCGCCTGCGGGGCGGTGGCTGTTTTCCTCGGGAGAGGAGGCAAGGGGCTGCGTGGCCCCTTCCTGAGAGGCGTCCAAGAACTGGAGGCCCCAGGCGGGAGGAGACGGGGATGGCCGGGATTCGGGAAGCACCGAGAGGCTCCTTGGCGGCCTGGGCCGGGGCTCGAGAGCTCCCGGTCCGCTTCCCGCTGGGCCTCTGCTCCCCGTGCGGGAAAACCCGGGAGCAGGGCCGTCTCCTTGGGGAAGCGCGGGGAGACCGGCTGCGCGCAAGGGCCGGGCCGTTGCCGTCCCCCAAAGGGGACCTGCCACCGCTCGCCTCCTCCCCGCCCGGCCGTGCCCGCGCCCGGGAGCCCTTGTTTTGCTCTCCGGGAAGCGGAGCCGGAGGGGTGCGGAGCGGAAAGTGGCAGCTCGCAGGCTGACAACAGGATGTGCTTTGCACCACACCTAAGCGGCCGCGATCCGTCGAGGGCGAGCGCTCCGCCAGCGCGGCACGGCCGGGGCGCTCCCGGGTAGCCGGTCTCCGGGCGACGCTCCGGAGGGGACGCGCCCCGTCCCGTCCCGGGCTCTTAACTCCCTGGTGCGTAAAGTCGCAGCAGCGCAATGTTTTCCCGGTGTGTTCAAGGGCTTTCAGACGCTCAACTTGTGCATCCCCCGCGATGTGACCCCCCTCGGGCGGGGGGGACCTCCCCCCGGGGTGCTCGCTAAGCCGGCGGCAAGGCTGGGCTTAAAACTCGACTCTGCTGACTCCTGCCAGCCGAAGCCCTGGTGGCTTCGGGGCAGGCTGAGGGGTTTTGGGGGAAGGACTGGAGCCGTAAAAGTTATTTATTGACTTGCAGCGCGGCTGGAGGCGGGCGGCAGCGGTGGGGACCTCCCGCGCTAGGCACGGCAGGACGGTCCCCGTCCGGATTAGAGCCGCGGTCTGTGAGATCCCTGCCCGCTCCCGGAGCGGCTTTGTCCCCGCGGCGGTCGTCCGCCCGTGCGGGAAGCGTGTGATGGGCCGCTGGGCCGCGGTCCCCGGCGCCGGGCCGTGGGTCGGAGGGAGGCCTGGCCTCCGCGTGCCCCCTCCGCTCGCCGCTGCCCGTCGCGCTCTCGAGCCGGTGTCTCCTCCGGAGCGAGGGGAAGGGAAGTGGCTGCAGGGGGGAGCTGCCGATCCCGGCCCGATAAGAAAAGGAGGAAACAGAAGGCGAGACACGTGCGCCAAAATAGCTCCGCCGTCCTCCTCGCCCTGCAGCTGGGTGCCCCGGCTCCCGCGGGAAGGGCAACACGGGATGTTCCCACCGGAGCGCGTCTCCCCCTTCCCAAGCTTGGGCCCGGGGCCGAGTGGGGGAGCATCCGCGGCCGAGCGTTAGGGCTGGTCTCCTTTCCATCGCCCCCTTCCCTGCGCGGGCACGTCGGCACTGCCGGGGCACAGCTGGCTTCCCAGGCTCCGCTTCAGCTCCGCATGGGATTTTCGGTGCCAGTCGGCTATTTCCCAGCCCCGGCAGCATCATGGGCGACGCTGGGCTCGTCACGGAGAAGAAACCCCCCAGCTATTTTGGGCAGCTCCTGGTTTCCACCCCGCCGTGCCCATCGGCTGCCTGCCGCTCCGGCTCGGCCACGTGCCTGGGTGCGGCGGGGGCCGAGCAGCGCTCCCAGCACACATGCAACGAGCTGGCAAGGCCTCATCCCTAGCAGCTCTTCGCTCAGGGCCGTCGCGGCTCCGTTGATTCCCCCGTCCTCGGTGCTGAGCGAGGGCGCTGGCAGCCGGCCCGGAGCCCTTGGCACGTGCCAGCCCGGGGGCAGGCGGCCGCGGAGAGCCGTGTCGCGGGGCTGCGGTGGCGGGGAGCGGGCTGCTCGCTGCCGCCGGCCTGGGCCCGCTCTCCGCTTGCGGCCTCGCGCTCGCCCCGCGGCTGCGGCCCTGCTCCGCTGACCCAGCCCGGCAGCAGGGTTTAATTAATTAATGTTCGCTGGATGCTCGGGGCGATGGAAAGCGATACTGGAGGGAGAGGCGGAGGAGCGGGATCGCGGTTTCAGCCTCGCACCGCGCTCGAGCCGAGCTGCGTGTTTCCATGCGGCTTTGGGCGCAGGGCACTGCCGCAGCCCCCCAGGGAAACGCGCTGCCCCCGGCACCGGAGGAAACTCGTTACGGCGTGAGACGGAGCCGGGCGAAACGCGGGAAGGGCCCGCGAGGGCGGGGGATGCCGGGGGCCCGTCACCACGGCCTTCGCGAGGAGGAGGAGGAGGAGGAGGAGGAGGCACCCGACCGCTCGGGCTTCGCGGAGCTGTTCCCCGTGCGCCGCACGCTTGCTCTGTGCTGACCTATAAATTATTTAAGTGCTTTTGTGTTCCCGCATGAAATATTCATCCCGCTGCCAAGGGAGCCGGGGGAGGGGGGGGCAGGCGGGGGGGTGAAGAGCAGTGCACAGAGAAACGCTGCCGGTTACCCGGTAATTGGGAGCTGGGAGCGCGGGAGCAGGAGGGGAGGCAGCTCCTGCCGGGGGGGGGGGGGACAGCAATAACCATCGTGGCTTTTCCGGCGGGGGGGGGACACGCTCGGTCCCGGTCGCCAGCGCTCGGCAGAGCCGCGCAGCCCCCGCTGACGGAGGGGCCGCTGGCCCGGGCCCCCCCCGCCGCAAACGGCCTCCCAGCACGGCCTCGCGCGTCAGCCCTGCCTCGTCACGTCCAGCGCCACCAGCCCCCGGTGCTGGCGAGACGGCAGGGTTTCGTGTCCCCCCTGCAGACACCGGCTTTAATTGGTGCTTTCTAACGAGCGGGATGGATCCGCTCCGGCGTTGCCCCGGGAGCGGCAGGGGACGGGGGCCGAAGCCCGCCGGGCGTGCGAGGAGCTGCTCCCGCTTTGCCGAGCCGCAGCCCCGCGTGCCGGCCTGGCTGCAGGGGCCGAATCCAGCCTAGGAAACGCTGCTGAGGGCGGAGGGGAGCCGGGCCGCTCCTGCCAGCGCTGGGTTTGTCCCTCCGCCTCCGTCCAAGCGGCTCTCGGCCGTCCCAACCCCCCCGAGCCGCAGCAGAAAGCCCGGGGGCAGCAAGCGATGCTGCGGGCAGGGTGCTGCTTCCCGGGTGACGGCCACCGCGTGCTGGACGGGGAAGCGCGGTGTCGGGCCGGCCTGGAGCGTGGAGCCACCCGCTCGCCGTGTCCCCGCGGCACCTCTGAGTCACGGCAGTGCCGCGGCCGGGCCCAGCCCGGGGCAGCCTGTCGCAACGCGTCTCGGTGCGATGGAGCATCGCCCTTCGCAGCACGCGCCGGGTAGGTGCGGCCGCGCGCCGGCCAAACCTCACATCCCTGCCCCGGGCTGGAAACCCTGGCTCCGAGGCCTTTGTTCTCGCTAGGATTCGAATTCCTGGAAAATAGGTGGAAAAAAACAAAGAAAAGGCTGTGACCGTGCGGGAAGCCTCGGTGCAGGGGCCGGGGCCCCAGCGGCAGCCCGGCCGCGCTCTTCCGGAGCAGCGACGGACGCGTTGCACAACGGCGCTGGGCCGCTCTGTCGGTGGAAGAGGCTGGTTTTGAGGACGCTTGCCTTAAAAAGAAGAAGGAAGGAGAAAACAAGGGCTGAGCGGGGCTGGAAGCGGCAGCGACAGGAAGGAAACCCGGCGGCTGGCTGCGGTGGCGAGCGGCCCTTCGGGGCAAAGCGTCGCTTCCGGGCGCTGATAACGGCGGCAGCCCCTCGGCGGACAATGGGGCCGGGAGGCGCCGCGGGGCCTCTCCCGGCAGGAAAACACCCCGTTCCCGGGGAAATCTCCCGTTCCGGGTTAAAACGACGGCGTGTCCCTGTTGGGGAGAGCGGAGCGGGGAGGGGGCTGGGTGCAGGGCTGAGCGGCAGCGAGCGCCCCGGGAGCTGAGCTCTCCCATTCCCGCTCATGTTCCCAACGCGCTGGAGGCAGAATTAATGAAAACCGGGAATGAACCAGCTGCAAAGGAGCCCACAGAGGGAGCAGATTGCATCCCCAGGGAATGGAGCGTCCCTGGGGAAAAGCCTCCCTCCGTGCCTCAGTTTCCCCCGTGCCTGGTGCACGACGGCGGGATGCCACGAAATGCCGCAGGTCGGGAGCGCGGTGCAGTCACTAGCCAGGAGCCGTGGGCGTGAGGGGCCACTCGGAGAAACTGGCGTTTCCCATTTTCCGCAGGCTCCGGGGGTGGAGTTTGCGCTGGGTTTATGGCTGCGGTTGCCCAACAGCGAGCTCCGGCGTGGGAATTTCTATTTATACGGACACCGCTCGCTGCCGGGGAGCCCGGGGCACCTGCGAGGCAGGGACGGGCCAGGCACTGCCGGGAGGAGCGGGGGGAAACGGGCCGGCCGCCCCGGCACAGAGCGCGATCCCGGCTTGCGTTCCTGAGAAAAAGGTTCAGCGCGGGCAGCGAGCGCCGCGGGGCTGGAAACTCCCCTCTTCTCCGGGGGGGAGCGAAAGCCGGGGCAGGGAGAGCCGGGGGCACATGGCGAGCGATGCAGAGCCGCCGGCATCGCTGCCTCCTGCCCTCCCGTTCCTCCGTGCCCGGCTGTGCCAGCGTCTCCCCGCGGCCCGTCGGGCGGAAAATGAGCCCGGCCCGCCAGGGAGCCGCCTGCGGCTCGGCAAAAGCCGGCTCTGCTTTGTCATTTCGGCGTTATTAAGCGCGAGAGCCTCAGCTCAAGGCTCACGCTGGCAAAATCAATGTTTTCACGTAGAAGGAAATACTTACAAACCTCCGTGTTTTTCCTAAGGGCTGTAAATAACGCCACATGCGGCAGCTCGCACGGGGCCGTTTCCAATGGCTCCATTACCGCTCGCTTAATTTATGTCCTCGGCCGCCTTCCCGGCCTCGCGCTGCTCCGTGGGGGCTCGGAGCTGGCAGCGGGGAGCCGGGGGGGCTCGGCTGGGCCCCCCCGCACGGTCGGGCTGTGCCGAGGCGCCGGTGCCGCTTCGCTTGGGCCCAGGACTGGCGGGAGCTCGGTGGCCGCAGCCGGCTCGTCCCCTTCCCCACCCTCCCCGGCATCCCACCGGCCGGTCCTTTCCGAGACGGGCTTCCAAAGCCCTCTCCCTCCGGCGGCTCCGCAGCCGCCTCGCCTCCAGCCCGAGCGCGTTCGTGTCCGATTTATCGCCATCCCTTCGCGCACCGGCACCGTCTTTGAGCTCAAATAGCTCCTCTCCCTCCCCGGCGATGTATTTATAGAGCAATCCCTTCCCCGCTCCCGCTTTGCCACGCTGACCGTGCCACGTGCAGCTACTTGCATAAGCAACCCGCATCCCTGCCCGCGCGGGAGCTGCTTGTTATCACGCTGCTCTCGCAGCGCCGTGATTTGTAGCGCGGCGATTTCCAGGGCCAGGACGTATCTCCAGGGCCGGCGGCGCTTCAGTCATTCGCATCGGGTTTTCAAAGCCGTAATCTGCCCGAGCGGGTTGATTTGTCTCCGCGAGCGCTGCCCGGGGCCCACGGCTCGGTCTCCAGGCGAGCAGGGCGCGGGGAGCCCCGACCCGCCGCGTTTTTCACCGCGGAGACAGGCTGCCGAGAGCCGCCGGCGCGCTCCGGTCGAGCCGGTCGCGGAACCAGTCCGGGCTGCGCTCCGACGGCGTGGGCGTACCGGGGCGAGCACCCGGGCGAGCACCCGGGAAGGGCTCTGAAGCCGCCGGGCGCAGGGGTGAGCAGCGGCAGCGCGTGGCCTCGACGGGTCTGGCAGCCGCCCGGGTGATTCAGGGCCCCCACCTGGGTCGTCCCCATCCCGCGGGGCAGGAAATGAGTCAGGTTTTAAGGAAGACGCGTTACAGCGATGGGGCAGGAGACCTTCCTGCACAGGTAGCAGCGCAACGCCGGCGGCCGGAGGGAGGGCGGGATCGGGGCTCGTGCGCCTTCCCGAGGTGGGGGCCTTCTCCTACCTCCGCCGGCGCATCTGCGTTCGGCAGCGGGCACCCCGAAAAATTGCCCTGCAATTTTTCCCAGGAATCGGGGGAAGAAAGCCAGGAAGATCCTATAAATCGTCCCACGAGCGGCGTCGGGGCCCGTGAGCTCAGCTCTTCTCTGCCCCAGCCCCCAGGCAGTGCCTCCTCACTCCTTTAGGCCTTGCTGTTAGACCAAGAGGCTTTTTCTCCTCGCAGAAGGCAGTGTGGGAGGAGAGGGGACAGGGACCGTTCCCGGGCACGGGCTGAACCAGCTCTGTCTCTTCCCTCTTGCAGAGATGGACACCTTCAGCACCAAGAGCTTGGCCCTGCAGGCCCAGAAGAAGCTCTTGAGCAAAATGGCTTCCAAGACCATGGTCAACGTCTTCATCGACGACACAAGCAGCGAAATCTTGGACGAGCTCTACCGGGCCACCAAGGAGTACACCCGCAACCGCAAAGAGGCCCAGAAGATCATCAAAAACCTCATCAAGATCGTCATGAAGCTGGGCGTGCTGTACCGCAACGGGCAGTTCAGCCCCGAGGAGCTGCTGGTGATGGAGCGCTTCCGCAAGAAGGTGCACACCTTGGCCATGACGGCTGTCAGCTTCCACCAAATAGACTTCACCTTCGACCGCAGGGTCATGTCGGGTGTGCTCACGGAGTGCCGGGACCTGCTGCACCAGGCTGTCAACACCCATCTGACTGCCAAATCGCACTCCCGCATCAACCACGTCTTCAACCACTTTGCGGACTATGAGTTCCTCTCGGCCCTGTACGGGCCCGCCGAGCCCTACCGCAGCCACCTGAAGAGGATCTGCGAGGGGGTTAACAAGATGCTGGAGGAGGAAAACATATGAAGCGGCTGAGACAGGGCATCGGCAGCGCCTGCTGTACCTTATCGCCTGTGAGACTGAGGATGGGACGTATGCCTCTTTCGGCGCTTGCCAGGCTTTACGTCCTCTTCTGTGTAGTGCTGTCTTGTTTCCTCTTCCTTTATATAAAGACTGAACTTCTCTACTTTGTCTAATCCTTGCCCAGGGTCTACAAAGCTCCCTGCGCTGGGCTGAGTCCTTTGCAGGCTGCCCTGGGCTCCTGTCCTCCCTGGGCTCCTGCTGTACATGTTTTTTCCTTTGCCCACAAAGTGCTCTTAGCTCAGAGCCCAAGGAATCGGCCGGGATTGGACTCACTGCGTCGACCTCGATTGTAATCCTCCTATGGAAGAAAACAAACCAAAGACTGCTGGTGTGAAACACCTGCAAGGTGAAGCTGAGCAGGGGGGTTGCTCGGAGGAGCGGTCGCGATACCCCCCCTCCGGAGGGCTGTGGGGCGGCAAAGCCGTGCGGTTGCATTTCAGCGGGTTTCCAGCAGCTCCACCACACGCCGGGAGCAAACGTGCTCCAGGCTCGCGCTGCCCGAGACGGGGAGGTGCCTCCGTGCTTTGCAGGCTGCAACGGGCTTTGGCCTCCTACAAGGCAAGTCCCTGTGACCAGAGGATCCCCTCTAGCTTGGGTGAGTCCCCTGGGCTGGACGGGTCGCCCAGACGGAGGGGGGTGAAGTGACCTGCTCCTTCTTTACGTCCCTGATGCACCCGGTCATCCAAGACCCACCTGGACTCCCCCCGCCAGCGTCCTGTGGACAGTATCGCTGCGACGGCTTAGATGCGTTCCTTGAGAGCTATCCAAAGCTGTCCCCGGTATTTCATCCGTTTTGTGTGTCCTAAACTGAACGATGATTGTTGGTTTTTAGCAAACTCTGTAGCCCTGATGAGTTATTTAAATAAACTCACCTGTTTGGCCTGGGTGCGCGGTGTGGTTGTTACGCAGGAGCGCCGCGGGCAGCCTGGCTTTGTCTTTTAAATGAAGATTGCTCGTTGTGGCCTGGGGTTTTTCTTCTCCCGTAGCAGAACGAACGGGAGCGATAGCCCAGCCCCAGCAGAGCCGGTGCCTCAGAGCACCTCGGTGTCTCATCAGACTCCCTGAACTCAGTCCATCTCGGGGAGGTCTCACCAGATTAGACTCTTCTTGCATCACCTCCCCTCCTCTCCTGCACTCCCGCTGGCTAGAGGACAAGCAGCCCCGCTCCCTCTGAGCGCTCGTATTATATTTAGCTTGCACATGGGGAACCGGGGGCACCAAGCAAGGCCATGATTTGCCCACACCCCCCCATAAGCCAAGGGCAGAGCTGGGAATAAACCCTGCAATCGCATCAGTGCTCCAGCTCCTAGGCTGCACGTCCTTCCCCCGGTGCGAGGACGGGAAAGACCCCCTTAACCGCTGCCAGCCAGGCTGCTCCTGGGCACAGCAGCTGAGCGCGGAGATGGTGGGAGGAGACGGTGCAAAACCACCGAGCAAACCCGTAGCGAAGGGCTGGGGGCGGCTCTGCTCCCACTGCAGCTCACAGACCCACGCGTGCCCTTCCGCATCAGCGTTCCCGGAGTTCCCGCGCTGCGCGGCAGGCGCTAGGAAAGCACAGCCCTCACAACAGAAGGCAACGGGCCGTTTTACAGAATTAAATACAGGCATGCCGGAGAAGTGTGGTGCTCTCACAGCATGGATGCACCAGCCGTTGCCTATTTCCAATGCTCTGATCTCCACTTTGTGCTTTGAAAATTGCCCTTTTCGCATACCAGGCACCGCACAATCTCAGCCGGCCTTATCTTCGCGACCTTCTTGTGCCTCCTGGTCCATGGATGTCTCCGGGCGCAGCAGCTCGCCAGCGCTCACGGGCTCCGAGCGGAGAGCGGCTCCGCGGCTCACATTCACCGCTCCCTTTCTGCTGCTGGCTCGAAGCACTGATAACTTTCAGACTTTAAGATTAAAAAGAAAGCAAGCCCCTATCTTTGTCATTTCACAGGCGCTGCTCCAAATATCGCAGTTAATTGTGCACAGCAGCTAGGGATGGGGGTAAAGTGTGCTGACACGTGTGCGCACAGGAGAAGGCGGCCAAGATTCGCAGAGATGTTGGTCCCTCGGAGAGGGCAGGTGAAGCTGCACTTTGGTGAGCGACATTTGAGAGCAGACGTCCCCGTCCCTATCGGGCTTCCCGCAGTTGTCAGGTATGCGCCGATGAAGCCTGGCTTGGAAACGGCTCGTCGCTGCTCGGTGGAGTATTGGCAGATGCAGAGAGCGTGCAAAGCGGGGGCTGATGGATGCTGCCGTGGCGGCTGGTGTGCTGACAGCCAGAAATGCTTCGCTGTTCTCTTCTTGAGGTGCATGTCAGCACCAGCTGCAAGATGCTCCTTAATTGCATGAAACAGCCCTGCTGGAACGAGTCTCCTCACTCGCCGCTCTTTCCTTTGTCCCCAGGATTTCTTACACGCCAGTGTGGGACACAGGACCACATTTAACTCACCAAACGCCCAGCGCCGGCTTCCCTCCACATGCAGGAGTCTGATCTGAACCGCCCACCCCACCCCCACAGCAAACACCGCCGTCATTCCCAAACTCTTGCCTTCTTGCCCTAGTGAAGCCCTGGAGAACTCGCTCTCTGCTAAAAGAGCCATTTTACGGCCTGGACTTCAAATCCCAACCCCGGCCATACACGTCTGGGAAATGACTCCTTTCGGTTCCCTTTGCTTTGGTTCCTTCCAACCAACTGGTTAAACAGGGAGAAAGGTCAGAGACTGCTGCAACACCAGTGCCCTAAACGCAGCTCAGAGCTGAGGCAGGAGCATGCTGGGGACACCCCTGCCCACACAGCAGCTTCCCCTGGGCCTGCAGGCGCCCGCCGTTCCCGAAGGAGCCGCGGAGCAGGGAGAGAAGCATCCAGGAACAGCCTGGAAAACAGAGCTTGTAAAACCCCTGGTGCAAAGCACTCCCCAGACTGCCACAGGACAGGGAACTCCTCCAAAACCAGACAGAGCAGCTCCCAGCTACCGACAAACACAGCCATCATCAAGCATTACCTCTGGGTTATGCTGTTGGGCAAACTTACAGCTGGAGCCTTGTCCTTGCAGGGTGGCTGCAGGCTGGCAAACGGCACCAGAGCATCTGCTGGGCCTCCTCCCGGGTGGGCAGAGCCCTCATAATCCCTCGTCAGCCTCACATCTCATCTCCTCCTGTCAAGCAAACGCCGCGGGTCGTGCTACTCGCTGGGCATCCACGTGGAAAGGGTAGGAGTCACAGACTGGAGCAAACTCAGGCGACAGCATTATGCTTTATTTTTTTTAATTTGTGTTGTATTTACACAGGAAAGGAATTCCTTATTCCCTCACTGTTATTATTCTAGATAAGAAAAAAATCACTTCTGTAGGTAGAAAATAGTCCTGCAGTTGTACTGAGACATGAAAGTGTTCCTTGTATGGCTTCCTGGGTTGTGTCAGAATAAGGCCAGCGCAGTCTGCAAGCTCTGCCTTCCCTGTGCCAGGTTATCTCACCCTGCTCTCTGCGTTAAGGCAGGTCCAGAACATCCTCCCTAACAAAACTAGTGATGGTCTTAGTAGCCACACTCATCAAGGAGTCAGAAAGCCGACTCTATCCCTTCCTCCCCCCTCCCACCCCATTCAATTTGTTCCTCCTGTCATGCTTGCAGAGAGAGAAATCCTGTCCTTCCTCCAGAGACTACAGAGTTAACGACTTTCCTTTAGCAAACCTTGTTTAAATCCAGCCGCTTATCTTTCTGCATTGCTCTTTCTAGCAAGGGAGATAAGGAGCCCCTGTTAGAGGGGAGCTTTACCATATTCAGCAGATCAGTGAAGCAGAAAGCGGGCGACAGAATGGCTGGCTGCAGATCAACAGTCTCAGAGGAGGTTTCCAGCTGCAAACCACATTGTTACTCTGACACAAGACAGAATGCATCTGTCTTAACACCTCCAAGTCCCACTTGTGTTGGACCCCAGCACATTTCAATATGGAAAACAGGAAAGATTTGGCCAACCAAAAACCCCACCAATAACAAGCAGTCCCCTCTATGTGCCATGCTCTTCTGGCTGAAACACCCTGCCCAGCGCTGGCCTCGGGGTCACAGCTCGTCACGGGGCGTTTTTGCTACAATCATGAGTTTGGACAGTTCAGAGCGGAACTTGCCTTCCTTGTGAGACACTAGAAAGAAAGAAAACAGCAAAGGATAAACAGATGGTATGGCATGAACAAACAGCCCTGCTGGTTCCTTTCCAGGATGAAAAAGCCAGTATGTCGGGCCTTGCACTTCCTTCTATGCAAAGTATTAGCATGTTGTGATAAACCCATTCCTTCCCCGTGCTAATCGACATTTACACTGGAACAGGACCTGCAAAATGCTGCTGTCCACCGTGGATCAAAAGCACTACACCCTGACCCAGTAACATACAGCATCCGCCTATGTCATGCCACCTATCCGCACCAGTTCTAAGCTCTCGTCTCCTGGTAGATAGCCAGGCTTGTTTCCCACACCTGCCCCCTTTTCACATACTTCTCTCGGTCACAGACCTGTTGTTTCAGTGATTTCAAATTCTTCCTGTTTTAAGGGGACGTCACTTTGTCCACCCACTGCAGCTTTAGACTGAAACGGGAAGGAAGAAGGTTTTACGCAGTTGAGGCAATTCAAGAAACAAACAAAACAGGTCTCAAAAAAGACTTTTGTGTTTTAATAAGGTAGAGTGAAAGGATTAAATCAGCAAAGGAACCTTTAAGGAGAATCTCTAGCTATTTTTCCATTTCCTATTAAATCATGAACTTGTATCCTTCAGACAACTGAAAGCCTCATCACTGAAGACAGTGGGAAATGGAAGAACAAGGGCTTTGAATAGAACAGGCCAAAGGAGCAGCAGAGGTTTTATTTACTTTGTCACATGCAATTTGCCGAGACAGACCAAGGCTCCCCGTGTCCCGTGCACCGCGGTGGGATGGTGCCTGTTGGAGTCACTGACACCGGCAAAGCCAGCAGCTGACTGGGGGTTTTGGGGAAGCAGAAGTGAAATGGTGCAGGAGGGCCTGACTGCACCCACTCTCCCAGCTGCCGCCACACTCCGGTTAAGGGCACGGTGGAGTACGTTTTATTGGACTGATCCAGTTCAGGTTTTCTAGCCATCCTCCCACACGCCCACTTCCAAATGATCAGCTGGGACTTACATAAGCCATGGCATACTCTATCTTGGCTCCTTTCACTTCAGCTTTAAACTGGGTGAAGAAGAGATAAGACTTTCCTTGGGGCCTGAAACAAGAGAGCAAAATCTTTGACACTGGAAGCAGGAGAAAGTTACGTGGAAGGGGAGAATGTGGGCAAGGCTCAGGCACAGGGGCTAAAGCTGGTTCTGGGCTCTCCAGGCCACAAGTGTTAGAGCCATCCTTCTCTGACCTCTCAGTGAGGGGACGAGTCAAACATTTTCTTCTAGTCCCCACTGCTGACTGGAGGGGCTTTGGCAGAGCAGAGAGGACGGAGGTGTAGGGGAGCTGCAGGGGTAGGCAGGATTCACCGCCTCCTCCCTCCACAGGCACCTCTGCCTCTCTTGTAGCTCCATCTAGTGTGGAAGCCGGCGGGGGGGGGGGGGGGGGGTGTTCCCCACAGTTTCCACAAACCACTACCTGCCTGAAGAGCCCACTGCGAGTCACAGCAGCTCTAGCGAGAGGAAAGCCCTTGCACGCTCTCCCCCAGCTAGGCAAACCCAGCTAGGACACAGCTCCAGCCGCAACTGCCGCTGGCAGTGCGCAGCGGCTCACGGCCCACGGCTCCGATCCCATCTAGCCTGTTGTTGCGTTTGCCTCGGACAGGTTAGGGCTAAACGACGCACCTCCAGACAGAGCAGGAAAAGAGCAGGTTGTCTTCACTGACTCCAATATTCATCTGCCATTGCTGTGGAGGGGAAAGGCCCAAAGAGTTAACCGGGGTAAGAGCTTCCCACTCATGTGTGCCCCCCAACACGAGTCACCTTCCTCCCCAAACAGCTGCAGGCGTCACAAGTTTCCACCACTGCAATTACTCCTGGGGAAGCAGCTCATTAGAAGGAACACGACTGAATCAGAGGCAGAAACTTACAGTAGTATTATTATGTCGTGGCAAGGGTATTATTGTAAAGGACAGGGGTGGAGAAAGCTTGAGAACATTTGAAAGTCTCCTGTTAAATGGTGACTTATTAAAATAACACAACAGAATTACAACACAGTTGCTGATGGCCCCTTTTATCTTGTATTGCACAAAGCCCAGGGCTGGCTGCCTCCTTTCCACAATTTCATTAGTGCAGTTACAGAGAAGAGTTAAATCTCATTCCCTTTAATAATAAAGGAAAAGGACCTGATTCTAGGCAGAGGACTTGCACAAAAGAAAGTACGAATTCCTCTGTGTGTATCTGCACAGCACCTACTGCAACAGCAACATGAGCCGCAAACACCTTCAAGCCTCATAAAGAACGCAGGAGTTACTCCTACAAGGCCCTTCCTAGCAACTGGGGTACGAAAATATTGCTCTCTTTGTACTCCGAAGGAGGCATCCAAGCCAGAGATTGGTTAAGCCTTACAAATGTCACGGCCTTGCAAACCAGGGCATCATTGCAACACACAAAGAAGGCTTCCTTTCAAGAAGCAAATCCAACAAGTTACTTTTATAAACATGCAGCATTGGAAACTGTTGCAACCATCCTTCCTTACAGCTCCCAGTTCCTGGAGTCAGACAGTCACAAAAGTAACAGCTTTCTCTCTGGAGAAAAACAAGGTTTCTTGTCCCTTTAATTATACAAAAAAACCCTACAAATGTTGAGCACCACCAATCCTAAAAACTATAATTTTAAGCTTTTGGTTTTTTAGGCACAAAAAGGTTTTTTCCTTGATTTTTGAGCTTTTTGGTGCTACTACAATATTAAGACTAGTCTCTCTGCAAGAATTGCTGTATCTGAGAACAGGAATGTCTTACAGCATCGCTTGCACTCTAAATTTAATAATCTTAACACCTCCACACCAGCCAAGCTCACCGGCCACAACTAAATCTGGAAAATGACTGATAACGACAAAATAATTACTGATTTTAGCAGAACAAGGCTTGTGGCAGAACAGCAGTCTATCTTTGGGGCATGTAAGCCCTTCTTAGCTACTGTTGTTATCAACAGACACTTCCTGAATAGCTTCTTATTCCTTGCAGCCTTAGAGACTGAGCTTAAGGGAAACATTTGAAGGCTTGCCTAACTCACCTCATTTGTTCCTCCCTGAGCAGAGTACGTGAATGTGCAGGTGTAATCTCCCTAGGAAAAGAGAAGAAAAATATGAGCAATTGCACTCCAGCAGGATAGTCTGCACGACCAGCTATTGAGCATCTGCAACTCCCTTGGCAATGCCAAAGGCACGTGAGATCTGTGCGCACCGGAGAGAATTACTGCGACCGCGGGCAAGTCTCACCCCACGGGAGAAGCAAAGCAAAGCGCGTGCCACGTCCATGTCTGCACGCAGCAAGGGCCAGACCTCAGCCGAGCGCAGCTAACTGGGGCCAGGCACTGTGCTGCCGGCAGGGCTGCCGGCGCGGCCGTCACGCCCCACAGGGTGTCAGCAGGACCCAGCGGTACTGGTGTGGGCACGGTACTGGGGGGCCCATGGTACCCCCGGCAACCTGCAGCCCCTTTCTCCTTAGGGCCCCTTTTCCTTGGGGACCCTCTTCCTCAGGGCACCCCCTTTCCTTGAGACCCCCTTCCCCTTGGTAACCCCTCACCCCCCTGGGGAATCTCCTCCCTTTGGAGGTCCCCCAGGGGACCCTCTTCTCCTTGGGGACCCCGTGCTACTTGGGGACCCCATTCCCTGTGAGCAACCCCCTCACTTTGGGGCTCCATTCTCTTTGGGGGTCTTCTCCCTTGGGAGATCCCCACCTCCTTGGGGACCCCACTCCCCATGGGGCCCCACTCTCCTGGGGGATCTCCCCCCTTGGAGACCCCATTCCCCGTGGGGCACTTCCCTGCAGGGCGACCCTCCTTCCTGAGGGACTCTCTCCCCGTGGGGCCTCCCTCCACCTTGCAGACCCCCTTGTCCCTGGGGGTCTGTCTCTTTGGAGACCCCCTTCCCCTGCCGAGGCCGAGCCCCCGCTGCGGCCTAGCCCCCCCCCTCCCCAGCCGGCCCCTAGCAACCAGCCCTAGCAACCGGCCTGGATCTCCCCACCCCACCCCACCGCGCCGTCCCGCCTTCCCTCGCCGGCAGCCAACCGCCGTGGCGGGAGGCAGGAGCGACGCGGCCCCCAGCCAATCAGGGAGAGGCGCGTATCCTCTCCGTTCTCTCCCTCCCTCCTCGCCCCTCACCAGGGTCCGGGAGAAGGAATGGACCATCCCGCCGGGCCGCACGTCGAAGTCGGTCGTGCTCGGTCCCTCCTCGGCCCGGGCAACCAGGCACAGGAGGACAACGAGCACGACCCCGGCCCAGAGCCTCCGGCCACCCGCTCCGCTGGGCGCCGCCATCTTGGAAAGGAAGCCTGGGCTACGGCGGGCGGGAGGGGTCAATTCGGGCCGCGGCGGCTCAGGAGGGCGCCCCGGCGGCCATCTTGGGTGTGGGCAGAGAGCCCGGGCGGGTTAACCCGCGTGGGGCCGCTCGCGGCTCAGCCGTCCGGTGGGACGGGAGGGACAAGGGGACCTTGGGGACAGGAGGACAAGGGGCCGGGGGAGCACTGAGACAAGGGTCCATAGGATCAAGGGGCCTTGGAGATGGGGGGATGAGGGGCCATGGGCACAAGTGGCCTTGGGGGTAGGGGACCATGGGGACAGGGGGACAAGTGGCTTTGGGGACAGGGGGCCATTGGGACAGGGGGCCATGGAGACAAGGGACCATGGGGACAGGAGGCCATGGGGACAAGGGACTATGGGGACAAGAGGCCATGAGGCCATGGGGACAGGGATCACTGGGACAAGAGGACACGGAGACAGTGGCCTCCACCCAACCAGAGCCTCTGGGGCCATGACACAGGCTGTGCTGGCAGTGTCCCCCGCTGTGGGCCGGGGCCAGCTGTGGCACGTTTTGGGAGCCCCCGTGGCTGCGGGACTGCCATGGGCGATGGCAACCGTGGAGTCCAAATGGAGTCGTGGAATCAAAATACTTGATTCACGGGGAACCGTGGAGTCCGGGAGAGGAGGGAACGGAGCCGAGGCCACGGACCGGCTCCAGTGAACCTCCGGGGCTTCAGCACGAGGGACACCAGATGGGCCTGGTGCCGTGCTGGAAGGCAAATTGCCAAAATAGCCTCATAGCGGTCCGGACGGTGCTGGGAAATTGAAAAGTGGGTGGAGGAGGTGGGAGAGGGAAGAAGCATGCGCTTTGATAGCTCAGAGAAGTTTTAAGGATAAACCAGGGAGGTTTTACACCGGAGTAACTACTTTCCATCCCCACACATGACTGCTGGACTCCATTGGCATTGTGTTTCCCGATTTTTGCTTGTTATACAGGTTTAATTTGGTTAAGATGTATTTTTAAAAGAACTCAGCTCACTGGGGTGTTTGCACAGTTCCTGGGGTGGCCACATGTTCAGGTCAGGCAGAGCCGGCAGGGAGCCGCAATCCCCGCCAGAAAATCCAGCCTTCCCACTGCCGGCCCTTGGGATTTAGCTGGAAGGAAAAGGGGCCACTGGTCTGCAGGATGGGAAAGGGACTGCCAAGCTTGGAGGAAAGGTGCGGAGAAAGCTGTCCTCACGGAGCATCGTGTGAAAGGAGCTGGTCTTTCACGCCAGGGAAAGCAATAGCTATGTTAGCAATGCTCTGGCCGCCGCGCTCTGCTCAGCTTGCAGGTGCGCAGAGCAATCAGCCACGCAAGAAAAGCCTCTTCCAACGGGAAACCGCCCCGTCCCAGCAGCGGAGGGAGGGAGATGGCCAGGAACGCTCCCAGGTGAACACCGAGGCTCGGCGAGGACGGTTGCAGCCCCCGGCCCGGGAAGCAGCGGCGGGGGAAGCGGGGCCGCGGCGCTCACAGGGCAGGAAAGCTGGCCTGGTTGGCCACCCCGCAGTGATTGTCCACTCCCTTGAGCAGGCGGATGTAGCCCCGCTCGCCCCAGGCCTCCGACCAGCTGCAGGAAGAGACGGAGAATGAGCACATCTGCGTTCCCACGCAGCCCGGCCCGGCCCCGGCTCGGTGGAGGAAACGGCACCCGGGACGGCGGGGTGCCCTGAACGCCGTGGCCACGGATGCTGCGATCACCCACTGCTGCAGCCGCGTCCCCTCCGGACCCAGCTCGGACCTTGCAGCTGAGACCCGGGCGGGGACGGGCAGGACGCGTGCGGGGGGACGTGTCCTCAGCCCCTACCTGTTCTTTAAGATCCAGTAGCCGACGCTCTGCCCGTTCTGCTGGCTCGTGCCGTAGCCCACGGCCAGCATGGCATGGTTGACCTGCTGGCTGCAAAACGCGCTGCTGAAGATGCCTGGGGAGAGCAGAGCCAGCGTGAGCCGGGTGCCCCCATCGCTCCACCTCCGGGCGCCTGCCGGGCGGCTGATCACACCACCCTGGGCAGTGCCAACGGGCAGCTCCGCCGCTCGACAGCCCATCACCCCCAACGGGGCAGCCCCGCGAGCCCCCCGCCTCGGTTTACCCGTCCGCGCCCCGGCGGAGCGCGACACGCTACCCGACTTGTAGAAGTGGAAGTGGAAGCTGCTGGCGTCCACCGCCACGGACACGGGGCCCACGGCCGCCACCGCCTGCTCCAGAGCCGCCTCGCTGCCCGCGGCCACCAGCCAGACGGCAGAGCAGTTGGCGGCCCGGTCCCGGGGGTCGTACCGGCAGCTGGAGGCGTCCTGAGCGGAGGGAGAGGCCGGATCAGCCGGGCACCGGGACCAGCCCGTCCCGGGGGCCCCGCCGCCCCCTTACTGTGCCCAGGTAGGGGTAGACGTGCTCCGAGTTGAGGCCGCCGTTGTCGTGCACGTACTGGAAGGCGCGGGTGATGTAGCCCCCGCCGCAGCCCTCGTTGCCCAGCTTGCGGGAGCAGTCGATGAGGTTCTGCTCGCTCAGCACCACCAGCTTCCCCGTCCGGTTGAAGACGAGGCCCTCGAGGGCCCCCGTGGCGCTGAAGGCCCAGCACGACCCGCAGTGCCCCTGGGCGGGAGGGCGGCAACATGGGGCGACGGCCCCGTCCCAGCGCCCCGCTCCCGCTCGGCTCCTCGGTCGCCCGGAGGGGGCCGGGTTTTTGCCGCCTCGGAGGACGTCTCCTCCTGCTTCGGCCGCCCGGCCGGAGCCCCCCGCGCCCACCTGGTTCTTCACGGGCGTCACGTAGCCCTTCGCCCGCCAGTCCACCTCCGCCGGCGTCCTCTGCGCCGCCGAAGCCTGGAAGAGCAGCCCCGGCCCCCGCCGCCGCCCCGGGGCGAAGCCGTTCAGCAGCTGGTTAAACTCCTCGTCCGTCTGCAAGCCGCCAAGAGAGAAACCCGGGGTGGGTGCGTGTGAGCGAGGGCTCCCGGCCCGGCCGCCCCCCGACAAGCGGCCGAGCCCCGGGGGTGCCGGCGGCTCCCGGCAGAGCGGGACAGGGGTCCCCGGTGCCCCGGCCGGGCTCGGGATGCGCCGAGGGGTACCAGGTCTCCGTAGTGGTTCATGCCCAGGCGGAAAGCGTGCCTGCCCCGCGCCTGCTCCCGGTTATGCTCCTCGATGCGCCGCAGGTTCTTCTCCCAGACCTGCCGGCGGCCGGCCTCGGTGCCCTGCCGGCGAGCGCGGCCGTGGCGAGGTCGGACGCGGCACCGCGGGCCGAACCCCCTCCGGAGCCGGGGGACGCCGGGCATCGCCGCCCGGGCCGAGGCCATGCACCTACCTCCGGGTACTCCTTGGCGTGGAGGCTCTTCCAGCCCCTCCAGGCCTCCTCCAGGGCAGGGTCCAGCGCGGCGGTGCAGCCCAGCGCGGCCAGCAGCAGCCCCAGGGGCACGGCCATGGCGCCCGGCTGCGGGAGGCGAGATGGCTGCGGAGCGGCTCCCGGAGCCCCGGCGGCGGTGGCCGGACAAGCCACACGCCGCCTCTTCCCAAGCCGGGATTAAAGACAAGGGGGAAAATGCAAACAAAGCGGCCGGAGCCGGAGGGAAGCGGGAGGCAGGTTTGTTCCTCCAGCTGTGCCGGCTTTGGCACGGCCGCGCTCCCGCTTTGACAGGAGCTTTAGGAGGTCTTAGCTGTCCTTTCGGTGGTATTTAACTGTCCTTTCCAGGAGAGGGAAGAGCGGCGGCGAGAGAGCCCGGAGCCCTGTCCTGCTCCCTGAGCGACAGGACGAGGCACAGGCACACCGAAGGGCAGCGGGGATGGGGATGGGGATGGGGATGGGGATGGGGAAGGGGGGCCAGCCCTGGGAGCAGGGGGGCACCAGGGAAGACGAGACCCTTCCCCGGGCCGTGGCTTTTGCAGCGCTTTGGGCATCCTCCCGCAGCGCCGTTTTGGAGCAGCCCAGTCCGAGGTGGAAATAAGATGCACGAGAGAGTCAGAGGAGGCCGGAGGGGAAGGAGCGAGGCTGGCGCAGGGCCGCCGAGCCCCAGCCCTGAGCAGCCGGGGGGCTCACGGCAAAGCTCCCAGCCAGCTGCAGGGCTGGGGTTACCGGGAGCAGCCCTCTCCCAAAAAAGCAGCCCGTGCCAGGGGGTGACGGGCAGCAAGCGCCGGTGGAGCTCGGTGACGGAAGCGTCACATCTGTCCCAGTGCAAAGGCGGCTCGCGGGCAGCCCCAAATCCCTCCGTGAGGATTTTGCAGTATCGGTTTACACCCTGCTTTTTGCAGCCGTGCGCACGGAGCCCTGCTTCCTCCCCCCGCGCCGGCACGGGCCCGCGCTATGGCCGAGCAGCTTCGCTAATCCTCCGCGCGCTGCTCCGCAAAGCCCGGAGCACATGGCGGGACCGCGACAACGGGCTCGGCGGTGGAGAAAGATCAAAGGCCCGAGGGGCATCTCAGCGCCGGCCAGGCGGTTTCCACCGATGCAGCTTTCCAAGAGCGGGTGCCACCGTGACGCCTCTGCCCACGCCGTGCTCCGGGAAGGGAGACCCCGGACAGCTGCCCCCGAGCACCTTGCAGGGCAAGGGCGGCTTTCTGAGCTCATTTTGTAGCTCAAGAGCTGTTTTTGTTTTCAAAATAAGTTACTGAAAACATCTGCCATCCTCCACATCCGACTTCTAAAATAAAGCCCCAGGTGCTGGGTTTTCGTGGGAGAAATGCCTCCCCGCCGCCTCTCAGGCTCGCTCCCCTTCTCGAGGAACGGTAGTTTTTAATTCGGCTTCCCCGGCATCTGCTACAAGGCCCTCGGCTTCCTGCAGCCGTTAGCACTCACTTGCGCAGGAAATTAACTCAGCTTTGTGCTACAGCTGCAAATTCTCTCTATCCAAAAGAGAGACCTTGAACCTGGCTTAACTGCGCTTCATCCTCCAATTGCCTTTCTCGCGGGACAGCTGGATGGAGGCTTCCTACATCATTTGTATTTCAATCCCCAGCAAAGCCTGTTACACAGTGAAAAAGCTCAGGATTGCAGGAGGTGATTTCCCAGTTAATGCCTCTCAGGATCTCGATACCCAAAGAAGAAAAACAGCCCTTTTTTTTTAATGGCATCAAATAATCCTACAGCTTCAGCAGCAAGCTTGGAGGATCAAAGGAGCTGACAGATTTGTAAACTCTTCTAGACAAGGACCTTTTAAAAGCGCGGTGCAGGCACGTTAAGAACACTTGCTCTTTCAGGACAGGAAAATGCAGTCAAGATTAAGACTGAAAAGAAACAAACCCTGCAAAACAAAGCTCTTACCATCCACTGGCACCCACCCGGCTCTGGAAGGCAGGGGAAAGGGTCGCAGCTCCTCTGCCTGCGAGGGAGACCGCGGTCTTCTCTCAAGGAAACTTCAGAGATGTGCAACTTCCTCCATGACATCCCCTTCCGCCCCTCCGACCTCTAAGCTGTACCAGGAGTTACTCAACACGGCGTGCGGTAGATGCTAAAAGGCGACTGCAACAGTCACAGCAATTATTTGGGCACACGGAAGAGAAGGGGCCGACAAATATGCTCACGGCCATGTTCAGAAAGCAAAACGCTCCAGCTGTAAGATCATGTGCATTTAAAACAGAAGCCTCCAGCTTGCATCCTCAAGGCATTTAACAGCAGTTTAATTAAGGCCTGACTCCCCTATAGAAAGGAAAACAGTGAGGCCAGTTTTGTAAGCTTTAAGCTCGAGGAAGGGTGAGCGCAGGCAGGCCCCAGCACCTGCAAGACGCAGCTCGGCGCTCAGGGCCCTCGTGTGTCCCGGCATGAGCTGCGAGCGCTTGGGAGTGGGGCCAGGGCGCTACCCGAGCTGCAGCACAGCTGTGTCCCCCCCGAGAAGTCGGGGCGCTGCCTCCGAGCTGCCTCCGAGCATTTGCAAGCACAAAGCACCCGACTTGCCCATGGTCATACTGCGCCTCAATGGCAGAGCCAGGAGCACGATCCAGGGTTCCCAGCTCTCCCCCCTGCATCTCCGGTTGCTGCATCACGCTTCCCTCGAGGAACATCAGGGCTTTAATATTCGCTCCGCTGCTCCACACAGAAACCGAACAGAGCACTTTGCTTTTACCACAGACACAGCTTTGGCTGTTGTGAGCCAGATGCCATTTCCTCCCAGGCCCTCTCCTGCACTCCGACGAAACAGGCACACGAGCCAGCCAGCGTCTCTCTTTCCAATATTTTAATGAGTCGCTACATCTTACACTCATAATTATAAAAGAATAAGAATCCATAAAAATATTTTCTTTTCATAATACGCACTTAAAATACTCCAGGGCAGGTTGACGTGGTTCGTTTGGGTGGGTTTTTTTTCTTTTTGCCCCTGGCAGAACCCTTGGCTTGAGGGGGGTATGTGCTCCCCTGAGGTGCGATTGCTCAATCCCCCCTCCCCAGAACTGCAGTTCCTGTTGACCAGGTAAATAAAAACCAGAAGAGAGCATTTGCCGAGTAGATGGGCAAGAGGAACAGTCACTGACCCGCAGAGAACTGAAGCACAGCCAATTTCAGTGCACGTCTGAAAGCTCAGGGTGCCAGGGAAGGAGAAGGTGGGATCAGGAGGCAGCACAGAGAACGGCGGGAGGGAGTATTTGCATAAATATCATCCATTTTGTGTTGCAAAAACCCAAATGCTGCTGCAATCACTAGAGAGATGATCTCTAGTTGTAGCCAGCTGCTTCAGCTGCCATGCTACCTGTTGGCACAACTCTGCTTGTGAGCGGCCATTAGAGAAAGGTATCAGAGGACGCTGTTACCGACCCCAGCCACTTCCTCCATCTGCTCTGCAAACTTAAAAGGAAAAATAGAAAAGACTAGTGTTGCATGCTTCTGTAGAGCTCTCTCCGTGTCCCAGGGCTCCACATTGTCGCAGCAGGGCCAGGACACAACAGCAGCAGCGATCAGCTCCCTCGGGACTTAACATTAGGTAGTTCTCTCTTCCCTCCCATTCCTGGCTTAAGGCAGCTTGCTGATTCGGCTCTTCCGTTTCCAACACAGGCACTGAGTTCTTGCAGGTAGGAGCAGGGGAACTGCAGAGGTGCAGTGGAAGGGAAAAGGATGGGGGAGAGAGAGATTGACACAAACCTCACCCTCGGGAGACAGACCGCTGTCCATTGATTCCCAGGAGTGAGGGAGTAGCAGCAAAATAAGCAATAACAGCCAGGCTGGAGGAGAGGAACAGGACGAGCAGCCGAGCAGGGGCAGACCTCCAGCTTGGAAAGTGAGAGAAGGTGGCACTGTCCAAAGGGGAGGTGCCCTCCACCCTCCCCCCTCGCTCGGGCAAGACACCCAGCCCGGACGGGGCACTCAGCCAGTTGTGCTCTGGGTTAGATGGCTGTCGAGGGAGGCGGCAGTGGCAGGGCACAGGAGGGGGAAGGTGAGCTGTCAGTGTCCAGTCTGCAGAGGCTTGTGCTCTCAGAGGTATTCTTGTAGAAAGTGCAGCAGCGTGATTTCATAGTGCTCTCCTGACTCGGGGCACCGAATACTGTGTCTCTCGTTGGGGTAGATCTGCACAGAAGCAGAGATGGGGCAGTTAACCAGGAACAGTTCGTTCAGCGTTGACAAGCCTCCCTCACCTCAGCCCTTCCCCCTCAGCTTGCACCCAGGCTCCGCAGAGGAAAAGGGGTGCTGGGAAGGTTTAAAGCACAACCCCACATCCCTCATTGCGCTGGCATGTGCTGCGAGTCCGCTCAGCACGGTCAGCCACCCCTGCTGCCACCAGGCAAGTGTGACAGCAGCAGTTCAGCCGAGAAGGAAAGTTCCAGGCCTGAGGACAGGAGCCCTGTTTGCTAATGCTTTTAGTTATAGGCCACACTGGCCAGCAATGAAACAGCCGCAGTGCCACCTCCTGGCCACCTCCTGGCATCAGCCTAGGCATTTACTGTCATTTACAGTGGGAGCATCCGCCTCCACCTTTCCCACCCCCCAGGACAGACAGGAGAAAACCTTCTCTGCTTCCAGTTTTAATGGACCTTCCCACCTCACTCTACTTCCCCTTACCTGCAACTGGTAAGGTTTTCCAGCCCGGATTAGCTGTGATACCAGGAAGTTGGTGTGAAAAAAGTGCACATTTTCATCCAGAAAGCCATGGAGGATCAGCAAGCGATTTGGCCTGGAGATGGGCGAGAGACAGGATGAGAATCTGCACACAGAGCTCCGTGGTGGGTCTAAGCAGAGAGCTGCCAGTCGGCAAGCCAGTACCGAGCAATGAACGGGCAGCAGTCCCAGGCACGAGGCCATGGACGTGGTCTTCAAACCTTCCCTGGCAAAGGGAGTTGGGAGTACAGTGCCCCAGCTTGCTGCTGAAGGCAGCAATCAGCCACGTGAGTTAAAGTTAAATGTGGTCAGAAACCATCCACCCTTCTGGGATTCGGCAGAAGGGCGACTGGTGGCACCGAGCAGCACCAGGGAGCAGGTTTTCAGCTGAGCGCCCAGCCCCAGGGGTACTCACTCATTGGGAAGCTTTTCTACGTGTAACGCCACAGAGCCAGCCTCGTAACCTTGCTGGTTGTTTTCTGGGATATCCATGTACCGCTCAGTATACCCGGTGTCATATGCCATCCAAACTGTGACAGGGGCACCTGCTATAGCAATCTGTCAAACAAATAGGTGGCAGGAAACAGCCTCAATGATCAAGTGCTAAAGAGTTCAAGTGTTCCCCGTCCTCCTGAAGAGGCAGGGAAAAAAAACAGGCTCTGGAAAAGTTGTGTGGCTCAAACCAGGATTCTTCTAAAGAAAAACAGATCCCCATATAAAACCTAGATACCTCCCCAAGCCGTTCTTCCCATATTCAGAATGGGGCAAATTCTTATATACCAGCACTTAAGGCTATCCCTTTCCAAGGAACTTCCAGCACAATATAGGAATGGCTAGGTAGAGTTTTATAACAGGCCAAAATGATCAAAAAAAAAAAATCTAGTAATTTAACTATTTCTTTAGAGTCTAGGAATCTCCCAGTGCCATGCAACTTAAATTTTTACCCTTTACCACCTATGAGATTCCTTTCTTTTTAACCCGGGATGCATTAAGCACATTCCAGACAGAAGGAACAAATCCTGCCAAAGAGCCAGCACAATCTTTAGGGATATTACAGGGAAAGTATTGCCTGGTCCTAAACCACCATCTCTGAAGTGAAACAGTAACTTGCAGAACAGGTGAGAATGTCAGTTTTCTAAAGTCACAGGATATCTACGCCAGACAGCGGGATAAAACTTCTCTAATGAATAGTGGCAGTTTCTAACGGCGCGCTCTCCAGCACAGCACCTCTCATGCTGGACCAGGGCATTGGTACAGCACTGGCTGCTGTGGCCAGATGAGCACCTGCTCATCCGACTGCTCCTGCCCCTCAACAGACTGGGATCGCAGGAGGGAGAGAGCAGAGCTGAAGTTCAGGGAGCAAGAAGGCTGTCTCAGGATCACACGTGCACTTTTGCCTTCTAGAGAGCACAGCTGGCAGGAGAGCACACATGACAAGCAGCAGCTGTATCTCCCCAGCCAACGGCACAGCGACATGTAGAATGATCCAGAAACTGTGCTAGGGACTTGGGAAGGGAGTTAGGACTAGCACATTAACTGCCTCATTGGATGCTAGGCTAGTCCTCCGTTAGCAGTTACTGGGGAATGGCACACAGTTTAATTGTGTGCAGACTCAGAGACCCCTTTCTCTTCAGGTCTCAAACAGGTATGACGTGCAGGCACAATGCAGGACCACGGGAAGGAGCTACAGGCAGGACTGAGGGACATTTTTGCTTGTCCATCAAAAACATCAAGCAGAGATGCCAACTTCAAACACCAAGTTATACAAACAGGGAGAGCAAGGTCTCCCAGGATGACACCCTGACACTCCAAGTACAGACTTACCTTGAAGACATTGGGTTTACAGATAAGACCCATGAGGGAGAGAAAACCCCCGTACGACCAGCCATGTATGGCTACCCGACTCAAGTCGATGAACCCGTATTTCTCTGCTACATAATGTAAACCTTCCACCTGGTCCTCTATCTCCACCTGACCCTAAAAGGCAACAAGGAAGCTCAAGTCAGTGGCTTTCTAAACCTAAAAATTTAAAGAGACAGAAAGATGCAGGAACTACATTCACACAGGCAAACATAGAGCCAAGCAGCTTTAGAAAGAGCAAATAAGCAGAGATTCATCAAAAGGTACATTACCATCTGGTTTTTCAGGGCCCCTTCAAATTTGAGTCCTCGCTGGCACGAACCCCTTCCATCAATCACTACCACAGCATAGCCTAAGGATGCTAATGTGTTTAGCCGTAAGTACTTGATACCTTTGAAGGAGTTATTCACTAGCTGCACCTGCAAGAAGAGGAAAAAGGAAAAGTTTAAGAGCTGAACAGCTGCCTTCCTGACTGCCCCGCTACGTAGAACCTGTGCTGAACAGCAGCCACTCAAAGAGTTATCAGTCATACAAACTGGATTAAACAGGGAAAGTCATCTGAGGTTTGAAGTAGAGGTCAGAACAGAGGCCCAGTGCTCGATCCTAACCAGAGCACAAGCCTTGATGCATGACAGAGCTCCGTCACAGGCAGCAATCCCAAGGCCAAAGCCAGCAGTCAACCAGCTGGATTATTACCTGAGGGCCTCCATATACAAACAGCACTGTGGGATGCTTCTTCCCAGGTTGGACATCATGAGGTTTGTAGACCATTCCATAGAGTTCAACATCTGATTGAGTGCGGAAGTGAAAGATCTCAGGCGGGATGTAATCTGGGGGGCAACCTGCAGAAGGAAGTTCAGACACTAGCAGTGCAGTAACAGACAGAGGGTTCTCCCTCCTAACCAGCCTGAATAAGTTCAGTCTGCTCAAACTTGCCCCTAGTTGGGGCTCTTTCAATACACAAACCATACCAAGCATTAGCAATGCTTCCCAGAGAAGCCTCTCACTGGGAAATAAATAGCCTCAATCTGCCTGCACGGGGCAACAGGACATAGCAGCAGTGAAGGGATCACCCAGGAAAACATCATCAGCTGCTATCCTCAAAGTGTGCTATGTCATTCTAGCATGATGTGAAAGGTAAGAACAGGGATGGGTCAAATGGAGAAAGCCTTTGCAGGAGTGTTCAGATGCTGTTGTGAGCTGTATCTCATCCTTTAAAAGGCTATAGCCTTGGGATGAAGCAGCCACTTGCCCATCTTTAGGCAAATCATGAAGAAACAAACACCTAAGAACAGAGTCATGTAAACCTTGCACCTTGGACAGCTGCTTTCACTCGGGGCATGAAACAGTAACTTCTTAAGAGCCCATATACCCTTTCCTGGATGAGCTATGCACTACACATCTACACCGCCCACCCCACCCCACCAAACAACACAACTCATTTTCCCATCCAATGAAGCCACTTGGGCCACTTCCCTCTCCATCACTTTTGACTACCACTCGCAGGAAGAGCATCACAGACATCACTAGCACAGCTGCCTTCTAGGGCACTTACTGGCTGCCTCCATCATGCTAGCCCAAAACTTGGGCTGCTTGTGGAGGGGGTCATCATCAGAGCCACTGAGCTTATAGACGTGCACACAAGGCGGAGTGCTCACGCTGCTGTAGTGACTGATGAACATGTCAAAGTTCTGCAGATGGAAGAGAGAAGAGTTAGGGGAACGAGGTCTTTCCTTCCCCACATCCAGCCTCCTCCATGCAGTCCTCAAACCAGAGTTCCCACATTTCAAACCACCAAGACAAAGAAACCCTCAGGAATCATTAACTGGCCATGACTTGTGACAGCTCCTAGTTACGACCCCTGTCACTCAGGAGATGAGGGTGTCTCCTATCTAATGAGAAACTAACCAACCTGGCTCATAGAACAGCTGTGGGAGAAGCCCGGAGTGGTCAGCCGCACAATTTCTCCAGGAGACTCGTAGCTGACTACATAGAGATGGTGCTCCAGTGGGGTGTCCTTTGTGCCTTGGAAATACACCAGCTTGGTAGCCTCATTGACCCAGATCTGTGAGGAGAAGAGAGGGCTCAGCAACAGAAGGATGACAACTACTGCTCCTTTGCCAATTCAAACAGTCTGTCCCCAGGCAGAATCAGCTTAAAACACAAATAGACCATGACAGACTGCTCATGGCATTAGGGACAGTACACAAGGCCTGTTGATATGACAGTTTAGAGAACACACATACAGCACTTATGGAGAACTACATACATAGAATCCAATGAAATGACAGAGATCAGTCAGTTTTTTTGGGAAACCCACTGCATTTGCTTACCAAGGAGCATAAAGCTGGGCTCTGTTTGCTATAGCTGAAACTAGAAGCTCCTGCGCTTAAGTGTGGTGCTTTCCCATAGTATTTCCTGATTATAAGGGTATATACATTTTTTCCAGCAATCATACTAATCAATTCCCAGCTGAAAGATTAGTCTAACAGCCCTAACAGTACCAAACTTCAAGCCATATTAAAGTATGTTTTCAATGTCCAGATAAAGCAGTTTCTAAAAACCACCTGGTCAGCCAGGAATAGAAATGACAGCTTTTAAACACAGCATTGATCCAGCAACAGTAGCTAAATTGTTTTCCACCTTAAAGTTTCCAAATGCTGAAGCCCAAATGCTATTTCTAGCTAACCTGCAATTTGAAGAGCACTGGGGACAGCAAAGGGAAAGAAATATCAAACTCAGGTGGCTAAGAAAGCCAAGCAGAGCCCCATGGAGCAGCAAATGCATCAAAATAATTGCTGCTAACAGGATTTTAGCCCTAACGCATACAAGGAAGTACTGTGGCCAAAATCAACATCATGTACAGTGAGAATCCACATGGGGAGGGAGAGCAGGTTAATTGCAGTTTGAGGAAAAGCAACAAGTGCATGAAGCTGCAGGCCTTCTAAAAAGTGAGAAGTGAAAATCCAGATTAATTGGGAATGAACAGACAAGGTCTTTATTTTGATGGAAATCACCTGGGAGCACTAAACATCCAACTCAGAGCTAATTCCTGAAGCAAAACAGAACCAGCTTTACAAGATTAATAAAAATTCCTGTTTGGCTATTCTGCAACCAATAACAGATACAGTCCCTCCATATTCTAATTGCTTTATGGTCCCCAGCCGCCTTCCTCCTAAAGACTCTGCTGAGGCATCAGCTGGAGACCAAGAGATAACTCAGCACTGAGACACAATCCCAATTCTGAAGTGCTCACTGGGGTTAAAATGCTTTAGCAAAGGCAGCATGCCCAACCTGCTCCACAAAACAGTTTTGTCGCTCTTGAACCTCAGACTTGCGTGCTTTTTTATGGTCTGACTCACTCTCGGGATTTCCCTTAAGGAGCAATCAGAAACCTGATTAAAAAGGCAATCAGTTCAATGTGCACTGGGCTACAGCACTTCTGGGGGAAACAGTGGCAGCAATAAAAAAGAAAGAGAGAGAGGGAGAAACAAAAATGAAACTTAAGTAGTTCTAGCTGGTCCCAGGCATAACAGGGGGCATAGGCCAGGACTGCAGGCAGACAATGCAGAGCTGTAACGTCGCAAGAAAAAATTAAAGATAACCAGTACCTTCGATCCATGTCTTGCCAACACCTCCCATTCCCCCCCAGTCAGAGCAACCTCCTCTTTGATGGGACACTTGAAATCATCTAGAAAAAGGAACATAAGAATAAATCACAGACCTCCCCAAAAGACAACATAAGCAAATCAGAGAGGGAGCTCCCACAGCCAAACTGACATACGGACAAAACGCAGCTCTTACCCTCACTATGGACATATGGCTGCACCCAGTCATAGCTGCCTTGCTTTAGGACTGCCGTGACTCTGTACAGGTGACAGAAACCTGTTTTGCATTCGTTGGCTCGGATAAAGCAGAGCTCTTCCTCCTCTCCCTCCGGTTGGATGAAAGGATAGAAGATATCATGAACCTGTCACACAAGACAAAAGGCTCATGAGTGATCTCTTAACACAGCAGAGAGAAGCCAAGGGAGTCAGTACTAAAATACCACACTTCTAAAGGGAAGGGGCGAGCAGATAGTGGGAAAAAGCCATTCCTTACTTTCCTATTACCACAAAGAAATTTTGTGCGCACGTAGAAGACCACATGCTCCTGACTCTTAATACCTACCGCAGAAACCAGCACTGGTCTTGCCTCTGAGCTAGATGTCTCACCTAGGTAAGCCCCACAAGGTGTTTCTTCTTCCCACACCTTAGAATGCCAATGTGAATCAGGCCCCTTGGGCATTTCAGCATCAAGGTGCTTAGTCACAGGGGTTCAAGTTTATTCCCTGTCCCCTGCACCCATTAGCTACCCAAACCAGGACTAATTCCAGGGCTTAGGGTTGCTCATGCCTCAAGAAGCCATTCAGTCTTCTACGATACCCACAAGAGACTGTCACATCCAAAAGTGTCAGAGTCCACAGTGCCCCCATTCACTGAGAATGCTACCAAGAATTAAATGAATGGCTCCAACCAAGGAGACGGCAGGAACCCGCCTCTTCCATGCTGAGTAGATGAAAGTCTTTTCTCATGGTTTTATCAGACCCCCTGGACTAACAGGGAGTCTGGCAATGCTGGTAGCGAAGCAGCCTGCTGAAGCATGGACTAAGCTGGATGTAAGCCCAAGGCTAAAATGGTCAACTGTGGGGGAAGAAGGGGCAGCCTGTATTCTCCTCCCAGCCCTGAACCTCTTACATTTATCCACACATCAGTGGTTTCTTCATAGATCACAAGTGGCTGGACGTTTTCTGGCACGGTTTTGGCAAATTCAGCACGCTGCTCCTCACTTTCTGGGACTGGAATAAAGAGTGCTGGAGGCAAAAGGATTAGCTGCAGCCGCTGCTGAGGTCTGTCTAGGAACATAGCCCAGGCACTGGGGAAAGAAGTTGGAGGTGAATGTCAGTACCACAAAACAGATGTCCCTTTCTAACACTCAGAACATGCATCCCTTTTTCCCACTGGCAGAGGGGATTTAGACATCTGAACACAAAGCTTTTCTCATCACTGCTGCTTTCTAACCTCCTGAAAGCTTTGCCAACACATACATGTTGCCAGATATCTCTGGTATTTCATAGGGGTATCATTCAGACAAGATGCCTGACAGATTTGCCAGAGCATCTATTCTAAGAGACCACACTTGACAGAACTTCGTCTCTAGGACTTTCCCTTGGACAGCCCCTCTGTCAGGAAGCTCTATTTGTTTTCTAGCGAGATCCTAAAGTAAAGAGAAGCTAAAGTGATCCATTTGTAGCTTCCTTGTTGCACGCTGCACTAGCAGGGAAAGGCACAGACCTAAGACAACTGCCAAGTGAAGGAGTCGCTTCAGTCTCAGCCTTGTTCCTCTCCAAGGAGAGTCATTTGAAGTGGTGCTGCACTGCAGGCCTCTCAACATGACAGATGGCAAGCCACCGCTGCATAGTGCGGCTACCCCAAGGCCTGGAAGTGCATCAAGGGAAGTTACATCATTAAGACAGACTTTCAAAAGAGCCAGTTCCCCCCAGCACCTCAGTGACTGTGGATTTCACGAACTGACATATTCAGCATGTCTAGATAAGCTCTGGTGCAGAACATAAGAACCAGCTATGGGATT
The DNA here is from genome assembly GCF_036370855.1 of Dromaius novaehollandiae. Lineage (NCBI taxonomy): Eukaryota > Metazoa > Chordata > Aves > Casuariiformes > Dromaiidae > Dromaius > Dromaius novaehollandiae. Next base: position 3,330,819 of record NC_088122.1, on the reverse strand, counting down.
ACCTTCTGTAAAGTTGTATGAATTTAGTTTCCAGAGCAGACAGCTAATGAGGAGTTATAGAATGCAATCTTCAGAGACAGCTAAGTCACCTGAACTTGATCTGGACAGAAACTATTTAAGAGTCAAGCAAGCTTTTGAGGAAAAAAATTTAAGAGCTTTACAATTTCAAACTAATCAGACCAGTGTGAATTCTGTAAACTACTTCAGGCAAGGCTGGCCAGTACAAGACTGAGTATCACATTTGGAGTGACAGTGAGCCATGAGAGTACACTGGCCACAGAGCAATCCTTCCCCAGATACACACTGCACAAGGGACTCAGCATCACGCAGACTGACCACTTTCCCATGATACATTTGGCACTGATCACAAACTGGATCAATCATTAAAATGAACCACAATAAAATTGCTTGCAGTAAGTTCTCATTTTAAGCAGAAAGTCTGTTGTTCCCATGTTAAAACATCTCAACTCAGAAGAATTCCCTAGGATTGCCCACTTGATATATCAATGTCATTTAACTGTGTGCTTGTGGCTCTGACTTAAAACCCACAGCTTGTCACTCTGGTCTCCAATTGATTAATTCCTCCTTTTAGGATGTTATAACATTGCAGAAGCCAAATACTTATGGACCATTTATGGGGCTCACAGCTTTAAAAACAGGTCATGACTACAAGACAAAGCACCGAGAGCCTACAATAGTTGAGCTGGGGGAGCACTTGGGAGTGCTAGTTTGGAAGAAAAACATATGTACTATTTGCCATCTCGGGTCCATCCAGCACGGGCAATGTACTCCACAGTCGGAAACAATGCAGCAAATGGTTGCACCAGCTCCTTGTCCTGAGCACACACAATCTGCAGCAAAAGAAAGGTCCAGTATCAAGTCAGAATGCTACCAGACCTCCTCCTGTGAAAACTCAGTGGAGTGGGAGAAGGAGAAAGTTGTAGCTATTGGTATCAGCAAAGTCTGGGCTAGAGAAGCAAGACTTTCTACAAGTGGCAGGAAGAGAAGGGGAAAAATGAGCTTCATACCACCATGATTTTGGCATCCAGCCACAGAAAAGGATATGGGAAAAGGATATGCTCAGGAGCTGAAGCCCAAGATTAGACCGGGGCTTTGGCTCTCCAGCTCTACTACTGACAGTATGATATATCAGGCTAATCCTTCTTCTGTCTTCTCTCTCCCCTCTCCCAATCCCCTCTCCACCAGAACAATACTTTTCAGCTTTTAAAGTTTTTCTGTTTCTTGGTTAAATACACTATAAAAACAGGTATTACAAGACGATGAAAACAAAGGCTGACACTGTAGGATTTTTTAGTATCCTTCTCAAGTCTGGAAAGCTTCAGCAGCAGTTAATTTTCCTGGACAACATCCCATTCTGAGCTGTTACCACTTACCTTACCCTTGCTGTCCGTTCTAAATTCTGCCAGTTTTAATGTAATCTTGGGGTTTTTGCTGCCTGCAGAGGAAGGATTGAGAGAATACATGGTATAGCTTCTAGATAAGAACCAATCCTGGTCTTACTAAAGTGGCTGCGTGTGAGCACATACACATCAGTTATATGCATGCCAGCAAGCGCTGCTGGCATTTAGCATACAGGAATAGTTTGCCTTTGCCTTGCCTAGACCAGTGCATGTGTTTTGAGAAGGGAGAAGGAAAAAGGGATTCCAAACGTGTTCCAGGATATGACACCAGATCTATCCCATTTTCTCAACAACTCTTTCTTTTATGCTGGATTTTAAATCCCATTCCTTTCTTGCAGTAGACTTTGGGCTCATAGACTGAATTCGCCCTCAACATTTACAACCAGCTTCTATATCCTGTTGAGTACCTAGATTAATCATGCAAAGTTTACAGCACAAATTCTGCTGCTTCAGCCAGCAGGAGCCAAGAGTTGCATTAGCAGCCCTGCAGTATTTCATTTACCTGTCCTAGGGTACCGATAGGAGTCTGTTTTTCTCTCCTCCAAAGCAGGTGAAGGAACATGAATTATCTCCACCTCTGACTCATCCACTTCCTCATACAAGATCCGCAATGTCTTCAAGTCCTCTGAACCTAGGAAGAGATAATAAGCATGTTTGCTACTGTGTTTTCCAGTTGTTTCTGGATTGTTTGGAGCACTGCATTCTGGTGTTTTTGCTTTGTCTTTACTTTTCTCATATAGCTACAGCTCACAGTGACTATTTACAAATACTCCTTAGCGCACAATTATACCCCTCAGTGTTTTTTAATCAGTTTAGTTCCCTCAGGTGGCCTCCTCAAAAGCAGGCCAAACCTATGCCAAGTGAAAACCACACTCAAAAATACCACTCACAGCAGGGGCCAGCAGTGGTTACAGAGTCAGGATTTGTTAAGCAGAACACTGACCTTCTGTAGAAGCTGTGGGACACCACCAATAGCCTGTGAACCGATCAAACTCCTCCTGAATGACAAAAGTGGCTACACCAGCAGACCTGGGGTCATCTAGAACGTTGGATAAGCCTGGGCAAGAACAAAGAGCAGAGTACATTTACACCCCTTTGGAAAAAGCTGATCCAAAAAAAGAATGGACTTGTAAGAAGCCATCAAGACATGAGCCCTTCCAGCTAGGCATTTTGTCAGACGGAATTTCTTTTGAATATGGCAAGAAGCCCCAGTTACCTTTATGGCAGTATGTCATCCGCCTCTCCTCTCCCGTCTCGATATTTGCTACCCACAGATCATTGTTATTAATGAATGAAAAGAAGGCAGGGTCAGCAGGGCAGATCTTGGGATCCATCCGTGGCCCTGTGCACTGAGTCTTGATCTCCAGTGGCTTCATTGGAGACACCTAAGGCAACAGACACAGAAACAGCTCTGTTCCAATTCAGCTTCATGTTTAAAGGCCTCAACCATGAATGCAGCCTGTGGAATGAGGAACAACATAGCCTTGACAGGACACAAGAGCAAGGATCAAAACCAAACAGATACAGATGCACAGCCAACTCAACCAAAAACATTATGTTCACTTCAGGTGTTTTTCATATATCCATTAGCAGACTCACCATGAAGCCGTTCTTGCCCCCATCTCGGCAATGAAAGAGGCTGTTGCTAGCCTGGAAGAGGAACAGACCACTCTCACTGTGGAAATCATAAGAGGTTATTCCAAAGACGCCAAGTCGCTTGCGCTCCCTCAAGAGTTCCTCTTCTCTGGAATACATCCCATGATGAGGGGTTGCCTAGTGTTGAAGGAAAGAAAATCTGAAAGAATCTGCAAGGACAGAACCTACTGTTTCACAAAACAGGAATGCTCCAAGACTGGCACCAGCTAGTCTGTGAATACCCAAAATATAATCCAGCAGCCAAAAACAGTCAGCAATCCTGCCATACGGGTCCAGAACTACCATACTCAAACCCGCAGGTGTGGCCAGGAGGACTACACCAACTGCACACCCCAAAGTTCCTTCCATGTATGAGAGATGAATTGCTAATCTATCATTTCTGCAGGCAGCACTTCAGCATGAACTGAAGACAGCTGTACTTGCTCTGCTTATGCAAATCAGATGCAGCCAATTAACTTAATGACATTATCTACATCCATTCACAAACAGTTTCCATGTCAGACACTGCAAACAAAAGCTCTTCCAGGGATCTCGAATTACCCTGAAGGGAACTAGCAAGCCAAGTGGGTTCAACACAACCAAATTCTTTTTCAACAGGAACCTTTTCAGTAGGGACCCACCTCCTCCACTCCCTTGTTCACCAATGCTGTAAGTGACAAAGGACGCTAAGACACTGAAATCAGGAAGGAGAAAATTCACCCCCTTTCTGGTTCACTGGCAATAGAACATAGGGCAGAAAAAGCAGTTTAAACCCACTTTCCTGCCTTCAATAAAAGCAGGAAAGATAACAGACAGGCATTCCAAAGCACACGGACAAGCACAGCAAGAGCCCAGAGAAGATATCCAGAGGCAAGGTCCACTGTCCTAATATCGTATAATTTGAGGTACACTGCAGCCTGGATTAAAGCCCTCTTCGCAAGGTCAGCCCTGAGCTTGCCCCACCAACTGCTGTTTCACTTGCACTGCCAGCTCCGCTGCGCATGCAAGTGACTATCTTGCATTAGGAAGCAAAGCAATTCTCAATACAGCATTCCTACCAATATCATTCCTTTTCTTGTTAACTGCCATGCTGTTCTTTCCCCTGCTGAGTAGTGAACACCGTACCAGCCTCACCACATCAGCCAGGTCTCCTAAGCACTTCTGACCCGGAATCTTTACACTTCTGCTTACCTGAAAGTGATCCAGCATCTGTTTCCATGACAAGAGTAGAAGGGCCTCCTTCCGTACCTTTTTGGGAATCTCTGAGTAAAGAAGGGAATTCTCCCGGCTACCATATGGCATTCCTATTAGGAGGACAAAAGCATCACCCTACTTAAGTTTAGTTAACCAGGACAAACAAGACCAAGAGCAGACTGAAAAAAGTCTTCGATAACAGAGGGGTTGTGGCTGTCCAGGGGCTTTTACCAGCTGCCATTCCCAGCCAACTGTCAGTTCAACCTTGGAACAATATCTAAATCCACTGGCTTTAAAGAGAAACTTCCCTAGGCAAAATTAACACAAACCTCTTCAGAGCTGGCTACATCCAACTTGCCTCTCTATGGACTGATCAACCCACACCCTAGATCCACTCTAAAAAAGACACTCCCTGTATGGGTGACTCAACATTACTCTCCACATTTCTCAGCCAGAGGTTTGCCACAGGGACCGTATTCAGGCCAACATGCCAGCCTGCAAGATAGGGAAAAAAAAGCTTGGAAGCTGCAGAGAGCCCAATCAAACGTAATAGTCTACTAGTAGTCGAAAGACCTTGTCATTTTACATAAGCCTCTGACTGTAGTCATCAAATAAGCTATTGGCCTTCATCCAATTCCCCAAACGACCATGAAAAATACAATACCCTGACACCAATTTTGGCAGTTTCAACAGTCAAAGACCATGACCTTGCCCTCTACATTTGCTGTGGAGACTCCCTAGATCAGAATCTAGCACAGGAAATGTACCCTGGTGATGCCTACTCTGCATACACTTTGGGCACTACATTTACTTAAAATTAAAACTGAAATATTAGTAAGTGCTCAGGAAGCAAAGCAACATGTGAGCATATAATCCTCAGAGATACAGAAACACCACAGTGCTGAACATGTGGTGTTTAATATAAGCAGCATCTGCCATGATCCAACATAAGAATCTACGGGGACAGCCCAGGAATGATTTAAGATGTCCAAACAGAACAAATTGCAGATAGGAAAAAGTTTTTACACACACACACATTTTTTTTATGTGACTGTGACCCAGACTTCATTTCTCTTTATTGTACTGGTCAGTAGCAGTACCTTCTACAATGACTTCGGACTGACTACAGTCAATCAGCACGTAAAAGTACTGTCCTCCTCCCCAAAAGACATTATACCTTGTCCCTAAGTGAAGAAAAGCATTCAAGCTCTACAGTAAAGCTCTTCAGAAGTCTTTGTCCTGCTCCTCAGCATACTCTCACTAAAAGGGTTCACAAAGAAGCTTGAAAGAAGTGTTACTTAACATTGGCACAGTAATAGCAGGCTGATGTTAAACACTTAAGAACTGTTGAACTGGGCTCTGAGTACTGAAGCAGCACACATCTGATAGTGTGCAACTCAAAACAGGCTCATTATGGCAAAAAAGTTAATCAGCATTTACCCTTCGTTAGGAATGCCTGAGAAGAGGTAGCCCAGTATCATCTTGCAGATACTGATCTTAAATGATGGGTCAATCTGCTATACATGCCGCACAGCTTCTTAAGAAAAAAAATAACTGAAAAGATGTTGGTGTACCATCATTCCTGGTTCTATTATTCCTATCATAGTCACCTCCCTGCAGAACACCAACCAGCCAGTAGCTAGTCTGATTGCCAACATTTCATACAACAGAAGAACATTAAAAATATTGTCAATTAGCCACTTAAATACTTGATTCTTTAATTATCTAGATCAAAAACAGTACCAAAGTCAACTTAGCCTTGAAATACATTCAATTTTAAATCAAGTCTCATTGTTCAGACTCAAAAAGAAAAATATCCTAACTCTGGAAACTGCCCTTTATACTAGCATGTGTGCTGTAAGAATGTTTGAGGAGCTGTAATAAATCCATCATTGACACACAGAGGTTGCCTTAATGAAGAAACCATTTGGTCCCTCAAATCCAATATCTTATGTCTGATAGTGACCTACACTCAATGATTCAAAGAAAAGCAGGATCTCTTTAGGAAAGCAGTCAGCTGTACAGACTTGCACATGGGGCAACTTCTTTACTGGCCTAGTAAAGATCAGCTCATGCCCCGAAGCATAACGAACTCTTTATAGTCCATAAAGCATCCCATATTACTAACCATAAAATTATTCAGTTACTAAAATCCAACCACTGAGTTTTACTCTGTCACTAATTACACTGTGGCTCCATCCATACTGTACAACACAGCATTCTGCTTTCTTTCAACTCTGCTATGAGGAAGAGGATATTTCTCTAGGTATACCATTAATGGTTCATTCCTACCTCATATTTTTTCACACTCTTGAAAGCATTCTACATACGCACTACTTTATAAAGCAGCAAGAAAACAAATAAGCCCCCATTCTCTCCCTCCCCCATCAATACATCGGATTTGCAACATATAGTTAGAAATTACTGACAGTGAATTCCTTGGAAAGTCAGTCTGGTTAATCAGTGAAGGAAATCCCATTTCCTCTAAGCTACAAAGGCACACGAAAGTCCTGAGTTGGAAGAGCATCCCCTCCCTTGCCCTGTCACCTGGACTGGGCTGGGCTGCAAAAGGACGCTGCATTGTACCTCTGCCGCTAGGCAGGTCTGGCTAGCCAACGCTTCCTTTTGTCACCCTGGCTTTGAGAGAGAGTCTGTGGTTAAAATGCTTCTCGGGGACTGATAAGGTCTCTGCTCAGTCTCAGGCTTTGCTATAGATCGAGTGTGCAATCTCGAGCAATGTTATTTAATCTCAGTTCCCCCATCTCATAAATGGAGATACCTCCCATCCTTTTCCTCCTCTGTTTAGATTGGAAGTTCTCCCATAACACATTCACACCCCACATCTGGCATGCTGGCTTACCCAGGTAATAAAGACGATGAGAGTGTGGGCTGGACTCTTCTGTTTTCCGGACAAACTGGAAATCATGGGGAGCTTTGTTCACTATCATGCCTGAATACTTCCTGCTGCTGTGAATAATGTCACGCAGCCCATCCCAAGAATGCTTTTGCACCTGGAATTGGGAAGGCACATCCTCCATCTCGACCACTTCAGAGCTGTCTGATAGCGTGTCCACTGCAGTCATCCTCTCTTCCCCTTCAGAACTGGTCAAAAAACTGAGGGAGGAGTTGAGGGAAAGAATTAAGCCACAGAATCAAACAGGCACGTTTTCCTGCTTAGAGAAAGCTAAAAGCATGTAACAAACTTAAGAGGACAGGCACTCCTTAACCTTCAGATCCTAGGATTCTCTGCATTCACAAAGATTACATTTTAAACACGCACTGATGTATTGAAAGGAAAAGTCCATCTTCCATTCCATATTCAGTCCTGTAAATGAAGATGCTAAGCCCAGAAGACTCACTCCCAGGACTAGCTCTAGAAGAAGTAGCTGTTAAAGTAAGCCCAAGCAGCAGTTTCTGGTGAAGCAACTAATTATCAGTCTGACCCAAAGGAAACCAGCCCCAGGAATTTGGATGAGTAAGACACCATAGCTATGACCTATGGTAAAGGCACACAAACTTCTGATGTGGAAGAACACAGAAGTGAAGTCCCCTTCCTGCCCCGAAGAAAGGCCAGCTCAGCACCTAAAGAGGTTAAGCCAAAGCATAGCACCTCACTTACCTGAAGAGCTATTGCAACGAAAAGTGAAGCAGGAGAGATGTCAAAACAGGAAGATAACAGTGTAATTGGCTTTGCTAAGAGAAAGAAGAGAGCAGTAACACAGACCCTGGTCACATCCTGCAAAAGGCAGCACATGTCCCTCACATTTCCAAGCTAACACTTATTGAAGAGTCTACAAAATACCGCCTCCACATGCAACCAAAGCAAATATTAATTTGAGGAGAGGTGGACTAACTGACTTGCCCAAGGTCAATGATGTAATCTCTTACAAAGCAGGAATGAGCCTGGGACTTGGGAAACCAGTTTCTATCACCCCAATCAGGAAAATTTGACTTCCCCACAAAAGGACATCTTAGTTGGGGTTTTTTTTTTTGGGGGGGGGGGGAGGGTATCAACAAGAATTTTAGAAAGAATTCCAGGAGAACTCCAGCTTACTGAAAAAATTAGGCCAGAGAAGTTTGCTCCATGGAGACAGAATTGCTACCTTTGACACAGCATCAAGATGACAAACCAATGAGGAGGGATTATACCAAAAAAGCCTTTGTTCTCAGCAGCCCTAAGATTTCCATTTTCAAATTAGATGTTTCTTGAGTGCTGCTTGTCATGTGGGACAGTCGTCTGCATTCTGACAGAAGAACAGCTTCTGAGATGCAACTGTCATACTTAGGTATTAAATAAGAATTACACATAAACCAAATCTTAAAGACTTCAGCCTCAGCATGATACATAATGAGTTCTTTCCCAGTGGAGGGAATCAAGGAAAAGGAGGATGGTTATTTATATCAGCACAAGAAAACATTCACAGTCTGCACATTTTCAACCGTAAGTATTTTTCACGGGAACCTTCAGTGTTCCTCGAGAATTCCCCACCAGCTTGCACCTTATAACAACCCTTCCAAAAGAAAGTTCTCGCCTAGTTTGTTTTCTTATCCAGTTACAGTAGAAGACCAGCAAACCTCAAGTCAAGCACATCTTGACTTCCTTAATCTGCAGCTGCAGAGTAGAAGGGCTGTAAATATAAACCTAACTACAAATTGCCAAGTCCCCAAATTGTACCAAATGTGTGAATAATAATGCAAGAATGAGAAAAGCTGAAATAAAGCTGTTCTCATTACTCCTGATACCTACCACCCAGGAGTAAAAACAATCCACAGCTTGAAAATGAATAAAATATTTTCCAATCAAAACCAGGCAGACAGCCCAAATAAAACCACAGAAGAGAACATGACAGGATGTTCCAAGACTGCAAGAGTGTCTGTGGCCTCAGGTCTATCTACTGCCTATATCCAAGGTCTCCATTACAGCAACTAAAATCACTTCTGAAGGCAGAAGTGTGGCCTATCAAAAATGCATGAGAGGAAGCCCACATGTTAAAAACCATAAACTGGGTACACTTCTCTTGACCCAATCCCACTGCAAGTCAAGTCAAATTGCTCACTCCAAGTAATCTAGATTTGGCTCAGGAGACTTGACCCTCGGGTTACTCTCACCCAGCTGGTGAAACCCTCTCACTCAGACACCCTGACTCCTCGCAAGGGAAGGCTGCAAGGCCGTATCACCTTTCAGGGACTCCGAACAGGCTACTCGCACTCGGTGCACACAGGCACCACCAATCACAGGGAGCTAGTGAAATAGTTTGGACAGTAGGAAAAACATCACTAGGAAAGTACTGCGGTACAGCAAGGGGTTGCCCAGAGAGGCAATGGGACCTCCATCCTTGAAGGTTTTCAAGGCTTGGCTAGACAAAGCCATAGCCAGCCTAATGTAGTGCTGGTAACTGTCCCACCTCGAACAGGAGGCTGGACCAGAGATCCCTCCCAACCAATATTTCCACAATTCTATGATTTATTAAGGGAGCAAAAGGAACCACTTATAGCCTGGTGTTGTTCTCCTCCTGGTGCATTTTGACACTAGAACAGAGTGGAGTAGAGAGATAAGCAAAGTAGCTTAGCCTTTAGCTGTCACACAAAGTTATGTGACAGCACTGGGAACCACCATCAGCTTGAGTAGGTTGGGAGTCTCACAAAACTTAGGTCCTGACATGATAGAGAGTAAACAAACAAACAAAAAATCCAACTGCTTCACCCATCACTACACCCATCTCTTGAACAAAGCATGTCAAGTAATGGGCAGTACCACACATAGAACAGAAGTACAAAGAGTAACTTATCTAATTGAAACTGCAAGGTGAATTTTGGGATGAAATTTTTCAAAGAGGACTTTGACCAAGACACCAAGTTTAACGATCTTATTCTTAGAGAGTCTCGAAACTTTCATACCTATCTAGCAAAACTGAGGTTTAAGTTTCGCTGGAAAAAGACTGTCCTTTACAGTCCTCATGTTGAGGCACTGGTTTGGATGACTCAGTGTTGCTGCAGAAGCATTACTACCTTCACTCCCCAGAACACCCAGATACCCTTTGGAGGTCTCCAAGCTCACCCATCACACTTATTCTGCCACACCTGATCCGTTAGATGGTTCAAGCATACAGCCACCAAGTCCTCCTTCAGGGGAGGGCAAATGCACTAGTCTGAAGAAAGTGAGCAAGGGACATCAGCACAGAAGAAAACTGTAAAGCTTGGAATTTTAATTCAGTAGAAACAAGTTATCTTCCTGAGTCACTTCCAGACCCACAGATTATGACAGAGAACTCTGTGGGCAGTATTAGTTACTTGGGATTTTTTCCAGAAACCTCACTCACTTTGAAAGGCGCTTAACACTCTGTCCCACACATCCTAAAGGTCAATAAAGGCCCTGGGAGTAACCGGGAAACATACCTTCTCCAACTTCCTGCAGTCTCGTTTTCCAGACGAACCCTCTTTATTTTCTGCATTAACTACTCAGCAAGCCTTGTGCACGACAGGAAACTAGGAAGGAAGAGGAAAAAAGCAGATTTCATATAACTGCAGCTTCCCCTGTCATAGCATTTAGGGTGTATAAAAGCATCCTCCATAGGCCACATTTCCAACTGAACCTGGAGGCACGGACAGCATCTTTGGTTCGAGCTTTACAGTCCAAATCCATTCTGCCACCACATGCTGGTTGTTAACACTCAGATAATTCTGAGAGATTTCTCTGTCTGAACAATGGGTATCAGTGAATTTTAAGGCCTTTCCCTTTTTCCTGCAAAATTCTGCTTAAAAACTGAGAATACTCAGTACTGCCCTGTCTTATTATTCTCCTTCCAAAACCCTCTGAAGTATAGTCAGGAACTAAGGACAGAGAAAACAGAGGCCTGGTACATACACTTACCAGCAAGAGTCAAACAAAGGACACCATAAGGAGCCAGGCAGAGGGTCAGTAGCCCCACTACCAAGAGCATCGCAGTCCCACTTGGGACATAAAAACCGTTTGTCTTCCAAGCCAGTATCTGCTTCCCTCTGCCTGAGCTTCAGCCTGATGCCACAGAACAGCTCTGACTCACCACACAAGCCAACTCTTCAAGATCACAGGAAGGAGCTTCCTTCACCATCTCTCCCCCTAACTAAGTACACTAAAGTACAGAGATCTTTGTCTCCTCTTCAAGAGAGCTCTGAATCACAGACACACTCGAGACCTGCCAGTATGTTTTTCTCAGGCCAAAAGCTATTCCTCCACCATAATCACATTCACAGAGAATCAGAGGAGACAAAGCGAAGTGCCAGCAGTGAAGTTTCTAAAGGGCAGAGGGGAACAAAGAGGGACTAAGCACCAGCGTCCAATGCTTTAAGGGCAATTTTACATGCAAGCTCGAAGGGCAGCAGGAGCAACGCTCAGTAATGCTGAGTAACCTGGTCTGATCTCACAGCTGACCCTGCTTTGAGGAGGAGGTTGGACTAGAGGCTTCCTGAGGTCCCTTCCAGGCCAAATTATTCTGTGATTTTAATGATTCAGAGAAACATCTCATCCTGAACCCACCTGCTACAGATCACACATTTTGCAGCGAAAAGGAACAATAACATCTTCCAGGGCTGAACCCAGAAAAAAAGAAACTGAACAAAACAGACACGAGGGGTCAGACCCAGCATGAATGATGATATTCATCTGTCAGCGGGGCCCCAAGTGGGCTGCAGGTGCATTAGGCCAGGGCCAAAGCAACACAGTCACCTAGAGGCCCAGCAGCCCTTACAAATATGTCCCTGTCACGGCTGGAAGCTTTAAGACCTCCTCCTCCTCCTCCTCTTCCAAAAATAAAAGCAACTGAGAGAAGAATAAATCAGTGGGGATTTCTACACAGAGGGATGAGCTTTGGCAAAGGCTGCCAGCGTCTGCCTCTGTAACTGCGTGCGCTGGGTAGAAAGCCCCAGCACCAGGCTCCTGCTCTTGCTGCAGAGGGAAGGCCAGGCCCCCACTTACCGGTGGTGGTGGGGCAGCGGGCCGAGCTCTAGCACCCATGTCCCCCCACCTTTTCCAGCAAAAAAGAAGGAAAAAGCATCCTCCTGGCTGCCCGGTGAGGGGCACATGGCCACGGGGGCCAAACGTGCACCCATCCCAGTGCAAGGTGCTCCCTCCAACAACACACCCCGGGAGCAAGTGGGGGGGGGGTAAAACACACATTCCCCCCCCCCGCCCTAGGTAAAGCGTCCCTCCACCCCGGGGGCAAGTCATGCGGGGAGGGGGGTGCAAATACACCTCGCCCTCGGGGGAAAGGGGTGCCCGCCCCCCCAATCCCTTGGCGGGGGGCAAATCACGGGGGGCGGGGGGCAAATCACACCGTTCCCTAAGGCAAAGCCCCCCCCCCATACAGACAACCCGGGGAGGACGGGGGGCAACGCGCTGCCCACGGGGGAGCGGGCCCACACAGGCCTCCCCCGTGGCGGCTCCCCCACGCCGGGGGGGGGGGGGCACCCTGGCCAGGCCCTGCCCGTACCGGGGGGGGCTCCCCTCCCCCGGCCGGTCCCCGGGAGCAGCCCCCTCCCCCCTCACTCACCCCAGGCGCGGCGACCTCCCCCTGGCGGGCGGGGGGGCGGCTCCTCGGCGGGAGGGCGGGGGGCGGCGGCGGCTCCGTCACTCCCGCTCCATGTCGCGGACACTGGGCAGCCCCGGAAACGGGCGGGGGGAGGGGGCAGCGGCCTGCCAAAGCGCGACCTTTCACCCGGCGGCGGAAGTGGCGGGCGCGCGGGAGGGGGAAAGGCGGGAGCGCGCGCGGGGAGGTACCAACGCGCGGGGAACGGGGAGGAGCGAGGCACTGGGAGGAACCATGGGAACAGAGGGAGGGCGGCCTGAGGGAGGGACGAAACCATTCGCTCCAGGGAGAGGGGAAGAGAAGAGAAACGAGGTTGATAGAGGGTAAAAACACCCCAAACGAATATCCTTCCGCCTCTCGGGCTCAGAGAGGACCTTAAAACAGCATTTTATACCGTGTTTGGGCCGTCTTGTTCCCCCCGGCGGTATCCTCACCGGTCAGTGCAACCCCGCGGAGCTGGGGGATGGTTGGGTCCAGGCGCGCAACGTTCCTGGGCGAGGCCGGGCGCTCCGCAATCGCGGCGCGTTGGTGGTATAGTGGTTAGCATAGCTGCCTTCCAAGCAGTTGACCCGGGTTCGATTCCCGGCCAACGCAGCAACCAATATTTTTGCAGTGATTTTTTTTCCCTCCCCTCTCCCCAGATCTCAGATTAATTCAGACCATTTCTCTGTGTGAAACGCGCTGTTTGGCTGGGGTTTTTTTTCCAGATCCGAATCCCGGCGCTCACCAGCCATCCGCTCAGGGAATACAAGCTACTGCCTTTGCTGTGCGGCACAGGCTGCCTTTATTCTTCTCCCAGCTCGCAGCCCGGGCGAAACGCCGGGAGGGCGGGTTAGAAGGGAAAAAATAAAAAGAAAAGGCAAAAAAAAAGCCCAAAACAAGGTGTTTCCGCCCGGGATCGAACCGGGGACCTTTCGCGTGTGAGGCGAACGTGATAACCGCTACACTACGGAAACTCGCGCTGGCCACCTTTTTCGCGCGGTGCCCCATGTTTCCGCGCGCGGCGGCCGCGCGAGCCCGAGCGACCGTTAGGGCGACGGCGGGGCCGTCTCTGTCCCTCAGCGCCAACCGGGGGCACTTTATAGTGACCCCAACGCTAGGAAACGCCGTGGCGGTTTCAAAGTGATTAGTGTGAATGGCTAATTACCGCTTCCCGGGTCCTGCCGCCTCAGAGGGCGGCTGAGGCGGAGGTGGCTGTCGTGCGCCGTGGGCAGCCGTGCTGAGGTGGCCGGCGGCGCTTCCGGTGGTGTTTCCCCTCAGAAGGGCCTTGAAAAAAAGAAAAGGCTTGAAAGGACCCTGCAGGCCGGGAAAGCCCGGCCACGCGAGCCAAAGGGGCCTCCGGAGCCCGGCTTGAAACCCCAGAGAAAGGCCGCAGAGCCGCCGGCAGGCCCCGTGCGGCCTGCACCCTCCGGGCCCCGGCCTCCCCCGGGCCCAGCCCAAGGCGGCCGTGTGGGGCCCGGGCCCAGGCCGGGGAGGGCGGGATGTGCCGCGCTCGGGCCGCTCGGGAACAAGCGGCTCCTCTTCCCCGCGCGGCTGCCGCCAGATGTCGGTAGAATAGTGGCGACGGGAGCGGATCTCCCTCTGGAGCTGCTCGGCAGGGAGGGAGAGGATCCAGGCGGGGCACAGATGCTCCCAGAGCGCTGGCCTTGGGCTTCTGAGCAACAGGAAAAGATCCTTGACGGTTGCCCTCCGCGGCAGAGACGTTTACCCTCCTCCCTGCGAGTGCAGCTCCTCTAATGCCCCAGGGGCCAAACTCTGCTCCCACGTCAGCTGCATCTCTCCAAGGCGGTGGGAGCTGTGCAAGAGGATGGGACGCGGCAGGGGTTTCGGGGACGTGACGCCAACACTCACAGCGTATTGAGTTTCCCATTGCCAGGGTTTTGGTTAAAGTCCCTGTTGCCAAGCCCACGGGGTTCTAGGGATATGCCAGTTCCTCATCTTTTATTTTGGCGCAGTGTTAGCTTGTACGCTCCCATGGCAGTCGTCCTTCTTTTCATGTAACCTCAGCCCTTGGAATCAGGTGGCGATGTGAGAACTTCATTTTTCCTGTTTTGTTTTGTTTATTAAAGTGTGTTTTATGCTTCGCTGGCTGCAGAGAAAAGCTTAGAAGGGAGAAATTAATCATAAATCCAAAAGAAAGCTAAAAGAATTGCAGTTGCTTTGAATTTTGTGATTTTGAAGCTAATCTCTTGGTATGGGCCTAAAAGGGGCATAGAAGAGGCTGTCTCAGGTCTTTTACCTCCAGGACTTGCCAGTACTTTAGTCTGATTTGACTTACAGTAAGGATTAGAAAGTAACGTTAAAGTCCAGAATAATCCTGAAGCCTTGGGACTTGTTTGCTTCGCATTGCTGTTAAATATCCTGATGTTGCACCCCTTTCCCTGCAGCTGGCAGAGTCTGCAGGAGAGGACTGTGGCAGCAGCCTTTGCCTTGTGCATCTCCTTAGCACGCTGGGGCAAGCCTAAGCAATGGGGTGGGGAGAAGGTCTTCTCCCTAGAGCAGGAGCAAGTGGAGCTGTAGTGGCCTAAAACTGTCAATGGAAAGATTCAAATACTTTTGTTTTCTCCCACAGACTTCTTTCACTTCCGTGAAAGAATCAGTGGAGAAAGGAGAGGTGCGGACCAGACAGCCCTGGAGGAAACTATTGGAAAGTACCTGTGTGGGAGGCAGAGGCAGAAATTCGTGCTGCTGGTGTTGACTCCCAAACCTACATAGGTAAGAGATGCTGCAGTGGTCCCTTGTTAAGGCTGTGTTGGACTCTGGTAGCCTGGGTGACAACAGGTGACTTCAGTGTCCCTCGGTTGCTCCTGAGCACAGTTTGCAGACACAGCCAGGATGCACAGTGAGTCTGGGTTTGCAAGGGACTCTCCCCACTGAGACACAGTGCAAACGAGTCCTGGCCTCTGGATCCTTCTTGCAGGGAAGCTGTGGCATCGGGAGCTCAGACAAAGCTCCTTCTTCCGGCCGGTTGCCACTTGCTGGAATGGCTCCCGGGGACTGTCTCACTTTTCTCATAAAGGTCGATTGTCCGTGACTGCTCAGACTTGTGCTCAGGAGGATGAAGAGGCTGGCAGCATTTCAGTCCCCCCTCCAGCCCCTGACCTATCCCACTTCCTCTCCTCCCAAGACTCACAACCCTGCTGGCACTGCTCGCGTGTGACAGTCCCCTCTGCTTCACCCCCTCCACAAGGGCAATCTCCAGAGCTCTGGGAAGCACTGTCACATAAATACTCAGGAAGAAGAAAGCAGGGGCTTCTTTGGAGGTGAAGGATGGTTATTCTCTACTATTATCACCAGCATCTGCCCTTTCTGAACAAATGAGCCCTCCCCCAGCCAGCCCTTTCACCAGTGAGCTGAACGTGGCCATGCTCTGCTTTGTTTGTCTGACATGCTGCAATGGCGGCAAAGTCCCGTTCTCCCCCTTTTTCCCTCCGCTCCCGGAAGAGCCCGCGTGGCTGTCACAAGCGAGGGGAGCTCGGAGCACCGTCGAGCAGGGGAGCTGACAATCAGGGCTGGGAGACAACGCCGCCCGCACAATACCCCCCCAATTAGCCATTCATTTGCGCTACCTCTGAAATGGGGAGCACAGCCCTTGTGCTGGGAGATAAAACAAGAACGGCTTCAATAGCACTGATTTAAATTAGGTCAGGCTAGCTTTTGTGTGGCGGGGACTGCACAATAGCCGTCACACGACTGTGGAGGGGAGCAGCATAAAGGAAAGGAGGCCAAGCGAGTGGCACAGATGCTGGGAGTTGGTGGGTGCTGGGAGATGAGGGGTGTAGGAACTAGGAACGGGGGTGAGAGCGGAGGGGCAGCCGCTACAACCAGCACATAATGCTAATACATAAAAGGGGCCACATGGTCTGCAGGGAACAGAGGGGTTAAATAGTGGCTGTGTAGAAAAGAAACATCACCTTGTTCTGCCATAGCAAGGGGCAGGAGAGCAGAGCCATCTGCATCCTTGAGAAGCTGGTCTTTAATCATAACTGGTTATGGGGCAAAGGGGTGACAATGATGTTGACCCATGACGTCCTCCCTGAGCGCTAGCACAAGCCTTGTCCGTCATACAGAGTGGAAGGGGGACGGTGCTGCCTGGAGTGTGCAATTCCTTTCCCTCAGAAGTTCACCTAAAGGTCCGTACCCAGCCCGAACACCTGATGGGCTGTGAAATCCCACACGCAGCTCTTTGTCCGTTGGTGGGTTTGGGGCAAAATCAGCAGCTCCTTCAACACGATCTCTTAACCCAGGCTCTCAAAGACATCTAAGTGTCTGACAGCCTTCAGAGAGAGATCCTGGAGACAGTTGCCCAGGAGAATAAGGGCACTGGAAGCTAGTCCCAGTTTTCACCCCAGTATCATTAATATTAGTACTGGTGTTATTACAATAGTTATGCAGATGTTCATGTTTATCTGGCAGTGGGAGAACATGAGAGCAGCATGCTTTATTTAGAGATAACAGTGTGCTCAAAGCTATCAATAAGAGCCTGATCTTTTCAGGCTGGGCTGAGCAAGCTGTTGTCGTGATCTAAATGAGCTTATGCAGGTAAGTCCATATGCAAAGGAAGGTCAGGGAAGTTTCAAAGCAAGAGTTCACCCCTGTAAGTATCCGAGGCAAAAACATCTCTCTCTGAATTGTCTTTCATGACCCAGATTGGACTCCTACAGGTAACACTTAGCTACAGATGGCCAAAGAACTACTGATGGGAGAAAATATGGATGTGGAAAAGAGATGAGAAACAAAATCAACCATTTAATATGGTGTTCCTCAGCCTTTTTTGAATTAAAGAACAGCCTGATGTTCTTTGGCAGTTGCACAGAGGAGTGATAAACAAAGACAGTACTTATCATTTAAGCAAAATGTTTATTGTATTACAAAGTCAAAATTTTCAAGCATTACTGATAATAAAAGAGTGGGTGATCCAAAGAACTGACTGTATGTGCCCACCAGTGCCAAAGGGAGAAAACTAGGTTAAACTTTGAATGATCAGTTATTCTTATTTCCCTCCATTTGTTTGTTCACATGTAAATGACCTTTTTAAAAACGCAGGTAAACTTGCAGTCATTCTGTGGGCCATCTTCTGCCCGCCAGTGGCCCATGCAGGTCACAAGCTGATTTAAACATACAACTTCCTACACGTGTACACAGACAGTAGAATATTCAGTGGCGAGAAGACGATATTGGAAAGACACAGACTAAAAATAAGTTGTTCTTTTTTAACAGTCAGTGTTGTTAAGACCTGAAATAGTGATTGCCCTAGGGAGGTGGCCCTGAAGGCATCGAGCCAAAATGAGACGTTGCTAAAAGGTACGCTCGAGTTCAGCCAGATGGTCAGAGTTGACGCATGAAGTGCAAAGTGAAATTATCAACCCGGTTATGTAGGAAGCCAATCTGCAGCAACCATAATAGTCCTGATTTCTCTCAAACTACAAATATATGGTTGCCAGTTTTCACTGCTTTGCTGATTTGCTTTGGAGGATTTTTCTTAAAGCCTTTTAGCTATGAGAACACATCAAAGTCCCACTTTCTGTTTTATTTTGTTTTACTTTCTAAAGATCCTGTCCACACTGCAGTGAAGGGTGGAGGTGCCTAGATAACCAAAAGCAGTTTAGCAGTGGCAGCACAAACCTCCGTACTAGCTGATGAATTCTGCTCCCCTGCTCTGCTTGGTTGTTGCTACCCCTAGTGTCTCTCCCTGCACATAGTGCAAAACAGAGAAAGAAAGGCAAGGCTCCAGCTCCTTTGGAAAACTTACAGATGTGATCCCTGTGGGTTACAAACAAGAAGACGTAAAAATTATATATAATCATCTTAATAGTATGCACATCCGTATATATAAATAAATCGGAACTATCCAAATAGGTATATATAGCTAGATACCATCATTTCAAGCAAATGGCATGGTCTAGGATGTTTCTGAGTTATGATTTTATAACTCCTGATATTGCATAGATGGAATCTATAACCTGAAATGCTCATTTGAGTCCCTCAGCTCTCCAGCAACCCAAAAGCCACTGTGGAAACAAGCATGTTTTGCAAAAGGCGGGTTTATTCCCTGGATATTTATTTGATGGTTTGGGTTGGGGTATTTTTTGAGGGCTTTTTTATTTGTTTTGTTTATTTCTTCTTCTTTTATCAGCTCCAGCTGAGACAGGAGAGGGTGGGAGGAGGGTTTTGTTCCTCTGGAGATAACAGGAGGCTGTGTCTGTGCAGCCATGGTGACAAGATCCAGGGCGCTTTCTGGCTTCCAAGCAATTTGCTCCCCACCCCTGGCTCCCAAGTAAAAGTGGGGCAGAGAGAGAGGAGCTTTTGTTTCTCAAGTGCTTCAGCTGTTGCTACTAATTAAGCAAAGAGCTCTAGTGCCTTCCCACCTCCCAAGCCTAAGGAGGGTCTAGCTGGGGCGAAAGGAGAGTCAAGAGGCTGTGCTGCTGCTTCTCAGCGCCCAGCTCCTGCTATAAAACACTTCTGTTTCATCCCTGCTCTGCCGCAGCCTTGCTGGGTGACCTGTGGCTAACCTATGCCGCAGGTTCCCTGGCTGCAGCAGGGAAGAAATGAGAGAGGCCAAGCTCAGCACGAGGCCAGATGGAAACTACCACACTGCTGTTCAAGGTGTTATTATCGGTTTAATGCAATATGTTCCCAGCTTCCCAGACATGCTGACTAGCACCAGATTGCTCTTTCCTTCTCCAGCCTTCGCCTGGATGTCATTCCCTTCTCTCTCAGAGATGCCAGCCCCTTCCCCGAGCTTTAACAGCATTACTCCAGCCTCCCCAGCGTGTCTCTCCTTAACCCCCTCCAGTGTCACCAGAATGTGCTGGAGGAGCCAGACGAACTGTCAGCAACCAGGTATCTGGCAAATGGCCTTTGCGTGGGGTGGACGCACTTTTTGGGCAAAGAGAGCAGGGTGGGTAGAAGGCAGTTAGTGACAGATGTGAGGGCTGCGGGGGAACTACGTGGCCTCTGCCCAGTTCTGCATCAAGGAACAAACACGGTACCAAAGCATTGCACACGTGGGAGTGACTGCAGATATGAAAAGAAGATGGAGATGTGCAGAGAGAAGGAAAATTAATTTATGGAACAGGAATGCTGCAGGCATCTGATAGCCCATGGAAGCCAGGTCCAAGCCCTGGCTCTGCTCTGCAGGATGCCCAGTCTCTAATGACTGCAGTAAAAATCAAAGTCCTGGCTGCTCCCCTGTGCCTCTGCTCCCATCAAACTCCTCTGGATATCCTGAGCCCAGGATCTTGCGGGGAGAAATTTAGGGCCTCATTCAGGAACAGATGGTCCCCTCTTGGGCCCCATCTGCCTGGCAACACTGGAGCAGTTGGTCTCTGCAGTGCTGAGCAGAATCTTGTTTGCTTTCCCCTCATGTCAGCAAGGTAATATGGAGGGAAATTCAGCCCTGCTGTTACAGGCCAAGCTTTCCAGGAGTGTCCAGCAGCTCAAAGGTGTAAGAGTGTAACCCAAGAGCCATGTCTGTAACAGCCAGGCAGCGTGGGGTCAGCCAGCCCTGATCTGAGACAAAGTCCAGCTGAGAACAGGGCTGTAGTTGCAAGGGGTCAGGAGATTAGTTGGGAAGCCCTTGATTCACATGCAGGATGAAAGTACATGGGCTAAAGGAGAAATCTGGAATAAAGTTTCACAAGGGACAGCCTTCAGGAGAGGTGCCAGGAGCAATAGGCATGTGAACCTCATGTGCGATGAACTGCTTCATGCTCGAACTGCTGAGGAACACATGATTTATTTCCTGGAGGTATTTGGTAGCGACCTTACCTGGAGCTATCGAGGCAAGTTCTAAGTGTGCCTTCACAGTTCCTGAATTGAGGGAGGAGGAAGGGGGATGACATGGTAGCAGCCTGCCATCTAAGACCCAGAAAGTATGATTTTCAGGGTGTCCTGGTCACCTGGAAATCCTCGTGAGCTCAGCTGGTGCTTACACAGCCTTAGTGTTTCTAGCCAGGCAGAAAGCTAGTGGCTGCTCTGGAAAAGTTCAGTTAACCCTGGAAATCTCTAGTAGAAATTCTTGTCAGCAGGAAAACCGGGGCCTAAGTGGGTCCGAGTGCTGGCCCCTTCCCTCACCCCACACTGTGGAGCTTTCAAAGACAAGGCTGGCTGGGCAGAAGTGGTTGAAGAGGTGGACCATTGCCTCGCAGCTGCTCCTTCTGTCCCAGCTCAAGGCATAAACAGGAATCCATCCACCAGGACTGTGGAGAAGCGTCTCTAGACAGTATTAAGTACGCACAAAAATAGCAAGCGAGCCCAGCTTCCCCTTTAGCAGCACAGGCTGAGATTGCTGCAGCATGGCTGATAAAGGAACTCTACTTATTCTTTTCTGGGCTCAGATACTGAAGCCCAGGAGATGAGGCATCAAGGACTGCAGAGGATATCATGCATCCGTGCACTAGCACATGTTTTCCAGAGACCTTGGCCCCAGAAGTCGGGCTGGTGAGGTCCTGCTCTCCTAGGTCGCCAGGTTAGGCAGGCAGTGCTCTAATGGTGCTCGATGAGCAGAGGGCACGGAGCATTACTTTATCCCCTCCCCTGAGGGTTCCCGTCCGTCGAGGCGCTGGCGCAGGATGCTGCCTCTGTCAGCTCTGCAGTAATCAGCCCAGAGGCAGGAAGTGGAAACTTTCTGGTTGTAGCCACTTAGTTTCATTAGAGGCATCAAAAAAGAAAACAAGCCTCAGGTGGGGCAGAGAGGCAGAGACATGCAGGGGGTGGGGGAGAGGGGATTTGCAGCTCTGTTTTACATGGCAGTTAGCAGGTGAGCTTCAGCTAAGAACTGGAGAAGAGATGTAGGAAAGCTGCAGAGACAGGCTAAAGCTAGGGCCTGTCACCCATGTTGTTCAAAGAGCTGTCAGAAGATCACACAGCTGCATTTGTAAAACTTTCTGCTCTATATGTGTTTTACTAGACCAGGAATAGGACTGAAAAGAAGTCCTGTCCTGCTGGCGTTTGGCTCCCTCCCTGCTCCACATCCCTTTTGAAAGAGGTTTGTCTGGAAATTGTATCCCATTCCCAGTTCCAGGACTTAACTGTTCTTATCACTGCAAAGAATTTTCCCAAATGCCTAGCCTAAGTTTTCCGTGTTCAACATGAACATGATACTGTTCAGAGGCAGAATATTAATATATTACACACATAAAAAGGATACATACAATACATAAATACATACAATAATAATGTATTGATTTCAGTGAAGCAGCTCAATGGAGAGGGGTCTGTCCTGGCTTGCTCCATTGCTTGTGTGCCCCAAGAGAATCTTTTGTGTTAGACTAAATGCCTTTGTAAGCGCCTCTAAGCTTTGCACTCGCTGTGACCCATTCTGCCTAGACACAGAAACAGGCAGGGCACAGGATCAGGCCTGTAATCACATTTCCTTTTGGCGGTAGGTATTTTATCAGCCTCGGTCTCCCTGGGCAGTGTGAGCGATGTGACCATCTGGCTCTCCTGAGCCGAGTTCATCACCCAGCCGGGCAGTTGTTCTTCCACCAGTAGCTGCCCTCTAGCCCTTGCCTCCCATTTCATTCATGCCTTCAATCCTCACCCAAGAGCAGAACTGAATTCAGCTGCACATCTCCTAAGCCCTATTTCCCTGCTAAGTTTTTTTATTAAGCCATCCCAAATAAAGCAACACGTGCACACCAGTGACTTTGGGAGTGGGACAGAACTGTGCACATCTGGAAGGCAGGTAGTGGTTGGGGGAAGGGGGAGTTGCTGGCTGGCCAGAAGCAGCAGCTGGGATCTTGAATCAGGAAGACAGGATCAATCATTTGATGACAGTCTCTTGTGACTAATCCTTCCACACAACGTCTCCAGAGCCGAATCCTGTATCCAGCTCCCCTTCCTCTGTGGGTTCCTGCATCTCTGCCCTCCAGTTGGAAGAAGGGTCTCTTTGGCTAGGAGAGGATCGCAAGTGTTAGCAGGACGCCTCAAGGCCAACATTTGCATCTCTAGTTCTCACTGCCTCTGCAACAGCTTTCCATAACTTTGAAGAGGAGAGCTGATGGTTTGACAATGGTCACAGCAGAGCTGTGAATTATTGAACGAGTAGTTAATACTGCAGGGCTCAGAGAGGGGTTGTTAAATACTGCACTTCTGGATTTGGCTCCTGTTTCCACCAGTGACCCTGGCCAGATCCTCTTGCCTCTCTGTATTTCCGTTTGTTCTGTGGGAAAGCAGGGATCTACAGTTAGGGAGCTGCAGCCATTTGGGTAGGTAAGGCAGGAAAAAGTGACCCAAGAGGCCCCAGAGGAACAGATCCCAGATTCCTGAAATCCCAGTCATTAAAAAGTGTTCCCTGTTGTCTGTGTCTGTTTTGAGGATGCAGATGTTCTTTTATTATTCCCACATGGATGAGCAGTTGTTTTTATACAAGCTGCTGTCCGCGAGCTTTGCATCTTCCTATAACCAGAAGGGTTTGTTTGTTAGCCCTGGAGTTTTCAGCAGAAATAATCCTGCTTGGGGACACCTGCACCATTCTGTAGTGAGCTCTGCCCTGAGACAGAGTGGGGCTTGGACAGGGAGCCCAGTCAGCCAGGAGATGGAGCAGCTTGCCTCCTCAGCATGGTGCAAGCGGGGGACTAAGGAGAGAAAGCCTGAGCCCTTAGCAGAGCTCTTCTCTTTGATGAAGCAGATGTGACTGCTTTTTTATTCCGGAGCTGCTGTTTGTTTGAAAAGAAGCAAAAAGGCTCAGAGATTTGTGGCTCAGGGCTGGGACATGGGGCCTTTCATTTTCTTCAAGGACTCTCAAGGAAGGTCTTGTTGTACCTGCTCGGAATTCATTCTACCAACATTGAAACATTCAATCCCCTGTCTGATCACAGGGTCCCCATCCCAGAGCTCAAGAGATGCTTCCTCTTTCCTTTCTTCTGTCTGGGACAATTGATACCCAGGGACTGACCTGAGCCAGGGCAAAGCTCAAATCAACAGCCAGGACCTGTCTCTAATGAAGGCTACACTGGTCTGGCTTGGAGCCCCCACGAAACTGATTCTCCGAGTCTTCCTGCAGCAGCGGCAGGCTGGCAGCTTCGTCCCGTTCCCCGGTGCACATCCCTGTCCCCCAGCCCTAGGATCCCCTCTGTGCCTCATCAGCAGAAAGTGCTGTTCTGTTTGGGGCTACCTCAGAGCTGCTGGCACAACAAAGCTGTTTTGTTTTTGGCTGAGCACTCGGCATCTGAGCTCTCATGTGGTTGGAGCCCATTTTTTTTGCAAGAATGAAAACGGTGGATTAATGAGCTGCTTGTGGCTAATGTGCAGGGTTTCTCAGAACTGGTGCTATTAGAGCCCAGCGTCATATAGGAGGTAAATGGCAGCACATGGTGAATAAAGCAGTGATATAATAGGTTTAAGTAGTCCATTTCCCTTTAGAGTGTTACTGATAACATGCCCAAATGCATACAAGACCATTACCTTAATGAATAAGACCACTCTCTGGCAGAGCACATACTGCGGCTCCTCACAAGGGGTTTATTTTTTTATCATTTTCATCCCAAAAAAGGCTTGGGTGTTTGAGTTGGAGTGGGTGCAGGGAGAGCAGGACAGAGAGAGAGGGGAAGAGGAGAGCAGAACAGAAGGAATATGGATGAGGAGAAATGAGAATAGAAGGGAAGGAGGAATGAAGGAGGGACATAAATAAACGCAGAGCAGGCATGTTATGGTTTGGACCAGTATGGTCTCCAGGATTCTCCATGAGAGGGACATGTACCTACACACGCAGAACAATTATCAGTCATTTGATCTTATATGTTGGAAGGGACACATCTTTCCTGTGGAAGCATCACTGTCCTCTAACAGAAGCAAAATGCTACAAAACATGTAGATACCAATGGGCCAAGGCTTGCTATTCTCTGTCTTGGCTCTACAATGTCCAGACGTTGGCATTTGCCTCTGGTAGCCCCAGTCAGATCAGTGTTAGTATCAGTTTGTGGTAACTCAGCCCACATCAGTGGAGTTTCTCTGGATTTAACCTCTCTGATCAGCACCATGAGACACTAGTGCTCACTAATTGTCAGCCTGATTCTGCACTAGTTAAGTGACTCTCTGCTTGCTGGAGATACTTCACTCTGACACCACTGCATATGAGAGCAGAATTTGCCCCTACACTTTTCCTCATATGCAGTTTACTTTTCTCCTGGGAAGGGCAGGTAGGCATTTCCTGAGAATATGTTTTCTGGATTTGTTTCTCATAAATGTGGTGGGACCTGAATCTGACTGTCTTCTTACACAGCGATGTGTACTCTTGTGCTGTGTAAAACTTTGTTTTCTCCACTGTTTTCTGGAATCTCTCTACAGAGGAGATACTGGGGTCAAATCCAGTGCCAAATGATCCCAAATTAGCTGTTTGGAATTCACCATATGAGGCAAGTTCTACAGAGGTGCAATTCTGTTAGTCTGCGTGGCAAAAACATCTTTCTTGCAGCAGAATAAATGAGATGGGAATCACTAGAGTTCCTAAATGACTGTTTATAAAGATCCCTCTGAAATCCTAAAACAATAATTAACAGTATGTTTAGGAACAAGAACATGATCAGACTGATCCGCAGCAGAGGTGCCCCATCCCAGTATCCCATCTCTGATAGCAGCTAGAGGAGGATGCTTAGGACACTATACAAGGATAGATATAAAGAATAAGGCTTCTTCTAGCTCTAGCTTTGTAGCTTCCAGCAATCTGCAAGGACTGCCTGGATGTTGCATCCAGACTATTAAGTTTAATCGCCACTGATAGACCAAACCTCCATAAACTTGTCTAAAACCTCTTGAACCTATTTATACTTTCAGTCTACACAGTATCCTGTGGCAAATGAGCTTCAAAATTTAATTATGTGCTATGTGAAAAAGCACTTCTTTTTGTTTGTTTTAAACTTGCTTCCTGGTAATTTCACTGGAGCACCAACTTGTCGTATTGTGAGAAACAGCATTTAAAATATCTAAAGGACGTAGAATCCTAGATTTTATTGGAAGGTCATGTGATTTTGACTTCTAAGTGTTAAAGACACTTTTGAAAATGGAACACGAGATCTACTTTAATGCTTATGAAAATATTGCTTCCAATAATCTGGTTTGCTGGTTTGTTTTTATTTATTTTATTTTTTCTTTTAGCCTCTGCTCACAAGCTGCTCTAGCCCCTGAAAGATCCAGTTCTCAAGCTTCTTGTTTACTCAGTTAGCATGGGCTTTATTTTTTCAATATTTTCCTTTTAGCTGCTTCAGCAGCTGAGAGTCTGTTACTTGAGACACGAGCACAAACTCAGCCAAGCACAGGCGAGTTTGTCTGAATGACCTCTTTCTCCTCATTATATTTCTGATGCTCTTGATGTCACAAGTTCAAGTACAGGCACATGGGGTTTAGTACAACACAGAGATAAAGCTACTGAGATAGAGACATCCACACTGTCCCCCGAGGCATGAACATACTCTGCCGCTACTCAATTGTGCCTTCTGCAGACACCTCATTAAAAGTGGGTTCATTACACATAAGCATACCCTTGTACTTTTACAGGCATGCATGCTCACAAATGTAATTTGAACACACTGAAAGATAGCTCACACTGACACAAATATGTCTGAGTCCTTGCTTACATTTACACAGAGACCTTGCATCTTAAAAGCAATTGTTCATTTGTATCCTTTTCTGCCCTATGTGGAGTTGTGTAGTCATGTTTGCATTACCTCACACTGTCATACGTGCAGTTTTGAACATGTCTCCCCTTGCCTAAGCCTTTGAGCTCTGTCCAAATAATATTTTTTCTGTTTGGA
This sequence comes from Dromaius novaehollandiae, assembly GCF_036370855.1. Lineage (NCBI taxonomy): Eukaryota > Metazoa > Chordata > Aves > Casuariiformes > Dromaiidae > Dromaius > Dromaius novaehollandiae. The sequence goes on along the minus strand of NC_088122.1, from coordinate 3,304,251 downwards.
ACACCTCCTGTATCAAAAGCTGGTATCAAAAGTTCTGGTGTGGTGTAAAACTGAGTTAACCGGCAGAGGAACCAGACCCTTCGAATCCTTTTCTTTCCAGCTGGATTCAGTTTGCTCCGGGAAGCCATTCACATCTTACACTCTTGCAGACACATGTTCTAGTCTGGAAGATTAGATAAAAGATGCTGGATAAGCATCTCCCAAAAGCACTTTGTTCCAGAGAGGTAGCAAGGGTGCAATCCTTTTCTGGAAAAAAGGAGGAGGAGTAAGATTTAACAGTAGATTTTGAAAGGTAAGCAGTGCATGGAAACAGAGCATGTTTGAGACATGTTTCCCTGAGTGTTCTTGTCCTTCAGCAGCTCAAACCATTGTGCCAGCAAGGATAAATCAGTATTGCTGTACAAAAATCAGCTGAATGAAACTGGCTTTCCCCAGTCGAGGATCAGGTGTGTGAGATCTGTATGGCAGGTCTCCTGGCACAGCGTTAGCAGCCTCGGGAGTCTGCTTGCTGCTAATGCTCACCCCATGGCTAACAGAACTGGGGCAGCATGAGCAGCCTTGCAAAGCTGCTGTTAGAACACGCAGTACCGATACACGCGCCCTGCCCGTCTTCTCCATCATGGTGAAAGGGAAAAGAGGAGAGAGAAGCTGTTGTTAGACTGCCTAGTCTATTTGGAAGACCAGTATTGCAGAGCAGTGCTGTTTGCCAGCTTATCTGTGTTTCCTAGTTCAGGGACTTTATCTTTACCGCCAAGAACCGCTGGCCTGTGTCCGTGTGTACAGCACACACTAGGCCTGCGAGGCAACACAGATGGATCACTGCTGCCACAAGGAAGGGGCAGGATGCCTGGATGGTGCACGGTGACAGAAGTCCCTTCGTGTCGGAGCAGGGAGAGGTGTCGGGGTGCGCTGGTGGACACTGCCTGTGCATTCACCCGTGCACACCCGGGAAGCGATCTTGAAACGTGCATCAGCGGCTCTGCACGCAGGGTGCACGTCTCCCGAGTGTGCCGCGGTGAGCACGCCAACCGAGGGGCATGCGGAATAGGAAGTGTGAGTGCACGTCTGTGCACACACGCAGCAATGTGCACAAACAAGAGGGTGAGCACAGGTCTGCAGAAGTGCACGCGCAGAGGGAGATGCCTGCGAGTGGCACAGAGTGTGTGTGTGCGTGTGTAAGGCCGTGTGTGTGTCTGGAGGGGGTGTGAACGTGGAAGGGGTCTGTGGAAGCTGCCACGCCTGTGTGTAGGCAGCGCTCCAGCTGTGTGTGCAGGGAGAGGAATCTTTGGGGATGGAGACGAGGTCGGTCTACGTGGGAGCTTTCTGTGCCAGTCTGCATCGGTAGGTTGCATCTGCGTGTGCAGTCGTGGAAAGCTTTGTAGGGGAGTGGATCTCTGTCCCTAAGGGTCTGTGTAATATGAAAGAGAGTCTCTGCCCCTGCCTCAGGAAAGGGGTCTCAAATGTGTGCTGGAGCCTGTTTGTGAAAAGAGGAAAATACGTGGAGACTGGAGGTGGGGGTGTCTCCGTTAGCACGTAGCTGTTGTTTTGTTTGTAACGTGTCTTTGGTTTGATGGGGCCGATGTAGGATTCCGCATGCGAGATGTGTGTGGGCTGGCATAGGTGTGCAGCAGCTACGAACGTGTGCGCAAGGGAGGGCGTGTGTGTGTGTGTGTGCGGGGAAGGATGGCGGGGAGGGCTGAGCAGGGCTGCGTGCTGAGGCAGCTGCTGTGGCTCGGGGATTGCCGCGTGCGCTGCGCAGGGCTCTGCTCAAAGGTCTTTGTCAGAGCCGCTCTGCTCCGGAGAGTCACTAAATTCAGTGCAGGCGTTTTCTATTTTGGGTGTTTCTCCACACAGAAACACCTTTGCTCTCCTGTCCCCTGCCTGGCTGGGCTTCAGGCCCTCTGAACCGCTGCTCTCCCTCACTTGTTGAGGAGCTTCGGCAGGAGAAGGAGCGGTTCCCTTGGAAACCTCTGGATGCCCAGCAACAAGTCGCTGGCAGCTGCCATGTGACCAGGTGCATTAATCAGACATGTTGTATGAATCAGGTCAGCTGGGGCCAAAGTCCAGCTCACTCTCCCTTCACTTCACTGCTAATTACCAAGCCGCAAGGGCTGCTCTGAGTAGGGATGGAAAACAACTTGAAAAAATTAAATAAAACTGTGACCTTTCCTGTTGTGGCTTCTAAGTTCATGCCAGACTTTCTCCACGAGAGAAATCTGTCCATCATTCTCGCACTGAAACAAACCTAGAATAAAAAATGAGTGAGCCAAAGGAGCCTCACAACGTGGAAAAGCCCAGAGAGATGAATCTGTGCCATAGATGCAGTGAATTTCCAGGTCTCTTCTTGCAATAAGCCCTACATTTCAAACGCATCCTTTGAATGAAGAATATCTCAGTCGCTGAGCGGGAGACAGTTTGGTCCTGACTCAGGAACATCTCCTGTTCACAACTCAGACCCCTTTGAAAATCAAGTTTCTGAAGTCTCAACTGGGCCATGCCAAAATTGGTGGCCCAGATTACTAGCTAGCTGGCACAAGGAGGACTCGAGTCCAAAGTGTTGGTCCTACCCCTCTAAAAGAAGAGGCTACAGCTCTCAGAAAACCAGGCAGTGCATGTATTCTTCTCCCTGCCTTGTAACCCAGATCTGCTGCAATATGACTGATCTTCATAGATGTGCAGCTAGTGGGTTTATTCTTGATCATTCCTAGTGGCCATTTCTTTACCCTCAGTGGGGCCTTTCTCCATTTGATTCAGGAGCAAAAACTTAATGGCAAAAGCTGGAGGGAAATCAAAGATGACTTTGTAGCTGCAGCTCTGGGCTGGGGGACAGCAGTAGTTACCACATTAAGACTGAACTGAAAGCAAATTGAGAGAGTCCTGGTGAGCAAATGAGGAAAAGAGAAAATGAAAAGAAGGATGAAGAGATCCAGCTTGGACAGTAACATCCATAAGCACCAGCCTCAATCCCTGACGCTGTGTGTCCTGCCTAGTAGGGTCTTCTAAGGAAGTTAGGTACCCAAGTATCACTCAGTGTCAGTTTGATGTATATTCTGGAGTGATATAGGCACCTCTGAGCATTTTCCATACGATGCTGTTAACAATTTCAGCTTGAGTCCTTTTCAGGTTTCCCCTGAAATTCCTGCTTGCTTTGCCTGGATAAAGCCAGAGCAAAAGCTTCCAGATTTGGCTCCTTCTGAATGAAAATCTCTCACGACACACGCTCAAGGCCAGGCACTAGCAAGGCTGTAACATCTTCTTTTACTGATCTCCATTCTTCATGCTGTGACTAATGCATTGCAAGGTCATCAGGTACTGCTCAGTCTCCATCTCCTCCTTCAGGAGATCAGCGTCTGAGCCTCCCAGGGTATTCACCGAATCATGTCGAACACAGGTACATTCTCCTCAAAGCCATCTTTTATCTTAGGCAATAACAGAAATGTCGCAGTTGCTGGTCAGATTCTTGGCTGATATAAGCCAGCCAAAACATTTGGCCCATAATCCACAATGGCACTGAAGGCCAGAAAAAAGGAGCTGGAAACAGAGAGCCTGGCTTTATTACAAGCGTGCTATGATTTGAATAGCATCCAATGTCCCTTGAAAAGCAGCTCCCTTCCTGTCATCTGCTTTTGGATCCAGATCTTAAGAGCCCAGTATTTACCCACAGGAGTTTCATTCCATCCATTATTAGCAAGCAGAAATTTCCAAAAATCATATCTGAATTTGTATCTCAAGTATTATCTAGACCAAAGCTTTGACTTTGGATCAGGTTGATTACTAGCTAATTAATTTTACAATCAGTGATTATTTTTCCAGTGTTATCGTGTAATAATGTATCCTGTGCACAGGATATACCAGAAGACAAAGCTTTACTTCCAAGTACTGACTGTCTAGGGCAATCTAGGGCAATCCTGAAGAACTGATGCCTGCAACCTGTGCATTTGCAATCTAACAGGCACCGCACAAATCTGTGCCAGCTGACACCCTCCAGTCAAAGTCAGAAACATATGTGTGCTCCTGGGTAGAAGGGTTAGGAAATAAATTTGTTCTCACTGAAGAGTGATCTGTCGTTTGGCATACTCGGGGGAATAGCTGTCTGACCTCCTGGCACCAGGAACATAGCAGAACCGAATGGATTCCAAATACTCAGATCTGACTTTGCAATTCAGTTCAGTATCTCAGGGAGGAGATGGAGGGCTGGTTGTTTGTGTCAGCTCTGAAAAAACATGATAAAGGCTAAGAAGTTAGAGTAAGACTTGGCTAATCCATTGGGCTGGGAAATCAGAGGACAGGAGCAACACAGGCTGAGGCACACTGTGGTAAGCTGGAGAGAACAGATTTTCCATCTGCTTAGGGCTTGGTCCTGGGAGATACTGAGCAACTTCTGTCCACAAAGCAAAACATGTAGGTCTTCAGTCAGATTTAAGCACAGGAGGAATCTCACTGGCTCCATTGGGCCCCTGCAGGCTTTCCTCCCTGTGCACATGCAAAGTCGGTGTCTTGCATGGAGGTAGCTCTTAGCCCTCTTCCCCAGTGCCCTATTTCCAAGGGGTCCGGGCTCAGCTACCCTAACAGACAGACCTGTTGCTATCTGCCGTCACTCCTCCAACCCGCCTTTACGTGAGTAGGAGACTTTTACACTGAAGCACAGGCAGCTCTCCATGATGTAATCTGTGCAATCTGTGCATTTGCAAGGAAAAGCAGCCTCTCGTTGGCCAAAGGGAAGAGTCTCCGCCTGGGTGCTCCTCCTGCCGCCCCCCCTCCCGGTGGATCATAAAAGCCCAGAGGCAGAGGCAGGGCAGCCTTCCCAGCCCCTGTGCTTCCAAAGGTGACCCAGGGACAGGTGAGCTCCGGCAGGGGTGCGGACGCAGGCTCGGCCGAGGGCGGGGAGGGCTGGGCTGAGCCGGGGGTGCTGCAGGCGCCTCTGGGGAGGCGAGGGGCGCCCTGGCCACCTGTGGAGCCGGTCCCACCTCCGCCAGGGAGCCGGGGACAACTCCGCGAGCGGCGCGTTAGGCAGAGGGGCCCCGGCCAGGCTGGAGCGGGGCAGCCCGCGGGGGTCCGGGGGCTGCTGGGGACAAGGGCGGTGGCGGGGTTGGCTTCCCCCGGCCCTCGCCCTGGGGGCAGGGGCAGCGGGGCAGCGGGGCAGCGGGCCGGGCCCCCGGTCGCCCCTGCTTGGCGGAGCCGCCGATCAGCACCACGGACAGGGCCCGCGCGGCGCCGCCCGCCCGGCGCCCGGGCGGCACCGGGCACCGAGCACCGGGCACCCGGCACCAGGCTCCGGGCAGCGGGCTCCGGGCACCGGGACGGGCCGCCTGCCCCGCTCAGCCCGCGCCCGGCGGCTCGCGGCAGGACGCTCCGCCGGGGGACGCGCCGCCAGGTCCCCGCCGCCCCATCCCAGAGGCCGCGAGCGACGCCGGACCGCTCGGTGGGGACGGAGAGGGTCGCGGTGAGTCCGGTGGCGGAGGGAACGCGAGCGAGTGGTGTCGGGGGGCACGAGGAAGGCGAGCGGGAGGGAGAGCTGGCTCAGCCCCGCCAGCCCGCGCCGTGCCAGTGCCGGGCAGAAGCGCCCGTGCCGGCCCGGGCTCGCTCGCCGCTGGGGAGGCGCACACCAACGCGAGGAGATCGCCCAAGCGCCTGGCGCAGCGGCATTTGGGAGGCAGGCTGTAATTAGCAAAGTTGGTGTCTGGCCGAGAGCCAAGGGCTAAACGCGGTGGAAAGGGAGATTGGAAGGGATTTAGCTGCATTTTGCTGAATAGCCCTGGCAGCCCCAGGTAAGAGACACTCACAGCTTCAGGTTTGGGGAAGGGCAGGGGCAGAAATACTTCAGGAAGCCAGGAAAGACTATATGAATACGACTGTAATCTGCACTGTCTGAGATCAAAGCTTTATACTGAAGAATTTAAAATTACTGTTTTAAAAACGTGGCTGGCTGGTAGATTAATATAAATTTTCATGCATAGAGTAGTTCTTAAAATTCTCCAGTTTGTTGGAGAGAGAGGATATTTCACTGGGATGCTGCTGAGAGTAAATTCTTCAGAGAACACGTATTTAAAAAATATTTTCCTTCAGTAGTTCATTCTATCTGAGTACTAAAAATATATCTTGCTTTAGGGGTTCAGTTAGGGTTCATTGATAGATCATGTTATATTGAAGTGTTCAGTGGATTATACTATATTGGATTTTTTTTCCACAAAGCGCTTAAACCCCCCCAAATCCAGTGGGATCAAAGTAGACAAAGTTTTTTTTTTTTAATGTTGACAAAATTAAAACAACAAAAGATTTAACTCTGGCTGACTTTAAAGATGTGAACAAATCTGAAAACTTTTTTTAAGTTTAGATTATTAAACCATTAATGTCACTTAGAAAATCAAAAACATAAAATGTAAAAAGTAAAGTGTTTCAGCACTTTGGAAATAAAGCATTTCATATTGCTGTTGTCAAATGAAAAGCTTTGCTGCATTTATTTTTTCTCCATTTTTGGAAGCTGAGACTAATCACTAAATTAATGCCTATTCATTGAAAATACTCACCCAGCTCTGCTTAACATATGTTTAAATACTTTGCTAAACAGAAGCTCAACAAAGCAAAATAATCCAAGGCTCAGACCGTCCCTATCTCCTGTCTTTACACCTGTATTTTTTTAAAATATTCTTGGTCTCTATGGGAAAAATAAAACAAGCTATTCTCCACTTTAAGGAAATCTGTATTTGCTGTTTCTGAATTACGTATTTGGAAAAAAAAAGAAAAACTCTTGAAAAGAAAGTTAATGATATTTCCTTTAAGGCCTTGAACATACATGCAGCCTTCATAGAAATATGTTATATACTTTGAACAAACTAATCGTGGAAGTGCTTGTCTGTAGAATTTGAACAGAGAAATATCTTCCTGGTAAAATCTTTTAACATCTCCCATCAGTTCTTTGTTTGCACAGTGACTCAATCTGTGATCTTTCTTCAACGTAACATAATACTGAGGTTCATTTTTTGTAATGTCCTATCTCTTATAACATCAATGTAATGTCTTTTTCCTTCAAAATTCAGCTGTAAAATAAGGGCAAGAAATCATGTCTCTTATCTCTTGCCCCAATGTAAGCATGCAGAAGAACTTGAGGAGAAGCAAGAAAATTATATTGCACCAAATATCTGTTCCTTCATTTTGGGTTTTATCTCTGTATTCTCTGGGAAATTGCCTAGTCAGATCTGGTATTCAATATAAAAATTATTAGGACAGATGGTATAATATCCTCAAAGTTGACCAAATCTTGTATCCGGTGCAATGTATTGCTTAATCAAAGTCACATTTCAATTTGTTTAGAGCATATTTTGTCACCTTTCTTCACTAGCAAATTTCTGTAGATCTCAGAACAAACACAGCTCATAGAAGGATACAATGCTGTCTCTTTTCTAAGAAATCTTAACACACAGAGGTCTCTGAAGAGCAGGGGATTTGGGGTAAGATCTGAACTTAATTCATTTTAATTCCTGACCCTTAAAATATTTAGCAAAAGGTATAAACCGAAAATCAAGCTGGCATAAGGTTACAACATTGCCTGCTAGGAAGGAAACATTGCAAGTATCACTAGAAATAAACGCTGTATAGATTTTTATTATTTAATTTTGCTGCAGGCAAAGTCCTCCTTCCCCTTTCCTCCTCCCATCAAAGAGACAATGTGTTCTGGTCTCTGGGCTCTGTATGCCTTGCACAAATATTTGTCTGTGCGTCGCCTGCCACTCCAGTAATGAGCTGCTTTTCCACTGCAATCATGGCATCTGGTAGGGTTTCAGGCTGCGAGTAGCTGGGAAACTAGGAGGTGCTTGGGAATCTCAGCAGGAAGAAGATAGCGGATTTCAGATGCAAGATCCGCAATAGCTTTTGAGCTTGGATAAGAATGTCTAGGATCTTCTCTCTTTTGCAGAGATTTGTTCAGCCCCAGACACCTGAACCTGGCATGCAGAGCTGGGCACTATGCCTGCTACAGACACCTGCATTCACATGTGATTTTAAATTCAGTGTCTTTCCACCACCTGCATTTACATGCACTAAATATACGTGTGTGTCTGTGCGCGCCATGGTCCACCACTGCACTGCGACACAAGCGTGGTCCTAGCTAACCTGATTCTCTCCGCTGGGCAACAGGACACAAGGGCCCTGGCTCAACCGAGCATTTAAACACACGCTTCACTTTAAACACATGCATCCACCCTACCAGTTCAGCAAACACTTCAGTGGGATTTAGGTATGCCGCTGAATCAGGGCTGGAATGAGATCTTAAGGAACAGCTCTGAGCAAAGAATTTGGATTTTCTACTCACTGAAATCAACAGGAGTTTTCTCTGTTAAGATACTACATTCAGACCCCTCCAGAGCAATCCTTTATTAGGGAAGCAAAAGAAATAACAAAAAAGATGAAAAGCAGGTGATAAAATTGATGTAGACATTCTATAGCTTAGGTAGGCCTTCCCCCAAAGGCAGTTTTGATCATTCAATAATGTGGTCTCAAAGTATATCATTGATTAGCATCTCTTTAAACCTGAATGAGTTTAAAACAAAAGTTAGGGTCCTGGTGGGATTTGTAAAACAACTCAGGCATATAACAAGCTTTAAAATCAGTAGGAGTTGAATTCCAAATTCACTGGTAAATTCTATTAAAATGATCTTTCTTTAGATGCTGAAATATCTTTGTAAATCTTGTCTTTAATAAAATAGATGCTGGCATTCTAATTTATAAAATTATCTAAATTTAAGCCTAGAGAAAGTATAGGAAAAGAAAAAGAATAGCTAAGGAACACTTAACACAATATTCAGTATTGATATTTGTGTCTGAGTATCCCAGGGCTGCCCAAGATATCAGGAGTCTTCAGTACTTGCTGAGATAAAAGGGAATTGCCCTCCAAGCAGCTTTGAAAATCTTAGCTATAGTTCACTGCTGACAAATCAGGACTGAGTACGCATTACCCTGACCACCGTATGAACAGAAAACAACCCATGCCTTGAAAGAAAAGAAGAACCTTGGTCCCATAGTTAGAGGCTTCATCCCAGAGCAGGAAAAAGCCCCTTACTGTCACATTTTCATTTGACCCAGCAGAGCACAGCAGAGCTTAGTGCTTGTTGTACTACCTGCGTGAATAGGGTTGTTCACATTCTACAGCCGTTACGAGCTCACACCCTGACTCCAGGAGCCCTTGTTTGCAGAGACCAGATGGCTCCTGTGAGTTTCGATTGCGAGATCTGGCCCCCTTCCTAGTGTGTAATGAGTATAGAGTTTTCAGTTTTCCCCTGTTTATAAACAGACCACACGTCTGTTTGTGCAGAAGTGCAACTGTTTTAAGGGTCAATACCAAGATTTTGCCTTCAACAACCTCTGAGCAGTGAGGGGAGGCTCTAATAAGTGTTGCCAAGCAACGATTTTTCAAATAAGTTGTTGATTAACAAGGAGAGGAACTGGGTGGGTTTTACTTGTGTGATTATTTGTCTTTCAAGTACATGTTTGCAGCCATGCTGAATCTTGCATTAATTCAAGTCCTACAGCTACATCATCGCTGTGAGCAGCCTGGCTGCGTGAGACTGTAATCTCTTTGGGGCATGGACATTTTATTCTGTGTTTGCTCAACACCTAACGCAGCCCATGACTCAGGCTCTGGGCTTTTGTGAAGTGCAAAGGAGAGACATTTCATGGTACAGTCTGTGGCTCTGCATGTGAATGCATGAACGTGCAGAAAGCCAGCAAAGCCTTGTGGTACCTACCACTCAGCATCACGCCTCAGGATGGAGGGGGGAATTTCGCCTTTTTATTTTATTTCAATTTGAAAACTTAGTGATGAATTTCCATACAAGGAACCTTCAGAAATTTACACAACACCAGGCCCCACTTCAGCAAAATACAAATGCACTTGCAGAAACTTCAGCGCTTGATTCCCACAGCAATCAAATACATGCCCAAAGTAAAAGCACTTGGCTGAACTGAGGACTCAATGATGCCTCCATAGTGCTATGCAAAGATCTGTTTATCCTGAATTACTTAAGCCCGTACGGTGTTCCCAGTTCATGTTCAGAAAGAATACCCCACCCCCATGATTTTCAAAAGCATCTAATGTTTTCAGGTGCCCAGCATGAGGTATCTCAATTAGTTCCCATCTTCAGGGACTACTAAGCACCTGACCCTCTGGTAATCAGTCCTTTTCAAAGCGTTTCTAACATAAATATAAGGCATCCCAAATTGCTAACTTCTTTTGAAAATCCAGAGCCATGATGAACACTCCACCTACAAGAATCCAGCCCAAATGAAAATTGTATGGATCCAAGCTCCCCAAATCAGAAGCAATAGTCAGTACCTGCTGCCTTAAGACGGCAATACACCCTGCCATTAAAGCAGAAGGGAGAATTTCTCTTGAGAAGAAGGAGAAAATTGCATAGTTCGTGGGGAGAACAATTGCAAATCTTTTCAGTTAAACTCACAAAATTATTAATGTTGTGGTCTGTTATTCTGCCTAATCAAATATTCCGTTGCTCTGTGTTGCCAGTAGAATGTACGTGGAGAAATCAATGGCACAAAGCGATGGAAAACTTCACTTAGGACCTCCCATTCAATTAAGATCTGGAAGGCAAAGGCTCCAGAAAAGGGCCCCATGTTTCACAGGCTGCAAACTCAGACCTTGTGCTGAATCCAGCAAAGGCAGTCGCATTTTTTTCCTGAGCAAGAAGAGCAAGTGGCAGCACAGACAAACCTTCTCTGAGTCAAGATGTGCTGTCATAGTCCTGAATGTTTAACGAGCTTATCAATTGCTCATAGAGGTTGTTTATATTTGCTCAGAAATAATCTAGGCAGCAGATATGCTGAAGGGATAGGGGACAGAAGGAAAGTTACTCTGATCCCCTCTCTTTCCATTAACATTGCCAGGTGCACCGTCTGCTCTCCAGATCACAACATGATAAGGGAGCAGAAGGAGAGCTGCGCAGTCACAGCAGCTGCATCGAGCTCTGAACATTGCCTAGCTCTTGCGACCTGCCCCTTGTGTAGTCTCCGTTGCCAGCCGATGGCAGGAACGGTGAAGGAATAGGCATATGCTTGGAAGGAAAGTGAAGACTCGCTCCCGCTCCGGCTTAGCTGTGCAAACATCATGGCAGAGGTGAGCTGTGAAAACGTGGCTGTAGCGCTCCGATTTTATCCGACTCACTTGTCTTCCACGTACAAGATTGCCCCAGGCACTGTGAGGGCTTAAAAACCAAACCACGAAAGTGAGCAGTTTGGTTGATTTTTGCAATGCTAACCTTAAACCTATTCCTAAATAATGTACCTCTGCTCCTCTCTGTGTAAAAATGGACATTGTGATACCCATTTCACAGGGGTACTAGACAACCAAATTAAGTGATATTTGTAGAGCTCTAGAGATCCAAGAGCAAATGGAACAAGAGAGAAGAAAAGGTTATTATCTTGTCGTGTTTGGCCTGAGAGGAGGATTATCCATCTATCTTGCCAGACCTATTTATTGTCTTATTTTCTCCCAGTTTATCTTTTATCGTCTTTCTAATCTGCTCCATCTAATCCAGCCAACATTTTATTTTAGCACAGTTCTCACTACGTATTGATGAAGGTGTGTTTGGCAGCAGAGGTGTGTGCAGCTTTTACATAACCTGACAAAGTGCAATGCAGGTAGGTAGAACAATAGATGCTGATTAATGAAATCCCAACTTCTAAAAATAAATTAGCTGACTTTTTTCCATCCCAGCTCTAGTATTTAGACAGGCAGTATATTCTTTTGCAGGACTATCAATGAGGGAATGGGTTTGATAGAACTCCTTTTCCTGAGTTTTGATAGAATGGACTCTATCCTGTGTAACATAGACTGATCTAAATAATACTTGTATGTTCTACTCCCTGTGAAATGTGTTTGTTACACAAAAAAATGTGTATTTAAGTCAATGTAATGTATAATAAGTTTCTATGACAGGAAGTACCAAGATGCATCATTTTAATCATATAGGATTCTATGATAACAAATTCTAGGTGGACCATGTTTTTCAAGTACTGCTTATGGTTTGGTTGTACTGACTGAGACAAAACAATGAAGTTCAAGGGTTTCCAGTCCCTTACAGAGTCCAGCAACCAAATCACAGCAGGCTGGACATTTTTCTGAATGCCAAAGCCCCTTGTATTTTTCCTTTTCATCTGTAATCAAATGGCACTTTCCCCCCTTGTTGTTAGTGTATGCATTAGGGTCTACACTTTATAATCTCCAGAGCTGTTTCCTAGAATAGCTGCAAGCAGAGCACTTGGTTAGGGACGGCCAGGAGGCTGGGAGAGGTGATTACCTTCGGGCAGTCTCAGCGGAACTTCCCAGGGTTTCTACGGGCACAGCCTAATGCGGGACTTACAATGCTGAACAGACTTCCATTATGGGGGCTGGCCATGTTGATGCACATCCGCACAGAGCGCTCCTTGTTAAAATGCACACCAGTAGCTCCAAAATACAGCAGCTCGGTTGGGGTTCATTAACAGCAAAATCATTCTAAGGGACATTGTTTCAGAGAGGAAAGAATTTCATTTCTTTCAGGCTTGGTTTTTAGTTGCATATAGCCTGGAGATTTCGCTAAGGATTGTGTTTAAAGTCTAGTTAGACGGAGACTGGAGCCTAGCTAAACAGGCTTGACGAGGGCTAACTCGAGGTGTACATGCAGCATCCATCGCAGTGGGACTCCAGCCTATACGAGGCATGTTACAATGATTTTGTATTAAAGAGACAGCTAAGTAAGCATGCATGTGTACTACTGGAATCCAGTGGATGATGCGAGAATTGCTCAGCTGTATGTCATAGATTCTGCACTGCTAGTGGAGGATCTCTCGCCGTGACGGTAATGGGAGAGCAAGCGTGCTTTGTTTTGTTCTCAAGCGTTCCCTTTCGAGAGGCATGCAGTCCCACGATAGCAATTGCCCCAGACCTGTGCTGTGACAGAGAGAATTTTAGTTCATTTTAATCAGTAGGTATTAGAAAAACAAAAGAATTTTCACCAGTCACCAAACAAATGGGTTGCTGCACAGCCTGAGTATCAGCTTTCTCTTATTTGTTTACCAGGGACTAGGCACTGGACCACACAAGACATCTAATGGTTGAGTAATACACTGCAAATATCTAATTACCAGGGCTAAGAGGGAAAGGAACAAAAAACAACTAGGGATGAGGATATCAGTCATCCTAGCTTTGATTTCTTGTATGGAGTCTTGTATGAAAGATGCTGGTAGCTCTCATCTCACATGTATGTCACTGCTTCTCAGGGACAAGTCTGGTGCCTGTTCATTCAAAGCTCAGCTCTATTTTTAAAATCTACTCTCTCTGAAAGGGCTGTCTTAAAAAAAAAAAATTGTACAGCAAAAGGGACAAAATTGCTCCTCAACAAAGGGGCCTATCAACAGCCTGTCAATAATGTGCCAAAGGCCAGAACCTGCTTTTCAAAGAGGCTCTGCAGCCTCAATGTGTACTTTGAGAGCAATTAAGGGACGTGAGCAACATGATGATTATCTCATGGGTGACATTTTCATTGGCTCTTTGGGAAAAGAGAGCGATGGGTTTGAGATGGCTGTGATCAATGTTCATCCCAGTCCCACATAAATGGCAGGATAGCATGTTGTAGATGGGCCTGGAAAGCAAAATGCACAAGCCGAGGAAAGGAGGAGGAAGAGATGAGGAAGACAGAAAGATTAAAAAAATAATACTAGAAGTCTAAAGAAAGAGCTACAGTGAGAAGTAGAAGGACATGGGCTGAGATGACCAAGGGAAAATGAGAATAGGAACAGGCAGTCAGGAGGGGTGGCAGATCTCTAGAGGCCAGGAAGGGCAGGAATAGGTGAGGGAGGGATTGCAGGATTCCTGATGGAGAAGTACAGGAAGAACAAGGGAATGGTTCCCCCCGAGTGAGGAGAAAGCCTGGAGAAGGTGTTGTAGACACGTTGCGCTTGCACAGGCTGAATTCTCTTGTCAGCATCTCACCAAGCCTCTTCCTTTGCCCAGAGGCAACCCTGACCAGTGGTGGCATTGTCCCATACTGAGGCCACGTTGCCACGCACATTACTCTGGCATGTCACAATTTCACTCAGAGCCAAGGAAAGGAGAACAACATTCCCAGGCAGAGAGTAAAGTGATATCTTAAGACAGAGGTGCAATTATGACTACTCTGCTTTTTCACCAGCCTATTCCCATCAGCGTTGTCCACCTATCCTTCTTTCACCTCTTTTGTCTTTGTACTTCAGTTACCCACAAAAGACCAGAGCCGAGAGCAGACAGCAGCGCACGGAGACAGACTGTTGGACAGGAAACTAATGCCGTGCAGGTGCACAGACATGACTACATGTAAGAACCTCAGCCCAGTGTCTGAATCACACTGTGTGGTTACTAACACCCAAGGGATAAGGAGTGCCTGGATACTAACCCAGAAACGCAGGCTGGCTCAGTGGCATGAATGCAGAAGAGCTCAGCACAGGCTGTATCCCGCATGGATGCTAAAGCCACAGCGTATTGTGGTGTATTGCCCTCTGGCATGGACAATAGCACATGCACAGGGACCAACACAAAAGTGTTTTCTAAAGAAAGCCCAAATGTTGCATGTGCTCAACCATCTGGGGCTGGGATCGGAGCAGGCCAGGCCCAGCTCCATGGACAGCAATATAAGGGTAACTGTTTATATCAATGTAGCTGATCTTCTGAGCTTTGGCCTTTACAGATCATGTAGTCTCTAATTTCTAATGCATAACTATATTCTTTTGGAACATGGCAAAATATTTCACAGAAAACACATATGCAAAAAATGCAGATTTGGCTACACTACGTATTTCCCCAATTTGCTGAATTGCTTGTTTAGGAAAACAAACGTTTAAATTTTGGCAGAAGAAAATGTTACTTAATTTGCTAGAAAACAATCTCCTTCCCGCTTTCCATTTTATGAAAAAATTTTAAAATGTTAATGTTGAGCTAAAGTAAAACTATTTTTAAATAGTTGGAAATCTTCCCTTCCCCCAAAGTTACATTTCCAGCTCCTATCTTCTCCAGTGATGCATGTATCAGCACATATAAACATGCATTCATGTGTGCTTCTGCATTTATAGACAAGTGCATGTCCACATGCTGTGCAAACAATTCCAAGCAGATCCAAGCAATAGGCATAAGCTTCTGCTCTGCAGTCTCCAGGATTGTGTCTTGAAGAGGATCTAAATAACAAAAATAATGTTATGTTACTAGCTAAACATTGGGAATAACTCTCCATCATAGGCAAACTATTCTGAAGACAGAAATCAACTGACACATTCAGTCTGGAGGAATCCCCCAGGGTACCAGCAGGATGCATTAACAGTGCATTTCTCCAGTGAGATGTGATGGGAAGAGCACAGAGCAAAAAGTAGGTAAAGTGCTAAAAAAACAACTCATATTTTTAGACCCCGCTCTCCCACAGAAATCTTTGGAGATGCTGAGCTCTCCACTTCTGAAAATTGGGTCTCTTATTTATAAGCAGAAATAATGTTTTAGGAGCCCAGCTTAGATTCCCATGTTTTTGTTCTGTTTTGTTTTGTTTTTAAGTTGTCCATATGATTTTTCTCTGGACCAGTTTGCTGTCCTGATAATTAATCTGGCTAATGGTTGTTTTTTTTCCTTCATCAGCAGTTTTGTTTTTTGTTAACACAAGCAGAGAGAAGATGAAGAAACAATCTCTCCAAGGATACAGACTGACAGTAATACTGCCATCTGACTAGAAAGAACTCAGACATACGCATAATCCTCAGGAAAATTCATCTCCACCCTCCCAGCAGACCCTGGTGAGAGCCCTTGAAGTGGTAATTAAAGTCTATTGAGTGGCAACTGCACCTGTTTAGAAAGGAGAGTGTGGGTAAGAGGTGCACAAAGGGAGATGAGCAGCACAGGGAGAGCGTGCGTGAGAGAGGAGCTGCTAGAGGTGGGGAAGAAGGGAAGGGGAAAGAGGAAAAAATGCACTCACTGGAGAAGTCAATCCAATAAGGTGTATATTTCCCATTCTTCCCTTTATTTGCTTTCTGTCTGCTCTCCTACACCCCTTCACACATGCAGCTAGCTTCTACCCCGCTCTCACACCGGCTGATGGAAACTCCAGGGGGCTTTCCCCAGCCAGCCTGAGCACCGGGCCAGCTGCTCATCTGCTGTAAATCAACATAGTTTCACTAAAGTCCTCGTGGAGTTACAATCAGCTAGTGCTCATTTACGCCCGCTGAAGATCCGTCCCAGTGACACTTATTAACAGCCACTGGGCTCCTCAGATTGGCAGCTGGGACATGCCAGTTCTTGTCTGCTGGACCGTCTTTTTTCCTAGAATAGAACACTTCCCTTTGTGTCAGCTTTGTCACCCCACTGTAAATCCTACAGCATCTGGGATGAAGAAATCAGAGATGTTTCTAGATTTAGGCAGATGTGTCTGAGAGCAGAGTCTAGGCAGAAACTGAGTGAAGTAGAAGAAACTAGAGGTGCTTAAAAAGAGACAATGCCATGTTTAATGTCCGTGTTTGGCTTCCAAATGTTCTGAACCAGTGTCACATTCAAACTTTCCCAGGGACTGTAGGTGGAGCCATGAAAAAATGGACTTATTCATAAATATTATTCATAACTGGATCCTTCCATAGTCTTGCAAACTACCACTGATCCAAGGACCACAAATGGGGAACCACCAGTGTCTCCAGCTCTACTAGTTTCAACAGAGCAATGCTGACCTGTGTCACCAGATAATTGCATATTGGTGTGCACAAAACAGCAGATTAAGTGATAATAGTATATGGAAAGAGGGGGACACAGAGTGGTAGAGGGAAATCCTCCAGTGTTTGAGCAGGAAAGTAAGAAAAAGAGGACATTCTTTAGTACAGAAATCAGGACTGCCCTAGCAACCAAGGAGCCAAAGAACAGCATTGCATAGTGATGTAGATATTATGGTCTAGGGAATTTGTCAGCCTGAGAATTACAGATTGATAGCAGAAATCCTGACTCCTTCTGCCATAACCTCAACTTCATCCTTCATCTGTTGATGCCAGTAAAACAGAGTGTCATGCCCTGCCCTACTGAGTATTTCATAGGAGACTTTAAAAACTCAGCACATCACCTTTGTGTACTAGCCAAAGACCCTGACAATAGTTTTTTCTAGAAGAAAACCATCATCCCTTACACTCTACAGATGCACACACACTACTTATGCCTATTCGTTTAATTCCCTTTTTCCAACCTAAAACTGGCTTTCTTCCTGTGGTACTATGCATTTGCAAAGGCACCACAGAAATATAAGCTATCTATTGTCACTGCAATTCTGTATGTGCCCCCGCAATCAACTGGACTAAGCTCAGATTCCTGGGGTGAGAATGGAAGAGGAAAGAAGTTCATCCTCAGAGCACCCTAAGGCTGAGCTGAGCAAATGATTCAAGCAGAATAATTTGACTGGTGTTTGCAAAATTTTCTATCTCACTGGACTTGACGGCAGGCAGTCCCCTGTGAATCCCTGACCTTCACACTGTGCAGATCGCCTGGGATGGCTGAAATAAGCCACAGGACTTTTTTCCTGATCCCCAGTTGTCAGGGCACACAAGCAATTCTGGTGCAAATGTTATTGCATCTGCCTTCTACAAATACTATTAGCCATGACTCAGTAGCATGCCCTCCTTCTGTACCAGGAAATACATCCTTGTGAATGGAGATAGAAAGGAATATGCATTCAGCAAAAGCCCATGCCTTTGGCTCTTAAGGGTGAGATTTGAAATTAGTTGTGTGTCTGGTTCAAGCAACTCGCTTAAGTTCCATCTGCAGTTAGTGGAGAGAAACAGATCTCTCTGGACACCAAGTTAACCTACCAGTTTTGCATTGACTGCAAAGGGAGCCTACACAACTAGCTTACACTAAATACCTGTTAGTAGGTTAAGTTACATGAGAAGAATTGTACCTGAAATACCTTGCTTCTGCTTCTCCTAAATTCCAGTCTTGTACCTTAACAAAATCATTAGCTACACAGATATCATGTGATATGTTGCCTCATTTCTGTCTTTTTGTTCCCAAACACCCTTCTGTCTTCTTTTCCGTTCAGCCCTCCCGTTCTTCTGTTGTTCTCTTTTTCCCCCTTCTTTCTGATTGCTGAGCAGCTTTTTGACTTTTCCATCAATAAGTCTAAAGAGCATTTGAACCATTCTGTTCCCCCCGTCTCTCCTCCCTCCAGTTCCAAATCAGGCAAGCTCATCGATCAGAGGAGCTCAGGAAATATCTGGTGTTTTGTTGTCAGGATGATAATAACATTGCAGTTGTGAATGGGCTGCTGCAGGCCTGATCATGGACACCTGCAGGGTTTGTTTAATTGCATTTAATGACAAATCCTATACAGAGGAGCATTGCCAGAGAGATTTATTATCCGCCAAAGAGGCAAAGCACAACAGCTCAAAATATAATTTGCACTGAGCATTTTTCCCCCTGCCTCTCTTTAAACCACAGTAATAAATAACAAATCGGGTAAAGTGGGCAACACCAGTCTAGATGGAGGTGGGGGGCAGAGGACAGAGATTGAAACCAAAGGAAATAACAGCAATAAGGCCACACTGTTCTTTCTACCATCCCTGTGGTCTGTTATATAGGAAATACTGTTTGTTTAATTTGCAGCCTGGAAGTGCAGCTGGGGATCTCTCTGTGATGAGCCAGTCTCTTCTAAGATAGCTGGAGGCTAAGCTCTCGAGTCCCCATTCTTTCTGACCAGGCTTTTTTCACCGTGTTCTGTAGCTAAGTTTAGATCCTATCTATACAAACAATTACAAAGAAACTATAGCGGCCTCTCAGCGTTGTGGGTTTCATCTGCTACAATTACAAGGGGGCATCATCTTCCACATTGCCAAAATCTCTGTGAAAAACCAGAAGCGGCAGATCCCATCCTGAGGAATATGGTCCTGCAGGGACAGATCGCTCTCTCTGACGTCTGGACAGAAGTCTCATACCCCTCTGAGCCTGGATTGTATTTATGTTTTCTACTAAATATCATACTTGGAAAAGGGAATATGTATGTGTAAAAACAACAGAAGATCTTGTTCCCTTGCTCAAGGTGAACAGTTACTTCTTCTATCTTGATTATTACTTCATTGTCTAGTGATAACTTGTTGTAAATCCCTTCACAGACCTGGTATATCACTATGCTAGGCAGAACATAGTTCCAAAACAACAACTGTAAAATGTTCTTGCCACCTGAGGTTATAGCCCAGGTTAGCATTTTCTAAGCTATTTTCTCCCTTTCAAGTTCATAGATCACCTTTACTATTCACTCCCTCTTCTAATTGTCCATAGCAGAATCCTGAATTGTCCTAACCAAACTACTTCTGGAAACTGTCTTGGCCCACTAAATGTTTTCATCTGGATACATCCTGTAGTAGGGCAGAGAAGAAAATATGCCACATTTTAGAGGAAATGCCTTAGCTGAGAAAATCTAAGTAGAGGTCAGGAAACAGCCAGAGATGGAGCAGAGGGGGCATCTAACAGAGTAAATTTGTACTCGGCATGAGCAAGGGGTGCATGCTCACTAGTGTTCCAGTCTGTATGCGGATTAAATTTTCTACCTTAAATGGTGCACCCCAGGAGGCTTTGGGGATGATGGCAATCTTGTACCAGGAAATATCACCCAGGAGTGTCCTGTCTGCAGTGTTTGGTCTCTATTTTAACGTAGGTAGCAATCAGCACTTAGCAATGTCATTACACAAACATGGTGTAGGGTAACACCTGGACTGCACTTTTATCTGATTACCTGGACAATGGCAGTATTACTAATACCCCCGGTTAAATAAGACCACCTGGACATCTCCTGGTATCAGCTCTAGCTATCACAAACACACTTGCTACCTAAGCTAGCACAATGGATTGTTATCTCCGGAGCAGCAGCACAAATCCCCAGATTGAAACAACCCATCTGGAGTTTGATTAAAGCATCCATAGAAAGCACACATGTTAAAAAAAAGAGACAGAGGGAGAGAGACCGGACTGTTCTCTGTGAGCTTGCATAGGGCACAACCTCTGTCAGCACCAGCAAACTCTCTCCTTGTGCTGAAAACACTTTCTCCTTCTGTGAAAAGAGTCTTTCACTGAAGCAGCTCTGCAAAGCTGAGGCTGTTGCTGGCTACTTTTATTTCTTTCTCTGTATTACAACTGCTCACAAAAGTACATTTAACAATCTAGGTTAGAAGACAAGAAGGATACCGTCCTTGTCTGATTTTCAGCGGCTGAGGTAAGTATGCCTCACTCAAAGGATGGCGGTGAAAAGGAATAATGTAAGATCCTTTCCTTGGATGTGAGCCAGTATTGTCCTTTCACATGTTATTCATGAAATGTGTGAGGTATTAGCAGGAGAAAGCTGGACAGCGGAAGCAAAGCTAAACCTGGGCTGAAATAAAGATTGCTCGTCAACAAATCCAGAGAAAAGGACACAGCAAAGAGGTTTTGTTTTTCTGGCTTAAATCAGTCTCTCAGTAGGATTCCAGGAAACTCAGCACTATCATTATCTTATCTTTTTCTTTGCTACCTGACTCCTTTTCTTTAGCATTCCCAAGTATATATTGCATTTACCTACTTTAGTCAGACCAAAACACAGCTGGGAGATAGGCAGGTTGACAGAGCACTGTGAGAGAAGTTTGTCATAGGACAAGGAGAAAGGAGACCCTACTGAGTCCCAATATCCTTGAAAAAACATGATCCAAATTTTTATAGGCACATGTGGTCTCCTCTGTGAGGAAGTGGAGCAGAAAATCACAGGTAGAGTCAGAAAATTGCATAGATGATTATAGGGAGAAGTGACATTGTCTCACAAAGAACACTACTTTTTTGCACTCCCTAACATGCAAAAAGAGACAGTGGCCATCCCTAAAATGAGAAGCAAGTGCTGAAAGAATGCGAACCAGGAAAGAAGGATAACAGAAGAAGAAATGAAGGAGGATGCGTCTAAGGAGGAATTGCTGCTCTTGGTGGTCTGGCTCTGTATGGAAGACTAGTGATTTTGTTGTTCTGATTTATAAAGGTGACAACAAATCATAGCCTGCCATACAGCACAGATCCTCACCCTCGCTGGCGGGCGAGATCGCTGACAGCATGGGCTGGGCGGCAGAGCAGGGGTCCAGCTGCCTGCTGAGAGCCCTGTATGCGGTGCGACTGCTCAAGACCTGAAAACTGAGTAAGTACTAAAATGCTTTGGTACACTGAAGGTGTTACAAGTCTCTGAGGCAGGGACTGTGACTTATTCTGCTCCTCAGTTCTCATCCTCTTGAAGCTAACCACATCTGCTATCTAACTGAAGCAACAGGAGGAGTCTCGATGAAGAACCAAGCTGCGGGGCTCGTCCTGCAGCCATTAGCAATTCTCTCTAAGCGCGGCACTCACTCGCTTTAACTTCCAAGCAATTTCACACAGAAAACAAGTATGATTATCTTCATATTCTGGATTGAGAATGGTTAAGTGACTGACTCAAAGGCTCCACAACAAATCTGTGGCAGAACCAGGACCTGAACACCAGCTGCTGAGAGCACAGACGTCTGCTGGGCACTTAGGGCTCCTGCTTGTACCTCAGCGCCCAAAAAGGACTGTTTCAAAAGTCTAGCTCTTTGCTTCCAGCAGGGTTTTAAAAACAAAAAAGAGTAAATTTTCAATACCATTCAGAGCCTCTATTCTAAAGATATTTAGATGCAAAACTGAAACTCCTCAATCTTACAAAACCCAGTGGTAAAAGTAAGTACAGAAACATGTTTAATAATTTGTGGTGTTGGTGTTGTAGAGCATTTTCTTTGCCTGTTTTGTTACCTAAACAGGATGTGCAGCATTGCACACCTGTCATTATTCTTATGGCCTATATGATTTAGGAACCTAAGTCTTTTTGGCTTTTCCTTCGACTAGATCATTTGGGTTGAAAACAGAACCCCACTTTGACAGATATCTGTAGAGCTGGTGCAGTAGAGCACCAGGGCACAGTATGGCAAATGCCTACAAGACAAAAACAGTCCACTGACCTCCAAATCTCTATGCTTTTTAGTTTACAAACCTACATTATAGTCCTTGCAGCCAGTAAATAACATCCAGGTTCTCAGTGGTTCCCCATATTTCTTTGCAGTTGGTACAGAATAGTAGTCAGGACTCCTAGATTCTGATTCCTATGTGTTTATTGACTTGCTGCAACTTCTTAGGCCAGTCTCTGTCTTATTCTGTTTCTCCGTAAAAGAAAATGGTGATTCTCATCTTTTAGGAACATGGCTAATTTAGTTACTCGGTCTATCTAGAAACCTGTATGTCCCTCATCACTTTTCTATTTGAGCACCTTATTCCTTCACAATGCCTAACATTACACAGGAGAACTGTGGGACAGCACAGAGGCAGTAACTTGCCCAAAACACATGCAGGAAACTGGTGGCTCCACAAAAGCAAATGGAGTCTTAGGTCCAAGTCTGATGCTCTTTCTACCTTGCCATTTGCCTCAGAGCCAGTCTTTTGTCTTTTCAGTTTGGGAAAAGGAGGGTCAAGTTTCAAAGACACTAACTATTGTTATTATCATTGTAGATAATCAGTGAGGTAGAAGCAGGGCAATACTTATCCCAGGAAATCTACTGCCAAAGGAATTTAACAACTGCACAAATCACTATTCTTTGATGATGCATAAAAGAAAAGATCCATGTATCCTAAGGACAAACGACTCATACCCCCCTTTTCTTTCACTCCCCCACTGATATGTTAAATCTACCAAAATTCAGAGGGCAGCGGTGCAACCGTTAATGTTGAAATTGCCAGGTTGGTGTCTAATGTAAATGAAAGTACATTGATTTAGTGTTACCCAACATGCCTCTCCTGCTTGTTCATCTTCCCCAGTCTGATCAAAACCCTTCCTTCCAGGTAGCCATGACCTTAGTGCCCTATATAAGCACAGATAATAATGTCATCACAAGCCTTAATGATGAAGGCAGTTATAGGACAAAAGCCCCTGCGGCAAGTTGGGTATTGGGTCATTGTTCCTGCTAATGTCATGATGCCATTTCTCGCTATTTTTAGAATTGCTCCCTTTGTACAGCAAATTTCTCAAGCAGCTGCTTTAAAATAGAGAAGATCTTGTCTTCATTCGACCTAGTAGCAAGAGGCCATCTTCCTCCGATTTCTGGAAATTAGACAACCCCCCTAAAACCTGCAGAGATTGATTATAACTTGGTACACAGATGTCTGCAGACCTAAATTTAAACTTTGAAAAAATTAGGATCTCGACTCAATCTGCTGCTAGCCCTTAATGTAGTGACAGGCTAAGCACAAAGACCTTGCAGAAAATTTTGCAAGCATCCAAATTACCCAGTTGTTCTTTCAGAAGTAACTCAGGCATTCAGTAAATCAGCAAGGACTTAGTTCCTAAATTATTTATATGCTTTTGGAGCTATTAGCACAGATCAAAACTTGTACACATTTTGAGGGAAGAGAAATGGCTTAGGAATCCTTGACCACTTCATGCCAAAAAGTTCCAAACTCCCATATAGCCAAACCCTTTTATTACTATTTACTTTCTGTGTCATGGTTGTCCCAGACACCTTACCATGCATTGATGCTCTTTTGCTTCAGTTGCTCTGTAAGCACAGAAGGGGTAACCTGCAAACTGGGAGTTTACAATCCAAATAGACAAGACAGATAAAGAACAGTTATTATTCCCATGTTACTGGCAGGGAAATAAGGCATAGGAAGATTAAATGACCAGCCCAAGGTCACAAAAGGAGTCTCTAGTAGAAGTCTCAGCCTAGATTTCTGAGGTCTCTGCCCAATACTTTAGCCATCCATTCACTTGCTTTTTAAGTACCCTGTCATTATTTCTGTGAAGAAAATTATGCAACTCCTCCAGCAGCCAGTACTGTGTAATTCAGCTTGTCTGAAAGGGAATATGAAATGGCAGTTTCAAAAAAAAAATTAACCCTCCTGCCACACAATCTGGCAGCCTTGTCAAAACGTCTCATTTTTTATCTTCTCTTCCTCCAGTGGGTATTTAATTTCCCTGTATAGTCTCAGAATACTGGCTGGGGCTTTATCTGCATTACCCTACAAAACCTTCAGAGGAGTCTCCAGGGCCGTGCGGAGGACGTATTCTTTAGACGGGGGACAAGACTGTTTTGAGTCCTTCGTTGCTAAGTCATGCGTTCAAATCCACTCCGCAATAGCAACTTGCAAATGAAGGTTTCCTGGCAGCTTCTCCGAGAAGCAGTAGCTTGAGTTCTGTCCTGGAAGTGCTGCTGTGTGCGAGGGAGAGCAGCTTGCCCATCACAATGATGCTTAACTCGGTCACACTTTTAGAGGCGGTGTTACACATTGGCAGATCTTTTGCTTCTGATTGCTATCACCAGTGGAAGTGGGAGCTGCACCTCTGATGGTCCTGCAGCAACCAGAGGGCTGAAGTGCCCTTTGCCAATCTGGTTCAGGAGACAGACCCCTTTGTATGATGTCTCCAGGTACCCTAGGAGGGACCCTAATGTCCCAGCTTGGGACACCAATTCTTTCGCTGGTGACCTCAGTAAGAGAAGCCAAAGGAAGCAGAAGAACCGATGTGACAAAGGAAATGAGATCAGGAAGAATCGAGAGTTTCACTGGTTTCTGCCCCTCTCGCAATCAAAATTCTGTCCCTGACTTTTCAGGCTAACGCTGTTACAGCACATCAGTCTCAGGCAAGCAGTGCGGCTGGCACCACCTTCAGTTGCCTTTGACTTCCCAGACCTAATAATCCATTCACAGCTGGGCTGGGGGTGAGGCAGCCCTTGGTACAGAGGCTCAATTTTGTTTCATATTCATGCCTCTGGATCTATAGTGAGAAGCCTTTGTGACCCTAGTCCTTGTGCTCTTCATGCTCAAGATTTCTTATTACTAAGCAATTTCTTTATTCATGGAAAAAATATTTTCATCAGCTGCGTTTCTACCCTGTGATGTTTCCAATGGCCCATCCAGGAACTGGGAGCAGGCTCTGATAGAAAGTATGGGACCTAAAAAGCCTACTTGGTGTTCCTGTGAATTCCATACGCATTGCAAGGAAGGAAAATTATTACGAAGCTTTAGTTAATAGATACTTCAGATAAAAGTGTGAGCGCATCTGATCACCATAGCAACATGAAAGAGACAGCGGGAAGAGGAAATGTCAGTATTTCTGTGTCTGTGCCTCAATCTGCAACATAAAACAGCCCAAGTGCTGTGGATTTCACGCGTGGGATATTCATACATATGGATACAGACATGCTTACATATACCCATGCACACAGCCACGCATACATACATACATACATCCTGTTCATGCATTCAGGCATCAGCTGTTAGGTGTTCAAACATAATTAGCTACTTGCACACAGACACAGAGAGGAAGGCTCGCATGGTAATGTTAAATATGGACCATGTGTGCCCAAACTCTCTGCTGACAGCTGTTTACTTACGAGAACAGCTTTCAGCTTTGAGCTTAGGTGCATATTCACACATCTGTGTGTGCACCAGGAACATAGAAATACTCTCACATACCAAGTGTATCGCAGTGTACAGAGCCAATTTCCTTGTCTTGGCATACCAGAACTGCACTTGCACAACAAGCACTCACCAAGATGCTCAGACACCTTTGCTCATTTTCTCTCCAAGTGCGAAGCTGCTCGGGCTCTGAGCGCACGGCACACGCGGATGACACAGTCACATGTGCAGTCAGACCTTGTGTGGGAATTCTGCCACGGACGCTTTGGCTCTGGCTCTCAGGAGCACTGAGCACCTGCTGCTCCCGTTGACTTTAACAGCTGCTGAAGTGAAAATTAGGCCCACACTGTCTGTTATGCAAAAGCAGTTTCTTAGCAACAAAAACGATATTCTGTATGAAGGCAACATGCATTAGCAGGATAATCCTAGGTAATTCCAGACAGGACCTAAATGGATGGACTGAATAATAATAATGATGGACAGAATAATAATAATGGAAACAATGAGGCTAATATTATTTCCCTGGAAAGGAGAAGAAACAGCTATAAATAAAACACAACAGGAGAAACTCTGTGCCAATTCCCCACATGAAGATTAGAGCCACTTAAATTTGAATTTATGCCCTAAAAATAGGATCCAGTAACTAAAGCTTTGCTAATTTAAGCTAGGCTGTTTACTGCCTGAAATATTTTTTCCTTATTCCAATCATGTTTTTTTAATTCAGGAATGGAAAAAGTTGTACATCTTGTCACATGGCAGGGATCAATGGGAGCCAACTCATGTTCACTGCTATACACAACATAGTGTTTACTACTTCAAGACAACACTGTTCTTGGCAGAGAAAGCTGTAAACTTTAAAATACTTTACCAAAACCAAATGATTCATTGCAATCACTGCATTCCCATTTTTAAAATACATCAGACTCATGCACTAATACACTGCACAACTATTGTATTTTGAGCTTCGGTCGTTTCAAGGAATTTAATGAAAATAAAACCTCAGATGAAACTTGCTCATCTTGTAAAGCTGTAAGGAAAAAAAAAAAAAGGTCCTATCTGCCTTGAACAGAGACGGAGACCTCGGCTCGTCCTCCCCGGGCTTTCGAGGGCGCCCAGGCACGAGGGGCAGCTCCCCTCTTCCCGCTCAGCACCCGCCTGCCCGGCTCCGGGGGCGGCCGCGGCCCCGGGCGGTTCTCGCTCCCCGGAGGGCCCCGCTGCTGCACGAGCTCGCCCGCCGGCACCGGGGGGCCGGGAAGCGGCCGGGACGCAGGGACGGAGAAAGCGGAACGGCCAGCTCTCGCCTCGGCCGTTTCGAGCGCCCGAGCAGGGGACGCGTCCCTGGACCCCGAACCGCCCCCGAGCTGCCGCCGCGGTCCCGAGGCGCCACCCCGCTCCCCTCCCCAGGAGCCCCCGCGGTGACGCGCCGGCGGCCGCCCTGCGCAGGGCGCGCTGGGAAATGCGGTCCCGCCCCCCCGGGTTCCCCGGGAAGGGTGTGCCTTTTGGGCGCGCTAGGACTACATTTCCCAGGTGGCACCGCGCGTGATCCCAGCGTCTCCTGCGGACTCCGGCGGCCCCGGCTTTCCCGCTGCCTGCTGGGAAATGGAGGCTGGGGACGCACGTCCCTCGGCGGCGGCCAGAGCAGGGGCGAGGGGCTAAACTACACTTCCCAGCGTCCTCCTCCCACCCCGCCCCCTCCGCCCTGCTCGGGGCGCCATTTTGTTTCGCGTTACAGCCTAAGATGGCGGCTGAGCGAAGAGAGTGAAGGTTGCTGGTGCCGGGGTGAGGGGGTCTCTCGGTGGCTGGGCGCCTGCGGCCCCGCAGGGCTCCGCTTCCCCGGCGGCCGCCCCTCGCCGTTCCGCTGCCCCGGGCCGAGCTGGGGGCTTGGAGGAGCAGCCGGTCCATGGCCAGGAGGTGGCCGGTGCGGTCGCCGCGGCCCCCGTCGCCATGGACCTGCGCACGGCCGTGTACAACGCGGCCCGCGATGGGAAGCTGAAGCTGCTGCAGAAGCTGCTGGGCAGCCGGAGCCGGGAGGAGCTGGAGGCGCTGACGGCCGGGCCGGGCGGGGGTGACGGCCCCGGAGGAGGGAGCACCCCGCTGCTGATCGCCGCCCGGCACGGGCACCTGGAGGTGGTGGAGTACCTGCTGGATCACTGCGGCGCCCGGGTGGAGGAGGGAGGCTCCGTCAACTTCGACGGGGAGACTATCGAGGGGGCCCCGCCGCTGTGGGCGGCTTCTGCTGCTGGGCACCTGGGGGTGGTGCGTAGCCTGCTGGATCACGGCGCCTCGGTGAACCAGACCACGCTGACCAACTCCACGCCGCTGCGGGCTGCTTGCTTTGACGGGCACCTGGAGATCGTGCGCTACTTGGTAGGGGAGCGCGGCGCTGACCTGGAAGTAGCTAACCGGCATGGACACACTTGCTTGATGATTTCTTGCTACAAAGGGCACCGGGAAATTGCGCGTTACTTGCTAGAGAAAGGGGCCGATGTCAACCGCCGGAGTGTGAAGGGGAATACTGCCCTGCACGACTGCGCCGAGTCTGGTAGCCTGGAGATCCTGCAGCTCCTGCTCCGCTCCAAAGCCCGCATGGAGAAGGATGGCTATGGCATGACTCCTCTGCTAGCTGCCAGTGTCACTGGTCACACCAACATTGTAGAGTACCTCATCCAGGGCAGGCTGCAGCAGGAGGAAGAGGAGGTTGCAGGGAATCAGAACGGGACTTGTGCGTCAGGTGGGGGTCATCAGAGGTGCGGCAGTGGTGGCCAGGAATCTCCTCAGCGCTGTGCTGAAGAGGGGCATGAGAAATGTTGTGCCTCATCTTGCAGTCAGGATGATCAGCAGGTCCCTAATGTGTTCTGCACTCGAGAAGCTGCTGTGGAAGCACTGGAGTTGCTGGGTGCCACATTTGTGGATAAGAAACGTGACCTTTTGGGAGCCCACAAGTACTGGCGAAGGGCAATGGAGCTTCGGTGTGAGGGTGGGCAGTACCTGCCAAAACCTGAGCCCCGGCAGCTGGTGTTAGCGTATGACTACTCGCGGGAAGTGAGTTCTCTGGAGGAACTGGAAGCCTTGATCACTGACCCAGATGAGATGCGCATGCAGGCACTGCTGATTAGAGAGCGCATCTTGGGTCCTTCTCACCCAGACACCTCCTATTACATCCGTTACCGAGGGGCGGTCTATGCTGATTCTGGCAACTTTGAACGCTGCATTAACCTGTGGAAGTATGCTCTGGACATGCAGCAAGGCAACTTGGAGCCTCTCAGCCCTATGACTGCCAGTAGCTTCCTTTCCTTTGCTGAGCTTTTCTCTTATGTGCTTCAGGACCGCTCCAAAGGCACTTTAGCTACCCATTTGGGCTTCTCTGACCTCATGGGAGTACTGAGCAAAGGGGTCCGGGAGGTGGAGAGGGCACTTGTGCATGGCAAAGACCCTGTAGTTGACTCGGCGCAGTTCACCAAGACGCTGGCCATTATCCTCCACCTGGTCTTCCTTCTGGAGAAGGTGGAGTGCACACCAGAGCAGGAACACCAGAAGCGTCAGACTATCTACCGCCTGCTAAAGTGCAGCCCCCGGGCGAAGAATGGCTTCACTCCTTTGCATATGGCTGTGGACAAGGATACCACGACAGTGGGACGTTACCCAGTGGGCAAGTTCCCATCGCTCCACGTTGTGAACTTGCTCCTGGAGTGCGGGGCTGACCCAGACAGCCGTGACTATGACAACAACACCCCACTGCATGTTGCTGCCCGGAACAACTGCCCGCTGATCATGAGTGCCCTGATGGAGGCTGGAGCCCACATGGATGCCACCAATGCCTTCAAGCAGACTGCATATGAGCTGCTGGATGAGAAGCTGCTCACCAAGAGCATGATGCAGCCCTTCAACTACATCACCCTCCAGTGCCTTGCTGCTCGCGCTCTGGACAAGCACAAGATTCCCTACAAGGGTTTCATCCCTGAGGAGCTGGAAGCCTTCATAGAACTGCACTAGAGCGGGAGAGCTGAAGTCCCCAGCCTTTCCCATCTCGTTTCACCCCAAAGAGGTAGTGCAGCCTGAGATCTCAGGCCATCCTTGTCGAGGTGCTGAAGGCCTTCGTTGTGCTGAGACGGGCTGCAGGCTTTGTCCTCATCTGTCACCATCAAGCCGACACGTGCAGGGGTAGGGGAGGAGGAGAAGGCTCAAGAGCTCATGGCTGTCCCTCATTGTTGTCATCTTCAGGTACCAGATATCTCCAGTGCACTGTATCCAGAGAAGGCTGCAGCCCCTGCCCTTTCCCATGCCAGACATCTTGTCCTAAGGAGGAAGGAAAATGGAGATCCCCAGGACCTTCTGCCGCTCCCATTAGTGCTGGATTAACTCAGCTGTTATGCTTTGGAGCAGCTACACAACACACGTGCTCTAGCCCTTACCATCCCAAGTACTGAACAGATAGGAATACAAGTGAGGAATAAAATATCTTCCAACTAATTCTTCCCCTGCCCCCTTTACAGATTTGGTACATGAGTATAATGGCCGAGTGGCTTGTGCTCTGCTGAGGTAGTTGCCTTGCATGACAGTAGGGCTGGGTATGCTGAGGACTCGTTTTCTTTTTTTTTTCCTTTTTCTTTGGTTGGCCAAGTAGCAAGTGGTGTTAAAGGCCTGAGATTTCAATGATTGTGCATAAAGCTGGGTTATTTTTTCTCTTTTAGAGCCAGGCCCTATCTATGCTGCAAGACTTCTTCAATCCTGTAAGATATAGTAAGGTCAGTTCTGGTTATATAGTTTCCTCAATAGGTGTTGGTTTGTATGAATGGGGAGAAAACCTGCAACCTTAAAAACAAAATACTCATGTGGAGTTCAGGCCCTTACCTTGCCCATTCTGCACAAGTTAACTCCTTTCCCCGTATGGAGGTCCTTTAGCTTCAGAGCTCAGCAAGAACTCAAGCTGAACCGTACAGAATGGATATGGCCAGGTTTTGGAGCCAAACCAATGTACTTTGAACCATCTTTGCAGATGTGCTCTTGCAAGCTCTTCCAGGATGGGAGGTACTTGTAGCGTGGGTGGCTTGGGTGGTTATTAAAGCAAGAGAATGTCTGTGGCATGTTTGCATGAGGGTGGTCTGAAGGAAGAAGCAAAGAAGAAATGAAGTTAAAGGTGCCTTCTTATTCTTTTAAGGTTTATTAGTACCAACCCAGTGGGCTCTATGAATTATCCTGTTCTGGAAACCTTCCTGGAATGGGTTGTTAATTTCTGATTTTTGGCATTTGATTCTTTTTGCAATTTCACTGAGGATGGTGCTACTTGAAGGATTGAAATTGAAATCTCATTTGGCTACTGTTTGAGCAAGCTCCTTTGTTTAATTAGGACCTGCACCCAACTTGTTTTTCTCTTTAAATCCATAGTCTCAGGGTAGGTATTTGCCTCCGTTAACAGAACCCTTCTTGGTGGTAAACAGTTGGTGTTGGTAAACATGATGCTGTGCCAGCAGTTTATCTTGCAGCGGGAGTGACTGGGCTTTGGCAGCCTGTGGCTCATTTCTTGGCCTGAGCAGAGTGGAAAGCATAGTTGAGGGTGAAGCAGCTGCCTCTCGGCTTTGAGAAAAGGTCAAGACTGGGAGAGCAGAACCCTGATGAACAGCCATGCACTATATGCTACTGAAGCTTCTATACATGTATTTATAAGCCAGCATATCCATAAACCTCGATAATCCAATGTTCTCTGCCCGTTAAAGATACTGTAGATCTGCCGTTACATTTTTGCAGTGTTAACTATAACTTTTATTTATAAAGCAAGGAGGTTTAACTTTTATCAAGACATAAAGTGGAGAGTTAGTTTAGCTATGTTCTATTTTTTTTCTCCTTTTGGCTGAAATCTGAACTAAACTGCAGATATGGAATTTGTTAGTTTGTGAGCTGACGAGCGCTCTTAACTTTAAATAATAAAAAAAAAATGGCTGCTAGAATGCAAGTGCCTTGGACTTTTTGCTGGTAAGCCTCTAAGGGATGGTACATCTGTGGATATGGAAATAACTTGGCTTTTGCAATCCACAGGAGAGAGTTTCATTTCATCTGAGTTTACTCACAGGAAAAGTTTACCTGTACTGCAATTGCAAACACTGTCACCTGAGAAAGGATAACACTGGCACTTAAAGCACACCTCTCTTTAAACACTTTGCGTTGTCTTTCGACGTAAATGAAGCAGTGAGAATGGATGATATCCTGTTGACGGAGATGCTACCTGCGTTACACGTAATTGGGACTGTTTGTAGGCTTCAGTACTGACTTGACTGTCTTGCTTCTGTGTTTAAAGTGCTATGATGAACTCAGCCCTTGCACAGCAAGCAGGAAGAGGGATGCAATGTAGCTACCATCAGCTTGTGTTTTTAAACCCCGAAGCTGTCAGTGGGTGGCCAAAAGCAGACAGCAGAATTAAAGGTACTGGAGTTAGTTCCCCAGTAAGGCAGAGATGGATTTCCAAAAGTGCTCAGCCTTCCCTGGGGAGGATGGGTGTGCATGGATGCGCAGAGTGTTTGAAAGTTTGGCCCTGCATTGATTGCTCCATTCTTGGCATATTCCTCAGTGTTGCTCCCTTCCGTTTTTTTTGCAAACGTGACCATGACATTTAAGTGTGCAGTTCCGTGGGAGATGCTTCTCCTGCCATAATGCTACGCTGTTAGTGGTCTTGAGGTGTGCAGGTGAGCAGCTGTCGCGGCAGGTACAGGAACGGGGACAGCCTCTCGGCTGAGGCGCTGGCTGGCCATTCCTGGCTGCGGTGCTCTCTGACTGCCGTCCCCTACGCAGAACTGCTGCGGGCGGAGAGACGAAGAGGGAGTCGTGCCACAGCTGGGATGGGGAGCAACTCTGGAGCCAGGATCTTGTGATCAGGTAGCTGGGGGGATCTGATCGTGTAAAAAAGCCTCATGGAAGAGGCTGCTTTGTGTCATAGAAAAGGGCTTTTAAATTTTTTTCAGAGCATAAATAGCCTGTAATTACACAGTGAGGACCCAGCAATTAAATGTTGATGGTAATTACTGGGTGGGAGAAATCACTGCATGAATTTAGGCATAATTACTATGAACAGTCATTATTGTAGGTGTTGTCTGGGCCAACTCCAGTATGCAGGGCAGAACAGATAGTTGTGGGGAGCAGTGAAATGTTTCAGTGATGATTTTATTATCTGAGCAATTATCTGGGACAGAGCATGGAGGCTTTTTCACTGGGATGGCTATAGATCCTGCCGTAGTGCATTGCTCTCCAGGAACTGTTCTGTATGCTTCTGGGATTGTGATGTTTGCCCCATCTCCCTCCAACACACACACCAGAGAGGTGCTTTCTACTCTCTCTTTTTTAAAAAAAACTCTCTCTAACACCTGTAATCAGCTCCCTTGACATTAAAGGCATCCATACAGGTTTCTTTGGAAATGCAGAAGCAGTGAGAAGTCCACCCAAGGTTTTCCTGGAGCCAGTTGCTAGCGCCCTTCCAGGGTCATCTTTGGAGCTCTCTGGAGCCTGCTAATCTTATATGGATGTTGTTTACCAAATACGCGGTCTGGAATGCAAAGATAGGGACACTGTCAGCGTTTCTGCAGTTCACAGAGGAATTAGGGGGTCACAAGCACAACATACACATTTTCCTGGTGAAAACAAGGCCTGAGTGGTAAGCTTCCTCCCCGGGGTTTGCAGCAGCAGAGAGCTCCCTGAAAATGTGGGATGAGTGAACCTACTGCTGCGGTTGAAACAGGGCTGTGGCTCTTAAGTTGCTCCCGGTAACCTTTGAGCTTCTTGGCCTTCCACACACAGGCTAAAAAAATACCTACAGTGTTTTGCAGTCTCCTGCCCTGTCTTTCCCTCTCCCTTCCTCCAGTCCAAGCAAACTTGATGTGACTGCGATAAGCTTGTTCACAAGCTAGAGCAGCTTCCAGTTGACCGGTCAGTTTTGCCTGATGTTTATTTATAGAAAGCAGAATAGATGGGGAAGGAGTGATGCGTATGATATCTCCCAAGGGGAGGGATTGCCCTGGTAGCTGCACAGCAACAACTGCAGCGTGACAGGAATTGCAGTAACACAACACCTATTCAAACACAGGTGACGTAAAGGGGAGAAAATAGGGCCTTTCTCAGTGCTTAGAAGGGATCCAAGCACTTGGAGGATTCCAGCAGACTCCGTAGGAAAGTAAATTAGTTAATCCGTTGTCACTGAGCCTTTAGAACTTAAAAATAAAAGCCAGACTGTTTCAGAGTTGGAAGCCAGCAGCCCATGGCAGCTCTTAAATAGAAGTGGTCTTATGTGGTTCTTGTTCTGCTCAGGACAGAGAGGACTTTGATTTGCCCAAGCCCTGTGTCTTGTGCAAGTTCTCAGACAAGGAGGTCCAAGAAAAGCTAAGCCTCTTGGAGATTTATGGGGGCGAGAGGGAGGCAGAGAGATTTTCTGCAGGCAGATCATGAGAAAGGACCTGTGGCCTCTAAAGAGGAGCTACGGGGAGATTTAAATCCAAAACTGTGATCCTGAAAGCTGCTGCTCTGTTGCCATTTAAGAGTAGGGGCAGTTCAGCTCTCCGAGTTCCTGCGTCTGGTGGTGCCCAGGAGCTCCAGGACGTGCACCGAGCCTTAGGCTCCCCAGCTTCGCTTTCATCCATGTCCCCCGCAGGGTGCTCGGTCCAGCAGACACCCGCGGTGCCTCCTGATGGGCTCGGCCTGCTTGAAAATAAAAAGGCAGCAGTTGCAAAGGGCAAATGGAGGTGATTGTCCCCTTTTATACCATTACCTGTTGTCCTTTAAGGAGCTGAGATGGGAGAGACTCCCGTTCCGCTCTCCCTCAGTGTTGGGGGATTCATATCTCGGTAGCTGATTTAGTAGGCTGGTACCTGTCTGGGAGGGGGTGCTTTGTGCAGAGAGAGTTTGAGAGAAATTGAGCCGGAAAGGAAGAGCGAAGATTAAATAGTCTTTAGCTTAATGATCAAAGTGCTCCCTGGGAGGGAATTGATGCAGGCTGAACTGTCTTTTCTCCAAGGATTATTAATATCTTTCTTAAACGGTAGCTTGTTATAAAGCTTGGATGGTTCTTGGACAAAGACTGGAATCCAGAACTGCACCCGGTGAGTGCCCTGCTTGTGTAGCCCAGGTGCCAGGACAGCCGGTGGGAGTCCTGTGCTTCAGCTGCCAGACCATGCTGGCTCCTCCTGATTTGAACCATGCCGGGACAAGTATTGAGAGTGACACGAGCATACAAACATCTGGAGAAATCCGGGAAACTGGGTCACTTCCCCTGAATCAGTTACACTGGCCCTCTAGTCTCACCTTGGTGAGGACTTGGCAGACAGGAGTAGGGCAAGCCCTGCCCTGCAGCTGGCAGGCAGACCCCAGATCAGCGTGTTAGTTGACTCCAGAGTTTGCTGCTGTTGCTTGGGCTCTGGTCCGCAGAGGGAACAGTCTCATTTCTAGACATGCGGTGGCATTGGACTGACCTCTGCTGACAGGGCGGGCGAAGGGCTGCAGCCGCAGGCAAGTCGCAGGGAGAGCGAGGAGTCGGACGCCCTGCTGGTGAAAGGCTCCCGTGTTAAAGGCACAGCCGAAATCTGGCTCGTGGAGCCGTGGCCCAGGTCCTGCAGAACGTCCTCCCGTGTTCCCGGGCTTTCTCCCCTCTTTCGGTTATGCTCTGCCCAGTACTCGAGTCAAAAGTTTCCCTCGAAGGCAGTAACATAAATCAATAAATGGAGAAATCGCAGTAGGAAGGATTTCTCTGTATAACAGCTAGTGTAGCAGGGCCCTGATCTCACCTCTGGCCTTTAAACACAGGTAAAACTGGAGAAGTGAGCACTCAACCTCTGCCTCCTTGGAGTCTCTCCCCATATTTCCCATTCCACTTCCATCAAGTCACTCTTTCCTTAAGTGCAGCTTTACTCTAAAGATTTTTGTTTAACCTTGTATGTGGTGTGCAATGTCAGTCCTTGTGAGTTTTACAGAATTGTCTTAAATACAAAAATACTTTCCTTAAAGCTGTGGCTCTAGGGTCACATGGGAATTTTGTCTTTTGCAACAAAAAGCTTCTCTCTATGTGGTTTCAGAGGGAAACTGAGAAAAGTGATCTCTGATGCCTCAGCCCAGAGGCCTACTGGCCCACGGAGGTTTTTTGAAGCTGGTTTCACGTCCCCCTTTGGGTCTGATGTGAGAGGCTGGGGGAAGTGGTACTTGCTGGGAGGCTGCAGCACAGAGAAGGCTGTGTTCACACGAAGCAGGCGTTGGTTTTAAGTGCCAACGGGATACTGTGCAACCCTGAGAGAAGAAGAGGACTACCAGAAGAAAACGGAGACGTCACGGTGCTCAGCACCTTGACAGGAGGCCACAGTGACTCCCCTAAGCACCCCTGGAAACTTTTCCCTCAGATGCCTTGGCCAGGTTCACACGGCTCAGCAGCAGGTTCTGAAACAGGATCTAGGTGTGCTGTGTCCCAGCGCCATCCCCAGCCTCTGCTCCCTGCCCGGAGGTACACGCATTCAGAACAGCTTCCCACGTGTTCCTGACTGTCCCTTCCCCACTTCTACAAGAAAGAACTGGAGAAACACAGATGAATTAATTAAAATGTATTTATAAAATCTTCAAGTAGCCCTCAAGAGTCAAGAAAGTAGTTTTGGCAGTTACTTGAAAATAAGCACAAGGAAAACAGTCTCAGGATACTGCAACCCCTCTTGTCCAACAGGAAAAGGTCATTTTCTCCTCTACTCCAAGAAAGTGATACCTTGTTTTATTCACAGTGCAATAATAAGAACAGTCCCAGGAGATTTGTTATTATTTAGCTTAGGAATTAAGTGTGAATGTCTCTGGCCCTGACTGAACTTCTGCGTCTCTGATCAAGGCTTCTCACCGGTTTCTTCTTCGCTGTCCTCTGGACCTGCTGCGGCAGTTTGCACGTGCATCGTGTTGTGGTCCCCAATCTGTACCATTCGAGCGTGCTGAATGATGAGGTGCGGGGCACCTCCTGGACCGTGCATCACATTGTGGTGGCCCGATGGGAAGTAAAATGTCTGGGAAGGAGAGGGACCCAGCTGAGCAGGCATGGGGTGACCAGTGGAGGGGGGAGGGTATGTGGCAGGAGGGACAGACATAGGGAAAGGGCACTGTTGGGGTGACCAGCGAGGCATGAGCTGCTCCAGAAGCAGCGGTAAGCTTTCCAGATTTGGAACTGCTGACAGAGGCACCTGGGGAAGGGAGCCGAGGTTCAGATCAGCTAAGTTCTTCAGTGTTTGAAAGTGATCCTGATACAGCTGCAGTTTCCTTTTCTGCTCCTGGACTTGCTGTATCTGTTTCCACATGGCTTTCAGCTCAC
Organism: Dromaius novaehollandiae; assembly: GCF_036370855.1. Taxonomy (NCBI): domain Eukaryota; kingdom Metazoa; phylum Chordata; class Aves; order Casuariiformes; family Dromaiidae; genus Dromaius; species Dromaius novaehollandiae. The sequence goes on along the minus strand of NC_088122.1, from coordinate 3,267,496 downwards.
TGATCTTGCTGGGCGTAAAGGTGTTCTTTACCGTACTGGAGAACACAGGGGAGTTCTCATCCAGGGACACCAGCCCGCTCAGCAGGGTGGGGATCTGTCTCCTCTCCAAGGGGTTCTCTCTGGGTACAAAGGGGATGACCGAGTTGTGCTTGGATGGTCGCAGGATGGACTCCATCAGAGCTGAGTTTGTTTGAAACATGCACAGCTGGCAGAGGAAGTTCTTGGTCAGCAAAAGGATGGTGAAAGCAGAGTTTTCCATGGCGTCTTGGAAGCACGACAGCTGGCCACGTCCACCGGTGAGGAAGTCCTCGCAGAACGTGGCGCCATTGGGAACCCCCATGCTTTCCAGCAGCTTCTTGACCCGACAGGCGATGTCCACATCTTCGCTAGCATGCAGGACAACGAAAGTGAAGAACTTTCTCTCTTCGCCATCTGGTTCTGATGTGGATGCTGCTTCTGCAGCCTGGACAGGAGGAGGGCAGGCTGGAGAGGAGGATGAGTGGAGGGGAGGGGGATATGCTGAGCTGGGAGGAGCAGCGTGAAGAGGAGGGGCTGAGGAGAAGGAAGAGGTATGAGGAGGAAGGGAACAGGCTGAAACAGGAGGTGCAGTGTGGAAAGATTTGCCTGCTGAAACATCCCCTACAGACCTGTGGGTGGGACCAGTGTGCGCTGCGGCCGTTGAATCGGGAGGACCTGTCGGTAAGTCCTCTTGCTTTTGGGCTGTGCCGCCTTTTGGTGCCCGAGGTTCTGCTGTCACTGTGCTGGAAATGTCACTACTTTCGACAGGTTGGTTGACAGCACTCGGTGTAGGAAGCTGGGTTTCGGGAACAGGGAGAGACGGATGACAGGAACTGGCCTGCAGAGCCTTCTCTGGTCTGGGGACGCGGGCGGCTGCGCCCTGCGCGGGATGCGAATCGGGGCTGTTGGCCCAGCTTGACTCCTGCGGGCCGAGGCTCTCGCTCTCCCCAGCGCAGCTCGCGGGCTCTCCGCACAGCCGGCTCGGCTGGGGGACCTGGTTACAGCGAGGAGACCGGGTACGGAAAACGGCTGTTGGCGACTCACTGATCTCAAAGCGACTGATGAGAGAAGCCGGGCTCCCCGAGGAACGCAAGGTCCGTGGGCCTGAAAGGTCCGACACGCTTCCAATCTGCACGGGGGAACTTCGCGTCACAGGGTTGGGGCTGGCGGTCTGGAGAAAACCCGTGTCCGATCTCGTCGTCTGGAACCTGCCGCCTGAGCCGGCAAAGCCCACAGCAGCGCCGCATTTTTCCCGGGCCTCGGCCAGGATGCTCTTCAGCGGTTCCGGCGGGGGGTTCCCGCTGGTGCCACAGGCCTCGATGGCCGTCTGGTAGGCTCTGACCACGGCTTCCCGACTGCACAGGTTTTCGTCTACCAGCAGCGAGTAGATCTGTGCCAGAAGCATCCTGGCATCTGCATCCAGCTGCGGGGGCTGCAAAGCCTCACCGTCTTCCTGCACTCCCGCAGTGCCCAGTCTGGTCCTGTGGATATATAGGGCCGCCTGGTCATTCCTCAAAGTATCCAGACAAATTCTTGCATCTGCTTCTTGCCCCAAAGTAAGCAGGACCATGGCTTGCAATAATCTGCTGCTGGGCTTGGATATCAAGTGCTTCAGTTTATATTTGAGGATAAGGAGTTTATCTTCTGGGATCTGGGATAGAATATTAAAAATGTGCTCAAAGCTTGGCTGGACCTCGGCACTCTGTGCCATCTCATCAGCTGCTTCTCCAGACAACGTGCTGCAGAAGCATGGATGGAAAAAGCATATTACAGTCTCTACAGCGAAGGCTTGTTTCCTTATGGTACTTTAGGTACTGCACGAGGAGTAGGTCCTCGTTGCTCAGGGGCACGTCGCAGGATCAGGGACAGTCTCTCCCCTGAGGAACTGGCCAGATGAACCTGTGAGGAGAGGAGAGGGTGATGTTCAGAAATAGTGAGGCTGGGAGACTCCTGGCAAGGTCTGCAGATAAGTATTTTTGCATCTCTTTGGTACTTGCACGTCCCGGTGCTTGTTTGAAATGTGCTCCACACATTATTCCAAGTGTGTTATTAAGCAAACAGTAAATTCTTCACATTTATTGTTAACTAAACTGTTATAAAATAATTGCTAAACCAATAATATATTTAGGTAAATCCAAGTGTCCAGCTGGCTCATATCAACTGTTCACCTCCACCAGTGGCCTCTCTTGGGCAGGGGCTGATTGCAGGGGCCTCACAGCATCCCTGTAATGGGCAGTTAAGGAATAAAGCCCCACTTAGAGGAAGCCTCCTGCCAACCACAGGCCCCACGTCCAAGTCCTTTAATTGCTCGTACCCTGCCAGGAGGGTTATACTCCTTTCGCTCCACTTTCGAGCTGTCTAATGTAATTGTGGACGTACGCATTATGGCCCTACGCGTCTAATCCCTGAACCCCGCCAAGCCCTTGCACTCACCGAAGCCAGCTGCACGGAGTCCAGTTAACCAGCAGACGATGTCCGCAGAGCGAGGGAGGTCTGGGCCTCTGGCAGGCGACAAGTTGCTCCTTGAGGATGCGCTGGCAGTGACTGATCCCCTTGAAAAATCTCTCTCTATTTAAAGGAAAAGCAGAAAAACAGTGTGCTTAAGAACAGCTGTCAACAACCGGACTTCTGGGGAAAGTTTGTAATTTCAAATTGTTTTTCTCTCTCATAAAAATCCTCTAATTGCTTAATGAATGAGCTCAAGCTGAGCCTGAGGAAGTTGTTGCCATTCTATGAAAATCTCTGATTCAGTGAAACAACTAAGGAAGGCAAGAAAAAGAAGAAAAAAAGGAAGTCCAGGCATTCAAAACAGCAGAGGAGACCTTTGACACTCATTGAGGTCCTACCCCTTCGTGAGTCAGCAAAACCTCCCGTTCCCCCCCAAATCTCGGCTCCATCTTGCCGGGCGTCTTGCTGCCGAGCCTGCTCCGTGCGCCGAGCGGGCTGAGCCGGGCCCTGAGGCCGCTCTGCCCCCGCCAGCCCTCGGTAACGGGTCCCCCTTCGCCCCGCTTCGTGCTGCCCGCTCTTGCAAGCCTCCTCCCCGCGGTGCGGGCCGGGGAGGGCCGCCGTGCCTACCTCCAGGGCCGCCGCGCTCCAGCGGCTCCGCGGAGCTGCCCCGGCTCCCCCGGCCCCGGCGCGGGGCGGATGCGGCGGCTCCGGCTCCGGCTCCGGCTCCGGCTCCGGCTCCGGCTCCGGCTCCGGCCGCGCTGCCGGGCGCCCAGGCTGCCGCCGCCGCCGCCCCGTGCAGCGGTTCCCGGCCGGGCCGGGTGCAGGTGGAAACGCGGCGCTTTCGGTTTCGCCGGGCTCGGGGTCACGGGGAGCCGCCCGCCCCGGCGGGGCCTGATGTCACACGAGGAAGCGGCGGTGCCCGGAGCGCCGGGGCGGAGCGGGGCAGGGGGAGCCCGGAGCCGGGCAGGGAGAGCCCGGGGCGCCGGGGCGGAGCGGGGCAGGGGGAGCCCGGAGCCGGGCAGGGAGAGCCCGGAGCGCCGGGGCGGAGCGGGGCAGGGGGAGCCCGGAGCCGGGCAGGGGGAGCCCGGGGCGCCGGGGCGGAGCGGGGCAGGGGGAGCCCGGAGCCGGGCAGGGGGAGCCCGGAGCGCCGGGGCGGAGCGGGGCAGGGGGAGCCCGGCCGGGGCAGGGGGAGCCCGGGGCGCCGGGGTGGAGTCAGGATGGAGGCTGGAGCTGGAGGCTGATGAGAGTAGGGCTGATGGGGGGAGTCGCACGGACAGAGCCAAACCTCAGGGAACGGGCAGAAGCCCCGGCAGGGGAAGGATAGCGGAGACACTCTTCCACTAAAGACTGGCACAGAGCATGGGACCTAGCCAGAGTGTGTATTTCCAGCAGAGGGGAGAAAAACCAGAAGGGAAAACAGCAATTAGGAGATGATTAAAGTGCTTCCTACTCATTCAGGCTAAGAGAAGACGGTGCTAGTGCTTAGTCATTACCTTTGCTAATCAGAGCTGCTGCAGCTTTAGATGCACACAAGAAACCAGTGTTTGCGTGAAAGCAGTTCACATTTTATTTTGAAATCTGCCTTTTCCCATTTCTCCAGCGTTAGCACTGATAACTTATTTAGGTAACCCATGTCCTGGTATGGTATGCTAAGAATGATTACAAAAACATTGTTTACTGGGAAAAAAACAGGGCCTATCTCCCCTATTTTAATGACAAGATATCCCATAACCATGGTAGAGAACTTGCAGAAAAAGCTGCCTCGTGAGCCAGCTTCTCAATGGCTGCAAAATGTTTCATGCATAGGGTTACTTAAGGACCGTCTGTTTGTGTTTAAAGTCATTTATACAGATTAAGAAAATAACCCCACTGAAAACTGGCATGCTTGAAAGAAAACTCCACCTTGTAAGTGTTTTTCTGTGAAAGGAAGGTGCTTGGCTGTTCTGTAAAGCCAAGTCCCCTTGGAGAAGGGCCCTCTTGACCCCAGCGGTTCCTGGTCTGCTGCAGGTCTCGGCCTCGCAGGGAGCGGCACAGTCGGGAGGGAAGTGGTGGCTGTAAGGTGCAGTTTTAAACTTGTAGCAGGAGGGAAACAGTATCAAAGAGGTGAAGTGCATCATCCTCTTAAGATGCAGTTTAGATGAGTTTATTAAAAAAAATCCAACTTAAAAAGTTTCAAGAGCATTTCTTCTCTCCTACAGCTCATCTCAGCAAGAATTAGCCATTCACACATACAGCGGTGCCGACTTTTTAAAAAAGCCAAAATGCAGGTCCCCGTCTTCCCTTTCAATGCAGCATGCTTTATAAAAGAAGGTATGCAACCTTCGTGCCAGAATCAACCCACCTTGGTTATCAAGCTTCCTTGCAAACTACACCTTACTGTAAGCTCAGCTACCTCCAAAGCCCGGGACAGGGCATCAGAGCAGGAGGCACTCCTGGTAAGATTGGCAGCTGGGCACATGATTAAAAAAAAAAAAAAGTCCTAGCCAAGGGGCTTGGCTAGAAGAGCTGGGATTTTTCAGAGATCTTCCTTTGGTGCATTAGTTACTGTCTCCTCTGCAGATTTTGTTATCTCTTCTGTGCATTTCTCTGCCTTCTCCTCCAACTTCTCTAGCGCTCCAGACCCTTCCCCCAGGATCCTGTTTGTCCCCTTTGGTTCCTTGGGTGCTTTAGCTACCTCCTTTGGTGATGTATCCTTTTCCAAAGCAGGTGATTTCGTACCAGTCATCGTACAACATTTCTTCTTCTTTCTGCTGTTTTGCGATACTTTGGCTAACGCCCTGAAGGGGCCCACAAGCCAGTTTAGAGGGATGCCCTGAGTTACGTATTCTAGCAGGTCATCTAGGGACCTTTGGGCTTCCCTCATATAGTCCTGGCTCTGAGTCAAGGTGCTGCTGGAGAGGTCCTGGAAGGACTTAGCACTGGAGAAAGAACTGTGGAGCTTCTGGATGTTTTGAGTGGCTTGCTGTACGGTTTCTTGGATGTTGCTGGGGAGGCCCTGGATGCTGCCTTTCAGGTTCTCATAAGCAAGTTGGAGCTGCTGGGTGATGATATGCAGCATAGCTAGAGTCCGTGACTCTACCTGCTGGGAAACAGATAGAGCTCAGTTACTGTAGCAGGTGAGAGGCACACTATCCATAAAAGGTCCGATTACGCCCTTCTAGGGATACCTCTGCTTGGGAGGCAGTTTTAATTTGATGTCCCTTGGGCTGGGTCAGGCACCAGTCTATCCATAGCTGATGGAGTTTCTCCTGCCCATCCAGAAGCTTCTGGCCAACCTCATCTTTCACACATTCAATCTGATGGAAAAAGATGAGGAACAGTTACACTGCAAGCACATACAGAGAAGCAAAAGTGCTCCTGTCTGCTAAGCACTGGAATCATGGTATAAAGCAGCAGCTTCCAGAACCACATTCTGCAGCGAGTTACCTGTCAGGGAAGGACCCAAAGCGACATGCAGCAGAAGACACACCTTAGGTGCAGGATGGAGGAAGCACCTCCATCTGTGTGCTAGCAGGGGAGGGAAGACTCTGCAGACCGGGATGAAAAGGAAAAAATGGTGTTTGTACCAGGTTTATTGCTAGCTGCAAGTGGGAGAGAGCATCCTGGGTGCTTTGCTTGACACGCTGCAGTTTGTTCAGGGAGTGCCGGTAGGCTCGGTGGCGGACTTTGTTAGAGAGGGAACCCAGACGCACAAAGTAACTCTGCTGCTGTTTCTGCTCCTCCACAGAAGCCATATCAAATCCCTCAACAGCAGTGGCAAGCTGACCTAGAGGGAACAACAGAGATCCAGCTGTCAGAGGACGTCTCTTCTCCACCCTGTGCCTCCATTCGCTTTGGCCCTGAACCCATCACTGGCAAAGCCCAGCTGCCTCTACCCTCACACCTTTGTCTCCCTGCTCTGCTCTCCCAGCTGTGAGGGGAAAAAGGTAAGATTCCCCGTTGTAAAACACGTGAGGAAGCTAAAGCTCGCTGTGTGAACAGTAGGGGTTGGCAGTTGTTCAGAGATTGTGGATAGGCCCGTCCCAGCTCGAAGGGATCTCTTCAGATGAGCAGACTTGACAAATAAGTTGGAAGCATGCACCCGCTTGTTTGCCTTGAGGCTGATAGGCAAGACAAGGAGTAGTTAGCAAGTGCTTGAACTCTGTCCCATACCACGTAGTAAGTCAGTGTTGACAGAAAGCCAGCTGGGTGACATTCAGAGCTACCTGTCCACTTCAGTAGATGACTCCTGCAGTGTCAGGTGCTCTCTAGTCATATGGAAAAGGATTTGCATTTACCACTAGCAGCTAAGCGTTTTCTCACCCAGTTCCTCCTCCGTCATGGGGAGGTAGTGATCCACCAGATCTTCTGATGTGCCCAGGACAGATTCCACACCACCTGCCACTGCTTGGCCCACTGTCTTGGCTTTGCTCATGCTGTTGGTCACCACTGAGCTGGTGAGCTCCACACTCTCCTGGATAGCCTCTCTGCTGTGCTCCAGGGCTGTATGCATTTTGCTAGTTATGGTGCCATATGCAGCACCCAGAGCTGTACTGACTGTGGAAGTGACCATTGATTTAGTCTTCTCAACACCATCCTGAACAGCCTCTTTGGTTAGGTCCACTGCTTCCGTCACTGTGTTGGTCATGAGGTGCTTCGCACCCTGGGCAGCCCCTACAGCGGCAGTAATAGTAGAAGCAACTGCTGACTTTGTTCGTCCAACGCTGTCCTCCGCAATGTGTTTAGTGAGGTCCACTGCTTCAGTCACCTTGTTAGTCACCAGGTCCTTCGCACCCTGAGCGACCTCCGCAGCACTGACGATAGTAGAAGCAACTGCTGACCTGGTCCGTCCAATGCTGTCCTCCATGATGTGCTTACTGAGGTCTACTGCTTCAGTCACCCTGTTAGTCACAAGGTCCTTTGCACCCTGAGCAGCCTCCATAGCACTGGTGACAGTCGAGGTGACCATTGACCTGGTCAGCTTAACACTGTCCCCGACAACATTCTTAGTGAGGTCCACAGCTTCAGTCACTTTATCAGCCACTGCTTCTTTGGCCTCACAGGCAGCACCCATAGCAGATGTCACTTTGGCAGAAACCAGCTGCTTGGTGTCCGAGATGACCTACAACAAGGTGAGGCAGAGAAAGATGATACTTTTTTTTCCAGCATAGGTTTCCCTCCCCGAGGTAGCTTTTCACATGGCTACGCTGTGCCTGTACCCCTGTGGGAGAGCTGGGGAAACCAGTACGCCTGTAATCACATGGAAATCGTTATTTCCACATGCTGAGGGCAGATCCCCAGCATTCATCAGCTCGCAGTGCCTTCCCTCGCTCTGACAGCGGTAGCCCATAGCCAGGAACCGGCCTGACAAAGCAGCGCTGCTGAAGTTAGCTTCCCCCTACGCTTCTGTACCCATAACAGTTCCATCGAGCAAGAGGGGAGTAAGCCCTGGCTTCCCTGGGAAAAGCCTTCCCTTTACCTTATCTGCTGGCTGTTGAAGAAAAGGCAAGTTCTTCTCCAGTTGATCCAGTCCCTTACAGGCATATTCATTTACGAGTGCAACTAGACAAAGGACAGGTACTAGTTTAGTCCCTCTGCTCCAGTTTGGAGGGGTTTTTTGACCCTACAATGGCCAATCCAGGATGAGCTCATGGAAGCAAGCCCTCGCTCCCACCCAAATCACTGTTGGGGGACAGGGGAGTCAGGGCTAAATAGTCTCTTCATTTTGCCTTCCCAGCCTTTTAGCTCTTGACAGCACATTGCTCCAACTGGAGTATGGTACTTGTTTCCAGTGGGTAGGGAAGCAGATTAATGGCTTTTTACTGTCTTGGAATGAGACAATCTGAGCAATAGGCAGAACAGCCACCGACACTGCCCGATGGGATAGTCGCAGCTTGGAGTGACAGGCAGAGCAGGGAGCTTCTGCCTCTCAGCTTAAAGAAACCACAGACAAGGTCAAACTTCACTTCTGCTAGTGACAATCCCTCATCCATGAAATTCAGTCGCTGGGAGCAGCAGAGCAGAGGAGTCAGCAGTGCTACAACTAACTAGGACAACGTGCTGTAGGAGATGTTACCCAGAAGGGGCAGGGCTTGCACCCTAACGAAGCGGAGGGATAATCCAAGCCCAGAGTGGTTATCTAGGCTGTGTCACACATGTGGGAACGACTTTGCAAGACACATGGTTTTAAGAGGTGACTTCTACTGTCATTTTGAGATAGTTTACTTGTTGAAAATGACATATGGCCAAGAAGAAAAAAGCTGATGTTTCCTCTTTCTTTCTAAAGATGAGGAGCTGAGAAGTGTACCTCATGGGATAGGACCGGTACCCAGTCCTCTGTTACTCTGTTTGCTGGGCCTGGTGTACGTTAGCAGGGTCTCAGAGGGCCCATGAGACTCCCTTCCCCAGCCAGCCCCTCCGTGGGCAGAGAAACCCTCCGGCCTCTTCACTCACTTTGCGGCTCCAGCTGGTTCAGAATGGGCTGTGCTCCGCCGACCACACTGCCGACGGCGACAGCAGCCACCGTCTCGGCCACGCTGCAGGCACTGCTGAGGCAGGGGTGCGTCTCCTTGGTGTAGTTGTAGGCAGATGAGACCAGGCTGAATGCAGAGTTCAGCAAGGGCAAGCTGGTTACCCTGTTAACAGCACTCTAAAAGCCGAGAGAAATAAGTGACATTAGTCACCCTGCCTCAAGTTGGTGAGCGAATGCAAACCTTGTGTATATCCAGAAAGGTCCTAAGTGCCGTCAAGTCCATCCCCTCGTCCTTCTTGAGCTCACAGTTGAAGGGACTTATCTGAAAGCCATTAGCAATCAGTGGCAAGCCAGAATTAGAAGCTGGAGCTCTGTCACCTCTGAGTCACACAGGGCTTTAGCCCCATCAAGCCCAGATTTGGAAATAGGACCTCTACCAGCTAATGTTTCAGAATTATTTGCATTACTTGAGCCAGACCTGGAGTTCTCTTTCTTGAGCAAGAAAAGTCAGCCTCTGCATTAACTGAAGGTTTAGATTTAGTCACAGCTTCATAGGCTTAATCTTTCCCCTGCTCCCAGCCTGGATTTGAGATGGTGACAGAAGTGAGTTCACCACGGTATCTGTTAGCAGGTAGTTTAACTGCTGCACGTTGGAGTACCACTGCCTCGGCACCTACCGCTTGCTGCTGTTCCTTAGCCTCTGGCGGATCATTTTTTGTGGTCGTCTTTTCGGATGCCATAGTCAAGTCAGCTACAGCTGGAAGGAAAAAAGGGGTAACAGCAATAGTACGACTTAGAAGTTTCCACCAGTGAATTAAAATCTAGCAACACTGGTGAAAAGCAGAGGGTGAAGAATCTGGGATCCGTCATGGCCTAGGAACTTCAGGGAATCACTAATCTTCCTTGCAAAAGAGTGTGAAGATATTTGAGAGGCTTCATGATTTACAGAGTGCAAGTATGTTTGACCAAGGACTGTACTCAATTGCCTCCCTCAGTCCCCAGCCTGTAATCAGAAATAAAGTTGGATGGTTACTTCTTGTTAAGAACATTTGGCCAATTTCAAAATTGCAGGCCTGAAGTGGGTGAGAGCTGTTTCTTTTTTTAAATCTCAGTGGTGCGTTTTCTTTACTAGAAGGACTTCTGCTTCAGCTTCTCACTGCACGGGCTCTCTATTGCCCCCAAACTGGAATGCTTGGATGAAAACTGCGCGCTGCAGAAGCAGTGCTAACGGTGTGAATCACTGAATATTTGTCTCACTCTGATCATGACAGATTGCTGCTGTCTTTCTGACAAGCCCTGCTAATAGCGGCTGTTGCAAGACAGGAAATGCAATTGCCATAAGATGAGCGGGGAAGTCATTTTTTTTCAGCTTTAATTTTAGAAACCTGGTAAGCTCACACAGTTCAGTGACAATGGAGTCTAAAAATAGAAACAGTATTTACTTTTTGAAAAAAAGCTCACTGAACTTGCTTAATACCTTTGTGGGGAGAAAAGCCCTCAGATTTTCCCAATTTTGGCTGACATGGAGGTGGGTTTTCCCACAGCTTAATCCATTTTCCCCTTCAACAAAAACACTGGTGAGACTTTAGCTCTCATTCAGAAAACCATCAGGGCCAGAGACCAAACTGAGATGCTGAAGCAGCAGTGGGCAAGTTTTATCTTCTTATTAAGAACTACTCAATAATTATAGCCACTTCCCTTTGGAGGCTTGCTCTGGAGCATCCTCTGCAAAGGACATTGAGATCAAAGTCTCTCTAAAGTCCCACTGTGCCTCTGCTCAGAAGGGGAAACTATCAGCTTCCCTCCTGGTGCCAACTCGAGCAACACCAGAAGTCTCAGAGCTCTGGGAAGGATAGGAGGATGTGTCAGGGGGTTTATAGAGAAAGTGGGCCAGGTTTTGCTGTTGTGGCAGTCTGGCTGGCTACCTTGAAGCTTGTGTTCCCATGCTACTGCCCAACGGGTAGAGCTAGGCAGGAAATTTCTCCTCACCTCCCGTGAAACTAAATCTCTGCAGTATTCTCATTACATAATGGGACTGAGGAAGTTTAAGGAAAAAAATGGTGCAATATCATGAATATGTATCGGCTTCCCCAGCGCAGGCCTAGCTTGGTATCTGGACACTCCAGTATCGTGTGAGAAATCCAAGATTTCTTCTTAGCCTTAGTCAGGCACAGCAGGGTTTGAGTATACTTGTTCTTCAGTGCAGTGTCCGCCTTCCCCTCCCTTGCCAGTTAATTCCTATTCTTAGGATTTCTGTGGCACTTTTCAAGTGAAAACCCCCCAGAGCAGAATTCCTCACAAGCAGGATTCCCAAGCTGGGCACTGCCCCAGGCCACTGGCAGCCTCTCCCACCAAGCGCTCGTGAGAGCCGGATCACTGCCTCGTTGCGGCCAGGAGGCAAGAGCTGCGGAGGAAGCAGCAAAGCACGCGTTCGTTAACCATGGGCCGGCTGAGTGTGTAGCTAGGGGAGACCTCTCAGGAGGTAACAGCAATCTTTGACGCTCCGAGTTAACCATGCAACTGGTGTAAGTTGGCATTTTTGTCACTCAAGCAAGAGGGGGCTGCAGAGTGCTACATGTTTAAGGCAAGAGTTGTCACCCAAGGTGGCACCTCTAACCTCTCAAGCAGGAGGCCTGGAGCAGGCTGCTCTGCTGAGCGTTCCTGCTCCCCACCCTGCCCGAGGTAACACCACGCAAAGCGCAGCTTGGGCTTCAGCAGCCTGGGAGAACTTCAAGCCCTGCTTCTGTCTGGAGAAATTTTGTAGGAGTGCAACACCTCAGTCGCACAGGTCAGCATGATTTGCTCAGCTAGTGCTTATTCCTCTTGCACCGCTTCGTTTTGAGGGCGAGCAGGCTGCAGCCCTATCACAGGGCAGAGCGCAGCTATTTCAACACCATTACAAACAACCCCTTCACACAGTTACTGCACTTCTGGACTGCAGGAGAGAACCTCAAACAAACTGCAAAGCATCTCACTGGCCTTGGTGTCAAGGTTGACACACAGGGACAAACACTGCAGCAGAGAAAAAGAGATAGAAGGAAGGGGCTCTAGTTGCTAGAGCAAGTCAGGAGTTTCTCCTTGGCAGATATAAAGCTCATATAAGGTTAGAATCAAGCTCTGAGCTGCTCGGAGTCTGAATTATAGATGCAACTGTGTCAGTGACAACCCTCGCGGCACAATCGTGTTAGGACATGGCTCGCACTCCTCCGCGTAGGTGGAATCAGGGTGTGTTGCAATGCCAGTAGTTGTGGTGTGGGTAAGTCCTCAGAGCCCACAGTGTGACGTTTATTTTCTCTTTCTGTCCTCTCCCCTGCAGAAGGACTGAGCAGACCTCATTTTGTCCAGAAATCACGGAAAGATGCAACACTCAGCAACTCCAAGTCAGTGGTTTGATGCTCCTTTGGAGAGGCAGCCTCAAGTCCAGGTAGTTTCAAGTGGGAATCCTGAAATCCTGTCTGCCAGCAGGCAATCGCTGTGTTTGGGAACCCTCACTTACAGGAGCAGAAACAATATTACTGTTTGCTGTGGTTGCATAACGTGAACCAGTCCTCACTCAGCACATCAACTTTGTCTTGCGGGCAATTTCATAATATTGCTACATTGCAAAATGTCACTGCTGGAGAAAATCTCCTTGAAACAAATAGTTTCATCTTTCTAGAACTCCAGTGCACGTTTCTAGGGTGGCATGATTGCTCAACCACTGGTCATCGCCCTGTCTGACACAAGTCTCTATCTAGTGAGGCCGTGAGGGCAGCGGTACCAATGCACCGTGCTGGTCAAGCTGCTGGCTGCCTCGGTCTGTTTTCCCCGTCTCGGCTTGGCTGTCACAGCCACTGGAACGTGCTGCTGGGGCAAGCAGCTCCCCTGATTTCAGTCAGTCTGGCAGTGCCTAGCACACACAAATCAAAGAGCTGGTTTTGCGTAAGGCTTCTATTTGCCCGGGGAAACGAGCTCTGCCCTTTCAAGCCACCATGAAGCCAGCCTGCTGTTAGGTTCTCCTGCAGATGGAGGCTTGGGATCTTGCTGTTCCGCAAACTTTTTCCCCCCTCCCAGGTATTTTATCTGGCACAGACTGATCCTTAGCTAGCATGCCTAGTTCAGTAGCTTAGTGGTCACCAAAGAACTGCCAGTTAAAGAAAACAAAGTGAAGTCTCATGGGTCAGATATCAGCAGGGAGGGCTAACCAGGGCAAAGGTGCTGATTTGTGGTTACAGCACTTGTTTGTTTGCATTCTGTTCCAGACTTGCCATCAATATCCCAGTTGACCATAAATGCAGTTAACAGAGCAGGATCACAGAGGATGTCTAGCTGCAATCAGAAATAGCATTGCCCACAACAGAGAGAGTTGTTTGCAAGTGCTCAGAGGGCAGAGTTTTAGGAAGGTCAGTGGTATTTCTTTTGGTTTTGACCTTGGGCCTTCGGTTTCAGAATCACTGGCAGAAGTGCGTATCAACAGGTCCACCACTTCCCTGGAAAAGCCATCAGCATCAGAGAACTGTAAAGATTAAAGCCACTTCACAGATGAGGTGGGGTTTTCCCCTCACTTTCAAGGGAAACCAAACATCACAACCAGCAGCCATTACTAGAAACTCCTTGGCATAGGGAGAGTGTGGACACTGATTTTCCATGAAGACAACTCCTAGAGCTAAGGACTGTAGCTGTACCTTGCAGGGCAAGTAGCATGTTGCTGGCTCTTTGTAAGAGATGTTTTATCTGGGAGTTTCAGCAGAATCTGACTTCAGTAATTGATTTCCTTCTCCACAGCCAGGAGTCACAGCCTTATTTAAGAATCCTATTAGTCTTGAGAATTGCTGCAAGCTACCTCTGTATAGAGACAGGATGCTCCCAAGTGGGAAAGGAGTTGCCTGCCCTTGCCTCTTAAGCCTCCCCCTTAGTTAACACCATCATCATGCCTTCAGCAAGTGATCATCCCTGGAGCAGCTAGGGGCAGGTCTCACAGCTCTGTCAACAAGACAGGAATGCTCACCTGATCTGTCTGCCTTGCAGAGCGGTGACTACCCCCAGCATCACGCAGGACACTGGTGTCCAGAGCAAACATCACGCGCTGTCTCTACGGGGAGAGCCGGCAGCTGTGCAGAAGAGCCACTGCCTGTGGATCACCCCACACCGCTTGGATCTCCACCAGCAAGTAAGAAAAGCAGTGTTTGGAGACCCGAAGCCCGTGGAGTGCAGCTCCGGCTTAGCTCCACAGCGTGGTTGAGTTGTCCCGGTGCTAGCAAGAGGCTTTCAGGAGGTGCGCAGAGCCTGCCAGCTCTTTGCCAAGGCACACCAGATACGGTGTTGATGTGGGAAGATGCAGCCTGTTAAGCCCAGCACAAACCCCGACAAGTCCCCGCACGCAGCTGGGGGGAACCAGCAGAGATGCAGCCCACCGCCCCAGCAGGCTCCCTGCTCCTGGGGAAGCAGCCCCTCCGTGGGGCCCCCTCAGCTGCTCGGCGCCCTGGGGCAGGAGCCATTCCCCAGGAGGGTGCCAGCACCCAGCCCCACACCCCAGGGAGGCGGGAGGGCTGCAAACAGCCCCCCAGGGCCAGGGGCCGCCCAGGGACAAGCCACAGACACCATAAACACCTTCACCCAGCGCCACTCCCTCCCAGCCCCTGCCTTACCTGGCTCCTGCTCTCCCCCAGGACCTGCCACCACAGCACCCCTTGGCCCCACGCCCTGCCTAAATACTGCTGCGGTCCCGACGGGCGGCTGGGCCGGCCAATCGGGGCGCTGCTGCCGCCGCCCCGGCCAATGGGGAGCAGGCGGAGGTGGGGTCACGGAGCCAGGTGAGGGGCACACGTAGGGGCTGTGTCCCGTCCCCGCTGTGGCAGGAGGAAGCCGAGGCCCGGTGGTGCTGGGGGCCGCGGTGGCGGGTCGCGGGGGTGGCTGGGCTGCGGGAGATGGGCTCAGCCCTCGGCGCCGCTCCCCTTTCCCTCGCGCGCCTGCCCGGTTCGGTCGCTGGGCTCCACCAGCCCTGCTTGCCCCCACGTTGCCCCAGACGCTCGCTTTGGGGAGCTGGCACGGCCAGGCGCCGAGCCCTTCCTGCGGCACAGGCTTGCCCAGGCCGGTCCACGCTGTTAGGGAAGCGGGTCCGAGCGTGGGACTGGCCCGCTGCTGGGAGGAGAGCTGGAGCCTGCTGGGTGTCGGAGCTGCGGCTGGGCCCTGGTCCCCAAGCCCTGGTCCCACGAGTGGGGCTCAGCCGGGCACCAGCGGCCGCTCGCGCTCGGCTGTTCCTGCGTTAGCAGCCAGCAGCCTGGTTAGGAAGCGCAACGGTGCTTGGGCTCGGCGTGCTTACGCCTGCGCTGGAGCCGCTCTTCCCTTCGCAGCGCAGGTGTTGTCCAAAAGCCCCGGAGACGCAGGATGTGCACGAGGTCTGTGACTCAGCCGGGATGTTTCCCTGGCACATCCCTCCTACCCCGGAGCACAGGTGCTGCAGCTACCGGTGGAGTAGGACATTCCCTCCTTGCTCAGCCTTTGCCCCCCTGCAGCAGTGCGTGACGATGAAACGTGCTGCTTCTCAAGTTGGCCGTGACTTTGAAGATAGGGGCTGTCTTTTACTTTTATATTTGCAGAGGGCCCGGCCATACAGGACTCGGAGCCTGGCTGCGGGAAGTTTGGGCTCTTTAGTA
Source organism: Dromaius novaehollandiae (assembly GCF_036370855.1). Classification (NCBI taxonomy): domain Eukaryota; kingdom Metazoa; phylum Chordata; class Aves; order Casuariiformes; family Dromaiidae; genus Dromaius; species Dromaius novaehollandiae. Next base: position 3,251,944 of record NC_088122.1, on the reverse strand, counting down.
GCAATAATAAATAATGAAAAATGTAGTTCATGTTTTGCTCTTCCATTTGTGCCTTTTCATCTTAACATCTCAAGAGCCTGTTTGAAACCTTCAATTAAACTTCCTGTTTGTTATTCAAGATTTGTGAGGGAGGAAACTGAGGCACAGGTGAGAATTATCTGAAGTGCTCTGCAGCTATTAAGCTGCTTGAGTCACCTTGTTTATGGATGGTGAGTGCAGGAGACCTTGGGACTCATTTCTGTATTGCCCACAGTAAGCCATGAAGGTAATGGGGGCAGGCGGTTGTCTATGTTTTTTGAAAACATGTTGTAAGCCGACACAAATGTAGGCAACTATCAGTCGTCAGCTTTGAGATTAAAAGGAATCCCCCTCCTTCCTCGAGTCAGACTTATCATGGAGTTGCTAGTTGAAGAAGGTCTCTGGAGGTCGTGTAGTCCAACCTGCGGCTTGAGATAGGACTGTTATCAACATTAGGTCAGGTCAGCTGTGGCTTTGTCTAGCTGAGTCTTCAAAAACTCCCAAGGAGGGAGATCTCACAACCTCTCTAGGTACCAGATCCAGTGTTGCACCACCTTTCTGATGAAGAAGCTTTTCGTAATGCCCAATATGAACTTGTCCAGCTACAACTTGTGGCTGTTGCCCCCTGTTTTACCACCTGCATTACTGAGAAGGCTTTGGGGGCATTTCTCTGTGTGAAGTAGACGTCACGGTCTCGCGTGACCTATGAACCTCTCACCTAACAGATTCACTGGCAGTGCATGGCGTTGGTCCCTCCTCTGATCTCTTGTTCTTCTCACAAGGTGCAGTGCAGTTTTGAAGTGTTCAGTGTCTTGCACCAAGTCTTAAGCCAATCAGCAGCTGTTGCATGGTGGTTTATATAGGTTGTGACACATGCAGGGAAAACAATAGCTGTTCATGTCTATCCGCCAAACATAAAATGAAACGGTTTCCTGTAGGAACCAGGAACCAAGAAGTTAGTCCTATGGTTTCTTGAACATTTGGCCTAAATGTGGACAGTGGGCTCTGTTCTCAGGTGAAGTGTCAAATAATGCACGCTGTCAGTTGGTCTGTTGGTGCGAGTTGCCTAAGTAGGCCAGTTGCGGCAGCGATGGTGAAAGCCCCATGAGGCAGGTTGTATTTCATCACCTAAAGGGCTAAAACAGCACTGCCTGCATGACACACCTTCGTGTAACTTGTAACGTGGCACAGCCAAATGTGAGCAGAAGTGAGAATTCCCACGCATTGCGTAAGTGGCAGGTCGTTTGGGTGAGATAACATCAGTGATTATCGTTAATGAGACAATATATGGTATCTCAGGTGTGGCTCCAGTGACACAGGTCAAAATATCAAAGCTTGGACCAATTGTTTGGGGTAGAGCTGTCTGCAATGGCAGAACACTGAAAATATGTTCCCCGTCCTTGTGATGGTCGAGCAAAGGTTTGCATAATCATCTGCACTGATGCGATTCCTGTTACTACAGCAGTGCTACATATTTAAAACCAAGAAAAAATCAGTTCTGTTTTAAGAAGTTTGGTGGGCGAGGGAAGGTGTAGGAGGAAGCAGAGAAGCATGCTTGCAGAAGGGAAAGGGATCGTGTTGGCTGGAGTGAGCCACCCCAGTAACGCTGCAGCCTTTGTGCTAACACTGCGGCATCAAGGCATGGGCTAAAGTCTTTCTAGTGATCCCCCGAAGCACCCAGAAGAACCCCTTGTCTCCCAGGGCTGCCAGCAGCCCTGCTGCTAGCTGCACAGCTCTCGTTTCAGCTGTGTCCTTCAGACCCTTCTGCGGCTGCCTTCCACCTTGCAAGGTGTCAGAGGGCTCCTGATGTGGAACTGGCCCCTCCAGCCAGGTGCTTCTGAGCTGCCCCAGTCCCATTTGGATTTCCGCTGAGAGGAAAGCATGCGGATGCACGGAGAGTTTGAAGGATCAGGCCATCATGTTGGGTTCCCACTGCTAGGGCCAATTCCTTTCCCTACTTTATGTTGCTTCAAAGCCCATCATGATCTCTTTGGGGACCAGAGGCCATATGGGACACTCTGAAGCACCCCAACTGCAAGCGATGACCTACTGCGATGGAAAGGCTGTTGTTGTTGTTGTTCTTCTGCGGTGTCGGAAAGGCTGTTGTTGTTGTTCTTCTGCGGTGTCGGATCCATCAGCAGCCTGCCAAGGTGCCCTGGCCCCTATCCCCAGGGTAGACACAGGGAGGAGCAAAGATGATTCATGGGTGAGGCATGTATTGCTTTGATTTCTGTTCCTTGGTTAAGCCAGGCAAAGCCCTTGGGCTTCCAGCAAGCTGCCTGAGAAGCTCTGTGCCACTGTGCTCGAGTGTCCCTCTTTCAGGAGCTGGAGCACGGGGCTGTCAGAGGGGCAGAGTCAGCCTGGGGTCTTTGCCATTCACTGCCAGGCAAGTTTCAGAAGACACTTGCTGACAACCCTGCCCACCTCCACTGCCCTGGGACTCCGCTTTCTCATGTTCCTCTCTTCTCCTCTAGCACTTCCCCTTGCTGGGAGTGGTCCTTTGGGTGACAACTGCAGAAATAGTTTCAGCTGGTAACATCGACTGAAAGCGCTCTTTCCCCCTCCCTCTCCAGCTTCCTCCCAGCTGCAGCATCTGTTGATGCTCCTCACAGCAGCCTTGTCCAAGGCCGCAGTCTGAACGTGTCCCTGCGCTAATCCTGCAGTGCTGCAGGTTTGGATCCGGAGCAGAGCAAGGGGCAGCAGGAGAAGGCAGCTCCTCCTGGATCCTCTCCTGTGCTGCCCACCTCAGTCCCTTTCCTCGCTCTTTGCATGGATGATCTCCAAAAGCAGTGGCCTCCACAGTGCTACAGCCTTCTGAAAACAGTTCCCTGCTCAGGTACCAAAAGCTCCAGCCCACCTCTTCCCTCCTGACCAGCCCCCGGTTTCCCCGAGTCTTCAAAGTGGCTTCCTAGCTTAGGGGCTGCTGCAGCTCTCTGCTGCCCTCACCCTGCATCAGCAGAAAGAAGACTTGCGTGTGTCCTGCTGCCTGGCCGCCCTTCTCACCTCGAGGGAGGGGATCCCCGTCTCCGCTTCCCCCCCAGCAGCCCCTTCTGGCATGTGGGCGAGCGGCAGCAGCTCGGGCAGGTCCCTGTCCTGAGCCCCAGCTGCCTCTGCCTGCGCTGCGGGGAACAGCCTGGCTGGCTCTCGGCCCCTCTCCCAGTCTTCCAGTTCACCTTGCTGCTGGTTTTCGGACTGCTTGTTCTCCGCCCCGTCTGCTGCTCCCTCTGCGCCTGCACTCTCGCTTCACGCCGTCAGATATGGCTGGGGTAGATGACTATCACGCTGGCTGGTTTTTCACAGGCAGGAGGGAGGATGTTTTCTGGGGCTGCTGAGAGTCCTCTTTATCTCAGGCCGTCGCTGAGACTCCCGCTCTTCCTTCCCCAGCAATCAGGAGCAAATTTAACAGAATCACAGGCTTCCTTTACATCAGTCCCCAATCTTGGGTTTTCACTAGCTTGTTTGCTAGTGACGTTCCTCGTGATTTTATGGGACCAAACCCTTGCTGTTTCCTCCTGAATTCCCTGTGTCCGTAGCAGCAGCTATTGAACAGTGCTATGAAGGCTTTGTAAGGGATTGTAATGGGAAACTGTCCTGCCTACCCAAGGATAAATCTGGCTTCTTCACCCAAGACTTGCTTGTTTTAATCATGTTCATCAGCTCTTACCTACCAGCCTGGGCTTTCCTTTCCCCGATCCGTTGTGCCAGAACTTCACTTTGAACATTGCTGTGGGATGCAAGATTGCTAGAATTTTGTCCTGCTCACTGCCTCTTTTTGCAAATGAATTCAACAGTGCCTTAAGTTTTAATAATCCAAATGGGACAGCCCTGCTGGCAGGACAGCCGAGATATTGTTTCCGCACAGCGTGGGGCACTCAGCAGATGGAAGAACAGTGTTTTCAATCAGACTTGCAACTCTGAAGAAAAGAAACGCCTAGAGCAATCTGAAAGGGAGGGAGCTAAAACCCAGCAGCTTCTTAGGTAAAGGCAGCGTAAGGGAGTCGTGTTCTTTTCTCTAGAAAAAGTCTGTAGAAACCTGAAAATCCCAGGGCTTTACTTCACTTACCCCAAGTTGTCTGTAAGTTACTCTGGCAATGTGCTTGTTTTAATAAAGAGAGCACATCTATAATTTAACCTTTAATGAAATCAGTATTCCACTGCTGGAGCGATCTAGACTTGGGCCTTATTGCACGTAACCTGCTTTGTGTGGGTGCAGCACAGTTTCTGCAGTATGTGGCTTCACTGAACGAGTAAAAGTTTTTGCAGAAACTGGGCAGCTTTTTGTTTTCTGACTCTGCTGACTCTCGCAGTGCTACTAGTCGTATCGGACAGGCGGCATGGGTCTGTGCCTGAGCGGTCCGCACGCCGCAGTACGAGTCCCTCTGGCGTGGTGGGAGCTGCCGAGGCTGAAGGACAGCACATCTGCCGAGCACCTGGGTCCATGTCCGTGCGGTTCTTAAACGGACGGGAGATGGGAGCAAGCGCGGCACGTGGTGAGGTCAAAGGCAAGGTAACAAGGTGCTATCAGAGACACTTTTAGCATCTGAGTGTTAAGAAGTCTGCGCGAGCGGCAGGCTGCTGAGATGCGCGTTCCTCGCACGTCGGCTCCAGCGGGACACGCCGAGCGCTCGGGGACGGGTCTTAAAGTGGCTTTTTTGGGAACTTACAGCACCTCTGTAGAGGGGTAAAGAACACTGAAAAAAGTCTGGGAGACGTCCAGTAACCCCTCGAGGCTGCAGGAAGGGTTTGCTGCTGACCACGCAGGCCAAGGGTGACCACGTAGGTCCAGGCTAAGAAGACCCTAATGCATCTATAGGGGAAAAGCGACCTTCCGGCCAGGCAGCGCCTTCGCTCCGGGAGGAAAGGCAGCCGGAGCGGGGCAGCTCCGAGGGGCCCGCGCCTTGACGCGCGGCCTCCCCTTGCCGCTGCGCTAACGTGGGCCGGGGACCTGCCGCCCAGGTCTGCGTAGACACTGTTCGACTGAGACGTGGGGGAGACTTGGGGCAGATTGGGGGCAGATTGGGGGATCAGGAGCCCCAGGGCGGACAAGCGCGCGGAGGCCTCCGGCTGCACGTGGGGCCCGGAGCCCCGGCGGGACACGAGGAGCCGGACGCACGTGTGTCCCGTCGGGGCCGCACGGTCGGAAGGCGGCTTTTCGGGGCGGGGGGGCGGATCGGGGGGGGCTCCGCTGCCGTTAGCTCGGTCACACGGCGTTTTGGGTCAATCTGCCGGAAAAGCGGCGGCGCTTCGGGCCGCCGGTGCTTTGTAAGGAAACGCGGTGTTGGGAATCGCGTCGCCCGCCCCTGGCGGGGGGGAACCGGGGCGGTGCCGGGACCCCCCCCCCGCTGCCGCCGCCGCCGGGGCCCCGCCCCGCCCCGCCGCGCTCGTTCCCGCCAGCGGCGGCCAATGGGCGGGAGAGCGCGGCGCACGGGGCTTTTCCGCGCCAAACTCCAAAGCCCGGGGAGCGGCGCGGCACCGGCCCCGGCCCCGGCCCCGGCCCCCAGCGCCACGGTGAGTCCCGCCGCGCCGCCGCGCCCGCGGGGGCTGCGCTGCCCTGGCCGAGCGCCCTGGCCGCTGACAGCTGCCGCCCGCCCCGCGCCGCTTCCCGCCTCCCCGGGCGACCCCCCCCCCCCTCCCCGCGGGGCCCGGCCGGGTCGCGCCCCCCCGGTGCCGGCGGCCCCTGCCCGAGCGCGGCGGCAGGCAGGACGTTCCCGGGGGGCGCTGACACCCGCTGTCGCCCCCCTCCCCTTTCGCGGGTCGCCCCGCACCGCCCGGTTTGCCCGCGCCGCCGCGCGTCCCGCTGTCGCCGCCCGGGCCGGGCCGGGCCGAACCGAGCCGGGCGCTGCCGGTCGCCGCTGCCCCGCGGTGGCGGCGGCAGGGCGGTGGCTGCCCGCGCGGCGCCCCGGGGCTCCCGGCGCCGCGGCCCCTTTAAGGCCGCCCCCCTCCCCGCGCCTCCCCCCTCTCGTTTGCATAGTCGCGCGAGACCTGCGGGGCGAGGGCGAGCGGCCGCGGCGGCCTCCGCGAGAGCGACGGGAGCGTTTCAATTGTGGCGCGAGATACAGTTGGCGCGCGCCGCCCGCCCGCGAGGCGGCAGAGAGGCACGGGCGCAACCAAAGCCGTTAGGCGCCGGCGGGGGGGCGGGGCGAGGGCGCGGGGAGCCAATGGGCGGCGGAGCCGGCCGGGCTGGCGGCCAATGAGGCGGGAGCGAGGGGCGGGCGGGCCGGCCGGCTGGCGGGCCTGGCGGCGAGACGGGGCCGGGCGGGGGGGAGGCGAAGGGGTAGGTTGAGCGGTCTCATTGATTCGGTGCCCGCAGCGCGGGCGCCGCCGGGCCGGGCCGGGCCGCGCGGGCACCTCGGGGGCGGGGGCGGTTCGCCGCGGGGCCGGGGCAGCGCCCGGAGCGGAGCGGAGCGGAGCCGGCGGCGGGCGGCTGCCTCAGCCGCGGCGCGGCCCGCGCTTTCTCTGTGGGCAGGACCGCCGCCATGTGGATCCAGGTGCGCACCATGGACGGGAAGGAGACCCACCGCGTGGACTCGCTCTCCAAGCTCACCAAGGTGGAGGAGCTGCGCCTGCGGATACACGAGGTCTTCGGCGTCGAGCCCCCCCGGCAGCGCCTCTTCTACCGCGGCAAGCAGGTACCGCCGTGACAGCCCCGCGCCGCGCCCGCCGCGCCCCCCCCCCGCCCCGGGGCTCGCGGCCGCCCGCTGCCGCAGCTCGGTTGCTTTATTTAATTATTTTGCGTGAAATCCGCGTGTTTTGCTGCCATCTAGTGAGCGCGGGGCGGCCGGGAGCGGCTCGGCTAACGGTGCGCCCCGCGCCCGCCCCCCTCCGCCGGGGCCCCTCGGCGTTTCCCCCCCGCCGCGGCCTTGGGCCGGGTTGGCGCCCCCCTCCCCGCCGTGACACCGCGTGTGCCGAGCCCCGGGCGGCCGGGGAAGCTCGGGGTCCGCCCGCGTCTCTGCGGTCTGACGGGCCGCTAAAAGTTTTCAAGCCGCGGAGACTTCATTGCTTTGGGGGCTGCAGGGAGCTTCCCGGGAATCAGGATCTTCCTTTCCACGAACTGAGATGGCAGCTCATCGCTTTTAAGTTCTTCTGCCCTTAAATGAAAATCTCATTTGGTACAAAACTCATCTGATTGTGTAAAATCGTGAGTGACTCAGTAGCGTGTTACGTTTGCAGCAGGACGTTTACTAGTGCAGTTGTGCGATGACTACTTTTTTTCTCTTCTATGTAAGTTAATATTTGTACCTAAATTAGTATTAAAGTCGACTGAAACTGTTTTCATGTACATGTCCTCTATATTGCGCAGTATCGCACTGCTACGCCGTAGGCTAAAGACATTTCTGAACCAGTGGTTGTTTGTGCAGTGTTTGGAAACTCATTTCAGAAAGAGTGGGCTACTTTCGACTGCCGTTGAGATACTGCGAGATGAGTGGGGTTAAACAGTTTTTTCCAGTCGCTTTTCCTCCCCTTGACCTCTGGTCTAGGAATATTAGAGCTAGATGTATGTTATAATTAGCAGGGTGAGTGTAAAATATGGAAGTATACCTGGACTAGCTTTAATCAGGCAAGTTTGGGTACCAATAGTGGTAAAAAATAAGGTAGCAGAAACTTATACATGAGCAAATGTGCAGCATTTCTGAAGGGGTTGCGTTGCCTCCTTCCCGTGGTGTTGGAGAGGAGCTAACGCGGGCGCGCATTCGGGTGCAGCAGTTGCAGCCTTTGGGGTCCTCCCCGAAGTGATGTGGGAGGACCGGTTCTGGGTGCTGACCAGTTGTCAGCCTTGCTTATGCTGAAGTCAGTGCAAGTAACTAAGATCAAAAACATTTTCATTAGAGAGGCACTTCACAGAGACAATTTCTCTTAGTGTAATACCAGTGGTTCTTAATTTAGGTATGATTTTTTTAGACAGAAACATCTATTCATCCTCTTCTAGTCATCATCCCTCTGCTGCACCCATTAGTGCTTAGTCTGACTTTTTGTGTCATTAGAAATGTTCCCGTTTTTGTTAGTTTACCTTATAAAAGGAAGGAAAATGCTTCTTAATTACAAAAAAAAAACCCCAAAAACCCACACCTGTCTTCAGAGGTATCTCCTCAACTGATAGTACCTTTTTCAGCCTGTCCTTTGAACTCCTGTGGTTTCATGTCCTGTTTGCAGTCTCTGCTTTTCCATTTCTGTTTGCACCTGTTGTTACTTCTGTACTTTGGTAGTGCCTGTTACTGATAGCAGTATAATGTTTGTGATATCACTGTCTTTTTGTTAAGAAGAAAGAAGAGATTTCTGATTCGTTCTTGTGTATCCAAATGATGAGTGCTCATCTCTAGAGCAGAAAAAGTCCAGATCACTTCCTGTACAGTCAGATTTCCAGGGATTGTTCCATAGCCATTTTATGCCATAAATCAGAACTGATTTATCATAGTGATTCCTGTGAAGTGTAAATTTTTGTGGTTTTGCTCTGTTTCCCACTGATAGAGAACAAAGCTCTGGGGGTTGCTTTTTCTGGTGGTTTGGCCTGGAAAGGGATGATCATTTCCTGTATAATTTCTTAGTCAGACCTTAAATATGTGGTGGAGCTTGTCTGAACTTCTAAATGCACTGTAGTCTCGAGTACTATACCGTAACTCTAAAATGGTGCTCCTAATTACCTTTCAAGACCTCTTAGGAGAGACCTATTTGGTCATCTGTACTTCTATTACTATTTGCTGGGACAGGATCTTGATTTGACTATGTATGATGCCAGACTTGGAAAATATACTCTTAAAGTTAGAGAGGGTGTGAAATTAGGACGTGCCTGGCTATGCTGAAAAAAGTGATTAGGTAGTTTCAAGTTGAATTGAATCTTTTTTTGATTTTACTTTGAATGGAAAAATTGCATGCTTGCCTGGAGAAAAATAGGTGATTAACTAATCCTTTGACTCCCACATCATGTTGCGTTTAACAGAACAGTGTTTTAACAATAATCTGGAATAGGTATACAAATACAATGTAAAGACCAGTTTGCATTATGTTCACACTATGGAATGTATCTGAATTAAGGATGAAAAAACTTCCATTAGAGTGCATAGGTAATGTGGAATTATCTTTAAATCTTGGTAGGAATGTAGGGGAGGTGTAGGTCTCTGTCCTTCTCCGAAGTCATAGTTTTAGCGAACATATTGCGCACCTTTTCAGATCTCAAAGAACACAGTGGCTTAGCCTGGGCAGCAATTATATTGTAGCGTGGATGTTCTGTTTCTCCAGGCTGTAAATCCAAATCCTTTGAACAAAGAATGTTTTAAATAGTAAGAACAATCTATAAGTACCTTTGTTGCTGAAGAACTGCCAAGTTACTTGATTGTTAATGGTTTTCAAGCAATGTGGTCTCGCTTAGCACATAAGCAGTTACAGCGTGATGGATGGTTTTGAATTGGAAAATCTCGGTGGAATTAAATAACCAGATTACGCTGATGCTTGCATCGTAGATGGAAGACGGTCACTCCCTTTTCGATTACAGCGTTGGATTGAATGATATTGTTCAACTCTTGGTCAGACAAAGCCCAGCAGTGCTTCCTGCTGTCAGTAAGGAAAAGGATTCTGAACTCTCGGACACAGACTCTGGCTGCGGCTCGGGCCAAAGCGAATCTGACAAAAACTCCCACAATGGCGAAGGTGCCCTGGAGCTGGAGGGCCAGCCCAGCACCGCCGCGCAGCCCGACTGGGCTGACCCGGGGTTTGGCCTCTATAAGGTGAGTTACTGAAAAATGAAGACTACTTAAAACAGCACCTTGCAAAGGGAAATGTTTTTCTGTAGTTTAGAATTTTTGAAAACCTCTCGTGCCCTAGTTGCCTTTTTGTTTAAAGGGGGAAAAAACCAAAATGCACCTCCTTCCAAAAACAAGCAAACAAACAAAACCCCCAACCAACTCACAAAACAACTAAATGCAATATATTTGGGGTCAAAATATCTTGTTTTTGCATTTTATCCTTTAAATTAAAATTATAACATGTTAATCTTTTTTAATATTTGAAGTGCTCGTTTTGATTTTGAAATTTTTCCCAGTATTTTAATTTAGAGTCACTGGATCTGTCAAAGCTGAAACTTTCTTGAATGACTAAAGAAAGTAAAACAAAAGAAAATCTCAACCAGCTGTTCAGAACCATTTTACTCATCTATTTCAGTGCACTTTATTACAGATCTAGTGATGTCTCTGCCAGACTTGTGAGCAAGACAGACAATTTTGAACGTCTGTTACAGACTAACTAATAATGGTTTGTACTAGATGACAAAGCTTTTTGTGCATGTTGCTCTAGAAAGGATTTTTAGGCTTAGAGGTTCAATCTGAGAAGAATGTAGGAGTGCACAAATGAATTTGTAAGATCATCAGTTATGTATCCTGATAATGGTGAGCTTCTTGAGATGGTTAAATCTTCAAGTAGTTTTGAAAATCAATGCTTAATTTGAAAATCCATTTTGGTGAGCTGCATACTTTGCTTTGTGTAGATCAATGACTTGGTTGATGCTCGAGACATGAATATGGGAGCATGGTTTGAAGCCCAGGTTGTGAATGTGACCAGAAAAAAAACTACAAACGAATCAGCTGGTAGTTGTACAGCGCCTGATCAGCAGACAACCATTCCTGAAGAAGATGTAATATATCATGTGAAATATGAAGAGTGAGTTTTCTTACTTTCTTATCTGATACAGTTATCTAGATTGTGATATTGATGGGGAATTTGATTATAGAGATCCATAAGGTAAAACAGTAGTGGGCTGGCACAGTAATTGCGATACTGAGCCCTCCTAATTGTAAGACAAACACATGTGGGCTAAAATCATGTTGTTAGAATATGAGATGCAATTACGCGAGTTTTAGATGGGATACGGTATGAAAAAAGTAAGACTACCTGATTCTGGCCGTGACTGTTGGGGAGAAGGAGATTATGTTCTCGGCAATATTCTCCTATGTTGTGCGGCATCGGTTCTTAAACTGACCTGTCTAGTTATAATCTGTCACATATGATGACTTCTGACGTTGATTCTAATTTTTCTTTTCTGCTCCTCCATGACCACTTGTATCCCAAAAGCTATCCAGAGAATGGAGTTGTAGAACTGAGTTCGAAAGATGTACGTGCTCGTGCACGGACTGTTTTGAAGTGGCACCAGCTGGAAGTAGGACAAGTGGTGATGGTCAACTATAATCCTGATGAACCAAAAGAGAGAGGATTTTGGTACGACGCTGAGATTCTGCAAAAACGGGAAACTAAAATGACCAGGGAGATAAATGCAAAGATATTACTTGGGTAAGCAGCTCTGAGAACAAAATAGTGGTATTCCACAATTGAACTCCCTAACTCTGCTTATGGTTTCATGAGGTCTGATGAGTGACACTGCTGAAAAAATGATGCAATAAAAACTGTGTGACAGAAATGCTTGGTAGAGATGAGGGGCTGGACTACTCTTTTGGGGTGATTGACTTTGTAATACTGCAGTTTTGATTAATTTCTGTTGGAGGAATTGGAGGCTGTAAGGAATCTTGGGACGTGTTGATCTGTGGACTTGCATACTGCTGGGAGGATGGAAAGCACACCCTAGAATGGAACAACCATTCTGCTCATTTTTAATTTCTCCGTTAGTTTAAATTCAGTCCATACTATGCTTTTGTTTTTTTTTCTTCAACGCCAAAGCCCTGTGCTCACTAGGAGGAGGAGAATTGTTTACTGTGTTAGCTTTACTGTCCATAATGGTTTAACAATAAATTCAGTGTAATATTTTGTGTTAACTATGTTAACACAGGGTAAAACTTCACCTTATAACAATGGTGAAAAGTTATTCCTGTTCTCTTCTAAAGGGAAAAAGAACCAACATTTAAGGATGCTCAATTTCAGAAGAAGAAATAAGACTTTTTTTAAAGTTGCAGTTAAAAGTAGACTTCGACATTTCCTCTTGCTGCAATTATTTTGACATTATAAAATAGAAAAAGAATTAATTTGAACTCTTTTTCGGGGGGGAGTACAGTTCTAGGGATAATTTGAATGCTATGAGCATATAGATTCTCATGAGAACAAGAAGGGGTACATTTTTTTTTAAGTTGCGTGAACACTATTTGTTTCATGGTGATGCTGTCATGCCATTGTCCCAGATTATGTGATGCCCTAACAGAGGTTTCTTGTGATACAGAACTAATACCAGACCAATCTGCACTATTGATGTACATGTGGAGCTGTGAGTTCATGCTGCATTATATTTTCAAGGTCTGATCTTTTTGACTTTTTTAACTTTCCCTTGTAGGGATGCTGGTGATTCCTTGAATGACTGCAGAATTACATTTGTGGATGAAATTTATAAAATTGAAGAACCAGGCAGTGTTTGTCCACTTAGTGCCAGTCCATTAAAACGTGAGTTTGTTACATAGTAACAATATAAAACATAAAGTAAATATAAAGAGTAAAATATAGTCTTGTGATTTTCTGCTAACAGTCATTTGATACCCTCAAAGACTAAGTTCTAAAACATGTGCAATTGGACTCCTTCAACTGTTTGTCATAGAGGTAGCATTTTCTGGAGTTTGAAGAAAGCTGTGGTTTCTTTTTGCTAACAGGACAGAATGGACCTGTGTGTAAATCTTGTAAGGACAACCCGAACAAGACCTGCAGAATTTGCGCTTGCCATGTCTGTGGAGGTAAACAAGATCCAGATAAACAGCTAATGTGTGATGAGTGTGATATGGCTTTCCACATCTACTGCCTCAACCCTCCCCTTAGTAGTATTCCAGATGATGAGGATTGGTAAGTTACCAATGTGCGGGTGGTATCACAATTAGCATGTAGATCACGAGCAGAAAGCGAGGTCCAGGGTTCTTAATGCGACCCTTAGGTGGCGATATTGTGACTTGACTTGGTGAAGAGATGTGTGCTCCCGTTCCATATTCTTGTTTTGTTTGACTTGGTGAAGAGATGTGTGCTCCCGTTCCATATTCTTGTTTTGTTTTACTTTTTTTTTTTTAAATAGGACTTAATAGCTTTCTTTGACCATCAGCCTAGCGAAAGCCTCTTTTTAAGGCAGTGGCTTTCAAATTTTTTTCCAATTTGGGGACTCAAATGCTTTTTTCAAAGAACCGCAGACACCTATAAACCAAATGGAAATGTGCCAGTAGGCTTAACTCCTGTAAATATTTTTTTTATGGGTCCCTTACAGGTGGTCCACGGGCCTTTGGTTGAAAATGACCATATTAGGTTTTCTTCCATGTGTCCTGTTTCAGCATTTTATAGTATTTTTGACATAGCTGATTTCCTGACTGATCTCCAATAGCTTGGAAGATCCTGCAAGGACGCTAGCTAATACATACCTAATTCCAGCATGGAGAGTTGCTTCATTGTCCTGTCTAGTTTCAAAGGGAAAACTTGTTACATTATAACTCGCTATATTTTGAGGAATTCTCTTTTAATTTAAGGTTTTGCTACTAGTTAATTTTCATTGGCTGGTGACTTTAGGTATTGCCCTGAATGTCGAAATGATGCAAGTGAGGTGGTTTTAGCAGGAGAGAAATTAAAAGAAAGTAAAAAGAAACAAAAGATGGCATCTGCTAATTCATCTTCACGGAGAGACTGGGGAAAGGTCAGTTTAAAAGTCGCTGTTCTTGTTGCGAAGAATAGTGTATGTTAGTTCCTTGTAATTGTTGGCTGATTGGTCTTGCTCTTTGAAACAGGGTATGGCATGTGTTGGTCGCACAAGGGAATGTACCATTGTCCCCTCTAACCATTATGGACCAATTCCTGGGATTCCAGTTGGCACCATGTGGAAGTTCAGAGTTCAGGTATGAAACTGAATCCTGGAATGAGCCACTGGAAGGGAAAATGGGATTGACAGAAGTCTTTTATGGGAAACCTGAAGCTCTTATCTCCAAATCCGTGTCACTGGAGGTGTACCTGCAGAAAGGAAAGAATTCTGGCTTTGTCTAGGTCAAGTGTTCCATAACTAATGTTGCATTGTGCTGGCATTTCAAGTAATATCTGCAGTGTTCTAAAATTCCTGGTTTTTTTAATAAGCAATCAAGGTGAGAGAGACTGAAATTTTCTAATCTCACATCAGAAAGCCTTCCATGTGTTCAACTTACTGAAACACCCAAAAAGTTATCTTTGAAATGTGTTTTCTTTTTCTGTCCTCTCCTGGATTTTTTTGGGATGATGGTGGTGAGGATGCAGTTTGACCCTGTTATATATTCAAAACAAATGTGAGAGTGCTATTAGTTAATTTAGTTCCAAGACCAACAGGTAGTCATGTTGATCATAGCCTCTGGAGAGCAGTTGCCTAGCAAACTTCTACTTTTCCCCTCCTGCCAGGTGAGCGAATCTGGTGTCCACAGGCCCCACGTAGCAGGTATACATGGCAGAAGCAATGATGGTGCCTATTCCCTGGTGCTGGCAGGAGGCTATGAGGATGACATAGTAAGTGAATCTTGGTTATTTATATTTCAGCACCAGCTTAACTCCTTGTAGTTAAAACAAGGACTTGGTCTTAATTACTTTTTACATTCTGCATCAGATATTTCCCCATCTTGATGATACTTATGTTCTTCAGAATAAAACTAGGCAAAAGAACGCTACAGTACGGCAGCATGTGTCAACTTGAGAAACGAGGTCAGCTGAATTCAGTTTAACATCTATATGTCAGCTCTTAATCCAGGAATCCTTAGCTGCCTTTTCAGGCTCTCCATTTCGTCCACGGTTTGAACAGAGAATCTCGCTGATACTTTGCCAGATCTTTTGTGTCAGAAGAATGTGAAGTACAAAGCTTGGGACGGAAGTGCTACTTCTCAATATACCTGTCAGCTTTGCTAGCCAAACCTAACCCTTACTGGGCTTTACCAGAGATTGCTGCTCATTCTTCTTACAGATCACTAGTGTGTTACTAGCTGCCCCTTTCCTCTCCCAAAAGCCGGTTAAACCTCATGGAAAACAGATGGCCACAAATGTAAAATATATCTGGATTGATGTTGCCAGTCTTAATTCTGTGTTACAAGGCCATGTGGTGGTGCAAGTACTGAGACATAAGTTACATTATCTTTATCTAGAACATACCATGCACTTGCAAGCAGATTCTGTGTAAGTGGTGCACTGCTATCTTGGCAGAGGTCTCTCTGCACTATTAAGGTGTGTGATGAGACAATAATTGTCACTCTGACTTTTCTGTGCTCTTATTGGCAACATAAGAGGCAAACTGCCTCTGGGAGAATTAAATAGAGGAATCATTTTTCCTATTTCAGAATACTGTGTTAAAGCTACCAGATGAAAAGACTCTTCTCATGCTTTGTTTTGAATTATTTTGTGAATGTGTTGAAACCATCCGTATGTTTCAGGATCATGGAAATTCCTTCACATATACAGGGAGTGGAGGTCGTGATCTTTCTGGAAACAAACGTACAGCGGAACAGTCTTGTGATCAAAAACTCACCAATATGAACAGGTTGGCAATGCTTTCACTCCATTCTTAAACTTAGCAGCTGGCAATCTGTCAACCTGAAAAATTATTTATCCAGTCCATGTCAAAAGAAACCAGCTAAGCAGAAAAAATTTCAAAGTTAAGTTTCTGCTGTACTGTAGGCTGTAGATCAGTTGTGCAATGGAAGCATTTCTTCTAGCACACGGTAAATGAAGCAGAATTGTAAATGGGCTTGGTCTCAGATTAATGTTGACTGAAATTTAAGGAATAGAGAGAAATTAGTGTAGAAGTTTTCATGCTCTCCTGAAGACTTTGCAGCCCTTTGTGAGCCATCCTGGGAGACTGGATCACTTTTAAGTTCTAAATTAGACTTGGAAAAGCTAAGCATGTTTTTTTTGATTGGTTGGTTTGTTTATAAACTGCTACTTTGTACATATAAGTGTGTTTTTGCATCGAGAAGGTGGCCCATGCAATTACATAGGGATAATATAATAAATAATCTGCATATTTAAAATACAGCCCCTAGTAAGGATGCTTAATAACTATCTCCAGAATTCCTATCATTATACAAGATACTTGAAAGTATTTTTAAAACAAAACAAAAAGACTGGCTGCATTCTTTCCCAAGATGAAATTCAGCAAGGGCTCCCTTTGTACCTGCAAAGTGGTGGTAGCTTCCAGGTTTTTGGTGGGCCATTGCTATGGTTCGATACAATCCTAGTACATTACTAGCCTTTGTAATAATGGTAATCAACTGTAGCAATGTGTTACTCCGAACAACACAGTGTAGTTAAATCTTTTACTTATTAGATGGATTACCATGCATGCTGTCGTTTGCTTTATCCTCCCTCTTTGATTCTGGAGCAGTCTGTCTGGTAAATACATTACATTTAATGAACTTTCTCTCACAGAGCTCTGGCTCTCAACTGCAGTGCCCCCATCAATGACAAAAACGGAGCTGAAGCAAAGGACTGGAGAGCTGGAAAGCCAGTTCGAGTGGTGAGGAATGTAAAAGGAGGCAAACATAGCAAATATGCTCCAGTAGAGGGGAACAGATATGATGGAATATATAAGGTAAGAAGGGTTTGAATTCTCCTACTGAATTAGGGAAAGATAATTTAGTTATGGTAAAGGGGGTTTTATAGTTTCTAGTGAACTTATATCTGGCTTTTTTTTAGGTGGTAAAATACTGGCCTGAGACAGGGAAATCTGGATTTTTAGTGTGGCGCTACTTACTTAGGAGGGATGACGAAGAACCTGCTCCTTGGACCAAAGAAGGAAAGGACAGGATGAAAAAGCTTGGCTTAACGATGCAGGTACTCTTTCTGGAACGCTGTCATGTTTCCATTGGACTTGATGGCTAGCAAGAATTTTTCTATTATGCATTCTTGTTGAGGATGATCTACTTTGCGTTATGTAGGAAACTAAGAATTAGGACAGTCCTCCTTAGACTGAGGGAAACACAAGTGCTTTCAATCTTGTGGGTTGTTTTTCTTTTTACATCAGGACGCTAAACAGACAAAACTTACTTTCTTGTACTGAATTTTTAGTCCGAATAAGTGCTTTGCAAGAGCAGGAAAGGGAAGAAGTAAATGTGTTTTTTTTATTTTTATGCATGCAGACAAATACTTCAAAGCACTACCTTTTAATTTCTAAAAGTGCCACTCTTCCCCCCCCTCTCTTCAGAATTAGGTTTGTAGGAAAGAATGATAGGAAAACAGATGATGAAAATTGGAACTATTCTCAATTTGTTGTGATATGAATTGGCAGAACTTAATACTCATTTCACTGAGTTATGTTTTAATACCTAGACTACACAGTAAATGTAACTTAAAATTGAGCTAGTATTCTATTTTGATTTGTACATTATCAGCAGAATAATTAAATTCTGCTGTTAGTTGCAAATGTACAAGTTAGTGAACAGAGGAGAAAAAATATTTAAAACTTCAGAATTAAGACAGCAGACTTGAACAGGGATTGCTAGTACTATTTGTAGCCATGGATTTCTCTTTTTTTATTAAAAAAAAAAAAAAAAAAAAAAGGACTCCTGGAGCAAAGGAAGTTCCAGTTTTTAGCAGACTTAGGTGACTGGTTTATGGCATCTTAGGTTATCAGTAACTGCTAGCCCATTTATTCTTTTTTCTTGTTAAAAGAATCTGTTTCAGTTTACTTTCTTTCAGTATAGCAAGGTATTGTCCAAGCAATTGATTTCTTGTTTAACTTTATAGTACTCTAGCGATGGTATGAGAAGTCTGAAAAGTTAACTCTGATGTTAGACCTGTTTTGAGCAAGAGGTTAGACAAGATGACCTCCAGAGTCATCTTTCCAATCTGTAATAATCTGTAATTCTCTGAATTGGCATGTTTGCATTGGATGCTTTTTGTTTTGTGTTTCTTGTAGTATCCTGAGGGTTATTTGGAAGCTGTTGCAAATAAAGATAAAGAAAAAGAAAATAATGGAGATGATGAGTTTGATACCCCAGGGAAAGGAAAGAGGAAAAGGAAATCAGCAGGTTTGTGGAGTAGGCAAGTGAATAGAGCAAGCCTTGTAGGTTTTTGTGTATTTTACCTAATCCTTTATGGTCGCTTTTTGTTTGTTCATTTAAGAAGTTATGTTTTTCTTTCAGGTGGAGAAGAAAAACTCATTACCTCTCCTACAGGGACTCCAAAGAAAACTAAAGTTGAGCCCTACAAGCTGACATCTCAGCAAAAATCTCTTATAAAAAGCGATGAAGCCAATGAAAAACTGTGGAATGAAGTACTAGAAGCTCTCAAAGATGGACCGGTAGATCATGCTTTTTATTCCAGAAATATTGTCAATTAATTACCGTACTATTACTAGACCTAAACCTCTTGGCTGCATAAAGAAATAGACTCAGAACTCCAGCTGTTTTGTTTTTTTTTTTTTCCTTTCAGTGTAGGCATCCACAGGATAACTTTATAGCACTGTATTTGAGGTCAGTTAAAAAAGATAGGAGCTTGTTCATGTGACTCTTTTTTTCCTCCTTGAACTTTGCAGAAAAAAAAATCATGACGGCCAAAACAATCCCTTGCATTTTACAGTTTTTTTGAGTGTGCCTTTCAGTCACTTTGTATGATGTTCTTCTAGCGGGTAATAGCAGTAAGTTGATTCAAATGTTCTCTCTACAGAAATTTCTAAATAAAGTTGAAGAGGCCTTCCTGTGTATTTGCTGTCAAGAGGTTGTCTTTCGGCCAGTCACGACTGTATGCCAACATAACGTGTGCAAGGTGAGTAGTTGGTATAGCTATATTGTATAGCAGCTGAGCAGCAAGCCTTGAACTAACTACGCAGTGGTGAGAGAGAGGTTTTTTTGTTTGTTTTTGCCAATAGTTAGTCTTTTATCATTAGTCAGGTTTATATATGAAAGCTAATGATTTGGTAGAAATTCTTTGGCATAGAAAAGTCTGTGCTTTAAAGCAAGTTCCACTATGGCATTGCTGTTATCTGACTTCTTAAAAAGGTGGCAAGGGAAGCTCCCTGCTGGCAAAGTAATACTGCTAGGTTACATTGATGGACTTGTTGACAGTGTTGCAGAGTGTATGGTTTTCTTTGCTTTGTTTCTGAGAAATGCTGTGCAGAAGCCCTGTCTTTAATGGTTGCAGGGGAATTCTTGATCTTTAGTAGTGTAATTGTATGAAACATTCATACCGTATACTTAAATACTGTGCCCAGGACTAACACTCTCTGAAGAGCATTATTGCACGTAATGAAAAGAAAAATTGTCTTGTCTCCAGCTGCCTGCCTTGCTTTGTTCTCGGCCATTCTCTGTTCTAGTCAATACCTGGGTGAACTAGGACATAAAAGGCCTCTCTCCAATGCGGATTTGTAGAGTAAGCTAAATTGCATATCTGTATTTCTTAATCATTTTATTTTTCTCTTTTACCAGGATTGCTTGGATAGATCCTTCAAAGCTGAGGTGTACAGTTGTCCAGCCTGTCGCTATGATCTTGGCAAAAATTATACCATGCAAGTGAACGAAACACTGCAGGCCATTCTAACTCAGCTCTTTCCTGGATATGGCAATGGACGGTGATTTTGTAAAGCACTTCTAATTTTCTTTTGTTCAAACTTATTAATGGGTTTTCAATGGGCTTAATTTAAAAAAGTAGTCTCTGTGTTCTCCCAGACCCCTAAAAAAAAAAAAAAAGCTTAAAGTCTTCCTGTTTAAAAAAAGGAACTATAAACTTTGAGGAATCTCCTTTTGTTTGTTTGTGGGTTTTGTTTTTGTTCTAAATGTGGCATTTTTTTTCTTTTCCTGAAACCTACCATTCATCAGCACAGACTTTCCCCCTCCCCCCCTTTTTTTAATATGGACTTACAAAGTGCTTCCGGTAAGGCTGCTAACAATTGTGAAAGTTCTCGGAGTGCCCTCCACCCCTCCTCTTTTTCCCTCTCTCCTTAAATTCCCCCCAAATGGCTTGGTTGCTAGAACAATCTTCGAAGTTTGTGGATTTGGCCATAAAGGTAGATTTGTGCATCGCCTTGGCAGCATTTTAATGCTCAGCTTGTACAAGATGGTACCTGGCTTATGTTCTATTACCACAAGTGGGTATTTACTATTTTCAAAGAACTTTTTTAATACATTTGACAGACTATCAAAAGCCATTTCCTGCTAATCTTGTGTATCAAAAAAATGAAGCTGCTTGCATATAGCCAAGTAGTTGGAGCAATATGAAGTACTACCTCAGTTGGACTTCTCTCTTATTAGGGAACTATTTGTTCAGCCAGGTGCTGTCTTCTATCCAGAAATGCCATTGTGGAATATACTAAAGCCATTCTTAAGTGCCTTTTGTCCTTTTCTGAAAGACTGGGCTCTGAATCACCATATACTTTTTTTTGTAAGCACTGAATTGTTTAAACTTGCCAACCGGATTTTATTCTTTGGATGAAACATAACACTGTAGCTGTATATGATTAGCATGGATTTGCAGACTTTCAGGTTTCTTCCTAATGCTAGGTGTATTATGGTAACATGACTTCTTTGTTTGTTTCACTGCATTTCTACCTGGAAATGCAGAATAACCAATTCTGAATCTTTTTTATGATACATTTTGTTTATTGTACATGACACCCAGAAGGCTTATTTTTGTGAACGGATAGTCTTTTTCTAACATTACCAAAGTTTGCAGTTTAATACCTCAACATGACAGGAATGTTTTAATCACACTTTACTGCAGACAGACTGGAACAAATGCGCCTATTTTTGGTTTTCTTAACTCTTACCCTTTTTAAAATTATAATGTTAATATGTTAGGGAAAAAACATTTTATAGGGGTTTTGCTGAATTTGTCAATTTTTTGTACAATGTGCAAGTTGAAGTTCTCAAAATAAATATCTTTTCAGATTAAAGCGTTTACTGTTTTCCTTTAGCTCTCTTTCTTTTTCTGGTTTCTAGGTCTAGCCACTTGTGCCAGAATTTATATTTGTTCCATTATGCTAATCTTTTCTAAGGCCTACTACTTTAATTATGATTTTTTTTCACTACAGAGAAGTTGTGGAAATACGAGTTTGATATTCTTGTCTTAAAGAATTTGCTTTTAGGCAACAGTGAGAGGCATATATTCTTTTCAACTTAAAAAAGCAAAACAGGACTCCCCAAATCTGTCCACCTTTTCGGAGTAAGTTACATTAGGTTTTAGTGCTGTGGAAATCTAAATGTGAAGTAGGAATCTAATTGGCTGCATATTTAATGAAGAAAAAATTGTTAGAACTGCCATGTTGTATTGCATTAGAGGTGTTCACAGCAATTAGTGTGAGCATCCTTATCAACTTCTCAAAATGGAGAAACATTTAGTTTTCATAGACAAATGCAGCTGAAGTAAATGAAGAACACAGGCATTTAAGATGTTGAAAATGAAAGCTGTGAAATTGTACAACTGTCACTTAATCTGCCCTCTTTAAAATCAGTATATTTTCAGGTCAGTGTTAACTTTAGAGAACTTGCACATTTCCAATTTCAGATGTTTTTACTGAAATTGTCCTGCTTTTCATTATATATTGTAATGACAAGAATTTGGGGGTGGGGGAAATTGAGGATGGGAGAGTGTGTGTGTGTGTGTGTGTGTGTGTGTGTGTGTGTGTGTGTGTAAATAGAAGGAGAATCTGTTGCAATGAATTCCTTAGTATGTTGTTTTTTATTATTATATGGAATTTGGAAAACTGTTTTCCTACACAAGCTTTCAGTGTAGTTTTCTATTTTTTAGTGTTTATTTACCATAAATTAGAACTTCAGTGCAATGTCAATAATTTATAACTTTAGGCTTGTAGATCTCTAACATAAAGCTGTAGTAGCAGAATTACTGTGCTGTAAATGTGGAGGTGAGCTGGTGTATGGCTTTGGATAGGAATGGGTTGCTTTTGTAGTGTCAGAGACCATTAATTGGATGATGCTTTTCTTTCTTGTACGTTACTTGTGTATGCATTTTGTAGGTATACACTTTTGTTATGGAATTCTACAGGGTAAACATCCAGCATGTGACTTGGTAAAATGAATATTGGTAGATAAGGAATCAGGAAGCCAGAATAACAATGCTGAAAAACAATACAAGGATCTTCCTTCTATTTTGGGAATTCCCATCTCGCTCCCCAGCCAGTGTACAGAATCCATGGTCTGCACTATTTAATTGGACGCAAATTAAAAAATGCCCCTGATACTTTACCCTGGCAGGCTTCCACGGTTGTGTAAGTGCAGCGGGTATGAAAAGGCTATCTGTTCCTCTGCGGTGATGGACGGCTGGAGAGGCGGGATGCGAGGAGGGCCGGGAGCCCTGGTAACAGGCACACAGGTACAGCGGGCAGTCAGGGCAACCTGTAGCTCCTGGATCACAGTAGCCTCCGCAGAAGAAGGTGCAAACTGCGGACAGCCTTGCCAAAACCTCCCAGCCATGAACTCTGTCAAAATGCCACCCACCACCCCTCCGAAAACAGCTGCACAGTGATAGCAGGGTATTGCTGTAGCTAGGGGGTGGGAAATGGGAGTGAAGTGTAGGTAAAACCCTCTGATCTTAATGAAGGAACTGTTGGGGGCATGAGGAGATGGTGCAGTGCTGCTAGCTGATGACTAATTTTTTTTCCTCTCTTTAAAGCTCTAGCTCCTCGAGTCATGAGCATGAGAGAACAGTATGTGTGTGGGAACCAACCTATTCAGGTGTTGCAGCTCCAGAGAACCTAAAAATGCTACCGCACTTCTGTAAAACCTTGAACGCGAAACAGCTCAACCGCTCATCTTTTTTTATGGTAATTCCACGAGGTAGCGTGGCTTTTTTCTTTTCATTGCAGGGCTGGCGCCACCAGCTCTGTCCTGGGGCTGTGTTGAAGGCAAGCTCAGGCCGCCTGGGCGCGAAGCCTGCCCGCTTTGCCCCCGCTGCGCCACAGCCTGGGGGCGATGCCGATTTACCTCAGGGTGAAGCCCGCCATGGGGCGCAACACTGCGGGCCAGAAGCCTCGGGGCCGGGCCCAGCGCGGGCTGTGGTGATGGGACGCCCCGGGGATGCCAGGGGGTGAGTGGGAAGGGGATGATGGGGGTGGTGCTGGGGCGCCACTCTTCGGCCTCCCCGCTGCGGGAGGGGGCCAGACCCGGCTCCCACCTGCCCTCGCCGCCATGAGGCGCTGCGGGGGGCGGGGCCTCCCCGCCCCATTGGCGCAGGGCGGCCGCAGCGCCCCCCCCCCCCCCCCCCCCCCCAACCCGCCCGCGCGCTGCTGTGCGGCTCCTCACGTACTCACCGCTCTGCGCCCCAGCCGGAGCGCAGGGCCGCGGACGGCTGACAGGCATCCCGCGCCGCCTATCGCCGCCCGCCTTGCCCCGCTCTCGCCCAATGGCTGCCGGGGGCGGGCCGCCGCCTCCTCTCGGCCGTTCCTTATTGGTAGGGAGGGGCTGAGCGACGCGAGAACGGCCGGCTGTCCTGCCTGTTGGTAGGCGGGCCGTTGCCCCAGCGTTCTCCACCAATCAGGAAGGCTCCTCGCCTTGTTGTTCGGTGCCTAGCAGCGCCACGGGCCGCAGCGGTTGCCTCTCAGCAGCCGTGCTCCCAATCGACGCGGAGGTGGTGGCGACAGCAGCCAATGAGCAGGGCAAGGGGGCGGGCAGCAGGTGCTGCCCGTGGGGCATCGCCGATATCCCCGGCCGCCCACCTTTTCCGCTCTGCCCCCCGCGCCGGGCCGCTCGGCGCTGTGGTGACCGGGAGCCGCGGGGCCGCCGCCGCCGCGGGGAACCGCCGCGGGCTCAGGTACGGGGGCGGCCGCCGCCTGCCCCCCTCCCCCCGCGGGGCCTGCCTCCGCGGCCGCCGCCCGCGGCTCCACCCCCGGGGCCGGGGCGCTTTAACCCCCCGCGGCCCGGCGCTGCCGCCCCCCTCCGGGCGCGCTGCTCTCCGTCCCCGCCGCCCTCCGTCCCCGCCGACCTTCCCCCTCGCGGCGGCCCCGGGGCCTTGCCGGCGCCGAGCGCTGCCCCGCCGCCCCTCCTCGGCGCCGGGCCGCGGCTCTGCCCGTCGCTTCCGCGCAGCGGCCTGCCGCCTCCTCCTCCTCCTCGCGGCGGGGGCCGGGGCGGCCGGGCCCGCACCTCCGGCCCCGCTTTGTCTCGGGCCCCGCCGCGGGGGCCGCTTCCGCCGGGGGGTTTATTTGTTCCTGTTGATTTTGGTGGGGGGTCCTGGGGGGGGGGGCCCTCCCGGCTCGGGCTGCCGCAACGGCGTCTCGGCGGGCAGCGCGTCTGCGGGTCGCGCTGGGCTCGTACGGGTGAATAATAAATCAGCTGGCTGCCGGCTTGCGGCAGGGAGTCCTCGCCGCTGGGCGCAGCTCGTGCTGCCGGTGGATCCGGGCTTTAATCCCGCCGCAGCCTGCAGAAGGCCTGGGTCTAGCGAAGAGCTGAGA
Source organism: Dromaius novaehollandiae (assembly GCF_036370855.1). Taxonomy (NCBI): domain Eukaryota; kingdom Metazoa; phylum Chordata; class Aves; order Casuariiformes; family Dromaiidae; genus Dromaius; species Dromaius novaehollandiae. The sequence continues at coordinate 3,227,634 of NC_088122.1, read as the reverse complement.
GCTGGGATATGACAGCGGCCTCCCCCCCCTTCCTCCGAGACTGTCAAAGTCTCGGGCAAAACTAGCCTCCCCCCACCTTAATAATCCCAGCACTAGTGGAAACCTCTGCTTTTATACACAGAGGTTCCTTCCGCTTGTCCGGTGGTCCTAAGCACAAACGCTGCGCCACGAAAAAGTGAGATGCCCGGCTCCTGAGCAGTTACTGTCCACGGAAATTGTCCGGTCCTGCGCTGTTGACTTTCCCTTGCTGTTAACTGCTCAGCTGCATTTTTTAAACGGGCAGAAAACACATGAGGTTCTTTTCTTCTGCGATGTAGTGCTTGGCGGAAGGGGAAACTATTCAGGAAACCCTTCTTATTAAGGTGGTACTTATGCTTTCCTTTAAAGCTGTCTTTGATTTTTTTTCCCCTTTAAGATGGTCCGTATAGCTGCACAGGAGCTAGGTATATTGCAGAAAGACTATTTAGAACCCCTTTCTTTTGAGGGGTTAAAGTTGGGAGTTAGTTTTGGTTTTGTGCATGTTTTTAAACTTTGTGCATTTTATAAAAGCGTCTGTGGAGAACAGATGCTGTTCAGGGACACAAACTGTTTTCTACTGCTGTCTAAAGCCTGGAGCGCTGGAGTTTTGGTCCGTGACTAGGTTGGCTTTGTGCTTGGGCAATGTAAATACCTAATCACATTATGTTGAACCCTTCCAAAGTTAAATTGGAAAAAGTTGTTCTTTAAGCAAAATGAGTCAATTTTAAGGAACGTCATTTATCTAAAACCTATAAATAGTGTGTGTTTTTTTTTTTTTTTTTCCCCCCCTCCTCTACAAAAAAGTCATTTCTTCCTTATGGACTCTTCTGTTTTTGAGGTTTGGACTTATTTTCTAGTATTTTTCTACTGTTTTGTTAAAACCCACGTAGTCACTGGAGGTATTAAGACTACAATATGAAACTTACAGTTACATTTCAGTAATTACATACAAGAATTGTGGGCGTACATGGGGGCAGCTGCTTTTCGACAGCAAGTTCCTAGGTTCTCCTTTAGTGACTGAAGACATTGGGACAGGTAGACTTGATTCCTCCAGTGCCAGAAGGAATCAGTGGCAGTTTCTTTGCCATTCGTGGTGGGAGTTACTCCGATGCAAAGTATATGTAGGTGGAGGTACTTGATTTGCTGTTTCAGAACTACTGTTCACAGTTAAGACACTCGCTGAAACTTTTTCTGAAAGGGAAATAGTGCCCAGCACTCAGTAATGTATTATTCCTTTTTTGCTCGCTGAAAAGAGATAATTCACTCAAACAGTAGGTAATTCAGTAAGAATATATGTATATAAATATATAAGTATATATGATCTTATATTAAAAAAAAAAAAAGTCAGTTACATCATGAAGTTAGAACATGTGGGAGAAAGAACAAAGTACTCACACAGATCCTCCATGCAAAGTTTGACCTAAGAATGAATGCAGTCTTTTACAGGTAAGACCTCATATATGTATGTATGTATTTATATATTAAAAATACCTTATATAAGAAGTTTCATCAGTTTTTTCATGAGAAATTGATTGAAGGATGTCCTTTGACAGAGAATCCCACCTACTTTTTGCAGAGAATACTAGTTATTGGTCCCAGACAAAATAATTTACTGGCGTAATATGCCGTAAGTTGGCATAGTGAACTTAACTGCTGTTGGAACAAATTTAATGAAAACTATTTTCAGTGATACTATCCTCTCCTGTCATTTAACAGATAAAGTAGATAGGGTGATTTTCTTACTGATCTGCAGACGCTAAGCATTTTAAATTATCAAAAGTATATGCAAGTATTCAAAGTTCTAAGCTGTCTTTGTAGAACATGACTTGAGAAATTTTATGTGGGTAAAGAAAAGCAGTTTGTCCAGCCACGCTGGATCAGCATGTTGGCTATGTGTTTTTTTGTACATTTATTAATAGCTATGGTTTTTTCTTGTAGGATGTTCAGCTGTGATGCGATAAACAATGTGTTGGTATTCAAGTAGTTGTAATTAGGCTCCTAAGTTTACAGCTCATTACAACGAATAGGGAAGTTCACACTTAATAGCGCTGACTTGCTGCAGGCTGAGACAACCATGCACCAGTTAGCACATTGTGAAAGTCTCTTTGCAGTTACAAGAACTGGAAACTTTATTTCATTTTTATTAATTCCAGGCAATACAGAAGAACTGCAGACTGGTGAATTTTTCACCCTTCCTGACTCACATTTTAATGTTTTGTCTTGTATTGAAACGGGTCTGTAATGTCTCTTACTGTCTGTCCCTTCATTGTCTGCTTGTGCTATATGCAGCACTACTCGCGATATAGCATCTGTTAATTTCAAAGATGGATGATGGCTAAATATGTCACTGTAAGTGAGGGATTTGCTTAATAATGTTTGGGTGCTGTCAGGATTTTCTGTGGTCCTGCAAGGTATGGTTTTAAATAATTTGTTCGCCTTCTGTTTAAAAAAAAACCAGAAGATGGTTTGTCTGTTTGATGCATTAGCAAACTGTGAAATCCTAGAATGCTGCAAAATATTGGCAAAAATGTTGTCATAGCACATTGGTTTAATGATTTTAATATCCTGTTAGCATTCTCTGTATAAGATCATTGCAGAGTAAGAAAGGTATGTTTTCCTTTTCAGTATTCTTCACTAAACTGATCGTTGCTTATCAAGATTTTTTTTCTTCTGGACCGAATATGTTGTGTCTTATCATGACTTATGTGTCTAGTCAGTTATTACTGTGGGTTAGTTATTAAAGTGCTTATTTTCATTTATATTTTCATGGAGTAAATCATTCTCTTTTATAAATTATGAAGCTTCTCAAACATGTTCTTACTGGATGGCTGATAGCCCAGGAAAACACATTTGTGCCTGATTGTACTACTTTCGTGTCACGTAAGATCGTATGCCTTGATCATGGCAGAAGTGGCTTGCAACTTAATAGATTTTTCCTGCTGTTTCAGAAGGCTCATGAACAAGCCACGTCTCCCAGTTTTTTGGAACATGCAGGGTTATTGTTTCCTAAGCCTATCTGAAAAAAAAAGAAAGATTGTACTTGAATATGGCCTAGAAAGATAATATTGCAAGTTGACGATGTGTTAAGATGCTCTCTTGAGATGTTCTGATGATCCCTAGTTAGAACTGATGTTATTGCAATTTCTGATATGTAGTCAGAGTAGTGGAAAGGCTTTTGGTGGACTTTCTTTTTTTTTTTTTGGTGGTATATAAGAAATTTATGTGAGGTATGCTGTATTTGTTCTATGTTGGCAAAACAACCAGGGCTTCTTTGGCTTTAATGTATATGTCAAGACTTGAAGCTGTATGTTCCAGAGAGAAGTGGGTAAAATTGGGCTGGAGAACTTACCAGCTATGAGAGATTAAATTTTGTTTAACGTTACCTCGAAGCGTATGAGGAAGTAGCCTGTTTTTCTCACAGATTTTGCTTTAATTTAGGTTCTAAAGCATCACTCCTTTCAAACACAGTTGTGATTAAAAAGTGTGAAATGATTATGTAGATAAAGACTTTATATAACACATACCAGAAGACTGTTGATTTTTTTTCCCTATTCTCTGTGAATATGAATATTTTAAGTTATTTACAGGTGCAGTCCAGGATAGATATTCTCGCTAAAGCATGTTTCTGGAGTTGCATGAGGTATATGCTGCTTCTTGATCCTGTTCTTCTTCCTGCTGGCTTTTCCTCTTTCTCAATCTCTTCCTCAGTAGATAATTTTCTGGCAATGCAGCTGCTCTGAAGCCTGGGATCTGGGTCAGTGTGTCACACCCACTCGAGGCAGGACCTACAAGCACCTTGTGCAGGAGTGCAACCAAAATTTTACTTTTTGCTGTAAAAAGTATTTCCAACAATCCCTACTCTGACTGGCTAATTTGTTGAAATTTCAACTCTGTCTTACAAAAATCTGAGATATAACCTAGAAAAGAAATTGAACGAGTTACTGAGACGATTGCTGCAGGTTTGCCGAAGGAAGACTTTTGGGAATTAGTCCTCATTAAGCTATTAATCTGATATAGGAATTACGTTTTTGTGTGAAGTGGTGCAGTAATCAAGTTTTCTGGAATGCATACACTTGCTGATAAGTAATAAGAGTAATACACTGTGGGTTACTTCAAAATATTTTGAGGTTTACAGCAGTGCTGCCTTGGATTCGAGTGTTGTGGAATGAGACTTTGAATTCTTGTTTTGACTAATTAGGAATATAAAAAAGAGGTGTTTTCCCCCCCCCCCCCCCCCTCAATTACTCCAGGTCTGAGAAAAAGATTCTCTTTTCATTGTAGCCTTGAAGTTTGAAATAGGGAGCTCCTAAGTGGTGGTGTTCGTGTTCCAGCCAAGTGGACCCAAGCTGTATTGTACACCTGGCGTCAAAGATGGCAAGTCCCAGTAGCGCTTCTGAGATTTGAGTTAATGTAGCTCCGTGTAGGTGGTACTGGGCAGAAAACAGTTCCTAAACATGGTTATCCTAAAACATACAGCAGTGTGAGCAAAATATGGCTCCATGTACTACATTCTTGGGCCTTATTTTAAAGGGAGAATTAATTCAATCCATTTTAGCTTAGAGAGCATTCCTCTCATGTTCCCTAAGAGCAATCAGGCTGAATCTCAAGAGGACCAATCCAGATGAAATGCTTTTTTTTTTTTTTTTTTCCTTTTGCTTTCTGGTTTTTGTTTCTATACCCTACTGTGACAAATGGCAAACTGAAATTTGTGGCATACCTAGATCCAGATTCTGTCTCAATAGTAGTAGTATGGTAACTGCTTTTTTTTAGTGTTAGTTTACCTTTCCTATTCAATAAAACACTAAATTGGGGGGGGGGGGAGTTGTGTACTGATTCCAAATTTAGTCAGAAATAAATATTACAGAAGGCTGTAGACTACATTGATTCAGGCAATAATGAACTATTTTAGTTTCTTACAGATTTATTGCTCTTAAATCCAAACATTTTCTGCTTTTAAATGCTGTTTGTGAATTCAACGTTAAATAATTCTGCTGCAGTGTGAAGAAATGTGTGAGTAACTGTACACATATACAGCTAAGAAGATGTTCTGAGGGAAAGGAAAAGCAGTTTGGTATTCTGCTATTGATAATTAGTCTTTATTTTACTTTAATGAGCTACGTTTGCTGCTTGATTCTCAGTACAGTAGCATCTGGAGTTCTGGAGGAGCCTTGTGAGATTTTTTTCTTATGTGGAGTTTATAATTCATCAGAAGATACTCTAATTTGTGAAATAAGTCCCCTAAGCTCTATAGATACTCATCAGTTTGGCTAGTGGGTGCTTGCTGGTGCCCTTTAGGTGTAAGTGTCATCTCTCTCTGTTTCTCTTTCTCAAATCTTTCATCTGCTGCATTTACTCAGACCTTATGGAGGATATACAAAGCTCAAAGCAGTTTGGAGGTTAAGAACGTAAGGAACTGAATATATAAATAAATTTTCAGAAAAGGTGTTATAAATTCTTGCTGTAATCTTGTGGGGGGAAAAAAAAGGTCATTTAAAACAATGGGCTGAGCAACGAACATGGTGAACTGCAAACTTACTGTTTTACACTGTCTCAGTCCCATGTTGTAACTCAGTACTCGGGAGTAAAGAGGGAAGAAATGAAAGTTGTCATAGCCATAGTTGTTATACAGAGCTCTCCTCTGAAACTAATGATAGGTATAGTCTATTTATATATACGCTTGATGTTTTGCAGCAGTTTGTTTGTCTTCTGCTAAGAAACTTTTGATAGTGCCTGATTCATGAGAAACTAGATGTAAATTTGATTGTAATTAGTTGACTTACTGAGAGAGGAAGTAGCTGGGAGTAGAAGCATCTGCCCTCTGAGCTCCTCAAAGGCATCTCATTTTAAATAAACACATGGGGTTTCCATTAGCGCTTGCACACAATGCTTAGTAGTCAAATAACGGGTTAAAAATAAATTCTAAAAACTCTCGTGAACAGGATTCTTAACTTTCATACCTCAAAACGCTCAGAAATACTAAGCAAATCAGATGAAGAAGTTAATTCAGGCCCATTGAAATCTGTGTTTTGTTTTTGGTTTTCTTTTGAAACCTTCCATTTTTTTCAGTTGAGGATCATATATATATATATATATATTTATTTATTTATTTTCTCAAACCGAACTTACTTTCATTTTAAGTTTGCCTGGGGCTTAAAGTAGACCTGCGCAAAACTTGCAGACGGCAAGCTTTCCTGTTTTATTTTTTTAATCCTAAAGGGTATCTGCAGCCCCAGAAAACTTAAAGGTCTGAGCCCCGGGGGGTGGTTCGTGGCACAGTAGCAGAGGTCGCAGTAGGAAGAAGTTCCCCTGTAAGCATTTCTCAGTGCCCTTTTGACAAAGAGCAGAGACGTAAGCACACGCAGTGAGGTTGTGAATCTTAATTTCTCGCAATGCTACTTTGATTATCTGCCTTTTAGATTCTGCAAGGGAAGCTGATCTTTGCCGAGAGCCCCCTCGGTTTCTGCAATGAGGGAGGCTGCTCTGCCTCCTCCCACGCTCCATTTGAAGTCATACTCCTAATCAGTGCTGGACTTTGCCACGGTCTCCCTAAGAGTGGGCATAAAACCAACTCGGTACATGGTTTAATTGAGGATGGTGAGATAAATGACCAGGTGTGAGTCTCTTTTACAGGTTTTCACTTTTCCAAGTGCTGATAGAAGCAGTTTTTGCTAGCGCTTTGCCCACACGTAGGTGAAAACAGCAATGCATTTCTTACTGGTTTGGTCTCTTTGGAAAGATGAGCTCTGGCTCTAGGCACAGACAGGTTACTGTGAGGTAAGTCAGGGTGGATTTCTGGCGTGTTGAACGTTCTGCTGTGATGCCCTCAGCGTGCTTTTGCCCTGCGCTGAGTGCACGGTAGCTTAATTCTCTGTGGCAGTGAATTAAGGCATGTCGCGTGGGTAAGTACGTGCAGATGTGCAGTTACTGAGCGATCTTTAATATGCTGTACAGCCTGTCTTACTAAGAGAAGCTGAAATGAGTCAAACCTGTCCTTTTCTAGTCATCCTATTGAAAGGGCAGGGTAGATGTATTTGGATCAACATGAATTTTCAAGGCAAATTGTTGGTAAGGAAGGACCCTGGAGGTCTAGTGGTTTGGGTGTTGAAACAAGATTAGAGAGCTTGTTACCATTGTATTTGATTTCACATTGTGTTGCACAGTGCTGCAAAGCTTCGTTGTGACACATCCAATGGGTTGTAATGAAAAATGGAGGAAGAGAGAGGTTTTAGAGGTTTGTTTTTATAATTTTAAAAGTTTACTTAAGATAGGGTATTTCTCTTTATATTTCTGAAGTAATAAAGCAGTAAACTGTGGGTCTGTTAGCAGCATTCCTCTACTCAGGAGTCCAGTGCATTCAAATCTTTCCCTGGAGTGAGATCATCTATGTTTTCAGCATTAAAACAAATAATTTATTATATATTAATGCATTTGGTGTTTTATATTGGAAAGGCATCTTCTTTATGTCTTCAGTTATCTCAGCTATGTAGATGTTCCTCCCTTAGATCTCCTCATCAGGTCTTTTTACATCTATTTCATTCATTTCATTTTTTTTTTTGCTCTCTGTATCTAGGACTTGTCTTTTCCTGCCTTGCTGTGGAGTACCTTGTCCTTAGACGGGCTCCTGTAAGGGTGTATAATTCACTGTCCTTAGGTAGTGTAATGAGCTGTGGAAGTTAATTTTCTTAACTGCTAACAGCAGTCTTACTGATGTTACAAGCACGGTGATGTTTGTTGTCCACATTGATTAGATTAAGTGTTAGTAGGTTCAGCCTTCCGTAATAAAAGGGCAATTGAATTGAAGAGCACCAGTGACCCTCAGTCTGTTTTTGAGCGTGTGCAGACTCCAATTTACACATGTGGAAGAGCTCTCCTGGTTGGGGAAGAGAGACTGTTGGAGGAGGAGATGCTGTTATAGTCGTGCCTTCTGGAAAAGTTTCATCTGTTAAGTCTTTTTCTCCGTTTGCAATGTCTGCAGCTCTCTTTCCGTGGTGCTGAGGCTGTGGTTGGGCGAGATGGGGCTTTGCAGAATCCCTGCCTCTGCGACGACACGCTCATTTTAAGGCACTGCCGTGCAGCCAGTCAGTCCCGTACCATTTCACCCTGTGGCACCACAAATTGTGTTTGGCACAAGAGAGGAACAAATGGCCGCGGGTGGGAGGCCAGCAGCCATCCAAGGGGACACTGCTGCGACACTTCCTCCTGCTTCGAGCCGCGGCCAAAGGCTTTGCTTGTACTGTGGAATTTTAATGGCTTTCGGTCCTTGTCCTTCAGCGGGATGTGGCACCGGTGCCAGGGTGTGTGCGTGCTGCGAGGGCGAGCGGGCTACCGCGCAGGTGTCCTGCTCCGGCTGGCACCCGAAGGCAGAGCGCGCGCGCGAGGATATTTCGGTGCAGCTTCCCAGCCCTTCCCGTGCAATGCAGATGAACTCTTGCGGCGTCATTCTGGGCGCCATGTATTTTCTGTGTCTCACAAAGTTATTTTTGCTACCTGTGGCTTCCAGGTGGCAGTTTTGCATACCAGGTTTTGAGTGCCTACAGCTTCTTTTTTTTTTTTTTGCTGTAGGTATATGTACCGAACGGCTTTTTCCTTTGGCTTTTTGAATTTTGGTTTTCTGGCTTCAAAGCCTTTGACAAAAAGAGCAGTAGGAGGTTTTGTGAGATTGGTGCTGGAAAACTGCACCTTTGGAGAGACAGCAGGTTGTTCAGAAGTATTTTTGCCAGTTGTATATAGCAATATAAATGGTAACGGGGCACATGTCCCTTGGGTGTAAGTTTTACCTTTAAACAGAAACCTGGTGCCTTCTTTAAAAGGGCTCTGAAGGTACCTGCATTCAGGTGTTTTGAAGAAACTGGAGATACCTTTTGAGCATACTGAGTTTGTTTTAGCAAGATTAAGGATGGTCTTGTGATACTGTCTGAACAAAACGAGTTGTCTTCTGTCATAAATTCATGTTTCTTCCTGTTCTGTTTGGGACTGATGATGGATGGTTGGAGTAATAGCAGAACAAGTTTGTTTTACGTTTGCAAAAGCATGCCCTTAGAGCTCACCCTGGGTATGCGTACAACGTTTAGCTCCAGCAACGGTGCCTAAAGACAGATTTGTTTCCATTAATACTCGCTACCTTTAGTCAAAGTTACTGCCTAACTCAAAAGCCTGAGGAGAATAAGTTGGCATTATTCCATTTCTCAGAGATCAATACTGTTAGAGCAGTAGGGAACCGCTTTAGAAGTCCCAAGCTCTTTGCTGGAAGCAAGTATTCCCCTTTCTAGAAGTTGGTAGGGACTTTAGCAAGCAGAAGTCGTTGATCTCAGCTGGGTTTCTTAGGCTTTTTCTATGCCGTACAAATCAACAGGTGTAGAATTTCAGTCACAAAAGTATCTTGGTTCACATCAATTTTAGAGGTAAAAGTCTCACGTACAAGTCATTGAAATTAAAAACTCGGCTTTTTGTGTCCGCTGAGATCACCTCTCTGGAGACGCATTGTAGTGTCTCCTTACAGCTATTGCAAATTAGAAGATACTTGAAACATTTCAGGTTGTTACTCTGTCTTACAAAGAAATTGAATGCACCCTGGTGAGAAAAATGCCTTAATACTTCTTTTCAAGATCTAATAGAGGGCTAAGAATTTTCTGCAAAATTGTCCTTTTCAGTATTAATAATGAGAGTAGAGTCTGTTCAGATGCATTGTCACCATCCGTGCCTTAGCCGTGGAGTGCAGAGCTATGAATGAAAAATGGGCTTAGTGTTCTCAGAGTAGTTCAATTCTGCTGTGAATTCTTTCTCACTGATGCTCGTGATTGGTTTTATTGAGAATATCTCCTTAAAATTACACACTGTGTAGCTGTAGCGCAGTACGGTTTGTATCAGCAGCCCTCCTGCTAGTCCTGCTCCCCTCGTGCCTTGGGATCCGTGTGACGGGGAGCTGAGAAGGAGCTAACAATAAATAGTGCCACTGGTTATCCAGACTACGTTAGTGTTGCCGTTTGCAGTTACTCGCAAAGCAGTTGTGAAAGAGAGAGAAATCCTCTTCTCCCAGAAGCTTTCTCTGTGACTTGGGTGTTTCAAGCTCTGTACGTCTCCGGTAGAGGAGCACGTGGCTGGTGATGGGAAGTCGTTTACACCCAGGGGCTTTGCTGCACTTCTTGTAGGTGAAGAAGAGTAGGTGAACTGATTCTCCCTTCTCACGAGCTCCATGGTTAGCTTTTTAATACTTTAATCAGGTGAGCGTACGTTACAGCAAATACTGTCTAGGGTTCATGTTAAGATTCTCCTTAGAGTAGAGAGATTGGGTTAAACATGGCAAAATCTAATTTACTTGCTCTGCACTATAAAGTTCCAGAATATTGAATGACATTTCCTGTACTGATGCAAATAAACACTTTATTACATGTTGCAACAACAGTGATTATCTTCGCATGAAGTATTTTTTGATTTTTCTTTTTTTTTGCTCTGTTGGAGCATGTGTTTTGATTATTCACTCCCAGCACGTGGAAGAAACATTGGAGTTGTTGGAGATAATCTTGAGAAAACATGGGATAAAACCTGGCTTTGTCTACTCCTTTTGCGGTTGTGAGTCTAAAGTAAAGCTGCAAATCCTGGGACGGCATCCCTGGAGCAGATGGTACTGGCAAGGATCCTCCTCAGGAAGGAATTTGAGCTTCTTACCCTATGCCAGAGACTCTAGATCAGCCTGTGCGCAGTACTGATGTACAGCTTTGTTCATCCTGCTTTTTTGAACTTGCATGTCATTTCTAGGCCTAGTTTAAAAATAGCCAAAGTATTCTCACCAAGGCTGTGTCTGAATAGATGTTTGGGGATGGTTTCTGTGTGTGTCCCACTTCTCGAATATTCACTTTTCCTTTACTTTGGACTCTTCAGTAGAATCAGCCATACTTTTATAGTGGATAATGTTTTCTTAAAATACTTTGGAGGAAATTTCCAGTTGATGGATGCCCTGGGCTTGATGCTTATCAGCTCCGGGGGTTTGTCTTGGGAACAGGAGGTCCTATTTCCTTTTTGCATTTCTGTAAAACGGTTGTGTAGTAAATTGCTCTTGCAGGCATAGATCAAATATATTCCTTATTTTAAAGCATTGACCCTGAAATGTGGCAGAACCTTTTCTATATCGCGAGGTTAGAAATCTCTTCAAGCACAGCCACACTGAAGATGGAAGTGGTTGCTTAAAGGACCTATTTACTGAAGACTGCAACAATTTCTTTTAGAAAAGCAGTTGTTAGAAGCATCTGTAAATTACTGAAGGAGAGAGGAGTGAAGGAAGCAAAATCGTATCCCTTTCCTCGGATGATTTTTCTCTGGGTTATTTTACAATATTCGAGTTTATACTTTGATGTTGTTATGGACTGCCACTTGCATCTCTGGCTCCTTCCTTTGGAAGTGCTCTTCTGACAGCGTGTCGAGTTAAGGGAGATGATAACGCTGCAGCTGCGGAGACGGCAGGCAGAGGCTCGTGGATAGGGGGAGCGCGAGAGAGGCCTCTGCTTTATGTACGAGTCTTTTTGAGTCTGCATTAGGGAAGAGTTTTTAATTGCAGACCACCGTTTTGAAACAAATTTTGCATAGAAGTTGTTCTGACAGTATTTTTAACTTTTAAGTAGCAATTGTTGATTTGCCTTTGAAATGAAAACTGTTTTACTCAACTAAAATTGTAAAAGAAACTTTGATGCCTTGGGAGAGCTGGGTACTGGGTCTGTCCATATCAGTGCATGATATTTTTTAATTGTAGGAGTCAAGAGAGGGTATCTACAGTCTCTTTGGAAACAAGTCTTCTGCCACACTCAATGCTTAAAGGATTGATATAGCAGTGTGTCTTTTATTTATTTTGTCTTTTCCCCCCCAACACAAAGAATATTTTTAGTAGTATCTGCAATACTTTTTGTCTAATTCAAAATCAGCTTAAATCCAAACCTACTTTACTTGTGATTTAGAAGTCACATTTGACGTAGTATTGCAGCACGTTGTATTTTTCATTTAAAATCCTGTAGTGCCCTCTAGTGATGTTTCGACTGTATTGTATGTACTAGGTCTGTTTTTCAGACTTGGAGAGTATTCCCATAGTTATGTTTGCCGCTGAAGAGTCATTAAAACTTTTTGTTTGCCTTGGAAGTGTCTAGCATAAGCTTACGAAGGCCAGTTCCATGTATGCATTCAGTGAAAAGCGTGCTGTCCTCGACTGCCATTTTAATGACACACTATTTCTTACAATAAATGGAGGGGGCAGAATGTGCAGACTGTTGACTATAGTTAGGCCACATCTGAACGCTCAGATGATACCAGGGCATCGCTAATGTAGCACGGTTTCTTCTGGCCTTCTTGAGTATAGGTTTGTTTACACGAGTATAAATACACATTTATAGCAGTGTGGCGTTTTCTGGTGTGGAAATGAGAGTTCGTCGCAGTGATGTTCCCTGTTTCAGAAGTGAGGTCTGTCACTTGCTACAGTATCTGAGCTCATTTCACAGAAAACCAGTAGTGAAGTGCCTAGAAGACTTAGTGGAGTTCCTTGATATTTGGCCCTTCCTGGGGCCCTGCTATAACAAATAGACTAAGTGGATTTTTGGTCAGAAGCCCTTCAAATCTGTGTTAGAGGATACCTGAAGTGCACTCTCATTAGTGGGGGAGTGGAAAACATGCCCAGGCATTTCTGTGAGATTTATTAGAGAATATTGAAGGAAAAGAAAGTTTTTCTCCTGCTTCTCTTCTCTGTTCTTCTCTTTATTTCTTTCCTTTTTGTTTTCACTGTTCAGGTGTTGCCGCCGTACTAGAAATATGGGGTCTGAAACTCCAAGTCCGCAGAACCCCAGCTGTAAGATCATGACCTTTCGTCCCACCCTTGAGGAGTTTCGGGACTTCGGGAAATACATTGCCTTCATGGAGTCACAAGGAGCTCACCGAGCAGGGCTCGCCAAGGTGAGTTGCCTTCGTTTGGGTATTGGAAGTTATCTGGAGGGCACTTTTCTGACTGTGTATCTTGAGTAAGGTATCTGTGAAATAATATCACTCGGAGGTAGTTTTCTTACATGTAGTGAGGCGGAGCACTGCTTTGGAAATTGAACTTGCTATTTCTGTGTTTTGATTTAGCTACAGAGGAAAGGGGGAGGGATTTCAGGCCTTTCATAAGAGTAAAAGAAGCTTTTATTTAAAGAAGGTCTTCACCTGTTCCCTAACGGGAAAACAAAGATGTTCCCAGCGCTTCCAGAGTTGGAATAAGGGTACTTCCAGGTCCTGATCCTGTTACTGAGATATAGATACAGATAGCTGTGGTCCTCAATGGCTGGAGGTGTGAGGTCTTCAGCTTCCCCAGTGTAGGGTAAAGGATCAAGTTTTTGAAGCCTACTTAAGTTCGGATGGTGAAGAGACCCTAAGATGTATGTTAAGTTATATCCATATGAATTGGTACAAACTTTTACTCTTCTTATGCTCTGAACTACTACCTTATGCTAGCTTGAATCTGGACCTGTAAATGTATCCTGTATACGTGTGGTCCTGAAAGGTATTTGAAAGTCTTATTTTAACCTTCAGAAAATAGCTGTCTAGCTAGGTCAGAAATCTCTGTCCATCTCTTCTCCTCATTCCTGTTTTACCCTGAAACTGGATGAAACATTAAGAGAACTCTTCATGTGAAGCTTTTGCATTTCAGTACTTTGCCTACAGGTGCTTGGAAAAAATCAGGACTAACTGAATAGAAAGATTATTTCTGTGGCTGTGTCTTGTTGCACCATAGGCTGAGAGATTCATTTGTCCTGACAAGGCAGTTGTACATGTAGTATTTAGCAGAACTTAATAAAGCAAAGCAGAGGAGAAAGGTAAAGCTGTTAGGCATAAAATAATATTTACTTTTTGTTAAAACATAGGTCAATTACTGTTTTTATTACAGTTCTAAATAGAGCTGGGTACTGATAAAAAGCTCTCTGTAAAATGTTTCCTTGTCCACTCAAGTGTACTAGCAGTTACATTCTGGGAGACCAGTAGGGTAGATTATTTTAATAAAGGCTGCTGGTGAATTCCAGATGTCATAAAGAAATGACTACCTGTAGGACTAAATCTCAGCATTTCAAGTTAATCTTTGTGTCTGGTTACTGTGACTGCAGTTCAAAACCTGTTAATGGAAGCAGAGCTCATCATATCCCAGAGGAACCGTGCCCATGAAAATCAATAACTTGTGCTTCTATTCCCATAGCTTTTTTTTGGTAAATCCATATACCAAGTTAGATTGCAGATGCATTTTCTTCATTCTGCATGCTCACTGAGTGTTCTGCCGATTGTTCTCTCTTCTTGAGCCTAGAATTGTTGGCAGCTGTTTTCTTCAAAATCAAAGCTTTTTCTTCTAGATTCAGCACTGCTTTATAGCAGTTTTTTGCAGAGCCTCTAAGGATGGGGAAAGAGTTCTGGGCATGCTCCCCGCAGTTTTCTTTTGTCCTTCTCCACCCCCTGCCCCTTTTTGTTTAAAGAGCTATTTGGAACCCTGGTGTGTCACCTACAGATACAGAAACAGCAACAGCAGTAACGCAACAGGATTGTGAGGTTTCCGAGTTTTAAAGAAGCTATCAGCCCTCTAATGATGTTAGCGAATCCTGTATTTCAGCGACTTCAGAACAGGTGGCTTGTCTTATGTGCTGGTTATTTGAGATGGTGCGGTTATTTGATATCCTAGAGCAGCAGGATGAAATACCTTCTGCTTAAATGTGTTTTTCACAGTAAAAGTTAAGCGTTTGCCTATTGTGAAGGTTTGTTTGTTTGTTTTTCTCTCCTCTTCCAGGTGATTCCTCCCAAGGAATGGAAACCTCGAAAAACCTACGATGATATAGACGATATGGTTATCCCAGCTCCTATTCAGCAGGTGGTTACTGGACAGTCAGGGTTATTCACCCAGTATAATATACAGAAGAAACCAATGACTGTGGGAGAGTACCGGCGTCTGGCTAATAGCGAGAAGTATGTTAGTGTTAAGTGTTGCGTTGTGTTGTGAACAGGGGAGTTCTGTGGAAAGCCTTTCTTTCTAAAAACAAACTGAAAAGAAAATGCAGCCAGCTTTGTTAAATCAGAAGCATTTTGGTGGAAATGGCTTTTTCTTGAAATTTTAAGTCCAGAATCTCAAACAAGTTTATAACTTGGTTGCTCTTGAAGTATCTTTGATATCTTTTTTGAATTGGTATAGAAAGATTCTTTGAAGTCAGTCTTTGGCTAAGAATATCCCTGAAAAAATGTCTTGAGACCCAAAGAAGAGCTCTCGGTTTATGAATGTTTGTCTTGAAAATGTGTTCCATTGCTGAGGTACAAATATCAGCATCTTGGAGTACCTGAGCTAATATTGGTAGCACACATGTCTTCTGAAGTGACTGGGAATATTGCAGAACACTTCAGTTAGCTGAGATAAGTTAACTCTGACGCAAGTTGCAGTTGCAGTTGCGTTCTTTTTGCCGATCCACTTTCCCAGAGCTCTGGAGTATCTAGGGTTTTAACTCAAGCAACACTGACAAACATGCATTCAACCTTCAAACATTGCTAGTAAAACATATACATGAGTGCTTTACCTGTGTTCAGTGACTTGTGTGATAGCTTAATCTCCTGCATCCTTAGGGATGGTGATCTGGTGCTTCACATAAATGCTCATGCTATTTTTTTTGTCAATAGGCACTAAGAGTTTTTGTAGAAAGATTTGAAAGGCAGTAAATTATATGAATCTAAGTAGAATTAAAAATGAAGCGCATCTTTAGTAACCTCCTGAGTGTCTCTTTTGAAAGTTACCTTTACTTTTAGAGCACTTTCAGGCTTAGAGGCCCTAGAAAATGAGAGAAGGAAGGAATTTTACTAGCTTAAGTTCCAGGACTGGAAACAAAAAGACTGGAGTTGTGTGCTTGGCTGTATCCTTGCACTACAACGTGATATTAATCCACCTTATTTTTTTCTTCAATTTCTTCCTATGCTGAATATAACATACTTTTAAGGTGTGGTAACAAGTCCAGATAATTTGTTGATATTTTGTACATTGCTTTGAGATAATTTGGTGGAGGATGCTATAAAAACACAAGGGGATCGATTTTCACTGTTGCATGTCTGCTTTTACTGTGTCTCTCCCTAGAATCTGCTGCACGAGCTACAGTTCATGTCTTTTTCCCTCCTTAAAAGTTAGGAGTGCCTATTCCAACGAGGCCTTTCACAAAGCTGAGAAATGCATGCTGCTTTTCAGTTGTTTATCAGTCTCTGATGAATGTTCCTTGAGACTTCTTAGATCCTTACCTTTTCTACATTTTTATCAGGTATTGTACTCCTCGCCATCAAGATTTTGAAGATTTGGAGCGTAAGTACTGGAAGAATCTTACATTTGTCTCCCCAATTTATGGGGCTGATATCAGCGGCTCACTGTATGATTCAGTAAGTGAAAAGTCTGGCTCTTTTTTCTATATATGTTATGGACACTGACTTTTCGTTATTGCTGTTTACTCATTAGTAGTAGTACTTCAGAATGAGTTACCAGATTTAGCAGCCTTGAAAAGGCAACTTAAATCTTTATTCTTCCCTCATTAGGAAAATGTTACTAAACTTCCATCCCTCCCCAGAGATTCAGGATGACGGAGTCAATGGAATCTATGATAATCCTTAGACTTACTAGAAAAATTAGACAAAGATTGATTTTTAGTTGAGTTCTTATGGAGCCTCTGGGAGAAGTCTCTGTAAAACTTGGATAAAAGGTTTTTGCTCCTTTGATGAGAGTATCACGTTCTTATCCGGGATATGATCAGGGAAAGTGACATAACTGGACATGCATGCAAGCTGTGGGAGAGGTAACTTCTGCAGTGTCCTGAATATGTGTTCTGTTTCCTTCAGTTTCCTTCAAGCTCTTGTACACAGAAGTTGCATAATAGGATTGACAGCCACTTCTAAAAGAATATTTCCTATTGTCCAATTACTTATATTGCTCTAAGCACTGAGGTATCAGAGTAGCAAAATACATTCTCTTTCTGCACTCCTTTTCATCTTGCTTTTCAGCTGCTTCCTTTCTATATCCCTTTACCTCCTGCTCCCTCTTTGTGTCTTTTTTTTTTTTTTTTTTTTAAGGTTGATTTAGAAAGTTTCAAGATGAGCAGCTTGAATTTCACTGTCTTACAGTTACTCCAGCAAGCAGCATGAGGCTGACATTGCTTTCATGTGTATCTGTTACTTGCATGCATACTAAGTGCACTGGGGAAAAGGGGTGGGAAGGAGATGATTAATTTCTTTTTGGAGATTTACTCTTCAGGCAATCTCAAGGTTAAAGATTTGTACCAACTTGTGTGGCTTTTCTATTTTGTACTAAAGTAGAGAAAAACAACTACTAGACTTAGAATTTCTCTTTTCATTGGTCTTTCTGTTGTAATATTTGTCAACAAAATTATCTTCCCTATTCTTTATGTGAAGTACCTAGCTGATGCAGAGGTCTCTGCCTGTCTGGCCGCATTTCAGTCTAGTGTTCATGATCGGTTGATCCGAGACGTTCTCTACATGAAGAACATACTCTAAGTGGAATATGCTAGTGAGAGAAGTGTATTTTAGTTTATCTTGTATTTATTAGTAAAACAGTACTTAATGGTAGAATATCTCAGAGTACA
Organism: Dromaius novaehollandiae; assembly: GCF_036370855.1. Lineage (NCBI taxonomy): Eukaryota > Metazoa > Chordata > Aves > Casuariiformes > Dromaiidae > Dromaius > Dromaius novaehollandiae. The sequence goes on along the minus strand of NC_088122.1, from coordinate 3,210,010 downwards.
AATGCCTCTTTAGAGAACGCATGTAATAAGAAGCTGGTAAGTCCTTTACCACAACGTAGTGCTAACGCATCTTTTTTGTGGTTATTGATAAACATTAAGAGTAAACTGGATGGAAATGGAGGGAAATTAAAATAATGCAGATACAGGAAACCCTCCAGGATAACAGGATATTCATAACCACACTTCAAGGCATCCAAGGAGGTTGTGGGATATTCTGCAGCAGCAAGTTCTGATATGTTCCAGTGCAAAACATATTTCTTTTGAATTATAGGATGTGGAAGAATGGAATATTGGCAATCTGAACACCCTGTTAGACATGGTGGAACATGAGTGTGGTATTATCATAGAAGGTGTAAACACTCCCTACCTCTACTTTGGGATGTGGAAGACGACATTTGCTTGGCATACAGAGGACATGGATCTCTATAGTATCAACTACTTGCATTTTGGCGAGCCAAAATCTTGGTAAGTGACGTAGAACTGATAGATACTTTGCCTCTACTCAGAAACCACTGCAATATCCTTTCTTCTTCTTGACTAGGGTTTCCTGTTTTTCCCTAGGACATAATCTTGATACAAAACCAGTTCTTAATTTACAATAAAATGAAAAAAATTAATGAACATATTTGCTTTAGCTAGAACAATTGAAACTTGATAACAATCTTAAGGTGCCTTTCCATGGAAGTTTCAGCTGATCTGTATCTAAGCTGTTGTGGGCCTGTCCTACCTTTTCTTCAAGTGTGCATCTTGCCATCCCTGTTGCACCAGAAGCAGGTAGGGAGCTAGTTTAGAGAGCTGTAAAAACTAAACCAAAAAAAAAAAAAGAAAAGGAAAAAAATGGCTGGTTAATTTCCCTGAACTGGCTTGATGCCTAACTGAGCTGCCACCAATGTTCCCATAAAGAGGGGGGCCCTGACTTAAGCTGCCGTGAAACGATCTCTCTTTTATGTTGCATTTAATCCAAGTGCAGACTGGCTACAAAGGCAGTGATCCTGCTTACTTCCAGTCTACAGCAGCATGCTCCCACCATCAGGCGACCCACTGGTGAACCAGTTGAGGACACAGATTGGTGGGAGACTTCCCACTGGGTCCAAACGAGAGGAACATCCAGGAGGGAGGAGTGGGGGACTACCCTTTCCCCCCACATTTGAAAGCAGTTTTGCTTGCTTTCTTGCTAGCTTGCTTTGAGGCCTAATTCCTGACTTTCTAGAAAGAAAGAAGAACTAGGGAGACTTGTTGACATCACGATTAAAAACACTTGAGAGGTTTCGACATTTGTGGCTTCGAAAACTATGGCACAGGATGGAACGTGGCAGACAAAATGGTGACAGGAACGTGTGGACACTTTAAAAGTGCTTTAATAGCGTGCGACTGTTGTTCCTACATTGTGCTGCAGGCAGGAGACATCTGTTGCTTTAAAATTTCCATCATTTAAATATATAAATATGCTTAGAAATCCAGGGTGTTACTTTTTCATGGTTAATTGTTAGAATAACAATAAGCATTTTTTTAAACACTGTTGGTGTATAGACTGGTTTTGAAATAGCTTTCCACAGAATAAATCAATAGTTAAGGATGAAATTAGGAAGCTAGGAAATCTGGAGTAAGTGGGTTACCCAGATCCAGTATTCTATTTTCTGAAGCCTCCTATTTAAAAGTATAACCAAGGAGACTTAGTAACTCGGAAGAACTTTGCTGAAGATCTTGATGTGACTAATAAATATTGACATTTGCGTGCAAATTAAAGCTTAAATGTCACTGTGGAGCTGCTGTCATTGTGCCCTGGCACTTGCAGACAAGATCTTCCCATTTCTCTGCAATACGAGTCCCTGGTGACGCTACATATCTCTAGGCTGTTAGTGCCTGCGGGCATATAAAAGCTACCCACAGCAAAGAGGCTGTAATGAATAGATGCAGTGTTCCTTTACAGCCTTGAAAAGGAGCAGAAGGAGGGGCTGAGTCTGTAACATTCAGCCACAGTCTTGATGTGAATTTTTAAATGTTTACAACCTGCCAGAAAACCCGTTTCTCTAGCGTACCTGATTCTTTGTCTCTGTCCTTCAGGTAGGTGTATGAGGGTTTTACAGAATCACTTGTGTTATCCACATTAAACAAGTTTGACTTCAAGAAACAGATCTCTGGATTAGGAGTGAAATGTGACATGCTTTCATTTTAGATACTGTCAGGGTTTTTTTTTTTTCTCTTCGTCTTCGGAAGTGGTTCATTCAGAATTATTTTGATTTGGCCCTCATCTCCAGTAGATGGTGCCACCAGCCCAGCAGAAGCACTTGCTCTCCTTTGACCACGCAGCGCAGTGACCATCAGCAGAGCCAGTGTCCTCTTCAGTGTGGCTGTTTCAACACTTCGGTGTGCAAGAGTTAGTTTCTTTAAGAGCTGTATGCAGAATTAACCTGAGGTTTGAGTTAGGGTCACGCGATCATGGCTGTCTCCCAGCCACTCCTTTCACGCTTACATGTTATCAGTTCTGTCTCACCTGTCTTCAGCTTCCTTTTTGTTCTGAGCTCAGAATAGAGGGCTATGTCTTTCAAAAAGCAGAAGAAAGACCAGATTATCTTGAGAAGAAAAGCTGGTTACAGTGTGAAAATAATGGCTGTTCTGTTAAAAAACAAAAAACCCCTCTCACTTCGTGAGCAAAAGTTAGACAATAGAAGCTAAATGAAACATGTTTTTAACCTCTTACACAAAGTGTTTGTAGCTTGACCTGAGCTGTTTTCCTTCTTGCCTGCACCTTATGAATTCCGTGGAGGTGTGGAAGGATGATAAAGTTTGCATCAAGTGTAGTAAATTTGGCAAGTATCAGATCTTATAAGCATTAGTATCTTGAATCTTGACAGCTTTGATTTCTGTCTGATCCTCTTGAGGATTTGGGGGAGACACTGGGGAACATCCGATATTTGCCTCAGAGTGGTTTCAGTTGTTGTTTAGCCACCACTGCTTATAAATGGAATAGGACCTTCTTGTAAAGGAGCTTAAGTCTTTCAGGAATTTTTTTTTTTAAAAGGTGCTTTTTACCGTGCTTAAAAAGGAGGGGAGGATAGGATTTTTATCCAGCCGTTCCGTAGTTGTATAGGCTTTTTATGGCAACTAGTTCTGTAAACCTAGTGCTGTGGGGGGGAAGAATGAGGATTTTGCAGTCAGGCCATGTTTTTGGCAAAACATTTTCCTGTCCGACTGAGCTTTTCATATAGATGACAGACTGTATGTAACACAAAAATAGATGTATTGTGACAAGATGCCATTGCTGGTTTGGCAGGCCCCTCTTGCTGTTCCCTTAGGCATGAGGCTAGAGTATGCCATGTGCCCAAGTCATTTCTTCCTTGTTCTTCACAATGACAGCTTCTGTTAATGAGTTCTCAAGCTCTTCTGTGTACAAGCATTGGCTTTTAAGAAGTGAATCTGAACACCATTTTGAGCAGTCCTGGAACTTTTCAGGTACGTGAGCAGTTGTGCGCCTTCTGGATACAAGTGCAGTGATCGCAAAGGTCAGCTGGGGGAGCTCTTGGACTTCGGCAGAGGGATTCCAGTGGTGCAGACTGGCTTCACTCAAAGATGGCTAAAATGTTATTCTGGCACCACCTCTGTGGAAATTTCCCAGCTTCCTTCATCCTTTTTATAGACTCTTTGACTCTGACAGTGATCATCTTAGAAGCACCTCAGGGAATAACAGGAGCGTGGAGAGTTTCAAAGTCTACCACTTTGGGGTTGAGCTCTAAAATAAGAGGCAGAGTTATTGTTTGGTTGTCAGAGATATTTATATAGTGAAACCAAGCACTCTCTATATTGGTAGTATTCTGCCTCAAAATTGTCTGTTAAAAACATAACTCTTTCTTCACGTCTCTCATAAATTATTTTAGGCTACTTTAATCCAGGCTGTGCAACCAAAGCTCTGCTTTGCAGGGCAGCGAATAGGAACAGTGAGAGGCCACCAGCTCTGTTTCCTGATGAAGGCAAGGTGAGAAAGGCATTGGGCCAAATGAGGCTGCTTCCCAGACCTTGTTCAGATGAGTTCTACAAGAAATCACTCTATGTTTATTTTCTGTGACGGAGATGAAGGGTTGAATTACCTTCTCGGGGAGGTCTGGATACATTCAGACTATGAGAAGCCACCAGAGCAGAAGCAGATAGCCTGAAAAAGGAATCTCTTGTAGGTCAGGGTGGGTAGTTATTGAAGAGTTGTTTTGTATTCATCTTTCATTTCTGTCTTTGGAATTTTGGATTATACCTCTTATACAACAGGTGGTTTTTTGGGACTGTTGGGATTGGAGTTAAAATAAATGTTTGCGGTTCAACAAATGAAGATGGTTTCTTTGTACACCCTAATTAGCAGCTGCTTGGTCATACAACTGCTTGATTAATATGCGTCTCTTTCACTGCAGAGAAGTCCTGCTGCCAACACTTTCTTGCACTGTTTCTTTTCCATTAGCTGAACAGAACAAGCTGTAGCAAAATGAGTTCTTTACACAGTGCTGTGTCACTGGGGATGCAGGTTAAAAAATTCTTCAGCGTTAAGTGAAATACTCACGCAGCAGAGGGTCACCCAGTGATGAGGAAGAAGAAAGGGGGTCATGAAAGACAGCTTTTTTCTGCTTCCAGTCTCATTAAATCATGTATCTATGCCTGTAGTTGCAATGCATTTTTATCTGAAATTCTGTCTCGTTGCACAGAAGAGAATGAGCAATGTCTTCAGCCAGTATGATTGCTGCTGCACAGATAGCCCTACTGCCCCTTTGGATTATACTTGCCTCTTGCTGCTCATCTTTTCTGATACTCTGTTTCTCAGGCATGTGCATCTGGTATATGTTGTAACTACACTTTTGTTGTTTTTAACTGGAAAATCGGTGTGATAGACTTGGGAGGTAATATGGAAGGTGTGGGCGCTTTCCATCAAACATACCAGGGATTTAAGCCATTGTGTAACTTCATTTTAAGCTTCTCAGGCAGGGAGCTGCCAGATTGAGTCTCTTGCTTGCTTGTTTCTCAAATTATAATAAAATGTCCCTCTTACATTAGCAGTTTAATTATAACCTTTTCATAGTCTGTTTTCAATTTTCTCAAAAGTTTGAATGTATTTCATTTTGCAGCCCTGTATTAAACCTCTTGTGGTAGGAGTTTTTACTGTATCAATTATACATATTATGTATAATTACCTTATACATTCATATGCTGAGATCTAAAATACAGTGTATTGTCAAGTGATGCTAACAGAAGACTGATTTTTATAATGACAGAAGCAACAAAACTGAATGCCGTGTATAATACTTTATGGTTTTTATGGCATTTTTGAGGAATGTATGCGTCTCAGCCCTTGCAATTTCAAAAGTGTATTTTGAAACACTGAGATACTCAAGCGAAGCTTCATTCCCTCTCTATAGAAGTGTGTGAGTGCATGTCTGTGCTCTCTTTAGACCTTCCATATCAATTATGTAAGTCCTCTTCCTGCACTTGACATTGCTTATTGTTTTACCTTCTTGTATTGCACTAGCAGTTGTAATCACATGGATTCAGAGTGGCCAAGTAAGTCCTGTGGTCTAATACTCCGCACTTGTTGCCATCAATCTGAAGTAGGTCGGCGTTAACCTTCTTATAAGGTGGGGTGTTAAGTGATTTGCTTAAGGCCGCAGAACTGTTATCGTAGGCTCCTCTATGTGGCTCATTTAGCCAACTGAAACACAGCTGGGAGGTGAATTTCTGACCTTATAAGGTGGTATACAGTGCAGCCTGGACTATTCTGAGTAATGCTAGGAAAGGCTCTCCACGTGGAGTTAAGGCTGGTCGGAGCATTGGTGTCCCCTGGCCCTGCGGAGCAGACGGAGTACCCGTCTTTGCAGGGCTTTTTGGAGTAAAGGAATACCAAAATAGCTTTAAGTTGTTAAAAATCTTAATAATAGGAATTTGATTGGATACATTTGAGGCAGTAATGCCTCCATGTTGTTTTGTCAACGTTGTAACATCTGACTGGGTAACAAGGCTATTTTTCTCAGATATTTTGTGACTGATGTTGCCCTATGGCAAGAATATTTGATTTACATTTTCTAAATGTTAATGGACTGTTATACTGTGTTCTTTCTCTCAGAAACTGCAGGTGTTAAACTAGAGTGACACCGTGGATGGTAATTGATTTTATAAAATGTCTCTGTTTTCTTATCATGATGGATGTTTAATCTCTCTTTAATTAAAATAGGGAGCCAGCTTTGGCTTTTAAGTTATATGGTCTCCTCTCCAAAACATTCCCTCGTTGAAAGTGGATCATGCCTAATCTGTTTGACTTTGATATCACATGGTACACTTTATGCCAGAGCAGCAGTTTATGTAGAATTAAGGACAAATTACCAGAAGAATTTTACAATAACACGATTAGATGAAAAAACTGGTCACAGATAGAATTCCAGAGGTATGTTATAAAATGTAATTGTATCTTGGAAAAGTCTTAACACTGTTTACCCAAAAGCACACAGAATTACCTGGTGACTTTAGTTCAAGTATGCTAGTGTTTTTACCCTCTTTCCTCCAGTTCTCTAGCAAGGTTTCCCATGTTGGGATAAGTCTCTCTGTGGGAATCGAGGAAAACAAGTCCAGGGAAGGACTTGCTTGTAATATCTACATTTTAGTAAATTTATAGTTATCTGTTACGGATGTCTTCACCAGCAGGGAAACCTCACGTTTTTCAAGGGAGATTTAATGGGGAGATTTAAGGCAAGGCGTGATTGCTCCCCTGGGAGCAGATTGTATAAGGGAGCCCTCTTTGCTCGTGGCTGACAGCATGTACTAAAGCAGCTGCAGATATGCAAGTGCTGAGGCTCTCACTGCTGATTTTACTTTTCGTGATTGTCTCGGGGAGCATTGCAGCTGTCTTGGTCAGAACTCTTGCCCTAGCCTCCCCCCAGGATAGGAAATGTTAATCCCTGGAAAACTATCTTGGGAAAGCAAATGACCTAATACAGTCATGGAGCTTACCTCTCCAGCGTCTTTCCACCTTCATTTTCAATGCAGGACACAGGGCCCTTATCCCCGTTTCCCCCATGTGGTATTCTGCACCATCCCTCCGCTTTTAACACACTCTCACGTATGTTGCAGTTTGTTGAGAGCCTGATGTAATCTCGTTTAAAGCAGCTGGGCTTAATGTTGGATGCTGAATTGTATGGCAGCAGGGGGGAGGGCATTTGTCCCTCGCATCATTTATTGCCTTTTAACTCTTATGTTCCCTCAGGGGACCGTTGTACAGGGTGGTTGAATCACTATATTGATCAGATGTGATTATTGGGATCCATATAGCCTCGCACCCTGGAGAGACTGTGAGTTTCTTAAAACTAGATTAGCAAGAATCCCATCCACCTTTTGGCCTTGAGGGAACTGAGAACTCTGAATTCGTTACGCTATGGCTTTCCATCTTGCTCCATATACAGTTTTTTTGAGTTTTACTTTTCCTATTTCTTGGCTTTAAGGAATTTCCCCCCAAAAAAGATTCTGCAGCCTTTCCCCCGCTCCCCCAAGGTCTGCATCAGCCTTCCAGGGGAAGTACTTAAGGTTGGCTTGTTTTTAAATGTATGTGCTCATTTGCTGGTTGTGTGCTCCACTCTTGGCAGGCGAGATTTATAGCCTCGTTGGGGTGGAGTGCGGGAGATAGGAGGGGCAGGGGAAGGCCATTTGGCAGTGATGGGCTCCTTGCAGCTCACAAATTTCCTTCCAGCCTCTGCTATCCCATGTAATCTGTTTTACAGCTCTGCAGTTTTGGATGGAGAAAGAGTAGAATTTATGGTGATGTTTGATTTATAGATTAACTGCAATGCCATTTGCTCTCAGACTGATTTGGCAAAGCAAGACTCTTTTCTGTTGATGAAAGGGATAGAGGAAAGAACAGTGGTATTCATTAAAAGAAATAAAAGGAAAGCGAGATAAAGTACGACCAGGCAGAGTAGCTTTTCACTCTTCTACCTCTTCCCCAAGAAAGTGTTAGGTGAAAGCTGCTTTGGAACGGGGTTTCTGCATTGAGAATCTGTGTGCATGTTGATTTGCTCCGAGAGTCATGAAAGGAATGATAAATTGAGATGCAGAGTTGCATCCCTCTGTAATTCCCTGATAAATGGGAGCAGTGCAGTGGTGAGTTATTAATGCTGCCTTTCAAGCTTCATATACTGCAGTCATTAGTTAATCAATACAAAACACACTGTACTACTAATACTGGAACCAGCCTTCCTCCAGGCTCCCCTCGGATCTAAGGGTGCCGTTTGTCCTGGAGGTAGTGCTGTGGTGAAAGATGACGTAAGTCTCAAAAAGGGAACGGTGCTAGCTGATAGTCTGCTTTTAAAATGCAAGGACTGGCATATTGTGCAGAGACCGAATTTTATGTGACTGGAGTGGTTTTAATGCAGTTAAGTGATCAAACCAAAGTGTGCGAAGAGTAATGACCCCTGACTTGGATTATGTGGATTATTTTCCCAATCAGGTGTCTGCAACTGGCACACAGGAACAGTGGAGAGTTCTTTTAAATAGACTTAGATATTTATGTTGTTGCACTGTTATAGACAGTTCATTAAAAGATCGTTTTTCCTGATGCAAGAGAGGCACTGTGTTCTGGAAAGAAAGAGCTTGGATGCTGCCTCCCTTCATTTACCCTCATCTAGCATTAAGAGAAAATGGCATGAAGATCAAGCCAGGCTCTTGGACCATGGGAGTAACTACGGAAGTAGCCTGGGGAGGGACTGTTCCTCCGTAAGAGAACGGATAAGATGAGCTCAGTCGGCCGACTGAGCTGTTACGGTTCTGCCTCCCTCCCTCTTCCACTCGGCTCCATCCTGTACATGCTCTTTTTCTTTCTCCCCCACTGAAGTACTCCTCTCTTACCCTGTTTCTCATCCTTGTCTAAATAAACCCACTGTCAAAGACATGATATTAGTATGTAGCTTACTGTCATTTTATTTTTTGGTTTGTGCATTTTATGTCCATCTGTGTTGTGACTGTTTAGTTTGAAATTATAAACTCTTAAGAGGTTGGGGTTGTTCTGTTGGTGGTTGTATCTAACCTAGCAAAGTGGAGACCCTTCTGATTTATGGTTCATCTCTGTACCCTCCTATAATGATCTTGCAAGGTGGTAATGCTGATCTGCGGTCTCATTCTCATTTTTACAGCAATATCTTCAAGTGGGTTCCTATTCCACTGACGTAGTGTTTAATGCATGTGCTGCTCTTTCCGCCAGCACTAATAATTCATCACAGCTCAGTAGTCCCAGTCTGGATTGAGAGAAGCCTGTCTTTGATCCAAGAAGGCTCTTGCTGAAACTCATTCTTGCGTTTTGAAAATGTCTGCTCAAAGCTCAGGCCTGGTTTGAAATGAAGATCTGTGGAAGTCTGACAGTATCACAGATTGGTTTTAATAACGGAGGCTTTTGAACAGTGCACTTTGCCACTGAGACAAGACGGGAAGGAGATGTGCATCCATGCTTCATGTAACTCTCTCAGCCTGATCTGACTCGGGCCCTGTGGGAGAACAGGTTTACGGATGCTGGCTTGGCATGGCACTGAAAGCAGTGGTTGGTGAGACCAGGAGGAATGAGCAGTGGCACCACAGAGCTCTTTCTTTATTCACATTTTGTTAACACATTGGCAGAAATCAGTGGGGATTTTTCCTTTACTCAGCAGAGAAAATTGACGTTGGGTGATGCCAAGTGCAGTACAAGTATGGTTTAAAAATCACAGAATATAGTAACGACGGTACTTGAATAACACCCTGCGTCGTGTGAGTGCTCTGCAATTGTTAACTAGTTAATCTTCTCCATGTGAGACAAGTAATATATAGGCTGGGTTTCTATCCACTTCATTTCTGTCTGGATAATCAAGGTGACAAAGGGGACTGAATAGAAGAAATAAAGGAAACTTTACAGACTGTGTCACTGATCTGCGGCAAATACTTGCTGTAACACTTCTAGCTCTGATACTGGTGAGAGCTGGAGTGCCGTCTTCGAAGTAAAAGTTGCTGTAGTTCGATGAAACGATGCAGCTTGGTGGAGCAGAACGATTAGATCTTTGCCATGTTTTTTCCTCAAAAAAGGAAAAAAACGTGTGCATGTGTGGGGAGGAGGCATTGCACCTCTAGCACAAGGGATTTCCTGATCCAAAGATACTTGTCATTAGTAATGAGCAGATTTCTTTTGTTCTGCTGTAGGCAATTATCCATATTCTTTTCCGAGAGCAGTGAGCGGGAACATACATGTCCCTGTGCTCAGTAAAGGAGGCAGCTCTCACAGGCCGGTTGGTGCAAGAGAAGAGCATCTGTGATCTCCCCTTTCAGTGTGTTTGACTATTAGAGAGACACTAGCTCTCTTAATCTTTTTAGACTTCCTTCTAGCAAACACTGAATTTGGGTTCTTTCTGTTGTTCCCCTGTTCTACCATAGGCATTCCAGTTTCTCTTCAAACATTAATATAGTTGCATAGAGATTTTCCTAGACTTGAAATGTATTTCTGCTTACTGGAGGGAGAAAGCTCAGTTTATTACCTGCAGCCTGAGGATGAATTTGGTCTTCAGAGTCCTGAAACTAGGACCTTGCTTAGAAGTCAAGAGGATTGGGAGTATGTGAAATGCAATTGCGGTATCTAACACATCATCTTGCTGATAGCTTAGGTGTGTTTTCATGTTTATCTATGGAAAATTGTTAAATTTTTGTTGTGGGACAAAGGATGAAAATCCACGTTTAACTCCTTCCTGCAATAAGTGGTTAGGTGCTGTTACTATGGGGATGTTGCAAAGCGCAGGTAGCTCTGTTTTGCTCCCTGCACAAAGGTTGCAGCCTCAGGTCAAATTCTTTTTCCACGTCTCTCAGTCGTTCGTACTGCAGGCTTCCGAGATGCGCGCTCGTGCGTATAGTCTGGGCAAAGATGTATAGCTCATTTGACAGTGAAGGAAATGTTATTTTGGGATTTTCTCTTTCACTTGAATTAACTCCTTATTCCATACAATTTAGAGGAGAAATCGGTGTGTACATGCATGAAGTCATCTCTGTGCTATTGAGAGTTAAAGAAGCAGTATGGTGGCCTTCTGTTGTCCACGATGCAGAGATACTAGTTTCCTAATGGAGAAGACCAAAGTTCTCATGGTTTGGAATACAAAATCCTGGCGTCTCTCTCTTGAAGTTTCCTCTGTTAGCGTGATGCCTGCTGCTAACTAGCTGGCTCACAATGACACTTGCAGGCGGCTTGGGGAGTCTGTGCGTGTCTATATGCACCAGAGGGAATTTGTACCAGGTACTGAAATCAGCTGCCTGGTTACATTTTTTCCTCCTTGTTTCTCCAGTTGCATAGGGCTTTTTTTTTTCTTTCTTTTTTTTTTTTTTAAAGAAAGTAAGGTCTCTGAAGCATCATCTTTTCAGTTTACAGCGGTACAATATCCGCTACAAAAAGCAATGAGTAATTAATAATCTGATTACGAGTTTTAGGAAACAAACGTGATGTGAACAGGTTCTTCCAAACAAATAACAGAGAATGGCAAGAGGATAAATGGTGTAGCCATTCATCTCTGTTGAATTGTATACTAATTATCTTCTTGGCCAAAATGAATGAATAAATGATTTCATAATGCTTTTCCCAAAACACCTTTTCTTAGTAAAATACCCTCTCCATAGTGCTTATTTGCTGTCTGCATGCAGAAGTAGACTACAGGATTATTTCCTATATATGGAAAGAGAGTTGCTCCACTACGATTTTTAATTTTGTGCTTCATGTTTGGCATTTGCTGCTGTGAAGCTTACTGAACTGTTATATTGATAGTCTTTCCAAGAGCAGATGGCTGTTCATATCAACTCCCCTGTTTTAAAATAACATTTAAAAATTGCACTTGAGTTCTGGTAAAATCCTTCTTTTCCTATTCAGTGACTTTTGGGTTAGTGAAACCGTGCCACAGTAGCCAATTGTGGGGTTGTCTTACTGTGCAGCTCTTGTAGCTGTTAGTTCAGGTGTCCCTCTTGAAAATTCCCATTACCCTAAGAATAGAATTTGGAAAAGATGCTGTCTAATGTCATTTCTTGAAATTAATGTCTCCTTTAGATATTATTTCTATTATTTCATGGCAACTTTAGCATTAAAAGAGGCTATCAGCAGTATGTGCTTGGCACGGACTCATGGATTGGCTGTGGGAAGATTTAAGTCAAACCTAACGCCAGAGTGAGTCGAGATATTCTGCCTAATGTTACTGGACAACAAATTGAGAGTTTGCAGTTTCACAAGTTGTAGTTTCTTGAGCAGCTGTCTGCAGAGCTCATTTTCTTTGAGCTTTATAAGGCAGGTTGATTTGGTGTGTTTGTGTGGTTTTAATCTTGTTCTGTCATTACCTATTTACTCCTCATTATGGCTTTTTGAGCAGATACTCCCAAGCCTCTGTGTTTATCTTTCTCCCTATGTGTATTTCAATAAAAATGTCATTATTTGAAATCATTGATGCTGCTGGTTAAAGATACTGAATTCCATCATCTATTGTCCTGTAAAATGATCCATTAAAGATAAAACTGCAGACACTTGATAAAGGTTCTTTCCTAGGAGCAAGGAGCTCTGATCCATGAGCGATGTTATCTCCAGAGCAAGTGTTTGTGTTTTCGATGCAAAGGAGTCACAGCAGAAGGGGACAGATGAGGGAGGCCAGCGCTTTTCCTTTCCACATGGTGATCTTGAGAAGTGAAACTGGGTGCTTAAAGCAAATTCACTGTTGGATAACCTCTGATATGGATGAGAAGGAGAGAGGGAGTTGATTTCTGTCTTTCAACAAACTGGGAGGGAGGGAAGGAAGAAGGGCTGTTAAACATGGGGGAAAATAAAAGTGAGAAAAAGAGAGCTGACCGTGAAGGGTATGGAGCTGGCAGTGATCATGCTATTGATGAAGGAGCAATCCATTAATTTTGTTGAAATTTGTTTTTTTCAGACAGGCTGCAAAACTGGCTTAAAAAAGAAAAGTGGAAAAACTACTGTGGTTGCTCTGAGCTTTACTTTGACGCTGCTAGGAGGTGTTGTATTACAACTATTCTACTGTATAGAAAAATTAGACTTCAGAAGCAGGGTACGAACTTTGGGTTTTTGCAGATGAGGGACTACTTGGTGTGTGGTGGTGGTTTGTAATGGCTTCTGTTGGGTGATATATATTCTTGATAGACTAAAGAGTTTTCTTTGGAGGCATTGCTGCTGTCACTGGGGCTAAAGATGTTGAAGGTCAGGGTTCAGATTACGCATTTATGGACACACTTTGTCTTATGGAGATTGAAATAATAGCTTTTTATTCTGCCTGTCACCACTGAGAGTGGGTTGGCATTTGAATCTTCAGAGGGTCAATATTCTTGGCACAACTAAATCTGCTTCGAAGACAGATAACTAACCCCCAGCTTGACACATGGTCTTAGGCATTTTAAATGTGCTGTTCTCTTTTCGTTTCTGTTCCTTATTTCAGTAATTATAGCATGTTAAACTGTGTGGGCCCTGTTTGGCCAGACCTTGTGCAGGCACTGTGAAATTAACTTTCCTGCCTTCTAACATGAGTCAGACCACAGTGACATTTCCAGAGCCTTGCAGTTGAACCTCCTGCCCATGGTGTGCAATCTCCAGTAGAGAAGGGGTGCATGAGATTTAGTAATCTAATCACCGCTTAATTCCTCTGGGTTGTTGCAAGGGGAGGCCGAGTCGCTGGCATGCGGGGAGCAGCGGAGGCAAGGTGCTGTACCGATCAAAAACTTTGCACGTGTGTGTCACAGCTGTAGCAAGGGAAGGTCTTGGGAGCTTGGTGGGAAGGTCGAACTAGGGGAAGGGATGGTTGGTGCTCTGCAGAAGCTAATGGATTGCTTCAGGTGCAAACAGTTCCTCTTAAAAGGAGCGAAACCGGTGGAAAGAGCATCAGCAGGCCGGGAATTGCCTGAGGCAGCAGTGCTTTGTTGTGGATAACATTTTTAATAGCTTTCAGTGGCCAAGAATAAGACAAAATTAAATCGTCTTCCCTCTCCACCCACCACCAAAGAGGCAGCATGGAGAACAGGATCTAAGCTAGCCTGGAAAGCCCCCGAAGACTACCTGATGCTAGAAACAGTGTCATTGCAGTAGCGAGTTCCCTATTATGTCATTTTATGGTGGCCTCTGAACTGGTCCCCGTATCCCAGGATGGCCTGTCTGTTCTTTTATACTGACACACTCATTTAATTCTTAACTCACAAGACATTTGCTTATTTATTTTCATTGTTCCTGATAATAATTCTAAGCCATTAGAGGGGAAAATTGTATTCAAAAATGCTGTTTCACACTTTATTTGTTTGATGATTTAGAGCGATAGAAAATAGCACATTTGCTAGCTTTTATAGTCTGATAATTATCCGCATCCATCAAGCCATTCCAGGGGAATAAACAAAACACCAAGAAAATTACACTATTAATGACGTCCTTTATGGCAAATAGGAAGGATCTTTCTTTTGTATTAAGGATAAAAAGGGGACCATCCAGTTAAACTTATTCCTTGTCAACAAAAGAAAGCTACCGCTTTATGGAAATGCTAATGTAACATGTTTGTAGCTTTGGGGCAAAGAACTTCTAGTCTGTGATCCTGCAGCTTGGTAGTTAAAATCAGAATCCCATTTTTTCAGGATACTTTAGAACTCTTGAAAATTATCCTGAAGCAGTTATCAGATATGCTGGAATTAGATTTTGTGAAACAACTTTGGAAGCTGAAAGTCTCTTACTTAAAACAGTAAGTTCTAGATTTCTCCAAGTGATACTTAATCTGTTTCAGGGGACTTCTTGCTCCTCTTTCAGTAAAAAGACAAGGAAAAGGTAATTTAAAGTGATCAGTATATTACCCTGAAGTCAACAATCTGCAAGTAAGATGACATTTGAGTCATCCAGCTATAATTTCTTTATTTTGAGACTTTCTTTTCCTCCTCCCAGGAATCTTGTGTCTTCTGGCAAAGCAGCAACACCTTATTCATGCTATAATCCAACAAATTGTTGAGTGGCGGGTTTGGGGGTTAAATTTGGCACTCTGCTTCAGTCAACTACTGGAAGGCTGGCTCAGGAAGGTGCTTACTAGGGAACAGTCTCTTGTTTGCCAGCCCAATTTCTTTGGAGGTGTAGCAAACTCCCAGCAGTTGCTTGTTTAGCACTGTTCATGGAGACTTTCAGCAGGGAATCTCGCTGAAGCAGGAGGGACAGATTCTGCTCTTGGGTTAGTGACTTCAGGTTAGTGTTTTTGACACTGTTGTGTTTCTCGCTGGCTGTTGCAGATGTCTTCTCTGAAGCAGTAGTCGTCTATAAAAAGCTTGTTCTTACTAAAGCTGTTAAAATAGCTTATGCATCACTTCTCTTTTAGTTTTGTGGCTGCTTGGGATGATGGAAAATCCTTGCTCCATCTCCTGCTGTGGTTTAAAGAAGCATCCTTTCAAGGCTGAGTCGAAGTTAGGCCTGTTTTCCTCCTAATTCAGTTCTACACAGGCAGTGGGATGTCACAAACTGCTCCTGTTGACCCCGGTGAAGTATTGGGGAGCTGTCAGACTGATTTTTTCTTCTAGTTACAGCCCAGGTCAAGATCTTTAATGGATATTGTGGTCTCTTTTGGCCAACTGATCTAAAAATCCCCGTGTTTTTTATTTGCTTGTTCTCAGGTGCTTTTTCTTCTCTTCCCATGTCTCAGTGGTGGAGTACATTTATGCTGTGATCTAAATGGGACAGAAAAGGGAAGTAGCTTTACGTGCAATCTGGTAGGGTTTTTTTGTTTTTGTTTTTTTAAGATTTTGATAGGGTTTTGGCAGGGAGCGTTTGTTTTAGAGCAAACCAACTACCTCTGGTATTGGGGCTGAGATGCTAAAGGAAGAAGAACCATTACTATTTGGCTAAAAAAAGAAAGCTTGAAGTATTCAAAATGGTGCATGTAGAAAAGGAAATTTACATTGTAAATGCTTTATCATGCGTAATTTTGGCAGCTGTCTCTGGAATTAAAGATATTTTGCTGTTGATCCAAGCCCCAACCTGTGGGCACAAGAGGGATGGTAACAAATCGTATTGAAAGACAGCGTTCTGTCAGCTCCTTCTATCAAGGATTTTATCCCTAATAAGTGCCTGGCCATTTTTCATGGTGAAAGCAGGAGGATGATACCGTAAGGTCGTACACAAAAGCCAGGCCTTTATGGATGTATATATGCTCAATTACAGTATCCCTTTGATTGCAGCAATTTCTAATCTTTCCATGTCACCTCCATTGTTGTTCTACCTTATAATCAATCATTTTATGTCTGATCATGTAGCGCTAGCTAGCTCAATCTGTGCCATACTCGCAGAAGCCTTCTGTTTCCCTCGCTGGTCTTAAATAGCAGCCCAAATTCTTTCTTTATTGCCTATGTCTATGTAAATCAGACAGATTTGTGAGTATAACTTAAAGCAGAATCTGACCTACTTTTAATGCTCTTCTGGAGTTAATTTTGTGAATTCCCAAGAATGAATCTATAAGGATATGTAGGCTTTACTTTCTAAAAGACTGGTCCAAACAAAAAAGTTGATTTTTGAAATAGGAACCAGCTGTTACTCTGCGAGTCTGTTCTGTCGTAGGGTATTTTGACTTGTATATTATTACATACAGTTCTTTCTTCTAAGCTGGAAATTCCTTCTGTCTTGCTGGTATGTATCCAAGCAAGTCCTTTCTCTTTGCCTCTCCACAGACCATTCTTTAAAACTCAGCTTGGCTTCTTGCAGTCTGCAGTTTCAGATAACACAATAACCATGTTCCAATGTATTAAACTTTTAACATCCTCAAGATTCAATTAATCTTATCTTTACAACTCCCAATTACAGGCACTAATTAAGTGAAGGTTGCATTGTAGACTGGGGATATTACATTAATCATCATCAGCCTTGTAGCCATAAATTAGTTCTTTCCCAATCCTTCAGCATTTTTCCCAGAAGGAATGGAATGTCTCATTTCCCTGTTTTAAGGGACATTAATCCCACAAAGGAGCTTTGGATCGGGATTAGTTTTATCACATTTATGTAAGTGATGAATGGTCTTTGTAAAATGAAAACTACTGGCTTTGTCCAAGACAAATGAAATTGAATTTTTTTTGATAATTATGCAATTTAAGGCACTGTCAAACTTTGGTCAGAGGATGTTGGGAGCACGTTACCATATTTATTATTTTATAAGATTAGGTGCTACATAGTGTTTTCCTTTAGATTTTTTTAAGCCATCAGTTTAAATCGGCTTAACATCTAAATCTTGAAGCATCCTCTGTATGATTTCTTTCCTTTGTTATCCTTTCTAACCTGCCAGATCACAGTAGGTGTATTTACTTTGATTTCAGACAAAAAGAATATGGGAAGTGACTTCTCTGTATTTTTCCTTACATTGTAGATAAACTTTTGACTTATAAATTGAGAAGTCTGAGCAAGGGAACTTGCTGAAAATCCTCTAAGATTGGGTGTATTTTCAGAGATCCTGCCATAAGCAGAGCAATGCTATCTACCTGTTGTTGAGATTGTCCAGTTGCCTTACTACAATATCCTGTTTTCAGCTTGTTATAATGAGAGGTGGTGATTTTTGACATCTTGAAAATAACAAAATAAAGTGTTCTTCATTACTCATACTGATCAAAAGTTAAAGCTGGTAATAAATGTCATTCTCACAAATGACATTTTGCAAAATTTTATGCGATTTTGACCAAAAATAATATCAAAGAGCCACATTTAATTTGACGTAGTATGTAAAAAGTAAGTTACAAAATTCCACTGACATTATTATGTGTCATCCTGTTAAAACAGTTGCCTCATTATGTCTTGAACCTGTAAAGTCTTAAACACCTCATTCTTACCTTTGTGAATACTGAGATAGTATAACTCAAAAGCAGTAAGGTAAGTCACAATTTATGAAAAAAAGCCCAGCCATTTGAAACTTTTCTCGTTTCTGTTAAAAAAGGTCAGACATGGCACCATTTCTGTAATCACCAGGAGCGTTTTTTGAGATTTTTTTTTTTTAAGTTGCTATTCTGAAAGCTATTACCGCACTTGTTCCTACCCTTTTAAAAAATTTCTTTCACTGTTTTTAGGTTGGAATATGTTATTATATTTCTTATGTATTAACTTTTTCCTAGGTATGCCATACCTCCAGAACATGGCAAGAGATTGGAACGGCTGGCAAAAGGTGAGCTTTGCTTCCTCCCTTGTTAGTGTTGTTTGGACAAATGCATGGGTACATCCTTAGTGAAACACGAGGCATTTGAGAGGAGAATCCCACCCTTGATGGTAACTGGACACCCTGTAAGCTGCCACCCACCCTCGGTGAGAGCAGGGAGCACAGAGTCCGGCGCTCCCTCTTTGGCACTTGTGCTGATTTCCAGTTGGTAACGCTGGAAGCTTCAGGGAAGATGATTGACTGCAGAAATGCGTATTTTTTAATTTGTTGATGTTGTGTTAGTTGGTTTTTTTGTTGTTGCTATTTCCATGCACTTGCAAATGTTCTAAGAGCTGCCCAGCTAAAAAAAGCTCCTGCCCCAAAATAATTGACTCAAAATCTACATGTTTCATCTTCAGTTTTAATGATTTAAATCTGTTGTTGAAGTTAGTGCAGCAGAAGCAGGCAGGAAAGTCTAGGAGACTGTATTCTGATGCAAAACAAAAATGTCTGATACAGTTCTTGCAGAAGGTAGACATTCATAGGATTGAAATTTCTTGGTGACCGGCTGACGTTCCATTGACTGTTTCATACTTCAGTAGAAAGGGGAGAGTGTTAAAGGGAGCGATCAATTGTGCAGCATAAATGTAGAAGAAACGGACGTAAACTTCCTAGGGCATGACAGTATTGTTTTCCTGGGTGCTAAAAGCCATGAACACTAAATAGAAGTAATATCGAAAGTTACTGCTTGAAAGCGCTGCATTTACTGCTTCAGGTCAGTACAATTTAGGTGAGTCATTTGTCAGGTTTTATAAAAGTTACCATTTCATCTATTGAAAAGCCAGTAAATTCAAACAATGCACATTATATAGAATCTGGAATATCACACCAGATTCTGAAGTAAGCAATGTTGCATAAGTCTCTTGCTGTTTGTCACTTATTTCTACTGATGGTCAAGTTTTGAGGCTTATTCATGGTTGGCAATGTGGAAACCAGAGCAAATTCCCAATGATCTGGTTTTTATTTTGAGCCTGGTTTTTGCTTTTGCTTTGTAGCTTATGAAAGTTGGAGTTGGGAGGCGTTTTGAAATGGCAGTGAAGCAGTACCACTTCCTAGGCATTCTCCCTATCTTGTGTGTCAGTGGTCTATACTGTGAAGAAGTTCAGTATGGAGAAATGAGTGTGCAATTAATATGGAAAATGAATAGCTGAGCTGTAAATGGGCTCACTGGGAGAGTTGTGGAGCCCATGGAGAGAATGTTAATGTGTTGCCATGTTATTGGTGCTAATCACTTAAAATGTGCTTCTTTATTAGTAGCTTTAATGAGAGCCACTTAAACTGTGCATTAAAAAGAGGAACTGCAGAGAGGGACGACAGACTGGGTAGCAGGCAGTCATAATTTTAATTGAAAAGCTTTTAGTAAAAAAAATATAAGAAAACCAGGAATCCAGTAATCCATTGCACTTTCTGATACCCCTTCCATTATGTCCCATCAATTAGTTTTGTTTTCAGAGCTTGGGTTATTTTTTTCCCAAATGGTGGTGTTTTTTTAATCCCTGCAAGCCGTAATTTGTTGATTGAATCACCTACTTGCAGTGGAATGCGCAGTCTTGAACACAACGCTGTTACATTGGTAAGTCCAAAAAGATAAAGGGCAGGAGACCAGAGAGCTGACAAATTTGAGTAGTCTTATTTTAGGGAGACGTTTAATGAGACAGCTGAACTGATCTAATAGCCAAAAGGCAAAGTCTCTCTATTTCCCCTGCTCCTGGCTGTGTATGGGTTTTTCCCCCGCTTCTGGTAGTTCTGTGATTTGCACGACTCTTTGCTGAGCTGAATCAACCTAGTAAATGGTCAAAAAGTTCTTCACTTTTTTTTTGTTAGGTTAGTTTTGGGATGGTTTATCCAGTTGAATTGCCTCAGTGAGGAGTTTGATGAACACTAGAGCAAATGTAAGGGAGTTACGGTGGCAGAATTCTTGCTTGTTTGCAAAGAACAGTTAGGCTGGCTCTGCTTCGTTACTGGATGGTACCTTGAATTTCTGGTGTTCCCCATCAGAATTCCCTCTGCGGGGTTGCAGAGAAACTAGCATAAAATGGTCATTTTTGTTCTGCAGTACAAAACTTGGAGTAGAAGAACTGAGCATATTAACATGTGTCTGGCTGATGTTTTGGGGAGGGAAGTGCTGACATCAAAGGGTTTATAAAGCCTTTAGCTCAATTTTAGTATTATTAATTACTGTGACTGGTTTTAATGACCCAGTTTGGATCTTGTAGCTGTGTTTGAACTTAAACTTCATATACTAAGAGATTCTGTCTGTGTGGGATCATACTGTCTGCCGGACTCATGGGTGACTGCTGTGGCCAGTGAATGAGTGGCCCTCTTGCTGTATTACATTGTAATGGAGGTGGATATGTTTTGTTTAATTTCTTTCTTCAGACTGTACATTAACATTCGCATGCTTTTCTTTCTTTCTTTCTTTAGGGTGGTATGTAGGGCAGAATGGTCTGGAATCTTATGGGTTGTCTTACTTTCCCAGGTATATAAGATAGATGCCCGTAAGAGAAGGTATAAATAGGGCATAGCAGTATTTGGAGTAGACCGTGCATGCTTGTGAGTTTTGCTTTATCCGTGTTCCGAAGAAAGGTGGCTCAGGGGATAGGATGCTTGCCAAAACGTGGGAGCCCCAGGTTCTGTTTTTTACTCTGCCAGGGTTTTACTGAGATTTTGCCCAAGTTGTTTATTCCCAGATGCATAAGAATATTTAGATGCTAAATCTCAACTTGAGTGGAATTTGGACTTATGTGCCTCAGTGTGCAAGTTTTTGTCACAACATTCATGTAGTACTTGTAAACAAAGAGGAGTGTCCTAATTTCTGATGTCTTCAGTTGTATATCTACTGCTTTGATCGGTATAAAGTATTTAGGCAGGTTTTCATTTCCTTAGCTTGTCTCTGCTAAATAATGGTGTGATATAATACTCCTGTAGTGATACTCCCCTTTTTAATGTCTCTACAGGATTTTTTCCAGGAAGCTCTCAGGGATGCGATGCTTTCCTCCGTCACAAGATGACTCTTATTTCGCCCTCAATCTTGAAGAAGTACGGCATTCCTTTTGACCGGGTACGTACGAAGATGCTTTGGAGACACTAGCAAGTTCTTGAGGTGCACAAAACACCGCACCCACCTTAGGAAAGCAATTCAGTGCAAGCAGCTGGGGAGCGGATTGCTTGATTTCTAAATGCATTATGATGCTAAATGTATCTTATCAGTTTAAATCCAGTGGCTGCTTATAAATGAGGATTTGTGGTTTGGCTAAGCCACTTTTCATAAAGTACTTTTAAAACTGTTCACTAGAACTAGCTAAAGCATTGTCAGTTTGTCAGTCAGGGAGTGTCTCCAGCTAGAGAAAGGTGATAGAGATGCAATGACTTATCAATAGGCAGCATAACCCATTGGTGATTCGTGGGATGCAGACTTAGGTTTTGTGCCAGATGCAGTAGGAACCCCCAGCTGGAGTTAGACATGCCGGTTCTCTGTTGTATAAGCATTCTTTGTGGACTAAGCTTTGCCAGTAAGGATCCATGAATCCCTTAAGTCCTTTTACTTGAAACACAGGGTCGTATTTATTTGGTATGATTGCTTTAATATGCTTATTCTTAAAAGTTTTCTAGAAAGAAGGAAATCTCCTCAGCCAAACGTGCTTACCAAGGATTTAGTATCTGGGCAGAATCAGTCAGGCTACTACTGCTACTGCGCGTTATCTGCATGCAGAGCTCTTGTCCTGCCAGAACAGTTAAGGACAATGTTTGAAGCTGTGACTCTGCCTGGGTGAGGGGTGGGAGAAGGGGGATTGAGGTTGAGGTAGCAGGACTGTAACTCCAGTGGAGAATATCAAAGAATGCTAGATTCAAACTGATTTGGTCCTTCCCCATTCCCTTTGCGTCATCAGCTCTAGGTGTTTTGCTAGAGTTAGTGCACCTGAGACAAAAATGTAGCACCTCTTTGATGAGCCTACTGATTCTTTGAGACGGAAAAAAAAAAATCTTGGCTCTTTTATAGCATAAAAACTATGAATTCATTCGATTTACTGCTCCAGAGACTGTTTCATTTTTCCTGGTGGAAGGCTGTGATGAATGAAATTTGAAGTGTCATCATCTGGCTTGTCAGATGAGCTTGCTGTCAGTGCAGGGGAGACGCGTGAAGCAATGTGGTGCTTATGGTTCAACATCAGCAGCTAGACCTGACCTAGTTTGCACATGATGGTCGATATTAAATTGTTCATAGAGATCAACAAACCATTTTTCTTGTAATCTATCCGTGGAACCTAATTCCCAGGTATGAAAACATGGATATCTGCTACACATGACTGAAAATAATAATGAAAATACCTAATTGTGGGATTAGAATTTTTTTTTTTTGGTAAGGATATTCACTTTACAAGTTTTGGGAGAGTAGATGGGTGGATTGGAATATGATGGTGATAGTTAATGCATAGCCATCCCTCGTGGGAGTGACTTTTGATAGGCAGTTAAAATGTTCTGTATCCCAACCACATTCAGAAAAGAGTACAAAATCTGTAGTCAGAGTGATCTGAAAATCTGTCTGTGCCTTCTCCTTATTTAATGGCCTGAATGGGACTTATTTGGTAAAGTAAAAAGAGTTTTCCTTCTGCTTCTGTATCAGTTGAATGCTGTATCTTTCTTCTTGTGGTGTTTTCCCTATGAAGTTGTGCAGCCAGAAGCCATAGGGGATATAATAATTTCATGAACAGAGCCTAAAAAGTGATCCCTGCTTATCTAAAGATGATGCTGAAAATACTAATAAAAAGGGACCTCTTTGTACATACTAGGCGCTCTAAGTGAGGTTTGCTCTGCGATCCTCCAGTGACATGCTGCTCCTGCAGAATGGAGGAGGGTAGGAAATGGGAATTAGTTTCTGGCTCTTCATTCAAGCAGTATATTTGGGCAGTACTCTTGTCTCTGAGTTCAGAATGTAAAGGAAATCTTAAACCAATATTTGTGCAGGACTCCAAATGTTTGAATTTTGTAGATGGGCATGTTTTCCTCTAGTGTAATATATTTTTATGTGTTTGCTTTTCCATGTATCTGAGGAAAGTCACATTGACTAGTAATTATATACTAAGTGATTTCTGATCAATAACCAAGCCAAAATAGCAAGAGAGTTTGTAAAACGGCAGTAGAGGAAAGCTTTCTTTCCAAATTTATCCTAAATCAGCTTTACTAGGCTATATAATAATAGGGATAGCACACAAAATGGCTTAAATTAGGGTGCTTTTAATTTGTTGCCTGGTAAAGAGACTTTTCCGCTTAGCTAGGCTTCCTTCCCACTATGAACCTTTTGATTTGTGACATGAGGGTTATTTGCAGATTCCTGCCTAGCATCTCTTCCATACTAAGTATGTACAGAAACCCTTAAAATAAGGGCTGCCTGTCCTGAGCTAAGAATCGGATGTTGTCTCAGAATTTTTTTCAGAAGCAGGAGAGACCAGGGTACATATAGGGGACAATATTATTTTCAAAACCAAGCTTCATTTTTTATAGAAAGGGGAATTATTAACATCCTAAGTGAAGAAATATAACTCCTAATGCTGACTTTCAGAATGTGGGGGGGAAATTATGCTTTCTGTGATAGCTTCTTTCTTCTCTATGGCACGCTCTGGAAGGACATTTTAAATGTAAAAGGGAGGAGATCTCTTTGGTCTGAGCAGCCTAAATCTGAATAACTCCTATCCTGAAATAGTAGCTTTTGAAGGAGGATCACTATTTTTCAGGGACCGTGAACATGTGTCATTTTCTTTAGAAACAGAGATAGGACCCCTTCATCTATATTCTTGGCAGACTTCAATGGAGTGAATAGGCACGCATTTATAAATCTCTGTAATGGTATTTACTTCTGGAAAAAAGAAAGGCAGATCAATACTAGGGCTTTTTAATAATTAAAAATGTGTATTTCTGTAATCTCCTATTGATTTCTCCATTTATTCTGCAAGAGCTTGCAGAAGTCAGTAAATTTAGGGCTTTCTCCGTGAGTGGCAGTTTGTGCTGGCTTTCCTTCAATAGTTATTACTTTTCTGCATGGCCTATCCATCATCTTGAGTGCTTTCTAATTTATTGTAGGGATAATGTTGACAGCAGTGACATGGAGGACATAGACTGTGGGCTTGAAATGAAGACACCAGGATGTAGATTTCCTGACAGAAACATAATCTTTCCGTCTTCTGAAGTTAGCAATCTCCCGCTCCGCTTTGATTTATGGAAGGGCTGGGTGGGAGAGCGCTCCACGAAGCTGGGTGCAGGCCTCTCATCCGGAAATACTGCAAGAGCTTCTTGCCTTATGATACAAGCTTTTATTCTTTTATTCTTTTTCTTTTATCCTGATAATGTTAATAGCAGTGGCAAGTTTAGGTGCTGGTCCAGCCTAGGGGGTGAGCTTCAGTTAATTTACCTTTTGTTATTTGGGCCCATTCTTGCGTTAAGAGTCATAAGTTCTTTGAATTCGCTGTAGGCTCTAGCGGGCTCTGCTGTGAGTTACTACCGATGGGAAATAATCCAAGTGTAGTTGTTTGTCGGGTGACTGCTTGTTATGAAAGGTTTGTCAGCACTTCTGGGTTAAAAAGACTAGGAAAGAGGCAAAATTTGACTTTGCCTGATCTGTAAGAGGGAGGTGCTGTCATGTGCTTCTGTAAGCCGGAGAGCTGGAACTGGAAGGATTGCTGTAAGAGCACTGTATCGCTGCCAGTTATTTTTATGATATATGCTAGTACTCTAACAATCAGATTACTCTTTCCCCAACATCGTCTCCTCTCCGTAAGTTTTAAAAAGAGGCTTTTCTAGAAGAGGCAGGAATTGATTAGCTTGATTACAGCTATCATCTGCAGAGTTTTTAAACTTATTCAACCTCCTTACGTGAATAATGTCCATAGTGCTTACTGCTGTTTTAATTATACTTAAGTAGAAAAACCGTGGGCTGTAATTTTTAGGTTACTTGATTTACAGGTGAACAAATGGGAATAAGACTTAATATGTAAGGGTAGGGAGGTACATACAGTGAAAGGTAGCACCCTGCGACTGAGAGCACGTGTTAGGGAGGGAAATCCGGTTTACCTGGGTCCGCTAACCTGGTGGTGGGAATACACATTTGGACTTGCCATCAGCTAAAGTGATCATGATCTAAAGATTTGTTGGTCTTTTGGGATGCTGCAGCCTGGGACCCTGTTTGTAAATGCAGCCTGCGAGTCGGAGAAGAATTCAGACCTTTTGACCGCTTCCGTCCTTTGCACTGTCTTTTTCTCCGTGATAGAATTACTGCAGTATTTCTGCAATTACAGGAAATGGATCTAACTTTAGCCAAGAGTTGGCAACGTCTTTTCAGTGAGTTTTGTTGGTTTTTTAATAGGTCTCTGTTCTCAAACTGCTATGTCAACTGATCTGCAGGGTATCTCTTCCTATTATTTTTGTTTTTCAGATCACCCAGGAAGCTGGAGAATTTATGATTACATTTCCTTATGGTTACCATGCTGGCTTCAATCACGGCTTCAACTGTGCTGAGTCTACCAACTTTGCCACTTTGCGGTGGATCGACTACGGAAAAATGGCAACCCAAGTAGGTGTCTGTTTGGATGAGGAGTTGCTTAAAACCACTAGCTGGTTAAATACAAACATGTGAGTGGGAGACTTGCCTTTTAGAACAAAACTGAAAATGCCATTGCTCTGAGAACGTGCTCTCTCAGCTAGTGATTGCAACTGAAGTCATACATTTGAGTTTGTTCTGGAATTAAAGGACCAATAAGAAAAATCTAAAGCTTCAAGAGGCCTCAGATCAGTTTTACGTGTCTTAAATTTAAAAACAGTTAAGAAAACTTGATTCGAAAATTTTAAAAATCATGTTTGTCTGCTGTGACCTTGTATACCAGGTTTATCTGTAGCAAATGGTCATGGTTATACACCCCAGAAAATGAGGTTTATCATGTAAATTCTGACAGACCCTTAACTACAGCAGTGCCAGCAGGCACCACTCTAATATTAAAAGCAATTTTGGACTCAGCCATGTGTTCACAAACAAGTGACATTTGGGAAGTGCAGTTTTAGATTGAGCCTCCATGCTTACATTGTTAAGCAGCGTAGCGTGAAATTACTGAACAAGCAGCACAGAGAGCTCTGAGCAGATCTGGGGAGAGAAAGTTGAAGTGTGGAAGGAGACGCCCAATTTATTTCCATTGCACTCAGTGACACTTGTCTGTTCTCAGATTCCCTTTTAATACTACCTAAACCATGCATTGCATACATGTTAATTAACCCTTTGATACCTTAGTAGCAGCTTCCAGATGAGGTATGAATGCTGTTACACTGTAAGGGCAAAAGGTTTGCTTAAATCCCATTTGAAGTTAAACAGGGACTTAATGAAATATCAGCTGACTGTGTACACTCAAGCTACCTGCACATTTGCAGAGAGAGAATTTGTGGAGAGAGAAATCCTGGAATATGTGTTTTCTTTTTCTTTTTCTTTTTTTTTTTCCCCTTGTTAACTACCTCAGGTTTACTAAATTTAAAAAATGGCTATATTGATTTCTCTGCTCTCAGGCACAATTAGATTATACTTGCCTACATCAGAGCAGTTTTTGCTCATGTCATGTTCTCATTTATAAAGTTCTCATCTATAGAGTTCTTGGAAACTCTTGACCGGGTGGCACGCTGCAAGTACATGCTGTTACTTCATTGGATCTGGTTGCCTTTCCTCAGGTTAGCAACAGGGCTATCTTGTCCTACCGATACTCAGGAGACTGGTGACAAGCCGAGGTTCAAAATTAGTCAGTTGTAACGTTGTCCTGAACATTATTCTGGGGATTAGATTTGGATTCTGCTCTACCCAGACCTATGAGTACAATGATATATGTCAATGGCAGAGAGTAAGAGAGCGCTCACAGAGGAAGGTAACGGCTTACCTTAGAAAAACACAGATAGAGCAGTGCTAATTGCCTGCCGGAGAGATGAAATGTTCTGTTAACCACAATGGAACCTGCCTAGACTGTAAAAATACATTATAACTGAAGTGAAGTTTAATGATCAGCGTCTTAGAAACTGGTTCTGCTGTAATTGTAGAACAAGCATCAGCGTTAGCAGAAAATCAACACTTCAGCAATGGCTGCAGAGTTGTGCAGGGAACTAGTTGCGGATAAATGTATCTTGTATCTGTGCAAACCTGTGGCAAGGATGAACAGATGCTTAAAAATGCATTTGGAAATTGGGTTAGTGAGCAGTCAAGTGAATAAACTAGTTGTCCTGCTCAGTTCAAAGCTTTTTAAGAACCCAGTGGAGAGGTTTTGGAGTCTCTTTCAGAACTGCTTAGGAGAGCTGGTATAAAAGACCTGGAAGGGTATGATTATGTGTCTAATGGTAACCTAGGGAGTGGTAACAAGCATCACATCTTTAGATGCGAGTTGTAACCATGTCTGACAAGTAGCCTGCTACCATATCAGCATCCTGACCGAAAGGTCTCTTCCTAGCTAAGCACAGAGCTTAGCTTCCTAGCTAAGCTTCTAGCTAAGCACAGAGCCAATGCACAGAGATAAATTTGTGTCTTCATCTGTGTCAGATGCCTCCTGTATCTGTCCCAGGCTCAGGTGGGAAATCTGATAGCTGATGATTTTTGGCGTATAGGTTACCACAAATGTTCAGCAGTATTCTCCGATTTTTCCTGTAGGTTTGCCCTGGTCTTGTTTCAGCTTTTTAGTCGTAACAGGGGCTTGGCTCTGAAGTCTGATTTGCTCATCTTTCTGGTGATTGCTTCTCTGGCCTCAGTGCTCAGTACTGATATGTGACGGACAAGATTTGTGTCACCTCTCATGATGTCAGTAAATCCTCAGGACTGGTTGCTCTCTGGTCTTAGTAAAAGTCAGTCTTTTAAGATTGAGAGGAAGGGTATAACATTCTCCTTTACTTCATGTCGCTAATTATATGGTGGTGCACCACTGGGAAATAGCTATCTTGCCTACAGCTGGAGATCGTGCCCGGAAGTATAAGAATTAACAGCTCTTTAACTGTTATCCCATTTACTGTCGATGTAAATGCCTCCATCTGTCCTCAAGGAACCTTGCGTTGCTACTGACTTCTTCCCATCAAGGTGACTTTGAGACCAACCACAGTTTGCCTGTTCCACTTAATCTATGTGAAAAGCTGTGGCTGAATAGCACATCTGGCTGTTACTTGTCTATGAGTGGGAGAGAGACCTTCAGTTAATCTTAGGGCTTCCGTAGATAGTCCTGGGGTGCTGTCACTAGGTCTTTCCAAATACTTAATGGTAATCCATTTCAGCACTCCTTGCTATGATGCATGGGGAGGTCAAACTCTGGCAGGAAATGCTGTTAAGGCAGTCCTATCTGACTAACATGGGTATCAGTCTGTTACAGTGTGCCAAGTAAAACATAGATCCAGAATAAATGAGTTGAAGGGTTTTTCTTAGCGTTTGGGACTGACACAATATTCCAGGAGTCAGTCTGTAATCTGAATTCTCTGCAGTAGACCTTAGCATTACTGATTTAAAGAATTCAGCGGAGTAGAGATGGTTTTATTTTCATATGTTGTGGTTAATGTTTACCTGCAAAAGCTGAGCCTAAAAAATACAGAGAAATATTTTGCTTCCTACTTCCATCATTGGAGTTCTTCAGGCATTAGTCTTCCATCCTTTTTCATGTTTTTTTTTCTGTTCGGTTGTCAAAGAAGGCCTGATGAATGGAAGGCAGTGAATGATAATTTTCATTCCCTACCATTACTTTTTTTTTTCTTTTAATTTTGCAGTTCTTTCTGCATTGCTGCTGCTTTGCTTTACTCTGTTTCTGAAACTTCTTGGATGCACCCATCAATAGACTTCTGGGAGGATCTTGCTTAGTCCAAACATAGCCAATAACCCTTTTAAAGCCTTTTAAAGTCAAGTGTTTTAGTAAAGGGTCCCTCCTGAAGTCAGAGTGGCCTATAAGTACCCCCTATTCAAAAAGGCACTTTCAGTGTGTAATTTTATAAGAAATTTAAGTTTACCACACAGGTCAGCTTTTCTATTTCTTTTGCAAACCGGACTGGAAATAAGTGGATAAGAGGGGAACAATTTCTTGCACTTTCCTTTATATTAATAGCAGGCACTCCTGAATGATAACATCTGTGTTACTATAGGTTGACATTTTCCTGCGTTCTTTTTATCTCCTGTTTACTCCAGAGATAGTGCTGGAATTATCTATCTCAGTATAAAATGGGGTCAAGTTGCCCTGCCTGCCCAAATCCTGCATTTTGTTCTGAAATAAGTAGCCTGCATCTCATCCGAGCTAAGACCTCCGCTCCAGCGCTGTTCAGTCCCGCTCTGCTGCTTAGTCATTTCTCTGGGGAGAAGGGGAAGGCGATAACTCTTCTGCTTTTCCTCTGCCCCAGGTTTTACAGGTTTATAGAGGTGTCTTCAGGAAAGGTGCCTTTTAGATGTCAGAGTATGTCTTTTACATAGCTTACTGCTTCTGAACCCTCTGCTGCCATTTTTTTTGTGCATGTAATATTGGAATAATGTATCTCAAACGTACATTTTAAGTATTCATAATTTAAAGGTTTTCTGGCATATAATTTTGCTTGTAAAATTGAAGCTTTCTTCTTTTTATTCTTCAGATGCTGGTAGGTTTTCTCTTAAAAGATGTGCTTATTTTCCAAGAAATAAAATTCATGGCATTTTGGCAGAAGTTGTTTGACAGTACTGTAAAATTTCTCTCTCAAATGGGGGAAATCAGAATTGTGTTTTTGCATTACTCTATATGTATGCCTTGACTGACTCTAGCTAGATACCTTTAAAACTTAGACTACTTAAACAAAAAAAGAAAAAAAAATCTTTGTAGTATGGAATAGCAATTCTTGAGTTTCTTTTTGCCGGACAGATTCAAAACTCAGCATTGCTGGGTTGGTATGTGGCCTACCCCTTCCAGATGTGCTGCCCTTGAAAAAGGGCCATGTGAGCCACTGTCATCTCAAATCCAGAATGAGTTATAAACTGTTCAGGACCTGATTCACCAAGCAAACAGGATGTCAGCAGTGACTCCAGGCAGCTCGCTGCTCAGTGCGTCCAAACACCGAGAGCATGGAAAGGGCAAGGATCTGTTTCAAAAGACTGGGCTTATTTATACTACTGAGCCTAATTTAGCTTTATAGGTATATAGGTAAGGTATAAACCATACTGTTGCTGACTTTTTGAGTGCTGCTTACTGGTTTGGCCGGCTCAGGGTGACTGTGCAGGAGCCTGGGCTGGAAGCGGCGAGGCGGTCGGGAGCGGAAAGCTGCCCCCAGCCCGCTGAATCCCGCTGTTGCGGGGTTGGCGCAGTCTCCTGTTCGCGCTCTGCCTCGCTAGCCCTGTGATTTATGGCGTTGAGGTGCTTGTGTGCTTTGGGGCCGCAGTAAATAGCGACGTGAAGAATGTGCTCCCTGCGGCTTATTCATTTGACGACTTTGTCACACAGGAGTCCCTGATAAAGTCTACCCGCCCCGATCGCTCATGTGTCAGAGCGGAGGCTCGGGGTCATCTGGCTTTCGGGATGCTGGTGTTGCAAGACCATCAAAAATCCCTTTTAGAAGCTGCCTTGGCGTTGTGCTTCCCCAGGCAGCTGGGGTTGCTCCATCGGGATTGCTTCCCGGGTGATGCCTCGGGGCTTAGATGTGAAGGCAGCAGGGCAGTCTTACGTTCCACCCACAAACAGTAGTGCTTTGCGTTTAAGAGTTGCAGAAATTCTCATGTTTGAACTCTTAAAAGGTAATGTAAAAGTGTGACGTAGCTGCGGATTCACATCAGACTTCCGTCGTCAGGTACCTTTCCTTTTTGACGTCCTCCACAGAAATTTCTTCGGCGTGCTGTAAGGTAGCATCCGTTACCCATTGAGGATGTTTTGAAAATACAGGCTACTTTTTATTACAGTGCTGTTAGAGTAGTTTCGTTGTGAACAGCCTCTTATTTTTAAGCTCCAGTTTCTCTAGAAGCTCTTCATTGGGTGCGTAGTTTTCACAGGGGTCTTGATTGTTGCGATGTTTTTTCTTTTAGGGTTGATATGCATCCTCCTGCCTCTTTTATGAATACATCCACTCTCCCTTGATTCTGAGTTGTAGCATTTGGAGATACAACAACTATATTTCAGCTTCCTAACCTTTTGAAAAATGTTAATAAAGAATACTTGTCATTACCAGGCCAGAGAGTTCCCCATAGTGTGCTAGAAGCAAATCTCAGATTGTTGTTTTCGTTGCCGGCACTTTGTTTTCCACAGAACATAATTATTCATGTTTCTACAAGCTGCCTATAGATTTTCCTAGTTGTACATGGGATACAAAATGATGGATTTTATTATTTCACCTACTGGTTTACAAGTGTGTAATACATTGCAGCGTTATTCATTCCTTTGAAAAAGGAAAACCTAAAAAGCAAATGATCAAGCAGGAGGGTAAAAGAATAACTATACTCACTTAGCACGAATTGCCTTGTGTGTCTGTCGCTTCGGAGCTGTAGAATTCACTAAGCCATGCATGCTTGGGCCAGCTGCTTGCTTAATGCACGGACACAGAGTGCTGACCTGCTAAAATGACACGCTTGCTGTGACAAAAGTGTTCGGTAGTTAGACTACTTTTGCTGAACTGCAAGTCTTATAAAGCAGAGGGATGAACAGTATGAGATAACCCCCAAATGATGTTCCCTGTAGACTTTTAGCAAGTGCTCATGGTGTAGTCTTATCCCTTGTACTGTGATGAGCCTGTCAGAACAGAGAGGAACTGGTATTTCACTGAATCTCTATTTCGTAGTGCTGCTGAGAAGATGAAATTGCCTCCTCTGTCTTTCTAGCTTTATATCAGACACACAACTCAGGAGCCTGTTGAGGTGATTCCCTGTGCTGCTCCCCTCCCCATGGTTGTGTTCGTCTTGCAGGACCAGCGAGTGCATATATTTGAGATAGATTCAGGAGCAGTTGGCGACCTTACAGGTGTAGTCTGCAGAATGGTAGAAGAAGAAAAAGAAAAAAGAATTCAGCAGAAGTTGCAAAATAGCTTTACAAAAACCCCCAAACAAACAAACAAACAAACCCAACAAAGCCTCAGTGCAACCCATCAGCAGAAACCTGGTGTGAGTTAGTGTGGGATATTACTGTATTTGCCTGATGTGAAGCACTTCACGTAGCATGCTATACTGTTTATTAAGCCAGAATGCTCTATTTCAAATGTTTCAGTGGGGTGTGGTAAATTTGACTCCCCTATTTGCCACTTACCCAACATTTCTGCCCACAAAAGTCTGCATGGCACGTCATGGAAGCGACTTATGGAAGAGAGCAAAGAGAAAGCGTGCCCTGCAGCCGAGGACCGGGGGAGTCCTTGGAAATCTTTGCCTAATTGTTTTGTTTATGAAACTCGGTAGAGGATTTCCAGTGGGTTTCCTAATGAACTGGTTTGTTGTTGAGACTTACTGCAATGCTTGTAATTACACTAGAAACAGGGGGTCAAGGCTCATCTTCCTTCCCACAAGCTTTCAACTACCAACCATTAAACACATAAATTATACATTTTGGGTTTTTTCCTTCCCTTCAAAGTTTAACTCCTAATTTGCTTGCAGAATACCTGTGCTTGCCCGCCACTCATCTTTCACTCAGGCACCTACTTGCAATTTATATGCCTTTGGCACTTGTGAAAGCTTGGACAGCCTTGAGTGTGTTGCTGTCTAGGGCCTGAGTGGAAATATACCTTCAGCTGAATGGAAGGAAAATGAACTGGAGCCCTGACCAGTTTGTTCTGCCATACTGGGTGAGTAGTAACTAGGTCTAAAGTAACATGTCTGGAGCTGGACTCCAAATTGGATAGCTGTTTACGAGTGTTATACTGGGAGGACTTGGTGTTTCTCCCAGGAGCCAAAGCTCTATACCTTGTCCTGGAAGTTTGCAGAGAGCAGCTTCGGAGTGTCATCTGCATTAGCAACATGTTTTCTTATGATAGAGTGAGAATTTCTAAGCCTCCCTTTGGATGTAACGTCATTTCTTTCCAAGTAACTTCCTTTTAGACTTTGTTGTTATGAAGAAGCAGATACAAAAGCTTTAAGTAATGGTTTTGGTCTTGCATTTAATGATGGTGCTGAAATACCTTCAATTTTGAGTATATTGTTTTGTTTTGTATTTAAACTTCCGTTAAGGCAAAGTGGGAGGTTAGTTGAATCTTAAAGAAGTGTGCATGCAGTGGGCCCTGATTTCATCTAAACATGAGGGTTTCTTTCCATGAGAACCAGAGGTGCTAATTTAAATACTTAATTTATGTAACTATTTCTACATAAGGAGAAAGGTTATTTTACATTAGCGTTCTATATGTTATGGAACAGATGGAGTTCAGTTTAGTGTTAACAGCTAGGAAGTGAGGGAAAGAATCCTTAGGAAAATGATGCTGAAGGTTGAGGTTGAACGGGGCTGCATTTTCCGTATATCATTTCATTTTTGTTACTTCAGAGAGACAGTCTTTCCATTTGACTGTTTTATATATGCTTATTAGTATTTTATTAAAAAAAATCTGGCACACAAGATTATGGTAAGACTTTCAGTAGCCACAAGCTTCTCATTATCAGTCTTTGAGTTAGAATTGATGAGACAGGGTTGTTGGCATGGTCAGATATTTCACCGCAGTCTCTAGGTTTGAGTAGCAGATAATAAAATGACATGTAGGGGAAGAATGTTGTTTTAATATGTATGAAAAGTGTTTCAGTCTGTGCATCACAGTTCTTGCTGGGCAGTTAAACTGCTTCCTGAACTAAATCGGTTAGGTCTGCTATGTTGGGTTAAGGAACAGGGCCAAAGATTAGGATTTGACTTTTTTGGTCGTATTTAGATTTCAGGAATTCATTTTCTAGATGTTTCAGCAGGTTAGTCTGAATTCTGTGCCATTTGTAATGGGACAGAAGGAAGATGCACTGAATGGTTTGACTGGCCTTAAAGCTGGGATCCCCCAGTTATCCAGACATATTCCTTTATGGAATTTTTGCATGTGCTGTGACTTTGCATGTGCCAGTTGACTTTGCATGTTCTTATCCTGTATAAGTGCCTTTGAATCCTGCAAGAAGGATAACGAAGTCATTGGCTTATGGAAAATGAGGGATGGAGCTAGGAGAAGCCTTCAAAAGATAGATGCAAGCTCCTCTCATCTTGTTGCTGCTTTGGATCTCAAATTCCCTGTAACTGGAGATAGACGACAAACCCGAAAACTGTTTTTCTTCTATTCTTTTTTTATTCCCCTCTATTTTCCTTAGCACTTTGCAGTAGGTTTTGGAGATCCAGGTTAGGAATATTCTGCTGTTTGATCAGCCATGCCTTTCCTGAGCAGTTTGGTGTGGCAGTCTGGACACCAAACCGGGAAAGAGAGGAGAGATGCAAAAATGCTTGGTTAGATCTCTGAGATCCTTGGTACTGTTACTGTAAATTTTCCAGCTGTCATTTTGACGTGACAGGCATATCCTTCATGTTGTCATTAAGTCATGGTCTGTGCTTTTGGTGACTGTGTCACTCCTGAATCTTTCAGGAGGCCTAAAACTACTATGAATTGAATGGGAAGGAAATCTGCAGTAGGAATTCTTTGAATACTTGAATGAGGGCTTTGTGGCTCGGTTTTGGCTCATGTAAAGGAAACAAGGTTTCATATCTCTCCTTAGTGCTGCTGTTTAAGTGTAGACTTGTTCATTTTATATTGTTGTTTCTACAAAGTTTAATAATACTGGAATATGAAGTGTTAGAATTCAGGAGGGGAGAAAGATATTCTGCAATGGAATTTAACCTGAGGTTTCTGTGTATTTTAGTTTTGGATTGCGATCTCTCATTACAGACTACTCTGCAGCTACCTTCAGTGAATTCTTGTTCTTATTTTTGACATACTTGTATTTTATAAATTGATGTTACCGCAGAGAAGTAGCGAGAGGGATGACCACCCACATCGTGTACAAGTGTTGCGTGCCTCTAGATTCCCCTGCCATCCCTGACGGACCGCCTGGCTCCAGCCCTAGAAATCCCGATGGCAGCCAAGGTCTTACCCAGTCTCTCTCCCTTCCTCCTCCCAGGAGAAACGGGGGGCTGGTGGCAGGGAGAGAAGACCAGGCTCGTTGACTTCTGCACTGGTGCGGTTTGACCTGTGCTTTCTGTCACGCTGTGGATAAAGAGAAATCCATTACAAACATTTGCGGGATCGATTCAGTTGTCACAAGCACTTCCATGCAGAGGCTTCTTGAAATATGTAAGGCAGCTCCGTAAGCAAGGCACGGATGAGGGAGGTGACTAGATTTTAAGCAAGAGGGGCCTGCCTTTCTGGTATAGTTACAAAACAAATAGTGTTTTATACCCAGAAGAGAAGTGTAAAGAGGAGCACTGAACAAGATCAATGCTGCTGTAACGCAAGGAGTCTGGTGGGCACCTGGTCTCTTAGCACCCTTCACCCTAATGGCTGGAGCATGATAGGTCCTGCGGTCCTGCTGCCACTTGGGATCTTGCAAAATACCTTTTCTCTCGTCACAGGCTCCCCTCTTCTCACCGTCTCTCACTTGTGTCTGAATTGTGTCCCCGTGAGCTACCTTCTGCAGAACTGGGGTAGGGAGAGACGGGAAGGGGGTGCAGGGGATAAGGTGTCTTACGAAATTCCTGCATTTATGGCCTCGATTAAATACTCTGAATATTTGTAAGAAGTACGGCTGTGTGTGAATGGAAATGGGGAAAGCACACGGAAATGGATGTTGTTGATAGGAAAATTGAGAGTTGCTATTTTTTGGCTGTTTTAAGGAACCTTCTAGCCTCCCTGTACCCCCAGACTCCTGCTGTGGTCTCCCCCCATTCTCCTCCCACCCTTGCACATGTGTGCATGCTCCCCTTTGCAGTGGTGCTGAGAGCATCCGCTGTAATAAGCAGGATCTTGCTGCTATGTCTGAGGGAAAGGTATGGAAAAAACCCTGGGCATTGTGGGAGCATGAATATGACACAACTGCAGCAGCTGAGGAAATATGACTGTAGGGTCCAGAAGAAGCCCCAAAGGAAAGAGGCTTTGTAAATTATTCATGCTTGCTAGTGTGAAAGCAATAAAATAAAATTGAAATTGAAATATAAACATACATCACGTTAGATTTGTGTGCAAAGAAAGGAGCTTGGCTACTGCAGGCTTTTGGTATTGTAGCCCACAGTGTCATTTCTCAGAGCAGCGAGCACGAGTAGCTCCTGCACAGCTCAGCGTGGGTTCTTGGTAGTCTTTATATACCCTAAACTTTTGTGCGACTCTTCAGCTGATGGTGGTTCTGCGGTGGTGGAGGCTGTGCTTGGGACCTTTAGACCCAGC
Source organism: Dromaius novaehollandiae (assembly GCF_036370855.1). NCBI lineage: Eukaryota > Metazoa > Chordata > Aves > Casuariiformes > Dromaiidae > Dromaius > Dromaius novaehollandiae. The sequence continues at coordinate 3,173,525 of NC_088122.1, read as the reverse complement.
TGACTCGGTGTTTGCTCTGCTTGATTTGAAGGAGCTGACATCTGTATGCTGCAGCGTGTTGGTTCCAAGTTAGGATCAGAAAGTGGAATATTCCTCTTCTGAGCCGTTTTTAATACTATGTGAAGGCGGAGAAGGTCAATCGCTGTAGCCCATGGATGATGTGTGCTGTGGGGTGCTCTTTGGTATGTAGTATACCAGGTGCTTTTAAAATTTCTTAAGGAAAAGCAATTGCAAATCTGCTCAGTACAAATCCCTTAAGCCAATATTGATGGAGGTGCTGGGAGAAGCTTCTGCCTGGCCAGGAATCTGAAGCATGGGTGCCATCTGTGTTTCTGCCGTTCTTTAGCCAAATTACATTTCCAGCCTTTCTTTCCCGCACTATTTTTCATTAAATGAATTGAATTTTCCTGAAAGTGCCTGGCCATAAATACTGCTTCCCACTCAGCACACACAGGTTATTACCGCTCTCCAAGTGGCTGCAGAGCAGAAGGTAGCCAGCGGTCTTTGCAAAATGAAAAACAGGAGTCGGGAGGGAAGTGGGATAGCTGAGAACTGTACAGAAGGAATCTTTCTTCTCTCTCTCTCTCTCTCTCTCTCTCTCTCTCTCTCTCTCTCTCTCTCTCTCTCTCTCAATGGTTTCTTAACTACAGCCATAAATCTTCTAATAATGGTAGTGAAAAAGGGAAGAAGAGAGGGGAGAAGCAAGTTTAATGTCATGCATTTCTGCTAAGAAACAGAACAGTTTCGAAAACGTGTGGAGGGGAGGGTGAAACAGCTTTAAAAAAAAAAAATAGCACTGGAAAGTGGCTCTAATTACCTCGTCCTCTAACTCAAAATTGAGAAGCAATTTAGTGCAAGTGCATACCAAATGATGCTTTGCACCTTAGAGCAGAGCTAAAAGCACGTCAGCCTTTCCACGCAAAGCGGTAGCTGCAACCCCCGTGAGACAAGTGGGTATTGGTGCACTTGCTTTGTCCTTTTCAATTCTCTGAATTCTTCCGAGTTGGAAGCTCCTAAGGAGAGAAGCTCGTGCAGTCTGGTGTTCCTGCCGGGGCGAGGCTCTCCCTGCAAGCCTCGCTCTCTTAGTTCTGTGCTTCGTCACAGCAAACACGCGTCCAGATAAAAATTCTGGTAGCTAGTCTTTTGCGTAGAGGTCTACGATGGTAAGGGTGTAATTACAGGGCCTAATTTTAATGAACACAAGCTAGTTGAAATTAATGGTACACATTTTCTCTGGCTTAGGGGTGTTTGGTTTAGATGTGGAACCTGGCTGCAGTTTTAGCCGTTTGTTTGTCTACGTAACCTTCCGTTGGTCTCCTGAAATGCAGGAGTAAAAATCATTTTTGGGGGCTGGGGCTTCCTGTGTCGATCACTGGAGGTACTCCATGAACAGTGCCAAAATTTTGCACTGATACTCTTTTGCTGCTTTAACTCCTTTATCAGGCTACTGGGGAGTCAAGTAGTTCTGGTGCTAATTGCTTATATAGAAAATGCTTAAGTTTCTCTTCTGAATTTGTCAAAAGTCTTCTCAGGGTACAGGTATCTTCTGTTAGTTGCAACATTATCAACTCGGAAAATTGAGAGCAGTCAGACCTGCAAGCTGGTTGGCTGTTTGCTTTTCTTGGCACACATCTGTATTTTTATTCTAGTCCGTTTTTGTGTGATCTCAGCTTCATGAATAACCTTATTGCCAAGCAGGCCTCTTGGCTATTAGCTGCATCCAGTGCCATGTGTGCATTCCTGCTTTTTTCTGATGATTCCTCCTCCTCCTCCTCCTCCCACCAATCCTCCCTTTTACCATCTTTTGTAAGTAACCTATTAATTTTTGATAGCTGGACACAGCTGAGTAGCCCTCATCCCTACATGCAAACAATCTCTTTTTGCCAGCAGCAAGCAGTTCTTAATTTTCGGTGTTGCAGTTTACGGGCTTGTGAAGGATTTATATGCAGCATCTTGATTTATAATTATGAAGTTTAACTGCTGTGGTCATTAGGTTAGGCTTTTGTTCCTTGAAGGCTTTTTCAGTTATGAAGCGGTATTAATCTCTTTTCAGCCTGAGAAACTCCGAAAGAGACTGGCTAATAGGGGCACCTAGGTTTCAGATCAAATTCAGACCTGATCTGTAGAGACCAAAATTATTACTAACAACTGTAAAAATGTAGTAGATGAGTATACAGTGTATTGGTTGCTAGAAAGGGGTAACTTGGTTGGTGGGCTTAGAGGGAGGAATAGAGGCTTCAGCTGCCCTCAGAGACTGGGGGGGCTCATGCTGTCTCTGGTTTTGCCAAGGGCAGATAGAGTTGATGCTTTCCGTCAGGCTGAAATAGCCACATATACATGATCATGGCTCCTACAGCCGCACAGGCCTTACAGAGAAAATCTGTAGAACATTGATTTGCCTCAGGAGAAAGGAAAGCTCAGCCGACGAGAAAGAAAAAAAAATATCTCTGGTCTGACATGGTGTTGGTGTCTGGAAATCTCTTGCAGTGTACTTGCCGCAAAGACATGGTGAAGATCTCCATGGATGTCTTTGTGAGGGTTCTGCAACCAGAACGTTACGATTTATGGAAGCAAGGGAAAGATATTACTGTCCTGGACCACATGAAACCCACAGCTCTGACTAGCCCAGAACTGGATGCCTGGAATGAGACGAAGGCTGATTTGAAGGCTAAATTGCTTCGCAGGTAAAAATAAATAAATAAACAGAAAGTGTAAATACATTTAAAAGGGTGGTAGAGCCACTGCTCTCTAGGCATTGTGTTTGATTTTAATTTCAGAACTTATGAAACTTGCATTAGAAAATTCTATTTTTTTGTTGTTGTTGTTAGCTAAGATTCTAAACCCTTTAATTCTCAGCTTGGAACAGTTCAAGCTCTTTTGCCCTCCACACTTGCTCCTGTAACTTCTCCTGTGTAACACGCTCACTCACTGTTCTTTTTCTTCTAAGTACTGTAGAAGCACACGTTCTTTGAAAGTAGGACGCTGTGTGCCCCCTTGCATCCCATCTTTTATTCTGTAAGACAAAAAAATCTATAGTAAACATTTATAGTTGCATTTATCAGAAAGTAGGAGGAAAAGAATTGCCAATTGCAAGAGGGGTTCCCGTGCATGCCTTTTCGTGCTTCCTTTTATCTCTGTGTTAATTTTCTGCAAGTTCATATATTGTACATGTTACAGTTTGCTTGCATTGAACGTTCGGCATGCTAACCTTTTACTGTTGGAATCTTGCTTCGTAGGATAGGAGATGAGGAAGAGGACAACAAACACCGGTATGTGACTTCCCTCATCTACTTAAATGACTATTTTTTTTCCTCCTCCTGTAAAGTTTCTTACCATATTAACTCTTAAAGTGTTCTTCTGGTTCAGTTAGTTCTTTGTTCCAGACTTTTAATGTCTGCTTCCTTTAAAGGGCACAGAAAATCTTCAGACATCAAGGTTTCTCACACTTCCTTTATCTTGTCTTTGCATGGTTTTCTGAGGTGACCTCTTGTGTCATTAGGGAGCCTTAACTATCTCATGCCCATTCTTGTTTTCCATTCATGAATGTATAGCCAATCTACTGAATAAACCTAGGCTAAGGAAGATGCTGCAGTGATGTGATACATGGATTATGGCTAAAGGTCACTGGAGCACGTAGTTAATAAAAAGCTGCTGCTGTTCTGAAAGGTGAAATCGGACTAGTGTGTTGTAGAAATGGGCTGCCAGTGGGAGAGAACTTTCCATCCCTCTCATGCTCTCTTGAAGAGGAAGACTTGTTATAAAGAGAAAATTGCATTATCATTGGGCTTTAATGCACCCAGAGAGCTGCAGAGTGTGTGCTCTTCTGTGTGCTCCCTTGCCCTTCCTTTTTGCATTATTCTCATTCCTACCCTGCCTATTACCCAAACACTTATTTCTTTCTGCTCTCATTTGGTGTTGTTGAATTTCTGATTTGAGTACTGGCAGTCTCTGGGAATTGTCCTACTTCATCTGCATGTCATATTCTGCTTGCAATTTTATTTCACATACGACTTCCTTGAAATCTAGGAACATGGTGTTAAATAGGCTTTAGGTTTCTGGTGCCATCTTTGACAGGGACTCCAAGTGACTGTTTAAAAACTACTGACCTAATAAATTGATGATAGTGGAGGCATTTAGGCATTATATCAAAGGCAAATGTGGCATATGCTCAGAGGAGTCTCTTTCTTTAGAACTGGTCTTTGTTCTTCGGGAGTTTTCTGTCACCTAGTCTTGTTCTGGGTCTGTCCTGTGCCTTGCGTTTTCCGTATGAAGTGATTTGTCCCTTACTTTACAAAATGCTGAAATGGGGAACGGGTATTCCCTGCTAAATGCATGCTCCTAAGGACATGATAAATGGAGTATTTTGTCAGATAATTGACCTCAGCAGTGTTGCTCCACTCCAGAGATTATCTTCCTAAAATATTTTCTTCTTTCCATAGTGAGCTTCAGGAAAAGCAGGGTGGTCTGAGATTCAGAAGCTGGGATTTTATGCTCTTTGGGCTGTGACCATCCAGTGGGTCCCTTAATGTCTTTCCTCCACATCTAGAAACTGGGAATCTTTTTACTTCCTAGGAATCCTAAAGATTATTTAGGTATATGTAATGTTTCCACATGTAAAGTACTGTATGAGTGTGTTGTTTTCCCATTTTAAGCCTAATGCTTATCTTTGAAGCCCCTCTGTTTCAATCTGAGCTACTGTAAAAGGCCCGTCTGCTCTTTTTTTCTTATCTGTTAGTTGTTTCCTAGATTATTTCAGTATTATCCTGAAGCAGCTTTCAAACTGTTGAATATAGATATTTCTTTGTTTGGTGACATCAGTTAGCCATAATCTCTGTCCCATGCTTATGTCTTGGAAAGACATAGTGTTACTTGAAGACTGACGTGCCTAAGCAGGATGGAGTTTACTGGGGGAATGGGATTCACCTCTGTCCAAACCTCTTCACAGTTCTATCTGCTTAAATTAAATCACTCTGTGGTCTGTTCTTCAAAGACAACAAACACTGCTTCTTGCCAGCTCTCTTGGAAAAAGCAGCTTTTAAACTCCGCAGAGAGCTATGTTCTTTTTTCTCTAAGGTCATTCATACTTGCTTACCTTGAAAAACTCAACTTTGTTTACTTTATGGCTTCAGCAAGAAACTGTTTTAGCCTAGTCCATAGTTTAGGCCAGTTCCCATACCAGAAATGGTTATTAATGGACAAAAATTATGTCAGATATGTAGCATCTTCTCTTCTGGAAATGTGCATGCTTCACCTTGTAGTTCTGGAAGCACAGTTTCTTTAAATGGATGTGCTCTCTCTCCCTCTGCTTGTTTTTCCTCAGCTTTAGAGTGAGGAGAAGAGCACTGTAAAAAGATCTTTACCAACTCTGAATATAAAGCTTTGTGATTTAATTTTTGTCCTACATTTCTAAACAACAGGAATAAAATATGCCCTTTACCAAATATAGCTTGTAACACTTGATTCTACTTCAGTGCATTCTTTTTCAACCATGGAAAGTTCTAAACACAAAAGTTTTATAGGTTCATCTTTCTTTTTTTTTCTTTTTTTCCTCCCTCCAGAAAAGGTGGTATGTTTTTTAGAATCTTGGTGAAGAGAAAAGTTGATCCTTCTGGGTTCAACTGTGTGTTCCTGCTAATGAATGTCTTGCAGGTGTGAATTTAACATCTATACTTGGAGGGCTACCATATGGTTAGAGTCTAGCAATTATAAATTACTGTGCATATGGATTAACTTTCTTTTCTATTAATCATTCATCTCAGGTTGAATTTTTTTTTCTTTCCTTCTTTGTTGGTTGCCTGATTAAGGACTCTTAACTTCATTGTACTCCAAATCTAATTAGCAGCTGAGTTTCTGGGCTCTGAGGATGTGAAGCTGAATTTCAGCTCTTGCAGAATTTTGGGCAGATGAACTGGAGTGCGGTGTCATTGCATTTTACAGTTTGTTACATGATGTTAGATGCAAGGGCATAGAACAGGGAGCCATATGGAAGATGCTGCTTTCAAAAAAAACCTCTCTATGCTAAAAATGGCAATAAAAATTGCAGCTTTCTGAATTTGTCTCCTTTTTCAAAAGAGAGCTTGTTAGGCTTAGACCCAGCATTCAAGGATCTATTTGACAGATCCATTAAAAAAAAAAAGAAACAAACAAAAAAACCCCCTCAAAATAAAATGTGGTTCCTAAACAAAAGAGATTATCCTGACTTCTGAATTTCCATTTGCCTCTGCACCATGGTTGCTGTAATCTCTTTGCTTTAGTGACATTGACTCTTTATAAAAAGAATAGTGTTACTATTAGGTTGTTAGTGTTAGATCATATTAATATGCCCTTTTTTTAGTTAGACTTCTTCATAGGCCTTGGACCCTGTGAATTACTACTAAAAAAATCACGGGCTGTCTATTGATTATGCTGTAAGTATTCATTATACTGTATTTTTAAGAACTGGCAGTGCTGGGTAGTGTTTGAGAGCTGGAACATGATGCTTTGCAGGCTTCCAGCAGTTTGCTGAAGGGATGCACATACAAAATGAAACAAAACTATGAAATGGAGGCAGAGGATGAAAGACAGACAAGTTTTCATATATATTTTGAAGTACAAGCAGAGCAGGTTTAAAATACAAATAAAATCATTTCAGCTACAGCTTACTGGCTTACATTAGTACTGGAGGAAAAGGCTCTTCAAGAAGCCAGGACAATTCATGGCTGCCGTGGAAGGATCTTAAATGCTGTGTTATGCAAGGTTCATCTGTTTCCTTTTAGATATCTGTTTTACTCTGTAGCCTAGTGTTAGCTACCTTGTGTTTTCTCTCCAAAGAAGATCCTTTTGTTTTCTATTCAACTCTTTAAGTCGGTGATCATTTTATATATTGAAGGCTGTTCTTTTGTGTCAAATCGCACTTCTGTCCTTCTAGGTCTCACAGAAAAAGAAGTCAACCCAGGAGACATAAAACAGAGGATCAGAAGTCTCTTGGGGATGTCATGGCTATTGAAACTGCCTTGGAAGATGTGAAAGTAAAAGAGGAACTGAAAAGAGGGACAGATCTAGAGGAAGAGGAGAGAAGCAAAGTGGCAGAGGGAGAAGGTGAGGGCCCTGCTCACTGAAGGGAGATTGCTTCAGTGAGGATCTGGGGCAAGCTATTTCTCTAAAACACATCTGTAAATAACTTGTCTAGTGTTGTTTATTTCTGTTGAAATATCAGCGGAGTCTTTCCCAATATTAAATCTGTGCTTACTGAAATACACCATCATTTACAGCAGCAATTGATTTTTTTCCTCTCTTTAAGAATTCAGTCCAAATAGCTTTCTTGGCTGGGCTTGGAAGTTCTGCCAAAACTATTACAGTTTTGTAAAAGTATATATTAGGGGAGAAATATTTCTAAATATTTCATAAAGAAACTAATAAATATAATTTGTGTCCTACTCTGAAAAGGCAAAATTTGAGTATTCCCTTCTGTAGTGAATCTTTACCCCTTTCCCTCCCCTCCTCCCCATTTCTTACAGAGGCTGTGGATAAAGTCAGCCTTAGGTTGTGTGGGATCCACAGCTGCTGCATGGGTAGAAGTTGCAGTTTGACTGAAAACTTTGTTTTTCCTCAAGTCTACAGTACTCTCTGTAGGAGGGAAGATTTTCAGCTTTCTTTGCATGGCTGAAGCTAACAGCAGTCCGCGACAAGGACTGGTCCCCACTCCTTTATATTTCTTGTGCAAAGAAGTTAGCACAGATTCCAAACTGTTCGGGAGAAGGTGAGTAGGAGTAGGAGCTGGAAATAGTGGCAGGGCTGTTTTTCACAGATCTGTTGCTAAATTTATGTGCAGCCTTTGATAAGTCACTTAACCTTTCTCTGCTCGTTGACACATCTGTGGAATGGACATAATATTTCTTTAATATTATAGGGCTGCCTTAGGAAATGATGTCTGTAAAATTCTTTGAAGCTGTTTGTTGGAACACGCCATAGAGCTAAATACACTTAAAGGCCTGTTGCAAAAACAGAGAATATCTTGGTTTTTGTTTTGTGTGCGATATCTTCCTAATAGGTATGTTTGATCTAGAGGCAGGACCTCCATCTTTCTAGGGACTCTTTTTGGGATGCTCTTTTCTTGACTCTGTATGAAACAGTGCAATTCCTGATGGCAGTAAGCTTTTCTTCTAATGTGCATGGCTAAGTGGTTGATATGTTTATGATACACTTACTTTTTGAGGTGCTTTGGAGTGTTTCACAAACTAGTTAATTCACTTTCATGTATTACATATCCTTTGTTTTGCATTTGGAGAAAAATGATGCAGCAAACTACTTAGAGAACCTTGGTCAGGGTCGTAGAGGAAATCTGTGGAAGCTCTGGGAAGAGAATTGAGGCCGTGATTCAGTTCGGTGATGTCTTAGCTAGGCAGCGGACTTTCTCCTTTCATGCAAGACAAGGACTTTGAAAAGTATTTCCATACAGAGCAGTAGCAGCACGGGGAGAACAGTTAGTTTCCATTGCCCTAGCTTGCAAGTGGCAGCAGTGTGTTAAACTGTATGCTCTTAACTCTTGTACAAATTTAACAGTTAATGCTTGTACTAAACAGCCCGAAAATGCTGATGTCCCTTGGGAGGCAGGAGGTAAGTGGCAAGGACAGATCTGAGATCCTTTGAATGGCAGAGAAAGAAGAAAAGCTCTGTTCTAGCTGGATAGGCTCTAAATCATACACTTAGACTTCATGTTAAAAACTCTTTAACTGCTTGCACGGGGGGGGACAAACTTATTTTCAGCACCACTGAAGAAAGCATTACTAGAACTAGACTGTTGGCACTGCAGTTTCGGAGGGGTCCAGTGCTCAGTGTGTCTGTTAGCAAATAGGCAGGTTTTTTAATGCAATGTAGCAGTTAAATACCACTGACTTTTCTAGTTTTCTGCATCCTACTGTCTGTATTACCTCTTGCAAGTGTCTTACAGTTTCAGTTTGAAAAATAAAATAGTTCATGTTTGGATGGCCCTGCTCATGGCAGTTTAGCTTTTCCTCTCCTTCCCTTCCTTTTGCTTTGGCTTTAGTTGGCTGGATTTCCTACTTATACCAGGAAAGATGACCTGGAGAAGGGGGAGGAAGAATGAGATTCTTAAGTAGTCATCGGTAGTTTCAAAGAAATAAGTCTTATGCTTCATGTTGGTTATTTGGACTAGCTGAGTATTAATACCTTGAGGTTTTAAGGATTTCTCACCCAGCTACCTTACAGTGTTTTCTTTTGTTTTTTATGACTAAATTTTATATTCATAATTTATTAGGTTGGTATTAATTCATTTAGAATTTCTCAGCAGGTTGCCTTGGGACTTGAAATTAAAGAGGTGAGTTTTCAAGCTCTGCTCTTCTCCGAGTGTGCTAAGCTGCATAAATACATCCCGTGAGTCAGCAGGTGCTACCTGCTGTGCCGCGCGTCTGCAGAGTCCTGCAGAGCTGGGCCACAAGCCCCTATCTCTCACAGGAGAATTCTTTTTTTATAATATGAAGAGAAGCAATGAGATGCTTAACTGCAAAGTTGCCCGTTACTTTCCACCACATTTCATTAATGTCATTCCCACGTATCCTTTTAGTGTTGCCATTGCAAACTAAGTACGTAATTGCATGAACTGGTACTGTGCTCAAGACGCCGGTAAACCAGAACTGAAAACTTCAAGTTTGTGCCAAAAGTCTGTTTCTGCTGGTACCTGTATGTAATAGCAAATGGGTGCATAACTGATTTTTAGATGACCGTTTGCTCCGTGAGCATTTTACTTGAGGCAGGATCTCAAGAATTAGCCATCTGTCAAGTGGCACACCTCTCTGACCTCTTCCCTTTGTTTTCTCCCGTGCTGCTTAAGCAGGCAATGTAAAGTCATTAAGAGGTGAGAAGGTCTAATGTGATGGAGAGAGTGTCACAAAACAATGTCATAGCCTAAGAGTTCGTCCTGGAAACTGTTTCTGGACTTTTTAGCGTTGTGTAGAAAAAACAGCCCTTTCAGAAATCTTCTAGAAGTCACTGTGTCCCTCCACACACACATGTAATGTGTTCTATGAAGTGCTAATATTAACCGAGTGGACACAACCCCTAGAAGCAAATGGAAGGTTTTTTCCTGCCACTTTTGCTTTCTGCTCTTGCATCGGTCATGTTAGCATATTCTGTTAGCGTAGGTAATATATAGGCTATAAACCCTGGGCATGTAGGGATTGCTTTAGGGTAGTATTCTCTTCCTAGAGGTAACAAAATGCTGCTGAAAGCGAAAATGTTAACCCCTGCTAACCTACTGTATTTATTTAGACATAAAGATCCCTTTCCTTCCTAGAGGTCTTCATGATAGCCAGATGGGGCCTTCAGATCTCACTTCACTTTTTCCTGGCTTCTGATTTTACAGATAATCTTGCAAACTACTTCTTTCATCTTAATGCAAAAACTTTTAAACAAAGTTGTGTATGCCAGCTGCTGTCAGGCCCATTTAGAAGTCAGCAAGGCTGGTGAACGGCATTTGTTTTGTTGTTGGGTAGAGAATTCTCTCAGTGTATAGAGAGTAAATGTGATCTGGTTTTGTGAGACTGGGGAGCAATCCAATTTGACTTCATTCAATGTGTTTGTTTCTCTAAGGAAATTCAATATTCCTTTCTTTGTGACAGAACAAACCAGTTTATCTGAGGGACTGCCTACATAAGTACAGTAGCTGTTTGGGCTGGACTTGTTGCCATTCTTATAAATTAGTTTAAATAAAGTCATCAGAACAGACTTCTGGGCAACGTCCAGGTTCAGGTGTCCACTAGAAGATTTCCTCAGGGATTTCAGCACTTCATCTCATTGTGGGATTATTCTCCTTGTCCTTTCACCCCTTTCCTTTCACACCTTCAGACATCACATTAATGTGTGATGGCCTATCTGATTTTCTGTTTGCTGAGTTTGGCTGCTAGGCTTTGGTTTAATCCTTCCTGGAAGAGTCTGAGGAGGCTGGGGTTGGTAAATCTTTGTGATTAGGGTGAACAGCCTTTCTCTGTCTTCCTCCCCTCACCATCCTATTAGTGAGGAAGTGACCTTTTGGAGCAGAGTCATCTCGTCATAGCATCTGCAGGTGGAAAACAATCTCTTATGAAACAAATTGAGTGCTGGCATCTGTCTGTGGAGCATCTATTATTTACTTTCCTTTGAGTGAGCTGATAACTTTATTCATGAAGGGGGGAAAGGGTGGGCAAAGGGAACATACATCACTGTAGCGGGAATGAGGCAAGCAGTGAAGGCATCTCCTGTCCTGACCTAGAGACACTCACTCGAGGGCCAATAGGAATTTGACTTACGACTGTCGTGGGATGCTCTAAAATCAGACTGTTTGGATCCTTCAGCAGAGTTAGGTTGGGAAGGGAGGTGGGGAAGGCTTTTCTGGGTGGTTTCTGCCTCTGTGGAAATGTCTGTCTGTTCAAGGAGCGTTTTTCCTTTTGCAGCCGTGTAAGAGAGCTGCGGCTCTTCGCAGATGAAACGAATGGTAGTGAGCCAGGAGGAAAGAAGGATGAATGGAGCAAGTGTATGGAAAGCGTATCTCAGTAACCAGTATTTGCATGATGTTTGTAATAGACTTGCTTCAATACTTGATTCATGCTTTAAAAGAAATCTTTTGGTAGTAATGATTCAGATATCTTTGTTCTTCATTTCCCAGGGCTGTTGATTGCGCTGACACACAATAATGCTGAGATAAGTTATGCTTGTGCATAGAGAGAGAGGTCTGGAGGTCAGAGCAAACCAGTTCTATAGAAACCTTGAAATATGGATACAGTACTCATTTCAGATTTTGCCAAGCACAAGACTAGCCTTTCTTTTTGTGTAACAATGACTTTTTTTTAAACTAAGGTCTTTGAAGGGAGAGGTTCTAGAGCTGCATGTTACTTTATTGTGTGGGTTTAATGGAAGAAAGGACAAACAGGTATATTTGGCAGCTTAGGTTTTTGTCCAAGTGTAAAAGAGCAAGTAAGTTGTCTAGGTGCAGAAATGCATGCCTTGATTGGTGCTCGTCCTTGAAGGAGGAGGATTTCTGGCATGAGTGCATCGTGTTCTGATAACTTGCCCTTTCCCTACTGAAGAGGGAAAGCTGGAGGATATTGAGGTGCTTTGCTTTGTTTAATCTTCTAGTCAGTTGCTGTTGGCTGTGTAAATTAGGCACTTGAATTGGGGACTGTGAATTACTCGCACAGGATCATTTTTGTTCAGGGTCCTGATTGGTTTTGTCCAAGTCAGGGCTGATGTAATATATTACATGTCTTGTTGCACCCTGTCCAGTTTCTAGGGGATAGATATTTTCTCTCACAGGCGACATTCATTTTAGCAGCCTTTCTAGTCTAGCCAAGAATTAAACAGTCCATAGAAAAGACACGAGCCTTTTATTTCTAAAGTAGCCTGCTCCAAGTCAGCGCTGAGGTGCAGTTGAAGGTATCTACAGCCTTCAGTTTGCCTCTTTGAATGGACAAATAGGACCATGATGTAACATGTTAGCCCAGCATGGAGCTTTTTGGTAAAAGGGGAAGAGTATTAAATCCCCAGAAATCTTGGCGTGGAAATTAAATGTTGCCTATTTCTTGAAACAGGTGACTGCAAAGTAAAGGCCCGTCCTCCGAAAGTAAAAGGTGAAAGGAAGAGGAAGCATCTTCTCCATCAACACCAGCACCATCTGCAAGCACCTCAGCCTCCTCTGCAGCAGCAGCAGCAGCCACCACTCCCAATGCCACCAGCTGCATCACAACAGCAACTGGCAGAAGAGGAGGCAGCAGCAGCACGGCCACTGACATCCACAGTAGTGCCCACGTCATCCACAGCAGAGAAGAGCTTGCCCCCAGCTCCCCTGAATGTTATCCAACCCTCAGAGGCACCAGTGGAGGAAGAAGAGTTTAAACCTCGGCCCATCATTCCCATGCTTTATGTGGTTCCACGGACCAAAAAGGTGGTGTTTGACAAAGAGCGCATGTCCTGCCAGCAGGCATTTGAGCAGTTTGCCACACAAAAGAGTCCCGGATGGCGGGAACAGACTGTCCCTTTGGAAATTCCTGTGAAGGAGGAGGAGAATGCAGAAGCAGAAAATGCAGAGGTTGCTACAGCGGTCAGTGGTTTACAGGTATGCATGAGCAAGGAAGCAACTATGAGATTTGCTCATTTTAAGTAGCCAGTTGAGCACCAAACTTGGAATGACCAGGATTGCTAAATTGTGCCAGAGCCTCTAGTGGGACTGTGCACTGTGTTGAACCTTAGAGCGTTTTCCAAGAAGAGATACTATTCTCTCACAGTATAGTCCACGTAGGTCATTGCATTGGTGTTAGCTTATTTATCAAACTCATTATTTTCTTCAAAGTTAAAATAGAGACTTTTCCTCCTACTAACAATATGGACGTTACTGGAGTGATCATTGCAAATACTAGTCAGGAAGACCCTGCACAGGCAGAGGGCAGAGAGCAACCATTCTGAGGGGGGTAAAAAATCAGTCCCCCGGGGAAATTTGACTGCAACAACATTTTGATAATTTTTTTTGTTGCCCTCTGGTTTCTGATATCTGCAACTGAGAGTATGTACTTTGTGCTTCCAGGTATTGGCCTGCTATATAGCGCTGTCTAGGGATCCTTTCCTTAATGAGACTTAGAATTGGAAAAGTTGGTAGGAACAACCTTTTCATGGACAATTCAGTCCATGACATATAATCTATTGTAGGCATCTCTTCCCTCGGAGAGTGCTTTCCTGAGGACAGCTTCCAAAAGAGGAAGGAGCCAGGAATTAGCAGCAAGTCAGAGCTATATGATACAGCTCTGTCTTCCTGCATGATGCTGCTGGAAGAGCCAAGGGAATGGCAAGGCACTGTTAGAAATTATGGGGATAGAGGGGAAATGTGCATTGTCATGCTGGCACGGCGCAATTAGAGTACCTTTTACATAAATGCTTCTAAGACATAATGGCTGCAGACTAGAGAGGAGAAACGCTAAGGGAGTTGCTGTGGCTGTGATGGGCTGCTGTCAGTGCCTTCATCTCTGCTCACTTCTGCATAACATACTGGGATTTAATTCGTAATGCAGTAATAGCACTGCTGCTTGTCTTCATGCTGGGAACCAAAGCACGTCGTACTGCCGATTTCCAGTGCAGACTAACTTGCCTGTAATGCATTAAGTGCCTCTCACCAAAGAGCACTGTGAGCCACTATGATTATGATACACGCAGCATTTACGATGCTGGACGGCAACAGGGGGTGCAGTATAAATGTGCTTGTCAGATGCACGCTAATATTCTAGTAAAATGTTTCTGGTTTTACTGTGCATAAATTCCATGCTAGAGTTTCTAGCTGTTTATGTGATTGACCGGACATAAACTAATGGAATTGGCAGACATGAAATTGTTCTGAGGCTGTTCAGGTTTTAAGAAAACACTGTAGTTTACCTTTACCTGGCATCTTATGAGATAGCATTGGCTTTATCTACTACAGTAACAGGCTGGGGAGGCTTTATTGATTCCAGCAAAAAGTCAGTGAAAAGTTCACTGTGTAAATTTAAGACCGCTTTGTGAGAAGGATTCAGCCTCCATTGCCCTGTTCTTTCCTTTGCTTGCCAAGAGACGTTGGGGGTTCCCATCTGACTTGTTCTGCTTTGTTTCAGACTGCTGCTGCTTTTTCAAAAATGAAGATGGAGATCAAGAAAAGTCGCCGTCATCCACTGGGCAAACCACCAACTCGCTCCCCATTGTCAGTGGTTAAACAGGAGACCTCGAGTGACGAGGGTGAGTGCACTTAAACGTAAAGAATGCTTACGTGTCCTGTCTAATCTGAAAAATTGCTGAAGGTGGCTATTAACATAATTGGATGGACTGAAACTTTTAGTGTTATACTCAACTGATAGAAAATGCAGCATGTTCCCGTTTTGATAACTCAGCTGGAAACAAATGCGTCCATGGGAGGTGCCCTTCCTCACCTCCCGCCCTCTTTACTCTGAAGAAAAATATTTGTTGGATGCAGAATGAGGCAGTATTTTGGGCAAAGGGAAGAAAAGAGTTCACAGATAATAACATCTTAAAGTAAAAGCTCGCTTTTAGGTATTGCATTAGAATTAGATCTGCTGCTCACTTCAGAGGGAGGTGGAGATTAGGTCAAGTGTGCAGGGAAAGTTAGAATTAACTTTTTGGTTGGCTTTCTAATTTTAATTCATGTGAATGTTGGGGTCTAACTTTTCTCTTTTAGCAGATCCAGAAATGAGAAAGTCTCTCAGTCGTTAACTGAACATCACTGGCTTTCCTTTCTCGCACTCCAGTTACTGCAAAGCTTTAGCAGTCTGGACAGAATAAGAAAAGGACTCTGACCGCTCACTTCTGTCTAGTACGGTGTAATATATCACCTCTGGGTCCTACCTCCTGTATAAAATACTCCCAATATTAAAAGGTGCATGGTGAGAAGCTTTTGTGCTGGGGCAGCTACTTGAAAGTGTAGGTGCCAGTCCCTGCTTTCAAGGAATTTATAACTTTATATTCAAAAGGGCACAAGACAGCCTCTTTCCTGTTCCCTTTTCCCCTTTAGAGAATGTATCCATTCATTTTTAGAGAAACTTTTTGTGTCAGAATGGGATATACTACACATGCACAGCTCCATTCCCTTACTAGGGATGATGCATGTGATTCCTTGCATGTGTGAGGTGGGGAGTGAAGCCTAGAAAGGCAGCTGAGACCAGTTATCTTATTTGGGTGTGAGGCCCTCGCGATGAACTTTGTGTTGCAGGATTCTCATTAGACAGATTCTCTTTGCTGTTTTGACTTGTTAGATTGTGTACAGAGGCCTTGCTGGTTCACTCAGGAGCAACTTTCTGTGAAAACTGCCATTGCTTGGGAACTGATTTACAGCGCTGTTGGGCAAGATCTGATCAAATAGATTCTTCTGTTCCCCACCAGGGAATGCAGGAAACTCTCTGCGCTCCTTGTTTTTTCAGGCTAATGGATAAGGATGGTCTGGAGACTGCAGTGAGGAAGAGTGAGCATATAAATTAAGGGAACACAATACACCACACTAAAATTCAGTTGAGACAAATTGTTAGCCTTCTCTCCCTGTGTGTAACTTGCTTGAAATGTGGGAGCCATCCTGAATGCTACTTCTGCCCCAGAATCCACCCTGGGATGAGTGAAGGTGATGATAACATACAACCATCATTTACTTTTTTCTTAGTCTTTCACTGTGGATTATGATGCTGGTTTCCCATCAGCTTTCATTGATTTTGCTGGTATCATAAATCCGTAAATCCTTGCCTTTCTCCAGCTGTGCTTTGACTAAATTTTGGAGAAACATGTAGTTTGCTTTTGGCTTGTGTCTTAAAATGTCATTGAAGGTGCTAGATTTCCTTAAAAGGTGAGTGATAAGCCCTTGCAAATAAGACCTATTGAAAGTATCGATCTACATACCCAAGCTCATGTCTTCATCAGTTTTGGCTGTACCCCACACAAGTTATGGACATGTAAGCATGTTTTGCAGAAGTTACAGCTGTAGAACACTCCCACATAAATCTGCTTTGTTACGAGGGCCATCTCTGATACTGATACAAGCTGCACTGGCAGTCAGCTCGTGGCATGAGTGTGATTTTCTACTAGGAAGGAATGCTTAACTCTCATCCGCTGTCAAGGCTCTTTCTGTTTAGTCTCCCTTTCCATTGGAATTCTTTGCAGCATTCAGGAAAAGGCTGTGGTATTAGCAATTCTTGTTAGCCTGTGGATACCAGTTTTTAGTCCAAGATAAAAATAAAAGCATGTCAAGAAAGTGAAGACACATGTTAGGAAGTAAACCTTATTTTAAGTGTGACAAAGATAAACAGACTGTTCGTAATTTCAAAAAAGGATTGATTAATTAAACACAGTAAAATTTCCCATGTTGTCTGACAAATACAAGTCTCAAGTTAGTCGAGGGGAACATTTAAAATCTCAGATGTAAGCTTAGCCCTAAGTGTTTTTACTACAAGTTCCTTTTATCCTTTTCTCGTAGCACAAGAGTCTGAAAATCTTAAAAGGGAGGTAAGAATGGAGAGGAAGCTTAAATTTGTTGAGAGCAAAACATTAACTGCATATTTCCAGTAATTAACAGTGAAGCACAATTTGGTTTAATGTGCTGGGCTCTGGGGATAATGTTCCACTAAGATGTTTTTGAGCTCCCTGGACCAAAGCTGCTGTTTTGGACTCTTTGCAGATTGACAATGCAGTGAGCAATTTGCACTCAGTCTTGCATGGAAAATTTCATGCACACTTATAGTGACTCAAAAACGCTTTAATAATGAATGGCAAGAAACTTGAACCTCCAAACTGACACGAATAAATTCTGTGGTGGTTTAATTATAAAATACCAAGGGCCTTTTAAAGATTTTGTAAAAACAGAGACTTAGTAAATTAATTAGCGCAAGCAGTACCTATCAGGGCTCTGACAGAAGAAAAGGTGGTGATGAATGTAAATTGAAGGCTTAGTGGCTTGCACTTGATGGAGGTAGCTGGGAAGCAGCTGCAGAAAAGTAAAATGAAAACTTGGGCTGTGGTTATCTCATGGCCAAGACTTCTATTTGGAGGAACAGGAAAGGGATGCGCTTTGTGAAGGGTGAAGGAGACTTTTGCTGCTGACAGATGGGGCCTGGGCGCTAGCCTGATCGAACGGACCACCACGAATTGCAGGCCTGTCTCCTGGTAGGAGAAAGGGAAGGGGGATTTCCTTACACTTGTATCTTGCATTTTGAACTTGGCTTCATTAAAAGGATGTTGGAGGTTTCTGTGGCTAAAAAAGTGGTCAGAGCTCAGAAGACAGCAAATCTCAATTCTTTTCTTCGTTTTTCTCCTGGCCAGTTTCATCAGGCCATCAGCGTGTCTACCTTGCTACCCTACCCATAAAGTGGAGGTTATATTCATTTTAATACAGTATTTGAGACATACGAATATGGAGAACTATCGATGAGTTACGTGTCCTTATTTATTCAAATTCTCGTATTGTTGAAGCATTAGCTGTTTTACCTTACCTTGCTGCATTTTGCCTGTACTAAGGACTTCCCATTGTCTTGGGATTTTTTTTTTTCTAGAAACATTTCCATTTTCTGGGGAGGAAGATGTGAGTGACCCAGAGGCTTTGAAATCCTTACTTTCCCTCCAGTGGAAGAATAAAGCACATAATTTCCAAGCTGAGAGAAAATTCAATGCAGCTGCTGCCCTGAGTGAGCCATACTGTGCTGTCTGTACCCTCTTTTATCCCTACAACCAGGTAATTCCTGACACTGCTGCAGATATATGTATGAATCAGTGGTGGGTACTGAAGGGGTGCCTACTGTATAAGTTGCGATGCGGACTTTTATAAGAAAGTGGGAAGACTCGTATAGGTTTGTGCACCACAGAAGTGTGTTTGGATCTGGCAGAGGCAGTGCACAGAGCCTTTTCTGTGTTTTTCCTGGCATTCAGCTATCATTTTTTAAATCACACATGCAGAGCTTTGCACTGCAAACACTAGTTCATTCAGAGAACAGAAATAGTGCCATGCTGGGCATGCGATCGGTGGTGTTTAGATATGTGCATGGACTTCTGAATATTTGCAAACAAGCAACAAAACAAAAGTTTGCTCAGTAAGCATATACGTATTTTTTGGAAATTATCAATGTGGTTTGGAATATGTCATGAGCAGAAAGGCAAATTTATCAGGTGAGTTAGCTGTTTGCCCAGTTGATTATTGATTTATCCTTGCATGCTCATACAGCCAAATATGGCTCTGAGTGTCTCCTAGGAATACATGTTTTAGATGTGTGTATTCATATGCATTGGAAGATTTTTCTGAGAAAAGCAGAACCGCCACCTCGCCTTCCAACAAAACCTCTTGATTTATTATACAGATCGAAAACAAAATGTCAATCCAGGATTGCTAGATGTTGTTGTGTAATGATTGTAAGGAAAACTGGATACAGCTGGGCTGTTTTAATCCATTGTTTTTAACTCTGGTTTGCTACCAGAAACCTTGAAATGTCCTTCTGGAGAAATTCTTGCAGCAAGAACAGGGAAGGATGCCAAAAGGATGGGAGAGGGGGAGGGGGGGGGATCTTGCTATTATTAATATTTTCCTTTCCCCCCCCCCCCCGTAGTGTTTTCAGCTGCAGTTTAGGGATTCGATCCCTAAAAGTTTACACTTTTACAGAAGAAAAACAGGGAATACTTTTCATTATTCTGACACTTCTTTGAGCTTTCAAATTAAATTACAAATCCCAGTACATGCCTAAGGAAGAGAGAGGAGCAAAAGACGGGGGGGGAGAGGGTATGTGGGAAATTATAGGAGTTTAAGTTCATTATGTATGCTGTGTGGTGTCAGGTGTTGGATGAAAGGAAGGGATGATTTTTTTTTTTTTTTTTTTTTTTGCAAAGGATGTCCTCTGACTTTGAGGCTAAAATTATTTTGGTTGGGGAAGAGGAAGGTTCCATCTGATGATGTTTTCTCTTTTAAGTCCTTACAGATGGATAAAGAGGCTATGCAGGTCTCTGGAGGGGAGACCACCTCCTTCCTCCCCATTTCCAAGTGCGGACAAAAGACCAAGCCTCTGATCCCAGAGATGTGCTTTACCTCAAGTGGAGAAAACACAGAGCCCCTTCCTTCAAATTCGTATCTAGGAGAAGACGGAACCAGCCTCTTGATATCCTGTGCCAAATGCTGCCTGCAGGTTCACGCTAGTGAGTGTTTCTTTCTTCACCAAAGCACTTGGGTGTTCAAAGATAGCTCACAAGTTTCTTTGCCTGTATGTTGCCTACATTCAGGTTCCTTCTGGGCATGCTTGCTGTGCCTGCGGCCCCCCCTTTTTCCTTTTCTGACGCTAGTGTGTGCGTTGGTTCCTTGAGTCTGTCTCGGCAGTAACTGTAACAAATACAGATATTCTTTCTACTATTTGTGTTGCTGGCTGACAGATTCTTCTCTGTGTCACAGAAAATGTGCATGTTTTCTCTGTAAGCTCTGTTGGTAGGCCTAGAGCATGAGGAAACAAGGTTAATATAGCCATGCATCTCTAGATGTAGGAGCACTGAGTAAAAATCCTCATCTTACATGGGCGTGAAGATCAGTCACTGATTAAACCCAGCCCAAGGGAAATAGCAAAGGAAGGAAAAAGAGATACAGTTAATGTAGTAAGTCAGCCTCCATTTCCAGACTTGCTTTGGAATATCCCCTGTTAACAAAGCCATGTGCAAAACTGAGTAGCTGCTGGAACTGCAGCAGATCAGCCCCTAAAATGTTTTCAGCTGTAGGTTGGGCTCCTGTTGAGACAGTATCTGTTAGAGAAGAGTCCATTAATTATTGGCCACTTTTCTCTGACACATCTGTTACACACTGGTCTTCTCAGAGTTCAGCATAAATGGATTCAGTTTCAGGAGTATTTTGAAGAAAAGGAACTTTTTTCAGTGCCTCTCAAAACTTGTGCTGTCCAGATAAACTTTCTTGGATCACAGGGAGGAAATGTTCTAGATCCCTTGTGAGTTAAGATAACTGAGTCTAGATTAGAGCTGAGCAGAAGTTTTAGGTGTATAGCTAGTATACAAAAAATGTTGAGCAAAGTATTTTGCAGACATCTCAATTTCAGTAAATAATTTTAGTCAAAGTATCAGGGAAAGTTAGAAAATTAGAAGTTTTTTTTTTTTTTGTCATCACTAAATAAGTGCTTCAGAGTCTTTTTAGACTAAACAGTGCCAGGTGAGATAAAGTGGGAATAGAGTGAAAGGGGGAAAAAAAATTTTCATTAGGGATTCCACATCCATGTTACTGTAGTAGAGTGTGAGCAACTTAGCTGTACCTGTGTGCAGTTCCTCCTAACTAATTTTGGTCTTACGGTTTGTATTACTGCTCTTTTAAAACTGAAGAACATCCAAAACAGACATCTTTGAGCAAGGCTTGTTTGTGATGGGTACATTGGCTTACCCTCCTTTTATTTTGGCGCTCTGTCGTTACAAGGAGCCTGTTCCTGTGGGATATACGTTACCTTTTATTTTTGTAATAAAGCAGAAATCACAAAGCTGATTGCACTCTTTTCATTTGTTCAAATATTGGCCTGTTGGGTAAGGTTGTATTGTTCTTGTGTGCATCGGAGATTATGGAGTAGTTTCTGAGATATGCTTTATTAGTGTGTGCTGCTGCTGCTTGTAGGAATGGCACTTGATTACAAAAAAGGAACATATGTCTGTTTGTTTCTCTGATAGTTATGTCTAAAATAAGATCTGATTAATCCTGATAGACTGTACCTTCATTGTAGATTCTATGACATCTAGTTAACATTTGCACTTGCACTAGGAGATGTGACAAATTACTGTTCAGCTGTTTGATCTTGACAGATGGGAAGTCTTATTTGACTTGCATCAGCTGGAATTACTTTTGTTGCTCCAATTCTATAGATCAGAGGTCACCATGCAGCTCAGCACGAACTGTCTCTTGTGGAGAACTAGAATACAAGTTTTATTTCTGTCTTGTATCTGTGAAATATGGTCGTTTCAGGCTAATAAGAGTGTATGGTGCAGAGTGAGTGTGAGGATAAAGACTTTCTGAGGAGGAAGACTTTCTTACTTCACAAGTTGTGGTCTCTGCAGCAGTCAGACCAGAGATGCTCCATCTCGTACATCCATGTGTCTTCAGTAGGCTGGTGTATCGAAATGGTTTCAGTGGCCAAACTCTGATTTGGGAATAGTGTGATGTGGGCAAAGTGGTGTTAATCTGCAGTCTCAGATGGGGTGTAGGGCACTCAGCATTTTGTTTCAGCAGTGCTGGGCCCTTGAGGAGAGGATTTAACTTTGCGTTCCAGTCTGGTGTGGTCTGGAGTGGCTGGTGGTTTTCTTGTCGCTGCACTTCCAGGCTGTGATATCCATTTGATGCTGCTGCTGAGAACCCGTTTGGCTTTATTATAGGATTGCAATCTTCAGGTATATTTTGGCTAACCTGGCAGTGCGCTCTAAAACCATTTGGCAATCCGCGTGTTAAAATTTCATTTAGAAGTGCCCTCAGCCAGCTGTGATAGGTTGTGACAACAGCGCAAGTACATACAGAGAAGGAGTCTTCTGCGAAGGTTTCTAGGCTTTTGAAGTGCTGACAAAACCTATAAAAAGAGCGTATTTTGCTTGTTTCTTTAGGATCTTTGACACAGGAGAATCTGGAGTTCAGTAAGCCTGGCTGCTTCTCCTCTCATATCCCACGTCCGCCTAGCTGGGCTTGAAGCAAGAAATCAGTGCTGAAATTTCAGCCTGTTGCACACAGCTTTGAGCTGCAGCAGTATTTTAATTAAGGGTGTCTGCTTCTGTTTCAGCTCAGTTTCCAGATCAGATTTTTTAGACTCAGTGCCTCTATCCCTTTTCTAGGTTTGGGGTTGAATCTGCTTTCTTGATTTGCCGGATGATAAAAAGAGAATTCAAGCATGGAAGACAGCTATGGATCTATATTATTGACTTTTTTTTGACATAATATTTATCTGGTTAAGTGGCTGATTTTTATAAGTCAGGATATCATGGCAACCTCAGTGTTTCCTGAATATCTTCTTTTTAGTTTAGTTCAGTAATTTGAGTGTTAAATAATTTCCTCTGCAGCTGAAATTTTACAGTCAGTTCTGCTAGGATAGGTTAAGGCCATGCAGTGAACTTTGTGTTAGCTAGGATGCTGCCAGCAATTTGTGATACCCATGTTTAATTTTCTGATGCTGTATTGGCCTTATTGCAAGCTTGGGGACATGGAGTAGATCCAATTTTTCAGAAGTATTTGTATGCCTTCTGCCCGTTGTCTTCAGTGGCAAACCTTAGTGCCTTTTACAGAATACTGAGGGCTTTTTTGTCTTATTCTTCTGTCTTTATAATGAGAATAATACCACATTCCTATTTTGGTGCTGTGGAGAATAAACATGTAGGAGAATTTGGTACTTACATATTTCAGTAATTGATGCTCTACAAAGTCAAGCGTTTCTAGCATTTTCTTTTACCTGAAGTTAATAAGTTTAGATATTGTTAAGTGAAAATACAGGAAATGCATGTTTTTAATTTTGTTGCAATGTTACTGTGTTTTTCCTCCTTCATAATACCACTTTACGAGATGCAAGTGCTTCAGTCATGCTTAAATTCAGTGGTCTTAGCTGTTAATGACACGTGAGTGGATTCCAGTTTTTGTCTGAAGGACGAATGTCCTGCTATGGCAGTCCTTTCTAAGACCTGCCAGTCCCAAATTCCCCCTGCTGAGGGTGACTTTCTTATGACCTTTGTCTGAGCTTAGACTGTTAAATATAGTTATTCAAGTGCTACATTTGATTTCAAAGATGCTTCCGAACTGAACAGTCAACAAGTCAGTATTACATATGTGTTAGCAAAACTCTAAAGGGAATAATTTGATTTCTTTCAGGCTGTTATGGAATACGTCCTGATTTGGTGAATGAAAGTTGGTCTTGTTCACGGTGCTCGGCCGGTGCGTGGGCAGCGGTAAGCATCTGCTCTTCCAGAGACACCAGAAAACTTATTGTGGGGATTAGTTAGATGCTTCAATGGAGATGGGTGGTGGGAGTGAACAGTTTGTCTCTGTGTCCCAGACATAGCGTAGTCAGCTTGGGGGACCAGTAGGCAGTCTGGGAGCCCCTCGGTTACCTTTTCAGTCCAGCTCTGAAGTAGTTTTGTTACTGCAGGAATGTTGCCTGTGTAATCTCAGGGGAGGAGCTCTTCAGAGGACCACTGATGGGCGGTAAGTGATGTTTTTAAATATTTTGTGCTTCCATACTGCGTCTAATATTCTAGTGCTGAGTTTGGTTTTTATGCTCAGGATAACATCTAGTTTTGGCCTTACGGACATAACTGCCACTCCCTAAATTGGCAGGGTAAGCTCCAATAGCTCTGCTGTCTTATACTCTGGACCAAACTTTTCAACAGCAGAAGTACTGTGGCTCTGAGCACTGTTAAATTTGGTTGATTCTCAGAGAAAAATCTTTTCAGAGAATGTTTAGCATCGTGCAGATGCGTAGGAAAGGAAGTTGATCCCTGTTGTTCCAGAGACCTTTATCTTGTGCAACCATGATTAACAGTCAGTTTGTAATGTTGCCAAGGCTGCCAAGCACCATACATATGCTTCAGTAGTGTAGATGAGGGAGTCAGAGAAATGTTAACTGCCCTCTGGAGTGTTTCATAAATATACTGTAGGTTTAAAGAGAAAATTCAGATAATGGTAGACACTGATGTCTCTCTCTCCCTCTCTTTTCAGGTGGATCCATATAATCTGTGCTATTGCTGTCCCTGAGGCCCGTTTTCTCAACGTAATAGAGCGTCATCCTGTGGATATCAGTGCTATTCCAGAGCAAAGATGGAAGCTGGTAGGTGTCTCTTGTCTTTCTGTAGCAAATGTTGGTGAATGAGAGCAAAGAGAAGATCTTTAACTAGACAGAAAAGTACTACACATTGTATGAAATCATAAAGCAGCAGAGATTGGAGGTGATGTTCTTGCTGTTATTTCCCACAAACGCAGCAGGGAGCAGTATCATTTGGATGTCTTCTGAGGTACCATCTCAGAGCTTTGACACACAAACAAGTTGTGATTACCTGATCTGCCTTTGCTCTCTAGGAGTGTGCTCTTAGGCTGTGCAGAGCCTACAGTGCTTACCCACCGCTCAGTCAGGGCTGAGCTACCCGAAAGCCTCATTTACTGAAAGTACAGCGCAGCAGCAGCATGAGGGGAGACAGTAACCAGAAAGAAGCTGCTACGTGCTAACGTGCTAATTTGTGATTTAATTTGGCTTTTCTTAAAATGTTTCTTTGTCCAAGAAATCTCTTTTAGAAATGAATAAACATTTCTTTGTGACTATGACTGTAAGGTGAGACTCTGTAGAGATCTTAAAAGTCCAGTTACAAGTTGTTACTTAGTTGTAAATAGCCTCATCTGAGGGATTAGTAATGGATGATTCATTAGCTCAGACCAATTAATCTTCATGTTAGTTAATGCTCCATCACTGTAGTGTGTTATTGCAAAATAAATTGTGCTTTTGTGGCTTTTTTCGTACCGAAGTCAGTTGGGCTGTCACTTGGGAGTGGGGTGTGGGGGAAGGTGATGTTAGCAGTGATGCATTGGCTAGCGTTGATGTATTTGTTAACTGCGCAGCTATTTAGTGCAGGCAGTCCAGCCAGGGCCTGCATGAGAGATTAGGAAGAATCTCTGCTTCTAGAGTTATTTCTCTGTTGTGGAAATGGGTTTTGTACACAAATGCGAATGTAAAAAGCATTCATTATTCCGGTGGAGTGATGGAGCAGTGTGATGTGAGAGTGATAAATCTTGCAGCACTGGTTCTTTATGGATCGTCTGACATTTCCAGCATGCATCCTCTTCATTACCAGCACTTGCAACGATGAACTAAAAATCCTTTTACACAAGACTCACTTGTATTGCTTAATGGAGCTTCACAAGGAAACATTATGACTTAGTTTTTTAACTCTTCCGTGGCTACCTTACAATTCCATAGAACCAGATTCTGTATTAATTTGTGTGAAACTGTTGCTGTGTTTTTTTCTGAAGCATTGGCTATTCATTCCAGAGCCTCTACACAGACCTGCTACCCCCCCCCCCAGAGCTAGCACAACTGTTAGGAAGTCAAGAGTAGACTTTCAGCCTCATTACTCTATGTTCAAGAATGTCATTAACCATCATATTTAGACTGATTGCAAAAATCTTTCTGTTCTCTTGGTCTTTATTGGTGAATGCTGTTATAGTATGTATCCATGTACCATCAATGTCTGTTGAAAACAGCTTGTTGGTGTTGTCACTGTATATGATGTGGCTTATGGGTGGAGTTTGTTGCAGGAAAGAAAAAATAAATTGTTTTAAGCTAAGACTTGAAATGAGTTTTAGAGTTATGAACTGGGTAAGTATACGTTAAAAAATCCTTTTGGACAGGAGAAAGTGTAGTGTGTGGAGAAGTATAGAGGAAACTTAGATGGAATAAGATTGTGCAGAGAAACATGTCTATAAGCCATCGTAAAGAGTTTTAGCATCCTTAATAGTGAGGAATTTTCAGGTAATTCTTGGAGCAAATGAGGGAGTCTGGAGGAGTTTGAGAGTGGGGTTTTTTCTTTGTTTGTTTTTTGGAGCTGTTTAGCAGCATTTAGGAAAATAAACGGAAGGGGGCTAAAAGAGGCGGTGAGGTTGGATCTCCTGGTTGTGGCAATGATGGAGTTGATGTTGTGCTAGCTAGAACTGGAGAGGTGGCCTGTGTCACTGAAACATGATGGAGCAGAAGAGAAAAAATGTGAGGGTTGTGAGTAGTTCAAGTGAATGAAGGTAATGAAGGAAAGAAGGTATGGATTATCTCTGATTATTTTTGCTTTTATTTTTGTTTTTGAATATTTGCATTGTTTTAAGTTACAGAGGGAGGGCTGGCATGCTCCAAGAGTTGCAGTGACCTGCCTGAAGAGCATGCCCAGGTCTGCAAGCATGCCCTGGGCCTCCCCTTTAGAGCATAGTTCATTTGCGTGCACTGCATCATTTTTACAAATGCAGCTTGCATGCTTCCTGATTAATGGTGCATTATGGGCCTCTGTGGGTAAATTATTTATGACGTGGAAATTTGGAATAATTAGCTGTCATTCCATAGTGGAGTAAATGAATTGTAGTGTTCATCATGCAGGAGACAGCCCATTTCTTACTCTCAGCAGTGATCTGATTCTCTGGTGTGCATTTATTGTGAAGATTTTCCTCCTGTGCTTTAGACCTTCCCTCTTTCTGCTACCTCCCCTCCTTCAGAAAATTTCTTTTAAGTCTGCGTGTGTGCTGCTTTGCTGTAACACGTAGCACTGGTTGCTCTATCCCATCTCCCACACTTCTAGCTCTCCGACTTCTTCACCCTTTCCACCATCTTCTGCATTTCAGTCTCGCTGTAGCTCACATTTTTCTTTATCCTATGTTGATATTTGCTCTGAATATTCCTTTTGCGCCGCTCCTTTGCCTGTCGTGAGGAATTTCTCTGCCGCTAGGGTGTCGTTAGATGCGCGTTAATCCTTCCGGCTTGGAAGAATCCCGTTTGCATCAATAAAAGGAGATTCCTGAGACTCGAGGGTTAATGCTCCCTTGAGAGGCAGTATTGAGCACGCTGTATATCAGCACTTGTCCCTGCTGGCGAGAGAATTGGGTATTGACAGTTTAATAATGAGATCTCATTGCTATTGACTTGCTTTCAGTGCCGCGTTCCCGCTGTGCACTTTGCTGTGGTGCTTATCTAGCTTTTGAACATGGTTTACAGAGCGATAAAGGCATAGCTTATTAAATACTAAAAACTACATTCTGGCAACACTAGGGCCCTGACTTTGAATTTCCTGGCTTTTGTTAGTTTAAGTAAAAAGACCAGATTAATCTTTGGTGTAAACATTGACTTCAGTTAATTCACAAGAAATGAATTTGACTTATTTCATATGCATGTGGGATAGACCCCAATCAAGGGGTGGGTGTAGGAAGAAGGCATCTCCCTCTCTTGTGTGTGTTTTGCTCTGGAGGAAAAGCAAAACAGTCTTTGGGGAAGGAACAGTCTTTTATTTGCCTTGGCAGGGTGTCGTACCTAGCACAGAGGGCCCTGGCTCTTAGCTAGGTCCCTGTGTACTCTGATAACACAAATAAAACCTAATATTGAAATTTGGCAATGCTTATTTTGCATTTACTGGATAGTTTATGATATGTTACTGCTCTTAATACTTTTGAGGATGCACTTGTAAGGTAGCTCACATCTAGAAGCAGAGTGAATTTGGGCTTCTGGGAGTTGTCTAGGCTTATTGTGTGATCTTGGGCAGCTTACATTACATCGCTAATCCCAGGGGATGTAGTAATTCATACTGATCTTACAATTTAGGTCACGAGTTTTGTAATGTTGCCTACTTTGAGCACTGCTTTAATGGGAATGAGGTAAACAAGAAAGGTGGTGGAGCCTGGAAGAGGGGAAGAAAGACTCTGGTATCAGACACTGCAGAGAGAGAAAAAGAATCTGTCACTCATAGTACCGTGGTATATTTATAGGACATTTATATTTAGATGAGCGGATGGATTGGGAAGGCAGTCAAGCTTGGGGGGAGTAGCTGTAGCAAACCAATGTAGTGTGTTTTGGAGACAGTAACCTAGAAATGGGTGCTAAAAATCACTGCTTTCCCCTGTTCCCCTCCTTACAGAGGGAGATTTTCTCTATAATAATTAAATTCCATAGCTGTATAGTCAGATTCATGGGCATATAGTATCTCCCAGGATCTTATTTATATGAGCTGTTTTAAACAGTGGCATTCATTCTGTCAGGTAATACGCATGTTCTTTGTCTCCCTGTGTGATACTCATTTTTCCCTGATTTGCCGTGTCTAAGCCTCAGGTAAGGCAAGGTCCTGCTGTCCATCAGTGACAGCTTCGCTAGACTTAAAGATGTTAAAAGCTAAAAATGGTGTTTCCAAATAGATCCCTGGTGTATTGTACAAGTGAAGTGCCCAACTTAAGTCCCTTTTTAGATTGGGATTGTCAAAATCTGGTGTTCTGTATTCCTGAGGGGCTGGAAACAAGAATTTGGTGCTGTTAGGGAAGGAGGAAATATATCTTATTTCCCACTGACACCTAATGCTCACTTCCAAGTCTACAGGGCCATAAGGCTTATGGTTTTTAAATCTAATTATCTGGGGGTTTTGAAAAACTGTTCTAGATCTGTTTTAAAAGCTGTCATGCATCTTAGTTGCTTTCCTGTCCCCACTAAGTGCTGTTTAATTGGGTTAGGGTAATAAATAGATCTCCTTTGCAGAAAAACATTCTAAAAAACACTGAAAGATTTCATACCTTTTTCCCCTAATTCTGATGTTTGGTACAATGGTACAACTTTTGGTTTGGTACAGTCTTTTGTATTTGCAAAACAGTGACTGAGTTATCTACTATAGCTAATCCAGCATGGATACCAATAAAACTTTTACAGGTGTGTGTGCGTGTAAAATAGATAATATTTTTGTTTGATTAGATAAAATATTCTATTAGATCTAATAAGTATAATGTTCTATTAAATTTAATAGAACATAATATTGCACAGCCATCCTGTGTTCTGTTCTGTCCAAAAGTGCAAATATTTCCTAGCAATGTGAAGATCCAGCTGCTGTTTGAATTGAGATGCATTTTATAAATCTAAGGCGGATGTGTATTAAGTTACAGCAATTCTATCATAATACCAATCGATGTATGTTGATCTGTTATGTCCTCCCTTTCTCCCAATCCTCCAGCGAGCTCAGTCTGAAATTGGATTCAAGCCCGCCTCAGTGTTCAGCACGGTTCTGGAGGAATGGATTACCGATAGATGGTTAGGAGTCTAAAATATTGTCGTGTACATGGGAATGATAAGTTAGCATCTGCTGCAGTTGCTTGGCTTATGAGTGATTCTAGGCAAGCGTTTATAACTGAACGAGCGATTCCAGAAGTATTTGACTTAACCTTATAGTATGAAACATCTCCTCTTCTGGCTGTGGGTCCTGGGCTCTAACCACTAGTGGGGTAGACTTTTCTGCTGTGTCAGATGACAAGGTGTCAGTATGTTGCGTTAAAGCTGTTGCTGACTTTATCTTTGCCTGATGTTGACCCGCTGTGTTTTGTTTCTTTTTCTTTTTGTTCCAGAAATGTGTGTACTGTCGGAAGCGAATGAAGAAGGTGTCTGGTGCCTGCATCCAGTGCTCGTACGAGCACTGCTCCACCTCCTTCCACGTGACCTGCGCGCACGCTGCCGGCGTACCCATGGAACCGGATGACTGGCCCTATGTCGTGTCCATCACTTGCTTCAAACACAAAGCAGCTAACCACAGTGTAAGGCTTTTTTTGCGGAATGGTTTCTCTGCGCCTGTATTTCTGCCACGGTTTTTGTGATTGCCAATTATTCCCTTTTCTCTCCGCCACAGATCCCGTTTCGGAGGGAAGTAACCCTTGGACAGACTGTGATCACAAAGAACCGGAATGGACTCTACTACAGATGTAAAGTAATTGGCATGACGACACAGACTTTCTATGAAGTAAACTTTGATGATGGTTCCTACAGTGACAACGTTTACCCAGAAAGCATTACTGTAAGCAGCTCTCTGTGGAGACTATTGCAGTTAGAGATGAGTATAAAGCATAAAATGCACATTCCTTCTGTGTGTGTTGGGGTAGAACAAAGTAAAACTTAAAAAAAACATGAAAAAAAAAAGTTGCTGCTCACATAGCAAAGCACACACTGTTCTTCATTACCGTCTTTCTTGTTTATGACTTGATCTCATTTCGGACTTCTGTTCTTTACAGAGATGTACTGTTGCTATGTGCAGATGCCTTAACAGAAAGCAATGTTTAAGTTGCATCCTATTTGTTTTTTGGGGGTTTTGGTTGAATAGTCTCTTATTTTTCCACTGACAAGTCTGATTCATGGGGAAAGCAGATTATCTGTGAGCACTTCTGGTTCAAGATGGAAAATGCACTTAATAGAACGTATAGAACAGGTTGACTTGTCAGGACTCATGTATTTTCTCTCTCCAGCTGTGCTATTGATTCACCGTGTGAAACAGAGCAGGTTACCCCCCTTGTTTATCTTGCTATAGGAGATTCAGTGGTTTGGGGTTTGTAATAAATTTCCTAGAACTGAGTACTATCACCAGAAGTAGGTGCAAGAATTTATTTCTGTTCTCTCTGGGGTTAATGGTTTTGTTTGCGATGACTGCAAGTAATTACAAGTGCAGAAACTTCTTATAGTCAATTATAGTGTTATGTAGCAACCTCCTTGAGTAGTGATTGTAACAGACCTCTTGGACTAGTTCTTGAGCTTTATTTGTGTTGGTTGTCTGACCTCCTTCACTGTCTCTCTTCAGAGCAGGGATTGCCTCCAGATGGGACCCCCCCCAGAGGGTGAGTTGGTTCAACTGCAGTGGACAGACGGTATCATCTATAAGGCCAAGTTTATTGCAGCCCAGATCAGTCAGATTTATCAGGTAGGTATAGAAGATTTCCCATGTACCTCATGTCAACGTGTCTGATTGTTACACGAATTCTGTAGTTCACTAATGCTAAAGGCTTGCTCTGTTCATGAAGAGATAATTTGCCTTCCGAAATCAATATTGCTGCTAGTCTGAAGAGAAATACGGTGTTAAAATAAGATCAGGGCTGAAGGTTTTCTATGGTAGAATGTGGATGTATGGATATAAACACCATATGTCTACACTATATCTGCTTTTAAAATAAAAAATAGATTTGCAATTTCCCTTACGGTGGAAAACATGCCCAATTTTTTGTTTATGGTTGTGTGGTTTCCAGCTGGAGAGAAGAAATAAAGGTTAGTAAACCAACAGGATCACTTAAAGCCAATACAGGGTTATTTGGCATGAAGTACCTTTCCTCTTGAAAGTAAACAGCTTTATGAAGACAAAGAAACAATACTTATTTAAAGACATCTTAGTGTCCGGAAGCTGTCTCAATTAAAAATCGAAGCTTTCCCTTGCCCTGTAGCAAGTGCTCCCTCACCAAGTATTTGCCAGTATCAGGAAGCTTCTAAGCAGGAACTTTCCCCTAACAGAGGACGTGTTGAGGCCATTTGGCTCCACTGTGGGAGAAGAGTTTTATGGCTGAGGGCTCAGCTTTGTTAGTGGAATACTGAAAAACAGCTCCGATCTGACCTAGGTCAAAAGTGACCTAATCAGGCTACTCTCCGATGGCTATTCTATGGCTTGCGCTAAATGAGCTCATGACCTGCAGTTCCCAGTGAGTCAGTATCTACATAATTAAAACTTTCCTTGACAATTTGAGAGAAAGTAAGGGAAAGGCTGGGTCAGGAGACTACTGCAGGGGGGAAATAATCTTCTGGTCATGGGAAGGTACTTGGCAGAGGAGCAGCAGCATGTGGGAATAATGTCCTGCTGCTGCTGGGTGAGGAATTAGAAGCCTTCAATGTCTAGCCTCATAATACTCTCACCATCTCCATTTTAAGGAGAAAAAAGTAGCAGCCTGTTCTTTTTTTTCATCTTGGATTCTGTTCCACAGAAAGGATTTTGGTTGTGGAAGGTCATAATAATCAGCAAAGGAAGATTTAATCTGGTACACAGCATCAGCATTTCAGCACAGAAGGTTTTATAAGATGCACTACATTCGATTAAATCTCTATTAAATGGTTCCAAGAAGTTGAAAATTATGGGCATTTGGAAAGTGGACTTTGTGCATAGCCTTTTGAAAACCGCATGCTGGAATGGAATTTACAAAGGACTGTTATGTTAAAGAGGTTGATGTCTCTGTACGATTGTAAAAGGCAGAGGAAATCCCAAATCTTGTGTGTGTTTGAAAGAGGAATCTTGTTTCCATTCTTTCTATATAGAATATTTCGTATCTGTGTGCAAAAGAGCACAATAATCCATGTTGTCAGTTAACAGTCCTTTTGGCGTATATAATAGATGTTAACTGCTTCAGAGAAGATGGGATTTGAGGTGACCCTGGTTATAAATAAGTACAATATATAGTTCCATGAAGATCTATTTTTATGCATGCTTTCCAGTTTAATCACAGTATAGGAAATTGTCATTGATTTCTCAAAAACAAAATAATTTGAAATAGGCAATTCCACTGATAGTGCCAGATGATGGAAAAATATGCATGAAGAGTACAAGTCTGTGTTTTTCAAATCAAGCAGTTACCTATAAGTAAATCTCTTTTCCATGGGGAAAATGGCCTGAATAGCTTTCCACATTGGTTTCCTATGTCGACATTTTTTTTCTATTATTATGATGCATCTCTTTGTCTGTTTTGGAATAGGATTATATTTAACAACACAGAGGCAGTTCTGATATAAATAAGTGTGTTCATAGGAAGCTAGCATGGATTGGCTTTTGCATTTTAAATTTGCCCTGTCTTATTTTGCAGCAGCTTCCCAGTTCAAGTCTCTAAGCCTCTATTTTGTGTGCTAAGATTGGGTGTGCATATTTTTTTAAAAAAATTAGCCTGAATGACTGTCTCTTAACTTGCTGGAACGTATGTTGTAACAGGGGCTTAACCTAACTATCAATAATTTGGAACTTTAATAAACAAGATCCAGCAAGCCTTTTTGTGATAGTTTAGGATGTTACTTCCCTCCGATGCCAAATCCACCCCTCCGCTAGAAGCAGAGTACACACAGGGGGAATGGCAGCAGGGGTTCACGTTCCCTTCTGACTCTGTTATGGTAGCGGTGATGTGTAAAACCAGAGGATAAATGGGAGCAGTAATATCTCAAACCACTTCAGCAAGGCTCATAAGAGCTTGGCTTTCAAAGCCTGTTCTCCCACCTGCGTAGTTGTTAGAGCTGCTGTATGTTGCTCAGTTAAGAGACCTCAGTAAGCACTGCTGTACTTGCACGACTGAAAGACCTCAGCAGCGCAGGAGAAGGAGGGTTCAGAGCACCGATGCTTTCTTCCTGCTGAATTTTTCCAGTCTGAACCTGATATCCCATATTAAACTGTGTTGCATGTTTTTCTGAATTATCCAGGAAAGCATAATAAGCCTTGAGCAAAGGAAATGAGATTCTCTTAAAAACTTTTAATGGTTTTAACATTTTTATGTGCACACTTTCATGAATAAACGTTCCTGTAGCATCTGATGCATAATTCATTATATAAGCAGTGCTTAGTGAAAAAGGTTTGATGTGAGGAGTTACCAGGATTTTTTTGTACCTGGCTGATTATTACTGCTTGTTAAAATACAGATATTTTTTAGTAGCTGGTGTTGTTCTTATGACGTGTAAAAATGCTTTGTTTAAGATGAAAGAAGTTCATATTACCACAAAGCTACAGCTGCACCGTCTGGCTCAGCCAGAGGCAATGCTTGGCATGGCCTTGGGTCCGTTAAGGGGCTGTGCTTGGCATGATCCAGGAACAGGTGACTGCTCAGGTACTGTATGTGTAGAGGTCATCTACTTATATCATCTTCTTAAATACCTGCAGGTGGAGTTTGAAGATGGTTCCCAACTAATGGTAAAGCGCGGTGATATTTATACCTTGGAGGAAGAGCTTCCTAAGAGAGTGAAGTCTCGCCTGGTGAGTATCAATAACAGAAACGATAAAATGGCTGTGGCTTGCAGTACTTATTCATGTTTTCTCAACATATTGTTTAGATATTAGGTGAAAAGCAGTCTCTGCTTTCTGCGGTTGTGAAATCCCAAGCTGTTCATGAAACACGTAGAGTTAAAGAAATCCATGATGTAAATACTTGAGAAGTCTTTAAATGATTCTCCCTTTCATGAGTTCAGACCTGATTTGTGTTCTGTGGTTAAGAGAATATGTTCATATCGCTTTACACCCTGTAATACACAAATTTAGTCATACAGACTGCCATTCTGTCTGATTACTGCCTTTCATCAGTCAGGTGAATTGGCCTACAGCTAAGTGTTTTCTAGAGAACTGATTAGTGGCACAGGACGAGACCCCTGTTTCTCACCAAATGGGAGATTTACAACATAGCTTTTATCTATAAAGCTCTCATCTAAAAGATCAGCCTATCTTTAACTGCATAAAACTGAATTATTCAACCTAGAAAAACACAAAGGACTTATTTCATAGCTTTTTGTAGTTCCAGATTTGCTGGATGTTTTCAGACCTGGTGCTTTGACCTTTTAAAGCCATCTCATTTAAACAAATGATGAATTTGGATTCCATGCCAGTGGAGAATACACAGTTCTCCTCTTCATTCTGAATATCTGTAATGTCAGCTACTGCATGACAGGGATGGATCCACAAAATTAATTTGTGGTAAGATTGTGGGGTTTTGTCTCTTTTTAAGAGAAAAGGTCCAGGTCTCAACCTTTCATTAAGGGCGTATGAATTTCCATGCCAAGTCAAGCCAGTGGTTCCCTGAGCCCTGTCTTTCTCTTGCCACTAGCAGAAGCGTGAGATGTGCACCCTCGGAAATGGCATGTGGAACAACTGATGTCAGTTTGGAGGAAAATTTTGTTGGTTTATGCGAGAAATCTTTAAAGCTTTTAACCAAAAAACATTTGTAAAATGCTTACAATCTTCATAATGTGGCTCTGGATGATTTCTCTGTCTTCTCTTATTTTTTTTGTCTCAATAAGCCTGAATTATGCCTTTTGGCATAAATTTTATGGGTTAATAATGCAAAGAAGCATCCTGTTCTGATTCCTAGGTACACAATAGTTCCAGTAGATAGATGATGTACACAATAGTTCCAGTTTATTTAAACTTGTCCAATAATGAAGGCAATGTGTTGGAGCCCTGAAATACAGAAATGGGAAGGAAATGTTCTCACTGCAGTGGAAGCCATCAGGCTTTATAACTCTTCCAGAGAAAGAGGAATGCATAATGGAAAGTGAATAAAAAGTTTGAAGTCTGGTTGAAAGCTAAGATTCTTCTTATGTGCCTTCTGCTGCCAGAAGTTAGACTCTACTCCATGGAAGTGAAACTCTGTGCTTTAATGCAGAACAGCTGAACAAAAGAACAAAGCAGTAGGAGATAATTTCTACCAAGAAATGCATCTCTTTTGACAGTGTAAGAGCAGTACGAACAGCAGCAGTCATTTGCACAGTGATCTTGGCCCCAGACACTTTCTTTGGGCTTCTTCTAATGACATCAGGGAAGTCCCAGTTTCCTGTGTGCCTTCTGCTAGGAATGAATAACCTGAAGAGACGGAGGATAGGAATAAACAGCGAATTGGCAAGGCAGGATTTGAAGTGAAAGATACTCTGATTCAGAAGGCGGCCGACTTGAGGGTTTCTTTTTCCAGTCAGGTTTCAGAAGCCCAGAGGTTTTTCTTTCAGCTTTGTGCTTTGCGTGTCTTGGAGTTCACTTTTTTTGCTGCAGAAATACTCTGTACCAAATTGTTCGCTGCCTTGTTATCCCTGCTGTCTTGTTAAGCAGGTGTGCTCAACAGTTTGCGCACGTACCTCGGTTTTCCTGCTGTGCCTCTAATGATTGTACTTTCATGTCTCCTGCAGTCCCTCAGCACTGGGGCCCCTCAGGAAGACGTATTTTCGGGAGATGAAGTGAAAGCAGCCAAGCGCCCCCGGCTGGAGAATTCCAGGAATCCTGAAGATTACGGACAAAACCCAGATTACTTGGCCTTTATGGAGAGCCTGTTGCAGACACAGTACCAGCCTGGAACTCAGAGCAACATGTTTTAACCAGGATTCACTAAATACGACATTAACCCTTTTCAACCCTGCGGAAAAACTACTAGGAAACTGTGGAATAGAAGGCCAGCCTGGTGCAATAGCCTGCTGTGAATTCCTTTCATCTACTCTTGGTTTGGACTGCAAGAAAATCCTGTCTGGCTACATGCTACCTCTACTCTGCCAGACTTGTTCCTGACCAATAGAATAGGGAGCTTGAGACCCCTTTAGACAGCATTTCACATGGAGACTTTGGAAGAGTTTGTACTAATGGAGCTCCATGACTGGCTCCTTTTTATAAGGCTTGGAAAGGGTTAAGATTTGTCAAAAATGACTTTTTAAAACATGTCAAACTCTTTTGTCTTTAAAGGTGCTATTTCATTGACTACTGAAGCAGCCTTTGGAATTGTGATTTCTGTACATATAAGTCACCTTTGTGAAGTTTTCTATAAATAAGCATTATTAAAAAAAAATGCAAACAAAAAATAGGAAAATGAAAGTTTCCACAAACGTTTTTCTAGATTATGGCTTTAAACCAGAAAATGAATAAAAT
This sequence comes from Dromaius novaehollandiae, assembly GCF_036370855.1. NCBI lineage: Eukaryota > Metazoa > Chordata > Aves > Casuariiformes > Dromaiidae > Dromaius > Dromaius novaehollandiae. The sequence continues at coordinate 3,136,904 of NC_088122.1, read as the reverse complement.
CCTCCCCGCCACCCCCATATGAAATGTGACTTATACTACAACGGGGAGAGCAAGAGCAGGTGTCCTGGGAAGTCCAGGGTTCTTTTTTGTAAAGAAACACTATCTTCTTTGTAATCTGGGGAAGATGGGGAAAGAAATATTTCATAGCTGGGATGTTTCTTACAGGTAGTTCTGTTTAAAGACATGCGATAGATGTGTGCATTTCTGCCATGTCACCAGGAAGGGACTTAGGGAAGAAACGGCCAGGTTTTGGTCCTTCTCGTCTTCTTCCTTCCCCATCTTTGCCATCACAGTTGCTTTCTAGTTAAAAAACAGCATGGCTTTCAGTTAAAATACGCCACTCGGTTTTGGCAAGTGTTCTGTTGCTGCTTCTTGTGTTAGCTCCTTTACAAGCCGTTCCCCTTCCCCACTGCAGACTAGAGCATAAGGGACTGTTCTAGCGCTCTGGTAGGCATGTCTCCCATAGGAACCTTTTTCCTTTCTTTGTCTCCTTTGTTTTCTTTCTTCTTTTTTTTTTTGAGTTTTGCTTCTTACAGTTGTGAGAATCATTCCATGACAGAAGCCTGGGAGGTGTTTGTATGTTTTTTTTTTCTTTTATCTTATTAAAGAAGAAATTCCCCAAACATCTTTGTTGTGACATCCTTTACTTAAGACTGAGCCTTTTGAGATACTTTGGGGAAGAGGAATGCAAGCCCTTCATTTGATTGGACTCAGTTCGCTGAGGACTGAACGAGTATTAAAGGCAAAAATAAATCCTGAAGTATTGAGTGGGCAGCTCCCACTTGAACACTTGAAAATCACCTCCGGTTGAAGAGCTGTTATGGAACAGTGTTTTGTAGAAGAGCCTGATCCAAAACCCTACTGAAATCACTGGAAAGTCTTCCACTTTCTTTGGAGGATTTTTATCTGTTCAGAGGGAAGGAGAAGGTGCAGCCCTAGTCCAGAGCGGTGAGGGGGACCGTGGCCTTGAGAGCGTTTGGGTGAAGGGGGGACAAGGATACGCCGTACCGCTCACTAAATGTCTTGGCCTGGCAGAAGCCACTGTGAGATAGCAGAGCTATCCAGAATGCTGCACAGCGTTCTTTTCCACTTAATTCCCTGAAATTACTGGACAGCAAAGAACTATCTTTTTTTTCCCCCCCTCCTTAAGCCCCTTTGCAAGGCGGTCGTTGTTCTGTGGAGAGGTTTTTCAGCAACGATATAGTTGGATCTTTAAGGGAATAAGTGGGAAGGATTTGTGGGCTAGCAGATGGTAGATTAGCATCTTAAGAGACTCGATGGATATTAAACTGTCCAAGTGAAAGAGTGGAAACAGAATAAAGCAAGTTTTGGGTTTGGTTTTCCTTCTCCCTTGAGAGGATTGGAGTTCCCTTTATTCCTTACCTGCCTCTGCTACGGGTTACTTTGTGTGTGCGTGTCTGTGCGCGTGTGCATGCGTGCGCGTTTCTAAGTTTGAAACAGGGTTTTTCTTATTTCTGAGTTCTGACCTTTTCAATAGGTGTCTCCAAAAATGAAAAGCAAACTGCGAGACTAATAAAAGTTTTTAAAATTGGCAAGGTTCTTAAAAGCCTCGGTTGATGTGTCATTTGGTGAGAAGAGTTAGTACCTAGGTGAACCCCTTCCTTTCGTTTGCTGCTGCACCTCTGTAGCAGCTACTCCTACATAGCTGTGTCCTGTCGGTTAAGACATGATTTAGCAGAAACCTTGCTTGTATAAAAGGAAAAAAATGGATGTTTTATCAGTTGCCAGGCCACAGAGAAATATTTAAAACAATTGAAAGAGAATTTAAGCAGCAGAGGACTTTTTTTGGAGGGGCAGGGGCAGGGTGGGGTGGAACGGGTGGTTGTGAGCAATGGGGAATTTCCTCTGCATGTTAAAGTCCTGACTGAAATAGCACCGTTACTGTATTCATATGTAGTACCTTTTAAAATACTATTTATATTGTAAAAACAAAGTGTGTTTCCTCACCCCGTATTCAGACGATGAGTTATGTTTAAAAGTGAATCTGGAACTGTAGAATGCCCTTCCTTGTTGCTGGGGTTTTCCTTTTTTTTTTTTTTTTTTTTTTGTTTTGTTTATTTTTAAATCCTCCTTTTTGGTTTAGGAATGACTTGTGCAGATTATCTATAATGACCATGTTGATGGCCTCTGTGCATCAGACTATTGCAAAGGAAATAGGAAATGCACATCCTTACCCTCCCCTTCCTCCAGTGAAATATATTTGTAAGTGTCTGGTTATGTGCTATAAAAATATTGATTTTTTTTTTCCCTAGATTAAGGATGTGATGTATTTTTTGCATATTTTTTTCTCTGCCTCTAGGTTCATAATGAATTAAAGGCTGTTGAGCACTTCAGAGTTACAATTTTTGGGGGGTTGAAGTCTCTTCATTTCTAAGTTTAAAGTCTTTTGCACTGCAGGAGAAGAAAGCGCCCAGGTCTGGTTGGTAAAGCTGACTGATAAAGTGAGCCAGGAGAAGCAGAGACTGATAAGCAGGAACCTTGTCCTCTCCTTCCTTTCTGTGAACCACGCAGGAGAAGGTCTGTCATTGCATCCCTTCTCAAAATCAGGAATTGAGCTGAAATGTGGTTTTGGGCCAAGGTCCAGGATTTGCGCTAACAGGATCTCTCATAAAAACATTGATTACTGAATAACCAGAGGTGATTCTAAAATCCTTTATCTTAAAACTCACTGGTTGCTACTTCCTTCTTGAGTCTGCCTCATAGCCGTCTGGTAGCCTCTCTTTCTAGCCCTTAGAGACCATGCTGATATTCAACCTCTTAAAATACCATCCTTCTGAACCTTGATTTAAACACCTTAATTTCCCCCTTTGAGCCCTGGTACTTTTCCGCAAATACCTCTCAAATTGTTACAGTATGAGGCTAATGCTGCAGATTATGTGAAAGAAAGGAAATCTCCAACTTTCAGTCCTTTGCGGCTTAATAGTTTTCTTTGAGATAACCTGAGGAAATCATACTAGTGGGGAGATAGGGAAGCCAAAGCCTCAGTGATAGAAAGTCCATTGAGTCTCTAGAATTTATACCGGCACAGATCTTACCTTTGAATTTAAGGTTGCTCTATTGCTGTAATCCAAAGTACTCTAATACAATTTTAAAGATGTCTTAAGAAGTAGTACGTATTTCCAAGTAACTGCTTGGATCAGTGATCAAAAGGCAAGGATCAAACCTTTGTCACCCTGTCACAGCCTCACGGAGCTGGAACAGGCGTTTCGACGCAAACCTCCTGAAGTAACCGTGGGTTTCCGTTCCCAGCCGAGATCGCTACGCTAATATACAGATAACGTGGGGTTATAGGAAATTATACTGTGCCCAGGGCATGCTGAATGGTACGTGCTCTGCAGTTCCTTGCTGCCTGGCACTCGGCTCTGGTCCTGCCCTGTAGAGAGCTTCTCGTAGGGTATGGCCATCAGCAGACTTGGATTGCTAAGGTGTGGACGAGACACCCAAATACGATGCTTCATCCCGTGCTAAGGACTGTGGTTTCTTCTTGCTGCTTTGCAGAAGTCCAGCTCCTCTTCGGGGGCTGGCGATGCGCAGGGTGTGTTCACGACAAGCAGATGTTTTAAAACCTGTAGCACAGAAGCTGCTATAAGTCCCTTGTTGAGTCAGGGTCACCAACTGTCACACACACAATAAAGCCATTCTGTGATAATTGCTGGTAGCAGTGAAAAGATGCGGATCAACAGGCTGCTTATACTCCTATTACGAGGCGGGCAGAGAGTTTCGCCTTAAGCTGTGGAGTGGAAGAGTGAATGGAGAGAGGTTCATTAACTCCTCCTTGTCAGGCTGAAGAAGGATCTTTAGCTTGGTGAGAAGAAATGGAGGAGCTAATTCTTTTTTTCTTTTTTTCTTTCTTTCTTTTCTTTTTCTTTTTTTGGTAAAGGATAGGGTTATTTGGAAGACTGTAAAAATAGCAGTGTTGATTGGGGTGAGGCTATTACTTGGTGGTGGTGCTAGGACTGTTTCTGAGAATGGACAGCCTGCATCTCCAGAAAGGTTGGGTAGCTGCTCGCCGCTTTGTCTCTTGCTGTCTCATGGTATTCTCATTTCTGGAAGACTTCTTGTGATAACTTTTAGTCCTGTTGAAACAGTTCCTCTCGCAAATGCGTTGTTGCAGGTTTCCAGTGCGCAGCTCTGCGTGAGCACATTTGCATGTGGTATTTCAGGGCTTTCCCATCCATGGCCTCTCCTCTGGCTTCCAGATTCGCTGCTTGGAAATGGGAGGCTATCAAGGGCTTTCAAGCACTTTAGTGTACTTGCTACTTTCCTTTTCACATTGCTTTACTCCTGTGACTGTGTTTGTTTTAGGGAAGGAGCAGATGATGGAAAAAACTTGTCACATGCTACAGACATCTGTGCTTTGGCTAGTTCTGCAGAACCTCTATTTCTTGAGGTTATTCTTTGGGGGATTTTTCTCTGTTCCTCTTTCCTAGCTGTTCATATTAGTTCTTCATCAGTAGTTCTCCTTCAACTTGAACAAACTGCACCGGTTTAATAAAACTGTTCATAAGAGGGTGCAGGTCCCTTCTGCAAGAATGCCTTCATTTTTGTTAGAGTGGTTTAGCTTAAGGTAATCAGAAGCAGTTTTAAGCTAAACTTTGTGTTGAATCTGTGGGAATGCTGTTTGAGTTTAAAAGCAATTTGAGTTGAATGAGTAAAACTTCTTATGCAGGCATGTCTTCCATGACAGTGGGCATAACCCTACTGGGGGCTGGAGGACGATGGTGTTGGAGCAGCAGGTTGCTGCCACCGAGTCTCTCCACAGCTTGAGAATTTTTTCAAAGCATAGGTGAAGACTTCCCTTGCAGTAGGCTCTTTTACTAGTGCTGCAGAAGGTGAGTCCCTGTTACTTTTCTGGTCCGGGTCTCTTTTCCCTGCCCTCTATGTAGCTAAAGGTGCTCTAATGAGTTTTTGGTTTTTTTATGCCCTTTTTGCAGTAATTCACATGACTGCAAAGTCAGTTGGCCCCTTTCAGACTAGCTGCCAACAGACCAAGTCAGAAAGACAGTACAGGCTTGTAGAAGTGCTTTTCTGCACGCAGCATTGTATTTTGAGTGATTAAAGCAGGAGGGGAACACCGGCTGCGTGGGAGCTCATCAAGGACCGGAGCTGTCGCTCTCACCAGGTAGGTGTGATAACAGCTACCGCATCTGTTTCCACACTTTCCTGTAGCCCAGCACGTTTCTGCTGCTTCCCAGGGCACGTGCCTGCCTGCCTGTCGGTGGAAGGCATGGAGGAGCCGGGTGACGAGTACCCCGTGTGACCCTCGTTATGTCCTGTGATGTTGGTTACGTATTTTCTGGCTTAGATGGACAATTCTGCCCATTTAACTCATGGCGGGTTAACTACGAGACCCGGTGCTTGAGTCTGCCTCAGGGTACCGAACGCAGGTGATACCTGCCAGTGCTCCTTGAGTGCACACCGGTGCTTATTTCACCGATTCAGTGGGAAGAAAGGTTGAACAAACTGCTCGAGACCCCAGCAGAAGTGCCCAGAAGTGAGTTCCTGTAGGTTCTCAATCTCCAGTCCTCTCCTCGGGCCATCTCTCTTGGTCCTCACCCCATGAACAGCTGTAGTGGCACGCACGTGCACACAAAAAAAGCAAAGCAACTTTGACAAGATGCCAAGACCTCAATGATTTGGAGATGCTGAGCTACAATTATTTGGCAGCCTCCGTAGCAGAAAAATATAACCACTTGGTTTACTTGCACATCAACAGAAAATTACTGACAGTTAGTTATTCTGCATTAGAGGAGCAAAACAATTAAGATTTTTGTTTCCAAGAGGGGAAATGTAAAGGTCACTGTGTAAATATTGTTTGGAATTGCAAAGCGGCCACAGCTTAGCCACTTTTCCTGTGGAACAAATAAGAATCTGGCTGTGTTTCAGCACAGTTGACTTTGGCTTATCTCCGTACCCTAGCCTTGCCATCTCGGATGCCAGCTGCTAATACCCAAGCAGCATTCTGCCTCCAGCAAACGAGCTCCTCGCCAAGCTGTCCCTGCAACAGGAGCGGTACCCTCCCCTCTGTCCCGGATCGGGGTTTAAAAATAAATCAATGGGCAGATCCACTGCTCGTGTGCTTCATTTAACGGAGCTGTCTCCAGAGCACACAGCGAATTTCCTTTGATTAGGACTGAGTGGTCAGTTACCCATGATACAAGCCAAGATGCTGCTGCCATTTAGAATAGCAGGGATTCATCTGCTGGGCTCGAAAGATCAAATTTGCCTTGATTGTAGGTACAGAAGGGTCACTGGACAATTTTCGGCAGTGGCGAAGCGACGAGGTGGGGGAGAAGGGACGTCGTGCTAATCAGATGTCCGTGTGTCTCCACTTAGAGCTGCGGTTTCTCTCTTTTTGTTATCTTAATAGCTTGGAGGCACTGGAGGACATCTAGGCTGAGGAGGTGGCGCATCTGATTAGTCGGAGATTAGGATGCGACGTGGAGTTAACACGAGGAGCCGGTGGCTTTGTGGCCTGTGTCGGGTGATTAGCGGGAGATTTTTGTCAGCGTACGGTGAAAAATCTTCCCGAGTGCGACTTGGGGGAGATCCCTCTGCATAGAGGTGTTTCTGTTTTGCAGAAACGGTTCATCATAAGATTTTTTGACTGCTCCTGAGTCTAGAAGATTGGCTGCTTGTTAAATGCTGTTATTTCCCTCACTTCTGTAATATTCCCAGATCGAGGGTATGGGCCGTTTTATCCACATTGATTTCCCTGGGGTTTTTCTCAGTAGTGAGGGTAGTTAGAGGTGCCCTCATTTTTCTGAGCTGGGATCGAGGTGCTCGTGCTCAGACCCGAGTGTGACGTGTTCAAATTCACCCCGCAGCCCTTCCCGCGACCCCGTTTGCGGAGCGGCCGAGTACCCGCCGCCGACGTGGCCTTCGCGGTGCTCTGCCACGAGCACCAGCACATCAACTCGCTACGGTGTACGGCTCGCTACGGTGTACAACTTACTACGATTCCCCAGGAACCGCGCGGTGAAGCTGGCAGGAGACCCCAGACCCGCCGCCTCCCGAGCCCGCCGCGGGTAAGCTGGTAGCTGCTCCACTCCACTCCCACCATCCTTTCCATATTATTGAATGATTTAATCTCAAAGCACAAGACCAAACCTCACGTCTAGTTATAGCACTGCAATATTTTTTCTCTCAGCAGTGGATTGACTGGGAAGAGGGGAAACCAAATGCTAACCTCTTTCCTCCAGCACACTGTTTTCTCTTATGGAATTGCCTTTGCAGCAACTTTCCCTTCTGGTCTGGGACTGGGGGAGTATTTTTAACCTCTGTATCTGTTCTCCCACCTCTCCTCCTCACCAAAAGCCCAATAAAATGCAGGTCCCCTCGCGTTTCTTCTGCGAAGCCCGCGGCGCGGCTGGGCCCTCGCGGCGCCCGGCTGCAGCGTGAGTGCTGACGCCAGCGTCCTGTCACCGCCAGCACCTCTAACGTGCTGCTATTTACTGCCACAATCGCAGCCCTGAGAGGCAAGGCTGAACCGCCGCTATTAAATATAATCGTCACCGTGACAGGTCCATTGTGGGGCAGGAAACGCGTGTCTTTCAAAGCTGCCGCTCCGCTAAAGAGCGGCAGGAAAATCGGGAATTAATCGCTGGCTCGCGAGCGGCGTGGTGATGGGTGGCCTGACATGGGCGGCCCGGGGCAGCCCCCGAGCCGGACCCAGAGGTGCAAAGCGTGACCTGCTCTGCCGTTGCTTCCTCTCCGCAGCGCCGGCCGCGGAGGTGATCCAGAGGGATGCAAAACTGCAAGACCAGGCTGGGCCTCCAGGTGCATGGCCTTTCCTCATCCCTGCTTCTCCGTACCTCCGGGCTGAGCTGGGAACTCCGGGAAGGCGAGTTTGGAGCTGCAAAGACGGTGTGTTTGCAATACTCCAGTCGCAGGTAAGTTAATTCTCGCCTGCCGCAACCTCCCGATGGTGCCCCGTGTGGGATCCCTCTTGTTCGCCTTCGATTGGTTTGCGTTGACGTATTTCGCCGAAAAACCTGGGGAATCTGTCCTCCCATGGCGCTTCCCTCCCCGCGGTGCCAGGTGATCTCATACGTAGCACTTACGCTAAAGGAAAATTGCCATTAATTGTTGGTAGTGCTAGTGCTGCCACAGCACTAATTATAGTTGAGAAGACAATTCTGCTACGAGCCTCTGCTTTGAGCTGTTTATTGCTACATTAAAAAAGTGGTATTGAAGTGTCATGTGTGAGCTGGGGTGTCAGATGGTTTTTGGAGACAAATTTTACAAAATTCAGCTTGACCGAATTGGTTTTCCTCTCCCTGCTCCGACTTCTGCCCAGATACAGCAGAGCCCAACAGCCCCTCGCTCGAGAAGCTTTTAGAGCTGCACCAAGATCTCCCAAAGAGTTTCTCCTAAAATATTCAGGCTTAGTCACCGGTGCGAGCACACAGCACAGTTCTCAGATTTGGAGATTGCGTGCCGACACAGAGTTTGCAGCACGCCCACGGCACAGCACCTGGAGCCTGAAGGCCCCGTGGGCGCGGGGGCGAGAGCCGGCACCGAATTAGCTCCTCGGGGGCCCGGGCGGGTTCTGCAGCGCGCGGGGTGGTGCCGAGAGCCGCTGCGGTTCCCCCGCGGCAGGGCCGGTTCTGCCACCGCCGCGCGGCTCAGCTGTGGCGTTTCGCTGGCCCCAGTCGCTAAATCTCTACGATAGCGGCTATAATCCCTCCTTTCTGCCATCCTTTTGCTCGTTTTTATGTCGGTGCTCGGTAGGGGAAGCGGCTGCTTCCTAGCAGGCTTGCTTTCAATTTAACAACCCTCTGCTTCCCTGTAGAAAATTGCAAATAGGTTCTTGCAGCTGCTTTATTCCTCCAGCGAGCTCGGGTCTTTCCTGGGGACTCGGCTGCAGGGCGCTGGGTGCTGCGGAGGGGCTCTTCGGTGCTGAGCAGTGACTCATCTCCGTGCAGGCTCAAGCCACCCTGCTCCTGGCAGCCTGGCATCTCCCTCGGGGCTCCCTCCGGTCCAGAGCAGGGAGAAATCGTTAAAACCGCAATAGTGGAACACTATTTTTTGCTGTCGTTTGATTCCAGCGTTTTCGTGATTTATTAACTCTAGAAAGGGCTACGTCAGGGAAATTTATTGCGTTCATATTTCTGTGCATTACGGCAGCATCCTGCGTGTGTGGTCAGGATTGAGACTGTGTAATACAGGAATACCAAAAATGACGGTTAGGAAGGCCTCTGCCCCGGGAACTGTTTGCAGTCTCTGTCAAGGAGATGCAACAGGTCCGGCCAGGGCACGGTGGGAAAAAAAGATGGTGAAAATAATGGGAACGTGCGGTTTCCTCGACGTGTGACAGGAGTGCGATTCCCAGCCTGGAGGGTATGTTATTTTGGTGACGCAGCAGACAAAGAACTAGCAAAGCATCAATGCAAACCTGGGGCCGTTTGCCCCTGCTGATGGGGTAGAGGTTGCTCGTATAGGAGACTTTGGGGTTCGCAGCGTCAGGGTAGACCTGGGGCAAGAGGGAAGCGTTGCACGGGATTTCTCCCAGCCTTTGCAGCTGGCTTCTCCGCACTAGGGAGATTACGCGTGGATACGTTTATTTGGAAGGCTTCGTTTATTTAAAACAAGTCTTCGCTTCCAAATCTTCCCTACTTTGTACCCTGCACTTCCAAGAAGATGGATTAACTTTGAAGAAAACAAGACACGACAGTGGATTTTTGGGCTTCTGAAGTGTTTCGCAAGTTGGAGGCTGTCTCTGACGTGAGGAGCTGAGGTGTAAAACCAGCCTGGGGGCAGATCCCGCGTCCCCCAAGGAAGCGCATGCAGGAAGGATGCGAATTACCCGGGAGAGAGACATCAAACGCGCAGGCAAGGCTGGAAACCTCCGCGAGAGAAACCATTTGAGACGATCCAGGGAAGAGAAGGAAAGAAAAGAAGAGAGAAGGGAAAATCCCCGAGAACCGTGCGAGGCGGGTGCTGGCGTTGGTCCTGCATCCCGCCGTCTCACCGCCCCGCGGGAAGGGGCCGTGGGCTCCTGCCGCCGGCACGGATCCATGCGGGCCGGGGGCTCCGGTGCTCCTCCGCCCCGGCTAGCGCGGGGGCAGCCGCTTCCCTCCCCGTATAAATATACGGGAGCGCCGCAGACAAAAGCCGCCACGATCTGATAGTAAAATCTGCTTGGAACAGCTGTCTGCTGACAAGTATAATAAACTGTATTAATGGTGTCATTATTATTCCCTAATTAAAAGCTAATAACTAAGAGTTAATTGCCTTTAAAAGATGAAGCAGTGCTATGGCAGGGATTTATCTCTGTTTTTTCTTTGCTTGCCTGGCTGTGCTGATATTCCTGAGCTAATTAATTGAATCAGATCTCCCTGAAAACTAATAATCTCCCTGTGTCGATTCGACCAATTGAATTAAAAGGTGTTTGCTGTGCGCCGGGTTTAAAACGCAGGAAAACAAGCGCGTGCTCTTTGCAGCTCGTTGCCCCAGGTGGTGATCGTCAGCGGGGCTTGGAGCAGCTTGGAGCAAGCAGGGTCTTGGCGGCAAGGTGTCTGACGAGGAAAACCTTCCCCTCCTGCGAAGAGGAGGAAAATGGACCGTGTTAGCAGCTGGAGGAATCCCACTGCCCCTGACTTTGCTGTGGCAGTGTCTCCGAGGGATATATAAATATATGCTAGGGTTTTATATATATATGCTTGGGATGAAGCATTGCATTAGGATCTTTGGTTGCTGAATTTTGTGTCTGGTGGGCAAGGAGGCATTTGCAAGTCTCTAGGTCCTATACAGGGCTGGGGTCATCTGCAGGCAGAGGCGCTGGTTTCTCTGGGAGCTGCGGGAGTTGTTGTCGCCCGTTTGCCCTCGGCTCCTGCTGTCCGGGCTGGAAAGCCTGCTCGGACTACAGCTCAGCTACGGCAGCGCTCCGTCGGGATTGCAGCGTCGCCTGGCTCGGGAGCTGCGGCTCCAAACCCTCCAGCCGTGCGGCAGCTGCGGATAGAGGTGAATTAGCTGCTTTTGCTCCCCTGCGGTTCCCAGCCGTCGCGGGGCGGGTTTGGAGTCCTCCCCGCAGCCTGGCTCCGGCAGCGCTGCGAGGCGACGGATACAAACCCCGTCCCAGCGATCCCTGGTGTAGCGGTGGCCCGTGGCGCTGGGGAAGAGCCGGCGTAGATACTCTGCACCGACGGGTTGCGTTGCCCCCTGCCCTGATTGCAAAGCAGGGGCGGTTCCCGAAAAAAAGCACGTAGCGTCGGCATCCGCCCCGATCCGAGTTTGCAGCCGGCAGAACGGGGGGCAGCACCGTGCTGCGGCCGAGCCACCGAAGCTCCCTCGCCCCCCTCGAGAGGCCCGTCCCTGCCCCAAAAAGCGGCACCTCGGCGTCGCCAGCCCGCGCTCCCGACAGCTGCCGGTGCTGAATGGAAGCAGCCAAATGTCCTCTGTGGAAGTTCACTTTATCAGTGTTAATCTTCTGCACGAAGTAATTTTATTGAAGTTCCCCAAAGAGTAAATTGCAAATTTTCTAGCACCCGTTTTGGACCACACCTTCCTCCACTTTGGGTAAAAAAAAAGAGGAAAAAAAAAAAAGAGCGAGATTAGCAGTCATCTGGGCTCTGTGATAATTAAAAAGAAGATGCTCAAACATAATTCTTAATTAAACTGTAATGAGATAAGAACTTGTGTAGTCTGCTCTTAGGCTGTTGGAAAGATGCAGAGGTTCCCATTGTAATTATGTGATTTATGATCTTCCACACAAAGATGTAATTACGTTTTTTCCCCCATTTTAAAATTTAAACATTATTTAGATTAAAAAAAAAAATAGCGCAGCAATTTGAGTCGGCTTTTCCTGGTGGAATAGTAATTTATTTTGTTTTATTTTTAGGTTTCGACGTAACTGTTAAGCAGCTAAGAACTGATATCCTAAAGCGCGTCTTGGCGGCAGAGCCCGGAGGGCGATGGAGAGACGCACCGGATCCCGCTGTGTCCGGGGCAGAGGGGGAGTTAAGTAACTTGCCCGCGGGTTTGGCAGGGACAAATATATCATGTTTCCAGATGGATGTAAAAGAAAACAACCTCCCAAATGTCCAGGATCCCTAAAGGGAGGGAGGTGAGTTGGCTGACGTCTTGGGATGGTAGCGGGAGATGGGGAGTGAGACGTTTGAGGCCGAGACCTTGTGAAAGTGTTTGAAGAGGGGCAATTTCTGTGTTTCCAGGCGGCCCCTGTGAATTGCTTATGGCTCTGCAAATCTGCAATAATTAGATCAATAGATGGTTTATTTCTGCTTGTCCAGTCTTTCGTGAAGCGCCGAAGCAATTGCTCCGTGCGCTCGTACAAATAAGTGTCCCGGGAGATGGAGCCGGTCCACCTCAATATATAAATATTGCAGACACCAATATTGCAGACACAGGGATAGGTGTGCGTTAAATGATGCTCTGCTCGGCGGCGAAGCGTGCCCGAAGCGAGCGAGCTCCGCGGGACTCCCGGGTCGAAACGCCTCTTCGGGTCGCCTCTTGCAGCTGCGCTGTCTACGATCGCTGCCCGGCGGCTCTGATCTTAGAGTCCCAAAGTCACCGCATCCCCTTTCCTTGCGGTACAGGCTGTGCAGACCAGCCAAAAAAAGCTTTTTTCCACTTCACTTGCACAAGAAAAAAAGTGCTTGTTTGCTTAAGATTGGGTTGGCGCCTGGAGGAGAAATCCGTATGGAGAATGGTGAGAAAAGAGTGAGGTCTCACCCGCAGAGTAAATGGCAACGGCAGATGAATAAGCTTTCTAGACCCTGCTGCTTCGTAAGAGTAATGTTAAACTGTCCATGGGGAAAAAAAAGCAGAACAGAACTAATTTCACACACATGCTTTTGCATGGCTTTTGCACAGACTGAGTAATGCCCTAGCTGGGAGGGTGCAGGATCAGGCAGACGCGGTCTCCAAGGCTGCAAAGGGGAGGGTCAACAACCAGTTTTGGTTTTTTCCTTTTTGGACGCACGGTTTTCTGGGAAATGTATTCCTAAACTCCAAAGAGTCGTGGGACGCTGCTCATTTTTAAGATGCTTTTGGCTGTGCAAAAGCTGCGGCAGATTTTCTCTGCATTTCTCTTCCAGATAAAGGAACTTTAGGACAGATCAGACACCGAGGGGAGTCCTGCGGGTTTGGTGGGACAACGCGAAACTCTCTGGATTTTGCTCAGAGCAGAAAATGCGAGGGGAGGTTTGTTCCTAGCGCATGGTTATCGTCTCCAGTTGCATTGCACGAGTGCGCATGGCTTTCTGCTCTTTCTCCCCTCCGAGGCAGTAAGGGGAGGTCTGGGCACGCAGCTACGTCTGCGTCTCTTAACAGGAACGGCAAATAAAATGGTAAAAACTTCTCCCTGCGGCTGGAGGTGACTCCAGGAAAGCCGGGCTGGGGGAACCAGCTGCGCGCCGTTAGCTGTGATTGGGAGCACTGGGGGGGCCGAGCAGGTGGCCAGCCTTGCCCAGTGCCTTCGCTGTCCCGCCGCACACCTGAGGCCGTTTGCCTGGGTCCTCGGTGTGCGTTGCCGAGCTGCCTCGTCTGTCCCGCAGCGGCTCTTCCAGGGGCAGGAGCGGCCTCCCCTTCCCTGCGCACGGAGGTGAGCTCGGGCGGGCGGAGGTTGGTTGCGTTCGGGTTGCAGGACCTGGCGGCTCTGCAGCTGTAGAGGCGAATTATCCGTTTATTAGCCGTAATCCTCCCACGTGTTCTGCGTGTTGTTCCCTTGTCCTCCGTGCTCTGCTGGCCTCGCTGCTGGGTCACGTTTGGGGGTTCGTTGGGTTTTTTCCCTTACAAGCTAAGGGAAGGTGGCTGCACATGCTGCTGAAGTTTCTCTTGCTCTCCTGCTTTTTTGGAAATGAGAGCGTGCACGAATCTCCGCTGCGTCCTCTTCTGTCTGCCAAGCGTAGCAGGAGGGAAAACGCTATTTTAGCTTTATCTATTTTTAAATGATTGCACGGATTAACAACCCGAACGGAAGGTCTCTGCCATTGCTTAGCTCGTTGCCGCCGTGTCCTTTCGGGAGGCTCGTGGCTCTGGTTCGCCGGTCCGTACTCGGGGGATTAGTTTGTGCTTTTGCTTCCTCGGATGTTGGCAGCAATGCCGGAGGTGCCGGTGCCGGTGCCGTTCTCTCTGGAATAATAGCCGAGTGGTTTCTGGAGCGTGGTTGAGATGCCTTCAAAAGAACACGACCTGCAGAAAAGCACAAGGGCGCTTTGGAAATCTGGCTTTTTTCTGAGGTGTTTTGATAGGATTGTGTAATCACGAGTCAGGCTTGAAAGCTAGAGTGAAGTTTTGTTAAGAAAAGTCCCCTCTAGCAAAAATAATGAGGTTGCTCCTAAGGGTCTGGATTAAAAACAGAAACCACAAATACACTTTTCGGCTGGACCGCGCGGTCTGTGCCGTGTTGGCCTCTGGGTTCAGCCAAGGAAAATGAGAGTAGCTGCATGGCATCTTTTGCCCTAAAAACGGCAAATGCATGTCGACTGTCTCTGGCTCGCTCCTGTTCACGCGGGAGCAAAGCTGGCCCTGTGCGCCGGGACGTCGGTGCTCGTCCTGCAGGGACGGTGCTTGGCTTTCTCGGCCGCAGGGAGAGGGGAGGAAGGCCTGGTGGAAGGGGAGCCCGAATTAATAACGTTTAGCAATTTCTTGAACAACACCTTACACGCAGCTCAGGCAGAATGTTATGTTTTTAAAGAAACGAGATTTTTTTTTTAATCATTTGGACACAATTTTTTTTCCTTTTTTTTTTTTTTTTTTTTAGGAGGTTTTATTATCCTCGGTAAGCCTGGGATAAAACCCTTGTGTAACCTATTAATCTCGGCTTGCCATCTGCATGTATATGTGTGCCTCAGTGTGTACGCATGCAGATGGACGGATAGGCAAACTCCGTTAATCAGGACTCTGTCTCCGCAATGCCTGGGAGGGAATTGTGCGTGTCTCTTGCAGGAGATAAAGGCGTATGAGATAGCCACATCAGCGGCTGATCTTTGCACAAATTGCAAAGGGATCTGGAGTTATCGCTCTACTGTATAGATGGATGGGTAGATAAGAGGAATAGAAAACTAGGCAGATTAAAGATGGGCTGGGGTGAATGTGTGAAACGGCTGGAGAGGGAGCGCTGTTAGCGAGTGGAAACGTACAGCTGATGTTGAGGCTTTGGCCGTCTCCTTGGTTCTAAGGAATATAGTAATTTGATCTTATTGTGAATAGTTAATGCAAGTGGAAGAAGTAGACCCAGCTGTACGCGTGAGTGAAGTTCATGCAATCACCTTTTTGGTTTAAACTACCCGTGGCTGCGTGGTTGTGCCCTGGTTGGACACCAGCACGGTGTTTTCTTCAGCTTCTTCATAACTGTGTGTTCTTCATCTGCTGTGTCCTAAAGGTGGCTTTAGGATGCAATCCGTCCCTTCCCCCGAGGGGTTTGGCCGTGGAGGCAGAGTGCTGTGCCTTGCCCCTCTCCTTCCCAAGCTGCCGTCCCCTTTCCGAGGCCACGTTCATATCTCCCGTAGCATCTTGAGCAAGAAATTACAGGTTGAGCGAAAGCAACGTTGGGTTTCAAGCTTTGATTTGTCTCTTGGATCCCAGCTGCTGGCAGATCCACGTCCCGACGCTGCCGTTAGCCCGGAGGTTGGCGCGTGCGGAGGGAGCTGGCGGTTCTGCTCGCCCGGCCTTCGTGGACGCGGTGGCCACGGCTTGGCTTTTCCTCCCGACGCTGCAGGGATGGTTTCGGCGTGCCCATGGGCGCGGGGACGCGGTGGTGCGATGCCGGCGGTGGGGGGGCTTCAGGCGCCTGTAGTGACGTTGCAAGGAAAGCGTTTGAACTTGTTCTGGTTTCCTCGCCAGCAAATCTGAGAGCAGTCTCGCCGTATCGCTTTCCTAATGCATGAACTTGTTGAGATAGCGAGACAAATTTCTCGGCGCCTGTTAGGGTATTTACTTTTTCCATTTCAATTCTACATCTGTTCAGTTACTGGCTTGGAGTTTGCAGCCGCCTTATTGAGGAGAAAGGAATTGATTTCTCATTCTGTTATTGCTTCTCTTGGTATAATTAAAGCGTATTGCAACATGAAGAATTTCTCCTGGCCTGGGAACTGCTTTGCTGCTTGGGTAATTCTGTAAACGAGAACGGCTTTTCCTTTTCCGCTGCAATGTAAATTAAAGCTGCAGCTGCCTCAAACTCCCCGTCTGCTGCAGGGGCGGAAGGGGCTTTTGGTCGGGTTTGCCAAAATATGTCGGGGCTTTTGAAAACCTGTCCCGGGGTGACCTGGCGTCCATTGCAAATTAATATTGATGCAGGCGGCGGTCGCCTTCGCTGTGTGCGGGTGAGACCGGGGCTCCCGGCTGCGCGGGTGCAGGAGCCCGGCTGCCTCGCGGCTCCGTCGCTGCACCGGGCGCTCGGTGGCCTTGCGGCTGCTGGGCCCGAGCCGCGAACGAATAATTCCAGCTCGACCTTTGGATGGAGCATGAATAGAACATTAGGTTTAAGGAAGAGGAGGCAGCGAAGGCTTAAAGAGACATTTATTAAACTCTGAGAAGAAGCTGCTGAGGATTTGCATATAAATGATGGCAGAAAACGTCTTGAGATCCCCCAGCCCAGCCCTCTCCAGAAGCAGGTGGGAGCCGGTCGCGCGGCTGCGGCGCAGCCGGTGTCGGGAGGGCTGGATTAGGCCCTTCCTGCCTCTCGGAAAAGAGCCTCCGCAGTTCAGATTCCCTTGTAAAACCGCTACCTATATTTTAACCCTGATCCTGGCTATAGGAACCGTGTCAGCGTAGATCTACAGCCTCGGTGACGCTCCTTTTCTGTAAAAATATTACCTGCAATGATTCACTCCTTCAAGCATGTGCTAACATAGCTAATAAACTCGCTGTCAAAGCTGTCTGTCAGAGCTGGTTAGAAAAAAAAAAAGGAGTGAGAAAGAAAGAGATTAGAAAAAGATCTGCAGATCAATAAGAAACAGCTCTCCAAAACCACCTCTGCTGCCACCTGAAAACGGGCATTAACGGACCATCACTTAGTGCTTGATTAAAACCCCTGGGCCTGGTCTGGGGCCGGCCCTGCAAGACCCGGCTGCCGGCAGGATCTGCCCCCCCAGCTCTGCCCGCCGCAGCAAGGAGCGGCCGGTTGCGCAGGGCGGGATGCCAGGGCGAGCGGACGGCGAGGGGGTCGTGGGGTTGTTTTTCCAGGCGTGATGCTGGTGTTTCCCGAGCAGCCGGTAGCGGTGCTGTTGCAGGCAGAGCACCGCTGGCGCGTTGCAAGGTGGCCCCGGCATCGCTATGAGCACTCCTCGCTTCTGTGAGCGGTGCAATGATTTCCTTTTTGCATTCGCTTCTCTAACTTGCTTTCTACTGCCTTGGTTGGTTTGGGACAGATTTACCGCTCGCGGCCCCGTGCTCCCCGGGTGGGTGCTTCTGCTCGGGACGGGCTGCGCTGCACGACGTGGGGGCCAGTCACGCTGCCGCGAAGGAAAGAGGGGCCGAAAATAAGCGCCTGAAGAGCGGTGATGAAAACGATCAGCGTCACGGCGAGCCCAGAATAGGCTCGCTGAGAAAGCGGGCGCGCAGGTAGGCATATGCGAGCGGTCCCGAGGCTGATGAATAGCACGCAGAAGGAAAAAAATCAGGTTGTCCTTTCTGTTCCTTAATGCTGCACTGAAAGGAGATTCATGAGCAACGCGCTGATTGATGGGAGCGCGATGAAAGGTTTCTGCTCTGTGCGGTGCAGCGGTGTTCGGTGCGACAGATGAGCTTTGAATCCAAGAGATTATGAAGCATCAAAAAAAAAAAAAAAAAAAAGAACTAGTCATATAACTGCCTGGAGGCCCCCACCTCCACTAGCCAGGGTTATAAACAGGGAGTAATTTATTTTTTTCCCTTTTTTCTTTTGCCATCAGGGTTGCTGGCAGTTTGATGTTGTTTGCCCGCCTCCCTGCCCGCTCCATCATGTGCCGTAACAACAGGCGGTGGGTGCTGTAAGGCCCTGCCTCACCTGAGGGCTGAGCACAGGGCTGCGGTAAGGTGCTAATTCATTTTTTTATGTATTTATTTTTTTTCTTCTTCTTCTTTAAGCTTGAGCCAAACCACTTGAGGTGTCATTTGAGGCGCAGGAAGGGTTTGTGCAGGCAAACATGTGAGAGCAAACCACGTACCTGCTACAGCACCTCATCATTGTCCTGCTGCTGGTC
The DNA here is from genome assembly GCF_036370855.1 of Dromaius novaehollandiae. NCBI lineage: Eukaryota > Metazoa > Chordata > Aves > Casuariiformes > Dromaiidae > Dromaius > Dromaius novaehollandiae. Next base: position 3,118,737 of record NC_088122.1, on the reverse strand, counting down.
CAGGTGCTGCCAGAAAACCCGGCGCTGCTCCAGCCTTTCCCCTCGCGGCGCCTTTTGGGCTTAGCCCAGGTGAGGGATGGCGCAGAGGTCCGGCCTTGCGCCTACCTGCAGGTAGCAGCTGCATAAGTGATGGCCTAGCGTATTTGCCGTAACGCTGGCTCTGAATAGTGATTTTTGTTTTTATTTTTAAGCAGCTCATGACAGCAGCTAAGTTTGGGCTCTGACGTTGCCGCCCTGCTGCGATGCAGGTGGATGCCGCGGAGGAGCCGGGTGCTGCTGCCCCTTCCCGGCCCGTTCCCAGCCGCTACTGCCACCGTGGGACCCGCCAGCGGGTACCCGGGAGCTGCCCTCGCCTGGGGCCAGCGAGCCTGCGCTTCAGCTGCACCTGCACCGCCGCCGGTCACTGCCTCCCTCGGCTCTGAGTAAGTGCATTTTTTCATTAATTTTTTTTTTCTTTTAATTGCCTTTGGAGCTGTTGTCCAGAGCCAGGAGAGCAGCTTCCCCCATAGACTCCAGCCTGAGCCAGGGCAGCTTTGGCACTGAGGGGACGGGCGCTGCTCCTGCAAGAGCTGTCACCTGTAAGAGCAGCCCCGAGGGTCCCCAAGGGCTCTGAGGGTCAGGGCGAGCGCAACCCGGCAGCTGGGGCCTCGCGCTTCGGCCGTGCGCCGGGGCAGGTGGGTGCAAAGGAGCAAAAATCGAGCGGAGGGAGCGAAACGTGGTGCCCGGCTGCACACGCGGCACGGCTCTGCCCGCTCCTCCCCACAAACAGCGTTGCAGTCAGGCCTTTCAGACAATCTTCCTTTAATACAAAGTCAATATATCTACATACACCGTGGTATGAAAACCACTTACTGTTTCAGTTTGAAATAACAGTGTGAAAGCAACAGCACTTTGCTCTCATACAAAGAAAAAAACATTCCCCCCCCTCCCCCCCCCCAACTCTTCCAGTAAGATTTTTGCTGCAACATACTTAGAAATTTGGGCAACTTTCACACAAATAAGAAGTAAAATCTCGAAGAAGCCTTTCGTTCTTTCTTTTTTTTTTTTTTTTTCTTTTTTTCAGTTAAAGACAGGAAAGAGTGTTGTGGGGTTTTCCGGGTAGCCCTGGGTGGCCACGATTACCCCGTCTAGAAAAATAAAAAAGGAAAGGGCAGAGGCAAGCAGTGCTCGGGGCGGCGCGTCTTTGCTGAGCCGGGCTGCCCTCTGCGCACATCAGCAAGACAGCGCCTTGCTGCGCACGATTTGCAAGATTATTGTCCCTGCAACCCCGTGCGCAGACTCGGGCTGCTCCTACCAGCCACCTTTGATGTTTGAGAGCTGTGTGGGTGCCTGTGTGTGCCGTGGGTCTGAAATCACTGTCGTTTTTAGCTTCAGCCATAAGACACTTAGCTTGTTTAGGCTCCCAGTTCATCACTGGCCCCGTTAGGACTGGGCAACGTGGGCACAGCGGAAGGGGAGTGTTGGCACTGCTGCCCCGTCGGGGCCTGCCTGCTGATCCCGCGCCCTTCCACGGACATGTGATATGTCTGAGCTTCAAAACATAAAAAAGAAAACAAAAACAAAACAAAAACAAAACCCAAAACCCAGAAACGACATTTTGTTCTTACATGAGCAAGTTGAACTTTTTAAATGGTAGAAAAGCAATATGTAGAAGTAGCAATTTGCACTGCATTTTTATATATCACAGCCATTACACGTAACATTTCTACAGTGAAAAAATAGACTGTCTTTGAACATAATATGAACAAATAAGCAAATTTTTCTTTTAAATTCATTGACTGATATCTTTGTCTTTTTTTAAAAAAAGGAAAAAATACACTATTTAAAAAAAAAAAAAAGTAATGTCACTTGTTACAGTTACATCGATACTTTAAAGCAAGCCACTCACAGTATATGCCATTGAATGCCTCTCACTCGATCTTTCCACCTTAGTTTTACAGCTAGGGCATGTTCGTAGCTGTGCCACTGGACCTGGGGTGCCGTGGTACTGGGACAGTCCTGAGAGTAGCTCTGCGTGGCTCCCGCGAGCCGCTGCGGTCAGAGGGGAGGGGTGGCAGCAAGAAGCAGGTGGCTTTTGGAAACAAATTTCTCAAGGGCGCTGCTCGGGCTCCTTTCAGAAAGCTGCTCCAGCCTTGGGAGGCAGGAACGGGCAGGGGCGGCCCAGCTGCCTGCAGCAGATGTGGGCCCGCGTGACTGTGCAAAGAGAAGGGGCAAGGGGCTGCCTTGCTGTACCGGGGGTCCCCGCCCTGCTTACGTTAACGCATCTGAGGGGCTGGATGTGCTGAAAAGGGGGGACAGACCCAGCCGTCAGTGAACCCAGCCCCGGGGAGCTGCCACCTCTACCGGTCCCGCCTGTGGGCGAGGGGAGGGGGCCGCACCACGCAGCCAGGGTGGGTTTTATACCTTTCTCTCTATAATTTTAAATATCCTAAAAAATAAATTTTGGAATTAGAAGAAATGAGGAATGTTCCAAGTATTCAAAATGTGAGTTATAAAACCTCTCGCGTGGCAGGGGCATTCAGTGAATGCTGTTTGCAAAGTGCCTGTAAGCCCAGAATCATCCCAATGTTGATACCGAGGTTATTAAGACTCCAGCTAGAAGAACTCCTGACCCTAAGTTTGCCTAAGTGTTGAGATTGAGCTTGTTTCTTTTCTCATCTTTTACAGAACACCTTCAACGCTGCAAGTGACTTCCTTTAAAGACTGCCAACTATATTAGTAAATAAACTGAACTCTAATGATGTAACCAAAGTCGGTTTCCTTCCCTTCTCCAGCGGTAACATTTTGCAAGGTGTGTTATAGCTTTTGGGTCTGTTTCATGATGTCCATACATCCTCCACAGCGAACACCACTTGAGGTAACAAGAGCAGTTCACCACTTAAAGCAGTCCTTCAGCAACCTCCTGAGCTGCCTCTTCACGGTCCAGGTTACAACATGGAGTTCCCGGAGGGGGTGTTCCTTTCAGTCCTTCTCCCTGCTCCCCAATGCATTGTCCAGATGAAAAGGTACTTCTGATTCAGTTTTGTAAGTTCAAGCGCTCCTCCTGGGTCAGAAGAGGCCTTCCAGGACTTAAGTGGTTGGTAGAGTCTGCACAACGGATGGCTTTTTATGTTGCATAGTGATCAAAACTTCCCAGATACTCCAGAGCTGCCTGGTAACAGAACTGGTATTCATCCTGCAACAGGAAAGAGCAACAGCGCTTCAGCCTCAGCGTTGGAGCAGCTCTTTGCGATCCCCACCCAGCTTTCCAGCTAACCGTCCTTGGGCAGGAACCATGCACAGGCTCAGAGAGCGGTGAAGTCATGGGAGAGGAAATCTCTTCCCTTTACTGTTTGTACATCTCATAGATACTAATATCCCACCCTTAACCTTTCTTTAGCTGTAGCCAAAAGGGGCTGTGTTCAGAGCAGGTGAGTCCTCCGAATCTCAGCAGCAGGGATGAAATGAGAATCGGGGTTGGCAGAGTGGGATGAAATTCTCATGAGAATTTCTAACAGTCAACTTTTTTCTTTTTAATTACCAAGTAAGGTAAAATCAGCAGTGCAGCCTGAGCCCGCTAATGCTTCAGGGAAGGTTTTGCTAGTGGTTAGAAAGGCACAAGTGTGCTCCATGCAGCCAGGGCAGCTGAGGGACTGGCCTGCAGCTCTCGTGCTTTGCTCCTCAGCACCCGGTGCCCAGTGCCCGAGCTGCGATAGGGGAAGGGTTCCCCACTCCACCTTACCTCCGTTTGCACCATAGCAGGTCGTTGTGTTCGCAGCATCTTTACTGTCTGGAAAATATCTACAACACCCTCATAACGCATTCTTTCCAGGACGATGCTCAGTGTGATAAACACTCCAGTCCTGCCCACGCCAGCACTGCAGAGAACGGGGTGGGGAAGAGACTTTAGGTTACAATTTTCAAATGGCTTCCTAAATGCTAAGGTTATAAAATGATCGAGCTAACAGCCCTGTCTTCTGAACATAAACATGTTAGAACTGGAAAGACTCAGTCAGTCCTCCAGCAGGTAGGAAATAGTAAAACTGTGAGCATGTGTGACCCAAACAAACTTCTGAGAGCCTGACATAGAAAATCAAAAGCTTTGGTAGTGGTAGACAGCATTCAGTGTGAAAATTGTTACTAATGTGTAACATTAGGCTTTTTGAATGAAATAATGTGGAGAACTCTGTGCTATGCATTATTCTCTCCTGTACGTGGGGATGGATGCACAATTCTTGCCATCAGCAGACATAGGCCAGCAGGGTTAGAGGCTCAGACTAGGCTGAGACTGGTAACAAAGTACTTATATAATTAATTCCAATTTTAAGAGTTGCTGAGGGTCCTATTCCATAATAGGATGGCATTTCTCTGTAACATAATAGTGGAGCTTGAGTCTCATCTCCAACTGTGTCTGCGGGTCAAAAATTTGTTAATACTATGGTTCCCATCTCCTTCAGAGTTATCAGCATTTCATGCCTCTGCTCTAGAGAGAGGAGAGGTCAAAGGCCTGCGGGCAATGCCTTGGTAAGAAAGGAGAGGAGTTTGGCTGGCAGAGGTAATCCCCTCCCCGGCTTTGTCTGGAAATCTGCAAGCGAAGATGGAGTGGGAAAGGAGAGAGATTTCTGCAGGATTTGAATTCCTTCTGCTCTTTTGACTCTCTAGCTGAATTAAGATGTTTGCATCCGCACATGCCTACCTGCAGTGGACAGAGATGGGGCCATCCTGCCCAAACTGTTCCTTTGTCTTATGCACCTGTCCGATGAAATCGATAAAACCTTCTCCCGACTTTGGCACGCCTTGTTCTGGCCAGTCAGTGAACTGGAACTGACGAACAGTTCGCGACTGCCCATCCTGCGGGAGGACACGACAGTAGTTAAAACATCCCGTATTCGTGCTGCTAAATACAAAAGACAAAAGCATTTTGTTGCAAGTTCATTAAGGGACACAAAATAATTAAACCAACTTTGAGTTGGACATGAGCGAGTGTATATATTATGATGAAGCTGCTCATCTTGCAGTTGACATTTCTGGAGTCAGCTTGTCAGTACAGATCTATACTCCTGGCAGGTGTCCTGAAAGCTCTGACCACTGCAAAGACTGCACAGATGGAGTCTACAGCAACGGAACATTCAAGGTGAGGTTATGGCCCCTCTATCAATCTTGAGGAAGAGTTGCCATAGTGTCAGAATTACAGTTGACAGGAAGATAAATCTTGTTCTACCAGCAGTGAAGAGGCATCCTTCCCAACCTTGCAAATAGAATTATCAGGTTCTATAATACCGGCACCCTCAAAAGCCCGGGAAGCTGCTTTGAGAGTGAGGGTTACATTCACTAAACAAATCTCAGTAGGTATTGAAATGCTTCCTTGTAGGAGAAGTCTGACATTGAATGTAAGATAGCTTGAGTGAATGTGCCCTTTTGAATATGAGTAACAGTGGCTCCTCTTAAAACTAGAAAAGAAGTGTAAACCTTCTCTAGGGCAAACTTTGTCCTTTGCAGATGTGTTTTCCCTAACTGTTTAGGGAGATATTAATTTTTGCCTTCATCTAAAATGAGCTGCAAGTAAAACTAAAAGCTTGGTGCATCTCTGGCAAAGTGACTCAATATTATTAGTGAGCAGAGGCTAGAAAACTACTTTCAATTTCTAAGAAAATGTATTCAAGTTCAGTTTATCTGTGTTTGTGTGTTCTCTTCCTTATCACAACTAAGCTCTCCTCCACTGATTATACTCCCCAGACTTTTGTGTAGGAAGTGTTTACACCTCAATCTTTGTTAGAGGAGCCAAAACAAGCCAAACTTGCTTTTTGTAAGCCACCTTCCCTACTGCATGTGTTTGAGCTGCTCCAGCCCACGCCCAGCTATAATCCTCCAGTGAAAGCTCCAAGCAGACAGCACATCATGCAGCACTTACCCTGGCATCAGTGACCTTGAATTCTCGCAGGATGTACTGAGGCATGTTGTATTCGGCCATGGGATCCACTACAAAGTACTGGTACCGGGCAGAGCGCTCCGCTGGCCAGTACTGATGGCACTTTTCCTGCCAAGGGGCAAGAAACATCTCTGTTAGCCCTCGTGCTGTAGGCTTCCCCCATCCTTCTCCTTAGCACCCACTTACCCGACCCATCTCGCGAAGCTTGGTCAACATCACGACAATGGTGGAGTTGTTCTCCCATAGCATCCGCCAGAAGTCTTCGGTAGTCTCTGCCAGAGGCCCTTGAGTAGCAATGTATGCCTTCTGCTGCCTGAAACAGAGCACGCAGCCCGGGGGGAGGTCGGGGTGGGGAGAATGCATAAGGACTTGGCAGAAGCTTTGGTGAACACATATAAAGGCTGAAGATTTGGAAAACAACTAGACCTACTGCAGAAGAACTAGAAGGGTACAAGGTCTAAAGGGGCAGGAGGGGATGTTTGGTGCTAATACTCAAAAAAGAGCCAACGGTGCAGTCTTCTCCAATTACGGTTTCGGAGGACTAAATCCAGACTAATCTGGCAGGATGCGCTAAATGGAGGAACATGACATACACCACATTTCTGGAACCAGAACCTGTATTTTCTGGGATTGTCTACACAGCACCAAGATTTGAAGAGCCAGCTGCAAAGCTGCCCAAGCCCAGCAGCCCCAGCTAGATCCAGGGCTGCTGCATGCACCTGGAGGTGAGAAAAATATATATGTGGGGTTGCTTTGTACCCTTTGCTAGGGCTTGGCTTCAGCTGACTGGGCTCTGGGCATTACCAACGGAGGCTGCAGTTCCTAGAGCTGAAACACACAGCACATATTGCCTGTGGGAAGCTGTCATAATTGCAACATTCCCAAATCCCAAAAGCAATAAAAAAGGCTAATCTGTTTTGTAGAAGCCTCTCTTCAGCAAAATCCACCCCCCCTCAGCAGTGCTGAGTGTTTAGGACTGGCACCTGGAGAGGGGTTTCATTTGTTTGCTTTAGGGGAGAGGTAATTTTAAGACCACAGAGAATAAACTTTATCCAAATGCTGTATTTGAGTCGTTACATGGATTGCTGGCCATCGGCAAGAGGGAATTTCCCTCTACAATTGCACCATTGTTTGCAGCACACATATGGGACAGAACAACAGCCCTGGGACGGCCAGTCCATCTGTCTGTCAGTACTTCCACATCCTCTGAACCAACCCGGTCTGCTAAGTTAACTCCCTGGCAGTTTAGGGGGCAGCAAGGTTGCTGTTTACCTGTAGCCATCAATAAAGCTGGCATTGATGTAGTCTGACCCTTCCACTCCTCTGATGGGCTGAAGGCAGACCCGCGTGGTCTCGTATGGCATGATGTTGACAAGGCGATTCTTGAACTTGTTGCATGGGAGGTTGGCACTGATGAACCTGGAGGTGTGGGCTTTGGAGTTGGCGAGTCGCTGGAGGCAAAAGCAGAGTCACGCCCGTTAGTTCAGCTCCTGGCTGCCCCTGTTTTTGTCAGGCCCCTACTCCAGCCCATTTTTCTTGTTGTACTATGTTGCTCTGCCTTGTGCGTCTCCTTTTTTCAGGGGAACAAACAGAGGTTGATAGACGTTTTCCCCGGCAAAACGTTCAAATAGTAATAAAAAAGAAGTAAAAAACCCAATCTAAGGAGGAAGCAAATTCAATCTGGAGTTGAAATGACCGGCCAAGCCTCTTGCAACAGCAACATGGTTCCCCTGGGAACCACGACAGCAGAAGTCAGAATAATTACTTCTCTAACGTGGAACCAAAAAGTTCCCATCAGCCCTAGAAGGGCTCCCTGTCTGTTGCCCAGGAGTGGAAGCAGAACAAAGCTCCACTTATGAATACAGAGCATCCCCAGCTCCCTGTCCTCATTCTTTCTTCAATGAAAAAAAGACTAATTCTAAGTCAAGCCATTTTTTTTTAAATACTAGGATTTTTGAGCTCAGAGCTTCCAGAACAGTTGCATGTGTTGCTTGGGCTATCAGTCACAGCTGTGGGAGAAGAACTATAACCCACCCTGCGGTGAGTGTACTATAAAAGCCCAAACGAGGCTCACCTCTCAAGGAGAACCAATGCGTGGCTCTCTTCATCACACTGACCCTCGTTAACTTCTTCCATTGCATAAACCTAGATATTTCCATGCATGGGCCCACGTCATTTCCCTGCCTGTCTCTTGTATCGTCCAGTGCAAACAGAAGCAAAGGCAGCACTGTCCCCATTCAAGCCTTTGCGAGCCTGCTGGGCAGTACGTGCCCTTACCTTGAACTCCAGCTCCATGCCTGTCACGTGCTCTCCAACTTCAATCTGTGCCAGTTTCTGGATGTAAGTGTAGAGATTCCTAGCTGGGACCTCTGTGTTGCCGCAAGCAACCGCCTCGAGCAAGGCATCGTGTATAAAGCTGTACTGGTCTTCTGTCTGCACCATGTAGTTGCGCTGTGACCTCATGAGGGTAACATGCCCGTAAATGTCCACTGTCTTCTCATGTTTTATCCTCTCCAGCATGGCATCGATCACAATGAAGCAGCCGGTTCGTCCGACTCCCGCACTGAAAGGAAAGGGAGAAAAATAAGTGATGGACAGTTCCTCCACTGACACTGTCACAGATGCTCCCGTGTGTGAGCACAGTGCTGCGCTGGTGCTAGTAAAACCTGCACTGGAACCTAAAACGCTGTTCATCTGAGGCCCACGCCCAGGGGCTCGTGCTGTCACGATGCCAGGGGGAGGCTCCTGGAGTTCGGAGCCCACACGTGGAAAGGTCCCCTCATCTGTGCCAGCCTTTATGCAGCAGGGCTCAGGCTTAGACCCAGCGAGCTTGCAATGTGCAGAGATTCGCTTCGCGTCTCAGCTCAGCTTAGTCCCCCCCCGCAAAAAAGTTTGATCTTAAGTCATCCGAGGACAGGAGATGAAGAGTTGTCTCTGGTAGCGTGCCTATTGCCCCTCAATAGTGATCTGCGCCATTTCCCACGCCTCTTCATCTGTGGCATCCCCATGATGTGAGCTCTCCTGGCAGACGCACAATTATGACAACTCTACGTAGGGGGCTCTGGACCTGAACAAAAGGCTGGCACGATCTAAAGGCTTAAAAAGCATGTTTAATCACTCAGATCTTTCAGCAGCTGAGAAACTACTGATGTTGTAATGAGTAACATGCATCACCCCTTTACCTAAATGTTTTTGTACATTGAGGTAACATCAAACTTGTGTGTAAAGGCATTCATGAATCAGCAGGGCTCCGTGGGTCTACACATTTGCCATTGCTAATAAAGGGTTTCCTCTTACTATTCCAGTGCAGTCTCTTTTTTCATAAAGCCCCCTTGATCTCTGTTAATTAGACTGCCTAACACCTGAACCAAGCAGGTGACTGGAGCTTTGGCAAGAATTTAGCAGCTGATCTGGGAGCTGGTTCATGCACCTTGTGAGCTGACAGTTCTCTTTATTCATTTTCTGAGAGGTGCACGATAATTGCCGTCTGCAAGGTTAGCGATAAGTCGCCCACTTACAAAGACTGTTTAAATGGCATCCTCTAGGAGAGGCAGGATTAGCGTCCCCCAACTGCCTGTTAAATTCTGATGTCGCTTTCCTCAGCGCTGCCTCACCTGTGGGCTCCTCCGCATCCTCCTGAGGAACGCAGGGATTTATCTAAGTTGAGGCTGCAAGCATTCCTCGCTGGATTGTAAATTGAATTAGGGAATGCCACAAGCCCACAGGGGCCTTCAGGTTGTCACTTTCAGAAAGGCTGCAGCACTCAAAAAACTCTCTTTCAATCACTGTCAGCTCTCCCTCTGACAGCTCAGGCGACTCTGCCTCCCAGCACCCTATGAAGCAATGCTCAGGCTCCCACTTTATCATCCTCCTTTCCCACTGTGACAAGGAAACGGCCCTACACGCTCCGGAAACATATGCCAATACAACACCGGGAGCTTCCCCTTGCTAACAACGTCCGAGTGATGTGGTGCCAAGCAAACCACTCATCTCAGGAAATTCGGCTCTGAACGAAAACCCCAAGAATGCACTGTGCAGCTCCAGCCTGCTGCGCACTTGCTAGGAGACTATACACGTCTCTGAAAAGAAGATTCCTCCTGGAATGCAAATCAACATCTTACTGAACTTTTGCCTCCCTTGCAGATAAGCCACGTGCAAGAGCGAGATGAAGAAAATCAGTACCTGCAGTGCACCACGATTGGGCCAGCATCAGGGGGGTTGCAGGTTTTCACCCGCCTCAGAAAAGCCAAGAACGGGGTGGGGTATTCGGGTACGCCGTGGTCAGGCCACGCGGTGAACTGGAACTGGCGGACCTCCCGCTTCTCACTGGAGCCATTCTGCAAAGACGCAAGAGCAACAAGAGTGACGTGAGGGGCCAGCACAACCCCACGCCCTGCCCGCACCGGGCGAGGAGGACGGCGTGCTGTCACCCATCTCAGGGGAAGACACAGGAGCGGGAGAAAGTTCACCTTGTGAAGGGAGAACGTCCGAACGCAGAACGTGGCCAATTCAATGGTATCGAGTAACGTCACTTGAATCATTCCGTAGGTGTCTGTACCCCGGCCCGGCCAGTACTGGTCGCACTTTATCTGGAAGACAAGAGGCATGGCTGAACTCGGGGACAAACCCTGCTCTGCAGGAGAAGCTCATTCCAGAACTGCCCTGACATTACAGGTGAAGCTGGCCAGCTTGCAAAGCGGAGGAAAGGTGCAAGAAACGGCTCTTTCCAGAGCACCACAATAGGGAGAGTCCCAGCATGAAAAGCTCCTACTGACTAAGCACTGGCTTTGATGCACCACATCAATCATGTAGACAATAGACTTGAATGATCCTGAAGATTAGAGGGAACGTACCAGGGCTTGTTAAACAAGAGAACTGAACGTGAAACCTGCCACATGATTAACTCCAAGACAGAGCTACAGAGCATGCTGGGATTGAGTGTCCTCTTCTGTTGGAGCAGGTAGAAATCTCCCACTGACATAAATGTGGGCTGCTGATGAAAGAGAAAAGCATTCCTCCAATCCCCCAGGATTATGACTAACTAGTCATCTCTCATGCATCTCACCCGTGATTTCTCCTCCAGCTTAGTCATCATAACAATAGTAGCTGAACGCTGCTCCCACACCATCCTCCAAAAGTCTCCAAAGGTCTCCGGCAGCGGCCCCTGCGTGGCAATGTAGGCATTCTGCTTCCGGTAGCCATCAATGTAGTTGGCGTTAATGTAATCACTGCCCACAATTCCTGTATTAAATCAGCAAAAGGGAGTTAGTGGATTGTGCAGGACAAGACTATGTAGCTGGGAAACGAGATCTTTGCAGGAGTGCTGCTAAGAGACAGTTCCCCTGCTAAAACACTTGAGCCTTCGTTTCTTAGCGTAGCAGGCTTGCTGGGTTAGAAGCAGTGCTGGGAACAACAGGCTCTTTGCAAGTTTGTCCCAGCCGAAGCTCCTGCTTTGTAACTCTGCTTATAGGGAGACAATTTTTTTTTTGCAAAAGACATTAAGGAGACTAAATATCAAGCCTTAAAACCATTTTGTTCTTACTGCTGTTGCCAATAGGAGCAAAAGTCCTGGTCTAGGGTTTTTGCTTCACTGGTCTCAAATACAAGAAGAAAAAAGTTCTTGTCCCAGGACGCACGGAGTCTGGGTAGCGAATGCAGCTGGCTGATGGCAGCACAGTCCATCCCAGGCAGGCAGATGCAGCCGGATAAAACCAGGCTGGATCCAGCCAGTAAAGGAGGTGGCTTTGAAACGACAGGCTGTGACTCGCTTTAAGTTGTACACTGCCATTTTTAGGAGGGTTTTTTTTTCTTTCTTTTTGCATGGGTTACAGGCTATTGAGTTACAGCTGCCTGCTTGTGTCCTTGTTTGAGGGGTTTGATGTGACTGGCAGGAGGTGCTGCCAGAGAGGATAGGGTGATGGGGACGTGGCAGGAGAAAACGGCACTGGAGTTAAAATGGACACTGGCATGCGTCGATGTGCAGCTTCAGCTTTAGAGAGCCTCCGAGATTGGCACGGAGGATTTGCACTATTTGGAGGTTTGGCCCATTCCTAATTACAGCAGAGCAGCTGGCAGTGTTGGCAGCTTTCTGCTAACCTAAGATTAACTCGGTACAGAAACACTTAACTCCTGTCTCGAGGGGGAGCCAAGGGTGGGGAGCAGCACCAGTATGAAATGGGTTGCTGCTCCTCGTCCTGCTGTAGCACTAGGCATTGCTGCTGCTGTTGGCTAGGTGCAATCCGCTCCGAGCTGCCTGCCAGTCCTCAAGGGTACTTGGTAATTTCAGCTGCTGGTGGAAATGGCTTTTGATTAAATTTCTGGAGAGTTCCCTGCCTCCACTCCTTCCCAATCTGAAATTTCAGGAGTGAGAGCGGCTGTGCAGCAGCAGCGGGAACGTGATCAAGGCTGAGCTCCCAGAATTAATCTCCCCCCGCAGCCCCCTCGGGCCCACTCTGTAATTTAAAATGGTGGCCGTGAGCCCCGGCAACGTTTCGCTGCGTGACAGGCCCAGTTACAGAGAAGTCACTGAATTAGAGCCGCTACTTCTTCCTGACCAAGCAGATGCCGACAGTCTGCAGCCTTGACAAATCCAGATTTAAAACAAAAAGAAAAACAACAACTCATTCCTCCAGCCCTTCTCATCTTCCAGCCCTCAGTATAAAATACAGCCCGGGAGGAAGGAACACGCTAGCCAAGGCAAGCCTGAACCTCTCAGAAGACGGAAAATTAAACCCGGGCGCCCCGTACTCGTGCTGCCATCAGTGCCGGGGCAGAGCTGAGGCTGCTCCCTGCCTCCAGCCCGCTGCCTCCGCTCTCCCGAGCGCGGACACCGGCCCAAAGTGCCCTTCGCTGCGACACTTCTGCACTGCTCTTCTCCCTCGAATGACAAGGCAACTTTTTAAAGACTTAGCTTTCCTCGGCTCATGCAATATTAATCTCGGCAGGAAAACAAGCCAGAACACAGTCAGCTTCACAATGAGAAAAGTTTACAATCCTCTAAAGGCAGACAGGACCAATCCAGATTTGTGCAGCTTTTTGGCAAAACCACCATGATCTTTGTTGTCTCAGAAACAGCAATTCCACTTCCCTCCGTCCCTCAGAGTTATCTTGAAATAGGCAGATTATTCTAGCAATTCCCTTGTCACTAAGGCTTCCAAATTAACCTTTAAATTCACTAGGGGCTTATTAACACATCCCATATCCTCTCTGCTCAGCTGATCAGCTCTTGGCAGTGCAAGGCTGGCTGGAAATGCTTTATCTGCACAGCATAGCCACATGCAGCCCAAGAGGATAAGACTCAAATATCATCCCACCAGCAGCAACCAAAGGAGGTCCCACCATCAGAACTCCACCTCACGCCACCAACAGCCCTACTTTTCCTAGCTTGCACCAGTGCAACTCTGTCAAGGGTCACAAGCTGTAAATTTTCCGACTGCACCATCTCTCACACAAGCAGCTTAAGGAACAATATATGACCTACCAGGCTAACACTAAACCTTTGCTATTTTCAGCCTTTCAGGGGCCAGGACTGCAGCAGGAGCTTCGTATTAAGTGATTTTTAGATCTGTACAACTCAACAACCATAGCTTTGCTATGTTGTTGACACTCGTAGTTGTACAATTAGCCTTCTGCTTACTTCTCATTCATCTGCCATACAGATACACTTCACATCCACTGCCACCCACTGCCTTCTTCCTGCTTTACTCGGAAACCTATTGAGCAGGGAGCTCCGAGGAAAGAGAAAGACAGTCGCTTGATAAACCAGCCTTTGAAATGAGAGATTGCCGCTCCGGGGAATATGTCAGTCACCAGAACTGAACAAATGCACGGTTTACACAGGTCCTTCCTGCTTCCCAGGGAGATGCGAAGGGAAAAATAGAAACGGAGGGTAACAGGCAAGGGAGGAGAGCGTGTGCGATATTCTGCCCTGCAGAAACCTGAGCCTAACGCAAACCTGGGGAGCGGAGGCCGCTACAGTACCTTCGATGGGCAGCAGAATGACGCGGGAGTGGTCGTAGGCAATCACGTTAGCGTAACGGTTTTTGGGCTTGTTCACTTCGAGGTTCGAGTGCTCCCAGGTGAACTGCTGGCCAGGGTCAATGGACTGGAGGAATCAGGAAAGAAAACAGAATAGTCAGAGAGGAGAGAAGCAGCAAATCAAGCTCGGAGTACCTTGCTCCAAACGGGACAGACCGGGGCTGATGGTCTAGCTGAGGAAACACAGCATTCACCATTTTCTTCCCTCAAGAACAGATCTTTGCTGTGGAAAAGCCCCAGCCCCATGGCATAACGTGCTCCCATCCCACCTCCCTGGCCCCAAGCAGCACCCGAGATAATTCCCCCTCCGGCACGAGGCAGTGCAGCACAGCGGCAGGGCGATCGCGGGCTGCCGTACGGAGGCCTCGAATCACGGCTCTGCCGCGACTGCACAGGGTTAGCTACAGCCCGGCGTCGCTGCCGAACGGCAGCCACCACCGCATCAGGCTGTACTTATGAAGCGATGAAGAGGCTAAATCCGTGCACGGTTAAACTGAATAACGATTAACAGGGCATCAATATACCAGCATCTCGGTGAGCACTAATACCTGGGGACCGTAACATTTAAGCTAGGACGAGCTTTGCAGCCAGTACGCAAGCGGGCTACGAAACCCCAGCGATAAACCCGCCAGTCAGACACAGCAGCGCTTGGGACTGCGAAGGCTCAGGTCTCCCAGGTGCGGAGGGTGGAGAGGGCGCCGGGAAGGGACCGGCCCCGGCCCCGGCCCCGGCCCGCGCGGCAGGGAGGCAGCGCATCTCCTGGGCAGGCAAGGGTTACGGGAGCCGGCCCGAAGGACCGGCATCAACACAGCTCCTTCCTCCACGGGATGAAGCAGTAAACAATGAAACGCGCTGGAGAGAAAAATCCTCTCTGCCTGTCCTGGTGATTTATGCCAGCTTTGGTGCCTTTCCTTTTTTTTTTTTTTTTTTTTTTTTTTTGAAAGTCCAGCTGTCCCAGATATGGAAATTAGGTTAATTACGTTTACCTCTAAATCCGTAGCCAGAGAATTAAATAAAACAAGGGCTTAATTCCTTCATCATTTTGCAGAGCCCTAGGGGTTTGCTGCAACCGGAGGCTTGGCAGAGCGCATCAAGCCATGCTTCCCGCTGCTCCCTCTCGCTGCCCGCTCCTGGCCGGTGCGGACGTGGCCGCTTGCCTCGACCAGGCCCTCCAAGCTCCCAGGAGCTCGCAGCGCTCAGCCCTGGCCCGGCACCCGCGTCCCCTGGCCTCCCTCCGCCACGCCGACCCCGAGCTTGCCGGGCGCAGCTCGGCTCCGGTGGTTGTGGCAGTGCTGGTACCAAAACCACGCGACACTAACGCCCTCCTGCACTCTCGCAGCGGAGCGTTTCTAACTAATGGGTATTTATACTGTCGTAATGTGTCTGTTTGCTCTCTATCCCTCTAATCTCGCCTTGCATTCATTTCATTAGCGATGTTTGTTTAGCTCTGGCTCTCCCACTGGAGGAGGCTGGGCTGGAACTAAGCCAGGGCACTTGGGATATTGCGTTATGCAAATCAGTCTTTGAAATCTGGGCAGAGCACATTAACAGCCGGCTGCTCCCCCCGCCCCATGCGCCAATAAGGGCCGAGAGACCCCAGCAGAGCGAACGCGCCTTTTCCCCTGCCCAAGCCCCCTTCCCGGGCGAGGAGCTGCGACTGCAGAGCTGCTTTACGCCTGCCGCTATTTGCAAGCCAGAGCGGGGAGAAAAGCATCCGAGAAGGAGTCCTTTGTTCAGAAAGCATCCCCTCATGCTCTGCCCGCAAACAGAACGAGGCAGTCTAGACTAGTTATTAGACTAAAAATATCAGGGCATTTTATGTCTTTGAACAGCAGCAACAAAAAAAATTCAGGCATATGTTCAATCTGCAATGAAAGCAGCTCGCGTAATGATGCGCCGGGTGCCTGGCAGCACCGGGCAGTCGCGCCAGGATTTAACCAGTGCTGATGCAGCCACGATAGATCTCGGGAGCGGAGGGCAGCCGGGCTGTGCAGGGGCACCGTCCTTCCCCTCGCGGGTGACGAGGGGCTACGAGCCTCTCCTCAGTCTGCCTCCAGACTGGCCCTACCTGCAAGCCGGGCATTTTACAGTCCACAATATTCATTTGAAATGCAAGTCCAGCAGCCGCAGATCTGCCTGGCTGCTCACCCACAGGACCCCATTTGAGTACCCAAACATTTGCAAGAAGGAGAAATAAGAGTACAAAAAAACCCAGACAAGACAAGGCACAAATCATCCTGTTTTCTCAGGTTTAGCCCAGTGGCCCTGCTGACTGCGTCAGCTGCAGAGGATATACTGTCCGTCTCGCCTAACTTCAGCTATCTAAACACGGGATGTCTAGTCCAAGGCTTCGGTCTCTCCCCATTCAGCAGCAAGAGACAGGCATGCACAAGGACAGCTCCATCTCCTCCCACCAGTCTAAAACTGGGAGAATAATCAGTCATCTCACGGAGATGCATCTGCCTTCATGAAGACAGCTTAGGCCCCTGTCTCAGAAAGATGCCCAGGCTTTGGTCAGGAAAAGCCCATGGGTTAAGCCCCTTTCCTGTTCATTATCTGGAACCAAATCTAGCAAAGCACTGAGCAAGTGCTTAATTCTAAAGGCATGAATAGCTCTTTGATTTCAACTGATCAGATCCTTTAATAACCCTGTTTATTTGGATGAAGGCTTGTCTAAATGTCCTAGTTCCCTGCTTCTGCACACCCATGCACAGCACCCACTCTTGCTCATACCTCATACTCTTGGGATAATTTCAGGTTATCATTGGCTTTGAGATGTTCTGTGTGTTCAGCCAGCTCGGAAACAGGGATTGGTGGGTGGCTGAGCATACCTAAAAGACAAGACAGCAGGGAGAGAATCTCATTTAATAATAACTAAGAAAAATGCACAACCGTTGCATATTTTATAAGAAAGAAGAAACAAGAAAGAAAAAATTACAATGTAAGATCTGCAATGAAAGTAGGGAGGTTAGAAGAGAAGAATTCAGGGCTCGAAATTGTGTCCTTGGAAGTAAAATAAATAAATAAATAAATAAATAAAAATCAAGGAAATAAAAATAACGGTGAAATGAGAGTGTTCCCATGATGGCCCCATTCTCAATGTGTAAATCAGAAGAAATCAAAAAGGAAAATCCAAAGAGCAGATGCGTGTTAGCGATTCCAAGAGTGGACTTAAAATGAGCAAACGCTGCCGGAGGAACCTATGCAGCAAACGTTACAGCACCCGCAATGATCGTTAGACAAACTCCAACACAAAAGAAGGGAAGGGGCAGGGATCCAGCCAACCATGGTGATGTGGGGCAAGGGAAGGGAATGCAGATGGGGGGAAGCAGGGGAGGCTTTTCGAGAATTGTCCTTTGCACATCACTGGCTCTCTAAGCTTCTTGGGGAGCTCACGGACCCAGTGGTCATCGCTCCAAGAAGGTACCCTGACCTGGAAGTGTCAAGCACTGGCTCCCCTTCCTGCTCATCTGGGACAGAACTGCCAGAGATGTTCCTTCTACAGCAGAGCCCGCAGACGGCCAGTGCTGGTGGGTCCTCGCCCTCCCATCAGCAGCTCAAGGGTGGGCTGCACCTACCCGGGCAACAGACTCCACTGGGGGAAGGTCATCAGCTCCCGTGGTGGAGAGGCAAAAGATCCTTTTGCCCCTTCCCAACCTGGGACATGGGAGACAGTCTGCTGGGGAGACCAACGCCTCAAGACCCTGGTTCACCTGCTTCCCTTGCAATTCTCGCCAACACGGAGCTGTGCTTGCACTGAGGCGGGCAGAGGAACGGCCAGAGAACAGACTGGATCTTCTCCAAGACATACTGGTACTGAGGGAGCCACGCTGCTTCAGACTGGTCAGACTGAAGGCACATCTTGGCCACGAGCTGGGCTGAGCAGCAAAGGCACAGTTGTTTTTTGGCTAAAAAAAGCATGATCCTGCTCTTGGAGGTGCAGCTGGAGCTCTGGGAAGAGAAGAGATCCTTCCCTTCCTACCTTCTCAAATAGCTATGCAACAAATCAAGGTGGAAAAGCTCTCCATGCTTTGCTCATCTGCATTGGATCATGTTTTTCCAAAGGCTTCTCCATGCTGTGTGCCAGCCAATTCTGCTACAAACCACAGCAGACAGGCGAAGACAGCAGCATGCCAAGAAGCCCTGGGCAGTGCCCCCAATGAGAAGGACAGGAGTGGAGAAGAGATGGAAGCAAGGGAGAATTTCGAGCCCCGTGGGTGTTGGTGTGTGACAAAGCAGCGGCGGTGGCAGCAGCATGGTCAGATACTCTGAAAACTCAGCACAGAGATGGCAAAGCAAGCATGACATCCTCAGTTTTACAGTAAGTCCTAGAGAGATGCTGCCTCCCCCCAGGCCTGAGCACGGGGCGAGCCTGCCACAGAGCGGGGATTTGAGCCACCACTCAAACAGGGCTTTTTCTAAGCTAACTAGACATCCATTTCCAGCACAAGGAAGTTTGGCTGAAAATGGAAGAGAGCACAGAGGGGAGGAGTAGACCAAAAAAGCCCACAAAAATATCCCCAAAGCATTCTGGAGGCTGCACTGGCTCCATTCTGGTCTGCAGGGGATCACAGCATAAAGTTTCACGGCTCATGGAGGCAAAGTTTCTGGTCAATCCCTTGCTATTCTGTAGCCCATTTCACCTGGAGAAGGGTTTCTCCTTTGCCACCCACCCTAGACTGGAGGGTGGCCGCAGTCCACCCCGGCACGGCGGCCCTGGATGCAGGCTGGGGGTGTTGGGAGGAGCTGGTCCTCTCTCTGCCCGCGTGGGGAGGGCAGAGCCATCCTGCCTGCGATGCCAATGTGCAGAGACCAGCTCTGTTAATATCGGATATATTCAGTTCCGTGTCTGTCCTTCTGCCTTTGAAAGCAAGGGCTGAAGAGGGCAGGAAACATACCTTGAGCTGGAGCATGAAAGCAAAGCCGAGCCCTACCCAGAGCAACTGCTGGCAACTCAGTACACTGTCTCCAGCTTTGTGCACGTCACCCCCTCACTGACTTCTTCCCACCTGGGCTGGAAAGCAGCCGGGCACCGCTCAGCCCGGCTGCCACCGCCCGACTGCTGCAAAAAGCTATAGAGATTATTTGCTAAAGTGTGGTGAGAAACACAGTGCCATAAATGAAATCCCAAACAATGATCACACAGGTTTAAAAAAAGAACAAAAAAAACAGAAAAACACCACCAAGAAGCCCAGTAACAACAAGCAAGCGAGAAAAAACAAAACAAAGCCCAGCTGCTCTTTGGCTAGGGAGCTGCAGAGCAACACGTGCCATTGCATCTGAGCACGTGGGGCTGCATGGGAAAGACCCAGGGTGCCAAGCTGGAACGAAAAGTCACATTCCCCTTGAAGGCAGCGCAAAGTTTCCTTTGCAAAAGCCCCAGTAAAAATCCTCAGCGTGACCTGGTCCTGAGAAACATCTGTCTCTTTGCCGGAACAAAAACTGGTGGAGAGCACATGGGAACCCACCTCGGCGCTGCCGCTAAGGACCGAAAGCTCCTTGGCGGATCGATTGCTAGGGTCCTTTATAACGAAACCAGGCCGGAAACCTCGGCAGTGATAAACACTTTCCTAGCCAAAATGCCAAGCGCATCGGGCTCCCACGGAGGTCCAGGAGGAGCGTTAGAGCAAACAAGCCGGGAGCAGTGCTTTGCAGGGCACTGTCAGCGCCGCGGCATCAGCCGCAGCAGCTTCTCTTTTGTTTGCTGTGATTCACTCCCTCTCTTTGGACGCCGGGGGAAAGGGCTCGCGGGCTGCTTTGCTCAGCTGCCTGCCCGGCTCTCGTGCTGGGAGGCCGCACGGGGTGGACTGGGACAGCAGAGCCTGGGCAGGAGCTCTCTGCAAAACAGCAAAGTCCTTCCTGCTTAAATCCAGCATTTGGATTAAAATAGCCAGAAAACTGTCCCAACCCTCAGCTCCCTGACCACAAGCAGCATGTGCATGGTTCTTCACATTTGTCAGCTAAAAACTGCCATCTATTTCCCTGCCAAAAAAAAGGAAAAAAAAAAAAAAAAGAAAAAAAATCAAACCCAAAAAGCACCCAGCAACGCTGGGATCTTGGCTTCTAACGGGGATGAAGCCTTTCAGAGCCAGTCTCATCTAACGTTTCAATCACTTCAATATCTCTAATCTTATCACAAAAGACTTGATTCTCTGTGCACCAGCCAGCTCACCAGCAACGTCACCCTCACATCTGCTGCACGGGCCGGAGCCCGCCGGTCCCAGCGGAGGAACGGCGGCCGGATGGCACCTCGCGCAAAACCCTCCGGGCAGAGGGCCGGGGAGAGGCCGCTCCTCCCGCTGCTGCTGGAGCACGCCGATGCCAAGCCACAGGCACCTGCCGCAGATGGGAAACGGCCCTCTTCCTAGTTTCTCATGAAAAGGTGCCTCTCCGAAGAGAGGGAGGGGAATCGTCATCTGCAGCTAGTTTTCTCTTTCCCGGCGTTATGGAGCGCTGAGCACAAAACCGCAGGCACGCACGCGTCCAACGCGGGCACACGGGTGCACAAAAGCTCGCTTTCCGCCCATGAATAAATACGAGGGACATAAAGCCAGGCTGCAGAAAGGAAACATCTTTGACAGTGGGGAGAAAAGGAAGCCACAAAACCCGTGTTTTTCTCCCAAGAGAGCCACAGAAGGACAGGCAGCGTCTCACTGGACTACCAGGGGCTCTATTCTCCTGCTCCCGCTCTCCTCTTTGCAAAAGGCCTCTTGTTCAGTACTGTAAAACTGGAAGCGCAGTTCAGACAAACAGATGGCACAGAAAAGGAATGAAATGGGCAAACACCGCAGGAACACAGAGAATTTGGCAAAAAAGAAAAAAAAACAACAAAAACAACAGGAACAGAACAGAATTGGAAAGGAAAAATGACAAAAGAGAAAAAATAATAACGGGGGAAAAAAAAAATGAAACCAACAGGAACAAAAACACACAGGAACTAACTTTCAAAGTCAAACTCAGGGTCACTGAGAGGGCTGCTCAGACCAGAATCTGCAGAAAACAGTAAAAAATAAATAAATAAAATATACACTTTTTAAAAAATTTCATGCTAATAAAAAAACAAAAAACAACATAAATCTAAAGAGGAAAAGAAAGTTATTTTTTGTGCTGATTAGGCAGGGACAGGGCCACTGGGATTTGCTCTCCTTTCCCCCCCTCTGCGGACGCTCACACCTTCTCCCCTCCCCACTTCCCCCCACTTGGCTGCTGGGCACAGGATGGAGGTTCCCTGGTTGCTGGGCCCTAGGGCACCTGGCTGGAGAAGAGACCATGGGCTCCTTTTTAAGCCATAATATATTTAATTTGAATGGCTGGACAACAGCTATAAAGTCTTCCACCTGCCAATTGCACCACAATCTCTCCATGGCCACCAACGTCCTTCAAGCTCTGATCTTCCAGCTATTCCCATTTTGACCCAACTGCTAGCACAAGTCTGTGGGAGGCAGGTGACCAACTCTCCCAAATCCTTTACAACCCTTTCCTGCTTTACAAACTGTATAGCAGAATAAACCAACAGCCGGAAAGCTCTCTTTGGCTAGATAACGTTACAAAGAAAAGTTGGCAGGATCGTCTTCAAGCTAGACCGGACAAACCGGAGCAGCCTTTTGGGATCTGCAGACCTTTGTCTAGCAGAGTCTTAGCGACTGGCACGTTCTAGCTACCTTTCGAGAGCCTCTTAGACCAAGAGTTCAGAGATCCAGCATGACCAAACCAGCCTGGCCAGCAGAAGACAGACTCACTCATCTATTGCTCACATCAAGTGAAGATAGCAGGTGCCCTGAGCTGGCTCCTGCTCCGCAAGGGCAGGGAAAAATAACCACTGAAGGAAACAGAGGCAACAACGCTCCAGCTGCTTCCCAGCCTCAGGGCCACAACCGGAGTACTTCTCTCCGTTTAGGTCTCGCACAGGGGGTGCAGCTCTTCCTCTGGCTCTCGAGCCACCAGCTGGAGCACCCAAAAGCCAGTCTGAACAGTCCCCAGGGCAGCTGCCACCCCGTATAAAACGCTGAGCCCAGGCAGATGCCAACTGCTGCTGAGCTGCAGCGGGGCGGCCTCAAAAGAAGCCACTTACACAAAGGGTGAAACAGCCAGGAAAGCAGCAGGCTCTCAAGCTTTCCAAGCAGTGCCCTGCTCAGTCCCTCGCTCTGGGTCCCTTGCACGCTCGGAGGGACAGCGGACTGCTCCTCCACTGCACTGCTGCAGACCTACAACACCTCCAGGCTCTCCTGCAACAGCACCACTGAGCAAGAGCTGATGTAGGGACCCAGCTGCAGCTGAATCACCCTGCATCCAGTCCCTGCCGGCTGCATTGAACCTGCCCCAACCCTTAGCTGAGACTTAACTGTTCCCAAGCTTGGCCTCATGGCATGGGTTGCTCTCAACTCTTTTTGATACAAACACCTCAGTCCAGCGCGGCCTTTGTGCTTCCCCAACGATCCCTGCCCTCTGGGTACCCATCAGCTCAGCAACCTCACCCTAAGAGAACTCAGACAACGCTAAGGACAGGACTGGGAAGGGAGGGGGAAACAAGAGCTGCAGAAACATTACTAACAAGCACAAAACAGCAAAAAAATACAAACAAACTGAAAACAACAGCCAGCCCCCCAAAAGCGCAATAAATTCCCTTCCAACTTCTCAAGCACCAGGAACTCGGAAGCGGAGCTGTGTACCAGCGCGCGGGCACTGCTCAGCATCGCCAAGTGTCTGTCTGCAGGAGGACATGGCCGTGCCGGGGCCGTGTCAGTGGTGGCTTGCAGAGGTGCCATGCAGGCAGCTTAGACATGCATGTACATGGGGACACGCGTGTACAGAAAGGAGGGTGCATCGTGCCTCTCTGCCAGGGAGTTAAGTGCAGTTACTAGCTAGCTCAGCAGCTGGTGGCAGTGATGGCACGTACACTAAGCAAAGAAATGCTGCCTCATCTGCACGAGGCAACCAGCTGCCTGCCTTTCTCCTCCCAACCCACAGGGCAGGCCTGGTTCCTAACAGGAGCACTCGGTGCCTCTGCAGAAAGCACCAGTTACGGATGCGGTCGGAGCAGCGCGGCTGGGCAGCCTGCCACGCTCGGCCCTACAGCCTCCGGGGATCCTCCAGCGCGAGGCACAGAGCTGCGCGGCAGCATTGGTGGTCTGGCAAGCTCAGCACAGCCACGGCACTTGCAGCTGTGTACTTAGCCTAGAATGCACCAATTTAGCTGAGTATCCAGAAAAGCCCTTCTTCCTGCCTTGCAGTTGTTGGCCAGAGCCTGTGCAAGGCCCTTGTGGTTTCCCAGCAAAGGTTTCTTTCAGCATAGCATAGATAAGGCTTGAGATTCCTTGGCTGTATCGTAGGTTAGCACTGGGTCTCAAAGGCAGCACTGCAGCAGCCTCAATGCAGGCAGGAAGAGGCTGAGGAAAGGGCAGTTGCTCCAATCCTGCCTTCCCAGGGACAGAGGCTGGTTTGCAGCCGGTTACCTGGAGTCTGGAAGTTGATGCGCCTCATTTCCACAGGGTCCTTAGGGTGGTGAGGGGTGATCTCAGCGTTGTTCAGGAGGCATTTTGTCCGTGGCTCTGAATCTTTCCGTTTGCTTTTAGGAAAAAAAGAGAAACAAAAAAAACCAAAAAGACAAAACACCTTAGCTTATGGGCCTTTTAGTCCTTTCAGCCACGCAGGTCATGTTCAGACCTGAGTGCAGCTCCCACAGAAACCAGGCCCAGATGCAGCCATGTCCTGAACAAGGGTGTAAGTTACATAAAACATGTCAGAAAAGGGAGGAAGTCTGGAAGGTTTTATCAGCAAAGTATTTGATGGGTTTACAATGGCCCAGCAGCCCCCCAGCAGCTTTCAGACAAGTCTGGAAGTTCCCCCTTCTCACAGCAGAAGTTCAGGCAAGCAGCAAGAAGCAGCTGAGGTGCTGTGCACTCACACCTGAGCCTCCCCGCACACACAAGCCTCCACTGAACTCTGCAGAGCTCTGCAAGTAGAAACGTTCCAATTCTGGCCAAGCCATTTGCAGCCTGAAAGAACCAGAGCCAACATAATCATTTGGAAAAGTACAGAATCTCCTGGCTGTGTCCTTGGACATAAAGTACTGATATTTCTCTCTTGGCTTGTTTAGGAGTTCTCAGTGCCTCATTGCAGACAGAGAAGTCAGAGCAGTGTTTTTCAATGGTTTTTGATCTGTGGAACCCTAAAAATCTGAGGTCAAAAACAGTGTAGATGCATCCTCTCCCATCACAGCTGTGCCTGCTGAGATCTGTCCTACCTCCTTGCCAGAAACTGAAGCCCTCTTCAACCTGCCAGCTGAGCTGCAATGTAAGTGCTTCCTAACGTATTTTGTTCAAAACAGGTTAGGTTAGCTGAAGCAGTTTAAAAGTCTTTGCTGACCTGGCTCATTCTGCTTGAAAAGATTTTGGAAGTAAAGCCCAGCACTGATCTGAAGAAGTGATAACCTGTGGCAGGGGACAGTGACAAGCCGCTGGAAGTGGAACTTCTCCAGCAGGCAGAGATCATGTACCCACACCCTGGGGCTTGCAAATATTGCTCTAGCCCATCTGGTAAGATGGCTGAAGAGATCCTTGCCTTC
This sequence comes from Dromaius novaehollandiae, assembly GCF_036370855.1. Taxonomy (NCBI): domain Eukaryota; kingdom Metazoa; phylum Chordata; class Aves; order Casuariiformes; family Dromaiidae; genus Dromaius; species Dromaius novaehollandiae. The sequence goes on along the minus strand of NC_088122.1, from coordinate 3,094,228 downwards.
TCTGTTTGGGTTGCACAGATGTCTCCAATAATATGCCTACAGCAGTAACAGCAATTGCTTAGGTAGAGAGGAGGTTTATTAAGTACATTTTTCGCTGTCCCTTAATGTCATTAATAGTTAGAGGAAGAGGCATGAGCCTTGCCAGCCCTGCATGGGGCAGCACTTTGAAATTACACCACTTTGCAGTTTGGGAGTAGTTAGTTTTTGCCACAGTTTGAAAATGGCTGTTAATCGTTCACTGGCCAAACCCATCAGTTACTTCCAGTGAAAGCTCTCCCAGCCTTGGAAATGGTCTGAAATAATTCTCATTTCGCAGTCATAAACCAACTCTGCTAGAAGTCCCTGGCTGATGTGGCAAGGATGGCTTTTGCAATGGGGTGAGGATGGCTCAGCTGGTGAGATTCTGCTTCCAGGATGCCAGAGGCTCAGGGACAGCCTGTATGGAGCAATCAGACATGGAGAAAACCCTCTCTTGCCTCTGACTGCAACACAAACGGGTGTTTCTCTGCTCCATTAACCCAACATTTTATGAGCCGTTTACTGTCACTGCTGCTCAGCTTGAAATAGGGCCATTGTATTTAGGAATAGACAAGCAGGAGAAGGCTGGACTTTCTCTGCTTTTTCTGCCCCGATTCAAACATGCTTTTGTGCAAGTCCAATGCAGGGCATCTTTTAGGACAGAGCTAGCAGTAGGAACTGTACCAACAAAGCCCCACCACCAGAGACAGCGAACACTGCCTAACACGCAGCCAGCCCAGCAAGAAAGGACCTAAGTAAATGGCAAATCCGGTATTCTTACCTGTCTGGCTTGCTGTCCAGGAAAGCAGTAAGTGGAGAGAAGACAAGACAAATGTTCAGGTTAGAAAGGAGCTGCAGAGGAAGGGGGAAGCATTTGCTCAGCTCTAACCCTGGTAACACAGGTGGAAGGTAGGACCAGCAGAGATTCCCCAGTTAGACTGGTGCTAATGAACAGCAACAAGGAACACCTGAGTCCCTGCTCCACAGAGCACCTGTGTGTCCAGCGAGTCATACTTGCTGGGACACAAAAGACACTCCCATGGGTATAAGCAAACATGTCTGTGCAGATGAAAGATGGAGTAGGGCTAATAGAGCCTCCTCCATAATGGGTACTAGATTTCCCAGCTAAGGACACCCTGCAGTTGCCATCCTGGCCCTTCTCTCAATCTGCTGTGCTCAGCCTCTGCTTCCTTTCTTGTCATCTTTCACTGCACAGCGAGGGCTGTGTGTGCTCAAGGGGCCCTCATCCCCATGCACGCACCACGAGCTGCTCAGAAAGTGAAGGAAAGGGGGTGGTTTCCAGGGGTTGTTTCCTCCTCTTTCCTGCGGACTCGCATGACACCCCTATTGCTGCTGCTCTTGTCCCCCAACTCCAGCTGAAGACCAGTTTGAGAACAATGGAGGTTTCTGCTGATCCACAGCACAAAGGTGCTTCTCTGCATCACCCTCACTGCGCTCGCACACACGCACAGAGCACAGGAAGGGGAGCCTGAGGCTGAGGCTGTGAACAGCTCTTCTGGAGGAGACAGGCAAGAGACCAGGCAAACTCATTTCACACATGCCACAACAGACTGTCTCTAGACAGGCACAGCTTTATTGGGAGTGCCAAGGGGTAGATTCTGAAGCAGATGGAGGTCCCTACAACCCACTACTAATCTCTCCTGTGCTAGCCAGTCTCTCCCAATTCTGCATTTCTGCCTTTGGGTTCCCTCTCTGGTTCTGGTGGAAGGTTTTGCCTTCCAGCTGACTACTTTAGGACCAAGGACAAAATTCCCTTCAGGGTCTAGAGGTAGACACTTTCAGAATGGTCACAGATCTGGGCAAGAAGCATCTCTTACTTTTTGTAGAGTAGGATGGCAATGACAATGCAGATGATGAACACCACGGCCAGGACGGGCCCGATGACCCAGATCAGCCCTTCCTCTCCATCAATGATCGGCTGTGGATCAGGGTTGTCCAGCTGGATGGGGTCGGAGAAAGGACTAGCAGCAAACGTCTGGAAGACATGAAAGGTTGCAGAACAGAGTTCAGAGAGGGAATGGAGACTGAATACAGGGGGCAAGCACACAGCATTCCAGGAGAGAAGCTGCTACAGAGGACTCTCTGCTGCACAGACCAAATTATAACAGAGACCTACAGACAAAACATAACAGAAACCTATAGAGAAAATTATTGTCCATGAATGCCTGTGTGACAGGTATTTTCCTTCTCCAAAGCTCCAAGGAAGACAGACCACTAAAAGATCACATTTACATGAAGCTCATGCTTATGATTCACCTAATCTTATAGTTGGGAAGGGGCTTTTAGAAAACAAGTTAACTATGCCTCTGTTCCACCCAGAATCTCGCTCTTCACCTCCACAAACACACAAACACTTTCTCCAAATTCTCATGTCACCATCTGGATTTTGGCAGTTGGATGGGATTACAGAGAAAGAGGGATGGGATTAAACCAAGAATTAATGCTTAGACACAGTCCAGTCTGGTGGCTTGAAAAACTACTCTTACAACTAAACACAAATCAATAAAACGGAATATGTCTCCTCTGCTCCTGCTGCACTCAGCAGCGAGCTGTGCTCCTGAGCAGAATCAAAGGCCTGTTGAAACCCAGGGGAGTCCTAACTAAGGAGCACTGCCTGCTTGTTTTCACAAGTGCTACAATCTATCCACCCCAGGAATGAAGTATTCCCATTTTACACAGAAACTACAGAAATTGGAGTGCAGAGAAGAGCACTGACAGGCCCCAGTAAAGCTGGGACAGGACAGGAATGGGAGGTCTGGGCTCTGGGCCCTGTGTTTGCTGAAATTCTATCAGCTGTCTGCAAGACTGAAATGCTATGTCCTAGGGAGCTGCTGTGACTTCAGCCCTTTGTGAGGGAATGTGCAGCACCTTGTTCTAAAGCAGAAATTACCACAAGCAGGAGTAATCCGATTGAGAAATCCATTCACAAGCGTGTCAGCCTAATCCTTTAACATCAAATACACAACCAAATATTTATCTGAGAGAAAACCCTCTGAAAACTTGTAATTTCGAACAGCTCCCTACTACAATTCCACAGGGAGATTTAAAAACAACAAAGTATTAGACCACTTCTATTTTGCATGACGGACAAGACAGGTAAATATCAAAAGTTATTTTCAAAAAGCCAAATGCCATGCCACTGAAATCAGCAGAGGTGTTAAAGTGGCAGAAACAGCAGAAAGCACATCTAGTTTCCTATAAAATACGTTCTTCCCTCTGTTTAGCAGGGAATTTCGTAATGAACAGGACATGTGATATGCTGCTTTCAAAGCAGAATGTCTGAGTTCATTGCTCCATTAAAAGCAGAGACAGCCTTTACAAGAGATTACTTTTTGCAAAGGGCTCTGTCCTAAGGATCTCTGAACCTGAGTGTACTTCTGAACTGTTAGTTCAGTGCTCTCCATTCTGGACTCAAATCTGGAGCCACAAATGTAGAAAGTCCTGCCTAAGCAAACTTGTGCAGTGCAGAAGCAATGCACGAGAGCACAGCGTTTGCCTCGTTAGCCAGTCTGCATGGGGGAGCATGTCTGCTGCACACAAACAGCTCCAGTAGCCGCACACAAAAGCTCCACAGCTGGATTGTAAGAGCCTTTGGAAAAAACAAAGAACAAAAAACGAAGCCCTCAAGCTGTGGTGTCTGGTGGGAGAGAGTTACAGAAAATGCCAGGAGGGCACCAGAGCTGCTGGCCAGCTTGCAAGGAAGCTGCCCCTGCAGCTGCTGTCTCTGGTTGATAATGGGGACAGCAGGGTCACAAGCATCTGAAGGAGATGAGGGAAAGCAGGCAGCACTTACAGCCTCGGGTTCCTGGAGCACTGCCAGGATGAAGATGACGTATTTCTGCCCTGGCTCCAGGGCTCTGTTCTCGAAGTTGTCATAGTGCTTCATGTCCCCCAGGATGAAGTGGGAGGGGAGGGAGCGAAAACGGGCAGCAATGTAGGGCTTGGGGAAGTCCAGTTGTCGGGAGTGACGCAGACTTCGGCGCCGGAGCCTGGCAATGTCCTGAACAAGCTGGAAGAAGCAAAGGAACATTCTGAGCTCTGATGTCTTCAGTATTGTTAAAGGAGTTGGAAGGAGGGAGAGCCAAACCATCCCACTCCGCTATTTAGCTATCCACAACACGGAGCACCGGATACCCCAAACCCACCCTTCTGCAGTGTTCTTCCTAGGCTGCCAGGTCACCACCACGCCCATTACAGCTGTTGGCCCTGTCCCTGCAACTGGCTTCCATTTCACCCACACTCACCTCCTCCAGGTCCATCTCCTCAGGGCTGCCCAAGGGGTTCAGGAACTGCCCACCCCGGGACTTCCTCAGAGGCACCACCACAATGTAGTAAGCCCTAAGAGTTGAGAATAATCACAAGAGACAGGAAAAATGAATCTCTTTCTACAAGCCACAGAGGGAGAGATTGCCTACAGTGATGGTTAACAGCTAGGTTAGCCCAAACAGCCCCACTGGCATAGCCTAGCATGCCATTTATTATTTTTAATTTAGCACAGTTCTTAATGCTGCTCATGGAATAAGCCTGGATTCAGTGGCAGTCCCATGTGACATGTCTCCCTGCTTGACCCCTCCACGCTCCTGTGGCATCTCCTGTTAGCCATGGCAAGTGGCTCCGAAAGTCAGGCAAGGCTGCAAACGCAGGGAACTCGCTCTGCCACTACCCGTGCTGCCTCTGTGCTGTGGACTCCAGCCACCAGCACCGACCCCCTGCAACATAAACCGAGCCCACTATATCTGCAATTTAACAGAAACTTACTGGACAGGCACAGAGCTCTTCACATCTGGGAGAATCACCACCACATTGCCATCAGCATCAGGCTTGTGGGTCACCTCTGGCTTCTTAGATAACATGTCAGCAGCAGTCCAGGCAGCGACGTTCTGCTGCAAGCCACCCATGCTATTGCCCCGGTTCATGAGAACAAAGTTGTAGAACGTGCGGGGCTTCAGGTTGGTGATGAGTTTCTTGGTGGTGCGGCCATCCACATCGACATTCAGCCCGTTGTACTGGATCTGTGGGAGGTGAAGAGGCAGCAAAGTCATACCACGATCAAGGCTGATACTACTGATTCAGCCATACTCCTCCTCCTCCATTGCCTCTGTCTGCAGAGAACACAAGTCATTCAGCTGTGCCATGCTCCACCCAGCTCTGCCAGAACTGGTGCAAACCCAGGAATAGGGGCCATTTGAGTGGGGAGCTTTGCCCTTCTCTTGTGCCCATTGCAGAATCTTGAAACTTCTCTGAAAAGAGACATTTTCTTCTGGAAATGACAAAATTGTGGTAACTTGCCCAGGGAAGCAATCATTTGATAACAGATGTGGGAATGCAACTCAACAGTCCTGATTCTGTCTGTTCCCTTGATCTAGTGATTAATCGTTACGAACTGCCCATATCTGGTAACTGAGGCCAGAATTCCTGGCTCTTAAAATCTCTTATTCAAACCAACAGACAACAGTCCCAGGAGACAGAGAAGGACCATAGTTCTGATTCCTCCCTTCCACTTGCCTTGTATGGGGTGGGAGAGTTGTAATTCTCAGGAAACTCCCAGCTCAGGAGGACAGATGTCTTTGTCACCATCTTCACCTTGAAGTTTTTGGGTAAAACTGCCAGAAGAAAAGTAAGGAAGAAGGGGAGAAAGGAGAAGAGAAGGCAGCAGAGGGAAGAAAGAGCAAGAAAGAGAAAGGAGAGTACGTCAGACACTGGCAAAAGGGGCTGCCAGTCTGCAGCTGGCTGCAGCTGCGGGAACGGAAGGGCTTGCTCCCTCCTCCACACTTTGCTTGAGTTTTGCCAAGGTCCATCTCCCAGTGCTGCCTGTCCCCGTGCCTAACCCTGGAGAGCGGTGAGGGAGGGTGCGGGGCTTTGCCCTCACCCTGCCCGTGCTCAGCACACACTACGGGTCTGGGTGGTTGCTGCAGGAACGAGGTGCTGGATTTCTGAGCATGCTCAGGTGAGGAAGCCCATCCCAGGTCACGTTTGAGGCTTTTCGATATTTTTGTTTTCTTTTGGCTGCTTGCAAAAGCTGAAGAAAACGCTCTTCCCACCTGTATAGCGACTGGCCCCCCACTTCGGGTGCCAGTGTAAGAAGGGTGTCCGGACTTAACTTAGAAGAAAGTGGTAAAAGGGACTTACCTGGCATAAGGCAGAGAGGAGCTGAGGGACTGAGTGTGAAACCAGAGTGCTTTGCATTTACTCACAAGCCTGGCTGAGGCTGGCTTGACCTCTCCAGCTCTCTGCCTCCTGGCACCAGCCCCGGTTACAAGAAGAGAGAGGGAGGAGAAACCGGTAAGTCCTACCTTGATCCAGCTGGAACGTCCGATACTGGACAGTCGGGCTGTATGGCCCGGGGCCTTTACTGGTGTGAGCACGGATTTTAACATCATAGGCGGTGTTGGGTTTGAGGCCGTTGAGGGTGTACGAGTTCTCTGGGGAGGGGGGCAGGTCTTTTTCCAGCGGGTTGCCGGGAGAACCGGCTTCCCGGTAGGCCACGGTGTATTTGACGATGGCTCCATTCCTCTCGGCCAGCACGGGGGGGAGCCAGCCAAACTGGACCGACATGGAAGTGATGTTGCTCGCCTCGAGGATTTGGGGGTAACCTTTGGGGATGTCTTCAGGGGTGGTGAGTTCCTGCACAGCTTCCTCCCCAAAGCCAGCCCGGCTTTTCACGGCCAGCTTGAAAACATACGTGGCGCCCTTGTGGATGCTGGGAGCGGTGTACTTATCCTCCAGGGCTGTGAACTCCAAGGTAGCCAGGGGGTCGACATCCTTGCGGCCAAACTGGAGCCGGTAGCCCATCACCTGGCCTTCCGCATCCAACGGAGGCTCCCATTTCACCAGGAGAGTGTTCTCTTCTGTCTGGTGCACAGACAGGATGGGCTTCCCTGGGACTGGGAGAGAAGAGAGACACTTTCAGTCAAACGTGGGCCAAGGTGGTTGGGAAGAAGACGCAGAGATTCTTGAGCTGCAGAAGCAGGTTTCCCAAACCAGTGGCAAGTTTTCACCTAAAGTCTGTGTATTTAGTGTCTCCCCCTGTGAACAGGACTGCTGCTACCCACCCTCGATACAGGCAGAGGGTGTCCATCAAGGTTAGGAAATGAGATGCACTGCCAGAGTTTCAGCTGCGAGGTTCTGATGCATTTCTGAGGTCATTTTCTTCCCTTGCCATAGGACAGGTTGCAAGGTGAGCACAGCTCCTCCCTTCCAACGCCCTCTCTTCCCACTGAACCACACGCTTTCCCAGAGCTGGGGAGAACGAGCACAGGAGTCCCAGCTCCCAGCCTCCTGTTCTAATCCTGGGAGCAGCCTGCTTCCCCGGGCAGGGAAGAACGAATGCCGGTGTCCCCCAAACTCCCAGCCTCTCTCTCTGTCCATTACACAGCACAACTCATGCAGAAAGACTGGAACAGATTGGCTCAGGCTGGGAAGGCCAGAGCTGCTGAGGGTGAAGTAATGAAGGATGGGAAAGGAAGTCTGGGCAGCCCCAGGTCCTGAGCAGCAGGCACAAGGCCAGCTGAAGTGAATCTGGCAGGCATCTGATCACCCAGTTGGGTACAGAGAGAAGGAAGCACAGAGAGAGTGGAAACAGAGCCCAAAATCTGTGAGAGGAAGGGAGAGTTGGTGCTTACTCCACGCGGTTTCTCTCCTCTGGGGGATGGGAAGGGCCATCTGAGTGTTGGTGCGTGTTCAGCTAGCTCCCTCCTTAACCTGTCAGTTCCTCCCTGCTTGGCGGATACAGCAGGGGCTCAGCAGTGCCTCTGTCTAATGAGCCCTGGCACTGCCCGACTGCTAAGCAAGCCCACAGCCACAGCTAAATGGCATGCACAGCCCCAGAGGATGCCGAAGCTGGAGAACCCAGAGCATTAATTCCAGCAGCTCACGCATCATTTACACTCACTCCACTTTTAGAGATCTAATTTCCTTCTCTCCGCCTTGCTATTTCTTGTGGTTGAACAGGAGAAGGAGAGAATGGAGCTGAAGGGAGATCCAGGCCCACTCTTGCAGCAGAGGGTCCCGAGGCTGAAAAGCTGTAACATGGCTGGCAAAGGAGGGAAGCAGCCGGGGAGAAGGCTGCGTGTGTCAGGGATCCTGGCAGAATCAAACTGGGGAAGCCACTCTGCCTGCTGCATCACCTGACAACCAAACACACAGATGAGGGGTTGTCTCTGAAACGAATGCTTTATTCATTTTGAACTGCCAAAGAATAACTAGGAAACAGTGCTGGGAAAACCCCCCTTGGAAATGCTAAAGGAACACATTATGGAGAAAAACAATGCCATTACCTTTATGTTTTGCTTTTTATCACAAATGTTACTATAGTCAGCTGAGCTTGAAAATATTACATTTGCACAGCAACTATTGTCTGATAGAAAGGTGAGAAGAAAGGTGGAGTAAGTGTTTTATTTTGCAATTGGTTTGGACACTAAAGGAGAAAATTGGATGTATTACAGTATTTAAATTCAGCCCCTAGCCCTGAATGATAAAGGAAGAAATCTTTCCTCTCAGAAGGTATATTGACTCAACACTGCAAAGAAGATAAGAATGTTACAGAGCCATTTGAAAGAATTTTTTTTTTAAATAGCTATTTCAAGTTGGGGAAAATTGAGTTTTGGGTAATAGCTGCTGCGCCTGAGAAAACATCCCTCTGTGACTGATCACCTGCACTGCAAATCCTAATGGGAAGAGATGAGGGCGGATGACAAGAGAGAGTGACAGGGGAGGCAGGGAGAGAGAAAGGCTCCAGGAGAGAACAGTGGAAAGGGTAAAAAAGACTCAGGAAGAAGGAAATGAGAGGAGAGAACCAGAGAGATGGTGAGAAGGAACAAGGGAAAAGCAGGAGGGGAAAGGAGAAGAGGCCGAGTAAAGGAAAAGGCTTAGGTGCACTGACACAATGAAGTGCGAGGACAAGAGTCTGGATACCAGCATCCAAATGCACCATGCTGTGACATCTGCAAGACTTGGTCGGTGTCCGGGAAAGCATCCTTGTTCTCTTAGGTACCATCTCTCAACTAGGCAGGAGAGGCAAGAGGGGAGAGAAAGACTGAAATCCCATTCGCTTGTCTGAAGACAAGAACATAAAATAGGATGAAGATGCAAGCTGGGCCAGAGAAAAAGAGAAGGGCATGGAGGGCAGGCAAGGCCCCAGCCCTGCCCGCTTGGCTGAGTGTCTGTGCTGCCTCCAAAGCCTGAGCAGGGGTTTCCAGGTTAATCATGCTGCATTGACCAAAGGCCTTCAATCCCTCCAGAGGCAGTGAGCAATGTTCTTCCAGAAGCAGGGGATGATGTCAGTTTATGCAGCTGCGACGGGCAGGATGAAGATGACTGCCGCAAGACTAAGAAGAAAATGAAGAGAAAACCAGCGATGGGAAGGAACTAGACAAAGAAAAGAAATGAAAAGGGGAGAAAGCCATCATCTAACAGCATCAGCAAAAGGAAGGGCATGAGCGAGATGGGGTGGGGGAAGGTAACCACAGTCCAAAGGATATGAGTTGCGGGCAAGCCAACTCTAGGTCCAGACACAGCAGTCTCCCACTGCATGAAACCTTTCCTGTACTGCAGAGCAGAGGTTTAACTTGTGGGGAGCGTACCTCTCCTTTCTGCCTGTAGCAGAACCGTTTGGAGAAGCAAGGGATATCCTGTTGCCCTTTGTCATTCTCCCGTTCAGGCCCTGCCATCCCAGCACGGCCCTGCGTCCTCTGCACTGAGGCTGACAGACACTTTGCCACAAAGAATAGGTCAAAAGGAGGAATGAATCTGGATGGTATGGGCAGGCAGAGCCCAGGTCCCAGAAGCACACGCAAGAAAAGGTCAGTACTGTCAGTAGTCTTCTTTCAGACTGATCGCTAGTCCTGAGCAAGAGGAGAGGTACATTCAGACACAACGCTGGAAGAGGAGGAGAGTGGGCACTGTAAGCCATCACTTTCTCCCTGCTGCATTTCAGCTCTTTGCGAGTCAACACCATTACAGCAGACCTCTGGGTCTCCTGTTCCTCAAGGTACCTATGTGTGCGCCAACCATCAGAGCTACAGAGCCTCCAGTGTCACCATACAGGTCAGATCAGGCGCAGATTCTATTTACTTGTAATACACTCGAATTCAGATTACAAGCAATGAATTCATCCTCTGTTGCATTACTAGGTGTTTTTGTGGGCTTTCTACAGCACTGGACAGAAAATAATCTAACTTAGAGACGACTACCTGTGAGGAATGAAGTGTTTTCTATCCTACTAGGCATAATTTTGTCTTCAGGGGCAGTGTGACATTTGTTTCAAGTCTGTCCTCTTCATGAAGGGATGCAAGAAGCTGAGCCTAGAGAAAGAGCTTCTTGGCTTTGGGGTGTTAGGAAACTGGTGAATCCCAAAAGGGCAGGAAGAGACTCTTACCTGCACCCTTGGTGGTGACCACTTTTGGTTTGCTGCGAGCGCCATCTCCCTTCATGGTGTAGGCAGCTACGGTGATGGAATATGCAGTCTCAGGCTGGAGCCCAGCAATGATCATTTCCTGTTTGCAAGATTCCAGAGGAAAATGATGTGAATATCTGGGTACATACATGCAGCTAGATGTCTCTTCCTTGCAGGAGTCTCAGCCCTTTTCTAGCATGCAGGAACATTCACTGGATATGAAACCATGAGACAATCCTTGGCAACTGGGCAGATGTGGCAACTGGCAGGGGGAAGACAGCTACATTCCTTTAGCAAGGGGCACGCACACTCCAGCTGCAAAAAGCCCCTCCGTAAAGAGAGCATGTCTCTCAAATGTGCTGTCTTCCAGATCCACCTCTAACACATTCTCTATCCCAACGCAAACTGCTTCAGCCATCAAAACACTGTTGCGCTCTTCAAAGCGTTCCCCTTCACTATGCCATCTCAGAGGAGTTCTCAGTGGTTTCAAGGAGATTACACTTTCTTCTCCACCACTCCCCTCCCTACCCTCCTTAGAGATATTTTTTAATGTCTTCATAATATTAAAGGGATTGCTTTAACGCAAAGTGCAAGACGACATTTTCTGCTTGCATGCTAAAGCTCTCTGCTAAATCCCCAACACCCTCCTTCCTCCATCCTCTATCAGCCTCAACACACCTGGCTCCCAAGAGCTTTTGTTCAAAGCCAGGCCTCAAGAGTAGCCCTTCCCAGTGAAGCACCCAGCCCTTCAAAGGGCTGCACTGTAGCAGGAACACCCGTGCTAAATCAAACAGGATGGAGGCATATGCAGCAGGGTTTTCTCCAGGGCCCTGAAAAGGAGGGAGGTGTGAATCTTGTGCTTGTTTTATGGCCTTCCTCTTCCCTCATTCCCCACCGCCCCTTAGTCCTATAAATATTAAATTTCAGGGCAGCACAAGTAAGTTTACTGGTCCTGGAAATGTACATATTGGCCGCAAACCAGAGCAGGAGGTGGAAGAGCAGAACTTCAAACCAGCAGGATTTTAATGAACATGTTTAGAAGCCCTTAGGAAGAGGGACAGGTCTGTCTTCTGGAAGTCAAAAAACCTGTTCTGTTTTCACACTTGCCATTGAGTTTTGCTAAGATTTTAGGCAAGAGACTTTGCCTTTCATGTGACTCAGTTTCCTCATCTGTAAAACAGAGGCCCTTCACTTTTGTAGGGCACCTGGCACTCTCAAGGAGACATGCATACTTTCAGGGCAGTACTGTATTTTCTTGAGACCCTGTTATTCCACGAATGAAAGGCTTTCTCCTACTCATTTGTAGCTGTAAGATCACCAAAACCATCCAGCATTTTAACAGAAGTAGCAAAAGACAGCCAAACAGCCAGGTTGATCTTAAGGTCCACTTAGGACATAAAAGGCCAATAGTGATTCAATGCTTCATATAAATGAATATCTAAGAACCTTGGCCCTTGAAGGGCACAAAGCATTTGTACAAGCCCTGATAGTTTGGAAGTAATGGGGCTTTGAATACCTAATGCTTTTGAACCTATGGTTTTCAGACACAAGCTAAGTCCAAAGGTGGTTGCAGACCAGCCCGCCTTTAATCATATGCTCAAGACAGCTTGGTCCCAAATTCAACATCCCAGCTGCTTCCGTGTAGAGGAGCAGCAGACTCATCTTTCCTCCAGAGCCTAGGGGAGAACCCTGCAGTACTGCCGCGTGCTGACAAACGACACAATCACGCAGGGTTGCAGAGCAAAGTGAACAGGGTGGGGACAATGCATGGGAATACCAACAACGGGCTTTAAAACAGACACACTGGCACTGCAAAAAATAAAGGAAAAGGAAAATACCACAGCACAACATGAAGTGGGAGAGGGGAAGGGACAGAACCAGGATGGGAGAATTTTTGCTTTTTTACTTACGTATTCAGCAGTGTCATCTGTTTCCCACTGGACAGAGAATAAGAGAGGTTTTGCACGTGAGAATACAAGAGGGGAAAGAGGGGAAAGACAGAGACACAGCATGAGGAAGGAGTCCCTGAGCAAGCAGCCACACAAGGTCAGAAGTTACCAGGCCAGCATGAAGGAAGAAGTAGAGTGGGAGAAATTAGTAGATTCCACTGTGGCCTTTGCCTGTCTTAAAAGATCTCCCAGACACATGGATGGTGCTTAGTTCAGTGCAGGGAGAGCAGTTCATACTGTTCCACAATAGCTATTGTCTGGGAGTGCAAATGAACTGCAGAAAGATAACATACATCTTTGTCATAGGAGACACTCATCTACTTTCTTCAGCAATATGTTGCTTGGGATGAGACCAGGCGGCTGGAGTACCCACCCCCTCAAAGCCTCCACGAGAGGAGAGGAGGGTGGACCAGGAAAGGAGTCCTTACCTGGGCATCAGCCAGCATGATATCCTTGATCTGGGGCAACCCCCTGGCCTCTCCATTCTCCATGCGTACATAGTGGACCTGGTAGCCGCGAATCTGGCCATGCTGGCGGTTCTGGACTGGAGAGCGCCAGAACACTTGGATGGCAGTCGAGTTCAGGACCTCCACCTCCACTTTCCGAGGCGGCGCACTGGGCACTGCGAGGAAGGGAGGAAAAGGGCAGGAGTCACTTGGGGATTCCCATCCGGAGTCTGTTCACAAGCACAGGGATATATGCACACTGAATCTACAGTCCTGAAAGGAGGGGGAGACTTAACAGGCAAAGTGGCGACCCCATCATCTGCCATTGGCCTTTATTCAGTGAAACAGGGAAGCAGTTCTGGGAGACCTAATCTAGGCGGCTCAAAGATCTGGATGCATGTAAACAGGTCCATCTCATAGTCCAGCCATCCTTCCACAGGCTCCTTTTTCCCAGTTTGCTTGGATGGAAGAAGCCATATAGTTCCGGATCAAATTCCGAGGGCAAAGCCCATTTTTCATGAGCCAGAAAAGCTCTGACCATGCCTGCAGGATGTTAGGGTGGATAGGATGCGGAGGGGGACTTGCCCTTGGAGTTCCCTTGTCTCTCAGGCATGGCAGGCAGGCTGGTGGTTACAGCAGCTGCATAATCTCAGGACAGGAGACAAGAGATGTCTTGGATGGAATTAGGGGTAATTTTTGAAAAGAACAGTGCATGAGCGCCTCATCTGCAAAAAAACCGTAATTTCTCTGAGCAAGATATTCTATCCATTTGGATGTGGGCAGACAGGCAGGGAAACAAGCCCCACACTGGAGACAAATCTGTTGGGTTTATTTTTACACTTTTTCTTTGGGATGGAGGAAGAAAGCCTGAAAAGTTTGCATATGACTTACAAAAGTCCTACCTCACCCTCAGTATTGTCCTCCACCCTTCATGCACACATTCACTTTTTTTTTTTTCTTGTTTCATTTTACTGCAGCAGTACCAGGAAAGTTCAAGTCTCTTTATCCCTGTTTGTGCTAAAAGTCTCCAAATTGGACCAGAGAACTGGAATGTGAACTGCTTGTCATTAAAGGTGGTTTGAAACTTTAATGAAGAGGTTCTTCCTTTCCAGCAATAACCAGTACTTTGACTTAATGAGAAGCTAGTAACAAAGAAGCTGTGGGAAGAACTCTTAATATTTTAAAACAATTTCTGGCAGCAATCTCTTTGCCTTCTGTGATTTGGCTTCCTTGCTACCTGTGATGCCAACCGCTATCACCTCCTTGCTCAGTAAGGATATCTCTTTGGGAAAAGTGATGCAGACAAAGCCCAGAGTCTTGACATTAAAAAAAAACAAAAAACAAGCTCCCAACCCCCTTAAAAAACTACCGTAAACTGTAAAGGAAAATCCTACAGATCCCAGTTCTCAGAGGGGCCTTGGGAGGTGGCAGCAGATGCCGCTCCCCATCTTTGAGCCCTCTTGGTGGGTGGCTGCGTTGAGGCACCGTTCAGGCTTTGCTCTTGCATCGCAAATCAGCCACAAAACAGGACTCAGCGTGGGCGGAAAAAGCCCGCTTCGGGGACACGTATTCGCAAGGGGCCTCGGACCGAACACCACCCACCGAACAGGAAAGCGCAATTACCATCTTCGTCTGTTCGGACGATAACCGGCGAGCTCTCCGGGCCCGGCCCCACCTCCGTATGAGCCACGACAGTGATGCGATACTCTGTCCACTTCTCCAGAGACTCCAGGAGGATCTGACTGGTGGTTGGGGGGATATCATTCACCTCCTTAAGCTCCGTGTCCTCCGAGTCCAGCGCTCGATAGTAGACGCTGTAGCCAGCCAGGACGCCATTTTGGCTTTCGGCCGGAGGCGGCCGCCAACTTACCAGAATGGCGGTGGATCTGGTGCTGACGCATTTTACGTCTTGAGGGGGGGCGGACGGTTCTACGAGGGGGGAAAATTCAGGAGGGGAGAGGAAAGAAGGGGGAGAAAACAAAAGATGGGAAAGATAAAAGGAAAAAAAAAACAAAAAAAAGAAAATGATAACAAAAAAATCTAAAATAAAACGTACAAAAATTTGGTTCAGGAAGATAAAATTAAAAAAGAAGAGAGCTTTCTGTTGTTGGTCTTTTTTTTAAAAAAAAAAGAAAAGGAAAAGAAAAAAGCCAACAGAAGTGAAACAGGGCATCGAAACCCCAATGTTATAAAGCAGAGGGCTGAAACGGCAAGCGGGCTAGCCAGGAGGGTCCTGCTGCTCCTGCTGAGGGTCTCCAGCCCAAAACTGTGCCCTGTGACAGACCCTTCCTCTTAGCTCCTGGTTGTACAGCGGCCTGGCAAACCCTGGACTCGCTTCCAAACCGCGGTCTGTGTAATCGTGTACTTGTTTGGAGGGAGAAAAGTGAGAAAAGCAAATCTTCTGCCAGGAAGCCTAAATTGGTCATTTAAGAGTCTGTACCTCCAATACAAGCTCTTAGTTGTCCACAAGCTGCCAGGAGGCTAAAAACCACAGCGGTGACGCCTAGACTATTGCCAAGCAATGAGCACCCAATGCTGTGTGGCAGAAAGCATCTAGACAGGAGGGGTTTGGAGAAAAGATCTGCAAAGGGGTGAGGGAGGGGGGTTTGCACGGTACTCAGGAACCAGCGGGACATCCAGAAGTGGCAGCAAGTCTAACTGCCATGGCACTCGCTGCCTAAACGACTGAAGGGTCCTCCTGAAAACCCCGGGACACCTTGGAAAGTCTGGCCCTACGCAGCCGCGCATCCTGACTGCTGCAGGAGACGACCACCGAAAGGCTGATTTCCAGAGGGGAAGGGGTGAACCACAGCTCCCTGGTGCCAGGCTGCTCACTTAGGTGTTTGCCGAGCTGCGCTGGGCGGTTTTGCTGGAGGTTTTGCTGACGTCTGCTCAGTGGGAAGCAGCACGCTGCCACCGGCTCTGCCAGCTCCGTGCCGGGGCACGCTGAGGCCGTGCGAGACACCGCGAGAACCGCCGGAGATACAGGCTTGTTCCCAGGAGATGTCACGGGTCTGGGACCTTGGTGAAGTCCAGACATAACAGCCTGCCGTTTCCGTGACCTGCCACAGGCTAGGAACATTGCCCACTTTGGGCGATCTTAGGCCAGACTTCTTTCAATTATTTATTACAATCGGTCCAGCTTAGCAGAGAGCGTGATAAATTTTCAAGGCAAACCTGCAAATCCAATCTCACCTAATACAAACGGCAACAGACAGTTTTTAACTCTGCAGGTACTGCCAGAAACCGAGGTGCCCTTGAAAGCCCTCAGAGCAAGGGAGCAAATAAATGCTGGTCGCTCTCATTCCTCTGCTGTTTTTTAATCAACCAAGAGCTCTTTACTGAGGAATGACTTTTTCAAATCTTTCAATCCCAACCCTGACTCACAAACAGAAGTTTAGGTTCAACTCGTCTTGAGGACCCCACTAAATCCAGTCACACTTTTCCCAGTTCACACTGGAAAAGCCACATACATGTTCTGCACATGCCTCCATTACATGGAAGGAAGGGGGTTTTGCAGCAAGGGTGGAGAAAGTCCTTACACTGCACCGTGCACTTTGCCCATTAGGTCATTTTGGGTTTTCTCCTCCTACTTTTGAAGCTTCGTTACTAAGCCGTGGCTTTATTTCAAATGGCAAAATGAAAACCTTATGCTAAGAAATCCCACAGCCTGAGTGGTGACACTCCCTGACCATGGCTAGCCACGCAAAATAATACAAAATATGTCAAGCAAAGAAAACCAAAAGCAACAAACTT
This sequence comes from Dromaius novaehollandiae, assembly GCF_036370855.1. Classification (NCBI taxonomy): domain Eukaryota; kingdom Metazoa; phylum Chordata; class Aves; order Casuariiformes; family Dromaiidae; genus Dromaius; species Dromaius novaehollandiae. The sequence continues at coordinate 3,077,645 of NC_088122.1, read as the reverse complement.
AAAAATAAAAGATAAATCAAGCCAATAATTCAAAACAAAAATACCAAAAAGAAAATCATAATAATAAAATAATACTGATATAAAAAGTGACTCCTTCCAGAACATTCCCAGTCTGTTTACCTACCTTCCATGCTTCAACTGCTAACTTATAAGACTTTCTTACGAGAGAACAAGAGAAACTGAGCTACAAGGCCAGACCAAGCTCCTGGTGGGTTTCTGCACATGATTGGCTTTTTAGATGCAGCCTGCCCTGCTGCTAGGGCCCCAGACTGAGTTACTCTTCCCCTTCCCCCAGAATCCTAGCTATTGCAGTAACGGGAATTTTCAGCTCCAATCTCTTCTGCTAAGCTACCTGCACAAGGACCAGAGAGCGGGGCGGCAGACAGCCACGGCAGACAGCCGCTCATGGATTTCCTTCCCCCCACAGCTCTCTCCGTCTGCTGTGATGGATGCAGCACCACCACCTTCAAAATGGGCAGGTGCACCGCTCCTCCCCGCATCCCAGAAGCGGCTAAAGTCCCTTCCAGTGTACGGAGAAGAAAGACTCAGCCCTCCTCCAGTGCCTGCCATGAGGCCATGCGCTTCCCTCTCTCTCCCCGTCAGCGAGTAGTAAAAGCTACCTTTCCTGCTTAGCAATCCAGCCACAGCCACCACGGCGGAGAAACCCACTGCAGAGAGGGTCTGACCCGACCTACCCTTTCCATCCTGAACCTCATTATGAAAGCCCCAGTAAGCAGAGCCGCAGCTCCAGCTGGCACTTGGGTTCACTGTTTGCACTGGCAGCTGCTGCGCGTGGTTACGCTCGCTTGCTCACTCACCCTCTACGCTCCAGCACAGGGACCTACCGGGAGGCCCTGGAGCGAGGCCTCCTTTGGGAAACGTTTGCACTTTCTCTGGTCAAAAAGGAGGGGTGGGTGGGTGGTGAGGGAGAAGGGGGAAGAGCCCAAAGGCCCAGATCCCACCCAGACCCCCTCCCCGTCACTCTCGACTACAGCACCTGGATGAAAACAGCCACCAAGTGCTGGCTGACCACAGTGGAGACGCGTCTGGGGAGTTCATGGCACTGTGAGTTTCCTTCACAATCCAGCCCAACCTGCACGGACCTGGACACGTGCATGCATGCGTGGGGGGAGAATCGGCAGGGCGGGGGCTGTCTGCAGGAGGGAAAGTACTGCAGCCGCAGCCAGAGGCTGAGGTCACCTCCACAGCAGACCCCGTAGCTGGAAAGGGAGCCAGAGCACCGGCAAGAACCCACCAGCAGGCAGCTGATCGTCTTTGTCTGCTGGTCTCCATTTTCACCAAGCAGACAGCTCTTTGGGAACCTCTCCCCACCCTCCCACGGGCTCCGGGACACATCTGTGTTTGTGTGGATCCACGCACGTGCGTGTGAGCCTGCAGCAACAGGGTGGACTGTATTTGTGAATCCGCTTGAGACCAGCCAGTACTCACCTGAACTGCATCTTTTACATGCTTTAAAGTTGACTGTCCAAGCCACAAGAATGACCCTTACTGACCTTGTGCAATACAAAGTTTTTAACCCTTTAGGTACCATAGACTTTGTACAAGTTTCTTTCACCTCATGTACTGTGAGGAAGGGGGAAGGGAAGGAGAGCAGAGCTAACGGGTGGGGAAAACATCCTTTCTTAGGAAGGAACGGAGGGTAAGAAACCCCTGCTGTTCCTCCGCACCTGCACATGGAGCCTCACAGCACCCACCCCTGTCTGTTGCCCTCTGAAATTTCTGAGTAGGAGAGATGCTAAGGAGCCCTGGGAAGGTCATGGCTAGTTGGAAAGGGCAAAACAGCTTCCTCCAACCATGAGAGTCTGTTCTTTTCACAATCTACGTCTCTGGTACTTGAAGAGTTAAAACCCAGCTACTTCAAGAAGAAAAAGATACTTTACCTTTAGTTTAATGGATTTTACTTTGGTTATGATGCTCGGGAGGAGCTCCCTGAGAGGGAGGCGGAGGGTGGTGTGCAGAAGGGTGTTGAGTGCGGGGAGGGTGCAGGCAGGCGGGCACATGCTTGCCCGCGGAGCTAGGAGGGGAAGAGCACCGAACGGCGCGGCAGGCGGCAGGAGGAGGAGGGAGGCTTTGCGGCTGCAGAGACAAGAGGCCATCGTGGCGTGAAACCACCCAGCGAGAGACAGACAGACAGAGAGCAGGGAGCTGGTTTCATCGGGCTGCGTGAGCATGCAGGCAGGCAAGCAGGCAGCAACAGAGAGAAAAGAAACAAGAGCCATGGAGCAGGCCAAGGAGGAGCCGAACAGAAAAGGAGCTGCGGAGGGAAGACACAAAAGCCTGTCCCGAGCCAGAAGGTCTGTGAGCCGAAGGATGTCGCCTGGACCAGGGAGAATTGACTCGTTCCTCCAACAGCCAGCCAGGAAAAAATGTTTCACCATGTTACAGGACACTGACAGCTCCCAGCTGACGTTCTTAAGAGCGTTAAATTAATGAAACTATCCCTATGGAAGCTGTGCTAGAGAAACAAAGCAGGCCTCGTCTGGCAGGCGCCAGGTTAGAGAGAGCCCCAACGCCTTCCCCTTTCCCCGCTCCCCTGCTCTCCACCCGTTAGGGGTAGTATCCAGTGTCACTAAGCCCTACCGCCATCAGCACCCGCACCCCACTTCCAGCCTGTTTTTGTCAAACCAGAAAGCACAACGCCCAAAGCCTCTTTTGCTCCCCGCCCCGTGACTCTCGGGAGGGAACCCCCTTGCAAAACAGAAGCAGAGTGTGGGGAAGTTTGACACCACTTATTTTCCAGGTCCTTTCAATGCATTTTCCGCCACCCTCACCGTGGTGGTCCCTCTGACAGTCCCATACTGGATCAGAACCAGCAGACTTGCAGCAAAGGAAAGGAAAGGATTTTCTTTCAATATATATAGATATTTAAAAAAAAAAGAAAAGAAAAAAAAGGGGGGGAAACCATTTGAAGGAAAGAAGAAAACATAATATCTCTGAATGGACTGGAGGCCTGAGAAAGCACCCCGTAAGGATGCATAGAGAGAGACTCCCCTTTCTTCCCACTCCTGGGGGGGAGAGAAGGAGAGGGAGAGAGAGGGAGAAGAGAGGGAGACAGCACAAAGTGACAATTAAATGGCAAGACGGGGCCGGTGCCCGGCTGCGCGCCCGCTGCTCCCCCTCGTTAAGGGCTCTGAGAGACGGGAGCAGGCGCTCGCACTCCTCGCACTGGTGCCCAGAGCCATTTCTGAGTTAGTTCTGCTCCCGGCTACTCCAAACTGCGGCGGAGTGATTTAGTAGAGATGAGAGGAGACAGAAAACACAAAGAACAGCTGCCACAGCCACTCATGCAGTGAAAAAACACCTCATTTAAAAGCAAAGATCTGTGAAAAGCCCAGGTTGAGATATTGCCGTCCAGGGTTATCGTCCCCAGGGCAACAGCGAAGGGAGACAATCCATTAAACTAAAACCAGCACATTTTGGTTGCGTACGCTCCATCCTGGTGTCATTAACGTCCCCCACCCCAGCCTCCACATGACTCCTCTCTCCAGCTCTGCCCAAGCCCAAACGGGCCCAGCCCCAGTGCTCGCCGGGACAGCCGGCCTCCCTCCCACGGGCTACCAAGTCTCTCACGAAAAACTGCATGAGGACTGCTTTCCCCAAGGCTGGCGGAAACGTTGGGACTTCTCATTCATCACCTTCCCTTCTCCTCTTCCTCCCCACATCCCCCGCCACCTCCCTGCTCCATCACCGGTGCCCCCTTTCCGGACACCTCCTGCTCGGTTTCTGCTCGTTAACAGCCAAGTCGCTGTGCTGACGGTGGGGACGCCGTCCTCCCTGAGCATGCTCAGCACCAAGCGCCGGGGCCGGGCCTCGGCCCGTCGCGACGAGCTTGTCCCTGCCTGCGCCCACCCCATCGAGCGGATGATGCTAACTTGCCTCTGCTCCCACGGCTCCCCTGGCCCGCGGCATGCCCCGCCCCGCGTTCCGGCTATCTGCGTCAGCAAGGGAAGGAGGCGGCAGGGCCCCGGGACGCCCCGGGACGCCCTCCTCCCCGCGGAGTAACCCTAGACGCGGGAAGCTCTGCAGCAGCGCGAGCCCCACAGCTCCGTACCCCTGTGCCCACCATCTGCGGCTCCCTGACTGTCTTCCCCTCAGAGAAGGGTGGGAAAAGGAGAGACACCTACTAGACTGCAAGGTGCGCTCTCGGACCTCCGGGGTGAAGGCCCCCAGGCCCAGAGCCGAGCGGGCGGCCAGCCGGAAGACATACTCAGTGTTGGGCTTCAGGCCTTCCACCGTGAACGAGGTTGTCGGCTCGAAGTTCTTCGACACCTGAGATGGGTGAGGGGGAAGAAAAAAATAAAAACAAACAAAAAGGAGCAGAGGCGAGCCCTGCCCGTAGAGACCGGCCCTGCTCCCCGCTCTCAGCCGCCTCAGGAAACGGAGGGCCAGGACACTTCTCCAGGCCCCAACCCTTTGCGCTGCTCCTCTCTGGACTCACCTCCCTGCCATGGTCTCCTTCCTTATAGAGGAGCTCATACTTCACGATGATCTCCTGGCGAGGAGGGCTCCACGACAACACGATGCTCGTCTCTGTCTTGGCTTCTGCTCGGAAGTTCATCGGCTGCCCAGGAACTGACACGGGGAAGGACCCCACAGGGCAGGAGGGACAGGGCAGGACGGGGCACAGGAGGCAGAGAGGAGAGACAGGAGGAACCACATTTACTCGGCTATTTGAAAGACTCCTACCTCATTTTCTTCAAGGCCTGTGTGTGAAGGCCTTGTGTGTGTGAAGAGCATCTGAGCAGCAGAAAAATGCTGCAAAAGGGCAGGCCCTTCCTTTAAAGCAGTGTAGGGTTAGATCCCACTGCAGGACAAGGGCAGCAAACGGTCCAGAGCTGCCAAAGACGGAGTCCTGCTGGATCATTTGCCTCCTTCTTGGCAGCGCAGGACGCAGCCCTTTCCACTAATCATTCCCCATTCAGCTCCGAGCAGGTAGTTTCTGGGTACTTTAAAAAGAGTTAAGCTTCACCATGCTCTGGGCAGCGAGTGTTTTTAGGTCTATTACAGATGCTGGGAAACTAGAGGCACTAAATTACCTCACTTTGAAGCATCATACAGCAAAAAAGGTTCTCTTTGCATAATTGCTTGCCTACCCACTTAAATAGCAACCCTCCTGAGAAAAGACAGAACAGAAACCACGTGCCAGGTCCTCTGGCTCCAGTCATTGGACCAAACTTCCTCCCAGAAGGTTATTTCTATTCTAACTAAACTGAGCCAATAAAGAAATGTTCTGGTGACCACAGCAGCCACAGCTGGATAATGCTACAAGCCTCCCTCCTGCAGCCCAACGCATCCAAGATTAGCGACACAGGTGCTCACCTCCTTGCTGTGTCTTAACCTGGATGGGGTCGGAAAGAGGACCGTCTCCCACAGAAGTGAAGGCCAGGACCCGGACTGTGTAGGTTTCATCCTCCAGAAGGCTGCCCACCGTGGTCAGGAGGCTGTCGTCCACGTTGTGCTTCTGCCAGTTGCTGACAGGCTGATCAGGCTCCATGGTGTAATACACGCGATAGCCCCGGATCTGCCCATTGGGCTCCACTGGTTCCTCCCACTGGATAATCATGGTGGTGCTGCTCAGCATTCGCCCCTGCACATTACGGGGGGCACTGGCAGGAGCCTGTTCCCCAGTGCGGGTGACCACTGACTCGCTGGGAGGCCCCTGCCCGATGCTGTTGACTGCAGAGACCCAGATCTCATACTCAGAGTTAGGGCTGAGACCCCCAATGCTGTAGCGTGTTGTGGTGATGTCCTCTTTGATCTGATACGGTCCATCCTGGCTTTTAGACTTGTATTCAATGACATAGTAAGACACGGGGTCTGGATTTCCAGAGTCCCAGGTGATGGTGATACTGGTTGCTGTCGTCTCTGTCACCATGGGTGTCCCAGGAGCCTTGGGGAGTGCTGAGAATCAGGAAGAACAGACACTTAAAAAAACCCCCATATGCTGAAATGGTGCCTAATTGGGCTAGTTAGGGCTCTAGGAGCCAGAGGCACAGTACCAATCACAGGGAGGCAGTTCAGTAAAGTGCTGCTGAAATATTATGAACCTAGTTATACACTCTATTATCCTCCTTAAACTGCTCCATCAAAAGAAAAGTGTTCAGCTAAACATCTGGAATCATTAGCACAGGCTTCAGCTGAACATCCGCCGGCTCACATGGCAGTAGGGAAAAGCAGTTTCACAAGAGCTCCTTCAGAGCACGTAATCAGATCTTCTGAAATTGCACTGACTGCCCTGCTCAGGCTCTGCTGACTCTCTCACGTTTAGCGTGCAGGTAACAGTATAGTGCAGACTGCACTCTCCAGAACTGGAAAACTATAAGTACTTGGTAGCGCTTCATCCCACCCCACAAATGTGTTAATGCTCACCTCCCTTGTCCCTCATCCAGAAGACTAACTTTGGGGCTTGCTGGAGACTGCGCGCTAAATGTCGGACACCTTTAAGAGCATGCTTTACATGTTTTCCTCAATACACGCGTTAGTCTAGAGGTGCTGAAGCCTAAAGCTTTAACTTCCCATTTCATTTTCCAACTGGAAAAGATTGCAGATGCTTACACGCAGGACCGCACAGGGAAATAGGAAACAAATAAAAAGACAAAAGGCAGAATGTACCAGCAGGACAAGATTCCACATCTGAGGAGGTAGGACAGTTGGAAGCAGATGCAATGTATCTTAGACAATGGGTCTTTAAATTAATAATATAAGACGAGGAAAAAGGGGAAGGCAAAAAAACCCAGAAAAACAGAGTTCCTTAATCCAGCCCCAGGCATCCTTTTGCCAGCACACGAGCCCACTCCCTGTGCAAATAGCTCAGTTTCATGTCAAGATTCAATAGTCCCTATTCATTTCTATTGTCAGAACTCCCTTACTCAGAGGCACTGGTATAATAGGATCTGTTTTGCTTTCACCCACCCCTTCTCCAGAGTATTTCTCCTCCTCTCCCCCCCCATCCTTTCCCACCCCTTCTCCCCCCAGATCCCTCATGGGCAATGCCACCACTCAGAGCAGACACCAGCTCATACAGAGAGCTCTACACTCACCCAACCACAGGGGCATCCCGCTTGGGTTTTAATACTCCCCTGCTGAGGACAGAATAGGTTGAAGATTGCACCCGTGCTCCTCTTGGGAATTGCTAGCTGGAAGCTGGGGTTACTCCCCCTCTTGCTGAGGCAACAACGGCCGCTTTGCTAAGATGCCGAACTATGCTCTACTGCAGGGGCACACATGCCAGAGATCCTCAGGGCCTTGTCTGAATCTCTAACCTTGGAACAGGATGGCATGCAGGCTTCAAGCCATTCAAGGCTCCTCACAAACTGCCCAGCCAGCCTCAGTCCCAGGACAGAAACAAGCATGCAGGGGTCTGAACCACAGTTTTCTTCATAACAAAAGGTTTAGTCTCTAAAGCAAGGAAAGATCTCAAGCCACCTGCTTCTCGTTCACTGAGAATTTCTTTGTGCATGGGATCCCCAGACACATGCACAGATCCCAGCACATGGCACTCACGGTGCACAGGTTCGTCTTCCTGCTCATGCTCACATACCTATGCACGAACGTACAGGCTTGTAACAACAGGGACTGACTTACATGCAGTCAGGCACCCACATGCCCACACAGCCACGATGTTCCTATTCCCATGCACGCACACTCATGCACGACCACCTTTTTACATGCATAATTGTGCCCCCACACTCTTCAGGTGCATGATCAGACAGTCACAGGCTCACCCCATGCAGACACACAGAGACGCAGGCAGCAGCAGGTATTCACCTGCTCAAACACAGCCATACGATGACACATCCGCTCATGCGCTCGTAAGGGCTGTCAGGCATGACCACGTACCTACAAATGCTCACATGCAGAAACACGACACGTGCCCACGTCTGCTTTGCACACATGCTCAGACGCTCCGCCAGGACCATGCACCCAACACGTGCCTCGCGCATATACACATCCATGCCCCAGCTCACACGCTTGTGCATGCACGCTCCTACAAACATGCACAGCCGGGGAACCCACGCACTCGCTCACGCAGGCGTGCTCACACTCTCTTACATTTCACCGTGATCTGAGCAACGGCTTCTATGACTCCCAGACTGGACATGGCCACACACGTGTAGTTGGCTGAGTCCTTGACATCCGTGAGCTCCAAGACATTACGGCCCACAGGCATGTCATCTTCAGGCGTCAGGTCCTCCGCTCCCTGCATCCACTTGACGTATGGCATGGGCGAACCCACCGCCACGCAGGTGATGTTGACGTTGCCACCAGGCATGATTTCATGGCTGACGGGTAAGATGGAGAAGCGAGGGGCCACACGGCGAACTGTGGATGAGACGCACAGAGGTAACAAAAAAACAAAACAAAACATAAAACAAAACAAAAAAAAAGAAAGAAAAGAAAAAGAAGAAAAGGGAGAAAAAGAAAAAAGAGCAAAAGATAATTTAAATACAGATGGGGTTTGTCATCATTTATTTTCTTCCTTCATTAAAAACAAAACAAAAAATCAAACAAATTAAAAAATCAAAAACCAAAAACCAAAAAAATTAAACTTCAAATAAATTTTTACTTCACAAACAATATATAGAATATAGACATAAAAGCGGTATTTCATAGCAACAGGGTTCCATTGATCAAGATTAGACCCATCACAGCACAGATAAATACACAAAAATTTATTAGCAATTTCTCATCTTTACTGGCAAGAGCTGGCATGGCGAGCGTTGAAAATCTCCTCCACAGCCGCTGGGGCCCCCAGCTCCCACTCCGCACCCCGGGACGCCTGCTCCTCCCCTTTTCCAGTGGAGTCCGAGCCATCCTCCCTTCTCACCTTCTCCCACGGCAAAGCGAAACAACCCGTCCACCACCACATTTTGAAAGGATCCAAAGTGCCTCCTCCGTCTCCGGAGAAGGGCCCTCGGCCACCGGCTGGCTCGGCGCCCAACGGGTGGCCCAGGACGCTGCAGACGTGGGGTAGTGGCAAGGAGAAGGCAGGGGCAGGGGTGGACACTTCTCCAGGTTTCGCCTTGTTGGAAAGGCCTAAGTCTTGTTGAGACCCAGAGAATCCAACAAAGAGAGAAGTATCACCTCGCCAAATGCTGGAGGGACACCACTTGAAAGGTAAAGAGGCAAAATACAAAAAGGGGGGAGAGGGAGTCCCTGGAGCAGGATAAAATTTAGTTAGTGTCTGTGTGTGAGAGAACCGTCCAGGGGGATGTGGTCCCCCTGGAGCGAGAGAGAGTGTGGAAAAGATGAGAAACTCTAATGAAATTTTTGTGGTTTTCGGGTATAGAAACCCTAACGAAGCCTCTTTAAGATCTGACACGGTTCCATCGATAGATGCAGCTCTCAGAGTCACAAACATCATGCAAAATAGGTAAAAAAGAGAGAGAGAAAGATAGAAAGAGAAAGAGAGAGGAAAATGCAGAGAAATATAACTTATGGGCGGCTAGCAAATGCCCACATGGATACTGAAGAGAAAGAGAGCGACAGAGAAAGAAAGGAAGACAAGGAGAAGGAGAACAAGGAGGGGAAGGGAGAAAGAAGAGAGAGAAAGAGAGGGAGGGGAGGGGGAAACCCACTTTAATGCTGCATACTTTTTCTAGCTGATGTGACCCAATGTGGTGGCTCACATTGTCACATCTCAGCCCTGGCGGAATAATAAATAGAATAGAATTAATAAGAAAAACAAGGTAATGAAACTTTAACGTTGAGAAAACAGTGACATGTTCTGTGCATCTCCTTAGCAGAGAGGTGGATGCAGCTTCCAGACCTTACACAATAAGAACATGGACGCAAAGGGGAGGCTGCAGTTTCCTTGGCTCCATTTTCTGAACTAACTGGGCTGGGCAGATGGCCAAGGTGGGTGCTCTTCCTTAGCAGGTTAAAGCAGGAGAACCGGTGAAGGAGAAAAGTCAGTGGACCAGAGAGGCCCAGTTCTCCCAGGGAGGCAGCTGAGGGCAAGGTCCCATCCCGTGAGCAAAGACAAAAGGATACAGACCCCATGAAATTGCAGGCATGGCAGCAGCCTAAGGAGAAAAGCAGCAAGGGAATCCTGCCAGGTTTGGAGACAGCCATGCAGTAAACCCTCAGGTAGGGTGAGCGAGGGGGCAGGAGGGTTAGGAGCGCTGGGGGCCTGAAAAATATCTGTCCCTGCTGTCCTCCTCCCAGGTAACCTCTCTCTGAACAACCTCTTTCAAAGCAGCGACAATCAGACCCATGCAAAGGAAATCAGAGCAGAGCCTGCAATCTCTCTTCCCTGGTCCTAGTGCCTTCGGACGTCCCCCGGATCTGACCTCCTGGGTTTTTCTAGTATTTGCATCCCAGCCCACTCCCCTGGCTGCCACTCAATATCATGGATCCTTTAAGATGGGAAGGGTGCTGCCAGGAGAGGCAAGGGCTTTGCTGAACAAAAGCCAAACATGACCTCCGCCTCCTCCCACAGGCTCACAAAGGGATGTCTTCATCGCAAGGTGTGCTCTTCCCCTTGTGCCATCGGATCCTTTTCTGCATAGTTATCAGTACCCAGGAACCAGTACTGAGACGCAAGGAAGAAGACGACTGCCAGGGTTGAGGCATGAGGAGCTCAGAGACCTTAGAGGGGAATTCCTGCATGCACGGACTTGCCGAGAGAACGGATAGCATGTCCTCACCGCCAACGCAGCTGGGGAAAGGAACAGAGCGTGGAGGGAGGGACTATAACCTCACCCCAACACTAACAGCAGGAGATGACTTTCTACTTGGAGAAAGGTGCAAGGAGAGCACCACGGTATTTGGGCAACCTCGGGCACTAGCCCTGGCTCAAGAGAGCAAGCAACGTGCTCCTTGCACAGGAGAGCGTGTCCCTGTTGCCTGTTCCCTCCTCCTTCTTCCACTGTCTGCTTCGGGGGGTGCCACATTTCAGAAAATGGAGCCACGGGAAGACCACGCCAGTCACAATCTGAGACAAGATGGAGAGAACTTGAAAAGAAACAAGTGGGGGGGCACCATGCAGACAGATCTGGGGTGGGGATGAGTCTGCTGAGGAGGGGCTGGTACGTGACCTTCCGGAGAGGGGAGGCGGGTGGGGACGGGTGAGGAGAAATGGGGAGACATACGCCGGACAAGATCCGGCCAGCAAACAGCATCGACAGCAACAAACAACGGCAGGTGGGATGCAAACACTGAGTTGTCATGGAAACAGAACAAGACAATTAATTCAAACCGAGGCTAATCACAAGGAAATAAAAGCAAACTGAAAAAGAAAGGAAAGGGGAAAATCAAAGAAAAGAAAAGAAAAGGAAGAACAAACCAGAATTTAATAACTGAAAAGCATTGTTCGATGTATGGTGGAGTGCTGAGAATCGGAGTCTGAAGGGAGCAGGCTGCTGCCGTCGGCAGCGTTTCGGGACGGGGAGGAAACCCACTCACAAAACACAAGCTCAGGGCCCCGAGCGGCGAGCCCGCCTCCTCCACCCGCCACCCCCGGGAAGCCGTCCTCCCCTCGCAGCACCCCGGGCTTTTTAGGTCAGCTCCGTAGGGCCTCCGGGCACATCTACTTTTCAGCTCTTTTAATGACATTTGTCACACTTAACAAATGGGAAGCAGCCAGCACATCTGGATGCCAGCCAAAGACAGCGTGCGTTCTGCAAAAAGGGAGAATTTGGATTAGGGTTAGCAGCAGAGTAATGCAAGAACAAAAGAGCAGTCGCACTTCTGTTGTGCATCCTGGTTTAAAAAAAGCTACACACACATGTGTGCACAAATATACAGACATCCACACACCAGTCTAGGATGGGAAAATAACTCCAACATTAAATGCTAGAGACCTTGGAGAGCCCCTAGATACAGCTCTGCTAGGGCACAGGACTGTGACAACAGCATTTACTTGCAGGGCTCCTCTCTGGATACTGGGGGCCATCGTGCTGCTGTTTATTTTAATTGCCATACCACTTCGATTTGACCGTTGACATGAGGTTTCTCAAGCTGAGAACCTCTGGGTCAGCTTTTAGGTCAGGGCCTGGGAGGAGAGCGATGGTGGGAAGCGAGCTTGAAGTGCAGTTAGAGACCGAATCAAGAACAGCTTCAGCTCTGCCTCCAGCTGGGTTTCGCTCACAGCAGCTTAAAGAGCAAAATTTTACATGTAAAAAACGCAGCAATGAGATTCCTTCTATTCTGCTATCCGACACACTCAAAGGACTGGGAAAAGAAGAGGACGGACTGCCGCACTGGAAAGCAAATCTCCCTCCCTTCCCAGAGCCGAGCTGCCTGCGCAGGTCTCAGCCAGGCACACACCATTTCTAGGGAGGACAGATCTTCCCTCTTCCAGCAACTCGGCCTCGTCTTTCCGCTGCATTCCTAACCCAGCAGTCTCACAAGCTGCATACGCTGGTGTTATTTATTTTCCTTGATGCACAGATGAGAAAACAAACTCTTCAGATCGGTGCTACACTCAAGGTCAACGAGCGATCCGCTCACTGGGGAGGGCAGTCTCTATCTTTTGGCAACAGAGATCACAGTTTCCTTCCACATATGCGTTACGCTGTACCGCAAAAGGGACTGTGGGTCGCCCATTTCACAAGGAAGCACCAGGGCAGAAAAAATGGGCCCAACTTCCCCTTACACAAGCCTACGTGCTAGGGAATCCCACTGAACTCAAGACAGAACTGAGCCAAACAGCTCCCTGCAGAAAAACTGGTTTTAAATCAATAACTACTACATGAAACTGCCATCCTTGCAACTGGATTTTGAGAGCTAGGTACTTGCTGACTTCAAGGCAGACTGCAGCATGGCCTATTCTAAGACTAGATTTGCTGTTTCATTTTGCTTTACTATTCCACTCTGCTTTTACAACCTTATGAGAGCTGCAAAGCAGGTTTCCAAAGGCAGACTCTCCCTCTGTGCAGACTTCAGACTGAAAAATCTGAAATAACCATACAATGCAAAGACTGCAACAGTCACCAACACCTCCACGTGCTTCTTTCTCACCTCAGATGCTGAGGGTCTAGTCACACCAAACCACCCAACTCTTACTGGCTACAAGAAGCACCTTCCCTGAGTTTCAGGGGTGTCTGGTTTCCACGATAGCTTTGTCCAAATTTTTCAGACCTGTCGTAGGAAGCCAACCTTGCATGCGTTCATATGTACATGCTCGCATCCCCCCGTGCATGCATACCAGCAGGCACACGCAGACACACATTTTCAAAGGCCAAAAAACTCTCATGAGCTTTTTTCAAACAAGGATACAGCTTGTTCCTGATAGAACCGGATTTTAGAATGGTAGCTGGATATTTGTAATGTGAGTTACTTCAGTGCAGAGAAGCCATTTCTTACGTACAGAAAGATTTCTTAAGTGCAGCTAGTTGCGAGTCTCCACTATATTGGTTTTTGGATAAGCATTCTGCTCAGGCAAATCCGTGCCCCAAATTCTGCTTAACACAACATTCATTAGGAACGGAACAGATCCGTAATATCTCATACCCTTGTAAAGCCAATTGGTTTTGTTGCTGCTCACGGAGGCAGAGATTGACCTGGTTTGTGTTCTGTGAGTGGCATTTTCAGCGATCATTCTTTCCAAGGGGGAGGCGCCAATCAACATCCCTGCGGTTCCCCACCACCACCGCTCAGTCCAAAAGAGAGCTGGGGGCCACAGGCGAGACATGTTTTGGAAAGGGACAGATTTACAGACCTGGTCGGAGAGACACTGGAAGATCCAGGGTTGACTTTTGCAACACTAGAATCCATTCTTAAAATGTGTTCCCAGGATGCTGCTAGTGAGAGAAATCTGAGGACCAACCAGCCGGTTTGCGCTGAGGAAACCCACCGGTCCCACTTTTTAAGCCCCTTCCAGATTAGCTCAGGGAGAAAGATGCTGCAGAAGTGAGGTGGGGAAAGGAGAACGTGCTAGACCAGAACCCGTCACTTCAAACCCCGATTCACATTAAACCAACTAAAAGAGAAATATATTTTATACCATAAAGAAGAAATTAATTGAAAAAGGAAAGAAAAGAAAGTGAAGTGACTGGTTGAAAGCACCAAACAAAACCAAATGGTATTAAACATTTTGACACTCAGCAAGCTGCTGCTCCAAATGAGGTGAGAAGGCGGACATTATTGGCCATTTTGGTGAGACAGGAGTCATTCCGTCTTGCTCCAAAATGAGGAGGGGGTAGGGGAAAGGGTGCCAAAATAATGTGCAGCCTCTACGTTATTAGTGAAGCTTAGATTACACCTGTCCTCCCCTCCCAAAAGGTGGTCGGTCCCTGCCCCTGCGCTGCCCGGGCAGCCGCCTCTGCCTTCTCCCTCTCCCGTTCCAATTGCAAGTTCATTCCGCTGGGGCGAGACGCTGCTCGGGTTTGGATTTCCGACCTCCGTCCCTCCAGAGGACGAGATATTCCCTCCTCGTGCCCATCTCCTTCCTAATTTCCTTCACAGTAAATAAAAATAAATAAGTAAATAGATAGATAAATAAAGAATGAGACCAAGGCTCGGATTTGGTCTGGAGGAAATCCATTACCTTCCCAATCATTGTGACTTTGCCACTTAAATAAACACATTAGTTGAGTGACAGGCTGGCTGAACATCTCTGGTCTTTGGTAATTTTTTTTCGGTTGCTTTTCACAGGATTGTACATAAAATAATCTAAACCCAATTGTTTTCCAAGCAGCTCTGTAACATTAAACACAGGCTCTGCTTTTTAGTTTTGTTATTTTAATTTGACAAGGTGTAATCTAATTTTTTCCCCTAAAACAAAGAGAACAGCGATGCAAAAGGTGTAAGAGACACAGGCAGGCAGAGATTTCGAGATCAGTACAGCACAGTGTTCCTGCAAAGTGCCCTCTATAGAGAGATATACATAGATATACATATATATACAGTTTTGATTTTGGGTTTTTTTTGGGGGGGTGGCTTTTTGTATCCATTTCCATTTCCTGATACCCTTGAGAAATCCTTCTGCAGAAACACAGCAAAGTTGTTTGTTTGCTTTGTTTTTGAACTAGAATTTCAGAGCTGAGGACACCCCAAACAGGGACGGGCGCTCCCCCACCCCTGGCAGCGCTAACGTCACACTCGAGAGTTGTCACTGAACTCTCCCGCCCGGGGCCTGGAAGATGGCATTGCAGGGGATGCTGCAGGAGCTAGCGGTGGCTCTGCCTCCCTCCTCTTCCATTAAAGAATTTATCGAGACTATTCTGGAAAGGTATTACAATTCCTAGGATTTTAAAACATTGACCGTTTTTTTTGACCTTGTGGCTATTTGTTAAATCTACAAGGCAACTGAAATTATTTCTTTCTGGCTTCTAAAAGGTATTGCAAGTGCTACAGCTTAGCAACACCACACCGGTCCACTTGTCTATTGAGGGACAGGCTGAGCAACCAACAGCTCCGGTTTAAGGGTCAAGTTACACATAACCCAAACTTAACCCAGGAGAAGACTATGGGCTAAATTTTTTATTAAGCTAGTCACATTTTAATATATTTTGAAGCTATATTTGCGGAGGTCTTGGGCACACTACTTTTGGATTTTCTGTGGTTTTTATTTTAAATTCATCTGAACTTGTTTTGCTATTTCATGTTTATCCCTGGCCTGTTTTCAACTTTAGTCTCTCACTGAGTTAAGGTTTTCTGGAAAGCCTTGAAAAACATTTGCAATGTTCTCAGCAGGAGCTGGGCTGCAGAACCCGACGCCGGGTGAACAAGCGCGGTGCTCGACTGCAGCAGGAGAAGGGGCACGGCCCGAGCAGGCACAGCGAGCGAGCGCGCTGCGTTGTTTCAAACACCTGCTGAACCATCTTTAATTCCCCACGCTCGAAAAGAGCAGAGCAACAAGAAGCTCAGGCGAGGGAAAAAGAATTCCCCCTACAGCACCACAACTGCTGCCTTTTGTAACTCCCGACGGGCACCGCTGTGTGAAATGGGGCAAAACTTCTATTCTTGTAAATTCGACGTAGACAATTTGTCCTGTTACAACAGCGGCAGCTCTGCAACTCGGAGGCTGCTAAAGCACAGCCCACACAGCTCGGCAGTGCATTGTTCATTTTCCCGTTCCCTCTGCAATATGGAAGAGGAGCGTGCAGAGACGCTCCGTGCTTATATATAGTGCTCTATCTGGAGCCAAGCAGCTGACTTATTTGGATCAAAACAGAGCAAGAGAGGTGGGAGTTTGAAGCCTTCAAAATTAAGAGGAGAGCTACAAACTGCTCCATTTCAAAAGGGAAAAACGGCTGTAGCCGTAGATCCTCGGCAAGCAGACATCTGCCCTCGCTGGGGCAGAGCCTGGGCCCTGCATGTGTTGGCTTGCTGATGCCTGGAGCGAAATGACTGTCCGGCATGAGTGATTCCAACTGCTTTTATCTGCCAAAGTGGAGGCAGCATCTCAGCCCATTTGGGCAAGATTCAAAACCTGTTAAAGAGGCCAAAGAAGATTCCCCTCCATCCTCCTTGAGCTGAAAGAAGGCCCTTAAGCTCTTTGCGTGGAGGCCATACAGCAGACACTAGTGTCCTGATTAGTTGTCAGGAGCGCTAGACTCTCAAACCAACTTCTCCTGTACGAAACAAGTCACTACCACTGTGCAAGAGAGGTATAAACCTCTCGAACACCATCGGGGGAAGGACATTTGTTCATTCACAGCACTTTGGATCAGTCCTTCACTGCAATCACTAAGAGCCAGAAGTGTGACCGCACTTGTGTCCCTAGGGATACACAGAGGCATCCAATGTGATTTTTGGAGGCCGGGTGCATCGTACAGCTCCCATAAAAATCAGCACCCCCATCTTCAGATGTGCTGATTTGCCTGCTGGCACTGTGTCTTTCTTTTCACTGACTACAGACAAAACCTGGACAGTTGGCTTAGATTAGAAACTTTTGTATAGCTAAAGGTTGGTGGCAGAATTTATCTCGCCACTCCTGAACTGCTTTTGCAGGTCTCCACAAAGACGCTTCTGCATTTTGACCTTGGAAATTCCCTGGTAGCAGACTCTGTTATTTTGGACCATGGCACGATCTGATCTGTAATCATATGCAATAGAAACACTTGGCCAACGATTTCAAGACCATGCCCACAACTTCTCTCAAACCAGACAAGCTCTTTTAGACAGGTATCAAGTCTCTATTTCCTCACCCAGTGCCATTCCAGCCTATGATGACTACATCCAATTTAGCTTTAGTTTATTGTTGTTGATATTATAATTATTTTTATTGGCTCTTAAGGAGGAATTTAATCCTAAGACCTTCTCAGATCACAAGAGATACTAGCAGCAGCAGTGCAGTTTGGACATGTTAGAAACATTTTATAAAAGATAAAATAAACAAATAAAAAAATAAATGGTGTATAAATCCCTTTTTAATTGCACCTAAATCCTGAAACTGAAACTCCTATTCATGAAGGAAAATCCTGTAATTAGTGGTGATTATCACCTTTTAGTCCTAGGCAGGAGGGAGGTGGGATGGGAACACCTCGTTTCAAACACTACTCCTTCTCTCTTGCTCTTTTTAAACAGAACAAGGCTTTTTTCTTTCTTTCTTTTTCTTTAAATAGAGCCTTAGGGTGGGGGCTGTCTTTTGGCTATCCTTGAAATCAGCCAAAATTAGAAGAGCCAAAGCTGGCCACTTCAGAAAGACATTATCAACAGCGCAGCATTTTGGAGTGGTACCCTTGTATCTACGGGGAGAGGGGGAGAGATTTGAAGGAGGGGGGGGAATACCAGCACTGAGGGTCCAAGCACTGAAATCTCAGCATTTTAAGAAAAAGAGAAAGACAGACAGAGAGAAAGAGAGAGAGAGAGAGAGAGAGAGAAAGAGAGAGACAGATACTGTGTCAATACTGCACTGGATTTCTCAAAAATCACACAGCTTTAATACCTGTACACTAGGAAAGCCACTCCTTTGGCAGATTATTGAGCGGTGAGGCCTGATGGGCAGAGGGAAGACATAAACACGGGAAGGAAGGGCATTCGATTCTGCAAAGGGCAAAGCACCAAGCACCAATGGTACAACTAATACACCGCAAAAACCCACCTGTTTACTATCCCATGTGGCTCGCTCGCTCAGGGTGCACACATGGGATGCAACAGAAGCTCGATGGGGATAAACAGGGGGATGAGGAGAGGGAAAAGCGGCATTTTCAGCTAGAAGGTAACTTGTCAGGTTTCTTGCTGCTGTTTATTATAAAGAGGCAGCTGCCAGATGTGGCGCAGCAGCCTCTCTTGCATCTACTGCTGCTGCATTTCTCTGTGTCACACTCCTTTAGAAAGGAGGGCTCCACCTTCTCGGGAACCAGCGTCTCTGGGATAATCACACAGGCTGCTTTTCCAGGTGCCTGTGCCCAGGCAATAACAGTTACATGACAAAAGAGAAAGAGGGCAGACGGGGAGAGGTAGAGCCATGTACCCTTCTGCAAATTGCGGCTGGCCAGCTGCCCTTCACTCCTGCTATCGCAAGGACAAGGCATTCGCCCCGCTGCGGGGGAATGAGCCCGCTCTGCCGACGAGACAAGGCGCTGCCCGGCACCGGGGCTCTGCGCGCTCACGTGGGTGCTAAAGGAGAGACAACTGTGTTTAGTGCAGTAACACAGGAGGAAGATTTCTGTCTTTCCACACCCTGAGCTGCAAGCAGATTAGCTCCCATACGCGGGGTCTTAGGTACTGCTGGAGGGCCAGGGCCGGGCACCAGCGAGCAAGTTTTGCATCTCTGGGGAAGGCCCTCGGAGCAGGGATTAGGGTTTTTCTTTGTGTGCGGGCTGCGGAACAAGAGCCACACCTCCAAGCAACGGAGAAGGAATAACGGGACCCAGGGTCTGCTCTCACTCCGGCACCCTGGCTTCTTACCATCTTTTCCGCTTCCCAGATCCCTCCCGCCCCCCAGCACAAAGGCTCGTCCCAAATTGCAGGGCTTCCACGGACAGGCGTTAGAGCTGTGTGACTCCTTTCCTCCTGGAGGGGTTGAGGAGTTCAGTTACCACCGGGGGGGCAGGAACACTGGCTTCTCACAATGCGTTTGGGATAAACTACAGCACAGCATAACCAATCAAAACCAAAAGAGGAAATCAAGAGAAAGCAAAAAACCCAAGAGAACAAAAAATTGAAAACGTAAGAGTAAATCCACTTCAAATAAACCAGAACCGTAAAAGAAAAAAGAAAACTATACATATCTATATATCGAAAAAATAATTCATAATTAATTTAAAAAGTGGCATGCAAAGAAGATTGTTACATTCTCCTATCATGCATCAGGCCCAATGTCCAAACGGCAAGGTAACCATGACGACAAAAAAGTGCAAGAACTCAGCAACATTACCAAAGGATGCATAGAGAGGCCCACAATGCAACTCAACTCATCTCTGCGAGACCCGGGAACGGGCGGGTCTCGCTCATCTTAAAGATTTCTTGCTTTTTCTCTTTTTTTATTTTTTTTTATTTTTTTTCTCTTAAGAATGTAAAAATGTGGGTAAAGAAAGTAAAAAAGAAAAAAACCACACCAACCTTCTCGTAGCTCTGAGGGATGTTAAGGGGGTTTGATGCGGAACACAATGACATGAGGAGAAGAGAAAAATAGGGGAAACACAGAGAGAGTAAAAAAAGGCCTTCTCAAGGCTGTCAGCTGCAAATTGATTGTTTTTTCTCTTAACCAAAATAAAAAAAAGGAAAAAAAGAAAAGGAGATAGTAACGACCCTTTTTCCTGCCTTCCTGGCTTTCCCCCTCCCATCCAGCTAGGCACCTTTTGTTTAAGAACAACCAAGCTCTGTAAAGAGGTCAGACTGTGAGCAACCCAAATTCAGAATTAGCACCCGCGGGAGGTGCCAACCCTACTAAGGAATTGCCACTTCTTTAAGTTCATCTGCTCTTTAGAGAAGGGGGAGCGGAAACCGCGCCAGGCAGAGCAGCCCCGGCACAGAGGAGACCCCAAATCGGAAGCCGCTCCCCCGGCCCGTGCGCCCGCCAGCCCCGCACCCGGCCCTGGCCCTGCTTGCGCTAGCTCCGCAATGGGGCTGGACAAGGAAAAAGAAATAATTAGAAGAAGAAAAGAAAAACCAAACAAAACCAAAACATTTCCTTGCAATGTTAAAACTTACAACTCCTATCCCAGGTGTTCTATAGAGACAAGCATGTTATGGGAGAAACAAGTCAATTGGAAACACAAGAGTGTTCAAGACTCTTCAGAAACGAAAAACGGGAAGAAAAATGTGCATGAACTTTCCCGCCCACCAAAGCAAATCCATTTCAGAAACTTGTTACCTTTTCACGATATTAACACACAAGAAACAAGGAATTAAACAGCATGAAAAACACCCAAACCAGAGGCCGAGCTTGCTTAGGCGGTGTTTTCTGCGCTCTCTCGGCCGGTTAGCGCTGGCTTTGTCTATCCGGCAGGCCTCGAGTGCACAGGCTAACTTGGGGCAGAAAGAGGGCTATCCACCTGGAGCCGAACCTTGTCCAGGTGCGGAGACAAGCAACTCGATGGCTACAGCCTTTGTCTCCCGGGTAGTTTCCGAGTGGCCAGAAAGGTAGAGGAAATTTAGAAATAAACGTATAATGAAAAATCCCCACTTTTTTCCTGTTCCTTTTTTTTAAAAAAAGAACCCCAAACATTCCGGCTAAGCTGTCTGCAAAGGATTTAGCCCTGAATTAGTGGCATCAGATCCAGATTTACGTTCCCAAAAGAAGAATTTTGGGGCCCGGGCGAAAGGGCGGATTTTGAACGCAATTTTCCAGCTGGCCACAAAAGGCTATTTAAAAATTTAGCTTGGAAACATTAAATTATTAAAAGCCTTCTCTCCATGTGCATGTGATTTAGTGAGCGTGAGACACGAGAGAGAGAGAAAGAGAGAGAGAAAGGAGTGCACACAGGAGCATGGCTCTGCATTTGACTGCAGAATTAACGTGAGTGTCGGTGGGAGGCGCTTCCTCTGTCGATGGGATGGAAATGGGAACAGTTTGCTGGGATGTAACTTGTCTTTTTCCTCCCAATGGTATTTTGCTTTTTTTTAAAAAAGCGAGAAGGGCCAGCCCTGCTCTCTCATTACCAAAAGGGTTTTGCTGTGGAAAGATATTAAACCAAAGCTACACACAAAATATTACAGGTCAGAGAGAAAAAAATAAGGCAACGAAGAAAGCAGAAAGGCCATTGCCACGCTGGGCGCCAGAACATCAAGGGGGCATCCAGCAGAAGCCGATCCCCCTGTCATTTGTTCCCCGCGGTGTTTGGGCAAAGGAGTTGGTGAGTGATGGCAGAGAGGGGTCCGGGCCGTCTCCGGCTGTCTGAGCCTGCGCTCGAGGGCAGCGCTGGCCCCGAGGAGGCCGTGACAGACCGCTGCCGGTGAAGGGAAAGCCGGCTGAGACACAGGGGAGAAGCGAGGACGCGGCCTCCCGTTGCGGCATGGTGAGATCCCGGGGAGAGCGAGCTCGGCGGAGGCGGCTGAGAGGATCCTCCCCTCCTCTCACACCCACCCCAGCAGCACCGAAACCTTCCCGCTTCCAGCGAGCAGGGATCCTCGCGGAGAAAAGGGGCTTGTGGCCTCCGAGCAGCCGCAGCTGTTCACTCCTCGCTGGGCCCTGCAGGCTGCTGCTGGCAGGTTCTCGGGCACGCTATTTTGGATCGCGCTCGGCTTCCCGGGGGTGACTCGGCCTCGTGCTGCCGCTCCGCAGCTCCGGCGCGGTGGCTGGAGCCCCCAGGAGCGAGGAGGGAAGGAGGGTGCGGCAGGATCCCCCTGCGAGCTCGGCAGGGAACCGCGGGGATCCAGCTGATAAACACCAGGGCTTCCCCGCGCTCGGGGACAGGATGGCGTCAAACCGCAGGGGACAGAGGAAGGCCACGGGCAGGGGAGCTATTTGCCAGTTCTCTGAGCCGATGTGCTCCCTACCTCTCACGTAAAGGTTAGCGGGCGAGGAGTAGCGCACTCCCGCGCTGTTGCTGGCGACGCATTCGTACTTCCCCTGGTCGGTCTCCTCGCTGCTTTCAATCTGCAGGCCACCTGGGAGGAAAGAAGAAGATCGCAACAAAGACACCATCATCACCACTTCGTTTTATTTCTGAGAGAGAGAAATAGCATCGATTTCTTGCTTTTTCTTCCCCCTGGGCTAATACATATTGGAACGCTGCCTGGGAGCTTCGGGCTTTCAGCTCTGGATGTACTGAGCCCTGCCGACACCGTCGCTGCTGTCTGTGCTCAGTGTTACGGCAGGACACGTGTCCCAGTAGGAAGAAGAGATTCAACACCCTCCTCTAAACTAACTGTTACTCCGTACACTGGGACGATCAGCAAAAGTACCACGTTTTGCGGCTTTGCAGTACAGGCACTCTGCACGCGAACTCACAAAACCCGACTCCGATAATCCATGTTATTGGGATCCCCAGCAACCCCTCAGCAGGCCGCCGACCACCCATCGCTCAGTCTGAAGCAGTGACCACAAAGGCGAAAGCGTTCGGCGCCCGCTGCCCAAGACCCCTGGAGCATCCCCAGCGCTGCCGGCTCGGTCCTGTGCCTCTCACCCGTGCAGACACGGGTCAGCGCGAAAAGCCTGTCACCGCCAGCGAACCGATCCGGGGGAAACTCCGTAAGCGCTGCCTTGCAATTTCTAAATTGCACGCGTGGTTTCTGCTGACTGGGCCAAAAGGATTAAGGTCTTTTGTAAACCTGCAAATTATTTCGGTCTACAAGAACATACCCAGAGCCCGTACTGAACACTCCTGCAAGCAACATGCTCAGATATGCAGCACGTAACTACATGGAAGAAACTTGCCTCCTTTACCTCAGAAGGCTTCATCCCTGTTAAACCTCAGTTAAAATACATACTATATAAATAATTCAACAGGTTATCAAATGTTTTATGCATTATAAGCACATGATCATACTACAGATATGGATAGAGCTCACATGTGCTATGACTATTAACTCCCAGCCCTGAAGAAAAACTAGGCACAACAGAAAAAACAAACAATTCCAGCTTCGTGTAACATTATTGATTAAATCTCAGGTGAAAGAAGTGCAAATGATATGGTTGCTGCAGATACGGCCTCTTCAAGAAGAAAAACCAATGCCTCCACGTGAGGAGGACACCGAGCTCGCATTCCTCGGCGTGTGCACGGGTGAAAAAGGGAGTTGCGTGGGAAGACGTGAGGCTGCGAGCGTATTTACGAGAGGGAAGGGGTGTGAGAGTGCGACTCCCGCCAGGATCCTCCGCGTCTGGCAGCTCCCAAATGCAGAGCGGATAGAATTAGAAAAACACCTCCCCACCCAAAACCACCAAACCAAACCAAACTCTCGTCAAAAGAATCTGTCGGCATTTCAGTACAACAGGAGGAGTCTGAAACCCAGTGGACTGGAGCTTCACAGCGCGACTTCACAGCTCAGCAGTTCTCGTACAGAATTAAAGCTCTAGCATGCTCTGCCGTCTGAAAGCTCCACTTCGGTGGAGAGCTGTGTCAAGCAGGTTTTCCTAGAAGTTTTTGTTAATTTGGACAAATCCGTGGGTTGGTTCGACTAGCTCCAAACAGGCTTTATTTGGCTCAGGAACGTTGTTTGTTTGCGTGGGGAACGCAAGGGGAGACAAAGCCACATTCCAGAGCAGGAACAAAACGCTGAACTCACGGGCAGGCAGGCAAAGCCAGTCTTGCCTACACCAGACAACTAAGGACTCGCCCCTCTGTTCTTGACCACTGCAGCTTTGCTGGTGAATGCAATGGTGGAAATTATACTGCAGGGAAGTCAGTGAGCTGTCAGGGTTTGTCATGAGCCAATACAGAAGATGTGTGTCAAAAATTCCTCACCTACAGCACCTCCCATTGCGTTCCCCAGCAGAGGATTGCAGCCTTTTAAATTTGTGAGTGTAGATGAAGCCAAAGCAGGGTGTTCTGAGGGGCACGCACCCAATTCCTGCTGACTTTCGGTGACAGCTTGAGGTCTAACATCCTGTTGGCTCCATCAAAGAGACAGTGCAGAAGCTACTTACCAAGAGTACCTTTTCCCGAAAAACCTAAGGGTAAGAGAGTGGAGAAGAAAGGGAAAGAAGGCTCTAAAGCCAAACAAATGAGTACGCTGAGATGGTAAGTGCTGACGATCTGATTGAGCAAAGGACTGGAAACCTTGCACCACCATCAATGGCTTGGGAGCACTTTGCACCAATCAAGAAGGTGGCCCTAGGTATTTACCAAGCTTGACAGCATTTAATGCCCAAGATAAACTTCAGTCCTTCACAGTCCTGGAGAGATTAGTTCTTAAAATTCTCCCATAAATCTGAAGCAGCAGAGCCTGAGACGTTATTAGAATAACAGTATCACTATTACTGAGTGCACCCAGCAAACAGAAGCAGACATTATAACCGTATATAAAAAAAAGACAGGTATAATAAAGAAATAAATATCCAGAGGTGAAGCAGGACAAGAAAACATGGCAACAACAGCGAGAATTTTGATTGCACACAGGTCAATGAAACAGGAACTGAGTGGAGAGAGGTGTTTGGAGAGTGGGTGAGTGAGCAAGTTGGGGGTGTCTTACCTCGGATCGGTGTACCTTCTGCAAAGAAAACAAAGAAAAGAAGTGAAAAAGTGTAAAACCCCAAACATCTGGACTGCCCGTGGGAAAAGGACCTGAGCCAAGGAAGACAGTTCACCATAGGACACTTCCTGCACTACCTCTACTTAAATTATAGGGACAGACTGAAGAGGGTTCGGGCTACTCAAAGCAGGGATGCCCTTTTTAAAGCAGTTCAATTCAGTTGGCAGTTTACAGAATCACCATTGCACTTGGCTTGAAAACTTGAGACTGGCTCCATTTTGTTCATAAGAATGGAAAGAAAGTCTTCAAGCTGTCAGTAACATTAATGTTTGCTTCTTGCAGAACATATGATAAACCTGCATTTGTCTTCATCACCCCTGGGGAAAAGGGTTGGCATTATAACCACATTACTCCAGTCAGGGAAAGAGACATCCAGGTACCTTGCAACACGTGAAGAGTTGCAGGTTCTGATCCCAGCCCTGCCAGAGACTCCCCAGCTCCAAACTTAATTATTGACACAGATGCATGTGGAATTTAATGCATGCCCTTATCAGGACCTTCAGTTATCCTCCAGTGGCTTCACACAGCACAAAGATTGAAGCCAGATGTTCTGCACAAAAGAAGGTCAAACTACTGCACAAGTGATATAGGCAAAGAGGGTACCTCATGCAGCTGCTTTGGAAGCCTCTCTAGTGCCAGTGCAGGAGACGGTGTGCTGGGGGAGAGAAAAGCCCTGCTATGCTTGCCTGCTGTCTGCACCTCTTGGGTTCTTTTTATTTAAACCCCCTCCAGTTGTCTCTAGTGCCTGACATGAGTTTTCTGCCTAGGCAGGTCTCACAGATGAAAGGAAATGACTTTGTGGCTGACGAACCATGCTACAGACACGGATAAAATCACTGTGCCCCCATTTGACCTCCTAAGGCTACAACCATCTTCCTTTGAAAACACGGCAGGTCCTTTTGCTCACATTGGCATTCAGACTTGTCACACAGCTTATTAAAGAAGGGTTTTTTGTTTGGTTGGTGGTTTTTTACCCCAATCCTGAGAACAGAGCAGACTCCGCAAACACTCATTCCAAACTTTGCCACTAACAAGGGAGAGATGCAAGTGCTCCTCTGCAATCATACCACCGCCGTTCTGCAGCACCCTCCAGCCAGGGCAGGCACAGCACGGTATAAATAGCAGCCTCACAGCGGTATTATTACCCCCACTTTACAGATGGGGAAACTGAGGTAGGGAAGAAGCAACTTGCCCAAGGTCCCAACGGGAAGTCTGCGGCAGAGGCAAGAACAGGAGTCAAGGCCCCCCGCGTGCCAATCTCCTGCCTGAACCCCCAGACAGTCCCTTCCCTCCTCATCCTTCAGCCCTGCTCATCCGTCTTGTGCTGCGGTTCAATGCTCCATTTTCAGGATAGAAGGTAAAAATTTATAGATACTGATTACGGCTCACCTTTATTTTTTGAAGGAGATGAGGGAAAAGAGGTGTTATAGTGTTAGGATATTAGATTCTAGTTATATTCAACTTCTAGTTAAGAGGTTAGGTTACTTGCTAGAGAAAAGTTAGCATCTAGTTAGGGTTAGGAACTAGCTAAGGTTAATAAAGCAGGCCGGTTAGCCATCAGGACAGAGGTTGGAGAGAGAGCGCGTGAAAGAGAAAGGTGGGAGGAGCGTGTACTCGGGCGGATCTCCGCACGGGAGACGGCAGGGAGGTTTGGAAAAGCGAGAGAAAGACAAAGCGGCAGAGGGTTATAGATCAATTCAGTGGGAATAAAAACAGCCTCTGTTACATCCTTCTGTCTCAAAACTGGAGCGAAAATCTGCCATCTGTGGCACAAATCTGGAACAAGGCTAATGGGAAGAGGGCAGAGGAGGGGACGAGACCCCGGCATCACCCAGTGCTCTAAAGCTGCTTTGGCCTCGGCTCTCTCTAATCGGCAGGAGCAGCACACTCCAACTTCGGGCTACGTAAGCGTGGAAGATACAGTAGCAGCCATTGCCGTCTTGCGTTAGCATAGTTTAGTCAGTCCCTGTTCCCTCTAAACATCAGCGTTGCCCCTGGAAACGGGTTGACAGCAGCTCCAGCGCTCCTGCGAGCGAGACAAGCCAAGCAATGCCACCCTGCTCTTCCCAGTCCTACCTCCGGCACACGGGACGAACAGGCGAGGAGCGGAAGGTGCCTTGCGACACGGGCCATACCAGGGAGGGAGGGGGCAGAATTTGAACCAAAATGACATCAAGTAACTCGAAAGGCAAGAACAGTAATTTGAAAGGTGGCAGGACACAGATGGTAGATTTTCACTATTGGAGTTTCACATCTAACTAGCTTCATGTTCAATTTAGGGGCAGCAGGATGGTGCTAGAACAGGAACTGGAACAAATTAATCTATTTTAAAGGACTCTGACAGGTCCCCTAAGATTTCCTAAGGGCTATTGGGGATGTTTCTATGTTCATTAGCTGGCTTGCCTGGTGTCCTAACAGTTCATGAGCAAGTGCATGAGGCTCTCCACTGTGCAGGGCAGAAGCAGAGAACCAGCTTTGCCAGAAAATTAAAGAGGCAAGGGTTGAACCTAGATGACGATCTTTCAAGTGAAAATCTGGGTTTAAGATGCCACATGCAAACTATTCACATTGCCTTCCACAGCATTGCAGGAAGAGGAAATCTGCCTTTTTCGGGCAAACTTTGAGGCTGCATGAGCCCAGATGGCCAGCTTCGAATTCAGCAGCAGAGGCAAAGGCAGCTGACCCCATAAAGCACTTGCCTCTGCAGCATAAAGGCCCAAGACGGTGCCAGGCTGAAACCCACGTGCGGGGGTCCCCCTCTGCCACAGAAGATGGGACCTGCTCCTCCATGACTCCTCCTCTGACTTCTCACAGCAAGCTGCCTACGGATCCTCCAAGCCTTGAAAACAAGGAGAGGAGGAAAGACACATTGCCATGGTAATGACAGAAAACACATCCCCACCTTCTGTCAGGCCACGTGCGGGAACATGTGTGTGCATTGCTCCTCTCCCGAGGGCTGGAGAGCGCCTTCTATTCCAAGCGAGCAAGCAATCATCAAGGGTCTTCTGCGGTTTTAAAATGCCGGATCCCGGCTGACAGCTGCAATCGCTACATCTCTAATAACAAAAGGGGACTTGGCGCAAGGAGGAAACGTGACGTGAGTTCTGCAGACAGGCTCCCAGTTTCCCAAGGGACAGAGATGGTCTGATGGGGTTGCAGGGGGACACTTCTCCTTTTCTCGACCCTTTCCAATAGCCAATGTCCTGTGATTTACAGCTGCGATTTGAAAACGCTGCACCCCCACCTCTCCCTTCAGAAATGCCAATAACTCTGTTAGATGTGAAACTCCAAACCTCCTGCAGGTGTGAACACAGTTATCACAGTTCCAGGGCACAGGCTATTGTGTAATTGGGGAATTCCAGGACAACTGTTGCTAAGTTACAAAAAAAAAATCTATCCAATGTTAGGAGGTTAATATTTAGCTGTTATCTCTTTATACAGATATATTAATTAGGAGGATTATTGTTATTTTTGTAGCCTGCAATACCCCTGCGGAAGTTCATTAAGAGGGCAGAATATCCTTACTGAAAGAGTTAGTAGAAGAAATGCATAGCATGCCTCTCAAAAAGCTGTTACGGAGGAATTAGTTTAAAGGGCAAGGGTTACAAATCCGGACATTAGCAGGTTTGGGGGGTTTTGTTTTGTTTTGTTTTGTTTTTAAATTGTACAAACTTACCAAAGGTCTCTGAGTGTAAAAAATAGTGAAAAAAAGGAAAAAAAAGAAGAAATTAACTTTGTTATAACCAGTTATTTAGAAAGCAGAAAACGACACACAAGACACAAAAGGTTTTAGTGTTTCTGTTAGGTAAGACGTTGGCTGCACACCGCCTCTCATCATCCCCCTCGGTGGCACGGGCGAGCAAAGGACGTGGGCTCCTACTTGAAATGTCCCCAGACAGCTCGTGTCAGAGCAAAGCAGAAATATCCACTTCTCTTCCACCAACAAGACCACTTAAGCTCTCAGACAACCTGCGTCTCTAAGGCTGAGATGTGCACAGGAGTCTAAGGAAAGCGGGGGCAGAGCAGAGGCTCTCCCCATTCTCCTTTGATTCACAGCTCAGCTTTTCATTCAGTCAAAACCCTCAAACGTTAAAAGACTTCCAGTTGCTTGAAAAATGTATTTGGAGATGGAGAGGAGGAGAAGAAACAACACTGGATACAGAAATGCCTCTACGGCTAATGTCATATCACTTCATGATGGGAATATAATGACCATCCTCTCAGAGGTCCCTTTATATTGCCAGTGAAACATTGAGTTGTTTTAGTATAAACGAGAACCAAATCTGGACACGGCTACCCAATTTTGCAGAGCTCCGTGTATACGACATTTCACTTGTACCATTTAATGAGCTCATTTGCATGTTTGCCACTAACTCACATATCAGCAAAAATTCAGTCCTTAACACCCTCTGTAATAAAGCAGCATGGATTCTGCCCTGATGGCTTCATCTCCACGGCAGAATTTGGGCAACTGTCCTGTCCTGGCTGCTCTGTCAGCCTGCCTCTGTCCCGGGCTCCATCAAGGAGCGACGCACAGTCAAGTCTTCACCGCCCAAACAGTTGCTGGCCTCTATGCCAAGCCTGTTAGCACAAAAGCACAGCGATGAAGTTGTGATTTAGTACCAGGGTCGCTTCTCCTCCCTACACTCCTATTCACAGAAGGATTGTCAAACACCCATTAGTTGGCCATAATTGTTAATCCCCAAGGAGCTGGCCCGGAGTCATACTGACGACCTGTGGGGAAAGACTCTGAAGCTCATTAGCGGTGTCCTGAAGCATCCAACACCCTAATGTGTGCCAGTGCTACATTCGTGCAGCAAAATTTGTTTTCTGTAAAGATAAATGTGTTAAATTAAGTTCCGACACTAGCAGCACTCACACCATCAGCACTCAAACAGGTATCACCTTGCATACATTACACTCAAGTTACAAATACGCACTTGAATCTGCTCTGCCTTGGTCTTAAGACAACTCCCTTCCACTGACCAAAATACTAACGTAGCACAGATGACCCTGATGTTAATGCACTTTTCACTTTCTCAGGCCTTTGCATCAGAGAACATGCAAGTTTTGAAAGGCCACAAAAGCAGACACAAACCGGGAAGGGAACTCAAAGTCCTGACCGTCACTCCTCTGACACGACCAGGAGTCTGCACTCCCTTTCACAGCAGGGACAGAAGCAACAGGTTTATGCCCTTAAGGACAACAGGGATGCATCAGGCTTTCACCAGTTTACTAATTCAAAGCAGCTGTAAATGAGATTAATTCTTGGCAGGTATCTTCAGATTTATCAGAGGGGCCAAGGGCCTTTACCCTAAGGCTAACCAATTCACTGGAATAAAAATGCAGCACTCAAGTGGCTTTAAGGAAAACACTGGATCAAACCCAGTTAAGAGGCATAAAGGCATTCTATCAAGATGATAAGTGTATTAAAAGTAATCTGTCTGTGTATTACTCACACTTCAGATCATGGTCACAAAGCATGATATAATTCTAGTTTACCTCTCATTATTTATGCTGAGTGATTTTTTTTATTTGCATTGGACTCAGTTTTCACAATAAAAAAAGGCAGGTCAGTCTCATCTGTGTTTGTGGGATTCAACAATACATTCAAATCCAGACAAAGCATTTAAGTATCTGCATTAAGTTTGCTTCGCTGAATAAGGATGCATTTGTGCAGGTATATAAAAGCTACACTGAACTGGGACTATAGTAAATCTTTATCGCGGGTGGCCCGCAGAACTAAAAATCTTTATATAGATCTTTTGTCAAACATGGCAAGAGAAAAATCAGGTGGTTATGTTCTCTGATGTTCAGATCCAGCATTACAAGAGTCAGAACCGATTATTTCAGAGACAGCGAAGGTCTGGGCAGAAGTAGCTGGCTATCACCTGGCTGGCTGACTTGTAAAATGTCAGATACCCCCACAGCAACTCCAGTTGCTACACTGAAGCCTCTGCTCTCCCTTTGCCTACAACAATGCCATTCCTTTGCCAAAAAAAACTCTCTTAAAAATGCTCCGTCTTGGCCAAAGGAATGTTCTGAGTAGCTGAAGCGACTCTAGCACTTGCTAAGCCTAACCACACACATACTGTTCTCTAGGCTGGGTCAAAGCAGTCAGTCCAAGCAGTACTTAAAAGGATTCTTTTTTGGTTTAGTTTTTGTCAGATGTTACAGGTTCCAAAGGTTGCTTCATATTTGCAGTTATCTGAGAGAAACTGGAGGCTTTTTAGCTGAGAAATAGAGGTGCTTTATCGGTAGCAAAGATAAATACACCTCTGTCCTCCTTGCACACCCAGACACGCACTCACACTGTCAACTGGGAGATTCAACAAGTACACAAACAGTTCCTGAAATGTGAATATTAAGAGATGTCACATTGACACATACACAAAAAGCAACAAACAAACAAACAAAAAACAAACAAAAGAGACAGATGGACAAGCAGATGGGGAAAGACAAGAACTGACAAGAGCCACAGAGCTGGGGTACATCTGCTCACGGAGACCCACTCCATGGGCACTGCCGCTGAGCGCCAAGGGCTCACTCGCGAATGCTCAGAACTGTTCTCCAGTGATGACTTGATGCCTGAAAGATCCTGCAAGAGCTGTTCTTCACCCCCAGTGTTGAGGGGCTCAACCTACACCAACGGGATCATGCTTCAACAACAAGAGGCTGCCTGAGCTGCAGACCCCATCCTGTGTGCGTGTGGTCTAAAATGCCACGTTTGCTGTAGTGGGCTCTCTCTTCCTTGCCCAGTTTTCAGTCCGAGAAGGAACCCATCAGCCCCGTTCCGACTCCCAATTTCACCTGAGCTGAAAGAGCACCGTTATCCAGGACAGCAGACTAGTTACAGTCCTCCTAGATGGAAACTAGCTTCCCTGCTGACTGTGTTTCCCGTTATGTTAACTAGGCAGCAGGGAAGGTCAGCAAGATGGGATGGAAGGAAAATACTCCAACCACTCTTTGGGTAAGAATAGGAGTCCCAGAAATGAAGAAAAGCTAATGCCCCAGTCCACTCCAGTGGGGCCCATATCTGTCAGCAGCCTTCTCTGTTTCAGAAACCTCTGAGCATTCTCTTTAAGGACCTTACCTGATCTCAGCTGTTTTATTCTCCCATTGCTGGCGCTGGGGTCGACAGGCAGGAAATCTTTAAACCAGGTGATCTCCGGGTCTGGGTTCCCGCTGGCTGCACAGAGCATTGTGGCCGTTCGTGTCCGCTCCACCACTTTCAGCTGGGGCCCCATGTCAATGTTTGGGAAGCCGGGAGGTAGCTGATCCTCTGGTGGGGGAGAGAACAAATGAAGAGCGGTTAAACACGATTAGGGCTCAGGACAGCTGAAGTTTAGTGGAATACACTGAAGAAAGCATCAGGCAGATTTGCTGCCCAGGACTCTGAAATGCAATCAAAAACAAGGCTACAGCAAATGGTCCATAGATGGCCTGTGAAAATACATTAAATAGTCCAGTTTACTAGCTTATGCATACCACGTGACTCCTCTAACGTCCCACGAGAAAATTCTACAGTTAAACACAATCTGTTAGTCCAAAAACTTCTGGGCAGAAGTATAGTCATCGCAAAGTTTCTCCAGATCTTGCACTGAATCTCTCTGCTAGTTAAGTGACTTGCACCTATTTGTTTTTACAGCAGAAGCTGTGCACACATACGACAAAGATCCCGCACTGCCGAGTGCAGTCTGTACAGGTCACATTCAAAAGGAACGGCTCCTCTTCGCCCTCCACGGCCCACGGTACGGGAACAAACCGCACCAGAGAAATAATGACAGTGCCTCTGTGAAAGGGCTTGTCAAGCACACAGTGGAAACTGGGCGAGAAAGGGGAGGAAAACATCACCCAGCTGCGGTTACCGGAGGGGACACACACACAACAACAATAAGCCAAGTGCTGTCAGACAGGGTGTGATTTCTAGATTTATTAACTCAGAGTGCTGCTGCCCTGGAAGAGGAGGGACGTGGCACCAGCACCTAGAAGGCAGCTCAACAGAGCTTCCTGCTTCTGCTCCATCCTGCCTTTGCCTTCACTAATGAGGGCGAGGAAGGCAATCGTAACTGCTGGTGACTAATTTGCGATAACTAATATAAAACCCCAGTGTTTCCCCCATAATCCTTGTCATGACCTCCCCGCTCTCGTGGGAGAGCACTGTCCTAGGCTGCTGCTGCGGCTCAGGAACGTGCCATGCTTTCCTGCCAGACGCATCTCCAGGGCAGGGCAGCTGGGAAGGAAGCTGCAGCCACCACGGAGAGAGTTTGTGGGGAGTCTCTGCCATTTCAAATGATGTGCGTTGAGGAATCCCAGCCGCAGGAACCGACAGCATCGAATCCATCCCAAAAGTGGGGGAGAGATGAGAAGGGGAATAACACAGAGGGTTTTAAAAAGGTGGGATTTTTCAAAAAGCGACATGGACCTAGGTCAGCCCCTCACTGAAACCAACGGGAGCTCTGCAATGGCGCAGAGAAGGGCTGCAAACCCCTGCTTCGGGGGTCAGTTTGGGAAACCTCCTCGCCAGCTGCAGACGTGACAAGAGCTCATTTCGCGCTGCCGGCGCACCGGGTACCAGCAGCGACGGAGCCCAGCCGCGCACAGCCGAACCCAGGGACCGCGGAGCGAAGAGGAAGCTGGCAGCTCCGCTCCGGTGGTGCCGAGGACAGGGATGCCCGTTCTGCTGAGAGCAAGGCAGGTCGAATTGCCAGACCCCAGCATTGGTCTGTGAAGAGCTCCAAGCACGTGTGATTCGGGTAAGAGTTACTCCACACTGCTGTGCCCCGCGATTAAACTTCTGAAGACCTGTGAAGATCATCAGGACAGAGCCGAAGGTTTGAGCAGTGCTCTGAAGTTACCCAAGGCCAAGAAATTCTTGTCTAATACTGCTATTAGCAGTGCATAGCTACTGCAGGGAAGAAAAGGGTTTAAATGCCTCGATTGTGTGTTTGAAAATGTGCATTGTTTCCTTCTCGGACCATCTACGCAGAGTTATAAAGGATCTATTGTGACTCACTGGAGAGTGAAACGTGTTAACCACACCTCTCCCCATATAGCAAAGGAATCTGTCCATAAACAAAAACACATACCATTTTATAACTGCTAAAGTAATACAGATCTCCTAGTACAGACAACTTACAGTGCTAAGTCATTTTGGTGCATTTTAAGCATCTCTAAACCAGGGAATTACATTCTAAATAGAGACACGGACGTCTTTAACTAGGGACCGAGCCAAACCTTTGGGCTCTCCGTTCACCAGGCTGTGCCTGGGCGTTGTAGGAGCCTCCGAACAGCGTGTGCTCCTGCAGATCACACGCGCTGCACTACCCCAGCCCTCCCAGGAGTGAGCTCAGGACAGAGGGACCCTGGGAATTGCTTTGCCTTTGCACAGCTCTCAGCCGGGCTTTTAAAGTCTTCTCTTCCCTTCTCCTATTTAACCAGGCGGTGGTGTGTTGTTAGGGAGCTGCGGAGCCGCTGCCGCATTGGCTGCAGATGACATCATTATTGATCACTGCTTTTGTCCTGCTCCCCGGTGATGCTACTCCACCTGGCTCAGACCCGGGTCCGTTAAGTTCACGAACCAATTAATCCGCAGAGAGAATAGCCCTCTTGACTGGCGGGGTGTCTACGCGGGCACGTGCGCGTGTGTTGGGGGAGGCCTGGTACAACTATTATTACTGAGTGTTTCTAATTAAACAAAAATGTTAATCTTGCAGCACATTGTGCAGAATTCCTCTGAGTTTAATTAAAACAACTGCGACTAGAGGCGTGATCAGATTTGAGGATCAGATCAGCAGAAGAAGCATCTCTGAATATCACATATTCCACTGATTCAAGTGCTCAGATTTCCTTCCTGCCAGGAAAGTGAAACTGTCTTCATCCCCTAACAACTGGATCCCCTGTAATAATGCAATTACAGCCTCAACTCAATCCCCACAAGACATGGACACACATGCCCTACCACCCTCCCCCTCAATCCCCAACACCAGCCCAAACCTGTTACCAAATAAACAAGGAATGGCTCGGATCGTGAATTCTCTTTCTAAAAGCAGCCCAGGCGACTGCGCGAAGAAAGACCCGAGCCGCAAGCTGAAGCAGCTTGAGGGCACATCCGGGCAGCTGCTTGCCACTGAGACTCCTGCTGTCTTAAACAGGCAAGTATTTTCACGTGTTGCACTTGCCATATGAAGAGGTTCTCCCAAGCACCTTGTTCAAACCTGCTCTTGGACTATTTTAAAGGCCTCTCCTGAGAAAAAGCTACTGCATTATCTCAACGCCACTGAACAAAGTA
Organism: Dromaius novaehollandiae; assembly: GCF_036370855.1. NCBI lineage: Eukaryota > Metazoa > Chordata > Aves > Casuariiformes > Dromaiidae > Dromaius > Dromaius novaehollandiae. The sequence goes on along the minus strand of NC_088122.1, from coordinate 3,042,805 downwards.
GGGTGAGAAAGAGTGCAGGAAGAGGGAAGGAGGGAGGAAAGGAGAGAAGAGCAGAGCACTTCGGCACTCACTTATAATAAATCCTACTGAAGGACATGCTCTGTGCTGGTTCATGGCATGTCATGAGCCAACGTGGGCGCGTGCGCTGACGCACACACGGTCATACGAATAAAGCAAACAGACACTGGTACTCGCTGTCTCCTTGTCACTCTAGAAGGTGGCAGCTCTGTGTTCAGATAATTAGCTGCGCTGGAAATGAGGATGATGAAGAAAGATAAAGCGAGTGTTGCTGCTGCTCTTTTTCCCGCAGGGCGTGCTCAGTTGTTTAATAATTTAGAGGAGAAGGAGGGTGTGAGCATGTACAGACGCGCTATGCATCGAATGCAAACAGCTACAATAAGGATGTTGCTGAAGAGCAGAGGAGGAATTTTTTGCCCTTCTCTGGAAATACGAGCCCAGCTCATCGACGCCGGCTGGTCTCTAAGCAGTCAGCTATCCCCGCTTCAAGGTGGAGGAACCAAGAACGAGAGAGATGCAGCAACTTGAGTAACACTAGTTTCAAGCAGAATCAGGATCAAAATTCAACACTCCTGAATCTCATTCTTGCACTTACGACCACCAAAGCTGCCCCTGGCCCAGCAGGGATCTCTGCATTATACACCTGGCAAAATTACATAAGCAAGTTCTTTCCATCAATATGTATGCACCTGTGTCTTAGTTAACTGTAATCACACTTCCCAAGACAATTTAAATACATGCCAGGAATTTTAGTAACATGTTCTGCCTTTTGATTCCATATATTTTGACCTGAGAATCTTGCATGAAAATACCTAAATAGCCTAGCAACGTTATTAAAAATTTGCATGGTTATAGACAACAAACACACTCTTGGTAAAGTGTGCTGGACTTCATATCTGTGTAGGCAATACGCTGCCTTCCAGACACTAACGTACCCCTAGGTACACTCCTTATAAAGGCATCCGAGTTAAAGTCGCTCCGATATTATTCATCAACTATACCAATCTGCTTTCAACTTGGCTTGATTTTCAGGTCACTATAAGAACAGCAAAACAAGCAAAGTTTGAAGAAAGTGTGCCAAGAGTTTTTCAAGCAGCAAGGTAATATTTCAGAAGGGCGAGCTTCTCTAAAAGATGTGCTTCTGTGGGACTTCATGCTTTCTACTGAGCATCTAGAACTGATTTTTGTTTACTTTGTGCTAATCTAAAGCCAGCAATCACAAAAACCAACAAAACAGCAGATACTTTGCTAGGACTTCACACTTGCCCACACCAGATGTCCCCTTTGAGTAGGAAATGTGTGAGAAAAATGTCAGGCCAGAACTGCTAAAGAAATGTATGAATACTTCATAAAAACAACAATTGGGAATCATATGAAAAGAAGTTCTGAAAGCCTGTCCATAGCAGCCTGAATCATACACTGGTAATAACTACCGCAGACCTGATATGTTTAACAGCAGTTTTCCTCAATTTTCCAGAGTGCAGTAATCCTCCGGAAAAGATAGCATTGGCCAGGATGCAGCGAGCTGTCAGGGTGGAGGAAATTTTGTTCCATTACATTTAACTGGACCCAAGCACTGGTTTTAAGGGGATCAACGTGCAATTCATGTTGCATTTACTAACCACCAACAAGGGGTAACCGCCACGAAATGCCCTCTGTCAGCTTCAGGGAAGCAAAGCGCTAAGCCCTGCCTGGCCCCGCTTGAAATCCAGCCTGCTGCCGCCCGGCGTGGAGGCAATGCAGGCAGAGAGCTGCATCAAGGCTCCCCTGCACACTCAGGCCAGCCAGCTGCTGCGAGCACGGGACAGTCCTCGGTGGCATTCGCACAGCCTGCCCCAGAGAACCTCTGTCTCAGGCTACTAAAGAAGGGGAGTGAAAGCATAATCTGTATACAAGAAGCAATAATTTAAAAAAATATATCTTTCCTGGGAGCACGGAGCTCAGAGAAACCGTACCAACTGGGAGCGGGAGTGCCTGTGCCAACTAACTTACTTTCTGCCTAAGCTATCATGAAAAACTACAGCAGCTGGAGTCAACAATAACTGGAAAATGCCTCCCAAAAACACTTCCTTTACTTTTCTTTGGACTCTGCAAGAATCAGATTTGCAGGCACTATGTCTAGCCAGCTGTGGAAAGAACAGCAAGTCTCCAGAGCTCTATCAAAACTCAGATCCCTTGAGAAGCAGAGCAGGAAGGACAAACAAGCCAGCAGCGCTGGTGTTCAGAGACTGTGTATAAGTTGAACGGTGTCCATCACAAGCTTTGCTTCTCAGAAGCTCGGTCCCAAAGGTTTCCTCTCTTGCAGCTTCCTGTTTTTAAGTGAACACATGTGGATTTCTATCAGGGTCTGATCCAGGAGTAGTCATCTGCATAAGCAAAAAAGGGTGTACTCCCAGTCCCTCCAGCAGCTGTATCTAGTAGGGAAGAAGGTTTTCTCTTCTGTTCTTCAGACTGGCTGCACTGGTGTTGCGGAAATCCTGAACTGTTCATACATGTGTACAGCATGAAAGTGCACACACGTATTTCTAACTGCGATTGCAACAGCACAGCCAACAGGCTGCGGAATTACTACAAACCCCATTCTGCAGAGTTTGTAACAGCTGGGGCCCAGGTTGCCGTACTCCACAGCATGGCAGGGTAACAGCTTCTGCAAATGACAGCTCACATTCATCTCTGAGCTGTGGAGCAGCCCCCATCTTTATGTTAAGCATTAGTTCTGAAAGTGAGAGAAGAAAGACAGAAAGGAGGAGGAGGCATTGCAAAGAGGGATAGAGAAAAGACAAACAGGAGAGTGGGTGAAAGCAGAAGGGAGGAGGAAAAAGAGAGGAATAGATGCCAGCCTGCTAACTCTGTCACTGTGGAAGTTAGTGGATTTGTGCTTTGTCCTTTTAACTCGCCCAGCACTTAAAAATGAGGATAAAGAGGAGACACTGTGTCGTGCAAAAGCTAAGGAAATGTCAAGCAAAGAATAACTCCAACTGAGCAGGGAAGGTGATGGTATGCTATAAAAACTACATCCTTGATGCTCTTCAACAACCTGTTTGCCTAGGCCTGCAGCTAATTACTGCTCCTTCAAATTTCATGAACTGGATATCCTAGCTGCTCCTGCACAGTCAGTTAATAAAGCTACTTAACAAGGTCCTGTTAGGCAAATGGAGCAGGAATGCTGGTGGAAAGCAGCACAGTGCAGGAGCAGAGCACACAGTAATAACGTTCTGGTGGAATCAGCAAAGTATGTAATTAGTGAAGCAGTGGGGAGATGTAGCTCCTGCTCCATCACCTGTCTCTCTAGCTGACGTGCGTACGGTGCTGAAACTGGAAGGAAGAACTGCAACAAGACATGTACACGGAACCTTGATCCCTGAGGACAGTCACTGAGCACAACTCGCCATTTCCCACACATTGCAGTCTGCTTGTTGTGGAGGGTGCCTTACAAACGCTGCAAGAATCCACAGGATTTGCTAGGACGGCAGCCGAAGGACAACGTTCTCTCATGCCACTGCTCTTAGGTAGATTCAAGGGATAGAAATTCTGAATATGATCACAGAACATTTCTCCCAAACTGTCACAGCTCTCAAGGAATACATGGGAGTAAGATGAAAAACGAGGCTCACAGCCCTCTGGGATAACCACAGCTAGACTCACCCTTGTCTTCAAGCTCTGTTCCAGTCTCTTGACAGAGGCATCCCACCATGTGCTGCTAATACAAGGTTAAATGGCATGCCAGGCAGAAGCAAAGGCGTAGCACAAAGACAAGTGCATCTGCACAAACCTGTCAGGCAGGAGCGGACCATGGGCCTGCACGCTCAAAGGCAGCCAGTGTCTTGACAGCACAGAGCCTGCCAGGTGGGCAGTGGGAGGAATACTCCCAGCACAAGGGAGGTAAAGGGCTTTGCCATGTGCCCTTTATGTCTGGCCTTTACTTACTGCTGTATGTTAGGGATTTGCACACAAATTTAGCTCTGTACTACTAGGGATGTGCTCACTGTCATTCAGACGAAAGGACTTCAGATGCTCCGGGAGCAAACACCGAAATTGCTGGAGTAAAGGCAACCGGCGTGCAGGTAAAGCTGCCACTTAGCCTTATGAGGACCACACACTGCCAGGAGCACCTAAAGCTGTCACTAGCAATGCTCACTGCAGAAATAACTGCTCTTACTCCAAGTACCCCCATCCAAAAGCCCACAGCATTCCTACAGCACCTCCTGCACATGACTCCATCAACAGCTAATGCCCCCAGGCTAACTTCCCCCTGAGGGGCTCTTGGCTGGTTATCCACCGCACCTTACGGGCCTTTCTGCCAGGATTACTCGACTCGTGATTTGAACTGTGAACACCATGCATCTCTTCCCCTAAAGCAAGTCAGTTTTAGCAAGCAGCCTGGCTTAGTTTTTCATGTAACACTTTTATAAATCTCTGGGATAACAACAATAAACATCCAGAGGCATCCACAGCAATAGCATATTGTTCCCTCCCCCACGTCAGGTTCAGAGAGCATATTTCAAACAGATGACATGAAGGAGGGATCCATGTAAACATCCTCTATAGCGTGGACAAGTGAAAAAAAGAACCAAATGGAGAGGGGAAGTGTTCTTGGAGAGTACATGGAGCAAAGTATCTGGAAAGAGGGGAGGAGCCTAGAAGAAGGGGGAAGATGGGTATTCTGCACAAGGGAAGATGCTGGCATTGCTACCAACTGCAAGCGTGAAAACCCCTGCAGATACATATCATCTTAGCTCAGCACATTAAGTGATTCCTCAGTGAAGGTTTTCCTTGGTGCCTAGATTAATGGTGTCACATTTCAGAGGAGGAGGATGGAGCCTTTCTTGTGCTGCTCATAAACAAACCTGGGGATGGGATTTTTACTGGAAGGGAGGGAAGATCACAGAAACATAGGGTAATTCAGGTTGGAAGGGACTTGAGTCTATCATCCAGTCAAACCTTCTAAAGAGGTTCTGTTTTAGCAAGCAGCCTGGCTTAGTTTCTTACACAGCAATTTTATGACTCTGTGAGGTAATAACAGCAAACAGATCTGGCAGGCCAGAACGGACCAAAAAAAGGGGGACCTTGTGTCTTGGCCATGAGTTGTTTTGTGACAGCCTTCCCTCATCTGAAGGAAGGAGAAGCTGAAGGGTCCCTTCTCCCCTGTGACACCTACACAAGGCAGACAGGCATGCTCTTTACCTCGGAGGACGGTGAGCTTAGCGTGGACGGTGACCTCCCCATGAGGGTTTTGAGCAACACACTCATAAATGTTCTCATCACGGGGAGTCCGGAGGGGCTGGATCCTCAAAACAGCACCTGCACTCTCATCGAATTCAATCGTCTGAGGGATAAAGGGAGACAGAGACATAGTAAGCATCCTTGGGGTGCAAGTACGAGGTTCATCTCTGCTTCTACAGGAGGCACCAGCACATATACAAACAGGCACACTCACAAACACACTCCTGCAGCTGCCCCAAACATAACCAGCATGGTCAGCTTCTCCCTCACTCTCCATTGACCTCCAAGTGCCAGAAAATTGTCCCATACCAAACTCTCTCCCCAGCCTACCAAAGCTGCTACGTACATGTAAAATGCTCTGAAGCAATAAGCAAGGTTGGGGCGGGGGCCTGGGTGTTCAGTGTACAACTGTGGAGAAAGAGGGGGACGTGGACCAAGGGAAAACAAAATAAAAATGACAAACCCCTGCCTTGGCCCACCATCCGCCTGGGCAGCTGACACCACAACGCTCCTCTCAGCACACAGCTGCCTGGCAAGGCAGAGTCCCACAACGAATTCCACAGGATGACCTCCTAGTCCTTGTTCTTCCACTCTCACTTCTGTCTAAACAATACCAATGGCTTGGGTCTGGCTGCCAGTACAGTTACAGGCATTGTAATGCAGTTACAGACATTGTAATGTTGACTTCAGTCTGTCCCGGGGTTAAAATAACGAGACATGGATGAGTATGAAAGGTGCATTTACAGAGCTGAAAAAGCACCAGCTTAGGTGGGGTTTCTCGGGAAAGGAAAAAGGCAGCTTTATATTATATCCCAGGCGGGGAAAAAAACCCAACAAAACAAAACAAAAAACTCCAATAATGTAAGTGGGCCAAGTTCTCTTTTGCTTTGGAACAATCCCAGGTGTTGACATGGCCAAGAGCTTGTATCTCACTCCTACAGCTAAAACTCCTCCCCTTCCAAGCCTCCCTTTATTATCGCGTCTCAGAACGGCCAAAGAACAGCACTAGCTGCTTGGTGCTCATGTCTCTCTCTATACGTACACACACACACACACAGATTTCTAGGACACCTCTTACCTCAAACCTCTGGGAGTTCACTTTCTTCCCTTTCTTGTTCCAGGTGACCCGTGGCTTCGGGTCTCCAGTCGCTTGGCAGACAAAGGAGGCCACCCCTCCCGACACACCAATTTGGTCCACGGGTTTTTTAATGAACACAGGGGGACCTTTAAAAAAAAAGAAATGTCATTATTGACACAAGGAAAGACAAACTCTAATAAATACTGCCTGTAATTAATAGCAGCGCTATCGCTGCTGTTCCCTAATGATCCCAGATAAAATTAAACCTCTTAGCTCATTTGGAAAGAACAGTCTTTACCTCCATTTTACATACGAAGAAGCTAAAGCACAAAATGATAAGGGCCTGGAACTACAGTCAGATTTAAGTGGGGTGATGCTGCAAAGCCTCTCTGACCTCTGAAGAGCGGACCCAAATTGTTTTGTGCAGGGGAGATTGCCCACGCAAAGACAATCTAAGGATCATCACCAAAAGTCTATGGTGGAGCTGGAAACAATATCTAGAAGTACTGAATTGCAATCCCCAGGATCCTACCAGATGAGCAAATCACCAGAGAATGGGCAGGATTTATAGGTATTCAAGGCAAGGGGAAAGGGTGGGAGCACCATGAAATACATGGGGCAGGAAAGTGGCACACAGGGATCTTGAAGATGATGGTGTGAAATAGGCTCACAAGGGTGGCTTTGGGATGTGAAGCCTCCTTGGCTGTAGTAGGTCTACTTTTCTTTCCTTCTCCCTGCCCCTCATCGATTCATTTACACGATGACAGGTATGCCATCTTTTGGAATAGGCAAGCTGATGGGATGCAGCACAACAAACCAAAGTCATCATCATTTTAAAATAAACCACTTGTCAAGACCAAGAGCATGGCAGCCATCTGTTCCTGCAGTTCCCCCTTCCCATCATGAGACATCTGGGAGAAACAAGGAATTCATACTGCTAAGGGAAGCCAAAAGCTCCTCCAACCTCTCCATAAGCAGCTGCTCGAAGGTGCAGTGAGGCCTGAACAAACATACTCACAGCCTGGGGCTGCATTTTAACCAGCCTGGGCCCAAGGGCCCAGCACTTGAGCTTGCAGCATGCCTGCCACTGACTCCCATCCAGGTCTGCTGGCCTTCAAGAGCACGCCTGCAAGAAGGGGAGAGGATGCTGCGATGGGACCAAGGAAGGCATCGGGGCCTTCTGATGGGAGGAAGCAAGGAAAGGAGCATCTGTGCAGTGCCCCCACCTCCTCTACCCGCAGGGAATACTTCCTCCCTTGCTCTAACCTGTTTTCCCTCACAGTTTCCTCTCATCTAGTTAGCTTAAAATTTATTGAAATATTTAAATCACAAGGCCACAGCTGTCTTCAAATAAAATCACTCAGATCATAAAGTTGCCGTCTGTTATTCTTGAGGAAAGTAGACCACATGACTGTGAAATGTGTATATTTATGTGTACATATTCAGAGTCTATAAAACAAGATGCAAACTGCCTACCAAAGAGCTTCAGAAGAGGGCAAATGGTAGCTAGAGAAAAGTCTTCAGGGTCTTTTAGGGGTCGAAAGACAAAAGGAAGCATTCCCTCCTCCCTGCCTGATGTGGCCAGCAGTATATAAATAAAAGCTACTGAGCAAGCTCATGTGATGCAATCAAGCATTTGTTTCCATGCTGGAGGTAAATACAATTTGCTGGAGCTGTTTATGTCCCACCGAATGCTGTGTGTACAAAGCATTAGACTTATAAATAGCTAAATCTATATTTAGAGGTCAGTCTTCTTTGCAATGTTACAGCTAAAGGTTACCAAGCAAGTGCCTCTGGAGGCACCGGCAGTGGGGAAATGTGTCTTCCACCTGAGCAAGGCAAAACCAAAACTTTGCTTCAGGCTAAAATATAAATCCTGCGACCTCACTTCTATCCTCTCTTCTCCTACGTTCAAAATCTGAAGAGTTTGCAGAGGCCAGTTCTGAAGGCACAGCCAAAAACGTCCAGGCCTTTTTAAGAATAACCTATTGATACAAGTTCATATCCTAAAACGAAAGCTCCTATTACTCCTTAATGCCACATATGTACTTAAATGGGTGCAAGCAGTGTGTAAGAGCACAACTGAGGAAGGAAAAAAAAAAAAGTATTTCTGGCCTAGGGAAAGGGAAAGTGCTCCAAAAATCAGAGAATGAACAGGAGTCACAGCTCAGCTGTCCTTGCCGGGATCTCTACTGACTTAGCGTGTGATCACAAGCAAGCTGACTTCCTCGGTGAACACGGCTTTCCTGAGCTTGCTGCAATGCTGCACCGCCGGCAATAAAGTCACTTCTGGAGAGTGAGAGACGAACAAAGGAAACCAAAAATCCCTCTCAGACAATCCATTAGATTTTCCTGCTCACTAGGAAAGATGATGAAAATCAAAGCTAGAATTATTGCTTTTAAAATTGTCCAAGTTTCTGAGCTCCAGACTTCGATTCCCCCCGCCCCGATAAAACACCCGTCGCGCTCTCCACCTATGCACCGCTAGTCACCGCCGCGCTTGTCACGCCAGCCCACGCCGCTCGCAGAACAGCCCTCTCCCCTCGGGCAAGGAGAAGCCAGCGCAATCGCAGGCAAGCTGGCGAGGACACCAAGCTGCAACAAATCCCTCCGTGCCGCGTGGGACTGGTGCAGTGCAGCCGCGGCGGGTCTGGCGCGTGGGGCGACACGCCACGAGGATTCCTGCCTCGGCTCCGCAAGCGCCTCGGAGCCTCCGAAAGCAGGAGGAAGGTGCCGTGCGAGAGCCAAACACCGCGAGCATCCTCGGAGGGGCTTGTGCCAAGGCTGCAGGGCCTCCTTTTAAAATAAATAAATAGAAATCAGAGACGGGTGCTTTCCAGATGACATGCACAAAATCCAGCGACTTCTGTATCACTTTGCCAGCCTCCCCTTACGGAGAGCACAGAACAAATCAGTCTTGGAAAGACCGAGTTTGAGCTCTGCCTAGGTTTTGTGGTCCCTTTTTCTTCCCTCCCTTTCTCGGCTTGCCAAGCAGCCCTGCCTGGTTTTTGCAGTATCGAAACAGGAGTGGAAGAAGCTGGAGCTTTAAGGAATTTTCCTACCACGAAAGGTTGCCTGTGGGGTCTGGGTCTCGGGAGAGAAGGCTGCAAAGCCTCGAGGACTGCTGTGTACCTCTGACTCTTCTCTACAGCTTAATGGAAAGCCATCAAGTTGAACAGCCTTTCTCTGCACTCAGCTGCCGCCCACCTCCTACGCGCTTCCCAAAAGTGACAGCCAGGGCAAGCGACACCTCCCCACCGAACGAGGACCCGCTGCTGCCGCACCTCCTTCCTTCATCCCTTCATGTGACACCAAAGCAGAAAAAAGTCCCTTGAGTGCACTCACGTATAAAGAAACCATCTCCTTACTAACGATACGCAGACACCAAAATGGTCTGAGAAGCTTTACACCAAAGAAGCTTGAAAGATGTAGGAGTGGGGAGAAGGAGGGGATGTCTCACCCTTTAAACCCAAATGTCCCTCAGGAACTGCTGCCATGGTGAATAGCTAGCGATGGATGGATGGGGAGCGAGGGAGACAGGCTGGCCAGCATGTGCCCAGCCAAAACGTCAGAAGCCAAAGATGGAGAAAGGCATGGAGAACCCGGAGGTGGTTTGAGGGGTGGGAGAGATGCAGGAGCACAGGGGGGCTTAGCTCAGCTGAGCTGACAGCTGAAGGAGAGGGAAAAAAAGCACAGTTAGGGACATCACCACCGACACTGTTCAGCCCTGGAGAGCACGCCATGGACCAGGCGCAGCACAGCCCTTCCCCACGCTGTCCTAGCGTGCTCCAGGCACGGCGAGGAGACACTTCTCCAAGGGCCGAGAGGAAAACTCGCACCGGCTCCACTAAGCCAGGGAAGCGCCAGGCCAGGCGAGACCTCAGCAACAGCCTTGCATGGCTTGGGCAACTCCATCTGCAAGGTGGACAGGTGAGGAGGTGACCCTCCTGGGCACGAAACGCAGCCACATCGTCTCCAAACACGGCCTCCTTTCCACATTTATTTCCCTGTTTCAGAGATGGCAGACCAGAATTAGCCACAAACGGGGGAAGGGGCAGAGGCAGGTCACGGGAGGGAAATATCGACTTCCCCGGGCTTTTCTGAGACAAAATTGATTCTCGAGCGTTTCACGCCAGCCTTCCTGATCAATGCCTGACATCCTCCCAGCTGCCCTCGGCCAAAATGCTCCCCCCCACCAGGTGCTTAGTCAGGAACATGGGACAAGGCGGGAGATGTATGGGGTGGGTCAACAAGAGATTGCAAGCAGCTCCTCCGTCCTCCAGTCTGGGCTACCGGAGCTGCCTTCCTCACGTGCACGCACGGACGGGCCCTGCTCTGCACCACGAAGCCCTTGAAGCAAAACCCTCGATCCTGCCGGACACCGGGCCGGACGGCGGCACGGTGGCGGGGGGGAACCAAAACGGCTGGCAGCGAGCAGGGAGACCCAGCCCCAAATCGCGCTGCGTCCCGCTGACGGAGGTGGGGACAAGGCGCCCGCCATGCCCCTTCCCTGCCTGCGCAGCCCCGGGGCGGTGGCAGGGGGAGGCCGCACAGCGCCGTTGCCGTAGCAACCGGCCCGGCCTCCCCGCGCGTGCAGGCCTCATCCATGCGCAGGCCTCATCCCTCCGGCAAGCTCTCGGGGGCTGCAGACACCTTCATGCCTGTGCTCCCTCTGGCCCCTGCCACCACCGGCTTTCCCCAGCCCCACGGCAGGGACCTGCGGCTGATTTTTAGACTGGGAAATCCACCTCCGCGCTTAGCGGCAGCTTCCCCCTCACCGCCTCCAGGAAAGCACCTCCACAACGGGCCGCACGTAAAGACAAACCACTTCTTCCTCCACCCGGCCCCAGCATGGCGAGAGCCCGCTGAAAGGGCCCCTCGCCCACCACGGCGGAAGAATCCGCGGAGACAAAAGGCAGCCAGCTGCAGAACGGGAGTCTGAAAGGGTTTTGCTTCCATTTCCAGCCCCCCCGGTGCCGGCAGTCAGCACGCTGACGAGGCCCACGCGCCCGCCCCGCCGACCTGCACGCCAAGAGCCGCGTTTCTGCCCCTCCCGCGGCTGCTGAATAACCGACCGGCCACAGAAAATAGAGAAAAAAAGCAAGAGCACAGCACGCGGGCCATTTTCTTGCCGTTTAGACCACCTTACTGCAGAGGCCTTCCCAAAGTCACGGGGCAGCTGCCCTCGTGCCCACCGCTCCCAGCCCACCTTCGACGCGCGGCCCGGGGGTCCCGCAGAGCTGGCCACCTCGAGGGCACGCCTGCTCTACGAGAAATGGGGCACCTTAGCCCGTGTCCACCGTTGCCTAGCTCAGACGTGCTGAGCAGATCAAAATTCACCCTTCTGCTCTCCAAGAACGAAGGTGAAAGACGGGGCAGTTAGACCGGTTATGGTCAAGGAGTGCTTTGCACACCCCAACCCAGTCGCCCAGGCTCCAGACAATCCCCATAATCGGGATTCAGGGCTCCTGCTCGGATGCAAGTTGTCTGTTGACCTTGGGCATTCGCCCTCCCCCTGTACCTCCGTCTGCCTCGTGGAGCGCCGAGGTGACAATCCTCATTTCTCACACCTGCCTGCCCCGGTCTAGACACTAGAAGTAATTTGGGGTAAAGGAGGGTTTCAGAACAGATCTGCTCAGCACTCAGCGCCATAGGTGGTCTCGCACACAACTACAGCCTCTAAATATTGTAATACACAGAAAAAAAGATAACCAGGCAGAATCGCTAAGGACAGAACTCAGACCGTCTTCCACATATGCTTCTCAGTGGGAAAAGAAGATGAAAAGCAAAAGCCAGACAAAAGCTTTGCAATCTCCCAACAACCAGGTCACGTTCGCTCTAATGGGGACATCTCTCTTGCCAGGCTGTTTCTCACCCCTTGCTGTCTTCAAGGCAACAAGGAAGGGATCCCACAGCCTTCTCAGTGGCATGTAAAGGGTTAACCCACCCCGTTCCTCCTCCTTCCCCACCTTTGTACTTTGGCAGAAACTTTCTGCCGATTTAGTGAAACTCCATCTCCATTTTCCACGACTGCCGACAGCCTCACAACCGGGAAAGGTACTCCCCTGGCTACGGCGCTGCGCGGCAGCGCTCTCATCTCCCCCGCCGAAAGCCGCTGCGGGAACGCGCGTGCGATCCGGCTACTGCCAAGCGCCGAAAGGATATTTGCTGGTTCAGGAAACGCGTTTTACACACGTGTGCTGCCGCGGTCTGCTCGCGTGCGGCATATGGATGCCCCGTGCTCGCGGGGAAGAGGCGAGCGCGCTGAGCAGCTGGGGCCAGAGGCTGGGAGGCAAACGGGGAGGACGAAGGGAACAGCTTCGACACAGCCGGGAGAGAAAGGGGCAGCTGAAGCGGGGAGAGGAGGCAAGAAAGGGCAGCAACGTCAGGGAGCACCTCAGCAGGGGGAAAGGAGGGAGAGATCAACAGGGAGAAGGGAACTCGAGCAAGATGGAGAGGAGGGACCTGCTCAGAGCAAGGAAGTGGAGATTAGATAAAGGAGACAAGCCGAGGAGCAGATGAAAACAGGAGAGAGCAGCCAAATTTGAGACAGATGGAGAGTGGGGAGCAAGAATGCGGCGTCTGGAATGGGTGAGCGCTTCAAAGCGGCAGCGCCAGGGAGCGGGGGAGCTCGCAGGAGGGGTGGAGGCAAGAAAGACGGCTCCATAATCTGCATTTTTCTTCGTGAGAGGAGTGAGAACCGCAGACAGGGAGCAGGACGGGTGCAGGCTGTGGGGAAGGGTGTGGGGGGTGTCTCTATGGAGACACTCAGCAAGATTAAAACCACCCCTTGGAGAGCTCCTGCGGAGCCTCCAGTCCCCTTGAAATCCAAGGTTTTACTGACAGATTCTGCCTTTTTTTTTCTAAGGGCTATTTCTCAGTGCCTCACAAATAAAATTAAAATGAGAGTTTTCTGACAGAACAAACAAACAGGGAGTGAATTATATTCCATTTCCCCGTCAATAACTTCTCCCCAACCCAGTCGTCTTATCATCATAAAAAGTCCATTAAGCAGTAATTGGGGAGGCAGCAGAATGCAGGGCCGGTCTCTGAAACAGGAGCACGCTCGCTCCCCAACTGGCCCTTGCTGGGAAGGCAGACAGGATAATTATAGGCTTCAGACAGAGACTTCCTCTTACTGTCAGCAGCTCTTGGCTCCCTTCAGGGAGATGGGACTGGCAAGGTTGGAGAAAGGAGGGTGAAAAGGGACTGGGCACATTTTTCTTGGAAGCGAAATTGTTCCCCCTTGCTATCCTCCTGTTGACCCACCAAAGCCCTGCCATGACTCGGAAAGGCCGGGCTACACACAAGCGAATTCAAGGCTTTTTCCCATTTGGACAGAGGGGAAAGTCAGCTGAAGGACTTCTGCCTTCTTCCTTCCGGAGGCCCACGGAGAAGGATGGACAGCAGCGAAGGATGCGACCCCGCATGGGATTTGACACAAGCGAGAAATGAGCGAGAAAGATCAAGAACTTATTTCATCCACCATTACTGCACCGGCTGTCAAACCACCCCGAACGCCCGCTGCTGCCACGCGCCTGTTTTCTGTGCCGCTGGCTCCCACCCTTCCCCTCAGTCGGGATGAGGCAGCAGACCTTTCATAGCTGGTACCATTCCCAGCCATTCCTGCCATAAGGGATGTAATTTTGGGGACCTGGCACATGCGTGCAGCCTTCAGGCTCCTTATTTGCAATGCATTCAGATACAGACCCTCTGGAAAAGGAGGCATGAGCCTGCAGCAGTGGAGGCAGGATGAAGATAGAGGATCCCAAAGATCTGTTCCTAGTTCTGACACCCAAGGTGAGAAAAACCACTTATCCTGCCTGCTAGAGGGGAAGCGTAATCCTTCCTTCTCGTCTATTTAAATGGATAGTTTTAAGGGATGGGACCATGCCTTATCGCATGGGAACAGCAGCGAGTATGAAGTCATCCAGTTTCAGCTGGGACCTCTCCAGGCTATCGAACATCCGTATGTATGGAAAGGATCCACCTTTCCTCACTGCACAAAGGATATCTGTCACAGTCACAGGTCGGTCCCAGCCTTAGTGAACTGGCACCCTGCTACAGCCAAGGAAAACATTGTTCTAATTGTGATTTATGCAGATGTGTAGGGCACACTGTAATCATGGGCAGGGCAGGCAGCTGGCTCCCAGCAGCAGGACGGGACTCTGCACAGAGGGCAAGACAGGATGGAAGAGAGGCAGCACTTAAGAGTAGTGAATACGGGCAAGAAGGAATGTGATCTAGGAGGTCCGACTCCGAGTTTTCTTTTCAATGCATTCTGCGGTCCCACTCCACAAACGTCCTCATCCCTTGCCTCACTCTCCCAAACTCCCTCGTCGCACCTGTTTGGACGGAGAGCACTTCAGCTGTACTAACCGCTTCTCTCTGCACGCTGCATGCACCCGGCACAGCGCGGTTCCTCTCTCCCTCCTCATTACAATAAGACTGAGAGGCAAAGGAGTGAGTAGGTGGTAACACTGACAGACCTCTGGCCAGGATCCTCATTCACCTTTTGGCACTGCATCAAGGTGCCAGAAAGAAAGGAGCTCCTGGTGACCAACAAGAGCCGAAGCAGACAAGCAAGGCTGTCACGTAAGATGGCAGCCCTGGGATCAGCCGCCACAGGGCCGGCAAGCACCGGAGCACACGCAGCCTTAGCAACGCGGCAGGCCGGGACCCTGGGGGTGCGCGAGTGCTTTCAATCAGCTGTAACAAAATCACATCCCATATTTCTCCACAAGTCCTATAACAAGGCATAACAAACCAGAGCAGAGCAAGAGCGAGAAAGCCACGGAGCCATCCTGGCAACTTAATGAGGGCTCCTTGTCCATCAATGTCATGGCAGCAATCCTGGATTGTTTGCAATCAGAGGCTAAAGGCAGAGCGCTCTCCCTCCCCCTGCCACAGTTCCCTCCAGAACTAAGTTGCTAAGACAGCTTCTGCTCAAGCCGTGTCATCGACATCGGCAGTTCGGAGAAGCTCGATTCGCCTACAACCCAGGGAAGACACGATTAGAAAGGACTTGGCCCTTTGCTCAACTTCCGCTGCTCTGTTTGAATCATTAAAAGAACCAGAGTCCACAGGGGATACCAGAACACGAGAAACCATTTCCTGTGGGACAAGCCTGAAAGAAGAAAAAGCTTAACAAGCAAGGATCCCAGCTCCCGGGGGGCCATGCCATCTTAATATAGCGCAGCAGAGGTCCCGAGCCACTGAAAAGTGGCAGCAGGATCAGCAGCAATGGGGAAAACAAATTGCTACAAGCTGCCGCATCTCATGGTCTTTCAGAGAGAGCGCAGTGCCAGAAGCCCCCAGGATGTGATCAGAGAGGTCAGGTCTGATCCTTCGTTCAGTGATATGACACAGCCTTTTGCAAGATGTATAAATGTGGCTGGGTTCCCCTGCCCTGCATCACCAACCGAGAAAGGGCTGTAGCACTGCAATAGGTGAATGATCCCAATCAGATTTGCTAGATAAGTATGTGCATGCGGGGATCATCTGAGGCTGAAAGACGCACCAGATAAATGCAATATTGCATGATAAAACTCTGCTCTTCTACTCATGTAAATAAAAGCTATGTTACTTCCATCTTCTTCCCACAAACAGTTCTATAGTTCCAATGTACTAGCTGTTGGTTTTGTACATTTTGAAGCATGGGCACACAAATTTAAGCACTATTTCTTTCTTTCAGGCAAGTGATGAAGTTTTGTGGTCTACAAGAAAAGAGTAAGGTACAATTCCTAGGGCATAGCATTCTGGATCTTTTCAAAAGCTGGTTACATCATTCCCATCCAATTCCTGGTAAGTGACTTCAGCCCGCATTTTCTATGGAACAGGCGGAGATTCTGGGTACCTAGCTGGAAATACCTCAATCCAGGTCATCACAGTACGTTGGAGCTTGTACTGTTCATCAGTTTCTACTGAAATTGAGACTGGGATGTCAAGGGAGCTCAAGACGGGAGATCTAAAAACAAGAAACCAAAACCTAATAAATCCATGACTAATGGATGAATGCAACCTTTAACAGACATGAACTTTGACTCCTGCCACATAAGTCATGACAATTTCTGTCTCTGAAACACAATACTCATCATTCAGATTTGCAGTGGGTGCATGAGCACAAAAGAAGAAAAAGGGAGAATCTAACCACAGCCCTGAGAACTGGCAGCAGTGGTGGCCTAATGAATTCAAGTTTGGGGTAACTAGAGATTCAGTGAGCCAAGAAGACAGTGCAAAACTTGAGAGAGAGAGAGATGGAATCATGGAAAAGCAGCAGCAAGGAATCCTGAAACTCTTTTATTGAAGATAGTGATGGAGGAAGGGGAGATTTTTCTCGGAGCAGGACAGGTTTCTATTCATGTTTGACATCTGCCAAGAGATGCAAGGGATGACGTCTTATCAGAAGGCTGTAACGCAGCCCCGCCGGGTGCCTGGGCAGAAAATGCCTCTTTCCTTCAGGTGAGGAAGGCAGTCCCTCAAGTGGCAGCTATCGGAATAAACCACAATTAGCAGATCTGACACATAAGGAAAGGGGAATATGGCAACACTCGCAAAGGAAAAACAACACAGGAAACCCTCAAAACCAAACAGATCCTATCCATGCAGATAGACAAAGGAAAACAAGAGCTGAAGCATCTTTCTGGCTCACTGGATGATCACATGAGAGTTAGTCTCAAGGTGATCTTTAATAGCTGAACTGAAAAAAACCTACATCCTCTTTTAGAAATTCCATACAGACAAATCAAAGTCCAGGCTAAAGATTTGTAAGTGTCGTCACTCTTAACGGCATGCTCAGACTAATTTATAAATAAATCTACGAATTCTAGCAGAGGTGAGGGAGGATGAGGACATAGCCAAATTAATTTGACTTTATTAATTAAAAAACCCACCAAGTTTCATCACTCCAACACTCTTTAGAGGTTGTGTGAGTGTGTGGGGGGGGAGTTATTCCCATTAATTATGCAGAAAATGCAAAACTATCATCCTCTGGATGACTTTAAAATAAGGAGAAACCCTTTCAGAATGGGGAGAAATTACTCCCCAAGGCAGCTGAAATTTCTCTTGCAACTTCAAAGGACAATAAATTATTCAAATCGCTCGCGCCACTCCACACACTCTCTCACTCTCTCCCCGTCTCAATTTTATGCTCCTGAGTCAATTAAAGGTTTGGAGGACTTTGGAGAAACTTTGTAGAATGAGAAACCAGCTGTGGTTCTTTCTATTTATTTTTTGCTTTTTTTTTTAAAGCTTTGCTTTTCCTCTTGGCCTCCAAAGGAAACAGAAAGGGTTCTGCACGTTACAGATGAAACAACCGTGGTACTGGTTTTAACCAAGCTCATATGAAACAGCAACGTTTCACGTCTGGAACAGCAAGATGGGACATGCTAAAAAGCCTCTACACGAAGATACTATGAAAACAGGAGGTCAAGCCATGCTCCTCATGTCAACTGTCCAAAATCATTCCTTGCAATATCCCCTTTCAAAGGCTTAGCAGCAGACTTCCAAAATATATTTATAATACTCTTTCCTGGCAACCTTCAGGTCTAGGTTCGCTGTGATCTCCTCCATAGTCACGCTGTTATCTGCTGTGCCCTTGGACGGAGCAAGCGGCTCCTCTGCCAAACCATAACCTGGCTATTTAACGTTTGCACTCTGAGAACCCCAAACCAAGACTGAGACTAATTACACTGGACAATAATGTGGCAAGAGAAGCCCTCGCTCGAAAAAGCAACCGTAACCAAGCGAGAGGAGGGCAGGCGCAGTCACAGACCGCAGCAGCAGGGCCGCTCCTGCCTCCCGCTCCGGCGGCCAGGCCAGCAGCCCGCGTGACGGTTAGCTGCACCATCTGCAGCAGATGGCAGAAACTGTGATTGTTTTCATGAACCTGAACAATCCCCCAAAAATGAAAGGCAGCTGCAGTGCAGGGAACCTCATAGCTGTCTAAGATGGGAACTGGGACCAATTATGTTGCAAGAGAATCCTCGGCTGGAGGAGGAGAGAGCGGCGCAGTGTAAATAAAACCGTTCTTCTGAGATTGCCTCTCACAGGCCAATTTGAGCCCAGATTACATCCCATGCGCACCAAAGAACAGCACTCCTCTGGTCTGGCGTCCTTGGAAAACACTCTGCTTCGCCTTCTAAGAATAATACTGGGCTTCCCAGGCTGTAGAAAGAGCGGGAATACCCTGGCAGATTCCTTTCAGCGACCCAGTAGATTAACAGCTAATCAGTCCTGAAAAGGCACGACCACACAAGCCTTTCCGGACAGCTGAAAAGCTGAATGACCACGGGCTCAGTGAGATGCCAGAAGGACCCCCATCCTTCCTGGCAGTGTGCGCAAGGACTGGGTGAAAAGCACAGCTAAAAGGGAAAGTCACAAAGGAATAACTATTAGCTTTTTAGTAAAGTCTGACATGAAGTAAAAGCCCCAGTTTTGGCACACAGATGTGGTGAACACACGCATATAGATTTTCTCCATCACAAACACTATGGAGATGACATTTTCGCACAAGCAGCTTGTTTACTCAACAAGCAGATGCTCTTTTTTCCCTGTCTTAGCCATCTAACGAAGCTGAGCAACAAGAACTTCTGGTTGGGAAAAGATCCTTCACCAGGAGACACCCATGACTGGGTCTCAAACACCCGTGGTGCTGCAGTCCCCAGCTGCACCTCAGCAGACACTAATCTAATAAGTGTCTGCTCCATGGGGCACAGCTGAGACCTGGGAGGTGACAGCCCCCCCCCCACACACATGGGGAAGCTCTTTCAAAAGATGATTTATTTCCTCTCCTGGTCCTAAAGCACAAACTTTCCAATTTGAGTTATCTTAAAAAAAAAAATCAAATGACATCACTCGATCCAGGCAGACAAGGTTTAATTTAATCAGACACTTAAACAAGGTGACACAGAAGCTTAATTCAGTGTCCTTGAGTGGGAATACAACTAGCCCAGAACCCTCAAAAACCGCAGGCTGGATCACAGCTGGCAGACAGACAGGGAGGAAGAGGAAAGGGCAACTCGGGAGGAAGGACAGCAAGGGGTCTCCTTGCCCGCAGAGAAAACTGGTGCACTGGGGACAGAAGCAGCAAGTGGACCTGGGGGAGGGACACAGGGATGTCTCCCTTCCAGGTGGATGCAGTTCAGATGCCACCTCCTCTTCCATCCTATTAGACTCTGCTCATTGAAGCAGCAACATGCAACAGCTAGGAGAAACTCCACCACCTACCAAACAACCTACCAACCAACCACGCATCCTACTGTATGTCCCCCCTTAACTTCTGCTGCATCCCCGTGACACCCACCCACCAAGGGGAAAGAGCCATTCTGCAGCAATCGCTCAGCCGTGAGTACATCGTTTCCAAAAGAGCTTGTGGGGCCAATCTAACTTCACCACATTTCAACATCTTCCTTGTCTCAGCATTGCTGCATTTTCATGAATCAGTCTCAAACGCTCCAAGATGGAGCAGCTTTCTCCCAAAGCAGAGAAAGATTCACTTCCCCCTGATGTCGTCTTAACATGTCTATCAAGTCCTAAGATGGAGCCTCCTTGATTTTTACTGCCGTCTTATCTGACAACTGCTGTCTTGGCCAACAACAGATCAAAGCCAGGACCTCCAAACTAAACGCTGCGAGCTTGAGACTAATCCTCGGGGGATAACAGCACGGGAGGGACCAGAGAGGAGGCAGACACCCTGCAAGCAGCTGCGATCTGGATCTCCAACAGCGATGCAGAGTGCACCCGCCCCACGCTCCTCTCCCCATCACCCAGCCTCGACACCGACCTCCGCGGCCTCCTCTCCCAACCCGCCGCAGCCGGGCTCCATCCTTGCCGCACGCGCGGCACAACCCTTGCTGCCAGCCGCCGCGGACACGCACTGCAGCTCCCGCGCACACGCGCCCGCCGCGAGTTACCGCGTTCTGCAAATTAACGACGGAGCAAGCGCAATTAAAGGGGGAGAAAGGCAGGGTAATGCATCATAAAAGGGGCTTTATTCTTTTATACTGTCAATTGCAATTCGGCTTTAATTATTTATGGTAATACTTTAGAGTGTGCTAGTAAGCGCTCTATAACGTGATTTATAAAAGGAAGGAAACCTAAGTAATAAGTAATGTTCACTACTGCATCTGCTATTAAATCTTTGCTGGGGCGGAGAGAGCCACGCACCAGCCCTCTGTGCATGCGAAGTACCAATTAGCAAAGCTCCACTGTAAAACGCAAAGGTTTGCTCAATGGGAAAAATCCACTTGAAAACAGCGAGCATGCTGATTCCAGTTATAAAAACTGCCACATTTCTATACAGTAAGTGATTTTTTATCTGCAGCTGAGGAGCACTTAAAGCGGGCACGTTGTTCCTCCAGGTAGGCACGGGAGGCCGGGAGTAGCTGACCCCGGCACCGAGCTCCGGGCGATGCAGCTGCGCTCTTTACAGAGGGGCAGCAGCCAGCAAAACCGGACTGCGTCCGCATATGCACAAGAAAGATTTTTTTAAGGCGCTGGCTACAGAGAGGGCATGATCTGGGCCGGGCACGTGACTGGGAAGCAGCAAGGCTTGGTTCTGCGCCCAGGTACCTCCGAAATTTGGCGAAGACTCTCCCTCTCCCTGGACCCGTGTCCTCCCTCGCCTGTCCGTCTGCGCTGCCTGGTTTGCTCTAAGCTTTAAGGGCCACGAGACCCTGCCCCTTCGGCTGGGCAGCACAGCAGAGCGCAGGTCTTGGGAAGGCCTTCCCCCAAACTCTCTGCAGTACTGTCCGTTTATGTGGCTCAAACGACCAGCTGAATCCTTAGCAAAACGACAATACATTCCCTGTAATGAGAGGCCATTGAAAATAATCATGGAGTTAACAATTTCCAGCTCCATGGCTGCCCTTGACCATATAGAAAAAACAATGAAAGTGTCCGTGTGCAACCGAAGGAAAGGAGAAGAAACAGGTCTGCTTTTTACCTTTCAATTATTATCCTCTTCAGCTTCACAAGTAAGAACAGCAGGCGAAAAGCAGTGTGGTGCTTTGGTTTTTTAATTTAAATAGCAGTTTCCTTTAAATAGCATGTTCCAGCCGTAGAAAGATTTAAATCACTGACTGAGATCAATTAGCCTAGGAAACAAGGGAAGTATTTTAATGGTCCTTTGATTGCAGAGGCTGCAGCTCCTCCAGCGCTGCTCTGGAAGAGGACGGTTCAAGGCAGAAAGAGGAGGCAAGTCCAAGCTTTCAGCCCCACGCTTTGCTGCAAGGCCAGCCATTCCCCTTCGAAGCGAGGAGGATGGCAGCCTCCAAGAGCAGGAGCCCCAGGGGGGTCTTATGTGCCCCGGGCTTCCCACCGCAGCAGGGGCAGCACCGCCTGGCACGGTCCTGGGGGCCACGAGGCCTCGGCAGCCCCCGGTGAATTAGGACGAGGAAATCGGGTCAGCGGCGTGGCGAGCGCCAGCCAAATGGATGCCGGCCAAGGGATTACGCGAGAGGCAGCGTGACAGAGCCCAGGGCCATCTGATGGGAGAGGACATTGTCAGAGCCGAGTGACAGCTCCTCACGCAGTCCCCATGGTGGTGACAAAGCTGTTCGCGTGCCTCAGTAAGGAGCACTGCAGACTAGCTTGGACGCTACCGACTGGCCTCTCCAGGCAGACTTGGGCAGGCCCTCCAAAATCAGGAGGTATCAACTCATGGTCACCAGCCAGGTAATAACAGCCACAGCCTGGGAGCAATTCGAAGCACCGGCACGTAAGGAAGAGCATCCTCGAGGGCCACAGCTCCGGGAGAGATGCCGACAGACTCCACAGGTTGGGAGAAAAGAAAACTCCTGGTCCAGCTGATCTGTACATCAAGCAGGTAACAGCGGACGAGGAGGGCAGCCCTGCCTCAGACGCACAGTCCTGCGAACTGCAAAGTCCCCACACGTAAGTCTGTGAGCAGCAAAAGAGTAAAGCACAAAACCTCACTGTCCGGGATCCAAGGACACTGCAGAAATACAGGAGAGAGAAACTTGGCTGCTGGCAGCAAGGTGTCTGCCGAGCGGTGACAGATTTCAGCAGGGCTCGGGCCACGCAACTGGTGTTTTCTGCGCTTGATCAGCATCAGCCCTTCCCAAAGGCACATTTCCTCCAATTCAGGCAGCGATGCTGCACAGCAGTCAGGTGGCACGTGGGATCTCAGAGCTCTGCGGCACTCCCTGAGCAAGCCTCACCCCACAGAAGACGGGGCGGACGAGATGCTCATTGCTGCCTGGGAAAACCAAGGCCACAGTGACACCGGAGTCGCACAGCGATGGCTTTCAGAAACCCTGGTTCTGCAGTGTGCCCACTCCCAGCAGCGGGAGCGCAGGGCTTGGCGTACACTTCAGAAGAAAAAAAGGGCCCCAGTTTTCACAGGCACTCAGGAAATCACAATAGATGAATCAGAGCTGCATTCATACAAAGGGGAACTTGCACACACATGAATTCTCCATCCGCACCTGCAAAGCCACATTGCTTGCTTTGAAAGCAGAGGACAAAGTGATTCGCCCAGGAGTGTTACAGCAAACCAGCGGCAGGAATGGGACCCAGGAGTCCTGACTCTGGATTTTCTATTGTAATCGCTCCCCTCCCCTCCTGGCTCGACTGCACAAAGAACCAGGAAGGCAGATCCCTGTTTTCAGCCTCCTGCTTTTGGCAATAGCCAACGCAGGCAGCAGACGAGCTAACACGAGCTCTTGCTTTCACGTGCCAGCAAGGCCATCGCTAGTCCCGGCAGAGCACACCAGCTAGCCTTAACCTCCTACCCTGGGTGCTAATAAAGAGCCTAACGGAGCACAGGCTGCAACGTCCAAGGAAGATCACGGACAAAAAGACCTGGGCAAACAGCTCACGCCGAGCTCCTCGCTACCGAGCACTGCGCTGTTGCTGGCACTCATGACGGGCAGCTCAAACTAACCCTTGGATACATCTTTCTGAACGCCTGAGGTGCAGGCAGCACCTGAAAAGCAGCCCTATTCTGAACTTCCCTGAGCCCAGCTCACGTCCTCAGTTTATTAATGAACAGAACGAAAGGAAACCTCCTATTATCTTTCTGCACATGCACCTTTCTCCCTGCAAAAAGGTGCCAGTGTGAACCACGCAAAACGCAAGAGCGAGGCAAGGGCAAATATATCCCCACTCATCCACTGCACAGAGAGGAAGCACTGCTTAAAAGTATTTCCCAGCAACAAAAGGTCTAGGATCCCATTCAGTCCCCAATGACCGCGTCATCTTAATAAACCCTGATAACGAAGCGATTACGTTAAAAGTTGTCAAGGGCTACGCTGACCAGAGCAGCCCTCTCACCAGCTTCAAGCAGCTTTGCTGGGGAAGAAAAAAAGTCATAATTCAATCAGCTTGGAAGAGTCTATTCCCCACTGCTCCCGAGTGATCAGCCTTCGTGTTGAAGTAACATTACATTCAAGTCGCTGAAGATTTTCACTTTTTTTCCTCTCTCCTTTTTCATTCTTTAAAGCAAGAATTGAAAGGCAGCAAAGATAAAAACTGCGTTAAACTGGAACTGGTTCACCCAGGGGAAGGAGAGACATAATACTCTTTCTCTGGATGCTGTTTTGAATCCAGCCCTAGTGAGTAACACGACAACGGTCACCAGCGTCTGACAGACGCCTGAAAGGCAAGAACAGGAGAGGACAACGCGGGTGAGCCGGGGCCGGGCGCGGGGAGGAGAGCTCCCGCGGGAGCCGCCAGCCAGCTCCCCCCGGCTCCCCGGCTCTTTGGCAGCGTTAGAGGCGGCGCGGGGAATCAAAGCGGGCTGGAGGGACCTCGCTGCCCTCTGATGTCCCGCCAGGGCAGCGCTGGGAACAACAGGAAGGGGACGGGTGGAAAACTAAAGGCGGGTGGAAAATAGAGAGTCGTCAGCAGGTACCGAGCGCTTCCTCAGCGTCGGGGCAGCGCTGCGAAGGTGGGGTACGCGGGCCAGGCACCGACGCTGCTCCCGCGGCCCGGCGCCGAGGGAGGCGAAGCGGGGTGACGTTCGGGAAGAGAAGGGGGACGGGAGTCACTTACTTTCAGCTACGCAGCCCAGCAGCAGCACGGAGAGGAGGTTCACGAGGGGGACCAGCGAAGGCATCCCAGGGCTGGGAAGGATCCTCATCCTCCGCAGCGGCCTTCAGCCCCAGCCGGGAGGCTCTGGCTCAGCAGGACTCACGGCGTCTCCGGAGCGTCGTCAGCACCTGCAGGGCCACAAAGCAGAGGGGGAAGCGCTGAGACGGGCAACGAGGGCGGCCGGTATCGCGGAGGGAGGAGGCCGGCGAGCAGAGCAGCGGGGCCACGGGGAAGCGAGCGCCGGGCGCCGTCCCCGCAGGAAGGCCACGCGCTCCGCCGCCGCGATGCCACCGAGGAAGCGGCCGACGCCATCGCCGCGCGGTCCATCGGCACGCAAGGGCAGCCTGCTCCCGCCGCGCTGCCTCGGCGGGTAACGGCGAACATCCACGCGTGCACACGAAGGGGGGGAACGGCGCGAGCAAGAGCAGCGCGAGCAGGAGGCACCGGCTGCGCAGAGCCGGTGTTTAAAGTTTAACACCCCGCCGGCTTCCCCCACCGTGCTGCACCGCCGGGACCGGCACGGGAGCAGCGAGGTGTGACGGGATCCGACCTGACAGGGCCCAGGGACCCTCTGAAAGGGCGATTTTTCCACAAAAGCTTGGGGCAGGGAGGTGCAAACGCTGAAACCACACACGTGAAAAACTCAGGGGAAAAAACAAAACAAAAAACCCCCACACAAAAGGGAAGGCGAAGCAGGAGATGCCTCCCCTGCCCCCCCTTCGTTTGCTGAAGGTATGTGCGGGGAGGGATTTCTCTCCTGCCCGGGCAGGCTCCGTGCCGTACAGCAGCCATCCAAGACCCAGCGAGCCCAAACCTCAGCTCGGGAATAGCCGGGTGTCGCAGAGGCCCCGTCACAAGCAAACGCACGCCGGCGAGTGCCGCGGGCCTCCTGCCAGGGCTGCGACCAGAGCAGCCGTTCCGCGTGCCTGGGGGTCACCGCGGTGCCTCAGTTTCTCCACCCGCGACACAGCGATGCTCTCCCACATCCGCCCCGCGCGGAGCCACGTCGCTGAGCCAACACACGACCAAAACGGGAGAAAAGTTGGCGCAGGGGGCACAGCGCTGGATCCCGACAGGCCTCGAGTCACAGCAAGCCAACGCAGCCCCCGAAGGACGCAGGAGAGGTTTTCCGTGACGGTGCCCGGGGCCTGGCAGACCGCGGCTGCCGGCCGGCCGGGGGATGTTGGCAGCAGCGCGAGAGGCGAGTGCGAGTTCAGCGCCAGCCTGCTCCCCCTTGCCCTGCCGACACATTTCCATGGAGACAACTCCCGGCTCGGCGAAGCAGGCTGCTACAGCTTTATCCTGATCCCTTTGCAAAGCTGCGACGGCATTAAGGGAGCTGCGTTCTCAGCAGCTATCCCAGGCCTGTGTCTCAATACCGGTAATATTTCGTTCAGCGAGAGAGGCAAGCTTTGCCCCAGAAGGGCTGAAATAGAGGAGAGGCAGAGCAGTAACAGCAGTTGCAACCGCCCGCGAGCGTGCGGGGCCAAGAGGTTCCCCCATCAGACAGCGCTGAGCACCACCGTAATGGGCAGGAGCTGGAAGAAGGAGGCTCTCAGATCTGCACAGATTCCTTCCTGCTATAAGTTACCCCAATTAAAAATCAAAACTGGGGTTTATCACCTTCTGCAGAAAGGCCAGGCAGGAGATATTGTACAGTGATCAAAGGCTTTAAAAGGACTAAGGGGATGGCGAGGTTGCCTAAGCTTTCTCATACACATCAGGGTATGAAACCATCGGGACAAGCAGTGCAAAGGGGCATTTTAATCTTTTTCTGTCCCATTAACTCTCCAAGGCTGAACTATACAGAATTAAAAGAACAGCCGGGGTAAACAAGAAGTCCCCACATGTACTCAACCCGAAAGAGCAACTTTTCAGCGAGACGCTTTGGACTTGCGCTTTGAGGATCAGAAAGCCTCTGCTGCGCGCTCTGTGCTAGTCTAGATCCATCGCGTTTCAGTGCTGCTTCGTGAAAACCGAGCAGAAATACCAACTCTGTCACAAGAAACTGAAAAAAAAGAGATCAGGATAATACCACTGGGAATCTCTTCAAACGTTTGTTCTAGACACTATTATAACACGCACAAAGGCTCCAGCCAGGCGTAACGGGGTTTTGCAGGGTTCTAGGGCAAAGACCAACGCGCCGGGCTTTTTGTTGTTGGGGCAAGCGAGTCCAAGAACGTCACGAAGAGCTATGATGGCAACTGTTAATTAAACTGGGGACGTGGTAGCAGTGCTGGCATGGTAAAGCAAATAGCTGCTGGTGGCTTCTCCCTGCTCCACAGCCACACACCATCCTGTTCCCACCAGCGAGGCTGGAGGGGGACAGGGCTGGCGGGGCAGCGAGAAAGCCTCCTCCCATCTCCTCTAGTTCTCTATGTTTTAAAAAACAGGAGCTCCGTATTTCTTTATCCGAGCAAAATGCCACTAAACCTCTCCTTGAGCCTCGGCCACTCTCTAAACGGCACCAGGGACCTTCCATGGCTCTGAGCGGATGAGAGGCCGCGCTGCCCCGAAAGCCCCCCGATGATGGGGGACACATCAGGGGACAAGCTCTGCCTGACCTGGAGAGAGATGGCCTGGCAGCTTCGCTCGCCTGAATCCAGCACGGATTTTCACGCCATGTAACGGGTCCAATAGAGAAGGTCTGGTTAAGGGGATATGGCAACAGCTCCAGGATTCGAGAAAGAGATGCCAGAGGCTGACACTTCCACTCCAGTGCTAATGTGCTTCCCGAGTCCTTGACGGAGACAGAAAGTGCTGGCAGAGATATTAGGACATGTCAACTTCAATCCAGCAACTCATCCTTCAGAGCAGGTACGTCACCGGCTGTCTCCCCCCGGACACGGGATGATCAGGACAGCAAGACGTGCACCCACCCGGCTCCCCCGCGGACACCAAGCAGAGGCCAGGAGAGGAGTTCGCTCGGCTTTCTTGGTGGCAATGGGGACACTGGAAAGGGAGTGTTACTCACTGCAGTATTCCCACCCGCAGCGCGAAACACGCAACATCTGGAAACCCAGCTACCACGCAACAGGCCTCTGCTGCCCTGCCGGCAGCGCCGAATTCAGGCGGGAATCGCTTTGATGAGCGCTCAAATCACAAGGGTTTCATCACCCGTCCTCTGCCCTGCTCTGCAGGTGCACGGTTTATCTTCTCCAGGCTCTTTGAAGCAGGTTTGCATCACTCCTCCCGCCTGCCTGCCGAGCACCCAGCCAACCTCCTGGCACCGTACAAGTAAACATCACGGCAGCTTCCCCGCGCTGCTCCACGGACCCGCGAGCTCGTGCTAGATTTGCTGGCGCGGGATCTCCGGCAGCACAAGCAAGCCGCCTATCAGACCTCAATCCTTATTAAAGGATGCAGCTCAGCAAAGCCACGGCCCCCAGTGGGGTCAGATCTGTGCTCGGTATAGGCACATGTCAGAAATAAGATTAATTCTTGCAGTGAAAGAGCCCCTGCAAGGCCTTCTTTCTTGTGCTCTGCCTGATCTCCTCCGACTCCAAGCATGCAAACGGGTGCATCCTCTAAGCGCTGTGCACATGGTCTGGAAGGATATTATTAAAAACGATAAAATAGAGAAGTGTTTGCAGTCTCCCATTGCGGCTCCTCCAGACAGAGCCCGGGACTGCCAGGGACCCAAGGGTGCTGGGCACAAAGGGTGAAACCCTCCAAAGCACCTACAGGTCTTAAGAGCTTAAGCTCCACTGAGAGTCAAAGGGACTTAACCTAAGCCACTAAGATGCTTTTGAAGATTTTCCTCCCAGCAACTCCCATTTCAGAGGGTGCTGGACACCTAACTCCCTTAAGCTACTTTGGGTATCCAAGGGGATGGAGGAGGAGGGGGCTTATCCAGCGAGCAGTCTGCATCGCTTAGATCCTGCTGCTTAAAGAGGGAGCCTGCGGCAAACGCTGCTAAAAAGAGCCACGCAGGTATCTTGCCATTTATTGAGTTACTTTTTTTAGCCCAAATGGAACGGGTGACTGAAATGTTTGCTCTGGGTTTAAAAAAAAATCCAGGCAGGAAGGGGAAACAAGCCTTCATTTCAGATCCATCAGAACGAAACGACTTGAAAACGTTTCACAAAACCCTTTTCGGGCTTCTCCTGCTTCCGTTTCGTCTGCACGCGAGAAGAAGGGCGATTTTAAAGAAATCTGCTGCAAAAAGTTTCATCACCCAGATCTAGCGAATGATTAAACATCTTCATTTGCCGTAGCTGCTGCGGGAGAATTACTCCCATTAGACATCTCGATCGAAGCAAACGCCTTACGGGCAGAGGGCTGTGCCGAGGTCTCCTCCGTGCAGCACCAGCGGCTCAGTTTGTGCTGCGTATTAACGCAGGTCAGTGGGTCGCTGCATTTCCTCCCAGCAACCTCTTCAAAGAAAGGAAGAAAAGCTTTTAGCACAACCACCAGCTCATTTGTCACCTCCCCCTGGGGAGGGCAGAGATGAAATTTAAATACGCCACCCACGTTTCTTCCCGCCCGGCCCCTGCAAAGCCAGTCCCACCGGGCTGTGGGGACCGCGCCGGGACCCCGGGGTGCCTGGCCAGCCCCCACGGCCCTCGCCCTCCTCGCCCAGGTGCATTAGCCTCGTTTCCCGAGGAGCTGGAGCGTGAAGGCAGGGCTTCGAGCCCGGGCTCCTGCCGCGCTTCCCCTTCCGCCCAGCAGCACGCTGCCCGGTTCAAACCCGGTTTCATGGCGGGGGGATCTCCGGGACGAGGTGGTCCCTCCCCATCGGCCCCAGGCCCAGGGCTGCGCAGAAGGACCGACTCCAGGAGAGGCGCGACCAGCCCTGGGGGCAGAGCGAGGCCCCGCCGCACGTCCCGCAGCCCCGTCCCTGCAAGCTGCAGCCCTGCCTCCACGCTCCAGCGCGGCCCCGCAGCCCGCTAAAAGTGCGGGCCGTGCTCCTGGCAAGCTGCTAGAGCAGCCGGCAAAGACCCTTCGGAGCTAAGCGTTACTGTTTATCTTTCATAGAGTTATTTAGATCTTAGAAAAAAATATTTACAAGAGAGAGGCAGAGCATTATCTTCCGTGGAGAAACAAACACAGATGGAGGGGAAAAAAGAGCTTTGATCAGGACTGGCTCGGCCCGATACCCCGCTTTTCATCCACACGTCTCCCAGGGCTCGAACACGGCAGCGTTATCCCCTTTTACAACGCGGGAAAGCAGAAACCTCACGCTGAGCCAGGGCTCTGAGTGCGCAGGCACACGGGCACCTTCTCCTCCTCCCGAGCATCCCCGTTGGAGGGCCCGACGGCACGGAGCGGGTTAAGCCGCGGTCCCCGCCGGAGGAAGGAGACAGCAGAGCTCCGAGCTGGGTTTAAATCGTCAGGAGAAATTAATTCCCCCCGCCGGGTTCTCAGCCGTGACGGCTCTGACAAGCCGTGATGCATCTGCGGCGCCGGGCGGCATTGGGCAGGTGCAGCGCGGCACGGAGGGGCGGCGGGGAGGCCGCCGCGAGGAAGAGGAGGAGGAGGAGGAAG
This sequence comes from Dromaius novaehollandiae, assembly GCF_036370855.1. Lineage (NCBI taxonomy): Eukaryota > Metazoa > Chordata > Aves > Casuariiformes > Dromaiidae > Dromaius > Dromaius novaehollandiae. Next base: position 3,012,945 of record NC_088122.1, on the reverse strand, counting down.
CCCGGCTCGGCCGAGTCCCCAGGCCAGGCTGTACCCAAGCACGCGGCCACCCTGGGCAGCATCCCCCGAGCAGAGCAGGTCTGGAGACGAGACCTCCCGTCTGCCTCTGCGCACACCACGCGTGCGAAAAAGCCGGGCTCTCCCCGGGCCGTGCCGCGAGGGCGACAAACTCGACCCTCGGCAAGAATCAGGCTAAATGGAAAATCAGCAGCGTTGCCCTCCTAACGCACCCATGCCCCGCGGACACCCCTTCTCCGTCCTGGGCAACGCAGCCGTGACGACCACCAGAACTTCTCTGAATCAGAGGCATCACGCTCCACGCAAAGAAAGCGGAGGAAAAAAAACAGCAAAAAACAAGGAACGCAACCAAACGACAGCCCCAAAGCAGCAAAACCGCAGCAGCTTTTCCAATGTCCGGAGCCCAATGCAAGAGGTCCAAGTCCCCTGCATCCCTTCTCCACCCCGGACCAGACAAGGATGCGGGTGAGCGCTCCAGCGTCCCGGAAAGCAAAGGCGACATCCTGGAGCCTTGCTTGACTCAAGCTTGTGTGTGTCAAACTAAGCATGAGAAAAAACACCAAGCCACAAAGAACGAGTGCTTTTCTGCCCCGGCGTGGGGAGGAGCAGCCCGGGAAGAGCCCGTCCAGCTGGCAGCTGCCCCTTGGGCCGGCTAGTCCTGCCAGCCCTGGCTTACTGCTCCCTCCGCGCAGCGACTTCCAGGCTGCCTCGTCTCGCAGCCCGTCCCACCATGGTGCGGGGCCTCCCTTCGCCCTCAGCAGCGGGGGAAGAAGAGGGGAGCCCCAGGCCCTTCCTCACCCCGCGAACCCAGCACGAGCGGCGGGCTGCGAGCAGCTCCCGGGGTGCCAGCACTGCTCCCCTCCAACAACCCTGCCCACCTTCCCCTTCCAGCTCCTCCGCAGAGCAAACCACGGTTTTCTGCCCCTCTTTAAGGGCGCCTTGAGCTGCATGGCCACCAAACAGGTGGTTGCTACCAAAGAGTCTCATGCAAGCTCCCACCAAGGACGGCCGGTGGGTTCCCAGGCCAGGAGCACAAAAGGCCTAATGCTCCCCGGGAAGGCCCATCGCTCCGGATGCAACGCAGCCAGCCCACCCACGGCTGCTACGAGTCGGTGCCCCAAAAAGCATCTTTCAGCAGCCTTGGCTCCCACGGCCAAGAGACGCAGGGACCGTCCTCGCTGCTCCTTTCGGAAAGAGGCAATTGAACCCCAGAGGCTGGAACAGCTCAAGCCCCCACCCAGGAAAGGCTAAAGCCTTGGGAAGCAGAAAAAGAAATACATACACTTCCTTCTACGGCCTGTATACGACATGGTCCCTCTCATCTGCAAACCTCTGGCTAGCCGGTTTGGGAGAAGCGGGAGCGTTGCAGTCCCTGCGCGACAGAGGCAGCCGCCCGTGCGCACGCACGCAGCTTATCAGCAAAACCCAAAGCAGAGGAAATAAAAGTAGCGACGCAAACAAGCCAAGTTTGGCCTAATTATGACTTGGTGGTAACTGAAAACCATTGTGGCAACCATGCAGCTGATGATCCGTTTCCTCACACCCCATGAAAAGGGTAAGATCGTGCTGCAACTGGAAAAGGTTGAGAAGCAGCGGTGGGAACAGAAGTAGCCCGGCTGCTCCATGAGTTCCCATCCTCAGACCAAGTGTGTGGCAATCGATGACCAACACCAAGGTGGCCTGCGCTCCTTTGGCCATCGGGGGCTCAGGGGTGTCATTCCCTGTCCTCCCCTTTTTCCTGCAACAGCCTCCTCCCCTGGCCCAACTTTTCCCTCTGAGCGCCGCAGCCCTTCCAGGCTGCACAGGGGTTAAATTCCATAAAGAGGATTTGGTTCTGAGCTTGCAAGACAGAAGATGAGCAAATCCCTTCCCTGGCTCTGGCAGGAATCCTGTGTCTCAGACCCACCAGCCAGCAGAGATTAAGACAGGAGGAAAGAGAGGGGAAAAAAAACCCCACCATCCATCGCTCGCTGCCATGATCTCATCTGAATTTAAGGGCTAAGCTGGGATGCTGCTGGGTCACTGCTCGGGCCCTGCAGAGCGGCAGACGCTGGAGCAGGCCGTCCAGAGACTTCGGCTGCCCTGCTCAAGGTCAGCGACAGAGCGGGGAAGGCGCTTCCACCCTCCGCGCTTGCTTTCCCTCCGATTTAATTCCAGCCTGTCTATCGAGGGAAGCCTCTGGCTCTTGTCACATCCTTGCAGCGGGCCCTCGCTCCGGCTGGTGCCTCCAGGAGTTACCTTAATGCGGTGCAAAAAGCCCCGCGCTGCACACCAGCGCACAGCGATGCCCGCACGGCGCAGGCAGGGCTCTGCCACAATTGCCACCTTCCATACGAGATGCAAAATTAAGAGGCTGCTAAACGAGCAGAAATCGGGGAGAATCCTCCTCCTCGCCGTATGCCAGCTCCTGCCCGGCAGCCTCATCTCGCCCTGCTGGGCGAGTTGTATTAAATGCGATTTTCTCCCCTTCCTGCTCCGAGCAGCTGTAGCAGCGCAGTCCCGCAGGGCGAAGAGCCATCCCGCCCCGGGGGCGGCTGCACTGCGTGGGTTCGGATACAGCAACCCGCACGCAGCCGATCAGGGGGCTGCTTCAAACATTCATAAGCATCCTGGGCTGGGTAACATCCTCGTACAGCGTGCCCTAAGAAAGCAGCTTGAGAGAGGACCCTGGGAAAACCTCTCCATTACAGGGAGCAGGCGGCTTTTCGGCCTCCCTCTGCACCAGGCAGGAAGAGCACTGCCTCGTAAAAGCCGACTCTTCGGCTCTTAATGAGCATCGGTCCAGGAAGCTTTTCAGAGCCCAACGACCCCTCCGCCCGGCCCGGCAGGGCGGGAGCGCTCCGTAATGACTTGTCCATCTTTGGAGGCACGGAGCCAAATAGGAACGGGGCCAACAACGAGTCTCTCCTTAGGACGTGCAGAAGCCACCATATTGCAGAAAACGCTTTTAATTCTCCCTGCACCATCTGGAGTCGCAGGGAAATGCAACTTTTTCGGCCCTGTCAAGTACCGCCGGGGGGATCCTGCAGCGCCGGGGAGGCCGAAGTTCCGTCCTCTGCCCTTGCAAAAGGGGAAGGGCGACGGGAGAGCCGGGCCTTCTCCCTAACACACTCCAGCTTTCTGCGATTCCCCTGCAAATTCCCACTGCCTCGTATCCATCAGCCGGCCGTGCAGTTCCTTGCACCGTCCCGGCCGGCATCCCAGACCCGCCGGGCTGGGGGGGAGCACGCACAGACGGCCTCGGCGTGCAGGGCGAAATGGGGCCGGCGACCCGAAACGTCTCGGGCAGAAAAAGCGTCGAGGAGCATCTTCGGCCTCCCGACACCGCCAGCACTCGCCGGGGCCCGCGGCACCGCACAGCACCTGCAGAGCCGCTTCGGATCTGATTTTGGTTTTCTGATCCCCCCCCCCAACCCCACCTGGGTTCTCTCGTTAATCCGATTGTTCTCCTAATGAAGATCTGCAGTTCCTCAAACATTAATTACCAGCGGCAGCTGTGGAACAGGAGCTCCCTGCTCCTAATAACACGCTTCACGCTCCTGCCCGCGCAGCTCGACGCAGCTCCGCGCGGTTCGGCCGGGGGAGACGAACAACGGCAGCTCCCACGGAGCGCCCGGAGCTCCCGACGGCCGCGGACGACGTGCCCGTGCCGGGGGAGACGCAGGGGCACGGGAAGAGGCTCCCGGCGAAGAGCGGCAGCTGGAGCGACCGGAGCCAGCGAAGCTGCAGCGGGCCCCTCTCGCCAGCGCCGCGCGGCCAAAAATACGCGAGGGGAACAAAGCGAGGCGAGAAACAAAACCCAGCGAAGCCGCGAGAGCTTCCAGTGACAAAGGCAAACAAATAAGTTTGTGAATAAATATTGATTTGCCAGGAAGTCGGAGGAGCCCTTCCAAAACCGCCGCGCTGGCAGTGGGCTCCCGCGCTGGGGCCGCGGGGGCAAAGCGGCTCCGGCAGCATCTCGGCACCCTGCAGCCCCCAAAGCACCGCGACGGGGGAAAGGGGCAGCGAGGAGCACCAAGCACCAGCACCGCCGGCCTCCGACGCTCTCCCGCTCAAACCAAAGCTTTGCTCGGCTTACAGGGTCCAATGCAGCAACCAAAATGGCAGATTTTGCCATGTTTCCCCCCAGGATTATTGCCAATGAATAAGACTGGATGGAGCTCGGGCAAAAAACAAAAAGCACTTGGGCTTTCGGGCCGTGGTGGTCTGCTCACCCCGGCCTGGGAGGTGCTGGGTGGAGGCCAGCAGAAGCTGCCGCGAGCCGCCGGCTCCTCCGGGGAGGCTCCTCCGAGGATGCTCCCGGCCGCCGGGGGGGCAGCGCGGCCGGAGCCCCCCGAGGGGCCGGGGCCCCAGCGCCGCTCGGCTGCTCGCCGCCTCCTCCACGAGCAGATTAGCAGGCAGCCGGCCGCCTCGAACCTCCCCTTATCGCCGCGCCGAGCTCGCTGCCGAGGATTTGCATAATTTTAATCTTTCCCACCAATGAGCATGAAAAAATTAGTTTTCCACTATTTTATCTCCTATTTGCGTTCAATAAACAGAGCTGGCGGCTTCGCTCCTTGTATTCATACTGGGAACCGTGCGGAGGAAGGGAAAGGAAATAAATAAATAAGTAAAAACCGCCCGCAGCACCTGCGTTCGGCCGGAGGGAGGGTTAAACCGAAGAGGGAGGCCGGGGAAGGGCGCTCTGCAAAACCGCCTAATGAGCCAGAGCCAGATCTGGGACGGGAGCCTGAATTTCCTCATTCCACCCCGGCTGCGTCCCCAGAGGACCCGCACCGTCCCCCAGCCCAACCAGCCCGGGGCCAGTCCCCGTCCCAGGGACGCTCAAGGAGCTGCCCCAGAGCCGGCCCTGGCTGAAACGGCCCCCCAGAGCCCGGCGGGAGCCCGAGCAGCCCGTCCCCATGGCGTGCCTCAGTTTCCCCCCGCCCCGCTGAGGCTTCCTCGCTGCCGTGGGGTCCCTGAGCCCATCACCCTCCCAGGCCTGGTGCGAGAGCCGAGCAGCAGTGCGGCCGGGCCGGCTCCCCCTCGGATGCCGGCCGCTCCCCGGCACCGGCTAATCTGCACCCCGAGGTGCAATTACCTTCCGCACACTCTCGATTTACGCTCCAGGAACCGTATAATTTTCAAGACCAAAAACATAATTAAAGAGCCGGTGCTCCCTGGAACGGAGCCCTCTCCCCCGCCATCTCGCTTATCTTCTCTAAAAATACCCGGCGCCACGGGTCAGCGGGGCCGAGCCCGGCCCAGAGCAGCTCCGGGAAGGGGCCGTCCCGGCCAGACCCTCTGCCGGGTCTCCGCAAGGAAAGGTTAATTCCGACTTAACTTGAAGGCCGTTCGGCTAACCAGTTTTCAAGCCTTGGGCAGGGAAACTAATTGGAAATTAAGGGGACTTTGACGAGCATTGCTCTTCCCAAATGACCCTTCAGGGGTTGCACCCAGCAGAGTCCAGAATAAATCCATTTTTCCAGAATGGAGAGGCAAAGCGGCACCCGCGCAGGGGGATTATCGGACCCAAAGACGACGGCTCTGTCCCTGGGTCCCGGCCGAGGTGCTGTGCTTTCTCCTGGCCGGAGAAACCCCCGCTGCGCCCCGCGTCCGGGTCGGCACCTCCCGGCTGCAAGCGAAGCCCCGGCGCAGTGCTGCTGGGCTGGAGAGGGCTCCGATCGCCCGGAGGTTAAATAAAGCGGGCGAGAGGCAGCGTGAGCAGCAGGGAGCTCTCAGCCGCCCATCTCGCAGCAACCGAGCTGCCCGGGAGGAGCGCAGCGCTCGGGATCGCTCTCCGCGCTTCTCCCCGTTAGTGGCCACGAGGTCCCTCCGGAGCGAGCGGGCCTGGGCAATCCGGCCCCGCGGGCAGGACTCGCGCTCACCCCACCTTTAAACGCGGGGAGAAAATCCTGCTCCTTAATGCAGCATCACAGACCTCCCTTAGCAGCTGGAAAGCCCACGATGGACCGGGCAGCAGCAGAAGGGTGGAAGCGTCGCCAGTCCTCTATGCGCTGCGTCCCGCGTGCGGCCGGCACGGCCGAGGGGACCCGGCGGAGCCGCGAATCCACCGCCCGCGTCGCCCCGGGGAGCGGCGAGCCCAGCGCGCTCACTCACCGCCTCCATCGCCGCATCTTCCCACCCCCGGAGAAGCGCGCGGCATCGCGGCGGGGGGATCGTGCCGCGGGAGCCGCCGCTCCCCGAAAGCTGCTCCCCTGCAAAACCCGGGGGTGCCGCGAGTCCCGCTGCAAGATCGCACGCGCGTGGGGAGGCGGAGGAGGAGTAAGACAAGGGGGGGAGAAAGAAAGAGGAGTAAAACCCAACCATGAAAGAGCCCTGGGGAAAACCACTCGCCCCGACTTGCTCTAATTACGCTCCCGCTGCTGAATACAAAGCTCTTGGCTCTGACCTCTCATAAAACCGGGAGAAGGAAGGTGAAGAAAACATTTTTTTTTTTTTAAATATCCTGAAGGGTCAAAACAACCTTTTAACTTGTCAACTAACAAGTTCAAACAGGACTGCGAGCGCTGCTTTCCATCGCTTCCAGGGACAGACATCGAGACCAGTCATCCGTGCTCGAGTCCTCCAGGCCCCGCGGTTTTCCAAGAGCCAGAAAACTCCAGGTAAAGATATGGCAATCTACCCCAAAACCACTTCCCGCAGACGCACCGGCGGGGACACGGCGCACCAGCACCCGGAGACGGGAGCTGCCGAGCTCCAGCCTCAGCTCCATTGCTCCATGTCCTGCAGCCAAACCAACGCGACTCCCCCCTAAAAACGGTTTAAGAGTTGCTTAATGCAAACCTGCTCCTCAAAAATTTGGGCCTGGCACGGGCTTAGCTTTAACTTGTTACGGCATTGCCTAGAAGTCAAAGCAAATTACAGGGTTCCCAGGAGCTGGGTGGTGAGCGAAAGCCAAGGGACCCCCACCAGCTTGGCCTTCACGTGTCGATTTGCATGAAAATTTAAGTCTGCTCAGAGGAAACCTGCCCTCAAGATCACTCAGCCCCTGAGCAACCAACAAGCCACTCCAAGGAGGAGAACGCAGCATCCACACAGCTTTCAGTGCTAACTTCAGTAAACACACCGTTTTCTCGGTTTCCCTCGGTTTTCTGCACCAGGCCTGGACATCAGTCATGGCACCCAATTTCTGCTGAAACCAGCGGCAGAAAAACCTTCCGCAAACTCGCTTGCACGGCTCGAAGTGCTGGCAGCCCTCGCTCCGCAGGAGAAGTCCCCATCGCTGTCCTCAGGGAAGCCCTGATGAAGCGGGACATGGAGGGTTCAGCAAGCGCTGCTGGTGCAATGGAAATCAGAAGATGCTCCTCCTCTTTCAACTTCAGAATTACTTCAGATGCCCTGAATGCGCTGGAATAATCCTTCCCGGTCAGAGGCTGCGTGGATCCACCAGAAGAAGGACCGTAGCTCCTGGAGGCAGGACCCTCAGGCTCGATTTTCAGAAGAGGTTGGTTGGTGAGTCCAGAGGTGACTCCCCGAGAGACCTTGCGACCCTGAGCACCCCTGCTCGGGCAGACTGGACCATTAAAAGTCGCAAGTGTGGCTTCAGCGTAGGTCTGTGCGATGTTTCACGGGCCTGTTCTTGGTGGCAAAGCTGGGGGGATATATTTAGGATGCATCCAACGACTCTGATTTTCAGGCTCTGAAGTGATTAGAGGAGGAGTCTGATGAGGACTTCTCTGTGTTTGTTTTCTGTATTTTTCAATCTGGCCTCATACACAATATTTACAAGCGAAGAAAAAGATATCTGAAGACGACGTTGAAAGACGCGTGCATTTTTGTCAATCCTCCCACTTCCAAGATTGTATCAACAGAAGAGGGAGGAGGAACAAAAAAATAAGTAGGAGTTTCCCATTGACAAGGTCCCTTTGAACCGTTTTCAAAGAGCTGCATCAACAGTTCTCTGATTTGATTTTGTTTTTTTAGAATATCTACAGCGTGTTCCTCCACGTATCAAATGCCTCCACCAGTTAAGGACTATTTCTGAACTGTTCCTAGGAGAAAACACCCTGGGTGAGCAGCTACCGCGGCAGTCGTTTCAGATGTCTCTGCTCAGGACCGAGGCTGGGCTGGGGTCCGTTGCGAGGGTTGCTCCGGAGCGCCTGCACGGATGATGGGTTGCACGTTGATCCCAAGATCCAGGACCCGTTCCCAGCTCCCACAGCTCTGCGTGTCCGCTTCCTTTCCAGGCAGAGCTCGTCCTCCACTGAGTATTTGCAGCCCCAAGAAGAACAGAGCTTTTATTTTGGGTGGGCGAAAGCAAATAGAAATCCAGAGCACACACCAGTCATTTCTCATCTTGCAGCCAGAAGACACTTAAGACAGCACAGCCCTTTGCTAGCTGCCCCAAACCATCTGCCATTATCTTCCTTATTTTTAGATGAGCGTTTTCAAGTATTTACCTACTACCCGCTGTGCGTGTAACTAAACGTGCAACAAGGAGAGCCGCAGGCCCCTATCACAAGCAGTTTGCCCAGCCAGAAACCAGTGAGAGATCACGACAGGAAAGTCCAAGGGACAACCGAGCCTCCGACTGTGATGGGAAAGAAGAACTGCATATACATGCCACAAACTGTAAATACACGGGAAATAAATCCCATGGAAATGCTGACAGCAGCCCCCAGACAGATCTTTACAAATTGTCTTTACAAGTAAATAACATTATATGAGGGTTTATGGGCTTCCCTGAGATGGGCAAGGGCAGCGCTGTAAATACTGCAGCAGCCTTAATTAGGCAAACGGCAGAACCATAAAGGTTTTCGTGGTGCCCGTAACGTGGCTCTGCTCTGCAAAGGCAGGACGGGATGGGATCTACCCAAGAGGAAAGAAAGATGCTCCAGGATCCCCAGGCGACGGGAAGCCCTACGGAACATTTTCCATCCCTCATCGTGCCAAAGGGTCACGGAAACCCCACGTGAGTCAGATGCTGAAAGCTCCTGGGATCTGAGGTCATTTGTGATCACCTGAAACCTTTCCCTTGATGTTGGAGCAAGTCCCACCAGGACCAACAAGGGACAGCCAGCTCCTCCAGCTGCAGTGCCCACCAGCACCTCCACGGGCGGCTGCCCACACCATCCTCATCTCCGCTTTCGGCTTTGCTCAGTGCGAGGTCCCCGGGGATGTGACTGTAGGAGCACGTGAAACCCTCTGCACGAGGCAGCGCTGTCTCGGCGCAGGCGCTCGGGTGCAACGGCAGAGGCTGGAAGAGGAAACGGGAAGCGCGTGTCTTGCCGGGGAGGCAGACTTCAGCTCTGCACTGCATCTGCCAGCCAAGGTGATCCTGGCCCTTGGTCCTCAAGAGGGTCCTGGCAACCTCCACAACATTTTTAGGGGAGATTGCAGAAAATTAAGAGGTGTTCACCTTCTCCCTACCCCCATTTCTTTTTTTTTTTCCCATCGTACGCAACACTGTCCCCCATAGACTGACGAGTCAGTCCGAGGTTATCCCCAGTTGACCCATCCCGTGGTGGACGTGGCCAAACCACCCCGCCTCACCTTCCCCCAGCGCTACGCGAGCAGATAACGCTGAGGATCTATTTAACAATCCCGAGAATCTAATTCACTGAGGATGTTTAAGTGCCTTGAGATTTCTGAAGGAGCTGCTATAGGAGAAGTATTAATTTAAATATCTAGTGGCACAGAACATAATGCCAGGCAGATTTTCTTTCATTCTTTTATAATAGCTTAATAATCCCCAAAATAGTTTCATTGCTAATACTCCTGTTGTGTATTTTATTAGCGCTTTTTAGATCATAAAGTAAGGTAAACACTCCACATTTCTCCAGCACCTACCAAAGCGCTTTGCAGAAATAATTATTTAAGCATCACGAACAGCTGTGTGGGGGGACGCTTCCAATTTAGATAAGTGTGGCGTCCCCCCCTTTCATCTAAAGCTACCCAAGATATTTCGAGGCTGAACAGTAGCAATATGCAACCTCCTCCCTCCTCCCCCGCGCTTTCATTACTAGTTATTGTCTCCTCTCTTTAAAGATGCCCAGGTTAATGCGAACAAGAGGAGCAGACACGCCGGCTCCAGCCGCCGCGACGGGGCTCCCGCGCCCGGCCCACGGGCACCGGGATACCGACTCCCGACCCCGCGCAGGCAGCCGCGGAGAAACCACGGGAAAGAGCGATACATCTTCTGTCCAGGGAAGAGACAGGACTGGGTTTGGCGAGTATTTTTTTTTTTTAAATGAAAACCCTCTGGCTACAGAAGTCTGTTCCGACCCAAAGAGAGCAGGTTACATATCCACTTTTACTTCCCCACGTCTGCATGGCTACCCATCTCCGGTGGCTTTCTACCTACGCTTCCCTGGTCCGTGCCCGCTGCCACGTTTACGGCAGAGCTCCACAACGTTCTGCCCATTCCCCATCGCACCCGTCATTCCCATCACGGAGATGCAGAACGGAGGGAGCAAAGGGAGCAGCAGCACCTTGTCCAAGCTCTCAGTGGATCCTGGGGGCACCAAGGGAGATTGAGGATCAAGTGGAAACCCCAGCTGAGCACGCTACGGTCCTTCCTCTGGGTCAACTGTTAGCTGCTCTTACGCGCAGCTTTGGAGGCCCTGATGCCAAGCGAGTCAAGCGAATGGCAAATGCCGCAGCCGAGATGGCTCCTGCAGGGCAGAGACAGGCTGAGAACGTACGGACAAAACACAAGTGTGGAGAAACGCATCCCGGAGTTAACAAGCCATCCTGAAAAGCACGGCAATACCAGCGCTACAGCAGGCGAGGAATCCGACGTGTTGCATTTGTACGCAAGTCCCAGCTTGAGACAGGAAAAGAAAAACAAAACCCCAGTGCCTTACGTGGTCCCCTTGGAAGAAAAGAAAAAAAAGAGCAGAAAATCTAAGGTCTACACTCAAAACAACCCGCGCCACGAAAAAATACAAAGAAAGAAAAATGCAAGATCAGCCGGCGTTATTGATGGAGAGGCTCCAGGGTGCTGCCAGTTATTGAAGTTTTGCAACATAAAGCTTAAATTATTTATTTTTTTTTTATTTTTGCAGAAAGAGAGGAACGACGCATCTCCCTCCTCAAAAGTTAACAACCACGCAGCATCGTCGCCGCATTGTCTCCCTGTTTTATCGCCGCAGAGCAGCGCTGAACGGCTTCCACCCCAGGGCGGACACAAAACCACAGGGCCGCCGTTTCTAATTAGACCCGCGATTCTCGGGGAAATGGTTTATTTATTAGCTCCTCGCGCTTCCCTTTCATTCACTCGCAGGCCCGGTCCCGGCAGCAAGGGGCTCTCGACAAGAGCAGATTTATTAGGTTTTCCCCCGTTTTCTCCACCTCCCCGGCTCCGCGCCTCCCTCCGCTCCCCACCCGGCACTACAGACCGTCTCATCACTTTTAATTCAATAACTTGCAGTATAATTACTCTGTAATAACACTATTATCTTAACGTTTACTCGGCAGCTGTGATCCCGTTACAGCGAGGCGAGGGGGGAGAGGGGAAGGGATTCTCCGGGGAGGAGCGATGGCCAGAGCCTCCTCTGCGCAGGAGCAGCCTCCCCGCGAGACCCCCGAGAAACCCGGCGCGGGCGAGGGGCGTGCGGGCATCCCGCCACAGCCCCGGCCAAGCCCGGCCCTTTTAGCTCCCTTTTCAGCCGAATCGGGATGGTTTTGCAAGCTGGGGAGAGCGGCCAAATGGCCGTCCTGCCTGCAATACCACGGAAGCCATTTAAACCCACACTTTGCCTTATAACCTCCCAAAACATCCTGTCTTGGAGGAAGCAGAGCAGAAATGGAGCAGGCAATAGCGAAAGACCCGCTGAAGCGTACACCTGCGCTCGCTGCTTCTTCTTAACACCAGTATTAACTAGCTGATGTGCTACTACACATGCATTATCCCAGCTTCTGCTGGTTGCAAAGACTAGTTTTAATTCCTGCTCCCGAAACCCACCAGAAAAAGGGGTTTCCAGGTTTGGTGCATGCAGCAAAGGAGGCAAGGAAACCCTCTAAACCCAAGACTAAAACTGAAATAACTCTGGTGCAGCAAACACCCCACTACACACCAAACGCAACCAGCTCCGAGGCTGACTAGAAAGGCAGGACTGCAGCCTCCGAGCCCGACCTGGCGCCAGCAAAGAGCTCGGAGCTGGCACCTTCCGCCTGCTCGCTGCGGGTTTATTTGCTGCGATATGTAAGCAAACAAGCCCACTGCATATTTACACATAGATGTTCCTACACGCACCGCAGAACGAGCAAGTTGCTACAGCCCCGACTTAAGCCAGGAAGATTTTGAAGCCTGCAAGGTGAGGTCAGGTCCGTGCCGATACCGGATCCCGAAATCACACGCGAAACCCGGCGGGAACGCCGGCGTCACGGAGCAATTCCCCCTCTAATGTAGCTGTTTCATACACACGCTGCAGCAGAGGAGTAAACACCGTTTATTGTGATTGATTATCCATCGCGTAATGCAGAGCTGTAATTCCATCAAGCCTTCAAAGGCATTCGGCAATTATATAAATCACGGGAGGGACGTGAGGAAGGTTTGTCGCCAGAAAGGCGAAATGGCATTTCCTCGTATCCTATTGCCGCACATTGGGCTGGTTTTTAATAACATAAAGTCAGATTATTTCTGTTCCAAATTTGTTTGACTGCCTCTGTGATACACCAAAGCACCGGTTACTGCCAGCGATGGATCGCATCGACATTAATAAGGCGTTTTGCGCTGTCTCCTGCTCTACAGGAAATTTCAAAAGCAAACTACACCCGAAACGCGGACGGCGCGGTGAAAGCCGCATCCTGCACCGCGTAACCCAATCCCACGGAAAGAGCTCGGTAATCCCGACCGTTCCCAGCTCCTGCAGCAGAGGAGCCTTCCCGCTGGGATATCACGGATGCTACGGGGGGACCTTGATACAGCTCAGGTTTCGTTACTTAAAACACGTTATATAATATAAACACTTTACTATTGAATATGTTGTGCGTGCATAATTATATGTATATGCATTATTGTAGTGAAGTCTACAATAAAGGAAATAAGGCAGTTCACGATGCATCAGCCAGCCTTCAGCACTGAGTTTTTACACCTATTTAGTTCAAATTTAATAGAAACGCCAAGCTCAAGCACTAGACACTCCCGACGACAGCGGCTGCATTGGGGGTTTCACTGCCGGTCCGTTCCTCCCCATCTCCTCTCCTCCGCGGCCGCGACGGCCGGCGCCAGGGCAGAGGGACCTCGCGGTGCTCCGGGCCACCAGGATAAACCGAAGACGCACTTAACGTCACGCCGTTAAGTGAAAAGAGACTGCGACTCGGATGTGACACTCTGCTGTTTGCTGGCACTATAAATGATTGCACACTAAAAAAGTTTGTTAAATGCTCCATAAACTTTAGCACATTACAGAAACATTTCGAACCAAGACTTTTATTTGGCTGTCGGCGAGAGCGCGCTTCGTAGCAGGCAGAGAGCCGCCACGCTCGTATTTCTCCCAAGAAATCACAGGCACGGTTTGATTGCTACAGGCCAAATCAGCGATACTAATAAAGGCGGATACAAGAGTCCCCTGTAAAGGCGGCACCGCGTTGCGATGCGCACGATGGGGACGGCCATCACCCAAACAGCGACCGAGTCTTTGGGGTTTGATCCCCCCCAGGGATCTCCTATTCCAGGAGATCAGCTCAAGCCAGCGTGCCGGCCAAAAAACAAAACTCATCTTAACCAAAACCCCCCGCAAAAAACAAAACAAATGTTTTACTATTAATACATTCATTCCCCATCGCAACGAAAGCAAGAGGCCCCCACGGCATCCCACGCACAGGTCTCCCTCGCCCTTGATCTCTCCTCCGCCACAATTTCCTGCTGGATCCGAGACGCTTTCCCAAGGGACGCTTTGTCCAATGAAACTTGCTGAACAACCTAAAATCCACCGGCCGGCTTAAGCATCATTGGCTTTGCATAAAACCTAAAGCCACTTTCAACACGCCACTCATCTTCCCTATTAAGCCTCACGGAAAGCCGGCGCCGCGCGGCTCGGGGCTAGGCAAGGGTTCGCGCGAGCCGCCGGAAGCGGAGAGGGACCGACACCAAACCTGCATCCCGGCACCGGGCCCCAGCCCGCCGGAGCGAAGCGGTGCAGCAACATCTCCTCGGCCCCGGCCCCGCGCGGGCTCTGCAATTTTCTCCTGCTTTATAGCAGGCAGTTACCGCAGCCCCGGCGCGAGGGAGAAGCGGGGATAGAAATTCATTTTGAATCACAACTCTACCTGGGGCTAAATCATTTGGACGGTGCGATTTACACGTTCCCACCTCTCAGGGCAGTGCATAAAGCACGGCGCGGTCCCATCACTCATTTTGGGATATTGCTCGGGAAGGCGCTGTCAGGCGAGTGTTTCACGGCGCGCGGGCGGCAAGGCACGCTCACGCTTTTTGCGACGTTCTCCCTTCGCCAAGAGAAATGGGCTCCTGGTAACGGACTAGAGCTCCTTCGCCTCCGGGAACCCAGCGCCGCGGCCATCAAACACGTCAGGCTGGAGGCAACGGCGATCCATCTAGTCCAGCCTGCCGTGGCCAGCAGCAGCCGGGAGCAGACACTTTGGAGGAATTACCCATCTGGGCGAAGTTTCTTCCTGGCTCCAAAGAGCCCCCACTTGGGAGAGGACCTGAACCGGGGCTGGCTCCATCCACGACGGCAGAGGAACCCTTGCCTGCGGCGCCTTGCAGCATCCCAGACACCACATCCATTAAGGCTGGAGAAACGGTGGCCAATGGCCAAGTTTTCACTCCTCAACTCATCCTCAATGCACTAGGTAGAACGCGTGGACATCTCAAGGGCATTTCCTAGGAGAACAGGACCCCGTAAAATCTTGCAATCTGCACGGGGATGGGAGACCGGAGCCCTCCTGGCTGACAGGACCCATCCCCAGCAGGAGTTAACCCACGTGGCAACCCCGGGAGCAGCCTGCCCTTCTGCAGGCTCTTTTCTCCAGCCCCAGCACAAACACCAGGTCTTGGGTGGAGAAAAAATTCTCTGAATTCAAGCAATTTCCACTCCACATAATCCAGAACACCCCAGCTGTTCATTTCCCTGCGTGCATTTTTACGGTGAGTTCCCTTCCCTCCTCTCCCCCTCCCCCAGGTTTTTCCTCCTTTTGCCCCAAAGTTCAAATAAATGCATTTCCACGATGGTACTTGCCACTTCTGCCCTAATTTTTCTTTTTTCAGACCAATGTTTCAAGGCTTTCCCACTGCAGAAATCTTGCAAGGCCTGCTGCATTGCCACGCCACCATAACCAACATCTTGTTCAACACAGAGCAGAAATCCAGATTCAAAAGGAATTTTGTTCAACTGCCTCGACATTATGGTTACAGCCACAAAAGGAAAGATGAAAGATCCCTCCGGTCCAAACACTTCAACACCCCTCCGTGGCCCTCAGGTCTGGTCCCTCACTCATCTCAGTCCCTTCGTTACACCTGAACTTCCTCCTCCCTCCCAATTTCCTTGATTTCTGCTGGAAAGGGGAAGAAAAACTGCTCGTGAGAGTTGAGGAAGGGCTATTTTACACCACGCAGCCCCAAAGCATGAATCAAAGCCCGAGCGCGCCTGCGGAGAGCAGCCCTCCCCGCGGCCGCGCGTCCCGAAGCCAAGGCCAGCCGACACTAAATCTTCCGGCAGCTTTGCTGCACGGATCTGATCCGCGGGCAGAGATTGGATTTCAGCGAGGCTGTTCCTCGAGGTCCCCGTTTCGGCCAGGTCCCGGTGTCCCTGGCTGCTATGCGAAGCCTCCGGCTCTCGCGGGCGGCAGGTATTTCCTCCCACGGGCGCTCGCCGGCCCCGGGGAAGGACCGAGTGCCACGCCGCCCGGCGCTACCGCCGCCACGAAAATGGCAATTTTTCCCTCTCTAGACACAAGCATGTTATAACAACTGCCCTTGGGGAAAAGCTTTTAAAAAAAACCAAAAAAACCAACAAAAAAACGCAGGATTTTCTCTTCTTTCACCGAAGGAGATCTGGGCAGGAGATATCTGGCATCCCCCCTCCTCCTCCGATGGCTCAAAAGCCGCCGGTTGCCGGTGCTGCACATCTGGCGAGCGCAGGGAAGGACGGACAGACGGACGGACGGGGCACGCAAACTACCCAGATCCTGTGACAGAGCTCAGGGAGGGGCTGCTGCTTGCTTCCTTAAGTAAAGGATAAAGTTTTAATTTAAGCTGATCTCTGGGGAGAGAAGAAGGTTATTGGATCTGCAGGAAGCAGCAGGGAAGGAGCCGAGTGACCCTGCAGCCAGGCACCGGGCAGCTGCCGCTCCCCAGGGCTGCAAAGCTGCGGGGGCCAAACCGGCAGCAGATTTGCTGTGGATTTTTTTTTTGATCCCTTGCTCCAAACGCACATATATTTCCCTTATAGAGCAAGCAAATGAGGATTTCTTGGAGGAAACTGGAAAGACTATTATTTTCTTCCCAGCCCCCTCTCCAAGCCCTCCCCCCTTTGCAGCCCGCGGGAAAAGTGCCCCTAATCCCCAAATTCTCTCTGTACCTGCGGCAAGCGCTGAAACCCTACCCGGCCCTTCCCCCAGGCCCCGGCCGCACTAATCCGTCACCCTCCCGCGCCCGGCAGCCCACCCGGGCCCCGTTGGCCCCCGCGCAATCCCGGCACCAGACGTCCACACGCAAAGGCAGCGCCCGCCACCAAAAAGCAATCGCCCCCGGGGCAAAGCGAGCCCAAAGCAACCCGCTGCCCGGCCCAGCGTCCTCTGCCCCGGCAAGGAAACACAAGGCACATCAGAGCCCGGCGAGGGGTCAAATCACCAGTCGCTGCTGCAAAATAAAAGGGATTTTTATTAGAGGGGGGAAAAAAAAAATCCAACCCCAAGCAAGACATCTGTGCCCGGGCCACTCGGCTGAAGCAGCATTAGCAGCGACTTTGTTGAAACGCGAGTGCTGCAAACCGCTTCCCGGCATCCTCCTCGCCGCCTGCCAGAAGGATTTTGCTAGCCAAACCACGCTCCAGATTAGCCATCTGGATTATCTGCGCTTGCTAAACCCGACTGCGAGACCGGCCTTTAAGGCAACGCGCCCATCGCCAGGGATTTGTTCACAGAAAAGGGGGATTTGGAGGGGGAGGGGGGCGTTAAAGCCTACGCCAAATCCTCAAAACCTTTTCAAATGCATCAATTTTGTACCCTCCCCTCGCTGCTTCTTCTGCTTGCGGGTCTTTGGCACCGTCGGGGCTAGGGCAGGCTCTTCGCACCAGCTTCCCGGGTCAAGTCGCGCTGAGGAGCTCAGCCCCCGTCCCCATTTCCCAAATTTGCCAAGCTTTCCCACGCTTTCCAGCCCAGGAAGGGGAGCAGCGACGCGCGGGCAGGCGCAGGCTGCACGTGCACCCGCGTGCAGACGTCCCGCCCGCGATCGGCCCCGACACGCCGCCGGCGCGGACCCGGAGCGAAACCCCACGCCCGAAAGCGCCCTGCGCCCTCGCCGGCCCCGCTGCTGCCTCCTCCGCCGGCGAAAAGCCCTCTGCGCGCCGTCTCGAGGTGCCGAGGCCCGGGGGGGGCGAATTTTAGCTGTCATTTTCTCAGTTACACAGGCATTTAGCGCCGCTGCTACAGCATCGCTTTATTTATGGCATTACTTCTGTCATTATAACGATCCCACATAAATTCCACGTAGCGATTCCGCAACAATACGCGCTGCTATTATAATAATGATCCCTCCTGAATGGCACAGGTGCCATTATCGGAAAATCTGTTTGCAATAGAGAAACAACTCTAAGAGGAGGCATTACGCCCAAATGAACTATTTAAGAATTACCATAAACAGGGGGCTGGCCCCAATTCCCTCAGCCGCAACAGGCTGTCTCCTGCCGCATCGGGAACGGATAGCGACTCGGAATCAGAAGTTGAGTCATCCTGCAACTTGGCGAGCGGGAGCCGGGCGTTTTGCAGCTTCCGCGCAGGAATAAATCCCCGCGCAGGCTTTGAGCGAGGAATTTTTGCAACGCGTCTCCTGCCTGGCCAGGGGCGCGTTGCGTTGATGGGCGCGCAGAGACGTTCAAACGCGTCCTTACGAACACGTGGAAAAGTTTTCCGTAAAGAGCACGGCAGGGCAGAAGAGCTTCTCCAAAAGGCCAAGCGCGCCCCGGCTCACGCAAAATTAAGGTGTCATGGGCAGTCGCCATGGAAACGACACAGCACGCACGGATGGATCTCCATCCCTACCCCAACCCCTGCACACTCGCTGCTGTAACATCTCCCGAGAGCCTCTTGATTCAGAAGGTTTCACGTATTGCAACAGTTATTACTCCAACAAAATAGCTCCGGAAGGGCAGCCGCTCCTTCAAAGGCGGCTTCTGACGGAGGTTTTCCCACCGTCAGCATTTGCACAAACACAACGTCTCACACCTTCCACGGTCCCTAATTTCCCCAGTTCGTCCTTCGCGCCCACAAACGTAGCGTGAAATAAATTCAAATGAAACGAGATTAACACGGCCTCACCGCCACAGGACTCGCTGTGATCTCTGCCGAGACACGGAGATGAAGTGCAGCTGGGGTTCAAAACCTCCTCCAGCAGCAGGGCCGGAGATGAGTCGGGGGAAGCGGTAACGGGACCAGCGCCTTTCATCTCCCGGCGACTGGTTGAAATTCAGCCCAGGTGAGCAGCAACCGCAAAGTCGGTCCTGCACAAGGGTTGCGCAGGAGCCAACGTGAAATGAAGAAGCGGCTCCAATCCAGCTCTTCGGCACCGGCCTCGGACAACTTGTCGCTCCTACACTGGCACCGTTCGGGGCGATCTCCAAAAGCAGGTACCCGGGATGGGGTTGTGCAACTGCCATTTTCTGCTTTACACCGTGGCTGGGTGACACCGGCACGGCTGGGTGACACCGGCACGGCTGCTCCGCTTCGGCCAGCATCCACCCACGGCAGATAAGGATGCTCGAGCAGAAGTCGGAGATATCGCTTCTATTCCTGGCCTCGCTGCCGAGCAGCTGCGGGAGCCTGGGCAAAACCCTCCGGACTTTTTCTGCCTCGTCTCTTTTTGGCCAGAAGAGCCAACTCGTGACACATCGGCGCTGGTAGACCCTACACCGCTTTACAGGAGGGCTACGCCTCACCCTTCCCGTTCTGCAGAGGAGGAAGCCAGCAGATCGCCGTCCCCCAAGGCTGTTTTTCTGGCACGCTCCTCTGAGATTAAATCTCGTGAAATAGCTGCGTGGTAGAAGAATTTGTACCTACAGGCCAGATTCAACAGGCAGGGGAAAGGGGGTGTTTGAAACACTCTCTGTGATCAAGGTTAAGAAACGTAACAAAACGCCATATCCTGCTCTTCCAGCTCTGCAGGGTGACGAGGGATTTCCTCGTATACCTGCCGCAACTGTCACCTCCGCAGGAATTTCATACCAAGCACTAAACTCCCTGTTGATCTGCACGCCGAGCTCTCAGAGGTTCATTTCGGCACCTGCACCTCACCAGAAACAACGCGCATCTCTTCCACGATTGGGTCTTCTCCGGTTTCGACGATGTTGGAAATCACTGCTCCGCGTTTCCCCCTTTCCTCGTTTCCGCTCCGACCGGCGGCGAGACCCGGAGCGAGCGTCCTCTCCGCTTCTCCTCGGCGCGACGCACCTCTTCGCGCAACGGGGGCCACGACGGCGAGCGTCGCACTTTCCGCTCCCGGGATGAAACGCGGGAAAGAGGGCGGCGCTGCCTCGAGCCTCCCCGCCGCAGCTCGAGCCCGGACGGCCCGCACCAGCCGCACCCAGCGCCTCCGGGAGCCCGCGGCCTCGCGCCTTCCTCCGCCACGGGGCCCGAGCCCAGGCGCGCGACGGCAGAGAAAGAGCAAAGCACGGAGAAACAGCGAAAAAAACCCACTGGATTAGGTCAAATACAGGTTTTTTCCCCTCTTCGGTTAAAAAAAACCCAGCAGCAGCGGAAGTTTGTAAATAAACATGAGCTTTGTAAAGCACCAGGGCTGGCACGCGCTCGCGGCCTCCGCGCAGGTGCCCCGCGGTTGGGGCAAATCTCCTTTTCGGACGACGTTACTGCGATCCCAGTGCAATTAATAGGCGATTTCTCCTCTGCCAGCTGTCATTTTCAGGAAAGGAAAGCAGAAGTATCCGTAGACAGAGCTATACGAAGTACAGGTTAGAGAAATCTCATTTTTTTTCTTTTTTTTCCTTCCTCCCCCTTTCTTTTTTTTTTTTCTTTCTTTTTTTTTTTTTTTTTTTAAGAGAGGAACTATAATGTTAATGTTTGAAACTGCTTTTCAAAGAGAGCCACGATCTCTGTGTAATCCTTCCATTTTTTTCCCCCCTTAACTGCAGGGGAGTGCTCTGCCAACGAACAATATAAATTTAAATTTAATTTCAAGCCTTCCTTGAGCTGCCTCAAGTCAGGCCAGCTGCAAACCCAAAGTTAGAGCCTTGATGCGAAAAAAAAAAAGTTACCAGGACATAAAGGTATTTGCCAGAGCGAGAGAGAAATCATAAAGCGGTGAAATATGGCCATTTCTCATGCAAGCTGCAGCCACGCAGCTCCTGTAACAAAATGGAGCATTTTTCCCCTCTCACGTTTCTGAAATTACGTATTTTAGACCGATTCGCATCTCCAGCGTTAGAAAGGGGGGGCTTTTCTCCAGGAGCGAGACGGCACCGCGCAGCGAGCCAGACGGCCGTGCGAAGCCAGGGAAAGCGAGTTACATTTAAATCCCGGCGAGCGAGCGCAGCGGTCGGGCAACGTTCACGGCGAGTTAAAATTTCGCACGTTACTCAAAAGCGCAGGAAACCCCGTGGCCCGGGCGCCGGCCGGGGACCACCGCTGCCTGCTAGTCCTTAAAAATAAGTAAATACATAAAAACGAAATAAAAGGTGCTCCCGACCTACTGCATGATTTGGAGGGGGGGGGAACGGCACGGGGAGAGAGCGAGGCCCTTTGTACGGCGGGGCGGGCGGTACGAGCAGGGGCGGCCGCTTCCACTTCGCCTCGTTTTGCCAAAAAAAAGAAAAAATAAAAAAAATGAGGCTCACGACACGATACCGCCGGGGCAGCCCCGGACCAGCGCTCCCCCCTCGCCCTGACCGACGCCGTCGCTCGCACCCGGGGGGCAAATGGAGGGGGGGAGCCACCGCCGCCGCGGCCCCCGGTTTTGCCGTCTCGCGGGGTAGGGGGAGGCCGTGGCGGGGGAGGCCGTGGCGGGGGTCCCCCCGGGATGCCCCCCGGGGAGAGGCGTCACCCCGGCGTTCCCCGTCCTCCTCATGAAATAAAAATGGGGGGGAAAGACCTGTTTTCAGGGATGGAGGCGGCGGCGCTTGGGGGCACTTACCCGGCGGGGGGACGCGGGGTGGCGGCAGCCGTGCCGTCCCGTCCGCGGCACCGGGGCCCCCCGCGCCCCCGGCACCCCAGCGAGAGCCGGGGCGGAGCGAGGAGGAGCCGGGGAGGAGCCGGGCCCTGAGCCCGGGGCCTATGGGGGGAGCGGGCCGGGCCGCGGGGGCACCGCTCCGCAGGGGGACGGCGGAGGGCGAGGGGCCCGGGCCGGGGGGCGGCGGAGCGGGAGCATGACGATGACGACGACGATGAGGAGGAGGAGGAGGAGGAGGAGAAGAGGCCCCGCCACCGCGCTCCGCCTTTCCCCCCGCTGCCCCTGTGAAGGGCTGGCCCGGGAGGCCCCCAAACCTGGGCCTAGGGTTGCTCCTCCCCAAGCACGGCCCTAGAGGCCTCCAAACCTGACCCTCGGGGTGGTCATCCCCCCCCAAACCCGGCCCAGGAGTCTCCCAAAGCTGGGCTTTGGGCTGTTGCCCCCTAAACCTGGTCTTAGGGTCCTCCAAACCTGGGCCTAGGGTTGTTCCCCCCACCAAACATGGCCTGAGTCCCCCAAACCTGGCCCTGGGTTGTCCCCTTGCAAACGTGGCCCTAGAGTCCCCCCAAACATGGGTCTAGGGCTGTTCCTCCCCTAAACCTGGACCAAGAGTCCCCCCAACCTGGGCCTAAGGTTGGTCATCCCCAAACCTGGCTCTAGAGTCCCCCAAACCTGTGTCTAGAGTTAGTCATCCCCAAACCTGGCCCCAGGGTTCCCCAAATCTGGACCTAGGGTCTCCCAAAGCTGGCCCTTGGGGTGCTCCCCCTCAAGCATGGCCCTAGAGTCCCCCAAACCTGGGCCTAGGGCTGTTCCTCCCCAAAGCTGGCCCTAGGGTCCCCCAAAGCTAGGTCTAGGGTTTTTCCCCCCAAAAAATCCAGCCCTAGGGTCATCCCCCTCTCCCCTGGCCTGACCTGGCTGCCCCCTCCGCTCCACACTTTCAGGCCCCCCTGCCACCCTGGTCCTTCAGGGTCCCCCTTGCCTGGCTTTGAGGTCCTCCCCCAGCCTGGGTCCGGGGTCTTCTCCCTGGGGTCCCCCCCAGCCTGGCCCTGCAGGTCCCCCCAGCCCGGCCCCCCCGGTTCCCGCACACTCAGCCCCTTCCCAGCACGGTATTCCCCAAAATAAAAAGCACAAGGGCCCCCCTCGCCCTGCCACTGAGCGGGAACGCCGCTGCTCCCCGAGCCCCCGCTGGACACGCCACCCTCAGCGCATCCCCGGGCCGCCCCTGGAGGGAGCTTCCCCGAGGGGGAAACTGAGGCACAGCAGCTGGGGCGATGCCCCCCCCCCCCGAGAAATTTCGGCAATACTAAGCGAATTCGACACGCGTGGGGCTCGGGTCGGCTCTAGAGTCGCGTCGGCTCTCACCTCCAAACGCTCCAGAAAAGAGAAAACCAAACAGCAAAAACCCACCCCCAGCGAGAAACCCACCAGCAACCCCCAAAACCTGCTCCAGTTATTTTCCACGCAGCTCCGCAGCGCGCGGAGCCCTCGCGGCCATCTGCGAGAAGGTAAATCCTCGCCCGAGGACGTCGGAGTTTAAATGAGACATAACGCAGCAAGGGAGGACGCGACGAGAGGGTGTCTTTGGAGAGAGGCGGGCTGTCGCGGGTACCTCTCCGCGGAGCCTCCGCGCAGGCTCCCGAGCTGCTCCCTTCTCTCCGGGCAGCAACAAAACGCGTTTTTCCAAATCATACCAAGAGGCTGGAAGCAAACAAACCCCCCAAACAAACAAGCAAAAAAAACCAGATTGCAACGAGATTCCCTCCCTCGCCTCTCTATTTTGCTATAGCGTGTGTGCACATAGGTTTATTTTTTTTGGTTTTTTTTGGTTTTTTTTGGTTTTTTTTGGTTTTTTTTAAAAACTATTTTAAGCTATTTTTGAAAGCTCGGAGTGGAAAAGCAGCGGTCCATGGGGAACGCGGGGCCGGGAGGCTGTCGGCAGGAGCGGGCTGCGCGGGAGCATGTGCCCGCGAGAAGGGGGGGGGCAAAGGAGGCCACGTACATTTTTAGAAGAAAATAAATAAATAAAGGGAGAGATAAAAAATAAAGCGCCGGCGAGGCCGGGCCTGCCAGCGGTGGGGGCTGGGAGCGGGGGGGCGCGGGGAGGAGGAACGCTCGCGCATGGGAGCGGGGCTCCAGATTGAAAACAGATGGGATTTTTCTTGCCAACCTGACATCCGAGACCGCGGGAGGCGGGGTGAAACTTCCCCTCCGGAGCGGCTGGCAGCCAGTCGATATGGCAGCGGAGGGGGGAGGAAAAAAGGGGAAAAAAAAAAAGAAAAGAAAAGAAAAATCCCAGTTGGGTTGAGACCCCCCGGTGCCGGGGCTCCCCGTGAGCGGGGGGCAGCGCGGGCGCCGCGGAGGCTTTGACGCTGGGAGAGGTTTGATTTTCCCATTAAGCGTCTGATTCATCCGTTCCCGCGTGCTGGAGCTGAGCCCAGCCTGGCGGTTAAGACTTGCCCTAGGAGACGTTTTAGGGGCGTTTTGCACCCACGCCGGTCCCGCTGCACACGAGGGAAACCCGCGTACGGGCGATGCCACGTTTGCTCCTGCAAAAACACTCCTGCCGAAGGCCTGTGCCCAGGAAAAGCCGGGATGGAGCAAAGCCGTGCTCAGGGGTAGCTCAAAAAGATTTCCAAAAAAGAAGGGAACAGCACAGGGAGAAGGGAGGCCTCGGCAACCTTTGCAAAGCCTGATTTCTCTTAGCTAAGCCACAAGCACCCGAATCGGTTAACCTCCGGCAACGCGAGCTGCCCAGGTTTTAAGGAGCTGCAAACAAACGATGCTTCGCCCCGGAGCAGCGCGGCTGGGTCGAGCGTGGCACGCTGCCCGGGACCTGCTCCGGCACCCGACGGCACGCCAGCGCCGGGCCGGGCCGAACCGAGCCGGGCCGGGCCGAACCGAGCCCCCCGGCCCCCCAGCTCCTTCGCAAAACCAGGAGCTGCAAGCTGACGGCGTGGGCTCGACCACATATTTTCCAGGGGCTCTGGGAGACCAGCTTGCCGCCAGCCCGCGAACACACGCTCTTTTCATTCGGCGCTTTAAATACCCAATTGTGTCCGTTTTCAGCACGCTCATTTTTAGCATTTTAATGATACAGTCCCCAGCTCTCGCCCTCCTTGGATTGGCCCCAGCGTGGGCTTTTTTTTTTTTTTTTTCTCCTCCTTTTTTTTTTTTTTAATGTCTTGCAGAATGAGAGCGGAGAAGGAAGGGGGTTAGCAAGAGGTCACACATTTCTGCTAAACCAAGTGTTTTTCCAGCAGGCAGGGGGTCCCGCCGGGGACAAAGACAAACCAGGCGCTTTCGCTGCCCGCCGGCTGCCAGCGCCGCACCTTCGGCCCCGGTCCGGCCGGCAGTGCCCCGGGACGGTGCACGACGGGGGCAGCCAAGCCGCAGCCTCGCTCACCGGCATCAGCCGGGAAAACAGATTTTGGGGGTTTTGCACTGCAATAGCTTTGCCTTTTCCCCTCCCAGGGCCGTGCTTGGCCGCACGGCTCTGCTTGGGGCCAAGCGGACGACGCACGCCTGCACGCGGGTTCCTGCAGAGGACGGGCAGGCTCGGTGCATGCCACGGTCGCAGCCACGCCGGCACGCTGCCACCTCTGCCAGCCGCCCCGCTCAGCCCTGCTCCGCAGGACGCTTCCACGCCGCCCTTTCTCACTTTTTCTCCCCCCGCCGAGTAATATCGAAATGATATTTATTAAATTTGCTCCCTAAGTCCCTCAATCTGCTCGGTAATGCAGGGAATCCGCGAGGTGGTTGCGCTGATCCCGCCTCGGCGCGACCCGCTTAAGGCAGATGATCCGGGCTTTGGGGCCGCGCCGGCATCCCGGGCCCTGGCGCCGGGAAAAGCCGCCGGGCCGACGCTTTCGGCTCCCGTCTCCCTCTCCGATCGCCAATGGGGCCGGCCCCCACCCTCTCCCCAGCACGGAGCCCATTAAGTCTAAAGTTAGCGCCATAAAGGTTCATCAGATCCATTATCTCTGCATTCAGCTAAATTATGAAAATCATTAAGATAAGGAGGCGCGGAGGCCGTTTGGCTCCTGGAGAGGACGCGTTACAGGCTGGTTTTCTCCTCTCCTTCTTCCCCATTTAATTACCTTGAGTTTCACAGTATTTAATTCCATTTAGTAAACCTTTAATACGCGGAAAAAAAAACAATCGAAAGAAAACGACGGCTTTAGGGAGAGCGCGGAGCCGGGTTAGGAGCAGCGCCCGCCTCCGCCGCCCCGCTCCCGGGCCACGGCCGCCACCTCCGCGCGCGGCTTTGCCAGGACGAAGCCCAAGCGCCGGCCCGCGCTTCCCACCCGGTTTTCAGATCAGGCATCGCTCTGCAAAAGCAGCACCAGGAACGGGGGGAAAAAAAAGAGCAACTCGCTAAGTGTTCCCCCAGCAGCAGATCCAAATGCATTGATTCAAAAAAAGCTGCTAATTTAAAAAGCAAGATTTTAAGCAGTCGAGCGCGGTTATTTAATCCGACGCCAGCGACGCTGCTGCGGGAACGGATGCGGCTCCCGAGCATCCTTCCTCCGGCCTCCCCGCGGCGGCTGCACCGGGCTCGCTCCGGCCCAACCGCGCCGACGCGGGAGCGGGGACCCCAGCCCGGACCCCGGCAGCGTTCCCGCTGGGATCCCGGAGCGGGAAGGCACCGGCGGAGGCGGGAGCTCGACCCGCTCGTCGCCATCGCCGCGTTAACAAGCGGCTCCCAGGCCTGGCAGGTGCTTTCTGAATCCCCCCGCGCGGCACGCAGGATGATGGAGGAAATCGCCGGCCTCTTGATTTGTTCGCCTCCCCGGCCCAGAATAACCAGCTATTTATTTTTAAACAGCAGGATGCATCAAATGCTCAACCCGAGGCGGCGGAGGCAGCGGGATGGGGCTCGCGCGCCCGCCGCGGCAGCCTCCGGGCCGGAGGGAGGTTCGGCCTCTCCCTCCCCGCGGGCAAAGCCAGCCCCGAGCCTCCCGCTCGCAGGGCAGAGGCAGGAAAGCCGGAAAAGGGGGTTTCCCCCGCGCCGGCACCGCTTCCACGCCGAACGGCCGGCGCAGCGGGAGAGGGGGCCGCTTGGCACCGAGCACCGCGGCGCGGCCCCGCCGCCGGCTCCCGCTTCCCGGACAGGCTGTTCCCGGCGTTCCTGCCGCCGCCTCCGTCCCGGCAGCTTCCCCCGCGCGCCGGCGGTGCCGTCTGCTCGCCGCCCGCTCGCTGCTGGGGGGAATTCGCTCGAATTCGCTCCGGGAGACGTTAACGGCAGCCGAGCACACGCGCACGGGACATCGCTGTGCCGGGAGCGGCCACGAGGCCACCGCGGCCGAGCTCGCCCGAGAGCCGAGCGGCCTCCTTGCAGCTTAAACACCCCCCCCCAAGCCCAGCAGTTATTTAAATACGCGAGGTTTTGGGATGCAATTAATTACAAAGACTAGCAGGAGAAAAAGTGGCTTGAAAATAAAGCTTCTTGCAACGAAAAAGAAAGATCCGAGTTAAAAGCATCGCCTCAGTTTTGCTCTGCGGATTGAAGAGCAGCCCTGCGGAGCGCCCGCGGAGCCGGGGGGCACGGATGCGCCGGGAAACCCCGCCGGGGAGCCCGCGGATGTGCCGGGGCCCGGGGGAGCAGGGCACCCGGCGGGGCCGCTGCGCTCCCCGGGGCAGGATGGAGGATGCAGGACGGAGGCGCCGCGGAGGGATGCTCCGAGGCATCGGAAAAAGTCAAGGGTAAGCCAAGAACAAAGCAGCAGGCCGGGAGATCCGGTTACTAGAAACATGGCCGAATGACAGCCTAGCTCCCTTTTTTCCCCTTCTTTTAAGGGCGAAATAGGAACCTGCGTGGCTCCCGCAGCAGCCTCGCTAGTATTTTTAGGCCAGCCCGTCTTCTCCGGGCCGCCCCGATGGGTGCCGCGGCCTCGGGGACACACCGAGGGTGCCCGGTCACCAGAGCAGGGAGGCAGCAGTGAAGCTCTTCCATGGCCCACTCGTCCCCCGTGCGGGTCCGAGCGGAGATTTTAAAACAGAGGCAAGATTTGCACGGAAACGGCAGCGGGGCCGCGCGAGCGGGCTGCAGCGAGCGCTGCCCGGGATTTCCCGCAGATCCCCGCGCTGGGAGACTTTCCTCCTCCGGACAAGCAAGACAGAAACACCTGGACAACACCCGGATGCCGGAGGGGAACGACGGCGATGGGACGGAAAGGACAAAAACCTGGCTTGCAACTGGACCGAACGCAGCAGAGGTTTACACCACCTCCCAGCCGGGACGCTCGCTGGCGGGAGATTTGCCCCGTCCGGGGCAGGAGAGGGGAGACGAACACACGGTTGGGCTCCGGCCCCATCCGTGCTCAGCCGGAGTCTCCTGGGGAGGAAACGCCGCCCGGCTCCGGGATGCTGGGATGCATCCTACCCACCTCCGTCTTGGAGCCCCGAACAGAAACAGCCGCTTACAAACACCACCGACAGCCCTGGGCAGGGGGCAGAGCCGGGACGCTCACCGGTGCCCCCGCTCCCAGCTCCAAAGCCGGATTCGCCATCCCCGGGCGGCGAGATGGCGCGCCGAGCAGAGATCCTTATCGGGAAGTTATAACGAAGGTGGGACGCCGACACTGCCATTAATGTTATATTTCGGGAAGGTTTCAGTGAAACGATCCATCACCCCGAGCAGCAGGACGGCACCACGGAGCGGCACCGCGGCCCGGCTCCGGAGACCCGCGGCCGAGCCCGGCCCTCGGCTTTCTGCAAAAGCGGCACGCAAGCTCATTCGAACGGGCTTTGCCCTCGTTCGCTGGCTTTCGGAAGCACATTTTGCATTTCCAGACAGACGCAGCCGGCCGGGGCGCTCGCAGGACGGCCGCAGAGAGCCTCGGCTGGCGCGGGAGCGAGGGAGCCCGTCGCACAGACGGGTGAAGGCTCTGGAAGAGGAGGGTAAGGGTCATGGAGCCGCTTTTCCCTCGACTGAAACCGCTGCTGGCCGGCTGGAAGCAGGAGCCTCTCCCGGGAGGGAGGAAGCCATCGGGATCGCTCTCCCTCCGAGCGCGGCCGCTCCACCTTTCGCTGCCTGTTGCATTTTGCAATCAGCCCAAACCCCGCAAGAACACGGGAAAACATTAAAAAAGGAAGCACAGGAAAGGAGGCAGCGGGACGCGGGAGCCAGAAACGCGCCGCGCTGCTGCAACCCAGCCGCGAAGGCACCGCACATTCATCTGAATTTTAAATACCGAGCACGACGACCGGCATCCTCGCGGCTGCCACGAGCAGCCTCCGCGCTACGGCTTTTATGGTAATTCGCAGGGAGCTACCCACAAGGCACTGCAGAGATTTTCTTGGCAGCCATCCTAAACTAATTTTTATAGGTTAGTGTACGGTTATACATAAACGTTTAAGAAAAATAAGATGGCGACTCGGAGGGAAGGAGCCGGCGGGGAGGTTTCCACCCGCGGCACTAGAGCTGCCATCGCTTGGAGACCTCCGGGTCCCGCGGATTTCGCGGGCTCGCGCCCGGAGCCGCACGCAGCCCGTTATTCCACCATTGATTCCACCAGAAAGTCCAGCAGCCTCCGCCGGGCTCCCGCCTTCCCGCTCGGCTGAGACGTCCCCGGGCCACGGCCGAACCGCCACCGTCCGCTCTGACGTAAACCCGCCCGATTTAGAGGAATAACCTAAAAAACGAGGCCGCGAACGAGTGATTCAGCCGCCGCTTCGTGAAGCCAGCAACAACCCCGCTGCGGGAGCGAAGCCTCCGCGAGCCGGGCAGAGACCACCGCCGGCCTCCTGGACAAAAGCACCGCTGCCCGACCCGATGCCATTTGTGCCAACGCTAAACCAGTTCAGGTGTTTACGGCCTACGGGTTGCCTGGCCCAGGTTAATCCGACGGGTTTTTAAACCTGTTTGGACAAACTAGGACCTGCTCTCTAATCTGGACCAGCTGGTAATGCCCCCCAACCAGCTCCTCATCAGTGATGCCCCCCATTGATGATGCCCCCCAACCAGCTCCCCATCAGTGATGCCCCCCATTGATGATGCCCCCCAACCAGCTCATCAGTGATGCCCCCCATTGATGATGCCCCCCAACCAGCTCCTCATCAGTGATGCCCCCCATTGATGATGCCCCCCAACCAGCTCCCCATCAGTGATGCCCCCCATTGATGATGCCCCCCAACCAGCTCATCAGTGATGCCCCCCATCAATGATGCCCCCCAACCAGCTCCCCATCAATGATGCCCCCCAACCAGCTCCTCATCGATGTCGCCCCCCATCAATGATGTCCCCCAACCAGCTCACTGATGTCACCCCCCAACCAGCCCCCCATCGCTGTCAAGAGGGCAGCAGAGATTACTTCAGGGGATGCGAGGGCTGCAGGGGACAGGGCGAGCTCCACCAGTCCAAGAGCATTACGTTGGACCCGACCCAGAAGTCCAGAGGGTTTAAGAGTTGAAGGGTTGGAAAACAGAATAAAGACAGTTTCCAGTTTGCGAGGCCGTGAGGTCAAAGGAAAAAAATCAGTCAAGCAAACACTCACGAAGAGAGGACGCGAGCGGAAGGAGTCCAAGGAACAGAGCGCTAAGAGCGTTTTGGCTTATTGTGCAATAAACTGTGCAGAAGGGAAGCTGGCTTCGGTTTTACTACTTCAGGGCTCACAAGTTTAAATTGACAATTTTTAAAAATAATACTGCCATAGCCGGAAGCTTCCCGCACTCCCAGAGCCCGGTTATCATAACCGTTCTGCAAACATCATATAGAAAGAGTCCTATGGCACAAGGTGTTTGGAGAGGGGAAACTGCGGGTGAACAGGGGCAAAAAGAAGCGACTTGCCCAAAGTCGCAAAGCCGGGGCCAAAGCCGGGATTCCCAACAGCTCCGATTCCACTTTTGAGGATCTCTGCGTAGTGGCCGAAAGCAAAGAGACTCTCGGAGGGAGGCAGAGGGAAAGGATGATTATTTGAAGGAGAGTTAGGCACGTTTTTCACTCTGTCCAGGTAACGATTTTTAACTTAAGTCATTTGCAGATTTTCCTTTTTTGGAGCAGAGTCATGAATAACATGCATGCTCTTATCAACTGCATAAGCAGAATTTAAAGCCCAAAGTTCAGAAACTGTGGATTAAACTACTTAACAGCATCTAAAAAAAAAAAAAAAAAAAGCAACTGAATAACCTCTCTCCTTACCATAAGCTCGCACTGCCAGCACTGACCTGGGTTAGATCTGCCTTCGCTTTATCTTGGTATCCTACACTTGCAATTTTGCAACCTCTGCAATGCAAGAGAAAAACTATTTCAGTGGGAACAGGGAGGGCTCAGATAAAATCCGGCGCAGTGGCAGGCCACACAGAGCATTTCGCATCCATCAGCGCGACTCGCCGCCCACGCAGCTTCGTGCGCCACGTGGAAAAGTGGATAAACAGTTCACCGTGCGTTTACTACTCCGACTTACTCCGCAACAAGCCAAAGAGCTAGGCGGGACTTCGGCTCTGCTAAGCGCGACGCAGCGCTCGAGCCTATCGACCCACCAGGCTCCGCGGAGCATCCCCGCCCCGGCGGCTGGGCCGAGGAGCGGATCTGGGACCGTCCAGCCCGGCGCGGCCCTGAGGTCCCCAAGCCTGGCCCAAGGCCTTTGGGCGAGCCCGGGCAGACGTTCCTCCCGCGGCACGGAGATGCGCGAGCGCCTGCGACCGCTCCAAGCCTCCGGTTCCCCGGCCGTCTGCTCCAGCGTCCCACCTCGCCGGGCGTCGGACGCCTCCCCCCCCTCGCTCCCACCTCCCTCCCCGCTAACGGCGACCGGAATGAGGGGCTTTCCATAGGAGAATCCACACCTCGTGGAAAGGGAGCAAAAGCACCTTTTCCTCTTCTCCTTAGAAGAGGCGTCACGTACAC
The DNA here is from genome assembly GCF_036370855.1 of Dromaius novaehollandiae. Lineage (NCBI taxonomy): Eukaryota > Metazoa > Chordata > Aves > Casuariiformes > Dromaiidae > Dromaius > Dromaius novaehollandiae. The sequence goes on along the minus strand of NC_088122.1, from coordinate 2,981,782 downwards.
GTCACCGGCTTGGAGCAGAGGCGGAAGCTTCCCCCCTTCGTCACAGCACCGCCTCTCCCCCCGGGCCAGGGGCGACGGGACCCCAGGAATTCATTCCCATTTATTCAGCTCCGGCTGATAAAACGGCCGTGCCAAAGGCTGGCGAGCAGCAGCGGCACCTCGGGGACCCAGCGAGGTGGACTCCCAGAGAGCACATCCCCGCTCCCCCGGCCTTCGGGACGGCGTCCCCGGTCCGTGCAGCCCCCGAACGGCTCCCGGCGCGGGACGCCTCTGCCTCCGCCCCCCGCGCCTCCCTCGCCGTGCCCGCGGGCCGGCCGGCATCCCTCCGCATTACCGAATGGCACCGATTCAACTGGAAGCTTCTCCTGCATTACTCAAAGTATTTATGACTCTTCCCCGTTGAAATATGGGCCCTCACCACGCACAGGAAGGAGGAGGAGAGTGCCAGCAAACGCGTTAATTTATAAGTCAATCTGGCAGGGAACAATTAGCAGCTTCCAATAACCGGGCGAGCAGGAGGAACGGTGCTTTTCCACGCAGCCGTCGCACGAGGACCCTCATCCCGGCGGGGTCCCCCCCGGCCCCGGGGAGGGCAGGCTGGGCGCGAGCGGGGCGGCAGGGCCATCAGCACCGCCCCACCGTCTCCAGGACGGCTCTCCGAGTCGCTCCGGAGACGAAATAGCCTGTGGCTCCCCCAGGGGACAAGTACGTCCCACGGCCGCGGAGCCGCCCTGCCGCGGTGGCACCTCCCGGCCAGGGGCCTCCGGCTCCGCGCGTGCGGCACGCTCTGTCCCAAAAACTTATCGTTGGGCTGCTTCCTCCGCCGCCCCCCCCCCCCCGGCTTTCCCGGCCCCCGCCATCCCGGGGGGCTCCCGGCATCCGCAGCGGGAAGAGCTCGGAGGCGCCGGGTGGGAAGGAAGGCAGCACCCGGGGAGGGGGCAAAGCCGCCCCGGCGCCGCCGACCCCCCCAAACCGCAGCCCGTGGGAAACGCCGCGTCCCCGAAACGCCACGTCCCGCCCCGCGGGGCCGGGGGAGCCCGGCGAGGGGCGCGGGGGCGTTCCGCCGTGCGGGAAGCGGGCTGGTCCTCCCGGAAAGGGGGTGGTTTCCCGGGGAACGGGCGGCACCCAGGTATCGGGATGCAGGACGGAGCACCGGGCGCATCCCAGGCGCCGGAATCAGAGCACGGGACACAGCATGGATTGCATCCAGGTGCCCGTCCTGGAACACGGGACACTGCACGGAGCTTCCCGGGTAGCAGCACACGGGAGGACACGGATTGCATCCCAGGGCTGGCACGGGACACGGCACGGATGGCATCTGGATGCCAATACCGGAGCACGGACAGTGCACATGCCGGGTAGCAAAACCGGAGCACAGAGCACATCCCGGGCACCGGAGCAGGGAGGGAGCACGGCACACATCCCGGGTACCAAAACCAGAGCACGTCCCGGGTACCGGAGCACAAAGCACATCCCGGCTACCGGAGCAGGGAGGGAGCACAGAGCACATCCCGGGCACCGGAGCAGGGAGGGAGCACAGAGCACATCCCGGATGCCGGTACCGGAGCACAGAGCACATCCCGGATGCTCGTACCAGAGCACAAAGCACATCCCGGGTACCGGAGCAGGAGTGAGTACGGCACATCCCGGATGCCGGTGCCGGAGCACTGCGCGCATCCCTGGTACCCATTCCGGAGCATCCCGGGATACCCATTCCGGTACCCGTTCCGGAGCATCCCGGGAGCGGGGAGGGAGCGCAGCGCACGCCGCGGGGGCGGCAGCCTGGGCAGGGTGTGGAGCCCAGCTCGCCCCGGGGCTGCGGAGCAGGGCCGGGGTGCATCTCCCCCCGCTATAACGCCCCCCCCACCCACGCTCCCCCGTTATAACGACCCTGCTCGTCGCCGCTGCAACGCGCCTCCCCCCTGCAACTGCCCCCGCCCCTCCCAGGCGCCCCCTCCCCGCTACAACGCGCTCCCCCTCCCAGTGCCACCCGCTTGCACGCCCTCCCCCCGCCCCCCCCGCACAACGCGACCCCAGCGCACCCTGCCCACACCCCTCCGCTGCGCCCCCCGCTATAACGCGCTTCCCTCGGGGGGCCCCCCCCGAGCGCAACCCGCCCGCACCTCCTCTGCCAGGCAGCGCCGCTACAACGCGCCCCCCCGCACAGCCCACCTGCGCCCCCCGCTACAGCGCGGCGCTCCCGAGGCAGCGCGCCCGCATCCCTCCCCGCTATAACGCGGCTCCTCGGCGCCGCCCGCCCCGCGCTGCGGCGCGACCCCCCCCCCAACGCTGCCCCCGGTACAACGCGCCCCCCCGTGCAACCCACCTGCGGCCCCCGGTACAACGCGCCCCCCCGTGCAACCCACCTGCGCCCCCTCCCCGCTACAACGCGCCCCTCTCCGTGCCGCCCGCCCGCGCTGCCCCCGCTACAACGCGCCCCCCCCCTCCGGACCCCCCGCACCTGCGCCGCCGCTGCGCCGCGCCCCCCGCTATAGCGCGCCCCCGCCGTACCTGGCGGCGCGGCCGCCCGCTCCCATGCCGGCCGGCGGAGGGGCGCGGAAGGGCCGCGGCCGCCCTCCTCCTCCTCCGCCTCCTCCTCCGCCTCCGCCCGGCGGCTGCGCTGGGGCCGCGGCGCGGGGACACTGCGGCGCGAGCTCCCGCCCGCCGCCGGCCACTCGCACAGGTGATGTCATTCCCCGAGCCGCCGCCGCCTGACGTCACCGCGGGGCGGGCCCCGCCGCGGGCGCGGGGGGCGGCCGACGTCACCGCGGAGGCGAGGCGGGCGGGGCCGGGCGCCGCGCGGCCAATGGGAGCGCGCGCCGCCGCCGCGCGGCCGGGGGCGGGGCCGCGGGGCTTAAAGGGGCCGCGGGTGCCGCGCACGTGGCCGCGGAGGCGCGAGGTCGCGCGGGTCTGGGGCGCTGCCGCCGCCGCCCGCGGTGCCTCGGTGCTCCGCCGTGTCCCCCCGCGGCCGCGTTTTGCCGCTATTCAGTATGTTTCCCATTCTGAATGTGCTGCGCATGTTCAGCATAGTTCTGACGTGCGATGTGTTGCCAACGTTTGGTGTATTTCCCACATTCAGTGTTAGTCATATTCAATGTATTTCTCATATTCAATGTATTTCTCTTATTCAATACATTTCTCATATTCACTTCCCCTATTCTGTGTGCTGCCAACCTTCGATGCATTTCTCATGTTCAATATATTCACCATGTTCAATGCATTACCAAGGTTTGATGTTTCCCCCATTCAATGTGTTATCAATATTCGATATATTTCTCTTATTCAAGGCATTTCTTCTAGTCAATGTGTTTCTCATATTCATTTCCCCTAATCAATATATGACCAATATTCATTTCTCACAATCAATGTATTTGCCATATTCAGTGCATTACCCAGGTTGGATACGTGCCCCCCATGCCACGTATTATCGATAGTCAATGGATTTCTCCTATTCTTTGACTTGCTCTGTGCAAATCCAGCAGCAAGATGTTGTTGTTTGGCTCCGGAGCCGGCTGGGAATTGCCAGGGTGGCCCCAGGATCCGGCCCGCGCTTGGCCAGGCGAGGGGCTGCCGCCGCCGCAGCCTCGGAGACAAGCCCTGGGTCTGATTTGTCACCATCGAAATTGTGTGCAAGAAAGGGTCGTTTCCAATGAATCCCCCAATTTGGAAAAAGAAGATTAAACGCAGATCTGACATAACCAAAATGTCTCATTTTGAGCCTTTCAGTTGAATCGTTTTGGGGCTGTTTTGGTTAAAAATTACTCTGGGGCTCTGGAATTTTTTAGTAAAATTAGACTGCTGAAAGGGGAAGTTATTCCGCTGGAAGGATCATTTCTGCTTTTCTTCTCCTTTGCGTCCCCTCAGTCAAATCCGAAATTCTGGATTTCTCTGGACAGCAGGTTGTCATGTTGTTGGGTGATGGTGCCACATACAGAGCCCACAGGGACCCACAGGGGCCCCCAGGCACCCATAGGAGCCATATGGACTCATGGGGGTCCAGAGGAGCCCAGAGGAGCTCATAGGAGCCCACAGGGAGCCATAGGGGTCCATAGGAGCTCGTAGGGGTCTATATGGGTTTATGGGAGCCTGAAGGAGCTCATAGGGGTCCATAGGAGCTCACAGAGGTCCATAGGGGTTCATAGGAGCCCAAGGGAGCTCATAGGGGTCCATAGGAGCTCACAGAGGTCCATAGGGGTTCATAGGAGCCCAAGGGAGCTCATAGGGGTCCATAGGAGCTCACAGAGGTCCATAGGGGTTCGTAGGAGCCCAAGGGAGCTCATAGGGGTCCATAGGAGCTCACAGAGGTCCATAGGGATTCATAGGAGCCCAAGGGAGCTCATAGGGGTCCATAGGAGCACAAAGGAGCTCACAGGGGCCCACAGGGACCCATAGGGGCCCATAGGAGCCTGAAGGAGCTCACAGGGGCCCACAGTGACCCATAGGGGTCCATAGGAGCCTGAAGGAGCTTATAGGAGGCCAAAGGAGCTCATAGGGGCCCATACGGGTCCGTAGGAGCACGTAGGAGCTCTTAGGGGCCCATAGGAGCCTATAGGGACCCATAGGATCCCATAGTGCTGCATAGAAGCCCAGAAGGGCTCCTGGGGCCCATAGAGACCCATAGAGGTCTATAAAAGCCTATAGGGTCCCACAGAGGTCCATACAGGCCCATGGGTGTCCACAGGAGCCCATGGGGGCCCATACGGGCTGTGAAGGTGCTGCTGCAGGACCTGGCCTCCCCTCTCATCCCCTCTATGCGCAGAGGAGAGCCCCGGGCCGTCCCGTCCCGTCCCGACCCGCGGCGCCTGCAGCCAAGCCGGGACCGACCGCCGGGTTCGTTCCACGCCTGGAAAAGCCGCCTTTGCCGTGGTGCCGGCCTCCTCGCCCCGGCCCTTCCCGGGTTTCCCGCTCCGTGTCCCGTGGCAAAGAGCACGTCACCATGGCCCCCGTACGCTATCTGCTGCATCTGCGTCCTTAATGGATGTATAATATTTTACAGTAATTTCCTCATTTGTCATGCAATCAAATCCTTTGATCAGACATGGGAGAAATGTAAATATCAATTATTAACCATCCCATTCTGCTCTTGCTCGACTGGATTTTTTTCTTTTTTTTGGAGAAGGAATTGATTCATTTGCAATTCAGCTCTCAACGTATTTTTAATTAGGATGCTTACATATCTGGATAAGCTGTATTTTTGGAGGGAGAGGTATTTGATCACCAGAGCAATCGATGCATCCATGTATATTTTATGGCTGAGAGATAGCTGTGAAGGAAAAGGAGTGGGGGTTTAAATCCTGTGGGTAGATGACTGGTATGCCGCAGCCTAAAATCTCACTGGCCATATTTGCTACTGTACCGTCATTTATAGCCCTGCAAAGCGTGCGAAGCGTTGGCATAAAACAGAGAGGTGGCCAGGAAATTTCTGACAGAATATTTTTCTATCCGCAAATAGTTCCTTTTCTTTTTTTTTTTTTTTCTGGAAAATGAAACATTTTGTAAAAACACGTTGCCTTTGGCAAAAATGGGCTTTGAAATGAAAATAATAACCACAACAGAAAAATAGGAGATGGATGAAACTCATCCGCTTTCCTTTTGGGAGGGAGCTGGCGGTCTGTGGGCCGAAACACGTATTTGTCTTTGCACTTCAGTGCTCCGGCCCTGTGACATTTTCGCCGGTGCCAGTTTTGTGTGTTCCCAAAGCGGGAGGTAATCCCCTTTCTTCCACCCCCGAATCGCCAATTCGGCTCCAAACGCGGCAGCCCGGGAGCGTTATCCCTTCCAGCCGGGCTGTTTATTTGCTTCCCGGGGTTTTATTGAAGCCCTGCGAGTCGCGCCGCGCGAGCTTCCCCTCTCCTCCGTCATCTGCTTCGGTTCCTTTGAAGGAAAACACTGGATATCTCCGGCCGTGCAGCGCCGCGCTACGACCGCGGGATCCGGCCAACATGCGTTTTGTGGGTCCTCCGAAGGGAAGCGGAGGCTCTCTGGAGGCAGGAGCTTCTTGGATGCTGGGGAGCAGCTCCCAGGAGCCCCCTCCACCAGCGCCGCTCGCGTCCTGCCCCGGGAAAGGCTTCTCTGCCCTCTCCCTCGGTTGCTCCAAAATCCCGATGGGGAACACGGGCACCAACATCCAAAGGCACCACCCGAGAAAATCATCGCTTTGAAGGTTTGGGCTTGGTTTGCCCCAAAACTCCTTGGAGTTGGTGCCGAATCCGACTCTGCCGCAGACTTGTCTTCCGTCGTCGCTGCGGAGCATCGATCCGCCGGAGAGCCGCGGCGGGGAGCGGGGCTCCTCGTCCCGGGAGCCGGCAGCCGGTGCAGCAAAATCCCGGCGTGAGCAATAGTCACTCCTGGTGCTCGCTCAGCTCCAGATCCAATAATCTGAAAAATTCACAAGTGGCTGCAGACACAAATTAACTTAGCAGCACATTTTGGAAGCGTCACAGAACGGGGGAGGATACGAATGCGGAGCGTGCCGGCGGACGGGAAGCGCTCGAGTCCTCCGCAGCAGCACGCTCCCGCCTCGGATAACACAGACATTCGTGTATTATCGTGTGTTACGTATTATTGCATTTCGTCCCGCAGCTAAAGCGGGCTGAAATGCAATAATACGGCAGGCCAAGATGGAGCGGTGCCATATGGAGCCCGGGGAAGCTGGCCCTGCTCGCCGCTCCTCCAATGTTTTCAGCTGTGTCATCGGTACTTTGCTCCATCAGGATCATTACAGGCTCGGTCCTGTCTTGCCGGGGAAGAATTATGGGCTGGATTCGGCCGCCTATTGCACCAAAGTCATTGGCGTCGCAGGGAGGGAAAGGACAGAGAGATCTGGCTCGTGGTCCCCGTTTCGGATCCGCAGAGCACAAGCCGTAAAACCTCGATGAAGCTCGTTAGCTCCCGAGCAGGAAAAGGGCCTCCTTGCTCCAGCCCGGCTCGGGGGCGGTCCGGGGGGTGCATCGGGGCCTCCCCCCGGCTGCGTTTCCCCGTGGGCCCTTTGCATCCGCGGCGGTTTTCCTGCCGGCGGGGCGGGGAAGAGGAGCTCGGGTGACAAATACGAGGAAGGGCCGCGCGGGAGGCTGCGGACAGGCGCTCTGCGAGTGTAGCCCGCGCCGTACGCCAGCTCGGCCTCGGGGAAGCAGCCCTGAGACGGCACGGCCCGTGCTGGACCTTCTCCCGGGGCTTCTCCCTCCGGGAGGGTCAGCCACGCTCTGCCTCTGCCCTCCTCTCTCCTCGACGAGCCAACCGGGGTCTTTTTAACCCTTTGGGCGATGTGGCATGTGCTCTTCCAGGGCGACTTCCCAAACTGGTGGACCTGGCCGTGCTGGACACCCATCCCGGCACCCAGGGCTGTTGCCAGGACCGCAGTGTCTCTTGAAGGCCAAGCAGGGTCCCGTTGCTTGGGATGCACGTGGCGATGGCTGCACCCGCTGCGTCTCCATCCATCAGTTATTCCCTCTCTTGTTCTTTCATCTCCAGCTTCCAACATCGGCTTCTTATCCCACACGTCTTGCTTCCCTCGGGTTCGATCCAGTGCCAGGGCCAGCTCAGCGCCAGCCACCTCCGTCCCACCTCCCCGGCGCTCCCAGGAGCCTCCTGCGTTACCGTGATGATGATGATGATGATTTTAACCCCTCCTCCCTGGCCAGGGCAGACAGCAGAGGCCTTTTGTCCGGATGAAACGAGGATGGAAGCGGTGGGATTAGCGCGACTAGTCCTTCATCGCTGCGCCTGCTTCGGGAGCCGCCGCGGACCGGGATGCTGGAGCACAGAGGGTTTCGGCGTGGGCCTGGCTATAAATCGCCGGGGCACCGCGAAGGGCTTTTTGTGGCGTTTCCCTGGGCTGGTGTCACCCCTGGGGTGCCGCGGCCCCATCGCTCATGCTGGTGCCGGCTGCAAACCTTCGGAGCATCAAATCCGGGGGAAATTCCCGCGCTCGCCCGCAGTGCCGGCTCAAAGTAATGGCGTTCCTCCAGGGGAAAATTGAGCTAAGAAAGAAGGAAATTAGATTTTTTCTTTTTTTTTTTCACGATAGCCTACTTCCCTGGCGTTAAGTAATAACGAATATTGCGTTTTGGGCTTGCTTTCGTCCTAGCCCCAATCAGGACTTCATTCTTCCGTGCACCTGCGTGGGCGTTTGCTCCGGCACAAAATGAGCGCAGGCGGCCCGGCTGCTCCAGGCACAGCCGTTTCCCTTGAAACGGCGTGGAAAAACCCGGCGGGGAGCAGAGCCCGCGCGCCGCGGCCGTCCTCGCGCCCCGGGGCCCTCCCACGACTTTTTGCACGCTTCCAAAGCGGGGAAGGGGCCCGGCTGCGAGCCCCCGCGCGGGCTCTGCCCCTCCGTCCGGCTGGCCGCGGGAAAAAGCACCTTCTGATCCCGACTTTCTCCTTATTGCACTGGCTTTTACTGCCTTGCTGCCACATTTTGGCAGGATTAATCTGAGATAACGCTAGCCCGAGCGGCGGCCTTTGCTTTTGTGGTCTCCTTGTCTGTTTTCCGCCTGGCTAAACCTAGGAAAAGTCCGGAGCAACCCGGGGGCCCCGGCTCGGCCAATGCGTGTCTGCCATCTCCGCGTTCAACCGCAGCGGGGAAAAAAAGGAGAAAAACCCTCTGACAAGGGTTATCTTCATTGCTAATGAAAAGTGAAGGTGGAGGGGGCAGGACGATGCCAGCCGGCATCGCTCAGCCGCTGCCCCGCTCCGCGTCCCCCCTCGCTCCCACGGGAACGGGCAACGGATCCGGGCTGTGCTGGGTGGCTCCGGCACGGAAACGGGGGCGGGGGGAAGCACCAAAACTCCCTGCAAGCCCTGCCGCTTGCACCCGTGCCCTGCGCGTCTCCGAGCCCCGTGGCGCAGGGTGGGGGCCGTGGCCACCCGGCATCGCGGCGCCGGATCGGGACGTTCGCTTCGGCCTCTGCCGCTCGCGTCCAGGCCATTACCGAAGTCGCTCCCTGCTTTCTTTACCGCTCGCCTCCGGAGGTGCGGTAATGCCTTCTCCAGCAGGGAGGAGGTGATTAGGAGACCCGCTCCCGCCGCGAGTCTAGATTAGGTTGGGATGGAGCGCGGCGGAGGCGAGCCGCTGCTCGGGAGCCGGCCAGGGCCGTTTCCTTAGCTGCAAAGGGCAGATGCTGGAGAAGACGGCAAACGTCCTGTACCCTTCCAGGAGCCCCTTCCCCGCTCACAGGGTCCCGTCCGCAGCTCCGCAGCTGCCCTGCTTTCTGGCGAGCTTTTTCCACCTTTTCCGGCTCGCGGGAGCCTCCGCGCCGCGGCTCCCGTAAATGCCCTCTCCATCTTGCTCTGATCATTAGCCGGGAGCACGCCGCTCGCAGCGCTGCTGTAATGAAAGGCACTGAACTTCGGGATCTCAATTAATGACAGCAAATGCTCAGTATCCGAGGAAAAGGCTTTGCTCAAATTATATCGCAATAATACTGTGTGCGTCCGTGTGCTCCTCCGGAGCGGAGCAGGCATGCGCCATGTATCTCAATTTTGCTGCGCTCTCATGTCATTAGCTCGAAGCGTACATCTCTTTCCTGCCCGATGCACAGAGTCATTCCTAATTCCCGGGCTCCTCAGCCGTCTCGCAGAACAAAATCGAACCCTAATGCTGCACGGCACTCCACCTCCGTCTGATAAATAAATCCCAGCTCTTAATGAATTAGACCGAGTCATTATAATTAATAAACAGATGCGAGCGCCTGCTCGTTTGGTTGCTAACTCCGCTGTTCGCAAAGCTGTCGCTGCAGCAGCTGAGAGCTGCCCACCCAGGACCGGTCCCTCCGCAGCGCCCGGGGAGCCGCCGCTGTCCCCGCGGGGACGAAGGCCGGGGCTGGCACGTGGACGGCGGCAGCGGTGGCTTCGGAGCCCCCCAGGCTGCCGCGTTTGGAGACAAGGGTTGGTGTCCAGCCCCTCTCCGACCACCGGTGGAAACGCTTGGTAGAAACCACGGGCACGATGGGGAGAAATGGCTGCAAGGAGGGATGTGGCGTTTCCATCCCTGTCCCTCCGGGGCAGAAATGACCCCGCAGAGCGGACGGAGGTGGAGGATCAGGCCAGGGCTGGGTGTCGCGGGAGAAAGGGAGCATCGTGGCACCAGGCGGGTTACGGAGGGTGACGCCTGCGCGTCCCCACCGCCGCCCCACCACCCCTGCCAGGCCCGCGGCGGGGGACGGGGCTGCCGGGGGGACACATCCAGCAGACGAGGTTCTTCCACCCGTATCTACGTCAACGCGGGCGCCGGGGGACCGGCGTGTGCTGCAGACGCCTCCGTGGATGCGGATGCTGCCTTCCCATCCCGCCCGGCCGGCAGCACTCCGATAAACCCAGTCCACGCGTTACGGCATCAATTTCCTCTCTATTAATTTTGGTCTCTTAAGATTTATCATCGTCTTTCATCAGCAGATCAAAAGCAATTGGCAAAGTCTCAAATAACCTTTTAATTCCGAGCCGGGAGCCAAGATGCAGCCGGCGGAGCGGCGTCCTCGGGGTGGCACCGCCGGGCTCGCGTCCCCCACGGCTGCACTGGGGAGAAGGGGCAGGACGGCACCCGCAAGCGGAGGCGCCCGTGGCTGATTTTTCATTGCAAAAGCATCTCATTTGTTCAAACTGAGATTTTTCCACTGCACAGAGCTGGTTTCACCATGTTTCTTGAATTGCACGCTTTGTTTCGATGGACAAAACCAGTCTGCAACGACTGAAACTCCCTTTCTGGCGCCGGCAAAGCAAAGCTCCCCTCCTCAAGGGCTTGCATTGAAAACGGATTAACGTGCAAAGCTGCATCCAAGGCAGGAACGTCACAAAAGCAGCAGATAGCCGATATCGCCGACCTGCCGTGCGCTGCCCTTTCCACCCTCCGGGCTCGGCGAGCTCCCTCCACGGCTCGCAGCGGGACCGGCCACGCCGGCACGTTCCCTTTGCCGGCGGCACTCGCGACCTCGGCGAACGCGGTGCTTTTATAGACCCACCCGCCCTTGCACGCAGGCAAGACAGCAGGAAGGGTCAGTGTCCAGCTCCGCTTGGGGTAAGCGGCTGCAAAAGGAAGATAATGGAAAAATTGGGTTTTTTTCCCCCTCCTGTCTGTGCAGACAAGTTGCTTTGCCAATGGTCTGCTCTGTCCCAGGTCGGTGATGGAGATCTGACCGCACATGTAGCACCCACCTCGCATTCGAACATCTGCCCTGCTCCATTGCCCAAAAACTAAGCATCCTGCCCAAACCCCGTGCAGATGCTGCGGGCTCTGCCAGCCCCCTCGGCCAGCCGGCACCTGCGAGGTCCCGGGGACAGGGAAAACCTTGTCCCGTCCCTGCTGGTGCTGCGGGAGCTGCCGCTTTCCCAGCTGCAAGGCGCCGTTTTGCCAAAACTGGTGTTTTGCCCTCGGGGCGCACGCGGAGCCGTTTCCTCCAGGCGAGAGGAGCAGCCAGGCGAGGGTGCTTGACGCCGGGGCCGATTAGCGATCCGGCTCCGTGGTGGCACCCGCAGCCTCCCCTGCGTGCACACGTGTGGCACGGTGACTCCCGAGCCGGGAGAATGAAACCGGGTGGCAAGGAGGCAGCAGGCCCGCGGGGAGGGAGCCCCGGGGGAGCATCGCTGCTGCGGCCGGGCACGGCCGCCCGCGGGCTCAGATCGGCCCTTAGCTCTGTAAGTACGTGCGTGGTTTTGCTGCCACAAAAAAGAGGCATTAAGAAGTTGAGTCCAAATTTAGAGGGGAAACGAAACAGGGGTTTTGAGCAAACACCTCATCTGTGCCTCATCTTCCTGGGGAGCAAAGTATCACGTCATTTTTCCTCCTCCTCCTTAGAAATAAAAGCAAATAGGCAGCAAAGGCGAGGGGAGTTAGTGCGTGATTTAGTGACCTGCTGGTCCCACGTTGCAGGGAGGGAGGCGGAGATGGGGGCAGAGCCCTGAAGGCAGAGCAGAAAAAGACATTTATGAACTGCAGAGGTTGCATCCCACGTTGGCATTTAAGAACCGTCCGGCTGCGGGTGCCGGAGCGACCTGGGCTGGGGAGAGCCGCCCCGCGCAAACGGCTCCCGCGGGGGGGAAAGGGGAGGCAAGGGGTGCAACCCCCCGAAAGGGTCTGCTGGGAAACGCGCACAAGGGAGCCACAGGCCAAATCTTCAGGTTTCCAGAACCAAGTCTGTAAAGGACCATTTTAGCATGGCGCAATAAGGGATTTGCACCATAAAAAAGGAAGCGATGGTGTCGGAGGGAGAGCGGCCCTGCGGCGGGGGGCAGGTTGCAGCCTTTCGCCCGGGGCTGGGACGGGTCCTGTTGTGCTGCAGCAGCCCAAAGGGGCAGAAGGAGCTCGGAGAGGCCAAAGCGAGGGGTGAGGCATCCAGCTGCGGGGCGGCTTTCTCCCAGAACGACTGTCCTGGCCGGTAAAAACGCCCTCTGCAAGCTGCACCAGATGCCTTCAGCTATTTGTAGGGGCTGGGGAAAAAAATAAAAAAAAGTGCAGAAGCAGAGGAAGAAGAATTCAATATTTCTATTTGTTCTTATCCAAATAAATTGAGATGTATTTGTGGAAGTGTCAGAGAAGCCCGCAGGAACGAAACTATAAAATAACACAGCTGCTTCATGAGTCTATGACAGACAGCGTAGATTAATGTACTGGCGTTTTTATGGTCTGTTAACAACTGATAGGGGTTTTAAATATATTATCTCCCATTGTATTGTCTGTCATTTTAAAAACTGTTCGTGTCTATTGTGTTTGCTTTTAAGAGGTGCTTACGGAACAATCAGGCAGTCGCTTCCCGATCTCGCCGCCTCTTCCCGGCCGCAGATACATCATTGTCTCTGCCGCTCTTTTTTCCCTAGATAGGTTTTCCCCAACACTTTCATGGACAATTTATTCCAAAACCTATCGAAACCCCCCTCATGTTCCTTAATTCCAGGAGCTTTAAGAAGCTTTTCTGCCTTTGCACTCGGTTATCTCGGAGAAGCGAGAGCAGCTGCGGCTGGAGCCGGCCCCGGCCGCGGCGGGGAGGAGAGGACCCGAAGGGCCTGGACCGGGCACTGAGCTGCGGTGACGGCCCTCGGGAAGCCTCGCAGGACGTTGAGATGTTGTGGAAACCTCGCAGCATCTCCTGGGGTTTGGTGGCAGAACGGGCGGCTTTGGGGCTCCTCCCGCCCTGGGGAAGCTCAGGGATGAGGCGGGAGCGGGAGGAGGCTTTCGAGCGGCATCCCGGCGCGGTCCCGGCTCCGGCCACCGCGTCCCCCGGTGCGGGAGACGACATGAGATCGGTTACTCCAGGAGGCTTCGGAGCAGATGTCGCTGGGAGGAAACATCTGGACGATGTCGCTGGCATCTGGCACGGAGCCGCGCTCCCAGCCGGGGACGGGCAGAGCGAGCCGCCGGGCGCGGGGGGGGAAGGTGCGCGGTCCCCGTGCCGAGAGGTGCCTAGCGCGTCCCGCTCCCGGCTGGCTTCCCCCCGCCGGGGGTGCTGAGGGGTCTGTGCAACTTTCTCGGAAGGCTTCGGTTGCTCTGACCCGGGTTACATCAGGTGGCGAGAACAAAGACGCCCTTTCGATGCTGCGCCGCGGCGCTGGAGACGATGAAAGGAGAGGAACCTCGGCACGGATGAAAGACGCCTTCCCTCGGCTTCCCTGCGCCGCCGGCGAGGAGAACGGAGGCGGAGAAGCGGCACGACGGTGAAACAGAGTAAAGGGGGCCCGGCGCTGCCGTACCGGGATAACGCCCTGTGCCTGGAGGCCACACCGTTCCCACCTGCACGTGCCGCTGCTGAGGCTGACGTTGCTCCTGATGCATCGGGGAAACACCAGCCCTGGCTCCACCTTGGTCATCGCCGATGGGTCAAAGCCCCCGGCTCAGCCGCGGCCAGACCCTCCGGCAGGATCCGGCCCCCGCTCCGAGGCTCCTGGGCCACCTGCGAGGCCGGAGCAGGAGCAGCAGGGATTCAACCTGGGGAGCCGCGGCAGGTTGCTCTGAAAGAGCCCCGGAAAGCCAAAGAGGCCGTCGTGAAACCTGGCCGGGATGGAAAGCGACGGGCGTCCGCGGGAAGGGCACCGCGGGGAGCTGCGGCCGGGCTCCTGCAGGAGCTGCATCTGCAGAAATGCTGAAGGATCTCAGAGATTTAATCAAGTATATTCAAGTGCCTTCAACCCCGCTTTGGTGATGCGAATGCAGCGAGCTCGCGTTGAATCGAGGGCGTCCGCGGAGGGGAAGGCCGCGCGGCGCGGCAGCCAAGCCGGCACAGACGCCCGGCGTCCGTCTGTCTGCAGGGGAGGCTGGTTGTGGCTGATGCACTCGGCAGATTTTGGGCGGCTCTTTGATGACCTGAGCTGGGCAGCGGCCCAGGCCACCAGCACGCATCCCTTCCCCACTGTCATGGCTGTTTCTCCCCTCCCAGCTTTGACGCCGGGCTTGGGGACCTCCCTTGGGGACGGGCACAGGTAATTGCGACGGGAAGGTGATCCTGGTGCGTGCTGCAAATGCTGCAAATGCTCCAGGCGATTTGAAGCATGAAGCCGCATACGTTTGCCGAGATCGGTGCTCCCAGTCCGCTTGGGCTCGCTCAGGCGGTTTCCCCTGTTTATCCCCTCTGTCTCTAGGTGCTTTCGAGCACTGGGGGCTTCGCGAAGGAAAAATCATCGCAAAAAGCTTTCGGCAGCCTCATTCATTCATGCACAAAACCCTCGGTGCTGGTCGGAGCGCGGGGTTGGGTGAGGCGGGACGGTGCCGGGAGCGTGTCCCAGCCCGCGTTTCCAGGCGGGACGGACGGTGTCTTGCCCCCGCGCGGGCACACGCACCGTTCCCATTGACAAAACCGGGGACGGGGCCGTGGGAAACCGCTGAATGGGGAATCGATGGAGGCCAATATTAATTAACAGCCTCTGCGGCGGGGGCCGGCGCTTGAATGAAGCTCGTCTGCACGGGGATTCGCCTCCGCTTCGGATGCCTCCGTCCGCTTTTCACTGCCCTTCCCTCCCGCGGCCCCGCTTCGCCCCGGGAGAGCCGGCCGCGCTTCTCCCGCGGGCCCCGGCGCAAGGTCAGAGCGGCCGCGCTTTCCACCGGGACGGCCTCCGGGGAGTAAACAATAATTAACCTTAAATTAAAGCCGGTTGTAAGCTTTGATTACCCGCCTGGTGCCGCCGTGTGCCAAAGCCCGTTTTGTTTCTGGTTTCCTTGGAGATGGCGCCCGGCTCCGGGGGTGGGAAGCGGGTTGAAAAGCAGCTCTTCGGCGAGCTTGCGAATCACCGGCCGCGGTTCATCGCGGAGAGCTGCAGAGGGGCTGCAGACGCTTTCGGGGTGCAGCCTGGCCCCGGCCCCCTCCGCCGCCTCCCCTACCCCCAGCCGGGAAATTCGGGTGCCCGATGCTGCTTTCTGCTCTGTTTTCCCCGTACCGGCTTTGCCGCTGCTGATGCCTCCCCGTAAATGGGGAAAGAGCCCCGTTTGCATCGCGGCTGAAAGCAGCCGCGGTTTTTGCATCGGGCCGTACGGCGAGGGGGAGGCGGTGGGGCCGGGCGGCGTGCGGGGAAGGGGGCCGCGGCCGGAGGAGCCGCCGCGCGGGGTTGCGGGATGCGGCCTCGCCGCAGCACCCCGAATCCATGCAAATCCGGAGGGTCCCCGCTGCTCCCGGCGCAGACTGGGAGGACAGGAGGGACAGGGGACGGTTAACGGGGTGGGAAACCTCTGCGAGGTGCCAGCGTTCAGGGGCTGCGGGCCTAAAAACGGGCAGTTTTAGCCCATCTTCCCATGCAAGGACCAAGGACTGCACTGGCACCCGGAGGGAGCTTCCAACCAGAATATTTCCCTTCCCGAATCGCAGGCAGCCCCGTCCGTCCTTCGCATCTCGAGTTTCCCCCCCATAAACAAGCAGAAGGTGCCTGTGAATAATTAGTTTTTAAGACCCTTAATATTTTATAGACGGTTGTAACGAGCCAATGTGCTGTTTTGTTTAGCTGTTTGTGTGTTGTGAAGTCAGGAGGCTGCGAACAAGATACTTTGATTTAATATGTTGCCCTCAGAAATATCTTTTAATAAATAAAGAAGCGTAGCTCTTCTCTGGAGAGCCAGAGTTTGGTTAAGCTGGATAGCTGGTGATGGTGGTGGTGGTGGTGGTGATGGTGGTGGTGACGATGATGATGGTGCTAATGGTGATGGCGGTGATGGTAATGGTGGTGGTGATGATGATGATGGTGGTGATGTTTGTAATGGCGATGGCAGTGACGATGATGATGGTGGTGGTGGTGATGATGATGATGGTGATGGCAGCGGTGGTGGTGGTGATGTCTTTCAGTAGCATCTTCTCTGTCCCCCTCCTTCGCATGCCCCAAACTGAAGCAGTTACTTGTTTCAAGGCGATGCTAACGAGGTGCAACACAACGTCGGGGCGTAGCTGCCCCCGTGGCCACGTCTGGGGAAGGATGGCTTCAATGCGGGGAGAAAACCACCGCAGACAAGCAGGTTCCTTCCTCCGTGATTTAGAGGAGTCAGGGAGGCTGGCCCACCTCCAGCAGCGAGAGGAGCAGCAGCCCCATCTCCTCTTGAATTATATTCCGCCTTTATAAAAAAAAAGCCTCTTTCTCTCCCCAGGACGACCGCTGAGAGGTGATCATTTTTCCTTGAGAAACTGAGGCTCCCTTTCGAAACTTATGGAGAAATAAGGTCATTTGTCAATTCAAGTCATTCTCTTCCATACATAAAAAACATGGCGAGTGCAGCTTTTGCAAAATCTAAATTGAAAGTAAATAGCAAGCGGGCAGTTCTTGGTGATAAAACCTCCCATTCTGTAGATTTCTGGTACAATATTTATTTTATCCTCTTTATAACTACAAGGGCTGTCTCTGTGTGTTATTAAAGTAATGCATTTGCTTAACCTGCACTTAAATTCCCTCCCAACCTTCCCTGATTGTACATCTCGCTGCTACATGTTCCCAGCCTGCTGGTCTCAGCTGGACAATTATATTAACTGCTTCTATTTGCAATTACTATGAATCATAAAGCAAGTCTGAATGGATTGTTTTTCTTTATTGAAAATGTTTAAACTTAATGCATCGCAAATGTCACAGCCGCGGGGCTGCCGCTCGGCTCTCCGGGAAGCGACGGGCCGCGGGCAGCCGAGGAGGAGGAGGGCGCATTGCAGACAAAGTTGGCAATTTCCTCCCCGCTTCCCCAAAACAGTGCGTGAAAGGAGCGGCCCCGGTATTTCCCTGCGTGAAACCGGGCGGATGGAGGACTGGAGCCCCCCCGCCCAAACACCCGCTGCCTGCAGGTGTGAGCGCTGAGCTAGGCTTGCCCCGGGGACTTGAGCCTGGCCTTGGCCCAGGGCTCTGCTGCTGCTGGCCTGGGCCGCCTGCACGGTGTTAGATTGGGCTGCAGAGGGTTTTTTGGGGTGTTGGACTGGGCTGGAGAGGTTTTTTGGGATGTTGGACTGGGCTGCAGAGGTTTTCTCGTGGGACGTCTGGAAGGCGACTGCAGCACCCACGAGGTTACCGGCTGCAGCTGGGGGAGGAGGCCAGTCCCGCCGCTCCGCACTGGTTTTTGCAGGTGTTCCCAGCCCCTGGCAAGCTCGCTTTGGGCTTTGCTCCACCACGAAGTGGTGGGATTGGGTTCGGGAGGTCTCCGAAGCGCTTGAGGTCCCGGCTATCTTCGGCATCTCCGCTGAGCCTGCCAGTGCGGAGACAGGTAAGTACCGAGGGGGATGATGGATTTTGTCCAGCAGGAATTGGATTACGTCCCACAAAGCAATCTCATTCGGGCAACTCATCTTGCAGCTTTCAGCTGCGCTGTTTTTTCTAAGCCTGGCCAGGACAAATTCTCCTTGTGCCGCGGTCCAAGCTGGCTGATGTCACTGGGTTACCCTGGTCCAGCCGGTATGAGAAAAAAAGTCACCTAGGACCATGGAAAACTGCCAAGCGGCGGAAAAAGGGCCTTTCTGGTTACGGCGGGGCGGGGAGAGGCGCGGGGCGGGTGCTCGCTGGTCTCCCGCCTGCTCTGCCATGAGCTGGGAGCAGCTCCAAGCTGCAGGCTGGCCATGGGAGAGGTGGTTCGGGATGAAACAGGGCTGGATGAAAGCCAAGGTGAATCCAATTTTCCTTCCACCCCTTGAGAAAGAAATCGGCGGAGTTACGCTCCGATCCGACTCCGGTTCAGCTCAAACCGCTCCCTCCGCTTTCGTTTCAGCATCGTCAAAACCTCCTTAATAAGATTTGTATCTCCGACGCGCTCGTTTTGGGCACGTTGCTAACGCACCCGCAACGGCAACACCCTCCATCCCATAACAGCTGCATTTTTGAAGAATTACACACTTTTCGTTGTTTGTTTTTAAACGACTTTTCGGGTCCGGGCAGGGCCGGATAACGGTACAGATGAGATCAATAGCACGCAGAACCGACAGAAAATTACCCAGGCTGAGCAAACTTCACGCATGGCTTCCTGCCGCGGCTGTACATCAAACGCGAACGCGTAGAGATGCCGCTCGGGAGAGCCCCGACGCACATTGCTGCTGCTGCTTGAAATAAGGTGGTTATTAAAAGGGTTACAGATGAGGCAGCTCTTATCTTTCCGGGCGGTTTTGTTTCCTCGTATGTTCTCGTTACGTTCCCGACCGGTCGCGTTTTGTATCCAGAGCTCGTCTTTCCCCAGAAAGTCCTGGAAGAAATCGCTGCTCCCCGCTGCACCCGTTTTGCCCCTGGTGCCGGCACACGAGGCCGGGGGGGTTTAGCACAGGGGTTCGCCCCAAAAAGGCAGCCGAGCTGCCGTCTCCTCCCTGCAGCCGCCCCGGACCCCCCCCTTCTCCCTCCGAGCGACGATGGGGGGCTCAGCCTGCAAAGGCAATTAAAAAATAATAATTGCGGTAGCGAAAGAAAAAGCATACAAAGTGAGGCTAATTTTATGAGAAACCAGGCTTTACTACAGCCGTGCGGCAGTAAAACCGAGAGCAATTAGACCACAAGGGCATTTACTGCATTTTCACAAGGCTCCGTGGGAATTATTTACTTTTTTCCTTTTCTGGGGTTTTGGGGCAAAGGGGATTTTTCCCTCCCCCCCCAGCGCTAGCAGAGCTTCGGCCCAGGCGCTGGCTCCTGAAAGCTGTGTCTGCAAACGCCGACGTATTTCGTAAAGGAAAATCCCCAGCAATTCGGAGCCCAGGGCTGAGTCCCGGCGGAGACGTGCTCGCGGCCCCGGCAGCTCCGACTCCGGTCTCCGGATGCCCCGGCTGCACCTCCCGGCGTCTCGCCCCGTTTTGTGGATGATTTCCTGGCTCCTAACGAGGAGGAAGCTGCGGTGGGAAGAGCCCGGAGCCGGGATTTATCCTGCTCCCGTTTGCGTTGGATGAGGAAGCATCGACAGTCGTGGCGTGTCACCGGGCAGCTGAATCACAACGCGCCGTTTCGGCTGCCTGACTGGCTGGCTGGATTTTAGAGGCAATTAAGGAATGGTGAAGAGTGCTCTTTAATTTTTTTATGTTTTCCCTGTGCAAACTTCCACGGCATAAATCAATCGCCGGTGCTCGAAGCTCCCGCCGCCTCCCAGGGATCCCCCGCCGGCCCGGGGCCGCGCTGGGAGCCCGGGGATAAATACGGCGATGCAAAATGTCGATTCGCCGGGACGTTTTGGCAAATGGTCCTTCAGGGCCTTTTCCCGGCCCCGTTTCAATCCCGGGAAAGGAGCTGGTGACCCCCCGTCCTCGGCCCGAGGAGGGCAGCGGCGACGGCATGCGCCCAGCTTTGCTCCCCTAATCGCTTTGGGCCAAAATGCACCAAAAACGGGGCTGTGCAGAGAGGAGCAGCGCCCGGATGCCCGACCGGATCGGGAAGGGGAGAGTCCCGGCGGCTTTCGCAAGCCGGGTTTGCAGGCCTGAACGGCCCCGGCGGCTTCGCCCGGCTCCTCCGGGGTCGGGATCCTCCGGCGGAGAGACGGAGCCGCAGCCGGCACAGCGCTGCATCGCCGCGCGATTTCCGGGATGCTCCCGCGCCCATGCAATACCTGCTTTTAAATTCAATTAGCTCTGACTCAGTGGTGTTGCCTGCATACATTACCGCAGCGTGAGACAGGCAGTGCTATTCTTTACAGCCAGAAAAAAAAAAAAAAAAGAAAAAAAAAGCTATTTGGAGATTTCCCTAAATGCATTTTAATTCCCTCACTATGTCACGGCCGGGGCTTCCCCCGCTGCAGGTAGTGCCCGGCCGCCGCGCGGCTCCCGAGGGGCCAACCGGGGCCCTAATTCCCAATTTTTTCCCCCATTTTGGGCTTCCTCGTTGCCACGAGCCCGGAGGCGACGCGGGAGCTGCCGGCAGGGCACGGTGCAGCCGGAACCGCTCCTGCCTCAGCGCCTACCTGTTTATTAAATTTTTATACGGCATCAGAGAGAGAGAGGCTATTTGAGAGCTAAATTAATTAACGCTTGTAAAACACTCGGAGATCCGCGGATGAAAGGCGCAATAGAAACGCAATTTATTCTACAATTATTGAGACAGCCCTGAATGACGACCAGGCTCCCGCCGGCGCGGGGCGTTTGGCTAGGATTGAATCCGGGGCCGTGCCGGTGCCTCGCGCCAGGAGACGCCGGGAAAGGGGCCGCGGTGGGAAACGGGTGATTTACGGCCTGAGTCGATCCCTCTCCTCCGCCGGAGCGCGTGAAAGGCACGAGAGGAGTCCGAGGCAGCTCCCTATTCCCATAACGCATCTGCTTTAGTCCCCGATTTTTTAAAATCAAATGATTTTTGCATCAGTCTTCTGATGCCCCGGTCCTGCCCAAGGATTTTTTTTTTCTCCCAATTGGGGATCGGCAGCGCGGTGCCAGGTTTTCTCTTGAATAAAGTTTTTTTTCTCTAAATGACAGGGGTCTAAATGACACTCGGTTCAGCCGCTGCGCCGTACACTTCACAGTTGTTCTTGCAAAAAAGCTGCCAAGTTTCCAGAGGTGTTTTTATTCTTGCTATTGCTTTATTTTTAAATCGCCTTTTTTTAAAAAAAATACAGCAGACTAACTTCATTCTCAGGGCAAAAAGGGAACGCGCAAATGAAAATTGAGCTAAAAAAAAAAGCCTCAGTAGGAACCCGGTGAAAATGCACGGACACTCGGGGTGTCCCCGGCTCTGGGCCGGGTGTTGCTGCCGTTACAGCGGCGTCAGCCCGAAGGAAGCCGGTGACGCGCCGAGGGCAGCCGAGCCCGTGTCCGAGACCGCCACCGAGGGCAGAATCCGGCCTCGAATCCTCCCGGCATGTCGGGGATATGGTGATTTCAAGGTGCCGGAGCGCCGGGTAGCCGGGGCGTGCCGGGGCCCCGCGGCGCCGGAGGATGCTCCTCGGGCCGGGCGGTCCAAGAAGCCGGGAAAAGCGGAGACTGAGCAAATATCCCGTGGAGCGAGGTGCCGGGGAAAGAGGCGAGGACACGAGAGGGTGACAGAGGGCAGCGGGATGGGGTTTCCCAGCGTCATTTCAGGCTCTGATGAGAGAATCTTTTTCTTCTCCATCATCTTTTTTAAGCCGCCTGTAGCCACGGAGCTCCGACACGTTTCTGCCGCTTTGATTTCCGAAGGCGTCTGTAGCAGCTCAGTTTTCACTCGGAATTCAGGGCAGAAACGCTGCCTTCCCGACACCTTTATGTATTTATCCCTTTGGCTGGCGCCTTTGATTCCGCAAAGTGCAATTAGCACGTGGCGGGCCGGCGGCTCGGCTTCCCGCCGCCGAGGCCCCGGAGCAAACGGAAAGCGGCGATTTAACGAAACGCAGCGTTTCCTTTCGCTGTCTCCCTGTGATGTATTCCCAGCGACATACACCGGAGCCAGCGCGCGGGCTCCCGCACGCCGGAGTATATAATAATAACCGTGTCCTTGCCATCCTGAGCCCTCCACGCGCGATGTAAAGCGAAAGCAAACAGTGCCGAGCGCAGACTCATGCAATCGCAGCCTGGTTTGAGGAGATGTTTCTTGGACTCCAGAGCTGCGGATGGGCAGGTTTCCACTGGCCGTGAGCTCCGGTTCTGCGTCGCTTCGTTTACCGGGGCCTTGTCCTGCCTGGAGCCCTGTACTGCGCATCGATAAAGCTAACGCGTGGATAATGCAGCTCGCAGGAAGCGTTTGTGGTCCCTGGCTTGGGGGTGGGAAGCTGGGCAGCGAGCAGCCCTGGGGCCGCTTTCTCCGGCATGCAGCGAGCCGGCCGCGCTCCCGCGCCCGCAGCTCCGAACCGCGGCGGGAGGCAGGGGGGGGCCGAGCGGGCAGCGAGCGCAGGGGCGGCGTGCCGGAGACCTTCCCTTGCCGGGTCGCCCTCCGCCGCTTGCTCCGACTCGCAGGTTTGGGATCGGGACGGGATTTTCCCCACGTCCATCTGGCAGGAACTGCGGCAATTTTTGCTTTCCTCCGTATCACGGCGTGGAAAACATCTGGGCCCATCAATTATCCATGAGCGCATGAGATGCGAGCGTCAGCAACGCCTCGGGCTGCCCGAGCCCCGGGACGGGTCCCCGGGGGACCACGCGCGGCCCCGGGCTGCCTGGGGGGCTGCCGTGGCGGTGGGCCAGCCGGAGCGGCTGGATGGGGCTCGCGGGGCTGGTCAGAGTACGGGGGGGAGATAACCCCGAGGACCAAAGTCACCAAGTCTAACTGGGGTTAGTGGGCTCTTCCCTGCGGCGGTGGTGTGACCTGATGGCTGTCAGGACCCGGAGGCACTAACTGGCTGTCAATTAGTCAATTAGTCAATTAGCAGCCTCACCTGGGACCCCCACCCACCAGCCAGCAGCTCCATTTAAGCTCAGGCCGGGGCAGTGCTCCCTTCCCTGTCTTCTCTGCAGACCTTGGACCTGTGTTGTAGCCTTGTCTCCAGCCCCAGCCCCAGCCTGGACAGAGCCCGGGAGCCCTGTGCCTCGCCTGGGGCTGCTGGAGGAGCTGGTTGTCACCACCGTGCTCAGGTACCGTGGGGATGTGCCCTGCTGGGGGGGGACACTGCCCATGCTGGGCTTGCCCTTGGCTCCTGGCTTGTCCCCATGTGGGGTGGCACCTTGGAGGCAGCTGTGTCCCCATGTGGGGTGGCACCTTGGAGGCAGCTGTGTCCCCACCCATGGACCCCGATGTGCTGGGGAAGGGTGGCCCGGCCAAGCCGTGTGTCCCTGCAGGGCTGGGGCTGGCAAATGGGGTGAATTTGGGCTGGAGCTGCAGGAGCCTCCTGGGCTGGTTTGCGGGGTCCTGGCTCTGTTTGCAAGTGTTGCGGCTGTAATGAAGCTGCTGTAAAGGGGACGTGGCAGACCGTGGGGCGGCTGAGCTGCCTCCCTCGGCGGGGAGGATGGGTGTCTTTGATTGCCTCTTCTAGCTGCTTCTGTGCAAACAGGGACATGTTTTAAAGCCTCTGCTCTATCACCGTGAATTTGATCTGATGCAAGATACTTGTCTGTCTCCCCAGTCTGATTTTCAGCAAATTCTGTCCTGAACTTGGGATAAATTAGTTCTAATATTCCCAGGTCCCCTCTTTGGGCTCCCTGCACCCCTGAAGCGAGCGCTGGCCTGGTCCGTCACAGCGCTCTTATTTTAGCCCTTGCCTAGCTCACTGTTTGACAAGCGCTGGCACGCAGGCAAAACCAGCAACGAGCTAAAATTTCCAAATCATCACTTAGAATAAAATGCAACTTATTGGAAAATGTCAACATGGCTGTTTTGACAGACTTCTTTCTTCTGAGCAGGAGACTTGTCAAAGCCAGCCCCCTCCCTGCAAATGCATCTTGTTCTCTTCTCCAAACGGAAGCAGTGCTTCGTCACGCCTCCTGCCCAGGCCTTGCCACCTTTGCTCAGCCCTCTTGTGCTCAAACTTTTCCCCTTCCAGGAGCCAAAAATTAAATTTTAAATGACAATGTGGTGCTCTGAAAGGAACCTCCCTTGCATGCTGGCAGGGAAGAAGGCTGGGCTGAGCCCCTGGAGTCTCCTAACCGAAGGAGAGGAGCCTGCTTGTGCAAGGTGGAGATCTACTGTTGCTTTCTAGCCTGCCGCTTTCATCTCCTGGCTATTCCCTCCCCTGCTGCCTGCCCCCTTCCATGCCAGCCGCCTCCTTTTAATTACGTTGTAGAAAAGTCTCACAACTCAGCGATTCAAGGTGGCATTTGAGAGAAATGATTCCCTTTAGCATAGCTGACAGCTAATTTGTGTAAAGTTTAATTACAGCTAGCATTAATTAACTGGCAGTGTGTTGCAATACTAAAGCAAGACCATCTGTTCTTAAAACCACCTCCCCCAGATTTCAGCCCTAATAATTTGGCTGCTGAGGAGGTTGCTCCGGCGGGCAAAGGGCAACTGCAGCCATTGCGGGAGGGTTTCGTCCGTCCTCGGTGATGGAGGGCCCAGCGCGCAGGGTCAACCACCGCTTCCTCCAGCTGCTGCCACGGAGGGATGGGTGCTGGAGGATGTGGGTCTGTTGTG
This sequence comes from Dromaius novaehollandiae, assembly GCF_036370855.1. Lineage (NCBI taxonomy): Eukaryota > Metazoa > Chordata > Aves > Casuariiformes > Dromaiidae > Dromaius > Dromaius novaehollandiae. The sequence goes on along the minus strand of NC_088122.1, from coordinate 2,957,422 downwards.
CCTCCGGGGCCCCTGCGCCCTCCCAGGGAGGCTTCTCTGCAATATCGTCTCCTATTTCACCTATTTATGGGGAGGGTTAGCTCTTACTTTCCTGCTGTACCGCTCTGGAGCGGGGTTTAGCCGTTAGGCTGGCCATGGCAGTGCTGTTCCGGGGCCCTGCACGCTGTGATAAGAGCACTTTGGTTTTACTGCGCAGGGGTGTATTGGCCAGGTGGGACACGAGACAGGCTGCACAGGCGATGTTTGCTGCACTGCTGCAGCCCGTGCTCGTGCAGGACTGGTCTACGCCGGCACTGGCAAAGCTGCACCAGCTTCCTCGCTTCTGGATGGGTAAAGCTGGTAACTCCCAGCCTGAAAGGAGGACTTGGATGTCCACGTGCGAGGGCCTGGTCCCTGTGCTGTGTCCCTAAGGCAGGTTTGCAGTTGTTCCCGGCTTCAGTCTCTGTTCACCCGCTGTGCAAAGACGTGGATGTCTGAAGGGGTTGCATCAGCGTGTAGCCAGCAAGAAACTCTCCTCGGTTGCTCCAGAGAGCTAAGGAGCTTGTTTTGGCCTCGTCTGCTGTCTGGAGGCGTAGCTGGTGCCAGGAGGCTGGGCGCACGCTAATGAGAGGCTGCAGCAGATCGGTCGGGGTCCTCCAGCCAGCCCAGAGACCACCCGGGCGAAGCAGAGACGGGGCAAAGCTACTGCAACCAAATGCCCCAGAGCTCTGCCCTTGGTAAATCCCGCCTAACCTCAGCACAGCTGCTTTGATCTCACCATGTAAATCCAGATGAAAACAAATACGTACCCAGCAAGAGACGAGCTCGTCCTCCAGGCGCTCGGCCAAGCCTTCGGCTCGAGGGCTTTGAGCCGAGCTCCCAGCTGCTGGTGGGAGGAATTCCTCTGGTCAGGCTGCAGCTCCCAGCCTGTCTCAGCTGCTGGGCTTCAGGGCTGAACAGAGCCTCTGCTTCTCCCCCCCAGTCCCCCCGACTTGGAGGTAACAGCCCTGATCTCAGCCCGTGGCTGGGGTCCAGGCTCTGCTGCCCTGGGGAGCGGAGCTCTGCCTTCGTGCGGGCTCAGCAATCGGACGGGGGTTTTGCCTGGGACCAAGCCCCTCGCGGGGACGTTCAAAGAGCTGGCGAGGGCTTTCAGCAGGGAGCTGCGGGGCTGGTGGCCTCGGAGGAGGCCAGCGTGCCGCGGGGAGGAGGACGGCTCGGGGACAGGCAGCAGCCCGGGAGCGGGGAGCGCCAGGCTCCCTCCCCTGCCCTGACGCGAGCTGCCTGCCGGAGCCCGCCTGAATGAAACCCGGCAGGATTCGGGGACTAAGCCCATGCTGGCAACCCAGACGAAATCCCAGCTCCGCCTGTCTGCTGCTTCCACCGAGCTCCTCGGGCACGGCTTGCTTCGGCCGCCGGGAGCCATGCCGTGTGTAACGTGCCCTGGCAGAGGCGGCTGCCACCCGCGTCGTGACCCGACTCGGGAAAGCATGAGCTAACCCTGGCCGTGGGGCAGAAATCCAGCCTCTGCTGATGCTGGGAATCCTGCACGGGCTCCTGGGTGGGAGCAAGGGAGAAATCCCGGCTCCCGGGAGCTGTCTACAGCTGTACGTCTAACACTTGATAACTCCCTCCTGTAACAGGAGCGGGAACCGTGGTCCCATGCCATCGTGTTACCCCGGGCCAGGGAGCTGGTGCCCGGCCGCCTGCAAGCTCCGAGCCTGCGGTGGAGGCAGAGTAAAATATTAGCTTAACCTGCCACAGCAGCTGTTAAACTCATTCATTTTACTGTGCAAGCACGCAGGCGGTGCTTGCAGCTCAGCTCAGAGCCCACTCCGAGCTCTGCTTTTTGCCCCGGGTGCATGGTGACAGCCCTCCGCTCCGGGCCTCGCTAGCAGGTGATGCTGCTGCTTAAGCCCCTTTGCCTCCAGCATCGATGGCTCCTGTCGGTGTCCCGTGGGCGCCTCTTGCTTACGAGCCTGCGACACGCTCCCTTCGAGCAACGCGGCTGCGCAGACTCGTTATGCTGACGTCTGGACAGAGATCAGCGCTGGGAGCCAGCACGCGTGCCGCACCGTGGGGATACCGCACAGAGCGGTTCCTCCGGGTGCAGCGGGCTGTGGGCAAGGGGACGGTGCTTCCCGGGCCCTACTGCTACTCCCTGCTCCAGGGGTCCAGCAAGGAAAGTCTCTCTCCATTGGGTCTCTTGCTGTCCCTGCCGAAGCAACAGGGATTGAGGGAAGACCTCAAGCAAACAAGTGTTAATTAAACAATGTTTGCTAGTGTGCAAGGTGTCTTTATGCAAAACAGCCCAGCAGAAGGTTGCGGTTCTACATCGAGTGCATCTTGTCATCGCTGCAGTAGGCTGCCGGCAGTGCTGGGTGTGCGGTGGAGCACATCTGCGAGGTGCTGGTGCCGGGACCGGTCCCTCGCGGTGCTCGGAGCCCTGGTCCGCCCGGGGGGGTGGGACCGCGGAGAGCCTGGCTGGCTCAGTAGCTCTGCTGGGTCTGGTGCCGAGGGGAAAAACGGGCAAGGTTGGCTGGGAAGCCCCCAAAGCTTGTCTTCTTTGGAGTGGCTGGTCCTGGGAAGCCCCCAAAGCTTGTCCTCTTTGGAGTGGCTGGTCCTGGGAAGCCCCCAAAGCTTGTCCTCTTTGGAGTGGCTGGTCCTGGGAAGCCCCCAAAGCTTGTCCTCTTTGAGGTGGCTGCTCCTGGCTGTGCCACCATCTCCTCCAGTGAGGCCTCCCAAGCCCCCACCTGCCTCCCTGTGAAATGGGGAGGGAGGGAAGGGACAGAAGCAGCCCCAGAGCAGTGTGGGCAGCATTCCTCACCTTTGCTGTTCCCAGTTAGCTTAATGAACTGGTTCATGTGATTTTGTTGCCCTCTGTTGGGTCCAGCCAGAACGGCTCAGCTGGTGCCACAGCCTCCACACTGCGTGGGGAAGAGGCTGGGGCTTTTCCCTGGCAGTTTGAGATGGAAGTGATATTTCCCTGGTTAATTGTCGGAGCTCCTTGGAGAGGGAGTTATTGCTCAGAGCTATTGTGAGCAAAGAGCCAGAGCTAATGCCAGACAGAGGTAATGAGCCTTGCTGTGGACTTCAGTGGAATTTGGATCAGACCATTTGCTGTCTCTAGGGATAAGTCGGTTCTGTGTTGCCTTACTGCTGGGCTGGAAGTGTGCCCAAGTTATTTGCAGAGAGGTCTGTGACTCTAAGGGACTTGTCTCAACTACTCCCTGCTGTTGCTGCCCCTTTCTACAGCCAGAAAAGTGCTTTGAGGTGGGAATGCCAAACAGAAGATGCTCCTCTGTGAGCATCCTGCATCTGCTAGTGAGGGCACTACAGCTGGAGCAAAGCTTGGAGTGCCCGGCCGGGTTTGCCAGGCTGTACGGACCTGCTAAGAGGGCTCTACAGTGTGACTGCCATGGCTTGGTGGCACTTCCCTGGAGAGAACAGAAATGCCCTGGGGACTGGGGAAGCGGTGCTACCCTGGGAGCAAAGGGACTATAATAAGCAGCATCCCCCTGCATGGTAAATGCACGGAACTTGAAATTGCTTTCTTTGTTTCTTTTAACCGAGAACAAGCAGGGAGAGTTGGAATAGCTGGGAGTGTTATAAATGATGACATGTCTTTGAACTAGCAACTGGGTGAACGTCTCATCCCACGCTGTCTATGTTCATGCTCCCCTGTCATCTGCTTATGAGGACTAATAGAGATAAAACAATCTGAGGATGGATTTCCAGGCGGAACAGCTCTGCCAGGTGTGTCGTCTTAATGTTGCAGCGAGGGACTTAGAGAAAAAGAGGCCGCAGTGCCAAAATCAATCTGTTGAAGCTGATGGAGTTACACCCAGGGTAAATCCGAGGCCTTGGGAAGCAGGAAATGGTTGGTTTGACCTCATGATGCAAGGGAACATGCTGTCATCAAAGCCTCAGGAATCCTCCTCCCAAAAAGGCATGAAAAATGTATGGCTTGTGTCAGAGTGTGAGCTGCTGCGGACAGGGGCTCTAATGGATCGCTCTGAGTGCTGATGGTCTGGGGTGGCTGGAAGGGCTGCGACCACAGAAACAGCATTTGTTGTGCATCTCAGGCCTTTTTAAAGACTTGAATAGATGTTTGCACAGTGATGCTCCCCAGGCAGCATGCACCTGCTCTAATTAAAAGTAATTTGTTTCATGGAGCTTATTCCTGCAGTGGGAATCTCAGCTTCTGGTGCAGACACTGGCCTCTGATCTCTGTCCAGTTCTGCCTCTGCACTTCTGGCTCTTTCCCAGGAGCTCCCAGAGCAGAACCCTAAATAATCCTTAGAGCCACACTGGGAAGGACTTTGGGGAGCTTCAGTAAAACAGTTCAGCTGTAAACCTTGACCAGAGGAGTCGAGGTTGAAAGAATAACTTGCTTCTGTTGCCTTCCACAGTTCAAAAAAAAAAAAAAAAATAGCTGGGCGATGGGAGGGGAAGATCTGCCCCCATCCGTCTGCAAAGTCTTGCACCCCAGCATGGGTCCTGTTCATCACTGGGCGATGAATCTGCCTCTCACCACACAGCACTGCAAGATGGCCACAATATTTGGGTGCTTACTGGATTCACTGGGGACTGGGATGCTCAGCCCCGGCAGGGTTGCTGGATGGCGCTGGTTGGGCTGTGACCACTGAGGAATGCAATTAATTCAAGCCAGATGCCTGGGGAAAGTAATGTAAAGAGGCCTGTAGGTAATAGATGGGGGGAAAGTGCCATAAATGCAAAGCAAGGCACAGCTCAGCGCTTGGCTCTGCGGAGGGAGAGCCGAAGCTGAGGTGAGCAGGGGTGATGCTTTGGGCTTGCTGAAGCAGCAAGGGAGAGCTCAGCTGTTCACAGCAGTGCTACTTAGACTAGAGCTTTCCTGGAAAGGTCAGGTTAAGATGAAGGGTTTTATATTTATATTTCATTGACCAAAGCAAATGCATCTCCTATACTAATTAAATGCATGTCATTCAGCCAGCGCTATTGCTAGGGTTATTTCTCTTGCTCCAGTGACAAATACAGCCAATTAAATCAACAGTCTTGCTTACATTCATTTTTCCCTCTCTCCACCTTGTCCTCAAAGGAGAGCAAAACCAAGCTGATATTGGAAAGGGTTTTCAGATCTGATGGGAAAGTGAGCGGGGTCCCTCCCTTCGTCTTGGGCCTTGTGTTAAGTCTGCCTCCAGTCTCCCTGTCTGATTTCTACCTACTGACCTTCAGTCTAGCTCTGCGCCTGGCCCAGCTGTGGCTCCTTCCAGCAGCTGCTGCACACCCGTCCGGTAACGCGGATGGGCCGAGAGCAGCCAGCCCCTGTAATCGTGGTTGCTGCCGTTGTTCTGAGGCAGCCGGCTCTTCCCACAGCCCCAAACTTTATTACAGAGGAGTGCTTAAGGATAAGCTTTGCTGTGAGTCTGTAAGAGTGGAAGACTTGTCTTAGATGGTCTTGGGTGGGGGGCAGAATCAGAAAGATGAGGTTTAATCATGTGAGGAGGTGTATTAAAAACTGGGTGTGGACATTCAAAGCATATCACACCAATTCTGCGTGTTGCACCAATCCAGTGCTGCTCGGGGTGGTCGGGATTGACGCGCTGCTCCCCTGCTCATCTGGGTAAATGTTCTGTTGATGAATGGGCTGGAGCTACTTATCAAAGTCAATCAGGATTCTAGTTAATTAGGGCAATCTGGGTCAGGCTAGATGTTTTTCTAGTCTTCTCCAGCCTTCTGGCAGAGAGGCACAAAAGTCCAAGGGAAAAATAGGCTCAGACCTCAATCCTTAAACTATTACAGCAGTTTATGCTGTTAGCCAGTAAATGGGAGTAACAGAGATGCTTTGTGGCATGTGTAAATAGGAAGTCTTGGATGTGCCCCTCATTCTCTAAGCATCTCTTTCCTACTTGTAAGATGAGTTTCTTGCCTTTTAGCTGTACCATGCACCTAGCCCATGGTCTAAGCCAAATAGCAGGCTTGAGTCATGATTATTATAGAAGGGAGGTTTGTAGGGATCTGATCAAAATCCCCAGTGCTTTTCTCTTGCAGAAGACTTTTGGATTGTGTTCACATACACATAAGGAGTATCATCCACTTTTCCAAGTTCCTCATCCTTCTGTGCCCTCCCGGTGTTGGGCAGCTCCGTGCTGGCAGTAGGGCTAGCTGTCTCCGCCTTGCAGGGTTGGGAGGGGAGGGGGGATAGTGCACGCTCCCTCCCAGTGAGGGTATGGGCAGTGGAAGTGCAGGAAGTGGTAAACTGTCCTCCAAGAGGTGTTGCCCCTCGTCTTCTAGCCTTTCCGAGGCCTTCTTCAACCCCCTCGGCTTCTCAGTCCCTCCCTCCAGACTCTCAGCCTGCTCTGCAGAGCCTTTCTCATCCCTCTGACCTGAGAGACACTGGTTGGATTTAGCAGAAGACAACTTTTTTCCCTTTAGGATCACTCAGCCCCGTATTGTTACTGGCTATTCAGGTGGGAGATGTCTCCGTGGAGGATGCTTCCCAAGAGCTACGATGCCTAGCCGGCAATAGGAATGTCCTCTCTCTCCTTCCCAGTGCTGCTGTGACTAGTGATGCCTGGCCTGGAGAGGCTTTACCTGGCTGGTACGTCATTTCCCAAAGTCTTGGAATAGCATCTCTGTTTTCCAGAAGGGAGAGAATTGTGGAGAAAATGTTTTTTGGGTCAGGAGAGGAGTTTTGTACCTGATCACGCACCATCTCTTTAAAGGAGGTGTGGAATCAATCTTGGTGATTAAGTGAGAGAACAAGTAGCTTGAAGCCTCTGAGACTTTGCAGTCTGCTCAGGTCTTGGTGTGGTTGCAATGGGAAGAGTGGGGTCTTTTTTTTAAGTATATTTGAAAGGGAAAAGCACCAAAGAGCAGAATGATTCTAACGCAAAAGCGGACGTGGAGGAAGGGTGCGATCTCTTCTCCCGGGGAGAAAGCAACGGGAGCAACGCAGTGGAGCTGCGTCTTGCTCCTTGTTACATCAGCTTGGGACCGTTGTGCAGCCTCATCAGAGTAATGGAGGTGTGGGTGACCCGTGGTGTGGGCTCGACTGCTCGCTCTTCGGCGGGTCTGGTGCTGCCAGCTGTAAGCATCTGTGCTGCAGCACACTAATGTGTGAAAGCTAAGGCTGTGCCTGAGCTCAGAGCTGCTGTAGTAGAGGAGGATTTGGTGAGTCAAGCTATTTTTTTAAAGCACTGATCCCATTTCCTTGTATTCTTAAGTAGCTTCAATCCATCTTACTGCATTACAGAAACTGTGTTGATTGTTCTACTGTAGTGAGTAATAACAAGCTGTACTTTCCAGATTACCCTGGAGAACTGGATTCCCGGCTTAGCTGTACCGTGCCTCCTGCATGCAAAAAAACACTTTGGGGTAACTTGATTTGTTCCAGGGCATACAAAGCCCTGGGAGCAGGGGAGAAAAAAGGGGAGCGGCATGAAGTGTGGGAAGGAAAGGCAGAAGGGGATAAAGTAGAGCAAGAAGGGAAAGGGGATGGGTGTCTGTAGGGAGGACGTTTTCACCCCTGCTCACTCAGTGGAAGGGGGACCCTAGTAATGCCTGCCTTGCAAGGAAAATTTCCCCCAATATGACTGTGGGAGGTAGGCGATACAGCCCTCGGAAGGAAGGTTTCTGTGCACATTGCAGCCTCTGGGTAGCAGAGACTCCTGGCCCTGTGGGCAGGTGGACTCCGTCCTTCCTTCCCTCCCATCCCCAGGTGGATTTTGGAGATCAAAGGTAAAGCTCCTGCTGCTGTAATGCTGTCGATGTCAATGGAGTTGTGCCGTAGGGAAGTTGGCTCGCTCTTTTTATTACAGTAGGTATTAAACTTGAGTCTTCAAGGCTGAAATTCCTGCCTTTGGCCTGCACAGGATCTATAGATCGCTTAAATCTCACTTAAACCCTCTGAGTAGTTCCTTAAGTGTTGCTGCTGAGGCTTAGTGCTGGCTCTGCACAGGGAAAATGTCCCTGTTGGAGGGTGCCCTTAGGCTGCACAGGGGGTATTCAGCCACCCCAATTGCTCCCAGTGATCTATAATGTTGATGTTCTGGTGGTTAAGCCCGATAGTGCCCAGTGCTGGGTCATCAGCTGCCTCCCTCTGGGTCACAGTCTGGTGACTCTCCCGGCAATACGCTGAACTGTTTGTGCACAAAAAAACCTGCAATAAAATGTGCAAGAAACTGCAAAGAACCCCCTGACAAATGAGATCTGTAAGTCATTCTTGGAGGCCATGCCGGAACCTGGTTATTGCTTAATAGAGTGTGTGCAGCGGAGCTTGGTTTATGGGGGCAGGGAGCTTGCGAAAAGGAGGAGGGCTCCTGGCAGCTGGCTTGAGCACAGTGGGTTTGAGCACTTCCAGACTGCTGCGCGCACTCCCCCAGGGCAGGGTTATCAGGGGAGACCTGGCCCGTGCGGGCTGTACCGAGGCTGCTAGCCAGGGACGGTGCTCTGCTCAGAAGTGTTCACACAGGCTCGTCCTCACCCTTCCCTAGAGCTTTCCAATGGGTTCTTCAGGGGCCTGGCTGCTCCTCCAGGCTGTTCTTGGCAGGATCCATGACATGGCATTCCCCTTCCCCCCCCACCCCCCAGCCCTTTTTGGCACCTGAGTCAAACTCTGCAGATACTGATTCCCTTCAGTTTGAGCTGTGGGACATGCAGAGACCAGGGTCCCTTTCCCAGTAGCTGCTCTCTTATCTCTTGCCTCCTCTGGTTTGCTGACAGCTGAATGCACTGCCCCATTGCAGCACTGCCCCATTGCAGCACCGCTGCAGAAAGCATGAATCCTCCCCGAAGTTCTGCCTGTCCACTTCCCAGCCTGGCCTTGCCCGGACCTCATCTCACTGTACTCAGCGTCTCTTGATTCACAGCCAAACGGCAGCGCTGCTGCCTGGGACGCCACAGCCCTGTGCTGCCGCGGCATGTGCAGCTCCTCCAGCGTCTGCGCAGCCAGCGGGTCTGTCCCAGCCGGGCACAGACCTCTCCCCTTCCCCCCGTGCGCTCTCTGATGCAGTTTATTTTAAGAGCTACCTCCAGAGAAGTTACTGCTCATGCAGGCTGCAAGGGCTCTGTCCCGCCCTGGCAATAAGCTGCCCTGGCTGTTAGGGGTGCCGTTACCGCTGATGGAGAGCGGCAGATCTGAGAGCCGCGGGGCTGGAGGTCAGGTTCTCTGCGGCGTGCTCTTCCGACTGCCAGTGCAAGAGGCTTTGATACCATTAAACAGTGAGGAGCTTGTCTTTCTTACCCAGATCCTGTTCCTTTTTTCTCTCCTTTTTAAATTAAGGCAATGTGGTGTTGCACTGTAAGAAGGACCTATTTTTCTACTGACCCATTTCGGTGAAAGAGCCCGTCTAGAGCATGTACTGCTTTTGAAGATGGAAAGGGATTCACAGATATTAAGGGCACTACGATCAGCTCATCTCACCTCATGCATAACACAGCTCAGAATGCCCCGGGGATGCTCGTGACAAGCCCAGCACTCGGCAGCCGCGTGGCACCGTAGCTGTTTGCGTTATTATCCAGAGCCGTCTCGAGGTCTGGCCCGGGGGTCTTGTTCAGTCACTCCATCAGCAGGCTGCCAGGCGCTTGTTGCGGGAGACAGCAGGCTGTTGGGGCCACCCGCATGCTGAAAACGCCGGCTCTTCGGCCTGCTCCCTGCCCGTCTGCGGTGGCTGGGCTTTCCCAGAGCTCAGCCGCAGGCAAGTGGGGTGGTAAATGTTGAGAGAGGGGATGGGAATGCTGCTGCCACCTTTCCTTTTATTCCCTTCCCCCTGAGGACCTGGGGTCTTTCTCAGCAGGGTCTGTGGACCCAGGGGTGACTTCAGGTCTGGCTGCTCCAGGATGCTCGGGAGCTGATGAAAAGGATATGGCACTGGTACAGCTTAGCTAGGCTAGTCCCATCTCTTTCCGAGTTGGGGACAGGAGAGTTACCTCCAGAAGGCAATTAAGGGCACCTGAGTGAACTTCTGCTGCTAATCACCCTCCGAAGGACCCGTCCCCTTCCCCTCTGCAGGGACCCCGAGGGGCCTCGCTCGGCAGCGGAGGTGACTTGGGGCTCCCGGGAGGCCGGGCACCCTGTGGAGAAGTGCAGTTTTTGTGAACGGGCTTAAATCATTTTCCCCCATTTGTTCCGCAAATGAAATGAAACAGCTCAGTCTGAGGACTAGCAGAAGGACTTGTTTCCATCAAATCCTTGGAAATAATGTCGTGTTTCATTCCAGGAGAAATTGCTTTGAAAGCTCTCCACTGAAGGGGGAAAAAAAAGCCCTGAAACTCCAGTTTCCTGTTTTGTTCCCACCTGAAGCTGCCTGGGTTTCCCTGGAGCAGGAGTGATGGATCCAGGTCCAGCTCACCTCTGGACATCACATATATTCCTGTATTTCTCCTGGCACTAAGAACTGCGGTGTGCTACCGCCGAGTATCCCTCGAAGATACCAGAGCAGTCTGGCCGCTGTTTGTTTGACCTGCAGCTGGTATTTTCAAAGTCACTAGGATTTCTGGGTTTTGGAGAGCATGCTTCTCAGATCTCAGACCTAATGTTTTCAGACAGCATTATCTAAACTCCTGGTGCTTCAAGAGTCTTAATGTAGCTACTCAAAAGCAAAATGCTCCAAGGCAGCAGTCTTACATGCTGGCCATAGCTGTGTTGTCTGGCTTCATGCTCCTAATAGAGCGATCTGCTGACAGCCCACTTCTTGGGTACTGCTCGTAAGAAATGGGATGTTTTATGTTTAGAGGAGAGCCTTTGATCTGGGAATTTAGCCTATGCGCAGCTGTGAAGGTTTGTCTTGATCACAGTATGTTAGAGCTGTTCACTTTCCTAGTTTTTGGCATGAAGTATTTAGTAAAGAGTTTTTATGCCTTTCTCTTGCATGAGATTAAATGCTACTAGTGGTTTTTGTGAGTGTTTCCGGCTACTGTATCCCCATGTGCAGCTTGTGGCTTGGCTGAATGCCCCCTGCACAGGGGTGTTAGAGCTGTCGGTATGAGTCCGGGGAGTCCGTGCTGATTTCTGCTCGTGCTGTTTCAAGCAGAAATGGAAATGTATTCGGAGGCTACCCAGGTAATACGGCCGTGCCCGGTGTGTCTAGGGAAGAGGAGAAGATCTGTTTGCAGCATGTTAGTACAGAAATCCAGCTCCCCTTAAGGTGCTGAGGCACATTTGGATAATGACCTGGAACAAGCTGGGTGGCAGGAGGCCGCACGTCCCCGCCACGTCAGCCTCTGCGCGTGCGAGGTGGCCAGCAAGCAGGCAGAAGCAGCCGGTTACGCTCTGCTCAGAAGTGTCTCACTGTTTTTGCATCTACCCAGCTCCGCAAAGTGAATCCTGCTGCAAAGACCTCTCCCTCCCACCGGCATCACCTCCTCTCTGAAGGAATAGCGTCTAAAGTGCCCTCTCTTTCCAGCACAGCCCCTGTGCAGCTAAAGGCCAGTGCGCGTCTGCGGGAAACTACTGCACCAATATGTGGGGGACAGTGCGCGTCTGCGGGCGCAGTGCTGGGCCACGAGATGCTGGGGGGATGCTAGAGGCTTGCAGGCTCCTCCCAGCCCTGCTACAGTTTTGCTGCTGTTGGGGGGTTGCTTCAGCTTTGTGTTTTAGTACCCCACATTTTTTACCCCTCTGTACTGTGGCTTAGGCTAGGAAACTGTTCCTGCTAGCTGGGATACGTAGGCAGGTATTTATCACCTGGGATTTCTCAGCATTCCTCTCAGGCCTTGCTGAAAAGCAAGGTTCAGCGTGTGCATCCATACATGCACATGTGTTTTGGGAGGGAATTGAAGCAACCTGGCAGATGTAAACCAGATTCCAGTGATTAGCAGGGGTTCTTATCTCCTCCCTCTTCTCCCCTCCTGTCTGCCTCTCCCTGTTGATTTGGCCAACGGAGTATCTGATGTTTCCAGCCAAAATTTCATGCCTTTTCCTCTTTTTATTGTGGAGATCAGAGGAAGGGAGCTAAAACCGCACTATTAATTGCTTCCCAATAAAAGCTAACCTGGATTGAGAGCTGAGGGAAAGCACAGGGAAGCTTGCCTTGCTTTAATGTTAATGTAGTCCAGCCACAGCTCAAACGGTGCTGTTTTCCAGGTCATCAAACCCTTCCTCTTCCACCGCGCTTGCATAGTCATCTTTCTCCCCCTCAACGTACTCGTCCCCGTGTCCTTCTTGGAATGCACTGTCCTCATGGCTCTGTTCTTCCTCCTCTTCTTCCTCTTCCTCCTCATTCAAGCCCTCACCAGCGTGCTCTGGTGGGTTATTTCTTATGTCCAGGTGGACACATTGCACACGGGTGCTCACCTGCTGCTTGCAGAAGGGACACGTCTTCTTCCCAGGCTGGGTGTGCAGCCAGGTGTCAATGCAGGCACGGTGGTAAGCATGGGAGCAGGGCAGGACCTTCAGCTGGTCGCCTGCCTCGAACTCCGCCATGCAGATCACGCAGGTTTCGTACTTGTCTCCCCGCTGGTAAGTGCGCACCGTTATCCGGTGGGCTTTCTTGTACCAGCTCAGGCCAACCACAAGCGGGATGGTGGCGATGATGACCACATGCAACATGAATCCAAACTCCTGTGCGATGCAGTGCAGGATGTAGTAAGAGGGGTATTTCATCAGGAGCAGCCAGTACTGCCAAGCTGTGTCCCATAAAACTTTAGCAGCATCTTGACAACGATTGGAAGAGTGTTTGGGGGGTATAAGGCTGATGCATGCCCCTTTCTCATAACGCAAAGTCCTTTGCAAGTGAAGGAAGACAGATTCTCCAGTGAAGAGCGATGGTATCTCAATCTGCTGCTGGCTTTCCTTATCAGACACCATGTTCATCAGCTTCTCTGAATCCGCATTGTAGACCACAGCAGCGTGGTATCCAGCCTGCTGCGCGTGGAGAACCTTCTCAACGAAAGAGCAGCCAGACCCCTGTATGAGTGCAATATATGTCTCGGAGGCGTTACTGGTTGCTGGAGGATGCTCTATTGCATGGCAAGCTTTCGGTGGTGTCACCCTGATCATATGCCCTGCCAGCCCTTCCACCGGGAGCGGTGGCCCAAAGCACGCAGGCAGGGCTTTATAAGCAACGCACCTGGAGTTGTGGTTGTAAACCACATGGCTGAAGGTTTCTGCAACAGCAGCGTCGTAGAAGAAGGTGGCAACCACACCGTGAAGAAGATGAAGCAGAAGATTCATGCTGAATGCTGTTGAGTAGCTCTGAATTACAGATTTCTGAGATGGTCCCAAAGGAAGAGTGCAAGATGCAATCACAGAGGAATCATCCCATTTAGATGTTACCACCATGTCATGACCAGGAACAGCAGCAGGATGGAGATCAAACCCTGCTTCTGCCCTGGAGGCTTCTGCAGCAGGTTTTTAGTTCACCATCCTGATACAGAAGGTCCCAGGACGCAACACATCTCTATCGCATTGTCTCCAGCTGCTAAGCAACACTCTTGCATCATTTCTGCAGATCTGTGACATCACCTGGTGACCGATTCCCATGTAACATCACTGCCAACCTTCTTAAACACTACTTTCCCCTTCTTTGGTCTGCTCCATGCTTGTGGCTTCTGTTCCACCTCCCTTCAGCCAAATTTCCCTTCCTCCGGGTACTGATAGGATGCTGGTATCTCGTGGTGCTGGTGCTGTGCAGGCAGGATAAATGGGTCCCCTCCAACAGCAACGTGCCCCTTGCAAACTGGCACCCTTCCGTGTGGCTGCCACAGCAATTCCTAGAAAACACGGCAGGGTGGGAGCGAGCTGTTAGGTTTGGCCTTTCTGCTGCCGGGGGTGTGTGCGGCAGCTCAGACTGGCCAAGGTGAGCTCGCTTTTCTTTTTCCTTAAAATCATGATCCTTTAACTGATACCAGGCCAGAGGAATTGCTTAGGGTAGAGGGGTTTTGTCATTTGAAATAATTTGATTAGTAACTATCAGAACTGCAGCTGGCAGAAGTCGAAATGCTGTTCATCTGTGTGGCCTGGAGTCAGCTCTCAGCTGCATCTTCACAAGGAGATCCATGTGCACGAGTGGGTTTGCAGAAGGGGCTGATACCCTTGGGCTGCAGCTGGGGCTGAACTCACTGGGAGTCCTGTCCTGGTGGGAGGGGATGGTGGCTGAGCGTGGGAAACCTGTCGGCATCTGCATCTGAGGGGTTCATTTTATTTACTCTAAAATCTCAGCTGCTGGGATCAAGTGACTAAAAGACTTCTAGGTATAAAAAAAATTCTTTAAGAAAAGGCTATTGTGGTGAAAAAGCTGAAAAAGGAGTGAAAAGCATAAGGCACAAGTGTTGTGCCTCTCTCCCGAGCGGCGTTCACCAGGGAAGCTCCCATCTTTGAGGCGATTCCAGACTCAGAAGTGGTGGCTGCTCGGTGCCTGGAGGAACGCCAGCCCAACGGGGAGGCAGCAGCTCTCCCGGTTGTCGGAACAAACTATCTCCGGATACGCGGTGAACCCAGGTCAGTTCTGAACCACAAATCCCTAAAAACCTGTGCCTTTTAACAAACAGCCCTTTTTGTTTAACGATCCACTTGGGAGTAGCCCCATGGTTCCCAGTGCAGTTGTGTTGGACCTGTAGTTAAAAAAAATCACTTGTGTACCAGGCAACTGATTTGTTACTAGCCCCCTTGGGCTCTGCTTGAGACAGATTTCACTGGGAAAAGAGCTACAGAAAATGTCAGCAGACTGTGTGTGTGTGTACCAGAGACTCCCGGCAGCTGTGATTTCAAATCGATTTTATTTTCCCTCATCTAAAGAGTTTTACACTTGCAGGGAGACATTTTGATGCATTAAAAACAAAACAAAACCTTCTGAGGGAGGAAGCTAAATGCTTCCCGGCAGAGAAAGGGATGAAAAAGGAAATGGAGGTGCGTTGGGAGAACTTCTTGAGGCTTGGTCTTAGGCTTCTTGTGATGGCACCCATCATCCTCGTGTTGTCCAGCTTCCTTGGCTTGTAGTCTTCCCCTCTTTTCTTGCGCTCAGTTCTCCATTTCTGCCTCCAAATTAAAGCCTTATGCTCTAGCGGTCACCTGCATACGGGGTAGGTCTGTCTTTGGGGCTGGACAAGGAGCTGCGTGTGTGTGCTGTGACGGATGGGGGACCGAGGAAGGATGGTTGGCTGATACCCTTCATGTTCTGCTGTGTAGATCATACATGCGTTGCACATTCGGGGTTGGAGACAAGCACATGCCGTTATCTTCTGGCTGCTCAGCTACTCTCTTACATCCTAGAATGAGCAGGGTACAGGCAGCCATCCTGGCTGCCTCACCAAACCGAAGAGAAGTTATTAGGTGAACACCTAAGGGTGTTAGCAATCCCAGCCAGAAGATATCGTTAACACCTAGCACTGCCTCATGAGGAGATGCAGATGAAAGAGGACCATCTCTGAGAGAAGGCTGGAGCGTGAGGAGGAAGGGAATGGGGTATGGAGAAGACTGGGGAGTGAGGGAAGAAGTAAAGCCGATGTCTGGACTGGGAGCAGGATGCCCATATTCCACCCACAAGCAGTGTGAGATAGTGTTTCCTTCCCTTAGCTTCCTTTGAAATCCCTAAATGCTTTTGCAGAAGGAAGGAGACAAAGGCAGTAGAAGGACTTTGGCCAAGACGATCTTTAATCAAAGGGCTAAAATGCTGCCCCGTCCTCTGGTTCCCCTCCGTACTGTCCATTTGAGTCACTGCTGTCTGGCTCCGCTCTGGTGTCCTGAAGGCTTTGGCTCTTGCTGGCTGAGGCTGAGCTGAGCTTGCCACCCCCGTGGGACTGTGCCCGGCTGTCCTGAAGGCCCCTCTGGCCCCGTGCTGCATGCATTACAGCCAGCACCGTGCTCTCCTTCCTGCCCTGCCCCTGTTGTGTTCATGAGCTGGATACATTGCAGATGCTCCTGGATGTACTCTTGACCCATTTTCTCTGGAGTCCCTGCAATCTACTTCATCGGAATAATTGCAATTTACTTAAATGTCAACAAGCCACACGTGGGAGACGGCAGTTGTGTGCAAGAGCGGAGCAATTACAGGGAATGGGGTCCCATTTTACTGCTTGAACAAAGATCCAAGCTAGAAGGGAAAAGACCATTTTACCTCTATTAACTGATCCTTTGCTTCACTACCCCTGAAGTGCCTGTGTTCCTTCATACCCCTTCTTTGGGGCTACCACTCAGTGTAGGACTAAGCATATAAAACCGGCTTCTCCTGCTTATATCCCACAGCAAAATCTGCTCTATGCAGAGGAATTTAGTGTTGATTTAGGCCTGTGTGACTGCCTGCACAATCCAAGCCCGGTCCTGCTGAAACAGTTCAAACTAAGATGCAAGGAGACTGACTCAGGTGGACAGTGTTGCAACTCCAGCAGAACATGTATTACTGGCTTCTGATCCAGCATTGATTTAACCTGGATTAGGTCTGTGCAGCTTTTTTTCCCTCGGAGGCTTTTGCAGCTTGAAGAGCAGCCTGACAGCGTTAGGATGTGAGTTTGTAAAAAATCAGAGCTGTCCTTTATCCGTATGAGGTCTGTGGGCAGCGGGCACCGCGCAGATGTGCGGTAACGGATTCTGTCTGCTGCGAACAGCCAAAGGCCAGGGGTGGAGAAAGCAGCGGGGGGTTAAATGCTTGGCTGAGGGCATCTTGGCGGGTATGCCTGGTTCTAGCTCCGTGCCCGTTTTACGAGGGCGTGCTGCTCCCCTGGGGTCATGCCGCAGGGTTAGCGAGGACCGGGCTGCTGAAGCGGAGTACCGGGGATCAGCTGCGAAGGAAGAGGTGGGACCATCTAGTGACCTCCCAGTGCAGACCTCTGTACTCCCAGTGCTCCCAGTTGCTCTTTAGACCCGTGGGGCGCTTCTCCTCCCTCCCGCTGACCGAGCGAGCCCCCAGCCTGCCGGGAGCCTGCCGGGAGCAGACCTGCACCCGCTGATAGCGACGGCGGAGTTTTTCCTTCTAGAAGCTGATCTAGGAACTGCTGCATGTAACCACCTCCTTTCATCTAGGATCAAAGGAGCGAATGACCCATGTTTTTGCAGCAGAGATAGCTGAAACAACCGGGGCCATTGCGCAAAACACGAGCTGGATAGATGAAATAGGGCTGTGTACGCGGAGAGGTTTCGTGCTCTGCGTTTGCCAGTGTGCGTGAAGGAGAGGAAGCGAGAGCAGCTGCAGGCAGGCAAACCACAGAAGGTGGCACGGAGAGCACCAGAGGCAGCTTTGAGTGGGAGAGGGATGGAGAGCTGGTCTGCGGGGGCCCTGCCGTGTGCACCCCCCCTCGGCACCACGTGCCCTGCCCAGGTGTTCTGCCTGGATTTCCCAGGGGTGCAGGCAATCCCTCCGCTGTTATTACCAAGTACAAGCATGATAATCTGGGGTCTAAGGCATACAGCGGATTATAAAGCATTTATGGACCTGCTACAAAGTACCCATAATCTGCTAGTGCCTGCAATTAAAGGCACTTGAGCAAATCTGGGCCATGGCAACTTTGCCCATCGCTGGAGATAGTCTCCAGTTCCAGCTGCTTGCCTTGCAAGTGAGGGAAACGTTTTCTGTGCGGGACACTGCTGGAAATATCTTGCCTTTTCCAGCTTTGGCAAAATGCCCTGAGAACCCTGGGCAGCAAACAAAAACATCCTGTTTAGCTTCTTTGTTCACTTCATCTCTCTGCATGCAAAAACCTGAATATGGAGGAGAGTTTCATCAGCCCAAGCCCTAGGCTAAAAGTCACCTGGTAACTGTGGTAATGCGCCCGTCCTTGCAGGCTTTGGTGGGGGAGCTCGAGGAGAAGCACAGCGAGAGGAGGAAGGGCAAGAGCAGCGAAGGGCTCGGCCAGAGCTGGCCCGTCTCACCGCTCGGCTCTGCGGCCGTGGCCCTCGCAGACCTTCCCGCTGGGAACCAGCCTGGATGTGATCAGCAGCTCAGGATGGGGGATGGATGGATGGAGAGCCGGATGCGTGTTCACAAGTCAAGGATGTGTGTCCAAGCGTTTCATTTGTCCTTTCAGGCTTTATTCCCTGCTCCTTCATTGCCATGTGTGTTTTTTAGTCCAGCGTTGTGCTCGGTGCTTCCCAGGAGGCCTTAGCTGGAGTCGCAGGGATGATGGAGGGAGTGTGGGGACTGCGGTGGGGGTCTTGGTTCCCCAGGAGGAAGCTGGGCTGAGCCTTTCCCGGTTATTCCTGCTCACCTCCATGTCCACCTCCCTCCTCCCGGCGGAGGCGTGGGGCACGGCGGAGGGGGATGAGTGCCGCCGCGGCCAGGTCTTGCCTCTCTTCTGGAGAGGGAAATTGAGAAGCGGAAAAAGTCATGAACTTCCATGAATTTTATGGTGGACGTAATAAAGAAGCTGGTTTCTGTTCATATGCTTCTAGGGGATTTTAGGCAGTGCAGTAACAGGGTCTAAGCTATTACATTTTTCTTATTTCTTCTACTGTTAGTCTGACTCTAGCTTTTCTCCTGCCTTACCTAAGATGAATAGCAGATCGTCTACTGTTATATTTTTATATTTTTAAAATCATCTTAAACTAGCTATACAAACCTTTGTAGTCTAGGACACAAAACAACCTCTAACTGCTTAGGACTAAAACAACACTTGCATTAGATCAGCCAGTTATTTTAAATGCTTCACTGTTAGTTGTCGGGGCTGTGGGCCTGGGAACATCTGGCAAGGAGTGAGTGAGCAGCACTGTGGGGCGGCGATGTCTTCCCTTGACACATCTGTACCTGGAAGGAAACATCTGCTTGACCTGGAGGTGTGACAACAAGCCATGGTAGTTGTCTGTGGACGCACATCTGCCAAAGAAAACTTCCTCCCCCTCCGTTTAGCTGGTGTCCACAAGCAAGGTGCACACGATGAAGCAGTTCACACCTTTCACCCTGTGTCTAAGCGCAAAGCAGCTCCTACCTGCTTTAAATTAGAGCCCCTCGCTCAGAACTAGGCTTGCCCACAGCTGTGAGAGAGGAGTGGGAGCCGGGTTGCTTGCAGGGTGTTTGGGGCCAGTGTTGGTTTCCAGTGTTTGGGTTAGGGCTAGGGACCGTTTGCTCGCGCTTTTGGATGCCCTGGCTGCTTGTTATCCCGGCGGGGGTTTGCGAGCCTCGAGCGGCACGCTCTGCCCGTCCGCTCCCGAGTCCCTGGCCTGAGGTAAGGAGGAGCTGGAGCTCCCAGTCGTTTCTCTAGCGCTTTTTTCGGGCAGATAGAAGTGGGTCTAGCTTGCAGAGCAAAGAGACAGGCTGCAGGAACTCGTCTAAGAGGCCCTGGGATATCTCAAAGGGTTTCTAGGTTTGCTGGGAGAACATACACTGACTGTCCTGCTCTTACAGGTTAAGAGGATTTAAAACTAGTTAGATTTAGCTGTTCATCAGAGCGCAAGGTTAGAAAGGAGCAAACAACCAGCCATGTGCGTGATTCTTTTTTTACAAAAATGTGTTTTCCTTAATGCTAAACTAACACACTTTTCAATAAGACTCGTTCTGGTTTAATCTGGCTGGTCCTGAGCTCCCGGGAGGATACGCAGCAGGCAGCTGCCCTCTGGCTGGGCGAGCAGGGTCGAGGCAGGGTTTTGAGCAGGGAAGGACATGCAGCCTGGCAGAGCGCTGGCTGGGGCGAGGGACCAGCCTGCAGCTGGGAAGCAGAGGGAAAGGCTGCTGCTCTTTCTTTTTTCCGTGTCGGCAGTCCCTCACTTAGAGACACGAGGTGAAGCGGTGGCAGGCAGGCTTAAACTGATGCCAAAGCACCTGCACAGAGGTGCGCAGGGATTCAACCGACTTGGCGTGCAGCTGATTTAACTGCTGCAACTTCCAGGGAAGAGCGTGGTCCTGGCCCTGATGCACCCGCAGCAATGCAGCTGCAGCCGGCAGTAACACCCAGGGCCAAGGCTGAGCCTGAGCCTGGCTCAGCTCCTTGCTCTTCTCTTTGCATGTGCTTAAACCAGCTGCCCTTAAACCAGACCGGCCCTGCCGTGGAGCCGGCGCGGTTGCGGGCTCTGCGCGCGTCTCGTGTCGCTGACCTGCCGCTCCCTCCTCGCGTGCTGCGAGCGAGCATTTGCAGTCTGCGAGCGCTGCCTTCATTAGCAGAGGTCCATCTCCTCCCCTTTACCGTTTCACCCGCTGCTGTTGATTAAGTTTCTCTTTGCAGCTCTTCCAGGAAGCCAGGGGCCTGTTGTTTTGGAGATGGCCTTAATTTGTTTACTTGTGCATATGTTCTGTCTTGTATGATGATGCTTCGCAGCTGGTCTCGAGCAGCCTACGGCACAGGAGAAGCAGCAGGTTAAGCTAAACCAGAGGAAGTCGCTGCAAACCGGCCTGACGTGCTAATCCAAGTGTAGGCACCACGAGACTGACGTGGTGAAGCATGTTGCCGTGTTGTTTTAGATAGCATCTTTACATTTATTGCTGGTTTCCATCACAGTATGGGCATGATAATGCTTTGTTTGTGCAGAATACCAGTTAAGCCTGAAGATTTAAAGGTAAAAGGCTCCCTGCCTCTGGTTTTACTATGCAAGTGCTCTGAGAAAGGCAGAGAATCTGGGATAAGGTTTGTGAAGTTCCTGCTGGACAGGGTTTTCAGTCGTGCTCTCAAGAACCGGGCAGTTGCAGGAAAGCATGGCTTTGGAAGCGTTATCTGCCTGTGATGCTTGGGAACAGTGCGAGGAGGCAGACCTGGGCCGGGCACCCACCAGGATGCAGGGAGGAGAAGACCCATACCAACACCAGACCTTGCTCCCTATCGTCTTGCTCCAGGCTTTGCTGCTTCGGAGCTGCTTGCACCGTGAGCCAGGAGCACCTGTGGCTCCTACGGATGTATTCACGCTCCCGTGTGCTTGCTCCCTGCTAGCACTGGGGTACCTCCTCCCCGCCTGCACTGCTCGCGAGGATCCTGCTCCGTACCCCTTGGGAGGCCAGATCTGCTCTTGACTCACCAGGATGTCAAAAAACTGGTGCAGCAAAGGGATCCGGTCCCTCCATTGGGCTCAGGGAGATGCAGAAAGGCAGATCCTTCTGGGCTGCTTTCCTGCCCCCCAGATCTGCAGAATCTGGCCCTGCCAGGGGAAAAAAATCATTTGGATGTTTTACTGCTGTTGTAAAGCTGCTACTTCCCCCTCCTCCACCAGTCCTTTAAAAAAAAAAAATCCTTGCTTAATTTGTCAGCTTGCAAATGGCTCCTAAATAACACAGTTGTCTTTGGCTCAGTCGATCAAAGGGCTCTGCCCACGAGAACGGCGACGCGTTGCCGTCTTGGATTAACTTTGTTTCAGAGGAATTGGATGCTTTTTTTGTTTTGTTTTTTTTTTTTTTAATGATTCTTTCTCCAGGTTGAGGACGAGCCAGATAACTGTATGCAATGAATCGATACTTTGCAGAACTGATAGAAAATTAGCCGGGTTTAATAAACTTCATGCATGACTTCCTATTGTAGCTGTATATCAAAAGGAAAATAAATATATTGACTGGATCTGCTTACAATAGCATCTATAAGTCACCCTGTGAAATAAGCCAATTGTTCAAATGGGAATGTGAGGCCACGCTGATCAGGGTGGAAAGGGATCATGCTCAGGACACCTGGGTCCTGTTCTTGCTGATTTGCTGCATGACCTTGAAATTTGCAGATATTTCTGTGGAGTTTATTGTGCCTCTTGTTTTCTAGAGCCTTGAGGTGCTGAGGGTGTATTCCTTCATTAGCTCCATGTTCTGCCCCCTCTCCTGGCACCTGCTGAAGATGCTGGGACCTGCTGGTGCTCCATTCCTCTGAGATGACCCCTGATGGTCTTCCCAGGTTCACCTTTTCGTCGTGGCTTTATTCCCTGGTAGTTCCTCTGCAGCTTTGGGATGCCGGGGTTCATCTCTCACCTACTGCTGCTGGGGCTAAGAGCCAACAAGTGCTCCGAGATCCGCTGCTGCACAGCAATAGGGAAGTAGTGCTAGGTAGGACGGACAGGCAAATAACCTGTTAACGAGAAGAAACCAGATCCTGTTTGCTAATGCTTAAAATCATTGAAATCTCAGGTGATTTGCCTTTTGCATCTGCAGCTAAATACATTATATTCTGAGATTCAGGTTGAAATTGTAACTCTTTGCCTTGCAAACTTTCCCTTTTGATGCTTCCCATAATCCAGGCCTCCCTGCAGTAAATGAACAGAGCCATATGGAGCATCTAAGCTCACTTGCATTCATCTTCATTTGCCCTGGCTGTAATGGACAGTGGCCACACAACTGTCCTTTGGAAATTACTAATGCAAGCCCGTAACTGCTGCTCCATTGGTACTCCACCTATTTGCAGTGGAGAAACAGTTGCACGTAATTGCACATGGCTTGGACACATTGCACTTCATCCTGCGTGCAGCTGCCTGCCAGGGTGTCTGGCACGTAAAGGTCTGACGGCAGAGCAGGCCGGGCACTGCTGTCGCTGGAGCCATATGGCAGCACGGCGAGGGACGGCCGCGCCGGCCCTCTGCACCGCTCGCCCTGGGGCCTGCGCGGTGCCGAGGGATGGGGCAGCAGATGCGTTGCCTGTTTTGGATGCATCCCAGGGGCTGATGCGGGGTATGAAATTGGGTCGGCTCCTGTCTCGATGCTAGGAGGAAAGTGCTCATCCCTGGGTGGGAAAGGATGTCTCCAGGACTGAAGCTTGCTGCTTATTCCTGGGATTGGTGGGGGAAAAGGGGTGGTTGACTCCTCTGGGATCAGTCCTCTTGATGCCTCCAGCTAAAAGTGGAGGCAGAACGGCTGCTTCAACATGAGCACGTGCCACTTCGCCAGGGCGTTTTGCAATTGCTTCACACAGCAGCGGCACAGAGGCTGCAGGCTGACAGCGACCCGGCCACGGAGCAGGGATCCTTGCAGCCTTAGGACTCTGGCAATTCCCTCGTTAGCAGCTCGGCCGCTATCCCTTGCATTTCTTGCCTTGTGCCTGAACCCGCTGCAGACCTTCCCTGCTGGCACGTTCCTGGCAGCAGATCAGTGGCCGGTGTAAACCAGCGCAGCTCCCCAAACTCTGCGGAGCCAAGAGAGGGTCTGGCGATGGAGGATCCGGCCCCTGTTTTAATTACCGAGCTGTCAGTGCTTCCGCAGCTTGTTGACTGGAAGTGGCCCCTCCTTCACCGTAACGTGCGGAACGATGGAGCAGTTTTCCAGCCGTGCATCTGCAAAGGGAAAATAAATGGGGAGGATGAACAAGTCATAGGTGGGTGTTATTGGCAGGGATGTTAAGCATATAGCATAATTTATTGCGTAAGTAACCTTGAAACAGCATTCCCTGCAACAGCGATGCTGCGCTGGCACTGCAGTGGGCAGCGAGGGAAGAGGGCTCCGCTAATGCGATGCTGTTAAAGCACCGGCCGTCATTCATCATGCCGTTAACCCTGAAGCTAAACTGGGTGCTGCCGGGCCCCGGGCGCAGCCGGCTGCTGCTGCAGCGAACGTGACTCCTGCTGCCTTGCTGCAGAAATCGCCACTCTCAGATCTGAATTTGAGGCAAATCTTGCGTTTGCACCACTAAAACGAATGTAGGTTTTGATTTTCTCTTTTTCCTTTTCCCTTTCTCTTTTCTTTCCGCCTCTGTAGTTCCCAGCTGCCGCAGTGCTGATGGCAGATGAAGGATTTGCGGCTGGGACCTCTCCAGCGCGGCTCCACGGGCCCAGCACGTGTCTGAGCTTCTGCGCCCTGTCCCCAAACCTGACCTCTGTCTTCTCTTGCTAGACGCATTTCTTGAGTTGCTCCTGCAGTTCTCAAGACAACAACAAATCTCTAAAACTTGGAATTTCCCTCCTCCTTTAATGAAGACGAAGGGGGAAGTTATGTCCCTGCATGCAGAATAATTAGCAGTGTAGAAGTTTACTATATGTCTGTACACGGTGTGTGGAAGTCAGTTGTTATCTTTGTTTTCCTAGAGGAAATGTGTGAGCTGATACTGTCGAGAGAAGAGGATTTTTCTGGGAGGGAGAAAGGGTGAGGGATGTTGTCTCCGGGAGTGGCTGGACCTGGTGAGCAGTTTCTGACTTGGGCTCCACAGAAAATGTCTGTCTTGTGAACAGTCTCTGTTAAAACAAATCAAAGTCTTCCCTGGGTGTTCTGCAGTTTTTCCGATTTGAAATCCTTTTAATTTGGGAGAAGAGGAAAATAGTTTTAAGTTTCCACACTGCTGTGTTTGAAAACCCAAAATATCCTTTTTTCGTCTGACATGGTGTTTTATTTTTGGTTCCCTTCTAGTAAAACATTGTTTTACACGTTACAAAATGCTAAAATCTGTTTCAAAACCGTTGGTGTCTTTATTAGTCTCTAAGATTCTCTCAGAACAGAAAAAAGCGTTTCCCATCCTGCTCTGTGGCGGCTAATGTGTGAGCAATCACAGTGTGACATATTCACTGAGAAGCATACACAAATTGAATCTCTACGTGTGGTTGTCAGGAAACAAAACATGTTCAATATCTGTTTCAAACACAATTTTGATTTTTAGAAAAGCTTTGTGGAAAACTCAGCAACAAAGAAACACAAATGACTCCAGCAATTTGGGAGCAGGTAAACAAGGCTTATAAAAATCCGTGAAAACATTGTATAGATGTCTCTAGGGACAATTTCTCACAGGCAAACTCATTTCCTCCCTCACCAAAGATGAGACCTGATCCAGTTCCCCAAGATCTCAAACCCTGTTGAAGTCGTTTGCGACTAGATCGCTCTGGGAGACCGTCGAGGTCTCTGAATTTGAGGTAGGCACCATCCAAAGCTGCAGGGCTGAGCAGCAGTTTGAGAAAGCATCTTTCATCTCCTGGGTGGTCCTCAAGGCAGAGCCCTCGTCTCCGTTTCACCCCTTTCTCAAACTCGGCATTCGCTGATGCCATTGCTTCATCCAGCCAGGGATCTGCTCCATTTTCCATGCTCCGAGGTAATTTTCGCGAGGCTGCTCTGTTCCTGCATGCCAGCTAAAAACTTTCTCCCAGGCAGGTCTCCTTCCACGGGGCATTCGTAATCCTGTGAGGTTTGTGAGTAATAAATCTCCTCGCCTGTCTGACTTCCCTTCCGGGGGAGGCCGATGGTGTAAAATCTCGGCCGTTCCTCAATGTGGAAGCAGCTGACAAACAGCTCTTTTGCTAATTCGTTCCAGATGGGGCCAAGGCAGCAGCTTGCCGAGGAGTCTTCCCGGCGCGGAGTCCTGCACCCTCCCCGGCTCACCCTCGCCCAGGCCCTGCCGCTATGACTTTGCGGGTGCGGCGAGGCTCCCGGTCCCAGCGGACCGTAGCGCGTGCCAGCTCCGCGAAGTACGTCCGCCTTGCAAACGCCACGACCCGGCAGGGAACCCGGGGCACCCCCGGACTAACGAACCCGCCTGTCTTCTCTTGGTCTCGGTTTCTCTACCCGCGCGGTTGGGAGCTCCTGGGCCAGGGAGCAGCCCTTGACTCCGATTTAACACCGTGCGTCCGGAAACCCGCAGGAACGGGCTCTCCTGGGAAAGAGGAACGAGTTAGGGACTTGCGAGTTTCCCATGTCCCAGCACTAAAGGAGGATGAGGTTCCTATTTAAAGCCAGATATCTCGGGAGGACTTTTACGTCTAGATCATCAGGAGGGGCAGAGGTGGCCCAGGCTGGCGGTGGGCAGCACTGGGACCCCCCCACCGCGACGGGGCAGGGACCCCGCTCCCCATCACCCAGCCGGCTCTGCCGCGGGGCTGGAGGAGCCACAAGCAGGTTGCTGCAACGAGAGCATCACACCAGCTTGAGAGAGAATTACCACTGCCCTGTGGCCATACCAGAGCAAGACATGGCTTATATATAAAAAAGGGAATTCTTCACTGAGGCCGCAGGACATAAACAGATGCTGCTGTTTGATGCAGGACAGAAGGGACTGCGTCGTTGAGCACAACCCCTGTGGCCACGAGCTCTCGGCCTTGTAATCCTTCTTCATTGTGCTCCATCCTAGAGGAGTTAGGATTTTGGTCCCGTTATTCCCCTGGGGATCCTGGTCCAGAGCCTTGGCACCTCAACTGTGCTCTGCTGTAGGGACGTCTTGGTGTTCCCAGCCTGCGTTTATTCATATCCACTTCTTGCGCAGGCAACATCTGTCACGTCCCTCCCCTGCCCCGCTGTTCACCAGCGGCTGGGGACAAGGGTGTCTGTTCTGGTCCCCAGCTCCTTTTCCTTGGGCTGCCTGGGCCACATGCTTTTCTGGGTGTCAGAAGTGCTCAGTGCCCCCAGGCAAGAGCATCCTGCACCCAAACATGCCTGCTCCACGTCGGAGGTGCCTGAAGCGACGTGAGAAACCTGGCCGCGGCTCCCGTTGGGATGTCCCGAGCATCTGGTCCGCTCGCTCTCTGCTCCCGTGCCGTGGAAAACCTCCCTTCAAAGAGGGGCGAACAAGGAGGCAGCCAGGAGCTGGCAAGCCCCCAAATATGCTGGTACACGAAACCCACCCGGCCGCGCACGTTCCCCAGCTGCGCGCCCGGAGAAAGCGTGCTGCGGGCCGGCCGGCCGTGGGCGGCCCGGGAGGAGGATCCGGCGTCCGAGGAACGCAAAATTGGCAGCGGAGGCTGAAAAAGTGCAGTTTTTCCCCCCTGTTTCTGCTCCCCTCTCTTAACTGCTCCTCTCTCCTTGGCGCAGCGGGCTGCCATCCCTGCCGTCTCTCCGCAGCCGGGCCATGCCGAGGCAGCCGCCGGCGTGCATCCCGCGTGGTGCTGCGTGGACCGTTAGCGCGTGCCGGGTTTCCTGCTAGCCTGGGTCTTTTCAGGCTGTGAGAAAAGCAGGTCAAGCAAACAAATGCGTGGCTGCCTTTCAGCCAAGCTGTTTTGTGCAGTTCTCCAGCAAAGAGATTTCCCTCTATTATATAGAGTTACCAGAGTGGCCAGAACTGCAAAGCAAGGATTTAAAAGCATCCATGAGTTTTGGAATTGAGATCAAGTCCTCCTGCTTTAGGGCATAAGCTAAACTCCAAGGAGGGACAAGATGGAAATTTTCCTTTGAGCGGGTTATGCTGTAACTTTGAATAAGGTTTTTGATTCGGTGGGTGGGTTTTTGCATCTTTGCCTGCAGCAGCCGTTGCTATGGGCTATCAGCGATAGGAGACTTGGCTGATCTGACCAAGGCATCTCTCCAATATCTGCTTTCCGTTGCATAGGGAGGAGCGTGCAGGGAGAATAGGGATGCGCGTGGTTCACCGGGGCCATGCGGTACGGCCCGAGATGCCCAGCCTGCGGGGAGGACCCGGCTGCGGACCCTTTGGCTGCTGTGGGAGCCCTGCCCTGGTCCGCGTCCGGCAGTTCCTGCATCCCTGTGTTATAGTAGGACGTAGCATAGCACGGTCCCAAGGCCCTTTTCAAAGGCACTTCAGCAATTCTCATCATCCTCAGTGCAGGGAGCACGGGCCAGTGCTCAGAAGATTTTGGCTTCTTTCCAGGCCAAAATTTCAGTCTTCTGTTGATGCTTTCTTTCAGCTGAAGGAAGAAGAAGGTTGAGTTTTGCTTGGATTGTCCCTGGCAAGAGGAGAAAGCGCCCACGCGCTCCGTGCGCTCTGCAGGCTGATGAGCCAAAGCCTGGTGGATGCATTGCCTTTGACTTCGGTGCACTTTGAATTTCAGCCCGTGATACCGACGGTAGCACCGCTGCGCTGAATAACTTGTGCCGCTGGTTCAGAACTGCGGTGACCTAATGGTGCTGGTAGTTTCCGTGATCTGTCTCATTTCTTTGCGTTCCTAGAAGACGGTGTTTCATGAGCTCTACCTGCAAGTCTGGAAGCGGGAGAAGAGGCAAACACAGACGTGACCCCATCAGAGTCCTCCTGGGCTGCCAGAATGGATCCCACCCTAGAGATGGGGAGCAATACAGAGTCGCCCACACAAATGCTTCCGCTTTCAAGTGTACAGTTGTCCTCAGGCAACTTGCAAAGTGATTTTTTTCCCCCCACCAACTCGACAATTGGAGATGTTTCCTCCTGCCCTCAAACTTGAGCTCTAACCTGGGGGGTTTTGCTCCAGCAAATGACAAGACGAAGCAGCTGATGGCAGCCGGAGTGCCTGCTTCTTGCAGCGACGGTCCGAACAAGTCAATGGCATTAGGTAAAGCAGGAAACATTTTCCGAAGGCCTGAGGCGAGGACAGCGGCTGCCTTGGTGTTCCTGGCTTTGCCAGCTCAGTTCGCCGCAGGTCTGCTGTTGTGGTTTATTCTAGCAGTCCCCCAGGCAGGCTAAATGCCTCCGTGCCAGATCTTTCTGCTGGAAGTGATGTTATTTTGGCAAAGCGTTTTCCCCTGGGGCGGGAGCGTGGATAGCCGGCGTTGGCGGAGAGGGTTGCATGTGCCACCCGTGCTGCGTTTTCGACGGCGCCGGCGCGGCAGCCGTCACGGCTCGGGCTAGAGAGGGGTCGAGATGTTTTTCCTTCACGACGAGCAGGCACGTACTGCCAGGCTGACTCTTGCCTCGAGACAGCCTGTGTATTTGTTAACTTTTGGCAAAGTTACTCTTGGTTTGCGCTGCTGCGAGGTGATGAAAAATAGGCCCTTCCGGGGATAAAAGCGTTCTTCCTTCGGATTGAGGGAAGCGATGCCAAGCGTGACAAAAGCAAAGACCCCCGGGAAAAACCGCCCTGTGCAGGCACCTCCCAAGCATCTGAGCCCCGCGCGGGGGGAGCTGGGCTCCGTGCTGAGATGTGCTGGCACCAAACGCACGGGAACGTGGTCGGAGGAGCTGCGGGAACCGCAGTGGTTAAACACGGCTTTGCGGGTCTGGGAACACCCCGCTTCACGCCGTGCCCAAGCTGAACTGTGATCCTTCGGCAGCCGGGGACGCGCGGCTGCTGGACCGGGCGACGTGTTCACCGCGACGCGTCTCTGCCTGCGGACGTGGCATTTACAGGGTTTGGTTAATTCGGCTTTCCTGACCCGATTCCGGGGCTGTCGCGCCGTCCCGTGGCTCTCAGGGGCCTGCGCACGTCCCACGCGGTCTCCCCCGCATCAGTTCACCCTCTCCTTAAGGAATTCAGGCAAAAACAGCCCAAATAAAGCCCTCTTACTAACTTCGCCAGGGTGTTTGGAGAATTAATTAGCAGTTGGTGGAATGCACTGAGATCATCGGATGAAAGCAGCTATAGATATGCAAAGCAGCGTCATTATGCAAAGAGAAAATTTAGAACCGCTGCACAACACGTGTTGAAGTGGATGTGTGGTGGCGCGTGCCCGGCCCCGCGCCCTCCCCTTCCGTCACCTGGTGATCCCGAAGGAAGCGGGAGGAAAAGGAGATTTGTGGGGGAAGCGTGGAAGCGCAGAAGCAAGGTCTGAAAATCAGATTGGGAAACAAAGCAGAGAAGGCCTGAAAGAAAAGAAAGAACTTTTCCCCCTCATTTCTTGGAGGTCTATAAACACGAGTGCACGTGCTGTAAGCTGCGATCCAACGAAAAGCCGGAGTCAGGTTTTAAATTACTCATAGTTTGTTATTTTTGAAGGCAAAATTAGCTGGCGGGGGAAGAAAAGAATTCCAGGTATAATTTAGAAAGAAAAACGGCTGCGAAGGGACACACTCCATCAACTAATTAAACGTGTAACAGAGGTGCAATATTCCCAATTAACTACAGAAGTGTCCTTCCACTTCTAATTGCCGACAGTTTCTTTTGGTGCCTGCGCGCAGATTAATCGTCTGCAATGGGCGGCTGGTTAGCCTGATAATGTAATGCTCGAAGAGGACGCGGTAACTCTTTTTTTCTCTTTTTTTATTCTAAATAGAAGCTGGGACTACCAGGTAACCGGTTTAACGCCGGCAGACGCGCCGGTGCAGGGGAGCAGCGGAGGAGGCGAAGGGGCGAGCGGGGCTGTCGGCAGGCGGGCAGCCGCGTCCTGTCCTGGGCATCGCCACTCCTGATTTTTTTCCCTTTTTTCCCTTTTTTTCCGTTTTTTTTTGCTGGCGTGGGAAAGGCTGGGCCAGGAGGCCAAGTCTGCAATTCGAACCCAGGCTTCCCACCTCCCTCGCCGCTCTTGGCAGCTGAGGTCTGCTCGCTGGAGCCGAGGGATTCCCGGGCTTTCGTCCTCTGCGGCTGCCGGCTCTCGGGTACGAGATGAAGTCAGCTCCTTCCTCCCTCTCGCCACGTGCTGCCACCCTCTCCCCGGCGCGGGGAGCAGCCCCGAACCTCTCTCCCCGCTGCTTTCCCTTTGCTTTCCCTTTTCCCGTCTCTCCGGGGTTGTTAGGCGAGGAGCCGAGCTGAGCCGGGTCCAGGAGGAGCACGTGCAGGAACTGGATAAGGAGCAGGATCCGCCGGGCTGCGAGGAAACGCGGCCGGTGCCCGTGCCGAGGCCGTCTTCGCCGGAGCAGGCGCGTGCCAGGCACCGGGGCAGCACCCGGGAGCCGGCAGCCGGGCCGGACGGCTCCTCCGGGCTCCCTCCTCTCCCTCCTGCCGCCGCTGCCCTCTGCATCGCTCCTTCCTCGGCTCCCCGCTCCTGGCTCCGCTCCATCAGCCCGGTGCGAGCGGGAAGGGAACGTGCTTCCCTGGAGACGCAGCGCGCCGGCCAGGCGGGAGGTTTATCCCGAGGCTTCGGAGCCGCTTGCTCCAGGCGCTGGCTTGCGCCTTCCCGCAGCAGGGAGCTGCCTCTGGCTGCTTTGGGATCTTTAATACACGCGGGGAAACTGAGGCACAGGCGCCTCGGTTCAGCATCCCCGCAGAACCCTCTCCGGTGCACGTTTCCCCCTTGATTTTTCCTTTTTCGCTCGCGTCCCTCCCGCGGGCTGGGAGAGTGCCTTGGGGAGCTGCAGGGACGTTTCTCCCCAGCTGCCTTGACACGACCTTCTCGTCCTTCCTCCGTCCGTCGGGGCTCCTCGGACTCGGGGAAGCGCTGGCGCGAGGGCGGCAGCTTGTGCAGCACCTTGCACAGCGGGGCCCCGAGCGGGGCTAACAGCAGTACTAAGAAAAGTGTTTTATGAAGCGAACAGTAATGAAATCCTCTTATTTCAGCTATGCATCATCACATGGCTCCTTTAATGTCACAGTTAGGAGAGATGATTAGATTCTGTAGTTGCTGCTGGTGCTACTGTATTTTCCGACCGCCTCCGCCTGTGAAGCCGAGTTTCCGTGGTTACCGCGGCCGGGTCTCCGAGCGGCAGAAAAATTAGAATCATTAAAAAAGAAAAAAGAAGGCGGCCTGATCAAAAATGATCGGAAATAGCTCCTTTTGCAAAGCAGGCGCTCGCGGGTCCAGGTCTCCCAAAAAAAAACCCTGCTGGCGAGGCTCATCCCAGCT
This sequence comes from Dromaius novaehollandiae, assembly GCF_036370855.1. NCBI lineage: Eukaryota > Metazoa > Chordata > Aves > Casuariiformes > Dromaiidae > Dromaius > Dromaius novaehollandiae. The sequence continues at coordinate 2,926,313 of NC_088122.1, read as the reverse complement.
CAGCCGGGGCAGGACCGAGGCTCCTGGGGATTTTATCCAGCACCGAAGCTGCGGCGGGCGAGTGTTTGCGTTGCAGCGGTACCGACCATGGGGGGTTTCAATCTGTCCCTCTTCTTTTTTAATCGTTCTTCTTATTGGGGTAAATTTTGAATAGCTGGAACACGAAGGGGGAAGCGTGCCTGCAGTCCCACCCCGGCCCTTCCCCTCGCGTCCCTGCCGTAACCCTTCAAGCCTCCGTCGCCCCGGAGGGGACGAGGCCGCTTCCCACCCATCGCCCCGGAGGGGACGAGGCCGCTTCCCACCCATCGCCCCGGAGGGGACGAGGCCGCTTCCCACCCATCGCCTCGGAGGGGACGAGGCCGCTTCCCACCCATCGCCCCGGAGGGGACGAGGCCGCTTCCCACCCGTCGCCTCGGAGGAGCTGCGGTGCCGAGCGGGAGCCCCGCGTCCCTCGCCGGCTCGGGAGTGACATCTCTAGGCGAGAGCTCGCCAGCTCCCGGCGGGAACGCCGCTGCTCCCGGCGCCGGGGCGAGCAGGGGGATCCTCTCGCCGTAGCAGCCCCCGCGGGGACTTTTCCCCTGTTCTCATAGGCAGTGGGGGGGGAAAAAAAGGCTTTTATTATTTTTTCGTTTTCTGCGACACCTGCAGCCGTGAATGGGCCCGTAAAGCGCCGTGTGGCAACGCGCCTCCTGCGCTCGCGCTCCTCTCCTCCCGAGGACGGTTTTCTCATCAAAGCCTGCAGATCTCAGACACGCCGTAAGATATTTTTAATCTTCTTCTGTCACGACGTTCCCAAGTTCGAGGAGCCTGGGCCCTGCGGAGGGAAGGCTATTTATTCCCCCGTGTTCAAAACACCCTGGCAGTCCTTTTAATTGCGGTCCCTTCTCCCGGCCCCGCACGGGATGAGCGGACGGATTCCCGCGGTTTCCTTCCCCGGCCCCTCGCGCCTTCCCCGGACACGGATAACGTGCGCAATTGCAAATATCACAACTTGGCAAATAAATATTACAAGATTCAATAAGGCAGAGCTGCGTTTGCAAGTCTGAGGCTAATTTAATAAATGATGGCAGGAGCTTTAAAACACGGCGCCTATTTAAAGAGCACAACGCCGATCTCTGGAAGGAGCCGCAAAGTGGGCTGAATCTTTTAAGGGCTTTAAATGAATCCTTTTCCTCTCAAGCTCTGAAAATTAAAATCCTCCGGAGCTCGCTCGTGCTCGGCTCCGTCAGAGCAGACGTAAGCCGAGTGCGGCTCCGGCATCGCGGGGGACGACGGGGGCCGTTCCCGGGCTCGAGGAGACGGAAAAGGGAGGAAAATTGGGGTGGGAGAGCATTTGAGACCCGTTTATCTTGGAGCGCTCGCGGAGGCGTTACCCTCGGCTTTTCCGCTTGCTCCCACGCGACCATCCCGCCCCGGAGGCATCGCAGCCGCCTTCGCTCCGGGCAGGAGCCTCGGGATTCCGACGGGCCTCCCGGCCCCACGCGCGTCCCGGTCTGCGCAGCCCGTAAAACTCGGCACCGCCGGGGGAGACGCCAGGATGGCCTTATACAAATTTATATCAGTTTATTTATTTTATGCGTATGTGGTTATTAACCCTTATACGTTATTATACCAAGGGCCTGAAGCAACGATGCCTGGGCCGCCCTTGCCGCGTCCCCGCAGGGTATTTCGGCGCGAGCGGCAGAGGCCTCGGCTTCGCACCTTCAACCAGGAGCCGAATTCCCGCTGCGAGGGCGATGCTCCGGCAGGCCGGCGTGCCAGGCGGCTCGCCACCGCGGCCATTCGCCTCGAGGAGCACCGACCGCTGCCGCCTTGCCTCCTCCTCCTCCTCCTCCTCCTCCTGGAGCATGGAGAAGGGCAGAAAATAGACATAAATCCTTTTTCTGCGTGCTCTTAGCTGTAGTGACAGCTATGAAAAAGCCCCTTCTGGCTCCGGCCGCGTCACGTCTCCACGCAGTGCGTGCCACCGCGGGGAACCGCAGCTTCCCTCAAACGTTCAGGGTGACGAGGGACAAGGAAAAGGGGAGAAGACCGAAAAGGCCACGTTTGGGGCTGCTGGAGCTGTGCTCCTCCTTGGCCAACACCATGAAACGGACTTCAGATCCGGAGCGAAACACCCCCAAATCCCCCTTCCTTCCCCCTTCGCAAGGCAGATCCCTCGGAGCTCCTCCACGCGCCAGGCGAGAGGAGGGGGGTCCCCGGCGAAGTCCCTCCCTTACGAGGCCCCTGGGTTGATGGTGCTAATTCAGAGCAGCTGCTCGGCGGGTGCAGCTTCCGCGGGACCGCGGGGGAGTTTGCAGCAGGGCTGCGTGGGCGTCTGCTGTGGGTGAAAACCCTCCCGGGACGGCTCCCGACCAGAGGTGAGGAACGAGCTGTTTGTTTTCTCGAGTTGGAAAGTCAGAATGATGCTGCTGGGTAAAAATAAGATTTCAGAGGGAAGTGGCAAGGAAAACCCTATCAAAGCAGATGAAGTGTCTGTCGGTAAAGCAGCCTTAGCATACTGTGTTTTAAAATGTATTTCTTGTTTGAGAACATGCTTGTTTTTCAGCATTAAAAAAGTCAGGGATAAAAGCCCCAGCCATGCTTAATCTGGCTGGATGTCCAAGATGTCGACCGAGTATTTTCTTGCCTTAAATTAAGAGTCAGGCAGGAACCAAGATTCAGCAGTTACTTCCAGCGGGGCAGTGCGGGTTTTGGTGGCGGTACCCGCGCGAGCGGCCTGCAGCGCCGGTGAGGAAGGTGCAACCTGCCTAAGAACCAGGAGTTTTGCAGCCTGGGTTGCTTGAGGGCTGCTCCACTAGGGAAATCATGGAAGAAAAGTGTGGTCTTTGCTTCTGCACTCCCTAAATGGGCGGGAGAGGGACATTCACCTTGCAAAGGTGCTGCGAGCGGTCGTTCGTCTGCTCTGCAGCGGGCAGAGCTGCTTGGGGCTCCTCCACCCGCCGGGAAACTGCCAGGTGGGCCGTTTTGCCGAGCCGAAGCACGTGTCTTGTGAGGATACTTTGGTTTCGACCCTATTTGCAAAGTGAGAGCGTTTGTGTTTTGATATTTCTTTTTTAATGGTCGCAAACTTTCTGGCCAGGAAGCGTGGAAGAGTCCATAGCGAACAGCCCGAGGGGGCTGAGCCCCAGGCGGGTGTTTCAGCACGATCCTGCGTCGCGCAGGCTTTGGGCAGGTCTCGTTTTCAGCCTGCTGCAGCAAAGAAACAAGTACTGCAGTTGTGAAGGTTTGGGGAGGCAGCGGCCGCGCTCGTGCCGCTCTTGGGTTGCATTTCCGAGCAGGCTCTTTCCCGCGGTGCCGATCTGTGCCCCCTCCCCGAAAAGCAACTGCAGCTTGCTGCTCAGCAAAGCTGAGTAATAAACCAGCCCTGATTACGTTGCTCCATCCCTGGTTCCTCGCTTGGTCCCGGCGAGCAGAGCGCCCTGGGCTGGGGCAAGGTCCGTGCCGCGGGACGCTGGCTGCTTGGGAAAGAAGTCGTTAGATAATAACCCCGCGCGGCGAAACCAGTGCGGAGGAGCTGCTGCACCTCGCGCGCTGCTTCGCCTGCTCCGCGTCCGCTCGCTGATAGGAGACGGGGAGCGGGAGGCTGCGCTCGGGAAGGGCCGGGTCCCCCTCTCCTGGGTGCTCCAGGGCAGGTGAGGCCGGCTCAGATCCGCGCTCCGAGTCTCTCCGTGCAATCCTTTTATCAAGCTGGTCACTGTTGGGTTTATGCGATGCTGAGACCTACCAAACTCGTTGCATGTGTGAGTCCCAGAGGTCGAGTCTGCACTGAACAGAGGCTTCCGCTGGCCCCCGGGGCTCCCCGTTGCTCCCGGGGACGTTTCTGGCCCCTCTGCGCTGCCCGGGACCAGGGGAACCCGCGGGAAGCGGGTCCGGCCCCGGGGACACGCAGAGCTGCGAGATGGAAAGCTGGGGCGCGGAGCCGCCGGGGCGGGAGGGGAGGACGCCCGGCTCGAGCGCTGCCGCTGCTTTGGTGACCGAGATCCCGGCTGTGAATGCAAAAAATCGTCAGTGCAAGAATTAGGAAAAAAATTAAACTAGACGCGGCTCGTGACAGCGAGCGGCAAACGCGCTGCCCTGCCTCGGTTCCTCCCTGCCGGCCGCTCCCGGCCCGCTCTCGTCCATCGGAGGCGGCGGGGCTTTTCCCGGATGCGCCCAGCGCGGCGGTCTCTGCACGACGCCAAATTATAATTAACGCCGGGCAGGCGGAACGCAATTAACGGCGCTGGAGCCGGGCCAAGGCGGGGGAGCAGCCCCGGCTCCCGCGGGAAGCGGCCCCGGAGCCTCCCCGGGCAGCACCTCGCCTCGCCGCCCAGCCCAAGGGCAGGAGGCTCCGACCCGCCGCGTCCGTCCAGAAACGCCTCTGCTCCATCCCGGCGCCGGCTCTCCCCCATCCCACCCGGCGCGGGAGGTCGCAGCGCGGTTGGCAAAACCCCGGGCAGGAGTAATCAAGCGAGAGGCCGCGGCAGCGCTTCAAGGACCAACTGGCTGGATGTTATTTATCGCTGCCGCTCGCCGCGCAAATGGGCTCGGGAGGAGATTCCCGGGCTGCGGCTGCCGCGGGAGATGGGCAGCGCTGGTTAAATAGAGCATCGCCTGGCAGAGCGGTGATTTAGCTGCGGCTGTTTGAGGGGGTTAGAGGCAGCCAGCGCGGAGCATCTGCAGGCAGAACGGGCAGCTTTGGTGGTCCGGCTGCTTTGAAAGTCAACTAAAGGAGAAAAACCCTGCGCAGAAGTAGGGGAGGCGGCGGGGTGACGCTTGGGGGTCCAGCTGTGGGGTTGACCAAGCCTCCGCAAGCGCCCGAAGCCCTGGGGCTGCTCCGGCTCATGGCAGTGAGGAAGCCGGGGGAGATGCCATCATCACCCGCTGCAAGCAGGGCTGCGGCACCCTGCGAGGGCACGGGGTCCCCACGGAGAGCACGGGGTCCCCACGGAGAGCACGGCACGATCCGGCTGCCCCGGGAAGCCCCCGCGCCTCGCTGCTGCCGGAGCGATTCTGTCCTGTTCCGTTCTCCTCCAGCGCGACACAAGATTAATTACAGCCATAAAAACATTAGGAGCTTTCTAAATATTTTATGCGAATAAGCACACACAATATGAGGTTTTTACTTGTTACGTTTTTGTAAAGGACATTTTGTTTGTAATAACCGGGCAAAGCGACAGGTGGGATTATTTTTAGTGCTGTGGCCCAGCCTGGAGGACTCGGAGCGCGAGGAGGACGCGCGGGCGGCGAAACCACCATCGCGGGGCAGTCCCGGGGGCTGATATGGAGCAAGCGGGGACGGGGAGGCGAGACTCGGAAAGCGGCTCTTGGAGCAGAGCCGGGCTGCCCGGCAGGGCTCCTCTGCCCCCGGCTTTCCCGGGAGCCAGCCCGCGTTGTCCCCCGCGGTCCTGCCCGGCTGCGCCGCAGGCTTTGCACATCCCGCGGTTACAGCAGGCAGCATCTCCTCCCCCCTTCCCGCCATCTCCAGCGATCCCGGCAAGTCGTCCAAGCCGCTGGCGTCACTGCGGCCGCGCCAGGAAGGAGCCGTTAGCGGCCGGGTCTCGACGTGGCTCATTTGCGGTTTAAATATTGAAGAGGACTCGAAACACCCCTTCATCCTAGCGGGTGACCCGACGCGGTGCCTGTTGCGTCGCGCGGCTGTTGTCCTCTGCCAGCTGTCGTGTGCCCCGGCCCCGACGCGCAGCAGGACGCGGAGTTTGTGCTGAATATTTCATGCAGACACACGCAGGCAGAGGCACCGGGCTGCTTTCGGCTCTGATTTTCGCCGCTTCTCGAGGCGATTAAATGGTGCATATTGGTCAAGCTTCCCGGCTCCGGAGGGGGGAAGAGTGACAAGTGCCTTTGCAGCTGGTCGCCTGAGTTTTGGGTGACGCGGACCTCCCGTCTTCGGCTGCTCCGCAACACCGCGAGCAAAGGAGCGTCCCGGCTGCGCGAGGCCTCCTCCACGGCCGGGGGGACGCGGGGGCAAGGCAATGCCAACCCTGGGGGTGTTTTTAAGCGACTGCTGAAGGCAAAAACGCGGCACGCGGGCGGCAGGGGCTCCGGCACTCGCAGCGCTGGGGAGCTGCGAACAGGGGACACCTCCGCGGGCCCCATCACGCACCCGGGTTTACGATCGAAACGGGGTCAATAACTGCCGGGAAAGGTGGGGGACCCCGAAGGTCCCTCGGGGCGCTGGAGACCAGCGTCTGCCACAGCAGCAGCTCTGCGGTTTGGCTTCTCGGGCGCTCTCATCAGAGCAATTTTCCCTTTAAATGACTGTGCAGGTTCCTAAAAACCAGCTGCAGTAAAAAGCGAAGCATCTCGGCCAGCGTTTCTCCAAACTGTTGGTTGCCTCCAAGATTTGACCCTTTTTTCTGGTCCCAACCCCAGGCTTGGAAAACTGCGATACCTCGACGTTTTGCACGTGCTGACCCTGATTCTCCCCTAAGCAACGAAGCAGCGAGGATTTAGATGTAGTTACTGCACCAGCTCACCATACATCAGCGCGCTGCCTTGGCTCCTTTTTCTTTAAGGCCGTATCTACTGGTACCTTCCCCATAAATAACCGTCAGCCTTCCTAGGGCCTTTTGTACTAATTAAGTCTTAAAGCAGGCAGAAACCGGCTAAGGGAGAGTTATTATCCCCGGCGCGCTGCTGAGCGCTGCGCGTACCTTGCTTCCCCTCTTCCAGAGGTCCCTTAGAGGGAAGGCGCTCGATTTTCGGAGTCGCTCCTCCCTAGAGCAGGTGTAATCCAGAACTGCCAGTTTGGGGTCACTTCATTACGCTGTTTGGATTTTTTTAAACGACACCCTGGAGTAGGCTTGGTGGCCAGCGCCTGCCGCGCTCGAACGGCTCTGCCTGCGGTAGCCGGTACCAGTAAGGGAGGAGGAGGAGGAGGATGGGGGAGAAGGAGCAAGACGGTCTCGCCGGCGGTAATCCGCCCCGAGGTCCGGCAAAGCACAGGCAGCTGCTCGGAGCTGGACCGAGATGTTTTCGGCATGCAAATCTGCTTCTTGAAATGACCCCGAGCAGTTTAAGTGCGCACACGCTTTGATGCGCGGCGCTGTGTGTGTGCGCGAGCGGCCCGGGAAACTTCTTTCTTTTCTTTCTCCCTGAATGTGTTTTAACTAATTTCCATGCTAACAGACCTCATTAAAGTTTAATCCGCTAAACTAAATCTTTACGTACACGGCGCTGCCAGTCTCCGGCTAATCCTCGCGCCGCGGTGCTGCCGAGGCTGCCGGCCCGGCTGCGGGTTTCTGCGTGCGACGCCTCTGCCACGGGTTTTTCTTTCCTCCTTTCTCCAGACGGAGCTTGCGCTAATCTGGCACAGCCAGTCGAGCTCAGGTGCTTGCAGTTGCTTTCTGGAGAAGATAGTTGGCTGATGGGAAGGGAGGGAAAAGCGTTAATTGAGGGCCCAAGCCTGAGCGTCGGGGTGCTGTGGCTCCCAGCGCCTGCGCAGAGGCCGGGGAGGGGGTCCGTGCCCGGACTGAAGAATCGGAGGGGGAAAACATCGTTCACAACCGACCTAAGGTTTATTTTTCGGTGGGGGGAGAATAAGTCGGAGGAAAACAGGATGGTTTGTTCGGTGTTGGGAGGGGATCAGAATTTCCTTTTTCTAAAGCCACTTCACAAACAAATGTATTTAATTTCTAGATGAAACACTTCCCCCCCCCCCAAAAAAAAAATTGGAAATACTTGGTTTTGGAAATGCCAAGGAAGAATTTTTGATTCATGAAAGAACTTTTTAAAAATCAAAATTATTATTTCTTAACCAAACTCGAGCCGGGTTCACAAATCGGGAACCTGCATTTTCTGGTCCATTAAGTGCAGCACAAAGTTTGCCCAGGGGATGAACGGGAAGCAGAGGAGGTGCAGAGGGGAAGGGCAACTAACTGGCTGCCTTCGCCCAAGGCCCCGTGCGACCGATGGCGAGTCTCCAGCGGGCCCGCGGCCACGGCCCGGGGCGACGGAGGAGATAAATAGGACAGGGGATCAATCGTGGGCAGGAGGAAGGAGGACAAACGTCACGAATCCGATATTAAAAAGAAGAACAATGCTGAGTTAAAAGCTCTGGCTCGATGGAGTTGGCACGCCGGCATCGAAGCTTTGTCAGCAGCGGGAAATATTTCATCTCAAGTTGATGCTCTTTGGCAAAAGTAAAAAAAATATATATCACAAGAATTCCAGCATTTTTTCCTGTGCAAAGGAAAAACCTCAACCGAAAGCTTGTGCTGATGAGAAAAGCAAGCAGCAGCTTCCCGGAGAGGCTGCAGAGATCGCGGCCCCGTTGATAGCTTAAGCAGAGCGGCAGGTAAAACCCCCGCGGCGAGGGTCGCCTTGCCGGGAGCCTGGGCACGGGCAGCGTCCGCCGCGGACCTCCTCGAGCCGAGCGCGGCCCGGGCTTGATTTCCAAAAACCCTCTTCTTTCTGCCACGCTCTCGTCTACGGCAGCTCAATTAAGCTCCCCGGTTGTTATTGATACTAATGAAGGGAGAAAGCCGGCCTCCGAAGGCTCAGCTCATTTCCAGGTCTGATGCTTCTGGTGTTTGAATATTTGAAGATCTTCATTAAATGCTTAAAAAAATAAATAGAGACGTTGCCGCGGCTTTAGCTCGCAGCCAGAATACTCAGGCAGGGGCAGGACGAGGGGAAGGGCACCTGCCCCGGGCCAGTCCGGCCTGGGAAGGGAAACCAGCTCAGCGGATGCGGTTTCGGCGGGGTTAAGGGCCGCAGGGAGGGAGCCCGGGCGCCCCGGCTCTCGGCCACCTCCTAATCGCGACGTGCCCGGCCTTGGCTGCCCCTCGCTTCTGGAGAGGGGGGTTCGCGCTTGGAGCTGAGCCCGAAATTCGCCTTTTCGCTGGCACGATGGCGGATGGCGGACGCGGCTCCTCCTCGGAGGCTGCGGGAAGCGGTCCAAGCTCGCGGCTTGCGGCAGCTTCCCGGGATGCCGCTAAAAGCGCAAGAAGTCAAACTTCACGTTAGCAGCTCAGCTGCTTCGAATGGCGCAGAAGGAGATGGGGAAGAAAATAAACAAACGCAGAGCTGAACAAATATCTTCCGCTTCGAGCCTGTTCTGTTTCTGTTGGCAAGGTGAGTGCACTTTGCATAAAGCCTTTTTGTTTTTTAATGGTAATTTCAGATCTTGTTCTCACTTGAGGGGGGAAAAAAGGGAAACCAGGGAAGGGGCAATAACCCCCTCCCCCATTTTGTATAAATCTAATCATCAGCCTGAAAGTAGACATTAAAATTACAATATAGCTCTTGACTTTGGGTAATTAAAAGCATTTTGTGATGACTCGCTTGATTAAAACGAGATCATCCATTTAAAATGAAAATTCAGAATGAAAATTGCTTTTGTTGCACCGATTATTCTATTTTAAAACTCCTCGCTGTTATCACCCTAATAAAAAGCTGTCACTTCTTCTGTCAAGTAACTCACAACACGAGGCATTTGCATTTCTTCCCGACTCGTGTTTGTTTCCGTGATTACCAATGGTTTCGCCTTCCTCCCCGGTTCGGCCGCAGGGGCGAGCGCCCGGCGCCGGGGATTTGGGGGGAGGGTGCTGGGTGCTGGGGCACCCCGCTGCGTGCGGGGACCGGGCGGCACGTGCCGCCGATCGGTGCCGGGACGAGGGCTGCAAGGCGGCAGCGGCTCCTTTTCCTCCTCGACGCCTCTCTCGCTCTCCCCTGGGCTGCACGGAATGATAATTCGCCGCCATTAATTGAAATTGTGATTGAATAGATTGAACGAGGAGAGATAAAAGCCGGTTTTGCTGGAAGATAGCAGCCCCACAAAAGCAGCAGTCGCCTCTTGCACGTCCCGGTTAAAAGCCAGCGGGAGAAGCCGGCTGAGGCGGAGGCCCCGCCACGGCCCGCGGTACGCCAAGCGCGCGTTTTCTTTCAAAGACCGAAATCAAGACGTAAGGAGGCAGCGCGGGGGCGAAGGGGGCTCTTAGCAGGCTGTGATTAATCTGCAACCTGCTTAATCGGCCTCAGGGTAACGAAGAGTTGTCTCTGGGTAATTGAGATCAATGGAGTTTCATTAGCGACCGCTTTGGAGAGCACCCGGCTGCGAAGGCCGGGCAGCTCCGCAGCGGAGCCGGGCGATGCCGGAGTGGGAGCAGGCCGTGGTTCCCGCTCGGACCCTCCTGCTCGGCTTGGGGCTGCGGCTTGGCCGGCGCCTGCTCTCTGCCGGGGCGACCCCGGGGAGAGGTGAATTTTGGCTGAACGCATGCTACGGCTGTAATTCTTGCTCCTCGGGTTCTCCCAGGTGGGAATATCCGACCGGCATGGGAGTTTTGCGCGTTCCCGATCCGCCGGCTCAGTCCATGCCCTCCCAGAGGGGTCGGCCCAGGCGTTCGCACGCAGGGTTGGGTCTCTGCTGCCCGAGTCGCGTGAGCAGGGAAAACGCTTCTAGGTTTCGTTGCACGGTGCTGATGGGGTGGGGGAACAGGGCCGTTGCCCAGAGCCCAGAGGAGGAAGATTTAGTGACTGGTTCCTGTCCAAGCCCTGGCACAAGAATCCAACCCCCAGAACCCAAGACCCAGAGAGAGAAGCAGCATTTCAGACCAGGGAACCTGCAACCACTGCTGGGCACAAACCCAAGGCGACCGGGCAGCCCTGGCTTGGCAGCCTTTTTCTTTCTTTCTTCTTTTCCCCGGTGGCTTTGACAACTGTCCTTGGTCAGCCTTCCAAGGAAGGGGACAAGGCCAGCTCGCGGGGCTCCCGGGAAAGCCCAGCCCCAAGGGGAAGAAGAGAAGCCTTCACTTCGGGGCATGCGGGCGCAAGGCCCCAGAGCTGCCGGGCGACGATGCTCGGGGACAGCGGGCAGGCGGCTCTGCTCCACCTTCCCACCGGGAGAGCCCGAAAAGTGTCCCTGCCCGAGGCTGGTGGCCAGACAGCACGTCCTCTGCCCGTCCCCCTGGCCCATGTGTCACCACTGCAACTAAACTGAAGATTTTTATAGAGGACACTGGATTTTAGCATACCGTTGTCAGCCTCATCTGGCTTTTTTCTTTTTATTTTTTTAAGCCCAATGCTCTTTGCAAACTGGTTTCCACAATTGCAACTAGCAAATTTTTTTAATGCAAATCCCTTGAGTCCAGAAGCTCTGGATTGAGAGCAGGGGGGAAAAACTGAGCTGCCAGGCTCAAAGATGGGTGTGGGAAGCTTGAGATTTATGGATTAAATATCCAAGCAGCTGCGGTGGCTCCAGGGTGGCTTCAGATGAGCATGTTCACAATGCGCGGTGTTGACGGCAGGGAGGCGGTGTGAGGAGCGTGCGCCTCGATTAGCCCAGCGCGGAGCGGTTTGGGGCCGTCCCTGCTCTCACCCGCTGCGCTGTAGGTTACGCGAGGCTCCTCCAAGCCCTCGCTCCAAAGGAAGTCATTTTTCAGCTCTTTTGAGCTGTTTGCGAAGGTTAATGAATAAGGAATCAATTAATGGTTTCCTAGCCTTGCACTTTCTCTTTTCATTTAAAGGGTTCCCTTTCTGAAGATTAGTTTAATGTTCAAATGAATCTGGTTTTGCTGAGAGCTAATTAAATGTGGCACCTTCTCTCCCTGCCCAGCTCTCGCTCCTCCGAGCGGAGCCGGGTTCCCGGGGCGGCAGCGGGGACCCGGCCTGCGCCTCGGGGCAGCGGAGCGGTGGACCAGCCCCTCCGAGACCCCCTTGATGCTGCTGGGGGAAAGAGGAGCTGATCCCATCCCAGCGCCTGGCACGACTCCAGCAGTCCCAACTCGTTCGGGATTTGTATGCACCGGCACGTTAAATTCCCAATCTCCCTTAGTTTAGGCCCTGCTTTCCCAGAAAATCTCCCCATCCAGGGGAGTCCCCACAGTCTCCTGTGGACTAAGTCCACTTACCCGAGTCCGAAGCCCACCGGACCCAGCAGTCGTCACCCACCGCGTTCGACACGCTCTGCACGAGTTTCTCCGTGGATCCGGCCCCTCGGCACGGGACCGACCTCCAGGTGAGACGCGGGAAGCAGCAGTCAGCTCGCATTAGCGGTAGCAGCCCCCGAAAAATCAGAGTTCAACCTGGTGGCAGTGTTTAATCAAGAAAGTGCTTTTATCTCCCTTATTGCCCCGGAAAGCTATCGCACCTGGTCAGAGAGCTTTTTGGTTTGTGCTGCTCAGCCGAGATTTTGCTCTGATTTATTAAAGCAGCTTCCCCTATTACCAAGGCACTGGAACAGAAACACCCATCAAAGGTTTAAGAGCCTAAATGGGTGTTAATTAGCCCAGCGGGGAAGCCGGAGTTTCAATGAGGTTTATCTTTAAACTACTATTAAGTTTGACAATGTAAAGAGATAAATTTGGTACTTAATTCAAGCCTCGCCTAATCAAATAGATTGTGGTTGTAGCCATATCTAAAATGTAAATAATGTTTAACTTCAGGGGGTTGTTTTACAGAACAGCAACGTGTTGATACTCGGGACAAAGCGTCGCTGTCCACTCTCGCCCCTGCCGCACCCCATCCACCACCAAGTCCCTCTTAAACCCTTCTCCTCCAAAGGGATTAGGAGGGTGGAGGATGGATGGGAGCAGGGGAGGCAGCCAAGGCTGGTGCAGTGTTTCGGGCTGAGTTGCCGCTCGCCTTTGCCGCAAAACACCCGCCGAGCCGGGCAGAGCCCAGTGCCCCGGCGATGCTCGGTGCGGATGAAGTTCCTCCGAGCGCTGATGGCTCATTCCATCCTGGATATTCTGTATCTGTCGGAGGCACAGGGAGCGTTATGCCTTTTGCTAAGCATTATATTGATCCTGATGTTTAAAACATGGAGGCTCGGGCTGTGACGGAGTGCTCAGAGAGGCAGAAAGCATCCGTCAGCGGGCAGGACCGCTTCCACGCGGCCGGAGCCGGGGTGCAAGGGACGCGCCAGAGCCTCGTGCTGCCCTGCGGGTTTCGGGCAGGAGGGATCCTGGGCCACGTCTGCTTTCCCTCCTTGTGTTAATCTAATCATTTTGTCCAGGAGAGGGGAAAAAAGGGCAGATGGGAATTTATATGCAGCAGGTTTTTGCTGGGACTTTCAGATATTTACAGTACCTTGAGGAATAAAGCCCGACCGTATAGATTATGGACTCAGAAACCAGCCTGTGCCCGCGGGGTGCACATGCGTTTGGGTATGGGCACTGCGATGTTAGCCACACGCACAGGAAAAAAGCATGCAACAAACAAATTTATCTTTAAAACTCTTAAATTATCTTTCAGTTGACACTTATTAACCTCCTGCCAAACTCATTATCTATGGGAATAAAACATGAGCTATCAAACCGAAATGGCTTGCAAGGCTGCTGCCCGTGCCCGGGGAAAATTTGATTGTGAACAGGCAAGCCGAAACAAGGCTTTTTTCCATTATTATTTTATTTTATTTCCCTCTAAAAAGCCAGATCCTGGACCTTGCTGAAGCGGGCTCCAGGCACAGTGCATGCAGCGAGCGTGGCCGGCTGAATTAACACACAGCGAGCTGTGAAATCCAGCCGGAGGAAACGCGTCCCGCAGTGATTTACGGCTCGCGGTCTCAGGCAGGGAGCACGTCTCCCCGTCCTGGCCGCGCTGCGGGTTCCCGGGGCCGGTGCCTGACGTTTGGAGATCGGGCACGGAGGTGGATTTGGCTTGCTAACGAGGAGGGTGATTTGGGTCTGGGATTTGCAGCCTTGGGGAAGAGGGAATATCTGTTGCTTCCTAAATATCTGTTGATTTATCAGTGGAAATAAGCGTTTCCTTTGGCCAAGCAGCACAGTCTCGAGGATTTAACGCCTGGGTCTGGACCAGCGTTTTCCATCCTGCGCTGTCACTGACCTTCTGGGTGACTTTGGGAGAAAAAGCATCACAGACTCCTTTCTCCGCTCGAAGTAGCTGCTAAAGGTAATTCCCACCGATGGCACAACCAGCATTAAGGCCCATAAAACACAGGAGACGGCAAAGAAGGGGTCTGCAGACCCCTACTCGACCACAGCCTTTCCCACCCTCTGTAGAGGCAAACGTCCCCTCTAGTGCCCTGCGCAGCAGCTGCTTGCCTAGCCCAGGTATTTTGATGGCTCCAAATTAATCGAATAAACAAGGCACCTCTGCGCAAAGAGCAATTAGAGGCAGCCGAGTCCTGCTCCTTTCCGCAGCTGCCTCTGTGACAGGTTAAAAACCCTTCCCAGCTCCAGTGCGAGGCTCGGGGCTGACAGCCGGGCTGAGATCTCCCTGGGTACCGCAGCGGCCAATTAACCCGATGAAAGGCAGTGAGACGGAGCAGGCAGGGCTTCTGCGGGGGCGCAGGGGCCTTTTCAAGAGCGGGAGAGGAACTGGCAGAGAGAACTAGAGAATTTGGGGCTCCCCGGGCCCCTGCTTTGTCCAGACTGGGTATTTATAGGATCCTTTTCCCCCGACGTCCCCATGGGGAGCAGGATGTAGTAGTGCTGTCCTTGGGTTTCCTACCCCGGGGTGTGCAAGTGCTGCCTGACCGATGGTCTCTTCCCCGGGATGTGCACGTGTCCCTGCGGCCTGGCTGTGATTCCCAGCACAGGCAGCCTGCGACTGTTCGATCCGTATAAAAGCGTTGCTGGGTGTACGTGGGATTGGCGTTATATTAGTATCTGTGCTCAGATTTTCGCATGTACCTGCGTGTGATGGACATGGCAGTCGTCCCCGCAAGCGTCGCAGGTGAGCGGGACGCTAGTTACACATGGAGGGGTGGACGGGCTGTCCGCAGGCAGCAAAGAGAGGAGCGGCGCGGGAAAGGGGAGTGCGGCCAGCCCCGAGACCTGGGAAAGGGCCCCGGCGCGTGCAGGGCTGACCGACTGGCAGCGATGCATAAGCTAATTGCAGCTGGGCTGTATACAAGCTGCATTTGTAGCCTAATTGTGTGTAGCCAATATCCACTGACTGTGTCCCCATGTGCCATCTGGCATGTGCATGTGTGATCTGGGCAGCCAATGTGTGTTTATTTGTGAATTGAAAATGCTCTGCATCTTGTGCGAGGTCAGTTAATGAAGCGGTGCTCGAGACGGGAGGGAGAAGCCCTCCTGAAGCAGAATTTTTTTGCATTTCCCTTCATGAGTTAGGAAAACTTGCTCCAAGCCACTGCAAAGCCAGATGAAAATCAAGCCCCTTCTCAAGCGACTGCTCTCAGGCTGAGCCGGGGCTTTGTGCCTTTCCCCTTGTTAGGCTCTAAATTACTTCCTTCATTTTACCCGTCACTCCGGGAGTCATCTCAGGGCCTGGGGCTGCAGGCAGGCATGGGGCTAATCCGTCGCGAGCTCTGCTGTCTGGTGGACTTCAGAGAGCCACAGCAGGCTCCGCAGCTCAAGCGGGCTGAGGCACCATCCATCACATCCACTCGCGACAGCTGTCAGCAAAGCTAATCATCTGCCGCCCGAGAGATGTTCTCCTGACATCTGCCCGGGTCCGGCAGCCTCTGGGAAAGGCTGGTCCCTCCTCAGCGCCGTTTAATGGAATAAAGACAACTGCTGATGGCGGAGGAAGCGCGGCAGGAAGAGGGGAGCGGGGTGGCCTGTCCCCAGGGCTGAGCCCTTCCTCCTGCCCCGCAGTGCCTTGCAGCCCTCCCACCCAAGGGACCGTCGGGCCGGGCCGGGGCTCCGCCACCCGTGTCGCGGGCAGCGACGGGCAGGCCTTTCCCCGGTGTCATGCCCGGGGGCATCTTTTACAGGCACGGAGGCCAGCAGAGATTCTTGTCCGCAGGAGCAATAATCACAGCCGACGTCAGTGTAAGATGTTAAGCACGGCTCTGTGCTCCCCTCCAAGGCTGGGAGCACCGTAAATAACAGGGCCCTGCTGTCCTCTGCCGTTGGAGAAACCTCTAGATCAACGCGCTGCTATTTTCATATCGAGCAGCCTCAGCGAAGAGCAGCCTGTCTCGTTCTTGCACGTCGGTTTGGCTGCGCAGGGTTCCCCCGAGGCAGCTTCCCTCTGCCCGAGACGGGAGCTGTGCCCTGCTGAGCCGCAAGCACCCCGGGCCACCCAGCCGCCCAGCTCCCTCCCGTGCTGTCGGACACCGTGGACTCCCAGCTCCCTGCGACGGGTAGAGGAAACGCGTTGCTTTGGCCCGCGGGCAGCGGGTCTGCTTGAGGGGGATGCTGGGGGGCAGCAGGGAGCTGGGTGTGCTCAGCGCTGGTCAGCACTGGTCCGAGGGGTCAAGGATGGGATGGGAAGGGGGCACTGAACCAGCTGCTTGAAGAAGCCCCTTCTATTCAAACCGGAGAGGTAGGGCACTTGCTGATCCCTATTCTCCCTTCCCAGGCAGAGGAGCAGTTTGCCCTGAGCTGAACTTCCCGCTGGAGACAGATGAGATATTGCAGCGTGTTTAATTCATGGCCCCGTGTTTCTATTTCTGGTTGCTCTCAGACCTCTCTGCACGAGGGAGGCACCGCGCAGGCACTACTTCCCTTCTCCTTCGCGTGCGTCTCCTGGCAGTGCGTGCCAAGCGCGGGTCCGTCAGCTGGGTTTGGGGTGATGTGGGGCCACAGGAGCCGAGATGAGGAGAGACTTGCTGGAAGAGGAGACCCACGCGCAGAGGGGCCGCAGCTCTGGGAGGGCGGCGGGCCCCCGTCGCAGAACGGGACGAGCACCACGCACCGCTCTGTGCGTTTATCCTGGCCGTGCTCTGAGTGCAGGGCTCCGATTCCCATCCTAAAGGCAGCAAAACTGAGGCACAGAGGTGCCAAGGTCACATGGGATCCTAAATTTAAGTTCATATTCCCCTGAGTGTGCAATAAGGTTCGATGTAGCTTTGGGGTTAGGTCACCTCTCGTTTTCAGTCTGGGCTTGACCTGCTGCGGGGTTTGCAGTCCCGTGTGGGGCTGCAGCCATCCCGGCACCCAGCCTTCCCCACCTCCCTTCCTTCCCCAGCCGATCCCTCAAGCTCAAGATCAGCCTTGAGACAGAGCAAGTGTCCGGGGCAGGTAATTCACGGCTCCAGAAGGGCTGTTGTGTCACTGCCTGACCTACAGCACTGCAGTCTCGCCTGCCATTGCCTCGTGCAGGAATTTCCTGGGCCAAGGCAAGCTGCAAGATATATATATATATATATATATATATATATATATATATATATATATATATATATATTTCTTTCGCTCTTTCTCTCTCCTGCAAGCTGCATGAGAGCAAAGTCATTGGCATAGCATAAATAGGGAGCACGCTGGGCGTCCGCTGGCTAAGCTGAATCCCCCTCCACCTCCTGCGGTTTCCAATTTGTAGCCCATATTTTAATTCCCTGCCCCACTGTTCCCTTCCTGCTCTCGTAAAAGCAACCGTCCCACCCGAGCAGCGGCTGGCAAAGCAGCTGCCATTTGCAGCGAGATAATGATGAAGATACTTTGGTTCTCATTGGGGTTCCAGCCACAGGAGCCTGGTGCTGTTGGCACCAAAGGACAAACTTGCGTCTCCTGCTTTTATCCTTTTTTTCCCCCCTCTCCTTTAACTGCAGGATTGTTTTTATTTATTTATTTTTATATTTGAGCTTTCAATCCTTTCCTGTTGGGGGTGGAGGAAGGGAAACACTTGCAAAAAAGGAGCGGTACCAGGCTTGCTCATAAGGCATCCTCATGCCTGCTAGGGTGGTGGTGAGCAGGGGCAGATCCGGCCTGATCTGAGAGCGGGAGAGCTGGTGGAGGCTCTGCTGTCGTGTCCTTCCTCCCCACCCTGCGACGCAAGAGGCTGTGGCGAGAGGGGAGCCCCTTCTCCCTGGCAGTCCTGCAGCACTCGGTGGCTTTTTCTTGCAAACGAAAGTCTAGGGGTGGGGAGAGAGGGAAGAAAACATAGAGACTGTGCCAGCAGAAACGGCCCCGGGGTGGGGAATGCACCAAATGGAGCATCCTCTGCCCTCCAGCGCCCTCCGCAATTTGGGTTCACCTGCACTACGAGAACCAGCTCCCCACCGCGGCTGTGCCACGCTCCTCCCCGGAGTGCGAGGGGCAGAGGAAGGGGGAGACCAGCCGTCTGGTGATCATTGAAAGCCCAAGTGAGACCATTCAGAAGTCCTTCCCTCAGCTCCTGGAGAAGCAAGAAATCTCCCCTTGCTTGTGTGGTCCACGGAAGGCAGCCAGCCCTGAGACTCCCTGGCTGAGAGGCGAGAAAAATGTGATGCTCAGCTTCACACAGTTTTTCTTTTTCCTTCGGGAGGGGAAGCAAGAAACGAAAGGCAAAGAGATCTGGCCAGGGTGATTCAACAGACAGTGGCAGAGCATGGGGATGAATAATCTCTCGATTCCCGTCTCAGCTCCCCGAGACTGTCTTTGCCTTAGACAAATGGGCAGCCTTCAGTGGATAGCCTCGCTCTTTTTTTCTTTTCTTCTGCTGGCTCATGAGTAAATTCAATAAAACAGTGGGAGATTTGTTAGGATTAAGGTCAAATAAAAAGCGAAAAGGCGATTGGATTTGTTTTATGATTGATTATAGAAAGTGCAGATATTTATTAACAGCCAACAGGATAACTGTCAGAATGATTCTGTATCAAGAAAAAACCAGAAGATGAGTCAAATCTTTTCAGTGTTGTGGGAACAAGATTAAGCCAAATACAATTGATGCAGCAAATAAAGATGCCAATGTTAACAGCCGCTATATAATTTCAACTGGTCAATCTCATCTGAATGTATTTATATATAAAAATATATATATACATATTCATACTTTTTTTTTCTTTTTAAGGAGTCTCTGCCAATTGCAAATGCTGCCAGTGCCATAGATCAGGAGTTGAGTCATCTTGTGTGTACCACATCTGACACATCTCAAAGAGAGGGAGGGACGCAGAGGCTGCAGTGTCCTGAGGAGGGTCCCACGGCGGGCTTGCGAGCCTTGGCTCTGCTCTGGGTGCTGCCTTGGGCGTAGCCGTTCTCTGACTCCGTTTTCCTACCTGTAGATGCCTTTGCTTTCAGAACAGTGCTTTGACATTTCTGGATGAAACGGAGCTTGGGAGAATCCAGGAAGCCCTTGTGTCGCTCCAGTGGGTTGTGATGCCTCTGGCTGTCACAAGGGTCTGTCCCCAGCCACTGCCATCCCAGAGCGATTTTTCCTCTGCCAGCCCTAGAAAAGCCCATCCGTGGTGGCAGGGGGTTGCCATGCAGGGTGCTGAGCCTGCTTCGCAGAGGAGCACCCTGCCCTCCCTCCCCAGGCTATTCTGATCCTCCTCCATCCATCTGCAAGTGGCTTGCTATTAGTACAGAGCCATTAAAATTCAAGGTCAGATTTGATTCTATATTGATCATCACGAGGCAAATTAAAGACATCTTTCTTCTCTTCTTCTTGTGTTACAGTGCCAAGAGGCATCCCGCTGCTCGCTTTTACAAGCTGCTGCTGCTGCCCAAGTGTCTCCTTGGACGCGAGCTGCTCCAGCCACAGAGGTTTCACGTTTCCTGTTAAAGAAAGCAGCTCTAGGCTTTAAAAAAGCAAAAGTGACTGTAGCTTGGAAGACTTAAGGTTGTCAATTAAATGGAGGTCTGAGCTGAAGTCCAGTCCTCCTTGCTTGAATCTCTGCCAGAAAGGACTAGGGCAGGGCCAGGCATGTGACAGGTCTGTCCATGACACAGGGTTTGGCTCATCCAAAGAACCATGTGGACACCTTGAGACTGAGCTTTTACCTTCTCCCCTCACAATTCAACCTAAAATGCAGGGATGAAACTCCCTCTCCCCTCCCCATGGCTCAGCACCTGCAGATCTCAACTCCTGGCACACACAGGAGATCTCAGCTCTGAGCATCGTTGTTTGCAGGACTGGAGCGCATCACAACCAAACCTGCAGCGGGGATCTGCTGCACCAGGCTGGGAACCGATGCCAGCTGTGACCCCACAGGGAGCCACTGGGCGGGACTCCTGGTGCCGACTGGGACCAGAACAGAAAGTCCCTGACAAGTCCCTTCCTAAAGCATCAGCATCTTCCAAATTGTTTCTGTTTATACTTTGCCAGTGACTCATTCGTTGATGTTCTGTCCCGTAGATTACTTTAAAAACAGGAATAATTATGCTGCTAATTATCATTTGAATTATTCATTTTGTCCCCCTCTTCCTTTCTCCTGGAAGAAGGAGACGCATTGTCAGTTGTGGCTGTCCTTGCACAGCGTGATTAGATGCTCTCTTCTGTGCGGTGACGGGAGAGATCTCATCAAAATCAGCTTCCAAAAATGGAACCAGGACCAGATACT
Organism: Dromaius novaehollandiae; assembly: GCF_036370855.1. Taxonomy (NCBI): domain Eukaryota; kingdom Metazoa; phylum Chordata; class Aves; order Casuariiformes; family Dromaiidae; genus Dromaius; species Dromaius novaehollandiae. The sequence continues at coordinate 2,906,179 of NC_088122.1, read as the reverse complement.
GCAAAGGTTTTAACAAGTTCAAAACCTCTCCTCTTCAGACACATGAACATGCACCCACATATGCACACGGATACACACACACAGATGCACACACACACACATTAACCACGCACAAAAGCACCTTTGTCCCCACCATATAAATAAATCTTTTTCCCCAGCTGAAGAAGAATGCAGTCTCTAATGAGATTGTGAGTGTGTGGCGCATGTGTTTGTATGTGTTTTTCTAATTATATCTTTTCAAATAAGATTAACCATCCTTCGAAGCTGGACATCTTTCCAATAGGTGAATGTTTGAACTCCAGGGCTGATGGTAACATGAAAAATTCTGCCTGTCACAGGCAGAAAAACAAAGCATGTGGTTTTTCTCCTCAGGAAAAACACTGCAGTGAAATTACTGTTCCCTGTGATGTTTTCTAGAAACCTAGTCAAGGAGAGCCTGGCTCTCTTCTCAAGCTGGGGCAAATCAGGACAAAGTCCAAAGATGCTCATGGCATGAAGATGTGAAGATGCTTTGACAGGTGACCTTGGCATGTGATTCCTACTATTGGTTGCAAGATCTCCCGAGCGGTCAGGGCCCTGCTTTATGGATACTATAGCATGGGCTAAGGATGGAGCTGTTCAATGGGATGGTCTTGACAGCCTCTGCCTCAAGAGGCTCTTGAAAGCTGCCTCCCTGAGGACATATGCGGGGGGAGAGATCCTATATCGCTCCTCCTTTCCCTTTTCTACACAGCTTGGTCCCTGGAGGCAAGGCACTGGGCTAAGCAGGCCTGAGCTGTGACCCCTCTGCACTTCTCCTGCTCTTTCAGAGAAGCAACCCTTGTCCAAAGGCCCAGGTGTGGGCCAGATGTCTCTTGACAAACCAAACACCCCTTTGGGACTGCCAAAGCATGGCTGGGACTGCTCCCATTAGCTTGGCTCACCCCTCACCACCTTCCGTCCTGTGTTCACAGTAACATCCCTCCCTTTCCCCGTGCTTTCATGGACGTGGGTGTCTCTGTGCAGGGGAGGGATGTGCATCAGCAGCCACAGCAAAGATCCCCATCCGCTTCACACCTCCTCCCCAAGCATCACCCGTGGAAACCCATTAACGTGAACAGGCTTTTTCCTTTATCTAGGATTCCTTAAGAAGATCTCCTTGCTTGGAAAGCCGTGAGTGCTTCACATGACATGTCTGCACTTCACAGCTTTATTGTTTAACAGGTCTGATAACAGCTCTGCCTATCACACCAAGAGCCGCCCCTTTCAGGCAACAGGCTCGTTCCTTTATCATGCATCAATCTAAACAGATTCCCCCCTGGAGACTCGAGAAAGAAGGTGCACAGTCAGGTTATTCTTCTAACAGCTTTTCGCTGATATCATGTTGTCGTTGTTTCACTGTATTTAAATCAAAAAAAAAGAAAAAAGGACACAGTTTCTCTCTTACACCATTATACTTCACTGAAACAAAGTCTGAGGAATGTGTTGGGGGAAAGATTTATCAAAGCCAACAATCCAATAGTTTTATTTCCTTCTTGTCAGACACAGGACCCTTACTCGGCTCTCTTATAGGAACACTGCATTTTCCAGCCTGGATAAAGCCCAATCTCTGTCTCAAATAGTGGCCAGCTTCCCTGGCGTCCATAGCAGCATGCAAATCCCCTGCAGCAGAAGCACTGGTGGCAACTCAGGCAGCCAGAGGTTTCCTGCCCACACTCCAGGAAGGTGTGGCTGAGGCATTGGAGCAATGAGGTTTATCTGCTTTCCAAAGATTTTAATGTGCATCAGCCTGGTGCCTTTGCCCTGTTCTGTGGTTTGGCCTGGGGAAAAGCAAATGAAACACTGCAAAGTGGGCTAAGAGGCTGCTGCTCTGGTTCAGGAGTTTACACGAATACTGCATTGGTGCAAATGATTTTGCATGATATCCATCTGGCTCGTGCAAGGGTGGTTTTTGATCACGGTGACCACTGAATATTTTTACTACCTACACATATGACCAATTGCTAATTGTTTTAACTTTGCTTTGCCCTCAGTCACAAAGAGATCCTGAGACCGGGTGCTCCATGGGTTAATGGGGAAGTGCCGGGAAACTTTCCAGCTCCAGGACCCAATTTAAAGTGGCTGCTCTTCAAAATTATGAACTAGCTCCCTGTGCCAGCACTCAGGCAAGGCAGCAACTGGTTGAAAATCCCCCTTCCTTCTCCCTCCCAGCTGCAGCTCAGCGGAGCGGGATGCCAGGGAGGCGCTCCCCGGACGCACAGGGTGAGGCACAGAAGCCCTCTGCCTTCAGCTTTCCTGCGCCGACCTAAAGTCCCCACTGACCACCCAAATTAATGCCAGGGAGGCTGAACCACTGCTATCCAGTTCCCTAAGGGGCTTGGCCATGGGCTCAGCCCAGCCTGGAAGCAGGGAGAGGAACAGCTAGAGAGGACCAGCTCAAAATGAGACAGCTGCAAAGGGAAGGAGGTGCGGTGACGGGGAGGGAGAGAAGGAGGGAGAGTGCTAAACAGATGGCTGGGGGAAGAGATGGTGAAAGAGGAGCGAAGCAGACAGATGGAGGACAGAGAGGAGTGGGGTGAGTGACATAAGCAATTCGCTGCTTGTTCATATTTAATCAAGAATTTGCTGCTGCCACTATTTGCATTTTGGCATTATTTGTTTTACAGCAGTAATCAGGCCCTGCCAGAGGCCAGGGTGCCGGGAGCTGCACGGATGCTCCGGGTGTCAGCCCTGCTGTGAGGGCCAGGCCGGGCCGACACATCTCGCGGCTGGGACCCAGGGCAAGGAACGGGGGTGCCTGGGTGCCCAACAGCTGCAGAGCGCAGCGCTGAACCCAGCCAGGCCGGCATGGTGCCCCGAGGAAGGAGACAGGACACGGCAGAGCCACACACACCCAACCCAGGCTCCTCACATGCACAACTGCCTCCGAGGGGCAACATGGCTGCCCGCAGGTGTGCGTGGCAGGGGAGCGCCCTCACTGACCAATCCCCTGCTGCCACCTGTTCATCCAACCAATCCCGTCCAGCCCTGCCTCAGGAGGTGTCTATAAATACGGGCCAGGGGGAGGCAGCACCTCACTGTGGTGCTGCTGGCTGGCAGTTTGGGGTCTGCTGTGTCCTGCAGCTTGCTGGCAGGTGAGACACCATGGCTGGGGCTGAGCTTCTGGCTCTGAGAGCGGGCAAAGGCTCCTTCTGCTGCCTCCTTACCCTGCCTCGGCTCCTGTGCCCTCCTCCAGTTGCAGAGGTGAGCCCTGTGAGGCCGAAGGGCTCGCAGCGGGGCTTGGTGGGGCCTCCCCACCGGGAGGAGGGTGTCTGGGGGGTGTTTGCTGCTCTTCAGCCTTTCTGAGCATTGCATGTGCTGTGGAGAGTCTCACTCTGCAGCCTCTTCCTTGGCACAGCGATCCCATTTGTAGAGGGAGCAGTGGGTAAACTGAGGCACAGTGTAGTTCCTCCAAGGTGCCTGTGGTTGTACAAGTGAGTCAAAAGCCTGACTGAGACAGGAGCCCAGGCATCCAGATACCTTGCAGTGTTATGTGGGGAAGGCAGCTGGAGCCAGAAAGCAACAGTCAGAGCACAAAAGGGAGTTTTTTTCCCTATAATCCAGCTGTTTTTCACATATTGCAACTCCTTTCCCTCCAGCAAAGGACTCTCTATTTTCACAATTGTTTCCAGACAGACGTTTCAGCTTGAGTCCCACACAAAGCATAATGTCTTGCCAGTTTGACATATCCCTAGCAATATCTGATGATATTTTAGGCCAGCTCTAGGAGGAATAATAAGAATAATCATTAATATTTGTCAGGTCTACCTAGGCTTATATCCTGTGGGATCTCAAAGCCTGTTAGTGGAGAACAGGGCTAATTCTGCTCATCTCTGCCACCTGCGTCCTGCTGCAGGAGGCAGGGCTTTAAATTTGTCATGGGAGCCTGTACTTGTCCTTTGGTAAAAATAAATTAAAAAAACTTCCTATAGTGTCTTCAACTGCAAATGGGAAACTGAGGCACAAAGTGGGTAACTTGCTGCTAAGCAAATCAGTTGCAAAATGCAGGCTTTACTAGTCTAGTCTCTCATGTTATCGGTTGTGTTACATGGGGAATAGCTACTGGGAAAGCAAAGAAGTTAATGTTCCCACTACTTTATTGAAAGAAAAGGGGGCAGGGGGAGAGTTGGTGATTTGAAGAAGTTAAGGGGGGAGAATGGGCTTTTGAAGGGAAGGCTCGGATACAACCTTTTTGTATAACAGTAAGTTGAAACTGCCCTCATTTTTTTAAATAGGTTTTTAAAGCAATTGTTTCATTTCTGGGTGACTGAAATACAAAAGCATCTGAAAACCTCTCTAGTTTTCTCTTGCTCTGATTTTTTTTTTAATTGTAATTATGGAACTGTCCCATTATCATATTGTGATGCAGAGCCTTTCAAGTAATAAGAAATTCAAGTGAAGGCTTGATTACCTCCCCTGAGAACAAAATGTGATGGGGAGGACAGAGGAAGGGGGGGAAAGATGCAGACAAGTTTTGTAATAATAAAATAAAGAAAAAATTAATCATAGATCCATTAGTGTTAATACAAATGCTTTATGACTCACCTCAATCTTTTTCTATTATTTAATAACAGAAAATCATTATTTCCTGGGAGAGTTAGGATAAAGCCAGTTGGGGGGTTGTGTTTTTTGTTTATAAAGTGACACTGTAACTAAAAATTGGCTGTTGGCTGTAGTGGGAGGATGTCTTCCCTCCTCCCAGCTGTTTCCTTCTTGGTCCCTGTGAGTGCCGGGTGCCTGGGGAGGATGCTGGCGGATGGGGTGTGAGGGTGAGGCCTGCTTTATTTAGGTGATCTGAGCAGGGGGAGGGATGGTACCCATGGGAGCGGGAGACCATCTGAAAAGGCTCCCTGGGTAGGTCTCGTGGCGGCTCTCCAGGCAGGCGCTGTTGATGTCCCCGGCGTGGCACGCTGGCTTTGCAGAAGCTGGAGGAGGTTCGGCTGCTGGTGCACATGCTGTCACGGTTGCTAGGTGGTCGATCTGAACAGAGGGAGGTCTGGGGGCAGTGGGGGGCATAGAGGAAAACATAAATTGGCTCTGTGATCCAGACACCTCTGCCAGATGTGGGCTTTTGCCTCTGAAGTCAGTTAGTGTCTTTTTAAGCTGACCTCACATCTGTCTCCTTTGCTTTAATTTCTCATGCTTTTGCTCTCTGTTGTTTCCAGGGATATTGCTACACTCATTAACACTGTTCCTTCTGAAGTGGCTTTTAATACTGTTACAATCAGCCTCCAGGCCAGTGTTATGAAAGGATAGCTTTTCTCTGGGAAAGGCATCCCCAAAATGAAACGAGATGCTTTTCCCCTGGCCAGGTGACCGGTTTCCAGCTGTATCACTGAAGGAGTATGGAGAGGCCTTCATCTGAGCTGGGGGATCCTGCACTAATTTCAGTGGTCAGGTGTGACCCAATGCAAGCTCTGGGAAGGTAGATGCGTGGAAAGATGGAGGAGCCATAGCAGGTTGTTAACTGCATCCAGGCTGCTTTTGCACATCTGCAGCCCGTCTGTGTGCTGCCTGGCCGTGGGAGAGCATGGGGGTGCGTTTCCTCCCAGGCGCGGTGGGAGCTGTGGGCTTGCAGGCCCCTCCACGGGAGGGGAGCGAGCGAGCTCCTGGAAGTGGCCTCCTGTGGGCAAAGGCTGTGTGAGCTCCCTCCTGGGAAGGGACCAGCGGCATCTCCTCGCAGAGGAAGCAGAGCAGCACAAGGATGCTCTCTACTGATGCAGCTTTTCAGGTTGGGGGAGCTCATCCTCTCCTCAACTGCGGCGGCTAATGGGAATGGTGCTAATGCTTGCTAGAAAGGCAGGTTTTAAACCAGAGGGTTACATGCTACCTGCGCGCAGCCCGGTGCGTTGCGAAGTAAAGGGATTACACGCAGCTTAATCTGGAACTGTGGCTGTGTGAGCAATTAAACGCCAGTGATTTCCTCAGCTATGAAAGTTCGTGCTGAAAGCATTACGTTCCTCCTGTTGCCATTTTGCCTTTTGCTAATGAAAAGGAGCATGAATATTATCTGCAGCTAAATCCTAGAAGCAGCTGAAGCCAGGCTCAGTGGAAATTGGAAGGTGACAAAAGTCATCTTTTGGCAAAACTCCCACTGAAGTGAGTTTGGGGGCCCTTTGGAGAAGGGTGGGTCCAGGGTGCTTTTGTAACCCCTGTCTTCCCTGCTGAGCTGCGGTGTCCTGTGCCTCAGAGGGGACCCAGCTGATGTGGATGGCTGCACCTGAGCCACCATTTGATCTCCCCTTCTAAAGGGAGCACATCTGCCGAGTGGGGGGTCTCAGTCAAAATCAGGCTGCCTGGCCTGGCCCTGCCTGACTTGTCATGGTGTTTCTGCCAGTCACTTTTCCTTCCTGCCCCAGCTCTGCTGTGCCTCAGTCTCCCCATCTGTGAAATAGGGATAATTAGATACAGATTTACTCTTCTGCAAAGTGCCATAGAAGCCTATTGGAAAGCACTGCTTCTTGAAGACCTACACTTCCTTTTGAAAAGCAGGTTGAAATAAATACATTTTTTACCAAAGCCTGATAAAACAGGATTTTTGCCTCTCATACAGAATTCTCTGCAAGTGTTGACTTAATAACAGTTTGCAGTGACCTTGTTGGTGAAACTGAAGCTGTTTGTGTGATGAGCATCTTCCTGCCCCCTCAGCTGCTGCTGTCCTGGGGTACCAGCTGCTGTCCGTGCTCAGGACAAGAACCAATGTCTGTCTCGAGATGCTTACAGACCACAGGCAAGGGAGGAATTATTCCTGTCTCCTCCTCATGAGGAGCTGAAGGACAGAGGCGAAGGTGATTTTTCAGAGAGCTCAGCTTCTCTACCAGGGCCAGGGAAGACACTGACTTGTGTGTCTCAGTCCAGTATTTTAAACAAAAAATCCCTTTTCTATCTAGGGAGAGACCAGCTGCTTAATCCAGCTGTGGGAAACATGACATGTCACTGTTTCAGTGAGGGCTGGGGAAGCTGGGAAGAGCTCGTGCCTGACTGAGGGCATCCTGAGGATGCCTTCGCTGATGCCTGTTTACCTGCAGGCTGTAATTGCTCTGGCTGTTTGCTACACGAGGCATTAGGAAAGTGGCCGAAGCAAACGGGGCACCCAATTTTCTGTGAAAAGTTAACTTTTCCAATTGCAGTTGAAAGCTGAGTTCTTTTGACCTAATTTCCCCCTCCAAGGGTTAACCGCTCTCTGCGGTGCAGCGGGCCCTCCAGTGAGTGCAGCCAGACAATGCCATTTAAGTGAATGTTCCTAGCCTACAGAAGTCCTGGAGATAGCTCCATCTTGCTCACAGTAGGTGTTACATTAGCTGCTCAAACCATATTCCAGTAAATTAGAGCTGGGCTGATTTAGACAATCACTGGGTCATTCTTTCCTCCAATTCCCAGTCTCACACAGAGATAACAGCAGCTGGGGGAAAGCAGGGAGGTGGACGAGTAGCAGTTTGCTTGCTTATTAGGGGTTAGATGCAGTCTTGAGTCTGTGATTTGCAGAACACGACTGATACCACTAACAAAAGCCTCCAAGTTAAATGATGCTGTATTTGTTTCAGGTCTAATAAAGACACTTAAACAAACGCCAAGTACTTTAATGCCTTTATTTGCCTCTGAGGAAAAAAAGCCTTTATAAGCCAGAGGGAAACCCACAGTGGGCAGGAATTTAGGGGTGAGAGCTGGTCAGTCCACAGCCAGTTTGATACCCAAGGCCAGAGCCCTGGACTAGGTCCTATCCTCTAGCTATTGTAAACCTTTTAGAGCATGTTTTTACATCATTTAGTGCATGAGGAAACTGGTTTCAGTTTTGCCTGTGAATGCAACAATAAAATAATGTTATTGTGGTGGGTGATCTCACCCACTTGCTTTGGCTAGCAAGAGAGCTTACGTTCCTTCTGGAGTCCATTTATGTGATTTGGTGTGTTCTCTTCAGTCAAAAAGGCATACTGCTCTCTTTAGGAACTGGGTAAACTGATACTGGAGAAATCTCATAATGAGGAGTTCTGCTGGCATGTGGAGGCTTTTTTGTCCCAGTTAAAGCCTCTGGCCCAGCAAAATCTTAAGCGAGTGCTTAAATATAAGAATTAGCCTCAGTCCCTGCGACTGAACCGGTTGCTTACAGCTGAGCTGCCGCAGTGCCATGCAGAATATGGAAAGGGGCTGCTGCTGCTCCCCAAGGCAGCTGAGCCATGACCTCTTTTTCTCACATTATAATGTCCCTAGCAGTGCAAAATGCAATACAAATGTTCTGGAAAGCAGTGACTGCAGGTGTGCAACAGCTTCAAGGGATTAAGGGGTGGGAGGAAGGAGCAGAAGACAGGAGCCAAGGTGATGTGCAAGTGCCTGTAATTTAAAGGGAAAACGGCTGTTTGTTTAGCTCCAGAGGATCGGTTGCTGCTTACCTTGATGTTTTCAGCACTGGTGTGAAATACTGTATTTCTGAAGGTGTGTCCAAGGCAAGGAGCTGCTCTCAGCTTCCGCATACAAATAGAAAGGGCACCATGGAGAGAGAATTACTTATCTATCTATTCCCATTGCTCTCTTTAAAACTCACTGTAACGATGTTACTGTGACCCAGGCCTCTGTAATATTATGTGCCTCAGGTAAGGTAGACTGATATATAAATACCTGAGTTTATTATAGTTGAAAGACCTTTCAAAAAGTCAGGGGGAGGGAGAAATTGTGGGATCTAATCTACCATCCCTGAGGGAGAAAATTAGCCGGTGGGGAGTGCTAAATGGTGAAGCAGCGTTCGGAAGCTGAAGGAAGAGTGTGTCACTTATAAGTGGGTCGGCTTCATCATGGGGGAAGGACTGAGGCTAAGTGGGTTTCTGCACTGAAGCCCTCGTTCTTGGCATGCTGCCTCTTGGGATGGTAGAAGATCTCCTTAAATCCTTGTCTGGTTTACGTAGTCCTGGGATGGGTTGCAGCCTGCAGCACTCCTTGCTCTGATGTCGAGTGCTGAAGGAGATTAGAGCAAGTTCAGCGCAAGCCCATGGGACCAAGCAATCACAGAGCAGTAGGGATTGTATATCTGCAGTCACAGAATCAGATTAAGGTTTTACTGGGAATAATGTAGACTCCTCCTTCCCTACCTGCTTCTTCCCTGGGCATTTTCAGATCTACAGGGTGGAGATAAGCTTTCTCCCTGTTGCCCCATGCTGTTCTACAGAAAACATTTGGTGCAATGAGTGTGACAGTTCTCCTTAGCTGCCTGTTCTGACTGTTCTGTTGGTGATCTCAGCTAGTCTGATAACCTTGTTTCTCATGTGCAAGGGCATGTGAAATCCATGTTTATAGCAGGAAAGGTGCCTGCTACAACCTAGTTGTAAAGTTGCAAAGGATTCATTTTTTGTGGTGTTTAAAACTGACAATGTGGTCATGCAGTTTGATTTTGGGCACCTGCAGTTATCCTGGGGACTGGCTGGACCATCAGGCCTCCTTTGCTGTTACCACTCAAATTTTTCGGCTGCTCACATGCATGTAAAATCCTCCTGTTTTGAGGTGATAGCATGTCATACTCTCTTCTAGTGTAGAAGAGACCTGAGATCCAGGGCATGGAGCATGACCAGCAGCTGCCTTCGTTCTTTCCCCCTATGAAATGGGGAACTCTGCAGACCTGTGAGTCGTCATCGTAGCTACAGCAGTTTCTCGGTAGGAGATCTCGTTCCCTGGGACTTTGCCCAGACGTGGACCTCCTAGCATGAGTGCACCTGCAGTGGCACCGCTTCCCTCCGTACCCACGGCCGAGCCCTGCTAGCCCCACTGAAGCGCTCTGCTAACGGACGCAGAGGCTTCTGGGGCTGGCGTGGTCACGAGGGAATTCACGGTGGCGCGGCAGCATTGATTAGGGACCAGACCTTTTAACAGGAGTTGGAAGCACAGATGTAGCCAGAACTGCATTAACTGTTAAAAGGAAAAGTGCTTCTTAACACACTACCTTAATTAGACTGTGAAACTCATTGCTGCAGGAAGCCATCGAGGCCAGGCACTTAACGAGAGTCAAAAAAGGGGTGGGTGCTCCTATGGATGGCAAAAACATGCAAAAATGTCTTAGCTAATGATAAATTTTGCTGCAGGTTTATTAAACCACATGTTTAAGCTGATCTCTTCCCAGTAGAGCACAGGGTGGTACTTAATGTCAGGAGGGAAAAGTGATCTGCCCCCCCCCCCCCCCACACACACACACTTGGTTGCTTGGCCAGTTCTTGGGTTTTCCATTAAAGCAGCTGGTTGTGGTGAGGCAGGAGCCGGGGTACGAGCAGGCAGACATCAGGTCTGATGTGGTGCGTTCCTGGTAAGGGCCTGATCCCTGCACATGAGCTGGCTCAGTGCCGTGGCTCTGCCGCTGCCTCTCCCCTCCGTAGCACAGAAATCCACATAGTTTGTGAACAATAAAAGTGGGAGCACAAAGGTGAAACGGCAGTTTTCTTCCCTCTAAAGAGGAATACATTTCCCAGATCATTACATTTTTGGTTCATGCGCTGAGGGTTTCTCTCCCTGGGAAGTTTTTACAGTAGATTGAATCTGTTCATTGAGAAACTCATCTGGAAAACAGGTTAGATGCAAGTATGAAACGCTTCCCTCCTGCTGCGCCTCCCCCTCATTTCCTCTCTGTACCCCCAGGATGCTGAGGCTGATAGTAGATTTAGGGAGTTTAATTATCAGTTAGTGGCTAGGTGAAGTTTTGGGCCTCTCTTCCTGGATTAATGACCAGAGAACAGGGCTCGACTTCCCATTATCTGTGTGAGGTGGGAAGATGGTGAAGGCTCATCTTTCCCCAACAAATGTTGTGGTTTTCTTTCATGCCTCCCGAGTTTCCATTTTGGCATCTGAGGGCAGATGACCCTCCTTTTGGTTGCTGGATTTGTCTTTATTCCTGCTTTGGTTATGGACTGAAAATCTGGATTTATCTGCTGTTCCCTCTCTGCTCATGTTCCAAGAGAGTAAAATAGCTATAGAGGTTGGAGCGGTCCTAAGTGGGTAGGAAGTGTCTGCTGCTGTATTTCTTACACTTGCATCAGGTGACGCTGACCGCTGCCGGAGACGACTCCTGGGTGAAATGATGCTTGGTCTGGTCCAGGATGACAGCTTCTGGGTGCCTGTGGAGTTAGAGGTCTTGTGTAGTGTGTTACTATGTCCTTGAAGTGGGAGAGATGTAGCCTTTGGGAGGTGATGCTGCTGATGTGGAAGTTGCATCTGTCTCTCCACTGCTTCCTCTTTCATTCTCTCTAAATGAATGGGTATTTTTTTAGATTATGAGTAATCATCCTAATGACCCATCTTCCAAACAGTTCCAGTAGCTGAGTAGACATAGTCCAGATTCCTTTTTCTCCCCTGAGAAACCTGGAGCTGTTGGCAACAGTCACCTCCTGCTCACGAGACTTCAGATAAAGTCTCCTGAAATCAGTGTCTCCTTCGCTCCGGACCAAACCGTGGTGCTGCAGGGGTGGCTCCAGGAGGTCTGTGTGTCAGGTGTTGGTGCAAAACAGCCGTAACCAGCTGAGTATGTCTCTGCCTAGCAGGAGCTGCAGGATCAAGAGTAGTAAGGGAGCGAAGAGGAGCCGTGTGCTTTGAGCCCTCAGGTAGCATTCGCATCAGTATTTGCAATTGCAGAAACCATTTTATCTTGTGTAGCTGCTTCCAGCTATAGCAAGGGCTCCATTTCACCCATCGACCTTGTGCCTCTGTGCTCCCGAAAGGTTTGGCGTCCCTGTGTAATGGCACAACAGATGGCTAATGTCAGTACCGGTGTTGGCATGCTGTATTGCCCTCGGAGGCCCCTGCTTTTCCAGGTAGGAGGGGAGCTCGCTGCCCTGCTCAGCCAGTCTTTCTGTGTAGGCAGCAAGTAGCAATCGTGGTAGTTCTGCTGCAAAGCCAGCTTCCCATTAGGAAATGGGATGAGATCAGTCTCATTTCACCTATCATTTATTACCAACCTGGGCTGGACGTGAACTGGAAGGAGGCTCTTCTGCACTTCACCAGTCCTCCCTGGTGGGTGATCTTCAACAATGGCTTTTCATATTAATATACTCAGTGACAGATGCACCCACACCATGGAGCCTTTTAGATAAAGGCTATAATTCATACTTAAACCAGTGGCTGTAACTTGGGTGTTAGCTGAATCCAAGAGGTTCCTGTGCATGTTAACTGATCCTGTCCATAACTGGAATTAAGTCTGATCACAGATACATGACAGAAAATGCAAAGAGAGTGGACTTGATTCTGATAGTGTCTGTACTGGGGCCACCTCAAGGCGAGGAGCTGAATGGCAGACGTTCCCATGGGAGAAGACGTGGGGTTTGTTCTGGTTGTTGCCAGTGTAAACAGTGGTAGGCAGCAGTGAACTGCAAGCAAGGACCATTCAGCCTTTCTGGCTATGATTAAATTCTGGAAAGGTAGAGAGCAGGAGAAATGGGTGTTTGAGTCGGATGGAGATATTATTCCTCTAAGGTGAAGCTCAAGCATCCCACTTCTTGCTCACTTTCCCCTGAGGAAAGTTACTGTTAATGGTTGCTCCTGGAGATCCAAATTGGGACCTCCCGGAGCTGGGAAGCAGCAGATACCTAAACGGGCAATGGTGGTGGTAGGCTGAGATGCTGATGCAGCCTGGCAGTGGACCTCAGGTGCCAGCAGCGCTGTGGACATTAGCACGTGCTGTGCAAGGCAAATCCTCCCTGCTGGGAGGAAAGCTCCCCTTGCCTGGACTGAGCGTGCTGCTCTATGTTCCTGGTGGCCAAAGTCGATCGCACGCCTCTGCAGGGGCCTGCACTGAATCCTATATGGGTCTGGAGAAGATTGTCCTTGCCCAAAGGAAGCAGTGAGGCAAAGATGAGGCTTCAATGGCCAAGTACCAGGGAGGAAGTTAGGTCAGGCCTTGTAAGAAGCTGTTGAAAGCTGCCTGCATGCAAAGGAGGCCCAGCTGGCACCTAAATGCTCTGCAGGAGTGCTGTAGGATGGTTAGAGTTAACATGTGCAAGCTGCCCTGTTGGTGCCTGCTTTTATTCCCTGCACAGCAAACACTTGTTCTGGTTATAAATGGATCCATGAAGAATTTATTTCTTTTGCTCTTTCTGGGTTCTGTATTCCCCAGCTTATGTTCTCCAGCACCGAGGGATATCACTCTTGCTTTGTGCTTCGCTGTCCATCTCCTTCCTGGGCTCTTTCTCTTTCCCTCCCACAGCAGAGCCATTTAGGCATCCATAAAACTCCAATAAAATTTTCTCTCCCACATACTTTTGCAAGAGCAGAAAAATGTCTGCTTCACTTCACAGACATTTTGATGCGGGGGGGAACAGACTTTATATTAAAAAAAGTGAGCAGTGAGTAAAATAACAAGCACAGAGAAAAAGGGCAGCTTTTGCAGACCTGCTGTACTCCCACCTGCTCACCTTTGGAGCAATTATGCCATGTAAATCTCCCCTTTTCAGAAAGAGCCAGAGAGTGGAAAACAGCACCACTCATTTCAGTTTGAGCCCTGAATGGAGAAATAGCCTTAGTATTAACACAGCTTGGCCAGGGACCAGGTGCCTGTGCATGGAAACATATTTAAACCATTGAATAAGCAGGGTATAAACAAGAATTTTCAAAGTTTGGGGTTTTTTTGCAACTCCAGGCAATGAGAATTAGAGTCTACAGTTATTAAGTTCCCATCTGGTGGCTTTTTTATGAAGGAATGATATTTGCATGTTTCCAGCAGAGAAAAGCTGTTTTTAGCTCAGATAAAATGGAACATTTTGCGACAGTATGGGAAATAACAGATGATGCTGATTTTAGCAACTGGGGTTGTAGGTTTCACCAGCTGCCCTTTAAAAAAAAAAAAAGTATTTATCTTTAAGTAACGGCAGCCAATGTTTTTCCTAGTGCCCTTAACACCTATTGCCTTGGAAGTCTTTGGTCAGAGGAAATGATGGAGGAAGACATCTCAAAGAGAAAGAAAATAGCCCATAGGCAAATCCATGAGGTCATTTTCCTGGCTAGGTTGGCCCTCAGTGCATCTCCCCCCCCCCCCCCCCCCTTAATTTCAGCAAGGTGCAGGGCTGGTGCAGCAATGGGTAACCAAAATACGAAGGGGCCTTTTCTTTCTCACTAGAGAGCGGTTAGCAGGAAGGACTCACGGCCGCGGCACTGCATTGCTGCTACGGGGATTGTTAATATTCCAAAACACACAAGGCAGGAGCTGCGTGGATTAACCTAGGAGGAAGCTGCTGCCTGGCTTGTTTTGAAAGCTCTTCTCCCACCCCTGTAAACTGAATGTGATCCTGAATCCAGACGCAGCCTTTTAAACCAGCCTGTTCAGGCACTGCCAGCTTAGAGCCTTGAAAACCATAAATACAGCTTGGGCAACAGCTGAACCACAGCACTGCTCAGACGTGAGCGCGCTCCCACCCAAACAGCTGCTCCGCTGTCGCAGCCAGAGCGAGGGGTGAAGTGACGCCCCGGCAGAGCCGCAGCTCGGCACGGGAGCAGGAGGCAGCGCCACTGCTCGCTGCGGTGCCAACAGCATCCCACCCCGTGGCAAGCCCTCCCCACCCTGAACTGAGCTCAGCGAAGGCAGCGTAATTAAGCCTAGCAGCCTAAGCGTAACAGCTTCAGCATTGCGCTACACTGTGCATAACAAGCTCTCTGTGTAAGGGTGTGATTTTTTTTTCATAATAACATGAGCTATTTGGAGCCCTCTGACAGCTGTGCGCTTTAGGAGGCAAGTCTCCTATTCCCAGAGGTGATTGCTAGTCTCCCTTCAAGTCTTCTCAGTTAGGATCACTGAGGTGTCGCTAGCTTTGTGGTGGGGGTGCTGGATTTGTGGGGCTGTTTCTTTGCCATGCCCCCACTCTCCCTTTTTGTGAAAAGGGAATACAGGTCACCAATGGGTTTAAGACCTTTCCAGTCTTCTTTCTCATCATCTCTGGCCCATCACAGCTGGAGAGAGAGGAGGGGACCCCATGTCCTCTCCATCCCTGTGAAGCAGCATGCCCTGCTCTCCAGCCTCCCCCTTTCTCCTCCTGTCCCTGCGAGAGTGTTCCCAGCCCTGGGCCAAATCCTGCCTCCAGCTCCAGGAGCCCTGGGCTGGCTCTGTGGGCAGGGCTGGAGCCCCCCCCTTCTCCAGCATGTTTGTGTGCAGCTGGGTACCAGGCTGGGTGTTTGCTCAGCAGATGGTACCTGGCACTGAAGTAGGACTGATGCTGCAGTGCAGGGCTGCAGAGAGGAGGCTGCAGGCTGAAAGGGCAACAGGAGTTAATTTTCAACAGCCTACTGCTGAGGGCAGTTCAGTTAAGCTGTTCTCTCTCTTCCTTCCTCAGGCTTTTCTGTTCGTGGATAAATGCAAGAAGCAACAAGTCCGCAGTTCTGAACGGCCTGGGAGCTGCTCTCTCCAGAGATCTGAAAACCCAGACAGTATTCAAGAGCTCAGCCAGGTATGTGTGATCTGGATTCCACAGGTTGCCTCCTTCCAGGCCCTGCCAGGGGCGAGTCCCAAGCCATGGAGATTATTTCATTTTTAACCACAACCCAGCAGATCCCGCACTTTGCTCGGGGCTGGCTGGGCTGCTCCGCAGATGATCTTGCGATGTTATGACAGTCCAGAGAGTCGTTATTCTGAGCGCTTGCCAATCACCAGACTGCTGCCAGTCTGTGTCAAATGAAGCATCCCAGGCCCTGTCACATTAAATCCAGCAGCTCTTTCATTTGGAGCAGAGCAGTTTGTTTATTTGTGTTCCCTCCCCTCCTTTTGGGATGCCACACTCAATCATCTCAGGGGTTAGGCCTGTCTGTGCAGAGCCTGTAACCACGGTGAAACCCAGTGCCCCTTAAAGGACCCCCCATCCTGGGGCAGGGGATGCTGCTGAGTGCTTTGCTGCGGTGTTATTTCAAAAAGAGGTGGCTGTAAATGAGGAGGAAAGCGTGGAATATGGGTATTGCTGAGGGCCTGGTTCCAGATCAGCTCAGCAACCGTCCTCAGCGCAGTCGTTCGCAGCAATTCAAGGGCAGGGTGTCTCAGCCTGATGGATCGCCCAGCTGCTCTGCCCTGTTGTCAGTGAGAATACAAGATGCAGAGTACTGGCACGCTTGTTTGCACCAGCAAAGGCTTTGCTGCACCTCAGTTTCTCCGCACTGAAAACAGGAGGGGTAAGGAGCACCCCAGCAAAGTCAGCCTTCCCTTTCTCTCTCATAACTGGATAAATCTCTCTGGAAAGGGGGAATCAAGCCAGGTGGCCTGCTGCAACCATATGGAGGGATGGAAAGGAAAATGGTGCATTGCATGATTTCATAGGAGAGTACAGAGTTTGCTTACTTTCTCTGCAAGCTGTACGGTGCGGAGCCAAATTTTTCCAAGGCAGTGTTGGAAGTGAGCAGGTGCCCCCAGTGTTGCTCCCAAGCAGCCAATGCTCCTGCCCTGTGCGACACCACCAAGCAGGACGGGGCTCTGGCAGTGGCGTGGAAGGAGCGGGAGTGCTCGTGGGGTGCAGGGTTCCTGCTTCTGCTGATGCTCAGGCAGAGGTGACCCCGGGAAGAGACTCATCCAGTTCGGACAGGGGCTGCAGTGGGAGGATGCAGAGAAGGGTCTGTCTGGAGTGGAGAAAGGAAGAATGATGATGAGCTGGTTGGAAACATGATTACAGGGAGGAACCAGGACTCTGCTCACAAAATATTCCTCTTTCATCAGTTCAGATTCCCCTGTCCCTGTAGGAAAGTTGCATGAATCGAGTCTGTCAGTGCGTAAAGGATGTGAAGACTGGTCAGCTTCTGTTGCCTTCTTAGCTTGGGAGAACAGAAAGAGGTTTTTTTTCCATTTATAATGAATCTGCCATAAGAGAGAGTTCATTTCTTGTCATTATTTGCTCTGGTGTTTAATTTGCCTTTTGTAGAATATGAATTCAGATGTTGTGATGAGTTTTTTCTTTGCAAGAATTAAAAACAAATGCACAGCTAAAGACAGAATTCCAGGGCTTCCAATTGTTTGACAAAATGAATTCTGCAAGCAAAATTAACTATTTTCTTGTTGCTGTTGTCGCATTGCATGCTGGCTGAATGTTCTTCAGTTCAGCCCTGATCCATGGCAAAAAATATTTTCCTCACCTATCTTACAAGGGGCTCCAAGCTGGTTAAGAGCAAAAGAGGTTTTAACGGTGGACTTTTTTCCCTTTGGAGAGAGACTATTGCCTGTTGCTGTTTGTTTTGCAAAATAGGGTTATTGTATTGTATTTATTTCAGGGTTATTGTACAAAATCATAGGGGGAGTTTTCCCCCTGGATGAATGGACATCACTCCGAGGGGGAAGGATGCCTATTAAGGCATGACCTTCTTCTAACAAAACCTGTATACAGATCCCCATTTGAGGTGTCACTTCCCTACCAATGTCCCTTTAAGAAAGTGTAAAGACAAATCTAGCTTCATTATCCAACATATCTGACAATCAGCCCTGTGACATCCTTTCCTTTCATTACACAGAGCAGAGATTGACTCATTGGGTGACTCTGCTTTCAGTCGAAACCACATACAGTAACTGGAAACCCAGGGAGACTCTGCAGTCTCCATGGAGACAGCACACTTACAACTTAATGTGATCAACAGATGCTGCAATAATCTTGAAAGCTGGAGAAAATGTTTCAAACCGAGTGTTGTTTATGGTGGTTCAGTAGATGTTTGAATTTGCTCTGTTATGACTGGGCTCCGTGTAAACGCACACTCTTCTGAAAACACACAGATGTATGTATTGAGGGAGAAATCTCTCATGTGGTCGAAGCAACCAGGAATCGGGCTACTGCTTTTCTGTTCCCAGCGTTTGCTCTTGGGGAGGCCACCTCCACTTTCTCCTCCATCTCTAGAGTGGGGCAGTGCTAGTCACCCGGTTAATGGGTACAACATCTTTTATGCTCTGTATGTGATGAGATGAAACTAGTGAGATGCTGATGCATGAGTCTGATCTCAGTGAATTGAATAGGGATCTCCCTCCGTGTCATATGACCTAATGTTGTAGCTGACGTAAAGACTTTATACTTCTGTTTCATTCTGTTGCAAAACCTTAGTAACTGACCATTTCCCACTGAATTGTATAAGCTGGAGTAAAGAAAGGACATGCTTTCTTCCTACCCGTCTCTGACAGTGATGTAGTTCCCCTACTATCACACCTGGACACCTTTCAACAGCCTTGAGGCAGGGAAACGTGGTTCTGCTCGGACAGAAAGTATCTGAGGAAGGGCATGTGGAGATTAATCCAGCATCAGAAAAATCCCTGGAGCGTCGCTATTAGAAGGGGCAGTCCAGATGCAAGTCCTGGCTCAGAAAGCCTTCAGCTTGCGAGCTGCTGGGAGCTGGGAAGGTATAAAGCTGGGGAGGCTCAGGCTATACTTGCTTGTTTCTTGTTCTTTCCCTAAGCATCCTCTGCTGGCCACTCTTGGAGATAGGCTGCTCTGCTGGATGGCACTTGCTCTGAACTCCTGTTTTGCTCTTAATATCTAGTGGCTGTGGAGGGACTTTTGGTTTTTCCCTTGATCATCAAGTGTTTGGTGGGGGGAAAAGTTCATCTTTAGCGGTAGAGTGGCATTTAGAGCTGTGCTAGGCACTGCCCAGACACTTGGGGAGAGGCAGTTACCAGCACAGAAACCATGGGAGCAGTACAGAGGAAGGATGCTTTAGACCAGTTTTACAGAGGAAGGATGCTTTAGACCAGTTTTACAGAGGAGAGACTAACAGTCAAGAGTTTTTGGGTAGAAACCATGTGTTACCATTTTTGAGGCATCTCCTTCACTAGCCTTGGCGAGATCCTTGCCTGTGCAGTCCGAGGACTCCCCGTGCAGCACTTGGTTTCCGTATTGCTGAACGTGTACATGCAGGAATTGTAACCCACAGCGCAGCCATAAATATCAGCTGTGATTATTGATCTGGACCCGTCTCCAAATAATGACAGGAATGCATCTCCGCTCCAAAAGGACAGGGTATCGAATTCAATGCAGGGAATTCCTCGATGAAGTCCCAGATGGGCCCGTGAGATCAGCCTGATTATTTTTTGAAGCCTTGGTTGCTCTGAGTAAGACTGAAAATTGAATTAGCTCAAAGAGAGACAGCCCTGGCCAATCACTCAGGGAAGCTGAAGGACAGCTTATTGATTTTCATGTTTCGAAAAAAATTAAATGATATCCCTTTTTGTTATTTAAAATGCTGCTTAAGCAATTTAGTAATGTGATGTTGGAGGCCCAGTTCCAGGCTCTGAACTGGCTGAAGGAGGGGGAGACATTTCCCTTGACAAGAGAGGTAGGTGGAAGGAAGATTTAGTGTAATTACCTTCCCTTCCAAATAATTGATGATGCTGAAAGAATGGCTATATTTTGCCAGCTTCCTCTTCTGCATACCATTTATTAAAGATATAATAATTATGTAAATAGTTGATTTATAATCAACAACACTGGGAGTTAATTGATTTTTTATGTGTGAATTTATACGATGGAAAAATACTGAGAAGGTGATTATACTGTCCTGCGAGGCTGCAGCACCCTGGGGGGGAGGAGGAGGTCCAGCGAGTTGCAGCAGCTGGATTTTTGGTCCTTTTGTTGGGAATTTAACCCTTCTCCGTCCCTGGAATGAAAGCGATATTTCAGGAATGCCATCTGTGCACAATGGAGGCTCCTGACCCCACAGGTGTGGGAAAGAGAGCATCTTCCAGGAGCTGCTGCCTCTTTTTGTTGGGAATGGGCTCTGCTCAACCGCTTCGGAGTGGGCTGGGTGGGGAGCGCCAGCCGCTTCCCAGCCCGCTGCAGTGCCGCTCGGATAAAAGCGGAGAGCGTGATTTCTCTCCCCCACCGCCCCACCCCTTCCCTTCGCATTGTTTCAGGCAAATCTTTCAGAAACAGCTCTTAATCAAATGAACGTGCAGTTATAAATAAAATATCTTCTCCTCCCCCTTCTCCCCTCCAACTCCCAATCTTGAACCTTTGCCCAAGCAAGAGGATGGGAAATGTTTCAAAATGCAAAAAGTGGCTAGGAAGTGCTGCATGCTGTTGTGCCCGTTTCCCAGGGCCCTATCCTGGAAGGGAGCAGCAGGAGGGCATCCGGGTGGTCTGAGCCCTCCGCTGTGGAGGCAGGGAAGGCTTAGTGCAAGCTGAGACTCTCTGTAACTTTGTCCAAATGCTTCTCACCCGCGGTCCAGGTTGTGTGTGCATTTGTTGGCTGGGGATGAAAACCCCCTTCCCTCCCCATGGCTGGCAGTGCGGGGAAAAAGCCCTTTAGGTCTCTCTCCATCTCCCACTCTGCAGTGCCACCGCTGCTGGCTTTGGGATCGGCCACCCCGAGTTCTGCAGAAAGCTGCCTGCCGGCCTTGCTGGACGAGAGGCTTGTGTGCCGGACTGGGTCTCTGCCTTGTGTGCTGCAGGTGATTCGGGAACTTAGTTGGGGTGTAAATCTGGCCCCGTGCTGCCTGAAGTTCCTTGACCTTCAACTGAGACCTGAGCTGCCTCTTCTCTGTGATGAGTCGACGCTATTAATTGGAAATCCAATTTTGGAGGATGGCCAGGCTAGTGCTGAGCCAGCACTGCTCGGCTCTGCAGGCAGGATATAGGACATGCCGTGGTCTATCTATAGCTGGGGAAAGTCAGCTCGTTTGGTCTTACTGCAGGGGAAGAGCAGCGTAAGTGGGTCCCTCGTCTTACCTCACCAGTCCTGCACCTCGCATGGCTTTACCCTTTCCTACTGCTAGCTTTTTGCAAAAGGAACTACCTCTAACTGTCAAGCAAAGACTTTCGGTTTTTATCTGATCTCTGTCAGCACACAGGGCAAAATGGCATCGATGCTCTGCAAGCGGAGCTCCCGGTTGAGGTCCCTCCAAAGTCAGCAGCAGGCAGAGACCATTTCCCTCGTCTTAAACCCCAACGTTATTTGCCCTTGGAGGGGCTAATCCTGCTCTCCCTCTGCTGCAGAGGGAGCCATGAAGCAGAGCGCGGGTGCAACCTGCTCGATGTGATGGCAAAGGAGCGGCTCCTCAGAGCACTTGATGCTCACACGTGTCACATATGAGGACATGGTCCTCCAAGGTCCCAGACAGGTGGGAATGTATCCTTCAGATGCAAAACAGCTGCAGAGCTGCGTTTTGGAGGAACCTGTTGGGTTACATCACCCACAGGGTAAGCAGGGCGCACGGGCTATGGTAAGCAACCTCTCTGATCCCGGTGCTGTGCTTAGCAGAGACCTGGCAGTCAGAAAGGCAGCTTTGATTGACAGCTGAGTTGAAGGCTGATTGATGCCATGTGTCAGCCCCAGAGAACGGGAGGTAGGCAACAGGAAAGCACCTCTACCTGCTGAGAAAGGCATCCGCTCCGGCCGGCGTTTGGCTACAACCTCCAGATTTATTTGCGATCCTCCCAGAATCCCTGTTTCTTGATCCCAGGGTTTAAACATAGTGCGGAAAGAGAGGCAAAGAGCAGGCTGCAGACTGTGATACAGATGGGAAGCGGATGACAAAGCAAAGCTGGACAAAGGTTGGCATGGAGGACAGGGCTGAATGCCAGGCAGGGAGCCAAGGCCGGTAAAACAGATTCTCTGCTGCTTCACGTGTGGTGTTTTGTTGGGTGGTATTTCACGCAAAACCATTGCCCTCCCCTTCTCTGCTTAGGTTGGACAATCTCAGGGATGAATTTCCAAGGGATTTGTGCATACCCCACAGCGTGGCGGGACAGGGACATGCTGAAGCGGTCTAAGACCAGCCCAGCAGTTGGTTCTGGGCTGAGACACGAAGCATCTGCGTGTCGCGGCGTCGCCAATCAGCACCATGGCGCGAGAGCGGCTGACAAGGGCTACACGGAGCCAGAGCTGATCAATTCCAATCTGATTAATACCAACTGCTTATAAAGTGTGTCAGACCCAAACGTGTGTCCAATATTAATTAATCCTCGGAACAGCCCTGGGAAGTGGGCAGGAAAGGAAATACTGTGTCTATTTTTAAAGAAAGGAAACAGTTGAGAGTAATGGATTAGGTGGTGCTTGGAGCTCATGGGCTATTTCTGCTTCTCCATTTGTCTTGGATGTTTGGGGGAGCTTTGGAGGGCAGGGCCCAGCTTTCTAGTCCGCTCGCGCAGCGCCTGGCGCTGGGGGGGCTCTGTGCGTTTGGGCTTGGCTCTAGGAGATGCAAAAGGACGGATTCGCAGCGAGTCCCTGTCAAAGCGTTGGGGGTTCCCTGCTGCTGGGCCCGCGTTCAGAGCACTGGTTCACTTTGCTGCCTCAAAACCCTCCTCGCACCTGGGTGAAAGCACGGCAGGGGTTGTAGTGGGGAGCAGAAGGGGAGAAGGAGACTGTATCAGAGATGCTGTCAGGTGCAAAGAAGCTGTTGAGAGCTCCCAGGAGAAGGAGACCCCTCTTAGCAGCACTCACAGGCATGCTAAACAGCCAGAAAATTCAGGCTTTGTTTTTGTCCTGAAATTGAATGAGGGTTAGGAGAAGCAGGCTTTTCTCCAAACTCAGTGTGGATTCACTCTCTGATCCTCTCTGGTTCTTTCCAGGTATCACTCTTTTCTCTGCCATCTGTGTCACGTCCCTGGGGAAGCAGCTGAACCTGCAAGATCTGGGCCCTGGTTTTAATTTAAATCAGGCTTTTGATTGATGCAGTAAAGCCTGGGGAAGCCTCCGGTGCAGGCACAGCTCTGTGACTCCCATGCAGGGCACCAAGTTGTGCATCCTGCCAGCAAAAAGGGTTCTGGCAAACAGCAACCAGGTCCTGCAGCTGGGAGCAATACTGTTTTCAGCTGCCTTAGCTGAATGCAAGTGAGAGCCGGGGCCTTCATTTGTCTCTGCTTGTAGCTCCGGTGCATTGCTGTGGATGGAAATGGATGTCAGAACAGCAGCACCTTAAGCAGCCCAGCTGCATCCTCGGGAATCCCTGCAGGGTCTGGCCCAGGCTCTCTGCTGGGCCATCATGGGGTGCCAGCGTCCCCTGTCCGGCCCGTGGCCGTCCTGCGAGTAAGCAGAGGGCTTTTCCCCCCAGGCCGGGGAAGCCAGGGCTTTCACAAGCACTGGAATTTGCATAAAACACTTAAAACTCACATAAATAAACCTTGACAGCCAGATCTTGCAGGAGCTGAATGAAATCATAAAGCTCTGGGTTTTAATTAGTCTTTCACCCTTGCTATATCTAACGCTCATCATTGCTCATGACAGACCGGTGCTTATTCTGGGATATAAAAAAAAGTCTGAGTCTCCTGACAGGGCTGAAGGATGTGAAGGTGGAGGAGGGAGATGAACAGCCATACGGCCTGAGTGGATCCTGGACTGCGGTTCCTCTCCCAGAGAGCTTGTTTGGGGCTTCCTAGCACAGCCGGACCTCGGTTTCCCCCTGTGCGGCAGGTCCTGAGCCAGCCCCAGCCAAGGGCAGCATGCATGGGTGCTGCCCCCCCGGACGCCGGCAGCTGCTCGGCTCCGGAGGAGGAAGCCCGTGGGATTTGTGTCCCTTGCTTCCGTGCTGCCGTCCATGCAGAGCACAGGCGCTCGGTACAGAGCTGCTGTTAAGTGTTGTTAGAGATAAAATTATTTACTTTTTTTGCTCTCCCTTTGATTGACACCTTAATAGACCCCTCCAGATGTGATAAGGCTAAATTCAAATTTAATCTTTTTTTCCTTTTTTTTGATTCCTGGGTAATATATAAACACACCAGAGTGTTGGGAAGATGCAGGTGGTGGGGGAGCCAGTGGTGGCAGGATGCAGCCCCTGGCTCGCCAAGGGCAGCTGCAGGCAGGAGCTGCTCTGGTTACCGGCATGTTAGCTGATATTTAAATAAACATGTAATTGTTAAAACACCCACTCTCTGTGCCTTAATGCAAACAGCAGTGCCGGAGCAGCAGCTTATTAGAGCTTGTGCGCGTTAGGGCTGTTTGCAGCAGGGTGGCTGCAATGGGTCGTGCTGGGGGATCGTGCTGGTGGGGGCACAGCCATGCTGCAGCTGAGCACCACGGCCACGGCGCGCCTGCGGTGGCTCCGGGGACGTGGCTGGCGCGGGGGGACCAGGGTTGTCTCCTGCCCAGGATACTTCCTTGCTCACTCGCTTCCTGCCATGGTTTGGCTGTTCCGATACTGCTCTCCCTGATGATGTGTGGGTGGAGTGTAAGGGGATGGCACAGGCTGGGGACCTAACAGGCTCTGGATGAGGCCATGATGAGCGTTTGGGGGGAAAGAGGAAGAGTTTAGCTATGTGGAGACGAGCCAAGCCACACGCTTTGCCCTCAGGCTGACTGTGGCCTGCTGTTTGCTGTGTCTTACGTGCAGCCGCAGCCGAAGTGCCCGTGCTGTAGGAAGAGCCAGGCGTAGGCCAACTGTTGCCGGATTGGGCTGTAGCCGCTCAGGGCGAGTCCGTGGCGGCTGCGTGGTGCGGAGGTGATGAGCTCAGCCGCGGCTCACCTCCGCGAGCCCGGGGACGAGGCTGCGCTCCCGTCTGGACGGGGTGGATCTGGATTTGAGGAGACTTGGCTCCTGCTTGGCTGCCGGTGTCGGCACATCCCTCGTGTTTCCATTGCTGGGGGAAACAACCCCTTTGGCGTGTGCTTCCTTCACACCCGCGCGCATCCAGCTGTCTCTGCTTTCTCTCCGCTCGCAAGCAGATGGCGGAGCGAGCGAGGAGATGCCTCAGGTGAGTCGGGCTGGGAGGCGCAGGGAGACGCAAGTGTGAAGAGACACATCGTTGCGTTGTCAAAATATTGGGACATCTACTTAAACCAGAACAGAAGGGACTGCAAAAGCCACCAGCTCCCCTGGTAACGGCGCGCGGGTCTGCGCGTGGGCCGAGAGCCGGGAGAGCGCAGAGGTGGGGGTGCAGGCAGCTCGGTGGCTGCGGGTGGGCCGGGTGCCCTGCAGCCGCCCTGCGCGCTGCAGACAGTAACAGGAGCATTTAAATGCCGTAAAGCTCATTTTATCAGGGAGATGGTTTGAGTTGAATGCGACTGTTGTGCATGCTTCCTTTGATGGGTCTCAGCAGATAGCACCAATTATAAAATTATTAACAAACGAATGTGCTCCCTCGCTCCAATTAAATGATAAGAGCAAAAGGAAAGGGGCAGATTTTTATCATTATCAGATTACAGGCCCATATTGTGCTGATAATAAAAGCAGGCACTTTCTCATACGTTACCTCCAATATGGCTCCTTAGATTATTGTTTGGCTGCAGAAGAAATAAAAAGAACTTTGCAAAGGCAATAACAATGCGGGAGGCGTCTTCATCAAAGGACGTTCTCCGGAACGTGGCAGAGGGGCATGAAATGGCTCGGGCTGATGGCAACGAGGGTAATAGGAGCATCCGAGGCGGGGAGGGGGTGCCAGGCCGAGCACCGGTCCAGAGCATCACGGGGCTGCTAGAGAGATAAAGCCCTAACGGGGAGCTGGCATCCGTCAGGGAGGCCTCTGTCTTCTGCAGCCTCTGGAAAAGTGGAAAGAGCCCCAGGAGGAGGAAGAAAGGAATATTAAAAGATCTTCCAGAGATGGGGGGGGCGTTCCCTCCTGCTCTTTCTCTCTAGAAAGTAGGACAGGGTTTGTGCTGTGGCTACGAACCTCTTTCATTGGCCAAACTCTGATGTTTCAGGGGTGATCAAATGTAATTAAACGGGGTAGCGCTAATTCAGCTGCCACGTGATCTGTCGGAGGAGGAGGAAACCAGCTGTGTGGGAGGGGAGGCAAATGCATTCCCCCCTGACCCTGGAGCGATCCTACCTGGGAGTCTGTGAGCTGATCTGGTTTTCCCTCTGCAGGGGAGAGATGGCAGCTTAAGGGAAAGAGGGTCCCACTCCGCATTCGACTCTGCCTTGCTATGTGTTAGGTGGTTAGGCCAGTAAAATATGTGAAGGATGTGATTCCCATCCTGTACTGGCATAAATCAGAAGTCACTCGAGCTGTGCTGATTTACACAAGCTGAGGGTTTGGCTTAACAAAATTATAACAGCATAAAGCTGGTGAGGAGGAAAGGTCACGCTCGCTGTATCTGTCTCAAAGCGTGGTGATATCAGCCATGAAATTGTGATCATGACTGATCATGGAGCATCGTTATTAAGTGATTAATTATTATTAATTATTATTTATTGCTGTAGCACCAGGGAGCCCTCGTCACATTTACGTTGAGCTCCCTTGAACCTGGATCCGCTCCAACTTTCCTAAAGTCCTTGAGTTTGCAGAACGGAGCTGATGATGCTGTAGGTCTCGGGGGAAGGGTGTGGGGGGAGGTTGATCCTGCCGGGACCGAAAGCCCTCGGAGGAGGAGGGTCGAATGCGTGCGTGCTCGTGGCAGATCCTGAAGGAAGCCAGCAAAGCGGGATTGAAACGAGGAGATGGTGAGCTCAAAGTTAGGCAGGCTTCTGCCAAACTGGGGGATGGTTTTGTGTTTGTGTGTGGCTGCAGGCTCAAGCACTTCTAATTACCCATCCCTAATGATCAGATCAAATTATCTCGGAGGGCTAATTCCAATGAATTTTGCTCTCGTTTTCACTGATGTAAATCACAACTCCCCTCCTGTCAGTGGAGCCGGGCTGGATTTACACCCAGCATAACAGGGTTGGAAAGCATCTGCGCTGAATTCCTGCCAGTTCTTTTCTGCGTCTGTCTGCAGAGACTCCAGAGCAGAGTGACATTGGCTTTCTGAGGCTTCGGAGGGCCACTTGAAAGGCTAATTAATGCTCTCTGTGCCAGATCGGTGAGGTAAAGGGCTGTTTTCTTGTCCTGATGCAGCACCAACATGTGCAGTTTTATAGCGCTGGCCTGTTGGCTGCTGATTCTGCTTTCGTTCCCTGTTATTTACAATCCAGCACACAAAAAGGTCTATTTTATTTATTTGTATGTTTTTGCTTCCTGGGAAGATGTTCAGCTGCGAGCTGAGTCAGCAGGATCCCCGGGCACAGGGCGAGCCTCTCTCCCTGCGAGATGCCGAAAGCCCGAGATGTTTAGCCTGACGGGGGAGAACTCTTCGCTCTCTGCGTGCCACATCCCCGTGTCACCTCCCGTCTTCCCCGGCTAGCGGGAAGCAGCCCTCTTGAATGTAATTTCTATTGAAAGCAAATGGTGTCTATGTCTGATTAGTTCTGGCTTGAGGCTGTATCAACAAGCTCGCTGTTGGTCCTGCGTTTGCAGCCTGGAATATTTTAGGGCACTTGAGTCTGACAGATTCATGTTTATTACATTAAGCCATTTTATCATTGACTCGCCAAAGTGTTATTCTCCCAGCTGGAAAGAGGCAGTTCTTTAAAAAAGGAAAAGGGTAGCTACACTGCTGTCCCAAGTGCTGACAAAAAGGCCAAATCCTGCAGCCTTCACCTAGGCAGACCTGATTCTGCTCTTGTTCGGGGCCTGATCCTGCATCCGCTGTGGTAAACGGCAGTGCTGAGGGAGGAGAAGGGCTGGGCTATTACAGTCCGTTGACGTCAGCCAGGAGAGGCTGTTCGCAGTCAGGGAATTAGGCTGAGATACTCCGGGCTAAGTGTGAATTGGCTCAGGCAGGTCTGGTCTCGCGTGGACCAGGCGCTGTGCTGGGGTCCGTGAGCAGGACGGCACAGGGGGGTCACCCCGGTGTGTCCCTGTCCCCACGCGGTGCGGACCGGCCCTCCTCTCCCTCCCCGGTAGCCGCAGCCATTTCAGAGCACTAGCGTCAGCAGAACTCCTGTGCCAGCAGCCGAGAGTGGCAAGACAAAGAGGGAGCGGGGAGGGAAAGCGCCTTCGCTTTTGTTTTATTCTTTTGCTGAGCTGTTTTCTCTGACTGCAACTGTACAAACACAAGAAGTCACCTTTTCCCCCCAGAAACTCCGGGCCTCGAGACAGGGCAGGATTTTGTTCCCATTTCCTCCCTGGGGACAGGGTTTCCATTACAGCAAGGCCCCTCTGCTTCACTCTGGCAGCCTATAAAGGTCTTTAATGCATTGGAAAATGTCCCCCGCCAGCTTCCCCGCTCCAGAGAGCTCCCCGGCTCGTACCGAGCTGGCGTGAGGTCTTAGTCTGCTGCAGGAGCGTGTGCGGCGGGGAATCCCGAGGGAAAGGAGCTGGGGTCTCTTTCAAAACAAAGGTATAAGTTTCAAAACATCCTGTGGAAGGGAAAATACCAAAAGCAACCAGAGAAAGGGGTTGAAGTGATCAGGCTGTTCCACTTAAAACCAGCCAGAGTCTGGCGGCCTCTCCAGTATTTTTCTTCCTTGCTTAACATCTAAAAGTCTCCGAGGAATTTGCTGGTACATTTGCTCTGCTCCACCGCCGGTCTCTGCAGAGCCGCTCTGTAATATGCAGTGTGTGGCCTGATGCTCGGCTTTGTCCCGCTGCCCATCCTGTCACTTTGATAGAATAATCAGAATAATACTTAATACTTCCCAGAAGTAACTTCTGCCTGGGACTCCCAGAGCTGTTTTACCAGCAGAGTTGGCAGCTGCCCACCATCCCGGCAAGGCCACGGGAGGGTAACTGCAATCTTTCTGCAGCTAGGGAGAGCGAGGAATGGTTATCAGAAGGGCTGAAGGTCATCGGAAGCGAGCTGGAAGTTGGGAATTTTCACCTGAAGTACTTGTGCAGGCTTTCCCCGTCAGCAGAGAGGAGAGAGGTGTAAGCGCTCCCAGCGTTGTCCTGCTGCGAGACACAGGTCCTGTGTGGCGGGGGACAAATAGCGTTTTGGAGGCCGGGGAGCAAGCGGTACCTGGAGCTGATTCAGGCAAATCCACCAGTGACAGGAATTAGATGACAGCACCTGAACAGCTGATGCTGGAGACCCAGGGCGATTTGGTACGCGGGGCTCCTGGGAACTGAGAGAGGGACCTATCCGTACCCTCATTTTATAGATGCAAGCTTGAGAAGCGACAGGTCGCGCACAGCGGAGCTGAGACATGAGCCAGGCTTCCCGAGCCCAGTTCCTCGTCCGTTGAACAGCGTGGCCCTCGGTGCTGGCTGCAGGCTGCCTTTCAACCCAAGGCTCTGTTTGCAGTCCAAGTCATTTGCAAATTTAAAGAAGAGACAATAAAATAGATGAAAGCCCCTCAGAAACCAACCAAAGTCCATTAAGATCACACTTGGTAACCCTTCATTTGGCTAACCCGTTCTTTGAAAAAACTGACGGAGCATCTGAAATGTGTTTGCTCTGTAGACAGATAACGCTGAAAGTAGAACCCAGTCTCTAAAGAGCTTTAAGCTTTCTTAAAAGGAAGCAAACGACTGTGTCGTGCCACATAAGACATTAATCTTTAAAAGTTACACAGATGACTGGGGAAAGAAGCCATTTGTTACAGGAGGGGAAAAAAGGGAAAGGGTTTTTTTGGCTACGCTGCCAGGAGAGCCAGTTCCCATCTGCGGATTTGATGCATTGTTTCATAAGTAACAACGCTGGTTTTGCATGGGAGCAGCTCTCAGAAGCCATAACGGTTAATGCAGAATGAAACGTATTCTAGCAGAGAGGTTTTCTTTGCTATTTTTGCAGTCGCTGAAGCAGGATGCGTCTCAGAAAGGCTCTCTCCCTAATGCCCTCTGCTTCTACAGCAAAGGCATCATCTGGTTTGCGGTCCTCGTATCGAATGTTGTAATCTTGGTCTATGTGCGCCGTAGACCATTTCTGGGATGTTTCTGCCTTCAAAAACAGTTGCCATTATGGAAAATGAGCCAGAAAACATGCATCTTGTTGTCCTAGGCAAGAGATGTTGTTTTTGTTCTTTCTTCTTTGGTGTGTCTTTCTTTGAAAACCAAAGTAATTCATGCTAATGGAACATGTTTGTGTTCAGAAAAGCTTGTGTGGCACTGAAAGTATTGGAAACAGCAGTGATTGTTAGAGCTTTTATTTGCAACAAGTTCTGGGCGCAGCACAGTTTCCCTAAGCCAGGTCCCAAGTCACGCAGTGCTACCATGAAACCTCATCACTGGGTGAATCGGTGATGTCTCGAGGTGGGGGCTGCCCGCGGTAGTCCAGAAAGCACCTCGCTACGCAGTGCTTCATACTCTGCCTTCTCGGCCAAGGTGGGAGGTACTGTAGGCTACTCTGGTTAGGTGGAAAGTGGGGGGGAGTTTGTGAGTCCTTGAGGCAAGTGTCTTTACGCAGAGGTACAAAAGCCTGGTTCTTGGAGCAGGGGAGAAAACCAGCAGCCTCAGACAACAGCTCCAAACCTTTCGCACAGAAATGCAAGCTTGTTCCCTCTCTCTGCTTCCCCACAAAACACACGTGGTTGTGTTCAACCTTCCTTCTCTATTTCGACTGCCCCTTTTCTACCGGATCTCAAATTAGGCCAGGATTCCCCTTCTCTCTTCCCCAAGTGCTCACACTCAGGGCAGCTTTGCCTTCCCTTTTTGGTTTCAGTAGAGAGACGTGCTTCACTGCAAGTACTTTAAATGAAGAGTGGAAGTTAAAAACCTCCCAGTTTCAGTGTGGTTTATCCCAACCTGTATTAGCAGTCTGACCTTCCCGTTAGGGATGGCTCTGCTTTGCATGCGGGAAGCATTTCCAGAACGCTGCTTTACCCTCTGGCACGCTTACCTCTCTGCGGGCATTATCAAAGCACTAGCTATCATTGCTGTACCGCTCGAGCACGGCTCCTCCTAATGATAATATTTTTCTCGTCTTGAAGCAACTTGAGCTACTATGACTAAGTACCCAGCAGGTCCGTTGGGAATAATCAGGTTTCTGCCTGCGTCTTTCAAACGGAGCAAGGCCGGTGAGGCACCCCTGGGTCTCCACGTCAAGCGTCCAGGCTTTGGGGGAATCGCCGTTAATGGCTGGGAATGCGTCCTGGCTTTTCTCTTAATCTCTTATCACAAGATTAGCTAATGCCTGCGAAGCCCAGGAGGATTGGGAAATGATAAAGGATCATGAGGCGGGATGGGAGGATAAGTACCGTTCTCCAAGACACCAGCCCCGTTGCTTCCAAGCAGATGGTTATCTCGGGCCCTCCACCAGCGCTCGGCTTGCACAGATCCCTGTCCCCGTCGCCCTCCGAGCTGCTGCCGTCCCCGTGCTCGCCATGGGTGCGGGAAGGCAGCGGCAGGAGGGTTGGTGGCCTGTTCCCTGCCAGCCCGTGGAGAGCTGCTGAGTCGGATGCTGCCTGGGGCTCTGCGCGGCCCCCGGCTCGCCCCGCTCTGCGAGGCGCTGGAAGAGCGGAGCAGACATCCGGCTGCATTTCTGCCTCTGGGCTCAGGGAGAGGTCGGGCAGTCGCAGGCGATGGAGCGGTTTGAGACATTCCTCTCCATCAGCTGCTCGTAACCTGTCTCGGCCGAGCCGTGGTCGCCCACGGGCTCTGCACATTCCCAGCTGTTTCAGTGCAAAAGGAGATGGGTCCTCTAATCCGCTTCCCCCAGCAGCTGCGTCTCAGGGCTCTCTGGGGCAGTCAGTTCCTCAGCGCTGGCTTTTTGGCGAACGGAGGTTTATAGCCCTGCAAAGCAAGCGCCAGGTCTGCAGCAGGCGGGAAGGGCAGGAGCGTCCATCCCGCGACTGCCGGTGGTTTGGAGCGGCGGTGTTGGAAATTGCTTCCACGTTTCCTCCACGTTTTGGTGTCTGCAGCACAAGCCTCGAAGGAGGTGCCGGGAGCCGCTGGCTCCCAAGCTGGCACCCTGGCTCCCAAGCACTTTGGGGGTGTTAGATGTGGGCCCTCGCCTCTTCCCAAGCGGATTAGGGAACCCGGTGCGTGGGGTGGAGGCGCGGGGCGATGGCCCAGCCAGTCCTCCTGCCCACCCCGCACCTCCAGGTTTCCTTCACCCGCGCAGCATGCTGTTGCTAGCGCAGGTAGCCTGGATTTACCCCGCTGGAGGCTCCGTCTGGGCTACCGACTACCCATTTCATTATCTGCTTGTAATTGTTTTGTCTTCCCTGATCTTTTGTTCACCTGTGATGAGTGTACAATCAGTTTTGCTCTCCTCTGACATGAGTTACATGCCTTTTGAGCCCTGACTGATTAAACTGCCTTCCCTCTCCAAGTAAATTGGTTCCCACAGAGCTGTCCACTAGTGTGACTCCATTCCGCTCTGAATTGCATCTTCCTGCTTGACAGATGGGTCGCTCAGGGGGTTGCGGTCGTCGTGCAGCCTCCGAAGTTTATGGATGATTATATTCCCAACCTGGTCTCTTAATTAAACCCCAGTTTAATTTTGTTGTTTTCCAGGACTATTTCTGCTCTAAATATTAGTGACTGATGTCCAGCCTTCAGCCTGGCTGTTGGCAGCCTGCTCGAGCCAGGAGGGAGCGTAGCAGTGTTGTCCGAGAGTCGTGAGTGGCACTTTGGGTCCTTTCCTGCCTGGTATTAGTTAGTGCTGGGAATCTACCGCCAACCCTCACTGCCTTTCGGTGAGAAATGGGTGCCCAAGGAGGAGCTGAAACCACCTGTTGTATGCAAATGCTCTGTTGCATTTATTTTGTACATAAGGTTCAGGAGTTTTGCGCCAGTGTGAGTGAATTTGAAGGAGGAGGTTTGAGGGACTCTGCTAAAGAGGAGGACGCAGAGGAAGGACAATATGGACGAGGTGAGGTGGTGCCACTCTCCAGCCCTGAATCGTGCCGGTATCCCGTGCAGTTTTCTCTGCCTGGCTTTCCCTCTCCATTGGCCCAGGTGACAGCTCATACGGGCAGCTCAAAGCCATTTTGCGAACAGGAATGAATTAAACTGTGCTTCATTGCTTTCGGAGGCTTCTGCAGCTCTTTTGTGGCTAGTAAAAATGCTTGACCAGTTGGCCAGTAGATACGTTAACTGGCTAGGAAGCAGGATTTGTATTTGAAAATTAATTTGAAGAGAAATCAATAACAATAATAACTATTGGCATGAAACTGAATAATGGAGCAGTAGTAGAGTTAGTGACACGTTTCTAGCAGGGAGATACTTTTTTATTACTTAAAACAAGCTTAAATTAACAACTGCAGATAATGGTCCCCCAGAGCTAGATAAGGGGTTAAGGATCATTGCTCTCAGCGATGACAGGCTACTCAGTAAATTTGGTGAGTTATGTTTCGAGGTTAAGGTTTATAGTGCAGATATATTGTCTCCGAGTGAGTGAAACTTGGTTGACTGGCAAGCCAAATGATTCACAAATTGACCTGAAGACCAGCGTTTTTCCTCCCTATCAGGGAACTGATGTTTGGAAACCACCGATTATGTGACAAATTATAAGATTCCTCATATTTGAAGGCAATTTGGAAAAGATGAGTGTAATCTGGAGGCAAAGGAACTTGTGTCCCAAGATTTTGGCATTGGGGCTGAGCTGCTGATGGCAGCTAAAAGGCTCCTGTTTCTTGTTGCAGCTTGGGGGAGCGACAAGGCTGACGCCTGCCCCAGGAGGATGGGACTGGAGCATGTGGCATCACGTCACGCAGCCAAGTCTGCGGTGACAGCAACAGGCTTGGGGGGTCCCTGCGGCTTTCCGACCCTCCCTGTCCCCAAGCTGGGGCAAAACACGCAGTGTGCCGTGCTGACGTGCCTGGGTGTGCGCCGCGTGGGGAGCTGCGTGGGGCAGGTGATCTGCCTGGAAATCAGCCCAACAGAAAACGGTCTTTCTCTTTCAAGCTGATCCCCTTTCCCAGTCCGTTTCTGAACCCGGCCGTGCAGGTAGCTGTGCCAGCGCGGCGGAGGGGCCGTGCCAGGTAGCTCCAAGACAGGAGGGAGGAGCAGGGGGGCAGAGGGTAGCGGGAAGGCAATCGGCTGAAATTGCCACTGAGGGTTTCACGTAGTGAAACCACAACCCGGTTCTCTCCTGTCGCCCTGAGCCTGGCTGCAGGCTCGTTAAGCCCGAGTGATGCGACCCGCTCATTTGCAGTGTGTTTGGTGTTAACGGATCGGACATGCACTTCGATTAGGCGGCGGCTTTCAGTGGAGCTCTGTCTCGCAGCTTTGCAAGGCAAGAACCATGATAAAAACCCTAAAAATCATAACAGCTCCAGCAGATTGACTGCAGCCCGTTAGCACAGACATCATCCTGCCCTTTGCGGAGCCGTTTCTGCCGGCACTGAGCAAGGCCCGGAGGCTCTGCGGGAGGTGGTGGTGGCTCCCGCCGCCCTGTGCAGGGACCAGGCAGAGTCCCACTGCAGGGCACCCGAAAATCAGTCACATTTTCATTCAGGTATCACCAAGGAGAAGTTTCTTTCATGTTTCTGTGATATTTAGTGGTGTCTGAGCTTAGAATAAACCTAGTAAAGGCTAAGCTTCACCTCGGATTGCAGCTCCTGTGTAATCGTTTACACTGGTACAAATGGTGTAACTCGCATTTCGTTTATGCCCGCAACATGGTACATGCAGCAGCGGGCGAACGCGGCCTCTTCTCTCGCTGGAACCTTTCAGGTTTCCAGCTCAGAGTGTAATTGGACACTAAGTCAATGTTTTATGAGTCTTGTTTGCCTGCACTAAGCAGAAAAAAAGTTCTTAAGCTAAAAAAGCAATTTGGATTGTAACTTACATTAATAGCAATAGTTAAAACGACCTGGTTTGTTGTGCGCGTCAGGTAGAGGTACCCCGAACAGAAAATGGGGGTACATGGAAACGGGCTGTGGGCCGGCTGGGAGGCCCAGCTTGTGTTTTCTGGTGTGTCCCCGCTTTCCCCAGGGCCCACAGGTGACACGTGACAGATCTCTTTGCTTAGACATGTTTGTAAAGTGACCCCATATCCTGGGTAATATTTATTGGGGTCTGTCTCACTGTAAACATGTCCATATCGAAGCTCTTAGGTGTAAACCAATGCAGGTAAATCCAGTGCCGACAAGGATATGCTGGAGAAACATAGACTAAAGCCTGTCAGATTTATTTTTATTTATGTCGATTTCTACAAACATAAAGCAGCTCTGCTAGTCTTTGAAGGAGTCGGAGAGATTCATGCTGCATCCCCCCGTTCCCACAGGAGCTGCAAGCAAAGCTACACGCTGGGTGTTGACAGCAAGGATTGAGCCCACAGCCTCAGGTTAAAGCTAAATTATTTGAGCAAGAGAAACCATCTGCAGACTGTGGAAAACAACTTAAAGCCACCCATATCTGAAATGCATAAAGCTTGAGCCAGGGCTTACTGACGCCAGTGGTGTGCTAGACTTCGTTGGCTTTGGCTACTGGGAGATGACCGGTTCCCATCTCCGAGCTCTGCAGGGATCCAGGGAAAATGGGCTGATCCAGACCTCAGTGCGTAAGACTTGGCTGCGTTTGCATTTCCAAAGCAGAAGTCTCACTCAAATCTTAAGAGAAGCAGCCATCCTCATCCTGCCTCCTTTGGTACCTGGGGAGGAGATTGCTGTTCCAACAGCATGCGTTTCCAGTCTCTTTTCCATGTGCGCAAGTAATTTCATTTCAATGGAGGACAACTGGAGTTTCCCCATTCATAAAACTGATAATGGTGATTTATTAATGAATTAGGCAGCTGTTTCTATCTTATCGACGCAAAGCAAAACAAGGAGGAGGAGTTGTTTCTCAGTCGGGTTGAAGTGGGCATGTAGCTGAAGGAAGCGTGGCTCTCCTGGGAGGCTGGGGTGCTTTTCTGCCCGCGTGGCATCCGGCCATAGCTGGTGCTGCTTTGATTGGTTTATCCAGGCCCAGGACTGTAGATATTTCACATGTTAGAGCAAGAATAAAGGCTGTTTCTCTCAGAAAACATAATCCTGCACTATCTGCAGTGCCTCTGACACAAAATCTCCCTCTCTTAGTCTTGACTTCCTTCTCCGCAGCTTCAAAACTGTGCAGGAGAGGATGTGGGTCCTGGCTGCTCTGCAGCTGCCTGGTGACAGCTGAGCCACAGGCTGTGACCGCGCTGCCTGTGACGGTCGCAGGCCCAAATCCCCCTCTGGCCACGAGGCAAGCCACGAAGGAGCCAGACGGGCCACCAAGGAGCTGGACAGGCCGCGAAGGGGCCAGCCGGGCTACCTGGCAGGCAGGCACGGGGCCGGGGCTAAGCCCTGGGAGCACGAGCAGGGCGTAGCTGTTCGCTCTCTGGCACCCTCGTTGCCTCTCCCTCCAATCCTTTGGCTAATGCTTTCTTAATTTGCTCATCTGTAAAGTACTTAGCATCCATCCACTGAATTATGGTTTAATTGTGCAGGCTTCCCTGATAATGCTTGTCGCTGACATGAGGCTTAGTATAAAACGTTGATTTCTTGGTTGCCTCTAATTGCGGTAACGGTGCTCTGTAGTCACTAGGACACTGGCTGCATTTCGGGGCAGGAGGAGGATCGTAGACGGCACTTCACCGCTTCAAAACCTGAGTGAGCATGAACAGGTAGTGTTCCTGCCGTTACTGGAAATGGGGAAACTGAGGCAGAGGACAGTTAAAGCTAGTATTATGTACTGTGGTCACTGATGGTTTGGGAAGAGGGCTGGAAGAGGAGGGGATAAGTAGGGGCAAGGGTACCAGGAGCTCCAGAGGCTCTGAGCATCCCCAAATTGGGCTGAAGTATTTGTCTCCCACCCTGCGCCAGCAGGACTGTAAATCCCGTGGCAGAGGGGAGGCGGGAGGATTGTCCGAAGGAAGGTACATCTGCTGCAGCAACCTGGCTGCAACGGCTGAACTTCGCTCGTTCTGTCAGATGAAAGGCTAAATTAGTCCTTTCCACCAGTGCCACCATAGGAAAGTGCCACAGGGAACGTTTTGGGGTAAAGACTCCCATTCTGAGCATTTATCTGAACCTCTTTCAGGTCAGGCATCTGTAGACAGCTCAGGAAACCTGTGTCTGTGCCTCCGGCACTGAACTGGCGTTGTCATGTCTGACACTAATGGAGAGGACGTGGCTCTCCGTGACAGGCTGACTGGTAGCGAAGTGGCTTCCGCTTTGCTGGTGGATCCAGTTCCCCCGTGGTTAAGCGAGGACTTTGGAGGTTAAGGTCTCTCAGGCCTGGATCAAGGTCAGGAAACCTGCATTTGATTATAAAGATTTTAATTAACTTTGCACCACACAGAACATGGGCATGCTTGAAAAGAAATATAGATAAATTTTACATTTAAATATTTGAATAGTGTCTATATCTTATGGTGGCTGTAAAAAGCCCTGTTCAAGCAGGCTGCAGGAAGAGTGGAGATTTGCATAGCAGAATAATTGGTTTTGCAAATAAATCTGGTTCTTGAAATTTGTAGATTAGCAATAATATGTCTCCAGATGAGAAGGAAAGGTCATGGATGAATAAAGCAACAATTAAACTTTCAGAAGATTATTAAACTAAACACAAACCTGGCTAAACGCATATGAGAGAATGTCAATAAAGGACAGGAGTGGCCTGTCAGGACTTGTGAGCCTCCAGGATATTAATGTTACTTTGAGATCTTTTCTTCCAATGCAGCTGCTCTTCTTGAAGTAACAGCCTTTGCAGATTCCTCCCTAATCTGGACAATCCATTAAATAACCCAGTTAATTTAAGCCATTTAAATCCAATAAGGCTGGTATGTAATGCTATAAAACTCTAAACAAAATCCTTGGAGTATTACCACGTTAACCGTTGCACTGCAGGCTCCGTCCCCGCCTGATGCGGGCTGAGCAGGTACCTGGCAGGGGAACAAGGAGGTCTCAGCACAGCCTGCACCGAGGAGAGGAAATGCTGAGGTTTCACAGATGTGGGGTTTGTTCTGAATCTGAAGGGGGAGAAAAAAAAACAAAGTAGTATTTTCTAAATGGGCCATGAAATAGACTTTTTTATGACAGGGAGAAAGAAGGTTAGGGAAAATTCTCATTTCAGAGTAGTGAAAAGTTGGGTCCAGAACACTTGACTTCTGGGACTTTCAGAAAGCTCCTAAAATCAAACGTTCCGTAAATAAAAAAACTTCTCCTTTCAAAAATAGCTGCGTGGGCCTTTTTGCAAAAGTCCTTTTGGAAAAGAGAAAAGAAAAAACTAGTGCTTTGGAAAAAAATTAAAGCATCCCAAACATTTTTGACCAAAAATCCTATGCCCCCCTTTTCTCCCAAAGCAGAAGAGGCCTCGGGCTGACCACGCCCTCAGCACCAGCTCTCGCTGGTGAACCCACGGCTGAGCTTCGTTGCAGTGTCCAGGCTCTGGCAGGAAGGGCTCTCACTCCTGAAAAAACATCTCAGGAGGGGAACAGGAGTTAAGATATGGAAATAAGAGCTCAGGAGGACCTCGGTGGATGGAGACCCAGCCCTGCATCAGCTTTCCCCAGCCTGGTGCCACTGAGGTCAGTGAAGCTGCGCCTTCCAGGCATGTTTGTCTTTAAATGTCAAGCCTGCATGACCCCAACCTGTGAAATGGTTGCCCGTTGCCTGGTTTCCAAGCAGCTTATCACCCTCGCTTCTCTCGCGTAGACGCAGAGTGCTGTATCTGGCTAAAAAAAGCGACACACATACCAGGAGCCCTTCACCCAGAAACGAAGCCCAGACATGAAGCAACCCTGCCAGAACAACACACCACCACATATCTAATCTCCCCATTGGGGATCATAGACGAGTCGCTAATGACAGACATGAGTCACATCGCTTTGCGCAGGTCCAGGAGATGCTCAGAGATTACCTTGAGGAGGGCAGGCGAAGGAGTTAGCTGGAGCAATAACTCTCACTGATGCGGTACTCCTCTTCCCCAACCTCTGAGGGCATTTTACGAAGGGAGACCAGAGACCATCGGTATCCTTGTTTTCAAAGGGCACCAGGAGGAGGCATCATTCTCCAAGGCTGCAAGGACATTCGATCTCAGGGCCAGGGCGAGCACCTGGGCCACCCGGCCTTCCGCTGTCCCCAGGCACGCTCTTGACATTGGCAGTATTGCCTGAGCGAAGTACAGAAAACCCCATGGTCTCAGCCTGCGTAAAGTGTGATTTCTCTTCTTTAATTACACACTCTGCAGATCAGTGGGGAATACCTCCTGCTGCTCTTCAGGACAGGAGCGTGGCCACGTACAGGCTTGTTCGGGGCATTTTGTTCCTTGAAATGATTCATTTGTATGTAAAATCATATTAGCCTTTATTGGCTTTCTCCAAGGACCCTCCCAGCCCAGGCAGAGCTAAACCTTGAAGTGCCATTAATCTTTGGCGTGCTCTGCCCGCTCTTCCGCGTGGCACTTTGGGGCTGGTGACCTTCAAGAGGAGGATTTTTGCTGTACTCTTTCCCCAGGAGCCCAGGCAGCACCTGCAGCAGCTGGTGCTAATCTTCCCGGAGTGGGGAGGATGGGGGGGGTCAAGGCTCCTTCATGTGTATTGACAGCTGAACACCAAGCTGCTGCTTCCCTTGCAGGAGAGAATTGCTGAGAAAAGGCCAAGTCGCGGCGTAGTGGGGAGAGCCGGGCAAATTCCTGCCGACGTCTGTGTCGGACGCGCGGTGAGCAGGTCGAGGCAGCTGTGACGGTTGTGTTTGTGCAGCGCCCAGCACGGGGGCTCCTCTGCCCGTGGCTCCGGGGCACCACAGCAGGATAAAGAGGCGTAAGAAGGTGAGGCTGAAGCTTGGGTTTGGGGCGTAACAGTCGGAAGCTCGTTCCAAATTGTACTGCAGACTCTTGACCTCAGGCTTGCAGGCCGCGCTCGTGTGTCGGTACAGGTCTGGCCGAATTCGGCGTCTTGTCTGCGTGCAGCTCGGGGGAAGCCTGCTTCCGAGGGGCTCTCTGGCTCAAAGGGCTGATGCAGGTCCCTTCTGGCGTGGCTTCTCTGGTGTGCAGTAAGGGTTGAGTTGTCGTTTCAGGTTTTCTCTTCCTTATAACGTCTCTCACCACTGCTCAACTATCTGTTTTTACAGTATCAGTTAGGATTTAAGCTCTCTGAGACCTCTGCCTCTGTGTCAGATTAGACTTGGCTTGGGCAACGAGTTCAAAATCTCAGGGGGGTAAGGAGAAAGGGAAGGGATGCATATGCACACGTGCTGATCACTTAAACCTGGTTTGATAGGAGACTAGGCTAAAAATAAATCTATTTGGCAATTCTCTGGCTGAATTGAGAACAGGTGATGAGTTGGAAACTTGCTGTTTTAAAAGGAGGAAAGTTGTATTCCTGCTGCTCATGTCAAATCACATTACATCCCCCCCACCTCGTCCTGACACGGAGAGCAACACAGGACACTCCAGGCCCGTGTTGTTGCCAGACATGTCCTGCCTCCCAATCCCTGCCCTCATCGATCGTGCCTTTGTGGGCCTGACTCAGGTTTACTGCGTCACATCGAACCTTTGCAGATGCCAGAGCTGGGGCACTGTTTGCAGAGAGGAGCGCGCTGTCTGCTTGAATTAAATTCAAGCCGTTGCAGCTCTTTATTTCACTCGGGCAGGATTGATCTTTTGTAGGGGGTGCCGTGGGAAGCAGAAATAGATGCTTGAGTCTCTTGTCATTTGCACCCAAGGAAGGCACGAGTCGCACTCAGAAATCGATGGTGCTACACCCGACTCACATTACCATTGCCAAGAACAGTATCTGGCCTCCGTATTACAGACACGGAGGAGATGCTGCAGTCCTTCAGACGGAGAGGTGAGGTTGCAGGGAATTACTCTGCGCGGGGGGGAAAACGCTCCATGATAATTCACTTCCTGACCTCTTGCAGTGGGATGCAGAGGCAGAAGCCTCCATCCTTCCTGAAAAGCTTGTTCCAGGAGCAGGTTCATTAATAAATCTGTCCTTTATCTGTATCCCCTCTTTCTTAAATTACAGTGGGTCTGGAGCCCTTCATCTTTACTATCGCTTGCCACTGTCTGCCAGGGCCCAGAAGCTAAAGAGGGAAGGGGATTTTTTCCCCTCAATCCTTGGAGGAGAGCCCTCCCCAAGGAAACGAGGCAGCGCTGCTGACACAGGCGGTGTCGGCAAGTGCGTCGAAGCAGCGGTCAGGCGCGAAGCAGGGATGCGGTTGGGAAGGTGGCGTGTTCCCAGTCTCTGAAACCCGTTGTGTCATTCAGAAGGGACCCACACGCAGCCCCCAAAATCAGAGACTGCTTTTAGAAATGCTCGTGTGTGAATCACGGCCTGTTACATTTGCATCAGCTGGGAAACCATAAGGAGGTTTTCATAACCATCATTAGGAATTTGCTTTAGGAAAAAAATATTGGGAGTCACTGTGGCTTGTTAGATAGCCAGACTGTGAGACAGCTGGGCCAAGGGCAGTGCTGAAATTGCTCTTCTGGCTGAGGACTAGAGCTGAGCAAGACAGCTCTAATTTGTTTCATGGCTTTAACCGGAGGAAACTGGGGAGTGATATCTTTGGGGGGAGGCCACCTGAAACACAGTTTTTCCATTATGCCTCATCAAAGCAGAAGCAGCGGTAATTAGACTCAATGAGTTGTATTTGTTCCACACCAAAGCAAAACTTTCTGTTGCTTTCCTGGATGCATTTACCCCGTTACTGCAGTTCCAAACAAAATGCCTGTTTTCAAAATACAGCGTTGAGAAGATTTTGTTCTGAGTTCTTCAAAAGAGGATTTTTCCCATATCTCCAGTTCGACCCAAGTGTGTGAGCAGTTTTTGTTGATGTGCCCCCAAACTGTATTTTTTATAAGAAACAGAAAAACTATCCAGTCTGCAAGGGATTAAAGGGTTGGCCAAGACTGAGCAATTGTTGTATCCTAACACAGGGTGGGAGATGCTGTCAGAGAGCCTCCCATCCTTTCTTTGGCTTGCTTCTTCCCTTTCCTCGTATTTTGTTTTTTCATTTGCACCTGGCTATGAAAGCAATGCCAGGTAGATGTCCCAGCATTTCTCATGGGGGTTCATACTGGTCACACAATGTCTCTCCTTGTCCCTCTCCCTACCCTGTCTGTCACAATCCCTTGTACCTCCAGGGTTCCCGAAAACCCCGGGAGGTCAGACAGCCTTGTTGGAGGCTGGAGAGCACGTGCTGCAATTGGAGAGGTGCTCCCGTGTGGGTCTCGATGAACTGGGCTAGCTCTGGGGCAGTCTGTCCTTGCCACGGCAGCTGGAAATCCACCTCTGCTCCTGGCAGGGTTGGTTCTTACTTTTGCAAAGCCTTTAGCTCTGTTGTGACCCAGAGCATTTGCCTGGATGTTAGTGACAGCAGGTCTGACTGCGGAAGGGCCGGAGCACGCGTCGCTTCTGCCTTTGAGGAGCGTAACAGCCTGCCGCGGAAACAGTGCCGGGGCTCTGCGTCGCCGCTGCTGGTTCAGGCGCTTCGTTCTCTGCTGTGCATTAGCCGGACTGGTAATGTGCCGGTGAGCCCAGGAGCCTGGCTTGACTGTATCAGCGAGGAGAGCTTGAGTCAGGGATCATCGTCTAATTAGTCCGTGCAACACTTAGCAAGGTTATTTTTATCTTGAGCCCTTCAGAACATACATAATCGTTCCACCTTAATTCTTCCCAAACTTGGTCTCTATGGAAACTCTCATATAAACGACAGCTCGTTTCATTTCTGTGCATCTGAGCTGCGTTGCAGGGTCCCTCTGCGTGTGCGCGTGTGGCAGTACGTACGCGTGCGTGCACACATGCAGGCACAGGGTGACACCAGGCTGATCTTTATTCTCTGCTGCCTGTCTTCCTCTCCATCCTGCAGATATTAGCACTCGGATTTTATTTCTTCCAAGTGTTGCACATTTAGATCTGCAAATCCCTTAGGAGTCTTTGTCTCTGAAACGGAAGGGGGGGGTGTGGGAGAGAAGCCGGAAATCTTTGTGATGCTCAGGTCCTGTGGGATTTCGGGCAGATGCCTGTAGGATGCTCCTCGCGGCTCCCTGAGCCACGAGGATGGAGCTTGGGGTCTGGAAAAGCCACTTTTCCACTAACCCTCTCCCATATTCAAGAGCGGCTGTTACTGGTTTCGCTAGATTTCTCTTACGAACACAAGAGGGCTGCGTTTGGCGAAGCAAGGCTGACCTGGCTTGGCGGAGGGGGAAGCGGGGCGCTGGGTGTAAGCTCCAGGCCGGGCGCGCTGCGTGGCTTCGCGTGGGCTTTGCACGCAGCTCCGGGGCTGGGAGGAGGAGGATGCGATGCCTGCCGCTCCGATGAGCAGCTGCGTGTCCGTCACATCTGCGTCGGTCCCTGCTTCCCTTCTGCTGCTGTACTTCTCTGGCAGACCCGTCACTGTGGTGGATGAACACCTCTGGCTTGACACACTTATCCTCCCAGCGCTACGGGCTGTCAGCTCCATTTTCTGCAGTGGAAAACAAGGGCAGGTGTGTTGCGGGTCTGGTCCCGTGAAGGACACGGTGCCTCAAAGCTAGCCTCGGCACTTCAGTTTTAAGCAGCTGCCTTTGGGATTGCATGCACAGCGAGTGGAAGTGCCCGAGCTCTCGTGGCTGTGCCATGGGAGGGTTTCCTCCCCGCTCCAGGGAGAGCTTGGCTTCTCGTAGGCACCTGCCTGTTCCCTGGGCTCGGGACAGCAGTGACGTGCTGGGACTGTGGCTAACACAGGCGACGGCGCTCGGCACCCTGATGGATGGGCAGGTGGATTCAGCCACCGGGGCCGATGGTTGCACCGTGTAGCCCGAGCACGGTGACGCAGCGGGGAGAGCTGGCGGGGACCCCGCCGCCTCCCCCCGGCTCTCCGCTACGCCTCTGCCTGCTGCTTGCAGGGAGGGAGGATGCCGGCGGTACAGGGTGCCTGCTGTGACCAATGAGGCTTGTTGATCGGCTCCCCCGGCCTCGCAGAGTGCTCCCCGCCTTCCGGTGCGCTAACGCGAAGGGATGTCATGGGGAGCAGAGCCTCGCTGTACGCCCGCTCGCTTGCCATCACTTATGTTAACATAGGGCTTGTCACTCGCAGTGGGGACGAGGGTGGGAGAAAACCCACTAAGGATGAGAGACCCGGAATGCCCCTGCGCAGCGGCTGGGGGTTATTGCTCCCCAAGGATGTCGTGTAGTTAATTCCCTACTTTTCGCCATCCTTCCGCCGCTCCGGGCCAGCTGCCTGGCTGCGGGGAGGCGAGGGCTGTGCTGGCTCCCTCACGCGCCTCGTTGCTGCAGTCTCCTCTTGGAAAGGATTCCGAGCTGCTCCAGCAATTTTAGCTCAGCCTTCAATTCAGTGTCCCATTTGCTGTCAAGTCCATAAGGCCCCGGCTACCACCACCCCCAGAAGGATGGCAGCGAGGAGTCTGGCCCCCTCCCGCAGTCAGGGGAGGCTCGTTCACACGCTCGGCAGAAAAGGCAGTTCCATTAGTTTGCAGCCCTGGCTGAGAACCAGAGCTGGCACCAGAGATTGTTTTTGTGAATAACACCCTGGCAAAGTAGGGATGGTAGCAGCTTGGGTGGGATATATATTTAATTCGTCCCCTTTCATTCTTGGATTGGCAAACTGGCAGATTGTGGGATAGCTGTGTGTCTCGCTGTGCGCTCCGTGAGTCACCCCAGCCCTCGGGGCGCCCGGCGCAGGACGGGCCTGCAGCCCCGAGCACCACATTTTGCACATCCCTTGAGTCACCAGCTGGCACCGGGACGGGGTCAGGGTCTTCGTGTTGCATTCGGCACGGGTTCCTGGCATGCCAGGTGCTTGCTGACCAGGGCTTAGCGAGCAAAAAGACTAGAAAATGAGAGATCTTTAAGGAGCAGATAACACTGGATCAGCTTCAAATTGCCTTCGCTTAATCCACTGGTCCGAGGTCTGTTACCCTGCAAAGCCCGACAGAGCGCGTAGCTTTTCGTGGGCAGGCAGCTTTTGATCGTCTAAGCAATTAATGAGAAACTGGAATACCGGCACCAAAGACTTCGTAGATCGGTTCGGCATCTCAGCCCAGACTGTCAGGCTGTGCTAAGAAATTCTCT
Source organism: Dromaius novaehollandiae (assembly GCF_036370855.1). Classification (NCBI taxonomy): domain Eukaryota; kingdom Metazoa; phylum Chordata; class Aves; order Casuariiformes; family Dromaiidae; genus Dromaius; species Dromaius novaehollandiae. Next base: position 2,861,644 of record NC_088122.1, on the reverse strand, counting down.
GTTCAGTGTCTAGTGCAGAGCTGACTCGATACCTGGGCAGCCTCCAGAAATCACTGCTTGCGACTCCTCTCCTGGCGTGAGCAGGAATGCTGCCGCTCTCCGGCCGCGCTCTGCACAGGAGCACGGCGGAGCTTAAACTTCTTTGCTTGAGCAAGCAGTCTGTTCCTCAGCGGCTGCTGCTGCGGCAGGCCAAGTTCCTCAGCCTCAATGAACTTCTCCAAGCTGCCAGAGTGATTTAGGAGCTGGTGGGTGAGTTCACAGAGTGCGGGAAGCCGTGTGCCGTCTCCCTTGTGCAGCCGTGCGGCGAGGCGAGGGGCGTCCCTGAGGCTCGGCCCACCCGGGCATGGCCGCGGGGCGACCCAGCGTGCCCTGATCCCACAAAGCCCTGTCAGCCACGTCAGGATCTTCCAATCTCCGGTGGGACTAGGGCTGACAATTAAGCTGTTTGGACGTTTTTTTGTCCAAGAATCTGACTTTAAGTGAAAAAAAGCTGCATGCTGTTCTCTGCGGCAGCCAAGCAAGAACTCTTAATTTGGAAAAGGGGAAATTAAGGTAGGCAACAGGGGAAACCCTGCAGATCGGGAGGGTGAAGCAGAGGAGGAGAGCACAGAGGGAAGGTTTGAAGACAAGCGTCTCCCAACGCCGGGTTGGTGATCGGCAGCAGGGCCCGGCCTGACAACCCCAGGGACGCTGCTCAGCCCAGTTTCCTGCGGATTTATGTTCTGTCCCGTGGGTTTATGGAGCAGGGCCTTTCCCTGCTCGCAGAGCTCAAGCACTTTCCAAGGTGACTCATTCACCTTGGATTGAGGCACCTCTCCTCATTGCTCTGCTGGAGAAACATGTGAAGACCAGCGGCCTTTCCTTAACCGTCGAGATGATATCACTCGCTGGAAACAGCATCCAATTTCCTGATCCTTTGTTTGAACAACAAACAAATAAGATACGAGCACTGCAGCTACAGGCGCATCTTCTTCATAAATATCAAGAGGCACGAGGCTCTCCCTCTAAACACCCAACTCTAAATAACGCCGCGGGCCAGAGCTGTTACCCGCTACCTTGAATACAGCCCCACTCCATCAGCAGGTTAAAATAATAACAAATAAAACAGGGAATTATAGCGGTGCAATGCTCGAAAATGAGCCTGTCACTTTGCGTCTGGGTTGGAAATCAATCACCGAGTCTTCGAATCAGGTTCTGCTATTAAGGGCTGGAAGCGGGAAAGATTAAAGACCTGTCCGTGAAAGTCTCTGCAGGTATGCTGATCTCGGCGGGTTTGAATGGATCCCTTTTCTTTCCTTAGCCCTGGTTTCTGTCGCTGTCTTCAAAGTCGGTGGCTCTCAGGGAAACGGAGCTGGTTAGTAGAGGCTCATCGTCGGCTCCCGTCGCCCCGCGGGTGCTGAGACGTGGGAGGGAGCTGGCGAGCGGGGGCACAGGGGCTCCCACCACCTCGCCTGGCCGTAATCACCACTCACAAGCGGCACAGCGCGCGCTGCAGACGGGGACGGGGCTCTGCACGCCTCAACAGGTTTCTCCATTTAAGTATCTTTCAAGCTTTGAGAGCAGAGCGCTTTCTGCCTCTGCTGCTCCCCCCGCCTCTCCCCGTTCAGGTGCTTTGAAAGAGTTTTGTTTTAACTAAACAGCGTTTTACATTTCATGCAGAGCCATCATGTAGCTCGCGTTTGTTTTCCCTCCGCCGTGACAGGCTCTGACATTATTTTGATGAGAAGATTTCTCAGTATTTTGAAACGATGTTCGCTCTTCCCTTGCTTGGGGTGGTTTTAACCCTCTGAGTCGCAGCAGTCCCGGCTGCAGCTCCCTGGGGATGGGCACTGGCTCTGCCAAAATCTCAGAGCTCCAGGGACCAGTTCCCTTCTCCTCCTCCCTTGCTGCCATGTGAAGTGCCTACGAGATGGTGTCTGCAGCAGGGAAGCCCCCCGCGTGGTTGTTCGGGTGGATAATCCTGCTGTGGAGGTGCTGTATTAGCAGCCTGTGGGGCTGAATTTAGTCTGGAGTAAGGGTGACCCTAAACCACGGGTGCTTGGCTTGGCTGGCAGAGCGTCCTCGCGGGGTTCCTACCGCAGGAGGTGGAAGACAGCTCTTCCGCCAGGTCCAGGCAGTGCTGGCTGTTTCGGCAAAAGGACCCAATATAAACTGCTGCTTCGTAGCAGGGGCGAAAGCGTGGGGGGCAGAGAGGGTGCTGGTCTGTGTGTGCTGGCAAAGGGGGGCAGAGAGGGGAAGAGCAGCGTTTTTTGTCGTGTCTTGTTGACATGGGGTGCTAGCAAAGTCGGCTTGAGCGTGTCAAAGCGGGGGCTGGTTTTGCAGCAGTTCTGCAGCCTGATTTGACCCCCAGTGCCAGATCCCGTAGCAGTTATTTCCTCGGCAGCAGTTTTCTCCAGCGGAGTTGCCTGGCAGAATTTGGTGCTTGGGGGGGCTTGTGCCGGCCTGCCGTGACGCTGGTGGCAGTGGCCGTGCTGGGATACAGCCTCTGCGCGGGGAGCTGCCGGCTCCTCCTGAGGCCGCGGTGGTCTGGCAGCACCGTTCTCGCCAACCCCCCTGTCCCCCAGCACGGCAGCGGGGGTGACCGTGGTGGCCGGAGGGGCAGGTGATGGGGAGCCAGCAAGTTGTTGTCCAATAGGTCCCGATTTACCCGAGGGCACGGTTCTCCATCAAGGTCTTGAAATCCCTCCCGGCAGCCCCTGAACACCGTACAAACCCCAGTCGTGGCCTTTTCAGCTTCGTCAAGCCGTCGGTTGTCCCAAAGCCCTGCGTGGGGACCCGGGCGGGTGTCCTGCAGCCGGCTGCCCTCCCGTGAGCCGCAGGGAAGCGAGCATCCCCCAGCCGTGCTCCGCTGCCACGACCTCAATTCCCCAGGCCTCCATCAAGCTCAGTCATTTAATTCCGCCTTTCTCTGGGCTGGGGAAGAAGGAGGGGAGGAAGAGAGGGAAGATGAGGAAGGTGCTGAGAGATCAGTGGCAGTGTTTTGTGCTCGAAATTGGAAGCTTTTCAAAGCCTTCCAAAGGAGCTTAGAGGAGTCTGCAGGTAGGACGTGCTTTTAAATTTCCTGGCATCTCTTAATCATTAGCTGCATCCAGAGGGAATTAAATAACGTCAATCAACATAAATTATTCTTCACGGGAGCATCAGCAATGTGGGCAGTTTTTATTGTAACTTAAGCAGGAAATTGAAATATCAGCATCGGAGTGTGAAATACGCCATTGCAGTGAACTGTTCTTCATAAAGCAAGAGGAGAAATGTAAAGAAGATTACACACTATTAGTCCCACTAGAATTTTGCTCTTAATCTGCCTTAAATTGAAAAATTATTTGGAAGCGTTAGCAGCTTTCTCGCAGCGTAAAACAGAGGGGGAGGTCGCAGGCACGTGGGACCCGCCGGGGGTTTCAGAAGCCTTGTGAGCAGAGGGATATCGGCGTGGAGCGGCCGTGGTCTTCCTTTGCGTAGGGCTTCGCCTGGTCCCCTCCGTCGCTGGAGTAGAGAGACGCTGCAGCCCGCAGCGTGTTATCCCGGCCCTTGGGGGAGGCCGAGCGGGGGTCTCCGTGCCGCGGCGTGGGGGAGCTGGGGGGCAGAGCTCGGGGCGTACGGCACACGGGGCTGCGAAGCCTGGTGTCTCAGCTCTCCATCTGCCTTGATGTCTCCGCTCCGTCCAGGTCTGTATATAGAAACACAGCACATGTCAGCAAGAAGGGGGTTCTCAGGCCTCGTCAGGGGTGTTTGGCCCAATTTGAGGCACTTGAGTGCTCAGTGCAATTGAATTCCTAAAATTTTGGAGGGGGAAGGTCCTGCTGTCAGAGCCAGGGCATGAATTTGGTAAACACCTCAGGAAAGAAGAGTGCAGGAAAGCATCTTCCTGGCCCTGGTGGATTGTTTTGTTTCAGTTGTGCATAATCATTTCACCCGATAAAGTTGAAAGATTTCATTTGGGCTTTTGATTGTATTAAAATATTAAACATGGAATATAAAATTATAATAAAACGTTAGCATTAATATTTTAATACAATCCAAAGGTTGAAACAAAGCACTGAAACTGCCGAGGGAAGCGTAGGGTGGAGAAGGCAGCTTATAGACAAGGGGGATTTATGCACATCGTCAGCCGTGTCTGTCTTCTCTGCATTGCAATTATCTTGACGAGCATCCTCTGCCCCTCGCCCGAGCGTGCACGCAGCTCGCTCGCCTCCCAGTCTGAGAAGCTCCCCCTTTTTTCAGACATAGGGAGAGACTCGGGCAGGAAGGAGAAGACGCGTCCTCACTATTTTTGTAAATGAATGACTCTTGATCTTTAAATTCACACCAAAGAGGCAGGCGCGCGCAGATGCCCCCTGCTTCAGGGCGCCCTGAAGAATGTCACTGAGCTTGGAGGTTTTGTGTCTACAGTATGTCAAGAGGAAAAGGAAAGAGAAAGAAGAGACTCGGGGGGGTAATTTTTATAGCGTGTGTTGAGGGAAGAAACAAACCTTGAAAGCTCCCATCAGATGACGATCGGTTATTGCTGCACAGCTCCTGTTACCTCTCTGCTTGGGAGGCTGTGAACGGTTTTGGAGCAGGTGCCTGCACCGTGCTGTTTACCGGGCCTGGCCTTACCTTACCTTACCTGGCCCTTGCCTTAGGGACATTCATTCTCTTGCTCGTGGCCTTTTATTTCAACGGGAGCCAGCCAGGGATGGGGCAGTGATGAGGTGACTCGCTCTGCCCCAGACGTTCCCGGTGCTCCCCGGATTTGGGGTCTGCTCTTGGCGCCCCGTCTGGCATCACACGCATGGTCTGAGTCGGTGTGTGGTGCCTCCGGACGCGGGGAAACCAGAGCCGTGTTTCAAAGGCGGAGAGTCACCGCGGGGAGTTTTGGTTTCGTGGGAACTGGCACTGCCGGGGAGCCGGGGCTAGGCCGGGCTTCGCGCTGGGGCCTTGCTGTCCTTTAGTGTGCCCTGCTTTGACGTGGTGGGCTCCGCGGTGAGCTGTAGTGCAATGTCCAGTGACGCTTCGGACGACTTGGGTTTGAGCCAACGAGCCCTGAACCGCCCCCTCTAAGTGTCCAGCGCTAACAGCATTCACTCTGCTGTTACTAGGTAGAAGATTAATGGAGTAGAGATGCCTTGAAGAAATCCGCCTTGGATGTTTCTATCAGGCATTGAGTTTGCGGTCATGGATTTTCCAGTCTTTGCTACCCACCATCCTTGGCCCAGGTTTCCTGTGTGGGGCAGAGCCTGGAGGTTTGTCTGAAAGCTCCAGTCCGAGCCTGGGAGTTTCGGCCTCTGCTTTGCTCGGAGGCGAGCTCCAGCCTTGGAAGTGGGGGCTCGGAGAGGCGTTGTGCTTGGCGGTGGAGCTTGATGCCACATTTAACTCCTGCTGAGGAGGGGACTTTGATCAGGGATCCTCTCTTGACCCTTGGTTGTGCCTGTAGCACTTTATTCTCCAGCCAGTGATTGATGGGCGAATAAGAGACCTGGGAAGTCCCCAAGTCCTCAAAGAAAAGCCAGTGGCTGCACACGAGGGGTGCAGCTCTCGCAACGGGCTGGCAGAGGGGTGCCGAGGAGGGGCAGGAGGCCTCGCGCGCTGAAATGCTGCTGGGAAAACTTAACTCATCTCACATGTAGTGGTCAGCTTGTGAAACAGCGATGGTTCCCCTTAGTCCCTCTGCTCTGGTGTCTCGGGAGCTGAGGAGGATCAGCTCGGTCACGGATAACCGGGATCGCAAGCCCTCGTGTGCCACGGTGCCAGAAATCTGCCAGCTTATAATTAGCCTGCATGAATTATTCATGGGAGACGCTGCGTCCATCAGATCTGACAGCCGTAATCGTTTTGCCAGCAAAATACGGGGTCTGTCTTATTTGTGAAAATGATTCAGGCAGTGGGTTTTTTTTAAATAGAAAAAAGGGAGGGGGTGAAAGTGTGTGTGCATATATATATGTGTGTGTGTATATATATATCCCCTAGCGCGCACACGTATTTTCTTTGCCTGCTCGCTCTGTAATAAAAGCTGCGTTCGTATCACATGGATCAAACCTACCAGTGATGTAACCGATGAAACCAATTGGGTTGCAGCAGGCATGAAGACATATTTATATCTGCTCTCTCTTTTATGCTCTAAAAATACCTTGTAATTCTGAATGGATCTGTTTTTAGGCAGCTGCGTTTAGAAATACCTCCAGCCCCAGGTGCTGGCGGTGGTTGGGAGGCCGGGAGGGAGCTCGGCATCTCGGGGTCCTGCCGGGGGCTCTCGCATCTCCTGGCTCTTTAAGGCGGCGTCACACTCCCTCTCCCCACGCTTTCATTCTTAAATACGGGATGTGTCCAGGCTTTATGAATTTATAACAATAGCTGGTGGTGCTGGGGAATGAATGGGGCTGTGAAATACCTGACATAGCAATTAGGGCTGCTGTCGCAGCGAGGCCCGATTTCTGCTGGAAGGGAAGTTGCTGTAAACCAAGGCTAATTAATTGGGTTTGGAAAAACAAAAAAAACCAGACACATAAATAACCTGGGCCAAAATTCTCTGTTCTTGTTGTGGTGTAAATCTGGACTAGATTGGCTGATTTTTGCGTGGTTGCCCTTTGTGTATGACTGAGTTCTAGCAAGGCTGCGAAGGGGGATATGGTTGGCAAAGGTGTGCATTGCAGGCCGGCAGCTCCTCTGGCTTTCCTCAAAAATCTGGCTTTCCTCAAATCCAGCAGGGATGACGTCCATTTATTCCCGCACACTCAAAGCCCGGCGGCCTGTCAAGCCCGCTGCGCAGGGTCGCTTGTGTTTCCCTCTGCTGCCAAGGGAGCCCGGTGCAGCCCCGCGAGGCAGCTCGGCCGTCCGCGTTACGGATGCCCCCGGCTCGCTCACGCGGCACCTTCCCCCGCCAGTGTGGGGAGGAGAAGTCACCTCCCCGTTGTCTCTGCTCACTGTTTGGCAGCTTGCTTTCCTCGCCGCTCCCGTGCTGTGCTGCGCGGTCCCAGGGTGTCGCCCGGCTGCAGGACAGGCCCCTGCAAACAGGGCTGCAAACTCCAAGCGGGGGGATCCCGGGAGGGGAGAGGGTTTTGGGCAGGCGGCCAAGCTCTCTGTCCCTGCTCCGGTGGTCGGAGCTGGCAGCTCTGCGCCTCGCCGCTCCCACCTGAGCCTTTCCGACCTGCCGGTGGCAATGAGACGGAGATCTTCCTGCTGTCGCGTCACCGGTGCAAAACAGCGCAGCGGCTCCGCGGCAGCTGCGGCCCGTGGCCATCGAGCAGACCGAGCCCCTGGGCCCAACGGGGCCGTCTCGCCCGCGGCTTCGCCAGGTCCTCCAAAATGCCCGGTTCAGAGTCAGCGAGGGGGCTGCTGCCCCTCTCTGCTCACCGCAGCCCGGTGGCGGCGAGGGTCCCGAGCACGGCCCCGCGGGACCTCTGCTCCTGCGGTAGGGATGTGGCCAGGGGACGCGGGGGCACCAGGGAGGTCCCTCCGTCCAAGGGAGCTGGGGGAGACCTGAACGGATCTGTGCAGCAGCCCAGATCTGGTGCACAAACCCATGTCTTCCTGTCTCCCACAGCGTTGAGGTCTTGCTTTCCGTGGCGAGGGAGCGCGTTGGGGCCAGGCGCACCCGTGCCGGGATGTGCGCGGGAGCAGTGACGGCCCCGAGCTACGGGGACCATGTGAGCAGTGGGACGGGTGTCCGCGTGGGGCTGCGTAGGTCAGGGACCGGGCCGGTGCTGCATCGTGTCTGCAAGCAGTGTCCGGTGGCCCCGTTGTCAGGAACACGGCGCGCCGGGGCCCTGGTCGCTTGTCCTCTCTCAGCCAGCCCTGAAATGCCACCACAGTAACAAACGCGCCACGTTGTTTAAAAGCCACCGTGGTTGACCCTACAAGGAGCTCTGCAATCGCCTGAATGTCAAGGAGAAAGATGTTGCTGTTCCGCTGATGGCTGGTGGGTTAACCTCCTGCCCGTCTGCAGCGTGACTGAGGTGAGAGGCAAGGAGCAGCTCAGGTGGGTGTGCGTGTGTGCACGCAGGGGACCGAGTGTAAAAACAGGCTCGTCCCCCCAGAGCGACCCTCAGAGCCGATGCTCCAGCCAGGCACCCCAGGTCGGAGGGAGGCTCTTGGACGGAGCTCATCTCGGCCTGTCCCGCTCGGAGCCGTCAGGCCAAGCGTGTTTGTTTCCTGCTCCTGGCCAAGACGCCAGCCAGGCCGCGTGTCTGCCCGTCTCTCGGGGCCAGAAGGCCACAGGCTGCAGCTGCCGTGCCCGCAGGAGCCGGACACGTCCCCGTCTCAGCCTCCCCAAGCCTGCGAGCTCCTTCGGGCCGTGCTGTCCGGAGCTGCTCCTCAGCAGCATCTCAGCAGCTTTTCACCTGCTGCCCCCGATCCCTTTTCTCGGGGCAAAGCAGGTTTGGCCCTGGGCTTTTTATTGCTTGTTTACCAAGCTGCAAACCCTTCTTGCTCACTGATTGCTGATATCAAATTAAATGTTTCCAACCTTCTGTCCTGTTCTCTGGCTTCGGGAGGGACTTTTCCTTTCCTGCAGACTTTCAGTAAAAGCCTTTGCAAGGCTGCGAGTCATTATCGGCAAGTCACTGTTGCAATGAGGTTTCGGGCAGTAGCAAAAGTCAGAAACCAGGATCTGTCTGCAAGCAAAAATCCTCCATCGCTTTACAAACAACCAGTGGTGTATCTCTCTGTCTTGCAAATGTTGTTTTGGAGACAAGAGAAGGTTACCAGTTGCAGCGGTGGCATTTCACCCCTTGTGACCTCATTAGAGGTTTTTCCTAGGTAATTCACTGGTTTTATTTATTTAACAATGAGACTGTTTTTTTTCCTCTGTCTGTACAAAATATTTGCAAGAGCCAGAGCACAGGGCGAGATGCGCTGTGTTGGGCAGAGTGATGCTTAGCATGTAGATCATTTCCATGTTCAAAGCCCCTGAAAGGTGGTGTGGGAAGGATGAGGGTGAAGCTGATGGATGCATTGCTGACGTGAAAGCACGTTGTACCGGGCAGAGCCACGACTTCAAGCCCTGGAAGGCTGCAATCACAACCAGCTTTGGGTGAGGAGGTACAAACACAGGTACCTGTAGAGAAACTGGCTGGCGAGGAAGCATCTGTGTTAGCCAGGAGCTGCCCCCGGAGGCCTGCTCCGAGCTGCGGAGTCCCCTGAGGCTGCGTGCTCGGCACTCGGTGCCCTGCCTCGCTGCGTGGGACGCGAGTCTGGCGTGAGCAGATGGCGCGGGTGCGATGTGCCTGGCGCGCGGCGGGGGAAGACCTGCCGCGGGAGGAGAGGCAGGGTGGCATCTCCGGGCACTCCCGAGAGCGGATCCCCAGCTCTGCGCTGGATGAGGCAGCGGGAATTATTCCAGTTTCGACTGTGGAATTGGAGCCGTCTTGGTCACGAGCTGGGTTTTTTGTTATTCTCTGCTCCACGGTGCCTTTGGCTAACCCTGCGTTAAGTGCCCAGCACGGTTAGCAGAACAGGAGGAGGAGAGCACTGGGGTGGTTCGCTTTGCTCACAGGCAGTTTGGAAACGTCTCTGAGGCAGCCTGGTGTCTTTTGGCACCTGCGGATAAGCAGACTCCTGCTCCCTCAGTTCGTGTTGCGGAAGGACCAAAGGGCCACAGCTACAGTCTCGCCTTGGTAAATGCTGCAAACACCGTATTTCATCTCTCCTACAGCGATGATGAGGCACCTCTCTGTAACGCCAGGGTTGCCCAAGGAAGCCCTCTGCTGCCACTCCGGACAAGGCTACCACTTTACACCTGGATAAAATGTTGGCTAAGTCCAGCTAGGATGTGGATTCAGTCCCAGCAGTGTGCTGTAGGCAGGAGGTCAAATTTCCCAAGCACTTTAGGAGTAGCTGTCACATTTTTGACTCAGGTCTAGGTACCTAACTCACACCGACTAAACCTCTGCAAGGCTGAGTTGCATCACGAGAGCCTTCTCGTACTTGTTCTCAGAATCCAGTATGGATTATCAATCATTAGAAGAGATGAGATGGGATCCAGAATGGATGAAATACCAGTAAAATAGATCAATTAGAATACAGAACAGATCTAAAAGCATGAGCAGCTAGGGAAATTATCAGTTCAAGAAGATGAGATTAGCTAGAGCAGCTCTTCTGCCACGCTGGCTTTCCTGATCATACTCCCAGCCAAAACAGCTTGCGCAATGATGGCAAAAAAATGAAACATGCTTCCTCGAGGCATCAAAATCAGGCATTTGAATTTGTCCGGAACTGTGCCTCCATCCCAGTCTGCCTGTCTGTACTGCGATGCAAAAAGAAAGGGGAGGGATGAAAGGCAAGTGCTGGCAATTAGCAAGGACTGTGGCCCAGGGCCTTTTCCGGAGCTGCGGTGCAGTGGGCAGCTGCTTGCTGATGCTGCTTTAGCTCTTTAGAGTCAAAGCACAGAGGGGAAGAGGCTAGGCAGGCAAAGTTACTCAGCACTTGGCTTTATTTCTTTCTGCCCTCCACGTCAGCAGTTGCCGGAGTCGACCCTTCAGGAATCTTGGTTATTGTTGCTGGCGGTTTTTACTGTTTGCTTCTCCAGCAGCCATAATTCCCCTGGATGGCAACGCAGTTAAAGCTTCTTACAGCAATTAACTCATCTGCTTTGGTCCACACTGCTGGATATTACTGTTAACTGGAAAACATCATCCATTTGTTTATATTAAAGAGAAGAGAGAGGTTTGTAAAGAGGAGATTGGAATGAGATCATTCAGTTGAAGTAGGCCAAAAACTGTTAATCTAACAGGAGTGGAGCGCCTGTAAACTCCCCATGTAAACTGTGTAATCACCTTGTTAACACACTTTCCAGCAGCAACTTTCCTGACTCCTGCCTGCTCACGAATATTCATGTGCTCATGCATCATTTTAATGAACTTATCAACACATTCATAAGCTATTAATTAAATATTTATTAGTAATTATGCTTTGGTATTGCTTCATATGTAGCTCTCAGCGTTGTAAATACAACATCTCATACCGGCGCTTCGCCAGCCCAGTCCAAAGGGTGAGAAGGAGCCTCTCGACCCCTCAACGAAGTGCAGGGCTCCTTCCCTCCCATCCTGCCCAGCCCTCCCCCAAATCCAGCACTGCTCGGACTGTGGAAAACCACCACTCGCTAATCAGCACATGCTGCTTCCCTGGACAAGGTGCGGATGAGCTGGTAGGAGGAAGCGGCAGAGTTCAGTGGGTGATGGCCCACATTACCGAGGCAGCTGTGTGCTGTGGGGCAGCAGCACGCACAGCCATGGCAGATCCTCACTGCAAACATTACAGGTATTTCCAGATGAGAATTAACGGACTTTCCTTGGCTAGTGTAGAAGAAAATGTCCTACGTGTGGTTCTTTATTATTTCGGTTACAGACACCGTACTTGCTTATTGCTTCCATCTGTTGGCATCAAGCTATTGGCTCCTGTCCTGTCGCTGGGATGTAAACCCTTCACGGGCAGGGAGCGTGGTGTGGTGAGAGGCATGACAAAAGCGCCTGAGAAATGTAGGTGCTTAACGCCTGGGATGCCTTGGAATCAGTTCCAGAGAGGATCTTCGGTACTTAAATCCCGTAGGTTTCATTCAGGAGGAAATATGTTTGATGGCCTGAAACATTATGTGCATAGATTGTTACCCTTTAAGTCTTGCAAAGTCATTTGCTCCGAAGCATCGCATCTCCGGTTGTTGCGTCAGCGATGCGGGAGGTCGCTAGCTTTGTTACACTCGGTTCTTGGGGAGCCGGTCGACCCACACCACGTCTCGCTCAAAGAATACGTGGACTGTAACTTGGGCATGAGTTATTCTGTCTGTTCTTCCTTGCTGCCTCTGCTGCTTCAGTGCTGCCAGATCAGACAGGACAGGATCAAGGAAGCTGAATGGGAGATCCAGAATCGTTGTTAAAAGTAAAGCTGCCCTCTCCCCCCGTTCTCCAAGCCAGGTCTGGATCCACCAGCATCATTAGCGTCAAAGCGACACGGGCTGATCCAGAGGGAGCCACTGGACCCGCTGGTGACCCGCAGCCTCCACGAACAAAACCCTCTCTGTCCACTGCGACCGAGCGCTGGCTCTCCGCTGCCACGAGGGACCCACTGAATAATCCCACGCAGGTGGCCCCAGCTTTGCTGCTTATTCGCAGCGATTTGGATGAATTGGCAGGAGCGGGAGATGCTGCACTAGGTCGTGTGCTGTTTTTTAAATTTTAATCCTTTCTCTGAATTTTCCGGCAGAATGGGTTTGCTCTACCTCTGGGCTGGAGGGAAACTTCTTTTTGTTACCCTGGAAACATGGAGACGACAGATCCATCGTTCATCAGCGAGAGGGAGAGGATGGGAGAGAAACAGATGACAAAAAGGCATGGGGAGGAAGGCCCAGGGAGTAATAAAGGGCCTTTCAGAGGAGCCATCTTCATCTGCAGCTTCAAGGCTGGGATGAGGGAGAGCCCAGGCTACCACCAGAGATCAGGATTTTTTGGATCCCCCATAGAATCAGGCTCGCTGGAGCAATTTTGCTCAAGTTTGACAATAAAGCCAGAGATGATGGATTAATGTTAATATCTTCTTGCTCCCTTCCCAGCTCCAGCAGCCTGCAGTCAGCTCACACTCGCTTTAAATTCTTCATCTTTTACATCGTTTAAACCCGGGACGTTGTGTATGTATCAGCGAGGAAATGGCCAAGCCGCGGAAGGGGAGCAAGTGGCCGAAGAGTCTGTCCTGATACACCAAAGGGACCCCCAAGAAAACCCAAGAAAAGGAGGAATCCAGGCCTGAATGCCACCTCTCGTCACGGAGAGCCCAGCGGCGTCTCTGGGCTAATGGGATCAGTGGCTGGCAGCGATCAACAGGGAGAGGAGTGCAAGGGTCTCAGCCTGGCGTTGGCCTCCACCAGCACCTTCCTTGCGCACCAGAGGACTTAGCTTTCAGTGCATCCATGAAGACAGCAAGGCAATTCAGCTAGTTAAAATCAGGCAGTAGTTTACATCTCCTGCTGAACTGGTTTTCAGTGGAAGCCAGTGGGTTATTCCTGTCCAAGCAGCGGCAGGCGAGGCTGTACACCCAGCCCGGGAAGTCTGCCTGCAGCCGCGAGGCTCTGAAAGGTGGGGTTGGGGTCTGGCCCTGAACGTCCACGCTGCTCCTGCAAGCAGCCAGGAACCCAACTTGCCCTGGGCTGCAGGGGAAGGCAGGGCATTTCTGGGTGGCAGCTTCAAAGCAAAGCAAGGGAACTGCCTTCTTACGAATGCATTTTTAAATGGTGAAACCCTCTGCTGCAGGCTTTCGAGATTGTTGAGAGACTACTTGAGTTCAAAAAGTGACTTGAGAAATCATAGCAGAAAAGATGACTTTGAGGGCTGTAAATACAGAGGTCCCCATGCTGGCTCAGAAAATCTGAGTCACAAATTGCAGGAATCAGGAGATTTTTCAGGGTTAAGCATCACAACATGCTCGTCCTGCTCTTGTGTTCTTCCCCAGGTATCTGCTGCTGGCCTGTTGGTGACAGGCCACTGGGCCAGGGGACTTCTGGCTTGGGACAGCCTTTCATAGGTCTTTTCATGAGCACGTGGACAGTGGATTTGGTCTGGAACTGAGCTCTTACACAGCTGTTCAGAAGGAGCCATGTTGGGTGTGAGTGCAGAATAGCAGCCACAGCACAGCACGGCCAAAGCTTGTCTCAGCTGAGCACCGGCAGAGTTGTAGCAGCGGTGACAGTGGTGGCAGGGGTCCGGCTCGGACTCAGCGTCTGGGGGCTGGGGCTTGCCCTGCTGTGCAGTGGTGCGGCTCCATTGGGACACTCATCCGTGCTGCAGTGTGTGCGCTTAGGGCAGGGATCTCTGCGCTCAGCCCTGGAGCTACCCCGTGTTATCTTGTGTCCTCGAGGATGCAGGATGTGGAAATCCCCTGTCACAGATTCCCATTTTTTCCCTGTGATTTGGAAGCTCTGGAGAAGATAAACCACCCTTTCATGTCCTGCAAAGCCCTGAGCTTAAATTAAAGGAAAAAACCTGCAGATTTCTGCCCTTTCCTCTGAACTTGCTGGCGTTATACTCGGGAGCGGATTTGGTCCTGCTGGAAATGCGAGTGTAGAGCAGGTGAGAAAGGACACTGCAATGCAACAAAACATCCAGCTGCTTAAAAATCAGGAGGATACTTAGCTCCTGACCCCCGGAGTCCCCAGTGCTCCCCTCCCCTTTCCATGCCTTGATGATACAGGTCCCCCCCCTGCACTTTGTCTCCCTGCCACCCTCCAAGGCACCAGCTCATATTAATCCTCTCTCTCCTTGCTGAGTTGCAAAACGCTTGAAGGCCAGAGCTCCGTTTTCCTGCTCCTGTGAGGTCCCAGCGCACTCCTGGCGCTGTGCAAACGAGTGCACGGGAAAAAGCTCTGCTTTGTGCGTCCGAGCTCCGCAGCCCCGCGTCGCCCTCTCCCATCGCGCCCCACGGCTCGTCCCGCCGACGGCCTCAGCTCACCTCGGACGCAAGCCCAGGGAGGGAGGAGAAAATTAGAGGAAAGATTTCCCTTCGAGCACAGAGATAACCAGCCTGGGCCGAGGGAAAGTTGCTGGTTTTGTCAGCGTTCAAGGAAGTCTGTTTGCTGAGACATGTCGGTGCCATCGGAGGCAGCGCGTGGAGCTGGCTGGATTTTAACTTGCCACTGCCACCTGCGGGGCTCTTGCTGCTAGGAGTGGAGCCACGGTCTGGAAGTTTGCAGCCCCCTTTCCCCTCCTCGCCCCATTGCTGGAGCGGTGTCGGTGTAGCTGCCAGGCGGAGCAGCGGCAGCAGGAGACAGGTGTAGCAAATGCTCTCTGACAGCGTGCTTTGGATGTATTTCAGGTGAAAACACAAAAAGCCCAAGCGTGTTTGATCCTGGCTGTTCCTGCCTTCCATATTCATGTACATGCGCCTCCGTGTCATTATGGGATTAAAGCATCATTAAGCACACAACGAAAGCCTTTGATAACCCTCTGCCCCGTGCTCCTCCTTGCTTTCTGCTTTGCATTTCTGCTATCCCATGCTCTTCCTTTCTCTTTTTCTCTTTTTTTCATGATCTAGCCTTTTTTCACATCCCTTCTTTCTTTTCCCCGGTGGTTTCAGGGATGCTCTGGAAAAATAGCTCACAGAGATGTGACGCGCTTGAAAGGGCCTTATCCTGACCGTGCTGTGCACCGGCGTGAGTCCGGATTGGCGATGCGCAGGCTGTGCCAGCCCGCACGGTCTGCGCAGCCCCGGCCAGGGCCAGGGCAGCCTGGCTGGTCGGGGGGAGCAGAGGACGTGCGGCAGCTGGGACGGCACGGACAGGCTGGGGGTGCGGGCAGGTCTCGGGGCTGGGTCCTGGTGTTAATCAGAGTTTCTCCGCTGGCCTCAGGGAAGCTGCTTGGGATTTTGCACCAGGGTAGCTGTGATTGGTATCTGGTGTTCAACATCCACTTTGCAACCTCGTTACCGAGAGCTGCAGTGTTTCGAGCCGCCGCTGCAGAATGCTAGTAGTAGTTTTAATAAGGGTGCTGAGACCAATCTACTCCAGTATGGCAAACGTGACAGCAATTTAGATTGAAAGCCTGTTTTCCAGGCAGACACTCAGCCGGTTAGTGCAAACAAAAAGGCACTTGTAACTCCAGTCCTTTAATCTTACTCTTTGCTTCATGATAGATAAGGCGTCTTGACATCAAATTGCACTAATATGGTCCTCTGAAGATTAGTGTTGTGGACAATGCTTGGCATCTGGCTTTGCCTGATACGTTTTCCGCGTGTAGCAAGGTCCGGCGGTCAAAGCAGGGATGCTGGTGTGGGAAGCGGACTGTTCTCCTACTCTCACTGCCTCTGACTCCTGGTTTGGCTGTGGCTGACCTTGTGTCTTGGTTTTTGCAGTTGCAGAATGGGCGTAATAGATATTAATTGCTGTGGGGGAGCTCATTGGGAGATGGTTAATGATTATTGACTTGAAAATTACAGATGAGAGGAAGGAGGAAACGGAAGGTTTTGCAATGAGGGTGGGTTGCAGGAACTGCTTCTCTAGAGATCTCAAAGCCTTTTTCTAGAGATGGTCTCATTCCTCCCGTTGGAACAGAGGGGCAAAAAAAATAAGGACAAGCGATTGCCCGAGGTCCTATGAGCAGTCCGGGAAGGAAGGCAGGCGTCGGGGGTCCTGCCTGCCCGCTGCGAGCGGTGGGTTGCGCTCCCTGTCTATAGGCAGGCTGTATGAGGCTCCCCTCCGGGACAGCACAGCCACCGCTGCCGTGTCCGGCGGCAGAGACGGGAGGTGCAAGAGCCCCAGGGAGCTCACAGCCGCCTCTCCGAGACCAAACCCTAGAAAGCTGGAAAAAATGGACAAGGGAAAAAAAAATAAAGGAAGAAGAAGCCACAAGTCAATCACACCAAGAAAAACTCTGCATGAGGTGAAGGAACTTCTCAGCGGAGCCAAGGCAAAACAAGCAGCTGAAGTCAGGAAGCAGATCGAAGCCGCGTGGCCGGGAATAGCAACCAGTGTTGCACGAGCAGCAGGCAGGGAAGGGCCCGGCAGGCATCACCGGCCCCGGGCAGCCGAGGCGGCGGTTCGATGTGCCGCCCTGGCAGAGGACACAAGGACGGGGCTGGGAGGGGTTCGATCCCGACGGGGCCCTGCTGGGGCTCCCCCCAGAGAGGCCCTGCCTGGGAGACCCTCGCTGGATGGAAATGGCAGCAGGGAGACGCTGAGGATGCAGATCTTTTTTGCCCGGAGGCTGCAGGTACGCCACAGCCTGAAGCAGTCCCAGCCGACGCGCACCTTCCCCGGCATGGAGAGCTCTGTGCGCGAGCGAGGGCAGCGTGGAGCTGGGCCCTGCTCTGCCCACGCTGCAGGGAGCAACTGCCCCGGGACAGGGCAGCCCCATCCCCGGCACGCTCCTGCCAGGCACGCGGGGCTGAAGGATTCCTGCACTGGCAGGAGCTGGCTGCTGCTACTGCTGTTTCAGAGGCTCCGAAATGCATGTTTCATCCTTCCTTGCTCTGACGTGACAAAAGACTATTTTAATAGCTGTGTATTAAATCTCTTCAGGGGAAAAAGCGAGGGACCAGCGTAGCCTGCAGTTCCCAGGGAATTTGTGTGTTGTCAAGAGCCTGTTTCCAGCGCAGTTCAGCCGGAGACGGTGTCAGCTTCACCGCTGTCAGCAACAGCGCGTTCCCTGCCCTGTGCTCCCTGCCCTGGGCGCCGGTGGTCCATGGCCAGCCTCGGAGGGAGACACACCGTGACACAAAGGGCCAGCTCCTCCCTCCGCTCTCGCGTCCCCTCTTGCCATGCCCACGAAAGCCTGGAGAGCCCGAACCGAGCTGCTCCAAGAAACCTGCTTTTGCAGCCCTTCCCCTGGGCCGCAGCCCAGCTCTGTCCCCCCGGGCCTCCCCGGCGCCGGAGGACGGCGGGGCAGGGAGCGAGGCGGGTGATGGGGAGAGCCGCTCGGCACCTGACACTCGACAGCGCTGCGCGAAGGTCTGGCCGCAGCGCGGGGCCGCGGAGGGGAACGAGGCTCATCAAGCTGAGGCTGGGAAGGTTTCCAAAACCTCGTCTTTGCGAGGCAACAGCGTGCGGGCTTGCATAAATATCTCTGAAATTCATCAAACAGCTCCAACGAAATACACTAAGGAAGGAACAACTTCTGCATTTCAATCCGCGCACAGTTGCTCCCCGTCTTTGAAACGCGGCGCTGCCGCCCCTTCATCAGCCCAGGAGCAAGGTACCTTCCAGATGGTTCCCCCGTCCTAAAAACCGGCGCTGCACAGCCGATTAAATTCTGCTTGTTGTAATTAAGCCCGACACAATTAGCTGTCAAGCAGGGCACTCATCTGTTTTATGTTGCAATCTCTTCAACAGGCAAGGCTGCTAGACAAGATTGTCACTTCCCGAAAAGATTTTCATTAGTTACCCTGGGCTCTGTGTCAGACTATGAAATATAAAAATGTGCTCTGTAGCCAAGTCGGGGAAATTCTCATTTAATGTTCCACACAGTATTATGAAAGTAATGTACTCTGAAAATGAATGCATTTTGGAACATTTGGGAAGAAATGTAATTTGTCTGCTAAGTAATAACTGCATGTTCATGAATTTACTGATTTTTTTCAATATGCCTTTTGTAAAGTTGGGAAGACTTTTCCTGACCTAAAATAAGAGGAAGGGAAACAGTTGATTTTACATTACTCCTTCCTCCTTCCCTGTCTCCCTCCCTCTTTCTTTCCTTCTTTCCATCAGTCCTGAGCACTGTCCGCAGAAGAATCACGCAGTATCCCATGAAGGTGGAGGCCTGGCAGAAAGGAAATACACAGCTCAGAAGGGAAAAGACTGAAAATAACTGAGGTCGGGGAGGAACAAGGGAGCTCCATCTTTCTGCGCCTTTAAGAACAGAGAGCAAGAAATGTTTCATTGCTCCTCGTGCTCGGCAGCCAGCGGAGAGGCGGCTACAGGTTTGGTGGGACGCCGCATTTTCTGCATCGCTCGTGTCAGGCTGGGTGGGGTCGGCACGCGGAGCGGCTGTGCTTCTCGCCACCCCAAATTCAGGTTTGCAGTCAGAAAAAATAGTGAACTATTCCAGGCTGGTAGAGCTTTCCCCTGTAAAAGAGACGCTGGGCTGTGGGAGGCTGCGGTACGCCGCTGCAGCCCGTGCTGCCTCCCTCTGCCCCGCTCGCCTGGAGGAGTCAGGCCTCGGCTCCGGGTCGGGAGCGGGTGGCCCTGACGGGAGCTGATGTCACGCGCAGGCCGGGCAGAGCTGCCGCCTACGCGTTGGCCCAGCTTTCCAGCCGGGAAGAAGCGGCTGGCCCTGCAGGTCTCTGGGTTTGCCGGGGCGGCAATTTTGTAGGGGGCAAAGAGGAAAGTGAAAAAAATGGGTAAATGCCAACAGCCTTGGAAAAAAAGAGGAGAACGGATGAGGAATTGCAATGAGAATTGAGACGATAGTCGCAGCTGGAGTGAGTGAGGGAGCTCAGAAAGCTTCTACCTTCGCTTCAGATGTGGTTTGAATAGTTCACGGACAATGCGGTCCAGAGCTGGAGGAGCCCGCGGGGCTGGGACAGGGCTGTCACCGTGTCCTGCCAGGCTGCGGTTAGCGGCCGGTCCCTTCTGGCCTGTTATTACCCCATGTGTGCCGAGAGGAGATGCGGTTCTCGGATCGCAAGGAGTTACGTGCTGAAGCCTGCGCCCCGCTGCGACGAGCGTCGCCTGCCTTTGCTTGCTGGCCATTAGCTCCCCGGGCAGACTCTTACCCGCAGTCGAGTGGCTTTAATCAGGCTGCGTTACCACCGCGCGGCTTCCCCGGCATTCATCTGGCTTCCCCGGCATTCATCCGGCTTCCCCGGCAGCCGCTCGCCGCGTGCGGGGCCGGGGCCCGCCACTGGCACCCGGGGACGCTGCCTCTGCTGCTGCAGGTGGCCGGCACGTCGCGGGGATGTGCGAGCAGGGGCTCTTGGCTTGCTGCGGCTTGCTGCTTTGTTCCAAATAGCTTTGACTGTAACTGCTGCGATAACAGTAAAAACCAAACCCAAAAAAGCCCCTTCCTGCTCCGTCCTTTGGCTGTTCTGCTGCCAGCACCAGGTGCGAGGGGCTGCGAGGGGCGCCACGAACCCCAGCTCTGATTCCCTTTCATGGGTTTAACTCTTTCCTCCCCTCCGTTAACCTTTGTCCGTGGGACTCCCTCCCTGCCTAGGTAGTTGGATTTGGGGGACGGGTCTTTTGTGAGTGTTTTAGTGCTGGGAGAGGAGTCAGGAAGGAATTACTGGAAGAAAAGGGCCTCCAGCTCCTGGAATGACCCTCCAGGTCCCCCTTCTCCCCACCCTGCTGCCCGCCCGCCAGGGACTGCCTACGCGGGAGGCTCTGCTCCGGTCCCGCTTTGGCTTCCGTTCAGACACCACACAAGCAGAGGCCCCCATATTTAAGCCTGTGCCCAAACCGAAGCCCTCGTTTAGGGAGACTCATGGCCCCTTTGCAGTGCGTCCAGAAGAGCCGCTTGCTCTGCACCGCTGGAGAGGGCGGGGAGTCCTGCCGCTCCCCGCTTGGTTTTCACGCCGGTCCCTCGTCCTCTGCACGCGGCAGATCTCGGGGAGCTGCGTCGCAGTTAGCGCTGGTCACAGCTCCCTCGTTCATCCAGAGGCCTCCTTAGCTTTCATTGAAACCCCGCGTTGGCGAAGGTTTTAGCGCAGTGACCTGCTGCACGTCGCAAACCGCTGAGCATCGCCCCGGTTCTTGCTGGGAAGAACCCGAAGGGATGGGCGACGTTCAGCTCTCTGTTGTCTTTTAGGTAAGCCAATTTAAACATGCAACTTTGTCTGACAGTTTCAATTATTTTTCTTTTAACTGCACCACAAAAGAGAAAAAAAAAGAGATTTATCACCTAAGATTATTTTGGGGGAAGGGGGAGGAGGACGGGTGAACTCTAGAATGTTTTATTTATGGGAAAACTGCAAATTACCTTAATAAATTCCTTTACTAAGCTGTGTCAGCTACTAAAACATTGTTCTTTGTGGGTGAATAACTTTTAATTTGAGTGTTCTAGTATTCAGCAGAGTGAGGTAATGGATTAGCAATTGCCTGTATTGTAAATGTCATCTTGGCATAATTAGGGTGATTATTGTTAACCAGTGGAGTTTAGTATTTATCTGTCACTGGGTGAGAGAATATAACAAAGCCCCAATTAGTTATAAATGGTGGTGGGTGGTGGGAATGAAACGCAGCCTCTGAAACGCTATTTTTGTTTTAAATTTGTTTCAGTATTTATTTGATTTTAACATCCGCGTTAATGTGATCTCCCCCTGACAGCAGGGCTAGCGAATCATGTGCACATGTCGACGCCACATGTGTCAGGCCAGAATTACAGCGGAGAAGCAGGCGTCAGCGGGAGCAGAGCTCCCGTTTCCCGCACGGAGCAGGGATTTCTGCCTGCCTGCTGCAGAGCAGCTTAGTGCACTCTGTCCTCCCCTGGGCCCAGCCAGCAGTACGCATGGTCCTTGGGTCTGTCCGGTGCTGTGGGCTCCCAAAAAATGTAGCAAGGTGTAAGAGAGGCTTTTTTAACTTCCCCCGTCTTGATTTCTCCTTTCCTGATCCGCTCTCCTTTGGCCTTTGCCCAGGATGCCCTTCAAAAGGGCCAAACGGATGTATTGGCTGTGGTAGCAGTCGCTCGCTGAGAAACGGGAGCAGAGGAGCAGGCGGAGGAGTTTGCAGTGGTAGAGAATGGATGCTGCGGCGCTGGAAGATGGTAACATTACTCCAGCTTACACCCATCCGGCAGTGCTGCTGCCAGCGCCAGGGAGCAAGGCCCACACCGCTTCCCAGGCGCCCGCGTGTTTCCCGGTCACCCACGCGCTTCCCAGTCATTGGCACCCACTCCCTGCAGTGCAGCCGACGGGGCCTTTCCACCCCAGCCCCCAGAGCAGCGGCGGGTCCGTGACGCCTGTGCCGGCTGCGGCGCGCTCCCTGACGGACTCCGGCGCACCAGCCGCAGCGTCGGCATTGAGAGTTTTAGCTCTTAATTCCCATTTCGGCACCTGGCTGCCCACGGACTTTTTAACACCTGTTTCCGATGGTGAGTTGGAAACTTCAGAAGGAAGTGGTCCAAGTTCAGCTCGGCAAGGGACGGGATCCGAAACCTTATTACAGGCAGCTTTGGGCTGGTGCCCCCACCGGCAGCATCATCTCCTTCCCCTGCAGGGCAGGCAGCAGCTTGCTCAAGGCACCGGGGTTAATGTCCTTTGCGGATACTTATCCGGCCTAATAGAACTGGGGATACTGCTATCACTCACAGATATTTCAAATCCTTCCTCTTAATCCTGACAAGCTCTTGCCCTTAATAACTTCAGTGGGACTTTTGCCAGAGCAAAGACTGTCAAGTCAGATTCTCAAATGAAAAGAAAAGCAAAGCAGGAAGGGAAGTTCAAGGTGAGGGGTTTTTTTCCTTGGTGCTTTTTAGGGACGTTCATAGCTGGAAACTGGGTTTTTTTCCTTCTGATTATCTAAATGATGGATGACTCAAACATCCTGAGAAATGTTTCCAGATCCAGACACAAATGACAGAGGCTGAGCAAAGCCATCAAGGGCTGAGAAAAGACAGAGAAAGAAGACTTAGAGAGCTGATAGGGAAATACAAGGCTCAGCGGGAAGAAAGAAAGAAAGAGGTTTCAGAGGGAAGCAGGGATCATGTACTTTACGAAGCTTATACACAGAATGAGTTTATACATTTTTAATTAATGGATATTTAAGTACATTGTAATTATCAGTGGTTGTAGGTTATCTCAGACAACAGGTTGCTTGTGACCGCAGTGTATTAGGTGGTAGCTCTTTAAATTCTTTGGGAACCTTTTGTGGTGCTCAGTCTCCTGTGACACAGATTATCTCAGCTTTCATTAAAAATGAGGAGAACATTTCCATACTCTCTCGGTGGCAGAAAACCTGGAAAACACGAAGCTGAAAACCACAAAGCAAATAAAGGACCAGGCCCTGGCTTAAGCCATCCTGATTGCTGCAGACACTCTTGCACTGGGGAGGGAAGAGGTTTGATCGATGGCTTGCAGCATTTAAGGCAAGCGCTGCTGACAAGCGACGAGCTCTTGCCAGGTCCTAAGCCATGGGAGGCAACGAGCAGCAGGAGCAGAAGATGTGAACTGCTCTCGTGAAGACCTGGCCTTTTCCAGCAGCCCTTAAAAAGGGGGCAGATGGTGCCATAGAGTCTCTCTGGGCACCAACTCATAAATAGGACAGATCTTTCTTTGCCCAGCTTAGACTCGTCCAGCCCAGCGCTATATAAAGCTTCATGAGCGAATGTCCCCCAGGGGAGCTGATATCGATGGTCCAGCCTAACCTTCTACCACTTTTCTTCTCCCATCATGCAGAGACTCACCTCTTCACCCAAGGAAGGCGCTGATGGTCACCAGCTGAAAATCTGCGGCATCTCTGGGAGGACCCATGAGCCTGCGGCCACTGCAAGGCAGAAGTCAGAGTCTTGCCAATAAAAAGAGGGTTCAACCTGTTTTTGGAGGGGGTCACACCTGGGTTTACTTCCCACAAGGCTGCACAGGTACTGCTTCCATTGTAAATTTTATAAAGCTTGTATGTACTCTGTGAGCCTAACTTACATCCTGATTATGCTTGAAACAAGCCTGTAAATCCAGTGTATTTTTTTTTTTTGCAAATGCAGCCAAAGTTCTGCTATTATTTATTTAGATGCATCTGGGAGCTTACAAATTTGCAAAGGTTTGCCAGCACAAATATTTTTCAAAAAAATGTTTCCCCCTTCCCTGTAAATATTCTCTCTGCCTCAGGCTTCTGCAAAAGCCTGGCAAAAAAAAGAAAAAGAAAAAAAAAAAAAAAGATGTTTTGGCCAAAGTAGAAAAAAATAAAAATCTATAAACATTTTATAGAAATCATCAAATAGAATTTTATCTTATTTTATACAGAGAAGCAGGGCTTTCTTTTCTCTTTGGCATCTGTGGGAAGGTCAATATTCCTTCTATAAAACCTTCAGTAGCAAGGTTTTTTACATGGATATGTCCACTTTCCATGGAAAGTCAATACAAACACTCAGAGCAATTCCTGAACAGAATAGGAGAGATCCAAGGGGACTTTTTGAAAGGTAGAGCTCAATTTTTTTCCCACTCACACTTGAATACATTCAATGTTGCAAATCCCCATGATTCATCACAAGTCTCATGGTGCGTGCTGCTTTTCTAACGGCCTCGGCTCGGGAGTTTATATGATTTTTATGAAGTGTCTTTTTCTTATTTTTTAAAACTTCACAGGGTTGGAGAGAACTTGCAGATCTGATCTTTATGTGTCTAGATTGGTCACAGTTAGAAGGTGAGTAAAAAAAGAACTGCACGTTCATTACTGTTTTAATAATCTTGATGTTTTTAAGCCAATTACTGTGTGTTTTTTGAGGCTGTAATACATTTTTCAGATGTTTCAGGTTCTCAGAGCCAGACAGACTCAGTGGAGCTATTCACCGGGTCACGTCCATGTCACTGACTTCCAAAAAGTCATTGTGGCTGGGGCTGGTTTTAGAGATGATCAGGGTTGTCACCTAAAGACTCATGTGAACGAGAGGGAAACAAAGAGGGGAACCCCCACTGGACATGCTTAAGGAGCAGGACAGGTCATCCCATCTGCGGATAAGAACTGGTCCCCACTATGGCCCTTGTACCGGGAGCCCTGCAAGTTACGCCAGCACTAGTTCTTGTTTGTATTAATTGAAGCAGAGCCTAATTCCTTAAAGGCGTGATCCAGCTGAGAGATGTGAAATTGCTTCAACAGAAACAGGACCTGACCTTAACCGAGAGACAAGCCAGGACCTGGAGCAGCCCCAACTGCTGGTCACAGGCACAGACACGCCGGCAGCCACTCCTCACCCTGCCTTGGTTTGGATCGCGTCGGTCCCTGGGAAAGAATAGAAATTTGTCGTGATGAGCCAAGTGGGAGGCTTGGCTCAGTAGCACCATTTAATGCCTGATAATCCCTCATCCCAATTTGCTTCAGTTTATTAGGCATCCCTGGAAACAGGCATGATGGAAATACCATGGAAACGTGAGAGCCATCAGTTCATGGTCTCTCCATTGATAGATTCATTAGGGAGAGCAGAGCTGGCATCACGTGGACACCTCCACCTCCTCTTCCCAGCTCCATGCCGAGAGCCCACAGACATTCTCACACTGCAGCTGAGAGGGGCCACTTTTTCATCAGGTTTGGAGCGGAGAATCAAGCTAGCCATGTCCATGACTGTCAGCACTGACAGTCCAATGGTCGCAGCAGCAGCCCCGGTTTGGGCAGAAAGGTGCAGATTAAACTCACTGAACTAAGCTGCTTACATCTGGAGATACCTGATGGGATATTTTTTCCCTCCCTCCAGCCCTTATGCTTCACCATTGCCACTTGGCTCGGATGATTTTCTTTTAATAGTCTGGTTAGAAATGAGATTGCAAAGGAAGGACGTGACCCATAATGGGGATTTCTGAGTCACATTCTCACTTCCCCCTCATGCCTCCTAGGCCTCTAATAAACTGCAAAGAGACATTAAGAAAACGCTAAGAACTGTTTATCTGCTGAGATCCAGGAGCTGCTACAGCGAGCAGGCAATAGTGGATTCTGCGTATTTGCAACACATCCCCAGCAAGCAGATGAGGGAGGCTGGAAGTTCAAGCGCTCAGGACATGGACTGCCCAGGTCAAGTGGCCCGTGGTGAATAGGAAGCAGGTGAGTGATGGGTGAGATTGGGTGAAAGCTTCTAACCCAGAAGGTCTCCCAGGAGGCATTCAGCAATGCCTATGCTTCATTATTAACCAGCTTTCATTTGTGCTTTTAGACATCTACATCATCCGCCAACATGTACTGTATCGCATGGGCCACAGTAAATAACACTCGTTAAGTAGCAGCATGCAGATGGGAAGAGGAAAGGGGCCACATCCTACCTCTGCGTGTGACATCCCTGAATCTAACACCAGTGCTGCAGACAACTGCAGGTAATGGGAAAATCAGGCCTAGGGAATCAACAGGCAAACATCCCCCAAGGCAAAGAAATCAATGCAGAAATCAAGTAGCAGTTAAAAACACATACGTAAAACTAATTACAGAAAGCAAGCTGAGCCTGGGGTGTGTGAGAGTCCTTGATAAAGGAAAAGCTCCACCAGGTAAATGGAGCAGTTGGCCTCAATGGTTTGGGTTATTTATTTTATTTTTTCTCTTTCTTCATGTAGGTCAGATGTCTTCCCAAGGGGGTTTCTCTTAACCTCCCTCTTAGGATCTTGATTACACACTCAACACAGATTAACAACAACAACAGACAATAGAACAGTTAGAGCAGAGGAAACCTCGGAGGAAAACACAATGCACTTAGACCAGAACAAATAGCAATGGGTTCATGGAGAAGGAAAATCAATGTGGCTGATATTTATTACAGTCTTTATCGAGGGAGATGGGACTCAACCAGAGCCCATTTAGAGTTCTGTTCTGCTTGGGTTTTCCTATAAACAAAAATAATGAGTCTAGCCCTTCATTACAGTTTTGTGCCCAGAACATTTTAATTAGGGTTAGGAAGATAGAAAGGAGAAAAAAGCGAGAAAAAATAAAGAGGAAGAAAAGAAGTGAGAAAAATCTCCAGCTAATTCATAATTTAGTATCTGTTCTGTTCAGGCTTCTGTTGGATCTTCCAAGAGCAGTGTCCCCTTTCATTCGGATTGGGTAGTTGCTGTTCAAACAGCCTTTTGATGCCACACATGAAGAGAAAACAAACAACCACGAGCAGGGAGGGGAAGGGGAAAAAAGAAGGCAAAGAATGCAATATGTGTAGAATCTAACACAACACAGCATCCCACACTGGGGAGCAAAGCCCAGGCACGGTGACTGTAATTCAGCACGAGTGGGAACGTACTAGACAAGGAAAGGGCAGAGGAAAAGACACATTGTGAGTAATCAAATCCTCCTCGCTTTCACCTACCTGCTTCCCAGCATACGCACACATGCACAGCAAGGTGTGCGCAGACCCGCTCGGGGCCGTGCAGCAGGCCGCGCAGGAATGCTCCTCACTGTGTACACCCACATACACACGCAGGAACCTAACCATGATCCCCATGAAGGTCTTTGCAGCCCTGAGACCATAGCATGGGGTACAGGAGCAAGTGCCACGCTGACTGATGAAAAGCAATTTGTCACTCACTCTTCCCCACGTGCACACACAAAGTCAAACGCGTATGTGTGTTTGTGTGCAGGTGCCTGCAGAGACCCACAAAACGTGCTCTCCCTGCTTGATCCTTCCTATTACAGAACGGACTCTGCTCAGGTGTGGTGGAGATTGGTAGCATTGAGATCACGCTCTGGTCAAGGAATTTGAAATCTGATTTGAGGTGAATCGTGCTCCAGGTATAGCTCAAAATCAAATAATTTTAGTTGTAGCAGGGAGGGGGAAGAGAAACAGAGTAGGTGAAATACTAGCTACTGTCTAGCTAAGATAAGCCAGACAAGGCAAAATATTAATTCTGATTCTGTTAGCACACCAAACAAAGAGCGCCGTAATTCCATCCACCTGTCCAAATCAGAGAAAATTACTGTCACCGATGGTGCATAATTCCAGTGTGATAAATCATTAAAACTGGATAGAAATGGTATCATCCTGTTATTTGATGCTATTGATAATAAGCCTGTCTGGGAAAGGGAGATCCTCTGTGTTAGTGGCTTCCATTTCTTTGCAGATGGAGTTGTGGATCGGCTGTGAAGCTCTTCAAAAGTTCATAAGTCTCTTTGATAATGGAGAATATTTCCAACCTTGACTGCCTGCTGCCATCTTGTATCTCCACGTCATCCTGGCTCAGACTCAGCTCCAGACTGAATCTGAGCCATCTCCTCAAGCTCACGGCTGTGCCCCTTTGCTCCAAATGGTGTTTGGGGTGACTCCAGACCTGGACCAGGCCTGAAGGCAAAGCCCTGCCCTGCCCTGCTCGCCCCCAGCTCCGCCAGTGATTTGCTGTGTCATCTTGAGCAATCACCGTGGCCAGACATTTCCCCTTTCATATCAGATGGTACGTACCGGTGTCCTCATTAACCTCATTAACTAATGAGCCAACCTGATCACATGCTGCTGATGAGACTCGCTTTGAGTCTCAGAAGGGGAGCGTTGCTCCATTAGCCCGCGGTAATCCGTCCAATGTGATCAAAGGTTTCTTTCCAACAGTCGCTGGCACAGCAGGGGCTAGAGGAGACCAAAGCAGGCTCAGTGCTTAGAAAACAGAGGTGGAGTTGCAGGTAAAACACAAGGAGATGAAAGCGGGACTGAGAGGGAACTATTCCCTGCTCTGTGAAATCAGTGCATTTCTGAAAGAGGGCGCAGCAAGTTTATGGTGCCTCCTCCGTCTGGCATTTTCCCCACTGCTCCAATCACTTTGGGTTGCCCTGGAGAAGTGGGACAGTAATCACAATGCCAGGCACAACACAAAGACAGGGAAAAAGTCTCCTGGTTTAGGGAAGAAGGGAATCCTGTGGCTCAAGCTGTGGCTCTGTAGGAGCTGGGGAAAGCTGCATCTATCTGCAGCCACCTAGAGCTTAATTGCCACTTAAAGGAATTATCTTCAGCCTTTATCCCTAAGAAAAAACACTATTTGTACAGAGCAGATAGACAGATAGGAAAGCAGGTTGGAAACTGCTTTCTAGGGCTGCTTCCCCTCCTTTCCCCATGCTTAAAGTGAAAGAAAAGAGAAACAAAATGCAGTCAACAGGGACAAAGAGGACAAGAGTCCTGAGCTGGACTGGCCCTGTGTCTTGCCCAGGGCACGCTTCTTATGTCATCTGTCAGGATAGCTTCTTGTTGCTTTTCGTGTTATCATGATATTTTTAGGGAGTTCTCCCAGCATCTGATAGCCAAGTGCCTTCACTGGGGTTCTGTCAGGAAGACTGTTTCTTCTCTCCTTTAAAGAAAAAAGGGAAGCTCTTTTCTCTTTAATATATACTAAGAATAACTCCTGGCTGAAATGAGCTACTCTTTGGGTGAGAGAAAGGCACTGTGCTGGCAGGCTTGAAAACTGACAACTTACTATTAATCTACAAAAAAGCTACCTCCAGAGATGGTGGAGGCTTAGCAGCAGGGGACTCCTCTTCCAGCATCCTGTTGCTGAGCTGAAAGCTTCAGAGGAAGTTGTCAAGAACCAGAAGTGGGCAGTTCTAGCCTAATGTACCCAGAGCTTAAACTAACCCTAGCTTAACCCTCAAACTCTTTTTGTACCCTCTTCGTTGGTATGTAGTCTCACCTCCTCTCTTTGTGTCCAGACTCCTTTCCAAACATCTCTCTGAGCACTTGGTACTGAGAGAATCAGGCCTTCCTCCAGCATATCTCACTGCAGCGATCTGGAAGGATGCCCCACGGTAAGAATGAATTTCAGTATTTACGGATGTAAACTGAGGGTCCAGTTACTCACTCTTCCTTTTTTCTCCTTTTCTTCCTACTATTAGTGTCTCATTAGCCTGTGGGTGTCTCTCCCTACTCACAGCTCTATCCCACATCTTCCTTATGTCCTTCTCCACCCAGCCATCTCCATATCCATCCACCCGTGCCCCTCATCTGCTACATTCCCAGCATATGGCTTTCAAGCACTTGCTTTTAGAAGCACTAAAATCATGTAAAATAGAATAATCAAGATTCTTTCCCGTACCAGAGCAATCTGCGATTCACAATCAGGAGAGGTCACCAAAGGCTTTTTAATTTAAAAAGCTTACTTTCTGATTTTTTCCTCATAATGAAATATTTTTATTCCAAGCATTCAGCATTACCTGAACATGCCTTGGGAAGCAGAGCAGACAGTAAGAAAGTCCTCAAACTGTCTATCAGCATAAAAAGGGATTGTTTCAAGGGCAGCACTGGGTCACTAAGACACATGTTCTAGACATTCATATCCCAAATGTCATTTTGGAAGAATCATGTCATTTTGGAAGTGTTTTAGGAAATTACACATTACCTGGAATAACCACTTCCCTGGTCAGAAACTATCATACCTAGCAGTTTCTTGCTTTCATTTTCTTGGCCTTGATCCCCAGCTCATGTATATCAGCATCTCTCTACAGAAGTCAACAGAGATACATCTGTTTATGTGAGCTAAAGAGCTGATCCAAGACTCAATCTATATTACAAACAAGTTTCAAAGAGATTCTTGGCAAATGAAGAAGGAAAATAAAAATCTTTTTGTACTCTGAAATTTCCCAGGAATAAAACAAATGCACAGTCAAAACTATTCAAATGGCATTTCAGAAGATCGGTCATCTCCTAATGCATTTCTTTTTAAATAGATTGAGTTTGCAAATATACTCTGGATTTATAGGCTAACCTGTTCTATCGCCGTCATGGCCAAACCTGCTTTCTGACATAAAACCCATCTGTGTTCACAATAAGAGTCTGACATCTGTGCTGAAATTGATAGGATTCTGCCCAACATAGATATGCTTTAATTAGGAGAATAGCTTAATAAGAGGCTTATCAAGATCCTAGTGGCTCTTGAAGCCAAGCCGCATGCATATTGAAGTTTGTAGATCGGCTGTAAACCCACCAAGATCATTTGATTTTTCAGAATACAAGATAAGAATCGAGCCTAGAGTCTCACATCCAGGCTCACATAAAGCAGTGCCATACCCGGGGGACAGCTGTTCCCAAATCAATGTGACTGGTCTCTCAGTAAAGCTCTGCACAGCACAATCCAGTCCACAGCATTTATAACTGAAGCTTGTAGCTACAAGCTTGGGCCTGATTCTCCACTGCACAGTGTGAAAAGTAAATTACAGTTATCTCCACTTTTAAGGTCCTTACCTTGAAGAGTTTTATTCCTGTAAAAGCAAATTATTTCCCCCACCCCCAGCCTTCTTGAATTACTGGAGCAGAAAATGTGCAATTGTGATTCTCTCTTGTCTCTGCGTTTGGTGGTCCTGTTGCACCCACCTCAGTATAGGGTTTTAAAGCCTGATATCCCGTTCTCATGTGACCAGGATCATTTGCAGTCAGTGGGTAAAAAAAGTGATGCTGCTGAGACTCTCCAAGGAGCTCGGCAAATTGGCTTTAGCTGGTTCACTAAGATTACATGCACTTTACAGTCCGATACTGTCCATGACTGTGTATGGTGCATTCGTGCAGAGAGCTGGGATTGGACTGGGACCCAGTTACTCCTCATTTCTGTTATCTGCCTCCAAGTCACACATGCCAACTTCACTGACATGGATAAAATAAGCCTTTGGTACATGGCTAACAGAGCTATAGAGGCTGTGAGCAGCGAGTGAGCTGGACTCTCTTTTGCTTGTATATCAACACAACTGTCAGGTGCATCCCGGCTGCAGGCACTTATTCCAGGTGATGCTGTAAAAACCAAACAAGATAGCAAGACTTTTGCATGCCACATAGGCTCTGCAGTGCCAACAATGAGAAAGCTGTCACAAATTAAGCACAGCTGACCTGCAGGAATAAGCCTAACCAAGACTAAGCCGTGATAATCACAGCTCTTTGAAAGCCTCCATTTCATTAAAGAATCTTGAACAGCTTTATAAAAATAGGCAAGTATTTATTATAAAAACTTGCAGGTAGGAACATCAAGGCCCTGAGAGACAGTGGCTGGCGTGCTCACACGCTGGCTGAGGTCCGTGTGAGCTTTGCTGCTAATGACCTAGCAAAGGATTGTTGCACATGTCTCAGGTCGAACAGCTATCTATGGAGGCAACCACAGACAGGGCCACTTGTGCGCACCTTGTAGAATAGCTTGCTTAGGATCCCACAGAAAATCAGCAGCAGAGCGAGAAAAAGAAACGAGGGTTGCTGAGCACGCCACCCCCATACCTCTTCTCACTGGGAGACCGAGTGCAGGCCAGGCTTTGTGATATTCAGACTTCAAGCTCTAGCTAGTCCCTTGAAATAAGGGTGCTCCGGCAAACAGTTATCCAACTTTCAGAGAGTGCTTTACCCTTCAGATGCTCCCCATAACAGTTATTACCACATTTACATAATTACCAGCACTATTTGTGTTTGAATAATGGCTTTGCCCTCCCTGGATCCCCTCCTCTTAGGGCTTTTTTTGTTTGTGTATCGTCGTCTTCTCCTCTTTTTTTAATTGAGATATATTTTGCGAATTATCCAAAGAGAAACGTGAACACAGATTAAAAACCGAATTATGTAAGGAGCTGGGAGATCCAAGGGAGAGGCTGACGTGGCTGTGCTCTTACTCAGACATTGCGCTTTTCCAGTGACTTTCATCCAGGATGTCTAGTTCATTGGCGAGGCATTAATTAGCCCTCTCGGTTTCCCCATGACGAGTGCCCCATGAGCAAATAGCTCTTGTGGCCAGCATCAGAGACACAGAGAGGTGAAGTAACTTGCCTGCAGGGCCAGAGTGTGACCCAGTTTAGATCCATTAGTGAGACTTATGGCTCCCTCCTGACCATCTGAAACCAGCAAGAGCCAAAGCAGCAACACTGGCAATATTTTGGTTACCTACTGAAAGGTCTCCTAACCGCTGCTGGTGGGAAAGGGATGAATTCAGTGTACTTTGGGACAATCAGAATAGTTGTTGCAATGCTCTGTCTTCCCATGGGCTCAGTCCTGCTGCTCTGTATTGTGAATACAGAGGAACAGGGAGGAAATCTAAGTGACTCCAAAACCAAGCTCGATGCTTCAGACTCGTCATTTAGATTCTGAAAATGCTGGTAGAGTAGGTCTCATTTGTTGATGTCTGTTTGCAGGAGTTTATTTGTTTGAAAAGGCTAATCAGCTATCAGGATGCAGAGGCAATTGTTTAAATGCAAAGAAAAAGGAAGAAATTGTTCAAAGCTATTCAGATGAGGTAGCATGGTTTGCGTTTTGATGTCAGTGTGCAGCCAACTGACAAATGCTGAGGCAGAGTCTGGTGTAAGTCCAGATGAATGCCATTAGATTCAACAGACTCGCTTCCAATTTATCCTGATGTAACAGAGAGCATGATATTTCCATTTAGATTTACATTAGATTTGTTTCCTGTTTTCCATAATTCAGTCAGTTTCCATTGTGCGCAAAAACAGCCTAGGCCAGATTTTGATCTCATTTGCATTGGATGAAAACAGTTGTTTCAAATGGAGCTACACTGTATTTATAATTGCATAAATGAGAGCAGAGTCTGATCTACTCTAAATGCGAATTTCCCGGGGCGTTGCCTTGTCAGAGCACCCTTGTCCCGCAGCGAAGCAATTAGGGGCTTTGCCATCAATTTTGATGGGAATTTTCCTCTAAATCCTGGAACCGAGCCCTGAGTTTGACAGCCGCTGTGTCACACACCCAAGGTACAGAAGCCCCTTTTCCTTCAGAAGATGAGCTAACAAGCCAATACCCCCTCCATCACATCACCTAGCATACAAATATCATGCATTGCCTTAAAGAAAGTCAAGAATGGAAAGAGCTCAGCCTTGCCATGCCAAACTCCTACTCCAAAGTTTCTCTTGGTTTCAGAAGGGCCTTGATATTTTCCGCTTCTGTTGCACATGTTGTTTATAACCCAAGTCCTCCCTGTAGCCTTTCGCTTCTTACAAATCTTTCTCCCTTGCTGCCTTTCTGACTCCCCTCATTCAGCTGTAATTGGAAATGTTAGGAGCAATACAGTGATTCTCTGGCAGATAAGGCTGTCTCTGTTTTGGTAGCCACACTGCTAGGCATAGCTTGAGTTATTATTAATAACTAATAGGATGGTTATTCCCAGCAATGTGAGCAATCAAATGGATTTACTCCTCCCCATTGAAGCTGCTTATTTCATTGCTAGCGGGAAAATAAGGCCATTTGGAGTCATTTATGGCCATTGCAAAGGCTTTTCTGAGTAGATATACGAGCTATGTTGCCAAAGCTTCTAGGAGGACTTTGAACCCAGCTCATCCATCTGGCTTCACCAACTCTAGCTCGTGTTCCTTGCTGTCCT
Source organism: Dromaius novaehollandiae (assembly GCF_036370855.1). Lineage (NCBI taxonomy): Eukaryota > Metazoa > Chordata > Aves > Casuariiformes > Dromaiidae > Dromaius > Dromaius novaehollandiae. Next base: position 2,828,317 of record NC_088122.1, on the reverse strand, counting down.
CTGTGAGCCACCATTTCAATGGAACGTGCACAGGGATTGCTTTCGCTTTGGATCTGACAAGTACTATAAAGCTCAGCTAACCCTTAAAACACTTGTCTCCTGACTACCAGCTGTAACATGTGAAGCGTGGATATTCCAATTCAGTTCTCCAGGATGAGTTTTGCTATGAGAACATGCAGCTTGATTCTTTGTTACCCAGGGCCTGGGGAAATGCAAAGCTGATGTGCAATAAAAGCAGCTACATCAGCAGCGTATCGCTTTACATTGATATGACTTGGCACTTTAAATGAAGACATACCCCTTCCATATGCGTTTGCAGGACCGTGTGTTTAATTTCACAGTATCTTAGGTTCCTTTACAAACTTAAATATTTCTCTGAATTTACAACATTTAGCACCAGACACAGGAAGACAACAATGGCAAGAACAACAACAGCAACACGCTTACAAAGCTATCAGTATTAGGAGCACATTATGTGGCAGATTGGAATTTCAGCATCTCTACGCTCCTCTCACCACATCATCTCAGCCCTATGCGGAGAGACTGGAAATTACCCCATGGGCTTGGCCCACAGTATATAAAATGGAGCCTTCAAAAAACAAGGCAATCATCAAATTTCCAGTGTAGGCGGCAATCTGTCTGTTAGGTTTGCACACATACACATTATCGGGGCCCGCGAGTGCCTAAAGGCAGTCTTACGCAGAGCAGCTCAGCAGCTCCTGCCTATAAAGCACAAAGGCACACAGGGTTCTCTTCTGTCTAATGCTTCACAGCGAGCAGTAACCGAGCGGGACCCATCACGCAATAACAAAGGCTGACATAAATACTTATTTGGGATTTTGTTCCCCACGGTTTTTATTCCACCATGTAATTTGCATTACAACTGGATCCTAATTGTCCATTTTAGCAGGCAAAGAGCAATCTGATACAGATTACAATACGCAAGGTAAAGCAGCCGCGTCACAAAGTAGGTGCTACCAGCCAAAGGCAGCCTGCTCATCTCCAAGGGTTTTGACACTGGGTGATTAAGCAACTGGGCAGCACTGCCTGGAATTAATTTATCAAAAAAAACAGGACAGTGGGAGTCTGGTTAACCAAAGCAAAAGTGCCAGAAACCCATCTGTCAGGGCTCCTGGTGTGTCTGAGGCAACAAAGTCCTGCAAGCCCCTTTGAGGTGACATGCTACTGGCCTCTGGGAAGGGACACCTGGGAAGTGACACACCACAGGGCCAGTATGGCCCAATGGCCTGGCACGAAGGCCCTGCGAGGGAGCATTTATGTTACCGAGAGGTAACGAGGCATAGCTGGCCTGAGCAAGCCTGTCTGAGGTAGCACGGCAGAGCTGCTCGCGGGGACCGAGCACCTGAAAGCAGCACAGTCTTGCGGAGAAAGCCACGTGGCCGAAAACCGGGCAGCGCCTGGAAGGGGAGCACTTCCACGAGGGAACGCAGCACTGCCGGCCGGCTGGGAAAGGCGAACGCGGCGCAACTGCCCTGTGCCACAGGCTCCTGCGAGGTAATGTGGGGCAGCAGCCCCGGAGCGGGGAGTGTTTGCAGGTGCTTCTGGGGAAGGGAGAGCCATTATAAAGCAGCTTCAAAGGAGACCCAGCACAGCCTGCTCGGACCCTGAGAGCTCAGCCAGCACAGCCACCGTGTTGAATTCTCCTGTATATGAAAAAACGCTGTATTCCCAGGGCAGCCAGTGCAGACTCATTGATTAGAAGGCAGGGCAGGAAATTAAATGAGGCAGGTGAATTAAAGCCAGATTTCACAAGCTGCATCTGTTCCTCCATTCCCTCTGGGTACAACACTGATGTAACTTTAAAAAGTAAATTTAGTGCCAAGGAAGGCTGCCAGGCTGATGGCCCTGTAAACTGAAGCACTTGATGCATCCACAACTCGGGCAGAGGCCAGGCACAGAAGAGCCTCTGAGGCAAGCCTCAGCCTGACCTGCCCTTCTGGAGCGCAGCAGCTGGCGGAGATGGTCCTGCCTGGGCTTGTCTTCTCATGAGGAAAAGGAGCTGGCTGGGAAGGCCCAGCTGCAGCTCCGAGGTGAAGCTGAATGCAGCAGCAAGCAGCAGTGCTCTTGGTAATCCATCTGCGATGCTCCATCAATAGCAGGATCACAGAGAGAAACAATCCTGACGAGAAGAAAGCCCATCCATGGTGTGGCATGCAGAGAGGCAAACATCTCCGCCTTGCAACGCACCCAGGCTGGAACGCGGAAAGAGCGTGCATACCCTTCAGCTTTCGTCCGGGGTCTTGTCCACACCTGTGTTCAAAGGAACAAAGAAAACATTCATTTCAGAGCAGTTCTCGTTACCAGACAGGATGTTCAGACATTCAACAACAGCGCTGTGGTCTGCAGTCTGAAGAGTCTAGCTGTTTTCTGATGGACCCACGTGAGCGAGGAGGGACAGGACATCTCAAACAAGAGACTTATTTTGCCACCTAAGTGCGTGGATTTCAAACATGCCCATTTGGAGACCCAACCTGCTTCTTGGCCACACTCAGGTAAACTCCAAATGTCTGAATTAGATTATAAAGAGTGGCTCTGGCCTCCTGGGTGAGCAGCTGAATGGTGTGATCCCAAGGTACAGCAAGCATTCAGGATGGCTGAAAATAAAGAGCAAGAGGCAGTGTGGGGAGGGCGGGTGCTAGCAGAGGCAGCATGGAATGAGTGAGTAAAGGAGAGGTTGTCCCATTGAGTCCCAGTCCTCCCATCAGTAGAGGGTGGCTTAGTCCCATCTGTGCCACCAACAGTCAAATAAAGAAAAAAAATAGGCAGCCCTTGTTCTTCAGAGCTTAGCCTCTTTTTTGTATATCTTGCATTGGATTATGGCTCAGAGGAGAAAAAACAGAAATATCTCAGATAGACTCAGTTGGCTTTTCCTCTTTTCATGCTGTACCTGTGACTGTTTCCAGGTGGTTTGCTTTTTTTTTCCTTCTCTTTCCCATGTGATAAGATCCATCATTTGAAGGACAGCAACCAAACCGGCTCTTCTTGCTCTGGAGAAGGGCAGCAACTGCACTTAGAATAAAAGATTGTCAGGCAGATCTGAAGTGTCAATCAAAGCCTATCTCTGAAAAAAACATTAGTCTAAGCAGCTCCACACACCACCACAGTTAATTCACTTTTCCAGATATCCCCTGAGCTGCAAAAAGACTTCCAGAGCTGACCAGAGCTGCCAGCTACAGGCATGAGGTATTTGAGTAGATACTGGACCTAATTCAACTTAGGTCAGTTTAACTTTTGCAGAGCAAGAGACTGTAACTATCAAGTCCAGAGAAGTAAATACTGTTCTCCCAGACTTTGTCAGGCAAATTGTACATTTTACAAGAAGAGAGACCGATTTAGGAGTCTGTTGCTGAGTGTGTCCCATCTTCAGTGGCACACCTCCACTTTAATAATATTATTATCATTTAAATTATTATTTATGACTGCACCTAGGCTGCATGAGGCTCTTTCCAAGTGCTCAGGAAAGTACTGGCTCTGCTCCAAGAAGCTCATTATTCCAGGACAGACCGACGCGCAGAGGCGCCGCATGGTCAAGTGGCAGAAATGCTGACCCAACAGCACCAGTGCCCTCTCTGCTGCGCACCTAACTTGTTGGTTGACCTTGGAAGTCACCTGCCTTCTTCCGATGTTTAGTCTCATCCCACCCTTTGTCCAGCTCATTTGCTTAGACAGAAAGATCTTCAGCTGTGATTATGTTCACATCTTTGTCTGTCTCAGAGTCTGTTTCTGTGCAATGTCTGGGAAAGTGCTTGGGAAATACTTTTTGTTCCTGGAATGAAAAACTTGTGGAAATCAGAAACTCCATTTTCCTTGGCATTTCTTCAAATGCCTTTTTTGGGGAGGGGAAAAAAATCAAAGATTTTCTCATTGCCAGAAAAATCTGGAAAGGCAAGTTTTTTAGTTGAACATCCAGAAAATGCAGGTTTGAGGGTTTTGGCAAAAGATAGTTATTGATAATTGGAATTTGGGGGGAAAGTACTGCTGTGGTATTCACTTTTTTCCTGAAAATAAGTTTGAACCAAAACAACAAGTTGTTCTATGAGCAGGAGAACTGGCGAAACTTGTTTTCTTTCTGATTTGTGTCTTAGAACTGTTTTTATTTCCTCCCTTCTTGGTACTCCCAACTTGCTGCCATATCCCCAGGTTGCCCTTATCCCCTTCAGACCTCCCCAACAAAGTCTTCAGCTCTTTCCGCAACTTCTTGCTTTGCAGACAAGGGGCAGCAAATGCAGTAGCTGGTTTGAAACAAGGCAGGAGCTGACTGACCAGCTGGTCACCTGGCTGTGGCATCTCAAAACAGAGAAGAAACAGATAAGAAAGAGAGGTGTAATTACCTTTCCTTCAGTAGGATATTAACTTAAATATCTCTTCTATCCAGCTGCTTTTTTTTCCATGAAAATTTTAGGAATCTAGTGTCTGTGAGACCTCTCTCTTCCCATCAAACTGGGCTGAATCAGCCCAGCTGGTTCAGAAGCTATTGGAGTAGGGGAAATGGCACGCATGGAGGAACAACACAAGGAGGCTCATTTCCCTATAAACCTTGACTCAAAAATGAGCCAGTTTTGGTGACTTACCACTATGGCACCCTAAATGTCGGATGAGGTAGTCACCATAACAGTGACCAGCCAGTCTCTGTCCTTTGGATATACGAAGTCTATCAAGATCCAGGACTGTCTCTTGTGCACTTACCACTTAATTTGCCGTACAGAGCCTTCGACCTGCAAATCAGGGCCCTGCTGCAAAGGAACTGCTCAGAAGCACAGACAGCCCCTACCTGGATTCTCTTACAGCTGGATGGATGAAGAGTGGGAGAAAGGAAAGGATAAATTATCTCGGATTTATCAATAGGAAAACAAAGGCTAAGACCAGCAACTTACTGAGGAATCCTGTGACAGGGCTGGAAGAAGGCTCAGATCTCCAGAGTCCCCATCTAGCACCCTAAGCGAAGCCCACCTTGGCTCCGTCTCGCTTTGTCACCCAGGCAGAATTCACCCTTTCGTGGGCATTTCGCTGTGAGTCACCGCCCTCGGGAGCTGAGTCAGTCTTACCCATGCTTTTCCTTTGGCAGCTCAGACCACATGGCGCACTGATGAGGAAATGTTATTTGTAGTTTTGTTTGGGTTAATTATTTATGGGCACTGTGCTGAAAACATTCGGAGCTGCTTTCTGAACAGTCCTTGAGCTGGCGTGCAGGGAGGAACTTACCAAACGCTGATGGCCGGGCTGTGTTTCCATGGCCAAGCTCTTCCATCTGCTTCCCTTCAGCCCTTGTCACACTCCCCGTCCCTCATTGCTTTGGCTGTGCTCTTTGGCATTATCTGAATAAGAAAGAGGCAAATACTTAGAGCACTGTAGACATGCAATCAAAAGTGGCATTTCACCAAGGAGGCACTGACCCAGGCGTGGGGAGAGTGTAAACCTGGTCCTCTGACTGTTTTTCTTCAGTCACAATACACAGCTGAGCATAACCCATTTCTAGGGTTTCAGATCTGCTTCTCCTTCCAAAAAAAGATGCCTTTGTCCCCCCTCCAGCCAATCTGCAACTGTCTGGAAGCCTTTCCCATAGACCTGGGAAGTCATTTTTCAGCTCAGAATAGGCAGCCTGTAGCTTTAGGGGCTCTTTGAGGTTGTTTACAGGGAGCCAAGAGATGGAGCTTGAATAGCGCTAGACATGCTCACCCCCCTGCATTAGCACCAGTGTTTTTCAGCCTTTCTTGGGTTACGGTTTCATAAATGTTTTCTCACAGAGGTACAGACTTCATATAGAATGCTTAAGCTTAGTAAAAGCAGAATTATTTTTTTAGTTATCCTTCTGAAGACCCTTAGAAATCATCTAGGGCTACCATCTGGGGTCTCCAGAACAGAGGCTGAAGCTGAAGCTCTTGGAAGTTTCTAGGGGTACATCTTCAGGCCTTGCATTTGCTTAGAGAGCTCATTATCATGGCTTGGACTGCAACCAAGATATTCCTGGCCTGTAGGCAGTGGCTCTGCCAGGTAGCCACCCCACCCAGCCGGGCCAGTAAGTGCAGGGTAGAGTCTCTTGACTCCTGTGAGTTGCTCTTTGCAATTATGTAAACAAGAAACCGAGCTTGGGCTACAAACGTTTAATCAGGACTTAGAGCAGTTCAGTTTATGGGGTGGCATTTTTTGTTGGGTCCTAGCAAAGCACACTACAAGTCTACCGCAGTTGATATCAATTGCTGTCTGGGTTTTCTGTGAAACCCAGGCCGAGTTCATATTCCAGGACTTCTTTGCTTCCACACTTGAAATTTCGGGGGGTTGTAATAGCCAAGGATTTGCTGTGAGCCCACCCTGTAGCACATCTGCCCTATGAAACACTAGGACGCAGGAGAGAGCGTTTATCCCAGCTGGCAAAACCCTCAGCTAATATAAATCAGCATAGCTACAGAGAAGTCCAAGAAGCTGTGCCAGATTACACCAGAAGAGAATCTGGTTTAGAATATACTTTCAATTCATTAATTCTTTGCCTAGAGCCAAGACAGACCCCCATGGGATACATATTAGCTCAGTTTCATCCACTGAAATCCCATGCAACTGCATGGGGAGGAATTCAGACCCTGTGGGCTATGTCCTCTGCTGCTGCAATGCTTTGCTTTTATTAAATGAACTTCTTGGGCTGGCCAGTAAGTAACTGAGCTAAATACAGGTGAAATTTTCTGGCCGATACTATGCAGGAGGTCAGCAGAGGTAACTACAGTAGTTCTTTTGGAACTGAAAAATCACTTAACTGATTTCAAAGGAGTTTACACCAGCAGAGAGCTTGGCCCGCAAGTAATACACATAAATATTACCTTCAGCCACAGAGATGGAGAAGTCAGTCCCCCACCTGGCTGTTTCCTAAGTAACGCATCTCCAGGAGGATATTTTTTAAGCCAGTGTTATTTATCCAGTAGACGGAAGCAGGCCTGTTAAGGCCATACCAGGTCAACATATGTCTAAGCATGTGCTGAAGAACTTAATTAGTTCTCCCTGAGAAGAGAGACTCCCAGAGCTATTTAAAGGATCGTTATCCTACTGTGAGATGCCTTGGAGCCTGCTGCTAGGCCTAAGCTTAACGGGGCAGTTTTGTAGGAGTTGGAGGGGAGCAGAAACGCTCCCCTCCATGCTGAGGGGTAATTGCTGAGCAACCCCGGGAGCAGGCAGGTCAGTGCAAGGAGCAGGCATCACAAAATCATACTGAAACCCAGTTTTAAGGACTTAATTCATGTCTGGGTAGTAATGCTGACTTTCTATGTAGGGTTGAACCATGTAGACCCCATTATTCTTCTGGTCTCTCTTTTTAGAGACCCAGCATCATCTGCAGTGGCTGGTCATTGATGGTGGAGTAATATAAGCCTGGAGTGAGCCACTGCCAGGTAGCTATGTAAAACTAATTGATCCTTATGTCACTGCAGAAGTCAAAGATAGGCGGCAGTTTCTTAACCTCAGCTGTATGGGACCTTATGCAAGCAGCTCAGTCATAGTTTTCATGCCAGGCTATAATTTATGAGGCCAAAAATCAGAGACTGTAAACTGAATGGCAATAAGGGAATTAGCTAGATTCCCCAAAGATGGATGGTTTTGTTATTCTGCCAGGAGGTAGCTCCTTGAGGGGAGAGGGGCCTTTGGAGAACTAGGCTGAGCAGCCTCTGAATGATAAGGCAGGTTCCCAAGCAAATTAAAGCTTGTGTAAGCACTGGCACTCACCAGGGACACTGGGGCTGGATGACAGAAAAGAGAGAATCCTGGACATGCTTATCTTGACCTAAGAGAGGCTTGTATACCACGTGGCCCTGTGGTCTGCTCTTCGAGCTGTTGAGAGTTGTTCCTTGATGAGTTGTTATGGCAACTAAGCTAAAGCCCCAAGATAAATGTTTGCATGTGGCTCCAGGCCAGAAAATCAACACTAAGAGATTCTAGATAATAGACAGCTGGCACAGGATGACCAATGTTTTCATATTAAAGTCTTACACTCCAAACCTTCGTGGTCACCTCCAAACGGCCCGTAAGGAACAGTCCATGGCCCGTGCTAGCTCCTGAAATGCATCTGGATTGAGCCAAAAATGCAATACACTACTCCAGCAATTTAACAGACAGCAGTCCTGGCACTGGTTAACTTAGTATAGACCCTATCTGACTGACTGCCAGAGGTGACCGCAGCAGGAACGGAGCTTGAAACCAAGAGCAAAGACTCTGACAATGTGCTTGTGCTCATGCCATGTCCAGAGCCAGCAGGAGCTTTACGTCCTTAGGAACAGTCTGTGACAGCGCACAGCATGTCTAGGAATCACCCTAGATCACCCATTTCCATGCTCTATTTGAAATAGCTCATGAAGTCAAGAAGAGAAAAGTTCCTGTGGGTTAAGTGGTGGATTCACCAGTTCAAGACGATATCCCTCCACCTAACATCCAACATCAAAGGCAGCAAGGAAATTTATCATCGAGGGGCAGCTAATGCCAGGCAGTCCGGCTGTGGCCCGCATCATGGAAGGCCTCTCTGGACAGTGGTCCGCAGCTTGCAGCCAGCGCAGAGCACCTGGGCAGCTCCATGGCAGAGGGAATGGGAGAAGAGTCGTGCCAGGTTCATGAGCTCCCACATCACCACCAGACCAGCTGAGCAGCTCCCTGGCTCTGGGGCCCTACACCGCCTCCAGAGCCAGCTCGACAGGTTCCGCTGTGGCGTGGTCCCCGGTGCCAAGACTGATCATGCCTGGGGCATTTGGGACAGCCTGCTGCATGCTCTGCTGGGTGCTGCTGCGCCTACCCTGGGTGGCTGCTCGTCTCATGTCAAGACTCCCTGGTGGTCTCCTTGCGCTGGGCACTGATGGCTCAAACGGCACAGGTTGGCCCAAGGCCACCGAGCTGAGGGTTTTCTCTCTCTGCCTGTTTGCATTTCAAGTCTTGTTTTCCTTGTTTTGCCCACTTGCAAACCATCTTATTGTAATATGTAGCTCTCTAGGGCAGAAAATGTCTTTCAGCATGTTCTTTGCTCAGCTTCTGCTACAACAGGATTGCAATCTCAATCAGTGCAGTAGTAATGTGATTAACAAACCTCTGCACAAGGGGGAATTGCGTCCCCAATGGATGTGATTTTCCCAGCTTTGGCCTGCCTGTGTGTTTTCCCAGGGTGAGGGGTCATGTTGACTGAACTCCAGAATGGCTTGCTTGAACTTTCGAACACTAAGGTCCAAATAAATTTTCAACATTAGCTGGCATGCTGATCCCTTTCCTGCCAAGCTGCAGCTTTAAGTGAATTTTTATGGCTAAGTTATAAACCCCAGAAAACAGGAGCAAGAAGTGGAAATGCTGACTTGGCCTTTGCTAAATGCCAATTATCTACAAAGGCATTAAGGGTGGGGGGGATGAAAAATAGGGTCATTTTCATGTTTTTTCTGGTTCAGAGTAAACTGTCCCATGAGCCCCTTGTAGGAACACACAGCATACAGAGTGACCATTAATATTTATAGGCATGACACTGAGCTGCAGACCTTGGCAATCAGAGCAACTCCACTTTTGGAATTAATATAGCTGTTCTTGGCTGGCATCTCAGTACAAAGTGGCAAGTAGGGGACACCAAGATTTTCACGGAGAGCTTAAAAAGCAGATGTTGACCTTTGATGGAGAGGGTCCATACTTCACTAAGTCTGTAAAGTACTAAACCGTACTCAAATCCTTGGGGCTGCTGGCCAAACCCAGCACCATGTTTTCTATTCCTTTGTGCTTCTGTGCCTCCTAGCCAAACCCAACGCCACATAGCCTGCTCTCCTCACATTCCCCAAGGCTGCCCAGCTGGTACAGACCAGTATATCTCCATGGATGCTATGGGAGCAACACAGATTTATAATATCTGAAGAAGTAGCTCAGTAGTCTTAAGCCTCAAAATGGTGCTGTAATCTCAACTGCAATGCTACACATGCCTTCTCTCACCCTGTAGTTCCTAACTCCCAGTTTAAGTGATAAAGAGAGCCCTCAAGGTGGACACCGTAAAACTAACCCCCTGCCAAGGATCTGGTAGGGTGCTGAGCCACAGAGGCCGTGCTCAGCCCAGGACTATGTACCAAGCAGGATGACAAGCCAAGCCACACGCACCATGTCTCAGCAATATCTAGGGGGGTCATCCTACGCCGATAGCGCGGTCACCCCAGCAAGCCTTTAGAGAAATGTATCCCCAGTGCCTGGACATTTACTGCTCATGCCACACTGAAAATAGTTTGGGAGTGGCTGAGGTTGTCATAACCCAATAATCCTTCGTGTCCAAGAACTCAAGGAGAGCGGTGACTTCAGGGAGAGGCTATCCATCCCCCACAACTCACCAGCCCTGGGAAAAGAATAAGAGAATGGACAAAGATGCTCGTTTAGGAGCTGGAGAGTTTTTGATGAAATTCAAGCAGAAGAACATTATCAATCCTGCTTCCTTTTTCACGTACTCACAAAAATTGAGCCAGAACTTTGAGCGACAGGCTCTAAATTTTCAAAAATGGCTAGCGACTTCAAGCGGGTGCCCTGAACTCAGCACACCAGGGACAGGAGCTCCTGGTGATTTTTGCATTGCTGCAGTTACACCCTGCTTTTGCAGCATGTGGGAGGGTGCATAACACATTGTGGAAATTAGGCGTCTGTCAAAAGAGTGTAAATATGTGCGCTCCGTCATCTGAGTTGCTCTGAATCTTTTTGCACTCTTGAAAATCCAGGCTGTACAATGTAGGAAAATAAACACTGCAAACAACAGCAAATAGAAATGTTCCTGCCATTAAAAAACAAGGTGAAAAGGAGGAGCTGAGCTAGTCAGGCAAGTTAATCAGAGAGCTGAGATGAGAGGTTGAAGAAAGGGGCTGTGAGTGACTTGGGGTTTGCAGTTAGCTGAGCGATGTGAAATCTCTTGTGTCTGGCTGAGCTCTGAAAGGAAATGCTTTATTAAATCTTCTTTGTGTGAGATTTCAAGCTGCCTCTGGACTGGAAAATAGGACCATTCCAGTATGTGGCATCTAATCAGGAACTGAAGTCTTTAGGGCAGGTTGTTCTGCAGAGCAAACCGATCAGCATGCACACATACCTCAGAGGGCTCGGGACTCAAAAAGCGGAATTAGACACAGTGCGCCCGTGCTCTGCTCTGCACCTTCTCTGCACAATATCCTCCAAATGCTTCGCAGAATTAAGCATGCCAGCAGCAACAAGCCAAGCTTTAGTAAAGACATTGCGCTGGGCAAAAATTCACCCCACTGAAGCTAAACTGTCCTGTGGGTCAGAGGGTGTCAGGTCCATTATCTCAGCTTTCATTTCCACTAGGACATCAGAGTTTTCCTAATTTAAAGGATACCCTGAGTCTCCTTTACATGGCCTGTCTGAGCAGCCCCTAGTCTTACTGTTCTTCCTGCCAAGATCTGGCCACATTTTCAGGGTTGCAACCTCTTACCGTCTTTGTCCCGCACTCATTAGCTTTGCTGTTAGCTGGCAGCTCGCATGGTCTTGCCTGCCAAAGCAGGACTGCACCTCCTCAAAACCCTTCCAGAAGGTAACTACTAAAAAGAAAGGGAGAGAGCAGGGCACAGCAAGGGAGGCAGAGGACAAGGGAGAGGCTCCCAGGGCGCTCCCTAAGTCACACAGCTTCCCCTGCCCTTCATCCTTCCATGCCTACAGGGCAAGCCCCTCTTATCTCTCCCTCTGGATTTAGCCATGTTGTCAGGAAAGTGAGACTTGATCAGAAACAGGACAGGCTACATCAACCAGATTTCCTCCTCCGCTTTCCTCCCTTTTTCACCCTGCTGCATGGCCGGAGCCAAAGAGACTTAAACCTCCAGCTGCCTAGTGGAAATTGCAGGGTTTGAGCTCTCGATTTGCCTTTTGCAAACCACAACAAGAAAGTGTCTGAAAGGTGTGAGACATGCAGAGTGTTCCCTTTCCTGCGCACCTCACTGCAGATGAGCAACTCACCTACCTTTTATTGCTGACAAGAAGCAGGACAGAGCCGTTCTGGATATTGGCCTCTTTGAGAGTCTCATGCTCCTCGAGCTGCCTGGAGTTGTAATAAAATGTCTTCTTCCAGGAAGTGATGCCTTCCCGCACTAAGTGAGCCCGTAGGTCCATCACTGTGTCCCTGGGCTTGACAGTCAGCGGCATCATCAGGTCCTCGTCGGCCAGGTGCACCTTGATGTGGTACCTCTTCCAGCGAGACAGGCTCCTTCGCAGCGTGTCCATCCTCTCCAGCGCAGCAGGGCCAGTGTGGCAGAGAGGAACATCCAGCTGGGAGGTCGGTGAAGCAGGGATGTGGCTCTGAAGAGGCTGTCTGCCGTGAACAGCTTAAAAGGTCCTGCCAAACCTGTTCCTCCCAGTTGCCGTGCTGCATGCTTCACATTCCAGGGAAGAGCTCACCTGGCTCCAAGAGCCTGCTGGCTGGGAAACATCTCCATGACTCATTTCCATACACCCTATATCCCATAATAATTACAATGCCTTTACAAAGTGCTCTTCATTCCAGTGGCTCTCAGAGGACTGTAAAGATGGATCTCTGTAGCCATTAGGAACCTGGGTGCATTTGAGAAATGAACGGGTTTAGTAACCTCACGTCAGCCACTCTAAAAAGCTGTCAGTTTTGGTGTACGATGAAGCAGACATTGGAGAACCTCACAGCTATTTAATGTGGCCATTTTAATGAAGAAGAATAGTCTGCCCAGGGAAAGCTTCCTCGTGGGGAAGGGAAAGAGCACCCTGAAGGAGCTGCAGAGTCTGGCTGGCGTGAATCCCCCTCATTAGTGCAGCACAGTTTCCCCTTAGGAGATCTGTACATTTATTGTAGGTAAACAAGCTGGGACCCTCCAAAAGGAGTAGGACCCATTCATCGCTGCTCGCACTATCTGATATCTAACACTGATTCACACATGCTCCTTGCTGGTTCATCATCTTGACTTCCTTTTCCTTGCAGATCTCTGCCTAATTGATGGGTTGGTCATATCCTGCTCTAACACATGAGCGGACACAGTGTCACAGGACTGCAGGTGCACCACGCAAACGGGCAACAACAGAGGCCTCGGAATACCACGGGGAACAAGCGATACTTGGGTAAATACGACGACACCTCCGAAAGGAAGCGATGCCAGCCGTGGGAGCCAGCTGTAATTGAATGATCCCCCAGGGCAGACTCCGGCAGTCACAGAAGATGATACTTCAGAGCAAACATCATCAAGATAAGGAAGTCTTTTTTTTCTTTTTCTCAAAAAGATCAAGCCACCCTCTTATCTCGTAGGTAATTTCCTGCGGCCCATATTACAGGAATTAATTCCCTTGACCATTCTTCTCAACACGGACTGGTATTTTCAGACCGAAGCAGTGCAAGGTAGTTGCCTTCAGAGCCTGCTCTTCACTAAATAGGGGCTGCTCCTGCCTATTAGATAACAAAACAAATTGCCAGATTTTCAGATACGGCAGCATTCAGCTCCTATTGAGAACAAGAGATGTGTCTGCTCTCCCATTGAGAAACAAGGAGATTTCCACCCTCTCTTCACGCCTTCGTTCTTTTTTCCCTCCCCAACACATTATGTCTCTGCCAAGAACAGCAGCAAATACCTTCAACTGTACTACAGGCAATGGAGGTTTCCTTGTGCACTTGAGCAGAAGCAAGGCTTCCGCTAGCAAGTTTTTCTTTCCAGATTTGGCCGCTGCAAAGGTAGGATCATTTTAGTGGGCACTGGAATTCTTGGGTCCTCACTCTGCCACTGAGTTGCTGCAAAAGCTTGAGATGAATCATATCATGCCTTTAGGTTTGCCTTTGCTCATCTCGTGGCTGCTGCATGGTGTAACACATGCCCATTAAGCACCTTGTGAGAAATAGTAACAGCTTTTAGCACAGTAGTGGTCTCTTCCATGGGAGCATTTACAAATACAAGCCTCAATCCACAGATATGTCAGTAATCTTCTTGAAGTCAGGATAACATCACCCCTATTAGACAGAGGAGATACTGAAGCACAGAGAGGTTCAAAGCTGTTATAACAAAAATGTCAAAGGTTAGGCTCTTGTTCTCAGATTTAGGCATCTCAGTGAGGAGTCTCACTTTCAGAGACCTATAGGAGCATACATGTTCCTGATCTAAGCTGCCAAAGGAAGGAACCAAGGGCCTTAGTTTCCCAGTATTTGGGGCCTGGGTGCATCCCTCTCCATTGGGGTGACTTTCACTGGAGGAGCCAAAAATCATCCTTAGTGTAAAGCCAGAAACTCAGGGGTAAAGCAAGGGTCTGGTCCAATTCCCACTGCCATCCAAGGACAGACTCTCATTGACGGCAGCCAGAACTGGATCAGGCCCCAGACACACTGAGGTGTGATGGCTCCGGCCAGCAGAATTTGCCCAGTGAGTGCCAAGGGAAGCATAAGGCATTCTCATTTCAACCGAGCCCGTCTGGTGTCAGCGAGTCCATCAGATCCATCCTTCTAGCATACGTGACAGCCTGACAGCTGCCAAATACCTCCCTCAGACACCTTTCAGACAGCTCCTGTGTATTTTTAGGGCTGCTCTTTCCAGTCAAGGCTCAGATGCATATCACAAAATAGAAGGGGGGGGGGGGGGGGATGGTGGCAGAAGGAAAACACACAGCTATGATTTTTATAATTTTTATTTCTTTGCCTATGGCATTGTTGCAAACTTTCTCATGTACCTCCATCCCCTATGTGCCCATGTTGGGACCCTTCATTTTATGGAAGGAGATGATCTTCTAGGCTATGAAAGCCATGAGAAGGAGAAGCATTGCAGTGAAGTCAACTAATGAAATATTGAAGTACTGAAGCCCTCACTAGAACACATGAATGTCTAATGCCAGTTCCAATTAATTTTGAATTTTTCATTAAACTATTATTAAAAGCAAGAGGACAGCAGAAATAAGGGAAATTGACTTGGGCAGTATATTAAGTACCTTAGTTTTGCCGGAGGATGTTTTATTATATGTCCAAAGCAATTATTTCACATGCTCCTGATGATTTGTGGGCTAAACAGAGGTACAGAATGAAGTTTGAGATGGTCTTCCTCGAAGTTATTTTAATCCCCTTCCCCTGTACTGCCTTGAAGCCTACTTGGGTGATGTCTCTGGCATGTCATATCTAACTGGAGGACCAGACATGGAGTTCTGAGACTGTGATAATGCATCACTCCAGCATTATTTACAAGTCAAATAAGAACTTAACTCACTTAAGCTTTTCCCCCACATTGAGGGCAAACAGAAGACATGCAAACATTCAGTGAAATGTTCATTAGGAAAGCCAGAAAAGCAATTTAAAACCCAGGTGGGCTAAGAAATTTTGGGTTTTTTTAAGAAACAAAGCAACAGCATTTATGAAATGTTGTCTCCGCCTCCCCTGCTTTCAAAGCTTGCCTTTTCCCATTGACTAGTGCAAAAGAGAAACACCTGCATAAATTAGGTGCTTCATTAAGATGCCTCAAGTTGGGTAAGATGATCCCAAGCCTTATAATGCCTTCTTATAACGCCAGAATAGATAGAGACACTTATTTTTTAGCCTTTTGGTAGCAATGACTCTGATTTGCTGCTTGATATGCTATTTATTGCAGAAGAGGATAGAGGCGAATTGGGATGTTACTCTATCAGGAAATAAAGGTTTCTTCATTTCTTCGTAGATATCAAAGGGAAATTGCAACAGCCAGGGAAAAGGTGGCCCTGGTTCTCCAGGAAGAGCCTGCAGGTCTTTGGGGAAACCAATCTATCAGTGCTGACCTTTCAGGCAAGGAAGATATTTGTTTGGTTCCTGAAGCTCTCTGATCCCAGGACTTACAGCCAATAATGCTGAATGCTAAGAATTTTCCTCTGATGTTTGTCTGGGGGTGAGTTCACGGCCGGAAGCAGACAGATAGCAAGGGATGACAGGTGCGAGATGGTTGCCCTTGTCTGGTTGACCAAGCTCTACTCGCAGCTCTACCTCAATGGGACCAAAAGAGGGGCTGCAGCGCAGCTTTGTGCTAGGCTGCCCGAAGCACACGATCCCACTGGCGGGCACAGTCCCTACCCCGCGACGGTGCCAGGCGCACAGGGCACAGAGCGGAGGGGAGGCTGCAGTGTTGCAAGCTCTGAGACCCAGACCGGGTGCACAAGGTTGGGAAAGATTTGGTCACAGAGAGTGAATGGCTGCACAGGAGAAATCATGAGGTTTGACAGTGATAATTTAAGGTTAGAAATCTCCGGTCCAAAGTGCAGCCTGCCACCTAATTCTTCCAGTGCCACAGCTCTCTCAGGTGATGGGGCAGCTTAAGGTGCTAGTATTTTTGTTACTGAAGTACCCACAGGTCCCAGCTAGAGTTGTACCACCATGTGCCAAGTGCTTTACAGATAAATAGGATGAGGAGGGCCTTTTCTGTCACTCAGTGCTCTCCTCCCCGAGATGTGCTTGGCTATAAAATGACTGGGCTCACTTTATATGTTGAGTTACATCTACAGCAAATGAACAAAGGGCTAATAAATGATTAATAAATGCTTTGAAAAATGGGTAATTAAATGCAACGGCTTTTAAAAGTCCAATGGATAAGCACAAAGCATGTAAGCCCAAGTGATAACGCTCTCTCCTGATACAACTTATCTACAGCACACTGCTCACATCAGCAACAGTGCTTAGAAATACTATTAACTTCTTGGGCAGCAGGAATAAAGAGAGCCTTTCTATGAAAGAGGAGCACTTCTCTCGGGGATAAGGGCAAATTCCTCATTGTTTAGACCATTTAAAATCCTGGAAAGCTGGGAGGTGCTCATGGTGACAGATAGGGGAGGTGTGAGTGACAAGGGACAGTGACAATCTCTGCAAGGGCCCTGGCGTCTGACTGCCAAGCTGTAGGGTCCTGTGCTCCCAGGCTAAATGGCCTCACTGCTCCACTGCATTTGCAGCCAGTTTCCCACCCCTGCCTGGTACAGGGCAAAATGTCCCTGTCACCCTGCCCTGCTCCAAGCAGCAGTCAGGAGCTTTCCACCTGGTACCACAGCATCAAAACAGGTTTTAAAGAAAAGCTGCCACAAAAAAAAGGGGGGGCAGGGGATGATCTTGGTTTCATTGTCTCTGGTGCCGTGGAGGATTTCTGCCACTGGTGCTGCTGAAGTTATCAAGCCGGACTGATCCTGATGCAATATCAGAATCGCACTCCACAAGGCCCCACAACTTCCCCGGCTAGCTGCCCAGCATCAGCATAGCATTAGTGGGGGCCGGTGGATACTGCTTGGCATGGGACTGAAGTTAAAACAGCATCCAAAAAAAAGCTGTGGATATTCAGCCTTGAAGGCATAAACTTGCCTGGTTTCAGCACACAAAGGAACCTGCAAGTTTTCTGAGCAAAAGTTAGATGCGAGTTGGTGACATTTTCTGGTAGAAAGGGAAATGGGAAGGGAAAAATAAAAAAAAACAGTAACGCACATGTTAAATGAACCAGTCAAGTGCAGACAATGGAAAAGCTGAAAAATGGATATGGGGGAAAGCATTCTGCAGTGGTAGTTATTTGTCGCTGCAGTTCTTTCTAACTCCCTAGATGGGAGATTCATGACCCTAGGAAGGAGTCTGTATCCTCCGGGCTTTGGCCTGAGGCAGCCCATGACTCTTGCCTGCCAGTTTTGGCAATAAGCTGAGGAACAAGCAAGATAGCAAAATGTCTTGTGGAAACAGCAAAACAAGACAAACGAATTAATCGCTGAAAGAGTGAAAAAATAAACCTCTGTGCACATAGGGGGGCCCAGATGGAGAGAGCTCGTGCCACAGAGGACTCCAGAGGAGCTGGCATCCCAGGCAGCCAGCTCCATTTGTTTGCAGGCAAAACAAATCCAGGATGCCTCAGTCTTAAAAGGTGAGGTAGGCGGAAATAGAAGATTTGAGGCTTTACCAGCCATTCCACCAGCAGCAAGATGGTTTTCCAGGGGCTGAAGACGGAAGAGGATCTGTGGATCTGCATTGCCATCTAATGGCAGGGAAGAGCTTAAAGCTTTCAGTATGGTCCAGAAATGGGCTTTAATAGCAAAGTAACAGAACAGAGGACAGCCCATACGGATGACTGTGTTTTGCTCTAAAGGCAAATCCTTCTCTGTGACAGAGTGGGTTTTCGCAGCGAAGGCAATAGAGGCAGCCCGGAGAAAGGAAGGATAACCAGAGGCTTGGGGTAGAGGCTGCTGATTCCTCCTCTCCTGGCATCCTCGCAGAAGCTTTGTCCTTTTGGTCACGCCTAGCCCAGTACCCTGTTTCCATCAGTGGTGACTAGTGGATACTAAATGAGAAAGTATGAGAAAGAGGGCATTACAGATTGTTACTGCCCTGGTACACCCTTCACGCGGGGAAACAGCCCTGCAGGGAGAACCGGCAAAGAAATTCAGTGAGATGTGAGGGTTTTTTGGATTTTGTCATTTTTTAACCAAAGGAAATTGGTAAAGGACTGTCAGCAGCTTCTTTCTTCGACACATTCCTAGCCTTGACTCATGCAGCTTTGCAGATGAGGAGGAGTTGGAGCTCATTCAGTGTGAAATAGAGGAAAACGATCTTTTATGACCAGGAGTTTGGAACAGAGCAGGAGCTGGGTAAGAAAATGGGGCTGTAAAGTGTCTGCTCTTCCCAGATAGTGAAATGGGATGTGGTGTTGGTCCCAGCTAACCCCAGACAAAAACTTCTAGCGGGGATTCAGAGAAGGGAAAAAACTGAGAACTGCTGGACTTCAGTGAGCAGGGCCAAAAAGGCCTCCCGGTCTGTTAAAACACCTGCGGCAACGCACTCCCCTGCCTTGTGCCGCCAAAGAAATGAGCACACTTGCAAACAATCCAGCTTCATTCCCTTTTGATACCTGCTCTTATTTATACGCACAAGCTTGCCAAGCCTTGCTAGGCCCAAACGATCCCTCTGAAAGGAAAGGAATAAACAAAGGTACTCAAACAACCTATAAAGCACCTTCCCTCCCCCCCAAAAAAATGCTTTGAAGGGCTCCTTTCTTCTCTCAGAGGCTTGGTTGCTCACTGTTTCCCCAGCTAATGAAAGTCAGCGGCTGTGGGAGTGACAGGATTATTGTTACCGAGGGGCCAGAGTGAATCTTTCGGGCATTTCTCTTCTGATCGTGAAGCAGGGAGGGGAGGGAGGGAATGTACCTGGTTTAAGGGCTACATGGGATGACATGTTCCTTGATGTTCCTTTCTAAAAGTGGCTCTGAGTCATGCTACTGAGTTGATTAGAAAATGATCTTCCTGCTGTAAAGTACAAAGGAAAAAGAGTCTCGTTCAGCGCTCCAGCCCCAGTTCTGAGCCTGCCCAAGCCTGAGGCAGAGAGGGGCTGGTTCGCTGGCTGGAAAGCCGCCTCTGCTCCTCTCGGTAATGAGAAATTATGAAGAGGCTGCAAGAGCAGCATCCGAAGCGGCTTGAAACCCATGCCCAAGGCTACGTGCAGCTGCAGTCTCGGGGAGAGGCTTGCAGAGTCTTGCGGCTGCTTCCATCGCACGAGTCCTCACCCGTGCCGGGTCAGACGGGGCCAACACGCCGCCCCACTCCTCCACCCTCCGCTGCTAGCCCCACTCAACGTGGCTCAAAAGGTGCGCACCCGAAACCTGCTGCTTCGGGAAGCCTTGGGCAGGTCAGTGGTCCTTGCTGTGGAAGCAAAAGGAACAAAGTGGTGGCACCGGCACAAAACCCAAAGCCAATCATGGAGAAAGCAGGACGCGTGACCGCAGCCAGCTGCAACACCAAAGCCTTCAATTATGGAACTGAAGAGCTGCAAAATCGTTGGGAGCATGAATTGACCTAGGGGACACCGTGCCGCAATAAAGCAGGGAGCTGTCACATTCCTTCAGCAAGTAGGTCCCTGCTATTTATTACTTGTATGGCTGTGGAGAAGGGGGTCGTATGTAGCGTGTACTGCTGAGAGATGACGGCCCTTGCTCCAAAAAAATAAAGCTGAATGGTGTGACCTGTGCTTGGCAGTGGTTAGTGGGACACACCAAGGTGGTTGCCTCAGCTCATTTGGACCCCTAAGCTGTGAGGAGCAGCGTGCGCCCAGGAGGGGCAGCCCCAGGGAAGGAAGCCCCGAAGGAGCCCCGAAGCACGGCTGGAATAGCAGGTTGGAGCCAACAGAAGAAAGCTATTGAAGATCTCCCTCGCCCTGCAGAGAGCCGGTAAAGATGTCCATCGCTCCACCACACCGGCTACGAGAGGCAGCTGCAACGCGGTGGCAGCTACCAGGGTGCCACGTGTCTCCTCAGACACTTCAGCGCAGGTCTGCCATTATCGGCGCTGACCCCCAAGAGACACCTGGAGCTTCCCCGGCGGCCAAAGCTCCCTGCAACGCTCGCGCAACCCGCCTGGGCCACGCACGGGGCCGCCGGACGCTCACGGGAGCACGGGGCCGGGGGAATGCGCGCCGCGGTGGTGGTCAATATTGTTTATTAGTTCTTAACATCATCTCTGCAGGCTCTGACGTGCTCTTGATTTAGTGCCTCGTCCGATCTCCACAGACCGGTTCCAATACAACCCGCGGCTTTTATCGCTGCTGCTTTATCTTCAGCTGTTCAAATCACAGCGCTCGGACCAAAAAAAAAAAAAAAAGAAAAAAGAAAAAAAGAAAAGAAAAGAAAAAGAGGCCGCTGGATCTGGGGTTATTTACTTAACCGCCGCAGGAGACCCCGGGCCCGGCGGTGGGCGCGGCCCCGAGGCGGGTCTTGCCCCGCCCCCGCGCACCGCCCGCCCGCCCTCCCGCCCGCCCGCGCCTGGCCCTCTGGGAGTTGTAGTCCAAGCGCGGGCCGCCATCTTGGCGCTGCCAGAACACCGCCCCCCGGGGCGCACCCTGGCCGCCATCTTGGGGCGCGGAGGGCCGGAGCGGGCCTTGCGAGGCAGCGGCTGGGGAGGGGGAAAAAATCGCTTCAGAGTAGACTCTGAAACCCGTTTATTCTTTCTGTTTTTCATGTTGCCATCCATGTGGGTAGATGTCATGGGTTTTGGCAGGTCTGAACTGCAGAACAGGTCTCACTGGTGTCCTGTGGAGGGACAGCCCTCGCTGCGGGCGGGACAAAGCAGGCGACAGGTGCTGGGAAGCTAAGCTAGAGCATATTTCCTATGCAGGTTTCCTACGAAGTGGGATGGGAGCGGGCAGGTGGGGAACGGGGATTTGTTAGCAGGGTTGGCTGTAGGAGCTCTTCCCAGGGCTGCTGGATGCCTTTCAGGGGTCCTCGGAGTGGCTCCTGCTGCTCCTCCCAGGGCCTTTGCCTTGTCCAGCACGAGGAGAGGAGGCTGCTTCGTACAGCACACGTCATGACCTACAGCGCTCATCAGACCACAGCTTCAGAGGTGTGGTTCAATTCTCTGAGTATTTAGTGAGTGAATTTTCAAAGACAGGCACTCAAATTCACCAAAAAGGCTTTTGAGCTTGAACTCAGGATCCAAAACTGGTTTCTGTTTTGTATTATACAGATTATAGTTATTTCCTTAACAAAACACAAGTCTCAAGTGCATATTTTCACAGCAATAATTTTGTTGTCTCATACCATATGCTGAATGTTTTTATAATATAAATTTAGCTACTCTTGCATATAGGTTTGCTTTATGTTTGGATTTATTTTGGAATAATCCGGAAGGATCCTTCCCTTTCTTTCATTGCCATTATGCTTTTTTATAAGAAGCCAGGCCATTCTCCTTAGATCTACTGGGCTGTTTAATTGCTCTGCAAACACTGAGGGGTGCTAATAAGCTTTTTTTCAAGCATGTGTTCATACGTCAACACTTTTGCTTCTGTCAGAAGCTTAAAAATGGAAACAGTTTTCTCTTTAAGAAAACAGGACCCAAATAAGGAGATGATGGAGGGGTGAAGATTGCTCTAGTGAGCCTGTTCCAGCTCATTCCTTAGAAAGGCTGTATGTGAAAGATCAGAGAGGAGGCCAACAGATCTGGGCTTTGTCCAGGGGGCTCAGTTTAAAGCTCTCTACAACCACTTGAGCTCATTTTCCCTGGGACTTGGCTGGGCACAACTCCTTTCTCTGCCCAAGTCTTAAAAAATCTAAAACTTCAGTCTTTGGAATTCTTCCAGTTGTGCAACAGACACAACCTGTCCTTGAGCAAAAATGGAAGCGATCAAGAAAAAGATGCAGATGCTGAAGTTAGACAAGGAGAATGCAATTGATAGAGCAGAGCAGGCTGAAGCGGATAAGAAGGCAGCTGAGGACAAATGCAAACAGGCAAGTAGAAAAAAAAGTGATTGTATATATGACGTGGAAACAAGTGTAACAAAATACTATGTTGCAACTTTCTGATTCAGGAAGCAAAATAACTTGAACTCGGGTTTTCTGTTAATGTTCTTTTGAAGTCTTTTGCCTTTTTATGATGTTACACCTGTACAACCAGGATGAAGTATTAACTTATTTTCTCAGCCATTGGAGGCCCTGAAAAATTAACACTGTCCACACATTGTTAAGAATACTTTGTCTAAGTTTTCCTGAATCTTCCATAATTGTGTTAATTGCCTTGTGCTTGTAATTCCATGGAAAAGACCTTGCGGATTCAAAATCAAGGCTGTTACACCTATAGAAATGTTAATAACTCCTGAAGTTTCAGCTGCATCTAAAAATTTATTGAGCCTTTCCTTGAAGTGAATTAATAAAGTTCACCAGGGCCTAGCACTGCTATGTGGAGTGCCCATGTTAGAACTGCCAGCTATGACTTGAAATTAGATATGTTACAATACTTTATGTTTAGAATAATCAAAAATATCTGAATTTGGAAGTTCTTATTTAACTGAATTGTACTGATAAAATGTACATGTTCTTTTGCATTTCTGTGTATTTTATTCTGGGTATCTGTTTCATATTTGAGCTATAGTGCTTTGAGAATGATAATGAAATGTATGCTGACATTTACGTTCAAGTTTATTAGAGCACTTCTTACGTAATTGTCATGTCCTTTTCTTTTATATTCCATACCTTTTTCTTCTGAATGTGGTTGCTTCCATTACATCTTCCAGACTGCTGTAATGCATTATTAGCGCTCATTCCTCCAAATATTTTTTCTGCTCAAGTTCAATTTGAGATCCTTGAGTGGTATAAGTAAACTTTTAACTGATCGTCCATGTAGCTAAAACAACAGGAAGAAAAGTTTCTAAACAGGTCAGCTGCTGCTGTCTTCCCCTTCTACCCCAAGATAAGGAAAACTGCTTGTCTCTCCTGTTTCGTTACAGTGAGCTTTTACTATCTTCACACATCACCACGTGTAATACCATCTCTTACACAGCCTCTGAGGTCTTGATCAGATGCTATTCTGTTGGGCCACGTTGCTTCCCCAGTTAATTTTTCTGCGCTCAGTGGCATAAGAGCCACAGCAGGTTATTATCCAGAGTTGTTAATGGTGATTAAATGCTTGACCTTCCATGGCATTTAGTTATCAAATGTGATTCCCTGTGGACTGGTAGAGCAAATGACACACTCGTGGGAATTTTCAAGACTATTTTTTATTCAGGTATTACCTATATTAGGGTAGTTCACAATAAAAAGCCAAAAAGAGAAAGAAACTCTTTGGTTTTATACCTCTTTTCTGAACTGTCTCCACTTTTTCAGCTTTTCTTTTTTTAATAATGTAGGCACAGTACTCAAGTAGTGATTTTAGTGTCATATACAAAGGAAGCATCACCTCCTTCATCCTGCTTACTGTCTCCCTATTAAAGCATCTAAGTAAGCATGTTCAGTTCTGTCACACTATCTGGTTACTCCGAGAAGTACAGCAACACAGCAGTGTTCAAGAATAGCATGCTACCAAAAATGTTGTTAAAGCTATCTTAGAAACTAGGATGAAGAAATTAAATGCACTAAAACACAATCTATTTTCAGTGAATTGTTTTGATAGCCTAAACTTACACAAAGGCAAAACTAAATGCTTAGTTCAGTCTACCCAGAAACTGATTTGTTTTGTATTGCAAATGAAGTGATGGAGCATATGGGCTCGCAGGCACACCAGTTATCAGCAGTAAGCCTCCTGATAATGCAAATTCTTCAGGGAGCATGAGACAGTTTGTCATTAAACAGTCTCCCGCCAGGATATAAATAGTACCATTCTAGCAGACAATATGGATTTATATGGTATGGTGGAGTCTGACCCTCATGCTAGGATGGAGCATACCTTGTTGGACCACAATTAGAAACACAGAGTAATTTGGGTCGGAAGGGACCTTTGGAGGTCATGTAGACCAACCTCCTGCTCACAGCAGTGTCTGCAGCAGGCCGTCTGCTTCTGGGGTATTACGTTTGGTTTGAAGTGTCTGGAATGACATAGAAAAGGTGACTAGGGAATGACCACTGTTTTTTTCGAACACTGTTTTTGAATGGTTTCCTAGTAGTTCACCAGGTGGTAGGCTTAAAATAAGCAAAAGGACATAATTTTAAAACATTTTTGATTACGTTGTAGAATGAGCTGCTGCAGAATGTTGTGGAGTCCAAACAGAAATGAGATGAAAAAAGGATTATAACAAGTCATGTATTAAACCAGATACTGTGTGTGCAGTGACAGGGAGTATTAGTCTAACGATGATACGTTTTTAATGATTTTTCACTGGCACATGCTACCAGCCATCCTCAGACTACCTGCCCTAGTGGAACTTTGATCTGACCTTTTGTTAGACATTTTATCTGTTTTGCATGTTAAGTTAGATTAAAACTAACAGTAAAGCGAAGTTTTAGCCACGCTAATCTGTAACCAGAGTAACCAATAATATGTCAAAATGCTCATGTTGTCTTTTTCTCTTGAAAGGTAGAGGATGAGCTGGTAGCCCTGCAGAAGAAGTTGAAAGGAACCGAAGATGAACTGGATAAGTACTCGGAGGCTCTCAAAGATGCGCAAGAAAAACTAGAGCAGGCTGAAAAGAAGGCAACTGATGTACGTACCTACAGTTAATGTTTGTCTACAACTAGGTTTTGTATGTTTTGCAGTATGTATGTAGTATATTGGAGATAGAAATCACCGAGCATTATTATACTGCAGTATTCTTATCAGGAGATAGGAAAAACTGAGCTTTGTTTCAGGTACGTAAGCCCCTTCTGCCAAAGTGAGCTCAGGACTGGTTCTTTTGCAGTGAGCGCGTGCCACACAAAGCTGCCCTGGGGTCTGGAGCAGTAAGGGGGTCCTGGCGTGGGGGAGAACGTTTGGCAGGGGGGGGTCTGTATTAGAAGTATATGAAACGGTGATCTTTTGTGAATCTGGGACAGAAGCACGGACCTGCCCTAGCATAAGGATGCAGTTTGTCAGGATACTATTGGCTTCGGTAACGCACAAAAAAAAAAGAAAAAGGGAAAAAAAAGGGACGCCCCGGGGAGCCCAGCAGAGGGGAACAGGCTGCCGGTGGGGCGGCGCGGAGCGGGCGAGCGGGGGCTCCGGGGCGCTGCCCCGCGGCGGCTCCTCTGTGCTGACGTCACCACCCCACCTCCAGCCGCGCGACGTCATCGGCCCATTGAAAGGCGCGGGGCCGCCAGCCGCCACGTGCAGCCCCTCCGCGCCCCGCCGCCAGCGCCGCGCCCATGGCCGCGCTGAGCTCCCTGGAAGCGGTGAAGAGGAAGATCCAGTGCCTGCAGCAACAGGCCGATGAGGCGGAGGATCGCGCCCAGGTCCTCCAGCGGGAGCTGGACCTGGAACGGGACCTGCGGGAGAAAGTGAGACCGCCCGGGCTGCCTGCTCGCCTCTCTCTCGGTCTGCCCTGCTCCTTCCTTCCTGTCTCTGGCTCTCTCTCGCTGGGGCGCCTGGCTCTCTGCTGCCGCGGGAGGACGGCTCGGCCGCCGCTGCCTCCATCCCTGCGCTGTCCCTCTCTGCTCCGCTCCACGGCTGCCTGCGGAAGGCGCGGCGCCTCGCCCGCGCCCCCCTCCCGCGGGCCGGGTACGGCGCCCAGGCGCCCGCTGCTCTCGCGCTTTGGGCCGTCGCCTCTGGAAGGGGCGCTGGGAGCACTCGGCGGCCCGGGGAGCGGCTGCGAGCTTAGTAGGAAATTGCTGTTTAATTAGGAGAAAGCGCTGCCTGACAACGAGCGGAGAGTTCCCGCCTCTCGCGCCGCACCGCTGGCTCCAGCGCAGCTGGGAAATGTCCGAACTGCTGGAAAGTAACTTTTCCTCCCCGCTTTCACAGAGAAATGAGAACTCTCCACTAGTGTGTGGCTCTCCCGGGGCTGGACAGCTGGTTTCACTTAGATTTGTGTGTGATCAGCCTTCCCGGCATCTTCCTGCTATTTTATCACATGTCAGCGAGTTAGTTTTACCGTATAAGGACTGCGGGCTGCTTCTGGGAGAGGTGGAGCCAGGCTCGCTCCAGCTTCCCAGTGGCCCCATCTCCATAGCTCTGGAATCTTGTTTAATTAAAATATGACTTAAAATGTCCCATCTAGTGGAAGAAGTTGCAGACTGCCACATACCAGATGCCTGTTTTCTACATGATCGATACCATGTGTGTAAATTAAATAAGTTAAATACATAGCCTTCGGATAGAAAGCAAATGAAATACGGCATGATTTATGACTAGAGGAATCTTGGGCCAGCTTCCATTTGCATCAGTCGCTGAAATCCTTACCAAGATGGTACAGGTATGAACGGAAACCACTTCCTCCAACTTAGGAGGAGCAGTAAGTAATCAAATTTCAGAAGCTGCAGCAAAACATCTGTTTTGCAAAGTGTTTAACACAAAGCATAAAACTGTTGCCCTTTCACGATCTGTAGCCCAAAAGCGTCTATCTTTAAAAAGTGTACTTACATATGGCAATCGTGCTCAGATTTGGGTAGACTCATGCTAGAGAGGTGAGCAAACCCAGCAGTTTTAAGTATGCTTTTCTCCTCCCCACCCCCAATAGTGGGTGATTAAAGGAGCCATATTTTAATAAACACTATCTTTATGGAGATAATTTGTTTCTGTATGCAAGTATTGCTCCCAGCAGCCCCTCTATTTTTATCTACTCTGTTTTAGTAATAGTTTTCCCACTACTGCTCAGTTTATTCAATAATATGTAAACAGACCTCATTATTAAGAAATGTTTTCTGCCTAATTCCTAAAGTACCATAGGAAACAATTAAAAGTAAAGTAGATTTATTTTAACAATATACCTAGTTTTGCCCTATTTACATTACATGGACAACCGACTCTCCCATGCTGAGGCTGACCATACCCTCTGCCCAGCTGACTGTGTAAAGATTCTATAGTATTTACAGGCTAAGGAGTCCATAATGGATATGAAATGGCTTTAATTCCGAGTGTACTATGATAGCATATTGCTGTCATAGAACCAAGGGCATAAAAAGCAATTGTGGAACTTTTTGGAACAAGCCATTATGGAAACAATTCAGTTTTTAACCTTTGAATTCTATAGATAGATCCAGCCCTGTAAAGTGATTTGAAAATACTTCTCTTTTTCGAATCAATATTTAATTTCTTGTTGTATGACAGGAATGATAAGAAGTACCATTAAAAAAGAAATGAGAAGCACATACTCTGTACCTCGAAATTCCTGAAATGCCTCAGTTTAAACAAATAAAAAGCATACAGAAAAAGGTTCCTAGAGTTTTCTTGCATATAACAAGGAGACTTGCAATTTTAAGGAAATTGATTAGATGTGAACTTTTGTCAGCGGGCAACCGTCTTCTATATAAACTCAATTCTGGATGATTATTTCTTACAGGCTGAAGGTGAGGTGGCAGCTCTGAACAGACGTATCCAACTGGTGGAAGAGGAGTTGGATCGTGCCCAGGAACGGCTGGCTACAGCCTTGCAGAAACTGGAGGAGGCTGAAAAAGCAGCCGATGAGAGCGAGAGGTATGTTTCCTTTTTTTAGGGTGTGAGGATAGGGATGTTAAGAAAAAAAGGTGAATATAAATTAAATGAATTTGTCTATATAATTCAGTATTTACATGTGCAAATATGTGTTGCAGGTCAGTGACTCAGAACCAGAGCTGCCTTTTTTACTAGTTTAAAACGCATAATTCTGTTAGCCTTGCAGAACGTGATAGTTTGGATTGGTCATAATGGGGTCACTTTTTAGTTAAAAATACTTAAGTACACTTTAGGACCTTTGAGATGAAGTGATAAAAAGCTTGTGTGTTTAACATACTTGCTTTGACTTCTGCAGAGGAATGAAGGTTATTGAGAACAGAGCAATGAAAGATGAAGAAAAAATGGAGATTCAGGAGATGCAACTGAAGGAGGCTAAGCATATCGCTGAAGAAGCTGACCGCAAATATGAAGAGGTAAAAGAGATGCCTCAATAAGGAAAAGATGAAATATCTGAGAGGACTATGAACAACTTTGTTACTGTTCAGTTTAGTTCTTCTTTGTATACCTTCTACTATGTGATGGTTTGACTTTGGACTATTTCCAAAAGGCGTAATTCTAATAGTGACTATAGCAGTATCTTCAGTGTTTAATGCTAAGAACACTGCAAAGTCTACCTTCTTTGGGGGAAAAGTCCCTGTCTTGTATGTGCAGCGCTGTATATGCTGTTCTAGTTTACATCAGTCAGAAGGAAAGCATAAGCATAGTGCTTTGAGGGAGACAAATAAGAAGTTATTGACTGGCTTGATACAATGACTTTCTCTTTACAGGTTGCCCGTAAACTGGTTATTTTGGAGGGTGAACTGGAAAGAGCTGAAGAGCGTGCAGAGGTGTCAGAAGTGTGAGTAGTTTCACACACGTGGGCATAGTTTAGAGTACAATAAAGATCTTACTATGTGAGGATCGCTTTCATAACACAAATACACACAGTATTTTTCAGGGTTTTCATTTGTTTGTTTTTAACAGGATCAGTACAATGTCCAACTGTTTAATAGTGTCATTTCAAAGGCTGCCAGCATTATGAAGAAACATAATGGCCCATTTGGTTCTTTTTTCATGAAAAATGTTGAAGGTGAAGTTCCCAATACTTCAGCTTCAAGAATAACTTTCGTTACTTGTAGGATTATTAGACATGCTCTTCTAACATCAGCATCAGGTATCCTACAGTGTCCAATACCATACAAATCAGAACGGCTCTTGTACTGAAGGTCGGGTGCAGTGCAAGCCTGTAAATTTCTTACCATTTTAAGATATTTCTTAACACAGAGGAACATGCAACACTAAGCTTTAAAAGTGTCTTTTATTCTTTTACAATTTAAGGTTAAAGTTGTACTTCATTAGAAAAAATCTACTACTAAAAGGCAGGCATGTAGGATACTTGAAAAAGCTTTTTGTGTTCCATAAACAAAATCACTGCTTTTAGACTTAATTACTTAATAACCTGTATTTTTAGACCTTTTGACAATTAAACAAAGTCATAACAGTGACAGGAACAGTGGTAATTTGTACTTTTTTTTTCCTGTAGTAAATGTAGTGACCTTGAAGAGGAATTAAAGAATGTCACTAACAACCTGAAGTCCCTGGAAGCCCAATCTGAAAAGGTTGGTTCTTTCAGTCAGCTGAGGGATGGTGGGGAAGTCAAAACATGTAATTAAAATTAACAGAAGTAATCCAGAAGTACAAAAAAATACAAGAGTTTACTTTGACTGCTTGTGTAACAGCAACTATTGATAACGTGTCAGTTCTGCCCAAAACCAAAGTAGTCAGTAATCCAGTAATTATCTGCAGTACTGCTTCCTGCAAGTCAGGATTTGCATCCGTTTCCCACGTTACTTGGCAGCTGACTGTTCTTGATTTTGTTATCTTGTTCTTCTTGTATTGTTTGCTTGCCTTATTAAGAAGGCAAATTGTTAAAACTCTTGATTTCATTAAACAGTTGTTTCCAGCTAGCCCTAATGTGGTATAGAAGACTTGATGTTTTATTACGCATTCAGCTATTTTTGTGCTGCATAGTAAAGTAAGCCTGTTAAGGTCTAAAAAAGATACATAAAGGAACTTTGGGCAGCCTCAGTCTTAAAATGATGGTACGTGAATCAGAGTTTGAGAAGTCTTGGTGAAGAGGAGAAAAGTACAGGAAGGGTGTTTGCAGGAAAAGTGGTTATTAATAGGTCAGTTTCTTCATAAACATCATTGCTACTACAACTTCCCTTAAAGAGTGTGTTTATTGTTTTCACAGTACTCGGAAAAAGAAGATAAATACGAAGAAGAAATCAAGCTTCTGTCTGACAAGCTTAAAGAAGTAAGATCATCCATCCCCAAACTGTACTTGGGCAGCATTTTTTTTAACAGCATCCATTTATTCTATCTTATTTATTTATTTATTTATTAGGCTGAAACACGTGCTGAATTTGCGGAGAGAACAGTTGCAAAACTGGAAAAGTCTATTGATGACCTGGAAGGTATGAAATTACTCTTGGGGTCCTGATTTTAAAGTTCTTCAATTTCAAATCAGAAAGCAACATTCTAGGAATAGGTATTCTATTTTATTGGGAAAGGACAAAAATATTAATCAGGTGTATAGCTAGAGCAGTGTGAGACAACTGGTGATCCACTGCACATATCTGTCCAGCCTGGTACTTCCTGCCCAGAGGGAATTTTCTTGAAAGAGGTTCTCTTTTCAAAAGTTGCTACCAGTAACCTGTCTTTAGCCAACTCACAAATATATATACTCAAAGGGGCCTTTCTATTTAAAAAGAATCATAATCTTATTTAATCTGATTACTGAAAAGCAATTATTGGGGTGGGGGGGGAAATGTGGATGAAGCTTCTGACCTGGCAGCTGTGTATATTTTTTTGCTTTCACACTAATGTTTGACTACATATCTGTTTTCTTCTTTTATTTCCCTTCCAATTACTTGGTTCGCTGCATTCTGGCTGTCTCCATGTCTTCCACTATACACCTCTTCCTCTGGACTGTTTTTCTGCATCTCTTACTGAAACCTGCCTTCTGCCTTCGCACCTGCTAGATGAGCTGTACGCTCAGAAGCTGAAGTACAAAGCTATCAGTGAGGAGCTTGACCATGCTCTCAATGACATGACCTCTTTGTAACCTGCACCTACCGGGGGCTCGGGCTCGCTGCATTTCCTAAGCTTTTCTTGCCTGTAATACCTGTCGCTTCTGTGCAGCTTCTAAATGCGATCCTTCAACCTCCTCTGTAAGAACTGCTTTCAATAAAAACAAGATCTCTCTACCTTTAAGCTTTCTGGGGTTTTTTTCTCCTGATTCACATAAAATACATCAGTAGTGACACTGAAAGTACTTTTAGCAGCTTGTGCCAGGGCCGGGCCCCCGCAGTCAGCACAGGCGGGACAGTGACCATGGTGCAGGACCAGACACGGAAGCAACAGGCCACGTGCGCCCCTCATTAGTGCTGATGAGCTTGGTCAGTCTCGGCACCCAACAGCCGGGACAAAACCTGGTGGCCTGGCAGAGGCCTCCATTTTAGTATTCGCAAAGATGAAAAGCTCTAACTGAGCCAGCTGTGACTGTGTGCTGTTTCACCTAGTTTACAGTTCTCAGAATAAGGGAAACTCTGAAGGACCTGTGCTATAAATCAGGCGTTAAACCAAAATATGTCTCTATCACGTTACATATCAGACACATCCAGAAACCCTTAAATGCGAGCAGTCACAAAAATAATTGTCTGGCCCAAATCTCGGATGTAATAATAGTGGTCTCTTAAAGGTAAGTAATCAGGTTTTTTATTTAAAGAGAAAAGGCAGTAAAATGTGAATTTTAAGTCTTGTTTTTTCTCTTTTCTCCCTAGAAAAACTTGCTCAGGCAAAAGAAGAGAATTTGGGGTTGCATCAGACACTGGATCAGACGCTAAATGAACTAAACTGTATATGAAATTGAGAAGAACGCTCAGGGGCCAGCAGAAACTTAAACATGTATCTGTATTTACCGTTTCATCCCTCTCTCTTTCTGTATCCTGGAAAAAAAAATTAAGTTATGAACAGTACCCAGATAGTTAAGGTTAGCGCTTTGGGCCTGACTCGGCCACAGCCTCGCGGAGCCGCAGCAGCAGGAGCCACGTCCCACTCGCGCTGCCGGCCCGGCACCAGCAGCTGCTGGCGCCCCTCGGCTGGGTATTTATTAACGGGCAGGACGCCGGAGAGCGGCCGGTGCTCGTCCCCCAAGGGTTGACCTGGCCTTTTCTATATAAATCACCGTACGTTGTATCCAAGAACTGTTACCCGCCAACGCGACTGTTACTGACATTTTCACATTAAACGGCTTCACCCCGACGCGCCGCGTCCCCCCGCTCTGTCACTACCGCGCTCACGCCTCACCCTCGCGCACCGGCGGGGCGTGACGTCACCGAGCACTTCGCACTGCCGCGTAGCTGCACGCGACTTGCGCCCGCCGCCGGAAGTGGCGTCTCGCCGGGCGCGCGCGGCCAATGGTGCGGCTGCTTACACGCGGAGCGCGGCCCGCCGGCCAATGAGGCGCCGGCCCCGTTCTCTTCCTGCCCGGCCACCGGGGCGCCGGGCTGCGAGGTGACGCGCGGCGGGGCTCAGCCAATGGGCGCGCGGCGCGCGGTGATGGCCGATGGGCTCGGCCTGTGAGGCGGCGCGGGGGGCGGGCGCTGCCGGAGGGGCGGCGCCGGGAACATGGCGAAGACGTACGATTATCTCTTCAAGCTGCTGCTCATCGGCGACTCGGGCGTGGGCAAGACCTGCGCGCTCTTCCGCTTCTCCGAGGATGCCTTCAACGCCACCTTCATCTCCACCATCGGTGCGGGCGGCCGGGCCGGGCCGGGAGCAGTGAGGGGGGCCGGGCCCAGTTCGGGGCTAGGGCGGCGGGGTCGGGTCCTGGGCCGGGGCTGGGTCTAGGTCTAGGCCGGGTCTAGGTCGGGCCCGGCCCGGCCCGCGTTGGCGGCCTCCGCGCTCGGAGGCTGGGCCGGGGCGGCGGAGGGAAGGGCGGTTTCGCTGCCGGCTCGGGTGGCTGTAGCGGCTCGGTGCTGAGCGTCTCGCTCGGTGGTTGATGTAAAGCTCGGTTCTGCCGGCTCTATCTTAGCGCTGCTTGTGATCGTCCTTGGTGGCTTGTTTACGCGCCCTGTCCCCGCGGAGATGCGGCAGAGGCTTTCCCTGCGGTTGTTGTGGTTCAAATCGCTGTTCTTCACTCCGCAGATGCCGCTGTTTAGCCTGAGCTGCTTTAACAACTCGCTTTCTGCTTCATTAGCTCCCTGGACGGGCGCTCTGCTAGTGCTGCTGCGTGAGAAATGTGAAAATCTCACCAGGGAAGTTAGAGGGGAAAAGTTAGTTTGGTCTTCAGCAGAAACTAAGAGTAACTTAGTTGCTTCTCTTTTCAGGTATTGATTTTAAAATTAGAACTATAGAGCTAGATGGCAAGAGAATTAAACTACAGATATGGTAAGACTTTTTTTCTAAAGTTACACATTAATTTCTGCTAACCTGGTGTCAGTATGGTGTGGAGTAGTAATGTCGTGATTAAATTTTTATTCTAGTTGTGCTCTTTAGTAGTTCACAATATCTTAGAAACTGTAGTTGTAGTTTCAATGCTTCTAAAGACTGATTAAAAATATTAAATTAAAATTTCTGCTGCCTTTAATTCCAGCGCGATAGCTTAGACAGGTTGCATGAGCCCTGTTTTCTGGTCCGTTTCAGGGACACGGCTGGGCAGGAGCGATTCCGAACCATCACGACCGCGTACTACCGGGGAGCAATGGTAGGAGCTGCACGGCTTATACTGAGCGTTAAACAAACAAAGTTTTCAGAATCAAACCAGCCGGGTTTTAATGAGGAACGTACATAACTGTGTCAGAATGTAAAGTCTGCGTGGCTAAATGCTTACAGCTCGCACGCCTCTTCCAAAGTGCTAACAGTGTTGAAGCTCTGCTGAGACAATGTGGGGACCTGCAAAGTCAGATTTCTGTTGTGACTCACTGTATAGATCTAGATGCCTTATCTAGTAAGACATAAATTGTGATTAAATGTTATGTGTAACTTGGAACTAATTTTTTTTTAAATAGCCTTTAAGTTTCTTTGTCATGGAAGAGTCTTTAACGTCTTTTGCTTAAACTGATGCTAGCTGAAATAAGTTTTTTTTAATCTTTAGGGCATTATGCTAGTCTATGACATCACCAATGAAAAATCTTTTGAAAATATTCGGAACTGGGTCAGGAATATTGAAGAGGTAATTTCTCTTTACTTACTGAATACTAAAAATGCTATCCCTTTTCCAGAAGCAGTTGAAAGTTAAATGCGTCAGCACTGACATGTTTCTTTCTCATGCATGTACTGTATGGTAAATTGTGGAAAATTGGTAATATCTTTTAGAATGTCTCGGGTAACAGTAATTTACTGTGCTCGCACATGAGAGCAAGTTGTAGGGACTGTAGCTTTTCTAGTGATGGGGGGAACTAAGAGATGTTTTCCTGCCACCACAAGTGTCCTAAAGCGTTGTCTTTATGCAAGATGTACACTGAGCTGCGAGTGCCTGAAGTAAGCCGCCGGGATGGGGTGTTTTGAGGGAACTCATGAATGTGTGGAAAGTGCTTCGCATCAGCATCTTTGCTTTCAGTACTTCATCTTTCTGGTAATATTTGTCTTCAAAAAAGCAAGCTGAAGTACTTTCTTCTGTCTGTTTCTGTGTCAGCATGCCTCTCCAGATGTTGAAAAAATGATTCTTGGAAATAAATGTGATGCAAATGACAAAAGACAAGTCTCTAGAGAGCAAGGGGAGAAGGTAAGTGCCATGGCCTGGCTTCATCCTGTCTCCGCACAGAGGCGGAAGTTAGTGCTTGGAACCGAATACTTCTTAAAGCCCTCGGTCTCTTTAAACCCTGCAAAGCACCTTACTGCCGAGACCATTTCCAGGTGTGGCTCGTGTGTCTGACTTGCTGCTGTAGTGGCAGGAGTCTGTGTGATGGCTGCCTTAGCAGGACTAAAGCACTCACTTTGAACTTCCAGCCAGTAAGATCGATCCACTGCTTCTGAAAGCTCGCTGAAGTGCCGTGGTGTTCCTTCCTGCATTTAATCTTCACTTCTGTTACCTTGGTCTGAGCAGTGAAACTTCCCATATGAATGTTAAAATAGTTTTATTCATTTTGATGTATGTATGCCCCATCTGGAAAAACTGTAGGCTCAAAATCTGTTATTCTGCTGATAGAAAACCCCTTCTTCCAGTGGGGAAAATGGTTCAGAGCTGGTGGTTACTGATTTCTATACCTAAGAAAATAATGTGCGCTTCCTGTGAAGTGTTATTGAGCTCCGTGATCTGTTATGAATGCCACAGTCATAACTGAAGCTTACAAAAAAAGTAGAGGTCATAAATTGACAAACACGGTGCTCTAACCGTAAGCATTCAGTGTTGTGCTCTTTAGCTTTTTTAAACAAAAATCTTCATTTCAAAAGTTGGAAATCTGAAAACCTCTGGAGTGTTTTACAAAACTGCCATTTGCTGATGTTTGGTACCATTTAGGGATGGTTAACTTGGGTATAGAATAATATACTCTTAACATTATAAACAGCTGTATTACAATGTTTAGTAACAGAGGCTAAAGTCAGGCTTTAACTTCCAAAGCAGTAATAATCACTTTCTGTAACATGCTTGAGATTTGATACATTGAATCTGCCACCACCACCCCCAAAAACCTCACTGATTTTATTTATTTCAACTTAGACTTTTCAAAATACAAACATTGTATTCATTATTGTCTGTATATTGCCCCATTGCTTCAAAGGTATTTCTAAGCAGAGCTGTTTAACATTTCCCAAGCTGTAGTTGTAATATGTTTCTCCACACTGATAAAAAAGATGAGTCTGTGTCAAGAATTCTCGTTTCTTGATCATCTGGTCAGGACTTGTTAGATGCAAAGCAACAAACTGGATTTATTCTTAGCAAAAGGAAGAAAAAGCATGCAAAAGGTTAGTATTTAGTAATGTCCCTTTTTGGTGAAAGCCAGTGAGGGAGAGTAGATAGGATTGTCTTTTCTGGCTTCAATTGTTAATTAGTCAAGGTAAAGAATGTACTTGTGTGCACCGCAGATGTTACAAGTCTCACAAGATACCTATGCCAAAAAATAAAATTTAAGGAAGAAAGGAGCAGATTAAAATGTATGCAGAATGTAAAACAGAAGAACAAAAATCAGTGAGAACAGATGCTGATAGGAATGAGATTCAGTTCCTGATTTTGCAAATTGTTCTGCTTGAGTAAATCCCCAGTTCCTGTGAATTACTCTAGGAGGGGTAGATCCTGCACTAATTGGTTATATTTATAGCTGTTCTCGCAATTATCCAACTAACATGAACCTGCTTTTGTTCAGCTTGCTGCAAGTTTTGGAATTAAATTTATGGAGACGAGTGCAAAAGCCAATATAAACATAGAGAATGTAAGTATGCAACCTTTCCCTTCTATTTGTTGTCTTAGTACACTTGTGCAAAGAAGCAATAAGAACACTTACCCATGCTGACTGGAGCCAAAACTCAATTGCTAGATATTTCAGATGGGTTATTAAATATGTATCTTTGCATCCCGTGAATGCATTGTCTAACCAATATTATTCTAAATGATTTAAGTTGAACTTGGTGCTTAAAGTATAATGCAAGGGCATTACAGCAAACTGCATTAGAATTTTCAGTCTCAGAAAGGCAGTAGTGGACTTAGAGAAGATGCAGAGAAAGACAGGGGAAGGAGCATTAAAACCTGGAGAAAAAACAGTAAGAATCTGACATTCTTCAGGAGTTTGGTATTTGTAGAAGCACAGGAAGGCAGCTTATTACTAAACAAGAATGGTAGAATACGTTTTCTTAGCCTTGTAACTTTTCACTGTTGTACTTATAGGCATTTTTCACTCTTGCAAGAGATATCAAAGCAAAAATGGACAAGAAATTGGTGAGTAACTTTTACTTAGCCCGAGCTGTATTTAAGTGGGGCGGGGGGGAAGCCCACTACCAAGTACTGTATCACGGTGAATCAAAAATATTTTGTGGTCTCTTTCATGGGGGATGCACTGAAGGTTATAGAAATTTATTTTTAGTCTTCTCAAACTAGTCTGACCTTGGGATATAAACATTGTCTCTACATTCAGAAATCAGCTGCAATGGTTGAGGTTCTCTAAATAAAATTATCTTTATTTGTTTTATTGAAAGCCAAGTGAGTGGTGGAGCAGAGCAGTTTAATGATATTTCTTACTCTTGCAGTCTGAAAAAGTGAATCATTTAAATTAGAAATATGGAAGGCCCGCTTCATACTTCACCGTAGCCTTCAAACTCATGTTTAAACCTAGGTAGAGAACTAATTAGTTTTTTTGATAATCATAAAATCATTTCTCAGGATGCATTCATAAAAGTCATCTTTCATGCAACAAATGTCTGTCAATTTCAGTCTGTGAAATGAAGCTAACAAAAAATTGTTTCTGCTTTTACCAACTATTCTGCCTTAATGTGACTAGATTTGTGATGATATAGCTGTAATATTTTGGTCTTGTTTGATGTTTCCAAAATATTTCAGTAAAAGCCAAACGTGTCTTGTATTTTTTAATTTTGGCTGTCTTTGAGTTTATGGAAGTAAGAAGAATAATGGCAGCCCATGTCAGTCGGACCCAAAAGTAGCAGATGCAATTCTTTGACCTGTGGTAGTGGCTGATGTAAGGCTCACTTAAATGAATGAAGATTCCTGCTTATTTTAGTAATAGTTTTTGTATAATCACAGGTTTGATTCAACAAAATGGATAAAGAATAGATGCTAGATCTTGCAGTGATGCTAAGAGCTGTTAAGTATAAATAAGTAACTTCAAATTCTTTGAATCTTCAGGAAGGCAATAGCCCGCAAGGCAGCAACCAGGGAGTCAAAATCACACCAGACCAGCAAAAGAAAAGCAGCTTTTTCCGATGTGTCCTTCTGTGAGGGACACAGCCTTAATCTGAGCATCTGCTCAACTGAACTGGACTGTGCCTGTTCTGAGTGAGATTTCCTCTGTCTGTGGACTTAACATTTTCAACATACCTTGTCACTCTGTGACCATCTGAATAAGAAATTGTTTATTTTAGTAATTGTCTGACTCTTCAATTTTGGAGATGAAACAAGTTTATTTTTGTCAGATTGCCACTGGGCATACGTATTGTCTAGCAGAGGGAATACAGATCAAGTGTGACCTGTAATAGCACCTTTGCTGACAGGCTTCGATCTTTTGTTCATATCTGTAATGTATCCAAATTAGAAGAAAATTAAGTTATGATCAAAATAAGAAACTGAAATGCCAATATTAATAAAGTACTGGTATGTGTACATGATACATGTGCATATCCATGTCTACAGATGCATATAGAACAATCGCATCCAAACATCAAATAAATGCACTTACGCAAACAGTACAGGCCTATACCTTTTCCGAAGGTAGGAGGAAGCTTTCCACATCTCCACCTTTTTGCTATTGCAGAGAAAATCCTTTATCTGCCTGTTACTTATTCAGTTCCATTATTCTAGACAATCCACAGGTACAATTGGAGTAAAAAAAAAAATCCTCAAAGGAATCTCTATTTTTTTAAAAAACCAAAGTGTGCTGTAAATATAACAGATCCATGTAATTGGGAATTATTTTCTTCATGTTAGAGATGACCATGCTTGATTAAATAATCCACACATTTAGACATGTTTAACAAGAGATATCTACAATCTAGTTCTGTGCAAGTGATCTGTAGTCTGTTTTTAGAAAAACAGACCATGGTTTGGATATGGACATTTCCTCAAAATTCATAACATTAGTGGACAGCTATTCCTTCTCCAGTTGAGAATGACTCCAGATCTGTCATGATGTAGTGGCTAGTTATAATTTGTGAGAAGAAAATGTATTGCACTGCTTCCAGTTGTGTGTTCTCATGCACACTTGCTCACATATGCAAATAAATGTTGCACATATGAACACTTTCTGAAAACAAACTTTTTTAAACGGAGATTTGCCTTGCTGCCATGCATTGATCATTTCAGATTTAAAGCAGCAACAAACCTCTTAGTGTGCATCACTGCAAATGATGTTTAGTCTTCAATGAAAATATTCTGTGTATTTATTCTTCTAAACACAGTCTATTACATTCCAATGTATAAAATGGAGCAGCCTAGGAAAGCTCCTACGTAGCTAGTTGCTCTCAGTTCAGAGGCTGTAAGCCTGACTCTAATTAGGTTGATAAAAGGAGCCAGTAAGAGCAATCTGCTTAGAAGTCTGCTGTCAAGTAATTGGAATAATGGTATATTTAATCCAAATGAACATATCAGCTGTGTCCTGCAACTCACTGGAATTGTTAACATGCTTTGTTTACATTGACAACTGCACTTAAGGGTAAAATTAAAGCTCATTTTAAAGCTAATGAATTTACTCACCAGTTTTTTCTTCAAGTTTGTGGTATTATTTCTGGCCTCATAGGAGCACTCATAAGTGCTACTGTAGTTAAAGATCTATCAGATTCATAATTAATCTTTATAAATCCTCAGCATGCAATTGGGCTCAACAGGAATACTGCCTGTTTTCCAAAATCAAATACAAAAAGGAAATTTCACCATGTAACTTACTGGTTTATAAAAATGCATTTTATATGCCACCAACTTTTTTTAATAGCTAGGAGGTTACAAAGAGCTCTGTTCATGTTTAAAATCATATAAAACTTTCCAGAACCTCATGGTGGTGGGGTTTTGGTTTTTATTTTTTCTTGGTGAACATGAGCCACAGTGAATTACATGTAGATGTATTTGTAGGATAAAACAATCATGTTAAGCTACTGAGGAGCCTTCTAGTCAGTATGTGCTTATAGCTCTGTGTTAACTACACTTTTAAATTGGACAAGCAATACTACTTCGAGATAAGGATGCTTTTTGAGAGACTTTGCATATGCTTCAAGCAATTGTTGGGGTAGAATCGGGGAGGTAATTAGGGCATGGTCTGAATGCCGTTTTCGTACACAAAATGGGATATGTTTGATTTGTTTCTGGCTTAGCAGTAAATGTGAATTGTCTCACATCCATCTTTCTTTTACCTTAATGTAGCCAGATGTTGCAGTCAGTCTAATTCTTCCAAAGTGACTGGAAAATAAGTGGTTAGTCTTAAGTTGATAT
Source organism: Dromaius novaehollandiae (assembly GCF_036370855.1). Taxonomy (NCBI): domain Eukaryota; kingdom Metazoa; phylum Chordata; class Aves; order Casuariiformes; family Dromaiidae; genus Dromaius; species Dromaius novaehollandiae. The sequence continues at coordinate 2,788,404 of NC_088122.1, read as the reverse complement.
CACAGGCTGCCCACCATGATACTGGCTGTTGTTTATTGACAGCATCTAAATCAATAACTTGTCTAGAGAGGAGAGAGAAAGACTGTATTAATTCACAAGTGGGAAAAAATTGTAGGATGGAATTATGGTTTTTCACTCCCCATTTTCTAAATTTTAAGTTACTCTTTTGCATTAAAGGTTAACTCTTTGTCTGTGAATACCTTTTGTTTAAAGTTATGCTGGTTGTTGCACATGTTTGTATGCCTAATTTATAGCATGATTTCCTTTTACAAAATGAACTGAATGAAAACTACATTATTGCCCAATCTCAGGAAGTTTTATGCAGTTACTGTGACCTACTGTCATCACTGTACTTCTAGGCTATACAGATTCTACATAGAAATTAAATCAATGTAAGCAATATGAAAACTAGAACGCAAACATAAGACAGGAATGCTTGGCTATGCGTTGCTAAATACTGACGTCAAATCTTGGATAAGTACAATATGTAGTTGATGTTCCTATCGCATAATTAAATTATGGTGGTTTTTCAAGTATGACTGCTATGAAAACAATGACCAAAAGAGGTACCGTGTGACTGAATAACAGTAATGTATTTACATGTAAGCCTTTTTTAACTAAGGAGGGAAACATCTGCAATACCAAATCTATAAAACTGAGTAGTTTAAACAGATCTGAAAAGCTAACAGTGTGCTTGCTACACATTCTTGGTGTCTAAATACCACTAAAATACTAGGTAATCAGTTAACAATTGATGCTTGGTTTGTAGAGGAACAAACCTATTTTTGAGCATGTTCTCAAATTCCCTTAATTTAATGAGCATCACAGAATTCTGTGGTTGACCTTATTTTTGAGGCTGCTTGCAATGTTCCAGATAGTCTTCAAACTTCTTGGAGCAGACCTGTCAGTACTTTACCTGTCAATGAAAGGTGGAACTGCCCTTTTAACACTTTGCCATTTTAACACTTCCGTTGTCTAGTTCCTGTGCTGATAGGCACATCCAGTGTTTCATGACATCAGAGCCTTATGCCAGCATCAGACTTTCAGCCTCAGATTTATAAATCCTATGGATTATTGTAAGTCTCCTTACTGCTGCTGAAAATTATTTGATCTCTGCTTTCATGTGGGATGTTAATGATCTTGCTGACAATTGTTAGGGGTTTTATTGTTGTGGTGGTGGCTGTGTCTTTGGCTGATGCTCATGCTCAAAAGCTACCATGATTTCTTGTCCTCTTAGACATGAAACGGCTGGGTTGTATGCTAGAGAGGAAATGGACAAATGGCTGCTTAGACGACAGTTTCCATTTGTACTGGAAGTCCATAGGGGATGGAAAAGAATGATGACTAACTTATGTCTTCATTTATAGATGTAATGAAAATCTGTTCAATTGAACGTTGATGGTAACGTGCAGTCTGATTATTTCAGGCTGTCTTATTCTTTGCCCCCTTTCTTTCACTCACCATTGGAGATTTTGTTTCTGTAGGTAACAGTTTAGCAGGCTAGTCTCTCTAGCCTTTCTGCAGGAGTCATCTGCTCTAAGTTGAGCGTAAGTTGGGAGTAATAATTTTTTTTCAAAGGGAAATTAATGCATCCCAGGATTTTAAAAAGCAACTGTAAACTGTTTTTAGAATCATCACTTTTTGGCTGCCACCCTTTCCACATTACAGCTGCTTTCTTAAACACTTCTCATTGGTTTTCATGTTTGTATTAAAAGCAAGACTGTTGTTTATTACAGTATGTATGTTTTTACTCTGTTGTACAGGACCCTGAGCACTGCATAAATAAACTTCTTATGAAAAGAGAATTTTAAAAGAAACTTTTTTTAGTGTGTCAGTCCTGTTCATCATTCATGCATATAGATTCTCATGTGGAAAATAAGGTGTTCCTAAAAATAGAAACAGAGGAACAGGAACCTGGGGTAGGCTCTTCTTTTCTCCTAATAAGTGTGTTGACTTTTCCAGCTATCTAGGAAAAAGAAAAATCTTCTGAAGAATAAAGTTTAATTTTCTGTTCTGTTCTAAGAAAAATTTAGCAATGAAGCTAGTTTAACTGAATAAATTTGTCAAGTTCTTCCAGTGTTTCTCTGCAAGTACCCACTCTTTTTTTTTGGGGGGGGGGGGGCAGGGGGGCAAACTCTCTATAGTTTATCTGGTTCTTTTGGGACCATCACCTAATTTATGTATCAGCTGAGAAACAGCTGTGAATTTTTTCATGTAAGTGATTTTCCTGTTAACTTATAGCAGCTTTTTTACATGCTTGACATAGAAAAGGGAATCACTTGACTGGCTGAAATAGATACCGGTCTTCCCTATGTCCTTCCCAGAACCTGTAATATATTTCTGTGACACACCACTAGCATACTTTCACAAATTGATTCACTGGACATGTGCTGAGACTTCTAAAGCAGATCAGAGGAGCTGGTTACACAATTTCTATTAATTGTAATGGTTTTAGAACTATTTTCAAGATAGGTGGGATTCTCAGGAATTCAAAACCTCAGCTGAGCATGTGCTCAGTGCACAATTTTTAGGAAAACTAAGTTCTTTAAATAGCAATGTATTTTTCCTAAATTACAGCTAGAATCTTCTTTGGGGGAAAAATAGGACAGTAGGGCATGGTCTATGATTCCTGGATATAGTTTTAGTCTGTAGCAAGCATGGGTTTTTTTGGGGGGGTTGGTTGGTTTGTTTTAACTAATAAGGTATTTTCTTACAAACTTTTTTAGAAGGTATAATTTGATACAAGTTCCTTTAGTACCTGGTAATACCTGAGCTTTAAAAATTATTTACCATATCACTGTCAAGGTCAGATGTGTTCTAGCTGGAGGAGGGGAATGGAGTAGACAATTTTATGGAAACATACACGTTTTGTTAAATTACAGGGAAATCTTGATGAAGAGTGTGATGAATTGTTCCTTTTAAAGCAGTGAACAGGAGACAAAATCTTCTGACTGGTTCACCTAAAATTGTCCTCTTTGATGCTCTCATTTTCTTCTCTCATGGACAGTAACCTCAGGTGAAACAAGCTTACTGCAGGCTCAAGAAGCACTTCCATCTCTATATTTCACTAATTTCAGATTCGAATGTGAAATGTACTATTAAAAAAAAAAAAAAGTAATGATCACTTACGTATCACTCTATTTGAAGGGATTCACTAAAATTAAGCCTAGGACAGTATTATAATTTGAAGAGTTTATTTTGCAAACCACTTGCAAAGAATAGATATATTAAATAAATGCCAGATTTGAAATGCTTCATTGTGTAAGACGTACTTCAGAAGCCACATTCAGACAACGTTAGACATCAAATAGCTAATCTCTTGTAGTTATCAATGCATGCCAAGTGGCAATATTAACTTTTTTTAAAAATTACTAGGACTCTTAATCATGTAAAAAGTAGATACGAGGTTCAAAAACAATAGTCAAATAGAAGCCCACACACTTTTTCAAGTATCTGTTTTCCACATCTTTGTGGAATACTAGCACCTCTACTGGAAACTGCCAGGGAAGAGTGGTGATCTGCAAGGGCTGCAAAGACATTAAAAAAACTTTGGAAACTTCTCATAGAAACTAGCAGGAGCAATTTCATGATATAAAATGAGATATTACCTGAGAAAATCAGGAGCTCGTATTATCATATGCTGAAAGTCTTCCAGAGAAAGTTTGCCATCGTTGTCCAGATCCGCTTCATCAATGACCTTGTCACATGCAAGGCTAACTTCTTCTGGGGTAAGCTCGTTTCGGGTTAATTTGTTAACTGTTTTCTCCAGATCTGATTTGCATATGTAATCATCATTGTTAAAATCTGACAAAGGAAGCAAAATGAATTCAAAGTGACAAAAGTCAGTATTTTACACAGTTGATTGCCAAGGCACAATGGGAAGGGTTTGGTTAGCAGACCATAATGCATTTATATAAGTAGGACTTTCAAATCTGAAATGAAGAGTCTTGCAGTTACCTGTATTTGCTTGTATAAACATATCTTACATAAGGGTAACAATTGTAAATAGCTTAATGGCTAAACATAGTCTAGCCATAATGAAATCATCCTAGAAAATCAGTACTACTAAACAAAATGCAAGCAGCAGAATGAAGTTAAAGGAAGAGTATAGGGGGGGAGTTCACTTTTTCAGTATCTTTGCTGAATCATTTACAGCTTAATCACAGAGTTTTGTTTTGTTTTTTTTTCCTGTGTATGTCCTTAATATGTTGTTTGGCTTTGGCTGATCACTAAGGAAGTAACTGAAAGTGGTATTGTCAAGAAAGACCAATTAATCTTTAAAATTGCCCTTGAGGAAAACTGCTAAAAGCACTTTTTTCCAAAGAAACCTACAGATTTATGGGCAGCCAAATCCCTTGTGCTGCACTTTTCCAAGCAGTCTCTAACATGGAAGAAATATTTCTTAAATGTTTATCAGGTCTTGAAAACTGCAAATCATTTCAGGTTATAAATTCTCTAGTAAATTCTAAGCGCTAACCAGTATAACTTCCAATCCCAATTAAATAAGAGTAGAGACAAAAGAATACAGAGGACCAGAAGTTTCTAGGACAACAGGCATTCAAAGGCAACAAATAGAAAGACTGTATTAAGAATGTACCTAGATAGAGACCATTATGGTGGCAAAATGGATATTTTGCATTCCTACATGCAGCTGCAGGATTTCCCCAAACTTCGCATTTTATGCCTGTCTCACTCACCATAAATTTTAAAAGCATAATACGCTTTCAAGTCTCTGGGAGCCATTTCACTCAGCACTGAAAACATGTCCAAAAAATCATCCAAAGTCATGTTGCCTTCTCCATCCTCCGAGAAAACCTCTGCTATCCGCTGGCGGAACGGATTGTCCTGGGAAACAGAACACAGGAGCAAGGGAAGGTCACCTTCACTAGTATTTATTTCTGTGCAGATAAGACACAATTGGAGCAAGATTATTTTTGTTGCAACCCCCTTTTGGCAGTCAAATACTCCCTTTGCTGCTATTATTTTCTTGTCTAATGTCGTATCAGAGGTAGACACAGCTGCAGCCTTCTTTAGCCTCTGTACAATTTCAGTGATATTTCCAGAGGAAATCACTAGAAGCTTCCAGAAAGACTTTGACTTTAATTGCCAAAATTTATTTGTATTTCAGTCTCCCAGCAATTAGCACTGGATGAATTATTAAAAAAAGGTTATATTAAACTGAAATGTGTCACTTGATTCTATTTGTGTTCCTTTGCACTGTACCTTCAGCTCTGGCATGCTGCCAATGAGTTCATAGGGAAGTGTCACATCTGGTTTATCTGTGTAGTCGAGGGGAACTAGCTGGGGGGCTAGATCTCGGTATCTGTAAAACAGTCTGAAATAGAAAGAAAGGCTCGTTTAGGGAACAAGTTATTTAGAGCTCTAAAAAACAATGTGTTTGCCTTTTTCATATCATTCTTCATACTTCACATCCTTTACCAGATGGATGATACCGGTCACTAAATATCAATTAATATGCTCTGTAGTTGATGGTGGAAAAACAGTATTAAAAGGAACAAAATAGCGTAACTGGTTAAAAAAAAAAAAGGGAAAAAAAAAATCTTCACACTTGCAGAACAATTCAGTGAAAATGCTTATACAGGTCAGGCAGCCAAGCCATCAGATACAGAGCATCTGAAAACAGGGGGGTTTTGGTTTGTTGTTCCCCCTCCTCCTCCCCCCCAGAAAAAGAGTTTCAGATTTACTTCAACAGTGCAGACAATGGTATAGAGGCATGTAGTGTATTTATGATATATGTATTTATGATAACAAGGCACAAGACCTTCAGCCTGAAGGTCCACCTAATCAGTTTTCAAATGCATAAAAAGTTGTTGTAAGGCAAGAGGGATGTGGTTTCCAAGTCAACAATGAATGTGACTAGAAATAATTGGCTTACATTGCAGCACAAAAGATTTGGTTTAAATGTCAGAATAAAATTCTGGATGCCAAAAGCTAGTGAGATTATTGAGCTCTTGAATCTGGAACCAACTCTAGGATGTTTTTATCCACCCCAAGTATTTTTCTGTTTTTTTCCATAGAACCATGATCAGGAGACAGAAAATATACACATAATCATTTGAACATATTTATTACTTTTCCATGCTATTTGCTTCAGTTCTTATGCTAGACTAGGGATCCGGTTCCCAGCTGTTGTCAACAAAACAATAGCACAGAATGTTAAAAGGGATCTTTATCAATAATAAATGTCTTATTCATGATACAGTTATGGTTCTGGCCTCTATTTACTACATGGAAAGGCAGATAGCTTTATATTTCACTTATTACAGAATCATTTGTATTTTATCCTGTACTGAATTCATGCGCAGATTCCAAGGTTCTAACTGGGGATGTGTTCCATATAAAATTGTCACTTGTGCTCTGCCTTTTGGAGAAATTAGCAAATAATGTGTGGTGACCTCTTGAGAGATGCAGAAACCGAGCATTTATCTTTCTGTTAATTTGCCCAAAGGTTAGCAAAGGAAATGAACCTTGCTCTTAGGAGTGTTACTATCTGTGAAAGTGCCATTTGCAACAAGAGGAGAACAAGTTCAAGTTTTCAGTGAAGACTTTCAATCCCACATCAATAGAGTATGGAACCCATCTTTATCACTTCCTTTGGACAGAAATTAAATGGATTGGTCCATGAAGGCTTTGGGGAAAAATGCACCTGACAGTATCAAAGCAGAATGGTTTTCCAGTACTAATTATTTACATAAAAACATGAAAAATCTGAAATAAAAGTTGATATAGACATTACGGATTTTCTAAAATAGGCAAAGTAGCCCAAACAATAACAGTATACTTTGAAGCATTTGTTATAAAACAAAGTGAGGGGAACATGAATGTCGCTGTCAAAGTGTACACTAAAACATAACTTGTTACGTTTATTTCAGACAGAGAGACTGGTACCTTAATACAAAATTTAGAGATCTGGCTCAGTTCATGATAGATGATGTATTTTCTGTATATAAAAAAGCAATGACAATGCTCAGATTGTCCAGAAGGATGTTGAGTCATTCTGTCCTCTATCACATTAATTTTGCATAAATTCATTTAAAAATTATTTTTAAAAAAATCACCCCATATGCAGACTGTCTTTATAGCAATCCCTGTACTTTACACACAAAAAAACACACAAGACTCACCTCAGAATTTCTTTCCTTGTAAAGAATGTGCAGTCCTGTGAAATGAGAAAAGACACAATATGTCATGACAGTTTTAAATGCACTGGCCTAAATTTTTCCAGTACTGTGACTTAAACACATTATAATGCAAGGGGCCAAGCATTAATGTTCTTTTAGGGGGGCATATAATTACGATTATTTTGTAACCCTTCTTCCTCTTGAGGCAAGAATTAAACTACGTTACTTAAACCTTTGATGTAACTTAATACCTATACTTAACAAATTTTTAAAAGATTGTTTTAAAAACATTTGCCTTTATTCAATGGTCTGTCTAAATAGCTTTTTAGTTTGGCACAGTTTTATACCTGATATGCATCCAGTTGCTCTGGAGTGAAAATGGTTTGCTTGTTGCCCATTTCTGCCTCTGCGTGCTGATTCTTGTCCCATCATTCTTCCCTCAAAGTTACCTTTATAGGAGGTCTGGATATCCAGATATTAAAAGCTGCAACAATGAGGTTCAGGTAGCAGGGGATCAGGTAACCAGCTTCCCTATTGCATGGGCTACAAAGAATCATAATAGGAGCATTTCATCAAATCTTTAGTCTGGCTACTTAAGGCTCTTACCCAGCATCACTCACCTGTCTCCTCTGTGCACCACAGAGACTCATATTACAGTATTTAGCCAAATAACTAATAGCTTCTTGTTTGTGTCTTTGAAGCAGTAGGTAGATGTCATGGACTGTATTTTTTTCATTCTTTCTAATCTCTTAAATTACCTAAAAACTGTTTGGAATGTCTTTCTTCTTTAAGAATTAACATTAAATATGAGAAATAAGTAATAATGAAAGCAATCCCCTTGCCCTTTCTTTCTGAATTTTCTGTATAATATTGTACAGTGCCCAACAGCACATGGTAGCTTGTACTGGAGATAGTATCTCTAAAGCCCACTCTATTCTGCAGTATCTAGTAATACACATTATTACTAATGATTATTAGTGTGACATGCCTACATATATACAGATATGGTTTTTACACTAAAATACATGTGAATATACGATTTGTCTATAAAAACTGAAATGTGATGTGAAAGGTTACATGAAATATGGCATATAAAAACTGAAATGGGATGTGAAAGGTTACAGGAAATACAAAACTTAAGGGTCGAGGGAAGAACTGACTGCATTTCTATGGTACGTAGCAGGCTGTATTATTGTCCAGGGGGCAAGACGTAAAGCCTCCATTCTTGGTCACGCGTCCATTGAATTGGCAGCTTTGGCAGCCAACGAAGCCTGGTTTGGAGGATGCATCTGCGGGGTGGAGACCACAGAGCGGCAAAACTATTCCTCACTCACGGTCCCGCCTTAAAACAAGTAAAAATTAATCAGAATCGGCCCGTTCGGCGTGGAAACATGCGGGGCGGCGGGGTAACGACGCCTCTGCGCTGCGCCCTCGGGGCGCCTCTTAACGGTTTTCCCCTCACGGAAACGGCGACAGCGCGGCGCGCGCGCGGCCCTCCCGCGCGGCCGTTGTCGGGGCAACGCGGCTGCGCGCGGCGGCGGCCGCCAGGAGGCGCCGCAGTGCGGGCGCGGCGGCGCCGCGCGGGCCATGGCGGACTACGAGGCGGTGCAGCGCGGGCCGCTGCGGCTGAAGGGCAGCGGCGGCGCCCTGGGCGCCGGCAAGCGGTGAGGGGCGGCGGCGGGGGAGCGGGGTGGGGGCGGGCGGGCCCGGGGCTCGGCGCTGACCGCCCTCTGCCCGCAGGAAGAAGAAGAAGGCGAAGGAGAAGGGGCAGATCCTGGAGCAGATCGTGAGCAGCAAGAAGCAGGAGGAGGAGAAGAAGCGCGGCCTGGACAAGCGCACCCCGGCGCAGGTGGCCTACGAGAAGATGCAGGAGAAGCGGGTAGGGCCGCCCCGCCCGGGGGCCAGACCTGGCCCGGCGGCTCGGGCAGGGGCTTGACAGCACCGAAGGGGCCCTCAGAGGCAGCCCGAGGGGGCGGCGAGCGCGGGGGTAACCGCCTCTCTTGTGTCCTCCCTCAGCAAATGGAGAGGATCCTGAAGAAAGCCTCCAAGACCCATAAACAGAGAGTGGAGGTAAGCACCGACTTCACCTCGTTTACTCCGGCTGGCCTGTGTTTATCGACACGGAGGATGTCGGCGGCTCGGAGCTGCTTTGCCTCTGTGAAACCCGAAAGCTGGGAGGCCGCAGGGCCCCGACACCATTCGACGTTAGTTAAATCGTCAAACATTTCACGTTTTCTCTCTCTTTCTCTCCCCTAGGACTTTAACAGACACTTGGACACTCTGACTGAGCATTACGACATTCCTAAAGTCAGCTGGACTAAGTGAAGGGGCTGTTTTCTTACAAGGCTTTGGATCGGGAGTTGTGTTTGTATTGAACGGGGGTTGCTATGTAAATCTGTGTATTCCCAGTATTGAGTGTTTAATATATCTTCTTGAACGTTTATGACCTTGCACTGTCTTATTTCACTGTTTTGTCTTTTACACAAAGTATTCATCAAAACCTTTTCTTGGCTAGCGAAAGCTCTGATTTATATAGGTGCAGTGAGCTATTTTCTTAGAGCTCAAAGCAGGGTTAAGGCCAGAAACAATCGGTGTGAGCCAGCTGGAAAACTTTCCTGTATGAGTTTGATATTAGCTGTTGTCCTTTTTGGAAGTGAAGAATCTCAGACAGTCTCTTACTTAGCGTAAGCTTCATTTGTAAATTATAGGAACAGTATCTTTTGTTTGTATCTAGAGTTCTTTCAGAGTTCGGGGCGGGTTCTGCTGTTTTCTAAACTCCTCTTGTAATTCTGATGTAACTTCTCATTAAAATGCTTCTTTCATCCTTTTTTTGGTGCTCAGTTACCTGTAAAAATAGGTAAGGGCGGCGCTCTGATAAAACAGTTGCTTGCGTGTGGAGTTCTTCCTGTGATTTCTATCTTTGTGTGCAATTCTTGCTCTCTTTTGAGAGATGATGTCCAAAAGCCTAACCCCCTCTTAAAAATGAGTGTTGTGTGGTGGGTTGGCTGGTGGCACCCAGCATTTGGCCAGTGGCTCCTGCCCCAGGACACCCAAACGCCCCCTCCATGGGCCGTGGGCCTCGTCCCGGCACTGTGCCGGCCCAGCACGCCCCCGGGGCCGTTTCGGAGCCGTGGACCCATTTCCAGGGAGGTCGGAAAGCCCCCGGAGGGGCCTATTTAAAGGTCGCACAACGAGTGGGGGGGTGGTGTCCTTCCGCCGCCGCGGCCGGGCGCTGTGCTCGTATCCCTCCTCCCGGCAGCCGGGCCTCGTTTCGCCGCTTCCCGCCGGAAGTGCCGGCGCGGGAGGCGGAAGTCGGTCGGTCCGTGGCCGGGGACGGGGCGGCCCGGGCGGCGGCGCGATGTCGGCCAGCGCCGTCTACGTGCTGGACCTGAAGGGGAAGGTGAGGCGCGGGGCCGGCTGCTGTGGGAGGGGGGCGGCAGGGTCTGCGGGGCCGAAGCCGAGGGGCCTCCCCCGGCCCGGGCTGCTGTGGGGCTGCCGCGGGCCTGTGAGGGGGCCCCGGGCCTCTGGGACCGCCGCGGCCTCGTCTGGGCTGGGCCTGTGGGAGCCGCTGGCTCCCGCACGGATCCCTCAGCCCCGGTTTCACGTGCAGGGCGGCGGCACGGGGGAGCCGGGCTGCGATGGGGGAGTGGCGGCTTGGGTCTGTCCTTGGCGCTTAGAGATGCTGGGGGAGGTTTGCTGGTACCCGACCTGCCAGCTGGGCTCCTGGGCCTCCCGTTCGGGGTAACTATGCTCTGCTGTAAATGGAGGCAGTTCCTCTCGTCTGAGTTAGGTGTTTTTCCATCTTAGAAGCTGTTACCAGGGTGTATGCAGCTATAGGTGATCAATAACTCTAGAAGATATTAACACATGGCTTTGCAATGAAAGATTAGTGCTTGCACTCTAGTCAACAAAGTATTTTGGAATTGTATCTTGCATGTATAATATGCAGAGCGTGACAAGGGTCAAACTTACTGATGTTTTTCAAGTTACTTAAAGAGGCTTTCCAAGGATTTCGTGTGTTGCTCCTGCATGGTGACATCACCTGTAGAAAGAGAAAAAGATTAAAGAACTTGTTGCCCTTTCTGCAGGTTCTCATCTGTCGAAATTACCGCGGAGATGTGGACATGTCAGAGGTGGAGCATTTCATGCCAATCCTTATGGAAAAGGAAGAAGAGGGGACGCTGTCTCCTATCCTAGCACATGGAGGAGTTCGTTTTATGTGGATTAAACATAACAACCTATATCGTATCCTTTGTATTGCAAATCACACGTGATATGTCAATTGCTGATACGTTATTTTCACTGTGTCTAAATGCAAAGCTAGAGATGGGTGAAGTGGCATAAGGAAGGCTTTATTAAATAAAGTGGTTTTATGCTTTAGATAATGTAGCAGGTGCCAGCAGCATAGTACATAGAAAAGTATTTATATTCATTTTACTCTAATAAGCTAAGTCCTGAATATTCATATCTCACTTGACCAGAGATACTGTTGACTAAATGTTAATGTTTTGGCCAATCATAATTGCTGTACCATAGTTTTGAAAATGCACTTGCCAAAAAATTTTTTGGAATGGTAACTTTGAATGCATGTTCCTGAACGTCCTTTATCAGTTGTTGCAACTTCTAAGAAAAATGCTTGTGTATCACTGGTGTTCTCATTTCTGTATAAAGTAGTTCAGGTGAGTATGAAATTTAAAAAGTTACTTCTGTCTTCCATTAAATCTAAATGTGATCTAAGTAAAAGTGCATAGAACTTTCACTTTTTTAAAGAGCGCTATGGTAATAGCACTTTTAATTTATGTTTGGTTATATTATGGAAATATTTTCCTAACCACTAATAATGGAATTGATATTTTCTAGCTGAGTAGGCAAAGGATGTGACACAATGCTGTGAGTAGTTGCATAAGACCTGAGAGCACAGAGGAGGATTGGGAACTTGGTGCATGCAAAGGGTCATATAATGTAGGTTTTATGTTTGGTTCATCTGTACTTGGCATGAAAAATACTGCAACTGGAATAAATATCTTCCATAGTAGTCAGAGTTATGTCTAAGATGCTGTAGTTTCCTTTTAAATGAGGTGGGTTTTAGCAAGAATGCTATGTGAAAATGCTGTTGTTCCTCAGTTAATATCCTCCTCCTTCCCCTCCCTTCTCTGATTGTTTTTCAGGTTTTTTCTGAGTATTTCAAGGAGCTGGAAGAAGAGAGCATTCGGGATAATTTTGTTATTATTTATGAGTTGTTAGATGAGCTTATGGATTTCGGTTATCCACAAACCACTGATAGTAAAATTTTACAAGAGTAAGTAGTAGTCTGCCTCACTTTCAGTGACATATTCCTTAGGAAGATTTCAGTATTCTACAATATGCAAACCAATGTTCTGGCTTGATCTAGTCGCCAAAAAAATCAAACACTTCCTAAGATGTAGGTTTGTAGTATCAAACTTCTTTTATGTGTTTCTTATGTGAATCAGATGTTAAAGGTGCTTCAAAAGCTGCAAAGTGTAATTTTCCTCTTTTCTATTCCCATTATGTGGTTGTAAAGGTACATCACTCAGGAAGGTCACAAACTTGAAACTGGAGCTCCACGTCCACCTGCCACTGTTACTAATGCTGTTTCGTGGAGATCAGAAGGGATAAAATACAGGAAAAATGAAGTGTTCCTGGATGTTATAGAGTCTGTTAACCTTTTGGTGAGTATCTTTTATTTGAACTTTTAATGAGAATTGTAATAGTGAGTGTTGTAAAGAGCTTATGGTAACATGCAAGGGTGCAATAAAGAGTCACACTCACTGTGGCTAGGTGTACTGTGATGCATAAAACAATCTATATGTCCTAAGACTGAGTATCCATGAAGGCATCCAGTAGATGAATAGTACTTTACTTGGATGTACTTTGTTTCTGATGAGTCTGAGGCTAACTTCTGATGTGTTCTTTCCTCCTTCTCCTTCCATCTGTCCCCATCACCTCCCTGATTATGTTCCATTGACTTCTCAGGAGAAAGAAATCCAAAAAAGATTGGGGTGGGTGGGGGAGTGTTGTTTGATCTCGTGACATATCACATCAGAGCATTCTTGCCTTTCTCTTCCCTGCTCCTCAGGTTAGTGCCAATGGAAATGTATTACGGAGTGAGATTGTTGGATCCATTAAAATGAGAGTCTTTCTCTCAGGAATGCCAGAGCTTCGCCTTGGTTTAAATGACAAAGTTCTCTTTGATAATACAGGCCGTGAGTATTTTGATGATACCTGTGTAATCATGAAGAACGTTGTGTGGATTCTTAGACTTTGAGATGCTTGAGGTTCAGGTGAAAGGATTTGTTCATAGAAGATAGAACTACTCCCTTTACCAGTGTTGAAAACCACATCAGGTCTTTTGTGTGGCAGTACCAACCAAAAATAGAATACTATGGTAAGCATCAGTGGGCTTCCTCATCTCTTTTCGTTGAGGCTTCTGTAGTCCTAAAGAAACTATATAGCAAGCTAGATAAAATGTTGGCTAAAGCAGGGGGGATTGTGAGCAGACAACTACTTTGCTGCGTAACCAGCTCTGATGAGACTTTGGACGTAATTTTTGTAGCACCTTGAAACTTTGGCATGTGTATTTTCTGATAGGTGGCAAAAGTAAATCAGTAGAACTGGAAGATGTAAAGTTTCACCAATGTGTTCGTCTCTCTCGCTTTGAAAATGACAGGACGATTTCTTTCATTCCACCTGATGGAGAGTTTGAACTCATGTCATATCGTCTTAACACCCATGTAAGTCTGGATGTTTGGATCTAGGTTACAGTCTCTTTTAAATGAGAGTGTTTTAGAGTGTAGGTAATATTGTTAATGTCTTTTCTCTTAATTTTTTTCTCAAATTATGGGCAGTACAGTAGTTATGTCAACTGTTAAAAGCAAAGCTTTGTGCACACTCTTTTTAGAGGAAGTAAGAATGGGTTTAGAAATAACTTGGCAGTAAGTCTCCAAAATACCATTCCTGTGATTTTAAGCTAATTGCACGATGAATTGACAGTGCTGCAATTCACTGTGCCTGACAACAGCAGTATTTTAGGCCAGTTAATGTATCTAGTGTAAGTTATCCATAGTGATAAGGGTAGCTTTCACCTTAGAAAAGGAAAAATTCAGTATGTAGAACATCCATAATATGCAACAATGACAGGAGACAGCACATAAAAAGTCATTAAGTTCTCTCCTCAGTGGAGTATTAATTCTTAAAAACAGTACTTTAAATTAGAGTTGTTGTTCTTGGGGCGGTATCATGGTTCAGTCCTTTGTGACTTGAAATATTGAATGTTTTGGAATGAAAATGTTTTTTCTTAGGGATTATTCTGAGAGATACTTTTTAAGCCTATAATTTTCATAATATTTCCTTGTGTGTATATCAACATTTTTTGTTTGTATAAACATTAAAAAAAAAAAACTTGGTCATTTCAAACACTACAGACTTTGTTTTCTGTGGGTTTCATGTGCTGAGTGTAGCTTTATGGGGAAACAGCATTTTCCTGACCATGTCAAAGTAAAACCTACAGCTGTTGAGTGTTTTTCACCACCAGGTAAAACCACTGATCTGGATTGAGTCTGTGATTGAAAAACATTCCCACAGCCGCATCGAGTACATGATCAAGGTCAGAAGTTCCTAAAATAATTATGCCTAATTTTAGTCTTCCTTCTCATTTGTTTTTGAAGCTTGACCAATGGTACATGCAGTTTTATACAAATATTTAGTATTTCTGTGGGATTTGCATCTTTTGCAAATTTCACTTGTAAGGTATGATCTCTGCAATATAATCCTGTTTATCAGTGAATAGATCACTGATTAGGGTGGAGGGGAATTATTTTTCTCACAGATCTCTGAATCATTTGCATAATGAAAAATGAAGTGGAAATATTTAGAGATCTGCTTTTCTCACTTTCCTTCTTTAGGCAAAAAGTCAGTTTAAGCGTAGATCAACTGCCAACAATGTGGAGATTCACATTCCAGTTCCAAATGATGCGGACTCGCCAAAGTTTAAAACCACAGTTGGAAGTGTCAAATGGGTTCCAGAGAACAGTGAAATTGTCTGGTCCATTAAATCTTTTCCAGTAAGTGTTATTTTTACAGTCTTATCGCCTAATAGTGTGATAATTATTTAACGTTAATATCTTACAAATGTTCAAACTCAGTCTAAAGCAAATTCTGATAATATCAGACAAGTAGTACTGACCTTTTTTCCCTTTTCTCTCGAAGAATTGGAACTTGCCCACAGATATGTTAGATCCTAGTGTTTATAATAACTTTTTTAGGTGGGATAATTTTGCAGAATTAGGTTAGACAGCAGAGTTTGAGGGATGTCAGTGGATTGTGTAATCCTTTGGTCTGGATTTAGCAGTGGCTGTTTTAGGTTGTCAGATTATTGCTCACGGTACTGCCTAAAGAAGCACAATCTCTTTCAAATGTTCATGGTGTAATAGCATAGTTATCTGTCACGATTTCATTAGAATAGTCAGCAATATAAAAAAAAAAAACAAACGTGCTTTGTTGTCTTTGAGGGTGAGACTGTTGAAGAAAATGAGTTATGTCCCCAGGCTGGTCTTAATTAGATCTGCAGTTTAGCAAATACCTAAATTTTATTTTTGAATAGAAACAAGTGCTCACTTTTAAACCTTAGAAAAGAGCTGAAATTATTAGTGGAGTTCAGCAATTATTGACTTATTGTCCGAAGGTTTTTATTTTTTTAAAAAGAAGTCTCTTTTGGGTAGGGTGGAAAGGAGTATCTGATGAGAGCTCACTTTGGACTTCCAAGTGTTGAAGCTGAAGATAAAGAAGGAAAACCTCCCATTAGTGTCAAGTTTGAGATTCCATATTTCACCACCTCAGGAATCCAGGTTAGTAGCTGAAAATAGAAAACTAATGGTAAACTAACATGCTAGACTCCAAAGACATAAGTTGTTGCAATTAAGCTTTGTAGCGCTTTCTGCCTTGCTTGTAAAGTTCCTGACTTACTCGAGTTTTTTGACATATTTAATGTCCTGGCTGTCTCTCATCACCTGCAAATGCTTCCTTCTGCCCCTCGTGTGAAAGTGCCATGACTCCTTGATGTTTATATTATGACTATGATGGTTCTGGATTTCTCCTGCTTTAGGAGGACTTTCTTTAGAGAGACTGATCAGAGAACTGGCTGTGTTATTAAAGTATTTGGGCTTTATCCCCATCCTTCCGTCTGAAAGTTTTGTGCCTCTTACTATTCCAGTTGGCTGTTGTCCGTAAAATAAATTTTTGACAAGAAACATTTTTTTGTTAATCACTGTTTGGCTGAAGCGAGAGTCATGTAACATACTTTTTTTTTCTTTTTTTCCAGGTTCGCTACTTAAAGATAATTGAGAAGAGCGGCTATCAGGCTCTCCCGTGGGTTCGTTACATTACCCAGAATGGAGGTAAATTGGAAAGCAATAGACTGTAGACATCTTAGTCTTACCCATCTTGTTTCTGCAGCATACACCTGCACATTGAAACACAAAAAATTTGCCAATATTCTTCAGTAATAAGCTTTACAGTATAGGTATGCTTTACGCTAATGAATGCTGCTTTCTCCAGTCCCCTTGCAATCTTAATGGAAGACCTAATGGTAGCTCAGTAATGCTGTTCAAGTACTCTGTAGTTAAGCTGGGATTCAATTACTCTTTTAGAATACAAATTAAAAAAAAATGCTCACAAGTATCATTCTGCCAGCTTTAAAAGAGTAAGACACTCAGTACCAAAAGTTGCTAGATCTGCTAGCAAGCAAAAGAAAAGGGTCTTTTGTATGTATGTGTGGGCTTTTTTCTTTGGTTTGTGTTCTTTACCTAACTCTTCCCAGCTCAGAAGCATGAGCTTGTTTTTATGGTTATTCTACACAAAAATGTTTTTTGTTTAGGTTATTTCTGCTTTTACATAGATCCCAATTTGCTGATCATAGGCATCAAACTATAATTTTTATTTATTTACTTACTGCTTTTACAGACTACCAGCTTCGAACGCAGTAAACGCCTTGCAAGCACCACAGAAGACAAAACTTCAGGCCTAGAATTTGTTTGCAGAAACCTCTGTGGTACTGAGAGCTGTGAATGTTGTTGCCAAGGTCTTGTTTCTACAAACATGGATTGTGCAGGAGAAAGATTGGAAATTTACTGTTTTCAATAATGTGTTTGAGCATTTGAACCATTAGTATCGATTGTGTGAATATTTATTTCATTCTTAGAACATGCTGATCTTGCTGCTAAATGCTAATTACATTAGGACTAGCAGTTATCTTGAGGAGACAGGAATACAGAATGAACCTTGAGAATGTCTTGTCAATGCCTTGTCAGTTGTACTCACAAAGTTTCTGGTATTCATATTTTCGGGTCTTTAAAGACATTGGCAGCACTGTACTACAGATTAGAGAGATGATTGTGCAATTACATGACTGCTGAACACTTAGTTGTATTTAGCCCAAAGTATTTATTTTTTTTTTCCAGGGCATCTGGGTGCCTTAACTCATTCAAAGCTCCGTTAACTTATAAAGATTTACCCAGTATGAGTTAAAACTATCCAAAGTCCAAAAAACCTATTTGTGCTTTTTGCATGATTTTAGACCAATTCATCTGGAAGAACAGCTTCAAGTGGTGGGTTTGTAAACCGTTAAAATTATAGATGTGTTAAAGACTAAGTTAACAGAAAACAAGAGATCACAAAAGTAAATATCGATGGGAACATCTCTGTGGAAGCTTGATGATTGCTGGTTCAAATTAGTTCATGGGCAAACTGAAGAGTCTCAATACATTATAAAAACCCCATGCCAATTAAGTAATATTTGCTTTTTCTTTGTTAGTAAAACAAAATTCAAAACTATAAAGTGTAGGTATAAGACCTTAGATTAAGTGTTTAAAAGACCAAAACAATTGTGGAGGTGATGAAATTTGATAGGAAGATGGGGGGGGTGAGTTTTGCCAAAAAATAGTAATATGCTCCAGCCTCTTCCTGACAATTGATTGTTACCTATGGAGAGGCTGCTGGAAATACAGTTACCATTTTTCTTCCAGCTTGCCTTCATGTCCATTTTGGGCAAATTGTTCCCTTTTTGCTATAGTTCTCTAGAATTGTCTATTTGCCCTGAAAGGGATGCTTGCTTTCTCAGTCTCCTCCATTTGTAAACAACTTATTATAAGCTTCCTGGCAGAATGCAGAACAATTCAGAATGTTATACGTAAAGGTTTTTTGGT
Source organism: Dromaius novaehollandiae (assembly GCF_036370855.1). Classification (NCBI taxonomy): domain Eukaryota; kingdom Metazoa; phylum Chordata; class Aves; order Casuariiformes; family Dromaiidae; genus Dromaius; species Dromaius novaehollandiae. Next base: position 2,770,043 of record NC_088122.1, on the reverse strand, counting down.
TTTTTTTTTTTTTTTTTGGGGGGGGGTATTTTTTTAAACATGCTGTTTCATTTTTCTGAGAAGGTAAGATTGGCATGGGTGTACATAGTTGTTTTGATTTCAGAAAAAAATTAATTATCAGTATTTTCTTAAATTTTTTAGAATGTTTTTGTTTGAATTTAGTACTCCTGATGGATGCTGAATTTGAACCATTGAAAGCTAAATATATGCCCACAAACCTGATGTGTAATACATATAGAGTGCAAGGTTCTTAACACCTCTCTGTTGAAGAACCTTGACACTGCCACAAGGTTGAAAAGATATTCTGGTCATTGTCCCCATTGAATCCTTGTAGAATATATGTACTTATGTATACAGTATATATTAGCAAAAAATCAACTCAGTTCCCCTAAGATGCAGCTTCTATCATGTTATAGGAAGATTTGTTTCAGAAAGGACCGACGTCTGAAGGTGTCTAGGTAATAACAAGACAATGGCTGGTTAGATGATCATTGGTGTGGAAATATGTATTCTGGAGTAAGTTACTGTATTAGTCACCCAACAGGCTTTATGTTGAAACAAATTAAATCATCTTGTTCAAGATCTTGGTTCCAGTACTCATTTTCATTTGAAAAATTAAGCTTATGACTGAACTGAACATTTTATATTAAAATTGTAACTGGTTGACAAATTACGTAATCCATCTGATTCTGTTCTTTGAACTGTTCATTTTAATTACTTACCTGTAAACTGTGACTCTCAATAGCTTCATTTGTCTTCCTGTTGAAAGTTGTATCTTGCGGACCAGAACAGTATTTTTCGTATTTTTGTAGCAATTTGAGTCTGTTTCAATGATGGGGCATCAGCCCTACTCCTCCAGGAAGTAATAAAGGGCAAAAAGGCCTCTCTGAGTCAACTGCACCTCCCTCATTCTTTTGTCGCTTTGATCTGCAGCAAGATGTAGCCTCTAAACTTAGAGTACCTTCAGTTACTGTAGCATCAGGCCTGGATAAGTGGAACCTACCAATACTTTCAGCTTTTATAGAGTTATTCCTGATCTATTTACCATATATTGATTGTTCTCTGCAAGCTTTGCATGTTTACCATAAAACTAGCATTGATTAACACCCAATATTTCAGAAAACAAAAACCCCTTAATCCATTCACTGTTGAAATGCTGGGTCCCTGTGTATTTACACAGGCATAAAAGCAGAAATGAGAGATGTAATATTATTTTAGCACTAGTTCTTGTTCAAGAATAACTTTTCTTTTGGGGGGGAAACCAAAGAGCAAGTTTTGTTCTTAGAGCAACTGCAAAATTTGTGTCAGTGGCTTCAGCCACCATGGAAAATAATTAAATTTGACTATCTACCAATATTACAGATGTGCCTAATATAGGATACTTTTTAATCAAGAGAATTTGCATAATTCAAATAAGCAGTATCTTGTATGTATTTTCAGCTCTGTGGTTTCACAGAGCTTTCTATGTTACCTGGAATTTAGAGCACTGAAAGACTAAACTTCCCATGGTCAAGCGGCTCTGAAAGCACACGTTTGTTTCTAATACCAAGCCAAAAGTGTTTGAATATTCTCTGCAATCTTGTTTTTGTAATAAGCCATGAAGTAAACTTTTCTCCACAAACTTCAATGTATTTGCTCTATTCTGTTTGAAGAGCAGCGAGCATGTGGAAGCATTTCCCCCTGCTGCCCCCGGCCTGCAAAATTGCAACCGCATCTACCTATCGTTTAATTTGATAGCTGATTAGATAGCTGTTCCTTGGGGCGCTTCTAATTGGCAGCAGCACTTCTCTGTTGGAGTAACAAGGTGGTTTTCCTTCCCATAGTGACATGTATGTGTATCTTGCTTCCTTAGAACAGGAGAAGACTGCAGCAAACTAGTAGATCTCTCCTTTTTTTTTCCTTTTTTCCCCTCTCCCCCATGGCCGCCTGTACCAGCAGAGGGCATTCTGAGCACGCTGCAGGTTGCAGCTGGTTCCGAGTATGTCTATGCCCTTTAATTACAAGACAGAGTCTCACACACGCAAACAGCGTGCTTGTGTACTTTTTGATTTGGAAGGCATAGCTGCTTTATTGCTTCTGAGTTCATCTTGCAAAAAAAAAAAAAGCTTTAGGAATTTTTTTTTGTGGTTTATGCAGTGTGATTTTTGGAGTTCAGTAACCTGCTCTTTACTAGAGTTTGTTAATGACCATAATTTTCCTGATGTTACTTTTATATATGTGATAATTGCAATAGTGCTAAATGGAGCAGAGGGCTTCAGCCCAAAGGGAATAGCTGCAGGGATACACAGCGCTGCAGAAGCAGCTACCCGGAGCTGCGTGCAGTCGGCGTCGGACCTAGAGCTACGACCAGCGCAAACTGTAACTAGCCCAGCGAGGCTGCGTGTCGGCATGGGGCTGCCCCCTCCAGACTGGTCCCAAAATCGAGGCTCAGGACATCCAAAAGTTTCCAAAAGACATCCTGTTTCATATAAGCTCTTAGAGAAAACTGGTTTTCTTTTTTTTTTTTTTTAAAAAAGGAAACTAGAACCTGTCTCCCCATTGAATGTAGCAGCCGCACCAGCCAAGCTTCATTCCACCTCTGCCTTCCAGCTGCTTGGTGGTTTTATTGTTTTTCTTCTCTGTCTTTCTGCTCTTCCTTCCTTATTGCTGTCCTTTTATGCCCGTAAACTGCTTGGACGGCCTCTACGTGCTTCCCGACCCTGATCTAAGCTGTTTCTTCTATAAATATTCTTAAACATAAAGAGAGACGACAAGGCTTTATCCGCGGTGGGTTTGTCTCAGGTTAACAGATTGCACCTGTTTGCTTCTGACTTTATATTCCGGGACGAGAACCGGGCTCAGCTTTGGCACCTCGAACTCCGGCGGGTGCCAAACGCAGTCAGCGTGTTGCAATCCCCTTCAGCGCTCCGCGCTGCGGTTCCCACCCACCACTGCCTGCGATTTCGGCAGCCCTGCCGAGCTCGGGGAGGCTCGACGGCCCTGCACGAGCTGGTGCGAGAGCACAAAGTTAAGGGATGCTACGAATAATCCTAGTTGTTCTGTTTATTAATTGTTCATTTGACAATGTCACTGTACGTTGCAGGAGGAGTTGTGCTGAAACGGCAAACGATTGAAAGCCGTTTTCCACTGCGCTTTGTGCAATCGGGGTGTTATACGAGTCATTCCCTCCCCGTGCGGAGCTAAAACCCGTTTCTCTTGCAGTTGGGGCACGTTGTCTCGACTCGGCGTTTCTGAAAGCGCAGGGTCCGGGTCAGCCCCATCTCTCGCTGGAGCCACGCGAGAGGTTCCCGGGGCAGGTCCTCGCTGCGTTAGCGCGGGGCTGCGGCTAGCTACGTGCGTCCTCCCTTCCTGGGGCACGTGGACTTGGACGTGACGCTTTGATCCCGTCGGCTTTGGCAGCGCGAGCTCTGCACGCGGCTCCCGGCCCGCTCCGGGTGTGGGCTCTTCCCCTGGCAGCGCTTCTCAACGTGACGTTTCTCCGGGCAGCAACACGGTCCGCTGTGCTCGTTTCTCCCCGGTTCCTACGCATAAAAACTCAATGTGTTTTTAAAGATAGGAATTGAAGCTTCAATTGGACTGTTTGTTCTGAAAATTAAGGATTCTCGGTTTTCCTTGGGCACATTCTGGGCTAAGTCCGTAGGAACTTGGTGTAAAAAGACATCTGTAACTTAGATCTTCAAAAATCTTAGAGCTTCCCTGCAAAATCAATGCCATCGCCCGGGAAGCTTAAAGCCACTTTTCCCACTTCGGCTCTTCTGCCGCTCTGTGGCTGCCAGACTGGCTGAACCAGAGGATTTGGGCTTATGATAACTTTGTACGTAATAACAGAAACGATTCCTAGCTTAACCTTCAGACCTTTTTTTCCTTCCTCTTCGCCTGTCACACGCTGTTCCCCCTTCGAGCTGCCAGGATTTCTCTGTGTTCGCTCTGGTCTCGTTGACTTCTTCCCCGGCGGCGGTGGAGTCGCGCTGATGCGACCTCCTCGCGTTGGCCGTGGGCTTCCTCGGCGCTGGGTCTCCAAACACCGCAGACCTGCGTGGCAGAAGCCTCCAAGCTCGTTTGCAGGCTGCTGCTCAAATAAATAAGGAGAAATAGGCTCGAACCAAACCCCTGACCTGAATAACCAGAAATGTGCAGAGCAAGGCGCTCCCGAAGTCCGCGTGCTGGGCCGCGGCCCGCTCTGGGGAAAGTTTTGCAGGCTTAGTTCAAATCTTGGCTGCGGATTTGTACCTTGGATCAAAGTTTCGTTGCAGGCCCTTCTCCAATATAAAGCAAAGAAATGTAAAACAACAAATAGCTGGTGCAATCTAAACACAATCTGCGCGATGTTATGCTGCAAGAATGAATGAACTCTGCCTCCCACCCTCTCCCACTGAGCCTCGCTGTGAGTAAGCGCTCGCCTTCCCCGAGACCGGATAACCGGGCGAGGGACAACGCCGGCTGCTCCCACCGCTGCTCTTCCCCGCGGGCAGGTGCAGGTTAACGCAGCACGAGGATGGGATGCGCTAAGAAACGCTGAGCGCAGAGCTGAAGCCCCAATATTTAATTATAAGGCTTTATAATGTTTTTTACATTAAGTTAGAAAAAGAAATCTCAAACTTTTTTTCTTTTTCGTCCTTAGGGAACATCCACTACCTAATCTGAGACTTTCCCAGACCATCTCAAGCACCGTGATTGCTGTACTGGGCATTTTGAAGCAGAAGGATATTCAGGGAAATGGGACAGACCGGGCTAAACCCATAAAGGAGTTGGTTATTTATGACTCTTCAAGCCGTTGGGTTAGAAGTTCGGAGTTCATTAGAAATCTGACACTGGCTTTGTTCAGACAGGTGCAAGGGCACTTCTGTGCCAGGCACTGGGGCTGCGAGGGGGTCGGAGCCTGAACTCCCCCAAGCCCAAGGGTAGAGGCTTTGGGTTGCTGCTTGCACTGAGATTGAGGGGGTTTTGCACGTGCCCAGGGATGCTGACGGGCTCTGCAAGTGGCCCGACAAATGCTGGGTGTTCGGTGTCAGGCAGAAGAGCTCAGCTGTGCATTAGGGAGAGGGAAAAGGTGACATAATGCCCAAATCTGTCTGCAGCCTCACATTTTGGAGAGGTTCCTCCTTAGCGGTGCCGGAGCACCGAGGTCCCGGCTCCCGCGATCGCTGGTGGACGAGCCCCAGGGATGCGACAAAACCGTACAGACGAAGCACTTGAAGAGACTTCATTAAAAAGTTGGAAAGAAGATGCAGGGGGAAAGATGCGAATGAGGGGTATTTATCAATGTCAGTGGTACGAACAGGTGAAACGGGGAGAGGGGGCAACCCTCAAACATCAGAACAGCCTCTAAAATTGAAATGGCGCAAGTTTGAAAAAAAAAAACAGCCAACTTCATTTCACAGTGTAAAATCCTTCCTTTTCATGGGATTTGTTTCGAAAAGGACTTATTGCTGGGATGCTGCGCGAGCTGGGTGCTGGGAGCCCTTGGCCACCGCGGCCGAGCTCCCACCTGCGTCCCGGCCACCTCCACGGGTTCGTGGCCAGCAGCAGGCGACGGGCTGCGGAGCGAGTGTTTATTTTCCTTCGGCCTTATTTATTAAAACCAAAGCACAAGCCGGAGCCCTTCTACGTGTTGTGAACGCTGCAATTGTTCACGTTTCCGAGAGGTCACAAGGGTCCCAGATAACAGTAGCAGCTCGGTGCTATGTTGTCCTTTCGCGCTATCAACAGGAAACATCTTTACCAGCACAGGAACTACAGCTTCGTAATTGGCCTGGTGCGAGAACATGACAGCGTTTTCTCATCCTATCAGGACTCGGATATTTTGGGAGCTGGTATATAAAGCACGCAGCACACAGTGTCTTTTGGACACTAGGAACAGGTTCATGTGAGAAATCAGTGTGCTTTGCTATTTTAGTAGTTGCTATAGCTGCAGCGCGAATGCTTTTTCTTGCCCTGCACAGCTATTTCGTGACAGTCCATATATATATTTTTTTTTTTTATTATTGCAGATGGGCCTGTTTGAAGCAATTAAGAGGGTGATATCAGCCTTGTAAAGAAGCCTTCAGCAAATTAAAAACCGAATCCGTAACTCATATAAATGGAGGCCTTGTCTAGCTGCCATTAAGCGCTCGCAGACTTCGGCGGGGCAGGACCGAGCTCCGTCCAGGCGCGTTTCAGACTTCGCGAGACGCCAAAGCGGCAGCGCTCCTCGCCCCGAACCAGCCACGTGTTGAGAGGAGCAAAAAAGTCTGTCCGTAACTAGTACTAGATTGGTGCAACCAGCATTTAAACGCAGCTGGAAAGAGCCGAGTTGCCCGGCGACCCGTGTTGCCGTTAATACTCTGTGCAGCGTTACGCCAGCCTCGTTAGAGCCAACCTCGTTTGGACCGTTTGCTAAAACCGCAGCGGGTTTTCCCATAGCTGCCGTCACTGCGCTGATCCGGAGTATCCTGAGCTCCGGGAAAGGAGGAGCAGCGGCGGCGTGACCTTGGCACGGCGATGGCCCGGGGCTGCTGCTGGCGGGTGTCCGACGGGCAGCCCGAGCCCGGTGCTCCGCGGCAGCCCCCGCCGCGCGGATCGGTGGCTGTTTCACAGCGCTCCCCACATCACGCTTTCCACCTCCCACTCCTGCCGCGGTTTTTCTTGAAGGTCCCTTGGCATTATTCGCACATAGCAAATCCCCTGGGAAAAGGGAAAGTCGGGATTTTGGGTTGCTTTTCCCTCTCTAACAGCAGCGAGACCCCAGTCTGCAGCTCCGCTGTAGCACGAAGCGGAGCCCCGGGACGTCCCGGGCGAAGCCACAGCCTGGGCCCCACCGTGAGCCCTGGCATCACCGAGCACTACGGGCAGGAGCCTTGCTGGCTTTTTCCAAGCAGTATTGCGTGGCAGAATATCCAAAGGGCTTTAGATTAATGACGTGAGTTTTTTTTTTCATTGTAGCAAACTTTTTTTTTTTGAATTGGGGCAGGAGCATTAATTCAGCAGAGAAAAGCAGCAGCCGCAACAGTTGGGAGTCAAAGTTGTTGCAACGTAGACCTGGGGCACCCGGGTCTCTGCCGTACCGGGTTCGACGCTGCTGGTGTTGCATTTTCACGGCGATGTCCTCCCACCTCCCGCCTTCCCGCGGCCTCCGCTGCCCGAAGAGATGCAGGAGCATCCGTAGGGATCGCTGCTGCTTCCGCACAGGGCAGCAGATCCTCGCCGCTCCTTCCCCAGGCCAAGGCTCAGCTGTGCCCTGCGCCGGCACCGCTGCTGCGAAAGCGAAACGGCTGCGGCAGCCTTTGCCCCGGGCGGGAGGGGACCCGGCGCCGTGTTTTTCTGATACTCGGGAAAAGGAACAAGCGGCTGCCGGCGCGTTGCTGCACGGCTGGGGCAGGGCTCGCAGGCGCCGCGGGTCACTGGGAACCCAGCGTCTCAACTGGAAATGCAATTAAAAAAATATATATATATATATATTAAAAAAATATATAGTTTTAAAGGCTTTGCCTTTTTTTAGCCAGGGTTTGGATGGAAGCGCGTCGGCTCCTATTAATCGATAAATTCCCACCATGGGCTGCCCGTGCCAAGGCAGCCGCCGGCCCGCGGGACCCATCGCCCGCCGCCGCGGCGCCTTTTGGGGCGAAACGGCTCCGTTTTGGCTCATTCAGCGAGCGCCGCGCCGCAAGTCTGGTCGGCAGCAAACCACACGCGCTTCGCCTCCTTTTATCTGCCATCGGCGGCGGGGAGCTCGGTGCGGTTACAGTGCTCCCTGCGCCGCGTTTCTCAGAAGAGAGCCTCGGCCCCGAGCGCCGCGTCAGTTGGCACAAACAGCCTGTTTGCAGCGAAACGCTGAAAAAAACAGCGCCGTTATCTGCCCCCTCCATCGAGATGGGCGCGATAGGGGCGCCTAACGGCAGCGCATCGGCGAGGAAGCCCGGCCGGGCGCCGCTCCCCGCCCTGTTTACTGTACCCGGCTTTAGGGACCGGCCCGGCCTCGGCGCTTCGTGCAGCAAATGCAGGAGCTGCAAAGCGCAGCGCGCCCGGGAGCCGTGCGTCGAGCGCGCCAGGCCTCAGCGCAGCGCCGGCGCGGGAACCGCTTGCCCGGCCCCGAATCCCGTTGGTTTAGCGGCACCGGGTTCATCGCCGGCCCCCGCGCAGCAGGGAGCCCGGACGCCCCTTGGGGCAGCGCTGGCAACGGTGGAGCTCGGCCAGGGCCGGCCAGGCCCTGCCTTGCATGCAACGAGTTTTGTGCGTTCTCAGCTGCAAAACGGCTGCCCGCCGGCAGCACCGCACGCAAGCGAAAAACTTGGGGGGGGGGGGAAAATCTCCATCCGGCAGAAATGCCCAGCTGAAGGCACGACGGGATGGACCCGTGCCTGCGCCCACGGCTCAGCCGCCCTCCGAGGGCTCGGACGGGGTTTCGCGGGTGGTTTAATTGCTGATTAATCAGCACCTGCGGCTTGGTGGGGCTGTGCGGAGGTAGTGAAGGTTTCTGCTGCATTTGCATAGCCGTGATTTTTTTTTTCTTTCTTTTTTCTTTCTTTTTTTTTTAAGCACTTCTTTGGCCCAGAGCAGCGGAGCCCTGCTCCTGCGCCGTGCTGCCTGTCTGTCCACCCAGCACCCCCGGTTTCCACCTCTCCGGCTGAGGCAACCGCGCTTTAACCAGGGCTCACGCGCTTGCCTTGTTTGTGCAGCACAGACAGCTCCCACCAGACAAGAAGTCTGGGGTTTTTCCCCCCAAAAAATATTTAATAATTCCTATTAATGATCATATTAAATGATTTAATTCCAAAGAACTCCAGCAGGGTTAAATATCTCCCTTTGGAACGGACTTCTGGCGACAGACCCGGGAGACGCTCGTGGCCTTCCTCTAACACAGCTCCCAAAGAAAATCCTTGCTTTTTTAAAATATACGTATGTATTTCTGTGTGTGCGTGTGTGTGTGTGCTTGTGCGTGTGTGTAGGTATATATGCGTGTGTGTGTGTGTATAATGCATGACTGTATATAATGTGTTTATAGATATATATAAAATGTTTATATATGTATACAATGTATGCCTGTGTGTAAATATATATTATATATAATAACTATAAAATTGTGTGTGTGTGTATGTGTGTATGTGCGGGTGTGTGTGCGCGCACACATATATTTTTATATATTATAATATATAAAAATATATATAATTTATCAGCATGCAGTGATTTAACTGTGTTTGCTCTAAAAATGAAGGCTCATTGAAAGCCGAGGTATTGCCACTAATATTAACCATTCCAGTGCTTCATCTTTCCCATGCACAACGGCGGCCGGGCACTTCAAGTGCGTTATTTCATCTGTCATCATTTATTGGAGTCATCTGAGCGTCTTCAACTCCTTTAGGGGGTGGGGGGGGGGAACACATCTCTCGAGGCTTTTCTGCAGGTGGCTTCAGCTCCAAAACCACTCGTGTCCTTGGCCGGGGCTGTGCGGCTGTCCGCAGCCCCGTGAGGTTGCCGAGCCGCTGCCGAGCGGCTGGAGCTTGGCGCAGGGCTCCGCACGGCCGCGGCCGCAGGAGGAGAAGCCGCGTTCTGCTCACTTCTGGTTTAGCCAAAAAAAAAAAGGGAAAAAAAAGGAAAAAAAAAGAAAAGTAAGGAAAAAAAAGGGGAAAAAAAAAACGGGACGCTTCCTTTAATGGCACAGGGCTCTCGCGCCTTGTCCATCCTCGCGCTGCATCGCTCCACGGGAGCGCGGGAACCGCAGCTCCGAGCTCCGTCCGCTGCTCCCCGAAACCCCGTCCCAGCTCCGGCGTCGCTCGCCCGACCGGCATGGGAAAACGCGGCCGGCTCCAACGGTTTTCCAGGTTGCTTTTCCCCGCAGCGCGGGGCGGCTCCCCGCTCGTCCGCCGGCCCAGGCCCTCCTAATGCACTTCATATGGCGGTGCAGTTCCCTGCGCAGGCAGCTCTCCTGTCCAAATTCCTTACATTTTAGATTATATATCCTCGTTTTTGATCTTTTGCCTTAAAAAAAAAAGGAAAAAAAAAAAAAAGCTTTCATTTGGAGCTCCGGAGCGAGGGCTCGGTGCATCTGCCAGAGCTGCTGGCACGGCCGGCGTCCTGCAGGAGCAATTACTTTCCAGTGAGTCTCCAAAATTGCTTATTTACTTTCACTCGTACGCCAAAAATACTTTAAAATAAGGGCAGTTTTTTCCAGTTACACAATCACCAGAAATATCTCGAATCCATACACTTCCACTGTGGGTCAATATTCAATCTGAAAATAGTCAAAACAATTTATAAAATATGTTTTTTTTTAAAAAAAGCCAAAAACGAGCATTCTGCCCCAGAAGGAGGGCTTCAGCGGCGCAGCGGCCTCTCCACGTGGCCAGGTCCCCTGGAGCTACAAAGCGAACCCACCTCCCCTACTGTAACCCTGATCTATCAGAAAAAGATCTCTAAAAGCATCATTTTCAGCTCTCCTGGCTGAAGAGGCAGGTCCTGTCCCTCCCCGTCCCCAGGACACAGGTCGGGCCACAAATGCCACCATCTTCCACAGGTCCCGAAACACTTTGCAACTGGAGTGACCCATTCGCCTGTCTTAGGCATATTTTAAATTCCCTTTTAAGTCTCAATGGTTTGCAGGGGTGTAATTCAGAGCAGCCTGGGGCCTTGCATGGTTTGCATACCGACTAGTTAGGCGAGTCCAATTTCTGAAGGGAAAAAAATAAAAATAAAAAAAAGCTTATATGAGCATCATGATGCAGCTGAGAAATAACTGGCAAAAATTAAAAAAAAAAAAAAAGGAAAAAAAATCAGAATGAAACCAGAAGTGTTGGCTTAGTAATTTTAGTAATTTTAAGCACGTGTTCACAAATGAAAGCAAGCGCTGTGCCCATTAACAATGGCCAGATCGGGCTCACGCTGTTGCAAACAACGAAGACCTGGGCTCTGAATTTGTAGGTTTACAGTTTACTGGCATTTTATATACATATATATATATATGTATGTATGTATGTATGTATATATATATATGTATATATAAAAATATATATATACACATATATATGGCATCCAGACTTTAAATGATATTGCAAGTAGAAATAGCATGATAAACCTTCAAAGCCGAAATAAAAAAGAACCTGTGTTTTAACTTAGCGGCGCGTATTTATACAGCCGGCACCGTTTAGTCCGGCATGTTTGAATGAGTGCAAGTCTGTGGTCACAGTTGTGTATAAAAATATTGTAGCCTGCTCCTGCTTTAGGAACTAAACTTTGGTTCCCAATAGCTCCCTCTGTAATTCTCTTTCCAAATAAAAGGAAGAACTATTCCTGGCTCGTAACGGTGTATTTCTGTGGCTTCTTGAACTATAATGAAGGCAGTCTGGAATGTGAAAAATTACATACTCCGTGCCAGCGCTTAACCCAGGGTAATTTAGGCTTTAAATGTTTTGAAGTTTACATTTTGAGTCTGTTATTGTACAACTTTTTAATTAAAATGTTGCTGTAATCCAGATCACTAATGCCTCTTGCTCAGAGCTCCATTAACATCCATCCTAAAACCGCTGCTCCGGGAGTTTGATAATTTTGGTGTAGAGGGCCAAGTCCATCTGCTTGGAAAATTATTTGGTTTCTATTTGGCTGCTTCTAATTGTAGCAATTCAAAGACATCTTTGATATTCGGCGGAGTCCAGCGACGGAAACATCGGGTCTCGCTCTGCACATGCGGCAGGGTTTGTCTCTGCTGCAAACTAAACCTTGAAGCCGTGCAAGAAAGCGGCTGCCGCGGTGATCCCGGAGGAACCGGGTCGCTCTGTCCCCCGTGCCCTACTGACACACTGTGTGCCATGGACTCCCATTATCATCGCGATGGCACGTTTTTCTAACATATTCGGTAGCGTTTCGATGGGAAAACGGCCTCATTTGGGTGGCCAGATGCCATCGTAGCACAGGAACGGCCGTCGTTAGGATGTAGACATCTACGCCCTGAAACGCGCCTTGGCAACCTAGGCGTAAGCAAGACCGTAACTTGACTTTTGCCCTGAGCTGAAGTTAAAATCCTCTTGTTCTGTGCGTAAACAGCGGGAATTTGGTCCAGTATCAGTGAGAGATATGAAACTTCAACATCATACAGCTTTTTTTTTTTTTCTTTTCTCCCCAAAGACAGTATCAGAGCTGGCCCGGCTTTTGAAGAAGATTCCCTCAAGACATGTACAATTACCCATTGATTATTCTATTTACATTTATTATTCTATTTACCCTTATTAATTATTGCACAATAGTAACATTCCCAGCATAGCAGCCTTGGGCCTCGTATGCAGCTGCCTCCGCGCAGCGTCAACGGCCCCTGCGAACGTCGGCCAGCCTCCGGGATGCTCTCAGCAGGCCAGGAGACCGAGTCCTTGCCTACCGCAAGCCCCAAGCCACGGCAGGTCACCAGAGTTAATTCAAACCCGTAGGATAGAGTTGACCCCTTAAGCCTCTGACTATGTTGCGTGTGGAGGCTCCAGACCTTGACTTTCATCATGCTCCACCTCGACGTTACGTACTGGAGAGCAACCAGCCCCTCTGACACGTCTGCTTGAAGGAGCTACCTCCACACCGGCCGCACGCGTTGAACCACGGCGCATCTCCTGACACGACGGCGTAGCCTGACCCTCCAGCTCCCTCCCTTATTTTTAGCTGCAAACGTTGTTTTTCAGGTGCAAGTAAAGTGAGGTGTTATTATTTCCACATAATCAGGGCAAAAAAAAAAAGAAAAACAGTTTCACTTTCTTTGAAGCTTTTTATCTCCCTACAACTGGATTTGAATCTCTGACTTCATCACCACAACCCCCGAGCCATAACCACAAGGCCACATGGTCCCAGAGCTGTTTTTGGAGGTGGCAGTGATGCGAGTTATTTTAGAAGCTGCTAGCTATAAATTTCAGTTATATTTGAAGGAGGGTAAGCTGGCTTTGAAGGCTCTCGGTGAGTCTGTCCTTCAGCGACTGGCGGGCAATTACGGAGGCCACTGGCAGGAGCGGGAGGCGCAAGCTGCCCCGCAGCCCTGCCATAAACCACCGAGCACAAACACACACCAATTGTGAACTACCGTTGAGCTAATTGGGCCTCGTCAGTACTGCTGTCCCAGGACGGGCTGTGACGCAGAAAGTCAATCTGCACAAAGTCAGGTTTTCATTACGGCGAGCTCCAAATAGCATCAAAACAAGTCAATTTTAGCCCGCTCGCCTGCGTGCGATAAATGCGACCCAGCCACCTTGATTTAAAAAAATAAATAAATGAAGCTTCACCCTGACCCTTCAGTTCATGATGCATTTTTGCACTCTTGGTTTCCTGCCTGAAAATAAACGTGAATCTGCTAGGGCATGCCACTCGATCTCTAAATTACACAGGCAAATGCTGTGAACTGTGACTGTAACTGCAAAAGTGCATTTGCAAAATAAGGACCACTCGCCAAAATGATACGTTGGATTGAAAAGTCTTGCTTGCCATTGCGCCAGGATTCGTCCAAAGGAGGGTGCCCCGACACAGCCGGAGCCCAGCTGCCAGGTACAGCATGGGATAAAGACGCCAAACAAGCAACGACAGCACGTGAGTTAATGCTAACACTGCAAAATGTGGGCTTCATCTCTTCCCCATCTAGAAACTGTTTACGTTTTTTCTCATCTCGTAGCAGCAATTTTCAACTGCAAAAGTTAAGTTAACCACATCTGTGTGAAACGCAGATAACTTTGGGAGTAAAATGATACCAATCAAAACAAGGGTCATCTGAGAGATGGTGGTAGTTACTCATTCAAATCATGCTTCATACATCCAGCTCCCCGTTCAGTACTGCATTGCCGCTGGTGTAGCAAAACATAGCTGCTCAAACAGCACCACTAACACCAGTAAAAGAGACATTAATTTGACTCTCTTCCTCAAGATACGGATGACCTTTATCCCTGGAGATGCCACCACACCATACCAAGCCCCAAGGGAAAGGCAGACGTCAGGAATGCTGCTGTTGAAGACAAATAACAGAGATGGTTCAGATGAGAATAAATACACATTATTGACCAGGTAGCAAGAAAAAGAGCAGGGTGGGGAAGTTAGATTGCTCCGGTGAACCTGCTCCTCGCAACCACCTTGCTCCTGCAATGTCTGAGTTAAGTACTGAGATTACAGAGGCAGGTCAACATCACAGGCAGTTCTCGTTCATGCCCAGGGCAATAACTTACCCATAAGGTGATGATGACCCAGACAAAGATGAGACTACTGGAAATACTTCCAGGAAATTCGGAAATCGCCTAGCTCTCGTGGTCTGGAGTTACCATCCGTGGCTCCACGCTGTTATTACTGACGGACACGAGAAGTCGCTTCAGGTTAAGGTTTCCTAGACTACTGCAAAAAAGTCAACTCAAGAGAAAATAGCATTATCGGCATCAAAAGTCACATCTATTTTGATACTTCAGCTCATTTTTGGAAGCAGGACTCCCTTTGGAATTGCAGGGAAAAGTCAACAAGAAAAAATAAAACACTTCTTTTACTAACCTGGGGTGTAAAACTCACGGATAAAGGAACCGATAAAGCACAACCAACCTCTTCTGCTGCCTCTCAGGAAATCAGGAGTCAGTTGGGCCTGTTATAACTATTATTTCATAGTTGTGGACCAGCAGAGACTTGTGCTCAGCGCTGGACACAGGCCTTTTACTGAAAAAACTCACAACAGCCATTTTGTGCTGGTTTCCAGGAAGGAAAGGTTGCTCCTGGAGCCCAAGAAAACTGTCACACAAATCTCGAAGGAAAAAGAAAAAAAAAAAAAACCAAACAAACAAGGAAAACATTTCACTAGACCCCATCTTTGGAAAAATGTAAAAATATTTTTCCATCCAGAGGAATAACTATAAATAATGGCTGAACTATTAAAAGGCTGAACGCAGGGAAAAAAAAAGGCTATTTACATAGGAGCATTCTGTGCCGTTTCGGTCTAATTTGTCACCGGCGGAGGAGCCTCGTACGTTAGCTGGAGGAAATCCAGCGCTTTCAAAGGTTTTCTGTCAGGGCTTGAAAAGCTGCCAGTTTTTTTAATGGAGCCGAGCAGTCTCAGGCCTGTTGTTCTCAGAGATTTTGCGAGCCAGGGCCGCATGTTAGCAGGAAACGGAGCCAAGTGGGCTTCCTGAGCGTCTGCAAGAGGAAACACTGTAATAAGCATGGAGGCTGTGGTTAAAAATAACTCCGGTATATAAAGGCTGCGAAGGATCCCCTCGCAGTCATACGCGCCGCTGCCTCTTGGCCGGCTGCGCCGCGCCGCTTCCATGTGAATGAGCCGCTTTGCCGTCGCGGCGGAGCAGGTGGTTTTTAAGCGAAAGGAGGCAGAAAACGGGCTGCGAGGAAGCGAAGCCCGGGACGGGTCTTACTTTGCATGCTTTCGGCAAGCGGGAGGCCAGGCTTTATTTTTGAGACCGTCGTCGGACAAAGGCTGAAGTGTAGCTACAGGGCTTTCAGGGTTTAGGCTGAAACAAAAGTTGCGTTGAAGAATAACTTGTTTTTTTTCTTCTGCAATATGAAACTCAAACAAACAAACAAAAAGGAACAGTGTGAATCATGCAGGCTCTTAAGCAACAGAAGAAAGGGCACCCTGAATCGCTACCACCGGGCCCAGTGTGGCTTGTACCACTTCTGCTACAAAAGCTTTAATCCCCTGTGCCCCCCCGCCGGTGTTGGGCAACTGGAGGAGCTAAATGTGGCAAGCGCCAGCCGAAGGGATTGGCAACCATCAATCAGTGCTTTGCAGTCCTCGTGCACTGCTTTGCTATCGAGCAGGGCCCTGCCTGCTTCCCTTGGCTGAACTTATTTTGCATAGAATCGCACCGCTCTCTTTTCTCTCGGAGGCAGTGATTTTGCTTGCAAATACAGGATAAAACCATACTGGTTATTTGGCAAATTAATGCACCCTTTTCCCTGCTGTAACCTGATACTAATCTGCTAACATCCATACTGGACTCCAGTCTGAACGCTTCTTTGTAGCCTGCATTACACTGTAATTGGCAAAACGCATTCTTCCCAGGCCTGTATTTTTATTGCAAACATTTATTTGGCACTTTATGTGGCAAATGAAAAGAAAATTTCACAACTCATTCTACAAAGTTGCATTGTATTAGGCTGTCCCTTGAAAAGTATTTTATTGCTCAAGAATAGCTGTAACCGTTCAAGGGATTTCAACAGCGTTATTCTCTTAGAGTTGCTGTATATACCATATCTGCTATAGCACCAAAAATTATTAATTTTAACCAATATCAGTCAAAATTGTTTGACGGGCACTTAATTGCACTCTAGAGTTTATTGCCAGCAAGAGGGGTGATACTCCTCAAAGATACAGGCGCAGAACAGGTTGCAGTAAATTTTCAGGGTGCACGAAAAAGTAAGTTGAACTTTCTGTTTCTGAATAGAAAGCATTTTCTGCAAGACACAAAGCCCGACTCCTAAACTCAGATATATCCAGGAACTTAAATATATAAATATCCTAAAAGGTGGGCATTAATAGTTCAAGAAACAAAACGGTCACGACAATGGCCGTTAAGTGCCTGGAAAAAAGGCTGTCCCAAAATATCCCACTGAAGTTTCAAAGCTGAATCATAATGATATTGTAAGCATGGAAAAAATATATACCATTTTCAATACTTCAGTGATCTAAGTCTGAAAAGGACTTCACAGTCCAGGAAGACAAATGAGATCAGCTGCTCTATACATACAGCCTATCATGCAAAGATGCCTGTCTTCCTCTCGCTGGCTAATGCACCAAGCTCTGATTCATACTTCCATGTATTCAAGCAGGGAAAGTCATTCCAGGCAGCAAGCAATACCAATTAACACTGTCACAGTTAATGAAATGCTTGCTCCACTATTTCCCATTACTCAACTGCAGGACATATGACTAATAAGCCATAAGTAATACAGGTGCAGTACAAAGAAGGTATTCTCTAAACGAGAACCAAATCCCACATGTTCATCACATTAAACGAGGCTCTCCCCCATCCCCCAATACAGACTTTGTGTATTTGGTGAACAAACTTCTACTTATCAGATAAGGCTGCAGCCTATAAAGATGTTCTGCATGTCAACGAGGGAAAAAAAACCAAAACCCTTCCTCACGTCTAAGCAGCCGTCTGCTCCCGGCGAGTTTTTGAGTGCTGTCCAGTCTCCTCCCCCTCTGCCAGTTAAAACCTGTGAACTTCAAAGTGACAAAACGATCTGCTCAGAAAGCCATCTGCATCTGCCCTGCTGACTCAGACTGCAACAGCTCTTACAAATTAGAAAGCAAGAAAAGTGCATCTGATTAGTTCTTTGAAGCAACCTCAAACAGAATTTTTTTCCCGCATTAATTAAACCCCAAACACAGTTTGCGCTTCTAAAAGTCGGTTAACGTTGCCTGTCTCCACAACATTACTAATTGTCTCAAGCGGACAGAAGAGATAAGACATCATTTTACTTTTTCTCCTGTCATCTCCAGTAAATTATGTAAGCTTTGTCCTAAAACGCAGACCTGCAAAGACCTCTTTAATACGAGATCTAACAACGTATCGCCCATTCCACTCTATTCAACAATTCCCTGAATGTAACAGGATTAAGTGGGATTTTTAAAATATTACACTCTCTTTGGATGAGTGGAAGTTTTTAACACAAAAGTCAAGCGTTACAAGGTAACACAAACATTTCTTGCTGCTTCATCAGGAGACTGCTCTGCCACGAAGCAGTGAGATGGACCCATCAACTGACCATCTCCGTCCCCTCCCTCATGCTGGTTCCCAAATGTGTTTGGGAGTTTGCTGGAGCAGAGGTGAGCTGGGTCTTCACAGTACCATTTTCCTGGGGTCCCAACTTTGGGGATGCTATTGCATGTTTATTAATAGTAACAGCTATTTTTCTGAACGAAACTACATAGGTCATTTCTGGCCTATGCTCCTATTATTCCACACACACCCTTATTTGTCCAGCTCTTTACTAGGGATCGGATTCTTTAGCAAAAGCAAACCTCAGTAAAAAGGATGTGGCAGCAATTGAGAATTACTATTCTTAATCAATGCCTGATAATTTAAGCAGCTTCTCAGATGCAGTTCAACATTTTTGGCAAATTTTTGAAACTGTGCTATTATTTCATAGGTCTGTAAGTTAAAACAATGAAAGATCTGTCAAATGTGTTTTTAATTGACAGCTGAACGGAACATCTGCAATACAACATATGTGCTTTCAGCATTCACATCACTAAGTGCTGCCAGAAACAAAACTACATATCTAATCAAAGCAGATAATTAAAAACTGACATAAATCATTTGGGTTTCAAGACTCCCAGGAACAGACGAGTAAACAGGCCTCTCTGAGAGTCTTCAAAGCCACTTTTAGTCTCCCAAATCAAAAATGATAAAAAAATCATTTGCAGTTGAACACTATCATTCCTCACACAGCAAACTCAAGTTACAACACATACTACTTATCTTAATTAACTTCATAAATTATCTGATTTTTGCATGATTTACTGAACCCACAAATTTACTCTCAGGAAGAGCATGTTAGGAAGAGTATTTTCTTGCATATTTCTGAGCAAGGTTTTCTTTTTACAAGTAGGCTTATTTACTGCAATGAAATTTAAGCTCCTTTTCCCCTCCCATTTCTATGGAAGTCTCCCTAGCTAAAGTGCACAGTTGTTGGAAGTGGCAACAGTTGACGTTTGGTAATCTTCGTTAAATGAGTTAATAAGGCTTTCACTAAAAAGAATTAAGATTGCCACCACAAAGAATGGAAATGATAGAGCTGTCAATAAATAACGCTGAAAAAGCGGAAGTGCTAAAAAATATTTCTGTTCTCTCTTTGGGAAAAAGCCAGATGCTGCATTCAGATCGGACAATAATGATGTTGAAATACTTTCCATTCCAGTAACTAAGGAGGATGTTAAAACAACTGCTACTCAACTCAAACAATATTAAGTTGCCAGGTCTGGGTAACTTATATGCAAGTGTTTTAAAAGACCCAACTAAGGAGATATCCAGATGGTTAATGTTTATTATCCATCAATTTCAGAGCCGCAGGGGAAGCCCCAGGTGACTGGAAGAATGCTAATATTATGTCAATATTTTAAAAGGGTAAACAGAATGACCCAGATACGCCTGGCAGTGTTTTATAAACCTGGGCAAAATACTGGAAGGACTTGAAAGATGAGCAGAATCATAAATAATGACAGTTGACGCAGTTAATGGCAATCAACAATGGCTCTAAACAGTCTCTTAAATGAGACTGCAGTGTACCAAACATCTCCGTAAGGATTTGACTCGGTGCAGGATGATATTCCCAGGGAGAAGCAAGAAGGCTGCAGATCAGTACGGTGTGCACACACACAAATTGGTCCAAACTCGCTGACAGATCTCAGAAATCTAACTTAAATTTTAATCAAGCAAGTGTATTAGTTCTTGCTCCCCCCTTTTTTTAACCATCACTTACCATTCAACATTGTTAACAATGACGTGGAAGAAAACAAAACCTGTTAACTGATAAAGCAGTAGATGGCAAAGATCAAAGAAGAGTTACATAATCAGAAGGACGCAGCATTGTTAAAGAATAATTTTAATTGCTTCGCTACCCGGCAGGAACAGACAATATGTCTTGCAATACCGACACACTTCAGGCCGCGCTTCCAAGAACGGAGACTGCAGGCAGCTCTGCGTCTCGGCATGGACCGAAGCAGGTTGCTGCCTAGGCCAGCGGGCCGCAGAGAGCAGCAGAACTGCTCTGCCACGGGATGCCTATCGCCAGATGCCTCTTTTAGGGGTATTTTTTCTTAAAAGTGGTGGGGGCAATGCAGGGCATGCTTCCCAGACCTGCCATTCCCCCTCCCAGGACTTTTTGCTGAGCTGGTGGGGGGAGCAGGATTTTGCTGGTCCCCAGGTGTGAGCTTCCAGGGCGACACCGTCATTAAAAGTGCAAAGTGCAGTCCTTGGCGAAAGAGGGACAAGCCATGTTCAGCCGCAGGATGGTGCTCTTCCACATTTCAGGTGCTCAGACCTCAAGACAGATTTCGAAAATCTGCATACAGTTCAGAGAAATCACAAAAAAAAAAAAAAAAAAAAAAGAGAGAAAATATGTCAATACTGAAAACTTAAGGAGCCCCATCAATTTAAGTTTATTAAAGAGAAGATTAAAGTTAACCTTTAAGGCCCCCCCATATGGGGAACAAACTCCAGTTGTGAAAGAACTAGTCAAAAAGACGCCTTCATCAAAGTAATTTCTGATATGCCTTCACCGAGATAAAAAGGCGTACAGGATTAAATCAGTCTCAAAAATTAAGAGACGCCTCTCTCAAAATACCTGCGTATTTCACTTCATGTGGTTGTTTACATCATTTTATCAACTTCTTGGAGAACACGCTTTAAAAAGTACTAACTTGGAATCTGTAACTTAGAACTAAATCATCAAAAAAGCTGTAAGTCAGCAGAAGGAGGCAGAGAGACAGGCAGGGAAATCCTACGCCGATGCTCGTCTCATTTGAATATGACTGGTCGCGGTGTGTTGCTAGTGCCGTGATTTTGAAATCAGCAATGGTGGTAGAGGTGTAATTCCCATCTCATTTACACTGCTATTATTACGTGAATTCTAGGTACATTCGGGATTAAACTTTCTGAGAACACTCCCCTGAGAAAGGCGCTTTTTTTGTTGTTGTTTGAGTTCAGCAATGACTCAGAGCGCGTAGCAGCCAGGTGACGTGGGCACGCTCGCCAGCGCATCCAGCTGCAGCCCTTCGCCACCGGCGCAGGCCCGTCACAGCCCCAGCTCTGACTCGTTTA
This sequence comes from Dromaius novaehollandiae, assembly GCF_036370855.1. NCBI lineage: Eukaryota > Metazoa > Chordata > Aves > Casuariiformes > Dromaiidae > Dromaius > Dromaius novaehollandiae. Next base: position 2,749,299 of record NC_088122.1, on the reverse strand, counting down.
TTAGCCTGTGCAGTCTTGACTACGATCCCTGAAAAAGTTTCTTTTGATGTAGAAATAACAACAGAGATCAGCAGCAACACCTAGAAAAAAAAAATCAACTTTGCCATACAAAAATGGTAGAGCCTGTGTTTACTCTGGCTGGAAGACAAATCGCACAGCACTTAGTACTCCTCTACACGCAGCAGATTTGCAAATACTTCCTAATCTCTTGTTCTTCACGTATATACGCCAGCGGCATCACTGCCGATCTACACTGCTGTAAGCCGGACCAGTGCCAGGGGCTTGATTTTAGATATTTCAAATAGAAGTTGCATGGAGCAAAGAGATAGAAAACATCAGCGCAGTGACCACGGGCCACGGGGAAGATCAGGGCACGGTTGTACTCAGCTTGCACCAGTGACTCACAGCACAAATACATGCTCACATTCGGCTCCCCAGGTTTAATATACTTAGAGTTTTTAGCTTAGCAGCTTTACTTGAAAACAAAAAAGAAACCAAAGGCAGTGAATTTATTATTTCATACACTTGGCTTTCATCCTCACTACCCACTAAACATTTCCCTTATGCAAAGAAAAAAACACAACATAGCTTAGGGGACGGAGCAAATGCAAACAAATGTCCTGCCAGTGCCTACTGGAAGACAGCATATGACCAGAGATTCTCAGCAAAATTTACACTTGCAGTTGTATATCCTAGAAACAAAATATTTTGTTATAGCTGTTGCTGAAACCACAAGAACATAAACTGACACAGACATTCAGGGTGTGTTATCAAGGGAACATTCACATTCATTCTGAATTCATCAGAGTATATTTTCTTGGCTGACTCACAGAGCCATATATACGTATTGTACACTTACTAACATTTTATTAGAGGAAAAGAGTTTACATTGAAAGATTACACAAGTGTGACATTACATAGCTATGAGTCATACATCTTTGTGTACTTCGTTACCATGCATTCAGTGTATTGATTCTGCTCCAGTCACAGAAGTTTGGCTGCTCCTCCTGGCCATCCTGTGAACTTTTAGAATAAAAAGTATAGAAAGTTATACAAGAGATATTCATTATTTTAAAACATGTGCAGCTATTGAAAAGATCATTTGCTCACCCTAGCAACCGTGCTTGCCTGCAACGGCTGCATCCAGCCGCAGTCCTGGGACGGGCTCTCGGTACATGCTCAAAATGCTCCTGAGAACCAGAACCCATCAAGGCCCATCACTCCTTCCCCTCGTGGGGCACCCAAGGCATAAAAGTGAGAGTTGTTCTCCTACGCTCTTCTGATCCTCCACCTCGCTTAGAAATCCTTTTAGAAGTGGCTGCAAAGGAAGTATGGAGGAGGTAAGGGAAAGCACAGCTCTTTCTCTGAACAAGCTCTCAAAGAATCAGTCTCACCTGTGGTAGATCATCATTTTTTCTCGTTTAAGAATTGCCACTTCTGCTCTTTCGTTCTTGGATGACTGCCAACAGCAGTGACTCTCAGAAACACGAGGCTGGGGCACACCAGCAAAAATTGCTGGAGAATAGCGCCTTCAGGCTGGGCAGCTAAGCTAGAGGCAAAAGTGAGCGAGGAGAAGTCTTCTCTACCAAAAATTCAGCCCAGGATTGTAATTTAGCTAAAGCCAAAGGAGATCACAGAAGCTACTTGCATTATTTTTTTCATAATGTCACGGTGAACCGTTGATTTTGGCAAATTTTGTGCAGCAAACGGAAACTCTGCTAGAGACCTGACCTTCCATTAAATGCCAATCTCCAGCATTTTCCTCGCAGGGAGACAGCTCAGGAGTGACATCAAATAACCCTCCAGCAGCGCTGAGGTGGGACCGCGGGACCTGAGGGCGACCACAAAAGGAAGCCTCCAACCCAGGGTCTACCAGCGCGTTTATTCGTGTGTCGGGTGCATCTGCCCCGCTCTCTGCGGCTGTCTCGCCTCCCTCTTTCGGCTCCGTCCATCCCACCCTCCTCTCCGCCAGCTCAAACGCGAGTTTTCCACTCAACGGCCTCCCCGGCGCGAGGTCCCTCGCGGCGTCCCCAAGGGCAGGGATTCCTCAGCAGCCCTCCATGTCACGCAGGGTCCCCCCGTGTCCTCTGGGCCCATCATCTCATGGAGGCCCCTCAGCATCCCCAGGGCTTGGGACAAGGGGCCCCTTTAGTGTCCCCTCATGTCATGGACATAGCAGCACCCCGGGGGAGTGTGTGTGAAGGACTGGCAGGGACCCTTCAGTGTCCCCTCATCACATGGAGGGTCCCTCAGTGTCCCCTCATGTCATGGAGGTCCCAGTATCCCATGGGGGGGAGCAGGGATCCCTCAATGTCCCCTCACGTCCCGGAGGTCCCAGTGTCCCTTGGGGAGAGCAGGGACCCCTCAGTGTCCCCTCACGTCCCGGAGGTCCCAGTGTCCCTTGGGGGTGGCAGGGACCCTTCAGTGTCCCCTCATGTCACGGAGGTCCCAGTGTCCCTTGGGGGTGGCAGGGACCCCTCAGTGTCCCCTCACGTCCTGGAGGTCCCAGTGTCCCATGGGGGTGGCAGGGACCCCTCAGTGTCCCCTCACGTCCCGGAGGTCCCAGTGTCCCATGGGGGTGGCAGGGACCCCTCAGTGTCCCCTCACGTCCTGGAGGTCCCAGTGTCCCATGGGGAGAGCAGGGACCCCTCAGTGTCCCCTCACGTCCCGGAGGTCCCAGTGTCCCTTGGGGGTGGCAGGGACCCCTCAGTGTCCCCTCACGTCCCGGAGGTCCCAGTGTCCCATGGGGGTGGCAGGGACCCCTCAGTGTCCCCTCATCACATGGAGGGTCCCTCAGTGTCCCCTCACGTCCTGGAGGTCCCAGTGTCCCTTGGGGAGAGCAGGGACCCCTCAATGTCCCCTCACGTCCCGGAGGTCCCAGTGTCCCTTGGGGAGAGCAGGGACCCCTCAGTGTCCCCTCACGTCCCGGAGGTCCCAGTGTCCCATGGGGGTGGCAGGGACCCCTCAATGTCCCCTCACGTCCCGGAGGTCCCAGTGTCCCATGGGGAGAGCAGGGACCCCTCAGTGTCCCCTCACGTCACGGAGGTCCCAGTGTCCCTTGGGGGTGGCAGGGACCCCTCAGTGTCCCCTCACGTCCCGGCGGTCCCTCAGCGCCCCGCAGGGGCAGGACCCCCCCGGCGGCGGCTCGCGGCCTCCCCTGGCCCCGCGCTGAGGCGAAGCGAGGCGGCCGCGGCGGCTGGGCCCAGTCCGGCCCGGCCCGGCCCGGCCGCGCTCCGCTCCGCCCCGCTCGGGCTGGGGGCCGCCGCCGCCGCGTCCTTTTATACCGGGGCTAAATTTAGGCTGCGCCCGAGCCGCTGCCTCCCGCCCGCCCCGTCCGGGACGCGTTTCCTCCGCTCCCTGCAATTGGCTTGAGGGCGCCCGCGCCCGCGTTATAAGCCGCGGAGGGCGGCTCGCCGCGCCGCGCCGTCCCGTCCCGTCCCGTCCCGCCCGGCCGCACCATGGCGCTCAGCGACACCATCCTGCCCTCCTTCGCCACCTTCGCCAGCCCCTGCCGCGAGAAAGCGCTGCACGAAGTGAGTCCGGGCCTCCCCCCCCCCCCCCAGCACGCCCCCCGGGCCGCGCTGAGGCCGGCGCGGCTCAGCGCACTGGTGGGCGGCGGGCGCCGCGTCCCCCCGCTGCCCCGTCCCACACGCAGCCTTTCCCCGAGCGGCTCTAACCCTCTCCGCTTTTCTCTCCTCCCCAGAGGTGGAAGTGCGAGCAGGAGGCCAAAGCCCCCGCCGGCGCCTGGGGCGGCCTCTCGCCCCGCAAAGAGGACGAAGATCTCAACACCGTGCTGGATTTTATCCTTTCCATGGGCAGCGACGGCTACGGGCAGGGCGCCGGCGGCGGCGACTATCCCGCCGCCCCCGGGGACAGCGGCGGCTTTTACCAGGGCAACCCGTCGCCGGGATGCTACAGCGCCCTGGAGCAGGGCAGCCCCCCGCCCTACGGCGCCGGCATGGTGCCGGAGATGATGAGGTCCGAGATGGACTCCAGCTTCTGCCCGCCCGGCAGCGTCCACGGGCGCTTCTTCGTGGCGCCCAGCTTCGGGGGCCCGCAGTTCGTCGAGAACATTAAGCCCGAGCCCGACATGGACAGTTACGGGCCGGTGCTGGGTCTGGTGCCCCAGGCGTGCCCCAAGATCAAGCAGGAGGGCAACGCGACCTGCATGCTGGCCTACGAGCAGCCGCGGGTGGCCAGCTCCCCCCAGATCCCCGGGGCCGAGACGCCGCCGCTGAGCCCCGACGACCTCATGGTGAACGACTGCCACGCGCCCATGATGTGCCCCTCGTCCGTGCCCTTCCCGCCGAGCTACCACCCGCCCTCCGGCTTCCACCACCCGCAGCCCCATCTCCAGTACCAGAGCACCTCCCAGTTCGGCCTGTTCGAGGACAGCCTGCCCCTGCAGCCCTCCGCGCCCCGCGGCGTCCTCACCCCTCCCTCGTCCCCTCTGGAGCTGCTGGACTCCAAGCCGAAGAGAGGACGGCGCTCCTGGCCCCGCAAGAGAACGGCCACCCACACGTGCACCTACGCGGGCTGCGGCAAGACCTACACCAAGAGCTCGCACCTGAAGGCCCACCTCCGCACGCACACAGGTAAGCGCGGCCGGGCGCTTCCAGCGGGGCCGGCGCCGCGGCCCGTCGCGCGAAACGGCTTCCCGGCCGAACGCAGCCTGAGCTTTAACCCTCTAGTGCCCCTAAGCTGCGGGAGCAAACCTGGTTGAGATATCACCGGTGTTGAGCGCTGTCGCGTCCAAGCGTCCTCCTGCGCGGAGAGATGGGTGATGGCTTTTTAAGGGCTCATAGCTGCCCCCTTTTTCAGGGACTCTCCCTCTGCTAGGGGACAGCGAGAGGACGGCTAGCGTGGGCTCGCCGGGCTCCACAGACCCTCTTGCGAAGGGGCTGGGGAGTGAAGCGGAGGAGCGTGCGGAGCTCGGGGTGGGAAGGCGCCTGGCGTGCGTGGGAGCGCGGCGCTGACCCGTCCCGCTGTGCTCTCTCCGCAGGCGAGAAGCCCTACCACTGCAACTGGGAAGGCTGCGGCTGGAAGTTCGCCCGCTCCGACGAGCTCACCCGCCACTATCGCAAGCACACCGGCCACCGGCCCTTCCAGTGCCACCTCTGCGACCGGGCCTTCTCCAGGTCGGACCACCTGGCCTTGCACATGAAGCGGCACATGTAGCCCTCGAGGCTCTCCCCTGCCCACAGCGGACAGTGTATTTCAGTGCTCAGGTGCAGAACCGTTCCGAAGCCTGTAGCTGGTACTACGTAGGGAGGCACCGACGCTCGCGCCGTGGAAGCGGAGGAGGATTTGACACGAGGAGACTTAGCCAGGCATCTCCTGAAGACGAGTCGATGGGACTGTATCCGTGTGCCCGCCCAGCCGTTGGGGGGGACAGGGTTATTTATACAGCTTCAGTGAAGGGGAAAACTCCATAAGACTCCATACAGATTGTACAGAAGAAGCTGTAAATACTGATTTTTTTTTATTATTATTTTTATTTTTTTCCCCCCGGTTCTGACTGCCCGGTCCTAAGCTTTACGAGACAATGTTTGTATGGAAACTGCCTGAAGTTGACCCTAGAGGAGATTAAGTGAATGTTACTGTAGCTACCGATGTTATTTTAGATCTCAGTTGAAGGCATGGCTAAGAGAACACTCCTATTGTTAGACTGTTTGTTTCACAGGTGCAATAATATTCTTGTTTGCCATGATCTACACTAGAAGTACAGGGCTTGATGTCTTGTAAGAAAATAACCTATTTTACTGTCTAATTTTTTTATATATTGTAAATAGTTTTATACAATGAGAAATATTGTATATGTAAATAGAAGACAAATGGGTATTTTGCCTATTTCTGTTTTTATAAAAACATAATTTTTCAATGTTTGAAAACATTTCATCTTTTTAATAAAATAAGTTTTTAATTGCTGTGATTTTTATTCTCCTTTTGAGATCTTCCTGTTACTTTTTCCCTGATGGCTGGACCAACCACCACCTGGGTATGTTTTAAATTACCAACAATTGTAAGAAGACGCTTAAAAATCTGAGCTATGTTTTTTTCTAAAATAGATAACAAAGTACGTAATTCATTCTCGGTGGTAAACAAGATACAAGAGAGTGTTTTATCAAAAAATCAAATAGGAGAGTAGATCACAGTCAAAATATACTTCCTAAAAATGGTTAAGTAAGCAACACTGTAATTTCAGTCTCATTTCTAGTTTATGCTAGACTATTTTAATAGCATCCTTAATGTTTTCCAGATGCAGTTATAGTTTTGCCAGCAGTGTGTGGGTTTTTACTATAAATTTAAACACTGCATTTTTGTAATTACGGAGGCTTATTTTAAGGCATCCTTGTACATAAATTATCCTTGCTCTCAAGAGCTCAGTGCAAAATTCCACTAGAACAGTAGTGGAATTTAAACATAAATTCACAACACAGTTTAAAATACCTTCATAACTTATTCCTAAAACATAAATTTGCTTAAGAGGTTTGAATCATATCTAGATTTCAGGAGCTAATAAAGATATTTAGATATTTTGGAGGAAAACAAGGTAGCCAGTGAGCCTGTTTCTGAAACTCATTTGAAACAAAGCGGATACTGCAATAGCAGCAAGTAACTGCAGCAAGTCAAATAGAGCCCCTGAAAGTTTTTCCACAGCTCTGAGTGAGATCGTAAGTCTGAGTTTATCTCTGCAATTAGTCTGAAACTATAACGAGGATCCTCTGCTTTTACAGCAGCGGTTTAGCAGCGAGGCGTGCTACTCCTCAAACAAAGCCAGAGCTAAGTACGCAGCCCGAGCTTGGTATCAGAGTATTTTTCTTGAGCATCTGGATACTTAGCCCTCGATAATTAGAACTTCAAACAAGATTGTGACATTTTTCTGCCTCTGCGAGTTAGACTTCACGAGAATGAAATCAACAGGAATACATTCAAACGAACGACAAATATAGCTACTCTTCTGTGAAAGCAAAGTCTGCAGTTGTTCATGTGGAACAGATGTATTTTGGGCTCCTAATCATTGACATGGAAGAATGAGTTCCACATTTCACTTTTATAGCGCTTTCAAAGTGAAATATAAGGGAGATTTAGCATTTCTTCATTAAAAACAAAACTCATTTATTTGCTAGAAAAAAACATTGCACAATATAATTCCAGAAAGTGAGGATGACTTAAAGATGTGCTAAAATTAGCACACGCGTTGTTGCAACAGTTCTAGGTATTTCCTTCTCTTTCCCCATCGCTGAAGATTTTCATATTTCAGCAAGCCCTTTGGTGTTGAGCGCCTGAAGAGCACGGTTTGGAAATTAAGTCTTACACTTACCTTTGAACTGGCTTTGCCTCCTCCTGTCTGATGATTCGAAAGTGTTTTTAGCCGTGCCCCGGTGTCAGTGCTGCAGCGAGACACCATTCCCTTGGGTGACGTACTTAAGGGAGACCCGGAGGTGTGACACCTCCTCGCACCGGGTACCGCCACCCCTGGGCGCACGGTCCCACGCCTGGGAAGCGCCAGGAGCAGATGCTTGGAGCATCAGGACTTGTCCTGCTCGCCTCTTCCCACCTGGCCTCCATCAGAGGAGGGGACCGGGCTTGGTGGACCATCGGTCTGGCCACTTGCATGTTCTCCCAAATTCCCCGGGGGAAACACCGCCTTGGTGCAGCAGTGCGACCTCCGCACCGTGCCTGCACGCGGAGAGAAATCGCACTGCAGCCACCAAGCCCCGACCCGACCCACGTGGCTGCTCCGCGGCACCCCCGCCACAGCGTGCACCGCTCGTGCCCACGCGCGTGCCCGAAATTCCCTCTGCTCCGGCAGCCAGGTGAGCCGCACCGCTCGCAGCCTGCGCCCGGCGCTCGCCTTCGCTGGAAGCGATGCAGATAAGACACAGGTTATCTGCCCGCCACGACGCACCCAAACAGCACCCGAATCGCGATGAACGGTGCTGACACCACCTATTAGCACTGCTCACCATGTCAAAGGAGCAGGTCGTGTCTGCCGAGCAGTTATATTTGTTGCAACTCAACTGAAAATAGGACAAAGTCGTCCTTTTATATCTGTGTGTGCATATATATATATATATATATGCATGCATATACATGTAAAATAAAGGCCTCCGAAAACTGTGTGTGCAGAGAATAGAGGGGAAACACTAATAATAAAAGCCCGTGCCCGTTTTCATTTAATTGTTGGAGGTACAGCACATATGATAACTTCTGTGTGGTCTTCACAGGAAGCTGCAGGTCCTGAATCGCTAGATGATGGCGTGGCAGAAAGAAAGAGCTGCTGAGCTCATTCTTCTCCCGCTCTGTTGTGACTAATTGTCAACTCCCCCCCGTTTTTAATTATAGGACATCCAAAGCTGTGCCGATGTGATCCCACTACTCTCCCAGGTCTCCCCTTGGCTGGCAGGAAACCTCTTACTCGACATCTTCTAGTAACAGGACAGCAGGGCTGAAGGTTTTAAGTGATTTTGCTCTAATTTACATGAAAATCCCAATACCTCTTCCCACAAGCAGGGAAGAGCTGCCTGCTGCGGCCTCCCTCGCGGGCGGCGGGTATCCTGGATCTGTTTTCCACGTACCCCCCAAAAAGTATCTTAGTCGAACCCGATAGGAGGAAACATCGAGTCCGTTGTAAACAAGATTTTCACACATATTCTTATAAGATACCGCAGCGATGGGCTCACTGCACTTGCAAGATAGATTGCCAGATTAGATAGAGCAGCTCAGCGCAGAAGCGAAGAAATCCAGCCCCGGGCTCCCGCTGAAAGCTGCAGCAGACGCCGCCGAGCTCGAGCCCCTTCCCGCGCAGGCGCCGTGTAAAGCCGGCTTATTCCCCGCCGGATTTCAGAGCGCGGCATTTTGCTGTGCCAAAAAAGGCTTTTTTCTCCCCTAAAGCAGCAGCGGGGCGCGGGACCCCTCCAGCTCGTTCGCGGCAGCCGTGGGAATTTGCTTCGCAGCAAGGGGCAGCTCGTGGCGGCTTCAGTTTCGGCCCTGGCTCCCCGCGAGCGAGGACGGGGCTGGGGCCGGGGCGGCTGTGGCACACGTGAGCCCTCGGTTACGCTGAGCCATTTGCAAAGGGCTTGGAAACATTTGCTCCCTCCACGCGTTGGTCCTCCGTCCACAAGAAGAGCCAAAAAAAGTTTGTCCCTTCTTCAAATTATAGGATCGTGCGGCTCTGTGGTTTTCTGTGGTCGAAGCTCTGTGGTTTCCAGAGCTATTTTGTGCACCTATAACAGAGAGTGGCTGTTAGGCTTTTCTTAAATTTAATTTTCTAAGCCCGAATCCCAAGCGCCAGCAATTTCTTTGCTATATTTAAGTAAAACAACTACAACAAAGTCATGGAGCCATCGCTACGGTAACACGTGTGTGCGGAGGGACCAACAAAAGGCAAATTCAACCCGACCCCCCTGGAATTTAAGAGGGAGAAAAAAATAATCACCTGCCCTAGCAGCCAGCACGCGCGGTAGCCCCAACAAACCGTGAATTCCCAAGGTGTCCTTGAGGCCTCGGGGCTGCGAAGAGCCTCTGCCCAGAGCTCTGCTAATCTCGAAGCTCACCGAGGAGACAGGGATTTATCCTGAACTCGTTAGGCAGAAAAGACGCTTGATTTAATCTTCTGAGGTCTATGTTTTCAGCCACAATTATTTGATCTTACAATATTTTATGTAGACACAAAAATGAGTCACAGGCACTGCTTTACAGGAGGGAGATGTTTTAGCTTTGCAAATACCACCTTACTGAGCACAAGGAGAGCTGCAGCAACACGGGTTTTGTTTACTCTGTAAATATATTTAGTGTTTCTTACCTGCTTCTTTACCTGCTTCAAATAAAATTCCCTCCGGTAAAGCAAAAGTATTCTTCCCTCCTTTGTAGCAAGCATAAATCCAGCAACACAGAAACCACTCATGAACGTACCTGTTGCAGGCTTATAATACGGTATATTATAATTATAGATACGGTGTCCCTTTAAATCAGTTTGACTTTGGTTTTTTGCACTTCTTATAGTTCAGGGCATTCCTGGAGGTCTGAGCTATCATTAAGTCATCAGGAAACATCTGGGATATCACGCTGGACATCCCCTGCGACACTCAGTGCATTAGGACAGAAGCTACCGAGCCTGGGGCTAAACACAAACCAAAACACACAGAAAAAATCCCCAAATGCTGATGACTACTTCTTTTACAGCCCACGGGCGATGACAGCGCAAGTGGTTTTGACATCATGGTTTTATATCACACAGCAAAGGGCGTTACGGGAACACGCTGATAGCAAAGGCTCCGGCGCCTGTAAGAGACGCTGTATCAGCAGCAAAGTTTTAATTGCGGTCATTAAATTAAAAAGTGCTCATGCTCCCTTTTCCAGGAGAACAGCACCTAGAACCAGGCAAGAGGTAGGAGATGTTCACGACCACGGGGCCTCCGGGATCCGGCAGGGACCAATGCAGCTATTGGGTTTGCGACACGCTCTAACAAAACCCTGGCTGCCAAATGTCGGCGCACTAAAAACATTGCCGGAGAGCCGCTTCCAGATAGACCTGCCCCGGCGAGCTGCCGTGACGCGCTGCCGTGCGCAAAAGCCGAGCAAATAAAACAAGCGCACGGGAGAATAATGAGTCCAAGCGAGTAAAGCAGGATCGCGTGATAGCGAGGTGTGTTTTTGCACCAGGCCGACAGGGTTTGTCCTCGGGGAGCTCTTGGACCTCTCCGTGCCGGCTGCCCAAATGCGGCGCGGGCTCTGCTGCGTGCTCACCGCACACCAAACGCAGCCGGCCGGGAGGAGGGGAAGGGGCAGGACGGAAGGGAAAACGGCACGGAGAAGCCAAAAGAAAAGAAAAAAAAAATCTCACCCCAGAGAATAATAAAGCAGCTCTTCTAAGCGAGCGCCGCAAATCTGACAGTTTGCGAAATCAGGGACAAAAAGGTGAAAGAACGATTGCCGAAGTCTCAGAGCTCCAAAAAGTAACTTTTCATTTATTATATTAAACAATAACATTTCTCTTATTAAACAATAAACACATGAGATGGGTTAAAATTAAAATACCTTTCTTTCAATTTGTTACGATATCTGAAAGATAAATATAACTACAATAATGTACATATTTGGAGATATTAGTCAAATTCAGGTCAACATTGCAGCTTCCACTTTACGTTTCCACCTTTTTAAGGTCAGACTAAGGAAAGTCATATTAAAAGGGACACTGAGAAACGCCCTGTATCACTGTAACAGCAGAAGGAACCATGTTCACTACGAGTTTTCCTCTTAAAGTTAAAATTAAAGGGGAAGGCAGAAGTTGGAAAAACGAAAATCCCACTTTATAACAAATTAGCCTTTATTTATAAAACTTTCAAGTAAAAAGAGCAGTATATCAACTGATAAAACAAATGTGTCAATGAATAATAAAGAGTTAACATATTTACTCTAAAAATAAATTCTCTATGATTCCATCGTACTCCAAGCAAAACTCCTGGCTAGGGAAAAGGACGTTTGTTGTGACGTCTGCACAGGGATGCAAGTGTTGACACACAACAAAAAAACCTAACTATTACACCGGCAAAGGTATTTGAACTAGATCGTTATTAGCACAGATCAAATCAGTCTAACCAAATTCATTCTCCGCATTAGGATTAAGCAGAAATGAAATTCCTGAGAGGGAGGAATAAAACACGGAACGCAGAAATCCAGCCCTGGCCCGGGGGACCACGACGATGCTATTTGGACCAAAATTCCTTGGGTCCTAACGCCCAAACACCCTCCTCAACGGAGAAAGGTGAAAGACGACACAGTAACCCCCAAAGGATTGCAAGAAGAACCCAAGAAAAGTGCGTCATCTTTTAGCATAAAATGACAAAATAATTTCTACAAAATTTCTGACGACAGATTTCACAGACAGGAATTAAAAGCAAAGCTACGCACTGTCAGACACAGCCTGGACCTTCCTACGCTTTGAGAGCGCGTTACATGGAACAAAACACAGCAGGATCCTCAGAGGGCAGAGGCTTCGTACGGAAAAGCTTGCCAGTATAAAAATATTTCATACAGCAGTATTATAGAAGTACTACTTTTATGAGCATCTGTTTTTATTGCAGAATGACTGGTATGCTTTACAACAAGGGTATTTTGAGCATAACTTCAGGAAACCACTTGAGGCGAATGTGAGCATACGGGCCTATAACGGAATATGCAAGTAATCCGATACCTGTGTCCTACACGCCGAGTTTGCATGCAGAGGTTCAATGTGAAAAATCGCCCGTCTTTCCTGCTTTAACTGTTGTGCCTCGGTGCTGTGTGCAATTCATGGTTTTCCATGAGTCATTCTAGCAGTGACTGTACTCTGTATAAAATACACATGTGCCACTATAAAAGTCCACTAAACTCTCCTGTGATTGCTCAGTGTACCACAGAGTCTAATAATTTATCCAGGTAAAAAGTCAAAGCACCTCTGCTCTTTCCTCAAAGCCAAGAATGCAAGGCATAGGCATTCCTGCTGAAGCAAAAGCTTAGGTGGGAATGGAGGAAAAACAGAGCTGAAACCCAGATGACAATTATATGCAACCTATGTAACTGGAATGAGGCAAGAAAAATATGTTTTCCACCTCAGTGTGCGCCTGTTGTGTGTGGAGGGGAGGGAATAGCTCTTTAAAAATAACTTTTAAAAAGGGGGGAAAAAAAGATAAAAGAGAACTGAACCTACAAGCAGGCCTAAGAGAGAAATCATTGCCTCAGCCTGAGAAAAAGAAAAGATGACATCACACGACCAACACACGCGAGAAGATCAGAAATTGAGCCGACATTTCAAAAAGACACTTTAAAAACTCAACACAATGTGAAATCATATCCAGCAGAGATGATACCTACTTTCTGCCAGGTTTCTCTCTTACCCTTGGCACAACTAGTGAACACAGTTTTTCATGCCAATGAAAGTATTCTTGAAAAACAATTTATTAGAAGTAGTAATTTCTCCTTTTTTCTTTCACCAGAACTTTGAAATTATAAGAGCCATGATCTAAATTCCATTTCTGTATAGATTCCATTTCTGTATCCATCTCTGTATAGAGAATACATACATACACACAAACTTTAATATATAGAATATATATGAATATTCTACATACTCATTGTATATACACATTTTATGTACAGTAGAAGTAACTATATACTAGACATAGTATGTGGACATATATAGTATATACACACACTATTATTACATTATACAATACGCTATATATATATATATACACACACATACACACAAATAATATGAATCTTATAATATACACTGTATATGCATTGTGTATACTCACATTTTATATATCTTGCATTGTACATATTTATCTGCCCAAATAGCAACAGGCCTATTTGTGCTTTAAATTTCACTGTTCTGGAGGAAGAATAAGATCAACATCTTGCAATAAAGGCTTGTCTTAGAAAAGCAAGTACAGGTATTATACAAAACACTAAGTTACATGCATAAGGGAAGAATGAGGGCAAATGTCCTTTTTCATGGAAAACCTGTGTTAAATATGATGGGGAGAAATCACAGCTGTACTGCAGTGTCTAAAATTTTGATTCAAAAGTGTTTCAGTAAACCTAGGATTACTAATGCTAATACACTGTGCACAGAGGACATGTTCTGTACTCGTTAATTTGCTTGATCTTCTGTTACTGTCCAAGCAAATACGGAGAACAAGTCCGTAAGGAAACAGGAAAGCGAGCAATTAGTTCTAATGTTATGTGGAATGCTAAATTAATTCACATTTCTGGCTGCCCGCTGCACCTCTTGAAAACATCAGCTCATTGCCTCGGAAGCATTATAAATTACACTATTTCAGAGAACTGACAAGCAGAAAGTCTTGTCATGGTGCCTACCTTGGAAAAATGAATCAAGCTATTTAACTTATCCACCTGTCCCACTGGAGTGACACTGTCCAAGCAGTAGTCCGAAAGTGGCTTTCCTTTATAAAATGGCACTACATATGAATGGTGTTTTATTATAGCAGAAGAGACACCACAAAGACTCAGGCCCAAATGAAAATGGAGAATTTTGCACAATTTTGAAAATCACTCTTTCACAGCAGAAGGTTTGACTCATGTTAGCTATATATAGGCCAAATTTGCTTTCAATGGCCTGGAGTCCAGTAGATCAACAGAAAAGAGAATTTGTTGATATTTTTGAACTCAGGTTTGATCATTTAACCTAACAGATTTTAGAGGAAAATTATTACAATGGGAAGGGACATCAAGTCAAGTTCTGCACAATTAGAAATATCTCCTACTGCATTCACAAGAGGTCATTAAAATATGCTACTGGAGATCATCACATGGTTCTTTTCATACCAGAATGTCTATTCCTCTCTTCTGAGGCAAATTAAAGATTCACAGTATTTGTAGTACCGTTACCACAGGAGAGACACAGCAACTGCAGAATTGTGACTCCTGAAAATATATTTTGAGATATGGATTTTCAGTTTTGTCAAATCTATTGCCCCCTATGTAAATGGATGGACGCGTGTATCTGCGTGCGTGCACGCATACACCCAGACACACTCACTGATGTATTTACTCACAAAAGCTGGGGACAGCAAATGTTATGTTTTAGCTGCATTTCAGAATTGAAAACTGCTAATTAGATTAAAATAATCTAATCTGATCCTTGCCTCTGCGTAAGGAAAGCCTCCGGAGTAAGGCAATTGGAACAGGACAGAGACAGACTGTTTTCATTCAATAAACAGGCACTATCACTGTATCATTAGAAATAAAAATAAGGAAACAAGGGCGTAAGAAATGTAAATGCATTAAAGATGATGAAGAAATACCACATTTTCCAAAAAATAGAGAAAATTTTACAAGATCAGGGCTGCACCAGTAAAAACACAGAATGTTAAGTACCCAGTCTGTATTCCTACAGAACCAAGGATAGCAAAGCAGATATATATTAAGGATAGTTTGAAAATTTTGCGCTAGGTGTCTACTTAGACATAAAAGTCCAAGGCAAAGACAACTGAAGTGTTAGAATTCCTGTAATTACCAAGAAAGGCATTTTTAGTAAGTAATTCAGTAGATAATTCACAAACTTATCATAACGACTTATTTTAGATATGACACGTAAAATGTATTCTGCATTATCTTTACCAAGGGAATATGTTGAGTTCTACAGATGTATTTAAAACCTGTTCCTATTTGGACTTAGTACTGCAACCTGCCTTTTAAAGCTAATCCAGTCTACCAGTACTTCTATAACTTACGCATGAACATGTATTTGGCAAATAAAATCTGTTTCAACTTGGTCATATTTCAGCTAAACTATTTTTGATCTGTATCCCCATAATATAAGACCAGTGGAATTAAAGAAACAGAGGTAGAGACAGTCTCACACAGTCAGTTGGATAATACAAATAATATGATCTATTTTCTGGTGCTTGGAGTAAAAGAGGGTAAAATAAGTTGCAGGGAGAAGCACAGCTCAAACTTAGTAAGTTTTCAGTTGTTTGATCTTACATTAAAGAAGAACTCAAACTTTTATCACAGTCCTGTAATCATATTTGCTTATAAGATAAAGCATGATTTTATCTAATGATTTAATTGCCAAAGTCATCATTTGTCCAATTTACTACAACCAGGTTAACTCCCTCTTTTACAACATCACATATAATTATTAAAACTCAATGCAAATAAATGTTTAAATAAGAACTACTCATTCATAGAGGCTTCAAATTCAAAGTATTTTATAGAGTTCTCTGTGTTTGTATTCATCAAATATAAATTGACAGATTCTTCTGTAAGAGCTGCATCTCCTTGATAAAAAGGGAACACCTAATAATGAATTTGTGCTGAAGAGTTTGACACAGATGGATCTGTACTCATTAGCCTACCATGAATAATTCAATTAATGTAATAAGTGAAAGCTAATTCTAGAAATATTGTCTTTTTATGACATTTTCTTTTAATTGCATACTGCAGCCTCAAAAAACAATGTAATTTGGGTAATAAAAAGCCAGATTCACAAGTTGCAGTTTACTGTATGCAACATTGTCTTCAAGATAAAGAAATTTTGCTTTCAATATCTTAGGATCATACGTTAAATTTCTTATAAGCAGTAAATTTTACCTAGAACATATAATACATCTTATACAGTGTTTCCCGTATATTATGCACTTGAGAAGCCACACAGAGCCCAGCTTGATATAACCAGCCCGTCTTGCTTAGAGTTGAAGGTGACTAGAATTATTTTCACAACATAAAACAAGAATTTAGTACTTTTATAAAAGCCATGTTTAAAGGTTTCACTTGGACAGGGTAGAGCCAAAGAACTTCTATTTAAGAGCTTGGCATATCAGCCTTACTGAGTGCAATAGCCAACTCAAGGTCTTCTTGCTCTTGTCTCCGCAATCGAGCTAGTCTTTCTTGCTCTGTTTTTTCACTCTCACGCTTTGCCCACGCCAGCTGCTGTTCTTCATTTCCAAACTAAAAAATGAAAATGGAAAATGGGTTAATAAATAAATTTACCAGAAAAGCCAGAAAAAGTATATGAAAAATACAAGAAATCAAACGCATTAAATATACAAATCAAGTACACCAAGCTGCGCGAA
Organism: Dromaius novaehollandiae; assembly: GCF_036370855.1. Classification (NCBI taxonomy): domain Eukaryota; kingdom Metazoa; phylum Chordata; class Aves; order Casuariiformes; family Dromaiidae; genus Dromaius; species Dromaius novaehollandiae. Next base: position 2,732,710 of record NC_088122.1, on the reverse strand, counting down.
GCTAGTTCTTCTGGAATCAAATAAAAATTCGCTGTTTTCCTCACTTCCTCCTTTCACTTATTTCCTTAATTTCCATCTTCCTCCCACCAAAGAACTAACCCTGCTGGGTTGCATGCCCCTGCCTCCACGTCTCCGCAGTCTACGAAAACGGCCAGAGGACTAGAGCCAAACAAAAACTCCATAAACACACAAAAAAAATTTGTTAGTGGTTTGGGAGCATAGCAACCTACATCCACTCTTCAGAAAGCTAAATTTGTTGGCTTTCAGCTGGTAAAACCAACAGCTATTTACTCTTTTGCAACTACACTGCAAAGAGTTTTATTTTAGTATTTCCTGCTAATGGTGAGGGGTTTTACTAATGAATCGGGAGACTGCCAATTTGTGGGAAATTTCACCACCCAGTCAAAAGTGGGGAAAAAAAAAAGGGAAAAAGAAAAAAAAAAAAAAGAAAAAACTCTTTCTGTAATATCCATAGAATACATGCAGTTTTTTTCCGGTAAGAAATAATGCAAGAGAATCCAATTTACTTCAGCAAAAAACACTAAGGAGACATAACACATTTTAACATTCAGCTTATAAACCTGTTTGAGCTTTCCAAAACACATTTAAGTACACGGCAGCAATCAGCAAAACTATTCCAAAATTATATTCCAATATTTTGTACTGCAGTATGCAAAAGTTTGCCTTCTTGAGGTTTTTGCATAAAATGTTATAAAAGTATTTTATAGAAATAACACTAATTTAAATCTATAATAAAATCTGGTACTATCTAATTTTAGCCTTTGGTGAAGGGGATGATGTTAACAGGAGTGTTTGCAGAGCAAATATTTGCATTATAACCCACTTCTAAAATTTGCTTTGTACAACCTTCTTTTTTTGAACGTCGAGGAAAAGGTATTATTTGGGTTTTTTGGAAGGGAAAAATACACGGAACTTATAGTTTTAACTTTCAGTTGAATGCATATTGCAAATATTGGTCTCTGGTCCACAATACAGTAACTTTGAACATAACAAGATATGCCACTCCACTAGATGACATAGCTATACCTTCCCAGACAAGCTTGAAATATTGTACTGAATATTAAGTGCAACTTTAAATAGTAGACCTATGCCTGTCTGAATGTGTATTACACAAAGACCCCCACTCCTGCCTTTTCCACTCTGCGCTGTATCTATAATTCATATTTTCAAATAAATGCATCTGTGTGTATTTCTTTAAACCTGAGGCCAACTCTCACTCAGTTAAATTATGCTCTATCTGTACTTTTCCAGATGCTCACAATTCCTCATTTTATTTCTGTTAATATCTGAAAAAGCAAGAGGATATGATGCATAAAAGGAGGACTACTTTCAAAATTACTTTTCTCCAAACAGTAACTCTGCTGTCATTGCCATAAAAATTGAGATGAGGACCTTTGCATTCAGTGTTGTCGAAATACAGTAAAGGTACCACACATTATATGAAATTTCACTTCTAAAATGAAGAAATCCTACTGTCGTTACTCCTTTAAATAATTTCAGTGAACAGCTGACAGGTAAGATTTAAAAGCTCACTAAGGTTTTGAAAACATGACTTTTTCAAGACACAGTGAAGGCAGACTCAAATGGAAGTAGGACTTCACTTATTCCAAGAATTCAAAAAGAAGATCCTGTAGCTGCGATGGAGAATAACAGTTACTATTTTCGGAAATATAATAAGCTTTAGTTAATCCCTCTGGGATGTCTTTTTTTAAAAACGTTGAGAAAACATATTTACTTATATGGCTTACATCTTAGGTTAAGTCTTCCAAAGCTTAGAGGAGTCCAACTTAAGATTTGTTTATGATATACAAGTTATATTTTTGTGGTTAAAAGGTCTGAGAAGAAAAAAAGAAAAAGGGAAAAAAAGAAAAAGAGAAGTGATTCATAGAAACCAAATCTGGATGTGCCTTATTACAAAGGCTTAGCATAAAGTAAAATTTTCAGGAGCATAACTCTGACCATCAAATAGTGAAATACAGGACAATTCATTGTGGCCCGATTCTTGTGCAGATTACCTATAAAAAGGTCACATAACTAAAATACAAGTCATTTAAAAGAACAACAATTTTTTTTGCATATGCCCAGTTTTCAAGAAGTCTATAAATTTATATCACATATCTGCCATTTCATAAACACTCTCATATATTATCTTTTTTTGTCCAAAAGTACAGTTAGACACAAGGCACAAGTGAGAAAAATAGCAGAATCTGCAGAGGAAATAATCAAATACACAGAAAATTACCCTGACTTGTATTTACTAAACTACCAGCTTATATGAAGAGAAAAATTTTAGTTTAGTTCTAAATGCTCTGTTTCTGGGAAATTAAGATGCTTTTCATGGACTAAAAAATTACCTTTCTTGTTGTCCTGTAAACTTAAGATAGAACCTAGAAATACCTGAAACATGAGGTAGCAAAACAGTTTGCTTTGTTCCAAAGGGTCACATTTTACACTAGTGCAAAAGTTAAGAATGCAACAAGAATTTACGTAAGAAATTCTGGGTGCGTGAACTGGCCAGCATCTCCAAAAAGACAAATTTGACAGAACGCTACTAAAAATTAATGAAGCCCTCGTGTTATTTCTTAGCAAGGGTAAAGAACTCCAACTAAAAACTACATTATTCAATTAGTCAAATGTATATGATTCTATGATTCTATTCTCAGATTCCACAGACTCAAACTGCGTGTCAAGAAACCTTTTGTAAGCAAAATTTATTCTGAAGATAGTTACCCAAACAACAGGTATAGACAATATAATATTGTCAGGTAAAGACATAATATTCTTCCTGATTACAAGTTAACTAGTGCACATAAGAGTTCATGCAGGAGAATTAGCCATCATCAAGTATAGTAACGTAATCCTGTTATTTGCAAACAAAAAATAAATACTGAAAAGAACAGGGAAACAAATTCTTTTCAATTTCTTTTCAATCAACTTCAGTTAACACTTTTTTTTCTTGGAACAGTATAAAGCAATTCACAAAACCAATTTTAAAAATTAATTTTATTGGATGAAGTGCCACCTAATAGTAATTAAACAAACTATAAGTGGCTACTACTCGGATCTCATTTTCCCTACTTTTTCTTATCTTTTAAAGTTAATCTTATCTCCTGAAACTTGACAGCATGAAGAATTAAACACTAGGGCACCCATTGGGATGGGGGAGGGAGATTTTGGTTAATCATTTGATACAATCACTCAGTGTAAGTCACACTCTTAACGTAAGAAATGCAGTCTGTAAATAAGATAACAATAGCTGGGTAACAGTCATTCCATTCATTATTTTGCTTTCATTCAAAGAAGAAATTAGGTGTTGTTCAAGAAATTTCAGATAAAGCAAGTTTTGCGTCTTATTTTTATTAAGAATGTCACCATTTTGTATACATTCACAGAATTTAACTGTGCACTAAATTCAACAGGCTAGTACTAACTGTGGTAAAGCATACATAGTATCTTGAACTTTATCATAGATAAATTAAAGAACTGAGGCCAGCTAAAAGTATGCACAGATGACCTCAACTAACAATATCAAATAGGAAAGTGATACACATTTACTATTAACTAATAATTGGGGTGGGGTGGGGGGACATTAAAAAATAAGCAACCTGAAAGATTCAGCTTTAAGATCTCCACTTGCTGAATACTGAATTGTGCCCATCAGACTTAAAGTAACAGATTAAGTTGGCAATTTTACTGCATGGCAATGTGACAGAACAAAAACACATGAAAGGAGGAAGAAGCCTGAGGCTATGGATGGAACAGATTTCTACCTATTCGTGGAAGTAATAAGAACCACACTACTACTACATTTACAATGATTTCCAATTCAATAATGTACCTGTCAACACTAAAAACAAAGCCAGACTTCTAGAAACCCTGGTATTTTTTCATGAAAGGGCACTTGGCTTTGCTTTCCAACCTTTCGATACCATCTTCTGGAGTGCAATATGGGTGTTTCTATACTGGTTCTACAAAACAATTTTGTATGCTTTGTCTAACAAGGGCTTCTCTACATTATCAGTAATTGGAACAAAAGTCAACAGCTAAATTTTCAATCTCTGTCTTGTATATGTATCCTTATGATCACATTGCATTGTGTACAGACAACATTGCGACAGGATTGTCAGAACTTTTTTTTCCACAAACAATTACAAATACTTAACGGAATCTTTTTCATTAAGGATTTACTTCTCAGGATATGGTGAAATTGCTATATAAAAGTCTTCAACAATTATTTCTGAAGAATCTTTACATCATTGGCTCCCCCAAATCAGTTACAAAATAGCCTCCATGCAACAAAAACAATACACAGATTCTGCTACAAAGAATTTGTGAGTAAAGGCACACTGCACTAAAATAATTTAAAAGCAAGTAAACCCTTTAAAATTTAGTATGAAACTCAAAACTTCTTTTTTATTGAAATAATGCCTTTTTTATTACAGAAATATTAATACAAAAACAACAAGGACAGCATGAAGGTACTAAGAGACAGAAGCCAGTGAACAGTAGGTTTGCAGTTAAAACAAAAACCCAATAGATTGCTGCAAGCAGAGCAGAAAGTGGTTTGCTCAGAGACAATGAACTTAACTTACAGAGCTGAAGTCTGCAAACCCCAAGGAAGAGTCTTTAGAAGTTTTACTTGAAGAGGAGGGAGCAAATGGATCTTTTCCACTAAATGGGTCCCCAAACCCCTTTTTACTTTGAAACGGGTCACTGCTGTCAGCCCCAAATGGCTGGAATGGATCATGGGGCTTGGGAAAATCTGAAGACCCAAGGTGGCTTACAGGAGTACTTTTACCTGGAAAGTTTAGGAGAAAAACAAAAGGAGAAAAAGAGAAGTTACTTACCATGGACAATGCAAACCCCTTAAATAGGAAACTGTGCTGATGCATTTTAGCATCATCCATTCTTCTTGGGGTAGTTTAAAATTTAACCAAACACAATAGCACTCATCACTCAATGCAAATCATCTCAAACAGATGTCTTCTCTATATGGATTTATTATGTTATTTATACATATTACAATATTAATACCATCAAGATTTTGTATGATAAACCCCAATATAATGACATTTGATTGGAAGAATTTGACACACATGACTTTATTCCATTTTCCTGGATTAAAGACATTTAAGGTTGGGATTGTATAAAACTGAAAATACTTAGAAATGCGTATCACTGAAGATAAGTAATTAATCATGCTAAATAGAATTGAATAGTAACTTATCTCTGTGTATAGTATGCATGCATTCTCTTTTTCCTGGGACTAGTTTGTCCTTCTGCCACCACACTACATATATGCAATGGAAAAGAGATTGATGAAGAAACTGCTTTGTTTTGGGGGCTTGCTGTGCAACCCAGCTTTTGTAGGTGACTGCTTATTCTTATACTCCACCTCAGTGCAACTCCACAATGGAGCTGAAAATCCAAATACTTCAGAGTGCGTATTTGGCATGTCTAAGACATAGCCTGGTATTTTTTAAGAAGGCATTTTCTGTCAGTGGTAGGTGCTCATGAACATTAATGCTGCATGCATTAAACAGCATTTCCGCAAATCTGCGGAAATCCTCATTTGTCAAAAGAGGAGAAGCAAAGGTCAGCAACATTTACACTACATAAATAACCTAGCCAGCAGCCTGCCTGCACTTACCGTTCAGTCTCAGCCCTGCCTCTCCTGCCCCAGAGGCCAGCCAGAAGCCCGTCTGCCCTCCCCAGACACCCAGCCCTTTGCCAGCAGCGGGCTCAGCCCAGCGCTAGCAGCGCCTGCTTGGAGACTGCACCGCTGCCGTGGCCACAGCCCTCAGCTTCAGGCAGGCACGGATTTACCGGGGAGCCCAAGGAATCGTGCAGTCTCTTATCACATAAGCACTAACATCAGCCCTGCTCTTCATCGACAAGGCAGGTCTGAGATTTAATGCTTGCCAAATAAACCAACTACAATGAAAGTAACAGCTTGTTGTTTCTCATTTTTTCCAGTATATGATCCCCCGTAACCTCCAGACTCTCATATAAACCTACGGTTCAGGCAAAAATGAACTACCAGTACCTATAAAAATGGGAGACAAGAGAGCAAGAGGTACAGGCTTCTTTTTCAACCTCAGGTAGGACTTGCTGATCAGTGATAAAATCTTAGGACATGCAGACATTCATCATACTGAACTGCACAGGCAAGAACGCTGTGTGCTGGACAGCGGAAGTTATTCCTGCACTCAACTTGGGCCTCAGACGGCGTACAGTGACCACTTTTGGGCACTATGCTTCAGGAAAGATGTGAAGCAAGCTAAGAAAGCCGCCAGGAGAACAAGCAGACAGAAAGAGGTGTAGAACACAACACACATGCAGCAGGAGTTACAATTAAGCTCATTTAGTCTTGAGAATACTGATGGGAAACATGATCACAGTCTTGCAGGCACCCACTAGGAAAAGGACCAATAAGCTTACAGGTAATGGATTTAGACTTTACCAAAGGAGACTGCTAAAACTTTTAAAACTTAGGAATATTCAAGACTGCCTAGGGAATTCGTTGCATCCTATTATTATGATTAAGAACAGGTTAGATAAATCGTTTCTAGAAATCATACAAGTTGAGCCACCTTGAAACTGGAAGATAGATTAGATCTCTTACTGTTTGCTTCAGTATTACTTTCCGTGGTTCAGTGTGTGTGCTCCATCCTGGCTAACAGATGTGGTAAGATTGCATGGACGCCCATATTAGAAACTGCATGTGGGATTTCTAAAGACAGGCAGGTCAGGCCATTAATTCGTCCTTCATGCAAGGAAATAACAAGATATACAGGAAAACACCAGCAGCATTTGTTCCCCCCACAAGTTTTGACCCTCCTTCATGCTCTTCGCCAGAGTTTCAAACTGCCTTTGCTATCAACAAAGAGGACACGCTTTGCTCGCTAAAAACAGGCTGCTGCCTTTACCTCCCGCTCATCATCATGGCCCGTAGGAGATCTTGCCTTCTGCCACACCTACGCAATGCTAGTGACCTAAGCAAACCGGGGGAATAACGCAGCAATTCTTATGTGATTCTCCAGGCAAAAGAGCAAACGACAGTGACTAGTCGCTTTCTCCGACAAGGTCTTCCCACCACAAAATGCAATTTACAATAATTTCAAATTAAGTTACAAATAGAAATAAAGTAGCTGTATTTCTAATTTAAGGTCAAGGCAGAGTAAGAGCCCTCTACATTTTTTTCTTCTACTGCCAGATACTAGCAAGCAAATTGTCTCTACTATATTTCACCCCGAATGGTCCAAAACTAAATTTGATAGAGGGAAAACAGTTCCATTTTAAGTTGCCCTTTTCTTAGGTTAGAATTTCTGTTGCTGAAACCACTGTGTGGAATTGGTGACTGTTAATACGAACGCAGGTTTTGAAACATATTTGCTCAGCAAAACTGTTTTTTCTAGGTGGCCTGTTTAGTGTTTTCGCATGAAGCCCCTAGTGGTTTCGGAGCACACATAACGAGCCTTGGGGTTTCTTCTGCTTCATCTTCAGAACAGATCACAAAAGGATAACTTTGCTGCAGAGGAAATGTAACGGTGAATACTATGGAGCTACTGCTAATACAGAAATTTTCCATTTCATGTTCTGAATGCCACTTCAATCAGTTTTTGCATGCTAAAGAATAGAAGAGGGCTTTAATTTTGTTATTTTGAAGAAACACTGAAAGCGGGCAACCTTTACAAAATCAGAGTTATTTTTTGCGAAGCAATTTTAAGGGCAGCACCCACATTGAATAAGTCAGTGCTAGTACTCATGACAGAGAGGGTCCTCAGCAAGTCTTTTTTCACAACGCTTTGTACATTAGTTATAGCTTGTCTCATCCTGCCACACTCAGCAAACATGGTTTTGAAACCTAGCAGAAGTGCATATATTCAAATATACTAATTTATTGGCCACAAATTAGTAATAACAACACCAGAATTCTTTTTCTTACAATAAGTCCTGACTGACTTACTCCAAGTGTGCATCCCCCAATGAAGTAAGTGTATGTTGAAGGTTTTTATAATAAATTTCCATGTACTCAAGGATGTGGGTACAGTATTTCTATAATGTAAGGCGAAAATCCCCAAACCACATTAAAAAGTCACCAAAAAAACTGAAGAACATTGGTAACATCATAATATTGCAAAAATATGCTATTAGTAGTGACGAAGATCAAATTAACCTTTTATTCATTGGGGATTAAAAGTATTACGTTTTAAAATGATACAGCTCATCATTTTTCAGGTATAGTAGTAAGAAAGTGCAGGTGAACAGTTGTAACCCTTACTTATTTCATTTTTCTGCTAATAGTTTCAGGGAAAAAAAACTCAGAAATAAGCAAAACAGGTCCTATTCTGAAACCACAGCAGTTTCAGCAGTTACCCAAGTGGTGCACCCAAACCACACCGAGGACTCACTTCAGCAAAAAGAGATGATGAACAAAATGGTTTACCACAGCAAATGCTGTTAACTTATAGCGAACTCCACCCATACGAAGGGTTTATCTAATTTCATACCCCACAGCAAACTTTAGGGTTGAGATCTAGAGCTCTTTCTGGTAGGCTGCAATTACAGAAATTGTCTTATCGAGTTATAAAATATTGACAATGAAACAATGAAGTGAAACACTCACAGTTTTTACTAGATTCCGTGTTTCAAGGATGACCCTAACTTTCTGCTCAGAAGAATATCTTTCTGCATTACGAGAAACAGCATGTTTTCAGGTATTTAAAGACTGTAGCATAATGATGCATGCTCACAGACAAGTACGGCAGAGTTAAGATGACACAATTTTAAACTTTCACTGAACAAGTAGTTCTTTCAAGGAAACTTCCTAAAGTAAAAAACACATCTTATGAAGTCAGAGTCTTACTGCTCAGGATAAGCAGTGGTAGCATGAGTGAAGTCCATACCTGGGATTATATCTGAGCAATTAATACCAGGATTCCTACCTCCCCTGTCTAGTATCTGCCAGAGGAAGTGTTACTCTAGAAAACTTTGGGGACTGTGCAGCATGTGAGCTGCCTCCCAGCAAATCTCTGTCTTAGAACTTCACCAGATTTATGCATCATTCCTAACCTACTCAGCATGTTTTTCACTGTGCTGTTAAACTACCCAGCTTTTCCATAGATGCAGAATAAGACTGTGGACTTTAAGAGCTTATAGAAAAAAGTATTACCAGTTTTCAAAATGTGCTTCAAGGCTACTTAAACTAAAACCAATTTTCTGCAGAATACTCCGAAGGCATTTGTCCTCAACAATGGCTATTTCTACATCGTATTTCAAACTCAACTGTTCTGCCTATAAAGTTGTTTACACGAAAAATCATAGCATGTATTTTAAATAACAGAAGGAAGTATTTTTCCTACTCAAAAAGAACTAAAACCTCTTTTTGCTTAATATTTGCACTCTCGCCTTTAGCTAGCCGTTATTTTTGAAAACCTTAGTTTAAGAGAAATACTCTGCAAGCTACAAACTTCTGGAAACAGGAGGTTAGACTAGAAATCGTTGCCTTCAGATCAACAATCTGTTCTGAAACAGATTCTCAACAACTTGTTTCATCAATTAGTACTGAAATATCTTTCGTGTGAGAGATGAGCACAAACAAGAGAATCAAAGCGTGAATGGAATTTTTAGTTTGTGGCTGGGGCAGGTGCTCCACCTATGAGTCATTTATCCTACACAACAAGGGATGCCTGTACTCTAACACAACTGTCAGGTCTTCTAGAAGTCACGAGCAAAAAAAAAAAAAAAAAAAAAAAAAGTTTTGCTGTCAGTCACAAACTTTGGGGCTGAAGTTTTCACTCTCAGCTGCAGATGAGGAGAAAATTAAGATGAGCAGGCACTGTGCTTCTCGTGTATAACCTTGGGGACCAGAGCAGCTCTAAGGAAGCAGATGTGCTGCAGCCACTTAGAAGTAAACACAACACTTCTGTGATCAAACGAGGCATTAACAACACTATTCTACATTCTCCTCCAGACCACCAAAATATGGATCCATATGACCTGAATATGCACAGGCAAATAAAGAAGCTGAACTGCAAGGGAATTCTTTCATTTTTCTTTTCTTTAGTTAAACTGACTGCTTAATATAATTCTTTCTTTCAGTCCTAGCTCCTGATTAAACATACCTACCATGGCTTTCCTCTTCTTAAAATTATCTCACTAAATACATGGGGCAAATTTCTGTGCAGATATGTATCCTGGGGACATTGTACATGGTGCAGGTCAAAGAGAATGCCCCCCCAAATGGGATTGGTTTGAACACTTTAAGAATTCATGTGGCATGATTTTCATTTGAGAAATGAACTCAGTAAAGGCACACAACATAAAGCATTCAGGGTTTGTTTTGCAAGTTTTTTAACCAAGATACTGAACAAACTGTGAAGTCTTCATTTCTGCTTAATTAAGATATCAAAGACACAGCATGGGCACACAAACACTGCTAAGAACATTTGTATGTGCAACTGCAGAAGCAGTGAAGATTCAAGCTTTGTCCTTTTCTCACTGAGAGCTGTCAAACTGAGCTGACAGGGCTTCTCTACTCCTTTATAGATGAAAAAGTAAGCCAAAATGGTCAAAACAGTCAAACCATAAAATGTCTTAAATTTAGAGAAGTGACCCGAATGAAAAAGAACTATATTTATGATCGACATAAAGGAGGAGGAAGCATCAAATACAAAGGAAGAGAGCGGCAGAGCAAGGCTGTACAAACATCAGCTTTCTGTGAGCCACTTGCCCTGCCCTTCTGATTCGTGCAAGCATAGTGCTGGCTGAGAGCACTAGGCATCTGCTTTGGTACAGCAGTACTTAAAAGCATCTAAAATGGTTCAGGGGTCCAGAAGACATCCCATGGATTGACTCTAGCTCAAAAGCTTCTAGCTGGACAATCCTGGTCCGGTAAGCCTGGCATGAGTGTGCCTGCTTAGCGTATCTTATCTAGGTATCCATTCACTGAAGAATCCACTTGCTAAAGTGTCACTTGTTTAAGTGACACTTGTGATGAAAGGGCAAAGCTTCCTCACCCAAAATAAGGGAACTGTTTTTTCTGTAGATGATGGATTACTACATGCATCACAGCTGAAACAGTTTCCAGACTAGTGTTATAGAACATTAAGTTATATTCTAAAGACTGCCCCCCCCCTTTTTTTTTTTTTTTTTTTAGTATCAGCAGATCTAAATACCATTTATCTTTATCTGCCAACTGGCAAGGTTAAAAAAAAAAAGAAAAAAGCTCACATAGGACATGATCAGTCAGATTTTACTAAAGTCAGTTGGGGCCTTTATTAACTTCATTGGGAACAGCAAAACGCTTCCAGCAGTTTGGCAATTTGTGCTTTGATAAAAACATTGAAACCTAACACATTGGTTTGTTCTATTTATTACCAATAATGTCACTGCTATTTTTTATAATAATTTCTAGTCACTCAAATTAAATGCTGTACAAACCTTTGTACTGGCACTGAGGTCTTTTGGGACTCTATATAAACCAGGCATCTCTGAAGGATTAAAATCATACTTCCTAATTTAAGGCTGGCTGATTAATAGATCTGTCTTCTGAAGACATTTTGCAATATTGTGACACTTCAAAAATACTACCAATCAATCACAATAACAATGTGAGAACGGAATTGAAGTCCTTAACTCAAAGACAGAGGTGTTAACCACTAACTTCTGAAATGCCAATTAATAAATTCAGTTTGCAAGATATATCAGAGCTATAAATAATAAATGGATCAAAAAATAAAGCCAAAGGTTTTCGATAATCTCATTGCGTAAGGTATTTAAATATAAAATGCAATGAATCAACCAATTTGGAATAACAACAACTTTCCAATATCATCATAGCAGCTAGGTAAATCTAGTAATTCCTTTTTACAACAGATGAATTAAATATTCCAAATAATACGGTATTTTTTCTGCTATTCATCAATATATTGGTATTCCAAAGGAAAACAGAAATGTGGGAAAGTACATTATCACTGAGGAAGTCCATTACTAATGCAATTCCCCCCACCTCTACAGTCCTTAATATACAATATATTTAATACAAATTAAAAAACTTGCACAGGTTTAAAAAAAGCTAGTGATAAAAAATAATTGTTTTTATTAAGCAATCATTGCAAGAAGAAAGCACACTGAATTGAAAAGCACATTTTCTTCCTGCATTTTAGGACTTTTATATTCTTTCAAGGTTAAAAAGGTCAAAACCACTATAAGCAAGCAATAAAAATTTAGAAGAGGTTGAAGGTTACACACTGGTTAGTGGTGAAGGTTCCTCCACTAATATCACTGGTTAACAGTACTGTTATAACCGCAATGTGGAATGCATGGTGCTGCATTTAAAGGAAGTGGGTAAGGGTGGGGCAAATGCAGTATGTCCCACGATCAAAGCACTAGAGCATTGAATTTTACTTATAACCCAATCACTGACACCCACACAGCAACTTCCTGTACTTTAAAAAAAAAAAGAAAAGAAAAAAGAAAAAAGAAAAAAAAATCTGTTTCTCTCTTTTTGCAATCAACAACTTTTACCTAGAAACTAGTTAGCGGTGAACTCTGACTGATTTCAATCTGCAGCTCATGGCAGAAAACATGATTGTTAATCTGTGAGAACCTACAAAGGCCATTTTAACTGACAGGTTTCAGTGCATCAGCTCTTTCTGCCTTTTTTATTCTTAATTACACAAAAGCTCTAAAAAAACGAGGAACTAGTATAAAAAAAATACAAAGTGACCAGAAGTTCAGTAGTGCTAAATGCTACATAGAATTCTTTATGACAGAAAATAGAGTGTATTTATAAATATCTACAAAACCTGAGCTAAATTTTAGAACAATTTTAGAAAATAATACATACTAAGATTTAGATCCCTCTCACCGGGTACGTTTAACTTGTTAAGTCGAGATAAGATACTATTTTTTTTGTTAATATAAGCAATAATTAATGTTGTCTTGTTTTCCAAGACAAATACATAGCCCACTATGCAAAGCACAGGCCTGCTTATATCTGGGTAACTTTTTTGTGCTTTTGAGCATTATTAAAAATACAGTATCGATAAATATAGGAAACCTTTCACTTCCCTCAGAAGAAACCTTCAAGTTCTTCAGTACCACCTGCTGAACATCAGATTACTTGAGCAAAGTCCCAGGGGAGCTGTACTAAACCTTGAACATAGGAACTTCATAGGCTATGAATATATTCCTGGAGAGAAAAAAACCCTGGAGAGTAGCTAAAGAGCTTTTCTTAGTTGATCTTCCTCAGCCTAAAAAGAATCCTAAACTAGGTAAGGGAAAAAGATACTGATTTTTGAAATCTTTACATGTAATACAGGTATGTTGAAGCTTTGATGGATGCCTGTATCTATACTTGCTACTTCTACAGCTCCTTTTCCTTGTCATTCTGTTTTTATTCACTGATTCATTAATTGTCCTTCAATTTTCCTTAAATCATTATCTTGAAAAAACACAGTAGAACATTTAGTCAGAAAAACCAGCATAGCAGATGTGTCTTGGACCAAATAAGGACCAGTTTAAAACTGAGAAACATGAGAAAGATCTTGAAGGCTTCGGTTCAAAAAGAAGAGAGAGAAAAAGGAGGAAAGTGATTTATAAAGAGCAGAACACACATAAGCCTGAGATTCAGCCTTAGATATATCTTCAACGACATAATCTCATGGTTGTCATCCCCACTCATGACCATAGTTTTAGAGAAGGGAAAGATATGGATCTCAAGGGTTTTCTAATCCATGCCACATGACGAGTGTTTGCCTCTACTCACCAGATAGTAATAACCACAGACAGCAGACAGCTGTGAACACAAGTACCTGCTAATATAGTCATCAGGTCATAGCTGCCATCAAGATTTCAAAACAACAAACGCCAACTCTAAAAAAAGAAATAAAAATCTTTCACTTCACAGGCAGCCAGCAACAAGCAGGTCTGGAATTACAAGGTTCCACTAAGCACTACACGAAGATTGCCTCCAAAGCCTTTCTATGAGGGCAGCTAACCTGGTGTACACATCCCACTTACAGTTTTTGCAGGTACATCTGAAGGTCCTCTGATCCAACTTTCACCAAAAGGCAAACAAAGGCTATGTCTAAAGTGCTTCAGCAAGAAGTGAGACCGGATGCACAGCTGCTCATTTATCTGGACAAAACACAGACACATGGGCAAGAAGGGAACTGTGGCACACTTTGGCCATGTCCCGATCAGCTAGGACACCCTGCAATGCCCTGATGGATCACACAACGCTTGCATGTCACACAGCTCCTAATGAATGTTGGCTGCTGAAAAGCACTGAACCAGGAGCAGTCCCCCGGCAGATTTTGCTAGTGTCCCCTATCAACAGCTACTTTGGGAAATCAGACAGGTCTTAGTTTATCCCTGCAAAAATATTAACTAGCGCTTTTTCGTAGGGCGTCGATGACAATTAAAGCTTTTTTACTAGATCTCTATTGTAACCAAATAACAAAACTTAAGCAAGCCACAGAAGTACTTTTCAATATTGAAATGCTCCATCCTCCCAACAACAAAACCCGCCGAACAGTTACACTAAAAGGAACATGACCTGGGAATAGAAAGGCAAAGTATGGAATTGTCTGGTAGTAGCTGGCATTTATTCATCTTTCAGCAAGATCTTTATCTCATACTTGTTTTTTAATTAAGCAGACCAATGAGAAAGGTAAGAAACAACGGAAGTTTCTTGTCTGTTGTTTGTTTTCTGAGCAGTGTTCCCATTTCTAAAACACACTTGTATCTCTTGCTAGCATCGCCGTGTATTACTATGTAATTTCTCATGCTTTAAGTAACCACTGAAGATTGCTTTAGTGTGGAAGGAAGGGAGGAGTATAACTGCATAAGCACATGAGGCTCATTTGCTTTTAAAAAAACCTGCTTTGTTTCCTCCTTAGTCTATTTTATCATAACAACATTTGCTTTTGGTAGAGCAGCGGAACCTGAAGAATACTGTCTCTCTCACTAAGAGGGAGAAGTACACATTTAAACAAATTTTTGAAAAGACTAATAAAAGGCTGAGTGCACACATCTAAACTAAAAACAACCTACTAAAGCTAAATGTTCTCCAAAATTCTTCAGTATGTACAAAAGAGGGAATGAAAGGAGACATAAATCCAAAACCCCCATGTAGGTCAGTCTATCCTGTGGCACGTATTCCCCATTTTTGCTGCTGGTGTTGCACTGTATCTGCCAGGAATAATCATGTTTCGAGCAACAGAAAGAAACCACATGAAAGAAATAATATAGGTATATTTAGTATTTGTTTGACTCATTCAACTTTACAGAGCCTCTTTACAGACTGAATTATTTTATGCAGACTTTTCCTAAAAAGATGGTCACTTAGATACTTCCCTGAAAACCAAATAATGAAAGAAAAATAACAGCCTTCTCAATGGCAAAGAAGATTACCTTCCACTGTTGCATTTCTGCTTCTTTCACTTGTGTCCTATTGGTTGATATTTATTTGTCAAAGTTATATAATATATCTACTTTAACTTATTAAAGGCTGTCTAGTATCTCAATAATGGAATATATTTATACAAAGCATGCAGGGAACCGACTGCTTTGAGAACCTTCCTATAATCCTAGGCCATTTTCTGGTCAGTTTTCATCAATACTCACCTACATAGAACCTCATCAACTAATTTCAAGGTTTGAAACCTTAATGAGATCCTCAGGAAATGTGTGCAATAGAAAGCACTTTTCATGTTGCCCAAGGAGCTCTAGCATAACTGGTTTGCAAAACAAGACAGATTAACAATATCTGTTATAAACAGGATGGGTGCAGGGTGCATGTTTTGCTCCAAAATGCAACAGCAGAAAGACAGGCGATCCACATTTGTAGACAGAGAGGCTTTAATATTGGATCTGTTCCTTTGTATTATGCTTGCTAACATTGTCAGTGGATACCAGAAAATTCTAGATGTTGACCCACACATCTCCTGGGCAAATTATGTGCCTATTTGTAGAATCCATCTCTCTCTCTCTCCTTTTTTTTTTTTTTTTTTTTTTTGAGAGCTAGCTAAACGTTCACCACTAACGTTAACCGAACTATACCACAGTTGTTAAAAGTAGACTTGAAACCAACAGCTTTAAAGTGGCTTCAGTTCTTGAAACAGTTTCACTGGTATCTGAATGTTTTGAGAATCAACTCTTAGGAGGGAAAAGAACCCGAAGCTGAATCCCTGTTAAAAAGAGACCTTATTTTCCAATTCAGGAGATAGATACATCTTTAAGAATCTCCAAAAGTAATGGATCTGAAGCAGAAACAAACTATGTATTCAGAAAATGTTTTAGATTTAATTAACACAGCAACGCATCAAGAACGGTCTTACCATGACAGATCAGGACAGGTCTATCTAGCCCTGCACCCTGTTCTTGTTAGTGTCTAGTAGCAGATGTCTAAGGAAAAACATCAAAACAACGCAAGGGTATAGCAATGCTTCAGATTACCTTCCAGACCTTCAGCAACATACACTCCAGGGACTTCCTGAACCAGAGAGAGTACTCTGGCTTTTGATAACCCCAATAGCTTTTTCTTCTAAGATCATCTAGGGTTTTTTTTTTTTTTTTTGGGGGGGGGGGGGGTTAAGCCCATTTGAATTTTTGGCATTCATCATATTCTCTGGCAAAAAATCCTAAGTCTAGTACACTGTATAAAAAAGTACCCTTTTTGTTTACTTTGAAGCTGCCTTTACTAATTTCACTTCATGCCTACTTGGAAGGGACAGAACAACCGATCCCCATTTCTCCCTGCCACAAGTGATTTTTACAGATATGTCATATCCCTCCTTAATCATCTTTTTTCCAGGCTAAAGAGTTCCAGTATGTTTTATTGGCAATTTATGTCATTTACTGATAATCTCAGACTTCCCTCCACTGATGAAACATAAGATAATGAGATAAAAGACTGACAGCTAGAACATATAGTAAACTGGGGGAAACTGGTTATTAAAAAAAGAAAACCTCCTTACCACTGGGTGGCTTGGGCCGTGGAGGGACATTTTTCTTCGGTGGTAATGCTGGTGTGTCTGATTTACTTTTGAAAGGGTCATCCGAGAAACCCACTCCTCCAAAGGAGGAGGTGAAGGGATCTGATGCTACTGACTACAAGAGAAAAAAGAAAAGAAATAAGCACATTGCGGAATATTTGTGGTTTCATGAAAGCTAAAAGGCAACTCAAGCAAAAGCAAAAACTCCAAAAAATAAGGACAAAGATTTACAGAATTATGTCAGTGATGTGACAGGCTAACACCCACTGCCAGAGGTGCCAGAATTTCATTAACATTCAGAAGTATTTATGCTCTTACATCATGTTAAGTACTTCTAGAGCTTCTACTCCTACAGAAAAACTGGTGAGAAAAATAAAAGGAAGTAAAACTCTATCTTTTATTATTTGGCAATGAATGGTCATACTACAATGTAGCCTTCATTCTATGATAAACAGAACTGTGAAACAAAAGTAGCAATTAGGAAAACACGGCAGACTGCAGAATGGACAGCTTTTTTTTTTCCAAACTTTTCCCAAGTCACACATGCCTATTTGTCTTCTTTTTCTAAAAGCTCAGGGAAAGCTCCAAATATATATTTTAACATGTTTCCTGTATTTAGCTGGCTCTTGTGAAGGACTCTCCTAATGATTAAAAAAGGCACTAAAAATTATGCCATGCAGAGTAATTTATCATCCTGAAATAAAAGGAGTTTTGAAGGCAAAGCTCAAGCTCAAAGTCAGACTTTTGCTAAAACTTCTAATTGAAGCAAAAAATCACCAATATTGGTAAAGACTATTGCCACCTAGTGGAGAGGGGGAAAAAAAACCCCAAACCAGCAAGTAAAATTAGAAAATATTACAGGAAGACTGTTCAGCCAAAGCGATACTATAATCTATCTTCTAGTTAACATTTTCCATACGATATTCAAGTATCATTGTAGGGCTAAGTGTAGAAGGTTGGGCAGCTGACCTTTACTGTAAATTCCAAAGCCCATCTTAGAAAACTAATGACAGACTGAGAATATCCAGATGAGTAGATAGGGTATTTCAAGTACAATTAAGCCCTTAAATACTTGGTTTGTATCAAGAAACTAAGAAAACAGCAATTCTGTTAAGAGCTGCAAAAATGTCAAGAGAGAAATTTTCCCATCCTTCTCTGGTTCCCTGTACTCAGGGAGAAGTGAGAACAAGTCAGGATACCATGAGAGATGTAGTTACAAAGAAGTAGACTTTAGGACTTAGAGGAAGGTTGGACACTGAAGTATCTCTCATACAACTACTTTTGCTTATGACAAATAAAAACTAGAATTTATTTGCTTTGCTCCTCTGATATTTGAAAATGTGTATGAAAAGCTGATTCCCCCCTCCTGAATCTACTGGTTTTGGTAAGACCTATTAAAACTTACTAAAAATCTGCTGGACCTGAGATGGATAGAAAGTGCTTTGCTAAATATCTGGTGAGACCATGACTGTAATAAAAATATCAGACATGGGTTGTCACCTGAAAAATTACAGTCTTTTACTTTTGACATCTGACATTTGACATTTACCTTTGACATCTGACTGAAGTCTGCAAATCCCTCACTGCTACTGAAAGCACCACTTCCAAAGGGATCTAATGTTCCAAATGGATCTGAAAAAGACAGAAAAAAACATTTTATTTAAAATAATACCTAAGAATTATGAAGAACCACCTATTGCCAATAAAGTGTAACACCAGGCAGATGATTAAAAACTACCTCTATTTTGCCCTGGCACGCAAATTTAAGAGAGAATTCTGCAAAACAATAGTTTTTCTACTACTAGCTTGGAAAAAAAAACCAGTGAAGTATATGGTGTAGGAGGTTTATTCTTCATAATAAGATCACAATGATGATATTTTTCTACCAGTTTACAATACGCTTTCTTTATTCTGAACTTCAACAACTGATTCTTCTTTCATAAAGAGATACCCACTTATTCATCTTTGCCACAAAAATTATTCCTCTTACCTGGGCCTTTTGAAGAGATACTGGAAGACGTAAAAGGATCGCTGCTTTCAAAAGGGTCAGGCTAAATAAGAAGAACAGATATCTAGTTACTGTTCTGCTGCATTGTGCACTTGTCTTTTTATGCGTATCAAAATCCCTTGCTTTAGGACAAATTATTTCCAGTTTCAGACCACTCTACTCAGTGGACATGTAATAGGATAAAGTCAACCGAACATACAAAATATGTATTATTAGTGCATTTGGTTATTGATAGCAAAGAATGAATACAACCAACTATCTACAAATAAAAACAGATTCAAGTGAAAAGAATATCACAGTGAAATACAGCCGATACTAGTTACCAAGGCAAAGTAAGGAATCACACCCACAAGTTTTCAGTTTTTAATCAACAGAGACTGAATATTCAAGTTAGGCATTTACATCATTAATAACTCAAAGATACTGTATACCCAAAACTTTTCTTTAAACAGAAGGTGTTTATAGTTGCTATTCAGCTTGGAAAGTCTGCCCTCACCTAAATGTACACCTATACTGCAAGACTTAAACTGACCTCCCACTGACTGATACTAGTATACTGTGCTAACACCTCGGTGGCAACAGTCAATAAATTCCATAAGAATGAGGGAAGGATTTGTTACAAAGAAAAACAAAGAAACAAAAAATAATCCTAAAATACATGTAAGTACAGCTTAAGAACTGTGAGCATACATTTGACAGATGTGTTCAGTGCAGTTCTTCCACTGTGTTGACTCAATTTTCTCTTGGTGGCTTAGTAATCCTTTAGCCACATCAGTTCCTCAATCTGATTCACTATGAGACCGCACAAATAGAAACACCAAATGGAATGGAGGTAACGGCATGAATGAGTGGATGTCGATGGGCTGAAATTGCCACTGGGGGGGGGAGGGCAGGGGGAAATCCATCTAACTGCATCTTTCATAGTGAACATACATCTTTAGAATGGAACTGGAAAGTACGGCTGATCACCTTAGTAATCCATACGTAATTTTAAGAATAAAATTAGTTGCATCAATTAGAAAAAAGGTACTTAGTGATATTTCTTTCGTTTTAGCTTTCAAACAATGAAATTGCAAATAGCAGAAATTCTATTATGTGCATATTTAAAAATTACTGACCTTTGAGGGTAAAGTGGGGGGTTTTGTGAATGGATCTGAGGTAAATGGGTCACTCTTCACCTGCTTCTTGAAGAAATCCTCAGGGGCTGAAGTACGAAATGGGTCACTTTCCTTAAATGGATCGCCTCCAAATGGATCTAGAAGGAGTATTAAAAGGTAAATAATATGTAACACTTTATAAGTTAAGCAACAAAAAATGTGCATAAGGAACCATTCTACATTTGACCTTGTTCTCACTGAAGTATTTGTTCTTAAAATAAATAAATAAATAATATTGATAAACTACTAGAAACCTCTTTAAACAGGGTATTAACTAACTTGCAACAGGTATATGCTTATATTAAGTAAATGACAAGGTTAAGGACTTCACCTAATAAAGTTACATGCGTATTTTTGAACATACTGATCCTGAATGCACACACTGTCAGATTACTAAACTCCGTAATGCAAATCAAAAATCTGAAGCCAAGGAAACTTTGAAACACATCTTTGTGTTTGGCTACAAATTGTGCATCTCCTCTATCCTGTCATCAGAAGGGCTATTACCTGCTGGAGCAGGTGGTTGTTCTGCAAAAGGATCATGCTGGAATGGGTCACCTACGCAGAACAGAAAACATTATTTGTTTCATCCACTGTTTAGCAAGATGATAAAAGTTTGTGAAAATATCATTTATTGAACAACTGGTCTTCAAAGTTTTAGGTAAGTCATTGGTCACTTACTGCCTTTGAAAGGGTCTGCTCCTTTAAATGGATCAGATTTGAAAGGATCTTCTGATTGGAATGGGTCTGTATGCAGTTCTTGTGCATTATTGGTAAACATCAAGGCTTTATTCTTAAATGGATCATCCTAAAAATAAAGAGGAGAAACATTACAGCAACTTGCCACAATCAAAATGCTAAATTATCCATTCAGCAGAAGTTCTACAGTATCTTGTTCCTGTTTAACAATCTTAAAAAGGTCCTCCTAAAAAACTTTCTGAATAAGTAGCTTCTAGGCAGAAGTAAAACACAGAGCAGAAAGAAATACATAACCTGAGGCCACAGAACATCAAGAAGTACGTACAGACCACAATGAAAGATTAAACTGTTCCTGATACGAACATATTTGGTCCTCAAAAATGGGGTGGGGGAAGGGAAATAAAACCACTATCTTTTTGTTTTTTTTTTTTTTTTAAACAGATCAACTTCAGGTGAGAAAGATCTTTGAAAGAAAAGGATCTAAAAATCCTTTTTTTAGACTATAAATACAAGAAATTACTACTGAGAAGTCATAACCAAGAAACCAAGATTGCTTCTTGTTAACTCATTAATGAGCTCACAGCTCCAAGCAGTGATTTCACGTTACAGAGCACTATGTGGCAATACCACTATGTGGCAGGAAGAGTGGCACCCTCGGTCAAGGCAGTTTCCCAACACTTTGATGATACAGAGGCTGTCAGCAGAGACCAACCTACAGCTTTGTCAAATTACAAAACAAGCCAGGGTGAATAAGTAGCAAACTAGAACTACGTAACTTTACCACATTCATTTGGTTATATCTCATATCCCTGTCTTTCATCTGTTTGGAGTATCTTCCCTCAACTCAGTTCTTGCCACTGTAGCCATTTATGCACAGAGACCCTGTACAACAGAGCTCCATTTAAAATTAAAGCCTTTCAACTCTAATATAACAAATATTTAATACCAACCACCCTACTGATACTGCCTCCAGCTCAAGAAAGAGAAAGGATTTCTGTCCTCCCTTCACAGGGCATAAAAGAAGAAGTTTTCATTAACACTTCTCAAAACAGCAAAAAAAAAAAGGGAAGAGGAAGGAAGAATTAAGAAACAGGAAAGGGACACAGAGCTTTAAAAAGTTTACTATGAACATACACTGGAGTTTTCTTCCAGTAAATGATACTTAGGTTTTACATGCAAGAGAAACATTCTGGAAATTTCCACTGGAAATTAAACATAACACTAGCCATGCAAGTACAAAAACTAAGTGCTCAAGAGAGTTTTAAGACCACATCTCAATGACAGCATTATTGTTCTTAGTTTACGCTCTTCTTTCTTGTGTGCATTTTGTTTATACACAGAAAGCGTAAAGCAAGGCACAAAGGCGGCGTGCCTTCTGAATACTTATTAATATACTATACACGTATTTTTTCTTCCATACTAAACCTAAAGTGTACTTACAAGGACTCTGGAAAACACCTCTCCTAACAAGGAGGCATCAAGTAGATGTGCAAGTAGAAGCAAGTAAGTATGCAACTTTTATCTTTAAATTGAAGAAATAGGCATAACAATGTAAAAAAACTAGAGTTTAAGTTATTAAATATCCAAATCAAACAACAGATACCCAAAAGAAACTGATGGGAAAAATCTTTAAGAATCTGAAGTATCTTATAAATCAGGAAAAACACAGAATTAAAGAAAACATAATAAATGAGATAAATGATGCTGGAACTATCTTAGGAGAAGACAAGTATCTATGTATTATTCCGGGGAGGGAATGTGTTTTTCTACTAAAATGTGTAATACACATAGCTCATTGCAAAGCAGAAATTTTTATAGCTTGTTTTGGAAATGAGAAAGACACACATGATTAAAGGGAAGTTTA
Organism: Dromaius novaehollandiae; assembly: GCF_036370855.1. Classification (NCBI taxonomy): domain Eukaryota; kingdom Metazoa; phylum Chordata; class Aves; order Casuariiformes; family Dromaiidae; genus Dromaius; species Dromaius novaehollandiae. The sequence continues at coordinate 2,709,955 of NC_088122.1, read as the reverse complement.
CAGCAAGGGAAGTTGTTACCTTGGTAAACTGGAGAACTTGCAAGAAAAAAAAAAAACCACTAGATTTTAAAATAAAGTCATACCTACTTTTTCAGATTAAAGATTTGACAAGCTACAAATCAAGGGTGAACATTACCTCTCTTTTTTTTGCCTACATAATTACAGTTTGCTTTCATATCTGTACCGCTAAAGTTACCTAGGCAAGCCCTTTGTAGCACAAAACCTAACTGAAAGCCTAAAAATCAGTTTTCCATCAGCATTAAAATCTTTGCCTGGCCTAGCACCAGAGACTGGATGCAGGCATCGTAGTACTTGTTAATGTCACAAAAGCCAACTAAACAAATAACTTAATTTCTGATTAGGTTTAACTTACAAACCTAAATATTGCCAAAAAACACTGAATAACAGTATAAAATTTTTACCATAGCTCCATAATTGCTTCTTTCCGTCTGTGCAAGGCCTTCACTTATGTCTGCTAGATTCGTCAGGCTACCACCGTGAATCCCATTGAGAGCTTCATTATATTGTTCTATACTCTTATTGACTTCTTGATGACTCTCTTGAAGTTGAGAAAGTTTACTTCTTGCCTAAGCAGAGAAAAACATTTGGTATGTTACTCTTTCAATAACAGTCATTCTCATACAACAGAAGCATGCAGCTATTACTGAATTGGTTACTTCGCATATTCAATATGTAGAGAATCGTTTCATCTAAGGTTAGATATAGTTGCAGACAATTGTGTTTTTCCAGAGCTAGATTTTTCCTGACTCAAACCGATAATTAACATAGTGAGCACCAGTCAAAAAGGCCTATTTTACGTACCAATACTTTTCTCTTCTGAAAAGTCACCTTTCTAGCTGGTGTTCAACTCTTAGGCTTTTTAAAGGAGCAAAAAACAATATATAAACTACAAGGAATACCTGATTTATTTCTTCCTGTGTTGATTTTAAAGATTTAATTATTGTTTCAAGTTGCACCTTTCCAGCCTGGATACTCTGCTCTAGCTGAGTCTCTTCTTGCTGGAGGCGATTCAGCTCTGCTTTTGCTCTATTAAGATCATCTTCCTGCGTTTTTAAATCTGATTCCTGAGATTGAATCTGCATTTTCAGTGAGGAAATCTGAAACAAAAAGTTACAAAACAATGCCGAAAACAGTGTGAAATTTGAGATAGATGTAATTTTTAATATTATATTAATTTATCATAAATAATAAAGTACAAGCAAGTTTTCAACAGCTAAGGAAGATAAAAATAACTTAATTTGAAGAATTATATGCTTCTTAGTATGTAACACAGAATCCTTGGTAAAAGCAGGTAGGATGTTTTATAAAAACAAGAAATTATTAATATTCTAAATGACAGAAATACCTGATAATAAACACTAATAATAAAGGTAATTAAAAAGATTTTCTTCAGTGGTTACCTTGCAACTTTCAGAACTTGGCTCCTTTTCCCCCCAAATATTTATCAAGTATTATAAAGCTGATTTTAACTCTGATAAGAGTTAAATTTACATGATTACATAAGATGCTACTTATCCCACTCTCTCACATGACCTTTTACACTGAATTTCTACCTGAAGATAAAATGCTAGTATGAAGGGACCGCTGAAGACCTTCTGGTTCAACAGCCCCCTCACAGTCTACGACCACTATGAAAGGTATTTAGGTTAGCAAAATCCTTTCTGGGACCTCCAGAAACTGCTATTTATGGTAAAAATGAATAAACAAAACAAGCTCATTTATGGAATGAACAGAACTTCCTTCAGCTAAAGATAAAATATTTTCAAGCATCTCCAGAATTAACGTACACTCACCACCTGTGTTTCTTCCTGGCATTTCTGCCTTACATCACTCAGCATATCTTTCAGTTTGGCTTTCTGCTGGTCCATTTCATCCAGGCGGTCCTGGGCATCTTGTTTCTGAGTCTCTAGCTCCTGCAAGTTACTTGTCTCCCTATCTAAATCATTTTGCAGTTCCTGAGGAAAATTCCACAGTTTGACAGTTACATTTAGCTGTTGCCCTTATAAGGGTGATCAATCACAGACGGACAGGTTGGCAAACGCCAAAAGATTCCCTATGTCATACAGGCTATTCCATGCATGCAAATGCTTTTTTTCAGGGGGAACTTGTATGAGACATCATAAAACAAGCATCCACAAGATGGAAGGAGACTGTGACACAAAACACATGTAATTTGGCTATCCTAAGGTAATGATCAAAACCAATACTCTTTGAACAATGATTTCCTAAATGACACAGTGCAAGTCAAGCACTAATGAAAAAAACATTACGGACTGTTCATATATCATCATCTACTCATATTTGCCAGCATCAGAAGAAAATATCTCTGATGAAGAACAGGAAAATAAAGACCTTCCTGTAAATCAGGGCAAAATCCAATACAAGGAAAGGAAGACTTGCCCAGAAGCAATATAAGGAAAAAAGCATTTAAAAGAAAGAGTACTTAATTCCCCCCAGAAGTATTTTAGATTGAAATACATACTAATAATGATAAACAGAGCTTTTACCTGAACTTCGTTGGTCTTCTGTCTGATTGATTCTTCCTTTTCCCTAATGTCCTGCTCTAGGGAATATTTTTCTCTGTAAGCAAACAAACATACGTTTTGGTTAAATCATTAAGTAATACAACACATTGAAAAAAAAACCAAACCTCAATTATTCTGGAAACAGAACACAGCTAAAAATGCCAGCCCACATTCTGAGATATTCTTTCAAGGAGTAAAAGTGTGTATCATTTATTCTTCGAAAAATATTATCTGTTCCACAACCAATCTTCTGAAATGACCTGGTGGGCTCCAGGGTAGCTTTACAAAATTGGCTACTAACCATAGGGTATCAATGGGAGATCTGTCATCAACTTCAACTACTTAAAGCCTATGAATCCAACTGATTAATAGACAACATGGCACCAAAAAGTTATAACAAAACACAAATAACAGGCACGTCAATACTACATACTGAAATGGTTCTTCTACTCTCAACATTCCCCGTTAATAGTCCACAACACTTACCTCTGCAGCTGTGCAATTTCTTGACTAATATCATCAAGTTCCTTCACTCCTGTAAATTCTCCTGATCCAACAGAGCTTGAACTATCCTGTTAAAGAATGAAATAGTCTGTTAAAATGCCAAGTGGTAACAGAAGATCTTCCTTTGAAAAGGCTGAAGACAAAGGTGGGACATGACCCACATTTTATGCATTTGAATAATTCTATGGGAGACATCAAAGTATTACACAACAACCAGTGCGCGTGCCCCTTGATTCTCCCTGAGCGAGCCGAGAGTTTTCCCTATTCCCATTTAACAGATGAAATAGCTGAAGTATACAGAAGATAAAGGACATGCACAAAGTCAAAGAGTAAACTTCAGGCAATGACAGAACAAAAATGCAAAAACAAAAACCCCAGCTCTGTTAAAGTCAATAGCAAAACTTCCAGGAAACTCAATTAAATCAAAATGTCATTTCAGTCATCCTGAGCCCTGCCCCAAATTAAAAATGCCAATTTCTGCAATTATGTCCAGTTCCTTCAGAGCTACAGCTTAGTCATTTTTACAACCATTCAGAGGTAGAACAGGGAAGGTACGAAGGCTCTCCTTTGCCTTTTAGGCAAGAAAATTGTCATTAAAAATCATTAAGAAAGAATATCAATATGTAGTACAAAATTTTTCATCATAATAAGCATTTCAAGTCCTTTAAATAATCACTATAACTGAGAAGACTGCAACAAAACTCATTACTAGTATGACAAATAACGAGACCTACAATTTTATACGGCATTTTAAAAAGAAGACAGTACAGTTTGCTTAGTTTGTTCACTTCGAGATTGTTGTGATAACCACAGGAAGTTTGGCTTTATCCAATGTAAAAAAAGGCAACCCAATGAAATAAGTTAAAATGAACTACTGCATTAGTCAAAATAGCACAGCTCACTGTTCCATATGAACAGAAAACTGTTTTACTGTTTACACAGTAATATACCATTTATTTCATGTTATATTCAGCTAAAACCACAGTAAATAAAAAGCATAAAACGATGAAGTGAAAATTATGGGAAGCTTAAAGCTCTTGCACCAAGGTATATTTATCACCCACAAGTTTACAGAATTAGTGCATCAGTAATTTTAATATGTCCACACCAAGTTGCCTGTCTAAGAATTGCTTGTCAAATCAACGCATCTTAAACTGGTGAGGGAACTGATACCACTGGGTCAGCAGCCAGAACTGCTAACACCACACTATTGTGACATTATCATTATGCCAGGAGCAAGCGTCACAGAACACAAGTGCAAAGATACAGAAGATGATGAAGAAATAATATCTTTTTTAAAATTAGAAGTAGAGTACACAAACAAAATTGCATTCTTTAGGACGTTACAATTACTCACACGACGCATTTCTGTTAGTGCTGAGATCTCAGTTCCTACAGGGGTCAAGTAACCTGACAGAGTCTATAGAAAAAGGATATAGGAAAAACCTTAAAAGGACTAGAGCAATAGCAACGACAACAATCTATGTAAAGGCTCAAAAGCTTTGTGGTTAGGGAAAGTAAAAGAAATAAACAAAAAAGACTTAGTTTACAGAAAAGATGAGTATATTGACGCAATAGAAGTATACACTGCGGTAAGTTGTAGAAATTCACTGACACAAACTATTGAGGAAAGGAGCAAAGCAGGACTCAGTAAAAGGATCAGACGGTCCTATAACCAATATACAGTATTAAAAGTGATGGCTATTGGACTATAGACCATCATGACTCAAGAGATAAATCAACCACCAATTCCCAGAAATTAGGCAGTCACCTCTTCAGTTATCCATTAGAAGAATTTTACATTTTCATGAGACAAATGTGATGCTGACCACAGTCAGGAAAATGACACTAAACCAGCTGAATAAAAGTCCAAATTTACTCGGTCATCTGTAGGGAGGAAGGGATGTCTGCTTCTTGGGTTTTTTGTGATTGTTTTGGGGGTGGGGGATTGCACAAGTTGCTTCTGTAGTCAGCTTCTCTTTGTCAGCTTCTTGTTGTTACTCTCGCTACTATAACAGAATAAAGTGTTTCTCGTTCTTCATTTCAGTTGCTTTTAACAATTCTCTACACAAGGTAAAAATTTCTCTGTGACAAAGCAGTATTTTTCACCCCAGGCTTTTCTGAGAGCTATTATTCCTTTATTCACAGCATACTGTATTGTATTCCTATTTACTGTATTGTATTGTTAAAAATATGTGTATTTTGAAATGTGAAAAAAGCTTTGTAAGAGGGGATAGGAAAAAAGCTGGCAACGATTTACCATAATATTTTGAAATATAAGTATGAAAAACTAATACCCAAAGCCAATTACTTTGAAAGCAAATAAACTCAGTATACTTGTACTCAATGACTTACCTGTATGGGAGTGTTCCTCTCTGTGGGAGGGATCATATCTGGGGACAACACTTGTGGAGGATCAATCCCTTTACTGACCTTCTGCTGAATGAGATACATTGCTAGTGCAAACTGATCTTTGCTTAGCTTTCCCATCTGTCTTGTATCTGCCAAAGCCCTGGTAAAAACAGATTATACTTATAAACAAGCAAAGCATATTAAGACTGAATACTTTATTGAGAAGTCTGAAATACAAATACATATCATTTTGTTTTGGCCTCAGAGTTTGCTTCTTCTGGTAAAAAAGTCCCATAAATAGCACAGTATTTTATTAGACATACTTAGCTGAATAAAGCAGCATTACTCTCTGAAAATATATTTAGAACATTAGAACTGCAAAAAACCAATCACTATTCACAGACTGACCTACATCCCCCTCTCAGGAAAGCAAAGTGAGAATTTACTCCTCCCTGCACTAAAAAGGAGGAGTTTTTCCATACAGCCAACATGTCTAGTAATACTTCAAAAGGACAAGTAAAAAGACTTTTTTTTTTGGTATCACTAGCTTCAAAATTCTGGCTGGATAATCTGATTTCCTAGATCAGATAGCTGCAAAAATATAGTTACTACTTAATTCTTACCATATATGTGCTAGGAGACTCTGGGACAGACCTGAATGCATAAAAATATCCTTTACTTCTTGGCCACTCACAAAACCATCCATGTCTGTGTCTGTTTTTAAGAAAATATCATCGTATCGCACTTTATCAGACAGCGGTACTACCCAATTCACAGATGGCTGTAAAACAAAAGTTTTACACTTCAGTCCAAAGAAGATAACAATCTTTATCAACACACTGCCTACAACATTCTTCAGAGCTGGATGTACTGAACGCTTTATATAATTAAATCTAATCAGTAAATAGATATTTCCCTTTTTCCCATTAATGTTTCAGGTTAATATTTATAATCTAAATTATAAATATTGATAAACAGCCATTCATCAGCTGAAAAACGTATCATCTTCTGAATATAGACCCAGCTAGGCATACCAAGCCCCCACCTCTACATGGAGTTTTAGAAGGTAGACGAATTCCTTCTTTGGTGTTAAAGCAGACATATGAATAAAGCCTTTCCTATGGAAAGCAAAAATTCCCAGTAAGGTTTGCTACCTCACAGTCCTGAAGACTAAAATTCACCTTCTAGCCTTCAATTCTTCCAAATCTTACAATCCTCATTCCCTCCATCCAAACCCCCCAACAACAGACATTTTTTGAAAGTGCTTATGTGAGGAAGAGAGCAAAACTCCATCTAATTTTTCTGCAGTTTACTGACGCATTAAAAACGATCATCAGAAAACGAGATCTGTACCTGTGCTTGTTTGATGCTGTGCTTGGGAGACAAACTGCCTGTGCTATTCAGACTGTTCACACTACCATGAGAGGGGGTAGAACGTAGGCTATCTTTTGGCGGAGGACTTGCAGGAAGAACAGGAACTGCACCAGGAAATACAGCTGTCTTCTTTCTTTTGGAAGGTGGTATGAGAGAAGGCGGTAATATGGAAGGAACTGGCTCTTTCTCGAGAGCTCTATAAACCAAATGCATTGCCTGCAAAAGCAAAGAGGTCAGCTGTAACATGTTGACAAACAGAACAAGAAGCAACAAGATTGCCCAGCATCAGTCATTGACATGTTAGTAAAACAAAGACAGTAAGATTAGAGATGTAAGCAAGAGCAGAAAGTGCTTTTCAAAGTAATTCCAAAGTGTTTAAACTTGATGACACAGGCAAGAGTCAGTAAATGGTTTTGAAAAAGATCATTTCATAGCTGCATGTGAATGATCTGGGTTAGAACAGCAGGCTAGCGGATGAAGTTGGAAAGCTCTTGAGGGACAATTTGGAGTCATTTGCTCTAGCACATATTCTGTGAATTGAGAATTTAAAGCAACCTACCACAGCAAATTCATCTTTGTCCAGGTGACCATCTTTGTCAATATCACTGAGATCCCAGACCTATGGCGATTATGAAAAACACAATGATTTAGAGAACAAGTTAGATTTTGTATTGTTGATGATGATGATGATCATATTAAGTATGCTAACAATCTCCAAAGGCTCATAATAGATTTTTGTGAAGATCATATTAGTTATGTTAGACCTAGCTAAACATTCTCTGATGAAACAGACTGGATTAGAGTTTTCTTGCAACATAAACCAAGTATTTTGTGGAAACATTGGTTTTAACAGATTCTAGATGCAACATAGGCAGGTTTTTCATCTCTCCATATGGCAATTAAGGACTCATCAAAATGACTAAAAACATCCAGAGGTGGCTTTTGGAATTCTGCAGAAGGGAATTTAAGCATCTATCAACTTTAGTTACATTATTAGTTCAAGTACAGTAAATCTCTTGCAAGTTCTATTGAGAGGGATGCAAAAGCTGGGGTACTCTAATACTTAGCCTTCCACTAATAATGTTTTATCATTAATATGACTGGGAGACAATATAGCATAGCTGACAGAACGCTACAGCGAGGCTCAGTCATTTGAATTCTACTCCCCACTTTAACACTGAGCCTCTATGTAAACTTAAGCTAGTTGAGTTACTTTTTTTGCCCATTTCCTTGCTCCTCTGTCTTCTGTGCAAGCTTTTCTGAAACAGGAACAAGATTCCTGCATTTCTACCATGACAATAACAAGATAAAATAGGAAGTCTTCCAAGATTGAGTTCTTCATAATATTCCAGTACAAAATTAAAATGTCATACTTAGATTTTGCAAATAATATAGAGAAAGAAGTCCCTCCTGAAGAGATGAAAGTGTATCATATGGCAGATACAGCTCCTACACAGAATTTAAGAATTCTCAAGCATATCAATATGCAGAACATTAAAGAATACATTTTTAAATTGAAGCAGAAAAATAATCTAAGGGTGTTTGCTCCCCTTGCAAATATGCAATGGATGCACCAAACTCAGATTTTAGAAGCAGTTATAAAGACCCATGAAAAACAAACAAACAAAAAAGAAACCTCCAAAAATAGACTTGATAATTTGACAGCTACACTAAACTAGGATCCTTTAAAGTCTTCTCTTGTACAAAAAGTGGATAGATTTTATGGTACGTCTAATAATTTGTATTTGGGGAACGACAAAACAGCGGACTATAATGCTATAAAAGATACGGTGGCTTAGGAGAGGTTTTTCTTTACTTTAAATAGACAAAAACAAAATTTCCAGCTCTTAAAATGAAGAGAAAAATAATGAGGCCAATCTACTGTAGGGCCCAAATTACTATTATTATTGTCGTTTTTAAGTGGATGACTCCAGAGCCTACTTAACGTTCTTACTTTATGGCATGCACTTCATGTAAAATCTCAGCCAAAACCTGATCTATGTTGACAAGTTACACTTAAATATTTAACACTGCAACTAAGAGCAGTTAAACAGAGAATAGCCAAATCTAAACAGCATACTTACCCTTCCTAGGATATCAAGAGGTAGCTTTGAATTCATCAGTACTGGTTTTACTTTGTCTCCTGAAAGTAAACCATTTACTGGCAAAAGGCTTTCAAAAATACCATCAAACTTTGCTTTTTCTTCCACCTAGTTGGTAAGAAATAGCCTGAATAAGTAAAAAAGTGTGCCTGTGTGAGTGTTGAAAATGAGATCTTGCAAGAAAGTAAGTCTGGTCAGTAACATATTCATTCTGAATTTCCAAGCTTTCTTGCAAGTACCATTATGTGGTATTTAAATGTAAAACCCATGGAACTAGATTTAGGACCTTAGTTTCAAGGCTGAAATTATTATAGCTAAGAGAATGTAATATGTCATATCTATTTTTCTGTAGCGTTCTGAAAGGGCAAAGCATTCTGATTAAAACACTGGTAACCAGATTTTAACCAATTCTGACAAACCCAGTAGAACTAAAACTAAACCCTATTCTTTCTAGACACTTTGCTTCCCAACTTATAGTGCAACAGGCAAACTAAAAATCATCATTAGAAGTGATTTCTATTAAATTTCTACCTTTTGGAAAATGTTTGCATTAGAAAATTACCTAAATACAAATATTTCAATGTATATATCAAAAGTTACTCTATTCCAATGAAATATACAGGGTGTACCACTGAATACTAATTAGAAAGTATTATGAACTCAAGCTGTAAATTAATACTTCGGGATGGATTTGGTGAAATGCTTCACTGTTCTCAAGGGGGTTCCTTTATACAAACATGAAAGTGCCTACTATTAAGACTCTGGGAGAAATCCAGGCAGAAGATTAAAATTCATTGTGTCTTAAAAACATTACACCAGGAGTTGTCAAAGGCTTGTTTAACACTTATTTAAAATATAAAACCACAGCTCAATATTCTCTATCATGCACAAGTCTGCTACTGGAAAGGAAGGACTTTTGAAATGGGAAATACAGTTGATAAAAAATTCTCTCAATGGGAAAATTACAGACAAGGAAAATATTTACTTTTAAAGAATGGATGGAATGTGTTATCTTATACACTTACCCTAACAGCCCAGTGAGTCTCTGTTGCAGGTGGCGTCATCAGTAAGGGACTGCTAGTGTCATGCTAAAATTAAAGACAAAGTTTATTCTTTTCATACATATATATACACACACACACACATGTATATATATACACACAATTCCACCTATAATTGTTACTAACTGCTTTAAGAGATGGTTATAGATATGAAGCTCAACTACACTGAAAAAGGAAAAAAAAGCTGCATACATATCCAAATAAAAAAATTCTATGCCACATTGATTTGTACTATTGTATTACAGTAGTTGGACCACTAACTGTGCATTGGATACCTAACCACTGAACTAAGAGACGAGCTAAGCTGCTAAGAGCAGCTTCTGTTGGCAAAGCCCTGCCCTTTACTACACATTCCTGTTGATCCAGCCCCAAAATAATTACTTTTCCTTTGCACAGAATTTAGTTTTTAGCCACATCAGCTCCCTGAACAAGCTCACTGCATAGTTTCACTTGTACCAGTCTGGGAAGGGGCTGGAACATATTGCTAGGGAAAACAGGACTATAACAGCCGTAACTGCAGTTGTCTTAAGGAGAGGTTTGACCGCAGCCTAAAGTCTCAGAACCATGACATTTATGAGGTAGAATATTATTGCAGCTTTCCATGGGAAGCCCTCGTTCTCAAACAATAAATACGTATATTTAGGTACATGCTACTTACAAATTTAGGAGGTGGCACAGTCAAGTTCAGACTGCTCAGGTTAACATCATGGCCGTTCTGTGCACATGCTACGAGGCGCAACGCGACATAGAAACCCTACAAACAGTACAGTGTAGTTTGTTAAAATAAGCAACCATTCTAAATCACTGTTTTCAACCATCTATTTAGGATTTTTACTAATATTGTACATGTGCCACAGAGTAAAGCATGGAAAACACAGATACATAGCCATTCAGTTCATTGCAAACTGACAACTGACACTGTTTTTTAAAGATGATTCGAGAAAAACTTTACAATAATACAGCACAAAGAGCTGAAAACTCAAAAGCTAGTTTTTAGAAAGAACTTCTTGGTAATTAGGTTACCTTTTCAGAATTTTTTTGTAAGAATTAATAACATTTAGAAAACAAACCAACGATTCTCCATATCAACAAAGTAACCAGAGCATTTGACACTCCAAACCATTTTTAATATTGATAGAGTTATGTTCTATCATGCAAGAAACATTTCTAAACTAAATCTCACAATTAGAGTTCCTATTTGTTAAAATATCAATGACTATCGATATATGTATATCACACACACTGATTATTTAAAAACCAGACGAGGGACAGAAAATTATAACCAACAAACTTCTCCAGCAGCCTCACTGAACGATGTTAATTAAACTTCATTAGATTACTGGATATATATACTTCAGAAGAAAAACCCTCATCCTGTATACAAAAACTTCAAACAAAGCTATGGATAGCTACTATATGGATAAGAAGGTTTTCTTGAATCAAGGCTAATCTGTCAAAGGTAATGTAACAGGTCTACATGCACATTTCCTTTACCTGTTTGTCTAAGTACCCTTTACCTTCTGGGTCAGCCAAATCCCATATCTGTAGAGATACAAAATAAAAGCCATTGCAATTTTAAAATAACTACATTCATATCAACAACTTATATTTTATATCTTGAACTGTTCACTGCAGCCTTCAAGTTATGAAATACAATGTTATTTAATTCTCAAGTTAAGAACGAAAATGTTTTGCAAAAAAAGACTTTTTATTTCAGTCAGCTCCTCTTTCACATGGAGACTGACCTAACTGCAATGAAATTACTCTCACAGAACAAAATATAAATACAGAGGTGTCTGTCTTTTACACGATCTGAATTTTCTAACAATAAAGAATGTGTCACAGAACAATGAACAAACATTTTCTTGCACTCTGTGCTCAGGAGAGGATTCTACATTCCTTCCCAATTACCCTACTCCTGAATCAAACAGAAAAGAAACTGATTTCCTAGTACTTTATTTTTGAATTAGTATTTAATATTTATTCACATAATTATACAATTTCAGTAACCAGTCAGTCATCTTTGACTTTCCCCTCAAACCTAATCTCATTCTTTTTATTAAGACTCTTATAGAACCACCACCACCATAACATCTGCTTAATACACAACTGACAGTGGTGAATGTGATTAACTTACGATGCTTCCATTTCAATAACTTCAAAATCTAAAATCTTTATAAAAATTACGATCATGATCTCCTGTAAATATTTCTTGTCTGACCTCTTGAAAGTTTACTTCTCTCCATAACATGTGCTGATCATGTCTGCTGAAAACATGTTCCTTATTCACTGCTTCCTACCCTTCCTTACTGTGTCCCTCCTCAGCCCACTTTTGCTGTTATATCCAGCTTCCCTTGACTCCTCTATGAGCTCCTACAACTCGGGAGCCAGAGGAATAGAATTTTTTTTTCCCACTATCCCAACTGAAATCTCATAACCAGGTCATTTCACTTCAAGCAATTACTTGACCCTACTCTTTATTAACTGTCCAATCATCTTGCTTTATTGTAAACTTTCCTTCTTTTCCCATGTGTGTTTCCTTTCGGATTTCTAGGAAACTGCAGACAAGATCTGGGATCCATAACCAATCTGCACTTTACCAGCAGTTCAAAGGATCTGATTTGCTCTCCACTCAATTTCCTTATGCAAACCCCTTCTGCTCAGTATCAGCTGCACTTGTGCAAGTATACATACAATTACTGCAAAACATGGTAAAATTCCTTCAACCTACTTTTCCAAGGATAATATCAGAGAGACCAGATTTTTTAAGAAACAGCGCAGCTTCACTTGCTCCAACTCTCCCTGTGTATGCTGGATCTACCTGAAAGATAAAAATTCACATTCAACTGAGGCATGTCTGCCACAAAAGCAGAGACAGGAAATCAAACGTCTCTTGTCTATAGGTCAAAAAGAGATATATGAGCATGTGACTACCACCCTGCAGGGAGAATTTACAGAAGCTGGAAGAACAGAAAGAGGGAAATTTTGGGGAAGTAGAAGTTGTACTTTATTTTTTTTAATCCTTTTAGAAACCTACCTGTTTGTAATAAGTTTCATATAACGGATTCCCAGTAGAAAGCTAAAAAAGAAGAGAGACGATGAGCAAGTCAAGAATGAATGGCAGTCACCAATATCTTACATTTAGGGAATGCCAAAGAAGTTTTCATCGTAACACTGACCTGACTACCTCATACTTTGTATATATATTTATGGAATATTTTCAGCAATTACATACACACACACACAGAGCACCCTGGTATCAAAATCTGCCTGCATTTGTGTGTTTTCACAACTAGGATCTTAAGCTGAAATAGAGCATAAAAAAATAGAACGAATTAATTAGCAGATGTCACAATTCCCTGGCAATGTTATGTGAAGATTTAAACTTGGTGTCATCCTTGCATTACGCAAAGGTAGCAGAGTCAAAGGTGGGCCCTGCCCTTTCGGTACCCTAATCAAGCAGAGCCCCCTTCCTTCTTGCTGACATTCCAAGCAAGCGGAAACCAAGATACCAAGAGAGCCAAAAGCCCCCAAATCCGTCTTCTCACTTGCCTGCTGTGACTGTCACACAAGTTCTAGTTATGCAAAGGTCATATCTACAACCTATTCTCCAGCCTCCAAACCAGCAGCAAAAACTTTACAATCCAAGCACTGTCTCACGCAAATCAGCCCCTTAAAAAAAGGCTTTAAAAACACAAGCAACAAAACCACCCCAGAAACACGATCTAACCACTGAGGCCCAGAGATGTCAAAACATCCCAGGACTGCCAGGACATCCGCTCTCCACCTGTGAGACATCAGTGAGACACCAGATGACTGATTATTTCATGCTAACTCTGATCATTGCTATGCCGCCTCCCAAACGCTACCTTCTTCCTTATCCACACGGATTTCTGGATGTTCTGTCTACACCACAGGGGAATAGGGATGGAAATCTGATGAGAGAAAATGAAGACTGATACAGAGCCTGAGACTTTATTTTACACGCTTCTGGTAAGTTTCCAATAAACATGCCAAATTCTAATTTAAGGAGCTATTCAAAATAATTAACCCCTATTAATCAAAAGCAAGTGAACACTGAGCCCTTCAAAGATCAATTATTCTACTTGGCTAAAAAGCGCATGCATTTTCAGAAGAGTAGTCTGAATGTACTCTTCCTATATCCACCAACAAAATAAGCCACTGCATTCTCCAAAATCATTAGACTCATCACTTTTCTAGAAGTTGGAGAGGAGTTCGGAAGAAGGAAGCTATGACCGTGCCATAAACCTGACTCATCTTCTTGCTGGCATGTAGGAGATCCTCATAGATAAGCACTATGTTCCTGTCCGAAGTAGGAAGCACATCATTCAGAGAAAAGGAGGAAGTAGGAAATAGTCTAGCCTATTCTGAATAAAATCTACCCTGAAAATGTATGTTTTAGCCAACTATCACCCAACCATATACCTCTCATTTCTCAGAAAGCTCAGAGAAGCTAGCCAAAGACCAACTGCAAGCTCCTCTAATTTGGCCAGTATCCTAGAGCCTGCAGTCTGGATTCATACCAAGACACAGAGTAAACTGCTCTAGCAGCAGCGATGAATGATCTCATCCTACCAGCAGACATTCTTCCCATCCTCATTCGATATTGTCAGCCATGACATACAGCTGACTTACCTGACAAAGGTGGCAAGAATCCAGGGCGATGTGCTTAAGTGCTATGAAGTTTCCTCTACAGCAATACATTCATCCAAGCGCTGTTGGAAAGCAATGTCTTCACCGCTGCACTCTACTTGCAGAACTGAGCAAAGATTAAGCCTCTCTGACCAGTTTACCTACTGCATCTCTGTGATGAAGCAGACCAGACAGCATGGGCTCAAGTGATAAAAATAACACAGCTGCCCATCTACTCTTCCCTGCATGCAGCTACATCACTATCAGTTAAGATGGTTCTGTAATTCGACAACGCCTGCCAATGCAAAACCTGTACAAGACAGCGTCAATGCTGGCAACCAAGGAAAAACATTTCAAAGAGTTTGCAGCTGAGAGGGGTTTAATAACACTCTGGATCCTATGCCAACTGTGTTGCCAAATAACGTCATCTACGACCAGTGCTTTCACACTGTCTCTCAAACAGCCACCTCACAACCCAGGTGCCCTGTCTTTTGAGCTATTTCCTGTACAAATTTGAATGAACATCAAGTCTCAGTATTTGCACTGACACACTGGATTTGTTCAACACACACTACGCACACATGGATACATCTCCATGTCCCCTAACACAAGCCCGAGGAAAGGCAGGAGTAAGCTGCGGCCACCGGAACAATGAATAAAGCCAAGTCCCAGCAGCCCTCTTTCCTGAGGTCAACTCAGGTCCGTACAGGACTTCGGACTGGATGAATTATTCTGACATTTTCCTCGTTGTCCTCATGTTTCTTAACTTTCCTTTGGTCACACCTGTCACATCAAAACGTGGACGTGAACAGGTACTGCAAAAGGGACAGAACCCAGGTGTCCCATGAAGACGACAGCCAGAAGAAGGTCGCTGCTGCCCCACAAAGATTCACTTGACCCTTGCGCTACTTGCTGAGTATTCCTGAGCTGTCTTAGGAGAGCTACAAAACAATCCACGTTGTCCAGATACCTCTAATATCTCTCCATAACCTCCACAGGGTGTAAGTTGAACACGCCTGGCACAATGGAAAGACTACTGATAAGGTGATCAAATATGTAAGAAAATAAAGTTATCAAAGGTAAATCAACACTGGCTTCTGTTGCTATTTAACACGAAGAACTGATTTTACAGGCTTGCTCTTAAACTCTTTTTATGCATGGCGAGCTTAAACAGAGAAAGCTGAAATCTGTTAAATATTTTGCATACTGAGTTAGAGATCTCAATTCCCATTTGTAAAAACATAACTTTACAGAACAGGAAGAACACCATAATAAAATACATTTAGTGAGAACAAATATGATTATTTTAAGCACTTTCATATGCCTGAATTATGTATATTATTCACAGGTCTTAATATATTGATATGAATATTCTTATTTTATATACTCTGAGTGAATGTTCTTCAACACTATAGTACATTTAACCTTTCTTATTGCTTTTAATACTACTTCTGGCCTTTTTTATAACTAGCAGATATCTTTGTAGTAAACATGAAATTGAGGCTATTAAAAGAGGAAGTTTGTTAACTTCCAGTGAAATTCTGCTTACTGCCCTGACTGTAATTAGGTTACTCCTGACAATTCAATAGAGGAAAAAATAGTTCTCTCGAAAACTGCAATACTTCCAGTGAATTAGTTGGAGAAATATGTCAAAATAACAGATATAGCCACCGGAAAAGGCCTTTTTTCCCCCTCAAGATACGTACTGCGTTATATAAGAGAAAATACGATTGATGCCACAGTTCCTCAAACATCAGCTAAAATCTGCACAACACAGAAGCATGATTTGTAGTGCCGTAAGTTTCTGAGACCTACCACATGGGACGCATTTTTACCAGTCTACTGCGAGACCACACGCAAACTTTCGCAGGAGTTCTGTAACAATAAAGCCTTTCAAGTCCAACGTTTATTTTACATATATAGTTTGCACCCAGGACTTAACTTGGAAATGTTTGATAACAGCGTGCATGTTTGTGGATGTTTCTAATATCTATTTAAATAAATGAACACGTCCAATCAAGACACTTATTGCTAACGAAAGGCTAAAAAGCAGCACTCTCTTTGTAAGAGAAGCAGCAAATTACGTATTACTCGAGGACAATATAACTCCACAAGAAGGTAATTTGTCAGAGTGTCATGAATGAAAAAATCTATTACTAAAAGGAAAGGGATGCATTTAAATAACTTGGATTATCAGTGTCAGGTGTTCTGAGTTCCTGACTGGCCTAACAACAGCAGAGAAAACAGTTTCAGTTTCAAGGCATTAGTTTAAATTTCTTATAGGAAATAAGTAAATCGAACATCTCCACAGCACTGTGGAAAAGGAGACATAGCAATCACACTGCTCAGGCTTAAATTATTTGGGTGAGAAATTAGTGTAAATCCTTAACACAACAGAAAAGCCCATCCAGGGGAGCACTGCGAGCATGACACCGCAGCTGGGGACACGGCCCCTCGCCAGAGGCAGGCGACCCCCGCGCCAGGCCAGCGCCCGGGTCCGGGATCCCCTGCGGACCCCAGCGTCACCCTCTCGCCGACGCCCCAAACCTCCTTTTCCTTCCTTCCCACCGAACCTTTATTGGCACCACCGCGCTTCATCCACCTCCCAAATGTCGAGGGAGGTCGCGACACCCCAGCAGCCCAAGGCGGCAGCTGCCCCGTCAGACCAACGTGGAGCCGGGGTGTCGCCGCCGGAGCTGGGAGGCGGAGGAGGAGAAGGGCCCCGTCTCCCCCGCGGCCCCGGGCCCCGCACCGCGCCAGGCCCCGGCCCGCACCCGGCGCCTGCTGCTCGGGGCGGGGGGAAACGCCCGGGGAGCCTCGGGGCTGCCCTGCTGCTCCGGCCTCCGCGAGGGGAGGCAGCCGGGGCCCTGCGCGCCGCCGCCGCCTCCCCGCGGGGCCCCGGCCCCAGGGGGCAGCTCGGGGCCGCCCCCCCGCACGCCGGTCCCCGCCGCGGGCTGAGCCGCCCCCCGGCCGCGGGCAGAGGCAGGGCCTGCGTCCCGGCGCCCGCCGGCGGGAGGGGGATGCGCGCCGGCGAGGCCCCGCTGCCCCTCAGCGCCCCGGCGGGCTCCAACGGCCGGGCCCCACGGCCGCGGCCTGCCCCGGCCCCCCGCGGCAGCGCGGGCCGGCGGCGGCGGGCCGGTTACCTGCTGGCTGAGGGGAATGAGCGCCGCCATCTTCCTCCCACTGATTCGGGCAGCGGCGGGGCGGGGCGAGCGGCGGCGGGAGGCCGCGCCTGGCGCCGCGGGGCCGCGCCGGGGCCCGCGGCCTCCGCCGCCCGCAGCCGAGCCCGCCCCGGCCCCGGCCCGCCTCGGCCCTGCCCCCGGCTCCCGCGGGCTCCCTCCTTCCTCTGGGACGCGGCTCCTCGCCGGCCGCGCCCAGCGGGGACCTGCCCCCGCCGCCGAGGAGGCGCAGCGGTCCGGGGAGGACGGCGGCTGCCACGGCAACGTCTCTCAGGTAAAACGGGCTCCGCTGAATTAAGCTTCCTCTGATCCGTGACCAAGTATGCAATATCATGTACAACACCGGCGTTAACACCTCCCCGCCTGGAACGGGGGAAGAGGGAGGCTAGGTCAGCTTGGTACACGGAAACTAGAGCCGTAAGAATCGGTTTCTGAGACGAGCAAAAGTGAAAGAATTTGACCTCAGTCACCCCCTAGGCTAGAAACCAGCCAGGCTGCTATCAGGGCTCCTGCGGGTCCTCCCCTTCCACAGCTCCTCACTGCACAAAACTCTTCTTGGCCAGTATCAGAGTAGCTAAAAGGTAAATGCAAAACCAGTGGCTCTGGAACTGTCTTCACTTTTTGCTAAATTTATAGCATTAGTTGTTTTTAGAAGAGGAAAAAAAGCCTGGAAATGCAGAAGAGGAAAACCACCACAGAGGAGATGGAGTAAAAGGCCTGAACAAGACTGAGTTACTCCATCAGACAAAAATACACACCTCATTCACTATTTTTAAAATCCCTCTTCCCCCCCCTCCCAGAAAGCTTTTTTCTATTGAAAAATAATTAACTTGTTTTAAGACAGCTTCCAGGCACCATATGTATTCATTACAGATTTCTGATGGGAAAAAACTGTCTGAATGCATTTACATTTCTAAGGGCAGACTTGTGGATGACAGACTGCTATCACTGGAGAGAGCAAGAACGTCCCATCAGTAGCTAAGTAATGGCAGAAAAGCCAAGAGCAGCTGCAGTGTGGTTGCAGAAGCTATAGACCTGCAGTAATGCTTGAAGTTGTGACAAGTGCACAATTACTGTAGAAGCTTAGCAAAGCTCCTCTCTTCCTTAGTTTGAAGTATGTTGTGAAACATGCTTCATACATTTGACATGCTGAGCCCTTTAATGAAATAACTTTAAAAGCTTATTTTGGTATTTCCTCAACAAAAGTGAGCACAAATTTTACATTTAATATCAAACTATGAAAGTGTAAAAGAGTTCCAAACACTAATGCTCTTGTAAGTGCTTTTAATATATTTCAGCAATGTTAAGATATATTTAAAAAAAATTAACCTTTCTTATAGAGAAAATCACTACCTTATGCTATTTTTACTAAACATAAATGAAATGGCTCACAAAAATTTAAAGTGGTGGTTTTTTAATCCTGTTTTAATACAACTTTGTCAGTGCAGATTTCAACAAGCTGTTAACAAAACATCAAAATCTTTATAAAATAGAGATTAAAGTGAAAAACTGTCTGTGAACTTCTTTCAAATAATGATTAAAGGTCTTCTTTCTTGATAGCATTCCTCACTGATCTATCCGTTCTAGATTTTTTTTCTCTCTCTACCTTCTTCTTAAACCTCTCCTCAAAGTATTTTTCTTCAGTGGCCCTTTCTCTCTGCTGCTCTTCCTCAGTCTGCTTTAGGTTCATTTCCTTTTCAGGACCCTAACATTAAGATTATATTTTTATACTGGGTCTGCACCAATACAATCTTGCTAAAATTGGATGGGGAATTTTAAAAATCTGGTAATGAAGAATAAAAACAGACACAAGAATTTCACATATTACCTTTGTTTCTCCCCAAGTTTCATCTCCAAAGTCTTCTGCATATTCTTCATCATCAGTTATCAAAAAGTTGTCAAAAATTGTGCCAGCTCTCACCTTCGAGGGAAAAGGCAGGAAAAAAAAAAACCAAACCAAAATGAAATGCCTCTTTTTTTTTCTTAACAGTTTTAACCTCATCTTTTAACCATGTATTTGTATCTTATTAATATGATTAGTTTAGGCCTCTCAATTATCTGCAGGCAATTATGATCCAAACAATAACTACAATAGAAGATCGGTCTGTCTTACAGATTTAGTAATTTTGTACATATATTTAAATAACAGCAAGTTAAAAACACAGGTCATCAGCTAAGATCCCAAAACAATAGATATTATCTATATGCAAAGGGTAAACAGGCTGTTGTATACTCAGTGAAAAGTTCTTTATTTTCTACTGTCTGGAGAAAAAAAAAACAAAAACAAAAAACTGACCTGCCAGATATCTAGTCCAATGATGCTAATATTTTCGTAGCTGTAGATACTGAAGTCTGGTGAGTAATTTGGATTGTCAATCTGTGGATGGGGCCAAACTCCTCTATAATTTGGGTTATCAATCTGCCTTGGTTTCCATTCACCCTACAATAAACCACATGTTCTGAATACAGTCAGGCAAAAAACAGTTGCTTTAGAAGTCACCCATAACTAGAATTACTAAATTATTTATACTCTGTATAGAGGATTCTTGACCATAGGACGATGCCATTCTCCATTCACAGAATCATCCCAGTCTTCAGGTTTCCGAGCACTGGTATCCGTAATGTATTCAGGTTCATCCCAATCCTATAAAAAGATATGGGAAGATTAAGAAAGTAAAACAAAGAGCACAGTTAAACTATACTTGAACTGTGGCATTGAATATGTATTTAGTAAGAATAAAATAACCCAGTAATAAAGATTAAGAACAGATGCAAGAGAGCAAGTTACCGCAGGTTTGACGTCATTTGGATCATCAATTTGGACTCGATCATCCCAGTCACTGGGTTTCTTCACTCTTGGATCATTTATTTTCCTTGGTGGCAAAAAATCTAAATCATCTTCTAAATTGCCTGATGCAACCATTTCATTATCAATTTTTACTTCATAAGTCTGGTCTGGTCTTATAATCAAAGTATACAAATGTGTATATCCATCAACCTGGGTTTTAAAGGAAGGAAGTAAAATGTTCAAGAACCTTAAAATACATAGCTCTTATGAACAGCCTTGCATCAGACTTATAATACTAGTCTATAATGGATTTACCATAAGCAGTAACATCATTAAATTGTAATTATATTATTATGTATTAGAAGTTATTTGAAGACCCAAAATTAAAATGATTTTAAAGACATGATGAAAAATGAAGCTTTTCAAAAAGGTGATGTATATTCAGAATAGATTTCTGTGTTGATATCCCTATAGCTTGGGGGTTTTTTTAAGAAGTTTATCTTGGAAATTTACATTTACCTTGCATCTGATTGATTTCTTGATTGGATGAGGTTTATTCTTGTAATTTAAAATAACATGGACTTTCTTTGTCTCAGATCCACAAATATCTGGCCCTACAAAGAGATTATATGCTTTGTATCCTTAACTTCTTTGTATAAAAATAGATTGTTTACTTTTTTCCTTCTAATATTGCTAGACGACTTCCCCCTTCTACCTATTTTTGATGAATTCCCTTCTATTTTTGATAAATGTCTAATGTATTTGAAGTCTCTAAATCCACCTTAGAATTGCATTCTGGCTAGCTTGGGGTTTAATTCTGTTAGAGCACTAACCCAGAAAACAACAGAAATCCAGTAAAAGTATTATCCATGGTATAAGCTGAATAACTATGTAATTACATTACATTCACTATGCAATAAACTTTATGACAGATTTCATTTTGAGATACAAATGTGTAAGTTTCTCAAATGGAAAACCACATACAAGTGTGTAAGGGCAGATAATGGCCTACAATATGGCCTTTCAGTCACAGGTCTTTAAAAAACAAAACAACAAAAAAACCAAAACCACCCCATCTTGCTGAGCAACTGCTTTTTTCTTTCTAAGCTCATTCTCTAACCATTTTCAGTTGTCCTTCAAATAAGCTCAGAATGTAACTGTAAAAGAATGCAGTGTTTTAGTAATGCAGAAATAACTGAACTCACCAAACATGATGTAATAATGTGAATCTCCACTGAGGTTCTTCTGATCCAAGTTTGAGGAAAAGATTTTAACATATCCCCCACCACAGTCTATTTTCTGCTCATGTTTCACGGTATACTGAATGACCAGAGTCTTCCCTTTGTTACTAAATGGTTTAAATCGCGAGGAGATAGCATAAAATTTAGAATTTTCACTAGTTTGTAGACCTGTAAAGATGATAGTGTAACAGGAAAACTTACATTTTCTCTATTTGCAAAAAAAAATAAAAAAAAACATTTTTATTGCCATGCAGGTCAAATCCCTAACTCTTCCCGTGGATCTCCTAGTACATTTTAAATTAACTGCACAGACCTTTATCACGCACTGGATCTCCGTAAAACTTCCCAGCTGTGAGTTTAAACTTCCCCAGGTCTGGCTTGTACTCAGAGTTCATCCACCTCTTGTGCCAGTTGGCTGTCCCGCGATGCCGTTGCCAGTGACCACAAGGGAATACAAGAGCTTCGTCAGCGAGCGGGGCTCCCCGCCAGCCCGCGCAGCCGGGAGAAACCGTTACCCTTTACCGACCGACACCGCCCGCGGCCGCCCTCCCCTTCCCCACTCCCACAACCTCCGTCCAGAAACTGCTCCTGGAAATACACCGCGGCCCGGGCAGGCCCCAGCGCGGCCCCGAGGAGCAGGACCAGCCGCAGCGCTCCAAGGGCCGGGGCGCTCCCGGCGCCCCTCCGCGGCCCGGCCGCCGCCATCGCCTTCAGGCGCTAACGGACGCGCAGCCACACCGACGGCGACCGACGGCTTCGCGCCTTCGGAGCCCCACCCTGCCCATGGCGGGCTCTGATTGGCTCTTGCAGTCACACGCGTTGTGAAGCGAGGCCCGATTGGCTTAACGCCAGGAGGGAGGAGCAGACTGCCACGTGCCCGCGCGGCGAGATGCACGCTGGGATTTGTAGTCGGCGCAATGACCGGCCCGCCTCGGCGCGCCGCCTTGGGATTGGCTGGTTACGCCCAAGGATCGGCCGGCGCGCGAAGGAGTCCCGTGCGGAGCCAATGAGAGGGCGGGATGTTGGGGAGTGGCGGTCTCCGGGATACGGCCCAGCGGCCGCTCGGCCGGGCTTGAGGGAGCCGCTGCCTCGGTGCGGCCCGGCCCGGGATGGCCGCGGTCGCTCGGGCGCGGAGGGCGCCCGCGGGCGGAGGGCAGGTGAGGCGCGAGCTCCCGTCCCGGCCTCCGCGCCAGGTCGCGCCCGCTCTGCAGCCGGCGGCGCAGGCCCCGGGCGGCGAGCGGGCTGCGGGAGGAGGGGGCGAGGGCAGGGCCGCGGGGGCGGGAGCGTCTGCCCAGCCCGGGCGCCGGGAGCCGGGCCGGGCCGCCCGCCTCCGCCTCCGAGGGCTCAGCGACGGGAGCGCCCTCACTTTGCGTCCTCTCCCCGGCAGGGACGCAGCGATGCTCTCCGCTGGAGAGGCGCGGCGGCCGGGCGCGGCGGCCTCCCTCGCTCCCTTAGCGACCTTTCTGCGGATGACTCCGAGCTGGAGAAAACCGGGAAAGCGCCGTTCCGCCGCAGCAGGTTCCTGAAGGCGCCCAGCGAAACCGGGCAGGGAAACAGGTGGAGCCAGCCGTCGGGCCGCGCCATGCCGGCAGCCAGCAGGCAGCTGGCACAGGGCGCCCTGGGTAGCGCCTCCCACGCGCGCTCCAGCACCGCTCTGCAGAAGGTGGCACAGCTCGAAAGCAAAATCATGAGTCGGAAAAAGCAGATGGACTTGCGAAACAGCGAGCTGGGCCAGAAACCTGCGGATGAGTCCTTCTCATCTGCTTCCAGTCGTGAACAGAGTGCAAGAGGCAACAAGTATCGGAAGAATTACGCTACGGCCTGTGAAAATGTGACCTTCGGTAATGCCCGTCCCAAGGAAAATGAAAGCATCCAAAACCCAAAAGAGAATCTTACAGTTAAACAGCAGCTTGGTCTGGATAGTGATGAAGAGGAAATGAGAGAATTGATGGAGAGCTCTTTGGAGCTTTCTGGCAGAAATGAGAAGCGGAGGGTATCTATAAGTGATTCTAAACAGGTGGGAAAGGTAAATACAGTCTTTTCTGGATTGTGTATTTTTATTTACACTTTTATGAAATAGTCTTAAACTAGTAGGTCACGTTTCATTTAGATAATGCCAGAAACTAATTTTTAATTCTGCGTTTGTAGCTGTTAATGAGTCAGCTTCAGCTTACATTTCTAATGTATTAGGGTTTACCCATTGTAATTTGTTTTTGCTTTTAGTGATCTACATACAGTAAATGAAGTAATGCATGTGTTTCTTTTTCATGTTCTTCAGAAGAGTGAGACTACAGTTTCATTAAGAATGCCTCTTCCATCTCGTAAGGAACTTTCACTGACAAAGATATCTAAAGCACCTTCCTTTCGCAGCAGAGACTCGGAGAAAGACATTTTTCTTGGAGTTAATTCACTAACACCTTCACCAACCAGCAGAAACTTGTCAGTACTAAATAATGCCAGACCTCAATCACTGTCATCTTCCATGAAGGACAATACTGTAAAGATCACTGCACCCAGAACAGGCGACATCAGGCAAAGCCACATATCACTTGGAAGTGATGAAAGTGAAATAAAGTCATTAGACGAATTATTTTCAAAAGCAGCAGAGGCAGAAGATTCAATTAGCGGAAGCTCAAATGGTAACTTCTTAAATATTTCAGTTGTCTAGATAGACTTGGTATGAACGGTACAGTAGTAAACATGGGCAAATATCTTCAGTGAAAGGATTCAGCAGTCTAATGTCACATAAGTCTAGGAAAGGAACCAAAGGAATTATGAGTTTGTCTGAATGCTTCTTTTTTCTCATGTAATATATTTGTATTTTTCTTGGGTTTTCATTTAGTGAGTTCAGTTTAATGATGCTTCCCTGGATGTAGAGTAATGACACTTGATTATCACATCAAAACAATTCCAACATTTAAAACAGTTTTCATTCATCAGTGGGACAATATACTAATGTATTTGAGTGAAAACAAACATAAATAAAAGACATCAAAAAATCTCTTGAACTTGGTTAGTAGATCCACCTACAGGCAAAGCTGGAAACTTTAGAGAACGATTGCTAAGATTAAAAAAAAGTTGACCCTTGCTTTTTAGTATAACACCCAAGCATTAAAGTAGGAACGTAGTACTGATTTTTTTTTTTTTTTGTTCACTTTTCTCTTTTAAGGGAAAGTGTACTGTAATTTTTGTGCTCTGATGCCTGGGTGACAATTTGTCATTCAATTGCAGACTTCAGAGTGAATATCCTGAGCCTTGATGACTTGGCATCAGATATCCCCAATGAGACACCAGAATTAAAGCAGAGAGTAAGTAGAAATTCCCTAGCAGCTCTTATTTCCATTCAGCCTTTGCTTGGTGCCAGATGGATATTCTAAAATAACTGCTCCTATTTTATTCATGTGGGCATGCCTCACTAGTTGTAGGGGTTAGATTTGGACTTTACAGTGTACTGAAACCTGACCAAATTCTTTTGTGTGTGTGTGTGTGTGTGTGTGTGTGTGTGTGTGTGTGTCTTTACATTTCCTCAGTAAATTTAACAAAACTGCCAAGTATGTGAAGTGACACATAAAAGCAGCATTTTTATTTCCTACTAAAGCAGTAGCTAATTATCAGTGATATACTACAGCACAAATCAAGAATAATGGAGGCATATTCTAGGTTATAGTTGATTCTTGTAATGTTTCTTTTGCATTTCTCGTAAAGTTCTCCTTTTATTTTACAGGGGACAGACATTCAAGTTGTCCAAAAATCAAAGAGAGACCTCCCAAAAGATGCATTCGAGGTGAAAAATGACCAAACCTCCTTTAAAATGACAAGTGCAGTAGCTGGTACGAATGATGCATCTGAAGGGGATAATGAAAGAATTGTGACTGAAGCTGAAATCTCTGAGCATTTAAGTGGAGTTTCTGCAGATTTTCCTAGACACAGACAAGATTATGTTGATCATGATGACAGAACTGTTAATTCAGAATATTCTGAAGACTTTGAAAAGTCCCTGTCTGCAACAGACAGTGAATCTGTATCAAGAATGTCGGAGGAACATTCTAGGAGTTACACATATTCTGGAAAAGACCCATCTTCTTCAGCATCATCGCCTTTACTTAGCAGAGAGAGGCATGACCAGGTACACAGAGTAACTGTAAAGGAAACTGCAGTTCAGACAGTTGATTCTCCATTTACCTATTGCTGGTCAAAGAGTAAGTTCATGTTGAAATCAAGATATTGCTCTATCCCATCTTGAGATTTTTGTTTTATATGTTCTTATTCAGTATCTAGCGTTCTTAGTTCAAGTACTAACTGCCCCTAGCTGACATTAAATTAAAAGCTTTCAAAAGCCTAACACTTTCATTTGCTATCTGTAGAAAAGTATTGGACAAGAGTATTGGACAACAGAACAACCTTGAATTGTTTTTGCTAAAACAGCATCTCCCAACCGGAAACCTAGGAGGGATGAGCTTATGCTACCAACAGGGCTTAAATAGACCGTAGCAAAAAAAAAAAAAAAAAAAAAATAGGACTTGTACTAACCCAAGTAATATCCTTAAATGGCAATTCAACACTTTTATGATATTTCAGTTACTAAAGTGATCTTTCAATGTAGGGGTGATCATGCATTGTATTTGTTTCTTGGGAGAGTGCTATGGTCTAGTTTACAAAACACAGACATGCCCCTTTGCTGTTTCTGAGGAGTAGCTCCTGTCCTCCCCCTCTTTCTTGTAAAAGGAAAATCAGTAACAGCCATTTGCTGCACTCAAGGAGGAGACAAAAGAAACTCAGGTGTGCTTGAAAACAGTGGCCTAGAACCCTTATTTTCACTCTGTTTAGAGTTAGAAAGGGTATCTTCTAACATGGCATGTGTTATGATCTTGAGGGGAAAAAAAATAACTATGGAGGCCACAGCACTATTTCAGCATCACCTGGCTGACAGTTCCCTGTTGTGGGCTTTACCAATTTTCTGCAGAACTCCCCGTGGAGGCTTCTGGTCGTCTGTTGAGTTTTAGTGACAAACCTTTTCACCCTCCAAACATAGTAATACTAATTTTATCCTCTACACAGCAAACAATTCTGCAGTACTTGGCCCACCTGTAGGAAACAGCTACATCGATCCAGTACCTATTGCCAGTCACGTCATCAGCATGGATACGGTAGAAGGTACTGAAAAATACATTTCTTAGTATTGTTTTGTTAAATTTTTATGCAACTAACTCACACTCAGATTGTTTAAAATTTAGGGTCTGGCTTATATTTGATCACTAAAAGTATACATTCTCCCTTCCTTGCAGCCTTGACAGCATACAGTCCATCAGTTCTTGTTTTAAATGACATGTTAAAACAGCACTTGATGTTGACTCAACAGTTTGTAGAGAACATCCACAACCTTCACTTATCCCTTGTGGCTTCATTGGAGAATGAGCAGTTCCACTACCACACACTGGAAGAGGCTAAAGAGGTATTTATGATAGAATAGAAAGTAGCCTAGAGTAAGTGTATATTTCTTTCCAAACACTTCAGTATTTGTAGCAAACATTATTTTCTTATTCAATTAATCATTAATCAGAGGAAGTTCATATTATTAATTAGTTGCAGTTGGGAGTTCATACAGGAAAAAAGACTGAGCTGAAGTCTTACTGTACACCACAGTTTTGCTTTTTCTGCTGTGCCATCTAGCAGTCCACAAATGAGCAAGGATCTTCCTAATGCTCTGATTGCAATATCAGTTTCTGTTGCTAGTATGGAAAAGTGCAGGTATCTTGATATAAAGATTCCTTATTTACCAAATAGTGCAAAGTATTTATATTTACTGTTTATTAAATACTGCAGAATATTCATCTACATTATTTACTAAATACTTCAGGGTATTTATCTATACAATAAATGTGTTAACTAATTTTTTTTTTTTTTTGCAGTACATCAAGAATCACAAATCCCCACCTTTAACAATTGAGCAAGCGCTCCAAGAAATTGAGAAAACACAGGAGCGGAAACTGCTTTGACTCTTACTTTGTGAATTTTAACTAGAACTTACATTTACAAATCTCAAGGTGGAACAAGAAATCCTTTCAAAGTGTAGAGATAAAAAGATGCAAATTATGTACTGCAAGGATTTGTACTAACTGCTCTGTATTTTGCTATACATAATTTATTTTCCTACATCTGAATTTTAACTAATGTACACAATACAGGGATAGCCAAGAGGCTTCAGGCAAATTAAGTCAGTGTTCAGCAGAAAACAAACCAAGAAAACATTTCTCGAGAGGGAGCGGGGTAAGTCGTCATAGTTTACGTGTTTATCATGGTAAAAACGAAAACCTGTACTACCCAGATGAATGTGATCACAGTAGAATAATACTGTCCTGACTTTAGTGCCTCATTTAAACAGTGTTATATACAATTTAGTTTTGTTAAACTACTACAAAACCAAACCTAAACACAAAATTAAGACAAGCTGAATAGAAGAGAGGCTTACAGCCAAAGTACTGGAATCCATTTACTCTGAAGTATAAGCCACCATTTTATTTTTATTAAAAAAGTGTTTATTGGAAGGCAAAACAATAAAATTCACAAGTTGGTAACATACAGGTGTTGTATGCTGATTCACAGACAGTTACAGTTCCACAACTACAGTAGATCTAGAACAAACTGATATTTCACCATATTAACTGAATGGTTTTAAGAGGGTTTCTGCTATACAAACAAATGACTCTGGAAGAGGTTACCACCAAGCAGACCTCTGGAGTGGAAGTGCAGTGTAAGGACCTAACATTTTTAGCTGGTGGTCTCAAAACAGTTACAAAAGGTTTTTCTCATTTAGTTTAAAGGAAGTTTCCAAGAATGTTTCATTGTTAGAAACTTGCGGAGCAGAGAAGATTGATTCTCTTCTATTGAACTAATTAGCTTTTATTAAAGGGTATATACAAAAATATAAAAAGCTTAAAGAATGTCTTCCATTACAAAGCATTGAACATCCCTTAGAGCGCTTGGACATCTAGAACAGTTAACCCTCACGTTCTGAACAGAGTTGTGACTGCAGCAGCTGGTGTGTAGGGGTGTTAAGTTGTGTGGTAGGTTCTAACAAGCTTGCACAGTGCTCATAGGTCACCTGTACTGGAACTAGATGCTTCATTCCCCATTTAGACATTAGGATACACTGCTCAGCATCAGTCTGACTTGATCCCAAGGCAGCACCCCTCCACTTCAAATAGAATTAACCTTTTGAGAGAAATAAACATACATTATGGAACTAAAGACATGGAACCATACCAGATAACGTTTGTATGCCACAGGAATGAGTGAATCACAATTTTGGACTAGGGATAGCTTGACTAGGGTTTACTTCTAGTATAAAACAGGTAACTAATTAAAAAATTGTGCAAAATAAATGGAAATTCTTAAACTTGCTAGACATGTCATAGTAATGACTGGCCTTTTTAAACACTAAACCGTAAGTGTTAAAGTACATGTCATAGCTTTCCACTTTTCACCATAGTTTTAAAAGTAATTCATTTGTCACTTCCTCCAGACTTTAATCCGGATTTATACAAGTTTTAATGATCTGCAGAAGATGCAAGACATCTTTCTTCAGAGTCTTATTCGGGTGGTGGAGGGTCTTGCGTTTCACACTTCACTGAAACAATAGGGAAAAGAGTTCTTACACATTCTACAGTTACCTAAGCTGGCTGAAGAGAAATGTTTCATAGAATGAGGGCTTTATTAATAAGGAATTTTCCTTCTGGGCTTTTGTTTGAATCCATTTTATTATGCAGATCTACTGCAGCCATAGGCAGAAGTGACTTCTCATTTGGCACATCCGATTTTTTCATTTTAATTGGTGGTAAGTATAGCTGTCCTATGCAACTCAGCTTCCCTGCAAAGTCTCATTCAGGGACTTCTCTTCACCATCTATTAAAAAACGCCTCCACTTTTTCTAAGCCTTTCCTGCAACTGCACTACAGTGAATTCATGTCCAGCTCTGAATTTGACAGGATACAGCAATAATGGTAGGAAACCTGGAGCTGGGCAGGGCAAAACAGCGAGCGTGGCCTAACTTCGTTTAAACCACAAAGGCCTCCTTCCTGCTTTGGCAGCCATCCAGCTGGTGGTATGGCTCCTGCCATACAATCACCTTTGTGACTGACCCTATTTCTTGAAGGATAAGATAAAAAGACATAGACAGACAGAGCTTACACAGAACAGGCTAATTACATGAATGTTTCAGAAATTAAATTATAATGCAAATAACCCCTGAAAAGGAAAATTTGGTGGGTTACTCAGTATACATCCATCTACTTACCTGGTGGTTTATTTTATTCATTATTTTAGAAAGAATTAAGAGTTACTAGTCTTTGATTTGGGTTTACAGTCTACAGTGAAACCCTTTTTAAATAAGACAAAATCACTGTTAAATCTGCAAAGTTACTTTTAAATTGCTTAGTAGTATTCACTTACATTCATCTCTGGCCTTCATGCGTGCAATAAATGAGTAACTTTTATTTCTTCGATAGTTTTCGTAAGGGTCATCTAAAGCAACTCCCACTCCTTTATACTGATCCCATTTGTCTCGGATATCTCCTCCTTTAATTGGGTCCTGAATTCCTTGTTCCTTGGCTCCCAATCCACCAGATCCACTCCATCCTACAGAAAGGACACAACATTGTCCTCTGAGTTCCAAAAATAAAAGAAATAGCATCCGAGATTGCACAGACAAACATTTTGGCAACAAGCTCAAGAATCTGATATAGCGGGATGATACAGACAGCCTGAAACAACATACAAAATGTCCCATTTATTTCAAAAGTATTAATATGCAGTGATTTTTGGGAGCTTACAAACATCAGCACTGTAACTAAAAACTTTTAAGATGGCAATGGGAGGAAACGCAGCAATAAACCACTCTTTCCAGCCAACCCTGCTGATCTACACCACGGGGGGATGAAATACCTCAGATAGATAAGGTCTCTGCGATACCAGGCTTCCACCCTTCTCTTCTGTGTCCTTTACGGAAAGGCAACTATCACCATTGCTCCATCTTCTGTATACTTACAGCTCGGAATATACTTACTCTGACCTTGGAACAGGAAGGTGTTGGAAGGGATCATACTTAGGAACATCAGAATAATTGTATCCAAGAGTTGGGTGCCTGGTTTTGTTTCCTGGTTTGTGAAAGACTTTATTCAGGGAAAAAACAGTTAAAATGTTGAAGAACATTATCTTACCCATTTTCACTAGCATTTGATGGCCTTTATTTTCTTCTCCAAGTCTTGATTCTGGTATAGGAGGTCCAGAACTGGACCCCAAACCAGCAGAAGAACTAAGGAAATAAAAAGAATGTATTAACCAGAAGAAATCGTACTGTTCTAACACAATGAGAGATGAAGATCATTCAAGTTCTGTTAAACATTAACATCCAGTTTAATCCCAACCTCGTTAATAAACTATAATTTAATATGAGGTTATTAGATTATGGAGTTATGGGTACCAGAAACACACTGCCTGCACCTAGTACAAGGTATGTCAAACACTACGGTCTTCCTAACACGCAGTGTACACTTAGAGGAGTCTTCCTCCTTTTTATGAAGGCATAAGAAGCCGTCATAGCTACATAGTTTTTGTTAAAACAAATAGCCACAACAGAGTAACTTTGTTTTCTGTATACATAAACAAATCTGCCTGCCATCTTCTCTTTTGTCATATTTGTTAAGATGCTTAATACACCCAGGTTATAAGAAAAACATCTTTCATGGTACATTTCTGCACAATCCAGGTAAAAAGAGGAATAAACAAACAAATGCTTACGGAGGAGTGGGACTGCGAGACCGGGACCGGCGCCGCCTGCCTGGGGAGTAAGATTTCGATCGTGACCTTGACCGTGACCGCGAGCGGCTATGAGAAGAGCGGGACCTGCTCCGGCTTCTGGAGAGGGAGAACACGTGAGATCAGATGCGCAAATCACAGAGCAAATCCGGGGTTCCTCATTTAGCCCTGATGGGTTGTTTCACCCCCAAGATTCAGCCCACTGCACTGTACCTGGACTGAGACCGTGAATAGGATCGTGACCGAGAGCAAGAGCGAGATCGTGACCTTGAATAGGAGCCAGATGATTTTGAAGATCGTGAATTGGACCGGGAGGATGAGCGACCTCGGCTTTTCGAGCGACTGCGAGACCGAGAAGGCCCACTGCATAGATAGAAGAAACAAAACTCCAGTGAAGCTCCTAGGAGATGCATAAGAAATGCAAACAGCTTTTCATCAAATTCAGATTACACACAGGCACTGTATTTCTGCAGACAATCTAGTGAAAACCTGACAGCATGGCAATACCTATTTCCTACAAGCAGACAAAAATTCGAGCAAGTTAAAACTCAGCGATTTCATCAGCACACCGCTGAACAGATATTCCCCAAGTATTTAGTCTAACGTATTACGAGCACCTTCCAAACGAACAGCACACATCAGAGGGCAGCAGATAGGATCGCTCACCTATTTCTCTTCTCCTGACCTTTCCTCCTCCTCGCTCTCATTTTAGCTCTGAAGAATTCGTACAGTCCATTCTGCTCCCAGCCTTCACTGCAATAAATCAACCACACAGAACCAACATCTGTGAAAATTCTACTTTGGTCAATGGAGAAGTTCAGGATTTCCACTAGATTTTGTAGGGAACAGAGGGCCTCGGCCAAAAGGTCTCACACATCTCAGTGTAAGATCAAACAGCGTGTGCAGATTAAAATAAAACAAGAGCACTCATTTTCAGCATTAGTAGAACCAAGACACAGGCGAAGGAAGAGAGAGGCACTTCTTTGTTTGAGACAGCTTCTTAGGGCATTTTCCTTACCATATTGTTAGCTATACCTACTCTTACCTGTTTCTAGGCCTGTCATGAGATGGTGGACTATAAAATGCCTCAACCGCAGCCAGTAGTCTCTCACTGGGGGGCATTGGGGGTGGAAGACGTATATCTTTAGGATCTAAAGGTTTATACTCATGATCTTCAAGCTGCCGGAAACAAAACAAATTACATTCGTGTCATGTGTCATGGGGTGGCTACCTGAAGAGATAAATATAGATTTAACGGTGTAGGGACCTCACAATTCATTATTGGATAAAAACATGGTCCAGAAATAAGGATTCTGCAGATGACCCAGTGCTTTCTTGTGCTGTCACTACCATTTTGATTTCTATGAGATAAGCCAGCACTACGCCTGCTGGAGCATTAAATGGATCGCCAGGTAGACAAAATGCAGTTCTCATCTACCCACCTTTGTGATAACAGTGCCTGAATGGAAACCTGGCAAAAGCTGGTGTACTAATACAAAGCCAGAGATGGAAGAGACCTATCTGTTCATCTCAAACACAGAATGCAGAAACGTACATATCCCCAAAGAAGCTGGCATCCCCAAAGAGGCTGAACGTTTCCTGTTCCCTGTTCTTCTTTGTTTGCATGTATCACATTAGTGTTATAAAAATCTTTGTAGGAAGAATTCTGAATACCAAACTAGTGCACAGTGGCCACACCAGGTCCCTCTGCCCATCTGGAAATCACTGGGCACTAATAATTTCTAAAACATAGGTAAGATTTTCAAGAGCACATTAGTCATTCATGTATATGAACTCAATTGAATTTCAATGGGATGCAACACTTGAAAATGTTACCATTTTCACTAGCTGGGTCCCCCAACCCCCGCCAATGTAAACCCTACGACAACTTTGTCTGATAGCTGCTGCGTGGAAAGATTTGAAATCATAAATGCCCATGTTAAACTGTTCCTAAAACCAACCACGGAATTTCAATCTTTTAATCCTACTAGTCAGGGCCCATTTCAAGCACTTACTTTCACAAGCGGAGCCATAAGTCCAGCAGGAAGGTCAAAGTAGGGAACGTTTGGCACCAGACTGGGATCATCGTGGTTCATGTGAGGGGGGCCTTGTCGCCGCATGTGAGGAGGCTGCCCGTTAAATCCATGTGGTGGAGGCCCGAAATCAGGGTGCTGTGGCCCTCCCCAGGGAGGATGCTCGCTGATTCCAGGATGAGGCAATCTGTGACCAGGGTGATGATGAGGAGGACCAATTTCTGCACAGAGCAGGAGGGTTAAGGGGTTTTATTTTAGCTTTAGAGAAAGGAAGGCAATCAGAGAGAGGTACTTTAAACAGTGCATTTATCCTAAAATAAAAATATAATCATGGTACCTAGAGCCTTGAAGAAAAGGAACAAAACAGAAGAACCAGAGCTGGTTACTGGTCCAAGTTCACAAAAATCTTGCAGCGTACCCCTCTCTCCGGCTATAGCAACTACTCTCAAAACAACAGGAAACTTTAACCTAAGCCACTGTTTTGGAACATACTGTGGTCAAAAAGCGCTACAACAAAAATATTCTCAAGAACAAAAGGTTTTAGATGCAGCAGGGCAGCTACCAGCACGCTCCATTTCTGAAGCCTGAACACACAATCACGGCTTAGCACAGCCTAAGAGATCTGTAACTAGTTCCATCTCTACACCAAGCCAGTACACACAAACAAACAAACATGGCAGAAATTAACTCACATGAACAGGTGACAAGCAAATACTTTGTTTAAAGGGGCGTTTTGATAAGAAGCAGAGATAATATCCTGCTAAAATAGAGAAGTGAATGACACCTGCCCAGTCACCGATGGACAAACCATTTGCCACGAATGCCAGTACACCCTGTTGAGCTCATTGCACGAAAATGGTAGCCTGGAAATCAACATCCTCTGGAGGACTGGGGGGTTTTCAGGAGAAGCCTTTACAGCCACTGCCCCATCTTCAGCCATGCCGTTTGATTCATCTTCAGCAGAATTTCAGCGTAGTCTGTGCTGTCATTGCTTAGCTACTTTACTAATTTTAGCCACCTGTTTTAGCAGATCCCCTCCAACAACTTTACTTGAAGCAACAAATGATCTAGGTCAGCACTACAATCCAAAACACAGCACCTTTTCTGAGCTTAGACCTTAATTCCCCCAGGACAAAAGCTGTTCTCCCTACTCACTAACTCCTTGCTAACATAACTCAGTCAAAAGAACATTACGGTTTGTTTTTCTTAAAAAAAAAAAAAAAAAAAAAAAAAAAAAGTTACAGGAGTTAATCACAATCCTAAATACATAAGCTCTAAGTCATTGTTTTTCAGCCTTTTTTGGACTTGTAGAACTGAGAATCTTTTAAGCTTAAAATAGCAACTCCTACATTGACATTTTAAGCTTAATAATGGCAACATAATTGCTTTTTAGTGACTTGTCATAGGGAACTACAAGGACCTTTAGACTTTATGTTGACAACAATCATTCTAGATTAATCATAACTTCTGAATGTGAAATAGAAACTAAATCAGAGCAGAACTGTATCACACTTCCGAGGAA
The DNA here is from genome assembly GCF_036370855.1 of Dromaius novaehollandiae. Classification (NCBI taxonomy): domain Eukaryota; kingdom Metazoa; phylum Chordata; class Aves; order Casuariiformes; family Dromaiidae; genus Dromaius; species Dromaius novaehollandiae. The sequence goes on along the minus strand of NC_088122.1, from coordinate 2,674,787 downwards.
TCCTGCAGCCAAATCCTAGCCACAAAGGCCAGGCAAGCAGTCCACTGACTACAGCGTCAGGCCTCCCCATGTTCCACCAAACAAGAAGGGAGGGAGAGAGAACTGGAGACAAGAATCTTTTCTCCAGACCCTACTGAACCAAGCTTGTGCTACCAGGCATTAACGCAGGTTTACAGGCTTTTACAGTAAAAACATAGGGAAATCAATGTCTCCACATGGATGAATGCATGCTCAAGAGCAAGTGCTTCCAGCCTGTCTTCCCCTAACTCCCTCTATGTATGAAAGATCTAGCTGAAGCGCCCTCATGGCGTAATGTGCAGGAAATCAGATCTGCAGGCAGGCACTGCTTCTCACCTCCGGGCTTAAGAATACTCGCAAAAGGAGCATCTAGGGAGATGTGTTAGCATCCAGATACCGCAAACAGAGGGGAACCGTTTCAGACATATGCTGACTTGAGTTTGGATTACAGTTTCTGATTATCCACATCCCATCAGGGAAGGCAGGCTCAAAAAGCAAAGAAGCATCAAATTCTGCGTGCTTCTCACTGAGTTATGTAGCAGCAGCTTTCCAAATCCCCAAACTCATCATTGCTAAGGAAAACCATACCAGGCCTCCAAGAACAAGCTGTCTCCCCAAAGTACTAAATAATTTTGCAACAGCAATCAGCATTGCAACATAAGAAAACCTGCCCTGGTACACACTTTACCTTGAGGAAAATCCCCCTGGGGGTAATCAAAACGATGAGGATAAGGAGGCCTTTCAAAGGGATGGCGAGGTGGAAAATCATCCTGCATGAAGCGAGGTGGGAAGCGGTTGAAATTATGTGGATGCGGGGGCTGGTTGAATTGGGGATGTTGCTGATGTGGAGGAAATGGGCCTCTGAAGTGAGGTGGCCGCTGCATTCGAAATGGAGGTTCCCTTTGACCCCCACCCCATGGAGGCTGTTCGTGCTGGTTGTTCCATGGTGCTTCAAACTGGTTGTTCCAAGAAGGATCCGGCTGGTTGTTCCAAGGCGTCTCTCGCTGGTTGTTCCAACCTTGATCTCTCTGTTCGTTCCACATTCCTTCATGGTTGTTATTCCACGGAGGACAATGAGGGGGTCCCTGGTGGTGAGGGTAAGGAGCCTGGTCATGAGGCTATAAAAGTAAAGAACGTAATAAAAACAGTCTAGCCTTTAAACCAAATATTGCCTGAAACTATAGACGACATGCAGAGGGGAGAAGGATTCTCCGAGCACAAGGTCCAAACAACTGCAACTTCAGAGAAAGAACAGGAAAAGATCAAACTGCCACTGAACCAAACGGTGCTGTGCTCTAGAGTGCGCTTCTTGTTGTTCTGCTTGTTCACAGAGAAACTGTGGTAGGTGACAAATTGTGAAACACAATTTATACCTTGCCTTCAGCTGTTTCAGAATGAGAAAAATTTGGATGTGAATCTGGAGTTCTAACACTTACAGCTTTTACCACCCTTCCACAACCAAGCTCATCTTTCTGAATAGGTGAACTTCCATCTCCCTCTACACCTTGTTTCAGAACCATGTTTAATACCTGTTGTTGACCCCAGGGTGCAACAGGGTGAGGCTGGTCAAACCAAGGCGGTTTATTTGGAGGAATCTGATCATGAGATCCAGGGCCACGCGGTCCACCAGAGGCAGGATCTTGCACTCCAGACCCTGTAGTGTCATACTCTGTAGAACCAGCTAGAGGCAGCTGCGATTTACCATCATCTGAAAGAGAGAGGAGAAGATTATAAGCATCCAGGTCGCAAGCGGTTACTAAAACACCAGCACACCTACGGCAGACCTACAGCTTACTCCATCTGAATGTTCCTGCATATGGTCGATATTCAGCAGAAATCTGCTACTGGGAGAGAGGATTTTTGATCTCAGTTTAAAACGTGCATCTTTGGTTCAAGAATCAGACTGTACCAACTGCAAGTCTCCAGGCAGCTTTAGACTTTCGCCTGAAACAAACCAGCATAGCACAGTAGCTCGCTACTAAAAAAAGCAGTAAATATCTCACAGCGTTATCACCCACTGACTTCTGCACAGGTCCCCAGAACAGGTTAGTACCTGCTTGCGTAACTGGAACAGATGGCGGAGCGGTGGTTGGTGCTGATGTGGGGGCCTGAGGTGGGGGTGTTGATTTCACCTCGTTCTCTAGTGGTGGTATTTGTATTTGTTGCTGCTGCTGCTGCTGTGTTAAACTGTTTACAAATTCTTCATGTTGAGTTTTCAAGTTCTGTATCTGCTGCTGAAAGGCTACCTGTACGGGCTGCACTACCGTTGCATATTCAGTGATCAAATTTGCCTGAGAAAATTAGATAAATTAAGAACATTTTCAGAAAGTTAATGCAGTAGCTGAAGCAGCTGTCTTAGCTGCTCACTCAAAATCTCCTGTATCATTCTCCACCCCCTCCCAAGAAATACATGAAAACGCAGCACAGTCTGTTGGCAGAAGAACCTACTCACACAGTGAGTCTATTTGAAAATTTTCAAAATGTTCTCTGCAGGTTAAAATCTGCTGTCTGTATTAAGAGCTAGCTTTCAAGAACAGCTAAAATCAACAGCATTCATTATTAATGCTAAAAATGAATAGCTCCTGCTGCCACAACAATTTGTATGCTTAGTACACACTATTTTAAGTTATGGTTTTCTTTAGTTTCTCTTTTACCAACCATTCATTGCCATAAAAAGGAAAACAAGCTGTAAAATATGGATTTGCATTTGAACTACCACAATGCAGTCACTGGGAACCTTCTGGGATTGTATCAGCAGCCAGATTACTGAACATTTGAAACAACAAGGTTATGTTTTACATTATTTTTGTAAACCTTTGTAGAGGACTTCAACAAGGAAAAAATAACATTTACACTTCAGGGAAAGAAACATTCCTAAATTTGTTCTCAAATATTTATATAAATAAGGAAAGTGTAACTTTTCTTTTGCGGCTAACCTGGTACTGGCCAAGTCCAAGAGCTGGGCTCTGTAACTGCTGAATAATTGATTCATCAAAGTACCCATTTTTCTCCCACAGTTGGAGAAGCTGCATAAATGCAAGAGCAAAAGATTGTTAGAAACGATGAACAATAAAAGAAAAATCAAGGCACAGCATTTTTATGCCTCTAGCTTTGTCAAAAGGCCTAGGATTTAGTCACTTGTCTTTGGGACCACTGAAGACTCAGAAGTACTCATCATCATGATAACTTTTAAATAAAGCCCAGGTACTTCTTTTTGGTTTAAAGTTCTAGTTCAAACATGAATTCAAGTACATCCTGTGACAGGAAGAAGACCATACTAGAAAAATCTCAGCAGTCCTCTTCTGTCCTTATATTTGTGAATTTGCTTAACACTAACCTAAGAAAGCAAGCAAAACATACATTTAAACCAAAACCAGCTACTTACTCTGGCAATTTTCTGTTGCTTATCCTCCTCCACTGCTAGAAAACTGGTACAATATATAGGCACAACCACCTTCTGTAAAGCAGCCAGAAGATCTCGTGCTTGCTTCCGCTGGCTTCAAATAAAAGGAAGGAGAAGAGTTATTGCCTTTTACTAGAACACTAACAGCACTGTAATATTCAATTCCTCCTAACCTGCACTGTACTAAAAGTAGGGGATTCACATAAATACAGAGAGAGTTCTTTACATTTTTACTGTACAGCCTTATCTGGAATAAACATACACAAAGTAGATAAAAGCTGAATATAATTATTAAAGCACTGGATCTTTGTTTGCACCAGTTACACACATCTTAAGGCAGCTGCTAAAATAATGAATATGTATACTTTAAAAAATAAAAGGTGACTAATCAAACTAAGAATGTATCTAGCAGAGAGACTTCACCAAATTAATCAAAATAGAAAACTGGAAAACAGAATTTAATTCTTACCAGTGATGCAATACATCATTGATTAAGTAGATTAAATGTAACCGAAGCTCAAAGTGAGCTCCTTCTGCTGTTATGCGATTTCGCAGGTGCCCAGCCATCAGCTCACAGTGTGCAGGAGACTTTGCGTTACTAAACATCCAGTTTTTGCCAGCCTTAGAAAAAGAATTTTAAAATATTTCAAGTTAGTCTGATGTGTTCACATTCTATGGACTTCCTAATACTGAAATAACTGCAAGAAGGAAAATTTTCCCTAACAGCTGCAATCTCATGTGCCATAAATGAAACAATAAAGTTGCTATTTTTAACCATACAGTTTCAAAATTCAAGTTGTACTTAATCTAGAACACCACTGAATAACAGTTCAGATTTAGATCACTTCACTCACTCACTCACTCCATGATCAGGCTTAACTTTTCTTTCCTGTTTTGGGGGTAATTTCTGTCCTATTTCTTTATAATCAGTAGTTGCTTTAAACTGCTTTATCCTAAACCCCAACACAGCATAAAAATTGGTACCCCAAAACATTCCAAGTTAGGGACTGATCTCTTCTTTTTCATTAGTGTAAGCTGACCCCCCTCCATTCCCTCAATTTCCTGGGAAGAACATCTTCTCCAATTTATGAACTGACTTCATGCTCTGAGCAGCTAAACACAAGCAAAGTAATCAATGCATGGAGACACCAACAGCTAACTGAAGAAAAAGCAATTGTGACCAGAATGAAAGCCTTCTAATTGCCTTTTGTACAGGTAAGGCCCTATGCATCCTTCCTGGTGTTGCATTCATAGTTTCACAGTAGCATATCACTTGCAAAGACAGGAACAGAACTGATATGCAAGGAGTTTACTTACTGAGATTGCATCTTTTGTGCACGTGTCAATTATCGGCTGCAACAAGTTGTCAAATTCATTCATATCTAACTGGGTTTCCTCTAAAACTTTCTGCATTTGTTGCTCAATTGCAAGGGCTACTGCTGATGTAACTTGTTCCTGAAAGAAAGGGAATTACATCACATCCAATATTCTTTTAAATAACCAACCTAATAAATCCCTGTCTTCTTAATCATAAGCAGTTTTCTTGAAGACCAAAACCTTTGACATGCAATGTGACCATGTATAAATATGTTTCAATTGGTTATTTTTGAGAAGAGAAGACTCTTCTCACTCTTCAGGAAAAACACTGTTCACTTCCACCTCCTAAATCTCTCCATCATGACACAACCGATAACTGCAGCCAGCTGCTACTCGCAAAGCACAATCCATATGAACTCCCTTTCTCTGGGAACTCTTCAGTTTGGTACCTCTAAAAGCAAAACGCAGTCTGTAAAACAACTAATTCAAGCACACAGTGCCATCCCACCCCCAATCAGAGCACGCCTTAGAGTGCTACAAGCTGGAACGTCTTGCAATTCTAGCAAGCTGCGGCATCAAATAAAGATTAGAGCAGTCACAATTTATTCCACTCTGTGCAAGCCAATGAGGGTTTTCATTGCAATTAATGAAATGCTTTATCAAGGATCAAACTTATACATGCATCAGATACATCTCTCCTAAGGAGATTATGGCTATTACCACAGAACAAGAACAAGCAAAGCAATACTCCCTCTTTCTTCTCACCAACATATAGTGCCACCACCACTAGTAGGAAAGAAACCTTCCTGTCCTGCTTTGCAGCCACCGGTAGCCTACTTTAAACCGGGTGACGGCTTATGCTAAACCGACCTGTCTCATGGCCAGGAGATGCTGCTCCTGCTGCTGGAGGTTCCACTGGCTCTGCTGGATAAGTTCCTCCACCGAGGGAGTTCCCTGAGGGGCTGGGATAGGCGCAGCCGGCGGGAGAGACGGTTGTGGCAGCGGCTGGATCTGCGCAGTAGCCTCGATATCTTGACTTTGCTTGCACAACACTGCCAGAGAAAGTCAACTTCCAAAGTAAGCATCAAAGAGAAGTCTGCTACCGCCAGCCAACAGGTGAACACAGTGCTGGTTCCAAAACAGACCCACGATTTCTGCTTAAGTGTTTAACAGACAAGTGAAAAGGAGCTGAGGGTGGATGGTGTGGTGGGAAGGAGGACAGTCAGTGGCTCCTTGCACATTAGTCAGGAACAGCCCCAGCTCAGGGCCTGCTCCGGGAAGGGGTCGTGGCGGCAGGCCACCCTGTCGCGGAGGGCGCGAGGGCCTTCCTCCCCAAACCCACGGACAGGGGTGCGAAGGGCCGCAGACGGGGCCCAGCCGAGCACCTGGAGGCGAGAGGGCAGCAGGAGGCTGCGAGCCAGCCCGGGGGCTGCGAGCAGGGCCGGGAGAGGAGGGGAAGGGGCGCCGGCACCCGGGCAGGGGCGGGGGGAGGCCGGAGCCCGCCGCGGCCCTGCCCGCCCGCGGCCTGCACTCACGCTGCTGCTGCTCCAGCGCCAGCTTGTACTTGTAGTAGCCGTAGAAGTCGCCGCCGAAGAGGAAGGAGAACTTGGGGTTCTCCTTCTGCTTCTCCATCGTCATCTTCTCGAACTCGGGCCCGTTCCGCGCCACGAACTGCGCCAGCTTGTCGATGACATTCCGCAGCTCCTGGTCTGCGGGGAGGCAGCGCCGTCAGCCCGCGCCGGCCCCGCCGCCGCCCCCCGCCCCGCTCCCGCCGCCCTCCCCCCGCTCCCCTCGGCCCCCCCCGCCCCGGCGGCCGCGCTCACCGTCGGGCGGCAGCGGCATCTCCATGGCGGCGGGACAACGGGGCGCCGCGGCGTCGCCGCCGCCGCTAGGCCTCGCCGGCCGGAAGTGCCGCGAGACGCCGGGCGGCAGGCGCGGCCGCGCTTTACGGCTCCGTCGCTATGGAGACGGCGGGCGGAAGCGGGGGGGGGCGGGCGCGCGCGCGGCCTAACGCACGTGCCGCCGGGCCCGACCCCCCCCCACCGGCCATCCCCGCGGCACCGGGCCCCCGCGCCCGCCGCCCCCAGCGCCGAGCAGGGCCCCGGCCCCAAGAGGGGCCCGCGGGAAGGGTCCCGGCCCCGTTCCCGGCCGCTCTTGTCGGTGTTTCGCCGCCCCGGCGTAGCGGAGGCCCAGGGGAGCCGCAGGCCTCTCCCGCGCGAAGCCCCGGGAACCCGCGAGTGCCGCCGGGGTGCCCCGGGCCCAGCGCCCTTCCCGTCTCCTTGAAAACGCCACATCCACAAGGCGATTCGGGTGCCGAAAACTGGTGCGGTGAAAGTGGTGCGTGCTCTAATGCCAGGGAGGATCCATCGCCGCAGCGCTCCCGCCACAGGTGCTGTGACAGGACATTTAAGTACTTCAAGCACCACTGCCTGCCTTCGAAGTGACTTATGCTTTCATTTCTTCAGGCAGCTAAAGGAAAAACGTTCAAATCGTGTCTGGTCCTTACCTTAGCTTTCCTTTCGCACCCGAGTTTCCAACTGGTCATGCAGAAGTATTTCACTGTCTTTCAAAATGGGATTAAAAATACCTCACGTTTACGTATGCGATGGCTTCCGGGAAGCATCCCTTCGAAGGCGACGTACTGATCTGTTCAGCTTCACACCCTAGCTGAGAGGTACAAGGCAAGGAGAGGATTGCTCAACTGTCTCTACGTTATTGCACAACTTTAGAAATACACTTGAGGGCCAGTTTATGAGAACTAGAGATCAAAAACTCAATGTGGCCCCAAAGCATTTGGGCATTATTTAATATATTAGGAAAATTGTACTTACAAATGGAAGCGATCATCTGGGAATCACCAGAGGCCAAAAGCAAAACCGAGTATCCTATTTTATTCGGTGCTCACCCCGAGCTGTGATCACGCTCTGTTTTCAGCATTAAATTACACTTCACAGTATTTCCAGTCACACAGATAACACCCAAAGACATCCTCACAAAAAGGTAGAACTTTTTATTCTTAACAAGACATACCATGAAGACCCCACTATATTATCTACAGAGTATAAAAACTCAGAAAGAAAATGGATGTTTGCATGTATCCAGATACAAGTTAAAAAAAAAAATAACACAGAGTCTGGGCATGATCCTACATCACTCTGCAGTCCCGGAAAATAACACAGACCCCAGAAGACCAGATTAAATATTAGCTCGCACTTAAAAGAAAGAAACTTTTCAAAATTCATAATGCTGCCCTCTACCCCAGCAAAAACATTTGTGCTTTGCGCGTTGGAGCCCACACAGCCACCCTTCGGGCTTCCGTGTTCCACAGCATGCAGCAATAGTTATCCACAAAGTGCCCCAAGACCTACAGCGACCAGACAGAGGTGTCCGCCAAAACCATCTGGACACTCTTTTATTGTAGACGGGAAAGAGTCCCAGTTTATCCGAAAGTCACCAATGCAAATTTTTCCCGTGATCCCATGCAGGAACACCAGCTTCAGGAGTAACACGGACAGAGAGGTGCATCACAGGCAATCGCACTAAAACATCCTCAACGCAATCGAAATAAGAACAGGAAAACAATACGAGTGTGTGCATTTGCTCAAGTGCCAGATCTCGTACAGTAAGGGGTCAGGGTTTTTTGGGGTTTTGTGCTCTTTTTTGTAAAACCAGCCATATTCACATCAACCAGTAAAGTACCAATAGAAACAAAACAAAAAGGATAGGTGGTGACTGCCACCTGCGTATTTGCATGTGAGTATCCATATAAAACATCTGTGATCTCAGGATTTACAGATTTGTTTTACCAGCTCGTACCATCACCACAAAGTTATCTCAGAATTATTTTTAACAGTTTACAATATGTTTCAGAAATGGAAGCCTTAGAAAAACAAAACTCTCCCTTTATTTATATTGCACCTTTTTCACAAATAGCTACACAGCAGAATTTTTTTCTGCTGCAAAATGCTACATCAGAAGAATGCGGCTTAGAACACACATTAGAAAGAAAAGGTCTTGAGTTTCAGGAATCAGCATGAGTTGACCCAAAATTACCAACACTAGTTTTACAAATCACCGCACTCTTAAGTATTGCCTCAATTTTATTTAGTATCTAGGTATTTCAAAAAAAGAAAGATCATTTTATCAAATGAGAAAGATGCTCTAATCACTACTGGGTACTAAAGCTGACTCTGAAGGGGAAACATTTTCAGGAGATCTTCAAAGAGCACCAAATACTCTAAAAAGCTATTAACAAAAAACTCCCCACAGAGTAGTGGGGAGAAATTGGTTTCTCTCACACTGGTATTTCTAGAACTAGCCAGGACTGTTTGGGGAAGAATTTCCCAGTTTTGTGATGTATTTACATGTACGTTATATGCACAATGGAAATCAAAACATTTCTAAGAATACCAGCAACGGTGTCCTAACACTAGTTACAGCATCCAAATCGTGCTAGCTCTAGTCTCAGTAAAACACCCGGTAATATATCACACCCATACAGCAAAACAGTATTTCTCCCAGGTGGCCATTACTACTAATGTATGGCACTCCCAAAACGTCCTGCAAGTAAAAAAACCAAACCAACCCCTCCACTTCGATTTAATAACAGGGTCATTATACACGATTGTCTAGATATGCCCTTTTTATTCCAGTGTTTCCATACTTTCTACAGACCTATGTACATAGTTAAATATGTCATTAATTTACAAACCATGTTAAAACAAATGTTTCACTTTGCCAAACAAGATCTTGCAGCTGTCCAAGATCAAAATATATATTACAAGAATATCAGAAACTTTCTTTACCTGAATGCAGGCAATATTGCTTAAGGACTTGGATTCAGGTATTCAGCACAACCACGCATTGTAACAGATGCATTTAACCGTTTTACTTATATACTCTATTGTACAAAATTAACCCCACTGACCACAGAGCTGATCTAGAAGAGCGTGAATGCTGTCGGGCAGCCTCTGGGGAAGAAGCCCAGACCTCACTCTCTGTGTCCTAAACGGGATATCCTATTTGGAGTCGGTCCCCTTTTGCTCTGCACTAAGTACAACAGCTTTGTTTCGGAAATACGGTGAGGCTACAAGCCCAAACTGAACCCGGGGCAAGGCATTTTCAACAGAAAGCCTTCACCTGCGGCTGTACTCTCGACAGCAGGAGGGGACTCAAAGACCTGCCACAGTTAAGTGTGCAGTGCCAGCTTTCTCAGAAAGGAGTCGCAAAAAGATCAGGCTACGTCTCTTAGAAAATAAGCCGTCTATATATACTTAACCAAGCCTCTGATCTGTGATAAGGTGTGTGGAGCTTTATTTGTCTTCTAAGGAATAGTTCAAGTTGTGTACACTGCTGTTACAGTGGTACACAGACCAGAAAAAGTTCAGATTAAGTCATAGTACTTCTGCACATCCCTATCGCCCCCACTGCTACTGTTTATTGGTATTTTACCCCCTTTGAGGTAGGGAAGAATCATCCATTTCCCAAACGGGAAACTGAGGCATAAAGAACAAGATCAAGCCTTTGCAGGAGTCTAACAGGTTATAGCTAGCTCCCTTTGAAAGCAGTCGGACACCTTACTTCAGCCCCTCTTAAAAAATTCAGCCTAAATGTCTCATCCTAAAGTCAAGAGTCTTTTGCAGAGCCAGAATCTAGTCCAAATCCAGAGTCTGCAAGATCCTTTTTACATTTATGCAACAGCACTTAAATATTGGAAAGCAAGCCTTAGAAATACAAATTTTGCACTTTCCCACATTAAAAGAAATATATAAATTAATACTGGAATAGGCAAAAGCAATTTCATATGAACAAATGCTTTTCCTCACAATCTTTTTCTTCTTAATCAGGTTTGGGAATAATTTATTCAGATTTTCTAAGCTAAAAACCCAAGTTCATGAACAGATTCAACTACAGTGAAGTCAAGGAAGTTCTGCTCACAAACATTAGCAGCATATTTAACCCATCTCTAAAGTTTCAGAAGGACCATTTCCTCTTTTGGATTGTATCACGGAAGGCAGTCTATATTACTACCTCCACAGACAACCAAAAGAATGAGATCAGGCTGACTTTGCACTTAAAAAATTCTTTAGTATCCAGAAAAGAGTCAAATCATCATTTCACATCTAGGAAACAGTCATTTTGAAAGCATTAAATAAGTAGAGGAGGTGTCTGGTACAGCACCACACCCTGAATTTTGTAACCGGTATCTAATACCTCTCTAGTAAAAACATAATACTTATGCTATCAAAACCTTACTAAACAACAGCTTTTCTGTTAAGGAAAGAAGGCCCCTAAAATCTTCTTTGCTAAAGGAGTAATAATAATCTGGTTCAGCAAAACCAAAGTTCAACTGGTTTCATTCCTTTCACACACAAATGCAGTATCTGACACACAACCATTAACTTGTCTAGAAGTACCGTCATTTATGCTAACTGAATCAGTACTTATCATCCATAAATTACATATTTACTGCTGATTCAAAATATCTTTTCATAACAATTTACTATTCAAGCTAGAGGAGTTGCAAGAAGAGAGAAGGATATAAAATTTAACTTCCTTCAGCTGAAAATAAAAGTCAAGCCAAATGCACACAGCAGCTCCAACAGTGCTGATTAAGTTAGTTATAAAAATAATTAGGGGCTAAAAAGATAGACTGAAGAAACAATTAAGAATGATGATTATTCAAATCCATGCATTCATAAAATATGAACCAAATAAAGGAGCATAATTTGTGCATAAAACTGAGAAGAAAACACCTTAAAACTTTGAATTTTTAAGCCAACACAAGACTTTTGTAAGAACAGGGGTGAAGCAAGTAAAAAAAAAATCATACTGTTCCAAACACTTTATTTGTCAAGGTGTTTTCTGTATTGCCAGGGAAGAGCAATGTCTGAAGTTACAGGACTACATTATTCAGAAAACAACGATGATCTTAAGCTCTGTTTTGTTTGTTATCTACAGCAACTGGGACAACAATGATTTTAGAAAAAAATGGTTCTCTATGCCTGAAAAAAGACTATTGAAGGTATCAATCTCCCTACTGTCTAGTCTTTCAGAACCACTCCTGGTTTGTCATCAAAACCTGCAGGCATAGGCACAGAGGTAATTAATACCTACTTGAAGTTTCATATTTGCCCAAGGTGAATTCAAGTCTGCCTGTCTGCAACTGATAAACGTAAGTCATTTCTCCTCAAACTGACAGCTCCTGATAACCAGAAGTGCATATAGTTTTACTTTTTCTGAAGATTTCATCTAAATATCATTAAAATACATATTAGACAACAAATTAAAGGTATTGTTATTAGCATGGAAACAAAGTACTGGCCACAGTTTAGCTGCCAAAAAAAAAAAAAAATCAATTGACAGACTCCAAAAAGGAGCAGTGACAGCAGATATTTTACACTGAAGTTTTGTATCTGCATTTCACCACAATCTCTGTACAAGAGCTACACTGTGCATTTAGTTCCAGTGTCAGATCTAAGTATTTCATGTCTAAAGATCTGCTTAGCAGAAGTCAAAGGTCTGTACCACTTTCACTACACATGCATCTTCCCTTCTGCAAAACCTGTACAATAAAATGGCTTTACATTCATGGATGTACTAAAAGTTTCTGATAATGTTGGGGACACTGATATCATAGTCTATACCTGTTTGCCAGGATTCTATATATCAAAACGATTTAAGTTGTAGGTAGCTGGATAGTTTTGCCGGTTATACTGGAAGTGGTCTGTTAAGACGTTGGCTCGACCATACTGATAGTCTCCGTGTTGTGCAAATGCCGTAAGTCCATTCTGAGACTTTTCAGGAGTGTTTCGATGCCGGTCCAAATTTACCAGGTCTCCAGTTGTAACCGGAAGTAGCTGCTTCTTTGCCTCTTGATTTGCATCATATTTTGTCTGGGAAAGAAAGAAAGAATGTTTTTCTTGGATTAGCAGCTAGCATATTTATATACCTAGAAAGAACATGCACTTTACAATTATACCATAATCTGTGCTTGTTAAAATCCTAACGTGTTTCTGACTCGCAATAAAAATCTCATTCCTCTGATATGCCAAATCAGTAAGTCTCTGTTGTGCTAAAGAGATTTGAGTATTTACTGCCCAGTCTTAATTTCTCAACATAATATTAAGACCAAAATATAAGTTCACTAGAGACCTAACAACTGCCCTGACCTGAGCACCTGAGTACTTCGCTAAGTACTGAGCTTGGGTAATTCATATACCCTCCTCTGCAAAGAAGTTTTATGCCACGCGTTCTCCATTTTTATTCTGCTAATTGTCAACTTGTTTTGGAAGAAATAATTCAAAGCTACTAGATGTGAGCAGTGCATGAAAACTATTGTTCCAGGTGGGTTTCCTGGAAAACAAAACAAAAGAGCAAATCCACCACTTACCTTGTTATATAAGAACACCCCCAAGATAGCTGTCATCATTCCAAGGACATTGGTGCTGGTAACCGGATTTCGAAGCATTATAAGGGAAACTGTGATGACCATGATCCTCTTTGTGGCATTTGCAACGGAGTAACTTAACGGGCTGATCAGGTTAAGAATACTGAAGGCAATGACATTCTGGGCAAAATTACAGAATCCACTGATTATAAGCAGCATTAAGGTCCAGGACCAGTGAGACATTGTGCTCTGTCATGAAGACAAACATTACAAGGAAAAAGTTTATCTCAGATTTCAGATAAGAGACAAAGAAACTGTCATACAGAAACACGGATCTAACATGAGTCACTTCTTACCTGCTTTTTGATAGGAAGAGCACCTGCCATTTGTCTAGAGTCAAGAGGCTCAATGTTACACTGTGCAACTACTCATGAGAAAACATCTCTACGCACTTGTAACGTGCATTCCAGCATAGTGCAAGTTATTCCAAATAACGTGGAATGACTTTTCAGAGCTCCTGTCTCCAGCTGCTAATTTCTGGGACTTGTGCTGCCACGTCAGCTAAGTCTCCTAACCCTGACACGAACGCTTATGATAAACATTCTGCTACCTTTTTTATATTATTTTGTGCAACAGTTCTTAGGTGTTTCACAACAGTTCCTTCCGTGCTGACAAGGAACTACACTGAGACACGCTTTTTCAGTTTGGGAATTTTTTTTTAATAGAGAAGAGATTCCCAAATACATTTGCCAAAGACTTACCAAGTCATTTTCTACTAGGAAAGAGGAAAGATCTACCAAAACCCACGTTGGGATCATGAAGAACACAGCATGGCATCCGAGTATGTTCAGCAACCGAAGATGATGTATTCGGGAATCTCTTAACACCTGAACACATCAAAACATCATAAACATCCTTTCTTTGATTACTGCCCACATATTACCAGAGATTCAGGAAGCACGCAACAATAACGATTTCAGACAACAGACAGATGTGCTATGAAAATAAGCAAATACTGCTGCAGCGTGAATTTCCTATAAAGATGACTGAAGCAATACAGATCTCTATTTGAGAAACAAGGATTTCTTGACTGGTAACTCTCTCAGCATTAACAAGATAATAATACATTTACAATGTTCTACAAACCAGAAATCAGTTTATAACAAAATGCATTCAAGACACACATTTTAACTTTGCCTTTCTGTTCCAAAGGTTTCAAGTACTGCCCTGTGTCGACACTGACTACAAAGAAAGGATCTGATACAGCAAGACATGTAGAAGTTTTCAAATGAATTTTAAACTTGAGCACTATCTAACTGTCAGCAGAAGCAAAAAGCTTCCACGCCAAGGAGTAAAGAAAAGGCTCAGGGTAAACTCCAAGTTCTGGCCAATCTTCAGTATAACACTACTACGCATAGGAAGAGCTGTAGAAAACAAGCAAACAGAATAGCCAAACATTATTTTGTGATCCTCTGACTATAAAGCACCACCGTAAAAAAGAAAAATCTGTACTGGAAAATGAATATTAGACCTCTGAAGGATGATGTTACTGATCAATAACAAGAACAGAACTACTACCTTCTTCGAGAAGATGTTCTGGAGTGAAAAACAAAGCGTAGCAGCAAGCGCGCTGATGAGTCCCCACATGTCAAAAGAAAGTTCAGTGACTGTGGCCAGTAGGACACCACTTATGATGGGGATCAGAGACAAGTACACCTGAAAGGAAGCAGAGAAGAAGAGCTGACATCTCCTAAGCGTTTCAATCCAACCGAGTTCACATGTACTGTTGATTTGGGGGGATAGAGAGAGAAGAATACAGCAACAGAACTGGGGATCAACTTTGACACTGCTATAGCTCGAGGAAACTAAATGATTACGGTACAGACCAAAACAATCCAAATGGGCACAGGAGAGCATCACCTCACTCACTGCCATTAGACGGGTTTTCTTTACGCTCGCAGTGACGAGGAAATGAAAATGTAAGAGTTACGCAACACTGTAATCTACACCACAAAATTCACCCAGGTGACCAAAACCAGAGCTTTCCTCACGCCAGCCAGCAAAGCACAACACACATATCAGCGAGAGAAGAAACCGTCAGCAAACCTGTCCGCACCTTCGTCGTCTGCTTCTCCTTCATGATGATCCTTGACAGAAGAACCACCCATATCGGCATCGTCGCTTTCACTGCGAACGGGAAGAGAGCTTCAGCGGGGACGCGAAGATGGGCCATGCGCTCAGAGCAGCCGGGGGCACGGCGGGGCGGGGGGTCGCGTCCAGCCCCACCGGAGCCGCAGCCTCAGCCCACGCAGGGCCCCCCCTGCCCCGGGACACGGCGCCGCCCCCCGCCCCGCCGGTCCTCACCTGTGTGCGCGTAGGAGACCGGGACCCGCCAGAGCGAGACGTGCGCGGACACGGAGGCGAAGTACTTGCCGAAGGCGAGCGGCAGGATGTAGCGCGGGTAGGCGCGGGGCGGCAGCTGGGCCGGGCCGGCGGGCGGCACCCGCCAGGCGCGCAGCAGCGGCGGCAGCAGCCCGCACAGCCCCAGGATGTGGAAGAGCGAGACGGTGACGGGCCGCGGGAAGCCGCCGAGCAGCAGCTTGTTCACCACGTTGCCGCCGGCGCTCAGCCCGTACCAGGCCAGGCACAGCGCCGACACCCGCGCGCCCTCGCGCAGCGCCGGCCCGCGCCCCCGCCCCGCTGCTGCTGCCGCCGCCCCCCCGCCGCCGCCGCCGCCGCCCGGAGCCGCCAGCGGGGCCGCCATGGCTGCCTGCGCCGCCCGGCACCCGGGCGACGTCACCGCGCCAGCGCGTCGCTTCCTGGGGGCGCGGCTACGGGGGCCGGCAGGGGCCGCTGCCGGTTGTTTGCGCGCGTCACTTCCGCTGCGCTGGGGCAGCCGTTAGAGCCGGGGCGGCCGTTAGCGCCGCGCGCTCCCGGCGCGGGGGGGAAGCGCCACCGCCCCCAGCACTCACCGTCCGCGCCGGCCCTGCGCCCCTGCCCCTCCCGCCGCAGCCCCCGGACCCGCGTCTCCCTCTCCCCTGGGTTCAAGGCTGTTGCTCCATTAAACCAGGGCCCTCAGCAAACGCTGGATTTAGCCCGCCGGGGGGTGGGGGGGGAGGGAGGGAGGGCTCCTCCGTGCGCAGGTAAGAGGATGGGTTAAAACAACCCAGAAGAGGATAAGGTGCACGCAGACACCCCCACGGCCTGTTTTCTGAGCCGGCTCGCAGCACCAGCGCCCCGTTAAGCGGAAGGCAGGCCAGGCCGCCAGGCAGCGCTCGCTCCGGAAACCAAAACCGCAGTCTCCACAGCGACTGAGCGGAGGTCATGTATCCAAAGTGACAGTTTGAAACTAACTCAGGATAGATGTAGCGCTAGATATATTAAAAGATGGATGAGTACCTGTCGAGGAGGAGGAGGGGGGGGTCTACTGCCTGTTTCATCCATGCGCTCCTTCAGAAGACACTTCTACAGCGTGTTAATGTCCCTATGAAAACATGCACTTCAGGTAACGGCAATTCCCCAAAGAGTCACAGATGAGCCACTGCATGTCATTCATTGCAAAGAGATGGCAATATATTAAGATTTTAGGATTAGAATAGCAAATTTTGTAAGGCAGTTAGGAAAATCAAGTAGCAGAGAAACTAAGTGCATGCAAAAATGAGTACACAGCAGATACACACGTGCACCAGGTAAACTTCATTTGAACTTGTTTACAAAATTGACAAAAAAATCACCTTGTAAACTTATTCACATTTGTTGGAGCTCACAACTGGTTATACTAGCATGCTGAAATAAAGATTGTCAAGCCTTGTCTCACTGTGGATTACATCCAAGTGAGTTGACCCTTACAGCAGAAACAAACTAGGTAGGTAACGAGATTTAAAGCTTGCATTCTGAGTGAATTTCTCTGAGAGATTTTGTACCACTAGGGAAAGGGCTGTGCCTGGTACTTTGCACCCTCCCAGCAAAGTGAGCATCAGCATGGTCAGTTTGCTGCCGAGGGCTATACGGTAACTTGGAAGCAGTGATGAACTCTGGGCATCTCCTCCCTCAGTACAGCCCTTACGGACCATGACTTGCAGCAGAAATGTAAGCAGTGGAGAAAAGGATGATTAATATATTGGATGGAATGCAAGACATTTCCTGAAGTTTGCCCTACATTCAAAGGCCTCGGAAGAGCACAGACCCTGCTCCTAGTGAAGACCATTCAGGAAAAATGGGAGAAGGGCAACAGGGCAGGGCTGAGGGGTAGGGGGTGGGTAAGAGAGTCTCTTAATACACAGTATTGTTACATAAACAAAAAATTAAGCATTCCCAGTCTTTTAGCCCTCTACCATCAAATCTACTTTCCTGAACTGCAAGATACTGACTTTCCTCAGCTCTAGAACACACTGCTTGACCTGATCAACTGTAGAAGGATAAAATGGAAGTAAACTGAAAATATACTTGGAAACATTTTTTGGTAACCACTTTTTCTGGTTAGGAAATTTCAGTCTAAGACCTCAGAAATCAGAAATGGAAGCAAACAGACATCAGTAAGATTTCTGAAACACCCACACATTTCAGTACCAGTCAAATCACAAAAGCAGTAGGTTTGAACAGGAATGACTTAAAAATAAACCATACCTTAACACCTGTATTCCATCAAATGAACCAGCCTAATGTATACCAGGTAAGGAACACCCTTCTCAAATCATGGTTTGATATTTAAGAGCTTGACTGTGCTCTCAGAGGCAGCACAGCTTTTTGCCAAGGCTCTCCATAGAGGCAAGATCCAGCCCAAATGGATTAACGGAGTTAACATCACTAAAACTAGCAAAATTTTTGGTATTTTGTCCCCTCTCCCTTTCCCCCAGACAGAAGCCCACTACTGGAGACTGTAGAAAACAACTTGTCCCAAATGTTAAAGCAAGTATAGTTAATAGAAATTCTTAGCCTTTTATACTGAATCAGGCCACTTTATAAGATGCTTAACAATTAATATATTACAGAATTACAGATGAGAAAAGGTGAACTGTGATCTCTGAGGTACATTAACAGTAATTGGGTTATCAGTCTCCAAACCCTGGATGCAACCAGCGTTTAAAAAAACCAACACACACCTGTGCGACTGAATACCACCAACGTACTTGGAAGACATCTTGTACACCCCTAACAGCCAGCTGCTCTAGATAGTGTCAGATGGGATTCAGCTTCGCCACACTGCTCCAATGGGTTCTCAGTGCTGATGATCACTTAGTTTGTCTGAATTGACCAAACTTTAAAAAATAAATCAGTTAAGTATAAATAATTCACAAACTGTTTTGTGCAAATTTTTTTTATTTCCACATTTATATCACAATGTGTCCACTTAAAGGACCAAATAGCAAAGTTGCTCCCTTCTGCATCCCAAGAACACAGAAGTCTAGTTACTGTACATTCACTAAGGCTCTTTGTTTTTGCAAATTGCGTTTATGATGGATATCCATAAGGCAAACAATATCTAAAGGAATGGTAACAAGTATATTTCCAGCATACAAACAGGCTTCCTTTTTCCCTCTCACAGTACAATTACAAACTTGTAGCACCCTCATTACGTTTAGATTCTAGAAAAGGTGATTTTCTTTTTTTTCCTAGAAGATTGCAGGAAGGGAAAAGGAGGAAAAATATTTGGCTGGTGGTGGTGGGATCAAAAATATCTTTAAACATCTAGTTTTTGCAGCATTTCTCAGAGACTGGATTTAAACTGAAACCAGACTAAAATATGTGGATGCCTATGGAATGTTGAGCTGAAGCTGGTGTCCCAGCCTGCAGTGCAACACCTGCTGTTTAAAACCCAATCTCTGTACCACATGACTTTAAAAACGCAATCATGTTCAGAGATGTGATACAAATAAAACTACAGTTTTTGCACATTGTCTCTCGAATATCTCACTGCCAAATAAAAACCCAAATCAAGTCAAATAAATAGATGCATATTTTGTTAAGGTAACTTCCACAATTTTCTCTGTACCTGCCTGTAGTAAGATTCCGGCATTCAGAAAGTGCTGGAAATCATCTTCACTTCTTGGGGACTAACACTTTTTTATAGCTGGCTCGCTATAGAGTTTTGAACTCAATTTATCAACCTTCGTATGCCTTCCTTTGCAATTGTTAGTAAACTGGTAGCAGCATTTCACAAAAGGAGAATTTAAAGGAAAGAGCTGTAAATAACCAGCTCCCTCACACCCTCTGCTCGTTGGGCCTGTTTGTCCAGGACAGGAGGCTTTCTCCATGTTAAGTGGCATAGTGTCTGCCATTTTTGCTAACTGCAGATGTAAAAGCATTTTAGCAAAACTGTACTCAGTCTAGGCAGACATAAGGCAGGATGTTCAATCTACCATCATCCCCGTGTGGATCTAAAGATATGCACTGTGTCCAATCATACCAGTTACCCTGTGTATCATAACAACCGTTCACGCCTGGCCAGTTATGTTCACGTATTCTGTTGAGATCATCACTTGTGACCTCTCTTGTGACCCCAGGCAAGTCTGTAGGTTTGCTGTTAGGAGCTAGAACATGAGTCTTTCTAGCCTCTTTTCTAGTGCTTTCCTCCTGCTTTAAATATTCAGACATGAAGTAGTGAGCTCCTGGAGTCTGTACTCCTGATGAAGACAGCAAGCTACTCTGTCTGTTTAAATATGACTGAATTATTTCATTTCTGGATAATTCTTTCCAGTTCGTTTGTTCAAAAGGGCTTTGCAGGTTGGGTTTTTGCTCCTGCTTTTCCGTTTCTGTCCTGTGCTGTTCAGTAAGTGCAGGAATTTCTACCTGCAAAGGATCTTTCTGTGTTAAAGGTTTTATCTGTCCTGTCATGGGGTCAAAAGTAAGTTTTCTCTCTTTTAATCTCACAGGTTTCACACCCCCTTCTGTGACGTGCCCATCCAAGTTGACTGTGTAGTCTCTAGGTCGGTACCTTTTCTTCTTTTTACTATCTGAACCTGAAGCAGCATCATCACTGTCCATTTTTGAAGCGTCCTGTGAAAAGCCAATGTGCGGCGTGAGAGATTCCCCAGAATGGGAGCTGGTTTTGCAGCTGGGAGATGTGTGCTGTGGAAGCGTCCCTGCGGTATGCCTGTGCTGGCTTTCGGAAGGTACCTGCTCCTGCCAGTGCTGAGACACCTCGGTTACTGATTGCTGAGAGAACTCCAGTCTTTTCGCTGGCATTGGAGGTGTTGATGGTTGCATCAAGGATGGTGGTGGTGATGGCACCTGTGCAGTATCTAAGAACTGAGACCTTTGAGATGGACTAGGCATTGAATCCTTTGGTGAGTACGTAGTATGCTGCCGAGCAAAAGTATCATGCCTAACGTTTCTAGGGCTAAACGAGGAACAGCGAGGACTCTTAGGTTGGTGCGGTCCTGTGGTTTCTTCTGATTTATCATGCTGCTGAAGCACTGCAGTCTTTAATAACGAGGAAGTGCTTGAAGGTTTTACAAGTCCTGGAGAACTGGTGTGAGGTTTTACAGCATTTACTGGGATCTTATTGTGTTTGTCATTTTCACTGAGTTCTGTCCTGCTGCTTTCGGGCCCTGCATGTAGGTTTACGTCTACAGGACTAGGGAAATTTTCAGGACTACCTCCAATTCCGTTCGTTGGAGGGGGTGAAGAGTTTTGTAATACTTCATGACTAGCTTTGGAGACTTTTGGGGCAGGAGGGCCCTGATGCCCATCCCTATGTTCACCTTTCCTTTTCCGATTTCCCAATTTCTCTGTTTTTGGAGAGTTTAGTTTCTGTATATCATTCCTGCTTTTCAATTCGCTGATTGGCTTTGATCCAGCCATGGCAGGAAGCGGTGCTTCTGGTTTGCAGTTGTGAGCACCACCATTTGCGGATCCAGGTGGATTAGGCAACCCTCTTGGCACTGGCTCATTCTGGGTTACAGGTTCTATCAGCTTTTGCCAATTCCGCAACAATTTCTTGGCACGTTTGGCAAGTTCCTCATTGGATGTCTTCTTCCTCACCTCATTGATAAGCCTCCCAAGTCTCGTTTCCTATAAAGAGATAAAAGTTGTTTTACAAACACATATCATTCTAAACAAAGTTCTGACTTCAATTTTAAGAAAAAATTCTCCTTTTAATGCTTACCCTAATAAATATCTAGTATAAAACAATAAAGATTTAGCAGATAAATTAATTTTTTGGGAAAGAATTAGTCCAGTTGGTCCAATGCTCTGCCACACAACACAAAACCTGCTGTAGGTTTTGAGTCATCCTGTCTTTGTTCCCTGACTAAAGTACCAGAGCCATCAACCGTGAAAGACATCAGAAAGGAATTCTTTAATCAGCAAGAATCTTGAAAATAAAGGTGCAAGCTCAGATTTGAGGGGAATGTGCCACACTCGAGGCAGAAAAGTGTGTTCACCATAGTGCAACTGAGACCTGCAGAAAGAGGCATGAGAAGGCATTTGAGAATCTTAGCCTGTTACAGTAACGTGTTAACAACATAAATCTCGATCTCACAAATCTGACTGGCCAAGGTGGGATTTATGCCCCTTTTTATAATTTAAGCATAAAAACTTCTTTGGGCTCTGTATTTGAGAGTGGCCAGTAATGCTGCAATTGCTATCCCACCTGATACTTCAGCTTTTAATACACCTAATCTCATGAACTAGATCAGGCATTGAAATATGCTTAACTCAGTTTAAGAGTAGTTTTATGGACACAGAGCAACTATATTCCTCCTATTTCAGATTCTTTTTCCTTGGTCATCAAGCTGCGAAGGCGGCAACCAGTCTTCAGCCAGCAGAGTGATGTTGCTGAATGCACCAGAATTAATCAGTAGCAAGTAATGATTAATTTAGTGCCTTATACAAACAGAACCTGGGCTGCCCAGAATACTGATCTGAATCCAGAAAGAATCACTATGCATGCTGAACGTCAGAGGAAGCATGAGAGGGACGTAATACTACCTTAATTGTGAATTGCTTGCAATTAACATATCGTTTCAAGAAAAGCACTTATGGAAATTAGATAGGCAGAGAAAGTCTTTTATACCCCTAAAAAACAGGCGATGCTTAGAGGGCAACATACCTCAAGTGCCTCTTTGGTAATGGGATATTTCTCCAAGCTGGAGATCACTTCCAGCACTGCCACCATGTTATGGATCTGCAACAAGGAAGACAAAGTCATTTCATGTTTCGTGCACAGGTCTTAGTTATCAAATGTAATTTAAAGCCTTCCACTTCATAATTGCTGAAGCATTAATCCCAAAATTGCTATCACACTGTCTGGCTTTAGGGAGCTGATTGCTCAAAGAATAGGGACAAGGACACTTTACTGACCTAGTTGGAAGCTGAAGAAGCTATAACAAACATGCTCTTATATAAAACTAAACGAAATATTAGCACTAAAACCAGCACAACTTACACTAGGAAAGTTCCGAGACCCCTAGACAAGGTATTAGTTAACTATCCAACAGCCTAACCGGAAACATAAAAGTGCCAAACGGACCAAGAAGAGTTACCAGTTCAATCAGAAGCCTCACATTCACTCTTTTATGCACTACTATCGATTTATACAAGTCTCTGTTCCACAATTTTGTTCAAAATATTGGTGCTTCCCGCAGCTGCACCAGGAAAGAATCCGAAAGCCTAGGTATAAACCGGACGTTTAAATCCAGACAGGAAACAAGCGCGATGCCCAGTAGATGTCCTCAGACCATCACGCACGACCAGAGGGACCAAGCACGGCACCAGCCCCGGCTCCTCAAGAGCCACCTTGACTCCGGCAGCACTCGTTCTGCGGTCCCACTTCCCCGTGTGCAAGACGGTGAGGAGCGACTTCTGAAAATCTGATGCACGCTATTGTAATATACGGTGAATTTCTGATGTGCTTTGCTGCAGCATTTCTTTATGCATGAATAAACGTCACACGGAACCGGTTGCCCGCAATCTGTAGATGTTTAACACGAGGGTGATTTTAATAGTTCCAATGAGAAAGTTCAGGCTATACAGAGATCCATAGCTCATTAGTTGGTATTAAGAGCACCAAACCCAGGAATTTCTAATTCACCTTTGTAGATAGATTTAAAAGACAATGCAAAGGAAAATTTGAATCACTGAGTCTCATTTATTGCTCAGCTGCATTTGTGACTCAACTGGACACGAACTATCTGAGAAAAATCTTTCAGCAAGAACCTCTGCAGGGATCCCCCGTTACGCCAGCCTGGATAAGGAGCACGGGCAGGCAGCCCTGCCCTCCCCAGCCACACACTGCTGCAACACTGTCCATCTAAAAACCAGTGCAAGTTTCTTAGAAGCAGCTTTTTAAAGTCTATACTACCCCTCTATTAAGCAACAACAGGGAAATTAGGAGCAAAATTCTTTTTCTTTTGTTCTTCAGATAACTCTATGCATACAAAATGCTTTTTTTCAATCGCAGTAGGATTGCTTAAGGTTGAAGATACATAAAGCTGTCAGCAATGAAGCACTTCACCAGATTTTGAAAATTACTTTTATTAAACTTAAGTCTATATATACTTTGATTATAATTCTCACAAGACATAAAACATTCAAAGAGGAATTAATTTGTCAAGATTCTTTCTTTACTTAACTACAATGCCTCTGCAGATATTTAAAGCCTTACCATCTAGTCAGGTCTGGCGAAGCTCTGCTTAAGCTTTCACGCAGCAAGTATTTTTTGCATACTTTAGTACTGAATATGTCACTTGAGTACATTGACATTTCTTCATGCTTTTATCCCTGCGCTGCCCTCAGCGCCCAGGAAGGATGGTTTAGCCCCCCCAGGCTTAAGTAATATACAACACCAGTTTTGTCAAAGTTTCTAGAACTGGAGCAATTAGAATAGCTAATGCTCAATTCCGGGAGTTTCCAGACAAAGATTTTTAGACTTGCAAAACATAGATTCTTGTCCCTCTCAACACATTATTTTAGGTTGTGAATTACCTGGGTACAAAAAGGCTCTGTGTATTGCACACACCAATAATTGGTACAATTATTTTTGCAGTTACTGGTAATCCCCAAACGTTCATTATCTAAATGACAAAGTGATAGTAAAAAAGGATCATTAGTCTATCAAAAGGTCAAGATGGGGAATGCAATATGCTCATACATACACACACCTGCAGAGAGCTGAATTTGGCCAGGGAATTTCCAGTAACAGCTCTGCTTTTGTTTCAAAATACACAAATACACACATATGGATGTCCCCAGAATGCTAAGTCACCTACCCTTTAACACCGGCTCCGTACCAAAACTGACTTATCTCATTCCCTCCTTTAAGGGAGGCATGATACCAACTAAGATAATGAAGCCAGCCTTAGCCACCAAGTTTGTGTCGAGCGCTTAACTGCTGGTAGGACAAAAACACCCATTTCAGATTCTTCGCACATTCGTAACCAATTGAAAACATGCCGTCGTACTGAAGCAATCGCTGCTGCAAGGAGTGCAAGTGCTCACGCTAGCGATCAACTTCGAGCCGCTTCTCTTTTCTCCTTTTTGACCTTCAGGAAAGCATGGTTCTTTTAAAAACAAGGATCAGGCAGGTTCAACAACTTCTCCACCCTTCTCCAGTAGTTTTGTATAGTCACCTTGGAATTCTTCACCCAAACTGGCATAAAGATAAGTTTATCATAAAAATCATATTTGCCTATTTCAAAATAATAAAGACTGAAACATGACAAAAACAAGATGACTCCCCCAAAACACCTTAGAGAGTCTTTCCAACACAAAGACATCTCTTCTGATAACAGAAGACCCATATCTTTACCTTAAACCATCTGTTACAGCTTAACAAAATTCATGTATTATCACATAATTGACTTCATAACACTGAAGTTATAAAACCTACCAGAACATAACCCTATTTTGAGCAGCAGTAGGAATGATCACTTATTGATGCAAATTGCTAGTCAAAATGCTTATTAGCTACATATGCTAGATAGGCAAAGTAAAATAAAGCACTGTGGGACAAGGGAGTTTGGCAACTTCAGTCTCTTCAGACACTGTGCAAGACTGCAATTGCATAATAACTCAGTGTCTCAGGAACTTACACATCGCTTTCATTTCTACGTGCCTTTATCCGCTTACACTGCCAGCCCCCATCCCGTAAAACCAAACCTTCTCTATAGGGCAACCCTAGGACCTCGCAGAAGACACCTATGACTAATTTGTACTGCATTTCAAACCACCCTGTGCTAGTCCCGTGTTTTGAAGAGGCTGGCACAGAGACTAATTCACTTGAAAGTTTACTGGAGAACATCTGCTTTGAGTCATCTGCAATAATCCTTTCCAGCCAACTCTAATGATGGTCACCGAAAACAAATCTTATTTATTCCATGCAAGTCTCTAAGTCATTTGGCCATACTCTAGAGTTTACTACTGGTATCTCTTCCAAGTTAAGCAGTAGATGTTTTCACTACAGTTTCAGACAAAAGCATGGGTTTCTGAACTCTGTGGAAAAGATCAAGCAGCTTAATTTCTTTTTTTAATTACCACTTTAATCCTATTTTAGCTTTTAGGAATCAATAGCAATTCAGTAACTACCTTCAGGGTAAGTGTTACACAGCACTCTGACAGGATAAGGAGTTTGTTCAGGTCAGGAACTTCAAGCTACAGTAACTCCTGACCTACAGCGCTGGCTGGGCTTTCTGGAGCCTCCCAGCTCCCGGCAGGACAATTTACTCCCCTTCTGTTCACAAGCCACCGCTCACCTTCCCCTCCTGCCCATGCAACTGCTCCCTGCCACCTCCTATTCTACAGCCCCTTTCCTGGGGGGTTGAAAATAGCAGCAAGCTACGCCGGTGCGCATGAGCCAGCATCACTGCTGCCGCGTGCCGGGGTGGGCAGGGTCGGGACAACCCACCGGCCCGGCTACGCGCTATATAATACAGAACCAGCACCCAAATGCGACCGTTTGGTCTGTGCTCAGAGGTGGGCGAGGAGTCGGAGCTAAACCAGAAAGCGAACACCAACGTAACGGCTCCTCTCGTGCCCAGGGCTGCCTCCGCACGCGGGATGCTGCAGCCCCGTGGGTGCTCTCACTCCACTGCTGTCTAAGAAATAAGTGTTAGGGAAACATCCAGTCACAGGCATTAGAGTGAAGCAGAAATCGTAGGTCTGTATTAAAACAAACAAACAAACAAACAAACAGGTTTTGGAGGGATGTTTACCAAAGGCCTTTGCATAACTATACCCCGACAGGCGACCGACCAAATCTGAGTATCGAAGAAGATGATGTTGCTTACAGAGCTTACAGGCTGGGGGGCAGGGGAAGGAGTATTTCATCATACTATGACTTTGCACCTAGGAGAAAACCTGAGAACTAGGTGCATCATTAAAAAAAAAAAAAAAAACCTGCAGTGAAGCTGCTAATGCAGATTTTTATCCTACTGGGTTTCTTGCTAGAAAGGTACAGAACTATAATTTAACAGGAAACTGGTGGTTCCTCTTTTTAATTACTTACACTAAGTCCAAACAGCAGCAATAAAAGGCATCTTTTGAAACTACATCATCATCCGTATGGATCGCCTTAGTATTTTAAAAAGGCTAAAAGGTAGTTAAACTTGACCTAGCCTCAAATCCTTGAAACTTTCTCCAAACAAAATATAATGCCATTATCCTCCCAAAATCCCAAGTTACAATTATCAGTACCCTGACTCCATCATAAGCAGTTTGAAACAGACTATACAGGTGCATCAGAAGATACTGGCTTTGAGAGAATGTCTCTCATCCAACTCCAGCTTATTTCTTCAGAATATACTCTAGCAACTCAATACTTTGCTAGTCTCAAAGTACTTTGTGTAGCACTTTCCCATCTGTAGTATCAAAGCAATTTTACAAACGCAAGCAAAGAAGTGGACCTACTGATCTTTCTACCTCTGCTATAAATATGAATCCAGATCCCTATTCCCAAGCTGATGATTTCTGTTAGCAACTAATATAAGAAATACAGCATGGTCTATCCAGAAATTCCCTGGGGCACCTGTACCATTTTTATTGTCTTCCAACTGCCCCCCGCCCAGGACAGTATCATTTTTTGGTTAGTTATAAAAATTGTTGTGTATCTATGGCCACGTATATCCTTAGGTGGAAAAGGATAACTTACAACAACGTCCTGGGGTCTAGGTCAATATTGCTGAGATGGCCAGGAAGGCAGAACCGACCCAAATGGAGGCAAGCAGACAGCACTATCTTTTATGAATGATGCCCTTCACGCGTGCTTACTTCATCCAAAGCAGCAGAGCCATCACTTATGTCTACAAATACTGATTTCTACCGCAGTCTGGTCTTTCTGATCAGCATCAGATCTTGCCCGCAGTAGCACACTTATATAAAACCTACTTCATTGCATAGTAATCTGAAACATGGAATAAGACGGAAGAAGAGAAAAGTTGCTATTCAAAATAGGCTTTATTTAAATGCTGTAATGGAAATACAGTAGTATGGTGCTTATTTAGCACTTGATATGGGAAGCACTAGGTAGCAGACATTAACAATACATACTGTGTGCAGTAAACTAGAATGCCATTTATTCATATAGATACAGACCAAACAGGCAAAGTTAGAATTCAGGCGACAACCTGCTGGGATTTAGATCAGTTCCCTTGCGACTGATCTATTAAGAGTTTCCGCTACCCCAATGTGACATGATGTTGTGTAAAGATGGGGTACGTGAGACACCATTCACAGAAATGACATGCCAAAAAGATGATCATGCACTCCTTATGATCATAACTACTGAAACTCTTTGAAAGTCAGTTTGCTAAGCGGAGCTCAAATATTCACCAGTATACAAAAGATTTCTTTAAAGGTGAAGGCCAGTTTTCTAATGGTCAGTATTTAATAGTAAGATAGATCTTTAAACATGATGGAATCAATGGTCTACATATTTTTGGCTTAAAGTTATCCACTGATAGTATCTTCTATGATAGAGAAGTTCATTGGGAGTCCATGCTCCGGGAAAAAAAAGTCAGAAATTGGTGCTGCAAGACAACAGCTGGAAGAAATACTCCTTGGCTACCACAAACAGTCACAAAAGTGGCTAGGTACAACAAGTACCGAACAGATTTTACTTGTACTTAGGCTTTACTCAATGGTAAGGTAACATCACCCAGTCCCAGTAAGATACCATCCCACAGACACTTTAAAAAGTCTGGTCTGTCCAGCCAGAAGCGAGGTTGGATTCCAACAAAATATCACATTGCAAAGACATTGGCCGACCTGAAATATTTCCCTGGAATGAGACAGTAGTTTAGCCCTCTGTTACCTTTTAGCAGTATGTATGCACATGAGTACGGTACAGAGAGATTGGAAAAGCCAAGAGACCAAGGGGAATTTGCCAGCACAAGACAGCTTGGCAGCTACAAACAGCCTAGAGAGAGGAACCCACAACAGTTGGTAAATGCACCATCAATGCTCAAGCTCTTCTGCGTGCACAACTCTGGAACCCACTCGGGAGACTCCTAACCCTGGCAGACCTCCTCAAGGCTGGCCTTGACATAGGAGGAACAAATATCACCCGTCCGCAAGGCAGGGGAAACCACCTAGCAGAAGAACCATCCACTCATGGAGTCATGTAGTAGGCAGGTAGGATACAGGAGGCAGTAAAATCTAGATATACAAAACCAAGACGCATACCCAGAAAGTAAATAGTTCACAGGACAGCAGTGGTACCTGAGGAAGCGTCTTCCTACTCTACCCAAAAAGGTCTTCAAGCCAATGAACAAAAAAGCATGCAACAGTGTAACACTTTTGCCATTCACATTCATTAGCCAATAACTGGAAGACCTCCGTGTTACTATAGGCAGGAATACTTCCCAACCTCAGCGTTCATTGTGTAGTCTCTGTATAATATCACATAGTACTCTAGTGCCTACTCCCCCATTGTATGACTAAATATGGAAGACTCACCAGAGCAGGAAACTGGGCAAAACCTTTCTGGGGAAATAAGTCTTTTGTCCAATTACAAAACCATCAGTTAAATAACTTGCATTTGGAAGAGAAGTGAAAAGTCAAAATACGGTCAAAAACAGGTAAGAAAAGGTAAGTGGGTAGTCTTTGTGCAGACCTCTGATATCCAGAATTGTCAGGAGTATGTGAAACGAGCAAAAACTTGATCATTTTAACTATCTGATCACTGCAAAGATTAGGACTACAAAAGTTCTAAGAGACTTAAAGACTGTAGCAACCCAAAGGTTGGAAGCACAGAAAGTCAAAGCAGCACAGCTAATTTTCAATAGTGCAGTGTCAGCTTAAGTAATTACTCCCCTCCCTCCTCAGCCATTTGTTCTACCCTCTCTTCTCCTAATTTAGCCTGCAGACTGAATTAAGTATCAGATTAAATAAATGCCAGGGTCAGTGGAGGAAAAACAATGGAACTGCCTCTCATCTCCAGGCAGCGGTGGGTGAGAGGAAGAAAATATTTTTGCTGCTGCTTAAGATGGTGGGGGCAACAGAAAAGTTGCTGAGCAGCAAGATACCAGTACTGCCTCCAGCTCCTCGTACTGCAGCAGTGATATCCCCTCCCGCGGTGATGGGAAAGTGTCCCCTCTACTCTCCTACGAGCTTAAACACAAACAGAGCAAGGGATCAGATCCAGCCCAGAAGCAGCCAAGTGGATCATCTAAGATTAGATCAAACCACTATGAAAAGGTGGCACAACTGTTTGAAAACTATGCAGATCAGTTACATGAAATACTATTAAACTAGAAGGACACGTGTGGCACAAATTCAGGCCAAGAAAATAGAGAGGAAGGAAAAAAAAGAAAAAGAAAAAAGGATGGGGTATGGACCAGTCAGCTGTCGTGATGGCAGAACAGAACATACTCTCAGAATGGTATCTACCACGGCATACTACAAGCAAGATATGTTAGTCCTGTTCTTCACTCAGCACCATACTGATAAGAAATGGTACAGGAATCAAATTCAGCTGGAATTGCATGTTCATTGTGAGGCGCCACAGTTCAAGAAGAATGTATACAAAGAAGAGTTCAGAGGAGAGCAGTGATAAGAGGTTTTGAAAACATGGTTAATAAGAAAAGGTTTAAGTACTCAGCTCACACACTATTTGGGGGAAAAAAAAAAAGTCAGATATGGAGGAGACAAAGCTTGAAATAAGCCTTCCTGTGCGGTTCCTGTGCCTTACGTAGTTATAATAAAGAAAATGGTGATCAAATGCTTTCATGCTCATTGGCCTAATTTGCAACAAGAGAGATACTGATTACATATTAGGGATAACTAGAGAGGTAGCAATGTGCTAAAACAAGCTCTCAAACAGTTTCTATAATGACTCTAGAGGTTTAAGAGCAGATTAGACACATCTGGAAGGAGCTGTTTGATGTACGCGATGCTGCTTCAGTGAAGGCGATGGACCATGTAGCTTCATGAAGTCCCTTCCAGTCATACATTCCTCTGATTCACATCTGTGGAATAGATGCTAAACATCAAGTATTAGAAACATGTTGAAACAACCAGTCTCATTTCTATTTAGTCCTAACCAAGAGTTGACTCCAAATACTTCATTCTAAATTCTGTCTTCTCAGAGAGAGACGTACAGGCCATTATACAAAACAGTTTGTCTTATAAAGGACTTCAGACAAAGCTCATCAAAATATAGTTCATAATAATCTAAGGAGGAGATTTGTTTCTAGCAGCTCAGAATAGAAATGTAACAGCACAGAAGGATTTATTAGGTGTTAACTGAGAAGTAACTAATTTGTAAGAAGGTTGTAGAGAAGAATTCTGATGATCAGAAATTTCAAAGCCATAAACAACCCCCCCAAAAGTTATCTGGAAATTAAAGACTAAACTTTCCTTAATTGCAAATTGATCCGCAACAAGCTTATTCTCAATTTCACTGCGCGTTTGGCATTATAAGACGCATTACAACATTCCACCCCAGAAACCAGTTTACTGAGATAAATCAGTTCTTCAGCCAATCTAGCAGGCAAGTGGAGCAGCCTTGGTGGAAGTAAGTTTCCAGACCACAACAGCAACCCTGCACTGCAGGAGCTCTCCCACCTGCAGCCTACTCCTACACCTTGGTCCTCCGGAGGAGCTCCAAGAGGAGCATGAGGAAAGCGGCTCTGATACCCTCAACTCCCACGTCTGCCTGCTGCCACCACCAGCCTGTGGCACGTCCTGCCCCTACCCCTCCGGGCAACCTCACTGAGCCCCAGGGCAGCGCCCTGAGCGAAAGCAGCCTCCAAAAGAGATGTGCAGGTCTGTCACAGCCGTCTCCAGTTGTTCATGACCCCTCTACCTCTGTAACTGCTTAATATCCTCATTGCAACAGCCTCAGAGTTATCACCATCCTTCCCCACACCCGAGCACACTTCAAAAATGGCACGGGCTTGCTAAAACAAAGCAGACGATTTAATGAAAAAAGAATAAACATGGAAACATTTCAGTTGATCCAGCCCTATAAATCCTTTGCCCCCTGGGATAACTTCCACAGATCACAACAAGAACAGCTACAAATGTATTCAACATTGTGTTGAACAATGTAGCACAGCTTATCAGACCCAGACTCTTCCAAGTGTTGACCTGCACAACCAAAGATCATGGAATAACGCAAGGTGCCCTCCGCTCCTCATATGTGCAACAATTGCTATAGATGTCAGTGCAATAAATAACATTAGGAGAACACACTGCTAACATATGAGCCCTAAGAGCCCAGTCACTACACTGGTCCTAAGGACATCTACTCATGATACGTTCTTACTTTGTTATATATGTGAGAGCCAATTCTCCTCTTCCTCTCCTTGCACAAAAGCTTTAACTAGATGAATGGAGATAGTTATTATTTATCCAAATCTATGAACTGGCATCGAAACTATTCCTTAAGTATCTGAAGAACCATTAAATTTGGTTTCTGCCACAAAGCAGCCGCAGTCACAGGGACAACTGATGGTACTTCAACGAGAGTTTGAGAGTTTGTAGATTATTCAGGCTGATACAGAAGTGTCACCCTCAAAATGCACTTCTTTTTAATTCATAACGATCTCAGTGCTTCCTACAGTACAGAGAGATCCACTCATTCGGCAAGTACACTGCACTGTGACTGCAGGTATTTGGGGAAACCAGCAACCACTGGTCTCCCCCAGCAGAGCCAGGTGCTCCCAGCACCCACCTGTGTTACTGTAAGGGCAAAGTCGGACACTGCGCTGGATTGCGAGGATGACCCTTAACGAGGTCAGCTGGACGGCATCATTCTGCAATCACCTGCTTAATCTTAACGAACTCCAGAAAGCCCTAACATCACTGATATATAATTTTTACTCCTTTCTTAGAAATAAAGACATTCACTACTACCATATCAAGGTACTTTAAATGCAGCAGGCCAACTTTTTTCAAAGTACCAAAGCAGCTTCTGAACCGATTCCTTAAATGATAAGAGGGGCTAAGGTAAGAGCCTGCAGAATACATTGCAGTGCGCAACTTCTCAGACCATCAGATAGAAGTGCTATATGCTTGCATGACTGCTCATGAGAGTTTAAGCACCGTGTATTCGTTCACAAAATCTGAGCAAAAGCAGAGTTAAATTGGGAAGGTTTTAAATACCAAGCTTGAAGAGAAATAACTCATTGTATCCTTTCAACTGCAATTACTAATACAGAATTTATCAGCCTATTCATAAAGAGGTTTCATGGATATGCCAAAAACAAGATGCAATCTCTTATCAAGTAATCCTTCTCCTAGAATTACTGCTCACTAAGTTCTAGAGAAAACGCTGCTGCCGATCACCCATTTCCAAAAAACCTCCGTTCTCTGAGTACAGCGCATGTCCTTGGGAGACTATAACTTGGGGGGGGGGGGGGGGGGGAAGAGACCTGATGGACCTCCCTGATAGTCCGGGAATGGTCAGCCATCCCACCCAAGGGCACGGGCATTAACAGCTACTTAGGGACAATATGAGTTTTCTCCCCTTGGCAGGAGAAATCATCCCCTGGAGGCCTGTAAACACACAACGTTCATCTGGGAGCCTGCGAGCTGGCGGGCTGCTTCACTTGAAGACCAGGGTCAGTGCAGAGCCCATCACCCAACGGCAGCATAACAGCACAAAGGAACTCGGTGCTCCGATCACCACTGTATTTATATTTAAACACTGAACACTTAGGAAGCTGGAATTTGGTGCCTCACAAGGCAAGTTTAGTTATTTCTAAGCCCTGTAACCTAGTATGAGACAGCTTCATGATTTCCTCTTAAGAAAGCCCCGCTGAAGCCCAAGTCCTTTTGAAATCCTGTCTTAAACAGTCCAGTGAAGAAGATGCAACACAAGGTCAAAAAAATCAATAGCCGAGGCCGATGCACTGAAACTCTTGCACACGAGAGGAGAGACTGAGGTTGCATGATGCAGTTAGACCCTTAACGCTGTGCTCGCTCTGCAAAGAGCAACACTACGAGACACAGGCATCCCACCTTTTCAAATACATCTGAAACATAACGCCTGAGCATTTCCTCTTTCATCCTCTTCTCTTCCTTTTCCATCTCATTATGCTCCACTATTTAAGGGTTAACCAGAGTTTCCCCAAGGATAAACTACAATATTAAGGTTATGCATTTTTCTGGAACATTCTGAACTGTAATTTATATTCAAATTTATACAAATTCCACGTTCCCACCCAATTAGACTCACCCAGCACAAGGAGTGTTATATATCAACTATGGGACACAGCTCAAAGCAAAGCTCTGCTTAAGCGATGACTCAAGTTACAGAAACATATCCCTGGCCGTAGCCGCGCAGGAAGTTTGCTCGCTGAAGACAAGTTGTGAACGTGTGTTACCGTCTCGGGGAAAACCCATGCGCCTTCTACCTTCAGAGGTTCCACACACAGTAAAACGAAAAAAAATCAAGTTAGACCTACAGCATAATCACGACGCTCTGCAAGCTGATTCCGCATGAGAACAATACGCTGGAAGGGAGCTCCACGAAAGTACCGGCTGTCACTCTCAGACAAAACTTCCACCTCTGCACAATCATCTCTGCAGTGCAAAGTTTCCAAATACACCCAGCCGACTCTGCTGCTGAGTGCTACAGACAGACTCGGGCACAGCGTTCCCCTCCTCCCCAGCAGCGAAGCTCGAAAGCCACTTTGCTGAATAAAACAGAACTAATTACGTTTTACTTCCAGTGATCCCTCAATAGAAATTTCCACCGTCTACTGTCTGGACACGCTGAAAATTGTATACTTTGATATCAACAATCGCACTTAAGCATGCACCGCTGCCCCGTGAAAGCCAAGCCCCAGAAAACACTACACGTTGTTAAATTCAGCAGATTACACCTCAAATTAAAGCAATTTGTTAGCACTTAAATATTGTTGCAAATGCTGAGAGTATGAATTACCTGCAGAAAGAATAATTTAGCTCTTAAAATATTGAATAAACAAACCTACAATTACATTAAACTGAATGCAAGCTACTTACCTGTACCTTAAATATTTCTTTAAAGACCAAGTGCGTAACTGGGGCCACATCGTACCATGAGTTATACAGACCAAAAAAAGTTTATTCGAAGTTATCACCAAGCACAAAATGGGTGAGACGGGATAGCAGCAAAGTGTTATCAGCTACAACAGATGTGTATTTTTTTTAAACTATGCTTACCTTCATTTTTAATTCCAAATCTAATATATCAGAATAGCTACGCTCTACAAGAAGTATTTAGAAGTATTTCTGAATTATCATCAAATTACCTTAGCAGGCAGAATCGATTCCTCTGTTCCCTATCTCGCAGCTTACTATGGTCCCTGAAAGAGAGAAGTCTGCTCGACATCTGCAGCGGCTCCTTGGAGAAGCTGGAAAAGGATCTCCTCTCCCAGCATCGGGGGGAGAAAAAAGAAAAAAGAAGGAAAAAAGCTTCAGCTGCCCTGAGACTACTTTGATCAAGAGCCAAAGGTGCCAGAGTAACAGCACTGTTGTGTCTTCAGTCTGGACCAAAAGCCCTGAATTGATGCAACCACCCCCCTTCACGCCCTCCCGGAGGGGGCTGGCCCTCACCTTGGCACGCACGGCCGCAGCCACAGCCAAAGCGCGAGTCGGAGCTGCTCCGCTAGACCCGGGCTCTCGAGACACGGGCCCCGAGCGGAGGGTCTTCGTATGCTGCAACACTTACAGACCAGCTCTCTCCTCCCCGGGGACTTAGCGACAGCAAACATCCCCGCTGCCTCCCAGCCCGGGGCAGCGCGAGGCTGCAGCGCCCGGCAGCACGAGCTCATCCCGCTGCCAGCCGTGTCCCCGCTGCCCTGGCCGTGCCACCGCCGCCCTGGCAGGGCCCAACGCCTGCCGGCTCGGGCGCTGCAGCGGCTCAGCCCGGGCTGCCGGTTCGTTGCCGCCCAGGACGCCTGTGTTGGTGCATCCCTCCTGGACGCACGTGCATCTCGCACACCGCTTCTTTTCCCTACTGCGATGACAGTGAGAGATTGCAGATGTTCATTCTGCCTACAGAAAGCTGGTCTGTCCGTTCAGCAAACCGTCCCACGGTTAATCAAGGAAAGCGTGTTACAGCAGTTGTTCCCCTTAACGCGCTTTCCTCCTGCAACCCCCGGGTCACCAAAGCCCCTTTCCGACCGAGGGCCCAGGCGACAGCGTGCGCAGACGGGCACTTGCTGCTGCGTCTTGCTCTGCGCTGTTCTTAGCTCACCGAAACAGAAGGCAGCAAAGGCGAGAGGCAGGAGGGGTCAGCTGGATGGAGAGACTCAATCCCTCAGTGAAACAACCCGAGAAACGGTGGGGTGACAGGAAGGTGCCACTCGACAGCGGCCCGAGCGGGCGCTGCTTGGGGCCGCCGCTCCCCCACCGTCCCCCTTCCCTGCCACACGCTCCCCCAGGCCGTCGCGAGGCGGGTCGGGGCGCCCAGCACACCCCCAGATCGGCCCCGGTCCCGGCAGGGCCGAGGCAGCTCCGGGGCTGGCGCAGGAATGCGCAGCTGGAGGTGGGGAAGGGGAAGGGATGGCGGCAGCCCTCCCACGGGCCGCGGCTCCGCCGGCGCTCCCGGCCGGTCTCAGCGCGCACGTTTAAGCCAAGTCGATTCAATTTTTGACTATTTGGAGCGTTTTCTGCACAGCCTTCGGCGCCCGGCGGCTCGCTGGAGCTCGCAGCTGGCTCACCAGCCTCCGCCGGCGCTTCCTCCCGGCGCCTGGAGAGGGAAGTTCCCCGGACAGCGCGCAGGGCAGCTCCCTCGCACACAAGCCACGGGGACAACAGACCCCGCGGCTGAAACTGTTTCTCCAAAAGGCATCCACTCACCTCAAAAAAGAGACAGGTGTGGTTAATTTTTGCAGGTAACTTAGCTCTTTCCATGAGCTCCCGAGCCGACCTGCTAACGCAGCGGGGAACCGGGAGGAAGCAAAAAACGCACCTTTCCCGGCCCCGGTACCTACTGGAGCAGTTCAGCACCCATCCCCGCTGCCGCGCCTGCGCTGGTGCTATTCCCGATCCACCAGAAAGCGTATCGGGCAAGTGATCTAGATTAAAAACTACCCGGAAAAACACACCATTTCTTCTTGAAGTCCAGATCAATTCCCCAGTGCAGTTCACCACATGACCCTGCAAATCGCTGCACTGGCACACGTAAAAGGGGTGGGTGTAGCAGGAATAAGCAGTGGGTGTTATTTAAATCGCCACTGCTGCTGAACCAAACACTCAAATTACAGCTTAAGAGCAAATGACTGCTGCCATCACCACTGCAACCTGTAGAGTTTCAAGGAATTAACAATAGAAAGGCAATTTGGTATTTCCATTGCTTTGACCCCCCCCTCAACTCCCTGCTACTTTTGCTCAGCTCAGACTTTGTCTCAGCAGCCCCAGTTACAAACTTTGTAACAGCAAGTCTTGCTACTGCAAGGGGCAGTGTGCAAGTGAAAGTTTTTAAACTCAAAAAGCTCTCTCAAAAAGGGACTAGGCTGTATGGTCGCCAATAAAACATCATTTAGGACCATCCAGGCAACTGATCAGAAACGGCACTAACCCGTACTAGTCAAACACAGCATCTCTGCAAGCATCACAGGCGCCTTCGCAGTATATTGCCAGGAAGCCAAAACCCAGAAGCTTACAAGCTATCTTGAAAAGAGACGAACAGGAAAGCTCCAGAGCAGGCTCAAACCACCGGGTTCAAGCTGATCCAGCTGTTGACGATACAGAGCATTAAAACCCAATCATACTCATTTAAGGTCATTTAAAATTATGAATAAACCAAACACAACGGGGCCTATTAGAGCAGACACCACATCTTTCTCCGGAAGCCAGGACCGACGGGCTAGTGCCACTTCAAACTCTAGACACTCAGGAAGGCTGCAGTCACCTGTACGGGGTAACACACACGAGACACTATCAGTTGCCTTGATACAAAAAACGTGATTTGAAATCACTATCTGGAGCAAGACTAGGTACAGTAAGAAAATAAACAGAAATTGTAAGAGGTACAACAGGCTCCAGCCTCTTTGCACACTGCGGCTTCCTCAAAACTGATAAGCTTATTAGCCCCTGCAGAAAAGGATAAAGCTAAAGCAAAAGCCATGCCTACTCTACTTTCGCCCACACATACGGCTTCCCTGCACCTGAAGAAATTACCGAGACCCTCCTGAAGTGTAATACTGTGATCCTTCACTCCTAACATTTATATTATTACAGCAGTGTCTATAGCACCTTTTCCTGGAACATTGCTCCCTTTATTTATTTATTTATTTAAAACTCAATTCTAGAAAGCAAATCTATCACTGATGATAGAGGCTTTTGTTTCTAGGACTTTGATACAGCAATCAATACAAAAAACAGTCATGGGAGCATCTTTAACTACGCAACTCATGCGTCAACTGGAAGATCATCCCAGGACAATATATTCCTTAGCATATTAGAACACATGAACCAACTTATTAATAATAACTCAGACCCCAGACTTTTCCTGAAGGACTGAGCAGCAAGGCTGACTGAGATACCGCATCAGTGGCAGTCTGATTTTCAACCAACACGATCCACATAGCAAACGTAATGGGTTGCTGCTTACAAATCAAAGCTAGCTTTGCACCAGTGAGAGAGGTATTAACGGCAAATAACTAAATTATTGTCTAATATTTAAAATAAGGAGAAGATTGTTACATATTCAAGACAAGGAATCATTTAATTGCAAGCACAATCCTAATAGCCAGTTGGAAACAACTATTTCCCACAGAGGAAAAAAAATAACAAATCTCATTATTCCTGACATCAGGTAATAAATTCCCTGAGGAGTACAAAGAACGATTTAACAAGGCAAAGGTGCTCTGCTTGGTGGAAGAGGTGGTTTCTCAGCACACTAAGCCCAAAGGGAGAGAGGGCTGTTTCTGCCAGGACCGAGGAATCTCTTCCCTATAAGCGCTCGCAAAGCTGCTACAATAAGGTGTCAGACACACTTCTCCAGCTATTGTTTCTACTCAGTTCTTCCAGGAAAAGGATTTTCCATCGCTATGCGTGATAACGCTAAACCTCATACTTTCCTCCAACATGAGCCTTGGTACTTTGTCACTAACCTACAAGCTTTGGAAGGAAACTGATGTTGATACTTACTGTTTAAGTGGCACAGTAGTAGCAGCAGTTTGCCCTCATACCCCCCCCCCCCCCAAGAGGAAGAGGCTGAATAGAGCAATATATAACACTAGATATCTCGAGTGGCTTCCCAGATGATACAGTATTTAAGTAGCTTATTTCCTACAAGTGTCCTTTGAAATAAAGGTCATACATGTAAATTCTAAACTAAGTGTGTGAAACTAAGTTATAAGCACGTTTTATAGCAATTACTAGAAGAGGTCTCAAGTGCTAAATGCATCCATACAATTAAAACATTGCTCCTGATTCGGCAGGGCTTAACGCAGTGGTTAAAACAAGGATGAACAGTTGGTGGAGAAGATGATTTCTGATAAGCAAGCAGGTACTGAGAACCTGGGGAAAAGATTATTTTGAACAGCTAAATTAAATGCAGGTAGGGCAGCTTTTTTTTTTTTTTTTTTTTTTTTTGAAGCAGGACCTCAGAGTTACCCAAGCTTTGTATATACTTCAAAGACCTTTCCAGTCACACTGTGATACCCACAGAAGAGAACGTTTGTATTAGAGAACATATCAGTGAAGCTGAAATTCAAATCATCCCAAATCAAAGCACTGCAGAGGACCTCCCCCCCTCCTCACCCTCACAAAACTGGATTGGCCTTCTGCACACTTGACACTATCAGGGCAGTTTTCACCCTTACTCCTCTCCAGAAACATGCACATACACACACTGACAATTATATTGGAAAAGCCTGAACGAAATCCAGGCCTCAAAGCTTGACTTTCCTGGTAAACAAGGAAGTCAATCACAATAATGAATACTCCAAGTTTGAATGCAACCACTTCTTTTAACGCAAGATTCTAAAAGGCCAGAAGAAAGTAGCCGCAATTTTCTGCAAGCGCTAACAGCGCCGAGGCTCACAGCTGCATTAACTTCTTACCGCAGGAAAAGATTGTCAGAACAGTTTCTCATACTTTCACGCTGGGACTCAAGTCAGCTTTAATTCAGAATTTACTTCAAAAAGTGCTCAAGAATCAAGTTTTCTCTTCCCTTTGTGAAAATGGCGAGACAGACAGTCGTATCTATCGTTTACCATGTATTCTACAGGCCTCAGAGAAAAAAACCTCCGAGATCTAAATCTGCACCAACTAACCTGAGCTATACCACCCCTGCGCTCATTTGAGGAAGAGGTTAAAATGGAAGACAGCCCCCTGCCTACAGGCATTTCCAAACAATGGGCTGATTTTTCCACCACTAATTATTGCTCTGGATAAGCATCAAGGACGTAGAGCTATAACATAATATACATTACTCTTTAAGCATACGCAGCTACTGACCTGTCAGATGCTCAGCAGAGCTGCTGGCTGATGCTCTGCTTCCCTCTGCAGACACCTGTCTAGTTATTTCTGATCCCCCTCATCACAACCAAGCTGGAAGCGCTCTTAAATGTATTGGAAAATACAGCATTATTTAACATTAGTGGATGGAGAAAGGAAAAAGTATCCATTGTAGAATATATCTCCTGATTACTCACTGCCATACAGACAGCGTTTTAGAAAGTAACACTGGAAGTAGGATAACCAGTGCTGCCAACAGCTTTAAGGTTAAAAGAAACTGTAGATCTCTTAAGAGTTTTATTAAACTAGGTAGGCACTCAGTTGAAAGTAAAGTGAAAAATGTGCAGCCACAGAGAGAACCCAGAGCAAACAAAATTCATGAAGTGGACTGACATTCACTGAGAACCGAGTTAAAGTACTGCAAACTTGAATAACTTTGACATTTAAAAGCCCGCAATTACCATTATAATTCATGACTGTTACTGGAACAGGTAATACTCCAGCTCCTGACAAATGCACATCACAGCAGATTACTCAAGAAATTACAAGGTCAGGGTGATTTTTCTTCAGTTTTCACGTCACACACAGGCTGCTCTCAAATGCTTCCAAACTGCAAGAACTTTATTAGCTACTTCAAGACTGCAATACACATCTAATACAGAATATACTTATTAAGAGGAAATAGGTATGGCTTTAACTGAGCCAAAACATCGTTTTATACCCCCAGCCTCCTGGAACGGGCGCTCGGTGCGATGCACCCGCAGCTGCCCCAAGACGAGCCGCAGATGGCCAAACCAAACCCACCTTCGTATCCCGCTGTGGCGACTTTTGAGCTAAAATGTAAAAATCTGACAGATTACAGACTCCGTGGTCCTCTCGCGGAAACAAACGCCTAAGCGGAGAACTGCTTTAACATGCCAAAAACCTTAAAAGGATTAAATAACACTTTGGATAACCGCAACTTATACAGTAAACCCACTTACAGGTGAAACACACGCCGACTTCTGCGCTCACGCTACATCCCGGAGCGAGCGGATAAGCTCATTAGCGCCGTGCGGAGAAGGATAAAGGCGAGGACCGAGCCTGCCCTGCGCCGGAGCAGCTCCGGAGCCCCCAAACCTCCGTCCGACGCCTCCGAGCGCCCCGGGAAGGCCGGCTGGGGGCGGCCCCGGGCCCGAGGAACAGGTGGGCGCCGCGGAAGGTCCCGGCGAGCGGCGGCGGGAGCCGGCCCAGAGCCCCCTGCAGGCCGCGCCCGAGCCGCGGCCTGGCGTCGGGAGGCCGCCGGGCCGCACGCCGCATGGCCGGGCAGCGGCGGCCGGCCCCGGGGGGGGGGGAGCGGGAGCCGCGCGGCGGCTGGGGAAGGACGCGGCCACCGGCAGCGGGGAGGCCGCCGGTCCCGGCCTCGGCCCCGGCCCCGCCGCGCGGGGGAGCGGGCGGCGAGGCGCCGCGGGACCCCCGGCGGGCACGGCGCCGGCGGAGCTCCCTGCTACCGCCCGCAGCGGAGGCTTCCGGTGCCCGGGGAGGAGCCGGGGTCCCGGCGGGCGGCGGCGGCCGCGCGGCCCCGAGCCGCGGCGGGACCCCCCGGGCAGGCGGCGGCGCGGGGGGGGCAGCGGCGGCGGCGGGGCGGCCCGCGGCCGGCGTCCCCCGCGCTGCCGGCACCCAGCCCCGGGGCACGGCGGGCCGTACTCACGTTGCTCTGCGGGTCGATGGCCTGCAGCAGCCGGTCCCTGATCTGCTGCGGGGAGGGGGCCGGAGCCGCTGTCATTGCCTGGGCGAAGCGGGGCGGCTGCGGCCGGGGCGGGCGGGCGGCGGGGCCAGGCCGGGCCGGGGCGGCGGCTCCTCACTCGCCGGCGGCGGCCTCCTCGGGGAGCCGGAGTCGCATGATCGCTCCCCGCGAGGCGGGGGGGAGCGGCGCTCGGGGCGAGGCGCGGGGGGGGCCGCGGCGGCGCGACCGGGCCGGGCCCGACTGTTCCGCTCGGGGCCGAACTCAACTGTGGGCAGGAGCCAGCCCCGCGCAGGGCACCATGGGACACGCCCGACGCCGTTACGCACGGCGCGCCTCTGACGTCCGCGGGCGGCCGGCGCACGCAGCGGCGGGCACACGCGGCGCGCATGCGCGGTGGGCGCCGCAGGGGGCGGCGCGCCTGTGCGGGCGGGCGGGCGGTCGCCGGGAGGGGGGAGGGAGGGCGCCGGCGGCAGCACGGCCGCTGGCGCTGGGGCGGCCCGGCGAGGGCGAGCACCGGGGGGGGGGGGGGGAATGAAGGAAGAGAGCCGTTCCCGTTGCGGGGGGAAGCGCGCCGCGGAGCCCGGCCCGACCGTTTCGAACCGGTACCGTCGTTGCGTGTGGGGGGGCAGCTGCGGCGCCGCGGCCTCCCGCTGTGCCCGGAGCAGCCCTCGCGCCTTCCCTCCCGCGCGGCAACCGGCGCCCCCGTAGCACCGCGAGCAGGGAAATAAAGCACAGGAGCCCCTCGGGCGCCAAGGCGTTTATTTGCAAAGGTTTTAATAGTCCCTGGTCTGTCAGCGCTTCCAGGAGCCGTCGTCTGCAGGCGGCGGGTCTTCGGTGGCTGCTGCGACTGCGCTTCTGAGAGAGGCAGGAGGAGCAAACAAACAGCCCAAGCGCTTAGGGCATCCAGGTGCACTTGGAGAACTGACCTTAAGAAACGCAGCCCAAGAATCAGCATTGGGTATCAGAGAAAATACACTCAGAAGCTACTGTTCAGTATGGTGTAAATCGGTCTGCGTCCTGGGTCCAAGGGGAAGATGGAACCGAACAGAAACTGCTTCCTGTTCTGGAATGTACTGTTTAAAAGAAAATGCATTTACCGCTTTGCTCACCCCTGCTGTCTCTTAGCATCTGTTCCTATGGCTATTACTCAGCTATTAAAGATGCAATGCGACCATGTGTGCAAACTCTGCTTTCATTCTCAGGCCTTATTTTACGTTTGCAGAAGGGTGAAAAGCTCTTTTTCATCGCAAAAAGTCAAGTATGTTCTGAAAGAAATGGTTTCCAGTCCCAAATTTGCAAAAGATTCCGAAAAGTTTTTGCCTAGTAGAGAAACTTCAGTTTTTCATTATTTCATTATTTTCAAAACAATGTGCGATGCAACTC
Source organism: Dromaius novaehollandiae (assembly GCF_036370855.1). Lineage (NCBI taxonomy): Eukaryota > Metazoa > Chordata > Aves > Casuariiformes > Dromaiidae > Dromaius > Dromaius novaehollandiae. The sequence continues at coordinate 2,631,713 of NC_088122.1, read as the reverse complement.
TTCCATTACATACAAATTAGGCATAGGTAAACTAAGCCTATTAAATCCAAACAAACACAGTTCTTTTCAAAGATGAATTTAACTTGCCGCTTCTCTCCTTGATTCTGAAGAAAGCACGAGTAAAAAGAAAGCCAGGTTTTCAGAAGCTTATCATACAAAATTGGACTCAGTACAAAAGCAAACGCACAAAATCTTATACTGAAAGACATCCCACGTGACACTTGGCAAGCAGTCAGCCCTTCCATAGCATTTAAGAGCAGTTCAAAATTAACTACTCTAGTCATTTCTAAAGCAGGTGGATAGAAGGAGAATGACTACCTTTGAACTTCTGTTCTTTTGAACAATTGAAATCTTGAGGTGACAGCACTCAATATTAACATGCATTATCTATTTCAAGCTATAAAACTGTCCACGTTCCTTTCCCAGTAGAGTTTGATCATCTTCCATTCCCTGTGTTCACCATATTCAGTGTCACTCACAAAGCGGAATGTAAGTTCCGCACAGCTCAACCATTTTTCCGAGTAAAAATTAAACCCAGAGAGTCTGAAAATGAGACCCGAGTGCTTCTCTGCTGACTATAAGGGCCCTCTAGTGGCTTAAGCATAAATCTGATAAAAACTTCTTACACTCCCTACCATTCAAATCTCACTGAGGAAGACTCAGCTTAATGAATGTTAGGGAGAAAATGCTTTCCAAGGATTATATAAAGCAGTGGATTTGTTTGGATGCCATCTCACAGATACCACAACAAGGGCAGCACACTACTCTTTTGCTCATTAAAAATACATTAGAAAAGGCTTAAAACATAAAATACAAAAGTTACACACAAGACATCTACAATTTAGCCAAAGACTGTAAATGTTTCTGTGCAGTACAAACCTCTCTTGAAGGATCTTTTTCTCCATATATTCTTCTATGTTCATTACTGTACAGCATCTTCCCTCAGACTACCCTTCCCCAAAAGAGCGCACGAACACTCTGAACACTTCAGTAACACAGAAAAGCGTAACTGGGGTGAACTGCTCTGAGTACATGACACCTGTGTCCTCACTACTTGGCTGCATCCAGATAAAATTCAAGGTATTTGTTAAAACCTAAGCCTCAGGTTAAAATCTGGAGGCCTCTCTTTCTTCTCAACAGTTATACAGCTGAAGAAATTGAGGCTGAGGAAGTTCCACTAATAGTTTGCACTTTGTTTTAAAAGATAACCAGCACTGTACTCTCTCAAATTATTTTGCTGATGCTGGGGGAAAGTTACAGGCCAAAGAGGCTAACAACATAAATAAATAAATAAATAAAGACACACAAAAAGCCAGGCACAATTACAAGACAGACTAGTTAAAATTTCTCAGAAACATTAACACTGAATTGATTTCTCATGCAACAGAATGAACATGGATATCAAATACATTTTTACTCATGAACAGAACCTCTATATTCAACCAAATCCAAAATGATTCCAAAACTATTCCTTAGGGTTGGCATATAGAACAATTTTTGCAATTTTTCTATTCAACCTCCCCCTAATTTTGTTTAGGAAAAAACACCATCTTTGAAATTTTAATTTAAAAAAGCATTTTGTTGGAAACAAACAATAATAAAGAGAGAATCACATTTTTTCATCATCTTTGTATATTTCTTCAACAAACTAAATGGAATAGTGAAGAAAAAACAGAAGATGTCTTTGAACTTAAAATAAGTTTATAAAAATGAGAATAAAGAAGAGAGAGTCCAAGTAACCTAGACAATCATGACATTAGCAGACACATCGAGAGCTGGGAATGACTAACAATGCACAGTTTTAAGTTTGTGGTCTTTCGGCATGCTGCAGTTCTACACTGAATACTAAGCACCACACTCTAAGCCTAGGAAAACAATTTAAAGTTCTCTTCATTTCAGTAACGTTGAAATGACTCTACTTCGAAGATTTTGGTTCAGGAGCCTAAAGGCTTACTTCCCCAGGCAGCGAGCAAACCAGCATAAGCCATATAATTATACAACTGGCTGAAGAGGATGAATGTGTCCTTTCCCTTTAACATTTTAGAGCTTGTACCAAAGAACAAGCCACAATCCCAGGGCAGTATTTTGAAGGCATTATGATCTTTTACTTTATAGAAAAGTTATGTTTCCAGCCAAAAGTCTCTTCCAAGTTAACAGACATGTTTGTGGACGGTTTTCAAGATCCAAATAACCTAATGGACGCAACAGAAAAAAGTAGGTGAGAATCAAGTACAACCATTAATAGTCATGGCAATGCCATTTCAAGCAGGTGAAACACTAGCACACATCTGGGCACCAGTTCTGCTCTCCTATACATCAGAACATATAGCTATGTAAGTGGAAAAGAGAGGATATTTGCTAGCCTGCCTATCAGGACTTAAATCTATGGTTTCCAGAGACTATTTGCAAAGCTGATTCCATTCTACTACTTGGGAGGTTTTTTCCCCCCTCTAAAATTAAAAACATGACAAAAGTTACACTGAAATGCTGAACCAAATGAGGATGCATCTAAGCAACACACAATAAGGAACCCTATAACTAAGACTAAATGACTTATAGACCGGCAGAAAGATTTTTGTGTACTACAGGTTGAATGCATTAGCAAAAAATTGTGAGGTCAGCCAAGAAGTCTTTGAAAATCAAAATAAATGCAACTAAAATGAAAAGTAGCTAAGGAACAAGTGGAGAGAGAGGGGGAGAGAGAGAGAGATCAGAAAAGAAAGATAGTTGCAATAACTCCCCCCCCAAGTACATAACTTTGGATAAACAAATTACAAGATGCTGCACGCCTCTACTTACACGATCATGCAGAACATCATGAAGACGTTCCACAAGGCAATGAAGATTCGAAAATATCTGAGACTCAGCAAGAACTCTCTGATATTGTCACCTGAAAATCAGAAGAAACTTTTGATGTGAAAAACGCCTTGTACGTCAGTAATTCACATTTTCAACACTGCTTGAAAAACACAAGCAACTCTTAGTTTAACACAGAAGAAAAAACCAAAAACGTCAGAGAACAAAAAAAGAAAATTGAAATTTTAGGTAGCAATGATCTATACTACATTCAGTACATCCCTACCACGAACTTCTGGGAAAACAAGTGATAAAAAGAGGTCACTGTAGTGTAGAGGACATAGAGGACAGCTCTCTGTGGTAGTCTGCAGCTTTCCTGTCACTTTAATCATTACAGCAGTGAGGGATACAAAGGAGCAGTGTGGGTGCACAAACACTAATATGGAAATCACGTTGCAAGCATAGTATTACCTCTGCAGCACAGGCACCTAAGTTCAAGAATGCAGAAAGAAATATACATTTTTATGTTTCTTCTTGAGTCATAGATTTGGGATTTTGGGATTAACAGCACTATGGTGCCTAAATGTAAAATGATGCCTAAATGTAAATAACATCATCGAGCCAAATTTTAAGTTGCAGTTTAGTAAAGCAGTTGTTCCAGCCACAGGGCAATTCACGTTTGAACAAAACAGGGCAAACTGGTACTTTGGTGCCTTGAAAATGCTTTAACCAAGCATTTTCTGCAGAAGACGCCCCTTCCTGTATGTATCTATGTAATTTTGAGGCGGGAAGCACTCTGTGAGTAACAGCGCGGCACTCGCGGTCACGCATAGCCGGGGACCCCGCGCTGCGACACAGCTCCGGGCCCGGGCTCCCAGGTCGGTTACCGGTCGTCGGCTCCCTGGACTCCTCGCCGAAGCCCTCCGTTTCTTTCTTCCTCCTGCGGGACGGCGACACAGGGGTTACCGCGCACGGCAGCGAGCGCCGGGGCCGCGGCCGGGAGGGAGGGAAGGAGGGAGGGAAGGAGGGAGGGAAGGAGGGAGGGAAGGAGGGAGGGAAGGAGGGAGGGAAGGAGGGAGGGAAGGAGGGAGGGAAGGAGGGAGGGAAGGAGGGAGGGCGGGCAACCGCCCGGCCGGCGCGGGGGGACGTGCCGGCGGTGAGGAGGGACATGGCTGCTCCCCTGAGGCGGCACCAGGGCGGCGGATGGGGGGGGGGGGAAGCCCACCCTGAGCGCGGGAGTTGCTATAGCAACCAGCGCGCGGGAGCCCCCCAGGGGTTTCTATAGCAACTAGCGTGAGGGATTCCCCTCTCGAAAGGCGTTTCCATAGCAACCAGGGTGAGCCCCCCCGAGCACCGGTTGCCATAGTAACACGGGGACGGCGGTTGCCCCGCTACTCACAGCCTGAAGTTCAGCACGGCGCCGGCGTTCACCAGCAGCGTCCTGCGGAGAGACAGAGAGCGCGTGAGGCCGGGCGACACCGCGGCAGATCCGCCCCGCCGCCCCGGGCCCCTTCCCCGGTTACCCGCAGAGCAGCAGGTCCCCGATCATCGCGGCGGCGCCGGAAGCGGAAGGGGCGGGCGCTGCGCGGCTCGGCGCCTGCGCCGCTCGCCGCCGCCAGGGGTCGCCGCAGTGGTACTGGCGCGGGGCCCCGGGGCGGGGCGCGGGCTCCGGAGCCGCTGCGGGGGCGGAGCCGCGGCCCCGCGGGGGCGGAGCCGAAGCCGAAGCCGAAGCCGAGCGGCGCAGAGCGGCCGGCGCTGCTACCGCTGCCGCTGCCCGGGCGCCATGGAGCTGGCGGGGGCCCTGCAGCTCGGCGAGCTGGCGGCCGCCTTCGCCGCCCTCCCCGTCTTCCCGCTCTTCGACCTCGCCTACTTCATCGTCTCCGTCCTCTACCTCAAGTACGAGCCAGGTCAGTGCGGGCCGCCGCCGCGCCGGCCCGTGCCTATATAAGGCGGGCGAACGGGCGGCCGCGCAGAAACAGCGCCGTCCGTGAGGCCCGGGGGCCGCCCCAGGCCGGGGGAGCAGCAGCAATAATAATAATAATAATAATAATAATAATACTAGCGGCGGGCGCTTAGCGATGATGCTTCCTCAGGCGTTAACACTTCGTGCGCACACGGGTAACCCGACCTGCCCCTTCGTGCCCCTCGCTGCCCCGCTGGGCCGGAGCCAGCGTTTCGGACGTACCCCTCGGGGTAGAGCAGAGAAAAGGTGCTGCCGTTTTGAAAAAGTAGCCCTGCCTTTTACTTAAGATCCGATTCCCACCGCGCTGAGGTGTCCGTTCCCGGTGCTGCTTCGCGGCCGCCCCCCGGACTAGGCATTACGTTTCGGTCTGGTTGCTCGGCTTTTCTATTTTTGAGGCAATACCCTCCTCACATGTCTTCTCAGAGGGTGGTAAGCAAGATCTTGCCTTTTTGCACCTCGTGGTCCTTCTCAGACACCCTAGCTGACCTTGCTGTCTTGCTCTCTTGGACCTCTCTTGTACAGGTCTACAGACCTGCGTCTTAGCTTCTGTCTCCTCCTGAGTTGCAGTCTGACTCAGGCCCTTCCGCATGCTCTCTTTACTGTATTGCATACAACGTACATTCTTCATGCTCTGTTTTGAACAGTTTCAGTGTAACTGTCCAGTGAATGAGGGAAAAACATTTCCCCTTTGGTATGACTCTGAGATCCTCCAGTTCTGCAGCTTGCAGACTGCAGTGCTGCACGAGCTATGTACTGTTTTATTTAAATTCTGTGTAAACAGAATGGCTGGGTTTTCAAGGTTTGATCACCCACAGCTGCCTCCCAACATTATGTCCTAAATTGAACAGTTAACAGACAACCCTTATGAAAATACCTTCAAAAATACATAAGGCCAATAATCCATTTGGACTGCATAAGGCTGGGTGTACTTTTCACTCGATTATTAAGACTGCTTCATCCCACAGCTTCTATACTTCAGATCGGGGTCAGGACAGTAATGTTGTTTCCTCCTTGGAGACAGCATGGCTTTATGGAACAAAAAAACCCCAAATTTTACTAAATTTAAGCAAGAAGCTAAATTTCAGGTTCCTGCAGAATCAGCTTCATACAATGGCTGCTGTAGCTGTCTCACTTCTGCTATATTTTCAGCTGGTTTGAATGTTTTTGAAGATGGAGTTTTCTTTCTATGATGGAAGAGTATGAATAGCCATAGTTTAGCATATGCTGATTCACTTACTGTTATTTAAGGTAGGCCTCTGTTAGTAATGTTGACATAACATTTTAGTATTCTGTCTTTTGGCTGCCTGTTACTGGCTTACTGAATGAGTATGGTGACTGAAACCCGGCACGAAGGACTCCGGAATCAGCTTAAGGTGATGAAAGACTCTTATGGAATCAATATGCTTGAGAGACTTCCCTGAAGAAGCATAGAGATGGATGAAAATGGCTAGAGGGATCAAAAAAAAAAACCCTAAAACAACACAGTAGAAGGCTGTGGGAGACCATAATGTATTATCAAACCGTAACACTGCTTTAATATGTAGTTCTGTTTTCTAAACTGGTAGGGCATTTGCAAATTAGAACAGGGGCAGGAAAGAATCCTCAGATCCCCTTCTCTTAAATAAAAGATTAAGAATTACTGTTCTATTTTTACAGGTTATCTTATGAATGAAAGAGCTGAACAGATTGTTCATGAATTCTAGAGGGCACCTAGGTTGAAGCAATGGAGAGAATGGTACTAGTATGCATTTTATTTTTAGACTGTAAAAAGACTTTGATTTCAAGGGAAAATTTTTTTCTTTCTATTTGCAGGAAGTAGCAAAAACCATAGGAGATAAACTGTTAACCAACTCATAAACTTTTAATGACTCAGTTCATATGAAATCTCATGGGGGGCCTGTAAGCTATGATCATGTGTCATTTTTTGACAATATCTGGTATGTGTTCAGGTTTCACAGAATACATGTTTGTATTTTGTTTTACAACCACTTTTCTCTGACATTTCGTTGTTGGAGAAAATGCAAGGAAAGTCTCTTGGAGGGTCTTGGAACTTCTTTGTTGAATGTGTCTTCTCATTTGCAATTTGCTTCACAGGAGCTGTGGAGATGTCTCGTAAAAGCCCTTTTGCCTCTTGGCTTTGTGCGATGCTCCACTGCTTTGGAAGTTACATACTTGCTGATCTGTTACTTGGAGAATCACCTCTTCATTATTTCAGTAATAACTCCAGTGTTGTCCTGGCCACAGCAGTCTGGTAAGTCTTTTACACTGTATCTCACTTAAGCATAAGACACTGCGGGCGGCATATGAAATCATCCTGTGTGAAGAGAGGGATTCTGTTTGTGACACATATTTATTATCTTGTTTGGAATAAGTGGGGGAAAGAAGAGGTAGTGTGAAGTAGTCTTCAAGTCTTTTGTATTCCTAGATCTGGTTTCCAGTTTGTCTGACCAGTTGTCTAATGTTTTGATTATATGGGCTGGAGACAGTCCAACTGCAGAGCATTTCTATTCATAGCTGCCACAGCTGAACTGTGGCCAAACCACAAAAGCAGCATGCACTGCACTGACACCACATATAGTAGCAGAGTAGCACGCAATGAAGTTTGGGGATCGTTTTTGGTCACGTTAGTGAAATGTGCACAAAGTAACCATGGTTTCTCAAAGGTTTAATTTCCTCAGTGTATAGGAGATCTATGTGCTTTTGTGTCACAGAACCAGCGTTTCCTTTTCCCTGACATAATTCAGGCTAAAAACACAATATTCTTCATCCTGTCTGTACATTCCAAATGAGGACAAACAAATGGGTCCCTGAACTCTTTGTGGTTTTGTTCCAGGTATTTGATATTCTTCTGTCCCATGAACCTCTTCTACAAGTGTGTTAGCTTTCTGCCTATGAAGCTCGTCTTTGTGGCAATGAAGGAGGTGGTCAGAGTTCGCAAAATTGCTGCCGGGGTCCACCACGCTCACCACCATGGGTGGTTCGTTATGATGGCTACTGGATGGGTCAAAGGTGAAACATGAGATACTCTAACGCAGCAGGGACACGCTCAGCCTCTGTGGGGAGGGATGGGAGAATCTGTGAGTGAAGCTAAGGCAAACACATCACTCAGTGCTGATTGATAAGCTGGTTAATGGATGTGGTTAACTGGTACTCTAGGGTAACTTCTTTTACATTTGGGAAGAAAGTTTTGATCTTTTTGTTCCTCTTAGGTTATCCTTACTTTTTGAGGATCTGGAAGAGAGAGCAAAACTCCCTTCTGTTGCGGCAGTTTTATTTGTTCACTTCTACTGTTTTGCAGGTTCTGGTGTTGCTTTGATGTCTAATTTTGAGCAACTGTTGCGTGGGGTCTGGAAGCCAGAAACAAACGAAATTCTTCATATGTCCTTGTAAGTAGCTAACTGCAAATTCTCTGTCAGACTGAAAATGGAATTTAAAGAACCATTCAGGACCGGATACAAACTATGCAAACCTTCTAGACAACTTGCTTATTTCTCTTCTAGCCCTACAAAGGCTAGCCTGTATGGCACACTCCTCTTCACTCTGCAACAAACTCACTGGCTCCCCATCTCTGAAGCCAACCTCATCTTCTTTTTCACCATGTTCATGATAGTTTGCAAGGTAAGTTTACAGCAGATTTTCTGCTAAAAACTCTGCAGAACCAGAGAAGAAAAGGGGTATAGAGTCAAGTTGAGGGAATTCACTAGTTTAAGTCGAAACGCTGACTTTGGAATGCTGCTTTCTGCCCTGTTTAGTGGGTTCTGCTGATCTGTGCCTCCTAACTTTCCAGAACTTCCATGTAGGTGCCTGTGTTTTCTTGCCCATGTAGAGTTTCTGCATGAGTAAGTTCATAAAGAAATAAAAAACTGAAAATGTTATTTTTAAGAAAGTTAGTGAAATGAGCTATTCTGCACGGCAATTAGAAAGCAACCTATGAGTCTCACTGGTTTCTGCTAAGAAATACTAGGACTAATTCTCGCATGTAGCTTTGGTCACTTTTCTGAGCCACTGTTGAAGGCATTGCCTGTACATACCAGGGAAGATCTGTTCAAGAAATTATAGACTGAATTCTCCATCATGTGGGCAGTATGGCAGAAGAAGATCGTTGCAATACACCCTCAAGTCATGTAGCAGTAGGGACTCTTATCTGTGGTTAGTGGGATGCTCTTATTAATTAATATTTCATCGCTGATGTATGTGGTCATTAACTATCCACTGTTGCATGGCAGGTTTTCATGACAGCAACTCACTCTCATGCCTCACCTTTTGCTCCTGTTGAAGACTTCCTCTGCCCAGTTTTCTTTGGCTCTGTTTCTAGTGGACACACTAGTCATCATCATGACCAACATGGGGCCTCCCACGATGTTTCCCATCCTCCGCCTCCTCCTGCAAAATCTAAGGAGGAGCTAAACGAAGGCACAAGGAAACGGAAAGCAAAAAAAGCTGAATAAAAGAAGCAACCACACAGTAAATAGGCCAAGAAAATTCTTCCAGAGCTGCATCTCAAAGCCAACTGTGACCTCGTTTATCCTCCAGTCCTTCTCTCTGAGACCTCAGAGAAGAGTTGGAAGCCAGGACACTGCCAGGCGGGTCCCTGAATTTCATCTGTGCTCTCTTTGCTGCTTCTTGTTACTTGGTCTCTGTCTCTCTATTCAGAGCTTTTTTTCAGGGATTTGTCGATTTGTGCCAGGATGATACCTGGGTGCCAGTTCCCAAACTGTCAGCAATTATGATGCAGCATTTTCAACTGATGTAAAATCTTTCATTGTATTAATTTTTGAATGGAGATAGTGGTTTGTGCTCCTGCAGCTGGATAGGTTCCTTTGAGTTTTCATTGGCCTTCTTGATGTCTACCAAAACAACAAACTGTTTGGACACAATCCATGTGGAAATTGGATTTTCATACTCAAGGAAATTAAATGGTCTCATATGAGCCTGATCTAATTTTCTTAGCTCCTGCATCTGCAGTATCTCCAGTTAATGTGACATTTTATATGCAATAAGGACATCAACTCTGGTGTCCTGGCCAAATTCCACTTTGGGTAATTACATTTTTCTCATCTAAATTGCCTCTGATTGTTAATGGATATAACATTATCTCTTTCTTAGCTAAGTCTTTGTTTGCAAGGGCTTTGAAGCTGCAGAATGTTCTAAGTGCTATGTATTGGTACTGTTGTTATTCTAAACTGTTGCGTAGTGTTGCTGCACATTGTTAGCAATTGTGTGTCCCACCTCAAACCTCATTGTATTTAACTGAGGAAGAAGCATGGTTCTGGTTTGTTTATAATCCTGTGGGATACATGAAGGGTGTGTAAATGAAAAGAAGTATTTATTACTATTTATTTGTAATTGTCAGGGCACCAAATTAATGGACCTGAAACTGGCTTTTTTAAAAAGCTTTGCATCTTTATATACAGAATTGGATACTTCTAAGTAAGGTCCTAAGCCCACAGCTACATGCTGCCTTGTGCTGGAAGTTAGCCTCAACTCTTTCCCTATGTACAGAAAGGAGTATTTATTTCCCATATTTTTAAACTAACATTTAAAGGCTGAGAAAGGGGATTTCACAACAGATGGATTAAAATTACTTTAAAGGACTAATAAGAGAACACCAGCTGAAGAAACTGAGTATCCTTTGTACGTCTCTTTTAGTGAAACTACTGACCTGTGGGAGGAGTTTGTGCCCAGTGAGTGAAGAATATCAAATGTCTTGCATTGCTCAGGGAGCAGTCTGTCTCGGCTTAGTGAATATTGGCTTTTAGAGTAGTTTCAAACTGTTCTTATAACTGATTTTGTTCTTAAAAGCATCATCTGGAGCACTGTGCCCTAAAGACCTGAATTTGTTCTGAATTTTTTTCATCACCAAGAGCTGAGATCATTGCTGTGGAAATGACATGCTTGGGGATGGAGCCTTGGGCTTTCAGTTAAGCAGCATGTTGCCATCCCAATGATAAGGTTTTCTTGCTGTCATCCTGAATTTGAAAGTGGTGGTAAGTAAGGGGCTTGAAACCGGGAATATAAATTGGAGGACTTTAAGAACTCCCCCCTTTTTTGTCCCTATTGCAAAACTGAAACTACAATGGTTAATTTAACAAAAGAGTACCTGTAACCTAAAGATTCTTGTATACAACCAAATGAAAGCCAGTACGGGAGGTCAGATTAACTGTGGGCTTGGGTTTTGAAAGTGCCTTAACTTTGTGACTCTCCCTCCCCTTTGGTAGAAAACAGGAATTCTACCTGGTTTTGCAGATACTATTCTACTGAAACCTGATGTATCACTAGCATGCACAAGACTGTAATTCATGTTTCATGAGATGTCTGGTTTAAGGAGAATTTTGTTTTATGAAAGCCCTCAAAAAAAAAATAAAAATCGTGAAGTGACTCTGGTTGTTCAATGGCACTTGAGCAAATAAGTGTGTTTCTTTGACTTTTGCCAGTCTCGGGAACCACACACTCTTTGATCTACTTAAAGTCTGCTTGTTCCTTGATCTGATGACAAACTGATTCTAATCGGAGGCAGACAACAGACTTTGATATGTTCTAAGTGCATTTCTGAGTATGTTATAATTGGAAATAACATGGGAAAAGGTCCATTCCTGTTGTATTTGTAGTGTTGTAGTCTAAGCAGATTTTCTGAGATTTCAGGGAAAGAAATAGGAAAACTAACTTCCAGAATACTCTAATTTGATGTTTATACCAGTTTGTCTTTCCTTTTGTCACTGTAAGACAAAGGAAAGCATTCACCTGGGACAGGTATGTATACACACATACACAAAATTCTAGCGTATTTATATGGAATTTCAATCTTTCTATTTAAAACAAAAAAATCAAAATGCCTTGAACAGGTGTGAGAACCCTGAATATCTGTTTAGCATGGTACTGTTATCAGCTGCTGTTTTCAAAGTGCCAGACTCCTTACTCTTCAAAGTATTTTGGGTTGAGTCAGATCATAGCAGCTAACTAAGAACAGACAGGAGAAATATTCTGAGATATGTTAAAATCTAAAGCTTTGTTCACCTTCAAAGTACCTTTTCTGGGACATGATCAGTATCGAGAAGACAGCTGCCAGAAAGGAGTATCAACTGTCATTCAGTGAAGCATTTCATAGTGAGAAATACAGAGTCTTTCCTGAATTTTCAGGGCTCAGCTCTGGTAGCCCTTGGTACTATTCCAGACTGGCCTCCTTCATCCCAGACAGCAAAGATGGTTCTTTCAAAAGTAGCATATTTTAGCTATTGCTGCAGAGGCACAGGGTTCTAAAGGGCTTCCCAGAGACATAGAAGAAGTGCTGTATGCTTACTTACACATACACTTCTTCAGACTGCTCCAGCCAGAATGACAATGCTCATTATAGTGATACCAGGGGCATTTCCTGGAGGGACAGGATAACTTGCTTCCATGGCACAGAGCTGGGAACACTACAGAGAACTCGGTGCAGTCAATCTTCTGGCTGATTAAATGAAGATCTGGAAAGTGCTACTTATTTTCTTAAGGATGTCACTTCTCTCCCCCCCATCTAACTCTTTTAAAATGTTTATTAGTATTCCCTTATTTATCATAGCAGTTGAGAATGTAGGTTATGTTGGAGTGTGGGTCTTAAAGTCTCCATATGACTCAACCAATGGAAAAGAAGGTCAGTGCAAGCCCTGTTGTATATTTAAAAAATGCTAGAAAAAAGCACTACAAACAAATTTTGCTGAGGACCTAGAGAGAATAGTAAACAAAAGCAGGCAGATGAGAGTAGGTATTTCAAGTGCTTTGAAAGATCCTGCAATGTCTGAGTCCCACGCTGTGCTGGCTGTGCAAAATGCTCCCAGCTCCAAACTGCAGCAGCACAGGGTAGGAGAGAAGCGTGCCAGCGCTTAGACTTCCATGGGACAGACGTCATTGCCTCCAAAGAAGTTCTGATCTGATAACTCCTGATACTAACTCTAGTGAGATGTACCTAAATTTAGCAGTAGGTTTAATCCTTAAAGAGGCCCTGGTTGCCTGATGGAAAAAGCAGTGTTTCAGTTGCTGCTCTCAGCACTTCTTCTGATTGACAGGTTTCCCTTTCCTTTTACACATAGCCAGCCATATAAAGTGTCTACAGATTTTATCTTTGCAGATCAGCTTCACAGATAAGGAAAACTCTAAAGACCTTATTCTGTTTGTAGAAAAAGAATGGCTAATTCTGCAGAAAACTTAAAATTATTCCTCACAGTAAATGAAGGGAAGTAAATAAACAGGGGACCAATCAAAGGAAAGATTTTCTACACCTTGATAGTTTGATTATTGTCTCAGAGTTACCAGTGGGTCCTCAAAGAAGTTTCTTTCCAGGAAAAGAAGAGGGCTCCTCCAGGAACTGGAAGGGAGAATGTGAAAGCTGGTATGAGTAACTTGTCCAGCTCAGTGTTTTCCACATGTCATGTGTCTCCGGAGGGAGCAAGGGCATGCGAATCAGCAGCTGCTTCCTACTGATTTCTCCTTTGGCCTTGGATTTAGCCTTTTTCGGGTGCTGTGGATTCACTCCTTGCTGACCCTGACTGATTCTTCTAACAGTGGGGATTCTGAGGTTCAGCATCACATTTGTTGGGTGCATGGGTGCCCTGCGTGACCCCACCTCTGCTTCTGAAAACTGTAAATAAAAACCAATTAAAGGGTTTTGGATTTTGTTAAACACTGATAGTGAGATCCTTACTGAGCAACCACCCACAAAACTACCACCTGGATAAGAATTTAATCCTGCCCTCATGTGGTCTGTAAAGGCAGCAGTCTGTGAGGGAGCTGTGGGGGATGACAGCTCACTGGCTGCATGAAGCAGACAGACGGCGAGAAAACTGATTTCCTATCATACCGGAGACTGCTCTGCCATCGTGACTCACAGTTGCTACTCACTTCATCTCTGTGATGACATTTCTGAGAAAGAAGAGATGTCGACAGGGCTAAGATCGACATTCAGAGTATCTTTCAGTCTGGCCTCTCTTTCACACTTGCACTAGCATTTGCCTTTTTCACGCTTTGTCCCACGTCAGAGTACCATTTATAATATCTTCCACCATGACCCCTATCTGTTTTCTTAATGTTCCTCAAGGGAATTTGAAAGATTTTTTTAGAGCGCTTGCAAATGTAACCTTTCAGAAAGAATCAGTGTGAGACAGTGATTTCATCCTAGAGAACTTTAGGGTACAGGCAGGATAGAGATGCGGAATGCAGAAAAACAGGTCTGATATGTTTAGAGGCTTGAACATTTTTATAGCCTGAGGAAATCCAGAATGTCCCCTGAAAAATTTGGTTGGTTGTGTTTTTTTGTTTTTGATTTGCAAACTACAGAAACTCCCTGCTCCCCAGAATGTACAATGCTGCACTCCTGCAAAAAGCAAACTTCCTCTTTTCCAACTCTCCCAACCCCTGATGATTCATTCTTATTAGGCCAGGCAGGTCTTGTTTTTCCAAACATGATCTGCTAATATGGGCCTAGATTTTAAACTTAATTTTGCTGGGGGCATCCCCCTCCCTAAGCCAACTGCTTCAATCAGTGAGTCAGCTGATTCTCTTGGATTTGTTAGTGACATCAATTGGTGTCACCAGTAACAATGACATGCATATGCAGTGTGAGATGCAGATAGCATTATCACAGAGTGCTGCTGAGACACATCCTGAGCCCCAAACAACTTCTGTGTTGATGCTTGTAGAATAAAAAGGTTATTACATCTCTCTCCATCAATATCTTCCATTTTTCAGTCTGCCTGGATGCTGTCCTCATTCTCCAGACTGTGTCTGCTGCCCTGGGATTCCTCTCCTCCAGTGTGGTATATTCTCAGCTTCTTCCTTCATGAAGCTGACAATTTCCTCCATTACATAGCTGTATTTGATAGCAGTGGCTTGAACAACAGTCTGAAAATCCATTACTTTTAAGCCTTAATGTTGGCTTAGATTATATTTAGACTAGCACAGGCTAAACTCTAATGTTGGCTTAGCCCTTGTGTAGGCCCTCTCTAATGTTTGCTTCTTTAGGCCAGACTCTGTCTCACCACCTGTTTGATTTATGATAGATTAGGATGTCTATTAATCTCTTTTTACTTGACTAGATGACTGCAAAGGTTAATCAAGTATTGTCTGCAGAAGGGGCTCATTACATAAATACAGATTACTAATTTTTCTTTAATTACTCCTCTCTATGCCAGGGATAAAAAAGGATAGAAAACCAGCCTCTTAAGTCTCATTTTATGAGAGAAACTGAAAAACAGCAGCTGCTCTTGCTGATCTTAGGTTTTCTCTGATATGCTCAGTTCAGAGTTTCCTGGAAAAGGCTAAAAGCCACAGAGATAATAGACTATGGTCTTCTGTGGGGAAATGGGGAAGCAGAAAATAGCTCTGAGTAAATCTGCTTGGCTGGTACAGCACCATCTGTTTCCACAGGTCACAGAGAAAGCAGCATGTCTTACAAGAAAAGCTATATCCAGCTATCATGATGATCTGGATTTACAGAACCTCAATGATTGTGGATAGAAGAAAGTACACATCAAACTGACTTTAACAAACTTTTTTGTTAGTAATAGACAAGGACCAAGAAAAAAGCAAAAATCTATTTAGTCCTAAGGCTGATAATCACTTTCTTCAGTCAGAATTTTAGAACTTGGATATCTGAAGTTGGTTTCTTATTTCAATAACTAGAAAGAATAAAAATACTAATGACAGTAGCCCAATTTTGCCAAGTCCCTGCTTGGCAAGTAGGAAATGTTTGTTGTGAACATTTTTAACTAAGACAGTTTAGTAATTCACTCTTGCACAGTTTGACACAAGGCAAATGGTGACAGGGCATGGGCATGGTCCCAGCATATTAAGAAACCTCCTTTAATGGCTAAGAGTGCCCGAACCATAAATGATGCTAGTACTGGTACGCTTATCTGATGCTGAAATACAGACAAGGTCAGTGAACAAAGGGACTTCAGGTGTACAGCACCTGATAGGGAACACATTCGGTGCTTTAGGAGGCGACCCTGGGGATTGTCCCCAAGAGACAAACACTGGTTGCTATAGAGATAGTTGTCCTCTCTAAATACAGATAGATCACTGCAGGACGCAGCAAAGTTTCACTGCATCTCAGTGCAGACACAGTCAGCAATTTCCTACAGCCTCTGTCAAAGTAGCTGAAATTTTACTAGGCTTTCCTTAAACAAAGGAACCCGTCGGCTTTCTGGAGTAACGTGAAGAGCGCTGATGTGAGCTGAGCTCTCAGAGGCACCACTGATGGGTGCTCACTGCCATGAGCCCTCTCTCTAAAGAACAGTCTCTGCTGAGGAGGACTCGGGGAGTCTGGGAAGAGCATGAGCTTCAGTCCAGATACACGCTGGGATCTTCTCCGTGGGAAGATGGTTCCTCTTCCTTTCCAGCCCTCCAACCTGGTCCGAGTCTTCATCAGCTCAGTTTTTTCAGGTAAATAAGCTGCAAAGTCCAAAAGTTGCTGAATGCTATCGGGTACTCTCTGCTAGAGCCTGCGCAGTATTGCAACGTGGTGAGACCTCCACGATAAACAGTGATCTGTAAGCTTGCAGCTTCATTTGAAGGTGAAGATGCCTACAATCTGCTGTATTTTATACACAGCTTTATTCTGTCACACCAAATTTGCACTTAGAACGCGTCAGAGATGGCAGAATTCTGCATTAGTTCAGGGACTAATGGCATTTGCAGGGAAGCCAAATTCAGCCTAGATGCCATTGTGCAATGGCTCAGTGCAGGGCAACGCCTGTCTGTGCACAAGACAGCAATGTTTGCAGGCTTTCTTGTAACCTTAGGCCACACATTTGATTCCCATCTACCATTGTAACAGCAAGAAATATTTAGGAAGAACTTCCCTTCTTGGACAATACCTGAGTATTTCCCACTTCCTCTGCCTACTGGGACACAGTTGCCAGACTGAGCTCCTAAATTGGTAACTGGCAGTGGGTAGCAATGACTCAGATTTTCAGGAATTACAAAACCCAGATTTCTCCCTCCTCTGGAAACTGTTCACTCTGTCTCAGTTTGTTAGTAAGAAAACATAGGCTTACATCTTCCCATTCCAGAAAAAGTTAGAGATTCCCGTATGTCTAGCTTCCAAAGAAAGAAGATACTGTAATATCTCTTCCAGTAGGAGGTAACATGATGAATATGCTGCTTGGATGGAGAGGTGTCTTCAGCCTAAGCAGATAGGTCAGCATTTAGGGAACGGGTTGCAGCTGAAGTTTCTGGAGGGAATGTATGAGAATTACAGACAATTTGAAATTAGTGGGCGTATAAGGATGTAGTTAGTGTTAAAATATTACCTACAATATCTGAGTTGTGGTAGATTTCATGTATTTTCAAGAATAATTTTGGGATGAAGGATGCGATGTGGCTGAATTCTCACCAAAGGACGAGGGCACACGTTAAACTACTCTCTTGCCTAGAATTCATTTGGGCTGGATATGTAAAGCAGTACAAGCATTTCCCATAACAACTACAACGTCTGTGAGAGCTAATGAATTATTCCAGGAGTATTATGCTGAGAGAGCTTGCTCTGTTGGACACCAGTGCAGACATTACAATTCCTAACCCAAGGGAGCCCTTTCCTCGTCTGACACTTGCACAGACTTCATTAGCGATCATTTTTCACTTAGAGCAGTCCCAAGGAAAGCTGCAGATTCCCCATCCCTTAGCATTCCCTCTTGTACTACTTTATCACACGATTAGGCAGTGCCATGAACATTTACAGAATTTAGGGGAGAGGAAATTCCAGTACTGAAGAAATAACAATCTCATATAACACATACATGAGCAGAAACACATTCTTTACTTTTCCCTTGTCTTTTCATTTTGCAGGTGTGAAAAGTATCCATGAATATAAGACCTGTGTATCAATGCACAGGAGAGGGTGCATGCTTCTGCATGTGAGCACTGGGAGCGAGCATACATGCTTGCGTTTGTGTGCATATACACACCTTTTCCCTTATTTGCTCTGTCTTCTTATTTTATTTTAAACTTACCTAGTATGTTGTTTAATTCAGTGAATATGACACTGTTAAAAGGTGTCACAAAGATAATTCTGGGAAAGTGGTAATGTCTCTTTGTAATAGGCACAGCAGGGGGAAGCAGCCATAAGAATTTCACAGACTTGACTCTGCAAAAAGATTCCCCATGGGTAGGACCTGCCTTTTACTGTGGCTATCACAGACATAACCACAATGTCATCTATATGAAATTCTGCGCAGATTAGATACTAGCAACGTGAACTGCGTTTTCACTTTAAGGTCAAAATGTGACAAGTAGGTAAAGCAACAATCAGGCTCCCAATTCCTAACTTTTGTTGAGCTGCACAAATCCTTCCATGCAGACATGGCTACGGAGAGAGAGACCCTCATGGAGACAGCATATCCAGAAGTGCTGGCTTTCTGTCAGAAGCACGGACTGATGTTTGAGGTAAATCACGTACTCTCCTGTCTGTCCTGTCCAAAGGCCATCAAAATACAGAGAAAAAAGAAAAAATGAAATCCTCATGGATTTTCCTTAGAAGTCTCTTTGATGTCAAATATTGCTGTACTGGTTTCCTAGAGCTTTCGTTCTAAGTATATTTTCACGCTTGAGTTTCACGGATTTCAATTAGAAGTTAGGTGGTTGATCATCTTCAAGATCTGGATGCTAAGGCTTATATCACCCTTTCCTGTCTTTATTCAGTTGGAAAAAAGGTTCATGGTATGTATAAATTCCACTGGGTACACTTCAGGAGTAGTTGACTAGTCCTGACTATACTAATTTGCACAGATTTTTTAACATAAAAGGGGCCATTGAAATGTTGGGGATCATTATCTTCTGTGATAGAAAATAGACTTCAAATATTGCAGCAAATAACCTACAGTTCTGAGGTTCCTTGTCCTGAAGAACTGTCCAAGTTGTATACTTGGTTGTCAATGGTTCAAACCTCTAAGTCTTTCACAGGAGAAATCCCTACTGAGAGATTTTGAATCCTGTAGAATAGCAATAATTACAGTTGTATACCACTAGTTTTCAGACTGATCTAGAAATGAAAGTGATGGAATGACAATTTTCCCATGTCATTGTTTTTTATGATAGTATTGACTGGTCTTTAAGAACCTTTTCCTTTTTTTTTTTTTGGTGCAGGTAATTGACCTGAGATGGGGTATTTCTGAGCTTGTAGACAGCGATCACAGAAACACACAGCTCTGTCTGGAAGAAATTGAAGCCTGTCAGAAACTGTCAGCAGGTCCTACCTTTATTGTAAGTGCCAGCACTGTGGTGCATACTCAGTCCCTATAGCTGAAGTGAGACATACAGGGCTGTCCTTACACACTCAGAACTTGCAAAGTTATAGTTGAGAAGTAAGATATTTTTCTCAATAATTAGCCTGCACGAGGAGCTTCACAAATATTTAATCAGCTAGCTGATGGGACTGAGAAAATATCAGTAACTGCAATAGTCCCTGAAAGACAAGATGGGCTGGGCAGACGCGCATGCGTTGTCCAGCCTTGAACACAGTCTCTTCAGAGCTGGAGATACTGAGGCTGTGTGTACTATCTGGCAGAACTAAGAGGCAGATGGAGATTTTATATATATATATATGCATATATATGTGTGTGTGTGTGTATGTGTATATATATGTGTGTATATATACATATATATATATATATATATATAAAAATGCAAGAAGGACAATACTATTCCTTGCTCCAAGACTGCTTCCTACCCAATACTCAATTTTGAGGAGGTTTTCTCAGCAACTAAGCAAAAAATAAAAAATCCCCAAAGAACCAGAAATAAAAAATGCCATAGCAACCACCAGGGACAGAGTCTGGGTATCACACTGTAAGCTGATACCTGTTCCATGCTTTTGCCCCACAAAAAGGGGAGAAACTGAAATCCCTCCAATCCCTTCTTCTAACCACTGAAAGCTCCCCACCTCAGCTTCCTTGAGGCACTTTGGTGACAACCCCAAACAGAAATCCACACCCAGAACTTCCAGGCCTGCAGAGAGGAGACTGTGACACCCGCAGAAGTGCCAGAAGTACTTTGCTTCCTTGGGTTGTTTAGGCTTTAGAAAGAGAGGAGGAAAGCTTTGCTGAACAAAGAGGGTAAATGCAGAGAACATACAGTCCCAGTGAGCCTAATAGAAGCCACAAGTAAATAAGTAAGTAATTAAGTATTTGTGTGAGTTGCGCCTGATTTCCCCTGAGCCACTTCCACCAGAGGCCAGCAATAGAGAATCTCTGAGGCAGAGACCATTAGAGCTTTACCACAGCATTACTGCATCCATGAACTCACTGTCTCCGAGCTCCCTGCGGCTCACACATCTGTTAGCAGCACCATATTGCATGCAGATGGCACTAGCCGG
Organism: Dromaius novaehollandiae; assembly: GCF_036370855.1. NCBI lineage: Eukaryota > Metazoa > Chordata > Aves > Casuariiformes > Dromaiidae > Dromaius > Dromaius novaehollandiae. The sequence continues at coordinate 2,611,611 of NC_088122.1, read as the reverse complement.
CATTCAGGCCATATATTCCGCAAACTGGCTCTGACTGTGTATCTACAAATCTCACTCCAGCCAGCCACAAAGGTCTGACTACTCCCTCTCCCCTCACACAAACCAGGAGGGTTTTGTCCAAGGGTTATGTGGTGGATTCTAACCTCCGAGCTCACTCTTTCTCTAGCGTACACAGATACTGGATGCTGCCCCTTCTCAGATCTCCCTGTTCCCCAGCCCAGCCCTCAGTCCTAACTCGCAGTCCCCAGGCCCAGCCCTGTCTCCTTCTGCCTGGGCTCCTCCCCAAAGCCGATCTCCTCAGCCCTCTCCTCACTGTAGGGGCCTGAGGAGCAGCTCCTCTAAGGCCCCTTCTCCCCCCCAGCCATGGGGCAAGCGGGGGCTCTGCCTGGTTGCCCCCACCCAAGCAGGGAAGCTGCAAGGGTGCTGCCGTTCCTGGCAGGTTTCCTGAGCAGCCCTCCCGGTGATCGCAGGTAGTAAGGCGGGCGGGCAGCCCGCACCACGGCTGCCACTACAGCAGCAGTGTCTGCATGTGCGGCCTTTCTTGCCTGTTGCAGGGGCTCCTGGGGGACTGCTACGGGCGCCAGACCGTGCCCCGGCTCCTTGCAGAGAAGGAGTTTGAGGCCCTAACTCTGCAGCTGTCAGGGGACTCTGCCCAGCTCCTGACACAGTGGTACCAGCGGGATGAGAACGCGCTGCCCACCCACTACGTCCTGCGGCCGGCTGACGGGCAGGCCTGGCACCGCGCGGAGAGACGCCTGGCCTCGGCGCTGCACGAGGCAGCCCAGAGGGCAGAGAGGTGTGGGCTGCTCAGCCCAGAGCAGAGGCACTGCTACCGCAAATCAGGTGTGTTCTGGCAGGGCTGTAACGTTATTCTAACCAGAGCTGTCAGGGAGGAAAGCCGTTTGGGTGAAGGCAGCACCAGATTGTGTACAACAGGCAGTATGCGAGGAAGGAAGCGACTTAACCATCTGCCAGATCCTGGGGTGGGGGGGTGGGGGGGGGGGAAGCTGGTGCTGACTAGCAAACAGTATGCCAGATAAGGGGGGAAAAGGAGAAACACTCCCAGCTCGCTGACCACATCCAGGAGTATGCCTGGCTCAGAGGACACGGGGAATGCTAACCTGCTAAAATCACGTGAAATATGGAAGGACCAAATGAGGTAAGTTAATGTCTATAGATGGCTTTCCCTGCGTTCTGTTCTGGAATGAAATGCCCACATCTCTTTTTTTCTGTAGCGATCGAATGGGAGATTGAACACTGTCTCCTCAATAACCAGCAGAGCAACCTGGGGGCTTTCATATTCCTCAGAGAGGCTGAGGATTCTGGCAGACAGACAGACAAAGGGACAAACTCTGAGCTGGCAGAGAAAGAGGACAACCTGGACAGTGAAGCAAAAGAGCTGCTCAGGAACCTTAAAGTGAAAATTGCAAGCCACCATCCCCAACACCTCACAGTACACACGCTGGCATACAGCAAAGACTCTGGAAACGCCCAGCACAAGAGGAGTAATAGATACCTGAAACAGCTCTGTGAACAGTTCACTGCTGTCACTAACCACCAGGTCTTAGAGAATCTTCGGTACCGAGGGCAGATCAGCGAGGAGCCAGAGGGACTTCTGGAGGAGCTGAGCCACCATGCAGCTCTGTGCCTGGAGAGCTGCAGATTTTTCTGTGGGAGACAGAATTTACTGGATAACATTTTTCACCATATCAGGCAGAACAATGATAAAACACACACAGCCCTGATCCTCTATGGGCCACCAGGCTGTGGAAAAACAGCTGTGATGTGCAAACTATCTGAGCAGGCACAAGCTGTTTTAGGGCAAGACACTGTGGTCGTGATTCGTTTGCTGGGGACATCCCAGCTCAGTTCCACTATTCACAGCCTGCTGAGGGACCTTTGTCTCCAAGTGTGTTTAGCTTTTGATTTGCCACCACCTCCAAACCAAATCAAACAGGCTTGCAGTGATTTAGTCTTGTTCCTCAGTAACCTCCTCCTCACTGTCTCACGTTGCAGCACACAGACACTGGTGTTGTTCCTTGACTCTGTGGAGAGATTATTTCCTTATAGTGCTGCTCACAGATTCTACTGGCTCCCTACAGACTGCCCTCCCAGGGTCCACATCATCATTTCCATTTCCACAGCAGAGCATGACATTCTGAAAGCTATCCAACATGCTGTGCCTGAGGCTGAGGCATACTTTGAAGTAGGACCCTTATCCAGGGAGGAAGGCGAGGAGATGCTAGAGATGCTCTTAGCATCAGACAGACGGCAGCTGAGCCCAGCTCAACAAGCTTATCTCAGGCAGAACTTCCCCACTGGTGGACTACCCTTGCTCTTCAAGCTGGCCTTCCACGAGGCCAGGAGATGGGCGTCTTACACTTCACCTTCAGAATTAATGATTGCTAGCACAGCCCAGGAAGCCATGCACCGGCTGTGTGAGAGACTGGAGAAGTCACACGGCACAGTCCTTGTGGCCCATGCGCTCGGCTACATTGCTTCCTCACGGTGAGTACTGCTGTACCCCTGATGAGACCGCCTGTATTTCCTGACTGTTCATAGGGAATCTCTGCCTAAACACAGTGAAAGCCAGTAGAAATTCTCAGTTGTTCTAGCCTGTGAGGTCTTTATGCATATATTTATCAAGCATGACATGCCTCTCATACCTGGAAGCCTACCTAAAATACTGTCTTGTTTATTTGAAAAAGAAAATCTATCTCCATCGCTTGTCCAGGGCCTAAGCTCTCAGCTGAGACTGCTATGTGTGCATGTAAGCTAGTGAGGTTCTTGGTGACTGGTACTTTTGAACTGCTAGAGAGACCCTCACCATAATTCACCACTCACAATTCACCCACTACAGAAATCACTGCAAACAGTAATGAGGAGGATAAATAATCTCCTTTCACGTATCACACTTCATTTGCAGAAACGGGCTGTCAGACATGGAGCTAAAGGACATTTTATCCCTTGACGATGATGTTCTTTCAGAGATTCACCACTGCCACTTTCCTCCAAGTAAAAGCGTCTTGCGCCTTCCCCCTCTCCACTGGGCACGGCTGCGCAGTGCCATGGGAGGGTGCCTGGCAGAACGGAAGGCTGACGGCTTTGCCCTTCTCGGCTTTGCACACAGGTACTGCTAGAGGGCAGAGAATGAGATGCCAACCCCCGAGATGTTCTCAGCCTGGGCTTTTGGGAATCCTGCCCAGACTCCTCTCAGCTCTCAAACTCGATCAGTGCTGAGGTTTATGGAAAAATCGAGCTCTAGCTCTCCTTTCCAGCATCTCTGTTGTTTTTTCCTTTCCCAGGCAATTTGTTGAAACAGTACAGAATCGTTATCTATCAAAACGAGACCAAACCAAGCGGCATTTTCTCCTGGCAGATTTCTTCAAGGGGACTTGGAGCTGGGGAATGAAGAAACCTCTTACATTACCAAACCTTAGCAGGACTTTGAATGCTGACAGGAAGGTGAGGAATATCAGTAGGCATGACCATACCTGTAGGCTCTGGACCAGGGCTCTGCATCTCCAGACTGCAGGACAGGGTCTGAAATCAGAAGACAATGGAAATAATGGTAAATGACGCTATTCAGTGCTTTCAATAATGATAAAGAAATAGATTTTCTTAAACAGAGATATCTCCTACCAAGGAGATCTACAGTAAGTTTACAAACTTAGTCGTACCGTCTGCATATATGTAAAAGTCTACTTCAGTGAGGAAGGGAATAATCTATTATTAACATCTGTAGAAAGGCAATCATAAACTGCAGCAACAGAAATTCAGAATCATGAAAACCATTTCCTGGGCAAAATGAAATAATGAAATAGGCCTCAGCCCTGGAAGCGCTGTCTGTCACACTGTGACATAGCATCGAGAACTGAAGTTGTGGAAGCACAGAGACTAATAATCCATAAGCCACGTCTCAAATCGACTGTTCTGCTACTCCTGTTCTTCCTAGGTAGCCCCTCAGCCACTCTGGTTCTCCGATTCTGTTGCCAATCGGAGGAAGCTGAGTGAATTGCCATTTCACTTACTCAGCGCAGGACGAATTGAGGAGCTAAAACAGGACGTGCTAGGTAAGGACTGAGCAAATGAAATAAATGCTCTAGATTCTCCCAAAGCTGAGAAGGAAATATTTAAAAATACCATTAAAAATACATAGAGCATTTAAGAAGCTAAAGAAGGAACCATGACAATGGGAGTCCTCAGTTTTCTCAGCAATTGAGTCCCAATTTCACTGTTGGTAGCTGCTAATCTTTCTATACTCTCCCTGCCCAAAAAAGCATATTTTAATCTCAGTTTATTAAAAATTACTGTGCAGTCTCAGGATTGACATTCTCTGCTCTAATAGTATTTCTTTCTGCAGGGAATATGAACTGGATCAGCTGTAAAATAATTGTCTCTGGAATACAGAGTGTTATTGATGACTTTGCCATGTGTACTGAACAGATCGACTGTCCAGAACTACATCTTGTGCAGAATACTCTTCTCCTTTCGAAACCAGCAGTCAGCACTATAGACAGCCTCGAGGGTAAATGCTGTGTCCAAGTGGCAGAGAGATGCACACGTCTACCTGGGGGAAAGAAATGGGTTTTTCCTTGCCAAGTTACTTTTCTGAGGAATTACAACTAGTGACAAAATTCTCTCTTCTGGGATCCATCGAAAGCCTTATAAATGCCTCATTCTGGTAGGGCCTCTGTATAGGAACCTGAAGTTTCTTTGCCACTAGGTATTTGGTCTATTTGACTAGAGCAGTTTGCCTGTTGCCCCTCTTCCAGTACAAGCACCTATTAGCAATCTAGATTCCCTTGCAGCTTTAACGTTAACAAGAGGAAAGGATACGCATTGCTGCTCCTCTGTTTTTGCCTCACAGTCTCCATACCTTCCTTAAGGGAAAAATCCTGTCACCCCATGAAATTTGTCCACCGTTTACACTGTAGCTTTCCCTATATTATTTGAGTGCCTGGCCAGATAAGGACAGCTTTTAGCCACTCATTTTGGTTCATTATGTACTGCTAGTACATGCACTGTACATCACATTGAATGCAACCGCAGCAACTCTCACAGGCCCAACACAGTCACGTTCTAAAACTCGTTTTGTCTTTGCCCTCTTAGGATTGAGTATACTATACACAGAAGTGCTGGCCAGGCTGCTTTCTCTCATGCCTTCTTACCCTGACATGATTGGGAATCTGTGCCAGCAGTGTCTAAGCTGGTTCAGTGTCTGTCCCTACCCTGTTCTCATTCCATCGTGTGGATTTCTCCAGCCACCCGGTGGGCCCCTGAACACAACGCTCACTGGATTCCTCAAAGGTAGGATTAGTCCTGGGGATATATAGCTCTAGAATATATCTATGCACCCGCCTGTTATGAATAAGGTTGAAGTACCAATGATAAACTAATAAATAAATAAAGCAAGAACGAGAGAACATCTATTTCTGTAGAAATAGAATTTGGCCTGTGAGCTTACACAAAGGCGGGATGAAGGTCCCTTCGCCTTCATGCTCCGTCATGCACCAGTTCCATTTGCAATTGCTCTAACAAATGAGGATAGAGAAAGTGGGTCATTTTGTCGCCAGGACAACAAAGGCACACACTGACCTAGATATGTCCAAGGGAACCTAATCTTGCTCTTGGCACCGTCTACGGGGTTCAGTCAATATAGAGGGTTCCCAGTTGGGGAAGCACAGCATAGCAACAATCCCAGATTGTCGGGTTTTTGTCTGTGGTATCTGGAATAGCCTTTCCCTTTTGTCTCTCACTGCAGGCGTCACAGCGATGGCACTTAGCTCTGATTACAGGCTGCTGGTGGCAGGTTCCCAGGATGGCTCAGTGCTCGTCTGGAACATGGAAGTTATCGAGATGCTGCACCCCCTGCCTGGGCACTCCGGTGAGCCTTCCCTTTCTCATGGCAGGAGTGCTTTTTTCATATCTGAAGAGAGCTCCGACTGCTCAGCCATTCTTGAGCTCTAGGCACACAGACACCTCCTGGCTGCCACCATTCCCCTAATTGCTCGAAGCACTGAGAATCCTGTGTTTCGCTAATTCTCCTCTCTTATTTTATAGCTGAGGTGAGGTGTGTGAAAGTGTTTGGAAAAGGAACTTGTGCTGTTTCAGCTGCCATGGATCACACTCTGCGCATCTGGAATCTGACCTCTGGCAGAGCCAAGTTTGTTATCCAGGACACCCACTTTGAAGAGCAGCCCTCACGTTGCCTTCACGTGGATGAGAGGCACATGATTGTATATTCTTCCTCAGATACAAAGGTATGGAGCTCAGGGACATTTCTTAATGGAAAGGGTGCTGAAAAGACAAGAACACAAGGAGTGACAGAATCATGAGGGTTGTAAATAGAAAAGCTACCCTGGTGCTCTCTGCTTCCATCTCTTTTGCCACCTTTTTACTAGGTTAATGCTTGGCACTTGGAGACAGCAGAACTCCTCTTCCAGATTTCTGGAGAGGTGACAGATGCGTGGATGTGTTCTGCAGTATTCAGCTCAAGGCTGGTGATTATGACTGTGTCTGAAGGAGGGACGCTGAGTCTGTGGAACAGCAACACCGGCAAGCTGCAGTCGAAATGTCAGCTATCAGGGCTGCAGGAAGAAACACCAACTGCTAGCGTTCTCATCCAGAAGCAAGGGAAGATGATAGTGGGATTTAGTGGGGGATCTCTATCCACGGTACACACCTCCCTTTCAACTTTCCTGTAATATTTCAAGGATCTCAATCCTAAGCAATACTAGTTCTGTGGTATGCCATCTCATCCATCTCATTCTGTTGTGTTGGTACCTGTCTTTGTCATCATAAGCAATTTCTGATGACACATTTTCACATTTCATTCAATTTCCAGGCAGTTGCAGCAATGTGATCTGCCTCTGCCCTTCTTTGTCCACCTGTCACCAGCAATATGACCGTGGGGTTCCACTGCTGTCACTTCGGGTTCTGTTCCCAACTCTGCCACAGATTTGCTTCGTGATTGAGCAAACTGTTTTCTAAGGGGGCCTCAGTCTCTCCAAACCAAACATGAACATCCTGCACCTGCTGATGCACTGTCTGATCACAGACTGCATCAAACTGAACTCCGTGGACAGAAAGCACAGAACAAGCGTTCTGCATAACACTCTTAGGAAGGGCGAAAGGGGTGGGCTGGAGAAAGACTGTTACCACACAGTCACAAAAAAAACCAAAATGCAGTTCCTACACACTAGACAGAATTGTGCTGAGCTGGGCAACAAATCTGGTCACCAGTGGGCCTTCCTTCTTCATCTGGAACAGAGCACCATCCTCAGACTTCTGCATCCTAGTTCCTAAAAGGACAAGGATAACACTCTATATCCTGTTGCACACATAGCTCTGTCCAATACCAAGAGACCAAATTAAATTTCACTGCTAATCTATCCTCTTTCTTTCAAGGGAAAGGCAGGTTAGCTATCCTAATGTCATGTCTAACTGTCTTATTTTGTACAGATCTCTGCTGATGGGAACAGTCTGCTAGAGAAGCTTCCTGGAAGGGTTTGCTTTGTGGTGGCATCAGAAGACGAGTCCATTCTTGCTGCAGGTCTAATAGTGCCCATTGCTTAGGAAAGTGTTAGCAATAGCTCCTCTCTCACATGCCAAGCATCCTTTAAATGGGGACCAGGATGTGGGACTTTCCATTAGCCTGATCTTTTTCATCTGTTGTGCTCAAGGGAGTAACTGGGTGACATTCACTCTGTGCAGACTTGGAACATTGCCCGTGCACCAGGAACCCTATTTCAAGAGATGAAGTGAGATATAAGCAGTGAAAAGAACTTACACTGGCATGGGTATTTTTTAGGGTTTCTAAGCTATCCTTAGCGCTTACCTTTAAAAATATAGGTATTAAATGATGAGGAATATGCCTAGGCACATGGTGTTGTAGGGGATTAGAGACTTCCTCAGATCAATAAATCAGTAACTAGCATTTTGTTTCAGGCTTTGGGGAATACGTGCGAGTGTTTCTGGCTGACTCGAAGGAATTCCACAGGCTCCTAGTGGCAGATTTGGAACATGAAGGAATGGTTCATACAGCTGTTATATCTCCTGACAACAGCCTCATTGTTACTGGTTCTCAAACTGCATCTATCCAGGTAGGAAGGAAGGCTGAGCAGCTTCCCAAGCAGAACATCTTTTACAAATACAACTCACGGACTATGCCCTTAGTCCAATAAAGTGCTTATCTTGGTCCCCAACAACCTGTTTTGGGGGTGGATTTACAGTTCTGAAGATGTTTGTTGTACTGCCATGCTTCTGAAAAGATGACCATTTACCCTACTTCTCTTTACTGCTTCAAGCCTCTCTGCTCTCTTTTTATTTTGGGGACTGAATGGAGAGCATTTTATGAATTCAGAGAGCCAGCCTTAAGCCAGAATACACCCAGAACCCAAATTACAATTTTATTCCTAAAGTATTTTAAATTTGATCTCCTAGAAGCTGCCTTGTTACCCATCTGTGAGGCAGACACAGAATATATAACATCTGGAGAATCATCTGTTTTCAAAGAAGGAGGTAAATACCCAGTACAGCCCCAAAAAGGCAGGATCTAATTAGGGATCTTTCAAAGCAAAGGAAGCAAATGAGCTGAATAGCTCCAGATACTTTAAACATTTATTTAAGAGCAACTTTGTATCAGTAGTTGCTCAAGATTCTGTTTTCTAGATGAGGAATAGGTTGTTATCTGTGACTTTACTCATGTTTCTGTAAAAGTCAGTGAAGATCTGTTGTTTCACCTCTTGAATAAGGCTAGAGAAAGAGAGTGGCTCAGGTACTGACTTCTCCTCCCCTAACTTTTCCCAGGTGTGGAGTCTAACAGACCAGGGCTCGCTGACTGACAGGCTGGACGGCATGGGAGCACCGGTAACACTCCTAGCCCTGTATGACCGCACCGTGGTCTCTGCCTCCCACGGCGCGCCGTATCTAAGAGTGTGGAACCTCACTGACAACCAGCAGCAGCAAACCTGGCCACCTGTCCCAGACACAGGCTGCACTGCGCTGTCGCATGGTGGGAACTATGTCTATTTTACCCAGTCTGAAGACAGACATAAAGTCATCATCTGGGACACCACAGAAGGTGAACTGCATCTCAGAAACACAGCAGAAAATTAAGTCTGCATATGGGGTAGGAGAGAAACAAAACAATTCACGGAGGCAGTAAAGGCAGAGTTAGTTTCTGAGCATGTGTGACAAGGACAGTCTGCTCCTTTCTGCTTTTTCTAAGCATGAGATTCAGAAGAACAGGGTTCAGGCTTGGAAAGCTTTTTAATCTCCTCTTCAAAGTTTTTGTCTAGAATAGCTTATTATTTTAACAAGGGAAAAAACAGAAATATGAATAACATGCAAATAACTTGACAAACAAGGAGCCATCCTGAGCCCCAGCTGATGGAAGATATTCACATGCAGTGGGAATAAGAACAGTCTTGCTGATTTCCTTCTCTTTTACAGGTGCAGTGTGTGACACATTGGACACCTCTGCCCAAGTGAGATGCCTGGAAACAGCTGAGCAAAATCAGCTCCTTTTCACTGGGCTTGTGTCTGGAACAGTCCTTGTCTTTCCACTGAATTCCAGGCAGGACGTAGCATGCATCCCACCTCCAGAGTCACGGAAACCAGTCAATGATATGTCAATCAGCAAGGGGGAAAAGCAGCTGGCCATAGCATATGATGATTTAGTCCTTGTGCTGAATATTACCCCTGCAGATCCATGCCCAGTGATCGACAGGCCCACCTACACGTTTTATACTCAGATCCCTGGCGCTCTGATTTCCAGTGTGGCTGTCCTCGCAGATTGCAGAGTCCTCTACGGCATGACTAGCGGGGACTTATTCCTTTATGACTGCCCTCAATCCACAGTGTTTCCTTTGGAAGCTCACAGAAGCCAGATCTCCTGTTTGGAAAGCAGCCATGGAGAGCAGTGGGCACTCAGTGGATCTGAAGATTCCCTGCAATGTCTCTGGGACTTGGAGTTTTGTCAGCAGGAACACGAGATGCGCTATTATAAGGTACTGCACTGACAGAGAGGAAAGACAGCGTCTACGGTCAATTACTGCAGTGAGCTATCAGGGAAGATTCAATTCACAGGAATCCCGGCTCTCGAGAGAATACCCAAATCCTGTACGGAGCTGTTCAAACTGACAAGCAGAAACCTATTTTCAGCATTTTAAGTCCGGTTTTAAAGCATCCGTATAATGTAGATACACTGTTAAGGTTCCCAGGTCCAAAAATGCTGTCAAAGTGAAGGCATGCTGTTAACACCATTCTGACACTAGAACATAAGTCATAGGAGTTATTTATTTAGATCTTATTGTTGGTCATTTACTTGGTTTAAGCAACAGGAGAGGTAAATAGGACCAGGTCAGGGGAATTCAGTAAAACCATAAGCGATGGAGAATGCTAAATTCATTCCGTTAATCTTTCGCCTGACAACGTATCGTGGATGAGTCTGAATTACTACTTTCCACAGGTGGAATAATGGGTTTCTGGGTGATCATATTGGGCTTTCTTCTGGACAGCTATAGGGTGCTTCATAAGCTAAAAGCCTAAGGACATTTCCCACCCTCCTTACAGGACTACTTTGCCTTGTAAAAAATCTTTATTTGGTTACACTGTGACCCCTGTTCTTAGGTACTGAATACCTACTGAATGTTCTAAGGCTTCTCCATCTCAATCTGTCTTCACCAGTATAACAATCTAATCCTAACCATCATCCATTTTCAGCCTACATCTCTCCTGAAAGGCATTCGCTGTGCTTGTTTCTCAAAAGATGATAAGTACTTGTACACTGGAGCATTGGATCAGTCCATTACAGTCTGGGATGTTGCAAGTGGTGAGTAACTTTGAATTCCAGCAATTATGAGAAACAAGTATATACTACACTCTGTATTTAAATAGGCTCGTACTACACTCTGTATTTAAATAGGCTCGTACTACACTCTGTATTTAAATAGGCTCGTAGCATTCTTTATGTTGTAAGAAGGGAAACATGCCATACAGCAAGTTTGTGCACAGATACTCATTTGGTTGAATATTAGAGCAGAAAACATAGACAAATATCTTGGCCAAAGAAGCTTGCTGATGAACTAAGGTGACTTTATTAGGCTACAGTTACTTCAAAACACGCACTAAGCTTCCCTTTTCTGGGTCCCTACAAACATCCTACGACTACTTGGTCGTATTCCCTAACTTGTATCATTGCAATAGGAAACCGCAACAGAGAACATGTATCCCAAATGATTATCAGAATGGAGAACAGAACATTATTGAAGCCAGAAGCAGTATATTATAACTGCGACAAGAAGCTGCAATTACAGAACATCAGTAGTGAGTATTCTAGCACACAGTAGAGAAAAATATTCTGGGCTTAAACATCAGCATCAAATTTTATGGCAAAGCAAGCTAAGGTCTCTGTAAGTTTCCAGTAAGAAAAACATCAATAATCTTCTAAGGAGAAGCAAACAATATGACTTATTATTCCCCCCTCCTCCTCCCTCTTCATTTACCATCAGTGACCTAGTTTCACTGAGTCCAAGTTGTCTCATGACAAGGCACCATTTGAAGAGAGTAGCATGTTTTAAGTGGACTCCTGCCACATGGTAAATCCTTTCCCATATTCTGCCCTTGGTTTCTGCAGGTGCCTTACTAGCTGTACAGCATGTGTACGCAACTGCTAGCAGAATTGTACCAACTGCAGATGGGTTTGTTGCAACAACAAAACTTGGCTATATCATTCGTGAGCAGTTTCGTTGTCCTCAGACCACACCTCCTCAGTATAACCCACTCCAGAACATCGTGGCAACGTGTACAGTAAAATCCAGAAAGAAAGAACGAGAAAACTTGAGCAAGCAACAGCATAACCAAGGAAGCTCTTCTGGGAACCCAGCTCGTACCAACAAGCTCTCCCAAATCTGCTCAGTGGTATAGAAAGCAGAGATGAATAGGATAAGGCAGCATAACCACCCAGGGTAGAGCTTGCGGGTTTCTCTTTCCGTCTGCTATATCCTTTTCCTTAGTGCTTTAGAGTTACAACATTAAATGCCGCTGAAAATTCCATCCCTGGGGTTACTCAGAGCCTGTTGATATCTCGGCACCATCCAACAGCTGCCCGGCACCACAGCAATAACCACGTAATAAAGGCAAATAACCAAAAAAAGTCACATTTTATCCAGCCACACCAAAGCCGACACCAGGACTCCGCTTCTACCGTTAACCGCAGCTCAGCGACGGGGCGGCAGAAGTTGTTAGCGGGCACTCGGCACCGAGGCCTGCCCGCGCTCGGCCTCGCCCTTCCCCCCCTGCGGGAGCACCGGAGGCTCCGGGCACACCGGGGGCTCCGCCTCCCCCATCCCCTCCGCCCCCGGGACCGCTCACCTGGGCCAGGGCGGCCCCGCTCCTCCGCCCGGAGCCGCCTCAGGCGCGCGCCTCCCGCCATGACGGTTGAACGGCCGGAAGCGGTGCCGCGCGCCGCCGCCCCCGGGCCGCGCCGACGGCGGCCGCGAAGGTTCCGTGCCGCGCGGCGGCGTTCCGCGCGGCACCGCGCCGCTCCGGGCCGCGCGAGCGGGCGGGCGGGCCCGGCGGCGCCGTGCGCGCTGACGCAAGGCGCTCCGCACGCGCTGACGGGGGGGGCGCGCCTGCCCGCTGCCCGACTCCCAACATGGCGGCGGGGGGCGGCGGCGGCGGCCGGGGGGGCAGCGCCCCGCGCTGGGGCGGCGGCGGCGGCCGGGCCGCGGCGCAGGAGAAGCTGCCGGTTCACGTGAGTGCGGCGCCCCGGGACCGCCGCGGTGTGCACCCCCCCCCCCCTTCGCCGCCGCCCTCGACCCTCCGGGACGGCCCTGCCCGCCCCGCCGTGACCTGCCCCGCCCCGCCCGCAGGGCCGAACCCGCCCCCGGGGCCTGCCCCCCTCCGGGACCGCGGGGCGTCCCGGGGCCTCCCCCTCCCCCGGGACCGTGGGGCGCCCTTGCCTCCCTTTTCCCGGTGCCGTGGGGCGCCTCGGGGCCTGCGCCCCCCTCCCCGGTGCCGCGGGACGCCCTGGGTCCCGGTCCCCACCCCCGCCCGTCCCATCCGCCGGGGCTCACCCGTGTCTCCCCCGCAGGTGGAGGATGCGCTCTCCTACCTGGACCAGGTGAAGATCCGCTTTGGCAGCGACCCTGCCACCTACAACGGCTTCCTGGAGATCATGAAGGAGTTCAAGAGCCAGAGGTAAAGGCTGGGCCCCCGCCTGGGGCTGCCCCGCAGGGCCCCCCGACCTGTGTGGGTGTCCCTCGGCTTTGCAGGGCCCCAGCCTTCATGCTGGCCTCCCACCTCCCCAACCCCACAGGCCACCCTGCCGGCCCCGTCCCCCTGTAGTGCGGTCACTCAGGAGACGGAGGTTCTCCGTCCTTCCCAGCATCATCTGCTCCACCATTTCCCAGAGCCAAAATCCACAGGGAAAGGCCAATCTGTTGTCACTGCCCACCCTGAAACGCAGCTCTGGACAAGAAGCTTGAGTGCAGAGCCCCTCTGTGACCAGCCAGCCCTGGACGTGATGGCTGTCTCGCCTGTCTTGGGTAACCCGCACGCTCCTGTCTCAGCTCTGTGGAGAACGTTTTGTTTCCAGCGGCAGGCTGCAGAGCGTGGCAGTCATTCCCTCTGTTTGGGCTGATCTCTAGGTCTGAGGATCCCAAACTTTCATGTTAAAAATTGCATCTCTAAGGAACCAGATGTTTGACATAGCTCTGTAATTTTCTGCGTTTACCTTGTATTTTTGGTTTGGATGCAAGTAACAGACTCCTCTCATTTCTAGCATTGACACCCCTGGAGTAATCCGGCGGGTTTCACAGCTGTTCCATGAGCATCCCGACCTTATTGTAGGATTCAATGCTTTCCTCCCTTTGGGCTACAGAATAGAAATTCCAAAGAATGGGAAGTTAAGTATACAGTCACCACTGACCAGTCAGGTAGGTTAAAGCACTTGCGTTACTCTAAATGAACTGTGGTGTATGTATCCCCATATAGGTCTCTTGCACAGTTTAGGCTACATAGCAACATGCAATACATGTAAGTCTTAAGTTTTTTATGTGGTTTTCAAAGTCTGTAAGAATGGGTTTAGTATAAATCCAAATATATATTCTTAAACTAGTTACCAGTTTAGCCTGCTAAACTAGGAATGAAATTCCTGAATGAATTGCCACTGCAACTCCAAATGCTTCAGTTAAATTTGAAAACTGAAACTGTGAGTGGCTTGACATGTTTACATATATTCTCAGTGCGTGGTGTATAATGTCAAACTTGGAAAAAAAAATCCTGTAAGAATCCTATTTCCAGTCTTTCAGTGAGAAACTGAGAAATGTGTTTATGCAATAGGCAAAAAAAGAAAAAAAAGTTAGGTATTGCCATCCAATTGTTCACATCCTGCAATGAAAGACATCTGTTGTAATATAAATAGATACAGACTGATCTTTGCTTCCCTTTTTCCTGTGTGTTTGTGGAGACTGAAATAGAGCTAGCACCTGAATTCTACTTATAAACATATGGTTTAACTCTAATTAGTAGCAATAAATCTCTTCTAGATCTCAGTTCTCTTAGATCTCTCTGTTGCTCAGAAATTTAGCACCTTTAAGGGGCCCTATGTTGTAATACATTTCTTAGAACCGATAGTTCTTCTGAAATAAAACAGTGGCAGTAGAAGCTGCAGCACAGATTATTTGGTACATTCGTGGCTTCCCTACCCTCTCAAGTGTAGTGGATAATGTAGTGACAGTTAGAAGCAGTAATGAGTCAGATAGTTCGTAAGCCAGATATGGCTTATGGGATTTTTTTACTGATAATGTTAATGACATAAATGAAGAAATTTATTGGCTAAATTGAATTTTTTCTTTTTCCTTTATGTCTTAATCTTTTTTTAGCTAACAGCTTGAAAATACTGATGCTAAATTGTTGAACTTGCACCTGTGTTTCTCTACAAGTCACTGTCTTGCATGTCTTATGCCACTAGGTGCCCTCAGAGCCTGTTCCCAGCGCTCTCCCTGGCAGCGGGCTGTTGTTGCATTACTCTCAGGAGAATTCGCACAACCATAGTGACTGTCCCGAGGAGTTTAGGCAACAGCTTCCATACAAAGAAGATAAATCCCAAATTCCTTTGGAATCTGATTCTGTAGAGTTCAATAATGCTATAAGTTATGTGAATAAGATCAAAACACGTTTTCTTGACCATCCAGAAATTTACAGATCCTTTTTAGAAATTCTTCATACTTACCAGGTAAAAAGTCTTCCATATAAGAGACTGTGGGTTTGCATGGTAGTTGCTTGAACAGTGTTGTCAAATGAAACATCTGTCTGTTGAACAAGCTTGCACCGTTCCCAAGCACTAGCCTTTGTCCAACAATTGCCTCATAGATATTCACATGAAATGACAAAAGTGTGAAAACTGCTGAACTTTCTGGACTCTGAGGTGTAAAGGGGTTGTATCTAGATCTGTCTTTACTAACCTTCAGTTGATTTAATGATATTCTGTGTGATAGGATGCACTATAAGGACCTTGGGCTAGCTGATGTTATATAAAGTTTATTCGTTTTGCTTAGGGTCTTTGGTTTTGGCTGTTGGCTGCTGTGCAGTTAAGAAATTTTCTTGCTTAGCGAGGTATTTTTTATAACTATTTAACATCTGTATGTATCTTTCAGAAAGAACAGCTGAACACTAAAGGCCGACCCTTTCGAGGCATGTCAGAGGAAGAAGTGTTTACTGAAGTAGCAAACCTGTTCCGGGGGCAGGAGGATCTGCTGTCTGAGTTTGGACAGTTCCTCCCGGAGGCTAAAAGGTCTTTGGTACGTGTATGCTTAGTGTAAGGCAGAATATTGAGGACTCTCTGCTTGTATGCAGAACACATAAAGAAGCTTTAGGAATGCAAAATATTATGGAAAAGCCTACAGCCAGTAGGTGAACTTTGCTCTTTTTCATAGTTTGGAATTTTACAAAACAGGAGACTTAACTACATTCTCTCTGTTCTGTTCAGATAAACAGGATTTTTTATTTGCACAGACTAAGGAGAGCACATTGAAATCATTATTTATTTACTTCAGTTCACAGGAAATGGACCATGTGAAGTGAACAGTGTCCAGAAAACTGAGCATGAAAAGAATCTGGAACACAGCAAAAAGCGATCCAGACCACTGCTGTTGCGTCCTGTTTCTGGCCCAGCAAAGGTATCCTTTCACAGGCAAAAAACTTAGAATACTGTGATATTACTTGTCGTGTTTAGATAATTGCTTAAAGTTGTAATGAGTCGAGTCTTTGAATTATGTAGGTGTTAGGTAAAAGAAACAAAATTTCAAAGTTATTTTAAAGAGAATTATTTAATGCAGTGAAAGGAAATTTTTAAAGTATGCTTAAACATGTTACGCTAACATGTTGAATATTAAATATCAGGACCTTCAGTATTAAGCATGAGGAAGAACAGGACCCTGGAAAGTGCCAATTGATTGCTTCTGCAAAGAAATATTTCTCTAAAATTCTTCCTCAAATGGTCCTTTCTTTGTTTTCTTCTTCTTAGGCAAAAGTCATTTGATAGAGATTGCTGTGGAGGATTTGACATGGCAATGTTAGATCGCTATTTGGGGAATAGTGAGTTTAAGCCTTTGATGCAGAGAGTTGTTATAGGTCAGCAAAGTGGAATTTTACAGCATTTGAGTCACAACCTTTTAAGTATAACTGCATGTTCTTTTAACAGAAGAAAATGAAGCTGCGAGGTACCAAAGATCTCTCAGTAGCAACAGTGGGAAAATATGGAACACTGCAAGAGTTTTCCTTTTTTGACAAGGTCAGTATCTGGCTTGTTCTCACATTCTGTGAACTCGTTTTCAACCATATATAGGGTTATTAGTTGTTTGCTTTTTTTATGTAATCTGTGTGTCAGCACTTAGCAATTGTCTGACTTTTCGAGAGGGGGAGACAGACTAAGAAAAAGAAAACAAATCGTTTTGGAAGACTAATGGAAACTCATAATTAACATTTTTCTGAATGCTTTTCTCGGACATGTTTTTCTCTGCTTTTCAGTGATATTCCCTCATAGAACAATCTGTAGTTACTAAAGTATTATTTGAAACTGGGCATTTTGTGCATATTCTCTTTTATGTTGCAATGAAGATAGAGTTACTGCGACTGTACCCATGGTTCAGACAATCTAGAATATCAACACTAAACACCAGTCCAGATGGTCTGATATTTTTCTCCAATCTGTGCCTTAGGTGCGCAGGGTGCTAAAGAGTCAGGAAGTCTATGAAAACTTTCTTCGTTGCATTGCTCTCTTCAACCAGGAGTTGGTCTCTGGCTCTGAGCTGCTCCAGCTAGTTACACCATTTTTAGGGTAAGTTACTAATTATCTTCTCTACTATGTTGCACTTTTTAGGCTTTGCTCTGATACTTTATAGTAGGCATTACGAACTTTGTTACCAAAGTTTCAGATTTAACTTCAGGTAACACCTTCTGGGTAGTATGCCAGAAATTGAAAGCTAATCCAAAAAGAGAAGTAATAAAATCTGAATCTTTTAACCTGTCTACACAGCTCTTAAAAGAGCAGTTTGGGAGGATAGTTTCCTCTGTCTACGCACCCAGCTGAGAGCTGTACAAGCAGCAGGCCGCCTGATGTTACACTAAACCACTGGAGGCAGAGAATCTCATATGTTCTGGAGGGTGGTCTCTGTTCATGTTCCCTTTTCTAATTTCTCAAAATATAACATAAAATCTCAGAACAGAGCTGTGAAACATACATAGTTCCAGCTCTCTGATGTGAACCTCTCGTGTTGTATTTGGCTTCCAGCAGAAGAGGGAGTGCCACATGCCGAGGAACAGTGACTGCTCAGTCAGTTAAGGGGAGTACTGTTGAAGTTCTGAAGGGGAATTCTTTTTCTGCATTAAGTCAAAAGAACATAAAGCACTTCAGAGGGAATGATAACACAAGTAAAATGTTGGTGAAGGATTTCTCGCTGTAACGCTAACTTTGTTTAGATTTCACCCTCACTTTTATGACATGCAGAAAAGGATATTAGCCACCCTAAAGCTGTCAGAATGAAATAATACCGAATATACTTACTCATATACTTACTCGTGTATTTATCTTTGAAGGAAATTCCCAGAACTCTTTGCACAGTTCAAGTCCTTCCTTGGTGTGAAAGAACTTTCATTTGCCTCTCCACTGAGTGACCGATCTGGGGATGGAATGAGTCGGGAAATTGATTACGCTTCCTGCAAACGCATAGGATCAAGTTATCGGGCTCTTCCAAAAACTTACCAGCAGCCAAAGTGTAGCGGAAGAACAGCCATTTGCAAGGAGGTACTTTGGAATCAAGCTATTGAATCTCTGTTAGCCTGTAATGTAACTTTTCCCAAAGTAGACTGGTCAGTACCTTCACATCTGCTGTTTTCTCATGATAATCTAGTATTTATTGAAACACACATTCTACTTACTTAACTTGAAGTGGGCTATTTAGCTTGCTACAACTTCTGTATGTGAATTGCTTACTTTAATGCTGATTAGCCAGCTTTAATCTTGCATCTACTATTCATCCAATTTATTGAAATAAGAGTATCCTCATGCAGTTTACCAGTTTTATCTAAACCTATCTCAAATCACACCTCTCACTTTAACCTCTCTGAGTCTGTGTACAAACCCAGATTTTCTCCTATAGACAGAAGATTAAATAGCATGAAATGAGACTGTTGTCCTGAAAGAAAATCGTGAGCCAGAGTTAGGCACTGTTCTTACTGAGAATGGTCATTTGCAGAAAAGGTGCTCCCAACCCTCCCGCTTGTAGACAGCTCCATCTCCATTACTTGCCGTTGCTAATTATTGCAGAGTGATCTCTGTGCTTTGTGAGATGATAGTAAAGGTGCTTTCAGGCTTTCTGAGCAGGGCCCTGGCACAGTTCTACACGGACCTCTAATTGTCCTGACTGTGACTTGTGTACTGGGTCTGAAACTTCCAATAGAAACACAGGGAAGAACACTACAAGAATGAAACAGAAGTATCAGGCCCCTTGAGAACACTTCTGAGATCATGAGACTCTGTACAATGTCATGTCTTTGCGCTGTTGCAGGTGTTAAATGATACCTGGGTTTCATTTCCATCCTGGTCTGAAGACTCAACTTTTGTCAGCTCCAAGAAGACTCCTTATGAGGAGCAGTTGCACCGCTGTGAAGATGAACGGTTTGAGGTACCTCTGCTGTTTTGCTTTGCTACCTGTCCATACAGTCTGCTCCTCAAAAAGCAAAACTTCTAGTTATAAGATTTTTGACTGAATTAATTTGTGGCCAAATACTGAAAGTTTTATTAGTACTCATTGGTTTGAGTTAGTGTTTGGTCTTTTCCACTTGCTTGGAGTCTAGTATGTTCCTTTCAGGCATAAGTCTAGTTCTAAAGAGCATGTTACCTTTGGGAAGAGCATGTTACCTTTGGGAGAACTGGTAGAGGTGTGTTTTGCAGCAGGAAACCTTGCTGGTGCTTCTTAGCTCCACCCAGTGGGTCTGGAATGCATGCCACAGACCTGAGTATGACTGGTCTCCATTTTCCTGCTATGCCTGTTCTTACACTGTCTTTTGTGAACTCTTAACAGTTGGATGTTGTCTTGGAGACCAATCTAGCCACAATACGTGTGCTGGAGAGCGTGCAGAAAAAGCTGTCTCGACTGACTCAAGAGGATCAGGAAAAATTCCGACTGGATGATTGTTTGGGAGGAACATCGGAAGTGATCCAGCGTAGGGCCATCTATCGCATCTATGGTGATAAAGCACCAGAGATCATTGAAAGTCTTAAAAAAAACCCAGTTACTGCAGTTCCTGTTGTTCTTAAGAGGTAATTCCCATTCTCCTGTGCTTGCCTATTATCTTTACAAAACTGATACAAGATTATAAAGCTTGTTTGTTTGTTTTTTTTCCCCAAAAGTAAGTGATTTACTTTTGTTTCCTTAGATTATAATGCAGGACAGAAATAGGTTTTCATTTATTTTTGAAGTCACAAATGCATTAGCAGATTCTTAGATATATCTAAAAATATTTCAGTAGCTTATTGAAAATGCACCCTTCTCTATCAAAACTTCTCAGACTGCGCATAAAGGAAAACCCTATTCTTAATCAGGTTCAGAAGTGATCTATTTTTGAGTTTTAACTTCTTTTAAGTCCAGCCTACTTCTCTGCATTTCTGTAGGTGTTTTTGAGTACTTCAGTTACAAACAAGTGTCCATGAAAAGCTGAAAGATTCTGAGAAAGGTGCTCCAGGAAGAAAGTTAGGGTGTTGGAAACCACTGTGTATTTCTAGACTTCCTCCTGAGCATTTTTAAATAACTGTTTTCTATTGCCGTTATTTTAAAGAACAACTCATCTCCTGTGGTAGTGTTTTTTATTGCTTCCAGGAATACTGAAGGGTTTTTGGTTCATTTCAGTTGGCTACATTAGAAATGCTTTGTGTGTATTTCTGTCGTTGACTTTTCAAACTCAAATAGATTGTACATTTTTGCAGATTGAAAGCAAAAGAGGAAGAATGGCGGGAGGCCCAGCAGGGTTTCAACAAAATTTGGCGGGAGCAGTATGAGAAAGCCTACTTGAAATCTCTTGACCACCAGGCCGTCAACTTCAAACAAAATGACACCAAAGCTTTGCGCTCCAAGAGCTTGCTGAATGAAATTGAGAGTGTCTATGATGAGGTGCGTGTGCTAGCAAATAATCCGTCCTATTTGTACTTTTTTGCAGTATTATCTAGAGTTTCACATCAAACCTGGGACCTCGTTGAAGTGGTAGTGTTCTGAAGAGTTCTTAGTCAAAAATGACAGTGTCCCAAGCATAGCCATTAATATTGGCTTATTTCTTCTGGCAGGAATGGCTCTTGAGCATGGATTGGAAGGATCTTTATCTATTTGTCTCTTGATTACAGCATCAGGAGCAGCATTCAGAGGGGAGAAGTTCATCCACAAATGAGCCTCATCTTATCTTTATATATGAAGATAAGCAGATTTTGGAAGATGCAGCTTCTCTTATCAGCTACTATGTGAAACGACAGCCTACTATTCAAAAGGAGGATCAGGCAACCATTCGGCAGATAGTGCATCACTTCATACCTGAGCTGTTTTTCTCTCAGCCCCCCGAGCACAGTATTTCTGAAGAATCAACAGATGAGGACAGAGAAAACCATCAGGGGCAGAACCTGGATACTCCTGAGCTACGGAAGAAACACGTGCCTGGGCCTCCAAGCAGTCCTCTGGAGGCCAAAGCAACCTTCTGTGATGTTACAGCTGCTGAGCCTCACAACACTCTGGATGATGTTTACAGTCTGTTCTTTGTCAATAATAATTGGTATTTCTTCCTCCGCCTTCATCAGACTCTGTGCTCCAGGCTCCTAAAGATTTATCGTCAAGCTCAGAAGCAGCTTCTAGAGTATCGGACTGAAAAAGAGAGAGAGAAACTCCTCTGTGAGGGAAGAAAAGAGAAGACCAATGATCCAGCCATGGAACTCAGACTGAAGCAACCAAGTAAGAATAGTCCGAGACACAGTCCATTCGTAATGTTCTGGTTGCTTATGCGAGGTTGTATGTGTCTGAGTAACTCAGAACAGCAGGCAAGTCTGTAAGGAATGCTGAGGCACAACCACCCACAATATTTGAGAATCGTGGATACAGCTAGTTTAACAGATAGCTATCTTGTGATTTATCCCTTGAGGGATCTTATGCATCGTTCATACAGACCTCCTGCAAGCACACTGTTGTCAGATGTTCTGAAGTGTCTTGATGTATTAATCTGTTATTTTGATTGAAAATGTAAATGACTCCATGACCAATTAGTCATTTAGACACAAGAGAGTCATGGAAGGGCATGAGAAAAGTTCTTAAAACCTGTCAGCACTCCCTAGGGAAATCTCTCTCTCTACATGTAAACCTGCTCTTGGTGTTGAATGTCATGTTTCTTGAACAGTGTTGTCCTTTGTATCTCCTGACTTCACTGTCTGTTGCATGTAGTGAGTGACTGCTCTTTTCTCCTACCTAGGTGAAGTGGAACTGGAGGAGTACTACCCTGCATTCCTGGATATGGTGAGGAGTCTGCTGGATGGGAATATAGATCCAACACAGTATGAGGACACTCTGAGGGAGATGTTCACTATCCATGCCTATATTGGCTTTACTATGGACAAACTGGTGCAGAATATTGTCCGCCAGGTAACTGGTTTGATAGCTGTGCTGTATGTTTGGGGGACAGCACATCTTCCTTCTGTAGACAGATAACTTTCTCAGTATCGTGTAATGTAAGAACTCACAAAGCTCAGAGCAAATTCATAGAGAAGTTATATTTGTAGTGGAAAGTGCCAAGCAGCAGTTCAGTTCAGCTTCAGCTGCAGTACAGAGCCACTTTAGGGGACTGAATGTTCCTGGCCTGTTCCAACATTTTCAGAGTTCCAGTCTTTTCAGAGTTCTGCCATTCCCAAAATAGATCTGAGGCAAAAAAAGGGCTCAGTCCTTTCTACTCAGTATCTGTCTTCTAATTACAGTTCTGCCACAGTTAAGGCATATCTGCCCTTTACTCTTCTCTGTACCTTTTACTGTAAAGTAATGAAAAGGGAACGAAGAGTATGGAGTCTGTGAAGGCAGAGTTAAGACTTCGGTACATTGTCTGAGGTGTGGTGATGTGCTGGGTTTTGCACTCCCTTCATAACATACTAGAGTTAACTCCTGGCCCAGACTTGCTGACTGAATTCCCCCTTTTTTAATGGAAGCTTCACCATCTAGTGAGCGATGACATCTGCTTGAAGGTTGTTGAGCTCTACTTGAACGAAAGGAAGCGAGGTGCTGCTGGAGGTAACTTATCCTCTAGATGTGTCCGGGCAGCTAAGGAGACCAGCTATCAGTGGAAGGCCGAACGTTGCATGGCAGATGAGAACTGTTTCAAGGTAAGAATTTGCTGCCAGGGAACTTTATGAAGTGGCTGTGGCACTTTACCTGGGAGAAGTGGGTTTGGAAGCTCCAAGACCACAATGTTGAGAGGGAGAAATATGGAGACAAGGTCCCCAAAACAGCATAGACAGTGTAGTGGCATACTGGCTCAATGGAAAGCCTAATTGCTTACTCCTCTCCTGGCTCATCTCAGTTGTCCCGGTGACTCTTTGTGAATATTAGGCATTTTGATGTGGACCCCTGTGTGGCCAATATCTTGTGCCTGTCACTTTATTACAGGTAATGTTTCTTCAGCGGAAAGGACAGGTGATCATGACCATTGAGCTACTGGATACAGAAGAAACCCAGACAGAAGATCCTGTGGAGGTCCAGGTAATACCAGTAACTGTGGAGTCTGTTGTGCCGCAGACAAAGCAGATGTCTAGGAATGCTTTTCCACTTTCTTGTTCCAAAATGTGAGACTTTGCCAGGAGAACGAGTTTGTCTGGGAGGTAGGAAGACTACACGTGTTGGGCTCTAGCCATTTATACAGATGGGTATACTTACAAAACAGTTTTAAAGTAAATCAGTTTGTGATTGAGTGAGATACCAGCAGCTTCATAAAAAGCAGCTTGGAAATAAACTAGTTCTTTGCAGCAGCATTTGTTCTGACTACAGAGAAATTTGACTTGAAATCGGTCTCTCTTACGTAGCACCTGGCTAACTACATGGAGCAGTATGTTGGGGTAGAAGGAGCTCCAAGCAACCAGAACGATGGCTTCTTATTGAAACCGGTCTTTCTGCAAAGGTGAGCTCTCTCCCTTTCCTGAGTCATATCTGCAGCAGCAGTACTATTACCTTCCTGCATATGTGGCAATGATTTTAGGTGATGTGCTGTAAAAACAGCTCCAGGGAACCTCACTCATCTTTGAGGTCTAGAGGGGCTGCTGGAATCCAGTGCACTGTACCAAGTGGCTGAAGAAAAATTCTGTGACCACAGCATTAAGGTTTGTTCATGAAGCTGTGTTTAGAATGGAGTGGGACTGTCTAAGCAGTTCTTTCTGGGAGGAATTTGAGATCTAATCTGTTCCCGTTTCACTAAACATTTGTTGGTGAAGAGCATATGGAGGAAGATTTTGGAGAAACGGTCTGAAAACTAAATGTAGCAATACAAATTTCATACTTGTGCTATCAGCTCTGCTAGCTTAAGAGACTGGATAACCAAGTGTGACAAATGCTTCACAATCCTTGTTTTGTTCTAGAAACCTAAAAAAGTTCCGCAAGTGGCAATGTAAGCAAGTGAGAGCTCTGCGGAGCGAAGTGAAGAGCTCCTGGAAGAGGCTGATTGGTGTGGAAAGCGCCTGCAATGTGGACTGCCGGTTCAAGCTCAACACTCACAAAATGATGTTCATCATGAACTCGGAGGATTACATGTACAGGCGGGGAGCGCTCTGCCGAGCCAAGCAGGTGCATCTCCTGTTACTCTCTCTGCAGCTCAGGCAGTAGTGGAGGTTGAGGATTTGAGCCAAAAGACAGGTACTGATAATAAGTCTTGGGGCTGAACTGCAAACTACACCCAGAAGTTGCTACTCCTTGTTGGATGAAACAGGGAGGAGAGCCGGTAAATGCTCTGTGCTTTAGTTTAGTTTAGCCGCCTTCACTTTATCATGCAAACTTTATGGGGGAGTGGCAACCATTCAGAAACAGAGATCTTTAAAGGCAGGTATGTGGCTTCCTGTTTTACTGCTTGTGTTGTTTTAAAGCATGCACATCTCAGATACACAAAGGGGTGAAGATTTTGGCTTCTCCCCCAGAAACCTCTTGGTGATCATTACTGTCCTGTTTTCAGGTACAGCCAATGGTGCTGCTAAAGCACCACCAGCAGTTTGAAGAATGGCACAATAGGTGGCTAGAAGAGAACGTGACCATGGAGGCAGTTGATCTAGTTCAAGACTGGCTAATGGGAGATGAAGATGAGGAGATGGTGCCCTGTAAAACAACTTGTGAGACGGTGAATGTCCATGGGGTCCCAGTGAACAGATACAGAGTTCAGTACAGTCGCCGTCCAGCTTCACCATGAGCAGAGACTTGTCCCTGGGACCAAGACAAGTAGGAGCGTTGCTGGTGAAACACTTTTACTCTGAGAATAGTGGTGGGAATGCAATGTATGTATTACTGATATTTATCCAAACAGCATTTTACTTTGGAGTATGATGTATTTTCCATATGGCATAGATTTGTCTCCTTGCAGTGTAATCCTCCAGTCATCACGAAGAGACCTACAAGCTTTATGGGAAGAGGGCTCTTGGCATTGCCACACTTTTTAGTAGTTTCCTAGCTTTAGGCCACTGCTGACCAGCCAGCACAGGAAGGCTGAGTGAGGGGGTCAGGCCCTGGGTGAACTACCACTAGTGGCTTCGTTGGAGAGGTGGAGTTGGGCTGGTGCTTGAGCAGATGCTGGCAGCTGCTTCCACTTTGAAGGGTTTGATGTTCCCTATCTTCTTGGGTTTTATGCCATTCTGGAGCCTGCAGAACTCTTCAGTGTAACCTCCTAGTGCCAGTGGGCTGAGAGCACCTGGCACAGACTGCCAGCCTCACTAGGGGCTGCTTCATATCTCTGTGTACTAATAAGGCAATGAATGCAGTATTCATTACTGGTGCTCTGGTGAGAAAATGCCAAAACTTAGACAAGGTTGAGGGGCGCACTAAACCCTCTAACTCACTCATTGACTAAGTATTTTGGAGCATGAACTAAGGGGAAGAAACTCTGAGCTGCAGTGCTAGGCAAGAGAGCCGCTTGTGGCACAAGGCAGTCTAGACCCATCACCTGCCTGTCTGCAGATACTGCACCGGATCCCACGTTGTTGTCTTGTGAACTTGCAACCTGCTGCAGACTCTGCCTTCTCAGATCTGGAGCTGCTTGGAGCGTGTGCGTGGGGAGGAATATCCATTGCGAGGTCTGGTCTTTTTGTTTGTATTTTGCATGCTGATTGGCGGCCTCTGGAGACTGCATTCTCAGGCGCTTCACTTTCCTCGTGCATGCCTGGACTCCGTGGCTTTGCTGGGTTGTACCACTTAAATAACATCAGTAGATGGAGCTCTTGAAGCACAGTGTTTGCCCTGGATCTGAGGTTTGTCCCAGATATGCTGCTGTTTCTGCTAGGTCAGCACAGATGCTGTATTTTGCAGTGACGCACGGAAATCTGTAATGGGGAGGATTAGACCCAGCCACAACCATCGTAGAGAAGCTTTTCCACTGAACCATCTGTACTTCTATCTGAGCTTTTTTTAAAATGAAACAAAAACAAAGAAGTACCCTGAACTGTGCAGAACCCTACGTCAATTGTGTGACTTAAATCTATTGAAAAGTCAAGAAAACTCAGTTGTGTCTGTTCTGAAACCCCACTGTGACTTTGCTCTTGTTTTTCAGGGGCTCAGGGCAAGCAAACTATCCATGGAGTGTATAACAAACATAATGTCTTGAGGCAGGTCCAGCCTTCTTTCAGCTCTGCTTCCAAGTTTTCCTGGCTTTTGGGGGAATAAAACCCCCCAATATTTTTGTGGCTTTGATTTTTAAATTATAATTTCTGCCAGACCTAAGTAGCAGCCTGTAGGATTTGTCCTGGGTTATTTCCACTGTACAGCATTGAGTTTTGCAATTGTCTCACTTGACAGTAGAAAAATTGGCCTTTGGGGTACATTTAATATAAAACTGTACCAACTCTTTGTCTTTTTTGCAACATAATCTGTAGGAGGGAGGGAGGCCAGTCTCCTGGCATTCGTGGCCACTTGCACAACCACTGCCAGCAGAGGACTTCTCATCAAGAATTCATGTTCTCATTGTCTGGGGTCTCTGTTAAATTTTCGTTACTGAAACGATCTGAAGGTTCTTCCCCTTGCTCTTGTTGCAGTAAGTGGTATAAGACACCGACCACGTAGCTGTGTGTGAGCTGGGTGGAGTGGGGGGACAAGCCCAGTGCAAAGCACAGTATCCCCTTTTGCTTCCAGACAGCTCAACAAAATACACCTCAGTCCTGTTCACCTCTCTGCTGCCTTCCAGTGGAGATGACAACTGTGCCAAATTTTATGGTTTTATGATACAGACAGATGTTTATTAGTCAATAGGTTGCAGCTTGTGGCTTAAAATGCATTTGATTCCAAGTTTCCCAAGGTGTAGGAGGGTAATGCACCTGTGCACCATCCTGTTCCATCTCCCCATTTTTAAGTGTACTTCAGGTATTTTTAAGCATCCTTATTTTGTAAAACTTAATTTATAATCTGAACAGATTGAGTAAGACTTTTGCCCTTTACAGCGCTACTGTCTCAAAACTGATAGTAGCAAATGATGTGAATGAAGTAAGCGGGCAGTGCAGGTTTGAGAGTGGCTTGCTAATGTCTGAGGGTTTAACCTTGACCGCTGTGTATCTGCTAGCACGACATTGATTAAAGAGTTTGTTCTTCCATTTTTTGAAGGATCTTTGCTTTTGGGCTTGTAATTGCTTTGCCAGCTCTTTGAATGTAGTTTTTTTTATATTTATTTGCACATTCAAGTAAAATAAAATATTGATTTTAAAAGTCTGCCGCTCTCACTGAGTCCTTTGTTTTAAATCAATTTAGAATTTCTGACAATCCCCAGAACTGATTGTCTTTCTTGCACCTGAAACTGAATTTTAAACAATACAAAAATGTGACCGAAGAGCTGGATGAGCCTCCCTTTAAAAAGCAGGTGCAGGACAGGCTGCAAGGCTTAATCGTTTAGACATGTGCCAACTCGCTTCCAGCGGGCCAGCAAGCAGCAAATCTTTGAGCTTATCCACACAGAGAAGTTAGTGAATAGTAAGCCGAAGTAAGCCAGCGTACAAGCTAACTTAAAAGGGAAGTAACTTTCCTGCAAGCAGTGCACAATAAGAGATCCCATGCAAGAAGTTTAGTGCCTGTGGCTCTGTACTAATGTGTGCAGCCAAGACCTCGCTTGGAGCAAAGGCCCATAATCAAACGAGCATGAAAGCCCATGAGGTGGCATAGTTGCTCCATGTGGAGATGATAGGTTTCAAAAGAAAACATTTTGTAGTGCCAGTAAAGCACATCTTGCTGCAGATTGGTTATTTCTAGCAGCACCTTTGCTATGAGAGGTGTGGTGTGAAAATACAGTCCAGGCCTGGCCCCCAAGTACTCACACGCTAAATACAGCAGACGTTCAAGAAAGTGACTGATTCCAGTTCCGAAATCTATAAGCACATCTGCTACAGGTTAAAACAATACAACTGCAACCATGAAAATAACCCTCCACCCGCATTTCCCTCAACCTCCCCAAATTCCTGGGTAATAACATGTTTAACTGTTCCCTGTGAGCTCTGCACAACAAACGAATGTGTAGTTTTTGCAAATTAAGCTGTAGTGATGTGACCCAGATCTGATAGGAGTTTCCTTTACATCATTCCCAACACTTCCGTTGCCATAACAAAAGGCAACTCTACTTTCTGTTCAGCGTATTATTTGCTCACGGGGAAACAAACCGTTGTTCTCCTAATAACAATCCTCTGATGCATAAATTGCATGGAATAATTTGATAAAAATGATGGTAGTGGTGTCTCAGAGGACGCAGTATGCTTTGCACAAAAGTCTCCTCTTGGAGATCTTGGACTGCTCTCAAAGAGAACGTCCCCCGGGCTCCAAGGGAGGCAATAGGCCCTGTGAAGGGACAGCCAGATCTGACATCACCCACGAGCAGTTGGAGATCTCAGCAAGTGGACAGATTTGGCAATGATAAAGAAGGACAGCTTAAAAATATCTTTCAAGTTTGCTGGATGGAACAAGAACTAATGGTTTTCTAAATTCAATTAAGAAATGCTGAAGGGAGTACCTGAATTCACTATTTCATATCTCAGGACTTTTTTTTGCGTGTTCTCATCTCACAATGACACACAGAGAAAGAGGAGGACTGTAAACTAATGAGACAATCTGGAAGTATGTGTGTGTAAATATGAGCTGAGATTTTCTTCATGCTTTAGCCATTCCTTCGGCGCAGAACTAAGTAGCTTTACCATAATGAAGCCAGAGATACCCTCTATCTTCCACTCATCAAAATTAAACTTTTAAGTAAGTAAGTCTAGCGATTCTAAATTATACCTGTGCTGAAGGATGAATCCAAGGTGACAGAATCACCCTAGCCTCAGTGCTGAGAAGGGATGAAGGTGTCTCTGTAACACAGGGCAGCCCCCACCCCACTGTCATTATCTTCCTGAGAAAAGGCCAAAAGAAGCTGTTCCAGAATATCTAGTGAATTAAATTTAAAATATTCCTGAATAATGGCTTCACGTGGGCTTTCTGTGCTCGGAAATGAAAGTGCAGGCAAAATAGTAATTCTGAAAAAACTTGTTTCCCATGAAGTATTATACCACTGCAAGGCTTACGAACAGTGAGGAGATGACCACAAGGGGTTCGGGATTTGGGAGGTGGGTGGGATGCCAGCGGAACGGGAGACCTTGGGACAAGCAGAAGGGGACAGAGGCAGAGCACTTCCCTGGCGTCTCAGCGTGACAGTAAGAGACGTGACCAAGTGTGTGTGGGGGGGTTGGTGTGACGGTGAAGCCAGGAAGAGCGGCCAAGGCATGAAATAATCCTGTATGCGCCAGAGCCTGCAATTCCTCTCTCGCAAGGCAAGGGCAAATCTGGGATGCGTGGAGGGGTCCTGCTTAAAAGCACCGTCATTTCTATTTATAGCAATGGTCAGTGGAAGCTTCCTGTGCCTTGCGGTTCTGCGAAGGCTCAGACAGCCGCGCACGCAGCGGCTGGGAAAGGCAGGGCCAGCCTTGCGTTCATGGAAAATGTGAGGTTGTGCTGACACTGGTGGAAATGCTCCGTGCTGCTGGCTGGGAGGCAGAGCCTCTGCCACCATGGCTGGCTGCCTCTCCCGTCTGCATTGCGAATGCGAGCTCAGCCTGGGCAGGTATTCGCTGCACCAAGATTTCTCTCTTGACGCCTGCTGACTTGCAGCTGAAGAAGTCCCCAGAGCCCCTGGAACGGAGCAGGAAGAGCAAGCTCTACGGCAAAGAGGCTATTTGCCTTCCAAAGGTCGATCTTCCAAGCATTAAAGATGTATGTTTGGGCAGGCCAGGTGGTGTTTGCACCCTGCTAACCTGTTTTCCAGCCTTACATCTTTTGGATTCTGAGCCACGGAATAAAAAAGTGCCTTCTCCCAGGAGGTGATCAATGAACAATGACGTGCTTTAAAACCAAATTGTTACCCCACAGGGCAGGGATCACACGACTTAAAGAGATGTTAACAAGCCATGACAAACCTCTGGCATCAGAATTTTCAAGCAAGCTGTTCTGCATCTAAAGCAGTCACTAAAGATCACACAGCATCTGAAAAATGAAGGCTACAGCAATGAGTAACCTCTCTCTGCTCCACTCCAGAGACCTGGCCATAGGAAGCAGGGCTGCAATTTGCACACTATCTGAACCTGATTATGTCTAATTTTTTGCATACAGAGCATGGAAAGGATCCTGGTTGAGGCATGGAAAATATGTGGCCACATGAGTCATTCTGTAATGGTTCATAAATCCTGAGAGAATCACAAAAAGCAAAACATCTAACATTGCATCTTCCCTGTCCCTGCCAGTGGAACTCCACCTCTCAACACGCTCGGCACAAGGATGTGGGAATACGGCAAAAGCAAAGGAAATAGGATCATTTTCTCCTTGGAATAGAGGAATCTCATCAAACAGCAGCCAGGCTCAGATTTGCAACCTTCACAGAAGAGGCCATTCATAAGCCGAGCAGAAAGAAACGAACTATTGCTCAGGTTGCCAAACCAAATTTACAGTTCCTACTGCCCGGACTCCAGCTTCTGTGTTTACTCCCTTGCAGAGCCAGGCAGGAGACTGGAGAGCAAAGGCCTAAAACCCAGCAACCTCTCATGCTATGACCTCCTGCCCCACTTGCCTGCCCACTCGATCGCTGGGAAGTGGTCGTGCCAGGGCGTGGACAGAGGTGCTGCAAGGGGATTGGGGACTTCCCCAGCAACGCTGTGCGAGGCATTGGCAGAGCATGGAAGGGATCTGCACTCTCAAAGAGCTCAAGAACGGGGGTTCAAGGAGCAAACGATGCTGAAGGTTCAGGTAACATCTGCTAGTCCAAAGGGTCCCTCTTACAACCCTACATGGGTCATCTCCACACAGCCAGCGGCAGCCTGCCATTGCTCCAAGGCGTCAGCAAGAAGGAGTCTCTACGCTCTCGGGGGTTTAGCGGGTGGAGACTGCACATCTCTGGACAGACACAGCTCTGCTCAGGACAAGAGCGGCCGAAATTCAGCATTATCTGCCCAGCAGCAGAGACATCCTGTGGGCCCTCAGGCCCCTTCCTGCTGGATGGAGCGGCTCTCCCTGTTCCTGGTAGTTTATCAGCAGAAGCACAGTGCCTCACTCAAACCCTGGGACCTTGCCACTTCATTTATTACATTTATTCATTTATTACATTTGTTCATTTATTACAGCACTCCAGGCAGGTGCTAGGGCTGGTTCTCTGCGGTGCAAATAGCTCAGACTTGGGGCTTTTAACTAACCTCTGCAGTGAGGTCAAGGAGGAAGATGCAGGAGCTCTGTCCCCTGTCTAACCAGGGAGCAGGAGGAGGAATAGAGGCTCCTCTAAGAGATCGCTGAAAGGCCCAGCCTAACCTGGGGGCTGCAAGGGGGAAGACTAAGAACCATTGACTGCCACAGCGCGAGGCCGCAGCAGCCCCGTGTAACCCTAATCGCAGGGAGCTGGAGAGGTCTGTCTGCATCTGAAGCTCTCCTTCATTTATGTTTCTGTGAGGGGATGATGTCTCGTCACATTGCCGGGAAACTTTTTGAAACAGGGCAGCAAGGAAAGATCCTGGATCTCACATGTGCCCATTTGGATCTCTCTTGGGTGGGGAGATGCTCAGTGCAGGAGATCAGAGGCATTGAGGGACAGTGGATTCAGTTTATGCTCTAAACCAAATTCAAGCCGCATCAAACCTGGCCACATTTGGCATTTCCAGAAATACTCTGGAGGCGGAAGGAGGCCCAAATGAGTCACTTAAACCCCGGGTTCTCTCTGACGTCCTGTGGATCTGGATGTGTATGCTCCTCCCTCCCCGGCCCTCAGCGGACACAGCAGCTAAGCGTCTGCTTAGACAAGGCAAACCCTGGGAATGTCGTGACAGCCCCCTGTGCCTCATCCTTCCCTCCATAGGATAAGCCTGGTGCTTCCACGAGTTAAGGACCGACAGACGGAAATGCGCAAGCAGGGTAAGTGACACTGCCACCCCCACGCAGCCCGGAGCACGGCCCTGCACTGCTGGTCCCAGCATTACTGGTCCCAGAGTTACTGATCCCCGCTGCAGCATGGAGACCCTCGGGAGCGGCCGGCTGTCACTCAGGCTTGTGCTTTGCTGTGCCTTTTGGGGACTCTGCTTGGCCTCTTCAGACTACGATGGTGAGTATGTGTCTTTGGGTGAAAAATTCTTTCTTCTTAGAGTACTGGATACTTGGTACGCTCATAAGGTCCCTGAAGACTCATTTTTGTGAAGTTATCATATGGATGCACGCTCTAATTGAGATGGGTGCAGACTCTAAGTGGAAGAGAAGATGACAGAAGATACTTACAGAAGAGAAGAGGAAGAAACTGGGGTGGGACAGGTTAGAGAAGGGGTAAACCGGGGAGCACTTGAAGCCAAAGCCTTTAGCTCAAAGTTAGGCTCCTGCAGCCACAGCTTTCCCCTGGGGGGGCTCCAGATTTTACAGCTCTTCTAAAAGCCGCCCGGAGAAGGTGCTCTCTGGTTCTCTAGGCTTGCTGATAATTGTACGACACAGAAATCATTTGTGAGTTGTGGGAAACCACACAAGAGAGGAACTGTGCAAGTTTGCATGGGTTTGCAGCAGGTACCAATCAGAGCAGGTGAGGCCTGAAAAAGAAAGTAAAAGTAGAGCAAGAAGCATCCACTTCTCTCAGAAGGGATCATTTGGTCAGGGCAGGCCAGTTCCTGACGGTTACTCCCGCACACTTGATTCTGTCAGTCAGTTTCTTCTGCCCATCGTACAGTTTGCAAAATATTCTCACTGCTAGGGACCCCAATATAAATGCAAAACCTTAGCATTTGGGGTAAGCGTTATGTATCCAGCCTGCTCTGCAAAGCGCCAGTACGTGGGTAACTGCACAAACAGCAAGTAACAGACTGTTTGCCCTGACAGATTACTCTCAAAACAGCACCAACGAGCAGGGAACAACATCAGACAGCACACCATGTCCCCGAGCCATTCCCGGGGAAAAGATGACAATAGGCAACACCACGTACCTGGTGATCCGCGAGGCTTCCCGCTCCCAGCTGAGAAGTGTGGTCACGGTGCAGCTCATCCCCTGCCTCTACACCCTGGTCTTCCTGGTGGGGCTGCCCTCCAACGGGCTGGCCCTCTGGGTGCTGGCCACCAGGGCCGAGAAGCTGACCTCCACCGTCTTTCTGATGAACCTGGCTGCGGCAGACCTGCTGCTCGTCCTGGTGCTGCCCTTCAAGATTTTCTACTATTTCCTGGGGAACAACTGGCCCTTTGGCGAAGGCCTGTGCCGGCTCACCACCGCTTTCTTCTATGGCAACATGTACTGCTCAGTGCTGCTGCTCACGTGTATCAGTGTGGACCGGTACCTGGCTGTGGTGCATCCTTTCTTCTCGCGCTCTTTCCGCACCCCTGCCTTTGCTGCCTGCATCTGTACTGTCATCTGGCTCTGTGCTGCCATCCTCACCCTGCCCCTGACGCTGCAGCAGCAGTCGTATCCCCTGTACAGGGCAGACATCACCCTGTGCCATGATGTTCTCCCCAGACACGAGGATGACGGGTATTACTTCTACTACTTCCTCTGCCTGATCATCTGTGCTTTCCTCGCTCCTCTGGTGGTGACGCTGTTCAGCTACTGTGCGGTACTGCGAGCCCTCCTGTGCAGCGGGAAGCGGTACTCCTACTCTGTGAAGCTCACTGCTCTCGTGCTGTTCACACTCGTGGCCTTCTATACACCCAGCAATATTCTCCTTCTTGTTCACTACTCCAGCTATTGCTCCAAGTTGCATGGCGACCTGTATATCAGCTACATGGTGAGCCTGGCCATCAGCACCTTTAACAGCTGTGCTGACCCCTTTGTCTACTACTATGTTTCTGAAGACTTCCGGGATAAGGTGAGGAGAAGATTCTTCAATCACAGCAAGCAAACCACCACATCCCTAAAAACATCCAAAGAAACACTCCCTCGAAAAAGTTCCAAAGATTTACTGGTGTGAAGCCTCCATCTCAGCTCCCCGCTCCCAAGGCACTCACAGAATATGCTGGGGTGAGCCAAAGACAACGCTGAGACTCCACAAATTCCATCCAGAGGAGAGAGCAAGGTTTTCCAGGAGACAAGTCCTTGTAAGGAAGACACAGGTTCTTCCATCTGCATGGCTAAGACTGAATTAACTCGGGCCATGGGCTTTCCTGGGAGGTATGGAGTCCAGAGAAGATGTGGCATGCTGAACACATACAGATCTGTTACTGGGACGCTGTATGCAACTTTTCATCTGCTCACACGCTGCCAGGGGCACTCTTTCCAATGTAGCTAGGTCTGGTTTTCCTAATGCATCTTACAACCTGGTTGCTATGTGTGTTCTATTTCTTTCTCTGCTATTGCCTTGCTTGCTGTCCTTGCACATACACTTCACCTGAGCTGAAAAAGAACAGATACTTGCAAAATCAAATTTCTAAACATTTCAAAAGTACAAGGAGATGCCTGTGTGAAATACACTCTCCTGAGCTAAAATATTCTGCCAGGAGTGCAGAACACTGGCTTCTCTAGCACTTACATTCTTGGCTTGACTAGTCATTAACACCATGGTAATGTCATGTCAGCCTATTGTTGGTAAGGAATGTAAAAGTCACGTTCATTCATTTCCATTTTTGCAGATTACCTTTAGCATCTATAATTACTCTGAAACAAAGACTATGTTAATGAAAAAAGGTTTTTATGTCTCTTGAAATATTAAAGAAGGAATATAGGAAACACTCACTCTGGAACTCCATGTTTCCTTTTGGCAACATCACACAGAATCAAGAACCTTCTCTGACGAAGCAGGTGACCAAGCTTGTTGCTTAGTCCGGGAACGCGTTGCAAGTTTCACGAATTACAGCCAACTCGTCCCTCAGACCAACTAGGGCACATCCTGCTGAGCAGCAAGGTAGAAAATGAGCAATAAACCTCCTTAGAATTGCTTAATTCTTTGGTTTTAGTGGTACAGGCATGACTTCTGTCCTCAGCATAACCTATAACAAGCTTAGAGCCTGCGATGTCAATGAAGAGAGGCAGACAGGATTGTTTTAAAATCAGTTTTTAATAAAATATTTATCAGAATCTAAAACAAATCCTTTTCTGGACTCAGACTTGCTAAGATTTGTGTGAACAAACCAAAAATTGTCACAGAACTGTTTGTGTGTACATGTATGTGTGGGGTGAAATGCTGGTGAAAACTAGAGCCTATCTCCTAAGGGTGCAGTACTGGAAATGTAGAGGCTGTGCCAGCTACTAAACGCAGGAAACCTGGTGTAGCCAAGCTGCAAGCCAGGGCTACTGTCATTCAGTCAGAAATACCAAGTATTAAAAAAGAAAAAAAAAATCCCACTGCACTGAGGTTTTCTAAACACATGATCACAATAATTAAATCCGGGTTATTGTGCATTAAATAGTGTCAGCAAAGCAAGTGCTGTTGTTTTAATGATGTTCTTTAAGCAGGTTGAACATTTTTCTGATACTTGTTTTCTACTGAGGATGATTAAGAAGGCGGGAGAGGGACAAGACCAAAACATGTGGACAAGAACGGACAAGGGAACTATTACTTTAAAATAAATATCATGGTAATGATTACTCCGCATAATGTACAGTTACAAATATAAATATTAATTTCATCAAAAGTATCGCAAGCAAAAATCACTGATAACTAGCACTGCTGCAGCTAGTCAGTAATGTAACTTGATGTAAAGTAGGAATCTGTGTCCTAAAAACTCACTGGCACTTTTCTCCTTTTACAATGAGGGACCATCAGAGAAAGGAAAGGAAAAGCATCTCTCTGACAGAGGAAGGCAAGTGGGTCCAAGCCAGAAACAATTCAAAGCCCAAAGGAGCAGCAGCTTGGCCATTCTTGGTGGCTCTCCACCACCAAATTGGTCTGCTCCTCGGTGGGGAAAAAAAACAAACAAAAAAAATCCCTTCTCTCCAAACTATGATGGGCTGATCTTCACAAAGTTAGAGCCTGAGTTTTCAGTGCTGAGAAGTCTTTGTGCTCTCAGAGACAGGTGTGTGACTCTGGTAATCCTCAGAGTCAGAACTGCACCAAAGCCTATGAATAACATCAAATTTGGTAAGACAGCGCTGTGTCCAGCAGCTTTCATGGACCTCGTCCTAAAGAGCTTCTGTAGCACATCCAGGACTTTAAAGAATGGAGGAAAAATGAGTACTGATTTTTTTCCTAGATAAAAGAGTTAATGACGATGGCAAGAAACAGGGAAAACAAATCAGGGGCAAGGAAAAGCTGTGCAGAGTGGAACCATCAGCTGGGGTGGACAAGCTCTGGAGGACAGAGACTTTTCTAAGGTGTTGTCCATGCACCAAAAGCCTCTCTGGTCCATTATTCCTGTGATGGGCAACCACAACTCCGTAGTTGTAGTTTTCTTTATTCAACTCCTTAAATAAGACGACTGCTTTTTAACTGCAGAAAGTAGTTGGTTTGGCATGGCAGAATTGGAGGGAGGCAGAGGCTGCCAACAGGTACCTAGGAACAGGGCAAGACTTATCCTTTGGCAGAAGAGCAAACAGGCCCTGAAAGTGCTACAGCTATGAAGAAACACCCGAGGTGATGTCAGGCTCCAGCACGTAGAAACTCTGGCACCTTACCTCACATGCAGTGTCCTGCTCTAACTGCCTTCATTTCAGGATGCTAAGCCTGCTTTGCCTCAGCCTTCTGGAGAATCCAAGTCTCTCTGCCAGTTCCTCTAGTGATAAAACAGAGGCAAGACTCCCCCACCCCAAACAGGTTAGCGCATGGACACACAGTGACCCTGAAGAACAAGGCTGTGATCGATGGCCTGGTACCACCAGAAGAAATTATTCAGCTGGCAGCAACAAGGAAGACGTTTGCATCTTGAACTAGTACATTACATGTAACAGAGCCCGAGGGAAATGAAGGAAGTAGGGATTAGTACTTGGCTGAAGCTCCCTACCTTCATCTCCTTGTCCCCAGTGGTGATGCTGTCTGACTGCCCAAGCATCTGAGAGGACCAAGCAATATAAAAATGACTTCAAGTATCTATCTAAAAACATTCAATGGATGAGACAGGGAAACTAAAGCCAGAAAGGGACCAAAGACAGGAGGCTGGAGAACCCAGAGCATAGATCCCATCTTCTGTGGGAAGCTAGTCACACAGATATTATCAGGGTGACTAAATGTCTCGTTCTCCCAGACTCTAAGCATTAAACAACTGAGGTT
Organism: Dromaius novaehollandiae; assembly: GCF_036370855.1. NCBI lineage: Eukaryota > Metazoa > Chordata > Aves > Casuariiformes > Dromaiidae > Dromaius > Dromaius novaehollandiae. The sequence continues at coordinate 2,574,194 of NC_088122.1, read as the reverse complement.
TGAACCAGCAAACAGCAGGGTTTGTATTGTGCAGCTTTGATATTTGGGGGAAGAAGAAGAAGAAGAAGAAAAAAACCCCTCTTGTTGCAGCTCACACTAGGTCTGTTATTTACCCCGGGGATAAATATTGACTCAGGCCTGCGTGTGTACACAATAGCCAGCATCTGCCAGGCCAGTTGCTTACACGGAGATGGAATTTAGTTTTAAGGCATTTATTTACCTGCCAGACAGGAATGCAGCCGCCAGTGCTTCCGCTGTGCTGTGGGGACACAGTGAGGACATGGTCTGTTCATGCACACTGAAGAGACGTGGCAAAAGCCTCTGCTGAGAAGCAGCGGGTACATATGGGCAGCAGCCACGTCGAGATTCTGTGAGGACAGCTCAGACCAGCCATGAAAGAAGGCTTGGAAACGCGCCAAAAAAGCAGTTCTGAAGTTTCTGGGAACTTCAAGACCCAGACCTTCATCATGTCAGCTACATTCTGCAAATATCTGGCCCCAGACAAAAAAGACTGGAAACTACATATGCCCAGCTTCTGGGATACCTCCTGTTTTGTCCCCATGTGGACATTTTTCTGGAATAAAATTGCTTTTATTCTGGAATGGAATGTCTATACTGGGATATAATTTTGTCAAGGTTCCTGTGTAAACAAGCCCTAAAAATGAATGGAGTTGGGCTTTTTCCTGTTTCCATTCACCAATAAACACTCTCAAAAGAAGTTTCAGCCCCACTCTGGGTGCTGGTAACAATGGAAGCGGGAAGATAAAACATTAACACTATTTTGCAACAGGCAATTGCATGTAACTCCTCCAAAGAGAACAATGCTGCTCCAGGCAAGAAGGGAAACCAAAAAACGTTGGCTCCCAAAATTTTGGAGACACAAAGCTTTTGTTTCTCATTTCACCACATCTCTTGGGGAAGGTCAGTCTAAGGGAGTCCAGCCTCTGTGACACCCAAGTGGTTTGCACTGGCCAGCAGACCCAGGGCCACATGGACTATGCATAGTTAATCATATCCAGAACAACCACTACATGGGGGCCCTGGTGGGAGCAGAATAAAAGCGATTGGTGAAATCAGGCAAGCACTTAAAAGGACTCTGCCTTGGGTCAGTTTTATTCTCATGCCAGGGTTACATGGAGGAAAGGGGGTTGCAGAGCTGAGAAGGCTGCATGCAGCACTTATCAGCACGTAGTGCAACATGAAGGGGGCTCACCTACCTGACCCTCCTCACTGGTATGGCTTGCAATCTCCCCAGCCAAAGCCTGCAGCCACATTGCGGGCCATCAAGCTTTCCAGCCCTGTCAGTCTGACAGTAGATTTCAGTTGTCTCGTGAAATGGACCTCCAAAGGACTTTGATGAACATGGAGGCATTAGGAAAATTTCTCTCTCGTGAGACAGTGCTGTGGGTGCAGTGGATTTGTGGGCTGGGGAAGATGATTAGCCTCTTGCTATGTTTTAATTAGCAAAACACTGATTTTTATTATTATAATAATTTGGGAGAAAACTCCTCAGCCATCTTTCCTCAAACAGCAGTTCAGCTAAGCACAGGGAGGGCCTGGACTTAGCTTCTAAATGGAGCTAGGAAATGGCATTTGTGGAATCTTGGTAATAGAGAAAACACTTTGAAGTGGCCTACAGGTTTGAATTCCAGCCCCTTTTTTTCTCACCTAGAGGGGGACAGCATATTGGTCTCCCGTCCTTGGAAGTACTCCTAAGACGATGCACGAAAGGCAGGAAAACTGACAGAAAAATAATGCTGAGTGTCCCCCTTAGAGCTCCAGTTCCCCCCCATGGGGCAGCAAAGCCTACAGTTCTGAGGGCATCAGGAAGTAGTCATCATTTGGTTTCTGTTCTGCAGCAGGTCGTCTGTAGGAACAAACTCATACAGGAGTTCATTCTGAGCCTCTTCTTTTTATTTAAATTATATATTTCTGTTGAAAAGAGAACATAATGAAGAAAAGTCACTTTTCCATTACATATCTTTGTGAAGCATCACTGGGGCTGGGCGGAGAAAAGCTTAAAGGGTCACTTTTTTATTCTACTAGGGAGAGACATATCCAGGCCATGAAGACCTACATGCCATCCCAGCAAGATCTTGTTCCTGCTAAGGAGGCTAGCAAGTCAGCTGTCAGAATGCCCCTTCTGGGGATTTGAATACATTTGATCCAACACATGAGTTAGTACACTATATTTTGACTCTCAAACCAGATTTATGATTCCCCGCTCTCTGGCTCACCATTCTACTGTGGTCACTACTTCCTGAATCTTGTCCGCTTCTTTCAATGTGCTTGCTGTTGTCAGTTCTGCCACAATCTCAAAAATGTCAGCTTCAGAGGCATAGGGGTCTGGGTCATATTCGTAGGAGTAATATGACAGATCTGACTGTAGTGGAGGGCCTTCCTCTGCTGGAAAGGAAACGACAGAGTCTCAGGTTGTGTTTTAGCCAACGAAACTACACTTCAGCAGCACGTATTGCATCACTGAGAGAAGGGGAATGACAGAAGAGGGAAGGAATGTTAATCAGGGGGCAAATGTACTTGGCCAAATGAGTGCACCACAGTAGTAAAGCAGGCAATGCATGTCAACAAAGCAGTCCATGCATGCTTAGATTCACATGCAAGCAGAAAAACTCCTGTAAATCAGAATTTTCAGTTTTTCTTTGAGATCTGAGCACTGGAAAAAAGTAAAAGGAATTGTAGAAGAAAAGGGTCATGTATTTGAGAAGTCTCAGAAGGTACTTTAAAGCATCTAATTTTAGGCATTAGATGAGGTGCTTAAGTTAGGAATCAGTTCACCCTGAGATCTGTATATAGTTAAATAAGGGTAAGGGATGTCTTTGGGAACACTAGACATAACAGATGAGTTAAACTGCACTCTGAAAATGCACCTCTCTTATTTGACTACTAGGTCCTAAGTTGAAAACCTCAGTTGAGAGATCAAACCATACAAAGATCTGTAATGTGTCTTTGATGCATCTCAGGGACAGGGAATTAGGGACTGTTTCACTAACCAACCCTTCTGATTCTCTATGTGGTTTTAGATTAACCTTTTTCCCTTCTTTTTGTCTATTGTCAATGTTGCTATGTCTATGCAGAGAGCAGATGCAGCCCTAATGAAATATTTTGAGACCACGTGCAGAGAAACTGGAGTTTTAAGCACTGTTTTATAAAAATCGGTTACAAAGCTAGATGGCAGAGTGTATTAGAGCAGCTTACTTGGTGCACGTCACAGAGCTCGGTGTATGGAGACAGATTTCTTTCCAGACCAATCAGAATGCAAATTTCAGCCTGACAGGCCAGGCACCTACATCAAAAGCCTTGCCTTCTCCCTCAGCCTTAACTAGCAGTAGCTATGTCTCCTTCAGCACAGTCACATACTGCTAAGGAACTTCCATCATTTAAGAAAGGAACACACACATCACAGGTAAAAACAGATATTCACCCTCATTACACTTGCTCTACTCTGTAGTAAACACTGGCAAGTTGCTCATGCAGTGCATTTCCTGCTAAAGAAAAGGTTGTGACTCTCTATTGTGGGTGATTCCTCACTGTCCAGAGGATAAGACTGCAAGATAAAAATCCTAGGAATATTAATAGCTCCCTGTTTTCTAAGCTGTTCCTTGAGCCAGCTGCCGCCCATCATCCCTCTTTGCTTTCTAAAGCTACTGCTCTGATCCAAACCAAAGTGATCACTTAAATATAGTTGCTGCAGGGAGGAAAAGTCCCATCATAAAAAGCTGCTCTATTTAATGAGAACTCTCCTCAAAGCCTTTGAAAATGTTTGTTCTCTAGAAATAAAGTTTCTGAAGGCTCTTCCCTGTTGCCTCCCACATCCTCCCAGCAACAGGCTCAGTCCTATGCAAGGGAACACTTGCCTGAAAGGAGAGTCAGTCTCAGCGTTCACTTCTCCTTGGCCTTCTCCACATGAGAACCTGCCAGATCATGAGGTCGTTCTATGAATGGATGATTGCTGTCCACCAGGGACAGAATTAACATCACAGACCTCACTATTCCTAGGAATGCAGCATTGGAGGCAAAGCAAAGACGAAGGACCGACATTTCCTGTTGCACACAAACCACTCCCCCATCTCCAAATGTTTGTGCCTCAGCCAATGTTTGCTGAATACTGATGGGGTGAAAGGAAAAGTGGCCCACAGCCAGGCCAATCAATCCTAGAAAAGCAATGCTCCTGTGAATACTGTCCCTGCCAGGGGGTATTGTGGGATGACTCCACCTGAAGGCAAAGTTCACTCTGATGTTCCAGTTAGGAGCTAGTGATGGGTGACAGCATTTTTTATTTTTTTAATAATAATGACACCAAATGAAAGTATCATAATACCACCAAGAATTTGCTTCCAGCTCCTGGTCCTTCGAACTGCTAGAGCAGAACTGTACAAATAACATGGCTCCAGCTGTGGGGAGAAGGCTAGGGTCAGACAGCATGAAGCTGGGTGGCCTGACTGCTCAGAGCATTAGAGTGCAAGAGCAGCAGCACTGATACCACTGCTGTACAGTAGTTTTTTATTGCTTTTCCAAATACATTTAGAATTGCAATATTACTGTGATATTGATATATTGTCTACCACCACCATCAGCAATACCTTTACAACTTTGGGCAGAGAAGACATAGGCAATTTCAGAACATCACCACGAACTATGGAAGCAATCAAAGCACCGCTTCACCGGAGGTGGTATCAGAGCTGCTGAGGATTCCTGGGGCTCTGAAATCCACCCAGTATTTTTTGTACCCTAGTGTGACAAAAGATCTTAGGAAAGCTACAGAGAGAAAGGCACTCAAGATACCAACAGTCTGGTTGTCAACCAAAATCCTGCCCAAAGAGCTTTCAGTCCGAACAAACATGACTAGAATGACCTAAGAAAGCATATTAGCAGAGCCTCAATGCTTAGGGGCAGAGCTGGGTCCCCACTGCTCAAAATACTTGTTCCATACCTCTGTCTCAGTAGTTCACTTGTGAGAAAGAAGAAACAAGGAAGGGGATTTGGACACAAATGCCACTCTTTAGCGTTCATCTCAGCTGAGTCCTATCACCCCGCACACTTCCCTCCAAATCGAAAGAATATTTCTAAAGATGCAAAGAGGACCTACCTATTTGTGCACAAAAGGTTGCAAACAGTTTTAAGATCAAACCCAAGCCACTGGTTTGCCACTTGCCACAACACCTGCTGCAGACTTTTTAACAGCAGCATAAAATGCTTTCACTATAGCAAAGTGCTGCAAGAAGCCCCGCATCCTGATTTTTCAGGACCATCCATGTACAATTGCTTACCTTGAAGAGCATAACTCATGAGCTATTGTTTATTCTACCTAACTCACTAGCATATATGGAACTATACTGCAAGCCAGTGCTTGCCAGAGTGAGCCCAAATGCATTATGAAGTTCCCCACTGTTTGCTGGAAGGAAGCTGTCTCTCATTGTTTCCATTGCTGGGGTAACATAGACAAGAGCTAACAATGAAAGCATCAATCAACCCAAGCTGAGCCTGCACAAGTCATATGGCAAATACAGAAGGATTGCAGACAATATAAACACCACGAGGTTCTGCAAGAAAATGGTATTTCCTGGAGATTAACACACTGAGGCAGTTTCAACAACCTGCCCTAAACTTGATTTGGCTCCTGGAGTTTTGCATCCTTTTAGGAAGTCACAGATTTAGACACGGCTCATCTGAACTTTCACTAGAAACCCAGAGCACCTGAGTCGACTTAAACCAATCACATGCTTCAATGCTAACAAACCAGTGAGTCCAAATGAGACCTGTGTATAAGGAGGGATTCATTCATTTGTTAAACTTTGATTCATGTACCGTGTGGCTGACCCGAGGGGAGCCCAGAGGATTAATGAAAATCACATGCTGGGTGCTTTTCCTGATGCAGGATTTAGCCTGTTTTATTTTTGAATGCTCACTCTGCCATGGCTGCTCAGACAGCTCAGTTCAGAAGAGCATCCGTCTTCCAGGAGGCTCTCTAATTTAACGCTCATAGATCCTACAACACAGCCAGCCCTAAATGCTTTTGCTTTAACAAACACATCCTTATAGCACAGAGGTAGATATTAATGGAGATTAAAAAAATGTATCAACCTGTATAAAAATGCCACATAACAAAGCTTTTACTCTTACTGATAGCCTACTGATCTTTTATTGTTCTTACTTTATTTAATATAATTTTTACATATTTATTTACATTTTATACATTATTGTTACTCTATTGTTATTATTTGGCTTCCTGATAGCCTACTGGGCTTCCTGATAGCCTGCTTACTATGGCCTCGCATACCAGCAGTGTTTTACAGAGCAGTTCGGGACCACTGCTTTAAAAACTTCAGATTACAAACAGAATTTCCATGGTGGGTACACTGCATTTGCCCAGAATAAAAGACAAGCATTCATTTCAGTTCCTCTAACAGTCTGAAATATATTCACACTAAGTCCAGAAATAAAGGGAGGAAAAACAGGAAAGGCATTGAAACACACAGATTGCATGACCAATAGAAATGATCATAATGGAATACTCACCACGCTTTTACACCTTAATAAAAAAACTGCCCATCAGCTATAGAGCAGAGGAAGGGCAAAGACCGTAAGGGTGGCTCACAGCTTAGACACATGCTAGCCTGAATCCTGGTACAAGGACGACATGGGAAGGCAGGGACTTCTCTTGAAGAATTAACTTGTTTCACCAATTTGTTGAAAGAGTTAGAGGCCAGGGGAGAATTAATGAGTGGAAAGCAGCCAGGAAAAATCTAGTCCAGTTTATTTACTAGAAACAGCATGAAACAAACTATTCTATTGACCCTCCACTGCTTCTTGGTGAGATTTATTGTAAGCCATGAGCAAGTTCGACATGAGTCTTGGAAAAAAAAAATGTATGAATGTAAGCACCAAATAAAATGAGCAGCCAAATTCCTGACTGCTCCATCTACTGACCTTAACATTTTTGCTCACTAAGGCCCTTTATTCCAAACAGCAGCTCTGAGAGGATCAGGACTGCCAGCTCAAATTTTGCACAGAACTGCTAAAGGTAAAGTCAATCCACCTGGACTCTGAGTTCTTGCACTGGGTTGGTCTGTTGTCCTGTTCAGTTGTTTGTTGGGACAGATTACATCAGCCTGGTTTCAAACAGGATCTTTCCAGCTTAATATTGAAGAAAAAAAATCACAGAGTCTGTATTGTTCAAACATACCAAGCCTGAGAAAATAGGAGGGTCGTTTGCCTGTTCCTATGAACAATTACCTAAATCTTGCACGTGTGCTGAAGGCAGTGGGTATTGTGCAAGATTTTCTGAAAAGGACTAGAAGAGCTAGACTGGTGTCAAAGACTTATCCTAAGTTTCCTCAACATCTTCATTTTATCTGATTTCTGGATGTATTTTTTCTTTTCTAAAACGTGAAGAAATAATTTCAGCATCTTTATCTAAATGTGCTTAAGAGCCATATATATTTTTGTAGAATGACAGGATCATAAGCTCTAATCTTCTTAAAGAAAAAAGGCCTCGGGTAAATGCAAAGATATGATATTACCTGCTGGAGTTTGTTGAACACTGGGTTGCTCAGCTGTGAGGAAGTGCATCTCTCTTTCTTCTGGCAAATTCTTGGCTATGAACCAAAAGAAAAATAAATGCAGCGGTCATAAAATTTGTTAATGAAACGCTAGAAAACATTTGCATTTCTGGAGGTAGTATAGTTCACCGAGTTGCCACACTGCACATCCTGGAGAGACTCTCCAAAATATTACATTTCATGGACATCATTTTTATTTAGGATTATCACTTCAGTTCAGATAAACAGTATCACTAATTTCCTCTGAAGTTCATTCTGGTTGGTAAAATGTACACTCATAAAATCTAGTTGTTCCGAGCAAAGCAAGATGGCAGCTGCTCTTAAAATTTAAGTCTCCCATAACATGAGTAGCAGAACACTAATAGGAGATTTTTAATTCTCCCCTTTTCCCTACCGCACAGATGTAATCAATCATTTGCTTGGATGAGGATTTTTAGTGTTCTGCAACTAGATCATAACAGAAAAAGGAACCAAAGGAAACCTACAGGCAGAACATTGAGACATGGGGATCTGTTCTATCCTTGTATTATTCCTGCACGATGCTACCTCCATCTGACAATGGTTCTGATAAATCAGTCCATCTGATCCACATACAGGCTCCCCATCATAGCCACAGTCTCGTGAACACATGCATTGCTCAAAATACTCATCTTCCAAGCAGCCAAAAATGTTATTGCATGGTCCAGAGTGAACAAAGCCTGAAAAGAAAGCAAAAACATCCAAAGCAATATTTTCACACAGTGTAGGAAAGGAGAAAAGCAAGTGATAGTTTTCTTCTATTTCTCTGACATACGCTTTCATGTTGAATTCCCTAAGGCTCCTCATAGGAAACTATAAAAACCTAGTGAAGTAAAAAGCTATAGGATTAAAGCTGTCTCTCTGAAACACCTGGATTGCAGCAGATTCCAGATATAGGACACTGCAACTCTCCCAGAGTTTTGTAAAATATATGGGATAGAAAGGAAATGACAGTTTCTGGGGAAAGTTATTCCTGTCACTGACATGTGAAAGAGTTTCACCTTCCTACAGTTAATTGTGGAACTCTCTACCACAAGATATTTTAGAGAAAGACAACCAAATTGCACTAAAAAAGTTTTCACATTTATGTTTATTATCACATCTCACTTTGTGCAGGTTCTTTCAGAATTATACATTATATCTTGCCTCTGAAGCATCTAATAATAATAATCACTTTGTAGGCCAGACTACATGGGTCTGTTTGGCTGTCCTAAATTTAATGTTGCTATCACACAGACATTTGTAAACCTTCTACTAACAGAGATACTGGAATAGGACACTCTTCTAAACATCATTTTGAGTTCTGAACTCCTGGACAGTATTTCTTTGGGTTCCATTTTCCGAAATATCTACTAGGCTTTGGTGTAACTTACCAACCCATTGGCTAGCTGAGCTTTCCACCTCATTGCATGTTGGCCCATCACAGAGCTCTCGAGCCAAGGGACTGTTTTCACTCACATTGTAGAAGCGAGTTGCTTCAAAAGCTGCAGGCCAGCAAGAATGAGAAATCACTATTGAGCCTCACGGCTAGACTCTAATGCTGGCAAAAATCAAAGGAAAGTAGCACATACCTGGCTCATAGTAATCATACACTTTGATGGGAACAGGAGCTGTTTTCCCAACTATATACTCTCTGAAAGCTTGAAACTTCACACAGGTCATACACTGGCTAGGAATCTGTATAAAGTGATGTAAAGGACTCATTGTAACAGAAACCACACTTTAAATGAAGAGAGAGACAAATAACATGCAGCATGTGCCCCTAATGTAACACTGTGCTAGGCACTTTGTGAGACTGAGGACACCCTCCAGTACTAGCTATAGAGGAAAAGATGATGGAATAAAAGCCCAACTGGATATTTTGCTGACCTTTAAAACATGTACTTGACATACAACAACATCAGAAAGTTAAACCTGAAACTCAAGCTGTCAGGACTATCACCACTCTTGTCAAACAGCTTGCAAATGCAACTAGCTAACAATTTACTGATGATGACCAAGGCAGGAGAGATTCTCATCTCCCTCTCTCAGATATATGCTGTGAGATCTGAATTAGACAGCATTTTTACCCCAACCTTTTAACAAGGCTACCTGTATTGGAAGGTCAGATTATTTTGAGGCAAAAACTGAGTGTCATCCTCCCAGAGATTCTATATGAGCTGAAGCTAATCACCTGCCTTCCTTATGGTTTGGTTTCCAAACAAAAACACAACACCTACCTACCTCAAAAGAGGCTCAGGCAACTGCAGTTAAAGCTGCATCATGATCCTCATCTGCGAGGGACCATCAATGGCAATACACAGTATCTATGTCTGATCCACTGGTCATTTGCCTTTCGTTGAAAAGTAACATAATCATGAAAAAAACAAATTCATTACCTCATCAAAATAAAAAAGGACTTTTCTTCCGTCAACTTCATATCTTTTTAATCCAATTTGCTTGTTCATCAATAACTGTGAAGAAATGAACAGGTTTAGTTTCATCTCATTTAACAGAAAACATTTTGAAATTACAGAAGAGGAAAGATTCCAGGCTTCTCCAAAATGTATGATTAGATGCTAGAAGGCTGAGATTTCTTCTGCTGGAAAATGATGCTTCAGAAAGAGAGAGGGGAAATGCAAAAAGGGTTGAAGTTGCTCTGAGACAATGGAGGAAAAAAAAAACCCTCTGTGTTCTTTCCTGTGATCTTATGAGGAACACTTGCAAGACACACAATGCCAAGTGCTCTTCCTGGTCCCTGGGGAGAGGGTGCATCTGTCTTCCTTGGACTATGCCTGACATGTCATCCATAATTTAAGTGAAGAAATCCCAGATTGTTTTCAGTACCAAGGCTCAAGCAAAACCTCGGAGACCCCAAAACGCTTGATAAAGTCTCTTATTCACACTGCTTCAGACTGCCAGGGAATCATGCTGCTGAATCACACCAGGTATTAACGGCTCCCTTCTCCCACCAGCCGAAAAATCCAAAACATTCTTCCGCCAAGAAAATTAATCCTTACGTTTGAACGGAGCAGCCATTTCAAAGGAAGAACAGGGTCAGGCCAGGCCTCTGCTACCCATCTTTCTGCCCTCTGAGGCCCAGAGACCTGTAGCATGCATTGCACCAGCCAGGCCCACAAACTCCCTCTGCTTACGTTCTTTAATTACTGGGACAATCCACACACCTAAGGAGTATCGGAACAAGATCCACCAGTACTTCCCACATCCAGGGTGCCGCTGCCCCTGATCTACCCCAGCCACTGTAAGAACGCTCTGCCTCGTCTCCCCAGGCTGACTGCAGCTCTGTACGTACGTCGCGATCACAGGCTTCAGAGACAAGTGCAAGAACACTTGTTCATGGAATCACTGCGCCTTTGCAAAGAACCTGTAATTATCTCTCTGGTGCAGAATGCTAATGAATGGCCCCTGAAATAAAAATGTTATCATCTGATGAAATTCTATAAAAATTTTAAAATTTCCATTAAAATTGCTATTACATTTTTACTATTTGTGGAAAAACTAACATCTTGATGTTACAGTGACTGTCATGGGGTATGCATGCTTGATCAGTGGATCGATTACCATTTTGATAAATTCCATTCAAAATGTACATTACATGAAAAATATTTAATCCAGAAACTGGGGAGGACGGTCTGTGGAAAAGGACTCTTGTGTTTTAATCCCAGTTTTGGGAGTGAATTAAAGACCAGTGAGTTAGAGCCAATACTTTAATCCTGTTCTCCAAACTGCCCTATTACTTTACTCTGTCAGCCCATCCCATTTGTGATACAGGGATAATATTTACTTAGCTCATTGGGTCTTTCTACTGTTCCTAAACTGTTTTGGAATCTTAGAATGAAAGCTCTGCAGAAAGGAGCACAAAGCATTACTATTATTATATATCAGCAAGAATGACGTGAAGCAAGGAGCATTTGTACTGCAATTTGCCCAAACCTGTTACCAACATTTTTAGCTGTGAATTTCTTCAGCACAGTGCTTCTAGTTGTAAAACCCTGCACATAGCTTCCTGCTATTACTGTAACAAGCAAAGGAACATGTGTTTAAGTCCCACACAATATGGAAAGGGCCAATTTAATTTGTCCTTATAATTTTAGGGGCCTGGTGGTGGCTGTTATTACTCAGCAGTGGATGGCTGCAGACAGTCCTTTTATGAGGGCTTGGAGAGGCTGGCGCCACCGGGAAATGCTCGGCTCAGCTAAAGTTGCATTTTTCTGGTGAAGCTTGATATATACCAGCCTGCGGTGACCTCCCGACCTTGTCGACACCCAGCATTATTAGAAGGATTTGTGGCTGCGCTGCCGGGGGGGGGGCTGCCGTCAACGTGCAAGAGAGTATTCATTAACCATCACTGCCCCGAGCTGCACGTGGGTCCGCTCTGCGCACACTGCTCCCTTGTGAGGGCAAACAACAAACAAGGAAACCTGATTTACAGCCCCGCCGCTCCTCCCCAGGAGGAGAGGGAAATGGCCAGGGTAACAAAAGAAAAAACCAAAAACTGCAGCAACGGGAATGATGGGGCTTGCCTCTGCAGAACAAGGTGTCCAAAATACGAGACAAAACTGGTGCCATGTCTTCAGTGAAAGAACTTCATTTTTGTGAGCTTGATTTGGATACACATTTGATATCCATGAATAAATTGTAGGGGTTACATCTGCATCTTCATGTCTACCTGTATGTTTGAGCTTTGTCCCTACCTTTCATTTTTACAAATGCAAAGGATGTCTGCAAAAGAAAAGGTGGAATTCAGCCCTTCAAGGGGAACATTCCCTCTTGAAGATGCAATATCCTTCCCAATTTAGCAAAATCTTCTACTGCCCAAAGGAAGTAATTCAGTTGTGGCTATGGAAATGGACTGCTCAGCACTGAGTCTTTTCTCCAAATCAGGGCACTAACTACAGAGTCTTTTGTCCAAAGAACTTTCAGATTGGTCGTTTCTGAACCACCTCTTTGGTATCTGACCTGCACTTAAGTATGCAGCGTATGCAGTATGTGACATCCTTCTGGGACTTGGAAGGACTTCACTCTGCCTCAGCTCTATGCTGCAGGAGCTCAGCCTCCAGGTAAGAAAGGAGGAGGATCAGTTCCTTTCCCCATTAAGCTGTGGGGAGAAAGGAAACCAAACCACCTGTTAATCTCTGCCCTAATGAGTTTTGTCCTCTCCTCCCCAGATGAGGCTGCACTGGGACTCTTCATTGCCTCTCTATCCATGGAGGCAGGAACATGAGATTCAGAGAGGTGGAAGATGCCAATCATGTAAACAAGTCTCATATCACAGCACAGTTGCCTTGGCAAAAAGAAAAAAAATAGAAAGTTTAAGAATTGAAATGACAGAGCATCTGTGTAGTCCCTTTAGAAACATCAGCATAGGAGGCCTTCTCAGACTCTCAGCCTAGAAACTCCTACTCTGTCCCCTGCTGAAACCAGTAAAGAGGCTATTCACGCAGAACAGGCTGGACAATAGGAGTTTTTATTTCTCTAATTTTTTGTTAGCTCATTTTAGGAAAAATAAGGAGCACCGGGAATAGTTACTTAACCTAACGATTTTTCTTTTCTGTAATCAAAACCCCTTTGCACTCTTCGCTTCAACTCTTTCCCTCCTCTTACTCCTCCTTTTCCTCTCCTGATAATACATTCCATGGGTTTAACACCATAAAGATAACCTGTTCTTCTGCTCCTGTCCCATTTGGAGATCTCTGGTCCTAAACCAGGTTTCCATCCTTTTTTTTCCAGCTATTACTTGCATAAATTACTGTAAAAAGAACTTATTTGAAAGCAGTACAAACAACTGTCACTCTAGCACTTCAGCCGGAAGAGATAAAATACAAACCAGAACCATGACAAGACCCTCATCTAATTTCCTTCTTTCTCTTACTACAGAGATATTGGAGACCTCCTACCGGCAGTCCTGCCTGATCTGAATAGCCATATTCTGTTTGTGGCACAATTTGTTGCATATGAGAGAGAACAACAGACTCAAAAAAATCAACAGGCAAATAAAAATTGCTGTATTTTACACACATGCATTTGAAATAAAGAATTATATATATATCAAACAGATGTAAAATAACTTTGATATTTCCCTTTATAGGAATAATTTCATACCTGACCAACACACATCTCTGCGCAAAAGTAATCAAACATCTCCCTAATCCTGAAAGGATCTAATTTTATTCTCAGAGACTAATACACAAGTTTCTCAGGCTTCACCGACAGCCTTGCGAGAACTAGCTGACAGCAGGTTTTGACATGGATTATAAGCCCCTGAAGAGGAACGTATTGGTCTCATTTTCACAAAGAAAATGCAATAGCATTTAAAACATAAATTAGCCAAATCAAGTAAAATCCTTGAGAAGCCAAGGCAATGCACGCTTTTTTCTCTGAACTGGGATGTCAAATTAAACTGCCTGTTCTACACTATGATTCTACTTTAAATTCCCTTTTTTTCTTGCATAGTGAAGATAAGGTTATTAAAGGAAGAGGTCTTTTGGAAACAAAATCCTATTTAGCTCTTTACCAATTCTCAAGGATCGAATTTAGCTCCTTTTTACACTTCTGCAGTTACACCATTTTTAAAAACTGTAGCAGCGTTAAACAAACAAACAAAAGCGAATACCCTGTAATGCTTCGACAAAATCTGAAGCAAAGCTAAAGATTACAGTACATCTCCCCTAGAGGGCTGGCTGGGTAAGAGGCACATTCTGTCCACCTCAGTTTGGCTTGCAATAAACATGATGTTCTCCCAGAAGGAAGAGAGGGGGGAAAAAAAAAGGGCAAAAAATTCCAAGACACAGAGCCTCCAAAGAAATGGAATCCAGATGTTGGAGATAACACAGCCTACTAAGAAGCCATAAACAGCTCCTGTTAGAGCACATTTTCACTTCAGCATTTCCAAATGGGTCTCATTTAATTACCGTGGGCTGTGCTCAGTAATAAACCTTTATTTGGCTATGTTAGGTAAATTTGTTAATCTTACTCAGAACATCTGTTTACTCATTTCAAATAAATATTTTTTTGACAAGTGAAATCTCCTGCCCCCCCAATTTTAATTGCATCTTTTCAGACAGTGCTCTAGCAAACAACAACATTTACTTCCTACTGCTTCCCAGAGGGAATCCCCGTCAATTAGAGAGCCGGGTCCCAGCCTTGCCTTGCACTCTCACTGCAACCTCTTACCTGCTCGAGGCTCTCAATATCTGCACGAAACCCTGAGAACAAGGGCACTTCCAAGACAGCCATGTTGGAGGATCCAGAGTGCAGCCATCTTCCAATGAGAACAAAAAGAAAGAGAAAGGATGAGAATAAACTCACAACCCAAGGTTACAGATGGTACATGAGACAACTCGGGATGGAGCACAACTGAAACAGAAGTTTCGTGGGGGAAAAAAATAATACAAAGGATCTAGTCTTCTTTAAAGAATTTGTTGAAAGCCATAACCTATTTGGTTCATCTTTTCTGCTTTTATTCAACAAAAACTAAGCACAGTTCACAGAGGAGAAAGATGTAGGAGACTTCCAGGCAACCAGAGGCAGAAAAGCAGAAGAAAATACGCAGTGTCCTATGGGGCCGTTTGCCTCATTTTTGGAATCATCGCTAAGAAAGTGTACCTTAATAAAAGGGAAGAGCCCTTTTGAGGAGAATATATTTCTGTTCTTTTCTAAATGAAGGCTGTAAATGGGTTGCAGTGTAGGAAGAAAGGTGCCTTGCCAATACCAGGTAGAGTCAATAAAGACGTGTGCGTTGTAATGTCCATTTCCCTCCAGCATCTAACTGACATGGAGAAGTGTCTTTGTTAACAAGTCAGCAACCTCACTCTCTAGTTACTATTGTTAAAGAATTCACTGTCCATATCATCCTCTATAGCACCAATGAAGACTCCAAAAAAACCAATGAAATCCAGAATTGTTACTGCTGAAGTGTCCCATCTGTAAAATGGGGACAAAACTAGTGATGTTTTTGCAAAGAGTTTTGAGAGCTAGGAATGAAACTTGTGGAGCTTTAGTATCATGCCAGGCATCTTTAAAAATTATTTTGTACATTCCTTTATTAGCAGATAAGCAATTGGCTTTAGAGAACTCGTTAACAAATATCCACATATATTGTACCATTACCATAAAGTCAGATTCCAAATTTTTACCGTTACAACCAGCATCTTTCGTTAGGTTTCGGTATCCAAAACTGAATACAGTTCTCTGAGAAACAGGTGGGATGGGATGCAGCCTGGTACCTTGTGCACGTCTCCAGTATGACTTTGTATTCCTGATGGTCCTGATCTGAAGCTGGGTCATCATCATCCACCAGTGTCCTCTCTCTGTGCAAGGCTTCAGAGCGATTTTCATCTGGAGAGACAGACCGCAGAAGATTTGGAGCTTGAAGATGGTGCTCCGACTTTGGTTCCTTCAGGTTAACCAGAAGCTGAAAAGCTGGTTTGGCAATAGGATCAGGCACATTGTAGGTGACATCAATCTGCAGCAGAAGAGGGAAAAATAAAACAAAACAAAACAGATTAGATCTGTTTTTTGGTGCCTAATCTTCTGTAGTGTCTGCAAGTGTTCCTCACAGACTAGCATGGACATACTTTCTCCAGCCCCGTGGCAACTTTACCTGCATCAGACAGCAGCCTTCACCTTTGGCACTCACAAACAGCCCCGTCGGAATACTGGGGATCTGGGGAAAATCCACAGTTAAGACACAGAAAAGACATGGCACTCAGAACGGAAATGAATACCAATTTTAGCTTTATTGTGTGTGAAAGATCTTTCCAGCTGTAAAATAGTACAAGTGAAGCAAACGTGGCACATTCTTTTCAGCACCTGCATTTAGCAATGGTAGAAGCTAGCAACAGGGCAAAACAAATATTGGGCATTGATTATGGTGAAAAATGCCCTCAACTTTGTTTGCTGCCTCTTCCACATCAGAACATAGCCAAGAGTCCCCAGGAGGTCCCAAGATCTCAGCGTTTAACCCAGGCTTTTGCCATTACTGAACTTACCTGAGTTACCATTTAGAACCCAGCTCAGACAAATCACTGGAAATTCGGCTACATTAACACAAAGCCACCTACCACTGCAGTCTGGAGGACTTTTTTATTCATCTTGTTTAGCTCAAATGTCTCCTGGTAGTCTAGATTAGTAGAAGCCAAGGAAATGGTAAGGTTGACTCCTCCAACATACGAAAGGATAGCATATTCAGCCAGAGCCTGCAAGGCTACGCATGTGTCCTAGGGATGAGAAGAGGGAGGGATCAGAATAGCAAAGAACATAGGAGTAAACTTACTAACAAGCAATGTGCTGTACAGTCATCAGCTTCTGGCAGCAAAAACATCCTTATTAATTCATATAGCAAAAGAAATCTGGTTTTGTTCCCTTCTGCTGTCACCCCTTCCAAAGGCATCTCTAAGCGCAGATTCTAGGTTCCCTTCAAACTATCAATCCCAGCAGGAAGTAGTAAAGAACACTGAAAAGTTTTTCTGCTTCCCAGGACACAGCTTCTACACTCCAGACATTAGGTAGAGTCTAATGTAGACTCTGCAGTAACCAATCAATTGATTTCTACAGGCACTATGTAGGCACTGAAGCTGCCTTTTTCAGAGGTGGCCCACCTGAGTAGACGAGAACCCTCCAAGTGCATTTCTCTGCTGTGAAAGCCATTTAACTACTGGGAGCGCAGAGGCCACATCTCCTAGGAGCGTGTATGTCAAAAGAGCATAAGATGTCATTTCCACTTCTGCAGAAACAACTGAAAGACAGGAGGGGGGAAAAGTGTCTGTGTAGGGGAATCAGACTACCAACTAGACCTGAGAATCTGGGCAGGTCTAGAGATACTTCTTTGAATATTCATTAACTGAAAAAAAATGTTAGACACAGAGAAAAATGCAGACACAGAGAAAAATGAAGTTAAAAATTGTGTGCACCCAATATGCATCATCTTTCAAAATTATTCCTGCTTCCAACACAAGCTTGTATCTTCACACAACAAATAGCCTTCTTTCTGCTTGACTTTATCCTATACGTAATTTCTTTCCCACTCCAATTCTACTCTCTGCTGCCATTACTGTATTCCTGTCCTATAGATTTTCATATCAAATCCAATTAGCTCCTTCCTGAACATTTGTGCACTTACATCTGACTAGAAGGCACAACGGTTTTAAGTGACCTTAAAATTATAGCATTATTTATTATTATTACGGCTCTGATAAGTAAAGTCTAGGCAAACACTGCTGAACTACTAGTGACTATCAATAGAAGCTGGGTACATAATTCCTAGGTCCACTAGGAAATCCAAGGCCAAACAGCTGTTACCAAAAAATTAAGTATATCTGACTTCCCTCAGTTCTCCATTTCAAATGATTCCTCTCTGATGGGATCCCATATGGCTCACACTCCTCTATATTCTTCAGCGTCTTTACAAAACTGGAGTGAGAAATGGCGAGACAGCTGGGGCTGACAAGCCAGTCCTGCCTGGACCACACCTAGCTCTGTCTCTCATCTAGATTTACCAGCTCTTTCAACATCAACCCACCTGCCTCCTCTCAGCTCTTGTTTCTGGGTGGCCCTTCATCTGGACCCCACCCTGACTGCCTACCATTTTTGGAATGCTGTAATAAAATAAACTTTCTCTGGGGACCAAAATCTTGTATCCCTCCCAAAATGCTAACAAGTTGGAAAAAGTGAGAGAAACTTTAAAGTGTATTGTATAAACAATGCACTAGAATGCATGCAGTCACTGGCCTGCTGTTGCAGCCCATTCCTTTATCTCCGTCTTTGCAATACCGGTACCTGATTGAGAGAGACCATCGTTAAATCCCATGAAGGTATCTTCATCAGTAACCAGAGTTCCCGTCAAGCTCCAGTGTGTAAAGCCATCTAAAACAACAGGACAATAGAATATGTATGATACTACTGCAGGCCTGTAGCTCAGCCTCTGTGTATGGAGAGAATCAAATTTTACAACTGTATTAACTCTAGGAACAGAGTCATGCCCTGAGCTGCACTGTCTCTCCATTTAGACCAGTATCCTCTAGGCAGGGGATGCAGACTCCTGCTCACTTTATGATTACAAAGATGTGACAAGTGAGGTAATTCCTGGATTTTGGATTAAAAGACACTAGCAGGGTATCTGACTTGTGTTACTAAGCAAACTCTGTCATATTGACAGGGAAGTCACTGTAAAGGCTCTGATGCACTCGTATTTCTTCAGCATGAGCTGCATCCACAGAACCAAGGTACTCAGCCTTCTCTCAGAATCAGGAAAACTGCTGCCCTACAAGGTCGAATTCTGTTATGAGGAAGCCCTCATCTCACAGGTGCTATCCTCTTCAGTAACTCAAACGCATCACTCAAGCTGCAAAGGCCATTTGCTCGTTCCTGTAAGAGCGTGGCCAGTTTAGGGACTTGCCAGATTGGCCCCAGGTGCACAGTACCTTGTGTAATAGCCATGCTGTTCATTTTCCGCAGTGTCACAGCAGCAGAGGGACTGTGCAGCAGTGTCAGGGCATATGCAATCAAGGCGGTAGTGTAGGGATCCTCTGCCGAATATAAGTTGGACTCTAAGAAGTGTTTTGCTTTGTCAACAGCTGTTCTTTCTTCCTATATTTAAGGGAAAGAGCCCAGACATATTACTAGCCTCTGTATCTCAAGAGTTAGAATCACTATACTTCTCATGATTTTGTGTCCATTGAGAAAACTAGGAAACAATTTTGCTCTGTGTAGAACAAAACCAACTCTTCCCTTTCCCTAAGAAAGGGCACACATCAAGAATTTAGAAACAGGAATCACTAGCATAGCAGGAATCACTTAGACTAATGCTGAGACACATTTTGTCCCCCTAGAGCTGAAGAAGTTTCATGCCCCTGCAAGGCAGCAGATGAACAGAGCAGAAGGGAGCTCTGCATGTTTGATTGTGTCCCTGACACTCTAGAGCGTCTAGCAGACGCCAGAGGATAATAAAGGCCAAGGTTCCCAGGGGTCCCTGCAGCCAACAAACATGTTTTATTAACTCCCTCGATGACCTCACCATGCAGGAACGTGGTTCTGATAATTTATAGAAACAATTTAATTGGACTTGATGTAATTTGGTTTCCTTTGATTTCCCTGTGGCACTAACCTTCCCCTTCCTCATTTCCTAGCTAAGATCATTAGTAACACTTGCAAATCTCCTCTAGAAAAACCATTAGATCCACATAAACTGCACTTCCAGCAAATAAAAACTCTAGGGTTGTCTTGACTCACAGCAGTGCAGAGAAAGCATCACATTGCTTCTGAGAGAGACATGCTGCTGACAGGGAGGCAGCAAGTTCCTCTGCTATCACTTGAGGAACTGTTTTTTAACAAGGTTGAATGCCCTCTACTCCCACAGGGACCGGGGAGGGGGGGAGGTCTGCATGCAGTGGCAGCCCAGTCTCACTCTGTGAGCTCTGCAGGGAGGCCATCAAAAGTGCTAAGCTTATCAAAGGATTTCTGAGTAGATACTGCTGTTTGCACTGGCTGTTTCAAAGTCCCCATAAACTTACTGGGTTTTGCCTGAATGGGCTGTCCTTTTTTTCCTGAATACAAATCACCAAGACCTGCTGTACAACCCACTTCACCTCCTGTTTTCATCTTCCAATTCTTCCTGTGCAGACCTACTCACCCATTACTGCTCTTTTCTCTGGCTGTTGAAGAACAAACGGAGAACTGTATTCATGGACTAGTCAATGCATCTCCAAGTGGAGGTTTTCCTAACCATGGTTAGTGGGAATGTTCAACTATGGTGTTATCTGAGATTCTTCATTCTACTGAATTTGCAACTGGGCAAAAATGCAGAGGAAATTAACATTGCCTTCTCCCTGGGCTTTAGAAAGGAACCTCTAAAAAGCCAGTTGTACTGGAAAAGATCTTTATCTGCTTCAAAAATTATGCAGTGCAATTGCACACTCCTATGTAACTATTTTTTTCCCTGAGTATTCCTGCTCTCTCTCACTACAGAAAAGGCCAATTTTTTTGTCCAGAGTCTCTAGTCCAGCACATCACAGGAGTATGGCTCTCCAAAGACACTGTAATCTAATAACAGTAGCAGTTTGGCCACTGTAGCAAAGGCAAGACTGCAAAAGTTTTCTGGATCCCTCTTAAGTATTCATGTGGTTGTAGCCTATGCTGTCCCAGTTAAACTATCAGCACTAAGCTAGCTAGTTAAAATTATGTTGAATATATCTAGGCAAGCAACCTTTATCTGCATGGGCTGCAATTACACCTTGAAGTTACAAGACAGAAACAACTTCATTCACAGTCCGGGCGGGGGGCAGGCAGGAACTGTAGGGAAGAGTTTTGCTCCTGTAGAATAAACTCTGAGCTGACAGTTGGAGGACAGAGGAATCACCTTGAACAACTTCAGAAAAGATTCCTTATTCTGGAAGTGTCACAAGGCTTTGAAACAGCCACAGTGACCCAGGTGCTACCATTCTAATGAGCACAGAGCCTCTGAAAGTGAACAGTAGTAAAATTAAGTTTAAAGAAAAAAAAAAAAGAATTTTTAGAACTTGTAGAATGCACGATCTATTTTAACAAGGTTTCTGTTACCTCAGAAGTTATGCCCGTTTCCAAAAGAGCTGCAACCACATAAGCTGTCAGGGAGATCTTACCATGGATTCCACCCTGGAGGGCAACAAACATAAAACCACTAGATGAAAACTGGAGAACAGGGCACTGGATAAAAAGACTGTTGAAGCAAAGCAAGGAATACGTTGCAACCACAGTAGAAGCTGTGGCACTGCAGTGCTTCTTTTCCTTTGCACACAAGGGGTATGAAATGTAGAAACCCAGTCCTTCACCGTAGCTTCCTTCCCTGGTAATGGTTTGAGAACATACTCAGTGCGCATGTCTCCATACTCTGAGGCATGACTGAAGTGCTTTGAAAGACTTGACTTCTTGCTTTCTATTCTCATGGGACAGCACACAGATATGCTCTGATACACTGTTTTACCGAAATTCTCCTGTTAGTTTCTTTCCTATATTATCCTAGCCTCTCAAACACAATATTCATATTGGCTTTAAGGAAACGACATCATTTCCTACTTTGCTAAAATCTTTAAAAATGCATCCGTCGCACAGATTCAGGTCTGTATAGTTTTTACCTGAATGTCCTTATTTAGTATCCTGCCCATAGCTGGAAAAGAACCATCTTCTTTCTGATGCTGGATGATCCAGTCTTTTGCAGCTGTTAGTTCTTTTGGGTCAATGAAAATAAACCCACGAGACTGTGCAAAGGACTTGAGGACAAAAGCTGTTAGCCTAAAAATACAAATTTATCAGCTTTATTGAGAAAACAAATTCAGAATAACACATCATCAAGGGAAAACATTTTTAGAAAGCACGAATTTTAAAAATCTTCTGGGGGAAACACTAAATACTTTTCAAAAAAATTGAATGGTACATAAAGTCACTGAAACACTGTTCAATCTTCTGGATAAGAGCAGAATTAAGGGGCAGTAAATTAAATTGAAATTTATAACCAAGAGAGGTATTTGTCTTAGTTATGACACATTCTGAAATTCAATTCCCTTTTATAGGTGGCCAGCTGCTGCCCAGCTTAAAGCTTTTAAATTAAGAGCCAATATGCTTATAAATATGGAGATATTTGTAAAGAAGAGAGAGAAGTAAATTTTCAGATTTCATTACTCTCATATACTATACACAAAAAAAAGAAATCCAGACCCACTGCTAAAGTCTGAGACTGTATTAGACTTTATACAGAATTAAGACTTAAGAAAGCAACAGAAGTGTTTTTGGAATTCTAAACCTCTGACATGCAACAAGTGTGAACTCTGGCCAGCTTTGGGAGACTGAATCATTCATTTTACAAGCCCCTGAGGAATGGGAGGGTAGGAGGCATGCTGCCTGGCAGGGGATTTTTCAAGTGTTAAGTAATTCTGTGTCACCATATTTTACATCTAGGGACTGGGAGATGCCAGATCTGAGATAAAAGTTTACTGCCTTAAAAAAAAAAAAGAGGCAGCATCATAGAAGTGGTACTTTCCCTCAGATGAGTTCATGAAGAAAATCATTCTAAAGGAAAATACAGAGCAGATGGAGAAGCCAAATGACAGCATAAGCAAACGAATGAAGACAAGAATCTACTAGGTCTGAGACACTACAGTCAACTACCACACTAATGTGATGTAACATGCAACTGTAAAGGCTGTGGTATCTTAAGGAGGATAATAGTGAGATGAGCTGATCTCTCAATTCCTTAATTTCTGCTTCTCAAACTGTTTTACTCCGAAAGGTCCTGCACTTCAGATTCTCAGGGCATAAATCCATACCATTCCATTTCATCCATGAGGGGATATAAGGCATTTGGGAGAAATACTTCTCACACCCTGACAGGACAAGTCTCTGACATATCTAGAGACAGCATGCTTCTCAGTAGACGTGCAGGTGAAGTTCCGCTCTCTAGTGGAAGTAAGTGCTTTAAGTGTCCCATACATTGCTACTGCAATTCCAGTAGACCAAGTATGCCCTATACTATAGCTTCTGTGCCTAAAGCCTGGGCATGTTAGTAGAAGTGACTATCTCAACTGTCCTCGAGTCTGGAAACAACTATTATACACCTGTTAGCACAGTACAGAACACTCAGCGGCATTGAAACAGTAGGCCTAAAATCACTGAGGATTATTTCTATTCTCCACTGTGCACGATACCATGATATAGCCTGGAAAATTACTCTTTTTTCCCTGCCCATTGTGTATTTTTCCCATTTAGCAAACACTGAATTTTCTAACTTTGTTTTAAATAGCAACTCACCACATGCTCCCTGAGGAATCCCTCTCGCCAAAAGCGCTGTATGAACCATCTTGTCTCTTGTAGGTCAGCTGGCGCTGGTAGCCTGGAAGTCACAAAAGAATTGTGAGAGTCCAAAATCCTCACACAGAGAAAAACAAGTATTTAAAGTGAATGAAGACTCAGAACATCTGGCACTAGCGTAAGGGATTCTGCTGCCCGAGGCAACCTCTTATTTTGCTGTGTGCGATACAGCCAGCTCTGCGTACATATGCTAGAGCTTATTCAGAAATCCTTTCAGGCTAGCATCTGTAAGTCTACATATACCTGCCGAAGACAAATGAAAGAAACATTATTTCTCCAGCTGTTAGCCTCTTACTGAGCAGCACATCTATCCAAAAAACGATTAGAAAGTTAAGTTCCTGAAACAGTCTATATTAAACATCAACTCCTGCATTTTGGCCACTAGAAATGTTTAAAATTTGACAGCCCTCAGCAAGGTGCAATACTAAAAAAAAAAAAAAATTTTTTTACTTAAGCATTCAGCCATCTACTTCTATTTACTGAAAGTACTGTGCAGCTGAGGAGCTATTTTCTTGAATGATATCACAGGATTCAGATTTTTCTCCAAAGCTACTGCCTAGGAGAACTTAATGTAATATGACAATAACAGCTGACTGTTTAGTGACAAAATCCCAAAGGAGGGGAAGACGTAACAACTCTCATTTAACAGAGAAAGATATTGGCAAAAATCACGCTGTCTTCTTGTGCCCTTACTTATTTAGGAGCCCTTAGCATATACACATATACCTTGTCAGTCGTATCTTCCTTCAACTACTTCTTAGATGTGATGGATAATGTGTGATCTTAATGTATGCGAACACTTCCTAGACACTGGCTCTGGCTTACATAAGGCCTGTTTTAGATAACAGTAATTAAGTTGAAGAACTCCCTACCTGAATGTCTTCTGAGACTGAAAACAGAGATAGTCAGAATGCTGTTTCTATCAGGAGAACAATTTGCTTCTCAAACCTTACAATTGCAAACCGCATATGCTAACAAAGCAGGCCAAGTCTCTGTATTGAGGAATACCCAGTACACATTTTGATAAATCTCTTAAAAGCCTCTCGGAATCAAACCTGTTAGAATAGACATTTCTTGCACGGAGATATGTCAAACACGTGCAAGAGGCTTTGGGTCAGAGAGACATTTAGTGCCTGATTAATCCTCTGACCCATAAATAGACTTTTTAATTCCACACTGCATGACATTTTTATGGGAATGAATTACTTTTTCATTTCCAGAGACCAGGTTTCTTTGTTGACCTCTCTAGATACAGGCAGCTCCACAATCTCTGAGTAATGGCTGCCCATGACTGCTACACTTTCTCCTGTTGCTCTATAGCCTTTCGATGCTCATAGGGAACGCAGGTAGAATGGTCTGAGAAGCGAGCAAAGTGAGAAACAAAACCCTATAGATTAACAATGTTCCTGCAGTAAAAAAGTCTTTTACTGGGGATTGTGGGATATATACAAACACGTGACAGAAAGCTCAAGCAATGGTATTCTTCTTTTCAAACAAGAGCCATTGCATTAAATTAGCCTGCTTTTTTCTACACAAGCCTCTGACACAATTTACTACTGAATCAGGGCTATTCATCCTTCAGCTGTTCCTAAACATTCACTTGCAGCATGTTAGATGGGGAAATAGGTATTAGTCATATTTTATACTAGTCTTACAGTTCTCTCTGTTCCGTTACTCTAATGTTCGTTTTGGGCTGACTGATTCTGCATTGTTCTTATTCTTTGCTTGCTAGTTTCATCATGCCACAGGCTTTATGTCTGGAAAGTTTCACCTTTCTAGTTGTCACCTGTTCACCTACTTAGAACTGCATTATGGGAAAGCAGAAAAATTACTGACCAGCTCAGCTCAAGCCACTTCTAAAGATTAGGAAAATGTGGGAATTGTTGGGTATCAGCACGTTCTATGGCTAAGTGATGAAATAAAGTTTTCTGGTTTGGTAAGTCACAAAAGCCTTCTAGATTGAACGAACAGACTTTTCCATCTGAACCTTATACTTGGCAGGGCTCCAACAAACACAGAAAGATTTAAAACTCTTGAGGATTTCTTCTTTAAGGGTTAATGAACAGGCAGAGTTTGGAGTCAAAATCCTGGAAGGTTTGCAGATTCATAAAAAGAAACAAAACCAAATGATACTGAAAAACTAACCTGAACTATTAGAAAACTCCCTTTTTCTCAGTGCTATCAGCAAGCACAGCAAATTACAAGTGAAACAATTGTGGTCAGGCAAAGGAAGCAGCACTGGGCTTTTGCTGCTGAATACAAGGAATATATTACATTTTATATTTACATTTTGAGAGGAGAACCACCTAACCCTGTCACCTCTGATATCATGACATGACTATTGTCTGACTCACATACAAGACAGCTATGTCCCTCTGGGTTATTCTTGTTTTCATTAATGATTGCCGAATTCTTACTTGTCCTGAGAATTGCATTTAATTATAAACTATTTTGTGCATGACTCTTCCCAACTGAATGTTAAGAAAAACAGTGCATAAAAAGACAGATCGCTTTGAGCTGTTCAGAGAGATAGGACAAGGCACTGAAAGGTCAGGGAAAAAAAGCAGCTTTCTTTATATGGCTCTTGGATAACTACTTTGGATACTAACTTTTGATTCTGCATATACTGTTCCTGAGAAGATACTGATAAACTGGAGAAAGTTCAGAGAAGAGTAATGTGAACAATTCAAGGAATGGAAAGACAACTTAGGAATACAGATAAAATAACTAAACACACAGATCTTGACTAAATTTAATTTTACGTGGCTTTCTGAAATTTGTAAACACAGAGAAATAAGCTACTTAAGAGAGCAATAAATCAATAACTATGTAAAATAGGAACTGTTAAAGGGAAACGTAGGCTACACATCAAGAGAAAACATCTTGCCATCAAAATCTGTTAACCTGTGAGATGATGAATCCTTATCACTTGGGATCCTCTTGATTAGAAAGGATAATACTAGTAAAACTCTTCTAACTTACAAGCCTTTTCTCCTTCTACAAACTGTATGTTCTGTGAGATACCTTGAACAAGATAATCGGTAGCTTCACTCTCCACCTCATGGCTGAGTTGCTTGGTTTTCTGCAGATATTTCAGGACAAAAACATTGGGAGCAAAATGGATCATGTTCTGTTCTCCACATCCAAAGGGTAATCGCAAAAGATTGTCCAAGTTGTTTAGCGTAGGACCCATCACATCTCCTGTTCGAAAAAGGAGGTGATATGCTCAGTATCAAGGAATTCTGCTTTACCTCTTTTTGATGTCTTATGATTAAAACCCACCTGACTAAACTAGTTTCTATTAGCTACACAAAGTCAGCTTAAATAAACTGTAGCAGAATATTGGAAGTCCTTCAAATTTTCAGTCTTAGCCCTTCAAGTTCTTGCTGGAATAAAGAAGAAATTTCACATTTCAGACTTTGATCATCTGTGAGTATTCAGTTTAGACTACCAGTTTAGGAGGCAGTTAGTACAATCTGTGATTACGATTATGAGATGCATACTATGAATTCTATGAAATGCTGCCTCTTAACAGACAGGGCCTCTGAAGATGTCTCAGATGGTATCAACTTTAAGTCACTATCAACTCAGATGGGGTTCGAACAAGTGACTGAGACAAAAAATTCTCTGTCCCCAAATTAAGTGGTATGTGCCTTTGTAACTGCCTATGACTACTTTATCTGGTCCATATTACTGAAATACTGGTCAGAAGCAAACAACAGCTGGAAGTATCTCCTCACACTTGATAACTAATACCTATTGATACCTCCTCATAATTGATACCTATTATTGAAGCCGTAGCTCTTTCTGATCCTGGAATTATGTTGTGGGGAACTCCAAGAGTAAACGCTTCATTGTGATTTTCATCAGTCTCTTCTTTTCTCCAAATTTTAAACTCTCCCATTGACCCCCAGCCTGTGGAAAAGCCAATGTACTTCACCTCAAGCTGTTTGGGGACTGTCCACTCCACAATAATAGATTCATTTAGCACCCGAGTACCATGGCCAACCTGAAAGGAACAAAGAAAACCCATGCAGTTCCAAGAACCCATGCATGTGAAATCAGCCTGCCATGCGCCCTTGGACCCAGTAACCTATGTCTGCACCACACATCTAAGAGAACATTATATATCAACAGACCCCTTTCTCTTTCCCACCCTCAAAACCACCTAAGCAAATTTAATGAGATAACTCCAGAATATGTGCCACAGGCCTGGCCTCCCACGCCTTCAATGTATCTAGCACTAAAAACTTTGAAGGCTGAGGTGCTGAGTGTATTAATATGACAAGCAAAGAGGTGTTCTGATAAAAACAGCCTGATCAAGATTTAATATAGAATAGCAACAGGAATGAAGCTTTCTCCTTCTACAACATGCCTAGTGAAAATCTGCCTTATGTGTGCTCCAGCTCTAGTTAAGAAAGCAAGAGGCTTCCAGACTGTTACATAGCTACATTCACTACCTGGATAATTCCATTTTTCCAGCTGATCCAGAAGCTGCGGAATTCATCCCAGGAGAGGATACCAGCTGTGTCCATGCTGACCACTGGCTCACCCATTTTGCTGGTGGAAATCCATGTTTTAGTATTTTGATGTCCACCAATAACAATCTCAGTCATCTCTGCCATGTCATATGGACCAGAGGACAAGGCCAGGTGAGCGTCATTGTGTGCTTTCACAGCAATGTCAAAGTGTGTCATCTGGGCAGGTTTCTGCATGTATTGGTACTCATATTTGTTAGGCGTAGAAATGTGAATTTTCTCTAGTCAGAAAAATAATGGAATGTTGAAAGAATTAGAACTCACATATTTAAAAGATAACCAATAGCTAACTGCTAAAATTTAAACAGATGGTCCTTTCTTCTTCTTAAATACATATTCTTTTTTTCCAGTTTCTCTTAATCAAACTATAGAAATATATGGAGATGTTTCTTCCTATCTTCTACTTACACCCTCTTCAATATAGAAGATACTTCAGTTCAATATCACTCAGTCAGATTTCTTGTGAAGTCTGTATATGATTTTTCAGTTCAAATTTAATGGTCAAAAGCATCTCTGTTTAGCTTAGTGGAGCCAAGTTTGAGCTATCCAAATCTCAGGCAGAAAGGACATACTGATTCCAGAACTGAATTTTAAAACATCAACTAAAAATATAGTACAGCCACAGTTACTGTCCACAGTGCTGAATACTTAAACTGTTTCATAAAGTAAAGGAATTTAATTGCCATTTCCAGAAATCACTTGGGCAGTTAGACCAAATTCATAATTAGCCAACCAGGTAAGAAAGACCCTTTATTCAAAAGTTCCTTCTACACACCATAACTCATCAATCACAGACAGGATAAAAAGTTTACTCATTTTTCTACCGAACAGATGGAAACAAAGAGGGTTTTTTCCCCCCATGGGATAAAGCCACGTGTTTCTATTTATAACTAAATCAAACAAACTTAGTATTATCTCATTCAAATCATGAACTTACCATTTGGGCAGAAAAATACACTGTAGGTGTATTCTCTCGACAGTCCCTCTGGCTATATGAAGACAGAAATTCATATGTAAAAATACAGTGGATTAGTTATGACAGCTATTCAATTTCACTTAAAAAATACATAAATAAAATTCTGCTGCAGTACAGTGTTTCAAGTCCTTTATAGAAAAGGGATTATACTGTATTCTGTTAGCTAGAGATACAATGACCATTACCAAAAAAAACAAAACAAAACAAACAAACAAAAAAAATCCCCACGCTCACATCATATAACACAAAAATTGATTATTTGCCATCATGTAAACATACCATGAATCAAAGATCATTATAATCCTATTCAGGTTTGATTCACTACCAAAGAACTTTCATGATTTGCCCATGCATATATCACATTTTTTCTGAATTATAACAAAATCATATTTTCTTACCTCAATAATAACACTACTGCGAACATAATCGACCCCAACTGGGGTCCTTTTATCCATATAATTGTCCTCTGAGTGCTTGCTGTTCTTTAGGGTCTGCATCCCATCCTGACAGCAATTAGTTCCACCATAAGCAAAAGCTTTTGCTAAGAAACAGAAAAGAAGAGAAGCAGCAGAGATTTCAACATAGGAAGATCTTCAGGAGTTCAAAGCACTGATCTAAACTAAATAGATGCAACTGATAAACAACACATTAAGTGTTTTGTAACTAGAGCTTTGCTATATTATCTTTATTCCATAAGTATTCAGACAGTCAGAGGACGACAGAGAAACTCTTTGCTAATATCCAGTGTTACACAAATTTTACTGCCTATAATTATTTGCCTGAAGAGATCTAAAGAATTTGTTGTTATTTTTTACTTAAAAATTTCGACTGATCTCTTCAGGTAGGTGTAACAGGTCCAAATCATACATGACAACATATTGCACAACAGGAATACTGAAGACAACGAAATCTCCTGAAGTTTGTTCATACAAACTCCTCCGTGCATTCTAGTTAAAGAATCCATTTGTAAGAAATAAATAGGTTTGAAAGCTAAGTTGGCAGCAAGTACAGTGAATGATTCCATTTTAGGGTACTGGGGAGGTGAGAATTTTCTTCTGAAAAGGAATAAAAAGAAATGCTTGTGAAATTCCTTCAAGCAGGAAGGTATTTTTATTTCTATACTACCAGTGATGTTGCTCAGTCCAAGCTCATTGAAGGACAAAACAACAGAGGTGGGTTTAGCTTCCCCCGGGGCAACACACTTCTTTCTTGTCAGATGGTGTTTCCCAGGATGCCCAACAAACTTTATGCCTTTTGGAACAGAAATCTTCACGTGAACCTGTGAAAATTTTTGAATGCCATTTACTGCAAGTTTCATCTGCAAAAATGACAGATATAAGTAAAAGATCTTAAAAATAAAATCACAAAATAATGCTTAATAAAACCATTGTATGCACGGATTATTAATTCTTCAAACCTTCCAATAATATATTTAACCGACAGGACTACTTTCAGCTCAATAATTCTAGAAGTTCAGAATGATACTAGCTAGACAGTTAGTGCATTTGAGAAAAAATTCACCTATGGAGAAAGCATGTCTTGAAAAAAATATGTTCTTTCAAAATAAACTACTGAGAGAGGCTTTCTAATTAAGAGGCAAATTCTTCTTTGTGGTTCAGTGAGAGTTTTCTAATTATCTTCACCACATTTTTCAGTATTTGGATTTCTGAAGTTTCAAGACACTTCAGATCATTATAGTTGTTTCAAACTAAAAGTTAATAAAGCAATGACTTTTATTAGTATTGCAAAGAAGTATTTTTATCTTGTTCAAAGTTTGTATCTGAGCTTATCACTGTTATCCCTATTCCTTATCTACTGCAACTTGTAGATCATTTAAGAAATTTTCTTTCATGATGAAACATAATTCAGTAACTTAGCAACAGAAATAAAGGGGCTGTTACCTCTACACAGACAGCTAAGTAGTTGTAGACAGTCAATGGGATTTTGGTCTGTTCTCCCCGGATGACATGGTACGGCAAGGTGAAATCAATGAAGAAAGGTTTAAATGTCTTCAGTTCTGTTTGACTGGCAATGCCCAACCCCTTCTCTTCAGAGAGACCCACAGCTTCAGTTATCCACGTAGTGATCGAGTCTGGCACTTCCACACGCAGCTGTGCTTCTCCGGATATATTACTACCAAAGAGAATAAGGAATAACGTGGGGTGGTCGGATTAATGAAATGCCTTTGAATGAAGCCAAAACACAGAGCCAAACAAATTGGGGAATTCCCTCCAAATCCAAATTTATAACACAGTATCATCTATGATGCAGGAACATTAGTGTCTGCTTTGAACATCAGATTATAAAAAGGCTCAATGTTTTCTTCCTAAGTAACAGTTTGAGACCTGTGCAGGACTCCTGGCTTGCATAACTGTAATGACCAGAACAGCAAGTAGTTGCTACTGCAGAATACCAGTCCTTGCTAGATTAAAAGCTTTACAGGGATTTGCACCCTAGCTATAGGGTCACTTTTCTTAGAGGCAAATGTCTATGCTAAGTGAAAAAAGAGAAAGACTTCTAGATTGAAGTCCTAGATAAAAACAGTTAAGCAATAGTTTATTCAACAGCTAGTGAAATAAAAGCAATCTTTGTTGGAACCTATTGTCCTTGTTATATTCATTGCCACATTACAGACTGTGCTCGAACACCAGGGCGAATGAGAAATTTTCCAGCTATCACGTTCAGCAACTGCTTGTCCAGGGGGGCATATTTTGATTCAGAAACATTATTTGGTTGATTTTTGGTATGTCTGGCTCATAGAAAATTTCCCCAACAATCATTTTTCCCCCAGTAAGGATTGTAACTAAATATTAAAAAACATTTTTTTATTTGGGGTATTTAGCTTTGCTGTGCATACTGCAACAGGATACCACAAACCTGGTATCTTTTTCCATGTTTTATAATAATATAAATTCAATTCTGTTCTACAGCCTTTGCTATTTGCCTCCTGCAAAGAAGCTTTGGCCTCGCCTGGAACAGAAAACATTTCCTCTACAGCAAGAACAAAAGCTATTTCATGGCTCAACTGGCAGGATGATTGGTGCAGTTATGAGTACACCCTAAGGCTGTTTTCTCTCAAGTTCTTATTTATTCCTCAGAGCTTGATACACATGCTGCTAACTCCATAATCTTTTGAGAGCAACGCGCATCTTAGCTGGCGTGGAAGATGAGAAAGTGGGATCTTAAGAGTAAGCTCTGTGTGTCTACAGCATAACATGCCTTTCAATGCTGCAATACCTGCTGATTCATATCCAGAACAAAACGAGGAACAGTTTTCAGTGCTTTTCAACTCTGAAGGCTATCTAAGTTTTAGGATTCCAATGAAGTACCTTTACTTGCACCATCTAAATCAACTCTTTGAGTAATTTTCAATGAGCTTAAGCCAATATAACTGCTAATAAAATAGGCAGCATACCATGTACAGGTCTCCATATTGATATTACAATAGGAAAAGATTAAAACAAGTAGTTTGATAAAACCTAGAGCTCGCTATGCCTTCGAAAAGGTACGCTAGGTTCAGCCAGGTTCAGTCCAAGCAGTCTGTCCAAAGAAGATAGCTCCCCAGCTCAGGTTACAGAGTGGAAAGCCTGGGAAACAACTTGATGCAGTCAAGCCACATGCATTTTAACTTCTCATAAGCACATGAATTTCTTAATACTTAGGTCTTCATCCTAACTGGAGTTAGCTAGCTGGTACCTGCAACACAAGCTTCAGCCCCAAACAGTAAAGGGGAAGGGTGTCCCAGCCCCAGAACTGGCTGCATTCCAGTCTGTTTAACTGGACAATTTGTTGCAGCTGATGTTCTTTCCACTGGGATTTCAGCCCATAACCAACATTAACATTATTTTCACACATGAGGGCACTTACTCTTCTGGGCGGGGGGCCAAAGTACACATACATTTCCAGCCATTAGACCCTCCAGCCAGGCTCTAGGAATTTTTAGAATTGGTTTGGGAAGTTGACATTAGGCTTTTGTTTCTTTTTTCAGGATTGTATATTGTAATTATAAATGGTAGAAGAAAAAAAAATTCTTCCTGTTCAAGAGAGTGGAAATCAAGCAATGCTCAGCTCAGTTATTTATAGTGAAATGAAGTGGAGAAAATGCAATCTGCAACTTTTTATTCCACTCTCCCCCACTTATAATTAACTGCCCTAGCTTGCTGAGGCCCAAACAGGCACTTCTGAAATTCTTTGTGTATTTCTACAAAGCATATTTCATGCTCAATTGAACAGATTTGAATACACTTACTGCAAATTCCTGTCAAATTTAATTTATAATCATTTACTGAGAGTAAAGTTTACTTGTAAACCTGGAAAAGCCTGTAATAATTACTTCAAATATTTTTATCCTAGATGTGCTGTTTCTGGGAGAGATTAGTTATTTGTTTACTCATTTTGTAGTTCCGGTTGTACCAGGTGCAGGCTGTGATTTACTGGGCAGTAAATTAAGATTTGGAGGAGATGCATCTTGCATCAGATGAAAGGGAAAGGAAGGGCTCTGTGCAATTCAAAAAGCAATCAATATAGAATACTCACTAGGGCATGGCTAGGTTATACCAGCATTTACTGCCTCTATCTCCTCACATACCTTGTTCTGGGATAATTTTACGCTACAGCATAAACAATCTATGCTAGAATATGGGCCGAGAAGACGAAAGATGGTAACAACTGCTGAAGCTGGCATTTCTGGACTATCCCAGGGCCCAAACACAACTCCAGACCAGACTCATCCCCCGTTGCAAATGGAAAGTGGCACCCCTGTGGAGCTGGTGTTCTCACCTGACTGTGAACTCCAGCAAGATTTCCCATTCCCCTTTGCTTTCCTAAGTATGTGGTACATATAATTCTGGCCCGTATGAAGATTCTAGTGTACGGCTAGAAGTGAAGTCTCACTTTATATCCTACAGTCCCTTCTTACTGCAAGAACAGTCTGACTTGCATTTATTGTGAGGCAAACTTATGCAACAGGCAGTTACTCCAGTGTAGCTGATCACTGCAGACCTATATCCTCACTTGCTTTCCAATAACTCATCAATATGTCCTTACCCTAAGTGAGTAAAACCTAGAAACTCACTTGTGTTAAACCTAATTCCTTGTTCCTTTTCCTCCTTGAAGAAACTCCTCTGCTTGTGACACCATGGTGAACTACACATGGACTGCAAGGTAGTCAAGACTGATAGTTATAACTCGAAGCAAGAGAATAAACTTCGAGACTAGAAGAAGCATCATAAAGAAAGATCCTTGCTTAGAGCAGTAATGAAGAAAAGCTACATAAAAATCAGAGGATGCCAGTGCAGCTCCTAGTTGGTTTTAAAGAGCTTTGCTTTCTGCAGCTGAAGAAGATACAACACACTGGATATAATTAAGGGAATTCCCTGTAGATACCTGACATTGAGGCAGTGCCAAATCCACGTTTCGGGAAAGAAGGTTCTTTTTTTCTTCTCTGCTCTGCTAGAAGAAGAAATAAATCCTTGGCAAAGAATTCTTTTAATAAGATAGTTAGTTATAACGATAACTGATAAATCAATGTTATCACTTGAATGCAGCTCAAATAACCAACTAAAGCTCTAGCTAGCACAGAATTATAAAAAAGTGAATATGTGTATCATTCATAATACAAACAACACAATCTTTCCAAATGATCCCATTCTTCACACACACAAACAGTCTGGAGACATAAATAAGACAGTCTAAGAAATAACAGTTTTCACCAAGTTCCAAATTCTTTCACCAAGCAAAAGCACAGAGGGAACACATACAGCCTGTGAATTCCCATGACATCATGACACGGCCATAGATTAAAAGTTACTACAATCACTACTTCATATCCCTCTCCCTCTCTTTTACTTGGAACTGTCTTGGTCTCTAATATTTTCGTAATTTGTTCCATATTTCTACCTGTGATACTTCACTATCTCTTTCTGAACAAATCTCCAAAACTTACTCTGCTAAGAGAGGCCACCAGTTGGTTCAGAACACAAAGGGTTCAGAACAACATAACCTTAGTTTGCAGCACTATCTGTAATACTTGCAACTTTTCCTTCGTGCAATCCCTTATTTTATTTATTTTGACCACCAGCTGAACAGTGAGCAACTCTGTGCAGAACAAGGGCTAGCTTGCAAATACTGAGAAGCAGCAACTAATTCACAGACAGTTAAGATATGCAGAGTTTCAAATGATCCTTCCAAAGAATATTACTTTGCATTTTTCTGGAATTAATTAAATTCAAGAAAGTACCACCAGCTATAACTTTTGTTAGGTCTATCAAGACAACTGAAGAGGGTTTCCCTCCTTCCCCCCGCCCAATCTTGACTAAACTAAGCAATTTTCTGGGGGCATGGGAGGTGATAAAACAGCTGAGATTATAGAAAAAAAAATCGCTAGTAGTATCGCAAGCAGTACACATTACAACAAAAACATTACCTCGGTGCAATTTTAGAATGCATTGTAGCCACTAATGTCCCAGTATGTGGCTGAAAAGCTGGGACAGCCTCATCTGTGTACATGCCTCCATTCTGCCTGTGGTTTAAGCTGACTATATCAGTCATTACAACCAAGCCAGTTTCCTAGACAATAAACATGAAGACCACAAAACAGAAACCAACACAGAAAAATTCAGCATATACCAATGAAGACTTTTCTGAATGGAATCCCCCCACTCCATCCCAACATCATAGGGTAAAGTTCAATTGAAACTTGGGGATTTTTTTAAAAAACTTTATGGAAAATAAAAATGACTGCTAATGTGAAAATACATAGACGCTTTATAGGCAGGAATTCTACGAGAAAGCTCGTTTGCTTGAAAAATGCATTTCACCAATATCTAGCATTACTGGCTATGCGTACAACTGTCAGAAAACTACAGGTGAAAAGTTATTACATGTTTCCCTTTGAATATTACACTGCAGCAAGCAGGCAGCTCTCATGCCAGACATCACCAGTTCTGCTCTACCAGGAATGCCAAGCAAAATGGAAACTGTCCACGCAGCTTTACAGAATTCACAAGAAAGCTGTCTGCTAGCTCTGTCCCCTAAACGTACTTATTCATAGGAGACAGCAGTTCCCAGGTACCAAAGGGAAAAATGGGCTTTGTTTTCTTTCACATACACACCCATTTTTACAAATCAGATATACAGCAAGGCATTCATACCAGCTATTTACTAAACCAGCATATAGACCTTTTCCCAAGAGTTTATAGCTCTCAATAAGAAAAAGAGCATCAGAGAGAAAGAAAAAAAAAAAACAACCCCCCCCACACACTAACAGACCAGGGAGAGGAGATTAAGTGGGGCTTCCTGTATCAGTGGGTATTAAGTGAGGATTTTGATTTTATGATTAAGAAATTGAGGAATTGGAGGAATATGTGGGAGACTATGGGGTTTAAGACAACTCAGTAGATCAGTTTAGCTAAATATGCAGAAAGTACAAAGAGAATGGATAGAAGATCTAGGGGAACTGAGAATCATTACTTCACATCAGCATGAATTAAGAATGGAAAGAACATAAAACATTAGCACTGCAACTCTGGCTTGCTAGGCCAGTCTGTCTTTAAGAGTGGCCAGTAACGGAAGCCTAGGGAAAGAATAAAAATCCTACGGTAAGTATAGCATGGCCTTTCATGTAGCATGTCCTCACAGTTTCAGGCAGTCAGCAGAGACAGTCATGGAAAAGAGATTATGTGCTGCAATGGTGTGGAAGGCAAAGAGGCAGGATGTCAGCAGAGCCTGAAAGGGTGGATGGTTTGTACTGTGCAACTGCTGGAAGGAAGGAAACATGCTAACATGCAGAACTTTTCAAATATATCAGATATACTTAATTTTAATAAAAAGGAATGCAAGAAGCTAATGGAAATATAGTAACACATCTTAAAACCTACAGAAGACTGATTAACTTAAAGGATTACATTGTTAGTATCTCGAGCAACAAAGAAATGGATTAGTGCATGGAGAACTAATTAACTTGTTTTAAATACTCAAGTTGAAAGTTAAAGCAAATACACAGCACAGATCAAAGGAAAAAAATTTTTTTAAATCTGGTCAAGTTCAACTATCTAAGGAAACCAAACTAGCATAACTATTTAAATATACAGCATTAAAGTAATAATTTGAACAAAAATACAAAGAAAACATAACCGATCTTACACACAGATGGCCACAGCAGCTGCCAGAACTGGGGCAGGGAAGAAGTTTACATGATTTTCAAAGGATAATCTAAAATGGAAAAGGCTACAAGGAAAGGCTCATGTTCCACCTTCCCTTCCCTTCCAAGTAACTGCAGAACAGACCTGTAAGGTCACACATAACAGCAGAAACCTTCTGGTCCCCTGTCTGACCCTCCAGAGCCCCAGCATGATTCCTTCAGCCAACTGGAAATCTGGCCCACTCCTCAAGATTGACCAAAGTCAAAGCACATTTCTCTCATATCTTTGATGAAACAAGAGTACTCTTTGTTCTTGGAAATTACTTTTCAGACTACCCCCCAGAGAAACAACCTCAAATGTGTAAAGGGAATAGCCTATGGAACTAAAAATTATCCTGCAAACATAAAAGTAACAAAGACACTCCACAGAGAAGTGGAGGTTGATTCTTCCTACTGTAAATGCGAAGCGAGCATCCTTGGTGATGTCCCAGTGCCAGGGGAAGACAGAAGATCGACGGCGTCTACGTGAGGACATGCCTGGCCACCAGAAATGCCCTTCTTCCTTGGGAGCTCCAAAAGCATCAGATACATCATACTCTGCAAGCTCTTGAAAAACCTACAGAGAAAGGGAAAAGACTGCTGTCCTTTCCAAGTATAAGGGTTTCTTACTAAAGGTAAAATGCAGATACTGGTATTAAGAGAGAAAGAGACATTAGCACCTTAAGCTTCCTTTTACCTGGCTGGCTGTCAGCTGAAAACCTGTCTTCAGCAAGTAGACACTCTTATCCACAGTGGCAATGCAGACACAGCTTGATTTGGCAGCTGTGACCTTGATGTTCACGACATCACCAGGTCTGGTCTCATTTGCTGAGAGCGCCACTGCAACCTAGGAATTTAACATAAAATCCCATCATCTCACCTCCTGGTCAGCAGATAAAACCATGAAAAATAACAAGATACCATCCCCTCCTCTCCGCTACCTGCATTGCCAATACCTGATTTTCAAAGGAGGACTTGACAGTGAACTGCAGGCTGTCTGTGACCCCTTCTCCATTTTCCCTGACGTAATACACCAGAAGACGGCCAAAGGGAGCCATGTTGTGAACTACTGAGAAATGGAGGAATGTCATGCAGACTTCAACCTCTGCTGCAGGATTGCTGGTAGGTGCTAAAAAATAAATTGGAAAATGCAGTGTTATTTATCAAAATCACTCTCTCTCTGCCTCCTCTAAGTGCTGCAAGGCACAGAATTCCTCATCCAGGACTTTCATCTTTCCCTTGTTCCTGCTGCACGAGTTTGTCTTGGGCTCAGCATCTCTTCCCCTCCCTTGAGTAGGCCCACTCAACTGGTCTACTAAGTTCCCCTGGCCCCATCACTTCCTTCCCTACCACTCAGCTGATCCCAAAGGCAATGCATGTTAAGAAAGACTATGCTTTCCCTCTTGGAGAAGTTTATATTTTTCTATATGATTTTGTATGCAATGGATATTACTATTTTGCTTGCACAAAATTATTCTATGCCCTTTAAAGAGCATCGAATTAAAAAAAAGAACATACTTTGAAAACTTTGCAGAAAGGTGGTTTTTTTCCCCCTGAAAATAAGGGAGAGGTAGCACATCTGATGCTAGCTACCTGTTCCTGGGGAATGCACGACATCAACATTCTTCTCAAGGGGACTGGTGGCTCTTTTGCTCCTCTGCTGGGTGATGTTACTGTGCTGCAGTCCTGAAAGGACAATATTGCCTCGCGATGCTACTTCATAATGCAGAGTGAAGTTGCAAGGACATGTGGACTTAACTGCAATCCAAGCCTCCTCTCCTACCTGTGCCCAGAGACAGAAAAGCAAGAGATCTGGTTTGTTATAATGCATACTTTCTATTTATAAAGCACAAATCTATTTGGGTCTGAGCCCACAAGAGGCTTGATGCCTCTCCTACGAAATTTATGCATTGAAGAGAATACTGTATTAGCACTGTTTTCGTGGATTTTCTTCACAGTAAGAAGGGGCCTGTGTGCAGCTCTTCACTTCCTGCAAGTCTAACAGGAGAATGGGATGGGGGGTTGTATGCATTAATGAAAACAATAAAGGAATCTCTGGAATCTTGAAAGTTAAGCCTTTTGGCACAGAGCAGCTGTCAGAATTGGTTGAATTTTAGACACCCCTTCAGTAGTCCAGCCCCAAAAGAGAAAGATATGGGTTGGGGGGTGGAAAGTGATGTGTGTCATGTCTGACATTTTTTGCTGTTTAATTGAGGTTATGCATCATGATTACTGTCACAAGGCAAACACTGATTCAAACAACTAACAAGGCCTGAAGTTATTGGGGACAGGGCTGGGGAAAATGCTTTCAAATTACACAGGTTTTGATATTAATTTGCAAATCTGGCACTCAAGGAGCTGTCAAACATAAAAGAAAGCAAGAAGAGAGCTTCTTTTTTTCAGGGCAAACACATCTGATGCCTGCAAAAGGCTGCAAAGAAGCACACTGACTTTCTGCACTCCCAAGTCTTATACCCAGAGGTAAGCACTTTAAGCACTAAATCCCCTGGAGGTAAAATCCCCCAAATATTGCTAGTCCCAACAGAATGCATATCGGTGCTCATGGTCAGGGCAATAGGACTGGGTCACATTTGGCTGCGTAATAAGACTTCTGTGGAGCAGCTGAATTTCCTAGAAACACAAACTTCTTTCTTCTGGCATATGAGAAGTCATCAACACTTCTGTTAAGTAGGATTTCTTCAGCAGCTTCCAGTCCTGACCCGCCTGCCATTTAAAGCATAGCATGCCCAACTAAGACTGAGCAGTAATGTTAAATACCAATGAAACATTTTGAAAAGCCTTTTTCTTCAATACTAACAGTGCTATCTTGCCAGAGCATATATATGGTACAAGCCAAAATGGCAAGGACAGGAGAACAAGAAGCTGCTAGTGGTTAAATACAGTGAGAATGCTGCAGAGTCCAGGGAGAGGTGCCTCGTGACATCAAATATTTGAAGTATTAAGAATTTCCTACTGCAAAATGATGAAACAGTTCATTTAAAAAAAGAAAAAGAAAAAGAAAAAAAAAAAAAGAAAAAGTGTAGCTAATTGGAACACCCAGTAAGAGCTGGCAAAGCAGGGAAACAGTTCCCACATCAGCTGGTCATCCAACTCCCAGCTTTCCCACAGAAGAATTACTTCTAATCAGGTTATAATAAGAACAATGTGTTCAGATTAGCAGTGTATAATCCCCTTTCTATTCCTCAGGAATCTTGTAAAGTATTAATTAGCCATTAAACTACCACAAAATGCAGCGATTAAAAAAAAAAAAAAAAAAAACAAAACACACCAAAAACCACCACTACACCTCTCTTATTTTGCTACAATGAGTCTAAAACTAACCTGACAGATCCGCTGATAATAGAGATCTATCTGTATGTGTACACATTGCCAGAACCCAATCTTTTTTTTCCCCACAAAGCAATATGCAATCCCTCAGAGACATGTCTTCTTAGGTAGAGAACAAGCCCTAAACACCACTCAGTATACAATAGAAGGCAAGAGAAATTCTAGTTAAATCAGATCTCTCCTTCAGGAGACAGATCATGACAACTTCTGCATGGAAGGACTGGGCTCCTACAAAAACTACAAAAGAAAACAAGATAACTATGTTCATAGTTTGAAAAGTGGAAGACTAAACTGACCCAGCTGAGATTTAAACTGGAAGTTCCAGAGAGACTACATAGCCCTAATCTGGATCTTTTAATTATTAAGCTACTCCAACTTCACTTCCAATTTTAGGGCATTTGTTGATTTGAACTAAAGCATTAGTATAATTTACATATCATTTTATCAAACAATTCATACATAAATGTTACTTGGGGTGCACAGGACTTGTTTTATGTTCAAATATTAAAAACTGTTGCTCGTCCCTATATCCACCCTCTCTCCCCGTCTCCACAACATAAAAGGAAAATGAGATGCCACCCAAAGCATCAAAGGCACATTGCTTAGAACTGTGTGCAGCTGACAATTTTTTGGTGACTGACATGCACCTACTTTAAGCTTTGCAATAGATACAGTAAAAGACCAGGACCCCAGGTAACAGAATGGCTGGAAATTTTTAATCAGAAAAAAGTGCATAAACCCAAGAAATGCAGTGTTGCCATAATGGAATATGAAGCCAACATACCTGGAAAGGCTTATCTGGTGCCTGGAGCTGGATGTGGCACTTGCTGGGTGAGTACCAGCTACTGATGGACAAATAATTTGGCAGATACTGGTCCCCTGACGGTTTCCCATCAATCGCTGTCACTTTGGTCTTAACAAAAGTTATATCTGAATGTTATACATGCATAGGAAGCCTGACTCCTAGTCTCTTCTTATCCTGTATCCCCACCTCCCATTTTACACTTTCCAGCTGTTTATCTTTTTGCCATCTTTACATAATGACAATACTCTTAAGATATTGGACCATTATTTACTGCTATGTTAAGCTATATTTGGAGAAGCATCCTTTTATGACAGTTATAATAATCAGTTCTACTGGCAGCAGGAAGCAAAGCAAGTGTTTGCTGCATTTAAATTGAGAAGTTGAAACTAAAAGGCACTGATTTCCTGTTTGTGGTAGTGATTTATAAAGTGCAGGTTTGACAAGATTAGTTGCATTAAAGCCCACTAATCCTATAAAGAGCTTTTACCCACCTCCAGCCAGACATATTGGGCAGCTGTAGGAATGGAGGGGATTTCAAACTCCACCAGGCCATTTCTGGATACCAGTTCACTTGTATAAACGTTGTCCTTTGGCGTTAGTTCAGCTTTAATTCGGACAGTCACTCTGTCAGCTGGGCTCCCATCAGGATAAGTGACTTCTACCTACACAACGTTTCATTTACAGAACAAGGTGTTTTATGTTATTGGTAATTCTGGTCAATGACAGAAAAAATAGCAGATGGGAAAAACACACCAGAACACGGTGCAACATCCTGAGATCAGGTCTTATATCAGCCACTTTTCGGTGTCTCTATTTTTAATCTTACCTTTCCTTTATAAGGCAGTCCAGGTTTGAACTGTTTCCTAGTATCCTTGGAGTACTTGATATCAATCAGCTGTTTCTGAACAGGTGTTGAGTCGTCGAATGTAACCTGCTTGCTCCCATCAGAGCTGGTCACCGTGGCCCAGATATTGACTGTGCCTCGAAAATGTTCTGGAACGTCAGCTGGCATCATGTCTTTCACACACACGTCGAAAACAGCAGAGCCATCAATCTACCAGGTGTATTGGGGAATGCAAACGTAAGTTTGCATGCACATTCAAAAAGGCTCTAGAGGCCAAATGTAAAGTGTAGGTACTTGATTGGAGTTTGTAGCAGTATTTTTAAGGATATGGAATGGAAGGAATTAGTTCTTGAGAGGTATGGGGGCAGAAGGGAAAAGCAACAGTTCTCATTTTCCTCCCTCATCCATAGTCTGGACTAGCTTTGTCCAAGCTCCTCATTCTCATCTTCTCCCTCAGCCTCATATGCTCTAAAAACCTAGCAGATTAGTACTATGTCAATAAATTCTCATCCCCCAAATTATAGCATGCAGTGTAAAAATACACAATATTTTATGTTGGGCCAAATTATCACATATATTTATTTATTTCTGGTTTCCCATCAGGGACATAAAATGGAGCTGTAGTATGAACTTCAAAGACTGCAGATCAGATATCGTATTGCAGCTGATTGAATGATCTCCCTCACCTGGGTGGTCTTGAGGACAGGGTGTCCCACTTCATGCCTGTAGTACCCCACTCCATTTATAGTCATATTGACAATTAACTTTCCTGTCACTGGTTTTCCAAATGTATATCTGAAATGGAAAGCAGATAATGAAAAACTTCCAGACCTCTTCTCTGGTTTCTCAATTAGATCAAGACTAAAACCATGTGATCCGCACATCTAGAAAAGAAGAAAAAAAGGTAACAGAAGGTTTTCCAACTTGTTATTGTTAACGTGTTTTATTAAGGCTCTTGCATATGAAAGCTTCTGATGATGACCAGAAACCATCTGAAAAGACCACAGGGGATGAGATCTGAGTTTCAGTGACTGCACCATCCTGTGGCTGTACTACAAGCTATACAGATTAAACTGTGTTTATGGTATGTTCCTACCTGGCATGGACAGTTCCCTTTTCACATGTTGAAAGGTCACGAATGTAGCGAGGGGGATCAATCAGCAACTCAAACTTTGGTAATACTACAATGAAAAGGAATACAACAGAGCCATTTCAAAGAAATCTTACAGCTCAGATTATAGCAAAAATATACAGCTCTGACAAGATCACTGCGTAAGGTCAGATGAAGGCACTGTAGCTAACATTACGCAGGACTGCACTGACCAGAGAATGAAACAATAAAAGTCAGCAAACCAAGACCATCTTGGCAAGGTGACCTTAGCAACAGACTCCCAGAGTTTTACTTCTCAGAGGGATCCAAATTCTAGGATTTGAGCCCAAACTTTTCCTCTTAGATACAAGGTGAAGAGGACAATCCACTATTCCTCCATGTTGTGTCAGGAATGGAACTGAGATACTCAACAGCTGTAACAGTGAGTGCCTATAAATGCAGATCTGATGCCACACATGGGGTGCCAGGTAGAACAGTGCCCACCTTTCATCAAGCAGGGGCATTTTGAGACTGAAAAGTGGGGTAGAGAAAAGGAACTTATAATTCCAAGGAGGGCTCTGCGGAAAGAAGGAAAGCACTGAGAGACTAAGAATGTCCTTAAGAGCTTTCCAAAGCGAAGTGAAATCTTTGTTTCTCACATGCGCAGATTGTGCAATATGACACTCCGTTTCAGGTCTTTCACTTTACATACTGTGAAGGACGTTAACAAAGAACTTCATTAAATTTCAAGAGTCTATATGCCCAAAGTACCTGACATTTTTGATGCA
The DNA here is from genome assembly GCF_036370855.1 of Dromaius novaehollandiae. Classification (NCBI taxonomy): domain Eukaryota; kingdom Metazoa; phylum Chordata; class Aves; order Casuariiformes; family Dromaiidae; genus Dromaius; species Dromaius novaehollandiae. Next base: position 2,530,191 of record NC_088122.1, on the reverse strand, counting down.
CTATTTCTAAAGTGTTTCACCTTAAGTAAAAGCATTTCACAATATGTTGTTCTTCTAAACATGTTTGGGTCACAGTCAAAGCCGATTTGTATACAACTTACCATATTTTTGAACTTCAAAGGATTTGTTGTATGTGTGCCCCTGCATTTCAGCAAAGACGAGCCATTCACCAAACACTGGCTGATCAGACAAAGGAAAACTCATATTTACAATTCCTGAGAAAGAAGAGACGACACTGAACTCTCTATCACTCATCAATCCTTGTAAAGGCTTATTTAACACAATTTAGAATAAACAGAAACTACTGGCAGCTAGCACACAGAGGTAAAATAATCTGGAACTTACCACAACAAAATGGCTTCAAATTGCCCCACTCTATCATACGAGACCCCCGAGGATCCTGCATAAGTGGTTTAGGAATGAGAAACATCACAGTGAAAGTGAATATCACTAAAACATTTAACTCACAGTCTGCAACAAAGAACTTCATTTTATCTATGCACTTCACTAATAGCTCACATGTAACTAGCATCTATCTGTTCAAAAATTTCTGAAGATATTTTATGCGTGGGAGAGTGGGATTTGTTTTCTAGAATTCAGTGCTCTTTTCAGCTATGTTGCTTTTATAGTCAGTGGGCACACAGAAGCACCACCAGGGGTAGATTTCCACTTCTGTTAGACACCTATTTGGGATGGGATGAACTGGCTTCTGAGATGCTTTCTTTCCATTCATGGAGGGACTTGTACAACTAGCAAGACAATTTTTAGATGGCAAAGTCAGATGAAATTAATCCCTCTGTTTTTGTCCGCATTAAATTTGTGGCTGAATGCAAACAAAGGAAGAGGGTGAGTTCCACTTGCTGACAGCTAAAGAAAACATGGATTAAAAAAAAAAAAAGAGACTAGACACAGAAGGAACCTCTCATTCACCTCATAGAGAAGAAGACAGGAGCACCCTTTCCTTGCCATGCATTTCTATTGTCCACTATCATAATGTTTGGGTGCAGAGATGAAATTGGCCCTGCTATATCAGCCCAGCCAGATGAAGGATAGGAGAGTGTCTGCATTGAAAAGAAGGGAGAAATTGAGTGGGACTATTACATTTATAAAGCCTAATGAATTTAGCCAGTTCTTCTCAGGCAAAAAAATGGGAGTGGATTTCTGAAACTGAAGTAGAGAACAAGTATATTTGTTGGTGATAACAAAAAAACAAAACACAAAGATCTGTTAAAGACGCAAGGCTAGAGATAATGGCACAGATTACAGCTGGGAATGGCCATAATGAACTTGAAAAGGTAGAGACTTGTTACTTCTTCCTCCTAAGACTACTACAATCTTGTGTCTTTACAGGTTGTATGCTACATGACTGGCAGACAGATACTCACCACCACATAAGCTTCAATCTGAAAGAAATGAAAAAAAGAAAAAAGGCTCTATGAAACAAAACTCCTTTTCTGCTTTTTGTGACAAGCTGCTGAGCTGGCATAAGCAAGGTATGATGCACAAAGAAAGCACGTTTAAACCTATGTTCTTTGGTAAGAGCAGTCTGAGAAACAAACATTGCATTCAAGCAAATGACTGGAAAATTCATACATCTGTGCACTAATAGAGTGCAAGTCTCTAAAAAAATTCTTTCCATAACTGCTTTGGTATAGTAACGTTGTATTTGATATCACTACAAAAGTGTGTATTCTCCTTTAATAGCAATGTGCCCAAATTAAAAAAAAAGCAAGACAACCCCCACACACACACACACTAATTTGTAAATAACAAAAAGCAATCACGAGAGGTGGCAAAATAGATGAAGGAATCCAATTAGATTTTTGCACAAATATATGACAGAGTAAAACAGGAAATGAAGTATTCCATCACATTTTAGAGTGAGGAAAAGAAGAGTTTTTCTTACCCTGTCATTGACTGGTCTCAAGTCAGAAGTCACCATAAAGAGGTTTATTAACACTAAAAATATAGGAAAAGAGGAAATTTATTATTCATCACAGCCAGCCCTGAACACAAGATCACACCCTAGAATTTACCCTTGAAAAAAAGTTTTGCTTGCAAGCAGCCCTAGCATCTGGCAAGGTATCTGAGGTCACTTTACCTTTCTGCTTAGGTTTATAGACAGGTTTATCAGTCTGGATGAACACTGACGACCCTTTGCTATCAATGGTTACTGTGGTATAGTTGTGAAAAATGTAACCTTCCTCTGTGACATGCCGGTTGCCCCAGACTTTTAGATGTGCTTGTCCACGAAGTCCTGAAGGCACCTAGAAGACAGACCATAAGGTGAGGAAGACATAGAAGAGCCTTTGAGCTTTCTGGGGAACACAGTTACTACTCCAGAATTACTGACACTGAAGAGGGCAAAGAGCAGCCACCTGTTGCATTTCAGTGCAACTATGTGTTAGTAATAAAAAGAAAATGAAGACCATATTAGATTTTTTATAACGCAAAGAAGAACTTCAGAGGAGGAAAGGTTATGCTAAAAACATGGCAGGAAATTCTCTTCTACCCTTTCTTTAGGGGAAGCTGCACATGGCAGGTCAGATATCACTTTGCTTGAGTGATAAAGATGTGTTACACAGGGAAATTAACCATGCTATGAAGACATGGCTCTACCGGGGAGGGATGGGAGGGGGGGCAGACGACTTCTTTAATAGCTTTAAATTAAAAATTACAAACTAAAAAAATCTGTTAATATTAAAATATTATTGTAGTAGGTCCTCATTTAGGATTGAAAAAGATAAAAATAGATAAAATGCATTGCCTTTACTAACCTCTGAAATCAGCAATGACTGCAGATCATATTCAACAGTGAGTTGCAGGCTTTAGGTAAATAAGTCTACAGCATTTGGTTTAACCATGTATGTCTCCTCTTACATAGTCTAACCCTAACCTTACACCTTCCTGCAATGTAAGGGGTAGATACTAACGGATTTCTGTATTAGCACACTAAACGGTGGTGGGAGGGGGGGAAATACATATCAAACCCTTTCTGGAACCTAATTCCCAGACACAGCTTAACTACTGGCAGGACAGAACAATATGAACATCAGCCATATAGCAATTACAGAGAAGGCAAAGAAAACTCTGGGATATGCCACCAAGGCAGAAGAGGCCCAACCAGCCATGACAGATCATCATCAAGCTAGTTAAATGACTGTAAATCAAAGGCTTCAATTTACTTATAGGCCAGTGATAATGTAGATGATGCAGTAGGTGCAATGAAGGCACCCATGCTGTGCTGCAGTAACCTATTAAAACTGTTTCCAAACACCTGGATCTGGCCAGAGTACTGCACACTTATCAGAGTACTACCACTCTTATAAAATAACCACAGTGTAGAACTTTATGTTGAACAATGAACCACACAGATTTTTTTTCATACTTCGGCTGTTCACATGGAAAAAAAAAAAGTTTAAAGTCTGCACCAGAGTTATTAGTTCTGCCCCAAACTTCTTCACGTTCTCCTCAGCCACTGATTTTCTTCAGTGGTGTAAGAGCCTGACAGACAAGCTCTAATGGATTAAGCTGCAGTTCTTTTCACTCCACCCCCTTCCTCTTGCAAAGGTTGCTTCCTCTGTAATGAGTGCAGCAGCAGTATCTGTGCCTCAAATGCTCAGACAGCAATGCCTGATGTGACTGGAAGAGAGTCCCTCATATTCTCTCCAAAAAGCATTAAAAAAAAATTGACACTTACCTTCAGTTTAATTGTTCCTTTATCTAAAATGAGAGAGAGAGAATGAGGATTAGTGTTACTCTTCTCAAGCTAAGGTACTAACCTTTGAGCCAGTTAGGGTTCAGCGAAATGAGACCCAAAAATCATAAAGCTGCTAACTGAAATGCCCCTTGATTATGATTTCATTAAGCAATTTTCCTGCATTGTGTAAAACAATCTGCAGGGTGAGTGAAGTCAGAACTAGTGGAGTTCTCCAATATAAACTTGATCTACATTTATTCACAATTTTAGCCCAGGGTGAACTGCAAAATGCTCTACAGTTAGAGAGTGCCACCAAGGTTGAGGATTCATTGCAGGGCATCTTATGCTTCCATAAGTATTTCGATTAAAAAAAAAAAAAAAAAAAAAAAAGACCTGGCCTTTCTTGGGACTTGAATCATTCTCAAAACAAACAGCCATAGAGTCTATTTTGATTGCTGGATACTGCCATACCTAAGATTTCTCTTTAGCATATGTTGTCCACATGTGTAAGCATCACTCCCCTTCATTTAGTAAAGCAATTGTCAGCCAATTTCAAAGAGGACAGGAGAGGATAAAAACAGAGACAATCTGTTCCGAGAAAGGAAGTGGCATGTATATCACTCCAAATTTTTGCACAGAGAAGGGTTAAACATGATGGCTAAAAAGACTGATTGCCTAAGCCTTGCCTGAATTACAACTTCCATCACTACTAGCAGTGGTAGAACAGCACTGGTAGACTTCATTTTCACTAATGTGAATTCATTCACGATTAAGTTGGACATAATCAAAAGTCTTTTTGTCTTTCTCTGTGAGTACACAGATATTAGTCTTGGATTTTAAAGGCAGGCCTATCCAACTGCACAAGTGCTACCACCTCTCTAGTAATACTCGGTTCTGAAGATGAGGAGACTGCATTTCCAACACTCTTTTTAAAATGAAGATAGAAAATGATGTTTTTGTAGATATCATATTTTTCTTTATATTTAACTTCTTATTCCTTATACAGCTCCCCAGTGTTAAAAGTTCAAGTTTCAAAAGGAAAGAACTATTTGCTCTAAAACACTTGAATATCAACGTGCCATCTTTATCCAGGGTCTCTATATGCCTTGGTGCTCCAAAATGATCAGCCTTGGATGTTTCAGGCCACAGAAATCAAACCCAGGTTAGCACAATGCTGAGAACATGCAGCAGTAGTCAATGGATTAAGTATTAGCTTGGTTCCAGCTCTGTTATCACCCAAAGCAATTCTCTAAGAGATATTGATGTGCTCCCACGATACACAGTTGTACACCAGTTCTCAAGTTCACAATAATTAGAACTTACCCAAAACTGTTCCATGGCCTCTTGACACAGTTTCTCCTTTGACCACTAACTGAATCTGGACTGTTGTCTCCTTAACAGAGTTAAAGATGGTCACACTTATAGATTCCTCGACACCAGACCGGAAAACAGAAGGTGCAGCAATCAAATAGCCCCTAGGGAGTAAGATTATAAGTAGACGGTTAATAAGAACAGCAACAAGAGTGGGATCTTTCTTAGATGCTTATTTGTAAGAGAACATAAAAACACGTAATGGACTAATTAAAAGTAGAGAACAGACTATTCTGTAACACAGGTTCCCAGAATCTGCCCATGTCAGGTCACATGTGTAACAACAGTCTAAGCCTGTATCTAGGACTTATAAAATGAAGAACATTGTTGATTGCTGTCTGGTTGCATTGGTAACTAAACAAAGATATCTCCAATGTTCCAGCTTGATCAAAGGACTAGAGATAAGCCATCGCAAGCGGAGAGCCATAGCCTCTGCGGATGAAACTGTATGACAGATGAGGACAAATTCAGGCTTTGCAACTCTACGGTTCACACTTAAGAGATTCACCCGAGTGCAATTAATGATTACAGTAAGACTGCAAAAATAGCTGTGCCTTATAAGCACATACTTGCAAACAGAATCTTCTGGAATGATAACACACATTCGTACAATACTGGAAGAATTTCATGTAATCAATATCAGTGCAACAGTTTGTGATTTGCTGCAGTAATTTACAGGAAAATAAAACACTATGTCTTCAAACTTTATACACAATACCAAGCAACAACAAATTAAATATTACAGGATCCCTGATTAGATGTTATAAGTATTCTGAATCTATCACCATGGTCAACTATTTTATATCTCAAAAGCGTATCTGTCTTTCTCAAATATGCTACACTGAATGGATTCACGTTTATATAACTGCACACAGAAATGAGCAGAGTGTAAGTGGCTCACGAGATTCAATCCTTAATATTTAAATAAATGCACTAATATTGATGTTTATATACAATCAAACCACGATATATGATTAGCTACACATAAAAGAGCTGAAGTTCATGAAAGAGTAAGGTGGTAGCTAAATTTCCAATAGTTCTGTAGATTAATTCTTTGTTTTGAAAGAGTTTAAATAGTTTAATATTTTTGCCTTAATTATTTTTCAAGCCTCCATTTTTAAGAGCTCAACTTGATAAACAAGAAATGCGACTCTCTCCGCTGGTACTCAGCACTTTCTAAAAGCCAGGCTCACATACCCGTAACACTTCTAAACTGCAAACTTAAAGCAAAGCAACTCAAAAATCGCAGTTGCAAGATCGGGCTCAAATTTTCTGTTTTGCTACCACTTTGTTCAAACGATTTTACCTTGCGAGCCAAAAAACCCTGTCAAAGAGGAATTATGGTAGCAGACACATACGCACAGGTCTAAAACCACCCTAAGAGACACCCCACACACGCTACAGTCCCTGCGTTTCTGAATGGGATCCTCACCATTCCTCGGTGCTGAATGGCACCATGCCACGAGCTCCTCAGCTAAAAGCGTTACAGTCCCTTCCACTACAATCTCCGAGCTCTTTGGCGTGCCGGGCTGTTAGCGATACATTCATACCCTCTTCGTGACATCACACACCTTTCTGGGGATTTTTCTTCCCAAAAGGATTTTTTTAAACAAGGCAGTTCTTCGTATGACTCTTCGAGCCTCCTCTCTCAGCCCCTTGCCTCTCTGCCGTCCTGTGAACCAGGTTGCTCTAGTTCATGATTAATTATCACTCTGGGATGAGGATGATGGTGTTTTACAGCCCCCAAGTCATCTTTTATCAAATTCCAACCCCACGTTTCTCTCTCAGCAGGCCTCATTGCCATGGAGATCCCATTACCCCCAAAGGAAGTTCAGATCTCCGCGGCATCCGAGTTGCGTTGCATGGGGTACTTACAGATTCAAAACCTTATGGTTGCCAGGTTTGAAAATTCATCAGAACAATAATAAATAACAATAAAAATTTACTACTTAGTCTGCAAATTCTTGCTAAGAAAAGCATAACTGATCTATTTGGAGAGAGGGAAAGAATACCATCTGCATCCAGTATGAAGTGATTAGATTCAAACTGTCACTAAGCACAGCACTATAGTGCCATATGCGAAGCACATGTATTCACATTGTTCAGAATTACTGTAACTCTTTGTGAAGTATCAGCCTGTTGATACGGCTATTTAAGTCCTTTAATAGGCAGCATTTGAATATTAAATATTTAAATGGGCAATTAAACAGTTAACTTGACAGGGACTGGACAGATCCTGCAGGCATATTTAACGAACAACTCTGTCAGGTTTCACCAAAGCTTGGCAGGACGCGAAATATTTTCTAGTAAGCAAGTGAAAATAAGGACTTCTCCCCGGCACGCAGCTATTCACGAAGGCGACGGGCTATAATCAGCCAGCGATAAAGAACAAAGCAAACCTAAACCAAAGTTAACCTAAACACGCTGGAACAATCCCGGGATTCCATTTCCCAAAGCCAGGAAAGTTTCCCCGGCGCGAAAGGCTTCTCCTCGGATGACTCCGCCGCGGCAGCGGGTTTCCCGTGGCGGCGGGAGCGGCGCGGCGGAGCCCCCGCGCAGCCCCGCGGATTCCTCGAATAACTGCTCGCAGATAAAAGCTTCGCAGCCCCGCGCCGCAGCGGCTGCAGACAGGTATTTCTCGGCAGATTTGTTTTTTCTCTCGCTATGCGCTTTTGCACCGGCCAGCACACCGGGGCCGCCCCCCCGAGCGCAGCCCCCGGGGCACTTCTGCGGGCTTTGTTAGTGGCCGCGGCGGCGGGGCTCGTCCCCGTCCCCCCCCCCCCGGTACCTGCCCGCCCCCCGCCCGTACTCACTGCCTCCGCGACGGCTGGGCTGCGCCCAGGCTGCAGAGGGCCAGCAGCAGCGGCCAGGCGCGGCCGGGCTCGGCGCGGCGCATGGTGCCGCGGGCGGGCGCCGGCGGGCAGCGGCCCTTTGTTCCCGGCGAGCGCAGCCCCAGCTCCGCGGCCGCCCCGCCGCCGCCGCCGCCGCCGGGCTCGGCTCCCCGGTGCCTCTGGCCGCCGCCCCCGCCGCGTCCCCGCCCCCGGGCCGCCCCCTCCTGGCCCCGGTGCCCGCTCGGCTCCGGCCGCGGCTCTTTGTCTGCGGCTCCCCGCCCGCTCCTGACAGCGGCGTGCACCGGGGGAGGGGGCCGCGCCCCGGCTCCCCGCTCCTCACCTTCGCCATCCTCCCTGACAGCCCGAGCCCCCCGCCCCGGCCGGCCTCCCTCCCCGAGGGCTGCTCGGGCAGCGGCTCCTCTCCGCCTGCCCCAGCCCGGGGCGGAGGAGACCTGCCCGAGCTCTCCGGCTTCCCCCCGACCCTGAGGGTGCCCGCGTCCCTCACTCAGCGAGGCAGGAGCTGCGAAAGCTCCGGCTCCTAAAGCTCCTGTCAACCGGGACCCGGGCGCAGCATCTCCTGCGCGGTCTGGTCCCATAACTGAGCCGTGGGACTCGGGGGACTCCGCCGAGCACTGCCAGAGAACTGCTTCCCGACTCAAAACCCAGTGCCAGGATCGTTGCTACTCTGTCCTCCTCCATCCCTAGGCCCTGATCTATCCATTTCCATCCCGCGATCCCAGCCAGCGGCTGCAGGGGTTTGGGACAGGAGAGGGAGCTCTCACTACACCGGTCAGACGCAGAGGGTGCGGTGTGAGAGCAGAGCTCACACAAACCAGGGCAAAGCAGGGAACTTGGCCTTTATCGCCTCACTTCTCACTTTCCTCTCTAATTTTATCCTACCTTATCCATTTTACCTAGTGCTTAACACCCAGTACACGCTATACATCACTAGCAGTCCACCTTCTTCACCCAAGCCCCTTTAGCTAGCTCTCTAAGGCAAAGCTGTTCTCGTACACAAAAAGCTGTGCAAAGATCACTCAGAAGGAAATTATTAAAAAAAAAAAAGTCCCTCTTGTAGCTAGTCTTTAGCAGGAAGATGTATAAGCGGATCATCCATACCCAAAACGCTAGCAGCGATTCAGGGAGATCGTTACATACAGAGGCATGGCATTTATTCCATCAAGGGAACGATTTCCCCAAGCCCTTGCTGGAGAAGACCCAGGCAAGCCAGGATCCCAGATGCATCTCAACAGAGTTGAGCTCTACCCCCTGCAATAAATGAAAACCCTTGATCTATTTTTGTAGTTAGAATTACATTTTTTCCCAGTACTATAAACTCAGCTTAAAAGATAACTAGGAAAAGAGAAAATTTTACAAAATCCCTTTTTTCCCTAGGTTAGCCCAGTTATTTGAATCTCAGTTCTGTGTCTTCTAAAAAATCAGTGATACAGAGCCTGACATTTAATTTAGTAAAAATACAGCTCTGTACACAAAAGTCAACGTGGTAGTACACCAAAGGCCCTTTCTTCCAGATTCTGAGAAGCAAAGCAGCTGATCAAGTTGATAAAGCTACTAAATTTTAAAGTTATTTCTCTCTCTCTCAAAATTATTTCAATTGCCATATACTTTAGCAGAGTCACTGCCAGCTAACACATTTTCTGCAAGGCAGTCTACGCCCTGAAAATACAAAGAGTGACGTTTCAGAATAGGACTTCAGACTCTGGATCAGTCCACAATCGGGAGAGCAACAAAACGCTGCCTATTTATCTTGTTTGAAATTCATACTGATTTTACTGACTTCTACAAAAAACTCATTAATTCAATAACTCTATTAAATCTAGATCATCTTCAATAATGGGTAACACTGCTAGATGTAGCTACATTTTCCTGCTTACAGCCAATGCTAGAACAGCACTGTCCCATGATTTGTGGAGAGGTATAACAGGCCTAGAAAAAGAGGTAACTCATTTTGTTGATTTAAGAAAAAAGAAGATAGACTAGGGCTTAAAAAAAGTGCTTATCACCTGAAAATCCTTATACCAGACAACTTAAAAAATAGTCCCAAATTGAAAGGACTGTATTTTGCAAAGATCATTACAGTTTTTAGAATTGGACAATAAAAGTCATAGACAAGTAGGTTTGGAAGACTTTAAAGAAATTATCTAGTCCAACCTCTTGTATTAAGACACAAATAAATACATATAGACCAACCATCCCTGACAAGTGCTTGTCTACAGATGCTGTTTTCAGAGATGTCCTCTCTAACTGTCAAGATCAGGGTGGAATATTGAATAAATTCTATTCAATATAATAAAAAAACCTCAGAATTATACTCTCCCTGCTGAACAAGAGTTTTTTAAAGATTGCTCACCACCTTGGGAAAGGTTATTTTTATTTATTTTTAATAGGATTTTTCTAGCTATAGCTCATATGTGGGAGGAGTTGCAGAATGTCTTGGAGCAGCTTTCAGCTTTTAACATTATGTAAGCTGAATCCATTTTGCTTGCTGCTGTGCTATTTAAGCACAACTGTTCCTCTCCTGCTCACTTCATTGCTCATGTATCTTCACATGACAAAACAACGTCATGAGAGCTACCAGGGGACTCTTTTGTTTGTCTAAAATTGAAGACACGTGCAAGAAAGCATGAAGTCAAGAAGAGGCCCTCCTAACATCTTTTCCCTCTGTCCTTAAAGTATATAGGGTTTTTCCTCTGATCTCCCATTCCTCAAACAACATGCAACTGTGGTCTGATGTTACTCTTTTACTAGGAGCTAGTTTTAGCTATGATGGTCGAGGGTATAAGTGAGGCAATATCAGTAAGGAGAGAGAATATTTTGTTAGACTATGTTAATTAGTTAGATAATACATATTACCTCTCTCCACAAACCTTGCACTAGTACTCTTCAGGGTGATGTCAGTTCAATTGACATTACACTGTTTTTATGAGAAACTAAATAATGCAATTCAATTTTTAAGAGCTTATTTTTTTCTACACATTTTCTACACATACTAATTTTATGTTTCTCCATACTAAATGCAATTGTGACACAGTTATGATTACAACTTACTTGCACCAGTTCTGTCAAACCTAGGTTGCATTTCATACAGTTTATAATATATCTGATTAAAAAAAGAAAACCACTGGGTTTTGTAACACAGATTGGCCTTTGAGACTCAACTAGGAATGGAAAGAGCTAGTGTCTAAATTTAAGTGAGTGATTTCTTCCATACTGCTGCATTCTCCTGAGTTAAATCAAACTGATTTAAAATTTAGAACCCTGGAGATCATTCCTAAGCAAACCAGCTAAACTTTATGAGAAGCAATTCATGAGAAAGTACACTAAAAAGGGAATTCTTTTATTAAAACAAACTGAAGCACGCACAGATAAAGCAAAACCTGGTAATTCCAAATTCTTTTTCAGTTTCACTGTTTTCTCAGAAACATCCAGAGAGCACTCTAAGCCTCAATTTTCCAATCTGCAAAGTATCTAATGTTAGTCTCCTTCCTAGGGGTAATATTTGAGAGCACTTTGAAAGCCTTCAATTAAAGATGATTAGGAGGGCAAAATGAAAATAAAACACCTCTCATTCTCATACTGTAACTGCCTACAACTGATGCACAACACCTCAACAGCTGCCATTATCAATACAATGACTTTGATACTAGTCCTAGAGATGGGGCAAATTTTGAATGAAACTGTATTATGTTTTCAGAAGATTGGGATAAGCATAACAGTACCTATCACCCACACCTGAATACAGAACAGACATGCAAATGGCTCCTTACAGACTCCTGTGCCCAAGATCTAGGAGGCTGGTGCCACAAAAACTCACCACAAAGTGCCACTAAACATCCATTCTGTAGTCATCCAAATCAGTACGCATTTCATCTTTGAAAAACCTCTGGGTACAGATTTGGAAGAAGCAACATAATCCAGCAATGAATTGAGGTATGCAATGGAGTACATTTCTAAGGTGCAGCTCCATCATATTCAATGTAACACTATAGCATTTTTGAATACTAAACAGTGTATTTCTACCTTTCATAAATCACTAGAAATCACCACTATTTGGAGCATAGCCTTTTTTCTTGTCATCATTTTTTAAAAGGTTTTCTTTTTTTTGAATTAAGGATTTTCCATTTGATATTTACTGACTATAAGAAATATCAGACAGTTATAGTCCCTAATTAAAGAACTTCCTTTTGATATTTACTGACTATAAGAAACAGCAGGCAATTACAGCCTCTAAAGACTGCAAGCTGTCTTCTAATTATGAAAGCATGTGCTATCCTGTAAATAAGGCTAGAATCAGCTTGCTCTGAAAAAAGGAGGCTTTAGATATCATTTCAAACTATTTAGTTACTGAAATGGAATTTTCTGTGCCTGCCAAAATGAATCCTATTCAGTGTGATGCAACAGGTGTTGGAATTCCAGCAGCCGCCTGCAACCCACATCTGGTAATGGTTAGGAGTTTAAAGGAAGTTCTGTAAGAACTGCTTATGTATAAAAACTATTCATCAGTCAAATCTATGGGCCATATTCAGCCACCGCTTGCACTGTGCATAGTTCAGATTTTTATGTCGTTTACAAAAACCGGAATTCTGCTCCTCATGAAATTTTAGGAATCTCAGGCACTTGTCCAGGTCGAAAGTGTGTGTGGGATTCGTGCAGCTATAGTGGTGTGTCAGAGAGGTGAGGGAGAGCTTGCAGTTATAGAACAAGGTGTGAACACATCTAAATTGTACAAACAGCATATAAATTAGATCTATTCAGAACCATCCTCCTCAGCATTTTTCTCTTGAGAAGAATTTCTTCCCCATGTCCCCTCTACTAGTGAATAAATTAAACTACCCATGCAACAATTATCAGACAGGTACTAGTCAAACAATAACGGTTAACACTACGCTCTAAAAAACCACTAATCCTTGAGTACGGCTATTCCCAGTTGTGCCTCCTTTTGTGCCCCCCCCCCCCCCCCAAACAGGTTTGAATCAGTAAGATTACTCAAAAGAATCAAGTGGTAGGATCATGCCCTTAATTTATCCATGCTTACCCCAATCCCAGTGCACTGCCTCAGCATGAATGTTATCACTCTAACCTGCCACAGAGATGTCCAGGCCCAAGATCACGGTAAGGCAGAGGTGGTGATGAATATTCACGTAGTTAAAGATTTATGGAACACTTGTACATATTGTATAAATAAATAAAAAAAATGCTGCAGTAAAAACAGAGCTATTAATGGCTTGTTCCTGCTGTTAAATCCTGTACTCGCTAGATTTCAACAGAAGGTAGGTGAGAAAGTGGGACAAGTAGTTCATCATCAGCTTTAAGGAAACCACAATCATTATTTCCCCTCCCTCCCAATGGAAAAACATGTGTCAGTCATTCCATACGCTGGGACAAGAATAAGGTCTTAGTTAATTTTTACAATACTATATTCATGGCAAAAAAACCCACACCCACTTCTTTAACTGCTAGTTTTGTTCTCCCTTTTTTTTGTGTTTCTGTAACAGTCTCCTTTCTGTTAGCCAAACATAAATATCTAATGTAGAAACTGCTAACTGCAAAGTAAGTGTCCTCCTGGCTTTGCCATACTAACCCAAGCTTACCAGCAATGAAGATAATGTCTTTTTACAGAAACTACAACATCAGCTCCAATACAGACTGGTAGAAACAAGAGTGATCCCATCTCCTGGGAATACAAACATCTCTAGAACAAAATTACAAGGAAAGGTTAATTAAAGAGCACGTTTAAAATAAGAATATAATCTGAGCAGCACATAATGATATCGACAATATGATTATTATATAACTCTGACACAGAACAGGAGAAACTGAACTTTCAGTGTAATATTATATTTTAAATTCTTATCAAATGACTGAAATAGTACTAATAAACCATTAATATGGGCAGATACTCATTTAGAACAGGAATGTGCTTAATCAGAAGTAAGTGGCTGTCATTAGGGCATTTAATAAGAAATTGCTTTTTTGTTTTCTTCTATTATAATGAATTCTAACTTGCTACAGGCTCCATATACAATTGATGTAATACAAGTTGTGCATGGTCTTAGTGACTGGTGGAAGTTTTAGGCACAAATTATAAGGGACCTAGAGAGGCTGTGGAATCTCCACTCAAGAGTTATTCTAAACTCAGCTGGATAATGCCTTAAGCAACCTAATTTACTTCAAAGTTAGCTCTGCTAACTATTACATGATTCTATGACCTTTGTTCTGTAAGGAGTTGGAAGGGATGATTCCTTTTTTAACCTAGAGAGAAAGTCCATCTATATAATAGCTTTGCAGTTCAATTAAGGAGGGTACCAGATTTGGCAAGGGTGCGAGGAATCTCCTTTTATCACATGAATCATACTCATTTGAGAAATTTAATTTCATTCAGTTAAGGTGAAGCTGTTTTTAATTTCTCAAGGCAGAGAAGGCAGCAAGAAAGGGTTAAGGACTCTCGACATCTTTGGGTATTGCCTATGTAGCCTTCGGCAAACAGATATTATGCTTACTCTGCCCATACTCAGAAGATGTATAACTATACTAATATCGCTTTACTGTAAAGCTGATAATCACCAGCCTTTGCCTATGGCTTATCAGCTTGGGATCAGTGCTGCATTTCTATAGTTCTCTGTCTTCCACTTCAATCACCAAAATATTGTCTAAAAGTTCTGAAGAACTATGCAACAAAAACTGACTGCTGAAAGGACTAACTGGCACAAACAATATCTTTTTGGGTAGTCATCCTGAAAACTCTATTGTTCAATCAGCTACTGCATTTTTTTCTTGGGTGCAGTATATTAAAACAAGAAGTGAGGTTTGGGTATCACACTGGCTGTCTCTGAATATATGCGAGCTATATAAACCAAAAAGTTAGCTATGTCTTCTTAGAAGAAAATTGTGTTTGCTCCCTTAACGTATGTTTAAAATCTTGAAATAGCAGGAAACAGGATAGATCTTGTACATACACAGAAAAAGAAACAGCATAGGTCTTGCAAATACATTAACACAGAAACATTTTGAAAGAAACTGATGAGCAGCATTTGAGACTATTCTGCAAACCAAGTCCTCTTGTGCTTGCTTTACAGACCACACACAAATGCAGTGGAGGAAACAATCTAAAATTATTTCTGTGAGTTGAACAGGAATGCTCACATAATCACTGGAAATGCTCTTAATTGGTGTGGCTCAGTGGTGCAATTCAGAACTGTTAGATCCTCTGCCGCTGTGGAACTCTTTTCATGTCCTGGCAATCACAGTCCAGCCAGAAGTTTGTTTATCATGTTCAGTATGAGTTTCCGGATGTCCAACAAAGTAGTATTTACTCCAAGGCAGGGAAGACTGCAGTAATCCAGTAAGTTCTCATTAGCCTAAAATGCAGAAACATCTGCTGGGGTCATGAGCTGCTTACTTGCTGTTGATGAGCAAAGAATCAGCTCCATTTGCAGCTAGTGTGAACAAAGAATTAGAGCGTTGGGGGCTGGTGGTGAAGAGACAAACAGGCTTCAATTATCTCCTGGGCTGCAGCTCCACTATAGCACACCACAGGCAAGCAGGGATGCTCCCTCATGTTGACCCCTGGTGACCCTATCACAGGGAGCACAGAAACTGCATCAAAAAAACCCACTTTGACTCAGCCCTTCTGAGGCTGCTGTCAAGACAGGCAATACCAGAGTGACTCAAGTCAGACCTTTCCAAGAGATACCAGAATCTAAGCAGGGCAATTTGCACAATGCAAAGTTAGTTCAGAATGATCTTTACCAATCGCCTTCTAGACAACTAATGACAAAGTTTTGCCAAAGACAAATATCTGCATCTCTGTGCCCCCCCCCCCCCGCCCCCCATTAGCACTCAGTCCTCCCCCCGCCCAGGCTCGCAGAGCTAGTTGGCTTGTTTTACAGTTGTCTTCACTTTCTGGAAGAAAACAAAAACCAAAAAAGCTAACAAAAGCCTTAGGGCACAATGCTGCTAACATTTAGACAATATGAACTTCTGCCCTGAAGGATGAATACATAGATATTAAGTACTGCATTAGTTCAGACAGAACAAGCCTAGATGTACACTGATACAAGAAGGGGAATGTTCTTAATTCTAGGCGCAAAAGAAAAGAGACACCGATAACCAGAAGAAAAAGAGCTCTATATTATCACTCTTAAGCTCTTCAGGATTCCTACCAGATTCAGAGCTTTTGAGATATGTAACATTTCCAGAAAATGAGTACAAAATACAAAATAAGTGGTGCCATATCTGTTTAGCCCCTGCTCCAGCGATCTTGCAGTCTTTTTTGTCTGTACACTATTAGATATGACAACATTTAATGCCTATGACAATTTTAAAGTGGAAGAGCCTAAAACACTTTATTTCTTCAAAGAGCCAAAATGAAGCCACTTAGAACTAATATTCAGGAAGATCAAAATGAAAAAGACACTCAGTTCACAACAGTTCAAAATCCTTCCCTAGATAGGCTGAGCTGCTTTATCTGACACTTGTTCTACCATCTGTACAAAGACTTATTCAAGACTTCAGCTTAATGAAAAGAATGGCCAGAGCATTCAAATTAAGACACTATTACTCTCCTGAAAAAAATGAGTACACATCCCTGAGCACTTTGTTTTGTGCATGCAGTCGGCCTTTAGCTCCTTTAACCGTAGACTCCCACTTTGCCTTAGGCTTGCATAGATAATGACTGCCACCTGCAGCACCAGGGATGAACTGCTGCACCAGAAGATTTAGAGCCTCTGATTCGGACCACTGTGAGCAGAATCCCCTGCACACCCTTCTTCAGGGGAGGGAAGGACTAGTATTCCACTTCACTTCACAGTATGAATGCAAATGTAACACTTCAATAGCTTATAAAATGATCAGGGTGAGAAAGTCGAGAAGGAAGCTGAAACTACTTAAGACCTCTTCCACCCCTCCAAATTACTGAGCAAAAGGGTTTTTACATAACATTGTTAAAATTGGAGCACATATATTTATTCTTTAGATAGAAACTATGTCCCTGAGATCAACTGCACATTATTTAGAAATAAATACTTCTAAAAAAATTGTATTGTTCTCTGTTGCTTAAGTAATATTTTGGTATATATACTACAGTATCTCATTGGCGGAAAAATACTTGACTGAAGAGGATATGTTAAATTTAGGAGTCAAGTATTTCCTAAACTAGTGGGTTTTTTGGGTTTTTTTGTTTTTTTTAAGAACAGTAATCACAGAAAGGAATGCACTCTAACATCATGAAATTCTAGGAGAAACACTTCTGCCTTGTGTCTGTGCAGAGACAGAATTATGAAGACAGTATACCGTACATTTTTTTTATTACATCCCTCCCCTATCAAATTTAAGAACCCTCTTAATTTTCTAAGTACAGTTTGAGTGTCAGAATGACACACTTCTGATGAACAGGCTAAAGGCATGAGGACAAACAGCCAAGAAATTACCCTAACTTAGGAATAAACAGCTGCCTGACCAGTGGTTTCATTATACATGAACCTTTCTATTGAGAATTCCACCCAGGGAGGATAAAACAAACAAACAAACCAAACCAAAACAAACAACTTGTTACTAACCCGAGAATTGACTGCTTAGCAAAGTTCCCCATCCTGTGGTCAACTTCATAGGTGCAACTCCTGGTCCTGACCAGGGCTATGATCCTGCCGTTTGCAGCATCTATGATTCATGGCCTGAATGGCAGCACACACAGGTGAACTACTGGGTGCTGTTCACCCAACATGTTTGAGGAAATGGAGATACTAGATGAGTACATTAAAATTACTTGTTGCCCTCCTACTGGCCCATGGCTAAATTGCTATGAATAATAACACTGAAATTATACACAAGGAGAGTCTTAATAGTTATTGACTTCTCTTCTAATACACTGCACACCTTACTGATGCAGCTACTATAGCTTAACTTAATCCTATTTTTAAATAAGGAGACAGGATCTAGTTAGACCCTTAATACCAGCAATAGAACCTGAGACATTTATGAAGTTTAAGAATATTTCAAAGAGTGCAAGGGGAATGCTCCAAACATTTTTTTTGAGCAGGCAAAAAGGTCAATAGACACAGCTTAAGCCAGAAACATACCAGTACGCAAACAATGCAAAGCAGAGCTTTTGAAAAAACCATCACAGAGAGAGGTTTCACAGGTACACAATATGGGATGCATGTTTTTCAGACAGCTACACACATTCCACTTATAAAAATGGAAAGTATGTTGCGGGGGGAATGCCACATTTGGCATATATGTTCATAACAGATATTTTCTGTTTCTCATCCAGGCACTTACTCAGTATTTAGGTTAGAGGTTTCTCTCCACATTCACAGTCATCTGGTCTCAGCACTTTGGGTGCCAGCAGGACATGGCTTGCCTTTTGGACTAGTTAATGCCTATAAACCCATCACTGTATATATTGGGTAGTATTAGCCCTATATAAGCCCAGATAGAAAAAAAAGCTTCTGCAGGAGATAAATGAAAATATTCAAAAATGAAAACTATTAATACAGCAATGAAAGACTTTTTTTATTATAAAATGAAATTAGAGTCCTTAAAAAGAATGTGTCAGGTTAATATGAAAGCACGTCAGATTTTAGTAATTTGTTTCCAAGACAATTAGGTGACAAAACACCAAACTTTTCTGTTGCAAGTGACCAGGTTCCTCCCGTTCATCAGCCTCACTACTAGCTACCCATATAGCTTTTCCTCTTGGCAAATAAAGAAACAAGAGACAATTAGAGTTCCTCCAGAAGCTGCTCACCGAGTGATCAATGCTCACGCTGTATAATCCTGCAGATCGCCTGCCTAGATCAGCAAATGCACAGTACCACATGCACAATTCCGTACCTACAGTCTGATACGTTGCCCTTTAAAGAACACTATTTTGGAAAGAGATGCAAGTCAGTGCACTTGAAGCCAGCTACAAGATGGTAAAACAAGAAGAGTACGTAGGCAGTATTTGCTAAGAATAGCATTTCTTATTGTTTACCTTTCAGTACTGTCACGGAGAAAGTGACGAGGAAGGTGCCACGGGGAAATGAAAAATTCACATCTGAAAAAAGATGTTTCCTTGCAGGACATCATACAGAAGAGAACTCTGGCTTATGTTAGTTTAGTCATATATGTTGCAAGTTTCATATTCTAGTATCATTGAAAAGTTGGACAAGTCATATGTTTAAACAAGAAGTAAAAAGATAACAAGTCTGTTGGCACTGATTTAGTACCCACCCATCAATAAAAGTTCAGTTGAAGTACCAACGTTTCACAGCATCTAGTCCATGGTTCTCTTCGCATATTCTTTGATTATGCAGAGAAACTTCTTTACTGACTTCAAATGACAGGTTCTGCACTTGTGTGAAGCTCCTGGAACAAACCAAGCAGGCTAAATCAGTTACACTGGAGGATCATAACTTCTGCTTACCCACAAAGGCCATGTACCTGAAGATTCACAAGATTCTTCTACTCTATAGCCACCAGAGGAAAAACGTAAATTAAGAATTTGCTTCTCCATGGCAAGAATTTGGATAAGAGGAAGGGGAAGTTTGTAGAACAGGGAGATAGGTGTTTGGGTTCAGGGTCTATCAGCCTTCAAAGATTTCAGTTGTAGCCTCCTCTTCAGGAAGAGAGGAAAGGAAATTTACCATATTACATCTCTTCCTCATGCTCTCCATGATATTCTATATTTGTTGACACTATATTCAGAGAAGGAACCTTTCTGTGCTCTTTGTACCTGCTCAGGGATGATGCCCAATACAGAGGGAAAGTGCATGACTTGATAGGGAAGAAAGGAAAAGCCAGGCTACAGTTATATTTGTACAGTTATTCTTTAAGACTGAGTGCTTCCGGATCACTTTTCTGTCTCATGGAGTTCTCCACTCCTACATATTTGCACTTTACTAGTGCTACCCTTGCTCGCTAAAATTCTCAACAAAAGCATCAGAGACATCACGCTGAAGTGACTTATTTAGAATACACAAACAAGAAAAAACATCTTCCGTTTGACTTTCATGTAGAAGAGGGTAGAGACAGAAATATGTCTGCCTGCTACAAACAGAATTTAACTTAGTGCTAACAATTCTCTCAATTAATCCTCCAATACACAAGCTGAATTCAAAAGCTGAGGTCTGTAGGTTTGCTCCGAATATTGAGTTGGAGAGTCTTTTCACCCGATTCTTGTAAATACCTTTGAAGCTCTTTGTCCAGTTCCTGAAAGACTTCTTTAAGCTCTTTCAGTACAGTGGATGCTTTTGCATTTTCTTCTGCACAGCCAGGCTTAACTTCTGCCAGAAGCTCCTGTGTGACAGTTAAATGCTTTTGAAGTTCATCTACAATATAGGAGATATTAAAAACATTACTCAGAAATGCACAGTGGCATCAATTAATGTAAGATTACTTAACAGCTGAATAGTTGCAGTAACCAGAGACAAGTGAACCAGATATTGGAAAACCACTGCTTCCTCAGCATTCACAAATACATAATGAAAAAACTATGAAAGCCAAGTTATTTAATTTAAGTGAGGAAGACTAACTGCAGCAAGAGGTTATTAAAATCTGCTTTCTTGATGCTAGACAGATGAACGGTTAGAAAGTTTAAGTTTTTGCACAGACTTCAGTACAGACCACAAGTAAAGACTTATAAAGCAAACAGACTCTGATTCAAGACATCGTACAATATACTTAAGCTCTAGTTTTACAGAACAAGCAAATCTTTCCACATGGCTATATCCCTCAAATACAGGAAAAAAAAAAAGATCAAGATACTACAACTATACAACTTGCATATGCATTAGGAACAAGAAAGGAGAAAGAGGAATGTGAAAGACACAGATAAAAAAAGATACAGAAACTTGCTAAAAGAAAATATAATAACTGCCCTAACTTAGAAACCATTTTTCCTGCTACCAGATAAAAATCTTGAACACGTACACCTAAGTTGTTAAACAGAGACAAGAACTATTCAGAGCAAAACATGTGGCTAATGTTGCAGCCAGTGTCCACACAGACTGAAAGAAGAGCACACAAAATTCATCCAGTAGCTATAAATAGATCCAGCAATAATGACTTAAGAATTCTAGCATACTGAAAAACACTATTTGTGAAAGTAAGTTTGAAAATTCAAGTTCTCCTACCCAGATATGCTAGTGTATCCCCCTCTATGTGTATATTCTTCACAGGTAATTCATGTCTAGTGGCGTCCAGGGAAGCTGCAAAGCTTTTATATTGCTCTTTAAATTGTTCACAAACAGGAACAAGGGGAGCAAGTACTTCCATCTGAAAAAGACACATGATGAACTAACACTTCATCACAAAGAAGCCATTCTAGTAATACAGTTAGAATGCATGAGCTGGCTTATATCCCTATAGATTGTGATTCAAGTCTGGTTCAACACAGAAAAAAATAAAAAAAATAAACAAGTACCACTTTGAAATGCTCTTTGACAGAAGAATTCAAGAAGTTTGTGGTATGTTACTCCTATTCTACTGTTTAATAGGGTTTTTTTCTATCACCCCAAAATACCTAGGTCAATGCCAGTTTCCTCGTCACTGTAGTTCAGACGTGTTAGAAACGTAGCAGGCAAAATGTTTTGCCTTTGATCTTTGGACTGCAGATACAGCGTATTCCCCAAGAGACAAAAGTCTTCATTGTTTAATTTTTGCAAATTGCAAATCTGCAAATATGCAATGCGTATTTGTTAAAACCAAACAAAAGTTTAGCTTTTAAAATTAATTATTCCAACAATACTATCCTTTCAATTTGACACAATAAAACTAACAAAATACTGAGAAAGAGAGGAGGTTTTAGCTTCTAAGATAATCTATTATTAAGAAAATTGTTAGAAACTTGTCTTCTTACAGCTTGTCTTCTTACAGAATTACTGTTGTCTAACATATAAAAATAAGACAGATAAAGGGCAGAAGGTGTTTGCCTCTCATCTAAGGGTTAGCATCTCGGCTCTAGCCATGATAACTGTAATTGCCTAACTGCAGGATGTTCATGTGGTTTTAAGCCACTTATTTCTCTTCTGCATCAACTGTAAGCTGCTCTGGCAACTGGTGCACTATCGCTCCCCCTTGCCTAACAGCTCCGACTTCTCCTTCCTGCCTATCCACAAGGGACATCAAAAAAAAAAAAAAGTGACACAGGCATTTGTTTAGGTTTCTAGAGAGTATAACATGCCACAACAGGAAGTGGACATTTAGAGATGCATAAAATTCTGTACCTGCAGGCCACAGAAACAGAAATCTGTCTGAAGAAAGGAATACTTCATAACAGAGCTTGTTTAAACGTAGAGGAAGTGCGACTTGTAATAAAAAGCCTACCTGTTTATTTAATACATCTTCAAGTTTCTGCTCTTGCTCCTCAAGCAGAAATTCACGCTTCAACTCACAGAGCTTTTCCTGTTGCCTCTCCTTTTCTTCACACAACATTAGCAAGTTTTCTTCTGCTTTTTCCTCCAGCTGGGCAAGATTTTTTCCTGCCTATTAAATCCAAAAATATTCATAACTAAAATGATGCTACATCTAAGTAATTAACATACTCTGAAGCAGCACATGAAAGCCTCAGATTCAAGTTCAAATAGCCTCAATTAGGGAATTAGAGACCTCATGCAATGAGCACAGTATCTTTTAAAGCCACTCCATCTTCTCCCCTCATCCCTGCTGATATCTTTTGTAAAGGAAAATTATACACATTCAGTACTGAGTGAACAAAGTAATTGCTACACCCTTGAAATACAAACACTCTCACCTCCAGTTTTTCTAAGAATTCTGCACCCTCCACCCATTTCATGAAGAACTGGCATCAGTCTAATGAACCGGCACAGAATTAACTCCAGGAAAGTTTTCAAAGCAAGTTGTATAGCTCCACAGACACATATATATGAAATCATAAAAATCTAACTTTTATGAATCAGAAAGCACAGAAGAACTTGATATGGAAGAGCTGCCCAATTTCCATCTGAAGTACCAAATACTTGACTGACTCTCACCTTTACTCTTAGGTAAGTTAAAAGCAGTGTCTGAGATTCCAGCCATTCGTTCAGAACACCAGAATCAGAGTTCTTTAAAAAAAGAAAAGAATATACTAGCTCAATTTCAGTATTTAAACAATTATTTTTTCAGCATTCAAATAAGTTATTGGAAATCTAATTTGTGCCCAGAATCAGCATTATTATCAACAACTGTCAGCTGTATGAAGGAAGTTTGGGTTTTTAAACATTGCATGTTAACCATTGATACCTAACCAGCTTATTTATTCATTGTTCCACCACTTTTCCTAGCATTTTCAGCAGATGTTCAAAACACTTGTAGAGAACTCAAAGTTTCAATGCTATGTTGAATGCATTGCTGTTACAAAGCACTTCAGAATTAGATTGAGTCACTGTTAATTTTCTGGTGAAAAAGTGTCAAGAGACATACAGGAATACAAGAAGAACTGACTTGAACAAATGCTTCAACTAGAGCAGACTATCACAAGAGGCAAAAGCAAAACTTCGGTCTGTGTTGTTGAGATTTATACCTGTTCTACTAGCACTAGAACAGACCTACCATCTGACTTCTGCCATAAGGCTTTACGTCATTCTGGAAACCTTAACTTTTGTTACCAAGGCAGAGATAAAGAGAAAATACTCATCTGGCACATTTCAAAATAAATATTTAAGACAAAGCAGTGAGACTCACCACATTCTGCTTTTTTCCACTTGTCTCTGTACTTGTTTTGCAAACAGACTTCGAACTAGGAGTCTTTTTGAGGAGAATTTTGTCTGTATCAGAACAGGAGAGATGTTATTACTCTTTTTTTCCCCCCCCAAAATGCATGAAGCAAGACAACATACCATGAAGTTCAAAGGCAAAGAAAATTTTGAAATGACTGTGTGTTCCAGTAAGAGAGACTTGTGCTCTGTTTCTGGCTCTGATTATACTCATGACAAGATGTGGCTCTTACAAGCATTTTATACTGATATTCAGCTTTACATGACAGTTACAGATAGATGTGGTACAGTTTTCAGAAGGACTGATTAAAACCCATCTATTGCAGAAACAGAAATTTGAGGGTGCTTTGTTCCTTAACATTGCATGTCAATTAGAAAAAAAGAGTACCAAGAAGATATTCAAAATCAAGGTTAAATTAATCTCCAAAGTCCTCAATACCTCTGCTTAATGACACTTATTTAAAAATAAGATTTACCTTATTTTTCTTTAGCAGTATCTTCACATGAATACAATACAGCATGAGTGTTACTGATAATGAAGTTATACTACAATAAACTACAAATAATAATACAAGAAAGTGAATTTGAGTGGCACTTACCGTTAATAGCTGAAAGATCAAGGTCAGGTCGAGTAACTTTATCTTCATCTAATAATGTGGATTGTAAGTCACCTTTCTCAAAACTGCTCTGATTTAATGAATGAGGGACAGCACCTGTAGCAAGAAGCTGTTGTCAAACTAAAATAACTAGAACAGATTCTGCACAAGTCTACAATTGTATATTCTTTCACTAACATGTGGCAATCTCATGGGAACTTTTAAACATTTACTTTATACACACCATTTCTAAAGCTCACAGAACATTCTTCTGCAATTCTTGCAAAAGAATTTAAAAAGGACAGTTTTGCAGATAGTTTATACGTTGAGGGACTTGTGGTGTTTTACACTAGGTTTACTGTAAAGATTAAAGAAAAACCTGAGGCAACGATGAGGCCATATTGAAAGCATAGTTCAAGGTTTTGCAGACAAGGCAAGAGATATACTTACTCTAGACAACTCAATTCTCAATTACTCAATTCGAGATTAGTTTTGCATGAGAAAGTCAAGACAAGAGTTTAATGCACTTCAATTTACACCTCCTAATCCCACACCAAGTTCATGCATCTTGCAAGATCTTAGCTGTTAGGAAATCCACAGGTTGGAAATAAAGGTCCTCAAAGAACAGCTTTTAAATTCTTCTTGAAAAACTTACCAGCAGAAGTTTTGCCTTTCTGAGGAAGAACTGATCTGTTTTGTAGGCTCCCTCCTTTTTCAGATGGTTTAACAGTAGAAGTTGTAAAAGAATTTGCTGAACTATCCTGACAACCAAGAAACAGATAAGACTGAATACAAGCAGCAATTACAAGCAGTAACATTATTTTACTCCTATTTGAATGATGACAAATAAACAACTACTATCCTAGGGCATCTTGTTGCTTTGCAAATCAGCTGAGTACACTCTTAAGATCCCATCCCAGCCTGCATCTATTTGCCAGTAAATAACGGCTCCCTCACAGCCCCAGCAGAGCTGCCTTTTATTTAGACCCCGCTTCCAGAAGTCCAAACCGCTGCCTAGGACCATTTCTAGTCTTTGCTGAGAGACCCCCGAGCCCCGCAGTGAGGCGCCTAAGTACCTTTTTCTTCTCCTTATCGTACTGCAGGTAGCGGGACCTCACGACTCTTCCTCCTGGAAGAGAGGCGGGGGGGTTAGGCCGGGCCACCCGCCTCCGCGGGCTTCCCCCCTCACCCCGCGCCTACCTTTCCGCTTCTGCCCAGACGCCTCGTCGTCCGCCGCCGCAATACTGGAGCTGTCCGCCAGCGCCGACACCCTGCAGAGACAGAGCGGGAGGTAAAAACGCCGACGGAGGCGGCGAGACACACCCCGTCCCTCCTGCCCCGCTGCCCTCACCCGCCGGCCGCCTCAGCCGCCATCGCCTTCGAACTGCCCGCGCAGGCGCAGCGCCGCCCCCCAGGCCGCAGCGCCGCGCGTCCCCTGCCGGCGCGGAGGGGCAGCAACGGCCGCGGCGAGGCCGCGACCCGCCCCGCGCTGCCCCGACGGGGCGAAACGGCCACCTCACGCGAAGGGACCCCCCGCCCCGGGGCTGCGCCCGCGGAGGGGCTGCGGCCCCCCGGGCTGCGCCTGCACACGGGTGCCACGGGCCCCTCAGAGCTGCCTACAGGCCGCAAGACCCCGGCATCTACTGCGGTTGGAGAAGGGCAGCGAGCGCCGGGCTCCTTCGGTTTTGACGGGGGCACACCCGCTCCCCACCGCAGGCCGCCGGCTGGGGAAGCGCCCGGCTGCCTCCCGCTCCCGAGCTCTGCGCGGAGCCGCCGGCGGGACGAGGCCGCGCGCGGCCCACTGCAGCCGCAGGCAACGCTTCGCGCCTCTCGCCTCAGGGCCGCAGCAGGCGAGAGAGCGGGAGGGGGAGTGAGCGCATGCGCGGTGCGCGCGCGGCGCTGAATGGGCCGCCGCCCTGCCTCCCCCTCCCCCACCCGGAAGTGCCGAGCGGCGCCTCGGCGGGGCCTGTGGCGGGCGGCGGCGCCGGTCGCCAGCGCTTCCCCCACCGGCGTGAGGTAGGCGGCGGCGGCGTGAGGCCCGCGCCCCGGTGGGCGCCCGCCCTCCTTCCCTCCCCCTTCCACGGGCTGAGCTGTTTAGCGGGGGGCGCCGCAGAGGCGCCCGGGTCTCGCGGGGGGCGCGGCGGGGCCCTGGCCGCGGCCGTTTCCCTCAGGAGGGGGCCGCGGGGGCGGGGGCGGCCGGGCCGGGCAGGCCGCGCTGCTGATGCTGCTGCGTTTTGCCTCTGCTGTGCCCAGAGCGCTGGACGTGTCGCAGGCGGAGGAGCCCGCCTCGCCCGCGCCTCTGCCTCCCAGCCCACACAATAGGCGCCGGGAGGATCCCGCCGCGATGTTCGCTCCCGGCTCCTGCTTGCTGACCTTTCCACCGCGCTGCTCTCTCCCGTGACGCCTCTAACGACCTGCCCGCGAGCGCCCGTACACACACCGCGCTGTCTTCTCCCCCCAGGCTTCCTTAAAACTGTCTTTTGTCTGTTCGTTTGATTTTGGGGGCAACGCTTGACAAATACCAAGGCTCTGCTGCGTTGACGCCATGCTTTATCACGCTGACCGTCGTTGCCTCACTGATGCGTGCCTCTCGCTGTTTGTGTCTTGGTAGCGTTTGGGCTTTTGGGTAAGTTTGGCTTTGCAATCTTTGGAATGTAAAACTTTTGCAAGCTGGAGGCGGCCTTTTGGTATGCATTTATAGACTAAATGCAGCAGAGTTCTTTCCTGATCCATGACTATTGTGACAGTACAGCTGATACAGTTGTATGTCATCCTAGCATGAGACTAGATGACTTTCTAATATCATTGTTAGTCTTGTTTTTTACCACTTTGTAAATATTTTGGCAAAATTCTCCAGCAGCTTTGTTTGCAAGTTCTTTGTGAAAAGTGAGAAGTACTTTGTATCCCAATGGATTCTCATGTTCCTTGATTCCAGCTTCTGGATGGGTAGCGATGTAGCAGAGGTCTGGAGATGATCTCAGGCTTCCGGCAGATGTAATTAGCCTTTCAAAGATGTCATTGGCATCCTCCCACATTACTCCTTAAGGTGGATTGGTATCGGTTTGTCTACCTAGCTATCTGCAGATAAGACTTTGTCATAGGTACTTAGGAGATCTCTGATTTCAGGTCTGTTAGCTGAAGTACATGACTGAAGCACTTGCCCTAAAGTAACAGTGTGAGGTAACCCTGCATTCCAGTTTGATATATTGGTGTCACACCCACCAAGTTTTAGTAAGCCTGTGGTGCCTTTAACTATATACCTTGTCAGGAGGAGGTCTAGGAGAGAAAATGTAGGGAAAACAGCATGAAGAACTTCTGATGTAAATGTATATTCATCTTAGCTTCAAGATTCTCTGTAGTTCTTCTCTGAGAAGAGTTATTTTTGATTAT
This sequence comes from Dromaius novaehollandiae, assembly GCF_036370855.1. Classification (NCBI taxonomy): domain Eukaryota; kingdom Metazoa; phylum Chordata; class Aves; order Casuariiformes; family Dromaiidae; genus Dromaius; species Dromaius novaehollandiae. The sequence goes on along the minus strand of NC_088122.1, from coordinate 2,502,584 downwards.
TTTCATCTTTGAGCTTCAGAAACGGTACCCCTAACAATGAGATTCTTTACCTGCTGTAGGCTAAAAGTACAGTAACAGCTTCTTCACTTGTCAGGATGATGTATCTTAGGCCATTTACTTCACTGCTAGTGTTAACTTATTGACATCAAACCTGGGAGATACTACAGTAACATGTTGGACCTGCTTTTATAGAACTGAACTTTTTTGGTTGTTGTTGTTACCCTGCATGAATATTTGCCTTAATAAAAAGCTTTTTCAGTAGTTGAAGGCCGTACTTTGTGCAGTGACAGGGCAGCTGTCTGTGGAAATGGGTATTGTAATCAGAGTGGGAGGATTTATAGGTTTGTGTTTTTCTGTGGAACCTGAAACATTTGCGGAATTGAATAATTTAGATGAATACAGATGAAAAATGTAAGTGAGGTACACCTAGTAAGTAGAACTTTGTACAGACAGTTTTTAGAGGAATAATGATTCAAACATTAGACCCATTGAATAATCCTGTGTATGAATAACTGTTTGACTCATATGCACATAGTCCAATATTACTTAGGCTAAATATGGCCTTTCCGTAGCTGGATGGGCAAATATCATGGTTCTCATATCTTAGGAATTTAAAAAGGAAAAAAATCCTAAAAGATGCAACAGTATTAGCTGTTTCACCAGTCGGGGGGGAGAAAAGTCATGAGTTATAATTGAACAAAAAGTCCATGGTTCAATACGTTTTTTGTGAATTTGAAGGATGAAGGGGTTTATTAACTCAAGCTTCTAAGAAACAAGACATACTTATTCTGTCTATCTTCTCTGACTTTTGAATTTTTTGGTCAATTGCAGTTACATTTTATTGAAACAGAAGTCTGTAACATGGTCTGCTATTTCTACACTGTTAAATATGGTGAATAGTTTTTTTTAGGAGGGCTATGTACCGGTGGATGGTGCCGTATAAAAACGTACTGTTACAAGTGTTAAAAACTTGTATTAAAAGAGTAGCACTTTGAGGTTTGAATCTCATGCTTAGTTTATAAATGCATGCAAGTTTTGGGGGGGTTTTTTGTTTTTTTGGGTTTTTTTAAGGAGAAAATATTCAGAACTGACCAATATCAGGAAGTAAGGCCTGAGATACTTATAAGGAATTTTTTTCAGTAGGTGGCTTTTTAGTAAATTATCTGTTTTCTGAAAGGGTTGGCACTGTCTGTATTTCAGAGAATGAAAATTCAGAGGCTTTGTCTCTTAGGATATCATGTTTTCTTCATTTAGCAAGTGACTTAAGTGTGGCTTGAGGACTTGCTTTTATCTAGGTTTTATTGTGTTGTTTGTAGCTGATACTATGTCACCAATGAAACTCAAGGTAGGTCCCAGCAAAATTTGCCCTTCTTTCAAAGAACTACAGCATTTAATAGTAACTGTTTTTAAAGCTATTTATGATGTTTGTAGGTTCTGTTGCTGATGAGCCTTCTTTTTCTTTTTATTCACACAGTACTTAGACCTAAAGTTTCTTAAGAGAATTTCTTATCAGTGTAATTGAGCAGTGCGATTTTGACTTCTTTTGATGACAGCTGTAATGCCATTAATGATAAAATTAAGAAAATTACAAAAAGTGGTGAGAATAGCATCCAGGGCTCTTCTGATTATGCTGTTTGCCACAAATGCCCTTGGTTGTTCTGCCTTCATTCCTTGTTTTTTCCACTTCTATCATAAGAGCCACATTTTCATTTCCTCTGAATCATACTCAAGTGTACATCCATAATTCTGACATTACACTCTTTTAAGGTAATAACATGCTGTTAGACCTTTAATGTCACTGTAAGTCTGATAAGGTATCCTGGGCTTGTTGAGGTTAAATTGTGCATCTGAGTCATTAAGGGGAAGCAGAGGTCTGCAGCTTAGGTGATCTGAGAGTGTAGATTGGAATCAGGGTCTTAAGGGCCACAGAGAGGAGAGAAAACTTAAACTGAGAAGGAACTACCTGTAATGAAGGTAATGTCTCTGACTTTCCTGTAATACGTCGCATAACTTGCATTGCAGTCCAGTGTCTTGGTTAGGCAGTCAATGGCAGAAGTTAGCTTCTCTGGCAGCAATGACTAGAAAAAGCAGTGACAAATATGTTATGAATTTTCATGCTCCATTCAGAACTGCCTCTTTTGGGGTTGAAAAAGGGAAGAGCTTTTGATTAAAGACAACCAGGGCTCTAGAGTTGTTTAGTCCAACAGAACTGCAGACAACCAGGGAAAAATACTGAAGTGTAACTAGAATGCTTAGCAATTTTCAAGTAATCTACGAATGTCTGGAATATTAAAAAAAGGGGGGAGGAATTTAATTGTGCTCTACTAAAAGCAACTGCATGTCTCTATGAAGTTTGCTATAGTAAGGCTGAAGCCTTGCCTTAACTGTAAAGCACAGTTTATTCTTGAAGTTTTAAGGTGTCTCTACAACCTATGATCTTGCTGGAAATTCCTTGCTTTGGAAACCAAGGATAAGTTATAGTTGAATATTTTTGAAATCGCTAAATGTTTGCAGTTTGATTTTTGGGGGGTGGGGTCTTCTTTTGGGACAATAATTGGTGATTTTGATACTAAAGAATATTAGAGGTCAGGCAATTGTGATATATTTCTACTTTCATGTTGAAAGATACTTGGTGAACAATGCGAGAAGCTTGAAGCTTTCAGGTTGAGGCATGCAGCACTGAAAATGTACGTGAAAATGTGAAGAACTGGAATATTATAAAGTTCGTCCTAGACAATTTTGCTGTAATGGTAGCTTTCCCTTTTTAGCTTCACTGTGATTCATTGACTAAACATGTGGTCTCAAATTATAGCCTTATTTAAACTAAAGAGATACCCTGCGCTGACGGGGGCAAAGTCCTTTTCTAGAATTTTACTACATTATAAAATGTTGGCTTTAATGCGTGTTATGAAAATTGATTTGTTTAGTAGAGACTTGAAGATGGTTAGAAAATATCATCAAAATTGCCATATAGAATTTACCTTTTTTGCTTCTCTATTTCTATTAATGTTGTCTAGACAAAAAGTGAAATTTTGCATTAATGCTGAAATATGTAGCCTGCTACATTTCTTTCATAAAACATTGAAGTAGTTACCTGAAATGCTGCCCTTCTGAGTGATTTCAGTGGCAAGTATAATCAGTTCTCCAGTGATGGACCAAATAGTACAGCCCCATGTTGACTTAATTATTGTTGCATAAAGCTAGTGGGGTTTTGGTACATTTTGACTTGCTTATAGCTTATATAAAAATTAATATTGCTTTAAACTGTTGTCTTACAGGCTTGTTATATTAGTGTTGTTGTCAAAGGTACAGTTACTTTGTAGAATTTGGAAAGGTAGGGTTGGAGAGGACGGAGAGTAACAAAATCCTGGAAAGAGATTTTTAGGTTGATTAGACTTGCTTCCATTTTTCTGGATGTGTTGGAATTATCATTCTAGGATAGTTGGATATGGGGGACCTATAACTGGTACCTTCTGTTTAAATTTGTCTTGCCCTGCTCCAGGTTTCCCATTTTTCTTCAATCTCGCCTGAAAACAGGTACCTTTAACTTGAATATTTTACACTGGGACAACAAACCCACTGTCATTAGGGCAAAAATCATACATCACTATATCCTTTAACATGCTAATCCCATGCAGCTGTTGCCCCACGCATGCCCACAGTAGTACTATAGTCTAATGGGTTGAACAAAAGATTAAAATCAAAAGCTTTTCTTTTCTAATTTTGCATGATTTTTTGTCTTGCCCAGCTTGCCTAATTCTTCCCCTGTGTTTGCATCTGTAAAATAGGAGTATGGTGAGAAATAATACTTTGTTATGTTTCGCAGATGCTGATGACTGTACTTAGTCAATTTTAAGTACTATGAAGACATACTTGTGCTACTAAAGGCTTGTGAAAAGTAAAACTCATTTTAAGGAAAACAGGAAGGAGTCTGAATGTGAAGTCTAAAATTAGTTGATGCACGCTTAGTGCCAGCTTCTGTCTCACGCTTATTAAATCTTCTAACACACGGCTTTATTTTGCCCCATGCATTGGAAGGGAGCTCCTTATAGGAAAGAGCATTGAAAGAAATTTGAGGTAACTTTGTAGAAATTTCTAGCTCTTACAAAGAGAACTCAGTAGTGGTTGGGCTGCTCTTTTCCTGAGTATGCTGCTTTGCATGCTGACCAATATGGTTTCATTATTACCTTGTACTCTTGTATTTCTCCTTTTTCTTCCAGTATTCTCTGCACCTGAATTCAGGCTTCTGCTTCATCGATGAACCAATTTACATTGAAGCAATAAATATTTCAATTGCTTAAAAACTTTCTAAGTAACTATAGAGCATAAAATTAGAAGGAATCATTGTCATCATCTGTTCACTCTACTCTTAACATAAATTAGAGGGTGATACCTAATTAACTTTTCTGACTCGGAAACACATCTGTGAGTGGGGACTGGCTGATTTTCTGAAAAGAACTTTAGCAGTCAGGCCTCTTCATTGGTGTCAGTTAAATCTTGCAACGGAGGGTAATCTGGTGATGTTTCTGTTACACTAGGCTGAATTTATCTAGCTTTGAATTCCAGCTGCTGACTCTTGTTATAGTTTCGTCCTTCAGACTGTTGAGGGTTATCAAATTCTAGTTCTCCATGCAAGGACTTGAACTGATATTGTTCTACCCTGTGTGTTTCTCATAGACAAAGCTTCTAGAGCATTTCGCTGTAAGGGGATATTTTCTAACAGATTTTTTTGTTGTTCTTATCTCAGCTACTTACTTGAATTTTGGATGTATTCTATATGAAGTCATGCGCCTTCTGAGCACAAAGGTAATATGGCTGCCCAGCTAAATATTCATTTAATGTGTTTGGGAATTGCGTTCACTGTTGTGCTTGTTATGTTACATAAGAATCTCATGTTTAAATGATTATCCGCTATGGTTTTCAAACCTGCTGATGTGACTTATTTCAGGTAAATGTAAAGTTATGCATCTATAAACCGAGCTGAAATTTGTTTAAGGTTTTTTGCTTATTCCTATACTACCAAACTGTATCACTGACCTAGCTTTTTGATTATTTACTGCTTTCTCAATCTTTGTATGATGCACTTTTTTTTTCTTTTAGAATTATGATGAAAATATGTACTTTGATGCCAGGAATCCAACTTTACTAGAATCTAACCCTCCAACTGCTTGACGATACCTGTCCGTAGTTGAATACTGGGACCCATCAGGTAGCCAACTTACAATCTGTTCAGTGTATGCTATTTTACTTTTATGTTCTAGTTTGTTACTCAAGGTATTGTAGAGTATGAAGTCAGATGTATACTGAAGGCTACCTATTTTAGGGCAGTATCATCATCAACCAAATTTGATACCCTAAGAAAATCGTAAGCTAATTGGAGAGTGGCAGTATTTCCTCAAACCTCTATTTGGGTTGACAGATTTCCTCAGCCTAATTCTTAGGTAGAAGATTTTAAACATTATGTTATTTCTTTTGGGACTCACATAGTACGATGATTTACAGGTTCTTGCGAGTTTTTTTCTTTTTTTTTTTTTTTTTAATAAAGCCATATATTTTTTTCCCAAATGTCTAGTGGTTTCAGTTAGTAAATCTGCTTAAGATAGATGGACTTATGTAACCAAGAACCCAAAGGAGTGATATGATTGTGTCATACCTAGTTACCTTTGATACCTAAGGCAAAATGAGTAAATTTTCATTTATAGCTGGATTACTGAGATTGTCCTTTTGGAAGATTGCTAAGATTAGTTCTGAGCATGAGGCTGTGGTCCTGTAGCATAATCCAGTCTCTGCCATCATGTCCCCCCCTTTTTTTAGCTGCTATAGGCCTTGGGTTATGTCCTTCTTTACTTCTGTCATTGCTTTGTGTGATGAGGATTATTAGTAGCTATTTATATCTGATTTTGTTGAATAAAGCTTCATAGCAGCTTTGAAATATGCATATGCTAATCATGGTATTTACTTTTACATCTACCTTTTATAATCTGCATATTGTGTACTCTAATTTTTTTTAATTGTAGGATTCTACTTGTTTGTTTAAATTGGATCATTGCAACATTAAGTATTAGACTATTCCAATAAAAATTGTAACTTTGAGTTCTGTTCTCTTTGGGCAAATAAGCTGTTGGTAGCAAAGGGAGAACTAATTAAAATAATTGGGTGCTATTCTTTCTGAAGTGAGGTTTAGAATTTCACTTCTTTTAAAGTCTCATCATCAGTATTAAATAACTCAAAGTACCATATCTGATTGAAGTTATTATTGAGTGAAAGAACACTCTTAAAGCTCAGTGTTGTGAGACAGTATTATGTTGACCGTCTTTCTGTTTACTTGCCATGTGACTGTGTATTGAAATCGTGTTCCAGCAAGTTCTTTATGCTGTAGATTATCTCCCAAATCATTCCTATAGGGCAATGACTGGGGAAGTAGAACTGTCTGCTGTCTGCCTTACAGTTCCATCAAGCCATATGTGATAACTGCATAATAGGGAAATATGTGTGTAGCATAAACGCATTAAGGTTGATGTCTGCATGTTGCTTTGTCAGAAAACTGTCATCTTCAGGATGAGAGATCTTTCTCTTTCCAGTTTCTCAGTCATGCACATCTGAGCAGAGACTACCAGCTATTGGCACTTTTGCCTGCTGTAATTGGCTTGGCCTGAGCTTTACATAGTAAAGAAGCGGCTGTGTCCCGGTTTCCTCTTTGGGAAGTGTTCTTTGGAAGTCTCGAGCAATGTACCAGTTACACCTTGGTAACTGATGTGAGGTGAGGTTAGGAAACCTCTGTCAGCAGTCAGAGGTCAGCACCTTGGTGAGAAGTGTAGCTGCAGCTCTTCATGGGCAGAAAGTTGGTGACACATTTTTTAGGATGCTGTTTTGGCCAGAACACTCTTTGAGGGGACTTCCTCTATCATACCAGACTCTAATGACTCTGAAACTAGTTGCTGAGGGGAAAAAAAGGAAGTCTGAGCTAGCCTGTTTCCCTTGGCTGACTGACGTCAAAAGAAAATGGTCACTGTTCTTTTTCTCTGTCTGTTCTCCAGATTTGTCTTCCCCATAAGCAGCAGTCTATTGCTGATTCTACTATATGTTAAGGTGTTTGAGCTTCTGTAGGTCAAGAATGCTTTACATTTGCATAATTCCTTCAAAGGCACTTCAGACTACTTTACTGTTGATCAGTGATAAGTATAGGAAATGGAGAGAGGCCTTTGAGCACACTGGTCCACCTTTCTGTATTGTCAAGATCTTGCAATAAGACCTCTTTAATGAATGATGAACAAAATTTTACAAAGCAAGAAGCAATTTTCTGAGGGACCATACAGTTTCACCAGAGATTTGCTGTGGTTTGTCTTGCTGTCTGTGGCTTGTTTAGCCTTTCTTTTGATGAGTAGCCACTAAAAACGATCCAGCTTGCGTAACAGTGACTTCTGAAAGCTTACTATTCAGAGTTCCCTTAAAGCAGATTTCTCCACTCTGAGGCAGTTCATGAGGCAGAACTATGTCATATGTTTCTCTGAAGTGATTCATTGCTTGCAGTGGAAGTGGCAGTTAAATGCTTCCAACTCTCTGCTGATTTTAATTTGAAATGATTGCTCTTTGTGGCCTTACGTTAGTTCCTGTGCAGTTGTTTAGTGACAAGCAAGCAACTTCACTGGCTTTTCTTTGTGTATATATATATTTTTATTTATTTATTATGTGAGTGTATAATTAAAACACTTTGTTCTTCAGACAAAAATTGAAATGGCATTTTGAGTATGAAGTTTTACAGACTGTTAAAACAAAGGGCATACCTCATTATCCTTCTCCTTTTACTTTATGTTGATAAGCTAATAAATTGCTGAACTAATGCCATGTAATCAAATCTATCCCTGGTGATCTGGGTGTACTGGATTGCAGCTGAGAGGAAAATAACCATACAGCAAAGGCACAGAACATTACTAAGTCTAGAGGCTTTTAGAGTGGGCCGTAAGGAGGAGGTTGACTTCCGTGAGGTTGATGTCACGGGACTTCGATTGCAGGCCTCCAAAAGGAAGAAAGGAAGCAGAAGCAGTAGGGATGAATGAATGAATGATATTTGGAGTTTCACACATGAGGTTCTGGAAACCCATTGAGGAAAGAGCTGATGAAGTGGGTTATTTGGGACGAAAGTTCTGCATGATCGTGTCAAAGAAGCTGAGCTGAAATGCAGTTGCAATAAGACTAATTTTACTTTGTTGCCTAAAATAGATGATAAAAAAGCAAGATCAAACCTCTCTGTAGTAAGGATGTGGTTGACTTGAGTGAAATTAGCATTCTCTTTTCTGGGTAAATTATGCATATTTAAGAAATTGCTATAGTGTGTGAGCTTAGAAGGAGATGGCAGGAATATTTGCGCGGGTCAGTTAGAGGCACTGTTTCATTAAAGTTGAGTGGGGTAAATACTGTACCTATCTTGTACATTTTGTGAAAAGAAGGCAGTTGGGGAAAGTGCAAGAATGTGTGGATCATGGTGTTACAACCTTCTTCCTTGCATCCATGTATTGCTTCTGCTGCCATACTTCATGGTTGCTCTAAGCTGGCGTGGCTGGTTTAAGAAGTAATCAAACAGTAGTTCAATCTCAAGTTGCTTGTGCAGGGAGGTTCTCTGTGAGAGGGGGAATAAATGTTTGTACAGCCATACAGTGAACCAGGTCAGGGAATTTACCTGGGTTAAGACTGACCTAGGAAAACAGGGAGGTTTTTAGTCTGGATCTTTATTCTAGTTCAGTTTGCTTTGTGCCTATGTGAATGCTTGTCCTGCTCTAAGGGGGAGGAGGAGATGGCATGGGAATAGAAGCAAAGTGGAAAGAAAATAGATGTTATAACAGCTATTTGCTCAATGGAATAGGCTAAACAGACAGTTTGAAACAACTTCACTAATGTGCAGTAATAATACTGATGTGTTACTTCAGCACATTAGTTCTTTTTGTTAATAATTTGCCTGTGTAACAATTTTATCCTTATCTTCCAGAAAACAATACCTTGCCCTAATACCTCTTGTGCACTGTTTTTTTTTTTTTAATGCTCAGCTTCTTTTTCTTCTTCTATTTAATTTATTTTATTTATTTTTTAGACAATGGGCACTGCATATTAAGCTGAGGTGGAAGACTGAAGCCCATTTGGGGGCAGAATGAGTTTAAAAGATGCTGACAGTGCAGTTTGCCAGGCAAAGGCAGCCTATAATCTTCATATTTACCCCCAGCTCTCAACAGACAGTGCTCCCTGCTGCAAAGTGACAGCAACCAAGGACAGCACATCTTCAGATGTCATCAAGGATGTGATTAATATCTTAAACCTGGATGTCTCAAAACATTATGTGCTCGTGGAGGTGAAAGAAGCAGGTGGTGAAGAATGGGTACTTGATATAAACGATTCTCCTGTTCATAGGGTTTTACTTTGGCCTCGTCGTGCTCAGGATGAGCATCCTCAAAAGGATGGGTACTACTTTCTTTTGCAAGAAAGGAACACTGATGGGACTATCAAATATGTCCAGATGCAACTGCTATCCAAGGAGACGGATGCTCGGCGATTGGTTGAAAGGGGTTTTCTTCCCTGGCATCAGGAGGACTTTGATGACTTGTGCAATCTCCCCAACTTAACAGAGACAACACTTCTAGAAAATCTCAAATGCCGCTTTCTAAAACACAAAATTTATACTTACGCAGGAAGTATTTTGATTGCAATAAACCCCTTCAAATTCCTGCCCATTTATAATCCTAAATACGTCAAGATGTATGAGAATCATCAGCTTGGGAAGTTGGAGCCTCATATTTTTGCCATTGCTGATGTGGCTTATCACACAATGCTTAAAAAACACGTCAATCAGTGCATAGTTATATCAGGTGAAAGTGGGTCTGGAAAAACTCAAAGCACAAACTTCTTAATTCACTGCCTCACGGCACTGAGCCAGAAAGGGTACGCAAGTGGTGTGGAGAGGACTATTCTTGGAGCTGGACCAGTTCTGGAGGTAAATTTATGCTAAAATTGCCTTTTGTGAAAGCTGCTTCTTGAAAATTTCAAATAACTGCTGTTGAATACTAATTTTGAGAGTGTTTTGAGAGTCACTTGCTTGGTGTAGACATTAAATATCTCTGGGCTGCATTGGTGTTTGGCTCTGTTGCGGAACTGCTTCTAATCGATTTTCCTTAATTCATACTTCCTTGCAGTTGACTTCCTGTAGCTTTTAATTGATATTTGACTTAACTTTCCACAACTAGACACTAATATTCTGGGACAGAGTTTACTTGTGTTCTCCCTCTTCAAGTTCTGATGCCATTTGAATCAAGCTGAAATTATGAGTAAATGTTTTCACAAATAAATAGTTCCACTGAAATATTAACTGCTTAGTGTAATTATGCCATTGTGTGTAAGCATGTCCTGTAGCTTTTTTTTTTTTTTTAATTTTCAAGGGAGTTATTTCCTAGGTATAAATTTTTGCTTTGAAAAGAACAGCATTGTTCGTTGGGGAGAAAGTGTGAATCAGTTTGGGCTTTTAGTTAGAACAGTGTTTCCAACAGAAAGCAAAACTAACCACTAGAGTGAAAGGGGTACAACTGGTCTTGCATAAGGTAACAACAGGATAAACTTAAACAGATCTTGTAGACTGCAGCCTTTCCCTTTTACTCTCTGATCTGAAAGGAAAAACTCTTTGAAATCTTTGCTGGATGTAATGGTCGCCAGCAATAAAATCAACAGCAAGGAGTTCGAACACTGCCTTTGGAATTTTTAAGTTTAAGTATTCTCAAATGTAACAACAACTTCATTATTATTATTATTATTAAGCCAATCATGAAAAAGCAATAAAGTAAATCTAAAATTGTGCTATATTTATAGATGTGATTTGAAAGCTTTTCTTTAAAGAATGAGGAATATATGCAAGTTCTCCTTTGCCTTTCTTTCTGCTACTTGAAAGCAGAAGTAAAATTGCTTGAGGTTTGTTGCTTGCTGGAGCTCAAGTTTGCTGTTCTAAACACAAAACAGGAAGGGGTCACTGTGGAAAGCACTGTCTGATCAGCTGATCTTTCTGCATTTGATACAATTAACTGTTTCAGGCCCTGGTCTGCAGGACCTGATAGAGCTGTGTCAAATCTGGGGGAGCTGAAATCTTGTTGTTTTTGTGCATGTACATTAAAAACTAAGACCCAACTTTGCAGGTGTCTAGATCTGAGAATGTTCATGAAAAGACACGTGTGGTTTTCTACAGTGTGGTTGGTTGGCACGTGTGCTGCAACTCTTCAGACTTCGATTGAGCAATTTAGTAATGCACTTCATGTGAAAATAGTCTTGCTAGCTAGAACTATGCTGAGCAATTGAAAGCTTAGCTTGCAAATTTGACGAACAAATTCTAACCTTGATGTTGGAGTACATATTATCTAAAATGTGAGACTCCTGAAATTCTCAGAGAAACTTCTCACTCTGCATCATCTATTCAGTGTAAATTTGCACTTCGGACTGTTAAAAAAGATGAAGGGTTTTATGACAACTAAATATCAAAATATAGAACATCTGTATCATAAAATGATTTCAGAATTAATTGTATTTTTTTTTATAAAAGGTATTAGTCGTTGACTTGACATTAAGGAGAAAGAAACGTTTTCGAAACTGACAGAGGCCAGGTTAAGATTGGTCTGAGCTAAAGTCAGCCCCTGGGATACCTGTGATTGTGGCACAACTCTGTTAAGGTAGTAGGAGTAGGATCAATACTCCTCTATTCCCATAACTTCAGTGTGCATCAAAAAGTGATGCCACAGTGGGTTTAGACTATAGAGAAGTAAAATCAAGTTATCCAACTTGCTTCGCTGCAGAGCAGAGTCAGTAGACAGTGAAGCTTCCAGGTTTCCCAGCATGGATGCTCCTGTGCAATGCCAGTTATTAAGTGCAATTTAAAAAAATCAAGACAAATCTTGATCTCAGGGAAGAATATGTTGAAAGCGCTTACGCTGTGGAAGCTGAACTGCTCCTGAACTGGTCACTTTTCTAACTATGGTGACTCATCTGGGTTTTTACTTAACGGAACTTAAGTGGAACAAGGAAATTTTTCTTAAACGGGTGTTTTAGGGGATTTTTTGCATGAACAGTTTTGAAGTGTGCCTGAACTATTTAGAATGTCCTGCTTAATTTTGAAGTTTTAATTTGAGTCCTCATGAAGTGGTTTCCACAAGTGAAAATATGGCATCTTGACTAAAGATAGTCTGATTCCTGTGATATAAAAGCTGTTACATTCTGGCTTAGAACTTCCCCTTTTTAGTGACCTCTTATTTTCCTGACACCTAAATAAAAAGCATCTGTTAATAGGCTGACCTTTTATAAAAGTTCAAGTATTTCTATCACAGGAAAGGTGAGTTCTGGTAGTGTGGATGGAGGTGAATTTATAAGTTTATCATCACATACTTAATACACTTGAAAATGTTTCTTAACAAATGCTATTTCTGCGTTGGCTAAATAATCTCTGTCCAAAGCTATGAGCAATTTGAACATAAACTATTGTTAATATTTTAGCTCCTTGTTCACAATTTCTAAACTTTGAGGAGTGGAACTGTAGCTGTACCATGAAAGGAGATTTGGCCTTAGACGTTGCTTGATATTACCTTCTCAGACATCTGAAACATCAAATACACCAAGTTGACACAGTGTAGGTTAAAATTGTATATGACACTAGCGTAATTGTTGTCATGTGTACTAGTGAAAGGAAAGTTGGTCGTGGATTAGTCTCTCATGCTCAGATGTACTTCTTGCTCAGCTTTGGCACCAGAGTCTGATCTGTTTATGAGGCTCCCCGTTGGCGATCTATTAAACAGTGGTGGAGGCCGTGCAGTTGCCTTAGCTGCGTAGGTATTACTCTTGGAATCGTTCTTGTTTCTCCAGGATCCCATGGCTTGTCTCTAGTGAAGTGCCCTGAGCCAGGTGTTAAAAACTGTCAGGAAAATAAAGATAGGTTCTGTTTTAAGATACTCCTGACTTTTTCATCCTCTTCTAAATTTGGTGTTTAAAGTATTATTCCCTGAGTTGGAGTTTTGCCTTCTAGTACTGACTATTAAGTTCAGTTTACTTACGGATGAAGTCCAAAGAAGGAATGCACATTTGGGAGCTATTATATGGGTCAGATTGGGAATAGTGAATCAAACCATTATTTATTTTATAGAGTTTCAAACAAATTAATTAAATCTTTCCATACATGCTTAGGAAGTTTCCAAGAAATTTGTGTTTTCCTTTCATCAGGGAAAAATGCCTTACACCATATGTTTCAGATATAAAATGTACAGTGCGCAATCTAAGACTTAATTTATTTTGGAGACCTAACATTAACATAAAGATGAGCACAACTTTCTAAAATGTTGATAAATTTATTTACCATAATAGCTATTTCTGACCCTCTAACTGAGGGAAAAGAAGACGCAAAAGAGAAGCAAAAAAAAACTTGTAAATGCTTGATTTTGGATAATTTAGCTAAAAATCAACCCAAGCTCTCAACTCAAATAGAAGATAGGAAGGAGGCAGGATGGACAGACGTACTGGAGTTGTCACAACTTTTTCTCATCTTAATTTGAAAAGCACCACTTATTTCCATTTGGACATGTTCTTAGAGGTTTATTAATGGTACCGAACCATTCTTTGAAAAGAATTAAGGCCCAAATAAAATGGAAAGTCCAACAGGGAATATTCATGGAGTGATCTAGAGAAGGCAGTTGTAAATATGAATTAATCTCGACAGCACAATTGAGGGGGTAATGAGATTTACTGGAACTCAGCCAGCATGTTTTAAAGCTTGCTAAATTTCGTTGTAGAAAGTAAACTTTTATGTTTTACCATTCTATGGAAAACAGTAAATCAATTGGCTGTCAGCTCTGTTTTCTTTAGTACGGTCCGACGGTGCTTGTGGTTTTGGTATGAGATGGACTTAAACTAAGTGGTGCTTCGACTCTGGTTTTTGTTTGTATTTGCCATAAAAGTCTGCATATATATTTAGTGGGTGTAGTCTGTGCTATTTAAGGTAAAGTAGTTGTTTTGAGGCTATTATCTGCATGTGTTTGTTTTAAGAATCATAATCAGAGAGGGAATGGAACTTCCTTTTTCCATTCATTTGGTTGTTACTTGCTTTTTGTAGACTTTGTAGACATGCATACTTTTCCCTGCTGCGTGCATCTCTTGGGAAAATTACCTAGTCCTTTATACATTTTTATCATGTGGGTTGCTTAGACTTCCCCAGGAGTTCACACAGCAGGCAGAGGGTTGCAAAATTACCCTGAAATGCTGCAGCTTCTGTGTAGATGAGTCCGCCTTTTGGAGCGTGTTTGTGAAGACCACTCCAGATCTCCCTGGAGGTGTTACTCTGAAGCAGTATTTTCCACGGCGTAATTGATTCTTCAGTGTCATTTTGTACATTAAAAGTATGGTCTGTTCAGTTGTGTTTCTGCCATGGATTAGAGCGGTTTATGTAGAAACTCTTGATAGCTTTTTCAGATTTTTGGCAATTCTCATGAAAGAGTTAAATTAGGTTTTTTAGTCGTGTTCCTGGGGTAGCTCGTAGGAGCCTGTGTGTAGTTCTGGGCTTCTTTTTACAGCAAATAAATTGGTAAAATGAGAATTTGGAGTTCTGTGGCCTGATCGAGTGCACTTTTTTTTCTCAATACTGTTAAAGGTGTCACTGCTATTGAGGGAGTTTGGAATAGCAAACCCCAGTTAGGCCTCTTGTATTTGAAGGTAAAAGATAGGTTAGATGACTTCCTGACTCCCCGAACAGTCTGTCCCAGCTCAGATTCCTGCTGGCCTTGGTTTGCTGTTTTTGACTTGCCCTCTTTGGAGATGGCTAGTATTCTGCCTTGGAATGGTTTAATTTTGGTTTTCATTTTTCTTACCTCTCTCCCCAGTTGAGTCACAAGGGAAAATAGTGAGTGGGCTTAGCTATATAAATGATTTCTCTTCAGCTGAAATTATATCATGTCCCCTAATCTTCTGAATTTATTTGGGAAAGACATAGGAGGCTTTATGTGAAGATGAACAAAGGTAATCTTTCAGTGGAATTTGAAATCTGTATTTTATCCCTTTGAATAAACTACTGTTAGTCTAACCTGGAAAGAATTATCCATGAAAGATGCTTTCTATCCAGAGCAATGGCTTGATAATATAGAAATTTAATTCTTGTCTATAACCTGTTTTCACTAGGATAAGGGTGTAATAGGTTATAAATTAAAGACACATAACTACTAAATATTAAAATATTTCTCATTTGAATTTTTTGCACTTTTTATGACTTTACACAGTAATGTCATTCTTTTATACTTACTTCAAAGTATACTGAAGGCTATGGTAGCAGCAGTTGGAATTTGAGTCTGAAGTTAAATATTATCAAAAAAAACCCCAAATGTTAAGTGACTTGGAATGTTCTTTAAAAAGTTGTAGATATTAATGGCCCTTATGAGAAAACGATTAAATGCATGAAAACTTCCCCAAAACTGGTAATATTAGATCGGCTTTCAAGAATTTGCTGTATGCTTTGACTAAATACCAGACATATGAGATCATATGAGCCATTAGTAGTTTTAAACTGTATTCATTGCTTACATGAGTAATCACTAAGAAAAGTTTTTCAGGAAGCTAGAGTTATGGGATTTCTTAACTCTGTGATGCCAAAGTACTTACCTTTTAAAAATAATTTGGCAAATGTAGCTCGATGTTTCTTGAAACACTAAATGAAAAGCTGGGTGCCTTCCTTTGGAGAGCCACAGTTGAGCCGGTGGCAGGCGAGTAGGCTTCTGACAAAGCAGATCATTTGTTGTCCTGATGTTACAGGACTTCAGCTTCTGGTTTTGTATCATTTGTTAACTAAAAGGTTTTGATGAAGATTTTATAAAAACATTAATATGCTACATGTGCAAAATGGTCTCTGAAAAGAAAACCGCAAAAATCTGTTTTCTGTGCGATAGTAGCTACAAAAAGATAGTAACTGTGTTGGATAGTAGCTGCAAGAAGATGTTGATGACTCTGGTCATTATGCCTTCTCTGAAAAATCTGAGCGGGGATGCTGTTTGTGTTATAAAACACGTAGGATGATCCCTAGAAATTGGAAGGCTGAGCTCAGCCTCGGTCATCTATAAGTGGTGCTGGATGGAAATGCTGTCTCTTTGGAGACCTGTTGAATTTTCTAAAGCTTCATAAGAATCCATTTTCCCCTGCACAGGAAGAGTTTCTTTGGCTTGCTTTTAAGGAAAAAGGATCAGGAATAACTGTTATCCAGAAAATTATGGGAATTCTCCCAGTTTATAAGAAAGTTTTCACTTCACAGATTTCTTGGATTCTCTGAACACCAGGCAGATGGCAGTAGAAATCACTTACGAGAGATCTTTGAGAACTTGTTTTGGAAATAGTGATTCAGGTATGATACTGCAGTGCAGCTGCAACCTCGCCACATCATTTTAAAAAGTGAGGGGGAAGAGTTTCCTTCAGCGTTGAAGATGAAACACTGTGACTGGCATGAAAGCAGTACTTGCCTAGGAGATGCACCATAATTGGGCAGCTTAATTTAGAAACAGTTTAGTTCTGTTGCATACAGTGCTAGCATGTCCATCATTGTGTGTTTGTGTGTAGGAAGAGGGTGGCATTTTTTGTGAAATTGTTCCATGAATTTGTTCTATATTAGGCGAGACGGATTTCCTATGGGAAGCCTTAATTGCTCGGAGTTCTGAGAGGAAATATCTGTGGCAGGAATTGCTGGTGATATTTCACACTGAGTGGTTATTTTTCTAAACAGTTGCATTCCACCCTGGGTTTCTTCTCTGTACAGTGATCACCTTCCTCATGTTAACAGGATGAGAGGTTTCTGTCAAACTAAGGAACCATAGTTAAGAGTTGATAAAGTTATGGGCATTCCCAGTAACTAATTCTCATGGAATTCTAGATGCACTAAGTTATTTTTATATATATTTTTTTTTAAGTGTGACTCATGCAGAGTATGCTAGCTACTTTCTGAGGCGTGATGATAGAGGCAAAAGTATCAAAGATGCTTAGGCACTAAGAGTTAGAAATGGGTGAGATTTGTGCCATACCTCTTTTTCCCTTTTCCTAACGCATCCTAGTCAAACCGTGTTCTTCAGTGCTGCATAGCACAGTTAACTGGTCAATGAGTATGATGTGTTTCTGCAAGCCATTGTGTTTCTGTTAATTGTTTTCTCATTTTTTTAATACGCAACTCTGAGAATTCATAGGCTAACTTTATAAGCAAGATCTTAATGTTCTATTCTCACTTAAAGAAAAAATATTTGCATGTTTATTGTGAAATTTTTGAGTGGGAGCAGTACTTTGGGGAATAAGACATAGTTTGTGGCTTTACCATAGGAGAAGCAATTTCATAGTAATTATACTATTTTCCTCCTACCAAATGTCCTCTTTAAGTTCATAATTGCTAATGATTGAGGTTGACTTGAGCTCTCTAGCTGTGTTTACCTTTCAATACTCTTAGAAATATCTGATTAAGTTTATTATTCCCCTTCCTCAGACTCCCAGATGTAATTGCATAGGGCAAATAATAAATGTGTGTAGCTCTGTGAGGAACAGTGAAGACTTCCTAAGCTTCCTTTCTGGTATCTGCATGCTGCTGTTTCCATAATATTTCAGGCATGTGCTGCCAGCTAAGAGGGGGCTGAATAATGAACAGAATATTTTGAAAAGCTGTGTATTGGCTTGTTCAGTTTAATTGAAAGTTAACTCATTTTGGTTTATTACAGGCATTTGGAAATGCAAAAACAGCACATAACAATAACTCCAGTCGTTTCGGAAAATTTATTCAAGTCAACTATTTAGAGAATGGTATTGTCCGAGGGTAAGTACAGTGTGAGGGTTTTCCAGAAGTGGACTGTGTGCTTTTAGGAGTTGGTAAAGGTTCATATTGCTGTGTAAAATGCTGCCTTACGGAGGCACTTCTTGTGTGAGAATAGCTTCCCACATGCTTTCAAGGCTCAATAACTTTGTGAAGCTTTGTGAAATAGTCAGGTGATGCAACATCTGGTCATTGTCCTTCAGACAGAAACACTAGGCAAATGTGAAATATTCTGTACCTACATTTCTTTTTTTAAGCATGTGATAGATAGCCACAGCTGACCGTTACAATTGCATTTAGATTTTTTTATCCTGCAGAAAATGCTATAGTATCATGTCATGTTAGTGTAGTCCCTCAATGAAGTGGGAAGTCACTCAATATTATTAATCCAAATGATTATGCTTTTCATTAGGAGTGGACGCTTTCACTTCAAACGAATAACTTTGTCAAAAAATTTCTACGCTATTAGAGATTTGTCTGTAAATACTTGTCTAGTTGCTTGTCTAACATCATGCCATGAAATCTTTTCATCTTCCTCCTGCTTTGGAAATGTTTCTGAAATTCCTAAAGTCTCTAACTGCAAAATACACAGCAGTACGTCGCATATGTTGTCAAGATGTATGCATGCACTAGGTTCAGTGCCCTTATGCACTATATGGGTATGACGTTCTGCCTTGTACCATCAGCTGCATTATGTAGCATCGTTAGCTGTCGCTATGTTTTTGTATTCGACTGTATCTTTTCTTTGGGTTGCAATTTACAAAATAGCAGTAACATAAACAGCTGGGAACTCTGCCCCACAATTGCTTTGAGTGTTATTCTGAACAGAATTGGCGTCTTTACAGAGGAAGTCACACCAGCTCGGAAGATTGGTACCATTTGAATTAATTTGTTTTGTCTTCAGTGTGAGGAAAAGCTGCTCAAACTTTGGCCTCGTTCTTTGTTTATATCCCTTGTGAAGGAGTTTAGGTTATTTAGGTGCCTACTCTGTCAAGATGTAAAGAGTTTTCTGGCTGGCTGGCCTCTGTTTGAGACTGGCATGTGTACTGTCATAAAATCTAGCAAATTTGTTAGGTTCAGAAGCAGCCAGTTATTCAGTATATTTTGGGGGGACTTGTAGTCTTTGCATTCCTTGCTAGATAACTATTAATCCTGGAGTAGGTAACAGATTATTAGCACTTTACATATCTTGTTTCTGCTTATAATTTTGCATCAGCACTTTTCTCAGCTTCATTTGCATCCTTCTAGTTTTGTCTACTAAAACCAAGCAAGATAGGTGTTTCCTGAGTATTTCTTTTCATTGTCTCAAATATAATATAGACCATACTGAATTTTTCGTTTTAGCTTGGAGATAACTAAGCCATTCTCTTATGTATTCTAGTGCAGATTTCATTATTTGAGCTCTCTTGGCAGTTGCTGTCTAATGTTTTGGGAGGTCTTTTTTTTCCCCCTCATGTTTTTTTTTCCTTTTTTGGGGCACTTCAGGGCTGTTGTTGAAAAATACCTTCTTGAAAAATCTCGTCTGGTTTCTCAAGAAAAAGATGAAAGGTAAGAGACTGGTACTGTGTCTACTAGCACGTTTCAGCTTTAAGCTGAATGCAGCTACTGCATAGCGCATAGTTGGTATGCACACTTATCTTGCATGTACGAGTATATGTTGCTTTAAGAACAAATAAGGTCTTTTTTATTATTAACATGCTGCCCTACATGTCTATAAATGCTTTTAAGCTCTCATATCAATTAAAGTGTATAGAGTAAAAGAAAAATCATTATATATTCATGAAAGTGAAATGTATTTGACTTTGTAGGAACTACCATGTCTTTTATTATTTACTGCTTGGAGTCAGCGAGGAGGAGCGTAAAGAATTTCACCTCAAACAACCTGAAGATTATTTCTACCTCAATCAGGTAATCTGTGACAGATTTACAAATGCATTGACAAGTGCTGTATGTCTGATATTGTGTTAGAGATCAAAGGAGACAGAACAGATTGTACTTGTTTTCTTGTGATATTTTGGGGGATTTTGTTTGTCCTTCATTATGGGGCTCTTTTCACAGCATAACTTGAAAATTGAAGATGGGGAGGATCTCCGGCATGACTTTGAAAGATTAAAACAAGCCATGGAGATGGTTGGCTTTCTTTCAGCAACAAAGAAACAGTAAGTAGAATCTTTTAAGCCTTTCTTGCGGATAGCTAGTTAACGATCGTGAAGTGCCCTGAACCGAACCGTATGGGTGCTATGGCATCTGTCTTAAGGTTCTATTTAGTCCACTAGAGGCAGGGAGAGCTGAACATTTGTGAGTGCCTGTGGACTGATTCTGTTGTCTGTGTTTCCTGAAATAGAACATGATGTGTTCAACTGCTATAATGCTACCCATAAGCAAAATTCTTGTAAAATCAATTTTTCTTCCTCAGGATTTTTTCAGTGCTTTCGGCTATTCTTTATTTGGGCAACGTTACTTACAAGAAGAAAGCTACAGGTCGTGATGAAGGGTTGGAAGTAGGACCTCCTGAAGTGTTGGACATTCTTTCCCAGCTTTTAAAAGTAGAGTATTTCTCTTTAGCTCTAATGTTTGATACACCTTCTTGTCATGCTCTACCTCAGGAGTTTACTTGAATGTGTTGCCCAAGTTTGCTACGTCTAGATTTGGTTTATGATACTCCCACAACATTCATCTTATGGGAGAGGAAATGGATGGGACTGGTGAAATTATTGGGGTTAGGGATGGAAAAAGAGAGGGAATATAGCACATAGTATGTAAGTAAAATCTGTGTATTCATTAATCACAGCACTGAGTAGGAATAAATTTACTGGAGATGGGTGCTTTGCCACCATAGGGAAGTAACTGAATGGATGTAAGCTGAGAATAATTTAAAGAAGCTAAGGAACTTGTAAAGTTATAGCTGGGTGACAACTGAAGCGGTTGTCAAAGTGCCTGACGTTTTCTGAGAAAATGGTAATGTCCACTGTTGCCATCAGATTAGTGATTGGGTAGTTATTGGGTGGCATTAACTCTTGTTCTTGCTTGTTTTGAAGGTCAAACGAGAAATTTTAGTGGAAGTGCTGACAAAAAGAAAAACTGTGACAGCTAACGATAAGCTTATTTTGCCATATAGTCTCAATGAGGTGAGTGTGAAGGAATACTAGTAGAATTATTTTAATGTTATCCTGCTGATTGTTCTGGGACTTAAATAAATAAATAAAAAATTTTTAAAAAAATCACAAACTCAGAAAAAAGTCCTATGTAAAATTTTGCCTTAGCTTCGAAATGTCAAATTTCAGTAGCATAGCAATAGGGTTTTAACTAATGAAGCATACTGGAATCAATAACGTCAAACTTCCATTGTTGGCTGCAAAAAAGCTAATATGGTACGCTTTCACGTTTAATGAGGGATGTTGCTGTTTGGAACATCAGAAGTTAGTATTAAAGGCAGATTTTATCTCATCTCTGAAAGGATCATAACCTTTCAGTGGCACTAGTCTGAATTAGAAATGCGTTTTTTAAGTAAGTTATGAACTTTGTTTCATCTGTAGGCAATAACAGCTCGTGATTCAATGGCAAAGTCCTTGTACAGTGCTTTGTTTGATTGGATTGTTCTGCGAATTAATCATGCGCTTCTTAATAAGAAGGACATGGAGGAATCTGTTACAGTAAGTTTCTCACTAAAACAAGTCTTTGTAGACAGTTGCATATTTAGAGCTATCAAAGAGAGCTACAGATAACATGTTCAGATGTCTGGCATAAATTTTGATCCTTCTGAAGTCTGTAATAAATTTCTTGCTAATATTAAATCACCCCTGTTTTCACAATAGATGTAGCTGTTAAATATTTGAAATCTATTAGCATATTCTGCAGTGTTTTTTGTAATGGTTAGCTGTTGCAGGTTAGGTTGCTGTATGATAGATTGTGTAATTGGGTTTCCTCATCCTCTTCCTTTAGTGTTTGTCTATTGGTGTACTTGATATTTTTGGATTTGAAGACTTCGAAACCAACAGTTTTGAACAGTTCTGCATAAATTATGCAAATGAGCAGCTTCAGTATTATTTCAATCAGCATATTTTCAAATTGGAACAGGTAAGAAATTAGAGTTGCCAAAAAATGTATATATATCAAGGGCTCATGTGTTGTGCAAACTCAGAATCATCTTTCTGCAAACCTCACACCATAATTTTTATAATCGCTTGCTTTTCAATTTCTGCTTTTCAAAGTCTCCCTTTTCAATTTCTTGTTTTAATATAGCTTGTTATGGTGGTGTTTGAAGGTTGCAGGTTTGCTGTGTTTAGCACTCCATTTATACTAATGATAGCCGGGTCTTTCTTTAGAGAGCTAGCAGTGAGTTTCTGCTTGACTGCAAGAAACAAAAAGACATTCAGGCAACCCCAGGCATCAGGGAGATGAAATTGCAAACTTTGAGATTGAAAGTCCATAGGTGAGATGTTTGTTTCAGGTTTTTCAAAATGCATTGAGACAGAGTTTGTCTTATTTTTGTCAGTTAGTAAATATTTAATAACCACGCTTTGTTACTTCTTCCACCTGACTGCATTTAGAGGGATACAACTGTGTGTTTATATTGGCAGTTCTGAAATCCTGATACTGCCGGCTTATGTTGATACACTTGTTAGCAGATAGTATCATCTTCTTACAGAATGCTTTGAGAGCTGCTAGAGGGCCTGTTTCTAGAGTGAGGTTTGGGGGTTTTTTGCTCTTGACTTGGAGTTTGTTTCTGGTTTGTGCCAAAAAGTAATCCTCTGGTCATTCTGCTGAAAAGAAGAAGTCTTTCTGTAGTATGTAGAATTTTGTCAATGATATGTAGATTACTTTAAACAAGCATATTAAAGAGAAGAAAATTACCAAAAGTACAAAATTATGTAAACATAATGTTGAGCTCCCTGTTTTGTAACTTACAACACAAGTGGCTCTCCAGACTAACTAGAGTAAATAGTTATATTGTTTTCTTTTTCTAATGCCATTTTTCCAAATAAGCTTAATCCTTGAATAGCCCATTTCCTGTATCTCTTTCTGCATGAGAGCCCTCAGGGGTTTTCTGTATATCTTTTAAAGAAGGGCTTTATTGTTTGTGAAAAATGGTATTTCAGTTCTGTAATGTGGCGTGCACACTGAGCAGATTCGTTAGACATTTAATTTACCTACTTAAAAATAATCCATTTCTTATCATCTCTATCTCATATAGAACAGTATGGGAGTTTGTCTTTTGCTAAACATAAAAATTAGTTCAGTTAACTCTCTGTGGGATGGGTTTTTTAGGCTTGTAGCTTACTTTTAGCTTTTTCCTTGGACATTTGCAACGTTCAGAGAAACTGGTGTTTTGGTTCCATATCTTAAAGTGAAGCTTGTCCTGTCAAGCTATTTGATGCACTGTCATTTCAACACAAGAGCTTTGTATTCTTTTGTCAAAGAGAGCTCCAAACTTTCCGAGCCTAAGCAATAAGCATTGCTTCCTGGGGAAGTTTCTGCACTGATATTTTGTAGGACTTAACTGCCTGTTTTGAAACTTATGTTATTTCCTCTGACAGTGCAATTTGGAAATTTTGGAGCTTAACATTAAATATTTGTCACTTCTTATGTTATAAAGACTATGGAAGAGAAAAATAGGCTTAGATCCCTTGAAAAATATGTCTACTTAGGATTTTAAATTAAATGTGATGATGTAGATGTAAGGTCTAACTACCAAGTGTATATAGACTACTGATTGCTGGAAAGGCACAACGGGGGAAGGATTATTCTCAGTGTTTTGATTTGTAAACAGTTTACCCTAAACATTTACTGCTGAGTGACTTCCCTAGGTGGACCTTTGATCTGACCCAGTATGCCTGCTGTTCTGTTCTTATTTATAAATTTTCCTTTTTTTGTTTCTGCTGCCTGAACTAACAAACTCAACTCACCATAGCTATTTAAGAATGTCTTTTGAGCAGTTAGACCATGGGACATTAAAGGTTAGGACACTATACTGATGAGGAAATTTTCTTGAGCTACACAGGAGGAATATAAGAGTGAAGGGATCAGTTGGCACAATATTGACTATACTGATAATGTGGCCTGCATTCACTTAATCAGCAAGAAGCCCACTGGCCTCTTCTATCTTCTGGATGAAGAAAGCAAGTAAGCATCAAATATCTTCAAAAAAAAAAAAACGTGTGTGGCAGGGAGGAGGGAAGGACTGTGGATGGTGGAAGGGAAGAGAAATACAGCACTTGCAAAATAAGAGGAATGTTATGGGACGGGAAGGGTCATCTCATGGGTATGATCTGCACTCCAGTTTGTTTCTAATGATGCCAATATGGTGGTAGTATAAAGTGATGTTAAAATTAAATTTTGGTTTAAGCAGATTTGAAAACTTTTGCTTTTGTGTTTTACTGTGTAATTTGGATTAAAGTAAGTGCATGCATATGAGCCTTTGGAGCAGTAAGCAACTAAATGTGGTGTAATTAGTTAATGTGGTGCTAACAGAACTTAATTGGTGAAGCAGGAGGAAACATTGATATACCATTGAAACTTCAGAATATTCTGCTATGTATAGAGCTGTTTGGGGTTTTTTCTGTCCACAAATTTAACCCAGCAGCCAACCTCTAAATACAAAACAAGTGTGTCAGTAATGCTAGATTTAGAGATTTGAGACAAAAGTTTTTTCTGTAAGGATCAATATCGGTTCTTCAGTTTGACATCTTGCACCTCAATAAACTTATCTGTATTTGGAGAAGACTAGCTAACCCTGTTTTGCTTTCCTAGTTTTCCCCATGCCACCAACCAAACTCTACTTGCAAAATTCAAACAGCAGCATGAGGAGAACAAGTTTTTTGTTGGAACCCCAGTGATGGAGCCTGCTTTTATCATCCGACACTTTGCCGGGAAAGTTAAATACCAGATAAAAGTAAGTGGTAGCTCTTATGGTCACAAAAGAAATTTCTTTTCCTTGCTGACTTGTGTGGGTATAGAAAACTTGCTGAGAATGGACTAAATCAGGTGTGTCCTTGGATGTATTTTAGATTTTTTGTTACAGACTTGGATAAAATGTTCACTGTAGTGAGAATTATTGGAATGATGAGTTATTCTGAATAGCGATGAATCTGTTGGCTCAAAACACAGTTCTGGGTTGTGCCTGTGTACCTGCTTTGCCGAGAGCTTCTGGTTCAATGTTCCTGTTTTGCAGGATTTCAGAGAGAAAAATATGGATTACATGAGACCAGATATTGTTGCTTTACTACGAAGTAGTGACAGTGCTTATGTTCGGGAGCTGATAGGAATGGACCCTGTAGCTGTGTTCCGCTGGGCTGTTCTGCGGGCAGCTATTCGAGCAATGGCTGTATTTGCAGAGGCTGGACGACAGAGAGCTCAGAAGACCGCAGGTATGGTAGGGAAAAAACATTCTGGAAATGCTTTCAAATATTGTATAACTAATTAATGCTTGTTGACAGAACTAGTTTATTGCAAAACCTTATCATGCAAATGTGATCTTAGTTGATACTGAAGACAAAACTGAGTTGTGAAAATGACTTGACATGGACATGCCAAAAAGGTTGTCACTTTTTATGTCTGAGATCATTCAGACTTCCATGGATCTCCAGTTAGTGCACTGTAGCCAGCAGGCTGTGCCAAGCTTGAAGTCATATTTGTAAAAGATGGGGGAGGTACTGCTAGTTCTGGTACTGCTAGTTCTTCCTATTACTGTTTATTTTGATATTTGTTGATCTTCGCAGATTTCCCTGAGTTTTCAGATGAATATTCAAATGAAAGTTTAATTTGCAATGTTTTTCTGAGCAGCTGCAGTGTACTTTGTAGCAGTAGGTAATTTGAGAACCAAAGTGAGTGGTCTAGATTAACAGCTAAAATACTAGAGAAAAACTCCAGACCCTTGGATAGATATTTTGCTTGTTATAATTGGTGGATCTCTTGTCTATTATCCTGGTAGCTTTATCAAAATTCAACCTATTGATTATTTCATAATAGGAGTGGTGCGCCAAGGACCCCGAGTTCCCCTTGGAGAACTCCAGAGAGCAAATACACCAGTAGAAAAAGTTTACCGGTGAGAAAAACGTACTTAACCCTTATCTCGTAGCTTTTTAAATGGAACAATGGATGATACCCAAGTGTAGCAAGACTGACAACACATGAGCTGAGGAAAAGCCTGAATTGCTGAGTCACATTTTCATATATCAAATATCAGCTAGATCTTTCCACAAGGGTGGCAGATTTTATTTCTTCCCTGTCTTGTTTTGTTTTGCCCTTTTAATACTATCAAAACAATAGTCAGCTATGCTTTATGTAAGACCCAGCGCTACCAAACGCTGGTGGCACAGCCCGAGTCCCATTTACCACTGGGTTTCTGAATGCTCCATATATATTTTGTGTAAGTTGCTGTTAGCATTGTATGTTCCTATGCAGCTAGTCTATGGTGAAGAATCATTTTTTTGCAGCCTTCTTATTTCTAGGAATATGGAAGTGACATGATTAGGAGGCAGGGCAAGTCCTGAACTGGCTCCAGCATTGCTCTGTATAGGCATACTTGCCTTTCAATGGAGTATTTAGGTTCTATACATGTTCCTTTTGCAGCTGCTCAATGCTTGATTTCTCATTTGATTGTTCTGAGGATTTCGATATAAATGCTTTTGAAGACATCATTTCTTTTTATGAAAACAAGAAGTAAGTAGAAATAGGCCCGTACTTAAAGGCCAGGGAGGCACATTCCTGGACAGGCTGGCCTTCTGAGCATGCTCTGTGTGAAAGTGAAGCCTTGAAGTGTAATAAACATAAAGTAATCACTTCATACCACTTCATAATTACTACATTCTGGACAGTCTCAGCCACTTGTGGCAGCTAAGAACCGAAGGTTCAATTCTGGCAACAGGATTGGTCAATGTAACACATCTGTTGCCTTGCAATATCTTAAAACAAAAACTTGGTATTCTAAAAATGTTCAGTGGTACTGGGGAAAACAAGCAACTGTCTGTAATAGTGTTGCTGCTGCCTCACGGAACAGCTCAGAATGGCGATTGCATTTTATGGTCAGAAGTGACTCTTCTGTTGTGTTTGGTTTGTGCCTCTCTGGAGAGTAAAGAAGGTAAGTTCTGTGCCAAGGCACAACACTCGCAGAGCATGGTGCATGCTTAAAATAATGGAATCTACCACTAATTAGGCACCATCCCAGGCTTACTTTGAAAAGCTAAACATATGTAAATAAGTTTGAAATAAAGGATCAAATTGCGTCTTAATGAAACTTCAAGTATTCCTGCAATATCCGCTTTCTAATCTAGCCTTCTGATGTGAACCCACTAAGCAGCTTCATTGCAGTATTCAAGTCTATTTAATCCATTCAGGAAATAGATACAAATATTTAGTGCTAGATTACAAAGAAGCTGTATCTATCTAAAAAGGCTACTTAGCTTAACAAAAAGTTTCCTTGCACATTAAGTACATCTTGTTAAATTCCTCTGTTTGCATTTAAAATTGATGGCTCAAGAATTTTCATGAAAAGGTAGAATTAGAAAATAACTTAGTGTATGACACTGGTATTAAAATTTAGGGTGCTAACAGAGTAGAAGGTGCTGACTTGACATCAAAATAACTCATTTTTAGGAAAAAGTAGTCTGGGATTGGCCTGCTGCTGTTTGGAGCACACTTGGTGATGGGATCTCCTGTTTTTTAACTCCTCTTTTCTCCCTCATGGCTGTGTATCTTTGTTTGCCATCTTTGTTTTGCTGTGAATCATTTTAGAGACATGCATGAACAAATCATCGCGAGTATAAAAGGACTTCCATGGCAGGGTGATGACCCATGTAAGCTGCTTCGGTCACTCAATCGACTTCAACACCGCTCCCACTTCATGTGAGTTCTGGTGCTAGGTATTGCTTTGGCAGAGCAACAATTACCGAGTACTTATTCTAGTCCATAAAAAAGTGTTCTTTTCCCAAACTTGTCTTCTGCAAAACCCACACGAGACAACTATGAACAATATATTTCCTTCAAAAGATATAAAGCCTGTAGAGAATGCTTTGTTGCTTCCTTTGCATTAGCTGATGGTTAAGCCTGCTTTTCATGTAAATTTGCTTTAAAATCCAAGAACATAGTACAAATTTGTTGCTATGAATGTGTAAGAAAATCAGTCTGTAGTGTGTTGCATGGCATTGGAACGTGCCTTACATCGAGGAGTTGACACATTTAGATTTAGGAGCATGTGAACTACAATCTTGTTTCTGACAGCTTCAGGTTGTGTTCACAGTCTGTGTGGATCGGAGTATGCCTGAGGTTTGTGTACTGCCCCAGGAAGTCCTGGAAACGCTCTCAGACCTGTCAGAATTCATAAATGGAGTGCTGGGGCATGTGTTGTCCTTCTGTGAGCAGTAAAGCGCTTTCACAGGGGTTCTCGCTCAAGCCACAATAACTTCTGAGTCAAGTATTTTTACCTGATGGTGCCTTAGTATGAAGAGATTTCGGTGACTGTACAGTTGGCTAAATAGAATAATAACTTGCACAGAAAACAGGCTTTACAGCTGTAGTTTTTAATAACTTTGACATCAGACACAATGTTTCACTTTTGAAAGCTTAGGGTGCCTACAGTGTTTATTTAAAAAAAAAAAAAAAAAAAAAGAAATTGTTGCGAAGCAGTTTGCATTTCTTGCATTGATCACTTATAAAACAGTCTGTGCATGAATACACCCCAGTGATGATGTGCTCATTTTCTTCTGTCTTTCATCTTGCCTCATAAATTGCACCAACCTGTGTCTTGCTGGAATAACCAAAAATCATGTGTTCTTTTTCTTAAATGATCTTTAATATTTTAACAGGAAAAGTAGAGGTATCAAACAAAAGCAGATCACTCCCAAGGTAAAGTTATTCAAATAACTTAATTTCTCTTGTCTGTTGTGTTTGATTGACAGAATTCACTTCAGAAAATACTGCTTCATGTTATGGGGAACTTCCCTTTTGACAATCCAAAGGATAGGTAAATGTTCATCCTTATAAGAAGAGCTGAACAGAAAAAAACTATTCTGAATTGGGACATCTGTTTAATTAGACTAGCTAAGGATGCCATAAATATGTAAAGCTATTTCCAGTCAAGTCATGAAAGGCAGACATAGTGACTATGTAGTTCCCCCTGTTCCCCTTGTACTGCTGGGATGGGGCAGTGAAAAGTTTTCACTCTTGAGGAGAGGTTTTGGTGTGAAATATAAAAAGTCATGAAGCATAACACGTTACTGATTGTGGAGCTAACTAGTTGGTTTCTTTCTTATTAATTCTCATGTAGATGGAAATATTTTCTTTTTACTTACGTGACTTGTACTTTATGTTGATTATGAAAACTTTCTCCTAGAACTTGCTGGATTCCAAGTCTCTGAAGCTCATAGTAAGCATGACTCTGCATGATCGAACTACAAAATCCCTCTTGCATTTGCACAAAAAGAAGAAACCCCCTAGCATAAGTGCGCAGTTCCAGGTGGGTGACTGCTATGGTGGTACACATTTTGTGGGTGCAATCTAAGCACCCATATGAGAACAGACCTTCCTGGGACTTGCATAGCAGTTCACTGTTTCAGGATATTTGCTGTAATGGGGTTATGACAATTAAAAGCACTGCAATTATGTTGCATTTAGTATCTAGTTTTTATTGAACGTTCGTATAGTACTTCTAAGAAAATTGCTTTGTTGATCAGCAATGTAGGCTATTTTTTGAAATACTTGGAGGGGGAGGGGAGATTGTGCACTGTTCTTCTGTAGTGCCTTTTTGGAAAAAAAGAAGAACCTCCATATTGGATGAAATAGGATTTGTATGGGATGAAACAGGATTTGATCAGACCTGAAAGAACTTGTGTTCTGAGGAAGGGGCTGTACTGCTGCCAAATGCAACTCGGTGTTGATATCTGAAGAAAAAATGTTTTTGAATATTTCCTTTCAGACTTCACTTAGTAAATTGTTGGAGACACTGGGGAAAGCTGAGCCATTCTTCATCCGTTGCATCCGCTCCAATGCTGAGAAGGTAAGACTGCCTTAAGAGTTGATCTGGCTGCTGATGCCCTAAGTCTTATAGGCCCTATGATATATCTTGTTCACTGTCATTCTATATGAAGGTGGAAGGTAACCAGTGTATGAAGGCGGAATGTCTACTGGACAAAAGCAGGACAGTTCAGGCAATTACTAGATGTTGATTTCTGATCTTTTTCAGAAAGAGATGCTTTTTGATGAAAGCTTGGTGCTTCAACAGTTAAGATATACGGGCATGCTAGAAACTGTGAGAATCAGAAGATCTGGCTATAGTGCCAAATATACATTCCAGGTATGTAAGGAACTGGAAATGGATTATGCTTTCAGGAATATCTGCAGCTGTTGAAAAGCATGCATTGCCCATGAATGATGTAACAGGGTCTTTCATGTCTTTGTTCGTATGATAGTTGTGACCATTCTGAATGAATCTACCAGTAAGCTGTTCTACCTGTTGCATGGAGGAAACCATTCTGAGCGCTGTCACAAATATAAGCAGTCAGTGCTATACATCAGTGTCTCTATATGTGAATTCATTTCTGTAAAATACTTTGTGCATGTAGCTTTATAGATCACATAGAGGTTATCTGTAAAGCATTAAATTTAACTGGAGACTGAATGAAGCCTGTATTCTACAGAATGGGGAAAAAGTAGCTTAATTTGGAGGGAGGAATAAGTACTTTCAAACTCCTGCAGCTCAGATGGCCAAGCTTAATGTTAGATATCTAGTTAAAACTCTGGACTCGTGAATTATCTTCTAACTCTGATCTCTTGCTGTCTCTGCTTTTCACAGGAATTCATAGACCAGTTTCAGGTGCTACTGCCCAAGAATGCCAAAGCATCTAGGGAAGACATTTTTGCTTATTTGAATAAACTAAAACTGGACAAAAACTACTATCAAATAGGGAAGACCAAGGTCTGTAAAACTTTCTATAATCAGGGCAATTATGGGAAACGCTAATGTACACTGCCAAACTTAGTGCAGTTCGTCTACAGATGTTGCTCTCTTCTGCAATTCACACTAAAATTAGCTATTTTAACTGCTGTAAATGTTGACACAGACATTAGTAAATATCTCACAATTTTTGATGATTCCTGTCGTCTTGCAGTACAGTAGAGAGTATAATTTCTGTACTGTAAGGATGTTCCTTCTGGGAAATTGTTCCTATTAGCATTTGTCAAAAAGGTCAATGTTTTCATTTTAGAAGGATTTTGTGGTTTGAAGGCAGTAAGTATACAAGTGTGTTTTAAAATCCAAGCACTTGGATTTAGTAAAACAAAAGGATTGTTACTTCTTGGGAGCACTAACTGCTGTCAGCAGTAGTAAGTCTTCCCATCCTCATTTTCTGTCTTGTTTAAATACCTCTAGAAGGTCTCTTATCTGTTTGTCAATGAACTTTTCTGTAACTGAGCAGGTTTTTATGAAAGAGGCTGAACGGCAGATACTACAGGATACACTACACAAAGAAGTGATCAGGAAAATCATTCTCCTTCAGAGCTGGCTCAGGATGGTTTTGGAAAGGAGACGCTTTCTCAGAATACGGCAAGCAGCCATTGTTTTGCAGGTATGTTTGACTGAAAATTGCCAATCTTTTCTAAAAACCACTTTCAAGTACTTCTTATTAACTTTAGAAGTCTCCCTTCTTAGGCTTGGTGGCGTTCCTGTTATGTTAGGAGGAAACTGGAGAAGAATAATGCTGCCACTTCTATTCAGTCAGCATGGCGAGGATACAGGGAGCGAAAATACTACCTTCAGCAGAAGAACAGAATTTGTCTTGTACAAGCCGTGGTTAGAGGACACCTCCAGCGTAAGAGGTAAAGGAAGAGAAGCGATATGGTATGCAAATATGCGTTTTAGCCAGTTGGCTGCTTGGCTATGCCTGCTGAATTCAGTTTCTGTGTGATATGTTGACTTAGTGAACAACTGAAGACAGTTATTACCACGTGATCCTGTAGTCAGTATCGAATAGCCAGTAGTGTGTAGAGCCTGGTTAAGCCCTTTGTACTTGAACATTTTTCAGCTGGGCTGCACTGATGTGTGCCAGTCCTAATAACCAGTCCTCCATGCAGTCATGCTGGGACTGTAAGTATTTTTGTACTGTGTCTGTATCTCTATGTAGGCTGTGTTTAAACTATGGGGTATTTTTGTTTGCCACTGTGCATTAAATACTTCTGTATTCATCTTTCAAACTTTTAATAGATTTCAGAAAATGGCTATTGAAAAGCAGAAAGCTGAAGAAAAGCAGAGAGAAATGCAGGAAGCTCAAGACAGAGAGAATGATATGAGCAAGGATGAGGGCAATGAACCAGCAACAGATCAATTGCCTGTGAAACACGAGTCAGAGCTGGATCAGGCTGCTGTGGGCATTGATGAAGCTCCAAATGAGCAAGCTGAACACCTGAGCTCATCATCTGAAAAAGCTACATTACCTCAGAAGAACATGACAGAGAGCTCTGAGAAGGTAACAAACAGTCGGGAGAAACGTAAATCTCGCCGGCAGAGGGGGCTGGAACACAATGACTTACAGAATAAGCATGTCCTGTTTTCCTTCGAGGGACCATCTTTACTGTGCCGTGAGGAACAAACTTCTTCTAAAGAGGTCGCAGAAACTGTTGAAGAGCCAAAAAAATCCACAGCACAAGATACTGTCATTCAGGAAAGTTTCAAGGAAAAGAAAAGTCCAGGCGAAGAAAACATTCTTTCAGGCACACCACTCTCAAGTGAAATAAAAGAAAGTAGTTCCATTCCTGAGCAACCACCTGAATCAGAAGGGGAAAGGACCATTGAGGGAGTGAAAACACAAGAGAATCAAAAGAACCAGATAAAAGGCAGCCAAAGCTTTAACTGCCCTGAAAGGCCAACAGATCTTGCATTGGATCTTAAAAATATCCTGCCTGCTACTGGGAGCTTTCGAACTCCAGCTGAACGTGGTGCAGATAAAAACAAACGTCTTCTTCAGAAGGCAACCAAAGATCTGGATAGTCCCACTTCTTCCCTAATTCAGAGATATGTGGATGACCCAGGGAAACTAAAATATAAGAGAGAGAAGTGGAAAGGAAAGAGACAGTCTGATGCTGGTCACAATGACATGCTGAGTCAGTCTTTGGATGGAAGAACACGTGTGGATCAGTCTTCTCAGAATCAGCTAGAGTAAGGGCAGCTTCTTAATTATTTTGACTTTTTCAAAGGAGAGTTTTCTGTAACATTTAAAAATAGATGGAGAACTCTTGCTAGCCTGTGTGTCTGGCCATGTAATGGGAGAACATGAACTATGAACAACTGCTGCTTTTTCTTGGCTTTAAGTCCCCAATCCTACGACTGAATCTGTATGGGTGGAATGTTTTCCAAAGCTAACAATAGATTTGAAGCCTGCCTTACTGGATTGAAATGGAGAGTCAGGACTTCAGTCTAAAAATAGTCTAGAGTTTATTGTCTTGTGTTTCTTGCTTATTACAAAGTTTTAGTGACTTCTGGTCTGCAAGCATCATCCCTCTGTTATGGCAGGAAATCTGATATAGCCATTTTTTATTTCTCCAGTACATTTTGTATTTAAAAGTAACTTGCAAGAGTCGATCGAGATTTTTTCTTGCAGATGTAACATTGATATGCGGGTTATTTAAAAATTAGTAAGTATTAACAGGCTGTAGAGTTCTGCGAAAAATACATCTTGAAACTAATCTTGTAACTTTGCAGAAAGAAGGGGAGTTCATCTTCATTAAACGATCTCTCTACCCTGGCTCAGTCTGTTGCTGTGAATCAGGTACTGAGGCTATGGAAAGATGTGCGTATTTATACTCAGTTATCCTTATTCGTAAAGTTTAAAGATTCCTGAATAACTGTCTATAGTGCATTCTGCATGCCTATCATCCTTTCAGGTTGATTTTTTTTTGGCTCAATATCCAAGTAACAGGATTTCTTTACCAAATACTGTGCAGCAATTTGAAAACTTAATTTTTTTTCACAAATGGACTCTTGATCAAAGCGTTAAATATACTTGGATTTTAGTTTAGTCAGGTAATACATAGTAGGTAAAGAAATGTTTTCTCTTGACCAGGCAAACTTTTTCATCCTTCTGATTTTTATGAGACCATTTAAAGAGTCTGTTTCACTCTGTATTTTTTGACTCATTTTTCTTCTCTACTGTAGCAATCACCAGATACAATAGAAGAAGAAAAAGGCAACAAAAAACATCCTGTACAAAAGAAGTCCAGTGAACTCTTGCCTACCGGGGATTCAGCTGTTTCCACGCAGCCACCAAGTCAGCAGATAGATGCCAAGTATGTATTGCGTGTGTGGCTGTGGACTGCCTTTAAGAAAATGAAACAAGGAGGTTTCCCCCTGGTACTTGCATTGGGCATCTTGAGAGCATGACTATGGAAAGAGACATATGTTGACATCAGCTGTGTGAGCGACTGTGTTGCTGGTTGATTTGATCTTCATGTTGGTGTAAGCATGATATCTGAACCTTTGAGGGGGAAAAAAACCTCTACTGCTTATGTAACTCATGGCTTTAAACTGGTTCTTTTTAACTTAAGAACTACCATACAGGCTCAGACTGAAGGTCCATCTAGTATACTGTCATCCAGAGTGAGAAATAGGACACCAGGGAAGAACTTAAGAACACAGCAAGCATCTAATGCTGTTTCCCTGGCCTGCTCCCCCAGCTTCTGGCATTCTGCTGCTCAGGGACTTCCTGAGCCAGAAGTGATGTCTTGGACATCTGATGTGCTGTCTCTGGGTATGTTGAAAGCAGTGCTCTAATGCGGTAAATACCAGAATGCCCAGATGCGCTTTCAGACTGTCTTTCCTTTTTTCTGGTGTTCATTTGTCTGCAGCTTGGACTTTCAAGTGAGTGTCCACAATGGAGGTCATTCCCGTCTTGGACATTAACTGTACTGTTAAATAAGCCTTTCCTTGTAGTATAGCCAGCTTGCATTACAAGTGCGACAAACTTGCATCTGCTTTTATGTTCAGGTCTACTTTTAAAAGCCCTTTGCGTAGACTTTTGGGGAAAAAAACAGACAAGAAAATTCCGAAGGAGAGTCCTGATGTGATTGAAGAGGGAGAAGGCCTCTCCTTTGTATCCTGTGTCCTGTTTGCAGAAACAGGAGGACCCCAGAAAGTTTCAGAAGGTGAGTTTCTGTGACTTTGGAGAATGTGCAAGTGGTTAGAATATTTTAAAAGTCCTTCCTCAACTTCCTAATACCATTGTTTCTGCAATGTTTTATATGGCTACTGAGGAAACAAACGCCGCAGCATTCCATCATCCTGCTTTAGAATACAAATTAATTCTTTTCCCAGCTTCTTCTGGACAGTCAAGTCGCCTCCAGGCAGGAGATCACCATGTGAAAGAGAGTAGTAAAACAAAGAAGAACCGTACTATTAAGATCAGCAAGATCTCAAGTGTGTCTCAGAATTGGCGAGCTCCCATGGTCCGTGAGATTGCAAATGCCAATGAGCTGAAACATCTTGACGAGTTCCTTCTAAACAAGGTAAAGTGCACTGAACTGTGATGAAATTCAGGTCAGTGTTCACTGTTTGTGTGGAATTTCAAAGACAACTTTTCTGCGTTTAAGTTTCTATTATGTTTTAAAGCAAAGGGGAATTGATTCGATAACTTGATCAGATTAGGCCCATATTAAGACCCTTTCTCTTCCTTTCTCCAAGTATTTGCATGCGTTATATTATATTACATTATATTCAAGTGACATTCATGTTAGTCCTTCATTTATTGTTTGCAAAGTGTGTTCAAAGGGGCAGTGTGATTTTTAAGGAAGTAGAGGCTGTTCTTCAGAGTCTAACTCCTATTTTTTGTATCATCACAGCGCATTAGGAAATGTTGTTTTAAATAATTGGTATGGTCACACACACCTAAGCCCAGTGACTGAAGCTTAACACCAGCTGGATGTACTTGTTTTAATGAAATTTGATGGAGATGTATTTGCCTTTTAGATCAATGACTTGCGCTCCCAGAAGTCTGGTGTTGAATGTCTGTTTTTTGAAGCCACAGAGAAGTTTAGAGGAAATATCAAGACCATGTACTCTGCTCCTGTAAGTAGTAATTCTCAATAAAGTGAAAAGCTGATAGGTAATAAATTAATCAAGCATGCCATTTAAATGCTTGACCTACAGCTCTTTAACAAATGCAATTTTTAGCACATAATTCAAAATTGAATCTTAAAGCTGAAAAAACGATTGTATATTTCTGTACTGTAGTTGTAATCTTAAGCAAACAGATTGCTTTGTTTCCCTTTTCTCATTCACTCAGCTGTAAATTTTTTAGAAATGTCTGGACGTTACTGTCTTCAGCCTCTTTCTGTTGCTGTATTTAATCACCTAAGACAGTTGTCAACAGTGTTTTCAATACTCTTACAACTCAAGCTTGCCTCCGCCAGGTACCCTTCTGCAGCATAGTAGGGAAGTGTGCTAACTTATTTCTGTCATGGGCTGTTATCTTTTACTTTAACCACGAGCGTGCTTTTTCATCTCTGAACTTAAGCACATATCATAGAAATCTGAAACTATCAACCATATTCAAGAGACTGTCTTCTGAATAACAATTCTCCCCACTCCCCAGAATGGGCAAATCCACGTTGGCTACAAAGATCTGGTGGAAAATTACCAGCTTCTAGTTACAAATCTGGCAAAAGAAAGGGAAGAGAAAGAAGTCAAGCTGGTTTTGAATCTCTTCCAATCCCTTCTGGATGAATTCACCAGAGGATATGCAAAAAAAGAGGAATCTGAGCAGCACAAGGTATAAAACTTACTCTGTTCCTGACTTAATGGGATGATTAAACAATATTACTGTCGTAGGGTGAGGGGTCCCTGTTACCTCAGAATGCTTTCCCATAGCGTTCTTTATTCTTTGGGAAACTTTTTCCCCACATGATTCCTGCACACTACAAATTTTGAATGCTGAAACGCCTTTATGGAATTGTCCATTATTTAACTTGCTCTTAATATTTTCAGAATCTTAAAATGTTGGAGTATTTTCTTTTGTGAAAGCTTAGAGTTCTCTGAAGGTTTCGGAGATGGAATTGCTTTTTCACCAGACAGTGAGGTCTGGTAATTTTTAGGGTGTTCACAGTCAGTGTGAGCTCAGATAACCCCCATACAAGTTGGAGGTGCAGTATGGTGTCTCAAATGTACAGAGGCGAAGTAGAGTCTGGGAAGCTGGGTAGGGAGAACAGGGAATGGAATTCCTGAAATTCAAAGATTAATGCCAGTTCTGTACTCCATTGCAGCAAAGCAAAGCCCAGAAGAAGAAACGAAAACAAGATCGTGCCGTGAGTACTTTTCCTTCTTACGATAATCCACGTCCTCAGCTGCACTCAGAGAACCCATATTCTAGATGCTGTCCAAGCATACAGAAAAGTACTCTTGAAAGAGCTGATTTGGTACTGAAGCTCAGCTTTTCATGCTAAATCATTTACCTCTTATATGAAGGTGTGACACAATATAAAACTGTTTTCCATAAACCAAAGAACTTGCTTACATAGGGATAGGTGGTAATCAAGCATCTCATTACTTTTCCATAGCATCTTTTAGGACCTAATGACTATCTCGATCATGGGACTGTTAACAGGAAAGCAGTATTAATAACAAACTAAAGCTTAATGTATTGCACAGACGAACTTTAACCAATGCGCGCAAGTCATGAAGTGACCCAGCAAATCCGCCTGCCTTTAGGCTAGGGTGAAATCTGGTTTGAAGGTCAAAGCTGTCAGCTGTAATTGCAAAAAAAGGAGAAAATCTAAAATATGGTAGGTAGATTTCTAAAGAAAAGAAGCAAAACAATCCATTAGTTTCTCCCTGTCTCCCACCAGATTGAAGAACACAACGGTCATGTATTCGCAAGCTACCAAGTGAGCATTCGGCAGTCATGTGAACACTGCTCATCCTACATCTGGCCCATGGAGAAGGCCTGTCTCTGTCGTAGTAAGTGGAAAACACCTCATTCTTACCACTTAATTGACAAAATGCGCAGATTCCTTGCAGCTTTGGCTGGTACAGACAGGGCTTAGTGAGCAGTACCTGCAGGTTACGTAGTGATGAAGACAGGGAACTTAGCATTTTAATGTGATTTGAACTGTTTGTAACAATTGTTCCTCTCTCTAGTTTGCAAGTTGACTTGTCACAAGAAATGCATGTCCAAAATCCAGAGCAGCTGCACATCCTGTGAAAGAAAGGTAAGAGTTCCTATTACAGATCTGGGATCCCATGCTCTGATACCACGGGTGGTGCATATAAAATGCCATTCTTTTTATTCAGCAAAGGAAGAACAGATGTCCAGGCGCTGACTAAACATTGCTTAGAGTCAAGTTCCCTTCTCTGCCTGGATGTAGTTGGGCACAGAGCAAGGCCCTGCAGTTGCAGAAACAGCAGATTTTCTCTAAAAGATGGTACTCAAGACAATTTAGGAACTCCTCCTTTAGAGCATATGTGCTGGGTTGGACAAATTGTTAAAGAAAGCATCTAAAGTACTACAAGTTTCACATACCGCTGCAGCTTAGGGAGTTTCCCTTATGATCAAAGGCTTCTAGCAAGCTAGAATAAAATATTCTGCTTTTGTTTCTGGAAATATAAGTTAATTGTAGCATGAAACACAACTGAATTTTCTAGCCTGGGAACAGGTATTCACAGTGCTTGACCTGCATCAATTCCAGAATGAACAGGATGCAGAACCACGTCACTTCGGAGTATGCGTGAGTTCCCTGACCAGTGAGAGAAATTCAGTTCCCATTGTCATGGAGAAGCTGCTGGAGTACGTGGAGATGCACGGCCTCTACACAGAAGGCATTTACAGGAAATCAGGGTCAGCAAATCGCATGAAGGAGCTGAAGCAGTTGCTGCAAGCAGGTCAGACAGAGTTGTCCACCTTTCTGACTTCCTTGTGTATCAATTTTCCCTGCTCTTCTCTTCCATTCTGAAAGCATCTGCCACATTTTAGTGTTTTCAAAACAGCTTTTTGGTGGGCATGTTTTCATTGTGCAGTCTGTGTTAGCGTGCATTGGCTGGCAAAAGCTACTTAGCTGATAAATGCCTATCAGCAGATTTTTTTTTTTTCCTGAGTTCCTATTTGGATTCTGTGAGCAGAGGCGAAAGAATTTAGTGTTTATAGGATTGCTTCTCTGGGATTCTGTAGTATGCATCAAAGGAAAAAACTGTTCCAGATGAGACATCTTTTTTTCAGATCCAAATTCAGTGAAACTGGAGAATTATCCTATTCATACTATTACTGGGATCCTGAAGCAATGGCTGCGAGAATTACCAGATCCATTAATGACATCTGCACAGTACAATGATTTTCTCCGAGCTGTAGGTAGGTTTTAGAAATGTTTGGAGCAGTGTGTGTGTGTGTGTGTGTTTGTTTTTAAACTTGTTCTTTACTTGCGAAAAGAACCTCTGAGATGCTCAAGTTGGCTAAGTATCTTCCTTCCAGTTGACTTGCAGCAATGATTCTACAGTTTTGACGTAAAACATTTTTCAGAGAATTTTTTCTCTAGCTTACTTAATCTCATTTCAGAATTTGTTTTCTGTAGCATAATGTCACTGTACAATATTGCCCTTTCTAAAAACAGCAAGGATATGAATGAGTTTTCCTTCATGATGGCTTTTTCTTCCTCTTCATGTTCTGGGTCAGATCTAGGCATCCGCAAACCTCAAATCTCCTTTAGATTCATTTAATTTCGGTGGCAGTTGGGCACCTCAAATACCGTTGGAGATCTTAGTGTCTCACTTGGTGCTTGCTAACAACAGCATCTGAAAGAGCAGGAAAATTGCGGGGCCATCTGGGGTACTGTAACATCCAGCTATAACTATTGGTAAATGAAGTGAAGGTGGTAGCTTCTGAGAAAGTAGTCTCTAACTACCGCATACAGTTTGAGAGAACTTCAGAAGGTGCTTGGCTGTTTTCCACTGGTGTTGCACAGCAGTTATGATCATGTGTTTTGTCTCCTTGTGCAGAACTACCAGGAAAACAGGAGCAAATCTGTGCCATTTATAGTGTCCTCGAACAGCTTCCACAAGCAAATCATAATACCCTGGAGAGACTCATCTTCCATCTGGTCAAGTAATGAGCTTTTCTTTTTGGCACTTCTCTACTTGAGACCCCTTTTTTAGTGTTGGGGAGGGGGTCAGGAGGGTGGTGGGGGTTCTTTGTTTGTTTGGGGGTGTTTTTGGCCCTTTTATTTTGGCATGTGTGTGGCTTTTGTGAATCCCTCTTGAAAGCTTTCTAAAAGCTTGAACCCTCTCCTGAATGTCAGTTTAGGATTGTGTTACTGGTTTAGGAATGAAAGAATTGAAGTTGATAACTGTGTTTACAAACAGATGCTGGCTTACTTCTACCAGCTGGTCTATTTGTATCAAATCATGTAAGAACAACTTTGAAAACAAATGAGATCTCATAGAATTGGTGAGTGGTCTGTACATGGATGGGTACATTAGTGCACCAAGGACGTTAGCATATTTGGTATGGACTGCATAAGGATTTTAAATGCGTGCATATGTGCTAGCTTTAGGAGCCGGGATAAATGGGTACAAGTAAAGGAGCTGTTTTCATCTAAGGAACTCAAGAAGTTTCTGAGTGGCCCTGTAAACATAGGTAAAAGTGATTTTTAAAGAAGGAGAACTAAATCACTAGTCAGTTTTGCCAAACTACCAAAGTAGCTCAGCCTGGGTGGCTTCGTGTTCCTTTTTCTGATGCATGAAACTTTACCTGTTTAGTGGGTGTGAAATTCATTTTAAAAAATTTCCCTGAACTGTTGTACATACTTTAGTACCTCAGTGGTCTACTCATATCTGTCTTGTGGAACTCTTTGGCAAAGTTTGATCAGATTGCTTGTATTCTAGCAAGGTGCACTTAAATCTTTTTTGCTCTACATGTTGAATTTCAGAGTGGCTTTGATAGAAGACGTCAACCGTATGTCACCCAATGCCCTGGCCATTGTTTTCGCTCCATGCCTCTTGCGTTGTCCTGATACCTCTGACCCTTTAACCAGCATGAAGGATGTTTCAAAAACAACCATGTAAGTTTTAGCAGTTTGCTGCAAAGTAGTGCTTTGAAATACAGTGGAAGGCCAGTTCCACCACCTTTTGTTATAGCCTTGTGCATATCAGGCTGAGAAACTGAGGATTAAGAGTTGCTAAATTCTGGCTCTGCTAGTGCTGCCAATTGATGTGCCTTTGCCTGAGTCCTTTCACCTGTCTCAAATTTACGCTGTATACAATAAGATAATGCTTGTTTATCTTGATGTGTTGGGGATTAGCGCGTGAGTTATGAGTGGCATA
This sequence comes from Dromaius novaehollandiae, assembly GCF_036370855.1. NCBI lineage: Eukaryota > Metazoa > Chordata > Aves > Casuariiformes > Dromaiidae > Dromaius > Dromaius novaehollandiae. The sequence goes on along the minus strand of NC_088122.1, from coordinate 2,461,476 downwards.
AATCTTCTAACTCTGACCAGGACAATGAGACTCTGATTTAGTCTTAAGTTTCATAATCAATACTTGTATCAAATATTCATGTCAGAAAATGTTACAAATAATTTTTCAATATAAATTCTCCAATTTATAAGTCTTACAGTAGATTTATATTATAGATAGGCAGAAGATAACCTTTTCTGGGGGGTTAAATGCCAATTGTATATTTTGCTGAGATGTAAGTCATAATTATTTTAACAGCAGGATATAGAAATAAACTGTCTCCTGCATACTTGGAAACCCCTGAATCATTCCTCCTGAGATGCTCCTTGAATTGAAGGTTCTGCCCTTCATCCTTTCTGTCCTCCTGACCCTGCAGCAGCTCTGGCTCTCTGAAAGCCCCTCGCCATCCACACTGCATGGCTGGCCTTGCACCTGTCTCCGATGAAAAGAGTTTGAAAAATGACAGTTTTTTCCACAGAGGTGGAAAAGGGCAGTTGCAAGATCGTTCTCTATTGACCAGCGTGTGCCAGCACAGGGAAGAAAGGTAGAGGAGCAGCAGTAGTTAGCAGCCGTGATGTCTGTTCACTTACCGGTGTTGTGTGAGAAGCCCTGGTTATCTCAGAGAAGGGCATATGCCATTAGCTGTAACCATCTGTGTCCTGTTTTGCTTGCCTTGGTGGACGCTTTACCCTGTTACCATGTAATGCTACCCTTGTAAAGCATGCACTGGGAGATTTTTATTGCAGGCCGTCCACGTATGTGTGTCAAACATCCCCAAGCCAGATACATTAAAGGACAGCATTTGGTATCTCCATGCATTGATGAGGCATCTCATCCCACCATGGTTGTCCCCAGAGCTTATATAGCACAAGGCTGCTCATTAAACTCTTGACCTTTTCTCCAGGTGTGTAGAGATGCTGATAAAAGAACAGATAAGGAAGTACAAGATAAAAATGGATGAAATAAGTCAGCTGGAAGCAGCTGAGAGCATGGCTTTTCGACGACTCTCATTGCTCCGGCAGAATACGGTAAGTGTTGAAATAAGCCACAGAACCACACCATCCAGGAGAAAGCATCCCATCAAGTTCTTGGGAGGGGATGTGCTGCTTATTTACCCTGTCTATCCCATTCAGTAAGTCAAGGATCAGTAGTGGAATAATGAAAAAAAGGATTTGCACTTGCCCAAAGCTATAGGTAAGAGCTAAATGCGTGGCTGTACTGGAGTCTTAGCTTGCTAAATGAAGGTGGGGGGAGTATCCTCTCCTGTAGCGGTATAAATCTATTCCCTTACAACTCCATTAGTAAAACTAAGATTGCTGAGCCTGTTACATGGCAAAGGAGTTCCTTCACTTCCGAGATGGATGGTGGACAAAATATTCTGTGTTCTGTTAGGTCAAATATGCTTTTTTTTTTTTTTTTTTTTTTAATGTACTGATTTAAAAAAAAAATCAGAAGTCATGTTATAGTGAATTTGGTCTTCATCTCTCTCTAGCTCTGGCCTGTAAAGCTCGGGTTTTCTTCCCCTTACGAGGGGATGCTGGTATGTACACTGCCTGTGTTCAGGGTGCATGGTTCTTTCTTCTACAGTACTACTGCATGACTAAAAAACCTACTACACATGTTGTAACTTGGTTTTAAATATTGTTTTGAACAATCAAGACTGCATGTATTGGTGCGACTTCCTTCCCAAACTGCATGTAGTGCTGCTGACATGTTCTGTCCTGGCTTTGGCATTTTAAACACATTCTGAACTTAACTTGTATTAGATGTAATAATGTTACTTGTAAGTAACTACTGAAACTAAACAGAGGCTGGCAAATCAAGTTACTATGCTTCAAAAAGGAAAAAAAAAAAAGGTAATAAAACCCCAGAAATCAGGTGAACAGAATTTCTTGTCTATTACCTTTTGAAACATTTGTATGGATAACTAACAGCTCTTTCATCAGTTCCATCAGCCTTTCATTTGGCCTGTTAATTTCTTTCACCTTGCAACTAGCAAACAATCCAGCCTTGTATAGCTTCCTATGACTGTAAGTGCAACACATGAATTTATCTTGCAGAATAAAAGCCCACAGGCCAAAGGAGATGACAGCAACAACTCGGAACTGGGCTCACTGCGTGAAGAGGAGGAAGGTTCTGAAGCTGATAACCGGGAAAAGGAGATTCTCATTGATCGCATACAGTCAATAAAAGAAGAAAAGTAAGTCACAGCTTTGAAAAACCTTTATCTCTGTACCTCATGCCCTTTGCCTTTGGAGGTAATACAGGTAGTAAAGCAGTATACTTTTTTGTCCAAAATGATCTAGTTAATTACATTCTGTAGACTTTTGTGAAGGTGGAGAGGAAAATGCAAAGGAGTAGACAAAGGAAAATGCCGTGAGAATTATTACTCGATGACTAGATGCAGGAAAGTTTACTTCTAAAATCTGTGCTGCTTAAAGTTGCTCATATCTGAGACATTGTCTCCTGGAGTGCTACAATCTCTTTTTGATGTAGGGAAGATATAACCTATCGATTACCTGAGCTTGATCAGAGAGGCTCTGATGAGGAAAATGTAGACTCCGAGACCTCGGCAAGCACAGAGAGCCTGCTAGATGATAGAACAGGACGGATGGATACCGAAGGTCAGTATTAAGGTAGTGTGTGCTTTTGGTTTTTTTATTCTACATACTTTACTGCATATAGCCAGGTGACCATATGCTTTCTGGTCACAGTTGCTTGTGTCAAGTCCCTTTTTTATGCCTGCCTTTAGCATCTAAGTATCTTTTTTTCTTTAAAGGAATTACTTTCTCTGGATTACGCTGCCATGCTCGGAGCTCCAGTATGCCTGCCAAAGACACTTGCAGAGTGCCTTCCCTTTCGCAAGCCTCTTCAAATTCTTCCCTTGCATCCCTGGCTTCAAGACACCGATCATCTTTAACACTGGCCAAGATTAAAGTGCCCCGTCGAACTCCAGTGATGCCAACAGCAAATATAAAACTTCCTCCTGGGATTTTCAAATGTACAGAATCCCAGGGCAGGACTTCAGCTAATGAAGAGTCTCAAATAATTGTGAGACGAAGGGAGCAGCCAGCAAGGCGAACTGATAAAATCCACTCTGTATACATTGCACAAGGGTCAGCAATGGCCCACGCTCAGGAACTCTTGGATGAATATGAACCAACAGCAAAAGTAAAACGGAGGTTTTCGGACCCGTACTCTCACATTCCCTGTACAGAGAAGTGAAATATTTAAGCTGTCTGGATTCTTTTTGAAGTTGACTGCAGCTTTGGTTTTAACCCTTTGAAGGCTGTGAACTTGTTCTTTTAAATGGCTGCTAGGGAGGCAGTTTGGAAATGTACAGTACTGTAAGGGTTAAACAAGGTTGTTTAAAACAAATAATATTCCTCACTTTAAATTAAAATCCTACCGAGAAAGTAGAACATAAATCTACATTGAGTAAAACACATGGGTTGAGTGTACAGAAGAAATTAATGGCCCCAATTCTGCTGCCGTGCCTTTTTGTATTTGCCTTACAATGGACTCTAATAGGACCAACGGTGAATTTGGGTCAATGTGCGTTGCCTTAATTTTTTTTATGTTTTTATGACAACTTTCTGTGTGGTTTACAGAACTGTTATTGTTGTAATAGCCTTAACCGAGACCAAAATATCTAAAAACGTTTATTAATACATTGCACTTTTTAAAAATACATGCGTTAGGTTATCCATGTCCTCTTGCCCGTGTCTGCCTTTTCTAGGGAGCGAGTTCTTGGGAATCGCGTATCTTTGCCGCTCCGAGGAAGCGCTAACAGCAAGCCGTGTCACAGCGAAGCGTTTTGGTGCCGTTTGCGTGCACGGCGCTGCGTCTTCCCCCAATGCCTGCTTCTGGGCCCAGCCCTGTCTCGCATCCCCCAGTTTTTTTCTGTGCGGGGACGTCCCCGAGGACGAGGCGCAGCAACGCGTAATATGCCTCGAAACAGCCGGCCGTGCCCAGACCCTGTGCAGAGTTGGGCTAAATCGCCGCTGTTTCCAATTCTGAAGCAGTGAAGGTGCAGCGGCGCCCGTGGGAGCGTTAGTCACAGCCACCGCTGTGCCTGCTCCAGCCAGCGCCAGCCGCAGGGGCTCCTGGCAGCAGCTCACTCCCTCCCCCCCGCTTTTTTTTCCTTTAAAAATTGCAATTTTTTATAAAACGTCCCCGGGGGCGGGGCGGGGCGAGGCGCTCGCGGCCTCTCCACACGCCCTGCCCCGCCCCGCCCCGCCCCGCGCCCCGCCCCAAGATGGCGCCCGCCGCCCCGGAAGCGGCGCTTGAGGCGGCTTCCGGCGGCGAGCGGCGGCCATGGCGGCGACGCGGCTGGAGCTGAACCTGATGCGGTTGCTGAGCCGGTGCGAGGCGCTGGCGGCCGAGCGGCGGGACCCCGAGGAGTGGCGGCTGGAGAAGGTGAGGCGCCCGGCCGGCCGGCGCTGCCGGGAGCGGGGCTTCGCGTCCCCGAGGCGCTGACGGGCCTCTGCGGGCCTGACGGCCGGTCTGTGCTCAGCGCTGCGCTCACGGGCCCCTCTCTCCGCAGTACGTGGCGGCTCTGGAGGACATGCTGCGCGAGCTGAAGAAGCAGGCCAGGTGAGGCGCCCCGGCCCTCGGGGGGAGGACGAGCGTCCCCGGCGGTCGCCGTGGCCTCCTGGTTGTCATTGTTGTTTTGTTTTCCCCCCCAATTCTTGCAGCAAGCCTGCCCCAGAACTGCTGAATGAATACTCCCGCAAAGTGGACTTCCTAAAGGGACTCTTAGAAGCTGAAAAATTGGTAAGATATATTACTTCAGCTTGAAAAGACTCTGAGAAGTACTCTCCGCTTACATTTATCGTACCGTCTTGTTTCTATGTCTTTATCTTATCTCTCAAAATAACACTTGTTATAATCTTATCAGGCAGCTTGTAAAAATATGAATAAATACATTGGGTTTTGTGTCTTTTAAAAAAGAAAGGGGTGTATGAAATTCAGAACTCCTCCCTTTCAAAAATACGTTAGAATATGTCTTTCTCTGTCCTCCTTACCTCTGTGATGTGAGGTACAGTGGCAGGCATTGTCCGTTTGGTTTAACATCTCTTTTGTATGGCACTGTGCACATCTGGAGAGCTTCGAAAGGCCAATAATCCGTGCTGCAGTTAGTCTGGATAAGGCCAGTGCTGTTGTCCAGACTTATGTCACTGTTCTGCAGGTTCAGCTGTTCATTGGTGCACTGCTCAGCTGTGGAAGTCCTCCCTGAATCCTTGCTGGTCATACATCCAGGTGATCTCACTCTGCTGATTGCAACGTTCGTGACTTTTTCTTGCTTTTTCCCCTGCTTTTAGTCATCATCAACTGAAAAGGCGCTGGCTAATCAGTTCTTGGCCCCTGGACGTACCCCTACAACAATCAAAGAGAGAACCCCAGCCACCAAAACAGTTCATCTGCAGACAAAGGCTCGTTGCACAGGCAAGATGAGGAGTGAGCTGCTTGGTACAGTATGTTCTGGTGCTGCTGTTTCTTTATTGCTAGTTTATAGGTTGTCTTTTGTGGCATTCCCCTGCCTTTGGTAGCTGTGCCTCCCATGTGTCTCGGGCTGGGTGGGGAGTCTGCTTTTTTTGGTTTGGCTAAGTACCAGGCGCAGGGACTATGCTGGGCCTGGGAGACTGTCTTTGATCATATTGTATGCGCCTTTTCAATGGCCTTGTGTAATCTTCTGTTTCTTTTCTCTTTCTGCCTCCCCAGGATCCCTCGGCTATCAGTGGTAAGCGTAAGCTGTTGTTTTTTCTCACTTTAGATGACCGAGTCTTGCAGGGAGAGGAAGAGGGGAAGGTCAGGCATTAGACAAAGTGTACCTTAAGTTAGCAGCTCACAATCTTGGAACTTTTGTTTCCAAGGTAGCAAATGAAACACGCTAAAGTAGCTGAAAGCACAAGTGCCATTAATAGTACAGCAGCAGGGATTTGCAGGAACCCATTTTGCTAGAATTCATGCAGAAGCAGACATTCTAATTATAGAACTAGCCAGGACAATTTAGGCTTATTATTGCTCCTGTTCTTTCTGCTTGGACCAAATCACATGTTCAATTCCTCTTAAATAGACAGCCATGTTATTCATGTAGGCAACCGGTAGGAATTAATTTACCATTTCCATAGCTACTATTAAAGTGGCTGGAGCTAGGCCAGCCTAATGCGTCCTGAAAGAGAACACCAGGACACACAAGCTTAAACCATGCCCTCAGGGATGTGATTCATCTGTGTGGGTTTTGTGGGTTCTTTTTTTCCCCTCAACCATATGTATGATGTTACGCATTGTCCTTTCCCTGGGGAAAGCAGATAGGCATTTGAAATCTGGCTGATGTAGAGGACCAAGTGGGAATAAATATTTGGACATCTAAAAATCCCTTACAGAAGACTTGTTTCTTCAGCTTGTGATTGTATGGGAATTTATAAACTGCTCTAATACATTTAACTTTTTTTTTTCTTTTCCCCCCAGATTCTGAGGAGTTGAATGTAAGGAAGAGGAAGTAAGTCAAAGTTTCACATTCTAACGATTCATGCTTTGGAGACTGCTTTCCCAAAGCTCTTTTTATCGTAGATGCACTTCTGTTTGAGTGAAATCTAGTGTCTGTTTGTAGAAACCTAACTATGAATGACTTCAGGGGACTTGACAAGAAAAAAAGAACAGTTAAGAGATGTACAACCTGGGGAAACATTGGGAGAACAGCTCACCAAGAAGCATAAATCTCCAACTTTTTCCCTTGTGTTCTTGCAGAGGCCTTGCGTCTGATGAGAAGCAGTCTGCAGTTGAGCTAGATGCTGTGTTGCAACGCCATCAGGATATGCAGGAGAAGTTAGCTGAAGAAATGCTAAGTTTGGCTCGGAGTCTGAAAAACAACACTCTGGCTGCACAGAACGTGATAAAACAAGATAACCAGGTAGCGCATATTACAGTGGTAGGCTCCCAGTTTAGCGACCTAGAATACTGAAGTGCTGATGCATTAATTACAATGCATGTAATTAGCTTCTAGATGGGATTAGAGTAGGGAAGGCTGCAGGCAATACCTGCCTGCCTTCTATGGGACAGTTGAACTTTTCCTTTGTTGCAAGAAATAAGTGGTCAGAACTTTCAGAGCTGATTGAAGTTGAAAGGGGTCTGACTTCAGGGGCTGGTAAGCTTCTATAAATGTTACTGTATTTGTGGAACTGCTGGTACTTCACTTTGAAAATTAGAACTTTTTTTTTTTAATTAAGTCCTAAACCCATTTGTAAGGACCTTGTTTTTACAACTCAGTCACAAGTAGTGCAGTTGTCTCCACTGAAAGAAGAGCTCTCAGTGTTCAGGTTCTGTCTAGCAGTTAGGTCAAGTGCTGCTGACACCCTTAGTGCATTTTCTCCCTGTACGTCTACTGACACAGCATTTGTTCTCTTTGTTCCCCAGACTTTATCACATTCCCTCAGAATGGCAGACCAGAACTTTGAGAAGCTCAAGGATGAATCTGACCGCCTTGAACAGCATGCAAAGAAATCGGTCAACTGGCTACTTTGGATAATGTTAATTGTAGTTTGTTTTATATTCATCAGTATGATCCTCTTTATCAGAATTTTCCCCAAACTAAAATGATTTTTTACAACTGCCAGAAGTGACAGTTGGAAAGTTTGCCTGGTATGATATATGCTGCCTTGCAATGACATTGATTATTGACAATCTGCCACCTATCATGTCCCAAAAGAGGTCATCCAAGGTCTACCCTTGCATCTCTTTCTTGTGCCATCACGGGATTCAGTGAACGATTTCATGAGGAAGATTTGCTGGGCTTGGATATTTGGTTATTTCTTTTACTTAGTTAATATTGTTGCCTATTTCTTGAGAAAAGAACTGGGATAAAGATGGCAGATTACACTGAGCTCCTAAAAAGTTCCTTAGAGAGGTGCTATCCTCTGTCTTTTTAATGCAGTTGTGTCAAACACTATGACTCCTCTGAAAGGAGTTTTACTCAATACAAATTTAAATAAGTCAGTTGAAGTCATATGATTTTTCCTGTGTTTACAGCTCTCCGGTACTGAACCAGGGCCATGCTGCAAACAGGATACTTGATGACAAAGGTTATACACCTATACTACTGCAGGGTGTAGGGAGAGAACGCTGCCATTGAGTTGCTAGCCTGGCTGAGATTCAGAGTGGTGACAGGTAAAACTAATCTCAGGCTTGCCTTTGTCCCAGACGGGTGTTTGTCATTGCAATCTTCCTCAGCTTAGTTACTATAGAAGGGCTGAAGCCGCGTGAAGTGTTTGCTTCCCTTTTTGTGTGCACAAATGTTCTCAGTGAGTCATTGATATATATCGATGCTGTTGTATCAAGAATAGGCTGTGACCCTTGCACTGTGGAGCCGTACACAGAGGGACTCTCCATATGGCACAGATCTCACCTGCGTGAGTATTGTTTCGCTGTAGAACGAGGGCACAGGAAGCAGATGTCTTCAAGATATAAAATATTCAGCTATTATTTTTTGGGACAGGCTATTCTGGTCAAGAGTGGTCATGTCAAAATTGTATTCCTAAGAGATCACTGCCGTAAAGCAGAGATGAAATAGATCAGAATGAATACTCGACTGTGTGAGAGCCATCTTCAAGTGTTTGTGATAAGCTGGAAGCAAAACACTCTGCCTTGTGGGCTATAGTTTCTGGGAGTGTTACTCAAGTGTTGGTATTTAAATGTGTAGAGTGTTTCACATACTGAGAAGTGAGGAGTAAAAGACAATTCCAAAATGTTCCTTTGGCATTTCTATTGCTGAACCACTAGATGGGGTATTTTAGACCTTCCAGAGCAGCTCTGGATCAAGGAGGAGGAAAAGCTCTGTTTGTCACAACAATGGAGTTTCTATGACTGGTTCAACACAGAATTGAATATTTCAGAATTACTCTTTGTTCTTTACAAAAGCAACCATGTTAAGTAGACACTAACTTTTTTACACAAAGTATTTTTTATTATTTAACTGGATGTGTACACAGTTTAGTATGCCAGTCATTTATGCATTGTCAAATGATTGATTTTGCTATGAAGTATGGCTTTTGCTTCTTCTAGCTATTCATCTGTGCAGCTTGAGCAACCTCTTATGATAAACTCTTAAATAAATGTATAGTTGTAGCAGTTAATAATTTATGGAGGTTTCTGCTTCTCCCAGAACTTCTTCTTGAACTGTAATGTCTGGCTCTTTACTGTGTCTCATTAGTGAATGCTGGGTCACAACATTATTTTCTAATTCTGATTGTTTATTACTTTCCCTGCAGTGCTGAGCTCTTCTTTTAGAGCAGAGGTTGAAGTTAGTACTGGGGTTTATTTTGAGTGTTATTGGAATGATAGAACATTAATGCTGCATCATTGTCTACAACATTTTCCCTGTTATTACTTGAAATAAACTGTTTTTTCCAGATTGCAAAAGACTTGGTGCATCATTGCAGGAAAGTTTAAGCTGAGTTTTGCTATCAGCCATGTGTTGGCAATAACATTTTGCCACTTATAAATCAGGAACTTAATTGGAAGGACCTGGAACTACTAGTAATAGCTTGTTGCCAAGCAAACATTCAGCCCTCCAAGTCAACAGCAGTTCCTTTACAAAGAAGCCTGTTAAGAAATCATTTCAGAACCAAATCCTATTTGACTTTTGACCATTGGCATTTCATGGGTGCTTGTTATTTTGAAGGGTGAACCCCTGATTGAATGCTGTAACTACTAACACCTTTTACAATATCTAGCATGACCGTTAAGCGTAGTACCTCAAGCGCTGCAACTGAGCTTCTGATTGCCTCTGCCCCAGTGGAAGAATGTTACCTTCTGAACTGGCAAACCAAATGGATTAATTGCCTCAGCGGGCAGCAATCTCCCTGCACACAATGACTGCTTTGTCAATTGGCAGTTGCAATCTTTGCTTTTCTTGCATTCATTTAGTAGTTACAGTAATTCAAGAACACTTTGAAGATCTCTGCCAGTAGTAATTAGAATAAACAATCAGGCAAGACTTTGTGACATTTCATAGGTAGAGTGACAGCTTTTATTTTTGACTAATATATAGGTGGTGGTTGTATGATCTGCCACTTTAGCCTGCAACTCTGTTTCATAGCAGAGTGCTCTGATGTGCTTCTCCTCACAGAATATTGTTATATATAGAAATGGCTTTCTGAAAGTTGCAAACATCGTGAAGTGAGAATTGCTTAACTTTCCCAAAATCTTGGGAAATCCAAATGGAGAGATGTTTATCAGGCACAGGGCTGGGCCTTGGTTGGCTTCTTGGCAGACTACCTACTTTCAGACAGTAAGTAACAAAAAAAAAATCTTTTGGAGACTTGGGTCATATCAGGTCAGTGAATGCAGCAGTTTTTGAGCCTGGCAGCAGCAGAAACTATGGATCAGTCTAAGCTTTTCTGGCAAACATTCTTGGTGTCAGGCTCTCTATGTAATATTTAATTTTTGAGCTGTATCCTCAAAGGCAAACAGATTTGCTTTAAAAGGATTTTTTTTGAGTATATAGGCTGTCAGTAAGGATGCATGAATGGTAGGAACAGAACATTGTATGCAATGGTTCCTATGGCTGGGTAATGAGTATTTGGGCTTGTTTTGGGCATGTGTTCCCTTGGCTTTATCTAACACAGCCACTGTGTATTAGATTTAATAGGCTGTGAGCAGCCTTCCAAAACTGGTAGCTATTCTGCAAACTGGGTATCCTTGTGAAAGAGTGAAAATGATGGAGTGACAGAGCAAGGTTCTGTTCCTGAATCTTTGCTCGCTGTGTGATACTGGGCAAGTCACTTCTGTTCTCTTTACCTCTGCTATAAAACTGAAACAATACCTCAAAAATCAATGTCTTAAAACTAGTAGTTACAAGCATGAAAGAAGTGCCAGTAACATCTTTAAAAAAATCTATTTCAACCATGATAATATAGCAGATAGGACAGAAAACAATAATCAAATATCTTGCTCTACCATAGTGTGCTGCTACCATTTCGGAGCCCTACAGCTCAGCGCAAGGTTGGCTCATTCTTGTGATCAGGATCTGCCACATTGCTGAGGCTTGTTCTGCGCACACCGTGTGTTCCCTCCAAACAAGAGTGACATTAAAAACTGACGTAGCTAAATCAACACCGCCTGTCACATGAGACCACTGTGACATTTCTGTCATGAGCACTACCTCCTAGTAGGAGATGAAGTGGGAAGCAGCAGCAGTTAGTGAATAATGGATTAGATACGCCTGACTTGCAACATTTACAAAGCACTTGGGTGTGTCTCCTAGCTACAGAACAAACTGGTTATCAGAATGGTAACTAAAAGTTCTGTGTTGTCCAAAACGCAAAAACTGAGATAAAGCAGCGCGGCACGCACGGTTATAGTTTGCTGAACTCTGCTGTGCTGCCCAGAAGGTTGTCCCTCCAAATTAGGTTCTGGATCAGCAAAAACGTGCCTTAGTAAATAAAAGGCGTACCAGAGATTAGAACTGGTGTAGCCACTTGGTGGCCTGGGGCATGGCATGCCCGTACTATGTACTGAGTGTGGCGGCTGCTGCTGCTGCTGCAGCTGCTGACTTGCCCGTGGCTGTCGATGGAGAGCAGCGCGCCTGGCAGCGTGGAGCAGGTTGTGCGAACCAGATGCAGGATTTGCTCAAGGGGGTTGTGAGAAGCTGTAGGAGAGAACAGTGGAGGGGGCAGTGGAGGAGGAGGCTGGAGGGGTCTGAAGGCAGTTATACAAGGCTGGATGTGTATCTGCATCAAAACCCCCCCAAATCTAGTAACATCTTGAGTTGAAAAGTTTGATACTGAATTAGAACATAAAGGTTTTGATAAGGAAGGGAAATTAAGCTGAATATTGCATTCCCCTCAGTGACATCCAAAAATGTAAGCTGGACAACAACTAAAGATACAAGGAGGCAGCATTACAGTAGGCCATGAACAGCAGTGATTTCTTTCGCATCCTTCATCTCCACTTTCTCTGGACTCCATGGGGCAGAGAGATGCCCTCTGCCATTTTCACCTTGAGCAGAGGCTGTATTTGCTAGTGCAACAATAGAACTGTCCAGAAGGATCTGACAAGGTTTCCTGTTTCAACAGCAAAAAAACTGGGACTTCTTTCCTTAGCACGTAAAGTGACCAGATCTTCATCCTCTGAGCTTTCTTCCATCGAGAGGAGAGTAATCGTTTATCGGATTTGGTGTGGACGGAAGGAAGGGTAAGAAAGGAACTTTGTCAATCCATGACGTGAAATATTTTGTATTAGGAGATTTGGCAAATAGTTCTGTGTGACTGCAAACAGGATGAGATAGATTTCCCAAGGTCAGCTCTCCTGTACACTTGGCTTTAGGGCTAGTCACTAAGAAGTCAATTCTCTAACCTTTACAGCAACATCCTGCCAGTGATGCAGAGACTCCGCTATTGTTGGCTTCAGCTGCAGCTCTTCTGCATCTTCAAAGGACAGGAGGCTGAATAACACACATGCTGCATGGTGAGAACTTGGGAGCAGGAAAGCGGGCTTGACAAATCAATTCTTACTCAATAAAAATAGGGCAATCTGAGCTGGATCCCAACCAGAACTTTTTCCTCCCTAATTTTTGCAAGGAAACGCTTGTTTCCTTGCAAACCTGTTCTTAAGAAAGGGCAATGTTCTCTGGTGAATGAAGCAGAAGGGGGGAATGCTGAGCTCTCAGCTCTCCCTTCTGGCTTGCTCTGTGGCTTTGGGTCACTGAAGCTATTTTGTTCTTAAAACAGGATTAGTACTGATGTACCTTCCTAGTGAGTTAACTGCTGTAAAGCTCCTTTTGGGTGCAAAGCTTTAAGTTCCTTGCATCTTCCTAGACTGAGCAGGTAGCATGGAGTTTTAAGTTCTTTTGTATGGCTAAAAAAAACAAACAAAATCAGACCTCTGCTTGTGCGTTTGTTTGCAGCATGTGTTTCATGAGAGAAAAGATCTCATTTTCAAGATGGCAACCTTTGAGTAAACTCAGCTCCTGGGAGATCTGGTAGCCAGTCTGGGTTCTCTCTTCACGCGTAGTAGTCAATAGAGAGATGTGACTGAGCTCCAGTGGCAGTGTGCAGACTGCTGGGTTCAGTGCATCTGCGCTACTGTGGACAACAGACTCCTAGCAGCATCCTAGCAGAACATCGTTGACCCGAGGTCTTGCAAAGTTACATTTGCAAATGTACACTGTCCCAGTATGAAATTATAGACACAAAGAGGAAAAAAAATGTTAACAGTCAGAAAAGAGAGTATTATCTCAAAGTTCCTTGTTGTTCCTAGCATTTGCTACATGAGATTCATTTAAGCAAATAACTGACAGAAAAGAATAAAAAACCCTAAATCTTTGTGGGGACAAATAGGTAAATACCTCCTATTTCAAGGCTATTTATTTTCTTAGGAGGATTCAGAAATGAACCCCCAAAGTCCTCAACTGTCACAGGTCATAGCAGATACTTGTCATTGCATAGTTACAAGTTGTTTCAAATAAAACACCAAACATTTATGGAAGATAAAGGGAGAAAGCATTGCAAATATTGTTGAAGAAGGATGTAGAATTTAATGTATCAAACTAATGACTCCAGGACTGTTTCTTGAGTCAAAAATTAGCAAAGAGCATGTAGTGCAGCTAATAAAATGAGTAGACAGGTGCTGGCTGAGTTTCTGAGAGCCCACATTGCTACTGTTGGTTTATCTGATTGCAAACCTAGTGTACTGTAGCAAGATGGATACGTAGCAGTGACAGTATGGGAAAGATGCTGGAAAGATTGCACACTGATGTTCTTAATCAGTAATTAGAAACTAAAAATAGTATTTTACTGAAAGATAATAAATCTGTAGCCTTTAATCCTTCTGTGCCAATCTGTAAGCTGATATCATTATTACTTGAAAGGCAATGAGAACGTAAGTGAGTAAGCAAAGGTAGGTTGCTATTACAGTCACATTATAAATTCGACATAGCCCAAGCTGTCTAGATGATGTTTGGCTGCATGGGCTGTATGCAAAGTGAATAGGCATAGGGCAGCTTCATCTGCAAGCACAGATCGAATAGTTTTATTGCGTATTTCCATCTCTGAGCTGTCCTTACTTCCTGAAGGATTCTGAAGAAAAATGATCAGGTCACTAAGTTTTGTGTCTCCTCTGCACTTGTAAGTAGAAGCATTCATTTGAGAAAATGAGCCGAGAGCAAGAACAGGCATGTGGGGGAAAGAGTTCCTACGCCTTTGAATACTTTGCAAATGCTGAAATGCAGGTTATAACGTTGTTTATACTCAAGTAATTTAGAAGAACGTACCCTTAGCAGCCCCCCAGCCATAACCCATCCACCTGAGAAACCTCAAAGCATTTCAGAGAGCGAGCCACACCAAAACAGACCATTACAATTGGGTCATATCCCTGTGACGGCTGCCGCAATTCTTTAAAAGGAAAACTAACACAAAGTATGTAAAACAGCGCACGCTCTCTCAATGCAACTCAGGGTCTAGAGTCCCACTCCCTAATGGTCCCTTGAGCAAGAAACGTAACACAAAAGTGAGAGCCGGTGTCAGCTGAAGGTGGTGGGGCAAAGATGTGAGAGTATCTGCCCCTTTGCCAAGCATTTTAGGACCTGAAAAGCTGAATCGTAAGAGTTTACATAACTCAGTGTCTTGCAGGTGAAAGTAAGCATCAGACTAAATTATTGGGAGTTGCCAGGAAACATGTTGAAATGGCTTCGCTCAACGACAAAGCACAGGTGTTTGATAAAGGAGAAGAAGGCATCAAATGCTGGATCCCACTGGAGAAGGACGACCAGAAGTTGGGAATAGGGATGTGGGCTGGGGTCTGTGATAGCCAAAAGGGTGAGGCCCAGCAGGCGACCCCCTCTCCCGTGGCCTCCGGGTGAATTCCGGGTGATGGTGGAAAAGAGGGCAAGTGATGCAAAGCTGCCACTAAAGTCACCATTGGGGGAGAAGGGCCCTGCTTTCAAGGGGGGCTTTGGCCCATCACTGCCTCTAAAAGGGCTGTTGGGGAAAGCCTCGGCTGCCTCGCGCCATGGCCGTTTCCATCACTCGATGCTACCGGGGCTGAAATGTCTCCGCTCCCCAATTTTTATCCCGAGCGGGAGCTGCGCGGAGGCTGCTGCGTGACCCCCGGCCCCAGCAGCCGCTCTGGGCACTAACGGCCCCCTCAGCGCGGCGGGGCCGCGGGCGCCAACGGCCCTGGCCGGAACCGGCCGGAACCGG
This sequence comes from Dromaius novaehollandiae, assembly GCF_036370855.1. Taxonomy (NCBI): domain Eukaryota; kingdom Metazoa; phylum Chordata; class Aves; order Casuariiformes; family Dromaiidae; genus Dromaius; species Dromaius novaehollandiae. The sequence goes on along the minus strand of NC_088122.1, from coordinate 2,446,297 downwards.
CCGCGGCCGCCGCTCGCCTCAGGGCGGCCCGCGCGCGCGCGGCGGCGGCGGCAGGTGGATGGCGCCGCCCCTCCCCCGGCCGGGCCCGTCCCGTCCCGTCCCGTCCCGTCCCGTCCCGTCCCCCGCGCGGCTCCGCGCCGCCTCTTGCCGCCGCCCCGCTCCGCTCCCAGCTGACGGGGGCAGCCCCTTGTTTACCGGCCAGGCAGCCGCCAGCCCGGCCTGCGCCGCAGCCGGGGCCGCCGCCGCGGGGCAGGGAGGGGCCGGGCGCCCCGCTTCCTGGGGCCGCCGGCCGGGCGCGATAAAGGCGGCGGCGGCGGCGGCGGGGGGCTCTTCCCGACGATGCGGAGCCGGAGCCGGAGCCGGAGCCGGGCCCGGCCCCCGCGCCCGCCCCGCAGCCTCTGATTCGCCCCCGCCGGGACGCGCCGAGCCGCGGCGGCGGCTGCAGCGACGCGGGCATGGGACCGAGAGCGGCGGCGGCGCTGGCGGCGGCGCTGGCCGTGGCCGCGGTGCTGGCGGCCTGCTGCGGCCGCAGCCGCGGGGAGAGTGAGTAGGGGGCGGCGGCGCGGCCTAGGCGGGCGGCGGGGCCCCGGCGGGACGAGGCGGGAGGGCGCCGCGGGCCCGGCCCCGCCGCTGCCGCCTTTTTACCCTTTGTACCGGCCGGGGAAGGGGGGGGGGGGGGGGGGGGGGAAGTGGCGGCCGCACCAGGCCGCGCCGCGGGCCCCTGCCGCGGGGAGGGGGGGACCCGCCTCGGGTCACCTTCACCCCCGGGGTCCGTCTCGGCGGCCCCGAGGCGGGTGAGGGCTCTGCCCCGGCTGCGGGGCCGCGCGAGCCTTTCCGCGGCGGCGGAGGCTCCCGTCCCCCCCCCCGGGGCTCACCGCGTTGCCGTGGCGTTTGCTGCTCCGGCTGGATCGGGCTTTAAAGCTGGTGCTGGGGACGGGAAGGGTATGACTGTGCCAGCTGTGCCCGCTGGCTATATATACACACACACACACACACATATATATTATATATATTTTATATATAAATATATATAAAAAATATATATAAACATATATATATAAGAGGAGGCCGGGAGCTGGGCTCAGCTGCGCCCTGGGAGCCGGTGCCTCGGCACAGGCCGGCTGCGGGGAAGGGCGTTTTGGCTGCCCCCCGCGTTCCCTGCTGCTTCTCCTCTGGGCTGGTTGCAAAACTGGCTCTAAGTCGCAGAAGGTCTCTTTAGCGCGCTTAGAGTTGGGAGGTTTCGCCATTAGCCACACAAATGCTTCCAGGCAGGCTTTGAAGCCCGCAGGTATTAAGGGGGCTGGAGCTAGATGGTGGGGATCTGTGTTTAAGCAAAGGCTCGTAAAGAACAAAACAGGGGTATAAAAACGTGTGTTGGAGGTGGCAAACTTGTCAAATTCGTGGCTGGCATGAGTTTAAGATCGTGAGCTGTTTTGATAGGTTTTGTTGAATAAACTTGCTTAAGGAATTGTTCTGGTTAGCTTCTGTTTTGAATTTTGGGTGATGTTTACAGATTTTTATTTTTAACAAGAGGAAAATATTTATTTAAAGAGGACTGGACACTGATGCCGTCTATCCCGTAGCTGCTACCGGATAGCTTTCCCACTGGGAAAGGCAAGAGCAAGTGAGTAGGTTGGAGCCCGGACAGCGCAGTGGTGGACTCTTGAAATGTGTATAGTATTGAGGGAATAAAGCAGGACGTACCTTTCAAACAGCCTCCCTCCAGCAATCTACCAACTTACATATTTAAAAAATAGCCAATTTCTTCTTCTTACATGCTTTTACATCAGAAGACTTGAAAAAGAGTAGTGGTAAGTTTTTAACCTAGTAGGTTAAGCTATAGCTGGCAAGCGTGTACAAACCTGCCCTTCTGCAACAGAAAAATGTAAAAGATAATTGGCATATAGCACTAATAATAAATAAGGTTAAATAACTAGTCCAGTGGCTCCACATTTGAAAACACTATTACCACTGCTACATTCAGTCATCTTCTTCTGTCATATTCTGCTTTTTGGGTGGTAAGTGTGTTTATCGTAACTGCTTAATCTTTGCTGCGTTACTGTGTGGTAGGAAAGTATGCTTTACAACTTATGGATGGAGAAACAGGAGTGATGCACAAGACGGCAAAGCCTGTGGCAAAGTCTGGGCTGGAATGTTTTTATGTTGTTCATGTAGTGCAAATACTTTTCAAAGTATTTTACAGACTGTTTGGAATGCGAGGTCCTTGATTCAAAAGATTTTCAGCTACTTAGCTCTAATTTTCTACTCCATTTTCTGAGAATGGTTAGATCGTGCTGCACTACAACGTGGATCGAAAACAACATGCTGATGTGAAGGCCCCCATCAGTGTGGCTTGAAGGGTAAACGCACGTACAGTGGTTGCATAAGCAAACAAGTTGTTCCCTGAGCAACGGGACTAATGAAGTCTGCTTTCCTCGAGGTTTGTGTCCTGCCTTCTGCACAAACACGTGCCCTGATAATGCCACTCTCCAGTGACAGTATTCCCCGGTCTCGAACCGTAGCTTTTCCTGTGCCTTCCTCCTCCCTGTGCTTCTTTTAGACCATGCTGTAGTTCCTCTCATGTCCCGTAAGAGGCTAGGCAGAAGCAGCAGGTAGCATGGACAGTTTTGAGCTGTGCGCACAGATGGGACAGTAGGCAAGCTGGATGGATGGCTGGAGTTCCCATTTCAAGCTTTTCTTGATGGAGATGCTAAAGTTTTCTTCCTTTCCCATACCTAGTTTTCAGGAGTCTTTTAGGAACATGATACATATGTGAACTCTTCTTTTACATCGGACTGAAATTAGTTGGCGTGTTCAGAAGCTGTCGAGGGGGGTAGGAGCAGGGTTAAGAAGATGAGAGCTGACATGCACACAAAATGAAGATGCATATAGCCTGTTTTGTGAGGAAAAACAGCTTTTTTGTTTTTTACCACTGTGTAAACACAGCGCAACTTCATGGAATAAATCTCTCACGTGACTCATGCATGTCATTCACTAGCTCTGGTATTTAGAGGGGGATTTACCTCACCTAGTTTTAGGCATCTACCAGTCGAGCAAGTTGCTTTGGGCTCCTTTTGTAGCTAGTAGAGAGCTAATCAATACAGTCAGAGTTCAAAGGCAGTTCCTCCCCTCCTAAACCATTCACTTGCATCTGGTCACTGTACTTGTTTTCCAGTGGCCATTGGTGACGGTGGGAGTCAGACATCTAGCTGAGGTGTAGGTACCCAAATTAGGGACAAACTGGGAAAAATTCCACTTCTTACTTTTGTGATAATGTTCTTTTAAAATAATCTGCTTCTAAATTATGATATCTGTCTCGTACAGGGTTTTTTTATGCTCATAAACTCATTAAGAAACTGTGGCCCCTTTTCCCATCTCAACTCTTTATTAATTTTTAATGTTGAGAGACTCAGCCTAGGATGAAATTTTGCTCCCAGGAGTTTAAATTAGAGTAACTGCAACAGGGCAGGGCTGTATCAAAGCTAGGAGCAGTTTTGTCGGCTATCCCAGTGTGACCTCTGGGTGTTTTAGAGAGAGGTACAGTACGCTAACTGTCCCTGTGAAGAGTCTGTAAAACTCATATGCTTTCTGGAGGTCAGTTTTGGGGTGACCGTCTCATGGAATATGAGTTATGTTGATATTGGCAACGTAGCAAGCAAGTCCCTGCAAAGGGAGCAGGATCTTAGGGTCTGTTAGTACTGACTTCTGCACGTTCCCCTAATTGCACTCCCATGGTCCTGGCGTGCTCTCACTTCACTGCCTTTTATCTTTTCTACTGCTATGTTTTCCATGCAATCTTATTTTTTCTGTTACTGTCTTGATTTTAACATGGAGAGCATAAGGGTACATAGCAAACCAGGTTTGAGGAAAAGGCGCAGAATTCAGCAGACTTCACAGCGTTTTAGGCTAGGCTGTGAGGTTATGTATGCTTTGGGCGTTAAAGAAAGCAGTCTCCACGACAGGTTTGCCCTTAGTTCAGCACCGATCTCTTGACTGGTGGGAGACAACAGCCATCTGAGATGTTATCTGAGCAGGCCAGAGGTTTATAAACAGACTCGCTTTTAAATGCATATCTGAATTTGCTTCATTGCTCAGATCTAGATGGCTGAGGTGGAAAATCAAAGTTTAAAAATGAGCTTTTCACAGTTAGATATTGTTCTGTTTACTGAACTAATGTTACAGTAGGCTGGAAACTGCCTTACCCTCCCCTCTACTGACCTGTCACTTAACTGCTGAGACAGGATAACATCCAGTTATCCCCCAAAACACATGAAAGCCCTTTTTCCAGTTGCCTAATATCACTTCTAGAAGTCAGCGTTATATAGAATTGCAAAGCTTTTGACTTGATCAAAGTGAGTGTCGTTTTTCTTCAATAATTCATTTATTCAAGTAGGCAGTGAACAATGTAAAAATGTTGAATTAACCAGTGGTTATCTCGAATGGTTTGTGATCTTTGTGTGCGATGCTGCAGTCTCCTGCTCTGGACTGTTGAAGAGCCAGAGCTGTGAAGCAGTGAATCACTGAGGTTTGGTATCCAAACGGTTTACTATAAACAAGGCTTAACTTCCAGATATTCCCCCACTTAGACTCTATCTTGGAAAGTAACCTCTGACATCAGATCTAGTTTCTTCATTCAGTACTTTAAGGTTGTTACCAAACTAGTTTGTTCAAGAGACTTGGCCTCTTGGGGGTTTTTTTGTTTGTTTTAAAAAGCATGCCTTGCAACTTTTTTCTTGGGAGTCTGATGAAACATGTCTATAGTGGTGGGTTTTTTTGTTCTTTTTCCCTCTCCCCAGTTCCTTTGAACAGCCCAGTAACCAGGGATGTAGTGTTTCCTCTCTGCCAGTGTAATGCCGTATTCCTGCGCAAGGCGTCTGCTCCTGGTAAAGTTTAGTGGAGATTTGTGCCCCTGCTTTGAACAGGAGTAGTCTTGGGCCTATTGCTAGAGAATCAGTCTGACATTTTTCTTTTCTTGAAAGCTGTTTTCTGTATTTTTTGAAAACATCGTCTTTCTTACGATTGGCTTCTCAACTTTGGTCTCTCTCTTCTGGACCAAACCTGACCAGCCTCCGTACTGAATTGTTGAATAATTCCCCTGTCTCTGCAGAAGCAGCACTATTGAGAGAAGCTGTGGAAAAACACTTATTACTTTGCTTAAAACTGCTTTTTGTCGTCTTGGTAACAGTATATTTATGGGGTGACTTGAGCAGCTACTGCATGAATAGAAGATGCAAACTACTGAAGAGAATTCAAAAGCAGGGAACGACTGAGATCTCTACAACAGAAAAGCACATTTCATCAGATATTCCTACCTTTATCTCCTTGATCCCTGAAGTGGTAAAAAAGGAAGCTCAGATACTGTGGTGGTATTTATCACTTAAAAGCTAAACTAAAATCGAACATGAAAAATAGTTCTTAAGTGTGATTTTTCTCTAGATACGTAAAAATCTGCATAAATCCCTTTAATCTTATTTTTTAGGTTTACAGTTATGGTAGCTTGTGCCTTTTATTCAGTTGTTTGTTTCAGCAGCAAACCTCTAACTTGTTTTACATGCTGGGCGAGTTTCTATACAACACTAGTATTGCAGTATTTGAGCGCTTTCCATTAAAAGGACTTGTGCAGTAGCTCCCAGTATTGGCATTTCCTAAACGTAGCAGACAATGTACCAGTTTATTACATGGCTATTGCTCAGCTTTGAAAGCAGCAAGGTTTGAATAACTAAGGTCAGCTCCTGTTTGCCAGGGCGTGTGGAATCTCCTGTCTGGCCCGGGCCGGCAGCGCTGCTTACAAGCAATGCTTTCTCTGCGAGAGGCGAGGATTGGCCAAAAATACAAAAATAGTTCTGAAATGCACACTGAACCGACAGCTAGTGGAGGTGTACTTCCAGCTCCTCTAGATTTATTTGATTATTTAACTCTTCAAAATGCTTTGCTGTTTACTCCCAAGCATCGCCTGTCTTTTTTTAGGTTCAGTTTTAACTGACTGTTCTTCAGCACACCTTGTGAAAACATTTGGCCGTTGGCTACCTCCTCTGTGAACTGCAGCGGGGGGGATATATTTTGGGATAGGTGAAGCTGGAGGTGAGGGAGGCTTATACCCTGCATGGGCGCTTGGATTTTTGCATTTTTGGAAGAGGGAGGAAAATAAACAGCTTTCTGGCTGGTTGAACCAGGAGCAGCACTACTTGCTGCGTTTGTGATCTCCGCAAGCCAGTAGTGATCCGGCTCAGATCCATGAGCAGTTTGATAATTTTACTTCTTTTTGAGTTTCTAGAAAAGTGGTGAGTGCAGTGAGCTGGGGGAAGGCAGAGGGTCGGCTTGTTGCTGGATAAAAGCGGAGAACGCTCTCCGAGAAGCCTTTCAGGACATGTTCCCATCAGCCAGATGGGAGAACCGTTTGTCCCGGTGCTCGGCATCCAGCTCGTGGTGCCTGCAGCTTCCCAGCTGGGATGCCTCCGTCGCGCTGGGTCTGTCGGCTTCATTCCTGGCTGACGGGCTGGTTCCCTTGGCCCGCGGCGCAGCGCAGCACGCGGAGGGTGTCGTCTGGGCTGTGTCGAACCCGGCAGTCCTCGAGGTTTTGCTCTCCCCCCTTTCCAGAGGGCTCAGCTCCCAGAAGAACGGGACGATCTCTGTGGGTTGGGGGCCGGCTTGTGGCCACCCGAGAGCGTCTCGTTGAAGTGATGAAAGACTCGGGTAGTTACGCTTAGTGTATAGATGCATCCTGCGGCTTTGAGCCACAATAAAAGCCTAGAGCTCTTATTTTTGGAAGTAATTATTATTCAGTAGAGCTGAGTTGTGAGGTTTGGGGGTTTTCTTGTTTGTTTGTTTTAGTTTTCAGTTTTCTTAAGGTTAGCTGTATACATTCAAATAACTCCAGACAGTGCTTTATACTGTGGCATAGCAGTTGGTCCCGGGAGCCACCTTAGCTTGCTGCATTTTACCTGGGTACTCAGTAAGCAGGTATTAAGAACCAGGAAGGTGAATTTTATATTACCAGGTAGTTTTAGCAGCATCAGTGACTTGTACATTGAATTTTTACATTTGTTGAGTTTTATTTGTCCTGCTGTTGTTTCTCCTTTCCTGAAGAAATCATTGGCATAAAGGCAGGATTTTATTATGTGTGTTGATAATTTTAATTAATAACATGTACAAATTCTTTTTTGATTTTTGACTTTGATAGAAAATATTCTCCTATGTGATGAGACCCCCAAGTCTTTCAGTAAGAAATAACTTGAGGGAAAGCCTCCCTACCTTTGCTCTTTCCCAGTTTGCATACGGCTGGGAATTATTTTTTCCTTTTGCAAAACTTTAGTAGGTGTGCTGAAGTCTTTCTGATTGTCACCAGCTGATGAGCGCTGATGCTGCTCCCACTGGTTACTCCTCTTGGATTGAAAGTTGTGCCATCCCTTCTCCTTGTTAGAAGCTGTAGTGAAGTCATAGTGAAGTTGATAACAAACTGCCTGGGCTGAGAAGCTAAATTCAGAGTAACATACACATGCGTTCTGATTTTAATTTTCACTAAAAAAAAAATTAGCCATGTTACAAGGAACAGATTTCTTCGAGGTTTTTCCTTCTGCCCTGCTCCCCGTGCTTTCAAGTCAAGAGGCATAAACAGTCTGCCTAGATGCTGCTGAGCAAAACACGGTAACTTGTTCGAAATTTTCAGCCTCTATGGAAAGACGTGTAATGGGGTCTGCCCTGCCATACACCTGCTTCCTTGGTAATACCTATCTTAATTGTTTAAAATAAGTAATAGAAGAACTTCCTTAAACTGCATTTGTTGCTCTCCTCATTTTTATCACATGGTTGGATGTGCAGCAAGGCAGCTTTTTGGCTGACTTCCATTTTGGCTGCAGTTTTTCATGGGGCAAAGAGGTTGCTGCTAGTTGGTCATCAGATTTTCTTTGCCACTTAAAAAAAAAAAAATACATCCTTGATTTTTGATGCACTGTGTGCATTAGCTTTTTCTTCCAGAAAGCCATTTATGAAACAACTTGTATATAGTGCCAAGAAATCCTGTTGGGCAATAACATTGCTCTGAATCCTGTCTTAGTGTTGCCAGGTTTATTTTTTTATTGCAGTTAAGCAAATTTTTGAATAATCATGAAGACGTTTGCATACGATTTATTTTTAGTCCACACAGCATGGTATGCGTAAAATTGTGAGGAGTCAGACAATCGCAAATACTAAACGTCTGTACCTCGGTTTTGCAAGGTTTGATTGCTGGATGATTTCTTGAAGCTGTGATATGGTGATTTTGTAGTTTACGCAGGGTGACACAAGATTAAAGGTCTCATGCTTTCAGCTCCCGGGGGGCTCCCCTGTCTGTGTTTGGTTAGAGCTTTCCTCGTCTTGTTTTGTGCCCCTGTATCACTGGCCAGGCTTCCCTTTCTGCAGGGATTTGCCCTTAGGTCTCGAGTCCCGTGAAGTTTGGTTTGAAAGGGCTGTTGCTTGGGCTTTCGTGGTGCTACACAGGCCCAGTGCTCTACATGTCATTCTTGATTTCCTCCCTGTGTTTAGAATAAAAGCTTGTTTCCAATCCAAGCTTTTTTCTTTCTGTTCCTGGTTTTGCTGGTGTCTGGATTCATATTATTCTGTTTACCTTCTAATTCATGCTGGATGCAGTTGTTTGCTTTGCCAGTTCTTTCTCCGGGTTATTGGTTCTACTAAATGAATTGTCTCAATATTTGAGGCAGGGAGGTTTCCACCCTTTACAGTATAGTAACAAAACCCCTCTAATCTGAGAAGAATGCTTAGGGCAATAATGCGGTAAATTATTTCTGTCAGTAAAGTCTGAGCAAGAGCAGAGGCCGTACTCTTTCGTGTATGTATTTCCAGGTTTTTCTTCTCTTCTGGAGTACTACCATTTCCTATCTTCCCCTCCCTGCAACCATTCTGAATTACTCCCTCTAATCCACTGGCATTAATTGCACAATCTGAGATGAGGTAGGTGTGTCACTGGCAACTATCTAAAGAAAACAGACTCTGTTGCATAGACACATCTTACTTTTGTAAATGCCAAGTGACGTCTAAAGACTGGTGTTGCCGCTCCAGTCGTGATAGAAGTAATACCCAGAAACTCAAGATGGCAGAAAAAAATTGAGTCTTATTTTGTAATCATTTATCAGGGAGCGTTCCCAACAGTGTATTTCCTAACACTTGCAGCCTGCTTTATTGAAAAGAACCTAGCCATATATTCTGAACGCTGCTGTATATTGTGGCATGATTGGAAAAATGTGTGTATTTAGAAAACTAGAGCAATTACCTTAAAAAATAATAATTGTTCTCTGCCTTCCAGTTTGCAGGAGCATGGACATTCGCAACAATCTGACCCGGCTTAATATGCTTGAGAACTGCACTGTGATTGAGGGCCACTTGCAAATATTGCTGATGTTTAAAACCAAGCCTGAAGATTTCCGTGAGCTCAGCTTTCCTAAACTGACTATGATTACAGACTACTTGCTTCTTTTTCGTGTGTATGGCCTAGAGAGTTTAAAGGGGCTTTTCCCTAACCTCACTGTGATTCGAGGAACTCATCTGTTTTTTAACTACGCGCTAGTCATTTTTGAGATGGTTCACTTGAAGGAGATCGGCCTCTATAACCTGATGAACATAACTCGAGGTGCTGTGCGGATTGAGAAGAACAACGAACTGTGTTACTTGTCCACGATTGACTGGTCAAGGATTTTAGACTCTGTAGAAGATAATTACATCATTGCCAACAAGGATGACAAGGAAGAGTGTGGAGATGTGTGTCCAGGAACTGTGAAAGGGAAAAGCAACTGTCCGCCTACTGTAATAAATGGCATTTTCATTGAACGCTGCTGGACCCATGATCGCTGCCAGAGAGGTAGGTCTGCAGAATGATATGTGCTCAGTATGGTTTTGCTGTCTGTTTTTAACCTCTCAGTTCTTCTGAAGGGCTAATTTATAGCTATTAATTGCTGCCTTTTAAACACAGATTCCTTCTCCCCTCAAGCAAAGCTCACAGTTGACAGTAGGTAGGTGAGGGCAAGAAGGAAGGGGAGGCCCTTTGGATTTAGGCTGTTGTAGCAGTTCTTCCACCTATGTGAATACTGTATCCAAAAACAATTGTTTTATTCCTCTACAAAGTTAGGAACTGCTTACAGCTCACAAGTTTAACAGACTGTGACTGTAACTAGTATCTTATATAACAGTTAAAGTGGTATAAGCAACTCGGACAAGGCTTTGGTATAAGATCAGAAGTCCACTTTGAGCTGAAAGTGTGCAGCAGGCTGAAAGAGAGCAGAGCCGGGGGGAGAAGTCTGCACAGAATACACCAGCTCCAGAAGGGAGCGTTTCCCTTTCTATTGAAATCTTCACTACGTAAAAAGAAGGTGCAAAACATGCAAATGAGTGAGCAGTATTTGCAGAGAATAAGAAGCCGGAAGCCAAGTCAGACTCGAAGAAAAGGGGTGGGGGCAACGAGAGAAGAACCTGGAGAGGGATTGTGGGGAGGGTGAAGTAAACAGCCTTTCGGGCTGGGGTCTTGGTTCGGGGCTGAAGGTGTGTTCAGGAATGTTGGTGCTGTTGTAAGCCCTGAACTTCAGTTCTTAAATTATATTTGAGTTGCTTTTAATTTCTTCCAGGCTTGTTTTTTCCAACCTTGTAACTAAAAATCTGACCTTAAGTTTAGTGTTAATATATATTTACTTTGATTTATGTTAAATCTGACTGATGGGGAGCAACCGAGGTAAAACTGTCACATTTAGAGTTGTCTGGCTTTCTGGAGGTAGTGCGTCCAAATGAAGCAGTGTGTCCTAAGATGAAATTAGGAAACTTGCGGGCTGGGGAGAGTTTCTTGCCAAGCTTTAAAGGGCAACTCTGAGTGCTAAGTGCCAAATTTGAGAAGAAATTCCTAGCAGTATGCATAAACTAATGAAATTAATGTGGTTTCCCCTCTGCTGCTGCTCACCTCAAATTGTCTGGTTTTCTTTGAAAGAAAATGGCTATTTTGTATCTCCAGAATAAGAGGGTATGAGCAGGAACATGCAAACATATGTGTATACCTTTCCTAAAATGAAAAGTAAGGTTATAGAGCATTTTAATTTCTACATTATTCTGGTATACAGTTATCAGCACTGAAACTTGTTTTCCTATGCATTCATGTTTTGTGTTTTCTGTTATTTAATAGGGAACAAGATCTAATTGAAACTTTTTCTGTGGCTAGACCCTTCATAGCGTCTCATTCCTGCAAATTTTCTGTGGCTGTGCTACAGTGGGCTGGAATGTATGGTTTCTCTCCTTTATATGACTGCTTGTTTCCATGAAATGCGTATGAATGTAGTATTTTACTAGAGGGGCAGAAATCTCAGGTTCTGAGACTCTCGTCCAAATTCAGCTACATTTATTGGAGGATACCCACGCGTTATCACACACTAACTTAGCTTAGTTACTTAAGGAAGCCAAGCTAAACATGTCCATTTGATTGCTTTTGAAATCATTCAGCTTGAATTAATATACAAAAGCTTTCATTTGGTTTTCTCTTTTCCTTTTACAAGATTTAGAGAAGCAGTGCTCTTAAAGACTTTGGCTGTAATTGATATGCATCTTCAGAAACACACACTTGACAAGCCTTATTTTTACTAATTTGTCTTTGTTTTGAATGGTAATATTTGTACTTTTATTTATTGGTAGTTGGTGTTCTCAACGAGATGGAATTTGCGTTACATTATGCCTTGCGACACCTGCCTGCGTGCCTCATGAGCTATTTTAACTGGTTTTGATTAGTATTAAGTGGTGAAACTTTTAACGTACGTGCACACTAATAACTATGGTAGAGATTAAGTGACATTTATTTAGTGAATCTGTTAGTGGGAGAGCTGTGTTCTTTGTTCTCATGCCAGCCATAACGTATTCTTAGCGTGTGTAATTGTTTTGTCAAGATTATTATAAGCTTGTGTGAATTGTACTTTGGCTTTCCTTTGCCCGATGAGCCTCATAGCAACTCCCCGGGCTGAGGGTATTCATGTCATGACATCTTTCCTTCTGCGTTTTTGCAGTTTATCGGGACTCTTCAGCAGCCGGCGCTGCCTCGCTGCAGGCTCTCGGGTTTCTGGTTTTAAGTATGCTGCGCTTTTAGTTTAGCCCTTTCCCTTTTAACCAATACCGGGATGAAATGTAGTGATTTCATCATACCTTTCTCAGAGCGAGTTTGTTTTGGTTTTTGTTTTATTTGTTTGTTTTTACAAAAGCTGTTGATACTTTGTATCCGGAGTTGATTCACGCGCTCGGTGCAGAACCTCCTCTGCTGTCCGGCTCCGCTGGCTGGGAGCTGCCGCTGCCCGAAGCCCGGAGGCTGCCGCTGGCCAAGTGTTAGTGACTTGGTTTGCTGTTTCGTCTACTGAAAAAAAAGACTTAAAGAACACTTAAATACCGATTGTGTTGATGTTACAGAATGTGTGTCAGTTCACAGAGAAAGGTCACGAGGTGCCAGACTTTCCCAGCCTGTCCGGCTGCGAGTCTCCCGCAGAAACTCGGGTCAGTGGGAAGCTTGAGAAAGCGCTCGGGGAAGGCGGAGGGATGGGACGGGAGCGGGATGCTAGGGTGGGCGCCGGAGCGGGGTCCTTCCCGTGCCTGCTTCCCACAGTCGCTGCGTGCGTGTCATCCCTGTTGGATGCCAAGCTTGTATTGAGCATGCACCTCTGGTATTTATTTTAATCGGTCCAAATATCCCCGTTAACTCCATAACTAACTTTCAGTTACAGCATGTAATTATCTCCGAGGCACACATCCAAGTCTCTGAATCATACTTGCAGCTATAACTCTGGCCCAGAAACTTTTCGTTTAGTGATAACATGTTCAAGACAACAAAGTAAAGGATTTTTCTTACGGAGGTTAGAGCTCAGGTTGTGCGTGAGTTACGCTGCGAGGAGCCGAGACGGCTTGTGGGCAGCTGCGCCCTGGGAACAGCCGCTGAGCACCGTGTTCGAGCGCAAAGACGCGTGGGTTGGTATCGCAGGGGTTGAGGTGGGTCAGGACGTGTTTCCTCCACTGAAGTTTTCCTTTATTTTTTTTCTAGATTGTAAATTACTTGTGTAGGTGTGAGAAGCAAGTCTGTTCAATTAAGGCCAACTTAAGTTATGTTACATTTTGGGTGAGAAGGCAGGGGGTAACGTGCAGTCTGCTGGGAATTTGGGTCAAGCCTTACGCTGTTTGTGGCAGCTGAGTGCTGTGCCTGTTCGGGAGGGTTTGTACCCTTTCAGCCCACATTTTTATAATTTTTTTTTATTTAATATTCACTTTCATTACCATAAAAACATAGTTCTTAGTTCAGTGGAACATGTTCATACAGAGAGCGTCTTTCCTGAAGAATTCAGACAACAAAAATGCTGGAAATGCCACGTCCTAGACCTCAGTTCAGATCTGCCAAACATGATTTTCGTATTTTGCATTTTTTTCCACATGACTCTCTTTTTTTTTTTTTTTTCATGCAATAAAAATGCTATATGTCTGTCACTCCACTTAAGGAAGAAGCAATTCCCTGTAAAATAGGATTTCCTGCCAATTCTCTTTGCAGTCGGTCCTCTCTGTACATACACACTCTGAGGCCGCCCGATGTTTTTGATAGCCTCTTTGTAAAGGCTGTTCAGCCTTGTAGTTGCATATTGAGTCATCTGGAGGTGGGGAAAGGTAATAGGAAGGAAAAGTGGAATGGCCAAATAAAAATGTGCAGGGAAACAATCTGTAATATCACAGTCCCTTGTGAATATTGGAAAGCTGTATTCCTGGAATGTAAGGATGGATATCTGGAATGTGAGTTTAATTCCTTAGAGAATATGATGAAATTCAAGCTCCTATTCATCCAGAATAAAACCTTTGCAGGATTCTGTTCTTGATCTTGGGACTTCATCCGGCCAGAAGGTTGAATTATTTAACACCGTCAGTTGTTTCAGGCTTGTAGATACACCAGACTGCCGTCCCTTCCACCTACACCGTTTTATCAGCTAGTTCTCCAGTTGGCCCAAGAGGTTGCAGGTGCCTTCTGCTTTCTTTTAATGGGGTTGTAACTTTGCAATAAATCCTAGATGTACTAATCGAGAGACCCATCCTTTGCTTTCACTGCACAAAGCAGGACACAGTTCGAAGAAAGAGTGTAACTGGCATGCAAAGGAGATGCCAAAGGAAGATACAGTATAAAAGTAATGATGTTTGTCCAGTTTTTTTACAGTTGTATAGCAAGCAGGACTGGAGAATAGCGCTTGCCTCTTATTTGTCTTGTGACCTATCCAGGGAAAATAAAGGGACAGGTAGGGGACAGGTAAGGGCCTAAAGAGTTGCTTCGGTAGCTTTCTTGAGTTTCCTAGCGTAAGCAACGCAGCAAAGCACTTGCAAAAACACTGCTCAGCCTGAAGTGCTTTTAAACTGCTGTGAAACAGAACTGAGTGGTTTTAAAGAGGCTGGTGCCAGAAGAAATCCTGCGACTATGAGCATCTTCAAGGCAGGTTTGAATAACAAAGTTCGGAGGTGTGTGTGGGAAACGTTTTGTGATGTTTACTTAGGTAGAAATATTGCTTAGCAACAGCTTCCTGTAATTTTTATGTGCTGGGAATTTCTGTAACCATAAGCTTAGTTTTATTACCTTTGTATGGGAAAGGGGGCTTGAAGCACCAAAGAGACTTAGCCAACCTCAAGGGCAAGATATTTTTAAAGCTTCAAACAAAGAAATTTTTCCAGTTGCTACCACATGAAGTGGAAGTGCTCTTTTTATTTAGAGATCTGATAAGAACCGCTCTTTTTTCCTTTCCCTCCCAGCTCTAACAAATGCCAGATGGAAGTTGACACCCGATAATCTCGCTGGGGCGTCTGCTCTGAACCTTGCCAAGTGACAGCTTTATTGAGTGCGTGTAGCTCTTGTGGCTGGGGCTATTGTGATGCTTGCGAGTGGCTAGACATCCCAAACTGATTCACGTTAGCTTCTTCAGAGTAGTTAAGAGATTTATGGTGCTCGGCAGTATGATACAGCCCAGAATTAGGGGAGAAGAGGTGGAAAAAAAACAGTCTACACAGATTACTATTTAAGAACATACTACTTATGTAAAAAACAACAAAGAAAACTTAGGGCTGTGAAGAAGAACCTATTTCAGCTTTTCTCTTAACAGTCCACTGACCCAGGAGCACACAAGACTGCAGGACTTCAATACTTACAGTTTTCACTTGGTCACAGCTCTGTGCATGTGCGCAGCTCCCATATTCTCACCACATTCTTGTTTCTTGGGCTTCTTCACAAATGTACCATCACCTATATGTTTGCAAGCTCTTCTTCACTTCTCCCCCACTCCCTGACCAGCACTTTAGTCACAAGCCACTCTGATCTGCTCCTTCTTTACAGCACTTTGAGCCTGGAATTTGTTGTTCTTCAACCAACAGTGAATAAGCAGTAAATATAGAGAATTCTCCCCAAAGCTAAGATAACTGAATTTCTGTGTAGAGATCTTGTCCAGACAAACAGCATGTTTGATTAGGTGAAAAGGAGAATGAGACATCTTGCTGCTTCTACAGTGAAAATTGGAAAAGTTTTTTTGTCGTTTTTGGTCTTTCTTCTGGAAGCAGATAGTCACAGAATGTAAAAAATACAGAGAGCTGGGATTAACTGAAGTTAGCACCATGCGGATGGGAGCTCTGGGAATGGAGGTGGTTCGTCTGGTGTGCTGTGTTTGCCCAGAGAGGAGGAGATTGTTGTCCCATTCAGAGCAAACCTTGCTGAGCCTTGGGGCGCCTTGGTGCAGTAAGTCGAGATAAGCAACTGGACAATGTATATATCCTGTATGTTTTCCCCTCTCCCTGCAGTTCTGATCCCCAGCTCATGATGGTTTATGCAGATAGGGCAAAATAAGTTTAAGGTATGCATGTTGGTATAGCTGCTTTCCTTTTATGCTGAAGGACTGGATAGGCTTCTCGTAGAAGGCCTCAAAAGGTCTGTGAGCTGTTTGGGTCCATACGAAGAAATAGTGTGTGTAATGAGACCAAGTGAAATATGGGACTTGGCAAAGCACATCAACATCTTTCTCTCTCAGGAATTGCATTTGACAGGAATTGCCTCTGTCCATAAATTGTGCAGTTAAAAAAAAAAAAAAAGACGGCAGAAAAGGTGTGACCAGTGCAAAGACTGTTTCTAGCTGAAAGGTTGAGGGTTTCAGGACCTCATGATTAATTACAGAGTTAGTGAATAACTGTCCGAGTCCTGGAGGAAGCAGCACTAACCCTCCTCTCAGCTTGTAACAATAGCTGGTTAAAAGTTCAGTGATCCTGCTTCCCAATTATATCCTATAATTGTGTGCAAGTTCCTATTGGAGGGATGTGAATGAACTTGCTGGGATGTTTATGCTCCTTAATTAGGGCCCTGGGCTGGCTGAGCAAAGCGCGGGCAGCGGGGAGGTGCGGGGTGCCGGCCGGGGCTGCCTGGCACGCAGCGGAGCTGTTTGGGCCGTGCCTGGAGCTATTTCAGTTGCTGCTTTGATCCCGAGTTTGCGGTTGGCATTGCGTAAGCGCACAGACTAGCGTCGTGTGGCTCGCGCGTTGAAATGCTGCGGAGTACAACCGTGTGCGTTCATAATCCGCATCGAGATTTTGGAGGGGGCACTGGTGGGGGGGGCACTGCGTTGGCTACGCTGGCAGTGTTGGAGAGTCATCAGTGTTGCTTTTATTTTGGTTTATGACATTTAACATAAACAGAGAATTAGCTTTGGCTCTGTGTCGTACTTAAATCTTGGCTGAGTGAGTATAGCGTTTTCATTTAAATCTGGCTTCCCTCTGAAATCTCTATTTAAATGACCTGGAAAGCTAGTGCACTATATTCAGCACCTGTTTGTGTCCCGAAAGCTTTCTAACCTGGAATCTCCTTCTCCCTTCTCCAAAACATGATCAGGATTGCTATAGAATAGAAGGCCTAGCACCGGGCAGGATTTCGCTCCGTAGGAGCAAGGAGCTTCTAGCGCTGGACCAGAAATGGGAATCCCTTAACTGGGGAGCAAGCTTTCCTGCTCACCTGGCCAGGGGCAGCCTCTGGGGCATCTCGAGAAGCTCTCAGTTTCTGAGAGCGAGCATGTTTTGAAGGAACTCGTAGAAAAGACTTGGAAGGAAAGTCTGATTGGAAGAATAGTATTCAGCACAATCATTTCCTCCTACTTTCTGTGAAAGAACTTGGGCTGTACCTAGTTTCTCTGGCATCACTTCAGAGCTCTTGAGAAAAATAAATATGACTTTAATCTTGTGTATCAGGTTAGAGATGCTCTTTTTCAAGGATGTCAAGAAATACTGCTCTATTGTAATTTAAAATCCAGCGGTTTAAACATCTGCTGCTGTCAGCTACCACTCTGTAGTCACCAGAGCACTGGCTGGTGCTGGGCGGTTGAGCTCTTTAATGTTACAACTCTTGTTCATATGCAACTGTAATGAGAGTGGCAGCTACTTAGCGAGATTAGTCCGAGTGCATGTGATGGAGCTTGTAAGGTTTGTAGGATTGCTTTTGCTGGGGGAAGGGAAATTTTATTAATCTGTTCACAGACTACTCGAATGCTTTGTTTTCGCTGCAAGGTGTGAGGTGCCTGGAGATGTGCACCTCTTCTTGCCGGTCACTTGGGACTCCTGCAGAATTGACGTTGCCGGTATGTGGCCACGCTGGAATTTCGGGGCCCTGACACGATGAGCTGCGCCTCGGCTCGAGTTACAGCGAAGACTGATGTTTTTTAAGTCAATGCACAGAGTTAAGGCAACTCAGATAGCAAGCTTGCCAGAGACTGGAGAAAGTATCTGGAGACTGAGAAGCCGTAGGGTGTTAGGTTGCTGGCTTTCTGATTCTTACTGCTCCTTGCAGTTCACTTTAGTCTGACCCCGCAGCAAGATTTTCCTAAACGGAGACATTCTCTTTTAGTGTTTTTTTGAAAAATGAATCGTCTGGGGCAGGGAAGGGGGGAGGATGATCTCAATTTGTTAATCAAAATAAAGTCTGTTGGACTGCAGGATTTTAAGCAAGGAAAGATTTATAGGGCAAGGGAACAGACGTGGTTTGGGGTTTATAAGTCTTCAGGTCTGAAATGAAAGCTTTGTGTTATGTGGCTGCCATTTCAAATTCATTTTTTTATATATATTTTTTTTCTGTGGTTTTGTAGCTGTGAAGGTTTAATTATATTAACAGCATACAGCATTATTGCAACTGAAGGCTTTAATACATAGTTTAAATGCTGCGTGGGCAGAACTTCATAGTGAAGGAGCAGCACATATGGTGAAGGAGAAGTTGGGCTGATACGGCGTCTGTCCGGGTGCCTTTCGGAGAGGAGGGAACAGATGGGCCTCTCCTGCTGGGAGAGAGCGAGTTCAGTGCTGAAATGCGGCATTCCTGGGTAGCAGAATTACAAGGTAGTTCGCATGACATGCGATGGGATTGCCCATATGCTGGCTGATTTTTCTGCTGTTGATGTGAAGAAGACAGAGTTTGGTATTGTGTGTTCGGGGAAGGGATTATTTAGTGTCTGTGGGAGAGCTGCTGGACTTGGCAGCTCCACTTTCGATAACGCAAGTAAGATGCCATTAGCTTCTGAGCTGTTTGTTTGGAAATATCTGAAAGTAGTAACTGCTTTTTACTAAGGAAGCTACAGCAGAAAATGAAGTTCCAGTTACTGTGCAGGATTAAGAGTCTAGAAATCTCCCTCAAACAGAATCTTCAGACATTGCTCTCTTGAAAACAAATTTTATGATATTGGCAACTTCTTATGATTGAGAAAATACACGAAGAATGATTGCACTAGTGGACTTGAACCCTATTGCACTCTTAAAGAGACAATTCCTAGCTTTCCTAGGAATAAGGCATTTACAAGTCAGCAGGCATCACAGGATAATAAGGACATCAGAGATGGGGTAACTATGCATTTTTCTGTTACCCTTTGAAGTTTCATTAGCCACCCATGTTGCCTTACTACAGTGCAAGGATTTTTAATACTTAATGAGCAAGAAAAATATTCACAAAAACTTGAGTCTCAGACAAGTGTTTCTTGTCTTTTCTGCAAAAACAAAGCAATTACATTCTATGGGTAATGAAAAAAATAGTAGCAATGATTTAATAAAACAAATAGGACTTGTTTTTTTTTCTGGTCTTCAGTCTTTGCTGAATGTCATCTTTCTGAAGTAAGGCTGATTGCACTGGATGTGTTTACACAGCTTCAGTGGGGGATGAATGAGTCCAAGAGTTCCCCTGTAAGTACCCCTCAGAAACTCCCGAAAGCCGGAGAGGAAATAGAGCTCCTCAGTGTGATGTCTGACTGTCTGACCGTCTCGCCCAGTGGAGCCTTACCGTGGCTTAAAGGAATAAGGCTTTTGTTTTAAAACTGTATTTGAAATGAAGCCTTTAAAGCTCAGTAAACTGTTTCTCTGTTCATTCAATTCAGAGGAGTATAGACTCAGGGAATCCATGCACGGTTTTGTATTTCTGGCAAATTGAGAGCATAACGTGCAGTAGCAGTCTTGCTAGAAGACTTAATGGAAAAGCAGTTTTGTGGAAACTGGAATTGTATCGGAAACAGCTTCTTCACCTCGTTGGCAGAGTACAACAGTTGTTACATTAGCAAAAACCGGAGAGAAGGGAAATGCCTCGTGCATGTATTACCTTTCCCTTGGACTTCTCTTCCGCATTATAACAACCTTATCTCCAGGGCTGTTTAAATAACTCGTACAGCGTTTGGCTGCTCTTTCAGTGCTTATATATCAAATTTCTGTAGCTTGATACAAAATTAGCCATCTTCATCAGCCATCGAGGTTTAGTCTAGGCAATATTAAGTGTTGGTCTTAGAGTTTGTGTAGTGTGTGGATTTGGGAGGTGGGGTAAGAAGAGCGTCCTCGGCTCATAGATTCAGCATGGCTCTGTTGGTAACAGGAGGAGTTACCACGTGACGGTTCCCGTTGATCCGCACTGGGGTAGCGTGTTGTTTTTCCACATGCTCTAATCTGTGATAACCAAAAGCTCCAGACTGTGTGTTTAAACAAGCTGTAGGTCTCCCAGTGGTCAGGTCTGCCAGTGACTATCCGTTACAGTAGCACATGCATCCACCCGAAGCCTGACTTGAAATGGCAGAGTTTCAGATACGAGCCTTGCTTTGATTCCTGAGGAGACTGAACAGGACTCGGTGATACACTGTGAGGTGTTTCATTTTGTGCTAGGTTGGTATTTTGCAGGGGATCAAGCGCTGCCTGTGGACTTTGATACCGCAGTCCAGTTCTCAGCACCGTCCCTGGCCTTTTGGGTAATTCTGTGGAAGTCGCTTCCCCCCTCTGTGCCTCAGTGTTTGCCTGCGAAATGGAGACGATGATCCCGACCTGCGGAAGAGCTGGATTTTAATAAAGCTCAGACAGCTAATGCAGGAAGCGCCTTGAGGCACACTTTAGTTGGAGATCTTTAAGAACAGTTAAGACAAACAACTGTCAGAAATGTCATAGGTAAAGTATTTGGTCGGGCTGTGGACAGGTGGATGAGCTGGATGTTCCAGTTAAAGGTTGCTTTTAATAATGGCAGCTCCGTGCTGAGATATGAAACCTCTTTAGTGTGCTTTAGAAGAAGAGTCTTTGTCCCTGGAGAAACTGATATGGCTTCAGTGGTTTTTTATATATAAATATATATATATATATGTGTGTGTGTGTGTGTATATATCTATAAACCCACTTTTTATCCTTTTTCTTGCTAGATGAGCTAGTTTGTCTTTTTTAGGACTCTGTCTAATGTAAGGTTATTTCCATACAACTTTCTTCCCATGATAATTACTCCAGGGATTGGCAGGTGTGTCAGGGCTTGTGCCACTGTATCAGTTAGACCAACTTTGAATAGTCTTAATTGCTCTGCAATGGACGGCGCTGATGGCAGCTGGTGATTAGACCGTATCTCGACTGCCGCGCTGATAAGCATCCACGAAGCTGAGGCTTTTTAGCAGTCGTGGCACACGCCTGCGAAGTTCGTGTTATGCAAGCAGATCCTGTTTCTCTGTGCGACTGAGCGTAGTTCAGCCAGCTGCTGATGAGACTTTGCTACTACTGTACTTCCTCATTATTGAGCAAAGTGACTTTAGGGATGAGGAGTTTTATTTTAAGAGCTTACGTCCTAGGTATGAAGTATAAGTGGGATTTTCAAGATCCAACAATTGACAGTTGGAGCTGTTAGCTATTGTGGAAGAAAGATGAAGAAGCAGAGATCTCCCCTGAGGTTCATGTAACTGCAGCAGATTCGGTGCCCTCCTTGCCGGCCCCTCTCTGTTGGCATGTGCTGTGGCACAGCTAGTTTGGGATTGAATTCCCCTCAGACTACAACTTTCTCTTGCATAACCCCCAAGGAGAAATGCATTCGTGGTCTTTGAGGGTGACTTGGGCAATATTGCCAATCTGGTAACAGGCTCTTCAGTTTGGAAGTTGGAATAGAGAAAATCAGGCTAGAAATTAAGCATATTTTCTAATGGTGAAACTGCTAAAACAAAAGGTAATGGTCAACTTTCCATCATTGAAATATTTTTACATCAGGATCAAATGATTTTTCTAAAACCGATCAGCCAAGCAGGAATTAGTTGCTATTGGTCTGTAATAGGCGGCATTAAAAAGAGCTCGGAAGGAGCGATTAAAGTGGTCCTTTCTGCGTTATAAATGTGAATGCTGTGCTCCGGGAAGGAGTGCAGGTATCTGTTCAGATTTGGCAGGTCTCCGTGTGCTCGTTAAGAAGCAGCAGTTGAGAGCGGTCTGCTGCACGGCGTCTCCGCGTTGGCCCTTTGGCGAATCCTTTCAGGCCCCAGCTGCTCCCAGGGAATAGCGGCTCTGTTTGGGTTCCTGGGAAGCTGCCTGCTGCCAGCCTTGAGGTACACTGGGGAGCGGGCAGCTGAGCGGCGGTGCTTCTTCCCGGGGCGCTGCCGGCGCGGGGAGCCTGCTCTCCCTCTGCTTCGGCCCCCCATCATCAGCCTCTCCTGGCACGGAGCGAAACCCTTTACCCCTGGAGTGGCTGCAGTGGGACAGAGACCGGCGTTGTAATCGGCTTCCCGCTGCAGCCGTTCCAGGGCCAGCATGTATTTGGGCAGTGTGCTAAATGCCCATACGCTAAAACAGCTTATGCGTCCTGGTAACCTTTTAAAAAAAAAAGTCTGGGATGCAGAGCTGGCTAGCTCTGCTGCAGAGGTGTATTCGCCCTCTAGATATTTCTCTGCACAGCTGGCCTTCGGGTAGTGCTTGGCCCTTTTCCCTCTCCTTGCCTAACTCTCCGGCTTCGGGAGGTGAGGTGGGGAGGGAGGCAGGCTGGAATAGGTTATCTTCCTCCTTCTCTGGCTTCTTTTCAGTACCTTCATCCACAAATGCAAATTCAGCCTCAGTATCTGTTTATGATTCATGTGTATGCCGTGAAATCTCTCTAGATTAAAATCTTAACCTCTGCCTGACATTTCAGTGTAGATCATTAGTTATCAGTTTAATCTCCTTGTGGTTAATCTTATACTTCCCCCCTTTTCATTACCTTTCTCAGTTATGGACAGCTCCGTTTTCCTATGTGCTGTACACTGTATTTCCCTTTCAGCATAGATTTGTTCTTATTTTTGTTGTCCAGGTTACATTTCACACATCTTTTCACATAGCATATCTAAAATGCAATCTTTTCTATCCACACATAGTTGAATGTGTCAACTTAGCTTTCATTCTTTCATGCCTTGTTTACTACAACATCCTCCTCTGTGGCCTTGAGAAAAGCAATCTTACCCCTCTTATCTGCTCAGAAAGCAAAGGTTGTGCTTTTAGCCTTATGCTTTGATCGTATCGCTCCTTATTTTCAGGACAA
Source organism: Dromaius novaehollandiae (assembly GCF_036370855.1). Taxonomy (NCBI): domain Eukaryota; kingdom Metazoa; phylum Chordata; class Aves; order Casuariiformes; family Dromaiidae; genus Dromaius; species Dromaius novaehollandiae. The sequence continues at coordinate 2,423,490 of NC_088122.1, read as the reverse complement.
GGTTTGTAGGCAGAAGTAATAGCTTGTGTTAGACCAGCTGGTATAATTGGAGGAATTGGCTGGGATTGTGTTCTTGGACCACGCACGTCGCAGCACTTCTGCGTACCTGCGTTTGCCTCTGTTTCCCGGGACGTCGGATACGAGCTTCCTACCTCTCTTATGGCTCATCCTGGCTCAGCATTTTCTCTCATCGAGTACGATGCTGCCTTATTCTGGTCAATCCATGGTGCCAGTTACTAAGGAAGAAACTGGCCCGTCGGGAAGCTCGCCCTCGGCACTGTCACCGGCACAGGGCTTTCGAGGGAGGTGGCGGTTCACGTCCTGCTGGCTCAGAGAGCAGGGGCCCATATCTGTATCCAAAATAAAGCCTGGATAGAGGCTTTAATCTTAATTACATTTATGTTTAGGGCCTCCCTGGCTGCATGGATCGCTTTACTGTGATTCTTTTGGGTCTCCTGGGATCTCAGTGCGAGTGAGTAGGTTCCACAGGGGAGTGGGTTAAAGTGAACTGAGAAATGTTTGCAAGATGCTGTGCGTCTGAAAGAGTAATATACAGTTAAATATTAACGTGAAGCTCTCATGAGGCTCCCAGATGGTGAGTAAACCATTGAATGATAAAAGCCAAAAGCAAATCCTTAGACTGTAAGAAGGATTGAAATTTGTAAACAAGGACAGAAAAAAATCGTAGCTGTGAGCAAAAAGATACAAAAAAACTTTACAGGAAAAATCCCTAAATTCCTTTTTAAGGATTCTGATTTTGGTCTAAATTACTGACCCTTGTTATGAGGTAGACCAAGTACAGTATGAGGTGGCTGATCTCCAGACTACCTTAAAATTAACTACTCCTAATGAATCCCCGTGTTCCCCAGCAGTTAGATACAGAACATTTCTGCCCCTTTGTGTAAGGGGGGGGACACAGTTCGCTTAGCAGCTGCGTTGGAGATGGCTCTCAGCAGGGCTGAAGCCTGGAAGCTTCTAGCCTCCCGTTCCTCGGGTACTTGGGGGATAGGAATGGATGCAGTGGTTTCTTAATGTTCTCAAATTATAAGCTATCAAAAGGGCTGAAAATAGCAAAGCCTGGAGTTTGCACAGAGCATTATATTTAGTGATAAGTGGCTGGGAGCTCCAGTCATACTTGAGGATGTAGTGCCAATTTTGGGGCTTGAATATTAAAGAAAAAAACCCCTGAGGTTGGTAGTTATTTCCAATTCCTTATGCTGCACTAAGCTCCCGTGTAATTTTGAACACAACGTACAAGAGCAGGCTTGATCTGCTTGCCAGGGAATGGCACAATAGCAGTGTTGTAGACGCTAGGTGAAGTATTTACAGCTTCTCATTGCTATCCTTGTATGCACTTTGTGACACTTGTTCCGCCTTTAACAGGGCTGCTGTGTTTTCAAATCAAACTCCGTGTTTTGATATTTTGAGCTTGATTGCCAAGAGTTCAGGCAGATTTGTGCGAGTCGGTTTTACCTGTTTGGGGAATTGGCTCAGCTGAATTGTACTAGACAAATGCAAACAAAGGGAGTCTGGAGGGTTTTCCCCAGCTCCGCTTCCCAGCGCTTTCTTCTGTGAAGGCGGTTTGTAGGGTGCTTGCTGCCATGATCTAAACACCATATGGGTTGCTTAAAAGGCATGAAAGAAAAGTGTTTCTTTGATCAGCAGTGTGTTTGGGCAGTTTTAGGTGCACCCAGCTGGGAGACATCTGCTCCTCTGTGTAAATAGTTGGGGTGACCGAGGACAGCAGGAGGGAAACCCTTCCAGGGACGGACGCAAAGGTCTAGAGGATCTGCGAAATGGCCGAGCCCTTCCTGAAGGTTCGGTGGGGAAGAAGTGGGGGAGTATCGTTGCTGCGGTCTATTGCCCAAGAAGGTCCATCCTTGAAAGGTGTGCGTGTGTTTTAAAGGCAGTTGGGCTGTCTCAGTGGCCAGAGTCCATAAATCTGCGGTTACGGAGGACTGACATCTAGGCAGAGAGATTGAGTTGTGTCCTTGGTGTCATAGCTGGAGAAGCTCATTTGCAAAGGCCATAACTTCTTAATGAGGAGCGGGTGACCAGCAGCGTTGTGGATCCGTTGTAGTTTACCACTTCCTCCAGGCTTCACCGTAGTAAGATCGCTTGCTAGTAGATGGTGTGCCTGAACTCCCCACGGGTGACTGGACAGGACAGTTTGGAAATGGCTTAGTGGTGGAAAACATGCCGGGTTGTGTTTGGTACCTTTTGTTTATAGCAAATGAAGCAGTGGATTTCCTTAAAGCTGCACAAGAGTACAAAGCCGTGCAGTTATTAATACAAATTAATGTCATGCAGCTGAACTTGTATGTGTCGCATTGATGTTTTGACCCTCAGCATTCATCTTACTTTTCTCTGAAAATCAGAAGTGCCAGCACGTCCTCAGAGCTTTCTGTAGAGAAGAGCAGCCTGTCTGCTCTGTCGTGGCATCGTAGAGAGCAGCTCTCTTTATTTTTACCTTTATTTGCTTTACTTTGCAAGCAAAACACCACGCACTTTTAAAAAGTGTAATTCTTTGATTTATTTGGGCTTTCGTTTCTATGCTATCTTGTAACAGAAGTCTTAATTTGCTGTGTGATTTTTAGTGCAATGAGTTAAATCTGTTGCATGTGGGAAGAAGGTGACGTGCACAACGTAGCAAACATTCCTAGACATTTTAAAAAAACGTGAAGTTCAGTATCAATTACACCGGACACATGACCAAATACTTCTTGATATAGATACAAATATATATTTGTATATATAAAATACATGTTATATAAAACGTGTGTGTGTATACATACATACATTTGAGTTCCTCTTGGTAACTTTTCCGTATTCCTTGGCATAATTTGTGTATGAGTCAATGTCTCTATTTCCAGGGAAAAACAGACCAGTAGTTATAGGGAGAAAAAGAGCTGATTGCTCCGCAGCCTGGAGAGCAGAAGGTTAGTGTGCAAGAGCCTGCAAGTGCTCAAAGCACTTTAACCTTTTCTAAAGCGATCTCCCTTGGTCCTCTTTTTTCCTATATCAAAAACACAGCTCAGCCTTTTCCCCCCTATCTCCGTTGGGCAGCTTCTTTCCGAGGCCTCCATGTCCCGCATGGTCACAGCTGGACAAGGGGGCGCAGAACTCCAAACTCTTTTCTACCCTGAGGCCTGGTGGCATCCGGGATGTCACCTGGCACTTGCTGATCCTCACAGATCCACGCAGCACTACCAGCATCTCCGGTTTGAACTGTGGTGGCTGTTCTGGGCTGGGAGGGCGCGTTGTGGAAAACAGCAGCATCCGTGAGGTCTGCGGCTGGCCCCGGTCCCGTTCTGCAACGGCTGAGACATTTACCATAGCTCCAGAGAGGCACGTAGGGGTGAAGGGGTTTGGAGGCGAAACAAGTTCATTCTTATCCTTACTGATACGCGAGATAGGAACTGTAATATTGGCCTGAGAAATGTCAATGGGAAGAGTTTCCTTTTATGTTTTAGTAACAGTGTGTTGTTTTTGGAAGTCACTGTCTATGGGAAGGGAGGCACCTGCAGTTAATTTTATCTGTTCCTGTGTAAATACAGACCTCCTGACGTTCCCAGCTCGCGGGTCAGTGGGGTCGTGGCATTATGTACTGTACTCTGCCTTATTTTATAAATAACACTTTAATTTTAGTGCTGATTGTAAAACCTTGGAGTTATTGGGCACTTGCTCTTTCCCAGGTTGGTGCTGAGTGCTGAGATTCTGCGTGTGAATAAAAGCATTTGAGCTGATACATTTGGGGCACTTGTTCCTCGGGCATCTCTGGCGTTGGGCAACAGGAAGGAGTAAATGCTGCCAGAGCAGTTGAGCACTGAGTCACTGACATGACGTTTACTCAAACATGTCCTGATATTTCCTGAATTTCACTTGATCACTGTGGCCTGGTGTCAGGCAGCTGTCTGTGCTAGCTGCTGGTTTTCTGTCGAAGCACGTTAACCTTACGTTTGTGTGGTGTTTTGGGCGTCCAGGAGACCTGTCACCATGTTCTGGTTTTGGTCAGCTCTTCGCAGTCTGCTGGTCCCCATGGTCCTGTTCTTCCCCGGCACGTTACTCCTTTGGTTTTTGCTAACACATCCCTGGGAGCTGTTTGTCCTGTGCAGCCTAAGACTTGTCGTTGGTAGAGTTCAGGTTGCTGCTTCTCTGGGCCTGGGGATGTGAAGAAATAACTGGCGGACAGGAGCCGCAGGGCAGGGTGGCTGTCAGCACGCGGCTTTTCCGACAGCTGCCCCTCCAAGGACCCCAGGCTTCATACCTACTCTCGTCTTTGCGCACGCACGCTCTTCTTTCAACCTCAAGATATATTTATGCACTTAGTTTAGGTGTATGTGTGTATAAAGTAATTTAATTCATAATTTTGTGAGAATGCAAGATCCGTGCCGATTTTGGTGAAAGCTGCACTGCGTAGCATTTCCAGAAGTTCAAAAAACATGCAGTCTGCAATGCTAAAATAAGATCGCACGGTTGCAACACAGACACGCAGGAGTTACTGCCTTGGGCAGTCAGTCCATGGTTTTGCTTGCTTTCTTTTTGGCTTGTTGTGTTTAGGGCCATAAGCACACTTTTCTCCTGAGCTCATTATTCCTAATATACAGGCAGGAAATTAAGTTACAGTTCCCGCTGCAACGGCAGCTCAGCTATGATTTATATGCGCATATGTGTGTGCGTGTAAGAGAACATTCTTGAATAAATATATATGACGGAAATTACTGCCATGTACAGTAAGAGGAAAAACGCAGGGAAACGAGCTCTACGAGACTGTTTCTGTGGGACGCTAGCTTTGAATTATACACGTGTGCATGTCGTATAACGTTACGCTAACCTAAGCTCTGGCATTGAATTATACATATCGCAGCCAAAATAAGCCATTTTAAGCCGTGTCAATGCTGGATTCATCCTTGTTTCCTCCTACGTTTTTCTTCCACTTACAAATACGCCTTGCGAGTTAAAGCTTGGCATGAGAAAACCTTGCAATAACTTGCTAAATTGCATGAGCCTTGCAAGTCTTGCAGCAGCTTTGTTGGAGAATGATGTAAACCACCCGCAAGCGGCGACGGGAGCCGAGGGCCGGGTTGCGTCGCCCTGTTCTGTGCAGCTGGCAAGGGGTTAAGCCGTGTTTGCTTTGTGCAGATAGCCGAGTGGTTGGATGCCTCCCTGCCCAGGCAGCAAATGCATTGGCTAAGGTTGAGGGCGGTTCTCCTGCCGCAGTTGTTTCCTGTCCTGGATTTCAGGGGAACTGGAGTCTTTAATTTCTCTTAATTGCCTTGTTTATAGTCAAAACCCACTTTGTATCATTCAAGAAAACAGACCTGGCAGTGCAAGGAAAGTTCCCGCTCGCCGCCCTCCTGCGCGGCGGCTGGGAGGAGCCGCTCGCCCGGACCGTGGTGGTGGCCCTGGCCGGCCGGGAGGCCCGCGAGGCTGCTGCGCTGGCCCTGCTGACCCGCAGTCACATGGAGCACAGCTTGTGATTGCAAGGCAGAAAAATCATGTTGGTTCATGGTCTGAGCGGTCCCAAAGCCCTGTGGGAACGTCTGGCTCGGCACAGGACACAGTGCAGTATCTTGAATTTCACACGTGGCTTAGGATGTCTTTTTAATAAAATACATACCTTTTACTCTACCTGAACTGCTGCCCGTTTGAATACACTGCTGTTGACGCAGGAGATAGCTATTTAAATCAATCCAGTGGTAGAGGATCCCAAAGGAAAAGCAAAATCTGCCCTGACCAATGTTTATCCTTTTTTCCTCTCTTGGACAATTCACTGCCACTGTTTTGTTAGCAAAAAGCAAGAAATAAAAACCGAACACAAATGTTTTCTATAATAGTCGGATATTTGGACAAGCTAGATACATTAGCTAGACTGCTTAACTGACTTGCCTGTTAAATGTGGATCTTCTGGCTACCTGTGTTGGCTCGGGAGTGTTTTACAGTGTCAGTGTGTTTTGTTTTCACCTGGAGCACAGGAGGGAGCGAAGTGGCGCGAGCGATCGATCCAGAGGTAGAAATTCCTTTGCGCTGACTCGGCCGCCGTCCGTCCCCCCAGCTGGGCCTCAGCAGCCTGAAGAAATGTCCGTTCGAATCCATAATCGGAATGGTTTGTAAAACGCATTGTTTCCCCGGTCTCCGGAGCCGCTCTAGCTAGCTGGTTAAATGTTTATTCATCCCTGGAAGAGCAGGCCTGAGCCTCCGTGCCTGCTCCGCTTCTCCCCCGTCCGGGGCAGGCTGGCTGAGCATTGCACGGTTTGCTGTCATTGGGGCAGGGATTTTGGGATCCCGGCTCCCAGGGCTCCGATGAGGAGGTTTATATAACTGTGATGAAGAGCTCTGCTCTGGTGCCAGCGCTGAAGCGTGTTTTCCTGCAGCAGCTTTCGCGGTACAGCCTGGTGGCTTCTGCCCCTACCCCCAAAATAGTCGCTTGCTTGCCCCTATTTAATGAGGAGTTACAAAGTTTCCTTTTAATTTTTCTCTTTTCTGTGGGGAAGCGAAGAAAGTTGACCCTCTCCCCGATTCGTGAAGGGAGGGCTCAGCACCACGTTCTCCAGCATCTCATGTCCCCCGGCGTTAAGCAGAGGCCGTGGCCGCGTGGTTGGCGTGTCCAAGCGTGCGTGACTCCTGCCGAGGCCGCGTGCTGGGTTTGTGCTCGCGACGTGGTGAATCTCCATGAGTCGCTGTCAGCTGCTGGAGTCCACAAACCTGGATGAGAAAGTGCTACTGAGATGGACCTGGTCAGCACGGACCTAGTCTGCCAGGTCCTATGGCGAAAGGGTGACGTTGGGGGAGCTGTCTGACCCTGCAGACTCGCGTAACCTGGGTCCTGCAGTGGGACTTGCACAAAGCAGGAGGGAAGATGCGCTGGAGAGGTTTCTACACCACTTTCAGGTGCTCATTTAAAAAAGTGAAGTACTTTCTAGCATGCAAACTTCGACAGTGTCTAGATAACATCTATTCAGGATCCTCTGTAACTTAAATTTGTACAAAACAGTGACTGACAATTTCTTATCTTGAGTGCTTAACGGAAAAAATTGTTGCCTTGACTACTTCACTTTCTTCAAGCTGTCTTATAGACATGAAAAGCTGTTAAAATTGTTCTTAACATCTCTTTCTCCTGTTCAAAAATAGTTTAATTATATCTTCTGAAAACCTTTAGAGATGAGAATTCAAACAGTTTCTGCTCTGTGAATATCTGCAGCTGCGTTTAAAATGTGTAAATAAGCATAGGCCTTTGGAGATTATTTCCATTACAGATACCAAAATATTGTGTGGCATAACGTAAACTACGTGCGAGGGTGTTGTGCATGTGGGCCCGCTTGGCAAAACTGCCCGTCTGATCCACTGCCTCCTCCGGACACAGCTGTTGTCTTCCGGATTTCTTAGGCTTCGCAGTCCCCAAGCACGAGACGTACCTGGGACGCGCCGTTTTGCCCTGTGTGCTGCACTGAGGGCTGGTGACGAGCCCTGCAGGTCGCACGGCCACCGCTCATCCTCCCCCTTGCAAAAAGCCTTCCCGCGTGTTTGCCATAGGAATCGGCTCCCTGTGGACGCCGGCCCCCTCCGGAGAGGCGCGTGCCGTGGCGCGCAGGGAAGCTCATGCGGGACCCAGCGCGTCGGGGCTCCCTGGGGAGGAGGGCGACCGCGGCGCAGATGCATGAGAAGCAGCCCAGGCGGGTTTTTTCCCATAAACCTTGACATGTGAGCCTGGAATTAGTAAGTCTGATAGCGTTTTGGACTAAATTCTGGAATCTTCTGTCTGCGTTTTGTTGTTGCCAATATTTCTAATAAACAGCTGGTTTAGTTTTTTTTCCTCGTACTTGCCAGAGCAGTTCAGTTAGTACCAGTCCCAGGTTGTTTACTTGCTTTTTAGGCACAGCTTCTCCTGATGTACGGTATTGCTAAATTTAATTACGCGTTTGCGTTAACCCCCGCCGTGACATCTGTCGCTGGGCCGCGTGCGCTCTGCGGCCTGGAGGAGGAGGCATAGCCGTGGTTTCAGAGCGAGCGTCTCGGTTTGTGTTTAGTCCAAGGCAAGGTCTCACCTGCGCGTTGTTTCCGTTCGCCCGCCGCCCTTCGCTGTGTTACCGCTTCTACGCGCCAGGCTCGTAAATACAAGCGATCCCTGTAAAAGGGCGAAAGCTTTGCCACCATAAAAGCGAATGAATTGCATAATCCGCTCCCGTGTTTCACGTTAGTGGATGAATCTTGGGAGATGGGTAGAGGAAATACCTGTACTGAGTGATTGACAGGGAAGAAGTCAGATATTTATGAGATTAAACGGACCATATGATAGAAGTTTTGACTTGAGCCATTTCGTGCTTGTTTAAAGGATTTATCAGGCCGGAAGAAACCGAGGTTGCTCATTTTTACTATCCCATCTGCGGCAGCTACTGCTGCTTATTCCAAGAATGGCATTAACTGCTTTGACACACTGAATTCTGCGCTCCTTTGGCGAGGGGAGGTTCTTCCTAACCGCAGCTGCTGATTTGATCATGAAAACATTGGTGGCATGTTGTACTATGGGACCTACATACTGTTCGGTTAGTTGAATAAAAGTAGACCACATTCCAGTGCCGGTCTGTTCAAGCAAGTTAGCCAAAAGTTAAAAATAGCATTTTAGCCCCTGTACGTTGGTGCGTCTGGAAGTTCCCCAAAGAAAGTCCCTTCTGCTTCAATCCTGAATATTCCCAAACCTGAACTGCTTGTGCCAAGTGTTGTGGTTTGGGTAGTTTTTTGGGTTTTAACTGCATTATTTTTGCAGATTTTCCCCCCCGCCCCAGCAGATCCAGGTCCCGCCAGTAGTCCAGTGGGGAAACGGCAGGATGCCAAGTTTGGCTGTACGGTCGGCAGAAGCGAGTGTGCCGCGTTCTGGCCCCAGCGCGCTGGTGTACACCCAGCGCAGGTTGTAGCCTTCCTCTCGTTGTTGCATCACTATCCGCCGGGTTTTGGTTTTGGCCTTGACCCTTTTGTTTTTGAAACTGGCCCTCGTAGGAGCCATGGGACAAGCCATGACCTGGAACTGCCCAGAGGTGGGATGTGCTGCTCTGCTGAAGTAGATGGTCATCTCCAGCGAAAATTATAAACCCTAATTTGCAGCAACATCTTACATTGCTGCCTCTTTAGTCTTTTCTGGTACTGAGCACCTGCAAGAATTGCCATGAGAGCCCTGCAGTCTGGAGGAGGTTTAATAGAGGTAGGAAGGGGAATACATATGCACTTACTTTACTGACCCAGGTCTGTGTCACACTGCTTTTAAAATACTACCTTGTGAGAAGACTCTGGGGTGGCAAAGCCTCTGTCAGGAGAAAGGAGAGATGGGCAAAAGCACCTGATCAGACCTCTGTCCTGTCCAAGGTGGATCTCTTTCTAGCCCGTGTATCCACCCTGGACAGAAAGCTTGTGAAACTTTGAGACCACCGCTGTTAATTCAGCGCGAAGTGACTTGGTCCAGCCAGCACAGATCACAGGAGAGCTCGCCTGTCTGCTGCTTTGTGGAGCACACTTCAGGCAGGACAACAGATGTAGCTCAGATGTGGCCTCAGACCAGGGCCAGATCCTTCTCCCCCTGGCAAAATCCTCTTTAAGAAGGTGATATTGCAGTTTGCTTCATGGTGATTCACAGCTGTAGTGCAGAGGTCGTGTGCTACCATACAATTAAATCTAATCCCATGCCACCTTCCCTCATTCTCATGTTCTTTCTCCTGTTTAAGTGAACTGCTGCATCAAAGCTGTACTTGGCTTTTTTGGCTTACTCTTCTAGTGGTATCTTCGGCTTTATTGTATCCTTTCCGAACTGGAGTTTCCGTGGCATGTTCTGGATGAAGCAGTTGGGTTTAATTTGGTCAGACTCATTGGAAGAGTAAGTCCGAGTGTGAAGGTGCTGAGCAAATAACGAGTGAAGTGGCAGGAACGCGCTTCCCTTCCGAGCTTCCCTCGCTTTGCTCAGCGTCTCCTGCAGCTCCCCGCTCCGCGTTAGTCACGGTGTTTGCTCTGAGCTATGCTGCAGCTTGGTTTCTATTTCAAAGCCCAAACCGCTCATTAAAAGTATTGTGAGGCACTAAGTTATGGATAATTAAAAAGCAAACCGTAAAAACCTCAAGCAATAACACTTGCGGGTGCCCTTGGTCTTGGGCGTCCTCGGGAGAAGCGCTCAAGCACTCGTGCTGGGTGCCAGGGCGGCAGGCTTCCCCCAGGGAAACCGGTGACAGGCTGATGTACGGGCAGGAAGCAGATCCCGATAAAGCTGAAGAGTTCGTAGCAGTAGGGCTGGGCAAGCGTTATTTGTGGCATTAGTGTGGGAAATTTAGTTTCTTAAACTAGGAAACCAGAATCTTCTGGCTGCAGCTGGTTGTCCCAGGCTTGAAGGCTGTCACTGCGAGTCTCACCCCTCGTTCTGGGCTTTGGGCATAGCGTTTGAGTCGCAGAGCCCTCCTGGGAGCCTCTCCGCGCTGGGCACGTAGAAGGAGAGAACTCACTTCTCTTCTTTGGAAACAGGTACTCCAAATAGTCTGCTTAATTGAAATTTAAAGTGAATCAGTGAATTGTGAGGTTGAATGGCAGCAGACTCCGCACTGCAACAGTGCGATCAAAATTTGGAACTTGAAATCAAAAAGTGGAGATGAGGCAGAATTGTGCGCTCCATGGACGTCCCTGTGGAAAGAAGGGTGCAAAGCGGACTTGGACAAAGTGTGGTTGCTCGTAAGCCCTTGTGGTCCTGCATCGTCAGGCTGTGCTGCGATACTCAGTTGCTTTTTGTCTTTTCTCTTCACAGTTTGCCCGCCTGCCTGCAAGTCGCAAGGCTGCACCTCTGATGGTCAGTGCTGTCATAGCGAATGTCTTGGGGACTGCACGGAGCCGAACAACCCGGAGAAATGCGTGGCTTGCCGCAACTTTTACCTTGATGGCAAATGTGTGGATACCTGCCCACCCAATTACTATCACTTTGAGGGATGGCGCTGTGTGACCTTCGGCTTCTGCCAGGAACTACACAACAAATGCAAAAATGCCCGGGAGTCAGGGTGTCACGTTATCCACAACAACGAGTGTGTTCATGAATGCCCGTCAGGGTACATCATGAATTCCAGCAAGTAAGTGCAACGTCTGCGACTAAACAAACCGTGCTGTAGTCTGGGTATTGCTCAGGAGCTTTGTGTGTCTCTCACTTGGGCAGAGGCATCGTATTCTGTATCAAGGCTGAGAAAAGCTGCAAGTGTTGAAGTGGCTGTGACAATTGTCTGGTCTAATTTAATTTGATTGGCAAACTAATGCCTTGTTAATCCAAGCCATTAGAAGCAGATACATTTGTCTACCGTGTGTCAATAGTTTATTCTTCTGCTTCACTTGGCTTCCCTTCTTCCCTCTCAAGTTTGGAAAAAGTGGGAAAAGGAGATTGAGAGAGGGTGCAAGAAGGAGGAGTGTTAGCAAGTCGGAAGGCTCGTCTTGTACGTGAGTGCAATGAGGGAGATGGGGAATGGAGAGGCCTTTAATAGCCTTGCTTCGCTTCCCTTCCCTTCCGAAGCACACCTTGGACTGGAAAGCCTTCATATTAAGCAGAACAGGAAAAAGAGAGATGTACAATGCAGAACATGCGTAGCATATTTTGAGTGAATCATTCTCAGAATATCTGTCCCTCATCCCTCCAATTATTTTCATTGAGCAGGTTCAAGCTGTGCCAGACATAAACGGACAATATGACAAACAACTGTAGCATGACTCAAGGCAGGGAACAGCCATTCTGACTATTCCCAGGTTTTTTTCAGCAAATGAATTCAATAATTTTTGCTGCTGAGCTGTTTATCACTAAAAACTTTGCTGTTTGTCCCACAATAACGCTATATATTGTGATGACTCAGATTTCCTATGAATATTGGTAGCTTTTGTGCTCCCACGTATTTGCTCCTGATAGAACAATTTCAGGGAATTTGCTCTAGCAGGACTTTTTATTGTTTCCTGTTTTGCATTTCAAAAGGATGAACCAGCAGCCCCCAAAGTAGGTATGTTGCTTGTGTAACAGCAGCCGTCTCCTCTGTCTTATACTTGCTGCAGTCTGCTGTCAGTAGGACCTCACGCTACTCTGTGCTTTTCCGAGAGCAGATAAAGCACTTTTTTTTTTTCTCTGGACTAGTTGGAAGCACATTCTTGTGGTGTTATGACCAGGGCAAGCAATCATCTTGCTGCCATTTAAGAAGTATTTCCCCAGAGCACAAAGCACATGCTTGCTTGCCTTTTTAAAGCAACTTTATGTGCAGTCCTTAATCAGAGGATTCCCAGATGAATGCTCTGCCCTCTGCTCATCAGCTACACGTTTAACCCTCTTAGGATGGAGACTAGACCTGGGTTCCTTAATCTTGAAACCCCGATACTTACAGCACTGAACAGCAGCTCGGTGGGTCCGGGACTGCCCATAATAGTCAAAATTGCTTTGTTCTGGTTTCTCTTATATAGGAATGGACAGGATGGTAAAGAGAAATTGCTTCATCTCATAATGACCCATAGTTCAGATTGGAATTTGAAATGTCAAAACAATTTTAAGAATAATTAGCAGTTATTTGGGGTTCCTAAGAGCCACATGCTGTGCACTGCGAGTGAATCCCTGGCCCCTTGTCAGAACAGCATCTCTTTGAGCTGATTACTCTGCCTTTGAGAATTGCTGGAGATGCCTCAGATTATATTCTGCAAAAGCATCACTTCTATGTTCTTGACTTTCTTGTTTTTCAGCTTGCACTGTACTCCCTGTGCAGGGCCCTGCCCAAAGGTTTGCGACTACGGCAAAGAGAAGACTATTGATTCAGTGACATCTGCCCAGGAGCTCCGTGGCTGCACAGTTGTTAATGGAAGCTTAGTTATAAATATCCGCGGAGGAAGTAAGTTCTGGATGAGTAAGGGGGTAGAGCGCACTGGGTGTTGGATCAGTGAATATGACACTCTCCATGAGCTGGGGGATTTCTCTTTTGCTTTGATCACTCTGAATTTTAGAGTGATTCAGGAAAAATAGCAGCAAAGCCAAGGCTCTTGTGGTGTTCATTAGGGTTTTTTCACTAATTGATTTTTTTAGTGTCATTTGGATTTACGTAGAGCTGTTCCATTTAATCTGTTTGGGCTTTGATATCAGTGTTTCTCTCTGAGATATCAGAAGGCTAAAACCAATGTTTTCCTCTCCGCAGATAACATAGCAGCTGAGCTAGAAGCAAATCTTGGCTTGATTGAGGAAATCTCAGGTTACCTAAAAATTCGCCGGTCCTATGCCTTGGTTTCGCTTTCTTTTTTTCGTAAACTACATCTGATTAGAGGAGAAACATTAGAAGCTGGGTGAGTTTCTTCAACAGATATTTTAATTTAGTACTCAGAAGTGTGAGGAGTGCCAGTGCTATCTGGTGATTTGTATTGGAAAACAATCCCTAATTTATTTTTAAATGTTATTCTGCCCATGGCTTGCAGCCTGTTGGGGAAGATGGTTTGTATTCATTTTTCCATGATGTCTGGATCAGTGTATGAGAACAAAAAAGTGAGTTTTCAGAGGATCTCTTCCCAATCTACATTTTCATTCTCTGCTTTCAGGAATTACTCTTTTTATGCCTTGGACAACCAGAATCTTCGCCAGCTTTGGGACTGGAGTAAGCACAACCTTACCATTGCACGAGGCAAACTCTTCTTCCATTATAATCCCAAACTGTGTTTATCAGAAATCCACAAGATGGAGGAGATTTCTGGGACTAAAGGGCGTCAGGAAAGGAATGACATAGCCCTGAAGACAAACGGTGACCAAGCCTCATGTAAGAAAGCTTCCAAATGCAGTGGGACTTTGCATCACTCTCCTTTCCCTCTGTCTTTGCTAACCTTTTATTCTCATTCCTCTCCACCTAGCCTACGAGTTTGTTCAGAGGTGTCCCCGTGTCATTTTGGTAAAGCACCGGTCATGCGACTTGCCACTTGCTCATACGCTGCAGCGACATTGTCAATGTGCCATGAGTAAAAGTACTTATGGGTTCTGCATCCGGCCAGGAACTTGCCTTGCCAGCTTTGGTTTTTCTCTTTGTGTGCTCAGCTGTGAGTTTTTCAGGGCTGAGTGTATTGTTGTGTCTTTCAGAAGAATTTAGCACAATATAACCTCAGTCCAGATTGGGACTGTGTTACTGCTGAGCACCTGATTAATAATCGTAATCTTCTTTTAGCCTGTCATGAGGGGACAGTATGCGTTCAGAACAAACATAGCAGAGGAACAGCTTTTTCACCCATCTCTAGAGCCATCTGAGGGAGTTGCTATGACAACAGTTGGAGACATTTTTCCTACAATTTTTGTTATGCTTTTCGGGGGGGTTTAAACTAGCAGCTTCCTTCCACAACAGCAGTAAGGTGATGCCTGTGTCAGCATGGCTAAGGAGCAAACAAGCAGTGTTGCTTCCAGCAGTCTCTCCCTAAAGTCCTACCACTCGGAGTGTAGTTGTACAGACGTTTATTTAGGCAGCAGTACTACCATGAGCACATCCCTTCTGCGCCCCCAACCCTGCTGCTTTTTCCTGTTCCGTGCCACGCGTGATCCCGACAGTGCTGCTTAAACAGCCCCTTCCTCTCTCCTGCCCTTGCTGCTGTGCTGGTGCAGCTGTTTGTGGACAGACTTAAAAAGTGAAGATCTTTCAGCTGGATCCATTTCCCAATCTGGTTTGAGGTATGCAGCAATGCTAGCACAGTGGGGAGAGGGGCGCGTAATCACTGCCTACCTAAAACTGGCCGTACCACTGGAAAACCCAGGCAGAACCACAGCCTCAGGGACATCGCAGCTCTGGCTGGGGCAGAGCAAAGGGGGTAGGTACAAGGAATTGACTTTCTGTAAAAGTTGTCCTCTCCCATGAGACATTAGCAAGCTCTTCCCACATTTGAGGATGAGACAGGATTTGGGGTTCAAATCGTGCACTGTCGCATGGTTGCGTGCAGCTCCTGGGCCAGCTGGTTGCTTTGCTTTAAAAGCATCAGGAGGAGATGGCTGCATTTCTCTTTGCCAGCTTTAACTCCGCTCTGCTGTGCTGTTCTCCTCGCCTCCCCCCGCCAGACCTCACGTTGCCAGTGTGTTTGGCTTTTTGTTTGTTTTTGTTTCAAGCCTAGTTTTCACGTTGGCAGCATCCTGTTTATAAAAAAGCCCTTGTTTGTTCTGGATGTGGTGCCAGTGAAATGAATGTTCTTCCTCCCTCGTGCAGCTACTGCAGGATTGGCAAATCCAATCAGAGCTACACAGCTTGTCCTTCTTGGACTGCTTGGACATACCATATCCTAACGCTTCCCCTGAGTCTCGAAACTCCACCCTCCTGCAACTGTTTGTTGTCTTCTCCTCCTGTTTGCAAAGGGACCGTGCTACTCCTGGCAAGGCTGGGAGTTCACTCCCTTTGAAGACAGAAGCCGCATAAGCGATGCAAACCATTTCGCTGGGTTCATCTATGCAGGTTGTCATGAATTTTAAAATATGTTACTTTTAGATATCCAGCTAACTAGAATTTAGTTTAAATCTTCTACAAGATCACTTTCATAAAATCATATAATAATTTAAGAGGGCAGTAACCTGTGGAGATCATCTATTCCAAACCCTGGCTCAAAGCATGGATAGCGTCAAAGATAAGATTTTAATGAGCAGCTCTTCTCAATGCTAAGGTTCCTCATACTCATCTGTGAAAAATAGAAAATTCTAAATTAATTAGAAATAGAAAACATTACTTTTAACATCAAAATCATTGTCATTTCTCTTCTGTTATAGGTGAAAATGAATTGTTAAAATTTTCTTCTATTAGAACATCTCATGACAAGATCCTATTGAAGTGGGAGCCGTACTGGCCTCCTGATTTCCGTGATCTCCTGGGATTTATGCTTTTTTACAAAGAAGCGTAAGTGGAAGCTTGAGGAGAGGGTACCTCCAGTGACCCACAGTTGGGGTACAAAATAGCAGCCACGCTGGGCTTCCACAAATGACAGTTGGCATTAAAGAGTAAACATTAAACCTGTTGTGGACATAGCTATTTAGTCTCTGTGATTTTTCTGGCTCTTTCAATTAAGTTTCCAGTGTTACCTGTTTATATAAGTGCTAGTTAAGATCCCTGACTTAACTGAGTTGTATACAGTCAGTGTTCCTCATTTAAGAGCAATCCAACATTAGTTGTTCCAACTGTTCTACACA
Source organism: Dromaius novaehollandiae (assembly GCF_036370855.1). Taxonomy (NCBI): domain Eukaryota; kingdom Metazoa; phylum Chordata; class Aves; order Casuariiformes; family Dromaiidae; genus Dromaius; species Dromaius novaehollandiae. The sequence continues at coordinate 2,407,328 of NC_088122.1, read as the reverse complement.
TCCATACGTGCTGTAACTGTGGGGGTGTAGTTTATCATCTCCCCATTATCTCCGTGGGATGATGAGATATTTATTCCATTTTTAGATGGGAACCATTCTTTAAAAATCAAGGTTACCAAACGGATATTCATCAATTCAGTTTTTTTCAAGCTGAAAATAATAAGCCTGGATTTAGTTGTCTGGATTGTTTGTGGAACAGCTCCTGATCTGTGATAGTGTTAGGAGACTGGGTTGCAAAACTCACTATGCCTCATTTCCAGAATCCAGGTAATGTTCCGAAAAGCCTGAAATCGGGATTTTGTTAATTTGAGACTTTTTTTTTTTTTCTTTTAAGTCCCTACCAAAATGTGACAGAGTTCGATGGCCAAGATGCTTGTGGGTCAAACAGCTGGACAGTTGTGGATGTTGACCCTCCTCCACGGTCAAATGAGCCCAAAGCCCAGGCCCAGCCAGGCTGGCTTCTGAGGGGCTTGAAGCCATGGACGCAGTACGCTGTGTTTGTTAAAACCCTGGTCACCTTCTCGGATGAACGAAGGACGTATGGTGCAAAGAGTGAAATTATCTACGTCCAGACCAATGCTACTGGTCAGTATCCTTAAATTAATATTGCTTTGCAAATAGAAAAATAGACCAAAGCCATCTTTAGACTAGTAGTCATGATAGTTCCGTGTCTGTGGCACTTTCCACTGACACTGCTGCTTTAATTTCATAGGAAGATATTCCAAAGCAAATGGAAGAACTTATCTCCCTGAATGGGGAGAGGGTACTAATAAGCACCTCTTTCATCGTGTTTGCGTGTGTGTAAGAGGAGAGCTTGCATGCACACTGGTGTAACCTCCTGCAGGTTTACTGAGTGTCAGTGTGCCTACTCTGGAGAACACTTGATTCCTGTGGAAAAGGAAACTTCCTTGTGTTTGTCTCATGTTCTGTCCAGGCCTCACAGAGCAGTGGAAATGACCCATGTCTCTTTTTCTCCCCCCGCCCCCGCAGTTCCTTCAGTCCCATTGGATCCGATATCTGTTTCTAATTCTTCATCCCAAATCATTTTGAAATGGAAGCCCCCCTCCGAGCCCAACGGAAACATCACGCACTACCTGGTGTTCTGGCAGCAGCAGGCAGAAGACAGCGAGCTTTATGAACTTGATTATTGCTTGAAGGGTGAGTGTGTGCTTCTGTGCCTGGCTTTCAAGCTTCCTGGATAGTGGGGCTATCTTGACATTGTCCATGGAGAGTCTTTCACACAGCTTTGAGGTAGTTTAAGTGCCTAATTTTACTATTCTCAAGACTATTGTTCAAGAAACAGGCTGTGATGCAGCTGTATTCTCCCACTGTTCAGTTACTTTGTACATTAGTCACTTCTGCCAGGCCATATACAAAAGCTCTCCAAAAACCATTTTTTTTACTGAAAGTAATCAGATATTTTATCCTTTGGAGATCTCCCATCTGCACTCATTCCTTTCAAACATGAGTAACAAGTATAAAAACAGCTATAGAGATAGTAAGATAAAATATTACGGTGCTTCTGGAGATCAGTGGCCAGGTTAACTTTTGAAGTCATCCTGTGCCTTTGTTTTTCGAAAGCTTTCAGGATCAGGAGTTTCATTGAGGACTCCCAGAACCTCATTTGCTGCTCTGTTTTCTGCACTGAGATGAACTGGGCTGGAATTCTGTTTGGCTACAGCAACATCTGAGCTTTTTTCCAAAACTAGCATAGATTTGAATCCTGTTGTAAAAGGGGGAAAACTGCTCGAGCTTGGATGTGAGAGTTCAGGATGCCTGAATGTGCTATGACTCTAGCATACGCTAGTTTTGGATCTTACCTATTAGCTGTTTTCCCATGGTGGGATCAAATGTCTGCTTCTGCCATGTCAAGCATGAGAATAATACTAAATGGCTTTGTCCATAGGATTAAAACTGCCCTCAAGGACGTGGTCTCCTCCTTTTGAATCCGAAGACCCTCAGAAATACAATCAAAGTGAAAATGAGGATGTCAGCGGAGAATGCTGCTCCTGTCCTAAAACAGACTCTCAAATACAAAAGGAGCTGGAGGAGTCTGCCTTCCGCAAGACATTTGAGAACTATCTTCACAATGAGGTTTTTGTCCCCAGGTACAAATAGCCAAAATTATTGTCTAAGTGGTGTGGGGTAGGGAAATGGAATTAATCATTAAACAAAAGCACTGGGCTGGACTGGGCCCTACTGCCAGTCTCTGGGCTTCCATGAGACTGTCTAGTCCAGCTGATTATGTGCATCTGAGACTGGTGAAAGCTGAGCACCTACAAGTGATGTTATTACAGATTTGGAAGATCCTGCTGTGTTTCCTGTCTCTGAATTCTCCTCAGCTTGAGAATAAAGTGAGAATCCTCAACAAATAGCTAAAAACCTGTAGCTCATTTAAACTTGTGTGATGTCAGAAATAGCCTTTTTTTTTTTCTTCTGTCTTAGAATTTTGTGGTCTAGCTTTTTATTGAGTTGAAAAGAAAAGAAAAAGGGAAGTTTACCCTGCCACAGCCTTGTCCTTTAGTGCGGTATTTGCGGTCTTCCTTGCACTTAGTCTGGGAAATACCTCCAATACCATGAGGAATGCAACTGCTGTGGGTGGTAAATGTCCTGTTTTGAAAGGCACACACAGTGTCACATTAAGCGGTGTTGAATATCTTCACACTTCATACGCAACTTACAGAGGAATAACTGTGAATCAGGTTAGAGTTTGTAATGATTTACCCTTGTCACTGTCATGTATTTTGTGCTCTAAATTTGTTCTCCACTTACTGTGTTTAGCTAAACAATTGTTTGCAGCTGCTTGACAAAAGCCAAGTTACTGCAACAAACCTTTTTTCTTACTAAGAGTGCATTACTAGACAGTTTCTCTTTTCTGTGAGCCTGATTGATGCCTGCTGCTGTCACATGGAAGTTCATGCAGTCACTCCTGTGCTATTTCCTTGCTGTTAGTGCGGATCAGAACAAGTTTCAGTGTGCAAAATGATGCCCAGGACGCAGCATATTCAAAACCAGAGGAAAAGCAAGTCATGTTCAGAAGCCAGATTCCTCTTGATGTAGGCAGACAATTCTGATCTGATTTTTTTTTTTTTTTTTTTTTTTTCTCCTTTCTCCTCTCTCTCCTCAATCTTATTGTGCAGCCAGCTCAGGATGCTTCTCAGGCCAGTTTCTGGGGTATGTATTTTAGGAAGAAACCAATCACCAGGATGTGCCACCTTGTCAGCCTGCGAAGGAAGAAATCTCCACTTCCCCTAGATAGGTTAATCACTTTAATACAACCCCCTTTTGCTGTTACGATAAGTGAGCAGCAGAGATAGTGTCCTCCTGACACGCAGCCTGCTTGTCTTTTGTGACAGGTTTCAGGCTGTGGCAGAGCAATTAGATTCTTGTGCCTTTTGCCAGCTCATAGGACACCCTGTCTAGAGCCTGGCAACTGAACGTAAAGCGTGTTTGACTTCAGATTCTTTTTTATATTGCTTCAGCTAGTTTGTCAGCCTCTCTCAAGCACTGTTGTGGCCTCTTCCTTGTGGGGGGGAGCCTTCAGGCAGTCCCTGGGAGGAATCTCAGAGATGAGGCTAGCAGAGTGTGGGAAATGGCAGGGTGGAGAGGACAGAGCAGCTGAGAAGCTGCACCACCTATGTCTTGTCTCCTTGTTTTCTGTGTGCTATTTTTCTCCTCCTGTCCCGTTCCCAGCTATCTGATCCCTCTGCAGTATCCTTTGGTCCTGGGCTCTACCGCAGATCTGCCATGCTCTGCCTCAGTCCAGGTCTGATCTCACCTGACTTTCTCAGAACCCCTGTGGAGATCCCAGAGCTGTTCCTCTGCCTCGTGCACAGTTAATTAGATACTCTGAGAGTTACAAGTCTTGTGGCTTAATTTGTTTCGGCATTGGTAAGGCAAACGAGACGCTTCTAAATGCTTCTTGCCGTACCCACTTTCCCAGTCATAGCTAGTGGGTATCTTTATGCCACGTGCTTTGTAATATTCCTTTGTAGCTAACAAAGTGGCCATCAGAAGCTGATGCTTTGTTTCTTCTTTACTGTGTTATTCACTCTATATTGAAAAGAGTTTTTCACAGTTTGGAACAAAAGGGTGATCAAACACTGGAGCAGGATGCCCAGAGGTGCTGTGGGGTCTCCGTCCTTGGAGATGGCCAAACGCAGTGGACCCAGCCCTGAGCAACCTGTTCTGGTTGACCCTGCTTTGAGCAGAGGGGTTGGATTAGACAATCTCCAGAGGTCACTTCCAACCTCAGCAACTCTGTGATTCTGTGAAAAGTATGGGAAGTGTTCAAAAGTAATAGAAGTCCTGAGAGGCAGAGGGGAACTAAATGGCTGCTATTCTGAGAGCCCTCATGCATGCCGATAATCTCCGGTAGTAGGAGGAAAAGGAATCCAAACCTGAGTATTTCACATGGCAGCTCACTGGAGCTACTGAAATGGCCAGGAGTTGTAATGAAAGTTGCACTGGAACAACTGTGGGGAGACATCAGATGGTTGAAAATACAGAGGGCTTGGCAAGAAAATTGTTGCAAATCTAGGCTAATAAATATGTGAAGGTCTGGGTTTACAGCTTCCAAAGTTTTTCTTGCTTTCTGTTACTCAGGAAGAAAGAAGTTGTTGTTGTGTTGCATCGATGGCCTAGTTACTGTTTTACTTGTGAAAAACAACTCTTAAATGTGAGGAATGGCTGAATCCACACTTTGTAAACAGTGGGGTGTAGCTTTGCTTTTAAGTACAAACAAGATTCTGGTTGACCGTAAGGATCCCTTCTAAAGGAGGGAGGTGGCATGACCCAGGCCTGGATCTTTGAACTCTGCCCCATTGGTGGGGGACTCTCTTCAGAACAATGCACAAGTCGAGATAACAGCAACTTAAAAACGATGTCTCTGGAGTTAATTAGTAATTACAGGAAGAGAAAACTAAAACCTGGAATGTGCTCTGCTGAGCCTGCCATTAGGCATCACATTTTTGCCTTAGGTGGACGAATGTGCTTACATTGTTGCGTGCAAGGTGATGTTTAGTTTGAGGAAATCTTAAAATCTGCTTTCCGACTGGCTGCATTTGTAGTTTGAGAAAAAATAACATCAGAAAATGGAACTGGGGATTGCAGACAAAGACCTGATCCATGCAGGCACCTGCTGTGTTCTAGTTGGCCAGTCATTTGCTCGGCAGTCAGGGTGGCAGTGGAAAGTTCAGTTCAGCAGCAAAGATTTGCTTCAACAGCTTGTTACATTTTTAGAGACTGGAGATGCCTCAAGTGTGGGTTCAGTTCAGGTCACTCTTTGTACCCTTTAATAGCTGCACGCACATGCACACACAAAAAAAGATCATCATCCTCTTAAAATACATGATCCACTCTTCAAATGGCATTAATTCCTTTTGTGTAACTGAATACTACTACCGATTCCCCAAGTTGCTTAGTTCCCAACCTGGGATTCCTGTTTGTGAGTGTGTTGCAGGAAGCAGAGTTTCACTGTCTTGATATTAGAGCAAGCAGTTTTGGTTTGGTAGTTGTTGGGGTTTTTTCCCTCCAAGTAAACTAAGTTTTTGAATGGTTCTTAGTTCTATTGCATTGATTTTTTTTTTTTCCCCTTTTTGGTTGTTTGTTTATTTAACATAATCTGACATGAAGGTTGGCTTGTAGCGTTCCCTTGCAGACAGGGGAGTTGACAAGATGACAAGATGACACTCAATTTTATTTTCACGACTGCAGAAACTGACTTCCAGACTAATGTGCAATAATTTGAGAGGCGATCTTTGGTTAACAAACAGCACAATGAATATATATGTGAATCTGTCTATTTTAAGTGTCTGTTGAAAAGGACTTAGAAATATTTGGTTTCTCATGAAAAAGTTAAAAGTATCTAAAGAGACTGAATCCTCAGTCTGAATCTGGGTGGTGAATGCATTCCAGTGAGCTGTGAAACTGCTCTTATGCTTTCGTATTTCTCTTATGTATGTGCTTGTGCAGGGAAGGTGTCGCAAGGACGCAGGAACTTAAAGCCATGCCCATTGCAGGGGGCGAGACAGATTTTTAAGTCCTGAGTTTCTTGGTGGTTGTTGCCTTGTAAATATGAGGCTTGAATTTGAGTTTTCAGTTGTACTCTGAGCTCTCCAGTTTCTCTTTCTTTTCAGATAAATGTGCTTACATTGAAGATGATAAATAACTTTTTAACATGTAATATTTGACAGGCCATCAAGAAAACGAAGAGACCTTGGCTCCATGGCAAATGCCACTGTGGTGATACCCACCATCCCATCCTCTCCAAACGCTTCTGTAGCAGCATCTGAGAACACAGATGAACAGAAACCTTTTGAAAAAGTTAAGTCTAAGGAGTCCTTGGTTATCTCAGGCCTGCGGCATTTTACAGGGTATCGCATTGAGCTCCATGCTTGTAACCATGATGCTCAGGAATCCCGATGCAGTGTTGCAGCTTACGTCAGTGCCAGGACCATGCCCGAAGGTAATTATCTTCCCAAGCTTTTCTTTGGGTTGATGGAGGTGTGTGGGATATGGTCAGAAGGCTGTTTTTTCTGTGGGAGCCAGCTGCGGTAGAAAAACACCATGTAGAGCTGGTGCTTTCATTATTCCCTGACACAAAAGGATGATGTATTAAGTACTGGCAGCTTTGCTTTGTGTAAAAGACATGAAATAAACACTGTTATTAATCATGACTTTGGTTCTAGCTAAGGCTGATGACATCGTTGGTCCAGTTACTCATGAACTGGTTGAAAAAAATACCGTGCATTTGAAATGGCAGGAACCAAAGGAACCAAATGGTCTTATTGTGCTGTATGAAGTGAATTATGGACGTCTTGGGGAGACAGAGGTGAGAACTTCTGCTTGTCCCTTAACTCGGCACGTTTGGAGGAGCAGCTCCGTGCTTCGCCCGCTTCTGGGGGAGGCTCTGTTAGGGGTGATGCTGCGGAGGCTGGAAGTTGGATTTGTAGAGACCCTTCTGCATTTCTCTCTCTGGGTTCTTGTGTCACTTTTGGCATCATACCTCCTATATCATTGCTGGGATGTGGCTACATATTTTCTCACTTTAAGATTAGCGCTGAGCATGGCTCTGTACTTGTTTTGGGAGACCAGATGTGCTTCAAGATGCTGCTTGCTGCGGTAATCCATGGGAACCCAGAACTGTCCAGTCTTTGTTAGTCCCAGTGCATAAGGTGTTCTGTCCTTTTGGTTTCCTTTTGCATGAACCAATGTGATATAAGAATTTGCTAGTGAGCTTGTATCCTCTGGAAGCCTCTGTGGTGACATCAAGAACTAAAAATTTGCCTCTTTGGTGCCTCTCAGCCAAATAGGAATATCTGATTTGCTAACTTTATGCCTAGACTTGTCTAGGAGTTTTATTTCACAGAAGGACAGAAGTTGTAGATCTGAATTTCAGTTCCTTAAAGATATCAAGGAAGTGTTGAGCAGCAAGAAGGCCTGCTGCCTGCGCAGAATGGCAGTGCCGTGTGGGCGGGAGGGCTTGCCAGCCGAGGTCAGGTTTCAGGGCTGAGGTATAGTACAGCAAATGGCATACGTTCTGTGTAATCTGAACTTCTTAAACTATAAAATGCAAATCCAGGACTAACCACTCTATTGGAATAGACCTGAGCATGTGAAAGCAATATTTGTGTGCATTTGCCAGTCAAGGAGGTGAGGAGGAAATCCTATTATGCCGTTATAGGCCTCTGGATTGTTGCAGAGGCAGCGTAATACAGCTTCCTCTTCCCTCTGCCTGCAGGAAGCCCACTACTGCGTTTCCCGTAAGCATTTTGCCAGTGAACAGGGCTGTAAACTGCGTGGACTGCAGCCTGGAAACTACAGTGTCCGTATACGAGCTACCTCACTGGCTGGAAATGGCTCATGGACAGAACCTACTTATTTCTATGTGGCTGATTATTGTGAGTTTGGATTTTTTATTTTTTCTTCTTCAACATTTAATTGCTGATAGAAACCCAGGTGGTTGTTGGAAGATGGGGATTTAGGAGGAGTGCACAGGGAACTGTAGAGGGTCATAAGATGTTTATCAATACATGTACTTTCAAGAAACTGAAAATACTTAGAAGTGAATTGGTTTCTTTCACTTATTTGTTGAACTGCAGTTTGAGTTCTCGTTCTGAGCAGCTCTGCGTTCTGTATCTGAAGCAACCTCTAGCTTCATGTTCGTTCCTATTTATTCAAGGGGGAGATTTTGTTCAGGAGAAGACTTGCATTTTGAGGCCTGTGTAATGCCTCTGTCTCTTTCTCTCTTAGTGAATGCTCAGCCTAATATTGCTGTTATAATTGTTCCGATCATTTTTGCGATAATACTTGCTGGAATTATTGGAGCTGCTTACGTGCTTGTGAAAAAGAGGTGGGTGCGATCTTATGTGGTTTTCACCAGAACAAATAAAACTTATATCCAAAGGTTTTGTTCACTTGCTGGAAGTAATTCTGTGTGGTATTGTCTTTATTTTCTATTTAGATAACGATTTGAACTTAGTTTAGGAAATATTTTGTGCTTTTTGGAAACTGAGTCACTTTGTATTTGCTGTATGCTTTGGGAATTAATGAGACTGTCTTAAGTCCAAAAGCGTTGAAGGCAGCGAATGCACTGAAAAGCTTCTCTATCTTTTCCAGACAAACTGAAGGACCAACTGGGCCACTCTATGCATCCTCTAACCCCGAATACCTCAGCGCCAGTGATGGTGAGAGCAATGAGCGCTGTCTGCTGTGCTGCTTCTCTCCTGTAGTCATTCAGACAGTGCTACAGTATGGGTTGGGCTTTTTCCTTTACGGATTTTTCTGGCTCTTTTTTGAGAAGTTTATATCCACGGTACACTGTGGCAGTGCTGCAGAAGCCTGTCGCAGAAATACCTTTCAAACGATGCTCTCTCCATTCAGAAGTGTCTCTCCCTGTTTAACAGTTTATGTCCCGGACGAGTGGGAGGTCCCACGAGACAAGATCACGCTCCTCCGAGAGCTGGGACAGGGCTCTTTCGGCATGGTGTATGAAGGGATTGCCAAGGACATAGTAAAGGGAGAGCCAGAGACTCGAGTAGCTGTAAAAACTGTCAATGAATCAGCCAGCCTCCGAGAGCGCATTGAATTCCTAAACGAAGCTTCTGTGATGAAAGGGTTCAGCTGCCATCATGTGGTAAGCAGTCCTGTGTGCCTTTACATAGTTAGCAAGTGAAAGTCCCACCATGTAACTAATGTTTCTTTAACACTCTCGAAGCTCAATATTCAGGTTACAAAAGTAGCTCTGTTTTCATAGCTGGGCTCTGCCCAGTGTGTTTGGACACAACCCCAAAGGAAATTCTCATTTGTTTTCCAGGTTCGCCTCCTCGGGGTGGTCTCCAAGGGGCAACCTACTCTAGTGGTGATGGAGTTAATGGCCCATGGAGATTTGAAAAGCTACCTTCGCTCTTTGAGACCTGATGCTGAGGTAAACACAGAGAGGGACTGTGTTGTGTAACAGACTAACTTGATTTGGTTTCTAATTTTTTTTCTTTTTTTTTTTCTTTTTTTTTTTTTTTTTTGTAGAATAACCCTGGTCGTCCCCCACCAACACTGAGAGAAATGATCCAGATGGCTGCAGAGATTGCTGATGGTATGGCCTATCTGAATGCCAAAAAATTTGTCCACAGAGATCTTGCAGCTCGTAACTGTATGGTTGCAGAAGACTTCACTGTAAAAATTGGCGGTATGTAGTGTATGGTCAGAAGACAATTCTGTGGGTCATATCTGTTGAAAAGGCAACTCTGTGAAATTCAAGACCAATGCTGTAAATGCACGTGATTTCCACTGGCTCCCTTTGGAAATGCAGCAAAGCGCTGTTTTATTTAAAGGGGATGAATATGTTTAGACTAGAAGCTGTCACTAAAAGTTGCCTCTCTAGAGTCTCTATCATGGCCCTATAATAGTTCAGAAAAAAAATGCAAAGAGGAGGAAAGCTTTCTGGATGCTAATCACAAGGGGACAAATGACTGAAAGGTAGGACATCAGGTATAGCAGTAGCCTAATGTCAGAGGAAAGAACTGCTCATCTAGAGGTGCTGCACAGTGAAAGTAGGAAAAGCTCTGGGGTGGGCAGCAGCCCCCCTGGTGCTGCAGAGAGGTTGTGAAGCGGTTCGGGGAATCTGCCAGTGGAAGGTGCAGGGAGGCATCCTGCACCGAGTGCCCACCTCTGCCAGCAGGGACGGTTTTGATCGTGCGTGTTTAGCAGCACGCTTCCTCTCAGTAACCATCAGTTAACCAAGTGAGCTCAGCGCAGAGACATCTAATACATCCCAATTGCTTTCCTCAGACTTTGGCATGACCAGAGATATCTATGAGACAGATTATTACCGAAAGGGAGGCAAAGGACTGCTGCCGGTGCGGTGGATGGCACCTGAATCACTAAAGGATGGTGTTTTCACTGCTTATTCGGATGTGTGGTAAGTCGCGCTCTGCCTCCCAAGCTGAATTCTAGCAGGAGAGCTCACTAATTTAACACACTTGATTTGTGTGAGTCGCTGACTTCTTCAGAATACAAACAAAACATTGTTTTTAAACTATCTTCCTAAAAATATAGTTGTTCTTTTAAAATATATGTTCTCCAAATTAACAATGTCAATTATAGATCTCCAGGATATTATATTCTTACCAGAAGTCTTGTCTTTTTTCTTAGGTCATTTGGTGTTGTCCTTTGGGAAATAAGCAGTTTAGCAGAGCAGCCATACCAGGGACTGTCCAACGAACAGGTGCTAAAGTTTGTAATGGATGGAGGATACCTGGATCAGCCAGACAACTGCCCTGAGAGGCTGTAAGTAGTGAAGCAGGCGGTAATGAACAAGCTGCACTCCTTTAGCTGCAGTGTGGTCAACAGAGGTGGCCCCATGTGTGGCACCTCTTAGCCCCTTCCCTGCTGGTGGAAGAACAAAGCAGAATGTAGTGAGGCACCTGCCCTAGATAGAAATGCAACCAGCACATCCTCAGAGAGCCAGGAATTAAAGCCAGAGTCCCAAGCCAGCCTATTTCCCTAAAATGGAGAAATGAAACCAGCCTGGACCTTATATCAGGAGTACAGACTCGAGAATAAAGTATAAAGCATAGGAAAAGCTTAAACTACAAATAAGCACTACATCAGTTGCCCCAAACAAGATGCTTTTGCCCTTCTGCACACTGGTGAGTGGTGGTTTACATACGTAACGCGGCAGGGCCTGGCCACGGTCTGCATCCACGTGGCTGCAGAGGCTGGAAAGCAGCTTGCTAATCCAAGGTCGCTGAGGTTTTGCGTAAATCATCTTTCTGTACTACGTAAATAGTTTGGTGTTGCATTGCCTTGAGAATTACAGCGTTTAACTGCTAATTTTCAGAAATCCAATTTATGGCTAATGAGAAGGTAAAGGTAGGGGAACGCTTGGCTGAGCCAACAGCTGTTTATCATGTCTGCGGCTGTTTCATTGCTGTGGCAGACTCATTGCTCCACTTAGAGACCTTAAGGCTGGGCTGCCTGCAAGCTGAGAGGAAAAAGGGGCACTGTGTGGAGACACAGTGAAAAACACCTTACAAAGAGGATTAGAAGCCAAAGCCAGACGTTCTCCTGTGCCGGGGTTAAGGGTTACTGTCCACAGCTGCTCGTGATGTTCCCTGTCTGATGGTTATTGCATCCCCAGAGCCATCAGCGCGGCTGCATACCCAGATGCTCTCTCAGCTGTTTCTGTCAGAATAATTAAAAAATCCTGTTACTAAGTGTTTAACCTGAGCTAGGTCATTCTGACAGAAAGGGTGTAAGGAGCTGCAAGTGAAGCAGGACGCAGAGATGAGGGGAAGGAGCCCTGGCTGGGAAAGGGAACACTGAGAGTAACTAGCTGGTTTCAGTAACCTCTTACCCCAGCCCAGTTCTAGCCAAAACAGCATGTCCAGCTCCACAGTCAAAAAATAAACATGTTTTGTGAGTATCCCTATGATAAAAGCCTGCTCTCCTGGGGACTTTTCTCTGGTGGCCAATTACAAACTCTAGTTTGAAAGTCTGTTTGTACTTGGGACATTTGCAAGTTCTTTCTTCATGGTATCTGATAACATATGACCTCTTGCTGCAGTCTTTCTTGTAGGTGGGATGTTTACAGGACTTCTGTCCTCTGCACAACCTCCTGTTTTCCTTGAAGTTTTTGGAACTTAGTTATCTTTCAGATTGAGGTGAAATTAGTCAATGAATTAAAAAAAAAATTGTGACCTGGATATAAGCATGTGTGCGCATGCATGCCGAGTGCGTGAACTACAGCCCTGTTTCCTTTCGAAGCTGAGTTAAGAACAATTGAAGGAATTGGAAGGAATAGTTGATTTAGACAGAAATAGCAAAAAAGGAGTGTAAGGATCTACAGGCAAAAATGGAGACTGGAGAAGGAACAAACACAACTCCAGTTAGGGACAGGGGGATCGAGGACCAGAGGAATAGCCCCTGTTGTGGGTGGTCTGACACGGACACGAGCGCTGGTCTGCGTCAGCCCTGCCTGTGTGGAATTGTTTCTTCTGTCCCTGACACTTGTTTGTCTTGACGCAGGCACAGCCTGATGCAGATGTGCTGGCAGTACAACCCTAAAATGCGCCCCACCTTCATTGAGATCATCGAGATGCTGAAGGAGGACTTGCACCCCAGCTTCCATGAGGTCTCGTTCTTTTACAGTGAGGAGAACAAACCTCTGGAAACAGAGGAGTACGAGATGGACTTTGAGAACATGGAGAGCATTCCCCTCGATCCCTCCTCATACTCGCAGAGGGACAAAGTTCTGGGTCGGGACAATGGACCCTCCATGGCCCTCAAGGGGAACTATGAAGAGCACATACCTTACACTCACATGAACGGTGGCAAGAAAAACGGGCGGATTCTCTCCATGCCCAGGTCAAGCCCTTCCTAACGCTTCCTGTTTGGCCCAAGGGTTGTGTCTGCTTTTTCCCCTTCACAAATCTCAGGACTCTTCTTATTGCTGCCACAGTGTATGACACACATCTACAAACTCTTCAGATTTTTAATCATCTTATGATTAATACTTTTTTTTTTTTTTTGCCAAGTTGACTGGTTGTCAGTGGACTTATCTGTGAATATAAATGGAAAAGGTTTCCATGGCTGCTGTCCCTTCTGTAACCATGGTTTCAAAACAGGAAGTGACCTTTTAAGTTAAACTAAAGGAGGAGCATCCACGTTTGCCAACGAAAGAAGTGAAATTTGCTGGTATCTGAGCTACAGTATAACGGTGCGGAACAAAACTTCTGCAGGACAAAAGCATTTTCAGTAGAATTCCAGGCTTTCAGGCATACTCGTCACTACAGCTGAAGGATTGAACACCCATCGATGAGACGCGCCATATCCTCAGATTGACCAATAGCTGCTGCTTTCATACTTTTTAAATGGGTTAAATCCCAGGGGTGCGTGCGTGTGTGTGTGCGTGCGCGTGTGTGCAGTATATATATGTGGGGTGTATATGTATATCAAAATATACACTTCTTTTTGTACATAAGTTTTGTATGTTCTCACAGAAGCTTTCCTCTTCTCAGAAGTGTGTACTTATCTTTTCCCCATTTCCCTGGAGTGACTGAATCCTAAACAGATTATTTTTATACTAAGGACTCTTGGGAGTAGGTTTTCTCTCATTAACAAATGAGGAAAATGTGCTGGGAGCCAAAGGAGCAGAAATCTGAGATTTATGGGTACTTTCAAGACCAAACGAAGTAGGAGTCCCCTGACCTGAGATACTGAGTTTTCTGTTCTTACAGCATTGAGTATATATATTGTTTGTTGTAACATATTTAAAATGTCTTTAGTTTAAATTTAAACTTCATATAAATTATTGACTGTTTATGATCCTTTCTGGGAGGGTAGAATTTGGGGGATTGTTTGGTCTTAAAGTGGTCCAAAGATTTCAGAATGAACTAATTTTAGCTGATTACCCTTTTAGGAGCTATGGAGCACATGTTAAGTTTATACTTGACAAGGCTTTATAATACAGTTTCATGATTTATATAATGCAGTCAGCTGGCTCCAGTTGAAGCCCTGAGATAAAGTAGTTGGGACTTGACTTGGCTGTTGGGGGCTGAAGGACACCGGGATGTCCCTGTCCTGAGTCCTGCTGCTTCTTTACCCCAACTCCCTTGCTTTGCCTTCTGCGCGTGTTGTGCCGCAGAAGAAACCGGCAAGGGGAAGAGCAAGGACTCTACCAAAAAGAGACACTAAGCCAATCTAAGGGGGGAGAGCACGAGGCTCTTGGCTCTGTACATGAAGCAGAAGCTGAACGTGACTGTGGTTAGCTACCCGCTGCCTGTCTGCTGCTGCTCGGGCGTCTGGCCTAGTGCTGCCTGCGGGCCTTCGATGCTTTCCTGAGATACCTGCGCTGTGCCCTGCGCCTTTCCCAGGGCACGTGTTAGCCACTGCTTTCAGCTCTTCAGGATGTTAACTTTCTGTCTTTTGGACTGTGCTTTGTTTTGCTGCTGTTTGCATAAAAGACAGAGCTGATCAGCACAAGATGTTAGAAAATAATTGTGAAACTAGATGTGTCTCACAGTGATGAGGGAGTGTGCTGGCAGGGAGAGGTGCTAAAGCAAGAAATGAACACTATTACAGATATTGCAGGCCATTGTAGTACAGGAGGGGATTTTAAAAGGGGAGAGATTGCTCAGTTCTCCACTTCTCCTCTTGGAGAAGTCCAGTGAAAAAGAGCATGCGTACTTATTCTCTCTTCTGGGTGAAAATGAGGTTTTTCTGATTTGGTGAGAGTGGGGACACTACACAAAACTGACGTGTGGCTTTTTATTCCAGCCCAGGCAGGGCCGCTTCTTTCTCCCTGTAACTGAGTGAAACAGGGCTGGAGTTCGTAGGGAAGCACCTCTCAGCTCCCGCTCCACTCGAGCCAAACCGTAGTTAAACCTGTTAGGACAACATCTGCGGAGGGTTATGGACTCTGCACCACCAGGACTTGTCAGCCCTTTGGGCTTGTTAAATCTGGTCTGTTTGAACCGAGGTGAAAAGTACAAAAAGACTGCTCGCAAAGTTAGATGGAAAATAGGCAGTATGAACATGGGGTAAGAACCTTCAATTTCTAAAGGCCTCGTTTACATTTCTTCTGCTTTACAAAGTAGTAACTGTTTAGCAGCTCTATGCTACACTGCAGGAAAGAAGACATATTCTCACACTTTTCTAAGGAAGAGAAGCTTTTCTTACTAGAAATTTTTTATTTATTTTAATATATAAAACACTGTAAAAAAACCAAACAATTTGTTTTCTTAAACACACAGAACATGTAAATTTGTATTGGTAAAAACTTGGCAGGTGGATATGGTGGGATTATTTTCATCCTGTTCTGGTGCAGTCTACCTCAGTGTTTCTTAAGGATATTTTTAATACTGTGCACCTCTAAACTTGTTTAAATATTCTGGTCTGGACCTATTGTGGATCAGGGAAAATCAATATCAGCTGATTCCAATACTAGGGACCATTCACTGAAGGGAATGGGTAAGAACAGCTAGTCAGCATTTATCATTAATCTGAGCAGTAGTGACCAAAGGAACCTGTTTACAGTTTCGCATGCACAATAGCCAATTTGGATCTGATATCCTCTTAGTTCTGTTGTGATTTAAAAAGAAAAAAAAAAAGCAAGCCATTTAAATATTTGGACTTTGCAAATTAATGACCTAAAAGGAATAGACAGCTTCCTTCTGGAGCTGTGTTTGCCAGTGTGGACCAGTGACTGTGACTAGCCCTTGTTCTGGTTGAATTTGGCTCTCTCGGTCACATGCCTTTCTCACTGCACAGGTAATCTGGAGTAATGCCAGTAGGAGGGTGTGACCTTCTGGAGTAAACCTTTCCCACACCTCATTGTTTTGGTAAGATTTTAAATTGCAGCAATCATAACTGTAGGAATAGAAGATCTATTACATAAACAAACATTGGAACCTTGTGTTGGGTCAGGCTTTTAAATTCACTTGATATTGGTTGGCCCTCTGAGTTCACATGATTTGCAACACTCAGATCACCGAACAAGGGAATATGTGTTTTGCTTTGTGGACAGGCGGTCCATTCACGTGGCTCATGTTGTCATCTTCACTCTGCACCAAACTGAGCAGTTGTTTATACCCAGTACAGTGCGTAAAGATTTCTCCGGTCACCTTTCTATATTGTGCCAAGGATAAGGAAAGACGTATGGTACTAGTGGTAAAAATATATTTTTTCCCGACAGCTAGTCCCTTTAAAAATAAAAAAAAACACTAGTGGTTGCCACTCATGGCTGTTAAAGATTACACTTACCTAGCTATAGAATTAGGAAGAGTAAATGACGACCTTCTGTAAAGCCCAGCTCTCACTTCTGGAAAATCCTTTACTTTCAGCCCGCAGTTGACACTTTGGTCTCTATTGTTGGAAGATCTTTACCCTGGGCATGCAGAAGTCCCTCGCTTGGATCTTGCTGATACCTGTTCAGAGATGACAGGGGCTGTGTGTAAGTCGAGATTGCATTTGTTAGATGAAACCTTCTCTATATGAGGTGTTGCTCAGAATTCATTTCCAGGAAGGGGTGTTATGCAACAGGTGGCTGTGCCTTCATCCGGGGAGCTGCCGCTCTTCAGCTGGGCGAGATCCCTATCGGGGTGAGACTGTCACAGCTGCAGCAGAAGCACAAGCACATGCTACTAAGTGATAAGTGGAGCCAAATGGTGGTGCAGGAAACCAGGTGGAGTGGCTGGAGGAGGGCAGCTCTGACCAGCAGGTGGGAAGCTCTTTTTTTTTCTTGAGATTGCATTTGCCTTGGGGCTGGATCCTGCCCTTTGCAGAAGGGCAGCTGAGAAGTTCCCACTTGCATCACAGGGCAAAGCCTCGAATGTGTTTAGGAGGAGTGATCGCCTCCTGTGTGTGGTTCAGGGACAGCGAGGGGCACCACCAAGTAGCCAGAGCTTCACCATCTCTAAAGCTAGTAAAGCAGGAAGCACAAGAAACAGCTTTCTATGCTCTGCTGTGTTTCTATTGAGCAAATATTTGAAGGGTGAGACTGGAGAGGTTTCTGAGAAACGTTTGCACGTTAAATTCAATCGCCACTTCCTGAATGCCTCTTGCAAATCTGGTACTTCTCTTGCAGTACAGTGCAGCATTGCAAAGCTTGTCTGTTAGGTTAAAAACATGGCTTTCTTGGCTGCTTGTAAATACTCTGTGTTGTAAAATAGAAGAGCTAATCAACATAAACTCTGTGCCAGCACAGAGTCAGAACCGTGATAGGAAATAGACCAAGCTGCAACAACGCTATTTTACGTTGACAGTAAAGCAGCTGTGTTGGTATGAAGAGGCTGCTCTTAGGTTGCTAAAGGGTACTCTTAATTTATGGGTAGTATATCTCTCTCCTCCTAAATTTGTATTATAGTAATGGGACACTTTGCTTAATTTTAGTATGTTGCATATAATGTTGGTATCTCTTTGGAAAAATCTCCAAGTTGCTTATTGTGTTATTGACCTAAATATATGATGAAGGCAAACAGGAAAAGACAGGAGCAAGGAGGGTACTGTGTCAGTTATCCTAGAGCCTCCCTGTTTAGGGAGGGAGAGAGGCAATCAAGTTCCCTCTTAATGTCACTGTGATAGGAAGACGGACCCTGAGATGCTCCGGGCCCCTCACTGCTAGCAGTGATTCCTGCTCTCAAGACTGGAACCTTGTTTTACAAGTCAGAAAATAAACCAGTATCTTTGTGCCATAAAACCTTAGTCTAAAGGCTGTGCTAGGTGCTCCCGTGATCCATGTGAGATTGGTTCAGAGACTGTGGAGTAATGGCAGAGTGAACAAGAAACGGCAGAAAACCCTCTGATCCTCTCGCTGTGTCCTAGCCTCCCTCGAAGCTGCCTCACCTGACTTCTCGTGGGAAGACTTGCAGGCCGGGCGGGCTTGGCGTGTCAGGAGCTCGCTCCCCTCCGCAGAGCAGCTGATGCCCCTCGTAGTTTCCTGTGCGTGTTTTCCAGGGAAAGGAGCTGTCGAATGGATTGGAATCAAGAAATAGTAACTTCAGAAATGCATACAATTCAAAATAAGATTAGTTAATGTTTGTATGAACTTAATTAAATTTGGCCTTTTTATTACCTTCTGCTTGGCTCTGTGTTAACTCTGCTTTGGATACTGTATGTGACTGTTGGTGTAAGAGCATTAACATGCTTCAACCTGTTCTGTTTTGGCTTGCCTTGTTACGGACATCACAAGAGTGAAGCCAGTAGTAAAATTGACTTTTGGAGGAATCGGACTATTCAAAAGCAATCATAAAGCTACCATTTTTAGTAAATCTGCTGTCATTAACTGTGCATTTCTTTTTAAAATTAAATTGCTTGTCCTTTTCAAAAGTAAGCACTTATTCTTGCAGTTTCAGCAAATCAACTGCAGCACAATGCAAGCTATAAGGGGACAGGTAGAGAAATGACTTTTTAAATATTGTATAATAAAGTTAGTATCAACTCCTACAGTGTTGGGTTTTGTTTTGTTTTTGCCAACATATTTGAATCAGCAAGAAATAATGTTTTTGGTAGTCATTTTGTTCTGAGTACATTGTCCCAGCTGATGGTACTAAATGGTTCCTTCTGCTCAGTGCAGAAGCTCGCTGCGAGCCCGGTCTGGCCCGGGCAGGGGCCCTGGCCTAATTCTGCTGAAGGAGCCATCAGCGGGGTTTAAATGTGGGCAGATGTGGGCTCGCTTAGGTGGATCCCAGCCAGTATTGAGATCCAATGTCCCCAGTATGGCTCTGACTTTGTGTTACCAAGACTCGAGTTTTTAGTACTATCAATGGAAAACGCAGCTTGAGCTCGGGATGGGATTACCTAAGAAATATGAGTACCTTAGCTGGCTGGTTACCAAAGCTCTTCTGTTAAACCCGAATTTGCCTAGCAGCATCTGGTAACACTTCAGGCATCTTTGTTTCTGAATACTTACCCCATAACCGAGTCCCATGAAAACTGCCTGATGGAGGGGTTTTTTGTTCTTTGTTTGGTTGTTTGTTTGTTTTTTTTTTTTTTTTTTGAAATGCCACTTTTAAATTTGAAAGGTTAGAACCTTATTTAGAAAGAAAAGCTTTACCTTTTTGCTTTAGTTGGACAACGATTATTTTCTTCAAGAATCAAAACAGTGGTCTGTGTTTGAGGAACTCAGTGGATGCAGGTACTGGGCATCGGTTTTACCAAACACAGCCAAGAGCAAATGTTGTTCTGCTTGCACCTTAAATAAACTAAAGACAGTTTCAGTTACATGTTAAGTGATGTTCTGTGAAGTCTTCATTTTTTCTCGTTTTCTGTTTAATCTTGCTGCTCCTGCCTTTCTTTCTGCGTGTAAAAGGTTCCAGAATACAGATGGTATTGCAGATACCTCTTGATTGAATTAAAGGATCAAATGTGCCATGGTTTAAAAAAAAAAAAAAAAAGAAAAAGAAAAAAAAAAGGGAAAAAAATTTTTTTTCAATGTTTTCATATGTAAGAGCCAAGCAGTGACATGTACAGAAAACACCTTTGAATACTAAGAAAAAATCTTGCTGTGTTTCAGAATATTGAACAATTAACTCTTTATATAAAAATTCTGAATAAATTATCCAAGAATAACTGTTCACTCTGTCTGCTGTCTGCGCAGCCCTGAGTGCTGCTTTACCACAGAGAAAGCATCTTGGAATAAGCAATGCTTTCAGTTACAAAATGAATGGTGTTAAGAAAAAAAAAATACTGATCTGCCACTGATAAACAGGCTTCAAACCACAAGTCTAACTCCTCTGCGACCTGGCTTGTGCGGTCTGTCCAGGGCCATGTCCTGATGGTGCCGTTTTCGGTAGCGTGAAGCTGTGGCATAAACCTTGGTGCGGGGATTCCTTCTGCATGAAGTGTCTAGAGCTGCTTTTCTGTAATGCAATTCTTTTATTTCCCTGTGCGCAGACTTGGGTTTTCCTCACTTCGAGCAGGACAAATCTCTACACAGGTGGTTAAAACATTAAAGTTTAAAAAAAAAAAAAAAAAAAAAGGTGTCCAGGGGACCTGCTTCATCCCTGGGTCGGAGCAGCTGTAACGGATTTGCACTGGGAACCATCTCGCCTCATGTTCTGGGTCAGGCAGCACTCGAGAGGTAAAATCATTCGTTCTTCTAACTTTAATCTTGGGGGGTTGTTTTCTTGGAGGGTGGTTTTCGTTTTTTTTGAGAGGTGAGATTTCCTTCCTGATCAGCTGCAGCAAAAAGCCGGGGGACTCACTGTTGCTATTTTCACCTAGGTGTATTTTGCCATTCAGGCGCAATGCCGTGCTTCGCTCCTGTCGAGCAAAATCGCCTGATGTTGCGTTGGTCCTCGGCAGGGCCTGCGGCCACGAGCCCTTCCCCAGCTGCGTCCCGCGCTGGGGCTGGGGCCGACGCCGGCTCTCTCTTCGTGGTGGTTGACGGCAGGGTGTGATTTTTACGGCAGTGCAGCTGGTGGAATTAATGGCTGTAGCTTCGTGTTTCCTTCCCAGGCCCTGCTTTGTGGGATAACTCTGCCCGTGCCCCCACTCGGGCTCTTCACCAGGCCTCTGCTCGCGGAAGGTCTTTCCCCGCCAGCCTGAAGGTGCGAGAGGTGCTCTGTGGTCACTGAGCGGGTCCGGTTCCCCTGCTGTGACCACGAGCTGGGGGCTGTTCAGCGGCTGGGTCCAGCTTTGGGGGCAGCTGCTGCTGCCACCAGCCTCTCCCAGGCCCAAGGTGCAGGAGGAGCCAAGAATATCTTTGAAGCTTGTGCAATAAATTGCTAGCAATGTGACTAATGCAACTTTCCTTTTCTGCAAAAGTGCTCCTTTTCCCGAGGAGCTGGAGATGAACCCTTGCTCTACGCACTGCTTGCCCCATCCCTGCCAGGTCCAGCGAGGACTGCTCCAGCCGGGGCCCGGGTGGCCCGGGAAGGCAGCGGGCAGCACGTTGCTGGTTACTAGAAAACGCGCTGTGCTGATGCCATCTAGTGCCGCCGAGAACAACACGTGCGAGAGGCAGCTGCAGCCCGCGGTGCTCTCCGCGGGCCCCCGGCGCCTGCGGCTCCGGCAGCCACACAAGCAGCTCAGCAGAACTTCGGCGCTTTCTGCGCCCATCTGGATTTCTGTTACCATAAGAGAGCAACGAAAAACAAACATTTTAAAATGTTTTGGAATTGCAGCTGCTGACACAGGCTTGTTCTCTGGGGTTCCTAGAATGCAAAACTTTGCAAAGCCACAGAACTTGAGCTTGCTGTCACAGGAGGTTTGGTGCCTGCTAAGGTCTCGCGTCAGGGATGCCGGGAGAGGCAGCTGAGGCTTGTCCAGCCCTTGGGCTATATTAGCCCTCGTTGCTGAGCTATGCTGCCCGCACAGCTCAGCATCGGCAGTCCCAGAACCTCCTCAGACACGGGGCAGAAGGAGAGGGTCTCAGAAGGTCTCTTCCTTGTCTGAACAGAGGCCAATTCCCCCATCCCTTCCGCTAGGGCAGCCGCCTGTTTAGGCAGCGCCCTGATCTCTGATCCTTATCGAGCTCCTGTGGGCTTCAGAGAAATTAAATCTTGACTCCTCTTCGCTCTTGTGGTTTCCTGGAGCACTGGGTAATTGCTGTTCCAAGCGCTGCCAAAGCCGCCGTCTCTGAGTAATTGGAGTGTGAGCGGATCTTGTTCCGATTAAGGCTCGGCCGGGGCTGCTGTGCTCGGGGCAGGGAGATGAGGTATGCGCACGTATCGGCCCCGGGCCGTCGGGAAGCAGCGAATGCCTGTGCCTGGGAACCGGAGCACAGCGTCGTCCGGGGGCTCTGCCTGCCGGACGACGGGAAGGGCCGGGGGATCACGGCCTCGTCCCTCTTCCCTGCTTGCTGTGGGAGCTGACGTGCCCGCTGGTCGGTCTCCCAGCTGCACGGATGTATTTAGAGGAGAGAGGCGTTTCTGTGCTTCGCTGTTGCATCATGCCGTGTCCTGTGCGAGACAGACCTGAGCTTCGAGGTCTCCGTCGCTGCCTTCCGTGCAGTTCCTCAAGCTGCTCCGCGTCAACCCACGCTGAGCATCGGCAGCTCCCGAAGACCAAGGAAGCGTTCGCGGGCCTCGCTGCCTCTGGCGTGAGGCTAGTGAGGGATGGCGCAACGAGCCCGCGGGCGCAGCCCCGGTGCGGGGAAGGCTCTCACGGTGCACACAGCGCGGTTTTTCTTTGAACGGAACAGGAAGCAGTTTGTGGCAACCGCTGGCCTCGCGTCCATCCCTGGTTCAGTGGCTCTCCGGGCTCCCGCGCGGGCGTTTCGGGCTGCGCGGCCCCGAGGCGGCCCTGTTTGACCCCCCTGGAGCCGCGACCCCCGCGAGGGAGGGAGGAAGCGTAGGGGAACCCCGATCCCTCCGTCGAAGGAGCTGCAGGATGGGAGAGGCGGGTTTGTTTGTGCCTTCAGAAAGGGGAAGTGGTGAGACGGCTGAGCTGGAGGTCCCCACCAGCAAACCGCCCGCACGGCTGCTGCTTCCCCGATGAGTCTCTGCTCCTCGCTTCGTTCCAGCATCTGGAGAAGGAGCGGGACCGTCGGGTGCAAGTGCGCTTGGAAGACTTGCTGGGGAGATGCTGCCAGCCTTTGGGGTAAGTCACTCTCAATGTGAGCTCCGTCCCTGGGGTTGTTGCTCATCTTCCTCAAGGCCTCATGAGGAAGCAGCTAGCCTCGAAACGAAAAGGCAAGCGTTGGGCTTTGCTCAGCCTCCCCCCTCCACGAGCACGCTTGAAGGCAAAACTTGGGCCATGGAGCCCTGGCCTACGAGGAGCCCTGCTGCAAGGGAAGGGGGGGAGAGGAGGCTGGAGTTTAACCGTGGCTCCCTTTGGGGCAGGACTGAGGCGTCTGAGCACCTCAGGGGAGCTGGTCCTGGCTCCTGCTGTTTGCTGTGCCACAGCTGAAGGCACGCGAAGATGCCTCCAGCCAAAGGAAGGGTCCTTGGACCACCCGTGGCTGGGAGCCACGGTGCTCGGCCTGGCATGAGACGGGGCCCGGCTGAGCCCTGCAGCTGAGTCCCCCCGATCCCCCTCCAAAGCATCTGCTCCCGGGCTGGGTGCCGGCTGCCGGGGGGAGATCCGCGCGGAGGGGATGTGGCGAGGGCTGCGCTGGGCAGGCAGCAGCCTGGGGTTTGGGGCTGGGTCTGCGCGTGACAGCAGCCCAGGCGGGCTCTGCCGTGGCGATGCCTGGGGCCATTCCCAAGCTGCTGTGCTTTGCTCAGCGGGGCCACGGGCACAACAAAGCTCAACAGAGGCTCAGTCTCGCCTGGGAGCCCACAAGCGAACGGGGTAAAGCTCAGCTTCTTCAGCCTCATCAAGGGGCTGAGGGCTACGTTTGAAGCCGGTCTGGGCTGAGGGGCTGGTGCCAGCTGGAAGCAACAGGCTCGGAGAGCTCAGGCTGGGGAATGTGGTCTTGGGGCAGTTTGGAGACAGCCTCCATGCACCTGGCAGCACGGAGGAGCTGAGAAGCACTTGGAGAAAGGTCCTTGCCAGGGGACGAGGACTTGCTAAGAGCCGCAAGATGCTGCTGGTGTTGCAGAGGGAAGGGGTCTCTCGCCTTCCCTTGCTATGCCTTGGCACACGAAAACGATGCCCATCAGCAGTCTTTACTCTCACCCTGTGTGTCCCAGGCGAAGGGGGCCAGCGCCCTGGCAGTACCGACTTAAAAGTGAGTTTGGCAGGCTGACATCTGATAACCGCGAATGGAGCAAGGAGGTTTTGGCAGAGAGGGGAAGGTTACGGTGTGTTAACAGCTTGCTTTCTGTTTCCATCTGCAAGCCTGGATCAGCGATCAGGGGCTGCTCAGTGCTCTGGGGCCGCTAAACCCCGGGCCCTGCTGTAGGAAGTCACTGACCCGTCACACAGGTGGGAACGCTGGAGACCAGGAATTTCTCTCTGGCTACAGCTTCCATCAGCTGATACTTCTGACAAAACACTTGGCTTCTCCACTCCCCCCTTGGCAGCCCCTGGGCTGCAGCCTGCAGCGCTGCCTTAGACCGCGCTGAGCTCTGCCGTGCTCCGTGCTGTTGTCTCCCGCTCGGGGTTACACCTTGCGCGGGGCTTGGAGGGCTCCCAAATGTCAGACTCGCTGCTGAACCACTCCTGGCCGTCCTTCTCGAAGCGCTGGAAGAAGAGATGGTCCTTTAAGCGAGGTAATGGCCCGTGCGCGGGGAGAGACCGTGTTTCGGGAGCCGGGCTGCTGCACGCCGCCGGGAGCCCGTCCCCAGCGAGCAGGTTGCAGAGAGCGCTGGCTTCCCCAGGCAGGGCCGTGCGCAGGGTACGTGCTGCTCCCCTCCGCAGGGGACACTGCCTAGGTGTTGGTTAACGCTATTACTTCCTTTCAATCTGTTTTCGAAGCTTGTAAGTGCTTTTAGGAGCTGGGTAATGGGTTAAATATCAGCCTTCTGGTTTTGCGATGTGATAGATGTGATTTGTTGTTGCCGGTGATTTGGAGGTCCCAGTCTTTGCAGGCAGCTGCCTCTGCGCGGCTGCCTGGAGAGGACTGAGCGCTGGGTCGTGTGCCGGGAGCCTGGTGTTCGGGCAGAGGCTGGGGAAAGGCTCCCCGGCCCTTCAGCGAGGGGAAGCAGAGCCCTGCGTTCGGAGCACGGGCTGAGCCGCGGCGGTTTGTGCGGCACCAGCTTCGCATCGCGGTGTTGGGGCGCAGGGACGGGGAACACCGGCAGGGATGTGAACCAGCCTCGCTCCTGCATGCAGTGCCTTGACTTGGACGGAGCAACGGCAGCGCCCCGGGAAGCAGGACACCTGCAGTCCCCGGGGACCCGGCCTCTGCTGCCCTTCCTGCAAACACCGGCTTCAGGCTGGTGCCTTTGGCATTAGAGCTCTTGCTACGCGCC
Source organism: Dromaius novaehollandiae (assembly GCF_036370855.1). Lineage (NCBI taxonomy): Eukaryota > Metazoa > Chordata > Aves > Casuariiformes > Dromaiidae > Dromaius > Dromaius novaehollandiae. The sequence continues at coordinate 2,382,531 of NC_088122.1, read as the reverse complement.
AGCTCTTTCCTCCCTCGTTGCTCCCCCCGCTTCTCCTGTCTCCTCCGTGGACACGCAGGAGGGTGAGATCCAAACCCAGTGGCCACCAGAAGGTAGAGTCAGAGGAGGGAGCCGGATGGTGCCGGGCTCTGGTCCATGGGGAGCACCTGGAGCCCTGCCTGGGACCCCCCAGCCCCACCGGCCCTGCCAGCGCGGTGCCTGCAGGTTATGGCCTCATGGGAAGGCTCAGCTGGACAAATTCCCATATTAAACAAACCACCCTTACAGCGACCAAAGCACTAACCGCTTTGGGGAGCGTGTCCCGGTGGGGCCCTCTCCCCCCAGCGTCAGCGGTTTGGCCCCCTGGGACTTGCACTGAGGGCACAAAACATTGGGGTCTCGCTCAGCTCCTCTTCTGCCCCTGCCTGCGCCGTGGCACCCGACCGTCCCTCGGTACCCGGAGGAGCCACCGACGGGAGCTGCATCGGGAGACTCGGAGAACATGAGAGCGGCTGCAAATCTCTGTCAGCAAACTGCTGAGACCCGTCAGCTGAGGAGCAGCTGGATTGTGCTAGATCCCTTTTCCCCCGGCCCTGCAAGCCCTAAAACCAGGCCCCAAGCGCAGCGATAAGGCAGCAGCTCGCTGTACAGTGTGTTACAGTGTTGGACAGCTTATCTCCTCCCCGCCTCCAGCCCCGGCCGCCTGAGCCAACCCCGCTGCTGCCAGCGGCTGCTGACCCGGGGCCCGGAGCGTGCCAAGGCCTGCGCTTGCTCTGATTCTAGCACAGTGAGTTGAGTGCTTGCTTTACAGAGGTTTTATCCTATAAGGCTGGTCATCCTGGAAGGCAGGACATAAAGGGCAGCTGGTGTGGGGCCAGCAGCGGAGCAGCCGGGCAGGGGGCTGATTTTTGTTTCTTGTCCATGATGCTCTTGGTGGTTTCCCAGCAGTCGCTGCCCCCAGTTGCTGGGAAATGCCCAGATGCTCTGGTCTTTCCTTCCTCCTGGGATTATTTCACTTAGCAGAGCTGTGTGGTGTGGCCTTTCCGCGGGGGAAACGCAGGGAGCGTGCGATGCTTAGGGGATGGGACCTGCAGGGCAGGCGGGCGAGCGAGGGCCGGGAGCTGCTCCCAGGGCTGCAGCGAGCCGGCGGCCGGCCGAGCTGCTCTAGCACCAGCCGCTCGGCCGCTCTCCCCCGCTGCAACCGCTCGCTGGCGATGGGCTCATCCGAGTGAAGCCGGCACGGACAGTTAGCTGCAGCGGGGCGGGAGGTCCGGACTGCAGGTCTGAAATGGATTAAAATCTTTGTTGGGCTCCCAGTGTCCTTGCACCAGGTTATGGCAGAGCAGAGGGTTTTTTCCTTGAAAAGAAGCAGATGAGCTGGCTGGGCCCGCCGTCCCCACGGCATCAAAACCCCTGAGACTCTTCCCAGCTGTCACATGCGGTGCAGGCTGGTCACTACTTCCTTCCTCCCCGCGCAGAGGCCCAGCTTCGTCACGTTTTGCCTGCCGGGAAGCGGCCTGGCGAAGCCCCGGAGAGCCCCGCTCGTGAGCCGCAGGGACCTGCCGGCACCGGCCAGCAGCGCTTCCTCCCCGGCTCTGCCTTGGGAATTCCTCTGCTGAGGCTGCTCCCTGCAGCAATAACCTTTTATGGTTCCCGGACAGGCGAATTAAGCAACTGCAGTACCTAATCTGCTTAATGTTCCCCTAAAGCAAACAGTGTGTGCTCTTGAAAGTGTCACTTTGTCATTTTGTCTCCAGCCTCAGCTGAGGAAGGGTGAACGCTGTTGTCCGGCTGTGCTGGAGGGCAAAGGTGCCCCGTCCCTTACCGCTGTGCAGCAGCGAGACGGGCTTCAGTTCCAGGAGGTTCAAGAGGTCCCTGCTGGCCCTTCTTGCTGGGGTTTCAGTGACCACCTTGACCGTGGGTGCAGGACGTTCATGGCCCTCCAAACCTGCCTCCCTCCTGGCTGTGCTCCACGCTGACCCTTCCTTGCTCGTCCTGCTAGAACCTGAAGCTGAAAGTGTTTCCCCCAAAAAACCCCCTCCAGCACCCCCTCGCCCTCGTGTCCGTGCAGCATGGCTCTATACACGGTGCTAGCACAGGAATCAGATGCGGGGAGCTCTGAATTGTCATGGCTGGTGTTCACACATTGCCTAAAATGGTCTCCCCATCGCCGTAACCCTGCGTGCTCCGGTGCCGCTGCCCGGTGGCCGGCACTGCGGCGTTTGCTGGCGGGTGGCTGCGAGCCTGATTTATCGAGTGTTGAACAGGAGCGTCTGAAGTGCCCGGCGAGGATAGAAGTCGTTCTGTGGGTCTTTTGCCGGCAGTATATGCTGTGTCCGAATCCTTAGCCCTGCGTGGCACAGGCAGAGCACAGGGAATATTTTCCAGGCCTCCGAGGAGCCGCTGCTGACTCTGCTCCAGGGATGCACTGCAGAGCTGCAGGCTGGAGCCTTGGGCAGGCACGGCGAAGCCTTGGCAGGCCGGCCGCGACCCTGCTCGAGAGGAAAATACCTCTTTGTTTTAGCTAAACCCGTGGGCAGGCTCTGGCCTCTGTCAGGATGCAGCGCTTGTCAGCTCCTGCAGCGCCAGCCCTGCTGCCGCTCGGGGCTCTGCTCCTCTCCGCGAGGCGCGTTCCCTGCTGCAAGGCGCGACGAGGGCAGGGAAGCTCCTTGTACTTCTTTCCTTGGAGATAACTTGTGTGAGGGGACGCAAAATTTGCCTTCATCCCCCCCGGGACCTTCCCAGTCACCTGGTTGCTCCCCTGAGGTCAGTTCTCCCTTGGCTTTGCTCCAGCCTATTTGGGGGGTTTAGTGGTTTTTATTCTCTGCTGACATCTCTGGTTGCCCATTTTTTTCCGAGCTTTCCAAACCCTGCACTCGTTAAAATGCTTATTCATTTCAAAATACTGATTTTTTTGGTTACAGGCTGAATAGAGCCATTCCAGGCACAGCTGGGGAAAACAAAAAGTGATGTGAAATGGTTTGCTAAGCCCCTACCAGTTTTATAGATGAAGCGTTATAGATGTGGATCAAGGATGGTTCGTACATCCTGTGCAGGAATTTGCCAATTAAAAATTTCCTGTGAAGCAAACTCTGCCACCTTCCTAGCTAGGCTGTTTCAAATTTTCACTGCTCTTATAGTTAGAAAACCCTTAATTAAAGTAGCATCTTTATAGAGTGTTTTCTTTAGTGTGTTATTTACAGCCCCTTACACTAAATTACAGCACACATTTAAACACCCCAAACACTCCTTAAAACAGAAACTCTGGCAACTGCAGTGTGCAGCGGGATCCAAGGAACAAACCTCCAAACTCTCCCGCACGTCTGCTGCCTTTTTCTCGTTGGCACCATGCTATTCCTGGCTTTCTGGCTGCACTGTGTAGCATTAAAACCCACAGCAGGATCTACTGCTTCCAAGAGTGTGTTTTTAGCTATGTTTTACTCACGTTAATGTTTTTATCCTTGACTTTCATGGAGCACGATGGGTTTCTAGCAGTTTCTTGCAACTTTTTGCCATTGGGTAGATGTGGCCTCTTACAGGCTCTTGCTATTGTTCTCTGCATCCTCAGCCATCCACCGTGGTGCTTCAGCCAGCAGCCTGGCTTTTCTCCATTCGCCTCAGCTGTATGTATCTCGAAGGAATAAAAGGCCTCTGTGAGTCATGCGCTGGTTTAGAGATCGTGGCTAACATTTACAGTGTGTCTCGTTACATAGGAATGTGCTTTAGTCAGCTGGACGATATATTGTACCATGAAGTATGGCCAGACCTTGTTTTTGTTTCTCAATGAGTTACCCGATGGTGTACACACGCTCAGGCTCACACTCGCTCAACACGCCCGTGCGGGGAAAATCCACGCGTATCACAGCGACCTGGTACCAGGAGCACTTTGTGCCTCCACTGCTGCTCCGAACGGTCAGCGTTGCCTGGAGTCATTAACGTGTTTCCGATCTTGTCTCCCAGTGGCATCCTTTGTTCTTTAAAGATGAGAATAAAATCAATGACAATATTTCTTTTTCACAGGTTCCTGCTGCTTTAAAGGTCCATAATCTAAATGGCAGCAGTCATAATGTGCTTAACTCGTCTGTCTTACTACAGAAACAGCCTCGGCAGCACAGGAAGTGCTACAGGTGTCTGGCTGGGGCAGCGCAAGCCTGGTCTCTGTCCCTGCACACACTGTGGCTCGAGGGATGAGGTCTCTGCTGTTAGGGGACCCCTGCGGCATGTTCCCAGAGGATCAAGGCCGCCCAGGTGCCGATACAGCCTGCACCGGCTGTCTGCGAGGGAGCAGAGGGCCACGTGGAGCGTTTCAGTGCTGCCAGACGTCAGCTCTCCGCGTGCGGCTGACTGTGCACACCTCCAGGCTGCCTGGTCCCACGCCGCGACCTCCTCTCTCTTGCAGGGTCCGAGGGCAAGCCATGCTTACGGGAATGCACTGACCACAGCGCTGCTGCCTCCGAGTATCACACCCAAAAAACCTTCCTCCCATCCCTGATTGCTGAGAATGACTCCTTCTTCACCAGCATGGCTGAAGAAAAGGCAAGTGTCCTGGTTTGTTCTGCTACCGCAGCGCGAGGCGGGAGCCAGGGTCCACAAACTGGGTGGTCAGCACCGTATCCTGAGGGGTCCGCGGGTGCAATAAGGACGGGGAAAAGAGGTACCAACACAGACTATCATGGGCTGGAACGAATAAAAGGTTGTATTGTTCCTGCCACTAGGAAAAATCACAGCTCCGTGCTTCACGTTGACATTAGTGGGAATAAGGCACAGAGACCTCAGGGGCAACATCAGCAGTCCCCTGCAGCAAGCTGAGCAGGTGGGCTGGGACAGTCTGGCCCTGAGGTGCAGCAGGGTGTTACAAAGCCTGGTGTGAGAAACCAAGCTGCCGGCTGGGCCTGGCTAGGTGCAGGTGGGCCGTTTGCCAGGAGACAGGAAAGAAAAGCAGGTATGGCTCTGCAGGGAAATGCTCCTTTGCAGGATATATGCAGCACCTTCAGAAGGGGGTATGTGATTTGCGTGCTCATGCCATGCTAAGCTGTGGCTCCCCTTGCAGGAGGACTCATCTTCCGTAGAGCTGGACGTCCCAACAGCAGATTTGCACAGCAGCGTGGAGGATCTCCTCTCAGACTCTGCTCTCCATGGCACAGAGTATTTCAGAGATCTGGGGTTTCTGAGCCTGCCAACTACCAGCACAGCACCAGAGACTGCATCACCGTCAGAACAAGCGCCCCAAGCTGTATCTGCCTTTCGCTTATTGGAAGAGAGACCGAGGGGGTTGAGCAAAATGTCTGTGGATGTTGCTTTTTCCAATCCTGTCTCCTGCTCGGTGCGTTATGGGGAGGCCGACTGCCACTTCCTGAACAGAGACTGCGTTTCCTCCCGCGCAGCAGTGCCACAAGAGGCAACTGGCACCTCTGAGTGTCCTGCAGAGCCAGGCAAAGCACTGGAGCTGCAGGAGGCCGAGGAGACCTTCCCCACGCTGGTGAGGTCCATGTCTACCTCACGGAGACACAGCTGGGAGAGCCCCGTATCACCCCTGGACTGCACGCGCAGGTAAAGCAGGCCTGGGAGCAGTATCTGATACATACAGTACAACGATGCTGTGCAAGGCTGGAGCGATCACCCTGCCCCGGGCTCTGGCTGCTGCTGGGTGGTCTCCCTCCCCGGTCAGCATCTGCCAATGCAGCTGGAAGCCTACTGCTCGTGTTGGGTGGGATGTGGAGGAACAGACACTAGGGCAGCAAGAGGCTTTTACGTCTTCTTGGCGATAGGAAGACCCTCTTTTCCTGCTCTTGGGGCCAGGAAGAGGATCTCTCATCTGGGGAGAGCACATCTCTGCCTAGAGGGAACCCTTGAACAGCATCAGCTGCCCTGATGCCCTCTATCCCCTGGCTCAGAGGCAATTTTGCCCACTCTAGGGGGATGAAGACAGCTCTGTCAAAGCAGCTTTTCCAGAATGTCGGTGAGCTGGCTCAGTGGAGTCTGCGCTTGCAGTCGCAGCACCGTCCTCCTTCCCCTTGCTCTCCATGAGGCTGCAGAGGAGAGTGTATTTTCTGCTGTGATGCTGAGCTCGGGCTGGCACTGGTTTCCAGGCCTGCCATTACGGTTGTGCCATGCTCCTGTCACGCAAAGGCCTCGGGGTCCAGGTTTTTGCATGTGTGCTTTCCCTCCTGACAAACGTATCGATCTTGCTGCTGGCTGGGAGTTAGGTGCAAGCCAGCAATGACTATTTTTATCTCTCCTCCTTATAAGGTGCCCTAAAATTATCTCAGCCTGAAATCTTGACGACTCTTTATCAAGCTCGGGCTTTGGTTCTCAGACCTATTGTTGTTCCCTGTGCTGCGGATCAGTCACAATTTGTGCTGTGCAACAGGCACACGAGCATCGACTGCACGGAGCGGCCATCAGTCCCCTTGCTGGGTGATTAAGCATGTGTGAGTGTGGGGCCAGGGAAGGGGAATATGCCCCACTGTCCCCTAAGCAAATGCTTCCTGAAGCCTGTCTCTGGCAGCAGGAATGAAGTGACAGTGATCTGCAGGCAGAATCCACTGGGAAGAGTAAGATTTTCCACTGAGCCCTATCCATCATTTTGCTCCTATGCTGCTGGCACTGCGACAGCACTTGGTGCTCAGGAACCACGGCGCACTGGGAGGGCTGTTCTGCCCCTCGTTTCCCAGAAAAGGATTTCTTCTTCCTTCCTCCAAGCTAGGCCATGGTGGGGGCAGGATTTATGACATGATGCCGCTGTGGTGATTTGATAAATAACATCATCTGCCATTTCTAAATGCCCAGAGGAACTTTCCTGGCATTGCAGCTACCAGGGCAGCAGCACTCCCGCAGGCGAGGCAGGCTGCTGTCGGGATGGCTGCACAGGCTCAGGGGTTGCTAAGGGAGCAGCAGGAGCTGTCAGGCGCTAAACATCCCGGGGTGGACCTGCCAAGGGCAGCCAGGGCGGCTGCTTCTAGCAGGCCCAGGACTTTGTGTCTGGGCTGATGCTTCTTGACATTTCCCTTTCCGTGCGCCTGCTGCGGTGTCCCTGCCTTGTCTTAACTGCACGAGCTCCTCAGGACTGTCTGTCCAAGCCAGGGCGCTGCATGGTGCAATAGGACTGGCTTGCTGAGCTGGCTTGTGCCTCTTTCCTGAATTAGGTTCAGCCTGGACGCCACAGAGATGGGCAGTGACCCAGAGCAGGAGGACGTGGCGAAGGGGAGTCTGTCCTGCCCGCAGCCTCTCGTGTCCCTTCAGCTGCCCAGAGGGGAGCTGGAAGCCTGCAGCGGCAGCGGGGGCGGCACGGTGATCAAAGTGGAGATAGAGCCGCTGCGCCCGAACCTTGCGGTGGGCCCCAGCTTCGAGGAGGCGGTGAGTGCGCAAGGGCTGTGCGTATGGGCGGCAGGGCAAGCTCGGGGTGCGGAAAGCAACTCACGCAGGTGTCAGCTGCAGGCTGGATTCCTCGGATGCCAGTGCTGAGCCAGGTACGCCAGGGTGTCGGCAGGAATCCCAGCAAGGACGAGCTTTCTCTGCTCCGGGACAAACTCTCCCCTCTTGCAGCATAAAGGCCCTGAGAGCTGGCTGATGCACAGCCCTCTTTTCCCTTGCATTTAGTTGGAATTTGCCTTGTGGCAACTTGCGTATGTCGCCTTTTTTTCCTGTCACTGTGCACCCCTGAGAAGAGTCTGGCTTCGTCTTCTCTGTTATCCTCCATCAGGTAGTTGAAGGCAGCAGTTTGACCCCCCAGTTTCACCCTTTGCTTTTCCAGGGAACTTCTTTGGATTCAATTCATGTTAAAAGGAGAATTGCATAGCAGCGCAACGTGTCCTATAGGCACAAGTAAGAAGTGGGAAATACCTAAGGAGGTGTCAGCCACAAGATAGCAAACGTCACAGCAGCATACACCTGCTCCAGCCTGCCCCGGAGCCCACACCTGAAGCCCAACAACCAGACGGGTCTTGCAGGCTCCTGTCATCACAACCCTGACAAAACAGGAGAGGGAAGGGGTGAGGAGTCAGCCTGTTCCTGGTGGTTTTCCTCTGTATTTGTTTTTTGAGGGTTTTTTTGTGGCAGCTGCCTCACTGGTTCCCCACTGAGACTTTGAGGCAGAGCTAGTGACAGGATCCGTCTCTTGGGCCTTGGATTAATCCTGTGCCCTGCTACCACTGTGGTTGATGCCACAGCTATCAGCCGTGCAGCGAGGGAATGATCTGCCCGGGGTCTCCCAGGACAGGGCACCCAGGCTAGGAGGCTGTGGGAAGCCAGGAACAGTCGCCGGCAGTTGGCTGGACATGGGAGCCCTGTTTGCTGCCTTGCACTTCGCCAGCCACGCTGTGCCACCGATGGAGGTTCCCTTGGTGCACAAAGGACCAGAGATGTCTATGACCTTTTACTTCTCCAGGAATGTGGCAGCAATGGGAAGAGACTGAGGTCAAGGTCTGTCCCATCAGCCTGCGACAAGGTTGCCTCCCCTCAGATACCTTGCAGTTTCAACACTCCTCTTCCAGCCATGGAAGGTTGGTATATACTAAATCTATGGCATAAAATGAATTCAAGCTTTTTGTGATTAAGAAGATACAAAACCGAAGATGTAGCCTCTGAAAGCCTAGATGTTCTCTGCCCCTCTCTTCTACATGGTCCCAGGAGCTTCTGAAACAAAGTCAAGCTGACTTTGACTTTGTTCCAGGCTGAGTGTGTAGTCTAAGTGCAGACGTGCCTGTCTCCAGTGACACATTGCCATATAACCTGTCTGTGGCTGGTGCATTGGTCATTCCCTACTTACATAAGGCAAAGATGGTATCCTAGGAACAAAACGCATCATCTTAGCTGACTGGGTTTAAATGCCCTCTTTAGGAGGGCTTATGAGTCTGAGAAAAGAGAAATCCCTGCTCAGAAGATTTTTTCCTTAGCTCCAGCTCTTATTGCAACCTCTGCTGCAAAACATGGTGACAGGACTCAGCTCATATGAGAGCCCAACTCCAAGATGGCCTATCAGCACCACAGCCACCACAGCTGATGCAAACTCAATTTTGGCCATCTCTGTACTGCTGGAATCTATTGACCTCTCCCACCTGTGAGGACTGCCCTGGGGCAAAACGTAGGGAGCTGTTTAGAGCACAGCCTGGGAAGTGAGCGGAGGGGCAGCCAAGTGCGGAAGCTGGCTGTCATGGGGAGGGTCTCTGTGGTGGTATTACCTCCTACCCTCTGGTTGCAAGCAGGATGCTCAGAAGTTAAACAGAGTGGAAAAGAGAGGGATAACACAGAAAAGTGATGCAGCCTTTCCCTCGCTCAGCACTTCTCTCTCACCATCAAAGGCAGAGTTTGAACCTAGCAGGATTAACGGGGTCTAATTGCATAGCTAGAAGCCTGGTGCTCTGCAAAGGCAAACCAGAATCCCTGCTGAGAGTGTTTTATGTTCCAGGTGTTGAACCCCCTGCTCTGGAGATGCTGGAGAAGGACCACGTGTCCCCAGACCACGTGTAGGTATTGTCAGTCCTGGAATGGCCATACTGGGATGGCTGGGATTCCTGAGTGCGTCTGAGCTACTGGAGATCCAGTATCAAACCATAAGGGAGATCCCACTCCATGCTGGGGCTGAATAGTTGATCATAAAATGGCATCTGATGCTTCATGGGGTGCAGAATGTGTTTGCAAGGATGTTTTCTAATCTCTCATTTTTCTTTTGCCTCATCCTTGGTAGACTAATTGTCCAGCAGGTACTTCAGGAGCTGAAACAATATCATGGGTAAGTATCTCTGGGAGAGGGAACTGGTACTGAGGAACGGCATGGGAACAGAGCTTGCCCCCCTTGCAAGAAGTTGTTTTGGAGAGCGCACAGAATTACTGATGCTTCCTCTCTGAGCCCATGACTTTGTGCTCTAACATCCCTTCACCGGGGGGTGGGGGTCATGGACCTGCCTGGGACCCATCTGGCAAATGACACTTAGTCCTCTGGGGACACATCTGTAGGGCACCAGAATTGCTGTATTCTTCCAGTGTTTCTGAAACTAGGGTGAGATTGCAAGGGGAAGTTGCACTTTACTTGCCTGTTCTTTAACTCTAAACACATGTGACTGCTCATTCTCCAAAGATGGGCCTTTCAGCTGACCCACAAGTTCTGCTCTTGTGTTTTGTGCTGTGTCTGATGTCTTCTCCCTGCACAGGGCCAAGCAGAGAGCATGTGTGCAAGAAAGTAGTGATGCTTCCCAGCAGAACCTCACGTGGTTTGAGTTCCTGTCTAATGAGTAAGTGAGTGCTGAGCCAGGCAGTAACCCAGATGCTTTGTGTCCCCTGAGCAGATTCTGATCTCTAGTCCCCCTCCATCTAAGCTCTACTGCCCTGCTAATACTGTGTGCAGCACACTGGTATCAGCCAGGACTGGGGCCCCTGTTGTGTATGGCATTGATCAAAAACATAGAGACAGCCAGAACTTGCACAGACAGTTTGAAAGCTCAGCTCCTTATTTGCAAATCTCCCCATGAAAGACATGACTGGTGCTGAACTTGATCCTGTGGGGGATGGAAAAGTCAGAGATGGCATCCTAAAGTAACGCATCAGGCGAACTCCATGAGCGATCTCTCAGAGAACTGTGCTTGCCTAGTTAACTTCCCTATAGCTAAAATTTCTGGGGGCTTGTTTCAGAAATGAGGACAGTGGAAAGACTGATAAAGCAGAGAGAGGCACAAAGGTGATGCGACGTCTGAGTTCCCTGCGGAGCCGAGTCACTGGGTCCTGGCAGAAGGATAAGGTAAGGGAGAGATGTCTAATCTGCAGAGAGGTTGCTGAATTCTCCAAGTAGAAAACATGATCTCACCCAGGAAGCCAGTTGGATTGCTTTTGGATGGATGTGGCCTCTATGCTCGCCAGCAGATGTATTGTGACCCCTAGTATTATGCACTGGACAAACCGATATCTGATTTTCAGCCCGCCTTGCTCATGGGCATGTTCTGGCTGCCCAGCAAGGGCTGTCCCAGAGTGCTTTGGTTGGGTGACTGCCTAGGTCACCCGCTGTGGCACGGAGGAGAGCCAGCAGAGGTGCAGACTCGTGCTGCAGTGCCATGTCCTGCCCTTCATCACACGTGGCCCTAGCCTAAAGGGGCTATCCCAATCCTTTAGGAAGGCATCTGGGAAAGTCACCTGAATCCCAAAGGCGCAGGCACTAAGGGGCCCATTGTACTTTCTGGGGGCCACCTCTCTGCATGCTCGTTTTTACTGAGGGGGAAAGGAGTGTGTGGGGAATGCAAGGCCTGTAATGGAGCTGTGTTTTCTCTCCTCCAGGGTAAGAACAAAGAGCAGCCCAAAGAGAAAGAGAAGGAGAAAGAGCCAAAGGAGCCAAAAGAGAGGTGGAAAGAGATCAATGGGCACCAGCTTGTGCCAGGAGTTTTCTCCAGTTGCACCAGCTGCTCACTGTGTGCCAAACCTCTTGTGAATAAAAGTGGTCTGCAGTGCCTGAGTGAGTACGGCTGTCGCTGTCTGGCTCTGACCCAGCCTGTCGGTAACCTGCTCCCCCAACCTCCTGTCTGGGCCAGGCTGGCCATACCCCTGCCTCAATCAGCCTCATAGATTGCTTCACTTTTCTGCCTGGCTTGACTGTACCCTGCCACCCTGCTTGGCCTGGCTCGGTTGTTCTCAGATAGGCTAAATGATCTCTAAGTCCTGCCTAGCATTAGTTCGTTCTCGTTCTCTTTGGCCGCCTGACCATTTCCTGCCCTGTTCCCAAAAGGAGGGTTCTGGGTCAACTCTTCCTTTTCACAAAGCTCTGCTTTGCCCAAGCACCTATCTCTGCTGCCTGAGTGAAGCTGAATCTTTTAGACTTTTTTCCCCAGACACAGTGATTTGTCAGTTCTGCACCTGCTCTGTGAATGGGCACAGAGATTCCTAGAGCACCCAAAGCTTTATCAGCTAATCCAAAAGTCAAGTGGTGCCTTCCAGGGCCTGCAAGGATGAGATTGTTGCTTTGCAGATCTCAGTAGTGCACAGGAATGGCGGCTGCTCCTTTGCTGGTGTGTGGGGGACTCTGTTCTCCCGCTGCATTCACCTGGCGTGCAGGCTACACGCGGGCTTCGCTGCATGGCCTTGGCTGGCAGGCAAACCCTGCCTCTGCTCTTCGGGGCAGGCACTCAGGGCACTGAAGAACATTTTCTTTCCAGAGGGATTGTCTGTGTGCAGAATAAATCTTTTGGAAATGAGAGACTTGCTCTCTTTCTCTACCCTGTATCCTCAAGCAATGCTCACTCTCACGTAGGAGACTCTCAGAGGCTCTTAAGGTCAGTAAAACCTTCCTGGGGCAGAAAAGACATGCATTCCTGGCTGCCCTTGGACATGCATTGTGAGCAGCATGTTTTCCTTTCAGGGCAGCTGGAGGGAAATTTAAAAGGACCACGGGCCTAGATACTAGTGAACATTTTGCAGATGCTGCAGCAAAGGACTGCAGGGAGCTGCGTGAGAGCAAGTGCTCTGTGGATGTTTAGAGACAACTGTGAGAGGAGGCGGAGTTATGCCAAGGCCTCACTCTTGCTTTCCAAGGAACCTTGTAGCAGAGGCTCTGCTTGCAGCACAGCATGCCGCTTTACAAAGAGTATCTGAATCCGAGGGGATGCAGGTGGGCTTTGACCCCAGTGCGCCAAGGGCTTGGAGCCAGGCTCTGTATGGTCCTGGGAGCTCTGAGGCCATTTGCCCAGGGTGGCACAAGTGATGCTTCCCTGAACGGCTGCTTTAGAGATCTGTGATCTGGAGCGCAAGGGGTGGAAGCCAGAGGTCTAAGGTGTGTCTAAATGGGATTATGGCTCAGCATATCATTGTCCATCATAAATGTGTGGGGAATGGGCGTAAACGGGAGTAATCTTTACCTTGGTTCTTAGCCCTGCTGTGAGGAATCTGTGTTTCTGAGTCTTACTAACATTCAGGAGAAAAACTCCAAGGTGACTGAAGACCTGGCTGTCTTTGGGATTCTGTGACATCTCCTTTGGCTTTCTGGGCTATGCAGGGATTATGCTGCCTAGCCAGTGTAGGTGGTTGGGCTGGAGAGCTTGTTTTCATATGTTCCCTTTGTGGTGGCTTGAACTGAGGCTGAGCAATTGGGCAGGGCTCTGGGATGTCTGTTAAAATTATTGGCCTGTGGTCAGATCTGGATTGGGACCTGTCCTCTGACAGCTGTTAGTCTGAGACTGCCTATATTTGGATTATGCTGGGCTGAATGCTGAAACCTTTGCAAGCTCCATCTGGGCACCAGAGTTGATGGTTGATATCACCAGCTCCTGTTATTGCAGCGAGGAGCGGTGGACCGTCTCCTGGCAAGTCCCTGATAGGGCTCTCGAAAAGGAAGATTTTGGGTCACACCTCAGCCAGGGTGACACATGTACTTTTCAGAAGTGAGAGCTGCTCTGCCAGGGTTCAGTCTGAGCTGTAGTTGTTGCCAGCATCTAAGAATATTTCGTTGCTCCTCTTGTTTTCTCATAATGAGGTCACACTTCACCGTCTATATGCTTTGGCCCGAGGCCAGCTCTCTGCCACATCATGGTCAGGTGCTGTTGTTTATTTGTTATCTCCATGGTATTTTTAACTGCAGCACCACCACGTGGTAGAAGACGAAATAGGCTCATCTAAAGAAAATGAAAGAATAAATGGTAAAGAGAGGGATGAGTTGAAGCCAGAGAGAGGAAGGATAGTGGAATGCGGATGGTGGAAAAGCCTTAAGTCTTTTCACTGTCCTGTGGACATAGAAGGTCAGGTGGCTACCATGACTGTGATGACATAGAGAGATAAGAGCTCTTCTTATTCAAGGAAGTAACAGCAAGAGGAGTTGTGCTCTTAATTCAGAACAAAGAATTATAATTCTTCTGCTAGAGACATAAACGTGTGCTGTGAAGAAGGTTGGCAGCCTGGGTAGCTCTGTGCATGGCACACTTGCTTTCCCCTCCCACCTCGCGGTGTAGCTCACACCGTGGACACCCAGCAGCACAAAGCCTCCCGGCACGGGAGGTGAGGAGTCTGCTGTGTGCATCTGGAGTACGGATGCAGGACAGTTTCTGCAGCTCCAGTTTCAGAGTTTTACAGATGCGATGTTAAGAGTCTGGCAGGGATAAAAAACAAAGAGGAATGCTTGTGGTAACTGAGATCTCAACAACAGTGGCCACCCAAACTTCACTGTTGCATAAACTTTGAACTGTGAGCCTCTTAGCTTGTTGTTCACCTGGAAATGGAGAAAGCTCCTTTTGAGCCTTTGCTGTCAAGGGTGGAAAAGGTTCTGTGCCTAAATTAATCCTTTCTTATAAACATGCTTCCAGAGTTTATGCAACAGGAGTTAGATGAATCCCAGGAAAGCCCTGACAGGAGGAGAGCTCTCCAAACAGGCTGTGCCATGGAGGGGAGCCAAGGATATGCCATGGAATATGCATGGCAGGATTGCTTTCCTCCTAGCGACCTGAGCTTGAGCACTGGGGTAGGGGTGGGTCTTCTACATCTTCTTTAGTTGAGAGCAACCTGTCTGTTACTTCATGGGAAAGATGCAGCCGTAGCCCCCCTTAGGTTACTCATATAGAGCACCATCTTCAAAAGTTAATCAAATTGCAATGAAAGCATTCGGTAGGTTTCAGACAAATTCCTTTTCTTTAAGAGAAGGCAGACAGTTTACTGAGTCTTCATGAATAATGCAGGCTGGAGGGCTGGCTGTGGTTGATATCATACTGCCCACCTGTCCTAGGCTGACCCTTGCTGGCTGTTCCAGTCAGCAGGCTAATTTATAACAAATGGTTGTAGCATGCAGTCTCCAGGACTTATTTAAGGCATATTGTGAAAGAGGTTGGAGAGCTGCTTCCTTTCTTCTAACAGTTCTGCGGGTAAATGGAGGACATGGGTCTCTGCAATTGTCAGGCAAGCATCTTTCACTCGTGCTGTTTTCATCTGTAAAGGAAACAGGCCAAAATATCCCTTGGTCTGGACTTGAAATGTGCGTGAAATTCACCTCTTTGCAATTGTGTTCGTACACTTTTGCTTTTAGGATTTCCAGTGCAGCACCAATAAGCTAATATGAGAAGGATAGGTTTGGCTTACAATCGGGACTCACCTGATTTTCGATCATGAAATTTCTGCTGATAGCACTCAGAGTCCAGAGAAATCTAAAAAGCAGCAGACAACCTGAAACTTACATTTCTGGAAAGAGACACGACTGCCAAAAAGCTTCTATTTTGGGGAAAGAGGTTTGGCTGCTGTAACATGATGACAGTGATAAATGGACTGGGAGTCCCACTTGGAATAAATGATTACTGACAAAAGTCCAAATAAAACAGGCAAAACCAGAGAGACTATGGGCTAATGCTGTTATAAGCCAACAAAGCAGGATGTAAAGCAACTGTGAAAGTGGTCTGTCGTGTTGGTTTCAGAGGAAACACTGACTGAACTATGAATCTGCTGACATACAGCTGGCCCTGCTAAATAGTCATTGCAACCCTAGAGGGTTTAGAGAAGGAAGCTGCAAAACATATTATTCTGAGTCCTTCTCATTTTCTGCTTTTCACTTTCTTCTCCTATCTGGGCGGTATCGCCTTTACTTGGAACATTTCCAAGCTGCTCTCCCGTGCCCTTTTAAAACCTCAGGATCTTAAACACTTGGCCTGACAAATGCGTAAGCTGATCTGGTGGTAATCTATCTACTATTCGTTCAGTAAGGAATGTTTTATTATTATAGATAATTAAACAGAATTAGAAAGTGGGTGCGATAGTCTTCGCTGTGATCCAAACCTTAGCTCTAAGCTACAGAGTATTTGTGTTGGTTGCTGTGCCAGATTTCACTCTGATTTTGCGGCGATGCCCTGAGGCCAGCCATACAAGCACAGGATGTTCTCTCTCTGCAAACTGCAGTTGGGCAATCTGCAATGCTTTACTTGTATATTATAGTGAAGCACAAAGTTTGAAGTGTCTAAGGATTCATCTGTCACTAAATGGCAGCCAGCTGTTTACCCCCAAATTGCTTCATGTAGCGATTATTTCTTTGTATTACTTTAGTGCTGAGAGGCCCCAATAAAGGACTGGGACCTCATTGTACTTAGTCCTGTACAGAAGCAGAACAAGAGAGAGCATTTCTGAAAAGCTTGCAATTATAAGATGGAGAAAAATAAAAATTATTGGTGAAGCAGGTCACAACATTGAAACAAGAGAGAGTATTGCTCCCATGATAGTCTGTGATTTCAGCACATTTCCAGCCCAGCTGCTGTCATGTTCTTTCAAAGCAGTGCAGGAGAGCTGTAAGGTGGATTTGGGGAGAGAAGTTTGTTTTATACATGTGTGTGTTGCATTTTCAAGCTTGTCAGGGAACGCGGACAATAGCACTAATGTGCATGATTCAAAATATGACAAACTTGCAGTGGAGATCAGTATCGTGAGTCCTCGGAGTGAGTCAGAGATAAGGAGGTTAGGGTAGGTCACGGGCTCCTCTAATTTTTCCTCTTCCCACACAGGGAGCTCTGCAGTGGTCAGGTGCTAGCACCAGGGCAAACTGCAGGCCTCGGTGTTGGGAAAAGGCTTTGTTTTCAGCGAGCGATTCAGTTGTATGAGTCAATGCGTGAATGTGCTAAAAGTGAAGCCCTAGCACCTTTTCTTTCACTGTCTGGCTGCATGGGGAACACGGGCGGAGGCCCAGGCGGGCTGTGGGCACTAGCTGCACCAGGGTGGCCAGGAAGCGCGCCAACTCGCAGGGCGCCCTAACCTTACCTTGGCAGAAGCGACTGTAAACACTTCGGCGCGGCCCCTAGCGAATGGCAAATCACTCTGGGGTTTTAGTGATGAATTCGGTATTTAGCGTAAATCCCTGGCGCTGCACAAGCACATGAACTACCGTGTTAAAGCTGTCACTCGGGATGCTACATCCCATTCATCAGGGGCCTCGCTCAGCCTTTGTTCCCGCCGCGGCCAGGCGCTGAGGGAAGGCAGGTCCCCTGGAAAGCCCCCGTGGCGCGGCACGTTTACATTCGCCCGCAGGGGCAGCGGGAGCGCCCGGAGTTGGGTCTCCTGCCTCGGGATGGGGGGCGGCCTGTCCCCCTCTGCAGGGAGAGGCTGTTGGCTTCGGCCGCCTCTCCCAGCTCCAGCCTGAGGGGAAAGCGCGGGCTCAGGGGGCGTCGCGCGCCCGCTGAGGAGAAAGCGCGGGCTCGGGGTGGTCGCGCGCCCGCTGAGAGGAAAGCGCGGGCTCGGGGGGGGAGGAAAGCGCGGGCTCGGGGGGGGGGGGTCGCGAGCCCGCTGAGAGGAAAGCGCGGGCTCGGGGGCGTCGCGCGCCCGCTGAGGAGAAAGCGCGGGCTCGGGGGCGTCGCGCGCCCGCTGAGGGGAAGCCGGGGGGGCACCGCCCCCGCCCTGCCCCCCGCGTGGTGGCGCAAGCGCGGCGCGCGCCCTCGGCGGGTTTTTGCTTCCGGGAGACGGGGGCGTTTCCTGTTGCTGTGGCGGCGGCTCCCGGGACCGAGTGCAACCGGCGGCTCCCCGGGGAGTCTGGTAAGAGACCGGGGTGTCAGCGCGCCCGCCGGCGCCCCGAGCCTCGTCCCGCGGCTCCCCGGGGCCGCACCCCCCTCCCGGCCTCAGCGGGGGCCCCCTGGGCGCCGGTGCTCCTCTCCCCCGTAGGGCAGAGCCCCGGGAGGCCTCGGCCCGGTGCCCGGCCGCGGGAGCGGGGCGGCGGCTGGCGGTAGCGCCGCTCCCGGCGCTCCGCTGGTGCCCGCGGGGGTTTCGGCGGGGACGTGCCGGCTGCGGGGGGAGCGTGTCAGCCGGCCGGTGCCTCCTAGCAACGTCCCGCCGCGCTCCGCGCCGGCGAGTTACACAACACCCGCCTCCCTCGAAACGTGAAGGAAATCGAGATTTTTTGGCCACCGCACTCGGTTTATCTCCTCCCTCTCGTGATAAGTTCTGCAGGGCTTAAAGCTGCACCAACGTTAGCATTTCCAGGCTTAATTAGGGAGACAAAGCAAGACGTAGCCTGCGAAGATCCAGTCTTTATTTCAGAGACTTAGAGACCTATCCTGGGAGCTAGAGAAGGAGCTGAAATATTGCTGTGTGAATCGCGGAAGGGAATCGATCTGGCATCGTGTATCTGGTTCTTTTTACCCTGTAGCTTGAGCCTCAGCACCCTTATAGGCAAAAGAATCCTACGTCTTGTCTCCTCATTTAGCTGTACTACTCATAGTAGGGCTGTAATGGTGAGGACCGTCCAAGGTGTGCATAAAAGGACTTTGACTATGTTAGAAAAAAATTGGTGGAAATTGCATACTGCTGCTTACCCACAATTGTGATGCCTGACCCATTTGAAATATCCCCCAATACTGACATATTCCCCAACACATAAGCAAGAGAGGGATAATATCAGATTGTAGGCTTAGCTGAAATGCTTATATGTGCTGGAAAGGAAATCCCCAAAGGGAGCTAGAAGCTCCCTTTCCCAGATTTTGGGGGTGGTGGGGAGAAGCTGGGACTGATTCATAAGTAAACTAGCTTTCTAGGTGTTTCTAGTACTGTGTTTGGGTTCACTGCAAAAGTTAAAAAAAATACTGTCTGAAGATTTTGCGCTGTGATTTCATTACTGTAGCATATATGGGCTTTCTACAGAAAACTAAGAAATGAACCAGCTCCTTCTGAGTTGTTGGTGCTACCCCTCTTGAAAGTTTTTTTTTTTTTTTTTTTTCCTTAGTGGCCTTTTTATGTGGCATATTTTTAAAGTTATAAAATACTCTTAAGATCCTCTTTGTTATGGTTAAAAAAATAAATGCATGGACTATGGCTCTCAAACAGGAGCCATCAGACACTGTGTGTTGTAGTTCCACCTAATGTTTACCTATGAAATATTTTAAATACCATTTATGATTGTCATACTTGCTGCTTCAGTCCTGCTGCAGTGTTTCTGTACAATGGGGGAAGGGTTTAGTGTGAGAGAATTTAAATGGTATTAATCTTTCTTTTAGAACAATATACTAATTTTGCTTTTTTTTTTTTTTTTTTTTTTTTTTTGGAAAGAGTTATCAGCTGTTCAGTTGGTCCATTCCAAGAGATGAAGGGGGTAGTGCTTTAAAAATAACAGAAAACCCCAGCCCACCAGAACTTGCAGTTTGTTAGGAATGACATAAACCATTCTAATCTGTCTCCTTGCAATTTTGACAATAACAGCAAAAACACTGAGAAAGTAATTCCTAGGTTGTTTGTGGAGAGCAAGAGGAATGTTTTAACAGGGAAACTGAAACCTAATAATTTAGTGTTGTTGCTGTCTAGTGTGGGCTGTTTCTATTTCAGAATGTGAAGTGTCTTGTCACTCTGTACCCTTCCCGTTTTTGGTTTCTGCCTCTGCTCGATGAGGCATGTTAGCAAAACAAGTAAATAAATGCTAGTCACTAAAGCCACTAGGACAAAAATTAAATCTGTTCTGAATTAATTAGGATACATGACCTGGTTTTACTGAGTACAGGAACTTCTTCAAATTTAAGTGAAACTCCTCCTGTTCCCTGAGGAGTCACAAATGTTTCTCAGTGGCTGTGTTGTGTATCTTTACGTATAAATTCAGATTTTATATTCTTATATTAATCCTTCATATGCAAGTTCTTCAGAACTAAACATTTTCTTTGTCAATTCAAGAGGGAGTAATGACCTTCTTGTATGGTGTAACAGTGAGAAAAGAGGGAAGAGATTTTCTTTCATCTCTGCAGTGTCCAGAATTATTTAATATGAGAAAAATTGTTAGTTTTACAAGAAAGCTATTTTGCCCACAGCTCATTTCTGCTGGTTGGATTTAATAGGTAGTGAAGATATCCTTAGTATTAAGAGTGTTCAAACTCCTTGTATCATTAGTATCAGTACTAAAGGCTGTCCTTGTTTGAGGTTAATTATATTTTAAAGATTTTTCAGTCTGCCATTAAAAAAAAAAAAAAAGGAAAAAAAGTTAATAGTTAAATTTTAGACTAATTACAGCATATCTAAGTGTTAGTTTGTAAATGGTTGTTTAAGAGTTATTTTATTGGGCAGTGCTGTTCCATACCAAAGGTCAGGGTCATAATGCTCATAATATTTGGTGAGTCATAGATTTGTCCTGGAATTCAATTCTGGTAGACATTTATAGGACATTGCCAGTGTCTCATCCACTGTAAGGTATTACAGGTGTGGGGGAAAATGTATTCGCATGCCCTTTTTGAGCTGGGTTCATTGCCCTCTTGAATACTGTGAATCAGTGTTGCGCTTTGGGGCAGTGTAATGCGTTGTCCAATAAAACGCTCTTAAGTGATTACTTGTGAATTGGTTTTTTGTGTGCCTTTGGGAAGGCATCTCATTAATAAGGGAAGTTTTTATTATTCTACCAGAAATTACTTTCATTATCCTGAATTATGAACAGCATCTTTTATGCTGTTTATGAGCTCCTTGGTCTTGAATATTTCTTTGCTGGATGCGGCCTCAGTTTCATTTAGTCTGTCGATGGACTAAAGATCATCCCTGACACTAGCCAATATGAAATGCTTCAGATGCAGTGACCGTCCCCATAGTAAGCAGAAGGAAGACTCTGTGATATTCCCAAAATGCTCAGTCTAATCAGAGATGGCTTGATTTAAGCCCAGGAACCACCATGCTGGTTTTACTTAATTTCTCGTGCTATTTGTGGTATTGATCGCTGTTAACCTTCAGCTCTAGCAGTGGAAGGAAGGAGGAGAAGACTGGGAAGAGGAAAGGAAGAGACTGGGTGGGAGTTCTCTGAGCGCTCTTAGCCCCGTCCTTCCTTGGGACTTTCTGTGCCTCTCCAGTTTGAGGAATAAGTGTCCAATTCATTTTTATACCTTTCCAAATTACTGATCTAAATAAAACCTAATGCCACCAGTTACTGAAGTGTTACGTGCAGAAATATTTTCTTTATCAGTTTGGAATTTATCAGTGTTCCTTTTCTTTTGTTGGTCTCCTTTTTTCTGTTCTTTCCTTTTCTTTTCTTTCATGATACAGGGAAGAAAATTCCTCCCATCTGTCTTTTCTAAAGTTAGGTATCTATTATTTGTATACTTTTATAATGATTCTTCTGATTTATTTCTGTTCTTAAATATCAATCTCAATGTTTTCAGGTTTCTCTGCTTTTTCCACTTTTGTCTGTTCCTCATCCCTCTTTTTGCTGTTTTCTTGACCCCTGCTGTTCTCTAGTGTCCTGTTCAGAGAGGCTGTCCAAACGAATAAAGACTGCAAAGAGATCTTAGATTTAGAGAAAGGAAATTCACTAGTATTCAAATGATCGTTCTTATCCTGAATTAGAGTGTACTTGACTCAGCACTGTCTTCAGTGCCCTTTAGTGCCCCTTGAATAGGGACAGCTGGATTATATTTTATAAAATGAAGTATATTTATAAAATGCTCTGTTGATTTTTCTGCTAGCTTCTGTCAGTTTTCAAAATTCTCTGTTACATGGGTAAAAATAATGCCATTTAGAAATCATTAAACTTACTGGATTTCAAATAGTGTTTTAGAGAATCCTTTGATTCACCTGCAGTTTGTGAGGCTTTCCTGTAGCAGTTTTGTGTTTTCTAGTATGTTCTCTCCTATCATGTAAAGAATGTTTCAGCAGCCTAAGAAACTAATAAACGGTACTGTTAGATATGTCATGTAATTACCTGGAAAATATCTACTGAGAGGGATGTAAGATGTTACCTGTAACAGAGCAAGTGCATGGTTTTAAAAATGAAATACATTTTTAAGTTGATATTCCTTTTACAGTTAGCTTAACCAGGTACTCAAGTCTTTCAAGTGGTCTTACTAATCATTAATAGGAAAAAAAATTTTTGAACTTAACCAGTAAAGATATGTAAGTGTCAGGAAATAAAAATGTCCAGTCAGAGTTTGAGTAAATGATTATGGAGTACTGTATTGCACAATTCTAGATAACAAAATGATTTCAAAAGGAAATGTGAAGATGCACCAGATACAGTTTCTAAACTCTGTATGGTGTATCTTCAAATTTATAATAAATTTTTATTGTAAATAGTTATAGATTTATGTATATAATAGTATATCTGTATAACTAGAGCTTTTAAAAAACTCTGTATATCTTCAAAATGTATATCCATAAATATGTATATATATGTCTATAAATATATATGTGTGTGTGTATATACACAGATATATGCGTATGTATATACATAAAATATGTATATGTAGGCACTGCCTTCTAGCACTGAGAGTGTATTCAGGCTCATACAGATGGTTGCCAAGAAGTTGGGAGTGCGTGCCATCAGCGCTCCTGGCTGCACGGGAACCCGAACAATTGCTTTTGCAAAAACATAACTTTAGCGAGTAATAGAAATCATGTGCAATGACTATCCTACACTGGTGACCCTTGGTTTTTGAAAATACTTGACTGTAATTTAAAACTAATTATTTGAAACATAAGGATCTTATTTCTCAATCCAGTCTCATTCTACATAGAAACTATGCTTAGTTGACATGGTGTAGTCATCGCTGTGGACGTTGATTATTCTCAGAGCAGGTAGAGCAGAGCAGGCAGTGGCTGTGTCACGCTTCCCTGTGTCGCGGTGCCTCTTCTGCCCTGAAGGGAACCCATCTGTAAGCCAGGCTCAAATCCAGCCTCTGTGGCCCATGCAATACAGCATGATGTCATGAGAATTTTTTCCTGTTTCCTTTAGTATGGTGATTTAGTCCTACAGTTTGCTGCTTTGTCTCAGGAGGAAGGAGTTGCCATTGTCAACTGATTGTTGTTTTTCCCTGCTTTAACAAGCTCTGTATTTCCCAGTGATCCGTGCAGGCTTTGTCAATGCCAAAATAGCTAATATCGTAGTCGTCCTTTACATACTTTCAGGAAGTAAATATTTTTGATACATTTATTATCATGCATTTTTAGAGGCGCGTTCATCTGAAGTTATATATGGTGCCTTTTATTTTGTTGCATGTGGTAAGATATTGGTAGAAATATCACAAATAAGAGAGACATTACGGCGGGTGATTATTGTTGTGAAAAAATTGTGTCTGGCAGGCACTTAAAGCACGGTATTCTGATCCTGTTTCCCATGCTTGTGGAAGTTGCATAACATGTAAGCATCTTTCAGTTCCATGCATTCGGTTTTTCTCTTGTGCTTGTTTCTGTATCTGTTTATTAGTTTGTTTATAAATAAGGCCAAGTAAACATATTGCTCATGCTCTCAGAGATTTGCTGTAATTATGAAAAACAGTTCTAAGCAAGAATTTCTGTTAGCCAGGAGCCTTAATGCAGGTCAGCAGTCTTGGTGTCAGGAGTGGGTAATAGTTCTGTTGGATGAACAAGTCTTAAATAGTTTTTCCTCTGTGACATAAACACAAACGGGCTTTTCTCTACCAGATACAGTGTCCATCTTCCTAGTTTTGTTCAATTTCTCCTTTAACAGGCATGCGTGCAATCTGTAGGAAGACATAAATCCTGGTTTGCCTTACTAGTTGGGTTCCTGGTGTCTTGCTTCTGTGGTCTTTGGATAAAGAAAGTATCTGATTTTACAGAGGGGCAGTGAGACTCTGAAGGATGTTTGATAGTACCAGTTTTTGTCATCCTGTTTCTTCAAGAAATAGTTGTTATGAGAAAAATCGAGATTGGATTTTATCATGATATTAGTGGTATTATGCCTTTTGGGTGAGAGAGGGCTGTTCTACTTCCATATTCTGGAAGCGGTTCCTTTGTGAAGCTAGAGAGATGGTAGTACTTGGATGATTCTGTAGTGTGTTTTGAACTTTAATTACTTTGGCTCGTATTAATACTCTATGTGGAAATGGCAACTACACATCTGGAGCAAAATAAATTGCTTCCTTTTTGAATAGTATTAATTCTGAATTATGTGAGACATGGAAATGACATTTTCAAATCTGAAGAAAGTGATGGTCCTGTCAAGTGGAAACTAAGCAGAATAATGTTAGTGCATTCAGTAGTGTGTCTCTGTGTTTGTGAATTTTGTTATCTGTGATTTTGAATCTTATTTTAAGAGTTTGAGTATTTGATGTAAATGAAAAACAGAATGTGCACAACAGGGATGCTCACTGAAACATCTGAGATTACTCTGCATCTCTTCCAAAATCTTTTATTGCTCACCCTTTCTTATCCTTGCCACTCCCCTTCTAGGGAAATTTAAATTTCTTGTTTGTTTGTTTGTTTTGCATTTCAGATTGTGCAGTGAATGTCCATAAGAACTGCAAGAATTTACTGGCTGAATGCAGCAGCATCAGACCCAAGGTGGGTTTTACAGCTTGTTCTGTAAATAATGATGCTTGACATAATAAATTGAATTTACTGCGAGTGTTTTAATTTAAATCAGTATGGAATCTTGCCCTACATCTCCGAGATGTCAAATAGTTATTAACTTGTCTTTATAGTAATTTGTGAGAATCTATGTAGGGAAAATAAAGTGAAACATTTTATTGCTTTACTGAAAACTAATTACCATTGTTTGTGTCAGAAAACAGTCAGAACTGTGACTTGCCCTTAGAATGCTCAAACGCCATGACTTCTTTTTGGAACATAATTGAATTATTTCTTGCTTAAAAAAAAGATATTCTTAATTTGATACCTCTGAATTTTGTGCTACTGTATTTACAAATACAGTGCCACCTCAGAGCTGATAGAAGAATGAGGAGCCGGGAGGAATTTGATCACAATAGCTGCATACTATTTATCAGCTGAACAATGCAGAATAAGTGCTTTCATTTTTGAACTGTGATAAACTTTAAATCTTGCCAAGATGTTCACTTTTTATCTATGTCACAGGGGTGCCTAAGATTGCATGTAAGGTCACAGGTTGGTTTCAGATAGCTGTGTACCTGTCACTTTTCATTCTGGTATTGTATTTGAGAATCATTTCCACCTCCTTATAACCATTTAGACTTGAAAGTTTTTTTTAGTTTGTTTTAGCCTGTGACTGTTGATGATTTCAGAGACCGACTGATGATTTCAGAGCAGATTAGGGAGTACTATGAGAGGGAGAAAGAGCAGAGCAGCTCTTTCTGGACAGTTAGAGGTTAGAGCAAACACTTTCAGCCTCTGGTGATTAGGATGTAACCTTTTTGAGGGTAGATGTGTGGGTTTATAAATCTATTTACCTACCTATATAGGTATCTATATACATATATAGGTATATACACATACATATATGCTTTTAAAGTCATTGTACATTTTTCTTTCAAACATAAACATTCCATCGCTCCTATGCTAAATGCAGTAGAGATTTAATTTCCACTCTTGACTGTCTCCAAACTTTCATGCTTGAATCACCCCTGCAAACCCCTTCTGAAGAGAAAAAGGAGAGGTAGCACAAAATGATATGGGGAATGAAGTCAGAAGTGAGACTCACAGTGAAGTGAGACCCCCCCCAAAAGCCATTTGTTGCAGACTGTATTATTTAATTAATTTGTCTATCTTTTAGATAAATTCTTTCTCAGTGAATTTGGAATATCCTAGTGCTGTAAGAATGAGAAGGCTGTGCAGATGAATAAAGGTGCAATTTAAATGGACAATATTAATTTTGGTTGAAACCAAGTGTTGTCTGGGTTAGTTAAGTTTAATTAGTATTGCTGTAAGCTAAACTGCAACAAAGTGTAGATGAAGACTGCCAACTTAAAGGGTTTGCTTTCATTTGCTAGATTATCTATGATCGTAGCTTTAATTCAGCTGTAACTTTCTGTTTTTGGTTCAACTTCAGTCTGGCTGATACTTGATGCAGTATTTATATGTAATGTAAATGTCAATATACCATTGTTCTGGAATGTGGAAAAAATCAAAACTGCTCTTGTGTCAAATCTTTTATATTTTCAGGATAAAGCTCCACTTACAGTTAGTGTTATATGATAGGGAAATTATGATTCGTTTTGGACTGAAAGTTTGGTCTGTATGTGTAAGAATATTGTATTTTTTCCTATAACAGAAAGATTTGCAGCACAGACCTTCTGGATCTCCACAAAGTTCGTCCCAGTGCATTTCCCCAGGTTTGTACTAAAGAATGATTTCTGTGCTCAAGGCTTATCTGTTCAATTGTATTTTTTTTCTTTAATATGTTTTAAAGGCTATACACAGTGTGTTATTGAAGTATAGGAAAGGTCTCTTTTAATAAGATGGCTTCATTTTTTTTCTATTGGGAATGGCTTAGAGGCTCCTAGCAATCTCCTGTGTGTTTTTATCTTTTTATCTTTTTATTTTCCTTTATACCTTCTTGCTGTGTAACCTCAAAATATCATGGTGAAAAGGGATCAATAAGCTAGTTTCTCATTGATTGTCTATTCTCTGGCCTCTGAAAAGACTAGAACTGTGAACTTTGTTTTACATCAGATTTTCATAATTGTCTATTTAAAACTTGCCTGCAGCTACTGGTTGCTAGAAATCTCTAAGACAAGCTAGCATAAATGGCCTGAACATAAATCTTTGTTGAAACAAAGTGGGAAAAGGGATCTGGGAAAAAAATAAGAAGAAAGAACAGCTGTTCTGCAGCATGGGCTTTGAAATAGCTTTTTGCTACTGGAAAAGACCAAATAGCTGGGGTTTTTTCTTTTTCTTTTTTCTTTTACCGGTTTTGCTGAATTCTTTGGCATGTTCACCATCTAAGAGAATTCTTCGCAAACTGTGTGATTGTGACCTTTCTTTTTACTCATGTTCCAGAGTTTGAAAACAATACTTGTAAAAGGGACAGATGGTATTTTTCAGTTGTACATTGAAGAATTACATTTTTTTCCATGATATAACTGTTAGATTTGAGGCTGATTACGTTGTCAGTTAAATTTTAAAAACTATTTTGTTACATATAAAACAAATTGCTTTAGTAATTACATAAAGTGACTTAGAGTCACTGTCCATCCTGCTTTTGATCACCATTCTTTGGGACTGAGCTTACTGAAGTGATTATTGTGTAGTTGCAAATACAACAGACATCAGAGTCACAGGTCCAGGTCTAAGATTTAAATGGCATTTTGGTTGGTAGAAGTTATGAGGTCTGCGTTAACAGAATAGATTTTTTGGGCTCTAAGGTGTTTGACAATAGCTAGAACAGAATTATTTTTGCCTTACAGTTGGTTATTTGGTTGCTTTACTGGCTATAAGGAACACAACTGATGAGAATGTCTGGGTGTTACTCTGAATGTTGCATACATCTTTGTTACCTCTGACTTGCATTTCAAACTTCCACTTCTTTAGGACACGGTCCTTACTGCAAGATAGCACAAAGGGAAGAATCGTTATAATAAGATAAGTGGTCATTTGTGCTGCCAAGA
Organism: Dromaius novaehollandiae; assembly: GCF_036370855.1. Taxonomy (NCBI): domain Eukaryota; kingdom Metazoa; phylum Chordata; class Aves; order Casuariiformes; family Dromaiidae; genus Dromaius; species Dromaius novaehollandiae. Next base: position 2,355,355 of record NC_088122.1, on the reverse strand, counting down.
ATGTTTTTGTCCACTTAGGGGAAAGTGCAGAGGCTAAAATAGGAAACAATAAGGAATAATGAAAATAGGAAAAGTTGGGCATAGGGCTTGTCGTTGGAACTGCTCTGTGGTATACAGTCTGGTCTGATGCGATAGGTGAACAGCAATCGATAGGGCCTCTCAGCAGTGTGCAGACAGTGCTAATTGAACTCAGAAAATGGCTTTTTGTTGGTGCAGGCTCTGCTAGGCAGGCAGTACTCATTTTCTATAGTCAAAAGCAGAAGCAGGAAGTTAAAGGAACAGCTAATAACATGAGCATTGTATGTCTTTATGCACAGTATAACACTGCAGACATCAATGCCAAGCAGAAAAAGCCAAAGGTATGGTATCAGTGTAAAAGAAATACATTTGAAGAAAGATTCAAGCTGTGCCCCCTTCATATTTTGCCTCTGGAGATTTTTAGATTTGACCTAGCAGGGTTGTGAAACAACCCCTAACACTGACACAAAACTTTATATTCTTGGCAGGTGAAGCAAAGTAGGAGAACATGATGGCTAATGATTTCAATACTTCCCCAGATGGAAACAGGATGGCAATTATTTTTAAGCCTCTCTCCAAGAAATCCTCCTTTGCAGATCTTGTTAATATTCACTTAGTCTCCCTTTTTGGGGACGATCGGCTTGGAGCTCATCACTTGGAGGTGATGGAGGAGGAGATGTACGTCAGTTTATCCAGTTTGTAGTAGATTGAGAATTAGCTGTGCAGTGCAGCCAAGAAATTCTGAACCTGATCCTGGGAGGTACTGGGAGAGGTGTTGCCAGTGGGTAAAAGATCTACTGATATCGTTCTCATCTGCAGCCCTGCCTACAATTCTAGTCAAGTGTTTTAAGGAAGAGAACTGAAAGACAAGCAGATGTAGAGTACAGAATATGAAGAAATCTGGAAAAACCTGTGTTATGAGAAGAAACTTGAATATCTTGGTTTGGCTGTGTTTGGTTGAGCAAAACAGAAGTGGAGGGAGAGATGACTGTTGATGAGAGTACGCTGAGGGGTAAATACTAAGAAAAAGGAACTATTTGGACTAGATGAGCACCAGTGTTGTCAAAACAACAAGTTATAAATTGGTCATCGATAAACCTAGGCTTGAAATTGAAGACACACTTGAACTGTCACAACAGCATGGTCCTGAAGCAGCCTCCCAGACACAGTAGTGGGAGAGAAATTCAGTCTGTGTGTAAGATGAAGCTTGCCTGCAATTGTAGGGACCTGGGCTCAAGGATCCATGAGGTATCTTCCACTCCCATGTCCTTAAAAGCACTTTGAAGAAAGGGCAGCTGCAGACCTCATCAGTGACACAAAGTTTTGAAGATTGTCTGGCTGATTCTTTATCTTTGACTTCTTTGAAGTTCCTTTTTTTAAAGGATGTATTTTGTCTCCTGTTCCTTATCATTCATTATAGACATTAGTGCTAAATAATTATATCCATTTTTTTATAAGTCTATTACAGGCTTCCATGTATTGTATAATAGTGATTAAAATTTTAAATATCTTTCCAGTTCACCATCTGTCTAGATTTAAAAAGCACTGAAAAGCTGCAGTATTAAAATTAAATTTAGCTCTGGTATCTATTACATTCAGTGTGTGTGTGCATGCAGGTATAAATCACTGTGTAGCAATAAGCATTGCAGAGAACTTGTGGTTTTTATGTGATCTCAGATTTTTCTTGTTTGCCATGAAATGTTCTGTGCCCTTATACGGCAGGGTGTGAATAATTGTGTGTAGGTTCTGGTGTTTTACTAAAGGAGAAGATACTTTGCAATTTCCACACTAAATGGGCACAGTAGGGACCAATTTCCTGCACTTCAGACCTGCTGATTTAGCCAATACAGTAAGTTAAGTGGCAGCTTTACATTTCTAGAAGGATCACAGGTAGTATAAAAACAGTGCATCTCTGGGGCCACTTTACTGTGCCAAGTCTTAGGGCAGCCAGTAGTGAGCATGGGGAATACAAATTCAAAAAGCAGCAGCAGGAGCAATGCAATTCCAGCTCATCCTGAGCTGTCTTTTTGTGGTTCCTTTTCAAGAAAATGGAATGAGAATGTCTTTTTGGACAATGAGCTCTTGACATCCAAGATCCTGTCTGTTCTCCGTCCACATTCAGAGAGAGGTTTGAGAGCAGGCGATCTGCAGTGTACGCCTCATTTTCTGAGTACCAATTCAATTTTTGCCTCTCTAGCCGCTTCTTTGAAGGAGCAGCCCCGAGGTCTTCTCCTGGGACCGGATGGCACCCCAGTATTATCGCGGAACCTCGGTATGACTATCGCCCAGAGAGGAAATTCTCAGTCTTCACTGAATACTGCTGGAGCTGTTAATAAATTTGGGTAAGTAAACTGCTTCTCTTCTAATCCACTAGCTTCTGCTGCATCCCCCCCTTTGTAAAAGTAAAACCAATTAGAGTACTAAAACAAGAGCTCTCATTTATTTTCAAGCTCAAAAGAGATTCGGTCAGCTTCTAATGCTGAAATTAATTTAAAGTATCCCCTAAACAGTAAGCTATTTGTTTGTTTAAATCAACACCTTCTCTTTAGTCCCCCTGTGCTATGCCACAGAATATTATATAAAATAGGGGAATATTTCAGTAGCTCTGTCTAGATTTTTTTTTTTTCCCATGGGTGTATTAGTCTTCAGACTTTTTGAAATTCAGGAATATTTTCTGAGATCAGTTATTCTAGATATTACTAGTTCTGACTAGTATAGGAGGCAGCAATGTTTTAAATTGCAGTATACCTTGATTAAAATAGTAGACAAATTTAAAACTATGTACTGTTTATATAGTTATGTCCTTTTAATGTGCCACAATTATGCTCAATTCTCAGTGAAGTGCTCTTTGTACTGTGAACTGGATATGGCTTGTCACCAGGTGATGTCTTTTAAAATGTCATACCAGAAGTTGCATGCTCATACTCTTTTAATTAAAACTGTAGCATTTCAGTGATTATTATTAAGTTACTCAATTGATTTGACTGCTTAAAGTTGGAGTGCAATGATAGCTCGTATATAGTTTTTTTAACTTAATTGTACTGTAATTAAGGAGAGATGCTTGTTACAGGAGGTTTGTTTGTTTGTTTTAGTCAAGCAACTTAAAAATATATATATGTTAATGTTCTGGTCCCTTGTTGTCTAATTTTTTTGGCCATTCAGACTAATTTCAGGAGACATGGATGAAGGGGATTCTGGATTTATAAAATTTAAGCAGGCATCAGATGATGTTGTCTCACTTGCACCTTCAACGTCGGACTCCATTTTTCTGGAAGGTATGGAATTTCTGTGCTTTACAGGATTTTATACAATTTCTGACACAGTCATAACAAAACAACACATGTTTTTACTCTTGTTAATGATGGTAATGAGGGATATAGCTAGACACAATTTGCTGATTAGTGAAATTAAATGTGCTTTTGATCCAGATGCATATTCTGTGTCCCTCCGAAGTGAAATAGAAACAGATGCTCTTGAGTTTGAGGCAGAGTCTTGGAGTGTTGCAGTGGAACAGCCTTATGCAAAAAGGCAAAGGAAAGAAGTTATAAAAAGGCAAGATGTCATTTATGGTAAGAATATTTGTTATCTTTATGAATATATTTTTTATTTCATAGCGCTACCATTTTGATATGAAGTAGAAATCATTGTTTTAATTGGCTTCCCATTTTGACTTGTGCTTGGAAACTAAAACTGAGTGAAGATTTTCATGTCTGTTCCCTGTCTTAGTGTGCGTAAGTTCTCCTACTAATAGTTCTGAGCAACCCATACTTTCCAATATGCCTGTGTAAGCAACAAAGCCCATCTGTACAGTTTGGGAATATCCCTAGCTTGACTGCGACTGGGAGATGTCATTAAATAAGTAGGGTCAATCTCAGTCACTACTTAGATGGGAGATTAACAGGACAAATTTAAGAACTTTGCATCAGTGACATTTTTATTCTTTTCTCAATGCTGATATGATACCTTGGTAAAGCTATATGGACAGTCCTGGAATAGCTTGCTTCTATTGAGATCTAGAACAATACAAAACAGAGCTAGAAGGAAACTTAAGATGTCCTCTAGTCCTCACTGTTGGGCTACTACAAAATCAGCTGCACCTACGTGTCAGAGTTTTTTTTTTAACCTGTTCTTAAAAATCTTTGAAAATGGAGATTTCAAAGGTGCTCTAGGCAATTTATTCCAGTGTTAATCCTTGTGATGATAAGGAAATATTGATATGAATCTCTCTTGCTGCAGTGTAAGACTACTACCTCTTGTCTTTCTTGTCATGCCCCTCTGATACTGAAAACAGTTTATTCTCCTCTTCTTAGCAGTTAGTAGTAGTGTTGCATCTTTCTGTCCTAAATAATAGGTGTAAATTACACTAATTAGACATTTCATCTGGACAGTTGGTCTGCATTAGACCAGAATTTCTCAGGAGTTACTTGCTTTCTTTTAAAAGGAAGATTTTTGTTATTTTTACTGAAAAGCATATTTGGAAGTATTTAAATTCAGAAACTAGAAATGTGTATTGCATCACTTAGAATTGGGGAAGGTTTTCTGGCATCAAATATGTATCAGTATAACTCTTCTGTTAGTGGCTTATACTGGTAAGAGGTAAATAGTAAGCATGTTTTATAGATCCAGGATAGTCAGTCTAGCTGTTGTTATTCTGGTGATGGGTCTGCTGCTCACTTGCGGAAGATGTTGCCTTTCCGAGTCTGCTCTGTGATATCTTTACCAGTCATTGTGCAGTATATAAATGACTCATGATTTTTTTTTTTTTTAATTTCTTCTTGCCCAGAACTAATGCAGACTGAAATGCACCATGTCAGAACACTGAAAATTATGCTGAAGGTGTACTCCAAAGCCATGAGAGAGGAACTGCAGTTCCCAAATGCAGTCATCAACAAACTTTTCCCTTGTGTGGATGAGTTGCTGGAGATGCATGGGCAATTCCTGCTCCAATTAAAGGAGCGGCGAAGGGAGTCCTTGGAAGAAGGCAGTGACCGAAATTATATTATCCAGAACATCGGGGACATCTTGGTAAAGCAGGTGTGAATTAAGTTCTACCGACATCACCTGACACTATGAAATTCCTAGCTTTAATCTTACATTTAGCTTTTTGTCCTGTAAAGCTTGACTATAATAGAGCCTTCATTTAACACTGGGTTTAAGATTATCTTCCTAGTATAGTGTGTGATCCTGGCTCCCAGGAATACATCTGCTCACAAATAATGTGGAATGTCCATTAAATGGTTTCCTTTGGGTCCGTATACATGTCTGTGTTGTGGTATGCTACTGCAAATGATTCAGTTTTATTTTTCTTTTGTTCCAAAAGTCAGGTAACATATTGCTGGTGTCCTTCGTGATCACAGCTCTCCTGCATTTAATGCTGACTGTTTTGATTTTGGCCCTTTAAAAATGAAGTAAAGATCCTTTCAACTGATCACTGCTTTTTTTAATTTTAATGCCCTTTTTGGTCTGGAGTGGATGCAAAACAATTTCTTTCATATATCATGACCATTTTTTACCCCTCACCTTTTACAGCCCTCAGTCTTTGTAAGTGCAGAGGCCCCAAAGTCCTTTTAAAAATTCTCATTATGACAGCAGTCAGTTAATATTGGTTGCGTTGTGTTATTCCAAGCTCTGTGATGTCACACTGCATAAATCTCTCATTTCCGATGAAGAAATTGAAATATCAAAGAAACATTGTCTCAGAAGTCAGTTACCATAAAACCTAGTTAAATTTGGGTCTTGTAGTGTGTAGGTATATTGTTAATGATTCATGTTTTCCATCCTTATATTTTCAATTAGTTTTCAGGTGAAAATGGGGAGAGAATGAAAGAAAAATACGGTGTGTTCTGTTGTGGTCACAATGAAGCTGTTAGTCACTATAAAGACCTTCTCCAAAGCAATAAGAAGTTCCAAAACTTAATAAAGGTAAACAACGATTAGAAATCTTCATCTGACTGAGCAACATATACTTGACTACTTTGAGTTTTATTTTGTTCTTAAAGATCTCTTAAATTTGAATGAACAGAATTAAAGAAGCATGGTCTTGTTATTTGATGATCTGCTAGCTTTCTGTATTTTTGATGTCTTGAGCTGTTTGGACACAAAGCCACAATTAGGAGGTGTTAAATTTGAGGCAGGCAGGTATTTTCTTTTGAGAGTGCATATGACTGGGACTAGGATATTTGTTTTATTCATGGCTCTGTCACTGACTGCCCTGATAGGTGACCGCCTTGATAAATTGGTTTGACAAATCAAATCGGTGATTGATTCTGTTGATAAAACGCTATAGAAAAGGTAGGTGTTATTGCTCTCGTTCTGTCCACTAAGTCATCTTTCCAAAACCGGGAGATTGGCTGTAGGGCATTCTGTTTATCTGCTCTACACTGTCATGTGCAATTAATAGGAAGGGCTGGGGAAACACAGCCAAACACAAAGCATGTAACCTGAATCTTAGATGGCATTGTACAGTCCAAAGCATTCTCATTTTCCAGTCATTAGTAAATGATACTCTGAACTTTCCAACGTGGCTCTGTAGTTACAGCTCTTCTTAACTAGGTGTCTTTGAAAGTGAAAAAGCTCTCCTTTCAGGGAACCAAATAAGTGAATGGAATGAGTTTTAAAATATATAGCCTCAGTCCTTGACAAAAAAGAAGAGCTTGGTATTGTATTCTACTGCCAGGATTGTGTTGTACCTGGAGTCAGGCCAGCTATTGAGATTCTGAGGTTTACAATCTTCTGTTTCTAAACAGAAATGTATTTGTTTAGATCAACATAGTGGTGAACATAAAGTGGTAAAATAAATACATATTTTATTCATTATTGACATAATTTGGCTGTTAGGTGGTTGCATCTGATTTTAAAAATAGAGTACTTTCTATGTATTTAAGAACTGATGCTATTATTAAAGATATAAAAAAAATACAGATAGTTAGCAAATAGGCAATCCAGCTGTTCAAATTTGGAACTTTCTCTGCTTGGCTCCAGATTTAATAATGGTAGTTGGAAATAATACTTAAAATATTTTTCTAGTAATGAAAGCAAAAAGTAATAAATTACCTTTTCTGATTGCTATCATGAGTTTTGCTGCAGTAAAAGAATGCAGCTAGTTTTGTGGTGCTGCTTCTAGTTGTACAAAAATGTTTTGAGACAGAAAATGTATGAATGGAGAGGGGAGGGAGTTAGAAGAGCAATATATACAGAGCATGTGAATGGTCTGTCTTTTGTTTTCTAGAAAATAGGCAACTGTTCCATTGTGAGGAGACTTGGCGTTCAGGAGTGTATCCTTCTAGTTACACAGCGCATCACCAAATATCCAGTGTTGGTGGAACGTATTATTCAGAATACCAAAGGTAGTTTGTTTAATCTTTCTTAGATGCCTGACAGTTGTCTGCTGATCCTTCTTCTCCCATGTTTTGCACGTTCTTTCCTCAAACAAGGAGGACAGGCTGGTACTGCCTTATACCTGCTTGCTCACTTCTTTATTAGCCGACAGTGTGATTTTAGATGCAGATCCAGATCAGGTCAAGAGCAGGAGTGTTCAGTTTCAAGTCTGCCACCGTGAAATCATAGTAATTAAGCCTGTCATTTCATTGGAGATTTAGTGCTTTAGAAGTCTTTTTTTTTTTAACCTTTTTATTTATCTTTATGTTCTTAGAAATTACTGTTAGATATTGAGTATGAAACTTTTCATGTTAAAATATGTTTGGATGGCTCATTTTTCATTCCAGAGTTCAGAATCTGACTAACTGCTACTCTTCTCTCTTTGTAGCCGGAACTAAAGATTGTGAAGAGCTGACACAGGCTCTCAGTTTAATTAAGGACACGATCACTCATGTGGACGCCATGGTAAATGAGTGTGAGAAGGGGCAGCGCCTTAAAGAGATTATGCATAAAATGGAGCTAAAATCATCTGGAAAATCCAAGAATGGGCTTTTGTTCCGGAAGGACGACATGGGGCAGAGGTGGCTTCTGCTGGATGGGATGCTATACTGGAAAGCTGCATCAGGGCGACTCAAAGGTGAAGGACCAGGAAGGGGAAAAGTGCAACTAGGAAACAAGATTTCGCTTTGTTTAGTAACTGTTTATTACCGATTGATTGAGTATAAAGTAAGATGACAATAACCTGCTTGTTTAATAGGATGTTGGAGGAAATAGCACTTGTTCTATTCTTGGCTTGTCCAATAAGCATCTCTGTAATGGTGCATGATAAGTTCCTTATGCTGTTTGCTTATTATCTGTCTGATCTGCTTTCCAATTCAAGTGGGAGGTCTTTAGACAGATGACAAAGCTTTGAGTCATACTGACTTAGTCTCCTGTGGAAAGACATTATCTTGTGCGAGCTCTGGTTCACACTTTGAAAAATTGTGTCATGTCAACCCCATGACACCTTCATTCTACATAATGCCTGTTTTGCCAGAAAATCAAAGCAGCATCCACCAGTGAATATTTTAACAGCTTCATTGCTCAAATGTTCAAGGAGAAGCTTCACTGGCTCATATAATGCAGCTAAGAGTACCTGGTACTGTGAACATCTGCAGTTCCAGAAGAATCTGCTGTTGAGGTAGAGAGTGTTCCCTCCTGAGTGTTTGAGTCCATGTGTAGCATGCCTAAGCAGGTGTTTTCAAGTTTTAAATGGGCTGTTTGTATTCTGCTGGTTCTGTATATGTTTGTGGGGATACCAAGCGGAATGTGGTAGGAGACCCAATATTGCAAACATTGACATGTCCCTGTCCCTTTCTCCTGTGTTGCTGTCCCACAGGAAATTTAAGTGAAGTGATTTTGAGTCTGCATCAGTCTTTTTGATTTAAAATAATTTATTTTTTGTCTTTCTGTTTCTACCGTAGATATTCTGGCAGTCCTGTTAACTGATGTGCTTTTGCTATTACAAGAAAAGGACCAAAAATATGTATTTGCATCAGTGGTAGGTATTGTTCTCCTTAGTTAAAACATTCACTCACTATATTTATGAAAGTGACAGTAACTACAGAAGAAATACAGATAGAAATGTTAGATACTTGTTATGGCAGGTTCAGAAGAAAAATGAAGTTAATAAACAAGTTAGCTATTATAGAGTCACTTCTCCTGAAGCAGTCCTGGTGCTCCTGCTGCCTCTTGGTACAAAACAATGTTCCTTTGTGTCGGTCTGCTCTAGCTGTGGCATCTCCTGTGGTTTTCTGATGCCTTGAGCATGTCCTGGGGTTCACTACTTCCTTTTTTCCTAGTGCTGTGACTTTCCCTTTCATCAAGCTCTGTTATGCCATTTATACAAGCCATATATGTTAAACATGCTAGAACTCTAGTTTGAAAGGCACTTGCAAATAAGGTCTCCTTCTGTATGTTAATATGAAGAGAAAGAATCCTCCACTTCAGTGAGGGAAATGGTAAGCCGTGACCATAGTAACCTGTGACTTACTGGAGGCTGAGAATTTTCCTGAAGCAAATGTAACTAGCATTAAATGCAAAAGTAATTAAAGCTGCACTTTGGAACACTTGATAGATTTGCCTATTTTTTCTAGGGCATTTCCACAGGTATCCTCAGAGCAGTTAATTGCGTACATTTTGTACTGATCTAGTTCAGTTATGGCTGTAATGGAACCAGAAGCAAAGAAACTTTATGTAATTGGTTTTTTTCAATATATATTTTTTTCAAGACATTAGCATTAGAGCTGAATTCTAATGGCAAAAGCTATTTGGGTGACTTCAGGGTTATAAAAGCAACGGCTTTTCAAATTGACCATGTTCTAATGCACGGAATGGGGATACTTTCACAAATCATAATGGCTAACTGAAATTGCTGCTTCTTGCCTTTAACTTGATTTGCTTTTGCTTGACTTGCCTTTGCTTGATTTCTGGGACCTGGTGGGAATGTTCAGGTGGTTAAATCAATGCATGCTTTAATACTCAACCAGGTACTGAGACTTCCTGTTTTTGGAATGTACATTCTGTATTCAGTGTTTTGATCCATGGTTGATGAGTAGAAAATGACAGATGTCAACAGTGTCATGTGAAAAGGTCACAGTAGTAAAGTAATAATGTTACAATATTACAGCTCATGATGGCCCTCTATAAACAGGAAAGGGGCAGGGGGTGGAGGAGGCTAAGAAGCACTAACCCCAAAGAATGTATGTAATATAGTGCAATAAACTATATTTTGTTTCACAGGACTCTAAACCACCAGTTATCTCATTGCAAAAGTTGATTGTAAGAGAGGTAGCTAATGAGGAAAAAGCAATGTTCTTAATTAGTACTTCCTTAAAAGGACCAGAAATGTATGAAATTCATACAAGCTCAAAAGAAGAGAGGAATTCCTGGATGGCTCACATTCGCAGAGCTGTAGAAAGGTAAATTATGAATGAAAGCTGGAAGGCTTGATTTCTTGCTCATCTGTCTCGTCTTCAGCAGGCCTCATAGGAGTAACCTTAGCTAAAAATACATTTAACTGTCCTAAAAACTCCTTTTTTTAAGAGTGAAGCATGTACTTCTGTGTATGCCTATTGTGAAGAAATGCATAAAAGATGCAAGAAAAACCATCCTAAGACTTTGTCGTGTTTTCTTAGAAAACAAATAAATAAAAAAGTTAGTTCACTGATGCCAAATGCAACAGGGCTTTGGATAAAGGAGGAAGATTAACAGAAGATAAAGCACATCCTAGGCAAAGACATGAGTTGAATCCTGAGATGGCTGTAAGTTATCTAATGTGCAAGTCAAACATCTTTCTGTCTCCCCCTTTTTACAGCTGTCCTGATGAAGAAGGAGGAATGTTTTCTGCTTCAGGGTCACTAAAGAGGCTGGCTGAAGCAAGAGCTGCTAAGTTAAAAGAATTTCAAGGTAATGGCTTAGTTATATATTCCACAAACAGCTTCTCAGCATTGCTTAAGATTTATGACCATCTTGTTCTTGTATCATATGATGTGATCAAGTTTCTCCTTTATAAGTCTTTCAACATATTGCAAGACTGCGTAGAAATAGTTAAATAAGTCTAATAAAATTTGACAAAAATGTCCCAGTTTTTTGTTGAACAGGAAGCGAAGCTTTGTATGCTCCATGGATTTTTCCCACTTTTTTTTAAACTGTTCATTATGTCTGTATGTTTGATGCTCTAAATGTAAAATGAGTAATAATATTCTGAATTTAGCATTGTAATCTTGCAGTAATTTGGAGGGCAGAACTGAGTTTGTTTCTTCCTTTAGAGCGTTTGAACATGAAAGATGACCTGATTGTGCAAAATCTGACTGAGAAGCAACAGATTTATCTAGAAATGTCTGAAATGAATGGGTTTGAAGACCATTCCCAAGGAGTCCGATCTAGACTACTTTTTCGGGGGGATAACTCAGAGGATCTGCAAGGAGAGGTGATTTTGAAGTCTGCAGTGACAGAAGGTAAATGCAATGTGGGAATGTGTATGTGTTTAAACAGATGCCGGTTTGGATAAGCACACAGGATCTAAATACAGCTTGTTGGTCCTGAAAATCTTGTAATAACTTAACACTTAATGCTGTTCAGATTCCTTGGTCTCGGAACCAATCTTCAGGATAGGTAAAGTGCACCCTATGTGTTCAGGTAGAGGATCTTATCTACAGCTTGGAGTATTTATTTGTTTGTTTAGATCAGAGGGTTCTAGAACAAGATAGCCTATCTAGGGATAGCATGTTTAGAAAGAGAGTAAGCGCAGACATCGCTTTGAGTTTGACAAAAACCCACTCAAGTCCTAATAACCTAACCTTATATTCAAGGAGGAGGTTATCTTCATACGTGCAATATGAAAAGCCTGTCTTAAGGAGTTTATCATAAAGGAAAATCCATCTGTACTGTACGAAAGCTTTCAAACTGGCTAATCTTTTAATGTACATGAGGATTGAAATATTTTTTTGTGACTTGTTAGCATGATGCAATTGTCTCACTGTGTAGACGTGGCTGTTTAAAATGACATGTTCTCCTCTTTCCTAGCTGAAAATCTCCAGAACCTCATCTTAACTCACTTGGGCAATGGATCCTCTCAGCCTGAAGATAGCTTTGGGTTGGGACTCCCCAAGAGAGCAGACCCCTTTGGAGGATATGACATCAGCCCCTCAATTTCAAATAAAAGTAAGAAATAGGGGCTGTGGGGGCCAAGTGCAGATTTGTAGATGCCGTGTGGTATCAGCATGTTGTATCTTATGCTTGCAGTACCAACAGTAGAGAGAGGAGTAGGGCTCTTAGTTGGTGTTTGCTAGGGGCATTATTACTTGAATCCATGCTTTCTAATTACCACAATTCCATGTAGCGTTTTAATTTTGATGAAAAATTAAGCTTGAAAATGCAGAGAACTTGAATTCAGCTGCCTGTTGTTTGTTATTGAATCATTAAAACTTTTTGCACTCTTTTGTATCTGCACAGTCACTAAGGGTTGCTGAATTCTTGGATAATGTAGATGGTCCTTTTAGCATAGATGTTTTATCAGCTAATTAATGAAATAAATAGAAATACTAGATACTATTTCTTTCCCCTCATTTTTATGTCATGTTTTTATTGAAAAATGAAACAGTCCTTATTTTGCTGGTTATTTATCTCTAGAAATTGTTTTGCTTGCCTATGAAGGGCTATATATGTCTGTCAGACTGTAGTGCTCTATGCAGTATGGTTTCCATCTCCCACTACCTCCCTGCATGCTTTATAGCAGTGCTGGCTTTGAATAGGATTTTTCTACCAACAAGTATCTCATCATTCTGGTAGCTGCAGATGACTTCCTGTTCATGCTGATTTGTGGTTACTTCGTTTAAAGTAGCATAATGTAATTTGACCTTGCTCTCCCTGTTTATCTTAACTAACTCTCTTCAAGTTTTTAATGCCTTTTTGAGCAGTCCTGTTCTTCCTATTGTCTACTTTTCTACTTCTTTTAATCAGTATGGATAAGCCATGCAGTTACAATCTGGTTCTAACTTCAGAATCACAATTCTTTTTCTGCTTGCGCTGTTATGCAGTGAGTTTTCACAGGCTCTGTGCTGGTGTGAGCCACTCATACTCCACTCTTCTTTCAGATGGTAGTTTTAGGAAAAACAGTGGTGGTGACCAGAGACAGTGGGACTGGAGAGGCCCTGCAGCAAATTCAGATGTGCAGCTCCATGACCTCCCTTTTGATGCAGAGGAAGCATCTCAAACCGTATGTTGGGCTTATGTATAACTCAAATGTATTTCCTGATGGCCTCTGTCATAATAGTGGTGGAGGACAAACCTCTGAAAGCCAGAAGTCCTAATAGCTGGTAGGGCTGGACTGTAACAGCATTCTGTGAAATTACTTCACTCTATTAAGGCTATTTGTGTGGGGGGAGTTGATGGTTTGTAGCTTAGCTCTTGGGAGGCACGGTAATCTGGTTTTATACTTGTTCATTTGATGCTGTATCTTTAGTTTTAGCTTTAATGTTCATGCATTTGTTTCAGCCTGGCCTCTGGCTTATGTACTTTTGATACGCCTCCTTCAGTTTAGGGGAGCAGTCTGTGTTCTAGCTCTAAATACTGTTCCCTAATGAGATGAACACTTCCAAAGTGTTTTGGCAGCACTACCACTGCAGAAGATGTGTGCTCTAGGATCCATGCTGTTTTTGTCTTTTTCCAGAGTGACACAACGAGGCTGGGTGATAGCAGTGGTTTGCAGCCCACCATCGAGTCTGAGGTATGTTGCTTCTGCTGTTAGGAAATGTAAAGGGAATTAGCTGTAATAATAATAATAGCATGCAAAAGAAAACAATGTTTTTAATGTCTGCAGAACTGCATGCTCACTGACAAACTGTACCTTACCACTCCTAATGCATTATGAATGCAGAGATAAAAGCCCCATTAGGAAACAAAGATGGGTTCTGGGTATGTAGGCAGATAATGTTTCAAAGAGCTGGCTAACTACTTCTCCTGAATCTTTGGAAGGATTGTACGTTCTCAGCTCACTGACAAAATTTGCCTCTGAACCTCTCATGAGTGCTGCACCTGGAGCATAGGAGAAAGTGGTCATTAAATAGCTCCTGCGAAGAAAACTGATGATGCAGATTCCTCCCTGGAATCCCAGTGAGATTTGAAGGGCATATTTGTGCAAAGGCTGATATACTGAACTTGATTGTGCCTGCACATTGCTATATGGGCTGCTGCCGTGTTAGAATACTCTTGTTGCCGTGCTTCCATTGTGTGTGTTTCTGTATAGATAGCATTGATTATATTTATTATCAAAAAAAAAAAAAAGTCTTAATGCTGTATCAAAACAGAGCTCTCTTCCAGAGTGCCTAATGTCTTCTTTCTTCCCTGCCTCCTCTCCTCAGCTTGTCCAAAGGATACAGACGCTGTTACAGTTGCTCTTCAGTCTACAGGTAAAACCACTACATACTATCTAAGAAATTTTGTTAGGCATTAGGTTTAGTGAAATTTAGGCAGGTATGGAGGATCTACCTTGGATATATGCCCTAAACAAGCTAGAGTGAACTGCAGAAATTAAAACCTGAGTCTCAAGGAAACACTGTGTCTAGTTTTTGAAAGAACTGTAGATCTTGTCTTAAATAACTGAATCCTTTTTCCTGCTCATGCAGTGCAATGTAATTCTCTTGCTGCTTTGAGCTCCATCTAATCTCCCTGCTACAGAGATACACCTCCTAATAAAATGGTTATTGTTGATATATACTTGTATGTGTGTATTTACTGTAGCTTTATAATAAGTAATATTTTAAGTGATTTTGTCAGATTCAGAGTCATAGTTTTACATGCAAGAGGTGTTAATTTTGACGTGTAAAAATAACATTTTGCTCAGCCATCTGAGGTATCTTGCCATTTGTGATGGTATGTACAAGCTGGGGAAGTTAGACGTGCACTCGAAGGCAAAGGTCTTGGTGATCAACTCTGGTAGATGCTGCTGTCTTTTACTTTGCTGTACATGTCTTTGGAGCCTGTGGGCCTTACGATGGACTTACGTTTCCCCTCCAGGCAGTGATATCTCAGCAGGACAGCTATATTGAGATGCAACGAGCCACCATGGCAGACCGGGAGAAGCAATACCGGCTGCAGTCTACGCGAGGCAACCTGCTGCTAGAGCAGGAGAAGCAGCGTAACTTTGAAAAACAGAGAGAAGAGCTGATGTATGTACAGAAACTTCAGAACCAGCTGAAGCTGGAACAGCAGCGCTGGGAACGGGAAAGAAGTCGGCAGCAGAGGGAATTTGAAAGAACAGAAGCCCGGCTGCAGGAGCGCGAAGAGGAGATTCGGCAGCTAAAAGACAGGTTGAGTCAGGACAAGGAAGAGCTAGAGAGGCAGCGAGAGGCCTATCAGCATGACCTGGAGAGGCTTCGGGAAGCTCAGAGAGCAGTTGAGAAAGAGAGAGAGCGTCTAGATCAGCTAAGGAAGCTGAAGAAACAGAACACAATGTCAGGCACCTGCTCCCCAGAATTGGGACAGGTAAGAAATACCTGCTTGCTTCTGAATGAAGCTTGCTCTTGTTTGTAGCACTAACATTGTCTCAATGATGTAACTCTCTGGGAACAGATTATCCTTGTTTGCTTCTTGTGGGGGTTCGTGTACCCTCATCTAAAATAGCTGACAAGGGCCGCAGTGAGAGACATCAGAGCTTGGCAATTCCTCACGTGTCTATGAAATTCAACCCAGTCTTTTGATAATGAGAATATATATTTAGAAAAAAAAAAGTAGAAACAGAAAAAAGGTTACTTTTGAACCTGGCTGGCTGAAGATTTTTTAAATACAGGAACTGTCCTACTGCACACTGATGATTGCAGCAGGTGTGCTACATTGGTAGCATTTTGTACAGTTGATTTCTAAAAACATCTCCTCTTTTTCAAAGTGTGCATTTTGAGGTCTGATGAAATTTGCTCATTTTTCACTGCTTTCTTTCCATTTTATCATCACCTAGTGCAATCTGCTTTTTAGTTCCTGTGCTAGATACGACATTCAAGCAGTCTGGAATTGCTGAGGTCCTTTTCAGTTTTCAAGGACTTGCATAGTCTGAGTTCTTTTTCTCTTTTTTGTTTGCCGCTGTGCTTTGGGTTTGGTTTAGCCTGTTGCATTTTATCACAAAAAGGTGCAGGACTGAGGGTGGTCTCTCCTCGTTATGTATGAAAATGCTAGTTTTACTTAGAATACCTTTTTTCTCATTTAGAATCAGATGCTGAGCCATTCCACTAGCTTCAATGGAGAAGGGGTAGAACCACCTCTACCAGTCTTGAAAACCTCTGGGAGAGTGAGCGTCTGCGGGATGGATTACTTGGAACGGACGGAGCTGGTTCGTAGGGACAGTACTACCATGGAGAACCGTCCAGTTCTTGCGCTGAAGAATGAAGTGCCAATACATCTCCTGAGTGCAACTAATCAGATACAGAAACCAGCTGCAGTTCAGCAGCAGATTCCTACTAAGCTTGCCACTTTTACAAAAGGAAGCAAAGAGAAAGGTGGGAAGAACAAAGCATCTCATCGGACAGACAGTTCGGGTAAGCATGTTTAAATGCATTTTTGAGCTCTGCCAGCATCACAGGAAGACAGAACACGATAGTTTAAACCTCTGGCTACCCATGTGGAGGCCAGAAATTAATGTGCTATGAATTGTTAGTGTGCTTACTGTGGTGATAGGCCATAAAAATTCTTGAGTTAAAAATTACAAGTGTGCATACTGCTCGAGCTGGAAATGTAGCCCAAATAGGTAGTGCTGAAAATGGAGTGTCTTAACCTAACAGGACAGAACTGTGGTGAGAACTTGTAAGCCTGGATGTAAAATCTTCTTGCCTGATGTGCCACCATAGTAGTGGTAATGGAAAATAGCAAATGCTTTGCTTGTTCTGCATGTGTGGAACATTTTGATGCTGGCTTAACCTTTTCTCCCTGATTGTCCAGAGTTGTAATGACATCGAATGCGATGCCTTTCTTAGCATCAGTCAATCATTAAATACAGATTTCCAGGCCAGAATTCAGATGCTGCGTGTGTTGCAGAGCTCAAAGGGGCTGATTTTGTCAGAAATAGAAACAAGTAAAAATGCAGTCACCCTGTCGTAGTGTCATTTGTGCTGCTAACTGCTGGGTACTGAAGTAGTGATCTCTGCCAATGACAGACCCAGCAAAAACCACTTCTTTTTTTTTCTGCTGCTTAAAAGAGCCTTACTTCCAGCTTAGGAGAATAGCCTATAGTTTTAAGTTACAAAATTAGCTTTTTAGCTTTATATAGGATTCAGACCTGGCAAGTTTACATGCTGCTTAGGCCTACACTATAGTGGACTCAGGGCCAAACCTGTCTATTGCAGGAGAGGGCTTTTGCACATTGTAGAAATGTGTGTGTCTGTTCTGTCTGAAGTTGAATGCAACTACAAACTTGCTTATGTTTTTGCACATAAGTAAAGCCTGATATCCTCTTACTCTGAATACCAAATGCTGGTAAATGGGAAAATAAAGCTCTAATACCACATCTCCCCAGCTTCGTTTTTTAATAACTCTTACATAATGATGTCTGCAGTGGAAATGTACTTAATGGTATTTTTCTGGAATTTTTATGAAAGGTATAAAACTTGGATATATTGATCTCTATTCTCTTATGAGCAATAGTGTGACTCATGCTTGTTAGGTCCATATGTAGATCACAGAATAAAACAGAAGAAGAATTCTGTACCAGAGGCAAAATACTGTGTATTGAATTTGGCTTGTGCGATGTGTAAGGAATGTGTACTGGGAGGAGTTCTCTGGATCCAGAACAATTGTTGTTGTGAATTGCTTTTATTGTTGAAATTAAGCAACTGACAGGCCATAACACCAATGTACTCTGCTGCTGAGCAGCTGTGAGACAGATGGAGAGCAGAGACAGAAGTTCATTACAGTTCTCAGCATTAAAAGTAGCAAATAGCTATTGTCACTTGAATGTTAGGGGTTAAAGATACTTTTCTCCACTGTGCTCTCTAATACTCTATTTTAAATCTGTGGTTGTTGGGGATGCTGGTAACTGAAACAGAAATCCTAAAGGAAGAAGAGAGGGAAAGTACTTAAATTGTAAGCAACTGAAGAGAAAAATTAAGTAATTTGCAGCAGGAGCACCAGCTCTTTGTGAAACAGCAGCTTCCTTGTATATGCAGAGGTGTCAGTAAAATGGGCCCCAGCATGAAACAATGAAATCTGTGTACTGCCAGGATGAAATACTAATTTGTAAAATATTTTCTTCAGCATCTGTTGATCAGAAACAGCTGATTCCTCCCAGGCTTGTTGGACGAGAGGAGGGTGTCTTGAGAGGCAGGCGATCGGCAAGTCCAGTCCTCCCAAGCAGCCAGACCACTGCATTCCAGCCAGGTATGTCTTGACCAACTTGTCGATCTGTGGAGATGCATCAGACTTTCTGTGCAGTGTCATGAATCTTTCTTCTCTCTCTTCTTCTATAGAATTGTACAGCCCTACTGATGCTCAGCCAGAAGCACTTTCGTCTGCCTCAGCAAACTTATTCAAGCCCAATAACGTTCCTGTCCAGACCTCGGTGGCCTCTCAGCCGACTCTGTTAAATGTGCAAGATGATACCAGCAAAGAAGATGTAATTTTTTTCTAATTGTTTCCATTTAAAGATTAGTCTTTTGACATACTGTTTCAAGAACTCAGGCCCAAGTGTTCAACGTGACAGAGACCCGATGTGGATGTCTTTTCATCCCTGCCCCTTTAATACTAGCAAGGACCGGACCAGGATTACTGTTTTACTTTGTTTGTCTTCTCTGCCAGCAGCTCAGAATGAGGACACAGTAGTAATAACTTGCTTTTAATTTCTCCAAACATGGAAATGTATTGATACATGGCAAGGATATATAAATTCAGAGCATATTAAAATGCTGCTATTTACTGTAATTTGCTCTCTTTGGTGAATCTGCGCTCTTTGTGGGCACCATCTTGTGAAGTAAACTGTTTTAATTGATGTCAAACCTCCCAGATTTTTTTTATGTAAAAAATTTTAGTAGTAGGCCCCAAATGACTGAGAATTTTTAAATCCATTATTACAGATACGTGGTCAGTGTAATGGATTATGCTAACTATGTTTCCCTAACTAGTTGACTAGCAAGCCAGTCTCCTTACAGCCAGGTATGGCAACCATTGCGATACCCACTCACAGGAGCCAGACTAGCAACTCTGTTCCTTTAGTGAGTCAGTGGAACACGTCTGATGGGCAGGTACAGTAGAAGAGAGAAGGTAAGCTGCTTGAGAGCCTTCAAGGGTCAGGAGCTCCACCTGCTTGTGGACATGAAGGGTTGGACATGTGAAAATATACAACAGTAATGAAGAGTTGGACTAAATGCACGTTTCTTTGGCCATCACCTTGCACCAGGGAGTAACTATGTCCTTAGAAACATACTGGGTAGTTCTCCATGTTAGCGAGAGTGGTGCAGATTCCCAAGCAAAACTGATGAGTTGGTTTGGAATGAACTTAGAGACTTGCATTTTACTCCTTGCTGAAGACATAGGAAGTGTTCGAACGCAGTAATTTATTGTCTTGTTTAATCCTAAGTTTTCTGCATTTCTTGTTTGTCTGCTAGTTTGATGGGACATTACTCCAAGTATCGGAAGATAATAAAGCTGCTGTTACTGCAGAGACTTCTCTGCAACACTGTGTTAGGAATGAAGGGAATAAGAACTATTTCTTAAAAAATGTACCATTCGCTAAACCTCCATTGGTTTAGCTGCTTAAAGCTAAGCCAGCTTGGCCACCGCTTATTAAATGGGTCAGTTTGTAATCATGAAATGGTGATGGTGTTAACATATTTCTGTTCAAAAGGCATTGTGCCCCTTTGTAGTAATTTGCACAGTAATCTGGTGTATATTATTTCTGTATGTCAGTTTTTGTTAGTCACTTCACCTAAGGACATGTATTCCAGCACATGCTGAAGGAGGCCAGTCAGATACGTTGTGCACAGAAGAGCTTGTTTAGAGGGGATTGTTACAGAATGAGAGAAATCAGTATCTCAGACCTTAAAAATGTGCGTTAATACCTTTCGGAATATGAGTGGTAATAGTTTTGTCATATCGTTAACCCTGGTTAAAGAATCCTTCTGTAGTGCTTCTTGGATTTAATGTTCATTTCTTTGTGAACTGATATTGGTGTAAACCTGAAGCAATGCTATCGAATTCAATGGAGCTGCAATGTTGTGAATGAGAGGAGACTCCAAACCGTCTGACTTTTTACTAGAATAAATTATCACCGTTAAATAGGATACACTTGACTGTAATACCAAAGTATTGCTTTGGTAAATCATCAGTCTTGCAGAACTGATGCAGATTATCAATGGTTAAATTTGCAAAATACAGTATGGTCACTATTGGGAACATAGTGATTTTTGTATTGTTGTGATATGATGTTGATGATGGTTAGAACATAGTTCTACATCGTATTCTTTTTTGCATTCCTAAATGTTAGGTTGAAATGGAGGGGAATTCTTCTTAAAAGAAAAATCAGTTCTGATCAAGCTGGCATGTAAGATCCAACAGCTTTATAGGAATGATCTTTTTCAGTCTGCTGATGTCGAGGCTCCAGTCATCTGTGATACCCATGTATTTTCTTCCATAAACATACAGTGAAGCAGCAAGAATGCACAATATGTTCTTGCCTTTATGCTGTGGTTTGGGCCACTCCTAGTGAAAATGCTGTGTCCCCATTTCCTTCGATTACCAGGTTTTTAGGAGTTGTAGCCTGAAGTTAAGTTAAATGAGTGGAATGAACTCATGTCCTGAGCCTCAGCCAAGAAGCAAGGTCTCCATTGGCTGTTTGGAGGATTTAAATCAATTTTTAGAAACATTTATTTGGTTTAATTTTGTGTCTGCCCTAAAGTATAGGAGAAAGACTTGTATGGACTGAGGAGGTTTATTTGGCTGCTTTTTTTCTTCTTCCTCTGTACAGTGAACAAAGTCAGATACCGAACAGTGACATCTGGAAAATATTATGTCTGCAGTGAGGTCTCATTTCTTTTAGTATGTTTGAACTTAAATATAACCATTTTAATCCTCTTTGTCAGCAGTGCTTCAAATAAGTTGTTATGACGACTAGCAAATGGACGCAGGATGCTTACAGGCTAGGCTGCTGGCTCAGCATCACAAAATCTCCTTGGAATATGGATCTTCATTCTGTAACTGAGAAATTACCTTATCGCCTGTCCTCAATACACGTCTAGCCGCCGCTAGTGCTGTGACAGCTGTTTGCACCTTGAATAGAGCCTGGATCTCCATCCACTCATAGTCCCTTGGGTCAAAATCATTATGTGCCATACTAGCTATTGATGTGGCTTCCTGTACAGTACCCAGCTAGGGAGAGGCTTTAGAATTAGCAAATGCTGTGTTATCTCCTTATTAGTGCAATGACAGACCAGCGTATGGTAAAATTATTTATAGAAAGCAGAGGGAAGCAAGTGAAAGACTTTATTTAAATGAAAAATGTGTCATCTCTTCACTTTTGCAAAGTTTAATCTGTCAAATTGTCATTCAGTCACTCCAGTTGAGTGAGCTAGTTTTGGATTCTTAACTCTGATTTGAAGCAAAATTATCTGCTGAAGCAGATTAGATTACAAAATACTGCTGTGTCCTGGGCTAAGTGACCTGCTTTTGCTTGTCAGTAAAATTCTTTCCGTTTGACCTTTTGGTTACTTAAAATAAAAGTTTGCTTCTAACTGATGTCAAAGGATTAGACAGTTCAAAATTCTGTGCCTCCCAGGTGCTTTTTGGCTTTTTTCCTGAGCTGGGGTGTGGAGGAAATTAGGGCACAAGCTTTGAACTGCCTTTTTCTTTGCTTTGTGTCACAGCCTTAAAATTATGATTGTATTTAATATTGTGATGTTGAAATATAGAGACTATGGTTTTGATCTTCAATTTTAAACTCTGGCGTAAAGGATGCTTCCTCTATTCCTTCCCATTCAGACTATAGTCGTTTTGTCTTTCAGACTGAAGATCCCTCCATATTCACTAGTATTGAGCACATCTGCCTTGTGTGTATTGTAAATGCTCTCCTAGTTTTTAAATGTACTATCTGTGGATTGTCGTTGTGGCATGTTCCACAAATTGAAATTGCTTATCATTTCCCAGTGTGAGGCAGAAGAATTGGTATTTCTAGAGATGCTTGCTCACCAAGGTAGTAGCATTCCTGCAAAGGTAGGAGTAATTCTAAATAATTTGCTGGCAGTTTTGTCTTTCTGCGTAGTAGTGAGATAATCCTGCATTCATGGAACTTGGTGTTTGCCATTTGCATTTGCAATGAAAGTCGAAAATTAGACTAGCCAAGGGTTAAAAATATATGTTTAGTTTAACTTCTACATTCAATCCTTCAGAACTGGAGCGAAGGCTCCCCTGGTGCTGCTCAGTGGTGTCCCTGTGTGTTGTGCCCCTGTAAAAGGGAATTCAGAACGTTTTGTTGTCTTCCCCAGCAGTTCTCGCATGTACAAGAAAGGTGGTCTTGGCAACAGGTTACGTATTTGTTCTCCTTGCATAACCTTCTTGTCGAATAAGTAAAAGAAAAGCCTTCCCCCTGCGCCTTCAAGGCCAAACCCAACATCTTTGTGACCACTGACGGCTCTTCATCATTTACCATCAGCGCGTTATACGTCAAATACCACTTGTGCCATGTTTATAAATCAGTGTTTTATATTTTTGTACTGAAAGAAATTGGAGCACTTTAGAAAAGTTTATTTCAAATTCCACTTGTTTTACCTGCAAGGAAATCTTTCATGGAAGGAAATCCTGTTGATGTAATTGCGTGCATCTCACCCAGAGCTGTGAACTCTCTTGATGCTGTTTAGTCTTAGGTCTGGTTTCTAGGCCCACCTTGCACTGTAAAGATTTAATAAATAATCATGGTTCGTGGTTAAATTGAGCGTTTTGTTGGGGAAGCGTTTTGTTTTTTGTTAGGATGTAAACATTGTAAATAGTTCCTTTCCTGTTGATACTCAATAGCAACATCTTTGTAGTCCTTATTTTATTTGTAAAGTTGATGGTTAAATGTTAATATTCTGTTGAATTGTGCACTCTTGATTAATTGTAAACTTGATCTTAGCACACCAAATGATGATTTTTACAATGATTGCAATGTTTCTCCACTGAAGGATTTCAGAGCTGCAATAGGACTGAAACCAACTTCTAGCAATAAAAAAAAAAAGTTAAAAACTGACTGCGTTAATAGATCTTTTCTTTCTGTTTGGACTAAAGATCAAAGCAGCATTTCTCATGTGCTTCTCATTTTCTGCCCTGGACAGAAATAACCTGCCATATGAACAGAACTGACAGTTTTCCAGAGAAGAGGACTGCGTAGGAAGAATTAAGTGGAGGGTACTAATAATTGCAGACTTTGCCAATGAGGTGAGCACTCTAGAAAAAATCAGATGGTCTCAAAATGACTGAACACAGCATACGAGTGAAGGAGTGAGCTGAGCAAAGTTGCTTATATTGGCAGACAGGTACTTTGCATGGGGCCGGTCTGAGACATGCCTGACTCTGTCCCAGACAGTATCAGTTCCCATTTGGAACATGTATAACAAAAATAGAAGCTTTCTGCCTAGTGCTTGTGTCGGCTTGGCAGCCCTCGCTCTCGCTGCTGTCCCGCAGCCTCTGGTTGGTACAGTGCTCCCCAGCCCCAGAGTCGGCACGTTGCATTTCCTAGTAAAATTCTCATTTGTGGTTTGCTAACAAGCTAGCCCAAACACTGTAACCTCAGATAGTCCTGGAGATTAGAGCAGATGCAAAACCAGCGCAAGAGTGGGAGAACCAGGGCTTGGATAGACGTCCTCAAAGGACGAGGTGCAATTTTTTTAACGTCGTCACAATCCTGTGCTGGAACCAGTGTTGAGGAAGACCCTCAGCCCGTTCCGGATGGGATGATGCCAATGGCGCAGTCTGAATCGATTTGCGCAGTGATAAGCTGTTATGTACATCAAAGCCTCTTTGAAGGATCCAGGCTCTTTGTGCATAGGAGTCAGAGGCTGAGAAACGCAGACTGTATTCTGCTGAAATGCTGTTGGCATCTGTGTTGCAGCACAAGCTGGATCTCTGAATTGGAAATAGAGTTTTTCTAGTTTTCCAGTGTATGTAAATAACAAAACTTACTTGTAGGGACACTAGTGTTTACAATATGACTTTGTTCTTTATAGGAAGCAAGACTGATGTTTTAGAGAATGGAGTTTTAAACTGTGTGTGTAAAAGTTTTTATTTGCACTTCCTTTAAGAGATGTCTTAGATCTACATGCTCCTGCTTGCTGTTCAGCTTCCGTGGAGCTGAGCTGCAGTGGCCACTGGAGGTCACTACCTCTGTGCACTTCCAGATCTCTCTCCCTTTGTGGCTAGAAAGAGGGAAATAATTCTTCATGTGTGTTTCTAGATATTGTTCCGCAACGGGAAATGGAATCAAAGTGACTTCACGGGGACAGCTGAAAGGGGCAGTCTGCAGCTGGAGTTAAAAGGTAGCACTTCCAGAGCAGTGGACTTTTTTCTAGTTGCACTGTACTCTCCTGCAGCCGTAATCCTGCCTCAGACCAACTGGAAGAGTTTCTGAGAAAGGCAGAAGAGCCTGGATCAGGCTCGATCAGGGAGTAATGTGGCTAAGAGGTATCTCTGCAGTGCAGATTCCCAGCTCGGCGCTGATAACTGTCCAGCTGCAACAGCCCAGAGCTCCACAGGGGCAAGTTTAATTCTCGGGCACAATTTGCATTTGTTAGGAGCTTGGTACTGTTGCAGCCATCAGTGCTCAGACTAGCGTGGGTGTATCTGTGCTATGCTTCAGTTCTTGCTGCAACAGCAGTGTAGGCATTCCTCTGGTGTCTGCAAACACCTTGGCTGACAATATCCTTGCTGACGCTGTCACTCTGATGTGCGCTCTCCGTTTGTCACAACGAGGGTGTGATTTTTGGGACGGCTGGCAGCATGTTCATAGCTGTTACTTGCTTGCACCAGTGTTCCAGCAGCTCCACCCTGCCTTGTCTCATCTAAAACCTGCAGATAATTAACCCGAAACCCAAACCACATTCCTTCTATTCGGATGAATCATTCCGAGGCCATAGGCAATGGCCAGCTTTATGCTAAACCTTCCTCTTTCATGTGGGTGAGGAATGGTGGATGGTTCCCATACGTGCATCTGAGATTCATTGGCAAGCCAGATGCTTGAGGACAAACGCGAACAACAAATACTGGCTCCACAGTGTGCTTTGACAGCAGGAACCTGCTGGTTTGTGCCTTTTCCCTTTCCTCACCCCTGTGACTCAAATCCGGTCTAATTTCTCATCCCAGAGATGGGGCCAGGCCAAGGCTCAACAGAGAAGGGATGTGGGGCCTGTCCTTGTGTAATGCCTACGTTGTTTGCTGCTTCTGGGCCCATGGGATCTGGCAGGGGATAAAAGCCGAACTGCCTCAGAGCTGGCAGTGTTGGAGCATGAGACACATGGTCCCTAGCTCTGGTATGGAGTTACATGCACGGGAGACTTGGACGAGGTAGGGATTGCTTTGTTGCAGAGGTACAAGCACAGAGGAGCAGGGAAAATCCTCGCTGAGCAGCATAACGCGGATGTGCCTTTCCCGTGCCCAAGCAGCAGCTGGTTCCTTGTCACTGACTGGAGCATAGTGTGTTGACAGACCTGGAGTCATCCCAGAGCTGCATGTGGTGCACAGATCTCTCAGGGGATTTCAGACAGGTAGACGGATAACGCTCTTTTCCCTTCTCGAACATCTGAATTCATGGGCAAAACGACACTGTATGCGCTGTATGGTGCTTTGTTTTCCTTGTGCCACCATGGCTTGTCACTGAAACCTAGCTATGTATGCCCCACTTCTTTGCTAGCTGCATGGTGGGAGCACCACAGGACATTGGAATGATCCATATCTGCCCTAAGCCAGAAAAGGTAATGTCTCAGTTTACACTGTGCTGCTTTTTGCAATTAACAGCTCCAGCCTTCCCCAATGGAGAAGGGAGAAAGTCTGTGCTACCCTCACACCCTGTGGCAGGGCCTGCTGAGCTGAGCGCAGCCGGAGATCCAAGAAGCAGTGTCTAGGTAATGCTCTCTGTTTTCCTCTCCGTCTTGCTGGGGTTGTGTTCTTCGCAGGGAAGACCTCAGAGCAACTGCAGTGTTACAGCCTGGCAGCTAGGTAGTACCTGCTGCTTCCCACACGTTTCCCTGCTTCAGTGCTCACGGGCGTCTCTGCGCTAGTAAGGACAGTGCTGTGTCAGCAACTGGCTGCAGGGTCTCAGCTGCCACTGAATTAGGTGCTCTTCAGATTTAGGAATAAGAGTGCAAGGAGCTGGGCAGGTGCGTGAGCTTAGCCAGGGGCACGTTAGAGCTGCCAGAGCAACCCCGGGGGCTGCGAAGCGTTTTTGTCTCTAGCCCCCTGCGAATGCCAGGGCTGGCCGCGTCTCGTGGCCGGGAGGGAGGTGGGTCGGTCTGTCTGGCGCTCCGAGTTTTTTGTGGGGTTTGCAGGCCTTCTACGAGAGGAGGAGCACCCCCATGGAAAAGCGATGTCATGCTGGGATTTTGGCTTTGAGCCTAGCGATGCCTGGGAGAGCCTCTGCCTGCCCCGTGGGAGGACACGGGAAGCTGTCTGACTGCAGCCACTCTTGTGCCTCAGGTCCGGGTGCAGACAGCCAGTGCAGGGCGTGCTTAGATGCCGCTTGATAAGAAGCGGTTACATCAGTTAGAGTCTGTTTCCCTTCGTCTGCCGAAGGAACGGTCCTTCTCTGTCGCGACCCAGCCCGCGGGAGGCTGGACTGGTGCTAAGCGCAGGGACCCCAGTCCGTGCGGATATGGGAGTCGTGTCCAGTTCACTGTGTCACTGTCTGGACGATTGGTGAAATCAAACCTCGACCTCATCGCCCACTGGATATGGGAATCTGCTGACTGGGGAGAGCCGAATACGCTTCCATGGGCATGGAGGCACTGAGAGTTGTTTTCCTGCATAAGCAGGAGACCCTTTGGTCTGAGCTATGTTGAGAGTCCAAGTGGATGGTATTTATTTGGGAGGACTTCTGTCCCAGTAAACAAATTCCCCCCAAACCAAATTTATCTGCAGCTCAGTCAGCCTAAGCCTTCTGGCCTCAGCACTGAGGCAGTGACTGGATCAGCGCACAGAAATGTCTGACTGGGAAAACAGGTCTGTGCCGTGCGCTGCTGGGACCGAAGTGAAGCATGCGAGAGAGAAAGGTGTCTGCTTTTGCCCGGGAGTGCCCTCCGCAGCGCTGGGAGCTGGCTGCTGCTAGAGGAGGTGGAGCTGCAGAGACAGGACGGGGCTTTCTGCCAGATGAGGGGAGGATGAAGGCAATAAAAAGCAGCTCTTTGCTGCCGGGAGTGGGGAGCCATGGCAGAGCTCAACCCAGGTGTGCCGCTTTTTGAGCGCAGGTTTTCCCTGAGAGGCAGTTAGCAATAGTAATAGTTGGCACTGAGGAAACGATTCACTGATACTTGCAAAGGCTTCACAGAAGGGACACCCGCTCCCCCACCACCGCTGAAAACGCCGCGAGCAGGGCTCAGATAACACCCCAGCGCCAGGAGCGGGAGGCAGACAGAGACCTGATGTTGCGAGAAGCAACTTTGTCCCTGGTGCAAAAGCCGGATGTGGCTGGGAGCCAGCGTTTATTGCTTGGCAGCACAAACAAAACAGCTGCTGCTCAAATGGCCATGAGTGAAACCTCAGCTCTTCTGGCTTGCTGGGCAAAGTTGGACTTTGTCCGATCCTCAAGATTAGCCGTAGATTTAAAAAAGGGGAAGCAGCTTCCTGCTAAGTAACAGGGATAAAGGCGCTTCCTGCTGGCTTCTCGTCCCAGCTCCGTCCTGCCCTGTCACCTTCCCCTTGGCCGCAGACGAGAGCGTGCGAGGCCCAGCCAAGCGGCTGCGGAGGCGGGCTGGGGGCTGCCCCGAGCTCCGGCTGTTGCGTGGGGGGGTCCAGGTTCGGTGTGCAGTGCAAGCCGGGGGCTCCTCTCCCTGCAGCCTCTGGAATGAGCCTCTGGCTGGGCTCAGCAGGCGATGGAGAGGAGGCCCAGCCCGGGGCTGAAAATGGCAGAGGCATCAGAAAACAGGACGGAAAAGTCATTGTATCTGCTTCAGCCAGCACCAACAGGGCAGCTTTCTTCCTTCCAGTCTTGCCAGTTCTTGCTTTTACTGGTAGCTGGGAAAGGTTGTGACATTGGTTTCTTTAACTCAGTCTGAAAATGAATAATGGATCGCACCTAAACCATGTTTTCCGTGGCCAGACATTTGATTGCACCTTGGGTGTCTGTTTCTTCTGACTATGCTGCTTCCTTTGTCCTCTAACTCCTCCCTTTAATGGAGCTGTTCTTTCCTAACTGCTGTCCCCATCTTATCACCTGCAGCAGGGCCAGGAGCACACAGCCCTCTAGGAGAGAAGTAGCAGCTCTTTTCTCTGTTCCTTTTGCAATGAGGAAAACAGCCCTGCGGAAGATGACGGGTAAGGGCTGTGAATGGCTTATGAGAAACAGGTTTGTGTGTCTTTCAAAGCAGGAAGGCAATATGGCATCTGAGCTTGCCGTGAGCCCTGTTACAAAGGTAGAGGAAGATCCGAGCCCCTCCTCGCGCAGATTAAGGTTTGGACTCCGCAGCAGGGAGTGCTCTTCACTGCTGCTGCTATAAACATTATCTTGAGTGTGGGCTGGGAGAATTTGCAGCTTAAGCATACAGAACAGGCAAGGCACATGGTAGATTTTATTCAGATTTATTGAAGCAGCTCCAGGCTGAATAATAAACACACACAACTGCTGTATAAAAAATACACAGAACCAGCCGATGAGCAAGTAACTGTCAAGTGTTAAGACGTTTCAGGCAACTGCCTCTGGTGCTGACTGCATTCCAAGTCAAACACGCAGACAGCAGCGCAGCCCAGAGCCTGCTGCCAGTTAGGAGCTTCCTTTGTTCTTTCTAGTAAATATAATTCAAAGCAAAATATTAAATGAAAGAACTAAAAAGTATTCCTCTGGCTCCCGCTCTGAGATCACATGCG
Source organism: Dromaius novaehollandiae (assembly GCF_036370855.1). NCBI lineage: Eukaryota > Metazoa > Chordata > Aves > Casuariiformes > Dromaiidae > Dromaius > Dromaius novaehollandiae. The sequence goes on along the minus strand of NC_088122.1, from coordinate 2,326,405 downwards.
TTAGGAGAAAACTTGGAAACCTCTTGCCATCTCAAGGGCCAGCACATGCTGCCAGTCCAAGGGGGTCTCTCCAAGCTCCCCCCCACCCCATTCCAAAGCGGTTCAAAGCCAAAGCTGTGTTGCCTTGAGCCCTTCTGAGGCTGATAAATCCATGCAGCGTCCAGACTTGGGAGTTCACAGACCTGCTAGGTAGAAGGGAGGCACTCCCACTGCCCATGTCTTCTGTCCGGATCCTTGGTGAAGCAAGACACTAGCAAAATCAGAGGTGAAACCTGTAGTGCAGAAGAGAGTATTATGAATAGTGTGCCTTAAACCCAAGAACACTCCCTGGGCCTTGAAGCTAACAGAGAATTCTGTTATCGTACTTGTTTCCCTCTGCTTCCCTTTGTGTATTGAGCCAGGAATTTTCTACAGGCATTACAGAATGTTTTATTGCATCAAATTCATTTGGGTACCAGATCTCTCGCAAGGGAAAAAGAAGAAACCCCCCCGGGATCTGTGATTCACTGGCATCTTTTCTGCCAAGAGTCTCTAGAAAGGTTTAATTTCAGTTGCAAACTTTTAAAAAATTACTTGCTGCGTAGCAGAAAAGAAATGGCATGAAGGGGACCAGGGAATAATTAAAGTGGAGAAACCCTGTGTTTATATGTAGACAGGGCTTGTCTTAAAAATGTAATTACATACCATTCTGGGACTAAATCCCAGCTATAATTCTGTCCTGGCACCAGCTCATAGCCCTCGTGTCCCACAAGACAGTGGCTGCTATTTGGGTGCCGCTAGCAGATTAACTGTGGCACCAGGAGGAGAAGGCTGTGCTAAAAGCAGCAGCCGGTCCCCCGTGGCACCACGTGGTATCTCCTCTGAGCTCCTGCAGACAGGCTGCGCGACAATGTCTTGATCGGCTTGACGAGCTTTCTGCACCGAGGACACCCAATCTGACGCTCAGAGAGCATTCCCCAAGATCCTCGCGTAGGCCGAGACTCGGTGGAAGGGCTGGGACGTTAGCTTATATGTTCTGTTATTTATACTGATCTTCTCCCGACAGCATTTGAGCACCTACAGACACTTCTGCAGGGTTTCAGGTATCAAACCACTAGCCTGGAAGCACGTTTCTGGAGCTGATGTTTGCACAGGGCTGTTCGCTAGGACAACTCCAGCTGGGATCCATGTACGCCTGCTCCTCAGGGTTTAAGCCTTGTGCAGCACAACGTTTCAGAGGACGGAGCTCTGGGCTGAGACGCGACTACCTACCTGCCGGGTACGTTGACCGCGATGCCGTGGCTCAGGCAGACAGGTACTTCCAGGTGCTGACGAAGGCCGTGGGGATGAGGGAATAAGGCACCGTCGTGACGCTGCTCCAGGTCTCGGATGATGGGTCGTAGCAGTCCAGTGTTTTGCAGCGCTGAGCCCCGCAGTAGCCCCCCACCACGTACAGTCTGTTGCCTGACGTAACAGCGCGGCAGCTGATGCGCTTGGCAGTCACGTCCCCAAACTTGGACCACTGGTAGCTGTCGCTGTGGAAACGGTAAGCGGAGCTAGCGGAGAACTCCGTGTCGCCCCCGATCACGACGACGTGGCTGCCCACCACGGCGGCAGCCGTGTAGCGCCAGGGCTGGGGGCAGCTGGCAGCCACCGTCCAGCGGTTCTGGCAGGGGTCAAAGCACTGCACCTTGGGCAGCTTCTCCTGGTTGGCGCTGGTGCCACCGAACACAAACAGCTTCATCTGGGCTCCCACCACGGCAGCGTTGCTGACGCCCTCTCGGAGAGGGGCCACCAAGGACCACTTGTCCAGCTGCGGGTCATAGTGTTCGACTTGCTTGAGAGAGACGGAGGGGGAGGCCGGGAAGGCCCCGCTCACTGCCGTGTGCCCCCCGACCACGTAGAGACAGTGGTCCAGTTCGGCAGAGCCGTGGCCAAACCGTGCCACCAGCATTGGAGCAGCTTTTGCCCACTCGTCGTGGAGGGTGTCATAAACCCAGACGTCTTTGGAGGCCCCGTTCTCGGAGCCTTTGCCACCCGTGATGTACACCTTGCACCCGATTGCGCAGGCGCTGCACTCTTTGCGAGGGCTTGGGATGTCAGCACGAGGAATGATCTCGCTGGTTTTGTGGTCCAGCACGTAAATCTTGTCGCACATGAACGTCTGGCCCCCGAGCAGCAGCAGGGCCTGGCTGACCTTCCGGGGCCGGGCGCAGCATCCCGTCACGAGCCCGTCGTTCTGCAGGATCTTCATTTTGCACCGCACCGCGTCAGCCACGATCTCCTCCCCCAGCTTGTGGCTGGTCACCAGCTTCTCGCAGGCCACTTGCTTCCGCAGGTAGGACTCGGGCAGGAGGGCCAGGCGGACAGAGCGCAGCAGCTCCGGCAGATCTTCATGTCGTTGGGGCAAATCGTACCGGATCCAGCCTATAACAGCTTCATAGACCAGGGTCTCGTCCTCTACCTCCAGCTCTTCGCTTTCCACCAGCTCGAGCAGCTTGTCCTTGGGCAGCCGGAGGAAGTCTTCGGTCTTGCAGAGGGAGGTGAAGTTGGCTAGTGCCATTCGCCAGGAGAGCTCCAGCAGCCTTTCACAGCAGTGGGCATCGGACAGCAGCAGCATGTTGAGGCAGTTGCCAGGGCAGAGGTTCTTCTCCAGGAAGTCGGCCGAAGCATCCCGAACGTCCTGGAACTGCAACATATCTCCGGCCTCCAGCAAGGACTCGGCGTTCTCCTCGTTAATCAGCACCCGGGCCGAGTAGGCGTAGTCCAGCAGCAGCTCCAGCACCTCGGGGTGCAGGGAGTCGTGGAAGTTCACCTCGGCGTCCCGGCTCTCCTTCAGGCCCCCACTGAACATGGCGTCGAAGTAGCGGCTGCAGGCGGCCAGCACGGCGCGGTGGCAGGGGAAGGCCCGGCTGCCGGCCCGCAGCACCACGTCGGTGAAGAGGCGCCGCCGGCGCAGCAGGTCCAGCTGGGTGAGGAGGCTGTCGGCGTGGCCCGGCTTGTGGAAGAGCTGGATGTTCATGGAGCCCGAGCTCGAGCGCGATTTCCGGTTCTCGTGGCTGCTCACGGACATCGTCGCCGCGCTGCTCTGAAAGGCAAAACCGGGGAGTCGGTGCCGAAAGCTCCGCTCTGACCCCCGGGGGGGCGGAGCGCTGGAGCCGGACCGGCGGGGGCAGCGGGACGGCGGCTGCGGCCCGGGCAGGGAGCGGACGGTGCTCGGTCCCGGCGGTAAGAGGGGCTGCGCGGGGCGGGACGCCGAGCGGTCCCCGATCAAAGGCGCGGTACCCGCCGGTACCACCGGGCCCCGGTGCTGTCCGCTCCCGGCTGCTGCCTGCGCCGCTCCCGCGCTTCACCGGGGCCTGCCCCGAGGAGCCTTGCGCTGGAGGCGGGGGACGGACGGGTGTTGCAGCCCCGGTGCCCGCACCCGCCCCGGTGCCGCCGTGCGCGCACTCACCCGCCGCTCGCGCTGCCGCTCTGCCGCCGCGCCCCGCCGCCGCGTGGCCTCCCCGCCGCCGGCCCCGCCCCCCGCGTGACGGAGCCGAGGCCGAGCCAATCAGCGGCCGCTTCGCTCTTTGTGAATGAGATCCCGCGGCCGGGCCCTGCGCATGCGCCGCCCCGTAACCCCTTCGTCCGCGTGGCGCCCCGGTTGGGGGGGGGGGGGGCCGCGACAGTGCTGTCGCGACAGCTCGGCGATAGCGCGGCCAGGGCTGCAGGCCGGTCGCTGAACCAGGCAGCTTTTCCCAAGCAGGAGCACCCCTCCCTTCCGCAGCGGCTGGCGAGGCGCGGCGGATCTGAGGGCAATAAAGCTCGGCTGCAGCTTTGGTCACTGAGTCACTCGCCGTAAAGGGCCATAAAGGGCCATAAAGGGCCATAAGGCAGGAGCCACGGTGCCGCCGGCAGCATCGCGGAGCCCCGCGCGGGCAAGCGGCGGCTACGGCCACACCAAACCGTCCCGGCTCAGCAAATGGTTTCCCGCGTGGGGCAGGACAGCAGCTGCCCAGGCACCAGGAAAGGGAAGCGGCAGGTTCCTGGGAGCAAGCTCAGCCCTCACAAGAACTGTGCAAAACCGCCCAGCAAGCCAGCGGCAGCCAGCGCTGCCGGGGCCAGGCTCAGCAGCCAGCAGCAGCCACCCGTAGCTGCCTGAACAGTATGTGTCACTTATGGTGCAATCTTGAAATCAGCAGTTCTGGCCCTACTTAAACTCTCTGTGCTTTACCTGCTGCGATTTAAAAATTCCTTGATAAGAAAGTGCATAATACACTTAAAGCAGTTTACAGTGTGCTTTCTCTACATTAAAGGTATGGTTTAAAGTTCTACCTCTGCATCAGCGGTTTGCCCAGTTTTTTTTAAAAAGGACAGAACTGGGCCAGATGCAACTGTCCCTAAGCAGCAGTACCTAGGTTTTCCACCTGTCTGGAAGACGAGACCTGCACTGCAACCACAGCGAGACCCAAAGTCTTTTCTGGATACTACCTGCATGCGCTTGCCCTGCCAATCCATGACACCAGCTTCTGGGCAAAGTCATTAAGGTGGCCCCTGTGGCAGACTTAGCAGGGTGAAGGTCCAGACAAATAGCCAAGCAGGGAAGCAAGAACAGGGCAAAAGATAAAGAATATCAGGGTCTTGCTGTGTTCTTTGGACAGAGGTAGGAAACAGTTTCCCATGTCCTTGCCACAAAAAAAAAAAAAAAAAGGCAACCACCCTGGAAAGGTGCTATCTCTGTTACCAAGTTGCATGGAACACAAGCACGGCTCAGACAAAGCAGAACTGTTTCAAAAGATGCATCTCCAGGAAAATCAAAGGAGTCAGGTGCTCTGAATTATCCGGCTAGAAAGAAGTCTGGGTAACAGATGGGCTCTGCCTACCCCCAGGGCAGGTTTCGCTAACACAGCACAAATGTCTTTTGTTGCCTGGGAACAGTTTGGAACTTTCCACAGCCAGACACAGAGCATGTGTCCGGTTATCAGTAACGATCACTCAAGGCCACCTTTGAAACATTCGTCTCATTTATTATTGGCACAGCTTAGAACATGATTGTAAAAGTCATCTCTGCATTTGTTTGATTGGTCCCTTGAAAGGTGATTAATGTATTTGCTTCTTTTTAGAAGAAGTCCGTTGGCTCGGCCGGAGCCCAGTGGAAGAGCTCCACCCCGTGGCCTTGCGCTAAGGCGCATCTGCGGGTTCAGTGCACTTCTGCTTGCTCTGGTTTAACCGAGAAGTCTCAACATCTAATATCTCTCCTTAAATGAGTAATACTGACTGGAAGGAAGCTTAGCAAGACATTGCTTACAGTTGCTGTTTCTTTTCCACATCACCTCTAAAGAAACCCACCACCCAACCACCTCCCTCAGTCACCTGCCCCTGGTGGCAGTCGGGGCATCTGGTCTGGGCTCAAAGACCAAATATCTGAAGGAGATATTTCCATGATACAGGTCACCAGCCGGTTTCAGGTGAGGCATCAAGCACTGAGCCCAGAGCTTAAGCTCGCAGAACCCATCTCTCAGAAGCTTTGCGTAAGAGAACCATGGCCGTATCTCCATCTAACATGTAACTTCATTTTCCCCTATTTTATCAATCCTATGAGATTGCTTAGTTTTCAGAGGATTCACCTCAAAGACCTTACTGTGATGAAGAGCCATAAGAACTATTTTAACCCTAACCAGTCCTCTATGGAAAAGGGACACCTTGATCCCAGTCTCAATTACAGGGGTCGTGGAACTACAATCATCGACACCTGGAAAAATTAAAACATACCCTGCGTACACTATGTGCACTTCTTCCATGTAAAAAATGGATTCCTGAAGCTTAGTTGTGGTTCATACAGCCCCAGAATTTCCCCCTGCAGATGCCTGGTAGATACCAATCAGGGAAGATACGGTCCCAAAGAGACCTACTAACCACGGAGGAAACCATCCAGCCCATAGAAATCCTGGGGGCAGCCAATGGATGGCATTGGAGAGATCTGCCAAGTTACTAACGATGCTCAAAACTTCAGCCTTCACTTGGGCTCTCATTTCCTTTTGACATGGAGGCGAAGATTTACTGTTGGAAATAAGAATAATACTATTAGTGATAGACCATAGTATAATAATAATTAGTAACAGCCCCCACTCTGAGTGAGAAACATTTGGGTTAAAACAGCTCCACAGCAAAGGAGAGAGATCGTACCCCTTGTGCTGCCTCAGCTTCCTTCTCAACTGCAACAGGATTCTCAGGGACCTGAAAACAAGATGACTCGGAGTTACCTCTGCCGTAGCACCGAGGGGAGGTTACGTGCTAGCGTCAGTCTTGCCCCTGGGAGGACTGGAAGAACAACCGCCCTTCTGCGGCCGCAGCAGCTCTGCTGTTCTACCCTGATCCCAGTGAGGCGGCAATGTTTGCCGCCCCGTCCCCATCCCGTCTTACCGCGTGAGGCCCAGCAGCAGGGAGAAGGCCCAGAGCCCCGTGCTCAGAGCCCACCACCTGGGCGAGCTGGCGCCAACCACGCCGGCGTCGGCGGCCCACGCCACGTGCTCGCAGGGGTAGTACAGCTGGTCGGCCGCGTTGGCGAGCACCGAGAGCCAGCGCACCACGGCGTCCTCGTCCTGCGGGGAGACAGACCCGCCATTGCGCTTGGGGGGGACCCTTCCCGGCGTGCCCCGCGCTGCCACCGCTGGGGGGACCCTTCCCGGCGTGCCCCGCGCTGGCAGGGGGACCCTTCCCGGCGTGCCCCGCGCCGCCGCCGCTCACCTTGGGCCCCAGCCCGTAGCCGCGGCTGTAGTGGAGCATGGCGAAGTCGTCGAAGAGGCGCAGCACGGTGCGGCAGTGGTTCAGCTGGGCCGACACGGCCAGCAGGCTCCCGGGCAGCCCCGCCGGCGCGGCCCGCGCCGCCGCCAGCGCCCCGCCGGCCAGCTGGCAGCCATAGCCCAGCGCGCGGACCTGGGGAGGCAGAGCGCGGTCAGAGCGCGGCCGCGCCCCGCCCCGCCGCCGCCGCTGCCGCCACTCACCACCCGGTCGCGGCCGCGGTAGGACTCCAGCACGGCCACCAGGCCACCGAGCGCATCCGCCGCCATAGCAACGCTTCCGGGGGCGGGGCCTGGCGCGGGGGCCGCCGGGAGCGCGGAGGACCCGCGCCGTCTCCATGGCGACGGCGGCCTGGGCGGGGCGGCGGGGGGGCTGCGCGTGGGCGACATTCGGCCTCTTCGGGGAGCGTTTGGCACCTTGAGGTGCCAATAAACGCCGTTAGTGATCCCGTGTCCTGCTCGGGGCCAGCTGTGCCCATCCGTGTCGTTCCAGGGAACGTCTATTTCGGGAGTGGGATGAGAACACAGCAGGGTGTTGAAACAGCGGGAATAAACACCGGGAGACGGGACCCGAGGCAGGGCTGACGGGTCGCTGCGTCAGGGCGGCGGGACCCGTTTGGGCGGGCCGGGGGGCACGGGGAACGCAGGGAGAGCCGGAGGCGGAAAGCAGACAGGGACGCTCAGGACGGCCCGTGGGCCGGCGTCTCCCCTGGCTTTGTGCCTGGGCCCTGGTGCCGAGGGCCGAGGCCGAAGGTCGGCGAGCAGCAGGGCGGGGAGGCAGCGCTCCGCAGCTCCTGATGAGCGGGCTGTTTTCCTGGGGCCGAGCCGGGTGTTTTTGCTGGGTTGAGAACTCCCCTGGATTTCCTGAGCACTGAGCTGGCACCGTGTGGCACGTAGGCATTTCGGAGAGGGACGAGCGCGGGACGGTTGGCTCCCTGCCGTGGGAGGCTGCGCGAGCAGGGCCAAGCGCCGCCTCGTCACAGCTGCAGCTCCACGAGCTCTTCTCAGGCTTTTGCTGCAGACCGGCTTGGTGAACCGGCAGCAAAGCGCTGGAGCACCGGTTACCAAGTCCAGCCACTGCACTTTGCGTGTGAGCAGCTGCTGGGCGTGCGAATCCCCTGCGCCTCGTTCCGGGATGTCGCTTTGCTGTCGGTGCCCCATGTCCCGGGCAGGGGACGGCCTCTGCTCCACGCGTACCTCCAAGCTGAGTGCTTGAGTCTCGCGGATTCGTGCAGGCACATCCGTGTCTTACCCCGATGCGTTGCAAACACCTGCATTGCATCACTGGGTGCGGTAAGGGAGACTTGCCACTGCCCAAAGTTGGCCTTACGGCTTCTGCGTGACCCCGAGGTGGCATTGCCGCCGGGCCGCAGCAGAAGCAGCTGCTGTTCGCTGGGGATGGATGGGAGACATCAGCCCTTGGGTGGTACCAGCCGGCCGGGGAGCTGTTGCTGGGAGGAACCTGTGGTTGTTCACTTTGTTTTTCATGTGGACTCGGCCTTCAGTGCAGTTTCAAACACAGAAACAAAAACTGTCTTTTGGAGCAACGGGCTTTGCTTTGGAAACCCCTCAGCAACGCTTCCAGCAACACCCCGGGAAAGCCCGAAGTGGGAAGGCCGAGCACAACCTTCCTCTGATTCCTCCAGCTACGCGAAATCGGCGGAGCGCGGCACCCCACCCTGCCCACGGAGCCGCCGGCACGTCCCCACCGCACGGCCGCTCTTTCTGCGGCTCGGAGATAAGGCGAAGACGCGTTATTTCTCGTGCAGATTAAAAACACGTCACCGGCCTCCGCGGCCCCCTTCTCGGCACGGCGTCAGCCGCACGTATGTGAGGTCGACGCCAGAGCGTCACTGCAGAGCAGGGCCTCGTCCCCCCGGGAGGGTCAGGCCTGGGGGCCGGGTTCCCCCGGCGGGGATAAATCGGGGGAGCTCGGCGCAGCCGGGGAGACGCGGCAGCCATGCTGCCCCCGGGGCGGGTGCGCAGCTTGGCAGTGGAGCTGGAGGGCGGGCGAGCGCACGGCGCCTACGGCACCGGGGAGCTGCTGCAGGGCCGGGTGCGGCTGGAGCTGCGCGGAGCCCTGCGGCTGCGGGCGCTGGAGGTGTGCGCTCGCGGGCGCGCCGACGTGTACTGGCTGGAGAACCACAGCGTGGGGCTCAACACCGTCTACTACAGCTACACTGCCTCCCAGACCTTCCTGCACCGCTGCTGCCAGCTCCTCCCCGGTAAGGCTGGGCGCACGGGGTGGCTCTCCGCTCCGGGGGGGTGGGTTGAGCCCGCCTGGGCTGCTTGCGTCCCGGCCAGGCGTCTGCCCTCCTGATCCGGGTGGCAGAGCGTCCTGCACCTGCCAGCTGGACCGTCGCTCTCGGACACCCTCCTCTTGCCACCACGGAGGGTTTCTCTGCCGCCGGTGTGCGGGAGGCTGCTGCCTCTCCGCCGCGGCCGGTGAGCACGAAAGCGTCGCGGCTTTCGTTCTGTTTGCGCTTCCCTGCGCAAACACAAGTGTCTGCTCTCAAGTGTGGAAAGAGCACTTAGCAGCTCAGCAAATATTTGTTTTCGGTTTCCCAATGCCGGGACCATCTGCCCCGCTGGCACGTTGCTCGGATCTGCCGCGGGAGGATGAGTCGCTCGAATTCCTCCCGCGTAGTCGGGGTGAAATGACCCGGAGCCGGGGACAGGGGACATCCCAGCTGCTCCTCAGCACGCCACCTCGTTGCATGTCTTCTTTCCTCCCCCCCCAACGGTGATGTTATTGCAGTCGTGGCTCCGTGGCGGTTTCCCCCTCTTCCCCGCTCCCGGTGGCCTTGTTGCCTGTCCCACCGGGAGCCGCGCGGTGCCCGGGCGGAGGTGGTCGGCGCTGCTGCAGGGGTGAGCGGGTGGGTTCTGCTCCCCGTTCTTGCTGCACGGACGCCTGCGGGGAAGCCGCAAGCCGCCGCGAGCGTGTTTGGGTTTCGCTGCCGGGCTCGTCCGTTATCCAAGCCCCGGGAGCCGTCCGGAGGAAGGCGCGGAGCCAAGGTCTGCAGGGACCGCGCCAGGGGTGCTGAGCCGCGCCAGACCCGTGGGCTGTGGTGTTATCGTCTCCATCCTGGCACTGATTCCTCCTCTGCTTTGCAAGGGGGACGCAGGCATGTGCTCGCAGGCGCACGAGGCCGTGCACTGCGCAGAAGCGCTGATCCGCATCCAAACCCCTTCCGCGGGATCCCGCGGGTCCCCTCCATCCCGCTGCCACCTCCCGCAGCGCGGGGACGCTCCCGACGGCGGCTGGCCAGAGGCTGGTGCAAGGTGCCGCGGCCGGCGGGCCCCCGCGTCCCCTCCCTGGGCTCCTGGGTGAGCTCAGCCGCACGCGTGGGGCTTGAAAACGCGAGTTTTGTCATGGCAACGAGGCAGCGGAGGAGGGAAGCCGGGCAGGGATGAGAGCCGTCTCTCCGGCTCCCCGCGAGCTGGTTCGTCCGCAGCCCCCGGCGAGTCGAGGGCCGGAGGGGGGACGGGCAGGCGGAGGGGCAGGGCTGTTCAGCGTCCGCGGTTTGAGCCCTCGGGGAGCAGGGCGCGAGGACGAGCTGGGGGTCGGCGGGCAAAGGCGGGGGGCCGCCCCGGAGTCCTCTGCGGGAGGTGGCACGAGAAAGCCCCAGAAACACGAGTGCTTTTCGTGCGAGGTCCTGGCTGTGCGGCACCCCGCAGCGCTGCCGGCGCAAAGAGCAGAGGCTCCGCAAGAAGGAAACATCTAGAGGCCGTTTTCTTTTAAAGAGACATCCAGGAAAGTCATAGCACGGTGGCTAAAAGCCCGTCACGGCTCTTTTTCTGTTGTTGGGTGGCCGCGGTTGAGCATCGCTTAACCGCCGTACGGACGCGGCACCTACGGATCCGCCGGGGAGCCGACTCGGCGCGTCCTGAGCCGGGTCTCCTGGCCGGGGTCTCCTGGCAGAGGTGTCCTGGCCGGGGTGTCCTGGCCGGGGTGTCCCCTCCTGGGCCGGACAGGGTGTCCTGGACAGGGTGTCCCCTCCTGGGCTGGACGGGGTGTCCCCTCCTGCCTGGAGCCAGGCCGGACTCTAGGTGGGGCTGACGAGTTGGGGACGCTGCTGCCCGGCGCCCGCTCCGCGTTCATCGCGTTTCTGAGGAGCTTCGGGGCCACCGAGGCGCCGGCGACCCCTCCACCGCGCTCCGTGGTGGCAGCAGGCACGGAGAGGTCCAGCTCCAGGTCCAGCTCCAGATCCAGCTCCAGGTCCAGGTCCAGGTCCAGGTCCAGACCTGCACCTGCGCCAAGTCAGAGCCCGGCCCGCACAGCCCGCGCGCGGTGCCCGGTGGGACGTGTGGCCTGGCAGCGGGGATCTGCCCCTGTCCCCTGCCTCGTCCCCACAGGTCTCGGGGTCACCGGCCCTGCTGCAGCGCTGGCTCGTGGGGCAGCCGCAGGCGGGGGCAAACCGGGAATGGGGCTGGACCGTGGGAGCAGGGATGGACCGTCGGACCGGGGTTAGGCTGTCACAGCGGGGAGGGACCATCGGAGCAGGGATGGACTATAGAATTGGGGACAGACTGCAGGAACGGGCATGGACTATCAGAGCATGGGCAGACTATCGGATTGGGGACAAACTATAGGAGTGGGCACGGACTATAGGAGCAGGGACAGACTATAGGAGTGCGGAGGGACCATCGGAGCATGGATGGACTATCGGAGTGGGCACAGACAGGACTGGGGACAAACTAGCAGGAGCAGGCATGGAATATCAGAGCATGGACAGGCTATAGGATTGGGGACAGGCTATAGGAATGGGCATGGACTATGGGAGCAGGGACGGACTCTAGGAGCGGGGACAGACTCTAGGAGCAGGGATGGACCATCGGAGCATGGACGACTTATTGGAGCGGGCACAGACTATAGGATTGGGGACAAACTCTAGGAGCAGGCACAGACTATAGGAGCGGGCACAGACTATAGGATTGGGGACAAACAGGAGCAGGCACGGAATATCAGACAGGCTATAGGACTGGGGACAGACTACAGGAATGGGCATGGACTGTGGGAGCGGGGACAGACTCTAGGAGCAGGGATGGACCATCGGAGCACGGACGGCCTATCGGAGCGGGCACAGACTATGGGATCGGGCACAAACTCTAGGAGCGGGCACGGACTGTCGCAGCGGGGCTGGGCTACCGGAGCGCGATCCGAGCGGCGCCGAGGGGGGGACGGGGGGCAGCCCAGGGCCCGGGCCCGGCCTCACGCTCGCCGCCGCGTTGTGCCCGGCTCTGCGGGGCCGCCGCGCTCCGCTCCGCCCCGGCCCGCCCCGTCGGGGCCGCCCCCGGCGGCGCAGCGCCCTTAAAGCGCGGTGGCGGCGGCGGCGGCGGCGGGGGAGGCTGCGGTGCCGGTGCCGGTCTGGGTCTGGGTCTCGGTCTCGCCCTCGCCATGCTCTTCGACCGCCTCAAGCGCTTCCTGATCGTGCTGGAGGGCGCGGAGCGGGGGGCGCCGGCCGCCTTCAGCCCGGGCCAGGCCGTGGCCGGCCGCGTGGTGCTGGAGCTGGCGGCGGCGGCGCGGCTCGGTGCCCTGCGGCTGCGGGCGCTCGGTGCCGCCCGCGTCCACTGGACCGAGTCGCGCAGCGCCGGCTCCAGCACCGCCTACACGCAGAGCTACAGCGACCGGGTGGAGTTCCTCAGCCACCGCGACACGCTGCTCGCCCCGCCAGGTACTGCGCGCCCCGGGGAGCGGCACCCCGGGGACGGGGGGCGCCGGGACTGGGCACCCCGGGGACTGGGCACACAGGATGCCCCGGCAGCTGGGTGCACGCAGCACCCCAGGGACTGGGTGCACGGGACGCCCTGGGTGCACCGGGCGGGATGTCCCAGCAGCTGGGTGCACCCAGCACCCCAGGGACTCGGTGCACCGGGACTGGGTGCACGGGACACCCTGGGTGCACCAGGACCGGGCACCCCAGGGACTGGGTGCATGAGATAACCTGGCTACTGGGTGCACTGGACACCCCAGCACCCCAGTGAGTGGGTGCACTTGGCACCCCAGGGGACTGGGCGCACCAGGACTCAGCTTCCCGGGGACCGGGCAGGTGGGACACCCCCGCTACCGGGTGCCCCGGCACCCCCGGGGATGGGGAGCATCGGGATCGGGTGTGTGTTTCGCCCTGCCTGTCCGCGACACGGGTGTGCACTCACCGCCGAGCGGGGCGGCCTGCGGGCCGTGGCCGTCCGGCCCCCGTCGGAGAGGACGCGAAGGACGCGTCCCCGGGGACGTGCCCGGCTCGCGGGGTCGGCGTTGCGGCTGCAGCTCAGCCCCGGCAGAAGCACCGCGGAGCCGCCCCGCTGCCCGCCCGCCCGCCCGCGCCTCCCCGGCGCTCGCCCGAGGAGGAAGCCCCGCGGGAGCGAGACGATCGTCTCCCATCTGTTCTGCCCACAGACAACGGCGAAGTCACCGTCCTGCCGGCGGGAAGACACGAGTTCCCCTTCACTTTCCAGCTCCCCGAGTAAGTTCGCCTTTCGCGGTGCCGTGATGCAAAGGGGGGGGGAGCTGCTCGTGGTGGCACAGAGGTCCTGCGGGGACAGAGGACCTCGGAAATGAAACCGTGAGTCGGCAAAGCCCATCTGAATCCCCCTGCGGCGCGCGCAGGACCCTGGCGACCTCCTTCGAGGGAAAGCACGGCAGCGTGCGCTACTGGGTGAAAGCCAAGCTGCACCGGCCCTGGTCCACCGTGAAGAAGGCCAAGAAGGAATTCACCGTCATCGAGCCCATCGACATCAACACGCCCGCGCTGCTGGTGAGCCCCCGCCGCGGGCAGCCGCATCCCCGGCCCCGCCGCTGCCGCGCGCCGCGGGAATGACCGCCCCGCGTAACTCCTGCCCGCCGGCACCGCCCGGGCTGGGCGCTGCGGGAAGCAAAGGTCTTGCGGGTCGTAAACTGTAATCCGTCGGAGCAGCTTCTTGCATAAGATGCCCAAGAAGTTGCTGATGTTTCCCGGCCGGTTGTTATTGCCGGGGAGGTGCTGGCGTTGCGCGTCGCGGTCTCTCATTAACCGGCTGCAACGCGTCCCTTTGCCCAGGCGCCGCAGGCGGGTGCGAAGGAGAAGCTCGTCCGCGCCTGGTACTGCAATCGCGGGCAGGTTTCTGTGACTGCCAAGATCGACCGAAAAGGCTACACGCCAGGTGAGCCGGGGCCCTGGGAGCTCCGCGGGCGACGGGCGAACGCCCGTGAGCGGGGCGCTGGGGCCGCCCGGGGCTGGGCTCCGCTGCGGGCACGAAATCGGGCGCCGTCCGCCGCTTCGCGGAGCTGGCGTGGGCGGCCGCCTCGGGGCTCGGCTCCCGCTGGATTAGGGCTTGCCCTGGGCGGCTCCGCGGGGGAATCCTCGGGGCTCCCCTCCAACGCGCGTCCGCTCCGGCAGGCGAGGTCATCCCTATCTTTGCCGAGATCGACAACGGCACCAGCCGAGCCGTGGTGCCCAAGGCGGCCATCATCCAGACGCAGACCTTCGTCGCCCGCGGCGCCAAGAAGCAGAAGAAGTCGGTGGTGACGAGCATGGTGGGGGACGCCGTGGCGGCGGGCAGGCGGGAGGTGTGGCACGGGCGGGCGCTGAAGATCCCCCCGGTGGGACCGTCCATCCTCTGCTGCCGCATCATCCAGGTGGAATATTCCCTGAAGGTGAGGGACCTTGCACGGACGCCCTTTGCAAGGAAAGCCGCTCGGCGGAGATCCGCCGGCTGCGACGGCGTTGGGCCGGCCCCGCGCCGCGCCGAGGGGTCCCGCCGGAGCTGGGGGACGTCCCCGGCGCGGGACGTGCTGGGGCCGGCGACCCGGGCAAGCGCGAGTCGGCAGGCGTCTCGTAACCGGCCGCTGGTGTCCCGTCTCTCGAGGTCTGCGTGGATATTCCCGGCACGTCCAAGCTGCTCCTGGAGCTGCCGCTCGTCATCGGCACCATCCCGCTGCATCCCTTCGGGAGCCGCACGTCCAGCGTCAGCAGCCAGGGCAGCGTCCGCCTGGAGTGGCTGAGCGCCCTCCCGGAGCGGCCCGAGGGTGAGCGCGGGGCCCGGGACGCCTTTGCCGCTCGGACTTGGTCCCGCGGGAAGTTTCCCGTTCCCTGATGCCTCTGCTCCTCCGCAGCCCCCCCCGAGTACTCGGCGGTGGTGTCCAGCCCGGAGGCCGAGCGCAGCCTGGCTCTGCCGTGCCCCCCCGAGCTCCGCGGCGCCCTGGAGGGGCCCTTCTTCGCCTACATCCAGGAGTTTCGCCTCCGGCCGCCTCCGCTCTACTCGGAGGTAAAACCCCCCGTGCCGCGGGGGTCCGGGCCGCGATGGGGGCTGCGTCCCCCGCTCGCGCCCTGACCCTGCGCTCGGCTTTCCAGGTGGACCCGAACCCGCCGCCGGAGCCGGCGCGGCCGCGCTGCATGACGTGCTGAGAGCCGCGGGGGCCGCGGCGACCACGCGCTGATCCCGGCGGGCGAGCAGCCCGCTGGACTTCGCCCCGGGAAGGGGGACGCGGCGACACCGGAGCCGCCGCGGTGCCGGGACCCCGGTGCCGGCGGCATGCGGGGGGTGACGCCGCCCCAGTGTTACGGCGTGCTCGGCGCTCGCCCTGCCCGCGGCGGCCGCGCTCTGGCCGGCTCCCGGAGCGGAGCCGGGCCGCGGAGGTGTCTCAGGATTGCCGGAGGCTGTTTCGACCCTGCTCTGGGTCCGAGCACCGGCGAGAGGCAGGGGTGGCACCGGCATCGCGCCAGTGGGGTGGACCTGATGCCCGGCCGAGGGGCTGGCGCAGCAAGACGGGGACGGTGGGTGGGAGCCCCGGGGCCTTCGCCCCTCACTCTGCGCACGGGCACTCGGGGTCCGTGAGCGCTTCTTACCACGACGACTCTTTTCTCCGATTCTTCCTTTCGTACGACCTGTTTGGGAATTTTTTGTTTGGAATAAACTCGTAAATGCAGCCGTGGTCTGGCTCTCGCGCCGCTCTCAGCGTCTCCCGCTGCCTCGAGCAACCTTCCCGGGGAAGCGGCTGGCAGCGTGCCCGCCCGGGGGGCCACGGCCAGGCAACCCGACGCCGCTGGGCTCCGGGCCCGGCCACCGCGTGGCTGCTGGAGCGGGGGCTGTTTTTCCAGCAGGATTTCTCCCCCTCTCCCCCCCGGCGCTGCCGGGTCTCGCGTATCGGGGGCAGGACGGGCGGCCGGGGCCACGGGCTAAAAATACCCCGGCGGGATCTGCACCGCGGTGCAGCCCGGCCTCTCGCCGCTCCCGAGTCCCGCCGGGGCTCCCAGCGCCGCTCCGTTACCAGCACGGGGCTTTTTGGGTTTTTTCTTTGCAGAGCGGCGCTCGGTCGGGAAAGGGGCCGGGTCCGGGCTGTGGCGGGGGGTGGCGGGGGGCAGCCGCTCCCGGGTGGCACTTACAGTGCGGGGGGTGTTTATAGCTCCTGGACCGCTCGCTCGGAAAATGCTTCCAAGCCCCCCCGGCAAAACGCCGAGGCCGTTCGGGCCCCCGCGGTGACGGGGGGCGCGGGGAGGGGGGGGACGCGGTGCCCGGTGGCACGTGGAGCTCGCGGCAGCCGCCCGGCCGCTGGCGGGGACGGAATGTGCCGGGCGCCGGGATCAGCCGCCTCCCCGCCCGGGAGCCCTTCCAGCTCCGGGAAAACACCCGCCGCCGCCTCCCAGCCGGAGCCGGCCCCGCTGCCAGGTGCCAGCCCGCGGGAGCAGCCGGCATCGCGGGCCCGGCCCCTCCGCGGCGGCGGGGCTTGCGGGGGGATAGGCGGTGATCAGAAATGCGACTTAATGCAACGTTTTTGGAGCCCTGACGGCAGCGCCGGGCTCGGCGCCGCTCCTACGCCCGGTGACTCACCCGCGCGCTCGCCCCGGCCGCTGCCGCCCACCGAAACCGCCGGCAAGCGCTTGGCAGAGCCGCGCCGGTCCCTGCCCTGCGCGGGGGCTTTCCCCGCCGGTTCGACAGGAATCGCGGCTTTTCCCCGCGGTGCTGCGGCTCCTCTCCCTGCTCCGGCGGCTCCTCGCCGCTCGCCCGGGAGGAGCGCGGCCCGCTGCTCCGGCATCGCCTATCCACGGGGATCCGGGGTTTATCCATGGGGACCGGGTGCTTATCCATGGGGACCGGGGGTTTATCCATGGGGATCCAGGGTTTATCCATGGGGACCGGGTGCTTATCCATGGGGACCAGGGGTTTATCCGTGGGGATCCAGGGTTTATCCATGGGGACCGGGTGCTTATCCATGGGGACCGGGGGTTTATCCATGGGGATCCAGGGTTTATCCATGGGGACCGGGTGCTTATCCATGGGGACCGGGGGTTTATCCCTTGGCGCATCCCAGCGCTCAGCCCCCAGGGAAACCCCCTTCCCGGCCCTGCCGCGGCCCGGCCGGTGGCTCCGAGCGCGGGAAAGCTCCCGGCGGAGCCGGCGCCGGCCCCGGGGCGCAGCAGGGCTGCGGCGGGGTCACCCGGCGCCCCGAGGCCTCGCCGCAAATTGCTTTGTTATTCCCTGCTTCAAACCGGCCGCTTGTTTTGCCGCCGCCGGTCGCCGGCGTTTGGGAGCTTGTTTTCCCGCGGCCGGAGACCGCCGCGCGCCGGCCCCGGGGCTCCCGCCTGTTTACCGGCCGCTTCCTCCGACAATGGAAAATTTTTACAACTTTTGACTCTTCTCCAGCTGTTTTGGAAGCGGCCGAGCTCGGCGCAAACATGTCTATGGGTAAACAGCGGGGCCGGCCGAGTGCAGCGCGCTGATCTGGGCTCCCGCACTCCCGGCCCGGCTTCGGGGGGGCAAATCCTCGGCGCCGGGGCGGTTCACGCCGGGAGAAGCCCCCGAAAGGCAGCCGTCCCTCCAGCCCTGCTTCCCCCACCCCCGGGAAAGCGGCTGATTTTGGTGCTTTTCGCAGCAAACCGGGGAGGGGGTGCGAACCGTAACCCGGCGTCGCTATTTCGGCTTTTCTCGGCAAACAGCTGACGGGGTTTCGAAAACAAGGCGAAGCCAAACAAGGCGGCGGGGTCATCCCAGCGCGGCGCGTGACATGTTGACACACAAACAGGGAGCCGGCACGCCGAGCCGCGGTGCCGTGCGGGTGGCTGGCGGTGCCCACGCCCCGGCCGCGCCGCCGGGACTTTGCCCCCGTGTTTGCCGTCGCCTGCCAGGAGCCGCACGTCCCCCCCCCCGGGTCCCAATAAAAGCCAATGGGATAACTGGGGCGGGGGGGAGGCTGAAAGGGCCAAGCCCCACGGCTGCTGGGAAAATCCCGTGCCCTTTCCCGTAGCCTCCCGGCGCTTTCCCTGCCCCGTTTTCTGCGCCCGCTTTCTCCGAGCTGGATGCGGAGAAAAAGCCCGGGCGGCTTTCCTGCGCCGGCTCTGCCGCTTTGCAACGGCTGAAAAAATACTTCACGGCTGCACGTGCAGGAAAAGACCGGGGCGTGCGAAATACCCCCCGAGGGGACTGTTCAGGCAGAGCAGGGGGTTGGTTGTCCTTAAGCTTTTGCTTTTCCCAGCTTTAATTTGGGCATCGGCCTCTCCTCTCCCCTCGGCTCTGCTTTTTCACCGCTTCTCATCCGCCGGGTCGCGGGGCTTTTGGCCACGCCAAGCCTCCGCGGGGCTCTCCGTGCCGTTGCTGCGCCGAGGGAGCGGGAGCGCCGGCTCCGGGCGCTGCTCTGTCCCGCGGCCGGCAAAACCCCCGCGGCCGACTTCCCCTTTCGGTTCCCGTCTGCAGGAGCCGGTGCGGGAATGTCCCGAGCGCCCGGTGCTGCCGGGCAGCCGCGGCCGTGGACGCGCCCGCGATGCCGCCGGCGAGGTTTGCAGCGCGGCAGGGAGAGCTCCCTCGCGCAGCACGGCCGGCGCGGGGCACCTGGGGAAAGATTCCCCCGTCTCCCCCCCGAAAACTCAAGATCCCGGGTCATCAGCGGGAGCTTTTTGCAGAGGAAACGGGAGGGAAACCTCCCTGGGGCGGGCGGGCGAACGGAGCAGGTTTCCCGGGGCGCCCGGCGGAGGGAAGCGGGGCGCCGCGCATCCCCCGGGAACATCGCTTCCCGCGATGAAACATCGATTTGGGGCTGGTTTCGCCGGAAAAGCGGGGCCATCCCTGGCCGAGGAGCCGGCCGAGGTGCCCGGGCCGCGGCAGCACCTGCCGGGGGCTGCAATTAAGCTCCATCTGCCCCCGGCACAGGCTCATCACGGGCCGGGTTGTGAGCACGCCTGGGCCCAATTGCCTTTAAAAGCCGCCCGTAAGGAGAGGGGGGGGCTGATAAGCAGCTGCCTGGGGCCGGCAGCCTCTGGGAGCAGAGATGGAGAGCAGCGATAGCCCGCGGTGAGGCCCGGGCGGGTCCCGGCGGAGACCTCGGTGCCGGAGGCGGCTTGGAGCGGCCGGAGCCGGGTGCGGAGGTGCAAGGGCCCCCAGGCCGGTTTGTCCTGCTTTCCTGGTGTTTTTGCTCGGGAAACAACAGGAAAAGTTAATCCACTTGCAAAGAGCAGCTGAGCCCGGGGGAAGCAGATCCGTGGGGATCGGCGGCTGCTTTTGGGGCTTGCTTGCTGCTGGTTCAAAACACGGCCGTTTGCTCCGGGATGGACCCGTGCCGCGAAGGCAAAGGGGGGATTCGGGAGCGGAGCCCTCCGGCTTCTCCCGAGCCGCCTCTGTCCTCAGCTCAACCCTGACGAGCAAAATATGTTTATGCTGCAAACGCCGGGCAGCCCGTGCCAGCGGGGCCGGGTGCGCAGATAAGGGCGCCGCGTCCTTCCCCGCGCGATAATCCGATGGCCCGGCCGGGAGAGGCGCAGCGGGGCCGGGCCCCCTCTCGCCGCCGGGACCGCGCACGGGCTCCTTCTCCCGTTTATTATCACAAGTTTCAGTTCAAGAAAAAAAAAAACCATCCGTGGTTTTCCCGGGCTGCCGGCAGCCGGTGCCAAAGCCTGGAAAGCAGAGGGCTGCGCCGAGGCGGAGCCGGACAAAGCCACGGACCCCGCTCGGGAAATCACCGCCGTGGGGACGGATGCGGGGGAGAGCAATGGCAGTGATAAATTTTTGGGTACCAGCTGTGCTTTAGGTCGTTTTCCACCCAAATGCAGCTGTTCTGCAGGCAGCACTTGCTCTGGCAGCGCTGCCGCACCAGAACCCGGGCTCGCGGCGGAGCGGAGGGGAAGCGCGGGGTCGCTCCGCTTTTCCCAGGCCCGGCTCGCACGGCACGGCCGCGGCACCCGGCGCTTGCGAAACGCCGCTGGCAGCAGCGCCCGGGACCTTAAAAAAAGCGAAACAGGCCAGGGCCAGGTCCGGGGTGGCCTGGGGACGAGCAGGCGTCGCGCGGGCCCGGTCCTCCTCCCGGCACAGCGCCCGGGGCCGGCCAGCGCCGGGCTAAAAACAGGCTGTTGCTACGGGGGCGGCGCGGGGGCCGGCCCTGCCGCGGGAACCGGGCTCTGCCGCCCGCCGCTTCGCTCTCCGTCGGCCCTTTGACCCGCGAAACTGGTCCAAATCCCTCGTTTGCAAACAAAACCGGAGCGTGCTTGCGTGAAAGCAGCCGCTTCGTGCTTTTTATTTGGCGCCGGGTGACGTCGTGCCTCTGCCTTAATTTCCCGGCACCGCCAAACCTCGGAGCGGGAAGCTCCCTGCCTCCAGGCTCCTGCCTCTCCTCCGCATCCCGAAAGCTCCCCGGGATGCGCCCGGACTGGCTCTCCCGGATGCCCCCCTCCCCGCGCACAGGACGATGCCGTGCCCTGCGGGACCGGCCCGCGTGGCCGGGACCCGGAAAGAGGCCCCGCGGCGCGTAACCGGACGCCCGCCCTAAAAATAAAGGCGGCCGCTCTTAAATTAGCCGTTTTACAGCTGCCCGTCCACGTGCGCCCGAAATGGGCCGCGGCGGGTGAAGCTCCGCCGAGCCGGTGCAAACGGGCTGGCGGCGCCCGGGGCAGCTCCCAGGCTGCCGCTTGCGATGCCGCTGCCAAATTCTTGCAATTCCCCCTTCCCTGGGCTGCTTGGGGTATTTTTTCCCCCCTGTTGCTGTGACTCTTTGCTCCTTGTCCCGGAGCCGCCCTGGAGAGCGTCACCCGTGTCACGAGCTGCCCGTTCTCAGCCGCTGTGTGCTGGTGGGAACGGGGGGCTCTCGCTGCTCCCCGGCCGCCTGGAAAGCAGGAATCGTTTCGTATCCTGGCGTGAACCCGGCCCTTTCGCTGGCTCCAGCCAGAAAACGCACGTGACGAAGCGGTGGCGGCGCTGGCCCCGGGCCGGGCCGTGTTTACCGCCGGCTTCGCGCCGTGACCCCGGGGCCGCCGCCGAAAAGGGGCTGTAAACAGGGGCCGGGCTTGAAACCCGAGCGGCGGCACCGGCCGGGAGCGCGCGAGCCCGTGACGAAACGCTTCCTCCGCGGCGCGCCGCGAGCCGACGGGGCGCGGGAGCAGCCCGTGGCCTCCCCCTTCCACCCGGCCGCCGGATCCCCGAGGATTCCCCCCGCGTCGCGTTGGCCCGGGCGTTTGCCGCCGGGAGCTCAGCACCGCGCCGGGGAGCTCAGCACCGCGCCGGGGCGGGAAGGGGCCGGGCGGCTGCCGGCGCTGCCTTTCCCTGTGCTTTCCCGTGCGACTGACCTTTTTTTTTGCTTTTATTTTGAGCACTCAGCAAGCGAGCGCTGCTGCGTCCGGCCCCGAGCTGCGCCTAAACCACAAGCTGCTCTCGATCGTCGGCAGCTGAAGTCTCGCCCCAGATAAGACGCGGCGGTTGCTGCCTCCCGGCTCCCGCGGGCGGGGGGGTCCCGCGCGGGAACCGGCGCCGAGCGCTGCCCCGGGGGTCCGGGGTGCCCCGAGCCCCCCGCCACGTCCCCTCCTCATTTTGGGGCAGGGAAAGGAGTGGTGGTTCCCGCGGGAAGCTTTCCCGGCCCGCCGACAGCTCAGCCGCCTCGCTGGGAGGAAATCGTGTTTATTGAGCGCACAAGTCCTGAAAACCAGGAAACTCCCCCAAAAGTGAGCCCAAGGCAGGCGGGTGCCTGTGCTGGGCGCCTGCATCCGCCGTTCCCACGCTGGCATCCGCCATTCCCGCCGTTCCCACGCTGGCATGTGCCGTTCCCACGCTGGGCGTCCGCCGTTCCCGTCGTTCCCGCACCGGACACCCGCCGTTCCCACGCTGGGCTCTCGCATCCCGCCGTTCCCACGCTGGAAACCTGCCATTCCCGTGCCAGACACCGGCCATTCCCGCGCCGGGCGCCCGCTCACGGCAGCGCCGGCCGCTCCGGCAGCGCGTCGAGGCCGCCCTCGCTCCGGAGCAGGAGGAGGACGGGCTCGTCCGTGCCGAGCGGCAGGAGAGGCCGGCGGAGCCCCGCGTCTTCCCCGGCGGCCGGCGCCGGGCCCGGCACCTCCTGCCGCCGGTACTCGAAGGGCGGCTCGGCGCCGGGGGACGGCGGCGGCACGGCGGGGCCCGGGGAGGGCACCCGGCTCTCGGCACCCTCCTTCTCGGGGCCGGGCTCCGGCACGAGCAGCTCGGCGCGGCTGAACTTCTCCGCGGGCTCCACGAAGCCTTTCCGGCGCTCGCCCTGGGGGCGCGGGGGCGTTGGCGGCGGCGGGGGGCCGGGACCCCTCCGCCCACCCGGTCCCGCCTCACCTGGCCCATCTCGGCGGCGGAGAAGCGGAGGGCTTGGCTGCCGCGCGGCTTGGGCAGCGGCGGGCACAGCAGGCGCGCGGCCCTGCGGGACGGCGGCGATGAGCGGCACCGGGGCGGCCCGGCCCCCGCCGCCGGCCCCCGCGCTCACCTCCTCCTGCTCAGCTGCAAAACCGCCGCCAGGACGGGGAGGCCCAGGAGGACGCCCAGGTACCGGAGGTTGGGCTTCCACGGCGCCGGCCGCGGCCCTGGGGACGGACGGACGGACGGACGGGCTCAGCGGCGCCGCGCTGCCCCGCGGGCGGCGGGACGGGGGGGCTCCGGCCGTTACCCAGCGCCTTGGTCTGGAAGTGCCACCGCGCCGCGCAGGCGCCGTCGGGCTCCGCCGTCACCTCCCGGATGCCGAGCCGGTACGCCGTGCCGGGCCGCAGGCCGCCCAGGACGTAGCGCCGGGCCGCCGCGTCCGCTTCGCCGTCTGCGCGGGGACAGAGGGGCCGGGAGGCAGCGCCAACGCCAGTGCAGCCCCCCCGGCGCCCGGGCTCCCGCGGCCCCCGCCCCGCCGCCGCCCCCCGCGCTTACGCGCCAGGCCGTGCCCCTCGGGCCCGTAGCAGATGATGTACTTCTTCAAGACGCCGGGGCAGGCGGCGCGGGGCGAGGGCTGCCACTGCAGCACGGCCGAGTCGCTGCTGGCGTTGATGCGGACGGACTCGGCGAGCGAGGCTGCAACGTTGGGGGAGACGCTGCAAACGCGCGGGAAATGCAAGAGGAGAGCGGGCTGCAAACGCGCAGGGGATGCAATGGAGACGGGGCTACAAACACAGGGGATGCAATGGAGACCGGGCTGCAAACGCGCGGGAAATGCAAGCAGAGAGCAGGCTGCAAACACGCAGGGGATGCAACGGAGACCGGGCTGCAAACGTGCAGGGGCTGCAAGTGGAGACAGAGCTGCAAACGCGCAGGGGATGCAGTGCAGACCAAGCTGCAAACACACTGCATCTGCAAGCAGAGAAGGGGCTGCAAACATGCAGGGGCTGCAAGAGGAGACCAGGCTGCAAACGCGCACATGGTGCAAGCGGAGACCGGAGAAACCATTTGGGGAGCCAGCCCGGGCTTTGCGTGCCCTGAGCGCATCTCTGGACGCCGCTTTTTCTCCCGGCGCCGGGGACATACGTGCATTTAATGCCCCGCGTTGCCCTATGTACCGTTGCCGGCGTAGTGGTAGGTGAGGGCGAAGGTGGCCCAGCGCCGCTCCGGCGCCCAGCCGTGCACGGCCAGTCGGTAGCACGCCGGCTCCGTCAGCTGCCCTGGGCGCAGGAGGAGGCCGCGCTGCTCAGCCGGGCCCTGGCGGGCGCCGAGCTCACCCGGGCCCCCGCAGTTCGGGGGGGACAAGAAACGAGTTGCACATCCCAGACGGTTTGTAAAAACCCGGGTGCAAATAACCGGGATATTCTAGCTCGCAGCGGCCCGACCGCAGCGGGTCTGGGGAGCAGCGCGGCCTCGGGCGGGAGCTGTGAAATGCGCGCAGCGGGACCCGCGCAGCCGCGAGAGGGACGCGGCAGGGGCAGGCTGCTCTTTCCTACCTCTCTCCACGTGGAGGCTCTTTGCCGGGAAATCCCTCCGGACGCAGGCGTCCTGCCGCGGCGCCCCGGCCAGCGGCTGCTTCTCGAAGCAGTAGGCGAGCCCGCTGCCCGCCGCTTCCCACCGCACCGTCACCGCGCCGCCGGCCGCGCTGACGCCCGCCAAGCCGAGCTCTGGGGCGAGACGGGGGGGCGGCGTTGGCCACGGCCGAGCCCGCTCGCGTCCCCCGGGGGCTCGGGGGGCTCCGGCGCTACCTGCCCGCTGCTCCGCCGGCACGCGGAGGTGCCGCGGGGGGCCCGGCCCGGCGGCGTTGGCGGCCGTCAGCGTCACGTCGTAGGCGGCCGCGCAGAGGGTCAGCTCGTGGCCCGTGGCCTCCGCGCCCAGCGCGAGCTCCTCCTCGCCGGCCGGCTCGGCGCAGCGGCACGGCAGCATGCGGACCCGCAGCGCGTAGCGCACGTCGCCCTGCTGCCGGCGGGGCGGCTGCGGCGGGCGGTGGGGAGGGGGGTCAGCGGCGGTGCCCTGCTCGCGGGGCGGGCGGGCGGGTGGTGGGGCGCGCGGTGCCCTACCTGCCAGCGCAGCCGCAGCCGCCGCTGCCCGCCGCCGCCGAGGTGCCCCAGCTCGTGGTGCAGCGCCGGTGCCTCCAGGAGCTCTGCAAGCGGAGCGGCGGCTCGGTGGTCCGGCCGCGCCGGCGGCCACCCCGGGGTGGGGGGGGACGGGCGCCCCGTCGCGCTCACCCTCGGGGATGAAGATGGGCTCGCTCCAGTCGCTCCAGTAGCTGCTCCAGTGCTGCGGCTTGTGCCGCAGCTGCAGCTCCACGGCGCCGCTGCCCCCCAGGCTGCAGCTCACTGCGGGGAGCGCGGGGCTGAGCGCGGCGCGCCCCGACGCCGAGCGTCCCCCCGGGCCGGGCGGCACCCACCTGCCTCCTCCTCGCCGTCCCCGCCGTCCCGCCGCCGCTCGCTGCCGCACGCCACCTGCGACGAGAAGCCGGGCGAGCGCGGCGGTGCCCGCCGGCCGCCCCGGGCTGAGCCACCCTCGGTGCGCGGCCGCCCCGGGCACGCGGCCGGCGTCTGGGGGACGAGCGGCCGGGTTGCATCGCCCAGCGGCACCGCTGCAGCCCCCCCCGGGGCCGGCACGGGATTTGCACCGCCAGGGAAGACCGGGGGGGTTTTTACCTGTGTCCACACGCCGTCGTCCGTCCCACGGTAGCGAGCCTCCCTCTGCAGCGGCCGGTTCCCGCGGTGGCACGGCGGCCGCCGCAGCCGCAGCCGCAGCCACCCCGCCGCCTTGCTGAAGCCGGCGCCGGCGGAGGGGGGGTCCAGCTTCACTGCAAGGGCGGCGCGGCCCCCGTGAGCGGCGGCGGCCCCGGTGATGGCCCCCGTGGCCCCCGCGCCCGGCCCGCCGCCCGCTCACCGGCCTCGTCGAGGTAGAGCGTGAGGTTGCGGCTGCGCTGCCGGTGCTGGCCCCAGCGTGCCTCCACCCAGGCCGTGGCGTTGGTGAGCACGTAGAGCCAGTGCGGCCGCAGGCTGAGGGCCGCCCGCCCGCCCGCCACGTGCTCCTTGCACAGCCGCGGCGCCGCGTAGCTGCGCGGGGCGGCGAGGCCGGCGCGTCAGGGACGGGGGGGTCCCAGGGGACCGCCGCGTCCCCGTGCCTGGGGGCTTCCCGCGGGACGCGGTGCCCTCTGCATCCCTGTGCCCGGCGGGATCCCGTGGACCCCTCTGCATCCCTGTGCCCGGCGGGATCCCATGGTGACCTCCGCGTCCCCGTGCCCATCAGCTCCCCGGTGCTCCCGGTGGGATGCAGTGGCCTCCGTGTCCCCCGGCCCAGCAGATTCCCATGGTCTCTTCAGCATCCCTGTGCCCGGTGGGATCCCATGGACCCCTCTGCATCCCTGTGCCCGGCGGGATCCCATAGTGCCCTCCACGTCCCCGCACCCATCAGCTCCCCGGTGCTCCCAGTGGCTCCCATGGTGCCCACCGCATCCCCAGGCCCCTGGGCTCCCCAGTGCTCCCAGCATGATGCAGTGGCCTCCGTGTCCCCGTGCCCCTGGGCTCCCCAGTGCTCCCAGCATGACGCAGTGGCCTCCGTGTCCCCGTGCCCCTGGGCTCCCCAGTGCTCCCAGCATGACGCAGTGGCCTCCGTGTCCCTGTGCCCCTGGGCTCCCCAGTGCTCCCAGCATGACGCAGTGGCCTCCGTGTCCCCGTGCCCCTGGGCTCCCCAGTGCTCCCAGCATGACGCAGTGGCCTCCGTGTCCCCGTGCCCCTGGGCTCCCCAGTGCTCCCAGCATGATGCAGTGGCCTCCGTGTCCCTGTGCCCCTGGGCTCCCAGCATGATGCAGTGGCCTCCATGTCCCCGTGCCGCTGGGCTCCCCAGTGCTCCCAGCATGATGCAGTGGCCTCCATGTCCCCGTGCCCCTGGGCTCCCCAGTGCTCCCAGCATGATGCAGCGCCCTCCGTGTCCCCGTGCCCCTGGGCTCCCCAGTGCTCCCAGCATGATGCAGTGGCCTCCGTGTCCCCGTGCCCCTGGGCTCCCCAGTGCTCCCAGCATGATGCAGTGGCCTCCGTGTCCCCGTGCCCCTGGGCTCCCCAGTGCTCCCGGCATGACGCAGCGCCCTCCGTGTCCCCGTGCCCCTGGGCTCCCCAGTGCTCCCGGCATGACGCAGCGCCCTCCGTGTCCCCGTGCCCCTGGGCTCCCCGGCACTCCTGGTGCCTCCCACAGTGCCGTGCCCATCAGCTCCCCGGTGCTCCCAGTGGGATGCGGTGGCCTCCGCGTCCCCCCGCCCGGCAGGTTCCCATGGCGCCTTCAGCATCCCTGTGCCGGGCAGCTCCCACGGTGGCCTCCGCGTCCCTGCACCCGTCAGCTCCCCGGTGCTCCCGGTGGCTCCCGTGGTGCCCACGGCCCCCCCCGCCCCCCCGCACCCCCCCCGCGCCCCCGGGCCCCGGCTCACCAGAGCGTGAGGACGTAGGTGGTGTCGCCGGCGGGGCCCCAGGGCGGCCAGCGGCAGAGGAAGCTGCGCGAGCTGCACGGCCTGAAGCAGGCCAGGTCGGGCTCCTCGGCAGCGCCTGCGGCGAGAGGGGAGGCCTCGCGCCCGGCACCCGGTGCCCCCCCCCCCCCGCCGGGGTCCCGCCGCCCCCCCGGCAGCCCGAGCTCCTCGGCGCCCCATGCTCCAGCGAGCCGGCGCGGCGCGGCGGTGCCTTATCGCCCGGCATCGTTCATTGAAAGTCGTCTGGAGTTATCTCCCATCGCCGCACACCGCAGAAACACTCACGGCTCAGCGCCGCCAGCGCCAGCAGCAGCCACCAGCGCATGGCGGCGGCGAGGAGCAGGAGGAGGAGGAGGAGGAGGCCGAAGGGCTCCTTCCGCGGTGGCGGGGCCCTGCCGCTGTGCCGGGGCCGCGAGCGGGGCGCGCCGCGTGCCTCGCGCCCGGCAAAAGCAAAAGAGAAAGCAGCGGCGGGGCCCCCCGCGCCTCTCGCACGGCCCCGGCACCGCTGCCGCCGCCGCCCGCCACCCGCGCCGGCGAGAAGAGCCAGCTAAGCACGAGCCGTGGCGGTTTTTCGTTTTTTTGCAAGCCTCGCGCTGACTTTTTGATCCCGCCGGCAGCAGGGCAAGCGGGGGGGGTTGCTCTGCGGCGAGCGGCGCGATTTCGGTTTTTCGGCGCGTGTGCGTGCGCACGTGTGCACGCCGAGGCTTCGCTCGCGGGCGGCTTTGGGGGCATCCGTGTGCGTGGGAGACCCACCAGGGAGGCGATTCGGGGGGTTCGGGCTGCGGCGGTGCCCGCGGCGGTGCCCGGAGCCAGGGCCATGTTGTGCCGCTGAGCCCCGGCGCGAATCGCTGCCCGCCGCGGCGAACAAAAGCCCCAGTGAGCCGCGGCAGCACATGAGCGGCGCGGGCGACCCCGGCGCGGTGGAGCCGGCTGGCACCGAGCACCACGCACAGAGCCGCCTTGTCCCCGCGGAAAGCGGCCCCTTGTCCGCCCCCGCCGCGGCCCCGGGCGGTGCGGGCGCCAGCATCCCTGCGCCAGGCCGGCGGCGGGTTCTCCAGCGCGGGGTGCAGCCCCTCCGGCCGGGCCGGGCCAGAAAGTGCAACACCGCGCTGGGCTGCGCTGCCAGGCTGTGCCGTGCCAGGCCGTGCCAGGCTTTGCTGGGCTGGACTGCACCATGCCAGGCTCTGCTGTGCCGTGCCAGGCCGTGCCAGGCTTTGCTGGGCTGGACTGCACCATGCCAGGCTCTGCTGTGCCGTGCCAGGCCGTGCCAGGCTTTGCTGGGCTGGACTGCACCATGCCAGACCCTGCTGTGCCGTGCCAGGCCGTGCCAGGCTTTGCTGGGCTGGACTGCACCATGCCAGGCTGTGCTGTGCCGTGCCAGGCTGTGCCAGGCTTTGCTGGGCTGGACTGCACCATGCCAGACCCTGCTGTGCCGTGCCAGGCCGTGCCAGGCTTTGCTGGGCTGGACTGCACCATGCCAGGCTGTGCTGTGCCGTGCCAGGCCGTGCCAGGCTTTGCTGGGCTGGACTGCACCATGCCAGGCTGTGCTGTGCCGTGCCAGGCTGTGCCAGGCTTTGCTGGGCTGGACTGCACCATGCCAGGCTGTGCTGTGCCGTGCCAGGCCGTGCCAGGCCGTGCTGTGCTGGACTGCACCATGCCAGGCTCTGCTGTGCCGTGCCAGGCCGTGCCAGGCCGTGCTGTGCTGGACTGCACCATGCCAGGCTGTGCTGTGCCGTGCCAGGCCGTGCCAGGCTTTGCTGGGCTGGACTGCACCATGCCAGACCCTGCTGTGCCGTGCCAGGCCGTGCCAGGCTTTGCTGGGCTGGACTGCACCATGCCAGGCTGTGCTGTGCCGTGCCAGGCTGTGCCAGGCTTTGCTGGGCTGGACTGCACCATGCCAGGCTGTGCTGTGCCGTGCCAGGCCGTGCCAGGCCGTGCTGTGCTGGACTGCACCATGCCAGGCTCTGCTGTGCCGTGCCAGGCCGTGCCAGGCCGTGCTGTGCTGGACTGCACCATGCCAGGCTCTGCTGTGCCGTGCCAGGCCGTGCCAGGCTTTGCTGGGCTGGACTGCACCACGCCAGGCTGTGCTGTGCCGTGCCCGGCTGTGCTGTGCCGAGCTGCATTGCACCATGCCAGGCCGTGCCAGGCCGTGCCAGGCCGAGCCGGGGCCGGGGCCGGGGCCGCGATGCTGCAGCACGGCGCGGGCCGGGCCGGGGCTGACGCGCGTCAGCTGACGCGGCGGCGCCGCTGGGCGGCGCAGCGGGAGCACCGGGAGCACCGGGAGCTGCGGGGGCTGCGGGAGCACCGGGAGCACCGGGAGCACCGGGAGCACCGGGAGCTGCGGGAGCACCGGGAGCACCGGGAGCACCGGGAGCTGCGGGAGCCGCGGGAGCACCGGGAGCACTGGGAGCACCGGGAGCTGCGGGGGCTGCGGGAGCACCGGGAGCTGCGGGGGCTGCGGGAGGCGGCAGGGCGCAGCGGGCATGGACGAGCCCAGCATCCTGCGGCGCCGGGGTCTCCAGGTGAGCGCGGGCGGCCGCGGTGGGGTGGGAACCGGGCACCGGGTACCGGGTACCAGCACCAGAGCGGCACCTCTCCAGGGCACGGGATCGCAGCCGGCTTGAGCACCCACCGGAGCGCCGGGATACTCTGTTGCTGGGATAGCGGGGGTAGCGGGATACCGGGTACTGGGGGTGTCGGGATACCAGGTTGCTGGGATACTGGGGGATAGCAGGATACCGGGATACCAGGGGTACCAGGATGCTGGGGATGCCAGGGTATCGGGATACCAGGGGCACCAGGATACTGGGTTGCTGCAATACCGGGGGTACCAAGATACAGGGATACCGGGGATGCTG
This sequence comes from Dromaius novaehollandiae, assembly GCF_036370855.1. NCBI lineage: Eukaryota > Metazoa > Chordata > Aves > Casuariiformes > Dromaiidae > Dromaius > Dromaius novaehollandiae. The sequence goes on along the minus strand of NC_088122.1, from coordinate 2,296,703 downwards.
GGGTACCGGGATATTGGGACAGCAGGATACCAGGTTGCTGGGATACCAGGGGGTAGCAGGATACCGGGATACCAGGGGTACCAGGATGCTGGGGATGCCAGGGTATCGGGATACCAGGGGCACCGGGATACCAGGTTGCTGCAATACCGGAGGTACCAGGATACGGGGATACCAGGGATGCTGCGGTACCGGGATATTGGGACAGCAGGATACCAGGCTGCTGGGATACCAGGGGTGCCGGGGTGGCGGGATGCCGGGGATGCTGGAGTACCGGGATAGCAGGGGCACCGGGATACCCAGTTGCTGGCATACCGGGGGGGTCAGGATACCAGGATACTGGGGGTAGCAGGATACTGGGGGTAGAAGGATACTGGGGCTACTGGCCCCAGAGCCTGGCAGGGGCAGGAGAGGGGCGTCGGGGGTGCCAGAGGGAGGGGGGCTGCAGGAGTGGGGGGAGCAGCGGGGGGGCCCGGCCCTGCTGTGGGGCGGCTGCACGGAGAGGTGCAGGAGGTGGGTGCCACGGGTGCGAGGGGGTGCTGCGCACGTATGCCTGGCGCAAGGTGGGCGCGCGGTGGGTGCTCCGGGGGCACGGGGGCGAGGTGGGCGCGCGGTGGGTGCTCCGGGGGCACACGCGAGCGAGGTGGGTGCTGCGTGTGCGAGCGGCGGTGCCGTGCAGGGCGGGCGCGGGTGTGCAGGAGGCGGGTGCGCGGGCGAGTGGGGGGCACCGCGCGTGGGAGCCTGGCATGTGGCGGGGGGGACGGGCACCGTCACCCCGCACCGGCAGAGGGGCAGGGTGCAAGCGCCGGGCAGTGCTGCGGGTGCCGGGGGGCGCAGGGCTGTGTGCCGGGGGTCACAGGCCACCATGCGCCGGGGGTGCCCAGAGCAAAGCCCCGGGCGGGGGGCAGAGCCCTGCGAGCAGCCCCCGAAGGCGGCCGGGGGCTCACTCCCGTGGCCATGGCCAGGACCGCGGGAGCCCCACGGCTGCTTTTCGGGGCTCCCTCGTGCCGGGCCGGAGCGGCCCACGCCAGCGCCCCGCTCCCTGCAGGGCCAGCAGCCCCCGCGCCTCGGGCGCCCGCCCCGGCTGCCGTGCAGGAGCCGGATGGGGGCTCGTCCAAACCCCCAAGCCGGGATGTCCCGGCGGCGAAGGGTTCGGCTTTAACCCCGGCTCCGGGGCACCGCGGGGCGCTGGCCTCGGCGGCTGCACCGATGCACCGCGGGCGATGCCGGGGCACCTGCTTCTCTACAAACGCCCCAAAAACACAACCCCGGGGCGACCTGCCACCTTGGCTCGGCCCCGGCGATGGCACGGGTGCGGGGTGCTCTGCTCCGGGGGGCCGGGGCTGTGGCCGAGGACCCCCCCGGCCCGGCGTCCCCACCCGCCCCCGGCCGCATTGTGTTGCGGCTCGCCGTCACCATAGTGATGCCTGTTGCGTCGCCGTCCCCGCAGCATCCCGCACCGGGGTCGGCAGTGGCGTGGGGTGGCTGGAGCGGTCCTGCGTCCCTGGAGGTGTCTGCCCGTGGCGCTGCTCTTAGGGAAGCCGCAGGAATGCCTCTAAGCTGCTTAGGAGTTTGGTGCCGGCGGGTGCTGGCAGGAAGGGTACGGGCTCGGAGCGACCGGCCGGGCTGTGCGAGGGGCGCGAGGGAGCGGCCCCGCCATGGCAGGGCAGGACGCCGGGGGCCGAGGCCGCTGCCTGCGGAGCCGGGGGGGGCCCGCGCTCACCCTCGCTTTCGCCTTTTCTCGTTGCAGAAGGAGCTGAGCCTGCCGCGTCGAGGGAGAGCGTAAGTACCGCCGCGCCGAGCTGCGCCGGGCCTCTGCACCCCGCGGTGCCAGGAGCGGCCGGGCCCTGGGCGACAGGGCCACGTCCTGCTGGGTGCCTCGCAGGGGACGTGCCCCTCGCCGCGGGGTGCCTGGCGCTGCCGGGGGGTGCCGGCCTCGCCGTGCCCGAACGCGGGGTGGCACCACCACGGTCTGCACCCGCGTGGCTGGAGCCTACTGGGGGGCACTGGGGGGCACTGGGACTTGCTGGGGTGTGTCAGGAGGCCGTTCGGAAGCCGTGCTGAGGTTGTGCGCTGGGGATGTGTTGGGGCTGTACTGGGACTGTACTGGTCTGTACTGGGACTGCGTTGCGGGGTGTTTTGGGGGTGCTGGCGCTGTAACAAGGTCTCTCGGCACCGTGCGGGGGTGTTGAGGGGCTGTGTGTTGGGGCACATCGGGGATGTGCTGGAGCTGCGCTGGGGCCATACTGGGCCTGTACTGGGCCGTACTGGAACTGCGTTGCGGGGTGTTTTGGGGGCTGTAACGGGGGTCTCTCGGCACCGTGCGGGGCGTAGTGAGGCTGTGCATCGGGCACGTCGGGGCTGAGCTGGAGCTGCGCTGGGGCCATACTGGGCCTGTACTGGGCCGTACTGGAACTGCGTTGTGGGGTGTTTTGGGGGCTGTAACGGGGGTCTCTCGGCACCGTGCGGGGCGTAGTGAGGCTGTGCATCGGGCACGTCGGGGCTGTGCTGGAGCTGCGCTGGCGCTGTACTGGGGCCATGCTGGGGCCGTACTGGGGCCGCGGCAGAGGCGCACTGGAAGCGTGCTGGGGCCGTGCCGGGGGCCGTGCCGGGGCCGTGCCGGCGGTGCCCGGCCCATGCCGGGAGCGGCGAGGACCGGGGCCCCCTCCGAGCCGAGCCCAGCCGTGCCGCAGGGGCGGGCCGTGCCCGGCGGCCGAGCCCCGCGCCCCGCGGGGCCGCTGGTGCCCGCCCGCCGGCGGGAGCCGCCCCGCGCGGGGGCTGCCGGTGCGGCGGCGGCGGCGGCGGGGGAGCGGGGAGCGGAGCGGCGGCGGCGGCGGGATGAAGTCGCGGCGGGAGCGGCTGAAGATCCCGGCGCTGACCTTGGAGTGAGTCCGGGGCCGCGGCGGCTCGGGCGCGCCGTTACCGGCCGCGGCGGCTCGGGCGGGCGCCGGCGGGGGGGCTGCGCGCAGCCGGCCGCCGCCCCGCTGCAGCGCCGGGGGCTCCGGATGCCGGGGCGGCTCCGGCGCATCTCCAGGACCCCCGGGCACCCCCGGGTCCCGCTCGCAGCTCCGGCTCGGACCCTCTTCCTCCGGCATCTGCAACCCCGCACCTCCCGGTGCCACCCCCCCCCCCACCTCCCGGTGTCCCCGGTGTCCCCCGGGATCCCCCTCCGGCTCTGCCGCTGCTCTCCTCTCCCGACCCCGTCTGGCCCCCCCGGCCCTGGTCCCCCCCCGACCCCGGTCCCCGCAGCCCCCCGGCCGGCGGGGCCGTGCCGCTCCGGTGCCCGCCGGCTCCCGCGTCGGCGTTGATGCCGCTCCGGCGCGTCTTGCTTTGCAGCTTGTCTCCGAGCAGCCAGAGCCCGACCCTGCCGAGCCCCTGCAGCCCCTGCAGCCCCTGCAGCCCGCTGCTAACCCTGCACCCCTGGAGGTAAGAGCCCCCCGCGCGCCGGGCCGCACGCTGGGGCAGGACGCAGGGACCAGCGGGCAAGGGGCAGAGCGGAGCAGCCCGGTCCGCGGAGATGCCGCGAAGGGGCAGGAAGGGGCCGTTCCTGCCCGGCCTGGCCATGGCTGCGGCGGGGGCTCGGGGCCTGGCTGCACCGGCTCGCCCATCGCGGTGGCTTGGGCTCCGGCATTCCCCGTCTCCTGGCACGCTTTCCGAGAGGCGCCGGAGCCTGTTTGGAGTGGGGGGGGGGTCGCAGGGCCTCCTCGCGCCCCCGCGGTGGGAGGTGGCAGCAGGGACCCCGGGAGGCGGCAGCAGGGACCCCGCGTCGCTCCTGCCGCCCAGGAAACCTCCTTCGCTCTTTTCTGCTCTGCATCAGGCACCGACGAGGGGGAAGGGGAGAGAAAAAGATGTGCTGGGGGCTGGGCACCGCCACCCAAAACGGGGCGAGCAGGAGGACCTTGCTCTGCCGGCCGGGCGCTCCCCGTGGCAGGTGGCAGCCGGGGGACGACGCGGTGCCAGGGCCGGCGGCGGGCGCATGTCGCTGCGCTCTGCCCGGGTGCAAGGTGCAACGGCCACGCTGGAGCCCCGCGGTCGCGCTCCACGCCTGCTCGGGCCCCGGCGCCCGCCGGAACGGCTCCGTCCCGCTGCACCGGCTCTGCCGGGGAGTCCCGGGCCCGCGGGGATCTTTGATGCCGCCGGGAAACCAGCAGTGCCGCGGCTGGGCGAGCGGGAGGGGGCCGGAGCGCTGCCTTCCCTGCATCCCTGCCCTGCCGTGCTTGCTCCGTGCGGGATACCAAGGGCGAGATGCTCTGTGGCCCAAAATGCATGGACAGCAGCGCATCCCGCTGCGGCTCCCTCCGCATCCATGGGGATGCGGCTCCCCAGTGTTGCCACAGTGGGGTGGGGGATGCGGCTCGGTTGCAATTAGCTGTCTGCAAATGGTGGGAGGCCCCAGGGGGGCTGGAGCCCTGGTGCGCGGGGCGCCCGTCCCGGCAGCGGGTCCCTCGGAGACCCCAGACCCGCTGCCCTCCCTGCCGTGTCCCCCGCCATCGCCGGCCGGCCTTCGTGGGCCGGGCGGCCGCGCCACGCCTCCGGTTATCGAGGCCGCGCGGTTAAGCATCATGGAAAAACGAGCGCTGCCGAGGGGTTGTGCCCCCCCGCAGCAGCCGCTGTCCTTGGGGCGGGCGGGCGGCGCGTCTGCGCTCGCATTTCTGAGCCGCGCTGTGGCACGACGAAGGGGAGCGGGGCCGTGGCCCACGGCGCGTTAACCCCGCCGGAGGCTCCCTTCGCCCCGGATCCGCCTCAGCCGGTGCCGACACCGGCAGCCTGGCGGGCGTCCCTCTGCGTCCCCGCCGGTTCGTGTGCGTGCTCGGAGCGTGCGTGCGCTCACGCTCGCGTCTGGTGGCTGCCGCGTGTGCTGGCGCGTCCGCCGAATAAATCAGTAACTAAAGACCGTTTTTGCTGGGTGCATTTTACAAATGCGTCCAGAAATACAGACGGGGAGCGCGGCTCTCCCGCTCGTGGTTCAGCGCAGCGGGCTCGCGCTGTCCGGCTCTGCGTGGGGGGCTGAGGGTGTGTCTGTCCCTCCGCTCGGGTATATTTTCCTGGTGTACAGACCATTTCTCTCCCTTCTGCGAGCAGGTGCTAGTGCTGCTAGGACAGGCAGGAGGCGTTCAAAGAGCCTGCAGGGAAAAGGCCTTGCAGGAAGAGCAAAGAGCAGAGCCGCGGGGCGGCTGGGCTGCCACGTTCATGCATCGGCCGGTGTGCCGCGGCCACGCTAACGCCTAGGGGGTGACACGCGGCAATACCGCGATGGGATCTGGGGAGAGAAACAAAATCCCCCTTCTGTTGTGGAGCCTCGTTTGCTGGATGCGTTCTCAGCCAGGGTTATGGAGGGGTTTTTGCTGTTTGTGTGCATTGCTGAGAACGTGCCCGGGTGTTTCGGAGTGAAATACGGCTCCAGAGCGCTCCTGCGGGAATCCAGCCTCTGGCCCTTTTGCAATGCTCTAACGAGGAAAACCCTGCCAAACTCTGCTGGCGTCGGGTTTTCGAGCTCAGGCCGTTGCCAGCCTCACTGGCGGCTGCTCGGCGAGCCTTGCCGCGTCCCCGTGCCGCGCCGGCCTGCGAGCGATGCTGCGCGTGCCTTCAGGAAAGGCGCTAAAGAGCAATTCGTGCTTGCGAGCCTTTAGCACCTGACCTACTCCGGCAGCCAGAACACGAGCTCAGACGCCAGAGGATTTGTGTCACTAGGTCTTTGCTCTCCGCTTGTGAGTGCTACCGAGGTCTCCTCAATTAAATCTTGCACGTGCGGGAACTCGGGCACAGCGAGGTCGTGTGTGAGCGTCGCGGCGTCGTTACGGCAGCGCCGGCGGCCGGGAAGCCAGAAGCAGGAGCCCGTTGGCCAGTTGTCAGCCAGGCGAGTCATAAACCTTTGCCTGGGCTGTGTTTTGAAGGACGTGAGTTGCCGAAGCTGGGAAGCTGTCTGTGAGGAAGAAGCGGGCCCGTAAATCATCCTCAGCTGACCTCCGCTTTAATAACAATACGCGTGGCTGCTGAGAAAAGCATTTGTTTCGCTTACGGGAAAGCAGTTTGGTGGGAAGGAGGAGGGAAGCGTCCCCGCAGCGCCGCAGAGGCTGGGGCACCGGGAAGGCCGGGGGATCGCTGCCGCGAGCGAGGCCCCGTGGAGCGGCTGCGCCGAGCTGCGTTAGGCGCTGCTGGGCTTAAAACGCTTGCAGAAGCACCCGCGCTGCCGGCAGCCATGGAGCCACGGGGAGGTTAGCAAAGACGAGCGGTTCCCGACGCGTTCCCCTGGTGCAGGCGAGGCTGCGGGACCCGCCGGCCAAGAGGGGGGACTCTGGCACGTTTGCACACGGATTTTGCTGGAAATGACCGCAAAAGGAGTCTCCCGCCCCCGGGGCTGCTTTGGGCACTGCGCGGAGGGTCAACGGGCGTTGGAGTCCCCAGGAAGAGTTTGGTTCGTTTTCCTCAGCGAAGTGCATTTTCCTGAGCAGACAGCGTGGAAAGCGGCTGCAGGCCACACACGAGGGAAGGGCCAGGGGGATGGGGGGAATGGCTGATGTGTCCCCCAGGGGGAAAAAATGGGTAATTTCAAATGTTTCTTGGAGTGTTGTTACTGCGCAACCGCCACGCGCCTCCAAGCAGGGCCTGTGCCGGGGCCCACGTCATCATGGGTTCAGTGGCGGGCCGGAGCCTCGCAGGGCGCCACAAAATGGCGGCGGCGAAGTGACCTGGGGGGATCTTAAAAAGCGAATAAATAGCAACAGAAGGTCTTTGAGGGAGGAGGAGAGGGGGGAGAGAGGCAGCACGGGGAAAACGGGCCTCCATTTTGGGGTGCTGCCCCATCTCCATGGTAACCCTGGCTCTTCCCCCCCCCCCCCCACTGACCGCAGCCTCCATCTTGGGGTGCTGCCCCGTCTCCATGGTAACCCTGGCTCTTCCCCCCCCCACTGACCCTGGCCTCCATCTTGGGGTGCTGCCCTGTCTCCATGGTGACCCTGGCTCTTCCCCCCCCCACTGACCCTGGCCTCCATCTTGGGGTGCTGCCCTGTCTCCATGGTGACCCTGGCTCTTCCCCCCCCCACTGACCCCGGCCTCCATCTTGGGGTGCTGCCCTGTCTCCATGGTAACCCTGGCTCTTCCCCCCCCCACTGACCCCGGCCTCCATTTTGGGGTGCTGCCCTGTCTCCATGGTAACCCCGTGTGCTCCCCCCCCCCCCGCGCTGACCCCGGCCTCCATTTTGGGGTGCTGCCCCATCTCCATGGTAACCCCGTGTGCTCCCCCCCCCGTGCTGACCCCGGCCTCCATCTTGGGGTGCTGCCCCGTCTCCATGGTAACCCTGGCTCTTCCCCCCCCACTGACCCCGGCCTCCATCTTGGGGTGCTGCCCTGTCTCCATGGTAACCCCTTGTGTTCCCCCCGCCGCGCTGACCCCGGCCTCCATCTTGGGGTGCTGCCCCGTCCCCATGGTAACCCCGTCTGTCCCCCCCCTCGCGCTGACCCCGGCCTCCATTTTGGGGTGCTGCCCCGTCCCCATGGCAACGCCCCCCCGCCCCGTGACCCGCCGCCGGGCGGGAAGGGCCGGGCCCAGCGCGGGAGGCGGCGGGAGGCCCAGCCCGGCGCGGCGCGGCCCGGCGCGGCCCCGCGCGCCCTCGGCGGCGCCGCCGCCGCTCCGTGGTGGCGGGTGGATGCGGCCGGGCCGCGCCGGGCCCCGCCGCGCCGCGCCGCCGGCGATGTCGGACCCCAGCTGCTGGGGCGCGGCGCCGCCCGGCTACCGGGGCCAGCGCGGCGCCGGCGCCCTGCTCCAGCGCTCCAAGAGGTACCGGGGCGCCGCGGGGGGGCCTGGGCGCGGCCGGGGGCGGCGAGGGGGCCCGTGCGCCGGGGGGGAGCTGTGTCCCGGGGGCTGGGGGGGCTCCGCACCGCCGGTGCCTGGGTTGTGGGGGGGGGGCTGTGCCACGAGGAGCCGTGTGGCGGGCGTGGGGGGGGCTGTGCAACCCCCGGTGCATCCCGGGACTGCGGGGGTGCATGGGTGGGGGGGCTGTGCAACCCCCGGTGCATCCCGGGACTCCGGGGGTGCATGGGTGGGGGGGCTGTGCAACCCCCGGTGCATCCCGGGACTCCGGGGGTGCATGGGTGGGGGGGGCTGTGCAACCCCGGGTGCATCCCGGGACTCCGGGGGTGCATGGGTGGGGGGGCTGTGCAACCCCGGGTGCATCCCGGGACTCCGGGGGTGCATGGGTGGGGGGGGCTGTGCAACCCCGGGTGCATCCCGGGACTGCGGGGGTGCATGGGTGGGGGGGCTGTGCAACCCCCGGTGCATCCCGGGACTCCGGGGGTGCATGGGTGGGGGGGCTGTGCAACCCCGGGTGCATCCCGGGACTCCGGGGGTGCATGGGTGGGGGGGGCTGTGCAACCCCGGGTGCATCCCGGGACTCCAGGGGTGCATGGGTGGGGGGGCTGTGCAACCCCGGGTGCATCCCAGGACTCCGGGGGTGCATGGGGGGGGGTTGTGCAATGCAGGCTGCATCCCAGGACTCCGGGGGTGCATGGGCTGGGGGGCTCTGATCCAGTGGGTGCACCCCGGGGGTGCATGGCTTGGGGGGGGGCCTGTGCATCGGGGGTGCACCTGGAGCCCCAGTAGGTGCATGGCTTGGGGGGCCCTATGCTCAGGGGGTGCACGGGCTGGGGGGGCGCATCCTGGGGCTTCGGGGGTGCCCGGGCAGGGGTACCCGCACAGCGCTGGGGGGGGCACATTGGGAGCCCCACACATGGTGCAGGGGCCCAGGGCCTGAGGGCATGCACGTTTTGGGGCCCCGCACACCGAGGAGCAGCAGGGGAGATGCGCTTTGGGGGGGTGGAGGTGGGGGTGCCCGCGAGCCCCTCGTGTCGGGGTGGGCTCCGACGGGCCGAGTCCGGGGCAGCAGCACCGTCCGGCTGGCAGAAGAGCCCGTGGCCACTGAAATGTGAAAATTTGGGTGCCGTGGTTGGCCCAGGAGGGAAATTCACCTGTGGTTTTACACAAAAGAGGTGTTTAAGGCAGTGTGGAGGCAGCGCGCGATGTTCCTTCAGCTGAATGATACCCATTGTGCTTATCTTTTAATATTCCTAGGGGGTGGAACGAGGCAGTGCGGTCGCTTAGCAAATTAATCCATCCAGTGCAGATGTCAGTCCGGGAACGTGCGCGCCTGGTTTTAGGCAGGAGCTAACGCTGCAAACGTCGCGTACCTGTGAGACTGCCGATTAAAGCTCCTCAGTAAATGGGAAAAGGCGTAGATTAAAGTATCAGCGCTGGCGGTAACGCCGATGGGGAGCTGCAGCGTGTCCCGCAGCGCGGCACCGCTGGTGAAGAGCGTTTCGGAGTGGCTGAGCATTTGGGGGGGGGGACACACGCTCTTTTAGAGATATGTAACCGGAGGGATAATCTAGGCAGTCATGTGTCTCTAACCAAGCATGATGAGACCGTAATTCTCTTGAAGGGCACAGGATTTGCTCTCCTTTCATCAGTATTCCTAGAATCTAGTGATCGAGCCGCTCTGGCCTATTTTACAGTGGGCAGAAAGCAGATGATGTTATTTACTGTGATTAAGAGCCCTGTAATGTCAGAGGAATCCTAATTTCCTGCCGTGTGGCGGCCGAGGAGGCTGGCGTGATGCGGGGCAGGACCGCGAGCCGGTTCGGTGGCTCTTCGCAGGGGCTGTGCGTGGTAGGAGCAGCCCCTGACATGTAGCATCTTCGCCGTGGACAAGCGGGACAGAAGACGTAACAGGTACCGCCACCTGATTTCATTACTGGGAAACTGCAGCACAGGGCGATGCCGTGATTTGTTCGAGGGTGCAAGGGGTGAGGCAGGTTCTTCAGCCTGTTTTCTTCCTGCCTCCTCAGGGCAAAGAAATCAGTATGTATTGAGCTGACTTGTTTGATGCTTTTGTAAAGCTCCGGCCCAGGGAATTCTGCGGTTCCTTGGGCAGATTCGAGTCCTCGCTCTTTGGAGGTGCCGGGAGCATGGCTCTCCCTCTCCAGGACTGGGAGCCATGCGTCCACGCTGTTGGGCTCTACATCTTACTTGGAGAGGAGATGGTTGCGTTGCGTTGGGTTGCGTTGCGTTGGGTTGCGTTGGGAAGAGGGGCCGTGGCGGCACTGCAGACTGATGCAAGGTGCACGGCCCGGGCAGATTGCCCTATAAAAATCCGGGCCGGCCCAGAAAATCAAGCTAGCGGCTTTCTCGCGAGCTGCGGTTAGACACAGCTCTTGCTGAAGGCAGGGCCGTGCCGCCAGCGCGTGAGCAACGGCGGAGCAGGGCTGCAGCTGAGCGGTGCAGGTCCTGGGGAGCTGGTAGCTCGGGCGCGCAGCCGGCGCCTGGCAGCGTTTTGCGCTTAGCCGTTTCGACGCCGCTCTGCAGCGTGCCCCGTTGTGCCTCGCTCTCTGGAGGCAGCGGAGTATGCTTTAATCACAAGCGCAGTGGGGAAGAAATGCTGAGCAGCGGCGTGGAAACTTTGGATAAAGCTGCTTGGTTCAGTGGGTTTAGATGTTAAGCACGAAATTATCCCACTGGAAACAAATCTCTCCTGGGAGAGGAAATCGTGATACACTGCACTCTTAACCCCCCAGCCTCAAAGCGCTTGGCACCATAGTGCCGTGCGCCTGCTTTGGGGAGCTGGAGAAACACTTTGTCTGCAGCCACCCAAAGAAGAGACCCAGGAATCCAGATTCATGTGCTCAACCACAGACGGGGGAGCTGATCGGCCTGCTTGTGCTCGAGACCGTGCCCGTTGCCTCCCGGCGCAAGCCCTGCCTTGCAGCGTGCCGCAGCCGCCGGCCGGCACTTCCCGTCAGCCCCGTGGCTGTCCCAACTGTGACGCCCATGGGGTAGGAAGGTGGAAGCATTGCCAAGGGGGTTCAATTCCAGGCTTAGGACTAGGTTTTATGCGCTCCGGCTTTTGTAGGCATGGCCAAGCTCGCTCCAGTCGCTGCGTCCCTCCTAGCAACGCAGCCCTGGTAACAGGGCTCCGGCTGCCGCAGCGCTTGCTCAGTGGCACGGCTCCGTCTCGCGCCCGTGCGGCGGCACGTGCCCGGCCCGGACGGGCTCCGCAGACCCCGCCACGTCCGCCCCGGCTGCTCCGGGGACGCGTCCGGCTGCCCCGGCCCGGCTTGCTGCGCTGGAACAGGCGCCGTGCGGGAGCCCTGGGGAAGAGGCGGCTGAGCCTCGCGCTCCTTTCTGCCTGTTGTTCCCACTGTCACAGGTGACAGGCGCCGGGCTGGGATCCCACAGAAGTCGCTCTCCCGTTCTGCCGTCCTGGGAAGCGTTAGCGACGGGTGCTCGGTTTCCTTAACGCCGTGCTGGAGAAACGTGCTGTCCGTCGCGCAGGGAGGGAGCGGGATGCCCGCGGGCGCCTGCCGCTAGCTTGCAGGTCACAGGCGTTTCCCAGCATTGGCCCTACCTACAGCCTGACGGTTTAGTGTCACCGTGTTTCGGTCTCCGGCGACTGCAGACGTCACGGGCCGGTGGCGCTGGGGCCGGGGGCTGCGCAGGGGAGGGAGTCACGTGCGGTCCCCGGCCCGCGCGGCTGTTTACTTCCTGGCTCCCGAAGCGGCTTGTTTTGCTAAAGGCTTTGGGGCCGCAGATGCTGTCGCACACTTTCCACATCCTTTGCAAAAGCGCCGGATGGTGACGGCAGTGCTGAGGCCGCCGGCTCCGAGCAGCTTTGGCGATGCTCTGCGCAGGCAACATGTCACCGCATACGAGCAGCTCTCGAGATGCTGACTGCGATTTTCCACTCCATTTTTGGTAAAACTTACCAAGTGTGCAATTAGTGATGGAGGCATAGATGGCAGCGAGAGCTGGCTGCAGCCCAAGCGTGTGCCCTGAAGGCTGTGCGGGCTTGTTTCTAGCCCACGGCTTACGCGTTTGGGGGGAAGGCAACCAGCTGTAGCTGATGCGTCAGGCAGAGCGGGGTTGGTGGCGCAAGATGGTTGTAGTGCCGAGGGTGGAGCGCGCGGAAACAGGAAGCATCAGACTCTGTCTGTGCAACGATTACTGGAACTTGCTTAGCCAAAGGTTTGTTTTCACTTCCAAAATGAGCTCTCCCAAGTGGGAGCACGCGAGGATAGCGCGGAGCTGCCAAGGACAGCGCGTCACCTCGCCCGGCCGCAGAGGGCAGCCCCTGCTGCCCGGGTTTCCCCGGCCGGGGCGACGCAGCGGAGCGGCACGCGCCCGCTGCCGAGCTTCATGGGCGAGCGGAGCCCCAGCAGCCCTCGGCGGCCCCAGCAGCGGGGCGATACGAAAGCGTGCTTTCCGCAGCAGTTCTGTTGAATAAAATCTGCTTGGGCTGCTGTGGTGGAGGAGCGCGCTTGCTCGCAGCGTCCCGTTTATCCGTGCGGCGTGCAGAGCCCTCGACGGGATCAGCAGCGGGAAGCTGCGGGTTGCTCTCGCCCTCGGGCGGGTGCTGGGGGCGGGTTCGCAGCCGTAGGGGCTGCAGCATCTGCTAAATCCCCCCCTAAAGAAGGGGGCTAGGCAAACCCAGGCAGGCACGAGGGATCGGCGCATGGTGCTGGCTGCAGGAGAGGTTCAGCATCTGCGCGGGGGAGCCCGCAAGGAGCCTCCCGAGGAGGACGTGCCCCGCGGCAGATCCCGGGATGCTCCCGGGAAGGTTTCTCCCTGCCCCCTCAGCTCCGGTGCCGAGCAGGCGGGATTCCAGCCATCCGAAGCTGTTGCGGTTGTTGGTGCTCCAGCTCGGGGTGCTGGTGTTCCCGTGGAGCTCGGGGAGGTCCGTGGTGCGGTCCTGGACAGGCGTCCCGGGAAGCCCTGGTTCGTGGAGGACACAGCTCGGAGAGGAGGATCTTCAGGACGCCCCGGACCAGCCTCCCTGGTCGCTGGCTTGGCTGAGACGTTTGGCCTCAAGTGGAGGAGTTGGGACTCCTGCTTTCAAAGAGGAGGCTGCACCGAGGCTCTTCTGGAGGGTTAAATCCATCCTTCCCCTCTGGAAAGTGCTTCTCCGCTCCCTGCGCTGCTCACTCGCGTTGCTGGATATCTAAAATACGGCTTTCCAATCCCGTAGCCGGGGAACGTGAGGAGTCGCACACGTTGGACGGCGAGCGTGGGAGGTGACCGGCTGCCTGGTGTGGCTCCGCGCACGTGCGCTCGCTCCTGGGGGCCCCGCTGGAAAAAGAGCGGACTTGGAAAGTCTTATCAGCCTCGTGTCACCGCTGTGCACACAGCGGAGGCCAGGCTCTCCGGCGGACCTTGGGTTTCCGCACGAAAGGCAGGCGGTGGCCGTGAGCGGAGCGGGTCAGTCTCTGACCTTTGGCGTAATCAGCGTTTGCGGCGCAGTGGTGCAGCGAGAGCCTGCCCGGGGGGGCCGCGTGCTCGCCGCTGCGCACGCTCCCCGTCCCGCGGAGACGGCGTTTGCTGCGTAGCGTTTCCGCGCCCGGGATCGGGGGAGAATCCCTTCCCGCTGGGCTCGTTCGCCAGACCCGGTGCGCGTCCGCGGCCACCTCACGGGACTGAGCAAAGTACTTTAATTGGTGGTGTCCGTGCACGTTTCCATCCCAGCCTGGGAAGGAAATCCTGCTCTGTCTCTGCAGAACTTGCAGCCTGAGGAAGCAAATAAGCAGGAAACGCAATTTGACCTACTTTATTTAAATTTGGCTCTTGGGCGTATTGAAATTTTCATGGGGCTGTGGCCTTGATCTGACATTTATAAAAATCTCCGCTCATCTGGTTTCTCTGGCACGTTTTCTCGCTTTTCAGGAGGGCTCAGTGAATCAAATAACGATGCAGGGAAGAGGCAGTGTGAGGCTGGCCCAGTTTGTGTGCAGGCTGGAACATGAAACAACAACCAAGGGCTGCAGGCAGGCTCCGAGGGGGAGGAGTATCCTGACAGCCGAGTCTGTTCCTCTGCAAGCCGGTTGTATCAAATGTCTCCCTAGAGATGCCGAAGTGCAGCTCTTTCCAAAGACCTGGCAGCTGCGTGCCGGAGCACTGCAGCCAGAGCCAGAGGTGCGACTCTCCGCAGGAGAGGACGTGGAGTTGAACTCGAAGGAGGTTTTCCAGGCGAAGGCTGCGAGCATCCCTTTAACAGAGCAGCGCCCTGTGCAGCGCAAGGCACGTCGAAAGCTGAGCCTGGCTGGAAACGCAGGGCTCGGGGGCGATGAGCCTCTCCGAGTCTGGCGCGGCTGCCGGAAGGAAGCTGCCGGTCGGAGGAGATGCGGGTCTGGGAGGAAGAGATCTGCCAGCGTGCTCTCTGCAAGGGGGGACCTTTCTGGTGCTTTCGTGCCCCGCTGATCGCTGGCACTCTGCTCTGCACTGAGCATCGCTTGGCTTCCCGCTCAGCAGACTGAAAGGAAGTTTAAATGTGCTAACTGTATTTTAAACGTAGGTTTAAACGGGTTGCGTATTGCAAGAATAGGGCTGCAGCGTCTTATGGCAGGTGGTCTTCCAAGTGTGTTCCTTGCATGCACGTTTGCAAGGGGACCTTGAAGCTGTGACTTGCAGGAGGGGTAAAAAGAAAGCAAAAATGAAATTCCTGTAAGAAGAATTGCAGTCTTGTGAGTTTTGAGGCTAGGAAAATAGATTGCGATACGGAGGGCAGGTGCTTGCAAACGTGCCCCTTCGGTTGAGCGTGAGATCCTGTCTCCAGGCCCGGTGCGGTGCCGTGAGCGCGGACAAGGCTGGGCTCGTGCACGGAGCTGCTTTTCATCCTGGCTCCGTCACGTGTTTGGCTTCCTCCGCCTGAGCTTCCTGCCTTTGGTTTGAAGAAGTGCGTCTGAGCTAAAGCTCTCCCTCGGGTAGTTCTTCTCCACTCGTGTGTGAGCACGGAGCGGGCAGAGCAGAGGGGGCAGGTGGTGCCGCAGATCGGGTGAAGGCGGTAGGGTTTCTCCGCTGGGGTGGCTGTGCCTGCGCTGAGAGGCACGGCAAAGGCTTAGGGGTCAGGGACTGACTGTCCTCTCCGGTATGATGTGGGGGACGTGAAGTGTAAAGAAGGTTACAGGAACTGGGGGGCATTTTCTACACTGTAAAGTTGGTGTGGTTGTGACCTAAAGCAGCTTGGCATTTCCACCTCTTCCTCTTTTTAGATCCCTTTTTCTATTCTCGCCCCATGAGCGTTGCCCAACTGTCCACATGCATCTTCCCTCCCCAGCTAGCCAAAACCAGAAGTGGGACCTTGACGAGACGGTTTGTCTTTAAAGATGATGATGTTGGCCCTTCTCCAGCAGCGTTTCACCGGGGACATGCTCTTCCCTGGGGCGGCGGTTCTGCAATCGATGCTGCAGCCGCAGCCGTGCCGTGCCCCGGGCTAGGCCTGGCCACCCCCTCGCTGCCACCCGGGCGAGCCGAAGCAGGGGGCTGCAAAGCACTGGCTGAAAACAAGTCTTACATCCCCAAGTCTGTCCAGCCGCGCCTGTCCTTTGCTTTACCACCCAACAATTAATTCTCCCGTTTTCATTTCTAGTTGTCGAAGCAACAACAGGAAGAGTTTGGTGGTGGGAACCCCATCTCCAACCCTCTCGCGGCCTCTCTCCCCTCTCTCAGTGCCTACAGGTAAGGGGGATGCTGTGGGGGGGAGAGATGGGCTGTGCATCGGCCAAAATAACCCGGAATAGGGTCTCTTTGGAAACTTTCCCTGGAAATGCATCAAGGGGGACTGGGTGGCTTATGCCAAGGAGCCCAAAGGTTAAAATCCTTTCTCGGAGCGTGGCTGAGCTGTGGCACCATCTCTGCTGTAATGCCTGTTTCCACCCCCGGCTCTCGGCCGTGGCGGGTGGCAATAACCCGGAATAGGGTCTCTTTGGAAACTTTCCCTGGAAATGCATCAAGGGGGACTGGGTGGCTTATGCCAAGGAGCCCAAAGGTTAAAATCCTTTCTCGGAGCGTGGCTGAGCTGTGGCACCATCTCTGCTGTAATGCCTGTTTCCACCCCCGGCTCTCGGCCGTGGCGGGTGGCAGTCCCTGAGGATTTGGGGTCTGTTCAGTTCATTTTGCCCATTGCAAAGTGCCACAGCAGCTGCTGGGGAGAGGAATTTGGAGGCCTGTCTTAATCCTGTTGCAAGCGCAGTTGTCCGCGGTGGGCAGTTACCTCCCAGCAGGCTGGTTTCTGTCTGCAGGAAGCAGGTTTATTTTCCAGGAGGGAATAGAAGGGTTGTTTAGGAAACAATTGACTCCCTGACTCTTTAATCTGAAGGAGCAGCTGCGGGATCACAGACAATGTGCGGGCAGAGATTGTGCTCACTTCTCACTTTCTCCCTGCAGCCGGGAGCAGTCCTTTGGACAGCCCGCGCAATTTCTCCACCAGCACTTCTGTCAACTTCCCCTTTGCTCGCAGGTGAGTCCTGTGTCGTCTCTCCCTCCTCCAAGAGCGTTAGCGGTTCACCCTGGCGTGAGGCTAATGGAGGAATCAGCTCTCCTTTGGGTCCCTTTGGGGCGAGAGGTTGCAGTTAGGAATAGATGAGCTTCCAGCCTGCAGGGATCCACGTTCACGCAGTTTTTGCGGCTGTGGGCTTTGGGCAGGCTTGCGTTTTCTAAGCCAGTGCACGGCTCAGACGGCCCTTTCCCAGGGCAGTGGGAAAAATGGCTTTTCTGCATGCCTCTGTGAAGTAGAGCAGGATATGGGGGGAGGGCGGTCCAAAGATCCCAAGAGCTCTCCCCACTATTTGCTTTATCTTCATCTTTCCCTTTGCTCCGTGGGGTTTGCGAGTTGTGTTGCTTCTCAGGCTTGTGCTGGTCCTCAGGAGAGTGCCAAAAAAATCCATGAGCTGGGACTGCTGTCTTGTTCTCAAGTGATTTCTTCTGTTCCTTTTTTTTTTCCACCGTTTCTGGTTCTGGTTTTGTTTTCTCTGCCTCGGTGCCCCTTCCCTTGTGACTGGAACCTCCCACCGCCCTCCAGCCATGCTCCTCGGACTGACAGGCAAGTACCAGCGGAGCAGGCCCTCCGTGGGCCCGGGGACGGAGAGAAGGGCTTGTGCAGGGGGCTGTATTCACGTGAAGCGTCTGCCCCACTTCGGCATATCCCTGCTCTTCTTCTTCTCCCTGTGTTTATGCCTTGCATCCCTGGGCAGGACAAGCCAGGCTGTGCTGGCTGCAGCAAGGCCGTCGGGTTTGTGGCGTTGCTCTGTGACTGCAGCTCCAAGAACAGAAACTGTTCTGTTCCCGTCACGCTCTCGGTGGCCACGAGTTCAGCCCCAAATTCTGACCCGCTCAAAGCGTTGCCACCAAAGTCTAAACAGACGCTCAGCAGACATCCAGAGCTGGGTTGCTCGGCCGGGTCTGCGTGGAAGAAGATCTTCCCGCTTCCCTTCCCCAGCCGCTGCTGCTAACCCCGCGAGTGTGCGCATGCAGGAGCAGATGCCAAGACGCTTTGTTTAATTTCACATGTGGGGGCAGATGGATGACGTTAACCCGTTGATTGTCACATGGGAAAAAGCTGGAGGGCTGTGTTTAATTTCCGTGCTAGTAACGGAGCGAAAAGCCAAGCTGCTGGGCAAAGAGCGCAAGCCCGAGAGGGGGCCTGCAGGTAGCGAGGACACGCGGAGGCGGTGGCGGCGGATCAGCGCTTTGCCAGCTCTGCGGGCCTTGGCCCCGTGTCCTGCCCTGCTCTGCTTGCTGTGTTCACATGGGAAACAGCACAGAGAGGTGAAGGGCCTCGTCTTGACCTGGACATTGACCTGTCCATTAAAAATGTCTCCAAGAGGAAGTGTTCGCCTACGTTTAAGTGTTTGCCTTCCTGTTTGTAGCTCAACTCTGCTCTCAGTGGGTATGTGCTCTCTCTGAACGTGGCTCTAGGAATCAGGATTTCTGTAGAACAGAGTCCCAGAAGCCTAAATTTTGCTGTAATTAAGAATCAGATTTCACATTTTTTGCTTTCTGAAATGGATCTGTTCAAGCGCAGCATGTGGCAGATCAGGGCAGAGCTGTTGCGGGGCGGTAGCTGCTGGATCGCTTTGGATTTGCCACCCTGCCAAGCCCGGGCAGTCCCCCTTCCTGGGGACCCCTGCTCACCAGTTACTTCTCCTGCGAGAGGAACAACACCTGCACGCTGGGATTGTGGACTTGCCTTCCTTACTTGGGAAAATTAACTGTGCAAAATCACTGTTTATTTCCCTGATTTCCAGTCCCTTTGGAAAAGAGGTTTTGGAGCTGTCCCTGACTTTCTCATTAGAGCCAAACATGAGTTATCTTTCCCATCCTTATCTCTCTGACATTATTTCTTTATTTGCATTTACATGTTTTTTCCTGTGTGTGATTCCTGTGTTTGCACTTGCAGGGCTGATGGCAGAAGGTGGTCACTGGCTTCGTTACCCTCGTCTGGCTATGGGACTAACACCCCCAGCTCCACTGTCTCGGTAAACTTTGCTCTCTCGTGGTAGCAGACGGGAAGAACTGAAACACTTGAGCTTTAGCTGGGAACATGTGAAAAGCCTCCTGAGGTCTGTGATATCAGTTCCTAGGCAGCTCCTCGCTGGGGCTTCTCTGCTGACCACATGCTTTACCTGCATCATGTTTTCATAATGTGCTTTTCAGAAAGCTACAGAGTATTGCTAATGCAGCAGCTTCTTTTGTGCGTTAAAGCTTTGCTGCGTGTCCCTCTTTGAGCGTGCACGGGGTGCACCTCGTAGAAGAGGCAGGGCAGGAGCTGCTGAGGATGCCGCACGTAAATGCGGATCACGGTCAGCAGAGCCGTGCTGAGCTGGAGAGCTGCAGGTTTGGGGACGGGGTGGGAGTGAGCTGTGCAGACCTCGCGGGGCTGGGCTGGGGAGCGCCTCAGTTCGTGTAGTTTGGGGTTGCTTTCCATTTTCACATTACTGAACACAGCAGGTCTGTGCAAAGCGGCTCTGCACGCTGCCTGTCAGTGTTTCCAGTCTACTAAGAGGCTCCAAGGGGTATTTTTCTAGAGAGTTTGCTGGTTTCTGCCCTGCTGCCCTGGAGGGACGGAGCTGCCTCCTGACTCCCTACCTCTGTCGTTCTTTCCAGTCGTCTTCATCCTCCCAGGAGCGTCTGCACCAGTTGCCGTACCAGCCCACCCCCGATGAGCTGCATTTCCTTTCGAAGCATTTCCGCAGTACGGAGAGTGTCACGGACGAGGAGGGGCGGCACTCGCCCTGCCTGCGGCCACGATCCAAGAGCCTAAGGTACCGAAACCGCCAGCTGCCTGCCAGCCGCGCGGGGGAGCGGGCTGCTGGGGCGGTACTCAAGGCGCTGGCACGGCGATGCACAGGGTCTCGGGAGCAGCCTCTTCTACAAGTGTGTCAGGGCTCTGCCCTCTCGCGAGCTGTTCCTGGGACGTCCTGGTCCCGCTTGGCCAGACCCGTGACGTTGAGCAGCCCTGATGCGGTTTTTCCCATCGCAGGGGAGTCTGGTAGAGCTCCGTGCGTGTTAGTCAGAGCCTGTTTTTCAGCAGTTTCTTGTCTGCTAGGATGTGGCATTTTTTTTTCCTGGAAACGGATGACATCTGAGAGTCAGGTTCCTTGGGATGAGGTCTGAGAAACTGGAATTTGTTCCAGAAAGGTCATTTTACAGCCTCTTGCTGAGTTGTCTCAAAGGCCTCAGCGGAGAGGGGAACCGCAGGTCAGATCAAGTCGTGGCATCTGCTCTGAGTGCCCCTCATGAGCTCTCCTTGCAGAGCATGCAGCTGAGTCAGGGGCACGGCTGAGAGGCTGCCAACCCGACCGGCCATTAAAAGATTAAAAGGCCTGTTTATGTGCTTGGATTGGGAAGCATTACCTATATTAAATAAAGCTGAGTGCTGCAGGCACATCTGTAGGCTGTGCCTCCCCTGCTAAGCCTTTGCCTCTCCGGAACAAGAATCGCAGGTGGGTGCGCGGCTTTCGCAGGGGTCCTGGCAGTGCGATTTGTGCGGGGGACTCTGCTCCGTGGCCTCTCTGTGTGGTGGCCAGAGCAGAGGGGAGATTGGAGAGCTGAGGTCTGTGGGCCACGGCATAGCGTAGGCTGAACGAACAGACTGCTGAGCTCCTCACTGCCCCCTCAAGACCTTGCTCTGCGCGAGGAGCACTTGCTGGTCAAGTTTCTACCTGTCAAACACAGGGAGTTTGGTTTTTTTGCAGGGGCTGTTTTAGTTAAATCCTCTTTTCCTTTTGTGAAATGTTTGAGACCCTCTTTGTACCTCGCACTTGCTGTGATTTATGGAGGCAGCACTGTAGCTGGCCTTGTGTGTTCTCCGCTGAAATTTCATTAAAATCAGATTAACCATCTGACAGATTTTGCGGGTTGTGACTTTCACCAAGGAAACGCCAGTTTTGTGGTTGCTGTTGCTTGTACAAAGCAAAAGTAGAGTCTCCGTGCTGAGTTAGGACTCACCTCTTAATGACAGGGAGCGGGCTGGGTCTGGTTCTGATTGTGGTATTTATTATATCATGGTTAATGAGTTGCTGGCTGCTCCCGTGGCTTGCTTTGCTTAAGGGGATTATAGACCCGTTGCCAGTGGCATGGGCCAGTGAGAGGCAGGGTCAGGTAAGGGCGCACGGAGGGTAAGAGAGAAGCTTTTTTTCCCTAAAGATCCCTGTGTCTGCTGGGGAGAGAGTGGGGTTTTAGTTGGGTTTTTTTGTGCCATCACCAATGAATTGCAAAAAAGCAACTACAGCAACAAACTGTGGAATCCAGGATGTCTGCAAATACTTGCCTGTGTGCAGTTGGCTGCAGTCTAGGCATCTTTCCAGTGGCTTTGTAGTTGCTGTCTATAATATTGACATCATGGCAGGGACTGAAGCAGAAATTCTAGCATGAGAGGAAGCAAAAGATGAGCTATCTGTTTAAAATGAAGTGACTAATGCATTAGCTTTTCAGCTCTGGAGACCTGGATTCAAAGTGACCTTGAATTTTCAAGTGACTTGAGTTTGGAGACCTGGGTATACAGAAGGTTAACGCTCCCTGGACCTGACAGCTAGCATGCAATCTCCCGCGTGGGGCTGTCTCAACCTCTGCCCAGGGTGCAGCTCGCTGGGGAGGGGAGGAAGTGCTGTGGCTGGGAAAGCAGAGCGTTTCCGGAGGGAGCGCGCTGAGCCAGCTGAGCAGCGTTGGCAGGCGTGCTGCGGTGGGGAGGCCCCGGGGCGCGCTCGGTCGGCGTGCTGGGGGAGGGATGCTGCTGGGAGTGCTGGCACAAGGCTGAGTGCTCAGCTCGGATGTGCGTTAACAGCTTGTGACACTTGGGATGGAGGGTTACGGAGAGAAAACAAATTGTGGTGACTCTCCAGGGGCAGTAACTATTTGCATAGGTGTAAATGACTTAGATCTCATAATGCAGCTCGCTTCCTCCCCCTCCTCCCTCCACAGCCCTGGACGAACAAGTGGAATGTTTGATAACGAGATTGTGATGATGAACCATGTCTACAAGGAGCGGTTCCCCAAGGTAACTGCCTGGCCTGGTGAGGACAACTCACGTTAGTGCCTCCAACACATTTTGACAGCTTCTTCTCCAGAAAAATCACTTCTCTGTGCTGGAAGATAAAACGTACAGATACAGGGAGGGTGTTGGAGGGCACTGGGGACACAGTAGCTAACCGGGGAGACAGGGACATATGGTTCTGCCTCATCACGGAGCCATAGAGCCGTGCAAACAGCAGTCTCTGGAGATATCAGGGGCCTCTCCGGTTTAGTGGAAGCCTGGTCCCAGGTGGGGCTGTGCAACCTGTGGTGTGCACACGGATAGTGGAGCTGCAGGAGCTGGTAGCTGCAGATCAGCAATTCTGTTGGCCAAACCCTGAATGTGGTGTTGGGGTGCGTGTTCCCGGGCATTACCGTCTGTTCTGCCTTGCAGGCCACAGCCCAAATGGAAGAGCGTCTGCAGGACACTATCACGAACTTCTCCCCAAGCAGCGTTCTGCCACTGGCGGACGGGGTGCTGGGCTTCATCCACCACCAGATCATTGAGCTGGCCCGGGACTGCCTGGCGAAGTCCCAGGAGGCTCTCATCACCTCCCGCTACTTCATGGAGCTGCAGGAGAAACTCGAGAAGATGCTCAGAGATGTGAGTGTGGGGCAGTTCCTGCCCAGTCCCATCTCCCGGGGTACAGGGCATCGGTGACACTGCGGGCTTCTGTCTCCTCTCCGGCAGGCTCAGGAGCGTTCAGAGAGCGAGGAGGTGAAGTTTATTGACCAGCTGGTGAGGAAGCTGCTGATAATAATCTCCCGCCCTGCGCGCCTTCTGGAGTGCCTGGTAAGAGCCAGCGGCTCCCGCACCGCCCATGCACCTCTGCGCTCGGAGCTGCCTACATCCCCGTCCTGGGGGGAAGAGCTCCGTACCGAGGGGCAGACAGGTGCCCCTCCAGGAGATCACCATCATCCACCGTGACCCTGGGACAGTTCCAGGCTGTGTGATCTCTGTTATGGTCTGCATCTGCCCAGAGAGGAGATGTCACAGTAGAAAGAGCCTGTTCTCTCTAACCTGTTTGGTCTGCCATGAGAATTGCTCCTGGTTAGCAGCCTGGCTGGCCTACAGAGACACGCTAACACCACTCACAGTGTTAGAGCCGTTTCTTGGAGAGGAGAGGCTGGATTTTCCCAGCAGAGAGTGGAGATGTGAACAACTTTGCAAGTTTTCTCATCCGATTTTAGCTTTTATCTGTTACACTCTCTCTTTGAGCCCAATTGGCTAGTGGTTCCAGCATTTTCTACAGCTGGAAGAAGCCGTTGTGCCAAAGCGTGCTGCCAGCGTGCTCTCTGGAAGGTGTCCTCTTCTAGGCCAGGTCACAGGGCTGCATTTTTTTTATCTACCCTTTAAGCTTAGAAGCATTATGCTAGAAACAGGAGCAAGGCATTTAGCTTTCTCCTGCAAGCATCCAGAGCCTGTGCCCCAATTAAAGGGGCCATCGATGGGGCTCAGAGGACGGATTTAGCTTTGCAAAGTAAAGGCAGACTTGTTCCTTGACTTTGTTTGGTTTCCCCCTGTGTAGGAGTTTGACCCTGAGGAATTCTATCATCTCCTGGAAGCTGTGGAGGGACATGCTAAAGTTGGCCGGGGAATAAAGACCGACATTCCCCGATACATCATCAGCCAGCTGGGACTAGTCAAAGACCCGCTGGAGGGTAGGGAAGCGCTTGGGCTTGTCGCTGGGCTGAGGGCCTGGGCAAGGGTCTCCAGCAGGACACAGATTCCCGGGTTGCTGCTGGCCAACGCGAATGCGCGCTGGATGGCGTTTGGTGGCCCAGCAGGGCCGACCACCTCCAAGAGCACGTTGTGCTACGGGGAGGGCGTGTGGCCGCGGGGGCCTGTGTGCGTCACGGCACAGGCGGGGTGGCAAGCCACCGCGTTCTCCCCCGCTCACCCTTCCTCTGCGCTCCAGAGTGAGCCCAGCACCTTCCTTGGGCTCCCTCCTCCTCTCCCGTTCGTGCCCCCTCCCTGAAGGGTCCGTCATCCCACGGCTGCTTGCCTGCCAAGGGATTATACCTGAGCAATATGTAATACTGGAGTAGACCCTGGGGGATAAGGCTGCAGTGACCTGCAGGCAGCAGGCAGGGGCCGGAGTGGGCTGGGCTGCGGGACCAGGATGGAGTCCAAGTCTCTGTGCCAGCCCAGCATTTCTCATTATTGCTCCCTACATGTTCAGCAAAGTAGATTAATCTCAAGAACACTTAATCCATAGGAAGCCAAGGCCTTGGGGGAACCGTAATCCTTGAAGAACACGGCAATGACTATGGAAAAAGAGAATTATATAAATGTTTAACCTCTTAACGCTGTGACCTGATTTTCTCCATACAATAGCTCAAACAAAGCATGTAACTAAATCCCCATGGGGATCTCAGTGATTGGGGTGAAAGTGCTTGTTGGGGAATTATCTTTGTGGGGGTTGAGCATGAAGAAGAAGGTGAATATTATCACTGTCTCCTGCAGAAATGGTCCAGCTGGATCACTTTGACAGTGGGAACACCATCACACCGGAGAATGATGATGCCCGCGAGGTGAGTGCAGTGCTGCCGGCATTTCCCACACGATTCCTCCAGCTTTGTCCTGTGTCACTTCAGCCTGTAACTCTTTGCACCCTGTGGGCAGAGCAGCTCCTGTATTATCTTAGTCTGGAAGACAAGAATTAGGATCATCCCTTCCCTAAGGGAGTGACTGATGTGTGTGTGGGTGTTCAGGTGTTTTTATTGGTAGTATCTCACAGCCACCCCTAGTCTCTCTTGAGCTGCTGCTGTGTCGCGCGGAACGGCCCCCTGTTTGAGGCAGGTTTGGCTTTGCGGTCGCCATCTGCAAAGCTCCTCTGTCTTCTGGTTTGGGGCTCGCGGATGGGGAGGGCTTAGGGACGGTCCAGTCGGGGACCAGGAACGTCCCTCGGCACCTGCACCGTGTCTGTGTCGGTGATGGGCACTGCAGAAGCGATGAATTCCTGTGTGCAATCAGCACAGCAGTATGTAAAGCACCAGCAGGCAGGGAAACACTAAAACCTTCTGTGTCTCTTGTTCAGAGCCAGCCTTTGGCCGCCGCTCCGCGGAGGAAACCCTGCGAGAGTGACTTTGAGACCATCAAGCTGATCAGCAATGGGGCCTATGGGTGAGTGAGGAAGGGCCGTGCCCTAGCAGCTCTGCGGGAGCTGGCGGCTGCCCCGTGCGGTCTGGTCACAGCAGCAAACATCCAGATGAGAACTGCTCAGCTCTGAGCGCTGCCAGCTCCTCTGGGAACGTGGCGGAGCTGCGACCCTACAGGAGCACTTGGCTCTCCAGGCTGCAGCTGGTGTGCAGAGCTCTTGCCTTTCGTTGTGTTGTTACTGCTGTTGCATGCAAGTCTGGAAGAAGCAGGTTTGCAGGGTCTGCAGTTCCCCAGAAAGCCTGGCAGCATTTGCAACAGGACTGGAAACGTCCTTTTTAGCCAGCCTGGTGAACAGAGTGCGTGGCAGGTTACCTGTAGCAGAGGAAGCCTTGTGTCGTGATTATTTTTGGCTGTAAAGGCCTCCAAAGCCCACGTGCTCTGGATTTGCATGTTTCTGACCACAGCTGCCATTATGCCTCTCTGTCCGAGCCCTGCGGCCCTGTGTGATCGGTCCTGGACGTTGGAGGACATGTCCTGAGGCCCAGTTTTGCTCTCCCCTAGGGCTGTGTACCTGGTGAGGCACAGAGAGACGCGGCAGCGTTTTGCCTTAAAGAAGATTAACAAGCAGAACCTCATCCTGAGGAACCAGATCCAGCAGGTGTTTGTGGAGAGGGACATCCTGACCTTTGCAGAGAACCCCTTCGTGGTCAGCATGTTCTGCTCCTTTGAGACAAAGCGACACCTCTGCATGGTGATGGAGTATGTGGAAGGTGAGAACAGGGCTCGGGACTGGACGGTGCAGCAGGGAGGGAGAGTGGCAACGTCTGCCAGTCTTCTGTTGTAGAAGAGGTGAATGGCGAGGCCCTTGACATCCTTGTGATGCAGGAATGCAGAGAGGTGTCTGAGCACTCATAGCACCCTCCTGGGTCCTCACCGCTTTGCTCAGGGGGCCGGCAGCAGAGGGAAGCACAGAGAAATTCTCCTGCGTTTCTGAGTCTCTCACCTCGATGAAGGTGTTGGATGTGCTGCTCACTTAGGAGAGGGTTTCTGACACGGGCCCATGGATGGAGCTGCTCCGAGGCGGGGTGTGGAGGTCTCGCGTGGTGCTGGGAGCCCTGCCTGCTTGGGAGGCAGTCGGTGTAACCCTGCCCAGTGACCTCTCTCCCTTTTCTGAGCCCCACGTGCTCGGGGCTCAGGAGGACCCGTGTTCCCGCAGGGGGGGACTGTGCCACGTTGCTGAAGAACATGGGCCCGCTGCCGGTCGACATGGCAAAAATGTACTTCGCGGAGACTGTTCTTGCGCTGGAGTATCTCCACAACTACGGCATTGTGCACAGGGACCTCAAACCCGACAAGTGAGGACGTGGGTCAGGCCTGCGCCTGGGGTGGGCTGAATGGGGAAGGAGAGGGACTCATGCCATTCTCTGTGGAGAGGGACCGATCCTGGCCAAGGCCAGGGCATTGACAGAAGAGCGGGCGCCCTTTCATATAGTGCCCCAGCTCTGCTGCTCAGCCTCCATGCATAAGGGAGAGTTGGGGAGATAAAGGAGAATGAGGTTGCGTTTTGGCAAGTGAATGCTGATGCCCAAAGACCTGGTTTCCATATCCTCCCTCCTTGTTCTGTGCTGTTGCATGCAGCTGGGATGGAGACGTGGGGCTGTCCCCCTCCAGCTGGTCCTGCCCAGGACCGGCTGCATCTCTTTGTGTCTGTCTTCTGTTGCAGTTTGCTGATCACCTCCATGGGCCACATAAAACTGACAGATTTTGGTCTGTCAAAGATTGGCCTGATGAATATGACCACGAACCTGTACGAAGAGCACATAGAGAAGGACACTCGGGAGTTCATGGACAAGCAGGTACTTCCAGGATACCTGAGAGCTCACAGCGTTAGGGCAAAAGATTCAGGCTCGCTGGGGCATATGGCAATGCTGGCCCTGCTCTGCTTGGCTGATTTCCCGTTGCTGGGAACCAGAATAGACTCTGGGCCAGTTGCAGGCCTTGGTTTACTGCAGAGGGTGCAGAGGCATCAGCAGCACTGTTTATTCCCGTGCAGGTGTATGGCACTCCGGAGTACATCGCACCAGAAGTCATCCTCATGCAGGGCTACGGGAAGCCTGTCGACTGGTGGGCCATGGGCATCATCCTGTACGAGTTCCTGGTGGGCTGCGTCCCCTTCTTCGGAGACACCCCCGAGGAGCTCTTTGGGCAGGTGATCAGCGGTGAGTGTCAGCAGCTGCCGTGCGGTGGCAGTTCGGCTGCTTGATTCGCTCTTTCTGCCCAGCCTGGCAGCCGTGGCTCTTCCTTAACGTGCTCAGTGTTTCATTGCTTGGTTTTGTACCCACTGAATTTTTATCCTCCTCTTAGCGCTCTTAATCAGGCTTTATTGCAGCCACTTTGTGTGAGACTGTGTTTTAAGTCAGTGAAGGCCTTGGAGCCTGGATTTGCTGATTTGGGAGGATGGCTTTGTTTTGTTAGTGCTCCTAGTGGATTTTCCTCCTGCCTGGAAGTCACTTCTCCTGTGAACTTGCTTTGACGTGAGGCCCTGTCTGGTGCAAACTCTTCCTTCCAGCCCCAGACTTGCCCTGCCGCCCTGTGCCTACGCTGCACTCTGACCTAGCCGTATTAGCCCAATCTGTTGCTATCAGCAGAAGAAGGACTTCAGACTTGTTTTCCCTTTTGTTTCAGATGAAATTATATGGCCTGAAGGAGATGAGGCTCTTCCTGCTGACGCTCAGGACTTGATCACACGGTTGCTGCGGCAGTGCCCGCTCGAGCGCTTGGGCACCGGTACGTGCGTCCTGACCGCCACGGCGGGCAGGGCTGTGGTCCTTCGCGGGCGTGGGGCCATCACCCGAGATGGCTGCGTGACTCTGGGCTGAGCAGCGTTTGGGAGTTGCTTGGCACACTACTAATTCATGTCAAGGCTTTTGCGTTACAGAAACCAAAGTAAGTCCTGGCGCATTAAGGGTACTTGGACCCTTTCTGGTCAGGGTTTGCTCGGGGAAGCCGAGGCTAGTGCAGTTGCAGATCAGTCCTGTCTTAAGCCATTTGCTCTTTGGGGGAGAGGGTGCCGGATGAGTCGTTTCCGTGCCATTCAGGCTGAGAGCAGGAGTTAGCGTTTCGGGCTGCGCGCGTCCCCCCTAACGCGCGTCCCCTCTGCCTGCCAGGCGGTGCACACGAGGTGAAGCACCATTCCTTCTTCCTGCACCTCGACTGGAACGGGCTGCTCCGGCAGAAGGCAGAATTCATCCCCCAGCTGGAGTCGGAGGATGACACCAGCTACTTTGACAGTGAGGCCAAATCCATTCCTTTCCCTCTCTGTGAATCCTTTATTCCAGCTGCAGATCGGATGCTCTGGCAGGGGATGAAAATCTCCTGGATAGAGTTGGTCATTTCACAAGCTGGGTTAGGCTGCAAAACAGATTTAATTCTGTTTCCAAACCTCTCAGCCTTAAGAAAAGAATGCTACTTTCTCATCCCAAAACCTTCCTAGGGTTTGGGATTGGGTTGTCAGCCACAACACACCTCCAGAGGATGGCTGGGTGCAGTTAGTGCTCCGACCCCTTCCCCTCGGGGCCGGGGGCTCCACAGCAGGGCAGGAGCTTGCGTGCTGCCGGGCGGGAAGCAGCCCCCATCGCTGTGGTCCTTGCTTTCAGCTCGCTCCGAGAGGTACTGCCACTTGGATTCGGAGGATGAGGAAACCAACGATGAGGAATCATCCGTGGAGATTGGCCAGTTCTCTTCCTGCTCTCATCGCTTCAGCAAGGTATTTGAATCTGGCCTCTGTGATCTAAAGACAGGCTTTGGCCGCATGGCTGGGGGTGTCACGCACGTTGCTGTCCTGGCTGACTGTCCCCTGGAAGCCAGAGGAATCCTGCAGCACCGTCTGGCCTCCCAGTTTTGTGCTGCTTTCTGATTGCTGGCCTTTGCTCAGGTTTACAGCAGCTCCGAATACCTGGCGACTCACTCCAATCTCAGCCTCTCATCCTCGGAACGGAGCCACAGCGAGGAGAAAGAGGACAGGACAGAGCGATGGGACAGGAGCTCGGGAGACGAGGACAGGAGCCGCCCCTTGGGCCCTGAGACCCGGTGAGTGCTGAGCTGGGGAGGACGCGGCACAGAGGTGTTTGAGCCAGGATTTGTATCACTGCCCTGGGGCTGCCGGAGGCTCCCGGTGGGACACGTCCAAGCACATGGCAGTGAATCATTACGAGCTGCCTCACTCGGCTGTCAGTGTCCTAAGCCCTCTTTCTCTTGCTGAGCAGGCTCCGATCTTGGACATCCTGCAGCTCCACGCCGTACTCCTCCCAGCACGAGCGCAGCCGCAGCCCTGCCGCTCTGACCAGCACCTACAGCCTGGAGACCATGCCAAAGTTTGCCTTCTCCTCGGAAGATGAAAACCCTTGTCTGGCACCTTCCAAGCCAGAGAGACCGATGTTTGTGCTGGGAGATCCCGATGCAGGGGCAGGCGGACCAGCGAAGTCTTCGGCGTTATCTGGTGCGTAGGCTGCGGACGCTGGTGTGGGCTGCTGTGGAGGCAGCCAGGGGCCCTGATGGCATGGGGCTGCTTTCTCCATGCGCACGAGCTCTTCTGCACCGTCCTGTCCGGTAGCTGGTCCAGCAGGACACCGCTTGCCCCGTGTGTGTCCTCACATTTCACTGTCTCCTTCCTCCTCCCCTCTGTGCAGCTGATCTCGTCAGCCTGAACCGCATCCGCCTCCGGAGCAACAGCACCGGCACCAAGAACTCCGCTCCCCGGGGTCTGGAGCCGGGCGGCGGCCGACGGCCCAGCAGCCAGAAGGACGCATCGGACAAACAGAGAGCCTCGCCGGGCGGCCGAGTGCCCAAGTCTGCCTCTGTCTCGGCCCTGTCCCTCATCATCACGTCAGGTTTGTGGCCCGCTGGGTTTGTTCAGCAGCCGCTGCTGCTGGGGCGGCTGCTGCGGGCTTTCCCTGGCCCCGGTGCGGGTGCTGCAGCCCGCGGGAGGGTTTGGCTCCCTTGCAGTGGGGCTGAGCGCGCACACGCCGCACAGGCTGTAAAGGAACCGGGCTTCCCGCAGCCGTGGTGCTGAGGCTCCCGGGATGAGCTGGATTCTTCTCTTGCTTGCAGACGACTTCAGCAGCGGTGCCCTCATGAGCCCCATCTCCCCTCACTCGCTCTCTTCCAACCCGTCTTCCCGCGACTCGTCCCCGAGCCGAGACTCTTCCCTCGCCATCACCAGCCTGCGGCCCCCCATCCTCATCCACAGCTCGGGCAAGAAGTACGGCTTCACGCTGCGAGCCATCCGGGTGTACATGGGGGACAGCGACGTGTACGCGGTGCACCACATGGTGTGGGTAAGTGGCCCGGGAGCCCTGCGCGGAGAGGGGCTGCTCACGCCGTGCGCTGCCTCGGGACCGTGGGCAGCACACAAGTAAACGTAGGCTGTGTCTGAGCAAAGCCTTGGCACTCCAATTTCAGAGCGTGGAGGACGGGAGCCCTGCCCAGGAAGCGGGGCTGAGAGCCGGTGATCTCATCACACATGTGAACGGGGAGTCTGTGCTGGGATTAGTCCACAGGGACGTCGTGGAGCTGTTGCTGAAGGTAGGCAGCCTGCCTCGCTCTGTTCACCCGGCTTGTTTTTAACCCCGGCTCCCGCGTGCAGCCCCCAGAACCAGTGGATCAGGCCTGTCAGGTCTTTCAGCAGCAAGCTGTTTATAACCTTAAAGAGCGTGGGAATTGAGAGCTCGGAGGGCTCCGCAGCGGCGGCTGTTCTCCTCCCGCTGACGGTGCTAACAGCCGCGTGGGGCCGACTGTGCTGCGTGGGCCTGCCCGCAGCAGGGCGCCCGCGATCGGTGGCTGCAGAGCTGCCCGGCATCCTGGGCCAGCGACTCCTCTCGAGTTCCTGTGAACGGATTCGGAGCTGCCTTGCAGCCACGGTCACCACAGCATGCGGCTCATGCTGTAAATGTTGTCTGAGCCGTGTCTCCCGAGCTGGGACGGCTGAGCCCTGGCTGTGGCCCTGGCATCGCCTCCGCTGACAGCCGAAGCGGGAGATACAGGCAGTGTTTCGGGTTAAAATCTGGTGCTTGTGTCCAGCACGTTGCAGTGACTCATTTTCTTCCTTTCAGAGCGGCAATAAAGTAGCGCTGCGGACCACAGCCCTGGAGAATACATCCATAAAAATTGGCCCTGCTCGGAAAAACAGCTCAAAGAGCAGGATGGCCCGAAGGAGCAAGAAGAGCAGGAAAAGGGACAACCAGGACAGGTGAGTGGAAAGAAACTGGGATAAAATGGCATTTATCCCTGGGTGTCCTGGAGCTGAAAAACCACCTGGAAGTGGGATGGGGCAGGCGCAGCTGCCTCCTTGAGTGATGCTCATCTGATGAGCCGTGCTTTGCGGTGAGCGGTGCTGGCTGGACACCCTGGCTCTCGGACACCCCAGAGCCGGAGGTGGGAGGCTGTAGCATGCTCGTGGATAGTCCTGACAGCACTGGCTGTGCGGGCTTGCAGGTTTGCTGGCTTTAAAGAGAGGCTGAGGCTATTTGTGGCTTCAGTGGCTTTAACAGCAGTGCTGCCTGCGCCTGCTGTTTCTGACCAACCCACCCACGCAAACCCTTCCCACGGCCTTTGGTTTCTTTCAAGGAGGAAGTCCCTCTTCAAGAAGATCTCCAAGCAGTCGACGGTCCTGCACACCAGCCGCAGCTTCTCCTCCGGCCTCCACCACTCGCTGTCGTCCAGCGAGAGCCTCCCGGAGTCGCCCACCCACAGCCTGTCGCCCGGCCCCACGACACCGTGCCGCAGCCCCGCGCCAGACCTGCCCCCAGGTACCTCGCCTGCGTCAGTCCCCCAGCCGGGGCCCTGCTGCGGGGTCCCGGGTGCCTGTTCGGTCGCTGCAAAAGGAGTTGGGGGTTCGGGGCACCCCGTAGCATGGGCAGAGACGCAGCACTCCTAGGGCCAGAGTTGTGTTTCCAGCTATTCAGCAGCTCCTTTGCATGTCCCGCGCTCTCGCAGCGTCCTGCCGCGTGCCCCGCATCACGGGGACGCGGCCGCGGCCTCCCTCACCGCGACCTTTCTCTCTTTGTGTGGCAGATGCTGCGTCCCCACCGAGCACCTCTCCCTCCTCCAGCACCCCCAGCTCCCCAGCCGGCCACGTCCGCCCCAGCTCCCTGCACGGGCTGGCGCCCAAGCTCGGCGGCCAGCGCTACAAGGTGGGGCGCCGCAAGTCCACCAGCAGCATCCCCCCCTCGCCCCTCGCCTGCGCCCCCTCCTCCGCCCAGCGGCCGCCTTCCCCCCAGAGGTCTCCGTCGCCGCTGCCCGGTTACCCCAAAAACGTCCATTCCTTCCAGGGCAAGACTCTGTCCCCCCCCACCATCGTCAGGCAAGGCTCTCGGCCGCGGAGCGCCGAGTGCCCCAGGTCCCCTCTGCTAAAACGCGTCCAGTCCGCAGAGAAGATTGCAACCTACCTGGCGGAGAAGAAGACCAGCAGCGGTCGCAAGCTGGGGCTGGAGCCGCCCCCGGCGGACGGGGCGGGAGAGGCTTTGGGAGAGGGCGAAGCGCCCGCCCAGGCGTTTGCCGGCGAGCACAGCTACGCAGGGGCGTCCCGGACGCGAGAGTGGCTGGGGGAGAGGCACGACCGGGACCAAGAGGTGGTTGTCATGAGGAGGCTGAACCTCTCCGAGCGCCGGGACTCCTTCAAGAAGCAGGAAGCCGTTCAGGAAGTGAGTTTCGACGAGCCAGAGCTGCCAGTAAGCGAAGAGGGCGTCAAGCCCGAGGCCGGGCCGGAGGACGAGCCCGCGCCGCAGCGCCGCAGCCTCCACGCGGCCTCGTGGGCCGAGGCCAGGCAGGGCTCGGCCCGCCGGAGCCCGCGGGACGCCACGGCAGAGCCGAAGCCCAGGCCGGTCCCGCAGATCGCGGTGCAGGGATCGGAGAGCGACGAGCAGGAGCTCGGCGCGGCCGAGTGGGAATGCCAGGGCTCCTACCCCATCCAGCTCCTGGCCAGGGTCTACACGGAGCAGACGGACGGCACCACCGCCGTGGAGTGCAGGAGCGTGGCCTCGCCGCGGCCGCGGGAGCCGAGCCCCCGGCGGCAGCCCGCCCCGGGGCCCTCGCGCCGGACGTGCGGGGAGGGAGCAGCCGGCCCCCGGGGGCTGCCGCCGCGGGGCAGCCGGGAGCCAGCAGCCGTCGGACCCCCCGGCCGCCCGGCAAGGCAGCGGGACGCCCGCGGGCCGGCTTCAGGCGGCGGCGAGGACGCCTGATCCGGCGGCGAGGCCGGGAGGCCGGGGAGGAGAGGCGAGCGGGAAGGGTCCGGCTCCGCGGCCTTCCCTGGAGCCGTCCACGCAAGCGAAACACACCCAGAGGCGTTTTTACCATCAGACCTTGCAAGGATTCTTGTAACCCGGTGATTTTACTCAAAAAAGGCTTTCGTACTAACCGGAAAGATGTGTCTATTTTTGTAGAGAAGCGGGAGCGTTTACTGCGGCAATGGCGTTTCCCTGGCAGGGCCTGAACCTTTGTGAATAGAAAGGACTCGATGCAAATACTCATAACTAATTTATTACTTTTATAAGCTAAACAGAGGCATTGCAGGGCCATCCGAGGGGCCTGACCCGCTCCGGGCTGGCGGCATCCCAGCCTTCTCCGGGGGCTCTGCAGCCCCGTCCGGAAGCCACTATGCTTCCTAACGTCACAAAGAACCACTAGGTTTTCCCCGTTCATTAACATCATTTCCAGCTGGAAAAGCACCTACGGAAAAGCCAGTTCTGAGACGTGCTTTTAAAATACTGTTTAAGCTGAGCTCTCACTCCGCTGCTCCGATCTTCCGGCCGGTGTCTTCCCCCCCGCGACGCGGCAGGTCTTTGCTCTTCCTTTCACCCGTTTAACTCGCGGCCTGGCTGGGAAGGACCCCCTGGGCTGGGGGCCCCTCGCTCCCCCCGCGAGGGCAGAGCCGAGGGGGGAAGCGGTGTTTTACTAGATTTACTAGTGGTTCAGCACTTGATTTTCTTTCCGCTGTAAAAATTTAAAGTAAAAGGAACCAAAACCCACAGCGAAATCCCCCAAATGTTAGTGGTCTGAGCTGTATGTGCAGATCCTTCTGGCGTCTGGCTCGTACTGGCCATTAGGTGTGTGTAGCAATGCTTTAAAAAAAGAAAAAAAGGCTTTTATTTTATTTCATTTTTATTTTTGTAATAGCTGGCCTCTCTGCGTGCGGCTCCCGGGGCGCTGCAGGGCCGTTCCCCGGCCCCGGGAGCTGCGGCGGCGGTGGCAGCGCTGCCGCCCTCGCGGCTCCCCCTCGAGCCCCGCGAGGCCGTGGTCCGCGTCTTTGAAGCAGGGTTAATTTTATAAAGGTGCAGCAGATTTCAGGGCGTCAGTTCTTATTTTAGAGAAGCAAATGAATCAGCAGTGACCAAAATACTCTGCTAACCTGCAGATCGTCTCCGCAGCGGTCTGTCCGTGGGCCGCGGAGCCGGTTAGGGAAAGCAGAGCTGGCGCTGAGCCCTCCGTCGCCTCGGGCCGGGCTTCAGCAACGCAGTGCAAACGCTAGCAGGGTTCGTTTTAGCCGTTTGCATTTCTCCTGCCGCGATCTGCACCCGAGCCTTCCCCAGGCCGCGCGGCGGGTGCCTGCCGACCTCCCCAGGGCTTCGTGAACAGCCACGTTTCCAATTAAAAACATCTCCTGAGCTCCAATCTGTGTTTCTAAACTGCTCCTTGTTAATAATTTCTAAATTTCATCTCCTCCTCTGGCAGCTTTTTTCCCGGTGAATGAAGGGTCAGCCTGGCATTCCCCCACGTTTCTAATGTTTTATATGATGTAAACGTTTACATTTGATAATGCATGTACGGGCTTTTCTAACGGCGGTGTTCGACGGTGAGAGCGTTGGCCTTGTGTCGCAGCACGCGCGCGGAGGGTGCAGCTCCTCCGTCCGGCCGCTTACTGAACCGGATTATTATTTTGTGCGCGTGTGCGGTTCGTGCAAGGCTGAGTTACCTGCTTCTCCCGCGTTTGCCCCCAAAACGAGTGGCGGTGGCGCGGGAATCCCGTCTCCATCCGGCGCCGCGGCCGGAGCCTCTCCGCTTCTGCCCGACCGCTGCCAAAGCCCCTCCGCGCGGAGCTGCTGCCTCCTCTCCCTCCTGTCCCCCTTTCCGAAGGTTGGTCCTCTGCTCCTTCCCCGTCTCCGTGTGCAGCACGCGGGAAGCAGAGCGGGGTGGGCGCCTCACCGCTGCGCAGAGAGGGATTTTATGGAAAACGTCTGGAAACCGGCTCTCGTCTTCCTGGGTGGTGCGAGCATGGGTCTTGTTATTCCAAAAAGTTTATGTTGTATTAAAATCGTTCCTTGATATGAGCCGTGGCGTGGTGTCCTCTGTTCGATGAGCTAAGCGGTTCTGAGCTGAAAACGCTCCTTTCTCGTTATTTCTTCCTTCCGTTTGGGTGGCAAGCTGGCCCATCGGCACGGCGTTTCCCAGGGCTGCTCCTGGGAGGGGGATGCTCCCGGCCACGGGTACCCACAGGGGCTGGCACCGCGCCGGGAGCACCCTGGTCCCCCCCAGGGTGAGAGCCTGGGCCCCGGGGTGCCCGTGCATGGGGGCGCCCGCGGAGGGCCGTGCCCGGGGAAGGCAGTTCACCGGGGAACGGGTGCCCGGTGCAGGCTGCTGCATGGTGCATGGTGCAGGGCAGTGCCCGGTGCAGGCCATGCCCAGTGCCCGGTGCATGATGCCCAGTGCAGGCGGTGCCCTGCCCAGGCTGTGCATGGTGCCCGGTGCAGGCCGTGCACGGTGTCCCATGCATGGTGCCCGGTGCGGGCCGTGCTGCTCCCCGGTGCCGTGCCCGGTGCCCGGGTCCCCGTGGGCCTTGCGGCGCCCAGGCTCGGCGCTAGGAGGCGCCGCCGCGCTCCGCTCGCCGCGCCGCGCCTGGCTCCGCCGAGCACTCGGGTCTTTCCGGAGCGGCTCGGGCGGGGGGGCGTGGCCTCGACGTCAGCCGGCGCCGGGAGGGGGCGGAGCCGCCGAAGGCTTCGGAGAGGTTCGTCCCTCTCCGGCTCCCCTCGGGCTTTTCCGGGGCGGGTTCGGGCCGTTCCGGCGCCGCTCGGGCCCTTTCCCAGGCTGCCGCCGGGCTGGAGGCTGGAGCGGGCTGGAGCGGAGCGGAGCGGCGGATGGGGCCGGCGCAGAGGTGGGCCGGGGCCGGGAGCGGGGGGCGGCGGGGGCCCGGGCTGTGTCTGTGCGTGTGTCCCCCGGTACCGGGGCTGTCCCCGTCCCCCCCCCCCGGTGTCCCCCTCTCCCCTGCCCCACGGTGCCAGCACAGGGGCCCCCACGCCAGGGCTGCCCCCCCTCCCCGGGAGCGTGCACGGACCCCCCAGTTCCCGGGCAGGGCTCATCCCCCTGGCTGGGGGTCCCCGAAAGCAGCCCCCCCCTCCCCGGGGCCATGCACGGACCCCCCCATCCCCTGGGCAGGGCTCAGCCCCCTTGGCTGGGGGTCCCCAAGAGCAGCCCCCCCCCCCAGAACCGTGCACGGACCCCCCCATCTCCTGGGCAGGGCTCAGCCTCCTTGGCTGGGGGTCCCCAAGAGCAGCCCCCCCCCCCAGAACCGTGCACGGACCCCCCCATCTCCTGGGCAGGGCTCAGCCCCCTTAGCTGGGGGTCCTGAGTGCAGCCCCCCCCCCGGGCTGCCTGGCTCCAGCGTGCTCCCAGGGCTCAGCCCCCCGTGGTCCCCCCCAGCCCCTCGAGGAGGCCGTGCCCGCTGCCCCGGGGGTCTGCGGCCGGTGAGAGGGGAGCCCTGGGGCAAGGCCCCCCCGGGAGATGGGGGGGAGCCCGCTCGGCCCCCGCGCCCCGCAGGCACGGCTGCCCGC
Organism: Dromaius novaehollandiae; assembly: GCF_036370855.1. NCBI lineage: Eukaryota > Metazoa > Chordata > Aves > Casuariiformes > Dromaiidae > Dromaius > Dromaius novaehollandiae. Next base: position 2,260,456 of record NC_088122.1, on the reverse strand, counting down.
CCTCCCCGCTCACGCAAGCCTCGTATTTCCCAAGCAGCCCCGAGCCGCTGGGGAGCTGGCCTGTGACTCTGCGAGAGCAGAGCACGGAGACAGCTGAGTAAATATTGCCCAAATCGCTGCTTTCCTGGCCGCCCCCCCCCCCCCCCCCCCACAGCGGGCAGGGGGCTGTTGCGTCCCCGAGGCCACGCCGGCCTCTGCTCCCATCGCTGCCTCTCCCAGTACGTGGGAAAGTCCGGGCGGTGGTTGGGTTTCTTCGGAGGCTCCGTCCTCTGACGCGCGAGTCGCGCTCGGATCTGCCCGCGCGGCCGGAGCGCAGCCAGCTCCTCGCTGCTGCTCGCCCTCCCGCTGCTCCGCGATGCTCTGGTCCTCCTGAAGGTGATTGCAGCCTCAAACCCTCTTTTTTTTGTTTTTAAACCGGCTAGAGCAAGGTTTTGTCAACCGCGCTTTAAGAGCTCGGGAAAATCCGCCTTTCTGCCCGTAGTTGGTTCTGGCCGGACAAAAGCTCCGGGCTGGGAGCGAAACCGCAGCTCCGGAGGAATGCGGCGAGGAGCAGGGCGATTCGCGGAGCCAGCTTGGAGCCGTGTCAGCGCGCTCGCGCTCCGGTCCGAGTGCTGCTGTGTGTTTACAGTGAAAAAGAGTATTTATAATATCAGGGGCTCTCTTGATTCCTCTGGGAATATCTGGAGCCGCTGCTTGGAGCTGTTGTAACTGAGTAATGGAAGATAAAAAGCAAACGGAGGAAGGAGCAGTGGGTTTTTCAAGTTGAAAGGTCCTGCTTCTCTAAACTGATCTCCTAATGTTGTTGGCCTGCTGACGAAATGCGCTGGCTCCTTCTCACCCAGGTTACTTCATTTGGTTGCTCCGCTGTACGTAGCGTCGAGTAAATTGTCATATAAATCCTTAAAGCATTCACGCAATTCCAAACGTCCCAGGGAACAAGTAGCGTGATATTAAGGAGATGGGTTAGCAAAATCGGTTAAGTTACTTTTTATATGTGCGTTCTTTTAAAACTGTAGTTTTTGAGGGAAATAGCTAAAATACAGTTGCTGGGTTTACTCCTGCCCAAAGCCCTAAGCCTGCCCTGCAAATGCTCTCGGGGGAAGCGCCGTGCTCCGGCTGCTGCGGGAGCTCTGCAAAGGCCGAGCAGAGCACAGAAGTGCCCCAGGGCATGAAGGGGTCTCGCAGTGAGGAGGAGGAAGCTCCGGAGGTGGGTGAGGCGGGATGAGCGTAAACTGAAGCAAGGAAGAAGCTTCCGAGCAAGCGAAGTGCTGGATTGGGTCTGCAGGTTGCCCCAGGCGCCTGTCCGACCTGTCCTTTGAGACCTCCAGCGTCTCTCAAGGATAAGATAGGCATAGGTCGTCCCAGTGCGGGGATTTACTTGGCTTTTCAGGTCCCTGCTAACCAAAACATTGATTTTTTTCAATGAAATGTTTCAGATGTTCCTTCGCTTCCTTGGGCTTCAATGAATAAAGAAAAATACTCAATGCAGTGCGGGTCTGAGCAATGAGCACCGCATCCCTGGCCGGGGAGCTGGCGGCTGCGGGCAGGGTGCTGCCGCTCCCGGGGCTCCGTCGCAGGCCGCAGCAGAAGCGTCTCTTGGTAGGAAACGAGGTGAAAACGGCCTCGGCGGCCGTCCCTCTGCCGTGAGGCTCCGGGGAGAGGCCGCGCCAAGCCTGGGGAGACGCGTTCGCCCTCGGGACGGCAGCCCTGGCCTCGGCGCGGCTGGTCAGAAAGTCCCCGTGGTCAGGAAAAGTCACAGCAGTAGCTGTCACGGCAGGGCGCGATGTGGCAGGCAGTTGTGCATCCCGTTTTTATTTCCGTTCTTAGTTGCATTGTCCCCTTTTCTTTCTGGCTGTTTAGCTGGAATTTTTTTTGTTAGCAAAAGCGAGGTTTGTTGCCGTTGTTTGCAATGCATTAACATGCAGTGTTTTGCCACTCAGAACTTGATTTGGTGTTTTTTTGCTAGCTAGAGACCTGATCTAATTGGGAAATACTTGAGCTGTATAGGTTGGTAGCATATTCCTTTTTTTTAATGTTTTTGCATTCTTTTGCCTCCCTGGAGGGAAAGTAACACTTATTCACGTTTGGAGTCAAGCCGCACATTGAATAAAAGCCCAGGAACCGCGTTTTAAACGTTCAGATGCTTTTATTTATGTGCTGGACACGCACAAAAAGACTTGTAATGTTTTTTGTTTCGAGCCGATGCGTTAAACAAAGAAAGTATTGACAGCAGTTAATGAATCGAGGGATTGTTTCTGGGCGCCGAGATAGATTTACCGAAGGTATTTAGAAGTCTAATGCATGGGATTTTCGGCGGAGCCTAAGCAAGTGCTGGCCGGCTTAGACGCCCAGGGCTTCCTCTCCGTGAGCCGAGCGAAGCTGGAGGCCGGCCCAGCCGAAATCTCCTGGCAAGCGTCGCCCTCTCCGCTGAGCGCGCGGGGCCCCGGCCCGGAGGTGCGCTTCCCGCGGGCAGGCTCCTGCGTGTCCCGGAGCTCAGCACTGCCTGCCTCCTTCCCGAATTCGCCTTCCCTCCAAACGTCTGCTTAAGGGCTGTGGAAGATGAGCGCTCCCTCTCCCAAAGGACACGCCGATCCTGCCGTCTGCTTTCCATCGGGTGCAGAGGTTTCCCGGCCCACGCATGCGGCTCGGCTCGGGAAGCCGCTGGCGGAGCCGCGGGAGCTGCCGCTCGGAGAGACCCGGTGCTCTGGGGCGGCCGTCTCTCCTCCCCACCCCTCCACGCAGCTCTGCTTTGCATGGCTACACGACGAGTTTGCGGAGCCTCTGTCCTCCCGGCCTCTCCGGCCGCCCCGGCTTGCATCGCGGGATCTCTCCCGCGGGAAGAGCGGGAGCCGCTCGGCCCCGGCCCTGCCGACCCCTCTCCATCGGACCCGGGCAGGCAGCGGGGCTGAGCCGTAAATCTCCCTCTCTGCTCGGGATTGTGGAGTCATATTTTCCTGGCTGTCCTGCCTCCCCGAGGGCGAAGCCTGCTCGTCCACGGAGACGACCGCATGTTATAACCCGGGTTTTTTTCTTTTTGGTGGGTTTCTGGGCTGGGCAGGCAGCACGGTGTTCACTTTCTCTCTATATTCGAATAGCTCGAAGGCAGTTAGTAGCTCTAAGTAGATTTGAAGGCTTTAAAGATGTTTTTTCTTTTTTTAATCCCCTCCATCACCTCCATCTCTGCAGACAGAAATCAGGTCTGTGTTGTTTGCACTTGACGCTGCTACTGCTTTAAAAAAGTTCAAAAATCCGCTTTGCTCCGAGCTAGGCTTTGAAGTGCTGCTCCGTGGGAGTTGCAAAGCACCTTAAAAGCCTTTGACTGAAAAATTGGTTAACCTACATTTGTGGGCAGTTACCTCCCAAAATGACTCTGTGGGGGATTGCACGGGGAGGCGCGAAGGTGGACTGCGCATCGGTTTAACGAGAAGAGGTTAACTCCGTTTGCTCCGCTCCTGTTCGGGGTCCCCGGCTGGTGGCTTCAGGGTCGCCCTTTTCTGTAGGCAAAAGTTTCTGCATAAAAGGCTGTTTTGTCCCGTGCGTTGCCTCCTTGTTTGCAGAAGCGCTAGGAAGAGGGCGAGCTGAGGCAGGGCGCAGCGCTGGGCCGGGCGGTAACGGCCTTCTCTTTGCAGGCGCTGGGAAGGGAGGAATAGCGTGCCGCGCCGTCCCTGGCTGGAAGCGCTCTCCGCTTGTGCCCTCTGGACTCCAGGAAGGCTTTTTTGGTGACCGGACCCCTGATCCCCCGTTTCTTCGCTGCATGCCCGCTCACGAGTGCTGGATTATGTTTGTCTCCTTCTCGCTCTGCTCCATCATTTGGCTGAATCGCGGCTTCAAGCTAAGGAAAAGGGGCTGCACCTAAGCACGCGGGGCCGCCCCGACGAGGCTCCCGGTTCGCGCGGAGACGTTGGGAGCGCCGATGGGGGAGAGCTGCCCCTGAGCCGCCTCCCCTCCCGCCCGCCGCCGCCGCGCCGATCGGAGCCGAGCCCCGGAGGCGGCGAGGATGGGCAGCGCCGACGGGTTCCAGTACCGCGCGCTCTACCCCTACCGCAAGGAGCGCGAGGAGGACATTGACCTGCTGCCCGGGGACACGCTGGTGGTGAGCAAGGGCGCCCTGCAAGCCTTGGGCTTCAAGGACGGCGACGAGCAGACCCCCAACCAGATCGGGTGGATCCTGGGCGTCAACGAGCGGACCAAGCAGAAGGGAGACTTCCCTGGCACCTACGTGGAGTACGTGGGGCCCGTGAAGATCTCCGTTCCCTCCCACCGGCCCCGCGGGCAGCGGCCGCTGCCCGCGACGCCCGGGGCCGGCGGCTGCCGTTCGCAGGAGGCTCTGGAGCCAGGTAAGCCGCGCCGCGAGCCTTGTGCCCGTCGTGCCTCGCTGGGATCCTCCTCCTGCTCCGGCTTGCTGCCGGATCCATGCGGTCCTCGGTCCCTCTCCCTGCTCTGCTGGCAGTTTCACCCCCCTCTTTTACGGAATAAGCCCTGACCTCTCCCTGCCTCCCTCCCTCGGGAGCGCCTCTCCCTGCCAAGAGCCGCTCGGCCCCGCTGAGACACGCAATTACTCGTCTCTGGGCAAGAGGAGAAAAGTCAGGGTCTAAAAGCGCTTCCGAGAACCGGAGCTAATTGCTCGTCTGCCTGGCACGGGGCCCTCGCTGCGCTCGCAGGGCTGGCGGCTGCCCCGGGGCCGGGCACCTGCGGCTGCTCCCGGGCCCTGTGCGGGGCCGGGTCCCGGGGCCGCAGCCGGCAGCGCGTCCGTGCCGCTGCCAAGCCGCGCGGCTGCCCCTCTCTGCCCGCCTCTCCTGACCGTGCGCTTGGGTCGGCAGCGGGAGTGGGAGATGGCTGTGACGTGGAGGAAGATGCGTGCCAGAGCTGGTGCAGGGAAAAGACACGGCTGGGAAAGAAACCAAAAGCCTGCCGGGCTGCTCCCTGCCCTGGGAGGGAGCCGGGTGACGTGGGGGAGCAGGGCGCGCGGGGAGGGGGCCGTGCCGGCCGTGCCGCCGTCCCTGGTGTTCGGAAAGCCCCGGGCCTGCAGCCCCGATGGTGGATTTACGAGCTGCCGGTGTTTGCCTTCCGCAGCGAGCGGAAAATGCGGCTTGGAAATGTTTCCGCAGCTGCCCCGGCCGCGCTGTGAGCGGCCTTGTTCGCGTCGGCCCGGCCCGGAGGCCCCGCGGGCTCGGGAGCCGCTGCTGGCTCGGCGCCGGCCGCCTGGTAAGAAGGCGGGCTGCTGCCTGCTGAAGCAGCACATTCCCCACGGGCCACGTGGGCAGCGCCGCTATTTGCTCTCCGCTCGGCCCTTCCGCAGGGTCCGGCCCGGAGCTGCCAGCCGGCACCGGCTACGGCCCTTCTCGCCCCGGCAGCGGCGTCCCCAGCCCGGCGGGTCCGCGGAGACCCGCGCCCTGCCGAGGACGGGCTTGCAGAGCAGCCTCAGAGCAACCCGGGGTTTTTCCCCCGCTATTTGCCGTTCCCGAGGCCCTCGGTGAGCAGGAGAGTTTGACGCTTTTCCAGCTGCAGCTTTGCTCGAGATGCGAAGCATCCCGTGTCCCTTAAAGCGGATAAACCGAGTTCCTAACGCCAGCCGAGCTCTCCGCGGGAGCCTGCGGCTCGGAGGAGCGTGGCTGGGGAGGCGGTTGCCACCCCGGTTTTGTTGCTCAGTTTGCTGCTGGGATAACATTTCGGGTGATTGTGCTAGAGTGGCCGTCAGCGGTCCCCGCCGTCCCGGGGTTTAGCTCCTGCGTTACCCCAGCGTAAGCAGCCCCCGCGCGTTTCGCAACCTGGAGCAGCCGTCGGGCCGCGGCGCAGCAGAGCAGAGCGGACCGGGAACGTCCCGGCGCCGCGAGCTAGCGCGCGTCTCGGTGCAGCTAGAGGCAGCCGTAGCGTTTAATGCTCCCTGGATCCGCAGCTCGCCGGCGTTTGAAGCCTCCGGGAGAGCAGCTCGGGGCCGGGGCGAGCTTTGGGTGAGGCTCCCCGCTGAGAGCAGAGCCCAGGCGAGATGCCAGCAAATTCATCCCCCGCGGGCAGCCGGCCCCTCCGGCAGCCGCCGTGCCCGGGGCGTGCGGCTTGGCTTGGCTCGGCTCAGCGCGGCCGCGGCCGCTCCCTGGAGCCGGCATGGGAAAAGCCGTGCGGAGCAGCCGGCCGCGCTGCACCGGCCAGTTTGCACCGGTTGGATTTCGCATCCCGGCTGCCGTCACGTGGCAGCGCGGCATCTGCCTCCGGGGCGCCCGGCTGCCCCGGCCCGGCGAGGGGGAGGGCGCTGGGCCCGTGCCGCGGCCCCCCGTGCTCCCCGGCCGCCTGCGCGGAGGCTGCGGGCTGGCGGGGAGGGGGAGGCGGAGGGCTGGTTTCCATGTTAAACGAGCAATCAAGGGCAGGAATTTGCTGACATGGCGTTCTGTCTGAATCGCTGGATTAATCGCAGCTCACCACCGCGAGCTCGGTCCCCGACCGCGGCTCCTCCGCCAGGCCCCGGGGCAGAGGCCGGGCTCCGGGAGCCCCCTTAACCCCTCCGGTGCCTGCCCGGGACGTCGTTGTCCCCAGGTCGCTGCTGGGAATTAACTTCGCCTCGCAGCGTTTGCAGTGAGCCGCGGGGTTCCTACGCGCGCAGACGTGCGTGCAGCCCGGCTGGGGCTCTCGACAAGCGCCGTGCCGGTTGCACCGCCGTGCCGGTTGCTCCGAGGCTGCCGCGCGGCACGTTGCGTGGGTGCTGACCCCTCCGCACCAGCGCACAGCTTTCCTTGCTCTCGCACGTCGCTGCTTGGGGCAGCGCTGCCCGCCCTCGCGCCTGGCCCTGCCGCGAGCTCCGAGCCGGCTCTGAGCCCTCTCTCCCTCCCTGTCCCGCAGGACCGCTCCTGCCCGACCTGCCGGAGCAGTTCAGCCCTCCGGAGGTTGCGCCGCCGCTGCTGGTGAAGCTGGTGGAAGCCATCGAGAAGAAAGGTAAGGGGGGGATGCCCCCCCCCGAAACCTCCTGGGGGGGGGGGGGCAGCTCTCTGCAGACGCTGTCGGTGTTAGGCCGAGCTTAGCGGGACACGCAGCTGCACCAAACCAGGACCTGGGGGCCGGGCAGGCTGTCACGGCGTCTGCGGCAGCTCTGCGTCGCCCGGTTGGCTTGGACGCCCTCCAAGCCCGAGCAGCGCCGGGCCGGCTCCGAAACGGTGCATGCGCCGGGAGGCACCCGGCTGCCCGGCCCGCGCCCCACGGCCGCGTCCTCGCTCCCGCAGGGCTGGACAGCGAGATGCTCTACAGGACGTCTGGCTCCGAACTGAGGCAGGCGCTGAAAGCCGGTAAGAGCCAGCTCGTTACGGGGAGGAGGCGATCCGGCTCCGAGGGGGCAGATTAGCGGCTGTGACGGCGCTGGCAGTAATGCAATCCAGCCTCATCCCTGTCCCCGGCTGCTCCCAGCTCCCGGTGTTGCAGCGGGGCTCTCCCGTCCCGCCACCGCTCCCGCGTGGAAGGACGGGAGCGGGGCATCGCTGCCACAGCATGCTGCCCCAGCGAAGAGCGAGTCCCCACGCTCGTCTCCGCCGTTTCCCCGTGGGTTTGGTCTGCGCTTCCTCCGCGAGAGCCGCTCGGCAGCCCGAACTCGCCCCGCGGTGCTGCGCGGTGGCTCCTGGCCGGGGAGCATCGCCGCGGGTTCAGGCGTGCTTCTCCCGGTGCAGCCGGTTTGGAGCTGGGCCGTCTGCACAGATCCCCTGGGGGCAGCGGGGGTTTTGCGGCTGTCTCCTGCTCTGACCCCGGTGCCTGGCAGAGGGAGCCCCGCTGTTTCGGGGACCCCCGGACGTGTTTGCTGCCTGGGGTCTGGCACGCGGCACCCGCGTCCCTGTTCACCGGGCGAGTGCCCTCGCTGCCCTCCTGCTGCGGCGGACGCCCCGTGCGGGGCGCGACGGCGTCCGGGTCGCGTGCTGGCAGCGCGGGGGCCGCTGGCTGCGTGCCCGGGGCTGCGCCCGTCACTGGGACACGTCTCTGCCCCGGCAGATTGGACCCTGGGCGACCTGGAGCCCTTCGACGTGCATTCCCTGAGCGAGGCGCTACGAGGCTACCTGCAAGACCTGCCGGCCCCCGTGGTGCCGGTGTCCGTGCACGGGGACATCCTTCGCGTCCTGCAGGGTAAGAGCCTCTCCCGGCCGTCCGCGAGGCATTGAAACAGGCCCCGTCCCTGCGGGCCCCAGCGCGCAGCCCCGCTGCCGCCAGCGCTCCTGCACCGCGACGCAGCTGGAGCGCGCCCGGCCCGGCCCTTCCATCGCGTCTCGCCTCTCCCCAGAGATCCCCCAGGCGGAGAATTGCCGGAAGCAGCTGCTGCTGGCCCTGGAGTCGCCCGCGGTCCCGCTCCAGAACACGCTCACCCTGCAGTTCCTGCTCCGGCATCTGGGGAAGGTATCGCAGCAGGCAGAGAGCAACAGCCTCCACCCTCGGGCCCTGGGGGAGATTTTCGGCCCCCTTCTCCTCCGGCTGCCTGGCGCCAGGTACGTGAGGCTCTCGGCTCGCAGCCGTGTACCGAGTGCCGCGTGCTCTGCCTGCCAGGACGGCGAGTGCAGGCCGCAGCGGCAGCTCTGCCCGCGGCCCCTGCCTTGCACGTGGGATTAAGCTGCTGGCAGCACGCGGAGGTGGGACTCGAAGCCAGGGCAGAGCTCGCGCTTCTGTGTCCACGTGCGGTCTGGCAGCTGGGCCGCGTGCTGGGCTGAAGCAGCTGCCCCCGGCTGCCCCGTGCCCGGGGGGTGCAGGAACACTGCCAAGTTCTCCCCCACAGCCGCTGATCGTACTGGCTTCTGTCTCCCCGCAGCCCGGAGCTGAGCCCTGACTTCTCCGTGCTATTTCTGGAAATACTTCTGCAAACGAAGGAGTCGGAGCAAGAACAGTTGCCCCCAGGTACTGGACCGGCAGCTGAGGTGCCCCCTCCTCGGGGCCTGAGGCCTTGGCATTTGCGCTCCGTGGACGCGGAGCGTTTGCCCCCGTGAAGGGGTTGCCGAGGGCGTTCCTGTAGCCCAGCTGTGCCTGGAGGCCTGCTCGCGGTGCTAACCTGCTGTAGCGAGTACCCCTCCCTGCAGCGACTGTTGCCAAGCAGGGCTTCCCGGGACAGTCGCTGCAGGGAGGGGTGCTCGCTGCTCCGAGGGATCGCCCTTGGCCGGGGTGGGGAGCTGGGACCTGGGCCAGCCCTGCTTAAACCCTGCTTAAACCCTGCTTCTCTTACAGCTTTGCCTCCAAAACCGCCCAAGCCGAAGCCCAGCGCAGCCAGCCTGGCCAACGGGAACAGCGTGCCCTTGCAGGACGCCGAGTGGTACTGGGGTGACATCTCCCGGTAAGGGGTGACCTGGGAGCCCAGGCACGTCTGTGCCGCCCTGGGCAACGCTGGGTGCCGTCTGTCACGTTAGACTGGGATGGGGGGTGTCTTTTAGGCCAGCCCCCATGGGTGCCTGGTCCATCCAGGCTGCCAGGCTCTCGGGGACCGGCTGGTTGCGTGTCACAGGCCGTGGCAATCCTCTCTCGTCCCTCACAGGGAGGAAGTGAACGAGAAGCTACGGGACACACCCGATGGCACCTTCTTGGTGCGTGATGCCTCCAGCAAGATCCAGGGGGAATACACGCTCACGCTCAGGTAGGGCACTGGGGCCTCCCGGGAGCCTCGGCTGCTCCGGGCCGGAGCTGTCGGCACGTGTCCTGGCTGGGCAATCCAGGCTGGTGCGTGGGCTGAGCTGGCCGGAGCTCCTTGAGGAGCTCCACGTGCTGGGGCGGTGGTAAGCGCTCTGCTCCCCCCTCTCCGCTGCAGGAAAGGAGGCAATAACAAGCTGATCAAGATCTTTCACCGGGAGGGGAAGTACGGCTTCTCGGAGCCCCTGACTTTTGGCTCGGTGGTGGAGCTCATCACTCACTACCGGCACGAGTCGCTGGCCCAGTACAACGCCAAGCTGGACACCAGGCTGCTCTACCCCATCTCCAAGTACCAGCAGGTGAGACCTGGGCTGCAGGGCAGGGCCGGCCAGCGCAGCCCGAGACGGGCTGTGGGGGACGTCTGTTCCTCCCTACCTGGCCCCGTGGCAGGTGGGTCCTGTGCACCGAGTGCTCCTCTAGCGCTTGTAGGGATTGGCCCCGACCTTGTCCTGCAGCACCGCTTTCCCTGTGCCAGGACATCGCCTTTTGGGGTGACAAACACCCCGCAGGGCCGGTGGGCTTTGGCGGGGCCAGCTGCCTCGCAGAGGGGCTGCCGTAGGGCAGGAGCGGGTGCTCACCGAGGCTCTGCGTGTGGCAGGACCAGGTGGTGAAAGAGGACAGCGTGGAAGCCGTGGGGGAGCAGCTGAAGGTCTATCACCAGCAGTACCAGGACAAGAGCTGGGAGTACGACCTGCTGTATGAGGAGTACACGCGCACCTCCCAGGTACGTGGGCGCTGCCTTCCCCGTGGGAGCACAGGCCTCGTGGCTGCCCGCTGTCCCCGACTCTGCAGCCGGGCTGGTCCGCCCAGACGAGCGCGGAGGTCGGGAACCTGCTGCCCCACTTGTCTGTGCCTGGGCTCGGGGGCCCCTGCAGAGAACGGGCTTTGAAGTGGGGGACGTTTGGGCTGGAGCGAGGACCGTGCTGCTTTGGGAAGGGGATAAGAGAGGCTGCAAAGCAGCAGAAACCTTCCCAAGTCCTGCCGCTTCCTCAGCTCTTCCCACCCTTCTCCGCAGGAGCTGCAGATGAAGAGGACGGCGATCGAGGCCTTCAACGAGACTATCAAGATCTTTGAGGAGCAGTGCCAGACGCAGGAGAAATGCAGCAAGGAGTACATCGAGCGCTTCCGGCGGGAGGGCAACGAGAAGGAGGTGCAACGGTGAGGCCGGGGCGCAGCCGGGGCCGGAGGGGGCTGTGCGGGCACGGGCAGAGCCGAGGCACGCGCGATCCCAGCCTCTCCAGCAGCGCGCTGTGGGCTGGAGCTCCCCACCCCGGCGCACGGCCTAACTCCCGCCCTTCTCCCAGGATCCTCATGAACTCGGAGAAGCTGAAGTCCCGCATCACGGAGATCCACGACAGCAAGATGAAGCTGGAGCAGGACCTGAAGAAACAGGCCTCGGAGAACCGGGAGATCGACAAGCGCATGAACAGCCTCAAGCCAGACCTCATGCAGCTGCGCAAGCTGCGGGACCAGTATTTGGTGTACGTAGGGCCTGCCCCCGCGGAGGGCCGGGACTGGGGCCCTGCGGCTCGACCTGGGAGCGATCCAGCTGGCTCCTTGAGGGCTTCAGGGCTGTGAGAGCGGCTCGCAGGGGCGAGCGGGTCCCTCGCAGGGGAAGGCTGCTGCCCTCTGGCGATCACGCTGCCGGCCCTGATCTCTGCCTCTCCTTCCCCAGGTGGCTGACGCAGAAGGGAGCCCGGCAGAAGAAAATCAACGAGTGGCTGGGCATCAAGAACGAGACGGAGGAGTGAGTGTCCCCGCTCGCGCGCTGTGGGTGATGGGCTGTAGGAGCGCCGGCGGTCCTGCCTGCTCCGGAGCCGCGGACAGGCCCCGTCTCCCTGCCCGGGAGCGGAGGATGCTCTCCCTGCCCGGGAGCGGAGGATGCTCTCCCTGCTGGGAGGGATGACAGGCAGCCGTGGGAGGGGGAGCAATGGGGGCCGCGTGCCCAAGCAGAGGGGGTCTGACCCCCGCCTGGGCTCGGTTGCAGCCAGTACTCCATGATGGACGACGAGGAGGACCTGCCCCACCACGAGGAGCGGACGTGGTACGTGGGGAAGATCAACCGTCTGCAGGCGGAGGAGATGCTGTGCGGCAAGCGGGACGGCACCTTCCTGATCCGCGAGAGCAGCCAGAAGGGCTGCTACGCCTGCTCCGTGGTGTGAGTATCCCCGGGCGGCCGCTCGCCGCCGGCGCGGCCCCACGCTCCAGGGAAAGCCGGGTGCCTGCGGTGGGGCTGGCGCGGGCTGCGCTCCCCTGTCGCTCTGCCCGTCTTTTGCCGGATGCGAGAGGCTGGTGGAGGCGTCAGCTGGCAGGCTGGGCTTCCCCAAGGTCTCCCGTCTGACTCGCCTCCTCGTGCCAGGGCCAGAGGCATCGCTGGGCTGCTCCAGGGACATCTGTGCTCTGCTGTCTGTCCCAGCAAGGCCCCTCGTGCCGGGGGTCCTTGGCGCGGCGGCGGCGGCATCGGGGCCAGGCCCTCGGGTAACCTGTACTCCCTCGTCTCCCTGGCAGGGTGGACGGTGACACCAAACACTGCGTCATCTACAAGACGGTGACGGGCTACGGCTTCGCCGAGCCCTACAACCTCTACGCCTCGCTCAAGGACCTGGTCCTGCACTACAAGCACACATCCCTGGTGCAGCACAACGACTCCCTGAACGTCACGCTGGCTCACCCGGTCCTTTCCCAGCCGCCGGCCAGATGAGCAGCCTGTGCCCGACACGACAGCTGCCTCCGGCTTCTCCCCAGGGCGCTGCTTTCTGGCTCTGGACTCTCGCTCCCTGTATAGTTGAGTCTGTGCTCCTGCCCCTCCAGAGCCTCCGAGGTGTCTGTGACCGTTCCTGGTGTCCCTTTTTGGTCAGTAGCTGAAACCCGTGTTGGCTGATGGGACAGAAAGGCTGGGCTGTTGACTCCCACTGGGCTCCAGCGTTTAGGAGGTGGGATCCAGCTGGATTGAACCGCTGTGGGTGAGCGCAGCCCCCTTCCCCGATCCCGGTAAGCAGGTGGGATCCCCTTCTTGCAGCCACGCGTTGCTGCGGAGCTGGTTCCCGATTCCCCGGTGCACTACGGAGCGGGTCGCCCCGGCCCGCCGGCATGCTCCGCTCTGCCCGAGGGGCTCCTGGCCGGCCGTGGGGATCGGCCGAGGAGGAGCCTCCACGGAGCAGCTGAGCACGCGCGTCCTCCGCTCTCGCTTCCTTCGGCGCTCGCGGGCTGCGGCGGGAGCTGGGGCCTGGTACGAGGGAGGGGTGCTGCTCTTCCGTGCAAAGCCTCGCTTAGGAAGGAGGAAGCCCTGCGTGGGGCGGAGGGCGGGCTGGGACCAGGGCTTATCTGGGCCGTGCCCCACCTCGCTCCCTTGTTCCCTAGTTTCATAACCACCTCCTGAGCGTTGCTGTCCGGGGAGGGAGGATCCAGTTAGTGAGGCATCTCTCGCCTTGGTTGTGCCAACTAAGCTGTGAAATCCGTGTTGGTACCCGTGTTTTTCCCGGCAGAACCTGTGGGACGCACAGCTCTTTGTTTCTGTTGTCTTCGGTGAATCTCTGCAAACGTAACCCGTTGAAGCTAACTGTAGCCATGTAAATACGGTTCTTTTGTAATCGGCTGCTTACCTAGTACCGGTGTATGCTGAACTTCCAGTGCGATATGCAAGCGCCCGGGCGGCAGCCGACCGGACTGTTTCCGACTCGGGTCCCGGGTCCCGCCGCGGCCGACGCAGGAGGTGGCCGGAGCCCGACGCACACTACGAGCCCGACGCTACGTGAAGGACCTCCCTGCTGCCGGAGGATGGTATCTCCGCTGGGCCCAGGGCCTTAGCACATAGCGATGTATATGCATGACGTTGAACTATGTATGCAAAGCACTTATAATCACGAGTACTGTATGGGATGAGCACTGGGCTGGGCTTGGGAAGAAGGAGCTGGGGTTTGCTGTAACGCTGCAGCCGCAGCTGGCCCGCGCGGACGGGGCTCGTTGCATCTTTTCAGATATTGCCGAGCTTGGCGGCAGCAGAAGAGGCGCCGCGTGGCCCTGGTAGGGCAGGCAGCTCTCGGCAAGGGCCGCTCCTGTCTCCCTTTCTGGGGACGCTCTGCCCGTCCGCGGAGGTGGAGCTGGTGTCTGCAGCCACCGGGGTGGCAGAGGCCATCCCTGCCGCTCCAGCAGCGCTTTAACGGCTGGAAAGGGGCTGTGAGATGAGGACAGGGTAGTGTTTGCTTTACTGGGTTGTCCTGTCTGCCTGTATTCGAGAAAGCATTAGTTGTCCTCTCGGCTTGCCTGCGAGGCCCTTTCCCTTTCAGAGGCCTCGGGCTGGGCTGGGGGATGCTCTGGGCTTCGCTGCTTGGCTGTTGCGTCATGATTCGGGCCGCGCTGGATCCGCAGGGTGCTTGGGTTCGGTGCCGGCGTGCGGCACGCTTGCACGTAGCCTGCTTGCGTCCCCTTCCTCGGCACGTGCCGCGGCTTGGGCCACCACGAACCGTCCTGTCCCTGCTCCCCAGCTCAGCTCTGCTCTCGCTTCGATCCCGGCCGCCCTCCGCATCCGCGCGCTGCAGCAAACGTCGCACTCCCGGTGCTGGGGGCAGCGCGGGTCTTGGCTCCCCGGCCCTGCTCCGCGCCCCCTCTCCGGCCCCCGTGGCAATTTGGCATTTCCCTGGCTCAGTCGCTCGGTGCTGTTAGGGAGCAAAGCTGCATCTAGGGATGATTAAGGAAATAGTTTGGGCTCCTCCATGCGCCTCTCCCAAGGGGCCCAGCCCCGGCGGCCTCCCCTCGGGGCCGCGTCCTGCCCGGAGGGGGCTGCTCTGGGCCCGCCGCAGCTGCAGGGCCCCGTGCGGGGGGGCTGAGTCGGACGCTGAGACATCGCGTCCCGCCGGCCCCGACGCCTCGGCGCTTCCCCGGGGAAATCCCAGCTGCTCACGACGGCAGTTCTCCCTCCCAGCTGCGTCGCTGCTGCTTTTCCCCGCGCTGCCCCCCCCGCCCCATGCTTCTTCCTCCGCGTCCCGGGAGCGGGGCCGGCTCGGTGCCAGCGCGGGGGGCCGCCTTGCCCCACACGTCCCCTAGTGCCGCCGTTCCCGCGCTCCGACGCCGCCCGGACCCTCCCCGCGGTCCCCGTCCCGCGTGCGGCGAGGAGCAGCAGGCCCGGCGGCGGCCGCCTTTTCCCGACGGTGCTCGACTCGGCTCCGGGAAACGCGGCTTTTCCCCTTCCCTGGGTGGGGGCCGAGCCCCGGGCTTCCCGCGAAGCAGCTCCTTGGCCTTTGTACTTAGCTTTAGCCCTTTCGGCTCAGCCCGGCGGAGGGAGGTGGGTTGAGGACCCCGGGCTGCACTTTGCCCCCTGCGAGGCGGCGGGGGCCCCCGCAGCTCCGGTCCCCCCCGCCGCGGCCCGGAGGTCCCTGCTGCACCCGGTGCCCCCGCTCCCCCCCCCCCGCAGCTCTCCGTTACCAGCAGTCGTTCTCTGTGCTCTTTCTGTCGATGTTTACTAATGTCAACCCAGTATTTGTTACTGTAAGAGACTTTTTGTACGGTACTTCGAAAAAAAGAAACAAAAAAAACTAAGAAATAAACAGAATTAATGATATGGCCATGGGGCTTTTTGTGAGCTCCTGGGGGCACCCGGGGGGGGGGGGGATTCGGGGCTGGGTGCAGGATGGGACCCATCTCCAGGCCGGGGGGTGCTGGGCTGCAGTGGGGGAGGCTCTGTCCCCCGGGCCGCGTGCGGGGCCGGGTTGCAAGCCCGGGCACGAGCAGCTCCCCGCCAACCCCTGCCGGAAGCGGCCGGCTATAAGCGGCAGGGGGAAGTTGGAAGAAGCTCCTCGGCCTCGCTGCTGCTGCCGCCGCCTCCTCCCACCGCCGGGTGCTGGGGGCCCCCACGGGGCGCAGCGGCCCCCGGCTGCTCCGTCACGCTCGAAGGCCCCGGCACGAGCCGCTGGGGCAGGACGGGTTGGGGCCACGCAGCATCAGGGGACACCGTCCGCCCCGCGCGGCCTTGGGTGTCCATCCCCGTGGCGTCAGGGCTGTGCGTGACCCCCTCCCCTAGGGCCGCAGGGGCCCCATGCCCGGGCTGGCCGCCCCCTCGGGGGGCCGCGTCCCGCCGGGGCCGCGTGAGTCAGCAGCCACGGCGGCAGCGTTGGCGTCACAT
Organism: Dromaius novaehollandiae; assembly: GCF_036370855.1. Classification (NCBI taxonomy): domain Eukaryota; kingdom Metazoa; phylum Chordata; class Aves; order Casuariiformes; family Dromaiidae; genus Dromaius; species Dromaius novaehollandiae. The sequence continues at coordinate 2,244,705 of NC_088122.1, read as the reverse complement.
GAGAGGAGGCAGGTTGCGCCGGGCAGGAAGGGAAGGGCGGGCGCAGGCGGCCCTTAAAAGTCCTCGCCGGGCCGGGCTCGCCTGGGCGCTGGCTCCCGGCCACCCCGCCGTCCCCATGGCCCCCGCGGTGCCGCTGGTGCTCCTGGCCGCCCTGGCGGCCCTGGGGCCCGGGCTGGCCCGGCCGCCCGGCGACGACCTGGCCCCGCTCCGGCGCAGCTCCCGGGAGATGGCGGTCGCCTGCCAGGTCAGAGCCGGGGAGCCGCGCGGCTGGGGGGCCCTGGCCGCCTGCCCGCCTGGCCGGCACGCGCGGGGCAGGGGTGGGAGGCGGGAGGCACCCGGCACGTGGGGTCCTGGCAGCGCCGCTGCTCCGGCTCCGGCCGCCCGCGACGCTGGAGCTGCCCGTGCCAGCTCTGAGCAGCGCTCCGGCCAGGGCACGGGGCTGGTGCTGTGCGGGAGGCGCCGGGCACCCCACTGCTCCCCAAAAAGCCGTGCTACAGCCGGATCCCGATGTGGAAGCAGTTGGGATGCTCCGGGTGCTGCATTGCTCTCCAAAGAGCCGTGCTGCAGCTGGATCCTGACATAGGAGCAGTCGGGATGCTCCGGGTGCCGCATTGCTCTCCAAAGAGCCGTGCTGCAGCCGGATCCTGACATGGGAGCAGTCGGGATGCTCTGGGTGCTGCATTGCTCCCCAAAGAGCCGCGCTGCAGCCGGATCCCGATGTGGGAGCAGTCGGGATGCTCTGGGTGCTGCATTGCTCCCCAAAGAGCCGCGCTGCAGCCGGATCCCGACGTGGGAGCAGTTGGGACGCACCAGGCACCATTTTGCTCCCTGATGTCCCTGGGAAGAGCCGTGCTGCCGCCAGACCCCGACGCAGGAGCAATTAGGATGCTCTGGGTGCTGCGTTGCTCCCCGAGGAGCCGTGCTGCAGCCGGACCCTGACGGAGCAGCAATGGGGATGCTCTGGGTGCCACATTGCTCCCCGAAGAGCCGCGCTGCAGCCGGACCCCACTGCGGGAGCTGTCGGCACTTCTGCTTTTTCCAGCCCCTTGCGCGCGCTCCGGACATGAATCGCTCCGCTGTGGCCCGGCGCCGCACCCCAGCCTGGCGCTGAGGCCTCGTCCTGCCGGCCGCGCTCTTCCTCCGAAGCGGGTGGAGGAAGTTCCCCACGGAAAGCCCCGCCGGCTGCTGCAGCAGCGTTGCCCTGGCGTGGGGGGGCACATGCACGTGGGGAAGGGCACCAGTGCGACCCCCCCCCACTCTGCAAAAAATCCCCGCTGTCTGCACGCAGGCGGACGCCCAGTGTGGCAACGTCTCGCGCGCGGCGGCGGCTCCGGCCCCGGTGGAGCTGAGCCTCTACTACGAGAGCCTGTGCCCGGCGTGCCGGGCCTTCGTGGTGCGGCAGCTCTTCACCACCTGGCTGCTGCTGCCGGGCGAGGTGCTGAACATCACCCTGGTGCCCTACGGCAACGCGCAGGTGGGCACCGGGCCCGGCCGCCCCCATGGCGGGGGGGGGGGGGGGGGGGGGTTGAGGGAGGCCGCCGTGGTGCCGCTCACCCCGTCCCGTCCCGTCCCGTCCCGCAGGAGACCAACGTCAACGGGACGTGGCGCTTCCAGTGCCAGCACGGCCCCGAGGAGTGTCTGGGCAACATGGTGGAGGTGAGACGGGGCGGCCGGGGCGCGTGACGGCGGGGGGAGGCCGCCCGGCGCCGCGGCTGCCCTCCACCACGGCCGGCCCTGCCCGCAGGCCTGCCTGATGCACGAGGTGCAGGACTTCAGCACCTACTTCCCCATCATCTTCTGCCTGGAGTCGGGGGTGTCCGTCACCAAGGACCTCGAGGCCGTACGTCGCTGGTCCCCGGACCCCTTCCCTGCGGGGGGGGATGGCGGCGGGGGGACGGCGGCACGGCCTCCTCCTCCTCCTCCTCCTCCTCCTCCTGGCAGTGCCTGCGGGTCTACGCGCCGGAGGTGGCGGCGGCGCGGGTGGCCGCCTGCGTGCAGGGCGACGTGGGGCGGCGGCTGATGCACCGCAACGCCCAGCTGACGGCCGCCCTCGACCCGCCGCACCAGTACGTGCCCTGGATCGTCCTCGGCGGGGTAGGTGGCCATGGGGAGGGGGTTTGGGCGGGGGGGGGGGGGGGAGCCGGCGGGGGCAGATGGCCGCCCCTGGCTCGGCGCGGGGTGACGGCCGCGCCGTGCCGCCCGCAGAAGCACACGGAGGAGCTGCAGGCGCGGGCGCAGGGCGCGTTGCTGCGGCTGGTGTGCGAGCTCTACCAGGTGAGCCGGGGTGCCGGGGCCGGGGGGGGGGGGACATGGGGGGGGGGTTGGGTGCCACCTCGGCTGCCCGCCGCTCTGCTCGCAGGGGGAGAAGCCCGAGGCCTGCACGGGGCAAGCCCCCAGGAACGTGCCGCGCTGTGCCCGCTGAGGCGCCCCGCCGGCAGCCCCCACCCACGGCCCGGCCCGGCAGGAGCGACCCGGGACGGCCGTGCTGCCAGCGGGGGGATCAAAATAATAAAAAAATGGTTGTTTGGTGGAAAAGGCGCCTGCTGTGTCCTGTGTTGCTGGTGATGCTGGGGCCTCCTGGCCGGCGGGAGGGCGAGGGAGAGCCGGCGTGGGGTCTGCACGGGGGTGAGGGGAGAAAGGGGGACCAGGTGTGGGGCACGGGGCTGCCCCTGTCCTGCCCCTGCCCCAGGGCCACCGGGCTGCCCCACACACAGGCTTCTGCCTCGGTAGGTGTCATGGCCGCCGCCGGGTGCCTCGGTAGGTGTCATGGCCGCCGCCGGGTGCCTCGGTAGGTGTCATGGCCGCCCGCGGGAAGCGGAAGGCGCCTCCGTCACGAGACCTCCCCCCGGGGCCACGTGCCGGTGGCGGAAGCGCGCGGGGGGAGCGGGGCGGTGGCAGGTGAGTGGGGCCGGGGCGACTGGGGCGGGGCGGGGCGGGGGGTTACAGGGGTTACTGGGGGAATTGGGGGGTAACTGGGGAGTCTGGGGGGGCGCAGGCGTAATTGGGGGCACAGAGGCAACTGGAGGGGCACAGGGGTAACTGGGAGTACAGGGATAATGGGGGGGCTGGGGGGGTAAATGGGGGTGCTGGGAGGACTGGGGAGGGTAAGTGGGCGGACTGGGAGGTGCTGGGGTGGCTGGGGGAGTAAGTGGGGGGACTGGGAGGTGCTGGGGTGACTTGGGGGTACAGTAGCGGTACCGGGGGGGTATGGGGGTTACTGGGGTGGGGGTGACTGGGAGGAACAGGGGTAACTGGAGGAACTAGGGGGGTAACTGGGGCTACTGTCGTAATCGGCGGGACTGGGGTTGTGTGGTGGTGAGTGGTGGGACTGGGTGCAGCTTAACTGGGAGGACTGGGGGTGCAGGGGCAGCTGGGGGCCTTCCTCACGGCCACCTCCTCCTCCTCACTGCAGAGCGGCCGTGGGGCCTGGCCGCAGCCCGCAGGATGCTGGCCCGGGGCCGGCGGCTCTTCCGCCGCTGCTGCCAGCCCTTCTTCAGGGGCCGGTTCCTGCTGGCCACCAACACGGTGAGCTGCGGGGCGCTCCTGGCCGCCGGCGACACGCTGCAGCAGGTGCGGGAGCGCCGCAAGGACCCGGCCCGGCCCTGGGAGCCTGCTCGCACAGGTGGGTCCGCGCCCGGCCGCCTCCCCCGGGCCGCAGCCCCGCGGGGCGCTCGCGGCTGAACCGCCGTCGTGCTGCACCGTGCCCTGCTCCGTTCCCCGTAACCGCATCCCTCGCGGCTCCCGGCAGGACGCAGGGACCTGCTCTCCCTTTGTGTTTTCTCGAGGGCCGTATACGCTTACGGAGCGGGGGGGCGCGTAAATAATGCACGAAGGCATTGTGCGTGCCGCCCGCGGCATGCGCTCACGCGGCGGTGTTGTGTTGCAGCGCGCATGTTTGCCATCGGCTGCAGCATGGGCCCCTTGATGCACTACTGGTACCTCTGGCTGGACGGAGCCTTTCCCGCGAGGGGCTTTAAGAGCATGAAAACGGTGCTGAAGAAAGTCCTCATTGACCAGCTGGTGGCATCTCCAGCCCTGGGAGTCTGGTATTTCTTAGGTAAAAGCGTCAATAGCCGCCTTATGTAAACGTTGCTAAAAGGAGAGCGGGCCCACGCTGCCGCTGCGCAGGGAACGAGCGATGTGCTGTTAGCCAGGCGCGGAGGAGCGCGCGGGCTGCGAGCGTGACGTCTGTCACCCCTGCTCCACGGCTCCCTTGGAGGGGGGGGAAATGGGGGTGCCTGGGCTCCTGCTCCGGCTGGCGAAGCGCGAGCTGGTGCCTGATGAAGTGCCGCTGCCTGCTGAACCCCGGCGCTGCAAACGCCGTGTCTCCGCTGCAGGCATGGGCGCCCTGGAGGGCCAGTCCCTGGAGGAGAGCTGGGGCGAGCTCAAGGAGAAATTCTGGGAGTTTTACAAGGTAAACGCAGCCCTGTAGCTCTTCCTCCACCCCCTCCCCACGCCGTGGGCTCGGCCTAGGTGCTGGTAACGGCTGTTTGCTCCCTGTAGGCCGACTGGTGCGTGTGGCCGGCGGCTCAGCTCGTGAACTTCCTCTTCCTCCCGCCCAAGTACCGGGTGGTTTACGTGAACGTGATTACGCTGGGCTGGGACACGTACCTCTCCTACCTCAAGCACAGGGTGAGCGCTGTCCCCCTCGGGCCCCCGGGCCACGTGGCCTCGCCTGGGTCGCATCGAGCGAGCCCCTTTTCTTGCATTTTTAGCATAACCAGCCCCTGAGCGCTGAGCACGACTCGCAGCACGTGGACCAGCGCAGCATCGGGATGTGAACAGGCAGCGCTGAAGCCGTTCTCGGAGGCTGCTGCCATGTTTTCGTAAACCGCCCAGCGCTAATCAGTTGTTTGGGTTCCTGTTGAAGCTGCGAGCGCTGTGAGCGTGGGCAGGAGCCGGCTCACGGCGGCCACGAACGAGGTCTCGATCCAGGAAAGAAAACCCGTTTCCGGAGACAATCACAGCCATGGGCTGCGCCTCACTGCAGCCGGAGATCGTGCTAATTAACTCGTCTACTGATTGCAATTAGGAGTTTAGATTGTATTTTAGAGAATCTTGTGTCAAAGGCTATTTAATAGAGCTGATTTTTCTATTCTTCCACAGAGCCCACGCTGTTAGGGAGGGGAGCAGCTGCTGCATTTATCTTTGCATCCAGCACCTGGGGTTCTGGTCCCCAGGGCTCTCTGCTCTGCTGCAGGCAGGTTTTTCCCTTCCCGGCAAGGTTGGCCCCTCGCTCTTCTGCTAGGGAGCAGCCCTGACAGCGAACACGGCAACTCCAAACCATTCCTTGCTCCCGATGCAGCCGTTTGTTTGGCAAATCGATGCCGCCCCTCTGCTCCTCCAGCCTTTCCCTGCTTTCTCTCTTCAGACTCTTGCCTATTACCAAGGGGAAAGTCACTAACTCCAGCACTGCCTTTCCCCTCTCCGTGTTCCCCTGCCTGTTTCAGAGGATGGACTCCACCGTGGTGGGCTGTAGCCCCCAGACTTGTAATTGTAGCTGTGTAATCGCTGCCCTCTGTCCAACACGGCTGAGACCAGAACTTGAGCCAAAACAGAGGCTTTGCAAAAGCCTTCTTCAGGGAAGGGCTGCTGCTGGGACCACAGCAGCCCCTTCTGTCCCAGCTCTCGGCAGGCCCTGCCTGGAGCTACGCTGGGGCTGAGCAGCCCTTGGCAGCTCCTTGGGCCGCAAACTCCCCTTTCCTTGCTGCCGCCTGCGCGCAGGGTGCTCGTGCTCGGGGCTGGCCCCTTGCCGCGGGCTCCAGCGCAGGAGGCTGCCGGAGCGTTGCTGCAGGGCCCCGGGTGAGCGCGATGCTCGCTCTGTAACCTGGGAACTTATTTATTTACAGTGTCGATGAAAACTGTCTTAATATGCCTAAATCAACTTTTCTAACGATTAAAGATGAGCCTTACTTACAGCTTTGTCCTCACTGCTGAAACGCACCGCTGTCGGGGTGGGCAGAGCCCTCCCACGGCCGCGCGCCAAGCTGCCGAAGCACGCCGGGAGCCATTTGGCGAATGCTAATTACGAAACCAGATATTTGGGCGCTCTCAGCCACCGAGCTCGAAATCGCCGATCTGAGGAGGAAAGAGGTTAGAGGCAGTGGGGAGACGGCCCTTCCCACTGTGTGGGGGGCTCCCTGCCCTCCCACTCCCCCCGAAATGACCGGGAGTGACTGGTGATCAGCATTGATTTATTTCTTCACAACATTTCTTTAATACAGTGATTTTAGGAAATTGTACTCTTTTGACACTTTTGACATTTGTACAGTACAGTGTAACTCTTCCATAAGTAAACTTCACAAAAATAGGAGGGTGGCGGGGGGCAGGGGACCGTGGGCAGGGGACCTGTGAAATAAAGACACAGCGCTCCAAGAAAAATAAATAGAGGGCAGCAAGACCTCCGGGTCAGTCATTGCTACAGTAATATCCACTTATTCACAGTCTCCACATAAGCACATTACTATATTAACAGACAAGGCGCCAAACGCTCTGTAGCAAATCAGCGATGCTCCTCCGAGCCCGGCTCGCTCCACGAGCGCTCGTGCGGGAATCGGCAGCGGTTTCCTCGGGGCCATGCTCTGCCAGAGGCACGCGGTGGTCACAGCCGCCGAGCTGGGACTCGTTTGCTACAGCTTGCGTTGCTGGCCTTGCTTTGCTTTTTTTTTTTTTTTTCTTTCTTCTTTTTTTTTTTTTCTTTTTCCCTTTCTTTTTTTTAAACCTTTAAATAATAGATTTAAAAGTGATATTCACAAGCAGGTTACCACACCGATTAAAATAAATGCACCAACACGGCCACAGCACGGCAGGTCACATGCACAGCGTCACTTCCTACTGCTATTTACAAGGAGGGTTTTTTTTTTCCCCTTTATATGTACAAGGAGGAAGACAGCAGGAGCATAAATTAGCATCTATTTATACAAATAAACAAGAGTTCTGAAATAACCCATCCATCTGGGGCGAGAGGACAGCCAGAGAGCAAGGGGAGCCGAGCGGCTCCCGGGGCGGGCGGGAAGCACCGCGGCACCGGCTCGGCCGCAGCTCCCGCGAGCTGGACACGCGGTGCCGGGCAGACAACGGAAATAAAATTGTATATATAAGAGTCAGGCTCGTAGAATAGTTAAAAGCAGACTCGGAGTTCTCGCCTACCGTCCCGGGCTTAAAAATAAATAAGGGGGGGGCACAGCCTAACTCGGGGCAGGGGGACGGGGCAGGCTCCGGGGGGGGCACGGCCCTGGCGCAGCCCGCGAGGTACCAGCAGCAAAAGCCACGCCGGCCCCAGCCCCGGGGTGGGGGGCTACAGACAGGGGAGGGGGGACACGTGCGGGCCGGCGGTACCGGGGGGGCCGGCGCCGGGCCCTAGCAGGCACAGTCCTGGTGCGGGGGGGCCTGCTGGTCCGTGAGCTGGGGGCCCTGCTTGGCGCCGGTGACCGCCGGGTCGGCCGTGTCCAGCGACTCCGACATCTTCTCGCAGATGATGTCCACCAGCCGCTCGAAGGTCTGCTTGACGTTGATGTTGTCCTTGGCGCTGGCCTCGAAGAACTCGAAGCCTGGCCGGAGGGAAGGGGGGGGCGGGTCAGCGTGCAAACCCCGCGGCCCCCCCTCGATCTACAGCTCTTCCTCGGAGCCCTTAATAAATAAAGGGCTGCTGCTGCCTCCCTGCCGGCTCCTCCTCCGCTGGTTAAAGATTCATGGGCGGTTTGCAAGCGCCGTAAAGCCATAAAAGCACCTCCCAGCCCCGGCTGGGCCCAACCTGCCCACGGACCCGCCCCGGCGGGCCGATCCCCCCCCTCGCCATCGCTTCCCGGCAGCCCACGTCAGGGCTACGGGCTGTGACCGCAACAGGCGGCGATAGAAACACCCAGGAGAACAGGCGCGTGCAGTGGAATTGCATTTTTTTTTGGGGGGGGGGGGGGGGTAGGTGACAAGTCGCTGCTGCTATTTAAACAGCAGATTTGCTGCAAGGAAACCGATCTTAGCTAAATACCGGGTGGGAAGGCGGCGCCCGGCACTCACCCAGGTGCTCGGCGAGCTGGCGGCCCTTCTCCGAGGACACCACGCGCTCGTCCTCCATGTCGCACTTGTTGCCCACCAGCAGCACCTGCGCGTTGTCCCAGGAGTAGGTCTTGATCTGGGTCGACCTTGGGGAGGCAAAAAAGGCGATAAAAGAGAAGCGACGGGGCGCCGCGCTCGTTGGGGGCTCGTTAGGGCGGCGCTCACCAGTCCTGCACGGCGTTGAAGGACTCCTCGTTGGTGATGTCGTACATGAGGATGAAGCCCATGGCCCCGCGGTAGTAGGCGGTGGTGATGGTGCGGTACCGCTCCTGCCCGGCGGTGTCCTGCGGGGGGGACGGGGACAAGCGTCAGGCGAGTCGCCACAGCAACGGGGCCGCGGCCGCCCCGCGCAGAGCCAACCCCAGCGCGCGGCCGCGGGGATGGGGCCGCCGGGCTCACCCAGATCTGCAGCTTGATGCGCTTGTCGTTGCGGTAGATGGTTTTGACCTTGAAGTCGATGCCGACGGTGCTGACGAAGGCGGGCGTGAAGGAGTCGTCGGCGTACCGGAAGAGGAAGGAGGTCTTGCCCACGCTGCTGTTGCCGATGATCAGGATCTTGAACATGTAGTCGAAGTTCTGGTCCGAGGACTCCTTCTGCCCGTAGCGGGAGTCGGTAGCGGACGCCATCTGCGGAGCGGGGCAGGCCGCGAGGGCCCGCGGCGACAGCCCGATCAGCGCCGGGGACCCCCAACCCCGCCCCCCGAACCCGGCCCGGTTCGGCCCCAAACGCGGCCGCCCCCCCCTCCCCAGCGCTCCACGGCTGCTCCCTGCGTTTCCGCCACGAAATGGCACCTGCAGCGGGGCCCTCGGGTGCCCTGGCCTGGCTCTGCCCCAGGGCCGCGGCACGGGGGCTCCCCGGGCTTTCGGCAGCGCTGCAGGGTGCGTGGGGAGGGGGGGGCACGGCGCTGCAGGGTGGGTGCACGGCGATCCACGGGGATGCCGGCAGCGGGGGCACAGAGGTGGGTGCACGGCGATCCACGGGGATGCCGGCAGCGGGGGCACGGCCCTGGAGAATTGCAGGTGCACGGCCCTGCACGGCAGTGGGTGCAGCAGGGTGGGTGCCCGGCACTGCAGGGCGGTGGGTGCCTGGCGCTCTGCGGGGGTGCCAGGCAGCAGGGGCACAGAGGCAGGTGCATGGCACTGCAGGGCAGTGGGTGCAACAAGGTGGGTGCACGGCCCTGCAGGGCAGCAGGATGCAGCAGGGTGGGTGCACGGCGCTGCAGGGCAGTGGGGTGGGTACATGGCTCTGCAGGGTGGGTGCACGGCCCTGCAGGGCAGTGGGGTGGGTACATGGCTCTGCAGGGTGGGTGCACGGCCCTGCAGGGCGGCGGGTGCAGCAGGGTGGGTGCACGGCCCTGCAGGGCGGCGGGTGCGCGGTGCCCCACGAGGGCGGGCAGCGGGTGCGCGGCCCCCGGGGGCGATGCCTGCACGGGGCTGGGTGCCCGGCGCTGCGGGCCAGGCCGGTTACACAACCTGCCGGTGCCGCAGGCCCCGAGCCCGGTGCACCCGGCCGACCGCCCCCACCCCCCGGCCCCAGGCCTGGCTGCGGGGGGGGCACGGGGACCCACACCGCCATCCAGCGCCTCGACCCCCTCCGGGACAGCCCGGCTGCAGCCCTCCACCGCCCCGGTTGCAAAGGGGCTGCCTGCACCACCCGGGACCCCCCCCCGCCATTGCAATCCCCCCCCCGGTCGTTGCAACCCGCCCCCCCCCGGCTGCGCAGGCCCCCCGTAGGCTGCGCAACCCCTCCAGCTTTGCAAACGCCCCCCGGCTGTGCAAATCCCCCCACACACACACACACATACTCTGTGCAAATCCCCCCGCCAGCTGGCAGCCCCCCCCGTGCGATGCCCCCCCGCCCGGCCCGGGGGGGGGGGGGGGGGCGCGCTCACCTCCAGCTCGCGCTCGCGCCGCGCCTCCTGCAGCAAATGCAGCAGCGGCGCGCGCCGCCCCGGCGGTTGCAGAGCTCCGCTGACGTCGCCGCGCGGAGGGGCGGGGCCCGGCATGCAGATGAGCGCCGCACGTCAGCGGAGACGGGCCCGGCCGGCGCGCTGATAGGCCGACGAGGCGCCGTGATGGCCGGGCGGGGCGGGGCGGGGCGGGAGTGGGGAGAGGCCCACCTCGGCACCCCCTCTCCTGGGCGCGGTGGTAGGAGCCGCCCCCCGCAAGGGGCAGTGGTGCGGGCCAGCCCCTCTCCCGGGGGGCAGCGGAACGAACCATTCCTTCCCCAAACGGGGGGAGCGGAACGAACCATTTCCTCCCGAGGGGGAGAGGAGCAGAAGGCGCCCTCACAATGTCCCCCCTATCACGATATGCCCCCCATGTCGCAACTGCCAGCTGTCACAACATGCAAGCCCACACCCTCCAGCTAGCCTGAGGAGCCGTGGGCATCCCGACCCTAAGCCCCATCACTGGGCCCTGAGGTGGGGTCCAGTGCCCCCCCCCCCCCCAGTGCCCCTGTGCAGCTGGGGGTAGCGGCCACTGGCAGCCATGTCGTGCCCGGGGGCAGCCCCCCGGCCGGCCGCGTCCTCCCTCGCCCTCCCTGCGGGCTGAGGCAATCGGCGGGGATTAGGGGGAGGCAGCATACGGCGGGGCCGCGCGGCCCCCAGGGAAGGTGGCTCCAGGAGCTCGGCCTGGGGGTGGTGACACAGCTCCGCGGCGGCAGGAGCAGCGGGAAGGGCGACAAGGACACGCGGGGGCGAAGGAGGCCCCTCAGGCCCGGCTTCTCCTCCAGCTGCCCCCGGGCCTTGCCCAAAGTGAGCTCCCCTGCCGGGAGGCTCCCCGGGGCGACAAGGCCGCGGCCAAGCGCCGGACTCTCCCTGGGTCTCCGTCTGGAGCCCGCTGGCCGCGGGAGGGCACCATCCCGCCGGGCGAGGGCCGGGGGCCCAAGGGCGGAGACGCCTGTGCCGATAAATCCCCGCGGGGAGCCACGCAGAGGAGCGGGCTCTGCGCCCTGCCAAGCCGGCGATTAAATATTTACCTTAGCCGGCGGTGTTTGCCGGTGACGGAGCCGCCGTGTTTCCAGGGAGGAGCTGGATCTCGGTCAAACAGGGCCCGTCACGCCCGGAGCGGAGCCGCCCGCCGGGCCCGGCCGGAGGTGACGCCATGGGCCATGCGGGTGCCCGTGGCGGCCGGCTTGGTGGCCCCGGGACGAGCCACACACGGGTCTCCGAGCCAGGCCCCGGCCCCGGGGTGATGGCCACCGTGGCCTGCAGAGCCCCGCGCTGACCCTCCGGCACCCCAAACCCCGCTGGCACCCATCACACACGGGGACATGGCCGGCAGCACCTCCCGCACTGCTACAGCATGTCGAAAAGAGGCATTTCCAGGGAACAAACCAGGTTTAATATCTGGAGGGTGAAGGAAGAACCCGAAACGACCCCAGAGAGGGGCTGCCCCGGCCCCCGCGGACGCACGGGGCCCAAAGTGCAAAGTGTAAATGCAGCATTTCGAGTGCCGATCGCAGCCAGACCGGTTTCTGCCACGGAAACACGTGTGAGTGCACCTAGGTGAGGCTTGTATTAAAAAGTGAGCTACAAAATGGCTTTAAAAAGTGAACCTGTCCCCAAATAAATAAACCACCGGCTAGTGCCAAAGCAGCCCCGTGTCCTGCCCCGGCGCCCGGCCGGACCCGGCGTGCCCCGACCCGGGGTCCCTCGTGCCTGTTCTCACCCCTCCGCTGGCATGTGGTGAGAGGCCACCGAAACGCTTCTGCATGGGCCTGTTCCTGCGGGACGAGGCGCTGGGGGGGCGCGGGGTGGGCTCGGGGGGACGGTCGTTGCGGGGAGAGGGCCAACAGCGTCCTCGTGCCCATCGGTACCTGCCCATCCGTGTGGGGACAACGCCGCAAGCAGAGCCCACCGTGGTGGTGACGTGGCTTCGGGGTCCGGACATGTCCCGACGGCCGCCCCGGCCCCTCTGGCGGCTGCGGCAGGGGTGGTGCAGTCCCCGTGCGTCTCCCGCGGTGGCAGTGGGACGGGTCCGGGCGGCTACGTGCCCAGCGGCAGGAATGTGACGTTCCCCTCCGTGTCCAGGCACAGCTCCCGGCTCCCCTGGCTGCCCTCGGGGCGCCCGGCGCCGACGTCCTTCGCCAGCGTCCTCTCCAGCGCCCGCCTGTTGTCCACGTCCCCGAGGCGCGAGTCCCGCTCCCCGGAGCCGGGCGAGAGGCGCTCGGCCTCGGCCGACTCCGAGTCGTCCATGGCCGGCGTCTTGGAGCCGCTGTAGTCCTCGTCCAGGGGGCTCTCGGCCCCGTCCGGCTCCGCGTCCGACTCGCCCTCCTCCTCCAGCGTCGGCTCGAACTGGAACTTGTCGGGGCCGGCGGCCGGGGCGGCACCGTGCTCCTCGGGCGGCGGGGACGGGCTGTGCGGGATCATGCTCTGGTACCACTCCCGGTTGTCCTCCAGCGTGTCCAGGATCTCCTGGGCGTCGGGGTGCACCAGGTCGGCCCAGGTCTCCCACAGCGGGTGGGCGATGAAGTCGATGAAGCCCACCTGTGGGGCAGGCAGAGCCGGGCTCAGGGACGGGGCAGGACCCAGAGCTGCCGGGACCAGCCGGCGACCCCCAAGTGCATGAGCCCCTCGGTGCATCTTGCTCCGATCACCAGCACCACCACGAAGCCCTGTGAGCATCTCCCCCCGGGCACCGCAGACCCACCTGGGACTTCTCCACGGAGGCGTTGTGCTTGTCGCACATGGGGCTGATCTCCATGCCCTTCTCCCGCTCCCGGTCGCCCTGGCGGAAGAACTCCACCATGATGCGGTCGGTCCATTGGCGGTACAGCTCCAGCGGCTTGGTGGGGTTGCTGAGGTCGGCGCAGTGCACCATGTTCTGCAGGACCTGCGCACACGGCCACCGTGTCACTCGCCACCCTTCGACACCGGCGGGGATGCAACCCCATGCCCGTGGCAGGGATTCACCGGCATTGCAAGGGGTGCTGGCATGAAGCATCTCCAGCCATCCTGGTCCCACCAGGACCAAGGTGCGCAAGGAGCCGTGGGCTTTGCACCGCTGCCGGCTGGGGGAAGGTTTTGCTGCCCGCTCCACAGCGCAGGAGCACCCCGCGCTCACCTGGATCCGGTCAGAGTAGTTGTCCAGCAGCAGGACGCCCAGGCTGGTCACCTTCTTCGTCTCCACCATGGTTTTCAAATCTGCCAGCAGGTTCATGTGCTTGGACATGTCCGTGGCCAGCACCTGCGCAGGGGGCAGCAGGACACGCGGCTCAGCCCCAGCCCCCTGCGTTGAACCCTGGGCTGCCCACGCCAACCCCAGGCCCCCACCGGCTCCCCAGCCCTGCACCCGGGGCTGGCCGGGGCCCCCCGTACCATGTCAATGGCCATTTTGCGGAGTGACTGCCTCTGCTTCTTGCTGAGGTTTTGGAAGATGTCGCAGTTCTCCTCCTGGAGCAGCTTGAAGCCCACGGCCAGGTGGTGGTTCTCCAGCACCGAGGAGTCGTTGTACATCAGCGCCAGCTCCGAGTCTGTCGGATGGTGCTCGTCACCACCGGAGCGGCTCCCGGACGCCGGGGTCCCGCGTGCCCGGCCAGCACCCAGCCCTCCCCACACCCCAGCTCACTGGTGTTGATGAGGAACTGGTTGGAGACACCAGGGTGATCAACGTCGTGGATGGCACTGGCGAAGATGGCAGCCATGATCTCCAGGTCCGTGAAGACGGCCTGGAGGGGGGAAAAAAGACAGCATGACCGGGTTACGGCCATGCCGGGTGACGGCGAGCAGGACCGGGGTGATGCCGGGAGCCAGGCTCCAGGCCATGCTCACCTCCAGCGCCGGCGTGGAGAGGAGGACATGCGTGGACTGGGCCACGTCGGCGGCGTGGGTGCTGTTGTGGTAGGCCACGTCGGCGTGGTAGTGGTCCTCCAGCGTCATCATGTAGGTGATGAAGGTGTCGGCCGGGATGCGGAAGGTCTTCATCAGGTCGCGCTCCTGCGGAGAGAGCGGGAGGTGGCCCCGACCGGGTGCGGGGACGGGACAGCCCAGCGCGGGGCAAGCACCGAGCCCGCCGGGGCGCCCACCTGGAAGATGCTGTACATGATGACCGTGAGCGGGCGGTTGCCCGAGTACTCGGCGATCTTGAACACGTCGAGGCCCCACTTGTTGGTGTCCTCCAGCTCCTGGGGGCCAGAGGGACAAGGTGTTCGCGGCGGCCGGCGCACGTGGACCCCGGGGTGCCCGGTGCCACCGGCCCTGGGGCTCACCTTGGCCAGCAGCCCCTCCTGGGCCGTGCGGACCCCGAAGCGGGGGATGCCGGCGGCCGCGAGGCTGGAGCCGTGCGTGAGCTTCTTCACGCCGCTGATCTGCGACATGGGGCGCTTCTTCCGCTCCTTGTCCTTGTCCTTGGGCAGGGGCGCGGGGATCTCCACCTCATGCTGCTTGTCTGCGCCGCGCCGGGAGGCGGTGAGAGCGGGGAGCCCGGCCGCGGCGCCCCGGCCCCCCGCGCTGGGGACCCCCGCGCTCCCCGGCGCAGCACGGTTGCACGCCGAGGATTGACGTCAGTCGGTGCTAATAATACCGCGGTGCCATGGCAACGGGAGGAACGCGGCGCTTCCCCTCGCCCCCGGCGCAGAAAGCCCTGGCCTCCCGCCTCGCCGCGGCCCCCCACGCCCGCGGGCCGGGCCTGCGCGTGCTGGGCTCCCGCGGGTGCCCACGCGTGGGGAAGGCACCGCCAGCCCCTGTGCGGGCTGCCAGCCCCTGCAGCAGCATGCACGAGCGTGCACGAGCGTGCACGAGCATGCACAAGCGTGCACGAGTGTGCACCAGCATGCACCAGTGCTGACACCCGTCTGGGACCGCAGAGCGTGACAAAGCTCCGACACTCCCCAGAGAGCAAATGTCATGCAAACGCCCGGGAAAGAAACCCCCGGTTCCTCATTTTTGTGCAAAAAGCGAGCGGGGGCCTGGCCCGGCCCCGCGGCAGACACTCACCCAGGAAGGTGCTGGAGATGTACTCGGACACCTGGTTCCCCGAGCGGCTGGTCTCCGAGAGGTGCGTCAGCTCCCTGTTCAGCATCCGCTTAAACTGCGGGGACGGGCGAGGGCTCCGTCACAGCCGGCCCCGGCGCCCGCCTCGCCGCCCGTCCCCTCGGCCCTGTCCCGGGGGGCTCCGGCAGCACGGGGTTCACGTCGCCCCGGGGTGCCGAGCGGCCCTCACCTTGTTGGAGGCCATCTCGCTGACCGAGTGCCTCGTCTGCAGCGTTTCCAGCTGGTCCAAGCACCAGTCCAGCTCCTCCAGCGTCTCCACGGAGAGCTTCTGGGCGGCATCCTCTGCGGAGGGCGACGCCGGCCGCCTCGGCAAGGGCTCGGCCCCGGCCTCTCGGCATCGCAGCCGGGACCACGCCGCACCGGAGAGCCCCGATGGTAAATATCGGGTGCAAACCTCAGGCGTTCGGCACGCTGCTGCGGCCACGGCCCGAGGGCCGGCGGGACGCCGCGGGGGCCGGGCATCCCCGCGCCCCGGGCACCCCGAGGCACCGGCCGGGCCCGGGGGCCGGCGGGGGCCGGAGCTGGCCGGGCCGGAGCGGCCGGGTTCCCGCGGGGCCCCGCGCGCGCCGGGGGTTTTATTAATGGAAGGTTTGACGTCAACGGGAGACTTTCCACCGCGGGAAGGGCGGCCGGGCAGGAGGGAGCCCGAGAAAACCCGACATGGATCCCCGAGGGCAAAGCCGCCCCTTCGCCCCGGCGGGGGGGCCCGTTGCTGCCCTGGCGGGGGGGTCCAGCACCGCGGGGGCCTGGCACCGCCACCCCGGCACACCGTGGCCCAGCACCGGCGATGCTCAGGGCAGCGGGGAGCAGCCAGCTCACCCCCAAAACACCCCCCATCTCCCCCCCCCGCCACCGCAGATGTGCAGCAGCACCGGCTGGGGACACGGGGGACGGGGGGGGGCTCACCGGAGAGGCTGGCCTTGCTCACGGAGGGCAGGCTGCTGCTTGACGCTCGCCTGCAAAACGCGGGGCGCTGAGCGCTCCAGGGCGGCCGGGGACCCCCGGGGCGAGGGACCCCTCGCCGTCCCCCCCCCCCCGCGAGCCCGCCGCCCTCCCGCCCCGCTCACTTGGTGCCGGCGCGGTCCTGGAGGTGCGTCAGCACGGCGAAGTTGCTGCGGATGGTGCGAAGGCTGGCCAGGACCTGCCGGGGCGAGAGCGGGGCTGCGGCCGGGCTGCGGGACCCCCGCTGCGCCCCGACGCCGGGGGACAAGGCCGCGGCTGCGCGGGGGTGGATACCGTCCCCCCCCCGGCACGGGGCCGGGTGGCCGGAGTCGCTACCTGGGCGAACGGCGTGACGATCATGTCTTCCCCATGCCTGGGGAGCAAACGGCACGTGAGCCCCGGCAGCGGGACGGGGGCCACGGTGGCAGCGGGGGCCACCGGGGCTCGGTCCCGATTTGGGCTGCGGCCCGCGGTGCCGCGGGGGGGGGATGCTCACAGGTCGCTGGCGATGGAGGAGTTGCGGGACATGGCTTTCGGGGACAGGTCGTAGTCGCTGTCGGAGCGGTAGAGGAAGGACTCGCGGCGCTGGCCGTGGGCGCAGCTGCCCTGCAGCACCAGCGCCGAGCCCGGGCCGGCCTGCAGCTCCAGCGCGCCCCGGCCCGACAGGCCATTCTCCAGGTCGAAGCTGCGCGGGAGAGAGGGGACGCGGCTCGGACCCGGCTCGGACGCGCCGTCCCCGAGGCCCCGGTGATGGTCACCCTGTGGGGCTCGGCTCCCCGGGGCTGGCGACGTCCTGCTGCCGCTCTGCTGCCCTGCACCTGTGCTCTGGGCCCGGCACCCATGGGTGGGGGGCTGCCCCGGGCCCCTGCCCCGTTCTTGCACCCCGTGCTGCTGCTGCAGCCACCCAGGGCACCGGGAGCAGGGCTGGGACCTGCCACCCCCTCTCCCCACCCCCGGGATGGGGGCCACGGGGGCGCAGGGACCCCCAGCACCCCTGCCAGAACAACACCCCCCCCCCCCGCATCCCAGCCGAGAACAATGGGGACGGCCCCGGCCCCCCGAACAATGGGCAACGCCCCCCCAGCCCCCTGCTGAGAACAATGGAGAATCCCCTGCCCCCCCCCCCCCCAACCGAGAACAATGGGAGTTTCGGAAGCGCTGCCACCAGGCCGCTGGGGCCGCGGCGCTGAGAACGGGCGCAGCTCGACACACGCACCAGCATCCCCCAATCCCCCCCCCGCGATGTCGCGGCGGTGAAGGGCCTGCGAAGGGGGGGCCTCCGGCATCCCCGCACTCCGGAAAACGTCCCCTCGACTCCTTCCCGCCCAGCAGCCCCCCCGGCTGGGCCCCCCGCCGCCCGGCTGCCCAAATCCCGCGCTCACGGCCCGGAGCCGGCGGCCGTCGAGGGGCAGAGGCCGGCGGGGAGGCCGAGCCCGCTGTCCCGGGGCGGCGGCGGCGGTGCGGTACCCACCCGGTGCAGGAGTGCCGGCGGCGTGGGCAGCGGCTCTCGGGCCCCGGCCTCCCCGCGAGCCGCAGCGCCTGCATCGTGCGGCAGCCTCGGCCGGGGCAGCGCGGCGACGCCGGAGCCGGCACCGCGTCACGCCCGGCCCGCGGCGCCTCGGCTTCGCCCCGGCCACACAAAGCCGCATTGTGGCTCCCGCCGCCCCGGCGCTCAATCGCCGATCTGTTCCCCCCCCCCCCGGGGACAGCCCCGGGGCCGGGACGCCGCGTCCCCGTGCCGGTGGGCCCCGGCGTCCTCGCAGGGCTCCGCGGCACCCGGCGGCGTCTCCCCCGAGGCTCGTTGCCGAATTAAAACCTCCTTTCGGCCCCACGCCGGCCGCGGCCACGACCGCCGAGCAGTGCCGGGGCCGAGCCGCTATAAATAGATCCCGCTGCCGCCGCGGAGGCTTCGGCTGCTGCCAGCTGCTGCCCTGCGCCCAGGCTGGTCCCCGTCCGTCCCCACGAGCCCACCAGGATGGCACGGTGCCACCATCCGTCCCCACAAGCCCGCTGGGACAGCGCAGTGCCCCTGTCCATCCCTGCAAGCTGGCCAGGACAGCACAGTGTCCCTATCCGTCCCCAGGAGCCCACCGGGATGGCACGGTGCCCCCGTCCGTCCCCACGAGCTGGCTGGGATGGCACGGTGGCCCCATCGGTCCCCACGAGCCCACCAGAATGGCACGGTGCCCCTGTTGGTCCCTCCAAGCCCACCGGGACGGCACGGTGCCCCTGTCTGTCCCCACGAGCCAGCCAGGACGGCACGGTGCCCCCATGGGTCCCCACGAGCCCACCAGGACGGCACGGTGACCCTGTTGGTCCCTCCAAGCCCACCGGGACGGCACGGTGCCCCCGTCGGTCCCCACGAGCCAGCCAGGATGGCACGATGGCCCCATTGGTCCCCATGAGCCCACCGGGACGGCACGGTGCCCCCCTCGGTCCCCGCGAGCCAGCCAGGACGGCACGATGGCCCCATCGGTCCCCATGAGCCCACCGGGACGGCACGGTGCCCCGCTCGGTCCCCGCGAGCCAGCCAGGACGGCACGATGGCCCCATCGGTCCCCATGAGCCCACCGGGACGGCACGGTGCCCCGCTCGGTCCCCGCGAGCCAGCCAGGACGGCACGATGGCCCCATCGGTCCCCATGAGCCCACCGGGACGGCACGGTGCCCCCCTCGGTCCCCGCGAGCCGGCCGCGGCGGCAGGCGGCTGCAAGGTGCCCCCGGTGCCCTGCCAGGGGACACGGCCGCGCCGCACAGCCGGGCAGCCCGGCGGCTCTGCGCCTTGTTTTCCCTCTCGCTGCCCCACGCGAATCCCCGCCGCCCTCCCTCCCCCGGCCGCCGGCCAGCTGCCGCCAGCTGCGGCCCCAAGCGCAGCCCCGCCGCCCCGGGCATCGCCGCGACGAACGCGCCCGTCCTCAGCCCCGCGCCGCCCTACCAGGGGGGATGCGCCACGGTGAAGCGCCGCTGCAGGCGGATGCTCTGCTGCATCAGGAGCTTCCCGAAGAGCACGGGCGAGTGGCGGGGGGAGCCGTGGGGCGACGGGGCCGGCGAGGCCCCCGGCGAGCCGCGCTGGCGGGGCAGCATGGCGGCGGCATGGGCCCGGGCGGGCGGCCGGGGGGGTCGCGAGCGTTGCTGCCCGCCGGGCCGGCGCAGGAAGCGCATTGCGCTCCCAGCCCCGGCGCTCCCCGGGAAACTTTCCATTCCCCCTCCCGCCCGCGCCTGGGAAATGAAACAACTGTCTGGCTCGGCCGGCCCGGCACATGGAGCCGATCCCCCGGGGCCGGCCGCGCCGCGCCAGCCCCGTGCCGGGGGGTCACTGGCAGCCGGGCACGTGGCACCGCGCCGGGCCGAGGCGGCAGCTGCTCCCGGCAAGGGCAGGGACGCGCGGCAAGGGGATGCGCAGAGGGATGCGGGCACGGCGCCGCGGCCGAGCCGGGATGCACCGGCACCGTGGGGCCGCGGCCCGTGTGGGACCGGCGCGGTCGAGCCGTGGGGAGCCGGCGGGTGTCGCGGGGAGCCGCTGCACGGCGTCACCCCGGCCCCCGGGAGAGCTCGGCCGTGGGAGCCGGCCCGGCCCGACCCCGTGTCCCCTCCGATGCAACCGGATACCTGCTGTTCCCTCCGGCAGCAAAAATAACCTCCAGCTGGCGGGGGCCCAGGCGGGCGGGCGGGTGGGCCGGGTTCACCGCGTCCGGATCCCGGACGGGGGGGACGGGGGGGCTCAGGAAAACACCCCAAAAGCAGCCGGTCACGAGAAAACACGGGGGACGGGGCCCTGCAGCAGACGGGCTCCCCGTCCTCCGCCGATTCCAGCTGCTGGCAGCTCCGTGCGAGGCCCGCGGAGGGGCGGCACGGCCGGGGACCGATGGGGACGTGCAGGCTGGGGGCCACGAGGAGCTCGGGGACATGGGGGGGACGGCAAAGCCCTCCCAAGCAGGGCCCCCCGGGGCGGCGGGACGGCCTGTCCCCGTCCGCTGCCAGGGCCACGTGCGGCGGCAGGCGGGTGACACGGGAGCCGGGGCGCAGTGCGGCCAGGTGCCGCGGCCGTGCCGCCCCTGCAAGCCGAGCCGGGACGTTCGGGGGGAGGAAGGAGCAGCCTAAAAATAGCCGGCTGCAGGCGGAGGCTGCCTCGGGCCCCGCAGCCCCCGGCTCCTCCCACGGCACCGCCGGACGCCTGGGCCCCCTGCAGCCCCTTCCTGCCACGGCCAGGCCCCGAGGTCCCCGCTGCCCCCGAGCTCGGGGCACCGCAAGGGCCGGAGCCCAGGGCGAACGGGGCCGAGTGACGCTGGGAGGGACCGAGTCACCTGGGGACAGTCGGCTGGGAGGGGGTGACAGGGACGGGGACGTGGTGGTGGGGATGGAGTGATGGGGATGGAGAGATGGGGACAGGGATAGGGAGGTGGGGATGGGGCGATGGAGACTGGGATAGAGAGATGCAGATGGAGTGATGGGGACAGGGATAGAGAGATGGAGACGGGGCGATGGGGATGGGGGGATGGGGAGATGAGGACAGGGATGAGCCCAAGCCTGGCCGCAGGTGCCTGGGGACCGGGAGAAGGAAGGGACCAGCAGGGACCGCTGGGGAGCAGGAGGGATGCGCAGGGCCGGAGGCAGCGGGGACAGTGACAGACTGGTTTAATTAGAGCGCGGCGGTGGCGGCGGTGGCGGCAGGCTGTTTCCCACAGGGACCCTGGGAAGGAGCCGGCCGGGGAAAGGCTCCTCGGCGGCAGCCCCCGCCCTCGGCTCACCCGGGGGGGGAAGGGGCTGGGTGCCCCCGGCGCTGGCGAGGCCTCCCCAAAACACGCCCCAGGGACGGCGGGCGACGGGCTCTCGGCCCTTTCCCCACGCGCCCAAGAGCAAAGCAGGCGGCTGAGCCCAGCTGGGCTGCCGCTCCGGCCCCCCCGGCCTCCCTCCCGCCCCCACTGCGCACCCCGTGGCACCGCGCACCCCGCGGCACCCCCGGCCGGCTGCACCCCCCCGCCCTGCCGCTGCACGCGCCCCCCCGCTGCGCCTCCCCGCTGCAGGTGCCCCCCCGCCCGCCTGGGTGGCACGGCCTTCCGCAGCGCCCCTGCACCCCCCGCCCCACTGCACCCCCTGCCCCACTGCACATCCCTCCCCATTGCACCCCCCCGCCCCACTGCACCCCCCGCCCCACTGCACATCCCTCCCCATTGCACCCCCCCGCCCCACTGCACCCCCCACCCCACTGCACCCCCCGCCCCACTGCACCCCCCCGCCCCACTGCACATCCCTCCCCATTGCACACCCCTGCAACACCCCTGCACACCCCGCTGCACCCTCCCCATCGCACACCCTGCCCCACTGCACACCCCACCCCATTGCACACCCCTTGCAACACCCCACTGCCCTGCAACACCCCACCCCATTGCACACCCCTTGCAACACTCCAGACCACTGCACACCCCTCCCCATTGCACACCCCGCCCCACTGCACACCCCGCCCCACTGCACATCCCACTGCACACCCCTCCCATCGCACACCCCGCCCCACTGCACACCCCGCCCCACTGCACATCCCACTGCACACCCCTCCCATCGCACACCCCGCCCCACTGCACACCCCGCCCCACTGCACATCCCACTGCACACCCCTCCCATCGCACACCCCGCCCCACTGCACCCGCCCCACTGCACCCTCCCCGTCGCACACCCCACGGCACGGCACCCCGCGCCCCTGCCCGTGTCCCCCCACCCCACTGCACCGCGCCGGGCCGGGGGCGGCGGGGGCAGCCCGGGGCCGGGCCGCTCTTACCGGCCGCGCAGGGAGGGGGGCCAGGAGCGGGGCGCGGCGCGGCAGGGCCCCCCCTGCCCGGCCCGGTCGGCGGCCCGGTGCCGCTCGGGGGCGGAGCGGAGGCGCCGCGGGATGCGGACGCGGGTGCGCGGCTGCCGCCAGAGGTGCCGGGGCGGCCGCGCCGTCGCGGGGCCCTCGCGGGGCCGCTCCATGGCGCCGGGGCGCCGCCGCCGCTGCTGTCCGCCCGCCGGTGCTGAACCGGGGCCGCCCCGGTGTCCCGGTGCCCCGGTGTCCCGGTGTCCCGGCTCCGCTCCGCCGCGCTCCCGGGAGCGGCCGCCCGCGCGCGGCTGCTTAAATACCGCGGCGCGGCCGGGGGGGGCACCGGCAGCGCCCCCGCCGCTCCCCCCGCCCCAGCGCGGCGCCGCCCCGCCTCGACGGCGGGGACGGGGGACACGGCCGGCGCCGCCGCCCCGGGCCGCCCCCTCGGGGAGCAGCGGCCCCGCTCCCCCCGGCGCCTCCCCGGGCCGGGCCGCTCCCCGCCGAGACCGCGGCTGGCGCCCGCCGGAGCCGCCGGGGCCTTAGTCATCCCCGGCGCGGTGCTCGTCAACCCGCATCCTCGTAAGAACCGAATAAATAAATAAATCCCGCCGGCACCGACATCAATTCTGTCCCTGGAAGCTCCCCCCCCCCCGCCCCCGCCCTGCGCCGCCGCTTCCAGACGCGTCTAGGAAACTGTTCGGGTTCGTTTTCTCCGAGGGCGAGAACGAGACGGGATTTCTCGACGACCGGAGCCGCCGGCCTCGCCTCCGCGCTCACCGGGCGGCCCCGCGCTCCCGCCCCGCCCCGCGCTCCCGCCCCGCCGGGCCCGCCCGCTCTTACCGGGGCGGCTCGGCCTCGTCGCCGCTGCTGGGGCCGCTCTCCTCGATGGTGAACACCACCCGGGCGCCGTCGGGCTCGGTGCCGCGGGCCGCCTCGGCGTGCCGGCAGCCCGGTGGGGGCGGCAGCAGCGGGCTCCCGGAGAAGCGGCGGCGGCCGGCGCCCAGCGCCGCTCCCGGCCCCGGTCCCGGCCCCGACGGGGCGGGCTCGGCGGCGTCCCGGCAGCGCTGCGGGCAGACGGCGCGGCCTGAGCCCGGTACCGGGGGAGCTCTCCAGGGTGCTGTGCGGGGCCGCCCCGCCGCGGGGGGCTGCACCGGGCACCCGGCAACCGGGCGAGGCGCTTTGGACGGCGCCGGCCCCACTCCCCGCGCCGGGAGCGGCCGCGACGCCAGGACCCCCCCAACCCCCCCCAAACCGACCCGGGACCCCCGCTGCGAACGGGACCCCCCCCGGGGAGCGGCTCCCCCCGCCCGCTCCCACCGGGCGCCGGTAGCGCGCGGGAGCCCCCTGCCGGGCACGGTGCCTCGCCGCAGCCCGGGGGCACCGGCGGAGCGGCGCGGGGGGGGGGGCACGACCCCACCCCCCCCGCCCCGGCTCCGGCCCGGGGAGCAGCCGCCGGGGGCCGCGCAGAGCCGGTGCACCGGGCAGGGCGCGGGGGTCCCGGGGGCGGCTCGGCCCCGCATGCACCCCCTTCCCCCCCGCCCCCCCCCGGCGAGGCCCCGGGACCCCCGCCGACCGCCGGGCTGGGCCCCCCCCGGTGGAAACCTCCCCCCCCCCCGCCGTGGCCGCATTTACGCAGGGGCTAATAATAATTAACCGCCCATTAGGGGGATAATTAACTCCCGCCGAGTGCCGTCATAGCGGTTATTGCTGCCCGCGGGCGCGGCGCTGGGACACCGCACCGGGGCCGTCCCGGGGAGGGGGGGGGTGTCACGGGGGGGGGGGCCGTCCCGGGGGGCCCGCTCTCACCTCCGTGCTCAGGAAGGGCAGCGCCGTCCGGCTCCGCCGCATCGTGCTGCCTCCGGCCGCGCGGCGCCTGCGGGACGCGGAGCTCAGCCCCGACGGGACCCCCGGGACGCCCCGTCTGGGGGGGGGGGCCCGGCCCGGCCCGGCCGCCACCTCCTCGCTCGCCTCCCGGCGCTGATTTATGGGCGCTGGGGCCGCCGCCGCCGCCGCGGGCTCCTCGGGTTTCACGCCCGGAGACCTGACACCCGGGGCCGGCAAACCCCCGCGCCGCCCCGCCGGGCGCCCGCCTGGCAGGGTGAGGGGCGCCTGGGCCCGACGCCCCGGGGATGGGCTTGGGGACCATCCGCCAGCGCTGGGCCGCACTCGGCCCCGCTCCCCCGGCCCAGAGCATCCGCCGGGCCACGAGCCCCCCGGCACCGCGTCAGTGCTCAACCCCGGGCACCCGGCAGCCCGTGGCCCCGGAGCCCCCCCCCGGCTCAGGCAGCCCCCGCCGCCGCTCCGGAGCGCGTTCCCGGGCTTCCCCGCCTGGAAAAACCCTCAATTCCCCGGGCTGAGCCCCTCGCTCCTCCGGGAACCGGGATGAGGAGCGGCAGCGGCTCAAGGCCGCGCGGGCCGGCGAGGGGGGCTCGGCCCCCGGCCCGACGCCCCCCGCCTCCCCTCAGCCCCCGGGCAGCCCCTTACCGGCAGCGGGTCCGCGGCGCCCTGCAGCCGAGTGCAGCGGAGCAGAAGGAAGGCGACGTGCGTGCCTGGCCGCTCGCTCCCTCCCCTCGCACCCCCCGCCGGGGGAGGCCGCGCGGCCCCACACGGCTTCGCTCCGGCTGCACGGGACCCCCACGGGGCGCCGGCCCCCCCCCGAGCTCCCGCGGCCGGTGGCTTTGTGCCGGGGGCAGCGGGGGACACGGAGGGTCTGGGGGGGCGGCAGGGCGGTCAGCGGGCTGCAGGCGGCTCGGAAATGGGGAGAATCAGCCAAACTGGCAGCTGCTTTATTGACCGGCATGGCAGGGCCCCCGGGGATCACCGAGCCGGGGGGGCCCAGCCGCCGCCGTCCCCTGCGGGGCAGAGAGAGGCGGGTGTGAGCGCGGCAGAGGTGCCCCCCCATCGCCCCACGGCCCCCGCCGCCCCACGCACCAGGGGCACCTGGTCCGGCCGCCCACGCTGGGGCCGGAGAGGTCCCTGCCGCAGAGGCAGGCGCCGACGACGAGGCCGGGCTTCGCCCCGGTGGGGAGCCGGGCTGCGGGGCGAGGCGGCGCGGTGGCCGTCACCGCTGCGTCAGGCGCCGCGTGGGCCCGAGCGGGTCGCTGCAGCCCCCACCCGCTCGCGCGGGTCCCCACCCCACGCGGCGCCCAGCCCCGCTCTCACCCGAGCTGCCGGCCGGGTCGGCCGCGGTGCCCGCGGGGCTGGGGCTCATGGCTGGCGGGGCAGAGCTCGGCGCGGGAGCGGACTCGGGGTGCCCGGGCGAAGATGGGGCCGGTGCCATGGCCGTGCCGGGTGGAGGCATCGTGGCCGTGCCGGGTGGAGACGATGCCGTGGCCGTGCCGGGTGGAGATACCATGGCCGTGCCGGGTGGAGACGATGCCGTGGCCGTGCCGGGTTGAGATACCATGGCCGTGCCGGGTGGAGACGATGCCGTGGCCGAGCCGGACGGAGATGCTGTGGCTGTTGCTGAAGCAGAGCCGGATGGAGACCCCGCCGTGGCCGAGCCCGGTGGAGAGGCACCAGCTGATCCTGGAGGCACGGGCAGAGAGGAGCCGCGTGGCGCTCACCCGGGGGCAGGGCCCAGTCCCACCCCGGGCACCGCGCCGGGCCGGGGGCCGCACGCTGCGGGCAGAACCGGGGCTCCCGCAGGACGAGGCGCCCGCGGGCCGGTGCCGGGCAGAGCGCTGCCGGCAGCTCCGGGTGGATCCTGCCCCTCCGGCAGCGCTGGGTCCGGGACCGGCTGCCGGGACGAGGCAGACGCGGAGCTGCCAGAGCACCGGCAGTGAAGGGACATGGAGACGACGGTGGGGCCGGAGCATCTCCCGTGGAGGGGAGGCCGCGAGCGCTGCAGCCCGGAGAGGAGCCGGCTCCGGGGGCTGCTCCGCGGGGGCTGCACGTGGCGGGCAGGGCAGGGCAGGTGCCGCCAGCGCCGATAACGCCCTTATCTGCCCCAATCCTGTTGGCACGGGAGCAGCCAGGGGCCCTGGGCATGGCCGGCACAGGCTGAGCACGACCGCGTTCCCATGAGCCGTCGCTGCCGTCCGTAACCGAGCCGGGGACGCACTCCGCCGGTGCCGCATCCGTCCATCGCGGCGCGTGGGGCCGAGCCAGCCCGGGGGGCTGCTGCAGGGCCGGGGCAGCCGCCCGCCCCGTCGAGCATCCCTCATCCCACAGGGGGAAAGCGAGGCCCGGGGGGGTCGGGGGGAGGCGGCGGGCAGGGCCTCCGTGGCCCCCCCGGGGCCGAGGCGGTGCCGCAGCGCCCACGCCGCGCTCCAGCCAGCCCGGCTGGTTTGGCAGCGCCGGGGCCGCATCCTGCCCGCGGTCCAGCCAGCTGCAGCAGGGGCAGGACACGCTGCCCCGGCAAGGCCTGTGGGGCCACCCCCCCCCGTCCCCGGGGAGCTCATGGACCCCCCCCGACGGGGCTCAGCCCCTCCGGGATGTGGGGGAGTACATGGAGCCCCTCGGCGTGTCCCCAGGCCCCACAGACCCCCCCAGGGTGCCCAGACCCCCCCCGGGGTGCCCAGGTCTCCTTGGTGCCTGGCGTCCCCAGGCCCCAGGGGGTACAGCCGCCTCGGCGCCAGGCCCCAGAGCCCCCCCCGGGGTGCAAGACCCCCCTTCATTGCCCGCTGTCCCCAGGCCCCCCCAGAGCACAAACACCCCCTCCCCTCGGTGCCCGGTGCCCCCCCCCCCCCGGTGCCCGCTCACCTGTGCCGAGCGCAGCCCACGCACAGCACAGCAGCAGGCAGAGGGTGCCGCGGGCCGTGCCGCCCCCCCGGGCCCTGCCGCCGCCCCCCCACTTCGAGGGGGCGGTGGGAGAACCCCCCTTCCCCCCCCCCCCCGTGCCTCAGTTTCCCCGGGGCTCCGGGGCACGGGGCTCCGCTGCCAGCGGGTGAGGCCGGAGGCGGCTCGGCCGGGCTCGGTGCGCGGGGGCCGCCCGCGGCGGGGAGGCCACATCTGGCTCCCAGGCCCCGTCCAGGGCAGCGGCTGTTTACGCGAGGCTGGGAGGAGGCTTCCTCCCGCGGGCCGCGGCCAGCTGGCTCCGCACGGCCCGGCACGGCCGGCTCCAGGCTCCCCGGAGAGGCCTCGCCACCGCCCTCGACGGGGCCCCCGCGCCCCGGCAGCCGCCCGGCGCGGGGTGGCAGCAGGGCCGGGCCGGCGCGGGAGGTTCCTCCGTGTTTGCGGAGCGCTCGGAACAGCAGGAGCTGGAACAGGGCAGATAAGAGCGGCGGCGGCCGGGCCCGGGGCCAAATCCCAGCGCCAAATCCCGGCGCCTGCCCTGCCTCCCTGCCGCCGGGGCGGCGAGGCCGCGGAGACGCTCTCCCGCTCCACCTGCCCCGGCGCGCGGGGGGCTGCCGGGCGCTGCCGGGTGTCCCCAAACGCACCCCGACGTCACCGCGTGAGACGGAGGCCCCGAAATCCCCCCGAACCCGCCTGCGGCCTCCAGCTCGCGCCTGGCGCCAGGCAAAAGCCGCCCGCGCTGCACCGATGGGGAAACTGAGGCACGCTCCCCGTCCCCCCCGGGGGGGTCCCGGCCGGGGTCCAGCCCCGCACGGCGAACGCAGGGCGCGGTGGGTGCCGTGTCGCCCGGGGAAAGGCGGCGCAAGGTTGGGGCACCCGGGGCGGCCGCGGGGCCAGGCCAGCCCCGCAGGTGGAGGAAGAGGAGGAGCGGCGGCTGGAAGCGAAGGCCAGCGGGAGCCGTGGGCCGCCCCCCGGCTCCGAGCCCCCCGCCCGTGGGGAACGCCGTTCCGGGGTGATGGGGTCCTGGCCGCCCCCCCGGCTCCGTGCCCCCTCGGAGGGGTGGCGGGTGGCACAGCCGGGGGCTGCTTGGAGGCAACATGGCCATGTTACCCCCCCGAACCCCCCCCACACCTACATGGACCCCTGGAGACCCCCGAGTCCATCCGTGACACCCACTGGGATGCCTAGACCTCCCCAAACCCTCTACTCCAGCCCCAGGGGAGCCCCCAGGACACCCCCAAATGCCCCTGAACTCCCAACCTCCCTCGCAACCCACCGGGACCCCCCTGAACTCCCTACTCCAGCCCCCAGGACACCCCCAAATCCCCCCTGTGACCCCCAACACCCACCAGGACCCCCAGACCCCCCCTGTACCCCCTACTCCAGCCACGGGGGAGCCCCCAGGACACCCCCAAATCCCCTCACAACCCCCAAGCCCCCAATTACACCCCCCAGACCCCCCTGAATCCCCTACTCCAACCCCAGGAGAGCCCCCAGGACACCCCCAAACCCCCCCAGGCCCCCATGAACCCCCCACCCCAGCCCCTGGGGAGCCCCAAGACATCCCCAAATCCCCCCACGACCCCCAAGCCCCCAGGACACCCCCAGACCCCCCTGAACCCCCCCACTCCGACCCCAGGGGAGCCCCCAGGACATCCTCAACTCCCCCCACGACCCTCAAGCCCCCCACGGGGACCCCTGAGCCCCCTATTCCGACCCCAGGGGAACCCCCAGAGCCCCCCCCAACCCCGAGATCCCCCCCACGGGGACCCCCCCTCGGCGGCTCCCCCCCCCACCGGGCCCGGATCGCCCCCCCGGCGGCGCCGCCGCCCCACAACCCCCTTCGCCCCAAGATGGCAGCCGGCCGCCGCGGCGTTTCCTGCCCGGGCGGCGGCGGCGCAGGCCCAGCCGGGCCCCGGGCCTCTTCCTCCCCCCCCCGCAAAAACCTTCCCGGTTCCCCCCCCCCCGTCCCGGTGCCCCCCCCGCGGCGAAGCAGACAGCGAGAGGCGGCTCCGGCGCGGGCTTTACTGGGGCCTCACTGGAATGTGGCGGGCGCGGGGCCGCCGCCGCCCCGGCGCCCCTCAGTCCGGGGGGGGGGGGGCCGGGGGGGTCCCGGCGCCCCTCAGTCCGTTGGTGGAGGGGGGTGTCCGGGGGGGTCCCGGCGCCCCTCAGTCCGGCGGGGGTCGCGCCCCGCTTGCTGCAGTCCGTGCCCGCGAAGGGCGGCGGGGAAGGGGGGGTGCTGTCCTGCTCCCCCCCCCCGAGCCCCGGTACCTCGAAGTCCATGGGGGTTTTCCGGCCCGGGAGCGCAGCCCCGACGGCGGGGGGGGCGCTAAGTCCGCGCCGGGCCGGGCAGGAGGAGGGCGGGGGCCGCCCTGGTGCGAGTGTCTCCTTTGGGGGGGGGGGGGGTGCCCCCTTTGGGCCCCCTGCGTCCGTCCGGGGGGGGTCGCCGAGCGCCCAGCTCCGAGTCCGCGGTGGAGGAAGGGGGCAGCGGCGTGGCCCCCCCCCCCCCCCGGCAGCCCCGTCGGGGCGGCCCCCTCAGTACGCGGGCACCTGGTGCTGGTGCTGCGGCAGGAGCTGGCAGCCGCTGTTGACGTGGCTGAGCACCTTCTGCTTGAGCTGGGCCACCTGCTCGCGCAGCAGGCTGGCGGTGGAGGCCAGCTCCGTGTTCTGGCTCTTGAGGCTCTTCACCTTCTCCTCCAGGCGCGAGATGCGCTCCAGCTTCCTCTTGCGGCACTTGGAGGCGGCGATGCGGTTCCGCAGCCGCTTCCGCTCCGCCTTGATGCGCTCCTGCGTGTCCATGTCGATGGGCGACAGCGGCGGGCTCTCGCCGAAGCTCGGCACCTCGGGCACGATCTGCGGCTCGTCCTTCAGCGGCGGCGGCGGCGGCGGGGGCAGCCGCGGCGGCGGCGCCGCGAAGGGGCCCGGCTCGGCCGCGTAGCTCACCGCCGGGTAGCTGCTGAGGTTGGCGTAGACCGGCGGCTCGGGCGGCGGCGCCAGCCCGGCGGCGGGCAGCTCAGCGCCGCCGCCGCCGCCCGCCGCCGCCGCGCCGCCGCCGCCGGTGCCCAGCTGGTTCTGCTTGTGCAAGTCCTCCAGCGCCTTGACGAAGCCCTCGGCGAACTCCTGCTCCTCGGAGGCGGCCGCCTTGGGGTAGAGGAACTGCCCGCTGGTCGGCGTGGTGGTCACCAGCCCGTTGGACTGGATGATGAGCCGCTCCAGCTCCGGCGACGCCAGCTTCAGCAGCCCCAGCTCGGCCGAGCCCAGCAGCCCCGCCGCCGCCGCCGCCTCGCCGCCCGCCGCCGGGCCCGCCGCCGCCGCCGCCGCCGCCGCGCCGGGCGCCTTCAGCGCCGCCGCCACCTGCTCCGGCAGCGCCAGCCCGAGCCCGTCTTTCTTCATCATGCTGCCGCCGGGGAAGGGCAGGAGGAGCCCGGTGCTACCGGAGGACGGGGCGAAGCCGCTGCCGAGGCCGCTCAACACATCATCATGGTAGAAGGGTGTTTCCATCCTCCTCCCCCGCCCGGCTGCGGGGGACGGGGCGGGGGGGGGAAAGAGGGAGGGCGGCCCGGGGCGAGCGCTGCGCGGGGGGAGGGGAGGGCGGGGGAGGCCCCGGTGGCACCGGCCGCGGCCCCGGTGCTGCGCGCGCGCACACACGCGTCTGCCGCCGCCGCGGCCCCCGCGCCGCCTTAAGTATCGCGGCGCCTCCGCGGTGACCTCACCGCGCCGCCGCCCCATTGGCTGCAGATGACGTCCTCGCCCGCCCACATTTGCATAGGGGCGGGGCCTCGCCCGCGGCGCCCCCCGCCGCCCCCCGCCCGCGCCCCGCCGTCCCGGGAGGGGGCGCCCCGCCCCCCGCTGGCTCCGCCGTCGCCGGGGCGACCGGCGGGTAAACGGCACAACAGCGCGAGGGCCCCTGGGCTGACGTCATGGCGGGGGAGGGGCGGTCACGTGGCCCCGCGCCGCGCGCCCGCCGCCGGTATTAATAGGCACAAAGCGGCGGGGGGGGGGGGGAAGCGCACCGGGGGGGGGCGCCGGGCAGCCGGTGCTCACCGGGATGGGGGCGGGGCACCGCGGGAGGTTTAACCGCGTTTCGCCCTTTCCGGCGCTGCCCGCGCCCGGGATGCGGCGCGACGGGGCGGCCGCGGCGGGGCCGCCGCTCCGCCGGCGGCGCCAGCCCGACCGGTTGGCCCCGCCGCGGCGCCGCCCTCCCCCCGGGGCGACGGGGCGGGCCGCGGCCATGGCGTGCGTGCCGCGCGGCCGCCGTCCGTCCCCGCCCCCCGCCCCCCGACGGGGCGCGGGCGCCCGCGGGACCCGCTCGCCGCGGGGGGAGGGGGGGAGCCCCGACGGGGCGGGCGGCGCGGAGCGGCCGGCGGCGAAGGAGTTAAAGCGGGGCCGCGGCGCGCGTCACGGCCGGGCCGCGCCGCGGGCGGCTGAGGGGGCGGACCGGCGTCAGCGGTGACGTCAGAGCGGGGCCGCGCGCGGCGCAGGGCGCGTGGGGCGGGGGGGGGGGTGGGGGGAGCGCGGGGAGCCCGTCGCACGGCCGGGAGCGCCCGCGGGGGGGGCCCGGAGCTGCCCGCGCCCCCCCGGTGCGACGCGAGGCGCGATGAGAAGCAGCTTTGTTTTGAGGTGCTTTAATCAGTTCCAGGGAGGGACGAACCGGGCCCCGCGGCGAGCGGCGCTGGCCGGCGGCCAGGGCGGGAGGGAGGGAGGCGGGCGAGCCCGGCCCGGCGCCGCCCCGACGGGGCGCCCGGGGCTCTTCCCCGCAGCACCCCCGAGGGGCGTCGGGCTGGGGCCGCGAGCCGGGGTCCTGCCGCCCCCCCGGGGTCCGGCCCCGGCCCCCCCCGCCGCCACCGAGGACCGGAAAGCACCTGCATC
Source organism: Dromaius novaehollandiae (assembly GCF_036370855.1). Classification (NCBI taxonomy): domain Eukaryota; kingdom Metazoa; phylum Chordata; class Aves; order Casuariiformes; family Dromaiidae; genus Dromaius; species Dromaius novaehollandiae. The sequence continues at coordinate 2,213,317 of NC_088122.1, read as the reverse complement.
CCGGCCCCCAAAAAGGGAACCGCGCCGGAGCCCCCGCTGCCCCGTGGGGCTGGCGAGCGGGGAGGATGGGGGCTGCCCCCGAGGAGGCCGCGACAGATCAGAAAAAAAAAAAAAAAAAAGAAAAATATTAAAAAGGAAAACGAGGAGGAGGCTTCGACGCGTATTTTTAGGCGCTTAGCGCAGCCCTGAAATATTTCGGCGGCCCCTCCCTCGGCGGCGCGGGCGGGCGGCCGGCGGGAGCTATTCCTGCGCTGCCTCCCCGGCGCGGGCACCCGAGCCCTGAGTCACGGCCTGGCCCCGCCGCATTGCACCGGGCGGCCCCCGGCGCCCGCAGCCCCCCAGGGCCGTCGCTTTGCCGTCGCGGCTCCCCGGGCCGGTGTCGGCCGCCGCTCGGGGCCCGGTGCCGTTTGGGGACAGGAAGGCCGTGGGGAGCGCGCAGGAAGGACCCAAGCCGCAGAGCGGCTCTGCGCCGACGGGGCCGGGTGCCACCGGCGCGAGGCGGCGTCGGCGATGCAGAACCTACCGCTGTGCCGGGGAAAACACGCCGAAAGAGGCGGAAAAAACCCAGGATGCAAAGAAGGGGGAGGCAGCAAGGACAGCGACGAAGAGCGGGGCTGTAACTAGACAAAAGCAGAACGTAAACGAGCTGAAACGCCCGAGCCCCGCGCAGAGGACGCTCCCCCAGGCCGAAGGGCCCCTCGTTGCACGAGCGCTGTCTGGGATGGAGCTTTGGTCCCGGCAGCAGCGCGGCTGTTCCCGTTTCCCGAGGGCGGCTGCAGCACATGGCGGCTGGAGGGAGGGAGGAGAGAGGGAGGGAGCCGCTTGGGAAGGAAAGTCTGACACAGGGCTCAGCCCGCGGTGTTCAACGCCACACGGGCGTCTGCGTTTCCAGGAGGGGGGACACGCGTGCCCCGCTCCCGCAGCCCCGAGCTCCCTCCTCGCTCCGGACAGGGCTCCCGCCGCTCCGGGGAACAGAGGCCGCGCTGCCGGAAGGCGGCCGCAGAGCCCGCGCGGCTGGTTTTAGGGACCAGCGTTTCAGCCGGTCTCCTTGGGCGTTTGTTGTTTACCCTGGGGAGGGGAGAAGGGCTTTACGAGGGCTTGGCGAGGCCCTGCTTCGGTGCGGACGCAGAGAGGAAGGCGTTTTCTACAGCTTGGCGATTTATTCCTTCTCACCGCTTAGCACAAGTTCTGTAATCATTAAAAAAAATAACTATATATAAAAGCGTGGACTTGTTTTCCTCTTCAAAACAGTGGTGATGGCAGAGGGGACTTCAACGGGGGAGTCGGTTGTAAGAAGACAACCGCCTCCCCCTGACCGCTCCGAACAAGCTGCTCGCAGCGTCTGCTTTTACCTTAAAATTAAACTCAGTCATTCAGGAAGTTGAGGCGAGATCTACGGCCTCGTTCCTCCCCCGTGGCCCTAGCGGGGTTTCGGTTCAGATCAGCCAGGATATTCTGCAGGTACGCTTCGCTCGGGGGACGCCGCGCCTTCGCCGTGGAAGACTTGAGGCAACCCGACCTCGAAAGTCACAGCAGCTCTCCCAACCTGCGCGAGGGGCACGTTCGCGCTCCGGTCTCGGGCCCCAGGGGAAAATATCTGGACCGTTAGTAGAAAATGAAGTGACAGGTAGTTACAGTGGAGTCAGCCTCTACATATCATGAGAAATAAGCTCGAAGAGAAATACCGTCTCGGCTCAGGAATCTGACTGCAAGACTTCGTGTCACGGGCACAAGGGGGGGAGTATTCAGAGTGTGTGGGGGGGAAATCAGCTCAACTTAACAGTTCCAACCGCTTTTCAGGAAAAAAAAAGAAAAAAAAAGCAGTGCAGAGTAAGGGGCACGCTAGCCTTCCACAATAAAACATAGAACCCCTTTCCTTCAAAGGAAACTTCTAATCTGAAGTCAAAGTAGAAACATCACTAATTGAGAAGCCCTTATTTACCACAAAGCTCTTCTGAAAACAGCCCTTACAGAGGCCAACGCAGCATTCATCCCGGGCTCTCCTCCTCGCCCGCGCTCTGGGGCGCAGGAGACACACAATCGACCAGCCAGGAAGGAGATAGCTTTAAAAGGTTTTTTTTAAAAAAACGAACGCTTAAGACTACTCATGTAAAGATACAATATTCTCGAGCTCAGTGTTTTTAAACCAAAATGTTTGCATCTGTTACAAATGCAACAGCTTTCCCAAGTTTCAAGTATAAAAACAAAACAAACAATCCTCAAAAAAGTGTTTGCCTCAGTTCTTAAAACACTATACAGGGTAATACTAAATTAAACCTGGTGACTCTGAAGAATTAAACAGCGCTTTCACTCTCCAGAGAAGACTGAGGTTAGGTCCTTTACCACAAGTGACTTTTTTTTTTTTTTTTTTTAAAGTATTTCCAATTACAGATTTTCTGACTAGAAGCAGCAAACTTCACTTTACCGATTAGACCGAGAGGGGCTTCCAAGTGACATGATTCAGGCATCGAATAGCTGACTAAAGACTAGAAATTTAACACTTTTGAACACGTGGCAATCCTGAGGTGACAAAACCAAGCAGCATCCCAGCACTGTCTCTGGCCAGGGCGCAGACCGCTGCTCACTGCTTCGCCGATTGTCTGCCTGGCTTTTTTTCCTGCTGGCCTCTTCCGCTGCCTGGTATTCCTCGGCCACGGCCACCAAACACGCCTATGGGGCAAAAAACAAAACAAAACAAGAAAAACAGGTGTAAGAACATTGGCATAAGCCAGCAACACGTTTCCCAGCCACTCAGAGCTTTAGTCATTTATGCTTTGCCCGAATGCAAGCCCATTTTCCAGTTTTTGCAGAAGGAGAGACAGGATTTTTAGACTTCTCCCTTGCCAGTTCCACACCCTGCAGTTTATTCACGAGGTGCATGAATGTGTCTCCCCACACCTGCCGGTTCAGTGATGTTTCTCTGCTACGTTAACCTGCACTCTACTAGCCAGCTGTGCTATCAAACTGAAACGTGCCGATATTGAGAAATGTAACCAGGAAAGAGATGCCGCGCTTAAAATCGAGCAGAAGCATCTGTCACCAGTGGGATTAGCAGATTGCACTATATCCCTTGAAAGCTGTAAAACCAAACCGAATGCAATGAAGAGGGTGACTCAGTCACTCAGCTACAAAACAGAAAATATATCCCGCTCTGTCACCGCCTCGCTTCTGGGCAGTGATCCGTCAATGCACGGAGAAGACACTGGATGCCACGATGACAGAAGACAGCAATAACCGAGCGCTGCGGTAAGACTCGGCAGACGTATGAGCAGCCTCACACCCGGGAGCCTCTTGATTTTTGCCTTGGGAGCTGCTAGTCTCCCCCTTTCCCCCCTCCCCCCGCTGAACAAATTCACTTAAAATGGACCGAATAAGATTCTGGGCTGTAACTGTGAGGTTTATTTTAGCGTGCCAGCGATAAAGGGACTGTGAAAGCACCCTTCCAGTGACCTTAGCGCAAAAGCCAGAACCCAAAGGACACCTGCTCTAGAGCCCTCTGCTCTGCTTGTTCAGCCCAGACCACAGGGCAGAGAGAGAGAAAGAAAGGAAGCAGCAGCAGCAGCTTCTAACCCTGCAGTCCTCGGGATGCTCAGAGAGCTCCAACTGCTCCCAGAGAAGTTGAGCAAGGACTACAGTACTTTTGCTTCTTGGCTCGCCAAGTTCAGAAGATGAAGGATTACCAGTGTCAGGAACAATAATCCTTTCAACTGTGTGCACAATTATAGCTTTACTTCTGCCTGCTGGCCTCTCAACAAAATTGTCCTGCCTTTTTTTCCCCCCCCCCTTCATGTCTCGGTAATGAGAGCCAAACCTTTTAACTAATTAGCAAATGCCGAAGCTTCCCTTTAAAATATTCCATCAGCTAATTTAAGTTGCACTTCAAAACAGCAGGGAACTCCACCTCAAACAGAACTCGGCCCTGCTCTCCGCAAGGTGGATATTTCCACAGCACAGGCAGCAGAGAAAACATTTCAGCTAAAGTGTTTGTCCAAACAACCATATCCAAAAAGCTGCTATGCCAAGTGCTTTGGACACTGAGAAGGGAAGGAGGAAAAATAAAGGCGCCTTCAGATTTGTAAAGGTCACTTTTGCATGCTTGGAGCTTTCAGGAGATAGCACGGGCAGCAGGAACTGCAGGGGCTTTTCCTCCAGAAGTCCCGGGGACTTGGCGACACGGCCCTTCACGTGCCCCGGCGCGATGGCCCCAGGTAGATCACAGCTGTCCTACCAGAATTCCTGGCATAGTCAAAACGCAGACAGCTTGTTAAGGGTGCTCTGCAGAGAGACTCTGCCCTTCAGTGTCTCAGTCCCCAGGGCTCCTTTTAAAACCCAGCTTTCCTAGGCCAAACCCTGGGGCTGGCAAAGGGGCCTAGGGAGGTGACCATAAAGCAAATCTCAAAGATGTGGCAGGAGATGTGAGCAAGAAAAAAAGAGAAATGCTTTTCAGGCTTCCTGGAGTATGGTTTTGGCAAAAAAGGACAAAAATATCCCCGAACCGAAGCACTCCAAGATAACTTAACTATTTTCAGCAGGAAAGAGGAAAGAAGGGTTGTTATTGCGACCTGTTTCTTCCCAAGTGGTAACCTCCCCTCATATCAGAAACATGAATTATTTGCGTAGAGCAGGCGGAACATAAATCCTCAGATGGGGGGGGGGGGGGGAGACAAGTCGGAAGATCAAAAGCACCACTCTGATGGAAGACAAGACGATGTTTTTCTACCACCCTGATGGTCAGAGCCCAGTGCATTTTCAAACAGAACAGCCATTTGTTTGCCTCCCAGACTTGCAGGTAGCAGACACCAGAAATTTTGTCGAGACGTACTTGAGCCCATGTTCTGTAACTAGCCAGAAGGGGTAGAAACAGTCAAGTTCAGAGACTCTGTTAAGCTCCTACCCAATCCCAGAAACTGGAAAGGCACACCCCTCGCTCGCCTCCTTTGTATTCTTTGGCCGAGACCTAAGCAAGGCAACGCACTCGCTCAGCGAGATCCCACACAGGAGCGACTCCAGCTCCTCACAAACAGCGCTGGGTTTCGAGTTGAAAAGCAACAACCGTTTCTTGCACAGGCGGTGAGCTTTAAAGAAAGTGACCCCCCATCACCCCACCTAAGAGCCAAACAGCAGACAGGATCGTTACCTCGTCCAGCACCTCCAACTCCACGGCCCTTCTGCTGTTTCTGCTGCTGCATCCCACCGCGACCTCTGCCCTTCGACACCACCTCTTCTTTCACCATGTCAATTATTTCATCGGGGATACGCAGGTATTTGATCGTGCTGCCACGAATGTAACACTCGGGCATTCTCCAGAACTTGTCACCATCCTGTTAGGGAGGCAAGGTGTTAGGCTAAGGACAGGAAGACATGCACTCATACTACTTCTTGGCATTTGAATATTTCTGTCACTTCTGGAGAGCGTGACAGTTATTCCAATCTCTTCTGAAAGCATTACCCATAAGCAGTCACAAAAATGGATTTTCTCCAAAATACGCAGCCCTATAACCTGGGGGGGGGGAGGCGTTCAGCCATGTGCCATTAAAGTTTCAGTTCGTTCCACAAATGCTTTTAACGCTAACAGAACATGAGGAAAGAAAAGGCTAAGGAAACAGAGCCTTCTCTTCACTTCTTGTATAAGAAGGGAATTGAAAGTGGCAAACATGATAAATCACACACAACTGCTGCGAACAACAAACTCAGACAACAAAACGCAGTCCCAGCAAAGGCGTATGCCCAGAAAGATTTCTTCTCCAGAAGTCTCGGCTGGGAGTCACCTAAATATTTCACTCCTCTGGGGTGTGGATTGAGCAGCGAGGCTGTATCCGGAGCCAGCTGCGTGCGGGGTGTGTGCCCACCAGATGCGTATTAACTGGAGCTGCGGAAAATAAAGAGCTCACAGATCCCATACAAAATAGCCGGTCTTCAGGTGCCAAGTTAGGAAGCAGCCAGCCGTCTCTCTCTCTCTCTCTCTCTCTATATATATATATATATATTTTTTTTCTCTGTTCATTAGTTGTTTAATTAAGTTTGGGACCTTCCTAGGACAGAGCCTCGGAGCAGTACCTCAGCTCCCGAGCAGCAAGCGTGGCGGTGGGAATAGGAATCAAGCGTCTGAGCTGAACAACAACTCAGCTGCCCATGATGTAACTGGGAGGAGGGAAGGAGACCCCGCCTCGCGGGGCGAGCTGCACGCCGCCACGGCAGCCTCGGCTCGCAGCGGCTCTGTGTCAGGACTTGGCTGCGTGCGGGATCGTTCGAGCCCAGCTATTCTTTCGAGCCCAGCTATTCTTGACTGACAGCACGGGACCAAGCTGGCTGCTCCGTAACACCCCAGAGGAGTGGGTTAAACAAGAACGCCTCGTTTCTCCTCTCTCAGGATAAAATGGTCCTCCTCTGGAGTTATTTGGGGCAACTCTGCGTGCACAAACAAGTCCTTCATGCACAAGACAGGACAGAGAGAAACAGTCTCCCTCGAAAAGACACCCAACAAACCCCACCCTGCCTTGGATCCTCCTAGCTGCTCTTTGGCTCTAGGTACAGGAAAGGATTCAGCCAGGCTCCCCGCTTCCTTGTTCCGGCCTCCCCGAAGTAAACAAGCTGCCTCCCAGGCTGCGGCTGCCCTCCAGCCACTGCTCCGTGCCATCTAGTGGCCGGTCCCCACCAGTGCCACCGCCGCAATCCCGGCAACCAGCTCGGGCCGATGAGCCTTCACCCGGGCGCAGGAGGCACCTGGGCATTTGAGAGGGGCAGGAACACACCCGGAAAGCCTAAGCGACGTGCTGATATAGCAGATATGGCCGTAGGTAACCCTGAGGACAGCAAGCGCGAGGTAGCGCTCCTCCCACGAGAGAGCATAAAGTAGTAGAAAGCTAATTCCCAAAGAGATACCGTTAAAGGACAATTTTACCCATGTTGCGAGCACCGACAAGGCTTTGCTGTCCGTTACCTCCTCAGTCAGTCCTGCTCCTTTATAATTTGGAAAAGGGCCTTTCCTATTTGTCCTGCCATGGGCCAAGATCTGCCTGCAAAGATCTGAGAGCAACTGCCTTGCCCAGCTACAGCAGGTCCTCCCCAAACCTCGCTTGTTTTATCTTTACGTGTCTCATTTATGTGCTGACGTGCCTCCACGCCCCAGCAACGCTGGTCAAAACTTTCCAGTTGCGGAGCCAACTGGTACTGAAGGTTTGCAGAGAGATTTTTTGAAGAATGTGGTCTCTTTTATCGGTCTCCCCTACAGGCCTCTGGTGTTCTGAGACGGGAAGAGCAGCAGCAGCTGACATCCCTCTGGCTGCAGTTCCCACAGCTGGCGCAGCTGCGCGTAGGATGTTTAGGGACAAGACCAGACACTTCTGACTGAGGTCAAAGCCCAAAATGCAGATCGCAATCTTCTGTAGCACCTCTGGCCAACGGCAAAAGTACCAGACAGCACAAAACCTCAGCGCAGGTAGACAACAGGCTCCTGTTATTTTTCATGTGGAGACTTAGAGGGCGAGAGTTAAGAAAATTATGAGGAGTCAGCCGAGCACCCGAAGGGTTGCAGCAGACTTGGCTTGGCAGAGCATACACAACTGCTGAAGCTCCTGTACATTGAAAATCCAACACAGCATCAAGGTACTGACTAACCACCGCCCCTCTTCAGCCACCCGTAGACCTGCACCTAAAACCCTCTTACCGAGTAAAGCCTCGGAAAGCCAGCACACTTCATAGCTGTTTTACTTGCACTCAGTTACTTTCTTTTCTTTGTTATGATATAAATAGCTGTAATAAATTCATATTTTAGGCAAAAGTCTCACTTCCACGGCAAGGATAACCTCTCCAAGCTATGGCAAAGCCCGGGGGGTCGTCTCTGGTGTACGGACGGGGATCAGGCGTCCCTGAGAGACGGATCCCAGAGAACCGGGAGAGGTGGGATGCGCCTGGGGGCACTGGCTGGCTCACAGAGCGAGGGCGAGTGGTGGCCAGGCCTGCAGCCCCGGGGAGGGGCTGCCGCCCGCCCACCCGCCTTACCCGGGACGTGCAGATGACCTCCCGCAGGTTGATGTTCATCCAGTTGTCGCAGCTCACCAGGTGCCCGTTGTAGGTCTCGCCGTTTTTCAGCTCCACCAGCTGGAAGAGACCGGAGTCACCGGGCAGCGGCCGGTAACGGCACTGCCCCGCTTCCCCCCCCCCCGCGCGGCACCCCCTGGGGCGGGCCCGACGGCGGGCGGCACCGCGGGGCCGGCGAGCGGGCGGGCCGGGGGCTGCAGCGGGCGGGGCGGCCCCCGGAGGCCCGCGACCTCCCGGTACTCACCATGGGGTGGTTCTGCGCCGTCTTCAGCAGCGACAGGGGCAGCTGCAAGGGGGAGAGAGCAGAGAGGCCTCAGGCACGGCCGGGGCACCGGGGAGACCCACCGCCCCCGGCCCTCCCCGGCCGCCGCTACTCACCATCGTGCCGGAGCCGCCGCCGCGCGCCGGGCCCCGCCGCTCAAACCGCCCCCGGCGCCGCGCGGGGCCAATCAGCGCGCCGCGCCGCGCCGGCGGAACCAATCAGCGCCCGGGACCCGGCCTCGGCCGTAAAGCGACGCAGCGGCGCCTCGTTCATTTCAGGCACGGGGGGAAGCCCTTCCGTTTTCACGACAGTGCTGCGAAACGAGCGGTGAGGCGAGGAAGCGGCGGTGGCAGTATCCAGTGCCCCGCGGCGCCGCTGTCCCGGCGTCCTCTGCGGCGGCGGGGGGGCTGCCCCCATCCCTCCCGGTACCGGCACCGTCCCGCCGGGAAGCGGAGCTGTCCCCGTATGTGCCCCCGTGGGAGGAAAGACCCACCCTCCCGCGTGACAGAAAAAATAAAAGGAGCTTTGCAGCACTTTAACCAACTTCTGCCGGTTGCCCATTTTTTATCGAGACAGGGCTTGTTCCCGGTACCGAGCCCACGGCAAAGGGGCGCTCGGGGGAGCGAGAAGAGGTTCCCCACCCCCGCGGGTCCCGGGCTCCCGCTGGTGTTTGCCGGGTTGAACCGCTTCCACGCACTGTCAGACCCGCCGCGGTACTCTTGACAGCCGGTTTTGCCGATAAAGCGGCCCGAGGCCCCGGAGCGGCCAGCAGCCACGCACCGGCCCCCGCCGCCGAGCGCCTTCCGCCGTGGCGGCGGAAGCGGGAGGGCGCGAGTCGCTCTGGGCGGCGGGGCGGAGCGCGCTCGGTGGCCGCGCGGGCCGCTCTGGGCGGCGGGGCGGAGCGCGCTCGGTGGCGGGGCGGGGCGCGGCGCTCAGTGCGGGGCGGCCGCGGGCAGGGTCGGAGCGCGACATGGAGAAGCCCCGGCGGGCGGTGGTGGTGACGGGTACGGGGGCGGCGGGCCGGGCGGGCGGGGGGGGAGCCGTCCGGGGGGGGCGGGGGGTAAGGGAAGGGAGCTGCCCTGAGGGGGCGGATGGGGGAACCTGTCCGGGGGGGGAGTGGGGGGGAGCTGCGCTGAGGGGGGGTAAATGGGGGGGGTCAAATGAGGGAGCTGCCCTGAGGGGGGTAAATGGGGGGGGGGTCAAATGAGGGAGCTGCCCTGAGGGGGGTAAACGAGGGGGTAGTTGGAGGGAGCTGTCCCGAGAGCGGGTAAATGGGAGGGGTAAATGAGGGAGCTGTGCTATGGGGCAGTAAATGGGGGGGGTAGTTGGAGAGAGCTGTTCTGGGGGGGGTAAATGAGAGGGATAAATGAGGGAACTGTCCTGTGGGGCAGCAGATGGGGGGGTAAATGAGGGAGCTGTCCGGGGGGGGTAAATGAGGGGGTAGTTGGAGGAAGCTGTCCTGAGAGGGGGTAAATGGGGGGGGGGGGGATAAATGAGGGAGCTGTCCGGGGGGGGTAAATGAGGGGGTAGTTGGAGGAAGCTGTTCTGAGAGGGGGTAAATGGGGGGGGGGATAAATGAGGGAGCTGTCCGGGGGGGGTAAATGAAGGGGGTAAATCAGGGAGCTGTCCTGGGGGGCAGTAAATGGGGGAGCAGTTGGAGGGAGCTGTGCTGGGGGGGGTATATGAAGGGGGTAAATGAGGGAGCTGTCCTGGGGGGGGGGGTAAATGAGGGAGCTGTGCTGGGGGGAGGTAAACGAGGGGTAGCTGAGAGGAGCTGCCCTGTGGGGGGGCAGATGTTGGGGGGAGCTGTGAGTGAGGGGGGCGTTTGGGGAGGGCTGCTGGGGGGCCGGGAGCTGCCCCTGGGGGTGCGTGCAGAGGGGTGGGCAGCAAGGAGCTGGGGGGGGTGACCAAGGAGGGGGTGGAGGGGGGACCTGTCCCATGTGTGGGGTGATAAGTGGGGTTGTGGGGATGGCGTGGGTGCCCCGGGGAGGCAGGACCGTGGGGTGGGGGCCAGCGCTGCCCGTGGTAGTTGGCGAGGGGCTTTGGGGCGGCTTTCCTATCGCTCGGCCGGGCCGGGGGCTTTTAGGTGCCCCCTCCCTCCGTCCCCAATCCTCCCCGAGGTCTCGCTTGCGGGGGAAGGAAGGGGACCGATTCTGCCAAGGAGCAGGAAAACGGGAGCGCAGAGGAGGATTTACTGGCCGACCGGCGCGTCCCGGGCCATTGAGGTGCCGAAGCCGAAACTGTTATCAAAATAACCTGCGCAGCGCAGCAGAAGTGCCGGGGGGAGGAAGAAGTGAGGGAATGAAAGGCCCTCGCGGAGCTTGTCAGCCGCTTTTCCCGAGGGTACAAAGGCCGGCCGGCTTGATTTGTGGGGAAGGCAGCTCTGTGACAAATGGGGAACTCGACCAAACTATTCAGCGCTGCCTGCGCAGCTGAAGTTGAGGCCGTTTGAATAGCGAGCGCGGGGGCAGGGGAAGTGGCGAGGGGTTCGTCGTCGTCGTCGATGCGCTGGAGTGATTTTAATTGGAGGCAAGTGTCTTTGCAGAGAACAGTTGCACGGAGCTAAGAAGCAGGTGGCAAATTCTGGCTTTTCCAAACTGGTCTCTATTGCTAAGTGGCTGCACTTAGCAGTGACTAAACAGAAAACTTGCGTCAGTAAATACTCTGCTTCTTGCAACACTTCTTCTCCCCTTTCTTTTTTTCTGGTTTCGTAGGAAGTCTGTTTCTGAAATTTAGTGGCTACCTTATCAGCTCTACCCATATTTACTATTTGCTAATCTGTCATAGATGTCACGCTAAATTCCTTTTTAAAATTGGCAGCGGTGTTGTGTTCCCTTTCAGTTATGAATATGTGCTCACTGAGGATAAGTATTATTTATGTGCAATTTCTTTTTTAGAACTGTTTAAGGAGATAATCCCATAAAGATCTCTGCAGCTGGTTTACTGCTAATGAGCCTCGGAGGGCCCTACTGTGGATGCAGAGCTCCTGGGCATGCTCGGTGGAGTTTGATGCTATCCAACAAAGTTGCTTATCTTCTCTAAAAGGCGTAACACAAGGGATCTATATAGAAGATGAGTCAGAGGAGCAATAGCCCGCTGTAGTATTTGTGCCAGGTCACATTTGGCTTCAGAATAGGAGGGTTACGTTACATGTTTGGGCACCTGCAGAATTTCAGCCTTCCGGTGCACTTCCTTTGTAGCTGAAATTGTTAAAAAGAGATACTCAGTTTGTTTTTGTTTTTATAAGACAATTATAATTTCTTTAGGAATGAGACATAGAGGGTTGTGGTTATTTGTTTCCAGAAAGTTGTTTAGCACACCACTGACTTGTGGATGCAGCTGCAAAGTCATTTGATCATTAGCCTTGTTAGTCTGTGCTGCAGTTGTAGATTATCTTACTTATATTGGCGGTTTGCCCATACAGAAAAAACATACCTACGTTTCAATCTTGTGGAAAACTTCAGAAGATTACTTTTGAGGAGATACTGGCATTGGTTAAATTGTGAGAGTTCCTTCGAAGTGGAGTTCCTGTTGAGCCCATGCTGTGCTAATTCTTTATGCGGCTATGTGCAATATAACCTCAGACTTAGCTTACTGTTGATAGCAAATAGAATGTTTCCATTAATGTGTCATAGAATATTTGTAGTCTCTCTCAAATCCTTTCACAAGTTAGACAAAATTTATGTCTTCTAATTGCATTGGGCTCATAGGGAAACTCTGACATTTTAAATTAAAGCATATTGACATCGCACCCAGATAAACTGCCTAACCTTTGTGTTCTTGCTCTGGAAAAGATGTTATGGATTACTAGTTAACTCTAAGTTATTCATTAAGAAATTTAGACATGGTGAGTATTTTCATAAGGCTGTCATACCTCTGCTGCTTAGTATAGATGAGTTGTCAGCAATGTTCTGTTTACTTCTCTTAAAGCATAACCAGTCCTAATAGAGATCTTGATGAAGATCTTCCCAGTAGAGAAGATATTCAAGATAGACTTGTCCATGCTTGTGGAAGCATCGGTTCTGGACTGTAGCAGTCAGGAATGGAAAATCCAATAATGATTGTTGTTCTTTGACATCGGTCAACTTACCTGTTAATAACAAGCTTTTCTAACCTGGTCAGGAGGGAAAAAATATGCTTCCCCAGTGTCTGATGAGAAAAAAGAGTTTCTGTTGAGGCAAGCTATTGTTTTCCTTCGCAATAAAAGGTATATGCTTCAATCATTTCTGTGGAGGTCTTTTATTTAGTACTTAGATGGAAAGTAAAGAATTGGGTATTATAAGAAGTGGCTTATCTTTTAGAATGTATAAAACAGGCAAGCGCAAACTACTTTGCAACTTACAGTCAAACCTATAAGAATGATTTTGTCACTGTGAATTTTTACTTCTGTTTCAGGGTTTGGTCCATTTGGAGAACATGCTGTTAATGCCAGTTGGATTGCAGTTCAGGTAACAAAACTTCATTTTTGGCAGGTTAAAACAGAGAGACGTGCTGATAATGTATCCTTACAGATTTTAGTTTGCAACTCTATTATAACTTGTCTTCCCAGTTTCTCACCTGAGACCAGCTCACTCCAGATATCTAGATGGAGAGATGGATAATGTTTATTCACTTCTTAGAAAACAATCCTTTAACTAGTAGAATTTAATGAGATTGAATTAATATAGCTAAGGCAAGTAAAGAATTCATAGGCTAACTCCCTAGATTTGAAAGGTGTCAAATGAGGAAGCGGGGGCTGGAACGCTCTGTGACTTAATATTCTTTAGAGACTCAAAAACAAATAAATCTTTATGATTTTTATGTTTTTCTCTCAACTCTAGCTTGAATCTGGGCAAGCTGGTTAACCTTTAAGCTGGACGTTGGTAATGAGACTTATACGTGACAGTCTTGTGGAGTCGAGTACACTGCAGAGTAGTCCGATTTGGGTCTGAATTTCGGGACCCTGACTCCAAAGCAAGTAGCTACCACTGCCTCCTTTCCCTTCTCTTCCCTTCGTGGCGATCCGCTGTCAGCGGTGGGCTGCAGCAGGTGAAGCAGGAGGCGTGGGGGTGATCGAGCACTATCTGTTGCTCCAGAGCCAGCTTCGTCTCTCGTTCGAGAAGGCAGCAGGTGAATGTTGCTTGACTGACTTTAGCTCACGGAGTCGGACCTTGCTTGAGAAGCAGCGTTGCTTGAGCAGATCATGCGCACTTGAATTAATCAAGTTTATGCCACTTGTAGCTGTGTATCTGCATGACCACATTCATCTGTATGATATACCTCATTGGGATATATTCACAAATGAGACAAGAAGAAGAAATCCAACTCTAGCTAGATGCCCTGCTAGACTAAGGAATTAAGGATGCTTTGTAGGATGCGCTAAAAACATTGGCTTGGGACAGTGCTGCCACATTATCCCACTTCTTCCTTATTTGTCACTTCTGGATGTGTTTTATGACAAAACTCCTGGGAATTCAAGGGTACCTTTTAGTACAGTTACCCAGGGAAGTAAATCTATTTTTCTCCCCAACACATCTCTCTTCCCTTCAGACCTCCGAGATTAATATCTTCTTCAGAATGCTTTTAAATTAAATCACAACTATAATCAATTACAGTCAACTAATGTCCAGATGTCTAATGCACTGGCTGGTACAAAAAGACTAAACCTTTGGCTCCATGAGCCTTTTGGAGCTGAATATATCCGAGTTAGGATTTGCTTAGCCTAAGTTTGGGGGAAAATGTAAGCTGCACATATGGAAAAAAATCTGCCTATGCTATTAAAATTTAGTAGTGAGGCTGTTTGGTTTGGTTTGTTCTTACTCATGTCAGGTCAGTTACTGTAAACAAGCTACTTTTGTTCTAGAGAAGATACAAAAAAGCGTGTTGTGCTTCTGGGAAAGAAAGAGTAGTGGGTGTCCTGATGCGGTTTACAAGAACAAACCTAATATATAATTTGTAATAAGAGAAATTGCATATCATTCCTTCAGCCCAGCAGCTCGAGGCGCTGATGACTGCTCAGCTGTGTTGCTGATAGATGAAGCAATCATGTGAATTTTTAATTCATCTTATGGGCTTGGGGGTGTTTTGAAAATATAAAACTACAATTGGTGTTGTGTGCCTTGCTGTGTTAGATCTGGTCTTCCTCTGAGTCCTATTTCACAGCTTATGTTAGAATCTGACTAAAAACATAAACTTTCAGGCAGTGTAGAGGATTTGCCTTTCCTTACTCTGTCTCAGCCTGGAGAGGCCCAAACAAAAAGGAACAGCATGTCTTTGAGCACATGCGAGTTGGGCATTGTGCAAGTTTCAGACAGGGGACTTCATGGAGCTGAGTGGACACAAAGGCGTGTCTGAGTTTCTGAATCCCAGACAGTGTGATCTGCATTTTAATAGAAGAAAAATCAATTAAACAATCTTTGTAAATCCTTCCTAGCTTTAGGGCTAAGCTAGTTCTGGTTTATTACATCTTTGCATTTATTATCCTGCATCTTGAGCAAAAAATTCTCTGCTTCTCTTTCTAGTCCTTTTTCTGGTATTCCTAAATCAAACACAAATATGGTGTGTCTTTTTCCTCTGACTGCACTGCAGTGAATTTCTAGTACAGTTTTTTGAAAAGTAAGTGATTTTTTTACATGTAGGCAACATGTAGAGTATCTTAAATGGTTGCTGTAACATTCTAATAATGCGAAGATTAAATGTTTGGAGATTTTTATGCATGGGACAGATACAGCCTGTAAATTCAGAGGGAAGAAAAACGTACTTCCATTTTCTTTCCTTTTCTTTTTTGAGGCCTACAATGAAAATATTCTGTGTATTATAAAATGAGGGGTTTCTGTCCCATGTTTTAGATTTCGTAATATGTCACTCGAGGATGTTTTTCAGTTGCAATTTTTGCTTGGGAGAGACCTTTCTCTGAAGAAGCTATCGGAGCTGGCTTTGTGCTCCGTGCGCGTCCGGCCTCGCTGGCGTGTCGGAGGCAGCGCTCGGCGCTGAGCCGCGCGGGTCGGGGCAGACACAGGTGTGCCCTGCCGAGTGTGAAGCTAATTGGCTCCTGCCTTCATCCCGCTGAAGTGTTTCTGGCTGAGCTGGAGGACGAGGAGAGAGGTCAGAGTGCGTTTTGACATTACTAAGGACAATTGCTGTCAGGGTGTCTAGACAGACCTGATAAGGATATTAAAGGCTCACAAAGAAGTCCATTGTTGAGGGGTCAGGGAATCGGTCAAACATGTTCGTTTTTCTATATTTGTCAGGTATACAAGGCTGCAGATAATAAGTTGTCTGGGGGCCAGAGTACATCTTTACTATTGAATGGAAGCGCATGTTCACTGTTTGGTTAAAAGAAAGCTGTGAATTTGTAAAACTACGTTTAGTGTGTCTGCATTTGGAGAACACAGATGCCGTCGGAATGGTCTGGCCCGGAGTTAAGGCCTGAGGTTTCTGGCTTACTGCGGCGAGTGCGCGGTTGGTAAAACTTCTAACTATCCAATTCCTCTTTAGCAGCTGTTTCACGCTCTTTAGAGAAGCGATGATGAATTCCTACCCATTAACATTCTGGAGTTTTTCTAAGGAGACTAACTAGTATTTAAATACTCTAATTTGTAAACTGCTTATTTTATTAATGCAGCACATAAACTAGCTAGCGTTTTGGAGGCAGGTTTGTGTAAAGAAGATGTGATGAAACATCACTTAGCATCCATCTCTAGTAATGAATGTCTGTGTGTGCCAGACACTAATCAATACAGCGAGCCTTTAATATCAGGCTTGCCCTCAGAGCCAGAGCAAGTGATTTATCATTGTTGTTGCTCATATCTGCTGGTCCGTGAAAGTCTTTCTCTTGTCTTTTCTGCATGTTTTAGTTATCTGAAATCTTGTTACAGATTACATAGACCTGCCTATGTGTGTCCATACAAGTTTGAAGGGTTTTCTTCCCTCAGAACTCTAGTAAAGAAACGAGTCATGCTGATAACTGCAAAAAAAAAAACCCAGTGCTAAAATAATGCCCACGGTTAGATTAGAAAATAGAGGAAGTGTGATTGTAGTGGAAGAGTCCAGAAAACTTGAATCCTCTCTTCTCCTCTCCTCTCCTGAACTTTACACTGTCTTTAGTTTAAAAGAATTTTAAACCTGGTTAAAAATAAGATTTGAAACAGAGTAAGGTTCATTGGAAATAAATAATCTGCACTTCTTAACCTGAAGTTGCAAGTATAATCTCTGTTCACAGGAAAATAAAGCCTAAGAGTTGCGTAAAAGTGGAGCAGAACCTGGAATGGAGCTCATTTAATAATTCAAGACTATTTTAAAATGTCCTTTGATAGTTTGATGGCTTTTAACATTGCTGGTTTTACTTCAGACCCAGGAAAACAATTGTAGTGGTTTCTGGACGTGGGAGTTTCAGGTTATTTTCTTGCTGTGCGCGCAGCTCCTTTGCTGTTAATACAAGTGATCATTTTGAGCTTCTGGCACGAGTGGAATTGCATTTTTCAACTGACATGTATCTCAGGGGAGAAAAGCGCAGGAAGAGAAGCTTCTAACTAAAATACAGCTGAAATCACTCACGCCACTTGAAAAGTGCCTCCCGGCGTAGACTTGCACAAGGCTCCCAAACAAACAGCACAGGTTTGGAGCTCAGCTGATGATTTAGTTTAAGAGTTTTTTTCAGAGGCTTCAGACCGTGTGAGTATATCCTTTCCTACAGTTTTTGAAAGTTTGGGTTTGATAGGTCTGGAAAGTTTCCCTTCTGATGAAGTCCTATTCTGGGCTAGACTGTTAAAGTCTGAAGTACCAAATGAGCAAGCATCTAACTGAAACTTTGCTGGTGAGACTGGAGTATATCAAAATGAGGACCAAAGAAGAGCAAAGGAGAAAAGAAAAATGGTCAAATAAGTCTGTTTGGCATTGCACTCTAAGGCAGATTCACCACTAGTATTGCATTCTGTAACTAAGCAGTGAGCAATCTACAGTTTTACCCTTTCCTATAAAATATAATTATGCCACTGTTCAAGCTGGAAAATGTTCAAGACCATATGCTGTATTTAGAGAGAACTTTCAGTGCATGTTGGAATGAAACAATATTCTTTCCTGTCAGGTATTTTGGAAAAAAAGATGATCTTTCTGTTTCCCTCCCTCTTTCCTTGTTCTAAGGAAGTCTTTCCAAGGTATTTAACTGACACTTTATGTTTCACCGGGTTTAAAGGAAATCGGCTAAGTTTGTTACCGAGATAGGTGGGGTAGTTTTAGGGCATAACTTTAGTCAACATCACAGAAGAAGAAATAGTTCACTGCATTAGCTGAATCACTCAAATGGTAAAAGTTAATGTTGCAAAGTGAAGTACAATATGTTAGATAGTATAGGTGAAGCTAGCAAAGGAAGCCCATTTTCTATTTTGGAAATAGGCTGTTTTGTATCTCTGATTCTGCCAAAATAAAAGTAAAAACAAATATGTTGCAGAGGGTGTGCCAATGTTGCTTCTGTTTTTCGTATGAGGAATGTTTGTTAATATTTGTAGAGAAGCGCAGTCTGCCTTGCAGTGCTGTTAACTAGAGGTGAGAGCTGTTATTTGTTTATGTGGAAACAAACATGAAAACAGCAATCCTGAGAGATAACAAATTAGACTATGAATGTAATTCTCCAATTCCGCTTTCTCTATATATCATTCAGTTCTTTCAAAAAGTTAGTATTTCTAAGAATATTATAGACAGCCCTTTCTTTTGGCGTGGGCGTTGCTGGCGACTGTTGTCAGTTAAATGTTGAGTTCTTTGTTGCACACACATCAGAACAAAACAAAAGGTCCCGTCAATGGGGGCTGTTAACGCAGGTGCAAGGAGATGCCTTTGTTGTTCCCGATTATGTTTTCTTTCTCTCTTTTTGCTGCTCCTTCTGTCTTACCTCTAAAGAGACTCTCTTTGAGGCAGGGTACGGTATGATATAGAAAACTGCTTTGATTCTGTATTAAGCAACTGAACTAGAATAGTAGCATTGCTTCTCCCCCCCCTCCCTGTAACTTGGGGAAGGTATTAGTCCAATGGCTCCCACTTTCTGGCTACTCAGGGAGTAGGAAGGCAGTGTGAGGGCTGTTTATAGGGTTATTTAACCTGTAATGTAAGCTTCTACTAGTCCATTACAGCAGACTCACTCTGCGCTTAAACCTTCCCGAAGTATATCCTCTGCTGAGTTTGTGTCTGATCTTCTTGGGTTTTCTTTCCTTATGTCCTTAGGAACTGGAGAAGCTAGGACTGCGAGAGGATGTGGATCTGCATGTGTATGAAATCCCAGTCGAATATCAGACCGTGCAAAGACTAATTCCTGCGTTATGGAAAAAGCACAGTCCACAAGTGAGTGAGTAGAGCGAGGAGGAGAAAAGACAGAACAAATGATTGAAATCTGGCATTCTTTCAGTAATGAGCATAATGCGAAGTCACATTTTTTAATGTATGTTT
The DNA here is from genome assembly GCF_036370855.1 of Dromaius novaehollandiae. Taxonomy (NCBI): domain Eukaryota; kingdom Metazoa; phylum Chordata; class Aves; order Casuariiformes; family Dromaiidae; genus Dromaius; species Dromaius novaehollandiae. The sequence continues at coordinate 2,194,599 of NC_088122.1, read as the reverse complement.
AGAACTGTAGTCCCTCACTAGATGTTTTCTTCTTTTGTGGGCTTTGTTGCGATTGTGCCAACATTCATCTTGCCATGAGTGAATTAAAACTTAGCCTGGGGAGGGAGTGAAGTCAGCAGAATTGTTCTGTACTGGACCCACGAGTTCACTGATAAAATGACTTGTTACTGTGGTATTCATGTAAGAATTCATGCAACAACTGCATCAGTATTTTACTGGAAATAGTGGGCTGTTGATTCTCCACCATTTTTATTTTGGTTGATCTAACTTGTTTCTTTTCTCTTGTAGCTGGTGGTTCATGTAGGTGTTTCGGGTATGGCTACAACTGTAACTCTGGAGAAGTGTGGCCATAACGTAGGTTATAAAGGCTTAGACAACTGCCGCTTCTGCCCAGGCTCTCAGTGTTGCATAGAAGGTGGCCCAGAATGCATCGATTCCATTATTGACATGGACACAGTTTGCAAGAGAGTCTCAGCACTGGAGCTGGATGTCACTGTCACTATATCTAAGGACGCGGGCAGGTATGGGATGCTAGTGATCGATGGGGGAAACAGGCTCACGCTGCAGAGCATGTTCTTCTCGTGCTCAGCTCACTGAGGCCCGTGCCTTTCGTACGCTTTTCACTTCCAGTGGGGCCAGCAAATCCACCCGTTCTTCTGCGGTCATGCGGTCGTAAGGGAAAGGAGAGATTCTTGTGTTTCATAGTCCTAGATTAGATTAAAGCAGTTTCACAAACACGCAATACCTGGCTTGTATTCCACATTTTATTGCAGGATGTTGATGCAATGCTGAATGCTAAGAACACAGTTCACGCTGTCAGGCAGTTTGCACACTGTATTTGTCACTTGTTGCTAAATAAGGTTTATTTTTATATTTCAGATACCTTTGTGACTTCACTTACTATACTTCCTTGTACCAGAGCCGTGGGAGGTCCGCTTTCGTTCATGTGCCTCCGCTGGGAAAACCGTATACTGCAGAACAGCTGGGTCGGGCACTACAGGCTATAATAGAAGAAATGCTTGATGTTTTGGAGCACTCTGAAGAAAAAATCAATTGTCAGCATGAACACTGAAACTGGGCAGAAGCTATCTTAGTATTGCACTTCCAAAATTTTCCCGGCTACGGAAGTACTGGGGAAGACAGTCTGTCTGAAACGTACAGAACAAGAATTGGAGACTTCAAAAATGAAAATTCCACTTCTAGAAACTGACATTTTTTGTCAAATATGTGCATTTCAGCCTAGGCAACAAAGGATTCAAAAGTCTCTTCTTTTAAACACCTGCAACTACTCATTTCTGAAGTGACTGAAGTATGTGCGCTGTGCTTTATCCAGAGCTTATCTGTCAGTCAAGTGACAGCTACTGACCAGTCTAATACAGCACAGATGGAAAGTTTCTCATCAGGACTTGGCATTCAGGTGCGGGGAATTGATAAAACCATCTTCTAATGACTAATTCTTAAGCCGAAAGGTTTGCTTTCATTTTGTTTTGATTTTCCACTCTGGCCCAAATTATAGGTCATGATGTAAAAGTTTAACTGAAAATAGTTGGAGTGGTGTGGGATTATCCGTTGTAAAACAGTACTTGTTAGAGACGAGGAGTCTTCTAAATTGTTTTGCTAAAATCAGAAAATATTTTAGGCACCGATTTCTCACATACCCCCAATCTCCAAATATTAGTAGGGCTTTCTGTAACGTACTGGTTAACCGGTAGCTGCAAATGGGAGGGACGTGTTTTGGGTTCCTTTTGTTGTGAAGCAGGAGATAGCTTTTTGTACACAGTATGAACCTAACTTGCGCCAAATACTTCCAAATGTCTTTTTTATTATGCTCTTGATGCCACCTTCCTCACTCAAATCAACATATACCTCCTGTACAAAACACATTGTTTCGTATGTGTATAAAGCAAATTATTAGCGGTTAAATAGCTTTGTTAAAGGCCACTTTCTCTGCAGGAGATCTTTATCCTAGACTCATGGTGCTAGCTGTTATTTTTAAGGTGAAGGTTGAGTAATTTATAACTTCCTTCGTTATAAATTCTCATTCTCGTTAGAGGTTAGATGAAGAGTAATGTTTAACTTGAATTCTAAGTTGCCACCTTGATTTATTTTAGGCATAAATATGCTAACATGTGGACTCAAAGATATTCTGCCAATTCAAATACTCTAAAATCTTAAACCTATTCCCACTGTCTGTAAACCAGAGACAGTTTTTGGAAAACTAGGAGTTTTGCCTAGAATGAGCAGTCCAGGTGGTTTATTAGTGCCCCCCCTCCCAATGGGAGGGTGTGAAGCGCTGCTTCTTGTGTGGACTTTCCAAGTAATTCATTTGGGAAAACGTATATACAGGTTCTGAGCAGGACTTTAAGAGTTATTTACGCTAGGAGTATCGTTTGCTTCCAAATTACAAGACTCCAGTGAAAGAAAGAGGATGCCGTAGTGGGAACAGAAATAAAATTGGTAATTGAAGACCAGGATGTCTCATTAAGGAGTCACTTAAATGAGAAGGTCTGTGCTTTGATTCTAATACTTTTACAAATATATATATATATATGTATAGAAACCCAACATTTTGAAACTTCTTAGGATATCATTATTTTAATTTTTCTAATTATGGATGATTCTGCTACAGTATCTCTCAGTGAGAGCTGCTATTAACTTGCTGTTTTCCAGTAGAAGTTTAGTGAAGAAGAAAATACCACTTCTCCTTGTAACTCTGGAGAGAGGATGCAGACTTCTGCAGTTGTAATAACTTCGCTAAGGGAAACTGTGTATGAAGATGTTGGGATATACTTCTGGCTTACCAAGCAAAATACTACTGTACTTTCTATCAAAAGAATTTGCCTTCAAAGCAAATATTCTCTTTTGCATTCAAATACAAAGTAGCACTTGTCAGATTGTCAGCAGGCAGGCAGACTTTCTGATTAGTAATTTATTATATTTAATGTTTTGTTTAAATATTGGTGATTTGACATATTTTTGCAAATAGTTAAGGTACTTATCTTCTTGTAGGTTTATTCCTTTATCTGGTAAGAAGTTTTTATCACCAGTGTATCTTAGCTGCTAAACTTTTAAAAAAGAAATAATTCATGTGTTCTGCTGAGTTCAGCAATCGATTTAAGTAATTTTCAGTAACGCTATTTAATGCACATTTAATATTTCTAGCGGTGAGTAAAACGGGAGTGGAAGATCAGCAGTTTAGTGAGGCGAGGAAGCGACCGTGGCTTGAGGCGCTGTGAGGATGGCCGTACGGAGGGCCGGCTGGCCTAGCAGAGCAAAGCCCACGGACGCTGCGCTCAGAAGGCCGCCGGCAAGGTTCAGCCTCGCGGCTTGACCGTTTGGGTCACCTGCAGAAGCCGCGCTGCCCTGCTGGGGCAGAGGCCTTCTGCTGCGTGCTCCCTGGCTGCTGGTCCTCGCCCCGTCGAGGAGAGAGGTTGGGGCAGATCACGGCTCGGCCTTGTGCTCTGTTACTGATAAACGTCCCTAGCTCCGAATGAGATGCGCTGTATTTATCAGTGTTTATCCGTGGAATGTTTTATGCTTCCTTTGAGCGTAAGCGGTCAGCCTGGGGCATCGCCGCTGGCGTGGATGCTGCACCGGCCTCGGTGGGATTCACTTGGGGCGCTGAGGAGTTATACGGGGTGTGCGCGAGGAAGAAAATCGCCAGATTCGTCAGCAGGGAAGGTAGAAGGTGGAAACTGCATGGGGAGAACCGCTTCCCAAATTAGTTTATTCAGCCTGTGGAATTTTTCCTGCTCAGCACCTAGAGCTGTTCTTCCTAGAAGTGTATCTTTGGTCCTCTCTGCCACTCAAAGGGAAAATCTGAATTGATTTCAGTGACTTCTGTTTGTCTCAGAACTGCAATAGCTGACTTTCTACACGTCAGTGTTAAAATTCTCATTCTCATAAATATTTTGCTTTGAGCGTCATTTTAAACCGTGCATTTCCTCATAATCTGTTTTTGTGACGCCTCCATGTGATCAGTTTGTTAAACAACATTATTTATTTTATAATCTTTTTGTTCTCGAGAATTAGTCATCAGAGTTTGTATTTGTAAAGGGTGTCTTGGTGGTAGAGAGATTTTGTATAGTGAAACTTTTTAAAATGGCATTAAGCTAATTTTATTTAATCTCAACCTAAATTAAATACTTTTGTTTTTTAAAAGTTTTTTTTGTTAAATTCATTAATTCATAATGTCTTTCCTATAGCTGCATATTTTCTTTGGAAATATGACATAAAAATGATGCAGAGCTTCAAAGAGGTGATGTTTTGTGTAATGCTTGCTCTCCGCTTTCTCTTCCAGATCATCAATAAATAGAATTTGCTAATTTGCACTGACTGGGAGACCTGTTGCCAACTACAGAAATTTTTGTGCTAGTGAGTAAGCGTAGGAAGTTCAGGTTTAGTGTTCCTTGCTGTGCCTGCAATTTAGAAAATGCAAACACTGATAACGGTTTAGAAACATGTGACTGCAAACTGGGGTCTGATAATACCCTTCGCTGAGAAATGGGTGTGAGAGTATTTTGTGTGGAAGGGAGAATTAGGGAGGTTCCCCTGTTTTGGGTCTGATGTCATTTTATGTACTTGCCAACAGCTTGGGGTAGGGATTGGCTAAAGAGTGGGTGAAGTTTGTTGATGATGATTTAATTGTTTTGGTTATTAAATGCTGCGGAGGATTTTGAGGAACTCCAGATACTCATAAACTCCTTCATAAACTGGTGACTGTGATGTCAGGAGATACTTCCTTTGGGTTAAGACACCGTAATCTACTTTATGAGACACAGCAAAAAGAAAAAATCCTGTGAGCTTGAAAGCTGCTTTACCTTAAGACTAGTGGGGCTATGACGGACCGTTGCGCAGAAGCTATCTGCTTTTTGACAGTTTTGGAAAGGATGTCAGGATCTGTAAGATCATGTGGAACAGTTCGTGCTTATTTGGAGTATTTCCCAATCTGATTGCTTCCTCTTGAGCAAGGTGGTGGTGGGAGAGGGTGGAAAGGTCATGAAGATGGTTAGAGGTATTGAGTGGGGTTGTGACATGAGACTGCAGCCAAGAACTGTTTAGCTTAAAGGGTTTTCGGGGAGGAAACTGACTGAGGATGTTCAAAAGTTCAGGACTTGAGAAGTGACCAGTCGTTCTGCTTTCACCCCGATGAGGAGGGAAGTTCAGAGGCGAGGTATCTGGAGAAAATGTGAAAGAGTCGCTGCTTCCCGCGTCTCAGCTGTGGGATCCGCGGGTGACTCCTTGCAGAAATGGGGAAGGCGTTTGTCCGCGTGCAGCGTCACCCTTTAAAGCACTGCGGGTTGTCCCTGTTCTGCTGCAGCATTGGGTAGTGCTGCTGCCCGCAGCAGAGCTGACTTGCTGAGCCAGGGCTCCCATCTAATGTCACCTTATCTTTATCTCCTTAGGGTTTGTACTGCAAGTACTGTGTAAGTCAGGTAGGAAACTGCGCTATTTGTATTTACTTATGTACACCGTCTCACTTAGATGTAGCATTCGAACTTCAGCGTGTCTCTCTTATTGTTCTGCCAGTTGTGCAGGCAATATTTAACCTTTTAGTGCCTCAGTCAGCTGGCAAAAGGTGTTATTCCAGGCTGCTGTCGCTGAGTGGCATGCCTGGAATAAGCACCCACGAGCTTCCAGGCCTGCAGACTTGCAAATGGACAGCACAGACTCCCAGTGTTGTTGTATTTGTTAATGAAAGGTTTTTAAAAACTTACAGTCTACCTAAGTTTCTTCTAATACTTGAATAATCTTCATTCAATTGAGTGTGTAATTCACTGACCTTGCATGCAGGCTTTCTTAGGAAATGTATAAAGGAATTGCAGTAGGAAGAGCTTCCTAAAACCAAAAATGGGATAATTATGTAAATGAGTTGAATTGGTAATTCCCAGCTAACACAAGAGCTAGCACTAGGCTAAATCAGCTGTTATGATTTGACCATGTTATATCATGGTTTAAGTAGTTGTGACTTGTGCATCTTTTTAACTTATAGTGTGTTTCTAACTCTCTAACCATGCAATTTGTGCTCAGACACTAAGCTACTTCAAGAGGGAGTGGTAGTGTTTGAAAACTGACTGGAAACCAATGTTTAGTCGTAGAAAGTACAGTTGTGTATTTTTTTAATTATGATTTTCAGAATTCATCCTGCAGTGCAGATATTAAAATTGTTAGCAATTGATTTGTATGCTTGGAACAAACTTTCACAGAGTTACTTCACTCCTCTTGTCTCCTTTACTTACTTTAATATGCCATCCAATAATGTTTTAATGAAATTTCAGAGCTGCAAAGACTTGTTTTCAAACTTAATTTGTTGGCATGGATAAAATATCACTAGCTGATATCATAAGTACACATCTCAACTGATGCAGATGGTTTTGTTATTTTTGCACCAGAAACCCTAATGTTTTGCAGTATAAAATGCACTTTTTCTTAAAAACTTGTATTCATGTCTGATTAGTGTCTTATGTGACTAAAGTGACAGTTTTGCCAAACCTGCAAAGTAGAAACAAAGCTGAGAATATTGTTAATTCTTCACCTTATTAACTGAAAGCTGAGATCTGCTTCTGCTCAGTCTGTTTTAAGACAAAATAGAGAACAAAATGCCTCCCAATAAATAGGAATTAGATATAGGAAATGAGACTACACACTGCCCTTAAATAAGTCTGTGCTACTTAAGTACACGGTCAGGTTTTATATTGCACCAGCTTCTTGAATTGCAAATGTTTACTTTGATTGAACAGGGAGTGCCTTGTCCTGCGCTGGGCTCGCTTTGGGAAGCAGAGTGGCGGTGATGGGGACAGATGAGCCATTCGCACCTGAGGTGGGTGGAAAGACTGGGCTTTTATCACTGGGAGAAACTGCTGAACTCCCTCAGTGTCCCCTTTATCCAAGTGTGCTCTTTAGAAACTGCACTGAATTGCGTTCTTGAGGTTTTCTGAAACACATTCAGACCCGACAAAGGAAAAGCGGAATATTTGCTACTTACTTGTCATTGTCGGTTCGATGGGCCACTTTCTTTATAGTTATTCTGTCGTTCTTTAAGGTTTTGTGTTTTGTTCGGACTTGGTCATGCATGTTATCGCCCAGCATTTTGGGTCCTCCTTTTGTTAACTGTGGTGAAATAAAGAGTTGTCTGTTTGGGTATCTCAGGTGTTGCCAATCTCGTGCTTATCAGGACTCCTGGAGCTACAATTATGAATCTGTTGGGGCTTCTGTTTTCCTCAGTGTGTTCTTGCAGTGCCTTGTAAAACCAAACAATCTCGTGTGTCACGAAAGGGCTGTGTAATAAAGAACCGTTAACATACTTTCAGCTTGCTATTGCTAGACTGGACTTTGTAACTGAAAATTTAAACTGATATTTCAAAGTAAATAAAGAGTTGAACTCTCACTCGTGGTGTTCTTTGACAGTCTTCTGAAGGACTCGCTTTTCAAGATGCCCTTTATAGGGTTGTGTTTTTCTAACTCTGGGTTTTTAAATTACATATCAACAATCATAGACGGAATAGATAACAATATATTTGTCCTGTTCTTATACCAGCCCCTAAATACCTCCTGCTGTTGGAGACAAGGTCCTGGGCTACATGGACCTCCTGTCTGATCCAGCGTGGCCCTTTCTGAAGGGGAACAGATGCTATCTAGGCTCAGGTCTGTTAGACGTCAGCTGCATATCTTGAACCTTCATGTCACTTATTCAGAAGAGCATTTGGAAGATTTGTCTTGCCATCTATTAGGCGTTTGTTTGCAGGGGTGTCTTGTCTGCTGCTCCGTTGTGCTGTGTGTCCGAGCTACCACTGGAAAGGTGACCTCAAGATGCACGGAAAGCATGTGACGGATGAAGCCCAAACACACAGCGTTAGACCCAAATATCACTTGTGCAATAGCTGTATCTCTTCAGACTTACTGGTATTAAAATACAGAGGCCTAGTGTGTGTGTCCTTTCCCTGATCTGGTGATGATTCCTAAAGGCGTGCCGCAGCACTGGGTTCCTGAGGGGCCGGTAATCCTGGAGGCTTTGGTGAGCACAAGCTGCTTAGCGGTTTTGCTTTACAAGTTGGAGACTTACCCGTTTCACTCTGAGCTGGATAATTCCAGCAGGTAGTGGTGAAAAGATCTAATTAATAAACCTACTTACACAGTTCTCACACCAAAGATGTCCGTTCTACTCAGACTTTTTTTATTACCGTTATTCACTTGGCAAAGACTTCATAGAAGCTCTCCCTGGCTCTTGGAGCTGCTGTCCTCCAGAGCCGGGAATTGCCTCTGTGTCCCAAGCTGGAACCAGTGCATTTCTTTAAACAGAAGGTAACTCCTGCCGCTTTGTTCTTAGATGAGGTGTCTGTACGGACCAGTCTGCACGGTGTATGCGCTAGTTCTGCCTTGCCATAAGCGACTGGAGCAGAAATGTGCTGCACGGCAGTAAAGAGCGTTGCTGAACCTAATATTAGACATCCTGCCGAGCTCGTCTCTTTGCAGCCACCTATTCAGAACGCAAAAAGGTTCATCGCGTGCTGTCAGGGCTCAAAGAGCTTCCCAAAACTTACTCACAGATACCAGTGTGCTGCAGGTGGGAAAGGCAGTTACCGTCCTATGAAAAGCGTTAGAGTCTGATGAAACCTTTGTGTTTTACCAATACGCCGAACATGTGAGGTGCTGATGCTTGCAGCTCGTCCGGTTGACTTCTTCGGCTTTCTTTTCAGCCTGGACTTCATAGCTGTGTGATGCAGCATCCGCGCTGCCCAGCGAACCCTAAATCTCTTCTGTCTTCTTCAGCTCTGCCAGTTCTAGCAATGAAACGTTTCTGCTGCGTCCGGCCCTCGCTGTTCTCGCGCCGGCTGGAACGGCAGCAGCGGGTCTCCCCGGGGATCCCGGCACCCGCTCCCTGCCGAGCTGGAGAGCTCGAGGGACTCGGGGGGGGGGGGGGCAGACGCGGAGACTGTGGGTTCTGCTACGCAACGCAGCAGAAAGCAGCAGAGGTTAGAGCAATTGCGAAGGTGGCCTGATCTTCAGGCTGAAAACCCATTGCAAGCTTCTCAAAGCCTCTGAGAAACGATGGTAATGCATTTCCCAGTCGTACCTCTCGTGTCATGCTCCTCCGGCGGAGGAAACCCCGCCTCGGCGATCACGGGAGGATGAGCAGCGCGTTTGGAAACTCGCAGCAGGCTGCAACCGCCGTTGCACGCCGCTTCCCTCGAGAGCGAGTCCCCGAGCAGGGAGTTCTCACGATCGTCCCTGCGAAGGTCCTCGTGAGCCCAGGCAAGCCGCGGCTTGCCCCTCCTCGCCGTCGCGCCTGGGCTGCGGGCGGTCGCCGCTGCTGCTCTTCCTCTGCGGGCTGCTGTCACCGGGCTTGGGCTGAGGACGGGCAGGAGCGCGGGGGCCCCCCGGGCGCGTCCAGGCTGCCTCCCCTCCCCGGCCGTGCCGGTGCCGCCGGAGCGAGCCGCAGAGCCGGAATGGGGCCGGTACCGCCAGATGGTGCTGCCAGACAGCCGACGCCGGCCCCGGGCCCCGGGCCGGGCTGCCCACGGCTTCCACCTTGCTGCACGGCTGGGGGGGGTTGGTTCGCTGTGCGCGGACCCGGGGAAATAGCCTGGAACAGCCCTGCGTGGGTAGAGCAATTAGACCTTCCTCGAGAGCGTCGGCTCGGTGCTGTTGTGTCTTGCATGAGTTATCGCAGTCCTGTCTTCCGCCACCTCTAACACCGCCAAGGTGCGGGGGAAGCAAGGCATCACCTGGGGAAGCAACGTCCCCAGAAGCAGCGAGCGGAGACTGCGCTGAACACTGCGATTTCAGTCTCTGCCCCTTGCCAGCTGCTTTGTGAGCTACAGGTAGAGCAGGCTGGGCCCCGCTGGAGGCTGTCCCCGCGGAGGGACATCCCCGAGGATTCCCGGGAGGATTCCAGCATCCCTGCGGGGCTGTGCACCGCGCGGCGAGCACGAGGCCGCGCTAAGGGAGCACCGCTGGGCAGAGGCAGCCCGAAAGCCGTGCGAGGCCTTTGCCGTGCCCCAGCCCAGAGAGCAAAAGCTGGTTTGGGACCAGAGGGGCATCAGAAACGAAAACTTAAAGGGTTGTTTTCAGTCTCTGCCACAGACTTGCTCTGTGCCTGGGTGCTCACTCTTGGTCTCCTTTGATCCGCCAGCTCAGGTCGGGGACTTCTATCCGCCTTTCCCGGGCTGCCGTCAGGACCCGCTCAGCTCGCTACCTGCTTCTCCGGAGACGGGACATCTGAACCGTCCACTCGCTTTTATTACCCCGCTGATGCCCAGCACGGGACGGGCTGCCGACAGCCTGGAGCAAAGTCAGGCGGTACGAGCCGCACGAGCCAACGCGGAGCCGGGACCGTGGAGACCCGAGCTCCTCCTCGAACGTGAGCCGTGGCGTGTGCTCCCCGGAGAGGGCACTGGCCTCCTGCGAGCCAATCCCTGCTTCTGCTATTGTGTGCGCGCTGAAATCACGCTTTTTTATTTCCTTTACAAGGTGATAAGCTTTTCCGACAAGGTGTTTGGTCCCAGAATGATGTCATCCTGCTGAACAAGCCATCTGCTGACAGGGGCATTTTGCAACCACAGTGCTCTGGGGCAAGAAACCCAGGCTTGGCACGGCCGTCGGCCAGGAAGCTCTGTGGATCCGGGTGCTGCATCCCGCTTGGAGTTCTGGGCTGCGGACTCAGAGATCCCTTTGGTCGACTGGCTCCTAGCAGATCTCATCACATTTGCTTTCTTTCTTACAACAGCTTTGTCTATCTGGGAGTCTCTGCCCCCCTCTTTTTCCCTCCCCTGCTCCTCAGCTCCTCCAAACTGTTCGTAAATGAAGTGGGATTTTTGGACAGCATCCACCTGGCAGGCTGCAAGCCCTCCGCGTTCTCCCGGCTTGCAAATCAAAGCTGACCTCAAGCAAAGGTGATGGAGAACCCACCCTTTTTTACGGTGTCTGTGAAGGGCTCCCCAGGCTTCCATCAGAAACATGCAGCTGTGGGTCTGGTACGGGAGAATGGCTGGAATTTCCTGCCTGCTCAGAGCCACGAGTTGGGAGCAGCCGTGGCCCTTGTTGCCTTTCCTGGAGGCATGTGAAGGCACATGCCTGGGGGAGCGGAGTTTCGTCTGCAAACAAAAAGCTCTCAGTGAATAGCAGCCAGGGTTTGCTGCCTCTTGCACCATCGGCTCCTTGGCTCGATGATGGACAGGCTCCCGAAGCAACGGGGAAGAATCCCTGGTACGAGCCGCCTGCTCGAGGAGACGACGCTCCCGAGTTTGCCCTCGTGGTAGGCAGCGCTCTGCCGTCGTAGTCCCCACTGCCGCCTCTCCCTTAGCTCCTCAGCACGGTATTTCAGCAGCGCTTCTGTTTTGCAGTAACTCACTGTCCAGCTCCGGCCTTTCCGGAGGTACAGATGGACATGAGCCACGTACCTGCACTACACACTCGAGTTTTCTCAGCTGGTTCCCTGTTATTTGGTTGCAAATCGTAGAACGCTTCTTATTTTCTGGACAGCGGCACAGATCAGACCGTCCCGGGCTCAGGGAAAGTCTGTCGGCTCGCTGGATGCTCCCTCTGTGCCTGCGTGCCACTTTTCGGAGTGATGGATCTGCCGGTCCTGGAGCAACCTTCTCTCTTGCACAACCCTTCCCGGAGCCACGTGACTGGGCTGTGCACTTAGGTGACTAATATCCTCCTGACTGGTGCAGCAGACACACGAGCGCCTGCGTTCAGACTGAAGCAAGCAGCCCGGACTGGTCCCTCTCCGATCCCGCGGACCTGGAAGTGCTCAGAAAGAGCCGGGGGGGACCGCGGGGGCACAAATCTTTCCGTGCCGGTGTTTGCTGTGGGTCTCTGCGGCACCACATCGCACTGCTCTAACGGTGCTTGCTTGCCCCCTTCCCGCGCGATGGGCAGCTCCCCTTGCCCGGAGCAGGAGGTCGTCCTGCAGCCGTGGGGTTGCAGCCAGGAGCCCTTTGGGCTTCACCACTGCTGGAGGCTCCAGGGGGGCTCCTGGTGCTGCAGCCAGCTCCCAGATCTGCCAGGGCACGTAAATACTCACGTGACACCGCGGCAGCGCGACGGTGCTGGGCAGGAGCCGTGGGCACACGCGTATGCAGGCCCCGGCAGCAGGAGCACGCTGGGGGGAATGGTGTTGGGGGCTGTGTAGATTAATAGCAAACTTACACTATTCTTTAACTTGGAGGCTTTCATTCTCCTGCCTCATCCAAAACCGCACCTGGCATTAAAGAAGACATCGAGACGCTTGGTAAATCCCATGGTTTTAAGGAGCTTTCTGCATTCTCCTTCCACGGAGCGTCTCTTGGGCTCCCCATCCCAGGCCCCTTCCCTGCTCTATTCCCTGCTCATCCCGCCGTGCCAGCTCCTAGTCCTTGCAGCTGGGACCGGGGCTACCTGCCCCGGGAGGCGGCACTCAGCGGCTCTCATGCGCGTTGCAGCTGAGGCTAAAACGACTTCTCGGGATAAAATACTAGACGTTATCATGTCCCATCTGCCGAGTTCCCTCGTCTACGGCGCCTCGTGCAACGGCGCCCGGTTGCCTGGGGGAGTCTCAGGTCTCCTGGGCTCAACGCACGCTGTCCGAGGGAGCAAAACGTTCCTGAAAGCGGGATAACGGGCAGCATGCGGAAATTCAGGCTGGGACGTGGAGGGGGTGAGCGGATTGGGGCTTGGAAAGGGACTGGCACGCGTGTGGCACGCTCGGAGCAGGAGGCTGCGCGGGCTGGGAGCGGCACGGCCCCGAGAGGCACGGCAGAGACGCGGCCGGGAGCGAGGCCCGCGTGGGGCGTTACGCGTGGTTTCGCCTGAGAGGGAACAGAGACCATTTCCTAGAAAGGTGCAGGTGGGAAAGGAGAACTTCCACCACCGATGAGCTACACGAGTTGCATCCTAAGAGTTCGGGCTGGTTGGAGGGGTGAGACGCGTTCCCTCTTCAAACAGAGAGAGAATTGCATCATGGAAATGCTTTTTTTTAAAGCTGCTCCTCTCAACAGTCATCACTGATCTCGCCCAGGCTGGTCTGGCTGGCTGCTCTCGGGGCAGACGACGATTTCAAGGCATTGCAGCATCTCTGTGCCTGCAGAAAGGGAAATACCACAGTGAAGCTGTAAAGCAGCGTGACCAGAGGGCAGAGCAGAGCCTGAGCATCCGCACCGCGTGTTCGTCCCTCCGGCCGGGGAGCCGGTGCCAGGAAAGGCGCGTGTTGCAAGCAGGGGACTTTCTTGCGCCTCGAGCATCGATGCAGAGGAGTCCTTCTAGGCACCGACGGAGAGAACATGTCAGGCAGGATTTCTATTTTTGGCGATTGGATCTGAGTAATTTCCTGTGCTGTTTGGGCAAAGGAGTCTGGGAACTAAAGTTAATCTTTGACAGCGAGTGCAGTCAAGGCAGAAATGGCTTTTCCAAGTGGAACCGAAGCTTCATTTTTGGCAGTTGCTGTAAACTCACAACAAAGGAAGAGAAACGTGATTCCTGCTGCAACAGGATAAAAGCTGTTTTCTGCTCACCTGATTTATCGTGTTTGTTTTATATTTAGAAATGTCTAAAGGTCAGGAAAGAGTCCACTGCAGATTCATCATGACGGCAGTAAGCATGGGAAAACACCAGCCGCGGCTCTCTGAACCCCCCCACGGGCAGCGGAGGACGAGCCGTTGCTTCTGCTCCCGCTGTGTCCGTCTTCAAACTCCCGGATAACGCTCAAAACCGAGTCCCAGCTCTTTCCCGATGTGGCACGAACTGGGACAGAACAAACCTCCTGGCCAGGGCCGCCACGGCTGTGACCTTCCATCAACCGCCTTGGAGGCTGCCTGGGCTTCTCCCCTTCACCAAGGTTATTTTTATATATATATTTTGCCCTAAAGCAGTGGTATATTTGCAGAAGTGCTAGAGCTGCCTCCAGCCAGCAGCTTCCCAGCGCCGAGGCCCTGAGCTTCACCCAACGTTTCACATGGCGGCACGGGGAGCTGCGCTGCTCTTCGCTTCTTAGCATTTGCCTTAAAATGCGCTACCTGGAAGTACTGCCTGCCTTGTCCTCCACCGCTGACGTGCAGCTTCCCCTCCCCGCGGGGCCCTGGCTTGGCGGCAGCCCCCGAGCACCTCTTCGGAAGCCGGTTGCTCAATGACTGCAAGGAGCTGGTTGGCCCAGGCTTTGGAGAGGAGAGCTGTCCCTCTTTGCGGTGGCAGCGACAAACGCCACGGAAAGGAACCGGGGTTGCTGCAAAGGTGCGGGCTGCAAGCAAGCGCCGGGGAGCCTCTCGCTTGGGCAGAAGGCAAAACCACCAGCACCGTGTCCAAGCGGAGCGGGGCAGCCCCACGGCCAGGCTCGCCTCGGGACGGGGCAGCCAGCGCGCTGGAGGAGCCGCGGAGCCGGTTCGGGGTTGGCCCACGCTCCGCCGGGCTTCGGCTGCTTCTCGGGGCCCTCTGCAAGCCCTGCCCGGGTTGGCTTGGCTTAACCGCCCGGAGATGGCAGTTGGCTCGCGTCCCGTGGGGAAGTAGCTCGTACTCAGGTTCCTCTTCTCCTCCCTTTTGGTGTTCAGTCTCGGCACGTGCAGCGCGGTCTCCTCCTCCAGCGCGGGCTCTCCCGCCGCGGAGGTCGGTATCGCGGCACGGGCAGAGGCGGGAGGAGAAGGGCCCGCGAGGGAGGTGTTTGCTCGGGCAGGTCCACACAGAAACAAGTTGTGCAAAACGGAACTGCTGCTAGGCTTTCCACCAGCCTCTCTAGCTGCCTTTACCGAACTGCTGTTTTAATGACCAAAATCCCCCGTTTCCCCCCGGGAAGCAGGCAGGTCCCTCCCGCTCGCTGCCGGCCGACACGAGCAGCCGTGCTGGGGCATCTGCCCTCCCTCGCCTCCGTCCCCGCGCCGAACGCGCTCCGAGGGCCGCGGCTCCTGGGCCGTCCGCACCCCACGACCGCTGCCTCGTCGCGGCTCCAGCTCTGTGCCAACGAGGTGAAAGTTGCGCTGCGATCGGACCGGTTTGGGGACGCACGCTGGAACAGCCAGGATTGAACGGAGAGGAACTGCTTTCCCCGGGGAAGAAGCGCTGGGTGCAGCTGACCTCGCGGTACAACGCGGCGTGTACGAGTGGGTGAGCGAGGACCGAAGGAAACGTAGGATGCTGTTTACTCCTGCGTCCGGATCTGTGTAATCAGCACACAAATGTCGCTATTAAAACACAAGTCTTATCGCCACCGCTGGACTGTAAATCTCCAACTCCGACTGGTGCTTTTCGGAAGAAAACATCCGGCTGCAGCAAACTTTGATGCTCCGCGAGCGCGAGCCGCCGTGCGTCACCCGCGGCCGGGGCTCGTGGCGAGCAGCGCGCCTGCCGCTGGGAAGCCCGTTGCAAAGCCGGGCCGCGAGGCCTCGTCGCCTGCCCCGTCTCGCCCAAGGCGCCGGCGCTCGGAGGTCGCCGCGCGGCTGCCCTCGCTGGGCGGCTGGGTCGGCTGCTGCCCCCGGGCATGGTTTGGAGGCCCCTCGGTCCCCGCGGAGTCGTGCGCCCGCCTCTCCGTCCCCCTGAGCCGGGGGGTGACGTGGGGACGGGTCGCAGCCACCCCTGCTTGCAGGGATGCTCCGCGGGAGACCCGGCCGAGGTCTGCTCCCGAGCCGCACGCGCGGCTGCTTTCCAACCCGGAGCAACTGCAACCGCGACAGCGGGAGGCTCCGGGCAGCGAAAGCCACCACGGATCGGTCGGAGGTTTCCGAGCGGCGGCCGCTGCACGTGCAGCTCCGAGCCGGCCGGCTCAGCCCGCGGCGCGGCACGGGCTCTGCTCGAGGAGGTCTCGCCCCAGGGCTGGCGCCCGGTGCGGTGCTGCAGCCGGGACCCCGGGCGGTGGCTGCAGACGCCGCGTTTCCCCACCGCCTCGTGGCGCGGGTCGCAGCTGAAGCCGCGGGGAAGAGGACAGACCGGTGCCAGCGCCGGCGGCACGCGCGCCGCTCCCTCCCCGTGCACCCAGCTGCGTTTCGCCCGGTTCGCGGTGAGACGCTCGGCCTCAGGCGACCCTCCGAGCAGCCGGGGAGACGGGGCCGCACGGGGCACCGCGTCCCGGGGCGGAAGGGAGGATGAGCACACTTAAATCTCGGGATTAGGCTAATCGCGGTCCACCCCGCCGCGGAGCGCGGGCAAAGCGACCTCCCCGCCCCGCTCTGCCGTGCCAAGCGCCGCTGGAGCGGTGCCACCCGCGGCCCAGCTGTGCCGCGAGCCCGTCTTCAGGCGGCCGAGGAATGATGCAACTTCGCCGGCGGTTACTTCAGGAGCCGGCGGCGAGTCGGGACGCAGGCGTCGCCCCACCGCCCGCTGCGGCAAGCAGGGCCGCGGTGTCGTCAGCCGCCGGCTCCCGCTGCTGCGGCACCGCAAGCATCGGATGCTCCCGGCTGCATCCGGGAGCAGCAGCTGGGTTTCGGCAGGGTCTGGGACGCGGTGCAGCCCGGGGGGACCCGCGGGGCAGGGACGAGCCGCGGAGGGGACGGCCGCACCGTCCGCCCGGGGCTGCCGGGGGCAGGGGATTCCTCCAGCGGGACCAGCGGGAAAAACCACAGCGTGGCCGGCAGATGTTTACATGCGATCCCGGCGGGAAAAGCATTACATATCCTCCCGTAGCGGCGAAGCAGATTGCAGCAAGCCCGGGCAGTGCTGGCTGCGGCGTCACCCGCCAGCCGCCTGCGCGTGTCCGGGACGGGGCGGGGGGGGCGGGGGGGGGGGGAGGGCGGGCGAAGTTCACCCGCTATAAAGCCGGGTCCGGGCAGCTTCATTCATTGCACTCCCGGCATCGCTGGCAGCGGCACGTGGGGCCTCTGCGCGAGCGGGCTTGGGGCTGCGGCGATGCGGCGGGCGCCGCGGGACGTGCGGGCGGCCGCCACTTGCCTGCCGGTGCTGCTGCTGCTCTCCGGCGTGGAGCTGCGGGCGCCGGCGGCGGGCGACGAGCGGCTGCAGCTCGAAGCCGTCAAACGGGGCATCCTGGAGCGCCTGGGCATGGCCGGGCCCCCCGCGGGCCGGCGGCCGCTGGACCCCGACGGCGTCCGGCGGGCGCAGCGGCTCTACGCCGAGAAGGTGGCCGAGCTGATGGGCAACCGGAGCCGGGCGGCGGCGGAGGAGGAGGAGGAGGAGGAGGAGGAAGGCGGCGTGTCCGGACGGAGCAGCGTGCACCGGCTGGCCGTCACATGTAAGCGGGGCGGGAGGCGGCGCTGCCCGAGCACACTGGGGACATGACCGGGCATGAATGGAGCCGGCGATGGCCTGGCCCGGGGGAGGAGTCACCGCCCCGGGCTGCCGGGGTTTGAGCACTCAAGAGGTGCCGCGGAGCTGCACGGGGCGGGGGGACCGGGTTGGGGCTGCAGCTGGGTATTTGCAACTCTTGACACTGTTTTTTTTCCCTCCTTGTCCCCGCAGTGCAGCGGCAGCCGGACCCCCCCAGCAGCCAGCAGGACCCCCCCGGCACCTCCCGCTACGAGCTGCTGCTGACCCGCACGGCGGCTTTCCAGCAGCGGCTGCGGGTGCTGCGGGCAGAGCTGAGCCTCTTCAAGCAGGCGCTGGGCACCCCCGGCTCGGTGCCGCCGCCGCGCGTCCGCGTCTCCCGGCTGCCGGCGCCCGGCGCGGCCCCCCAGCCCCTGCGCGAGCAGCCGCTGCCCCCCGGCACCGCCCTGGACCTCACGGCGGCCGTGCGCCCCTGGGCCGCCGGCTCCGAGGAGACGCTCCGCTTGGAGCTGGCCTTCCCGGCCAACGCGGCGGCCCTGCTGGCGGAGGAGCCGGTGCTGGCGGTGCGGACGCGGACGCGGAGGCGGCGGGGCGGCAGGCCGCGCCGAGCCCGGGCGCTGGAGGACGAGTGCCGCAAGAGCGACGGCAAGTGCTGCCTGCGCTCGCTCAAGGTCTCCTTCCAGGACATCGGCTGGGCCGACTGGGTGGTGGCGCCCAGCAGCTACTACATGCGCTTCTGCGCCGGCTCCTGCCCGCACAACTACAAGGCGGCCAGCATGCACGCGCAGGTCAAGGCCCGTCTGCACGCGCTGGCCGGGGCCACGCCGGCGCCCTGCTGCGTCCCCGCCGCCTACGACCCCATGGTGCTCATGCACTACGACGGCGACGGCCGCCTCGTCTCCACCGTCTTCGAGGACATGCTCGTCACCAAGTGCCACTGCGCCTGACGGCCGCCGCCGTGCACCCCGCCGCCACCCCCGCCGCCGCCCCGCTCCGGGCGCGGGAACGGCCCTGCCCCGGTTTGCACGCCACGGGCTGCCGTGGACTCGTACGGACTTATTTATACCGCTTCTTATTTATTTATTTATTGTATTTTATGGCTGTGGGAATACTTTGTTGGGAACGTTTGTTCGTTTGTGTTTTATATGTTTCTATAACGGACCGCCGCGGCGATGCCGAGGAATAAAGCGATGCAAACGCGGGCGCTGGCGGCTCCTTCCTCCGCGGCGCCGGGCGGCAGCGATGCCGGGTGCTCGGCCCGCGGCCGCCACCGTCCTCGACGCGGGCGCCGGGCTCAGCCTCCTCGGCCCCTTCGCCGGCCCCGGCCCGTGCTGCGTCCACGGATGGATGGACAGACGGATGGATGGATGGGTGGATGGATGCATGGATGGATGGATGAACGGATGGATGGATGGACAGACGGATGGGTGGATGGATGCATGGATGGATGGATGAACAGATGGACAGATGCATGGATGTACAGATGCATGGATGGATGCATGGGCGGACGGATGGATGCATAGATGGATGGATGGACAGACGGATGGATGCATGGATGGGTGGACGGATGGATGGACGGATGGACACATGGAATGATGGATGGGTGGACAGATGGGTGGATGGATGCGTGGGTGGATGTGTGGATGCGTGGATGGATGGACAGACGGATGGACGGATGGACAGATGTGGGGGTGGGAAAGGCCCCAGCCGGGCTGCCGCGGGGCCGTTGCGCCAGAGGAGGAAGAGGAAACCGCAGCCGGCTCAGCGGTCCTGCTTGGGGGTGGGAGGCCAGCGCTGCTGCGGCCCCCCCGGGGGGGGGGAAGCGCCGCCCTCAGCCCCCGCCGCGAAGCCGGGGAAAAAATAGTCCAGCCACAGGGCGCACGTGGGGCCCTGCACCGGCAGCACGCGCCGCCCGCCGTGGGGCAAGCCCGGGCAGAGGCGCCCGGCGCTGCGCTCACGTGCCCGGAGCAGGCAGAGCGCTGCCGCGGCAGGAAGGAGCTGCACTGCGGTTTGCTGTGATTGCAAAGAAAAAAGCAGCAGCAGCAGCACAGCAGCGAGGAGCCGTGCGTCCCCGCGGGCCGGGGGCCGCCCGCGCCCCTCACTCGTCCGGCATGACGTAGACGTCGTCGTCTCCGCAGGGGCCCTGCGTGTTGGCGTAGATGGGCTGGTCCCCGGCGCTGCCGGTGCTCTCCAGGAAATAGTCGTCGTCCGCCGGCGCCGGGGGGCTGCGGGGCACAGGCATGGCAGGGCACGGGGTGGGAAAGCAGGGCACGGGATGGCATGGGATGAATGGGATGGATGGGATGGGATGAATGCAATGGGATGGGATGGATGGGATGGGATGGGATGGGATGAATGCAATGGGATGGGATGGGGTGGGATGGATGGGACGGGATGGGATGGGATGGCCTGGGATGCAATGGGACTGCATAGTACAAGATGGGACAGCATGGCACGGGATGGGCAGGATGGCATGGGATGGGGTGGCATAGATGGGATGGCATGGGATGGGATGATGGGATGCTGTGGCACAGGATGGGATGGATTGGATGGGATAGCATGGCATGATGGGATGGTATGGCACAAGATGGGATGGGATGGATTGGATGAGATGATGCGATGCCACAGCACGGGATGGGATGGGATGGGATGGGATGAGATGGATGGGATGGGATGATGGGACAGCATGGCACAGGGTGGGATGGCATGGGAGGGATGGGACCATACAGCACGGGCTGGGACAGCATGGCAGGGGATGGGATGGGGCAGCACAGCACAGCACAGCACGGGAGGGCAGGGCACAGCAGGGCACAGCAGGGGACAAGGCAGCACAGCACAGCACGGATCGGGACGGGACAGCACGGCAGCGACAGGACACGACAGCACGGCAGGGACAGGACAGGACGGCAGGGCAGAGCAGACGCCCGACGCTCACCTGCCCGGCGCCCGCTGCCAGGCCGGGGGCCCGCCGGCGCCCACGAAGACGTTCTCGTACTCCAGGGCCAGGCAGGCGGGGGGGGGGCTCTCGGGCTCGGCGGCCCGGCTGACGTAGCGGGGCTGCGCGGGGGCGGCGGGGGGGTCCCGCTTGGCTCGGCGCCCCGCCGCAGCCCCCCTGCCCCTGCAGCGCAGCACGACGGCCACCGCCGCCAGCACCAGCACCAGCAGCCCGGCGGCGGCCCCCACCCCGGCGCCCACCAGCCCCGCGCCGCCGCCGCGGCACTGCTGCTCGTGGAAGTCGGAGGCGTTGCGCTCGCGGCGGTCGGAGAGGCAGCGGCAGGCGGGCGGCTCGCAGGCGGGCGGGCGGCAGGCGCAGGCGCCCAGGGCGCTGCCCACGGCGTCGCAGCGGCAGGGCAGGGCGAGCAGGCGCAGGCGGGCGGGCAGGGCGCCGGCGGGCACCGCCGTCAGCGGGTTGCCCTCCAGGCGCAGGCGCTGCAGGGCCGGCGCGGCGGCCAGGAAGCCGGCGGGCAGCTCCCGCAGCCGGTTGTGCTGCAGGAAGAGGTCGCGGAGCTGCCGCGCCTGGCTCAGGAAAGCGTCCGGCAGCCGCCGCAGCTCGTTGTGCGACAGGTCCAGCACCTCCAGCGCCGGCCCGGCGCGGGCGTCCGGCGGCAGCGCCCCGATGCCGTTGTGCGCCAGGAGCAGGCTGCGGCGGGTGGCCAAGGGCGCCCAGTCCAGCACGGGGCAGGAGGCCGTGCGGTTGGTGAGGTCCAGCTCGGCAGGGGCGTTGGGCGGCACGTCGAAGCAGGGCCCCGCCGCCGCGGCACCGAGCAGCAGCGGCAGCAGCAGCCGGGCGCCCGGGCGCCCCATCGCCCCTCGGCGCTGCCGGCTGCGCCGGGAAGAGGAACGGGCGGGTCCGCCGCGCCGCGGGGCGTAGCCGCAGCCGGACAGGGGCCCCGAGCGCCGGCCCCCGCGGAAGCTCGGCTTCCCCTGTGCCGGAGCCCCGTGGGGTGCTCGGGGTGGGGGGGGTCCAACCGTGCAAGGCCACCGCCACCCCAGCATCGCCGTCCCCGCCACGGTGATGCCCAGCGAGCCGAGCCGCCGCGGGGCTTTGGGGAGGCCCCGGTGCAGCGACGCAGGGCGCAGGCCGGTGCAAGGGGGCCGCGGCGGGCACGGCTCACGGGAGCCTCGCATGCCGGGCGCAGCTCGCCGCACGGATGGCGCGAATGACATCTGCAGGCGGCCGAGGGAAGCACCGAGCGGTGCCGGCGCCCGGCTCAGCGCGCAGCCCCCGCCAGCCCCCAGCCCTGCTCTGCCCGCCCGGCCTGGCTGCAGCCGGGGGCGGCACACGGTGCGGGACGTCACACCTGCCTGCGCTGCACACGTGCGTGCACCCACCGGCCCCGCCGGGCACTCGTGCACGCCTGGGTGCCCGCGTGTATCCACGCACCCCGCCGCAGGGCACGCGCATGCACGCCCGCCTGGGCGCTCCCAGCTGCACGCGTGCACACGCATGCACTCACGTGTGCACACACACACGCACTCGGCCCTGCACGCATGTACACCTGCCTGCATGCATGCACTGCCGCATGCACACACGTGTGCACACACACCCCTGCACACAGCCCCTCGTGTGCTCCCTTGCACACACACGCTCCCGCCTGCATGCATGCACACACACGCATGCACACACGTGCTCCCGCGTGCACACACGCGTGCACACACATGCACTCCCGCGTGCACACACGCGTGCACACGCACACCGCTGCACACACACCCCTCCGCCGCTCCCTCGCCCCTGCGCTCCCCCCCCCCCCCGCCTGCTCCCCCGCCGCCGCCCGGCTCCGCACCGGAGCGCAGCCCCGCCGCAGCGGCTCCTTCAAGCTCCCCGCAGCGGCAAGCGAGGCCCCGGCCGGGCCGTGGGGGCTGCGGGCGGCCGCGCCGTCGGGGCGGGCCGGGGCGGCGGCGCTGCGCGGCGGGTCCCGGCGGAGCGGCCGCTCGGGGGGGGGGGGGGGGCGCGGAGCGGTTCCTGCGGGCCGGAGCCTGGGGGAGCCGCCGGCCGCGGGGCTCGGGGGGCAGCGGCTGCTGCCAGGAAGCCCGGTCGGGCGGCGGAGCCGGGAGCGGCGCCGAGGGGCTACGGGAGGGGGGGGGGCGCAGTTCAGCGCGTTATTAATTACGGGCTGGTGCAATTAGCTCGCTCGCAGGCTCTGTTCACGGGGGCAGCGCTGCTTCGCCCGACGCCGCCGGGCCCCGGCCTCGGGGGGGATCGCACCGGGGGCAGGATCGGGCCCCTTGCGGGGTCCCCTGCACCCACGGGGGCTCCGTGGGGTCTCCGGCCCCCCAGGGCTGTGGCCCGCGGGCTGCATGCGAGGGGGGCGTGCATGCGTGTGTGCATGCGTGTGTGCATGTGCAGGCCCACACGTGTGTGTGCATGCGTGTGTGCGTGTCCCTGCGCAGCGTTGCTGTCCCCGTGTCCGTGCCCCCCTAGCCGTGGCCCCGGGTCTGTGCCCCCCTGCATCCATGCCCCCCCCCGTGCCCCTATGTCCGTGTCCCCCCGTGCCCGTGTCCCTCGTGTCCGCACCCCACGTGCCGCGCGTCCCCTCGTGTCCGTGTCCCCCCCGTGCCCGGGCCTCCGCTGCCCCCCCACCCCCCCACGGCGTCCCCGCGCGACTCGCGTGGGGCCCGGCTGCGGCGCTGCCATCGCCCTTTTAAGAGCGGCGGCGCGGCGGGCGAAGGGGGGGGGCGGCGTTCCTGGAACAGCCGGCGCGGGGGGCGGGGGGAGGGAGCGGGCGGCGGCGGCGGCGGGGACCCCCGGCCCCGCGCGGCGGTTTCAAGCTCCCCCGCGGGCGCGCGCGCCGCCGCGGGCGCAGCCGCTGCCGCTGCCGGGGCCGGTGCCGGGATGGCGGCGGGGGGCCGCGCCGCCCGCTCCCCGTGACAGGTGGTGGCTGCCGCCGCGCCCCAGCATGTACGGCAAGGGCAAGGGCCCCGGCGTGCCCTCCGACGGCCAGGCCCGCGAGAAGTGAGTCCGCCCGGGGGGCGCGGAAGTTCGCCGGGGCGGGCGGCGCGGCCGGGAAGTTGGCGGCGGCGGCGGCGGCGGAGCCGGAGCCGGGGCGCGGGGGGCGGGCGGCTCCCGGCGGCTCCGCCCCGCCGCTGCCCGGCCGCGCCGCCCCGGGGGTCGGTGCCGGGGTGCCGGTGGGGCCGCCCCCGACGGCGGCGGGGCTGCCGGGAGCCGTCCGCCCCCCCGGGGCTACCGGGAACGGCGCCGTCCGCCCGCGTCCCACCGGCTATTGGAGCCCCCGGGAGCCGTCCAGCCCCCCGGGGCTGCCGGGAACGGCGCCGTCCGCCCGGGTCCCACCGGCTATTGGAGCCCCCGGGAGCCGTCCAGCCCCCCGGGGCTACCGGGAACGGCGCCGTCCGCCCGCGTCCCACCGGCTAGTGGAGCCCCCGGGAGCCGTCCAGCCCCCCCGGGGCTACCGGGAACGGCGCCGTCCGCCCGGGTCCCACCGGCTATTGGAGCCCCCGGGAGCCGTCCAGCCCCCCGGGGCTACCGGGAACGGCGCCGTCCGCCCGCGTCCCACCGGCTAGTGGAGCCCCCGGGAGCCGTCCAGCCCCCCGGGGCTACCGGGAACGGCGCCGTCCCCTCGGGTCCCACCGGCTAGTGGAGCCCCCGGGAGCCGTCCAGCCCCCCCGGGGCTACCGGGAATGGCGCTGTCCACCCGGATCCTACCGGCTATTGGAGCCCCTGGAGCCGTCCAGCCCCCCGGTGCCCGTGTGCACCCCCCCTCCAGCCCCGGCAGCGCAGCCCCGGACCCCCCCCCCGGCGTCACCTCGGGGCGCCCCTGCCCCACGGCCCCCCCGAGGTGCCCCCCCGCCCGGACACCGAGCCCCGCACCAGCCCCGGGATGCTGCGTCCCCCTGGAGAAGCAGCTCCGGCGTCACGTCGGGATCCCCGCGGGGTTCGGGATGGCGCCGGCCGCCCCTGGCGCGCTCCGTCCCCGCAGGACACGGAGCGGCGTCCCCGGGGGGGTCCGGCCCAGCGTGCCGCTTCCCTGCTCCGGCCCTGGCGTGCCGCACGCGTGTCCGTCCCCCCGGGGACGTCTGTCCCCCCGCGCGAAGCCAGCGCGCCGCTTCCCGGCCTCCCGCGCTTGCACCTTGCAAACTGGCTCCCCGGCGGGATTCCCGGCAGGATTCCCGGCAGGATGCTCGGGATGCACCGCAGGATGCCCGGCGGGATGCTCGGGATGCCTGGCGGGATGCTCAGTGGGATGCTCGGGATGCCCGGCGGGATGCTCGGCACACCGGTGCCCTCCCCGCTCCGCCGCTCCGACCTGCCTCATCCCACCGATCTGCTGCTCCCGGCTGCGTCGTGACCAGGGTGCTGGCGGGATTTCGGGAGCGGCGGAGCCCCGGGGTGCCCCCGGCTCTGACACCCCCTCCCCAGGGGGGTCCCCGCACGCCGAGGTGCCGCTGGCTCCTCTCGGCCCCCACGGCGTTAAATCGGGGCCCCCACACGAGCCCCCGGCCGGGACGCCGCATCCTTCGCCCCGAGGATGCTGCTCCGCGGCCGGACGCCTGGGTCCCGCGGGGAGGTGCCAGCGCCCCGGGGACGGAGCCGAGCCCGGGGCTGCGGGATGGCTCCGGCCTTTTGTCTGCCGCTCCGGCCGCCGCAGCCCCGGCCCCGGGACTTAATCCCCCCGTTTTATTTCACAGGGTCCATCCGTAGCGCTAGCCACCCCCCAGTGTCACCCCCGGGCTGTGCCGGTCGCCCTCCCCGTGCGCGGGGGGGCTTTTGCCAGGCGCCCGCGTTTCGGAGCGGTCGGCCCTTCCCGAGGTGCCCGCCGGGATGGTCCCGGTGCCGGTGCCGGTGCCGAGCCGCGGCGCCTTTGCCTGCCTCCTCGCCGGGCCGGCCGTCGCGGGGGGGGGGCCCGGGGGGGGTGCCGGCGCTCCGGCTTAGCTCCGGCTTTTAAACCGTCTGAGGATGCCGTGAATAATTGATGGTTTGGGGCCGGGGAAGCGGGGGAACCCGGAGCCGGGGCAGCCGGGGGGGCTGGGGGCCTGACGCGCGCTCCGTCCTCGCAGGCTGGCCCTGTACGTCTACGAGTACCTGCTGCACGTGGGAGCCCAGAAATCGGCACAGACCTTCCTGTCGGAGGTGAGCGCGGCGCTCCCGGCCCCGGTGCCCCCCTTCCCCTCCCCGGCATCCCGCCGGCTCCGGAGGGCTCTGCCCGCTCCGAGCCGCCTGCCCGGGCTGCCTCCCTCCGCGAGGGTCCCTCTGGGACGGAGCTCCGGGCCGGCCGGGATGGCGATAACCCCCCTTCCCTTCCCCGCCCTCGCTCGCCCCTGCAGATCCGATGGGAGAAGAACATCACGCTGGGAGAGCCCCCGGGCTTCCTGCACTCCTGGTGGTGGTAAGTGCGGCCGGGGGCTGCGGAAGAGCCGCCGGAGAGGGGCCGGGGGCTGCCGTCCCCCCCCCCCCCCCCCCAGCAGCTCCCGGCTCCGCTCGCCGACACGTTGCCTGGTACCCCGTAAAGCTGCCGCTCTGCTTTTCCCATCAGCGCCAGGCTGGGTGTCGGCCCCCCCCCGCCGCCCTCCGTGGGGCTGGCGGGAGGCGCTGCCCCCCCGTCCCGCTTCCCGGATGTGCCCCGGCCCCCCCGGCCGGGCCCCGCCGAGCCCGGCTCCTCCATATGGATCCAATTTGGGCGGCCCCAAAAAGGCATAAAGCGCGCGGCGAAAGGCGGCGAGGGGGGCGGGCGGGCGGGGGGGGGGGGTTCCACCCCCACCCGCCGGCCCCCGCGGCGGGAGTCGGCCCCGTCCGCAGCCCCGCGAGGAGCCCGGCTCCGGCCCCCCCGGGGGGGTGAATCCCCCCATCCCGTCCCGTCCTGTCCCCCGGCGCGGGGCCGGCTCCGAGCTGCGGCGACGGATGCCTTGGAGCATCCCGCAGGAACGGGGCTGCGTCCCGCCGTGCACCGCGGTCCCGGCCCGGTGACCGTCACCGGCGCGGAGGGGACCGGGGGGGCGGGAGCTGGCCGGGCGCGGGAGGTTCCCCGGCGGCATTGCACGATGCCGCCCCGTTTGCGTGGTGCTGCCCCAAAACTGCCCCCCCCCCCCGGCCGAGAGGTGCCGTGATGCTGCTCCGACCTTCGCGCCCCCGCGACGCCGAGCGCCTGGCACCGGCGTCCCCCTGCGCCCCCGGCTCTGCCCCCCGGCTCCTCCGTCCCCGTGACCCCCCGGATCGCGGTCGCAGGGCCGGTCCCGGGGGGGGGGCACGGGCACCGGAGCGCTGCCGGCCCGGCCCGGCCTCCCCCCGCGCCGGGATGCTGCAGCCTGATGTCAAGTCCCAGGAATTTGCGCCGGGCTCCAGCTGATGGTCGTGGCAACCGTTTCCAGGGAAAACACTGCGGTGGAGCCGCGGGGCCGGGCGGGAGCCGGCGGCGGGAGGCCGGATTGCAGCCGGCGAAGGGGCCGGGCGGGAGCCGCCACCGAGGCCCCGCCGGCACCCGCACCGGCGCGGGCGGCACGAGCGTGTCGGGGCTCAGCTGCATCCCGGCTGCCGGGCGGATTCGCCGGCGAGGGCACCGCGGCGGTGCCCGGGGCCGATGGCGAGCGGGGCTTGACGGGCTCTTCCTCCCCGCAGCGTCTTCTGGGACCTGTACTGCGCCGCTCCCGACCGCCGGGAAACCTGTGAGCACTCCAGCGAGGCCAAGGCGTTCCACGACTACGTGAGTCCCCGCGGCGCCGGGGGGGCCGGACCCCCCCCCCGTGCCGTGCCGTGCCGTGCCGTGCCGGCGCCGCGGGGGTTAACGCGAGCTCTGCCAGCGCCGTCCTCGGCAGCGGCGCGGCCTGACCTATTTTGCGCGGCGCGGCACGGGGAGGCCCAGCGCTCCCCCCCCCCCTTCCCCAGCCAGGGGCCCCGGCGTGCCCCAGCGTGCCCATCCCCCTGGCATCCCGGCAGCTCCCCGCCGGCGCTGCCCTCCCCTCGCTTCCCGGCGGGGACGGAGCGGGGAGCACCCGGCTCGGAGCTCGCCCGGGGCCCTGCGCGCTCCCGGGAGCCCTGGGGCTGCGGGGATGGGGGGGTGGCGCGAATTGCCCCCGTTCTGCCTGTTTTGCCCCCCAAGGGAGCCCCGCGCCCCTGCAGAGGAGCTCGCGCTCGTTGCACCCGCCGACCCTGCGCGGGGGGCCGAGCACACGTGCAGCGAGGTGCGTCAGGGCTCAGCGCCGGGGCAGCCCTCCCCGGGGGCGCGGGGACGTCTGGAGAGAATCAGCCCCGGCGGCGGCCCGGGAGCCGCGAGCAGCCAGCAAACGTGTTCTCGCTCCTCGGCCGCGTCTGGCCGCGGGGCGCCGGGCCAGACCCGGCACCGGAGCCGGCCGGTGCCTTCGCCGCGGTCCCCCCGGACCCCCCCCGGCCCCCGCCCCCCCGGAGCCGGCGACGGGGCGCTGGGGCTCGTCGTCCGCCTTATCGGCGCGGGGCTATCGCCGAGTTAATCATTGGCGCAGAGTCAACAGCGCGGCCGCCAGCCGTGTGTGACGAGCATCCGCCGGCCGGTTGTCCCCGCGACGGCCGTCCCCGTCCCCGCGGGCCGCCTCGCCGTGGCTGCTGCTGCCGGGGGCGTGGGGGGGGGAGCGGGACGGGGGCGCAGGCCCCACCGGAGACGGGGCGGGCACTGGGGAGAGAGCCGAGAGCTGGGTGCTGGCCTGGGGGGCTGCAGGCATGGGCTGCGGGATGCTGCGGGATGCGGGATGCTGCAGGATGCGGGATGCTGCGGGATGCTGCAGGATGCAGGATGCTGCGGGATGTGGGATGCTGCGGGATGCGGGATGCTGCGGGATGTGGGATGCTGTGGGATGCTGCAGGATGCTGTGGGATGCGGGATGCCACGGGATACAGGATGCTGTGGGATGCTGTGGGTTGCAGGATGCTGTGGGATGCGGGATGCTGCAGGATGCTGTGGGATGCTGTGGGATGCAGGATGCTGTGGGATGCGGAATGCTGTGGGATGCGGGATGCTGTGGGATGCAAGGTGCTGCGGGATGCTGTGGGATGCAGGATGCTGTGGGATGCAGGATGCTGCATGCTGATGGGATGCCACGGGATGCAGGATGCTGTGGGATGCAGGATGCTGCGGGATGCCACGGGATGCAGGGTGCAGCGAGAGGCTGCGAGACCCACTCTGCCCTCCGCCCTCTCCCTGGCCTCGCGCTCCTCCCCATCCCGCTGGAGCGGGGCCGGAGCCGTGCGGAGCCGCTCCGTCGTGCCGCTCAGCCCCGCTGCGTGCCGCCCCCGGGAGCCCAGCGCCGCGCGGGGAAGGGGGGCCGGAGGGGGGGCCGTGGGCGCCTGCCCTTTGCAGCACCAGCGCGTCGCGGCCAGCCCTGGCCTGTCCCCCCCGGTCCCCCGCCACCTCCTGCGTCCTCGGCCGCCCCGCCGCAGCGCCGCTCCCCGCCGCAGCCCGTCACTTCGCGTTGGCGAGGCGCCGTGAGCCGCCGAGCACAGTGGGCACGGGGGGGGGGGGCTGCCCGGCGATGCCGCACGTGCCGTGGGGCTGCGGGGCCGGTGCAGCCCCCCCCTCGCCGCCCCCGGTGCTGAGCCCGTTTCCACGCTGGAATTAATGAGGCTCTCGGTGCCGATGCCGCCGTGCAGATCCGGCCCCGTTGCCATGGCAGTGCTGCCTCGCAGCTGGCGCGCGGGGGGAGCGGGACCGGGCGGCAGCCCCCCCCCCCGCGCCCCACCGGGCACCGCGGCTGCCCCCAGCATCCCGCCGGCGCGGCCGCTCCGGGATGCTCCCGGTGCCTGCGGGAGAAGCCGAAACGCCCCAACCTGTTGCCATGGCAACTGCTGCTTTGCATCGCTTGGGCTTGGGGTGACAGCGGGATGGGGGGTGACAGCGGGATGGGGGGGTCCCGCTCCAGCCCCGTGGGGACCAGCACCGTCCCCGGTGGCCACCCCAGCACCCGCCGGCAGCGGCTCCCGGCCGGGAACGGAGCCGACGCATCCCGGCTCCTTGCACCCGGGCACGCGGGGACCCGGCGCCCAGCTCGGCTCTGTCCCCATGTCCCCGCGGCGGTGCGGGACCGGGGATCTCGTGCGGGGCCGCAACCAGGGCCGGGATCTCCTGGGCCCCATCCGCTTCGCGGGCAGCTGCGATGACCCCGCTGCGGCCGCGGCGTTAACCCCCGCGGGCCGGGCAGCCCCCCGGGACGCCCCCCGCTCGGGGGCCGGGCGAGGGGTTAACGGGAGGAATGCTGCGGGGGCTCGGCGGGGCGCTGGGGGGGCGGCTCGGCGGGTGCTGCGCGGCTGCCTGGCCCCCGGCGCTGTTGGTTTTGGCTGCCTGCACAGACTCGCCATTGTCTTGCAAATGATTTGTGCATGGTTGTAAAGTGAGTTCAGCTGGGCCCGGCCCGCGCGAGCCTGCAGCTGATAAATGAGGCGGGGGGCCGGAGCGGCACCCGCGCGCCCGCCCCGACGCGGCCCCGAGCGGGGTGCCGGGCCCTAGCGCACGGCCCGCCGCCGCGGGGCAGAGACCTCCCCGCCGTCACCCGCGAGACCCGAGCACCCGCCGTCACCCGCGTGCCGCGCATGTCCTGCGCACGCGGCATCACCCGTGCACCCGGCGTGATCCGTGGGCCAGGCGTGACCCCTGCGTGCAGCATGGCCCTGTCCCGCGTGCCAGGCCTCATCCGTGTGCCGCGCGTGACCCCTGCGTGCAGCATCGCCCGTGCATGTGACGTGACCCGTGTGCCAGGCATGACCCGTGTGCCAGGCAAAACCTGTGCATGTGGCATGACCTGTGGACATGGCGTGTCCCATGTGCCAGGCGTGACCCGTGTGCCATGCACAACCTGTGCACATGGCGTGTCCCGTGTGCCAGGCGTGACCCCTGCATGCAGCATCACCCGTGCAGCTGGCGTGTCCCGTGTGCCAGCATCCCCCGTGTGCCCGGACACGGGACTCGCCGCCTGCCGCGTGTCCTTCCCTCCCCGCCCGCATCCCCGCTCCGGTTTTGTGGGGATACCCGCGATGGGTGACGCCCCCCGCCCGCAAACAGGGGCTCGGCCCTTCTCGGGCTGCAGGACCGGGCTGAGCACCCCGGGGAGCCCTGCGCCCCCCCCCCGCCCCGCTGCAGGGGGTTTGGAGCCCCCCCCGTGTCGCAGCGGTGCCCAACGCGGGGGCAGGTGCTGGGGCATCGCCGCTCCCCGCGGGGCCCCGCTTCCCCTCCGCGACAGCAGGGGAGACGCGCTGCACCGCCGGCGCGGGATGCGGCACGGCACGGCACGGCATGGCACGGCACGGCACGGCACGGCGCTCCGCCGGGGATGCTCGGCGGCCGGGGAGGGGGCTGGCGCGGGAGCCGGGCCGCGCGGTGCCTGCTCGCTAAACTGGTGACATCTGTCATGGAAGGAATTAGTCATATTTCATTTAAATGAGTCACCGGCTCCTGCAAGGAGCTGCCCCGCTGTCAGGTGGGGCCGGCGCGGGGGCAGCGCGGGGGGCGGCCGTGCCGCACGGGACACCGGCTGCCGCGGCCCCGCCGCCGCGCTGACGTCAGGGAGCCGTGACCCCAACGCGGGGACCAAAATATCCGGCGGCTCCGGGAGGCCGGTGCTGTCGTGACCGAGGTCGGCGGCTGGGGACGTCGCACTGCCGCGGCGGGACGGGGCCCGGGTCACGTCACCGCCCCCCCCCCAGCTGCGGCGGGGGCCGGCGGCCCTGGGCAGGGATGTCTCATGGCCCCTTTGGCCCCATCTCGCCGGTGGGATGGGGATGTGGGGCCAAAGCTGTGGGGCGCGACCCCCCCGGACCCAGCCGGGGCGGCTGGAGCGATGCGGTGCTCCCCAGGCCCCACGGCCGCCCCGGGCCCCCGGCTCGCTTGGAGGGGCAGCGCGAGGCCATCCCGGCCCTCCCCCTTCCTCCTCCCCTTCAAATTGAAACCAGTTGTGGCAGAGACAGCGCGAGGGGCCGAGCCGGAAAGCCAGCGCATTCCTTCCCGTTTAATAGCTCCCCTCGGACGGGGCCGGCAGGCGAGGGGGGCCAGGGCCCCCCGCCCGCTCCCCCCGCAGCATGCAGCCCCTGGGCCGAGCCGGCACCCGCGGGGCCCCCCAACCCCCCCGTGTTGCCCTACAGTCCCCTCCAGGAGGGGAGCGCGGGGGGTTCTCCACGCTCTGCCCTCTTGCTCGCGCACCAGAGTGCTCGGTGCCCCGGGGCCGGCCGCGGAGCAGATGGGCTGCGGAGCGGGGCTGGGGCCGGCGGGGGGCCGGGGCCGGCGGGGGGGCCGGGGCTCGCTTTGTCTGCGCCGGAGGCGGCCGCGCCGGGGGCCCCAGGGACGCGGGGCCGGGGCCCGGGGGCCGGAGCAGCTGCGGAGGCAGGGCTGCGTGTCGCGGTGCCACCTGCTCCCGCCGCCCGCGCGGGGTCCCCGGCCGCCTCGCCTCCCGGAGCGGGGTGCATGCCCCCTCCCGCAGCACGGCCCTCATTAGCGGCGTTAATTCCTGGGGCCCGTGCCCCCCCCCCGCCCCGGGGGCCGCGCTGAGCTCTGCCTTCCCTCCCGCAGAGCGCGGCGGCGGCGCCCAGCCCGGTGATGGGCACCATGCCCCCCAGCGAGGGCCTGCCGGCGGGGCCCGTGCCCCCCGCCTTCTTCCAGGTACGGCCCGCGGCCCCCCCGAGCCGGGGCCGTGGGGCAGCGCAAGCCGGGGTTCCCACCGGGGCTGCGTGTGTGAGCGTGCACGTGCGCGTGTGCGTCTGTGCGTGCATGCATGGCCTTGCAAAGCGCGTGCGTGTGAGCGTGCACGTGCGTGTGCATCCGTGCTCACACGGGGCGTGTGTGCATGTGTATCCTTGCAAAGCGTGTGCGGGTGAGCGTGCACATGCGTGTGCATCCGTGCTCACACGGGGCGTGTGTGCATGTGTGTCCTTGCAAAGCGTGTGCATGCGAGCGTGCACATGCGTGTGCATCCGTGCTCACACGGGGTGTGCGTGTCCTTGCAAAGCATGTGCACATGCGTGTGCATCCGTGCTCACACGGGGCGTGTGTGCATGTGTGTCCTTGCAAAGCGTGTGCGTGTGAGCGCTGCGGGTGTGCGGCAGCACACACACATGCTTGGAGGGGGGGTGAGTGCTGCATGCACACGTGCGTGTGCTCACAGTGGTGCATGCGTGCGTGTGCTGCACATCCGAGCTCCGCGCGTGCATCCCGCACCGCCCCGTCCCCATTGCACTGGCGGGGGGGGGGGCACATCCCGGGCACCCCCAGCCCCCCGTCACCCCCGCGTCGCCGGCCGTAACCCCGTTTCTCTCGAAGGGACCCCCGGGCTCGCAGCCGTCGCCGCACGCCCAACCTCCGCCCCACAACCCCAGCGCCCCCATGATGGGGCCGCACAGCCAGGTAAGGCTGGGGCAGAGCCCCCCCCCCCCCGTGCCCCCCCCCACCATGGCGCTGCAGGAGCACCTCTGTGGCCCCCCCAGCCCCAGCTCAGCCCCCCCACCCGCTCTCTTGCAGCCGTTCATGTCCCCGCGGTACCCCGGCGGCCCCCGGCCCGCGCTCCGCATGCCCAACCAGGTGAGACGCTGGCGGGGGGGGGGCGGGGGGGGGCCTGCGCTGGGGGGGGGCCCCGCAGCACCCTGACCGCTGCTGTCCCCCCCCCGCAGCCTCCCGTGGGCGTCCCGGGCTCCCAGCCGCTGCTGCCGAACGCCATGGACCCCGGCGCGCGATCGCAGGGTGAGTCGGGGCTGCCCGCCCCCCCCCCCCCCAGACCCCCCCCCGGCCCCTCTCACGCCGCCCCCCCCTTCCCGCAGGGCATCCGAACATGGGGGGCCCGATGCAGCGGATGAACCCGCCGCGAGGCATGGCCGCGATGGCGCCCCAGGTGAGCCGGGGGGGGCACTGGGGGGGGGATGCCCAGGCCCTGGCCCCCCCAGCTCACCCCCCCCCCCCCTTTCCCTTGCAGACCTACGGCAGCGGGATGCGCCCCCCCCCCAGCTCGCTGGCCGGCCCGGGCATGCCCGCCATGAACATGTAAGGCCCCGCACGCCGGGCCCCCCCCCCCCCCCAGACCCCCCCTCGGCACGTGCCGGGGCCATGCCCGGCTCCGGGGGCTGCGGGTGGGGAGTGGGCAGGCCCCCCCCCCCCTCACCTCTCGCTGCTTCTCTCGCAGGGGCCCAGGCGGCCGGGGGCCCTGGCCGAACCCTAACGCCAACTCCGTAAGTGCCGGCGGGAGGGGGGGGGGGGGCCGGGGGGGGGGCACCGCGTTCCCGTGCACGGCACCGGCTGCTCCGGCCCCCGCTGACCCCGTCCCTCTTGTCCCCCCCCCCAGATCGCCTACTCCTCCTCGTCCCCCGGGAACTACGTGGTGAGTATTGGGGAGGGCTCGGGGGGGGGGGGGCCACGCCATGGGCCGCCCCCTCCGCAGCCCCCTGAGCCCCCTCTGTCCCGGCAGGGCCCCCCCGGCGGCGGCGGCCCCCCCGGCACCCCCATCATGCCCAGCCCCGGAGGTGAGTGCACTGGGGACGGGGACGGGGGGGAGGCTTTGGGGGGGGGGGGGGCAGCAGCGCTGACGCCCCCCCCCCCCCCCCCCCCGGTCCTCCCGCAGACTCCACCAACTCCAGCGAGAACATGTACACCATGATGAACCCCATCGGCCCCGCCGGCAGCCGGCCCAACGTAAGCGCCTGGGACCCCTGGGGGGGGGGGGACACCCCAAAACTGTGCGTGCCCCGGTGTCCCCCCCCCGCCGCCGGCGCCCTCGCGGCCCCCCCGGCCCCACCGGCGCTGACCCGCTCTCTGCCTTGCAGTTCCCCATGGGGCCTGGGCCCGAGGGGCCCATGGGAGGGATGAGCGCCATGGAGCCCCATCACATGAACGGATCCTTAGGTGGGTACCGGGGGGGGGACGGGGGGGCGGGGGGGGGGGCCCTCCGTCCCCCTGCGCCTTCTGGGGCCGCGAGGGACCGGGGAGGGGGACAGGGAGCAGCCAGGTGCCGGGGCATCAGGGACATCCTGGTGGCAGCGGTCCCCTGCGGTGGTGGGGATGCTCCTGGGACACCCCGGTGTTGGTGGCCACGGTCCCCTGTGATGGCAGAGATGCTCCTGGGATGTCCCGGTGGTGGTGGTGGCCGTGGTCCCCTGCAGCAGCAGGATGCTCCCGGGATGTCCCCATGTTGGTGGTGGCCGCGGTCCCCTGCGGCGGCAGGATGCTCCCGGGATGTCCCGGTGTTGGTGGTGGCCGCGGTCCCCTGCGGCAGCAGGATGCTCCCGGGATGTCCCCATGTTGGTGGTGGCCGCGGTCCCCTGCAGCAGCAGGATGCTCCCGGGATGTCCCAGTGTTGGTGGTGGCCGCGGTCCCCTGCAGCAGCAGTTGCTCCTGGGATGTCCCAGCATTGGCGGTGGCCATGGTCCCCTGCAGCAGCAGATGCTCCTGGGATGTCCCGCTGTTCGTGGTGGCCGCGGTCCCCTGCGGCAGCAGATGCTCCCGGGATGTCCCGGTGTTCGTGGTGGCCGCGGTCCCCTGCAGCAGCAGGATGCTCCCGGGATGTCCCCATGTTGGTGGTGGCCGCGGTCCCCTGCAGCAGCAGGATGCTCCCGGGATGTCCCCATGTTGGTGGTGGCCGTGGTCCCCTGCAGCAGCAGATGCTCCCGGGATGTCCCAGTGTTGGTGGTGGCCGCGGTCCCCTGCAGCAGCAGATGCTCCTGGGATGTCCCGGTGTTGGCGGTGGCCATGGTCCCCTGCGGCAGCAGGATGCTCCCGGCTCGGCAGAGCGCGGAGGCAGCCGGCAGCATCCGGCGGTCCGTGAGCTCCATCTGCGGGCGGCCGGGGACCGCGCAGGGCCACCACGCAGGGCCACCACGCAGGGCCACCACGCAAGGCCACCACGCAGGGCCACCACATAGGGCCATCACACAGGGCCACCACGCAGGGCCACCACGCAGGGTCACCACGCAGGGCCACCACATAGGGCCACCACATAGGGCCACCACGCAGGGCCATCACGCAGGGCCACCGCCGTCCCCCAGCAGCGGGGCCCCCGGGGGTGCCGCTAACGCCGCTCGCTTGTCCTTGCAGGCTCCGGGGACATGGACGGGCTGCCTAAGGTGAGTGCACCGTGCCGGGGCGGGGGGGGCCAGCCGGCGGCCCACCGCGGCGGGGCCGGGGGGGCTCACGCGTCTCTCCGTCCCCGCAGAGCTCGCCGAGCAACCTCGCGGGCATGAGCAACCCGCCGGGGACCCCGCGGGACGACGCCGAGATGGGCGGCAATTTCTTAAACCCCTTCCAAAGCGACAGCGTAAGGGCCGCGGCGGGCAGGCGGCGAGGGCGGGGGGCCCGGGGGGGCCGGGGGGGCCGCGGCAGAGCGCCCGCCGCCCCGCGGGGCGAGAGCCCGACGGAGGCCTGAGCCCGGCGCCATCCGTCCGTCCGTCCATCCATCCGTCCATCCGCCGCCGGCCCCGTCCGGCCCCCCCCCCAGCGCAGGGGGGGTCCCGCGGCGCCCCCCCCCCCCCCGCTAACCCTCCGGTGTCTCCGGTCTCTCTAGTACTCGCCCAGCATGACAATGAGCGTGTGACCCCAGCGCCGACGCCGCCCGGCCGCCCGCCAGACGCCCCGCGGGGCTAACCGCTGTGTTTAACACACACCAGAGAGAGGGGAAAACACACAAAAAAAGGAAAAAAAGGAAAAAAAAAACCCCACACTAAACAAAAGGAAAAAACGAGGGGAAAAAACAAAACAAACAAACAAAAAAAAACCACCCAGGAACTGGCCACCCACCCTCCCGCCCCGGGCACGGACCCGCCCTGCGCCAGACAATGGCCGGGGCCCCCCCGGTCCGGGCACCGCCGCGCTGCGGCCCCCCCCGCTGCCCCGCTCGCCTGGCACCGTGCTGGGGGGGGGCATGGGGGGGGAAACCAGCGGCGAGATGCAGTGCGGGGAGGGCGTTTTGCACCGGCACCGTGCCCAGGATGCCCCCCCGCCCCCCCCCCAACACACACGTCCCCGGGGGGGGCCATACAGCACGGGGAGAGGGGTATTTATTTGTGGGGGGGGGGAAGGGGGGGGTTGGGGTGCTGCATGGGCACTGAAAAATACCCCCCATCTGCCCTGCCCCCCCCCAAGCATCTGCCAGGTGGGGAGGGGGGCACATGCACATGCACTCATTTGCAATTAGCTCAGCTGCTAATGAGCAATGGTGGCGCTTCCCCCCCCCCCCCCCCAAAAATGCTCACTGCCTGGGAGGTCTTGGACCCCCCCCCCGACTCCCCCCTCCCCCCCAATCCCTCCCTGCTGGGCAGGGGCTCAAGGCAGGTCCCGTCTGTCCCTCCCCCCCCCCCGCCCCCCAAAACTGCCATTTGGCCATAGCCAAAGCTTGGCCCTGCCAAAGCCTTGGGGGGGGGGGGAAATTGGGGGGGGGGGCGGTAGAGCCATAAATACAGCACAGCCCCCACTAGGGCATCATGCCAGGCTGGGCAGGGGGGTGCCAAGCCATACCCCCCCCCCCCATGCGCTATAGGGCAGGCCCCAGTGCAGAGAGCAGCCCCCCCCGGGCCCCCCCCCAGCCCCGTCTGCGTGCTCAGCCAGCACTGTGATCTTCCCGCCCCCTCCCCGAGCGCCAGACCGGGCCCCCCCCACCCCCCCCGCAGAAGGGACCACTTTTAAACTTTAATATGAAGGATTTTGTCTCCTCTTTTATAACAGAAAGGACCTCAGCGCCCCCCCCCCAAAAAAAAAACACCGCTGCTGCGTGCCCCGGGCCCCCTCCCCCTGTACAGCCCCCCCCATCCATGCCGGGGGGGTCCAGGTGCCCCCCACTGCTGCGCAGCACCCGCGGGCGCCAGTGTGGGGGCAGCCGTGCCTGGCCCCCCCCCCCCAGGGGCCGCAGCCCCCCCCCCCAGGCGTAGTCGTGCTGTGTAGGGACCCCCCCCTTCTTTCTATTCTCGAGAGTCTTTAGACGGAAAAGTTGCTTATCAAAAAAAAAAAAAAAAGAAAAAAAAAAGAAAAAAATCCAAAACCAAAAAAAATTCCAAAAACAACACAAAAACCTGCATCAATAAATGTAATTTGATTTTTTTTTCAGAAGCCGCCTGGGTTTGGCTCCCCCCACCCCGTGTCCCCCCCCCCCCCCCGGGGTGCTGCACCGGGGCGCGGGAGCCCGCGGGTGCAAGAGGTTCACAGTTTCCAGGTAGCACCGGGGGCAAGTCGCGGCCCCCCCCCGTCTCCCCCAAAAAGCGCCTTCGACACCCGCCGGGGCGGCTAGTCGGCCCCGTCGAGGCGGAGCCGGGGCGGGGGGGCGCCGGGGCCCGGGTGGCCGTTGAGCTGGGCGGGCGCCTTCTTGGGGGCCGCGGGGCAGGCGGCCCCGGCGGGGCAGGCGCGCTTGGGGCTGGGGGCCGCCCGCTGCATCTTGTGCTCCAGCAGCATGTGGTTCTGGGGGGGCAGCCCCAGGCAGGCCCTGCCGGGGGGACACGGCGGGGGTCAGCGCCCGGCAGCCCCCGCGTTGCAGGCGGCGGGACCCGGTGGCGGCGGGGACCCCGGGCGTTGGGCACTGGGACCCCCCCGGTGCTGGGCACCCTGGGCATGGAGCACGGGCATACGGGGGTGTTGGGATCCCCTGGACATTGGGCACTGGGACTCCCAGTGCTGGGCCCCCGGGGTGGTGGGCACCAGGACCCGTTGGCATTGGACACCTTGGATGTTGGGCATCGTGACCCACCAGTGCTGGGCACCTTAGATGTTGGACACCAGTACCCACCAGTGCTGGGCACCCTGGACACGGAGCATGGGCGTACGGTGGTGTTGGGACCCCCAGTGCTGGGCCCCCGGGGTGATGGGCCCCAGGACCCATCGGTGTTGGGCACCCTGGGCATGGAGCACTGGGACCCACTGGGCACTCTGGGCATGGAGCTCCTTGGGCATTGGGCACTGGGACCCCCGGTGCTGGGGCACGAGGGTGGTGGGCACCAGGACCCGTTGGCGTTGGACACCTTGGATGTTGGGCACCGGGACCCACCAGTGCTGGGCACCTTGGATACTGGGCACGGGGACCCACCAGTGCTGGGCACCCTGGACATGGAGCACTGGGACCCACTGGGCACCCTGGTCATGGAGCACCTTGGGCATTGGGTGCTGGGACCCCATGGTGCTGGGCAGCCTGGGAATTGGGCACTGGGACCCACCAGTGCTGGGCCCCCTGGTCACTGGGCACCCCTGGCCTTGGGCACGGGGACCCACCAGTGCTGGACACCGTGGTCATCGGGCACGGGGACCCATCAGCATTGGTCACGGGGACCCACCAGTGCTGGACACCTTGGATATTGGGCACGGGGACCCACCAGTGCTGGACACCGTGGTCATCGGGCACCGGGACCCATCGGAATTGGGCACGGGGACCACCAGTGCTGGACACCGTGGTCATCGGGCACCGGGACCCATCGGAATTGGGCACGGGGACCACCAGTGCTGGACACCGTGGTCATCGGGCACGGGGACCCATCAGCATTGGTCACGGGGACCCACCAGTGCTGGACACCTTAGATATTGGGCACGGGGACCCACCAGTGCTGGACACCGTGGTCATCGGGCACGGGGACCCATCAGCATTGGTCACGGGGACCCACCAGTGCTGGACACCGTGGTCATCGGGCACCGGGACCCATTGGCCTTGGGCACGGGGACCACCAGCTCTGGGCACGGGGACCCACCAGCTCCGGGCACACTGTGGGGCATCAGGACCCACCAGCCCGGGACCCGCCGGCTTTGGGCACCGTGGGCACCAGCTCCCACGGACACCGGGATCCACGGGCACCGGGCGCCGAGACCCTCGTGCCCCTGGCACCGCGAGGGGACCCGGGACCCCCAGGTGAGGCGGCACCTCGCATCGCTTGGGCGGCGACGCCGGAGCACCCGGGGCGGGGCAGGCGGCCCAACGCAGGGCCGGGG
Organism: Dromaius novaehollandiae; assembly: GCF_036370855.1. Classification (NCBI taxonomy): domain Eukaryota; kingdom Metazoa; phylum Chordata; class Aves; order Casuariiformes; family Dromaiidae; genus Dromaius; species Dromaius novaehollandiae. The sequence goes on along the minus strand of NC_088122.1, from coordinate 2,155,582 downwards.
GAGCGGCTGGGGTGGGGGGGTGGCCGGGGCCGCGCGGTACCTCAGGATGTTCTCGATGCAGCTGCGCTGGCGGAAGAGGGCGTTGACCACGGGCGCGCCGTCGGGCACCAGGGGCGCCTTGCAGAGGAAGGCCACGATGGAGAGGACACTGTGGAAGCCCTGGAACTCGGGGTCGCTCTCGGTGCGGAAGGTGATGCGCTGGCACAGCTCCGTGAGGATGGCCAGGTCCAGGATGATGGGGCTGGCCAGCAGGGAGTCCTGCGGGGAATGGGGGGGCGCGGGCTGAGCCCCCGGCCCCCCGCAAGGCCCCCCGTCCTCGGGCGGGCGCCCCGCCGCGCCCCGCGCACCTCGCACGTGTTGTGGATGACGATGGTGTTGGTGCCTCCCATCATGATCTCCGACGTGTACTCGTCCAGCGCCCGCTTGCTGTCCCCCACGTAGGGCACGTACTTGATCACCACCTGCAAGCGAGGCCCCGTGAGCCCCCCGGCCGCCCCCCGGCCAGCCCCCCGGCCAGCCCCACGGCCCCCCACTCACGCAGTGGTCGGGCTTGTCCTGGGGCCCGTAGAGGACGGGGTTGGCCTGCACCGTGTCGTCCACCACGTTGCTCTTGGAGATCTCCTTGGAGCGGAACTGCTGCGGGGCCGACAGGTTCTTCCCGTCGTTGTTGCCCAAGTGGTTGTAGCTCACGATGGACTTGGTCTGGCGGAGGGGACGGGAGAGGGGTCACCCCATGGATCCCCGCGCGCCACGGACGGGGCCGCCCGCCCCCGACGTCCCCGCGTACCTTGAGGCCGGCGCCGACCAGGAAATCCACCAGCACCGACTTGAGCTTGGTCTGGCCCGACTTGAAGTCGTCGCCGCAGATGAAGACGCGGCGCTGGGCGGCCAGCTCCACCGCCCCCGGCACGAAGGTGTTTTGCGGGGAGCCGTTGATGTAGGCGCAGCCCTCCAGGATGCTGGCCACGGCGAAGAGCGTGGACGGGGACACCTCCAGGCCTCGCTGCGGGGACCCGGGGCGGCTCAGCATGGCATCCCGGCTGCCCCGGCCGCCCTGGCCCGCCCGCCGCGCGCCCTCACCTCCACGGCCCGCAGCAGGCTCTCGGCGGTGTCGTTGAGCCCCGGCACCACGTCGCAGAAGCGCTCCGTGTTGGCCGTCCACAGCACGATGACCTTGTCCACCCCGCTGGCCTCCTTGAAGTCGCGGATGTCCCGGCGGATCTGCTCCAGCTGCTCGGCCTTGGAGCCGCGGAGCACGTTGTCCGCCCGCTCCTCCTGGTTGGCGGCGATGAACTCGGGGATGTAGATGGAGGGCCGCGGCTTCAGCTTCTCCATGTGGGGCCAGAGCTGCTCCTGCAGCTGCCAGTCCAGCACCTCCGCCCGCCGCATGGCCTCGGCCAGGTTCAGCGAGGAGATGTCCCAGCCTGCGGCGGGGGGCAGCGCGTGGGTGGGTGGGGGCCCCCCGGCCGCCGGGCCGCCCCCCCCCTCCACCTACCGTCGAAGACGATGTCGTTGGGGTGCACCATGGGCAGCAGGTCGCGGAAGGGCACGTAGACGTCGCCGGCGGGGCCGGCGCCCAGGCACGCCGTGGAGGCTTGCAGCAGCGAGCCGTAGTAGTTGGCTTTCTGGGGAGCAGAGCCGGGGGGGCTGAGGGCGCGGGGGGGCTCCGAGGGCCGCCCCCGCCCCGCACAGGGCCGCCCGGGCTCACCTTGCGCCCGGTCTTGGTCATCCAGGAGAGACCCAGCCGGTTGGCCAGCACGGCCGCCGTCACCGTGGAGCCGTTGTTGCCCCCCCAGCCCACGAGCATGACGCCCAGGCGGGGGACCTGCCGCCCCGTGCGGAAGGTGAAGCGGGTCGAGCAGGGCCGCACCTGCGGGGCAGAGCGGGCGGGAGGCCGGGCCGGCTCCCGCGACCCCCCCCCGCACCCCCCGCCCGCCCGCCCGGCCCCGCACCTTGGTGAGGCCGTTCTCCTTGCACACGTGCACGGTGCTGTACGTGTACTTGGCCTCGATGTAGTCGCTGCTGTAGGTGACGTCGGGGCTCTCCACGACGAACGGCTCCGCCATTGTTCCCGCAGCTGCAATGGGAGGAAATGGGTGTCGCCGCGCGGGGACGGGCACGCCGGGCCCCCCGCCAGCCCCCCCCCCGGCACGGCCACGGCCACGGCCACGGCCACGGCCACCGCGGCCCCTTCCCACGCGCAGCCCCCGGACGCGCCGGCACCGCCGGCTGCCCCGGATGGCAGGGGTCCCCGCGGCCCCCTCCCCAGGGTGGCAGAGGGTGCCGGAGGGCCTAGGGCTGGCCCCGGGGGGGGACGACCCGGGGACCGGGGCTGTCCTGCTCCTGGGGGTGGCGGAGGGGATGTGGGGACACGGGGACGTGGGAACTGGGGCTGTCCCACTCCCGGGAGTGGCAGAGGGGACGTGGGGACACAGGGACCGGGGCTGTCCCACTCCCGCGGGTGGCGAAGGGGACATGGGGACACGGGAACCGGGGCTGTTCCGATCCCGGGGGTGGCGGAGGGGACACGGGGACACAGGGACCGGGCCTGCCCCCCCCGTCGGGGACAGCAGAGGGGACACGGGGACCGGGGCTGCCCCACTCCCGGGGGTGGCGGAGGGGACACGGGGACAGCGCGCTCCCCATCGGCGGCCGCCCCCGACGGGCCCGGCCCGGCCCGACCCGACCCGCGGCGCTCCCGCCCCCCGGGCCCCCCCCGCGGGCGGCCACTCACCGGGGGCGCGGGGCGCTGGAGCCGAGCGGGGCCGGCGCTGCCGCCGGGGCGCTGCGAGCGGGGCTGGGGCTCCCCCGCCGCCGCCGCCGCCGCTTAAGGGGCTCGCGGGGCCCGGCCCCCCCCGCCCCCGCCCCCGGCTCCGCCCAGCCCAAAACTTTCCATCGCGCCGCCCCCGGCCCGCACGTGCCCCCCCCGCGGCCCCCCCGGCCCCGCCCCGTCGGGCCCCCGCGGCGGCGGCAGGTGCGTGGCGGCTGCTACGGGCGGCGCCGCCGGGGAAGCGGCGGCCACTGACCCGGGAAGGGGAAGTGGCGCCGCGGCCCGGGGGGGGGGGGGTCGGGCCGGGCCGGGCCGGGGGGGCCCCGCCGTCGCCTTCCGGCCATTCAGGGCCCCGCCGCCGCCTTCCTGCGCCGCCGCCGCTTCCCGCGGGGCCCCCCCGGCCCCCCCCCCCGGTCCCCGGCCCCCCCCGACCCCCCCTCGCCACCGCCCTGGTGGCCCCACCGCGGTCACCGGGACACCAGCGCCCTGGTGGCCCCAGCGTGGCTGCCGGCGCCCTGCCCTGCCCTCCGCGGCCACCGGCACCCCGGCACCACCTCCACCGCGGCCACCGGCACCCCGGCACCTGCACCCCACCGCGGCCACCGGCACCCCGGCACCACCTCCACCGCGGCCACCGGCACCCCGGCACCACCTCCGCGCCATCCCCACCGCGGCCACCAGCACCCTGTCACCTGCACCCCACCACGGCCACCAGCACCCCGTCACCACCTCTGCACCATCCCCACCGCAGCCACCGGCACCCCATCACCTGCACCCCACCATGGCCACCGGCACCCCGTCACCTGCACCCCACCATGGCCACCGGCACCCCACCATCCCTGCTGCGGCCACCAGCACCCCGTCACCACCTCTGCACCATCCCCACCATGGCCACCGGCACCCCGTCACCAGCACCCCGCTGTCCCCACTGTGGCCACCAGCACCCCAGCACCCGCACCCCACCATGGTCACCAGCACCCCGTCACCACCTCCGCACCATCCCCACCATGGCCACCAGCACCCCATTGCCTGCACCCCACCGTGGCCACCAGCACCCCACCATCATTACTGCGGCCACCAGCACCCCGTCACCACCTCTGCACTGTCCCCACCGTGGCCACCAGCACCTCGTCACCAGCACCCTGCCATCCCCGCCACGGCCACCAGCACCCTGCCACCCCCACCACCAGCACCAGCACCCCGTCACCAGCACCCTCCGCGGCCGCCCTGGCCCCACGCGACGCACCCCGGGCCAGCGCCACACGAGGGCCAGCAGCGCGCGGGGGCCCCACACCGCCCCGCTTCGAGGGGCCCCAGGGCCGGAGCGGCACCCGGTTCCCCAGCCGGGCCCGGCCGCGGGGCGCAGCGAGCGCGGCGCTGGAATGCCGCTGCCTCAGCAGATCGCCGAGCAAAAATAACATTTCTTTGTACAACAATCCCGGGCGGGAGGGTCCGGGCGGCGCTGCCAGGGGCCCAGAACTGGTATTTTTCCACTGCTTTTCCTTTTTTGCCCCCTCCCGGCTCTGCCACCATTGTTCCTCCCCCCCTTCCCACCCCTCCCACGCTCGGCCGCGGAGCCGGGTGCCCTTGTTTCGCGCTCGCTCGCGGCATCGCTGCTGGGCCGAGAGCCCGGGCCGGCGGCCCAGGGCGCCTCCGCGTCCCGCTGCCAGGGCTGGCGGGGGGCCAGCAGCGCCGGGCCGCCGCGACCGGCACCCAGGGACCACCGCAAAAAGGGGGGAAAAAAAATATATATATATATGTGCAAGAGGCGCTTTGGGGAGCCCCAGGTCGAGCTGCGCCGCCGCCGGCCCCGGGAGCCGGCGATGCCCCAGCTGCTCCCGAGCGCTGCGCCCAGCCGCGGGCCCACGCGGCAGCCCGGCCCCCGGATCAGCTCCCGCGGCGCGCCGGCTTCTTGTAAAAGCCGCGTTGCTGCTGCAAAGCCGCCTCTGCGAGGCAAGGCAAACGGCCCCGCCGCCTTCCGCGCCTTGGGGTTTTTCCCCTGGCGCAGAGGAAACCCTTCGCCGTCCCCGCCGCGGCGGCTGCTCCCGGCTGCTCCTCTGCTCCCGGACGGAAGCGGCCCCGGGCGAGCGGCACCCAGGTTTTGAGCTCCCCGGAATTAGCGGCCCTGATTTAAGGGCAGGGGAGCAGCAGCTCACGCTCGCTCGAGTGACATGTACCCGGGTGCGACCTGAATCCCCCCGGCCCCGGAGCGAAGCTGCACAGCAGCAGGCAGGTGCCGTGCTGGACACGGGGGCACCGAGACCCCGGGGGGCCTCAGCCCCCCCCCAGCGCCCTTTCCCGGGAGGTTCAGCGCGGGAGGGAAGCAGCTGGCGCGGGGCTGGCACGGGGCTGGCGCTGGCACCGCGGGAGCAGCCAGTAACTTTCCACTCGCAGGTTCCCCCGGCTCATGAGCTGGCTCCGGGGCCCCGGCCGGCGCAGACGCTGCCAGCGGTTTAGAGGAATTACGGAGGAAAGGCAGAGGCCGAGAGGGGAGGGAAGGAGGGAAGGAGGGAAAGGCGGCTGCACCATCTGCGAGCAGCTCCCTGCCGCGCTCCTCCGCGCGAGCGCGGGCTCCTCGTGCGAGGGGCCAGGCCGAGGCCCCGGGGAGAGCGAGTCCTCCAGCAGCCAGGGCACGGAGGGGACGTCCCCACGGGGCAGAGGCCGCAGGAGCCAGCGGGGCAGAGCGGAGAGGTGGCGAGACGTCAGCTGGGGCCGTCTATCCTGTCTCATGGAGGTGGTGTTTGAAATAAGCAAACCACAGAGGCAAAGCCTTGCCGTGACACCCATCACCTGCCCGACCTGAGCAATCCTCTCCCCCTGAAACCTAGTTGCTGATGCTCTTGCTCCACAACAGGTTTCATCCACGTGGTTTCTCCATCTGAGCAAGCCCAGGGGCTGCGCGAGCATCAGCTCCCGCACAAGCACCAGCTCCCGCACCGCTGCTCTCGCTATTCTGCCTTGAGAGACCAGACCCGAGCAGAGACTGTCATAACCCCCCCAAAAAACCTGCTCCCTAGGTGCTGTTTGGTCACGGGGCAGCTCCCAAGCACCCTGCACAGCTTGGAAAGGGCTGGGCCACACCAAGCACCTCTCCTCCCCTCTCCCCCTTTCTCACCTACAGCTCTGACCCTTCAGCTCAAATAACTGGGCTCCTCCAAGCTTGCTGCTTTCAAAACCCACCGCAGCCCTTCGTCACCTTTCCCTTTTGCGCTTTCCTGCTGCAAGAAGCACTGAAAAGAAATATACAGCCTTATTGTTCGCTTGTTTTCCAATACAGTGAATTTATTATATGTTGCAAAATCAGCATTCAGCTTTTTAGTGTACAAAAAAGACACTAGCTCTTAAGAAAAGATTAGGAAAGCTGAAGACTATGCTGCCTTTAAATTGTAACATTTTGGCAAAGTGAAAAGCTCTTTTGTAAACTCCAACTCCATGGCTCAATATAGTTTTATCCACAGTACAATATTACAAAGTAAAACACAGTATCAATAAGTTAAGATCATACTTAATCACCTAGAACTGGTTTCTATTAACCCAAAAAGCACAAAATTTGCCTAGCTTCATAATCTCTAAAAAGAAAAAAAGGCAGATTTGACTACAATTCTTTAACACAGTCCAAAAGAAAAGTGAAGCGGAAAGTTGTTGAATGCTAATTGGGTCTCACAGTTTGGATATTCATTAAATATTTTCAGTTTTATATTCAAATTTTAGAAGTTCCAGAATATACATGTAAATGTACACAATACATCTTTGTATACAACTCTGTTTGCAAAAATATCTTATAGCAGATGTATAAAGATTGAGATTCCATCTCTATCCCCCCCCCACCAAAAAAAAGCCCCAAAAGCAAAAACCCCATTCAAAACACGAAGGATCAGAGGGAGAAGTGTTTCCATGGAAGAAGTGACTCATCCTGGTTAGGTGGCTGCTGCCTCTTCTACCCCCCGAGCCGAGGGTCCCCCGTGACCGCGGCCCCCGCGCGCCGGCCCCCCCCCGAGCCCCCCGGCCTCCCTCGCCCAGCGCAAATTCAGAGCCACCAGCCCAAACCCCGAGCGCCCGCTCAGCCGGGCCCGACGCGGACCCGGTTTTGCAGGGAGAGGCAGCGAGACGCCCCGGTCGGCGCTGTGCCCCCTCCCAGCCGCGCCGCATCCCGCGCCGGACCCACTCGCGGCTCGGGGAAGTTTGCTGGAACCGAGTTGGGCTGAGCTCAAAGGGAAGCGGGAACAGCGTCACAGCCCCCTCGCCACCCCGTGACAACGAGCGGGGTGACACCGCGCCGAGCAGGGGGGACAAAGCGCTTTGGACAGAAGCGTCTCGCCTTCAGCCCGCCCACGGTTTTCCGCCTTCCCTCACATGTGCAAGCACCACGGGGGCACACGGCGGTGTGCGAGCAGGTACGTTGCAAGACAAACCGCTCCCTAAGCTCCCACCTTCGTTATCAGAGGGGACAGGGCGAGACCGGGGCATCCCCGCGGGCTCGGGAGCCTCCCAGCACCTCCCTTCCCGAGCGGGGCTCTCCCTCCGGGCCCCCCGCGCCGGTCCGAACGCCTCCCGCTCGGCAGAAAGCCGCGGCTCCGCGGGGCGACGCAGCTCGGCCGCGCGCGGATGCTCCCTTCAGCAGCGGTCCTGCACGTGGAGAGCGGAACGGCGAAATCCCGGCAAGCGCTGGTCGTCTGCAGACGCCGTGGCGGGGAGAGACGCTCCTCCACGGGGCAAAGCGCGAGCGGCGGCCCCGTTTGGGCGACGCAGCATCGATCTAGCCAGGATGGAATTGTTTGTTTACAGCAGATGGACCCACTTTTTTGGGCGGAAAAATAAAAGTATTCCTTGTAACAGAACTGTTTCCCTCCTTAACTCTGCCATTCCACTCCTCCAAGGGGGAAAGTCCTCAGTGCAGCCTCCGCGGGAAGGAGACACCACAGGAAAGCAATCCTTTACTTGAGACAAATGGAAGTGGGAGGTAAAAATCACACAGGCTGGCGGGATTAACGGGGTTGGAGGGGGGAAGGAAGAAACAGCAGAGTTAAAGAACACCTTTGTGCTTTTGGCGTGTTCCTCGCACCCTGGCCATACTCCGAAAGTGTTCCCTTCGAGTCCGAAAATCAAGGAGACAGACTGCAACGAGAAGCCGGCTAGGTAAAGCACAACAGTGGAAGTGACCCGCACGGAAAACGCTGCCTTACTTCTCCCAAGCTCAGGTGCCTGTTCTGAGAACAGGATTTTCTGCTGCTGCTTCTTTGGAAATGCACAGAAAACAGAACAAGAAAGGATCGCACCCCCCACCCCCACCCCATCCTTTCTCATGGGTCATTACAGGTAATAAAATAACTTCTCCGGGTAACTATCCAACGAGCTTTAGTAATACTGCAATTATAAGACAGGAAAGGTTCTGAAACACTTGGCCTAAAAGGAAAAGGGAGGCACAGTTTTAGAAAAAGATGCTTTTTTTTTTTTTTATACAAAAATAGACCATAGTCTCATTAGCAATTAATAAAATTGGCTGCCTTGGTATAAAATTATAAAAGTCAAAGACAGACAGGTCTCAGTCTTCCCAGCATTGGTACATGAAGGATAATGCAAGCAGACTGGACTGCGCATGCTGGAGAGGCCACTGCAACGCTTACGCCCGCTGGTTCCAAACGCACAAACTGGGTAAAGAAATTCTTACGTGAAGGATCCGCATCTGCACGGCGCAAAGCGCCCAGTGCACATTCCCGGGCTGCTCCCCTCCTCCTGACACAACCACCTCAAGAGAGCACAGACTGGAGATGACAAAAGCAGGAACAAACAACGAGAGCTCTGGGTACTTGGTGTATTTAACGCGGTGCCATGTAGAGTAGACAGCTTGCATATGAACAGTCGCAGGTGCCAGAGAAGGAGGTAACCTAGCAGCATTCCAGTTCCTCACCATTTGAAGGACAATTTGCAACCCAGCGGACCTGGGCCAGGGGTAATTACACTTCATGCCAAACTTTAATCCATGAAAACTATCGATTCTTAACCTTTGGGAGCTTCGTTCACTTTAGGTAAGTTTTCCCTTAAGTGTCAAACGCTGGCTTCAAATAAGCAGATTTTCCTTTGTTACATTCCGACATTCAGAGAGGCTAAAACTCGAGAGGATCATGCCAGGTGCTGGGGTGCTACCTGGCTCAGACGCTGGCACGGCAGATTCGGCATCGTAAGTAATCCCCAAGTTCTTCCAACCACGAGGAATTAATGCTCGTCTCTGAAAGGAATCTAGTTGTATAAAAGGGAACGTAACATCCAGATGACTTTTTGCCCTACCCAGTCCAGACTAGTGCCAGCTAAAACTGCTGTTGGTCATACTCTGCTATCAGTTTTTTAATATGAGCCAGTTTGTTGTGGAGGTATTCGCAGCGGTTCTTCTCTTGGCTGTAATTGGGGTTAGTCTGTAAAAAAAAAAAAAAAAAAAAAAAAAAAGAAAAAGAAAATGCAGTGACAGAATGCAATTCTTAGAACTCAACAGTACCTAAGCTGAACCCAGATGAGGTTCTCTGACCTCAAAATACACCTACATGACCAGGGAACGAAGCTTTTCTGGTGCAAGTAGTAGCTACCCCTCTGTCTAAAGCAGAACTGTTCTGTTCAAACAAGCTCAAGAACAAACCCCCTTTTCATCAACACCCAGCTCCAGGAACTGAATCACAGGGGAGCAAGTGCACCTCGAGGGAGGCTCAGGACTCCCAACGGCTCTGCCGCACGCATCAGCTTCCAGCGAGCATCACCCTGCCCTTTGGCCCCCACATTAGCACTGAGTTGTGCAAGTCTGAGAGCTTTAAAACAAAGATGAACTTGCAACACACAGGAAGCTCTTCAAAAAGCTCTGAAATCCCTCAGGGACAACAGGGCTTAGGCCTCCATTCATAGATTGTTAAAAAAAGAAAGAAAGAAAAAAAAAAAAGCCAAAACCCCCTTGGTGCATGGATGGCCCGCCTGCCTCAGGACTTCTACCTCATCCAGCTCAACCATAAATCCCTCCAGTCAACAACTTTTGCTTTACAGATGCATAAAAAGACAAGTAAAGTATTCTGGGTGCCACCCCCTCCCATGCTAAGACCCACAGGGGACTATGTACCCAAGCGATTTGTATTAGAGGCTGAGCTCAAATCGTATCGAATTTACCCCCAGACTAGAGGGATCTTATCACTCAGCCCGCGCATCTGAAATGCAAACTGCTCTCTCGCTTGACAAACAAACTAATTTAACATACCCATTCTTTTGCTAATGCGCCGAACACAGATGAATAAGTTCAACATTAGCAGAGCAGTCTCTACTCCCAACAAACCCTTCTCGAGCAACGGGGGACCCCTTTTCACACAAGCTCTAGCTGATGAAACTAAGATCTGCTGGTAAGCTTCAGAGACTTATTTTTTCACTTGGCAAATTACCCATTTCTTCTGTCACTACAGACGTTTCTCCAAAGCCTTGTTCACAGCCAAATATTTTTACTTACTTTTTTAATTTTCCGATATTCCTGTAAAATTTGATCATGGATTGTCTAAAAGAGAAAAGATAACTTGTTATTTTCATAACAAGGCAGTAGTCCTGCAACCTACTGTAGTAACTCAGCACGTACTGAGGGCTTCATTTCCACATTTTCTCCAAATACAGACCAAAACTGACTGCCCCCACCCCTTGACATGCGAGATTTGACCGCTACAACCAGCCTCGCTGCCTCCCTCACTAGACTAGAGCTACCACCACAAGCAGTGGAAGGAGCAGCCCCCAACGCGATTCCCCAGCCACGAGAACTACTCGTCCCACTGCAACAGCCACTTGGATTGACAGGATAATTGACATCTTCCCAGCTCAGACTAATTTTTCTTGGACTATAAGAATAATTCAGTGAGGAATCATGAGATTTCTGAAAAAGAGAAGGATATTCAAGGGAGGAAGTGGTGTTTAGTACAATAGGTGCTCTGTAAAGAGCTGTTTATTATACTCAACGAGACTTATTTTCTCAGGATAATGAATAGTTAAAGCTCTTTTAAAATCAGTCTGACAAGTTGAATAATGTAGCATTATTAGATCAAAGATTCAAGAGAAACAGATGACCCTGTACTAACTCCCTTTCCAGCCCCGATACGCTACCATATGTGCGAATATGAGTTTTTTGGCTGGGATACACTAATAGCTTCCAGCAGCTTTTGGCTAAAGACGCCAATTGTCTCAGTGAGGCCTTTCCTTGTCAACAAGTACCATGATGTGTGCTCCAACTTGAAAACGAAGGAACATAGAGCTGTTTTAGGAACAGCCTACAAAGCTGTCAGCTGTATGCACGTTCTGCATCCACCAGTTCTGGGCCCTGGGCAGTACATTTCATACACCGAATACGGGGCCTCCATCAACCCATCCCAAACAACCCGGCAGAAAGAGCCACTAAAACAGCAACAAGTTGCAGTGTTGTCACTTGCAGAACCAGGTTTTTGAAAGATATATTTCTGCTTATACCTTATATTCTTCAGAGCCCTGCAGAAGTTGTTTCAGCTGGGAGTCTAACTGCGTAAACCGTCCAGTTATCCTCTCTATCCGAGCGTGCAAGTCTCTGTACTCATTGTATTCCGCGTTGAAGTCATTTTTGTAACTCTGACGCTGCTCCAAAGAGGAAATGGCTGCATATTTTCTAGAGGGAAAATAATTTAGTTAATCAGTTCAGAATTAACTCTTCTCTCCAGACAGTAAGATTACTGAAATGTCCAGAACAGGAGGACAAGTCTATCAGGTGACTGCTTTTGAAAGCAAATACAGTCTCTTATGATTTCATTATAGCCGCAAGGAGATAAGTGCCGGGATTATTGCCTTGACCTCTATGCAAAACAAGACAATGTTTGCTTCCAGAATTTCCCATCTATGCAAGACAGGATGGAATATGCAGGTACAGCAAAGCATCTGAACAGATGAGGGTGTAGGAGGACATTCAGATAGTACTGCTACAGCTTTTCTAACTTCTGCTGTCCCACAGAACATGGAGTTCTGCATCTGTGCCAGACCTTGGAACAGCAGGAATACGATGCTTCCAGTGTTAAGAGCGTTTAAAGGAAAGGAACACAAAAATGCTCAGCTATCACTGCAAAATGCTCACAGGATGATTACGTGGCAAGCGCAGGATAAGAAACCATATTGAATAGACTGAATATATCTCTACTACCTTCTGAAGATACCCGGTATGAATTGAACACAACATAAAGAGCTCATGTTTAACAGATGTGCCTTTGAGGCCTTTTGAAACTTATTCAGCTCAACAAAAAGCTATTAAACCTGACATTTTACAGAAAGCCCAGGAGGCGGTCCTCTCTGACAGCAAAACTCAGCTTTTCATAGGTGACACCTCTAATTTACCACCTTACTCTGTCCGCAATAGTGACAGCTAGGTGCAAGAACAGATACAGTCTAACTTAGGTATCAAGTTAATTGAAACAAACTTTCACTGCCTTAACTTAAATGGGCTCCAGCCTTCAAGACCTGTGATTCCTTGCTAGGGGTGAGTATAACAAAGCATCTGCACAGGATCCACTAGTAGAAGGCAGCTGTCCTCACCTATGTCTCCATAATCAAAAGAGCAGTGGCAACTCTATCATTTAAGGAGCTGAGCATCCAAACATTCAGACTGTACCAAAGATGAGACAGTTGACCTAACACAAGTTCTCAGGAGACTGACCAAGGATCTCTGTAGGAGAGATCAGATCAGCGCAATTGGTGCACGCAAAAATACCAGCCATCTTTCTTCTTCTGAATGGTACTGGAAATGCCAACTCAAAGCAGTCATTTGAATGGTTCACACAGACCAGCAAAACCACAGTTTTGTAACCATAGAAAAACCCTACATATCCTCTAGCACTGACTGTTCCTGCAGAGCGAAGGGTGGGCACCTCCTCCTCTTTCCTCTGAAGGATCACAGCACAGCCAGACCAGATCTGGTAGCATTAAAAAGCCAGGCTGAGACCTAGACATGCAATATCACCCAGAGCTACACTTCCTTTCTATCACTGAGTTTTGTTTATAACAGGTTTGGCTTTATGCACATGAAAAGCACATGGATTTCTGTGCTACAAGAGACAAGTATTGTTTAATTAACCTCAAGGGGATCTGATTAAAAAGTCAAAGGTGAAAACTCACATCTTAACCCAAGGGTTATAACCTCCCCATGAAGAATATTCCAATGGTTTATGTAGAGCTGATCTTGGCTTTGAACGGGGGAAGGATTAGATAACGTCTCAAAATTAATTTTGCCCTGTCTTCCATAACATTAAAGCAGATCATTTCCCCTCAAAGTCTCTATCTGCAACATGGAGACATTTAATACTTTCAAGCCCTCCTCAGATATGCAGTTTCTTAAAGTACTTTGACAATTTGTTTATAGAAAGGCAACCTTGACCTCTGTAAGAAGGGAAAGAACAGATCTAATCCTAAGTTTAGTTTCAGGAAATATTTGCAAGATTAGATTTACCTTTTTGTTCTTTTTTAAACCCATCTTACAAAGTTTTTTCAAGTAACAGTTAAGTACGATAGAATCACTAACACATTGCGCTCAATAGCTTGGAACCTGATCCCAAGTGATGAAGCAACTGAAATATCAGCAATATTGAAGCAACTTACAATAAATAATCTGGCATTTCTGAAGTCGATGTTGGTACACTAGAGTTATTGCATGTTCCATTTAAACCTGAAAAATAAAAACTTGTTTAGAAACATTCCTAACTCTTAAAGCTGTAGGCAATTATACTGCAAGTTCATAAACTCATCTCCAGAATACAGTTCACTATATTCTAAAGGATTTCGGTTTTGCTTTAAATTGACAAAAGATAGAAGATACAGTATTGTGAGGTGGTTGAAACTTCAAGGCTTTGCTAATATTTGTCTGTAAACAAAACAATATCAACATTAGCCAATGCACTGAGCAGCAAAACAGCCTAATTTAATTGGTTTATGAATACTGCCTGCAGGGAAGGAGAGCACTGATATCAACACTGCTAAACCACAAAACAAACATATGGGTCCAGATGAGCAGAACAGAAAGCTGAGCAAGGTGCACCTTCTTCCACCCGCCCCCATTCTGCACTACATAGATTCTTGTAATCCACATTACAGATTCCTACAAGAGATAATGGAGAGATCTGTACGGCACACGTTTTCCTCGTATAGCCCTATGGCCCAGTAGGCAAATCCAAGTGCTCTGTTCTGTGAAGTCAAGGAAACATAACTCAAGGGAAGTTCAACTAAAAATATTTAGGACTTCCAATGAAGGGAATGAAGACCTCAGAAGGAATGGGATTCTGAATGCAAGCCCAAAACAGGCTCCATCCTCAACCTAAACCATATATTGAATTACTAATTTGGAGGAAGAAAAGCAGTTGGATACAGATTTGAAAAGGGACACTATCCCTGAACTGTGTATTTTACTGAAAGCTCTAACCGGAAAGTCAGCTGCATCCATGAAAAGGCAGCAAAAATCAGAGGCAAATGGAGAAGGCTTCGAAGGATTTAACTCATCTGTTTTGCAAAAATACATAATGGTTCAGTCTCTTCTATCCAAGTCTGTTACTTACAGCGAGTAATAGCTTGATTACACAATTTCCCCAGATATTCACAGGAAAGGTTCATGTAAACCCCAAGCCTCACCCTTCCCAACCTTCACCTGCACCACTTTAGAGTTATTATCCCAGAAAAACTGCAGGAAGTATGAAATGCCAAAGTAATAATAGGCACATAAAGCAATAACCTAACTATACCTTAAAAAAATATATCTAATTTTCTCTGAATTCAAGCAGAAGGGCTTTCCTGAGCGGAGGGGAAGAACGCCAGAAAAACATAGCATCATTATGAACACGGCAGTCTTAATTCCTGCTGCAGATGTTTGGAGGCGATTCTTTCTTCCTCACCTGACCGCCACACTGAAAGCCGTAGGACATGGGTAAGGAAGAGCCTCGGGGAGAGAGGGAGAGGAGAAGGAAGAAAAGGTTTGTTTTGCCTATGAGTGCCACCTACTGTCTGCCCAAAAGGCCCCAAAGCTCCCTTCATCGCCTCTTCAACGGACCTCCCAGGAGAAGCTCTGCTTCCGGGCAGCCCCTCGCCCCGGGGGAGATGCCATTCGTTGCAGATGAGAAAGGACCAGAATGAGGCCAATGTTATCCACACGCAACAAGGGGCGAGCAGAAGGATTCAATTCAGCTGTGAACTGGCCGTACTAAATCCAAGCAGCACTGACCACATCCTGTTTACGGTTCCTTCCAAGTCTAGCTAGGATCCACCACCTTGCGCACACCAGCAGCGCGGCGGGAGCAAAACTCGACTCCCGCTAATTAACAACAAGCCGGTTATTAACCTGCTGGTTTAAAAAAAAACAAAGCAGAAGAGGTGATAAAGGGTCAGCAACTTGACAAGAAAAGGAGTCAGAATGTTCTGCTATTTAACAAGAGGTGTTGACAAAGCATATATAATCTGTAACTATCCGTATCCTGTGTCCCGATCTGTAGCAGATACAGAGGGAAGAGCAACTCAAACGCTCACAGAAAAAAACTAGGATTGACACAAAAGCAAGATCAAAGCAGAAAGAGTATCCGGTACTTCAGAATGTTGGTCTGCAGTATCACAAATTCCCTGTTTATAAAGAACATAGCTAAAAGTGACTGGTGAGCAATCAAAATATATTGCAGATGCTACGGAGACCGTGGGGAAGACAAGAGCTAACATCATCCCTAGCCCCAGTGAAGTCTGAATCTCTCCTTCTACAAGGGTTTGACAGGTTAGTTTCAGTTGCAAGATACTGTTCTTTTTGAGCCAAATTTGGATGATTTTCCACACACCAGCATGGAGAGGAATTTAGTGTAAAAAAGGAATAATGGGGCAAAGGAAAACAAGATGGATGCAACATAGCAAGAGACCTAGACTGCAATACTCCTAGAGCCAGCAGAGGAAGTCCCACTGCTTCAGAGAATTTTAAGAAGGCCTAATGCAACAGCAGAAAACAGGAAAGCAGCAGGCACTGGCACGGGAACAGATCGGATTAGCCAACATATATTCTCTCCTCTAGTTCCTAAAAGAACACAGAACTGACTTTGAAATACACTGTCTCGATGGAAAACATTTTGTTAATCCTTGAAAAGAGAAATTCAAGTCATAGTGGGATACAACAGGGAAGTTCTTTCAGCCTAAGAGAGCAGATTGTAGCCTGCGCTAACATTTTATCACAAGACTTGTCTATCACTTCTTTTGTATCCAATATTAAAAGCTTTTGTGACTAACTTTTCATTACCGAGTTAAAAATCAATACGACAGCCATCACAATACCAAACACAAACATAAGAGCAGTAGGCAATCAAGAAGCACCATTTTTTCCAACGGATCTTGATGTCTGCCATTCATCCCCATATATTAATACGGCTTTTAATTTAACAAGGAGAAACATGACACGATCTGAGGTAGCTCCAAACAGCATAAAAGGTTAAACAGGAAAAACCTGATATCCTCTTTTTAGAGGAGGACCATTTGTTGATTCGTAGGTAGGGACAGCGATATTATTTCATTAACCTTGCAGTCTCTGCAAGTGGAATGAGGTAGGCAACCTCTTTCCTCAAAAGGATTTTGGGCAGAAGTAATACACAGTTGATACTACTACGATCTGAGCACAAACTGTACAGGAGAACGTTTCAGAGCTTACGTACCTGTGACATCCTGGGGAACACTAATTAAGTCAGCATTTTTTATTACTTCACAGTCCTGCTTCTCCTCTTTGCATTTCTCTTCACTTTTCTTCTCCTTTCTCTCTTTGTCTTTGTGCTTTTTGGATTTTTTCTTGGTTTTTACGTATGAGCTGCAATTGTGTTTGCTCGTTTGGGGACAGTCTGTCGACAAAGGATGAGTCAGTCTGTCAGCCGTCTCCGGGTTCTCACAGTCTCTGCCGTTGTGAGTCGGGTCGTTGCTGACATCCGAAAGGGGGTCGTGAGGCCTCGGGAGCTCCAAGACCGGGAGGCTGGAGCTGGAGCTCACGGACTCCGCGAGCGCTGGCTGCGCCGCCGGGGCAGCGGCGTCCTTCCCGTTCGAGGAGTTCAGTTTCCCATTGAAAGTGGGCTGAGTTCTATGGGCCAAATGCGAGATCCTGGGCTTTTTGTTGGCTAGCGGATCAATAAACTCCAGAGGCTGGGATCGTTTCTGGGGAGAGAGGGGGAAAAAAAGAATAAACCCGCACACCTTAAAAGTCTGCCAAGAATTCTGGATAAGGCGTTTGCTCTCAAGGCTGTTACCACTAGATGGTGGTGCAACACCAGTGAACAGCAGCATCCCCACAAAAAGAGCTCTGCTAAAAATAAAAAGCTGCCAGCAAATCCCTGGTCAGAGGCTGATCTGAACTGCCCCAGCCACCCGTCTGGACACGGGCGGTGGGCCTGCCAGCGCCGAGATCCCGCAGAAGACAATCCATCCCAAGCCACTTCCTGAAAATCCCGACAGCCACTGTGGAGCCTATGGCACGGTGGAAGAGCTGTGCTGTGACTGCTTATAGAAACCCCCAAGTCAGATAAGCAGGTTTTTTGTCCTCTGCACTATTCATACGCAGGCCATGCAACCCACCCTGTTCTCTCTGAAGCTTGTTTCAAATTTAGCCCTTTAAAAGTAAAACCATGTTGTCGTCCTTCCTCCTGCTTCCAACCATTCAGCAGAGAACAGAAATCACCATAAAAACATCTATCATCTCTCCTGCTTGTGGCACGACATGTACAATAAATACACCTAGAAGTGCAAGAGTCTGTACGAGGTCTAGAGGAAAGATGTGCTCAGGCCTCTGGAGTGCGGAGGGATTCACAAGTTCTGCATTTTATTCCCAACTGATTTTTATCAACTCTGTGGTCAGCTTTACCCTTGCAATACCTCTCCTTCCTCTTCTCAAGAGGGACGTTTCCTGGAAGAGGTGAGAAACTGTCAACTGTGCAAGTGCTCAGAATAAAAGGCATAGAAGGACATTAGCAGCAGTTTTCAACGCCATTTCTCATGGACGAGCAGGACTTTAATGTTCCTTAAGTGGAAAAAAATGTGGAGAGCAGAGGTTTCCATTTGTCTGATCAGCCCTACCTGGACAGCCACAGGTAGGACTTGGAGAAGAAAGCTCTGTGTGCCCATTTCTTCAAGTAGGTGGTTGTCCACAGGCTAAGGTTAGCTCAGGGGAAGTTACACTGCGAAAGAACCCAGCCTTCAGTCAGCAAAGAAAAGAGCTTAATTTAGAGCCAGAAGCTACAGCCGTCGGGCTCAATCCAGTCTGAGGCAGCCGAAATTACCTTGGACAGCCATGAGTACAGCGGTGTGTGCCTGCCTGGCAGCAAGGGGCCGCAGAAAATCTGAGGAAAGATTATTTAGTGCCCAGCGGAAGACAAGTGATAGCTCTGGTTATTTCTTTTGGATGTTTTATTATTTTCTTTACTGTCTCAAGCAGGGCTGCAATGTGCTTGCAAATGGAACTTTTGTTCTGTCGTAAGAGCGCAGCTGGCCACACGGCTGCTTTGTAACGGAGTCACCCGTTCACTCCTTTTCCCCCTGG
Source organism: Dromaius novaehollandiae (assembly GCF_036370855.1). Taxonomy (NCBI): domain Eukaryota; kingdom Metazoa; phylum Chordata; class Aves; order Casuariiformes; family Dromaiidae; genus Dromaius; species Dromaius novaehollandiae. The sequence goes on along the minus strand of NC_088122.1, from coordinate 2,137,265 downwards.
CATTACTTCTGTTTGCCAGCTCCAGGGGTCACAAGGACAACGCTCGGTGACAGGAATCCTACTTTCCACCTGTCAAGCGAACTGCCAGAGGACCCGCTCACCCTGCCGCAGAGCTTAAGGGGCAACGGCGCGTCGAACTGGCTTTTCAGCATCACCGACCGCAGACGCACGGTTCCTCCTCTCCAGATGCAGAACACAAGCAGTTGTCCGTCTCCCCCAGCGGAGAGGCCACTCACCTTGGCTACAGATCTCTAAACAGGGGACGGATCTAAGAACTGCTCTCTTTCACTCACCTTACCTTCAGGCCAACAAACACCATCACCACCAGCTTTACCTCCTTGTTTATAAAGTGTTATATGTATGCAATACCTGCTCTACCACAGGCTTCCTTCCAATTACTGGACCAACTGCTTTCCTGCCTTCATTCCACAACTGAATTTTTTCAAAATATTTTGCATTTAAGACTATCGAATCCCAGTCCTCTCCTGGGATCGCAACCACTAGAACGGTATCCCTTCTCTAAACAGAAACTACAGCTACATTTTATATAGTATCAACAAATGACCCCTTACAGTAAGAAGCTGTCTGTAGTTTGCTGCTAACGGCAGCCATATCAGAAGCACTGCTGGCAACCTCTATATCCCTTGTTCAGCTGCTGCTCTTCCACTAGCCTTTTCTAGATCCAAAAGGATCAACAGCCCAAGGTTTTGATCAGCTAACATGTAATCACAGAGGCCAAACACATCCCTACAGACTTTCACATCTTCCAAAATACGTAAAGCCAGAAGTGAGATGGTTTTTCACCTCGTGACAGCATAGTGTCTTTCCAAGTTAACTCAGAGGAAGGGGATCATTCTTTATTCACCAGCAACATACCCACTGCAGAGCAGAAGAGGATTTGGAACTAGCTACCTGGCAAACAAGCTGTACAATTCGTGCTCTCAATGGAGAATTGCTTCCCTCTTGCTGCCAGAAAGCACATAATTTCCTTACCTGCTAATATTCTTTGCCACTAATCCTCAGTGCGTCTGTCCAGACAAGTAAGCATTACACATTCCATTGGCAGGAGGAGGATAAATACTCAACTTGTCTGGACTGACCCACAGGAGAAGGGAAGCAGGCATTTCGCAATCCTAGCGAGAAACACTTCAACAGAAAGATACTAAGAGAGAAAAACAAGGGCAGACTCTGCTTAACATGTGGATCCACTAGCAAACGCAGTTCCTTCATGGTTTATCATCATGGAACAACAGCTCTTGCCACTAGAGAGCAACGGTGCCAGCTCTCCAGTACTGGGAGCGGCTCTCCAGTACTGGGAGCGAGAAAGGTTGCTTTCAAGCACTCTACTAGTCACCACCAGGACAGGCTGCGCTGACAAGAAAAAAAATCAGTTAAAAAAAATTTCAACTCATTTGCACAAATGTTTGCAAATAAAATGTTTAGCTATGAGTTTCTTCATCACCTGAGAGATGTTCAACAGCTGTCTAAGATTATATGAGAGGCCACCTGAAAAGGCTGAGCCTTAGGAAGGTGGCAGAAGGTTGAGTCACCAGTAAGAGGACACATCTCCAAGATATCCAGTGACAAGAAAAGGTACTTTTCACAGCCTCATGCACTGGCATCTCAAGAAATCAAAGAGCAGACCAACCTGCCTCTGATCCATCACAGCAATTAGACTGCAAAAGCTCAAGTTTTTAATAACTCAGCTACATTTGGGAGCTACTTATTACTGCTTCGTTCCAGTCGATTATTGGTAACAGGTAAAACACAAGCTCACATTCGCCCAAAGGGATTATAGGTACTTTTTAAAATTTACCCCTTAAAACTAAACCCAAGAGCATGTTGTCAGAGATCCTCCTCACAGTCCGCTGCTGAACTACATCCAGAGGAGAAATAGATCCCAAGGAAGCCCAGAATTAGACCCCAATTTGGTGGGGGAGGGGGCACAAAACAAAACAAAACCCCCCACCTATCAAACTAACAGCCCCAAACAGCAGGTGACCGCAGTCTGTAGACAGGCTGAAAAGCTCAGCCTACACCTACATCCAGCAGCCACCTCCATCAAGAGGACCACCTACCTGAGGAGGAGAGCTGGAGTTCACGTTGTCCTTTGGTGGACTCAGGGAAGGCGCTTCTCCTTGAAAACTGCTACTGTTCTGTGGCTGACAGAGTTTCCTGAAAAAATAGAATTTAGGGTTGCTTAAATCCTGTACTTGACAAACCAACAGATGGTATTTCACACTCTCCCCCAGAGGAAGAAACCTGCAGAGCAAATAGCCTCCTCATGGGCTCAAACTCTGCCTCTTTGAAGATGCCAGGAAAATAGCTCCTCCAGTCGATCCGAATTTCTGATCTCGGGCAAAACCTAGGAGGAAGAAAACACTACAGGAAACTAACAATCACTGAAACATGGAAACTGCCTGCTTCTTTCATGTCTCCCCGTGATTTCTGTAATTCTCTTGAATGGAGGTAACACCTTGAACCGAGACTGCAGGAGCTGTGGCAGGGAGGGAGGGAGGCCTAATCATCAGATCGGGGCGAACAACCACTGAGGGAGGAACTTACTTCGACAGGTCCTTGACAATTTTACCTTTTTCCCTTGACATGGTGACAAGTATTACAACAAATGAATATCTACCTTAAAAAAAGTGATCCATATACAAATTAGTAAAAACAGCCACTGAACTGTAAAATAATCAGTAGATACTCTAGCTACAGCTTCCAAACATGGCTTAATAAACAAGACAGCATTTAAACTAATTTCACTTGAGTTTGTCTCACCAGATTAAAATTCACCTCATAAAAACAATTCAGAGAGCAAACACACTCTCAAAAGAGTTTGAAGCTTGAAGTTCAGATGCTGAGGAGTACGTTCTCCCACTTGTCAGCACCAGTAAAACAGCATTTTACAGAAACAGCAGACCTCTTTCAGCAGCGAGCCCCTCTGGGACCAGGTAAGCATGATCACAACAGGAGCTGTAACTGTACTGCTGGTCAACTAGGACTTGCATTTAGGGCTTCGAAATAATATTCTACGTTGCATCAGGCAAGATAGTGCTACTCTGGTCTGTACTTGTGATATCTGACAAACAATAGAAACCTCTTGTAGTAAAAAAGTACAGTGCAATTCATTCCAATCACGTAAGTTTATTAATTCACACTGACGCTGGGTATCTCCGCTCCCCACCCCAAGGGGCACTCCAGATCTCCGAGCAGTTTCATAGAGCATTAGCTTTGCCCTGCTACTCTGACCCAAGCCAAGCGCCTATATATTAATCACGCAGGAAATGCTACTGTTGCATCAAGCTGCAGCTGTCGAGTTGGGAGAAAAAAGGGGGGGCGTTAAAGGTTTTAATAAACTAAATAAATAACCTCTGCAGTCGTTTTGCCATCAGCAGTACAGTCCAAATAACCAACATGTACATTCTGCCACAAAAGACTATAATCAGCTTTAAAGCACATACTTATTTTTCAAATGTTGGGAAGATGATTTCAGAGACATCTTTGCAAGATTTTCTTTTAACTTTTCTTTTAACTGCAGCAGCATTTAGAGGCCTGCAGTTTGACTGCCATTCTGGCTTAAGTTGCTGCTTTGTTTAATTTTATTTAGAGCAATCTCAATAGCAGTAGATCGCCTGGAGGACAGCACTGGGTGACTGCGAGAACAGGAAGGGGAACAGTGATATTCCATAAACACCACAGTGAAGCAGCTATACTATCACATCTCCTCACATGTTAGTTACGGATTAAAGAAAAAAACTGCAGTGAATGAAAGCTAGCTACTTTCAACTCAGTAGCTCTTGCAACAGTGGAAAAACACTTCAGAACAATGGCGAAAGAAGGTAGAAAAAAGCAACAGGAGGAAAAACGAGTTAGGCCAAGCCAACATTAGTGTGTTAGAAATAGTTTTAAGATTTTAAGATGTGTTAATTATTGCAACCGTTGAACCATCAAGTGGCAACTGGACCTGAAAACCGAGAGGACGTTTAACAATTGTGTGGATCTAGGCAACCACGCAGACGACCACAGCAAGCTACGTGAAGTTCGACGTCTGGTGCCTGTGCCCTTTTTGAGAGTGTTTTTCTACCGTCTTCAACCCTACATGTTTTTTCCATTTTGTAGCCTCATTACCTGCATTGGCTGAGCGGGTCTTTGTTTGTACAGTTGAATACATCCTTTCCAAGGTCTATTTTTAGACCTGCAGCATAACTGAATGCCACAATTCCAGAAAAAGCAGTAAACATTGCTTTCCACAGGGAGAAATTAACTTTTCTGAAAGCCATAAAGATTGCATGGCACTTGTATTTTGCCGTTTAATTATAATTTAAGATCAAGGCTATATAAATTAGTTACAACAGTTTGATTTTTCTTTAGCACAGCAAAACACCAAGTGTAAAATCTCATTGGTTTAACAAAATCTCATCTTCAAGCCAACTGTGCTTTCAAATCATGGAAACTGTTCAAACAGAACGTGCACCACTTTAATATTAACCAAAAGCACAATAAAATAAGCCTAAAAAAACAAGTCAAGTAACCTCACTACCTGCATTACAAAATCTAGTCAAAGCAAACACACTGAAAATCCAGATAGGGAACTATAAGGACCCAGAGCAGAATTGCCTTTTAGAAATCTGGGAGACGTTCTCTTTCTCTTCTGCCTGCCAGCCAAAAGCTTCCAATCCTGGAGGCTTCACTTAAGTAAAAATATCTATAGAGGGAAAAATCCTTAACAAGCAATGAGATAAAACTAGCATCTGAACTACCTCTGTTAAAAGCTATTTTCAGGAAGGAACATGTGAACAGGTAGGGTGTACATTTAAGAGTACTCTCGGACAGTGCAGATTACACTTTATGGGCAGAAGGACAACCACTACCATGTTTCAGGGAACTTATCTCTACAGAACTCAACTGTGCTGTGCTTTTTCAACCACATCGCATCCCTTACTACAAGGAAATCTCAGTCTTGCAGGGTATCCGACTCTGTGATACCCAACAGAACCTGCAACGTAGAGAAGATGAACAGAAAAAAATATAGGAAAAACATAAGAGAAAAAAAAAAGACATGCAAATAACAGAATTTACAGAATTTACAGAGGCAAAGTCTCCAAAACAAACAGCTCAAAAAGAATAGGAGTATCCACATGGCAGAACACAGAAGCAGCTGAGCAAGACAGCTAGGGAACAAGGCAGCTAAGGGACACGACTGCAGAGTCTTTTCTCTTGCTGCCTTGAAAAAACAAGTCGGTCTGCACAGGAAGTCATGTACAAAAAGATATGGAAAAAGGAAAGGAGAGTTTCAATGGAGAGTGGAACTGGATACATTTGCCTTAATCCATTCCTCTTCCAGGATTCTAAACCACTATTAGCTTTTAATAGCAACATTTTTCCCCATCCACATTTTTGTGTAGCTTTTAGTATAATGTATTAAATCTGCTGCAACTAGCAATTTAAGAATATATGAAGACTGAAGGCTGCATCCTCTTTGCTATTCCAAAATTCAGTCACTTTCTACACTTGCCTGGATGATAACCAGACTTTATGATAAAATAATTCAAACTTAGCATAGTGCTACTGACTTCAGCTACCCTGATTTATAGCAACTGACCTGGCCCAGTAATCTCAAGCTCTAAATGATACTACAGAGATGGAATAATTACCGAACAAGTATCCTCTTTAGCAACTGCTGATCTCCTTCAGAGTAGCCAGGCCAATCCTTCTGCACTTCTTTGTATACACAGTCTTTCAGGGTGAAAGTGCTGTCCTTGGCGCTCAAATTTGCCACCTGAAACAAAAACAATTTGCAAAAGCTGTTAGGATGCAACTTTCACACTTTTTCTAAACAACTAAGATGTAGGCAAAGTTTCAGCAGACTTAGTGTAGTTAGTGGTGTCAGCAAACAAGTAGATACTAAATGATTTATCTCCAAAATATTTATAAAACCGTGCCTTTCCCTTTGCCTTACTTGTCAGTATATACAGTTTAATATTAATTTCCAAAGCATATGCAAATGTACTGAGAAGCAAGTCATATTTAAAGCGACTATTCAGCATGGATACATAGACTGGAATGGTACAACATGAGTTTATGGAAATTCATGGCAACTAACCCTATCGGGAACAGGCAGTCCACTTAGCAAGACTGCCCAGTCGCTAAAACGGTGCGGTTTATCAGCCGACAGAGGAACTCTTGTGATAGCTTAGTTGACAACTGCCAGATGATAATTTCTCATTAACAAATAAAACAGGTTAGAGAAAGCTACTTTCTTGAGAAGCAGCAAAGAGAATGCCTTGTAAATATAATGCATCAGGGGGCTTACAGATTACATTACAGAGTTAAGTGCATTAGGATCCCCTGCCTGATTTTATGGAGAACTTTTTTGGAGGACTACTTTAGGGAAAGAACAACAAAACCTGTGCTCACCATCTTATAATACAGGGTCTTACAATTAAATCATTGCACCCAAATCACGTGCTGCAGTTAGTTCAGCACAGATGCAGGAGCAGCTTTTCTACACTTTATCCAATTCTATCATGTGTAGTTTCCCCATAAAACTCAGAACGTGTTCCTACGTGGAAACATTGCTGGAACCAGCAGAATTGTATTAGAATGGAAACAACTTGTTAGGAGTTATCCCACTTCAATCAGTATTTCCACAGCTTGGCTGAAATTTTAACCTCTTGCTGCAGGTTACACATATGAAAAATACAATGTTAATACAAAACAAAAAGCTCTGCTATATCTAGTAATTAAACTTTTGCAAATTGTGCTGCCTCAGTCAACCCTTATTAGGTGACTGCAGAGCACTCTAAGCCTGGAAGGAACCACAGGGCTTTGACAAAACAGGCACTGAATTCATGTGATAAAGAGGGAAACAGAGGCACCCACAGCCATGCTGACCTACTAGGAAAACCAAGAATGGAGTCTCAAATTCACAGTTTCAGTCCCTCAGTTTGACCACTATATTACACTTGAAACTGGAAGATGCTTTTATTCAGCCAGTGGAGATGCTGCTCATCTGTTTAAGGTTTAATGTTCTTCCATTGCTGATTCCCTTCAGGAGATGGTTGCGTTTATGAATTTATGTTATCCACACAGCTAGAAGATATCCTCAGAAAAGCAAATGAAGGAGTGGAAAAATCTTGAATTAACCAAAGATGCTGTTAATTCTTCTGCTTTTGCTTTATGGAGCATTTCACCTAATATTATAAATCTATGAATTTGAAAGCAAAAAGCTCAAGAAGTAAATACAGCAAAGCACTCCCAATAAGCAAAAAATAAAAAGCACAGTTATCAGTTTACATGACGAACTTTGTTTTTCCTTTCAGTTCTGTCAGCTTTCCAAAATCCTGAGCCAAAACACAAGAAGAATTTGAGCTGTGTTTTACATTTAGATATCCCAGTAAACATGCCCAAGAGACGAAAGCAGAGCCAGGTTCTATTTCAAAAACTCTGAGAACCTCCTCCATCGCTGCCCGCGCAGCTTCTCCCTGCTGCAGCGATACTGCCTGCTCTTCGGCAGGAGACACGCTGCTCGGCGAGCATTATAACCGAGGCAGAACAACTCCGATTTTCTCTGCGCAGAGGCCAAGAGCTGCTACCTCCTTGTTTTGCTGGTGTGGGACTCTGCAAGCTCCACCCCAGGCCTCCCAAAAATAGAAACCTTGCAAAATGAGGCAAAAAGGCCAGCAGGAACACAGAGTCCTACGAGAGATGCAAGAGCACAATGAAGCCCACACCTAGACGTAGTTAGACATGTAGCTTTAATACAGCCTGTAATTTTTAGCTTATCTGTGTCTGCTTGTGGATGGGAACCCTGGCAGTGCTGAAAGGAGATAAGTTTACAAGCAATATATTTACTGCCAAATCAGCATTTACCCCAATCCGGCTGACACTGTAGACATTACCAAACACACCAACAGGCTGCTAGGGCTTTGTGACAGCACCAATAAAAGATGATTACCAGAAACAGTATTTCTAGTATTAGACATATTTATAGTATTCAAAAAGTGCTCAGAATAATTCTAGCATTGCTGGAAAATAAAGGTAACAGGACTAGAGGATTAATATCCAGGCAAAGAGCGAGTAATGCCAGCAATAACTCCTTTTTCAATATGATCTGGCCTGTGCCCTTGGACAGACTAAATCCTCATTCTTTTCAGCTACGGAAAGGAGTAAAAAAAAGAATTCCGATATAAAAAGAGGACAGCTGCAGCATTTAAATAAACATCCATGATGTGTTTTGCACTGTGAAAGCAATAAAGGTATTTACTGCAATTCCTGAAATGGCACCTTCAACATGACTCGAAGTGTAAAGTACTGATTTAACTAGGAGACAGCTTTCATTCTTGACATACAAATAATACGTTCAGCGAGGAGCTGCATGATCTTCGCACCTAACACTTCTAAGCAGGAAAGTCATGGGTTTGAACAGTACAAAGATGATATAAAACAGCAGACAGGGACACATCTTCCCTTCACATGGGAAACATTACACGTATCAATACATACAGCATGTTTCTTTACATCCATGTTAATAAAAATACAACAGATTTACAGGTTATAATAATTTGAACAGCTCTCAGATTCTCTGTTAGGTGCTCTTCCCACAACCAACCAAAAGCGTTCCTCTTAGGCGACTGATCTGCTGAACTGAAATCATACAGCTTAGTTACATGCACCTAACATGAGGTGTATATATGACATGGAGAGGCTTCTGCTATCTCTTAAAAAAATAGTGAATAGATTGTGAACTTGTTTGACATGGCCTTTAAAGAAAAAAGAAAAGCTGCAGCTCTGATATACACAGGTTACTTTCAGACTAACAAGAAATTTACTACTATTCCAAGACGACATTTTCTTTTACCTAAACTGTTGCCTTCATCAGTACAAACCTGTTGCAGAAGGTTGTCCAGCAAATCCTTGTCCTGCTGAGAAAGTCCATCCTTCTGCAATCTGAGAATAAGTTCAGGTTTCTTATAAGGCTTTAGTGCCAGTAAGTGCACAACCCTATCTTTGAAGGGTCTCTGGGAAATCGCACTATTGCCTCTCTTTATTGCACTGGCAAGGTTGACTGGCGTTGGGCGCTTCCTGGAGGGAACAGCATCGGAAGCTCCTGGTGCAGGTTTACGCACCTGAACCTTTTTGCCTAAAATGAGATGAGAATAGTGAACTGCAGCAGTCACCTCGCAAAGGCCAGTGGTTTGTCAACATGTATATGGAGCTCGTTGCAGATGATCTGAAGCGCTAGAAGATGACAGTGAAAGACAAAACACAACCGGCATACCCCATCTGTTCCAATACACCGCTGGAGCAGGTATCCATCCCATGAATTTTACAACTCATGACAAGCCTGTACCTAGTAAACAGCAACACCAAGCACTGTGAACCTGAGCATATTGGCTACAAGCTTACATAAAGCTCTCTTTGTTTGCCTGCTTTCCATTCATCACAAGTGCATGTATCCCCATGGTTAATCTAACCATTTTTTTCCTCCCTATGAGAAGGAAATTCTGCATTATTATGCAGAAGAGTTGAAATATGGAGTGGAAGGATCAGAACCAGTCAATGAGCAGCTCCCTGCTGCTGAGCTCAGCAAAAACGCTACTCCCGCAGATGTTTCTGCTTTGGGAACAATAGGAACTTTATGGGGCTGGTCCAACTCCCTTCCCCCACGCAGCCAACACGGGAACGTGAATGGGGTCTAGCCCCGATACGTTAATCTAGTCATTAGTGCTGACTGTTCTAACAGAATAACCCCTTCTGCATTGTAGTATAACTGCTGCATCCTCCAATTATATTTACACACACTTGAGAATGCAACCAACTGTCTTAAAACCTCGTACCAAGCCCTCAGAGCCAGCTTCCTCAGCTCCATCCCAAATGCCATTCTCCTTTCCCTGTATTATTCGAGAACTCATTCCTATTCCTATTAAAAAACAAAAAAACCTCCAACCCCCCACAACTTTAACCAGAATCCTCCAAGTCCCACATCACTTACTAAAGCACAAATCAAAGAATGTGACCTCTTTCTGTATTCAAAACAGTAAAAGCCAGGTCCCCCCTACCCACTGCAAAGGTGAATACAGCAGACTGAAAAAATGCTTAGAGGTGCCAAGGTCTAAAACATGGAGATGAAATTAGCAGTCACTTCAGTTCATCTAAGTGACCTTTGCTAGGACAAAAACAGTCCAGCATTTACTGCAAGAATTTGGGGCAATTCTCCACTGCTAGAAAGCCATGTTTTCAACTGAGTCATCTAAAGATACCGGTGATGGTCTGCAATGTTTATTTTACTGAAAGGTAGGTTGCATAACCAAGGCCCCATTTCCCAGGTTCCTATTACACACAAGCTCGATGAAAGCGAGTACGACCCTCCATCGTCAGGGCTGAGTTAAGACGAGAGGCAGAAAAACAATTCACACGTTAAACATCCCAAAACTCAGAGGTCCACTGGACTGTGTTTCCAGAAACAGGACAAGAAAAGATTCGCAAGCTTTCTAGAACTCCCTTAACTCTTGCCAGGGCATGAACAGCAAAAACACATTGTGACATTTCCACTTACGGCTGGAGCCAAAATGTGCAGTGATAGGAACAGAGAAAATTAAGTGCTTTTTACATGGTTGTACCTCCATTTCACAGTGGTAAACATTTAAGTAAGGGTATTTTAAAATCAAAGTTTTGTTGTATCTTTCTGAGAAGCAATTTGCTCTGAGAATCTTTTCTCTCTCTCTCATAAGCCTAACAACTTCATCCACTTACTGTAATGTTCTCAAATATGAGCTAAACAAAATAATCTTCTAGTCTACAGGAAATCAATGCGTTTCCTTCCTGATTACTATCTTATTTCTCAGCTTTGAGCACTTGGCTGATAAAACAATGAGTCAGGGTCAGTTCTACGTTTTGCAACTCACCCTTCTCATCACAGACATCCTCTGAGAAGAAACTGGCTATCAGATCATATGGGTTGCACAAAAATCAGCTGGCTCAAGAAATGAAACGCTGGCGAATATTGACATCTGAGTTTATGACCAGAGTGAGGTAAGCAGGGACCTGGGCCCAATGCTAGGTCTTTACCAGTGGGCTCCAGGAGGAGCCTGTATTTATCACATTTGTTTCCTCTGCAAAAAGATTTCTCCTCTCATCGCCACAGTAAGACGGTATCTCGGAGGCTGCAGTCAGAAGCACTACTTTAAGCTCCTTGCTGCTTAACTCGGGGCACTCCTACCTGCCTTCTAGATGCCGCACGTAATAGCCTCAAGGGCAGGCACACACCAGATGTGTGACAACAGCCGTGTACGTTTTAGCTGACCTAGCTAGGAGCACAGGCACTTCTGATGCATCAGCAGTACGCGCTCAGCTTCACCAGATGACAAATGTGAAATACGCCAGGTAATTAGCAGACCGTGCACAGACAATCCTCAAAGGCCACACAAGCACCGCCACACAGGCTCTAGAGCAAAGCTGTAAGCCATAAAGAAGTCTCAGTACAAGGAAACCAGCACCATGATGACCAGACATCCATAAAGAACTACCAGATCCCTGTTACACACTTTCACGGTCAAGCTGTTCACAGCAAGACAGACACAAGCATTTGATCGAAGAAGGGAGTGGAACAGCCCCCCCGCCCCAATCAAGTTGCTGCTTACCTACGTATCTCCCCCCAGGTTTAATGACTATAGCACTGCGGCTGCGAGTTTCCTCCTCTGCTTGTGCCATGCTTTGCCTTGCCTTCTGGTAGGAATCATCAGTAGCGCACACGGTGATTTTATCCTGTATGCTTCCAAGACAATCCAGATGGATATTGCCATTGCTGTAAAAAAAACACGCAATGGAAAAGATGCTTCCATCACTGCAAACAGGTACACTTCCATTGCTGGTGAATAACTGAGATCGTCTCCTCCTATTATTTAGATAACACAGAAAGAAGCTGGAATATTACCCAAATATGCATGCACCTATACATGCAAAGAGATTAGAAAGACTCTAAAAAGAAAGAACATGCTTTAAATTTTGTTCAAGTCTGTGAGTGAAGGTGCTACAGAAAAAGTAAAATGACAGCTACATTTTTCTTTTGATTACCACTCACCTAGACACATACTGCTGGATACAGTCAAAACTCCCTTGGGGGCTGTCCTTGCCAATATTTGAGAGATAGAACGTGAAAGTCCGCACTTCTGCAGGGCGATCAGGCCTCGGAATTGTGATGTGCTGTTTGGAAGGAGAAAAAAAACCAGTCACTTGGGCAGTCCACACTAGCATGAGCTAAACCGCTTTTGGCCATTTTAGAACCCACTACAAACAAGTGCATGGACTACGGCGTAGGAGACTACGAAGAGCAAGCTGGTAAGAAATTGCAAGAAGGATACGAGTTAACAAAACAATATGCTACAGCAATAAGAAGTTACGGTAAAAGAGGTAGACAAAGATGTAAAGATCAGTTAAAAAAAAAGACAGCTACATCTGTTTCAGAGCAGAGGCATGAACGGGTGGCTTGCTGCCTTTCAAAGCAGAGCCCACGATAATCTTGTTGTAGGAGTCCGACCCAACTCTGTATTGATTCAGGCTCAGAACAGACCTGCTACCACTGTTTATGTTCAATTTGAAGTACTTGAGACTTGTTTCTTTAAAATTAGTGATCCAGCACTAAACGTAGTACAGTGCAGGTCACTAGGTAGCACACTTATTCTTTTTTAAGAGATTATAATTCCATAAAGAGATTTCATGGCTCACAGTGGAGTGTGACGTTGCTGCTAAATTAAATATTTAATCAAGCATGAAGTGCGTTCTGCAGACAACTCTGAGATCTGCGTTGTTTCTTCCCCCTAGCCATTCATTTTTAAAAATGAGAACTGCTTCCCCTCTGCGTTTAAGGTTCAACATAAACCGAGGCATCTGAGCTCCGTCACCACATCAATATTTGATGATTAAGACGGCTTCCAGAAAATGAGACAGAGGGAATGGTGGTTTCAGCTTATTTTAGGCTACACTCTACCACACACGTTTATATTTGCCTGGATTGACACATATGTGCGCAAAATGCATATGTCTAGCAAACCAAGTCATGGCATCCACATACGACCACGCTCCTGAGACGATGCTTGCTAGCACAGAAGGGGTTTTAGGTGGTTTCCCTGTGACCTCAGACATCTACAGCAGCCTGAAAACCCAGCCCAGTGCATCTGCGCCACGCTGCAAAGCGGATGTTCTCCGAAGTGGCAAGACACGCTTTTGGGACCGGTGCCGAGCCGAACTAACGGTGCGTTTTCTATTTGCTCTCTCTCCATAAAGAGCAGCTACCCTCCAGCTAATCTTAGTCTAGTCCTTAAAGCATACTTTCCTTATTTCCAAGCAGCAAGCAAAGAAACCCAAACTTTAGTCGTGTTTTATACAGCAGGACAAGTTACCCCCCGTTGAGCCCCAGTATCCAAATCTAAAAATACACCGAGGCGATTTGGTGGCGTTGCAGACGCCGAGGCAGCCGTGCCGGCCCTCCAGCCCCGGCACGGGCGAGCGTCCCGACCGGAGCCCTATCTCCCCTGCCAAACGCGCGGGGCGGCCTTGAGCTTCTAATCTGCCCGAACACCCTCTTCCCCCACCCATGGAGAAGGGAAAAAATGCTCTTCTCCTTACCAGCAAGCTGAGAATATGCACAAATTCAAAGTTATGTAAACAGCAGATTCTGGGTGTTTTATAGTCGGCACTTGTCCACCTACTAGCTACTGCAGCGCGAACAGGGCAAGCAGCTACGCAGGCCTGTTAAGCCTTGCTTTTCTCCATCAGCGGTTGACACTAGCGTTGTGCTGCATACAACAGGTTTGTCCAATAAAACCTCCAAGATGTAACCAAACCATAAATTCGCATACTAAAATAACTTGCTGCTGGATCCTGATTTACCGCTGTTAAAAATGGCTGCTACAAGAGTCCTGAACTTTGGCATTTTTGTACGATTTCTGTACCTTATATAGGCAGCTTCTTCAAAGGACATAAAATGAGAAGTGACAGAGTTGCATTAACGTTAAACTTGGCTTGTTTCAGTACTGAAAAGTGTAGCATATGCAAAATGGCCGTTATCTAGGAATTATTTTTAGCTGAAACAGAAGGCTTCTTAAGCCACCAAATCAACATGGTAACTGCTTTGAGGGAGCCCTGATTTTGGTGCTGAGCATTATACCGCTAACTATAGACGCTTAAAAATAGCTCAGTACAGATGTGACTTTGCTTTTTCTTTCAAGTAATATTCATCTGTGTACAGCTCATTTTGAATAGTAACTTCACCTTCTATTAATACCAAAGTTCATGCCAAGGAACCGGGGAAAATATAGTATTTTCCAATCACGTTTTGTTAAAATATTTTTTTCCCCCTCAGTCATATTTAAGAAATCTGCACGAACATGCATGTATTTGGAACCTTTTTTTTTTCCTCCTAATTCAGCTCTTCCCCTCCCACCCCCATCTCAGCTCTTTTTTCAAGTAAGCACCTGCAAATTTGACCCAACCTAATCTCCAATTCAGTACATGCTTTTACCAAAATAGAAACATCTTCAGTCTTTCTTGTAAAGTTATGCACTGCATCAACTGCCACCACTTACAACAGTTTGGTACTAAAGCTCTTAAATTCTAATTTACATGCATCGCGAAACAAGCAAAATGCTCACGACTCCATATAAATTTACAAAACCAAAGAAAAAACAGCTTGGGATGAAGAAGTGCAACAAACAGATGTCTCTCTAAGGAAAATCCCAGTAGCTGCCTCTTTGTATTGCCATGCACCTCTCAAAGCAGAGAGACACTCCACCAACGTGACCTACCTACTATCATCAAAATTCTGATTGTTACACAGATGTGCACTGAAAAAGGAATGAACAAAAACAGCATTGGTATAAAGAAAGGCATTTTAAGGCAAAGATCATTTACAGCTTAAACGCTCTCGTAAGAGTCAATCCAGGATCTATTCAGATGCTTTTGCCTTCCGATGTCCTCAGCTGTCATTGAAACAATCATTTTGGGCTAAAACCACCCAGACCCTGCTTTCGGCACCTGGCCGACAGAACTGCCATCCTGCCCGACCCCCTCTTTTGTTCCTGGCCGATTCCCTCCTCTGGTTAATTAAAGATGAAAGTTGCTTGCTGTGTGTTAGAGAGCCGAGAGCATCCTTGACAGAGTTCATTACACTGCAGCACTGGGAACAGCTCAGGAAGACATGGACACAGCGATTAAAACCCACCGCAGATAACGAGATTCAACAAGTAAGGAGGCTTCTAAAGAATCAAGGGAAGCAGCAGGGAGAGGGGTACTTGCACAGAAAGAAAGGTCTCGCTATTAAAACCTTGTATCACTGGACACTACTTTAAATCACACACTGACATTCGTGCTAGACAAAACCTATGACCCTCAAAATTTTTATTCAAATTGTCTCCATAGCAACATGAGGAAGTAAAATATGAAGGCAAAAGGGGGAATTAAGAGGCAGTGGAAAAAAGTGTCTTCCAAAAATAAATATCTAAACAAAAAAGTTTTAATGGGATCATCTGAATTTGAGAGCTTGCTCAATTACTGTATTTAGCTTTATCTTTCCAGTCTAAATTACAGAACGTGCTCTAGAAAGTATTTACAGCCCTACTGTTAATTCCTTAAAGCAAGGCTCAATCCTGACGTATATGAGTACTACACTTAAAAACAGATGGTTACACAGCTGCCAGCTTCTTGTCATACCCAGTAAAAATAATCCTAAAAGGACAAAGAGCTCTTTCTATCTGCCCCAATTGAACTGGTTCTCGCTTTCTTCAAAGCTCTACCTTTGGCCTTTACTCGACAGTGCTATTAATTAAACAGCTGAAAACGAGGCAAGCAGAGGTCAGCTCGGTGCTGCCAACGTCCTCCTTCCACCCACAACGCCGCGGGGCTGCTCACACCGTGCAGGTCTCCACGTTTCCCTCTTCAAACGGCAACATCAGATGCAAACACACAGCTTAACTCCTTCTTCATCCAACCCAGGCGTTAACTGCATATGACTGACAGCTCTTTCACCAAAAACTTGTTTTCTGGAAGTTAAGGCCTCAAATATAATTAAGTGCATTAGTTTAAACTAATCTTTTTATAAGCCACTGCACTGTTTTAAAGTAGGTTCCGCCAAGCCCGAAAACGCTCAAGTTCCAAGAACTGCTCCCGGCTTCGCAGGTACCGCCACATCCACGTCAAAGCCATTACACAAAAGAGCGCAGTAGCTGGGGGCAGCGGAGCGTTTTAAGTTGTTCTGATTAGTTTTGCCACTGTTTGTATTTCCTTGGAGGAGGAAGATAAAATAGAAGAGGAGGCATTTCTAGAGCTTCAGCACATTTACAGGAAAAGTTAGATTTAGATCATTACAAAGGGCACTGCAAAGGGGAAGGAAAGTGTGCACAAGCTTTTTAGCTTTTTTTCTTACAGGCAAAGCTGCCAGCTCGTCTAACAACAACAAATCGGGCACCCTTAAAAGTTGTTTTTCACTCACTTATAATGTTGCCAAACTTTAGTTGCAGATTTTTATCTATGCTTTCATACTGAGCTTTCTGGGAAGTTTAATTCTAAACAAAGAAAAAGAGATGGAAATTGCTCCTTTCTTTATCTCCCAGGACAAAAAGGGTTGCATTTTTCTTCTAAACTTTGATAACAATGTCTTTCTCGCTATGTTTTGTTAGAGTACGATGGAACTAGTGAGACGCATATCACAAGGTAGAATATGGGCAAGAAGATATGTGCTAGGCTTTAATACATACTTAATTCAAGCATTTCCAAAAGCTTTATTGTACCACCACAAAAAAAAAATTACAACTGAGTTCAGATTCTTGATTGAGTTTTAAAGCAGCTACTCATTTTGTCCCCTTCCTTCCTTTTCCTGAGCATCCCAGCACACGGTGCTCAGGATGACTCAATTCTCACACACATGCGGTTCAACAAAAGAGCACATCAACAAGCAGCACATTTACATTGAACTGAACATGAAATTATATTCCTCTTTCTTATGCAGAGCGCCAAAGTTCACACACACCTTTTTGTATTTAAAAGATATATAAATGACATTTTTAAAGTTCACTGAAGTGTTGCATTACTTTAACAGAAAAACTAGCAATTAAATCTCTACATTGTCAGAAACTGGAATGACAGTCTCAAGCTTCTATAAATACCTCCGAGGAGTTCAGTCATCAGAACAAAAGCTAAAGAAATAGGACTCCTAAGTAGAAAAAGATTTTTTGATACTCACAGAAGCTGCACAGGTGTTTAGAATTACATATTAAATAAAGCTTCAGTACATTCCTAACACAAGGCGTTATGAATGGAAAGGCAAGGTGTTGGCAAGGCGCTTCTGCAGGACCCAAGCAAGGTTTCCATGGATTGCTGCACTCAGGACAGTATCACCATCATTACGCTTTCAGCTTCCTTGTTCTACTCAACACTATGGCCTCATAAAATCAGGTTTCACCACCAGCAACACTTTCATCACCTTGCACAGCTATGGGTTTAGCAGTGCTAGAAAATTAAGGGGAAAAAGTTCTTACAGAGAGACAATCCATGTGATCAATGAGCAAATGCTCTTTCCTGGACCACATATGAATTTCACATCTCACTTTCGGAAATCATAGAATCACTCTCAGCTGGAATGGGACAGACATTCAAAACAAATTCCTTGCTTCAGATTACTGGCTTGCTCATACAGTCAAAGAGCTTCCCAAGGCAACTCATACACAAACTTACCCCTTGGCTTCCTTGAAACTGGATTACTGGTTTTGATGTCACAGCATCCTACAAAAACAAGAAAGAAAGATTAGCTTAGAGAAATCAAAAGCTCCAACATTCACTGCCAAAAAATGCTCAGCTTGGTTTTTTCACCTATACTTTTTCCTCTTTATTTTAAGGGGGAAGGTTCTAGGAAACATGCAGAATTCCAAGTCAGAAAACATAAACACTCCTGAAATAGTGATTTGTACCTAAAAAGGGATAAAACTGTTGTTTTACCACTGGTTACACTAATCACTCTTTAAAAAAAAAAAAAAAACAAAAAAAAACAAAAAAAAACACCCACACTTCAGGGAGAGGGAAAAAAAAGCAGACCACCTCCGTATCATTTCAGTTTCAGTTCCTTCCTGACCCCTAAGCCCTGTTTCCAGCACACAATACATCAGCTGTCTATCTTCGGTGCTTACGTAACTTATGAGTTAAACAGTGGATGTTTGAGGGAAAATTTTATTACAATTCTAGGTCTGAGCAGGCACTACGCAAATTTTTTTCCAACAGAAACTTGGCAATTCTTTGGAAAAGCAAACTGCAACTGCATTGCAAAACACTGTTTTCACATTGCCCATTTCAAGAATCAGTCTTTTCCTTTATACTAATGTGCTTGCATTTGGGGAAGTCACACTACCGTTAAGTTTAAATCACTGTCTGCTCAGGGCAGAAACACAACTGAATGCAATTATTCAGTCTTTTTGCCAAAAGACTAAAGCCTAGTCTTTAGCACTGCTTTACTAGGATTCTGCGACAATCATGAAGGCTTTCAAATTCAAACTCACATTTGAGGTTTCAACTCTAGGGAAAGAGAATTTATGAAATCCAAGTCACACTAAGATAAACAGTTGTTTTGTTTTAATTTCACAAGTATCATGACTGTGTTGGTTTTATTTCCTAAGCCACGGAAAGCGTTCCAAGAAACACTGCGAGACATGTTGCTGCAGCACAGCAGTTGTGCTCCACGGGGTGGGAAAACACGCTTCACGGGGGTAACGTTTTGAATCCTCCAGAAGACAGAAGCATTTATGAATAGCTTGATATGTCATTTAGAAACGGACACTTCTCCATATAAACCAGAGGCATTTTCACAGGTAAAACGCTAAGAAGAGTTTCCATGAGAAAGTTGGGGCAGTACACGTGTACCGGCCTTTTTGAAGTCGCATTGCCTGCGCTTCTTATAACGAATCATGCCGATTTGCACAGAAACAGACATTTACGTCTAGCAGCAAAAGCGTTAACAGCCTGAAAGCCCATAAGTTTATCGCCATCTCTTGTAAGACCTTTCCATGCAAAGACTTTCAGCCCAAGAGTGAAGAATCTAAGCCACAAAAGTTCACATTAACAGAAAAAAATGTCACTAGCAAGAAAAATCTTTTACCACAGATGAATAAGCTCACAATAAGACAAAGTCTTTGGTGCCTTTTAAGAGCCTATCTAATACAATTCGAAAGCTCTGCATCACACCCAAAGTTGTTAGATCTATACATTTATGACTGAGTAAAGTAAGAATATGCTTGACGTTGACAGCACTCACTGTGTTGTATACTGAATTTTGCAGGCATGAAATAACCTTTCTGAAGAAACAACAACTTCTTGCTCTTCGTACAGAGATCACTAAATTCCTTGAGTGCCACGACATTGCATACCACAGCACACTGTTCATAGACAGACTGGCCAGCTTTTTGTTCATGGTGTCAGCATGTACTGTGCAACGTGCCCATAAATTCATACGAACGTACTTCAGAGAACAAGAATTTGAAGACATGTAAAAAATTTTGTATTAAAAAAATCTGAGTAAGTATCTTATATTGCTAATTACAAATTCATGAAGTTCTGCAATTAAATCTGGAGAATTACCTAAGCGGAATAAAAAAAGATAGGAAGTGTGTAAGTGGAATAACAAAGCAGCAACAATGTAGAAGGACTGCTATACAAATCAGGACAAGCTTTAACTGCAGAACCTACAGATTCACTAATCTGCTTACAAAATGGTTTGAAATTGAGTGTGTAATCTCAAACTTAAAGATTAGGGCTCATGCAAGTTAAATGGAAAACTTTAGCATTGCTTTATCTCGCTGCACTCCTGAAATGCTCTATTTCTACTTCACTTTCTGTGCCTAGAGGCTGCTGCTGCTTGCGATCTGCTGCACAGGAATACCAGCGAAACGGCTCCCCGCTGCACTTAACACAAGGTACCGCATGGAAGTGCCGGCCACCGGAGACCCTTGCGCAGCCTGAGCACTGCTTCTGTACGGAGACGGCGAGGACGCAAGCAGGGTCCTTGCTCCTCTTAGCAGCATCGCTCCTGCATGTGCAGCTCTCCCCTCCTGCAGAGGCCCAGCTCCTCGGCTAACGGCTGCATGCTGGAGAAGGCTCAGGGAAAAAAAAACCACACATGCATCCCCTAATATGATTAAGGATATGAATTTAAGTGCTTTCATTAGATGAAATTAAATTCCTGGGTGGACACCTTCATTCGGAATAAAAGCAAACAGATGAATTACGCTGAACTGAATTAAAACCGTATTTCAATTTATATCTTGAGCTCATTTGGATTAACTTTCTTGAATGCTCTAGTATGAGCAAACCCCAAAGCCAAAGCGTTCTTGCTACCATTTCCAAAAACCTTCACCATCTTCTGAAGAGTCATCTCATTCTTCTTCCCCAGTAAAACCAGAACAGTTAACTTCCCTCGTTCGCTTTCCTAGAAATGCCATACCATCCACCTTCGGTGGCGACTAATGCGTTCTTTCCCCTGCTTCTGTATTTCCTTCTAATAAAAAAATATATACACACATACATGTATATAGCTTCTTTATTTTAGAAAGCCAGTTGCCCTGCTGTATTGCAGTAGTCCTGCAAGTACAAGTCGACCTTTTGCAGAGCACCAAGTCGCAGGGTTCAGCAAATCTTTGGTAAATCCAGAAGCCTGATGAAACTTTGGTTCTCGGTTCAATTACGAGGCGAAACAAGCCTGACAAATCAGTCTGCAACTCGGCCACCTGCGCGGCCTAATCAGCTTACGCGGGAACAAAGCTAACACGGATCCAAGAACAACAACTGGAAGATGAATAGGATGACGACAAAAATCATACTGCTATTTTTTTAAAGCAAGAATGCAGCAGCTCAAGTGTTATAAGCCAGACACCTCTCGGTTTCACATGTTTCCCGACACCCGGCCAGGTACAAAATACTTATCTCTGCAATTAACACATTTCTCCGTAACTTTGACAGTATTTTATACTATCCAAACATGAACGAGCATGGTTGTTGGGACACGCAGAACCGGAGAACAAGCAATGCCATGCAAGAAGAATTATTATTTCTAAACGATATATAGCAAGAGTAGGCAACTAAGACTCATTAATAATTACACGTTGTCTGTTCTGCGATCGCTGTTGTTTCAACAGAAGGCTTTTCTGATACATAGATTGAAAGATTATCAATTACTAATGTCCAAAATCTCTTCAGGAATAACTTCCAGTGGTAAAACCAGTACTTTCAGATATCATAAGACTAAACCAAAACCAACAACCCAAGCCCGAACCCCAGCAAAACAACTGTCTTTTATTAGCACTTCGTTATGCTCACCCTCCTTCTCTAGCTTCTTTGAGCTAGGAGAGCTAGAAACACTTAATATATATTCCTAAAGCTGATAAAAGCATAGCAACGCGCTAACAGCTACTTCCCATTAAATATTCTAGATCTGGCAAATGGAAGCTCGAGTAAAGAGTAAGAGGAATTTAAATTTCCAACAGGGGAAAAAAAAAAAGCAATGCTACTTTTGTAGATTTAAAAATGGATTTAATGGCTACTCCCCCCATCTCTTACATAAGACTACAGTTACTTCCAGTCTCGCATATTCAGAAGTAAAAGCTTTTCTTCCAAGCAGTAATACGATACTAAGTAATAGTAGGAACACCAGGATGTAGAAAATATTTGCACTTCAGAATGGCAATAAAAGCCACAAAAGTTAATGTAAAACTATTCAAATATTTTAATAGGTACAATCAGGCAAAGCTGGCATGAGGTTTTAAAAGCATCAAGTGGAAAAACCTGATGCGATATTCCTCCATAGGAGCAGGAAGGTAAGCGTCACAGTCCATCCTACAAAGCAAATCTGAACGCGGCACTTGGCGAGCAGAAGCTGCACAGCAAGCAGCTCAACGGCGAAGGAGAGGATGGTTCAGACATTTGAAATGCTCAGGTCAAGTAACCAGCTGGAAACCTCCCCGTTTCTTCGGGGAAATGCAAGTAATTAAAGAATACGTTGTTTCGAGAAGTTCTGTTATGCATTTACGGGAATTTATACCAGAGGCAGTGTTACATGGAAAATATTGGCCTATACTTAGTATTGGTATATTTGTCTATTTTCTTGGATGTTGAGAGTCACAAGCGCAGAGCAAACAGAGTAAATGAAAGCTTATCCTTATTTATGTTGGAACAAGAGAATTATTTTCAGAATGTAAAGCTTCTTGCAAACATTTAAAATTAGTAGCAAGAATTCCAATAAATATACACAGCGACTATAAAATCATGCTAACCCCAAGGCCACCAATGACCATTTTCATCTATCATACATACGAAGTCGGAAGCCAGCTGCAAAGATAAGGAAAAACAGAAATTGCTTAAAATTCATCCATTTCACACTAATATGCCAAACTCATTGAGGTTCCTCTTTAATTCTTTGGTTATGACTAGTTTATAGTTCTTTTATCCATGCAGTATGGTCCAAATATATTCCCTCCCCGACTTCACTTCTCAATACAGCTGGGGAGTGGTGAAAGAAAGCAAGCAAGCAAGCTCAGTTCAGGCAGACCTGAATGCTTGTGAGAACTTGCACTGCAGACCTGAACAGAGCATCTTAAGGATTTAGGTTTCCACTTACACTTTGTTTTAAATGCATCACACAGACTCGGGAAAGCAAGAGACCAAAACAAAGCAAATATATCCAGCGTCTAGTTGTGACAGACTCTCAAGGGACCTATACATCAGAGTCCCAAAGTTCATTAGAAGTAACAAAATATATAAATCCCAGTGGAAATACCTTTGAATACACCCTCGACAACTTTAAACGAGGGGGGCACGGGGGATGTCGAGTTTACTAGCAGTCAATTAGCAGAAGTTGGCCTCCCGAGAGGCGAGCACCGCGCAGGCGGTAGCGGCAGCAGACTTCTCGCAGGACTTTTCAACGCTTCTATTTACCTATCGCATACACGGCAGTAAAAAGCTTTCTGAATATCTTTATTATGTAACATCTATTAGTTGCAGAATTAAAACACTTTCTGCAATACACTCTGCATCAGCAATTTGAGGCCTCCTAACAGTCTCAGCTGAGGACGCTAACAGGCTGCAGATGGAGTCAAGCCTGCGGAGAATTTAAAGCGATAGATTCAGCCTAGTTTGCGCTGACCTAACCTGCAAAGCCTCCCAGAGCTTTTTACCCTACGCATACCTCAGAGTCAAGTTACTAGTCATCTTATTCAAATCCAATGTTCTCGGGGAAACAGTCTTGGAAATCCTACAAACACTGAAGCAAAAGTTGAGCGCTCTACTTGAAAGAGAAGGAGAGAGAAGTGTCACCAGCCGCTTCATGGGCCCCCAGCATCGGCACCGCCTGCTCGGGCGGCCGTCCCGGGGCTGACCCGCGCAGGCGTCCCTCCGCTTGCCCTTTCCGGTATTACCCGTTCAGTACGCCGGTGCAGGAAGCGTTGCCAAACGACGAAGGCATATCTTTCCCCCTCCTGCACCCTCCTTCCCGCTCCCCAACATTAAAAAGGGTGTTTATTTGGAAGGAAAAGTAAATACTCAAGCTTTTAATACAAATCATTAGAAAAAAGTGCTTTTGATGAAGGCTTAAGAGGTGGAGGCTTAGCAGTTACTTTGAGAACTGCATTCTGTATTTATCATAAACTATGGGTTCCCCAAGACCATTAATGCATGCAAATTATCACTGCAATATTAAACACCTACAAACTCTAGCCATAACACAGTACAAGCAGCAATAAAATGATAAAGGGCTATGTTAGTCAAAATGCTAAGCCATGTATTTTAAAGTTTAAATTGCTAAACTGCAAAAAATATACCAACTTCCTTGTTTATAACTGCATCATTTTAACTTGGCTATTACAGCACAAATGTCACTTCCTCAGTAATCTAACTTTTCAGGCTCAAAACCAAGAGGGCCCTATAACATAGAAAACTGAAATTTTCTATTTAAAATGTTAGCACAAAGCTTAAAAATCTGACACTCCTGAAACCGTGGCTCTGTGATAATTTCACTTTTCACAGCTACTTCACCAGAAAGCACCGCAAGCAGACAAACTTTTACATCGCTGCATAGCCTGAACATCAGGGATGCCAGCCCACTCGAAACAGAGAAAACAGCTACCTCTGGGCAAGTTTAGAGAATAAAACACATGATTAAGGTAAAAAAACATAGCTTAATCGAAAGGCTTTGTGCATGCAATGTAAAGCGGAAACTCAGTCCCTAAATGGACAATAGCCTGAATCAGCAAACGAGAAAGCAATTAAACTCCACTGTCATCAAGATGTCACCCCACAGGCACGAGAGCTGAGCTAGCCATGGAGTCTGCTCGCTCACGCATGCCTGGTTATTCTGATCTCTCCTAATCCAGGTTAAAAAGATCTTATTGAACAAAGTGCCATGTATTTGTTGATATGATTCTTAGCTGCAGAATTCATTTGGAAACTTAAACTGAAACGACCGAGCACCGCTTCCCCACGCTGCAGCGTGTGGACAAGGCACAAAACCTCAGTATACTTCCCTGCTGCACAGCAGTTTTAAAAAAGACACAAGAAAGTTTTCACTAAAGAGGAACTAGGGGAAAGGAGATACTGAGAAATGCTATAAGCGGAGCCAACCGGCCTACCCCAACGCCTGCTCCACCACCCCCAAAACTCAGATGACCGCATGACAGCTAACCGAGCCTGATGCTTGCCAGCTGCACGGTGACAGTACACGGCTTCAGTACATGGCTGTTTGCTACCATTTTTCCTGTTGCACTAGGGGAGCAGTCATGCAGTTCTTCAAGTCCCATCTTTCCTTTGTATCATTTGCCCAGAGCATGAAGCCCTTCCTTGGCGGGACCCATCTTTGAAGCCCTTCCTTGGCGGGACCCATCTTTGAAGCCCTTCCTTGGCGGGACCCATCTTTGAAGCCCTTCCTTGGCGGGACCCATCTTTGAAGCCCTTCCTTGGCGGGACCCATCTTTGAAGCCCTTCCTTGGCGGGACCCATCTTTGAAGCCCTTCCTTGGCGGGACCCATCTTTGAAGCCCTGTTGTGACGCACGGGCTCCATGGCACTAGTAAGCAATCCGAACAAAACGCAGTCCAGTTACAACACTTTACATACAGGATAGTTAAAGTTTCTGTTAAGTTTTATGCTCAAGCCCAGTGAAAACTCTTCTAGTTTCAACCGGGTCACTTCAGCGAACCTTCCCAGACATGCCTCAAAGGAATCTTTGCTTCCTAGTGCAGAACCATACTGTGTTTTTACTTATCTTCTATGTTCAAAAATTAGCCTTTAAACTCCAAAAGAACAGATGTCTCTGACACAAAATGACATTTGGATCATCTTTAACACCAGACGGCAAATATTGTACAAGGTAAAGAAAGCTCCGACTCACCACATGCAGGGAAAAATCCTGGGACAAACCACACGTTGCTTGCGATCATTAAGCCAAGATGTTTGGCTAGCACAAGATACAGTAGTTTTCCACTAGGAAAAAAAGCTACACATATACACAATTTGGACATGCTTTCAGAAAGAAAATTACAAAGAGGATCAATTCCTTAGAGAAACAGTTACTAAGTTAAAATACTTTTATTTAGCATATGCTGGCTGCTATGTACCTAATGCATCTTCCAAAGCATGGCTATTCTGATCATGGTAAAACAGCCTACCCAGTCTGGCTGTGGAAGGACCTCTAGGACAAACAGGTTACAATATCTATCATACCCCTTGCCAAGGGCAGCAACCACCAAATGACTTCTTGCAATCCCCCTTCCCAAATTTCTACATCAATTCAAATGACCTGCTAACTATTTTTCAAGAGTAGCAAGATGGATATGGAATTGTTATGTAATAATTATGAACAACGTGTGAGCTGGCCACAGAAATAATCGTAAGAGATGACTTAAAACTCTTCTTCTTGACTGTTATTCCAGCTCAACGAGCAGCTACAGGAGAGCAAAGGCAGGGAGCCAAGGCAAGAAATCCAGAAAAGTGCTCCTAAATAAATGCTAAAGGGGTGATTAGCTTTAAGGATGCAATGATCTGTCAACAAAGAAAATGCAAGCTCCGTTTTTCCAGACAAAGGAACTAGGACATCTAGAGATCACTGAGAAGTTAAACCTACCTGTCTCCAGAGATGGGCTCAACTGTTAGGGGACGGGTTACTGCAGAGACACTGCAAATGGAGAACTACAAGCCTCAGGGAAAAGCTGACGTAGACATAGTCTGGTTCATTTTTAAGAGCCGCAAAACTTCTGTTCTAAATAATACTTTCTTTTCAAAAGAAAAGTTGGTCACCAGATTCCATCACCGCAGCTTCCAAAGAGAACGGCAAGACGTTCGACTTCACTGCCTGAAGTAAGCAGTATCAAGCTGCTGCAGTTCTCAAGCAGGTAAGAGTGGAAAGCAGTGCGATTCCACACCAAAACTTGCAGTCTGGGATCAAAGAGCATGTATATGTTAAGAAACAGGAAAAGGTCAAAGTTGGGTTTGTGACACCAAGTGCCCCTCGCTCCCAGTTAACTCAGTTATGCATCTTCAGCACTGATGGAGAAGTCAGCTTCATTTGGGAATCCAAGTTTGGAGACTACAGGCTCATTTCCCGTTGGTACGGCATTCCCTTTACTCCCCCCACCTCTGCTTTTCTGGGGATTGAGGGGGACCTATTCATTAAGTCCAGCAAGAGAAACAATAATCTTAAAGCCTCAACTCCTTATGCTTAAATCCAGAGTGCCAGAAGAATTTAAAGGATGATTATCTGTAGTTTAATCATTACAAAACTCTCTCTGACTTCAATATTAACAAGACCAGGCTACTTAGTGAGGTTTTGCAAATAGCCAAATCCAAGCATTTTAACTCCGTCTGTATCCAAAGGTTTGAGCATGCAAGGCTTTCAAGGGAAAAGAGACAGTCTGCATCCTCGTGCAATTGTCCATGTTCAGTACAACTGTTCAAAAGAGTCTGGAAATCCATTAATACATGTCTATAATGAAAGAGTTCTCAAAACACACAAAACCGTAAGACCATATTGCATTTTTAGTGCAATAAGCCAGGAGGTCTTTCAGTTTCAAGACAAAATGCTAGCCGTTTTGATACATTTACTGCATCTCTCTCAAAAGGAAGTTCCACTTTTGTGTTGTTGGATTTTCTGCATCCGTTGCTCATTACGAAAGGGTGCTCCAGACCCTCACTGAAGCTGAGACTGGTAGACCTCAAAACTGTCTTAATTTTATTAGGCAGCATTGTGCTCTTGAGCCAAAAATGTCCATTAATTTCAGTGGCCTTACCTTTCTCAGCATGGGTCTCTTCCCACTCCGCCCAATCCAATTGCCCAAGACGGAGGTTCAAGAACCCCCTCCTTTTTCCTGCTGCACATTAGAAATCACATTCCCACAAATAGTTCTTTTTATTACCATCTTCCAGAGGGATTTCTTCCTCTGTAACAATAAAAGGCAAAACTGGAAAAGCATAAAACAAGTTGAAACAATATTTCCTAAAGCACTTGAACAAAATAACGCTGTGCTGGCAAATTCATAGTAAAAAAGCACAGAACTAGAAATAGTTCTACTGCTTTGCTACTTTTGAACTATTGAATAGAGCTCAGGGAAGTCATTTGATGTTAAATTAACATATCCCAACCTCCCCCCCCTCTTTTTTCCTCCAAATAGCAACAATACAGTCATCTGCTTATAAAGGGAGAGAGTTTTAAAATGAAAGATTGAGTCAGAATGCAAGTTACCTCCTGTGGCCTGAATCTACCCCTTTCTTACACAGAGGTAGAGTGTCTTGTAGCACAGTTAGATCTGCCAACAGATATACCAACCACATTGTAAATTAAAGATAGCATAGAAACAAGAAGGTAAAGATTGGTATTTTTAAGCGCAGGCAAAGGAAAGCAAATCCTCACAGATTTGTTTTGAAGCACAGGGCAATTCTCACCAGGAAATACAAGCTATTCCACAAAGAAATTTCCCATAGTGCCTACATATACTGGAAATACTATTCAAGTTCAATAATTATTAAAATATTCTCTTGAAGAAAGCTAAGTAGTATGGCTTCAGTGTCTGTGCACTTTTGCATTACAAGTCAGTTTACAGAGACCTCAGTTTGGCAAGAATCCCATTAAGACATCCATGCTCAATATTCCCTGGGTAATCATCTCTTGCATGCAACACTGCTTGGTTTTGCAGCAGAACTTTATTGTAGCTATCAGATGATCTTGTTAAATTGGGAAAGGACTGAAAAAAAACTGGCAGAAGGAAACTGAATCATCCAAAATTCCCAACTCTGTTAAAGGTGAACAGCAGTTCTGTTTTTCCCTAAAGGCTTTACTTAAACAGTTTTATGAGCCAAGAATCATTAAGGGGTTTTAGATTCTCTTAGATTAATATTTTAAAAACCATTCCTCTAGTACAAGATATCTTGAATGAAGGCTTCTGTGCTTCCTCCAAAAGAAGAGGGAGGTTTTCTGACTATTTACTGGATGTTTGAGATGTGCTTGCCTCTCAAAGGAAACAAAGAAGTGTCTGAACATCCTCAGGAAAGCAATTTCCATCATGGAAAGTCACTTCGCTTGCCATCATATGCCTTAGAAATGAGTTTTCACTGATTAGCCTTTCCAAAACAAGACCAGAAGTACTCCTTTTGATCTAGTTTGACAACTAAGTTAAGTCTGTGAAATGCAAAGATGGTGGCATTTTCGGTGCGATTTCCCAGAAAGGATCACGGCAGCTACACAGACGTGTCTTTGTCACGATCCTTCCCACCCTCAAGGGGCTCAAAACTGGAAGGTGGATACAAGCGACAAAAGATGGATTTCAGTAAGCTTCAAGGAAAAAAGTTAGGATTAGCTACTAAATATACAGTAGATCAAGATTCCTTCCCCTCACTGGGGAGCAGAAGTCAGGCGACAGGCGTTTGCCGGGCAGCAGCAAGCCGGCTCATCAGCACAGCTACATCCAGCCCCGTCGCGGCACAGGCGGAGAGGGACCCAATTCGATGAGACGAGACCTCCTTACTTCTGCTGCTCAAAGAAGAACATGCCCACTATGAATGTTCACCTGCCTTTCTGGCCAGTTATATTCTGTTTAAATGCTCCTCTTACTTCAACCTGGTATGCGATTCTGTCAAATTGCTGTCCTGAACCGTTATGTAGGGTAGCAAACGAAGTTAGAGAGGGCTCGTACCACGACAGAGGTAAAGGAAGCAACGCGCCATTAGTACTCACGTTGCTATATAAATATAATACAAAGGTGTTCCAGCAAAGCACCTTCCAAGAGAGCCACAAAATTATTATTCTTATTTCAAAACAAGAGCTAGCTCTGTTTTCTCAACGGCTACCCTACAAAAACTGCTTGAGGGCAATTCTTTATCTGACCCTTAATGACTACAAAGCACATGCATTCCCACTGCTTTGGCCAGACCCAAGACACACTGGTGAGTAAGTCACCTTCACACTTCAAAATGAGTAGAGAAATAGTTAAAGGAAGCCCTTCTATAATTAACCGTATCAAGTATTTGTACTACTATGCTAGCAGTTTATGTTTTAGCCTTTGCACTGTCCAGATTCCTCAAATATAAGAAAACGTCATGATACTGCCTCTTCAACACATTGAAACAACTTTCTCTCATCTCCACCATAAATAAAAAAATTTGATTATAACTGATTATAACAGCCAAGCTCTTCCATCCGAGGCTAAAGGCCATGCTGTGGAAGTGATGTAAAGCGACTAGAGAACAAGATTTAGAGTCAAAGCTTGTTCCTTTTACATTCTGTCAGAAGCTTTCCTTGGGTGACCTTACATAAAACACTTCACCTCTGGGTTCCAGCTCCTCCATCTGTGAAACACAGCTACAAATACTCCATGCAGTATTTGCAGAGCATTCAGGTCTGTAAACAGGAGCTGGATTGCACCAGTACCTCCAACCAAAGGTTTTCAACCCAGTGATCCTTAGACCCTAGAAGAGGTTCGCAGAGCAGCAAAAGTCACATAAAAGAAAAATAAGTATATAAAGAACAGGTTAATATAACAACTTACCATTCTGGAAAACCTTGAGCCTACAACTAAGGGAGGGTTTAAAAACCACAACTTTTGAGCTATGCTGAAAAGTAAGAACACAAATACACATGCAAGAATGCCCAAGTACTCCAACACTGCTAGCTAGCTCATTGAAGTCTGCCTAAAAGAGAGGAGGACGCCCTTAAATTAGACCAGGTGGATTTCACCGAATAGCGAGGCGCTCGGCTTGGACTTGAAGTACCATTCCAATATTAGTTTTATAAAAATGTTGAATGGGTACAGTCAGCTAAAACTCTCAGCTAAAAACAAGTATTTTGATGACTTCCACTATACCTGCTTTACCGTGTTCCTCATCAGTCTGCTTTTACAACTACTTCGTTTTTTTGAGCTATTTTTCTTCCACCTATTGGGTTGAAAGGCACTCAGCCAAGAAGAGAAGCTGGTTCATTACAGCTAGCAAATTAGCTGTATACAAATTGCTAGCAAATGTACAGTTAGAGTGAACTGGTGAAAGAGAAAAATCTGCAGGTTTGGCGTCTTAAGGATTATATGTAACAAGTAGGTAATTTACCTCCTCAGACTGAACCAAGGTAACATTGCTTGTACAGCTAAGAGGTTATTCTGAGCAGTTTTACCAGCTCTACTCTGTCAGGCTGCTGGTGCAAAGCAGGAGGAGACATTTAATACGTAAAATTAAAGCAAGTGATTAAACGCAGAGCAACACTGTGTTACAACTTATAAAACAGGCACAGTGAAATATCAGAAGCTGACAGTGGTTTCTGACCTAGTTTTAACTGGAGAACAGTCAAAGAGCCGAAAAGACTGAGGCGAGGCTGAAGGTGCTGAAATTCCAGCACCGGAGCTTTAACACTCAGGGAACAGGATTATCGCGAGAGCCCTCAGACATTCAAACTACAGACAAAGCTTCACGGGCACCAAGGAACTGAAGGGTCAAGAGCTTCGGTTTAACGTCCAGTCGCATATTCTGGGGAGGAGGGAGGGAAGGATTTAAACAAGGCAGCAATGAAGTAGTAAATGCATCAAGGACTTCTCTGTCAAACTTCTCCACCTTGCTGAATGGTGGCTTTGGGGCAGTGGAGGGGCCAAGATTAGGAGGATAAAGCTTGAAGTATGAAATACAGGAGGGAATAGTTTTAAAACATAGGGTAGGGTTTTTCTGAAAAGAGGTATTTTAGTTGCTTTTCTTCTGAGAACATGAATGCGCTGTCAAACACCTGTGCTTCATTTGCATAACAAGAGAAAAATCAAAACCCCATTACGCAACTGAATTGCAAGTGCTTCGGTAGAGCAGGCTACCAAGAGATACAGGAGTTTCGGTACAGGCAAGAATCTGCGTGATCCCATCCCAATAAGCTGCTCATGCACCTCCTTCCTCCTCCTCTCTATTCCGTCTCAGAGTCAAATACGCTTCCAACAGGCAGCTACACAGTGTTTTTAAGCCTCATTAAGAAGCAGTATGTTGCTGGCCTGACATGTCACATTTTTAAATGACCTTTGTACTGAGAACAGTGTTACCAAGCTGCTAAGAACAGAAAGAAAACTCGGTATCCGTGATTAGAAGAGGTATGTTCTGGTTGTTTGCATTTATTTTAGTTCAAAAAAACCCACCTGTCAGTAAACCAAGCCATAAAAAAAAAGAGTAATTCTATCTGAAGGGCAGCTGTGACGGCATCAGCCCTGTTAGCCATTCTTAACGTTGTACTTATCGCACAAGGTAAACAGGAGTGACTATCAGTTAATGAACAACACAACCCTAGGGCTGAATTTTAAAGAACGTTTTCTCCACTGAAATCTTTTAATGAAAATATAGCAATTCTAACCCACCAAATTTGCTTACGAAAGTCTAATTTGTTTTAGGATGTATTAAGACACAAGGGCTGATTCACTTGACTGTGCGCTCATAAAATGGTTTAAACTAGCTGCTGAAACATCAGCACGATCCTTATCTTCCGCACAGCTTTACTACTTTTCTTGCAAGAGAAACTATAGAAAGGCAATTCAGAGATCAGACTGACTAACTCGTTCAACCACCCCAGAACATATCTCACCTAATGTGCATGCTGCTGAGCCTAGAAAAACAAGTCTGGGCCAGTTTTCTCCTTGCGCCCAACTATCCCCTACTGACACTTAAAGGGAAGCATAATTACTAGTCTGCCAAAGTCCTACTTAAAACAACCAGCAGACGTTCCTCAAGCAGTCAGAGCCAGCTCTGCTGCAATAGGCTGCGATAACCCAAGTCAGCAAAGCCAGAATCCTACAGAGATGCCTAAGGGAACCCCAAAGAAATCCTACCATTAGTACCGCGCAAGCCAGAGCGACCACAAGAGCTCAAGCCAGCTCAGACGCAGCTGCTTTTGGTTTTCAGGCATCACCAACATCTGAACAGAGGTCCTCCAAAGCTCAGCGGGACTCGAACACAACACAACAGAAGTCAGTGTTCAACAGGGACTCCACTGAGACACCAAGATTTTCTACATATCACTAACTCCCCCATGAAGATAGTGGGAAAGAAACCACACACGCTAATCTTTTCCATCATTGAGGGAAGCTGCCCCCAAAAATCCCAACTGAAGTATTGGGCAAAACAGCCACGTTAGATTTTCTATCACGTCATGACCTCGGTGTGTTAAATACCCTCCCCTAAGGCATCGCTGCCAACTGCCTCTTAGCAAACACCCTCCTCCAGCAGTGCTTGCTTTTCTCCGATAGCAAACTGAACGCAGCAGGCCAGAGAAGCTGTGGCCGAGTTAAATGAGGTACTCCGTTTCCTTCAGCAGGCCTTTTGGTGAAGAGCACAGAACCCACACTGTTTTAACCACGTTTTTATTTGCACTGCCAGGCTGGTTGGTAACAAACTTGCTCCAAAAATAAAGTGACAAACAGTAAAAGAAAGAACATACTCTTCTAAACTGGCAAAACCTACCCCTAAAAAAAGTCAGATGTTCCTTTGCTCCCCGCAAGGACACCTGTGAAAGTTAAGGTTACAACAAATTTCAGAAATGAACATGAAAAATTTTAAGATAAGAACAGTAAAAACATACCACCTCTGCTGACTAAATAGAGATTGACCACAGACCTGCAAAAAAGAGTCTCACTGGGTCTATGCCCAAAACCCCCAAGAGATTTCATACATTAAGACAGAGAATCTCTTTTGCCTTATAGAGTAAGTCTAGTCAGTTAATCTAATTCACACATGCAAAAGAAGTGGTGTGACTACTGAGCTGTAAAACTTAATTGTCTGACCAGAATTTTTGGTCTAAGTATAACAATTCACACAAGTTCTAGTTAGCTGAAACCCTTTGCTATTTTAACAGCCCATCTGAGGTTATAATAAAAGAATGTTTCTTCCTGGTGTCAGTGTCTTTAAATTTAGTCTTAGTGACAAGAAAAAAGGCCTTTATATTGAATTCAATAGCTTTAATTGCATGAGAAAGCTAAAACTTGGAGCAAGATCCAGGCAGCACCTGCATTAGATGCATCTCCAGTGCAAATGACTGCAGAGCATCAGTGGGAAGGTCATGGAAACCTGCCTGACACTACAATACCAACCCCGCTAGGTAATAAGTCTCTTTTTTCCCCTTGCTTTAAGAAACGCAAAAAGAGAGTGATCTAGATTTTAATGCAGTAATCACTGCTGCACCATTTTAATGCACGATGAACAGTCCTTGATATATTCATAAAAGATTTCAGCATCATGCCTCTAGAAAAGTGTGTGAAATTGGGTTTAATCACCACTACGTTCCACATCACCTAAAGTGCATATTTCAAACAGATTTAAAATAACCCATTTGCTTTCATAAAGGTTATTTAAGTATCTTTTGCTTTATCCGTTACTGCCTCTCTCTTCCTATCCCCATATTCCTAAAGATTAAACTAAACCCAGCTTCCTTAGCAAACCCGTGCGTGCGTTTCAGAACTCGTCTTCATGGGCCTGCTCGAAACTCCAGGCTGGAAGCATGGTTTATTATGATACAACTGTTTGGCTGCATCATTTTCCTTCTCCTTTAGAAAAGCACACTATTTCTGAGATAAGGATGAGGATTAGTAGCTACCAGTACACGTGTCAAAACCAGGCCACTCCTGAGGTGTGCAGCACCCCGAAGCTATCAGAAACCAAACAGTAACCATCCTCACCCCCTCGACGACATTAGAGAACATGAACCCCACTAATGCTCCCTCAAAGCAGCAACGCAGGAAACGTTTCAGATCTTAGAGTAGAAAAGTAAACAGGATAAGTACAGGAACTTCCCTACCAAAAACCTAGACAGGGAAAAGCACAGAGGCCCTCAGATAACCATGGTTCTTTTTAATCACTAACTGCTCTTGGAGAAGGAAGCAGAGCGTGTCTGCAGCACCATGCTCCCATCGAAACACAGCTCCCCAGCAAGCACCGAGTGGGGAAACCAGCGAGCGAGGTCTGCCGCAGGTGTCACCGAAAGCACCCTTCAGAAGAAACCGGCCGGTAAAGCTCCTACGCGCTGGAAGAGACTATTTATGGGTAGCACAGGAAGTTCCTAATTCTGCTAGAAGACAGACCAGAGGTCACAATTCAGGTTTCATCAGCTCTGACAGCTGAACACCCCTGGAAGTTCAGACAGGTGCTATTAGCATTTTTAAAAACTATTTTAATGAAAGAGGGACACAGAACTATTGTTTTGGAGAAGAGCAAAGCCCTGCCTGGTCCAGCCTGTCTTCAGCAGCATCCACATCAGACGCTGCTGAAGGAAACGAAGAAACCCAGTGATGGGAAATGATTCCATGATCTGACTGGAGTGAACTTCTTCCCAGTTCCAGGCAGTTTATAGCAGTTTCATTCTGAATCACAGGCTTGCAGATTCATTTTGGGACAACGTGCTAGAGCCCCACAAGTCAGGAAGTTAATGAGTTGCTGCCACCTAATCAGGGCTGCCACACCACACCAGCAAGTGTCAGACTCGCAGGGAGCAACTTCAAAGGCCGGGCAGACCTTAAGCTGCTCCCTTCCTGAGCCTCCCCGTGGAAAGGTGAGCCTGGCAAGAGACGACTGCCTTATATGGCCTCCAAGACACAGTTTCCGCTTGCCCAAGCTCAGGCAGGGTGGAAAAAACTTGCTTCCCTGCCACTCCGCCCAGCCCAGGCTCTGAAAAGAAGCATCCACTGAATCCTGGATCTGTAAGGAATGGAAGAATTTACACTAACATTTATGTGCATCGTAATCCCTGGAAGAGGTAAAGCCAAGGTTTTGGCAACAAGATAGACCACCTCAAACACCAGGAGAGAAATGGGAGCAAAATGGCTGATACACCAGCAAAGATGCACAGAGAGGCTGTGACCACAGCCTTCCACTCTGCATACCATATGACCAATTCTTCTTGTTATTCAGACATTTAAATTTCATGGCAGCAAGCTTTACGAGTTAATTACGAGTTGTGGGCATTATTTCATTTCACCAATTTATCCATAATACACTTTACTATATGCCAAGAGTTTAGTTTTCAGAATTGAAAACTAATACAGTCTCGGGTCAGGTTTATGCACTGTTTTCTTCCTCAGTCAGTGCTTCCTTTTGGTAGTTACAGTTAATGACACTGAAGCCTGTCCAAGCTTCTGGTCACAGGAAGGTTGTTTACATCCATGTCACTATCGACCTCTCTAAGCAGGGCAGAGAAACTCTCCCAGACTTACCGAGCACAGACCAAGTGTCCTTCCCGCTGAATGCAAATATAACCGCGTCCATAGCACTGAATACCTGCAAGTGCAAGAAAGCTTCGGAGCTAAAACCAAAGCACAGCAGTAGCAGGTGAAGTCAATTAAGAGGCTGCTTTACTCTCAAAAGAAATGCTCTTATGTGGATTATTATTACATTTTTAATTTCTAAAATGCGTATTTTTCCATTTTCTCCCCTTTAGCTCCTACACCAAGATCATCCTGCTTCTTCACAGCACACTCTTTTCTGTCCCAGAACCGGGCAGGGATTTATCTCCAGCCGCTGGTGGTTTGTCTTCACTTTTGTCTGCTAGTCACCAAACGGCAGAAGGCAGCTCATCCCCACGCGGATGCGCTCAGAAGGGAGAAAAATGGCGGCAAAGAAAGCCTCAGAAAGGAAATTCTGCCAATTCCCATGTTCCCTTCTTTTGGGGGACTGGGAAAGACAGAAACACAGTTCATTTGATTTTCTCAGAAACTGGGAGCCAAAAACAACTGAAATCAGTGCCGGAGCTGGAAAGGTACGACAAAACTCGCACAAACATAAAGTCTAGACACTGAAATGTGGAAATATGATTCAAATAACCACAACTGGCACATAATGTATTGATTGTAGCCCATCACAGAACGGGCCCTCAGCGAGCAAGAATACAGAAAAGAAGATTAAATTAATATCTTCCACTTCAGTTTTTAGAAAATATGGATCTTTTGGGCATAAAAATACCGACTGAGCTAGCATTTCTTCCATCCTGCTGGGCTTTTTGCTAAGCTTTTATGTAACACGTTTATTCTCGCTAAATAATGACAATTAGCTGAAACTATTCTCGCAGCACAGACCTTGTACAAACTTCTCGAGTATCAGGTGACTGCTCTCTTATCAGAGGATGGCCTGACTGTCCTGAAACGTTTCAAGCAAGTAGTCAAGAGGATGTCTGTACTGGTGAAATCTAAAATCTAAATACTACCAAGGTGTAGATGACCAGCTGCTTTTAGGAAGTTTCGCAGTACTTGCTGATCCCCATCACAGGCAGGCACAAATCTAAAGCGGAAAGTCTGCATCTACCATTCAATTGACAGCATGACCTGGAACAGAGGCCAAAGCCAGAAGCACAACTCAAGCCTTCGCTTGCAACGATATGCACAGATTATACCTCGAGACACTGGATTCAGCCTCTTTCCCCCGCAATGACCTACTTTCCTGCAGCGGAGAGGTATGCTCCAGGACCATGCTCAGAGCCTCCAGGGAGGGCTGCAGGTTCTGCATAGAAGAGTAATGCTAGTGGTGGCAGCTGGCCTGAAGAGACTCTAAGACAGTAAAATATCTCAGCTTTCCATGAAAGCCTTAGGCTAAAGTATTCCCTCCTGCATAACAAAAAGTTCTGCTGCACAGACAGAGGGGAAAACAGAGGGTTAACAGCGGTCAGACTGTAGCTAGATCAGGGAAGACTCCAGTTGGGTGGAGGTGGGCAGCTAAGTAAAGTCATGCTCACAAGCAGTGACCTCTTTTCGAGTTAAACAAATGTTGGTTTCTTTAAATTAAAAAGGCACTAGTCCAATGTAAAGAAAGGAGAGACCAAGTGCACAGAACAGTGTTTTTCTAGACTGCCTTTTTGCTGGAGCAATGCAAAAAAGACTGGATGTTGGAAGTTTGCTTTCTCACTACAGCAGTGATGCACACCATCAGTCTGCAAACCAACTGCAGAGGGGTTATCATCCTGTTTATTATAACAACTCATAAAAAAAAAGCAGTCAAAAGGCAATACCAGGTTACCATGGTGTGCAAAAATTGCCTTATGTGCACAGGATGTTTCTAAGCAACACATGAGCTTGGATTTGCTGATAAGAAGAGTTTTCTGTAGTAGCTCTATTCCTGGATAACACATCTAGGTCAAGCTAAGGAATGGTGGATGAAGTTGACCGGTTCTGGTGATGTCTCTTCCATATCCATTCTGTAGATAAAATATTAGCAAAGTCCATGTTATCTGGCTTTTTTTCATTAGCACTAAAGTCACTTAAGACAATGGTTCCTCCAGAAACAACATTAACCTTAATTATTCAGAGGTAACTTGAGCTCATCCTTCTTGAAGTTATGCCTGACATGAGCTGAACGGCACCTTCCCCCTTCCGCTTCTTCCCTTGCTCCCCCAAAACAAAATAAAGCCAATACACTGGCATGACTATTCACAAATTAGAATATTCAGGATAGGATCGCAGACATATGGTATCTCTTCAAAGTCTACCTAAACCCATGCAGCCGCTCCATCCATTCAAATGCATTGTCTTGTGCATTAGCAGCAAAACCACTAAGTCAGCCAAAATGTATTCTTCTCCCATGGATTAGCTGGCACAAATTAGTATAAGAGTGACGCATGCAGTCTGTCCCTTCCCATTTTTCAACATGCACAAACACCAGGGATTTTGAGATGCTTCACAAGTTTATGCTCAGAGTTTACAGACCGGAGTGAGTCTAATACAAAGCTGGGTATGGGCAAACTGTTTAGGAGACAACACGTTCATTTACTAATGAGACCTCAAATGCCTTTTAAAATAAACTTCCCCTTGCTCACGACTAATAAGGACTATTCTGCTATCCCAACAGAGCCTGCACTATGCAAGCAAACTATTTTGACAGTCACCGTCCGTCTGCCAAGGAGCACTATGACAGAAACCAACTAAACAGGACAGACACTTCAGACTGGTTCAGAAAAAAATGATGCTGGAGCATGAGCCATTAAGACTCCCCACGCTGAACACCGACTGGTTTCCAGCAAGCACACAAGCCACTTGAGGCACAATTTGCTACAGCTCACATTAGTCGGGTAAGAGGTCACTGCAAGACTGCTTTTAAGGGACTAATCTGAATGTTGCATTTGATCACATAGGCTTCAGACAGAAGTAAAAATTTTATAACAGCTTTCATTCCTCCCTTTGCTGCTGTTTAAGTTCAATAAGAAACTATAGAATAAGCTGGAACAAGGGCTTAGTCTTGCAAGGTAATGAATATAATCGCCAAGATCCAGCTGCCAGATCCATTGACACAAGTGCCAAAATGCTCCGGTTACATACCTTAAAAAAAAATCTAGCCTCATAAGATGGGAACAATCTAAGGGGTTAATCTTTGAGTTTGCTCCTCAGTATTGTTAGGGAGCAAAAAAATTATTAATGCACAAATGCAACTTTTCAAATTAATAGTGTCATTTAAGACATATGATTTGTTGCTAAAAAGCAGATCGCATTTGAAAAAGCACTGTCAGTCACAAGGATTTTGTCACAAACTTTCTATTTTCTCTTGGCATGTCACCAATTAGACCTACTTCTTTAGTCTGCTACCACCAGTATAAAAAAAAAGCATAATGGGTTTATAATTTGCCACTGAATCCCATAGCAACTGTACGTCACTTTAGATGTAAATTACAGACAATTCTTTCCCATGCAATTTGAAAACTATAGAGATGAATCTATAATTTGAGCAGATCTAAATGGTATATGGTTGAGAGAAAAAGCTACCCTAAATAATTGAAAGGAAACTGCCACAGGCCAAAACATTCCTCATGCACAATGTTAAATGTCTCTTTGTCCCCTTCCTTTAAATGGGAGGTGCCACATTCAGGTCAACATTAAGAACATTTAGCAGGAGTTTAGCAGTTCAGTATGTTCTGCATATCCTGTCCCATTTTTGCTGATTGCGAAG
This sequence comes from Dromaius novaehollandiae, assembly GCF_036370855.1. NCBI lineage: Eukaryota > Metazoa > Chordata > Aves > Casuariiformes > Dromaiidae > Dromaius > Dromaius novaehollandiae. The sequence goes on along the minus strand of NC_088122.1, from coordinate 2,097,828 downwards.
AAGAGATGTACGTGTGCAATGAGTTTCCTTTCTAACCAGCCTCCTCTTGGCTGATTCATTTAGTAATGTCACAGTCTCATGTTACTGATGTCATAACAGCTTCAATTTGGACAGACTATAGCATCAGTGAATTAATAGGGCAGGAAAAAACAGGTTACAGGAAAGGAGTAGTGATGCAAAAGGCTTTAGGATAATTTAATGAATTTTGATTCAAAAGCCGCAGTATTCTCCTCCTGACACCTCTAAGAAGCTTTCCAGCCTCAAGTCAGCATGAAGAGACATACTTTACCCTAAAGATCCTGTAACGACAGCAAGGGCCTTAACTTGACGTTTCATACTTTGAACGTAGTAAAATTAAGGCATCTATAATAATTTGCTCTAAAATAAAAGTCTGATTTTCTTTTTTATGGTGACTATATGGGGTTTGGTTTAATCCTAACCTTTAAGGAAACACCACTTCTGGTGTTTCCAAACATCATTATTGCTTTAGAAAGAGCAGAGAAGGCACAGGGGAGGCGGGGTGGGGTGCTCCAAGCCTGGGGAAGCCACATCTGTCAGACAAGGTTCCAAAATTCAGCTCAGACAGTAGAGCACGGGGCAACGTGCTTCGGTTATCTCAGCTTAGCCCCCAATAAATATTTGTGCATCTGCCAAAGTTCACCACTGAATCAGCTGGTGGCTTCAGTTCAAAATACTTCATATAGCAGGGACAGAGAGCACATGAGCAGCAGGCACCATTCAGCTGCTTCTGCATCACTCGCTGACCCGAGCAGGGATGCCAAGGCTCTTTCTGCAGTCCCAAAGCTCCGTCTTTGCAGAGGCTGCCCTGCGCAGGCACCCTGCAAGCCAGGACTAGGGCTGGCAGCAGAAGCTTGCGTGGCATCCACCAGCTACGCTTAGGTCAACACGCAGCCACAAGTAATGGAGAAAGGGGTGCAACCGCAGTCACGTCGTTTATTGTCAGAAGATTATCCATCATGCTTGCTCACAAATACTGCTCCCTAAACCACAGAAATAGTATTTAAATACATATTAGAAACTCTGGAAATTCCCTGATAAAGGTTCCAGGAACAGCTGTAACACTGTTTACATACCATTAGCACCTATGCCACATTAGCATGAGGAGACGTACCAACCGCCACAAGACATCTAGGTCTGCCCTGTACCGTTTAGAATTGTGCATTCAGATTTCTGCTTACCCAGAAACCCCCATATGTTGCTAAAAATACGGGTGTGAAAAGCAAGAGATGAATGCCATGTACTGAGACATATCTAGGGAGAGGGGATGACGACAGATACAACATCCTGTCAAAATGTTACGGACAGGATCCAGGATAAAGACCAAAGAGGAAAATAAAGGCAGGTGCGCAAGGAGTTCCCTGGTACCTCGACTGGGACAGCAAGGCAGCTGGTGACAGAGCAGCAGAGATGAGGAACAGTCATGCCCCGCTCGGGGGAGGAGGGGGAACAGCTAAGCACAGCCTGTACACACCCCCAAAGGAAATGCAGAATAAAGCAAAGCCAACAGAGAACTACAGTCCCTGGAGAACCAGAAGAGTTGTTTTAGGCTAAAACACCAAAACGGCTCCATTTCCTCATTGGGCAAATTTACTTAGGACACATTTTCCAGTGCTCAACCTTCAGCTGCAGAACTCAGCAGTCAGTGCTCATAATTTCACAACTGCATGGAAGCCGTTTCAGGGGCTGCAAGTTACACAAGAAGCAGACGTGCAACCTCTCAGGGTGCCCCGCAGGATGCTGATGCTATTTTTTTGCTATAAGGAGAGCTGCCCTTTTTCCAGGTGAATATATCCTTCTGTCCCGGAGGAAAGAAATCCTTTACGGACCTGATCGGAGTACACAGCCCTGCGACCTGGGCCTTGCCGCAGTTCTCTGCACACGACACAGAAACAACCTCCTGAAACACGGAGTTGGACATCAGTGCATGGAAGAGCAGCAGTCTCTTCACCGGGACAAGGACAATTTAGCAGGGACACAAGCAGGAGAGTCTCAAGAAGCCAAATATCATTTCTCCATATTCCTGCAGCCTAATCCACACATGATACAGCCCCACATCAGGAACGCCAGTGCTTTGGCACAAGGGACACTAAAAACAAATGGCAGCTAGCCCAGCTGGGTGATCATTTTTGGATTATGTAATCCCAATACATTATTATTAGACCAAGAACAAACTCAAGTGAGCAACTGAAGATACAAGCCTGACTGTTCTGGCAAAGATACAGAGACTCGCCGCAGAAATCACACTAACATGCTATCCTAGTACATAAAACAGGTCAGACTGCACACATGTTGGACTTAAGGTAACACAAACAACAGTATTGGATTCCAGGTTATTATACATATTACACAACACTGTCGTCAGTTATACCACATTTCAAACCCAACTGAGCAGAAGCCTTAGCAAATTTTTTCCATTTACCTACTACAGACCAAAATTAAATCAAAGCCTAGTCTCCACAAACACACGCTCCAAAGGTGTGTTAGAGCTGCTCCTTGGCATCTCCTTCGCAGAGTATTTCAGAGGAAGCAGAGAAGTTCAACAAGCTGGAGAAACTGTTTATAGAACAAATGCAGAATGAGCATATGTGTTTAATAGCCCACTAATTGTTGCGTTATTCACTATACAAACAAGTGAGCTCTTCTGCTCTTATCCTTTCCTGCCCATTTAATCACCAGTAGCTTTTGACTATTTCTCTTTTGGGTGGTGGTGAAGGAAGCAAAGTTCATTAGTGGCCCTTGGCCACCAAACAATCTCGAGACCAGACTTCATTTAGAAAATAAACACCACTATTTGTGTGTGACACGGACTCAGAATAGCTTCCCAAAATATTTAACACAGCTGCCTGTAGTCTTCCTACTCTCCCTCCCCCAAAAGAAAAGGCTTTCCTAATATATAGACTGTGTTTCTTCAGGTTTATTTTTTTTTCTTTTCTGGAGAGAAAGCCAACAACTAAGTCCCTATCCAAGACACTTATTGCTCCTGACTTCTCATAATGCTGATAAACACTCATTAAAATATAAGTTGATAAACCCTGGAACAGTAATTACCTTCGTCCTCATACAGAGATTGCCCAACTCAGTGATGTGATGTAACCAACACCCTAAATTAAAAATAGTGTTGTGACAACATATGGTTTATCCTACAGAAGCTGGCAGGCAGGACGCTCCTAATGACAAACGGGTTAGGTTCCCAGCTCTCCCCAGCTCCCTGGCAAGGTGAAGAGACAGATACACTCTTCGCTGGATCAGAGGAGGAAAAAAAAACAATAATAATAAAAAGGACAGCTTTTTAATTCCTCTCAGATACATCATAACGACAGATGCCGAGTATTTCCATTATTCTTTATTTACATGACTAATAAGCTCTCTGGACGCATTTCAAGGAAATATCTCGGAAGAGACAATCTGGAAATTTCAAAATACAGCCTCGCTGGAAGGGCCAGCGCGCGGCTGGTGCCCGCTGGGGCGCCCCAGGGAGCCACGCACGGGTCTGGGGACAGCGGGGGGCACCTACACCCCCCCCCGGCACCTCCCGGGGGGACCCCCGGCTTCCTCAGTCACCTAGTGGGGGGGAGCACCGACAGTGCCCCCCCCATCTCCTCAGTCGCTTACCGGGTGACCCCTCCCCGGTCCCCGAGCCACCTCCCGGGGGGGCCACCGGGGCCCCCCAGACACCTCTCGGGGTGGCGGGGGGGAGAAGGAAGGACGGAGCCCCCCAGGCACTTATCGGGGGGGCACACCGAGACACCCCCACCTCCTCAGTCACTTACCGGGTGGCCCCTCCCCGGTCCCCTAAGCCACCTCCGGGGGGGCCCCCCGAGTCACCTCCGGGGGGGGGGCACCGGGGGGCACCAGGGCCCCCCAGGCACCTCCCGGGGGGGGGAAAGGAAGGACGGAGCCCCCCAGGCACTTATCAGGTGACACACCGAGACCCCCCCCCCATCCCCCTCAGGCACTTACCGCGGGGGGGGGGCAGGGCTCACGCCCCCCGTTTCCTCAGGTATTTACCGGAGGGGGGGGCACACCCGCCCCACCTCAGCCACCCGCCGGGTCCGCGGCCCCCACCCGCATCCCCTCGCCCCGGCACCCCCCGGCGACCGCCCCCGCCCCACACACCGGCGCGGGGCGCCGCCGCGCTCCCCATCACCCGCCGCGAGGGCGGCGGCAACAGCAGGCCGCTCTCCCCCCCCCCGCCGCCGCCGCCGCCGCCACAGCGACGCCGGTGCCGACCCCGCCGGTGCCGCCCGCTGCCCGGGGGCTGCGGCCGGGGCCTCGTGGCGGGCCGCCCGCCGCGGCGGGAGGGGGTGCCGCGCCCGCCGCCCCTACCTTGCAGGCCTGGTAGCTCTCGAAGGCGCGCAGCGCGCTCTCCGTGAGCTTGACGTGGAAGACGGAGACGCGGGTGCCGCGGCCGAGGCGGCCGCAGGACAGCCCGTACCCGCGCTCCGCCTGCAGCGCCGCCATCTTGGGACCGTCTCCCCCTCCGCGCCTGGGCCGCCGGGGCCTCCCGCCGCCGCCACGCCCCCTCGTGCATTATTCATGAGGCGCCCGCCCGCCCCCCCGCCTCCCCCGCAGGCCCCGCCCACTCGGGGCGCCTGTTGCTGGGGCAAGGAGGTGGGCAGCGCGCGCTCCCATTGGCCGGCCCCAGCGGGCCGCCGCGCCGGATTGGGGGCCGGCAGGAAGAGGCGGGGATATGCAAATCGAGGCCGCGGGGCATGGCGGGGAGGGTGGTTTGGTGCAGCCCTCCAGCGCTGGAGGAGCCCCGGGGCTGCGAGCTTGGGGGGGGGCGTGAACGGGCATCACCCCCCCCCCGGGGATCCCCTCCCAGGCGTGGCCATCCGGGGGGGCCCCAGGAATGGGCCTGGGTCCCCAGGGTCCCCTCCTCACCGGGGGGGCCAGGCCAAGGGGCCCCCCGAGGTCCCTGCTCAGGGGGGACCTGGGAGCCACCATCTTGGGGCCAGCGCCGGGTTTCACCCAAGCGGGTGGTAAAAACAGCGCTGCCCTGGTGCGAGGTGCCCCGGGGGGGCTTTGGCTGGGTTTTCCATCCTTCCCGGCACGGTTCCCCTCGGGAGCCACCCGAGGCGATGCGCCTCCCACAGTCCCAGCGGCCAAAGGGGGTTCCTCCGGCCTGGGGGGGCCACGTGCGACCCGCTTACCAGACCCGGGCCCAGGGTCTCGGGGCTCGGCCCCCCCCAGCCTGAAATGACAAGTCCCGGGCGTGAAGGAATCGTCCTTTATTGGGAATTTCACAGTGGGATCGGGGCGGGAGGGCGGCGCGTGCCTCATGGCGGCTGCGGGCCCCGGCGCGCACCGGCACAGAGGACCCGGGTGGGGGGGAGGCGGCCCCGGGCCGGAGGGAGCCCCCAGGCAGGACATGGCGCGAGGGGCCGCGTCCCCGGCGCCCAGGGTTTCTTTGGCTTCCTTGGACGCGGCGGAGGCCGGGGCTGTGGCGAGGAGGGGAGCGGGCGGCGGGGCGTCCTTCCCGCCACCGCTCCCGGCCGCGTATCCCAGCGCAGACGCTCCCAACGCGCCCGGGGCAGGTTCAGGGGTCTCCGTCGGGAGGGGGGTCCGGCGCCTCCGGCCGAGAGCACATCCTTATTTCGGCAATTGCCAGTCCGCAGGGGGAGAGGTTGGCGGAGCCGCCGGGCACCGGGAAGCCCCGGCTCGTCCCCAGCTGGAGGGAGGCACCATCCCGGCGCGGGTCCCGGCGGCGTCGCTCTGCCAGTGCCGTTAATTCCTCGCTGCGATGACCACGGACAAGGCCACGCCGCCGAGCGCGATGGCTGTCGCGCCGAAGAGCCATTTCCAGGGGATGGACTGTGGAGGAGGGAGACCGGGGCAGGGTGACGGGATGCACGCGGTGTGCCCGGCCGCGGAGCAGCACCGGGGCACAGCGCGCATCCGAGATAACGCAGCCCAAAAAGGCAAGCGCTGCGTTGGCCGCGTGCTGCAGCCAGCCCAGCTGACAGCGCTTCCCACCCGCCGGCGCTCGGAGCAGCTGGGAGCAGAGGCCGGAGCCTCCAGCTGGCATCGCCGGGGCCAGGAGCGAGGCAGCAGCTCTCAGCGCTTTCCCGGCGTGCTGGCCACGCGCCGGCCCCGGGCTGGCCACGTGCTCCCCTCTGCTCGCCCCCGGAGCCCCCCGCCGCAGTGCTGAGCCTCACCCAGGGCAGCTTGTCTTTGCACTTCGCCGGGGCCCCGCTGGCGCTGGGATTCCCCAGCATCTTCCTGTACATCTCCGTTTCCACGCTCTTCTGGTCCGCGTGCTTCTTCACCAGCTTGGAGAGCTCGGCGTGGATGGTCTGGAAGGAGAGGGCAGCGCTGCGGTGACGGGCCCCGGCACGCCACACCGTCCCCGCCACGCAGGACAGCGCGCGGGCACCCGGGAGAGGATTTTCTCCTTTAATAGACTCAAAAGTTCCTGCCTCGGGGACAGATGTGCTGCAGCTCTCCCTCCTTCCTGCCTGGAAGCGGGCCGGGAAACAGGCTCAAATTCAGCCCGGCCTGATGTGGGAGCGCAGCAAGACCCACGAGCGCCGGGCGTGCGGGAGCGTGTCGGCACACGCCTGGCGCTCCGAGCCGCAGGAACCGCTGGGCTCGGCGGGCGTGCAGCAAGCGCGGAGCAGCCGAGCTCAAATCGGCGCAAGCCGGACCCAGCGCCGGGGCTCTCCCCCGGGCGCACGTCCCCCGTGGCTGCCCGGAGCCCACGTCAGCGGCGGCCCGGCGGCTGTGACATCCGTCCGTGCGTCCGGCAGCGCAGCCACGCTGTGCCCTCTGCTGGGGACGCCGCGCTCCGGGCGGCCCCGACGCCTCCCCGAAACACCGCGACCCGCTTTACAGATTTGCCCTGGCGATGCTGGCGCAGAGCTAACCCCGCCGCCGCGGTGCAAACGGGGCGCTCGCCAGCTTAAAAAGCCTCGGTGGTGCAAAGCAGCAAGTCCCTGAGCGCCTCTAACACCCCCGTCAGCCCAACGGCCCCGGAGAACGCAGGTTCCCGCATCCGAGGGCGGGTGAAGCCGAGCGTTTCCCGGTCTGCTTTCGCCGCCGGGAGCCGAGGCTCGGCAGAGCCCGTGCGGTGCTGCTGCCCGGAGCAGCGCGGCCGCTTCCCCGGAGCCCCGGCAGCCGGCTGGAGCAGCCGGCAATTTGCTGCACTTGTGGTTTCGCTGGTAACGTCACTGCTGGGCATTCTGATTTTTTTTCCCCTCTCCAATTAAAAGCTTTGCGCAAACGGACCCGGCCAACGCTGATGGCACGCGAGGGAAGTGCGGGGAGAGCCGGGCGCACGGCGACTGCCACCACCTGCACCGGCGCCTGTTTGCGGTCGGGGGCTGCTCGCTGGAGCTCCCGCGCCCGGTCTGGCCCGCCCGGCCCTCCTGGGGAGCCCTCGGAGCACGAGGCTCCGCGACAGAGGCTCTCACGTGCTTTTAAACCGCAGAGCGCCTCGTTTCCCAGGGTCCCGTCCTACTCACGGCCTTCGGGGACTGGAAAACATGACGCTAGCAGCGATGTTCTGGTGCAATGCCCAAGAAAAGGGCAGATTAAACAAGCCCAACCCAGGAGTGACGCCCGTCGGTACAGCTAAGCACCCTGCCTCCGCGTCCTCCCCCCGCTCGCCCGGCTGCCTGGGGCCACCCCCGGCTCTGGCAAGGCTTTCGATTCCTCCCCAGGCTCCAGCCTGGCAGCTGATCATTAACTGATCAGAAACTCCTTGACCCGCGGATCCTCCACGCGGCACCGGCCGGGGGTCCAGGGCTCCTGGGGCCACTCCCGCAGCCCGGTGAAGCCCGCTCCGGGCCACGGCAGCGCTCTGCTCTCTGCGGCGACGGCACGAGGCGCTGGAGCCGCCCTGCAAAGCCGGGGCGGCCGGGACCCTATGCGCGGGATTGCCGGGCTAGGGACGGGTCGGCAGGGAGTCCTGCAGCCGCGGGGACCAAAGGGCAGCGAGGGAATCACAACAGGAGATAAGGCCCCGCCAGCTCAGACATCGCACCGCGGGGCACCAGCACGCAGCGCACCGCGGTCTGCAGTTCTGCACGGCCGAGAGGAGAGCCTGGCAAAGCCCGGCCCAACAGGAGCGCTGGCCGCGCTCCCGGCAGCCTACCTTGTTCGAAGGCTCCAGCTTCAAAGCCGCCTTCAAGATGGGGATGGCCTCTCTGTATTCTCCCTGCTGGGCCAGGACCTGGGGGCGAGACAGAGCTGAGCAGGGCGCGCGGGGCCCGTCCCTCGTCCCCGTCCTCCGTCCCATCACGGCCGGGCCGCGGGGAGCAGGGGCCGAGCCCGGCCTCACCTTGCCCTTTCGGAAGAGGGCCTTGATGTTCCCCGGCTGGTGCTCCAAGACGAGGTTACAGGACTTCAGGGCGGCCTCGTAATGGTCCAGTTTGAGCTGGGAGGCCGCCAGGTTGTTGAGACATTTCACCTTCACGTCTAGCAGCTCGGCCTCCTCCTCGGGGCTGAAGTCCACTGCAAGGATCCGGAGCCCGTTACACCGGGAAAGCGGGGCCCGGCCAGCCCTCCTGCACGGCAGGCCCGCTGTGCCCACCGCGGCAGCGGGTACCTTTCGAGCTGGAGCCGATGACCTTGAGGGCGATGTCGTAGGAGTTGATGGCCAGCACGTAATCGGCCTGCTGGTAGTAGAAGTTGCCGCGCTCTCGCTTGCGGTTGGCCAGTCCTATCTTCTCCTTCCCGTCGAGCAGCTCCAGGTCCGGCGCGTCCCGGGCCTCCAGCAGCTCCACCTCCAGAGTGAGGGCCGCGTTGGGCGGCACGTCGGGGCTCCTGCATCAAGGAGGGAGCCTCTGAGGGCTCTCGCGCAGGAAGGGCCGGGCTGACGGCTGTCCCCTCTGCCAGGCCCCCGGCCAGGTCGGGCCACGGGGATGGAGCGCTGCCTGCGTCTCGCCAAGGCCACGGGCTGCTCCGGGCGGCCCCGGTCCGCCCTTCCCCACTCCTCACGCTCCGCACTCACCTGCCCTGGGAGCCGTAGCAGTACTTGGCATCCGACACGATCAAGGCCGTTTCTCCCATTTCCAGAAGCTGCACGCACAGGTCCAGAGCCTGCGGAGACACGTTTGGTGGCAGGAGGCGAGCAAAGGGGCTGCCTCCCCCCGGCAGGCGAGCCGCGCAGCTGGGGCCGTCGCCGACTCCAGACCCCCCGGCCGTCCCCACTGCCCCACACCCGGGCAGCGAGGTGCTGCCCAGCACGGCAGCGACGAGCCGGGGCAGTGGCAGGGGACAGAGCAGGCAACCAGCCTGCAGCACCCACGTTCGTGTCTTGACGCGGTCTGGGAACAGGGTGCTGAGCTAAACCCCCCCATCCGCAGTCGGCGGGAGCCCAGTGCAGCGCTTGCCCTCCCGGCTCCCACCTGCAAGACGTCGCAGTCTCCCAGCGTGAAGGTGAGGCCGGGGCTCTCCTCCACCACGCTGCCGTCCTCCAGCATGGCCTTGAGGCGGACGGTGACGTCCTGGCCCTTGCGCGGCCGGCTCTCCGCCCCCCGGCCCGGCACCAGGGTCTTCTTCTTGAGCAAGCCGCTCCCTGGGCAAGGAGAAGGCGGAGGCGCGTCAGCCCTCCGCAGCGGCAGGGCCCTGCACGGGGAGGGGAGAGGAGACGGCCTGGCTCCGAGCCACGTCCCCGGGGTCCCGCGGCGATGCCCCGCGCCAGCCGGCCTCCCCGCTGCGGGAAGCGCCGTCGCGTCGCCGCCGGCCGCCCCTCCACACCCGCCCGCGGCGGCCGATCCCCCGAGCCGCGGTGGGGCCCAGCGGCAGCCGCTGCCCCCGGTGCCGGCCCAGGTGCGGACCAGCCCGTCCGGTCCTTCCTGCGCTGCCGCGTCCCGCTGGCTCGCAGCTGCCGCTCCCAGAGCTGCAGGGAAGCCCAGCTCCTCCGTCCTGCCCAGGGGAAGCCCGTTCAGCGCCATGAGCTGGCAGACAGGGGCAGAAGATGCAGAAACCGGAAGATGTAGGCTCTTACCCAGGACATCGAGCCATTCCTGCGGGTCCTCCGCTGCTTCCCCCGGGGCCTGCTCCGAAGGCCGGGCATCCTCCTTCGCCGGGGTCCTCGCCCGGCCCACGTCCTCCAGCGGCGGCAGCTCGCTCAGGTCGTCGTCGTCATCTTCCAGGACCTCAAAATCCTCCCCGCTGTCGAGCAGAGAGGCGCTGGCTCCGGCGAGCTCCGGGCAGGACAGGTCCGTGCCGCTGTCCGCCCAGTCCGGGGAGCTGCTGCTCAGCTCTTCCCCGCTGGAAGCCATCGCCGCGGAGCAGGGAGAGGAGCAAACTGGAGGGGAAGCAGACACGGGAGAGGTTGGTCCCTCGTTCGCCGAGGGGATGAGCGCGGGTGCCGGCCCTCCCCCAGCCTGGACAGGGCGCTGCGAGCAGCGACCGGGAACGGGGCAGGAGCCACCAACCCTGCGCGGCGGGAGCTGCGGCCGTCCCTCACCCCTCCAGACCTCGCGCCCCCGGCCCCGGCGGTGACGGTCCACGCTTTCCCTCCCCGTACGGTCCTGCGGGACCTTCCCCTGCTCGGCGGGGACAGGCCGAGCCGAGCCGAGCAGCCAGGCGCTCCGGCCTGCTTCTGCGTAGCAGGACTCCCGCGCGCGGAGCAAGCGGGGCTCCCGGCGGCCGCGCAGGGACCAACCCCAAGGGCGAGCGAGCGGCGCAGCCCCCGAGGGCCGAACCGGGCCCCGGCCGAGGGCCTCAGCGCCGCGGCAGCGCCGAACCCGGCTTCCCCGGGGAGGCGAGGGCCTCCGCGGGGGCGAGGCCTGGCTGCCCCGGGCCCCGCTGCGGCCTGCAAGCGGCGCTGGAGCCGGGCACGGGCAGGGCGGCCCCGCGGAGGGCACCGGCCCCGCGGAGGCCAGGCGGCCCCGGGCGCCGGCAGCGGGCGCAGCCGCCCGCCGCGGTCCCGGTGCACCCCCCCGGCCGCCACGTGCTTTCCCGCGCCGCGGGCGCGCGCGCGCCCCCACGTCACCGTCACCGTCACCGTCGCCGTCACGCGCCGGGACTCCCCCTAGCAACGGCCGCCGCCGCGCGCCCCCCGCCGCTCCCACCTGCCCCGCGAGTCGGCCGCCGCCGGCCCCGCCCCGCCGCTCCCCCATTGGGCCGCCGCGTCGCGCCGCGCCGACGCCATTGGGCGGAGCGAGAGCTCGTCACCGCGCCGCCGGGCGGGGCGCCGCGCCGCCTTAAAGGGGCCGCGGCGCAGCTCCCGGTGCCCCGAGCAGGCCCCGGAGGCCCCTGCGCAGCGCTGCCCACGGTCCCCACACCCGTCCGCCGCGGGGGGTGTCTGCACCCTGGCAGCGAGGCCGCACCCGCCCATTGCGGGTCGCAGCGGCCGCCCCGCGGCCCGGCGGCGGGGCACTGGGGGCCTTACCGGGCGCGGGGGGACGCGCTCCCCCTCCCGCGGGCCAGCGGCCGCCGCCTCCGGCAGGGCGCCGTGACGCAAGGGCGCGCTGACGTCACGGTGCCGCGCGCTGCGTGACCCGCACCCCGGAAGCGCGGCGAGCTCCCCCCCCCCCGCCCCGCGCCGCTCCCGGTGCCGCTCCGCCATGTGAGGCCGCGGGGAGCGGCTCCCCCAGGTGCGGGAGGCGCCCGGGCCCGAGTAGCACCTCTGAGCGGGGGGAGCGGGACGGGACGGGAGTTACCGGGCCGCGGCGGGGCGGGGCGGGGACCCTGTTACCGGGTGGGGGGGACCGAGGCGCGGCAGGGAGGGGGCGGCTCCAGTACCGGGGACACGGGGGGGGAGGGGGGCACCGTCACGGGGGGGCTCGGTGGGGCCGGGGGAGGCTCCGTTACCGGGGCCGGGGAACGGCAGAGTGTGTGGGGGGGTCCCTAACGAGGGCCGGGACATGGCAGGCGGGGGGGGCTCCGTTACCGGGAGCGGGGGGGCGAGGGAGGCCCCGGGCCGACGCGGTGCCGGTCCCGCAGGCGGCGGCGGCGATGGAGCCCACAGCCTCGCAGGTGTTCTGCGGCCGGGTGCTGGGCATGGTCAACGCCGAGGACGTCAACGCCATCATCCAGGCCCAGAAGAACATGTGAGTCACCGCGGGGAGGGGGGGGGACGAGGGACGGGCTGCCCCCGGGGACTGGGCTCCGGGAGCGAGCCGTGCCGTGCCGGGGGGGGTCTCGCCGGGCATCTTCAGAGCCCCGTTTCCGCTCTGGCCAGGTTGGATCGATTTGAGAAGACCAACGAGATGCTGCTCAACTTCAACAACCTGTCCAGCGTCCGCATGCAGCAGATGAACGAGCGGTTCCTGCACCACACCAAGACGCTGGTCGAGATGAAGAAGGACCTGGACAGCATCTTCCGAAGAATCAGGTGGGGCTGGGGGGGGCTGGGAACGTCCCTCGGGGTGGGGGGGAGGAAAGATGCCGAAACCAAAGGGTCGGTCCTCACCTAGACAGATCACGGAGAGCTGGTGTCCGCGGGAGAGGGGTTAAAACGCGACCGCCTTGTGTGCTGGACCCTGGATGGTCACAGATGCCAAAAACGGGCGGAGAAAAGCACCAAAAACGGGCGGAGAAAAGCCCGTAGCAGAGCAAACAGGCGGAGGAAGGGAGCGGGCGTGGGCAGAGGCACCGGTTGCCGAGCCGGGAGTTTAGGATTCCCCATTCCTGCTTTCCAGCCTGGCTGGTGACTCTCTGCGCTGCCTCTGCGTCAGCAGGGCGGGGGGACGCAGTGCCGGCACCGCTGGGGAGGGTTACGAAACTCGGGATTTGCAGAAGTACCTGATTTCCTTACAGGGAGCGACAGAAAGGCTCCGGGAGTTGGGTAACGCTGCGAGTTTTGACTCTGGTGTGCAAACCTAGCTCTCTTTTTCTCCTCTGCTCTTGCAGGACGCTGAAAGGGAAGCTAGCTAAACAGTACCCGGAGGCCTTCAGCAGTGAGTGACTCCTTGTTACTAGACCCAACTCGCAGCTTTTATCTCAGCTTGCTTTCAGTGCGAGGAATCCTTTCCCAAGGATGCACGACTCAACTCTCTGGAGTTGTGGCCCCTCTAAAGAAAGAGCTGAGACATCCAGGCATGTGCCAGCACATGGCTGCTGCAGTGAGAAGTCCAGAGAGCTTTTTTATTCTCTTAAATATGCTTATAAGAGGTTACAAAGCCACAAATGTCTGCTAATTTAGGCGACATCAGTTATTTATTGATTACTGTTGCAAGCAGTCAAAACTTTGAATTAGAGGGGAGCAGACTCCTCGCTGTGCTTACGCTAGAGCTTCTCTCATACCTGGTGTTGCATGAGCCGTGTGTTGTTCTGTCACGGATGGGCAAAGCGGCAAAACTAACGGCTGCATCTTCCCTTTCAGACATCCACGAATCTCCGATTCTAGATGACGATGATGACTTTGACCCTGTTCCCAAAAGCACGACGACCACCATTGCTACCTCTGAGCAGAGCACGGAGTCTTGTGACACAAGCCCTGACATTATCTCTCCAACCATGAGTCAGGATTTTGAGGATTTATCGCAAGGCCAGTACGATTCACCGGCTGTGAACGGACAGAGTCTAACAGATGAAGAAGCCGCCAATGACCTGGACTAGTGTGCTGATACTGTATGGCCACGGCCAGCCCAGCTGCCTGGACCGCGGAGAACTTCCCGTCCTGTATTTATATTTGTGTGTTTCCTTGGCCGCTACTTTTTTGGGAAGAGGGAAGTGAAGGCTGAGAGGTGACAGCTGAGTGAAGAAGAGACCCCTTCTGCCTCTAAACTGCCACCGTAGTGCAAACCCTGCAATCTGATACGGGCAAATAAGTAAAACATGGATTTGAAATGCCTCTTGTCCCTTCTCATTTGTGCGTTCAGGAGAGCAGCAAAACCCCTGCGTTTGATTTAGACTTTGGCTCTTTGGAACAGCGGAGCGCTCGCCGCAGCTTGGCGCGTGGGTGTTTTTCTTGGGAACGTGATTTTGTTTGAGCAGCGCGGAGGCTCAAACTCACTGCACGCGCGAACGGGGGCTCCCGCTTTCCCGCGGGAAGAGCCTGGCTCTCCCCGGTGGCGGCTGGAGAGCTGCGTGTGCTCCGCTGGGGCCGTGGCTCAGCGGGGCTGCTCCACTAACGAACGCGCACCAGCAGCCGCAGCGTCTCCCACCGCCGGCGAGGGCCCTGAGCCCGCTCTCCCTCGGGCACTCACCCGCCTCGCGTCCCGCCTCGGCCTCCCCGCGGGCAGGGCCATAGCTGCGCCCGCTGCCTACGGAGCCCGCTAGCCATGCGGCTCTTCCCGGTACCGTCACCGCCCGGCTGCTCCCCCGCTGAACCCTCGCGGCGCCCGGGGGGAACGGCCCGCGCTGCTGCCGCTCGCTGCTGTTTGCGAGGGGCCGAGATGGCGGCGGGGGGGGGAAGAGGGGGTTGGAGGAGAACTGGGGCCAGGGGCAAGTGGGGCAGGGGGCCGTGGGGCAAGCGTGGGGCCAGGGCTCTGCAATGAGCGTTGGGCCCGGGCTGTGGGGCAAGTGGGGCGTTTGGGGCCAGGGCTGTGGGGTGAGTGCAGGGACAGGCCGCAGGGCCATGGGGACAGGTGAGGGTAGTGCTGGGTGCCAGGGCTGTAGGGTGAGTGCAGGGTTTGGGGTCAGAGCTATGGGGCCAGGGCTGAGGGGTGAGTGAAAACTCTGGGGCCAGGGCTGTGGGATGAGTGCAGGGTTTTGGGCCAGACGATGGGGCCGGGGCTATGGGGCAGGTGTGGGGTTTGGGGCCAGGGCTGTGGGGTGAGCGTGGGGTGTGGGTCTGGGCTATGGGGTGAGTGCAGGGCGTTGGGCAGGGCAGTGTTTGGGGCACGTCTCCGGGCTGTGGGGCTGGCCTGTGGGGCGAGTGCGGGCTAGGGGGCCAGGCTGTAGGGCAGGGCCATGTTTGGGGCAGGTCTCCGGGGTGTGGGGCCGGGCTGGGGGGTGAGTGCAGGCTGTGGGGCCGGGCCGGGGGGGTCAATGCGGGGTGTGGGGCCGGGCTGGGGGGCAGGTGTGGGGCGGCTATGGGGCAGGGCCCCGGGCTTCGGGGCGGGGTTCGCGCCTGCGCACTGCGGCCCGGCGGGCAGCGCGGGTGGGGGGGGCGGTGACGCGCGCGGTTGTGACGTAACTGCGGGCGGGTTCCGGTTCCGGGCGGTCCTTTTCTCGGCGGCGAGGCGGCGCGGCGGCGGGGTGCGCGGGCCGCGGGGGGCGGCCGGGCCGCGGGGGCGGGCTGGGTCCCGGCCGCGGGGGCCCGGGAGAGGGGGGTGGGGCTGCGGAGGGCGGGGGCTCGGCCTGGGGGCGGGTAGGTGGCACCTCGGACGCCTGGGTCCCCGGAGGAGGGGGGGGCGGTGGCCCCTCGGGTCTGGGGGGGGGCGGGGCTCAGGCGCCTGGTCCTTGGGGAAAAGGGGGGGGGGCTCGGACGCCTCGTCCCCGGGGAAAGGAGGGGGGAGCTCGGGCGCCTGGATCCCTGGTAAAAGGGCGGGGGGCTCGGACGCCTCGTCCCCGGGGAAAGGGGGGGGGGGGGCTCGGGCGCCTGGATCCCTGGTAAAAGGCGGGGGGCTCGGATGCCTGGGTCCCTGGGGAAGGGGGGGGCTCAGATGCCTGGTCCCCAGGAAAAGGGGGGGGGGGCTCAGATGCCTGGGTCCCTGGGGAAGGGGGGGGCCTTAGATGCCTGGGTCCCTGGAGAAAGGGGGAGGGGGGGCTTGGATGCCTGGTCCCCAGGAAAAGGGGGGGAGTGCCATGGGTCTTTGCGGGGGGGGCTCGGATGCCTGGGCCCTGCCTGTAGAGCTTGTGGTGGGTCCCCTGTGGAGGCTGTGCCCCCCCCATCCCCCCCGCTCCCGGGGTGACGGCGGCCGCCGCTCTCCCCCAGGCCAGACGGTGCCACGATGCAGATCTTCGTGAAGACCCTGACGGGCAAAACCATCACCCTCGAGGTGGAGCCCAGCGACACCATCGAGAACGTGAAGGCGAAGATCCAGGAGAAGGAAGGTACCGGTGGCCGGGAGCGGTTGGGGCGGCCTCGCGGGCTGTCCCGCTGCCGTGGCCCTGACGCCCTCCCCATTCGCTCCTCAATCCCAGTGCGATGACTGGGCCAGAGTGGCGCCCCAGCTTGACGCTTTTGTCCCCCCCTCCAGGCATCCCCCCGGACCAGCAGCGGCTGATCTTTGCGGGCAAGCAGCTGGAAGATGGACGTACTCTCTCCGACTACAACATCCAGAAAGGTATCTCACGCTTTTTTTATACAAACGAAGTTCAGGCTGGATCCAGGCCTCCCGGCGCGCCGGGCCCAGCAGCAGCTTGGGGACGGGGCGCTGCGCAGCCGTGCCGGCGCCTGCAGCGAGGCTCACGCGGGCGCCCGTCTCGCTTGCAGAGTCCACCCTGCACTTGGTGCTGCGCCTGCGCGGGGGCATCATCGAGCCTTCCCTCCGCCAGCTCGCCCAGAAGTACAACTGCGACAAGATGATCTGCCGCAAGTAGGTCCCGGCCGTGGGGGCTCGGGGCAGCGTCCTGCCCCCGTTCCTGCCCCGTGGCGGGGGGTGGTCGCGTGCAGCTCCTCGGCCAAGCGCGGCTTTGCCGTAACTCGCCCGGAGGAGGAGCTGGAGCAGCTCCGGAGGCTTCAGTGAGCTCCCTCGTCTTGGTGCCCTCTTCCCCCGCGCGCTCCGCTGTGCCGCGTGGGGCCCCGGGGGTCGCTTTGCGCTCTTGTTTCCAAAGCGCCTCAAGCGAGTCACGTTACCGGCTCCGCTTCTGGGACACAGAGGTCCCTTGTGAGCTGTCAGCCGTTGCCAGTTCAGTGGGGAACACGGCTATAAGCTCCTGCTTCACACCACAATTATCTGCGCTCGGATTTATCCACCTTCCTCCAGAAACGCTGTCCCCGCTGCCCCTGGGCTGCCTGGGGCGCCGGGGCCGGGGCCCGGCCCTTGACGCGCTCCCTCTTGCAGGTGCTACGCCCGCCTCCATCCCCGCGCCGTCAACTGCCGCAAGAAGAAGTGCGGCCACACCAACAACCTGCGCCCCAAGAAGAAGGTCAAGTAGAGGCGCCGGCCCTCGCTGTGCCGCTGCTCCGGGGCCGCCGCTCCGGCCGAGCACCGGGGCCGCCGCGGCCGCCCTCCCCCTGCCCGGGGCTCCCAATAAAGCCTTGCTGTGTGCGTGCGGCCGCGTGTGCGTGTGCTGTGTGCGGCCGCGGGGGCTGGTACCGGGGCGGGGGGCACCGGGGGGGAGCGGGGCCGGGGCCGGCGATACCGGGCCGCGCCTGCAGGTGGCGGGGCCGCCGCGCTCCGCCGCTGCCGCCGCCGCGCTCCGCCTCCGCGCCGCCCCGGGCCTGCGCGCACCGCGGCCGCCGCGCTGCGACCCGAGCGGGCCGCGGGCCATGGTGAGCGGGGCCGGGGGCGCCCGCCGGGCCGGGACTGAGCCGAGCGGCGGGGTGGGACGGGGCGGCCTGCGGGCACCGGCACCCGCCGCTCCCGGCGCACGTCGCGGGGCCACGCGGGGTGCGGCGGCACCGGGCCCGGCCGCGTGCACGGGGCGGGGGGGTCCCGGTACCGGTCCGTGTGCGCGGGGTTGGGGGGTCCCGGTACCGGTCCGTGTGCGCGGGGTGGGGGGGGCCCAGTACCGGTCCGTGTGCGCGGGGTGGGGGTGGGGGGTCCCGGTTCCGGTCCACGTACCCAGGGTTGGAGGCAGTCCCCGGTTCCGGTCCGTGTGCAAGGGGTTGGGGGAGGATCCCGGTTCCAATCCGCGTGGACAGCGCGGGAGGGGGGTTCCCGGTACCAGTCCGTGTGCACAGGGTTGGAGGCAGTCCCCGGTTCCAGTCCGTGTGCATGGGGGGGGGGGGCCGTGGGGGGGTCCTGGGGCTGGCCGGGGTGGTCCGGACCGGTCCAGCCCTGCTCCTGGTGCTGGGGAGGGTCCCGGTGCCGGTGCCGGTTGGGGCTGACGGGGCCGGTGCCGCCTGCGTGCACGACCCGAGGAGGGTCCCGGTGCCGGTCCGACCGCGCACGCGTGCCAGTGCGGCTCCCGTGTCCGGCTGGGCCCCGGCCCCGCTCGGATCCCATGGGAACGGCTCCAGACCCCTCCGTGGCCAGGACCGGGGCTCCGGTGGGGGGTTTGAGGCCCCGGGGCTGGGGCAGCACCCGCCGCCGTTAACGGGCCGGGATGCGGTGGCGCGACCAGCCTCAGCCAGGGCCGAGCCGCCAAATCCCGCGCGGGAGCGGGGCCGGACCCCGCGGTGACCGCGGGATTTCTCCGCCACGCCGGTGCCACGGCGGCCGCCTCCGCTCTCCCGCAGACGGACGACGCCGTGCAGGCGCTGCTGCGGCGCTTCTACGCCCTGCAGGGCGAGCGCCTGGAGGCCTACCGGCTCTTCGAGGAGTGAGTACCGGCCGCGGGGACGCAGCCCCGGGGGGTCCCGTGCCCCCCCCGGCCGCGCCGTGCCCCGTTTCTGCAGCGGGGCGGGGGGGGAAGAGGCTGCTGGGGGGCGGCAGCTGCCCTGGCTGGTGCTTGATGAGCTCCAGCTGGCAACGGGCCGCGCCGCACCGGACACCTGTGTCCTATTTTAGCAACAGACAGGAGATGATTTACTTCCCGAGACCCCGGGCTTGCAAACGACCCAAAAACGGGGAAAAAAAACCCAATGCAGCTGAAAAGCCCAGCGCGGGCGAGGGGTTAAGCTGCCGGGCCCGGCCGTGATTGCGGCTAACGAGGCCGCGCCGGGCTCGGTGGCGGCTGATGGTGACACCGGCCGTGCCCGTCCGCAGGGGCCACCGGGCGTACCTGCGCGGCGCGCCCCACTACGACTTCCCGCGCTACCGGCAGCTGGTGCACGAGGTCACGGTGGCCTTCGGCGGCATCTCCCGGGAGGTGCTGCAGCTCCAGCGGCGGCTGCGCCAGGAGCACGGCCGCCCCGAGCTGGCCCAGCACCTGGCCCGCGTCCAGGAGCGCGAGCAGGAGAAGCTGCAGCTGGTGAGAGCCGGGGGCGACGGGGACGGCGCTGGGGACGAGGACGAGGATGGGGACGGGGCTGGGGACAAGGACGAGGATGGGGATGATGCTGGGGACGAGGATGGGGACGAGGATGAGGATGGGGACAGGGCTGGGGCTGGGGAGAGGATGGGGACGGGGCTGGGGCTGAGGACGGGGACAAGGATGGGGATGATGCTGGGGATGAGGATGGGGACGGGGACAAGGATGGGGAGAGGGACAGGGCTGGTGACGAGGATGGGGCTGGGGACGGGGATGGGGCTGGGGCTGGGGATGAAGATGAGGATGGGGACGGGGATAGGGCTGGGGACAAGGATGGGGCTGGGGACGGGGTGAGGATGGGGATGGGGACAAGGATGGGAACGGGGCTGGGGACAGGGCTGAGGACGATGATGGAGATGGGGACAGGGACGGGGCTGGGGACAGGGACGGGGACAGGGACGGGGCTGGGGACGAGGATGGGGACGGCCACGCCAGCGGGCTCAGCCCCCGTCGCCCCCGCAGACGGCGCGGCTCCAGCTGGCCCGGCAGCGCGCGCAGGAGCAGCCCGGCGTGGCCGCCCATGAGCAGGAGGTGCGGGAGCTCAAGCACAGGTAGGTGCCAACGCGGGGAGGGGGGGGACACAGCTCCGGCCGCCTCCGCGGGACGGGGGGGCCCCGGGGGCCCGGCCGCCTCCCTGGGCCGAGCGTTTCATAAACAGCGCGGGGAGCGCGAGGCGGCCCGGCTAATACGCTCCATATGCGCTTTATTTATAGTTTCCATCCGCTCCCCTAGGCTAATTAAAACCATGGAGGCAATCAGCGAAATTCTCCAGGACCTCAAGTACGATTCGGAAGAAGCCGAGTGACGGGCGTCCCCGTGGGAATGGCGGGGGGGGCCGGGCGCTGCCCGCGGCACGGGGTGGGCACGGCCCCTGGCGTGGCCCCCCGCGGCCCCGGTTTGGGTGCAACCCCCCCCCCCGCCCCGGCAAGGCGCTCGCGGCAGGGCGGCCCGGCCCGGCACCCCCCCGGGCGCTGGCACGGCGGCGCGCGCCTTTGGCTGCCCGCCGCGGCCCCGTCCCCGCGCGCTCCGCTGACGCAGGCCCCCGGGGGCTCCGAGAGGTTTATTGGCATTAAGCTCAAATCTGTTCCTAATTGACTGCAATGTAACCAAAACGCGGCTGGTTCGAATCAAACCGAGAGCAGGCACCGGGCGAACCCCGTCGGTGCCGGCCGGGCCCGCGCGGCTCGCCGGGGACGGACCCCCGCCGCGGCCCCCCCACGGCTCCAGCCGCCCCCCCGGGAGCCGGCGGGCGGCTGGGCCGGGCCGGGCCGGGCGCGGGGCTGCCGGCCGCCCCGGCGAGGATGCGGGGGGCCCCGGGCGGGCGCCGCTGCCGCCCCCGCCTGCCGTCCTGCCGGCGCTCAGCGCCGCGGGGGCTACAACTTATCGCCGGGTAGCACCTGCGAGGAGAGCACAGCCCTGCGTCGAGGCCGCCGCCGGGCGCCCCGGTCCCGAGCGTCCCCCCCATCGTGGGTGCCCCAACCGAGCATCGCACCCCGGCCCCGAGCATCCCCCGTGTGGGTGCCCTGGCCCTGAGCATCTGCCCCCCATGGGCACCCCGGCCCCGAGCATCCCTCTGTGGCACCCCGGTCCCGAGCATCCCCTCCCCGCGGGTGCCCCGACCCTGAGCATCCCCCCCCCCGCAGCACCCTAGCCCTGACCATCCCTCTGTGGCACCCCAGCCCCAAGCATCCCTTCCCATGGGCACCCCATCCCCGAGCACCCCATCCCCGAGCATCCCTCCCTGCGGGCGCTCCAGCCCCGAGCATCCCTCCGTGGTACCCCGGCCCCGGGCATCCCTCGCCATGGGCACCCCGGTCCCGAGCATCCCTCCGTGGTACCCCGGTCCCGAGCATCCCCCCCCCGCGCCGCCACCGCGCCGGGAGCCGGGAGAAGAGAAACAAGTGCGAAAAGGGTCCTTACCTACCTGGTTCCGTGTTTTGTGCGATTTCTGGAGCCACACGCGCCACTGGTCGTAGAGCTTGATGCTGAGGTTGGAGCAGCCGTAGGCGTGCTTCTTCACCCAGCCGAAGAACTGCTTGAGCTCGCGCCGCAGCGTCGTGTTCTGCTCGCCGCCCTTGGGCTCGCAGCCGCCCGCCGCCCGCTCTGCGGGGACAGCGGGCTCAGCGCCCCCCCGGCCCCCCCGGCCCGCCCCGCGCCGGCGGGGGGAGGCGCGCCGGCTCCCCGCCGGGAGAGCAGAGCTCCGAATTGGCTCCCGTGCAAGAAATCCAGGTGCCGGGCACGGAGCGGGGAACAGCCGCTCGGCACGTCGCGCGCGGGGAGGGGGAGCCGGCGGAGGGGCCGCGGCCCCCGCGCTCACCGCTGCGGGGGGTGGAGGCGGCCGTGGGGTTGCTCCAGTCGCTCCAGATGCCGGCCCGCTTGGAGCCGTAGATGCCGAAGGGGTTACAGCGCACTTGGACGAAGTAGATGGTGCCGGGCCGCAGCCCGGCCAGGCGGCACGACGTCTGGTTGCCCACGTCGTCCACCACCTGCGGGGCGAAGGGGGGCGGCGGGCAGCGCGGGGCGGCGGCGCCGGGAGCCCCCCGACCCGACCGGACGCACCTTCCACTCCGAGCTGTCCTCCACGCGGTACTGGATCTGGTACTTGGCTTGGAAGAGGAAGTCCTTGAGCGCGGGCGGCGAGCTCCAGCGCACGCTCAGCTGGTCCTCCAGGTCCCCCACGCGGCTCACGTGCACGTCGGCCGGCGGGTCCGTGGTCACTGCGGGAGCGGCGGCGGCTGGCGCGGGCGGGCGGGCGGGCGGGCGGGAGGGCGAGTGCCGCCGCCGCCGCGGGGCCGAGGGGGTTAAGGAGCCGCGGTGCCGCGGGGAAACGCGCCGGAGCTTCCTAATTAGATTAGGAGCAATTCTGCTCACATATCGCCCATTTCCTGCGCCGAGCCTGGCCGCCCGCCCCCCCCCCCCCCCCCCGCGGCGTCCCCGCGCCCGGCGCTCACCCACGTCGAGGATGTCCAGCATGACGACGTCGGACACGGCCACCCCCAGCCTGTTGGACGCCTCCACCCAGATCTCGTAGGGCGTGAAGAGCGCCAGGTCCTTGGGGATGTGGCAGGAGTAGGGCCCGGCCGTGTGGTACTCCTGGCACGTGTTGTCGCGGCCGTACCACCTGCGGGCGGGCGCGCCCTGAGCGCCGGGGCCCTGCGGCCGAAACGGCCGTGCAATGGCACCGTGGGAATCCCGTGGGACCCGGCCGTGCAATGGCACCGCGGGGACCATGGCCGTGCAATGGCACCGTGGGAATCCCGTGGGACCCGGCCGTGCAATGGCACCACGGGGACCACGGCCGTGCAATGACACCATGGGAATCCCATGGGATCCTGGCCCTGCAACGGCACCCGGGAACCACTGGCCATCCCGTGGGAGCCCTGGCTGTGCCGTGGGAATCCTGGCTGTGCAACGGCACCGTGGGAACCCCATGGGATCCCAGTCGTGCAACAGCACCCGGGAACCACCAGCCATCCCATGGGAACCCCGGCCATCCCGTGGGAACCCCAGCCATGCAACGGCACCCAGGAACCGTGGCCGAAGCAGCAGCCGTGCAACGGCACCGCGGGCGCCGGCGCGGCCGGGATAAACCCGCCGCGGGGAAGCGGAGGGCGCCGGACAGCTGCCTCTGCGTCCTTTACGCCGCACGTTCACGCGAAGGAAACAACCGCCCCGAGCGGGGCCCGCGACCCGTTCATCTGCCACGCGACACCGTCCCCACGCCGCGCGCCGCGGCGGTACCTGAGCTTGTACTTGAGGGTGTAGTTGGTGTGCAGGAAGGTCTCGCCCTCCGTGCCCGGCGCCCACGTGCAGGTGAGGTCCTTCATGTTCCTGGACCAGCAGGAGATGTTGACGGGCTTCTCGGGGGGCACTGCAAGAGGGAGCAGCCGCCGGGGCTGCAAGCGCCGCCGCCCGCCCCCGCCCGCCCCAAAACGCCCCGGCGGCGGCAGCAGCAGCAGCGAAAGCTCCGCTCCCGGCTCAGCCTCCGTGTTCCTGGGCCTTGGGATCGTCCTTAAAATAGCCGAGATAACGATCTTACGATTATTGATTCCGACAACTGCGATTTCTCCCCGGTTGCCAGCGCGGGCTCGGCACGGCGCGTGCCTCCGGCGGCGGCGTTCCCGGGAACGCTCCCTGCGGCGCGGCGCGGCGCGGCGGCGGCGGTGCGGCGAAAGCGCCAGTCCTCGAGCTTCGGGGAGCCGCGCCGGCGCCCGGGGCCTCGCCGGGCCGAGGCACGTTTCGCCGAGAGCGGGGCGCCGATCCTGGCGCCTGGCCCCGCTCCAGCGCCGGCGCCTGCTCCGAACTCCTGCTGCGGTTCTGCTCGGAGCCTTGGAAAAAACCCACCCCGGAGCCAGGCGCGTCGCGGGGCTCCGGCCCTCGGCGCCTGCAAGGCCAAGAGGCACAAATGCCAAGAGGCACAAATGCCAAAATGCAAAAAAAAAATGCAAAAGGATGCAAAAATGCAAAAACGCAAAGATGCAAAAATGCAAAAACGCAAAGATGCAAAAAAAAAAGCAAAAATGCAAAAGAATGCAAAGATGCAAAAACGCAAAAAAAATGCAAAAATGCAAAAAATGCAAAACCTGCCAAAGCAGCAGCAAGCCCGGGGACATGCACCCGCTGCCGCGCACGTACGTCCGACGTAGAGGCAGGAGCCGGCCAGGATGCCGCCGTCGCGGCTGTGGCACACCAGGTTGTCCCCGGACTGCTGCTTGGAGCCGTTGAGGCGGGCGAGGGCCACGCTGAGCGTGGTGGCACCCAGGGCCGCGTAGGAGGCGGCGGGCAGGCGCCGGCCGTTCAGCGTCCAGTACAGGTCCTCGGCGCGGAGGCGCGAGCCGGCGCTCACCGTGCACGTGGCCGTGAGCGAGGAGCCGATGAGCAGCGTGGGGTCCTGGGGGGAAATGACTGCAGGGTCTGCGGCGAGGAAAGTAAAAGGGGGGGGAGAAAAAGAGGGAAAAAAAGCAAAAATCACGGCTCGGCCCCTCGCGCTGGCGCTGAACCCTCCGGCTCGGCCGCAGCGCCCACTGCCCGAGCCAGCGCCGCCCTGTCCACCCGCTCGGAGGGCAAAACCGGGAACTTTGCAACATTTCGGGTGCTTTGCGCTGGCTTTCACCCCCCACGGCTCCGTTTCGTTTTTTGGGATGCGATGTGGCTTTCCAGGGCCGGGGGGGGCTGGGCTGCGGCTTTCTACATTTTTCCAACAAAAGCATTTCAAAAGCGACGGCAGAAACGTCCTTTTTTCCTTTTTTTCCCTCTTTGAAACCCGCCGCGCCGGCAGCGCTGCCCCAAACGGCACGTGCTGCCGGGCTCTGCCAGACACCCCCGCTCGCCCCGCGGCCGGACCCCCCCGGCGCCAGGGCTCGGCCTCTGCTCCCATGTGGGTTTTTTTTTTGGGGGGGGGGGGGATAGCCGCGTGCCTGGCGCCGCGATCCCTCCACCGAGGGGCTGCAAAGAAAACAAGTTTATTTTCACTGCGCGCGAGGTTACGTGCTGGAAACTCGATCGCGGAGGGAGAGGGGGGAAAGGGCAGAAAAAGCAGAAAATCAAGCGACGGGAGGGAATCGGGGGCGATGCGCGGCCCCGCGGGCTCCCCGGCTCCTTCCTCCCGCCCGCCATCCTCGTCGGCTCCGTCGGCATCGAGGGGCCGCCGGCGCCCGCACGTGCCGCGGCGGTAACGCGCCCCCCCGGCCGGTGCAGCCGGAGCCCCCGCTTCCCACGGCGCCCCGAGCCGCCGTTGCCCGGGCGACGGCCCGATCCGGGGGATGCTGCTCTCCCGCCGCCCCTTCCCGCGCTCCGGCTTCCCGACGCCGCCAGCCAAGGCCGCTGCGGGCCGGAGCCGGTGCGGAGCCGCGGGGCCTCGGCGGGTGCTCCGCTCCCATCCCGCGGCGTCCCGGGAGCCGGCCGGAGCGGAGTGCCGGAGCCGGCGCCGCGCGAGAGCCGCCGCAAGACCCAACGCGCCGGGCCCTAATTCCAGTAAATCTTAATCTAAACAGCACTCGAAACACACACGGGCTCCATAAAACAGACCCGTCTGCCGTCCTCCCCGCGGCACCGCCGCGGCTGCAGGGGCCGATTCTTTCGCAGCGTTTTTTCCCCTCTTTCCCCCCTCTCTGCACCGACCCAGCGATGAACATGTGTTTTAAAAGGGAAAAGTGTGAAGTTTTCCGAGCGGAGAGGAACGGGCCGGAGAGACGCAGGCAGCGGGAGGAATGTGCGACTTGCAACCAAAATACCTGCGAGAAGTTTTATTACTTTCCTATTAAAAAAAAAAAAACGCTGATCAGGTGCTAAGTAACGCCATAAAGTAAAACCACATTTCCAAGGTGTCAGGAACGTTTGCGCTTTCCTTTCGAATGGCCGGATTTCATTTTATTTTTATATCAGCGTTTTAAGCGGCTGGGAAAGCAAAGGAAAACCCGCCGATAAAAGCATTTGAGATCACTTAAGGATTTATTAAGACCTGCAAAGGTTTAAAAGAAAAAAAAAGAAAGTCCCAAAGAGTCCAGAACGGGGAAACAAAAGGAGTTTGTGCAACCCGGAGCTCTGCGAAGGACAAACCGCGCGTAAAGCTCCGTAAAATCTCAGGCGACGAGGTCCGCGGGCGGACGCGGTGCCGCCAGCCTCCCCCGCCGCTCCGTCCCCTCCGCGCGCCCGGCATTCCCGTGCCCGTCCCTCGGCTCGAGGAGGGGCGAGGAGAGCCCGGACGTTCCCGCCAGCGCGGCCGAGCCGGCCGGGCCCGAGCCCCCGGGAGCCTCCGCCGGGAAGCCGTCCCAAAGTGTCCCCAAGGGCCGGCGGGATTAACCCCCCGGCGCCCGGGAAGCGGCCTCCACGCGGAGGCTCCCGTCACCGGGCTTTTTTGGGATTCTTTCCCCTGCCCCCCCGCCTGCTCCCGCTCCCCGGCCGCGGCGTTGGCACGGCGGCGGTGGGAATTCCTGCTCCGGTCGGTCGGTGCCCTCGGTGCCTCCCGCCCGCGACGGCTCCGGCTCCGGCTCCGGCTCCGGCTGGGGAGGCCGAGCGCGGCGGCGGCGTGGGAACGGCGTGGGAACGGCGTGGGAACGGCGTGGGAACGGCACCGGCCGCAGCATCCCTCGCGCGGAGCCGCCGAGCCGCCGGCCTTGGCCGGCCGCAGCAAACGCGCCGGAGCGAACGTCGCCCCGAGAAATTCCCACCGCGCCGAGGAAGCCGAGCGTCCCGCCGCGGCAGAGGGGATTTTCTCGCCCTCCGCTCCTGCCTCGGGCGGGCGGCAGCGGCAGCACGGAGCCCGACTCGCGCTCACGGCTCTGCGGCGAGGCCGGAGCCCCGATCCCGCCGGAGCCCCGATCCCGCCGGGGCTGAGGCCGCCCAAGCTCAGCTCACAGGTGGCTCAGCCCGGCCTTGCCGCCGCGGGGCCGGAGCCCCCGGAGGGCAGAGCTGCACGAAGACCCCCGTCCCCGGGGCTGCCCTCGTCCGGGGGGGGCACGGGGTCCTGGAGGGAGGGTGGTCCCTATTGTTCCGGATGGGGAAAAGGGGGATCCATTGTTCTGGGGGGGGGGAAGGGGGTCTCCATTGTTCTCGGGGGGGGAAGGGGGCTCTCTGTGGGGCTGGTGGGGGAAGGGGGGGGTCATTGTTCCGGGCACGGAGGGGGGGGGTGTCTCTCGGACGGGGTTCTCTATTGTTCTCCGGATGGAGGACGGGGGGGGGGGGGGGGGGGGGTTGTCCATTGTCCTGGGTGGGGGGAGGAGGCCGCATTGTTCTCCGGGAGGGGGGCGGCATTGTTCGGGACGGGGAAGGAGGGATCCGCCGCTCCCCGCGAGGGGGGGGCACCCATTGTTCTCCGGGGCGGGGAGGGGAGGGGAGGGGAGGGGGGTCCCTGCTGCTCCTCACGCCGGGGGGGGGGGATTCGCCTATTGTTCTCTGCGGGGGAGAGGAAGGGGGTTCCCCGGCCCTCGCCGTGGGGGGGACCAAGGGGGGGCCCTGCCGCTCGCCGCGGGGGGGGGGAGGGAAAGGGGGGGCCCTGCTGCTCGCCGCGGCGGGGGGGGGAAGCGGGTCGCTATTGTTCGCGGCGGGACGCAGGAGCCGAGCCCCGGGGGGCGGCCGCTCCCGGCCCCGCTCCCGCGATGCCCTCGCCGCTCCGACGGCGCCCGGGACCGGCGGAGCCTCCGCGCCCGCGGGACCCGCCGCCGCCGCCCGCTCCGCGACGCACGAGAGGCGGCACCGGGGGGGGGAACCGGCCGCCCCCCCCGCCCCGAGGTCCCGCTCCCGGCCCCGACGGGCGCAGCGGGCACCTTGCGCAGCCGCCCGGTACTCACAGGCGAGCGGCTCGGCGCGGAGGAGGCGCAGGCAGAGCAGCAGCAGGGCCAGCATGTCCCCGGCGGGCGGCGGCAGCCGTCGGGGCCCGCGACGGCCCAGCGCACCGACGCGGCCGGCCGAGGCCCCAGCAAGTCTGAGCAGCCCCGCGCGCCCGAGCCCGAAATGCCGCCCTGGCCCCGCCCCGCCCGCCCGGGCCCGCCCCCGGGGGGGCAGAAAGGCACCGGCCGGGCCCCCCCCGGCACCGGCCGCCGCCGCGCTCCCCCGCGAGCCCCGCGGTAGGTGAGTAAGAGCCGCCCCGCGGGCGCCTTCCCACGCGTGACTCATGCGCTGCCTTCCCGGACGCTCCCGCGCCCCCGGGGCCGCTCCGGGCCGTGCTCGGCGCTGCACACGCCGCCCCCGCCGCGCCGCGCCCGGCTCCCGCGCCGGCTTCGCCCTCCTTCTGCTTCCCACCGCCCTTGGGCTCCGCTTGCTTTGGGGGGCCCGAGGCAGCGAGGAGCCCGCTGGGGCGCCCGGCGTGGGGCTGGGGGCTGCGGCCCGGTGCCGGGGGGCTGGGGGCCGCGTCCCGGTGCCGTGGGCCGGCCCGGGTGCCCGGCGCTGGCTTTCTCCGGGGCGGCTGCAGCAAGGGCAGGAGGCAGCCGAGGGCCCCCGGGGCGGACGGGACCCGCCGTCGGGGGCCGGACCGTGGCCAGAGCTCGGCCCCCCCGCCCCGGGCCCGTTTGCCACCCGCTCTGCCGGGCGTCCCGCCGACCCCCCCGCTCCGCTCCCGCTCCCGCTCCCGCTCCGCCGTCTCTCCCGCCGCGGCCGGAGCGATGGGTCTCCCCGGTGCGGAGCGGCGCCGCCGTCGGGGCCCGGGGCAGGGAGTCGCTCGGAGCACGGTGACCCCGGGGGACGCTGCTGCGGCCGGGGGGGCCTTTCCCGAAGGGGGGCACGGGTGAGCGGGACAGGCTCAGCCCCTGCCCGGGGGGGGGGGGTCTGCGGAGCCCTGACGCCAGGGTGAGGGGCAGGCCCCGCACGTGCGGGGAGGGGGGGTTCCCCGTGGGCATCGGTGCAGGGCACGGGGGCGCCGGGCACCCCCGGGGCGATCGCACAGATTTAAACGCGCGCACACGCACACACACACACACACGCACAGAGCGAGGGAAAACAATGCCTTTTCCCGTCGTCCCGTGTTTTGGAAGCTTCTGAATTGTTTTCATTGAAATTTCCCCAAAATGTCAGCCTCGGGGAGACACCCAGCCTGAGAAAGCCCAGCGGCCGCAGTCCGGCGGGGTGAATCACGGCCGCGACGGGGTCTCGCGGGGGGGCCGCGGTGCGGCCTGGCCCGCGGTGCTGCCGGGGGGCACGGGGGGGCACGGGGGGGGCCTCCCCCGGGAAGCGGGGACCATCCCGCGCCCACCTGCGCCGGCGGCCAGGCCGGTGCTGCCCTCCCCGCCGCGCTCCCCCCGGCTCCGGCTCCGGAGCCTTCCCATTTTTCACCTGGAGCAAACAATGGGATCAAAGAGCAGCTTGGCCGGGCCGTTTGTTTCGGGAGACAGGCCGGGAAGCGGCAGCGGGCCCCCCCGGCGCCCCCCGCTCCCGGGGCTTTCTCAGGGGCGCGGGGTGGGAGAGGGCGCTGGGACCCCCGGGCTGCCGAGGGCGGCACGTCGCGGCGATGCCGGGTGCCGTCCCGCCGGGAACGGGTACCTCCGTGGGTGCTCACCCGCCCCGACCCCCCGCAGCCCCCGTGGGCTTGGCGGCGGAGCAAGGCCGGTGCTGGGGGTCCCGGCCCCGCGGCAGGACGGGCCGGGACGGCGCTGGCCGCTCTGGCCGCTGGCTCCGAGTCAGTGCGGCCGCGGGGAAACGCGTGTGGTTGGCGCTGCCCTTTGCCGGTGACCTTTCCAGCGCTGCCGCCTCCTGCCCCGGCCGCCCCGCTCCGTCCGGGCCCCCCCGCGCCCCCCGCCCCGCGCCGGGCTCTGCGCCCCGCTGCCGCCGCCCCCCCAGCGCCGCCGGGCCCGGCATCCCGGATCAATCTGCTGCCTTGCCTTCCCGGCCAGCGCTCGCTGCGCCGCGTCCTTGGACAGCGGGAGCATCTGGCTCGAGGGCCGCGGTGCGAAAACAACAGCCGCGAGGGCCAGCGCGGCGCGAAGCGCGAGGCGAGCCGCGGCGCTGCTCGCTGCAGCCTTTAAAGTGACCTGGGGGAAAAATAAAGAGGCTAGAAATGCGAGGAATCCGGCAGGCAGGGCTCGCTTTATGTTCTTCTCAGCAACGTTTCCACATCCGCGGGTAATTTATAACCCACTTAACCCCCGCCGTGCCGCCCCGCGCGGCCCCCCCTCCCGCCGCCGTCGCACCTTGGGGACCGCGTTTGCTCTGGGAGGTGCAAACGGCCCCGCGACGGCGGCTGCCGGTCCCGGGGGGGGGATGCAGTGGGGGCCGGGCACGGCACCGCTGGGGACGGGAGTCCTGGGGGGCCGCCGGGGATGGGGGTCCTGGGGGGCCGCCCCGGCCGGCGGCAGCCCGCGGGCTCCCCGGGGAGATGTAGGTCACCGGGGAGAAATGCGAAAAGCTTCGAGTGTTTCTGGAGAGGGGCGGGAGGAGCAGGCCGGGCCGGGAACCACCCGGCAGTAAATATTTGCCAACTGGAATATTGCTGCCTGGGAAGGCTGCTCCCATGAAAACGCCGGGGAATGCAGGGAGCGCGGCGGCGGGGCCGGCGGCGGCCTCGCGCCAGGCATGTTGCAGGCAGGTGCGGCGGGGAGGGCTGCGACGCTGCGCGGGGGCCGCCGGCCCCGGCCCCCCGCCCCGGTCCCGCCGCGGGAGCCACCGGCGCGGGAGCCGGCAGACGAGGGCTCCGGCTCCGGCTCCGGCTCGGCCGCGGGCCCGGTTTTGGGGGGGGCACGAGCCTGGCAGCGGCACCGGCCCAGCCGCCGCGGTGCCCGGGGCAGCGTCGCCCCGTGGGTCCGGCCATGTGGTCCCCATTAGGGGCGCGAGGCGAGCGAAGCCGCCGGCCCTCCTCCTCCTCCTCCTCCTCCTCGACCGCGTCGGGGTGCTGCCGTAAATAAGGCTAATGGGCCCGGCGGTGACAGCCGGCGAGGCCACAGGCCCGGCGCCGCTTAAACCCTGCGAAATAAAAGTTGTAAATCTGGGGCAAATCGGGGAGACCAAAAAAAATAATAATGATTTTGGCTGGTGGAGCCCGAATCTGCTGCTGCTCCCCGGGCTGGGCTGCTGCGGGACCATCCTGCCGGCAGCACGTGCCGCCCGCGCCGGCGGCCTCCGTCGCGCCCGGCCTCTGCCCCCCGGGCGCTTTTGGCTCTGGCTGGGTGGGGAAGGCACCTCCGCCCCCGGCCTCGCCGGCCTCCCCGCGCCTGCCGTATAATCGCCCAGGAATGCACGGCCCGACGGGGCCGTCCCTGCTCCGACATGCAGCTCTTGGAGCTGGGGATGCTCCTCGCCCGGCTCCCGCCCAGCGCCCCGCACCCAGCCTGCCGCCCCGGCCCGGGCCCGCGTGGTCGGGGGGGCTCAGGGGGCCCCCGGTGGGACCCTCTGCGGGGGCCTCGGTTCCTGCCTCACCGCAGCCTGTTTCCTTGCCCCAAATCCCCATTTCTCCTGCTCCCCCCACCCCAGTTCCCGGCTGCGGCTAGTGTCAGTGCGTCCCTGGTCCCTGAGCCCCCCCCGTGCTCCTGCATCCCCCAGTTCCTCTGCATCCCCCGGCCCAGTGCACCCCCCAGGACCCCTGCACCCCCCCAGGACCCCTCTACCCCGCGGTCCCCATGCACCTCCTGGACCTCCTGCATCCCCCAGACCTGCTGCGTCCCCGCTTCCCAGGCAGCCCTGGTCCCTGTGCATCCCTGCTCCCCCCACACCTCCCCTTCCCCTGCATCCCCCGTCCCCCACCCCTGTGCAACCCCCTTCCCCCTGCATCCTCCATCCCCCTGCGTCCCCAGTCCCCTGCATCCCTGGTCGCCTGCATCCCCTGAGCATCCCGCATCCCCCTGCATCCCCCAAGCTCCCTGCATCCCCAATTCCCTGCATCTCCCGGTCTCCTGCATCCCCTGCATCCCCTGCATCCCCATCCCTGTGCATCCCCTGCATCCCCTGCATCCCTGCATCCCCATCCCTGTGCATCCCCTGCATCCCCTGCATCCCTGCATCCCCATCCCTGTGCATCCCCTGCATCCCCTGCATCCCCTGCATCCCCATCCCGGTGCATCCCCCCCCCTCCTGCATCCCTGCATCCCCGGTCCCCTCCATCCCCCGAGCCGCCCGCGTCCCCCTGCCCCCCCCGCCCCCCGGTCGCCGCTGCCCGCCCGCTGCCCGAGCCGCCGCGGCGGGGGCTGCCGGTGCCGGCGGAGCTGCGGCAGAGCTGCGGCGGCTCCCCCCGCCCCCGGCCCTCGCCCGGCCGCCCCCGCCCGGCGCACGGCGCGTCACGGCGGGGCCGGCGGCGGCGGCGGCGGCGGCGGCGGCGGCGGTGGCTGCGCTCCGCTCCGCGCCGCTCCGCACCATGGCGGCCCCGCGCCCCGGGGCCCTGCTCGCCCTCGGCCTGGCCCTGGCCGCCGCCGCCGCCGCCGCCACCGACCCCTTCGCGCCGCAGCTGGGCGACACCGGCGCCTGCCACGCGCAGTGCGGCCGCAGCCTGCCGCACCGGGCCGCCGCGGTGAGTGGGGCCGGGCGGCGCGGGCCCCGGGGGCACCGGGAGCATCGGGGGCACCGGGAGCACCGGGAGCATCGGGGGTGCCGGGAGCATCGGGAGCCCTGCGGCGCCGGGACCGTCGGGGGCACCGGGAGCACCGGGAGCACCGGGAGCATCGGGAGCATCGGGAGCATCGGGAGCATCGGGAGCATCGGGAGCCCCGCGGCACCGGAGGCATCGGGGCAGCACGAGCACTGGGGGCACCGGGAGCACCGGAGGCACCGAGCCGCCGCCGCCGCTGGAGGGGGGGGGCCGGGGCACCGCGGGCGGCACCGGGAGCAGCGGCCCGGCCCGCAGGGGCTTTGCCCCCGCCCGGGGACCCGGGTCTGCCCCGGGGGGGAGTCCGGGCCCCACCCGCCCCTGGTTTGGGCTGCCCCGGTGGTCTCGCCCGTGCTGACTTCGGGGTGTCCCCGGTGCCGGCCCCATCCCGGTGTTGGGGAGCGGTGGGGGGGCACACGGGCGGCCCGGTGCGGGGAGCCCCACGGGCTGGACGGGCTCAGTGCTGCCCTCGGACCCCGCGCATCGCGCGAAGCCCCGGAGCAGGCGGTGAGAAACGTGCCGCGATAAACGGGAGCAGCCGGTAACGGAGACCGTCGGAGCCCCGCGGCCGCGCGGAGCAGGGCCAGACCCGCGCGAGCGGTCCGAGACGCTCCCGTCGCCCTTCAAAACTAGCTCCGGGGCAGAAAAATAATAATAATTGTATCGCCTGGTGTCGCCAGGCGTGAGCCGTGGGCCCCCATGCATGCACCCCCCATGCATGCACCCCCCATGCATGCACCCCCCCATGCATGCACACCCATGCACGCACACCCATGCATGCACCCCCCAATGCATGCACCCCCCATGCATGCACCCCCATGCATGCACCCCCCAATGCATGCACACCCCAATGCATGCACACCCATGCATGCACCCCCCCCAATGCATGCACCCCCCATGCATGCATGCACCCCGCGCGTGCGGGGCGGGCTGCAGCGGGGCGCCAGGCGCAGCCCCCGGGCCATGCTTCGCGCCAGCGCTTCGCTCTCCTCCTCCTCCTCCTGCTGCCGCTGCCGCCGGCAGGACGCTGTTCTCAACGCCTGTTACCGGGGCTGCCGGCTGTTCTCCATCTGTCGCTTCGTGGCCGCCAGCGCCGAGCTGAACGCGACCAGAGCCGAGTGCGAAGCAGGTAAAGAGCCGGCGGCCGCGGGCGCCGTCCCGAGGGGGCTGCTCCGGCCGGGACCCCCCCTGCCACCACGACGCCCCGCGGAGCCGCGCCGGCTGCCCTCACCGCCGCCCCTGTCGCCCGCAGCCTGTGCCGAAGCCTACGGCCGAGCCGAGGAGCAGCTCGGCTGCGTGACCGGCTGCCGCAAGCAGCCGCCCCCGGCGGAGCCCCGGCCGGAGCAGGTGATGCCGGGGCGCGTGGCGGGACCCCCGTCCCCCCCCTCCAGCCGGGCGGCCCCTGTCCCGTTCCCGGGGTGCGAGGCTTCGCCGTCCAGCCCCCCCGGTTTCGCTCCGTTCTCCTTCCCAGCGATTAGCAACGCTTTTCCGCCTACGTTTCACCCATTCGGCTTTTGCCCCGTTAATTAAATCAGGCTTTGGCCCAAGGTGGAGCCTTTCGGCTTTGCGCAATTGGAGAGGATTTTTTATGCTGGAAAAAGCCGGGGGAAGCATGGTGTTCCCTCGAAAACCGCCTCCCGGCCCGGAGCCGCCGGAGCCCCCGCGCCGGCGCCGAGCCCCGCCGTGCCCCCTCGGCCCTCGCCGAGCCCCTCCGCGCCGCTCCCCGCAGCAGCGGCCCAGCAGATTTCGCATAATAATTAGATACAGAATCTGACCTATTTATTTCCTGTTTGCTGGTCCGACCGTGCGAGGGGCCGTCGGAAAATGTTCGGAGCCAGCGGCGGGCGGCAGCCAAGCGGATTCCAGCAGGGATGCTTTAAAAATAACAACCCGCCGCGACGGCCAAGAACGCGGGGCACGGGGCCGCCGCCAGCGCGGCGAGGCCCGCGGCCGCCCGGCCGCTCCGGAGCTCGGGGCCGGGGCGCGCGGAGCCCCGGGGTGCGCGGTGACGGGGGGGGGACGGCGGTGACCCGGCGCCCCGGCTGCTTTGCAGAGGCCGGAGCCGCCGCCGTTCTCCGTCTTCGACCTGGTCTCCACCTTCTGCACCGGCATCGTCAGCTCCGCGCAGAGCTTCATCTCCTCCACCCGGACCTTCTCCCTGCAGGCGGACGACGGCAGGGTGGTCGTGTTCCAGGTGGGAGCGGGGCGCCGGGGCGGGCGCTGCCGCTGCGGGAACATCCCGCCCGGCCCGGGCGCCCGCGCTGACGCCTCCCTCCCGCTCTCGCCTCCCCGCGCCCAGTCCCAGCCGGAGCTGGAGGACCCCGAGCCGGAGGCGCCGGCGGAGCGGACGGAGCGGACGTGGCCGGGCTCCGGCCCCCATGCAGGTGCGCAAGAGCCGCGCCGGGATGCGGCCGGGAGCCGCTGCCCCCGGGGGGGGTCCTGGGGGGTGGGGAACGGGTCCGGGCGGCACCGCTGCACCGGGGCTCAGCGCTGCCTCTCGCCCCGCCAGGCCCCCGGGAGACGGAGCCGGAGCCGCCCAACCGGGACCCCCGGGGCGCCGCGGCCCCCCCGCCGCCGGAGCACGACTTCCTCGGCTGCGTGTCCAAGTAGGTGCTGCCGGCGCCGCGGGGGGGTTAGCCCGGGGACGGGGGTGTTGGGCCGGGCTGGACCTGCCGGGCAGGCGGGGGGCGGCGGGTCTGCGGCTCCCCCCGGCCCCCCCCCGTGCCCAGCCGCCAAGCCGGGCTCTCTCCGGCGGGGGGGGGCAGGCGCTCGGGCCTTCCTCGCTGGATCCTGGCCGCCTGCCTCTTCCTCTCCGTGGTGGTGATGCTGTGGCTGAGCTGCGCCAGCCTGGTGACCGCCCCCGAGCAGCACGTCAGGACCCAGGTAGGGGGGCCCGGCCGCGGCGGCGGGGGGGCTGCTGGGGGTCCCCGAAGCGCCGGGTCTCCCCGAAATGCGGCGCCCCGAGGGTGGGGGGGGGCCGCTCCCGCCCCGGGGCCGCCTGGACCCCTCTGCCTCTCTTGCAGCCGCTGAGCATCAACGGGGACAAGGAGCACCCGGGGGAGCCGGCCGGCCCCGGCGCCTTCGCCCCGCCGCCCGTCCTCGCCGGCAGCCGGGCCGCCGGGCCGCTGCCCCTCAAGGTCCCCCTGGACCAGACGGTCCTGTAGCGCTGCCGCCCCGTCCCCGCGCCACCCTCGTGCCAGCCCCCCGGCACCGTCGCTGCCCCACGCCGGACCCCTCCGGGGGCAGCTCCGTCCCCTCCGGCTGTGCACGCCGTGGGGCTCCGCTTCCCCGGGTCCGATGCCGGGGGGCTGCACGGTGACGCCCGGGGGGGTTGCCGGCACGCCAGCCCCATGGTGGGGGGCTGCAAGGGGACGCCCGGGGGGGTTGCCGGCACGCCAGCCCCACGCCGGGGGGGCTGCAAGGAAGGGAGGACCACGCCGGGGGCGAGGCAGCTCCTGGGATGCACCGGAGCTCCGGCAGGCGGTGGGAAAGGCCGGGACCCCCCCCCGGCTGGGCTCTGCCCGTGGCTGGGACCGTCACAGCTGGCGGCAGCCCCCTCCCCGGGCACGTGAGCGGCCCTGGGGCCCCCCGGCTCCGCTCCCGCGGCCGGTCCCGGTGCAGGCCGGGGCGGCCCCCGCCGCTCCCCATCCCCTGACCTCGTGTGTCGTCGTGTGGTTCGGTTTGCACCGGCATGCGCTTCCCGGCCCCCCCCCCCGCGCCCCCCCCCGCCTCTGTACAGATTAAGTTATTCCCCGCGCCGCCCCGTCCCTCCCGCTCGCTCCGCGCCCCCAGGGCTGCGGCGTCTCTGTGCTGCTCCATGTCATGTCACACCGCAACGTGTCTGGGGGGGGGACGGGGCACGGCGAGGCGCCGCGGGGGTGCCGTGTCCCTCGGGGGGGGGGTCCCATTCCCACCGCCGCTTTTGGGCAGCTCCGCTCGGTGCAGAGCTCGGCGGCATCGGCGTCGCGGCCGCGGGGGTCTCGTGGGCGGCGGGGCCGGGGCCTTGGTTAAAACGAATGAGCGCAGCCCCGGCAGCGCGGGCAGCGCGGGAGGAGGAGGAGGAGGAGGAGGAGGAGGAGGAGGAGGAGGAATAAAGGTTTGTACGAGTCCTGGCGGCGTCCGTGGCTCCCTTGGGCGGCAGCGGGTTCCAAGGCCGCGGGGCCGGGAGGATGGCGCGGGTCCGGCCCCGTCCTGCAAGCCGAAGCGGGAGGAAGGCGACGGAGCAGCCCCCGCTCCCCGCCGTGGGCAGCTCTGCCGTGCCGATGCCCCTCTGCACCCCTGCCTGGGCCGGGGAGCTCCACGAGGCCGAAGGCAAGCCGGGGCGAGGAGGAGGAGGAGGCTGAGCGGCCACAGGGGAGGACTGCAGGCGTGCAGCCCCGCGCCTGCAGCCATGCGTCCATGCATGCAATGCCGCGTGCCGCCGGCTCGGCGCGGCGGGGGCCTTTCCTGCTCCGACACGTGGCGGGGGCAGCGGGGCGAGCAGCCATTGCCAGCCCCACTCCTCCGCCCCGGTGTCGGCTTCCTCCCGGCCGGCCCGGCGCGGGCAGCAGTGCCCAGGAGCGGGGCAGGAGCCGGCCCCGAGCGGAGGCGACGCATGAAATCAGCCGGCGCTTCCCACCCGACGCCTCTTCCCGCTCTCCCCCAGCTTTGGTTTTTCACAGGGCAGGACGGCTATGGCGGGGGGGGGGGGTCTGTCTGCAGCCCCCATCCCGATGCCGGTGCAACGGGCAGCGCCAGGGCCGGGGGGCGCGGGAAAAGCGGGTCCCCGCTCCCCGAAGCGGGCGGCGGGCAGCAAATGCGGGTGAAAACCAATCCGCTGGTGCTAATGGGATTGGTTCTGTCCCCACCACGCACATTCCAGCCGGCTCGAGGGACCGCCCGCGCCGGGGGGGACGTTTGGCGGCGTTAACGAAGCCAAATCATTTTCCCGAGCCGCATGTCAGGGTCGAGCGCGGTGCCGCCGGCCGGGCGGGCGCAGCTGCTGCGTGGCGACGGGACGGCGGGCAGGCCAGGCGCCCTCGCCGCCTCCGCGCGCAGCCCCCCGCCAAGTGACGCGCATTTTCCATTCCCTGGGCTTCATTACTTTTTGGAAGGCGGGCCGGCTCGCTGCGGCGCGAGGGGCCGCGCTTCCCGCGGCGTTTCGCTGCCGTGTGTTCTCCTGCCAGGTGAGGAGCGCAGCCAAGCCGGGCGGCCGCGGCTCGGCCGGGCGCGGGGGATCGGCCGCCCCCGGCACAGCAACGCGCCAAAGCGCCCGGAGGAGCCTGCGGAGCAACATCTGGGCCGGCCGGCGGGCACATCTGCACGCCCGCGCTGCCCCGACGCGCAGAGCATCTCTGCAGCGAGGGGCACCGCTGCGGCCGGCACGGGCAGCTCCTGCCTCGAACCAGCGGCGGGACAAAGCGAAGCGGTCCGAGGCCAAGGCAGCGCTGCCAGCTCGTGATTTTATCATTAGTCTCACAGTGTTGGACGCAAACTTTAAAGCCGCAGCTGGCGGGGCCGTGCGATGCGCCAGAGCTTGGCTCGCCTTAAAAAGGTGCATTTCTAGACCTTATCTTTCCCAGGGAAAAAAAAAAAGTGAAAGTAAGGCTCAAATACATCCTGACGGCTTAAAGTGAAGATCAGAAAGAAGGAAAACGTAAATCGTTTGGGGGGTGTTTTGCTGGTTCTCTTTTTTTAGCCCCGAAGTGGAACTCGTGACGCGACGAGGAGGCCGCAGCTCCACGGTAGGAATACCAGCGCTGCCTTGATATACTGCGTGTGTGGGATAAATGTATTAGAGTTGTGTGAGTCGCTCAGATACTGTGCTAACACTGGCCATAAAAATCACCTTAGATATAAGGCAAGCTCCTTGGGGAAGGGACTAAGTGCACTCAACGAATAATGAATAGAAATAAAAATAAATATCAAATGGCCCATAAAATAAAACAATAACGGTAACTAAAAAGTTCCTGGATCTGTTGTGAGAGATAAAATCCCATCAGCGGTATGAAATAACACGAAATACTCCCCTTCAGTTCTTTCTCCACATGACACAAGTCAGCACGCCTGGTCACAAGAGCAGTTATGGAAAACATCTTCCTTCCAGCATCTTATAAATGCATTTTTCATGCTCGGAGAGACCTTGCGGGGTTCAGTTTAACTGGGATCTGGGGAACACGTGAAAGGCATTTACAGCACGCGGCACAGTCTGGTTTTTCCTGCCGGGGAAGCAGAGGTGTAATGTTCCCAGCTCCCATCCGCGGAGCCGGCCGGCTCCTCGGGAAACACCGCGCAGCCCCCGCCGCGAGGCCTGCGGCGAGCGGGC
This sequence comes from Dromaius novaehollandiae, assembly GCF_036370855.1. Taxonomy (NCBI): domain Eukaryota; kingdom Metazoa; phylum Chordata; class Aves; order Casuariiformes; family Dromaiidae; genus Dromaius; species Dromaius novaehollandiae. Next base: position 2,059,579 of record NC_088122.1, on the reverse strand, counting down.
AGCCCGGCCGCACGAGCCGGCAGCCCGGCTGCTTTATGGCTTCGCACATCGCGAATGCAGCCGTAAAAAAAAACAGAGCGAAAGTGTTTCTTTTAAGCCTTTTAATGGGTGTGTGTGTGCGCTGCAAAGTTAAGGCCATAGAAAATAGCCTCAGGAGAAAGGGAAAAAACTAAAAACGAAGCAGAGCCGCTCGCCGAGGGAAGCGGCACGCGAGGGGCTGCAAAGCGGGGCAGAAGCCCACCAGGAACGCCAGGCGAGCCCCGGGACGAAGCGGGGCACGGGCTGCTTTGGGGCCGCCCGATAACTTAAACAGTAACTTAAATTCATTAACATCATTAACTTAAGTATTAAGTTAAGTTTCATCCAGCCACGGCCTCTCCTGCGCCAGCCGCTTCTCCTGCCACTCTTCCCGCGGCACGTTTGCTTCGCTCCGCTGACATCTCCTCCGCTGCGTAGGTAGTGTCTGGAATAACCGGGCCCCGAGGTCCTGGCTGGGGTCTCTGTGCGCCGTGGTGATACAAACAGCAAATTAATAAGTACGACTTCCCTCTCTCCCAAAGGTTTTATGAGGTTTAATTAATGAACGTCTGTAAAATGCATTTGGAGCTGGGAATGAAATGTGCTGTGGAAATGCCAAATATTTTTTAATGCTCCAGCAGATTTAGGAGGTTTAAATAAGAAAAATACACAGCTTTTCCTCTGAAAACAGATTCCTCTCCTTGAAGCGTACAAGTCCAGAGCATGAAGTTTGCATCCGGCGAACTTGAAAGAGGACTTTCACGGCTTTCCAAGCGTGTTTATTCTCACGCACAGATTCCCCATTTCCCTCGTACAGATGTGGAAACTGAGGCATGGGAAATCAAAGCGACTCACCCGCGCTCGTTGGCACCGGCAGTGCCATGAAGAATTCCCTGATTCCCAGGGACAACTGGAATGCCCCCCAGCCCGTCAGATCTCTCCAGATGCGTCACGGCTTTGGAAATCACACAGACCCGCAGCATTTTGCCTCAGCTACGCCGACGACTCCGCGAAGCGCCCCAGCGGCTCTGATGCCGACCATGTGTCGGGACGCGGCGCGGGAGGAAACGGGGTGGAAAACCGGCCAACCCGAGCGGCTGCAGCGCGCGGCAACCAAACGGCATCCTCTGGAGGGTCCCGCCGCTCCTGCACGGAGTGACCGTCGCCGCGAAACCCGGGTCACGGCTCGGCGATGGCCCGGCCGGTGCCGTGGGAGCAGGCAGAGCTCGGCTCCGGGGGCCGCGGCACCGGCAGGACATGGCGCGCGTTAATGACCTACACCCGAAAACCCCAGTGAATGAGGCATTAAGCACCGAGGCCGCAGGCTGTGTTCAAGGCCCGGCAGCTGTGGTTGGGGGATTTGGAAAGGGGGAGAAAGGCTGGCCCGGCTGGGAGATGCTGCTGGGTGCCTTGTGGTGGCATCTGCGGGTGCTTCCAGGGCCACCGTGGTGGCTCCTCGGGGGCCGCGACGGCCTGGGCGGGTGGAGGAGCGTGCCGGGACGTGGGGGCTCCTCGCGGCGGGCCAGGCCGAGCCCAACCGGGCCAAGCTGGGCCGAGCCGAGCCAGCGAGGGGCCCTCGGGGCTCTGCCCCCGTCGTGGGAGCCCAAGGGACACGGTGGCGGCCGGGGGGGGCCCCGCCGTCACCCCGGGGGCGTCCGGACCGCTGGATCGTGACGGCGCCGGGCCGCGGCGGCCTGCGGGGCGCTGACGGGCCCCCTGCGGCCTTGACACCCCCGCCATGGCGGTGACCGGCCCCCCGGGCCCCCCCGGCGGTGACGGGCCGCGGCGGGGCGGCGCCAGGCCCGGCGGGAGCGGAGCGGAGCCGCGGGCCCCGCCGCGGGCCGCCGCTCGCTGCTGCGCCTTTAACGCGGCGGCGGCCGCCGCCTCCCCAAGCTCCGGGCCCGGCGGCGGCGGCGGCGCAGCAGCGAAGATGGCGGAGTCCGGCGGGGCCGAGTTCGCCGCGGAGCGGCCCAGCAGGTGAGCGGGGCCCGGTGCCGGTGCCGCCGCCGCCGCCGCCGCCCGGGCCGCCGGGGTCCGCGCGAGGCCGCCCCTCAGCGGGGCCGCGCCCGGAGGCGGCGCCCGGAGCGGCCGGGCCGCGGGGCCCAGCGCGGCCGCCCTTCCTCTCCCCTTCCCCCCCCCCCCCCCCCCGCAGCAGGCCCAAAATGTGTTTTTTTCCCCTTATTTTCGCTGCCGTCGCTTCCCCGGGGGGGGCGGCGCGGGGCCGGGCCGCGCTCAGCTGCTCCTCGCCGCGGAAACGCCATTTCCCGCCCCCCCCCCCGCCCTGGCTGCTGCGGGTCTGCCCCAAAACCGCGCTTTTTTGGCTTTTTTGGGAGGCCGGAGGGAGGCTTTGCCTTGCTGTAAAACATGCACCTGCCACGCGTGTCCCCCCCCCAGTGCCGCCTCTCCGGGGCGACACCGGGTTTCGCCGGGTTTTGGGCCTGTTCTCAAAAACAGCAGGTTTCCCCTGGCGCCGACGGGCGCTTTGCACCCCAAATCCCGGCTGCCTGCCGGGGTGCCCCCCTCTTTGCTGGATATCGCAGCCAAGGTTGCCTGGTCGTGCACCCCCGCGAAGGGCCACGCGGGCCTCGGAGGGGTTTTGGGGAATTTTGGGGAGTTTTGGGGAGTTTTACGGCATTCTGCGTAAGAAACGGCAGCACCTTGCTCCAGAGCTGTGATAAATCCACCAGCGTGGTGGTGCAGCTCACTGTGTTCCCTGCTCGATGCACCCAGCCGTCTACGCCAGCACGTGTTTGCTTCCTTCGTTAATTTTTAAATTAAAGCCTGCTGAAATTTGGGTGCTTTTTGTTGGTCGTTAGTCTCCCGTTTACTGGATGGACGTATCGGAGAACGCAGGTGCCTGGGGGAGAGTCCTGACGTCGGACAGTCTCTGTAGAGCAAGAGGAAAATTTTAGGGGCATTTCCTATCAACTGGTGATTCCTCGTTAGGTGCTTTTACAGGCCTTTACTTTCAATTTTTTTTTAATTTATTTTTTTTGCTTGCTGAGCGTTTACTCCCTAAGGCGAGAGGGCAGCACGCTCTCCCGCTGTTGCACACACAGAGGCCGTTTTGGTGCCGTGCCGTCGCTCAAACAGCCCGGGCAGAATTTCCATCTTTGGAGTTGCTGCCGCGTGGCTGGTGCTGGATACCCGTAAACACGCCGGCTTCCCAAAAGCAAGGAAATTATCTTGCCGGTTGGGGATCCTGCGCTCTCATTCAGTCAGGCACGTGCTGCGCAAGATAACGTGGGCAAAAAGTTTGGGATACTCTGATTGCGTGAGACGAGGCAGTTGCTGCAAGCATGAGTTTGCTTGGGATCGGCGCAGGAAAAATACGTGCCTGCTGATAATGCAGCCGTGTGCTTTATGGTGCTCCTGTTCCATAATTCCTCTTTTTGCTTTTTAAAGGCAGGCAGTAAGAAAAAAACCCTCTTTTTATAAGTTCAAAGCCAAAAGAGGCCCAATCTTCTCTTCTGGCTTAAACGTCCTTGTTTTCACGTGGGTGAATTTCACGCCCTGCAAATGGCTTTTGTACGTTGCTTGCAGCCCTCGGCGTCACGCGGAGGGAGAGTTTCGTGCTCCGTAATTAGCCCTGTCTGTAGTAGCATGCTCGGTGCCGGTGCTGGGGATGCGCTTCGGGACTCCCGAGCAGGTAAGTGCGGAGAAGCAGCGCGATCCGCTGGCCTCCTCCGTGAGCCGTGTCCGTTTCAGACGCGAGACGTGTGGACTCGGCCGCAGCGTTGGTGGAGCAGGGTCGCACGAAGCAGGGCGACGCAAAGATCTCGGAAAAACCCCTTCCGACGCTGCAGAGCTGCTGCTGCGGAGGCCTCCAGGCAGGGGTTACCCGGGGTGTCCGGGCGAGCTCTCGAGGAGGGCCGCGTCTCTCCAGAACCGCGATTAATCCCTCGAAGAAAGGCAGAGAGCCAGGTTGTGTAAACACTTCTCAAAAACCTTCCTAATACTGTTGCTCACTGGCCTGTTCGCTGAAAGCAGTTCCACCTGCCAAAACCAGAATGGATGGGTGAGGGAGACCTGCAGGCTTTCCTTATCTGAAAGTACATATGTCTTAGTTCACGTCGAGGGAAAGTAGGCTTGAACTCCCCTAACCCGACTCCTGCTGAAGGAAGCAGTGGGAGAGGGAGCAAACGTGCAGGAGGATGGGCTAAAGCCGAGGAAGCGGGAGATAACGATACGGGCTGCGAGTCTGCCTTGCTTTTGTGTTACTGTAATCTCTAGTATTCAGACAACACTTTGTTTTGAAACTGTTCAAAGTTTCATCTTATTTATATATATTTTTTGTTCTATATTCTGCCACATGGCAACTTTAAAACAGATTTTAGTTGTTAGATCTGGTAGACGTGGTGTAAATGTTTATGCTCTAATTGAATCACTGTAAAAATAGCTGCTGCTTTCTTATCCAACGCTGGAAGGCTTCTGAGCCGGAGGTTTTATTTAGACTAAAAGTAAACTTCAGTGAGCCCTTAAAGGGTCTTATCTTACCCTCCAAGTGTTGCTTAGCATTAACAGCTTTGTAAGGGACAGGCTTGCATCACGGGACGATGGTAAGGAATCTCTTCCAGTCCCTCATTTATATGAAAAATTAGGGACCTTTATCGGGAAAGGCTATTGCTGCGCTTCGGGGGTCTCGGGTAATTCTGTTGGGGCAATGCAGTGAGGGTGGGACTCGGGTGTGGGGAGCTGGACTGCCAAGAAGCTTGGAAATCTAATGAACCCCAGGATGGGCGCGCGTCTGCCGAAGGTAAGTGCAGGGGATTTAGGACAGCCGTGGCGTTAGGAGGATTTGACTGTGGAACTGAACTGGAACTGGTGTTAGGTGCCAAGTGCTTGGGCAGCTGCTTGCATCTGCTACGAAATCTGATTTCTTTAGCTCGCATTAAAGAAGCGGTGGGTTTTTCTGATGTTGTCTGCTATTTTATCCTTTAATTATGCTTTTGCTTGGGATCTCTAGCTGGTGAAGGCCAATAATCTGGTGGGCGAAGGTGAAGAGAAATGAGGAGAGTTCACGGCAGCGTGGCTATTTCTGCTCCCTGTTGCTGCGGTGCATAGGCCGCATGTAAGCGTAGCCCTGCAAACTTTTATTGCAATGGTGCCCAGAGGCTGCAGTCGATGCTGCAGAAAGCTGCTGAGCCAAATGCTGCCCCAGCTCCCCACGGTCTACTTTTCAAGTTTTTCTAAGTTTTTCCTAAGGCCTGAAGTGAAGGGACTGGTGTGGTTGCGTGGCCCGATGTGGGCTGGGGAAGGTCACAAAGTGACTTGCTTGGTGGAGGGGAACCTTCCGCCCCGTTCGGAGCCGCTCGCGGAGCTGAGACGGGCCGTCTCCAGCTTGCCGCTGGCTGGGACACGCGGGGAGGCCGAGGCAGGGTTTCGACGCCGCGGCTGTGCCGTAGATCGGCTTAGCCCTGCCGCACGTCGCAGGGACGGTCGCCAGGGCAGGGTGGTCGCTGGGAGCCGAGCGGCGACCCGGGGACGGAGCTGGGGCTGGAGGGAGCGTGGCTTTCGGGGTGGCCTGGCCGCTCTGCCGTGCTTGCCGGCACCGCTAGGTGCCTCTCGGCTTTTGCGGAGCGGTGCTGCCGCAGAGGCGCGCGGCGGCGGGCAGCGAGCGCGCGGGAAAGCGCCGGGGGCTTCTCGGGGCGGAAACGACCCCGGCGGCGGTGCTAGGAGAGGATGCTCCTGCTCTGCGCTCTCTTGATTTCTCTCTGCTGGGTCTTTCCTCCTCCTGGAGGCTAGGTTTGACCGCGAGGGCAGAAGTAATAGTCGGTGCATGTGGTGGGGAATATGGAATTGTTTAAGGCAGCGCTGTCAGCAGGAGCGCTGAATGTGTAAAGAGCCGCGTGCCGTGGATACGCCGGCAAATCTTACAAATGTAAAATCAGCCATCCTTCTGGTGCTCCTCGCGTAGCTGGCCGCTCTCGGGAGTGAGAGACAGCAGCTGATTTATTCATCGCTGCGATACTGCATGTGGCTGCCAGAATAACTCCTGTGCTTAGAGCGATGTTTGCTCGGTTCATTCCTGGCTCTGCGAGATCAGGTTTGGGGCTGTGAGGATATAACCACCATAAAATTGGGGGGTTTAGCACCTTCCCGTCCTCCATCGCCATGCTAATACAGGTTGCAATGGGAGGACGGTGCGGGGCTGCTGGTGCTGGCTGGTGTTTGCTGCCGGTGCTGCTCCTCACGCCTCGTGCTGCAGGAGGGGGTTCGGGGCAGGACGGAGGGTGCCAGAAGCATCCCCGCGCGCGAGGAGCCTCGCCGCCCCAGCGCAGACCCGCAGCAGCAGCTCTGCGGCTGGGTGGGGAGAGCAGACGGGGCTGCTCGGGGTCAATCGTCTTCTCAGCCAGCTCCCAGTGCCCTCATGCAGCAGTAAAAGTGGGCCCTTACTTGGGAGCTGCACTGGCCACTTTGGTCCTCCTCATTCAGCAGCTAAGCGGCTTTTCCCGTTTGTCCCTGCACCACCGTAAAGATGGATCTGGCTCTGCGACAGGAGCGTTCTCCAGAATCTCGTTGCTTTTCTCACGACGTGTCCCGGGTACGGCATGTACTGACCAGGGCCGCACGTTGAAACTCCCCGAGGTGGCACAGAGCTTAATGTGTTCGGATGTTTCACCCGCCGCTTTTTTGTTCCATGCTCCAGTGCTCCGTTTTACCAGGCCAGCCAGCTTTTGACAGACATCCAGTTTTATTAGTGCTTTTAGTAGAAACCAGAATCCCACCTCCTTTGGCTTGAGAACAGCCTCCTGGCTGAAGTCTGGAAGCAGAATATATTTGTGTGTGTCTACTGGGCCCTGTGTGAGTCCAGCTCAGAAAAAAAGAAAAGAAAAACAGAGATTTGGAAATGCATCTGGGACTCCTCAGGGGACAAAAGATAATATTTAAAGAAAACAGTTGAAAATACTCATCTTGCTTTAATTTGCTCCCTTACCTTTGGGTGATCGGGATTCCCTTTGTTCCGGCTCGGGATGAGTAGGATGCAGGTAAGCAAGTAAGAAGCGGATCAGCAGGACCAGATTCAGAAAGCACGTAAAACTGAGACAGTGTGGTTTCCCCTGGTTTCCGTGAATATGTCCTTAAATACTGCTTTCATTGAATCCAAGGCCGACTCGGACATGGATGGTCCTGCAGTTGGAGGGGGTGGGAGGCTGGGGTGCCACTTACATCACGAAGTTGATCTTCAGAGGCCTCAATTGCCGGTCCGCAAGTTGGGGACCACAAAGTACTCGTGCTCCTGCATCCTCCCCTGTCCTGCCTATGGCCATGGTGGGGGCTTTCTCCTTGCACCAAGCATTGGGTCCCTATATATGTATTTTTTTTAACATCATGAATATTGCCTCTTCTTCCTTTGCAAATGTTAAATTTTCTTAAGTTTTGAGGCTTGAAGTATAAAAGATGGAAGGCAAGACTTTTACAACTGCATCTGACTTTTCACTGTTCAACTTCAGACATTTTATAGAAGGCTTTTTTTTTCCCCCAGAAGGTATTACTCCCTCTAAAACTTGGAGCCATTTATAATTTCTCTATTTGAGCACTCCAAATTGCTAGTCACTTCTAAATAGTATTATTAGTCTCAGGCTTTTTACTCGTATTTATTGCTTCTGATGAAAGAGAGGGTGTCAGGAGAGGGAAATGAGTGGAGGCAGAGGAGAGAATTTAGCAGAAATTAAGAGAAGGTGGAACAGGGAATGAAGAAATTGGTGAAATGATTTTTTCCCTCATCTTTCCCAAGGATGATTGTGCTTCTCTGAAAACCATCCCCTCTATTTGATGTGTTAATATTTAATCGGTTGCTGATCATTAAGCGCTTGTTGTTGCTGCTAATTTGGAGAGGGAAGCGATGGTAGATGCTGTTTCTGATGGGGTGCTGGTGACGGCCTCGCCCGCTGCTGGGAGCGCAAGTAGGTTAACAGGGCAGGTATTTTAAGTCTCATTGCCTGGCAGCAATTAATCTTCCTTGCACCCAAACTCCAAGTCTTGCACGTTAGCACTCAAGAACCCTGTTAATGCCTCTTGGCGGGGGATGAAGGACCACGGAGGCGTTGTCCAAAAGTACCGAAAAGAGACCCCGCAAAGCGGCAAACTCCCCAGTAACGTGTTTAGCCCTTTTGCCCTAACGTAACATTTGTTAGTGCGAGGTGCTGAAAACTCATCTTCATCGTTCGAGCATGTGATATCAAGCTTAAGGATCTGAAATATTACAGTAACCATGGCTACCAGTGACTTATCTGAGGGAGTTTGACTTTTGTTTTGATTTTAAGTGTCTTAATTGTAGTTTAAAAATCAGAATCTGAATGAGTTTTTTACTTAGGCATGAAACTAAATGCATTAAATGATTTGCATTATTAAAATATCTATAATGCCGCCTTTGAAAGACTCTCGGAGAAGGCCCTTAATATTCTAAATAAAGTTACTCCTCGGCTTTCTGTTAGTTCTGCTGCTCTTGCCATAGCGTTTTTCTGCAGGCTTGAGTGCTCAAACGTGCCTTGCTGGCTCTTTTGCAATCCGAAGTCCTTTGTTTATCCGGGGAAAAGCGGTGGCACTGCGTGCTTCATGTGTGTGAACACACACAGGCTCCTTCTTTTCCTCCGTCCTCTTTTGTTCCCCAGCCGTGGCCTGCAGGGTCCCACCTTTAGAGCCGGTGTTTACCGTCGAGGCTGCCTGCTGGAAGCTTGCCCTGCTTGGAAATCTTGCCAACCCCCTTGAGTTTGTCCTGTATGGAAAATTATCGAGCACCACCTGCCCAGAGAGTGGGAAAACGTGGGTGGATATTAGCGGGGATGCTCAAGTGGGACGCCGGGGGCCTTGCTAGCACCAGGACTGCCTGTCCTTCCAGGGAGGACCGTGGTGCAGAAGAAAAGCAGCAAGAGGTCAGGCACTTGTGTTGCGAAAGATTTCTCTTACTTAATTCAATCGCTGCAATATTACAATCTAGCCTGGTATAATTCTCCGCGTTTGTACTTGTGCAGGAGCTGCAAACACGATGAAATATGAACTTATGCTTGGTAAGCCTTTAATTCCAGCTTTGATGTTTTTAATCATCAGTAAAGATTTGGTAAAAATGATTCATTAGCTTGAAATGCGGCTTGGATTATACATGGTGGGGCGGAAAATAGCAGAGGCAGGGAATGGGGGTCCGGGGAGCGGACCTCGGGCGAGGGCACGGTCGCTCCGTGCACATGGACATTGCCGTCGCGGTTGCGGTGGCAGCTCTTCTCCGGGCTCTTCCCTGAGCCTCACCCGAACCGGTCCTCCAAGTTTGGCCCTCAGAGACAAATCCTCTAGCTCGTCACTTGTCCCCTCATAGTCACTTTTGGAAAATCAGGTTATCACTGACGTTGTTTGAGACTGCTGTCCAAAACAGGTAGCGCTTCCGAATCACGGAACGCGCTGGATTCCCGTTTCCTACGATGGATGCAGTTGTAGGGATATAAAGGTGCCTTTCACTGCTGCAGCTGTTTCCTCCCTTTCCGAGGGCGAAGAAGGGAAAATAAGGAAGATTCGAGCAGCTCTCCCTCCGGTCCTGCCCCTCTGGGGAGGGGAAGGAGCAGAACCAACGCCGGCACCGTGGTGCGATGGGAGGCTTTTATCTCGGAGGCGTGCTCGGAGCCGCGGAGAGGTCGGTGCTGCTCTCCCCAAGTTTGTCCTCGAGGCTGTTTCTCCCGTAACAAATTGTTAAGCAACAAGTACAGGCTCTATTCAGATCTCACGCTAGATAGGCACAGCCTCACAAAGGCGCCTGCGAGGGCTCAAGGCTCCCTTTTGTGCTCCTCTCCGTCTCTGGCATCCGGCTGCTGCCTCACGCCTGCCTCCGCCGCGACACGGGGCGAGGAGCGGAGAGCGAGGCCGCGGCACGGCCTTTCGCCGCAGAGCCCTTTTCCCCACCGCCCTGCCCGAGCACGGCGAGGGTTGTTGCTGTTTTCTCACCTTCCCCCCCCCCCACACCCCCTTTTTGTTTTCCTCCAGCCTCTTGGTTGGTTTCCCGCGCGCTGGGAGCCTTTCCTCTGGCTCCCAGCTTGTGTGCTGCCTCTTAAAAATTCCTTTTTTTTTCCCAGGCTTAACAGAACTGGACATCTTCAACGCTTCTCCCGCTGATAGATTTTTGTTGTGCTTTGACCCTCTCCCTGGAGGACTGTGTAATCGCTGGATCCTTTTCTTCCATACCCGTAAACAGACACGGGAGCGAGTTCCCACCGTCTTGCTGGGGCTGTTCATGGCTCCCCACTGAAACGAGCCGCACGTGCGAACGCGTCTATTCCGGAGCAGAAGTATCTAACCACGCTGCTCCGGTCCTCTGCCTACTCCCTGCCTTGCTAAGCTGCCCTGTCCCCGATGAGCCCTGGCGCTGCCGTGTGTTTTACCTGCCCGGCGCGAGGCAGGACGGGTTTGCTCGGCGAGTGATGCTGCGCTCAGGCAGGATCATTTCCCTGCTTGTGCTTGGTGTTTCCTTCGTCAGACTCCAGCGAATCAAACCCATCGCTCCAAAGAGCGGAGTGAAACGAGTGCGGCATGATGAATATTCATGTACGCGCTCCCTTAACCTCCCTCCTCTTCAGCCACGGCAGGAGCTGGAGTGGATCGGCCCTCCTTGGCTCTCCAGTAGCGGTGGGGTCTAGGCAGCAACCCACCTTGCTAATCCTTTTTTAATCCTTTTTGTTGTAAGCGGGGTGCTGCTGCTGGGCTTCGCTCTCCGAGCTGAGGCTTTGCGGCAGGTTTGGACGTTGGGGCAGGAATCGCACCTCCCCGCCGCAGGAAGCGCGGCGGCTCGCGCCTCGTCCCCGCCGGGCGTCGTGCGCGTTTTGGGAGGCAGCCTCGAGCCCGGCGGCTCTGCGGCGGAGCACGGAGGTCCCGTATCTGCATCCTGCAGGAGCCCGGCGCGCTCCGGAGGGGCTCGTGCGGCCGGGCCGCCCTCCCCGCCGGCTGATGAGCGTCGCAGATTTCCCCTCGCTTGCCTCCTCCGTAGCGCTCGCAGGAAATTGCGACGCGATAAGTTAGGCAAGTAGCAAGTCGCGCTCATTGTTGCTTATTGTTTGAGAACTGTTTACATCCCCGTTTCTGTAATCCCAGCTCCCTGACTCTTCCCTGACCTTACCTACTTGCTTCATCCATTGTGCACGGCTTTTTGCCCCGTTTAGGCAGCGGACTCGTCGGGACGGTTGTTAGCGTGCTGTGCGATTGCCCAGCCCCGAGCGCCGGGGCCCAGCCTCTGCGCTTCGCTGCGGGCTTCGGCAGTGTAATCCACCGAAATAGCAAGGCTGCCCCTTAAGTGCGGCGCTCGCTGCACTCCCAGCGTAGGCATGGGAGCAATTAATCTCCGTGTAAAAGCTGCGCTGGATGCTTTCTACGAGCAGCTTCCCGGGTTCAGCGGGGGCTGCTTGGGATTTGTGTCGCGCTCTTGCTCTTCCGTAAAATATGTCTGAAAACTCGGAGACCAAACAGCAGGTTGCTTCTGAAAACCAAAATCCTGCTCTGAGCGCTGGTTCCTGTGTACGCTTTTATTCCCAGAAAGACTCGAAAGAAAGTGGTATGTTGATCTTGAAAACAGTTCAGGGTTGGATTAAATGTGTAAGTGGATCTCGGTGGTTTCGTGCCTCTGCCCGCCTGAGCGAACCCGTCCCCGTTTGGTGCGCGCCCTCCGCTAGCCCGGTCGCACTCGCTCGGGGACTGTCGCTGTTTTTGGAGGGGCACAGGGTATCCAACAGCCTCGTCCGCTTGTGCAGGAATATTGCTGGTGTTCCCCTCGCCGGGCAGACTCGTCACCGGCACGGGCAGCTGGGGCTGAGCGAGCCTAGGGAGATGCTCTCGGCGCTGAGCAACACGTGCGAGAGGCGTTGGGGAAACCAAGGAAATATCTGCGCCGGGAGGGGACCGTGTGCAGGGCAGTGCAAGCAGCTGACGTTATGTAGAGCAGCCAGTGCTCTGCGATATTTTGCTCTTCTCATGAGGGTCAAGCATAAGGAAAGGATCAAATAGGGTTAGCAGGGCTGTCCTTGGACCGTGCCGATTATCTAGCAGCTGCAGCTAGGATTGGATTGGTGGTGAGAAGAGAAAGCAACTGCGATTCAATCCTGTGGTTGAAGTCAAGGTCAGAGTGGACCCTGGGGTAGCCGCCGCGTGGGGACACCAAGGTTTTTTGGAGATTTTTGGCCCCGTTTGCTGATGCTTGGATGGTTGTTGAAGCCCACACATCCTGCAGCGTGACAGGTTGTCAGTAACACGAAAATATAATTTAACATTTTGGAAGTGTTTCTTGCACTGGGAGAAGGGGATACAACGAAGGAACTGAAGTGATGTCCCATGTGGCTGTTGAGCTGGGAATTTGCTTTCCAACTGCTTCATGGTAAAGCATCTTCCCCAGCATGCTTTGTAGGTATACCACATATTGTTTTAATTTAAAACCAGCCTGTTTCTCTTGTTCTGTTTTTAGCATGGCTGACAAGAACAGCACCCTGAAATGCACGTTCTCTGCTCCTGGCCACAGCACCACTCTGCTGCAGGGACTGGCCTCGCTCCGAGCTCAGGCTCAGCTGCTTGATGTCATCCTCACTATAAATAATGAAGTGTTTCAGGTTCATAAAGTTGTCTTGGCTGCCTGCAGTGACTATTTCAGGTGAGAAACTGATAGGGAAGCACAGGCAGGCATTTCTACCTTTGCTGTCGGTGTGTTTCCCCTTCCTTCCCTCCCTACACCCTCTCCTCCTCCTACCCCCAAAAAAGCCTTTGGAGGTGCGGTGTGCGCCCATACCTGCAGGCATGCAAAGGCCCGGAGCCTGTCCTTCCGCGTGCAGATGAGGTTGCTCCGCCACAGCAGCTGGGCAAAGTCCCGTGTTCGAGACCAGGCCTTGAACCTGCCCAGGCAGCAGTTAGTAGCTGCTTTGCCTGCTGAAGGAAATCGGCTGTTGCCTCCAAGCTGCTTTAATTGAGAAGTGGCAGCGAGGGCTCCAAAATGAGTCATCACACTGAAAGATAGTGCCCACTGTAAATAACAGTAATGTTATTTTTAAATACCATTGATCTGTCTATAATGCTTATTGTCCCGCTTTGTGTGTATATTCTCCAGACCCTTGGGAGATAGGGAGGAATTGTCCCATCTTGTATCGGTAGAGCATGGAGATGAGTTTACTTATCCAAATTAATGCAGAATGAGTCAATTGCAGAGCCGGGATTCAGTCTTATGCTAAAAGTTGAGTCCAATTGTTAATCCACCCTGTGTCTTTCAAACCCTTAAAAGGGTTCTCTTTGACTTGCAATTACTTCTCTCTTGAGGCAGGGAGGGATCTTTCCTGGCAGTACCCATAGCAATTGCAAGTGATGGACATGCTGAGGGCAGCAGATGTAGGGGAGGTTCAAAACAGCAGAGAGCTGGAGCTGGGTGATGTTCTAGACTTTAAGCCGTGACACGTAAGGGTGGAGAAGGCCTGTTCAGTGGAGTTTGCAATCCCTTGATGTGTAGGTTCCTCCATGACCTGAGCAGATTCATTTGCTGAGCAGATAACCAAGAACAAGGGACTTCAGTATAAGCATATCTCTCTGATTCCTTCTCCTGTTTCTTCAGCTACTCTGATGTCTGTCTTATGCATACATATATTTTCAAGGCTGTTCAAGGAGTTTTATCCCTTCTCGCTCCCCCTGGTAACGCAAGCTTGGGAGGTTTATCACTCTTCCTAGCAGGCATGCAATTAATGATGGAGCTGATCTTCCACCAAATGCTAATAGCACTATTTGTATTCATAAACGCTGTATGCAGTGCCACTGCTAGTGTGTTTTCACTGTCGAAATGTAATTGCTGAGTAGGTTTCTTGTTATAACTTCTGTTGTGTTAAGTAAGGTTGTCCTGGGGAACAATGGCAGAATAATCTAGCTGTTGAAAATACTCTGTTTTTATTCAGAAAGAGGGAGGGAAAAGAGTGAAATAGAGGCATTTATATAATCAGCATTTTAGAACCATAACACTTTTTAAAGGAATTGCATTCTATTTGATGGTTTGTCTTCATCATAGCAACAACAGTGCTTCTCTTTGCTCGTGCACGTTCAGCTCCACAGCTAATGCATGAATCCACATATGTCCGCATGTCCTCTGGGGCAAGGGATCAGGGCAGCATGCTGTTCTGTGACATGGGATATACAAGGGGATTTTAACAGACTGCTCTCATCTGCTATATGGACAAATAATTCCTGCAAATAGTATTCCTGGTCACTCGGTTACGGAAAGCTGATTTCATATGCAGATATTTCCTTATTTAGGTCATTTAGCTTTTCTTCAGTTTATGCTGGACTGCAGCAGTTCTTCTAGCATGGTTTGGACAGGAAACTTGGAACTCCTGTCTTCTGACAGCATTCCCAAGCTATTCCCTTATTCCTGTGTTGATGCAGAAGAGGGTCTGTTCAGCCTTTTCTCCAAGTAACTCGCACCTTGGAGTCACTGCAGCTTCCTAAAGCAGCTCTAATGGCATTGTACATTCCCAGTGAACTTAGTTTTTCCTCTTTCATATTTGAAAGGTATCAGTGTTGGCCCAATGATGGCCCAAAACGTGCAGGCAGCCGCAAGCAGTTTAAAAGGTCTTTTGTACTGCAGCCTCTCTAGTTTTGCTGTGGTGTTTGTGCAATGGCATTAATTGGTGAAAGTGCATGTTCTTCCAGCAACCTGCTTTGACTTTGCCCTCCCCTGAACCACCCTGCTGCTACTTGTTGAGTAGTATGCACAGCACAAACCCCGAGCTACCTATATGTAACAAAACTGCTGAAATTTAATGTAAGCATATTTAAAAAAAACCCAACAACTTTGCAGTTATATCCCCATCACACCCACAGGCCCTGCATCTGGGAAATGCAGCACGGCTCTAGGAGAGCGCTTTATGGGATGGCTGTGTGCAGCCCTTGGCTTGGTATGTGCTTCCTGTGGAATTTAGAAGCCTCCCAAGGAGGTGATCTAGGACCTAAGCCCTGCCTGGCCTGGTCAACTGATGTGCTTGCAGCTGTGCTGCAAGAGGAGACTCTTTCTGTAGTGTAATTGCCTGCTAGCCCCCCGCCGTTGCGCTGCAACAGAACAGACGCTCTCGGAAGTGGTTGCAACTCATGTTTTCTTCAGGTGTTGGGAATGAGCTTTGGAGGAGGTTCTGTCGTGGTTACCAAAGCTACTCAAAAGTTCTGCTTGCACCTGCACTATGTAAGCCATGTAATAACCAGCGTACAGTATAATGGGCTAACTAAATCCCTGTCTCAAAAGCAGGCAAGCTCGGAGGGTCACTGACCTCCCAAACACAAGTGTCTTCCAAAAGTGTATTCTTCCTCTGTGCTCACAAATCCTGCACACTTAAAAATTAGGTAGTTAGGGGTATGGTTACCAATCTATGCTGGTGCAGATGCCAGTGTGTGCTTTTGCTGATCAATTTTGTGGATACATTGGTCCAGCGTACTACGCTTCCTGCTTTTACAGTCCTACCTATTTCTTGAAGCATTGTCCTGGGGACCACTTCTATTTATGCTGTCAGCAACAGCAGGAATGAAAAGCTTAGCTTTTCTGTGGTAGCTGAATGTTACTTCTCAATGCAATGTTTATGCAAGCTTTGTAGAAGTAATTGCATATTTTTATTTCTCCTGGCTTTTAGAGCTTTAACCTTGATTTATTTTTTTTCCTCCTCATTCTCGCCAAAGAATCAATATGTTTAAAACCAAGAAAAACACCCTGAACCGATGCATCATTTACATACGTTTAAGAGAGGGGGAAAATTTTGTTTGTGTTCTTGACCTTCAGGGCGATGTTCACGGGAGGGATGAGAGAAGCCAGCCAAGATGTGATTGAACTGAAAGGTGTATCTGCGAAAGGACTGAAACACATAATAGACTTTGCTTACAGTGCTGAAGTGACTCTTGATCTCGACTGTATTCAGGATGTGCTGGGAGCTGCTGTCTTCCTCCAGATGGTGCCTGTCGTGGAGCTCTGTGAGGAGTTCCTCAAGTCTGCCATGAGTGTTGAAACGTGTCTTAATATCGGGCAGATGGCCACCACCTTCAGCCTTGCATCCTTGAAGGAGTCGGTAGATGCGTTCACCTTTAGGCATTTCCTCCAGATCTCTGAGGAAGAGGACTTCCTCCACCTGCCGCTGGAGCGCCTTGTTTTCTTCTTGCAGAGCAATAAGCTGAAAAGCTGCAGTGAAATAGATCTCTTCCGCGCTGCCGTCCGCTGGCTGCAGTACGACCCAACGCGCCGCGCCAGCGCCAGCCAGGTGCTCTGCCACATCCGCTTCCCGCTCATGAAGTCCTCTGAACTGGTGGACAGCGTCCAGACCTTGGACATAATGGTGGAAGATGTTTTATGCCGGCAGTATTTGCTGGAGGCCTTCAATTACCAGATCCTGCCCTTTCGCCAGCACGAGATGCAGTCGCCTCGCACCACCATCCGCTCGGATGTCCTGTCCCTCGTCACCTTCGGCGGCACTCCCTACACCGACAACGACCGCACCGTGAGCTGCAAGGTGTACTACCTGCCCGACGCCAGCGCGCGCCAGTTCAAGGAGCTGACGGAGATGGAGGTGGGCAGCAGCCACTCCTGCGTGGCCGTGCTCGACAACTTCGTCTACATCGTGGGAGGGCAGCACCTGCAGTACCGGAGCGGCGAGGGGGCTGTCGATATCTGCTACCGCTACGACCCGCACCTGAACCAGTGGCTGCGCATCCAGGCCATGCAGGAGAGCAGGATTCAGTTCCAGCTGAACGTCCTGCACGGCATGGTGTACGCCACCGGCGGCAGGAACCGCTCCGGCAGCTTGGCCTCGGTCGAGAAGTATTGCCCCAAAAGCAACGAGTGGACTTACGTGTGCTCCCTGAAACGCAGGACGTGGGGGCACGCGGGAGCCACGGTGGGAGACAAGCTGTACATATCAGGTGGGTACGGGATATCGGTGGAAGACAAAAAAGCCCTGCACTGCTACGACCCGGCGGCGGACCAGTGGGAGTTTAAAACCCCGATGAACGAGCCCAGAGTTCTGCATGCCATGGTCAGTGCAAACAGCAGGATTTACGCTCTGGGGGGCCGCATGGACCACGTGGACCGTTGCTTCGATGTTTTGGCTGTGGAGTACTATGTGCCTGAAACGGACCAGTGGACAACCGTGAGCCCCATGCGCGCGGGTCAGTCGGAAGCTGGGTGTTGTTTACTAGAGAAAAAGATTTATATTGTAGGAGGGTACAACTGGCATCTGAACAACGTCACAAGCATTGTGCAGGTGTACAACACAGAAACTGATGAGTGGGAAAGGGACCTGCATTTCCCAGAATCTTTTGCTGGCATAGCGTGTGCTCCCGTGATCCTGCCGCAGGTGACGACCCAGAGGTAGCCACGTGCGACCGCGCCGGCCTGCGGAATCGCCTCGTGTTGCATGTGATCGGGATGCCGTGTTGTTCCCTCGTTGTTTGCAAATGGTATTGTGCATTTTGTGGGTGAGGGAAGGAGAAAAATAGCTTGCGTTCCCTCCTCCACGAAGTCCCTCCTCCTCTCTAGTGCTCTGGCAAGCGCGTTCCAGCAGAAGCACTTGTCAGCTAGTTAGACTTAACAGATGTTACAGCTGGAAAAAGCTTTTTTAATTTTTTTTCATGGGGGGAGTGAATTTTGCCAACTTTCCATCTTTTTAACAATGTCAAGCTTGACAGCTCAGGAGTAATTCAGTACTGTGGTATGTTTAAAAGAGTTCAGATGTGATTTTCCTTTTTTTTTATTAATAATTCCAAGAATCATTGTATGTCAATTTTTTTTTTTTTTGAACAAACAAAAACCAAAATCTGTATAACATACTGACCTCCAGAAGCAATAAAGGGACAATGGGAGCTAGAAGAGCTCAGGTGCTTGGTTTATGCTTTCCAAAGGTGTGTTTCTTTTTTTTTTTTTCTTTTTCTTCCCCCCCCCCCCCCCACCTTTTTTGCCTGAAAGGGGAATACTTTTCCCTGCACATCCCTGGTCTGTGTTGATTCTTTGCTGTTTGGATCTGCAGTTTCAGATCACTTCCTCACCCCTTCCAGGTAGTAGCATGATATTCTAGTCTAGAAATTCTCCCTTGATTGGGACACCCAAAGTTTGCAACACTAAAGCCATGTTGATAGCTTGATTACATGTAAACGGGCATGATTTTTATAACTGCCAATCATTTGCTTGGCTTCACTGGCAATAAGAGCTCTGCGGCTGTTCATCTGTGCTGAAGCGACCACCTGGAGTTTGTCGTTCACCTATATGGATCCATCCAAACTTTGTTCATACAGCAAAGGAGGTGGGTGCTACTTGTCCAAGTGCTTGAAGGTTTTTCTTCCTTGACCTGTAAATAAAATAGTTGGTATCATGACATGGTGGAAGTCTAAGTGGAATGGTTTCTGTTGCCACCGAGTACTTTAAATTAGCAGAGATTTGTTCTAAGACGGCTTTGTCGGGTTTAGTATTCTGTGTGCTAAACACACATTTTACGATACTTCTTGAACTTTCTTCCAGGTCATTTTTCTAATTAATTTAACTGATTAATGAATTGAAAGTTTCTCCTTTTTATCAGGTATTCTGTTTCAAGGGCTTTGTTTTGTATAAGTTTGATTTTGATGTATGCAGCCTCCTTTTCAGAGAAACTGTTGCATTCTGCTGTTAAATAAATACTGTGCTGTAACCTTTAGAGACAATATGTAATGTCTGTTTTGCTAATGAATCATTGATCAGGTCTATTTAAAGCATGAACTCCATACCTCAGATTCACTTAAAGATATTTTTCTCTGGTAATTGAATCAAAGTACCTTTGTATATGATGGAGTGAGGACACGTGCTTCTCAGTTAAGCCTGGCGTCTAAATTTTACTTAAAAGGATACATAGTTTTATCTGTGTTTCTCTCTACTTGCTGGTTTGCCAATAATAAATTAATGAAAAGTACTTGTTGTTGGATAGTGTGCTAAAGCCAGTGGGCAAGCTCCGCTTGCTGGCTCTTCGGCAGTTAATTTACTCCATTCTCTGTTCATTTGGTCTGGCATGGAAGCTAGAAACGCTGCAAAACAGCCTTGGCAGATAACAAACGCATTTTGAAAGGAAGAATGTAACTCAATACAGGCTTCAAAGCTGCAGAATAATGGATTTTTTTTTTAATTTAAATGCTTGCTTATGTTTATGAAAGGAGTGCTTTTTTAGGGGAGTAGCAAATGGAAGGTTACTTGCTTTCCTGTTTGCAGAAGATGATTCAGCTTCGTGTGAGTGTGCCATTCCCCCATCATTGCCTCTCTAAAATACTTCAGTATGCTTCCCTATTTTATTTAAATCTTCCTACCGATAGTATTTCTGTGGCAGCAATTGATGGTTTGGGATCTTCTCTAACAGCCGAGATGTTCTGAATGTGCAGCCTTAGCACTCAAAAGCCATTCTGACCCACGCCGTGACCGTGGTTAGCATCTCTTTGTAAGGAAACTCTTTTAATTTTCACTTCAAGCTTCTAAGGGATTTGTTTCTGTGTGTGTGTTTGGGGGGGGGGGATTGTGAAGGGGAGAAGAGAAAAAAATCCTTGAAAAATTAAGTATGTTTGGTCTTACTTTTCATGTCAACCTTGCAAAACCAGACTTAACCTCTGTGTTGGTTCCTGTTGGAACGGCGGCTGTGTAGACGGGAGGATTCACAAAGCCATTCTGTAATCGTGGTTTAATAAACGCACCAGCCGCTGCCTGCGACGCGGTGCATGAGCCGGTACCTGCGCTCCCGTCCCCTGCCGCGGTGGGACGGGTGCTGGGAAAGGCTTCCAGACTCTCGCTGAGACTTGTGACAGAGCACTGCTGTGCACCATCTCTTTGTTAAAGGAATGTGCTTTTTATAGAAATATAAATAATTATTTTTCATAATGTTAGCTAGAAATATTCTAGCTGTTCTTAATTTAGCAGAGACTGGCTAAAATATTTGTGAAAGTGCATGTCATCCCTATTGACAATAAAGTTTTACCCCTGTGAAGTACGCAGTTGTGGCTCTGAGCTGTTACATGCATAGGCCGCGTGTTATTCTGAGAATAAACTGCTCTGATTCTTTTGTTGTGTTGAAACAAGTTGATGCTGAGGTGAGGGTATTCACTAATCTTGAACAATGCTTTTGCTGGGGTGGGATGCAGCTCAAAGGGGCTTCGCTTTTAACACTCCGTGGCTCGGCTGGAGAAAACGCTTCGCGAGATGCCCTGCGTGCGATGCAACCGGCCTGGGATCCTCCCTTCTCTGAAGAACGAACAAAGCCAAATAAATGTTTGATTGCACTCAGAGTCATTTATTAGTCTCAGAGCAGCAATAAACATTATGTGGGTAAACCTGATTTGGTACGTTTTAAAATACCCTTGAACAGATGGGGAACAGTAAAAGCCCAGCATCATTAGCTCTCGGTATTTGCGGAGTACGCATGTCCCATTGGGGACGCCTGTCACGGCCGGCATAACGGCTTCTGTCTTCTCTGATGTTTTATGGGCCTGAAATTGTACTTAAAACTATAAAGAGAGCACTAGAGCTCTTGGCAGGGTGCAGACAAGCTAGGGATGGGGAACGTCTGCATCCTATTAATGGTGTCACTGACCCTTTCCGAAGGGTCTGGTCTGCCTGCTCGGCATCGGGCTGTCGCTTCTCCCTAGCCGAGACCCTCGCTGGCTCGCACGGACTCTCGTACCGAAGTCTCGGAAGTTTGGTAGTGGCAGAAATGCTCATTTCTTTGATTTCGAGTGAAGGAAGATGCTCCCACCTGCTCCGAGCTCCCTGGTGCTGATCGAACGTCAGGCCGTGCGTGGGAACCGGCTCGGGACCGCTCGCGACCCCGGCAGAGCTGCGCAGACACGCCAGCTTCCGCCTCTGCCGTACGGGCTCCAGTTGCTGAAACGCTGCAAACTTCAGGGACGTTCATCATGCTACAATTATTGAAGCCAGGCTACTGTCAGAATAAATAAAACATGTTTCCCAATGCAACTCTAATTATGATTTTTAGCCAGTTGTGTAATGTGCAGAACTTTATTTACCATAAATCTTTCGGTTGCTTGCACAAATGAATGAGGTTTCATCACTTGTGACTCAAGGAGCAGGACAAGTTAGTGGGACTGAACAGATTTACGGCTCAGCCGGGACGCGCTGGCACGTCGGGCGAGCGAGGGCACAGAGCCGGCTAGCGCTGCCTTCCTCAAAGTGCTCTGCCATCTTGAATTTCACCTGGGAGCACGCATGAATATATCTATCTTTCCCTTACTGTTATTTTTTACAGAGACAGCTTGGATTCTGCTGTGCATTTGAATACTGAGTAGGCACAGGATCAGCCCACAGACTCCAGAACCGTTTTTTCTCCTTCCAAACTAATAACCGAGTTTCAATAATGCAAGGCTGGTGCTTTTGAGTTGAATATTTCAACTGTCAGGAGTTTCACGGAGAAGTTTTAAAAGTTTATTTATGGGGCAGTCCTGATTTCAGCTGCTCCAGCACTGAGTGCTCCGTGCAGGGATGGGGACCCTGCCTGGGCTTTCTGCCGGGGGGAGGCAGCTCCCAGGCAGCTGCTGCTTTAGCTGCGCAACCTGAAATTAGCCTCAGATTGTAAGACAAAAGCTAAAGATTTAGTACAGAGCAATGGCAGGGGGAGGCTTGCGTTAGAGTAGTGTGTGCAATTTGCAATGGAAAATAGAAAAGCTGCTATGGCAAGAGTTTTTAGGAAGGTTTTATAAGCTGCAGAGAGCAAATCAAGGGTGCTTGGCTTGGTCCCTGAGGCTTTGCAGTTGCTATTTCACACCCAGGCCCCGTCACGTAATTAGCTAAAAGTGTTTTATATGGCTTCTTAAAAAAATGAAAAAATCTCTTTTTTTTCTTCTCTTGTTTATGCAGGCCACCAGCCAGTCTGCTTCTGGCTACACTGCTTTATATCTGGAGTAATTCCTTTGAAGTCACTGGAGTTGCACTAGATTAATGCTGGAGTACCTAGAGCAGAATTTATCCTTTTAGCTGAGTTGGGTTTGATCTATATCTTCCTGTCACATTGCTTTGAAAATGTACTAAAAAGCATTTTACACATGGTTATCTGATGTTTCTAATCAGGCTGCTAATCTGTGTCTCCCTACAAAGTTTGCAATTACTTGCTTTAAACGCATCCTCTTTTTTTTCCTCACTGTGGCCTGGGGTCTTGTTTGAACATGTGATCCTCCTTATGGGTGCAGACGTGCTCTGTGGCAGCATCAACACTCGCATTTGGTATTAGTGCCTTAAGGATAGTGGTTTACAACTGGGTTTAGAAGGAGCACATGAATTTCACTGAGGTTTGGAAGAGAGAAATTTGTCCTGTGGCACAGGTAGCGTGTCTGTCCCTTAATTTTGCATGTGTTGGGGTTCTCACCTTTCTTATGACAAAAGCGTGAGCTTGCTGTATCTTCGGAAGCGGCTGAAGGTGTATACCATGGGGGGGGGTCAGGTTTAGCGCTGGGTGAGTGGAGATGAGCTCTGTGTTGTCTGCTCATCAGCTGTGCGGGCTGGGGCCGTTGTCCTGTGCCGGTTGCAACAGCCCGTCTCTACTTTCTCGAGGGCTGCACCACGTTTGAGGGCTTCTTTTTGATATCTGAGCCTTTCAGAAAGCCAGGTGTGTGCTTTTTTGGGCTGCAGCGGTTGGTTTTAGTTATGCTGGGGGTACAGGGAGGAAGGGAGGGACCCTATCTTTCCCACGTTTGTTGAGAGTATCGACGTAGAAATGTGTCCGCCTGTTGTAGCATCAAGGCATGAACGGCACTTTGTAGAGGACCAGAAAAGAACGGCCAGATGTTGGGCAGCTTTTCAGCTGAAGGCTTACAGCTTGCAGTTGGGAACCTGTCATTTGCACAGTGAAAAACAGGTTGTTATGTTCCTTTTGAGGATTTTGCAGAGCAGCGACTAGCGTTCGAGTGAATGAGCTGCTGATATCAAAGGAGCCTGAAATGAGTTTCTTAGAAATGCACTTTTCTCAAGGTACAGATCCTTCATCTGCAAAGCACGCACACGAGTGCAAGGCACCCTGTCCTGCAGGGCGCCCAGAGTGGTATTTCAGTCCACTGTACGGTTTGCTGTTAAACGTATGCCTAGGCATTTTCCTCAACTAATAATAATAATAATAACCGTGTGTTCGAAGTCGCTGTGAATTGATGTGCTTTGCTGAATTGCAGTCTAAAATGGCTACAGTCAGCGACCAGATCTGCACTAAACCTTGCAGGATAACTCCGGGTGGGGAAGGGTGTCTCTCCCCTGACTGCCAAAAATTCGTTTTTCCCCCATAGAACTGCTCTGATAGACAGGTCTTTCAATGCGGCTTGTTTTGCTTTGGTGGCAGGAAGAGGGAGGGGAAAGGCGGCGCTTTTACTTACACTAAACAATTTGGCAAGTATGGCTGCATCCACAGAAGTGCTTTGCTGGTGCGGCACACCAGCAGTCCTGTCCTGGTGAAACCGTCCCCACGTCGATGTAGCCTGTGCTCCCTTTGCGTACCTCGCTCGCTGGTGTGCCAAGGGAAGGGGTGTGCACGGGGCAAGGAGAGCAGCTCGGTCGCAGGCGCCCCTAGAATGGGACCACTGTGCAGCTGCCTGGTCTCCTGCGGAGAAACCGCTTTCTGCAATGCTCTGCCGTAATTTTTATGCAAAAATTACCGGTACCTGCAAAAAGTTACTGAATTCTCCTTCACCTCCCCCCCCTTTTTTTAATAACTTCAGCATAAAAAATGCAGACACAACTTCAGCCTTTAATCTGTAGGTAAACATCTGTCCTCAGGCAGATGTTTATGAATGGAAATAGCTGTGGTTGGTTTAGCGCCGGGCCGTAAACCAGGGAAGTGGGCAGGTAGCTGGTTTTGTGGAGCGTGCTAGTGGAGGCTGGAGCAAGTGGAAAGCCTGTGTGTCTGCTGCTTTGTATTCCTGCTTGAAATAAAGCAGGAGCCGGCAGGACACAGACTGCTCCTTGGGGAGTTTCACACGGTAATTGTTGCCTGGCCTGTAGCTATTTTATAATAAATGAGTGCTCAGGAAACTTCTGCAAAAAACTTTGGGTTTTAAATCTGTTACTTATGACCCTTTTAGCACATGTATCTGAAGCTGAGCCGCAAGTTTTACACACAAAGTATTTTCTGCTACTTTATATGATTGAATGTCATCAAATTTTCTGAACTTCGATTTGACAGAAGACTATGGAAGGAAACATTTTGCTTTCTGATATGCTTTGGTGTGTGAGCTACAGTTTGATTTGCAATGGTATAATCTCTTAGCGGTAAGAAGTATTTCCCGGTTTCCTGTTTGTTTCAATAAAGTGCATGATTCTTACTGGTGCCTCACTCTTCAGTGCAGGCTGAATATACCCGCATGTAACGCTTTTTGCCTACCGTTGAAGCAGTATCTTTGGAAAGATAAGTGGCTGCCGCTTCACCAGCTCACCGCATCACCTTGGCATCGTGGGAGTACGTCTTGCTTCAGTGTGGCATGAATCCAAGCCTCGATTCTGGGAAAAATAACCGTAACAGAATCCTTTGTGTGGTTGCCAAAGCTTTACAGAGCGCCAGCAGATAAGGCTTGCAGAAATTAGAATACTTTCTTTTAGGAGTCCGTGTTTGCTTTCTCTCTATAATTTTGGCATTTATGGGGAATGGGAAAGAAACTAAGTTGGAAAGATGACAGTGGCATGATCTGGGGAATACAGTTTTTTTCCCTGTTTTCTCCCCCCTCCCTGACCTCCCCGAAAGAGCAGAACCAGGAGTTCTGTAGGGTTGCAAGTTGGTTAGCTTGGTCTGCTGAGGAAGGTGAGAGACCACAGACGTGGTGAATGGTGTGGAGAGGGCAGTTTGGGTGTTTTTATCTGCCCACAGGAAATAAGGATATCTAAAATTAAGGACATGGTCACAAATTCCAACTGAAAAAAGAAGATTTTTCCCACAGAAAGCACAATCTGGAGCTCAGCTACAAAATACAATGGAAGCTAAGGCCTCTGCAGCCTTCACAAAATACTCTTTTCTGAGGCTAATGGGAACATCGATGGGAACGTTAAGTAGGACGGGTAAGAGATAAAATCTTCCTGTCTGTGAGCAAAAGGTGGCAGCTTATTTGTTGGTCAAGGCACAATCTCATGTTGTTTGCTGTTGCCTAAGTGGTCCAACCTCACGCCTTCCCCTGAAGCCTCTAAGGGAGACTAGGGACATAGCCGGATCTCATCTGCCAGAGCAATTCCAAAGGATAACAAACACAACAAACACGGGAGAAGTAAACAAACCCTCCTCCCTGCAGCCCGCTTGCTCTCCGCGCATCTGCACTAGGAAGCTGCAGGTTGCTCGGTAAGGATTTGTTTGCAACAAAAGCAGATGTGAACACAACACCCCGGTCCTCCAATGACTCTTTGTTTGCTTCAGAACAAAGCTCTGATTCTCCGTTAAGAGGAACTTTTTCATAACACATGTCTGGAAGGCGGAGGGAGATAGAGCTGCTGTCTCAGGGGATCCCATCACAGCTTTCTAGCGAGATCAAGTTGTTCTCACATGGCCCCATATGTGCTCAAGGTGAAAACAGGAGGAGACATAAATAATACTTACGGTATGAGCTCATCATTTTGTCAAATGCATGGCATATCTCCTTTGGTGGAGGAAGAAGGAAACCTGGCACCAATCTAAAATGTCTCCTTGCCAATGCCTTAATGCAGTCAAGATTTATATTGTCTGCTAGGTCATGCACTCAGCAGCCATTCAGATCCACCCACACCCCAAAATGCAGAGCTGTGAGTGGGTGAGAAATTCCAGAAGCGGATCAGCCAACATGAACGTTGTATTAAAGAGAAGTTTATTAAGCAGATTGTTTTAAAATCGAAGAATTTAAGAACAGAAGCGGGATCCAGGTTGCACACTGGAATTTAATCTGATAAAGCAATAAAGGCAAAACAATAAGAAAAGGGAGTCTTCTAAGGGGAGGAAGTTGTAACCCCCCTCCCTTGCTGGCCATCTGCATTCCTTCCCTGTGAACCACGAACAGGAGTAGCCGTCGGAGGGGAGATTTCACTCTCTGTTCAATCTCCAGAGATGCAGGAGAGGAGAATTTATCAAGTCTCATCTTAGGCACTTAATCTTTTGGTGGTAAAAAAGGCAGACTGACAGCTGGATCCACAGTATGTTTGATATTATCACCTACAGTATTAAATCCAGGATAACTTAACAAATTATTTATCTTCCCACTTGTCAAGCAAAAAGCAATGTAGTTAGTAGGTATCTTGGTGTTAAATCTTAAGACTTACATGCTTTTAGCATGACAGACCAGTTTTGCAGGTCAAATGCTGTTCATGTACACAGCTAGTGAGTCTTTAGCTGAATGTGTGCACTGATTGCGTATCCCTGGTCAGCAAAGCAAGAACAGGTTAGAGTAACGTCTGTCAGGAGTGACACAGGTACGGCTGATCCTGCAAGGGGTGGCCTACATGATCTTTCGGGTCTCAGCTCTGTTTTGTGATGGCATCTCTTATCACATTATAAACACTTTACGTGCAAGTTGGCAACTAGAATTTAGGGTAGGATGTGACTTTGTTGCTAATGCTAATCCTGACAGTTGGTGCTGAGATGAGTTTCATCTATCCATCTCCAACAGCCTTGCAGTGGTGGATAATTATAATCTCTTATCTTACTTTTATGTGGGCAGGAAATGCTTATAAATGCCTGGTAAACTGACTAAAACAAGGCCACGGAGGTGATCAGTAGTAGAAGCGAGAGCAGAGTCTAATTTCTTTGCTCTGACAGTTCAACCATTAAAGGATTTGGTTACTGGAGTAAGCACTGTTCAGGGGCAGAGTCATGCACTGAAAAAGAAGAGCGCCCACTTTACCTCTGTTGCTTCATAAAAAAAGAAAGTGTAAAGGCCAGTGCGTGGGTGTTGGGAAACAATATTGTCAGGATTTATTAGTGTCTAATGCATGTGGCTTGCATATCACGGTGCTTTGCACCAATCTGATGTGAACACAGCTGGAATCGGTGGCTTAGCAGCCTAAGCTTGTGTTTTGAAACGCCTGCACTCCTTGGAACTGCCCGCTCGCATCCTGGCAGGTCACCGCTGCCCGTCGCCCTGTCCTTTCGCCAGATACACTGCGACCCACGCGTTGCTGGCTGTGTCGTCCAAGGTCCTGACTGCTCGGGGTGGGAATTCAAGGCTCTGGGGCCTGGATCCACATCCTGGAGAGTCACGCGTGCCGAGTAGCACAGGAGAGGGCAGATGCAGGTGCAAGCAGAGGAGCTGCACACGCCTGGAGCACTTTCGGCAGTGAAAATGTGCTTGCACGGGAGGAATGCAACGTTTTACTCTGTCTTTACAACAGCACTGCGGTAGCATCTTCTAGTTCACTGCACATCGTACCAAAACGTCCCAGGAAAACGGGAGCCTTTCTCGATTCCCAAACCTTTGCTGAAAATCCGTTCACTTGCTATCTTGGTGCTGAATTTCTGCTGTACATACATCGCTTTTCTTACAGCTTCACGTATCTTCTCTTGTGTGAAGAGGCAGCAATCAGAGAGCAGGAACTGCTGCTTATCTTGAAAGTCTTGCTAATTAATTGTTTTCCTCTCGCTTGCTTTCCCTGCTGCGCGCACGGCTCGGTCCGGGCACCGCAAGGCAGTGAACCGGGGCCGGTGTCCCCTCAGCGCCTCGGCAGGGGCCTGGTCTGTGCGAGCAGCAGACAACAGCGCGCTTGTTCAGAAAATTCTCCTGGCTCCATTTTCTGAAGGGGAAAAAAAGCCCTCTGAAATAAACCACTGGCCTCTCAGCAGACAGGAAAAATAGGAGGAAACGGGTAAAGCGGAGGTTTTTAACTTTCTGGCTGAGAACTATACTTTTTTTTGTTGGTGGGGACTTCAGATTTACCCCCCGCTTCAGGGTGGGGGTGCTCGGCGGGGGCACACACCCGCATTTCCCCAGAAAAACACTTCTAGCACCACCTTTTTCAGCCGGCTCCGCCACCAGCCTCGCTCCCTGCGTTACAGAAAGGGCAGCCGCCACGGGCGCGGCGGGAGCGCTCACGAATACGGGGAGTTTCAGGAAAACGAGGGGACGAAGGCGGCCGCGGGGTGCGGGGGCAGCCGGGACCGGCGGCGGGGCGCCGCGCTGAGGCACCACCTCAGGACGGCCGGCGCGCACGGCGCATGCGCGCGCCGCTCCCCACGCACGTCCACGGGGGAAGCCCCTCTCCTGCGCATGCGCCCCGCGCATCCCTCGCCCCCCCACCTGCGGCCGCCTCCTCTCGCCCGCGCCGCCGCCGGCCTCGCGCATGCGCCCCGCCGCCTCCTCGCCACCCCCTCCCGCCCCGCGCCCCCGGCGCGCAGGCGCCCTGGGCACCCCCGCCCGCCCGGCCTCCCCGCCCGGCGCATGCGCCTCGCCCCCTCCGGCGCGGGGAGGGGGATGCGGACGGGGGAAGATGGCGGCCTCGAACAACCCGCGGAAATTCAGCGAGAAGATCGCGCTGCACAACCAGAAGCAGGCGGAGGAGACGGCGGCCTTCGAGGAGGTCATGAAGGACCTGAGCCTGACCCGCGCCCACCGGGTGAGCGAGCGCCGCCGCCCGGCGCGCCCCCGCCGCCGCCCGGCGCGCCCCCGGCGGAGGCGGGCGGGGGAGGGGCGGCGCCCCCCGCGGCGCCCCTCGGCCCGGGGGCAGCGGCGCCGCGCGGCGGCGGGGCGGCCGGGCAGCGCCCCCTGGCGGGGGCAGTTGGCGCCCTCCGCGCCCGCCCCCACCGCCTCGCCGACGCCGCCGGGCCCGGCCCGCTCCGCTCCGGGGGCGGCGGGGGGGCGGCCGGGGCCGCGGCATCCTCCGCAGAGCGGCGCCTGCCGCCGCCCGGGCAGGCCCGGCCGGGGGGGCGGAGGGGGCAGCTTCCCTCTCCGGTGCCCCGCGGCAGGCCCGGTTCTGGGGGGTCCCGGCTCCCCCGGGGCAGGCCCTGGTTTCGGGGGGGGGGGTCCTGTCTCCCAGGCAGGCCCCGGTTCCTGAGGGGGGGTTCTGCTCCCTCGGGGCAGGCCCCGGTTATGGGGGGGTTCTGCTCCCCGGGGCAGGCCCTGGTTTTTGAGGAGGGGGTGTATCCCTGCTCCCCCGGGCAGGACGCGGTTTCGGGGGGGTCCTCTTTCCCGAGGCAGGGTCACGGGGGGGTCCCTCATTTCTCCCCCGGGAGAAGGCCGGGTCAGGGCCTGCTGCCCCAAGGCAGCGTGTGGTGCTGGGGGGCTCCTCTCCCCCGTGGCAGACCCAGATTTTGGGGGGTGGTGGGGGGGGGGTCCCAGCCTCCCTCCCGCCCACGTCAGGGCCGCTTTCCCTGGCGCCGCGCAGAGCATCCCCTGCCCCGCCGGTGCAGCGCGGGGCCGAGGTCCCTGCCCCACGGAGCTGAGGTCCCTGCCCCACGCTGCTTGCAGGTGGACCCACGCCGTCCCCCCTCGGGGCGCGCGGGTGCGGAGAAAGCGCCCACGGTGCGCGGAGACGCTGAGGGAGCTGCTGGACTTGGTGTCGCTGATGCCGTTCCTGTTCTCCTCCAGTTGTCACCGGCGCAGATTGCTGCGCTTCCAAATCTTTCTTGGCTTACAATGTCTCTGCGAACCACATCATTAGAAATTAACGGGGTAATGAGTGTGTTTTCCCGATCATCAGATGCGTTTTCTGGTTTAGATCTACATGTCAGAGCTTCTCTCTATGGTTCTTGTTTCACCTGCTTGTGTCAACATTTTTGTTTCTCTTTTAACTGTTTAAAGAAAATTTACAAGCTTGTTTGTGGTTGCATGCTAGCAGGAATGGGAACAAGAGAACAGTTGAATTTGCAGTAAAATGTTTCCTTTTATTCCTCTGTCAGAATAGGGTAAATATTTGATTTGAATTCATGCTGCTGCTGGTCAGAAACAAAACAAAGGCATGCTACTTCTGTCAGCTGCGGCTTGGTGAGGTGTAGGGTTGAAGCTTTGTTCGTGCTGAACTATTTGTTGGCATTTCACAGAGGATGCTGCGTGTAGTTGCTGTTGCAGTTCAGAGCACGGTGAGGACAACTTAGTGAACGTCTGCAGTTGCTGGTCTCTCCTTGTTTCTTGGACCTGTTTCACTTGTGTAGCGTGTAGCTCAGTACCTCACCTTTTTAGCCTTTTGGTGATCAGTCCTTGGATACCACTCAAGAGTTGGGTATTCCTGAGGCAGAGAGTTCTTGAAATCTGCAATTGCAGATTGCCCTTTAATTAACTCTTACTGCTTAGCATTCACCTTCTTCAAGGTACGGAGGTTCATAAGTCAAAATCCTAACTCAGGTTCTCCCAAATGTGAGTGTTCCTAATCTAAGTTTGGCAGATAAAACTCTCTCAATTCCAGGTTCCTGAAAATAAAAAGGACCCAAGATGAATAAGTTGTCAGAGGATTCTGGGTACTGAAGTGATGGAAATACTGACCAAACAGCTGAATAAAATGTCTCCTTTGTAGACTTTTTCTTCTAAATTCCATGATTTCATCTGTGTTCAAAATGCAGTATAAAAGCAAAAAGGGGTTAAGCGCAACTTTGTTCTCATTTTCATTTGGCAACCAACACTTTGCTGTCAGTTTGAAAATGCGTTACTCAGTTTGTGGAAGCAGCCCAAAATTTCTGTTGCCTTTTCATTATTAGTAATTGTCTTTTTGCAGTGTTTACCATCTTCTCTGTTTTATTGTTAGTTACTGGTCATAGCAGCAGCAGAGAACTACTGTACTACCATTTCTTGTGCATACACATGTTGTTTCTGAGCTTTCTTTCTGACTTGGTAGTCTTCCACCTATTTATACTGTTGAGTCCATCTGATATTTTCGGGTTATGATACATCTTTCTTGCCCAGTGCAGAGCATGATATTAACTCCTTCTTTCTCTATTGCCCTCACCATACGCATAGAAGAATATTTCCCTTGAAAGTTAAATCACTTTGGTTTCAAAGGTGTTCCCCTATTCTCCTGAGTGACAAAGTCCCCTCTTTTAGCAGGCAAATTCAAGAATGCATTTTAGGTTTTCTGGGAGACACAGAGCTTGGGAAGAGTCTTGGGGGTGGGTGGCTGATAGAAGCACTGCATCTGGCTAATTGTCTTGCAAGCGGGACCTTTGCGTTAATAATCCAGCGATTTCTGTGAGTCCCGTAGTAACAAAGTCGGTGAAAAGAGGAGGATTTTTTTTCTATGTGACATCGACTCCTGTATCGTGCTTATGGGCCTGCTCCCTTCCTTTGTTATTTAAGGCATGTACTTCTAGAACATTTTCTTGTGCTGGTTTCTGTGTTTCAAGGGTGGTTGTTTACAAGGGCCTGCTCTCAGTTTCTGCTGTAGCAGGGCCCAGCGATGCTTGCTACTTTGCATGTATTTGCTTATGCCGGGCGGTAGCTGCCCTTTAAAATTGTATTTAACAAAACAGTAACATACAGAATAACACAAATAGTGATGAGTAACCACATATGGCTCTCCAAATGCTGGAAAATTCAAAGTTTTAAAGAAAATTTGGGCACAACTTGTGATCTGCATTTTAAAGGTGATTCTTATCCGGTTGGAAATGTTCTCAGGATTCCAGGTTTTTTTTTTTTTGTATCTTGTTAAAGTCACTTGGTTTTGAGGGATTTGAGCCGGAGCTGTGTTTGAGCTCCCTCTTATGGACTTTGCAGTGTTACCTGAGAGAAGGACCTTTCCCCCCCTTCCCCGAAGCCCCTGACCCTGAAACACCTGAGCCCCAGTTACCCCCCACCTCCAGCCTGGCTGGAGAGCTGTGCTGCTCTTGGTGATACTGGAGTGTAGAGGGGGAAGGAAACAAGTCAGGTTAATGGTAATGTTTGGAAATATTCTGCAAAATTCCAGCACTACTTGTGTAGCCTTTTCATGTACCCAAAGCCCCCACGCAGGCAACTTGTGGAAGGTGTTTCAGTGAGCCTTGCTACTCATAACTGCACTTCTTGTAAGAGGACCTCTGATAATAAGGTATATTCCTCCGTGACACAAAATTTGTTATCTGTGTTCCAAAGTACATAATTCAATGCCATGCCAATCCACGTGATGCTACCTGACAGTGTTTGCCTGCATTTTTTAGGTGTTGTCAAAAGTTGTGTACGCCTGTGTTGCTTTTTCAGTTTATTGAAATCTGTGTTAAGTAAAAAATCAGCGTTCATATTTTAAACCTGAGTGTTTTTAATATGAAGATCCAGTTTTAGTTTAATTTTTTCAAGATTAAATGGAATATACTGTAAAAGCATAGCTATCCATATATAGCCGTTTGACTGAAGTGAAATTAAATGAAAATCAAGTAAAAAAATTCATAGTTTGTACTCATGTGTGTATTATATACAGGTATTTATACGTGTACGCACGCAGAGGCGCACATCTGTGTGTATCAGAACTGGTACTTATGTGTGAAACAATTGCTCCGCTTCTTTATTTGTTCCGACCTGCTGCAGAAAACATCAGAATGTCTCTTTGTACATTCACAGATCATATAGTTAGATGTAGATACTATGCAAAACAGTATTTAAAAGCTTAGTTAAATCAGGAATGCTAATCTGTACTTTTAAAAATGATGAATACTAATGATACAGTGTCGCAATAATTCCTAATGTATTCAGAATTTTATTAAATAATTTGATTTAAAAAAATTCCTGAGTAGGTAATCGTATTTTTGTATGCCTGAAAGATATTAAAGAAATGCATCAAAATTGGGACTAGGCTCTGCAAGCATGGAGGTTAATGCTTTCAACTGGAAGTAGTTTTGTTCAAGTCAGTAGTATTGTGAGTTTCTCCAAAATGGAAATACTAATTTTGACTTTAGCTCTATACAGTGGTTTTTTGTTTTGTTTCTTTCCTGAATACAGGGTTTGGACCCTGTATTTGCACATTTTCAGGCTAAGAATAGGTCGCTTAGGTTTCACCCGTAATCTTCCTCTAAATAACCTGGTGAAGCAGGACGCAGAACCAAGCCTTGACCCTGTAGTTGGCTCTTTGTGGATTGACTCTGTCCTCCTCTGCCGCCCTTCTGGAGTTGGTTGGCTTCCATGCAGGCAAAGATGTTATCCACATCGCAGCGTCTGTGCCGCTGGCTGCGGGCATATTTGTTCTTTTGATCCACATGGACTTAAGGCAAGTAATTGAACTGAATGTACTGGAATAATGGTGCTGTGTCATTAATTCTTTGAAAGAATTATTGTAAATCAGACAGTGAAATGTAAAGATGAACTACCCACAAGGGCACAAAGAAGCTCTGTTCTTGTGCAGCCCTCTGCTTTCCTTAACCTGCCTGAGCTGTCCAAGGTAAACAGCACCAGTCCACTTCTGATATGCCATGCTGGAGAATGTGCATGCTTTATTTAGCAGTGTAATATTTCTTCTTTTTTTTTTCTTTTTAATTTTGAGGCGACAATGACTTTTTTCATTATTCCATCGTAGCCATGCATTACCGCTGCTTGCTTTTGCTGTGAGAGAAGGACTTTGTGTGCAGTGGCCAACTTCTTCTGTGATCTAACAAATTTATGATCCTTGGGCACAAGAAACTAAATTGTACAGCTTTGATATATCTCAACATATTATTTGTGATTCATAAGAATAAGGTGGAACTTGATTCAGTGTGCTGCATTTCAAAGTTTTCTGTAGGTTCAGTGGTGGAGAATATTTGTAGCAGTGTATGTGTAAACGTTGCACGTTTTGTAAGAGAATAGGTTCTCGGTTACATGCAGTCAGCTCTTCCAGCTGCTGGAGAGGGGTTTTTGAAGTGAATTACTGAGCCGCAAAGCTACATTTGCGGAAATTAGCTTTGCTTATAGTTAATATCCTGAAAAGTTTTAGGTTTGGGAGCTGATTCTTTTCATCCTTGTATTTGCAAATTAAATTATGTTTTTTGATGACTTTGATTGAGAAATATACGAGTTACAAACCTGCTATAGAAGTTACAAACATGACAGAAAATTCAGTGAGCAGGAGTTTACCCTGTGTTGATGTGAATTATGTATTGGCATCGGTAGACTGGCATGCATAAATAAGAGCTATCTGCATAAACAAAGGACTGTGGGAGTAGACTACAAAACCATATGACAGGAACGGTTCCTTAGAGGATTTTTCAGG
Source organism: Dromaius novaehollandiae (assembly GCF_036370855.1). NCBI lineage: Eukaryota > Metazoa > Chordata > Aves > Casuariiformes > Dromaiidae > Dromaius > Dromaius novaehollandiae. The sequence goes on along the minus strand of NC_088122.1, from coordinate 2,025,516 downwards.
AATATGTTGCGTTGAAAACTGATTGTAGTACTTGTGTGGCCTAGGTGCAAAAAACCAAAAGCCAACCCCCCAAAACCAAACAGCCCCTCCCCGAAAAGTCCATAATATGACTGTGTGAGAAGACAGTGTTGAAAACCATTTTCAAATGTAGTTATTTCTCAATCACAAGACTTCTTAATTTTTCTTTTTAGTCTTGCACGCTGCATTTTGTTTTGTTCACAAGGCAAAAAGGAAACGTGCACCAGACGTTTTCTTGGCGCTTACGTGCCGTCCGTTTTAGCTAGCGCAAGCTTGGCGTTGGGCGCGGGCAGCAGCCACCCAACCCTGCACCGTCCCGGCCCTGGTGTCAGGGCAGGGCTCTGCGGCGGGTTGTCCCGCGTGGAAACGGGACGGATGGGGCTGGGGCTTTGCTTTGAGGTGAGCTTCAGCCTGAGCAGTTTCCTGCTCTGCTAAACATGAAAGTTGTACTGCAAGAAATTATCGAGTACTTCTAGATACTTCCCCTGTAGTATTAATACAATATTAATTCAGCCAAAAGTAGACCATTTTCTCAGAAGTGATCAATGGAAATTTAAACAAAATGTCATAAGGGCTAAATATTTGTCTTAGCTTACTATTATTTATCTCTAATTGCAGAGGAATGTTTTCCTGTGCTGAACTGTAGCAGTTTGGTCACTCTCCTGGCAGTATCGATCAGCGTATAATGGCATGTTCCATGCTGCCATCGATATTTCTGTGCCTAATGTACAATCTGAAGCGCAAGTATACTTCAGTGCACTTTTCAGCAGATGTGATACTGTCTCTTAAAAAATAAAGAAAAGAGGCTTTTTGTATTTCAAATAACATTTGTGGTTGTGATGGCTGGAATTTTACGCCTGCGCTTCTGTAAATGTGCTGGGGTAGCTGTTGCTCTGCAGTCAGGAACGTATGGAGCTGACAGGATTGGAGTAAGTGGGTGAAAAGAAACAAACTGTCAAAATCTGGTGGATTTTTTTGTGAACATAAGCTTGCAGCAGTGTTCGCCTTGTGACAGCAAGCAGTTGTGACCTGAGCGCAGCTTCCCTTGTTTTCTTTTGGACTAAACTGCTTGCATTTCAATAAACAAATGCTGTCCCAAAGGCTTTTGGTGTAAACTCGAGGTGGTAGCCACACTGTAAGTATCTGTTAACTCATTAGCTGAGATCTGTGCATCTGATAGTGCGTGGGAGTTAATATTTAAAATGTTGTTTTGATTTGTTTTAAATGGTTTGCATAGCATAGTTAGTACTGTGTAAATGATACCCAGGAAGATGATTTTTGTCAGGATCTCCAGTGACACTTATTGAGCCAAATGAGCATTGCAAAAGAGCGTATTTGTCAACCAAAGATATTTTTGTATGATCTCATTGTTACTTTATAAATTATAAAGTTGTAGCTGCATGTTGATAATCTTGTTTTGTAAATTACTTCCTAGGAACTGAAAATTCTTTTGCATGTACCAGAGCAATCCTTTGCAATAAAAAAACACCACCACCCACTCACAAACATGGTCTTAAATAATGAAGTAGAGGACAATAAAATGATGCATTTCGATTTTAAGCTGTCCTCACCTGTATTTTTTACTTGCTTTGTTACTGGGGAAATGTGTCTTTAGTAAGTTTGGCATGTTATTGGTCTGTGTGTGTGTGAATTGTGAAGATATTTTCCAGTTTTTTGGACGGGGTTATTTGCAATGTGACCTTCCTCACCTGCACATGAATACATTTTTACAGCACTTGACGATCCTTGTATAGATGTCTGTATTTTATAGGCAAATTTTCTCAAAATTTGTATTTTTCTTTCTTGCCTTTTAGTTCTGTTCCTTTCGTGATGACTAGGAAAATACCCTCTGTGATCTCCCTGCTGGACTTATCTTTTTAGTGTCATTACTTATCAGTACATAGTAACAAGATATATTAATGGCAAACTGCAGTGATATTAGATGAATTTTTTCCTTTAATTTGGATACCCAGTGTACAAGTAAGTTACTATTAGTGGTAGAGTTGTTTTCCTTGAACACTCAAGGATTCAAAGCGAAGGGAATTAGAGTTGTTTTTCCAAAAGATAAGTATTTTCAGGCAGATGATTATGTTTCACAGCTCAGAAAGTGGATTGGTTATTTGTGACACAACTTACTCTACGTTGATATTTCTTTAGTCACGTTGTGTTAGAAGCAGCCTCTTGCAGTAGTGTTAGGCTCTACAGAAGAGTCTTCCTTTCTAGATCTGGGGTCCTTCAGCTGGTGGTTCTGCATCTGCTGTAAGCTGGATGGGGGGGGGGGGGAACCCTCAGTGCCACAAGGGAAGACTATGCTTGCTTAATATATTGACTTTTCACCTTGTCTTTCCTTCCTTGCAAAGTCTTTTGTAGACTGTATTCATGGTATTAATTACTGGAGTGGAACAGCCATTAATTACTGGAGTGGTGTTATCAGGTTTTTGTTTTTACTGTTCATATATTCAATGGACAGTGATTGTCCTTGTTGAAATCTTCTCATCACAACTCCAGGAGATTATAATCTAGTGTAATGCAAACCTCCTCCTCTCCCCCTCCCGCCCTGCCTTGCCTCTGTAGCATTCCTCCACTAGTGAGGGAAGAGTAAAAATATCTTCAGTATTGCCCAAGTTTTCACCAGCCTACTCAGATTCAAATATCTTATTGACCTTCTCATTATAATTAGATTTCTTCACTTGTGCAGTGAAATGATTATATCGTATGAGCTTTTTGCATTCTAAGAATTCTGACTCTAATGACAGAGATTTTTTTAATACCTACAGTATTGTCTGATGCCTCATCCCAGAGCTATAAACAGCTTCTTGAGCTGTAATATGAAGACTTAAGGTTGAGCAACAGTAGGAGCAATTTGAGGAATCACGGAAGGGAAGAATGTGCTGCAAAGGCCATGGTGTTTGGGGGGATTGAAGTGTTATCGTTGTATCACCGACTGAAGGTCACCACTAAATGGCTTTCTCTGTGTGCGATCCAACGTGATACTCTGCAGCAGCTAAATCACATTTACTCCGTAACAGTAGGTTTTGATTTTACTAGGTGTGCTTGTGGCTACCTCTGAATGTATGGGTAGGTGTTCCTGGTCACTGATAAACTTCAGAGAGTGTAAATGTGCCCCGTTTGTCTTAATTTATGAAACTTGTAGGGTTACATAACTGAATTTTCATTCTTTGGCTAAAAATAAAAAATGGAACATAAAAGCTATTTTTATCCTGCTTAATGAGGGCATCTCTGCTTTTATTTCATCTTTTCTGAAGCACTTCAATAGGAGAAATGGGCACGATCTAGGAGCGTTTTTTTGGCTGGACACTTCATTCTGTATCGTTCTCTGAAATGTTGTCCATCAACCAGCAAACTGACATGTCGGCCTACCCAGAATGAGTATTTTCTTTAAAAGTACATTGTTAGCTAATAATAATCAATAAAATACTTAAGGTTTTGAAAGTGTAGTGCTAGATTTAAATATATCAGGAAAGCAAAAAATTCGTTGTAGTATCAAATAATCAATGAACCTGAAGTATGAGATCTCTGTGGAGTGTGATATTTAATTATCAGTAACGTACATGCTTCAGTTTATTTTGAAACCCTTTCAGAAAAGAAGGGTGGCACTTGCAGAACTGACACGGGATCTGGTTTGTTTTAGAAAACAGTGCAAATCAGGTTTGGTTCATATTGTAGCTTAGCTTGGCTCTACGCCCAGTGATAGAGCAGAACTCCGAAGAATAGTCACTATTTTAAGTCTCTAGTTGTGCTGTATCCTGTTTTTACTTGCTACTCAGTTGTGACTGTTAAAATTTAAACTGTAAACTTTTGTTCACCAGAAATAGCAGAGTGTTTTTAAACACAGAATAAGAGTTTGTGTATTAAATTGTATTTTATATTTTTATTTTATCTACAAATTCTGCAAGGTAGGATCTTGCTGATTCTTGGCCCTCATAACCCAATGCATCAAATAGTTCATGTTAGTTGATTTTCTGGAGAAAGTTAAATATGCCTGAAGTGTAAAGAAGTGCCATAGTTCTAAGTCCAACTGATACCAAACAGGACTTGCAATTTTTTTCCTATGTTTAAACACTACCATCCTTCTCTCACTTTTTCTGTACAAATGTTAAACACTCTGGTTCATCCAGCTTGGATTCAAAAGAAAAAGGATTTTTGTCTGGAGAGCAAAGCAAACTCATGGTGATATAAAAATAATGATTGTATGTTAGGAAGTGAGCTCTTTTGACTTGTGTATGAATTCCAGAAGACACCATGATTTCGATAACCCTGTTTCGCACTCACAATTCTGTAGCTGCGACAATCTGGGAATTCGGTTTCAGCACATGAAGGAGAATCGAATGGTGCTATGGAATTTGTAGATGACTCATAACAGGACAAAACAATCCAGTTAAGTGATTTGGGTCTTAAATAATCTCTCCAACAGGAAGGTGAAGAAAACATCGTGAACTCGTGAGAAATGAGCGGCTCTCTTGGAATGTGAAGAGCGCGGTGATGGCTAGTTGGCAGCGACCCAAATGATTCCTGTTTAAGCGTTGCTGATCAATGCGTATCTCAGCTTTTATGAATGAAATTTATTTACTGGACTATAATGATTATAGCAAAGCAATATTACAGTTAGCAGTTGTGAGAAGTTTATTTTAAGTTAGTTTGTAGTTGTGACCTTTTGCCACTAAGCTCAGTTCAGCTGTCTGGGCTAGGGCTATGTCTGACGAATTTGCAGATTTGCTTTTTCTCCTGTTCTGTGCTCTTCGCAACACGAATCGGCCAAGTGACCAGGATGGCTTTTCGAAGAGAAAAATCTTAGGACAGCGTAACTAATGCACAGGCCTCTTGAAGCAGAGAAAGCCACTCCTTCCCTTTGCAGTTCTTTGTTTTATGAACTTAGTGGCTGCAAAAACTAAATGGTTTTAAATAGTCCCCCAGACAAATGGAAGTGAATACTTGCCTCGGATGGCTAGCGTTATCATAGATATTAGAAATAAGAACTTGTTCCATCATCTCATTTCCACTTTTCAAAGCGGACTCATTCAGCACTGCCTCAATCTTGTAGAGGTTTTTGTTGGGCTGCAGGGGACTCAGGTAGGAGCTGGAGGAGACACACACCCTTTGAGTCGTCATGGTTGGTGGTAAGCGGCTGAAATTGTAGTGTGTTTGTTTAGTGACTGCTCCTAGAAAACGTAAGACAGTAAATGGTTCCCTGTTCATAAAGTCTGGGCGTATGTACTGCGGCAGGTAATCTTTAAGCTTAATCAGGTTTATAAAATCTTACGTCTAGGTAGTTTGTTGTCCCTCTTCCTCCATCTAGAGGATTTTGTTATTCTAATGGTAAAAAGGCCGCCTTCTCCTCTCCAGTCTGTTTTTTCCATGGCCTCTGGGGAGAGCAAGAGTTTTGGCTCCATGAGGAGGAGTGAACTGATGTGAGGGATCTCGGCTGCCGAAACGGGGAGGATTCAGTTCCCCCTTGCTGCGCCTGCAGACCCTCGTACGCCGTTCATCCGAGCCGGGCAGCTCGCAGGCTGTAGCCTGGTGCTGGTCCCCGGATACATGACCTTGCGTTTTGTCGTTAGTTTCTAAAGTTTTTGAGAGAACTGGAGTGTTTTAATGCATTGGGAAAGTATTGATTCTTGGGCAGTGGTGTGTTTGGTAGCATCCGCTGGTAATAGGGTGCGGTGCTGGGCTAGCGTTTGGGAGCTCTGGCTCCGTCTGGCTATTGCCAGCGAAGGGTTCGCTGGGAAGCGTTTCAGCGTGGCAAAAACAAAGTCGTTGCTGTTTTGTGTCTGCTAAATTCCAGCAGGTTTCTTTCCCCAAAATAACAAGTCGGTTTTTTTTCCTTTTAATTTGTATTCTTACTGGATATGCATGGGCTGAATGGTAGGTTTTTTCTGTGCGTCCTGACATGTCTATGTGTTAATGGAACAGATACTTGAAAGTGGCTTAAATGGCAGTTAGGGTGATGGAAGAGTAAACAGTGATGCAGCAGTTCTAAAAGCAGGGGTTCAAATCCAGTTCATACTGTATGTCTGGATTTTTTCGTGGTAATTTTCACTTAGTTTGTAGTAGACATTTGGCTTCCTGTTTTGGCTTGGTAGTATTTTTCTCTGTAATATCTATTGCACTAGGATACTAATAGCATTATAAGGCCAAGTATGATTGGCAGAGGCAACAAGGGAAACTTTCACTCTACTTGTCCGCACTTGCGTGCTGCTAGCTGGTGTTAAAGTCTTTGCTTTTATGAAAATGAAAACATACTAAAACTCAAGAAAAACCATTGCAAAACATTTTGCTATAAAGCTGGTGATGGAATATTTTAAATCCCAAGTGACCCAGACAGAGCAGCTGCTATCACTGCAGATTATACCTTTCCTCTAAACTTCAGGCTTCATTTCCTTTACCAGGCTTCCTGGAGGAGCAGCTGTGCAGTTGGAGCCAGCGCTGCTGTTGGATCAGTACTTTAAACTGCAGGAAATAAGTTACTTTAAAAACCTGGCTTGATGGACTTTCTTCCTGATTGTGACAGCACAAATGAGTGAGAAATGCAAGGGATTTGCTTTTCTTTTTCTTTGGTAAATTGATCTGTGCAGTCTGTCTCCGTTAGCCGGAGGAGCTGTGAGGGAGCTAGTTGCACTTTTTCTATGCTAGTGTTACTGTGCGCACGCGTGTGTGCACTCGCTTTTCGTTGTTGTCAGGAATGGCTGATTATTCAGAAATACTCGAACAGTGTCACTGGCTCTGCAGTGGGAATATTTAAAGGTGTTCTGATTTTTCTTTTTTCTTTTTTTTTTTTAGAAAACAATATTTTTCAGAGTTCCCTTTCTATATCTGCATCATGGATTAGCTTTAAGGGGCTGATAGCAAACTGTATACTTCCATGTATTTATAATTTTTTTTTTGTCTAGCTCAGTGGTTAAGCCATTTTCTAGAGAATCAGTGTCTTATGTCAAAGAACATGAAGTCTCTTTTCCTAATGCTGCACTTTTTTCTTGACATTAGGCAACATAGCATTAGATGCTCTGAAATGCAATCTAAACAGAATATTTTTACATCATATGGTTCATTTTTCATGTCCATCAGGACATATTTTGGACTGAAGAGAAACTCCTCCAATATACCCACTTCTGTGGGTGTAAGCTCTGGTGAAAGGGAAAGTATTGATGTTACTAAAATTCATCATCTAATTTTTAATTACTTGGAAAATGAAACTAAAGGGTTAAAATCGCACATAGATGTCTGTCTTTTCCTTAGCCACCTATTCAACTATTAAATAATGTGTAGGTGGATTTTGTTCTGCAACATCTAAATATGAAAATCTTTTAATTATTTGCAGTAAATTTTCAAAAACGTGATAGCACTGTAAAAATGGGCAGCGTTAACTTATCAGTTGCACTCAAACTATAAGAGCATTATGTAGATTAAAAAGTCAAGCTTTCCAAAAGTCTTTCCGATCTTAATCCATCCCCTTGTGCATGAACAGTTTGCTAGTCTTTTAATTAATCTGTCATGTATTCCCCCCTCCGCTCGTGAGGCTGGGACCCCTGCGTCTTTCAGCACCAAATAGATAATCACGTATCTTGCTTTGTCCACGTTGTTCAGTGTATGGCTCCAGGCCTTAGAGTGCACCAGGCAAACTTTGGTCTGGTGACAGGATAACGAAGCCACAAGGAAGGTCTCTGTTGCTTACTTTATTGAAGAATCTGAATAGCTCAAGAACAACTTTGTACTATTCTGGTGTGATGATTCCCATTTTATAGAAGAATGGTTAAGATGCAGGCTTTAAAATAAAAAAAAATGATTTTTGAATGTCCAGTTTGATACACTTGATACTGCAGGGGGAAAAACTAGACAACAATGAGTCTTGTGTTTTTGGAAGTGCTTTGTACACTCACACAGAGCATGGAGGAGCTTTGGTGGCAGAAGGAAGATAGAAACGCCTGGCTGCCGTGACCGTGAAGCCCTCTTCTCTCCTTGTTCTTTTGACTCATTCTTCTCGGACCTTCTAGCTTCCGCAGGAGCGAAGATGAGGTTTCTTCAGACATCGGCTTTCTTCAGTAGGCAATCCTGAAGTATAATGTGGAATTATACAGTACAGCTGAGCCAGTGTAGCAGCTAAATGCTGAAGAAGCGGTCCTTTTCTTGGCTCTAGCTGTGTGCTCCTGTTTCTCGTCTGCTAGGAAAAGCTGCTCTGGTTGTGGGGTGAGCAAATGTCACAAAGCTCTTGTGCTAGTTCAGCTTCTTCGACCAGATGAATCCAGATGCAAGGAGAGGAGCAAGGTTATACAGCTTCTCGGGGCAGGCAGGGCAGTCGGAGCACAGGGACCGTGTTCTCCACGGCATGTTCTCCTTAGCTGTATTATAAAACTACATCTGCAGTTGCTTTCAAAACTTCTTGCTGCTAATAACTTTCTATTTCTTCCCATTATTGATATTAATTTTAAGCTCTTGGCTTTAATGAGATTCCATCTGGGTGTGTTGATATAGAGATGGACTGACAGCTGAATGTCTGCTGTAATTTATGAAGCTGTGGCTGACAGATTTAAATTTTCTTCCTTTTTTTGGCTTACCAGGGTGCTCTCTGATTTGTGAATCCAGCTTCATTTAATTAAATGCATTCTGGAAAACTTTCATGGTGGGCTGTTTTAGTAAATGAGCAGTTATTTGGATATATGTTACTTTTAGAAATTAATTGGAAAGCAAGTGCAGAGTTTTAAAAGTTGTTATATGAATTTCAGAATTTTATCAGGGTTAAAATATTTTAAAAGGGTCTTTTTGGGGGGAAGGAGAAACCAAACTTTTGTTGGTCAGAGCGGTTAGTTAATTGTTGGGTAGTTTTCAGTAGCATAGGCGCAAAAGTAAAGAAGTTAAATGTAATAGTTAGATGGCTAATTAGGTGATTTTTAGCTACTGGCTATATTGCCACTGAGTCTAAACGCAATAACTGTGAATCATTAAATTGATGTTAACTTATCTTTCTTTTTAAGACTGTATATGCTTTTCTTATCAACATGAGGATTGTGAATGGGAAGAAATCTCCCTTTGAAGAAACTCCTTCCATTGGGATTTTGAGGAACTGACTTGCCTTGTGGGTTTGTTTAATTTAGTGTTTAATTTCATGCTGGAGAAAGAAGCCAGATTAGTAGTTTTGGAGTCTCCCTGCCTTCTGCTCGCTCACAGAGGCGGCGGAGCACGCGACTGGACCTGGAAAACTTCTCCCTCTTGAAAAGTCCAGCTCTGCAGATAAGCGGGTGCTTGGTCTCTGCTCTCTGTTTTTGGCTGTTCTGCTGAGATGACTAACAAAAATGAGTGATCAGAACACAGCAGTGACATATTAATGGGGATGCCAGATCAATCCCAGCCAATTTAAAAACTCCCAAGCAACTGTAAGTTATCTTCTGTGGCAGTTCCTGTCTCTCTCCGGTTGCTTCGGGAGAAAGCATTCCTGAAAACTTTCAGCGTATCCAACTGGGAAACTTTGAACTGATTTAAACAACAGGATTTACCCGTAATTCAGTCCTTAAACTTGCAGTTAATCCTTTAAACAGAAATTAACTTCCAATTTAAAGCTTTAATGTTACATTTCTAATTTTAATCTGCCCTCAGTTTGCTGCATACTAGCCTCAACAGGCTAAAGAGAAAGCTTTCTAAAGTGGAAAAACTCGAATTTATAAGAAAGCTTGGTATGGAAACTGCAAACCAGCAAAAGAGCAGTTATCATGAAATCTTGCTTCCTGTATTCATCAGATAGCTCAGTTTTTTATCAAAAGGATACTCCACCCTTTTATTATGCTCATGGGAATCAAATCTTTATACATATAGAGGGCATTTTTGAAGAAACAGTTATAATGGATTTTGATTCACTTAATTTCTGTGTAAAATTTGCCATTTGATTACAATTGAGTTCTGTCCACAAATTTATAATTTGTCTAGACTTTTTTTGGAAGAATTTAGAGAAGTTCAAGTGTTGAGTTTTAATAAATGCTTCCTTTGATTCGCATGTGCATGTTTTGGACACTCTAGAAAGTGTGCAGGAAAACTGGATATGCTTTTAGGAATATGTTTCTCTCTCCTTTTTTTATTATATAACTTGAATCTTTCCCTACAAACACAGCTGTACAGCCAGAAACTTTAACCCAATTTAAATGGAAACATTGAGGTAGTTCATATAAATGGGTTCAGATTAAAAACAAATATATGGAAGAATATGGCATTGTTAGTGATTAGAGCAAGTCAGTAATTGGGTTAAATCTAACATTTTTGATTTCTTACTGAAGTTGTGTACGTCCTGAGCAGGATCACATAATTTCGCTCCAGTGTTAGTTAAGAATGTAGTTGCTTGCAAATTCCTAATTACTGCACGGATAAGTAATGATTCTTTTTCTCTGTAAAGATAATGCTGCAGCCTCACAGATTATTGCTCCTGTACCTTTGCTGGAATTATTTATTGGTTTTAATATAACTTCAGATCTGGCAAACCAGTACTGTGCCTTTCATTACAGTTGTGCTAAAAAAACCCAGCAACAACAACAAACTGCTTATGCAAGAGTACTTGGTTTTAATGATTAAATAGTTCTAAATTGATTTTTTTTTTAAGTTAAAATCTGCATTTCTTGTAAGTAGCAGGAGAGAAGTGCTGGAGGAAGGGAAATCATGGATCAGTTAGGATTGTTTGAGAAACATTCCTCCTCAACAGGACTGCCAAGAAGAAAGAAATGGTTTAACAAGCAAAAGCTTTTTCCTTACCAGAAGCTTTCTCAGGAAAGAACTGGAATATTTAGCAATGTTTTCAACTGTCAAGCAGCCGTTATCTTGGACACATAATAAAAAACGGAAAAGCTGTAATGTAGGTTCATTAAGTTCTTGAACTACACGTTCTTGTAGTTCAAGAACTTAATGAATCTGGTGAACACTAAGTAATCCATCATCTTACTTCACTATCTAAATTCATATAGGAAGCAAACTGCCGCGAATTGAGCCTAAAGCTAGAGTTGCCGTGTGAATTGTGAAGAATGTGAGAATAGTCTGAATTTTTCTATTAAGAAAAATTTTGTTTGTTTAAGATAAAACCCAGCAATTCCCTCTTCAAACTTAACCCCCAAAACTATTCCAAAGAAAAGCGAAAGTAGCTTTTTTGAGTGAAGGTGATCAGCTTATTTGGTTTATTGAATTCACGTCATGAGATATTTTGGGGGAAAAGGAGGAAGTGTTCATTCTGCTTGCAGCCAAGGTCTGTTTGCATCTTCGACGCTGCTTCCGCGGGGGAAGAAGCCCCCTCATTAAGGCGCTAAACTCCTGAGCTATCCTGAAGCGTAACTGTGAAATTTGCAGGTTTTTTGCTGATTCTGTCTTTTCAAAGGCTCGAGCCGATTCCCCTGCTGGAATGACGGGACGGGCTAACGTTTCAGTCTTGGGAAATGCTTCCTTACCGGGTGAGGAGCTGGAGAGGCGAGCTCGGCCCGCGGAGGTGGCCGCTGCAGTGGGCTTCGGGGGGGCTCTTGCCGGCGGCTCCCGTGAGCCGCGGTGCCGGGGGCCCTTGCTGTCGAGAGGCGGGAGGCCGAGGAGAAGAATGAATGCAGATATACGTGCTGATGGGATGATATATAAGAGCAATAACAAGCAATCAATTTTTTTATTTTTGGCACGGCGTTCCAAAAGTGTTTAGTGACGGTAGCGCTAGTAAAATCAATGATGTACCAAAGGCATTTAACGAGCTCGTTTGGAGAGCTGCTTTACTTCTCGGTCTCTTGTGTTTCCTCGTTTCCACATTTCGCTGCAGTGGAAGGGCAGGTGGTCATGACCTCAACATTACATTATACTTCGTGGTATTTACTGGGGAAAACCAAATCATTAATAAAAAACATAAAGTGAACACTTCCCCCTGCCCCCCAGTTCTTTAAAGGTTACCAACACCTGTTGGAACGGTTACTCCAGTGCTTGGCACGAATCCCAAGCAAGCCTTTTCCTTTTTTTTCCATTAACAACAAAAACATATGTACAGGCCAGACAAAAAGCACAGCTAGTTCTGATATTGTGCTTTTAGTGCTCTGCGGCAATGATTTAGAGGGGGTGTGACTCATGAAGTGATACCAGTGCAGAGTGTTTCTCTAAACTCATGTATTGCTTCGCTGTGTTGTAATTGCATGTCAAAAGACTGCAAAAAAAGGGGGGGGGATAGGCGCCTCTCTTGCTTTTTAGATGGGGTCTTTTTGAACCTCTTGATATTGCACACTATGAGTATTTTACACGTCTTTGATCTGAGGGGATTTATATGTCTTTTTATTAAAGAAAAACCATCAACCACTTTAATTGATATTCTGCATGCGTCGTCGTTGAGGCTTTTGAGAGTGGCTGTTCCATGGAGAAGTTTGATCTCTAAGAACTGTCTGATGACTTTGGGATTCATTCAGTCCCTCAGATAAAGCAGTAGATTTTGGTTAACTGTGTATTTGGAAAGCAGTGGCTTCTAGGAGAAGTTCTGTCATTAAAGGATATTTGAGTTGTTTTCCTAGTGATAATTTCAAAGTTATAAGAATGCATGCACCTCTTTCTTGGGGAGAGCTCTTTTTTTCCTTACTCTATTTAGGAATATTCTAATATATACACTAAAAGTGTGAGGCATAATACAAGCAGACTGGTCCCTTTTTCTCTCTCAGTCTTGGTGTTATCGATGTGTGATGTGGTGAATATCTTCACTGTCAACTCTGCTTAGCATCCGTGGTTGTGATATTACTAGTTTATTGATGGTCTCTGCTTAGATAACATTTTTCCACGTTGAAAGTGGCAACTGTTTCTCTGCTTTGCTATAAACATCTTCGCTCAACCTCAGCTTTTGTGGTAAAGCCGAAAGGGTAGGGCAGCGTGTTTCCATCCTGCCGTTTCCTTTGCTTTGAGAAAGTGCGAAGAAAGCAAACCACATAAACATCCACTTTTGTGGATGCCACATTTTCTATTATTTTTCCAAACTTTGTTCTTCACAATTCTGGCATTCGGAAGCAAAGGCTTTAAGATCTGTTTGAATGAAACTACAACAGATTTGTTGATGTACACACTACAGTACCTTAGCAACCAACCTGCACCTAGTCCAAGATCTGAACATTTAGTCTTTAAACAATTCTTTGCTACCAATCTAGGAATGTTCTTGCATTTCAGAGTGCAAAAACAGCCAGTTGACATCTAGTGAGGAACAACATACATTATAAAATAACTACTCCTCCAGAGTGGGCGGAGAGGGAACTTATGTAAGCGTGTTTCTTCGCTAGTTTAATTGTAGTTCCTTGAGTCCTTGGAAGATGCAGCTCCCTGAGCAAGACTGTTGTATTCAAATGATTCCAGGCTCTGCTTTATCAGTGTAAAACAGGGCTTTGGTACCAACGTAGCATTAAATCTGGGTGTGTTGAGGGGGAGCGTTACAGAATTTAACCAGAAATAATTTTAAATATTGATACTACTACATTAAAAAAAAAAAAAAAGTAATGTCACTACCTTTAAACTTCAAACATCCTCGCTCTTACTAGTGAGCTGCTGAGACACCACAGTCTTCTGAGAGAGTTGGCAATGAAAGTAAGTTGAAATTCAAGTGGAAAAGAATTAACTTTCTCTCTTGCATGCTTTTTTGTACACCAAAAATCTATACAACTACAGGAAGGCATGACAAAATATTTTAGTAGCCAGGTGTCATTCGGGACTGGAGAGTCAGATATCCAGTGTTTATCAAAACTTTGCCCCTTGTCACATTTGTTCTCATGTACGCCTGTTGCAGTAAGGAACTCTTCTTCTTCTTTTTTTTTTTTTTTAAAACCTGTATCTGTCCTTTCTAAAGGGCTTTTTCTGGTGCAAGAAACAAGAGCACCTGCCTAATGGTGGAAGGCTACAGCTTGATACAACATCTCTGTAGTCTAGATTGCCAAAAAATGTGGAAGTTCGGTTAAACAATATTCTGTAAATTAAGATGACTTATATATATGTGTGTGTGTGTATATATATAAAAAAATCAGACACACAAACAGCTAGCTAATTTTGATACTAACAGTCATCATCAGACTGACTTCACATAGTTACTTGTTTAAGGTTGAATATGATTACCGACTCTAAAGTTGATTTTTTTTTTCATCGCTCTACACTATCACACAAGACTAAGTGTGGCAGCTTGCCAAGCATGTTTTGTAGAGAAGATTGACATCCACTCACAGAAGTTAAATTTGTGCTGTTTATAGATGGCATCCATTCTCAGCGATAAGTGACATTGTGTAGAATTGAGCTGGTTAAAACAGTCGGGGGTGGGAAGAGTTGCTCTTACAATTTCCCCCTTCTTTTCTTTTAGTTACAGCTGCAGAAAACCCAATATTTGCAACTGGGACAGAGTCGTGGCCAGTACTATGGAGGGTCACTGCCAAATGTGAATCAGATTGGAAACAGTGCCATGGATCTGCCTTTCCAGGTGAGTTTGATTATAGACTTTTTTTTTCTTTCTTTCCTTTTCTTGATTAATGCTGTGTCTGCATGTTGTTTTTTCCTCCCAGGAGACTGTGAAATAGCGGCAGGCTCAGACCGTAGGACCGCAGCCGCAGCAGGCCACCCTAAATGTTCTGAAAAGTCTCGCCCTTTTGGAAGGGAGCACTGTTCTGTACGGCACGCGTGCATGTTCCTGCAGTGCCGAGTGCTGGTTCTCCTGTCCTTGATCGTGATGCTTTTGGGTCAAGCAGAGGCAGAGGCAGAGAAATTCCTTTGTCAGTGATTATTCATGGTACTGCTTGTGTTCAGTATCAGGTTCGTAATGGACTCTTCTGTAACGAACGCTGTAGATTCGAAGCAAAAGTGGAAGTAAATAGTGCGAGGTGGTGTAGAAAGTGTTGGTAGGTGCGAGTCTTGAAGAGGCTAACCCATGGCAGTGTGCTCCGTGCATGGGTTTTAGGAGGAGAAGGGAAGGGGGAATGGAGCACAAATTGGTTTAAGAATAGCTTCTTTTCTTTGGCCTGGCTTAAAGGAAAATGTGGGTGTGTGGTTGTTTTTTGTTTTTGATTTCCCCCCCCCCCAATCATGAACAGAAAATTAGTGTTTTATGTGCCAGTTTTGCTGTTGGTAAGCATGTTTAGACAGGAGATGAGGTGTAGTGGATAGGGTTAGGTGACCGATGATTTTGACACTCCTGATTTCTATAGTTAGGTGATTAGGGGTGCTCAGAGTAATTAAAATTTCTGTATCAGTCTTCCATGTTTTAGAGTCGTAACAATTAGAGTTTGTCTTGCAAGGATGTGGTAAGAATGAAATTTTGTAGATTGTGGTTTTTCAGATGAAGGCTGGCTTAATAAATACAGAGAAACTACTGATGACAAATTCTAACTGTGCATTTTGACACACACACAGGCAGATGAATTTCTGAAAGTTCTCAAGAGCTTGAATTTTGGGCAAGAGGAGAGGCGAAGAGTTATTTTAATCTGGTTGTCTTTAGGGAGTACAATGCAGAGGTTTATGATGTTATGAAGTCTTTAACTTTAGTCCACAGGCATCTTATCTTTTCAGGATCCACAGATTTTGTCATTAGTTTCCTGTTAAAGAGGTTAATGATTACTGTTCTTTTTAGGCAATAGTATTTGAGTACTTCTGTGCTCGATGGCCATTACTGACAGTTATTAGATAGAATCTTTTTAGTTCTGAAACTAATGTGGTGCTTGAAAGTGAGTACTCAAAAAATTTATGGATGAATAGAGGAGGATATGGAAACAAGTTGATCCTTAAACTCCAGGTTTTTATATGTTCTTTCAAAAACAAATCCAAATCCCCCCCCCCCCCCAAAAAAAGTGATACTGTTACAGATAATAAATGGTGACAAGCAACAAAATAAAAATATGTACTTGTTTGTATCAGGTGTGAATGGTTTCCAGTTTTCTCAATTTTAAGCTAAAGTATGATTCAATTATCAAAGCTATTTGTGCAATGTGTTGATCAGGTGATGCCTGTGTGGTTGTCTTTAGTGAGAGGGTTAGTGATCTGAGCATCTTGGTTCTTTGCATTTACAGCACAACGGAGCTTTGGCAGAAGCCTTTGGAGCAGTTCCTGTCTCTTTGGTAAACAAACATTTAGGTTTGTGCAAATACGTATTTAGGACTGGTGTACTGTTTGCCCAGGTAGATACGTATTTTAGCACATGTTACACTTTTTTTGGTATGCACAGTATTTATTTGATTCACCGTTACAGCTCCAAAGGAGTTACGGTCTGTCATATAAATACAGGTTTTGCCATGCATCCCAGTTTGGAACATGCATAATAATTCCTGTACAGACTCTCTGGACTTGCTGTGGTCTGTCCTGTGATTACTTATGGTTTATGGGGGGTTAATTTGATGCAGACGGTGGTTTATTTGGCACTGTCTTGGCCTGTGATTTAAGCAATCTCTGAGCATGTGCACTTAGCCTGCATGTTAAACTCCATGGGGAGAGGAAGAATGATTACCAAAATGCTGCTTGTCACTCAGGGGCACTGAAATGTAAGCTACTCTTAGGTACCACTCCTTCACTTTCCCCCTCATCTACCTTGCTTGTTTTTATTCATAAATCAGTCTTCATAAATCGTAAAGGGACACTGCTGCTTTAAAGCACTGAGCTTTTTCCTTCCTGTCTGTAAGTATTTAGCAATTTTTCCGCGTCTTGTGGAGTTTTTGGTAGGGTTCTGGTCTCAAATCTCCGAGTCTGTTTCAGGGGAGCGAAGCAGTTGTACTGCTTCACTGTCCAAATACAATTGACACTCAGATCTGTTCATTTTTATTGCAGTTTTGCAGTATAGCTAAGTATCACGTGCCCTCCAGGGATGGGGATTTTAATGAAGGTGAGCTGCCTGGTCTTTGGTCCAGATTAAGTTTCATGTAATGGCTGCTGAGAGAAGCCAGAAGAATTTTTGGAGGCGATGCCCATTTTCTCAGGTGTTTGCCTTCTTTTGTGATTTGCCTAAGCAAGTTGGGGATTCACTTGGGATCTTTGTTCCTGGAAAGGCAAAGAACTGCCTTACCCAAAAGTTCCTTGCTAGCACGTTTATTTGATCATAAACTGTAGCCCTCTATTTGTGAGTGGGGCATGGTCCACGTTTACTTTTTCCACTGTTACAACAAAAATCTAATTTGGATGTGATTTTTTAAAAATGGAAGTTATGCCATAAAACTCCTTGAAAACTTCAGAAAGAACAGTCTTTACATTCAGCTTTATGTCTGTATGCTCATTTGTATTGGCTTGTTTTTAAATTGCAGGTGAGGTCTGTGTTCCGTATGCTTCAGAAACTTTTTTAGTAACATTGTGGTTGAGACCACTGACATAGGAAATTGCTTCTCCTGTTGATCTTCTGAGCACACATGTATTAATTTGGAAATATTGCTGCCGTTTGGGATAGAGTTGGTGTAATAAGAGCACAAAGAAGAGTTTGAGCCATTTTTTGGTGTTTTGGAATTATGAATATTTTTCAGTTCTGAATGGTACCAGTTAGGAAGAACTAGATCGTTGCTTAGTATTTGCAGCAGAGGTTAAACCAACATGTCTTAATTTAGACAACTTAAATTCAAGACGCTATGATTTGAGGTTTCTAAATCTTCATACAAGAGTCGTACTTATTAAGGAGCTGAAGCAGAACACCATCATCTTGGTGGGGGGAGTATAGCCAAAAGTTACTGCGATCCTTTCCTGGTTACACATTGACTTAAGCAGTGTCCTGCTGCATAGCCAGTGTTGGTCCTTAAGCAAGACAATAAACAACACAGCCACTTCGCATCTGTTGTATTAACGCAGGTTGTGTATGCATAGAGGGAGACGCCAATATTTGCTAAATAGAATGGAATTAAAAATATTAGAAAGATGCTTTAAAAAAGTTATTACAGATAGAACATTTAAATGTAAAAGTTTTTAGAAATTGTCACTTAAACAGCCTAACTGGGCATTTTTTAAAAGATCAGTGTGGAAGCCAGATGGTTTCATGGCTTGGCAGACAGGACAGTGCATTTGCCACATGCATCACCTGAATGGAAGAGCAAATTTTGGATTTCCAAACAGATGGTGTTGAGGGACTCAGCAAAGCTGCTCATGTTGGCAAGGAATGGAAGAGTGTTTAGCTTTTTTCCCTAGATGCCCATGTATTGCTTTTGAAGTACGAGGAGAGGCTGACCTTTTCCCCCCCCCCCCCCAGCTCTACACTGAGATGGGCCTTCAAAAATATAGCAGAAGTTTTCCAGCTTAAAGTGGAAATTTATCTTCCTTATCTTTTCTATGTTGTCCTCAGATTCTCTGAAGTCAGTTGCTGACAAGTTAAACACTCTTAGGATATAGGTGCCAATAAGATTCCGGGCGTGGAATTGACCCATCTGGGTTCACTGTGCAACCTAGTGAAATAAACACCGGTTACAAAAATATTGAATGCTGTAACTTTTTCTAGACGGAGGAAGGAAACTGCTTTTCTTTTTTCTTTTTTCTTTCCTTCTTTTTCTTTATTCTGTCAGTGTCCCCTTAGAATAATTATGCTGAGAGGAGGGGCGAAAGAAAGTCTCGAGAGAGAGTGGAGTGTTTCTTAAAAGCTTCAGATGAATGTTAGGATCACTGTGCATCTTCTTCCCGCATCTCCTGCCCTTGTAGTTCAAGCTCTGGTTGTCGGCATGTTCCTTCTGGATGCATGCTGCATGCTACACCGAGGGAATGTAAACAGCAGTTGTCAGTAGGCTCCTTGTCACCATCAGTTCTGGCGTTTCAGAGATATGAAGGCTGGAGAGCAGTACTGATTTACGAGAGGGCAGATCTAGCATAGTCTGCCTCCCCTTGTCTCTAATCTCTGTCTGGAAGAGATAGCCTTGGTAATTACTTTCCATGGCTATAGCGAAAATGTTAGTGATGGAAAAATATACATGTTGTAGTTTGTCCATGTCTTTTTTGGGTTTTATTTCTTAAAATAACACAACCATGCATACAGTATTAATAACTTCTGGGCAGACAGCTCATGCATATATTTTTCTGCTTAGAACTTTATGCATCTCTCTTAGACTCCTTTTCAGTCGTCTGGATTGGATACAAGCAGAACAACTCGGCATCACGGTCTGGTGGACAGAGTATATCGTGACAGAAATCGTCTTGGCTCTCCGCATCGACGTCCTCTCTCCGTGGATAAACATGGAAGACAAATATCCTTTGGTTTATGAGGTGTCAATAGAAACCTACCGTTTCAACAACATTACAGTTTTCAGTTTTTGCAGTTTGCTCCCTCCTCCCATCCTCACCTGTCAGAGATGCTTCCCATCTCTGTACAGTTAATGTCATCTACTTTTTCTGAACTGTGATCCAGTCTATAAATATCTACTACTCTGTAAAGTAAGCAGTTACCTTTCTCTGTGTTGGTTTCTTCAGCTCTAAGTGGAGATAATGACACACGAAGCTGAGAGGGATCGAGATCCTTTGATGAAACACATAAGGCAGTACTGGTGAAAACTGAGTTTCCCTTCAGAACTGAGTAAATCCAAAGTGGAATTCTTTGCAGTTCATTGTGTATTTTATTACAGCTTGATTCATCAGCTTAGCATCTGCCGAGCA
Source organism: Dromaius novaehollandiae (assembly GCF_036370855.1). Lineage (NCBI taxonomy): Eukaryota > Metazoa > Chordata > Aves > Casuariiformes > Dromaiidae > Dromaius > Dromaius novaehollandiae. Next base: position 2,005,944 of record NC_088122.1, on the reverse strand, counting down.
CTATTCTTCCTGCCATTTGTGAAAATGAATTAGCTTCTTATTGCTGACTGGCTTAAAATGTGTTCCACAGGAAGACTGGGTTGATGGGGCTAAAGGGAATGTGCAAGTGGGAGAGTGGAGAGATGACAGCTTCTCAAGAGGAAAGAGTTAGATGCTCAGAAACTGGAAAGGAGGATGGTCATCTTGTTGCTCAGACATTACTACTAGCCAGATAAATGTGGTGTTATACGATCTCTTTGAGGGCTGCTTACCTTCAGAAATATGATATCAGGAAAGCCAACCTGGGAAATGGCCAAAAACCAAGACTGAGAAGTTGTGAGGAGTCATTATGTCTTAAGGTGGCTTCTTTTGGTGTAGGAGTCAAAAGCTTGTCTCTATATTGTCAGGCTTGATGTTTTAAACAGTACTCCTTCATTCTACATCAGCTGTAAAGCATGTGTATTTTGGTTTGAATGTCCTGTTAAAATCAGTATGCTCTCCATAGGGAATCTGCTTTGCCTTTCTCTTTTGAGCTTAGTGGCTCTGGCAGGGTAATTTGAATTATTTCTTAGGAAAAGATTTCAAATAGGCTGGTTACTTAAGTGAGAAAGTGATGTTCTTCCCCTTAACTAATTGAATCACGTAGACAGTTGTCCATATGGCACTGTGTATCTGTCACCTCCATCAGATACAAGCTGGAGAAGGTTAGTAGCAAAATTGCATGTGCATTAGTATTTGGTCTGCGTTTTCTGATGCTATGATAACCTCTTCATGCGCAAAAAAGGCCTTTAATGTTCCCCATAGCAGTTGGTCATCTGAATTGCCATGACTTACTGAATTTAGAACTTGATTTTTTTTCTTTTATTATGCTTATTCTTTTAGATGACCGGCTTTTAAACTTAAGGTGTGTCAGCTAATGTGATCTTTGTGAAGGTAAATCTTGCCAGACGTGTTCTAAGGCATACCCCAGAACTGTTGAGTTGTAAAAGACTTGCATTTTTCTCACTGTACAGAAGCTGGCAGTGAGTTGCCGAAGTGATGGCCAACAATCACAGGTTTAAGGACAATTCATCATGTGAGAGCTGTTGGCTATGGAAACACCTGTGGTTCCTGGCTCCACAACATATGTGCATCCCTGAACCAGTCATTTTCCCTCCCTATAAAACAGGGATGCTTTTTCTTAAAGACTAGTAAAACCAGAGAAGTATATATAAACAGCTTTTGACTTCAAAGTTGCATTATTTGGTCATGTACAATCCTAAAACATATTAAATGATTTTCTGACTATGGCAAACAATTTATCCTGTGTTTCTCTAAGTGCCATTATTGAAACAATTACTCTTCAAACTTGAGCTAACTTGTTCTGCGAGTTGATTGTTTCATAAAGAAACTGTGCCTGGTGTATACCATAGATAATTTTGTTTTTATTTGTTTAATGCAGAGTAAATGCAGTTTTTCCTAAGTTGATTACCTTTGTCTGAGGTTAAACATTCTTTAACTTAGAGAAACTGACAATAAAAACATGCTTTTGTCTTCCTCTCAGGACGAATTCTGATTCAGCCCTGCACCAGAGCACTATGACTCCAACTCAACAAGAATCATTTTCGGGAGGGTCACAAGACATGCAGCAGAAAAGAGGTAAACAGACAAAACCAGTGAAAAACAGACAAAACCAGTGAAAATACTTGTAGCATTCAAAGAATTCTATTTAGATTATATGTACATGTATCGATACTTGTCTCTTTCTATATGCACAAGTATGCATAAAACTTTCTAGATTCAGTTACACAGGAATTGGGACAAAGGACCTCATTTTCTCTTCTGGATACTCCAATCCAGAAAAGTTTATATAAAGCTAAGGCAGAACATATCCTGTATGCCGTATCCTGTCGTTCTAAGGCCTTGCCCAGTGGGAAAAAGTAATCTGAGCTTGGTGGGATCCTGGTGAGTTTCCTTCAGGGCTTCTGGAGGTTTCCAGTGTGTAGTAGCTTCTAGGCAAGTGTAGAGACACTGTCATTTCACCTTCATTTCATGAACAGCTGTTAGCAGGTAACAGCTGGATACTGTGTGCAATAGTGAGGTTTCCTTTCCCTGTGTATGGCTCATATAGTTTTAGGTATTAATTAGTGCTCCAGGCGCTCAATAATATCAGTAACTCTAATGGAGAAAATTGCTATAATAGATGTTTCTTTCAGATATTGATATTAATTTGTCAGCTTTATTCTAATGACTTAGGACAAGTTTCACATTGGCAGCTTCATTAAATATTAACTAGCAGAAATTAAATTCTGGAAATCAATTTTGCATTGCAATACTTAGGACTGCTGAATTTTATTTCTGGTAACCTCGTCTGACGTATACCTGACTTTCCGTCTGAGACCAATGTTTTGAGATGCAAAAATGTAAATCTGTCCCAAAATTGACCTTGAGATTCTTCATATTTACCTGTGATTGTTCATATGCACTTCCTTAACTGGAAATATTGACTACTGTGACAGAATTTAAATCTTGTAGTGGACACACACTTAAGCCTGGAAGGAAAGTCAAATTATCTTGGTCTTGCTGACTAGAGAGCTCCTTGTTGGGAGTAGTTTTCAGAATTTCTATTTTGTAAATTAGCCTTCATGAGCTAGCCTCTTGCATAAACAGTGTCAAGCAACAAAAGTAACTGGACGCAATTAAGATAGAATATCACACAACAGCAAGATTTCATCTAGTTTTTTGGGATTCAGGTCATTAGTGAGTATACTCTCAGAGGCAAGGCTTGCAAACAGTGCTTTTTGAAGCACAGCCCTCAGGCACTAACAATTTTGGTGCCCTCTGCTGGCCCTTGTTTCTGCTGTCAGTTCAAGAAATGTTTTAAAAGCTCCTAAATCTGTGTAGAGAAATTTAATCCTTAAACGCCCACCGAGTGATAGGTGAACACACAACAATCAAATACGTGTGCACTGCATTGCAGTTGTTGTGTTATGTATTCCATATAACACTTCTAGAACAGTATAACATTGAATAGAAATCATCTTAAACAGAATTGCATAAATATGGATTTGATAATAGGAATTACTTAAGGTATTTGTAACAGCTACATACCTAAACTGAAAATGTCTTTTTGATAAGCTTAGTATTATGACATGATTTCTTTCATGCTTTTTTTTTTTTTTTAGTTTTATTATTGACTGTCCCAGGAATGGAGGAAACCACCTCTGAGGCAGACAAAACCCTCTCTAAGCAAGGATGGGACACTAAAAAGGTAGAAATTTCATATTTGGAAGTGTAGAGATGTATTTTCTAAACCCGTTTAGGTAAACAAATGTTCTAAATATTGCTAACCAAAACAAACTACTTGCCAGGATTAGAGATTAAATGCTATATTTAGCCACAAATCACTTGCACATAAACTGTCTTTCTGGTCTAATGTTACGCGTGCATGCCTAAAGCAGCAATGATGATACATCTCTTCTGAAGAGCTTCATAGAACTCTTCTATACAAATGTATTAAATTAAATAAACTTACTGATTAAAATTTATCCTAAACATCAATTTCTAACAATATCCTTGCCTTTAAAATATCTTTTCTCTCTTTTAGACAGGGTCTTCAAGACCTAAATCATGTGAAGTTCCAGGAATCAAGTAAGTTTTGAGCTGCCTTAAGCTGCGTTAAGATCTTTAAGAAAGTATGTTGTACCTTGAAAGCCCTCTTACCTTTGCATTTTCTGAAAAGCTCTTGGACTGTATAACCCTGTAATAGCAACAGGACAAACCTGAATGACTCTGAGTCCTGTTGACTATTATGTCTCTAAACTGGTTTATCAAAAATACAATATAATATTTTATATATGGCAACCTCCCTTTTAAAAATGTTTTTAAAAGGATCTAATCAAGGCTAAAATTTATAACTGACTTTGTGTCTTTTTTTCCTCCCTCCCCTATTTAGCATCTTTCCATCAGCTGACCAAGAAAACACTACAACGCTGATTCCTGCTACACATAACACGGGCGGCTCCCTGCCAGACCTGACAAACATCCATTTCCCTTCCCCTCTCCCAACACCATTAGATCCTGAGGAATCCACATTCCCAGCCCTGAGTAGCTCCAATAGTACCGGAAATCTTGCTGCCAATCTGACTCACTTGGGCATCAGCACTGCCAATCAGGGTAAGACTATAACTCTGAGAGATATTTACAGGTTGTCCGTAATATGTCACTTGTCTTAAATTACGGAAGTTGCATTGCTGAATATTGCTGTTTCGTCTAACAGGTGATTTGTACCTTACTGTTGATTGACCTTTCTGTTTAAACAAGTTTATTCAGCTGTTTCTGTATGAAGAATGAGAAAGCTATAATAAGTTATATGACTCACAGATTGTCTTTCATTTTTCTTACGTTCTGGGTGGCCAAAACCTTTTTTTTCCTTTTTTCTTTTGGATAAGTCTTTACAGGACAGACCCAGCATCCAACTTCTGCCTCCCTTGTAATTCATTGTACTTGATCCTAACCACACAGCACTTGCATTGTGGAAATATCTTAACTAGGTCTTTTGCGTTCATTCCTTTAGGATATCTTTTCAGTTTGAGGATTCTTTCAGTCGGATCACCAAGTTTGTCTTTTGGTCAATCAAAATAATATAAACCTTTAACGAGGTGTATTGGTGTAAAGCTCTCGTAAACTTCACTGGTTAATTTTTGAAAACGTCATGAATACTTCAGACTACATAATATAATAGGACTTTGGGAAATAATAGTAACTGCACACCTTAAGATCTAAAAACTTTCGCTGTTGTGCCTTTGGGTAGAAATTGTTGCCTTCTTAGCTTTATGCAGTGTAGTTTTTGTTGCAAGTTCTTGTCAAGTGCTGTTGAGGTGTTCAGCATGGGGAGCCTGAGTGTTGGGGCTTTTGAACTTTGCTGCAATACTGATAATTTTAAAAAAATACATATTTGCCATGCTGTCAGTTTGTCATTTGATCAGTATGAATATTATAATTTTGGGACTAGTTAACTTTATAGGCCAATGCCCTAAACTGGGGATTGTTAGTTTTGTAATAATTTCTCTGGGTCATATTAGAGAATAGCGGTGAAGAGGGTTGGAATTTTTGGTTAATGACAACCACATAAAATAGAAATGAGGCATTGTATCCAACAATGCAAGCGTATGCAGGACTTCCTTACCCACTTAAAAATCCTCTCACATATTGACGAAAGGAAATAATTCTAATCAGGTTAATGTAGTGTTACAACTAAGCAGTGATGCTTACGAATGAAGGAAGAATGTGGCTTACCCATTTTAGTGCTGAGTAAATCAAAAACTTGCAGCATCTTTTAACAAATTTTCTGGTTTCAAAGCAGGCTACCTCTCTGTCACTTTACATAGACGCTTCTGGAGATGGACCTGCATACAGGTAGACCTTAGCAAGTCTGTGTTAAGACAGCTAGTGTATGTTTAAAAAGAAACAAATTATCTTCATGGAGTTAGGCCAGATTTGGTTGCTAAAGTTTTTGCACTACCCATATTTAGCAAAGTAAATGTTATAAAACCAAGCCAGTAAGTATATAATTGCTCTGAAGACATTTCCTGATCTATCAAAGAATCTTAGAAATTACAAATGAAAGATATTCGTTGATGATTTTGCTGCTTCTCTTTGGAGACTATTCCATAGTTCAATCAATGGCATAGTCCACATTTGTTTTTTCCCCCCTGATCTTCCCAAACCTTCCTTTCATTACTTTATCTTCTAATTCTTTAGCAGAAAACGTAAATGCTTTTGAATCTTTTGCAGGAGCTTTGTGCATTGTACAGACATGCCCTCAGCAGCCCCAAGAAAAGGTGGGGAAAAGCACCTGTCAGGTTTCAAAGAATTGCCAAAAAAGTAGAGTACGTGTTTGTGCATTTGAGTTTGTTGGTTCACTGACATGTTCCGTGAGACAGTGTTGATTTTGAAAACATTCTAGGGGAAACCAGGCAGTCTTCATAATCTGCTCAATTTTAGCCAGTTTGCCTGCTGGCTCCTTGGCAGCCTGGACTTCCTGGCTCCCTGGCAGCCTGCCTGGAAGCCTTGAACAGTTGCCAAGTGCCTAGGAGCTCCCAGGCTCCTGTGAATTCCTCTTTTCTGGCAGCTCTAGAAGGACAGCTCACTAGCTGGATTGTCCTGAAACCACTTTCCAGGGTCTCTCAGTTCTCTAGGGTGAAGGAGAAAATAGGAAATATTTTATGGCAGATTTCAAAACTTCTGGACTTTGTTTTGAATTTAAACAAAATGACAATGCTTTAGTTGTCTGCTCCAAGAAATTTTACTGCGCTGGAGCATCTTCTGCTGATGAACTCGTATTGGATGATTCTGTTGGGTCCCCAAACATGAGCTCCATCTTATCAGAAACTTCTCTTGCTCTCAGAAGGGTCCTAGGCTGTCTCTCTCTTTGGTCTTTTTTACTTATTTCCTGGGTAATACTTATCTTCCTGTTTCACTTTGGAATAGAACCTTTACAGCTCCCAAAGGCTTCACGACGCTTAACTGCCAGGTAGCTTAAGGAGATGCTTTTTCAGGTGTTGTGGGCTCTGTGTCTGTGGTTTTATCTATTCTGGGACATATGATAGTGGAAACTAGTAGAGACATATTTTAGAATGGCTCCAAGAATTGCTCTTTAGTTGAGCTGTCATAAATACAGATTTTAAGTGCTTACATGAGCTCTCCCGCCTGAATTCCCTTGTTAATCTTAAAGATCGTTTGTGCTAGATCACAGCTCTTTAGAGTGTGAAGGATATTTCCTGCCTTTCTGTGCATTGGTATGCTATCAAAAATGGAGTATTTCCTGTGTAACCAGTTTTCTTCCTCATGTAGCATTAAAAAGATGTTTGGGTTTGGGTTTTTTTTTTTTCTTTTTTGATGTTGCAGGTGCCCCTTGATTAGTCTTGTTACATGATCTGTTGTCTCCTTCCTGAAGTTTGAACTCTTAGAAACAAAACAGAACTGGATTCTTCTGGGTTCTTTGGCCGTGTGCAACCCAAAGGGTGTACAGGAAGTATACCTATGGTTTAGGGCCTTAAAGGCAGAGAATATAAAATATGAGAGTTGAGAATCTTCTCAATATGAGAGAATACATCATTCCTGAGGGCATTATTAGTACTGGTTGACTTTAAGTGACGTTTCCACTTGCTTAGAGAAGCTTTAGTTTGATCTATGCAGATATTACCTGAAGATGAAGTTCTGATTTTCCATTTTTGAATGGCTCATACTGCAGACCCACTTTTTGCTCTTCATGCTCTTCCTCTGCACAGTCGCAAATACGTTTCCACGAACCACTGAGGAAGCTCAGTAGTTTGGAAGCTGATCTGCGTATTTCAATTCCAAGTCCGTATCTGTGCACAAACCTGAACAACCATGACTGGTTTTGGTCCATGATAGCTACAGGGATTGTCCTCTCATACTGGTGGTCTCCAGGCTGACAAAATGAATTGCAAGCTAGCTAAAGAGCTTCAGCCTAATTGGCGTAGGCACATTCAGCACTTTGCCTTAAGTGTTTGTAGACTTCAGTCATTCATTTTTCATAGTTTATATAATTACCTCTATACAGGTATCAATAATCCATTACTCTGTTCTCATCTAAGCTGGTTTGTTCCTTACTGACAGGAATGACAACAACGCCAGCCCCGTCCCAGCAGCACCGTCAGCCAGCTGTCAGTCCTCTCTCATTGAGTGCAGACTCAAGACGACCACAGTCACAGCAAATGTCTCCTACGCTTTCCCCTTTGTCACCAATTACTCAGGTAGGAACTCACTTGGAGAAGGAAAATTTTAGACCATGGTTGATTTTGTTTCCCTCTGCCTATGGAGAACCTAGCTGTAACTTCATCTTTCTTGCTGTATAACTTTCTTCTTTAAACATGTTCATTAATTCAGTGTCTGTCTTTATTTTTTTAAAGGACAGAAAGAAATAGGTTTGTAGAGGACATGTATTTTGCTTTCACTGTTGTAGAACCTTGGCAAATGTCACTAAGACACTTTTTTCTTTGGGGCGCCCTGTCTCGAAAGTTAGTCTCGAAATTTGGAAGACATTTCTCTAACTCATGAGAGAAGCTCAGTGAAGTGTTGAAGTTGTTTTCATATGTATGACTTCATGACTGACTGGGTTGTCAATTCCTGATCCAGACATTCAGCTGGGCTTTTAGACAGTGTTTGTTTATAGTACACTGAAGGTGATCCTAAGTCCCTTGAAACATGTTCTTGACTGTTTAAACATATTTTTAAATGCATTTTGTTTATTTACTTGAAAAAATGTTTATATTTTTTAAATGCAAGACTGGATAACTTTCAGAATTGCTGAGTCCTGTTTACTTGATATGAAACTTTTAGATGCCTGAAAATTAAGGGGAATTATCTGCCAGCATGCATAATTTTGTTTCTTCTTTTTAAGGCCGTGGCTATGGATGCATTGTCTCTCGAGCAGCAGCTTCCCCCATATCCATTTTTTACCCAGACAACTTCACAGCAACAGCAGCAGACCCAGGTGGCAAGCACCCTGCCTCAGAATACTCCTTTAATGCAGACCTCTGGTTTACAGCGAGGAACACAACTTCCCCCGCTCTCCGTCACGGTACCTTCTACCATCCCACAGTCACCTCCGGGTAGCCAGAGCCAGCCGTCAATGGGAATAGATATCAACTCGGTAAGCTCTGGCGCAGCTGAAGATGATAGAGTCTTTGTTCAGAAAATGTGGTGGCGTACAGTGTAGCGTCAAACTGGACAGCCCTTGTAATACTTTTAGGGAGAGTCTGCAGTAGACTTAGAATGGGTTTGATTGAATCAATCTTTACATGTTTTAAAGATAAAATTTGGTTTTAGTATGCTCTTAGGGTGGCCATAGTTTCAAACTGTGCCCCCTATAACCCCATATGTTTGATTAGGTTTATATCTTGGATGTCAGCTTTTTTTTCATACCTTGCTGCTGCTGTCGCATACATGCATTTTCAGGGTGTTAAATATAATGCACTCCCAACACATTGTATGTTATGCATAGGGTGCTATAGACTCAAGATAAGGAGTTAACAGAACTTTGGTAAACCTGCTAACAAGCATTTTTGAAAAGCTGGAGAAAATCAGACACAGGATATACTTTCTATATTTAGAACACTTCCGTTTTAAGGAATTTTGTAGCATACATTATTATCCTCAAAAACTGGATTTGTGGTGCCTGCTTTCAGATCCCCCTAAGGAATGGAGTGTAATACATATTGTGATGATTTACGGATAGATTTTTTTTTTCTTGCTTGTTTTAGTGTGGTCTGTTGTGAATTGTTCTGTCTTTCTCTACATATGAAAATCCAAAATGCAGAGCAGGATAGGATAACAGGGTAGCCAGGGAGGAAGTTCATGGCTCATTCTCTGGGCGTTTTGCTTAGCTCTAAAGGATCCTGGTTGTCTGACCTGTTGTGTCTTCCTGGCAGCGTTGTAGTGACAGTAACTGGTTTGGTAATGAGAGGATTAATTCTCTATTGAATCTAGCATTTGATCATGAATTTCATTTGGGATTGAGATTTTAAGTTTATGCTTCTTGAAAGAAGCTGCTTCCCTTTCATGATTAGAAGGGAAAGAGGAAGGACAAATCTAGCAGTGGAAAGGATATTTGACCCATTCAAATGTGTCTGAATGTTTTGATTCTAATAGTTACCAATACAGATTATTCTGATTTTCATTCTTTGCTTTCTGTGTTGCTTTCCTCATCCTAAACTTCTTTGTGACCTGAACTTTCAGGGTCCTCTGCTTATCTGTTAAAGCAACTGAAATTGTTTATAAGTAAACTTGAATTTAAAATTTAATTTTTCAAAAAGCCATTTGAGCTGTGGTACAGTCTCACTGACAATTTTTACAGTTTTTTTTTTTAAAGCTATATTGAAATTCATTTTGCTGTAGTTTGGATGTCTGTTTAAAGGGCAGTAGTAGTAATGCATAGTAAAACTTGGGAAGAATTGTTTTCTTGACATCCACAGAATTCAGTGCCAGAAAGCATTGGATTGCAGGTTTTCCTCAATCTTCTGTTAATTTCTAAAGGCAATATAACAGACAGAAAGAGCTCTACTTAGTATTTACATTAGTAATCAGGGTGGCATTCTATTCAGATGCCAGCAAGATTATTGATTTATTCATATCTGGGGTTCTTTGCCAAAAAACAAAGGAAAATCTTTGAAAATCTATTCTCAGGAAAACTGAGAACAGTGTTAATGTAGCTAATATAAACCTGCAGGACAGTGTGAATTCTCAGACAACATCTGTTTCATGTACTGGGATGAAATGCAACTTCGATAAATGTTTAAGTCTTCATGGTTATACACTTGAGTCTAGATAATACACCCAGGCTATTTAAGACTAGGGAGAGTAATATAATAAGGATTTCCTAAGCAAGCTGTACAGAATTGAAGAATGTGTGGGTATGGCAGTTGAATTTAAGGTAAATGACATTACTTTTGAGTTATTCGCGGATTTGGAGACTGCTTTTCCTTAAATTCTTGGCTGAACGGATTTTTTTTTCTAATTGAACACAACTGAAAACAGTGGGGAAAAAAAGATTTTGATAATTTTCCTTGTATGACAGCTCTTAGATGTTCAGTCAGACATGAGACCATGCCACAGTGATATCTTAACTCTTTCCCTTTTTGCGGCATTGTTCACAGTATTAGTGTCTTCATATATATCCAAGAATTGCTGAAGATAATGATTTCTCCCAGCTTCCTCAAGCTGTACACCAGAAGTGTATAATTTTCCAACCTTCCATCAATCCCATGGTCTTTAATTCTGTGTTGTTCTGTAGGCTTCACTCCAGCAGTACCGCAGTAATGCTGGATCCCCAGCCAACCAGTCTCCCACCTCTCCTGTCTCCAATCAAGGCTTCTCTCCTGGCAGCTCCCCTCAAGTAAGGGACTCTGTGCTTCCACAGGCCTTGCTTCTCGTGTTTGTTTTTAGTTGAGTCTCTCCATTACTGACCCATAGTTGTCTCACTGTAATTGTATGTGCCTCATGCATTACTGATGTCTCATCTTGTTTGCAGTTTCATTCAGATCCAGAGTTTTTTCAATAGCTGGTGAATTGCCTTTCGTATTGATCCAAAGCTACTATATGAACACTATTAAAATCCACTTACTTCTTTTGGGAGTACCGTGGACAAAACCTCTGGGTAGATCCCTTTCGATAGCAGCATCGCTTAGGGGTTGACAGATGAGGTTGGGAGGGTAGGGGACAGAGAGGTGGAAACTTGCTGAGTGCCTCCTGCAGTAGGATATCTTCCTGTTGTGGTAAACGCCACTTGTATGACCCAGTGCCTTTAAAGCAGGAGCTTTTTTACATGGGAACATGCACTTTGAAAGAAAACAGTGCAGCAAATGCTCTTAGAATTAGCAACTGTATCTTATGGCTTGAAAGTAATGGGTTAGAAAACATGCTTTCTTGCATGCTAGCTGTTTTTTCTTCCTGTGTATATATTAATTCATAAATTCATGTCCTATGTACAAGTCAAATTTGATGTGTATGTAAACCTATGAAGGGGAATTCTTATCCGCCAGTTGCAAGACAGTTAAACAGCAAGGTGATCTTTGGGGCTACACCTAATGTAAGGGAGCTCAATGCATTTTCAGTACAAAAATCTAATGTTGCTAGAATAGATCCATATGGCTACCCTTTTTCTAAATGCCACCTGTAGTAACAAGGTGCAGGAAATTCTTATGGAGCATCACAACAGAGTCTGAAAATACATTTTCTGTTTCATCATTTGGTGTTGAAGGCTGTAAGGAGGATCCTATCTAAATAAGTGCTGCCCCTTCATGGTTCCAAAGCAGAAGCTTCGTCTCTCCCTGCCATTAGCCAGAGACAGGTCGCTGGTAAGCTCAGTAATAGATCCGAGTGTCAGGACTGTCTGGATTTTTTTAACCCTTGCTTAATTGCTTCTTAACTTCTTTCTTCTGCCTGCTTCTGCCAGTTCTGCTGTGTTCTGTGTGTGGCTCAAAGAAAACAAGCAAACTTATTTCTCTAGGCTGCCATGTAGAGCAAAGCTGTTGCCAGGCCTGCTGCGAGTTCTCAGGTCCAGTTGTCATTTGGGCAGCACATCTGATTTTGTTTTGATTTTCTTTCCCCCTTGACTTCTCAATAACTCTTTCTTGATTTTGTCCGCAGGCTTGGTGCCACTGGTCAGTCCAGAGTACTGGAGTGCAGCAGGCACTCTCCGGTGGAGTGCAGAGCTGGCTGTAATTTTTCCTGTTAGGCCTGTTTTATCCTCTAGACTCTTGCTTAGGTTTTGTTATTTTCAGGCGTGACACTGTAACTCATGGGTGAAAGGAAGGGGGTTAGTTATATTACATACCTTATTATTGGCTTCTTAAATATCTCCAAATATGGAAAACCATTATCAAATACTTCAGAGAAGTTTTATAAGTAAGCTAATGCTGGGTTTTAGTTTACAGAACTAGTAGAATGTGTACCATTTTTGAAAAGAAACTTTAAACAAAAGCCAAATGGAAGCACCAGGAAATAGTTCTTTTTTTTTTGTTAAATTAAAAATAGTACAGCTTTCCTGCCTCCATCAGTGAGCCAAAAGGTAGTTAGTAGTGGTGAGAGTTATCTGTGGTGATGGACCTTTTTAAGACTGTAAATACTAAGCGTGGAGAGAAGCAATGGGGGAAGAAAAAAACAGATCGGAAGAAAAATCTGGGTTATGATGATAGGGGCAGCGTCCAAATAGCAAGATCCATTAGCCAACAGAATAATCTGCCAAGAGCAAAGGCAGATTGGTTACAACAACAGAATATGCCTGTTCGGGAACAGTCTGGCACTGGCTGACAGGAGTGGAATACAGTAGGTGTGACTGGGTAGGCGTCTTCCATTTGCTCCTGTTCCTCTGATTAATTTTAGGTTAAATCGTTTTGCAGCGTATCAATATGATATGAACGACACATTCTAAAAATAGAATCTGTGGTTTGATTTTTATCACGTATGGTTCATTCACCAGAAGTTACTTCTCATCTTTCCACATCTCCAAATCTATTTGCTCTTGTGTTTTAGATGTTTGTTTCTGTTACATGAAGGTCTTCCTGTTCAAACATGAATTGAAAAGCTCTGCTTGTAGTTCTCAGCTTTGTGTTTGCATGGCTTTTCATTGACAGTGGCTTGTTTATTACTACTTTGCTTTTCTCCTCTAACACCTGGCCTACTGTTCCAATTAGATAGCAAATTGCTTTTCTAGTAGAATGGCTGGATACTGGATAATATGGTATGTATTTTCAGACTAATAATTTAAGCCAGGGGTTTTGTGGTTTGGGTTTTTTTTCCTTCCAGTCACCACATCATTAACCCAAGAAGATGTACTGTTGACAAAACAGACCTCATCTAGCATTTTGTAGGCGATGGTGTTAGCAAGATGTTTTTCCACAGAGTTGTTGATAAATTATCCTAGGACTCCGAAGTGTTGAAGTAATGACGTTTCCAGTTGATCTCCTTTGGGAGCTTCAGTGCTTACAACTGTAATAGCTGCTATACTTTAGAACAGAGGAAAAAATGCAGAGGCCTCTGCATTTCGTTAAGAGTTATTAACACAGACTTGCACAAATAGATTTTGGCCTACTGTTCATTATTTTTCATGTTACCCAACTTTTTAGGATGGGAACAATGCTTAGTGGAATACAAAAGTTTTAATTTGTGCCCTGCTTTGGAAAAGCTCCTGTAAAAACGAAATGGCACAAATTAAAGGAAAAAAATGGCCTTGGTTCTGTTTGGAGCTCTTGAATGGCAATGGTGTTTCCAATGCTGGTCTAAACCGGCTTAGCTTCACAGTGAGTATGTGACATCCTCAAGTGCAAATTTTTCGTTAAAAAGTGTTATAAAACATCATGCAGCTTGGAGACCATGCCTGCCACTTAAGATAGGGACAATTTTGCCAAGATAGAGTTAAGCTGGCTAGTCCTAGTCTGCTTGCTTGAGCTAGCTCTGTGGTCTGTCTCCGTTTTTTTTAAGTGGCATAAGTAACAGGTTGAATAATGTGGAGTTCAAATAGCTATTAAATATGTAGATCAAAGTGTAACTGTGCAGCAAGTAAGATGTCAGTGGTTTAAAGAAGAAAAAATGTGTTTTATTTTTTGAAATATAAGTTTGCAGTAGTGCTTTGCTTTTTTCTCATCAGATACCATGTAGGTCTTGCTCGTAATGTTTGATTACTTCCTCATAGCTTTATCTCCTGCTAGGGATAGGACAGCCACAGTAATTTTGAATACCGGATGATATATTGGAAGACCAGTTCCAGTTACAAGAATTTTCCATTTACCTTCTTCTCAGGAGGTCATTGAGTAGGGTGTTAAACTGCAGGGATATAATTATTATTCCGTGGTCATAAGTATGACAGTTCATAAATGCACAGCAAAGTGAAGCCAGTGAAGGAAATCTCTCCCCCAATCCCTAAAATCCTGTTCTGGGCGCAGGCTCTCTTCCCTGACACGGTTTGCAGGCTGGTGTCCGCTCTTTCTGACTCTGCCAGTGTCATACTTCAAAGTGCAGCCGTGGAGGTACTTAAGGCTTGTTTTAAGTGTTCTGACGTTCTCCAGCAGCGCTGCTCTGCAGTAAATCTGTCTTCTCAAGGCGCGTTCGCACTGTCCCCGCGCCCTCGCGTGCAGGCGGTGGCAAACGCTTTGCAGCGATGCTCAGAGCGGTTCTCGGATCAGGTAGGATCCGCTCAGCGAGGAGCCCGGTAGCGCCTGCAGCACGTGTTGAGCTTTCGGCGACCTTCCCCCAGGGAGTCCAGCTTTTGGACTATGAACTCCTCACCTGATGCCCCATTTGTCCTAAAGTGTCCATTTAATGTGATAGCTGAAGCCTCTGCCTGAAGGTGGGAAGGTTTTTGTTTGCTTTGAAAAGAATACATTACTGTTTTCTTCCTGGTAGTCTTCCCTTAGAGAGGGTGCTGGCAGTTTAGTTTTGTACACAAGACTTCTGTCCTCTTCCTTGCATGCTACTTGCGAGTGAGCTACATCAGGATACACTAGTGATGTAGGAGGAGAATGATTAAAATGAGATTTGATGTTGTTTGCCGAGATGATTTTTGTGTCCGCTGCTGTGGACGTCATCCCCTGTTTTGGAGTATCTTGATCCTTGACTGTGTTCAGTGCTTTTAATCGTGGCGGTTGATGTAATTCTGTTCTTGCATTTGCTGGGCTGTTGCTAAATTTCATATGCTGCTTGGCTTTCTAAGGAGAAAATTTTTAGCTTTAGTCTTTTAATGTGTAGACAAAACAGCTGGAAAATGCTGTGCAGGGTATTTACATTTTTCCCCCCCCAAGACTGATGCAAACTTTCCATGCAAATTGTCTTTTATGGACACTGGCTTTTATGGAGGCTCTCTTTGTCAGTAGATTTTTTTTTTTTCAGCTGGCATTTCAGAATTTGTTTTTTATAGTTTTACATACGTGGTTTCTCTTGTATCTGGCCTCAAATTCTTGGCCACCTTCCAGAATAACTGATGAATGATGGAGAATAACCAAAAAAAGCTTGTTGGGCTAGAGGGGCAGTGCCATTAGGAGGGCTGTGGGATTCCTCCCGAGAGTCTTGCCTTCGAGCCGCTGATAACCTGCTTTACCAGGCTTTCTCGTTAACGTTTCTGATCTGCAGCTGAAGTGAAATGACTTTATAATGTCAGTTTTATTGTAGCATGTTGTTGTTAGTTAAGCTGGCTGTTACGTGAACCCTGGGCTGCAGAGGGTGAGCTAGCCGCTGCCCGCGTGCTGGGGACAAGCTTTGCGCTGCATGTTGTCCTAACGTGCGGTTAAACGCTGCGTGGGGCTCGTCTTTCACCAAAAAGCTCACCAAAAAAAGAGCCGAAGCTGCGGAGTGATCTGTATTTCTCGTGTCACCTAGCACACTTGTCTGCATTCATAATCAGAAGTTTTACATGTTGTGTGTCCTCCGTGAGGAAGTTTGTTGGGTGTTCCTGACTGTTTTTTGTGCTTAATGAAAGGCAGCGTACTATATAAGGATTCATGTTTTGGAGGGCAATACTGAATGTTTTATGAACTTGGTGGTTAGTCGTTGTTAACAATAAAGGGCACTTCTAACTAAATTTGAGATGGATCGGTTGGAGGTGCGAGACACTTGCACGCCGTGGGTACGTCTGTTTGTGAGACTCTCGCACCATAAAGACTCTGTTTTGTTTTCAGCATTCTTCCATTCTGGGGAGTGTATTTGGTGACTCCTATTATGATCAGCAGATGACAGCTAGGCAGGCTAATGCCCTATCCCATCAGGTGAGCAAATTCATCTCCAATTTTCAGCTATATTTCGGCCACTTTCAGCTTAAAATAGTATAATTCAACTTCTGATTCTTTTATGTGGGATCACATTTTGTTCATATTTTTAGTTTGAAGTACTCAGGTACTCCTATTTCTTCTTTTTTTTCCTCTCTTCCTCTTCCTCCCTCTTAGCCATTATAGGAGAGGTTTTTAAAGGTGTTCTGCCAAGTCTATTGGATTAAAAATAATGAAAGTAACAAAACCATTTCTGACAGTTGTTCCATTTGGGAAGGTTTCACTCGTAGGTGGTAACAAATATGTACTTCTGAAATTGGCAAACAGCTCGTACATCGTACCAAAAAGTGAGGAGCAGACCCATGCCTTCGCTCGTTTGGCCAGCCAGCGCATTTGTTCCTTCGACTGTTAAATATGCTCTTGTAGCAGAAAAAAACGAGATGGCTTCTGAGAGATAACGCTTTAGGGGCAGATACCTGGTTTAGTAGCATGAATTGTGTTTTTTTTTTTTTTCCCACTTTGTTTTAAAGCTATCTTTTCTTTCGTTCTTATGATATTGAAAGCAACAGTTTTGTTCTGGCATCCACCTTTCCCTCATTCTCTTGCACTCTAATTTGGCAGTGAACTATTCTGGAAAGTTAAGCAGAAAATAGACCATATTTTGATCAACAAAACCTAAAGATGAATTTGTTTGCCTGTCTTTTTCAATGTCGTTTCCCGCACTTGAGGTTTGTAAGTTGTTTTGCTGTATTTCCTGATGATTAGAAGTAATAATTCCTTGTACCTTGGTCTTCAGCTTGAACAGTTTAATATGATAGAAAACGCCATTAGTTCCAACAGCCTGTACAGCCCGTGCTCCACCCTCAACTACTCCCAGGCAGCCATGATGGGACTCACGGGGAGTCACGGCAGCTTGCAGGACTCGCAGCAGCTGAATTACTCCAGCCATGGAAACATCCCCAACATTATTCTTACAGGTAAGAAAGTCACAGACTTCACAGGCAGCTAAAACCTTCCTGCTCTTGGATTTAGTCTTTGTGGTGTAACACTAGCAATGAGCCAAAAAAAGGAAAAGGATGTTTTGTTTTGCCTTGAGTAAATGTTCATGTTACTGTTCGGGCATGATTTCCTGAGTGCCTTGGAGCCTGGGGGCTGTCGCTTAATCACAGCAAACAGGTAGAACATGCGGCAGCAGCACTAACTGTCTCGCAGACTTTCTCTGCCTCCGAATTTACCGCATCCTCTGTCGCAGTGTGAGAGAGGCCATCAAAGCTGAACTTCGCTCCTCTGTTCAGGCTTGCCAGCAAGGGTTTCTTAGTGTCACATATGGTAGCAAATCTGGTCGCGGCTGGACATTTGGAAACAATCTTTGCTCAGGGCACTGAGAAAAGTAGTTCAATCCATATTTCAGCCTATGACTTTTGCTGATTAGAATCATGTAAATTAGGGTTATTGTTCCTGAACTTACGGGAGAGAAGAGACTGGAGTGGCACCAGTTTGCAGGCCAAAATATATGTATATGATTTTCCTTTGTATTATGTCATTATTATGATTTTGAGATCTCTGACAAATCTGTAGTTCATCCAGCTGGACGTAAGAATAGATTTTTCTCGTCGGAACTTCAGTCTTAGCTCAGACAACTATTCCAGAATTTTTGCAGGCTGTTTTATCACTTTAGATAAATATTCTGCCTGTCAGTGTTTGCTAAGGCCTACCAATACCTCTTTCTTCCTCTTCGCTCCAGTGACAGGCGAATCTCCTCCCAGCTTATCAAAAGAACTGACCAGCTCTTTGGCAGGAGTGGGAGATGTCAGCTTTGACACGGATTCCCAGTTCCCTCTGGATGAACTAAAAATTGACCCTTTAACCTTGGATGGACTGCACATGCTGAATGACCCAGATATGGTCCTCACTGACCCTGCCACAGAGGACACGTTCAGGATGGACCGGCTGTGAAGTGTGGACACCGGGAGCTTGGGGACGGCGCTCAGTCCTGGAGCCCAGCCGAACTAGAGAGTCCAATGGGTCAGTCCTGGCAGAACAGGAGTTACTGAGCGCAGTAGCTCTGTCCTGTACAACATGTACCATGAGTAAAGCTTGTCGTTCTAAGCTTGCAGCGCTGCAGACCCCTACTCCCTGTTGCGCCGTATTTTACCCCTTATCCACTCATTGCCCTTAATGAGTAAGGAGTTTCCATCAGCCTTCTCCTCTCCAGAGCCCCCCCTCTCCCCCCACCAAAGTTCCAGCGTTAAGTTGCCAGTTTTCTCCTTTGCACTAGAAGGGGGTGTTTTGGGGCAGGCGAGGAAGGTTCAGAGCCAAGGGTGGAGTAAAGAGATTCTCCAGCGCGCCAGACCGTTGGCTGTCGCTGGCTGCTGTTGAAGGAAGCAGCCGTCTCCTCGAGGCGGGGGGCGGGGGGCAGCTCTGGCTCCTGACCCCCTCTTCCCCCGCCGACTCGAGAGCAGACCTCTGCGTTGCCGCCCTCTGGAACGGGCTGGGGGAGCTTTTGCAATTTTGACTCTGACTGCTTTGTGACAGCTGCTTTGTAGAGTAAGATGCTTCTTCCTTTATTGATATGCCATGTTTGTTTTCAGGTTTGTTTCCTTGACTGTTGTCCTGCACCCACTGCCTGTTCTCATGCCCTGAGCAAACTCGTGTACTTGGCAAAGCAGAAAAGCAGCCTGGCAGCCCAACAGCCTTTCGTAGCCAGCTATTCAAAAAAAAAAAAAACCAAAAAAAGAAAAAAGGCAACTGTAAACACTATTTTCAAAGCTTTTTTTAATATATATATGTAATATATATATTTATATATATGTATACATATATATATATAGCATTTCTGAGCACACAAAAAAGTACTATAATTCATTACTTGATTAGTGTGGAGGAAGGATCAGAACATTTTAAAGCAGCTAAAAGAATATAGGAGACTAACTTGCAGAGCACATTTCTAATTTTACTTTGTGAGAGATTCCTGGGCAACAGGAAGGGCATTTGTATAGCAATGCCTGGCTCAAATCATGATTATTTTTTATTTTTTATTCTTATCATTACTTATTCTGTTACCATTATTTATGATCTTTTTTTTTATTTAAGTATTTGGATATTAGACAAGTAGCTAAACTACATACAGCCAATTGAAGCACTCTACATAATACTTGTACAGTACATCTTTTTGTGTTTTTATTCCAGAAATATATTATATATATTATATATATAGGTATTTTTAACTAACTGGAATTTTAAACAGGTGTTGAGCGGAAGTGAGGAAGCCTAAGGCAAGTCTAAATGTTTTCCTTTTATATAGTCAAAATAGGGTGGCAGGAACTTAGATATTCCTTCTTTCACCCTGGGGAAAAAATAGCTTGCTCTACAGTGAAATAGTACTGTATCCTTGAACAGGTTGAGATTCTGTTAAATTTATAATAGACTATTTCTGTTAGTCCTTGTTAATATTCTGTGCTGCAGCGTAACAGGATGATGAATGACACTTTATCAATGGCAAATTAAAAAAAAAAAAAGAAACCATTGAATCTGAATTTGGTGGTTTCACTTAAATGTCATGGCTGAAATTTATACTGATTCCCAGATCTCTGACACTTGGGACTCTATCAGATTTGAAAAAATGTGTTTAAAGATTTATCAAGACCCCAATGCACTTACAGTAATTGCCAGGGGCACTGTTAAAATGTTGTATTCATTACACTATAATCTGCACAGTAATAGCAGCTATAAGTAAACGACCCTTCTATTATGCAGAAGTTACAAATTAATGTTATTTTGGGTTTTATTAACAAAATAAAAGTCACATTATGCATAATACCCTGAATGTAAGGTGAATGAATACCTGCTAGAGGAAGGCATTTCCATGCAGTAGGGGTTGAACATCGAAATATATTTTTGTTAACTATTATCTCGAATAAAAGAGCCATTTTAGTTTTTATTTCAAGACGAGTTGTGTTTTGTTGTTTCCCCCCCCCGGCATGGTATTTCCCCATCTGCTCTCTTTTGACGGGGTCTGCATCATCTGCACTTGCGTTTTATCTAAGACTGTGTCAGTTCTTTCTCAGCTGTCATATGACTTTTAAGCAAAAAATCCCCAGCACTTCTCCCCGCCCTCCCCACCCCATTCCCCCCAAGAAGGATCTTCTTGCTGTTTTCAGCAAGCAATATGCAGGTCCGCGGAGGAAGTGGACTGCTCTTAATGAGTTATACTAGGTTTCTGTGTGCTTCCAGAAATCTGTGGGACGCTGTCCTGAGATTCATGCAGACACTGCTGAGCAGAATCATTGTTGGGATTTATATAACTTGGGTGCGCGTTTGCTCACATTTGTGCCATTAGTTGACCATTTGCACTAAAAATGTTCCCGTTTTTCTTTTGATCTCTTAGCTTGTGTTTGTCTTTTCCTTTTGTTCCTGCCCTTACAATTGCGAGATTATCCTGCATCTTCGTTGAAAATGTTTGTCAGGATTTCAGCCCACTATTACATGTACTCCCGATGTCTGCTTATTTCAGATTGCTAATGCTTTTTCAATTTAAGAAAAAAAAAAGGTAGCTTCAAACAGGAGGATACCCTAAAAGAACAAGACTAATTTGGGCACAAGTGACTTGGAGTCCTTTGCTTTGAAACAGCCAAAGGTACAGTGTGAGTTGAATATGCTTTTTGCGGTTCGCATAGTCTCTTTGACAGTACTGTTAGTTCCTTGATGGGATTTGTCTATATTGCTCTCTTGTTCCAATGACTCTTATGCATGTAAATTCTTGTTTGTGATCTATTTTTTTAAAACCAGAGTCACTTCAGAATGAAGCATCCAAGTAGGAAATCAGATTCCTAACTGGAGACTTTTACAGGGAGCTGTTGCTAAATGCTACCTTCTAATTTTTTTTAAACTACATGTGTATATAAGAGATCTTGTTTATTAGACTTGTAAGTAGACATTTAAAATGGCCTTAATTTAAAAACAACACGTCTGGATGCAACTGTCAAATTTAGGGACCATCTAGTTGAGAGAAATAACAGTTTTTGTTCCTTTCTTGCGGGGCAAGTGGAGAAGGGTGCTCGGGGAGTGGGAAGGAGTAAGCCGAGGTCACCACGGGAAGCAGATGATGGCTGTGTTTGAAAGAATGTGCTTCATCTCTTAAGCCCCGGTAGCGGGCAGGCTGGCTGCTTTTATTATTAACCCTTTGAGAATCGGAGCAGTTACTTCAACAGTTCCTGCACTTTGCTTCCCAGAAGGCCAGTTTCTTGACAGCATCATGTATGAGCTGTACTCCAGCAAAAGGGATTTTTCTCCTCCTCTCCCCTTAATTTTTTTTTAAATGCATACGGCTAATTTTAAAGCAGAAACAATCTATTAAGTTGTCAAATGTAAACACGGAGGGGATCCCAGTAATTTCAGAACAAATTATTTTATTTTATTTTAAAAGGTATTAGTACTGTTTGCATTTTACACTCTGCGTATAAGGGTGAGAGCTGTTGGGAGCGGTTGGCCCTTGGAATGCCGGGATGGATGAGACTGAAGAGTGAAAGAAAAAAACATCACTTGGCAAAAAAGAAGTATTCTTGGTACCTTTTTCAGTTAAGTACTTTTGAAGCTGTCTGGTGTCTCAAAGGGTTACTGTCCCAATATACCTGCTGAGTGAATCCCACCCTCTCCCTACAACATGTGTTTTTATATATATTAAAAAAAGTTCCCAAGCTAGACTGTTGCATTTGCCAATATATTGGGGAAATAATAGGAATAAACTTTCAATGTATAAAATACTGTGATGTTATAAAGAAAAACAGACTTCTGCTGTTTATTGCAGCGTAAGTGGGTGGGAGGGGGGAGGCTCTTTTCATTGTACATAGTAGTCTGCATTCTCTCTCAAATGAATCTGCACAGGCCGAGTTGAGGTCATTCTCTCTGCTGCATGCACGACTGACCGCGGGCGGCATCGAAGCTGTCGAGCTCACTACTGCTTTTGCATGTCAGTGAACACTTTGCCGGCGATCTTTAACTGTGCAAAACCTTTCCTGTACAGAGAACCTTTGATTTATTTTTTCCTTTTTTTTAAGAGGGGAAAAGGTTTCCAGAAAGAGGCTTCAAATTAATTAAAGAAGTTATTAATTATTTGTACATTTTACTACTGTTTTTTAAATTCAATTAAATTTAAATTAATTGCAAAAAAAAGTGTGCCTGAGATTCCTGGTGCAAATGCATGCAACAAAAATGCTTACTGAAGAACTTTCAATTAAGAGGAAGAACTGCCCCTCTGAGTTTGCATAAAAGCAGCATCTGATAACTTAAAGAATCCTTTAAACTTCTCTCAAAAATAAGATCTTAACTGTGCTTGTTTTTAAAAGCTCTGTTTTCCGTAGAAACGATAATTGAGACTTGAGATCTGCCCCTTATGAGCATGGTACTCGCCTTGGAAACCCTCTCTGTACAGTAAGGAAGAGTAAAGCCCCCTCATCATACAGTAGGTCAAAACGTATGCTGTGCTTGCGGGAGAAAAGTGTTTATTCCTCTGAAAATGGACCCCCTGTCACTGTGATGGCAATGTGAAAGCGCAGGTAGCGTTTGTTATATGTGTATGTTCTTTTTAAAAAACAAAAAAGCAAAAAAAATTTGTAGTGTTCCTGTTCTTTGTATTTTTAGTTGCATATTATTTATACTGCGCAGTGTAGGCATGGATTGCATGTCAGTTTTCTATGCGGGCACCATGATGACATTATAACTGTGTATTATAAATCATTTTTACCTTTTTAAACAGAATCATTGTGTGGAATTTCTATACTGCAAAACAAAACACTACATTAAGTACTATATTCATTTGTGTTATTTATTTTATTATTTTGTGGGGGGTGGGGGGCGGTTTTAACTGTGGTGTATATTGCCTTATGTGGGCTTGACCAATTTTATCAAAATAAAGGCCTAAAGGGGTAAAATATGTTTACTGTTTTCTTCAGTAAAATGACTTGTGGCTGCCACAGAGGCAGCTGCAGAAAAGTGCATAGTGGAAAGCATAAAAAGAAAGCAAATACGTACCGTAGAAAATTTGTAAGAAAGAAAATGCAGCTGTGTAACATATTAACTACACATAGCCTGAGTGCTGGTCTGAAAAGTGATTTGAGTTTTACATGACAATTCTGTGTCTGTGATGATGTAATGAGTTTTAAGAGCCTTGTCTAACCCTTTCAAATACACCTGCTCAATATTTTCCCCTTCTTTTAAGAAACTAAAGAAATAGCCGTCTTCATTTGGACAAGCAGGAGAAACGCGTTCTCGCGTGCCCCGATGCTGCAGAGAGCTGGCAGCACCCAGGTGCTTTGTAGAAAACCGTCGTTCTTTATTCGTTGCAAGTTTTCTACCTTTGAAATACGGAGCGTGTGTGTGCGCTGTGGGTTTCTGAAGGTTACAGGTAACGGTACCAGACGGGGGGAGAAGGGGTGCCCGCGCCCGCGTCCGGATCGGGACGCAGCGTATTCGCCAGGGCCCGCGAGCTGCAGCCGCCACCAGGCAACGTCCCAGCGCGATGCTTCTGGCTGCGTACGACAGCCTGACTTCTCTTCTGCGGTCCGTGTTTTAGAGCAGACGTATGGCAGCTGCGTTTAGCTGCTTCTGTCCTTGGGTTTCAAACACGCAGAATCTGCTCTGCTGTGCTGTTCGTGGTATTTTGTCTCGGAATAGCATCGCAAAGATGTACTTTGCTTTGAGGGCCAGGTTCGGACCATCGCAGTAGGACAGTGGCATTTGCGTGAATTCTGCTTTAATAGTTGTCAGTTCTGTAATTTCCTGGGTGTTTGGGGGAAATTTGTTTTAATTTCTCTCTGAACTTCAGCCTTCCCCCGTTCCTGGTATTTTCTCTGTGTGACCGCAGTGAAGTTTTCTGGCTCAGTGCTGTTCTCTGCGTAAACACTTCACAGCTCGGTCTGCACAGATTCTGCAGCCGAGCGCGTTTAGCACAGAGAAGCA
The DNA here is from genome assembly GCF_036370855.1 of Dromaius novaehollandiae. Classification (NCBI taxonomy): domain Eukaryota; kingdom Metazoa; phylum Chordata; class Aves; order Casuariiformes; family Dromaiidae; genus Dromaius; species Dromaius novaehollandiae. Next base: position 1,981,747 of record NC_088122.1, on the reverse strand, counting down.
GAGGACTGAGCAGTTTTATCGTGTTGGACCAAATGCAAGTCTCGGTGTCGTGGAGAAGTTGGGCTACTCTGACCTTGGGTCCGTTAGTTACCTTATTTCAGTGGGGAGGAATAGAGGGCTTTCAGGTTTGTGTCGCTCAGCTGGGTGCTGGTGAAGATCGGGCCGTGGCGCTGGCTCTCCCGGCTGCCGCGGCCGCCTGCCCGCGCTGTGCCACCTCCAGCGGTGCCGTTTGCTGTCCCCCTTGACGAGGCACCTAGTGCGAGTCCTGAGGAAATGGGGCGACCTTCTGCTGCAAAGGACCCTGGTGCAAACTAGAGAGGGTTTACCACCCCCTTGCCCCCAAATATTCTTTACTAAGAATATTAGAACAAGATGTTAACTGCTCTCTCTGGACGTAGAGAGGGGGAAAGCTTTCAGGGAGCCGTGCAAATGTGGAGGAGCTCGGTGGCTCCTTGGCATCTCTGCTTTTGTAAATCCCCCCCTTGCAGGCGAGAGCTGGAGAAGGGTGACCAAAGCGAGAGGGTGCCTGGCACCGATTCCTTTGGAGGGTGGTACTGTGCACTTGCTATTTACTGCTCGTGTCCCGACCCTGACTGTCTCCTGGTAACCAGCTTAAACTGTTGCTTCTTCGAGGTTGCATGTAATGTCTCGTAACTAAATAGTAGGCAGGGAAATGCCTAAATAACATTTTTGTTTGTTTAACTTGGCTCTTTTTACTTAAATTTTGCTATTAAGTAGCTACAGGAGAATAAAGTAAATGATATGTGTTGAATTTTCTGATGTATATTTTCTGCTTGCTAGAGAGTCACAGTGATCTAATCTTCATGTTTTCTGGTGTGTATGAAGGTCCTATTTTGTTGATTGTGTTTAATCTAGTAAGTGGTTCAGCTTTAACAGAACATAATTCAGGGGAGAAACTTATGTGGTTTAAGATAAAGGGGAAAAATGCTAATAGTTCTTAACCAATATCCAGCCACCTGCTATTATGATATGCTTGTTAGACCTACTTGGCAAGTTATCAGTATTAGCTCAGTAACTCGTTACTCTGAGTTTGTCCAGTCCCTCGTCACTGTTTCTGAAGGGCTTCGGTGTGATCACGCAGCAGGTTAGGCAGCACCCGCAGAGCTGCCCGCTTTCAATGCACCTTTGAACTTCATAAAGGCTTTTAACAACCACAGAGACGATGTCCTCTTGTTGAAAGGAAGGGTGAATTCTGGAGAATACAAGTAAACCCTGAAGCTGTTTCCCTGTAGTACTGCTAAGAGTGTGCAAAAGCTGATGTGTCATTTGCAGAACTTTAGTACTTGGAACAAAAGCAAACACCTCACGAATCTATTAGGAAACTGTCACTACAGTATCTCTATTTTCCTAACTATGGTGCTTGCCGTATTTCTGCCATCACCGTCACATACATGAGACACTAGACTCTGAGCAATGTCAGTACTTTCAGACATTTTCTCACAGCATGATGATAGGATGGAAATGGAGATGACAGTTTAGACTTTTTTACTCCTTAATTTTGCCTGCCTTCAGCCTATATAACTTCCAGGTATTTCTGTTACCTTTTTAAATTTGCAAATAATATGTCCTCTTGATGGCTGTTAATGTGTTCAGTGTAGCGGCTTAATGGAGGCAAAACTGATAAAAGTATCAGCCGAAAAATTAATCATAGTATTTGCAGGAGCTGTGCATGGGAATGCACTGTATTTAGGGATAAATCACAGTTTTCTGCTGTCCTAATCTCTTCAGCTGTTAGGAAACTGGGATCTGTTATTGCAGAGGGCACATATTAAACCAGTTTGTACTGGACCATGGACATGTTGACCTTTTCTTTGTCCTTAGTTCTGTGCTTTTTTTATTGAGCTGTTAACTAAAAATAACAATTTGAGCAGTAGGTTGAAGTATAGACTGATTGGGAAAATCAGCTATTGGGTTAATTATCTATTTCAAATAGTTTCACTGTTAATTAACAATTTTATCCATGTGCAGAAGGGACTTTTTTTTTTCTGAGCTGGTGTAGGGATTCGTCCTTTTCAATAAAAGTGTTTCTCCCACACTGCCTGATGGTAAATCAGGAGCAGGCAGCTGAGCCAGGCATATTGGCATGTTAGCCTAAGTCCTCGGGAAGCATTGTGAGTACTTACGCTTCCCACTCTGCACTCACCTGGGAATCTGCTTCCTACCTGCGAAATCTGCTGTGCAGACTTTGGAACCAGCAGGTGTGCGAAGATGTTTCAGCTTCCAGTCACTGATTCCCCTTAAGCAGGGTGTTGCCAAGATGCACGCTTTTATTATTTAAAACTCCGCTGTGAGTAAGCTAGCTCCTTTGCTTTGAGTTAATGGCTGGAAACATATGAACCTTTGCTCTTAGTGCATTTCCCACTGCAGGAGCTCACCTGGGAGCCTGGTGCTGAGCTGGGATGAGAGGCTGGAATCTGGGCAGTTCTGTGCATCAGCGGCTTGGGAGCCAGGGCACTGCAAGGCTTTGCTTTGGATTTTGCTTTTGCCTCGTCTTTAAGCTTGTCCAGGTACTGTCTTTTTGGAAGAGCTTCGTATATGTACACGTCCGTGCCTGCTTACCCACCTAAAATGAGTGAATTTAAAAACTGAGCAGTACTTTTCTATCCCTTTGGTGCTAATGACAGTGGCTTTTCTGTATTACAGCGTAAAGCTGAGCTTGACTTACATTTTACTTGTGGTTGTAGCAGTGGAGGCAGCGTAGTCAGAAGACTTGAGCTACCTTTGAACTAGTTTCAATGCTGGTAACTGGCAGAAAGCTCTCAGCAAGGGAACTTACTCTGGGTTAATACAGGGAACTTGAGAATAGGTGCTGGTGATGTACACGTCTCAGGACAAGAAGTTAACCGGGGTCTCGTAGCGGAGCTAGCTCAGTAGAGGGTGTCTGAGTGAGCAGGCTAGCGTGTGTGTCCACGTGTCTGTGCCAAGTGCTGTGATTGCAGCCTAGACATACATTGGCTTTCAATTAACAGGCATGTTCATGTTAGTGTGGCTTTTGTTGCTCTTGTAATTGTTGGTTTTTGCAATATTTTAATGTGTTGTTGGATCAAGTTTTTGTTTTATAGTATTTTTCTTAGTTTTGTGTGGCAGATGAGTCAGAATGAAGTGGGCCTTGCTGTGTTAGAAACAAGTGGGTGTCTAACATGCTGGCAGATGAGTGAAATGACAATTGCTGTCTTAAGGTATTCTATCTACTCTTCTGTTAAATGTTTTCAAAACCCTAAGAGACTGTTTTTACTTTTTTTTTTTTTTTTAAACAACTCACATCTTGTTATCAAGATTTCACCTTCCAGTGTACCTTAGGCATCCTTCAGTAGGCATCCTACCTTAGAGAATCCTTCAATAAATAAATTAGGACAAACAGAACTTGGATTGCAACAGACAGCTCTCAGCATGTGAACCAAAAGATTGCAGAATTTGTCACAAAATCTCCCTTCCTGCTCTTGTTCTTGGAAATTTATGTTCTTCAACTGGGAGCTGTGTTTGAGCCATATATTAACACACTTAATGAACAAAGAAGGATACTATGCCACTCAGCTCTCAAAAATGTATCTGAAAATGTGACAAAACCAAAATAGTTGGTACTTCTCTGAAGAAATACAAGCCTCAGATTCAGAGAGCATAAAGACCTCCTGAGACTTCTTGTCCTAAACTGAGTCAACTCATAGCTCATTTTTGTGATTTGTATAGGGCCAAATGTTCTCAGGGCCTGACACTCTTTTGCAAGAGCAGAACTGTTCACTGCTTTATGGTTTCCAATTGTATTTTAAATGTCACGAAAGACTGAGTTTTTACCACTTCCTTTGGGAGATGATTCATTGTGGTGCAAGGAAAGGAAAGGAGGGTATTGATCTGTAGCATGTTGCTTTGAGGCTACTATTCTATAAAATACTCTCTAGTGCAACAGCTGTGTGACAACACATACTGTACATCAAATATAAACTTGCCTGACTAAGCTCTGGTTCCTATGAATTTTTTTGTATTGCATGTAGTTACAACCTCATACAGATAAAGCTTTTAAATCTATTGAAAGGCAGCCTTTTCTGCACGTAAGCTGAACATTTTTTAATTGCAGTTGAGATTTTTTTTTAAATAGGAAGATGCAGAGTTACAGGAACATTTATGTTCTGCTCCTGAGAATGTTACTCTCTACCACATTCAAATTTTGCTAAACCTTGATTTTAAAGATTAGTCTGAGACCTGTGCAGATTCATCCATCCTTCAGTTCTTTCCTTAAATGTGCAATAAAAGTTCTTCCCTGAATAAGCTTAAATTGTCATAATTGAGTAATGGCTAAGGGAATCTTGGCTAAGGCTTCAGCTGGTGGTAAGAGGTTTATATTTGTAATGAATCTTGGCTAAATCTGTGAAAGTAGGGCAGGGGTTTTTGGATGTGAAGGCAGTCTAATCTAGTATCATTTAAAAAGCAAAGTACAAAGTAAGTGATATACTAAAAAAGTGCTGTACATGCTGTTGGTTCTCATTAGGGACACGTGCTTTCAGAATGCTGTATCTTACTCTGCCTTTTGAACTGCTGTATTTGTACAGTGAAATGTAAAGTTCATTTGTACATGTCCTATGGATTATTCAATCCAATTTTTTTATACTGTGGTTTAGCAGAAAAGGAGTAAAAGGTCTCCATTTATAAACCTAATTTAAGAACTAGTTTCTGCAACTGTAATAGTGGAGTGGCAGTATTTCTTTCAGAAATTTTACAGGCTTAAACTTACAGAAATTGAGTTGAATTATACCATACAAAGGGCAATTTTTTATTAAACAAAATCTGCTCTGGCTATTTGTCAGGAAAGAAAAGGAAGCAGTTATCAAGGATCTTTGCTTATGTATAATGTTACAAGCCTCTATTTGAAAGGAAAAGATTAAGCTCGGCTCAATTTTGGAATTTCTAAGACATTAAAAAATAGGCAAAATGTTTGTTCTTGCAGAGTAGATGATGACTATAAAAGTAATATGATAATATTTATGGGGCAAAATGTTGTTGGGGGGGGGATAGGGCTTCCTTAAACAAATCTTTACTTACTCGATCCTGACTATTCATGGCATGAGCATTTACACAGTCAGAAGACAACTACGTGTATTCTATACACATCCACCAATCTTCAGTCAGCATTATACAGCATAAATAAAATATTTTATTTCAGTCAGCTACTAACTAATAAGACAGTGGATACGGAGGTTTTATTTTGGGAGGAACTAGTACTTTTAGACTTTTTCTTCTTACCTTAAGAGACAACCCCCTCCCCCCCAAAATCTGTGGAAGGATTCCTTTCAGAAGTGGAAGTAAAATGAATTAATATGTGTGAAGGGAAAGCTTGATTTTAATAAAATTAAATACAGCTGCTTTGGGCAGCTTCTCTCATAGACTGGCAGCTAAAAAAACAACTTTATGTAGTTCATTGAGCTTGGGGAAAAAAATGTCAGATTTATGCATTTTCAGAGACAGTATAATATACTGTTCTTTCTTTACAAGCTAAACTTTTTCTATTAAAATAATTTGTGGATTATTTCACTGATATATGCAATCCTATATTCAGCTACAGCTTTGGTGGCACAGGAACTCTGGAAAAATTGTCCCTGCGACATAAAACTTATTTATTGTGCTTTTCTATAGGTAAAGTGGAAAACTGAAGTTGGCTTTAAGTGTTTGCAATCTGAGAAATGATGTGAAAAAGCAGCTCAATTAAATGTACATTCTTTTCAATCTTTTCTTTTTTGTGTGAAGGCTTTTGTCTTTGTATCTTTGCATTATTTGTAAATGAAATGTAATAAAAGTTCAACTGTTTTTGTCTCTGGCTGCTTAGCTTTTTCTTACTTAGTTTTGTTTGTTGTTCGTTTTTTTTTTTGACTGAAGGTTTTCAGTGTTGAAATATTAAAGTGGTTTCAGTGCTTGTGTTTATAAGGAAACATCAAAATCAAATTATTTTGGTTAAGCTGGCTTCTTACAGCTATGAAGGTTGAACTCCATCTTCTTTAAGAGGAAACTGTAGACTGATCTAAAAGATGCAAAGTATTGTATTAAGTCTCAAATGGGACTACAGCTGGCAATAGCTTACATTAAGTTTGATGTCAGTGGAATGAGACTACTTTTCTTAAATCAGAGGTTCAGTCACATTTTTGGACTGCTGTATAATTTTAGAGCATTCTCGGGTAAGCAGCATTTCTTTCTACCTTTGAATTGTTGGACTTCCGAAAGAGAAAATGAGCATGTAAGTGTTCAGACTTGCCTGATTAGACCGTCATCTGTGCATCCTTTAACAGCTGGGTGTAACTTTAACTGCAGTAAATCCTGCTTTAGGTTGCTCATCAAAAGAGAGGTAAGTAGAGCTAGTGATGAGAAAAGATTTAGGTTAATAAGACAGTGCTTATCTTTAGCTGGGGCAGGATAACCAGCGCTCTCATGGCTTTTGAAGGGAATTAATCCTTTTCTCTTACCCTTTTATACTTGTCTGTGGGAAACAGTCATCTGTGTTTTAATCTAAGAGGCAGGTGTGCTGGGTAGAAAGCTGTCATTTTAGTTCAATATTTTTATCAAGTGTAACTAAATTGCTCTGCTGTAAATTGAGTGCATGCATGCCAGTTACGCTGGAAAGTAGCTCATTTCTGCTTTCAGCTTGGTAACACAGCTCTGGGCATGCTGAAGTTTGAATCAGTTTCTTAGAAGCAGTGTAATGTCCCTTTAGTCTATAAAGCCATTTTGTAGAGGAGGTTTTGTGCTTTGATTTGGACTGACTCATCTGCATTTCTTCCTGTCGAGGAAAGATCAGCTTAATGGCTTTTTTCATGGTAGTCTAGAATGGTAACTGAAGATGCTCCAAGTGCTGTGATCAGCAAGCTAACACTCTCTAAAGGAGCCAGTTAGCAAAACTAGTGTTCTTTTGCAGATCTTTGCTTATGCTGTTGCCTCTAGAATGTGAAATTCAAAGGCAAATAGCTGTAGAGATTTGTGCTTGGTTAAAACAGAGCTTTAGTTGTAAGCCAGCTTTCTGGGAAAAGAAGAAAAGTTCTGTTCACACATTACTTATTTGGTAACATTTAAGACACAGCACCTCCCCTGTCAGTGTACAGGATTTAACATAGAGCCTCACTCTGGAATGAAACTTGCAAAACAGCACTGCTAAGTATTCAGTAGGAACTGCCTTGCTCATGTTTCATTAGAAAGTTTCAGTACAGTGAGCATGAACTGCTTTCCTGAAGCATCATTTACTTTCTCTTTAGGCAAACTAGAATGTTTCTAACTTTCTGTTTATCTGGAAAAGATAGGGCAGTAGTCCAGGTTACTGGCTACAGAAGCCCTTGTGGTACATCTGCAGATTCAGCTCAAGTGAGCAACTGTGATATTAATAACTTCAGTTTCCCCAGTTCCTTACCTGTCAGTTTTTTGGACTCCTGGCACGGTGTCATAAGACAAACCTAGCATAAAGCCCTCATTTATCATTCTGAAACTAGCTGCCACTATCTGGAAGAAGCGGGTAGTAGCAGAAGGAGTTTCTTGAATGAAAGATCCTATGCATTTACACTAACAAAAGTTATTAATTCAGCTGAGGACGCTGTAGAAGTACTACTGCTTTCAGCTTACGAAAACTTCTTTGTTACATATTCATACCAGAAGCATTTTGGAAGAGGAAAGAGCAACATGCATGGCACCAAGGAGAAGTGTATTAGAGTATTTATTATCCAACATTCCAGAACAAAGATACTCCCCTTAAAGTGCGTTTTTATGTTTTGTGAGCAACTTGGCCATAGGCTGCTCTCACAGTGTGCTTTTCAGACCAGTGCTGAATTTGGTCTTGAAAAGAGTAATGTTCACACTTGAGAGCCTCTGAGGAGGGGAAAGATTCCTGGGAAACATCCATGCTAAACTTGCTTCAACAATTCCAGCTACTGCTGGTAGCTCCTCAGCACATCTTTTTCCATGTAGTGTAGAGAACTAGTGTTTACAGCAGCATAGGCTTCTATTTACACTTGATGTCTACACCTCTGCAATTCCACTATGTTTTCATAGCATTTAAAGAAAGTTGCTGCTGTAGAAAAGATGCCAGATAATGCAGTGACACTTGGTGCTGTGCAGAGTGCAGTGGTACATTACTTACAGTTCTTTATACAGTATACCAGAGGCAATAGTGGGGCAGCCGAGCACTTTTTTTTAAAGCAAGTGTTTTTGGACAGACACTTAAGCCAGAGGTTGGTCTTGCTGCACTCTAAATGTTTCATAATCTTCTGGAATAGTATCTGAGGAGGATGAGATTAAAGCAAATATAAATTAGAAGTGGAATTGGAAAAATAGAAGAGCTACTGCACGATATCCTGCTACAGTTGTATGTATGCTAACCAAGAAAACAAAAGCGCAAAAATTTCTGAACTTGGCCTTCAAAGCTAACTCACCATTGCAGCGATAACGCAGGTTCGACCAAATAATGTTCTCTTGTGAGAAGCAGAAGACTCCTAGACGTCCTCCTCGCATAGTTGTATCAAGGACAACTCCAGTGTCTGCTACTACTTCAGGGCCTTCATAGAAGCGAGCTCTGGAAGAGAACAGATATGTATAGAACATGAGCATAAGATCAAGGAACCAGTTTCTACCAGTTTCTTTCTTTTCTGTAAAAAACAGATACTCTCCCTCCTCTTTACCACAACACTGTGTATTAAACTTCCAGTCAGCCACAGAGAGGAAATTGTAAAGCCCTTACCTGATGTATCCAACCTGAGGCCGATGTTGCAGGAACCAGCGATAAGAAGTCTTGTCCTTCCAGCCAGAATTGCGAGGGTCTTTCCACAGCAGTTTGACCTGGTCCGTAGTGTCTCCAGTGTGCCAGAGAGAGTTGCGGAGATATTCACCTGGGCCCGTTTTAGACTTCACTGCCTAATGCAGAGAAAAGACTGGTAAATTGTGTGAATAAAGGCTTGATCAGCAGAGCTGGGAAAAAGGCAAAAATCCATTACTGACTTCTTTTCCTCTAGTTTCCTTACCTTCAGTTGAATTCCAGGCTCTGCTACTGCTCGGAAGGGGTTTGCCTGCCAGTAGGTTTGTTCCATCTGCTTCCACATGACTACATAAAAGCTGGAACTGTCCTGGTAGCCAAATATGAAGCCAGCATAATCATCATCCGTGGCTGTGTTCACATGGAACGTGCCCTCGAAGTCCACTCCATTGAAGGCCGTATAACCTTTAGGCGGTAGGGAAACAAATATTCTATATTCTGAGGTAAAATGTAGATCTCTTTCTCTCCAGAATCAGAGAGGGGAGGTGGACTGTGCTAAGCAAATTTGAGGACTCCGCTTACTATACAGAAAATATTTCCCCTACAAAAGGGGGCAAGCAGATGAAATCATTAAGTAGCATCTGAAATACTTTTAAAAGCTGCACTGAGAAGAAAGATGCCCAATTAATGAGCCATAATATTCCAACAGAATAAAAATAAGGGCCTCACCTACAGCCAGGCCAGGATCGCTATTCATGGTTTGAACAATTTCCATGCCCTGTGAAAGATGAGTGTTGACTTAGTATATACTGCAAACATATTGACTTTACACTCCTGTTAAACAGTCAGGGGAGAGATACACAGAGGTGGAGCTATAGGATTAGGACATTGTTATACAGTAGCACTAAGACTGTGATGACTTAATGAAAACTGCATCCAGTTTGGTACAGACTTGTCACCACCTGACTCACTAGCCAATTCTGAAGCAGTCTCCTACCTGGTTGAGGACAATCCAGTTGGGGTCAATCTGTGCATCACCCTCAGGGTCCAATACAACTGTCTGGAAAGCCCTGAAGTCTGTTAGTGTCACTTCTGCATTCTCTGGGCATACATCAATTCTGTCAATCACCATGTCCCTGTCAAAATCCTCTTCACAAAGGTTTCCCACACCATCACCTGAGAAAGCATGTTAGAAGGAAAGAAGTGACAAGCTTTCATTAATTCCCCCCTATCCTTTGCATCTGAGTTTTACTCAGCTAGCTTTTGGCTATCACAGTTTCAGGTGACTATGTGAATGCAAGGTTAGGAGGTGTTCAGAGCATGTGGGCAACACTGCTGCCTGCTTTCTTTTCCTGTGGGTCAGCTGTGAAGAAACCCTGACCCTTTCCTCCTGCTTGCAGAGATGCTGTGACTAGAAGAAACACCTTAAACCATAGCTACTTCTGGAAGAGAACTTTTCTCAAATCTTAACCTGATGCCAGGGTTACTGGAGACCTGAAAGCGTCCTAGGACTATCTCAAGTCAGCACTGAGGAGATTTAACTTCCTGCCTATCTTTGGAGGTCAAGCTGATATTCATTTGCCTCCAGGAGTAGAAGAATCCCATGCAGAGCTAACAGGCACCCATTCCCCTTACTGTCTGAGTCTTCTTGGCCAGGGTTAGGGACAAGCCGACAGTTGTCAGGGCCTGGAGGTTTCTCATCTGGAATCCCGTCATTATCATCATCATCATCACATTCATCTCCTAGCCCGTCATTGTCTGAGTCCAGCTGGGAGCTGTTGGGCACTGATGGGCAGTTATCCCGGGTATCTTGGTGGCCATCCCCATCACTGGTGGAGAAAAAAAAAATGCATTACACAAGTAAAAATTAGAAGTTGACATGTGCTTTTAAAGCAAGCATGTAACCCCTTTCTAGGAAGCAGAATCCTCTGCAAGAACAGGGAAAGTTGGTGATTTTAGCCTTATTAAGTCTTAAGCTATTAGAGTTACACATACAATAGACCAGAAATATTCTATCTGTAGTCTATGAACAAGTTTGAGGCAGGTAGCAAAAAGCAAGCCTGCTGTCAGCAAGCTTACCTTCTCTAGCCCTCGGCCCATGCCACTGCTGGCAAGTTTCTTTGAGGTCTGAAAAAAATTTCCCCCTCCCCTGTCTGATAAAGACACAGGCTCAGGCCAAGCCTACTTACTGTGGCGTTACCAAAGCATGCCTCCCCCCCCATCCCCAAGATTTCATGCAACCTAAGTATAGTTTTTTCAGGAAGCTCTCACCTGTCCTGGTTGGTGTCACAGACATCTCCCACTAGATCATGATCAGTATCTTTCTAGCAAAATAAAGCAATAATCATTTAAACTTGCTGTAGGTAAATTGGAGAATTAAGAATAAAGGAGAACCAAGACAAGTGGTTAGTCTCAGTGCTGCAGTTATTTTGATCAAAAAATGGAGCTCACAATAGTGGGAGAGTTCCTTATGCAGTATTTGCAAGTTGCTCTGATGAACTGAAGCAGCAATAAACACCAATGCACAGGGTAGGAAGTGATACATCCAAAATGCAAAGCTTCCTCTTTATCATGTTCCTCTGCACACTAAGACTTTTGATTTCTAGGTGCTGTACTTCAGTATTACAGGATGGTAGCTAAAATTTGCAAGTGGCAATTTTGGCAAGATACCAAGTATGCAGACCTTAGGTAGATGTGAGCGCTGTCTTCAGCAAGAGAAATGAAATGGTAAGACTGCAAAATTGGAAGTGCATACTTACTTGGTCTGGGTTACTGACTGTTGGGCAGCTATCACACACATCTCCTACTCCATCTCCATCACCATCTTTTTGATCAGGATTAGGGACTCTTTTACAGTTGTCTGTTGGGTTTTTGATTCCTGTAAAACACACAAAAATGACCCATCAAGTCAGCAGTGCTATTAGAATGCATGCAGCAAGATCACTTCTGGATGTAAAAGACTGCAAAAACAAAACAAAACAAAAAAACCACCTAGGACAGCCTTACTGTTTGTTCATTGTTCAATAGATGTGTTCTGCATTCAACTCATGCAGTAAAACACGTTTCAATTTTAATGTATATTTTACATACTTGTATTCATTTAAGTTACATCCTAGCAACTATTGGGGGAGGAAGAGATCAGCAGCAACTTAACTTAAAACATACTTCAAACTGCACCATTATGGTGTCTAAGCACACTATTGAAAATGGACCTGGGAGGAAATGACCCTAGCTGCATTCCTTAGAGAAAGCTAAGGAACTGAGGAATGTTGCTCCAAATTGGCACCATGCAGGAGTGAGAGACCAAAAGGATGAAAATGAAGCTGTCTGCGGTTCCCAAAACCATAACAGATTCTTTTTCCTCTAAAGCAGACATCTATATAATTATAAAATAAGTCAAGGTTAACTTTGGCTGTTTTATATGGAAGATTTAGACAGTGTCTTTTCAAGGCCTGAGACAGACAGGAACAATCTAATCAGCAACCTGTATGACTTCACTTCCCGCTTTTCTGCGTATACCTACTACACCAACAAATCATGCCAGCAGGGAGCTACTTGGCAGGAAGCAGCAAGATCCAAACAGCACTAGATGCACTGGAAATAATCTGTAAATAAATATGTATGTGTCAGGCCAGCAGCAGTTGTGATTTCTGGCTTTGGAACACGGGCTTTGTGTAAATAAAGCGTCACCAGCACACAGACTGTCTCTGAAGCCAGCCAGTTCCCCCCCCCCGAATGCAGCCCTGACGCATACTGCCTTGAGCCAGTAGCTTCTAACAACCTGGATTACCCCTGTACTTTTTCACAAGTTTAAATTGCAGCACAAAGTAGTGTCCTTGTCTGGGTTGAAATCTATTTGTCTGGTACATGTTTGTTTCCGAAGGATACCATAGCACTGATTTCTGAATGTGCACAATAAGCATGCTAACAAAAATTGTTAGCAGTAGCCTGAAAATAGTGCATGATAGACCTTTAAACCCTGCAAGAGCTGCACTGTGAAGGATGCTGATTTGACTGCTGATCTTGGTGTCCAACAACTGAGCTGTGCTTCATCCTATCAGAAACTGGTTCTGTTCTTGCAGAGCTTAAGCTGATTGCCTGCCATTAGGATCCATAGCTGGATCCAAATAGCTTTCTGGTTCTTGTATCAGTACAGGTGCACCTCTTGGAGGAGGTTCTCCAGCTGCTCTTACCGTCACCATCTATGTCATCATCACACTCATCTCCCTTTCCGTCACCATCGATGTCCCGTTGATCATCGTTCTTCACAAGGCGACAGTTGTCACAGGCATCGCCAAAGCTATCTTTGTCTGCATTACGTTGGTCTGTATTGCGTGTGTACACACAGTTATCCTGCAGGAGAGAGGCACTGTCTGAATTGAAGTGTTTGGCACTGGGCACGCTATGGAGGCATGAAAGAGGAAGATTATGAGGTATGTCACCAGCTGCTCCGAGCAGCCCAGCAGTGCATCTGCAGCCAGTCTTGGTTTCCTCTGTTTAGCCTAATCACTGTCTCGTCAGTGAATACCAGTAGTACCTATAAATATCTCAAACCAGAGCTTGATGAAGTGAGAGGGTTCCCATCCCTCAGGGGAACATGACTTCCAGATTCCCTTCAGTCCCATTAAGTTCTCTCCTGCCTGTGGGCAGTGAGGATCTCGAAGAGCACAACACAGAACAGTGTGTCTCATGGCATATTTATAACTAGGCCTCTTAAGTAGCCTCTTATTCAGGTTCAGCGCAAGCTCCCCGCTTGGGTATGTCAGGGTAAGTCTTTGAATTCAAACCTCAGCATTTAATATCCCGTCTCCATCAGCATCGTCATCACAAGCATCTCCAATTCCATCCCTGTCTGCATCCTCCTGGCCAGAGTTGGGGACAGTCACGCAGTTATCCTGAAAGAAAAGCAACAGTCAAGTGGCAGGGCCTGCTGGCAAATTGTGCATATTCTAAAGCTGTTCTGAGGATGGGGCAGGTTCTAACCAGCACCAAAGGAAGGGTAAAGGCATGCCCTCAAATCAGAACCAAGTCTCAAAGACAAACGCATCTTACCTTGCGGCATTTTTTGTCAGAGCAGCGTAGCTTTTCATCAGGGACTCCATCAATGTCCGTATCCTTCCCACAGATGTAGCCGTTCCCTGCCCACCCCACAAGGCACTGCAAGATAGCAGATAAACAAAGTGAGGCTCCTGATAAGTCCTCTGACAGGCGTTGGCCTCCAAATCTTGAAGTCCTACATGATTACAGCACAGAGCATTGCAAATCCAGGTACACAACACTGCTGGAAAAATATTGTCCGTAACTGACAATTATGCTGTAAATAGTATTTTAAGTAGCTCAGATACAAGGTCTCTGCTTGCTCCTGAGCTTATAAGGACAGATGCAGCAGCAAAACCTTTTGGCTCCAGCAGGATGCTGAACGGTACTTCCCCCTTCTCAGCTGCTGTGCACTGCTCTGTGACTGCCAAGTTTGTCATGCTCCAGATAAAAAGCCAGCGCCTCTGAGGTGCAGAGCAGAGATAACCTGCTGCTCCAGGAGCAGTCCACTTCTCTAGAGAGAGCACTGAAAGGGGTATTGCCATAGCTCAGGTGTCAGTGGGGAGGCATGATCTCCAGGAGAGGGCAGTGACAGACCCTGGAGAGCAAGCACAAGGCAGGGGAAAGAAGTGAGCAGACCCCAAGTGCAGGGATGTTTGGGCCTTACCACGCAGGAGATGGACCCATCACGCTCCACGATGCACTGTGCTTTCTCATGGCATGGACTAATTTCACCATTAGGGCAGCGTTTTGCTGTCTGGCTCTTGCACCCTGTGATTTGATCCCCAACAAAGCCAGGTTTACAAGCTCCACACTTGTAGGATCCCTGCGAAAAAGAGCAGTAAGGAATTGATTATAACATGAGCTTCAGCAAGCCTTTGCTGTAACCTGTCCTCAGCAGCTGAACTGCCACAGCTAACAGAGAGAAGCATTTCCCAGAACCTGCAGGAAAGAGACCAACACAAGGTTTTCCAGTAATATTTACCCGTGTATTGATGCAGATGGAGTTTGGGACACAATTTCTGGCAGCACCTGTCTCACATTCATTGATGTCAGTGCAAACCTGTCCAGGAAGAACAAAATAGACATTAACTTCATTCTTAAGTAGATATCCTGTCAGGATATAGAATTAGGGCATTATTAGCTGCAGGTATAAAGCCCCCAACACACCTTACTGGGACCCACAGCTCAAAGGTTTCCTTAAGTCAAGGATACCAGCAATACTCCTCACCCCAGGCAAGTTTTTCATCCTCTATAGAGTCACCAGTGATTTTAGCCTGGCAAAATAGCTTAGCTCTGAGCTGAGCTGTCAGAGTATCTCCTTACTGTTGAAAGATAAAAGAGAGTCAGTGGAGGAAGAAGGTCAAAGACTGTGTCCTATGACCAGTCCTACGATTCACTAAATAACAGAAGCCACATGCTGTTCTTCCTTTTTTCAATATATTCTTATAGACCACACTGAGACGATTTTTTAAATATATCTATCTATATGTTTAGAGTGAGTGTGTGTGTGTGTGTATCCAATAGCTGCATCAACTCTTCTGTGTCCTAATATAAGGGATCCCCAGGCTGTCTTTGTAGCCATAGATGAAGGTGTCAAGACTTGACACTGACCAGCCTAAATTCAGTGGAGAGAAGGTCTTAGAGTGAAAATTGCTTTGCTGCTGATGGGCTAGGACATTCTTGGCAAGTCTTTCCTTTCCAACTGCATCACAGCCTTCCCATTAACATGATGCAGTCACATATCTCCCTCCCATATCTTTGAGGGCTCCAAGACCCTTGGATTACAATTCTAGAGGAAAAAGAGTTAATGGTTTCTGAAGGAAACAAAAGAGTTTCTGGGCCTTACCTGTTTGTTGGCCCTTGCATAAGCTAGTCCGACCCCTTCAACCATTTGCCCAGTGAAGCCCGGAGGGCAGGGATCACAGCGGAAGCCGGGGGCAGTGTTAGTGCAATGGACCTTCGGGAAGCAGGGGTTTGCATTGCACTGTAAAAAAAGAAAGAGGTTGTGCAAACGTTATTTTCACTGGATTCTTGTGCTCTGTTCTGGGAGAAGCATTACATTAATGCAGTCAATCTCTCATGGATCCTTTAGCTTCACTGGGTTTTTAAACTGAAACACTATAGAGGTGATGTGGCTTTTCAAGACACAAAGTGGGTTGGTGGACTAGCCAAGTAGCGTAAGACTATGGTTTGAGAAACACACAACTAAGTAATCTCACAGACATGCAAAACTAACAGCCGAGTAAAGCTTTACCCATGCAGAGAGCAAACTTGATAGAAAACCACATTTTGCTTTCTAAAAAAGAAAGAGGGGAAAAACAACAACTAAACAAACAAAACCAAAAGACACACCCTTCCCCAATACCTGCCTAGCAAAGTTTGATTTAAAGGTACAAGTGAAGCAATCTAAACAGCATGGTAGTATTTACTGTATAGATGCATCTGTATTTGTGTAACATTTGATTCTGTTCCACACATCATAAATCTCATCTCTAACAACTCATCAGCCATTAGCTCAATAGATTGTAAGAGCAGAAGGGACTGTTTTGGTCTTCCAAACTCACCTTCTCGTGCAGTACAGACCAAAGGGTTTATTTTGTTTGAAGCCCTGTATCTTTTTGGAAGAAATATCTAGCTAGATTAGATTTAAAGACACCACAGAACAGAGCTGGAGGCAAGGTGAGATTCAGACTTCCTTCCAGTGAAATGATGTTTCTGTTGAACTGCTACGGGAATTGCAGTGCTTGCATCAACCACACGACAAACCCACAGCACTCCAAGAAAAGTGAGCCAATTTTGTAGCTTCTGACCTGGCCTACTTGGTTGTTACCTCATTGATATCTGTGCACTGGGATCCGTTGCCTGAATAACCTGGAGGACAGGGTCCACAGCGGAAGCCAGTGCCGGTCTCAGTGCAGGCAACTCCAGGGAAGCAGGGGTTTGGGACGCATCTGTTGAACTGTGTTAGGGTGATGACAGGGCCCGTTGCCTCGGTGTGCATGCCTAGAGGACAACAGCAACATTAAGAACTGTCACTGCCAGAGTCTATCATCAGGTGGTCCCATCATCTCAGCTAGAAGATCTCAGCACGTTTCACACACGGGATGCTTCCTTGCAGTTCTTCTGAGGGTTGAGCAGTTGTGGCTCTATTTCATAAATGGAGAAAAATGAAGCCAAAAGCAGCAGCCTGACAGATTTCTGAGTCAGAGAAGACAAACAAAAAACCCAACCACTCCAGAAGCTTTAACTCCCAGGCCAAAACCCTAGTCATGCCACCGTCTTTGTTGGTGTAATGTCCTTGTTTTTGGAGTTTCACAGAGATCAGTTCTCTCCCTGGTTCCTTCACAGCTACACTCCACTGGCAGCATGGGCTCAGACTGGCTGAAGCAGAAACCAGACAGCACAAACTTAAGACTAGTAGACACTGTGGAGGACTGTCAGTCAGTCTCCACTGCAGAAGACAGACATCTTAGACAGGTCAGCTTGGTCTGTAGCAGAAGTGCACTCAATGTCTGACTCATAAGGTTTTCATGGAACAGCGTTATGTATAACGTGCTACCTGTTATCTCCAGTGGGCTAGAAAACTTCGCTTCATCCTGGCAGATGAGAAATCAATGTGTTATTAACACATTCATCACTTCTAGGCTAGAATACAGCAATATGATACACCCAAGCATTAAATAATGTGATGCATAGGAAATTTCAACCCACTCAAAATGCTGCAGCGTTCCTACTTGGAAGCACTGTGAACACATGAAGTCCATCCCCCCACTGCATACCAACCAACTTCTCTTAGAATTTTAGGCCAAATGCACGGTTTTCGTCTTTATGCTCATGACCCGATTTCAAAACATCCACAAAGAACCTAAGGGCCCCAGAGTCAAAAATATGGTCAGGAACTAAACTCCCACAGCACAAAACAACTTGAAAAATGAATCTGTGTGGGACAAAGAACTCCACTGAAGGCCAGCTCAAGACTGTGAATAAACTTCTCCAGAAACTAGAATTGTCACAAGTCTTCCACACCCACTACTCCAAGTGGCAAGTACACTTTCTGATCGTGCTTTCTCCAGCTTAAAAGCCTAAACCTTAAAAAATCTAAAGCAAAAACAAACAAACAAAAAAAAAAAAACAAAAAAAACCCAACACCCTACTATCACCACCACCTTCACCAAGAAGAAGGCCTACTCTCTTCATGGTTCTCCTTCAGGAAATAATGAGAGAACAACACAATTGATGCAAGTCACACTGTTCAATGCATGACTAAAAGAAGCTTTGTACAGCGAGGAGTGCAGAAGAACAACGTACACAGAGCAGAACAGCAAGCAGGGAAGGCAGAGATCAAGTGACAGAGAGAAAGTTCGAGACAGTTTTATGAGCAACTTATTTAAACAATCGCTGTGGGTGAATGCATTTCTATGCTGCAGATCCCAGAGGCTTTGGCTAATCTTTTTTCCAGCAGAAGTCTCCAAATGTGGAAACAGTTATTGCTCTGCCCTTTGAGTGTACCAGCAAATAACAGCGCATCTCCAAGAACCATGCTTTCTGAAAGCCAGATAAAATGGAAGTAAGTTTCAGTCCAGAAAAATCATTTAATGGGGAGCAAGATTTTTAATGGAGAGCAAGATTTATACAGGAAAGTTTTATGGCCTTGCTTCCTGAATCCTCTGTAAACAAGCTCTTTGCTTGGGTGGTGACAGCATTAGGATGGAAGGAATAGCAGAGCGATGCCTCTTGGGAGTGATGTTCTCTTCCATTTGCAGCTCAAGGATAGCCAACTGTATACCACAAGACACCCAGCATGCATTCCTGGGCAATTCGAACATGGGCCATAAGCTGGGTTTTTAGGAGACACATGGCTGGGCAGGTTTTGGACCCAGAATGCAGCAACTGCCCTGAGAAGTGCAGTGTGACATGTCAGAGAACCACTAACAAAACTCATTTTGGAGAGAGTGGAAGTAAACAAATGCCGGGGATTTGCTGGAAGGAAATGTAAGCTTTCTAAGGCTATTCCTGCACCCCACACTCAAAGGGATAACAACTTCATCTGCCATTGAGCCATGAGGACAGCAGGGAATACTGGTCCATGTGTGCAAAATGTCTTGGAGGTGGGGGGTGAGGAAGCACCATTAACCTTGAATATTACCCTATGACACTCAGGACAATGGTGAAACAAGCCAGTGCCTTCGGGCAGACAGTCACAGGTGGCATTTACTACTTGTTTGGACATAAATGTATGAAGCAGTTGGAGGATGCAGCTGGACACTGGGCATTTCAGCTCAGTAACTCACCACAGGCATCACACTCCATGACTGTATTCTTCAGGAATGTTATCTCCTTAATCTAGAAGAAAACAAGAAACACCACTTAGCTAAAGGCTGAGTTTTACTCCCACGCAAACCAATAGCCCCACCGCGAGAGAAAAAAAAAAAAAAAAAAAAAAAAGGCTGTCTCTCTGGAACTGCACAGCTACTTACAAGCAAATTAACTTTTACCACAAAGTCTGTGTTGCAGACTTTCTGGAAGCTGGAGTGGCTTGTCCTCCTGCTGTAAGTCACTCCTGCTGCAGTGTTCCTACAGGCTAACTAGGTAATATTATTCTATGACAGATGCAGGAAACACTGGATTTAAAAACATAGAAAACAAGTGCCATAAAGAATGAGGAATCTATTTTATTTGGGTCTTATACTCTAGAAGATGCTGAACTAGCAGCCCTAGAGAAGTCTACTTCATCTGTAGCCCAAGTACTGCACAGGTAAAGTCAGGAGGAGATTCCCATGTGCTATTTCTGCAGACATAATCAATCATGTCTGACCTGGCTTATGCCATTCTTTGGCCCTAATTCCCTTGCCATGAAGCCATCTAGAAACTATTCAAAGGCTCGTCTCTCCAGACTTCCTCTGACCTCCTCAAGGCTACTGTTCCTTCAAGCCTGCTTCAGTGAACAGATAATCTGTAGCATCAGCAGTGAAGAGATGCTGTTCCTTTGGTGAAGAAAGAAATACGGGACAGGCTCTAAGAAGCATGTCAACCACAAGCTAACATTTATGTTTCTCTGACATCTCAGATAACAATCCTAGCAGGCATCTTTCCTGCAAAAGCCTTGCTGGCTATTTACAACTGATGCTCAAGAGCAATTACAAGACCACTCTTCCACACCCTGTGGACTTCATGTTTCCACCATTAAATCATTTCACTTTGTGCTCAGGTAAAAACATCTGCTCATGTCTCTCTACCAGGTCCAGGTACAACAGCAAGCTTTCATTCCAAGTTAGATTCTTTCTTCCCTCCAACATGGCCTGGGGTCATGCATTTTTACTAGTTAATGGAGAGAGAGATCTAACCAAAATCCTCAGAATATCTCCCATGGTGGTGGTGATAGGGGGGTTAGAGAGCAAAGGGGAGCATTTGGAGTGTTGCTGATAGGTATCAGTAATTCCTCTGTGCCAAGAATCATTCAGCCTGTGGGTCAGGAGAATAGACCTGGCCTTTTATTATTACTCCTTTTGCCATCCTTATAGCCAACATCCCAAAATGCTGATTCAAGGAAAACTAAGTTTTAGAACATCTTTGCATATATTAACAAATTATGAACTGCCACCTTGGCTCTCCAGTGATATAGGCAAGTTTCTCCTCTGAGTAAGACTTTTCTTGAAAGCACTGTTGAGAAAAAGGCCATGGACAAAAAAAAAAAAAAAAAAAAAAAAAAAAAAAAAAAGGTGGCAAGAGAAAGAACAAATATAAAACCTGTATGGAGAAGCAATGCTAAGCTGGAAGGGAACACTGGAAATCATTGCTCCAGGCTGCCAGGAACCATGTCTGACCTGATTCCTAGTAAACACTGGGTATTTATGCAGCAGCCTGAAATGTGAGAGTAACTCAATGCAACAGATGTTTTTGCAGATTAGAGGCCGCCCAGTTTGCACTGGCACAGAGACCTGTCTGCCATTCCAATTATCTGGCAGGCAGAGGCTGCTGCCCTCAGCTCCCAGAGTGGATAAAGGAAGAATGGAACCTTTTTCTATACTTAAAAAAAGAGTTGACCAGACAAACCACCATCTCCTCATTAAAATGGGAAAAGATCTAAGCACCCAAGAAGTTCCAAATTCCCTTATAAAATCCTGGAGCCAGACAGGTTTAGGATTAAAGCAAAGAGAGAGAAGAGTGAATACAGAGCTTGTTTAGACTCCATATGACTTCCCTTTCCAGGACCCTAATAGATGGCTGAAAGGTCTCCTCCACCTTCCATGTTTGGCCTCTCTCTACTGATTTCATGAGCCCACAAACCCAAGGAAAAAATGACTTTTTTTTCCAATTAAACATATGCCTACTGTATGCACATTTTTTTGTTGTTGTTAAAAGAGTTCGTTCTCCACTTACGCTGTTTTTCAGCAGACATGCTTCCAAGCAACAAAATTTGCATTCAGATGAATCTACTTTATCCCAGAATTACAGATCTGATTGCAAGGCAATCTTGCGATCCTGATCTTCAGAGCAATAGAATCATTTCACCTAAAGCGAGAGGCCTTTCTATTCCACAGCTCAGCACATGAGGCAGAGGGCTCGGTGATCTCTCTGGTGCAGCAAGGAATTAGGTCCCTTACTCACTTACCTGCTGTTTCAACAAGTCTCGAACTTCCATCAGCACACGGTTAGTTTCTCTCATCTCTTCCAGCATTTCAGGGCCAACATCACCACCTACTAAAAACACATTGGTTGGGTGGGGGTGGGGGGACAACAAAAAACACCCACACAGAAGAGCCATTAGCAGCACAAACCAACTGATATTGACAACCTCAGTTTAGTATCAGAGATAAGGAATCCTTCACACCTACCAGTCCCTCCCAGTTCCTAACTAGAAATTTGCTGGAAGCAACAAAGTCTTGCACATAGGCTAGAATTTGCTCTGGGCAGGACAGTCCATGATAATCTGCCATGCCTGTCATTCAGGTAGGTAACAGTTACCCCTCAGCAAACAAACTGGCCTGGCAGTCTGGCAGCTGTGGTAGCTGTTAATCTGGCATGCTCTGAGCAGTTCACACATAGGAAGGCTTTTCTGCCAAAAGCAGCAAATTAATAATTCAGTGCTGTGGAAGCTACTAAAGTGAAGCTTTTTGCTGAGTCTACCCCAAGCATGCTGAATGTGAAAAAGGAATGGCACACCAGCCATTGCCTACCCTGGTTTCAAATAAGATATAGCAGGCTTTTTTCTTGTTGTATGAAGATGGGTTCTTTTTGGGTAGTGGCAACTTCAAATTGCCTTGCAGCGGCTTTGGGATGCATCTGCTTATCAGTGCAACATTGCAAAAGCCTGTTTAAACTGTGTTGAACAGAGGATACAAGTCATCTTAAGAGGTCATCTAGGGCAGATTAACAGGACTTTTCACTCCTATCCTCCAGATTCTAGAGCTACCTAGTCCTCTGAGACATGCTGAAAGTCTAGTCTATAATCTTCAGCTTTGCTCAAGAAGAGTAAATGAATATAGCTCACTAGTTTCTAGAGGCATGCAAGTTTTAAGAAAACCTGAACAGTTTAAAAACAAAACAAGACGGATGGAACAGGACAGAAAGTTCAACTCTGATATTCTCCAATCTGACATGAAATGAGAAAATACAACCTCATTTCTCTAAGTTTTTCTAGATCGGCTGATCCTGTTGATATCTTAGGATAATTTAAACAGCAAAGATATGGCTGGAGCTCACATATCTACATCAGAATTAACTTCAGACTCACTGATAACAGCATATCATTGGCAGCAGAACTCTGCATAGGGCAAATATAATCCAAGAATCTAGGTAAACGATTATCTCACACTGAAATCCATACCATCACGTCTATTTTGCTATCAGTACTCCTTCTAGCTATTTTAAAGCTAGCGTTGATTCAGCTAACGTTAACAGAAGTCACACCTTCACTACAGCTTAAGCAAACCTTTATAAAGAGAGTCATGGCAGTATCTTCTGCAAACAGTACTGCATAATTGTTCAGCGGAACATTAGTTGGGGTTAGGGGTCTACTTCCTCTGAGCACGTGGAATTTGCTAGGGCCAGAGGCAGGATGTCAGCCCATACTACTGACTTGGTACAGCAATTTAGGCTTTCTCACATGACAAATGAGCCTGAAAGCCTGCTGGATCTTCCCTGCACAGAACCAAGATGACTTGGTGAATATTTGTAACCTCTCCAATATATTTTGGTTTGGGAACAAATGTGCCATTCTAAGACAAAAATAATGAATGAAGTGACTTTTCTTTTTATTTCAAATGAGGAGCATCCACACGATTTCTAACTTCAAACAGAGATTTTGAATAAGCTCTGCATGAAGGCTTCAGGCAGCTTCTGTTATACCGAGGAGAATTTTCCAACCCTAGGAACAAGATGTATTTTAAAAACAAAGGATTTGGATCTTTTTAAATATTCAAATTCACAAAAATGGGTCAACCACACAGGAACAATTTCCAAAGGAAATCTATGCATTTGCAGACGTTACTATGCATCCTTCTCCTTGGGCTCATTCTCTATGCACACACACATGCACACACACCTGCTGCGTGGTCTTTCAAGTCTGAGCCTGAGCTGATCTCACAGGTCCTCCGGGATTTGAACAATCCCCCTAACGGGCTGTTCAGAAAAGGAGAACTATTACAGTGAACCTAGAAGGGATAAGTTCCTAGAAGTCAGGGTTTCCCTAAGCTGTATGTACACAAGTAGAGAGAATAGCCAAGGATCCTGCCATAGGACACTCGGTATCTGCTGGGTATCTAACTTAATCACATGCAAAATGCAGATTAACATAAAGTTGCATTCTGTAATGACCTGCCAGAGAAACAAAATTTCCATTTGCCTTACAATATTTTTTTCCCCATTAAAAAACAAAAAACAAACAAAAAAAACCCCACAGTGTTGGGGGGGGTGGGGTGGAGTAGTCTTAGACTGCACATTTACGCAGTTCAGCTTAAAGTTTCCTATGAAACTACAAATCTGAAAGCATCA
Organism: Dromaius novaehollandiae; assembly: GCF_036370855.1. NCBI lineage: Eukaryota > Metazoa > Chordata > Aves > Casuariiformes > Dromaiidae > Dromaius > Dromaius novaehollandiae. The sequence continues at coordinate 1,957,980 of NC_088122.1, read as the reverse complement.
TTTCCAGGCTTCAGCAGATGCAGTTTAAGCACTATCATAATCTTCATTTCCCTTGTGCAAAACAGAATTTACACAGCAGTCCAGAAAGCATAGATAATTAAAATTACTTACTTGCTCTTCTCTGTTGACTTGATGAAAAAGGACAAGAGAGGCAAAGGAGAAAAACTAAGGCTAGAGTTGAAGTCATCTTTGAATCTACAAGCAGTCTGGATGTACAGGCTTCTCTTGCAATGAATTTTTAACCTGCAGGTTTGCTTCTGCTCCCCATTAGTGTCTGTGGTTTGCTATTTATGAAGTTGCATTCCTTCCTCTGAAGTTCTTATTCTGTGATGCTGGATGAGGGGTGGACGTCATTTCTGGCTGCTAGTCCACAGAGAACGTTACAAAAGTAAACAATATGAGAAAGTCATCAGGAGTAGTTTAATTTTTTTTTTTAGACCAGCTTGCACCAAAATAGGTCAGAAAATTCCAGAATTAAATGGATTCTTTTGGAATCAGAAGTTTTTTTCTTCTTCATAGACATAGGATAGACAGATGATTCATAGCCCTATCCCTCACAGTCTTTTCCTTCTAAAACTGCTCACAAAAGCTATGGGACATCTGGACTTCACTGGAGTTTCAGAAAAGCCTCTTTGAACTCCCAAAAGACAGTTTTACCACTCATGCTCAGGGATAGAATTACTGAATCATCTTCTAACTCCAGAGAGGAGCTATCACATCTTATTTCAGAAATGGATCAGCCAAGTGTACTAGCCCTTAGAGGGTGATGTTCTTATTACCCCCCCACACACACACCCAGGGGTTTCTAGGGGCAGGATGCAGCGTAGCGGTGACAGCATAAAGGTACACTTTGCTCTTTCTCGTCTGTGAAGGAATGAGTCTCAATCCAGCACTTTCCATCGGAAGACACACAGTGGATTGAGAAATCCACTTAGAGCAGCCAAAGAAAACCTGTCCATACAAGAGTCTTAAGCTACTACATCAAAGAAATTGCAAGTATAACTGCAACCTGTAAAAAGGTTAGTCTGAGGAAAGAAAGAGCAGTGAAATTCTTGATCACATATTCTCACTGTTGAATTGTGAAATGTGCCAGCACGATGATCATACAATATCCTTGGGGACACCACAAACAGGAGAGCCCCAGAAAACAGTAGCTCAGTCTCTAAACTGTTATAGCAGCCGGATCCTTGGATATTTACATGAACTTTTTTCCTAGTTCTGACTTCAGAGACCTCCCGTGTTCAGGAAAAGACTTCTCATCCCTGTGGCCACGCACAGTTTGAGGGTAACTGTGCAGTCTTGTATACACTGGTGAGCATGCAAGCATGTCCCCCAAAGCAAGCCACCAAATATTAGTTTTATATTATGGGAATGCTGCAACAGACAGATTTTTACATTTTCTTGCACCAGAGCAAGTTTGTACTAAAAATAAAGTTAATTTGCTCATGTTAGCTAGGTGGCATTCATATGATTCTGCTTGTTAAGAACATGTCATCCCATGTCACCCACAGTGAGTGACTTCTTGTTGCAAACCCAAAGATAAAAAAAAAAAATCAGCTTTGCGTGTTTGTTACTTGTGGTAAATATAAGTGGTTTAGCTGGAACTCAGAACAACTGAGTTTCCCAGTTCTTAGCATTTCTGGGTCCTTTCTGACCAATCAAAACCATGCCAACTTATTATTAAAGATATGACAATATTGTTTCTCCCAGTGATGCTCTGGGAAATATTATTTACAATTTTTACTTTATAGCAACAAATGGGGAAGGAATGAGAGATGCACTTTCACCTCAAACAGTGGTAGCTGATGCCTCTCTACCTTATGTTTGAAGATGCTGTTGTCATAAGCAAGAGAGGCATTGGGACTTTGCAGACCGCTTAGTCCAGGACCTCTCTGCCGCATGGCTAGCAAGGGAGCCCATTAGTACCTGCTACGGTTGTGGAGAATTTTAGGAGGAAAGCACATTATTTCAACAGAAGCCTAATGGGTCATTAAAAGAAGACCCTTGCCAACTGTACAGAAAAACCCTGTTTGTTTCAAGTGGAGAGAAGTCATAAAACTCCAGAAAGAAAGAGCTACACTCATGTGGAATGAGGACTGTACAAGGGTCAACTGTGAGGTCACCTTGGTAACAATTTACATCAGATTTGCTTAGTGTGGATATCCATATAGATTGATGAGACTACCAAAATTTCAGGGTTACAAAAAGAAAAATTCAAAACCATTCAATATAAGGCAAATAAAACATGCTAGAGGAGTAATGGTGTTTTTTGCTAAGTGAAATATTACTCAATGTTTTTTGTTTTCATGTCATGATACTAAACAAACAAAACCCCAAATGCCCTTGATATGGTGCTCAAAAGCCATGCTGCACTCAGGTCCACTTAAGTCCCTCTATACCTTACAGCCAAACCCAGACAAGAGAGGATGAGAAGCACCACACTTAAAAATTTAAGTAAGAGAAAGCACAGGAAGTAGATTGATTTGCTGGACCTGCTTAGCAGTTGTAGCTAACTAAGTACTTCTGTGTTTGTAAGTTCTCGGAGGTCATAAAAGGAATACAAGTTTTTGAGAAGAGATACTGGTCTAACTGGAAACAACTATTTGTGACACCATGTGAAACTGGCTAGTAAAATAATGTGACCCCCCAATCAGCAAAGAAGCAAGGAACTTGAATGTAGGAAGAACTGGGGGAAAATATAAGGAGGAGTCCTGATTTCTCTGCATGGAGTTCAGCATTTTTCTGAACACACTCAGCTGCCCAGTATTGCAGGCCATATTATAATATTAAATTCTAACACCCAAATATGTCCATTATTTAACACTCAAATTAACTTAGCAAAACCATAATAGATCATCATCTTTCACTCTCACTGAAAAAAAACCTGAATAATTGACATAAAGCGAAGAAAATTCCCAATTCTGGAGTCATTGCAAAGGACTAAAGGAAAAAGGGTAACCTCTCTTCTGAAGCTGCAAGTCATGGAAGCAGTTAAAACATTCAGGGCTATCACCACTAATCCTGGATCTCTTCACAGGGAAGAGAAAAGAAAACTTCTTCAATGTGGACAATCTGCGAGTACATCATCCTCTCTGTTCTCCTCTCCAAAAGAGTCACTAATAATGAAGCTATTAGCAGAGGCTGGAGAGTTATTGAAATGTCTCTCATGAGGAACATGTCACTTAAAAGTAACTCTGCTGTTAGCTGATGTGTTACAGCAAAAGAGGAAGTCTATGAGCATGTACTGAGAAGCTGCAAGTTCAAGCCTCAGTCAAGTCAGGACTGTCTGCTGCTGAAAAACATTCATAACCCTCAGCAAGAATTAATATGGGACAGCACAGTGACAGAATAATGCTTCTTATTGCTCACTTAATCTAAGCAAAATGAAGCAAAGCATATTAAATCTGAATTACACCAATTATAAGTATTTGAATATATAAGTCTTCTGCCTATGAAGGCAGTTCTCATATGTCTTCATGCTCTTTTTCCAGAAACCCAAGGCCATTTCTCTTTGGTCTGCAATAGTTTCTGGAATCACTTCTACTTATTGATGGTAGCAAAATAACTGTACAAAGAAAAATGCAGCTAGATTCTACAGCTTTCTGGAGTTGAGCAAGACACGGTGTCTCCACAGGGTGAGGTCATTCCTACCCTTATTTTCCTTGGAATCCTTCTACATCTTTCTATATTCAGATCTGAGGGCTAGAAATCTCTGTAAATCACTGTTCTAACACAGCTTAAACACACAGTAGCAGATCAGAAAGTGTTCAGAGTTTGGCTATTTTGGGGGGCCTGCGTCTGTTTAAAAAGGACAAATTAAAAAGAAGCTAGTGTATCTTGAACTTGTTATTATCTGATGTTGGAAAACCTCTTACAGATTTGTTAATACCACTTTTTTTAAGGATTAGTGATACAAAAAAGAGTGAGCAGTAGCTAGTGTTTATTTAGGCTTCATTGTAACAATATTTTTGAACTCTGCACAGTGCCAGGTTAGTTACACCTTTTTCCCTGACTGGAGTTGACATCACAAGTGAAACTAGCACACAAACAAACAACAAAAAAGAAAGCTCATACTAGTTTAAAGTTTAAATATTTTCCATCTCTGTGTTTTTAACTAATGTTTGCCAAGCGAAGGACAAAAGTCAGAAGGAAAAAGTTATTTTTCAATCTTGTAAGGTCAAATTCTAAAAATAAGTGAAAAACACCTACACCCTCTGAAATAGTATGCCGAGTGTTTTACAGTGTTTCTTACACACTTATGGCCATAAGAGAACAAGTCATGTAAAAGATGACTGGAAGGAACTTCAAAAGACTTTTTTTTCATTTCTTCCCAATACAGGACCAATAGCACTTATGCCATTCTTTAGAAAGGTTTCTCTACCTTGTTCTTAAATGCCTCCCCTGATGGAGACTCCACAGGCACCCAAGCGACCTTCCAATCAATGCTTTACATTCCTACTGTTAAAAAAATATTTCCCAGGGACACAGTTTAAGCCCCTTGCTTTCCTTATGCACCAGGGACAGAGAACAGATTAGTTCCTTCTTTGAAGAACCGTACATTTGAAGACTCGCATTTCAATTCCCTGTTTCTGTAGAAAAGTCTAGTAGTGTATGTAGGCTCCAAGTTTTATACATCCAGTATAGAAAAGCAGAGATGGAAAGTCACCATAGTCATTACAGATTATCAACTATTAGTCAGTTTTAATAGGAAGAAAAGTCCAAGTCTGAACTAAATCATAATCGGTCATGATTTTAGTCAATTGTCACCATACATAAGCTATCAATGGCACAGAAGACACATCACCTATTCTACTGAACTGCACTATTACAAGTGAAGTTGAACTGACCTGACATATTTATGCAATACTCGTTTGTATTTCACTCATTAGCAACTAGTCGATCAGTAAGAAGCCTAACACATCAGAATTTTACAGCTCAGTTTTTTTATTCAAATATTTGCAAATTCCTAGATATCCATTGTGAAAAGGACTGGACAGTGAGAAGTTTGATGCCCAACAGACTCTTCAGTTTTGTCCTACCTTTCTAGTAGGTGCTTCTGGCCAAAACAAAACAAAAAAAACTTACTATTTTCAAACCAGTTTGAAAATCATGATTTTACAGCTTGATTATGCACAAATCCTTATTTCATCCGTTGCTAAAACACAGTCTCAACAAACAGGATTCCTAAATGATCTGTACTTAGAACTATTTGCAGTCCTGAGGTAACAAAGTTTAGGTACAGTTTTTAAACAGTAGCACTGATGCTTTATGGAAGGCAAATTCATTATTTGACATAAACAGCTAGAGCAAAATGAGTATTATATACAAACCCCATCAGTGGACAGGTAAGAACAACCCCTCCCCGCCCAGTATGCCTCATTTATTGCAAGATGCAATACTCCAGAAAGGCTGTGCTTTGTTACATGTTTGAAGAGTTACAGCTTGCCACCGTCTGGTTCACGTCTCCAGCTTTAATTTCCTCAGAAAAGCAAGATACAAGGTCACTGAAGATCTATTATAAGCACTTTCAATATTTCTTCCATTTAACCAATGGCAAACTGTGAGGACAGAGAATCAATCCTGCAAGACATAGTGAGTGCCTGTGGCTTCATTGTGCACTATGTTAACTCCATCATTCATTTTTCTTGTTGTTTTCTATCAATTAATGGAATTTGACTAATATCAGTAAAGCCATTTACGCGAGTTAGAGAGTCACACAACTCACTGTGGCAACTGGCAGAATGACATAACGCTGGGCCACAACCACAGCATCGCAGCAGTTGGCGCGTTGTGACATGGAAGTCTCTTGTGAGCAAACTATTGCTTTACAGCACAGAAAGTAGCACCATCCTCAAAGTAAGGTTAGAGTTCCAAAAGCGTCAACTTTCCTGCTTATTCCTCCAATACTATTAGAACTGCCTCTTTCTTTTCCTTTTACTCAGTGAATGCTGAGGTAGGGGCAAGAGAAGAGGAAGGTGCTAGACTGAAAATTTTCAAGTGTGTCATCTTCTGTATCAGGACAGATTCACTATGCCTCTGGACCTGACCTAGGAAGCTACCAGCATTAATTGGAAGCAATTGCAGTCCCACAGGCTTTTTTTTTTCTTCATCTCTCTAATGAGACCTCCACCAAGATAACCAATTTGTAGCAACCACGAGAAAGCTGAATCACCCAACAACTTTTTATTGCCACAGTACTCTTCTGAGGAAGAACACTGCTTTACAGACATGAAACAGAATCACTCAGAAGTTAAGCAGCTTGTGCTAGGTCACAACATGGAAGTGAATTAAACCTGGATGCCCAAGGCCCATGCCAGCACTACAATTACTAAACCAGCTTTCTTCTCTGAAGGCAACGGGCAAGAGAATTTTTCATTTACAAACATTAGCATATAAAGATACCAAAAATAAATAAAACACACACCCATCAAAGTAAGTGATACTACATATTGTCTGGGCAGCCTCATTACCATTGTAATTTTCTGACCTTCCTGGAAGTGGCATATTCTGCCCTCATCAGCTGAGAGAATGACACACAACAATGTAGAAACTTTGAGGAGCATCAACAAGAAAAGTTCTACTTTTGCAAGAGGAAAAAATATCAAACAACTAGTCCTTCAACAAATAAAAAACTGCATAAGTGAATAGCACCAAAAACAACCATTCAGTTTCATCAGAGACATGATACTGAACTTCAAGGACACAAAGGGCAGCAGAAAGCAAGAAGGAGGCTAACCTAGAGTGGCTACTGAAGCCCAGAACACTACTGAGTGCATGAAAGAGAAAGACCTACATCCTAACTCCTGTATTTTGTCATGGAACAGCAAGAGCAGGGCTACTCCATGAGGGGAAGAGAAGCCAGAAACCAAGAGAGACCAAAATATAGCAGGGCAGTGGCCTCACTCACCAGGGCACAGTCCCACACAGTACTTGAGCAGAGAGCAGGGGACCAATAACAGGTTCCATCCAGAAAAAGAGAGGTGGCAAATCAGGTCCAGGGTCCATCCAGGGAACATAGTCAAGAACAACAGGAGATGAGACCAGAGACAGAGCAGCATACATGTACACTACAAGTAACTCAGGCCAGGATTAAAGGCCTAGGCCTAGGCCTGAGTCCACCTGTAGCGCCAAACTAAAGGGCAGAGGATGTGGAGTAGAGGACCCAGGTGAGGCTGGCCAGGACAATTAATGACTACTAGTGCACTCAGGGCTGACTTGTTTAATGTGGAACCTCTCTCAGCTGCACCAGATTCAGCACACTCCTTACAGCATACCTACCACAAGAAGGAAGCAAGGAGTGGATTTCCTCCCTGATTATTCTCTGGAGCCCTGGAGTTTCTCTCTGCCCAGAACGAAAATCTGATATATTTGAAGATAAACAAAAGATCACCCTGGATGTTTTGCTTTCTTTAAAATACATTCTAATACTTTGCCGTGGCTTGATGGATTTTGATACTGTAATTTCTTTGTTGTCTGTGGAAAGATCACATCACTGTCAAATGTTCTGCACTTCTGGGTCTCACACTGATAATTCTACACTTTCCAAAATGCCTCAGACATGGTGTCAACGTAATCCTGTCTGAAGAAAACTAAGACACCTGGAACTAAAACACTCTTTACAAAATGGAGGGCAGGAGGCCAATCAAAGAGATTTTATAAGCCCCAAAATTTCATATCAGCCCTCATTTAGTTTTGCTTTGCCTCTCATTTAAGCTGCCAAAGACAAACTAAGACAAATCAGAAGCCCAAGGGGAGGAAAAGCAGTGGCATTTTCGGATCAAGAAGAGCTGTCTCCCATCCTTCCCTTCCTCTCACTGTAATGAGGCTTACAGATGGGGGTGTAAAATACTGCCAGAGCTCCTACTCCCCACCGCCACCCTGCTCAAAACTATTCCCCAGCATATGTTGTAATCATACACCCAGGAGGGTTGTTAAGGGCCTTACAGGAAACATCTCACATTTTTTCCTTTACTATTCATGCCATTTTCTATTAGGGACAATAAAGACTTCTAACACTGGATTAAACTCATTTGCAACAATGAGCTACTATTGCTTCAGGAGCCAGCGGGAGCTCAGACTCATTGAGGGAACTGGGAATAATTAACTGAATTGTACTGGAAAAAAAGGAGACGACCGAAGGCTGTTTTGACCAAGTGAGATGCAAACTGATGCTATGGTTAAGCCATCATGTCTCGCTGGGAATTATTGTTGGGAGTATCATTAATGCTTGGAGTATGCAGGTTTTTTTCAGTAAAACTGCTTTGGCCGTGGTCTCCTTTTTGGTTTTTTGCTACTAAAAGACATCTCCCAGAGTCATAATGACAATAACACAGTTTTACTGATTGCTTTCACTCATTGCTCAGTATGTACTAAGTCACTTCCCAAAACTCTCAGGGATGGCAAAGCTTAAAAACAAAAGCTGTTCTAAATAGGCTGGCTTTTCTTTTCCCCTAAATGATGTATATAATCCATCCCTGTGGTCAAACCTTCCTATTGTGTAATCTAGGGGTCTTCAGCAACAGTGTAAACAGGAATTGTCTCATTACAGAAGGGACTGGAAGTGCTCAGGGCTCTGAGATCACACATGTAGGTGGGCAGACAGCACGTACACTTTTTAATGGTCTAGGGACCTCTCTTAGGGAGCACTGACTTGCTTTTGATCATTTACCAAAACTTATTAACTCAGCAGAAACATCTGGTATTGACCCCTTCATAGGCAGGATACTGAACTTGAGGGACCCTGGATATCTACTCTGATACGTTGCAGGAACTGTCTACACATGATTAGTTCAGTAGCTATACATAAATGCACATACTGTGTATAAATTATACTATTTCTGTACCATATATACAAGTATTACACAGACCAGTATTGGCTGTCCTCAAATTACTGCCTTCCAGCCGCAAGCTGGCACATGCCATTAGTCCTTTGCCATGCAACTTCAAAAAAAATCAAGTTTCCATAGTGCCTTTCAGCAAGGAAGATCCCAAAGAACCTGACAATCTATTCATACCTAATACCAGCAGAACATAGACACCTTTGGGACAGAGAGCACTGCCAAATACATAACAGAATGCAGAACAGCAGAAAGAAGGAAACATTTTGGCTTGGGACTCCAGAGAAAACCTCCCTTTTTATGGAGACAGCCAAGGAATGGTTAGCATCCATTCACAGGAGACAACACTGTGCTTTCTATGGTCAGATCCCAAAGACCCACAGAGAAAATCTGAATTTCACAGTTTATTCTACCTCAGAAGTATGAAGTGGTAAGTTACCTTTTCCAACATGTTGGACCAGTAGTTCCATTAACTATGTTCACACAGACCACAACGCTGTCCTTTCTGTGGACATCTCAAGGGAACATCAAGAAATTTTCCATGCCAGAAGCTATATTAAGCAAAGCAGTTCAGGCCTCCTGGACACATGCAGCAAAAAGCTGTAGCTTTTTAATAAGTGTTGATTCAAGATTAACGATAGTTCTCCTAACACTTCCACTCTCACTGACTGTAACAGGAGCCATTTTTTCTTCCCATTTGCTCATTTTCACATAACCTCTCCATATCAATTAGCTCTACTGCTTACATTAAAAATAACCCCACCATAAAACAGAAGGAAGATATCTACTATGATTTAACAGCTGGAAATAAGCAAAACCAGCACCAAGCAATTGGGTCTTTTCAGGACACCGGTGATCAACAGACCACTGCTGAGGTCTCTGTAAAAGTATAAACTGCAGTCAGCTGTTGCAAGAGATGTACACTTTTTCAGTGCTGAAAATGAGAATTATCTTGTACAAAGAAGAAAGGACAGATCACATTGAATTAACTTAATCTCCTTCACATCATCACTGGCTGAGGGGATGCTGAAAGAGATAGGTCAGAAGTCTAACCATTGCTTTCTCCAAATTCAGTTCTTCAAAACACTGGATGAGAGAGGGAAAGAGGAAAAAGAAGCTGATCACTAGATGCAATACTTCATACTTGAGGAAGACACCACAGACTTAAATCCAGTTTTAATATGAGTAGTTTAATACTTGCATACAGAAATATGACTTTTTCTCATGCAAGGGAAGCGGGGGAAAAAAGCCTTCAGGAATTACGATGAAAATTCTTCTGGTGTAGGTGCTTTCTTCAGTTGCTATGAAATCAAGATGACTAGGAGATTCATGGAGGGCACAAAGAATGGAGGCATACATGAAGCGCTGACAGGTTGTCAAGGCTGTACTCTAAAGTTGTCTTATTATCCATATGTAAAATGAGAATCTTGAATATCAAAAAAAGGTTTATTATTTTAGCAGAGCCTTAATATTCCACAAAAACCATTCTTCCTCTTACGATGGCGGTAGAGCAGAACATTGTCTCTCCAAATTTTAAGCTCATACCCCACTTCAACTCCTCAGTGGCTTTCGTTAGATTTTGAGCAAATGAGAATGTGTTTCCTTCCTGGAAACTCTTTTTCAGGCCTTCATTGCTTGTCCCCAAAATCTTGACCACAAAAGGACATCCACTCAAGGATGAGCAGAGAATGATAAACCCAGTGCCTTCAAGACAGAACTCATTATATCACAGTATATCCTCCACACTGCTGTCCCCCTTCCAGTATTTGCCTGAGGCATTCCATAGGCATCCTGTCAAAGATAATTGCAGCTGTCATAGGAAAGAATAGACAAAAATGTTCACAGGCCCACGCTCTGGAGGTGGGGAAGGACAGTTATCGTCCTCAGAAGCAGGAGCACTTTGTCTCCCTCAAAAGAGAGATCTCATCTGATATAAAGACGAGGTTCCAAACAGAAATGAGAGCACAGACCTAGGCAGCTGAGCACTCATTCACATTTGGTTAGATAACAACATTAAATACTCAGCTGTTCTCCTGCAAAAGGCCCCCACTGAGGCCTCAAAGCAGACAGGTAACGCTCAAAAATGCTATCCGAGTTGCAGCTTTCTCCATGCTGAGGGGTACGCCTGTGCTACCTAGCCCAGACCAACAGAAAGTTATTAACAGGTAGAAGTCAAAAGAATCAGTTCAGAAGGCCTGTTAATATTAAAGCAGTTTCATTTGTGAAACTGTTTGTTCCACCAACTGCTTGTTTCACTGACTGTGGAAACAAAGAAGCTACTGGCTACTAAATGCATGCTTTTCCTGGCACAATATACTGTCAGTTTATCTTATCGCACATCTCTTTTCACATGCACATTTTATTTTCATAACCTTTGAGACATTACAGATTATGTCCTTATTTGAAATCTGTGCTTCTTTGCACATCATTTATAAACTCGGAGGAAAATTCAACATCATCCAGACTATGGGTTTTTTTTCCCCCCTAGAGAAATGGAAAATTGGCATGCATGTACACAGGCTCACAAGTGGTGGGAAGTTCTCCAGAAAGATGGAGTCTGGAGGCTGATCCAAACCTCTTGAGTTTTCAAGAAAATATCAGACCAGAAATCTCAGAGGAATGAACTGGCTCTGGAGATTTCTGGCAATTCCTTTTCCTGGCCCCACCCAAAGCTGAAGAAACAGCCACAAAAGCAAAACTAATCTTTTTCACAAAATTTTTCAGTGTCATGGACTGGGTAAAGATTCAGAGTAAGTCCTTGTTTCATTTAAACTGCTCTTCCCATCCAAAGATCGCAAGGACACATATTCTGACCAGTTGCAACCGTCACAGAATTACTCTGATTTTAATTCCACATGGAAACTAGAAGTTTGGTCCTCTGTATTTTTGCAATGCTTCCTTCAACAAAGGCCAATTGCTTTTGGCTAGCACAGCAGTCAGTTTCTTCCATTAACCTTTACTCAAGCCAAAACACTTTGGGTGTAAGCGACATTGAGTTCCTGAGACAATAACGGCCAGAGAAATACCTATCATGAGAGTGGAATCTGAGAGCTCTCCCTAAACTCCAGCTGCCTTGCCTCTCCTTGACATCTTTTCAGTGTTTGAATGCTCTCTGCACAAGCCATTACACCCTTCAACACTTCTTCCAGGAAAGTGCACACAATTCCAGGAACCCCACGCCTCAGGTGAATAAATAGCAACCACAAAAGCAACTTTCTACTGGTAAAGCAGGAGACAATGTTGAAACAGTGAGGGTCTCTATATATGAATGCAGCAAAGCTTAGAGCGAAGGCCTACATTTCCCAAGGAAATCAAATATCAGTGCATGGCTTGGATAGGAGATCTTCTGGAAAGAGTAATGAACATGTCTAACCCTGTATACTCAGCAAAATCTGATCTCACTGCCTGAGATCATTTGCTGGCTTCAAGTCACATCTGGGAGTTACTCCTCACATAGCGGGAAGAAACGTTGTTCTAGGGAGATCCAAGTTCGACTTCTAAATCTCCCTATGAAACAGGAGCTTTGGCCATTTAGTACTGCAGGTGCCCCCTCTTTTTTTTTTTTTTTTTTTTCTTTAAGATGAGGTTTGTGGTGGCCTCTAGTGGAACATGGAAAGAACGGTATATAAAGGAAAAAGGAGTGAGGCATGTGCAGCCTCCTGCAAAGCCAATCAGGCCTTCAGCTATTCATAGCTGGATTCAGTGAGAATTTCTTTAAAACAATATGTACTTGCTAGTAAAGGGTTAATCGCCAGACACCCTCCCCCCCAGCCTGAGAGTAATCCATCAATTCAGACCACTTGTAGCTCCATAACTGGGTCATACTATAATGAAAAAGACCTACAATAGTACAGTTTTTAAATGATATTCTTGATGATTCCTGATGGTCATCAGGTTATCAAGTCCACAAGGATAATGCCCCATGTTTTGCTTCAGCATTTCTGCTTCCACAGGACTGAGGGGGTGGATGCAGGGTTATCAAGTGGTTTTGATTTAAGCCCCGAGCGAACAGTTCAGTAACAGCCTGAGATCACAGCAACCATCCATGTTGTTCCAGTGTTCCAGCTAGCCCAAGATTTGGCTTCTGACTTCAAGACACATGGACTGATCATAAGTGAATGCACTATTTGACCAGAATTATAATCTTCCTCCCCTCCGTTTTCTAGTAAGCCCTCAGACTGATAGAAAATAATGGCTTATTTCCCCTGCCACTCCTCAGAATTGTTCTAATACGGTTTTTCATCCTTGACCTTGTATACTTTGGACTTTTCACAAGCTTTTATTACTCTCTGCAACTTCTCCTGATGTAGAATGTCTTCTGCGTCTTGGCTAGTGGCCTTGTGTTGCTCTTGATCCAAAGAAGTCCATTGCTCAATGTTTAATATTACTCTTTTTGTTTAAATGACATCATTACTAAAGTGCTATTTAGAATTATTGTTCTGCAGACCTTCTTCAGATCCTTTTTGCAATCATCTCTTCCAGTAGAGTCATTCACTACTCTGCTGCCAGGAAGGTGGCCTAATGTTAATATCTTGCCCAAGACTGGCACACCACTTACTTGCCAGAAAGTTTCCCATGGCACCTTTACTCTGCCTTCATACTATAGCTGAAATCAAGGCCATAGGATCTAGTTCAACAACATTTCATTTTCTTGATAACATTTGCTAACAACTGCATAAAAGGATTCTGTGTTCTGGTTTCTTCCGTATGACATAAGGCTCAGGGATTTCTAGACCAGAACGGAGAAGCAGTTTGAAAACTTTTGTCTGATCATAAATCAAGCCCAATAATTCACTTTTTAGTATACACAGCCCCAGCTGCACAGTGTCCAGACTTCATAACGGGTTCATAGGTTTGCCACGGGCCTTGCAGGAATTAAAGCAGACTGCACTTCCATTATAACACTTGTAGCAGCTGCTGACACACTATGAATCTCAAAATCTGTTAAAATCTGGGACCCTGCTGTCCTCTTGATCTTTTCATATGCTCCGTTTGATGAAATTCCACCAGTGGCCTGGGTACATTCCCAAGGAACTCATGATTACTGGGAAGGCATTACACAGCTACACTGTAACCATTCACGACCTGTGTTCAGTACTGGCTTGGTTCCTCCTCAAATCCACAACATTCTGCAAGGGAAACATTCTTTCCACTTCAAGTAAACCTCTCCAACCTGAAACCACTCTGGTTTAGGCACCCAATCTCTTCTTGCCCTGCACTCACCCCAAGACATCAGAAATACAGGGTTTCTAATGGGAAGGCTTCCATGCTGGCAAAGCTACTGCGTCACCTAATACATTTGCTCTCCCTCAATTCTAGATCTGCGTTTTCTCAGGCAAGAGAGAGAGGAAAAACAATTGCTAATATTATTAGTCCTACCTACCTGTAGCGTTTACTATAGTATGGAAGATCTTACATTTAGTGTTTTCTGAACCTTGAATATATACAATGGGAAGACAAGGACTAGTTGGTAGATTTTGTATTTCACATCAAAAGGAACTGACATGTCTGTGAAAAAGCCAGAGAAAATAATTCTTGTGAGCTGGCGACCGGAAATTAAATGGTTGGTACTTCAGGACAAGGACTATCTTGGGTGCATGTGTCTAGTCCAACAGGAATCTGAACGACTAAGTCATATAGCCGCATTATATGGTTTAACACATGTTCTTACATATATAACCTTCAGAAAATTTTAGATACCTACCAGCAAAACCCAGAAGGCAACACAGCTAATAACTGGATTGCTTACATTATTTCATTTCTAAGACAAGTGCCAAATTAACAGACTTCTCCCACAGCAGGAGGAAGGATTCACTTGGAACATATGTTGAGAAGGGAGCCATGTTATTCACTTAAACAACTAGCAAAGAAAAAGACAAGTTGGGTCTCAAAAAAATACTGCTTTTCAAACAATTTGTTCTTTTAAGATACTATTTACAAAAAATAGCCTCACATTTAACCCTGTGCAAGTTATGTTCCCCAAAGTTAAATAAACCTATCTGTAAGGCAGTAGAGCTTTGAGAAGGAAGAAAGTTGTTACTGCATTGGAAATCATGTTGCTAAAACTCAAAGTATTTATAAACTTAAATGAGACACCAGAGATAACCTAAAAATTCACCACTCTTACATTTTCCCCACTAAAACAGAAGGAGACACACCAGTCCACAAAATTCAAACACACATCAAAACCGTTCGTGAAGTACTGGATTTTACATTATACCAAAATAACCTCACTGTTTCTCCATCTGCCGAGGATAACTGCCAGAAATTAAAACAAATAAAGATGTACAGTCTTTGTAGTCAATCAAGAGCTTCAAAATTTGTTTTTAAGCTGAGATAAAACAACAGCTGTTTTGAAGAAATCCTGTTTAAAGAACTGTTGATGCCCCTTTACAAACACAGTATTTTTAACAAGTCTGATCCCTCCAGAACTCCTACAAAAGAAAGTCTTAATAAGCAACAGTTACTCTCAAGTATCCTCTTGAATATATCCATCAACTCCAGCAATTTTTTCTTGGATTTTAAAAATGTCTTTTTGCTACCAATATGAATCCTATGGTGAGTTATAGAGAAGTAGCTCACTTCATCTAGTATTTTTGCTAACAAAAACTGTGCACAAAGCCAGAAGTTCTGTTCTTAAGAAGTTTTTGCCCTTACATTAACACAGAATCTGAATTCAAAGAACTAATGTGGCACTGTTTAGGATGAACACAGTCTTCTGACATTCATACTCATTTAGCTATTTTCAAGGAGTGAGAGCTATGAAGGATTTAACTATATTTGGGGGGGGGATTTCAAATTCTATACTGAAACAAAATATTTTTAATTCATATTTTAATATGAAATTACTTTTTAACAGTTTATTACTTTTTAGTATCCCCTTAGCTTAGACAGTAAAAGAAAATTGGTTTGTAGCACTGAGTTTATGACTAGCTTCATTTAGTGGCTTTCATGTACGGCTATAGTTATATCTTTTTATGGCATTCATCACCTTAATATCTGAGTACCTTCACATTCCAGTATTATACGCAGAACCAGTCAAGATCACTGAAAAGAAATTCAAGATCTTCTCTTCCTTCTCCTTCATTGTTTTAAGCCACTTATCCATGACTGGCTTCGGGAACACTTTTTAAAGCCACACTGCAACTGAACCTGCAGGTAAATCAATTGAAAGACAGAAATATTACGCAATTTGCTGAAGAATGAAAGAGTTGAGATTCCCCTAATAATGAGTGATGGCCTATCTCTGTGAATTTTCTGTGCTACGTTACTGGTACTTCTGAAATCAAAGCTGAGTTGCATTTACTGTTGCACCCATATTTCTGACACCTTAGAGAAATTTTTACATTTGCACAATAATATTTCTCTGATGTGTTTTTAGTTCATGAAAACATTCCATGCATTAAAGGGCTTTCTAAAAATGACCATTCAGTCTAATGCCACTTGACAGAGGTCTTTTAATGATACAGTAAAACACTCACAGAAACATAAACATTAAGGACTGAACTCTGTAAAGTTACAATAATAAAAAAAAAATCTTTAGTTCCATCTTACTGAAAGCAACACTTTCTCCCAGAACTCTTCTTTATATATCATTGGCTCTGTACAGATCCCATAAACAAAGCAGCATGCCCAGCTACAGATGCCTTTGTCTCACCATGGCTGGAAATAAAGCTTTATTGACATTTGGGATTCATAGACTGCATGTGCTTAAACACGTATGCTGTGTTACCTTCAATCTAGTGCGTATTAGGATTGTGCTTTTTAATTCCACAGGAGTCCAATAAACCTTTCAACGTCTACTTCGGGTTTTTTTACAGTCCTCTTATTCATGGAGGCATTTATATGAGATCTGTTCTTATGATATTTGCATCATCAGCCATTAGTTCCTGAAAATCAAATACAAATAAACAAAAATAGCTCCATAATCTTCTTGTCCAGTGCCTATTAAATGCTCCAATATTTGTTGGTCCAATAGCTACTGATGGAACAAAAATACAGCCAGCCCAACCACTCCTTGTCTCGACACTACTACAGACATTCCAGTAGGAAAAAGGTCAGGAAAGATTATGAAGTTCTGGGAAAAGATCCATTTTAGCTATTAATACTTATTATCACATTTTATAAAGTCCCTGAAGCTTTTTAGAGATTATTTGGGATGAAGGAAGCTATCGAAATGTTGTGATCCCAGAAGATCCTTCCAAACAAACAGAAAATATATGTTGCTATGAATCTGCATAAAGCTGTTCTTTTGATTTTTTTCCAATGCTATGTTAGCTTTCCTTCTGTGTCCCTCTTGTGGTGACTGAGCAGAAGTGTAACATCTGCAATGGAATGGCTAGTTTACAGCCTTCAAAAATTTTTGCTTTGTTGCCACCTTTTTGCTGTTTTTTTCATTAAGAGATTTTCCCTTTCAAGATTCTTTGATACTGAAAATTTCTCAGTATACTCTGACAAGGAAATAGGTTTTTTAAAACAAATAAGCTCTGCTCTTCCATTTTCTAGCAGTCAGGCTAGGTAAAACTCCAAGGGATTTTCACTTGAAGATTTGTTTTAGGAGAGAGGCAAACAAAAGGAAAAACAGAGAGAGAAGAACTTTTAAACCGATGAGAGTTACAGGAGAGTTATTAAACCAAAAAGAAAAAATAAATAGATGCTAAAATGCAGATGTGAAGTGACAAAACTAAAAAGGTAAAGTGATTAAATATGCATAATAAATTTACTGATTACATTAGTTCTATAATATGTTAATGTACTGCAAAATCACAGTACTTATTGCATACAGATATGCAATGTGTGAGCATTTCTTATGAATTCTTTGTCAAGAACATGTGATCTCCACTTGCAAGATATCAGATAACACAAAAATGTGCTTTATACTTATTGTCTGCTAACCTGAGATGTTTTACCCTAGGATAAGAATACTTGATTTTTTTAGGCAACCCTGTCCTTTAAAGCAGCAGCTCTGCAAAGATTTTTCACACGCAATTTGATTGGCTCTAAACCCTTCACGTCATCATGACACTTCCTAACACTATCTCCAAGGCTTGGAGTTTTCAGAGACCAATCAGTTCATTCTTTTTTATAACAGCTTTTTTTCACTCTTCTCTTGTGCAGTCCTTAATGGAGGATGTTAGCAAATCCCAGCGCTAATGTGTCTTGGATTTGAAATGAGTTTCAAGGAAAATCCTTCAGCACAGCTAATTATTCTGAGACAGGATTGAATTATTTCTATGAACAGCTGAACTGCAGTACACATCATTTCTACACTTACAATCAAGAGGAACCTTTATTATCACTTCTTCAAGATAAACAGCTTAAACTTTCTTGCTCATGGAAGCAAGCAAAAAGCATCCTCTTTAAATTCATCCGTATCTGTTGTCTTGGACAGTTTCTTATGACTAAGTATGTCCTGCAAACTCTAGCTTCTCTCCATGCATAAAAATGGCAAAACACCAAAATTTTCACAGAGATTGTGTTCTCATTTTCCAAAGTGTTACCTTTTTAGATTTCATATTGGGCACACAGCAGTAAAGACCAATGACTCAGAGTGGCCATCCCTCTGCATGAGCCCGCATTTAAAAGATAAAACTTTTACAAGAACAGTAGATAAAACACAGCTCAAAGAAACAAATATTGTCCAGGAAGCTTTGTAGTGTAGCCTGCATACATGTTTTATCTCAAAATACACCAGAGTAGCCCACAGAGTTTCTAGCATGCAGTGAACTATGATTAAACAATTATGCCTTGAGATACGGATGTACCCTCTTCAGAAGTCATGCCTCTATATTGGCATAAACACATTAACCAGGAGCCCAATGGCCGCAAGTAATTCCCAGTTTAATCTAGCTTGCCCTTGTCAAAACATATCAGAGTGAACTATAGGCTTTTCACCTCCACCTCACTGTGGTTTTACTTTTTACCTGGGTGAGAGGGAAACTGCCCCTCCTGGGGGGTGGGGGAGCCACAGAACCTCTCTGCAGCCCTCCAAGTTCAGCACCTTAGACAGCAGCGCGGTTCTGAGAGGACACAGCCCAGTCGCTGGTGCTGCCATACCGCAAACCGAATTCAGCTTCTGATGACACTACGAGCACAGGACCTGCAGTTTTCTGTAGGTTTTCCATCTAACGTCTGTTTGAAAACATTCTTATTTTCCATATTATGCAGAGGACAAGGGAAATAAATACAGGCAACCATTAGCAACACTTCAAAACTTCGATCAGTGTCCAAAACTTTTGAGGATTCTGTAAACCAGCCAAAAGTTGAAGTATGTTCTGTTTATTAATAAACAAGTGTCTATAGCAAATGGCCTACCTGATTTTACAAATTTTTTCTTCAATTCTGTTTTCATCCTAAAGTAGATTTTATTATTTTCTCACAGTTATACTTTTCCCTGAATTACAAAATAGTTAATTTCCAGTTTGCTTTGTGGAAATATCTATTTGGTTCATCCCCTGCATGCTTTCCAATGAGATTATAGGTGGTTCTTAATTTAGTTGTATTTCACTTTCAGGAATCAAAAGAGCCTGAACATTCAGACTGTCCTGTAAGACTGGTGAAATTATGTATGACTTATCTTGATGTCACCATGCAAAATAGCAGCTGATGTGGCAGTCGTAATTCCAGAATCAATTTTTCATTCTGCCTTTTGGTTTTAGTGGTTTGTTTGATTAACCTAGTTTAATCTGAATCTTGAATTAGGATACTTTTATAGTAAGTTATTGGTGTAGTCCACTTTTTCATGGAGGCTTAAAGCTAAAGAGGAATTCAGATGGTTGGTGTGCGAAATTGGTAACTCCTGTATTCTCTCTACTTGCATTTTTCCCCAGTTTGGTGCACAATACTCCCAGGACAACGGGTGCGTTTCAATCTTCTGCTTAACAGCTGCAAATGTGGTACCACATATTCTTTTGGTTCCAGGCTTTATCCTACACCAACGGCAAGAACAAAATTAAAGTTATTTATGAAAAGATAGTACATATTTGCATCTTACAGTTGTCAAATGAAGTCTTTAGTGGGGAAAAGGGATTGAATATCTAGCTTTTCATGTCAATGTTTTTCATAACACAGAGGTTATCTTAAAATAAGATGGTTTCTTCTAATAAAAGGATGTTGAAATGAGGGCACCCAGATTTTCTCTTTATTTATGGGTAGCAACATGTGATACCCGCCTTCTCTGCAGAGTCCAGTCATTCCCCTTCCTTGACCTGGGGGAATTTCCATGGCCCACTCCATTACCCCCACCCTGCAGCAGCTGCTCAGCTTTCTGACTATTTTTACACTGTTAAATTGCGACTATTATGAGTATAATAGGTATTACAGCTAGAGCAGATATTATTAAAATAGCAAAGCCTTCTTAACGATGATGTCTGTCTCAAAACAGATCTAAAGCCCCCCACGTAACTCTCCTACCCACTCCCCGTGCGACCCAACGTGCCCATTTCAAATGGGGGACGTGAGGCAAGGAGGATGCAGAGACAGCGCTGGCAGTGCCAGGCTCGCGGCAGGGACCAACGGGTGAAGGACCCCGCGCTGCCTCCACAGGGGCAAACGTCGCCACAACTCCCCCCGACCCCCCCCACAGGGGCCTGGCACCACCGCGGCCCCTCCACCCGAGGCTGCTGCCTCCCCGGGGGCTCCCGCAACCACGGGGACCCACCACCACCACAGCCCCCCGCGTCGCCTCCACAAGGGCCCATAACCACCCCCCGCACACAGAGACCCGTCGCCACCGCAGGGCCCAACCGCCACCGCAGGGACCAACTGCCACCACAGGGACCAACTGCCACCACGGGGACCAACCGCCGCTACAGCCCGCCGCCGCCGCCACAGCCCGCCCTTCCTCCGCAGCTCGAGGGCCCATTGGCCGGCAGAGCCGTCACTCAGGGAGCAAGCCCCGCCCCCCAGGCGCGGCCGCAGGCCGGAGGCGGGTGGGGGGAGCGGCGGCAGCGCCCCCCGCCCGCCAGGTGGCTCGCGGCGCCTCCCCCCGCGCGGCGCGGCGCGAGCCCCTTCGCGCCTTCCGCGCGAGCCCCGCCCCCCGCGCCTGCCCTCCCCAGGTGTGTGCGTGCTACGTCACCCCTCCCACGCGTACGGGGCGTGCTGGCGTCGTCGTCCCTCCGTGCGCTGCGCGTCACCGCTCCTGGCCTGGCGCGCGGCGGCGGCCGGACGGTTCCGCTCCCAGCGCCTCGGGGCTCGGTTCCGTGGCGGGTCCGCCCGCCCCCTCGGCCGCGTCCCTCCCGCCCGCCCCCCCTCCGCCGTTGGCTCGGCCGCCCGAGCGGGGCGGCGGCGGGTTCGTTGGTGGCCGGCTCGCGGCCTGGTGCGCGCGGCGGATCCTGCCGCTCGCGTAGCGCGGCGCCCGGGCTCCCTGAGGTGAGGCCCGGCCGGCTCGGGCTCGGGTGGGGGCGGGGAAGCGCCGCTGCTCGACGCCGCCGCCGCCATGAGCGTGGAGGCGTACGGCCCCAGCTCGCAGACCCTCACCTTCCTGGACACCGAGGAGGCCGAGCTGCTCGGCGCCGACACACAGGGCTCCGAGTTCGAGTTCACCGACTTCACCCTCCCCAGCCAGACCCAAACCCCGCCCGGGCCCGGGCAGGCGGGGCCGGGGCAGGGCCAAGGGCCCCCCGGAGCGGGGCAGGGGCCGCCGGGACCCATCGAAGCACAGGTGAGCCCGCGGCGGCGGGGGGTTGGAGGGGGGGGCCAGGGCGTCTCCGCCGCCGGGGAAGCGGCGGGGGGGGGGGGGGGGGGTCCGGAAGGGGCGGGCGGGCCCGGCCGTGGGGCCGCCGAGGGGAAGCCCTGGGCGGGCGGCGGGGCCGGGCGCTCCGCCGGGCCGCGGCTCACGGGAAAGTGGAAGCCGCGTGGTGCTGCCCCGCGCTGAGGAGGCTCCGGAGCGGGGCCGCCCGCTGCCGGCCCGCCGCGGCCCGGCGCCGGCCGCCCTCCCCGAGCCGGCAGCGGGGAGGGGGGCCTGAAGCCCGTGCGCTTTTCTTTGCCCTGGGAGCAGAGGGAGAGCGCGCCGAGGAGAGAAACTTGCGGCCGCTCGGTTGTTGGTGAAGCCAGCAGCCCTCTCGGTTGGATGGTGACAGGCATGCCGCTTTTCGGAGCGATGCTGAAGTAAGAAATAAGATGCTTCAGGATGTGATTGCAGTTTATCTCCCATCTTTAAAACAAATATAACTACTTGGTTATCCAAAGTTGGATAGAAATTCACTGTTGCTCCCTTTAATTTATTCCTTTCTCTGACTAAACTCAATAGATGCTTTTTACTTTTTAAAAAACTGTTTTTATCATTACTCTTTGCCACCTTTCCTACTGCACGGTTGCTAAGCTGGTTTGTTTTGGGTTGGTATGGGAGTGACAAGCAATATGGCCTTACACTGGAGTTCAGAGGTCTGTTTCCTGATAGCTTAAAAATAGGTACCTTTTTTTATATACAGTTTGATGGTTGGTAGATAAGCAAGTATTATTTGACAGTAGTGGCCTTACAGAAGTGAAAGCAAAAAGGGAACTGGGGTTATATACTCACATGCCAAGAAGTGTTATAAAATAAAATGCTGCCTGTCTCTGTGTTGCACCTTGGCTGTGTGTGTAACAAAAAAAAAAAAAAAAGAGAGAAACTGCTTCATATTTAAAAAAAAAAAAAAAAAAAAAGTGAAACTGGGCTGTACTGATAAGTTTTATTACATCTAGATAAACACTTACATAGTTGTTAACAATGAAATAATTGTAAACTCTCCATGTTTTAAAATATGAGTTTAAAGATGAGTTGAAATGCTGTAGATAAAAGCTCTTAATGCTGAAAAGTTCTTACTTGCAGAGACTGATGATGTATTGGGTTCCATGAATGATATAGCTGTGAAAACTTAAGTGAGCAAACTTAAAACAGGCCGAGCAGTCCAGGTATTGAAAATCTACAGGTGTGCAGTGCAAGGCTAAAAGTGGTATTATCCTATTCTAGCCATAGCAGATGTATCCCAGGATGAGCTGAGTGACTTTCTCGTGCTTTCAGATGCACACCCTGAGTGTAGCTGCTATGGTGTGACCTGCTCCAGGTTAGCATGCTTATGTCCGTAGCCAAAGGTGGAATTAGAGATGTGACCCCAAGGACTGTTCGTTGTCTTTTGTATTCATTAGTAACTTGAATTTGGATTTGGCAAGGTAAACCTTTTGTCTATTAGAGCATTCAGGCATCTAAATTATTAAATATTAATAAAATCTATGTGTCTGTATACAGTCAGCATATACATTAATTGGTTAAAAAGGTGGCTTTAATAAAATCTTAGTTTTTAAGCTTTAATGGGTTGTGATCTTTCCAGAACTCATGGCAGACAACTTTGAGCCAGAAGAACAAAAAACCCAACCCCCAAATAAGCTTATGCTAAAAGACCAGACTAAAGGATTAATTTGTCTTTTTTTGTCTAAACATGTTTGAAAAGCTTTTGAATTAAAAAAAAAAAAAAAAAAATACAGAGAGCTCATTCAGGTATGAAGTCTGTAACTATCCTGGCAAGGGGGAAGGGTTGAAGGTTTGTTTTATTTTTATTTTCTATTTTTTATTCTACTGAATACCTTTAAGGTGCTTTTTGTAAAACCTTCCTGATGGTCAACTGGATGCCAGAAATTGCATTTTAGGAAGAGGGGAATGGACCTGTTATAACAGTAACTGCCAAAAACCAAATCCCTTGATCTGTTTAGGCTTGTACATTTCAACAGTCTCATCTGTGATGAGATCAGAAATTATGTATTTTTAAAGATTCTGTGGAATACTTTGTTACTTTGAATGAATATGTAAACTTGTCATGCCTTTTGACAGGGAAGATGCTAAAAATGTAACTTCTAAGGCCTAAAAATTGATCACATTCATTTTTCCTCAGTTAATTTTTGTTACTGTAATTATAACTAAAGCTAATTAAACGTATAATCTTTATTCAAAGCTGATAAACATTGGAGGCATGTCATTTTTGCCCTGCTGTTCCATATTCTGATATCTTCTTGGTGTCCTGATCTTTAAAAAGATGAGTCGAGCAAGAAAGAACACCAAATTTCTTAAGAAAATGTGATTGATTTAGCCACTCTATTCGGGCTTTCTTCCCCTACATATATATAACTAATAGTTTAAGAGGATGTTGTTGCAATAGATTAGTGTGTAACTGACGAAAGGTAGTGAGAAGGTAACAGTGCAGAAGCAATTCTACTGTTTCTGGTTAGAAAACAGTATTTTCGTTGTTTACATGTAGCATATTTAGTCAAACCAATTCATATGTTCAATTTTAGTGCTTTTAAGATAAATTCTGATTTCTTATTTATTTCTTGTCCCTTCTAGGCAAGGACTTAGTTATGATGATAGGAAGCAATCACGTGTTCCTGAGTCTGTGATGGACAAGGCACCTTGTCTTAATGTGTGCTAAGCTGTTTGAGTGAGTGATTGAAGGAGGATGGGTCAGCGATTAGATTTTGGTCTAGGCTGGGGACTCGATTTAATTTCCAGTTCTACCAGAGACTTTTTGTCGTAGCAGAATGACTTACTCTTTGTTGCTCTGGTCCCCATCTGGAAATGCAGCTTATACTTCACTGCTTTGGAGGTTTTGTAAGGGTGGATATTCTCAGTAATACACACTTCCGTATTTTGAAAAGGAGAACAAATAATAGATGATAGTAGGGTACAGTAAATATTCTGTAGCTTTAATGTCTAGAATATTGCAAACAACAAATGGTTGAGCTAAAGTATGAGAAAATTTACCTGAATTAGGACAGAGTGACTAGGTGTCCTGTGCTTACTGTCCAGTGTTGCAATGTGTTGCCACGATTGATTGGACTACAGTCTAACAAGAGTCCTCTTCTAGCAAATTGTGTATTTAGTTATATCCACTTAATGTAGCTCTACTTTAAAGAGGCACATTTCAAGTGGCAGAAATAAATAGTTACATTCCGTTATGGATCAGCTATGGATGTCGGCTGGGTATGTTAGCTAGAAGTGCCATGAGAAATTGAGATGGTCCTTCCTTAATATTTTGTTGCTGCTGACGTGGGAGCTCACTTGTATGGTCAGTAGGGGAATGAATATGTAAATTATTTAATCTAATTTACTGAAATGGGGTATTATTGTTCTGTAACGTGGTTCTGTGGACCTTGATTGTTGTCTTTTGGCCTATATTTTAAGGGCTGAAAATGAGCAACAGAGGGACCAATGCCTTTGTGATAGTTTGAGAGCATCTAAGTTTTCAGATTGCTTGACGTAGCTGTTAAACTCGCTTTGTTAGAAGCTTCAGTCAACGCTTTTAAAATAGAGAAGCCCCCCCCATCTCCTTATAAAACAGTTTATGGTGCCGGATTTTTAATAATATGCACATAGACTAACATCACAGTAAGTTTTAGAACAATGGTTGAGTCACTTCCTCGTTGTGTGCCTGCCAAGGCCTAGTACTAGGCTGCTGGAGTCTCATAGTAACAGGTGACATCACCGCTGCCTAACGCTCTGAAAGGGCAGGCGCTCTCCAGGGTGTAACTGATGCAGTCACCTGGTGCAGAAGTCCTACACAGCTTGCAGTTGTTGTGGCTTCTTGTTTTTCTGTATTTTTTTTTTAAAAGGGCTGTACAATTCTGTTGCAAGTAATAACCTACTTGGCAATTCAAGCTTCCTGTGATCATCCAAAATTTAATCAATTTGTCAAATGATGTGTGTAATAATATATTACACACGTATTCCAAAATACAAAATAGAAGATGCACCTATGGATGCCCAGTGTTCATACTTTCAAATCAACTTAAAGCTTCAGTATCCCACATATTCCATGACCAGTTAATAAACTGTCTTCATATTTTGTGAAGTGGCACTTTGTTTAAAATAGATATTTATCTTCCAACATCTGCTACGATGCTATTATGCAGTGAGCTGATCAGATTTGGGTTCATCATTCTAATGTTATATATGCTACTGCAGTTTCTTTTTTGTTTTTCTTTCTCCCTTGGTTTCTTTTGCATTTTCTATGCTGAGGGTACCCCTTGGTTGATTCTTCTTATTAAAAGCCAGTCCTTGGAGGAGATAGCAATAAAAAGTCATACCGTTTAGACTGCATGTTTCACAAACACATTTCATGCCTTTTTAAAAGTAATAAAGTTTGTATCATTGAGTCCAGTCCTCTGCTGCTGAAGGCAAATGTGAAGCATCATAAACTTTCTGAATTTAACTCGTGTGTTAGGTTTTAATGTCCAAAAATGAAACTAGTTTGTGTGGAATCTGAGTGAGGCTCTCAGAGATATGCATGTTTTGGTTCGCTTATTGGATTATAGCTCAAAAATGCTAAGGACACTATGCCAAGACATTTAATACTCAAACAAAAGTTGTCCCTTAATATGCATCCTGGAAATAATGTCTCTTCTGCCTTGGCCTTGGGTCTGCCATTGTAGGTAGCTCAAGGATTTTCTGAAGGAACTTCTCTGATAGTGACCAACAAAAGTATATTGAAATAAGCTCAGAGACTTGTAATTTTAAATGGATGTTTTCATAAAATTTCATGAAGGTTATTGTGCAATCACTGTGGTGTTTTCTTTCTCATCTCTTCTACTTGAGGATAATGTGGATTTAAACAGTATACCTGTCTCTTCTTAGGTCTTAGTGAGCTCTTGCCAAACAAGGCAAGGAATCAAGTGTCTCTGAACAAAGTCTTTTTCTTTTTTTTTTTTTTTTTTTTTTTTTGGGGGGGGGGGGGGGGGGAGGGCAAGCCAGAACTCAAGCCATCTTGAGTTTTTTCTGTGACAGCGGCATGTTAACTTGCTGAAGCTTCCCTAAGCTGTCAGTATATGGAGATGTAACACACAATGGTGGAGTTAAATTAGAACACCTCTAACTGCCAAGGGGCAATGGCTGCTTTAGCCACACTAAAATCTGATATGTGAAATTCACACTTCTTTTGATGCTTCTTCCTGGTTGTAAGAGCACTGTATTTAAAAAGTTGAATTCTATATATCTCTGAAACTGTATAGTTTTATGGTACATGCTTGCTTTACACTTTTCCCTTATGCTGAAAAGGAGCATGCAAGGAACAATATATATTTTTAACATGACTGAGACCGTATGTGTAAACTTGCTGACACAGCACCAAACGTTGCAGAACTTTGTCGTCCTGGCAGTTAGTGTATCATTAGTCAAAAGAGCAGCAGCTTCCTTGCACACTTGCTTTATATATGGTATGCTGTTCTGGATCTCTGAAACATTACTCTGAGAACTTGTAAGATGTAATAACTAGTTTTGATGATTTTGCAGTTTTCTTGGGTTTATAGTGAGGCCTTTTTAATGGAAATCATAGTTAAACAAATTTGAAAAAATATTACATAGTAATGGTCATACTTGATGTATTATGCAGGTATGTTTTAGACACATGTGGAAAGCTTTGAAAAATACTCTGCTGAGAAACAGCTTCTGTTATTTCCTATACCACTTTGTTTTTAACCAGGCTTATATGAGAATAAGTTTCTTGTTAACCTGCTCTTTGTCCCTGTATCATGAAGGTATGCTTCTGATATCCTGGAAAAAAAATGATTTGGTAGATAAAGAACAGCAAAAATAGATGAGGGAAGTCCTATACAGTAAAGATTCTGTTTTCAAGTCAATTCCTATGGTAAAACAGGAGGGATGAAAAAACAATGTTTGATACTGCTAGAACTGTTTGAATGGAATTTCTTTGTTATGTAAGACTAGGGAGAAGTGTATTCTGCAGAAAAGCAATTGCCTGCATTAATAACTTTTTTCCTACTCATCAGTCAGTGTTTAAATAGTCTAGTAATTAAACAGGAGTGAATGAAACAAGTGTTAATTGTATAACTGCTATGTATTTCAGCTCTTACACACGAGTTTGTTTTGAGGGGTGGGGATTACTGACCTCAGCTTTATGATTTGGACTGTATTTTGATTTTTTAACTTAAACACTGACTTTGTGTTTCAGGTTAATGGACCTGATGGCATTCTACAGAATGGAGCTGTGGATGATAATGTAGCTAAAACCAGTCAGCTTCTGGCAGAGCTGAATTTTGAAGAAGATGAGGAAGATACCTATTATACAAAGGACCTTCCTGTGCATGCTTGCAGGTAGGATCCAGTATTTTACCCCCAGCTTAATATTTCCAGAGGGCAAGAGCACAAGTTTCTGAACTGTAATTTTAATAGGGAGTTTGTGTGAGTGAAAAGTATAAGCTTACACGATTTCTGGAATTTGAGAATAACTTCCTTGGAGACATCTACATCCTGGCAGGAAAATAGTGCCCTCTGGTGAGCTGTTGCATACACTTATAGCTTCCACTTCCAATAAATCTTTGACCTCCCTAGAGGAATACTAGGCAAAGCCAAGCTCAGGATGGTGATGGTGGGAAGTGTTAAAGTATTTATAACTCAAAACAGAAGTTAAATAAATCCACTCAACCTACAAGTTAAACTGATACTTTCACCAACGCTCAGGTCCCCTAATTTTTAATTTCCCCTTATTTTTGTACACTACCGGATGCTTTAAATTTTGTATTTGAATTTTGCTATAAGTAGTCACCCAATCTCTTCCTGTTTTCTTCTTTCTCAATCCTAGCTACTGTGGTATCCATGACCCAGCTTGTGTGGTTTACTGCAACACCAGCAAAAAATGGTTCTGTAATGGGCGTGGAAATACATCTGGCAGGTAAATGATCAATGGTGGAAATGACAATGTTGGAACCTTGCTCTAGAGTACACTCATTTTGAAGTGGCATATTTGGTGTGACTTACCTTTCTTTTGGTGATAACTGAAGTCTAGTGACCTAAATGTCACTCCAGCCACCTTTCCGCTATTACCAACATACGCCTTGATCTCAGTAGAGCTTGAATCACGTTTTGGGGTGAGCTTGCTGCTTCTGTGTGCTTGCAAAGCAGATATTCACAACTGGTATTCTTGACGTGGTACTTTGTGGGATTTCTTTCAATTATCAGTAATATAACTTTAACAGTCGCCCTAGAGCGTTCATGCTTTGAGAAAATGTAGAGACTGTGCTAGCAGTCATCCTTGCCTAGATGAAAACAGCAAGATTTTACCAATGTCTGCCATAGTGCTAGTAGGTTCTGCTTTTATCTTTAATGTTAACTGCTATATTGTCTTAAATTGGGGTTAAATCTGACTTGAGTATTAACTTCATATAAATGTATATCCTCTCTGGTTTCAGCCACATTGTTAATCATCTGGTGAGAGCAAAGTGCAAAGAGGTTACTCTCCACAAAGATGGGCCTCTGGGAGAGACTGTCTTGGAATGTTATAACTGTGGATGTCGTAATGTGTTTCTCCTGGGCTTTATTCCAGCGAAGGCAGACTCTGTGGTTGTTTTGCTGTGCAGGTGAGAGAATGCCTTTATTGGCACATTTGTATCAAGTCCATTGCATAATCTTATTTCTAACGGGCAACTCCTGCTTTCATTTTGTACTGAAATATATTTTATGTTCTAATTTGCTACCATTCTCTCTTTGGGTGGTGGTACAGACTGAGTTGTATACAAGTAGATAATGCAATAAAAAAATGTTCTGTTATGCTGTACAAATGTCTTAGTAGTATAGAAAGGATCTCTTACAAATGAAACTGTTCTTAATGGAATAAAGGTATTCCCCCCCCCCCCCCCCCCCGACATGCACGGTTAAACTGCTGTGGTTTTCAGATTTGGAAGAAACCAGTCAGTTTAGGAAATGATTCTAGATCCCTGCTGGAGTAGTGTCAGATGCTGTTACAGAATAGTAAGTTTCTTTTGTTAGCTCAGAATTATTTGAAGATGAGAGTAAATTGGTAATTGATCTCTGACAGGATGTAGCAGAAGTCATGATTTTATAATTGTATTTTTATTCAGTGCTATCATTTACCATGTATTTGACAGTAGAAGGTGCTTTTCTACAGAATGAGTTCTCCTATTTGTTTAAACAACAGATGGGAAGTAGTCCTGAGTGTACTCTGATATATTGTGTGTGTGCATAGTCTTAATGGACCATAACCACTTTTAAAGGTGAGTGTGCTATTAAGTATCTTAGGTGCTGAAGTTTTTAGTTCTAGAAATACCTATGAAATATTACTCATGATACCCAGCCTCCCTTGTGTTGAAATAGCAAATAGAGGAACTAATAATTGAATTGGCAAAGCAGTCTACAGTGTGGATTTCTTCCTTTTTTTAACTGAGGTGTTTGCATCGTTGAAAAGCATGGTAAACATGATCTTATGTACTTCACACAGTAAGCTTATTCTTACACTTGTCTAATTTAATAATTTTTTTCAATATCTTGGTTGTGCAGGCAACCATGTGCCAGTCAGAGCAGTTTAAAGGATATTAACTGGGACAGTTCACAGTGGCAGCCTCTTATCCAAGACCGCTGTTTCCTTTCATGGCTGGTAAAGATTCCATCTGAACAGGAACAGCTGAGAGCACGTCAGATTACAGCTCAACAGATTAACAAACTGGAAGAACTTTGGAAGGTATGAGCTTCTCTTTAAATATGAATGAGGTTTAACCAAGTGTTAATTTTGTGTTTTTTTTGTGAAGGAGGGACAGGATTGTTTTAGCAACCAGGAATTTAGCAGAGAATTCAGGAGACCATTCATTTAAGCAGGAAAGCTGCATCCCTAGATTCTTGAGCTCTGTCAAAGCTGCACTGTCAGGCAGTTTGCAGAAACAATCTTCCTTCCCC
Organism: Dromaius novaehollandiae; assembly: GCF_036370855.1. Taxonomy (NCBI): domain Eukaryota; kingdom Metazoa; phylum Chordata; class Aves; order Casuariiformes; family Dromaiidae; genus Dromaius; species Dromaius novaehollandiae. Next base: position 1,927,473 of record NC_088122.1, on the reverse strand, counting down.
ATATTAACAGTCCTTTAGTCTGTTCTGCTTGAAATGATGACTGAGTGAGTAAGGAACTCTAAGTCCACACTTGGTTTTCAGTTATTGCTTTTTAAGAACTTTTTCTGTACAGCTTTTAATGCAGAGCAAACCCAACTGGATGTGAGTGAGCATGACATAATGTCTTAGTATTGTTGTAACAGGTTAGAATTACACCTTGTGTAACTCTTTTTGTGGCAGTGATATGTGAACCTCTGCATACTGTCAATGTCTGGCTTAAAAAGAAAAGTCAAATCCCCCCTCAACTGGATCTTAAGTCTGAAATAAGAAACAGCAGTTTTACATTTATTTCTTCAAAAAAAGTCTCTAATGGAATACAAAATTTCTTTCATGGGGTTTATTGCTTCTGTTGCACAGTGAGAGTTTGTTACTTCTGTTCTTATAACTTTGAAACAAAACACTTATGCTTTAAATTCTAGGAAAATCCATCTGCAACCCTTGAGGATTTAGAAAAGCCTGGTGTTGATGAAGAACCGCAGCATGTCCTACTTAGATATGAAGATGCCTATCAGTACCAAAATATATTTGGTCCTCTAGTCAAGCTTGAGGCAGACTATGACAAGAAACTCAAGGAGTCTCAGGTAGTATTCTTGAAATATGCCTGCTTGAGGGGATTTCTGACCAGGTCTCTGATATGAAATGCCTTGTCATGTTTAACAGAATAGAAACAAGGCTCAAGTGAAATAAATGTCTTTATTGCAGTACTACTACATTACAGTAGCAACAGTGATGTCTGATAGCGGGGAGATGAAAGGAAAATCCTCAAAACAAGGTTTTAAATAACATTTTTGAGACACTTAAGAACTTTTAGGTGTTCAATGTTTTTCTTCTCCAGAACCATGTTCCATGTTAGAGCTGTTACTTGGCCACCTATTATTAGGTTGTTATCATAATCCCCAGTTATGTTTCTGTTGCTTTTGGATTCAGCAAATAAGCTTCCAGTCAAACTTGTATTTTATGGGGGCATATAAGTACTTGATGAATGCTTAAAATAAAAAGAACAAAACAGGTGGTGGATAGGAGTTTGGTGCTCATTAACCACATAACTTTGTATTAGTCAAATAGAATCATCTTCTGCAGATGATGTGGACTCAGTCCTTAAGGATAAATACAGATATTTAGCTGTCGTGTGATGTTGAAATGGGAGTTTTGTAGTTTTCCACTGTTTTGGAGAGAAAAAAGAAAAAGGACTGTGAGGAGGAGAATTGTGATAGTAAACAGTTCTTTGCAAATATAATAGATGCCTTTTCTTTATCTTTAGACCCAAGATAACATCACAGTCAGATGGGACTTGGGCTTGAACAAGAAAAGAATTGCTTATTTCACTTTGCCGAAGACTGATTCAGGTAATGATAGCTTAGCTGTATGTTTTGTCTGTTTGGTGAATGAGGAATGAACCTCAGTGTTTAAAGAACTGTGGTGATCTGGCCTGGGATATGAAATAGTTCTGTAGGGTTTTTGCGTTGGGGAATGGTTGTTCATTGGTGGATTTTCTGAGAGCTTTTTTCTTCCTTTGTAGATATGCGTCTTATGCAAGGAGATGAGATCTGCTTGAGATATAAGGGAGACCTGGCCCCTTTATGGAAGGGAATCGGTCACGTTATCAAAGTTCCTGATAGTATCCTTTACTTAAGCCTTTAAGAAAGAAGTTATATAGATCACAGGTAGTGACATTGTGAATTAAGTAGTTTTATCAGTTTGAATTTCAGGTGGGATAGCCGATAGTACTTCAGAAGAAACAGATTTCTCCTAGCTCTGCTTATTACTACTTCCAGTACTGTAAGCAAAATACATGTGACTGGAAAGTCCCCTTCTAAAAGTTCCCTGTCTGTAAAATGGGTGAACACTAATTTAAATCTTCCCTATGAAGATTATTAAAAGTTACAAAGCATTTCTGTACTCTTGACAGTGGGGGCCTTAAGCACTTAATGGAAGACTGAAGTCTTGTAAAAATGTACAAAAGTAATTTTGAAACCATTTAAACTTCTGTCAAACAGGGAGCTGCTAAGTAAATTGATATAGGGAAAAATAAAATTCAAATGTTTGCTGTAGATTACTACTTAACGAGGTTCTACAGATTATGGTGATGAGATAGCCATCGAGCTAAGAAGCAGCGTTGGAGCACCTGTGGAAGTTACTCATAACTTCCAAGTGGATTTTGTATGGAAGTCTACTTCATTTGACAGGTACTGGGAAAGCAGTTCAGAACTTGGCAGATAATTGGTACAGTTGATGCATATTTTTTCATTAACTTCAGTGGGAATTTTTGAACAAGAATTGTCGGACAGGATATATTGTTTCATAATGCTCACAATCAGAAAGAGCAGGATTGCAGGGCCCTACATGTGGAGCTGCAGTCTGCAGGTATCAGGTATACAAGCACATGACCTCTGCTTCATAGAGTAACGGACCGAACTTTTATTAGAACTTGAATTGATCTCAATACTACTAAACTGCCAATATTTTTCATTTTGAAGGCACATTTAAGGCTTATTCCAAATATATCAAGGTAATATGTAAACTGAAGGGGGGAAGACTTACCCGATATTTGGTTACGTTTCAAATGTAAGAAGAGAAAATATTTTACAGTTCAGCAGCTTGCTAAACCTTGCTCAGTCGTGAAGTGCTGTCTTTTCTTAGTTACCCTACTGAGCTTTGAATCATTTTAACTTACTGAAATTTGAAGGTAAGTGAATCAGCTGTGGGGTCAGTAGGCTTCAGACATGTCTGTACTGCATTTTGTAAGATAAGAATTTTTTTCTTATTCTGAAAGAAATGTTATTTGCAACTTTTCTTCAAGTCTTGCATCTAAAATTACTATTGTAAATTCTGTCAAAGGCTGGTTACTCTACAGATTTTCTGCTTATAACACTTCATAGCATGCATATGGCAGGGGGAACAAGATTTGTGTTCTTGGATTCTAATTCTAGTCTGTCAATTCTGCTAGTACATGCTCTGAGTCGCAAAAAGTCCTCCTTCCCCAAGGTGCTGATTTAAAGGATGCTGCGGGGTGTTTTTTGTTTGGTTTTCTTTTTTTGGTTTTTGTTTTTAAATTTATTTTTAAGCTTAACGTGCATGATGTCTGGTTAACCTTTGTGCTGGACACTTTGGGCTTATGTTTTAACTCATACTGATTTTTCTATCCTTCCCTCATTTCAGAATGCAGAGTGCTTTAAAAACGTTTGCTGTGGATGAGACTTCAGTGTCTGGGTACATCTATCACAAGCTGTTAGGCCATGAGGTAGAAGATGTAATTATTAAATGCCAGTTGCCAAAGCGCTTTACAGCACAAGGACTTCCCGATCTCAACCATTCTCAGGTAATCCTATCCCATTTTTACTGCAGGCAAAGAATATGATAAGGGATTTATGAATAGAGTTTGAACAACTTTGTAGCTACTTACACGTGAAATAAACTTCTTTTTTCATCAGGTTTATGCTGTGAAGACTGTCTTGCAGCGTCCTCTGAGTCTTATTCAGGGTCCCCCTGGTACAGGAAAAACAGTGACGTCGGCCACAATTGTCTATCATCTGGCTAGACAGGGCAATGGGTAAGAACTCCTCTCTAATTTTTTTTAATATATTAAAGTTACTTTATTAATGGTCAGAGAATTGACTTACGTTTGAACATTAAAATAATTTGACACGTTGAACTGAAAAGATTCTCTAGAAGTATACTATTCTGGAGAGACTCGTGCTTATTTCAGAAAACATTCTTCAGTAACTTATTTTGGGGACACGTATGCTAATGCAGTCCTGGTTTTGTTGCAAATCTTTCAGAGAAAAGGCTATTTATAACTCATTGAGACTTATCTTGTCACTTTTTTCAATCTTTAAGGCCTGTGTTAGTCTGTGCTCCAAGTAACATAGCTGTAGATCAGTTGACTGAGAAGATTCATCAAACTGGACTGAAAGTGGTTCGTCTGTGTGCTAAAAGTCGTGAGGCAATTGACTCTCCTGTATCCTTCCTGGCATTGCACAACCAGATCAGAAACATGGATAGGTACGAAATGGTTGGAGAGGTGGAGAGGGAGGGCGAACAATAAAAAAAAGCTTGGATCCTGTGATAGAGGCAGTAATTAACTGTGTAACAGCAGCAAAGAGAGTTTGCTTGATGTGATAATTTTTTTGCTTCCGTATGTACATGTCACTTTCAGCTTTTCAGATGAGTTCTTAGTTTCTGTGGCAATATATAAAGGTTTCCCCTGTGAAGTGGAATGTACTGCTTCCAAAGAAGTGGCACAATAAAAAAGTCAGATAAAAATCTGATGTTTTACATTGTAATACAAAGAAGTTGTTAATGGGGCTGTGAAGCAAATTTCTTTGTTTTGTAGCATGCCAGAGCTTCAGAAACTGCAGCAGCTTAAAGATGAAACTGGAGAACTGTCATCTGCTGATGAGAAACGTTACCGTGCACTGAAACGAACAGCTGAGCGTGAATTACTTATGGTAAAATTCTGTTGGTTCTAGTACCTTAAACAGTTGCCTCTCTTCACCTGAGGCTTAGTTGTAATTTGCTGGTGAAGTTCAGAGTACAGTTTAACTTGGGGCGGGGGGGAATTTCTGAAACAGTAGTAAATACTTTTCCATATAGAAGTATTATCTGTTGATATTCTGCTTGATTGATTTCAGTTGTATTTCTGTCTCAGAATGCAGATGTGATCTGTTGTACATGTGTGGGAGCTGGTGATCCAAGACTTGCAAAAATGCAGTTCCGCTCCATTCTGATTGATGAAAGCACACAGGCTACTGAGCCGGAGTGTATGGTGCCAGTTGTCCTGGGAGCAAAACAGGTAGGAGCCATTGGATTTCATTAGAGAAAACTAAGTTTATAAATAGGTGAAGTAGCAGTACGAAGTACTTCTCACAGTATAGGCATGTAGGAATGCAAAATCCTTTTCTTTGTGGAAGACCTTCTCATAACACAGATCTAAATGACTTCATGTTGTGTTAGTCATATTAGTTTTCTGTTTCCTTGGTGTATTCTTCACCTAGAACTTGTTGGCCCTGCCGGAACAAACTGAAGACTGAATAAAATTTTATACTAAAATGATTAGTAATACAACTGGACAGTTAACTCACTTAATAAGCTTCAGATCTAACCTAAGGCTTATAACAAGACAAACCAATTAATTCCAAATATATTTTATATTAGGATATTGCTATCACTTCCAGTTATTGGGCAGACTTCAGAACATACAAATTAGATCTTTACATTGTCATCAATGGTGAATTTTCCTTTTCCACAGCTCATTCTTGTAGGTGACCACTGTCAGCTTGGTCCTGTTGTGATGTGTAAAAAAGCTGCAAAGGCTGGCCTGTCTCAGTCCCTCTTTGAGAGGCTTGTGGTGCTGGGGATCCGTCCGATTCGCCTTCAAGTGCAGTATCGCATGCATCCTGCACTGAGTGCTTTTCCATCCAATATCTTCTATGAGGGTTCACTCCAGAACGGTGTTACTGCAGGTAAACCTACAAATTGCCTTCTCTGCTATTTGTTAAGGATTATAGGAAGAATATTTAATCTAGATTTTTTAAAAAATAATTCCCTTAAAAAGAGAATTGCACTGCACTTACGGTTTTCTTGAATCTTTAAGATACTTTGATGTGAAAGTGTGGAATATTCTTTCCAGTAAAGCAGTGCTAATTTTTTTTTACTTTGTGTTCTTCAGCGGACCGTGTGAAAAAAGGATTTGATTTCCAATGGCCACAGCCAGATAAGCCAATGTTTTTCTACGTTACGCAAGGACAGGAAGAAATTGCCAGTTCAGGCACCTCTTACTTGAACAGGTAAACAAAATTCAGTACTGAGGTATAGCCTTATTTAGAAATACTTCATCCCAGTATATCTCAAATATAAGGGAGATTCAAAGATCAATCTGTTAATGATTCTGGAACATCCCTAGGAGGGAAAGTCACAATTAAGGAAGTTGAGGGGGAGTGGAATATACCATTCCTGCTGCAAACCAAATATCTAAGCATTTCTCTACCCCACAGAATCTCTGCAACTAAATCCATATATTTTTTTCTTCATTGTAATTTGTGATACCATGCCATGTCAGCAAAGGGCTGACACCTAAATAAAGACTTGTGTTTTAGACAAAGGTTAATTTCTGTTTCCATGAAGGGGGTACTTGTACTTAAAACCAGCTAGCCCGCAGATGTCAAAGGTGTTGTATGAGGGGATACAGTTCTTCAGTGCAATTTATTCTTCTATTCTGCAGCACGCTTTCTAAACTAATAAAATGCTGTTTCCTTTTAACAGCTACAATTGAAATTGCTTTTGTGCTTTTTTTAATAAAAGCTGTTATCAGTGATAGCACTGCTAGATAGGACGGATGCTGGCTAACCAAGCTGCCTTTAGGAGATGATTTGCCCTAGGCTGCTTTTACAGCAAATGAAGAGGAAAAAAGCATCCCTAGTGGGAGCAGTTCAGATCTTAAGTTGTTTTGAATTGTTCTCTGGAGGTGCATGTTTTCCTTTCCTGATTGTATAAGGAACATAGGGCAATTAAGTGCCTAATATAAGTGGGATGAATCTGGGCCAACTGGTAAACTGACTGCGGTTGCTACGGGAAGTGCCGATCAACTCCTGTTTCAAAGCCCCAATTCCGATATTCTATATTCTGGAGTTTTGGGGTGAAAAAGTGGGAGAGAAGAGAAGAAAGAATGTGAATTTCAATTCCTTCTCTTCCATCCTTTTTTCCTCACATTCTGAAACCTTTTTCAAAGAGTATGTTTAAAACATTTTACTCCTTCTGGGTTGCATGCATTTGTTCCTGTGCCTGGAAAAAAAACCAGACCAGCTTGCGAAAAATAGCTGCTGTGGTATTTTTAATCTGTCTGTTTCATGAACAGCATGTGCAAGACTGCTGAATGCAGCAAGCCAGATTGTGCACAAACAAATGGCACGATAGTTGGCTGACAGGGAGATTGGCTTAAAAACATTCTATATTTAAAACTTTAAGATAAAGCAATTGAAGGATCTGTTTGCACAGCAGGCTGGGATATTTTTAATGGTCTCACTCGAAGTGCACTTGTACGCTCAACTATACTGAGAGGTTCCATTTTAGAAAGACGGCCACAATGAGCTTTGCTAGTCCAGGAAGTTTGGTTGTCTAGCTCTGAGAAAATGGGTGTACATATAAGAAGAAATTTCTGCCATTATAAGACCTTTCGAGGTGCTAGCTTTTGCCTATATTTCTCTAGCTGAGAATATGCAAGCGCAACCTGAGCGACAAGGTAATATTGATGAATGTTTCTACAAAGCCTAAGCCAAATTAATGGGAATGGCCAAGCAATGCAGTATAAAATTATACTTTTTCTTGAAGAGGCTTTCTGACAAAAGGCTAGCACAGCACGTGTTCAAATTTTTTAGACCCAGTAATTTGCCAAAGGTATGTTAGATTGAGTCCCTTAATTCTCCTTAGATAAACAAATCTCTTTTCGTAGGACGGAAGCAGCCAACGTGGAGAAGATAACTACAAAGTTATTGAAAGCTGGTGCCAAACCAGATCAGATTGGCATTATCACTCCTTATGAGGGTCAACGATCCTATCTGGTGCAGTACATGCAATTCAGTGGTTCCTTGCATACGAAACTCTACCAGGTATGGAGTAACTGCACAGACTTAAGAGAACACTTGGATGCAAAGAAGCTAGAAAATTCAGATATTGTGAAATTTCACAGTGTGTTCATTTTAGTCTGGCTTCTTAGACATCAGTGTGTGTTTATGCTTCTCTGCTAATTTCTGTGTGCTTTAGTTGATTTTGGTTAAAATTGACCAAGGGAGAGGGTTTCAGAGGTGTCAAATGCCAGTAAGTTTCAGGAGAGCAGTTGACAAGATAAGGGAAAAAATACGGTTAAGGCCTCCATTGAAAGAAGGCTTCAGTGAGCCCTCCCTGTTAGGCACAGAAAGGAGAGAGGTCATTAAAGCTTCAGTTACGGAAAAGCTTCAGTCAGAGCTTTTGTCTTTGATAAAAGCATCCAGCCAGGAGACATGCAGGAAACCAAGCTCCATAAATTCTGCTGCTGATATAATTTATTTGCTTAGGAGTATGTCTTCCCATCAGCTAGCCTCCTCTGCCAAACACTAAAATTTGTTGCTACAAACAAGAGAGTTGTATGTTTAATATAGTCTCTTTTGCAATATTGAAAACTTGGTGTTTTCACTGAAGGAAGACTCGGAGGAAATAACTTTTGCTTCTGCCAGGAATGATCTGTCCTTCTGATTCGGGTTTCTCAGCTGGGAGCAGCAGTGCTAATTTGGAGCTGTCTTACTACAAGGTTTCGGAATAGTCAGAAGTTATTTTGGCAACGTACCTAGAAAAAGGATGCTTTCTCTGGTACAAATGTCAGTTTGGGGGAAATATGAGAGCCATAAAGCAGTGAATATAAAAGTAATTTGTCCTAAACTGAGACTGTCTGTTCTCCCTTAGGGAAACTATTTAGTGACCAGTGGAATTATCAAATCATTCAACATGACAAAAATAACATTTTTGTTAAATGATGGGTTCTGTTACTGTGCAGCCAAAGTGTTTTGTAATACCTGTTGGTAACGCAACTGTTTTGCACTGTGCTTCCGTGATGTACCAGATTTTCCTTCATTTCAGGAAGTGGAAATTGCGAGTGTGGATGCCTTCCAGGGACGAGAGAAGGACTTTATTATCCTTTCTTGTGTAAGGGCCAACGAACACCAAGGAATAGGATTTCTGAATGACCCCAGGCGTCTTAATGTGGCTCTTACAAGAGCAAGGTAAAGTAAAATTAAGAGTATTTTGTATGTATATTGGAGACATAATCTGATCTGTTAAAGTATTAATGCAGTCTGGCTGATGAAAGATCTGTTTTGTGCATGATATGCTTGCTTTCCTTCCCCACCACCCCTTCCTGCTTAAAGGGCCCTTGAACGATTTCCACATGTCCTTCAATTTACAAGAGCAATCTAAGATTAATCAGTGTTACCGTTTGGCGTCAGTAGTCTGTAGAAGCAGGCATGTCCCTCCCGTGTTTGCAGGGTGGATGAACTCTTCTGTTCATCTGCTTCTCTAACTCTCTTATCTTTACAACTGCAGCCATCTTTACCACTGTTTTTTTTTTTAAATAGATTTAATTACTGAGAAGGGTAGTGTGAAGTCAAAATTACGTTGGATTTCCTTGGTTCCTGCAAGGTTTTGTCTTTAAGAATTAAGCTTTTAAACCATTCTAATGCTGGTTGAGTACGCTGTAGGCTTGCCAGACATGTCAAAAGAGAGTGTGAGACCACTGAGAAACTGACTGCAGCAATCTCCTCCTTTCAAGCGTTTTGTCATACTACAAAAATTTTTTCTTGTAAGCATAACCGTTGCATCAGGGTCTCCCACACCAGCGTCATGGGCTTCTTAGGGTGCCTTGATTTATTGCAAAATATCTTGTTGACTCGGGCTGTTCTGACATTAATATGTAACACTACTTATTTTTAGTCAAAATTGACTTTAGTTTCTCTGGTTATTTTCTGTTCTACAGGTATGGAGTAATTATTGTTGGGAACCCAAAAGCACTGTCTAAGCAGCCACTTTGGAATCACCTGCTGAACTATTACAAGGAGCAGAAGGTTCTAGTGGAGGGACCACTGAATAACCTCCGGGAAAGCCTTATGCAATTCAGCAAGCCCCGGAAACTTGTCAATACCATCAATCCAGTAAGTTGAAGTTTCCTGTCTCTCAGATGTTTGTGGTATGAAGCGATTTGGGGTTAGATAATCAGTTATAAATGGATGGAGTATGCACTTAACCGCATACCCTCACACACCCATATCTTTCCATTTTTGTTGCTTAGCTGTTGGACTGTGACCAAGTAAGTTGCTTCCTCAGCTGTTTCTAAGTTGAGCACTTCTAGAAAAGCCTTTTCTGTACTTATTTTGCAGTAAGTAAAAAAGTTTATATAGGAGGTAATCTGAGGTGAATAAAACATCAAATCATTGTTTTGTGTGAAAATAGCAAGCTCGTTAGACATGAGCAAATAATAGCATTATTATACTTTAAAACTTCCATGTTGAAAATTGTATTTAGTCCTTTAATATTTGGCAGAGGGGGATAAGTAGCCATAAAACAGCTTGTCAGCCATCACCAAAGGACAACTATAGAAGTAGAGCAAGGGAAAGCCATCATCAGAACCTCAAAATAGACTGAAAATTCATCAAATATTTCAGTTTGAGATGGGTTGTCTGTAAAATCATAAGGTTTCTTTTTTTCCTAGTTGTCAGTGATATAGTGGGATATTTTCCATGTATTAGAACTAGTTTGTTTTCCTTGGTGCTTGTAAAATAGGCATTATCATCTGCAGAGCTTGACTATAGTCTTATCCAAAAAAACTTACATTGGAGTTGCAGTGCAAATTTCTGTGCAAAGGCTTTGTCTAACTTCCTGTAATGCTTTCAGGGTGCCCGTTTTATGACAACCGCCATGTATGATGCACGTGAGGCTATTATTCCAGGATCTGTCTATGACCGGAGCAGTCAAGGTAGAAGCAGCTATCAAAGTCAACATCTTTATAGACTTTTCAGTTAGTCCTTGGGGGGCGGGGTGGTATCTTGCAGACTTCAAATTCTTAAATGTTTTTTAAGAGTTACTACCAAAAAATGAAGAACTTAAGAACTGAGGGATTTTGCTCTCTATCTAATTAAATTTGACTGCAAAGGCTTCTATAATGTCTGCAAAGCAAGTACAAGATGAGGGACTTGTGTGCACATGTAAGCATTTTAATAGTCTTGAATGGAAGGTACAGTATATAAAAGGCAAATGTGTGATAAACAGGTGTCTCTGAAATTTTGAAGTGCAGGATAAATAGTGAACTAGAAGTATCAGTGGTTCCTGGCAGCAGGAGGCTTGACCTTTCAGTTCCCAGTTTCTGATTCTTTTTTTTTTTTTTTTTTTTTTCCCCCTGCTCACAAGTCCCCCCATTACTGTTAGGAGGAGGAATATGAGTTAGTTTTTAAATTTTCAGGATGCCTGAAATAACTGTGTGGCTTCTTTCCTCCCCTCCCTAGGGCGCCCGTCCAACATGTACTTCCAAACCCATGACCAGATCGGGATGATTAGCGCTGGCCCCAGCCACGTCACTGCTATGAACATTCCTATCCCTTTCAACCTTGTGATGCCACCGATGCCCCCGCCGGGATACTTTGGCCAGGCTAACGGACCGGCTGCAGGTACGTGGGGCAACATTGGAGCAGGGCAGAAGCTTCATTTTAAGTCCCAAATGGGAGAATTGCTTTTGCTGCTCTTAGAGCTGTCTTGATGAGGTTAGATGATGATGTACTTGAGTAGCAAGTCTTCGTTGTGTTGAATGCAAATGCAGCAGTACCGTAGCCTCCAGTGAGAGCGTTCCTTTGCCCTGTCTACCTTGGCAGCTCTGCCTTTTGATTTCTCTGCACTTGCTACTTTGAATACATACAAAGTGTTGCCTCTTGCTAGCCACTGGTCAAGTCTTTATAGGAGCAGTTAATTCCTGCACTACGTCGTGTGTGTAAAAGTTGTCTCTGATGGTTGGGATAAACGCTTTTCCAGGACGTGGGGCACCAAAAGGAAAGACTGGTCGTGGTGGGCGTCAGAAAAATCGTTTTGCGATTCCTGGAACTAGTCAGTCAAACCTTCCAAATAGTCAAGCAAGCCAAGATGTGGTGTCCCAGCCTTTCTCCCAGGGTCCACTGACTCAAGGGTATATCTCCATGAGTCAGCCATCACAGATGAGTCAGCCTGGGCTCTCCCAACCAGAATTATCACAGGTAAGCAGAATTTAATCTACAGACTGCTTTTTTGAACTGTTGTTTTTTAACTGCTTGCTGCTTCAACAGCTACTTGTTGCAAAAAGTTTATTAAAAAAGAAAAGTATTAAAAATATTTATGGATTGCGGTTTGATTTGTAGACATTCCGCAGCAAAAAGGTAGATTTAAAAGCTTCTCTCAGATTTTATCCTTGACTTTGGCAGCCATGTAGTACTTTCTGCTCTGTAAGGGAGCACTTGAGCTTGATTACTAGTTGGAAGCTTAACAAATGCTCTCATTTGCAGGACAGTTACCTTGGTGATGAGTTTAAATCTCAGATCGATGTGGCGCTGTCACAGGACTCTACTTACCAGGGTGAACGTGCATATCAACATGGCGGAGTGACGGGACTGTCACAGTATTAGAGTGTAAGGCACCTGAGGTTCAGTCCTCTGCTGCTTACTCCCTGATTTAAGTTCATAAAAACAGTATTTGTCACAACAGGGCACCCATAATGCAAATGTTTTGCTTTCTTGCTTTCAGGTTGAGGAAGAAGAGCTAAGCTTGTGTGGAGCTTAGTTCATCAGCATTTTATTCTGGGTAATAAAAAAAATAAAATAAAATGGATACCTGTTTTCCACTGCTAAAACTGAAGCACCACTGTGTGAGAGCAACAGGAGAAAGAAACCAACCAACGGAGAGGAGAGAGAGAAAGGAGCGCGCGCGAGAGAGCCCACTGCTAGCTCACTGAGACAAGGAGACTGACCGGAGAGGAGAGAGAGCACCGAAGGACTGGCTGGCGCCTCACTGGGCAGGCAACTCACCCTGAAATGAGTGGTCAGCTGAGTCCCTGCTCCCCCAGTCAAACAAGCTCGAGAGAAGGGCCTTAAGCAGGTTTCACTTCATTCCATACTTCTCTTTGCGAGCAGGGCATTACTTTTCAGAGCAGACGGGGAGAGGAAAACCCTCATCTCAGAGTTGTTCTCGTTTTAAAGGGGTACTATATTTTAGCAGTAACTGTTTACATTTTAGAAACAGAGTATCTGAGAGAGAGTTCCTGACTAAGTGACAGCAAGCCAAGCAGAAATCCAGCAGGTCATAGCTGATGCTCAACTCTGAGATGCAGGTTTTGTTGTCCAGCACTGGCTCTGAAATCCTAGTGTCATCGTGTCGCCCACATTCTGAATGGGTCTTTGTGACAAGGTGGTTTTAAAGAGATTCTTTCAAAGGAGCACTGAATTTTTAGAAGTTTGTCTCTGAATTCTTAGTGGTGGACCTGGGAGATCCTTGTTCTGAGAAGCTTAAAAAAAGTTTAAAACAAAACTAAATTAGAGCACCAACCTTGAGAACTTTCAGTGTGATTTAAAGTTGCAGCAATCAGCCTCTTCTTCCTACATTGGATAGCAGTTAGAGTGAAAGGAGCCTGCGCGCTCGAGCAGGAGGAGGGTTTCAAAGTGTTTTCTGTATGCTTTAATTGGCTACTGTCTGGACTCTACTCTGTGAAAAACAAGCCTTTCTGTAAGATGAACTGTGCGCTTAAAAGGGGATGGGTTCCTGTGCCCTTCGGCCCTGGAGGAAAAGATGCTAATAGGCCTGCTTTATTCACTCCCACAGATCTGGGGAAGAAGTAGTGGAAACTGGGGATTATATTGGTTTTGAAGTAAAGACTCTACAATGTTATTGAAGCAGGTTGGAAAAATGGAAAAAGCAGGCAGTTGTTGGAAGGTGGCCTCTGATAGATGGGTATAATTAGAGATAATGGGTTAGGCTTTTGTGTGGCTTCTTCAGTGATTAATGCAGATAGCTGAAAGATTCAGGTGTTTAAAAACGAACCCGGAGCCTATTTTTCAGGTAGTGGACACGGCTGTGCCATCAATGCTGGCTTGAGAAATAGCTGGAAGTCAAAACTGAAAACAGCACATAAAAGAAGCCATCCAATTTCTAAGTTGTACCCATGTCTTAAATAAGTCATATGGGAACACTGGGAGCATTTTATTTGTGTCTAAACCTTTTTAGAAACAGCGCAGAGAATTTAAATTCCTACAGACCCATTTTTATCAGACCCCTAAATTAGACTAACCTCTACCTCCTAATTGGCTAAGATCAGTAGAGTGTGAATTACTAACCTAGGTGTTTTTAAAGTTTGAATTAAGTTAGCTTTATACTCAAAGGGCTCCAAGTGTTTCTAGTCTTTTTTTGGGGGGAACTCAAAATACCTCTCATATGAATGTACTTAAAATGATGTAAACCCCACTTTTTGTAACTGGGGGGGAAAACCCTTTCATTACTGTCCTTTCTGTGGATTGTTGACCCGCTTTCATAACCTGTATTTGCTGTAGTTTTTCAAGAGTGTCTCTCCCCCAGTACAGATCCGGTGTAGCATACCCACGAACCGTGAGTAGTGTGCACATAAAATGGAACAGGTGTTCAAATTTTTTTCAGTCCTGCAGTGAACATAGTTCAAGAACTGCAAAATAAACTAAACTTTCCAGAAATGAAAACCATTCTTGTTTCATAAAAAGCCTCCAGAGTTTAGACTTCTAAAATGTGAAAGAATGGAGACACAGGCCACCTTCCTTCCTTGTAAGATGGACTGTTTTATTTATTAACATTGCCGAAGGGCTTTTTAATTTTTTTTTTTCCTTCTGGTTAGGCTGCGTAGTTGCATAGTTTTGAGATAGGTTTAAGCTGTAACCCCTTGTGCAATGCAATCCATTGAGTAATGTAACCCCCTCCTCTCCCCCCACCCCCTTTATTTCACTGATTGGAATGCTTGCCTCTGCTTTGTGCTGTTTTTTTTCCTTTGTAGCAGTTACTCTGAGTTTTATAAATCCAGACATCAGTGCTAGCACGCTTTTTTGATTTTGTCTCAGTTTGTTTTAAACCTGTTTGTCATCAATAAAATATTAATAAACAGCTCTTGCATTCAAGGTGGCCCCTAACTTTCAATGATGAAACCATGAAACATTCATTAAAACTTAGTCTGATTGTATAAACTTCAAGTTTATTACTTTTTTTAAACACATACTAGTACAAAAGTGTGGTGTGTGCATAGCATACATGGATAAGCAAATGAACTGTGGCAAGTCTGTTAACTGCCCTACCCATGTTCCCTCCTCTGGCTCTTGACCAGTTACATGGATGCTGTGGGAATTAGTTCAAATGGGAATATTCTGGGCCTGTGCACTGCTGGGGGGAGCTGCAGGGATGATGGAGTGCTTTGCTAAAGGTGAGCAGTCCAGCGTGGAAGCTCGCCTGCCTCTTGCTTCTCATGCTCTGGGAAACTAAAAATCGCCTTTACTCCTGTTCAGCAGTGGCTGACTGGCTTGGGTAGCTGAACCTGAGACCCCCCTGTTTGGCCTGAACAGTCCTTCGAGAATGGCTCAGCTTTTGCTGAAAATACAGCTTGGATGTTTGGGTCTGGTTTTGGCACTATCCAGTGTGCTCAGGCAGCAGTCAAAGTGTTGGCAGTAGTCGTAAAGCTGCACGTAGTTTTGACTTGATACAAGCACAGAGTTTTGATTTGATACAAGCTCATTACAGCTGGTCAGAAAGTGTCTCAATTTCTAGTTGCTGTTGTCGCCTGAACTCTTTCCCTGTGTGCGATAACCCACTTGGTCACGTGCTGCTTGGACAGGGCAGCGGATGGGACAGTCACCCTCTGTCTTGGAGAACCAGGTAAGGAGTCTTCCTTACCCGCTGAGCCTGTCAGTCCCTTAGCCTGCCACAGCATAGGTTCAAAAAATACCTAAGGGTTTTTTTTTTAATGCTGTCCATCTTAAATTTGAAAGAAATGGCTCTTACTAACTCCTGCAGTGAAGTCCTCCTCCAAGTCCTTAGCATTAAGTGTTTGAAATCGATTCCAACCTAGCTCTTGTTCAGCTGTTAGAATAGCGCAGGGCTAACCTTCCCCAGAGCTCCCTGCTCATCCATGCCAGAGTCAAGAAACACATTTAGACCTGAAAACATTAGTATGCTTCAAAACTTAGGTAATCAAGCTACTCCATCTTGGTCACCTGCTACACATTTGCAGCATGTTAGCAAAAAACACTATCAGGGAGGGGCAGGAAGATGCTGCCTCTGCAAACTAAGAAGTGGTTAAACCTTTAGTGCATCCCCTTGAGGAAAAGGCCTAAGCGTGTTACTCAAACATTTAAGACATTACACCATAGCTACAACAAAGAAAATCCACACTACTTTTTCAGACTTGCATTAAAGAACAAAACAAAAAAGCTTCAAGTCTAATTCAGAGTTCTTGTTTCTCCTCCTGCCCTCCCTCCTCCCCAGCCCCCCAAAGCTGCAGCCCAGGACAGGAGGAATGGCTTAGTAGCTTTGCCCAGGCCTTAAATCTAGCTGCCATAAATGACTTCACAGCTCACATACTTAAAGGTGGAAGAAAAGAGGCAACTCCTCGGTCAGTGATCACAGTTGCTCAAAAGAGATGATACAAAGCTCGTTAGCACATCTCAAACAATACTGTTCTGCTATCTTTTGTTAACAGCATTAAACAGACTTGGTTAAGAGCGTGTCCACACTACTGCAATGGACTAGGGACCACAGCCAATAACGGCAGGTTTGACCTCAAGTCTAAAAAAAAAAATATATATATATACATATATACCCCAAAAACCAACAAACAAGATCAACAGAAAAAAAATACCTAACAACCCCCCCCCCCCCAAGCTGCACAACCACATTAACGTGGTGCCTGAATTAACAGGGCCGTAACACTGCTGTGTGGAGGCTACAACTGCTGGACGCACAGGCAGCGGCGAGGTCGGGCAGCCCAGTGCTGCGGCTGGGTGAGCCCCGGGCTGGCAGCGGCTCGACCACGGACCTGGGCTCATCGCGGCGCTAATGAGGTAAATTAACTACTGCGGCTCACAGCAGTCCAGGAGGGGAATAGATGCCACGGACTAGCTTACACAGCCCTCGGGCCACCTCCGCTACGCAGCACGGCCTCTGCTTCAGGCGCACGCCAAGCCCCACTGCCCTGTGGACCTGGGCTGCTTTTTTTTTTCAGCCCAAACCCCAACAGGTAACGTCGGGTTGGACAGAAGCGATACGGCTGATGCTAAAGGCAGCGCCGAACTGCCTATGCTGCTGTGCCCCCAAATCAGCCAACGCACACTAAAAATAGCTCAAGCTGGAGCTGCCAGAGCGAAAGCCACCACCGCTCGCACGCCGGCTGCCTGCGCTGTAAGAAGGGATTCAGTCACTGCGGGGCCGCCGGGAAGCAGCTCCTGCGGCGACAACATACCTCTTCTCGCGGTGGGGCCGAGCTGCTGCGGCGCTTCCTCCCCGCTCTCCCGCACGGGCGCCTGGGCAGCAAGGAACAACACCCAGCATTGCTTCACCAAAAAAAAGTAATTTCTTCTTTTACACCCTGGGAAAGCAACAGCATTAGCCAAAAAGCCGAGCCGCAACCCAAGCCGAGCCGCTGCTCTTCAGCGGCGGGTGCCTTGCTCCCCGCGGGCATCGCGGCAGGGCACCCGCAGCCTCGCTGGGCTCTGGCCTGGCACGAGGGGGCCGGGATTCACAAGCCGGTGCTGCCGGCGCCTGCGCCGAGCAGACGGCCAGCGTCAGACTTGATCATAATCCCTGCGCCCCAGCTGGCCCTGGCACTCGGCTTCCTGGGGGACCAAGCACCCAGGTCCTATTGACCCACAAGTCCAAACCCGCTAACGATCCCTCAGCGCAGTCCGGGGGGGGCTTGGCCCCCGCTGCACCAGCAGCAAAGTCCCTAAACACCAGCACGGAGGGGATTCAACACATCTGGGTTTATTCTGTCACTCATTCAGCAGTGTTTCGCACAGGCCCCAGCGCACACATACACCCCCCCCCCCCCGGCCCCTCCACTATCTGCAGCCACACTCGTCCACCACCATGTCCTCGTAGTGCCTCAGCACCACGTTGTCGTTGTTATCGTAGTAGAGGATGGAGATGGGGGAGAGCCTGACGGGGACGCAGCAGGGCTGGGGGGTGCCCTGGGGGTCCAGCGAGTGCACCATGGTTTGGAGGATGGCGTGGTTGGTGCTGTTGAGCTCAGCGGTCAGCGGGAAGGGACACTCTCCCAGGCAGTAATTAGCCATGTAGCCCTGGGGGGCGATGATCCAGTTCTCCCAGCCCACGTCGCTGAAGCTGATGTAGAGGCGCCTGGGCTTGCAGAGGTTGCTGGGCGTGACAGGGGGGGAGTCCGCGCTCCTCCTCCTCCTCCTGGATGCCCTGCACTGCTGCTGACTGAGGGTCACCACCAGCAGAGAGGTATCCAGGAAGGAGTCGATGCTGGCACAGAGGCTCTGCAGCCCCCCGGTCGCCGATGCACCGTCTCCGCCATCCACCGAGATCTCCAAGATCAAGCCCAGGTTCTTGCTGTAAGTTCGCCAGTCCTTCGCCACCCCACTCAGGTTGAAGAGGAGAGACTTGTGCAGCTGGGCGAAGGACTGCTCCACCAGCAGCGTCCGGCTGGACTCGCGGGAGGGCATCCCCCGCAGGGACATCTGCGAGGTCTGGTACAGCCTCAGCTCAAAGACCCGGCCCTGGCCGGAGGCGTGGTAGGAGTTGTGGCTGAATTTGATCTCTAGCTGAGCCATCGTCAGGTGCTCGCCCTCCTCCAGCACGGAGAGGTTAAAGTACAGACGCTTCTGCAGGCACAGCAACGCCTGGGGCTGCCTGTTATGAACGAAGTGGCCTGACAAAGAAGGAAAAATAGAGGTGGTGGTGGTTGAACCCCGTTACGCTGAGCGGGATCAACCTCCCAGGGCTCCAACTCAAGCTCTTGGCTGCACAGCAAGAGGAAGAGGGGACGGAACAGAGCTGGGCATCCAAACGCCCCTGCAGCCGTTGGACCAAGATGACAGCGTTGCAGCGTGGACTATCGCCCTAATGGCACAGCCCTCCGAGTAATAGCAGTAATGCCAAAGTAGCACGAGCTGAGCTTTGCCTCTCGCTGCTGCGACCGCGGCCTCGCGGACAGGGCAGAACACCCCTCCAGAAACTACTCCACGCCTTGGCGCATGATTTTTCCCCAGTCGTACGTATCTCCCCCCCAGGACAGGGGGGGTGTTGCGGGCGCCTGCAATTTGGGATGGGGGGAAGAAGGGCAAATAGCAGCAAACTGAAGCAACAGGTAAGCAGCCCTTTTAAGCCAGACCTAGATTTCCATTGGAAACCTTGAATCACAAGTGAGGCGAGCTCAGCAGTGTCTGAGGATGCAGAGGACACTGACCAAACAGCTCCCACGTAACCGGGAACGGCTCAGAGATGCCCCAGGCTGAAAGGGCCAGATACGCCGCACGGTCAGCCAGAGGCACGAGGACAAAAAGGACTGGGGGACACGGCTGAGCAGCCCCCGGCCCCATCCAAAGCCGGGTGCACGGGAGACCCCAGTTCTCCTCACCGCACCCACCCAGTCCCAGCGGATGGAGCAGCCGCGTTACCACTGCCCCGGCGAGGAGCCACCGCTCCGCCACTGCGAGCCCGACAGCAACCAAGCCAGTGCCCTAGGCTTAAACCAGCACCTCTGAACTGCCTTAGGTGACTCCCAGCTGCCAGGTGCCTTGCGCAGCTCCGCACCCCTCTGCGCTCCCTACTCACCCATTTCTAAACTGGAAATAAGCACCTACAGCATCCCAAGGGACCGGAGTTAACACAGCAGCCACTTCTCTTCGGGACCGATTCTGGCCACTGCCCTGTCATCCCCCAGCCTCTCCCCTACCTACACCCCACAGACAGGAAAGGAAGGACCGGAGCAACAGCTCCCAGCCCAGAGAGCAGAGGGGCCTCCAAAAGCAGGACCTGAATCATGGCATTTCTGTACCTTGGTCAGCGAAGACACGGATGATGTTTCCGGGGACATTAAACTCCTCCACCCTACAAGCATCCTCCAGGCCTTTGTTTGTAGAAGGAGATGTCTTTCTGTTCTGGAAGATCCGCCAGAGCACAGACGGCACAGGAACGGGGGTTTTTGGGCTGGGTTTGGTGCTCAGACCCAGGGATTTTAACAGTAAACTTTCCTGCAAACTTAAATCCATCCCCAGAATCACACCAAGGAGAGCCCAGGCAAGGCCAGCGCGGAAGCCGGCATGTACAGAGAGAGGCCACATTGCTCAGCTTTCCTTCCCGGCAGACAAAGAGCAGAGCTGCGCTGGGGACCAGCTCTGGAGCGGACTGAAGACGGGGCCAGGGGGGTGTTGATTGCCTGATTGGAGCCTTTGATCTGGTTAGTGCTCAATTAGCACAGAGGGATTCCCAGGATTGGGCAGAGGGTGTGAACAGCCCCTCCAGCCTCCTGGGGCCTGTTAACCCTTTGAGGCTGCCGTGTGCGTGTTGGAGGGCAGGTCCCCCTCCTCCCCCAGAGCTCTCACAGTCTCTCCCTCATCTCTGCACCATCAAGGTCCAACAAAGTTCCAGTTGACGGGAAGAAGATTGTTCTCCTTCTCCACCCAGAGCTGCCAGCAAGCTGAGCTCTGGTCCCAGTGCCCAAGGGAGAAGGGTGGACCTTGCGCACGTCCCACTGAGACAGATCCACAGGCAGTCACTTTGATCAGGGTCTCGCTGCCTCCCCCCAGATCAGCTTTCTCAAACCTGCTATTTGCGTCCCAGCGACTGACACTCCTCTCTAAACGCTGTCGACTTCCAGCACTTCAACTCTCCAAGCTCTCCTCTTCGGCTCGCTCCCTCACACACCATCCTGTCCACAGACACATGGCCCCGGGGCCGGCCCCGGCTGCACAGAAAGCGATCGGCACCCAAACCCCCGCGCAGGGTCCCCGGCCCAGCCGCTCCGGCAGAGGAGTCGGAACAAGCCCCGGTTTGCACAGTCCCTTTCTGGCCATCGCAGGAAACCTGAAGGCAGCACGTCTGCTGTCGCACACGCACGCGTACACACGCACTGCTGACCACGAGTTACCCAGCCTGGGCAAGCCGGTAACGGGAAATTCAGTTCACCCACGCCCGTGCTGGCCGGCTACCACCGTTACCCCAGCTTGGCACCACCGCTGCCTCTGCTCTGCGAGACCGAGCAGGAAGAGCCCTGGGGACATCGACTTCCTTCATTGCCCCTCACGCCTGCAAATCCATCCTGAGAGTCAAGAAACCAAAGCACTGAGATAGCCGAACATTACAGGTATCCTGAAACCCTGCTATGGGGTTACGAGCAAGAAGGTGACAGATCCTGTCACAGTTTGGGACCGTTTCCATCAGCCAAAGTGACACTTTGATTTTTGTTTACCAAGAAACTTTCCCTGTGGCTCACGTAATGGGCCCAGAGTCAAATCAACATGAGAGACCAAACAGAAAAACAATTAACCACCCTCTGATGCTTGGAATTAATGCCCTGAACACCCCTCATAGCCTATTGTCTCTGCTTGGGAGGGAGCTCCGCTTCCCAGGGAGCACGCGGAGCTGTGGGTACCAGCCCTGCAAGAGGACAGCAGTGGGGCGAGCTCAGTCTGAGGGGCTGTAAAATCCGCAGGGCTTCCCAGCCAAGCAGCACACAGTCCGGCCCAGCCTCAGGGCCCTTGCAAGGCTCAGGGCTGGCGCTGCCTGGAAAACCAACCAATGCAGCGGAGACTCTTTGTTCGTTACTTTAGCAAGGAGAAATTGCTGAGCGAGAGTCTGGAGTCCCCTCATCAGGGGGGCCTGCAGGATTTGTCCCTCGGACTGGCTTTTCAAAGACTTACAGAAGCATTTTATGCAAATTAATGTCCCAGCCCTCATCCTGGAGGGCAAGAGGCTGGAGTAACGCTCCAGGGCTGGTTTTCCAGGCAGGGACCTGCACACGGGAATTGTGCTGCGCACTGCGGCCTCCACATGTATGTGGGTAGCTCCGTATCAGTGACCCCTCCTGAGCTGCGAGGCTCAGAGGTGAACTGCATCACATCTCCTTTAGTCCCAGCTTAGCAGTGAGAGCAGAGCTGGCTTTGGGCTCCCCTTGCCTGGGATGGTGTTGCCAACGGAGAAAAGGACATTTCCCTCCCCAATTTGAAGGTGGGTCGAAGGACCCTCCAGGACTGCCCAGAGAGGGTCCGTGGGGAAATCCAGCAAAGATGGAGGATATCACAAAGGGACTGAGAACAGCTGAGGGACGGGGTGGCAGAGGAAACGCCAGGGGACCCAAAGCCAGCTCCAAATCCTACCTGGACCATGTTAGCAAAGCCACCAGCCTCCCAGCTGAACCAGCACCGACCGGTTACAGAAAGCACATCAGCATCAGGCGAAACCCAGGAGGGGCCCGTTACTGTCAGTGGCATCTCTTCCCCGGCTCCAGGCGGGGGGTGAAGGGGTATCAGGGGCATGTTCTCCTTGTGCCTTTCATCTGCTGGGTTTGAGTGTAGGGTCCTGGGTCAGTCCCCAGATCCAGCCAGGCTGCCCAGGCTGCAGCAACCACGCTTCCCTTATAACCGCTTGTCTTTTACAAGTCCGTTCTTCAGGTGCATCCTGTGAAAGAGAGCACAGCAGAAAATGAGCCTTGGTCTCTGCACTGACTCTCCCTTCGTTACTTCCACAAATCACTACGGAAGTCAGATCTGCCCTGACAGGTTCATGAAGACAATTCGAGCCTGGTCCCCAGCCAGCCACACCTGCCTGTGGGATCCAGCATCTCGCCAGACTTTGTGCCCATCACATGAACACAGATGCTGCTCAGAGAGAACAGCCTCCAGCAATGCTCTGTACCACGAGCAGGGGAAGGGATGGTTACAGGTTCATGGGATATAAAGACGGACGGACACACCAGAATGCTTAAGGAGGGAGAGATGCAAAGTTTTTCCTGATTCCTGCAACAATTGTTCACACCCTGTGTCAAAGGCTCCTGCTCTTGTCTTTTCCAGCCCAGTGTTGGGCCCTTTGACAGCTGCTCAAGGGCCCCAGGTGGTCTGGCAGCACCCCTTCCCCCAGCCCATGGGTGCTGTACACGCTTCCTCTGCTCCCCACGCACCCTTCTTTCAGAGCGTTGGGCAGCTGGAGTTCACCCTCTTTCTTCTTGGCCATTGTGGTTTTCCTGCTGTCCTCCACATCGTACTCGCGCACATCGTTCACCTCTTGCATCTGCCCCATCAGCACCTTGGCCACAAACAGGACGATGTACTGCGGAGGGAGAGGAAAATCGGTCACAACCCTCCAGGCCCAGAGCCGTTCCACCTAACCTGCTCGCTCCCGTTTGCTAATCAGGGCCTTTCTTTGCTGTCCTCAACACCAGGAAGAGCAGCTCCCTTATGGACTGCCAATCTTTGGCACCCACGGGTGCAAAGAGGTGTCACCTCCTGCCCGGGATGTGGCTGACAACCCGCAGCAGCGGAAGGCAGCACAGACAAGATATGTCCATCCCCGCAAGCGGCAGGGGTGCAAGGCAGGGCCTCTAGCAGGATAAAGGCTATTCCACATCTATCTACCAGGAGGAAGGGTTCCCTCTTAGCCCCTCGGAGACTCCTTATCCTCAAATCTTTTTCCTAGAGCAGCAGCTTTTCTTTTCAGCAAAACATCCCTGCTTCAACTCGAGGCAGAGGTGGCTACAAGACTTGGGGTGAAAGGTGGGACAGAGGGACAGGGCCAAGCACGCAGCCAGGGCTGGGCTGAGCCAGACGGAGACCAAACAGCACAAACTGCTGCAACTGCCCTTAGCCGATTTCCTCTCTGCAGGATGATGAACTCAGATGCCACCCAGCTCTGCCCAGAGTCGAGCTTGTTGGTGTGAACCTTGCAAGTCCACCCTTCTCACCCTTCTTCCCAGAGCTTCGGGGGATGCCAGAGCATTTACGCCCTTATCAGGTTCCAGCCTGCCCCGACTGCCAAGGAATCCCCCCGGGGATGGCGTTCCCGACCGCTGTTATCGCTCCCTCCTCGTGGATCCCCCGGGCGCGAGACAGTCTGAATTCCAGCACAGAGGCACTGACGCTGGTTTCCCTCCTCCCCCCAGCTCACCCCCAGGCCTCCCAGACCTCCCCATCCTGGCACGGTGTCCCCGGCTGTCCCCAGGACACCAGGCAGGGGCAGCTGAGCAGGGCAGAAGTTAGTGTAGGTGCTGCTGAGCACCTCTGCACTCACCAGAAACCAGTAGATGTTCATCAGAGTGAGGATGAAGAGTAGAGCATTGAAGAAGAAGTAGAAGGGGATGTTAGGGACCGACTGGAGGCTGGAGTGGCAGGTGGCGTAGAGCACCTTGAGGGGGAACCAGTAGAGGCGGAACCAGAACCTGCCAGGGCAGAGGGAGCACAGTGGGTTTAATGGCCCACGGGGATCCCTGGGGAGGCATGGGACAAGCCTGGCTTCCCTGAGCTCAACCTCGCGTCTCCAGGCAACCTGTGCCAGCTCCCCCTGCATCTGGCAGTCCCTGCTCTTGGCATCTGGCTTGGGTTTAAAGGCCCGGTTCTAGACAGGACTTTGTCCAGACTCTGTGATCGGGTAGCTAATGAAGGGAGAATACTATTACCAATGGGCAGAAAAGACTTGGCACCAGAGGCAGGACAGAGAAAGGGCTTCTCAGGGTAGAGAGAGAGGTTAACAATGCAGAGATTGTCTCAACTGGAGGGGGGACAGGAGAGCAACATAGCTAGAAGGCCTTCTTTGCCCTCCGCATCCCTCGTCTATCATGAAAAGCCTTCCCTGCTCTCCTCCCCCTCAAAGCCGTGGTTCTTGCTGCCACCCCTGCTTTCCAGAGCAGGCTGCAGAGAGGAAAGGAGGAGACAAAGGGATACATCAGGAGTGACAACCTGTGAGTTACTCATCTCTGTTCTTCATCTGTCTCTCCTGCCCTGCCCCAAGAGGGACGGCAAAGCTGGAATCTGGGACAGAACCGTGTCCTGTTTCCTTCTCGCAAAAACGCTTCTTACTGTTAAAACCAAATGAGTGGGAAAATGGAAACAGCCCCTCCTCTCCCGGGGTCATTTGTCATGCTGCAAGCGAGATTTCACAGGCACTTCTGTGGTGACAGACGGCAAAGTGACTACAGAAGGATTCCAAGCCCAGCATGGGGT
This sequence comes from Dromaius novaehollandiae, assembly GCF_036370855.1. Lineage (NCBI taxonomy): Eukaryota > Metazoa > Chordata > Aves > Casuariiformes > Dromaiidae > Dromaius > Dromaius novaehollandiae. The sequence continues at coordinate 1,902,721 of NC_088122.1, read as the reverse complement.
CAGGCTCTGCAGGAACCTCTTCCCAAACAGTTTATAGAAACAGCTTGTTCCCATGCACACAAACCCAGCAAGCCATACCCCGGGGCACCAGGGGAACTGCAAAAGCTGGCAGGGATGGCTGGAAGCGGGATCAGGGCCAGGCAGGAGGACAAACTCACCAGCTGACACCAAAGGTGAGGCAGCCAATGTTGGAGATGACGTCATTGAGCCGGTGATAAACTCCCCCCCGGTGCTTGAAGTAGACATTGAGCTTAGTGAATTCCAGCTGCACATCATTGACATCATGCAGGAAGAGCACGAGGATGCCCACGTTGTGGTACCTGCAGGGGAAAGGGGACCAGGGAGGGAGGTGTGTGGGACAGGGGGTCAGTGTTGGCACCCGGGGCACACGGCCCATCGCATCAGGAACAGACTCCGTGCATAACCCAGACAGATAGGCCTGGCACAGCGCAGCGTGGCAGTGTGCTGCGGGGTGGGTCTGACACCGCAAAAGCTCACGAGCGCTGCGATTGCAGCGATAGCACTGAGTCGGGACTAGTCCTAGGCAGGGGAGAAGCCACACCAACCCAGCAGGAGTTCTGACAAACGAGCACGAGTGGACGTGGGCATGGAAAGGCTGCGGCCTTTGCGGCACGTCTGCCCACGTCTGGGACTGGCACAGTGCAGAGGGGCCGTGTCACAGGCAGGTCCTCACCTGAAAGCATAGGAGAAGGCTATGAGGGTCAGTGTGACCACGTGATGGAGAAGCATGACAACCGAGTCCTTGCGCCACGTGTCCATGTAGGCGGTGGCATAGATGGAGTGTCCGTAGAAGCTGCATTGCAACAGGTAGGCGATGGCGATGTCCGTGGGCACATCCATGCCCTTCTTCCAGTCTGGGGTGGGACAAAGAGCCCCCGGTGAACCCGGAGCCATGCGCACAGGGCCTCCTTCAGCATCGGAGGCACGGGAGCACAAGCAGCACAGGGCAAGCAGCAGCCAGAGCTGCTCCAAGGCGCCCTCAGAGCTCAGCTGTGCTCGTGCTCCAGCTCCCACTCAGCACCTCACAGACAGAAAGGAGGCAAAGGCTGAAAGAGAACCCAGGAGTCCCGGCGCCCAAGCCCTGCCCTTGGCATTAGACCTGCTCCCCTCCTAGATCTATGAAGGAAGCCTGGGCTTCCAGTCTCCCTTACGCTCACTACTCCGTCCCGTTCGCCCCACAGCTACAGGCAGACGCCAGACATCCCGGCCCCTGCCTGTACCAACCACTAGGCGACACTGTCTCTGCAACGAAACGCACGGAGATGTTGTGCCCTTTCCTGACCACAGCATCACAGAACAGGCGGTCTGGTGCTCCCATCCCAACTCCGGTTCCCTTTTTCGGCTCAGAGGTTATATGAACCTGGGCATCCTAACCCAAGCCCGCTTCTCCCTCGTTCTTACCGTACCGTAAAAGACGGATGGTGGGTCATAGAAGAAGGTGTAGTCAGTGAAGAAGAGTAGGTAGATGCCATATGACCAGGATAACGTGTAGAAAAGCAGCTTCCAGGCGCTCTCGGGCATCTTGGCAGCATCTTTGGGCTGCAGGTTACACCACTCCGCCAAGGGCTGCAAGGAGAAGGGAGAAGCACCATCACACACAGCGCAGGACAGGTTCTGGGGAGCCCAGGGCAGCGTTCGCCGTGAGAAAGGACCTCCGAGGGACTCGAGCACAGGGTACGCTGCCAGACCGGGCACAAACTCACAGTACAGACCATAGAGCTCCTCAGCAAAATGATATGGACAGTCCTGAAACTTGTGTGGCAACTGCAGCTGGAAAGGCGGGTTTGATGTTTTCCCTCTTTTTATAACTACCCATCTCCCCTCCATATCAAAAAAGGGCAAAAACAGGGACATGAAATAAGTTTTCCTGGCCTTCTTTGCAGCATGAGTTGGGAGGAAGAAGAGACTCTAGAGGGAGCCTGAAGCAGGGCAAAACGCAAGGCTACAGATCCTGCCCACTCGGCCTTGGCCGTGATGGAAAACTGCGAAAGCAGAGCCTTGCGAGGAAGGCATAAGCCTATGCCATGCGTCCCACAACCTGGGCACCACTCCATCGCCCTCGCTCCAGGCGCGGAGCTGACCACAGCTGGCTTTGGCAGGACAGAGTCAATATCAAATAAATTAAGACCAAGTCCTATCTGCACTAGGAAACCCAGAGGAGGGAGCTGTAACACGACCATCCTGCATGTACGCTTTGCGGCACTGCCAGCTCCGAGAAAAGGGCCTTTCAACTGATGAAGCAAAGGCTTTGCAGAGTCCTAGACGTGGCTTCTGCTGCTCTACTAACCAGCATGTCACGAGACTCCTCTGCAATGGGCAGCCAGCGCTGGAGGCAGGCCAGCCAGCTTTGCAGGTAACAGGGAGGGAAAGGCTGGGGCACTGGGTCCAAGAACCTGATCTCACACAGCTCTTTTGGCTGACCAGCGCTGAAACACTGCTGGGTTTCCCCTCCTGCGGTTTGCAGAGCATCTCCCAGCGGTCGAGACTCACAGAGAAAAGAGGCAAAGCCTCCTCGAGCACGGCCGAAGCGAGGAAAGGGGGGATGAGCAGTTCTGCAGATTGCTCATACTAAGAACAAAACTTTCTCACTCTGAGTTCCCCACGCTCCCGAGGGTGATGAATAACACGTAGCTCTTCCAACACTCATGCTGTGCAACAGCAAGAAAGACGGGTCACCAAGGCCAGGGACACCTTAGAAGTCCTAGTGAAAGCAAAGCCCCAGCGTTAAACAGCACCAGCTCCCTAGGAGTAAAATGGAGCAGCCAAGGCTCTCCTTCACGTCAGACCACGAAGCGTCCGAAGGAAGAACGACGCTGCAGCCAGTGCAGGTCCTTAGCTCAGCTGGGGCTCCGGGCTCTGGCGCTCTCCCTCCGCTGGCAGCTGAGCAACACCAGGCAGCTCTTCTGCTTCCCATCACGAGAGTGACAGAGCTCTATCGGCCTGGCGGCCCGGGCAACCTCTGCAACCCCGGGCTGCGGCTGCGGGGGAGCAGTCAACACACGGGAGTGTGGCTCAAGGTCCGGAGCGAACCGTCACTGCCTGAAACACAGATAACGCCCCAAGGCCCGGGGCTGAGAGCTCACTAGAGAGAGACCAGATAAGCTGGAGATGAAAACAAAATGCCTGTAAAGTAACCATACCCTGCCTCAGGTCAGCACTTTCCAGAGGCAGCGCTTGGCTCCTCGATGCTCAAAGGCTATATTAAGGCCCCAGCTGTCCCAGGGCTGTGGCTGGCCTGGCTTTTAGCCCCTCTCTGTGTTAGATCTGCAAAGGGCTCCACTCCCAGCCTTGTCCCTGTCTAAAAGTGCTTTGTTCTGAGCTCTGAACTGCCCAGCAGTGCTCGGGCCTGGAAGCACCAGCCCTACAAAGCCCTGCCAAGTCGTCTAAGGCCCCTCCAGCTAAAAAGGCTCAGCTCTGGCCTCCCCCCAATACATCTTGCATTCAGAGCATGGCAGTCCTCGTCCAGACTGGGAACATGCTGCTGGCAAGGCTTGTTCCAACAGAAGCCATGGCAGGAAAAAGAGGAGGAAGCTCTAAAGGTGAATAAATAATGCAGAGGCAGAAAGTCCCCAGCCCGGGAGGCATGAATTATTCGTGCCTCCATAAAGTGGAGCACAGAAGCAGCTCAGATATGGGAACAGCTCACCACACTACCACGAGAACAAGCTGGAGAGCCCCAGGACCACCGAGAGGTGACTTCCCAACCCCACACCAGCCTTGTGCCCTTCGGTCGGGGCTGGATTTAGGATACCAAGCTCAGCCTAAGTGCATGTCACCAACCAAGTCATTTGTCACTCCTCTGTGCCTCAGTTCCCTGGCTATAGAAGGAGAAGGACACCATGTTTCTACCCCAGGCAGGCAGAGCTGATGATGGGGACCGTCACCCGTGGGGCAGGCGAGCATTACTGAGACGACGCGTGTTTTACTGACCCTCGGCAGAGACTGCAGCGGTGCAGCAAATTGCCACGAGCCACAGTCGTGGCCTGGTGATGAACAGCCCGCTGCTGGCATGGCAGCAGCTCAGCCTGGAGTGAAAGCAAAACCCAGGGAGGGTTGTAGCAACTAATGATCCCAGAGATTTCAGCCCTCTCTGCATATATAGGTAGTGACAGGCCCTGGCCAGAGCCCTCCTCCACTGAACAGCCACGGGGCATCTCGGACCGTACTCTGAGCACAGTGCAGAAACGAGAGCTGGCACGGGAGCAGTCCCCACAGCGTGACGGGCTGGGAGAGGAACAGCATCTCCCAGAAAGCTGACCCACGCAGGAGCCTGGGGAGGAACGGCTGTCCCCAGGTCACCCTGGGGCCGCCCGCGCAGGGAAGCGCCAGCCGCCGAGGCAGACACCCACCCTGACAAAGACCAGAGCAAGGGGAGAAACCAGCCCACACCTCGCAGAAGCTGCGTCCCTGTCCTCCCTCTCCCCCACAGCGGGAGATGCGTGTGACAGAGGATGTCCTCCCGCTACCCAGCTGCTGTTCCCACGGCAACGGTGCAGAGATGCCTGTTGCTAAGGGTGATGGGTGCTGCTCGGGAACAGCGGATCTGGCTCCGGCTGAAAGAGCCCAAGGCTCCTGGCAAGTGATGTAATGGGGCTTCACTTAAAGGGCCACTGGCTCTTTCTCCCTCTTCCCCTTTCCCCCACCTGATTGTTAACAGACATCTTCTGATTCACCTTTAAAATTCACTGGAAGCGGGGTCTGAGGATCGCAACCGTTCCCACGCACCGCCGTGCACGACTCGCGGGGCTGGGGGAGGGAAAGAGCAAAGCAGCGGGCGAGAGCGCACCGCAAGAGCAGCTTGAAATTGGAAAGAGAAACCAAATGGAAACCATCGCTGCCCACAGCTCTGCTGAAGTGTCAGAAAAATACTCTTAGCAAAAAGCAAACACGCTCGCTCCCTTTTTACAGCCTGCAGCACTAGAGGAAAGCAGCCTGTCCCCTTAAATCCACAGCCGGCTGAAGCAGCAGAGCACAAGTCCTTCCAGCAACCTGGCAGGCCAGTTGTGACGGTTATGAATTGAGGCTTGTTACAGAGGAATTGTATCCCACAGACTGTCCCCCGTCCCTTCGGCCACCTCCCCAGCCTCGGGACCAGCCAAATCCCAGCCGTGCTGCGCCTGGCTTCTGGGCACAGAGAGTTCCCCAGAGGAACACAAAGGAACGGCTGGCACGTCGCATCCGCAGCCCAAGGAACTGGCAGCTCTACATCAGCTTTTCCTCGGCGCAGATGACAGGGATGAGCAAGCAGAGCTCTAACTCAAGACCTGGCCGGCCACTGCCCCTTCCACGGCAGCGGCGCAGCTTCCCCACGACCTGGTCTGCACCTTCGCAGAGCTGAGATGGTGCCTCTCCGTCCCTCCGCGTCCAGCCTGGATGCCGCTCCCAGACCTGCTGCCACCGCCTGCCGCGCTGGGCAGGGTACGGAGCTGCCGGAGGAAAGACCCGGTAAAGCGTCACCTTCCTCCACACCCAAAGAAAGGAGCCTCCTGGGGCCTGCGGGCCCAGGGACAGCAGCTGTCCCCCAGCACGAGGGAGGGATGAACTGAGCACGCCATGGAGAACTCCATCGCTCTCATGGCTCCATCCCCACCCCAGACGCAGAGCCGCTCGGTGCCTCAGTTTCCCTACCTGTACTGCAAAGACACTGGGAATCTGTGCTAGGCTCTGGGTAACAATTTCTAGATAAACATACAGAAAAAGACATTACGACACTTGCAACAAACCAACAGACATTTTTTCTTCCTTGATGTCTCTGAGAAGAGTAAGATTTACCCCTATAGAAGACACTCTGGAGGCCAGACGCAGCTGCCAAGAGGGTGCTGCGGGGGCTGAATAACCTTCTCATGCCTGAATGCTGACACAAGGCACAGGGAAAGCAGCCCCCGCTCCGAGATGCAGCAACACAGTTGCATTCCCTGGGTGAAGAAAGGGCCCATTGTTGTGGCTTTCTCCCCTCGAGTTTTCAGGGTTTGTGCTTCGAGCCCTGGGCAGAGCACAGCCGGGCGAGCTGGGCAGATGGCGGCGCGTTCGAGCCTTCCCCCACCCTTGGCCACAGCAAGTGTCCTTCGCTCTCAGCAGAAGCGGCGGAGGTTGTGTCGGGTCTCATGGCGGTGGGTTTTGGGGACGGCGTTCCCACACACTGATAATTACCCCCAAGGCACACATCTGATTCTGGAACTTGGAAAAATAAGTCTTGGCATTACCAAGGGCAGAGAAAACTGAAGTGAGTCACTGAAAGGGGTAGCAGAGACCATGACCTTCCAGCTTCGACATGTTTCCTGGGGCTATCCCGATCACCTTCCTAGAAACCCTGCTTTCCAGAGCACATACTCCAGTTTACACAGCATTTTTCCTTGCAGAGAACACTGCAATGTCCTACAAATTTCAACACCACTAACAGCAAGCTGGCTAGTGTATGGGCCAACAATGGAAAACACTTACCAGCTGCAGAGAAAAGCCAGACAGCCATGAAGGACAGAGGTGGTATCTGACAGAGGTGGTATCACCATCACGTTCAGAGGCAAAACTATCCGACATGAGGACTTTAACTCCCAGCTGCACAGCAAAGATGGCTCAGGGCAGCTGAGGGCTGCGAGGTGCCTGCCTCGGCTTGCCACAGCTACTCCGGACCATCTCTGCGCGTGAGTCCAGGTGTGCTCTCCGTTTCATCTGTTCGAGTTCACAGCCTGCTGAGCTCCAGGCACTTCACCCACTCTTTCCCAAGGAGAGATGCCTGGTCCTGTTCCAGCTGTGCTTGGCCTAGGCAATTCTAGCTTCAGCCGCCCTCCCGGATGTTTAACTAACGCAGAGCTCAAAGATGCTCACGTTGCTGCTTTGTAATCAAACTCCTCAGAGTCCGGCTGCCGCTGCTCTGTGCACGGGGAAAACACCAAGGGCAGCGGCTTTCAGAGACCAACGGAGCGCAGACACTAACCACGGCAGGACAGGGGCACGCAGACCTAGGAGCAGGCTTAGAAAGAAGGGAACGCCTGCCTAGACCTGGCTTGGCCTTCTTCACTTGGGAAGGTGGGCGGCACCAATTGTTTCCTATGCAGAAACAATTCCTTTCTCTGTTCATACCAAGTGAGCAGTCTATGAAAAAGAGGCAACAGGCCCCAAATTATCTTTGTATCACTGGAAAAGCTATGTCTAATGCACAGATACAAACCCAGCACTTATAACAGGTAAAAGTTTCGAATCCTGGCCAAACACCTCCCACTACAGGTACAATCTCTACCACTTCTTCTAACTAAATGTGAGGCAATTTGTGACAAAGATGTTGCAGGATAAATGTTGCTGCAGTGGTCCCAGAAAAAGAGTGAACAACCTCTCACTCCCTCTGAAAAAAACGGGACGATTCGGGTAATACAGGAAGAGGTATTTTGCTTTAAGGCACTTGTTTCACAGAGAAGCGGTCCCAGTCAGAGCTAAGCAAGGTGCACTTCATGCTCCAAGCTTCAAGGCCTTGTGGTAAGAGTCACTTCCTCTTCAGACACAGAATTACAATCCAAGCAGCAAGATCTATTATTTATAACTAACATGCAGGAAGGTGGCATTCTCAGGACACTGAATGAATTCATTTTACAAGCATGAGTGCTTCAGTTCTTGCAGAGAACATTAAGGATTCAAAATGAGGAAGGACCCTCTTTGAATCCACACTGGGAAGCAAAGGGTCCTGAGCGTGGGAGAAATTTTTTACCAGGTTAAACAAGAGGTTTTTCTTTATACTTTCCTCCTCCCTGAGTGATGAAACCTTTTACTCTGCTGCTGAATGACTCACTCTTCTCCTACCTGCACAGGAGTCATGCAATAACAATTGATTTTTTAAAAAACACTAGAGCTTTTAGGGGAAAGCCACAACCTCCAGCTCTTCCCATGGCAAGTCCAGAAGAATAAACAGAAAATTTCAGATGCTAAAGAAAAAAAAAGTAGCCTCCTCTCCCTGCTGCTACTCCTCCATCTATCTGCTGGGTGGAAACTGATGCTATCGCAGCCACTCAGCATCTCATCACTACAGCACGCTCAGGTTTACCACAAGAACCAGCTCCGATCGACTCTCCTCATTCTTCTGCAATTACAATTGTGACCCATTTCTCCAAGGAAATTATACTTCAGGGTTAGAAGAAGTCGCCAGGCATCCTCCAAGGGCGCTGAGCAGACTCCGCAGCACTCCAGAGAGCTTTTTTCACCCTCTGATCACCAGGCGCTGTACAGGTGAGCCATGCCTCACACAAGGAGAAACTGGAGCACAAAGGAAATTACCCCCAGCTTGTTACAGCACCCAGAATTTGCAGGTGCTGCACGTTGCCCAACAGCTGAAGCCCTGCCCGTGTGCCATTTTAGCAGCTCCAAATGACCCCGAGGCCTTGGACTGGACCCTTGCAGAGGACAAGCACCCCCTCACGTTCCCGGATGAGCAAGGACGATTCTGAACAGCAAAGGCAGAGCCACGTTACAGCCAGGCCTCGGCAGCCGACAGGGCAGAGAAAGGAAAGCGGCAATTTCTGAGAGCTTAATTACTACAGCTGCGACAAGGAAACTCCTGGTAGCTTTTTTCAATCTGTGAAACAGTCTCCGAAGGGAGCAGTTTCTCCAGGGAACAAGGCTTGTCCCACGTAGCCGCAGAGAACCACACACGCTCCCGGAGCTGCTCAGGGCCACGGGCCGCTGCACTCCTGGGTGGGTGGGAGGGAAAGGTGGTCTCTGCGCCTCTGAGAGAGAGGACTGCCACCTGACCCAAAACACAGCACCTCCACGGCTTCTGGCTTCCAAGTCCTATCAAGGCCCAGGTAAATCGCACAGCAAGTCTACAGCACCTCTCTGGGAAGGCAGCGTGGGAGAAACCCCCTCTGCCAGGACTGAGCCATCAGGAAGAAAAGGAAGGTCTCATTTTGTTACAAATGCTTTTCACTGCAAGAAATTAAAGCTGTTCTTCGCTATCAGGAAAGTCCTGCTCGTCCTGTCCCTTACAAGACAGCGGTCTGACAGGGAGGGGACCAACGGCCAGCAAACCCTTTCGGGGGCTGCGAGCAGGGGATGCTAGCGTCCCCGCATCCCCGCGCCCTGAGGAAGGTCAGCCCGGCACTGCGGCACAGCAGCTCTCCCCGCACCGGCGAAGGGAAAGCGGCAAAGGACATTTTCCGTGCAAACTGCAGACGACACGCAGAAACGCGGCCCTCTCCCTCCCCCGCGCACAGCCGGTGCAGCCCGGCCCTGTGCAAGAAATAACCCCCAAAACCGCCCGGGATGCGGCCCCGGGGGAGGGGGCGAGCTCTGCCGTGCAGCGGGACCTCCCAGCCTGCAGCTCCAGGGAAAAGGGGTCAAGACGTCCCGTGCAACGGGACCCCCGGCCCTGCCGGGCTGCAGCCCCGGGGGAACGGGGATGACATCTCCCGTGCGACGAGACCTCCCAGCCCGCAGCCCCGGATGGAGGAGGCCGAGCCCCGCCGTGCAACGGGCCCTACCGGCATCCAGCCCCCCGCCCGCGGAGGAGGCCGAGCCCGAGCCCGAGCCCTCCCGCCCCGCGGCCCCCCGGACTGACCCGAAAGAGGCGGCGGGCGGCGGCGCGGCGCAGCGCGGTCCAGCCCAGGGCGCAGAGCCCGCAGAGCAGCACCTCGCCCCAGCCCAGGTGCGCGTTCTCGGCCCACGTCCGCCGCGACAGCTCCCAGCCGCAGTCGCCGCAGCCGCGCACGGCCGCCGCCACGCTGCCGTAGCCGCGCCGCAGCAGCTGCCCGTAGCCCGGCATGGGCTCGGCCGCCGGCCCGGGCATGGCGCTCCCCGCCGCGGCGCGCTCACCGCCGCCCGCCCATGGCCCCGCCGGCCGCCGCGGCCACCGGCAGCGCGCAGGCTCCGGGCGGGGCGGGCGCCGGCGACGCGCCACCCCCCGCCGTTACCGGGCCCGAGGAGCCGCCCCCCAGCGCCCGGCTCGGCCCCGGGGGCGGGCGGGGGGGAGGCGGCGGCGGGCTGGCGGCTGCCGGAGCCGCGGTGCAGAAGGGCGGCCGGCCCTGCGGCGAAGGCAGGGCGCCCGGAGCAGCATCAGCTAATTAGGCGCCAGTTAATCAGCGAAAAGACGCTCGTTAAATGAAGTTACGCAGGAGTTTCTTAACAAGAAACAATGCAATTACTCGGAGCCAGGACAATAGCCTGGAATCGCTCCAGTAGCAATAACCGGAGACAAAAACTAGATTTTTAACTATCAAACGAAGACAATTAATGATAAAACAGTGGAAAACAGCGGCACCTGCCAAGGCACAGCCCTTGAGCGGCCGTGAGGGCTCCAGGTTACCCACAGAGCTCTGGCACCACTGTCCAGCAGGGAGGCTTGAACACACCCCAAACCCATCGCCACACATTCACCCTTTACCTTTTGGGTTCGATATGCAAACAGAAAAAACCTCCTCCAGATCTTTCTTTTTTCCATAGATCTCAGCAAAGCAGGAAGATTCACTCCTTGCTTATACAAGGACCAACAAGGCATTTCAGTGGGGGAAAAAAAAAAAAAAAAAAAAAAAAAAATCAGGTGTTTTGCTTTTACCCCCTAGCTAAACCTTTGCACCTGTTCCAAATAAGTGACAGAGGGCTCTAGGACAAGGAGACACACCTGAGGAAAGGCAAGCCCACACTTTAGAAGGTGGTAACCCCAGCTGAGAAGACTTTACCCCCTCCAAAAGGCAGGCAGCCTGCACTCCAGCCAGCTGCCACTTCATGAAAGAGTTCAAACCTCATTATGTGTATTTTTCAAGTTAAAAGCAATACATCCATAGTCACATACAGGTAGTCAGAACACAAATACAGACATTTCCTCTGCTAGGCGTAGCATAAGATGAAGATCCCGAAATACTGAAACGTAAAGTTTTCTTATGCTAGGGCACAACAAGAACCTCAGACCAAAGGCACTGGAGTAGCAGCAGTATTCAGCTTTGACCATGGAGGGGCAAATGGAGTTCAGTTGTGCCCCAATGACCTCAAACTATCAGCTGAATTGCAGCTCTGAGATCAGTAGAGACAGGAAAAAAAAGAGAAAGAAAAAACATAGGCACTAATGAATAGAAAATGCATCTACAGAATTGTAACTTGAACCAGCTTGATAGAGAGAGAAAATATAAATGAGCTTTATGCCACCTAAAAGTCATTGCTCTGATCACAGCTGCTTTGGGGAGAGCCATTTTGCCTTCAAGTCCTCTGGATCTTCTCTAATTGGTCTGGGACATCAGTGAGAAAACACAAACTCATTCCTCTTGGAGGTCTGAACAACATGTTCCCCTATTTTCACATTGACAGCCCTGGCTCCTACTATGGCACTTGCTTTTATTGTTTACATTTTTAAGTCAATTTATCATGGCCCATCAAGTGGGTAATGGCTGCACTGAAAACACAAGCCCCTTTCACATCTCCCTCAGACAGCTCCACAAAGGAAACATTCATTCAAGACTGGACCATGAATAACCCCTCATTGAAAATAGCTGCTTGCTAAACAAGCCAAGGAAAGAGACAATGAGCCCTTTCAGAGCCATCACAGCCGAGGTGGGCACAAAGGAAACGCCAGTTAGACACATTTACAGTGTAGTATAAACCCTTCTTCTCCGCCTCCCCAAACACAATTCAAAAGATTAATATTAGAGTTCAGAAGGTCTCAACTAAGGGTTCCACTGGGACATCTGCTCTTTGCATTTCTGATACAACGCAATTGCTCAACATAGCCAGTTGTCTGAAATGCTGTACAGAAGTCAAAGATTACAGAAAAATACATTTACATGATGTCATATCACATATGTTCCCGGACATGGCAGGTTCAGCAACTGTTACACTTCTCGCAAGTGCCTGGGGGCAAGTGCACTTTCACATGTATTGCAGGATGTACTTTGTTAAGGGAAGAGCTAATCATGTCCTGGAAACAGGAAAACAACTACTGGATTTTACCACCTTAAGATCATGGCTGATCCCATTTTTGGGAAGCTTTCCCTCTTGCCAGCAGTATCCCCCTACAGTCATGAATCCTTTCTACAGAGGGTGCTGAAGTTAATGGAAGAGTCACAGGTCAGACTGAAACAACAGCCGTAACTCAGGATTCACCCATGTACTGAAGGCAGATGCTTAAAACTAACCTCCAAATTTCTTCCCACAAGTATATCCTCAGTACATATGACAGAGCTCAGTCAGAAAGGAATTACTTGAATTCCAGAGTGCAAATTAAGGGCCACACAGATCCAGAAAAGGCTTTATTAGGAATGTTTAAGGTACAGTGTTGCATACTGTTGATCCGCACTGTATTTTAAACAGAGTTCAGGACTCAACTAAGTCAGAACATAGGCTTTTCAGCTCCCAAATTCCAGTGGCTACAAGTTATATACAAGATCAGCATTGGCTCCCTGCATTGCAAGACCCCACCATGCTGAGATAAGCCAGACCGACTTGCAGAGGGAATTTTTTCCATGTTGCCAAAGAGGCTTTGCGCATCACCCCCAGTTCCCAAGGTACCGTAGAGCAGATCCGCAGCCTCCTTCCCTTCTCCTCATGCGCTGGGGGCATACTGCATGACTAGCCAGTCAAAATCATTCTCCTCCAAACCAAAAACAAAAGCAAAATGAACAAAACTTGAACTGTAAATTTAATCAGACCTGCACTACCACTGAGTGGAAGAGAACACGATCACACCTCATTAAGGCATAAAGAATTCTAAGTAAGACTGCCTGTATCAAGTTGTTCTCAGTTTTTTCCATTTGTTTAATTTTCCCTCCCCAATTATCCTTACCCTCCTGTTTCCTCCCAAAATTCTTTTAGAAGGACGTCCGTCCTATTTAAGTGTATCTGATGGTAACAGACTTCTGACCCAGACCAAGAACCCATATAACAGAGCTATTATTTCAAGATGTCACTAGGTTCAGGTACACCACTCCTTTGTTTCACATCTGGCTAATATTTCCCAGTATCTCTTGTGACATCAGAGAAAGAACATGGACTTGCCCCACTCAGAACTGTAATCACGTTTACTTAAGAATCCACTTGCTCCATCAGACACCAGTAAGAGACCATGATAGATCTGTTTTTATATTAGAAAGTGACTAGTACCTTTGCCTGATACTCCTTTATGAATGGATGATTTTTATGTGCATCTTTCAACTGTGACAAGTAGCGATTTGTTACCTGAAGGGATGAGATAGATAAATGTAAATATTAAGATGAGGAAAAGCCAACAGTTTAAAACAAGACACTTCAGTGAATCTATTTTCAGGAGTAAAGATCTAATTTTCTTAATGCTAATCTAATCCTGAATGCTAATAGTCCCAAGTAAAAACAGTAAGACCTGTGGAGACTCCACACTTCAAAATAGACCTTAAATAGGTCAAAGATAACAGCAAAAATCAGGCCCAGAACTCGGGAGCTAATTTTCCACCCAGGCTTTCCTCTCTAGTATACAACAACTGTAATTCCATAAACACTTTACTGAATATTGAAAACACATGAAAAAAAAGAATTGTTAATACTAGTCCTGATGAGAACACATAAGATCTCAAAAGCTAAGCAAAGCTACCAAGTGCACTAGGAATATACAGCCTGCCCTCCACAGTAGGAACAGATTCATCATACTCTGCTTGCTGAATACAGTAAAATAAGCCTCACCTCTGGTGGTTTGCCCAAGTGCTGTGACAGGACAACAAAGTTAATCAGGGTCTCAGGATGGCCGCTGTCCTGAAAACAAAAATAATCACCTGATTCATCTGACTTATGCCTACTGTGATTAGCTGTAACAGCTTGCACAGTGTTGCAAGTGGAAGGCAATCTTAACCGCCAAATTCATGACTCACTTTATTGGAGAAGGCAAAGCAGAAGAAAAGGCAGGTATTAACAGTCACGACCCTTAACAATGCTTTCATGAAGCAAAATGGTGAAAGTCCTTACTATTTTGCTCCATGTGCCTATGAAAGGTGTTTGAATTCAAGCTAATCTGCCTGCAAAACAGAAAATACCTTGTCTAGTGCCTCTTGAAGTACCCCCTCTGCATCATCCCACTTGCCCTGAGCCATGTAGCAGGCTGCTTGCCCATTAAGTAAGAGGAGGGTGGAGGAGCATTTGTCTGCCATCTCTTGGAAGATGTAATAGGCATCTTGCAATTTCTCACCACCCTGCAGAGAGATGAGACAAATTAGCTACAGTTTCACCACACAATGCTAAGAAGGCCGTATACTCTTGAACCAACACTAACAGGTGCTGGCATTCATGGGATCACCTTATCACAGTAGATCACTCTAAGACTGTGGATGAAAGAAATACAAAATAGTAAACATTAAGAACCACTTAAATGATCAGAAGATTCAGGCTTCCATTAAAAAAAACTTCAAAAGAACCACTTCAGATGCTTGAAGTAATAAGGCATTACGAAATCAGATTTCATAACTAAATGAAGGTATGGACACCTGGCTTTACAGAAAGTTCCAACTTCAGAAAGGTTCTACATGCAGCAGCTTCAACAGATTAGAATTAACGTGAGGTCCTTAGTGAAAGGTCAGATCTTAAGAAAAATATAGCCATACACTATTGCAAAGCAAGAACTATGCGTGAGAGATTTCACAACAATGCCAAGTGAGCACTTAAAAAGAGTCTTAACCTACTGTGAAACTGCTATTGTATGCATGCTTCAGTCTTTACTGAATTTTTGTGAGAATACTTACTTCTAAACACCTGATATCTGGACTGCCAGAAAGCACATGTTTTTGGGTGTCCATTTCTAATGCTTAGGTTTTTATATATATAAATATATATATAAAAATATGTATAAAAACTTCTTGCCAACCAGGGGTGAGCACCAAAAGGCTCGGCGTTAACAAGGTGAAAGGCAAGTTTCTAGCTGTGCAGAGACAAGTTTCCTTGGATGGGAGGGAAGCTGAAGCATAAGAGATTAAAAGTGCCAGACATCTTTGCCCTCAGCTCTGGTTTCCTTTTCTTAGCAAGCAAGGAGCTATGGCAGCTGGTTCTATCAAGCTCATTTCACTGAAACTGAGTTTAGCTAGGGCTGTCCTGTTATTCCTAGGATCACAAATATGCCTAAAGACAGTCTGCTGCAAGCACAGAATTACATTTTTGTCTGGAGTTTAATTGCAAGGCCTGGGTGCCAGTCACACAGCAGCTTTCAATTTTACATTATGATGTTATGAGTTATTTAACTGTGGTTTAGCTCTTCCCTATGTGAGTTAAAGGCTAAGTAGCACACATGAAAAGGCCAACAGTCAAAACAGCCAGGCAGCCCGAAAAGTCAGCTACAAATACTCTCTGGGTACTTGAAGGAAAAATACATTTCCATGGTAACAGAGAGGAAAAAGAAAAAAAGAAAAAGTATCAAGAATTTCTACCCCCTCCTCCAAAACCAAATCAAACCAAACCATCCCCCCATCCCCACCGCATGCTTTTCTGAAAGCACGATATGAAAAGAGCAATCAGGAACATGACAGGGAGTCTTGTGCCAGTGCTGTGCTTTTAGACAATGCTTCCTCAAGACGCTGTACACTAGGGAACCCTCTCTAAGATACTCACTATGGCTAGGTTCACCCAGGCAGTAGCCAGCTGAGTAAGAGTCGCATCTTCATCTTGCTCCTGCATCTTCTTAAGTTCTTTGCTGCAAAAGCAAAAGCAGGAGCCAGGTAACAGAAAGACAATGCATCCCCTAGAGTTCTTTCAGATACAAACAAAAGGCTGCAGTTTCCTCTGTCAACTCTTCTGCCCCTATAGCACAACAGCCACAGCAACCTGGTAATGTAGCACAAAGCTTTTATATTTTGCTGAAACAGTCTGGGGAAGAGTGCTCCCTCCCTGTTTAACTTCCTTTTAGGAAGCCAATAACCCAGGACTGGAAATTCAAACCACAATCTAGCAGAGGTGAGATTAAGCCTAGAAGATCATTTCTTCCTTTAGCCGTATCCAGCTATATTGTCTCCAAAGCTCTTGCATCATGAAGAACAAGAATCTTGCACAGTGCACCCATACCCACGCACAGCTTCTTCTGCTCATTGCAAATGTTAAAGCACTGCTAGGTGATCAAAATTCTCTTACCAAGGACTTAAAAAAAATTTTTAAACCCACTGCAAGAACCCTGTTCAGAAACAAAGGGGCACATATAAGGGGCAAACTTACCGGGCTAGATCAAGCCTGTCGAGCTTCAGAAGAATCTGTATCATCATTGCCATGCTGCAAGGAACAAAGGCAAACTGATTTTCACAACTGTGTGCTTTACTGCTCCCTACACTTTGCTTGGGAACCTGCTGCGTAGCAGACAGACATATTAGCAGTCACTAGGGACAAGTCTCCCTGCAGCAGAAAACCAATAAAGCAGGGAGAATGATCACTGGGACTCAGAACAGGAAAGCTCGCTCCTAGCTGCCAAGTATTCTGTTGCTGCAATGCCATAATGCTCATTTCAGCAACCATGAACACGCCCTGTTCAATAAATCAGACTCTTCAGTTTCACAAGGGAACAATATACTTTATATTGCAGGACAAGCACCAAGTCACTTATTACTTAGAAAGCAATCCTCAAAAGAGTTTATTAATTGTTTCAAAGCTTTTTAGAGACAAGGCAGACCTCTGCCATTTCTACAGCAGCTCTCCTTGGACAACAGAGACTTTGCTAACACACACCTTGACGATGCCATATCAAGTTACACTTACCATTCCAAGCTTTCCCCTTGATGCAGGGTGCGCAAAGCAGCATCAGGATTTTTGTCATGGAAATAGATGGAAGCAGCCATCAACAAGAAAGTAGTGTTGGCTATATCAACACTTTTTGCCATTTTTTTGTCCAAATCAGCAACAATTGCATCCCTGTGAAGAGCAATAATAAGAATTTGAGAATGTTTCATTGCTAAACAGTGCAAAAAGATTCTACCCCCTAAAATTCTACCTTTTTGAGATTCACTGCAGAACCACAGACAGCAGACAGCACAGGCACAGATCACGCTTCTACTAAAAACCTTCCACATGGAAACATATTGCCTGACAGATAACCTTTGAGTATTATAACTTATTATCAGACAAATAGAGTTTGACTATTATAACTTATTATCAGACTTACCTTTGACCCTCATTTGAAAGATATTCAGCAAACATCCTTACTGCTTGGAGCTCAGGACTAGCACTGGCTTTAATTTCATCCAGGACAACACCGTATTTTCTCTATTAAAGACAAAGAAGAATCTAGAACGTATTCATTTTAAGAACGCAGGCAGGAACAGTTTGTTCTGCAAAACCTTAGAATCAAAAAATATATATATCCTATTTTATGTCTCCCATTACACTCCACAAAACACAGCCAGATTTCATAACCCTATAAAGCACTATTTCCCCCATATGCTTTCTTTAAAGAAGCGCATCTCAAAGAGGTCTTTTCAGGTCACACTGACCCTAGATACAACACATCATGCTCATAACTGCACTACTATTAGTGAGGGCGTTGTGTTCCAACACTGAATGAGAAGCTAACGCAAACTGCAGGACACTGAATTTTTAAGACTCAGATTCACAAGTTCCCGATTCCAGCTGTCAGCCAGGCTAGGCTGCTGCATATGCAGTGCTTCAAAGCTCACCTGGGCGATGTAGGCTCGGAATAAGAAAACATCCCTCTCCACCTCCTTCTCCGGATTAGACGGCTGAAGGGACGACAGGAAAGGCATTTCTCAGCAACCCACACAGCCGTAACCCGAGCCCAGAGCAGCGCAGCCCCACCAGGCTGCGCCGTGGGACCAGGCCCCCTCCACACCCCCATTCCCGGTGCCCGGGGGCTCCCCTGCGCCACCGGCCTCACGCGAGCGGCACCGCAGACAGCCGGAGGCGAGGCGGGGGGCTCCGGGGAGCTCCGAGCTCGGGCCTGGAGGAACCGGCAGGGCGGCTGAGGGTAGGCCGGCCCCGGGGAGAGGTGCCGGGGAGGACAGCCGGCGCCGGGGCCCGCTTCCAGGCCGCCCCTACCTTGACCCGCTGCGCCTCGTTGATGGCGGCCTGGTAGGCGCCGATGTAGAAGTTGTTCTTCACGTCGAAGAGCTCATCCGCGTCGCCGCCCTGGCCGGCGGGGCCCGCGCCCGCCCCGGCCGCCATTTCCCTCCCCTCAGACACGTCTCCGGAAGCAGCTGGGCCCCGAGCGCTGCCGGGAGCCGGGGTCGCTACGCCGCTCCCCGCCCACAGCCAATAGGCGCGCCAAGAGGCGACGACACTTACGCAGGCGCCGGAAGTGGGTGCCGAGAGAAAGCAGCCAATGGGGAAGCCGGACAGGGCGGTGACGCAGAGCACGCGGCCGGAAGTGGGGGACCGCCGCGGCCATGGCGGCGTTCCGGGAGCTGGGGCTGGCGCCGTGGCTGGTGGAGCAGGCGCGGCAGGTGGGGCTGAGCCGGCCCACGCCCGTGCAGGCCGCCTGCATCCCGCCCGTGCTGCAGGGTGAGTGCGGCTGCCGCCGCCGCTCTCCCCCCCGCCCCCGGCGGCCGGTAACGGCTGCTGGCGGCCGGTAACGGCCCGCGTGCCTCTGCCTCCCTCGCAGGTCGCGACTGCCTGGGCTGCGCCAAGACGGGCAGCGGGAAGACGGCGGCCTTCGTGCTGCCCGTGCTGCAGGCGCTCTCCGAGGACCCCTACGGCATCTTCTGCCTGGTGCTGACGCCCACGAGGTGCGGGGGGGGGGGCCGGGGAGCCCCGGCCCGCCTGGGAGGGCCCCGCCGCGGCGCCCGGCCCCGCCTGAGCTCTCTCTCCCCCGGCAGGGAGCTGGCCTACCAGATCGCCGAGCAGTTCCGTGTCCTGGGGAAGCCCCTCGGCCTGAAGGACTGCGTCGTGGTGGGCGGCCTGGGTGAGTGGCCCTGCCCCGAGGCTGGGGCCCCTGCTGCTCCCCTCCATCTCCGGCACCGGCCGGCCTGGTAAAGAACAAAACAATGGGTGAAAACCGGGGGCAAAACTCTCTGCAGGGCGTCACAGTTTCTCTTTTGGCTGCCTGTTCCCTGCAGCGGCTGGATGGGGTAGGTGATCGGCATTAGAGGGTTTTGCTGTCTTTTTGTCCATGTGGGTAGAGGCCTGTGCGATTTATCTCTAAAGTGGGAGTGTTTCCATAAATGTGAGCGTCTGTTCTTATAGCAAGGAACTATAAAAGGACATAAGGACAGTAAGTATTTTAAACCCTAAGCAATAGTTTTGTTTTCCTGGGTCACTGGAAATCTGATGTTTGGAAGATGTTTTTCTTTCCACATGGTGTGTTTGTTTCTTGCCGTGAAGTTGTTATCCTGTGCCCGAGGCTGTGTGAGGGTGGCAGAAATAAGGAGTGTCGTATTTTCCAACCTTACAGACCAAACACTATTTAGGGTCCGTATTCAGCTGCCCGTAACCTGCCTCTGTGGCTCTTGTTTCAGACATGGTGGCCCAGGCACTGGAGCTCTCCCGTAAACCCCACGTTGTCATTGCTACGCCTGGCAGGTTGGCAGATCACCTCCGCAGTTCCAACACTTTCAGCCTTAAAAAGCTAAAGTTCTTGGTAGGGCAATTTTTCGGTTTTATTTCTGCTTTTGAGGCTCCTAGCTCCAAAGGTGTGAGCGCAGACAATCTACTGTTTGTTTCTCTTTGGCTATGCCTAGGTTTTGGATGAGGCTGACCGGCTACTGGAGCAGGAATGTACCGACTTCACCAAGGACCTGGAGGTGATTCTAGAGGCTGTTCCAGCGCGCAGGCAGACGTTGCTTTTCAGTGCCACGCTGACCGATACTCTGAATGAGCTGAAGAGTCTTGCCACGAACCAGCCTTTCTTCTGGGAGGCTTCTGACTCAGAGTAAGTCTTCACCTGCTCTACTGCATGTGGGATCACACTTCCTCTCTGTTATCTTGTCTCCTAACTGTGTTTTTTTTTTTTTTTATCACTTTCACGTTCCATCTTCGCTTGTGAAACCTGTGCTTTTTTGGTGCCTTGTCTTCCCCTCCCTACAGGGTGCGGACAGTGGATGAATTGGACCAGCGCTACTTGCTTGTGCCAGAGACAGTCAAGGACGCGTACCTCGTCCATTTAATCCAGACCTTTCAGGATGAGCATGAAGACTGGTCTATTATTGTCTTTACCAAAACCTGCAAGTGAGTCAAGTTGCTCTTTGTGATTGCTCTTGCTGTAGATGTGCCTTTGCATTTCTAATTCAGGTTTATTATTTGTTAGGCTGGGATGGTGGTTGCTTCCTTAGTCTATGCTAAAATTTGGCAGATGACACCTTTTCTTTTTGGCAGTCGGGTGGTGAAGGACTGTCTAGAAATGTGACACTCCAGAGGGTCAAGCTGCATTACCTCCCTTGATCTTCCCTTGCTCCTGCTGGTGGATACTGGAAAAGGGATGGGGAAATTAGTACTGTTTGCTCTTCCATACTGTTCTCTTTCTTTAGGATTTTAGCTCCTGGGGGTTAAGTGTGGTGCTGGTGACATTCCCCTGGGTACATGTGGGGATCCAGCCACTCTCCTGGGGGTGAGTGGGTGCTGAGGTGGAGTGGGTGTCCTGTTCCTTACCTCCGTCAGAGTGCTTCGGTAACTAACTGCATTGTGGTAATTGTACTGTGAGGGGTTCTAGAGGAACTCCAGCCTCTGTTCTGATCCATCTACTTTTGAACATAACAAGGAAATGTATTTTTGCCTTAAGGGACTGCCAAGTCTTGAACATGATGCTTAGGAAGTTCAACTTTCCTTCTGTAGCTCTGCATTCCATGATGAAACAGGTGAGTGACAGGGCAGGTCTGGGGAGAGATGCTTATAGCTGCGTCCCCGAGCCAGACGTCTGTCCAGGGCACGCAGCTCCTGAGGATCGCAGCGTCTCTAATCCAGGCTTTCCCTTTACAGCGGCAGCGATTTGCAGCTTTAGCAAAGTTCAAGTCCAGCATCTTTAGGATTCTCATTGCCACTGATGTTGCTGCCAGGTAATGGAAAATGCTGTCGCTGTTGCCAAAGGCCTTAAGCATGCTTTTTAGCACCAGAATTGCTGTGGAGGTTAGAGTGGGTTTAGCAAGAGAGGAGTTTTAAATTCCCTCTAATCTCCCTTGGGTAGGATAGGGTTGTTCCCTTTGATTATGGAATATTTTTAGGCTGTATTTTGGAGCTCATTTGTATATAAAGTAGCGCTGATTCTACCTTGTTTTGCTGCAGCAGGAGCATGTGCATATGTTGTAGCAGAGGAATGATTTCTGTGAGGCTTAGCTTGTCCTCTGGGTCTAGGAGGGAACAGCAGGCAGTTGGTCAGGATGATGTGCATGGCAGGCCATCCCATTTTGTGGCTGTTGGAGAGTAGTGTGAGGAGAGGGTTTTTCCTAGAATAAGCCTGAGCTAATAAAGGCAATATTCATGGGAATATTGGGCTCTTGGGGAGAGCAGAGTACTCAAATGGTGTTTTTCAACTTCTTTTCTGCTTTACTGCATTCCAGAGGTTTGGACATTCCTGCAGTACAAGTTGTCATCAACCACAATACTCCAGGCTTGCCAAAAATCTACATTCACCGGGTTGGCCGGACAGCCCGCGCGGGTGAGCAGGGAAAACCGTGTGCCGTTTGCTGCAAGGCAGGGCTGCAGCTGGCTGGAACTGGGATCCCAGTGCTAGGGCTGTGCCCGGCGTGGCTGTGAGGAGGCTTCGCAGCAGCTGCAGTGCAGTCTTTTCAGTCAGCATCAGATCTGCTCAGATCACTGGCTCAGCATCCTGCCCTAAGATTGCATTGACAGTTCACCTTGAGCTGTGTCTGATCTGCACCAATAGTTAATTGACTTTTGTAGAGCAAATAAAGGTTCTTCTTCAGAGCACCTGTCACCGTAATGTGCCAGGCTGATTCATGGGGATGGATGGAATCTGGCATGAATTAGGCTTCATCTTCCTCTGCTTGTCAAGATTCATGTATTACTGTGTTTTCATCCTCCAGGTCGGCACGGAATAGCTATTACGATGGTGACGCAGTACGACATCCATCTGGTACATGCTATCGAGGATGAAATCAGTAAGTGGAGAGCATGAATGTTGCTAAAATGTGGGATGATACATGCTCCTCTGTATTGGTGGTACTTGCAGCTCTAATTTCACAGGTCAGGACGTGTGATCTGGAATACTGGCATAAAAATGGTCTCTATTCCCTGATTGTGTGGCCAAGGCTTGGAAAAGAGCAGGAGCACTTGAATCTGTCAGCTTTGAGTTTGCCGTTGTGTGTGCCAGACACAAGCATGTTTGTCTTCCTGCTGTTTCTAGTGGAGGAGAAACAGTCTGTGGAGCTTGCTCTGTGACATTTTTCTTAGAGCAGCCAGCTCCTTCTTTCCTTCCTTCCTGACTCAGTGCTGTGTATGCTGAGGTGTACAGAAAGAATGGGATGCTTTGTGCAGATTCAGATTTCATCTCTTTTTGGAAATAGACCTAATAAATGCAACATCTTGTGCTATGGAGAACTGCGGGCAGAGGGGAGGATTTAATCCTGTGTTGTAGGACTGCGGAAGTCGTAGCCATCAAAGCAAGTGACAACAGTTCCACTGACAATTAGCGAAACTATACTGATTTTCACTAGTTGAGAATCTGCTGCTGTATTTTGTAACGATCCATGTTCTATAAATGCCTTGCCCTGATTTAGAACTGAAGCTGCAGGAGTTCTCTGTGGAGGAGCGCTTTGTGCTTGACATCCTGACCCAGGTGTACATCACCAGGAGGGAGTGCGAAATAGTAAGTGTGGAAGCAAAAGCCCCTTTGTTCAGGGGGCTGGAAATCTTGGGTAGCTGGGTGTAACCAGGAGATTTGTCACAGTCTAACGTGTGCCTCCGGATATGCAGCTTTTTTTCTTGAGCACATAGGTAAGAGTTTGTGTACCTTTTTCTAATGGAAACACTTGTACCTATGTGTGGGTGGGTTCTTTGTTTGTTTGTTTTAATATCTTCCCTAGCGTAGGGTTTGATCTATTATTGCACATTTCTGCAGCATTTCTGTGCTGCTGAGTGTTGGGGCTGGAGGCTGGTACTTTGGGGAGAAGGGCCGCAGGCTACCAAAGGGGTGTGTGAAAACTAAGGAGGCTCTGCTGACTCCTTGGAGCAGTGCTGCTTTTCTGTGTCAGACTTGGTGCTTGATTACTGATTGCCCTGCTGTGTTTTTGCTTTGACAGAAACTGGAGGGGATGGATTTTGATGAAAAGAAAGAAATAAACAAGCGGAAGCAAATGATCCTTGAAGGGAAGGTGAGAGTTGCTGCTATATAAACTACTTTGATCAGTAGCTGGTATAACACCATTGACTTGGAAAAGGAATAACAGTTCTTTCTTCACTGCTGAAGTTTGTCCGCCCTTTTGGTGGTGAAGCTTTTCTCAATGAGTGACTGGTATGGAAAAAATGATTGGATTAGATTAGTGTCTGACTTCTACAGCCTACTTGGTTATGGGCTAGGGAGCAGGGTGGGCGTCTGGCAAAGGCAAGGGGCTGGCACTGTCCCTATGCATGTGACTAATATCCTGGCATTCGTCATTGCAGGATCCAGATCTGGAGGCAAAAAGGAAGGCAGAACTGGCCAAGATCAAGAAGAAAAACAAGCAATTCCGTGAGAAGATCCAGCAAACACTGGAGGAGAAAAAGCAACTGCAGCTGAAGAAGAAACTGCAGAAGAGGATAGAGCGGCAGAACAGACTGCATGCTAAGGAAGAGAAACAACATTCTTTGGCCTCCTCATAGGGAGCTTGGGGGCCCTGCTGGTTGGCTCTGACCATCCTGACGTTGCTCCTGCTTTGGGGATACTGGGACCTAATGATTTTAATTCTGATGAATCACTGTTGAGAGTACAGGGGAAGTGGGTGAGGGAGGATGGGATCCTCTGAAAAACCATCCCTGTTACTTTTCCTTCTTGAACAATGCTGCTTGCTTGAGTCCATCCTGAAAGGCTAGATCCATCTCCTGGAAGAATGTCCTTCAAAAGCACATTCCTTCCCCAGGGAAAGGAGATCCAGACCTGAATTGTTGATGTGAAGAGAAGGATTCTCTCTCGTTTCCTTCATTCAGTCATTGCTCTTTCCCTTGCAAGGGCTGGTGCTTGCCACTCTTGTTTATATCAACAGATTCTCCCCTGAGCCAGAGTCTAAAAATACTGTGACAAGATGAGCTCAGCTCTGCGGCCTAGCCCAGGGTTTTCTGAGAGGAAAATTTCCTGGAACGCATGGGGAGGCTGGACTGGGGGGGCTTCCTGTGATAATGCTGCTTTATGCATTCATGTGGCACCTTCGCCTGTGATTATCTGCCTCAGTTTGGACTCCAGCACTGCTGATCAGTGTGGGTAGCAGAGTCATGGTTCCCTCAGGGCCTTATGGGCTGCTGGGAACTCTAGATCTGATCTTGCTTTCCCAAGTGGTCAGTCAGTTCAAAGACATTTTCTGGTGCAGAAGGTGGAAAGTCCATGAGGTGGGGCTCCCCTGTTTCTCGTACCATCCAAGAGTAACCAGAGTGGTTTCTGTTTGCATCTGCTCTGTAGGTTTCTGGGCCTGCCAGCACAGATTTGCATCATGTATATTTGGAACAGGAGGCTGGCCAGAGGGTGCTGAGCTCTTCTGAGAATCATCTGGCGTAAAAGTGCTTCCCCACTGAGCCTCAAATCCCAGAGCAGGCTCAGGCCACAGGGTTTGGCCAGCTCTGTTTTGATGTCAGGTTTGGTCATCAGTGCCTTCTTTAATGTTTGAGGAACTGTTACTTCTGTTCTCTGGTTTGCAAGAATAGTTTCTGTGGTCAGGCCCCAAATAAATACTTATTGCAACAGATGACAGGATGTTTGACCTTCTCTAACACCTGCTAACGTGGAGGAATTATCATGGGTTCTCAGGGGAGTGGAACAGTACCTTGTGTGGGGAAACAGCTTAGAGATAAAATGGGAAACCTTCAGTTTTGTTTCAGGAAATCAGCTGGACAAGGATTGTTGTGGGTGTTCTATATCCTGGTGCTGTCTATCTGCCACGGAAAGCTTTTGTCAGTCTTTTCATCCAACCCGAGCCCACCTCCTTTCCTGGGAGCATGTGGTCCCTGCAGTGCCTTTGCCTGCCTCAAAGCATGGTCTGTGCACAGGGAGGTCTCAAAAAGGAAAGCCAATGCTTCCCTTAAGGAAGATCTTCCTGCAGCCATGAATAGCAGGGCCTCACAGTGCATTCAGGCCATGCAGGAGCTCAGCACTAAGACAGTGCCTGTCTTTTTGGCTACCTGGTGGCAGGTGTGGGAGGAGATGGGTGTGATACAGTTTGGGGTTTAGGAGATGCCTGCACCATGTTTCTCGCTTTGTCCCCTTGGGTGCCCTCTGGAAGGAAAAACACTCAATAGCCTGCCTTGTAGCACAGCTCACTGTCACTGGTGGCAGCTGCTGCAGCAGCAGCAAATAGGTTTGTACCAGATGGATGCTATCTGAATACTAAATGCTCATACAGCCATGTGCATGCTAATTTGTGGAGCAAGACTGTTAGCTGCAGTAAAGAGACATCCTCCCTGGGACAGGCAGCTCTTGCCTTTCTGAGGAGGGTGTTGGTACTGCCTTTAAGTGGCAGTTTTTTCCCCCCCCTCTCGCAAACACTTCTTAACCTGCTGTCTGAAGTCTCTGCTTCAGCCTGGTGGGGGGTTCTCTGTTTATCTCCTTCTAGCACAATGTGACATGTGTAGAGTTTGATCAAGGCTCTTGTCTTGAAACTTTATTCGAAATTCCTTTTAATACACCCCTTGTCTTTCCTGAGCAGCCTCCTCTGTGAGGGTAGGACACGTGCTGGAAGCAAGAGCTCTCTGTAGTCTTGACAAGCTGTTCCTGCGTCAGATAATCGGTCTTGGGAGTGGCCAAGTAGGAAATGAGGTTGCTGTGTTATTTGAGACATAGAAAGGTGTCTTTCATTCCCAGATTAGGAATTTACATCTTGCCCAGGACCAAAGGGCATCCAGTGACATTTCTGTATGTGCTGTCAGTACTGTCCTCCCAATAGGATGTTCCATCCTGGGGTTTCCAAGCATTATCACAAACTTTTGGGATTCCCCTATGAATATAAGGACTTGTTTCTCATCACAGGCTTGCTGGCAAAATCCAGGAGCACCCAGGTTCCCAAATCTGTGCCTCGGTCTCAAAGCCCTCCTCCTCTGCGTGCAGACTGTGTGGATTTGCCTGCCAATCCCCCAGGCAGGTGTTCACGCACTTCTCTGTTAGTGCTGCGTAACAGTAGGTCTGAGAACCGATCCCTTTTTATGCCCCGCTGTGTCCGAGCGTATGTGTCTGAGCCATACCTGTTCCCTCTCGCCCCGCTGCACCGCTACTCGCCGTGTGCCTTCCCCATGCTCTGCGCGCTCCGTTCTCCCTTCTTCAGACCCCCCTCCCGGGCTCTGGGAGGGTTTCCCTGGCTGGGTTGCTATGGAAACCCCTTCCAATTCAGCATCTCCGCTGCTGCCTCCTCTCTCACCCAGCTGTGTGCCGCTGCCGAGGGGGCCGTGCCAGGTTGTGTGCGAGGGGACAGTCCTGCCAGGCACCGGCCACCTGTGCCAACCCTCCTGATCCTCCTGTTGCCTCTGGGTGTGAAACCATCGCCCAGCCCTGCTTGCTCTGTGGGGTTTGCACAAGCACATGTCCTCTGACTCCCACCTTGCATGGCAGTTCTGTCCGGCCTTCACCCTGATTAGCCTGTAGCCATACACCAAGACTGGCTGTTTCTGTGCGTGTTTTAGGAAGTATTTGCTTGTTGCTGGAGCAGTGCCCTCATCGCTGCCCCCCTTGGGGAGGAATGGACACATCTTTGGGGACTGCTTCCCAGAAGTTTTGCTGGGGAAAGGGAGATGCTGTCTCCTCTAAATTGCAGGGTTAGGATCCTCCTTGGTGAGATATCCATCTGATAAATCCTCAACAGTGGCAGTTCTGCAGAGCAAGGAAACTCGGAAGTGTGGATCAGGTTCGATAATGCAGCAGTCACCTTCAGGAGCTGGCACTCCTTCATACAGGCTGGATACTGCACCAGCCAGGAAAGCCCCTGATCTCCGTGGCAAGGAGAAGGCAGCTGCAATGAAACAGTCTAGGATAATAAGCTCTGGGTTGGGCTCTTGATTTATCTCTGCTGAGACAGCAGAGCTGCATTGGAGCCCGTATTCCAGCTTTGCTGCTGCTGGCTGTAGATGCAGCCATTTTTGGCTCCCCACTCAAAATACCCCCTCTGGCCAGGAACCTGCCAGAGCAGTAGATACAAGCTCTCTCCCAATCTGCTATCCGGATGTAGCATTAGCCTGACGCTGCTAGGGTCAGCCCAGGCGTTCCTACTCCTGCACCAGCCAGGATTTGCTGCCCTTGCATTGGTCTGACCTGTGCTGTGCCTTCACAGGGGCTGCAATTGGTGCACGGGCACCAGCTCTGTACGTATCTAACACAGTTGTACTTCCACGTGAGTTCTCCATGCCGTCCTGATGCCTTGCTAGTACAGCCAGCACTGTGTCAGCTGCTGCTTTACCTTTGGATGCTCTTTGTAAACACCAGCTCAGCTATTCTGAAAGCCTTAAAAATCTGCTTAAGAAGATTTCCTGCTGGGAACAGCCTTTTTCCCTCTGAGCCCTTCTCCTGGGGCAGCTTGCTTGCAGTCCTGGGGGTCCCTGCTGCCTGGTTAGCCGGTAGAGGGCAGCTCGTGTGCTCTGGACGCCCTCGCTAGTGGCTCTCGTCCTTGTTCAGGAGGAAATACAGCACGGGGCCTCTTGGCTGGGCAGCTGGATATTAAAGGTCCCATTTGAGAAAGCAGGGAGACAGTGGGGGGACAGGACTGCCCTGGGCCTGAGCCTTACCCCCGCAGCAGGCAGACCCCAGATGGACACTGCTGCTGGCAGGATCCTCCTGAGTTAGGGCTCCAGGACTCAGTGTTTTTCCTTCACTTGTAGGATCAACTAGTGCCTCTGTTAATGGTGTTAGCCCATGTCTGCAGCAGGGCAGGACTGATCCTGCATCCCTGCAATGCTCCATCATAGTTTTGGCTTCCTCTCCATTCCAGGGCTCTCTTCTCAGTTCCTTGCAGTTCCTTTGTTGAACCTCCACTTTCCCTGCTGCACCTTAAACCTCTTCCCTGCCGGTTTTTTGCTGATTAATTAAACTCCTTGTCTGTGGCACACCCTCATTAATGGCTTGACTACAGCTGTCTGGACATGTGTGTCTTTACTCTGGGTATGATGTGGTTGATGCTGTACACCCTGCCGCCCCATCTCCATCTCCTCCCCGCCAGTGTCAGGACCCCAAAAGGGGACAGAGAGAAGAAATACTGGGGATTTTTTTTTTCTTTCGTGCTAAAAAAACCTGCCTGCTGGGTCTGTTATATTCATACCTGTCTCTCACTCCCTGCAGCAGCTCTCTCCTGGGAACACACCCCTACGTGACTTGCTCTTGATTCCTGTCACCTCTGGGAGGGAAAGCAGTTGCTGAGGAGCAGGAGACTCTGCCTTGGCCTCGCAAAGAGAAGCAATGAGTGCAGCACTAACCTGCTGTAGCAGCTCATCCTCATCTCTCCAGTTCTGCTCACTGAGTCAAGCAGCTTTGTGCAAGTGTCAGGTGAGTGGAGACTGGAGCTCCTGTGTTTGATTCTCACACTAGTAAAACAAACCATAGGCTAGTCCTATCCAATTCCTCCCTTTCTACATGCCAAGACCTGAGCTTAACTACTCTCCTGTTATAGCACAAAGCACTTCGCAGCATCATTCTTGCAACCCTGAGCACAAACATCACAGACCATGCTGCTCCCACGCTGAGAGCACAAGAGATATGGCACTGATGCCACCAGTCTCTGTATTTGGTCATTGCTTTCATCTGTCCGTACCACTGTCAGGGCATTAATCTCTCCAACCAGTAAGTTTGGAGTAAAATTATGTTTCTCCCACATGCCTTTTTCTGTCTGTTGCCTGCTGGGATTTGAAACCCTGTTAGCCCAGTATTAATGGGAACAGAAGGCATAGCCTAGATACAGCAACGTCTCTCCCTTGTTCTACCAGCCCTTGGGAAAAATAAGCTAATAACAGGATGAGCAGCTAGTGGTAAAGCAGAGAGGCTGCCCTGTTCTCTCTGGAGCACAGTGTCATGTGCATGTGGACGACAGGATGGAGTACTTGAGAAAGGGGTGACAATTCCCATTTGTGGCAGCCTGTGAAGTCCCAGGGACCTGCAAAGGGGACATATTCCCCCGCAACAGCTGGTTCTGCAGACTGCAGAGCCTTCCCCTGCGTGCTTTGGGCATAGAGATGATGCCAATGCCCTGACCCCCTCCACATGGAAACTTCCTACAGCTGGAATTGACAATTGACAGTGGCATCTGAGGAAAATGAATTTGGTACCTTTGATTCTCACTTCCCAGGCTTGGAGTCAGCAGTCCCTGGGGAGCTGAGTGGCTGTGAACCGTGCTGCAACTGTGAGCTGACTGGGGCATGCAAGTGTTGCTCCTTTAGATTACCTGTTGCTGGAGCTGCCGCGTCTCTTGTGTCTGGAGCGTTGCTTGCTCTTACCACAAGTTTCTCATTTCCAGCCTTATTCCAGCTGCTGCTTTTTTGGTAGGGTGGAGGGAAGCTGATGGAGGAGGTAGGATCTTGTGCAGAGATGGGTACTGCTGTAGCTCACACTCTTTTCCCTCGGAGCAGAAACTGCCTTTACACACCGCAATCTAATAACAATAGTAATTATAAATTACTCTGGGAAAGGAGATTGTGAACCTCATTGGAGTTTGGGGCTTTATTATGTGTTTATGGACACTTTCCAAAATACACATTTAATTGCCTTCTCTGGTGCATACAGAAATCATCTTCCAGTGTGTGCATGTGTGTATTGGAAGGTGTTACAGAGTACGCTTGCCTGTGCTGTGAAGTGTAAACAGACCATTTCTGAACTAAAAATAACCTATCCTCTGAGTAACAGAGCAGCTGATCTCCTCAGCCCAGATGCAGGGAGCTCAAAAGGGTTAGGTCACCTATTTTCCATTATTGGTGCCATTTAATTACAAATTCCCTGAAGTTTGAACCTTTGGCTACTTAACACAAAGCGCCTAGTTGCTTTCACTCCATCAAGGACTTGCTTCAGCCAGAACCATGTATTCTCACAAAAATGCAGATATCAAAGTCAATACGTTAAGTCACTTTGCTGTGAGGCTGCCTAACAACACAACGGTCATTGCCAGGGGGCTCTGCAGAGGCATTTTGGGAAGAGTAAGATTTTACCTTTTGTTTAAAATTGCTCATGGACTTAGTGTATTAACCAGTCTGGCCTGCACTACTCTTTTCTTCTCTTGGCTCTCCAGGCACCCTATAGATGCTAGTAATTTAAGTCCCACAGCCCTTCAGGGAGGGTAATTATCTAGTTTACTATCTGCCTCTGGAGGAAGAGGAATCAAAGCCCAGAGAGGTGTGGGATGCTGCAGAGTAAGTCAGTGGCAGAGCTGGTAGTAGTCTAGCACTCTCACTGCCAGGCCTGCTCTAGGTCGGGATTGGATTGACATTCCTGTTCAGCCTGGGAGGCCTGTTGGCATCTGCCAGGTGGAGTTTGCATTAGACACATCCTTTTTCTGAGGCTCTATTATTGGCACGTCCTGTAATAGCAAAGCTTCATTTCCTCTTGCTGAGCTGGTCAGAAGGGCTTCATCTCGGATCTGGATTCAGAACGGACGATCAGAACTTATCACTGCTATTCAGAACCTTGTGCACAGAGGGGGAACTTGCAAGCTTGCTTGTTTGTTTGTTTGTTTGTTTGTTCATCCTCATCTCACATGTGAACCATTTCCCCTCATGTTCTCTTTATTAATGTTCTGCCCATGAATAATTAAGACCCTCATTTGCCAAAAGAATTAGGTCTCTCAAGGTACCTGCAATCAGTAGCATTTCTCCTCCAGCAAGGAAACCACTATTATTTAGTTGCTGACAGTAATTGTTATTGTGAGACAGAAGCAAACATAAAACTGCAGCTTTGCCATTCAGTGATGGCTTTTGTAACACAGGATTCTTCTCTTTTAAAGCAAGAAAAGCATAAACAGGGAAAGCATGAGAAAGTGCATGGTGGTGATGTGTTAGAGTGCCGCTGTTCTTAAATACAGTCAAAGACCTTTTTAAATGCTCACTAGAGCGGGGCAGACAGAATTAGTGCTTTGCTGCTATACCAGTCTAAATGACGTTGTCTCGCTGCTAACTGCAGATTTAGGGCATTTGTGGAAATAGCTGGTGATGAATGGGTTTTCATTAGTTTAGAAGAGGGGAGGATTGCAACAGAAAGTGCCTCCCAGGACTATCCATCACACTGCCCTGCAATGCCTCAATAAAAGACTTTTAACAAATGCTGGGCACAGGGCAGATCTCATCAAAAAGCCACTATTTAGATTCTCCTGGCAAGGAAGAGAATTGCAACTAGTACCCGTGGGGAAGAAGAGTGTGAAGGAAAATGGCCTCAGTTCTCCTTGGTGCCTGACAATGGACGAGCAAAGGAGCACAGCCAGGATCGTGACTAGCTGACGGACCAAGGCACAGCAAGTGCGTGCGAAGTACTCCTGGCCTCGAGGCACACTCTGCACAGGGAAACGGCCGCCAGCGTCCTACCCGGGAGAGGACAGCTAGGCAGCTCCAGCAGGGAAGTTTCCGGAGGCAGACAGAGGAAACAGTCTGTTTGCGATGAACAGTCTGTTCAGAAAGTTTAGTGAATGGGCTGTGTTTGTTCCTACTGCAGAAGTGTTGATTTCACCAGAGCTGAATGGAGGAACTTGCACTTATGGATGGTTAATAACATGACTGAGTGCAATGCTCCGCTAGACACAAAAAATGCTTCTTTGGGGGTGGAGGGGTAGCTCCTCAGGACGCCAAACGTTGGACTGCTGAGTCTCTAGGGGAGGCACTATTCCAGGATCCCTGTTCTGACCAACGCGTAGCACCCCATTCTGCTCAGTGCCCGGACACGCTAGCTGCAGTTTGAGTGCAGCAGTGCTCTCAACTGGATTTTCCACACCGTAATGACAAGAGGAGAGATCTGTGAGGCTAGGACAGCTTCCATAGGCACTGTGTGGCTGCGTGAAATCTCACCCTGGCTTTGGCTTTGTGTGATGTATGAGGGTAAGTAGCGGTCTAGAACTTTTTCATAGCGTTGTGAGCTTTTTCCATGGCATTTTTAAACAAAGAGTATGGCCCTGGCTGACTCTTAGCTTGACACGAAGAGGTCGAGCTCAGTGTGAAGCAAGGAGAGCTTCCTGCAGGAAGTCAGTTAAGCCAGTGGAAGATTAACTGCAGATTCCTTAAATTTATAACTTGTTGCATGACTTTTCAGCCCTCTTGCACTCACTGAACCTAAACTGTCAGTGGGCCTGTTGTCTTTGTTGCAGGTCTGGTGGAATTCTCTGCTGACTCCAGGCTGTGCTAAGGTATAAAATGCTGCACAAGAGCTGGGTCTCATCGCACACCGCTGTCTGACCCAGCTCGGAGCAGATCCTGGGGAGAACGGCAGGCAGCACATTGCTCCGTGGAGCTGGCAGAGCTGCTGCTTCAGCTGAGCGCCGTGCCACAGCTCGTGTCTGCGGCTCTCCCACTCAGAGGGAGTCCTGCCGGGATGTGCAGCAGCTTGACTCAGAGCTTCCCTCTCGCTCCTTGGGAACGGCCTGAGCGCGGCCTCCCTCCGGCGAGCTGACTCACCAGGCGCAGCACACAGTGGTCCGGCCAGCCCCGATCGATGAGCAATACAACACCGGCGCTGGCCAGGGACGTGGAGCCTCAGCAGGGCTGTGAAATGGTCACTGCCCGAATTTGGGACTCCATATCCAGCTCCTCTTTGTGGGTTGCAGGCACCGAAGAGAAGTGCGAGAGGGCAGTGGTAGTCAGAGCATACGAAACTGGCTTAACTTCCGTTCTCCCACACCCTGAAATCCCACCTGCCTCCCCCAATATTACAGTGACAGAGAGCCAGACCAAACACACCTTTCTTGGAGCTGATCTCTATTTCAAACAAGGCTGCTCCTGTAGGGATAAAACGTGAGCACTGACATGGGGTAGTAAACAAGTCCCTAGAAATTTCTGCCACCCAGCTTACTTCCTTCCCCTCTTAAATACCTTGCGACAAATATTACTACAGTAGCTCCAGCCCCATACAGTCATGGGAATAGTTCATGCAAAAAAAAAAAAAAAAGAAAGAAAGAAAAAAAAAACAACCCCCAAAACAACCAAATCCCCAAACAGAAAAGCCCCTCCCTGGCTACGCAGGTCTGGAAATCTCCGTGTTTCCTCATCACCCCCGGGAGAGGGAAGGGCTTTGCCTAGATACAATTCAGTGCGCAGTTACCAGCAGTTCTCTGCTCCAGCAAATTTCCAAGGTGCCAGACCTATTTCTGCCCTGACTTGCAGGCGGTGTGTGGGAGCAGGGGGTTTCTCTCCTGGTCACCAGGTGAGCGAAAGGAGAGGCAGGCCCTGAGGAGCTGTACTGCCTTCACCCAGGTTTGCCAAGGTTCGGCTGGGTGCGGAGAAGGCAGTATTTGGCATCCCATGTTTGCTAAGTGCTACGATTTCTGCAGACCTGTGAAACGTTCCCAGGATTACTGCTATCTTTGCCTAACCTATAGTGGCAAAGAGAGCAAAAAACAATAAAAAAATCCAAATTCAGCAACACTCCTGTAAGGTTACTAACTACTTCTACACAGACACTGCTTCGTCATTCGGCACAGGGCTAAGCATGCTCCTAGGTAACTACAGAGGCTTGGAGGGCACCTTGGGGAGACATGGCTTTCCAGGTTTCCGCAGTGCCTCCCTCAGGCCCTGCTCAATTCCTATTACTAGACAACATCTATGATAACCCACAAACTTCCCACAGTGCCCAATGGGCACTGGTCCCAGCATACTCCAAACACCTCATGTTCTTGTTTAATCCAGCCAAGCGTGGCAAGCTGGGACCTGTACCCTTCACAAGGAATATGGCTCAGAATGACACAGAGCAAGACATCTCTGTGGGCTGTTTCCCAATTAAAAAAAAAGAAAAAAAGAAAAAGAACCCCAAGAGCAACTGCGATTTGCTCCATTTAATTCCAATTATCTGCAGTCCTTAGAGGCTGGGAGAGATACCAATCTAGCAATTGGTTGGCCATCCCCTTGGGGGTGTCCCATTTCTCAGATGCCCCTATCCCAACCAGGCCTGTGCTCTCAGCTTAAAGCAGTTTTAAGAAGTCATAAAAACCCACTGTGTTAAACTAAAAAGAGCTTTAAAACCTGCAGTTCCTTTTCCTCTGGAGGATGTAATTGAACATGGGAAAGGACACACGGGCAGGCAAGCACCCTTGTCTGCAGTGGGGACTTCTGCTACATCTGGAAGCTCCTGACAGTGACCAGCGTTACTGGATCCTGTTAGAAAGACATGATATAGTTAGGGCTGGGGAAGAAGAAAAAGGAGCAACTGTTGTCCTTGGTGCGCTGGCACCTCTCCTCCCTCCCGAGGTAGGGAAACAGAGGCAGCATATTTTGCAAAAGGCAAGTGGTTCCCTAAAAAACTACTGAAAAAACGCGAAGGCTGCTCAGCCCCTTCCCTAGAAAAGAACTGTAAAAACATTGGAGATGCAGTGTGGCAACAGGGAGGCTGGGACAGACAAGCTGCTGAGCAGCACAGGGACAGCCTGCTGTCTCTGGGCCATGCCACAGCGATGGCAGGGACCAGAGAGGCCTGGCTGTGATTTGTAGATGCTCCTTGCGGAGGATTCAGGAGCTCAGGTCCTCTCTGCCCTCCGTCTGGGTGTTCAGTGGGCAGTAAGTGGCTGCGGCTGGTCTCCGTGCTGTCCAGGCAGCTGCTGGTATGTTGGTGTATCCTGCCCGAACAGGCCTTGAGGCTGTTCTGTGACTATAATTGCTGTCAGTGACCAGTCCCAGCTCGGGCTCCCCTCCTCTCGGAGGTGTCTGCTCCGTGAGTGCTGCTTCTCAGTTGCTCTCTGCCAGCTTGGCTAGTCCCTGACGGATCTCGCTGAGCTCGAAAATCTTCACATCCATTATCTCTGCCACCTTGGTGACCTCGCTCTGCATCTTCTCCCTCTCAGCCAGGGTCTCGGCCAGCGTCTGCTCAGCCAGGTGAAGGCGGCGCTCCAGCTCTGCGTTGCGTGTCTCCAGCTCCTGCCAAAGGATGCAAACGCAGTGAGGCAGCTGTCCTGGCACCGCAGCATTGACACGTGCTGTTCATGGACAACTACACTTATCTCCACCAAACAGCTCTGCCGCTGTCTCAGTGCCAGGCCACCCACGCCCAGCCACCCCTGGTCTGCACCGGTTCTCTCACCGTGGGTCCTCCCTATCTGGAAGCACAGCACCCCAGCGTGCACATGCATGTGAGCACACATGCCCCAGATCCAGGCATCTGCCCACAGCTCACACAGGTGCTATAAATGTTTATCTCCCCACATGCCCATCATCTCCAGTTCTGATGCCATTTAACATTTGGAGATATTATCCTGCCACAAAAACCAGTGCCTGTGTGCTGAGCTGAGCCTGCAGCAGATCCCCTTGCTCAGTGGGTGGAGGTAGGCACGGGCAGGCAGTGCCCCCGGAGACCGCACAACAGACCTCACTTCCATCTGTGTCCTTGCCCTGAGGTACAGAGCAGCTTGCACTTCTCCTGCCTGCCCTTCTCTGCCAGCCAGAGCGAGTCACAGTTCTGCTCCCCACGGGGTGGCTGGCAAGTCTCTGTGCCCCCCCAGCCATCCCTGGCCATCCAGGGAGCTGAACAGGCACCTCAGAGGGATGGAGGTCACAGGACACCTCCGTCCCAGCTCCAGCCCCATGTCGGGGGCTGCAGTGAGCACTAGCAGAGAGTGCTTGCAGGCTGGGTTTGCTGTCGCCTGCTGATTGTGTCCCACGCTGAATCTCTGAGCGATACAGGGAGGGTGGAGGAAGTTAGAGACATAGGCAAGGCTAGTCCCCATCATCCAGAGGCAGAGACAGGCATGGCAGCTCTGTGAAAATCACTCTTTGGTTTAAACGAGAAACGGGGACAGATCTCTCTACTCCGAGCACAGAGGTGTCCCAGATCTGCCATCCTTACCTGCAGCTTCTGCAGTGTTTCCTCACGCTCACCCTCTGCTTCCCATCGGCTGCACTTCTGGCTCTTCAGCATCTGAATTTCCTAAAACACAAGGAGAAAGAGCATGATGCCAAATCCACCCCTGTCACAGCAGGGCCTGTTCCCACCACATATCTCACCCAAGGCCCTCTCCCTCACTCCAAGGTTCACATAATCACATCCAGCTCCAAAATTTGTCTTCCTTAATACCCTCCTTTCTGACCTTCCACTTCTGTTGTACTTGCTGCCTCCCTCTAAGCCTCCCTCTGATCAAGATGACCAGCTGAGCACCAGCAAGGCTCAATGGCCTCTGCATTCTGCTTGAGAACAAATCCCAGGCTCTCCGGGTCAGTTCTTGAGTGAAAGCCTCTACCCATCTTGGTCCCTGGGCTTTTCCTCTAGCCTAGGTAGGTCTGGGGTGACAGGAGAGATCTCTTCTCTCCAAGGAGCGAAGAACCTCCAAACACCTGCATACCTCAATCCTTGCAGTCTCACTCCAGCTCTAAGGCTCTGTCCACCCACCCTGCTGATACACAGTCATCAGAGAGCCTGCTGATGTGCAAATCAGAGAGATTCTCTCCGTATCTCCCCTCCTTCACAGCCTCTGTAATTAAAACTGTGCTTTAAATCATTCATTTAAATGCAGTGAAAGCGAGAGGCAATTACTACACTAACTGCAGCTGCAGACGGCTGTGAGGGGAAGGGGCAAGGCACAGCCCTGCCATTTGTGCAGTGGCTGAGACTCTCTGCTCAACGCCCTTTGCATGGGAAACTCCCAGCACTCACTCAGCTTTGCCTCTCTGGGGAGGGAGACCACTGAGTGGGCTGTGCTGGCTTGCAGGGCTCCCCGGCTCGCACAGGCAGCATGTGGAACAGCGCAAGGTGTGCGCTGAGCTCAGACAAGCTGTGATGACAGACTGGGTGTTGGTGATTCACAGTTAACCCTGCTTTGTGCCTTGCTCTGCTTTGTGGGGGTATTACCTCATCTTTTGTCTTGATCAGCAGTTCCAGCTCCTCCAGGGTCTGGCTCAGATCTTCTTTGTTGTTCTCACTGGAGGAATCGTGAGCCCCCTGTGACTCCAGTTCTGCTACCTACATGGAAGCAGGAGTGGGGAAGGTGTGCTCAGAGATACAGGAATGTCCTGATGCCACATCACTGACCATCATTCTCTGTTGCATTTTGGCTTTGTTGCAAACACAGCTGGGCTCACAACAGGGTAGCAGCTCCCACCCTGTGGCTGTTGGGCAAAAATTCCCTCCTTCCTCTCTGTGCAAATCACACACAGAAACACATTGAAGCAGAAATCTGGCTAGAGATTCTATCTCTGCCTTCTCCTGCAGTCTCACACTTCCAACAGTCTGTCTCACTGACATCAAGCACACGAGCCTACAATCCATAGCGATGGCCAGATCCAGCTCCATTTACACCTCTGGGCAGAGACTGCTGAGGGCAAGGGAGTTACTGCAGCTCTACCACAGCAAAGCTGGGGGGAAGGGTTTGCCCAGGCATTCTCCCCATTTCTGAAAAATGCAGCCCAGTGGCTTAAATTATTCATGGAGAGGATTCATTTTTAAAGGCTCATCAGATGGTCTGCAGCAGCTATCGCAGGGCCCTGAGCTCTCATGAGGTCTGCACTGAGCTTTACGAGTGCAGCTTCAGTGAGGGGCTCTCTTGCATAAATGGGGCTTGAACCCCAGTGTGACACTTTCCTACGAGCAGGGCCGGTGGGGCCATGCTGGCCAGACTGGGCCTGTGCTGAGGTTTGTGTAGCAGTGGTTGTGAGCTGTCAGGCTTGCAGAGTCACAGCCAGAATCAGCCCTTCATGAACCAGCTCTTTTCCCAAAACGCTACGGTATAGGGACAAAAATCTGGATATTTCCTTGAGTTCTAACGTCTTCTGTGATTCTGCAAGGTCCCCAGCAGTGGCCCTTTGCCTGAGGCTCATGAGAGCCTCACTCATATCTCCTGGCTGCGAGAGCAGCCACCAAACAGTTGAATATTCCCAAAGCAATGGCAGGGAAAGGGCAGCTTGTCCCAGCCAGCCCCCTCCCACCTCTACATATGCATAATCAAGGTTTCTGCTATACCTAGGATGGCATTCTGCTGCAGAGGAGAAAATTTGTTCTGTGCAGCTCTTTTACTGCCTGACTTCAGCACTGAGAATTAGCAGTGGGCACAGTGAATCCTGGGGGATGGCTGTTTGCTGCACAGACTGGCCACACAACAGCCATCAAGCGGAAACAGCTGTTAATTGCTATAAATCCCTGCTGTCTTTTGAATGAGTGATCTAGAAGTGAAATAGCTTTATGCCTCCTTCACTAGGGCTCTAGAGTCCCTTCCCAGCCAAACCCCAAAGGTCCCAAAACCTTTTCCCAAACGCTTTGCAGTTCTTCCCTCCCAATGAGCCTGACCATGTGACTGTCACTCCTCTGCCCAGATGTGCACACAGGCCTCCTCAGTTGATCTGTGACCTCTCTGACATTACATAGGTCAAAAGATCCTATTATTCCAACCAAACAAGGGGTTGTTTGTACTGTGCTACCCGGGTTTCATGATTTTGCAGCTTGGATCCAAGCTAATTATAGCAGATAGAGCAATTTTCATCCTGCCTGTCAGCAGTCAAAGGACTGCCCTGATGCCCAGCTCCAGGGGAGCACATTGCTGGCAGCTGGGAACCACTCCGAGAAAATCTAAGAGGGAAGCCTATCTTCTCTGGTTTTCTGCTCTGGCTTCCTCCCTTTATCCAGGGGGACTCAATGCTCCCACAGCTTGCTTTGCAGAGAACAGGAGCTCTTGTGAGGGCTCCCTGCTTATGTGGCCTTATTCTTTGACATGTTCTCCCTGCCTGGTTCATGTAGCATCCCAGATCTGCAGCCTGTCTCCTGCTGACACCTGTGGAAACCGAGGGGAGCACAGGGCCAAGGGCATCACCTG
The DNA here is from genome assembly GCF_036370855.1 of Dromaius novaehollandiae. NCBI lineage: Eukaryota > Metazoa > Chordata > Aves > Casuariiformes > Dromaiidae > Dromaius > Dromaius novaehollandiae. Next base: position 1,863,773 of record NC_088122.1, on the reverse strand, counting down.
TCCCTGGGACAGGTTTCCTCTGACCAGGTCTACAGGGGCCCTCCCCATCTCACCCGCTGCCGCAGCGTTTCCGTCTCCTCCTGATATGCCGCCAGCTGCTTCTTCCACTGGTCCACATTGGCATTGGCTTCATGAAGAGCAGCCACGAGCTTGTTGTTGTTGTCCTGGAGGCTGAAGAACTCAGCTTCCCACTGGACCTCACTCACCGAACTGTGTGAGAGAACAGGGGAGTGTGCAGGGGAGTACAAGAGAGTCTCAGCATGAAGGTTTCTTCCCTCCAGTGCAAACATGCAGTGAATCACGCTCTTGGAGGCACTGAACAGCTCCCTGCTCCTGCATTGCTTTCAATTTGGCTTTGATTTTGCTTCCCAAAATTAAATGCACATTCCAGCCCTGAATTTGCATCTCTTTCCTCTATCCCCAGATAATATTTCACTTGGAGACCATGCGTCTTGCTTGAAACTGCAGAAATCAGACTGTGAGTTTAATGGCTGGGGAGAGACACAGCTACTAGAAAGGGGCTTTGCAATGTGGGACTGTGAATCCATTTTTAAACCCTTGTTAGATCTGAGTTTGCTTTGAATAAAACCACTACTACCTCACAGTTAGGAGAAGGTAGCAAAGGACACTTGCTTTTAATTTAAATATATTCTACGTGTTTAGCTGGGAGCTCAATGGGAGCTACAGGGCAGAATCCAGCCTGGAGTCTTTTTAATAGACAAAGACCAGAAGTAGCAGAGACTTTGCTGGAATCATCAGGGGAATTAACACAAATGCAGTCTTAGGCCAGCTGGAGAAGTGTGAACATCTTCTGGTATCACAGACTACTGATCTGCAGATAGCTGGCATCAACCCATCACTGCTGCAGGCACAAAGCATTCTCTTTCCCGTACTGCCTGAGCAACGTATTTCACCTCCAAGCTGGAAAAACCTTCTCTTGGAGAAGAGGGAAAATGGGTATGGTGGAGGACCTGGGACATTACTTGGCTATCCGAAGAAGAAACAATGGGTCACGTGCATTTGGGCTGTGACCATACTGTCATTCAGGGACTCTGTGGGCATTGGGATGACAAAGACATTCTGCAAATTCTTCTGGAATAGCCAGTTTAGGAGCCAGGAGCAGAGAGCACCCAAGGCAGCCTCACCCTTCCGAAAGCATCTTCTTCAGACGCTCCTTCTCTGTTGTTATCTCAACATCGGCACTTTGGCTTCGGAATAGCTTGTCTTCCCCTGGTCCATTGGAGCTGATGATGGGGCTGGGAAGTACCTGGGAGAGAAGGAAGAGGTGGTTATCGTACAGCAGTAAGGACGAAGACACATGGCCGCAAGCTCTCTGCAGACTCATTCACACGCTGGGTCATTAAGCTGCCCCAGGGCTACTTCTCAGCCGCTGCACTCTTGTGAGCAATTCTGGCTTTTGATCCCTAGCTTCTAGGCAGTGCTGTGCTCAACATGACGAGGGGTAGCAAAGAGCCTCACATACAGCTCATCAGCACCAGTCATGGTGTAATCACGATTTCAGAGGCTGCGTGGACAGAGCTCCTTCTCTGTTCAGGGAGGCTGCCTTGTTGCTGGCTGCACAGCAGTGTGGAAGGAGCAACGGACATCCCAGCATCTGTCCCAGCACACTAGGAAGGACTAGAGCACAGCAGAGGGGATTCCTCTCAGATAAGCTAGTGTGTGTCCTGCTCAGCTTCTCCCTTTCAGCAGCTGCCCTGCTCTGCTGCCACGTCCTCCCTTTCCCTGTCTCCATGCCATGCTGGGGCCGCTATCCCAGCGGACAGACACCCTGAGCAGGTGGGCTCACAGCTTGCACAGGGCAGCTATTCCTCCCTCCTTATTTGAGGTGGTGAACTCTCTGGCCCTCAACTTCCCCTTGAAGAATGCCAGTGATGTTACAGCCTGTAATCTGAGCCGTGTGGCTGGGCACAACACACCAAGCTGCTCAAGCTGGCTGTTTCAGGCGTTCAGGGTTTTGCTGAGCTCCATAACAGGATTTTCTTGCTGTTTCTCAGCGCAGTGGAAAGACTTAAACTCTAAGAACAGACCTGACAGGCTGCCTGGGTTCAGCTGTGAGTCCAGCTTCTGTACCTTGAACTAAGACACCAGGCTCAAAGGAGGGGAATGCTGCTATTGCTCAGATGACTGCAGCACCCACTTTCCAAAGGTACGGGAGAAGAGACTCATAGTCCCTGCACCAAAGCATGCCCCTTCTCTATGGCTCCATGCTCCTGCGTACATCAGAGCTAGCAGAGACATACAATTCAGGCTCACAGGCTGGAAGGAACCAACAGGGGAGCAGACATGAATATAGAAACACCACAGTGGACTTCACATTCTCCAAGCCCTCCAAAAGGCCCTGCCTTCACAACCTCCTCTCTCATCTCTCACAGCAGGGAAAAGACTTGGCACAGCCAGGGCAAACAGCTATAAAAAGACACCCTGAGCACTGAGCCTCAGGGATACTAAAGTGAGACCAGGTGGCTGGTGAGCCTGCTGGAGTTGATAGGTAGCCCTCAAATGCCAGCGGTAAGGACAGCCACCTGCCTTCGGAGTCGGCTGACATCTATAAATAGAGCCAGACGGGGCCATGAGATGTACTGAACACCAGCTTCAGGAAACCTTCCAGAGAGTGATCAAGAGCTGAGACCTTCAAAACACAGCTCTGCCCCACCTACGAGCCTCTTTTTACAGATGGAGAAACTGAGGCAGGGAAGGGGCAGAACTTTCCTGTTCTGATGTGTGATCCCTGCAACTTCAGCTGAAACTGATGACAGTTAAAGGTGCTCCACATTGTTTTGTTGCCTATATCATCCCCACTGACGTACTCTGCGATGGAGATGCTAAAAGGGATGACGACTGGCCTACAAGAGAATGAGGGGACAGCTGCTCTCCGGGGATTTCCACAGCTCTGAAAGTCAGAAACCTAAATAAACTAGCAGAGAGGCAGAAAATCAGGGAGACTTGATTTAATTACAGGAGACAGATCTGCTCTTTCCTCACTGGCAAACAGCAACACAATCAATTATTCAAGGATGAGACTCAAATGCGTAGCTCTAGTAACGTAAAGACTGAAAATCAGCCACGGGACAGCGAAAAAGGAGTACGTGTGTGTGCTGGCTAGCAGTGGGTACATGGGCTGACGCATGTGCAGGCTGGGGGACGCAGGAATTACAGGGCAAGGCGCGCATGCCCGCGGGGCAGAGGACGTGTGTTGCTGTGTGTCAGTGTGCTGGCTGCCAGACGGCTGCACGCTGGGGCCCTGCATACCTGTGTGTGAGCTCAGAGACGGGACACGCCGAATGGGAAAGTGAGTATGCATTCACGTTGCAGCAGTTTTAGCGCTGCTGAATCAGGTAAGAAGAATGAAGAGTCTGAGGCTATTTCCCTGATCTGTATTTAACCTTCACTTCCAACCACCTTATCGCTTCTGCTGCAAGCTGCCATAGCAGCACAGGGAGGAGATGGATGAGTCCTGCTCTGACTCCTGATGCATTTTGCCTGGTGTAAACAGGATAAGAAGGAGTGTCTCAACTCCGAGCCTCCATCTCTCAGGCCAGGGGAACTCTCATGGCTGCAGCCAACTGTGAGTCACTGTCTTGGGCAACAGTTGCTGACCAAACAGTCTTTTGCCTAAAAGTTTGGCTCTGCTATTCATGTTCTACTCTACTCCTGCCTTCATTTGCCACTCATTAGGACAGGGCAGAGAGAGTCTGTGGCAGCCACAAGCTAGGCAGATTCTCCCCTTTTTTACACCCCACATAGCACTTCCAGTCTCTGCAGAGCCACTGCCTCCACCTCCCCCTCTTTTCCCTGCAGGCCAAGGTACTGTTCGCACTCCCTCCTCCTCCTCTGCTGCCACTCCATCTGTACTCAACTCAGAGAATGCCGTGTCCTCCATCCTACAGCTCCTCTCCTACTGCCTGGAGCGCAGGGAAACATACAGTCACCTCTGGAGTGCATCATTTGGGAGTGCAACTTTACTGTCACCTCTGAATTGCCTCACCATGAGAAAAAGAGGGGTCAAGTTCCCTGCAGCATATCCCCTCCCCTGCAGCCTACTGCTGCTGGAGTTGGTTTGGCCATACAGGGAGACAGGTGACAACTGCAAGTGCAATACACGTGAGAATGACCTGTGATGAGCATAAGCTTTCTGCCTTGGTCTCCTGGGGAACAGAAAATTGAATGACTGGCTGTCATGCTTGCAGTTCTACGTTAGTGGAGAGTTGCAAAGGGGGCAGAGTGATTTCTGCTGTCATAGCACATCTGCTTCTCTTCCACAGTAAAAATAAGATGGAAATGGAAAAGTTTGGCCAGGATTCCCTGGTCACCAGCTCTAAGAAATCACTTGGTCTTTCCATGGACCCCCAGAGCCAGCACCTTCACCTGTCAGAGACACTTGGGAGGGACACCCACACACACACCCAGCAAGGGAACAAAATGGTTGCAAAAGCCACATGTTTTCGTTCCAACACTCTTCATCCAGGTGATCTGCACTCCCATATGCTGCTCGCCCATTATCATCACACTGAGCCCAGGGAGAACGAATAGTTCTGAAGAGCAAAACGACTCCTTCAGCATGGCCTTATCAGACATCAAGTTGTTTTGACACCTTAACTGGCAAAGAAGGAGGGGTATAAACCTTCCCAGGAGCTCTATTTAAGCAGTAATTAATTAATCCACTTCATCTGCCTCAGTAGAGTGACCTCAGGGCCATAGGTGTCATCAAAATGTGAATCTCCAACCTCAGCGTGGCAAGAAAGCCCTCAGGGTGAATGAAAAGGAGAGGCACACACAAGCTACCTGAGGAGATCAGCACAGCCACCATTTTCCCCAACAGCCGCCTCTCTGCAATGTGCTTTTCCCACACCCGTTTTCAAGCGTTACCTGATGAGATGTGATATTCAGGGCAGGATTGGTCAGCTCGGTTTTATCCTGGGACTTCTCCCTTGCCAAACGGGCTGCTTCTTTCACTTCCTGGAATTTCTCTGCAAACTAGAGGGGAGTGGTAAAGTCACTCTGCTGCTAAACTGAAATGCAGAACAAGCTAGAATTGATGTCCAGGCTATCTTTCCTCACTTTGCTACTTCATTCAACACGTTTTTTACTTTCTACGCAGTTAACAATAAAATCCAGGATATTTCCCCTTTCCATCCCTACCCATGATTCTGGCAGTCAGGGCTGAGGAATTAGCTAAGCAGTGATCGCATATTCAGCGGGAACAATATTTTTGAAAGTGATTTAGACGTTGGGTCCTAAGTCCTAATTCAATTTGTGATGTTCAAAACACTTTGCAAATATTATTTTAAAGCTTTTTCTAGCATCTTTGCATTTTGCATTAGATTTTAGCACAGTGTGAACAGCATTACACCAGAATCCTGAGGTCTTTTCTCCTGAGGCCGATACCTCCTTCTGAGGCATTCTGAGGCATTCCCCCCGCTGGGATCAAAGTTCTGCCAACACCTACAGCATTACCTGGGAGAGATGTTGCTCTGAAGCAAAGCCCAAACCATAAACTGTGTTGGCTCGGCTGTCTGCCCACTGTCCAAATTTCTGGGATGTCTTTGTGAAGGTCATGTTGGGGGTGATAGTGCTATTGATGATCGCCTGTAGAGAGAGGGAAGAATGACAGTCAGAGGAACCTCTGTCCTGTTGCCCAGGGTGACGGTGTGGGATGTCTCAGGAGCGCTCTGACCACTGCAATCACCGTGTGCTGTGTGCTCTAGGAACTGGGGGTAGGAGCCCAGGCTTTTAAGTTGTTCAGGCCTGTGGTGACCAAAAGTCTTTCTAGTCTGGCTGTGTGACATGAAAAAATCTCAGTTTTGCTGTCTCCTGCAAAAAGTATAGTCAGCTTCAGTCAGCCTCCATTGCTGGGAGAAAAGATAAGAGACAGAGCATCTCTGGGGACTGAACAACTTTCTGATGTTCTCCATTTTCATGGTAAGTATGAAAAAAAGGAAAGGGCTTAAACAGCACTCAGAGCTAGCTATTATGAAACAAGCTCTGTTGGTTAGGATAGAACCAAAGCAAATTGCCTGGGAAAACTGCTGAATCTCTGCCATTGGAGGTCTTCCGGAAAAAAAAAATCAGGAAAACTTCTATCAAGAACAGTTTAGGGAGAGTTAATCTTGCTTTGTAGACATGACTGAACTGATTACCTCTGAGAGGCCCTCAACCTCTGTCTTTTTGTAATTTCATTATATCTATGGGGGTTGGTTTTCGCGCAGGACCAAGGCTCTCAGAAAGAAATTGTGCTTTGCATGCACAATTGCATGCAAAGAGGGGGAGAGAGGGCATTAGACCGTAGGACATGCTTTTCACAAGCATGAAGTCTACTGTCTAACACTAAATACACTTGAGCGTGGAGGCACTCTTTTACCTCTCATTCCCTGCGGTGAAGATGCTGGAGTGCCCCATGCGGAAAACTGATCAACCTGACACAGAAAGCATCAATTCCAGAACAGACTTTGGCTGGAGAGAAGCTTGCTGTTAAGCTGTGTGATACTGCCAGCAAAAGCCCCCTACCTTGGTGCCCCCCACGCTGATGATCCGGTACACATTGCGTGTGGCATCGTAGAAATAGGAGACAGTCAAGGCGTGTTTGCTGGCAGGGATCCAGTTCCGTTTGGTGGCAGGGTCGATCTGGAAAACATGGGCCCTGGTGCTGAAGATTGGCTGCTCCCTGCAACGGAAAAGAACAGAGCTGTCAGGACAAAGGGGAAGCTGAGCGACAAGGGAAGCGCACCACTTCCTTGCACTTGTGCTGCATTCTGCACTGCTGGAGGCACTTCTGCTATTCGCCTCCTCTCCAGAGATCCAAGACGCTAGGTGCTAAGCACCGCACTGCCCATGGACCCAGCATGTCTCAATCAGCAGCAGTTCACTGAGCCTCTGCACAGGGAGCAGCAACTGTCCACTATCTGGGCTGGTATCATCTAGTGTCCCTCCTTATTAGCACCAGTATCTTCCATCAGTCCTGTGAGCTCAGTTTCTGAGATCTTGGGCTTTCTCTGTGCTCTCCCAGGGAGCACGTCACATCCTTGGCACTCTTCTAAAACCACTGGGAACCACTGGCTGATGCTATTTCTAAGTAAAAGCCTCATGCCTGTTTATGCCTCCTATTTGCCCACAACCCAGGCAGCATAATGGCAGCAGCTTTCCCTGTACGCTAGTGACCTTGGCCTATGAAAATACCCTTGCTACGGTAACAAAGCCACCAAGGCTGTTGAACTACAGGTAGAGGTTCTCGCTTTCCTCTAGAACTTCTCTCTCCTCCTCTGCAGTCTTCAGATACTCCCAGACACCACAGCCTGATCATGCTAGCAGTACCTGGCTACTGCCGTGAGGTCTTTTATGCACATACGCCCAAGGATGGACATGCAACTCACAGGCAGACGTGCAAATAGGATGCCACAATCTCACGTTTGGGGCATATCGGACAGTCTGGCACAACATAGCTGGAGTGACAGAGTTATGCTAGTGATTTGTGGTTACATTATTTTTAGCCTGATTTGAAGCTTTCTTTTGCTATCCCCATGCACCTTAGCAGGGAGCTCGTGGTGACTTTGCCTGTTACATGATTCTCGGGCTGCTGTGTTAGCTGTACTTCCCAGGAGATCTGTGAGCGGAGCTCCAAGAGAGCGGGTGGACGTAGGATGCGTTTGGGATATGAGCACAAAAAGTGCCTTCCCCTCAACACAGCTCTTCCTTCCTTGACTCATGCTTGGGAAGCGCATCCTGCAGTAAGAGGCCACATCTCTGATTTAAAAGCAGGTCACTTGAGAATGAATTAAAGGAAACACTTCACCACACAATGTGCAGCTGCTGCAAGAGAGCACTGAACCAAGCACTGCCTGGATTTTGTAACCAGTAATACATGAGCTGAGCTAAGGAATCGAGTCTCAGGCATCAGGATGTAACTTGAGCATTTCAGGAGGCAGGAAGGAATGTTTCCATGACACTACAGTCCAGGTGCATCAGGGCTTGGGGGTCTTTATTTGACTTTGCTTTAAAACCCCTGGCACTGGCCACTGTCGCATTCTTTACCTACACTTGGTGGAATCTGATGTGATCGGAAACATCCCGTACCCCCTCCCCAAGCACAACAGCTGCAGACACAGTCACAATTCTGCTACGTGCAAGTCCCTGAAATCCAAAAATTTGTATTCCTGCTCCATTTCAAGGCCTCATAGCTGCAATGAACAAACCTTCCCCTCCACCTGAAGATGACTGTACCTGGTGCTTTCTGAACTCATCACCAAAGCTTGGGAATGCAAAAAAATCCTCCCTTCTACCTTCCAGTTACCAGCCTTGTTCCCAGGTTACAATCCTCGACTCAGATCTCTTGTTCAGAGGCAGACTGCAAGCAGGTCTAGACCAACTCCTTCTCCGCATCCTCTCTGGCTGGTTTTATCCAGCCATAGCATGCTTTTGGAATGAGACTCATTCTCTGGGCTCTGCTAACAGATACTCTATTTTACATGGCTCATGGCTTGAACCCTACCTCATCCTTTGAGGCACAGCATCCACAGAGTTCAGAAAACTGACATTTCTGCCCCTTAATCCCCAAGCCCTGGGCTAGGGTCAGACAGAACAAAGGAAGGACATTACCTAGTTGTTGACATTTGTTAGTAAGGGTAAGACAGACTACAGGCCAGCGGAGTTAGTACACGTCTCTCCTCCAGCAGCTTCCTTCTCAGGTCTCCTAGCTGGACTGAGTCTCCTTTTTGGTTTTGCCTCCACAGTGATTCATTTCCTAGCGATGGAAAAGTCAGCTGTTATTTATCACATAGAGAACAGACAGAGTGTTCAAGCAGGCAGCGTTTAGGGGGTTCATTTGTCCCAAACTCTCAAAGCTTGTAATTTGTAATGATTTCTCATCACTGAATAAGCTTTCTTCCCTGTCATGGGAGACAATTGGGTGAGCTGTGTAACTGGAGTAAATCCCTTTGGCAGCAGGAGCCGGCTGCTGGGAGAGGGCCACAGTGGAGACTGGAAGGCTCCAGTGTTTCCAGTAATGCGCACATGACGCTGGCTGCAGTGACACTGTGATGGAAAACCCTCCTCAGAGAGAACCCCTCAAACGCACAGCAGTTATTCTTGTGCTCACTATTCACCAGTGAGATCTGCACCCAGAGTCAATGGAAGGCATCCTGCTGACCGCAGCGGGTTTCAGATCGAGTACTGTGTCAGACTGTCCCCTGCCACGTGCCCCAACAGGGCGGTCTCCGACATTCCCAGAGATAACCCTTCCCTGCCCGCAGGGATGGTGCTGCAGCAGCACCTGGGAATTCGCCCGCTGCGTGCACAACCTGCCCCGCGCTGCATGGAGCCAGGCGCGATCCCAGACCCCAGCAACGAGGAACCCCTGCTGCTGCCCTGTGCTGTCTCCCCGTGACATTTGAGACAGCTATGCTACTCATTTGCTTTGTAAATTAGTCTCTCCAGTAAATGGTCCCCACCCTGCTCTGCCCCTTATCATCTGCACTTGAGACTCTGCATGTCTCAAAAAGAAAAGGCAAAAAAGGGGTAAGATAGTGAACTCGTACTCTGAAGGATGCCTTTAGAAGGGGCACGGAGCCCAGATTCCCCAGCCCCTCTGCCAGGGCTGCCTCCAAGCAGGTCAGCTTTGAGTGTCTTTTAGCACCTGTAACTGCCCACAGTCTTCAAAGATCACTCCAAGGCAGGAGAGGCTCAGGGGGGCCATCAGGATGCCTCCTGTCTTGTAATTACATTGTCAGTAACCACAAAAGCCAGCACTACTTTCCTTCCAAACACCAGGAATGGAAAATAAAATGCCACTGGAAAGCCTGTCACACTGGAGAATAGCCCATCTTTACATGGATTGGCATACACTTTTTCCACTCGTATCAGGCTGAACTGACTGCTTCTGCAGCCAACATGCAGCCCTGGGCATGCACGCTGTCTCCCTGCCCTCAGCTGTGCTGAAATACACACCACTGATGGTGTTCACGGGGAAGGGTGCTCTACTTTTAATGCCTTTATGCAATCACTGCTGCCTTGACGCACCTCGTATGTTGCTGATGCTTTTTGGTCTTCCTTGGAGCAACTACATGCTGCCTCAGAGCGGTCTATCCATTCCAGTTACAAAGGTACAAATCTCAAACTCTCCAAATAGGCCTGCTGCCAGTTACGCCAGATGTGCTTTGCTTCCAACAGAAAGCAAACCGGCAGCAACAGCAGCAGGGCATGTCTGCAACTTCACCTGCCTGCCTGGTGCCAAGGAGGGAATTCCTGCACTCACATACTTCTGAGGGGAGCAAAACATGCAGCATCTCCTGAAATTATCTTTCGTGTCTTCCCTTTCATCACTGCAAATGGGAATAGCTGCTGGCAACTTGCACGTCCCTAATAATGGAGCCTAGAGATAGCTTTATGAAGCTAGCACATTTTTTTCCTTCTCGTAACTACCTGAGCATAGTGCCAGCATGCGCACAATGCTTTCTAGGAAGCAGTTGCTTAAGCTCTATAGGTAATGCTCAAGGAAAACTTTGTGCTCTGCTTGAGAACAGCACAGAGGTGTTCAGGCTCCTTTTGAAGTGCATCAGGAAGTAGGGGGAAAAGATCTGCTTTTTAAATCCAGCAAATGATACAGAATGTATCCTGCTAGTATAAGAAATTCATTGTAGAGGATTCTGCCTAGCCTGGTAACCTGCTGTTCAGCACTCACTTACTTGTCTGACAAGGTTAAAGCAAACCCCTAGCCAACAAAAGCTCTCCTAGGGTCTACATGGTGGAGCACAACAAAAACAGAAAGAAAGAGAAGGTAGTGGTGTGAACTGAAAGACAGAGAATAAAAGCAAGAAGTAGGAACTGAGAATACATTGATGTAAGAATATGGGATGTGAGCTCTGGGGAGTTCCTGGGGACAGAGCCCATGAAGTCTGCAAATCTGGGCGCACATGTCCAACGAGGCACAAATGACAACGGCTCTACCTCAGCCTTTCTACGGTTCTTCAGCAGCGAAGAACCACAGCACAGTCCGGCACGGTTCAGCACAGCTGAGTGGAACAGCAAGGTGTGGGTGCAGGCAGGGCTGCCGGGTCTGGCGTACATGCAGAGAGAAGTTCAGGAAAAGCACAGGTGCTGAAGGCCAGATCTGAGATGCCTGAGTGGAGTAATGTCTAAAGAGCACTTGTCTGTGTTCAGCTTGCTTCTGGCCAAGCCACTGACCTCTTGCTTCCAAAAACACTACAAAGCATTTAAAAATAGTCTCACAAGTGCCTAGGATTCAAACTGTCATGTTCTCTCTCCCTCTATAGCCCTTTTTTCCTCTGTGTTTTAAGTGCATATGCTGGATACTCCACACATCCCTAAATGCTGACACTTCTTTTCCTGCTCCCAGCTGGGAGTCCCTGTAACAATACAGACATAGCAGTGAAAAGGGCATGTGTAAATAAAACCACTTACATCCCCCCAGGGCTGTCCTTCGCAGATAATTAAGAAAAACGAAGCAAATGAGTGAAAGGACAAAGATCTGGCTTAAATACAGACATGATCAGCAAGTGCCTGATGGCAACTGGAAAGGATCCAGGTCTTGTCTCTGCTAGCATTTGTTCCCAGCCCAAGGGGGAAGGGCAAAATTTAGCTGTTCCACGTCCCACTGATAGCTTAAAAATGACCTGCCCCGATGAATGTTCTGTAACATTCAGCAGCAGACTTCCAGCTACTAGGCAAAACTGAAAAGCTAAAAACAAAATGAAGAGGCGATCTAACTAACCTAGCTATTCCTAATGGGTTTTCCACAATTAAAAAAGCACCTTGCTCCAGAATGCTGTCTGAGTAAAGACCCTACTGATTGCTCTTGCAACAAGATGTCACTCTGGTGATTCTCCTCAAAAAGAGAAACTGGAAAAAGGTGACTGGGTGTTTGGGGAGGGCACATGAATATGGAATATGGATCAATCATTTCTGATTTGGTCACTGACTGGAGTCTCTGACTCAGTGGTCATCAAAACAACATGTAAAACTGCATGCTGGTCTCATTTCCACCTTGGTTCTTGTATTATTCCCATCACTACAGCATCCAAATTGATTTCTTAATGAATAGCTGCTTATTTCACAATTTCCAGGACAGCAAATCATTATTTGTCCTCTTAATTTATGATGTCTGCAGAGTCGCAAAGGACTGAACAGGCCAAAGGAACCCATTTCGCTAACTGGATGAGGGCCCCCTCAGGACACACCGCCAAGACCCTGCCGGAGAAGCAAACCCTGCAAGCACTGTCCGATGCCAAGGAGGTACAGATGGCATCGGTTCAGTCCCTGGCGCCCAGTGCCGCATTTACCTAGCAGGGAGGACAGTGGGCACAAAACGAAGCAAAGTCTGGGGAAGATAAAAAACCAGTGCTGGCCCCTCTATTCTGTGATAATCTGAACACATATGCCACTGGATGTATGGACTGTCCTTGAGGGTCCTGCCTGGATGCGGGCTCTGCCCTCCTCTGTACAGGCCTTCCTGCAGGCCTTCCCATAAGTGGGATCTAAAATAATCCGAGAACGCCCTGGAGAATTTCACTCGCAACACAAAGGGAGACAAGTCACCTCCAAGAGGGGTTGGCTGTCCCCTGACTGTCCCTCGCTGCACCTGCAACGCACGTATACACACGGGCATCACAGCAACCCAGGCCCGCCGCGTTGCAATAACGCAATGTCCCAGCTGAAACGGAGCTGCTGACACTGAGCTGCTGGCAGCTCAGCCGGCCAGCCCTGCCTCGCGGCCCATCTTGCACCTCTGCACAGAGCATTTGCACACATACCTGTCTTACAGCAAGCCGCCTTTAATCCCTTTGCTAGAGATGCCATTAATGGAGGATTTCACAGAATTCATTCTCCAGTCCTCACCAGAGAAACACTCTTAAACCTGCAGATGAGTCTAACAGCAGAACAGAAGTAAAAAGGCAAAGAGATTTTTGGTTCAAGCCACAGGAGTCACTGACAGAGCTGGGAACGGGACATATTCTCCACTCTAACCACCATCCTCCTGCCACAAGATAATGATGTAAAATCCTATGAAGAAACATTTTCCCATTTTAAGGAATAACCCAGGTTAGATGAAGAGACAGCCTTTGAAAGAGCTGTTCAGCAAGACATTTATCTCTACGTCTGAATTTCTATAGCACCATGGCAGCTCCAGTGTTTTTCACCACATTTTCTCTGTTCTCTCTCTCCCTCCCTCCCCCCAACCCCAATCTCAGATGCCTATTGGGGTCTTTACACTGCGTGGCCTCCTTAGAGAAAATTATGTTTTATTGCTTCTACTTTCTCTGGGTATTTCCAACGCAAATTGCACCTCTTTAGGAAAACCCTGTTTGACAGTTACAGGCTCACTCTCTTCAGCAGGTTCCTAAACCTAAGGGCAACTGCTAAAATGCAGCCCCCCTGCCAGACCTTTTCAAAGGGAAAAGAGGGAGAAGAAGAAATCAGGTTTTTATTGTTTGCTCTAGATCTTTTATTGCATCCAGTGATATCTTTGCTGGGTAGGTTCCACAGAGGGTGTGGGGAGTGGTTTCTTTTCTACTGCACAGCTGCATTTAGCTTACGCTTTGTCCTTGTTTTTCTCCTATTCTTTGTGCAATCTGGAGGATTTTTCCCACTTTGAGATCCTTTTATTTTGCATCCTCATTAACTCGGGCCCCACTAACCTATCTTCCTGCCTGTGACTTGCCTATCTGGTTAACTGAATTACTTATCACATCCTGCTCATCTGCCCTCTTCGCTGTAAGACCAGAGAGAAGAATCTTTGATATTTTTGTTCTGGAGAAGAAAGCTTTCAGAGCTGCTGTTCTCCAAACAGATGCTAGTGTTTCTGTCCTGTTATCAATTCCAAAGTGAGGCATGTGACAAAAGATAGGGATTTAATCCTAGACGCAATTGTTACCTATAGATTTTTAAGAGACAAATTTGGTGGGCGAGTCTCAGCCTAAGTTTTCTCCCTTGAAGCACTTCAGGAACACAAATATTGAATGAATAGCTCTGGGGTTTAGGAATAAAGCCTTTTCAGCCACTGAGACAGTAGCTGGAACATGCTGGCGAGGCTGAGCTCAGTTCTCGTTAACTGCTTTTGCCTTGGCGCTCCTGGATGGGGTTCAGCCAAGGGCATCCCTAGGAAGTTCTTGTGCTGTTCTCCAGCCTGCACCTCCTCTCTCTCACTGCGGCTTCTCTTTGCAGGGATATTCATTTACTTGTCAGAGAAAGGAGCCTCTCTGCACTTGGATGCAGACAGGGTAATCATTTTAAATACCTTGCTCTAGATCTAGGCAGCCTATGATCCCCCTTCATCTAAAAACCAAACAAAAAAGCCTTGTAAGCCCCAAAGGACCACACCAGCAGAATCATCTCTTTCCATGAACCATGAGCACAGTAGTACTCAGCCACGAGAGCAGGGAAGGGCTTGGGGGTGGGAGGGCCCTGCAGATGATTTCGGTGGTACATTTCCTCTGAGCAGCAGAATACCTTCAGAGCACATATTTCTGCAGTGTGCCCCGTGACCGGGCTCAACTAGCAGCCACAATGAACGAGCCCCAAAAGCACAGGTCCCCTTCTGATAAAGGCCCGTTGCCAGTCATAGTATCAGTTTAGCATGGCAAGGATTTCCTAGCTGCTGTGGTGGGAACTTCTCGATTGACACTGCAATCTTTCCGAAAGTTCCTTCTCCCTGCAGGGTCTAGTTTCCTGCACGGGTGTCCACAGAGCAGCTTGAGCAGAGCAGAAAGGGGTATGCGAGAGCAGGCGAGCACGGAAGATATGTGGCTCAGCTCTGGAGCTCGGCCCACCGCCACGCTGAGTCAGCTGGGAGGCCGTGCTGGCTGCGTCAGGGACTGGGCTCTTCCTCCTCTCGGATCACCCAGGCGGAGCCCTCGTGTGTGAGAAACCTACCAAGCAGCACTGCTCTGGATAAAACGCTTTTTCGGGGGAGAAGTGTTCCAGACAGACAGAGTCCAGTATTTCAAGAGGCAGAACTGAAGCACAGAGAGGGCATGAGAACTAATCCTTCCCTCTTCTCCTCCCCCACTGCTGTCTGTCTTTGTTTCCTTTTATCTTCCCTGAGCAGCCTGAATTGCTGCTGACGGTATGTCAGGGCTGTTTGGGGAGGAAGGGTGGGTTAACGGGACTGAGAGTCAAACCTCATCTCTTTCCCATTACATCTCTCCCCAAAGTCTAACCCTTCGTCTTAGTCGGGGACTGGGTGCAACTCCCTCCAGAGCCCTTGGAAACTACTGCTGCATTGCAAGCGAGTGCAGAGGGTGTGCTTTGATATCGCCTGCCTAGAATTTGGGCACTGGCCCCCAGGACGCTGATTGTTAGACACCAAACTGCACAACCTCACTGCTTTGGGAACAAAGTTTGGGAGGGCCGATTCACAGCCCCTTGTCCTTACCACCAGGCAGGTTTTCAAGCCCTCTTAGCTGCAGCTTTGCTTTCATTCCACGCTGCACAATGTCACCTTGGGGAAAATGCATGGATGCTGCTAGTGTCCAGATGGGATTGAAGGAGGCCAGACTTCTACCCCGCAGCCACAAAGGGAAGGTGGAGCAGGGCAGCTCCAGCAAGGGAAGCTGGCCCTGGGCTGCTTTCCCCTTGCCTCCCCCACTCCCAAGGGATTACCCAGCAGGGCTTAGCACAGGAATGAAAAGCAGCTGCCTCCTGGCCTCTCTGCAGATAAAGGGCAGCATAGATATCCTGGCTGAAAACGCTCCTGTCGGATCAGCGTAGGGAACAGCAGCAAGCATGCAAGGTCAGGCACAGAGAAAGGGGATCAAGGGCGTTTAAAGGCATAACACAGCGGAGAGACAATTTTTCTGTTGGAAACCTGTCTCCATCTACAGAGTATCTCAGCTGCTGAATACCCTGCTACTGGGTGTCTATGACATGATCTGCTCATTCACTTTCTGGGACAACTGTTACTTCTGCTAAGCTTCAGCAGCTCTTTCTCTGACACACACAGGCCATTGCTGGAAGGCTGGAAAGCACTTAAAGTTAAAAAATAGCAAAGTCAGACTGCATCTAATTCTTTATATATTCCAGAAAATACTACCGGTAATAATTTGAACCAGAGAAGTGGAGATATATATGCGTTGCAAAACCCTCCATGACTCTCCTGTGCCCAACACAGTCTGCTTGTGCATCTTCTTTACGAACCACAGCATCCTTGGTGCTTCTAGGCATGGATGCCTGCTCAGCTTTACCAGAACAACTCACTCAGGTCTGGATCTGCTGCTATTTTAGACCTGCCCTTGCCAGAGCTCCAAAAGCACATCCCACAGCCCCTTTGCCAAGGCCAGTTCAAATTGCCTGTTTAGCAGAGGTCAGCAGGATGGCAATATGGACAAGAGTGGGCAAATTCATTGTTTGATATATGTGACAAGTGAGTAAACTCTATACTACACAAATTAGAAGCAAGTTACATCTACCAATGCTTATATTTGACAATACCATTGGCAGAAAGTCAGAGATGTTCATCTGAAACGCAAACAAATGCCTTACCGAAGACTCAGCTAGGACATAACTAAATTCCCTTCTGTCAGGATCAAGTGTTATTTACAACTAGGCTCTTCAAAGAAGAGGTGCTAATGCATTAATACCTACAATGCAGTGGTTACAAAAGAGTCCAGGGACAGTTTATCCATGAAAACCAGAACATGATGTTACAAAGAAATCTAATATGGAGGAATGAAGACCAGAGTCCCTGCTTTAAAAATAAGTTAACTAAAATCAGCTGTCAGAAAGTGATGTAAGAGGTGATGCTCTCTTAATCTCTTTTGCACTCAGAGGAATCTAAACGCTGCTAAAAGCTACTCAATATTCCTGTGCGATCAATGTACAAGCAAAAAGACACTAACTCAGGAGTTTTAAGTGAAAATAGGGAATTTGGGGTGGAAATGTCACCTCTGGCTTAACAGTAGTCTTACTACTACAGCACTGTAATTATATAGCAAAATCTAAGCAGACTGAGATGATGACACTGTCTCAACATTTTTCATGGGAACCGGCAGCCCTTGGAAGAAGTCACTTAGTTTCTGGGTGTAACCATGGCAGGTCCAAGAGGCTTCATCCCATAACCCAGAAAAATAAAGTGCTAGTCCCAACCTATCTGCTTGCTACACCCTTCCTGGCAATTCTAAAAGTTTTACAGTAACTTTGCAGATCCCTGGAAAGTTACAGGAAAATAGGGACACTTGCTGATGTAACCTGGATCAGCACACACTCTGCCAACTTCAAAGGATCTATGTCAGATTCACACTGGTTTCATTTTGATTTTTTTGCCTCTGCCTTTTCTGCCTCTTAAATCTGTGTTTTACTGTTCAATCATTTCAATCATCTAGGTAGTCCATGAGGAAAGCTAGCAAGAGGAAAACAAGCCACTAGGAATTTTACTTATTTCTCTTATAATGTCAAACCCAAATGCTTGGAGGGAGTTGATCAGACAGGCTTCCTACAGATCCACTGTACTTTCAAACACCCAGGAAGAGTTTATTGCACAAGAAACTCACAACGACATGTCAGGTCCTTAAAATTACATGATTGAGGCTTATAACTAGGGCATAAATTAAATACCAGGCTAAGCTCCTATTTCCATTCCAAAAATCCACTGCCATATCCATGCAGCATATTTCACCCTCGGAAAATCTGAGGGGATCATAAATGTAATCACCAGGGATTTTCAATCAGCTATTTATCCATGTAGAAATGCAAACAGAATCCATTCAACTGTATGCCAAAGTCACAGCAGCCAAACAAAATCTGTAATTTCTAACTTCTGGGAAAGTTTGCAAATGCAGCGCAGCTCCAATCCCCCCACCCCCTCCAGTTTAGATTTAATACAACATATGGATCACCGGAGGCTTCCCTTACACGCGAGTTTATTTAAAGAAGTTGCAGCGAGTTGCAATTATCTACTTTCTAACCCCTAAAATAAAAGGCAGGTCTAAACTTTCAAGCTTGCAAAAGGGAAAAAATGCATTTTAAAACCTTCATTTCTTTAGCAGTTACATTAGAAATAGCACAGCTGCCATGAATAATAAAAGCAATGCAAGAATAATAAACTGCCAGTCTCACCCCATCTTTGCCTGGGTGTCAGCTTCTTTCTCTCCCGTCCTTTCTTTCGGCTGCCTTAGATTCTCTCCACGTTTTGATTTATTTCTCCCTTCCTCTTTCTTTCTCTGTCTTTCTCCGGATCCGGATGCTCTTTAAATTTCCTCCGGAATTTCACTTTGAAATCTGCTAGTTTTGCTGTTGTCGAAACGCCCAGTAATCCCCGAGCTTGCGGGGCAGCGAGGGCAGGGGCCGCCCGGACCCCCCCGGGATGCGGGCGCCCGCTCCCGGCACCAGCCCGGGGCGCTCCGCAGGCAACTTCGGCACACCCCCGGCCGCCGCGGCGTCGCAGTCCCCGGCAGTTCCCCCTTCTTTCTGGCTCCCAGGATCCCGTCTTCCCCTCAGCATGGGAGGGGAGCGGCAGGACTAGGTGGTGCTTTTGCAAACCCTTGCAGACAAAGCCGCTTGCTCGCTGCTGCTCCAGCAGCCCCGCAAGTTTCCCCCCGCAGCCGAAGAAGTGCAGCCACCTCTGCCGCTCGTCTCCTCCGCCGCGATTTCTTTGTTCTATTTTTTTCCCCTATCCGCTTCCTCCCTCCGCCAACTGCCCCATCTCGGTCACATTTCTCCGCTCCTTCTCCCGACTTTATGCCCGGAGCCGGCTCGGCGGCGCCACCTGCCGGGCAGAGCCGCGCCCGCGCCCGCGCCCGCGCCGCCCCGCCACAAGCCCGCGGCCGGATGAATTACGACGTGCTTAATTAGAGCGCTACAGTGGGGGTTTAAAATGTGCTGGCTATCCATTAAAAAAAGAAAAAGAAAAGTCGTGTTCTTTTATCTTAGTCTAGACATACTCAAAAATAGATTTTTCTTTGTTGTTCTGTCTTTTATGAAGTCATTTATACAAGCGGAAAATTAACATAAGCCACTAATACGTCTTTATGAAAGGGGGAAATACCCTGGGAAGCAGGGATGCTGAAGAGTGGATAGCCAGCAATCAGCCAGTCACAGGGTGCTGCTGCAGCCAGAGGAGCTAATGCAGTTCTCAGCTGCGATAACCCTGCACTGAGCTGGAGGGAAGAGCTGTTGCCTCTGCTCCACGGGGGGAACCTCTGCCCAGGTCTAGTGCCCACAGCTCAAGGGTGCTGAAGAAGTGCAGAGGGCTCACAGAAGAGCCATGAGAATGAACAAAACATGCTGTACCCTGAAAGAACCAAAACTGCTTCATCTGTTCATCAAACAAAAGGATACGGTGTGACTTGATCACAGCTATAGAAAACTTCCTGGTAGAAATTTGATGCAAGAGTGCTCTTCAGTTTAGCCAGCACAGGTAAAACAAGCTCTGAGGGCTGGAAGCAGAAGCTGAACAGGTCAGTCTAGAAATAAGATGCATTTTTAATCATGAAGGTAGAGATGCTGCACCAGTGCCCCAGCCTAATGAAAGCCAGAGCAGGAGTGGATTTTTTAACATCTGTTCCTTTTCAACATTATATATAACAGGTTCTCAGTAGAGATTTTACACATAGCAGCTGCTCCTGGCATTGCTTGCTTTCTTCTGTAGACGAAACACAACGTGTGTCAACCCTGGTGTTTCCAAGCACAGCAAAGACAAGGATGGGGCCTACGTGTGAACACCATATATTTTAATGTGTTTGTGACAAAAATCAAAATTGGTCATTATCACCTATACTGAGCAGAGGGAATCGATTCTATTGACTGTAATTATTCTGGGCTTTAAATCATGTCAGAACTCGAGCTGTGGACAAGTGTGTGAGCACAGGCAGAGTTTTTAGAGCAGGTAATAGCTAGGCGAGCTCGCCGTACAAACATGCTTAGTAATGAACCTGAAGCTTGGCGTTGACAGGAAACTATTTCCACATTTCCTTGCAGACAGCTCTACCAACACATTCAAATCCTGATCCAACATTAATGCTTCTCACTGAACTCTCCCTGTGCCTCAGTTTCACTGCAGAATATTGCACTGTTCTATTACCAAGCCTCCCACAAGCAGACTGCCAGTGGTAGCGAGTTATGCTGCTATTGGACAATCCTGGTCCCCTTTATACCCTTTACTTACTAGGACACTTACTTTAATAGGAAATTTCCCCAAGAGAGGTTTTCTTAATCCCAGCCAGTACTGCACATTAATTTCTTCATGCATTAATAAGTTCAGGATATTGCTGTGGCTTGCACCAAAATAGTAAGCTACGTACTAGTAATTTTACAAGAAAAGGTGGGAGTAGCATTCGTAATTCAGCAATATTCTTATCAGAGTTCAGTACCAGCACTCTTTTTGCCCCATATTCTCTGTCCTTCCTATGTGCAACATGGCAATCAATGACAAAAGGACTAAAATAAATGGCACTGAAGACACTTCTGAAAGTAGGGCACAGTATCTTTCATATCGACCTGTTAATGGTAAGTTATCTACAACTCTTCTTAAAAGCTAATTATTTTACACATTTAAATTAGGGTAATTAGATCAGCAGGAACTGAACTAAAACCAAATGCTTGTAGCCTTGTGAGGATTTTCTGAAATGGGTTTTGTATTCCATTCTACATTCCCGCCCTCTGAGGAGAGACGATCAGTGTCCCCAAAGATAAGAACAGAAATTTTGATCACTTCCTATGTTATTAGTTACATACCACTATCCAGTCTGCATCATTAATCTCCACATAAGTCTTTCCATAGAGGGAGAAGGAATAAAGGTAAAGGAACCTCATAAGGAAGTAGAATCCCTTTCAAACTGAGTCAAGATATGCACCTCAGATCTTGTTTTCACATCGCACTGATAAAATCATTGAAATACAGCCAGACGGGCCCTGGCAAAATGGTTTGCCAGCTGCCATCCATTCTTCTAACTTTCAAATGTCCATTTTTCATATGTAATTCTCTTGCCCACACTTTCTGCCTATTACTTCATCTTGCTAGAAAGGCTGACATTATTCTCACCTTTATATCCTTCCATGAAAAGTGCAAACATGAGTGTCTTGATCGGTATCAGGAAAACAGGCAGACACAGACATCCGTGAATCTGTTTCTTAAAAGTTCAACAGCTGGCCTCACCTTCTCCGGTATTTGACCAAAATACCCAAGAAACCGTTGTTACAAAGCAAAGCTGAAGGATAGTCTGATCCAGGGAGAATGAATACATCCAAAAAGAGACTGTCACTTCGCTTCATTGTAAAAATGCTTATCCTGTTCATGTCATACGGGAAAAAAACACTGTATCTACTTAGCTGTCCTTTTTTTCCTATCCAGATATTCATATTATACATATAATCTTAGTTTCTAAGAATTCTTCTCAGTTTAACTTGAAAGGAGGTGTCTTGCTATGGTTGGTATAGGCTTCCACATAGGAGAATCCACTTCCAAGCAGATTTCTCCTTCCATGGCTACATGAGAACCAGAGAAAAAAAAATGAGCTGCATCTAGAAGACACCTTGTACCTTGTACTCTATGCATGTCTGGCAAGAGACAGAGTGAGGCAGCATAGCCTTTTGTTCAGGGATTTCACTGACAGAGAACCCAAGTTATTTTCCAAACAAGAAAACACGTATTAAAAAAAGTGTTTCAGACAAAATTCTTAATGTTCAACGGCCTTTTGTAAAAGCAGCTACAGTGTTTGAATTTTCACACCTCAGAAATAAATTTAGATCAACTATGCAGTACATAAACTGATACATGATGGTCTTTGGACAGAAGATGTATCATAAAGTTTATAAAAATGCATTAGAAAAATAAATGTATGTAAAGTGTTTTGAAAGCTTAATAAAGGGAAAGGAGGAGACAACAGAAGAAGATAAAATATACAGAGATGACTCAGGAACTTCTAACAAAGCATCAGATCTGCCACCCGTACTCACTATGGTCAGTGACAAGTCATTTAACCTCATATGTAAAATGAGGATAAAATCAACCTCCTGGGACACTGGGAAATTTAATTAGTTGCTATTCATGGATTAAGCGGAAAGTCTGAAGGTGAAAGCACTAAATGCTAAGCATTATTAGTTTCTGAAGTATTAATTTCTGTAATTGGGCAACCCCGACATTACAAAAAAGTGGATCAGTGTCAATTTTAGAAATAAATTTATTTTTATAGTTCTATCATGTCAAAAAAGGTACCCAAACAAGGAATTTTGTTTTTAAAAGTAGTAACTGGAAACACATTTATATAATGTACAATGCAGCTTGTCATCTTGAATTCTGAGCTTCTGACTCCTACCCAAATTTACATTCCACATTCCTTAATAGGAAACATGCTATCCTCAACCAAACAACTCTGCGAGCTGCAAGCTCCCGGAGCTCCCTGTAAAACTTGCACTGTGCTGTGCATTGGGGCTGCACTTCCTTTCTGAGGAAAAGCTCACAAGTGGTATTGATTCATTAACAGAAGACACGTTTGCTCGTGTGGCCGAACTTTTCCTTACGCAGCCTGATCCCTCTGTGGCCAATCCTGGATTTCCCAAGCAATCTGCATTGGCTGTTCTCGAGCTGGTTTCTCTACTCTTCCAAGGTAGAGATAAATGGCCCTTGTAGAAGTTCCAAACCAACAAGAGAGAAAAAAGAAGAGCAAAACCAGCTCCCAAAAGTTTTAAAACAAGCTTCTCTTTCTGGCTGTCCATGGATTTCTGTTTGGCTGCCTCCTTCAGTAAAGAAGTTGGTACTGAAGACTTAAAACTCACAGCTGCTGTTTCATTAAGTGCATTTGTTGTGGCATTAACATTTGCATTGTCTGTCTTTTGTTGGGCATAAAGGGCATAACTGGCCACAGTGATAAGGAATTCTTTCCCTTTGGTTTTCTCTATTGAGAGACAATCATAGAATCCAGCCTCATCCATCGTCACATTAAATATTACTATTCCTCCATCATAGAGGAGGTATTTAGTGTCCTCAGCCTGAAGTCTGCTCCCATTAAACTTCCACACTACGCTTGCCAGATTTGACAGAGGAACACATCTGAGATGAACATTATTTCCAAGGGTAAAGAGACATTTTCTCACACTATTTTCTGAAATTATGAAGATTATTTCTTAATTAAGAACAGTGACGGTTTAGTTTAACTTACAAAACCACATACATAAACATCAAATTCAAGTCACCAGTCTGACAATGGGTAATGAGCAGGTAAGGGGTAAAGACAAAGACAAAGAAATCCCATTACTAACAGGTCTGACCACTTCTCAGTGGGATATAAGGGCAGAGAGTGCACCTTGCTGGCTTTACTCCCACCAGCAACTAACAGAATGAATATGGAACTAGAAATTGAAGACTTCCAGATTAAAATCTGGTTTTGCCTCACTTGTATATGCAGCCACCCATAAACAAATTCAGCTCTGTATGCCTAAACATTTACATTGGTAAATGACGTATCTTCAAAGAAACGCTTTGATGTTTAGATCTAACTGTACTATGCTTATTTCAGCTAAGTGTTCCCTAACTGTCCCACTAATTACGTTATCATTTTTAGTGCAGTCTAAAATATACAAGACTAAAGACAACGCTGACTTTAAAAAGATGCAAGTGAAGGCAACAGAAACATCTTGCGTCATTGAAGAAAGTAATGTATCTTGCCACTCATTACAAAATCACTAAATAATAACACCGTATCACACCTGTTACTCTACATTAAAAGAAATTAATTTCCCAATCCCATTAAAATAATAAAAAGTCAACTTAAATGGCTGCTAACATATAGCCTTCTTTTTAAATTTACTTTTGAATAGTATTTGTTGTGTATCTGCAGAACAGTATCCTAAAGCAGTGACAGATTTAATAGGATGGCTGATGTGACACGTGATTTCTGCAAAGTGGGGGTTGGGGAGACACTAACAACCTCAAATGGGTCACATTTATGCTTCCCTTGAGAGCAATAGTTTCAATCCGAACAAGAGCATTCTGACATCAAGACTGAGGGGATTAGGAATATAATGCAGTATCAGTGCAGCATGGGTGATTTTTTTTTGGTCTTTCTTAGTTCAAAAGTAACAATCAGCACATTTTTAATTGTGTGGTTTTCTGTCACAAGAATTCCAGTGACCACAAATTGAAAAAAGCACTTTAAATTGTGTAATTTTTTTAAAAACAAATATTCACATACCTACACTAAGACAGCTGGAAGCATCTCCATATTTAACACTCTGAATTAAATTCCTGAGGGGGGGAAAAAAACAGATTAAAAAAACAGACAAAAAGCGTTCCAGCTTGTACAATACCATTCCTAGGGATCATCCTAGTTTTGTGTTGCAGACAGTAAGAGTGCACTTATAAAGCAATCTCACATCATGTGTGCAGCTAAAACAACCACCTCTTTACTTACTTCATATCACCAGTTTGATTTGCCAGTAGAACACATTCATTAGAAGACTGAGACCATGCGCAGTAAGGATCCCGTGCCAAGACGCAATCCAAGCAGTATTTATACTGGTGGCATTCAGAAACTGGAAGCTGTACCACTCGGGACTGAGAGCCTACATAGAGCATTCCCTGGAAATGAAGGAGGGAGTTCTTATTTTATAATGGTGCATGGGATTTTAAAACTGTTATTTTCTAATATGGATTGTCGGAATTTCTGGTATTTACTAAAAAAAACCCTGTAAACTAAAAATCTTGTAAGAATAGATGATGATATAAAAATAGATGATAGAAAAAAGCAACTTTGCATAACATGCAAAATGACAGAGTTCCTTCCCTTTTTTTTTTTCAAAGTAACATAAAGGCTTGTTTTAGTTGTATTTTGATACACAAAAAAATCTACAGATAAAAAGAGGTATTGTGCTTTTGTTATTAATAAACACAACAGAAGTAGAATTATGAGACATTTACAACACAGAAGAGGAACGCCTGAGGCAAACTATTACAGTAGTCACTTTGCATATGTAGGGACAGAAGTTCTACCTTTTTAGAAGACAGCTGGAGCGATTGTACAGGCTCAGGAGACAGAAACAGCTGTAGCTCTTCCACAATGAACATTTCCCCATTCCAATTGAAAGCTTTATGCAAATATCCATCAGCTACACAAAATGTATTTTTAAGGAGAAATTTGTTTAAACACTGCATAACATTTTAGCTTTAAAATTCATGTCAAAATTAGATAGAGATTCACAAGCCATTCTTGGGGATAAGGAATTTCTGAAACTCTTCAAAACAATTTTTAATTTTATTTCAATAAGAGGGAGGCAATGTTTTTTCTCAGGGAAAAAAGACCCCCCAAAATCCCTGAATTTGCAAATGTCATTATGTTGAGTCTCCTTTGAAATGGAAAGTTTCTAATGAGAGCCTTTTAATGTCCAACAAATCAAACACATTTAATCTAATTCGGAAGAAAATATTAAACTATCAGGGCAGCTTCTGAATGCAAAACTTTAGATAAAGTTAACAAATATTTTTACTTTTCAGAAGTCTCAGAAAAAAATTTTGGAAGAAAATCCATAAAAATGTGTAATATTTTTTCCTAAAATAAAAGCACTTACCTGTTCCTAGAAACATAACATCATATGTTTGTTTATCAAGGCCAGTGACTCTGTCTACTACAATCTTGGTATAGTTTGAGCCTCTTTTCAGTAGCACTGGCCTATTACCAATTGGATTTACAGAATTATCCATTAGAGGGTGATCTCTAACAAACTGCAAAACTTTGTCAGGCAAGTCGGAAGAAGTGTTATATCCCATACTCCGGGCAAAATTATCAATGCACTAGAAACAAAACATAATGAACATGATTACAATTGCTTTTACATTTCACCCAGGTATAAAAAAAATGCTGTATTCTGTTCTAAACATGCAGCTATTTCTACTTATCTTCACAAGAGAAGAATAATTATTTTCCTCACACTCTAAGCATAACCCCACATTCTTTGCGGAGCAGAATTGTAAGCAAAATAGCTTTTCTAGGAACCTCCATATACACCTATAATGGGATAAGAAGACAGGTATGTCTTTGCTGATTAAAAACGCTATATTTCTATTGGCAAAATATGAACTGATAATTTGATACCAAAAAAGAAAAACCAGAGACTGTTCTTTAATTAGAACAAGTAAATTCATATTTACAGCACCAGGACGTGGGACTGGCACTTCTCCCCTGTATACCACCCATTTAACATGGGAATGTTCCACAGTTACTGGTCCTTTGTAGTTTCCTTTGGAGAAGACTTCTTGAATATTTTTCATACTGTATGCACAAACAGCTGATATGTCCAATCTTCCCCTTTGAAGAAGAAAAAAAAGCAAGTTACACTGGCTTTTAAATAGAAAGCAACGCAGTACAACAACCAGCTCTCCACATTGTGCACTGCTGTATCTTTTTGAGGATTAGTAAAAAGATATCTAATACTAAAAATATTTCCCTCTGGCAGTTTTCATGATTCATTAAGAAAGGAATAAAGCAGAGACATTTCTACAAAATGGTATTAAATATGTTTTTCTTAAAAATCAAGTAACAGTCCTCACATAAACTGAAATGGCTGAGATGATGAGGTCCTTTTAACCATCTCTTTTAAACAGACAGGTTTCCCCTCCACACTTCAGAAATACACCATTAATCCCCCTTTAATCTTTCTAAATCATCTTGTTGGAAAACGCAATACTTTTCCACTTTGCCTCCAATTTTAATGTTTTTCAAAATGACAATCAAAAGTTTAGGTAAACTTTTAGGAGTGTATGGTTCAGACACCAACCTCTTTCTAGTTCTACCAGGGAATATGAAGTGATATACACAAAGTCTGAGTCTCTCTACCATACCTAAAGGAATAAATGTTGTGGTCTTTAAAATGTACATTTGCAATTTCTTATTTTAGCACACATTGAACCCAACCTGCCATAACCAGAAATAAAACTGTTGCATATGCTCCAGTGGGTATAAACTGTCAGGTAAATAATACTGACTGAGCTGCATTCTGAGAATTCTGGTGCTTATTATAAAATATGAAAATTATGTACTCATAGTTACTTTGTCACTGGTAATTTTTGACATATAAAGTTTCAGTACGCTCAGTCTGGTTTCTCTTCATTTGTCAGAGCACTGAGAAAAAGCTAGTTAACAGTCAAATATGAAAGGAAGTAGACTGGAGTTCTGTTTTTATTTTTACAGAACATATCACTAGACAAGTAGGCCATGACAGATACTGCTTTTGGAACAGAAGACTAATTCTGCACCTTGAAATGCCAGCTACTTCCTTTAGTGCAATAAAGACCAGAAGAATCTAGGGCTTTCTGTAAGTAATTACGTAATTTTATATGTAATTAGTTCTAATTGTTCCACCATCTGAACGGAGAAAACATTAACTCTAAATACTTGGCTTCAGAAGAACTTTTGGTTAGTCTTTAATTGAAGGCTTAGGCCCAGGAACCAAGCAAGATTTTGTTTCAGAAAATGATAATATTTGCTCATTTGGATCAAGCTGCAAGGAAAACAAATGTGGTCCATTAAAACATACAGGGTAGCTGTTAACCCCTTATTCTGAGTTATCAGGCCATTAATACTGAAGTGAGAACCCTTTACTCAATTCATTACAAACTCAAGTAGCAGATGTAGTCCTTTATCTCACCATTGTTGGGAAAAAATTCCATAAAAAATGCTGTCTTGCCAGTCTGTCCTCCTAAGCAAAAAGATGTCCTGGATAATATTGAAATGGAAATGTAATTCTGGAATGGAACAGGAAAGTCGGGATTTTAAAAATGATGTCCATCTTCTTTGCAATATGCGTTTTCCACCAAGATCACCCTAAATGAAGGAATAATACCATCACTGTGGAATGTATAAAGAAACAGATGTAATTTTCACCTGATAGTATTGCTGTAAGGAAAAATATAGTTCGTCCTTCAATAGAAATCTAGGGTCAAAGCCAAAGAAAAAAGGTTTAAATGTTATATGCAATCTGAACAGTTGGTTCTGTTCTAGGAGAAAAAGGAAGATGCTGGTTTAGAAATAAAGGGTGTATGACAATTTCAATTGGTGAGACAGCGTAGATACCACTGTTAATCATTCAGCTATGAAACTTCATTTGAAACACACTAAACACAATCTTTATACTACAAATATTAACCTTGCAGATACGGGCAATTCTGGACACCAGAAGCTTGTCATAGAATTCAAATTCAACAGCTGTTTCAGTGAAGAACACATAAATTTTATCATCATCTCCATTTGGATTAGATTCACTTTCCTGTACTATCTCCATATTGACAAAGCTTGGTTCTGAAATACATGAATATACAAAACATGTTAAGTTTATTTATGAAAATCCATAAATGCCGGACACTGTTTTAAAACAAAGTATCTAATTCACCCTTTTTGTGGAGTTGTGGACAGGGAAAGGGCTGGAAAATATTTATGAGTTAGAATCTATCAAAAATTAAGAAAGCAACTGTGCTTTCACAAATGGGAAGAGACTGTGGTTTGTTTCATCACTGTAGTTCTTAGTGACAAATTTATTTAAAAAGTTGTCCTCAGTTTAAAAGCTCACACTTTCTGGACATTGCAAAATCAATACATAACATACACTATTACGCTCTACGGATAACTCGCACACCAATAGAAGATGAAGAGACTGAAATACGTGTAACAACTTCTTACCATTTAGCCAAGATGTTTTAAATTCTGTTCTTACAGGGTTCCTCATACTGCGAAGTATTATAGGTTCTGTTCCCAAAAAATTATTTGAAGTTGCCGAATAAAATGCACCATCTGTAAAGTTTTGAAGGAAATAAAGCATAAAGTACTTATTTTTAAAAAGCAAAGAAATAGCCGTTAGAGACAAACTGGGCTTGACATTTAATGCAAAAATAGAATCAGGGTAACAGTAGCCAAAAACTAAGCTTAGATGAGGAAAACTTTCAGCTTGCATGTCAGTCCAAACATACCTACAAAAACAGAAGCATACTTCAGAGTCGGTTCAAATGGACATTTTCCTCTGCTGTCTTCAGCTTTTCCTTGCAAACTTATGTTTGTCCTATGGATAACCTATGGTAAGCAAGCATTTTAATAGGGTGAAAACCAAGGCCTCCCATGTGCTAAAATGAAATGATCAGCAAACACCTTTAAAGGAGATGATCACAGAACTGAGTTAACACAGAACTGTGAATTTGGTGCAAAAAGAAGTAAGTTTGATATACACTTTCCTGGTCTTTCATGCTTTTATAAAAGAATTATGAAAGTTTCAAGTTTTTTAAAAGGAATATTTTTAGAAAGGTGCTTAAAGATCTGCCATACTATTCAAACACCTTCAGTAAAATGTACTCAA
Source organism: Dromaius novaehollandiae (assembly GCF_036370855.1). Lineage (NCBI taxonomy): Eukaryota > Metazoa > Chordata > Aves > Casuariiformes > Dromaiidae > Dromaius > Dromaius novaehollandiae. The sequence goes on along the minus strand of NC_088122.1, from coordinate 1,834,481 downwards.
ATATACTTACCATATGATCACAAGCTGGGTGATAAGCGTTGGTTCCACAAACATATAAGCTAGAGTCATTTATCTTATGAAGGAACAGGATGTAGTTCTGGCATCTTATCTAAAACAGAAAAATAAAAGGACAGCAAGTTTACACAGCTTAGGTGGCTTGCATTTGAAAATTTTCTGGTGTCTTAGCAGCAAGCAAACAAACCTGTAAGATTCAAACCAAACTGCTTTTACTTCTTTTACTAAAAAAGCTTGATACTCTAGCTATTTTCTGTCCTAGTTAACAACTTAGAGGGGGATACAAAGGTTTTTGCCTACCTTGTCCTTTCCTCTACGAATACATTCCAGCTGTCTTTCCTGTGTAGCAAACCAGTATTCCTTTAAGCCAAAAATACAACAAAGTTGGCATGCTGCAATTTTTTGCACAAAAATTATGTGCAAAAATAAAAACAAAATAAACCTAACTTTGAATCTATTAGGGGAAAATTAGCATTTCTATGTATCTCTGTAACATATACGGCATAATAATACCCTGAAGAGATGCTTTGCCTTACTTCAAAAAATGATATTGTAATAAAGTTACAAGTCTTGAAATGATAATACTTTGATATATTTAAAATCAGATCATTAGGTGATCTCAAACACATAAAACCACAGGCAAGATATTTTCATAAATCAGGCATGAAATAAGATGTTTAACTTACCCTGGCTATTTCTCTAGAAATATTATTCAAGTCAAGAGCAAATACAGCATCTCTGCCTCCAACAAATAACATATCAGTTTCTTCATTCACAGTGAGAGTGGAAACATTGGATAATCCTTGTTTCATAAAAGTTTTTATATTTCCAGCTATAAACATAGAGAATAAATTATTCAAAAAATGTTTATCACTAGAATCTCACTATTATATAATCAAAATTCCAGATTGAAAACAAATAGTAACAAAACAAAGGTAAAGTTTATACACATTTCCTGAACATTTTCTAAATAATACGAAAATATTTGGATAGATGCATGGATAGTCTTTTCCTACTTTAATACAGGAAAATAAACAGCATAGTATCACTATTAGCTATATGCCAGAACCTCCAGCTACAAGAATTAATGTTCAGGCATTCCTCACTGGAATTTGGACATGTGCATGTGCTGTCACTGAGGTGAAACAGTCCATAGCATTCTTTCCCGAACCTAAAAAAATAAAGCCCCAACCCTGTACTATGTTCCTTTGAGTTGATTAAATTACTATTTTTCACTTACTTTGGTATTTTACTGTTTTTCTGGGAATGCAGTTCATAACAGATGCTTCTGTCTCTTGCATTAATTGCAAAGCAAGATAAATGACAACAGCAGTGCTACCCATTTTCAGAGATTTGACTAGAAATAAGTTCTTTCCAGTCTGAGTTCCTTGATGTTAAATATTACAGTCAGCAATTTCTTCATGGTTCTTGAGAAAGTCCTGCTAAAGACCTCCAAAGTAGATATCTGTAGTCTTCAAACATTTTCTGAAACTTGTGAAATCAAAGCAACCTCTTACATTTTCCTTTCCAATAACTACTTCCAGACATCCTAAAATTAAAAGCAGTTTAAGTTCAATGTAGTATTTGGTTACCTTCATTTTTATGAGATGGACAACCGCGCCCTTTTACAAGATTTTGTAGATATTACCTATATTGCTGCTATTCGGAATTAGATCCTACTCTGATGGCAATTCCAGGCTAATACCAGCAAACAATTGCTTATGCATCTTCTCTTATTCATGTTTTTTAATACCTCATCACAACAAAGGTGAATTAACATTATCTAATTATTTTTTCCTTTAAGGTATTTATTTCTTAACTTTACACCAAGTCTGAGATTCTCATCTGCAACCTGAGATGTTTCAGATTTTCTGCACGGTATCTAAATATTATTTTAAGAGGCAGAACTAGTAAGAACATTTGCAGCAGTCAGCTATTATAAGTATCTAAGAGAAATCATAGCTAAGATTTCTTTCTTCGCTACAGCAATTCACCGGTTTATACGTATATGTATATGTACACATACATACATACATATATCAACCACGTTAGGAAGAAAGAATTTGTATTTTATTAATTTAATTAGAATTAGGTACTCTTATGCCTGAAATCTTGGCAGTCTGTCTAAATGAATATGCCTTAAAGGCAATACTAGAAAATTAAGCAAAATTAAAGCTAGGTGGTTATAATCTGCAATTACCAAAACCACAAAGTAAGATTCCAGATCTGCTTTTATAAAGACAGGAATCTGTGCTCTTTATGCACTTTCATCTTTAGGCAAATGCTGTCAGCAAAAGAAACTTTGCATTAGCCTAAGCCAACTAAGATATTGTTTGGGTTAAAGTATTTTTAAATTAATAAATCAGGTTAGAAACTTCAGAAAGCTATTAAATAACTTGTTGGCCCCTGCACTGTAACCCAGGGTGGGATTCTCCATAGACAGATCTGGCCCATATCCTGAAGCACGCGCACTAAGACGCTTCCGCAGCCCGCCAACACAGGTCTCGCAGGACACAGAAAGAGACTTTTCCCAAAGTCTCATCTCACATTTTTCTGCAGTCAGCTTTGCTTACAGCACCTGGGACTGCGAGTCCTGGCACTAAGGGACACCAGGTGTTAGCAGCTCACCTTCCCCATCAAGTCTTTTGCTTCAGCTGGAGAAACCTTACTCGTGACCCTGGACTCCCACCGCAGGTTCTGCCCTAGCCCCTTCCCCGGGGGTGGCACTTAGGCACCACGCTTGTGGCGCAGCGCGTCAGGCCTGAGGGGCGGGAGGCTTAAGGGCGCCCGTGGCTCCAGGATCCCTCAGCTACGCCCGGCCCACCATCACCCCGCCGAACCCCATCACCCCTCAGGGCAAGAGGCTGAAGCCACCAACACCGAGGCGCCCTCGGCAAGACACCCGCCCCGCTGCCCCCTGCGCCCGCGCGCCCCTAAGATGGCAGCGTCCCCTCAGCCCCACATCACCTGAGGCGCGACCGTTGGCGCCGCGGGTCACGCGACCGCCGCCGCCCGCGGGCACGTGGCGCCTCCCGGCGGCGCACGCGGGCCCTGCAGCGCGATGGAGCGCTGCGCGATGCAACGCGGCGCCGTGCAACGCGGCGCAGCCTCGCGTTTCCCGCCGGCGGCGCCCTGCCGCCAGCACAACTGCGCGCGTGCCGGGCGCGCGGCCCCGCCGAGCCCCTGAGGCGCCGCGCGGGAAACGGAGCCGGCCTGCGCGCCGCGGGGTTAAAAGGGCTTTTTTTTTTTTTTTCCTTTTACTACTTATTTAGTATAATCTCTAAGGCACTGGGGCAGACGCGCCAGCTGCCCTACACTAGTTGCTATATTGAAGCCTAAGAAGAAATTGTGAGAGAACAAAACCAGTCTCCGTGCTTAGCAATAGAGCGCGTCTCCCCGCTGCCGTTACTGATACTTGGCCTTTTGGGAGATCCAGCGCGGTAGAACCAGCGCATGGGAGTGACTGCCGGTTTGGCAGAAACATTTCCTTTCTCTCTCAGTGTCAATTTACCTTCTTTGGTGTTTATATCCATTTTTGTCAGGAAATATGGATGAGAACAAAACTGCATCCTCGTAGTGACTTACGTTTGAATACTGGGATTGAACAGTAAAATAAAATATGGATATTTCTGTGCGTAGCGTATGCAACAACTCCGAATTTAACAGAACTGACTCTACTGTTCCGTTAAAATAATTAAATAATACATGCAAGTAATTAGTAAGGTATCAAATAAAGCCAGACTTACAGATTGGTTTTTCATCTTAGTGGTGTGTGACCTCCTAATAGCCTCACATTACAGATTTTTTTTCCAAAAATCTTATTTCCCATCCAAAAATTGTTCCGGTTTCTAAAAGAGGTCCTAAACTGTTCAAAGACAGGAACTTTTGTTAACCCCACAAATTAAATACGCTATAATTAACTTCAGCCAAAGAGCTGTTTCAAAATAAGACTTTCTTGCATTGTATTTTGTGCTTTACTACTACTTCGTTACCCAGTGACAAAGTATTGAAATACTACTTCCCTTTAACTAATATTGGCCCCTCAGAACAAGGTCTTGCCTAGGAAGGAATTTTCAGGGAAATCAGCAGAACTTCTAACGACAAGAATTAGGCACAAAAAGCTGAAGAGAACACACTGCGTGCTAGCACTTTCTTAAACAGCAGTAACTTTATTGCCCACAGATAATGCAAACATTTTCCACACTTGCTGCAATTCAGCAAGTTACCTACTCAACACAGTTCACAAAAACTATTTATTTCCGAAGTACCCTATTGTTCTTTGAGCATGTTCTCATTTAGGTGTTTGTTATTGCTCAAATGTACAGTCTGGTTGTGATTGGCCACTCAGTCGCGAGATATGCAGAATGAAAGATGGTACAGGACTTCCAGAAATTCATTTTGAATTATAAAGTATACCTACTTATAGGACAGAAAAGAATCCAAAGTATCAGTATTTGAATTTAAGAGTCCAGACTTTCTTTGGGCACAAAACCAGAAGATGTATAGAATGAAGTATCAATAGAAAAAAATACTGTACATCGATTTTGAGAAATAATATCTCAGCACAGATTAAGTGTTCACACTAAGGATGCTGTAGTGTTTTATAAAAAAACAATAAATAGGAAAATGTCATTGGTATTACAACAACAACAATCTTTGAAAGCAAGAGAATGAAAACATCTGTATTAGTCCGACACAATTACTCCAATGTAAAAATACTATGACTGTAATTCTTTACTCCATTAGGGCAACTCCCCCAAATTGGGGATTGCCTCATTTCTCTCCCCTGAGGGAAAACTTCCTTTCTTCTAGAACCAGGTCCTTAACATTTAGCACGTTTTTTAAGGAAAAGGAGGGGGGGGGGGGGAAAAAAAGGTACAGCTAGGGCTTGAACTTGTCTCAGTAATGCTTGCTATAGCTGTCAGTATAAAAGGAAGGGACATGAGACCTGGCTTGAATCTTTAGCAAATGAACACTCTCACTTTACCTCTCAGAAGGCTGCTGTAGACGTGTTAAATTTCAGTTTGTTGCAATTTTCCCCCTCACATACTTTCTTAAAAAAAATTTGAATTTAAAGGCAACAGTAAACCACACATATATGTAAAGAGAAAGCTTTGCTGTCTTAAACTCAGGGCACTGGGAAAATCAAAGAGACAACTCATTCCTCAGACACGAGTAAAGGGCAAAACTCTTGCATTTTGACTGGAGAACAATGGTTTTGGCATTCATGTCGCACATAACACTGTTGCGCGTGGGTTTCATGCACTGGAACCCATGAAAAAGTAACAAAAAAGTGATTTAATGGGTATTCTTTACAGAAACCATTTAGCAGCACAGAAACAGAGGGACCTTACTTCCCTCACACACTATAAAATCCTGTTTCATACTAAAATAACACTGCATAATCTCAATTCCACTTGTTAGTGCCAAAATGATGCATATCTCTCACAAAGGGCCAAATTCACAAGCAAAACATTTAAACCAGAAATTGTTTAGTTCTACATTTATTGCAGATATTAAAAGATTAACAATGCTAACATGTTTACTTACACTAAAAAGAAATGTCAGTTATCCAATAACATAAGCATCTAATTGTTACTAGCTTAGCACTACTGCCAATTCGCACGGAACAGAAACTAGCAAATTGCTCTACAAGATTAATGGCAAAAAAACAACCAAAAGACAGTAGACACACCACTGAAGTTAGTTAAAATGTTCACTGAAGCTTGCAGTCTTCATGGAAGAGAGCCTGGAACTAAAATAACAGAAAAGAAGCTAGTAAACTTTAAACAAGGCAATGTATCTGCATAACAAATGTTTCACATGTACATGTATTTAAATTTTCAAATCAGAGCTGCCTGCAAAAGCAGGTCAAAATAAAAGGAAATTCCTTTTGCAAAAGGAGTGTAAGGTCATCTCTTGGTAAAACAAGATAAAAGTGGCAAATGGTAACCCACTCGAGAGCAACACTGGAATCTCTGCACCAGTGCTGCTCTGCTGCTATCTTGTCCAAAATTAAAGTTTGGCACAAGAAAGATAGACCATACTACAGTCATCCAGGGTAGCAGGTTAAGATTTTCCCAATGTTCATCTTTATTTTCAAGACAGCATTATACTCTGAATTGAATTGCAATCAGAAAGGAAGGTACCATTTTTCCAATCTGGATACCAACAATTTTCCCAGATTGGGGGCGTTTAGCAAATGCACCCCAAATGGTACTATGCTTAACAATCTCAGGTTAAACCAGAACAGCGCAGAATGCTGATCAGGGTCTGAGAAAGCGGATTTCAATGTAGTGTGAAACAAGTTTGCCTTGTGCCTTTCTGCAAATACTGTAGCATACAATCAAGAATGCTTCCCAAACGCAAATGTAGAAGAAGAGGTGAACTGGAAGCTTGCAGGGAAGTAAAAAAAACTGAACAGCAACACTGTCAGCTTCATCAATGAAACTAAAAGAAAAGCTAAATTCTTATGAGTGGGTCTGAGAAATAACTCTGGGGCCAACAGTATTGGTTCCAGAGTATCATTCTGAAACAGACTGTGACTGATCTCCTTTTTGAAAGACTTAAGTTTTACACTGTGTAACTGCTAAACAGGCACAGGAAAGGAAAGAGGGGCAGTGGAGAGCACATCCAAATAGGAATTAACAGGAATTCAACAGGTAAGCATACACTGCCAAGTACTGTAATAGATGATCTTAAAAGTAGCCTGTGGTCCAAAATGTTCATGGATTTAAGATATCTCCAAGCAAAGCCTATGAGAAATCTCTGGACTATCAAATGTCTTTAATCGAGTGTGATAACCAGATAAACCTCGAGAAACATTTCTGTATTTATGGTCTTGATGCTTCAACTTCTTGTAATGTAAAGGTGAAGACATATATGTTCACGAAAAAACAGAACTATCAGCATGACATTTTTCCATACCTGCCATTATAGTTTTATTTAGTGATCATATGCTCCAAAGCAACTAAAACTGAGTGATCAGAAAATTATACTGTAACATATTGTAGCTTTTGGTTTCACAGACCCATACAGCAAAGAAAAATCTTGCATTCACAAACTAAAACTGGTTACAGGCAAGAAAAAGTTTGTTGCTACAGAATGAAAATAAGACACTCCCTTTCAACCAGCTAGGTTTTTAACGGAGAGAGAATATTGTCTTGTCCTTTAAACAGCAGGCACAGGCAAGTTGATAACTGAACACATTTTCTTGCGTATTGTCAGTTAGGAACTTGAGATGTTGCCACATTACTGTGGGGTGCTATTAGTTGTATACCACAAGCTCTTTGCTTTACAAGAAGCATGGTGCAGGATGAAAACATCAGCAAGACAGCACTCACTCCTAGTAAGCAAAACATGCGTCAGCTCAAGATAAACTCTCTTTAAAGAGAACTTCAGTGAAGTATTACTATAACGTTCAAGTGAAGACTTTTGACTAGTTTTAGAAAGGTAATGATAGAGAAGGAGTATGCTAAAAAGTGGGATATTAAATTGTCGCTTTCAGTAATCCAGTCAGATCCCTTATTGATATGCAAGTCTGAAAAAGATGAATGATCAGACCTTGAACATTTATCTGTAGTAACACTGCTAAATCTTTCATTTCTTCAGAACTGCTTCACCAGGAAGTTAGGTAATGCTTTTTTTTATTGAAGCAGAGTAGATTAATCCAATCTTCTTTCAGTAAATTCTAGAATAATCCCTTAAATTTACAAGCTTTTTGTCTTATTTCTTGGGATTTATTCAATAAAAGAACTTCTGCAAAGCAAATATTTAATAGAAACAGAAATGACAACTGATAATCCACTCCAGATGACTTCTGAACATCTGACTTCCAAATATTTTCTTCGGTATTTTCTGCAGACACATGAATTACATCTGTTCATGGCTTAAACTTCTTTGAGAAGGAAAGAAATTAATCAAGAATTTGTTGAACAAGAGCTGCAAATTTGTGTAAAAACAAAAAGTACACTTAAAATGTGTACTGCTTGTTCGTTACAATGAAAAACCTTAGCAGCTGAGGTTTTCAAGCAAGAGTTTAGTGTTCTCAAACTTGGATGAACCGTTATCCATCCTACACTGAAAGCAGAGAATCCTATATAAAATAAGCATGCAGGTAGAGACTGTTCTTAAAATTGCTGTATGGAGGAAAGGACTCTGCTTTCCACAGACTCCAGAAGTAGATCAAAAGATTAGCCCATCACCAAAATTTAGTAAAATAAAAAAATGAACTGCCTTGCAGTAAGATCTGAATTTGAGAAGGTTCTTGGCTTCAGAAAGGAACAGAGCCGAAGCAGGATAGTCACATTTTTAGTGTTGCTTATTCTGTTTGGAGAAAGCCATCTCATCATGTAACAGGCAAACTTGGCCAAAGAGAGAGGTAAACAGGCACTTCCGAGAACAAATCAGTTGTTTCTTCCTCAGAAGATGACATCCAAGTTGTTAGCTTGCACAATTAAATACAAGACTAACTTTTATCTTGGAAAATGTTTTCATACATCAGTATTCAAGTCCAATACTATAGAACAAAGCGTTCTTCATACTGGCATACTCTGCTGAAGATCTTTCACACAGCAGCCTTTGCATATCCGTGCACTTTCTAGCGAGCGAGTCTCTTATGTCAAACCTAGAAAGTAAGATTTGGGGGTAACTGAGAAGTTCAAAGTAGGTCTGGATTTTCATGAAAAGAAAGAAGCCAGATATACTCATGGAAACAGTAATATTTTCTTGGTAAAGGAAGACTTAAAAAACGCTGGTATTTTACTGTTTGCAGGAATTCATAAACCAGACTTGTCCATTGCACATACCTATTTACTTGCTCTTTTCTGCCTGTACATTTGTATCATTCTTTGACGGAAAACATCAAATGCATCTTCTTTATTTTCTTCCCCTGCAACACCCAAGCCCTCCCCTGCAGAGGTAGCACCCCTAGGGAGTAAAATGAATAGTTAGAACACTCTGTTTCTGTTACATTTGACAACGTGCAGAAGAGATCTAAGTAACAGCTTCCAACATAGGCACAATTTGAGTGGAACATAATTCTGTTTACTTTGGGGGGGAAGGAGAGCAGAGGCTTGGTCCCTGGCATACCATATCAACTGTAAAACAATTCCCACCTCCCATCACACATGCAAATATCCACTAGAAGAAAATGCTCCAGCGATAGTAAGGGAGGAGTGAAGATATAGTCACCTAACAGATCAAATTCTTACATGAACTCTTGTAGTAACCACTTTATTCATGGTAGGCAGAATCCTCTGTTGAAAGGATGGCAAAAATTGCCATGTTTCTTCATCTTAAAAATGATTAAGACAGAGACTTTGAGGAATGAGCAGGAAACACCACATAAGTCTGGATAAAAGATGAAGTCTTTAGCAAAGGAACATAATGCTGCTTACTTCAATTTTCTAGCAAGCTCAGCTCTTGCAGGACCTACACAATGGAAAAAACCTGCAGCTCCTGCCCTCCCAAAAAAGTGAGTCATTAACTCATCTCTCTTCATCCAATATGCCAATAGAACCAGATCGGCTTCAGCAAAATCAAAACAACTTTTTATTCTGGAAGGAGACGGGAAATGATGTTCCACAAGAATGCTGAGATACCAAATATTAAAAGCCATCTCTCTTTCTGCAGGTTACGTGCGTAGAACATACACTTTATACAGCTAAGATTAACGAAACCTCTGCCATAAGAATGATGCCCCATGTAAGTTTTATCCTCCAGGCCAGTTACATTACTATTATCTATTAAAAATTTCACTATGTGAAGAAAGAAAAAAAATCAGATTGCCCAGTGTACTGAAATTGGGATTGCTGTGCCATCAGGGTAAAATCGGAGAACCTTAAGTAGTATAGATAGAAATGGTTCTTACCAATTTCTGTAATGACACATCCACTTAAACCAAGTAGATCCCAGTACAGGTCTAAAAGAATATTCACAGACTCTTAAAAGACAAATTCGACTTTGCATTCCACAGTAGAAATCCTGTATGCTGATTTTTCTTGTGTATGGTATTAGAGTCTGCCTTGGCAGCTGTACGATCAAGTTAAATCTCATTTTGGAGTACACTTAGAAGTAAAGCCACCTGAAGGATCTTGTGGTTTCCTCAGTTTAATGCATGCCTGTTGTCCCCAGATGGAGTTATATGCTCTCTGCACTAAAGATCTGCTCAAAGAAAAATCCAGATTCCAAAAATAGCAAACATTTTACATATACAGCTTGTTAAATCACCTATTTAGACCTCCAATTGCTGTCCTTTGTTCTCCGTCTTTTAGAGTATGAACTATTTGAAGGAGAGACTTTTCATTTGCTGTTTCCATTATACAATGGGTGCTTAATACTTACAAATAGGAAGAACAGATTTTTTGATACTTACACTATAGCTCCCCTTCTAGGTTACTTTCAGAATAAAAGTACTAATCAAAGACATCACATAATTACTCAAGAGGATCTATCCCATAAAAATGTTCTTCCTTCAAGCGTGCGTGTGTGTGTGTGTGTGTGTGTGTGTGTGTGTGTGTGTGTGTGTGTGTGTGTCTGTGTCTGTGTCTGTGTGTGTGTGTGTGTGTGTGTGTGTGTGTGTGTGTGTGTGTGTGTGTGTTTTAAAAAAAAGCTCTCTTCAGCTGTAGAATTGGTCAGACCCATAGTTGTGACAGTTAAGTTCCTAGGACAGAAAAGAGCAAAACACGACCAACAGAAAACTCCACTGAGAATTTTCTGGAGCCATAATTTCCATCAAGAGACACCATGTACCCCATATATCTTTTTACAGTAAAATAAAGTAAAAATCTCCTCAAACCTCCAAATATGACTTGCTCTCTCAGCCTTTCAAAGACAAGCCTTAAGCTTTCTTAATAAAAAAGGACCTCAGGTATCACTGTATAACAACTGACTCTATCAGTTCTAGAGACCAGTGCTGTATGATAATGATCAAAAGATGTTCTACTCTAATATTGGAGCGTCTCCAATTATTAATCCAGCCCCTTTCCTCAGAGAAGATTAAACAACTTGGGGACTTGTAAACAAGTCATCAATAGAAGAGCTGGTCATTTTAAAAGGGGAAGAAAGAGTGGAGACTGCAGATTACTAAGTGAAAAAGACTGCACTGCATCAAAGCAACTAACAAGAGAAAGCAAAATGTTAAGTTGCACCGGTTTCATCCTCACTGAGATCATCTCAAAGTATTGCCCAAAGAATGACTTTAACAGGAAAGTAAAGAGAAGTGCAAACTGTGAAAGCAGTCAATGATACAGAGTTATCTAAGTAACTCTCGCTACATTACAGAAAAGGTCAACAAGTTTTTTTTTAAGAGTCACTGCTCTTTGCAGCTATCTTTACAAGAATGACACAGCAATGGGCTTGAGTTGGAAAAAGTGTATTTTCACATATTAAAAATGCAGTTCTTAGGGAAGGCCATAAACTTAGAATATGGTGGGCTAACTGTCAGACCAGATACAAGCAAATAGCTTATTATTAGCTGTGCAGTGAGACTCATGCTGTGAGACAAGTGAGACTTGTAACCAAAAAAGTTACTTATAATCTTTGGTCTCAGCAAGTGTTTTGGGATTAAGAACCAAGATTCCAACACTGGCAAACAAAGGAGAGCTATAGGCAAGGTAACATTCTCATTGTACGTTTGCTGCTGAAGAAAGACGAACAGAAACTATAGTGATGGCTACTGGACCACAAGGTGCTCTAAGGGAAAGAAAAAAAAGAAGGTAAACAACTAAAAGTTGTTTTTACCAGACTAAAATGACCAGTACTGTCCAAGGCATGAAGAGAAAATAGAAAACCATGGAGAAAGTAGACAGTTAACCCACAAACTACTTGTGTGGACTAGAGAGCTTGTCATATGGGTTCAAAGAGAAATAAATTGTTTCTGCCTCATTATTCTGTCAGGGAGTTGAAGGACATAATATCCATTCTCCATGCAGGCAGCAGTGGACACTGGACACAACAACTTTAAAAGACAAAGCTGAGATTCAAAAATAAAGTATGTTCTAAAGAAAAAAAGCACACTTACCTTCTGGTAGATGCACTTACCTCTTTCAGTATGCAGTGGAATGAGTCACATATTTACAGTGAAAATGATTTTGCTGCCTAAACTTAGTAGTACTGTGTATGATATTCCTAAAGTCTGTTTATATACTATTCTGTACCTGTCATCGTAGCAAGGAGATCCCCAGGGTAATACTATGTGTTAAAAAACCCAACTGCTCCCCATCAAATATCCTGAAGGAGGGGGACACCTATATACCTTTAGAAAGCATCCGTACACTGCAGCCTTCACACTGCAGCCTTCGCATGTCAAATTGGACAGCCACCTTCTAGACCACCTTCTTTGCCCAGTTTAGCCAGGAAACGTGTGCAGTCTGCATGCTCAACTTTACTGAGGCCATAGATAAAGAGAAAACAAAACCCTGAACTGGCCATATCCAGGTGGGTTAGATACCCATAGTTACTGCTAGAATCCCAGCCTTTTCCACAGCTGTCAAATTTCTGCAGTTTGTTCCCATTACATACACTTTTACAGGCTCTCTGATTCCTTTTCCTCGTGTACCAAGGCCATGTCCTTCTTGCCAGCCCATCTTCTGAAGCATCTGGAAACCCACATTTTTGTTTGTCAGTTTCTTGTGTGAAAATTCTAAATCTTTAGGTTTCTGTGGAGAGAAAAAAAAACAGAGAAACAAGGGTGGGCTTTTTTGTTAGAGAGAGAGAGAGACCATGTATTTAAATTCCTCATTAAAAAAAGAAAGTAAATTAACTGTGTTTAAATTTCTGGATATACAGAAATATCTTTTAAGCAGCATTTCTCTATCCACACAGGAAAAGTCTATCAAAGAATAAACATCTGCTCAGCAGTTTAAACAGTTTAAAGAGTATTAATATATGCATTTCAACTTCTCAGGTTGTTTAATTACATCATTAGAGTACACTCTAAAAAAGAGTACTCTTTTATATTTTAAAAGGTAGTTATGCTTTTTATAACAAACACTGAATGACACAATGACTGACTCCCTATTACCAATACAGAAGTGGTCAAATAGCTTTTCACCAATTTTGGAAAACTGTAACATTTTGCCAGACAACAATTCACTGATTTCTTTTCTAAAAAATAAAAAATAAAAAAAGCCCAGTTCGTCCATCAAGAGATCTTACCACAGGTAAGAAAGAAAAAATAGTTCAAATGGTACCTTACCCCGTGCCATATGGTTTTCACTGCTTAGTGATAAACGTAGCTTTGCTGGTTTTTTGTTTTGTTTTGTTAAGAGAAGACAAGTCTAACACACAGCTGTTCAGTAAGGCTCTAACTTAAGATGTTTTTAATTTTGACACAGATAGTAAGAGACAACAGGAGCCATGGCTCCCCTCAGATTTAGTCCAGTCTTTTCCAGGATCAAGCTCTTCAGGTTTTAATTGATTTTAAGACAATGACTCATTTACAGAGGCTGTCTCTTTTAAAGACAGTTGATTCTCAGAATGCAATAGCAAACCAGAAGAGTTCTTTACCTTCTTCTTCTTTGTAACTGGGCAACCACGAGGCCTATCATAAGCGATTCTGACAGGTTCATGAACTGCAAGTCAAATCAAAGACAAAATTCGGCTGTAAAGACAACCAATGTTAATACAGAACTCCAAAAATACATACTCAAGTGGGACTCTAACTCAGTGCCTTAGTCTAAAACCAGTGCCATCAAGAAAGATCAGAATGAAAAAAAGAGTAAGATGCTTTTCTCTTAATGGCAAAAAAGGGAATTAGTACCATCCTTCCCTTTAAAAAAATGTACATGCAGCATTCTATTTACTTTTGGACATATGTCAGCAATACACTGGTGCATGACACTCTGTAAGAACTTCATATCTTTCATTTCCATGAGCTTCTTTAATGCTCGTGATAGAAAATTCAGACTGGACTTAAATGAGGTTATTGTACATTATTTTCATAACATGAACAACAAAATTTATCAGTAAACATCATTATGCAGATAAAAGACACTTGTTAAGGTAGCTGCAGAGCACATGCAGTAGTAAGTTTTAAGTACTTGTCTCTCAAGTCTTAAAATATCATAACAAAAAAAACCTCTCTTGCCATATTGACAAAATTTAATGGGTGAATCCAAAGTAGCTCTGGATTACAGCTTTTTGATCTAAATATATTCAGAATTTCAGCCTGCCATACACTGATGAAATAAATGACCCAAAAACTACTGCTACTTTTTTTTAAGCAGCAGAAAAAGGATAACATTTACATAGAGATTTTTTAGGAATGATGTTTGACAGAGGTTATCTCAAACTAGAAGCAAAAACTTTGCTATTGCACTAGAATACAAAAACTGTTACCCATTAACGAGATTTTCCTGTGTCAACTGAATGAACATTTTAAATGAACAGCATATTCGTTTTTGCATTAAAAGAGATGCAATTCTTTCAGCCAATAACAATCAGCAACACACTACAAAATACAGAGAAACGCAGGACTTTCCTGTTGATATGTACAGAGTATCTTTCAAACAACATTCACCTTTTGGTTCTTCTATGAGGCATATCCTTTTAGAGGCAGGAATCATACCAACTTTCAGTGACTTGCTGCTGATTCGTTTGCGAGGAAACAGGGTACCAGGAACAGGAGCAGATGCCTGTGTTGACAGATTTGGTATAGTACCATCAGATGATGTGGCTAGCTGCATTTCACCTGTTGAAATTTCTTCTCCTGTTTTGGAACTCATCTCTTCAGCTAGGTTCTCCTCACTTCTACCTGCTGAGAAGTCCTCCTCTTCTCCCTCCTCTGCTTGCTCCATTTCCATTTCTTCCAAAGGTCGGGAGATATCCTCTTCAAACTCAGCTTCCTCCTCATTATCTTCTTCCTCTTCGTCTTCATCCTCTTCCTCCTCCTCTTCTGAAATATCCAGATTTCTCTCTTCAGGTTTAGTACCTTCCCCAGCATCAGTTGCTTCTGACACAGCACTGAAGTTAATAGATGGACATAACTCATAGACTTTCATTCGGTAAAATTTGAAAGCAGAACTATTCCGATCCTGTAGAAACCTGGGCAAAAATTACCGTGAAAATAATGTTAAAAAGATTTTCTTTAGCTAGCATGAAGCAAGATACTACAAATAAATCTCTCATTCATTTTTGAAGGGCCATTGTAGTAGTGTTTTGAAGCACTGTAGGATTCCCTTACAACATGTACTAAAACCAGCAATCATTCTCCTGAAAATCTTACAGAGCAACATTCATCAGCAGTTCTCAAACTGTTTTGGAAAAAGATATCAACATGGTTATTATATAGATGGGGAGACTAAGACAAAGACAAGATGCTAGATCAAGATCACCCAGCAGACAAACAGCCAACCCCAGAAGATTACTCATGTCTTCCAAATTTCAGTCAAGGGGTCTATTTGGAAAGAGGTTTATTGATTCTGAAGAAGACAGAAGAGGCAGCAGAACTCCACTTCTGTTTGCACTGTACCACTAAAAGTGAAAAAACTTCTGCTAATTCACACGAGAGCACTCAGGAGCATTGTATTTAAAGCCTCATTTAAAAGAAAAAATTAACAAGATTGGAAAATACTTTGTCGGAGCACTGTTTCAGGACACAAGATGATGACTGAGGATAGAAGAGAAAAAAATGTATTTCAGTACATATGTGCATTTGGGAGAAATGTTTATCTTTCTTCTTAGATATTTCAGATATTGACTATTAATGGAGGTGCTGAGTGGGACAACAGGGAGTAGTGCTCAAAATCCCATGTTCCCAAACATATTAAATAAAAACATACATCTCTAAGTGACCACAAGATAGACAGTGCTAAAACAAATAATAAAAGGAAATATCTCTTTAATAATTGTTTAGATGTATTTTTATTTTTCTTATTGGCCAGTTTTGCATAGATGAATGTGTAGGTTACTCACCAAAGATCCGGGTTATCTGCACTGTTGTCTATGCTGAACTGCTCAATTTCTGGTCCTACCTGAGCAACAAACTTAGCCAGCTTCTCAGCAGTTTCCATTGTTTTAGCATCCACTGCAAGAAACAGAATGTTCATGCAAAGCCGACAGCACTGGAATGTCAATACAGTTAAGAACTCTATCTACTTTAGCAAAATAAATAAAGATTAGAATTTCCAGTAGAACATTCTATGGAATCTTAACTTTTTTCAAGTATCATTTTAAAGTCAAATCCTGCATCTTCACTTACCATCAGGAAACTGAGAGGACAATGGTGGGAAAAGTTCAGGTGGTGCCAATAAATCTTCAGAATCTGCCCCTTCTTCTGCTGGCAGAGAGACTTCCGGACTGGTGGCACATTGTGAGGAGCCGGTTGTATCCAAAGAACAATTCTTTTCGGCCACGTTGGTTTCTGATACAGAAGGCTTTGACTGGACTGAACCTTGGATGTGCTTGTCTTGGTGTTTCAGCATTGTTCCCGCTGACAGCACAGTCTGCGTCCCTATTGTTGCCCTCCTCACCTTCCTTCCTCGAATTCCACGTTGTGCGATAACTCCAAGCCTTTTTCTTTTAAATAGTCTTCTCTTAATACTTGCTACTTTCCTGGCATACAACATGGCCCTTACTGATTCTGTTGCAGATTCTTCTAGTGTTCTGCCCTCACCACCCGCTTCCTTGCCGGATGATGTCCGCCTTTGCATCTCTGATAACTTCAGTCTGTAATATTTGTATTCTAGACTATCTTCTTCAGACAAGAACCTAAGTAAAAATGATATAAATAAAATGAAAGCCTAAGCCAAAAGTACAACTAATCTCAAATTCTCAGATCAGAAACTCAGTAACAACTGATCATTTTTGAGGGGTATACTCAGGTTACTGCACTAACAATCACCTGCATAGGTTTTCCCTCAGAATAAAAAGCAACTCCATTTCTAAAGCAGTAAGTAAAGAAAATTATGTCAAGCAAGCAAATGACAGAGGGTTTTGACATAAATTATCTGGCTAGTAATTAATCAGCTATGCTACATTTGCACACAGAGACATGCTGTCATATTAAAAGATCATTACACTTGGAGCGTCTCAGCTTTCTTTTTCCAGTATTATTTGTAGAACACTAGACCTGCAAGTCTGTTACATTTATTTATTTTTATATATATATATATATATAAATAAATAAATGTATATATATATATACACATACACATACATATGTTAATTACATTTGCTTAATATCTTCACCTTGTAAATGTAGATTGCTTTTAACTTCTTGTATTTGGATTGACTTACAGTCATTATTGATGGATCAAAAGGAATGTGGTCTACTAGACAAAACAAAAGCACCAGGACAATTTCCAGGAATATTAGGAAGTATAATTAATTAGCTTTGGAAACAATTTCATATAGTCAGGTGAAATATATCATAGGCTTTGATCTTACACCCGATACTAAAATTCTAAGCATCTTCAGTGGAGCAGAGCAAAGCAGTATTATGACATACTGTTCTAATTGCACAAACACGCCTACCAATATTCAGGACAGTTCTTTTGAGCGTTTCTCTCTTTGGCAGACAAGGTTCCTGAAACAATGCTATTCACTAGCTTTTCAATTGTCTCTACAACTTTCCGATCAGCTCGCTGCGGGACTGTAAGAAGAAATAAAACAGAATCATTTCATTATTCTCATCAACAGGGTATCAATATATCCTCTTTCTATTCTTTTGACATATTGACATTTACAATTTTTGACATAGCAACACAAAAAAGGCTGCACTTAATATTAGAATAAGTTAAGGAAACCTCAGAAACTTTGATTGTTTTCTCAACTCACCTTAGATCTAGAACAGTTCATTATGAGAAGCACCATGGTTTAAGAAACTTATCCTTTGCCATACTGGGCAAAATAAGTCATCTTTTAAATGGCAATTACTTATAGCACCAAAAGGATTTTGTGCAAAGTAAATATATTTGAACACTGCTTGGAAAGGGTAAGTTGCAAACTATTAGTAACACAGTGTCAGTGCTGTAAAACCTCACTGCTGAAGTAGCTGAAGTCCAAAGAGGAAGAAACAGATGACTATAGTAATGAATAAGCATACTTTAGAGGGGATGAACTAGATGGCCTAATACAGTAAAGAAGGTACTATTCCTAAAGATAGTAGTATATAAACAACTTTGAAGAAATATGCCTGCACCTGGTAAAAGTGGTAGTGGTAACATCTCATAACTCTGCTTATTTGGAAATACTTATTCTGTAACTTGGCCAACTGGCCAATTAGTTGGTGGGCTATGACGTGCAGATGGGATCCTGGGCTCCCTAGCTCGAGGCTGTGACATTGGATGGTAGGACAGCTGAAGCAGCCAAGGGCACAAGGTGAAAATCCCAAATTTGAAGTATAAGTACATGCTGTGGAGGGGAAGAAGGAGACATGCTCTCATCTGCATAGCCTGGCATAGGGCTGAAAGCTACTGCTGTGACAGATAGTATTACATGCTGCACCACTGCCAGGGATTTACATGGAATTCCCAGCATTAGGAATTCCTGACCTAATGAAAACCATGAACATCTGAGGTAAAATCCTAATGAAAAGTAAAGAAACTACATACTGGAAAAGTATCTTACAGCATTTCACTTACTCTTAATTTTTGTGTCAGGAGAGGGTTTTTTAAGCTGTACTGTGGACTCCGGTTCAGCTTTTTTCATCTGAATTGGATATCCACTTTTCTCCAACCAAGCCTTCAAATTTTCTATGTACTCTCTTCCAAACAATGTTGAATCATCAAAATTTGGGAATAATGTTGGTGCGGGAGCCATTTCCTGGAGCCCTACAGCTTCAAGTATTTTCTCTTGCCTGAAAACAGATGCTAATGCAAAGGTCTGACCCAGAAGTGCTAAAGACTTACGACAAAGAGAAACAGTGGTCTCAAAAGCATTTGCCATTTCTCTGGGATTACTGAAACCACTTGTCTTAATGCTTAATTCGTAGGCATTACAGGCCATGAGCAGAGGTGTAACACCTTTTAGTAGACGGTCTTGGAGCCTCATTATGTATTTATCAAAAGGTTTTATTATTTCAAAGAAGCAGTTCTTTGTTTTCACAGCACCCTTGTCCAATAGCATATTTAAAAACTCATTGTCCACTTTGGGAGTTTTCAGAGCAGCATGTTGTAAACTCTTGATAGTAAAGAAACAGTAATCTCTGTGTTCTGGCTTTAGCGAGCATTTGAATGAAGCAAGCATTTTCGCACAGGTTTCTGTCTCTAGCTCAAAGAGAGCTCCAAAGAGCCGGGAAAATTCTGCATCATTTTTTATTGCATGAAATCCGGCCCATTTTATGATTTCTATTCCAAATGTTGAAAAAATGTCAGATTTGTCCACAAGGTCAAAACTGAGATTTCTGAAAACATGCGCAGGCTTTGGAAGCCTGAGGATAGGTCTCTGAGTTGTTATAGTTGGTCTCTGATTAGATCGTGGAGGCAGCTTTTGATTAGGGCGCTGGACGGTCACCGGCCTCTGGTTAGGACGTTCAGCAGTCTCTGGCATTTGATCAGATTGCATAGCTGGCTTCTGTTCGGGCTCCGGTTGCAGCTTTTTAGTGTTCCATTTTTTTAGGGGAGTTTTGATATCTCCTTTGAATACTTTAGTTTTGGTAGCGCCCCTTGCGATACGTTTTCCTCGCAGAGCTCTTCCCCTGCCGATGTTGCCCCTCCGTACCGGGGGCCTGAACTCACCGTCAGATTGAATTCCAAAGTCCATATCATACTCCTGACTTTCCATGTTACTGTATTCATCCTCCATGAGTCCTGGTGATCTAAAATCACCTAAAATATCTGAAGAACTAAAGTCAGTTTCATGTGGTCCGGTGGACTCCCAGGGGTCAGGATGGCCATAGTCCTGCTCATGAGAAGCCAGGTCTCCATACTCCTGCTCATGAGAAACTGGGCGCCCATATTCCCGGTCGTGAGAAACCGGGCGCCCATACTCCCGGTTGCGAGATGCTGGGCGCCCATACTCCCTGTCATGAGAAGCCGGGCGCCCATACTCCCGGTCGCGAGATGCTGGACGGCCAAATTCCCTGTCATGAGAAGCTGGGTGCCCATACTCCCGGTCACGAGACGCTGGACGGCCATACTGTTCATGGTAGTAGTTATCTTTCCTTATGAGAGGGCTGTTAGATCTATAAGAAGGTCCTGGATACTCATCTCTAGGGTCTTCACTCCAGTCATCATGTGGATGGTGTTGGATGTCGTCATGAGTATATCTTCCCTCATCGTGAAAACTGTCTTCGTATCTTGGTCTTGGGACTGGCCGTGAATGAGCTGCAATGATAAAGACCTGAATACATGTCTTGCACTGCAAGTAGTAGTAAAAAATTTCACAAGCACATTTGGACACTTGAACAGTCAACACTCCAAAACTTTGAAGTATAACATCCATATCTAACTTTAGGATATTCCTATTTACTTTCTTATATGTTTTGAATAATTCATAAAAACCAAAATCAACCAATGATTAAAAATGCCTAGACACGTATGACAAAGATTTATTGAAATCTTTTCAGATATAGTTAAAGCAGAAACACAAGTCCTGCTACAATCCCCTTTTCCCCCTTGCTCACTACTTTCTCAACCTAGGAAGATTCAAATATCATGTTCATAAGGCATCTTAGAAACAAACAGACAAAGATCTAATCAGGCTTCTCAGATATAAAAATACTGAAAACATGCATGTTTTGTTTCCATACTGAACATCAGAATTGCACAACTGACCAGAAGACCATATTTTGTACAAACTGATACACTGAGTTCACGGAGATTTAAAGAACAAGTCGGTTTTTGAAGGAAACTGCCTCTACAACATTAAAGACAGAAACATTAGAAATTCCTGCAAAATAGCCAAGAATCTCTCTCTCATTCCCTAATTCCAATAGCTGAATTCAGAAAATAAAGGATACATGAACAGACTAAAGTATTTAAATCAAATGGTTCCTTTGGAGCTTAGAAAACTTTAAGGAAACATAAAAGATCTTATTCTAAAACACCTAACTTGCTACGAATGCAATCTGTATAATTACTCCAGACATTCTGAATATAAAATTTGGAAGATAGAAGAATGTGCAGATCAGGTACTGTACACATTCACTGGATTAATCTCTTGCTTTTAGCTTTTTCTTTCTCTAAAAATAACATGAAGCAGAGAGACCCAAAGGCCCCGAATGCACTCCTACATGTAACTGCTCAGATATCGAGAGGATTTTGCCTTGCGACGCCGTCTCCAGAGACCTCCCTGAAACCGGACCTGCTCTCAGAGGCGGCCTGAACAGAATTCCATTGTTCGGAATTCAGTTTTTCCTTGGAATTCGCACTCCACGTTGGAACAGCGGCTGTCACACTGGGCGGTTCGCCTCTTAAATAGGAAAAGAAGCGCAAAAATATCGGTGCAGGTGCTCCTTTAGGTGACCGAGACGAGTGTTGCCACAGCGGCTGTTACAACCCGGGGCGCGTCGCGCCGAGGTTTCCGTTACCTTTGAAGGGATGGATGGCGTCTTCCATGGCATCGCCGCGCTCCATCCGGTACCTTTTAACTTTGTCCTGCACTACAGCATCAAACGTCTCCCGTGTGATCCGCCGAGAGGCCATTTTTACTCTGTGGCAAAACAGCACAAAGCCGCCCCTGACCCGGGCACGCAGGCGGGGAGACACCGGCACCGGGCGGGCTCCCGCCGCCGCCGCTTGGGCCGGTCCCTCCCCCGGACGCCGAGCGGCGCAGCCTGAGGGGAGGCGCGGCGCGTGGGGGAAGCCGTTGGCGCCTCCCGCCTCTCACCGGGCGACCGCCGGCCCGCGCAGGCCCCCCCGCTGGGGGGGAAAGGGGGGGCCAGGCCCGGGCCCGCCCCCGCCCCGCGGCGCGGCCCGCCCCGCCCCGCCGGGAGCGGCCCTGCCCTGCCGCACCGAGGCGGCGCCCCCGCCCCGGCCCCGCCGCCTCCCCGCCACACGGGAATCTCCCAGCAGCCCCCGCGGGACGCTCCCCCCGCCCCCACCACCGCGCCTGCGCGCTATCGGCGCCACCGAGGCGCACGCGCGGCCGCCCCTCTCCCCCCTCGCCCGAGGCGGGCGGCTCTCAGGGAGAGGAGTTCACGCCGGGGGGCGGGGGGGAAACAACGATGCCGCCGCGCTGGATCGGGAGGGGATTAGGCGGGAACGGCCTGCAGCCCCCCGTTCCTGCGGGGGGCCCCCGGCCCGCCTCCGCCGGCCGCACTGCGCCTGCGCAAAAGGCACCCCAACCGCGTGGGTCTGGCCTGGGCGCCTTTTAAACGGCCCTTGGCGCATGCGCGCTGGGGGCGCCGGGTGCTTTCTGCCCCCGCCAGTGTTTCCCACGAAGGGGGGGAGTTAGCGCATGCGCACTGGGAGGGCTGAGCCCGCCGAGGGGAGCCGGTGTGCCCGCCGTCTGCGTACGGCGGCCCGGCAGGGTCAGTCTCCTCAGCGCGCTGCTCTTTGTCAGCCGGGAGGAGCCCGTCGGGGCGCGGCGCTGCGGGCCGAGGTGGGTAGAGGGGGGCGCCGGGGCCCGCTGCGCCCCCGGGAGCTCCCCCGGCGCCCCTCGCTGCCGGGCCCGCGCTCACCGAAAGGCTCCTGGGGAGCTGGGTGCGCTGAGGGGAGCGCGGGGCCGAACCGGGCCGTGGGGGAGGGGGTAACGGCGGGGCCTGGGGGCCCGGTGTGTCCGGGCAGGCTGCCCGCCGCAGCCTTTACTGATTAAAACAACAAAAAAAATCATCCCTTTGGAGCTGTATTTTTGGTTTCGAGTTTTTCGAGTTCGGCGCTTTCATGCTGACAAAGAGCGAGTTGATTTCTTTGTCTCTGCTCCGCCGAGTCTTCAGAAGTCTTTGCACTAAAACTAATTTTGGGCTTCCCTAATGACAGGACAGGAAACCAGTTGGTCCCATTACACTACTTCGATAAAATGGGATCCAGGCAGATTGCCCAGGAAACGTTTGATGATGCAGTGCAAGAAAATATTACGGAATTCGAAATGGATCCAGAAGAGGCTGTGAGAGAAGCTGTGCAGCAATTTGAAGCCCAAGGTACTGTAAATTCATCTATTTTTGCTGTTTCAGGTTCTTACAGGGTGAAGGTATCACAAAATGTAAGAGAGTATTCATGCAAAGATTGGCCATCCAGGACTGAAATGAAGCCTTTGTGATGTGGAACATAGATGCTATTAATACTAACCTGGTTTTATGGAGTAGTTATGACTGAAACACTCCTTTAACTGAAACTGCAAGCTTCAATTCAGAGAATAAAATTGAACTCTCTTTTTCCCAACTGACATTTAGCTAGAATTGATGCTAGATAGCCAGAACTTTGTCAACCTTTCAGTTTCATGATGCACTGATCCATGCTTTTCTTTATTTACTGTGTTTTACCGTAACAAATTTTATTCAGATCCTATATCTCTACTAATCTTGTTTTAATTTTTGCTTCTTAGGTGTTGATCTAAGTAATATTGTGAAAGCTGTGCGGCAGCCTGCCTCTGAAAATGGCCAAAAGCAAAAACATGAGATTTTGCTGGTAGGAGCAATTTCTGTTGCTTTCCAGGGATCAGTGTTGTCTCATAGTTTAAATAATAGAGTAAGCGTCTCAAGACATGGCTTCTGCTCCTGCCCAATTTCCGTGTGAGCTCTTGAACAAATGGTTAATCCCACCTGCTTGCAAACTAGGAATAATATAAGTGTTCAAAGAGCTAGTTGCATTTGCTAGTTGAAGTATCTGTGTAAGTATAAAATATCAGTATTTCCTGACAAGGAAGTGCAGGGACTCTCTTTTGTACTTACAAGCAGATTCTGTTGTGGCCAGATAAAGTCAAACAACACAAGAACTTTAATGAAAGAGATAAAAGTAACCTAAATGGGGTTAGCTAGCCTTCTGCAGATAGATGGGAAGATTCAATGCAGTCCCTCACCAGCAAGAATATAAAACTACTGGTGCATGCTGTTGCTGTTTGTGGAACATATTAGTGCAAGCCAGTTCACTTACTAATGGTCAGATGGACATACAGCACAAAAATGATCACTAGAGTAGGTGTTTCACAGTCAGTTCAGGCAGAGAGGCCAAGAACTGAATGGGACTTGCAGAGCAGACTAAATTTCCTCCTTGTACCCAATTGAAGATCCTCTCACTCTGGAATGACATCGATGGCAGAAGTACAGAGAAACTCACATTACTCCAATTGTTCTGTGCATAAAGACAAAATGCTGCTCTTTGGGACAATTGCTTCTTAGTTTTGCCAAATTTGTTTTAAATTTAAAAGGAGAAAATTACTGTAAGCAAACAAATATGACTGACTGTAAAGAACTGCTCTTGTTCCTCCTCAGTTCAGATGGAAAAGTAACTCTTGTTCTCTTCTTCAGACTTTAGATTCCCTCAGGAGATCTGTTGCTGACTCCGATCTCACTGAGATGGCCGAGCAGCTAGTGCTCTTCACTGAGCAATGCAAAGAACAGCTGGCTTTCCGCTACCTGGCTGGGCAGCATGGTGCCTATTCTGTGGTATTCCCTGCCTTCCAGATGGCTTCCGGAGACAGAAATTTAATGCTGAAAGTTTTTTATGCTCTGTCTGCCATCCTGGATGGGCAGCCAGACCTACTTGACTCTGCTGGCCAGGATCTACTGCTACAAACTCTGAAAGAATACGCAGAGGATGCTGAAATGATGCTAGCTGCGATCCGATGCATTCGACACGCCTGTCTGAAGCACGAGCAGAATCGTCAGGACCTCGTGAAAGGCGGGGTTCTGCCGCTTCTCACTGGAGCTATAGTGCAGCACGGAGACAGTGCCGATGTCGTTCGAACGGCCGCCTCGGCGCTCAGGATCATGACGTTCGATGATGACATCCGGGTGCCCTTTGGTCACGCTCACGATCATGCCAAAATGATTGTGTTGGAGAATGATGGGTTGAGGGTCCTCATTGAAGCTGCAAAAGGTAAAGTTAACCCCATGACTGTTGATTCTGATTTCAAATCATCTTTGCTATCATATCTCAAAACTGCTTTGTAGTAATTGAAGCTCCTCAGAGGTGATTTTGAAATATGCTGCTAAAATGGCATTTAATTTGTTTGATAAAATATGCCCTGAAAGAGAAAAATACGATTGCTCCAGAGGCTATCAACAGTACCAAGGTGACAGTTGTCAGAGCTATTTGTCAGTCTGTCTAGCGAGTGTTTTACAGCCCAGTGCAGGCTTACACACCCATTATCCCTGCCAGGGTGCTGCATTCGTACTATAAAAGACCTCTGTGAGCCCAAGAAAAGACATTTTGTCTCAGCTGAGATATGGAGCACACAAGGTGTCATCCGTGGTGATGTGTTTTAATATGCAAAGTGAAATTCACTCTTTCCTGCTTGATATATATATATATTTAATGAAACACAGTAAAACACCTTGATTCTGCTAGCACCCCTCCTTGCTTGTACTTACTCCATTCATCATCTCTCCTCCGCAGCTTTCACAGATAACGCCAGTGTTCTCAGTGAACTGTGTGCCACTCTCTCTCGCCTTTCTGTCAGAAATGAATTCTGTCAAGATATTGTGGACCTTGGGGGCTTGCATTTTATGGTGTCTCTCCTCGCTGACTGCATTGACCATCCAGTGAGTGAAATAAAGTGTACTTGGGTGTGGAGGTGACGCAACAGAGCGTGCTTTTTCCTGGCTGTGAATAAGCCTTAGACTTTATGAATAATTTTAGGTGCAGTTAGGGTTGAAACCCAACCACTGATACATTTTCCTGCCTCTTTACAGCCTGATTGACAGAGCACATGTAACCTCGTTCTGTATAAGCTAAGAATGCAGTAATTCTAACCCCCTTACTCATGGTTACTTCCTCTGTCCTCTCTAGTCCATGAGCAGAACTCTCATTGCTCCCAGAAAAGTTGAGCTTCTGGTTTCCCACAGCCCTGGCTAGAAGAGGTCCAAGAGGATTTAGATAGTTGAGTCCCAGTGGCTTGGTGTTTGATCTTTAAGCTTCTTTGAAAACCCCTTTCAGTCCAAAGAAGGTTCCTTATTATTCTTTCAAGCAAGAAACTGTGCCCGAGATGTGAGTGACTGAGAATAGCGTTGCTCTTCATAGCTGGGAGTTAGAACTGTTTGAGTGGAGTTGCTGGGATCTGTTCTGGTTGCTTTTCAAAAGTTTGTGAAACATTTTCTCCTGCCGTCTAAGCTATTTTTTCTTGATGAACACAGGACGTGGTGAAGCAGGTGCTGAGCGCCATCCGAGCAGTTGCAGGTAATGATGACGTGAAAGATGCCATAGTTAATGCTGGGGGAACGGACCTCATTGTGCTGGCTATAAGCCATCACCTTGCCAACCCTCAGGTATGCAGCAAATTGGTTAATGATGTCCCACTGATGCTGAGAGTGGAGATCAGTTTTGGGGCTCATAATGTAGCAGTGTTTTCTTCTGTGGGGCAACAACCCACAGTATTGCTTTGACTTGTGATAAAGCAGTCTATGCTAAGAGCAGATACATACTAAGTATAGTCATCTAAGCGTAGTTGTTAATGATTGCATTTAACATTCTTTTCCTAACCTGAACAATGTGTTAAACCTTTAATATCCACTTGTAGAGTGGTTAAGTGCATGCTTTGGCAAGTAGTTGTGTAAACGTAAAGATATACCCACCTTACCGTATTACGTTGTTTCTTGTCCCTGAATTGAATGGATATGGGATAGTCATTTACCCCTTTGGGGCTGCAGGTCAGATTTCAGCCACTGCTGAAATTATTTTCTATCTGAGGTAATTGACAATATGGGACTTGATTTACATGCCAGAGAAGCAGGAAGTTTCAGTGGAAAAAACTTAAAAAATAGTAGGAAACCAAAGCCCAAAGACTTTTCCCATAATGCAACATTTTCAGCTGGTGAGTCCCTCTTCCTCTTTGTTCTGCAGATCTGCGAGCAAGGTTGTGCAGCCTTGTGCATGTTGGCTTTACGCAAACCTGAGAACTGTAATGTCATCATGGAAGGCGGAGGGGCTTTGGCAGCTCTTCAGGCTATGAAAGCACACCCAAAAGAAGTGGCTGTACAGGTATTTGCCTCAGAGCTCTTGATTATTTATTCAGGATTAGTGCTGGGGGTGTTCATTGCCTCATAGGGATTTTGTCCTTTACTGACAAATATCAGAAGGTTATGAGTATGTTGGGAAGGTAGCTGCAGCGTCTTCCTAAGAGTCCACTAGACCTGTAAGAATTGGAAGATCTTTTATGGGTATGCAGGACTCCCTATACCCTTCCTACAGAAGATGCTAATCTCTCTCATTTACCTCTCTCCTCAGAAGCAGGCTTGCATGCTGATCCGCAACCTAGTCTCTCGGAGTCGGGACTTTTCTCAGCCCATCTTAGAGATGGGAGCTGAGAACCTAATAACAGAAGCTCGTGCAACACACAAGGACTGCGATGATGTGGCCAAAGCTGCACTGAGAGATCTTGGCTGTAAAGTGGAGCTCCGAGAGCTGTGGACAGGTCAGAAGGGAAGCCTAGCTCAGTAAATCATCAGTCCGTTGAGCACTGGAGCTACAAGGCATCTGTGTACATGAAGTCTAAGGGGGGGGAAACAAAGTGGCATGGATTGATTTGCAATTACAACTGAGCTGGAATATCTGATGCAAATGCCTGGCTTGTGAGGCTGCAATGAACCTTTTTTTAATGGCAAATAACAGCTGAAATGGCTTTATGCGTTCACAGGCTGGAAATCAACTCTATAAAGTAATCATTCCCTGAATCATCTAATGCCTGAAGATGATCTGTTCTCCCCTGTTGTTTTGTATGTTACTCATTTACAGAACAGGGCTGTTCCCATGTGCTCTTTTCTATACAGTAAGAGCAAAAGTGGATCTTATTAATAGGAATTTGGTACATACTATGGCAGCTGGTTCTGGTTTGTTCTGCTCCCTGCAATGGAGGCTAGTAGCCTGATCTGGTAATGGGATGGATGAGGAGGGATCCCATGGTTAGTGAATGTGTTCTGCCTATTTTACTGTTCTTATACTAACTATTATTTTACTGCTGTTTTACTACTGACCATATTCTGTGTTGCTTATTTGTGTTGGATTTTCAGTAAACATAACATTTTAAAAAAATGTGAAGTAAGGAATTCAAATAGTAAGGCCCAAATCAGCATACCTTATTATGTTACCATTTGCTTCCAGGAGGAAAGGTTATGTTCCTCTGCGGTGAGATGAGCAAGTCAGGGCCTGGTAGTGAAGATGGTAATTTTGAAAACAGGGACAAACTCACAGTGAGTACCACCAAAGGGGAAGCTAGCTCTGGGGGGCTCTTGGTAGGGCAGCACTCCCCTGAAGCCAAGAGCGCTGCTGCTAATTGTAATGAAGCGGCTGTGCATCTCATGGACTGAGGGCAAGTACAGATTTGGAAGCAAAACAGGAGAGGCAGAACATCCAGAAAGCTTCTGGAGCCTAAGCAAAAGGCATCTGTGTGCCTGTGTTTCCTAATTCTTGCTGTGCTGTGTTGTTACCAGCTCTGCTCTGGGTGCTGATACAGTCTTCCTCCTGCACTGTTACTTACTTTTTGCTTTAATCAGTATTTTTCTAATGTGATAGTTTCTGTAGAAATGTTGACCCTATAAAACATAAAAAAGTTTAAGCACAGTCAGCTCTTTATGGAGCCTTTTCGAGACAGGAAAAGAAAGGTGGTAAAAAATGTCTTGCTGCTGAGTTTGTAAGTAAATGCTGCTGCAGCCCCACGTTATCTCCTGGCAGATAAAAAAGGTAAATGTGTTCTTCAAAGGCATGCTTGCTAATCCCACAAGCAGTGTTTATATGAGCAGAGGCTGCCTAAGTCTCCTTCTCTGTTCTTGTTGTGTAAAAAGCTTGGTATGTTTGTGCGCTGCCCTGACCTCGTAGCTGAGATCTTCCCGTGAAGTGCCCTGCTTGTTTGTGGCAGAGCAGCTGAGAAAAGCTGATGGAGAGGCCCTGAGTTACCAAGTGCCGTGAGTGCCCTGTGTCGGAGAGAGCCTGATCGCCCTGGGGTGCGTTTGATGCAGCCCGGCTCTTTCTGGCTTTGCCCCACCAGCGGTTCTGGGAGGGGAGAGAAGGAGCACCAACGCTGAACATGGTGCTGTGAGGGAATTGAAAGCGGGTTTTCCCCACAAGGACAGGAAAGCTTGCATTGCTTTTCCTTCTGCTTTAAACAAGTGTTGGCATAGTGCTGTGCTTCTCCTGGCAGCTACAGTCTTCCTTGTTTTTCGTGTCAGTCATGGGGTCCTGTGCGGCTGGAAGGATGGCTGGTGCATTGATATTTTTTTCCCCCATGTGTTACAAGTGCTCGAGTGTCCAGGATCCTTCCCCCAGGAGAATACAGGCTGCCCAACCAACTTTCCTTTCCTACTTAGGACAAATTGTTTCAGCAGACCAATTACTTCCGAAACAATGTCTACTTCATTCTACTACAGAAAAGAAATACGCCCTTCAGTAAGAGCGGAGGGGAGGCTGTGGTTTCACGCTGGAGGACCTCCTCCAGGTCTCTCACCCAGCTGAGCAGGGATTATAGACATGACTCAACCCATAACGAGAAGGAAGCTCACAGGGCAGAGCAGGTATGAGGCTGGGTGATAACTTGGTTCCTGGAAGCTGCAGGGGTTCAGTGAAAGGGATTTTCTCGTCAGCGTGGGGTCTGAGGGCTCTGCTGAGTGAGTCTGGCCGAAGCTCCTTTCAGGCGCAGGGGACTGGGGAAGGGGAAGCTTTTTCTTCCCGTCTTTCCTCCCATCAGGATTTATTCTGTTTTCAGGCCGAAGCAACCAGAATCATCCAAGGTGGATGCCAAAGGGAAAGCGCTGCTGCGCTCACGTACGAGCTCTGTTTCCCCAGCTGCCAATGCCATTGAGAGCATGGGGAAAACCCCCGTTTCGCAGCTCGGCATCGCGGCCAGGTCTGCTCGCGCGTGGCGGTGCCCTTGCAGGGCCCCGGAGCAGGGGACAGGCCTGGCGTCACCTGCCAAAGCCCCACGGGGCCGCGGCTGCAGGCCGGGCGCGGCACGCTGCCACGCGGGACACGTGCGCCGGGCGCTGCACGCTGCCCCGGGGGACGGCGGGGCCCGGCGCGGCAGCCGGGGGAGGCGGCGGCGCCCGGGCCGGAGCGGGGCCGCGCGCAGGGGGCCTGCGCGCTTCCTGCGCGGGCTCTGCGCGCCCCGCCGCCGCCGCCGCCGCCGCGCGCGCCCCTCCCGCGGGCCCCCTCCTCGCCCCGCCCCCTCCGCGCGCCGATTGGCCGCCGCCGCCGCCCATCTGCGGCCGCGCAGCCACTCCGCGCGCCCAGCGCCGCCTCCGCCCCCGGCCGCCGCCTCGGCGATTGGCCGGGCGGCGGCGCGGGCCCCGCCCCCGGCGGGGGCGGCGGGGGAGGCCTGGCGGCCGGGGGAGACGGCGGCTGAGGCGGCGCCGAGCGCGGAGGGAGCCGGTGAGTGCGGCCGCCGCCCGGGGGGCGCTGACAGGGCTGTAGGCGGCGGCGGGCCGCGCCGGGCCCCCTCTCCTGCGCTGCGCGGGCGGCGGCGCGCGGGGCCGGGTGACATTGCCGCGGCCTCCCGCGGGGTCACCGCCGTTTTCACCGATTCGCCTCCCTTTTTCCCCTCAATCCTCGCCGCGGCGCGCGGCCCGGGGCGGGGCGGGGGGGGGGGCAGAGGGAGGCGGCGCCGCTGCTTCCGCAGCGCCGGTGCCGAGCGGGAGGCTGCGGCCGCGTCCCGCGCGCGATCCCGCGGAGGGGGGGGGGGCGCCGCGCCCCGGGGCTCCGTGCTGCCTGCGGAGCCCGCACCGCACGGCCTGCTGCCCCCCGGCCTGCCCCCTGCCCGCCCCGGGCAGCCT
Organism: Dromaius novaehollandiae; assembly: GCF_036370855.1. Lineage (NCBI taxonomy): Eukaryota > Metazoa > Chordata > Aves > Casuariiformes > Dromaiidae > Dromaius > Dromaius novaehollandiae. Next base: position 1,803,667 of record NC_088122.1, on the reverse strand, counting down.
GCCTGCCCCCCGTCTGTCCTGCCTGCCCCACTGCCCGCTCCCCTGCCCCCGGGCAACCTGTCCGCCCCACGGCCTGCCCCACTGCCCCCCCGCCTGTCCCTGGCAGCCCGCCTGCCCACCCCCTGCCTGCCTGTTCGTGGGCTGCTCGCCCGGCTTCCCCCCATGCCCTGCCTGCCCCACTGCCTGTCCCCTCCTTACCAGCCAGCCCCGCTGCTCCGGGGCAGCGCGCGTGTCAAGCGTGGCCTCCCCTTCCCTTCGAAGTGTGTTCCCAGAGCCGTGTTCTGGGGAGCGCGTCTCCCCACGTGTGCGCTTAACGCGTGCTCTGAGTTTTGTTTTAAGCTGACGTGAACCTGCAAACGACGTGAGCTCGCGTCCCTCTGCCGAGGGGTGGGTCCTCGGGGGCTTGCAAGATGTTAAATACTGATGTCTGAATGTCTCTTTTTATCTTAGCCCACTGTAAGCAAAAAGTTACTGAGCAGGGGTGACCTTCCCGGCTTTGGCTTAAAATATGGAGACAGAGGAAGCATCTCAGATTGGCTTTAAATTTGGAGACAAAACGACATGGGAAATGTTGGAAGTGATGGTATAGTGTTAATAGATGCTATTCCCCCCTTTCTGCTGCACAGGAATGTGTAACTCGCCATACCCAACGTGTAGCAGTTACTCTGTTGACCTTAAAACTGCTCTCCCGTGAAGTCTGGAGGAGTTAAAGATGTGTTTGTTGACTATCTTTTTCCTGTTGGCTGTTAATTTGGCTCACTGCGTAGCGTGAGGTTTGGAGTCCACCGTCACTTGGACTCTTTTTGTCGCGTCCTTATGCTTCATGGTCCCATTAACTTTAACAGCAGGGCTTTTTCTGGAGGTTGTGTGCCCTTGAGGGTTTTTTTTTTTTTTTGTGTGTGGTTTGATGAATTCAGAGTGTTTTGAAAACATTCTGTTTTTTAAATGGCTCTAGTTTGGGAGAAGGGTGTATGTGTAAAGGAACAGAAGAGATGTCTGTGGGTGTTGCAAAACAGCTGAGGGGAAAGAGCCTGCATAATAAGGGTGCCAGAGGGTTGGTATAATCACGCTAACAACCTGTGAGTGAATGTATGTAAAAATAATCGTATGACTGGGTGTCCAAAATATCAGGGCTAGATTCTGGGCGACTCCAAGCATCTTCACATCCCACTGGAGCTGTGGATACTTGACACTTTTTCCCTTTCCCCCAGCAAATCAAAATTAGGACCTCTGCATGCTGGTCTTGGGGCGAGCCGCTCTGGAGGGGAGGACCCGACTGTCCTTGGTGTTGTGTTTCAGCGGGAACTCTCCAGCCCCAGTGATCGCCTCGGGCAGAGGAAACTTAGCTTTACAGCTCTCCTGATAGCATAGCAGCGTGAGTCAGAAGCTACGATAATCTGTTTTTGCTTGGCTTGCAGCTGTAGTTAGTACCGTGACTTAGGCAGTCTCAAGTGAAGATGGATGTTTCAGGCGTATTTGGTGTGTTGACCTTACTGTGATGAGGTTACAGGAAATGTAAGGTGAGCACCAATAATGTGAGTTACATACCAGTGTAAGGTGAGCACCAATGCAGCCCTGAGTGCGGGGTTAGCTGTTGAAGCAGATGGGCTTGGTACAGGTCAGACAGGTTTACTGTAAGAAAAAAAGCTCAGGAACCAGAAATATTTTTTTCTAATAACTTTTCTGCTAATTGTACTAAGATGCACTTAGGTTTGTACCTTTCTTAAGTGAGACTGGTGCTAATACCTAACATGCAGTGCTGTTTTCCATTTTCACAATGATATATAGATATTCTTGGTAGCTGCCTTAGGAAGGGAGGTAATTTCTTCCTGTTGTGTGGAAGGGTGAACTGAAATGCAAACAACTTACTCAAGGTCACAACATACATCAGTGCTGGAGTTAGGGTGAGAATTCAGGAGCTCTTCGGTCTCTTGTCATGCTTTTAATCCGCAAGTCCTTGCTGCTGTACATAGCGATGAATAATGAAGGTGTGTCTGTGTCACGCTTTAGTTCTGCTAGGCCTGAGTTGCTGTGAGGGGTGTCTGCAATGCTCTGGCCAAGCAGAATGGATGCTTAACTTTTGCATTAAGCATTTGTACAATTTAGGTGCAGTGAGTACAACAGATAGGAGGTGACTAACTCATGCTCTAGCATTTAAAATATTCCACGTATGCAATGCAGAAAAGTGGGGTTGTTAGGCAGTGGCACCTACTTGGGACACTTGTAGATTGTCCTCTTCAATGATGGAAGACTTTAGTTAATGTTTATCCTTTTTTTTTCATGCCTGACGCATTTTAAAACGCTGTTTTTCTAGATTAGCGCTTGTAATCTGCGACTGTGTTGAAATAGTTCCTGGCAAGAATTGCACAGGTATTGACGAAGAGTTGTGTGTATTCCGAATAATCTCAGTTTGAGTTAAAATATTCCATCTGTGCTGGGCCCTTCTACTACTCAGGGACCTCCTGTATGCCTAGGGTGACATAAAGGTGAATAGGCTTAAAATCTACTGGTAGGAAAGCTTGTATTCGCGTGGGCCTACATGAGGCTTGCTGATTGAGAGATTTATATTATATATGTTATATTTTACTAACTGTCATTTCCTTGTGTCTGCACCTCTGGGAGAAATAACTGTTGAGGGACGGATTCAAGCTGGGGAGACGCTTAATTTTTCTGCCTTCCCCTCCTGGAGGGAGGTGATCGTGGGCTGCCGAGCTGAGCGGCTTTGGCGGAGGGACTCTGTAACTCTGTCCTCTTGTTTAACTGTTCCACTCCCTCTCAGATAACTTTATCTGTCTTGCAGTTAAGAACCGGTCTTCAGTTTTTGCCTGTGGAAAGCATTGTTGTGGTGCTCCCAGCAGCACTCTTCTTTCAGAAACTAAAGAATGAAGCACTGTTTTTTCTTGCCAAGATTTCCTCTGGTCTGTGGCTCATGCATTCCAAGCTTAGTTCAAAATACAGCTCTCCTGGGCTCCTCTGAATAATACTGCTGGCTTCGTTAGCAGGGCTTTTAGATATAACCATTTCTCAGTCCTCAGCAACTGGCTTAATTCAAGTCAGATAATCTAAAACCATGCAAAGAATTTGTATCTTTATCCTCAGTTTTACTGGCAGGCCTGAGTTTGTGTTTGGCTGAGTGAGGCGGGAGGAATATTTATCTTGTGCTTCAGAGCTAAGAAAGCATGTAAAGAATTAAACTCTTCCAGATAGCGTCATTTAGTGAATCTTTTAATTAAGCTGTCAATGATTCTTTAGAATTATGCTAACAGCTTCTGTGCAGACCTTTAGAAGGAAGAAGTGCTGTGGACTATTCATAGCTAATGTTTTGGGATGAAATTTGTATGTAACTGAAAGATGAGTGTGACTGAAGAGAGCTGAGTCTGCAGGGCATATCTGCTTTTTGTTTTTTAATGGCTTAATCAAACTGGAAGGCAGGGACAGACCTCAAGGGGCCATCTAGTTATGTAGTTCATCCCCCTGCTCTGAGTCTGATTTCAGCCCTTTTTTCTGTGATTTTCTATGATGCTTTTGCTCCAAGGGTGAATTTAAGGCTGCAGTAATCTCAGCTCTTACCAAATCTCTTTCTCTGTCAGGCTCAATTGCTCAGTTTAACAGTTGAAGGGAACGTAATTGAGTGACTTCCCTGGGTACTGTTTAACTTCAGTCTCCCTGGGAAAACGTGTGAAAATTTCAGTGGGAACTCTTTCAGTTTTCTTTTTTCCTAATTTAATTATATGCTTTCATTAGTGCTGTTAACAATGCATTTAAAAAAAGAACAAACAGGAACTAGGTAGCTATTGAGTAATGAGGGAAGCTGGTGTATATGAATGGAGTTACACAAGTAACTTTATGTGTACGAAATTGAAATTCTGCCCCAAAGGTGAACTACGACTTCATCAAAGTAGTGCCTGCAAGCCCTTAATTGCGACAGAGCTATACAGTCCACAGTAATCTGCGCTTTCCTTCTTGAGAAGGTTATAATCTGGGACGCTATTTGTAACAGATATTTAAACGTCTACCTATGAGAGGCAAAACAGAAATCTTGCTACTCGTACTAGAATTATTAGATCTTTGGAAAGTATAAGCAAGTGAAAATCTAAATATACTGTCTTCATTCAGTAAGCCCCTCATCTTGAATGCATCTGCAGCTTTGGTTTAATGCAGCATCTCTCTATTGTTTTGTGTGTCATTGTTCAGTCCGTGCTTTTTGTAGCGCTGTTTCTGGGGTGGCCGTTGCACTCTGTCCTGGTAAACTTGTGAAGGGCTCCAGGTTGAAAGTCATGTGGATATGCTTGCTATAGAAATACTAATACTATTTTACAGTTCACATTTTAGTGGAAGGAAATTGCTGCCAGGGCTGCAGCAATCTTCCTTCATCACCGAAGCTTCCTACTCACAACTCCCAATTATTGAATGAAAACGATGTAAGCTGCTGCATATTCCTTGTCTTGTCACCTCGGGAGCAGTTAAGCATCCTCATTTCTGGTGGTGATTAAAGAGAAGCAGGTAGCAGGGCTTCGTTTCTTCTGCCTGTCTCACAAAAATGGTGCATTCCATGTGGCATAAAGTCATAGCAGCTCTTGCCTGCTGAAGCTGTGTGGTTTTGCCATTACCTGCCTGTCATGACTCTCCCACATCCAAGGCTATAAACTACTTTATAATTCCTACCAGGGCTGTCCAAGGAGAAGGCAAATATTTCTTTGAACGCCAATGGCAGCTGTTTTCTGATAGCTGACGGTGCTGACTGTTTGCTTTGCAGTATCTGTCCTGTCCTTGCTGGATAGGTGATGTTCTTTCTGAAATCTTAGTGTTTTGTGACAGGTCTAAATTCTACTAGGGAATATCAGGCAAACATGTTTTTCAGTAATGACATATTGCAAGTTGGTCTCCGGGCTGGATGCCCAGGCTGCTGCTGTTTTCCGGCTCGGTAGTAATGTGGAAACTGTCACGACTGGGTCTGTTTTTGTAGGTTAGGTGTTTTGCTGAGAACAGGTAGTGCGAGCTCTGCCAAGGCCGTTGGCAGCTTGGGAGTGGTTATGATGTTTGAAGTGGTGGAGTGGACGGGCAGTGTGTGTTCCTCCCCGATCCGCTGCGCGTTTTGTGCAAATATGACTGGGAGCAAACCAGCTCTACTGCTTCCCTCTCGCCTGCCGTTCCTGGAAGTTGGAGCCTTGGTCTGCAGTGGGAACAAATGTTGCTGCTTGGCCAAAGGCATGCAGGAGGGATTTCGTGGAGGTTGTGTCTTAATGATGTGAAGTTCACCTTTTAAATAAGGTTTAATTGCAAAATTTGTTAAATAGTGAATGTATAATAATCTGCAAACCTTCACTTTAGCAGTGTGATTTTAAACACTGTAACCAGAGAATTTGGCCTCATTCCTTAGTTGTGATGTCAGTCTTTGAAACTCATTGGTTCTTTGGCTGAGAAACTAATTATATTAAGACTGTGTAATTTAAAATATGATCAAATGGCCAGAATTGCATCATGATTGGGTTTGCAACAGGCTTGGAGAGCTAGAGCTTTTTCTCTGAATGTCTTCTCCTCCGCTGCCTTTGGGCAATGAACTGGTACCTGCCTGCACGACATTCTTCCTAGTAGCTCGCTTTTATCATCTGAATAACTTGATTCTGTCTCAGCTGTCCTTTTAATCAAAATCACCGCCAAGAAAAGCAGAGCGTCTAACTTGTCAGAGAGTCAATTTGACAGCTTGATTGAACTTGTTCAGGTATTCATTAAGCGCCGCTAGAGAGAGCTGGGAGAATGGACGGGAAAGACTAACAGTGCTCTAGTTCTTAATGTGCAGAGCGTATCCTGCGCATCCAGAGGTACGCGGGGAAGGGAGCTTGTTTCTGCAATTACTAGAGCATGGGCAGTGGGCAGGATACCTCGAAGGAATCCTGGGGCTTGAAGGACCATCACAAGAGAGATCGCCGCAGCTAAGCTCCTCTGAGTTTGTCTAAGACGCCACTGCCAGAAGGGAGGGCTTGAGCTGCCCTGTTTCGCAGTTTGGTAAATAAGCTTAAATCACAAGACTCCGAATTAGCATGACAGCATTGCAGGCAGTGGTTTTTGACAGGGTTGAGACTGGTTGCTGGAATAAGTACTTTGTACTTTCAATCAGCTACCAGGAATTTTGTTGTAAAAGCGCAGTGTGTTACTCATTAAACTCGCTTAACTTTTGAACCCGTTTTGATCAGAAGTTTTGCTTTCTGTTTATGTATTCTCCTAGATGGGGAGTGTTTTACTCTACAGCTGTATGGCATATAGTCCTGAGGCGTCTGGATCCAGATGTGTGGCAAGGACTCGTGTAGCTACAATTTAAGTAACACAGAAATGTGTTATAAGGAGTATATCTAATTTGCAGCTGTCTATTTTGTTTTCCTGTTTACTGTGGCTTCTTAAACGTAAGTGATGACTGTGTACGAGGCTGTGCAAAATACGAGGATTTTAAAAAATGTCAAGCTGCTCCGTGTTGGGTTTCTGTGGGTGACTTCATGAACAAATCAGATTGATGTATATGCAAAGTAATGCTTGGTTTCTAATGGCCAGGCCCTACAAATTCACACTGAATCTTTCAAGCAAAACTTTATTCTCTGTGGCTCCCGTGTGCATCACTGGTCATAGCAGCCAGAAGTCAGTGATTCAGCTAAGTAAGGATTCAACACAGCTCCAAACTAAAATATAGCTGCATTGCTTTGCAGAGAGGAAATGTGAATAAAAATACTAAATGCTGCTTTTACATTTAAGCCTCTGCAAGTTCAGGCCTGCATTTATGTAGAGCATGTGGGCAGTTTTAATGTACAAAATTAAGCATACAGAGACAGGTGTTTGCAAGATCAGGGCGTTAAAATCGGGGCACTAAAAAGAACATCTCTGAACAGGATCAAAGAGAATATTGTTGAGTAAGTGGGTATCATCTTTAGGCGTGTGCATATTCTAAAATGAGTCCAGGCTTAATAACATCATTTTAGTATTTAGAATTTCCAGACTTGTTTCATTTTAGTCATCTTTTTCTCAATCATGTTTCAAAATCATGTTTTAAAGCCAAGTTGTGTGTTGCATTCCTAAGCTCTTCAGCATGACTTCTATTTTTGTGGTTTTATTTTCAGCAGAGATAAATCTGATATTGTGACCTACATTTCTTTAATTGAGATAGCTAGGGATAATATTTCTTCCTCTGATTTCTTTGTGCTTTTGCTTAAAGTTTTTTTTTTTTTTAATGATAAATTTTTCAGGTATGTGAGATGAGAAGGAAAGGAAATGACTGCAGATAGTATTTAGAAATGATGAACAGACTGTGTTCTTCAGAACAATATAATGAAGTGCTCTGCTCTGTAGTGTTATGAATTGTCTTCCGTCTTGTTCCTCAGGAGAATTTTAGTTTGTGTGGTCCAATCTGACCAAACTCCCACTATAAAACTTTGTAAGTGCAAACAGTGGTACTGTTTGCTGTTCAGGTTATGCTTTGGACTCTCAAATGTTGTCTTTCATTACAATTTTGAGTTATTACCCTCTGAGTAACATCCTGAGAGCTTCTCTTTTCGAAAACACCCGTAGGAGTTGTAAACACGTTGATATGTGTCTTCCCAGAGCTCTAGCAATAGCGATGTCTGGCATTAAAGATACCCGGGCGTGTTTGTCCTCCCTCGAAGTGAGCGCGTGGGTCATGCATAGCTTCATCATCACAAATTGGTCATGCACGAATACAGACAAAGCTGAACTGTCTCTGGCTTTGCGTTAATATCTCTGCTGCAACCAAGGGGTTTTGAAAGTGAAGTCTGGCACTAATTTATGAGAGCGTTGTGGAAAAAAAAACAGGTCAGCAAGTATGAAAGGTGCTGACAAGCATGTAACATCTAGAGATTGTTAAAAAGAAAAAAAAAAAAGTCTTAAGAAGTGCTTTCCAAGTAAGCAAGCTGTTGTGCCGCAGGTTTTCTAGGCATCAGATGGAGGCAGAGATGAAGCAACTTGCTCGAGGACATGCAGGAAGGCTGTGGCAGAACTGGAGAGCAGTTCAGGAATTCAAATTTCCTAATATCACCTGCCTTGAAAGGAAGCTAATGAAATGGGAAACTTTGACTACTTGAGCAGTCTTGTTGCTTAGAAAACTGATCTTTATAGTTATACCCCATTTGTGAATAGGTTCAAAACAATCTACTTGCTTGGGGAGGCTTCCTTTTTGTGCTCAATCAAGTTTCTCAAACTTTAGCTCTTTCATTTTTGGATATTAGAGGATGGAAAACTCAAATCATAAAAGCAGAAATGTTAGAAAGTTAGATGCCAAAGTAATAGCTGCTATTTAAGTATTATCTCTGCACTTATACTCTGTAGCTAAGGTTAGACTGACCTTTCCGTTCATGAGGCAAATGAGAGCATATATCGCAGCAAGAAACATCTGTGCAAACTGTGCTGATTCACTAGCTACGAGCACATGTGCGTTGCAACTGTGGAGAAATGGAGTTCTGGAGTCAATGATGTGCTGCTTTTAGTCAAATTGCCAGCATCATCAAAATAGCCTTTATGGCACGTGTGAGGCATTGGATCTCTCTGTTTCCTAAAATAGCCTCCGATTGCTTATGCAATGCTTTCTGGAGATACTGCTGTGACTATTTTTTCCATTTTCCATGCCTGGGTTTTAAATTTCTGCATGTCTTCTCCCATATCTAAATGCTGCGCAGTCAGACTGAGTAGCAACTGGGATCCTCGCTGTAAGTGATGGAAGAGGACAGGGCAGAATCTGATGCTTCAGTCTTGGAAATTATGCATGTTTTGATATTGTCCCCACGAGCCTGGGTGTTTAAGTGTCACGTCTGCAATGGAAGTACATGCTAGGGAGAGATGCAATGGACTGCTTTTCAGTCTCCCTGCCAGGGCTGATACACCTTGCAGCTGAGTTCCTCGGGGGTAGGAAAGAATGGTGATGATCAGTGACACAAATTTTAGATAGCACCAAAGCACCCCTCCTTTCCCCTCCCCCCAAACCTGTACCCCAAAGGGAAGAAATAGCATTAGGATTCTGGAAATGCTCTTCAACTGGGTGCTTGGGATAGGGGGTTTGCTGTTGAAATGGCCTCTGGAGTAAGTCTCTCTTCCCTCCTGTACAAGCTTTTTATGATCTGGGTATTTGATGCTTTTGACACTAACTCTTACTCTGCTCTCGTTTTCAATTTAGGAGCCGTGACCCTTCTGCCCACTTGTAAGTGCAACTGGTATGGGTAATGGTGTGAGAGAAGGTCAAGTGGATTTCAAGCGGCAGGATGTGGAGCCAATTATATCGACTCATCTTCCGTCAGAGGTAAGAGCGGGAGGTGGCTTGGGGTATGCAGAGGGCTTGAGAGGGGAGCTGGGTGACTGCTCTGCCAAAGAAGCATCTAAATGGGATTTGAGCTGTGGAGGCCTGAACGAGCTGCCGTGTACGTGCAAACCGTGTGCTGTGTAGCCGTTGCTGCCTCTGAGGCTTGCTGAGCAGTCTGGGCTCTCCGGGAAGAGGTCGGGCATAGCTCACATCAGACGGGCAGGCAGGGCTGTGTTCCTTGTTCAAGGTTATGTCTTGTTATGTCTTTAGTGGCAGAGCTGGGAATAGTCAGAAGTCTTGGTTTCTCTGCTCCCTCTTAGAAACACTGGAAGAGAAAGTGACACTGAACCTTGCTCTGGCTTAGGTCAGGATCTCTGCTCAGATGAAACTGCTTCAAAGCCAAAACTCAAGCTGAAATTCAGACAGTGCTGCCTGAACCCTGGTGCATAGCTGCCCTTACATTTAGCACCAAAGACTGGAAGGGAAAATTGAACTGAACAAAGTTTTCCTTTAAAAAAACAAACAAACAAAAAAACTTTTTAGCTGTGAAACAGCCTGAGAAAAGAAAGGTGTTAACTCCCTTGTCTTCTCCATGGAAACACAAAGCATATCAACAGTTAACATTCTTAGGCCTTGTCTTGACTTGTCTTTCAGTTCATAACCTTCATGGTGTTAGATTTCAAGATTTTTACTTGCTTTCTGCCTGTGTGTTACAACAAGATAGCTGGTTTATAAATATGAGCTGTGGCAGGAATGTCAATAACAAAAACACTTCCATTCCATTTATTGTAGTGGGAAACCTGTCTTGTTTTATTCTTAGGATCTTGGGGACAGCATAGAAATAAGGCTCACATGTTAACTAGGAGGGCAAGAAAGAAATTTACCTTCTGCACATGCCTAAATCAAGAGGAGATAGGGAGATAACTTTTAGAAATGTTAATAGGGAAGAAACAGTGCATGGAAGAGGTGGCTGACTTTGGAACTTTGTATCTTGGCAGACAAGTGTAATCTTTGTTCTTTGTGACCTGACCTGTAATTTACTGTGCTTGGAATTTGCCATTTTGGAGGGAATGTTGACATTTCCAAAATGCTGGCATTGATTTTTAGCTGTCTGAATTCTTTCGTGAAAGGATTTTGTCAAAGAAACTGAGCATCTGAAAACAGCCAGTTGCTGTTTCACGTATGTCGAAGGGAAGCTGAAGCAAGATCCCTAGAGCATATTGTTGTTCCCTCAGAAGAGGGAGGAGGCAACTCTTTAGCCGAGTGTTCAGAAGGCTTTTTTGGGGTGTAGTCCAAATCTCCTGTGTGTACACGTTGTTTCTTACCTCTGTGTATGCTCTGAGCGTAGTTTTGCTTATCTGGCTGGCGATGGTATGGGCTAACATTTAGGTTTCATTTTAATGTGGGCTGTAACGTTGTTACTTTGTTATTTGTTTTTCAGCATTTATATACTAATAATCCCTCAAGGTGTTTTCAGAGTCCCCTTGCAAGTATTTTTCTGCACCTTTCTCTCTCTCCAGTGCTGGAAACTCCATTTTGTAGATGGTTTAGATCACAAATAGTGATACTGGCATTTTCTTAGGCTGTTTAGGCTACTTTCTGCTGCTGTTGGTGTGAGTGTTGTAGAAAAGCCAGCTGAAACATAGTTTTTCAGTAGAGTTGTGCCTTGGCGCTATTTGATGGACAGCAGCAGAGCACCGGGAAAGAGCCCGAAGCACATTAACCTGCTATGTTGGCAGATAGAGAATGTTTCTACACAGGGCTGTGAAGGACAGAGAAGTTATTGCAGAAAACATGACAAAACAACTCAGAATAATGCAGCACTGAGATATTGCACTGTACCCCGAGAAAAGTGAGCAGGTGATCAGTTTGCTGCGGAGCTCTGTTCGCAAGTGTAACTTCGGCTGCAGCACAGTGTGGGTGCCCACACCTGGGTTTGGCTGACCCAGCCCTTCGACTAGGATAAATGTTGCAGCAAAGGTAAAACATTACAATTTTTGGTTAGGGCTGACTGTGTCACATTGAACGATGCTTTGTTCCAGGGAACACAGGAGAAAAAGAAAGTACTCAATTCTCTGATGTCTGGTGCACTGGCCGGTGCTGTTGCTAAAACAGCAGTAGCTCCACTGGATAGGACGAAAATCATGTTTCAAGGTAAGTCCTGCTGGCTTTCGCAAAGTAGCCCTACTTTATTGTTAGCAGAATCCAAACAGCTTCTCTAATCTGTTCACCCAGCCCGTTCTCAGTGCTCTGCCCTCCTCCAACGTGCAGAGACCTGGCATGATGCAGACAGAATAGTGATGTTACCACAATGAATTGAGCCTAAAAACCTATTGTTTGATTCTTGGTAGGATTACTGCAGGTGTCAATCAGCTGTGTAGTTGGCCGGTACTATTGGATTCAGCTCCCATGGTAGTCAGCAAGTGCTTTGCTGTTTCGCTGTAATGCAGCTGCACGTTTGACTGCTTAGAGACAGATGATCGTGGCTCGTGCGTGCTGGCTGGCCACGTGCGTTCTCTGACATCAGGGGGTGTTTTGGAGTGTACAATAAAAAGACATTGTAAAGGCTACACTTAAGGAGGTGAATGATAACACTTTGGATTTCTGTGTCTGTTCAGTTTGGGGAAGCAAACTGGCAAGGAGAGAAAAGCTGTGCAATTTCCTTTTTCTTTAGAGGAGGAATGTAAGGAGATGTGAAACTGAAAGGAGGGAATTAAGGTGTTTGAGTTCATTCTTGCTACAGACTGGATGCCAGGATGTGCTTGCTCAAATGTACACAGGCTTTTCTAGTAAGAGCTGCATTGTATTTGAGCTAAATTGTTTTGGTTTAGAATTGAAGTTAATTATGAAAACTGCTGCAAGAGACACTGAAGCTGGCATACCTAGCTTTGTATTACAAAATCCTTTCTGGAACCCATAAACTAGAAGTGTATAACTGGAAATGAAATTCAGCTGATTTGAATAGAAAATCCTCATGCATTTAACCGGGTTTGGGATTCAGCCCCAACGTGGGCTCAGTTCAGTTCTCTTGTTTCAGTGCGAGAGCTGTCAGTTGCATTAAGTGTCCCAAAGGGAAGAGTGCAGGCTGTTAATACAGTAGACATTTGGCAAGGCCACGAATTTAAATGTGGTTGACATTCCAGATTAAATGAATTGGGTAGGTTTAATCTAATCCCTGGATGAGATTTAATTTTAAGTTGACTTTCATGTGACATGATTTTCATCCTTTGCGTAATGGGGAGATCAGGGAGTTCAAGCCATCGGGAGCTCAGGCCGGGGGTGGCCGCAGGCTGGAGTTGCAGGCTGTGAACAGATGCTCGGGCAGCAGTGAGTACGTGCTGTGCTTTCTCACCCGAACAAACAGTGTAGTTCATCTAAGGTTGGAAATGTCAGGATCAGAGGTGAGATGGAAACTGCAGAATTGGGGTGAGTCAACAGCTGTCCGTATAAATCGCCGTTAATTTGTACAGGCCTAGACTGTATAAAAAATCCTGTTTGGTTTGGCATGTTAAATACACTGCAAAGGATATGATTAAAAATTGCCTGTTCTGACTAGTGTCTTGGTATCTACTGGGTTTCCTACTCTCTCGCTCTCCTAAAAGTTTTTACTCTAGGGTGGCTTCCCTGTTTGTGAGGAGGGACAGCTTCCTTGGGTTGTACAAGCGAGGGAGGTTGTTCCTGAGTGAGAGCCTGAAGAAGTTTCCTGTGGGAGAAGGGAAAAGAGTTCTTTTCCTTTGCAGAGCTAGCTGCAATTGGTTATTGAGGCGCTGTTAGTAGGGAAAAAAAAAAAAAAAAAAAAGAAAAGGAGAGAGGAAAAAAAGTGTTGGATTGCATAAAGGAGCCGTGTGGTGAAAAATGTATTTGCATGTGATTGATACACTTGAGAGGTTACAAGTCTCAAAGGAATTTGAAAGAAAGTGCAATAGACACTTAATTGGAACCATGTTTCATTAGTGTTGCCATTCGGTTCTAGTCTGGGTTTCCTTCCTGCAATAGGAATGTTACAAAACGCAGTTGCTGTGTGCCAAATAAATCTTGCTTCCAAGTGCTGTGTGTATTACATAGTTAAAGAGATGCTGTCAATTTGGTTGGATGCAAGGAGAAAGACTGAGTGCTCATCTGAGTTTTGTTAGGATGAAACCATCCTTGCATGGAGCCTCTGCTCTTTGCTGGATTCTGGCATTAGCCTGGAACCAGTGCGTGGAGGTGCTCTACTAAAATCAGCTTTTTTTTAGTGCTTCAGAGCAAGAAGTGTGACAGAGATTGAGCATTTTCATAGCAATAGATAGAGAAATGAAGTTCTCATCTGCTAAAGAGAGTTTGGAAACTCCTATCTATGGTAAAATCTTTGTTTGTTATAAAGAAGCTCTATTTTTTTCTTGCATTAATTCTTTTGCTTCTATTTTTATTCCTTAGATAACAATGCCTGTATGGTTTCTTTGATCTATCTAAATGTATTGCAAGACCTAATGCTCACTTTTTCTTTTTAGTGTCTTCGAAAAGATTTTCTGCCAAGGTGAGGCGATGTGTCTGTCTCCTGTTGACTTGACATGTTTGATTAATGGTAGTAATAGTACTAAAAGCATCCTCTGTTTGTATTGAACTTTCTCGCTTGGGTTTTGTTGGCTGCACTCAGAGTGAAAGCGCATAGAGAGGAAGACTGGACGCAGTGCTGTTTATAATGCTCCTTAGGACAGTGCTTTTTCTTCCTCACATGTTTGTCCAGCGCCTCGCACAGAGGAGCCTCAGTCCTCACTCACGCTCCAGGTTCCACCTGTGGCATGGACAGTAAATGTCGCTGTGGCATCGCTCTGGGCCATTTTGCTAGGCCGCCTTCCCCAGCGGCTGCTTTCTTTCCTCCACCGCTATTGGAACTGTTGCAAAGTTTACAGGAAATCTGAGTTTGGGAGCGGATTGCTAACGTGGCTTGCTGAATGTTTTGCTGCATGTGCTTGTGGATGCTCCATGTGTGCTGTGCTAATATGCATAATCCAAATGTTTCTGTCTTATACTAAGAAGATTAATTTGGGTTGAGAAGTGGTTTTTGTAAACAGCAGTCCAGCTCTGTGCCTTGCCCTCAGAGAGAAAATGAAGATGCTGTCTTGAATGTAAAACTGTCTTCCTGACTGGTTCTTTTTTGCTCTAATGTATCTGATTCAGTCTCCCCAAAGAAGTGATTTTAGTTCTCTTATTCTGGAGTCAGGGGTGTGAGCGTAAGCATCTGATCCCAGCTTGCTGTGGGTAGGGTGGGAAGGAGGATTGGGAGAGGTTAAGCTATTGGGTCACCTTTCCCCCCCTCTATTGTTTTTACTCCCTCTTATCATGATCTGCCTGTCTGACCTCTGATCCGTTGCCTGCAGGAAGCCTACAGGCTGATTTATCGCACCTACCTCAATGAAGGCTTCTGGAGTCTCTGGCGAGGGAACTCGGCCACCATGGTCCGTGTGATCCCTTATGCTGCCATTCAGTTCTGCGCGCACGAAGAGTACAAGCAGCTCCTGGGGAGTTACTACGGCTTCCAGGGAAAGTAAGACGCAGCATGGCTTTGGTCCTTGTGACAGCAGAGGAGGATGGAGCAGTTTGTGGGACTCTAGACTGTAGGGAGGGAGCACGTCTCTTTGCGTCGTGCAGGCTTTCTGCTGAGTTGGAAGCTCAGTTGGCAGAGAGCTGTGCAGGCCCCTCTTGTGGTGGCTTTCCAGAACAGGGTGTGTGAGGGGCTAAGCGATGGGATGAGCTTCCAGTCTTGGCCAGGGGAAATCTTTGTGAGAAGACCCTATCTTCTGGAGGCGTGAGCAAGAAGTGGCCTAGACAGTGAGTTAGCGCTTCCCTGTGCTGAGAGTGGGCAGGCAAAACAAAGAGCTTTTCTTTGCAGGAGAAGCAACAAGATCCAGCCTTGCGCTGATATCTGAGCCTCTATCCTCTGTGCGTGTGGCCTGAGCCTCTTGCTCTCGGGCACGTAGTGTCTGAGACACCCCAGTCAGGCTAGTTGTCCTCCACAGAGATTTTCTCTAAGCCTCTGACTTGAATAGTTGTGGCAAACCACAACCGTTTCCACCCCACCTTCCCCCTACCCACCCACCCAGCTCTCTTCAGTGCACAGGCAGGGAAGGGATTCAGTAGCTGATAGAGTAGAGCCATGCTCAGAAGCCAAGTAGTATTTCCATCTCCAGGTGATCTGTTTGATCTCTTCTCTCACCTTACTTTAGAGCGCTGACACCCTTTCCTCGATTCATTGCTGGCTCTCTGGCAGGCACAACGGCTGCCATGTTAACCTACCCCTTGGATATGGTTCGAGCTCGAATGGCTGTCACGCCGAAGGAGATGTAAGTGCCTAACAAAAGCAAGTACAAGCACCACAAACAAATGCAGAGCTTTCTTTTAAGGTCAGATGACTTTATTGCCATTTTCTGGGTCACTTCTTGCTCGGAGCCTTTGGCGTAATAAACCTTTTACAGCTTGGGTCTGAGCACTGACTAAATGACCAGAGCCCTGGTTAGTGCCGGGACTGGCAGGAGATCGATACTGAAAGACCTCACTAGTAAAACTTCTGTGTTTGCTTGCTAGGAGGCCAGCTGGCACAGCACCCTCTGGGAGAGCTCTAGCAGACAGGATAGCATGGTGTGATAGGACTGTAGGAGAGCTGGTGAATGGCTTCTCCATTTGCAGACAGGCTTAAATTCCTTCTGAGCTGTTTGATGTGCTCAGAGACAAATTAATTGCTGATCCTCCAGAGTCCTGTTGCAAGTGTTACCAGTGTGTGCAGCCACTAACCAGCCCAAGTTTTGTTTTCCTGTGTCCACGTGCTAGGTACAGCAATATCGTTCATGTCTTCATCCGAATATCCCGGGAGGAAGGATTGAAGACATTGTACAGAGGGTTTACACCAACCATCCTTGGAGTGATTCCATATGCTGGGCTTAGTTTCTTCACCTACGAGACGCTGAAGAAACTACATGCAGGTAAAGGCAACTTTGTTTTCTTCGTTTTCTAGTGACATGGTGTAGGCTTTTGGCCAATTTGAGATGTTTGCACTCTGTGATACAAGACCTTTTCCTGGCCTTGAAGCCAGCTGCTAAGCTCAGTGCTTGTGGAGGATGCCTTGTGCCTCCCTCTCTCCAGTTCCAGACTTTGAAGGAGGTAAGCTGCAGAAGAGCAGCATCTCAGTCTTGCAGAGGGATGCCTTGATGTGGAAGGACTTGCTGGTCAGCTAACAACTGAGTTGGAAACAAAATCTCAGGAGTTCTGGCACTCGGTCCTCTCTTTGGCTCTCAGCCCACTCGACCTTAATCATGTGTTTGTTACGAGAAGCTTTCTCTACTCTGCCGCTTTCTCTTTCCCAGATCACAGTGGGAAATCTCAGCCATCCCCTCCGGAGCGGCTTTTGTTTGGTGCCTGCGCAGGCTTGATTGGCCAGTCGGCTTCTTACCCCCTGGACGTGGTTCGCCGACGAATGCAGACGGCGGGGGTTATGGGACACACGTACAGCTCCATCCTTCTCACCATGCAGGAGATTATAAGAGAAGAAGGACTAATCCGTGGCTTGTACAAAGGACTCAGCATGAACTGGGTCAAAGGGCCGATTGCAGTGGGAATAAGCTTTACAACCTTTGACCTGATGCAGATCCTTCTCCGTAAATTACAGCACAGCACTAACATTGAAAGGTAGTAGCTTAATCCCCACAGCCCTTGCTGGGGAGAAGTACAGCATATGTGTACAAAGAGCAATGCTAGCGTTCCCTCACTTTGTACATGCTCTCCTGCAGCTGAGAACTTACCTTTCTTGTTTTTTTTCTTTTGTTGTTGTTGTTGGGTTTTTCCTTTTTAACGAGCCTCTGAGTTGTTTGGAAACCTTGACCTGAAACTAACCTTTTCCTAACTGAAATTCTTCTTACAGTTCTGCAGAGCTGTGTCCTCTAGAGTAGCTGTCTCATCCTTCTGCTTTGCTCTTTGATACCAGGAGTGGAGCCTCTCAAACAAACACGTGCTGCTTCTGGCTCCTCACCTGGTCTCTCTGGGCAGACAGAGTGGTGGATGATGAAAGAGAAGACTCGGTGCTGTTCAAATGGGCCCCTGGATCTGGAAAGCGACTGCTGCTCTTAGTAGACAGTTCTTAGTTACTGCACATGTGTTAGCTGGAGGCAGTCTGCCAAGTGCAATATTCCAGTTAATCTGCACAGGGAATTCCACATTCCTCTGACCTGTAAGCATTGGTCTCCTTGAAACAGGACATAGCAGGATTTGACAGGTCCAGGTCACTTCTTTTACTCTGAAAGTTGATTGTGAGCTCTGGTTGGAAATGCTGCCCTTTTTCAAATGTTCTTTTCATTTCTGAGTTGAGTTGCATAAAATGTCCCTTGTTTGCAGTGTCCCTCTGAGATTACCAAAGACTGTAGACAGCAGGGGAGGAAAGTTCTGAGCAGTTTTGTAAATCAAACTCTCATGTCTGTTGTCAGTGTCGCTGACGAGGGGCTGGGCCTGGGCTCACAAACTGGGTTGACTCAAACTGCAGTAGTGCTTTCGGGCCATCTGAACCCTTCATTGTTGTCATGGTCTTAAAGGCAGCATTTTCTGAGGGACTTGTCAGTTTGTAGTGATGATGCCCTAGACTAGAAGAGGAGGTGTTATGTATTTCAATTTTAAGCAATTACTTCCTTCAGTATTATTGTTGCTGCTTTATCCACAATGCGAGAACGAACAACTCAAAGATGCACACGTGATGCAGACTTAATCTATCTTGAAAGGCTGTTCATGTCTGATGAATGCAGCATAGCGGTTGACTAAAGCTGCTGGCCGTGCTTCCAAACAACATTGTCTTTTGGTGCCTGCTGTGTAGGTTGTATCACCCGTGTACATTAGTCCACACCTAAGACCACTTGCTTTTATTGTTAGAGTTCCTCTGGACCAACAATGTCCTCAGGAGAACAAGCTCCGCAGCCAGTATTGACTCTTCTGAAATAATATATAGTGCCAATCATCTCCAGTTGCAATCTGCAAATGAATGGTAACCTTTCAGCATTTCTATTTTAAGTCAATAAATTTTAGGGAAATGGAGATTTGAGGGGGGGTTTCTTTTATGTTTCCATTCCTATATTAAATTTAGAGGGCAAGAGAGGTCAGAACAAACTTTAGACTTCTCAAGGATCAGATTCCACAAGCCAAGATTAAAATCCCAGCTGACAGAATCCGTACAGAAGGGAGGTGACATGTAAAAGAAAAATAAGGTAGGATTTAAAAGCTGTCCTTCTCTGGTGTATATACTTTAGCCATTGTAGTTTGAGCCTTGTATCATGACTTTATTAATGGGAATGAAGGTAATTGCACAATTGGTAGAAATAGCTTTCTCCTTTCTTTTGTCTTTGCACTTGTTCTTTGGAGCATAACTTGCTTCTAATGCCAAATATTTCCCTAGGAATTAAGCACCTACACTTCCATTTTGCGGACATGGTGGAGAGCCAGCATACTGAAGTATTAGCATGCATGTCGTTCCCAGAACACATGGGATCAATTATACTTTAATGGTTGTGGATGGGCAGGGTATTAACCTCAGTAATTTCTGCCTCGAAGCCCACAAATGATTATTTCCGTTGTGAAACTTGACTGCAATCACTGATTTACCTTGTAGTTAAAGAAATGTTAGGTGTTGTCTTTTTTAAGTCTGTATAGATGATAGCCACGAATTCTGTAAACTTTTTGCTCCCATTGCTAATGGAGGATTATCAGCTGTTCTTTTCATATGGGTGAATTTTTTAGTCCTTTGCAAGAGCGACGATTTTTTTTTTCTCCAATGGAGAAGCCAATTACTTCTGCTCTTGTCTTTATCACGTCTGGCCCAGTGAGGAGATGTTAAGACAGTTGCGTCTTACCACAGAAGTGAGGTACAGACAACAGCTGGGAGCGTCAGCAGTTGACTCCGTGTGTACGTGCGCGTATGCGTGTCCGACTGTGCAATCCATTCCAGGTTCTCTCTCTGCTTGGAGGCTGCCAGTGCAAGGAGCAGTCCTTTCCAAGGAGCCGGTGGGTACTGTGTGAACACGAGATGAAGCCGAACTGTGGCACCTCGGTTAGAGGGGGCTCTTTTGTTCTGCAGTGGGGTAGGTCAGCTCAGAGGCAGACGCAACAGACCTTGTCTTTTGTTGAGCATCACCGAACCCCTGTGGCAACGGAGGTGGCTTGATTCCTCCTGGGTCCTGACTGAGCAAGGATTTACACTGGATGACTAGGTTTTTGTCTGGGACTGACTGGGAGGGCAGATCTGCACAGAGTACCTTCCTCCGTGTCCGGATTGCAGTTAATGCATTAAACGAATGTGAAGCCTGTGGAGGATGCAGCTTCTGCTGGGTGACCCTGGGGAGAGCCTTCTGGCATCACCCACTTCGCAGCCAGAGCGTGGGGGGGGGCTGAGAAAGGAGACTTGAAGCACGGCAGACTTGGGAGCATTGGCTCCAGAGAAGTTGTTCCTTAATTAGCAGCTGCACCTGATTTGTACTTCAGTGAAATTTTAGCCAAACATGTTTTTCCAGACTTTGCAGACTGAGTGCTTGTTCAGAGACGGATCTGAATTCAGTCTGCAATGATTTTGGTGCTCTCGTTTCTTGGGCAAAAGTTTAGAGTAACTGTGCGTCTTTGTTTTGGAGTGTTTTAAATAGCTTTCTTTTTCCCTCTGATTTGAATGTAGAAGAGGAGAAACAGAGTGTTCTCTTCCCTTCTTTTAATCCTTGCATGAATTGAGACGTGTCCCACATCTCTCTGCTGCCTGGAATTAGTGCCTGAGGAGTTTTGGGCACGCTGATTGGAAAAGGAGGGTGCCTGTGTACTGACCTTCTTGGTCAATGGCCTTTAGCTCTAAGAAAGAAGGCAAGTCTAGCAGGAATCTTCTCTAGATCTTTTCTTTAGATTTTTTTTTAACTATCCTAAACTCCCCAATTTTTCATATTATTCTTCTCAAATTTCTTGCTTTTATTTTGAAGTCGTGTGTCTCGTTGTTCTTTACTGCATTAGCAGCCAAACATTAACCTGTGCTTCTTTGTTGTCTACTCTCCTTCCCTGCTTCTGCACCTTTAGTCCTGCACTAGCACTTCAAGAAAATCAGGTCCAATGAAATGCATCCAAACTGACAAGAGTGCAGCTTTGATAGCTGCTCCTGAAACAGCCCGCCTAGGCTTCCTACTCAAAGGCAAGGATGTTTGTGTTTGGGGGCAACAAGTTAAAGGCACTAGGTGCTGGAGCAAAAGATTTTTTGAAAGGTTCTCGAATGACTTGTCCAGTCTAGCACCTTCCCTTCTCCGCACGTTGTGAGATGCTGCTGCTTCTTGTGCTCTCCTTCTTTTGGTACCTCCGTGCGATGCCCACTGTGCTCTGTGAAAGTGGTACTTACTGGTGGATAACTCTGGGGGAGCTGGTCCTTCTGGATGACACTGAGGGTAGGTTACGGAACAGGAGAAGCGGCACCCGAGCCGGCTTCTCTCAAACCGCTTTGCGCTGCGTGCCCTGTGCTGACCTCTGCTTCTTCCCCAGGAGCACAGGGCCACCAAGGCGCAGGCTGGTTGGTGCTGGCAGGACCATGGTGGGAAGATCAGGAGAGGAGTCATGGCCTCCTGAGGCATGAAGTCACTGAGAGCCATGGGATGGCCAGTGTGGTGTAGGCTGGAATATGTGTTGGTACTCCATGGTTGCTCTTCAAAAGCAGAGTTTCATAGTTTCTGTGGAAAAATGATGGTACTTCCATAAACTTCTCCTTATAGCCTTCGCCCTCAAAGGACTTGGGCGCTGCCATCTTCATCCCATGGTGTCTTTAACTTAAACACAGGTGAGGTGTAAAAGGAAACTTTCAGCAGAAGCACTGTGGCAACCGCAAGCGAGACTGGGGCCAGTCGTGGGTGGGCAGTAGGAGCGGAAACGGGTGTGATTGTTTCCGTGCCATTTCTGCGACGTCTGCTGGGTACCTCAGCTCTGCAGGGAGCTACGTGGATGGTATGGACCCAGAAAAGGAGGTGGCCTTCCTACAAAACAGCCTTTCCATTGCAGGGGCTGATTCCTCCCGCTACCCCTGTTTCCCTCTTCCATGCCATGTGGTGCGGGGATTCCCAGCACCGGTCGCTGCCTGTGTGGTCTATGCATATATTAGCACAAACACTGTTAAATGCCTTTTGTCGAGATGTGTCCTCACCATCGATGTGTGCGTGTATGTGTGCGTGTCAGTTTTGACTGCTTTTCTTGGATCTGGAGTTCTATTTTATTGCAGTGAAGACACTTTGTTATATAATGTTTATATATTTTAAGATTTGTGCCAAGAGAGGATGTATATTTAATAAAAAATTTAATTGACTTTGCAGGCTCTCCGAGGGTGTCTCCTGTTATACTTTGCTCGTAAGAGAGAGGGGCCTGGCGCATCTGGGTGGATTTATCTGCGGATTAAAGCTGCTGCCTTCCTCCCTTTGGCAGCAAGCAAGGGACCAGGATTTCATCTGCGCCGCGAGGCTCTGCCAAGCTCGTCCTCCGCGGCGCTGAGCCACGCGGTCCCTTGCGCGCGGAGCTCCCTCCGCAGCGTCCGCGTCAGTGCGTGGAAGTGGGGAGAAGGGAAGGAGCTCTGCAGCTGGTTCAAAGCCTGGGGTTGTCCCCAGGGAGGCCGCTGCTGTCCCTGTCCCCGGCGCGCAATGGCAGCAGGTGGCACTGTCGGCTCAGGCATGGCCCAGCGGCTCCCCAGAAGTTGGGGGTCCTGGCTGCGCTTCAGCCCTGCTCTGCCCTCGGGGCTTGCAGTGCCTTCGGCTGTATTTCAGGTCCAGCACAGATGTGACACTGCAGTGCTCTGCCGTTTTATGCTCCTTGCAGGGTAGGGAGGTTTCAGCAGCAAGGGCAGATACGGCCCTTCCAGCAACCTGCCCGCTGCCTGCCAGCCAGGGCTGCCTCCGGCGTTGGAGCGCCCCGTGCACGGTGGAGTTTGGGGCACCTTCACCCACCTGGGTTGGTTTGGGCTCCGCAGCGTGGCCTGGGGCCGGCAGGAGGGACAGCACAGGGATCTCGTTTGGGATCCAAATGAGGTGGGAAGGCAGGAATCGCCGCCTTGCTCCCTGCCGGAGCACGAAGGGAGACCTCCAGGAGCCGCTGCTACAGCCAAAGCCTCTTCCCCAGGCCGGGTTTCTCGCTGAGCGGTGCAGCAGCATCGGAGGTGGGTGACGCAGGGCAGAGGCTGGGGCACCGCAGGGGCTCCTGGCACCCATGGAGCCTGAATCCAGCCTGTGCAGCACAAAACAGCCCCTTGGTCCCAGCTGCTCCCCTCTCTGCTGGAGGTCCTTGGTGGAGTAAAGCCCATATTCAACATAAAGTGAAGAAACGAAGGGTAAAATAATTCTGGGGAGAGGAAGATGGGGGAATCTCTCCTTTCATTTGATGTCGCCCAACTCCAGCGCCTGTGGATGTGTCTGCCGCTCTCGGCTAGTCTATCTGTCATTGTCCCCGCCTGAGAGGGTCATGTCTGGGCAGATCCCCGGGGAGGAACCGTCTGCATGTCTGAGTGCGGCCAGCCCCGGCCCTAGCAACCGCCGCCTGCTGCAGCCGCCTCCCCGGGCGCTGGGCCCCGGCCCCTTCCCGCACGCGCTCCGGGAAAATCGGATAAATGAGCCATCAGCGCAGTGGGACCGGCTCCTAATGGGGCAGTGCAGGCTGGAGCAAGTCCCTCTGCACCCTCGCCCTGGGGCATCTCCCCTTGCACCCAGCCCTGGGCGAGGGTGCTGCCGGAGCTGGCACCCTCCTTGCTCTGCGCCCATTTATTGGTTCCTCCAAAAGGGGAATTTCTTGCCAATGGGGAAATTCCCCCCAATGTTTTGCCAAGGGGCTGCTACCAGGGTTACTGGGGGGGCTGAGGACCCAGCCGGAGGCGGCTGGCTGCATCAGCCCCGTTACCGTGGGGCGCACGGCTGCCGCCCCATCCCTGCCCCTGGCGTGGGGGAATTAAGACCACTACAAGGCCCTCAACCAGGATCAGCGCCCCTCTCCCTTTCTCCGAGCAGCCCCGACCGGCTCATCCCGTTTCACGCAGCTGCACCAGCACCCACTGCTTTATCCACCCTGAGCCCCGGGCAGGGAAAGGGCCAGGGCCGGGCCGAGCCCCGCTGCGAGGGGGCGGACAGGGGGGGCTCTTCCTCCGGTGCTGGGCACCAAGGGGCTGGGTGGCATCGTCCCTGCAAGCGTTTGTCCTCGTCCCGGGTCCCTGCGACACGGGATCATCCCGAGCTGCAGCAGGGCGTCAGGGCAGCAACGTGCAAACACAGCAGCGGGCAAACGGACTGGCAGTCGCTTATTTATTCCTAAAACAGCCCCCAGCCGCAGGGCTGAGGCTTCACACGCAGCAGCAGAACAACCTCCGGGGCTCCGACCCTGCACCCGCACACGCGTCCTCAGCCGGGCAGGCAGACGCCAGCAGAGCATCCCTGCTCCGCATCCCTGCTCCGCGTCCCCGCTCCGCATCCCTGCTCCGCGTCCCCGAGGAAAGGCGAGCGCCCGCAGGAGCCTCCCAGCAGCGGTGCCGGGGCCGGACACGCTCGCGCCCTTGGCCGGGGCGGCTCTCCGGGACCGCGCAGCCGGAGGGGCTCCGTGCGGGATGGCGCTGGAGCAGGCGCCCCGCAGCCCCGGGCACGCGGGCAGAGCGGGGCCGCTCCCAGCTGCGCCGTCACGAGGCCGCCAGGTACCGGTGGAAGTAGAGGCCGAAGAGGCTGGTGACGACCTGGCAGGCGGCCACCCACCAGGTGAGGAAGGCGAAGAGCCCGCGGAGGAAGAGGGGCGTGAAGATGCCGCCCAGCGCCCCGGTGATCTGCTCCACGGCGGCCCGCACGTCCTCGCCGGCCTGGTGCCGCGGGGCTGCCGCCGGCGCTGCCGCGGGGACGGCCGAGGGCTCCGGGTACAGCCCCCACGAGTGGTTCCCTGCGGGATGGAGGGCGCGGGCTGGAGCATGGCGGGGCATCGGCGCTGGGCTGCAGCCCCAGCCCCGTGCGCTGAGTCCTGCCACGCTCATTACACGCGCCAGGGCCCGCGGGAAGGTCTGCAAGCCGTGCCTCGAGGACGCCGGCTGCCCGTGCGCGGCTTCGCAGGGCTCGCGCCGGCCCCGTCTCACCCCGCCCCGAGCGTCCCGCCGCCGCCGGCGCCTTACCCAGGGTTTTGAGGAGCAGCGTGCAGTGCAGCGTGAGGATGACGGGCCCCAGGTACTGCAGGCTGACCACGGCCACGTAGCAGTAAATCCGCGTGATCTGCAGGCAGACGGGCAGCGCGGATCAGCCGGCGCCGGCGGCCGGACCGGCCGGCTCCCGCCCGGGCCGTGCCCGCACCTTGCGCTGGATCTCCAGGACGGGGATGCGCCCGGCCTCCCGCCGCATCTGCTCCACCCAGCGCTCGGCCAGGCCCAGGTAGGCCTGGAGGTGACGGCGGGTGACGGCCAGGCGCAGCAGGCAGAGGCCCACGACGGTCCAGAGGCGCGCGGTGTTGTAGGCGGAGTCGGACATGCTGCGAGAGGACGGGGCGGTGGGCGGGGGTCCGGCGAGCTCCCAGACGCCGGGAGCGGGGAGAGCCGAGGGGGCTGCGGCAGAGCAGCCGGGGCACGCCCACCGCCCAGCCCCGTGCCTCGGTTTCCCCTCGGTTTCCCCCGACCCGCCGCCCGCGCGGCACCGCTTACATCTGCACCGTCTGCTTGCCCAGGGGCGCGCGGAGCACCAAGTCCCGGCCGATGGGCTTGATCCACATCGCCACCACCGCCACGGGCGCCAGGAAGCTCGCGTGCAGCAGCACCCTGCGACGGCAGCCGTCGGCGAGCCGCGCGCCGCGGCCCCGTCCCCCCGGCGCGGCGAAGGGGCTCCCGGCCCCCTCCCCGCCCCCCCGCCCGCCCCCCCGAGCCGCCGGCGTCACCCAACTGGGCCAGGGGCTGGTCGGCGGCCATCCGGAGCGCGTCCAGGTGCGTCTGGGCCAGGCGCAGCCCCGGGAAGGTCAGGCAGGCGCCCAGGAAGGAGCAGAGGGCCACGAGCCCCAGCTTGAAGGCCAGCTTGGCGAGGGGGAGCCTGCGGGGAGAGCGCGCAGCGGGGGGACCCGGCCGCGGGCGCCGCGCCGCTGCCCGGCCCCGGCTCTTGCAACCCCCCCAGGCGCCCGCCCGGCCCCGGCTTACGTCCAGTCCCATCCCCGCGGCTTCAGGGCGCTCTCCAGGCTGCTGCTGACGCTGGCCAGCCCTGCGGGGAGCGAGCTGCCGTGAGCTGGGGTGTCCGCGGGGCTCCCGTCCCTGCCAGCACCCCCCGGCACCCACCGGGCTCGAGGCCGAACTCCAGGTAGTCCTCGCGGACCACCAGGGCCACCATGGCGAGGAGGAGGAAGAAGAAGGCGAAGGTGAGGCAGACGGAGCGCTCGCCGCCCTCCTCGGAGCGGAAGTAGTGGCGCATCACGGTGAAGAAGACCTTGCTGCGGGCGTCAAGGAAAGCAGTGGCAGCGGGACGCCCCGGCGGGCTTGGGCGCCTTGGCACAGGGACGCCAGGCATCACCGGGACGGGGACACCCCGCCGCCCCCGCCGGCAGAAGGATACACGGAGAAGACGACGGTCAGTAGGCACCAGAGCACCCCGAGGTTGGTCTCCTTCTGGGGGTCGGCCAGGCAGTAGTAGCCTTCGGTGAAGACGTACACGGCGGCGGCGTAGAGGGCGAAGTCCACGAACCACTGGTACTCCAGGAAATAGCGCAGCACTGGGGTGGCACAGCGGGGTGTCATGGGGGCCCCGGTGCCGCTCCGGGCCGGAGCCCGGGCCGCGTGGGCGATGCCAGCGCCGGGAAGGGCTGCCGGAGCCGCGGCGCCGCGGGAGTCACCGAGAGCATCCACGGCGGTGATGGGGCTGGTGTCGAGGCGCAGGGCGATGTCGCGGGGCACCGAGAGCGGCTTGTCGTCGGCCGCGCCGTTGGCCCTCCTGCAAGAGCGGCGCGGCTCAGGGCGGCCGGGGGGGGGCTGGCTCGTCCCCCCCGCCAACGCGCCCCGGCGCGGGTGGGAGCCGACCTGTCGCGCCTGGTCCTGGGCCGCTGCTTGCCGGCCAGGGCGCAGAGCTCCTCGTCCGATGGGTGCTTGTAGCGGCGCAGGCTGCGGGGAAGACGGCAGCGGCAGCGGGGCCGGCGCTCCCCCGGGCCCCGGCGGGCTGCGAGGAAGGGGCCGGCGGGGAGGGCGGGGGCCGGAGGGGGGGGCCAGGAGGGGGCCGGGGGGCCGCGTACCTGCCGTTGCAGAGCAGCCAGCGCGCGAAGGAGCAGTGCGGGGCCATCTTCTGCATGACGCTCGCTGCCAGCAGGCTCACCACCACCTGCACCCCCATCACCGCCTGCGCCGGCGGCACCCTCAGGGGCAGCCCGGGGGCCCCCGGCCTCCCGCAGCCCCCCCGGCTAGCGAGACACCTGCCTCCACCGGGGCTGCCCGGCCTCCCCCCGCTCCTGCACCGGCACAGCCCAGGCAGCAACCCCCGGGCTTGCACCCCCTCCGGGGACAGCCCCTTGCAATGCATCCCCCCGGGGACAGCCTGGGCATGCACCCCTAAGCATGCACCCCCCCGGGACAGCCCCTTGCAATGCACCCCCCCCGCCCCGAGGACAGCCTGGGCTTGCACTCTCGGGCATGCACCCCCAAGCATGCACCCCCCCCGGGGACAGCCCCTTGCAATGCACCCCCCCGGGCATGCACCCCCCCGGGGACAGCCTGGGCATGCACCCCTAAGCATGCACCCCCCCCGGGACAGCCCCTTGCAATGCACCCCTAAGCATGCACCCCCCCCGGGACATCCCCTTGCAATGCACCCCCCCGGGGACAGCCTGGGCATGCACCCCCCCCGGGCATGCACCCCCCCCGGGGACAGCCCCTTGCAATGCACCCCCCCGGGGACAGCCTGGGCTTGCCCCCCCGGGCATGCACCCCTAAGCATGCACCCCCCGGGGACAGCCTGGGCATGCACCCCCCCGGGGACACCCCGGCCCCGGCAGCCCCGGCCTCGGCGCCCGCGCTCACCATGCCGGGGTCAGCGCAAAGGCGGCCGCAGGAGGCCTGCCCGCCACCGCCCGCCCGAGCGCCCCCACCGCTGGCCAATCCGCCGCCGCTCTGCGAGTGATTGACAACTACATAACCAATGGAGAAGCGGAATCGGGAAGGGGGGCGGGCCGGCCGGCGGCCCCCTGGTTCCGCGCGCGCTGCCCCCTGGGAGCTGTAGTCCCCCCGCGGCCCCGGGGTCGCCGGTTCGAGCCCCGTGGGCGCCGCCAGGCCGGCGCGGCCTTACCGTGCCGCTGGGGGGGACACGCGTCCATTGCGGGGCACGTGGGGACAACCCTAAACAGCAGCATGTATATATATGCATAGACACAGCCATACATTTTTATATACACATAGGATCTGCCTGAAGCGGCTCGTGCGGGCGGCAGCGGGGAAGGGGGTTTCGTGCAGACCGGGAGGGACCGGAGCGGCGACTGGGGGCATCCTGGGCCCGGATGCCTGGGTCCTCTCCCTGCCCGCTGCTGGGGCTGCCTGGGGGCTGGGATTTAGCAAAACACCTGCTTTTAGGGGCTTCGGGCTCCAGGGAAAGGGCAGCCCCCGCTCAACAGTGCAGAAAAGCCCCCGCCGGGGGTCCCGGGGGGTCCCGGGTGCTGCCAGCCTCCCCCGTCCGGTCCAGCCCGGAGGCGTTGCCATGGATGTCGCTCCCTGGCAACGGGATGCTTCCCGCTAGATGTCGCTTCCGCCCGCGCCCCGGCGGGCCGGGATGCCCCGGGGTCGGGGGTCACGGTGGCACCCCGGGATGCCGTGACCCCGGCCCGGTGCCTCCTCCCGGGGCACCCGCCGGGCTCCGGGCACCGCCGTCCTCCCGGGCGGGGGGCGAGGGCTGAGCCCTGCTTCGCC
Source organism: Dromaius novaehollandiae (assembly GCF_036370855.1). NCBI lineage: Eukaryota > Metazoa > Chordata > Aves > Casuariiformes > Dromaiidae > Dromaius > Dromaius novaehollandiae. Next base: position 1,775,492 of record NC_088122.1, on the reverse strand, counting down.
CCAGCACAGGCCGGACCTCGCCCAGCGCCGCAGCCTCTCGCTCCTCCGGACGGGGCCCAAATCCGCCCGGTGCCTCCGAATGCCCCGGTCCTGCGCGCCCACTGGCCCCGGCCGCCAGATCCCGGGTCCCGGAGGATTCCCATCTCCGCCGGCCCAAGGGCAGTGGGATGCGGGCGATTTGGGTGATGCCGCGACGGGACATACGCAGGGCTGCGGCGGATGCCCCCACGCTCGGGGGCTGCTTCGGGCCGGGCGCTGCCCACGCTGCTGGCAGCCTTTTGGGGAGGGAGCTGAGGTTTTGGCGAAGGCAGTGGGTGGCAGCCAGGACACCCCGATCCCGCTGCTGCCTCCGCCGGGGCCTCGTGGCAGGCGGGTGCCCCCAGCCCCATTTCCGTGGCCAGCACGAAAGGGCGGCCGAGCACCTGGGGACGAGCGCCAGGGCCTGGGGAGCCGCTCAGCCCGCGCCGGCGGCCGGTTTCAGCTCCCGCGAGACAAAAAAAAAAGGAGAAAAAGACAAAAGACGGATGCTGGGAGCACCCTGAGCCCGGCTGCCTCCCCGGGGGCACAAAAGCCCCTTTGAGGGCGGATTTTACACCACCCCCCCGCTCCTTTTCCTGAATTAGCATCAGCAAAGGGAGCTGCGGCAACGGGCTGCAGCCCGGCAGTGCCTGGTGCAGCGATGCAGCGTGCCGAGGCCCGGCCGAGCTGGCGGCATGCGGACGGGCTGCCGGGCCCTCGCGGCCGCATTGCCTGCACCTGGCGGCCCGGTCCCCCCCCCGGCAGCCAGGGCCCGGTCCCCCCCCGGCAGCCAGGGCCCGGTCCCCCCCGGCGGAGCGTCCCCGACTTGCACAAAGGCGGCGGGGCTGCGCCCGGCATTGTGCGGCCGCGTTGCATCACCCGGGGCCGCCGGAGCCATCGCTCGTATTTCACAGCCCATTGAGCAGCTGCCTGTATATATTTTCTGCGTTGCACTTTTAGCATGACAAAGGGAGAGGGCCTGTGAACTCCTTGCTCTTCAGACCTCTCCGACATGTCCCCTGAATGCAGCCCCCCTCGGTTAGCATAACAAACTGCCCCGCTCCCGCCGGAGCAGCCCCCGCCGCAAAGCAGCCCGAAGAAGCTCTGCGGGTCCCTGGGGTTCGGGGGGGACCCGGGACACCCCAAACGTCTCGGCAGACTCGGAGTTTCGTGCTCATCACACTTTGCAGGAGGGAAGCTCCACACTTTATTTAAACGCCAGGGCTGCCGCGCTGTGCTGCTGCTCCGGCCTCCCGTGCCGGCTCCGGCCGCGCCACCGTTCCCGCGGGAGAGACGCTGGATCCGGCTGCATTCGGCTCGATGCCGCTGCCGAGCAGAGAAACTGGTGCGGCCCCGGCCGGGGGCTGCCGATCTCGCCGGACCCTGCTCGGCTGGGGCCATTTATCCGCCAGGCACGGGGGGGTTTGGGCACCTCTGGAAGTGCGCGGATGGGAATTTGGGGTCAGCACATGCTGGCGATTCCCTGGAAAACCTCGGGAGAAAGAGGGCCAGGGGATGAGGGGGCAGGAGAAGCAGCGCCTGGGGGGGAACGGGATGGCCGGGCGTCGGGCTCACGGGGCCCCGGCGTGCTCGGCTCCCGCCATGGCCGGCAGGACGCCGCTTTCCCTTGGCTTCTCCGGAAAATCCTCACCCGGAGCTGAGCCCTGTGGAGCGGCTGCCTGGGGCTCCCGGCTCCCCATCCGCGGGATGCGGCTGGCAGATCCCACGGGACCTGCAGCCGAACGCAGCGCACGAGCTGCGGCTGCACGGGGCTGCCGCTCCCACCCGCTGCCCTCGGTGGGAACATCCCTCGCCTAATCCCGGCTTTCCGCCCGGGGTTCCCCCTCCTCCCCGCGGCTCGGCCGTGTCCCTCCTCCAGCACCAGGCTCACGCAGAGCAGCTGGGAGCAGCTCCAGGGAACCCACCTAAACGCATCTCCCGGGGACGGATGTTGCCCCAGCCCGGCAGCGGTGCGGGTGCAGCCCGGGGTGCTCAGTGCCGCGGCTTCCCGCTCCCGCCCCGCGGGTCGTTTCTGGGCTGTTTTTTCCCGTTTCTCCTCCCTTATCCGCTCAGACATCCCCGGCACCACTCAGCCCCGGGTCGGACCCGCTCGGCGCGTTTCCTCGGTGCTCAGCGGGGCCGCAGGGACGAACTCGGCTCCCGGCACCAGCACCTGCAACCCCCGGTCTCAGCAGCCGGTGATTTCCGAAGTCGCCGAGCGGAGCTGCGGAGAGCAGCTGCTTTCAGCCGCTTTTCCCTTTATTTTGCTTTCCGGGGCACCCGAAGCGGCTCGTCGGGTGGAACCGGGTCCGTCGGCTGCACACAGGTGTCAGCGGCAGCTCACACGGCTCCACGCACCCGCAAACCCCCAAACGGCTCTGCCGGGCCCGCAGCAGCGCAGGCGTCGGGGTCTTCAGCCCGCTCCGGGGTGGAAAACCGGGACCGTGGGCGATTCCGCAGCACCGGAGCCCTGGGCGGGCTGAGGCTGGTGGGAGCGGGGCCGGGGTCCGGCTGGGAGGGCTCCCGCACGGGCCCCGCGGGATGCTCTGCTCCCGGCTCAGGCGAGGAGCCGCGCTGGCCCCAGCCTGCCTGCAAATCCAGGGGATTCGGGAATTTACTGCCCGGAGAGTCGCTCCTGCCGGGTCCGGAGCGGTGGCTCTGCCTTGCGCCCCGCAGTGACCTGCCCGCGCCAGCTCCCGGTGCCGCCTGCAGCGCTCCGAGCTTTCTGTCCCTAAAAAAACACGCATTTTCAAAGCAGCGACAAATAAATGCAGGATTTCTCTTTGCTTTTCCCGGCGCTGGCGATGGCAGTCTGCCCCCAAACCGACATGGAGGGGAAAGGCGGAGGGGAAGACGGTGCTGATTTATTTTATTTCATGTCTGTCTGAGGCCAAACTCCCCCAGCAATTGAACCACCAGCTCCTCAGCGACGCGCTGGCAAAGAGTCTTTTAAGCTCGTTCTGCCGGAGCCGCCGTGGATGCGGCCTGGCCTGGCTGCCCTCGGCCGGGGGCTGCCCGGAGCCCCGCGAGTCCCGGGAAAGCCGGCGCCGGCGCTTTGAGCTGGGAACGTCCTCGTTCGGAAAGGGAGCGACCGGGGAGCTGAAACAGGGAGGGAGAAGAGGCGGCTCCGGGGCGGCACCGGGCTGGATCCAAGCTCCGTCGCGAGCGTTGCCCACCGCGTGAGCAGGTGTCGAAGGGGGAGGCCTGGCCTGGCCTGCGCCGTGCGGCGAGATCCCTGCAGCGCCCGGCGCCCAGCGGAGTCCGAAGCCATTCCCGACCGGGCAAGAGCACGAGCTCGCGGGGCTCGTGGATCCAGGGATACCTCCGGCGTGAATTAGACACGAAGCAACCCGGAGCCCGGCACGGTGGCTCGCTTCCTTCTCGAGGGGGCGAAAAATCCACCAAACGCCCCCAAAACGGCTGCTCCAGCCCCAGGCCTGGCACCAGCTGCTTCTCTAGTGGAAAAACACGTCTTCGGCTGCCCGAAATCCCCGCAGAAGCTGCATTTCACGGCGGCTTCTCTGGACCTGGTGGAGCCTGTTGGGAAGCGCCGCAGGGAGCAGGTCTGCCCGGGCCGGGGATGAACGGGTCCGTCTGCGGCTTCGGTGCGATCCTCCGATAACGCCGGGAGTCTGGGGGATCCGCCAGCGCCGACGGCGGCTTCGTGCTGCTTCGGTGCTTCCAGTTAATCCGAGCGGGAGACGAGGGGCAGAAACGCCCCGGGATGCTGCGTTTGGGAGCAAACCCGCGCAGAAAAACCTCCTTTGGGGCCGTTCGATGCCGGAGCTGGAAGGCGCCGTGTGGCTCCGTGGCCGCCTGTGCCGGGGCCGTGCTGGATCCGCGCGGCCGATTTGGAGTTGCAATTGCCCTTAACTGTATCTGAGGGGAGAAAATTAAGAGGGAGGTTGCAGGGAGGGAGGTTGCAGGGAGGGAGGTTGCAGGGAGGGAGGCTGCACGGAGGGAGGCTGCAAATTCCCACCGGGGCTCCTTGTCGCGCCGCGCACCAGCCCCGGCTGCCGGGGGCGGGCGGCAGCGGCGGGGGCCCGGCTATGTAGGTCAGCTCCGGCGCTCGCCCGGGGGGCGGCCCCCCCCTCGGCGCAGGTGCCAGCTTGCATTAAACCACCGAGGCCTTTCGCGGGCACCGGAGCCCCGGGGGGAGAGCAGGGGCTGGGGCCTGGCTCCTCCGCACTGGGGCTTCCCGCTCCCTGCGCAAACACTATATATATATTTATATATATGTGTGTGTGTATATATATATCTGTATGTATGTACATATATATCTATGTACATATATGTATGTATGTATGTATGTATATGTATGTAAAAAATAAATAAAATCCAGGGTTTTCCTGTTTAAGATGGAAAGCAGCTGCCCATGCAATTAAAAATTGTACCTTAAAGCGACCCTATTGCAAGTGTCTTAGCAGAAACTCAGCCGCGCTTTCAGCAGCCTCTTCAGACAGTCCCGGGGGGTGTTTCGGCTCCCGCAGGTATCTCACGTTGCTTTCTGTTGCTCTGTGAGGTTACTGAAAAGAAAATATATGTATATATGTATATGTGTGTATAGACATGTGTGTGTATATGTATATGGATATTCCAGGGAATATATATACTTTTTCCAGCTCAGATCCCAGTTTATAGGAATTTCCCGGTCTCTGTGGCCATAACCCGGCCAGCGTGAGCGCAGCCTCAGCGCTCGCAGCGCGGGGTGGCAGGACGGCAGGGAAGCTGCCGGGAAACGCGGTGGAGGTTCAAAGCGCAGCCCGAGTTTTGGGGGGGATTAATGGATTTCCCAGCGCAGCCACGTGCCACCAAGCAGGGCTCGCCGCATCCCCGGCCGTGGGGGCTGCGGGGCCACGGGAAGCGAGGGAGCCCTGCGCCGGGGCGCTGCGTTGGGATGCAGCGGCGGTGCCGGGGGGGCGGCGGGGGCGCGGGCGAGAAGAAAGCCCGAAGAAAAGAGCCAACCTCACAGCACCGGCTGGGGGGGTGTGGGGGGGGGAATGGCTGAATTACCATATTCAAATCTAATTAATTCTGCTTTTGCATAGAAAGGCCAGGCCGGGCGTGGGACCGGCCTGGCAGACGGCGTCTCATGCTCAGCGCCGTTTCGGGGCCGCGGCATCTCGGCGCGGGGCGATGGTGGGAGCCATCGTCCCGGGGCCCCGCGCCCCAGCTTACCCCTGCGGCCGCGGCGGGCGATGCCGGCGTGCTGGCGGTGCGGGGCCACGGCTCTGCTCCGGGCTCTCGTCTCCCCCCGTGCCGAAGGGCCGCGCGTGCCGACGTCCCGCCATCCCGCTTCCCGGGCCGCGGCGGCAGCCGAACGCCAGGATCGGAGCTGGGTGGGGGCTTCCCCTCTGCAAAAGACTGAAGAAGAAATAAAATCAGGTGGTTACGGAGCAATAGGCTGCGAAGGGGGAAATGGAGCAGGGCGTGGGGTGCTGGGCCGGACGGTTGCTGTGTTTCCATAGGAACTCGAAACGGCGCTTTTTTAGGTGCTTTTTGCACAAGGAAAACGAGAGCGAGCCTGGAAAGAGGGGCCACGTCGCTGCCGCCCCACGGACCCGCGGGAAAGGCGCCGGCTGCCCTCGGATCCGGAGAGCCCGGGTGCCGCCCGCCGGCACGCGATGCCCGGAGCCCCCGTACCCAGCACCGCGCAGCCTCTCGCCCCCGTCGCACCGCGCGGTCTGCGGGTGCACGGCCCTGAACGCGCCGCGGCCAGGCGGGGTGGGGGAAAACCGCGGTGAGCAGGAGGTGTGGGGCGAAAACAGCCCTTTATTTCCCAGAACGTAGCTTAGAGGAGGAAAACCTGTTTGGAAATGGCTGTTTTGGGCAGTCACCGATCCGCCTCTGCTATTCGGAGCGTGGGTTTCCCGCGGCGCAGGATGCTCGTGTGCGGGAGCAGCCCCATCCCTGGCTCATCCCCCTGAGCCGACGGCAGGAGCGAGCCCCGAGGGCCGCCGTGGGCCCCGTCTTGACCCACTGCCGTGCCCGCGTGGGGCCGGGGCCCTCGGTCCCGCTCGCCGGGCTCGGGCAGAGGCTGCCGACTGCGGCCGCCCCACGGAGGTGGCACCGCCGGCGGCTCCCGCGGCCCGTTCTGCAGCTGGGGAACCGGGGGCAAAAAAGCAGGGAAAACGAGGCAAAGCTTTGCAGCGTGCCAGCCGCGGGGCAGCCTCGCGCCTCACCCTTCAGCCGCCTTTATCCTCCTAAAATACCGTGGCGGGGGGGTTGCAACGCGGTTTGGGACACGGGGGCTTTGCAGCACCGTCGCCGCCAGCGCCGCAGCCTCCCCGGTCCCGGCATCCGTCGGGCGCCCGCACGGAGAGGCCGGGCCGGGGGGAGCCGGGGGGAGGCCGGGACGCCCACGGAGCCGGGGGGCCGGGGCACGAAGCACCTCGGGGGGGGCCGTGCCGCGGGTCCTGGCCCTTCCTGCCCGCGCACAATAGCGGCGGCCCGGGCACCGCTCGCCCCCATTGTCGGCCCCGCCGGCCCCCCCCACCCCTCCTTTCCCTATCCCATCGGATAATGGAGCCGCTTTGTGCGCCGGGACCGTGTTTGGGAGGAAGAGCGTGTTTGTCTGCCGGGGGAGACGGGCCGGGCGAGACGCGGCGGGAGCGGCGGCCGCAGCGTTGGGGTGTCGTCGAGCGCCAGCGTCCCGGGCCCGGCAGGCGGGACGGTTGGGGACAGCGGTGCCCGTCCCGCGCGAGCCGGCGGTGCTGGGGCTTGGTGACCCCGGGCCCTGCGCGTACCGGTGCCCTGGGGCAGGTAACAGCCCCGGGGGGGTTGGGGGTGCGGGGATGGCAGCAGCCCCCTCCCCCAGGAAGGGGCAGCTCGGCCGGGGGCGAATCCGTCTCAATTAGCTGCTGTCCCAGTGAGGAAGGGGGGTGGCACGAGGGGGACATGGTTTAGCACCGGGCCGCGGGGACCGAGAGCATCCTTAAGCCCTCGTGCTGCTTCGTGGTCCTTCGCCCCAGTGGCCCCTCCGCCGCCCACCCCCCCGCTCCCCCCCCGGCCGCGGGGGTGAATTTTGGTGCCGTCGGTGCCAAGTCGGGCGCGAGGGGCCGTCCCCACCTGGCCCGGCCGGCCGAGGGGTGATTAAACACGGGGCTCCCAGCTGCCATACATTTTTAAATAAATGAATAATACATCGCGGGGTGATAAATAAATAACGGCCGCACATTTGAACTTCGCCTCTGAGAAAATCCTTCTGGTTCAAAAGGAGCGGGGCGCGCGGGAAGGGAGCCCATGCATTTCGAATGGGCTGCCACCGCCCGTCGGGGCGGCAGGAGGAGACGGCGGGGGTAAAACGGGTCCAAACACGATGGCGGGGAGGGCCAGGGGGCAAAATAATGGGAATAAGGAAATGGGATGGGATGGGATGGGATGGGATGGGATGGGATGGGATGGATGCACCGAGGGCCGGCAGCAGCTTTGGGGTGCTCATCCTGGGTGCTGTGGCAGCAACTTGCCTTCCTTGAGCGAACTGCTCCCGCTCGCTTGCATCGCTAAGAGGGTCTTGGTTTATTAGGCTGTAATTTAAGGCAGAACGCGCCGAAATGAGCTCGCACACCGAGCCCGGGCAGGGGGATAAACACCGCCTGATTGATCCGCTGCCTGGCCCTGGGCAGACGCCTGTCCCGGCTGCGGGGCCAGCGGCACGTGGGGCCGCTCGGGGCGGGTTTTCCAGCCGGAAACCTCGGCTCCGAGAGACTGCGGCTCAGGAAGGGCCGGGAGCGGGGAGAGGAGCAGCCCCTCAGCCCTGCAGCGGCTCGCCCGGGACGCCCCTTCCAGCGCGTCCCCGCTCCGTGCCTCGGTTTCCCCACTTGCAACGGTCCCGTCTTGGCAGCTTGCAGGGCCTCGAGCCACCTCGTCCTGCCGGGGGGGACACGGGCCGGTGCTCTGCAAACTGCAGCTCTGCAGCAGAGGTTTGATTTGGCCCCATAAGGAGCCGGGTGTAAATCAGGCCGGTTCACACGCACGAACGGGATCGGGGTGCGGGGGGGGGGGGGGTGCTGGGCCCCCGATGGGGCCGGCTGGGCCGGCGGGGCGCGAAATCCGTGACAGTGTGCGCGCCTTAAGCAAACCTGCTCCGGGGTGCCGCGGACGGGGGCACAGCCTGTGTATATATTAGCGCCGGGCTGTGACCTCGCTGGGAGGGCTCCTTCCCTCGCTCCGCTCCTCTGGGCGTGGGAAAAAGGCCCGGGCGCTTTTCACAGCTGTTCTCGCGGCTGCACTGAGCTAATGGAGGGGCTGCGGGCTCCCCTCCTCCCCCGGCGCCCTTTCAGCGCCGCCGCGAAACCCCCCTTTCACAGGCCCTGAAAAACACACCGCATTGTTCCCGCCTGGTTTCCATTGAAATGCCGGGAGCTCGCTGTCTCCCGGAGCAGCCGGCCCCGCTCCCGGCCGCGGGCACCGAGGACGCCGCGGGCAGGCCGAGCGCGAGCCTGCGTCTGCACGCGTGTGCATGCGTGTGCAGGCGTGTGCATGCGTGTGCACGCGTGTGCATGCGTGTGTGTGCGTGCATGCATGTGTGCATGGCCGTTCGTAGGTTTGCACGCCGCGGCTCCCCAGGATTCCCCCCCCCAGGCCCCCGCCGAGCGGCTGGCGCTGCGAAGGGCTCTGCCAGGGCGATGGGACACCCGCAGCGGCCGCGGCCCCTTCCTGCTCCGCTCCCCCGGCGAGGCCAAACCCCAGTTCCTGCCCCCCCATGTCTCCCCTTTCCCCTAACATCGAACCCGTGCGTTTCCAGCAAATTGCCTCCGATGCAGTAGAAATCCAGGATTTATAGAGCGCAAGAAGCAGCCTTGCTCGGAGCAGCCCTTGCTGGTTTCCCAGATTTCAGGCAGAGGCCGTCGGTGCTCCGGCTCTGAGCGGAGCGACGGGGCCGTGGAGTGAAGCAGTGCCCGGCCTCCTCCTCCTCGCAGCCGCACGCGCAGCCCCGCCGGCTTGGCCGCGAGCCCCGCCGTACCCCGCCGAGCCCCGGAGCAGCACCGGAGCCTGCCTGTCATTAAAAATATATAAATATGCTTCTCATGCTTGGAGAAGGGTGTAAAAAAACCCGTCATCCCCCAAAGGCTCAAAAACCGGAAGGCAAATGCAGGGAAAGCCGCAGTTAGTATTTTTGGAGGAGCCTGGGATTTTTTTTAAGCTAATAGCCTGCTATTTTGGGCGGAGGGAGGGCTGGTGTTGGCGGACGGACGGACGGACGGACAGACGGCGGGGCTGGGAGCGGAGAGACCCAACACGTCTTTGAAGCCAACTGAGCCCCTACGCGCCCGTATGCCCCTGCCCCAATTCGCCCACCGCCGACGCCCCGGGGAGTTTCCCGTGCAGGGCGTCCGCGTCGGGGGGATTTCGGGGCCGTGGGGAAGGGAAAAGCGTCGCCAGCGCCGCCCGTGCCAGGTGTGCCCCCCGCTCCGCTCGCCGCCTCCCTCGCTGCCAGATACTGCCATTTCCCCAGCCGGTTCCGGCTTCTCCGCCCAGCGCAGCCATGGAGTTTCCATAGAAACATGAAGATATTAAACTGTAAATAATAATTTCTCCATGAAAAAATAAAATAAAATAAAGGCGGCTTCGGGGCGCTGCATCGGGCCGGCAGCCTCGCGCACCGTCACAGAGAGCCCGAGCGGGGCCGAGCCCCGGCCGTCGGGACGCCGCTGCCCTTGGCCGCTGCTCCGGGACCGCGCGGCCAGCGGGGCTGGGCGAGGGGCCCAGGCGTCCGGGCGCCCCTGCCGGGTCCCCAGCGTCCCCGGTGACGGAGGACGGCTGAGCGATGCTCGTCGCGCTCCCGCCGCCTCCAGCGGCCGATTTATCCGAGCAGGCGCCTTCAGCCCGACATCCATAAAATCCGCAGCCGAGGAGGAGGCCGGGCACCCCCGGCCGGCTGGGGGTAAGCGGGGGCTTGGCGGCGGCGCTGACACCTGCCTGATTGGAAGGAATTGTTATTTACTGCTGCCTCTTCAGCGGCTGTTTTTAAATGGCCTGAAGTTGAACACATCAGTGTTTTCCATTTTCTCTGGCTCAGGGATATGTTTGTGTCCCGGGCTTTTACCCTTCCTGTCTATTTAAGTGATACTTTTTATCATAAATGAGTTTTTCTTCTCCCTGCTATCAAGCACAAAGCCGAGTCGGAAAATCACCTAGTTTTTCACTCTCCGGCTGGCGAGCAGGAGGGGGAGCAGCGCCGGGATCCGGCAGGGAGCACGGCGGGAAGAGGCCGCGCGGGAAAGGATCCCGCGTGGGAAAGGATCCCGCGTGGGAAAGGATCCCGCCCGGCCCCCGCTGCCGGGACTGCTGCTGGCTGCTCCTGTCTCCGGCTGCTCCGGAAAGCCGAGCCGGGGTTTCGGGGCAGGGCGGTGGCCCCGGCGTTGCCGGCTGCCGGCTCGGTGTGCCGGTGCCGGGATGCTCGGCCCAGCGGCTCGCGCGGCCCTTCCCGCTCCCGCCGGCGCCGGGGGATGCGGGGATGACGGCCGGGGCCGGGAGGAGCCTCCCGCTGCCCCCAAACCGGCCGGGACGGGCGCCCGGCGAGCCGGCAGGGCCCGGGATTATCCTCAGCCTGACATCCCCCGGGACCGAGATTGCGGCTTAAGGCCTAATGGAAAAGAGGCAAGAGCTGGGATTAAAAGGAAAATAATGACTGTTTCTTTCGGCAGAGCGGGGAAATGAGACGGGGATTAACGTCCTCTTTGCTCCCAGACCCCAATCCCAGCCGGGGCTGCCGGGCCGGGACGCGGGATGAGCCCCGCGCCGCCGCGGCCATCTCCAGCTGCCTCCATCCCAGCGCGGGAACACGAGAAACGACGGAGATTTTGCAAATATTTGCCATCGCGGCTATTCCCCTCGCCCTGCACATTCGCCGGGAGAAATTATAAAATGTTCTGAAAGGAATAAAACACTGGAAATTAAAACTTCACTTGCAGAAGCACAAGCCCAGGAATAAACCTGACCGGCTCCCTTCTCTCGCCTTGGGTTGCTCACACGCGCTTCCCAATTGGCCGGGTTCCTGGAATAGATTCAGTTGCTATGATACCAAGTTTGCTTTTAACGAACCCCAGAAAATTAATGGCATTCAGAAGATAAGTCCTTAAAGTGGAACCTATTTTAAGAAATTCTTCCTGAATGGTTTACGAGCAGTCGGGAGGGAAGCGAAAGCTCCCTGAGCGCGGCAGCCCCCGAGCCCTGCCCCAGGTCTCCCTCTCCTGGAAGCCGGGGCGTCGGGACCGCGGGGTTATTTTTTTAATTTCAGGATGGACCCTTGGTCCGGGACCCCGAGCAGAGGGCAGGGTTTGGTCCCTGGCACCGGCTACCTGCACCCATGTTTTGTTGCTCCTGCAAGGCGTCACCGGAGCCGATGGCGCGGATGCTGCCCGCGTCCCCCGTCCTTCCCCAGCTTCCCGGGAGGGTCGGAAGAGCCCGGGGACAAAACGCTGCTCCTGCACTAGAGCAGCTTCCACCGCCGAGGCCACGGCAAGTCGTGCCCCAGCCCTCGCCGAGGCCGCGGGCCGGCTCGCCCGGCACCCGGGGCTGCAGGATTTACCAAGGCTGAGACTTCCCGAGGGACAGGAGAGGCTTCGGCACGGGAACCCCTCAACACAGAGCCCCTTGGAGAGGCTCAGGGCAGCTGAGGCAGCAGGGGAAGGTTTTCCTCTCTCCGAAGCTCCCAGCCTGACCCGTGGCGATAGATAAAGAAACCGGGAGCTCCAGCGGAGGCTTTGCCTGCGGGGCCAGGCGCAGCACCCCTCTCCCGCGCGCCCGCCGGGCTCGTCCCGCCGGAGGCATCCGCGGCCTTGGCAGGGGCCGATTCGCGCGGCTGATGGCACGGCTCGCCGCCGGCCCGCGTTGGTGCCGGACGAAGGGCTCTGCGGCACGGGGCTCGGCAGCGCAGGCTCTCACCCCACCTCGGGGGCTCGTTAATGGGGGTGGCGAGGGGAGAAGCAGCTCCCGGACACGGGGAGCCTCCAGCACCGACGGAGCCGGTGGTCGTCCCCAGACATCCGTGTTTCAGGAGGAAGCCAGAAAGCTGGACGCCGCCGCGACGCGCCGGGTGCGAGTCCTGCCTGCGCAGCGCGACGTCCAGCCCGGGTGCAGGATCGGTGCCGGGGCTCCGGGCTCCCGGGACGCGGGATCTGCCGCTCGCTGCCTGAAGGGACCAAGGCACCGCAGCGCGTGAGGAAGGTGCAGCCCTTCCTCTCCCGGCCCCAGATGCACCGCGCTCCTCCGGCTCGGCGAGCCCCGGCGGCCGGTTGCGATGGGAGGAGCAGCCGCACGCCGAGCTCGGCTCGGGCAGGACGCGCGGGGCAGGGAGGGCGCGCGGGGCGCCGGGTCGGGCCGGGCTGCTCCTCCGGCTCACGTCTGGAGCGGCTGCTTTTTGCCTGCTCTCCGCTTGGCAACAAACCAGCTCGGAAATAGATGCATCAAACAACCGAGCGGCGAACGGGGAGAGCAAAAGCGCCTGGGTGCAACCGCCCTGCAAGGGCTGCGGAGCGCGAGGGAGGGTGCCGAGCCCCTTGCCCCCCGCCTGCCTCCCCTGGGAGAGGGATCCACGTTTCTGCTCGGTCGGGGCCCCATCGTCAAATGATTTAAGCACGTGCCGGGCCCGGCAGGCCCATCCAGCACGGCGCCGGGGGCCGCGGGACTCGGCAGAGCCTCCCCCCTTCCCGGCTGCCGGCAGGGCCGGGGGCTCCAGCGCGGCCTCGCTCAGAGCCGGCCCCCTCACCGCTCCCGAAAAACCTCACCCCAAAACACACGGGTGAATATCGCCATCCGCCAGAAACAGCCAGCCAGCGCTCGGCTCCGCCGGGGCCGGAGGAGGCGGCCGGGGAGCCGGGCAAGGACCCGGCGGCTGCGAGGGCGAAGCGGGACGAAGCGCAGCGCCCGCCGTGCAGGGGAGCGGGCGGACCGGGGCCGGGAGCGGGGAAGGACGGCGCCGCCGGAGCCAGGCTCCCAAATCCGCCTCTCCCGAGAACAATGCTGCGACAGCTCTGCAGATGCGGAACAACCGACCGGCAACGGCGATTTATTCCTCTCCCCAGCAGATAAACCAGCCCCAGAAATGGGTTTGCGCTAAATTATAATTTGCATGTGGTAATATATTTAAGCAACTTTCCTTCTACTTCGTTATAAACGGTGTTTCTGGGGGTTATTTTTAAGCCGGCCTCGTTTTATTTATCCCTAGCGCAGCCGGTAGAGCCACGCTTAATTGTCAACGCGAAAATTAAAACCACAGCAGAAAAATAAAAAAAAAAATAAAATAAAAGGTGCTGGGTTTGTAGCTAGCCTGAGGAAGCCCGGCTTTGAATAGAAATAATCACCTAAGCACAGACACTAGCTCTGGGCCTCAATAAAAATGATTAAAGACAAAACCCCACTGAAATTTCCACTCGACAGACGCGGCGCGTTGCGCTTTCGGCCGCTCTCCCTCCGCAAAGGTGCACGCACCTCCGCTGCACAGCGGCCGGCAATTTCGGGAGGCCGGTGGCCGCCGAGGCCCCCTCCCCGCCGGCAGGGCAGAGCTCCCTGATGGTGGGAAGTCCCGGAGAATAGCGAGCCGGTTTTTACATTCGGTTCTCTAGCTTTATGATATCACATACACTCATACAGCTAGATAACCAAAGAGAAAAACCAGCCCAAAAGGGGTCCTTAAAACAGGGCCGCGGCCACCCCGCGCCCAGGCACCGTCCTCGCCGCGTTCGCCCGGCGCAAACCCAGCGCCGGCCGCCTTTCGGCGATAATCAAGAAGCCCCAGCGTTTTCGGGGAGAGCCGGCAGCCGCTCTTTCCGACGCCGGCACGCGGGCCCGAGCGCCGGGGCGGGATGCTCCGGGGGCAGGATGCTCCGCGGGAGCCGCGCTGCGGCCCGGCCACCTGCCTCCCTCCCAGCCCCACCGTCACCCCCGGACCCTGCTCCCACTTTGGTAATTACTGTAATTTACTGGCACGGAAACGCTGACTCATGAGACCCGCTGACGAAGGGAAGGGCTCGGCGGAAAGGGCCCCGCGGGGTTTCCGAGGCGCCTCCGCTCTGCCCTCCTCTTCCTCGCCTTCCTCCCGCAGCCCCGCTCCGCGGAGCCCCGAGAGCCGAGCCGGGCCCTGCTCGCCGGCTCCAGCCCCGCACCCCGGGGGGCAGCGGGGGGGGGCCCTAAACCCAGGGGGGACCCCGACCCTGCATCATCTCGGGGACCCCCTAACCCGGGGGGACCCGCACCCCCGAGGGGGGGACACCGATACGCAGGGAAACCCGTGCCCCCGGCAGGGACCCCTATAGCCGGGGGGGGACCCGCACCCCGGGGGATCGGGGCCCCCGCCGCCTCCCGCCCTGGCAGCGGCCGCTCGAAGGGGCCCCCGCACCACGGGGACCGTCCCGGGCTCGGGGGCAGCTCGCCGGGCCGGGGGGGCTCCGGCCGTGCGCGGGGCAGAGCGGCGCCCCCGGGGGGGGGGGAGCGGGGAGGGGCGGGGGGGGGGGGCCCGGGGCGGCGGTACCTGCTCGCTCCGGTGCTGCCCGCGTCGCCGCGGGCTCCGGGTCGCCGCGTCCTTCCGCGCCCGCCGCGGGGAGGGGCTGGGCCGGGGCGGCGGAGGGAGCCCCCGGCCCCGCTCCCGGCCCCGCTCCCGGCGCCGCCGCGACCCGCCGCTAAAGTTGGGCAGAGCCGGCGGCGGAGGGCGGGCGGGGCGGGCGGGGGCAGGGCCGGGGCGGACAAAGCCCCAGCCGCGGCGCTGGGACGGCCCGGGCCCGGCGGCGGGGCCGGGGCAGGGGTCACCCCCCCCCCCCCCGGGCAGCGCCATTCGCCACGGCCGCCGCCGCCGCCCCCGGGGGCCGCCCCGGCCGCGGCCCCTTTCCCAGGGCCGGAGCCTCGCGGCTCGCCGGCCCCGCTGCCCCCCCGCCCCGCCGCAGCCGGCCCGCCCCGTCGGGGAGGCGGCGGCGCTCCGGGGCTAACCCCGGCGGGCAGGGCTGTGGCGGAGCCGCCCCCCCGGGTCTCCGCCGGGGGGGTTGGGGCTTCAGCCCGACGGGCTTGAGGCGGGGAAGGGCGGCCCGGCTGGGGCGGGGGGGAAGGGGGAGGTGGGCCGGGGGCGGCCGGACCCTCCCGTCGAGGCTGCCCGGTTGCCGAGCCCCCCCCGCTCACGGGCTCCGTTTGCAAAAGGGAAAATTTGCACCAGCTCATTAGTAAAACCGGGCACGACCCTCCCCTCGGAGAGCAGCGGGGCCGGGGCCGGAGGGCGCGGGGTCCCCCGACGGCCCGGCCTCGTCTCTGCCCTCCGGTCGAGGAGGGACGCCCGGGGCTCGGCGGGGGCCAGGGGCTCGGCGGGGGCCGGGGGCTCGGAGGGGGCCGGGGGCCGGGGGCCGGGCCGGGCCGCAGCGGCGAGGCTCCCGGCTCCACGTCCCCCCCGTGCGGCCGCCGCGGCCCGGCGCTCCGCGACCCGCTCGCCTCTCCCGGTGCGGCGGCGCAGCCCCGGGGGCACCGGCCTGGGGACGTGCCGGGGGGCGGGGAACGGCCTCTCCCCGGCACCCCGAAACGCCGTGCGCTGGAAACGGTGCGGGGTGACAACGCAACGGCCGTGCGCACACGCGCTGCGGTGCCCAGGGACACACGCACACACACACACACACACACACGCGTGTGCACGCTCGTGTGCTCGTCCTGGAGCCCCCTCACAGCGGGGTACACGCACACACACGCGTGTGCACGTGCTGGGCGTGCACACTGGTGCACACACACATGCTGGTGCACGCCCAGCGCTGCACACGCACCGTGCACACACACACTGGTGCACACACACACACACACACACGCACACACACACACTGCAATACAATTCGGCTCTCCCCAGCCTCCCGCGTCCCCCCGGCCCCGCAGCTCTGCGCCCTCCCCGGCCCCGCCGGGCCAGCTGACGGCGGGGACCCCCCCCCCGGTGACCGCCGGGTCGCACCTCGCTCCGCAGAAACCCCGGCCGCGTTTTGGGTCTACGGAAAACGAAACCAACAAGCGGCCCGGGCACCGCGCCGGCCCCGGCCGCCCTCACCGACACCGACAGCCGCCGGTCCCCGCTCCGGCCTCCGCCTTCCCCGGGCTCATCCCCCTACCCGGGGTCGGGGGAGCTTCCTGCCGCGGCCCCCGGGCTCCCCCGGCCTCGGGACCCGGGGCAGACCGTCACCCTGGCTGCGGGCACCCGCCCGGCCTGCCGGCCCCCCCCTCCCCCGGCGACCCCAGACGGCTGGGGCAGCGCTGGGGCGGTCGCTGCGGGCGGCGGCGCCCGGTTACCGGTTACGGCGCTCGGTGTTTCGGGGAGGGACGAGAGAGGCAACCGGGCACGGAGCCGTCCCGGCCCCCACCCGCCTTTATAAATACGGATATAACGTTTAAAGGGGGGGGGGTCATGCAGGGCGCTGCGACCGGAGGTGCCAACCGGAGACCCCGGGGGGCAGCGGGGACCCCCGGGGGGGCGGGACGAGCCGCCGCCCGGCCGGACCCGGCGCTCTCCGTGGTGCTGAACCGCCAGCGGCCGCCGCGCCCCGGCCCGGCCCGGCCCGGCCCGACCCGACGGGCGCCCCGGCCCGGCCGCGCCTGTGCCCCCCCCCCCCCCCCCGGGGCCCTCTGCAAGCCGCCAGCAATCACTACCATCATTATTATCATTATTATTATCATTATTAGTATTAACATTATTGCGATTCCTGTCGCCCAGGTGTAGGCCGACGGGGCAAACAGTTGGGAACGCGGAGGTTTTGGTGTCGAGGCAGCGGTTTATCCAATTAGCAGATTATCCCCCCACGAATGTCCCCCCCACACGCCCCCCCCGCAGAGCCGCTGCCGCCGAGCGGTGCCCCGGGGTCGGGCACGGCCTGTGCCCGCGGACACCCCGCGCCGCTGCCGCCGCCTCCGCGGTCAACGCCGGGCTCCGAAAGGTCCCCGCTGGGAGCGGCGGGGGACGCGGCGGTGTCCGGCCCCGGGAGACGGGGCGAAAGGACGGGGCGGCGGCCGGGACCCCCCCCTCGGCCGCTCTCCCGTCCACACTGCCCGGCGGCGGCGAGGCCGGGCGGGCCCGGGGGGGCCGCCGCCTCCCGCGGCCTCTCGCCGTCCCGCCGGGTTTCCTTTGCGACAGGCTCCTTCGCCAGGCGGGCACGGCGCGGTGCCCCCCGCAACGGCAAACCCCCGCAACGGCCTTCGCCCGAGAGACGCGCCGGGGGAACCAAGGGGACCCGCGGAGCGGCCCCGCGGCCCGGCAGCGCCCTGGGGACCCGCTCGAAGGGTCCCCGTGCAGCGCCTGGGCGCAGCGTCCGCGCTGGCCTCGCTCCTTCCCCGCT
Organism: Dromaius novaehollandiae; assembly: GCF_036370855.1. Classification (NCBI taxonomy): domain Eukaryota; kingdom Metazoa; phylum Chordata; class Aves; order Casuariiformes; family Dromaiidae; genus Dromaius; species Dromaius novaehollandiae. The sequence continues at coordinate 1,758,186 of NC_088122.1, read as the reverse complement.
CGCCGGCCCCGGGAGCCGCCGCGCAGGGCCCGGGCGGGCCGCTGCGGCCCGGTTCGGCCCCGCCGGGTCCCCCGCCGCCTCGGCGCCGGCAGCCGGCGGCAGCCCAGCCCCGCTGCCCTCGGCAAACGGCTCCCCGAGCCCCCGGAGCCCCGCGGCGGCGGCGGCGGCGGCGGGGGGAGGCTCGGCGGTGCTGGCACGGAAGGGCAGGCCGCCCCACGCGTGTCCGCGGCGGGGGCCTCGCGGGGCCCGCCCGGCCCCCCTGCTCCCCGGCACTTACCCGAGCCGTCGCCCGCCTCCGTCCCTCGCTCGGAGGCCCCGCTCCGGCCCCGGCGCCTCGCTCCCCCGCTCCTTCCCTCGCCTTCACCCTCGTGTGAATCAAATACCTTCACTACAGCAGCCATGTTGGGCTCCGGTGCGAGCACCGCGCTCGCCGCAGGAGCCGCCGGCCGCCTCGGCGGGGGCGGCAGCGCCGGGAGCCGCCGCCCGGGCTCGGGGCCCCGGGTGCCGGGCGGGGGGCTCCCGGGGGTGCCCCGGCCGCCGCCGCTCCCCGCCGCCGCTCCCCGCCGCAGCGCCCGCGCCGCCCGGGCCGCCACCCCTGGCCCGTCGCGCCGCGGGGCTCCGGGGGCTCCGGGGGCTCCGGGGCTCCGGGGGGGAGCTGCCAGCGCGGCTCTCCGCCCGCCCCGCAACTTCCCACCGCTCCCGCTGCCGCCAGAAGCCGCAGCCGCCGGCAGGTCTCGCAGCCCGGCGCCTGCACCGCGGCCGCGCCGCGTCCTTCCCCGCCGCCGCCAGCAACCGCGCCGGGAAGCGGCCCCGGGCGCGTCTCGGGGCCGCGCTGGATACGAGAAATAAAATTCCGCCGTTACCTGCTCGTCGGAGCGGCGGCTCCCTCGGAAGCGCTCCTCGCCCGAGCTCACCTGCGGGGAAGGAGAGGGAAGCGGTGTAACGCGAGCCAGCCCCCGCGACGGCAGCCGCGCCAACTTGGCGCAACTTTGGCGGCCGGGCCGGCAGCGCTGGAGGGGGCGGGCGGCGCCCGGGGAAGGGTCGCAGCCGCCCCCCCGGCGATCCGGGCCGCAGCCGCCTCCCCGCACCGGGCAGCGCGGCCGCCCCCCAAAGCAGCCCCCGCGCAGCCGAGAGGGCAGAGCCGGGCCGCGGCCCTTCCCAGAGGGCAAACGGGGGACGCGGCGGGGAAATGGAGGCGGCCCCGGCAGTCCCGGCGCAGGGGCAGCCCCACATCCCGGGGGGGTTGTGTGTGTGCGCCTTGGGGGGGGGGACGCGAGCGCGGGGCCTGCAGCCCCCGGGGCGACCGGGCTCCCCGCTCTCGCCCGGCTCCCGGGGCGGTGGGCAGCCGGGGCCCGGCACCGAGCCGCCCTCCCGCCGCCGCTCCGGGCGTCCGCCCGCCCCCGCGCCCCGGCAACCGGGAACCGGGAACCGGAGCTGCCGCGGCCGCGGCCCCCGAGCGAGCCGGGCAGCCGCCGCCTCCCCGGGGGCTCCCCGCCCGGCCGCGCACCCTTCGGAAGCGGATTTTCGGCACGCTTTTTCCAGGAGAGATTTCTCTAATTTTTTCCCTTTCTTTTTCTTTTCCTTTTTTTTCCCCCTCCCCATTTTTCCGGGTTGATTCCAATATTGTCGCCGGGAATTATTTGCATTTAAGATAAAACGACTCGTTCCCTGCACATCGCTTCGCAGATCAATTCAATCAGCACCGGCGGATTGAGAGAGCAGCGGGAAGGGGGGGCTAGATCCCGAGGAAAAGGGGGCTCGAACCGCGAGCCAAATTTGCCCGAATTGCTGCCGGATTGGAAATATCGATGTGTACGAAAACTGAAGATTTAACGGACGCTCGGATTTGTTTCATTTCTGCAGTTGCTGTCACCCGAAGATGCTGTGGCAACAAAGACTGGGAGGGTGTTTGAGGTTTTTATTTTTGGCCTGTTCCCCTGCAGAAATATTCTTGCTAATCCCTACACACGCGTCGCAAAGACCGAGCTCTCTAAAAGCAATAATATCCTGCCCTGGAAGACGCTTAAAAAGAAAATCTGATTTTCTATTTCTCCGCCTGGCATGCCGCTCCCAAGCCCGTCGGGGGCAGGCACAGCCCTTCCCGCAGCCAGCACCGAGCGGGGGGGCTGCAAAGCAACGGCAAACCCGCCCCGGCCGGAGCGGGGGCCAAGCGCGGTCCTCGCCGCGCCGCGGATATTTCCCCGCTCGGTGACAGCGGCGCGGAAGCCCCGCCGCGCCCGCCCGGCAGAGCAGGAGCTTCGGCGCAGGAACGACCCGCGCGACTTCTTTAGGGGAAAAAAATATTTTCTTTTCTTTCTTTTTTTCTCTGCACCCAAATCAGCCCCTTTGTGACCGGGAAAATGCCCCAGATTTCCGCGGCTGGGACTGCAGCCTCGGAGCACGGACGGCACCTACGCGAGCAGCGGAGCGGGCTGGAAAAGCCGCGCACGCAAAACACCGAGCCGGCGACCCCCCCCCGGCCCCGCGCAGCCCCGGCTCCCCTCGCCTCCGGGCTCCTGCCCCTTCCCCCCCGAAATGAAGGGAAATACCGGCCCGGCAGAAGCGGCGCTGGAAGCCGGCTCGGCGCCTCGGGAGCCCCTTACCTCCGGCCGCGGCGCCGGGCAGGGCCGCCCGCCCGGGCACCCGCGCTATAAACCGCGGTCGCTTTTGTGAGTTTGCCAGCGTTTCCCCCGGCTCTCCCCTTTTGTGTCCCATTGCCATCTAGAGGCCCTGATTAATTAATTTCACACTGCAGCCCCGGAGAAAATTTTCCCACAAACAAGTGGCCGGGAAGACATGTAGCCCCAAAGAAAAGGAGTCAACATCAAGTTCAACAGCATGCGGGAGGCGATTTCCATAACAATCGCGTCTGAGCGAGCAGAAGTGCCCGCGGCGAGGGGCCGGCGGCAGCCCCTGCGCACACAGCCGCCCGCGCTTTCCCAGGCTCCCGAACAATCGCGCACTGTTTGTCTTACAGATGCCAACGTTTGGGCATGGAGGCTGCCTTACGATAACAGAAATAATGAAGAGGGCTGGGGAAGGGGGGCTGGTAAGAGCCGGGGGGGGGGGTGAAGCACTTGGGGCGGGAGAGAGGGGAAAGCAGGGGGAAAAAAAAAAAGGGGGGGGGGGAGATATAAAGCGGCCCGGGGGCACCGGGACGCACCGGGCTGCGCGGCCCCGGCACCGACCTGTTGAGCCCCAGTGGGAGCCCCGGGCCGGGCAGGGCCGGTGGCGGAGCGGGGCGGGAGGCCGCCGAGCCCAGCCCGGCAGAGCCGCCCGGGCCCGGGGGTTTTATCCCCCCCCGAAGCGGGGACTTTCCGCGGGGCAGGAGGGGACGGAGCCGGGTCGGGGGGGGGACGGGACTTCGCCCAAGTTTGGTGCCTCCCCCCTGCCGCCACGCGTTTTCCCACAGCCCCCGGGGAGCGGGGTCCCCGGGCCGGGCAGCGGGGGCCGGGGCCCGGGGTGGCCGAGGCGGTGGTGGACGTGTCCTGCAACCCAAGCAGCTGGGCCCCGCCGGGCATTGTCCCCACGGAGCCCGTGGCCATTGTTCCCGGCGCTGCGGGAGCCGGAGGGAGGGCAGCTTTCCACGCCTCGGGCCCCTCCTCGCCCCCACCCCGCCACTCGCACCGGGCCGGCCGGAGCGCAGCCTTTAATCCGGAAAAAAATAAAAAATAAAATAAAACAACCCCCCCCCCCGCCGAAGGGCCCAGGTGGGGGGAGGCTCGCGGTCCCCCCTCGCGGACTTCCTCCAACTCGGGAGGACCGGGGCGGGAGGGGGGGCGCCCGGGGAGGGGGCGGCTGCCGGTGCCCGCGCAGCCCGGCCGCCCCGGCGAGGAGCGCCGGTGCCCTGGGCGGGGAGTTCGCAGCGGGGCAGGGAGAGGGGAGCGGAGGCGGGGAGGGGGGTGGGGGGTATTTACCTCCCTCCGCACAGCTGCATCCTTAATGACTTAGCGGCAGCGTGCGCCGAGAGCCGCCGGGCTGGGGGACCGGCGCCGTCGGGGGCGGGGGCTGGGGGAAGCGGACACGTCTGCCCGGGGCTGCAACGTGCGGCTCCCCCGGGGGGACCGGGCCGGGCCCCTCGGGGCGGCGGTGCTGCCCACCACACATCCATTTTGTCCCTTTTGGAAATGGAGATGCGAGAGAGGAGGGAAAATGCGCCCTTTTTTTTTTTTTTTTTTTCCTCGCTTTCTCCATATTTTGCTACGTAAGGCATGACGTCCTCACGTCGGGAGCGGGATAGGTTAGCCCTGCGCTTGTGGTGATGCACGGGGCTGGGGGGCGCGGGAGGCGGGGGCGACTCCGGCAGCAAGAGCTAAAAATAACGGGGATTTTATATATATATATTAAAAAAAAAAATCCCGGTGACCCCGCCGGGTGCAGCCCCGCAAGGGCAGCGGGAGGCAGGCGGGGGGGCCGGATCCGGATCCGCCGGGCCCCGAGCACTGCGGGTCCCCCAGGGCTCGGGCACCCCCGGGGCCGGATCCGGAGCGGAGCCGGGCGCTCGGTGCTCCTGCTGCCTTCACCCCCCCGCGGCGGGAGGCCGCCGGCAGCGCCGGGAAGAGGCTCCGCCGCGCCCGGTCCACCCCGGCGCACCGGGAGAGCCGGGCCAGGAGCGGTTCCCGGGGCCGGCTCCCGAGCCCGGGCCGGATTTTTCCTCTATTCATGGAAATTCAGCAGAAATTGGCTATTTCGTAATTATTATTAATAATAATAATAATAATAATAATAATAATAATAATAGAAGCACCGCAAAGCCCTGTGCTGTCAGTGCCTCTCCGCTGCGGAGGGGCCGGGAGCAGAGGGCGATCGCTCCCTCCGGCGCACCGCGATTTTCGTAGCGCTTTGAAAATCGGTGTCCGCAAACGGGACGCGGCGCAGAGCCGAGGCGGGGGGCGGGAGGGGGGGTCGGCTCCCGAAATCCGGCCTGGGGAGCGGGGCAGCGGGGGCGGGGGGGGAAGCCCTGCCGCAAAGGAGCCGGGGAGCGGCGCGGGGGTCGGCCAGGCTGCGGAGCGGGGAGGCGCGGGGGACGCGACCCGCAAGCGTCGGGGGCCCCGCTGCAGCTAACGACACCAGGGAGCCCGGGGCCGTGGGGGTGCTCCCCCCCCCCCCCGCCCCCGGCCCCGCCGCTCCAGCCGCTGCGGAGCCGGCAGCGAGCCCGGGGCGCTGCTCCCTCCCCGGCCCGACGGCCCCGGTGCGGGCGAAGCGGCCTCCCCGGCTCTGCCGCCGCGGGGCCCGGCGCTGCGGGGGGGCTTTGCCGGGCTCCGTGCTCCCCGCAATGAGCCGCGCTTATGCATTTCCCCCTCAACGAATATTTCTCCCGGCGGGGCTGGGGGCCGGCGGGTCGCCCTGTCCCGTTCTCCCGCCTCCCGCCCCGTCTAACCGGGGCTTCGCACGGGCCCGGCGGGGCGGCTGCCCCGTGTCCGGCCGCCCATCACCCCCCCGCCGGCTCCCGAGGCCCCCGGGCCTGGTCCCGGTGAAGCGCCTCGCTCACCGGCCCCTCCAGCCCCGCGGTACCGAGCACAGGGCGGCCCGGGCCCTCCCGGCGGGGGGGGCGGCGGTTTTTGGCTTCCCGATAACGTTTTGATCAAAAATGCATTTAGAGGCGCACGCCGCGCTGTGCCATGAATATTTCAGTGCTTTTGCAAAACAGCAAAGTGGGTGTTCGTGGGGGGGGGGGGGGGGGGGGAGAGGGCCCGGGAGCCCCCGCCCCGGCTCGGCGCCCGCCCCGCACGAGGGATCGTTAAACGACTCCGCAAAACCCTGGAGCCGGGAGCGGCCGCGGCACCGGGAGGGGCCCGGTCCTCCCCGTCGGGCCGGAGCTGGGCGCTCCGGAGCGGCCCCACCGCGGGGACGCGCAGCGCCCGGTGCGGAGCACGGCGATGGGGGGGCCGGGGGGGGGCAGGGCCGCCTGGCCCCGGACCCTGCGCCGTCCCCTCCCGGGGCGTCCCCGGCAGTGCCACCACCCCCAGGGACGGGAGCATCAGCCCACGGCGCCTTTCCCAGAGCCCGGCTGGCTGGGATGCGGCACAGCTCGCCCTGGGATCCGGGGAGGGGACGGTCCCCCCCCCCCCCCCCCCAGACTAGGCCCATCCTCATTCCCCCAGCGAGGGAGCGACGGGATCGCGATGTCCGCCCGGAGCCCCGACGGCGCGTCCTCTCCCTGCCAGCGCTGCGGAGGCGCCCGGGAAGGATCCGGCACCGAGGAGGGTGCGGCCGCAGCCCCCCCCCCCCCCGCCCCCGCAGGTAACGGGGCTGCACCGGCACAGCTCGCCGGCCAGCGGGGAAGGGGCACGCCGGGCCGCGGGGCAGGCAGCGACGGAGGTGGGGACATGCCACCGTGGAGCGAGGTGACGCCAGGGCCCTGCAGCACGGATGGGTGGGGGACATGGAGCGGACTCGGGCACCCCGTCTTGTCCCAGCACTGTCCCGAGCCCTGTCCCCTCAATCTGGAGCGATCCAGGGCTGCGCGGAGCCGGAGGCCCCTCGCTGCAGCTCTTGGTGGTGCTCGGTGGCGGGTCCTGCCAGCAGGTCAGCGCCGTGCCGGGGGTGGGAGGCGGGCAGGGACGTGCGGCCACCTTGATGCAAGGCCAGAGCAGGCCCGGGGACCCCCCCACACCGTCCCACGGGGTTTGCAGCCAGGACTGTCACAGCAGGGCGTTGCTGGACCTGCAGGGAGCCGGGGTGACGCGTGGCTCCGGTCTGCTCCCGGTCTCCCGCCACATCCCGCGGACGCTCCGGGTCCCCGCTGTGGGACGCGGAGGCTCCCCAGCAGCCCCGGCCCCTCCCCGGGGCTCACCTCGCCCCGACATTTCCTGGCGCTCACTCCATGCCGGCGGGTTGCCATAGCAAATCTAAATCTTACCAACAAGACGAGGAGAGAAGCCTGATTAGCATATATTCAAATGAACCACGCGATAATGCAAACCATAAATCACGCAGCCGTTGCTATTCAGTCGGCGTCTCCAGCCCCGGCCCCCACGCTCTCCCGCGTGTCTCCGGGCCTCTTCGCGCTCAGACACCCGCTCCCAGCTGCAGAGCCGCCCTGGGCGGCCCGGGGCCCCTCCGGCAGCGAACGGCCCGGGATGGGGGCTGCCAGCCGGGTGGGACCCGTCCCCGCTGCCCGGCGAGGGCCTGGGCCGCAGTCACCCATGGGTGGCCTGGGCCTCCATCGCCCGGGCCTCCCTCCTCAGCCGGGGACCCAGCGGCCTTGAGGCTGTGCCCGCAGCCCCCCGGTGCCCCCAGGCCTCGGGGTGACCCGGTTCCCCCCTCCTCAGTGGCCGCTGCACGGCCCCCCCCCGGGCGAGGAGCCCCTCGAGGCAGCACCCATCACCGTGCCGTCGTGGCGCCTCGCGAGCAAGGGGGCAGCCCCAGTCCAGGCTGCGCGTCCGCCTCCCTCTCCGGGCTCTGCCAAACCGCACGACCTCTCCCCAGGATCAGTCTCCTCCCACGTTTCAATCCCGAGCCTCCGGACACGGAGGGGGCTGCCCAGCGCGGCCCCCCCAAGCAGCTCACGCCACGCGCCCGGACACCCCCACGGCTTTATTGGTGAGAACATAATAAATAGAAAAAGAGTCCCCGGGCGGGCGGCGCGGCACGGCGTGGCGGGGCGGGCGCAGACCCTCTGCCCTCCCGCGCGGGGCTGGGGGCCGCAGGCAGCCCCCCGCCCACCACCCGCGCAGGGGGAGGCCGGCTGCGGCGCGACGCTGGCGCTCAGCCCTGCTGCCACCCCGCGGCATCTCCCGGCCACGTCCCGGGGACGGCGGGACGCAGGGGACCGCGTGCCACCGGCGGGGAAGCGCTGCGAAGGGCGGGGGGGGGGGGACGGGCGGCGTGTGCGGGGGCTTCCCGGGGACGCGGCCGCGGGGAAAGCGGGGGGCTGCCCCCCCCCGCCCCGGTACGTGCAGGCAGCCGGGCGCCGCGGCCTCGCTATCTCTGCCAGGCGTCCGCCGCCTGCGCCCGGCGCCCGGGGCCCCCGGCCCGCTGCTCCTCCGCCAGCAGCCGCGCCGGGCCCAGCGCGTAGGCGTAGCCCTTGGCGTAGTCCTCCCGCGGCTGGAGGTCGCCGGGGCCGCGGGGGGCTTCGCCCAGGGAGGACAGGCCGCCCAGGGGGGGCTGGGGGGGCCCCGCGGGGCAGCTGAGCCCCGGGGAGACCCGCTCCGACTTGATGCTGATGGCTTGCGGCTGCGGGGGGCTGCTGGGGGCCGGGGCCGGCTCTTCGGCGGCGACGATCCTGCCGCCGACCCTGGGGAGAGACGGGAGAGGGGGTGAGGCTGGGCCCCCCCCCCGTGCAGCATCCCTCGCGGAGGAGCCCGGGGTGGGGACAGGCGGGACCTCGTGCCGCCGCTCCTCCCGAGCGGGGCTGAGACCCGCCAAACTCACCTCCTGTACCAGCTCCTCGCTCCCGCCCTGCTCCAGCCCGGAGCCCGGGACCCGGGGGGGGCTGTGAGGCTCCCAGCCCGGGGGGCACCCGCTTCCCAGGCGGCTCCCACCCCCACGCTGGCACGGCCGCTGGGAGCCTGCCGTGCGCCGGCGCGCGGAGGTGGGGGCAGCTCCCGGGGGCAAACCCGGCTTTAAATAGGCTCCGGCGGCAGCGGCCGGGCTGGGACCCGGCGGGTGGGAGGATTCCCAGGGGCAGCGGGGTCCCAGCGCTGGGACCGTGGTCCCGCGGGGGCAGCAGCTCCGACCCCCACCCCGTCCCCCCGCCCGCGGCCGTCCCCGTCCCCGTCCCTGTCCCCGCCGGTCCTTACCCCAGTGCCGCCACGTCCCGCGGGTGCTGCCAGGCCGCCGCGGTGCCGGGCTGCAGGAAGCCGGGGGGGGCCGGGGCCTCGCCAGCCCCGAACTCTGCCGAGCAGGAGGCCGAGAGTGAGCAGGAGCCGGGCCGGGGGGGGGGGGGCCGGGGCCGGGGGGGGCAGCGCTCACCTGCTTGGGCCGAGGCGAGGAAGGGGAAGCCGGCGAGGCCGTGGGTCGCGCTGCCCGGGGCGAGCACGGGGCTCAGCGTCTGCAGGCCGGGGTAGAGCGGCCGCTGCGGGGACACGGCGATGCTCCGGACCTGACGGGGACGGCCTGGGGGGTCCCCCCCCCGCGGCGTTCCCGTGCCCCCCCAGCAGAGCCGGGGCGCTGGGGGCGATGCAGCAAGACGGGAGTGGTGGGGATCCTCGCGGGAGCACGGCCGGGGGGGGGGGGGGATGCCCGCGTGGGGACGGGGGATTTGGGAAGCCCCGGGGGTGCAGCCAGGCAGGGGCTGGGGGAAGCACTGCGGCCGCCCGCCCGGCTCCCGCGGCCGTGGGCATCCTGCGGGCACCGGGCCCCCCCGGGGGACTCACCGCGGCGCTGGCACCGCTCCGGCCGCTCGCCAGGCTGCCCTGGGCTTCGCCGCGACGCCCTTCGGCCCCCAGGTAAAGGGGGGGCGGCGTCTTGGTGGCCAGGGCTCGGCCGAGGTTGCCGGGAGAGAAGAGGGGGTAGCCGAGACCTGCAGGGCGAGAGGCGGATGCGGGGGGGGGGGGGGGTCCGGCCCCCGCGGCCATGCCCGGGCGTCGCGGGGCTGGACACGGCACCGCTGCGCCTGCAAACCCGCCGGGCCCGGGGCGAGCAGCATGCGACCCCCCCGCCCCGGCCGGGCCCCCGCCGCCAGCCCCCGCCGCCGCCTCCACGGGGGGCGGCTGCAAACCCCCCCTGCGGCCCCGGGGGTTTCCGCTGGTCAAGCCCCGGCGTCACTTTTTCCAGCCGCTTTTGCACCGGGTGGCACCGGGGCGGCTGGGCCGGGCGGGGGGCGATGCCAAGGCCCCCCCGGGCAGCGCGGTCGCCCGGCCCCGAGGGCAGCGGGGGCTCGGGGTGCTCGGGGCCCCCCGGGCGCGCGGCGGTGGCCGTGACTCAGCACCGCGCGGGAAGCAGCTGGAGGGCGGCCGGGGCTGGCGGTGCCGCAGCTGCCGCCGGCGCTACCTGCCCTCGCCCACGCGCCGGCCCCGGGCCCGGCAAGTCCCCGGCAGCCGCCGGCGGCCCAGCTTTGCATGCCGCGGCCGGGGAAAACCCGCGCGGGACACGGGATGCGGTGCAGGCGTGGGGGCTGCCAACGAGCCCCGGCGTGCCGCACCCGGCTGGCAAAGACCCCCAAACCCTTCCCCGCGCGGGGAAACTGAGGCACGGCGGGCGGCGAGCCGGCGATGCCAGCGGCGGCTGCAATCCTACCTGGCGGCAGCGGCCCCGGCGAGCGTCCCGACGGCTGCCCGGGCTTCGGCACGGCCGGCTTGAAGGCGGGCGGGCGGCCGTGGCTCTGCGGGGAGCCGCCGAGGGCCCCGTCCGGCGGGGAGCCGCCGTAGGCTGCTTCGTGGCCCGGCAGCGGCGCCGGGGGCTGCGGGGCGAAGCGGGGGGCCGGCGTCAGGGCCGGGGAGCCGCCGGCACGGCCGGGTCGCGGTGGGGGCCCCTCCGCCCCCCCGACTCACGTAGAAGCGGGGCCGCACCACCGTCAGGTCCACGCCCTCGCTCGGCCGCCGCGTCCTGTCCCCGGCGTCGGGCGCCTCGTCCAGCTCCAGCTCGGGGCCCTCCAGCCCCAGCCCCTTGCGCTTGAGCGTCTGCGGGGCGGCGGGGCGCTGAGCGGGGCCCCCGCGCCCCCCCGGCCCCGCGCCGCCCGCCGCGCCGCCCCGGCTACCTCGAGGATGTCGGAGTTGGTGCGGCTCTCGTGCGGCTCGCTGTACTCGGTGTACTTGAGCAGCACCTTGTCCATGTCGGTGCTGGCGTACTGGAAGAGGCGGTTGGTGCTGTTGAAGATGATGAGGGCGATCTCGCAGTCGCACAGCACGCTCAGCTCGTACGCCTTCTTCATCAGCCCGAACTTCCGCTTGGTGAAGGTCACCTGCAGCGCGGGGGGGGGACTCGGCGCTGCCCTGGGGCCACCGACCGGGCACCCCCCCCCCCCAACGCCGGGAGCCACCACCGAGGGAGCCCATCGCCCGTGGCCTCAGGCCTGGCGGCGGCTCTCCGGCAAGGCGCGGGAAAAGCTGCTGCGCCTCTTCCACGGCCTCTCCCGCGGCCCCGGCAGCACCGCCGGCCGGCTCCCCGCGCCCGCCGCGCCGCGGCTCTCACCTGCCGGTTCCGCTGATCCAGGATCCGGCTGATCTGTATTTTTTTCCGGCCCATCTCTGCCGCCCGTGCGCGCCGGGGGGGCTGCGAGGGAGCGAGGAGCCGCCGAGCGCCCGCGGAGACCTGCCCTCCGCCGTCGGCACGTGCCTCCTCAGCCCTCCGCAGGCGGCAGCCGGCGGCCAAAAATAAGCTGGGCTGAAAAATAAGTTTTCGGAGGAAGTTTCGCTTTCAGTGGCATTTCCCAGCTTTTCAGCGCAGGTTGGTCGAAAAGCGACCCAAAAAAAGAAAAAAGAAAAGATTGGGAAATTCTGTTGCGGAGGGCGGGGGAAAAAATCCCCTGGGCTCCGCTGAGCGGCTGCACCACCCCAGCGGCCCCCGCAGCCCCTCTGAGCTCGGCGGGCAGCGGCCCCGGCACGGGCAGGACCCCCGGCACAGGCAGGACCCCCGGTGCCCGGCACCCGGCCGATGCCGGCGGCCCGCGGCGCGGTGCGAAGGCGCGGGGCTGTGCCGAGGCCGCCCCGCGCTCGTGCTGCCGATTTCCACCGCCGGCTCTGCCCGACGGGGAGGCCGGTTATATGGAGGCCGGGCTGGCGGCAGGGAGGGGTCTCCCTGAAACAAAGGGGGCGTTTTTAGGCTCGAGGGTATTTTTTTAATACTTTTTTTTTTTTTTTTTTGGTATCACGAATAGGCTAAATTTGCCCTCCGGCGTTCGCGGGCCAGGAAGTGGCTCCACGAGACGACGGCAAAGCGAAACCACCCACCTCCTCGGGCCACGTGAGCCGGGGGCGGCCGGGCGGGGGGCCGCGGACCCCTGTCCCCCCCCGCTGCCACCTGCCACTGCTCCTCCCGCTCCCCGGACCCCCCTCCATCACCGTCCCGGCCGATGCGGGGACGGATGCGGTCCTGGGTGCCCCCACTACCCGCGGGCATCGGCACCGCCCCGCAGCCGGCTCGTGGCCCCCCGCCGCCCCACGGGCCCCGGCACAGCCCGCTCCCCTCTCTCGAGCGTGCTGCCATTTACCGTCTTGCTCCGCTGCTATATTTAGCGGATCAAAACTAATTTTAATTTATGGAAGGAAATTGTGCTGCGGTTCCCACGGCCCTGCTGCCACCCCCGGCCCGGGCCCACGCAGGGCGCGAAGGTACGGCCGGGCGGCCCGGCACGGCACGGCATGGCCGGAAGAGCCAGCTATTCCCCCGGGAAAACCCGGAGGTTTTCCCAACCGTTCCCGCTGGCTCGGCGCGGACACCTGCGGCGGGGGCGCGCGGCCGGGGCTGGCGCAGGTAGGTGCCCCCGGCCGCAGGGGCTCTGGACTCGCCCCCCTGCCCCATCCCACGCTCTTTCCTTCCAGGTGTGGAAAAGGGAGTTTTTCCCCCGGAAAGGCCCTGGCTCGAGGCCGGTTTGGCCCTTGCAGGCGAGACGCTGCCGCGCGGCCCCGCACGCTGCACGCCAACGGCACCCGGGTGAGCTGCCCCCGCTCCCGGCCCGGAATAGCGGCCGGAGGAGGGAGGCGCGAAGGAGAGAAGGGGAAGCGGCAGAGCGGCGCTGCCAGGATGGGCCCCGGCCCCACGTGCCGGGCTGGAGCGGCCGCCCGCCGCCGCGGCCTCCTGCAACCCGCGGGGCCGTTTCGTCAGCCGCCTCCCCGAGCAGCTCGTTACCGCGCCGGCGAGCGGGGCGGCTCCGGTCCCTGGGGCATCGCCCGGCCCCGGCCCCCGCGTCGCCCCGCACGGCGGGTGTTCGCCAGGGCTCTGCCCGGCCGCGGCGGTGCCGAGGCCCCCGGGGGCTCCCGGGACCCCGGCCAAGGCGGTTGCAGCGCGGGGGCTTCCCTGCCAGGTATTAAAGGTCTGGGAGGGAAGGGGGAGGGTTTCACTCTAGATTTTAATTGCTTCGCCCGTGCAATAAGGCGATAAGCAGCATTACGGCTGCAGGCGATTACTGCAGCCCGCGGCGAGGCCTCGCCGACCAAGCCCCATCCCCTGCCGGGGGGACGCGACGGCACCGTCACCGTGCACGAGCCCGGCAAACCCCCGTGCCGGCACAAGCAGAGCCTCCGAGGCAGCTTCGAGGGCTCCTGCCCGCGTCAGGCCCGGGTGGAAGCCGGCTTGTCCCCCCCGCGCCGCGTCCGAGGGAGGCAACGCTCGGCCCTGCGGTGCCTGGCGCCCGCGGCCTCGCGCCCTCCCACGCGCGCGTATCTTTAGCCCGGGCTCGCTGCGCTCTCGCACGCACCGGCCGCGTTTCCACCCCGGCGCGCGGCGGCTTTACGAGCTGTCGCTGCGTCGGCCGCGCCGGAGCGGCGTGTTTTCCCGAGCGCTGCGGCACAGCCCTGGGCGGCAGCAGGGACCGGCGGCAGATCCGGCGTGCCGGGTGCCAGGGACGCGGCAGCACCGGCTGCCAGGGCCGTGCAGCCCCGTCGGGTGCTGAGCGGCCCCAGAAACGCAGCTGGAGTCGATGAATTTGAGAAATTCACCCTAAATCCACGTGCAGTGTCTGAGCCGGGTCCCGGGCCGCCGGGGAAAGGGGCTGCCTGCTTCCCGCTCGTCTCCGGGGGGAAAGGAGGATGGGAAGGGCAGTTCCCCCCCGCCCTGCCAGCGCGGCCGGGCGCTCGGAGCTGGACTCGTGCCGTCCTCGCCCTCCCCACGTGCTCGCACTGAAACAGCCACTGCTCCTTGCCAAGGCTGGGCACAGCCTCCCCCGGAGCTCGCTGCATCTCCCCACCTCCGCTTCCCCCCCCCCCCCCGGGGCATTTGGGGGCAAAACGGGGAAAAAGTCCATCATTTTTTGCCAAGCAACTGAGATTTTGCTGCAAACGTGAAACCGGACAGCCGAGGACGCCTGGGGAGAAGGGGCGGCGAAGCGAGGGGCCGGCAAGTGCCCGCCGTCGGCGTCCGGTGCCCCCCGGCCCGGCGCTCCCGGGGAGCCGCACGGCGCGAACAGCGTCCCGAGGCCGGCGCGGGGGAAAGGCCACGTTCGCCAGCGCTGCTGCGGGGGCTCGGCGGGCCCGGCTGCTTTTTATAGCTTGTTTAAACAAGCGCCCAGTATAAACCGGAGGGCAGGCGAGCGGGAAAGCCGGGAGGAGCCGCCGGGAAGCGGGGAGGGAGGCAGCCGGCAGCCCGGCCGGCCCCGGCCCCGGCCCCGGCCCTGGCCCTGGCCCCGCGCGGGTGATGCAGAGCGAAAGTCCCTTCCCCTGCAGGCACCGCCGCTGCCCAGGGCGCTGCTGGCGAAACTGCCGCCATGGGCGGAGGCTTTTCGGTTCCCAAATGACTGTGCGGAAGGAGGACGGCTGCTCGCGGACCCGCAAAGCGAGACAGCTTTTCCCCTTCGCTTGGAAAGGCCGGTGCGCGCGCGAGCCCTGCCAGCCGTGATGCTCCGTCCAGCGCTCGCGGCCCACGGGGACCCGGCGGCCGGCGTGGGGAAGGGGCTGCTCCTGCCCGCGCTGCGCTGGCCCGCGCTAGAGCCGGCTGCACTTTGGGAAATGGTGCATGTTTGCTGCCGGGGCAGCCCTGAGCTGTGCCCGCTGGCCTCAGCCCATCGGCGTGGCGTTTGGGCTGCACGGGTTGCAAACCCACGCAGGGCTCTTCCTGAGAATGCCGTAATTAGTCTTGCGAAGAGGAGGGAAACTCAAGGGTCTCAAATACAGTAATTCCACCGCCACCGCCGCCTTCCGGGTGTAAATCAGGCCCAAACGCAACTCGGCCTCTCCGCCGCGCTCCAGCCCTCGGCCCACGCGCCCGCCGCTGCTGCCCGTCCTGCCGGCACAGCGATCCCTGCTCCGTGACGGCTTCGATCCCGCTCTGCTTCAATTCCCGCTCTCCTTGCGCGGGAGCCGCGTGCGTTGTCCCGCCGGCAGCCAGGCAGCCGGACCCAGCTCCTGGGTCGCCCCGGCTCCCCGTCCCACGGCGGCGGCTCCGGTGCCCGCGCGGTTCTCACCTGCCTGCCGCAAGCTGAATCCATCACCGTAAAACCCGTCTCCCGAACCAGCAGCTCTGGGAAACTGTCCCTCATTAAAAGCGTGAAGCCCTGGGGACAGGCACTCGCTGGCAATCGGTCGCAGCGGGCAGGAGGATCCGGCGGCGGATCCGCCGCCCTCTCCCCGGAGGGCCGTGCAACGCAGCGAGCCTCCCCGCACTGGGACAGCTTGGGAACGTCACGCGCTGGGAAGGAAGAGCCGCGGCGGGGTCGGGTCCCGCTCGGGAGCAGCCGGGCACCGCGCCGGGTCTCGGCGGCTCGGCGCCTGCTATAAACCCTGGACAAGTGCAACGGCCCAGCAGAGCGAGCGGGAGATTGGGCACCGGGTCCTGCCGAGCTCAGCGGGGCGGCGGAGGGGAAGGGGCGAGGAGGGGACACCTGGGAAAGTCGGGAGGGGACACAGCCGCGCTGGGTGACGGTTTCAGTGCTCCCAGCAAGCGTGTCAGCGTCTGCTGGACGCGTCCTCTGCGGCGGGTGGAAATCACACCAAACCCAGTCAATAACCACCGTCCTGGGCGTTTTCCGGGGGTGCTGGGCCACGGTGCGGCCTGCCAGCCCGCGGCGCGGCATCGCGCTGTGACACTGGGGCACCCGCACTGGGACATGCTGCGAGGGCCCTGCGCCGCGGAGCCGGGGCCTGACGTGCCGCCGCGCAGGCAGCCCCGCTGCCCCGTGCCTCAGTTTCCCCCGGCGGCGGGAGGGCTCGGCCCCGCGCCCGGAGGCCTGGGGGGGCCCGGTGCGGCGGGGAAGCGGGGGGAGGCCGAGGCCGGGCCGGGGCCCCGCGGCCGCCTGGCAGGCTGCACTTTTGGGTTAAACTCAGGCGTTCCTCTCTGCGCAGACACGAGTAAAAATAACCGCCCCGAGCACAGCACAAACCACAGGCTTTTTATAGCGCGCCATCCCGAGACGGCGGGGCGCGGGGACAGGGCCTCGCCGGGCCCCGGGCAGCCGCCGGGCGCCGGCCCCGCCGCACCGGCACCCCCGCCGGGCCGCGCCGCGCCGCACCGGGCCGGGCCGCACCGGGCCGCGCCGGCACCGCTCCCCCAGCCCTGCGCCCCGACGGCGCGGCCGCGCCGGCCGCATGCGGGGCCGCTGGCCGCGGGTGAGGGGCTCCGTCGGGCCGGAGCGGCCCGGACCCCGCCGGTACCGGCACCCACCGGCACCCCGCGGCGGAGCGCGGCCCGACGGCACCCGCAGGACGCTGCCGCCCCGGGGCAAGCTGCTGGCGCATGGGCCGGTCCCGGAGGCCGTGCCCGGTCCCCCCTCTCCGGGGCTGGGGCAGCTCCGCGCCCCGGTGCGCCCGGGACCCCCCGGTGCACCGGAGACCCCCCTCCCCGTGCGGGACGCACACCTGGACACCGGCTCTTCCTCCTTGGCAAGTCCCCGCCGGCACGGCCGCGGGTGTCCGGCGCTGCAGCGGAGCCGGCCCGGCCCCGGTCGGGTCGGGGTCGGGGTCGGGTCCTGGTCCTGGTCCCGATCCTGGTCCCGATCCTGGTCCCGGTCCCGGTGCAAGTCCCGGGAGCTGCCCGTCGCCACCGCCTGCCCCAGCCGCGCCGGCTGCATTTGCATAGCCCCGCCCGCCGCCGGGAGAGATTTGCATAGCGCTGCCGGGCTGGCTCGCCATTGGCGGCCGCCGCGGGGCTGGTTTGCATAGCCCCGCCCCCTCCGGGAAGGGGGCGGAGTGAGGTGTGCGGGGGGCTGGGGGGGCTGCGCTGGGGGGAGGTTTGGGGGGGCCGAATTGGGGGGCTGGGGGCGGATTTGGGGAGTCTGGGCAGGGGGGAGGCTTGAGGGGCTGGGGGCGGCTGGGGGACAGATTTGGGGGGCTGGGGGCAGCTGGGGGGCAGATTTGGGGGGCCTGGGGGGGTCTGGGCTGGGGGGGAGGTTTGGGGGTCCATGGGGGGGCTACAGCCTGAAATGTGGACGAGAACTGGGGGACTTGGGGGGCTGAGATGGGGGTGGCATGTGGGGGCCTAGCCTGGGGGGCTGCAGGCAGGGGTGGGAGTGAGGGCTGAGGGGGACTGGGGTCAGGGGTGGGGGGTCGGGGGGGGCAGGCTGGGGAGCTGCAGCCTGGGCTGGGGGTGAGGTCTGGGGGGGGCCAGGGCCCAGGGTCGGTGCCCTCATCGGGGGGCCCAGGCCCAGGCTGCGGGGAGGGGGTCTGGGCCTTGAGTCTGCACCACAGCACCCCGGACCCACCCCTGCATTTTGGGGGGGGTCTCCTGCTCCCCGGCACCGCCGGCTCCCTGCGCACCCACCGGCGAGCCCGGCCGCGGGGCTGACGTGCAGCTCCCAAAGGGGACGGCTAATTCACTCGCTCTTTCCTTCTTTTATCTTTTACTTGTGCAAACGGCGTGATTGACCCCGCGGAGACGTCTGGGCCCCCCCGAGCCCTCCGCTGGGCCGGGGGCTCCTTCCCTCCCGCACCCCGACCCCCCCGGCGCTGCCCTGAAACCTCGAACAGAGGGAGCCGGCGGGAAGCGCCTGCCCCGGGCACGCGGCAGGGACCCGCTGCAGCCCCAGGGCCCGCTCGGGGCGAGGGCTGGGGGTCCGGGCGCCGGGCAGAGCGCGTGGCCCCCGCCCGCGTGCCGGGGGCCGGGGGCGGCCGAGCGGGGCTCCCCCCCGGCGGCGCTGGCAGCGGGGGCTCCCGCGGGGCGCGCACGTGTTTACCGCCGCGCCGGGCACCTGATGCAAGCGCCGGGCTCGCGTTGCGTGAGCGGGGCGGCAGCTGCCAAGGGCCGGCGGAGGGGCTGCTCGGCTCCCCCCCGGCCCCCCGGGACCCTCGGGGCGGCGGCGGAGCGGGGGGCTCCAGCCTGCCCTGCCGGGTCGCCCAGGTGCTGGTCCGGCCCCCCCGGCCGTGCCGGGGAACGGAGTCGGGGGTGAGGATGGAGCGGGATGCCGGGGATGCGGCTTCCCTCGCAGGCTGCGCTGGCGGAAAGGACACGGCACCTTCCCTAGAGCCACCTCGAAATCTCATGATTTATAGAGGGCTTCGGAGTGCAATTAGCAGGCTGTTAATTAGTCCTGCTCATAATCTTAATTGATCCTGAGGAGGAGGCAGGAGGCAGAGGGGAAGGTGCGGCAGCATCCGCAGCGCAGCACCCTGCGAGCGGGGCTCCCCGGGCAGCGGGTGCTCTGGGACGCCCGGCCGGGTCCCGTCCCGAATCCCCGGGGTTTGGGGACCCGGAGCCGCGCGCACAGGCCCAGGGCCTCGGGCAGCCGCGGCGGCACGCGAAGCCCCTCCGCTGCCGGCCGGACCCGCCGGACCCCTCCCTGCCGGCCCGGCCCGCGGCTCGGCCCACGGAGGAGATGCCAGCGCCGGGGCTGTCACCGCGGGCCAAGTGCCAGCGACGGGGGCTGAAAATCCCCCCCCAGCCAAAAAAAACGTGAGCGGGGCTGGAAACGAGCGGGAGCCAAGCCGGAGCCGCCGGCCAAGGGCAACACGCCGGCTTCCAAAATAGCCTGCGTCCGGCTTCGCTCCGGCTGGATGGAGGGTGCCAGCGGGGCCACCCACGCGGGACGGGACGGGAGGGGACGGGAGGGGACGGGGTGGCAGCAGGGCAGCGCTGCTCCGCCAGGCTCAGGGGTCACCGGGCCAGATCCCAGCCCGGGGCTTGGCACGGCCGCAGCCCCGGCGGTCGCAGGCTGGGGGAGGCGGCGTTGCCCCCGGCCCCGGCTGCCCGGCCCTGGCTCGCGGCCCGGATGTGTGCGGGAAGGGCCAGCCCCGAGGCCCCCGCAGCTCCCACGCGGGGGGAATCGCCGCTCCGGAGCTGGAGGGCTGGAGCTCTTCCCCTTGCAGAGCGGGTGTCCGAGTGGGCGAGAGTCCGCCGGGCTCCGGCCCAGCCCCGTGCCTCAGTTTCCCCGCTGCTCCCGGGCGCGGTGGCCTTCCCGGGACGGCAGGGGAGTCACCGGCTGTTTCCCAGGCTGCAGCCAGGATTCCCGGGGGAGGGCGGGGGGCCGGGGCACAGGGAGAGGCTGAAGGCCCCTCTCCCAGGGGAAGCCGGATTCGGCCATCGCAGCGGCCCTGGCCCGGCCCCGAGGGTCCCCTGTGCCCCGTCGCGGCCGTCTCTACCCGGGCAGAAACGTCAAGCCCGGCGCGGGATTGCGCTAGCGGGGCCGATCCCAGCTCCCGGCCAACTCCGGCACTTTCCCACCGAGCGGGAAGCCTGGGCTGGCGGCGGCAGCGTGGGAAAAGCGCAGGGACGGGGCGACGGCCCGAGGGAAGCGGAGCGGGCCGGAAAGAGCCGCGGGCCGCGGCTGCGAGCACAGGGGAGCTGGTGGGACGCGCTGCTGGGCGCAGCCACGTACCCTCCTGCCCACCCGCGCGGCCCCCGAGCAGCCACGCTGCCCCCCCAGCGCCCGGGGGCTCCCTGGAGCCCCCCCAGCCCTGCTGCTTCCCTGCAGCCCCGGCAGCGCCGCAGAGAGGCTCCAGGGCCGGGGGACCCCGTCGGGGCAGGTGAAACCCCCGGCCCCGGCGTCCCGGAGGGGGAACCGGGCTGGGGGGGGCTGCTCGGCTCCAGCCCCCCGCGGCGAGGGGCTGGACCGGGAGGGAGGACCGGCCCACGGGGGCAGGACTGGTCCCGGGGAGGCAGGACCGGGAGGCAGGACCGGTCCCGGGGGGCAGGACCGGTCCCGGGAGGCAGGACCGGGAGGCAGGACGGTCCCGGGAGGCAGGACCGGTCCCGGGGGGCAGGACCGGGAGGCAGGACGGTCCCGGGAGGCAGGACCGGTCCCGGGGAGGCAGGACCGGGAGGCAGGACCGGTCCCGGGGGCAGGACCGGCCCGCCCCGGCCGGGCTGCGGGGCCCGGAGGGAAGCGCCCGCCGAGCGGCAGCAACTTTCGCCGCCCGGAGCGAGTCTCCCGGCCCCGGTCCCGGCCCGGCCGCGGGGCGCACCGAGAGAGGCGCCCGGCGCGGTGCCCCGGTGCCCCCGGTGCCCCCGGTGCCCGGTGCGGCCCCGCCATGCCCGGCCGTTACCCGCAGCGGGCCCTCACGGTGCTGCTGCTCTTCGGCACGCTGGCCGCCGCCATGGCCCTGCTCGCCTCCAGCCTCATCTTCCAGCTGCCGGCGGGCCGGGCCGGCCCCGGTACCGGCCCCGGTCCCGGGAGCGGGGCGCTGCCGCCGCCGGCCGCCGCCGTGCTGCTGCCGGTCTCGGCCGTGCTGGCCGCGCTCTGCCTGGTGCTCAACGTGAGCTGCCTCCTGCTCTGCCTCCTCCACGGCTACTTCAGCACCGAGCTGTGCCGGGGGCAGCCCGGGCCCGAGCGGTGAGAGCCGGGGGCGGCGCGGGGGGGGGCGGCGGGCTCCCGCGGCTGGGCGGCACCGGGGGCCGGGGGGGGCCGGGGGTGCGGGGTGCTCTGGGGCACCGGGGGGTGCAGGGAGCATCCGAGGGGTCGCGGGGAGCTGCGGACGCCCGGGGCTCTCGGGGGGGCTGCGGGGAGGGAGGGTGTCGGGGCCCGGAGGGGCGCAGAAGGGCCTGGAGGGGCGCAGGGGGTTGAGGACCGGGGCGCAGGGTGTCACAGGGTGCCGCACCCCCCCGCAGGGTGCTGTCCCCGCCGTGGGGTCACGCACGGCCCCGCCAGCCCCACGCACGCTCCTGCTGCAGAGGTCCCGGCCTCGAGGGGACACTCGCCGTGGCAGGGCCCCTTGCTAGTGAGCTCCCTGGAAGCACGAGAAGACCCCGGCGAGGCGTCGCGGCACCCAGGAGCCGTGCGAGCCCTCTCCCATCCCAGCCCTCTCCTGTGCGAGCCCTCTCCCGTCCCAGCCCTCTCCCTTGGCAGCGGGCAAGCCGGGCGCCTCGGGTCGCTGCCGGGGCGGTTGCAAAGGCGACTCGTGCAGCACAAAACGACTGTAGGCCTGAAATCATTAACCGTGAGACATGTGTTGACTTAATCATTACGAGCACATTTACACTTGCAAAAATGTTTCTGACGCCATCCCTCCATCCTTCCTCTGCCGAGCCCCGGACCGGGCTGGTGGCTCCTCTGCCGGGGCCACCCGGGCCCCGCGCCGGCTCCTCACCTGCGTTAGGAGAAAAGCGACTTGCAAAGGAATGGATTTAAGTGGGGAAACGGGTCTGTACGTGGAGGTCCCGCGATGTAACTCGTGATGGCCCCCATGGGACCATTTTGGGACCACTCTGACTTCAGCAAGTCAGAGCTCATTTAGAGGAAATTACAGTGTTTCAGCACTTGGTTTTGCCCCTAATCAGACAAAACCTCTAATGCATAATGCTCCGTATGGATACAACATCTGGAGGCACTCCAGCAAATGAGAAATGTCTCATCTCAGCATCTTCCAAGCGAAGACGGTGCTTAGTGTGCTCATTAACAAAGGAGAGCAAAATATTTTTGAAAACCCCCAAATTCCTGTACTAAATTTTGCTTTTTATGGGAGCCGAGCTTCTGCTGGAAGACCACGATAGCAGAAAATTCCCAATCAGCTGTAAGCTTGTCCTAGAGCTGGTATCGATTTGGGCTGTAAAACGGTCATTTGTAAGGTTGCGAAGTTCATCTTTGAAATCCCCAAGCACGGAGCAGGACGAGCAACTAATTAGGCAGCCGAATGCCGGGTCACACGCGTGGAGCCCGAGCTCCGCGTGCCGCCGCGGGACGGGCCGCGCTTCGGCGAGCGGCGACGCGCTCAAGGACTCGCGGGTCAGCGAAGCCCCGCAAGCGCCTCTCGCCGGGCGGGAGCAGCGTTCCCAAGGGATCTGATTTGAGATGTTTTTTCCGTGCGGCCCTGCAGAGCGAGAGGCTGCAGCAGGCTTGGCTTCCCGCCCCAGCATCGCGCTCGCGCCGTGCCTCAGTTTCCCCAGCTGCGACCTGAGGGCTGCCCTCGCGTTCGGCAGGAAAAGCGCAGGTTCTTGGAAGATGGGAAACTTCGCTTGCAGGCTGCGCTTGGCAGGAGGAGCCGGCGGGATACATGTGCTACAGCCCTGCGGCGCGGAGGGATGGGGGGCTGCCCAGCGCCTCGCCGCCGTCCCCGCGCGGCCCCACCGGGCACCCGTGTCATTAGGGACCCGCTCACGTCCCCGGGACCTTTCCCACGTTGGGCCTGTCACACCGAATTACTGCCCTGCTCCTCAGCACTGCGCTCTGCGGCGCAAGCCAGCGCCGAACAAAGTCCTTCTCCTCCCCGCTTCCCCCCACCAGCTCAGGTAATTACTAAAACAAAGTGGCTGCTCTTCGCCGCCAGCCAGCGAGGGACGGGAGCGGGGCCAGGGCCTGTTAACGGCTGCCGGCGGCAGGGTCCCCGCGCGGGCAGCTTCGACGAGCCTGGCAGGAGGGGATGGGGGCCGGGGGCAGGCAGGGACGGGCGTCCTGGGGTCGTTTAATTCATCCCGGGGCTGGAGAGAGCCACCGCTGCAGAGCAGCAACGCGAGGGCCGGTCCTGCCCGGGGACTGTCCGTGCTGCTGCCCGGGCAGCTGTTTCCAACCCCTCCACTTCCACCTTCCTCCCTGGCACCTTTCCAGGGACAGTTCGCAGCTTCCCACCATCGCAGTCCCGCCAGCATCTCTCAGGCTGCTTGTCCGCAGCCCGCAGTGGCCTTTGGTGGCAACGGCCTCCAGAGCCCGGAGGTTCGCCTGGCCAGCTCGGCTCGGAAGGTGGGAACGTGCTCGAGCAGCCGGACGAGCAGAGCCACCGGCGCTTCTTGGCCTCCGCGCCGACACCGTGCCCGCAGGAAGAGCGCGGCATCGCGGGCCGGGCACGGGGTCAGCACCGCGGTGCTGTGAGGAGACGAGGCCCCGCTGGAAGGGACCGGCCTTTTGAGGCGTTTTATGCACAATTCAAACACCAAACCACACCCGAACAAAAGGCCTGGAATCCGAGCTGAGCAAAGAAATCCAATCCCAACGCTGAAAAGACAACTGGGCCTTGCTTAGTCCAGCGCACCAGCACTTTACTTCCATTCTTTTCTTAAAAGCGGAGAGGACTTGATGTGCCTGTTTTGTTCCTTGCTTGCTCTTCAGTGCCTGCGATAATCACCTGCGAAAAGCCCTGAGCCATCCCTCCCTCTCCCCAGCATCTGGTTTCCAAAACAGAGCTAGAACCAGGCAGGAAAGGTTTCAAAATTCAAGTGATCTTAAAGTCTTCTACTCCGGAGTGGGACAGAAAGTTGAGCGTCCCAGGGGTGTGCAAACCAGCAGCCGGGGGATCCAGGTCAGCAGAGGTCCGCGGGCTCGTGAACCCCTTAGCGATGCAGGGCTGAAGAGTTCTGGTTCCTCAGCAGGGACCAGGCATCACACGCATCCGTGTGCTGAGGCCAGGAGACCACCTCGAGGTGTCTCACCCACCAGAGCCGGCCAGCAAAGCGCTTCTCTCACCTGTTTTGCAGAGCGGACTGGTTCCTCCTGGACAGCCGGACAGTTCGCCACGCCGCCATCGGCTTGTTCTGCTGCGGGGTCTCCGTCTACCTAACAGGCAAGTGCCGCTTCCGCCAGCCCAGCCCAGCCCAGCCCAGCCCAGCCCGAGCTTGGCCCAGCAGGGACAGCGCTGTCACCCCGGGACACACGTCCCACGCTCGCTGCCGAGTTTCTACTTACGGTCGAGTTTGTTCTACAAATGGTTTTCACCAACTCACCGCAGCAGTGCAAAGCCCCTCGCTCTGCTGTGGGGTGCAAGGCGCGAGCCTGCCGGCCCCGAAGCAGGCAGACCCCGTCCCCGAGGTCAGCGAAGGGCAGAGGGCCCTGGTAGCAGGCAGCATTTGCAAAGGTCGGGGGAGCAAAGCAAACCCGCGAGGTGGTCTAGAAATAGGCTTCATTGCTGTGAACTTCCTGTGGGCTGTGGGGAGGGAGCTCCAGGCACAAGCACACCCCAGCACAAGCCTTCGCGCTGAGAACGGTCCCAGAGCAGAGGACATCTCCGCTTTCTGTTTCCCACAACCAGCCCTTGCTAGACAACTTCTCTGGCCTGAATTTTGCAGGACAGATGCATCACTTCAGTCCTTCAGGTTTCCCAAGCTATATTACACTCTCCCTTCCTTCCAGCTCTCGCCATCTACATGCTGCTGCTGTTCGAACTCGAAGCTGGCATCGCCAGCGCCTGTATTCTCTCTTCTGGCGTCGTCGTGCTGCTGATCACGGTGACGCACGCCCTGGTACGGGCCTCCCAAGCCTCGCGTCGCAGCCGCTCCCAGGTCTCTCACACCCTCTACGAGAACGACTCTGCCCAACGTGGCGAAGCCTCCGCCAGCGATCCGAACAACAAGAACGTGGCTGCATCCCGGCCCCGGCCCGAGATCCACCGGGAATTTTCCTTCCCACCTTTCCTGGAGCGCAAATCCCAGATGGACTCTGCGGCCAGCAGCAACCTGACCTCCTCGGGGAGCCCCGGGCCTCACTCCGAGAAGGAGAGCTACAACCTGCCCCGAACGCACAGGACGCTGTCGGCCGAGTCCGGCCTGCTGCAGGCACAGGGCAAGCCCTGGCACGGCGTCACCCAGGAGATGAGGAACGTACTGTCACGGAAACCCGGAGCCTCGGGGAAGGATTCAACTCTGGTGTGAGTGAAAGCGGGACCATTTTGCCCTGCTCATCGCAGGGCAGCTGTAGGCAGCAGGGCCAAGATCTGCATTTCTATTTAGAGCTTAACATAGGTCACGTCAGAACGCACATGTCGAGGAGCCTCATCAGACGGGGCGGGTGGCTGCTTTTCCACCCTCCGCCCTCCCGCGTGGAGGAAGACTTTGGTTCTCTCCCCAGCCTGGCTACATTAACCTGCCCACTGAGCTCGGAGAGTGGGCAGAGCCGTGGAGGACGAGCCCGTGCAGCCATGGCCTGATGTTCTTCACTTCCTTACTGAGAAGATGCAACCTCCCCTGAAACCACAGAGTGCTTGATCACCTGTCCTGAGCCCCCAGCTCCTCCTGCCAGAAAGCGCAAGTGCTAAAGGCAGCGCTTGCTTTGTGAAACACGAGCAGGGTTAACTCCTTCTGCAGCCCTGCTCTGATGTGACATTTCACTGGTGACTCACAACCCCAGTCAGGCAACAGTTTCTGGTCATTCGGCAATCAGTAAAGCATTTCAGGGAGCAAATGGAGGTCTTCTCTCCATTTTCCTCCACAGCCCAAGGAAAATGCATCCTTATTAAATTCTTCAGCAGAGCAGAGCTGTTGGCTCCAAGGGAAGGTTAACATGGAAGTTACATCCCTTTTAAAGTGATCTCCAAAGCTATGTGTACGGCTCTGCTCCCCACTGTTTGACAGGGGATGAAGAAAGTCCAATCTTTTTTTTTGAAGAGCAGGACAATTTCTTTTTCTCTTGAAAAGCTCTAAATCTGCATGTCTTTGTTTCACTCCCGGCCCTTTGAAACACACACAGGCAGCAGGCTCCAAGACCCCCCCAGCCCGAGCGAGCGAGAGGGGAAAGCTTTAGACGGGACTTTCTTGTTTTTTCTTTTTATTATTGTTCTCACTAAAACCAAACTCAGCAACTCTCTGGCAAACACATGAAAAACTCTCCTTGCAGAATGCCTCCTGAACAAGGCTGAAGTGTGCCTACTTCAAGTCTTTTTACATAGTCCTCAACAAAATACTGAAAGCAAGACCTAGTTTTTCTGAGATGTTTCTGTAACCAAGAGGTAGACAGAAAAATGCCTCATAGCAGTCTGCCATGAAAAAAAGAAGAGGGCAGGACAAATGCAGAACAATCTCATCTCCCTTTTGCAAAGTGCTCTAGAGAGGGACACAACTGCTCCCTGAAACATCCCCAAAGGCAGGCCTGACCTCAGCAGCAGGATTTGCCTGCTCAGGTACAGCACCTTGGCATCGGAAACGGAGAGGCAGGCAGAGGCATCTGTGCAGTTTCACAGATTGAGCAGGTTTCTCCCTCCTCCAGGCGGTCGGAGAACGTGGAGCTGGGCTGAGGACAAGGCAGAGCATGGCCAGTCTTGGCTGAAATCAGGAACTGGCTGGAGGAGTCTTGGCTTGTTGGGCAACAGCACTGTAAAAAGAAAGAGACAGTCACGTCCGGCAGGCAGGAAGGACACCAGCAGCCGTGGTAACGTGAAGAACCAGGGGCTCCCTCAAATAAAACCTCACTGCTTGCAGCACGAGAGCAGCTTAGACAAGCGCAGCTTATGGACAGCCACGGGCGTGCAGACTGCAAAGCAGCATACGCCGGCCTCCGGGGTGTCGAGACAGCAGTCTTCACAGCCACACCGCACGCAAACACAACAGGAATTCCCTGCTGGGCTGAACCGAGTGTGACCCTGCCACACGAGGGATTCGGAAAATATGGAACCTCTACCATGAATGTCTAAAACAGAGTCATTCTGCAGAGACGGAGGCACCCTGTTTGCTGTGGTGCTTTTTCAGGGATGGACATTCAAAACTGTTAGCAGGGAGCACGGGCATTTCGAAGTTTCTCACTCCCACACAGTCAGGCTCCAGTACCAGGAAAGCTCTCAGGAGAGACAAATACACTAGACTCAGACCATCTGCTAGAAGATGTTTTAGTAGCTGTAGCTCAACTGCAGACATATGAAAATGCATCATCTTTCTGCTACATCTGTCAGCACCACTTCTCTCTCCAGATCTTTCTGGGACTCTCCCCACAGAGAGCCACATACACGACAGAACAGCACCAAATGCAGCCTGTCCTGCTCCATCTCAGTGGCATCACCACACTCCAAATGACACGGCAAACATCTAATGTATTACAAAAACAAACATCCCTTTTTAAACAAGGAAATAAATTATTTTGCAGTTATCCTTTTGTAAACAAGATTATTTGCTTCCCAAGGTAAACAAAACCAGAGAGTCGCTGGAAGGCAAGCAGCATATTCTTTAAATAAGTATGAACTGCACTACTGAGATAGCTGCTTGGCTTATTTGTACTGGGCTGTGTTACACCACCAAAGCCTCCGTCAGCCAGAACGGTCACTCAGATAAACAGGTAGAGCAGTAACGGAAAGTCAGCGTCACGCATCCCTCGCTACCTGCGGCCCTGCACAGAATTCAGCTGGTCCTTCATGGCTATGGCGTGTTTGAGCAGACTGTCAATGCTCTTGAAATACACGCTGCTGTCAGTCATGTTCTTTATGGCACTGAAACAGAGAGGGGGAGGGAGGGAGGGAGAAGGAGGACTGGTTAATGCTTTCATGGGCATCACTTTTAGCGTACACACACACCCCGACATGAGGGTACTGTTAATAAGAAGCCTCAGCTTTATACGGTGTTTACATCTTCAGACACTAGCTAGTGGGTTGATTTACTGCAGGAGATTGGCAGGTCTGCGCCGCACACAGAAGCAGCACAGAGCTGGCATGCTAACCGGAGTGAAGCAGCCAAGTTTCACAGTAACAGTTCGGAGAGAACCGCCTCAGACTGACACACTTGCACGCCGACCACGCTCTCTCCCCGGCCAACACCAGGCAAAGCAGCGGGGAAGCACGGACGGCCTCCGCTGTGCTTCCACCACACTTGCAAAGCCTGTGCCCGCGAGCACAACCCTCCCCCTTGGAAGGGTCTCTGTACCTGCAGGCGTACTCCACGGTGTAGATGGCTCCTTGGCTTTGCTCCTCCCAGCTCTGCATGTCAGACTGAAAGCAGACCACAGAACAGGCAATGAGAACAAGGCGTTTTTAGGTGCTCACCAGACAGACGCCGTCTTCAGCGGCATGGCCCTCGAGATACGCTCTGCCGGCCCTGCCCAAACAAGGGCTGCGGCTGCTTTTCACTGGAAATTGCGTTTGGACTCTGTCTCCCACCTGACAGCTTGTGACATGCTCCGGACTCTGAGTGCCGCGCACTAGGATTTAAAAGAAACATTCATTGTGTTTATTTCTGGAAGCGCTACTGCTCTGGCCAACGCCTTGGATGCTCCAGCAAAATTCCCCTTGGTTGTGAATGTGCCCATGAGCCAGCCGAGAGCGAAGGCCCGACAGGCTCCTAGCAACCAGCAGCTAAACTGAGTGTAACGAACCGGCTGGAAATTTCAAAGCATTCAGCTCGCCTGGCGCGTCGGGCCTGGCAAGGCGGCCGATCAGAACTAACGCAGCTCCTGGCGAGTCCAGTCCTCAGTCTCACATGCAAAACCAGGTAGAACAGCTTCTTTCACAGCACTGGAAGGTCCCTCATACACATTTTCACAGCCACAGGCTTCCCCGTCCTCCAGTCTGCTCTGAAACTCTGGCTGTCCGATCCCAAGTAAGAGTCAGCATTTAATGAGAGCATCCAGAGTGCCTCTCCTTTCAAGGGATTAGAAGGAGCCCTGTAAACTTCACAGAGACTCTAGCAGAACTACATGCAGCCAATTCTGGCATGGGAGATAACCATACACGGCAGCTCCACGGAAAGGGAAAACCAAACGAATGCACAAATCACAATGAAAACGCAGCTGAACTCAGAGGCGTAGCTCAATAGATAACTTTTGAGAGAGTCCTCAAGTAGTTCAGGCACTCTTTAAAATACGTTCTCATGGGAGCTAATTCTCAAGTCTATTTTGCCGACTCTAGTTACAGGCCAGAGGAAATCCAAGGGCCTCTTTTTGTGACTGAAGGAGGTCGGGTAGGAGCTTGGACTGCATCCAAAATCCCTTCTGTTCAAAGCCTGTCCTGCATCGGGACACTTGACCACATAGCTTTAAACTACAAAAGAAACAAGTCTTTGCATGCAGCTGTCTGGCAGCTCTCTGCAGCAGAGGGTCCAGCACTCTCATCCCCACACACTGGCCTCCAGGTCCACACTCATCTCAAAGTCCAACCACGTTTCACAGGACCACGTCGGTTGCTGAGAACACACTTTGCTACTGGAGGGAGCTGCAAAAGAAGCAGGGATCTTCCTGCAGCTTCTCACCCTGTTCTCTCCCAGATGTGCCACAGATCTCTGGTGATCTTTAGGGGCCCGGCATCACACTCAGTCACACGTGTCACCAGTGCAGCACTGTCCTACTGCTGTGGTGAAAGAAGGATTTGACCCACGAAGGAAGGAGATCCCTGCTAATGAATTATCCACCCCATTTCCTCCAGCAAGGCAGTCTCTGGACAGTTCGAAGCACTGATCGGCAGCTTGCGACCCAGCACAGGATCAGGGCACGGAGGCAGAGCTGGAAAGCTGGAGGCAAATGACCGCAAAGTTCCTGTGAAAAAGTGGTGGAGATGATAAAGCCAGTCTGGTACAAGAGTGGTTTTCCTTTGGCCCTGGAGTTGAACACCGGTGGATTTTAATCATTGCCCTGTGTCAGAGCCAGTGATGGCCATTCCCAGCACTTCCACCACTTCCTGGGATTTTCATGCCCTTAATTAGGAACAAAAGTCTTTCCCTAGAGCTCCTGACTTCTTAATCTTTTCATGATGTCCTTTCTTCAAATTCCCAGGACATGTCCTTGGATGCCATTTAAGAGCTAAAGCCAGCTATTAATACACAATAGCACTAATGATGTATTACTGTTGCTCGGCAGTAAATTAATGGGGAGATATAAGTTCTCCAAAGATCAGAGGAAATACAAAAAGGCGGCTCCGTGCAGAGCAGGAGCAGGGCTTAGCAGCGCTGCTAAGACACATGGAGGCAGCCAGGGCCTTGCATCGTGCTGTATCTTATCAGTGAGGTGGTAAATCTGCCTGGAGAGTTCGAGATGGTGAAGAAGGTATTAAGATTATTTTTAATCAAATTGAAGAAAGTTGCTTGCTGTAAGGGCACAGAGATGACCTTCTCCTTGCATAAACTTTTTCTCCCCCTCCCTCCCAGTTTTTCCTAGGTTTAAGCCCTTTGGGAATTTCAAAGATTGCGTCTTAGTAGAACTCTGCCAGCCTGCTGCATGGGCCAAGGAAAGCTGGAAACCATCAATAAATCTTGTTTCCTTTTATACATCACCTTCATCTTGGGACTAAATTACATGAGAATGGATCCACACAGAACGTTCCTGTTTCTTCTTTTCCGTTCTGAAGAATTAAAACCACCTCTGTTTAATGCCTTTGTTCTGATCTAGATAAAACCTGACAGCACTTTCATGGTGCACAGCCCTGCTGACACCCTCCTGTTCCAGTGTCTTGCCACAAAGCCGACGGGCTCTGGCAGAGCAACCCAAAATGTCCATCCCCATGTAACTGAACACTGTGCAGTGACGATGGCCTTGTCAGGGCCCCGAGCGCATCCCTCTCCTGGGGGTTTGGCTGCCTGGGCGCAAGAGCTTGACAGGCCCAGCCTGTTCATCGCAAACAGCAACGCGTGAAACTGATAGAATGAGAGCGGGATCAAGGACAACAGAGATAACGGGGGCTTGTGGTCGGGTTATCAGCAGCCTGGCAGCGCACTCAGGACGCCCACCTAGCTGAGAGAAGTTTAACCCTCACGGTTATGACCGGAGCCTGGCAGGGAGGAGAGCACGCTCCCAAACACGATCCTGCAGCCTTGGAAGAACTGAGCTTTAGAGCTGATGAAGCTGGGAGAAAAGTCACTAGCAGCAGCTCTGGATCTGCTGTTTCAGCTGCAACAAGTAGTTTTCTTTTCATTTTCTCCCAGCTCTTGCCACATCAGTGCACCATTAAACAAACAAGCAGGAACCAGAAAACTGTTTAAGCAGCTGAAGGTGCCCACGGTCTGGGCAAAAAGAAACAGACTTAAACAGCAGCAGGTACGGGCTTGAACAGGAAGGCCAGGACCGATGGCATCTGATGCTCGTGACGGCTGCAGTCACACAGGGACAGATAGGGCCCTTGCACTTGCTGCGGGAATCCACAGGAAGACGTGACCTCCTTTCTCACAGGAAGAAAGCAAAAAACAGCAGCAATTTTGGCTAAAAAAGGATGATTCTCTGGGATGGCAGCAGCCAGGAAACGAACTTAGCTGACTCAGAGAGGTCACAAAGCACTGCAAATAACTGGGAAGACGAGCCTGCCTAGCAGGAGAAAGGAGGGAATCAGAGATTTTGAGAGCTCCTGCCCAGCACACGCCCACCGCCTAGCAATACGCTCCGTGTCCGGTGCATCCACTGAGCTGTTGTTTCCATCAGCGCTTCTGTGCTGCCCCTCGCCCCCTTCCCCGCTACACACTCTTCCACGATGGAAACTGATCTCTTCCCTCTGCATGACTTGTCATACAATTTGCTCAATTTCCTTTTGTCCTGGACACATTCCCTGAAATTGGGACTATTCTGATTAAATCAAAGCAAGTGACAGCTCTGGAATAATATCACAAACCTCCCATATCCCAGTGATGCAATCATATCAGCACGTGCTATACATACACATACATCTCTATACACCTACCACTGCACACAGACACGTATATAAAATGTTAATAAATAATTGAATAATAAAGTGTCACAATCCAGGTTAATTTGGAAACTAGGGCTGTAAAGCAAAGGTGAAAAATGGGGCCTGACAGTGCATTAGCATAGACATGAAGCAGTAATCTATTCATGAGACATCACTCCTAATGAATCATGACTGGCAGGAAAGGGAGAAGGACAACAAGGCTGGCATTAAAGTGCCTGTGCTCTGTGCTCTGGAGGAAAGCAGGAACACAGCTGCGAGATGCAATTCATTATCCTGCTTTGCCTCTTGTGGGCTCTTTTTACTTGTTTCTTCACACTCCCTGTCTCATCCTCCTCCTTGTTTTATGTAGGAAATAAAAACCTCACAGTGTAGCTAAGGGTAATAAGATTTAACATCTCCCTCCTTCCCCCACACAAGACACTACTGATTTCTCTTTGTCTCTGTGCTCAAGTCCAGCGGCGGGAGCCCAGAGGGCAGTCGGACTCTCCGATTCTTTTCTCGGGGCTGCAGGTGAACTTGCAGAGTCACCTCATTCCTGCAGCTCAGGCGGACCGCGGGCCCCACAGCACACCTCGCTTTCCTGCCCGCAGCGCCCGTGCCCCGATGGGCGATCAATCCCCCGCCCGGAGACGGGCAAAACAGGCACAACGGCCAGCTCAGGAAAGCAGCCTGCGTCCAGCTCTCAAACGCAGCCGAGGCGGGACTCACCTTGTGCTGTGCGAGCTCTGGGAGCGATCTCCTCACGTGCTCCTGCAGCCGGTACAGTGCCACGGACGGCTCGTTGGCCAGGACGTACATGCTCTCTGTGAACTTGTCCGTAACTGCAACGAGAGAAACAACCGAGTTACAGGAAGTGGGGAGAAACACGGGATTGCAGTGGCTCCCTTGAAGCGCTGGTGCCGCCCCCATGCAGTCTGCGAAACCTGCCGTAGGTGTCTGAGCTGGAAAGGTTCAGAGACCGCCTGCCGCACACCTCCCACGCCACAGCCGCTTCAATGCCCTGCAGGGCTTTTGTGACAGAAGGCCCAAAGTTTCAAAAGCTACAACATGCCGGAGAAAAAGAGGAGAGACCAAAACAAAGCCCCAAATATTTTGGATAACTAGTCTGTTAGCATGAAAGGAAAATCCTGTCAAACAGGCAGTTTGCATTCCAGCCTCCCCGTGATGGGATGTGCAACCAGCAATGAGCTCAGCAACAGCCGGAGACAAACCACCCCGGGCTGTCACTGATCCCAACAGTCCCACGGAAGCTCTGGTTGTGCTGGTCTCATGGACCGCCTGCACTTGGCCCATCGTTGGGCCCTTCCTGACCAATCTAGAGGTGGCCAGGAGATGGGACGAGCCCCACCGCGCTCCGATGGGGGAGGTTGGCCCCCGTCCCCACGACGCACAGCTGCCCCGTCCGGCTGAGGGCTGCCAGCAGCCCCGACACCTCCCAGAGCGCCGGTTCGGAGGCTCCCTGTCTAGGTACCGGCCTTTGGGGTTCAGCCCGGCCCAGAGCCTCTCGCTCTCTGCGTCCCAGCTGCGCCCCGTGGGGGGCTCGTTCTGCTGCTCCCCTCAGGAACCTCCCCCAGGTGACAGCGTCACCGAAGAGATGGGGCGGCCACGCAGCAGGGCTGAGCAGCGGGGTGCTGTCCGGGACCCGCTGCGAACCAGCCGCCTCGCCCTGAGGACGCCGCTTTCCCTCTCTGCACCCTCCAAGCCTGCCTCGCTCCGGCCTCCCTCCCGTTTACACCGTACGCTGCGCTGGGCCAGTCCGCCTGACACCCTCCGGAGGGCAACACCGGAGCTCTGCGTTTCGGCACAGCCTTCACAGGCCGAGTTTTACACTGCAGCTTTGATCTCTCTTTCTCTGTGTTTGCAAGACACACACTCAGGGCTCGTAACGCCTAACGACTAAGAGAGATGCAAAGACCATTTCATTTTTATAGTGGGTGTGGGTTTCCTTTAATCACAACAAAACTGGGGGGTATTTTCATCGCACCGAAGTGGAACACCTTCTGGCTTCTGCGTAGCTTTCTATTTTAAGGAAAACGATTCTCTTCTTCTCCCAGAGCTTTTGTTTCAGTGACAACTGTTCAGATACCACAGTTTTGTTATGCTGGCAGACACGCCACCCCTTCTGAATGCAAATGTGACTAAATGCAAAACTCTAGGAGAATAATTATATCCACCTGCCAAGCTCACATTCCCAAAAGGGCCAATACAGCCGACGTCCATCTCCCTTCCAGATGCGAGCTCCTGCAGTAGGAGCGAATCCTGCGGCTGGGCAGGCAAAGAAGGGAGCCGGGGAGGAGGAAGCCACATACCTGGTTACCCGGCAGAGGGGAACATGCTCCTTTGCTGTCTAGCGTGTGAGACCACACGTGAAAGGGAAGCACCCACAACGGTGACAGTCAGCCACCGCACGGACAGCCCCAGCCTGGTGGCCCCATGGGGACCGGCCATATTGCGGCCTGCTGCCCCCTATCACGACCTGCAGCAGCCTTTCGCACCCTGCCTCGCGCTGGCACCACAACACCCGCTCGTGCCTCAGCCTGTCGCGACCTGCAGGGTCCTGTTGTGCATGGTGCTGTCACTGCATTGTCCTGCCGTGTCACAAGCCGCAGAGCCCTGTTGCGACTAGCCCGGTCGCGTCACGACCCGCGGAGCCCTGTCGCGACTAGCCCTGCCACTACAGCGTCCTGTCCTGTGATGACTCGCCCTGTGCGGCCCGCAGAGCCCTGTCGCGACTCGGCCTGTCGCTGCAGCTCCCTGTCGTGCCCTGCTCTGTTGCGACTAGCTCTGTCACGGCCCGCAGCGCCCTGTCGCGACTCTCCCTATCACAGCAGGGACCCGCCCTGCCCCGTCACGGCCCGCACAGCCCTGTCGCGACTCGCCTCGGCGGCGCCGGGCCCGCGCTCACCTTTCTTCACCTTCAGCTGCATCTCGGGCTCCTCCATCCCGCCGCCGCCACCGGCCGCCCGCCCCGCCGCCGCTACTTCCGCTTCCGCCGGCGCCCGCTGCAAACAGCCCCGGCCGGAAACCACCGCGCGGCCCCGCCCCTCGCAGCCCCTCACCGCCCCGCGCGGCCCCCGCTCCAAACCGCCCCGGCCAGAAACCGCCGCCCGGCCCCGCCGTTCCGCCGCGCGGCCCCGCCGCGGGGGGGCCCGGGGCGCCCCCAGGACCCCGCTGGGCCGCGGCCCGCGCCGGGCTGGGACGGAGCGGCCTCCCCCGGGGCGGCCTCCCCCGGCCGGTCCCCGCTGCCCGCCCCCGCGGCCCTAGCGGGGCTGGAGGCCGGAGGAAGGGGAAGTGCTGGGGCCCGGCGGCTGCGGAGGGCGCTGGGGTGAGCCCAGGCCCCGCGCCGGGGAGCGGGGGGGGTGTCGCGGCCTGCCCCGGGGCCCGGCCCGGCCCGGCGATGTCGCCGTTTCTGCCCCGTTTCTAACGCGTTTTCCGTGCAGCAGCCGCCCCATGGAAGGGGAAGCAGCGGCCGCTCGGCTCCGGCGGGCCCCCGCCGTCGGCGGGGACACCGGGGGGCTCCCGGGAGCGGCAGGAGGCGGCGCGGAGGGAAAAGCGTCTCCCGAGGAGCTGCCCGGCACCGGGGGCACCGGGGACACGGGGGGCACCGGGGACGGCGGCGCCCCCCCGGGGGGCTCGGGCCGCGCCGAGGGTGAGTGCAGGGGGAGACGGGGCGGCAGGCGAGGGGGGAGGCACCGAGCTGCCGCCTCTGGAAACCGGCGGGTGAAAAGCCCGGGGTGCCCCGGAGACCGGGGCGGGGGGGGGGGGTCTGGCTCCCCCGAGGTTTGGTCCGTTGCCTCTCCCCCCGCCGGTGCCCCCAGCCCCTAACCGCCAGCCTTGTTTTGCAGGTGGAGCAGTTGCCCTCCCGAAGCCCACGGCCGCCTCGACAGACGGGCAGAGGAGCAGCGCGGCCGCGGCCCTCGACAGTGAGTGTTGGGGAGCCCGAGGCTCTGGGGCGGCCCAGGGGCGAGGCTGGCATGGGAGAGCTCGCCCGCCCGGAAAGGGGTCTTGTGTCCCACCAAGGCGGCTGGAAAAAAAGCCTTTCGCTGCTGCCGGTCCCTGCGGTAAGGTGGCAAGGCCGAGTCCAGATCCAGACCTTGCTGCTGACTCGTGTCAGCAGTGAGAGGTCGCTGCAGCTCCGCGCAGTGGAACTGTGGATTACAAACGCTTTTCATGTGCTTTCTGGACTAAACTGTAACATTCTTTTTGGAAACACATCGAGATTTCCAAGTGGAGCTCTTTAAGGGTAGGAAAAACAAGGAGGAACCTCAGCACGTCCCAGCCTGTGCCCTGCAGTACGCTGTCACGTGTGATCATGCCACTAATGCAAGACCCATGCCTCCTGCCAGGCCCCTCCACAGGCAGCCGTTCAGGCTGTGTTTTATCCTCCCTGTTCAGCTGTTGTTCCCTGCCCACTGGTCAAACCTGGCTCTCCAGCCTCTTTGCTTGCAAGGGAACAATCCCGTTTTTAGAGGGCTCAATTTTTGCTAGGGACAGGAGGAAACAGCTCCAGATAAGGTGCATTAGGCTGACAGGGGCCATTGGCCACTTTTGAAGCTCTCAGCCTCAAGATAGTTTCCTTCCTACCTGCGTAGCAAGGAGACGCGCTCTGACTTTCCCTCTCTCTGGGACAGGCTTCCCCCTGCGGCACTCGAACACGCTGACGAACCGGCAGCGGGGCAACGAGGTCTCGGCCCTTCCTGCCACGCTGGACAGTGAGTATTGGGGGCTGCGCAGGGATGCGGTGGAAGCGGCCGCGGGAGAGCGGGGTGGGAGCCTCATTGTCTCCTGACGCCCTGGCGTTTTGCAGCACCCACGGGACGGTCTCTCGCCATGGGTGGCTGGTCCCACCAATGAATGGTGGGGGGGTGCTAGTTACCCACTGGGCTTTTTGGGGGCTGCATTTACCTCTGCCCCAGACTTGGAGGGACTCGCAGGTGCCCTGAGTCCTGCCGGGCGCAGGAAAGGTCCGACCGTGGCAGGATGGAGCAGGGGGGCTGCCCGCAGACAGGGTGCTGGGCTGGGGAAACACTTTGTCCTGATGGTTTGACTCCTTCCATCCCCCAGCGCTGTCCATTCACCAGTTGGCTGCCCAAGGTGAGCTCAGCCAGCTGAAGGAGCATCTTCGGAAAGGTACGCGTCTCCTTCGGCCTTGCCTAGACTTTCCCCGGTGTTAGTCTCCCCGTGCAGGCGGCCACCGTGCACAGCCGCTCTCTGCTGCAGCAAAAGGGGATGTGGGGGAGTAGCAATGGGTTGGGTTTCCACCCCAGATCACGTAGAGTCCTGCCAGGTCGTAACGCAGCCTTTGATAAACCCTTGGTTTAGTTTTACAGTTTTTGCTGGGTTTACTGGGAGACAGGGAGCAAGGGGGCT
The DNA here is from genome assembly GCF_036370855.1 of Dromaius novaehollandiae. Taxonomy (NCBI): domain Eukaryota; kingdom Metazoa; phylum Chordata; class Aves; order Casuariiformes; family Dromaiidae; genus Dromaius; species Dromaius novaehollandiae. The sequence goes on along the minus strand of NC_088122.1, from coordinate 1,721,569 downwards.
TTGTCCTACCCACATAAGATGCTTTGCCTGTGTTTGTGCAGGCGAGAACTTCGTAAATAAACCTGACGAGAGAGGCTTCACCCCGCTGATCTGGGCTGCTGCCTTCGGAGAGATCGAAACGGTCCGTCACCTGCTGGAATGGGTAAGGGCACGCGCTAGCGCGGCATCGGGGTCAGAGGAGACCTCCCAGCCCCCAGCTCCTGCCCGAGAAGTCCAGTAACGTCCTGGCGCCATCTCAGCCGACCTCTTCCCGTGGCACTGAACAGGAAGACACATTTGCAGAGCTAATGGCTCAGACGGTTGCTGTCGGACGCAACTCCCCATCGGGCTGTGGGCTAATTCAGGAGCATGAACGAGCCTTATCTCATAGCTAGCAATAACTGTTTGTAATTAAATATCTGCTTTTTGGTAATTTGAGATCAGGCTTATCACTTGGGCCCTGTAATCCGCCAGCAAATGTGCTTGCTGAGGTGCTGTCGCAGTTAATGTACTCACTGCTGCATCGTCCTTGAGTGCCGGGCTGGCAGCCGGGGGCTGTCCCAGGGCTGGGCAGGAACCAGATCCCCCCCCCCCCCATCCTGGATCCAGATGCTTCCCAAAGCTCAGTCCCACACCCGTCCACGTGTCCGTGGATCAGCGAGTGCTCACGCCACGTAAGCGCTGCCCAAACACTGGCTTCATTGCTGTGTTAGCAGCAAGACTGCAATTCATCACCAGAGAGACAAGTAGAAGCCAAAATAGGCAAGGTGATGCATTGATAAAGGATATAACGAAGGCCAGGAGAGGTCCATGGCTAGCAGGGCTCAGAGGGCTGGGTAGTTTTTCTAGATAAATCAGCAACAAAGAGACCCAGGCCATTGTACAAGCCTCTAACTAGACAGGGCTGCTAACGCTGTTACTAGTGAGGGGGAAGAGGGCTCAGTGACAGGAACCATCGGACTTAATTCACTGTGCTGTCCCCAGGGCGCTGACCCCCACGCGCTGGCGAAGGAGCGGGAGAGCGCCCTGTCCCTGGCCAGCATGGGCGGCTACACGGACATCGTCATCATGCTGCTGGAGAGGAACGTGGACATCAACATCTACGACTGGGTGAGTGCCGCTGGGCCCAGGCTGCCACGGGGACCGCGCCAGCCCTGGGAGTGACACCAAGCCCAGCACGGGGCTCCGCAGAGCTCATTTTAAAAAACAGCAGCGAGTCCAGATTGCTGCTGCTCTGCCTCCTGCTCTGAGCAGTGCCTCTCTCCTAGCTGCTGCTGCCCAGGCTTGCTGTGCTCATTTGCACACTCACATGGTTGTTTAAAGAAATTAATCTGGATAATAATTTTAAATGGTTTCCTCAGTTGCTCATGCTGGTGATTTTACCAGCCGCAAGGAAACCGTGCTCATAAATTCAGGTTGTCCTTAAAATAATACAGAGTTATTGTATTACATACAGAGAATCAGGGGATAAAACGTGCACAGAGCCACTCTGCAAGAAAACACCCAGCCTGGAGCCGGGAGGGGGGGGAAAGGGGAGCAAGCAGCTCTGGGACCTACCACCCTGGGAGAAACGGGGCAGGACAGCGGAGAGGGCTGGCTGAGCCGAGCCAAGCTCGATCGATACGTGGCTCCCACGTGCTCGCCCTGCGAATTCGAGGGCTGGGTGAGCGCAGCCCCGCGAAGCCAGCGCTGACGGCGCCTTCCCTTTCCCTGCAGAACGGCGGCACCCCTCTGCTCTACGCCGTGCGCGGCAACCACGTGAAGTGTGTCGAGGCCCTCCTAGGTAACGGGGAAGATCCACGCTTAGTCCTTGGCCTCAAATTGCTGCTTGTGGGTAACCGCCTCGGGCGGAGAGAGCGCAACACACCCGGGGGGAGAAACTGAGCAGCTGGGGACGTCATGGGGCACCGGCCCCTTTCGGGGGTCCTCTTGCCCCGTGCCTGCCCCGGAGGGGACGTCACATCGGCAGCGGAGCCCTGATCTCCACTGCCTGCTTGCAGCTCGTGGCGCCGACCTGACAACGGAGGCAGATTCTGGCTACACCCCCATGGATCTGGCTGTGGCCCTGGGACACAAGAAAGGCAAGTGTCCGCTGCGTGCATGGCAAAGAGCCCGGTTTTCCCTCCCTGGAAAAGGCTCCAGGCAATTCCCAGCTCCCAGCTCTGCCTGGGGCTTTCCCTGACCTTCTGCCACAGCTCCCTGCTCTGCCACCCAGAGAAGCTGAGCCAGAGAAATCAGTGTGGGTCCTGCTCCCCCTCCCAAACCAGAGGTGTGCTGCAGAGGGGGCTGGGGCAGGGGAGCTGGCGACAGGCCCCTGGAGAAAGCAGTTTCCCTACCTTCCACTGGAAAACAGGAGCAAAATGGTGACCAACCAGGGGATGTCCTACCCGTGGCGATGTTGGCTTCTTTAAGGCTTGGCTTCCCTGGGTTTCATTTCTCTCCCTTCTCTTCCCTGCCTTAGTCCAACAGGTTATTGAAAATCACATCCTCAAGCTATTTCAGAACAAGGAGCTGGAGTGACGCGGTTTGCGCTGCATCGCTGCGACGCCAGCGCTTCTCTTGGCCGATGCGAAGGCTCTCCTCTACGAGGACAGCGGCCTGACCCAGCGGTCCCAAAATGGGCAGAGGAGTGATGCTTCTAGCAAGGAGCATGTGGAGGAGGCAGGGAACCGCCTGCCCTGGGCGGATTGACGCCTCTCCCGGAGGGCGGCACGGCCGCAGCGCCTCGCACCCGGAGGCACGAGTTCCTTGGGGCAGCTGCATTTCTGCTCTGTCCAGGCTCCGTTGCTTTGTGCGCGCAGGTATTCAGGTATTGCATTTTTGGAAGTAAACTCTGAAGCAGCTGTGTGAAACCCTGTCTGTTGCCTTGGCAGCATCCCACCCGCTGGCCACAGCAGCCGGTCCCTGATCCCAGCACCAGCTACTAGGGAACCGCAAGGGGAACTGGGCCAACCGAGCTCTTCAAGGGCTGGGCCTTCCCGGTGCCCTGCTGCTCCTCTCTGGAGCTCTCTTTGAAGAGCGAGGCTCCATCTTAATGCCTGTGAACTTGCCAAGCCCTCCCTGCACGCCGCGCTGCTAGTGAGCCGGGGAAATATCCGTAGGCAGGAGCAAAACCCAGCAAGCACCGGCGGGAAGCATCGCCCTGCCAGCCACGAACAAAGCACGGCCCAGGCCGCGCGGCCGGCACGCTGCAACCCACGGCCGAGCCCTGCCAAGCTGGCGAGCAGCTGCTCCGGGAGGGGATTTGGGGGGTTATTAGAGTAGGCGAGAGACAGGCAGAGCCCCGCAGCACGCAGCGGGAGGCAGTTTCTCCTCCTCTTCTCTGCTCCAGCCACGTGATTGCATCGTGAAGCAGCAGAACTGAGCCCAGAGCCTAGAGCTCACCCGTCCAGGGATGCCACTCACCCAAGGAGCAGTCAGGAGGGTGCAGGAGGCCACAACCATTTATTCAGCCGCTCATACGGGCTCTGTCCTGTAGCAGAGGCCCCAGGCTGGCTTGCGAGTCCAGGCACGTGGCTTTGTGCACTGGCCTCCCTCTGTCACAGCTGGCCATCCCGCGGGGCAGCAGGGTCCCCCTCCGCCAGCACCTTGGGGCACACGTGGGGCCAGCATGTCCCCCCGGCAGGGCTCACCGCCCCACGTCCCCGCGCAGGGCAGAGCCCCTGGTGACGGGCTCTGCGGGGGCCCCGGCGGCCGGGGAGCGACCCAGCCCACGGTGCCTCGCCGCCGCCCTAGAGCCGCTGCCCCAGCACCCCGAGGTGGTACACGACCAGCCTCCCAAAGAAGTCAGTGCTGTTCTCAAAGGTGATTTTCAGCTTATCCAGCACCGTCTCTTCCACCTGGAAGCTGTGCGGAGCGCGTCAAGGAGGAAACGGGCAGAGGGATGCAGCGGCACGCGGGAGACCCGCTCCGAGCCCGCAGGGCTCGCACACGGCATGCCGCCGCTCCCAGATTCGCTCCTGCCCCACTGAGCTGCTTTAGCTGTAGCGAGGGCCTCTAAACCGCGGCTCAGACGCCAGCCCCCGTCCCTCCGCGGCTGCGGGTGGCTTTGAACCCCCCCCGCCAAGCCACCCGTCCCAGCCCGCGGCAAGCCAAAGGATATCTGCAGGGCATTGCTGTCCTCGGGGTACACATCGGATATTTTCACCAGTTCTTCGCCCGTCCTGCAGCCTGCGGAGGGCAAAGGTGGAGGCAGCCGCGTGGCGGGGGAGCCTCTGCCGGCCACGCTGGGGCCCGGCTGCTGCGTCTCAGCCGCCCCAACGAACCCCCCGTGCAGGGAGCCGGGTGCGAGCGGCGCCGGCACCCACTTCCCTGCCTCCCGCCTCCCCTCACCAGGCTTTCGGGTGCAACGCGGGAGCAAAGTGCCCCGTCCTGACACAGGGACCTGCTGGGTCCAACCCAGGGCGCAGCCCCCTTGTCTGGCCCGGCTCCCGCATCCTGAATTTGGGCCTGCGGAAACCCGCAGGCATTGTAGCGGGTTTGATAGCTAACGGATCGGGATGGGCAGCTGGCAAGGCGTTTTCCAGCCTGCAAACGAGGGTCCTGGAGGACCACAGGGCCTCCCCATTCACCCCCCTCTGCTCCAGCCTCAGCCCCTCCAGCGCTTTGGGAACAGTTCCCAAATACCTCCAGGCTCCGCAATGAAAAGCTGCAGGATCCCGGTGTGGGTAAGAGGAGGGGAAGGCGCCGCCCGTCCCCAGGCAGCTCCTCACCTTCCAGCGTGCACAGCCGGCTGGAGAATCCCCCCTGGAACTGGATGTGGAGCCGCGAGACCTTGACGGTGCGGGGGAAATCCAGGGTGACCCACTGGGACGGGCCCTAAAGGCAGGAACGGCACCAGGGCTCAGTCCCCCGGTCCCCGCCGGGCTGGGAGCCCGGAGCCCCCTCGGCACATCCCGGCCCGCGCGCGGGCACAGGGCGCCCTCCGGCCCCCCCCGTCCTCGTCCCCCGACCTGGTCCGAGTTCCAGCACGTCTCCTCGTTCGCGTCGAACATGTGCTTCTTCCCGAACTGCTTCACGTCCCGGTTGAGCACGGAGCTCACCCTGCGAGGCCACGCGTCACATCCCGGGGCCAGCGACGCAGGGGGCCGGGGGCACCGGGGGCAGCGCGTGGCGCCCAGGAGGGACCCGCGTGGGTGACACGGTCCCCTCGACTCACCGTGTGGCAGTGTCGGCGCAGATCAAGGGCACCTCGGGCATCGCTGCGCGCGACCCCGCTGCCTGCGGAGAGACGCGGGTCGGGGACCGGGCCACGGAGCGTGGGGGGGGCCTGGGCTGGGGACGCAGGTGGGGTTGGGGCACCTGGGCAGGGCTGGGGACACCGGGATGGGGTTAGGACACCCGGGCAGGGTGGGCTCGCCTAGGTAGGGCTGGGAGCACCTGGGCAGGGCTAGGGAATCCGGGAAGGATTAGGGCACCTGGGCAGGACGGGGAGACCCGGGCAGGGCTGGGGGCACCCAGGTGGGGTCGGGGCACCCGGCGGCCGCCCCCGCGATCCCGGCCCCGGCCCGCGCCCATCCCCGCGGCTTCGGACCGGAGCCGCCGCCGCCGCCGCGCACTCACCACCCGGCAGCGCGCAGGAAGCGGCGGAACTGCTTCCTCGGGGCCCAGGCGTCCGGGAACGCCCTCCCCGCACAGCGCCCCGCCCCCCCCGCTCCAGGGGCCCAGGCGTCCGGGAGCGCCCTGTTCCCGCTCCCGCCCCGGGGGGGCGGCCCTGAGCTCCGCGCCGCGGCCCGAGCGCAGCCGCGGGCAGCGCGGGGGGGGCAGCGCCGGCTCGGTGCCCCCGAACCGGACCCGGTTCGGCCCGGCGCCCTCCCGCAGCGACGCTCCAGATGGCGCTGGCGGAGCGCGGCTCGCCCGGCGCGGGGCACCGTGCGGGGGTGTGCGCAGCCCGGCCGCCCACGGCCTGCATGTGCCGGGGCACCGCACATCTGGGCGTCCCTGCACATCTGGGCGTCCCTGGACACACGAGCACCCCTGCACACCTGGGCATCCCTGGACACACGAGCATCCCCGCACACCTGGGCATCCCTGCACATCTGGGCATCCCTGGACACACGAGCATCCCCGCACATCTGGGCATCCCTGCACATCTGGGCGTCCCTGGACACACGAGCATCCCTGCACATCTGGGCATCCCTGCACATCTGGGCGTCCCTGCACACCTGCCCTGGTGCAAGGCACCAGCACAAAGCGCGAGAAAGTCCAAGAAACCTCTGCTTCCCCAGCGCTGCCTTTGTGCCGCCGCTTCTCGGCAGAGGCAGCGCGGCCGCGGGGCCCAGGCGAACCCGGGCAGCGCTTGGGCAGCCCGGCTACTGCGCCGTGCTGTGCTGGGTGCCGCAGCTCCCCGGGGGGGGGGAACGGGTGGCGGGGGGGCTGAGCAGCTGTGCAAGGAGGGGTACACACCCGTGTGCACGCAGCGGCTGCTTAAAATGAGCCTTCCTGGGCAGCTGGTGCCTTTGTGCTTGCCCGCGGTCCCTGTGCTTTTGGGGACGTGCCCCCCCCGTGCTCCGCGCGGCAGCTCTGCCCTGGTCCCGCGTCTCCGGCCCCCCCGCCCACTGCCTCCCTGGGGGGGCGGCAGAAGCCGACCCGGAGGCCGGCCGGCACGGTGTGCAGCGCCGCACGCCTCCCCGCCCTCGCCTGCCTGCGTGAGTCACGCCGGCCGCGCCGCGCTGCCCGCGCTCGGGCGAGAGCAGAAATCAAGCCAGCCGAGGCCGCACAGCCTTCGCCTCCCCCTCGCAGCGCGGCTCCGGCGGCGGCTGCCCGTGGGCTGCAGGGCTCGCACCCCCGCCGGCCTCGGGGTCCGGGCCGTGGACCCCCGGCTGGGGCTGTGCACGCACACGCGGCCACGGCGCGCACGCGGTGACACACACTGCACGTGCAAACACACGGTGACACAGCCCTGTGTGCACGCAGGGACACACAGGTGCATGCACGGAGCAACACACAGCTGCACACGGTGCATGCACACGATGACATGCACGTGCATGCACGCAGTGACACACGGCGTGTGCAATGACACACACGCACGTGCACGCACGCAGCGACACTTTGCCTTGGAAATTGGGTCAAAACCGCAGGAGCCTCGGTTGTCGCTGGGCTCCTCGGGGCAGGGCTGTCGCTGGTGCCGCGGGGCCGCCGGGGCATTGCCCACCGCCGCCGCGACCGCGGCTCCTCCGGCTCCCGCCGCCCCGTCTCCTCCCAGGCCGCAGCCCGGCGAGGGCGGCTGCAGCAATTTGGGCCCCCCACGCCCCGATGCTGCCGTGCTGGTGCAAAAGGCCGCTCCGGCCCTGGCACAGCGCTCTTCGGCCTCCACGTCTTCCTCAGCCCGCGCGGGGCTCCTCTCCCTGCCGTGCTCCCGAGGAAAGCCATGTCTGGCGGGGGCCTGCACGGGAGCTGCCCGCGTGGCTCCCCCTGCACCCGCCGGCCGCCGGGATGCTCCGCGCAGCTGAGCCCTTGCAGCGGCCGCTTCCCGCTTCCCGCGGGAGCACCATGGGATGTGGCTCGGCACCGCGGCCCCGCTCCCCGGCACGGGCCCTGCCTCGTCCCTCTGCTCCGCGCCAAATGCAGCGGCTCCCAGCAGCTCGTCATACTGGGAAGGAGCTGGGCAGCGCAGGGGCCGATTCCTCCCTGTGGAAAGCGACAGATGAAAGGAGATCATTATAATTATCTTATTACGAGCGTGTCGTTAAGGGCGCAAAGCGGCGTCTCCTCGTAGCGGGGTGGCAGAGGCCGGGCTGCGAGGGCAGCGTGCCCGGTGCCGGGAGCGGGGCTGCGCCCAGCTGTGGGGCAGAGCTGCATGGCCAGGACCGGGCTGCAGCGGGATTCCCAGGAATGGGCTGCGGTAGGATTCCTGGGAAAGGGCTGCGGCGGGATTCCCAGGAATGGGCTGCGGTGGGATTCCTGGGAAAGGGCTGCGGCGGGATTCCCGGGAATGGGCTGCAGTGGGATTCCTGGGAAAGGGCTGCAGCGGGATTCCTGGGAATGGGCTGCAGTGGGATTCCCAGGACCGGGCTGCGGTGGGATTCCTGGGAATGGGCTATGGTAGGATTCCTGGGACCGGGCTGCGGCGGGATTCCTGGGATCAGGCTGCGGCATCACCTTGACCTTCCCGGCAGCTCTGACCCTGCTGCCGAGGGCGCTGAGCCGGTGCCGTCGCTCCCTGGGGACCCGCTGGCGGGAAGGGACCGCGCTGCGCCCCGGGTCCCCGCGGAGGTGGCAGGGTCCCGGCGGAGGGCGAGGGAGCCGGTCCGGCTGCCGGGAAGCGGAAGGGGGAAGGGAGGGAGGCAGTTGCCATGGAAACAGAAAATAAAATCAATTCGTGCTGCCGGCGGGTTTGGAGGAAGCTGTGCCCGGGGGGGGGGGCCGGGCACCGCTGCCCCCAGGGCCATCGCAGACGGGGGACATGCCAACCGCCGCGGTGCCCCGCGGGCTCCCCTCGGCCCCGCGGACGCAGGACGGACGGACGGACGGACGGACCCTGCAGATCACCAGGGCGTGAACAGGGAGCGATGAAGCAGAAGCAGCTCGAGGGCACGGGAGCTCCGGCACCCGCAAGCGGCAACGCCGGGCACCGGCTGCCCGGCTCGTCCCCGTCCGGCGGCCGTGGCTCCGTCCGTCCGTCCGTCCATCTGTCCCACCGCGGGGCCCCCCCCCACCAGCGCCCCGAGCGCCGGCCCCAGCTGCGGGAGCAGAGGCCTCATTACGGAGCCGGGCCCCGGATGAATGCGGCAGCTCTCCCGGAGCCGGCTTCATTAGCCGGCGGGAGACCTGAGCGGAATAACAAGCGCGGCCGCGGGGCACGGGACGGGGTCCCCACGCCGCCTCCGCCTCCGCCGCCTGCCGCCGCTCGGCACCGCGGCCCCCCCGGCTCCCCCCACCGGGGCACGCGGCAGCTCGGAGCGGGACCCCACGGCGTCACCCCCGCTCGTGGCCTTCTGCAGGGGGGGGGGAACCGGCAGAGACCTGCCAAACTCGTGTCACGTGTGGCTCCCGGCTGCAGGGCCCGGGACCCGCAGCCGCCCTCGTGGGCCTCCCCGGGGCCGCGCGGCCTCCGCCCCGGCGCTGCCAGGCCTCCCCGTGCCGCAGCAGACCCCGGTGCCCACCCTGCGCCCCCGCCAGCCCCCGGGACCACCCCGGCCGCTCGGCCCTGGCACAACAAAGGGAAAAGGGGGTGGAAAACGGGAGGGAGGGTCGTCACGGCAACGCTGCTGCGGGATTTCACCGGAAAGCTGCGGCGGGGACGCAAAAGGAGGCATCAGCCCTGCTGCCCCGGCAAAACCGGGAGGGAAGTCGCCAAGCTCCCGGCGCCCCGGGCACGGGGACGGGGATGGGGACGGGGATGGGTGCTCCTGTCCCATCCCCGGGTGCAAAGGGGACACGGGCGGGCCGGGGGCAGCGATGGAGCCGGCACCCACCCGCATCCCGCCGTGGCTCCCGGCTGCCGCCTGCTCGCCGGCCGCGGAGCAGCTGCCGGCGCGGGGACCCGCGGGGCGGGGGGAGGCCGCTATTAAATCCTCATCCATAAGCCGCTGCCTGGTGTCTGTTATGACATTTATCTGCACTCGAGAGGAGAGCGCCGATAACTCACTGCGCAGCAAGACAAACAGCCGGGAGCAGATCAGCCGCGGTGCCGCCGCCGCCGCTCTCCCCGCGGGGCCGGGGCTGCCGGCAGCGGGAATGCCGCGACGCCCGGGCAGCGGGAAGGAGCCGGGCTGGCGGATCCCCTAACCTCATCCCCCGCTTGTGTCCGATCCGCCGTGCGGATCAGGCCCCGGATCAGCGCCGCCGGCTTTTCAGCCGAAGCTTAGGGAAATAAAGAGGAGGGAAACGGGTCGAAGCAGGGGCTGTGGGGACAAGCGCTGGGGCCCGGCGTCAGACCGGGGACTTGCCGTGGCCTCGGCCCACGCTGCCGGGGTGGAGCGGCCGCGAGCATCCTCGCCCCGTGCTCGCACCTGAGCCCACGGCCGAGCGGGACGGCGAGCAGCGCGAGGGGCCGGGAAGCGGCTGGGGCAGGACGCCTGGGCCCCTCTCCCGCGCCTGGGCACCTCTGGGGGAGGCCAGCTGCAGCGGCGCAGAGGAGGGGAACAGAGGGGCTCTGTGCGGGCGCAGCGCCGGCCTTGGCAGCGCCGCACAAAAGGCAGGAAGCGGCGCCGGGGCGGCAGCGTCCCGTACAATAGAATAGGAAATGAGAACTTTTCTCTCGGGTTTCCGCGGGCCCATCCTATAGGGGGGAAAGGGGCGACATCGCCGCCGCGGCCCGTCGCCGGCCGCTGCCAAGGCACCGGAGATGGGCGGGCATCCTCCACCGCGGCCGGCAGCATCGGCGGGGTCCCGCGCCCGGCCCGGCACCGCGTCCCCCACGGCGGGTACCGCTCCGGCATCGCCGCCCCCAGCATCGCTGCTCCGGCATCGCCGCTCCCGCCGGCTCCCAGCCCTTCCGTGGGGCCGGCTCGGGCCTTGACCCCCCCCGCGGCATCCTCCCCCGCTTCCCAAGGGTGGGAGATGCTGGATGTACCCCCCGCCCGAAAACCCTGCCGGGGCCCGACGTGTCCGCGGGGCTGCTGGTCACAGCTGCAGCCCTGCAGCAGCACGGCCCGGGGAGGGGGCACCAGCCGCCCCCCCGCCCTGGAAGCTGATTTCTGCTGTTGGAAATGTCTCGGGCGCTGATTCGGGGGGGGGAGCAAGGGACAAACACCGGAAAATGCCCCACTTTTTGCCCCCCCCGGAACCACAGTTGCAGCCGGGCGGGAGCCGGGGCAGGGATGCAGGAGGGATGCTCTGTGCGGGTGTTTTCCCTTTCCTTGGCCCCCCCCAGCACCTTGCCCCCCCCCCAGCACGCCCAGAGCCGGCTCCGGACCGGGACGCGGGGACCGTGGTGCACGGTGGGGGCGGGGGGCTGGAAGACCCCCCCCCCTTTTTGGGACCCCCCGAAGCACCGTGCAGGGCCCCAGCCGGTGCGCGGCGGCGGGGGGGGGGGGAGGCGCGGCCCCGGGGGAGGGGGGCGGCCCCGGTTCGGGGGGAGGCGGCGGCGGCTCGGGGGGGCGGCGCATGCGCGGCCGCCCCTCGCCCTGCGCCGGGCAGCGCGGCGGGGCGCGGAGCGGGCGCGCGTTCGCCGCCGGTGCGGGCAGGTGCGGGCGGGCGGCGGCGGGGGGGCCGCGCTGCCCCAGCCGCGATTGCCCCGGCCCGGCCCGGCCCGGCTCGGCCCCTCGGGGGGGCCCGGCCCGCCGCCCCCCCCCTCCCCGCTCCCCCCAGCTCCGCGCCCCGCTCTGAAGCCGCCGGTGCCGGCGGGGCGCTCGGTGCGCGGCTCCGGCGGCGGCGATGACCCTCTGCGCGCTCTGAGCCCGGCCCCAGGTACGTGCAGCGGCACCGGCACCGGCACCGGCCCCGGCTGCGCCCGCCCCGCCCCGCCGCGCCGCGCCCCCGCCGCGCCCCCGCTGCGGTGCCGGTGCCGGTGCCGGTGCCGGTGCCGGTGCCGGTGGGGCCGGGCCGGGCCGGGCGGTGGCAGCGCTCGGGGAGGGGGCGGCAGCGCTCCGGCGGGAGCGGGGGGATGCGGGGCCGGGGGACATCGGGGACGTGGGGGCTGCCGGGCGGGGGGCGCCGGGGCTGCGGCTGGGGCCCGGGCGCTGGGGGGGGGGACCGGGGAGCGGGGCTGGGGCTCGGGGCTGCCAGGGCTGGAGCTGGGGGACGCCAGGCCTTGGGGACACAGGACAGGGCCTGGGGGACACCGGGGGGGGCGGCGTTGTTAGGGCTGGGGGTCACTGGGACTGGGGGGGCACCAGTGCTGGGGCTGGGGGGCAGCAGGGGCTGGGGGTGCTGGGGGTGGGAGGCACCGGGGGGCTGGTGGCCGTGTCCCCGCCGCGGCTTTCCGCCTCCCTCTGCCCCTTCCCGGTGCCACTGCCCGGTTCCCGGCGGTGCCGGCGGGATCGCGTTGCCCTGGCGGGAGGAAGCCGGCAAGTTTCGCAGCCTGGGCCGGGGCGGTGGGCGGCAGCGCCGGGAGCAGCCGGGCTGGCGCGGCGGCGGGGGCCGTGGGGGCTCAGCCCCCCGGGCGGGACAAGTCCCGGCCCGCGTCCCCGGCGTGGGGATGCTGAGCGCGGCGAGGCCGGGACGGATGGACGGAGCCGGGGGCTCCCCGGGCCCCCCAGGTGCCGGCCCGGTGGCTTGGCAAAGTTGGCGCGAGCATTTCCCGGCGGAAAACGTGCCGGAGGGCCGGGCGCCGCGCGGCTCTGTGCCAGGCCTGCTCCCGCGGGCCGCAGCCGGCACCGCGCGCCGTTCACCGGTGTTTGCCGGCGCGATCCACCCTCCCAGGGGCCGAGCGAGCCGGCAGCCCGGAGCAGGGCCCGCGCGGTGCCCCTGTGCCTCCCGCACCGCTCTCCCAGCCTCCCCGGAGAGACAGAGCGAGGAAAAAAAAGGCAAAAAAAAAAAAAAAAAGGCAAAAAAGAGAGGATTCTAAAATAAAGGCTGCAGACTGTCTGCCTAATAAAAATCGCACCCGGCGAAGGGCCCATATTGGGCAGGATCGCAGCTTCCCGAGGTGCTAATTTATGCCGGCGGCTGGGGGGCGCGGGAAGCGTCACGCCGCCTGCGAGCGGTGACGGTGACGGCAGCCGCTCGCTCGCAGAATTCCTTTGTTGTGGGCAGAGAGGAGGCGACGCGGAGGCAGCCCCGCGCTGCCGGCTCCCGCCGCCGCCGCCGCAGCCCCGCGGGCCCCCGGGGGGGCCGTGCCGCCCCCCGCGCCCGTCCCGGGCCGGCCGAGGCGCCGCCGCGGAGGTGGGTGCCGGGGATGCTGGCGGGGCGTGTTGGGCCGCGGCGTGGGGCGGGGGGGCTCTGGACCACCCGCCTAGGCAGGATCGGCCCCGGGGGGGTCCCCGTGGGGGGGCCCGACCCCGGGTGGCCGGGCTCCGAGATGCCCCGTGCTGCTGCGCGTGTCCTGCGCTGGGGACCGGAGTGACCCGTGGGGACAGCAAAGGTCACAGGCCGCAGCGCCAGGGCTGGGGGGGGCCGGGGCAGGGGCGCCCAGCCGCCGCGGGGGAAACGGCCCCCAAACTCCCGGGGTCGTCCCGGCGGCCGGGGAGGCATTAAGCTATGTTTCATCTGAAGCTAATCACCGGCCCCGGCTTTGCATATTCATGAGGCCGATGAATTATTCATGGTGTGACAGCTAGTGACAGATGTGAAAATGTTCACCCTGGCTGGGGGGGGGCGGCTTTGCACCAGCGCTGGTTCGAATCGCTCCGGCTCGGCATTGCTCCGGCTTCCCTGCGGCCGGGGCGCGGGATGCTCCGGCGCGGGGACAGGCGCGGGATGCTCTGGCGCGGGATGCTCTGGCGCGGGATGCTCTGGCACGGGGACTGGCGCGGGATGCTCCGGCATGGGGACCTGTGCGGGATGCTCCAGCGCAGGATGCTCCGGCGCGGGGACTGGCGCGGGATGCTCCAGCATGGGGACCTGTGTGGGATGCTCCGGCGCGGGATGCTCCGGCATGGGATGCTCTGGCACAGAAACTGGTACCTCGGCCCCGAGGGCTGGCGGAGAGAGGCCGCGTGCCTGGCGCCGGGCAGCTGCCGCTCGAAGCCGGCTCAGCTCCAGGCCGGCCGGGTTAGCGGAGCCAGAGCCGAGCTCCGCCAGGAAGGTGGCCGCGACGCAGGGATGCCGCTCGGCTCCCGGCCACATCCGCACAGGCCCTCGAGCGAGGGATGCCGATACGGGACAAAATCGTGCTGGTGGGGGGCCGGGCAGGTGCAGGGACCGCCAGCGATCCTCAGGGATGGAGGCAGCCGTGCCGCTTCCCCCTGACCTTGGGATAAACTTTTCCGGGCGGCGGGCGGCTGGCACTGGCCAGGCTCGCGGGCGGGCCGGCTTCGGGGGCGGCCGGCGGGAGCAGCGCGCCGCGGGGCCGTTTCTGTCTCGGGGCCTGGAGCGGGGCCCATCGGGGTGGGAGACGCCCCCCCCCCCCCCCCCTCGCTGCGCCTTCCTGCTGCGAAAGCAAAACCTGCAGAAATGCTGATGTCAGGGAAGGCGAGCGGCCGCGCAGCAGGAGCCGGGCGGCTCCGCAGCCCCCCCGGCCCCCCCCGGCCCGACACCCCTCCGTGCACCACCCGCCCGGCGCCCGGCCGCCGCTCCGGAGCCGCTTACGGATCCAAAGAGCAACTTTGGTGTTTAACATTTAAATACAATATCGACTGTTTACCCAGCGGCGCTGGCCGGCGTGTGCTCGGCGCGGGGCCCTCCGCGGCGCTGGGTAAACAGCGCAGGGCCGAGCCGAGCGCTCGCGCCAGCCGCGGCGGCGCGTGGGGGTCTCCGGCCCCCCGATGTGGCCCGGCACCGGGATGGGGCCGCCGGCGCGGGAGCAGCCCCAAGGGGCAGCCGGGAGGGTGTCGGGCCGTGTGCCGGGCCCTGGAGGAGGAGGATGGCGAAGACGAAGGTCTCGCGGCGCCGGGGAGGCATCGGGGCGGCCCGGCACGGCGTGGCAGCGGGAGCCGTCCGCGCTGCTCCGTCCATCCGTCCGCGCTGCTCCGTCCGTCCACCGCCGCCTCCCACGCGGGAAACGCCTCGTTTGCACTTCAGAAGCAAAAGAATCGCCTGAAAGCTGCGAGGGGAAAGCGCTGGGAGATGCGAAAAGGGAAAACGTGGGTGAAAAGGGAAAAAAAAAAAGGGAAACGTGGGTGACTTTGAGCGCTGCCCCAGGAGATGCGCGAGCGCGGTGCTGGGCCCCACGCGGCGCCCGGGGCCCCCAGATCCTCCCGCTGCCGCGCTCTCCGCCCCGGCCGGGAAGCGGCAGCCGGGGGCCCCGTGTCCTCGGCACGAGGCCCCATCCCCATCCCCGGCCCCGGCTCTCCCGCGGCTGCCGGCCCGGGACCCTCCCTGAGCTCGCGCCGGGGCACCCGGCCGCCTCTTCATCCTCCCTTTGCAGCAGTTCTGGGATGCGGGAAGTGCCGCAGAGCCGGAGCGAGGGGGAAGGGGGAGCCAGCGGTGGCTCCAGCACCTTCTGCCTTAGAGGAGAGAAAACAGAGGCCGCGTTTGCCCCCCCCCCGAAAGGGCCGTTTCTAGTGCCGAGCTCCCGGGTTGCTCCTCTCCTCGCCGTTCCCCTCTTTCTTCCTATTTTTGTCCCATAAAAGCACAAGAGACAAAGCGAGGGATCAAGGGCTGGGAAGCGGCGCAGCAGGGAGGGGGCAGCGCGGGGCGCGAGCCCATCACGGGGCCTCGGGGCTGCCGGGGCTGATTTACGGGCGGCCGCCGAGCGAACGGGGCTCGGGGGAGTGCCGGCCGCAGCGCCCCGCTCTCGTTGCAGGCCGAGGATGGTCCATGGGATGGGGGATGCCGGCTGCTGGCTCCTGCTCGGGCTCTCGCTGCTCCCCGCCGTGCTGGGTAAGTGCTGCCGCGGGCCGGGACCCCCCCACAGCCGCCCCAGCCTGGGACCCCCCCCGCAGCTGCCACACGGCCCCTCCGCGGCAGCCCCGCGCTGGGGGCTCCTCCCGGCCCTTCGCAGCCCCCGGGGGGGCTCCGGGGCCGCAGCTGGCGGCCGAGGAGCCCGGGGCACCGCAGCCGCCGGCGCTGCGGAGCTGGGGCTAATTAGCCATAACGGCGAGCGGCAGCAAACGAGCTGTCGGCCGCGATAAATAACGCTGAAACGCGTGACACGTTCGGTGCCACCAAATCGCCGGCACCGGGTCCCGCTTCCTGCTCCTGCCCGGGGGGGTTGGGGGAGCCCGGTGCGGAGCCGGATCCTCCCCGCCCCGCGGTGCCCCGAGGAGCTCCGCGGCCCCTCGCCGCCTGCCCGTCCCCCTGGCATCTGGGCGCCTCTGCCGCAGGCTCGCAGGACGGCGGGAAGGCGGTCCGCATCCGCAAGGTGCAGCACCGGGCGGCACGCGCGGGGCTGGGGGAGCCCGTGGCCCTGCCCTGCCTCTTCCTGCTGCAGCCCCCCGCCGCCCGGGGGCCCAGCGCCCCCCCCGAGCCGCCCCGCGTCAAATGGAGCAAGGTGCGCTCGGCCGGCGGCCGGCGGGAGGACGTGCCCGTGCTGGTGGCCAGGGACAACGCGGTGAAGGTGGTGAAGGCCTACGAGGGCCGGGCGTCGCTGCCCGGCTACCCCCGCGACCGCTACAACGCCACGCTGCTGCTGAGCGCCGCGCGGGCCAGCGACGCCGGGCTCTACCGCTGCGAGGTGGTGGCCGGCATCGACGATGAGCAGGACCTGCTGCCCCTGGAGGTGACGGGTGAGCGGGGACGGGCGCCGCGCCGCTGCGGGGTGGCACTGCCGCGGGGGGCCCGTGCAAGCTGGGGGTGCGTGCGAGTCCCCTGTGCAACCCCTGCACTCCTTGCAAGCCCCTGTGTGAGCCACGTTCCCCATGCAAGCCCCCCGTGCAACCCATGAAAGCCATTCACCCCGTGCAAGCCCCCCGTGCAAGCCGTGCACCCCGTGCACCCCATGCACTCCTTGCAAGCCATGCCCCCCTGCAAGCCCCCCATGCCAACCATGCACCCTGTGCAAGCCCCCCATGAAAGCCATGCCCCCCATGCAAGCCCCCCATGTCCCCTGTGCAAGCTGTGCCCCCCATGAAAGCCAAGCCCCCCATGCAAGCCCCCCATGCAAGCCCCCCATGCAAGCCCCCCGTGCAAGCCGTGCCCCCCGTGCAAGCCGTGCCCCCCGCTCCCCGCCCAGGCGTCGTCTTCCACTACCGCCCCGGCGGCGAGCGCTACGCGCTGACCTTCGCCGCCGCCCGCCGCGCCTGCCTGGACAACTCGGCCGTCATCGCCTCGCCCCGGCACCTGCAGGCCGCCTTCGAGGACGGCTACGACAACTGCGACGCCGGCTGGCTGGCCGACCGCACCGTGCGGTGAGCGCGCGGCACCGGCGCGGCCCGGGCGGCACGGTGCGGCATGGCGCGGCCGCGGGAGCTGAGCGCCGCCGTGCCGGTCCCCCAGGTACCCCATCACGCAGTCCCGGCCCGGCTGCTACGGCGACCGCGACAGCCTCCCCGGCGTGCGCAGCTACGGGCAGCGGGAGCCCGGCGAGCTGTACGACGTCTACTGCTACGCCAGCGAGCTGCAAGGCAAGCGGCGGCGGGGGCGGTGACGACCGCGGTCCCCCCGTCCCCGCGCCCCGGCGGGGGCCGCCGATGGGCTCTGCCACCCCGCCGACGGCCCCGCTCTGCCCCGCAGGGACGGTGTTCCACGCCGCGGCGCCGGGGCGGCTCACGTGGCAGGGGGCCCGGCGGCACTGCCGCAGCCGCGGCGCGGCGTTGGCCACCGCGGGCCAGCTGCACCTGGCGTGGCGGGCCGGCCTGGACCGCTGCGACCCGGGCTGGCTGGCCGACGGCAGCGTGCGCTACCCCATCCGCTTGCCGCGGCGCAAGTGCGGCGGCGAGGCGCCCGGCGTGCGCACCCTCTACCAGTTCCCCAACCGCACCGGCTTCCCCCGGCCCGCCGCCAAGTACGACGCCTATTGCTACAGAGGTAACCGCCGCGGGAGAGGGGATGCTCCGCTGCACGGGCAGCGGGGGCCCCGGCGGGGACCCCCACCCCGGTCCTGGCGCTGGTGCCACCGTGGGAAAGCACCGCGCGGGGACCTTTCCCTGGGGATTAC
The DNA here is from genome assembly GCF_036370855.1 of Dromaius novaehollandiae. Classification (NCBI taxonomy): domain Eukaryota; kingdom Metazoa; phylum Chordata; class Aves; order Casuariiformes; family Dromaiidae; genus Dromaius; species Dromaius novaehollandiae. Next base: position 1,704,009 of record NC_088122.1, on the reverse strand, counting down.
TGCGATGAGCGGGGGGCACCGCGCCGGGAGGGTGCACGGCGCTGATCGCCGCATGCAAAAACCCACCGCTTTGCAAAGGGGGGGTGGCTGTGCTGGCTGTGGGGGGCCCCGGGGCATCCCCGCAGCGCCATGGCCACGGTGCCACGGTGCCACGGTCTCGCCGCAGCACACCCGGCCGCGGGGCCGACGGCGGCGGAGGAGCCCGATGCGATGGGCAACGTGCTGCTGGAGCGGGCGGAGGAGCCGGGGGCGTCCGGGGAGCCCCCCCCGCAGCCGGGCAGCCCGGCGCCGGGCGAGGACGAGCCGCTGCGGGTGGCCACCAGCGTGGCCCCCCCGGCCTGGCCCCGCGAGGACGAGGCCCTCGACGCGGTGGAGCAGGGGCCGGTGGGCTCCCCGCGCCCCGAGTGGGTGGACAGCGCCGCGGAGGCCACTGGCACCACGGAGGCCACCGGCACCGCAGAGGCCACTGGAGCCGCGGAGGCCACCAGTGCCTTGGAGGCCACCAGCACCGCAGAGGCCACCAGCACCGCAGAGGCCACCGGCGCCCCGGCGAGGAGCAGCTCGGCCGGGCTGAACGGGCGCCACTTCCAGCTGCAGCGCCAGGGCCGGGAGCCCGCGGGGGCCGGGGACGCCCCGGGCACGGGCACGGTCCCCCCGGCCCCCGCGGTGGCCCCGCGGGCGCAGGAGGCCGCTGGCGACACCGCGGAGGAGCAGAGCCTGGCCCACGCCGGGAGCCCCCGCGGCGACGGCCCCCGGCCGCTCTCCAACGCGGTGGAGCAGCACCGCAGGGGTAAGTGGTGCCGCGGTGCCCCCGGGACGTCCCCGCGCGGAGCCGGCCCCGACGGGCTGCGCCCTCTCTTGCAGAGCCGACGGGACCCGGACGCCGGGGCCCCATGGCGACGGTGACAGCCCCGGTGCCCCCCTCGCCGCAGCCGCCCGCCCGCAGGGATTCACCGCGCTGGAGCCCCCGGGTGGCCCCCCGGGACCCCGGGGTGCCCGCGCCGTCCCCATCCCCTCCGCTGTCCCCGTCCCCTCCGCCGTCCCCATCCCCATCTGCCTCTGGCGCCCGCGGAGATGCCCCCCGGCCACCCGCTGCCACCACCGCCGCCGAGGACTTCTCCGGGGACGCCCCGGGCCAGGAGCACGGTGGCTCCGTGCCGTCCCTGGTGCCGCTGCTGGCCGAGGGCCCCGGGACGCCGCCGGCCCCGCAGTCCCGGGACGCCGGCTCACTGGAGAGGCAGCGGAAAGCGGTGCCCGTCCCACCCGTCCCCTCTGCCGGACCGCCCACAGCGGCGGCCGCCCCGGGGGCTCCGTGGGGGCCGAGCCGAGCGGGGGCTGAGGCCGGTTCCCCCCCAGCGTGGGACACATCCTCGCCTGCGCCCCCCCGCCGGGAGCCGCTCGGGGTGACTGGCAGCACCCCGGTCCCGTGGTCCAGCACCGAGCGCCCCGCGGCCCCCCGGGCAGGGCTGGGCGATGCCACCGCCGGCTCGGTGCCCGCTGCCCCGTGGGGCGCTGACCGCGGCAGCCCCCAGCCCACGGCCACGCCGGAGCCGGCAGCCACGCGGCCCCCCGCCGCCAGCCCCGGGGAGGGGGCGAGGTGGGACGAGCCCCCCGCGGCCCCGGCCCCCACCGGCAGCCGCCCGGCCGCGGCACCCACCGCCCCCCAGCCCGGGGGGCAGCGCGGGGGGCCGGGCACGGGGCCGCTCCCGGAGCCCGCCACGGCCACGGCGCCGCGGGGCTCCCCGCTGATGGAGGCCGGCAGCGGCAGCGGAGAGGAGCCCTCGCCGGAGCAGCCGGCAGCCTGGCTGGGCGAGAGCAACGGCAGCCTGCCCGGTGAGTGCGGCCGCCCCGCGCGGGGACGGGGACGGGGACGGGACGGGACAGGGACCCTGCCCACCGCGTGCCATCCCGCCCCAGCACGTGCAGGCAGCTGGATTCAGCCCAAAGGCAGAGCTTTAGGGGCTTCTGCGTTTTATCCAGACCTGCTGGCTCACGGTGGTCCTTGGCCACGGAGCGCATCCCAGGTTTCCCAAAGCGAACCGTGCTGTTGAAGCGGTGCAAAACCTTCCTCTTAAATATTTAATATTTGCAGTTGCTAATAATAATAGCTAGAGAGGCAGCTCCTGGCAGCGGGTGTTTAGCATACGGAGCCTTTGAGTGTCTGGGAAAAAGGCAACAAATGCGTTGAGAGGCAGAAAAGTCAACACCGTTAATACGCAGCGGTTTGAGGCGGCTGCGAGCGGAGCTGCCGAAATTGGTGTCAGCGCTGGGAGCGGAGCCGGGGCCATGCGTGCGGCGGTGGTGGCGGCGCACGGCCCCGGCGGCGGCTCACGGCGGCGGCTCCTGCCCCGCAGCTCCGGCCGAGCCCTGCGAGACCAACCCCTGCCTGCACGGCGGGACCGGCCGGGCCAACGGCACCGTCTGCGGCTGCAGCTGCGCCCCGGGCTTCACCGGCGAGAACTGCGAGATCGGTGAGTCCCTGCCGCGGGGCGTCCCCGGGCCGTGCCCCGCGGTGCCGTGCCCGAGCGGGCTCGCTGCGCCGCCCCGGCACGGCCGCAGCTCCGGCGTCTCCCCGCAGACATCGACGACTGCCTCTCGAGCCCCTGCCAGAACGGGGGCACCTGCATCGACGAGGTCGACGCCTTCGTCTGCCTCTGCCTGCCCAGCTACGGCGGCAGCCGCTGCGAGAGAGGTGGGCGCCGGGCCGGGACCCCCCCCATCTGCCCGCGTCCCCGTGCCGGCGAAAGCATCCCGCCGTGGGGAGAGGAGCCGGGCGTCCCGGCGCCCTCCTGCGCGGCACGGGGACCCCGTCCCACCGGCGGCCCCGTCTCCCGGCAGACACGGAGGGCTGCGACCGCAACTGGCACAAGTTCCAGGGCCACTGCTACCGCTACTTCGCCCACCGGCGCTCCTGGGAGGACGCCGAGCGCGACTGCCGCCGCCGCGCCGGCCACTTGACCAGCATCCACTCCCACGAGGAGCACGGCTTCATCAACAGTACGGGGGGGGGGGTTGCGGGCCCCTCGTTCGGGTGCCTTTCCGGCACCTCCGGGTGCTCTTTGCGCTCGTGCCGCGAGAGATGCAGGCGTCTCTCGGAGCCTCTCGTGTTTCCCCGCAGGCTTTGGGCATGAGAACACCTGGATCGGGCTCAACGACAGGATCGTGGAGCAGGACTTCCAGTGGACGGACAACACCGGCTTGGTGAGGCCGGCCGTGGCGGGGGCGGAGGCGGGGGACGCGGGGCGCTGGGGTGCTCACCCTCTGCCGTCCCCCCCCAGCAATACGAGAACTGGCGGGAGAACCAGCCCGACAACTTCTTTGCGGGCGGCGAGGACTGCGTGGTGCTGGTGTCCCATGAGATCGGCAAGTGGAACGACGTGCCCTGCAACTACAACCTGCCCTACATCTGCAAAAAAGGCACAGGTACCGCCTGGCCCCGGCATCCCTCCCCGCGTACCATCCCCGTCCCATGGCCGCAGCATCCCGCCTGGGTACCATCCCACAATCCCGGCATCCCGCCTGGGTACCATCCCCATCCCGCAATCCCAGCATCCCGCCTGGGTACCATCCCCATCCCACAATCCCAGCATCCCGTCTGGGTACCATCCCCATCCTGCAATCCCAGCATCCCGCCTGGGTACCATCCCACAATCCCGGCATCCCGTCTGGGTACCATCCCCATCCCGCAATCCCAGCATCCCGCCTGGGTACCATCCCCATCCTGCAATCCCAGCATCCCGCCTGGGTACCATCCTCGTCCCCATCCCCTGCATCCCGCCTGGGTACCATCCCCATCCCGTGGCCCCGGCATCCCTCCCCGGGTACCATCCCCGTCCCCGTCCCCAGCATCCCTCCCCGCGGCTCCTGGCGCCTCCTCGTCCTCGGGAAACCTTTCCCCTCCGCTGCCCTCGCAGCCCTTTGACAAGGGAAACTCAAACAGCTTCCCTTAATCTCCATTTTTTTTCCCCCACAGCTTAATTCTTCCCTCTCCAGTTTAATTTGCTTAATTTGCCACTATTAAAACTATTAAGTTCTCATTCCTTATCTTGAAAGTTATATTAACCTCCAGCTGTTCGTGCCGAGCCAGAGGAGCACGCCTCCCCCTCCCGCCGGCCACGTGCAGTGATACATTTGTCCCGATAAGGCCATTAATTAAATATGCAAATCCTCGGCGAACACCTCGGCGCGAAGCCGTCGGCGGAGGGGGGGGGGGCTGCGGCCGAGGGGGCCGGGCGCGGCGGGGGCTGAGCGCGCTCGTCCCCGCAGTGCTGTGCGGGCCCCCGCCCGCGGTGGCCAACGCCGTCGCCGTGGGCAGGAGGAGGGAGCGGTACAGCGTCGACGCCAGCGTGCGCTACCAGTGCCAGGAGGGCTTCGCCCAGCGGCGCCTGCCCACCATCAAGTGCCGCAGCGACGGCGAGTGGGACCGGCCCCAAATCCTCTGCACAAAACGTGAGCGGGGGCCGCGGATGCCTTGGGGGGGGGGGGGTCCCCTGGGATCGGGGGGGGGCTGGGGGCGGCGGGCCCCCCCTCACCACCCCGCCCGCCCCCCCCCCTTGCCTCCGTTAGCCAGGCGGTCGCACCGGGCCCGGCGCCACCGCCGCCACCGCCACAGCCACCCCCACCACCAGCACCACCACCACCCGCCCCGCAAGGAGCGGCGGAAACGCCGCCGGCACCTCCGCCTGGACTGGATGCGGGAAGGCCACTACTTCTAGAGCCCGGCCGCCGGCAAGCACAAGGGCCCCCCCGCCGCGGCGGCGCCCCCCCCCGCCCCGTCCCCTCCCCACCCCTCTTTTATACCCCCCGCTTTAGCTCCTAGGACGCCCGGCCCCGTCGGCCATAGGAGCGGGGGGCGGCTGCGCCCCTCCCCGGCCCTCCTGCATGCCCCACGCTCAGCCCGCGGCCGCCCCCAGCCCCAAGGGGCCGCGGCAGGCGGCGGGACCCCCCCCCGGCCTCGGCCCCCCCGTCCCCGCCGTGCCGCGCCGGCCACCGCCGAGGGCAGCTCTGGGTTTTTAACACCCCCCCGGCGCCTCTCGCAGCCCCGCGCGGTGCCCCGGCCCCCCGGTTCCCGCGCTCCCCGGTGCTTCCCGGGGCCTTTCCCGGAGCTGGGCTGCACCGGCCTCCCGGCTCCCGGCCCCGCGGCAGGTGGGCACGAGCCGCCCGGGCGGTTTCGGGGTGGGTTTCCCCCCCTTCCCCTTCGTTGTCGGTCCCCTCGGAGGTGGCGTGTGTGTGTGTGGCGCTTCCCCACCTCTGCTGTTTGCGACGTGACTGCCGTGTCCCCCCCCGGCCCCCTCCGCCCTGCCACCCCGACTCTCCGCGTTTCTGTACTGCTGGACATTTTAATAAATTTTTTTAACAGTTGTCGGGCCCAGCATGGTGCTTCCACGGTGTGTGGGGGGGTCTGGGGGGGGGGAACGCGGGAACGGGCCCCCCACTGCGGTGGGCGACGGCCGAAGGAGATGCGCTGCGAGCCTGGCGCGGGTCCCAAAAGCTGCCGAAGCTTTTATTGCATCGAGGAGCAGCTCCATAGCGCTGTGAACGACCCGGAGCCGGTGCCCAGCAGCGGCTCCCGGCCCCCGCGGCTGCTCCCGCGCTAAGCCGAAGCCGAGCGGGCCCCTCGCCCCGGCGGGACGGGGGGGCCGGCGAAAGCCCGCGGAGGGGGGGCCCGGCGGCGGGGCTCAGCCCTGCTCCGGCAGGGCCGTTGGCGCATGCAACGCGCTGATTTACAGAGCAGCAGCTGCAGCGGCGCGGGGCGGGGATGCGCTGCTTCTGCGCCGTGCCTCAGTTTCCCCCGGCAGCACCCGTCCTTCTCCACGGCGCACGCCGCGCCGGCGGCTCCTCCAGCTCGGGGCCGCGCGGGCGACGCTCTGCAGCCGGTGCCGGGGGCCCGGGGCCGCCTCACACGCGGTTGGGGTGCCCCGGGCTCGGCGCCCGCGCCGGGGCGGCCTCGCCGGCCTTCTTGAAGCAGTAGACGCCGAAGAGCTTGTACTTCTTGTCCGGGAAGCCGAGGTTGCGCACGCCGGGCTCGCGGCCGCCGCAGCGGGCCCGCGGGTTGACGATGGGGTAGCGGATGCTGCCGTCCTCCACCCAGCCGGCCTCGCAGCGGTCCAGCAGCTGGATCTTCCAGGCGGCGTAGAGCTGGCCCACCTTGGCCACGGCCGCCCCGTTGTCCTTGCAGGCCTGCACCGCCTCGGCGTAGCTCAGCTTGCGGAAGGTCTTGAGGAAGTACACCTTGCCTGGGGGCAGAGCGGGGCCTCAGCGCCCGGCCGCGAGCTCCGGCATCACCCGGCCGCCAGCCCCGGCCTCATCCCGGCATCGCCCCAGCATCGCCTGGCCGCCACGAGCCCCAGCGTCGCCCCGGCATTGCCCTGGCATTGCCCTGGCATGGCTGAGCCCTGACATTGCCCCGGCATTGCCCCAGCATCGCTGAGCCCCAGCATCGCCCTGGCATTGCCCTGGCACTGCCGAGCCCCAGCATTGCCCCAGCATCGCCCTGGCATTGCCCTGGCATTGCTGAGCCCTGGCATCACCCCAGCATTGCTGAGCCTCCATGAGCCCCGGTATCACCCCAGCATCACCCCGGCATCACCCCGGCATGGCCGAGCCCGGCCGCCTCGCTGCGGGGGTCCGGGATCCCAGCCGGGAGCCGCGGGAAGGGGCCGGAGGCGGCACGGCCGGCGACACGGGCACCGCGCTCCCGGGAACCGCCGCCTCGGCACAGGCAGATTTATAGGGGCTGCGAGGCGGCAGCCGGCGATGGCTCCCCGCGGCGACTGCGCCCGCTATTTATCCTGCCTGCCACCGTTAAGCAAACCTCCGCAGAGCCCCCCCGCGCCGCCCCGCCAGCCGGCAGGGATTTACGCAGCGGGAGAGCCCTCCCGGCTCAGCCCTGTCTCGCCCGGCCCCGGCCTCATCCATCACCCGTGCGCTGCTGCGGTTCCCCGTCCCCCCCCGGCCGAGGCGCCCGCCCCGCCGGTACCGTTGAGGTTGGAGGTGAAGCAGAAGGCGTCGTAGTGCTCGCTGTCCTTGTGCCGGTAGCCGTAGTTGCGCACGCCCACGGGGGTGTCCTTGCGGCCGCACTGCTCCCGCGGCCGGGAGATGGGGTACTGCACGGAGCCGTCCTGCAGCCAGCCGGCGTTGCACCAGTCCAGCCCCTCCAGCCAGGCCTGGTGCAGCTGGTCGTGCGAGGCCAGGATGCCGTCCTGCTCCCGGCACGCCTGCTGCGCCTCGCGGAAGTTGAGCGTGTAGCGGCCCAGGCGCGGGTGGTAGGGGAAGATCACCCCTGCGAGGAGGGACAGCGGCGCTGGGGGGGGCGGCACGGCCCCCCCCCGGCTGTGCCCGGGGCGCCGGCTCGCTGCAGCGGTGCCAGCCCGGGAGCTCCCGCGGATGGGGCACTGCAAAGCCACGGGGGTTCGTGGGGGTTCGGCTCGGGGGGCCCAGGGTCCCCCAGCTGCAGGGGTGGGTGCTCTGCAACCCCCCCCCATGCACCGCGAGACGGGGCGCAGCGGTGGCACCGGCGTCCCCGGGAGCAGGCACCGGCCACGCCGCGCGGCAGCCCGGGCACAGCCGCTCCCTGCCAGCGCTTTGCCCCTCCGCCCGGCGGGCAGCACCGCGGGGGGGTCCCGCTCCCCGGGACGGGGACGCCGGCGTTCGGCTGGGCCACGCTGCCGCCGCGCCCCCCCGGTGCTTTACGAGGCCGCGCCGCTATCTATCTCCAGCGTTTATTAGCTGCCAGCACGTAAACCTGGAGCAACAATAAAAGCCAATAACAGATGCAATAAAACACGGCACACGCCGGGAGAAACCGCCGGCGGAGCGCGGGGCCGCACCGCGCTCGGGGCCGCCGCCGCCCCCGCGCCGCTACCTTCGAGGTCCAGCTTGACCATGCCGGTGTCGTCCTCGAGCTCGTCGGTGACCTCGCACTCGTAGCGGCCGTAGTCCTGCAGGGTGACGTTGCGGATGACGAGCGAGGCGTCGCCGAAGCCGTCCTCCTGCAGGGCCGTGCGCCCGCGGTAGCTGCCGAAGGCCCGCCGCGCCGCCCCCAGCGCCACGAAGACGTCCTCGAAGGCCATGGGCTCCGTCACCTTGGTCCACTTGAGGCGGATCTCGTCGGGGTCGTGGGCCGCCACGTCGTAGTGGTAGCGGCAGGGCAGGATGATGGTGCCGCCGCGGTGCGTCACCACCTTGCCCGGGGCCGTCTGCACCACCACGGCGCCGCTGTCACCTTCTGCAAGGGACCCGGCGGTCAGGGCCCCCGTCCCGCCGCGGAGCCCGGCTCTGCCCCCCTCCCGCGCGGCCGGGCGGCTGCAAACGGCGGGGCCGGGGGGGCTGCACGCCCGCGAGAGCTGCTCAAAATGCAGCGGGGAAAACGTGCATGGAGGGGGGGTTCCCCCTCGGACGCGGCCGGGGGGCTCCCGGCGCGGCCCCCCACTCACCCAGGACGTGCACCACCTTCTTGCGTCCCCCGGCGCCGGGCAGCGCCGCGGAGGAGAGGACGCCGGCGAGGACGAGCAGCGCGGCGGTGCCGCCGGCCCAGGGCCGCATCTGCGGGAGGAAGAGGAGCCCCGGGTGAGGCCGGCGACGGCGATGGCGATGGCGATGGCGATGGCACACGAGGGCGATGGCACGCGGCCGGGAGCCGCCGAGGCCGCCGGGAGGGACCCGCCGTCTCCCGCTGCTGCGCGGCCGTGCACCCCGCTACGCGCACGGATCGGAGCAGACTGCACCGGGAGCCGGGGATGGAACCGGCCCCAGCGTGATTTCGGGAGCGCGTTGCGCTGCTGCAGGGGAGAAGTGCTGCGCCGGCCACCCCGGGATGCCGCGGCGGGGGGCTGGGGGGGTTCGGGGGCTGGGGGCCCGGCCCGGCACCGCGGCACAGCCGGCCCCGCAGGGCCGCGCCGCTGAACTCGGCTTCACCCGCTCGGTTACAGCCGGATGAATATTTCATGGCCCGAGCTCCCGGCGGGATCTGCTGTTACGGTGTCAGCGCCGCACAGCTGGAAGCTGAGCCGCTGGCGCTGGGGCGGGCTGCGGCTGCCCGGGCCCCCCCGCGTCGGCCACCCCCCCGGCTGCACCCCCCTGCCCTGCTGGGAAACGTGTACCAGACCCCCCCCCCGGGACCCCGGGGGGCTGCGAGCCCCCACCGTGCGCGGCCCAGCAGCGCTCCGGGCCCCGCGTCCTCCGAGGTGCCCCAGATCCGGGCCCGGAGCCCCCCCCGGCAATGCCCCCCCCCCGAGCGCAGGGGGGGCTCAGGGGAGGAGAGCCCAGGGCACCGCAGCGCCAGTGCCCGGCTGGGGGGTGGGGGGGGGCCGGGCTGCCCCCCCCGGGGTCCCGGTGCCAGGTTAGAGGCAAAGGGGTCAGGCTGCCCCCCCGGGGGTCCCGGTGCCCGCTCGGGGATGGGGGGGCCGCGCTGCCCCGCCGGGGGGGCCCGGTGCCCGGCTGCGGCCCGGGGCCGCCCCCCGGGTGCCGGCGCGGCGGGGCCGGTGCAGTGTTGCAGTGCGGGGCACTGCGGCGGCCGCCCCGGGGCTGCGGGACGCCGGCGGGGGGGGGGGGGGGGGGGGGGACGGGAGCAGCCCCCGGCCCGGGGCCCGGCCCGACCCCCGCGGGCTCCGCCGCAGCCGCGCACTCACCGTGTCCCGCGCGGCCGCTGCCGCTGCCGGTGCCGCTGCAGGTGCCGGTGCCGGTGCCGGTGCTTCCGCGGCGGCTCCGCGCAGGGGGCGGCACCGGCAGCGCGGCCCGGCCCCGGCTCCGGCGCTGCGCAGGGCCGCCGGCTCGCCAAGGTCACCGGCCCGCACCGGCCCCGGCCCCCCCACCGGCCCCCCCCGCCCGCCCGCCGGGGCTTTGCGGGATGAACCACAAACTCGTGCGCCGCCCCCCCGACAAGGATGCTCGGGGGGGCGGGGGGGGGGGACGGGGGGGCGGGGGTGCATGGACCAGCCCCTCTGCACGGCCGGGACACGCGTGTGCCCCCCCCGCGCCACTGCCACCGTGCACGCACACGTCTGTGCATGCACCCACGCGTGCGCCCCTCGGCGTGGCCCCCCCGCACCCCCGTGCACCCCTGTGCACACACTCACCCCCCTGCACACGCGTGCACCCCTAGGCACTCGTTTGCCCCCCAGGCACATGTTTGCCCCCCTATGCACTCACTCGCCCCCCCATCCACTTGCTGGCCCCCCCACGCACCAGGGACGATGCTGCCCTCGCCCCCCCCGTGCAGCGGGGCGATGCTGCCCCAGGCCCCGAGCGAGCGAGCGGCAGTGCCAAGGGCAGGGCAAGGGCGGCCGCGGGCGGGGGGCGGCGGGAGGGGGCAGCGGGGCAGCGGCCGCAGCAGCAGCGCAGGCCCGCGGGGGTTAAAAAGCCACCCCTCAAGTCATTTATTCTGTAAACAGTGTGTCGTTGTCCCCCCCCCCCCCCGAGGTCCCTGGTCCTCAGGTCCGTGCAGCATCGCGGGACCCCCGGCGCGGGCGGGATGCGGCGGTGTCCTCGGTGCCCCCCCCGGGTCCCCCGGCGCCGGGCCGGCCCGGTCACTGCTGCTTTTTGCCCTGGTGCAGGCCGGGGGGGGCGGCGGGGGCGAAGAACTGGGGCCGGCGGAGGCAGCGGAGGGCCAGCAGCTGGGGGCCCAGCGCGTAGAGGCCGTTGGCGAGGAGGAAGCGCCAGCAGCCGTCCTCGGGGGTCTGGTAGGGGAAGGGGGTGCGGGCGTGCAGCGAGGAGCCCACGTGGGCGAACTGCGCCTGCAGAGCACGCGGCAGCTCGTGACACGCGCCCGGCTCGCCGGGGCCCCCCCCCGCCCCGCGTCCCAGCTCGAGCCGCGCGGGCCGCTGGCGCCGGCCTATTTCCGTGCTGCTAATCCCGGCTCCGCTAAGATCCACCGAGGAAAAAGTAATTAGGAGGCTCCGGCCGTTGCCATGGGGACGCAGCCGGGATGGGGAGCGGGAGCGTGCGGGGTCCCCTGCATCGTGCCGCCCGGGACCCCGCCGTGGAGGCTGCGGCGAGGCTGGGCACGGTCCCGCCGCGGCCCCCCCGGTCCCCCCCGCCGCCTCACCTGGGCCACGGCGCCGGCGAACACCAGGCTCCCGTCGAGCATCCAGGCGCAGCCGGGCTGCAGCAGCCCGTAGACGCAGAGGCAGAGGAAGGGCAGGGCGTAGAAGAGGTACACCAGCATCTGGGGGGCAGCGGGTCACGCCGGGCCCCACCGGGCCCCCACCGCAGCGGGGCGGCCGGGGAAGGGGCCGCTCGGACCGTGGGGCTGGGGAAGGGGGTCCTGCCGGGACGGGGCCCAGCATCACCCGCCGCCAGCCCGGGGATGAGCACCCTGAGCCTGCAGCTGGGCTCCATCGCTGTGGGGCTCCGTGGGGCAGCCCTTCCCCTCGCCGTGGGGCAGCCCCGGCGCCGCGCTCACCTGCACCTTGGGGTAGGCGACGGGGTCGCGCAGGTAGGGCTCGTGCTGGTAGCTGTACTCGAAGCATGACTCGGCCGGACAGTCCAGAACCACCTGCGGGCAGCGCGGCGATGCCGTGGGACGACGCGCCGTGCTGAGCCGCCGGCGCCCGCCACGGCCCCCGGGCCCCCGCCGGCCCCCCGCGCCGGCCCCCGTGCTCACCAGCCCTCGGAAGAAGGTGAACGCCGCGGCCAGGATCAAGAAGAGGACGAGAGCCAGGTCCTGGGGCCGCCGGTGCAGCCCCTTGCGCTGCTCCTCGGCGACCTGGGGGCCGGGGAAGGCGGCGTTGGCTGCGGTTCCCGCGGCCGGTGCCACCGGGGCGACTGCCGCGGCCCCCCAGCTGCTCCGGCACGATGCTCCTGTCCCATCCCGTCCCGTCCCACCCCGTCCCGTGGCCCCCTCACCGCGTCGGCGGCGAGGCTCGGCAGGGCCCTGGGCTGCCGGAGGAGCCTCTCCCCGGCCCAGACGGGCAGCAGCACGTAGGGCGCCTGGAGCAGGAGCGCCGGGCCGACGTCGGAGCTGTACTTCCCTGCGGAGCAGGAGGAGCGCGGGCTGGGCGCCGAGGGCAGCCAGCGCCGGGACGGGCCCCACGGGCTGCCCCCGAGGCAGGGCACTGCCCCCCGCCCCGCGCAGCGCCCGGGCACGGACCCGCTGGCCTCCCGCCTTCCCCTGCCCACGGCGCGGCCGGCTGGGAAAGGACCGGGAGCTCCGGGAGCTCCGGCCGGGCTGGGGGGCTTGGGCAGGCTGGGGGGCTCCGCAGAGGCTCGAGCTCCCCTGCCGGGGCGGCTGCCGGAGCAGAGCCCCCCGCGCGCTGGCAGCAGCCCCCCCGCGTCCCCGTACCTATCAGGTTGCCGAGGAGGAAGACGACGATGCTCATCATCAGGGAGCCCAGCCAGAAGAGACCCAGGTTCCGGTAGCTCTTCCTGCAGAGGCGGCGGCGATCGGACCCCGCGCCACCCTGCCCTCCCCTCCCAGCTCCCCCCGTGCCCCCTCCGGCCCACCCCGCTCCCAGCGCCGGCCCCGCGGGGATGCTGCGGCCCCGGGGACGCGGGGAGGGGGCAGCGGCCCTCACCGGCGGCTCATGGCGGCGATCATGGCGAGGTAGAGGCCGTGGTGGACGACGCCATCCCAGTAGCAGATCATGATGCCGTGCGCCGTGCGCAGGTACGGCTCGCCCTGCCCGCCGGGGAGGCACCGAGTCGCGGGGCTGCCGGGGGCCCAGCGCCTCCCCCACCGCCGCCCCGCAGGACCGCGGCCGGGGGCAGCGGCTGGGGTGATGCTGCGGGAGCCGGGGGCCGCGGGGACGGTACCTCCCACACGTAGAGCTCCACGAAGCCCGAGACGTAGCCGTCCTCCTCCAGCGAGATGACCAGGTCGACGGCGGAGGTGAAGGCGAACACCACGAACACTGCGGGCCGAGAGCGCCGGGGAGCCGCTCAGCCCCCAGCCGGTCCCGTGTCCCCGGGGGGGGGGGGACGCCCAGATGTCCCAGAGGGAGCCGGGCGCCCGGGGCGGACTCACCGCAGAAAAGGGGGTCCTGGAAGTGGCTGCCTCCGCTCATGAAGTAGACGATGCAGAAGAGGCCCACGAGCACCAGCGTCACCGTCAGCACCAGCGCCCCTGGGCTGCTGCAGGAGGGGCGGGACGGGCTGAACCCCCCGGGAGGGGATGGAGCCCCGCGACGCCCGTTTCGCCTGCTCCGGGGTCCCTCTGTGCCCACCCCCCCGCGATGAGCCCAGGCGAGGGGGAGCAGAGGCGAAACGGCCACGAGCTGCTGCACCTGGGAGGGAACCGCTTTGCAGAGCCCCCCCCGCCGTGCAGACCCCCGTGCCCAGCCCCGCCGGCCGGCCGGGCCGTCGCTGCGGCGGGCAGAGCGCCGAGGCGCTGATCCGGGCAGGTGTCGCAAGCCGCGGCCTCATCCGAGACGTATTTTTAGTTGGAATCATTAAGATTTTCATCTCCCTTCCGAGGAGCAGAGCTGCCAACCCCACTTGAATGCAGATGGCTATTAACTGATGCACTATTATAAGAGACCGTCTAAACCGATTATAAAGCGAATCTGTAATGAGCAGATAGATACTGCAAATTCGTCCTGAGAGTGTGAATAAGTTGCGGGGAAATCTATCCCGAGCTGGCTGCTGCTCCTCCAAGAAGCAATTGCATTAGTTGTAATAGCGGCAGGTCTGGTCTAGCTAATACTTCTGCTTCTCAGCCTATAAAGCTGGAAACACTAAGGTATTTTTCACTCAAGCCTTTAACCCTGTTACCAAAAAAAAAAAAAGGTAAAGTCACGGCTGACTAAAGACACCGGTGTTAACGGCTTATCCCGGAGAAGGACGTCATTACCAGCCCAAGAGGTCCTCCGTGCACCACCGACCCGTGCGCAGACACGGAGCAGAGGTGCAAACCGTCCTTTTTGCCCCAGAATTAAAGTCTGAGGACGGTTCACGCCTTGCTTCGGGGGCTGCAAAACCTCCCGGCCCGTGTTTGCCTCGTGCACCGGTTGCTTTCCCGGGGCCGGGGCGAGTCGCCCGGGCCGGGGCCGTGCGGGACCCAGCACGTGGGGCAGGATGGGGCTGAGACCCGTCCTCACCCCGGCAGCTCGCCCCGAGCACTCAGAAACAGAAGAGAGATCATATATACACAAAAAATCAATCAAATCCTGAACTGCCACAGTAGAAGTGCATTATTACTACTGTATAATTAATTGCCATGACTAATTACTCCAAGAATGATTAATTCAGAATGCAAACACAGCGCTCGCTGTTGGGTGCTGAACACGAGCCGGGGCCGTCAGATGCCCCCGTTCGTATGAGATGGTTTAAAATCCCGCGGGGCACGGCCCGGCCCCGGGCACCCGGGAGAGGTGGAGCCCGGAGCAGCGTCTGGGGCCGCGTTCGGGACCGGCAGGTTCCCCCGCGGCCGGGGCAGGGGAGGCTCCGATTCGGGTGACATGTTACGGATGATTTTCGTGTGGCACCGGGCGAGCGGAGGGCTCCGCGTTGCGTTGTGCATCGGTGGCGGGGCTGGAAGGGAGCCGCGGCCGCGCGGGGACGGGGGAGGCAGGGGACGGGCTGAGCAGCATGGGCTGGAGGAAGGGACTCGACGGGAAGACGGGAAGGAAAATCAGGAGTTCTCTAAGCAAAGCTAATCGGGCAATCAAAAAAGCGCTGATTCTGCAATCGAGGCAGAGGAAAAGCTTGGCGAAAATGCCTCCCCGCTCCGGCGGTAAAGCAACGGCAGAAGTTAGCTATAAAAAGGAATACGTAACAAATGGGAAAAAAGAGGATAAGGGTGCCTGGCAGAAATTAAAGGATACGAGGAACAGAAGGGATGCCGAAAGGACATAAGGGAAAAGCCCAGAGCCGGTGTGTTCTGGAGAGCCGGACTAAGACGACGACGGGAGCAGCCAAACAACGTGTGCTGCTACGCGTACGAGAAATAAAAGTAGTAGCTGAGGGTGGTGTTAGGCCCCGCGAGCTGACAGCAAGCCGACCACAGCCGTGCCCATCTGGTGCATCACGCACCGGCGGGGCGGCCGGCCGGGTACCAAACCCTCGCGCGCTGCGCTGCGGCCTCGTCGGGCAGCAGCAAGGTTTTGCAGGGCCGCAAAACCGAAAGCAGCAGCAGTACGTGGTGGCGGCGAGGATGAGGGGCCGCGCAGAGGGGCAGGAAGGCTCCACGTCAGCCGGCCAAGCTCCCGGCAGGAGCTGGGCATCGCTCGGGAGCCTGGAGACGGGGCCCAGCCCGGTGCCCCGGGGAGGCACAGCCAGGGCCGGGACGGTGCCGGGGCTCCCTGTCTCCGCCCCGGGAGCCACGCTGGTGCCAGCCGGCTGGAGAGGATGCTGGTAAATCAGGGAGGTGCCGAGCGCCTTCATCCCCGGAAAGCTGGGGCTGTCACAAGCCCCCTTCAGCTCCGTGTTGTGCAGCGAGCCCAGGCAGCCCCGGCGCACGATTGCTCAGCGATAGCAGGATTTAGAAGTTGCAAATGCAGCCACGAACCCCGTCTGCGTTGTCCTGGCCCGGAGCAGCCGGCCGGGGCAGACGTCCCCGGATCACCACCCAGCCCTGCTCCCAGCGCCCCGCTGCACCGGACCCCACCGCCTCCGCCGGGCCCCCGCCGGCCCCAGCGCTGCCCCTTCCCGCGGAGCCGGTGGGACTGCTCCCGGCGGGACCCGCTGCCCGGCCCCGGACCAAAGCGCTCCCGCGAAGCCAGGCCGGACCGAGCACCGTGTCCCGTCCTGTCCCGTCCCGTGCCATCCCGTCCCGTCCCGCGCCCGCACTCACTCGGCCAGGGTGGCCACGCCGTTCATGCCGAAGGCCACGGGGAAGGCGAGCAGGGCGAGGGCGAGGGCGCCCGGCACGGCGGGGAGCTGCATGCCCGGAGCCCGGAGCTGCCGCCGCTGCCGCTGCCGCTGGAGCCGGCGGACTTCGGCCCCGCAGCCGAGCAAACAGGCAGCGCCTTAAAGTGCCGGAGCCGCCCCGGTCCCCAGCCCCGGTCCCCAGCCCCGGGGAGGCTGGAGCTGGGGGTCCTGCAGGCCCCGGGGTGGGAAGGGCCGGCCGAGCCCCCCCACGGGCCACCCTCGTGCCCACAGTTACGTGCAGAAACGGGCAGCATGTTGCTGCACACAGCGTCCCCGCTGCACGGGACCGAGCCGGCGGATGCACCAAGCGCTGCCTTGAGAAACAGCAGTAGCTGCTGGGGGGGGAAGGATAAAACCCCTCCAGAGGCTCTGAGTGCATGGGGACTGCCCCCCCCCAGCTCCCTCCGGAAATTTTAAGTGCCTGAAAGAGCCAGGAGGCCCCAACACTCCGGAGCAGTAAGAGGAGCAGAGAAGGGAGGAAGCTGGTGGAAGGCAACGCTTCATCCCTGCCTTTAATAAAGGACTGAGCTGGGCAGAGAGCAGGAGGTTCAAGGGCTCCACGTCCAGCGGGGAACCCGGCCTTAGCCTGACCTCCTCCACCTGAACTCTCCTCCGACAGAAACGTTTACCCCCGTGCCGGCCGGGGAAAGACCTGGCTCAGCGGTAAAGCGCTGGGCACTCGCTCAAAACCTCTGCAGAAGCGAAGCTGTGCGCAGCAGACCCAAAACGCCGCTGCTCAACCTTTCACCCCACTCACAAAGCCTCCGCAAACGAGCCACTGTGGCACTCTTTTGCCCTGTTGCTTCAGAGTCCGCGGACACTCGGCAGCCCTGCACTTTGCCCCGGGCTGGTTCGTCATTCCTCCGTGCGGGAGTAAGGCCGAGCTCACCCCGCGCGCCGCGTCAGCACGCTAACCGCCCCGGAGCTTCGCGCCCGCCTCTGCCCCGCGCGGCCGGCAGCTCTCCTGCCGCTGGGCAACGCTGCCGCGGCCCCAAGAGAAGGAGGGAGCGCGTCGGGACCAGGGGCGTCCGGTCTCCGGGGCTCAGCGACGCGGACCAAGGGCGTCTGGTCTCCGGGGCTCAGCGACGCGGGCTGACAGCGCGGCTGGGGCTGAGAAACGCAGCCCTGCTCGCCCAGGGAGCCGGCTGGCGTGAGACGCGGCACCAAACCCATCCAGCAAAGGGATGAAACAGGGTGACGCGGGCTGATTTGAAGCAATAACCCTCAAATCTTCCGAAACGCCCACCCTCAGCGTCCCCCCGCGGCGGCTTCTGTTCTGTTAATGAGCGCTCCGGGTCGGGTGCTCTCCCCCTGCACAGCTTCTGCAGCAAGAGGGTTTCAGTCCTGGCTGCAGCACTGCTGCATTAAAGCAGAGGCGGATAGATGAGTCCTGCAGAAACACCCTGTGCAGAAACACCCTGCCACTACACCCGAGTGAGGAACGTTTCCTGCTCTTGCAACAGCCGCTCAAAACAAACAGTCCCCAACCCTGCACCTCTCCCCAGCCGGCGCTTCCCGCGCTCTCCCCGCAGCGGCGGTCAGCAAGGACGCTCGTGCTCCGGCACCGCTGCGCTCACCACGCCGGGCAGCTGGCAAGCTGCGCTCACGGCGGGCGCCAGGAACCTGGCATTTGCTCTTTGATCCAAAACAGTCCAAATTCGGGGACCTTCTGGGCATGCTGCAGCGGCCCGTTGTTTGATACGGTTTCTGAAGACTAAATCCCTGCTTTGTAGATGATGAAGGAAAGAAGGCGGCTCGTTGCAGGTGGCTTGCCAAGTTTCCGCAGGGCTGACCTCCGGCTCCCTCGGCTAGCGGCAGGGTATGCAGAATATCGCATTATTTACAGTGACCTCATAGCAAAAACAGTACAGAAAAGCACATATTGATGCACATGGTCCGCACACGTTATCGAAACAGAAGGGGCTCAGGCCACTGTGTCGAGACAAAGGAATAAAACAACTTTCGCCAACATGACACCAACCAAGTACATGGCAATCGCCGTACTATCAGATTTACCCTTAAAGACCCAACCGGTAATAACAGAAAACCTGCCCAGTAGCACTTACCATCTTTTGGGCTGTGCTGCGGCCAGGTCACTGCCTGCTCCGATAGGATGTATTACTACACATGCTTGGAATAAAAAGTGATTCTGCAAACGCCTCCTGCTCTCCAGCAGCCTTGCCTGCGAGCCCTACCTTGGCAAAACCGCGTTGGGTGGAACGAACAGCTCAGCTTTAGCCCTGGAGTCCTTCAGTCACTGGTAATTCAAGGAAAAGCAGCTAAGTAGCTCCACTTTGTTTCAGCCGAGTAACCTGCAAGGCAAACCGGAGCCGAGAGCAGAGCAGCACGATCCACTCCAGGCAGAAACCAACTTTCCTACCTTACCAGGAAAGCGCCATAAGTGACCTTAATTCAGCAGGAAGCTTGACCATACTGAAGTCCTGCTAGGTTTCCTGTCTTTATTTCCCCATATTTTATGATTATCCCCCACGCACTGACTAGCCACAGCCCACGCAGTACCCCCATGTACGAGCTGTCCTGAGTGCGTGCGCTGCACCGCAGTACCTCGTATTCCCCCAGGCCAGCTGAGCTCCACCTTTGCAAGGTGCTTACACATTACGATTTTCCCCAAATGACCCCCTACTGAATTTACTGTTTTGAACATTTTTATTGAAAGCCAAGCCATTTACTCTACGTTGTTAAGAAAAGCTCACAAAAGAGAAACACATGCTAAGTGGCAAGATTTTGGTATGTGAACTGAGGAAAAACAAATGTTAAGAAAAAAAAGAAAAAAAAAAAAAAAAGGACTTTGTTTTCTCCAAGACATTGGGAAGGAAAGAGAACTAGAGCAGTCTCCTGGCCTATGAATCCTATGGCAAGATCACATTTTCCAATGATTCAGTGATTAAAAAATTAAGGAACAAATGAATTTTATTTTATTTACAGACTGAATGAAGAAAATTTGTATTTGGAGAGGTGTTTAATACGACAACATAGTTCAAATTGCCTTTGATAGACTGTGTTCGAAGGCCTGGTTCTTCATCACCTGCATCCACAGAAAGCGTTAGCAAGTCTCTCATTTTGCCAGGAAGCTGTGGGTGAACTTAGTGTTCAAGAAAGCAAGAGGCCGGTGCCCCGAGGCTGAATGAGCTTCCCCTGTGCACCTCGGTCCTTGCAGCCACGCTCCACGCGCTGATCCGCGCCTCGACTTCCCCAGGGCAGAGGTATAACAACTAGGCACTGGTTTTGCAATGTCGGCTGGAGGTCAGACTCGAGACTTCTGACTTCACGACAGCATCAGAACCCAGTTCTTCAAGGAATAAAGACTAAACGATAGCCCCAAAAGTCAGGCTGGAGACAGTCCCTCGTTATATTTGCAATAAAAAACAAAGCCAGGGCAGCAGAAGCTGCATATCTGAACAACAGATGGATCCACCATTATGCAAAAAAATGCATTCCTTGATAAGTAACATGGCACTGAGCTATAAATGAACGGAGTCCCTGAACTATTTCTATTGGTATCTTTGGTGCTACCCTTCCACTCAGCAGGGCACCGAATAAAAATCTTCATTGTCACCTGCTCTTTTCTCTTTTCTGAATACCATCCAGGCCTCGTTACGACACGGTTGTCATGACACTCAAGTGTGCAGTGAGTGGGCTCGCAGGCCTTTCTTCTGGGTGAAAGATGGTACTGTGACTTCAGCAAGTTTTACAATATTAGTAAATAAGAGAATGATAATGCAATTTCATAACATTTCACAGTAAAATTACAACTGTTTTGAAAATACGGTGTCCCAAAAATGCTATCAGTAGTAAGGTCGCCGTGGATTGTTCTGTGGGGGAATAACAAGAGAAAATAATCAAAATTGCTATCTTCACAGAACAATGAGCATTTCAGCTTAATAACTATCTGAGAACACCACTGAAATGCAACATTTCTGACAGTGAAACCTGAGATTTCCTGTCAAAAATTACAAATGTAGCTTTCTAGGCCTGCTAGCATGCCGAATATAACATAGGCTACTGCAAACTTGCAAACCTTTTGCAATCAGGAAAACAGTTATTCAAAATAAACCATGCTAGGATTCAAGGACAACCCATCAGCTTCCTTTATGGGCAGCGTTTATACTTGGCAAGTACCAGATCAAACTAAAAGCACAAACTTCAGTAAAAAAAAAAAAAAGAAACAGCAAGGAAAACTGAGCATCCAAGGATGTTTTGGTAATGAAGATTTGATTCAACATGAACACAGAATTAAAGAGAAACTTTCAGAGCATTTGCTTTCTTGGCTAAGCGCTAAGAAACACTCCCACCCCTTATAGGCACAAAAGCATTAATGAATTTAGCCTGGTTTAGGGACCATCATACCAGTGGATTTGGTCGGAACCGGTAGGCCAGCATCATTCTTTTACGGAATGCCTCATACTCATCATCCTCCTTGGTTAGCTCGGCTGGACGATCAATGCCGAAACCAGCTCCATCCACAGCAGTAGTTCCCCTGTTGGAAAAGGGGGAACAAAGCCTCCATGGTAAACAAATGCGACAGATCAGCTTCCCGCTCACCAGAAATACTTGCTGCCTTCTGTATTCGAGCTTAGAGAACAAGAACTGGGGAGCACGGGGCATCGTCGTCACATGGAGAGCACTGCATCGGCAGAGACAGCTAACAGCAAGCGGCTTATTGCAGTTGCCACGTTTCTACCTGGCCCTTCTGAATCAATGATACTCGCCATTGTTAGATGGAAGCAGTAGTGTCAACATATATTTGCTTAATCTTTTAGCTCTGGTACAGGAACACAGCCTAGGCTTTGGAAGCCTCCCTGCTGAACCACGTTCTGCCTGGTGGATTAACCTTTGGCAGCCAAACGCACTGATTTGTATCTCGCTGATTGGAGGTAGACAGAACTTTAAACAAAGCGCCTCTTCCCATGCCTTCACTCCAGAAGAGTCTGGAAGTGGAAACATCTCGTTTCTGTGCGCACTCGGCACCTTCCTATCAACTCTTTAGAGACGGCAGAGCCTAGCAAACCACAACCCTTCCTCAATCCTGTGATGGGCAGGAACTGCCTTCCTTCTCCTGTTTGCAAGCCTCACTTTTTTTGATCACAGCAATCTTTTATCACAGGTCACATTTGAGCGAATAAGCACATCACCAGAGAAATCTTCCTGAGAAAGAGGAAGAGAAGTGCTCTGTAGAGATAGTTGTTTGTTTACTGCACAATACAGGGTATTATATATAAAAGGATCTAACGCTAAAAACAATTCAGAGTATATCCTACCACCAATATTTGGTTTTGAAGTTCAGCATATGCTACCAACAGATGATCCATCTAAGAAAATGCTAATCAATTTTTATAGAACTCCTGTACCTAAAGTTTTATTATATACAAAGTGTGATCAAATGAGAAAACTTCTGTATAACAGGGTGATGTCGAAAGAGTTGCATGATCACACTCAGAGCTCTTGGATATGGGGTAAAATATCTTTCAAACAGGGGTCTCGCAATATCATATACCAGTAAATGCCTTTACATACACAGTATACCAGGAACTAATGAGCAGGCATTAAGAGCACTCCAGCTGCAAAAGGCATGTTCTTCAATATTTAAATAAATCTATCATTTTAAAGACACAACTTAGTGCTTACATTCCCTGTGTGAGGTGCAGACAAGTATCATCTTCATTTTACAAATGGGGGAAGTGAGGCACAGAAGGCACCTCTCAGAAGAATATACTATGCAAATTGAAAGTAGAACTAAAATACTCTTGGCTCCGATCATACCTGCCTGGAGTAAAGTAACAAACCCGGTTCTTTTGGGGAGTAGGGGGAGGGAACAAAAAAGAGAGATTATTTTTCTCCTTTACTGAAAATATTCTATATTCTGTTCAAGTGATGAACTGCAGTCACATTCATTTCAGTTCTTTCCAAGGAGCATCAATTATTGGCCTAAGAGCAAAGGAACAGATCAATAGTGGAAGATCTCTACTTACTTGCTGACTGGATTTTTAATCCCCTGTCCATCTGAGCCAAGTCCCTCGCCTTCCTTCCAGCCCATTTTCATCAGCATTTGATAACCTATGTTTTCCACGGTCAGTTTGAACTCTTTATATTCAGAATAATCTGGCTCACGGCCTTCCTGCACAGAGACAAAAGGTAATGTTGATTAATTTGTATATGTATATACACATGTATCTCTGTGGGTCAGAGAAGGGGAAAAAAAAGTCAGCTTCAGCTACTGGAGGTGGCTGGAAGGTTCTGGCAGAGTTAATAACTAGCACGATTTCTTGGGATTCCATTTCTGCACCACCATAGAGAAGAAAACAGGTAAGTGATAAGGCACTGCACAGCCACACGAGCCCTGTAACGTAATCTGCAAGAAGCAGGGAATGCTACCATGAGATTAAGCTAAGAAATATTCAGCTCCTGAATTTAAAGTTGCTCAAGCTTCAGACACAGTTCTTATTTAAACCAAGATCTCCAGGGAACCTTGGACCCCATGCTGGTTACAAGAAAACATTATCAGGGATGCCAGCATCAAGAAATTCTACAGTTTAGGAAGAGCTGGCAGGTATGAAGAGCTTTGCATAAGCTTTTTGTAGGCTTTATACTTAACTGCAACTGTCTGGATAAAAATTCAAATTTCCCTTGCTTGGCAGCAACAACCACTTATCCTAAACCACAACAGCAGACACATGGCAGGTAGTCTGAGAGGTTTGTCTACAATTTCAAAATCCTGTCCCAATAGTCTGCTCTCTAATTTGCTACAACTGTTTCTCTGCAGAGAGCAGAAAACTAACCCTTTACTTCCTACAGAAGAGGTAACAGAGCTCCCACTGTCAAAACATCCAGAAGTAGCTCAAAGCTCCAAGGTGACTAACTACTGTGGAAGGGGCTGAACACGCTTGAGGTCTTTCCCTCATTGCTACTGGACGAGTCTGAAGCACTGCCTCTGTGCCCTAAGAAATCTCTGCTATTTCACCTTTAATGCCTTGAACGTCTCCATGAATTTCTCCAGCTCATCAGGTGGAAGAAAGTCTCCGATGAAATGTTTCCCTCTGCCCATCTGGGTCAGCTGCTCAGCCCACTCTGCCCAAGACATGAAGGAGAGAAAACAGCAATACTGCAACGTTCTTCGACTTGAAATTTCAGAGGGCTCTGTGAGGCTTAAAGCCTCACAGGAACGGATGGATATTATCTCCACTTACAAGCAGGGAAACCAAGGCATAGACCAATGAAAAGGTGACCCTGTAACTCCCACCGTGACAACATGATCTCAGATGCCTCCCTCCGGAGGCCTTTGTACAACAGCAGAGCAAGTGAGACGTTTGCATGGCAGGTCTCCACACACCTCGCGTCTTGTCCATCTCCATGCGTCGAAGCTGATGCTCCCACGTCCCCAGCTCACTGTCCACCTCTTCATCGCTGTCATAGCCATGCTGGTGCTGCTGAATTGCCTTTTCCCACATCATCTGCATCTCCTGCATGGCTCGCTTGTGTTTCATGATCATATCATACATCTGCTGCATCTAAGGGAAAAGAAGCAACAGCCCACTCAATAAGAGAGCCAGTCTATAGGCAGCAGGGTCTGCCACAGAGGCCTGTAGAGTTCTCCAGTACAGCCCACACCTGCCTTAACCTGTATCTGTTTTGCAGGTACGACAACCACAAATCCCTGCAGGCAGTGCTGCTGCTTGATCCAGCCAGCTCTCTTCTCAGATCAAACAGGAGCATGATGCACCGGTTCCTCTGAGAGAGGCATCCCGAGATTAGCGCTGAGGACAGCTGCCATCTGACCATCGTTTAGCCTACATAGCTTAAAACTGCCCTCACATCCCAGCAAAAGCCAGTTCTGCTCTCTTTCCACCAAAGCTTGCATGTATCCACCCACCTTCTCCCCACTTCTAAAGCAAAACATAACCAGCTGCAGATGTGACAACACACCTTATAGATTTTAGGTTTTAGTTTGGTAGGACAGCAATTGGCTGGCTTAATTCATATCCCCCAAAGTCCTGTAAGATATTTCTGCTGACTGCAGCATCACATGATTCTTAGGCATTCAGCACAAATCCTAGAGATTTGTTGGGCCACTGGGAAAATTTCTTTGGTATCTCCACCTCTATTTTCCCATCTAACTCAGCCACGCTGCCCTGTAATATGCTACTATACAAACAAACTTGGAAATCACTTCAGGACATTACCTCCTGCTGCTCCTTCAGCTGCTTCTTCTGGGCTTCAGAGAGCTCCGTCACACCCACTAAACCAACTGGTTTCCCTTTTTCATAACCAAGACCCTTGAGGTCCTGAACTGAAATAAGCACATATTAAAAGATTTTCAAAAATCTGAGACAGCTGTTGACACCAGAGAAACAGTATCTCAAGATCCCCTCATGAAGTTTCACACTCATTTCATAGGTCCAGCATTAAGACATTTAACTGAAAAATAGTGACTTGGTAAAATTTAGGGAATCACAGGAGCAGGAGAGCCAGTAGGGCTCAATTCCCCTGCCAGCTAGCTCAGAGCATTCCCTCATTCTGGTCCAAGATTCTGCTCATATGCTGTTAGTGGACTCACAACTTCTATCTCACGTCCTTCGAGGTCAGGCTGCAGGACAATCTGCTACACCATCCATGCTTTAAAAATCATTTCTCCTTTCATCTTAATTCTCCTCACGAGGCTTCTTTATGGACCCCAGTCATTGCAAAGAGTGATACTTAATTATTCAGAATTGAGTCAGAAGCTTATCTGAGCCTGTCAGCATATTGTCCAATCTGCGCACGTAAGTGTATGCTGATTACTATATAAACAGCAACTTCATTCAAAATGAAAAGCAAATGACCACATTAGAATAAAGACATGAGCATTATGCTGCTTTGGAAGTTTTCATTCCCGAAGGAGATTTTAGTTTCTAGTCTACAGGCTTAAGAAAGAACAACATTGCCAGGGATGTTGACCCCTACTTTCAAAGTGGGAAAATTCTAAGTCCCAGCTTGAGAATCCCATTGCTGTATCCTCCTTTTTCTGCAGAGGCCCATTTGGAAGCTCCTGCTTTGGAATGATTTTGCTGCTGTACCAGATAAGGCCTGAAATTAGATATTAAGATTACCTGGGCAGGGAACCTGCTGGTTTAAAATGATAGCACTTTGCATTCAGGGGTCAAATTAAAAAAAGAAAACAACAAAAAGCCTAATTTTAATTGGTACACCATGAAAAAGAGCAATAGAAACATTGCTGGAGCTGTTGCCATGAAGAATGCCTTGCAAACCTGTTTCATATATATCTAGCAGGATGGCAGTTCCCCTCTAAAGCACCTCAGGGTCAGCATCCCAACAGTTAAATATTTAAAGGATTAAAAGAAGACACACAACCGCACTTTAAAGTGTGTTGCATTTTTCAATACAAAGAAAAGGATTGCTTCCTAATGACTGCAAAAGCCTCAGTTTGAATGCAAGTCCAGACTATGGCTAAATGATGCTTCATTAATTATTCATCATCTATTAATTATGAAGCCCAATAATAATAGGATCATTGTTCATGACACCAAATGTCT
The DNA here is from genome assembly GCF_036370855.1 of Dromaius novaehollandiae. Taxonomy (NCBI): domain Eukaryota; kingdom Metazoa; phylum Chordata; class Aves; order Casuariiformes; family Dromaiidae; genus Dromaius; species Dromaius novaehollandiae. Next base: position 1,678,657 of record NC_088122.1, on the reverse strand, counting down.
ACGCAGCATGCTAATTAGACCCCAGGGGTTGTCTTCTCCCTTCGTCTTACTCTCCCTCAGGGCAATTGATCTGAGCGCTCATATCTCCCCTCCTTTCCAGTATGCTTTTGGCCAAGCATGTCATGATTGGAGAGTGGCTTCCTTAAACTCCAGCCTCCCAAGGAGAACATAAAACAGTGCATCATCCCTCCCTCACACAGCTAGAGCCTCAGCACATTCACACCAGCGCCAGGAGTCAGCTCTGCAGGAAGAGTTATGTAAAACACTGCAAGAGGTTTCCTGAGAGAAGGGAAGCAATGAGCAGTGTTACACTAGGCCCGGTGCTAGGAAACACACTTCAGCTCCCAGGAAGTAACAGCAAATAGAAAAATAAATCTATCCATTATTGATAAAAAGACTGATTTCTCTCTCACAGACAGCAGTGAGACTTGGAGACAGTTTTAATGAATACGCTAGAGCCATTCCGTGTAAAACTTGCAGCAAATAATCTTGCCCCAAAAGCTACGCGGGACTGGGGCACTCGAGCACCAGCCCTAGTCACAGATTCACCTCCTTTCTCAGGGCATGGGAAAGCTTTCTTTGAATGCACTGAGGAAGACTCTCTGCCCTTCACAGAGGTCAGCAGCTCTTTGGCTTAGTTCTGAATTGCATAAACACTCAGGCTAAGAGCCAGGCATGGCTCAAGAGGCCCCACTAGCTGGTGGCTTGCCAGCATATATAACAACCTTAAAGGAGAAAGGTAAAGCTGTGGCATCATCTTTTACATCCCAGAAAATATACGCCACTGCTCCTCCTTGCGCTAAAACTACATCTGGGTTGTCTGACTGGTATGGTACCTGCAGACTTTATGATGAGATAATGTTGGAACAGTTGCTGTAGAAATTTAGCTCTGGGGGGGGCATTTTGTAGTCCTGGCCAAACGTACAATAATACATCCAGGAAAAGTTGACGGAAAGAGCAAAACTCCACCTCGAGCCACATCTGGAGTTAGAAAAGTCTATTCACAAATAAGACCAGTCAATGTATTTACATAAAAATGGATAATAAGATTTAAGTTCATTACAACAGGGTAGCACCAGGCAAACACTATGCAAAAGATAAGCATTTGCTTCTCAGTCTCGTGTTCAGCAGGCCTGGGAAAAAGAGCTTTTTTTGCAATATATATTTTTTCTTGAATGACATCAGTTTTGCTTACAGGGTTAATGGTGCAGTCTATCTGCAGCATTGGCAGAAGACTATCTGAAGGTTTATCCCTTACCCACATGCCCAAAGAGGAGCTTCTTACAACAGGAGCGAATGTCCTTTAAGGACAACAGGAGAAATTACAGTACAGAAGAGTCTGATTTTTTGCTTTATAGTCTGAAGATCATATTCAATCAAAATAAATCAGACCCAACCCAACCCAGTATTAGGTTTCAGAATATTCTAATGATATCTCTTAATTTTCCATTAGTCCCCAGAGTTCACTAATCACAATATCCCTGTTCTATTCAGCTTTTCAGACAACCTCAATAAATTTAAGAAGAGTCTTGTTTATGTCCGAAAGGGCTACACTTTCTCCTCTGTATGATACCGATTTATTACTATGAGTAGACAGGAAAAGAATGAGAACAGTCCTCCCCTAAACCCCCCAAAATTGCTAAGAATACAGGGATAAGATATGAATATTTAGGAACCAAAGCACAACGTGCAACTCTAACCTTCCACAGGACCAGGGGTGTAATTTGGTATTCTGTTCACCTGTCAGGTTAAAGATGTTAATTCTAGAAAGGGATTAGTTGATCTGAACCAATAAAAGAAACCTTCTCCCTGCAGAGTATTAACAGCACATTAATAGTTGATCTGTTATGCCTGGCAAATTGTTTGCTGTCCTTTTCTTCTACTTGACACAAAGCCCTGTAGAAAGTGAGCATGAACACTGCTAGCATGTCCCTGTCTAATTAAGGGGAGGCTAAAAGGAAGAGCCAGGGGAGATTTCAGCAGGAAGCATACTGCAATGAGCACATGGATAGCCTTGCAACCCCCCACTGCCGCAGGAGGCATTAAGATGAAATTCTATATTTGTTTTAATAGTGTCTGCCCAGCTTCAGCATCTAAGCTTCATCACTGTCTGCAAGCAGGGAAGGGGGGAAAAAAAAACCAAAAAACCCTCTAGATGTACAAAATGAGGGAAGACCTTTGCATCCAATTTCTAGCTTACTAGGAGCAGCAGTTCAGGGTCAAATGAATGGGGCATCCAGGTTGGCACCCTGTCTTGTACATACAAGCGAGATGTATGGACAAGACTTCCATATAGGGGTGCAATCAGTAAATAGAGCATCAAAATTACATAGACACTTCTCTTCATCTACATTTGAAGTGCTGCATGAGGAGACAGAGTCCTTCCTTCCCGACCTCTGCAGCAATCAGACACCACAGCATATACAGGCAACCCTGCATCTTATCCAAGCTTAACAAAGCTATCAACATTTGAGCAATTATCTCCTCTACAATCCAACCAGAGCTAAAGACCTGCTGACTCGGAGCAAGGAATTCTACAGGCCGACCACATATTGAGAATTATCTGTGATCTCACCCTGCAGCTCAGAAAATTATACCTTGTTTTATATTACTCATCCCACTTCGTCTGTTCTGCTATTGCTTTTTGAAAGAAGTCCTTACTGAGACAGGTATTTATTACTTTTCCTGCGACTCTAGCCTCATACCATTAATTCTCTCAGCTTGCCAACACCAACTACCGTATCTTGTGCCTGTTCTTTCTCCCTTTCACATCCTTTCCCCATACCACACTAATTGGGCAAAGGATTCAAATATGCCCGCTTAAATATCTGCACTCATCTGTTGTCACTGAATGACTTAGTTTTTTGTATGCATCTCTGTCTACCTAATTACCTATCTGCACATGCACTGATGGGCCACAAGAGTTCAACCTCAACTAGAAACACCTAGAATAGAAAAATTTCCGATAGAAATAGAAAAATCTTCCGATACTCAAATTGAGCTGAACACTCTGGATGAACTTGGCAGGTGAAGTAATAGGGGCATCAGCCTCAAGAGTGAATGAGCACTGTGAACCCTGACCGTAATCAAATGAACTGAAATGGGAGTAAATTTGATCTGGAAGTTATACTTGTGTCCCCCAGCACCTGGGAAACAGCTATTCCTATTCAGCATTCTGATCAGTAAAAATAAAGATGGAAGCGTGGCCCAGGGATTTTAATCTACCATGGGGAATAAGCACAGTCAGCCTTTGATATTTGTTTTCTGACAGTCTCTCTTCCTGAAGTGAAATAGCCCTAAATAGCATACAGGCTGAGGCTGTAATGAGCTATAGCCCAGCAGGGTTTTAGAGATAGCTGAAGAATGATAAGATCCAGTCCCTGGTGTCAGCAAGATAAAGTAGTTTATCGGGGTTTCCACAGAGGGAGAGTTAGCTACTAGACCGGGCTTAAAGACAGGGGGCTGGTGACTGAGGAGATTACAACGGGAGATAGACTTCTTGGGTTTCCTGTTTACACAGCCAGCTGGGCCGAGGCAGAACACACTCCCAAAGAAAAATAGCTAATCAACACAATATACAGACCTACTAACCTGAAAGCGGGGAAGGAGAAGAATCCAACTGATGCTGGACAAGCTGTGGGAGAGGCAGTTCAACCTTGTCTTCCTCCGGCCCCCACCTGCTCTTCCGCTTCTTTTTAGTAGTGCCTGTGGCAGTAGCTGTTGCAGTGGCAGTAGCTGTGGCTGTGGTTGCTGCTGCTGCTGCTGTTGTTGTTGTAGCAGTAGTTGTAGCTGTCTGATCAGATGGAGTCAAAGAGGATGATGGTGACGGTGAGGGCAAGGGTGAGGGCAAGGACGGTGGCAAGGACGATAAGCATGACGGTGACGGTGAGGCCTCTGGAACGGTCTTCCTTTTCAGACTAGATTCTACATGCAAGGGGGCACATGTGGAGCTGGTTTTGGCCTTACGGAACTCCTCCAGCTTCTGCCGGTAATACTTGTAGCCTTTGCTGTTTGGCTCATATAAAAACCTAATAAAAAAAGAGAAAAAGGTTTTGTATGCAAGTCATCTCCAGGGGTTGACCTATACCACAGATTGGTCAAGGCTTCCCTTTCCTACAACTTGTGCTTGCAAAACCAGCCTTCCCACACACTTCCTTGCTCTCCAGCACCATCCTGTGTATACGTCTGTGCAATGCAGGACTCCGCGTGCTTGCACAAAGTAGACTGCAAGCCACTGGGATCAGGAAGCACATTTCCCATTCATAAGTGAACCACAACTATTTATGGTGCCAAATAAACACATGGTACTAAAAAGGATCATGTTACATCTGTAGAAACGCAGGATCCACCCACAAAATACACTTGCCTTCCAGAACGTTTGGAAAGACTGCAAGGGCTCCACAACACATCAGCTTCCAGTTCACAGAAGAAAAACAGAAACAACCCCCCTGTTCAAGTCTTACCAATGGAAATGCCAAACCACTGCCTAAAGAAACTGCTTCCACCCTCTACTCAACCTAGAAGCCGAGACACTAGCAGCCTGTTTAATTTTGCCATGATTCCTCCTGATGCCTCATACACAAAAAACACTGTTTCAGTTGCTACCCCTTCCAGAAATAAGCATCTCTGACCTTTTCGTTGAAATAAAACTCCTTAGTCTCTGTGGGAAGAACATGAGCGGCCCCCAGTCTAGCAGCTACATAAAATAAATACACTCACGTTTGTTACAAATGTGTTATTTTGGGGGGCTCCCCCCTCCGATTTAAATACTTTAAGCAGAAACTTTGTCTCTTCATAACTTCTCTACAATCTTCCCTTTTTAGAAAGATCAGTTTAATACTTGCTACAATCTATTCTGTGAGAGCAGACACTCTCCCAAGGAAAATGGAAAAGGCCTCTTGCCTGTTACATCTATTGCTGCTCTGATCCCACACAACACACAGGCAAACACAAACACACCTCTGATGCATTTTAAAATTCACTAAATGTTGTCTTGTGCCCCTCAATTTGATTAATTGCACTGGTAAATTGCTTCAAGACTGAACACAGGGCAAGACTGGACACTCCCGAAGGAGAGCCTGATGAAATCCGAACAGAGGAGGTGGTGTTTAACTTGACTGTGCTCAGGTGGGACCACCAGGCCGGTTTTAAGGAAATCATTTTTTAAAGGAAAATAAATAACAAAACAGCTCAGATATTGGCACGTCTGTCTAATATTATTCACAACACAAGGGCTCTGCCCCAGAGGTCAGAAGGCAGCCAATAAAATGCCAACATTTCAGCAAAAAAATAAAGCTTACTGAGTCTCACTTCACTCCCAGAGAACGCACCAAATTGTTTGTAAGGGCAGAAAAATGAAACATGCATGAGACCAAAGGGAGACATTAAACAGCTGTCAGTGAACACTAAAGAGAACAATTCACATCTGATAGGCTGAGAAAGATTTTTCCAAAGGGGGACCTAACGGTGAAGGAGTGCTACCTGCAGGTTAGTGAAGATGCCGGGTAAAGAGCAACCCAGGGAATTAATCAGACAGCGGCAGTGAGAATGAGTGGTGGCTGGGGGCCCACAGCAAAAATCAGCTGCAGGGAACAGTATAAAGGTAAGAATTATACTAGTACATTGCAACAGAAAGGAGGTGGGGAGAGAAGGAAATTGCAAATTAATTTTAGGGAAAGCTGTCATTGGAGGAGAAACACCAGACAGCCCGTTTTAAAAACCACCACCCTTTCACGACGCTTTGGGCTTGACTAGCCAAAAGGAGCATCTTGCAGTAAAGAGCAAACAGAATGGCAGCTCTACCGCTTTGCAAAAGCGGTTGTTCTGTGGAGTGAACAACATTCCTGGCACAAACCAGCGTCTGCTATGAATAACGAACAACAACATAGTTGGATGCTAAACAGATACATGGAAGAAAGCCCCTGAACCTGTTCTGAGCTCATACAGACTTTCAGGCAGGACTTGGGCTTAAGACAGCAAAAACGAATAGACAAAAACAGATGAAAAGAAGTAGAGGAAGAGGTAATGCATAGGTAACAAACTGATCAGCTGATCACAGGACAGGCCTCCAGTTTCATGATTTCTAGTACAAGTTTAAGTAAACATGTATTCATTCTTTGAAAATAAAAAGGAAGGCCTATAGCAGGATGGCGAAGAAAGGGTAACAAGATCAGGAAGAACCTTTTATGTGAGAAGCAGCATAAAAACGTAGCATGCAAACAGCTGTAGGAGAAAGTAACAATGGCGAGAGTTGGACAAGCACGGAACATAATCCAAAAGAACTGAGCTACAAACACACACTGCATATGCTTACAAGTTAGTTCAAGCAGGGTTAACTACGGATTTCTTTGTTCTCTTCCTAGCTTTGACACTGATTCTCTTTGTGGCTCTGGGCAAATAGCTTCCTATCCTTGTGCCTTGGTTCAAACTGTGAAGCTTAATTAATGTTTTCAAAGCTATTTCAGAAACAGCTTGGAAATACAAGAGTATCAGTGCTATAATTGCACTGTCACTTATAACTTCAGACTTACCACAAGTTTGCTTTTATTTTTTTTTTTAAAAAGGAAAATAAAAGGCCCAGCCAAGCTCTCTGCCCTCCCTTCCTCCCTCTCACAATACACTCAGCTGCAGGTTTCTTCCTTACCTGAAAGCATGGTTCTCTCGGTTGTTCTGCAAGGCAATAGCTTCCACCTCAGGACCCCCGTCTGCTATGAACCTGGCCAGTTTCTCAGCAAAGTTCTTTGTCTCTTCATCCTCTGGGGGTGAAACTTTAAGCAGGCTGTCAGTACTGGGCCCAACTCACACAAGCAACAGTCAAAGCCTATCTGTTCTAAGAACCCCAAGAGCAGAATAAGGGCAAAAGGTCGAGTTTATTTTTTAGAAATATTACACATAAACAGTCAAAGAGTTTATAATCATAAGAACATGATATTGCATAAAGTGGTAAAACAACTTTGTAATCAGAGGAGTGCCCATTCACACATCAATTTCCTCTATGCCAGGAGCTAGACGAGAGCAGATTAACAAACAAACCAGCTTTTGTCTTCAAGGATGGACATTTGTTTCTCTCTACTGCAGAGGAAGTCTGTTTCTTCCTCCTGTGTTAGGCTGTTTTCCATAGCATTACACCTCAGTACTTTCAATCATCTCTAGTTTAAAGCATTTGCCACTGAAGTTAACAGAGGCAAAATGGGAAGGCCCTACAAAAAGTGGCAAACTAATAATGCACAGTAATCCCACTTGTACCTACTGTCACTATGCATCTCCTCGCCATTTTAGGGGAGGGTTGTAAGACAGAAGAAACTCTCCATGGAATAGTCCCAATCCTCACCTGGAAGAGGTGGTTACTGCAGCCTTAGTCCAAAGGCACAGAGAAGGCTCAGATCATTAATATTTCAAGCATATTTGATGTTTATAAGGAGCCAGGCAAATACGTTATTTAGCCAAGACAGCCTTATATGACATTTGCTACCTGGACAGTACCAGTGCCAGTACTCCAGTGTCCTGGCACAGGACCAGGAGGCAGAAGACATGATTATAAGCCATGGACAAGTCATAACCTTTCCTTGCTTCAATATTCCACACCTGTAAAGTATGGATAATACTGCTTAGCTTCCAAACTGCTGTAACAGTTAGTTGATATTGGTAACAAGCTCTTTCAGCCTACAGTCTATTAAATCATGATTTGTTTGCGCTGTTAACTTATCAGCATGACAGCTAAATTGCATTAATGCTCCTTTTCACAGAAAAGGAATCTGACACGGAGAGGCTAAGTCTTTTGCTAGGGCCACGCAACAGGCCTATAGCAGAGGCCGGGCTAGAAGTGACAACGCCTGGCCCACAGACCACACCTCACCCACGAAACACCTTCTGTCTCCTAACACAGTTAACCAGGTTCTGCGCCCACAATACCTATTTGCTGGCAAATCATCCACTTCTGCTGTTTCTCCACCTGAAGCCACAGCCCCCTATTTGCAAGGATTTACGTCCCAAACAGAAGATAAAAGCTTCGGATAGGGAAATGGCAGCAGAAATGGGGATTTTTCAAAGAAACCGTTTTCATTGATAATGAATCAAATAAGAACATCTGAGAAAAAGCACTTTTACTCAATGTACTTTCAGGACTGAAACATATTTTCCAGAACACAGACAACGGAGAATCATTTTCCTTTTAGTTCACTTTGTTAAGGATTTTGAAGAACACCAGAGAAACCTCTTTCATGAGCCTGTATATAGAGTATGACATAGTATGCTGTGGGCATGGAAAATAATCATTTTGGCACAAGAGTTTGATGCCATAGTGTCACTATCTCCTTCCACTTGTGACTTTTTGAAATTTTATTTACAGGTAGTAGACTGACAGCCAAATATCCACCTTGACTGTTTCCAAAACAGATCTAACAAGCAGTTACAGGGACAGTGAAGAAGGCATAGGTAGTTTCTGTAATTCATAGACTATTCTCCAGACCCCAGTCTTAATTACCTTTCTCAGAAGAGGATGCCTGAGAACTTTGATTCTCTTTTCTTATCTCTGCCACTTTCTTTCTGTAGTAAAGGAATTCTCTGCTGTTCTTATCATGTAAAAACCTAAGGGCAGGGGTTGGGGGAAATGAAGGAAAAAGGGCAGAAAATATGCATCAGCAACAGCTATACACAAACATTGATACTCTGGGATGTAAATAGCTCAAAAGACTAAATAGAAGATAAATTACTCAGAATGCACTTCAAATTATAAGATCTTTAGCAGATATAAATGCACTTAGCTCTAATCTAAGGTCTCATATCCAAATGTTTGTGCCACTTGACTGAGGAAAAAAAATATATATATCTGTCTCTCCTTCCCATATAAGAGAGAATTGCATGTCCACAGCCATGCAGCACATCAATGGCAGAGGAGAGAACACAGTCTGGAGATCCAGTCCAGTATCAAATGCTAGATGATGCTGTATACACAGCCAGATCTCCAAGTTTACTCCTAATCCTACTAACTGATCTGTATCCTCAGCAACATCACAGTACCACTTTGTCTCAGTTTCCCCAACTTTAAGACAAGTATTCACAACAGATCTCAAATCCAGTGAAGGATAAACCAAAAACATCCATGAGATGTGCATATACAAGGCTGATATTTTTCTCCTACAAAGAGGCAGCGTGCTGCTTTGGAAGACAAGAGTTATTCCACACTTACGAAAAAGCAGGGTTATCCTTGTAATCTTCCATAGCGACCTTCTCTAATTCTGGTCCCCCTTCAGCCACGAACCTAGCCAGCTTTTCCACCACTTGTCGGGTCTCCGCATCCTCTGGGGGTAAAACTTTAAGCAGGCTGTCAGTACTGGGGTTCAACTCACACACCAAACAGGCAACAGGTACATTACTTCTACGAACCACAGAGGCAGACAAAAGTAGAACGGGAATGGGAAGAAAGAGGATGAAATGGGGGATCCAATCTTACACAGCTGTACAAATTACAATTCCTCGGTTACCATCAGTCTCTGCACTCCCCTTCTAGAAACTAAGGGGTCTGACTAGGTTTTTCCCCACATGGAAAAGCCTAAGATTTGGATCACCAAAACTCCAATTTGCCACGCAGTTTGCTTCTGACAATTTTACTCCACACAAAACACATGAGGAGGTGGGAACAGGAATTTGGACTGTTTTTTAATAGCCACATTACTCATGAAAAATTACAGATTCCAGGTCCTAAGACATCATTCTGTATCCAGACACCAGAGACAGCTGGTGTAGCTGGAGCATACAGTTCTTCCTCCTGACACCTGCCCATGGCTCAGCTCTCACTTGGAGCGAATCCCAGAGATGAGAGGAGAGCTCAGTCTCCAGGAAACTGCACTTTGCTTTCTGTGCCAAGAAAGGAACCCACTAACACTGATCACGACTGCAGATCTGATGTAGCACACATTCAACGGAAACTAAACAGACGTTTGCCTAGACAACAATGTTTTGGATAAGGTGCTGAACAAAGAGCACACAGGAGCAGAGCTGTCCACACCAACCCAGACTAAGTTTGAACCCAGGACCTGTAAATTAAGGACCCACAGTCTGTCTTCGTTCTCTGCAGCCATAGGCTATATTGCAATGTGTTTCACACTTACGTTCAGACTTGCTAAGATTATGCTTTTATAAATTCCCATCAGAAATAGCTAGACTTTTTAAAAAAGATATGATGAAATGAACTACGACACAAGGCTTAGTATGACTTATTTAGCAACTCCAATCTAATTTTATACCTGATTAAGACACATACAAGAAAATTTAGATCATGAAGCAAATGTGCTTTCTGTCTCCCTAGTCTATCATATTCAAAGAAACTCGGTTATCTAAATGCTGCAATATTCTTCGTTGCTTTTCTATCCCTTTTAAAGCAGCCAGGACCTCTAAGGTGAGATTTTCCAATAAAACTTTGGAAATAGATAAGAACTTTGATTTTACCTGGTCATTATTTCATGCCTTCGTGTGACTGTGTACATACATATACATATTTTTCTACATGGCCACTCCCAAGTGGGGATATTTCATTTTCTATCATTTAAAAATTAAAATTCCACTTCAAATATAGGGATTTTATACATACATAGACAAATAGCTTTTTAAAGACAACTGTTCACTAGTCAGAATAGATTTCAATTGCAGGGAAGGAGGGGGAGGCAGAATTCCTACAATTAGCAAGCAATCAGGCTCCTTTAACAGCAGAATACATTCCTTCTCTCTCATTGCTTTCAGGGATCACTCACTGGTGAAGTGCTTGTCTTGACAGCTCAGAGGCATTCCCCCCCCCCCTTGGAATCCCCTACACACAAAATAGGCTTGGCCTAACTACAGCGAGTGACCCATCTCCCATACTGGGCACAGGCTGGATGAATAACACCTAACATCTGGCAGGGAGCTCTCGCCTCATAGTCCACTCAGCCCTTAGCTTTTTCTGCTGAAGCTGGCTGTGGAGGAGTCCACTAGCATTAATGGTGTCATTTATACTTCACGATGCATAACTCTGCACATAGGAAATGCGCTAGGAACACCAATCCAGGGCACGAGACACTCCTCCGTTCCCTTCCCTTTCCCCCCCTCCTCCCCAAATCAACTGCTAATGAGAAAGCATTGAGGGAACCCTGTTCCCACAGTGAACCCCTATCACCAGGGTAAGTGAACCTGTATAAACAGCATAGCACAAGATGTCATTTACCTTTAATTTCCAACCACTGCTCATAATCCTCCTCCTCATCTTCATCTGGTGACTGAAACACACTGAGGCGGTTAACGACCGGGGTCTGTTTGGAATGGGAGTAGTTCTTCGCTTGGTGCAGCATGCTGTTCAGGACCTGACCAGGGCGCTTCCCAAACAGCAAAGGTTTCTTCCCAACGTTTGATGCAGAAGTGTTTGCCGAGTTATTAGTAGAACTTGGGGGAGGTTCTTAGAAAAAAAGGAGGGGAAAATAATTCCTGTGCATCCTTCCTGTTTTCATCTCAGAAGGTTACAAATAACAACACGCAGTAATACAGCTGCAATAGGCAGCTATTTTAAGAGTAAGTTAACGACACTGACTGGTAAAAGCTGTGTAACTAAGTGAAATTTATGGTGATTTTTCCAAGGTGAAATTCAGGCTAGAAAAGAGATGCTTCTCTTTATAGCACCTATTGATGGCAAAAGTGCGAACCTCCCTAGCACATACCATCTTGAAGAAAGATTTCAATCCAAATTTAAATGGGATCATCACTGTTTTAGAATTTACTCATACTAGTAACAGCTCACAGCTAAGTTCCTAATGCCAACATACATGGAAGCAGCTCATACAAGGCCAGTATCATCAAGAGAAGAAGGCCTCCTGTTGCTCAGAAGTTGACCTACCAGTACTTGACTTTTCCTTCTGCAGCTTGAGAAACTGCTGGAGGAAACTGCCATCATTAACAAACTTGTTGGAAACAGAGGCTTCATTTTCAGTACCTTCATCTCTAAACAGAAAAAGAAAAGCAGGTGATGGTACTCGACATCTTCCCCAGTCCCCTCATATGCACTTATCTTGGACAGAAAAGAAGATAAACACGAGTGATTACTAATCTCTCTCATTTAATGCTGAAAATACATCTAGCTTTTTGAAAGCACAAGAATCATTCAGCTTGCTGCTTATCACATTTACCCATGCTCTCCATCTGGCTTGTTTGCTACCACACTGAACAGGATTTCTACTTGTGCTGTGATGCTTCTGAGAATTCTAGGTAAGCATTTAACCAGAGCTAATCCTTTTAACCTGTGCTAGCCCTTAGGAGCTTCTACAATGACAATGGTTATAAGACAGATAACAAATAGGAAGCAGGAGGAAAACGTAACAGTACTGTGCTAAAAATATGATCCTCGTTTGCACACAGCTGTTCTCACTAATATCTGAGAAACTACAAGTCTAGGTAGATCGATTAAACTACAAGTACCCCAGTGTTGCCAAATCTGACACGTAATTATTCAATTATTAGTTTCAGCCTTCTCAGCGTTTGCCTCTAAGTGCAAGAGCTGTGTAAAACTTGCCTATCCACTTTCATCTGACATGTTTTCTGCCAGTTAAGCTCAAACCCAAAAGTGCCATTACTCGCACGTACTCTCCAAACAGAGGCAGCTGCTGTATGCTCAGGTAGTTCTGCCTTGCCTGCTGCTCCAGCCTAGCCTCGATCTCCCTCTTTTTCTGCGCTATCAGCTCTTCTTGAAGAAGGATGTTCGCGTTCGTCTTTGCCGATTTAGGCTGCGCGACCCCAAACCACCTGCTGGCCTTCCCTGCAGAGAAAGGACGGGATTAGCAAAATCAGCGCCGGAGGCCGCCCCGGGCGGACGCGGCTCTCGCACGGCGCCGTCGCGCTGCCCCGGGGCCCCCCGGGCTCCCCCGGCCCGGGCTGCTAGTGGCGGCCGCCTCGGGGGGGTCGGGCCCCGCTGCCACCCCCACGCCGGGCGGGCGCGGCACGCCGCCTCCCCCCTCCGCAGGCGGGGACCGCGCAGGCCGGGGAGGGCCGGGCACGGCGGGGCAGGGGCCGAGCGGCGCCCCCGGGGCGGCCATACCTGGAGCATCTCTGTGGTTGTCCATTTTGGAGCTCCCGTCCCACAGTGCACCGCGGCTCCGCGGGCGGGGAGGTGCGGAAGAGCCGTGCCGCAAAGGCTTCTGGGAGCTGTAGTCCGAAGGCTCTCTCCGCCTCCCCTGCGCTGTCTCCGGGGAAAAAGAGGCTGGGAAGGGGGTAGAACCCGCTCCCTGAGCGCTTTCCCCCATCACCCTCCCCCGCCGGCCCCTCACACAGCCTGCGGAGTGGGGACTACAACTCCCATGAGGCCCCGCGCGTGGAGGTCTCGCGTTGCTGGGGAGGAGGGTGGGACAGCATTTCCCGTCAGCCCCTGCGCGAGCGTCGCGCGGGGACGCCCGCCCCACGTCTCGCGGGAGGACTCCATCTCCCAGGCGCCCCCGCGCGGGCGGCGGCGCGGCGGACTCCATATCCCGGCCGCCCTCGCGCGGCGCCCCGCCCCCTTCCCCCCCTCGCCCGTGTTGTCGCGGCGGCCCTGAGATGGCGGCGGTGGCGGCGGGCGCCGCGGGCTCGGCGGCCGGCGCGGCCCCTCAGCAGCAGCCGCCGCCTCAGCAGCAGCCGCAGCAGGCGGCGGGCGGCGCGGCGGGCTCCGGGGAGGCGGGCGGCGGCGGCAGGGGCGACGGGGGGGGCGGCGGCGGCGGCGGCGGCGCCGGAGGAGGCGGTGGCGGCGGCGGCGCAGGGCCCGGCCCGGGGTCGGGGTCGGGCGGCGGCGGCGGCGGCGCGGCCGGGGGCGAGTCGTGGTACCTGGCGCTGCTGGGCCTGGCCGAGCACTTCCGCACGTCGAGCCCGCCCAAGGTGCGGCTGTGCGTGCACTGCCTGCAGGCCGTGCTGCCCCGCAAGCCCCCGGCCCGCATGGAGGCCCGCACCCACCTCCAGCTCGGCTCCGTCCTCTACCACCACACCCGCAACGGCGACCAGGCCCGCGGGCACCTGGAGAAGGCGGTGAGCGGCCGCGGGCCCGCGCGGGGCTCGCCGCGGGGGGCTGGGGGCCCTGTCAGCAGGGCCGGCCTGTGCTGCGCCCACACTAACCCGCTGTCTTCTCTTGCAGTGGTTGATATCCCAGCAAGTATCCTTTTCCCGGCCGCCTGGAAGGAGAGCGTCGCTGCGCGGCCGGCTCGCTTCCGCAGTGCGGGCGCCGATACAAAACACCTCTGCAAATATCAGTCTGGCCCTGGGGTTGGGGATTTGGCCGGCATTTCTAATTTGCTTCCGTGGTTGTGGGTTACTTTCTGAGTGCTTGTTTCCTTAGTAAGGATTTTGGGTATGTTGGAGTGTTGCTATGTTGCAGCTGGTGCTTAATATTTGCTTAACTCTGCTGCTAGATTCCCCAGTTTGAAGATGTTAAGTTTGAGGCAGCGAGCCTTCTGTCCGAACTGTATTGTCAGGAGGTGAGTGCGCTGCGGCGAGGCCAGAAATTGTCAGTCGTGGGCCATCCGATCTTGGGGCTGAAGGGCTGCTTGCAATCTTAGCGGCTTTGATCTTAGAGTAATATGTAGCTATTAACGGTAGGATTTACCAAATTTTTAGAGGTCGGATGCAATGTAACTATAGAGTGCTACAATGTAAGCCTGAAAGACTTACTTTTTCGTTACTGCAGTTGCCACTCGCTGCACTTTCAATGTTGGTATCCCATGGCAGAGGAGGTTTACTTGGCCAGAGTATTTCTTTAGCCCTTGTTAGGCTAATTAGTCTTTGACAGGCTAATTTAGGGAAGCGGGGGGGGGGGGGGGGGGGGATAGAAAGACTTTCTGAGGCTTTTGTTGCATTCCTTGGTTATTTCTGTTTTTTTTCTCTAGAAAAGCTTTAATTGATCTTTGCTTTCTATAAAACAAATGTTTGCCTTTTCTAGTATGCATTTTTTTCCTGTATGTGAGAGAGTAGCGAACAAAGGAGTCGATCAGCTAATACTTTTAAGCAAACTTTGAGTCAATTGTAGGTGTATGGTTCTGCATATTAAATATTTGTTTTTGTTATTTTTCTTGTTTTAAGTTTTTTTTTGCCTATCGGACTTTAAATGGGGATCAGCACAGAATACATCTTGTTTAAATGTTATTATTCTTTGTGATGAAAGTTCCTGGAAGCCTGTTTTTTATGTTGAGCAGGATGTGTGTTTCTGTTTCAGAATTCAGTGGATACAGCAAAGCCTCTGTTACGCAAAGCCATTCAGATCTCACAGCAGACTCCGTACTGGCACTGTAGACTACTTTTTCAACTTGCAGTAAGTAACTTATGCTGATAGTCATATTACTGTAACACTGTCTGGGAAAATGTCTGTATAGTTCTTTAAAAGTGATTGCTTTTGTGCTACTTTGAAGGAAAAAGAGCTTGGATGTCTCTTGCAATTACTGGTATTAATGGAGAAGCAAAAGAAGAAGAATTCACGTTGTGAAATATTGATATATTGCTAGAGTGTTCTTAAAGTGCTACTTTTCCTGAGTGATCCAAATTGTTAGGATGGAGACCATATCCAGAAAACTGACTGATCAGTAGGAGGAGCAGATTATTGCTGATAAACTGTTCCCTGTTTTTTCAGGTTATGCCATTTCTCTGCTGCTTTTGTAGAAGACAGGGAAGGTTCCTAAGGAGCCTTAAGCTGTTTGACACAGGAGTTCAGGGAGTTAATTGCTCTGTAGAAGTACTTTCCATCAGAGAGATAGCTGGCAAGCAATTTTATCTTTGAAGATTGTCTTAATGGTCGCCTGTACTTGTCTTCCTCTCCCTTCCTGATGAGATTAAACAAGCTGGCTAACCTCCTTGAAAAGGAATTGCTGAGCTCCTTTGTATAGTTTAGGAATGCTGAAATGTGGAGAGCCTTACTTTCCTATCGATTAAAGGACAAATGTTTGCTCTGCAACGAGTTAATGCCTGAGTACTCACAAGAAGCTTAAACGTTTTTTTTTCTCAGTGCCTCTGAATAGGTCCTTCCTCAAAGCTTGACATTTTTTGCTGATTTCTTTTCTGTGTGGTATTTCCTTTTTGGCTTTTGCTTGAGCAGAGGGGCCTATATTTCTCACAGCCGCACTGTATGGTCTGCACTTGTTTGGCTTTCTACTTGAGTTTGGAAAAGGTACAAAAAGTTGGGAGGCTGGGGGGGTTGAGAGGTGGTCTGGAGGTTGCGTCATCCTTTTCCTGTGACATTGTATCCTGCAGGCTTTCTCTGGTGTTTCTGCTAGAGAACAGGCTCTATCCTGTAAACGCCCATGGTTGAATTTGAGCTGTTTTGGGTCTGATCTGCACATGCTCTAAATGAATTACAACAACTCTGTATGATATGAGTCTGGGTTGAGATATTTTCTTTGAAAGGTTAAAGGCTTTTTTTTAGAATGCCAAATGTTCCTGGAAAATGGGTCTAAGTTCAGATGATACATTTTTACATGTTTCAGTTGGATACTTGTATCTCATGCAAAGCACAGGAGTAATTAAATAAAAAAAAAACAACTGTTAAGCAAGTTTGCTAAGAAAATGCCAACCTATTATGGCCCTTTTTTTCTTTCAGCAACTACATACGCTTGAAAAAGACTTAGTATCTGCATGTGACCTTCTAGGAGTTGGAGCAGAATATGCTCGGGTGGTGGGGTCAGAATACACCAGGTAAGTTCCCTATACTTTTTTCTCCCTCCCACAGAAAATATTTTGGTTTGTTCTAATTTTATTTAGAGATATGGCCTGTGATTGCTACATGGGCTTTGCAGGCAGACCACTGTTTCTGAGTCTGCTCATAGATCTGAGCATTTCTCCTATACACAGCTTTTCCATTTTTCTGTTAAACTCAGTAATGTTCATTAAGACTCTCCAGAGTCCTTTTTTTGCCAAACTAAGCTTTGTTTACTCTCTTGATCAGCAAAAGTTTTCCTGATAGCCTGGCTTTGGCCTTAGAAACTATAGTAATTGATATTGTCCAAATCTTAGATACAAACCTGAGGCTCAGATTTTAATTCCTGGCACAATGATTGGACTGTTCCATCTAGCTTTTAAATTTGCTTTCTGTGACAGGTTCCTTAATCTGTTTTGACTAATGCCTTTGAAATGGAGAATGGCACGCATTTTTCCTCAGGGGTTTTGTGTACAGTCATGGTTTTGGGTAACTTTGTGTGTGTATATGACACAGTTTTGTTTTATTTCAGGGCACTGTTTCTGCTAAGCAAAGGGATGGTAAGTTGGATATACTTTTCTAATAAAATATTTACTTGCTTAACTAGTATAAAACAGGTTACAGAGCAATAGAATATAACCAGCCCAATCGTAGGTTATTTGTTTAAGTTTTTTTGCATGCTTATCTATGCTTTATAAGCTCTGCTTTGTTCATGTAAGCAAGCACAGTATTAAAATACATATGAAATAAGCCAGAAGACAGCAGAATTCCTTTGCTATGCGAAATTCTTGTGAACATAGGCTTATTTCCTTTATTAATTATGACAAACGTGGTTTCTGGAAGGAAGAAGGATAACTGCAAATTGTCATTGGAGCCTTTTTACTTAAGGATGAAAAATCGGTCATGTCAAAAGCCTGATGCTCTTTCAAATTAGTGCCTTTAAGTCCATTTTTATTTAAATAATAGATCAACTTACCTGGGGTTCTACTGTGGTTCTCCAAGTGTTAAAATTGTTTCTTTAGCACAAAATATAATGAATTTTTATTTTAAATTATAGCTTCTTCTAATGGAACGGAAGCTGCAGGAAGTGCACCCTCTCCTTACCCTCTGTGGGCAGATAGTTGAAAACTGGCAAGGAAACCCCATCCAGAAAGAGTCGTTACGCGTATTCTTTTTAGTTCTACAGGTGACGCATTACCTGGATGCTGGGCAGGTACGTGAGAGTTGTGCCTCTTCGTGGTTCCCATGTCGTGAGAACTGGTTAAAGATTACTGCCTTGAAAGTAGCTAATTATTACACCAAGGTAATTTCTGGGGATTTTCTTTTGCTAAGCCTTGCCTTTTATTAGTGAACTTAATTTCTCTGTGATTTTAATCACAAACAAAATGGGGAGTGAGAAATGAAAACATGCTACAATAGGGCATTCATTTCTTCTTCCCCAAGCAAAGGCTTAGTTTGGTACACACATAATTACGGCAGCCACTCTTCCTTTGCACGCGATTCCTGTGGAGACAACAGGCTCTCTGTATGACTTTGAAAACTGTTTTGAGTGTTCATTGGCCATATTTGCAAATATTAAGGTTCGATTGTTGTTAATCCTGTAACAGGCTTAGTGGTCGCTGTTTTGTGATGCTAGTGTAGTGATTTATGTATTAACTAAGTTCTTGAATGTGGGGATTGTGTGTTGTCTGGCATGTTTGCTGAGCTAAATAAATGTTCAGCCATTTGCCGTCGGGGATACAGTAGTTATGTCTGTGAATCATCTTTCACAGGTGAAAAGCGTGAAGCCATGTCTAAAACAGCTTCAGCAGTGTATTCAGACCATATCCACTCTGCACGATGATGAAATTCTACCCAGCAACCCTGCTGATCTCTTTCACTGGCTGCCCAAGGAACACATGTGTGTACTTGTATACCTGGTGAGCACTTTTGTTTTACTTGTGTACTGCTAATCAATGAGGAATTGGTTAAAAATTGCTTATTACCAGCAGTGATGGCAATTCTGCAGACCATATGCTGCTTTATGTTACGCTTACACAGATAACTTAATGCTACCGTGGCATCTGTGAGACTATCGCTTTCAATGGTATCGGTGTTTGAAGAAACTGTGCAAGAAGCCTGGAAACTGGAATGTTACCCTATTAATATCTAAGCCAAATAGAGTCAAATCAACTCTTATAAATTAGAGCAATGTTGGCTTATTTTTACCAAAAGAGGAACAATTCTGACTTTACATTTCTGAAACTAGTTGCCCTGTATCTTGAATATGGTTATGCTCCTAATTAATGTCAAAATTCAGTTTAAAAAGCTGCTAATTGAGGAGCTGTGTGGACTCCCAAAACTTGCCTTTTTGCAAAGATAATTTTTTGTAATCTTTCCTTGTGCTCCGGCAGGTGACAGTGATGCATTCCATGCAAGCAGGGTACCTGGAGAAGGCTCAGAAGTACACAGACAAAGCACTCATGCAGCTAGAGAAGCTAAAAAGTAAGGATAAGGATTACAGTTTAGCTGATGCTGCAAGATTCCATTACGTGGTGCTGATGTAAAGGAAAAGAGGAAAAAAAAGAAAGCCTTGTCTGTAGCCTATTTCTGCTGTAGCTAAGAATTTTGCTCTGTTTTAAAACTAGATTGTTGTTTTAATTTTGAATCCAGAAATGGAGATGTAGGGGGTTTATTTTTGTAACTTCGTAAATTAGGCAGTAAATGCATGCATTTTCTTGCCGTGTATCTGACTTTCCATGTATTTGGTTATCCAAGTGTCTGCTTCTCTAAAACAAGCGTGTTTCCAAAGAGTTCTTCCTCCACTGGTGCTCAGACTCAAACTCTTAGTTTGGGAATCAGTTCTTTTAAAACCTGTGCCATCCTTCCCATGGCATATGGAGAAGGAGCTGGGCAGTTTGCTGACTCTTTTGACACCAGATAATTCAGCAAAAGACATCACTAAATTTCTACGCAGGAGTTCTTGTGCTGAACCACCTGCAGTTCAAGAAGCTAGCTAGGTACAGTAAAAGCTGTCTGGTTAGGAGGTTGATGTCGTCTTAACTTTACTTCTTGAATTACCTTTGTTTCCCCTCTTCAGTGTTGGACTGCAGTCCTATCTTGTCATCTTTCCAAGTTATTTTGTTGGAACATATTATCATGTGTCGGCTTGTCACAGGACACAAAGCCACAGCGTTGCAAGAGGTAAGTGTTTTGATAATCTCCCTGTTCATGAATATGTGTGAAAATAACTTCTAAAATACGGGAATTGCATGTGTGAGGAAGATACTGGGGCTCAGATGATAATTCCAGCAGTGCTAAACTACTAACCAATACGGTGCTCAGGATGCTGCAGTTCTGAAGCCGTGGAATTAGCTTCCTCCCATGTTTCATTTGAGAACACCAGATCTGCTCATGGAGTCAGCAGTAATTCATCAGCAGCTAAAGCTAACACCTTCTTCCTGATCCTGCTTCATGTTCTGACACTGGTGTCTTCTCCCTGTCCCTCACATTCATGACAGGGAGTGGCCCTTAGCTCTTCCCCTTTCTTTTACTTCCTCTTAGTGTTCCTATCTCATCCAATTATTTCTCCATTTTTGCAGTTCCCTTCTTTTATGTCCCTACTCCCAAAGCCTTCCAGCTTTGTGCAGCCTTATTTAATTTGGGGGAAGAAAGAAGGGGGACAGCATTCTCTAATGTTCCGTCCTCCCAGTCATCTTTTAGTTCCTGTTTGCCTGCCCTTTATTTATAGGATGTACTTTAGAATTGCTGTATTGTTTTAAACCTTCTCATCAATGTTCTCGAAGGAAAAATTAGCCTGTCATTGGTTATGGCTTGTAATACTCTTTACAAACAAATACCCAAAGTCCTTTGGAAGATTTTGATTCCGGTTTTTCTATTTCATGCCAGCTCGGATTTGGAGTGTTTTTGAAGAGATCTGTGACTTTGTTTGCAGGTGGTGCCACCGTATGGTGGAACTGCTACAAAGCAGATAGCTGAGCATGTGTGTCTGTCTGGGAAAGTATGTGTGGAGCAGTGTGTGTGCCTCAGCCTGAGGCAAGGATAGCCTCTGGTCTTACCCAAGAAGCATAACTTAATGAATTTTTGAACCAATCATTGAAACGTTTTGAGTGACTGCTATGATGCATGTAGAAGGATATAGGGCATTAAATAAAATGAAGAAAAAGTATTTTAAACGAAATATTTTTTTTCTAACAGATTTCACAAGTCTGTCAGCTCTGCCAGCAGTCTCCCAGACTGTTTTCTAATCATGCTGCCCAACTGCACACTCTATTAGTAAGTGTATATGATTAGTAGTAAACTGTGACTCTTTGGAGAGCTATACCTAAGATTCATACTGAACAATTGCCAGTAACTAATGAGAACATCATGATGCAGATCTCAAGCTGATTTCCTGCTGAGCAATGGGGTCTAGTTCAATGCTTGCTTATCCTATGGGGACTAGCACCTAGCATTAACTGTTAAATACTTAAATCTCCTTTTAAAAAAAGCCTCTAGCATAGTAGTAACTAATATGTAAGAAAAATGCACGCAACTTAGACTGTGCATGTTCGAGACAATATAATGTGGGAAGTGGGGAAGGGGAAGATTTTATTTTATTTTATTTAGCATTGATATTTGGATGTTATAAGTAGTTAAGTTATTTTTTTCAAGCAATTGGCCTTTACTTGAGTATACTATTTTGAAGCTGTTTGTATAAAACTTTTTTGTTTTTCCCACAACCAAACAAAATAGGACTTGTTGGTTAACTTTTTTTTTTTCTACTAATGTTCTAAGATATCTGTTTATCTGGATGCCTTTCTTCCTTGCATTCTAGGCTTGCTATAGTTGTACTAAAACATTAAACTTTAAAATTATCTTGTCTTCTACAGGGACTCTACTGCATTTCTGTTAATTGCATGGACAATGCAGAAGCACAGTTTACTACAGCATTGAGGGTAAGATTTGATTCCTAAGCTATTTACTCTGGCTGTTCAGTGTGGAAATGGACTTGCTGCAAGTGCTGTGTGAGCTACCTCCAAATAATTTTTTGAGTCGCAGTCACAGAATGGTTGAGGTTGGAGGGGACCTTGGAGACCATCTAGTTCAGCCCCACCGCTCAAAGGGGTAGCTAGAGCAGTTTGCTCAGGACTGTGTCCAGTCGGATTTTGAATATTTCCAAGGATGGAGACTCCACAACCTGCCTGGACAACCTGTTCCAGCATTTGATCATCCTTAGATAAGGGTGATCATTAGTAAAGGGTGAACATAAGTAAAAAAGCTTTTTCTAATGTTTAAATGGGATTTTCTGCATTTCAATTTATGCCCATTGCCTCTTGTCCTTTCACTGGGCACTACAGAGAAGAGTCTGACTCCATCTTCTTTACACCCTCCCTCCAGGTATTTATACACGCTGAGAAGTCAGGAATGTTGTCTGATGTACTGACCTGAATAGATCACCACAGAGCTTTTTTGGGAAGTGGAAATGCAGATTCAGGAAGAGGACTCTTATAAACACCCAAACTGCCCTAATGTTGCCACTTTCTATATGGGTGTTTGTGTAGCCCTCAATGTTAAGTAAAAGGAATCAGAGCAAATGGCTTGTATCATTTCGGTTTTCTCTACACTGAAGATGGTTCTAGTTGGGGATCTGTTAATAGCTCATATCACACCAGATCTGTGATTTTTTTTCCATTTGTCCTATATTAGAGGAAAAAGATAGGGTGAACCAATTCAGGGTTAGATGCAAAAATATTTATTCTGTGCTTTTGGTATATTGTTTATTTTAGCTCACTACACACCAAGAACTGTGGGCATTTATTGTGACAAACTTAGCCAGTGTGTACATCAGGGAAGGCAACCGGCATCAAGAGGTAAGCTGCTTGCTGGTTTCTGTCTGTAGCTTTAAAAGTCAGAACTTTTTTAGAAAGAAGCAGACTGCAGTGCTTGGATGATTCTTTTTTGTGCAATTTTGCAATAGTGGTGTCTTGTCTGGCCAGCCAGCTAGCTTGTTAATCACGTTAGTGTCAAATAACATTGAAGATGCCAGTAGTATCAGTTGGCTTAGCTGAAAACCACCAGAGTAGAGTATTCTGGATTATACAGAGAATTTTCTACAACAATGGGTATGAAAACCGAATTCTTAATGCAGTGTGTCATTAACTCTGTCATCTTGACTTATTCAGTTAACCTGTTCACTTCAGTTACCATCTATTTAGAGTTTTATTAGATTACATTAGAATTTAGCAAGATGTAACTAAATGTTTATCCAGGAATAGATATATGCAATTGTGTGCTCATTTTTTATTCAGCAGTTCATTTGAAGCAAATGTTAATACAAAAATAGAGTTGTGTGCATTCTTTATATGACATGTCTGATACTTCTATAGTAACTTTTTAGAGATGTGCTTGCAAATTCTTTGTGAATAGGCTGTAAATTGATGGCAAAGTTAATCATTTTTTGCTTAGTTGATTTCTGGTATGACATTTGGGTCCTGAACACTGCAGCTGACTGACTAGTGAAAAGCTTTCTGCAGAAATATTAACATTTTATAGTAACTTTTTAATGTCAAAGGAAGTATTTTTGTATAAAACTTTTTTTTTTTAGGGCTAAATGGAAATAACTCCTAATGTTGGAATGTTTGTGCTATGATCTAACCAGTGCAAGTAAACTTAGTGTTTGTAGTGAGCTGCACCATTTTGATTTTATGTGCATTTCCTGTAAAAACACTTGCTATCAGTACTGTAAGCTTATATATGTGAGAAACACTGATTTATGTTTTTCCCCCCCACTTCATAGCTTTACAGCTTATTGGAAAGGATAAATCCAGACCATAATTTTCCTGTGAGGTGAGAGTTCCAGAAACTTTCTACATGCCGATGTTGCATTGGTGATGGTAACACTGGATTTGTAGCATGCTTTTTTAAAAGAACAGAAAACAAAACAAATAACTTCTTTTCAAGGAAGAAGTTCTGACCATGCATTAAATAAAATGTTTTGTTTGGGGATTTGATTGCTAGGCAAATTCCTAGAAATCTGTCTGTCTGTAATCCATTATATCACTGTACAATGCATAGATTTAAATGCATTGCTTTGTCCGTCCATAGCTCTCACTGTCTTCGAGCAGCAGCTTTCTACATCCGAGGTCTGTTCTCCTTCTTTCAAGGAAGATACAATGAGGCAAAGTGAGTATAAATCAGTGCACTTGGAAGGTGGGAGAAGAAAGGAGAGAATAAATCAAGCTTTTTAAAATAAAAAAGGAAACCCAAAGGCCTTGTTTTCAAACCTCCCAGATCTTCTCCATATAGATTTAGTCAGTCTGCTGTTTTACTTAGGGCAAATACCATGCAACTGTTCGTTTTAAATCTCTTTACAGTTTTGAACATAAATAGTAATATTCGTGCAGTGTTTTCCAGTGGTACATCTGAAACAAAAGGAGGAGAATCCCTCCCTCAAAGGAGGGATCTGTATCATAGTCATTTTAGTTACAAGAAAGCTGAGATATGGGAATGAAGTGTTTTGTTTAAGGTCACCTACAGGATATATTTATTCCTGAGTCCTAATATTTGCTGACTGGATTGTTTCTGTTATAAATAACGTTTCTTACATATTGGAAGGACAGTAGATTTTTTTAAAAGGACACTATTTTTGTTCTGTTTTGGTAGACGATTTTTGCGAGAGACACTGAAAATGTCAAATGCAGAAGACTTGAATCGATTAACAGCATGTTCTCTTGTACTCCTGGGTCATATATTCTATGTATTAGGGAATCACAGGGTAAGCCTTTACTGTCTCTGGTATTACTACTGTAAATGTTTGATTTGTCATTTGCCAAAGAAAATGAGGAGGTTTTGTTAAGTTAATTTTATTTAAGAATGCTTGTTTATTGATATCCCACTGAAAGCTGGTAACTCACTGACTTGCATAATTCTCTTGTTACAGTTTCCACATTTAGTAACACTAACAAAGTTGTAGTATTCGGAGTCTATTCTAGAAGTGTGTATTTCTATAATGCCTGAAATCACTTGAAAAAAGGAGCAGAATAAAGGAGAAATAACATCATTCAACTGGATTGCTTTGGAAGGAATTGTGTATACAAGCTCTTTTAAATTCTCACCATATACCAATATGCATGAAATATTTCTATGATCTTGCACAACATAGACACCCTAATTCCTAGGACATAGCAGAATTCCAGACAGCTTTGGATTATGTTTGTGTTATTGTCCTTTTAAACACTTCCCCTTGTTAGCTAGAACATGTCAGCAATTCCAATTTAAGTAGACAAACTTAAGTTCACAAATATCACATTTCCTATATATAATATATAATCACAAAGGAAAAAGAAAATATCCATCTCATCTTGATATCTGCTCTTCACCAGGAAAGTAATAATATGGTAGTACCAGCCATGCAGCTTGCAAGCAAGATACCAGATATGTCTGTGCAGCTGTGGTCTTCAGCTCTGTTGAGAGGTAAGTTAGGAAAAGGTGTTGTATTTAAAGCAAGCAGCAAAGAGCCTGTTCATAATAGGTGGGAACTGGGTGGGGGATGTTTGTCAATGGTAGTACTCACCAAGAAGACAAAACAAAAGAATCCATGGATTTACAAAATACCAATAGATGTGCAAGACGGTTCTTTGCATTTATTGATCTTCAATCCTGTCAGCATCCCGTTTTGGCTGCATCTCTAGCATCCCTGTCAGCTACTGTAGCCACTTGTTCGAGCAGGCTGTAAAGCGCCTTGGGTGGGGAGCGCCGTGCAGAGCTCCAGCATCCCCGTGTGGCTGGTGCTGGGGTGGCAGTCGCGTTCCCCTTGCCCTGGCTGGAAGACAGGTTGGGAAACACGGGGCTCAGCTGGTCACTGCTTGGAAAGGCTTCACACGCGTGCAGCATCTATTCTGCTATTGCTCTGCTTTGCTTTGACTGCGATTCCTGTTGTAGTAAACATTTGATTAAGTTTCACTTAAGCTTTGCTTCTGTGTATGAGCTTTAATAAATAACAAGACAACTATTATATCACATCATACATAAATATTGTTTAATCTGACTTGCATAGGCCCCTGGATGCTTTGTTCAAATATTGACTAGCTGCTTGGCAGACAGTCAACATTAATGCTGCAATTGATTTGCTTTCACTAGAAAATAAAGCTGTAACTCTACCCTTTTTCCAAGAACTTACCCCGCAGCTTCAATTTATATTAAATTGTCATGTTTACTATAAGCACTGTGCTATTCATTGAGCACTGTGGGCCAGGCTTATGTTCTGCTTTGCTGCTGCCTTTGCAACAAAACTGCTTCCAGGCAATTGAAATACTCTTCTCATTCATTTCGACCTGGTAGTTCACAAACAATATGTGCTGGTAGCAGACAGCGATGAATCTGTTGTAGATGAAATACCATCTTCTGTTCAGTATCCAGTGGCCCACTAACAGCGAGAGGTGCTGGTTTCCATTCTGCTCTGGATTCAAGAGCTTTCTGTATAGAACTACTTACTCTTGAAGAAAAGATGCTTCACCTGGAGTGACGGAATAGGTTGTGCGTATGCTGCACAGGATGGTGGGCATCCAAGGCAGAAGCTGGATCTTGATCTTAAGGGAGACAAACTTAGGATGATGCAAAAAGAAAGTGCCTGTGATGGTGGTTTGGCATCAGCAGCCTCTTTCTGAAGTTTCTTGCGAGGAAAGCACAGGACTGGCAGGAGCCAAGGCGCTGGGGCAGCTGTGCAAACATCCACCCATCGACAGAAGGTGCAGTGTCTCAGCCCCTACCACGCTGCTGCTGAGAATTTTTAGCTGAAATTGTGATGCTTAATTAGTTACCAGTCTTATCACTGATTGAGCTAATACCTTGTGAGTAAATCTCTCAGAAAACAAAACACGAGGACCAGCATTCAGCTTATGTGAAGCGGCAGGTTTCTGAAGCCCCACAAAAGCGAGGACTCGCGACAAAAGTGTTGCTTGACCCCTGGAAACCCTCGTGCCAAACCGTGGAGCGGCGGTGAGGAATCCGCCAGTCTTTCCTGTCCCGCTAGATGGTGCTGGAAACCAAAGCCTGAAGCGCGCGGGGCTCTTCCCGGAGCGGAGCTGGCCGCCTCCTTTCGGAACGACTGGTTTTAGTGGTCGGAAGCTGAAATAACAAGTCCTGCAGCATGCACTGCTTGTATTGGAAAAGGGAAGAGCTTAGGTTCTCCACGTGCCCCTTATTTTTTTAAGGAGGTTGATTCTTCCAAAGTGAGGTGACTTTGGCGTCTTGGCTGTTTAAGTGGTTGTGTCACCAAATATACAGTGAAACTGTCTCTTCAGGTAAACTAGCCAGTCAGTTAAAAACCAATATAGTGTTTCCTTATGAGCAGACGATGTTCTCATCTTTCAGATCTGAACAAAGCCTGTGGAAATGCTATGGATGCACACGAAGCGGCACAGATGCATCAGAACTTCTCACAACAGCTCCTTCAAGACCACATTGAAGCATGCAGTCTTCCAGAACACAACCTAATCACGGTAAGCAGTCTTCGTCCTGCAGTTATGCAGCATTTTTGAGGCAAAATAGTGTGCTTTGCTTTCCTTTACTATTACTTTCATCTGCCAAGCACACTTCTCAGTGAGTTGCCAAAATTCAGTCTACTTCCTAGTATTTAAACTGGACTGATAACAGGAAAAGGAAGTGTGACTCAATTAATTAGTTAACTTTTATAAAGGTTATTTGGTGAGTAAGGTCTTTGTTTCTTAAACCTGCTTTCTTTTCTTGGTACTCCAGAGTTTATTTTTTTAATGGTTTTTGTAGCAAGTAGCCAGTTCATTTAGGTGATAACTGTTGCTTTTGAAAGTAAGAAACTTTCTAGGTATTTGGGTTTAATTTTCATGGTTAGGTCATGCAGTCCACCTTGATCTGGGGAATGCTGCTAAAAATAGGTTTTAAGTTTTCCTCTGTTTACATATAAATCTTTTTGTATGCCTCTGAATTTCCAGTTAAAATCCCATTTTACACCTGTATAGCCATTGCCTTAAGGTACAGTATTCTTAGGACCTCAAATATTGATGTCAGAAACATTTCTGATATTCTAAAAATATAGAATGCTCTCCTAAGCTGGAATTCGGAGCAAAGGTTTAAGATAATTTGCTATTTAGCCTGAGATAATGTCCAAATGTTACGATGTGTGAATTTGAGGTGTGAGGAACTTAATGTCCTTTTCAAAACATTTTCCTTTGGAGGAAAGAAAGGGGTGGGAGGGTGAGCGGAGGCCAAAAGGAAGAAGCTGCTAGTTTGCTTTGCTTGCAAAGCGATCTTGAGAAACTTGTGAGAATGAAAAATGTTTGAGATGTGGCGTGTGTTGAGAGGTGCCTGCAGCCAGGCACCTGTCTCTAAATGAGTCCGCGGGCAGGCATCAGTCAGAGACCTGAGCCGCTCTCTTACTTTCCATTGCTGCCTTACGCAAACTAAGTTAAAAATGAGGGTGGGGGAAGAGGCTTAAGAAACAAATATTAAATCTGCCAATTTCAGAAGACTTTTGACAAATGTAAAAGGAAAATATTTTAGTAGTAAAATGGTTGAGGACCAGAGGCTATACTTCCTATGTGAAACACTATAGCTCTAGTTTATAATGGGTTCAAAAATGCTCATCTAAATTTTGACCCTGTCTTTCATAACATCATTTGTGCAAGTCATCATTTCCCTTGTTTGGGGAAGCAAACTTTTACCTGTAAGAACAGGAAATGTTTTCACTTGATTACTATTCATCCTGGATTCAGCAGACTAGTCAGCTAGGTTTGGAATGATGGGCATGTGGAGTAGCTGCAGCTTGAGCGAAATACTCTTCAAGGGATGTGAACTGCAGGCATGTAAAACAAAGTCAGACCTGATACTCAACTTCCCATGGTGAAATCTTTAATTATCTCAGTGTAGTAAATATCTGTATGGTGAGCTCCTTCCTCTGGCCTTGCTGCGATTCCTCCCCTCCCCAGGTAGTGGCTGTAGGATTTTCATGTTGTTTGTTATCTTTCAGTGGACAGATGGACCACCTCCTGTACAGTTCCAGGCACAGAATGGACCCACCACCAGCCTGGCCAGTCTCCTGTGAAACAGAATAACTATCAGGACAGTGTGTTTTAAAAAAAAGAAAAAAAAGCCAAAAAAGAGAAAAATCCATGCAAAATCTTTTCTTCAAAGAAAAGCCAGCATATTCCTCTTCTAGCGAGGGCCTTGTAGGAAACAGATTGCATAAAGAAAACGTACATTTCATAGACTTGCAAAGTGAGAAGGGCATTTTAAGCTGCTTTTACATAATGTGTGTGAATATACAGCTAGTGTGTATATACCTTCTGGTTTTAATCTGCTTTCCTCTTATTGAGAATTAAGGTTTAGTCCAAAGGACACTTGTTCCTTAAATTGGTTAGATAACTGCTTTTTAAAAATTGTCACAGAAAATTAAGAGGACTTTGGCATACTAGTTGTACTCTAGTATTTAAACCTTTGCTGAAGTATGATGCATGCCATTTTTAATATTTTCTGTGCCCTTCCACTCCTGGGAACAATTGGATTAAATCATGATTGATCGTAGGGTGCCCAAAAAATTCAAAATTTGTTTTCTGAGGTAATATTCTTTCCTTCTCATTGTCCGTAAGTCATTGCCAGTGCTGTTTGTAGCCTCGCAATGAGGGAAACAACGAGATCAGTGAGATTTGAGTTTGGACAGGTGGGGTATTTGCAGGCATGGGAACGTGTTCGGTTCTTCTGGGTTGCCTCCAGGCTGAGCGGAGCAGACTCGCGCTGTTGTTAGAGGAGCAGATTCCATGCCCTGGATTCACCCAGGCCCATGAATCTGTGGTAATGTGAGCCACCACTTCATCCCTGTGTGGGTCTTCCCTCTACCTCCCTGCATTGATGCCCAGTCCCCGACAGGGTAAGGCAGAACCACAGCTCTCTCCATCCCTGCTACTACGTGGTGATGTGTACCCGAGGAGGAAATTCCTTGTCCTCCCATCTAGTCCAAGCAAGCGGGAAACCGCGTTTTGCATCTTCACTGCAGCCTCACCAAGGCAAGGCAGCGTCTGTGCCTTACTGATTTTTACAGATTATTCAAGTGAGTGTTAAACTGTGTCATTACAACCCAGATCTGATATGAGTGAGAGGCTTATGATAAAAATTAAGCCATAGTCTTGCATTTGGCAAAATCTTAAGTTTTCAAACTTTCTATGTTAGTTTTCTTGTTTTATCTCAGTTTTTTGAACTCTCCAGCTGTGAAGTCTCACTGCATTTGTCTGTGCCTCTGCAGCTGTCTCAAAACAGGAGAGACATGGCCCAAGTTTGTTTTACAGAAAACAGTATGGGAATTGCTAATTCCTTGAAGTATCAGCAGCTTTATAGCAAGGATTTGTGCCAGTCCGTTGTAGTGTGATGTAAAGCTTGCGAGGTTCATGGGGTCAAATAAAGCTGTTTTTCTCTGTTGGTAGCTCTGCATATTTATCTCCCAACTTAAAAGGGGGAGGGAAAAGGAATCTGCTAGATGAAGTAGGGCTTTCTGTAATTGCTTCTTTTTTGAGAGAGAGGAAGAGAATATTTAAGAGGAAATATTTGACCCCTCAAGCCTTTAGAATTTATTCTAGAAGGAATACTGTGAAATCTGTCTTTAATGGCCATTCTTTCTCAAAATCTTGTCCCTGTCTAGCAATAGGTCACATAGACACTTGCTTTTTATAATCCAAACCCCTCAGTTTGGACCGTTGAATGATATTAGAGACAAGTACTTGTCCAAGTACCAAAATAGGATTTTATGCTTCCTCTACTGAACATGAAATGCTTATTTAGCTCTTGTTCTCAGAAACTTATTCTTGCAGAAGCCATGTGAATTTTAAGCCTTGTTGAATCTCCAACAGGGAAAACATGGCCTCAGCATTGGTATAAGGAGAGAGTTTTATTACTGAGTTTGCAAGACACAAACACCAATACAGTTTAAGGTCCCGTGTGTTCCTTAAGGAACTCCAAGAATAGGAAAGAAATCTGTGAGGTCTGTTAGCTGGCAGGGTATTTTGATATATCAAATATAGGGAGAATCCATGCTTCTGACAGACTCGTGCAGATGGAAACTGTTCTGTATCACTTGCCAGTGTCATTCTTTGAGATAAAGTGTTTCTCGTGTGCCACCTGGCTCTTACGATCTGTCCTGAATACGGCTCTTGTACCCTGGACAGCTTGTTTCTTTGGATTGCAGAACTGGTGGTCGGCGTGCTGCGGCCTTCCCGTGGAAGCTGCCGGGCTCGCAGCGCGGGGCGGGAGCCCGTCTCCACGCCAGCAGCCTTGGTGGCAGCGTACTGCCACTCTTGCCTGCAGCCAAGAGAGGGTCGCTTCATGCTCGTTCCGCTGCTGCTCTCTGAGACCGCTGCATTGTGCTGCAGGCATCTGCCCATTAGAGAGAGAACAATTTTGTTGTCTAAACAGCTGTTGCTTGCTTGGATTTTGATCAGGAATGATCAGGTAAATCCCCCCCTTAGGAATGCTGATACCACATGGGTTATTTTTAAGTTCTCCCTTTCCCTTTTGAGCACCCACCAACCTCACTTTGGCGTGGGAAACTATTTCTGTTTGGCTCTTCCCTTTCCTTGAAGACCCTCAGTAAGTCACTGAGTAGTTGCAAGAATTCAGTTCCTGTTCTTAAGCATCTAAATATAATGGCCATTTTCTTGATGGTGCTCTTAAGCTTTTAGTGGGAGCAGCTGGGGAATGTCTAGTAACTGAAAAAGATAGTACGAATGTACTTCAAAATTTGCTGGAGTCCTATTCTGATAATCCAAGCACTTTTTTTGTCTTTGTCCAATCTGAGTCTATTTAAGTGTTCAAATGTCCATGGCAACTATAATAAATTCATTTAAATGTTAGCCAAAAAGTGCTGCTTCTATAAGGCAATGTTTAAAAAAAAATCTAGAGAGCTGTGTTTTTTTGGGCTTAGTTTAAGAAAAACATTTTGCAGCAAGCAAGATGTTTACTAGTGCTCGTTCAGGTGGGTGCATCTCCCTGACCTTTTCTTTCAGCTCAGGGACTTGCGGAGTTAAGACTGTGTGTTACAGGAAAATGGTTTGCTGTGGCAAGTTGCTGGCCTCTCGCTGTCAATACTTCTGTGCGAACTCGGCTGCTTTGTAGTTCAGATCCCTCGCCAGTCTGTTCTCGGGAGGGAAGGAAGTACTTAAGGGAAAGGCTGCCTGCTTGCTTCTGATGTAAGTGCTCTCAGGTTCTTAATAGGAACCACTCGCTAAATATGGTGGCTGAACTTGTAAAATCGCGAAGAACAACCTGGGGATTCCCAGTTTCTGTAACAAGCCAGCTTCACCTGGAGGGTTTTTTTCCTTCTGTGTAGATGGCACTCGGTTGCAGTTGTTGAGTTGAGGCATTAACTATCCCACAGCCCTGTGCAGTTCAGAACTCTGTTCTGCTTCCCGCGTCCTCTTGCCATTACAGAATTTCACAGATCATGTAAATTTGAAAATAACTTGGTGATTTTCTATCTCTAAAATTCAATGTACATTTGTTACAATGTACAGTGCTTTTTAACTACACTTGTATATTAAATTATTTAATAGTTTTTGCTTTTCAATATCTTTTGTATGTAGCAGAGATTAAAACAAGGACCTCATAACTGAAGTTCTTCCTAATTTTCAAATGCGTATGTAAAGTTGAAAAGAAAACTAGAAGTTTACCGTTTACAAATAATGTTCTGTTAAGTGCTTGGTCTGTCTAACTTGATTTGAACAACATATTTCTAATCTTCCTTGTCCTATCACTTAATTCTCTATAGAAACAAACATGAAGTCTTTTATGAACTTCTAAAAAAATTATTCTTCTAAAGATGTAATTTAGAAAACTGTACAGTTTTTTCCTCTAGTATTTTTAAATGAGTAGCAAGAACTTAAACAGAAGCATCTAATCACTGTTTTGTAGATAGTGTAAAAACTTATGTATGTATAGAGAACACAGTCTGAAGAACAGTGTTTGCCTGTTGTATTTCATTTCCTACAGTATGAACATCAGAAAGGCCCACATCCACAGGAAATCTAGCTCAATTTTGGGGCAGGGGAGTTAAAAGAAAACCTTCATCCCCTGTCATTCCATATGTGCACTCACTGTGAAGCCACGAGCAAAAATTAACACTGACAAAATATTAGGGCCTTAAGTTGTTATGCTGCCTATAGACACATGGAGTTCAGCACAATATATTCCATGTTGTTTCACTGCTTTGATTTTATTCAGTTTCTCCAAACTCTCCAGAAAGTAAAGTTATGATAGAAATGGTTCAGTAATGTCACATTTTACCTTGCAGCTTGCTGACATCTCCAAATCATGCTAAACGAACCTGTTAACATAATGTATGGCAGTTCTTGCCACAGTTATGAGAATTCTTGAGTGAGAAGGAAATCAAATCGGTAGTTTGGGCTGTACAGAACACTTGGTGAAGTCAGGATGAATTAACACCTGTCTGTGCTCTTCTGCTGTCTGTCTTAGCAAGTGTATTTAATTGTTTCCTGCAATGAACCTTAAATGTTATGTCAGGTTTGTACAATGTATTGTTGTTTGTAGTTCTCCATAAGTAGCAGGACGTGTACCTTCTGCCAGTGCTCCTTTCTGAAGCTGTAAATACAGTAACTCATGTAATGAGATGGAAACGTGGGCATTAGTTTGTTGCCTTTGTTTCCTCTCGTTTTCTATATTAGAAGAATTTTTAAATAAAGTTTAATTTTACTTCTAGCAGTTTGTAGAATACTAATTCCTTTAGTTAATCTGCAGGTAATGCTGCCTACTTAGGGATATATTTTATGTGGCAACAGGGACTTACCCCATCGCCCAGACCTGTGTTAAAAGTTGTTTAAGGCACTCC
The DNA here is from genome assembly GCF_036370855.1 of Dromaius novaehollandiae. NCBI lineage: Eukaryota > Metazoa > Chordata > Aves > Casuariiformes > Dromaiidae > Dromaius > Dromaius novaehollandiae. The sequence goes on along the minus strand of NC_088122.1, from coordinate 1,645,154 downwards.
TGGCCTTGGGACAGAAGGGCAGGAAGCCACGGGCGACACGTGCAAGTCGGTGCATGAAAAGCATTGAGGCTACCTGCGGGGGGTGGGGGTGGGGGGACACGCGTGGAGCCGGATTTGGCCACCGATGTGCCTGCAGTTGGCATTTCTGTGCCGTGGCTGAGGGCTCCTGCCTTGGAACAAGAACCAGAATTTCCTGATTGAAATGTCCACCTGATTTTTCACCTTAGTGCACACTTTGTTTCTGACTGTATAGAGGTTTGTGACATGACATAGCTAGCTTTGTAAGATACCAGCCAGCTGCACACACAGGCTACTGGAAGTTCTCTTTATCAGTTAAGTATTTTTGCCATAGTTTAGCTTATTACACTTAACCCCTTAGCATGCTTCCAGAGTAAAACGGACAGCAGGTCTTCCAAAGTTTGCTAGAACCATTGGAACTGCTACTTCTTACTATCACTTTGGCAAAATTCTGATAAACTAGGACAAGGAAAAAATTCTTTACAAAGATCTGGAGATAAATTTACCTAACTGCTAGGTAATAAAATGTATCTTATGCTAAATCTGCTTTGAAACTCTTCTAGTAACACAGTGAAGTAAGTTCAAAGCCAAAATGCACACGTTTGTGTGTGCTACCATGTGGATTAAAGCATCGCTTCAGAAGGATCTCTCATCCTTAGTAGTTAACCACAAAGTTTCGAGTGGCCTGAGGTGAAGCCATTGGCTTTTCATGCTTAGTGCATTAACCAGAATAATAACTAGTTATAAGTGAATTATGCTATTAACCCTTGATCAGTTGTAGCTAAAACTGGTTTGTACAAAGGGGGGAGGAAGGTACTTTAAAACTGTATTGGGGGGAAAAAAAAGTGTTTAATCTGGAGTGGAAAATACCTAGGAAAAAGTTGGATGCATTGGACTTTTCCTGATCGTAGGCAGAACGCACTCCAGGGGCACTGTTCTGTCCTGGAGCAAGTGCTCTCTGGATGGGAAGCGATGAGACCTGGATTCCAGTTCTGGTTCTGCTACTCATCTTCCGAAAGCCTGTTAGATGCCTTCTGCTTTTATTGCCCTGCCTCAGTAAAATGGGAAGGATACTGATTTATGCTTATTAAATGTGAAGATTATGAATGAAAATAATTTAAGCATTATCTCATTTCTCCTCATTTGAAACAAACACCCAAATAACCTGATATAAAGACGCATCTAATCCTGTAACGAGCCACGTCAGTTGTATGTGTAAATTAACTGACGAAAGACTGGTATGAGCATTAAAAATAAAGTGCTGTTCTTGTCACTTTACTTCTATAAACTTGTCCTCACCTAAGTAATTTTCTAAAAAGAACAAGCTCAAAGGCAGGTGTCTGAAAACACTGAATAAGCAGTCCTGAGACGCGGGTCGTGGACACCGAAGGTGGGTCGCAAGCCGGTCGCTCAGAAGATGTTTTTTCTTGTCCGAAGGCCGTTGTTCCAGCTGTCGCGGGGGCTGAAGGAAGGTAATTTATTAAATCGTCCGTTCCCGTGTCCTCCCTGCGGGCCGGCTCGGGTGGACCCCGGGGTCCTCTTACCTGCGGCGGTGGCCAGGGCCCCACACAGGCTCTGCGAGCGGTGAAGGGTTAACAGCCCCCCTCCGCCCCCCCCGCCCGCCTCGCAGGAGATGGTATCGCGGCCCCGCCGGAGGTGTGGCCGGTGGCAGGGAAATGTCGGAGCACCCCTGGCCTACATCGGAGGAGGAAGCGGCGATGAGTCACGGCCCCCGCGGACGGCGCGGCCCCCGCCGGCCTGCCGGGGCCTGCCGCGACCGCCCACGCCTGCGCCCCCCCCCCCCCCGCCCGCCCCGGGGCCGCCCGCTCCCGCCCCGCCCCGCCCCGCCCCGCCGGCTGCTGGGGGGGGGGGGGGGTCGGGCCTCCCCTCACGGCCGGGGGAAGCGACCCCCCCTCCCCCGCCGGCCCCTGTCGGGGGCCCCAGGGCGGCCTGCGCAGGCGGATAAGGGCCGCGGCCCCTCCCCGCGGCCGCGCGTCACCTCAGGCGGCCTCGGCGCGGCGCCGGGCGGCGGCCGCCCCCTCCCCGCCGCGGTGCCCGGGTCGCGGGCGGCGGGGGCGGGCAGCACCGCCGAGCCCCGCGCGGCCACCCGGTCGCTGGCCCCGCCCCTTTCCTGTGCGCCTGCGGCGCGCATTGGCTTCCGTTCCCCCACCCACCGCGCACTCCGTGGTTTTTACTGGTCTGCCCGCCCGTCCGTCAAAGCGAGGCACCGCCCCTTTCTCCTTAGGGCTTAGCTCGGGGGCGGGCCAAAGGCTGGTTTCGGCTCCCATTGGCTGGCGGGCTCGGTAACCCTAGGTTTTCATTGGTTGCCGCCGGAGTCAAAACCTCGTTTCAAAAAAAAAAAAAAAAAAAAGGCCGATCGGGAGGCGGAGCGAGGCGGGTGGAGACGCGAGTTTGTCAAAATCTGCCTAGCAACCGGGGTGGGCGGGAAAAGCGTCCCGAGGAGGTGACGGTTGGTGGCGCGCGCGCCACCCTGGGAGTCCCGCGCCGCCGGCGGCGCGCGGCGCGGGGCGGCGCGGCGCGCGGGGGGGGGGGAGGGAGAGAGGGAGGGAGCCCGGCGCGAGGCGGGTCTCCCTGCGCGCGCAGCCCCCTCCTCCCTCCCTCCCTCCCTCCTCCTGTCAGTGGCCACCTGAGGGAGCCGCCTCCCCTCCCCCCACGGCCCCAGTCCGGCCCGGGCCCCGCTGAGGAGGAGGAGGCGGCTCTGAGGGGGCTGAGGAGAGTGAGTGACACCGCCACCCCCAGCAGCCCGTGGGGAGCGGGGCGGGGGCGCCCGGGGAGGGGGGGCAGCGCCCCGAGGGGGGCGAGGGCAAGGGGGCGCCGGGGCTGAGGAAAAGGGGGTGAGCGAGGAGCCGAGGAAGGAGGTCGGGGGGGGGAGCGGGGAGGAGCCGGGGGGGGAGGGAAGCGGGGCGCAGGGGAGCGGGGCGCTGTGTGGCCGGGGGGGGGTCCGCGGGGACGCGGAGGGGGGCGGCGAGGCGCGGGCGCCCTCGGGGGCCAGGCTGCGGGCGCCCCGAGGGCGGCGGGGGGGGGGGGGCGGGCATGGCGGGGGAGGGGCAGGCCCGGAGGGCAGAGCGGGCCTGGGAGGGGCGCTCCAAAAAAAAGAAAAAAGAAAAAAACGGGGGGGGGGGGAAGTAGCAGGAGAGGGTGGGCAAGGCCGAGGGGGTGCCAGGGAGGAGCGAGAGTGCATCCTGGGAGCTGCCCGACAGGCACAGCCACCGGAGCATGTCAGCAAAGCCCGGTTATTAGTCCCAGAGACTTGGGAGGGCGGGGGAGGGGCGGTGGGGGAGGGGAGGGGAGGGAGGGAGGGAGCCCAGATGCGGGAGAGGGGGCAACAGGGAGGGAACTTGGGGCGCCCGGGCCCCGCCGGCCCGGGGGGCCCTGCGGGCGCGGAGCTGGGGGGCGCGGGGAGAGGGGCTGCGGGCAGCGGAGGGCGGTTGTGCGGTGAAGGAAGGTGCCGGGACTCCTGACAAGCTGCGGCGGTGCGTGCGGCAGACGTCCGCCGCGCGAGTGGCACTTCAGGAATGGACAAAGTTCTGTGGTGGGGCGCCCGGAGCGAGGGTCCTCCGTGGAGGAGGCGCCCCGGGAAGAAAGGGTGGGTGCAGGCAGGGTGAGGCCACGCTCGGAGGGGACCTGCTGAGCAGGAACAAAAAACTGGTTGCTCGCTGGAGAGGGCCAGATGGGTTGAATTCACGACAGGGCCCAAGATGGAGGTGTTCTGTGGGGCTGGTGCCAAAGATGAGCACTTACACCCGTGTCTGTAGACACGCTAGAGGTTATGTGTGCGAAGATTGAGAGCTAGGCTCATTTTCCCTAACGTGAAAACATCACCCTTGTTTTTGCCTCTATAACTCAATTACTTTCTTTTTCTGGCAGTGTTTATCTCTGTACTACTTTGGGGGGGGGATTTAGTTTGTACGCAAGACAAGCTCTATTCAAAATAAAGTTATATCCTGTCTGTGGTCTACCACCTTCTCCTCACCCCCAGCTATCTGCCATGTTTCACAGAATGTATATAGATGGCTTTTTAAAAATCTAATTCATTATTAATTTTCTATCTTTTTCCCGCTTTTTCTTTTTTTCTGTCTTTGTGATAAGCGTGGTCAAAAGCTAGAGAGAAAAAAGGAGTGTATGTATGAGCCACATGTGCTGTGGCAGTTGCTATAGGTAAAAGAATATTGTCCATTTAAGTATTTAGAAGTAACTAACTTTAGAAATTTTGATTCTTCGAAGCATTTTAGCAGGACGTTCCAAACAACTAAAAAGTATAGGCGAGGAAAAAGATGGGGATTCTTCTCTTTGCCTTAAATTGAAAAAGTCCCTTGAAAATAATTATAGAGCAACTTAGAAATTGGTGATACAAATATTTAGTTGGATTAGTGAATACTACTAAATGCAGGGAAAATTGTGTGAAATACTTGAATGTTTTTCATGACTGTATACTAAGCACAAAGTTTTAAGAAAGAAAACATGATCTTTCTAGTGGGCAGCCTTCTTTTAAACTTTAGGTAAACTTCAGCTTTTCTTCTAATCTCAGTATGACTGCTACAGATGACTTGTTTTTTTCAGATTTTTTTCAAGAGTTTAAGGACACTTCTTAACCAAACTGAATACACATGCTGTCCAAACAGTAAATAAGTAAATCTTCCAAAAGGTAAAAGAGATTATGGTATCACACAAATGTAACTGAAATTACTTGTGTACCAGTGGTCCCTGTACTCTGCTGTCCAGTGGGCTACTAGATGAAGGAAGCAGAATGCTGCAGGCTGTTTTGTGTCTCCTGGTTGGCTTCATTTTGAACATCTTAATTTCTTGTTGCCATGGGCAATTTTAGAGGGTCTTGCATGAAGAAACTTGTCTGTAAACAATGAGTTGGGGACTACCTCTAACAAAACAAAATTTTGTTTTAAATCAGTGTACAAACGTGGTTCCCTTGCATTTGAAACCTCTTGAAGAATGTGAGTTAGCTTTCATCCCAAGTTAATAATCCAGTTCCCAACGTGACAGACTGAATGTTTCAAGGATCGTACATAAGAGGCACAACCATAGAATGATAATCTGAGTGATAAACTGGCTTGTGTGTTGTCACAATTTTCCGAAGGCAGATAGGGAATTTAAAAGTAATAGTGGAGACTTACTCAATGGGTCACGTGTGTTTTAAGCAGCAACCGAGGGAATAGGGGAGCCAATCCTTAAACATTTCTAGTAGTGGCACAACGCTGTAGAATCAGAATTCAGAGCTTTTGGCTGCTAGGGCCAGTATGGTCGTGAACAGTGAATAAATGTCCTGTTTCACTCGCATCTTTTGACAAGGCATTTCTACTTGAGGACCTGAGCAGCATCAATGGGCTACTGCCACTTTGAAATATCTCTGTATGGCATTGTTGGGTAGTACAAGAAAGGTGAGAGAAAATTTGAGGAAAAAAAAGTTATTCATGAAGATGTATGAAAAATATTTACCTAGGCTGGCTTGCTGATAGTGTTCTCCGTTCCTTACAGAACACTAGGATTCAGTCTCATCAACGTTTCTGGGCTGACTCAGAGTATCTAGTTTCACAGTTTTGGTGTGCAACCAAAAATATCAATGAATACTGCAGCCAAAGAACAATGAGAGAAGACACATTGTAAGCATACCCCTTTGCTGACTAATTCCCTGTTCTTCAGAGCAAGATAGCATGCAGTTTTTTGAAAACCTTATCGGTGCTGCTTCTTACCCAGGTTTGAAAACTGAAAGCACTTGAGCTGTTGTACTATGTAGGTAAAGGTGGGTTGACCGTAGAAGAGCAGCTGAGCATATCTTCAGATGCCAAAGGTCTTACCTTTCCGTTGGCTGTAGATAGTGCTGCCATATGCTTACTTTCAGAATTGGATAATAAATGTAATTAATAATAAAGTAAAATAAATAACATCAACTAAATCCATGAGCCCATCATAATCAGAGGAGAAAGTACTATTCTTGGGTTCTTCAGTAAAGCTGCAGGAGAAAGCTTAAAAGTCACCATGGAAAGATAAAAATTACTGTTGTTCGGCTGAATGCTTCCTGCCTTTTCACTTGACTCGTTAATTTTAGTCAAATAGGTTTCCAGATTAGCAAAATAAGCACATGAATATTACTTGTGAAACAAGTTCTTGTGGAACATACCATTTCCCTAGAAATAGATACACGGAAGTGCTATTGCCATGCGTGATCTAGTCTGTCTTTATTATTGTTTCATTTTAAACAGGTATGTTATGTCAGCTGTGGCATCAGTTCATCCTTTAGAACTCTCTTGCTTACAGCAGATCTGTTCTTTGCTCTAAGTGAATAACTGGGGTCTTACTGACAAGCTGAAATATTGGAATGGTATCTACAGTATTTGCTTTTTGGTTACCTGACACGGTAAACCAGTGGCTTTATGCTAATGGAGCTACCAGGTGTATTTTCAGGATTTTTCCATCTTTTTATTGTTCTTTTTACAGCACACAGCATGAGTCCTTATTTATAATCTCTTATAAATTCTGTAATTTATATGAAACTGAACCCACTTATCCAACTGATATGACATTCAAGTAGGTTGGAGAAAATGACAGGGCTGTAGGTATTTGGTGATCACGTTTTAGGCTTTGGGTCAAAAGGACTCCAGTCAAATAGCTTCATGGTTAATTACATTTTCTTCGTTTAGCCTGTTATTACTAGTACATAACAGACTTGGCATCATGAGAGCCAGTATAAAATCAAGTAGGTTTTTTTCTAGCTAATAGATTTCACAATTCTTTTGAAAGTACATGCATGTAATTACAGATAAATTATAAACCATTTTATTTTTAATTTATAAATAAGCATCTCCAAATATCAGCTGAGCCCAAATATAGTTGCCTTGGTTCCTATACGTAGACCAGTTAAACTATCCTTCAACAATTGATTTATATAACTGAAATAGCTAGGGAAGTGAGAAATTTCCTTCCTTTTAGGATACAATGCCAAGGATGTTAAATCTCTAGAGACTCTGATGATAAGAATTGGGCTGTCCTTTTTTGGAGTTATTAAACAAGTATATGATTATTCATTCGAGCACTGAAATTGTGGAATATGATTCTGTTGTTCTCCCTCTTCTCCCACTTGGTCATATGTACTTCTGCACCACGCAGATTCAGTGCAAGGCTTGGTAAGCGCGTGGTGGAGGACAAGCCTCCTCTTCAGAGGAAAACAAAGGGTACTTCAGGTTTTGGTGAAATAGTAGATGCGATGTTTTTTTCTGAGAGCCATCTCTTGGCAATGCACTGGGAATTGCATGTAATCGGTAGTATTATCTGATGGCTGTGAGTGATCCCCCCCCCACACACACAGACACTATCTTTCTTCAGTAGAAGTACTTGGCTTCATTGTTGAGAACACATTTAAGATTATTTTGGAAGATGGAAAAAATGAATCTAGCTCTTCCAATACAAGCTGTGTGTTAATTTCTGTGAAGGTAATCACAGCGACTAAAGCAAACAAGTGCACTGAGGTTTCTGGTTTAGAGCTTCTGTAAACTTTAAGCAAGCACTGGAAGTAGTAGTGGCTTTATGAATGCCTTTCCTTTGAAATCTGCCTAAAAAAATAAGATCAGTAATGACTGATCCCATCCATCCTAAATTTAGAAATGAGTCTTATTTATAATCCTTGCTTTTCAGAAGGAAAGCAGGTTAAGGAACTGACCTAATACAATTCTGTTGGGGGGGAGAGGGAGGAAGCGACTTCTTAGAACTTAAGAACTGGCATTTTTTATATGCTGATAGTATGTGTCCTATTACCAGATAGAATGGTGTTAGTAAATGCCTACGTTAAACAGAGTGTAAGACTCAGATAATCCTCCTAAAAATACAGAGGTTTTCCATATGCAACATACTTCAATAACAATCTGTCTTATCCAGTCAACTTTGTTTAGATCAATAAAACCTAGTTATGCTGTCTTAGACCTTTGGCTTTACATCAATCTGTCCATCATTGTCTGTAACATACTTATAAGGCTCTGCTGACATCTCAAAAATGCACTGAAAATACTTTTCCAGTCAACTCTTTGAGAGTTATAAGTAGCAAAGGACTTGGAGTATTCATCTTTAAAAAATTAACAATGCAAGTTATAGCAAACTGAAACCATGTTGAACTGTCAAACTCCCATTCGCCTATGAAAGGTTAAAAGAAAATGGTTTGAGACATACAGATAACTTGCTTGTTTGGCTTTGACATGATAAAAATTTTAATAAAGTCAATTATAATCAAGGAGAGAATTTTGTAACAAAAAGGGCACAACTGTCTTTGGATGAAGTTACAATGCTGTGTTGATCTCTGGACAGATACCTTGAGAAACCAGTAGCAGTTGAAATGCTGAGCAGTCCCTTTCACAACATTAATGAAAATACTCGGCTTTATTAAAGAGACGGTATTCTGAATTTTTTGCTCCAAATTCCTACTTTTTGCTCTTTATCTAACTTTTATTTTAGTCACTTTTAAAGCAGAATTGTACTAGGTTTATCTCTTATCTGTTGCTAGATTTCTAGATTTGATTTCAGTTCTCTGCCTAGCTTGCTCCAAGACTGTATTGGTTCTGGGGATTAATATGCTCTGGTTAATCACAGTGTGAACCTTAACCTCTAATAATGACCACCCTGCCTGATACTTTTGCCTGTAACCAACCAGTACTTCCATTCTTTGTGGTAAGGGCTTTATTTTCTGTTTGTTTTTGTTTTAAAGTTGTTAAGACTGAAGCTAATTCAGTTATGATTTTATATACAACCAGCTTTACTGTTCGTACACAGTATGGGTTTTACAACAAAGAGAGCATGAATCATTTGCCTGTCTGTGTATTTAAAGAAATCTAAAGTAAGAGTAATTTGTTTTGGAGGCTCTCACATCCATTTTCATCAAATCTGCTGTATCACTGGTCTTGCGTAGCCAAAACTTTTAATAAATTCAGAATACTTTCTATCAACTCTTTATTTCCCAGTACCTCTTCCTAAAGGATCTTTAGAGAGAGCCTGGCTGTTAAACAGCTGTAGATGTCACGGCACCCATGTGGACAAATATCTGATTGTGCTTGTATTAATCTCTATTAGGAATCTAGTCTGATGCTGGATTGAGAGAATGAATTACGGAGAATTACTCAAATACGTTTTGTGGAATTTAGGTGGAGTTCTTTATGCTGTAACTACAAGCACATTTACCTCATGAGAAAGGGATTCCCTAGATATTCTAAAATTCTTAGTTTGTGGGATATGAATCGTAAAAACAGTTCTTTCCCAAAACAGGCTTTTCTGTGGCCAGCTTGCTGATCGGTAAACAGTGACGGGGGGGGGGGGGGGGGGGAGGGGGTTATTCCAATCTGATTAATAACGAAGTATTATTAGCAGTGGCAAGCTGGAGTTAGTGACAACCATGTCCTGCTTTTCCAAGACACTTTGGCAGACAAATGCTCATCCAACTTGAAAATAAGTTTGAACCATTTCGGGTTTAAGTTTGATATCCCGAAACTTCACAACTCGACTGAGTAGCACAGTCTGGCTTTCATAATCTATCAAGTCAGGAATATCTTTGGTACTGTTCCTAAAAGCACCACCATAGCCCTGTGCGGGAACATCTCCTATGTGTCAGAGGCATGGAGAGAAAAGTTCTAATTAATGGATCTACAATACTGTAAAACTTTCAGCTCAGCTGCTTAATCTTCTTGAAAAATGATCCATTTCAGCCCAAAATATACTAATCAGCCTAACTGATCCCTCAAGGATAAGAGTTGGTTTTCTAGAAAATGGGGTAACCAGTGACCAGCTCTGTGACCAGACCTTTGAGAATACAAAGTTTGGTCAGTTCTGTTCCAGAACTGGTAAAAACTTCGAGTCCTTGAGATCCTATTTTATATTTCCCCCGTTATGTATTACTTGGAGGGCAGTAAAGACCAAAGCCCAAGGACCAAATGTTATCCAAGCTGGAGGAAATGTCATATATGTTTTTATTCTAAGACTACTCCTATTAACAGTGCGTACTTCAATACTCTTTTCTTCTGCCTTCACTGTTCAGGGTTCCAGAGTATATGTATGTGGAGACTAGTGTGAATTATTAATTTAAATATTTTTGAATAAGGAGTGAGCAAATTATATGCAACTGGAAGTATTCATTATTGTGCTCAGAATGGAAGCAATTCATACTTAAAATTACTTGCAGTTTAATAGCACGGAGGTCCTGTTGCATTCAGAGACTGCCCCCCACGCTGAAGAGCTTACCAGTTAGATGAGGCAAAATGCAGTGTTTGTGTAAGATGAAAGGAAATCAGCAGATAAAAATAACAAAATCATCTGATTGTATATTTTGACTGTGGCAGAACTTTGACTTTTCATTAAAAAAGAGTCTTAAATGCTTAGCAGTCCAGCTGATGCACAGCAAGCAATTTCTGGTTGGAAGGTTTCTTGTATGCAGATTCCTTCAAATTCAGAATATTCCATATTCTATCCTGAAAAAGGCTTCCCTGCTAGAGAAGAGACTCATGGACACTCAGCAAGCCATATCACTCCTGTGCAAAAAATGATGAAATAATAAGGGTCGTCTCGGGGGCCTGTGGTTTTCCATTCATGTACAGCATTTACAGGCTGCACATGAGACAGTTAAAAATAAGCTGGCAGGTTGAGATGAAACTTGTGAATATTCAACGACCGATACAATTAGCAGGAAGAGAGGCTAAGATCTATTTTAGCCCTCATTGCTATAAGTTTGCAACCACTGATTTGGGGGTCCTGCTTCTGGTAGGACTCTACTAGTTAGAATTTACAGAAAGTCAAATTACATGGGAACTCTTCAGAGCTTTCTGCCAGTAGTTCATTCTTCTTTTAATGAGGGTCAAGTACTGATGAGCCACATGACAATGATCAGTAAACAAGCAAGAGGTGCTTGTTTACAGCCATTCCCTCAAAGTAATGGTCTGACTCACTGTTTGCAGGCATAATGTTTGTGTCCAAAGTTGCAGATCACAAGGCTCACTTAAGTGATCTGAGAAAGTCCGTGGTGGACCAGTTTTCAGGAGGTTGAGATGTTCTTTGGCAGATCTTTAAATATAAAAGCAATGCTATGTGAACTTTGTTCTCTCCCACTTCAGAGTAAAATCGATAGTCCATGAAGCGCTTGTTGAATTGGTGCAAAGCTGTATCCTCCTCCACTCATAAAAGCTCTTATTAGAAGGTTAGATAATACCGCACTGAAGACACCATCTTGGGCAAAGCAATATTTGCGTATATAGCTACTGTTTTCCTCCTTTCCTCAAAAGCCGTACGTTACTGATCTTTAATTTCTTCAGTTCCAGAAAGATTAATTTTCATTTCTGTTTAGGGTCATTCACCTCACTGCGTAGATTATGGAATTTTGACTGTTTCCAGTGTCACGTCCTGCTTTGCTGCAGAAAACATTTGACATTTAAGTGTTACTCTCTTTGGATGGGAGAAGGGCAAATAGACGCAGTGGTACAGATTATATATTGACTTTGAAGTGTCTCAGATTCTTCTTGTCAAAATGCACCTGTTTACTATCTCATCATATTCCTAAACTACTTATCAGAAATTATGTCTTGAGCAGCTTGTGGAAGTTGCAACTTGCACTGCAGTTTATAGCCTGAATATAGTTTCATGAGAAAATAAGTAATGGAAGGTCTCTTGATCTCAAGTCTATCGAATTCCTTTCATTCTTAGCATAAGCCATCTTAAAATTGTATTGTTACGATTTCTGATGCTGTTGCAACATGCTTACAGTTTTATCCTTTTTTTTCCTTTAACTGTTTAAAGATTAATTTCAGAATTCTAACCAGCAATATAAAAGATAAAAAAAAAAACTTTTAAGTTCATTACAGGGTGTTTTGGTTTGCTTTTTTTTTTTAAAAAAAAAAGACTTGCAGTCTCTCTTTTCTAGTGTCAGACTCCCAGTCAACAAACACTAAGCAGTAGTGCTTAATTTGTCTTCTGAATGGTGGAGTCAGGTGAGCATAGCAGACACTGAAGCAGATCCGAGGCAACATTAAGAAGTAGCTATACTGATTTCTTGATCCTCTAGACCATCAAACATCTTTAGAGCGGTGTTCTCTACCTTTACTAAAATATATATTGGCTATTGGGTTTAAAGAACTTGTTCAGCCTGTTCTGTATGCCAATATTAGCATGTTCCCATGCTTCTTGCATGTGTTGCTAGTTGTAGGAAGCTGACCAAGTCTAAGAAAGGTGCATTCATCTGGCTTGAGTTTTACTTCATGTTTTTCTTTGAACTGCATTCTGATATGCAGCAAGACCTTGAAGTTGAGAAGAGGCTTAATCTCATTTTTCATTCTTCCTTTAGTGACATTTGTGAATTTTGTCTGAGTTGTGCATCTTTTTTTTTCTCACATCCCAATATGAAATTCTGCTATTGTTATGACAAGATTGGCTGCCTGGTGTATATTATATTTGGAGGTATGAAGAGTGTAAATAGTGTACTATTAAAATATACAGGAAATATTTGATCAGTATCATCTATGGACTTCACATTTGGAGTGAGGGACATACCTTTGGAGGAACAACTTAACAGTAGAACTTTGTGGCTCCAGCAAGATTTTGCGTTCTTGATTAGGTGTTCAGCTTTGAAGTAGAATTAGGTTATATAACATTAGTTTTGATGATCAGAACTAATACTTATGCTACTTTCTGGGTATATGCCACTTTCGTAAATGAAAATCATGCTCAAGTAAGTATTCAAGGCGATTTGCTATGTTGGATTCTTACCGGCATCTTTATAAGAGCTGAACAGAGTCGTATAAACAAACAAGCTCTGTGGCTGCTCTGTTGCACTGGCCGGGCTGGAAAGGCTGACAGATAAAGCTTCCCTCTGGATCCACCCACCTATTGCCAATCCGTGCACCAACGCACAAGGGAGTGTCATTAACGTAGCGCAGCTGATGCCCTCCGCAAAGCAGTGTCACCTTAGTGACACACCCAGGACTCGCCAACTTAGACTGAGTCTGAATTTCAGATTTCCTTCTCCCATTTGACCGCACACTCGGTGCGCCGTTTTATACTTAATTGAGTGCGTTTAATCAAGGCCCAGGTGAGAAGTGGTGAGGTAATATTTTTCTGTTATTGCTTTACTATACATCATCCGATTCATAACAAGGAAAAGATTTGCAAAAGTATAGCTGTTTGCTTACATAAATGGCTTCTCTAATTTTGAACTATTGGGTTTTAATTAAAATGTAATATTTACTTTAGATGGCAAGCTATACATATATTTGAGTATGCAAAATAGTGTTTAGCTAAGGTTTACAGAAAATCCGTAAGGTTCTGAGATAGAAGCTGATGTTTCGTTTACTCTAAAATACCTTGTTCTTGAAACAGTGTCAAGAGCGTGATCTATAAAGCTTGATATACAAAGATATTTCTTAGGTTCTTGATTTTATTGACAAGTGATGCTGGACATACTGTATAAGAGTTTAGCACACAAATTAGACACTAGTGCTATTCCTGCTTTAGGACTGTTTTTCACACAATTTGTGGTGTGTAGGCCCATGCCAGATATCTCTAAATTGCTATGACTATAAAAAAGGAAATCCATTTTATTTCACTACTTAAAGGTGGCTGTTTCATATAATTAGATAATATGTAGCTCAAAAACGTCTAGAATATGTGATAGTAAATAGAACCAAAGCTACTTCAATAGCATCACTCCTCTCGAAGCATCCTCCTGTGGAAATAACCCAAGGCCCTTGCATTCCTCTCCTGGCTTGGCTTAGGCAAAAGCAAGAATATTTTCAAAATATTTTTGCTATTTTGTACGTTAAAAAGCCATGTGTCAGTAGTTTCAATTCACAGCTGCTATATACCAAACTATTTTGATACTTTAACAGCAAAGAGCAATGATTTTAAATAAAGTGGTATTTCTTGACAAGAAGCTGTAACATTTAGAGCCAAGCTGAAGCCTGACTAGAACGTGAGCTTCATATTATACATTTCAGCTTCAAATCCTTAAAAATTAAGCTGGTAATTTATGTTGATTCTTGGTTCAGTACTGACAAAGATAAATACCATCGAATAAAACACGTGAGTGATACAGGAGGTGGTCTCTCCCCATCCTGACTGAGATCACTACTGCTTACTGTTCTACGAGCAAGGCAGCAGGGCTTCCAGCATGAAAAGTTAATACACACATTTTTTAAATGTCCATATAAACAGCTTTGATAGAGGCAAAGATGGTGGTGTAATTGAAGGAATTCTTGCAATTTTTACAGAAATCCCATTTCTCTCAGTTCAGCAAATAGATAATTAGGCACAACACCAAAATATAATGTCGTCTACTATTTTAATAAAATTATAAGATAATGCTGCATATTGCCCACTATTTAAAAGTTATATATCCCCCCAAAGGAATACATTCAAATTACAGTTACACTCACACTTGACTGTGAAGGTTTTAAGTGTTGTTTTAAATAGGAAAAGGGACTGTTTTAATAACATTTCAGTAACACTCTTTATCTAGAAAAGACATATATACAATCTATTTAAAATAGGAGTAAGATACCCTTTTTTAACTACTGTTTCAGATGTCTGGTTTGCATTGTTTGGAGTTAAGTAGTTCCAGCTTTATTTTTTCTGAAAACAAGATACGTATTTACAGAATTCCTCCTAAAATCTTAACAACTTTTGCAGCCTGATACATACAGGTAGAGTAATTTAATTAGCTCCCCTCCCCCTTAATCTGTTGTGACTCCCTAGAACTTTCCTCCTGGAAGCAGCTTAGGGCTAGTTTCATTTCAGCAGTTTACATAAATGTGTTGCAAATAAGTTACTTCACCTTACACATGTATTTCCAGGAATACACAACTCTGGTATCAGTGTCTCTCTTGCTGGTAGAGCCACCAATTTGCCACACTTGATTTGTCATTGAAAAAACATCAGCCTGTGACTTTGTTAAGCAATTATAATACTAATACACCTTCAAGGTGACTTCATAATTAGCAATCCCTTCAGATGCTGCACCCTTACCTTCCCCCAGCGACGTCTAGTAGCTAAAATTCGAACTTTGCCCCCAAAGAGAAGCCAGTCTTTATAATCTCTTCACTCCGGTTCAGCAGCCCGTCTTAAACTGCACTCACTTATTCCAAGTTATTTACTAAATAATCACTTACTTTGCTGTTTTGAGTATGCTGGTGGAAGAAAATAAAAGGAATTCTCTTCAGCCTGTAGTAATATTTCTACGCATCATGTTTGAAGGACTGTTCCAGCAAAAACTCTCTAGCTTTCTGACAGATGATTGGTTTGGTATTCTAAGTTTACTTTTAATAGACATAGAACAGCTACGGATTAAGGAAAGCCAGCTATGAATTAGGGCTCTACTGTTTGATTTGAAAATAATTTTTGCTCAAAGTAAACTACAACATCTCCCAGAAAATAGAACATGAGGCATCTTGGTTTGCAATGGGAAAAAATGTCCTTGTTAGTCTTGTGAAAAGCGGGAAGGTACAGCTGTAGCGGGGTCCCCGACAGGACGGATTCTGAGGAGTTCTCCGCTTGGTCCCACAGCTGTGGCGGCAGAGCACAAGATAGCTCCGTTTCTTATGGTGTGGCTTCCCTTTCTCATGCCATCCATCTCCTCTCTCTGCATGTCTTTGAGAAGGCACCTACAGCCTTTTGAAAGGTGATTGTCCATTTTTTATGTTTAAAAAAGGAGGAGGGGGGGGGAAGGCAAGATTCTGGATGTTGTGCTAACTGGGTGACAAAAAAATGCTGCAGACAAGGGAGATGCTGTTGTGAGAGTGAGATCCTTTGTGTTTGAAAGTTGGATAGAAAAAAGTGGATATAACCCACAGAGGCAGAGCAGGGTCCCCATCTTTTCACAGGACCTGTAAATTAACTTTCATCCTCAAAATTAATTCGTCAGAATTCTGAAAAAACACTCCTAATCATTCTACTTCTAAATCGCTTTCGATGAATTTCACATTGGGAAATGTGTTGGCAGGGAACATTCACACACTAAGTCTGGCAGAATATTGCTTTTGGGGTAACTTTCTTTCCTAACTTCCCATGACATCCCTCCCATTTTTAAATTCATGCTTGAACTAGATTTTGGAAAATGTGTCAGAAATATGACTGCAGAGCCAGAAGCTTCATCCTTTTAGAGGGAAAGGAGGACCCTAAAGCTCGGTATATAAGCCTAGTGAAAATTACTCAGCTTGAAACTAACTTACTTGATTTAGTGAATAAGATGTAATCAGACTGGTGTCTTAGGAGCCAGTAGACCGCATCTGAAAAATAATGTTTCTCTAGAAGAGTGGAAAACCGGGGATCTTAAGGGCTACAGAAGACGCGCTCATTGGCATTTGCCTGTTACAGAAAAAATATTCATGGAAAAGCTAGATGAATCAACGTCACTTTGATAATTTGGTAACTTTGTAAAGGTTGACCTGGTCATTCGGACACCGCAGCCCACGTGTAGACTTACATGATTGCAGCCTGGTCAGGATACTTAGCAGCCCAGAGGAATACAGGGGGAGAAGTGTCCTCCCGTGAGCTGTCCCTGATGAAGGACATGGGAAGAATGGCACTTGGTTGGAGTACCAAACCAAAGCTACGTTAGTGTGTTAAAGGGACCAGTAATAAAAACAGTTTGGAATTTCTTCTGTTACTAACTTGATCTACAGTAATTCACCTGCTAGACTTGTGATCTGGGGAGCAGAGTCTGAGAAAGCCCTTCTAAAGAATTTCTGTTAAAGACGACAGGGAGAAAATAGCAGTAATCCATAAACACTGCTTCGCTTCCACGTCCCACAGAAATACCTATAGCTATACCTTTAGCGCGGGGACGGCAGTGGGAATCCCAGTATGCCGGCGCACTGCTCAGTGCTCTTTGTATGTGATCAGCGTGTCCCGAGTCACGCTCATCGTGTCCGCCACGACTAAGGTTTCTTCCTGAATACTCGAGGGCACTTGCAGGCTGCTTTCTGCTACTTGCTAACCCACTGTTAATTGTAGATAGCAGCAGTATAAGCTATGTTCAGCTTCTTAGGTAGAAGAAAATAGCTATTTCTAGCGTTGGCTGCTTACAGTGTAACAACCTATCTCTTCTAAATCTTCTATAGGTACGTAAATATGCATAAAGCCTATATATAAAACAAATATGTAGGTAGGTGTTTGGAGATGCCTGTGAGTGCATTTCCCAGTGGTGATAACTTTCAGGAAGCAGTCTGCGGGAAACGTAGTTCTTCTTGTCCAGAACCGGCGGTTTTCGGTGCGGCGGGCTTGCACAGTGCAGTGTCTCGGTCCCGTATCTGCTCGCCCGTTGCTGAGCTCGGGCTGTAGGACGCCGCGCCGTGCGGCTCTAGCGAGCTCCGACCACCTCTGTCGGACCCCTTACTGCCTCCGAGACGGAGCTGAGAAATGAGGTGCGGCTGGGTCCTCCTGCCCCCGTCACCGAGCCGGCAAGGCCTCTGAGCCGTGGTGGCGCTGGACGCTCGTCCAGGCCGCGAGACCCGTCTCGGGAGCCGCTTCGGCGGCCGCGGCGCGGCTGTGCGCCCGGTCCCCTCCGCCGCGGAGCCGGGGAAGCGGCGGGGAGAGCAGAGCGCGCCGTACCCGTTTCCTTCCTCGGGGCCTGCAGGCGCTCGGGAAGGAAAAAGATAAGGCGACCCGAGAACAAGCCGTGTCGGCGGCGGCCCTCGGTGCCGCCGGGCCGCAGCGCCGCCCGAGGCCCCGCCGCGCCGCGACAACACCGGGGCGCGGGGGCTGCCGGGCACCGCGGCGGCGGCGGCGCCTCCACGTGGCCCCGGGGCGCGCGGCGCCCCCCGCGGCCGGCGCTGCCCCGAGGCGCCGCTCCCGCCCCCCCCCCCCCCCCGGCGCCCGGAAGCGGCGGCCCCGCGGCTCCGCTGCCGCCGCCCGTGTCCCCCCGCCGCGGCTGCGGCGCAACCCGGGCCGCCCTGCGCCTGGCGCCGCGGCGCGCATGCTCCGCGAGTGACGCCGCGACTCCATGTGTGCGGAGCGCATTATCGGGCACGGGGCGCCGCGGCGGAGCGGCGGAGCCGGGATCCCGGCGGCGCGGGAGCGGGGCCGAGCGGCGCGGGGGCGGCGGGGCGGCGGCGGGGGCGCCCGGATGCGCGGGGGCCGGCGGGGAGGTGCCCCGCGGGGTAAGTTCGCAGACTAAAAGTTCTCGTCGGGGCTTATTGTCTTGGGGGAGGGAGGAGGAGGAGGAGGAGGAGGTGCGGGTTATTTGTAAGAGGAAGCCGCCGGGGATGCGCCTCCGCTCCGCGGGAAGTTCCGGGAATGCCCCCGAGCGTGCGGCGAGCCAGGGCAGCCCTTGCTAACCTGGGAAAAGTGCAAAGTCCCGCTGTCCGGCCGCTGGAATCGCGCCGGGCTTCAGCCTTGAGGCTGATTTATTTATTAATCCCCGCGGGGGAAGGAGTTTTGCGCCGCTGCGTGCGGCGGGGGGCAGGAGAGGGGCGCCGGGGAGCCGCGTCTCCCGGCTCCATCCTCCGCCGTAAAGGAAAAGTTTTCCCGGTACGGAGCGAGCCCGGAGGCGCGTGGGGCCGGGGGGAGGCAGGTCTCGCTCGGAGGTGAATTGCTGCCGGCTTTTGTTCCGCGCGGGGAAGGGAGCCTGCGACGCGTTCGTTTCGGAAAGTTGTTACGGGCTTTGCGCCGTGCCTCCTTCCTCTTCCTCCTCCTCCTCCTCCTCCGCCACCGTCGCTCCCGGGGCCGGCTCGGGGCGAGGGCGTGGGGTGGGAGCGCCCCGGCTCGGCGCTGCCCGGGCCCCGCGCCGGGGGGTGAGCGGCCGCCGCGGCAGCCCCCGCCGTGGCACCGGCCCGGCTGGCGGCCAGGCCGGGCCCGTGTCACAATAAGAGTCCCGCCGGCCTCCCCGCGGCTCGGGGCGCCCCGGCGCTGCCCCCCCGCCCGCCCCCGGGGCTGCCCGCGGGGGGACGCGCGGCTGCCGCCCCCCTCCCGGTTCTGCGCGTGCGGTGGGATTATCGCCGAGCCGGCCTCGGCCGGGGCTCAGCCCCGCGCCCTCCCGGCGTCTCCCTGCGCTGTGCCCGAGCTCTCCATGTTTGCACGCTCCTTGCGCGTGCAAGCGTGCGGGAAGGGCTCTGGGGCTGGGCGAAGCCGAGCCGTGTTTGTGGCAGTCCGCGAGAAGTTACGCTCTCCAAGTGCATACGTGTGTTAAACTCCTGAGCGTCCGAGGATTACTGTTCCTGCATTATTTGTGGAGAAACTGAGGCAGCGACTTAAAACTACTCGGCATTCCTTATTTGTTTTGAACAGCCAAGCAGGGCAGGCACGTAAGTTCGAATGCGCATACTTGCTTCTCTAGAACATCTGCTTGCTTTTTTTCCTCTTTTGGACTCTCTGTGTCTTAGGTTTTGCTTTCACTTGTCTTCTTCTAGCTACCCCCCGCTCTTCCATTTTTGTACTTTGTACAGTAAACTCCTGTTCCCCAGGCCGGGGGTTCCTCAGGCGATGAGCGCAGTCCTGACCGGCGCAGGGGACCGGCTGGCAGACGTGGCACTCATTCTCACTTCCAGCTTCTCTTACAGGTGTCCGGCTTTCAGGTTTCTCCCTTGCTCGCCTGTCTGTAAGCGCGGCTGGAAGTCAGCAGAGGTGGCAGCGCTGCCTGCTAGAGGCTGTTGCACAGGAAGTGAGAAAAAGAAGAGGGGCCTTTGGGAATAAGTGACGTGCCAGTAGGTTGGAAGCTGCCATACATCAGCAAGAGAGGAGGATGCGAGCCTCTTTCTTTCTAGACGAACTATTGACCAGAGTTTCAAGTGGGTAGGAAGAAGCAGGAGCGTGAGACATGCAGTTAGAGAAGAGGACCAGATGGTAGAGGACCAGAAGCAGGAGATTAACGAAGCAAGTGAGGAATAAAAGAACACGTGGAAGTGATGAAGGGTGCTGTTTCTCTGCGCACGTGAGTTGTGCGGTGGCCGCCCGGTGCTGCGGTGCCACCCGGGCGAGGTCCCCGGAGCTGGCTCTGTCGAGGAGCGGTCTGTCCCACCGGCCCGTGGGAAGGTACCTGCTGGGATCCCCGGGCAGCGAGATCGCAGTGACACCTGCTGGTGTGGGACCGCGCGGATGCAGAGCGGCCCGCGAGCTCCGCGCTGTGCGCGGGGACTGCGCCGCGAGCTCGCCGAGAAAACCCGCTCGTGGGCGAGAAGGCGGCGTTTAAACCCGGGTGCCTCCTCGCAGCGCTTGCAGGCTGTGACACTTACGGAACTGAGTATTCCTGCACATCACGCTTCATTACTCGCTGTTTGCACAGCGTCCTGTGTGTCTGCATGGTGAAGCGTAAAACAAAAAGGGGGTGTTATATCCTGGAGGCAGCAAGGCTCTAAGGTTAAGTGTCTCAAACAGGATCACAAAATAAGTTTCAGGACTGGGAATTGCTTTTTCTTCTTTTTCTATTTTTTCCTAGGTTTTGAAAATTGGGAGGACTGCACGGCTTGGCCTGCGGTATTCAGGTTGTAACGTATATGAGGGTTAGCTTTTATCTGCGGGTAAGCAATAGACTGATCTTTTTCTCACTCTTTCTTGGAAAAAGAGTGAACGTATTGCAGTAGTGTGCCCTGGTGGAACTGCGTGTCGGTGTGAAGGACCATGTTCTGCGTCTGAAGTAAAAACCTAACCACCTTGCTGAGTTTCATTGCAGGAAAGAGTTGTATCTCTGTGATCACTTGGTAACTGCCGGTGAAGGGGGATGGAGGCAGCTGGAAATATTCCTCCTTCCTTGGAGGCGGAAGCACGGGAGAGCAGCTAATACCATTCCCAGCAATGTTGCACAGTCCTCTCACGAGGTTACATCAATCGGTGGTGATGCAACAGTGCTGGCGTACCGTGCTGGGCCAGTATGCTAATGCTGTAGCTTAGTGGAGCTGCATTACAACCTTCTTGTAGTAATTACAGGCCAGCAGTCATATACGGAGCTGTTGAAAATTGTTGGTTTAAATTCAGATAGTCCTAATATGTCATATAATGTTTCTGAGACTTAGGTAAGGCACGATGATGGATTTGGACTGCTTTTTCAGACAGACTACATGTGTATGTAACATTTGCTCCTTCTAGAGATCTCTCTGTATGGACTAAGATTTGAACAGGAATTATCCCTTTGCTGTCAAAGGAGCTGTAATTGTGGAAGGAACTGCTGGCTTACTGTCTTATGGTCTTACACTTCTATTTCTGGGTGTGCTCTTCGTTAGCCCTACTGATTCGTATAGGCTGTAAGCATTCTTCTTGTCCGACAGCAGTAACGGTGCTATGCCCCTTTTTAGGAGGAGAAGGGGAATATGGCAAAGATGCTTGGGTAAAATTAAAGAAAGTCAACTCTGCACATCTGGATAGCACTGAAAGCATTTTTAAAATAAAGCTTAAAATTCATCCAGGTGTGACGAGGCCACATTTGAGATCATCTTAGGTTTTTAGCTGTACCTCTTGAAATGGAATCCATGTTGTGAAGTCCCTGGCCAGTTGCCAAGCAACCAAAAGTCATGGTATCCCGTATGGGAAATTTGGAAGGACAGGGCTGACAAGGTGGCTGTGATGGTCAGCAAAGTTCAGGATTTCTGCTTGGACAGAAGAGCACTTATTTTGGGTATAAGTCCTGAGTGGAAAATGCTCTTTTGTGGAATATAAATTCAGAATGTTTTCACTCATGTTTTGAATCACAAACTTCTAGATGTGATACGTAGATACTATTCACTGATAGTAGTTGCAAAAGGTTATTATGAATTTAAGAATTCAAATCTTTGGGCATCAGAGCTTTGTTTGTTTTTATTAATACTTATGCACATACAAACTATAAGCGCTTTCTCAGGCTTAAGTTACCTTTGATGCTTGCTGTTTCTTACTGCAGTGCTTTGAGGGGAGAATAGTTATGTGCTTTTGCTCATGTTTCACAGATTCATGTAATTTGGAGGCAGAAAGTTGTGTGTTCTTACAGAGTTCACGTGTGTGCTAATCTACCTGTGCAGGTAGCGGTTTTTGTTCTCGAGTATAGATACCAGCCATGTAGTTCGCCGAACAAAAAAGTTAGAAAGAAAACCTTTAGCCTGTGCATTTCCCTTTTGAACTAAAGTATGTATGCTGAGCTTTCATTACAAAGTAAAAGAAAAATGAAGAGCGCTCATGAGCTGTTTCTTTAGCTTGCTGCTATGGGGTTTTATCCCTCTTCATAGAATGACCAGCAATTACAGAGCCCAGGTATAGGCACTTGCTGACTTCTCATTTATTTCCTTTTCAGTAATAATCTAAGTAATGTAGAATGATCAACGTTTTCTTTTTTTTGTTTTTTTTCCTCCTTTCTCTCCAAATGTTCCTGGAGACTGTGGTATCTGAAAATATGGTAGACTTATTTTTAGACTTGGGAAAGTAACATTTGCTTTTGTGTAACGCTGTTCATGTTTGAGGTATTACAGAATACTGTCTGTAGACCAGTATGTGAAGTGTAATGTAGTTAGCACATCTTCTTGATTGAAAGAAATGATAGATGAGCACTCCTTGCGCTTCGCCCATCACTATAGAAAATACGCACTGGGAGAAGAACATACCCTTGGTGGACCAGAAAATACCAGGACTGCCATTCAAGCATATTCTTCTTTGAAAGCCTGTTCTTGATTGCTCGATCGGGCTGTCCCTGCTTGCCCGCTACTACACATGTTGCTTGCTTTAAATTCGAGCTGTTAAAACTTATAAACTAGGGTTTGGCATTTTATATATAGGTCATCTTAATTCTGCTTATTTATGCATTCATATTATGATTGATTGGTTTAAAGACTCCCTTCAGATCCTTTGAGGTTTTTTTTTTAAGGCACTTCTCCCCTTCTTCCCCCTCCCCTTGCTTCTCTCTTTCTGTGGCATCACTTTGCATGGGGATAGGACAGCTGTCGAACATTTTGACCCTCATTCAGTTAGTAATTCCTGTTTTATTTCTAATGCACAACCCAGCACCTGGAATTTATGAACTTATTAATTTATTTTTGATACTTTCTAGCCACTTGGTGCTATTTAGTCTGGATGCCCTGTGTGCGCTAGTGAACTTTGTTGTGAGATGAATCATATGTCCATTTTCAGGTGGGGAAACTGAGAGTGAATTGCCCGAAGGAAGCATTATAGGACAGGGGCAGAACAAAGGTTAATGTTTATTAATATGCAGTTTCCTATGTTGGCTTTTTGTTGTTCAGCATTTCTCCTCCTCCTTCCCCCCACCCTCTTCCAGACCGCATAGACTGCTACAGGTGCCGGCATTTCTAGCTCTCATTGCCTTTAATTGCATTTTTTGGTATTTGACTTCTTGGTGAGTCAGGTCTTTGGGAGTCTTCAGCAGAGCACCCAGTAAACAGCTGGTGTTTCCTTACAGACACGTGTGTGTGTGCGTGTGTGCACACACACCCGTGTGACTTGTTCAGCATCACTCAGGAGACTGTGGCTGAGACGGGCCAAAAGCACTTCTCCCACGAAGCTTTTGTGTGTCTCGGTGACAGGCCACCTCTTACTGCCTTGGAGGCTCCCAGCCTGCTGTCCACTGTGCCGCAACGCTTGCTCCTCTCTCGATTTCTAGAGCAAAAGAGGCAGGAGAGCAGCATCATGACTCTCACTTCACGGGCACAGCTTGTTCTTTTCACGAGTGATGAGGAGGTCCGTTGAGAAAAGGAAATGTGGTTAGTCTGCTTGTGATACAAAGGCTTAGTGTATATATGTGGGACAAAACCAAGGTTTAACAAGAAAACCATGTCCACCTCTATCTAACTTCTGATGCATTGACTCTTCAGCAAAAACGTTAGTTGGTGTTGTATCAGCATGTTGAAATAAGGCAGAAAATGGAAAACCTTACTATGTGTAACTGTTCAAATCCTACCAATAATAAAGACAGAGAGGAAAGAAAAGGGCATTGGTACACAAGCACTTCAGCATTGCAGCCTGAGCTCAGGATGGTTCTGGTTGGCAGCGCATCTGTGTAAAACTGGTGCTTTTAGGTCTAGTGCAGCTTGGCGGTATGGTAGCTGGGTTCGAGGCTATTCCTTCCTGTTATTGCGTCTTGAAAAGCGTGCTGCTCCGGACCAGCGAATGTCCTGTGTGCCAGGGCAACTCCTTCTCGCTTTCTCCCTTTGCTTTTCCTGAAGGACAAGTTTATATTGCCTTGGATAAGTCACTGAAACCTCTCCGTGCATGGGTTACCCCATCTGCAAAATGACTATAATCGTGTGTTACAAAGGAAGCACACAAAATGTGGCTTGTACCAATTCCCTTTAGTCTTATTTTAATTATGGTCTTCCTTAGCTTATAACTGTGAAATGGCTTAACCTCTGCTCGTGTCACTTTCCAAACGAGAGCTGCTGGTAGAGGAGAAGATCAGTGGATTTACCTCACTGACTGTAATGGCTAGTTTGTTATATTAGGAAACACAGATACTTAAAAGATCCAGCACAGTAAGCTGTAACAGCCAGTCACACACTGAAGGCCAGACAAATATGGGTTAGGAGTATCCCATGCTTAACACTGAGTTTTGCATATCCCTAGACCAGGTCTGTCTCTTACATTCATTAATTCAAGACGTCACGTCTTGGTAGTTGATGTCCTTTAGTCAGATGAATTTTTGAGCTCCAGGGAATTACTGTCCAATCGATTGGTGGGGATAGATGGTCTCTTCTAGCTGGCAGGTTGAGGGTATGAATCTGTAGTATGGTTTTAACCAAGACTTCAGGAAGCTTGTGATCAAGTGTGTTTATTTTGTGCTTTATTTTTAAGAAGTCACAATTTCAGGAGGCTGTTTCTCCTCCCACCAATGTCCTTTCTGAAAAAAAAAAAAGATCCAGAGAGGCCTTCGGAAGCGTGACGCAACTTCCCGGCCGGCTGGTGGAGTGCTGGGTTTCTGCGCTAGCCCTCGAGCGCAGGGTTGCTTGCCAGCCCCTCCCTTCGGCTCCTGTTTTGCGTACGAAACACACGGACACCCTGATCTGGACCTGGCAGGTGTCGCTTGCCGATGTGGAGTTCTCCTGACGCTTGGTCAGGTGATGCTCGCGTTAAGCAACATGTATGGGGTAATTCTGCGCCTAAAAAACGTTGAGAGTCTTGAAATACTCTGTGGGATTCAAGTAAGCCAATCTCAATTTGGTATCAAAGAAGCATTTAAAGCACACATCTCTGAGTTCATCTCAGTCTGTCCTGTTTGTATTCCTTCTTGCTAAATTAGGTTTGTGACTTTTTTATTCCTGTGAGTGAGCTAAGCATTTCAGACTGTATTCATTCCACTACCTCCGTTTCCTTTCCCCCTCTCTCTCTTTGCTTTCCCCTTTTTCTTGCCCAAAAGACAAACAAAACTAGCTGTCTTTCCCAGAAGTGAAGGAGTTCTTGTCACTGTTTCCGGGTGCCCTTCCAGGTAAGGTACTTTGGGGGCAGGATTTTGGAACTTGTCTCTTTAGTGAAACTGCAAGTTTGACATTCCGGATGATTTTGCATTAAAAAAAGCTCTACCTGAAAGGCTTTACTTCTGCCGTGTTTGGAAGAGGGGTTGGTCTCCAATTCCTTTGACAATTATGAAGTGAGTAATAACTTGAATACAGTTTTCTTGCTAATTTACTGTGCCCTGTAGTGAACTCTGCTGTAGAGTGAGAGGCATCAGTGTGTAACCGGCCAAATCAGAAGGCGATGCATGGGGCATCTGGATGGAGATCTTTCGGTTTTAGTGCCTTATGCATCGCCTTCTGATTTGGGTTTATTCCTGTGTAAACTTGAACCAAGATGAATTCAGGCTTGTACCCGGCCTCATTCGGCTTGGTCCTGGTAGCCGCGCGCTTGCGGATTCAGTGTCGCCACGGCCTGTGCGGGGCAGCGGTCCCTGGCGCTTCCAGTCATCCATGACGATATGTGCTTTTTGTTGCTCTGGCTCCAGCAGTGTGAATGGGAGCCGGAGGAATGGGAACAAAAACCCGAGGCCTATAAAAGAGCACTCCCACAAGGCAGGAGATAAGCCCTGATATGAAGTAAACACTGTTCCTCCCCCTCCCCCCCCACTTCCAGTATTTTCAGCTGAATATAAATGGATATT
This sequence comes from Dromaius novaehollandiae, assembly GCF_036370855.1. Lineage (NCBI taxonomy): Eukaryota > Metazoa > Chordata > Aves > Casuariiformes > Dromaiidae > Dromaius > Dromaius novaehollandiae. The sequence goes on along the minus strand of NC_088122.1, from coordinate 1,619,095 downwards.
TAAAAAGTCAAATCAGATACCTGAAGAAATGTTTGAGATATCCAGTAACAAGTAAGGCTGTATATTCTTCTTTTTTGGAACCCCTCAGGTGAAAATCAGTCATCAGTGTTTAACTGTAGAAATAATGTGGATAACTCTAGCAGGGGGTATCGAAATACATATTCTACCTTACCTCCCAGAAAAAGGTTCAACTGTCTCTTGTCATATTTACTAATTCCTTAACAGTAAATTTTGTTACTCAAAGTAAATTAGCCGCGAAAGTGGGTAATGACAACTTCTCAGGATGGTAGGTGGCACCTCAAATGAAAAGGTTCTGATTTTTGTTTTGTTTTCAAGTTGAGCTTGAGTGGGAGAGCAGATGAAGAAGGCAGTGAGAGGTTATGTAAGTAAGAGTGAGCTATCTCTAGGCAGCCTACTTTTCCCCTGCTCTGTTAAATATCCAAAATAAACAAGAGGTTTAAGATGAGGGCTCTGTAGGTGAGAATGTCAGTTGCTGGAGTGGAAAGAATAAAGGGCTATTTCGTATCTTTCAGTAGAAAAAAAGGAAGCTTTGATCATGTTTTCAGTTAGTATGGAAATTGATTGGGGTGTGATCTCTCTTGTTCCCTTTGGGGTGCAGATAGGTGGGTTTAGTACCTGTCGGACCATACAAGTTGGCATTCCAGAAAACCATTTTTTTTAATCCAGTAAAACACTTCTAATCGAGGGATGTTTGGTTAACTTGTTTATCCTTTCCTAACTCAGTCTAGATACAGAGATTCTCGTGAATGTTAGCTGCTTAAATGACATCCCAGGCGCGCTAGGCAGTTACCCTGCGGCTGAAAACGGTCAATAGCAGCAGCTTTCCTTAAAGCGGTATTGGAAATGCCCAGAATGTTGTTGGAACAGACCATGCCCAGCAACGTTACGGAACGCCGCTGAGCACAGGGAGTCCGAACTGCGGCACAGCAGTCGCTCTTGTGACTGCTTTGGAGGGGAAGGATTGCTGAAGATCATCAGTAGTGAGTTTTTCTTAGTTTGATTTATGCTACAAATATTGAAGACTTTCCAGATATTAAAACTAGTCAGAAAGTTGCATCATTAGGTTTCATGCTAATACTTATTTACATAGTGCTGTAAGTAGGAACAACTTCCTTGCTGTAGTCTGTTAGTAATGACCAGTACGTTCATTTGCTGCTCTAGCCATGTGATTGCGAGCTTTGAGATGCTTGCAAGAATTAGAGGAAGTAAACCGAAAGCATTCATATTTAATAGGATCTTAGAAAATCCTGTCTTCAGAAAAGTTAGGTACCGCGATTGTGTGTGTCTCTAATGTTACAGTATGTACAAATGTGAACCACATGCAGTTTCATATACAATATCTACAATTTTCTGTTTTTCACTGTACGATAATCGCCTATCTGCCAATGGCAGACGTGTGACGCTCTGTAGGATTCTGTTGAGTATGGACTTTCAATTTTGCTTTCTGCTTTTTTTTTAAAAAAAATCCTTACAGATACAGACTGCAATAGATATACTCTTTAAAAGCAAGCGTCTGGTTGTTTCAGATGACAAAATCTCGTAAGTGTTGGAAGAACGTGGTATTTTAGGTGCTTGATAGTAAAACCTCTTGCCTTTGTTTGTCTCCTATATGTGGAGGGCGTACAGGAAAGGTTCCCTCAGGCTGCTGCTTGAACATGGGCTGCACTTGTGAACAGTTGAGGATGTTCTGTGGGCCATACCTGCAACAGGAAAAAGTGCACCTTCAGTGCCTTCATTAACTCTATGAATGTGACATAGATTTATGTCTTAAGCCTTTTTTAAATTCAGATTTACTTCTATAGATGTGGAGAAAAAGATGACATTCATAACAGCTTTTCTGTACCTATTCTTGAAAATAGATGATACTGCAAAGAGTCTTCATTGGCTTATACGGTGTAGCTTTTTCCGAAAGGGAAGATAGGTGACGTACTGAATAAACTTGAAGAATAATCCTGGCATAACTTCAAGTAGCTTAGCTCTAGAATAATCCAGGTTCTCATTTTCATTAAGTTTATGCTCCAAGACAGTAGGTAGCACTTATCATTAAGGATGACACTAAATTCGTGTGTCTTGCAATCATGGAAGGTTGCTTGTGCACGGGGCTGTGACTGATCTGTGTGCAGATGGCAGGTATGCTTTAAAAAGGTCAGGCAGGAAGATCACCAAGAGAAGCTTCTTGATTGTTTTATCAACAGGTCGTATTGTATTTTGCAAATACCCTTTGTGGGAAAGCTGATGAATAGTCAAGAAAGAAACCATATTAATCAGCAACTTAGAATAACAGGCGGAAAGCACAGTGTCTTTGGGGATGGTCTGCTATATAGCACACGTGAACGTGTAAAGTGCTTTGTGGCTGGAAAAGCTGGAGGCTTTGGCAGATTCTGAAGGAGGTAAACGTCTTGCTTGACATCTCCAAATGGATATTGCGAGACTGATCGCGGGTTCCTCTGCGCAATGGGAAAGCTGGCGTCCGGGAGGCACGGTTCACTTCCAAACTTGTTGCATGTAGTCTTTGTTCCATTAGTAAGTGCTGAAGGCATTTCGGATTCTTCTGCTTTTTCTCTTTCCTTTAGCAAAGCTATCCATAGAGGGATGTATTAATTTCTTTTGTTGGACCAAAAATTGTTTTTTAAACCTGAAGATAATGGCTCAACAAGCAGCCAGGGCTTTAGTTGACAGAAGAGAACAGAAGCGTGCGAATCCTATCGGTTACAGTACTGACTGGTGAGCTTGCAGAAGGATATATTTCTGTGAGGTGCCCGAGAACTGTGATGGGGAAGACCATGGAAGTAATTGAATAAGACTCAGTTTAATAGTGCACGTGTTAACGAACCCTTAGGACTTCTAACTATACAAACTTCATGAGAATATCTCCTCCCCAAGATGTGGTGACACCTCTGGCTGCTTTCTACCCAGGATACTCCTACCTTTTTGTGGAAGTTAGATGTTGTTTTACATGAAATTCAGATGCTCAGTTACTTACATTTTTATGTTACTCATCTTCTAAATCTGTTTACTTTCTGCTTGTTCTGGGTCAAGGGACCCTTGCAGGTTTGTTACCAGTGGTTAGGCTTGCTCAAGACGAAATCCGCACCCGATCCCATGGGTGACAATGACACCTTTGTTTTCTTTTGCCTCCTGACTGCAGGACCAAGGGCTAAACATCTTGACCTGCAGCCTCCCTTGTTTTTAATACAGAAATGGTTACGTGCAAGTGTGGCTTGCGATGTTCGGTGTGTAGTACTCCCTTTTGATCTCGGGTGGGGGGATGCACTGTGCGTCTAGATCAAGTTTTGTGTTCTGAGGCCTCTGAAGTAATGATGGTGGCTGTGCTCGGCTTCCCCTGTAAATAGGTGTGGCTGCTGGGTCCCTGCCAAGCTGCCATTTCATTCCCTTATTTGGATTTCTGAGCAGTGTCAGTCTCTAAACACACCCTCAGTTATGTTTTTAAATAATATAGTTGGGGAAACTAAAATTGCTACTGCAAAGTTATTAGCTTATGGGTTGTTAATGTACTCCTACAGCTGAGATTAAGAACGTGTCATTAGTGCAAGAGGGTATCTTCAATTAAAAAAAAAAAATCTTATGTTTCAAGTACCTGATGCTGAAGCCAGGTGGGCACAAACCAAATTATCCAGAAGGAATCAAACACTTCTTCTGTTAAATGGAGAAAGAAGGCAAAACGTTACATGTTTTGGTTGATACCAGGTCGCCCAGTTAAAGTCACTGGCACTGCGTAGGCACAAGCTACCTGCAGAACGCGGGCAGAGGCTCGCTGCAGCCGTGCGCCTTGCTGGAGGAGGTGAGAGGAAGCCCCCCAAAACCATGACAAATACAAAGGCACATCGTACTTGATGAAAGGAAGATGTATTTTTCCACCAGAGCTAGAAATAACAATTTACCACCGGCTTTTCTTCCCCCCACCCTTGCTTGGGATGCTGCCACTCATTTTAGCCTACATCTCTCCTTAGGGGAGATACAGAGCTTTCCGTTTCTTTGCCTTGGACTTGTTGGGCGCCCTGTGAAAGAGGTGATAAACTTGCACACAGCTCTCTTCCCATGTTTAATACTCGGCCAAACAGTTCTGCAAATGCATTTCCTAATGCTACCTCCTACCTCTTCTCTCAAAATTATTAAATACTTCTGAAAATAGAAGATAGTAATTCATGTTCTTGAAAAACATGTTTATGCAATTATCTATAGAGACCTGCACTGTTAGGCTGTTGAGATTATTCTCTCGTTAACACCAGCTCACTGCAACTACTCGGCGTCGAGAATAGTTGGACGGGTCCAGTCACCTTGAACGGGAGGTGGAACTTGTCTGTTCTGCGGTGTCAGAAGTCACGAAAGCAGTGTCAACGCTGGCCTACATAGTGCGTCCTTTGCTGATAGGACCCGTTCGTGCACGCCCAGTAGAACATGGCCCTGGGTGAGGATCAATATAGCTGTCCATGAACACTGAATAACTGAACTGTGCTTTGTACAAAAAAAGAACCTCCAAACCAAAAATCTTAAATCTATTTTTAGTTCTTGGTGTTCTCTCCTTTCGCTTAACAGTAGATACTGTAGTTCCTCTTCTTAAAATAGACACTATTTTGTTCACGTCTGCTGCTTAGTTATTGTCTCTAACATGCAGGGTGGTGTTGTTGTTACTGCAAGTCAGCCTCCTGCTAAGATTTTGATTTAATGAGTCAAGTCTACCCATACAGTAATTATGAAGATTCATTTGGATAGATGTGAAACAGATGTATAAAACTGTTTGGACTTAGACCTGGCTCTTTTGAAGATCCAGTGCAGCTTACTCAGTAGTTTCTTCATTTCTCTGACTTCCTATTCTCTTATTTGCTTAAAATAATAATGAAAAGAGATACTTCTGTAACTGTATCACTATTTGAAATTCTAATTGTAAAATTAATGATGCAAATGTTTTCTTGCTAGTACACAAGTCCGTACTTCCTTTAGTCAAGGACTTTCCTAATTCTTCATCATACCTCTTTGTTCCTTTGAGTGAGAACATAAAATTGCTTAGCTGCTTCTATACCAGGGAATACACCTGTCAAAGCCAGAGTAAATTAGCTGAATAGTTCAAACAAAATTGGTTTACCCAAAGAGAGTTGTGTTGAGGTTAACTTTGTCTAAAAATATCAGCTTTTGTTACTCATTTCATAACATTTTTCTTCATTTTATGAAACTTAAGTGTTGTAGAGCAGTTTCCTCTGGACTTTTGGGGGGATTGCTCTTTCATAGGCTTGGGGTGTCCCCTGTTTCCCTCCCATTTCAAGACATATATTGTACTACGAGTGAAAAGCAAGCTGCATGCTTGCCCCTGCCAGAGCCTGTAGTGGTGCAACCCTAGACAATCATGGGTGTTTCTATTCATGAGTAGCCAACCAAATCGTGATCTGGGTATTTTGAGCCTGCCTGATCTTCTGAATCAACCTGCAAAGAAGTGCATTCCCTTTTGTGCTGACTTGGGACTCCACGCAGCGTTAGTCAGTGTTGCATTTTTCCATGTAGCATCTGTAAACTCTGTTGCATTTGCTGTGTATGCTTCAGCTTCGTAAGCGGCTGACCAGGACGGTAGTAATTGGGTGTTCCAGGCTCTGGTTACAGAAAGCCAGATCTGCAAGGTCTTGAGTAGCAATCCTCCTGGAAGAAAACCCTTCCAGTTAATGTCCATCCCATCCTGTCCCCCTGCAACTGCGCTCCTGGAACCTCTATCTCTGAATCTTTCAGGTATCCCCACTTGACTGAATCCTGGCTAATCTCAGTAAAAGCTAGGTAGATTGATTCAAGCGGTTGCTTGTTTGGAGAGGGAGGAAGGAGTCTGATAATGTAATTACCGCTGAGATACTCCAGACTACAAATGGGAGAAATCAAAATGCATTTGCACTTTGGTCTCAAAACAATAATGTTTTGATTTCAACAGATTAGATTATAGCAGTGATTTTAAAAGGCTCAGCTTGGATTTTGTGGAGAAAACATATTCTGTGACTTCATTTTCGTGTGCTGGAGCATGCGAGGAGTAGGATTTGAGAGGGCGGACCGGAGCTGAACTCCAGCTCGGTAAGTCAGAGATCCGTATGGAGCGCTTTACGGGTAGTGTAGGTGGTCGATAGTAGACTATACTCTCTCCCAGCTCCAAAGCAAAGACAGCGTTTCTCCTCGAAGGCCTGTGTGCGTTTCCACATGATTTGGCAGCCCTTGTCACTTGGCATCCAATAGAGAGTAAATGCTGGAAAATAAGCGTTCTCCAAAGAATGAATGTGCTGAGGTGACATGCCTGAAGAACAGCTGTTGCCAGTAAATAATCTTGCTATATCTGAATTTCTGCTGTTGTCTCAAATGATTCCCTGGCCTACTGGCAAAGCATATCATCCCCCTACTATGGGTTGGCTTAAATAAAGGGTTACTATTGGTTTTCTAGCCCGGCAAATGCAGCCGCTGATCTGAGGGTTGTGAGTGTAAATACTGTGGATGCCTTGGAGGGGGAGGTGTGTGTCCTCCCCGGTGGGAGGATTCTGGAGTCAGCGGTGAGACTCTTAATTTGTAAAAGGGTTTATTTGGAATCTGACTTGTGTACGATAAACCGGTAGCAGCAGTATTAACGTGCATCTGCAAGGAGCTTTTCCCTTCCTAAAGCTGCAAGGTGGGGCAGCTCGCTGTGGAGCGGCCAAAACGGGATCCTGCGGATGCAGGATGCTTCGGATGCTTTGAGCCTGAGTCTTTGGGCACGTGGAAGAAGTTAGAAAGCAATTTTTTGAATATTTGCTGTACCAACGTATGTCAGGTGCAAAATGGGTCAGGACATTCATAAAAAGCTAGAGGAGTGCCCTTCCATGCCACGATGATCACTTACGCTGTATGAATGCATGCACCGTCTCTGTCGCTTCCCTCTAATGACACTTCCTACTATTCCCTTAACGGGGGAGGATCTGTATTTTTGGAGCATAGAAAAATGTTTTCAAGTGATATTTTGATATATTGCATGTGCTTGAAAAGCCAGTTTGATGCATTTTGCACATTTCACTCCTGTATTCAGAAATGTTCGTGGAAGTAAGGCCTGAGCAAGCGTGTCAGAAGCTAGCCCCTCATGTGTCAATATTTAAATTGAAATGTGACTCCTTTTTCTGCTGACCAATTCACTCAGCTTTCCAAAAAGTACAGAAGTTTTCTTCTTATCTTAGTTGTTTGAGGAGGTATGTACAGCACTAATCCCAAACTGTGGTACCTGTGTCACAGTTGCCATGCCAGGAAACTTGCAGAATCCATAGCCTGTTGCATTCTGAAAATATTATATTTTTAAAATACAATTTGTTGTTTTGCATGTAAAATCTTTTTTATTTATTTATTTTTACTGGATCATAATTTTTTTTTTAGATAGTGTTGATAGGTTTCAGTAATGTTCCTAAAAATGCAGTCCCTAGTGTTCTGATCTATGATTTTTTTTTCTATATAATGGTTGTGAAACTTCATTAAGTGACAAAGTAGGCGCTCAAAAAAACAGATCTGATTTCTGTTCCGCCAGTGAGATCTGGTGAGTTAGAAAAAGATAATGTTCCATCCAATGCCTGTTGAATTTCTTGAATGTTTTGCTTATTTTAAAAATTTGATTTCTCAGAACGAGAACCAAGATTCCTTTTAAATGAAATGTTAAAGCTTTGAAAGCAATTCCAAAGCAGTGAGTTGGGTTTAACTGAACGGTGAGTACTGCGGCACTGCCACCTGCCCCCTCTTTACTTGCTGGTTTAGCAGTGAAACGTTTGCGGGGCTGCGTGAGTGCGATTTACCTGCCGTCTTTCGGAGGTTTGGGGAGAGGCGGGCAGGAGGTTATCATCTGAAATCGAAAGAGTATTGCATTATTTAAATTGGAAGGCTAACTTTAAAAATAGTAACTAAAGGCTTAATTTTCTCGAACTGCCGAGGAGCTGATAGGGGATCCGCAAGCAGAGCCGTGCCTGGATCGCGCGGGCTGCCGCTCGGCCTGCCTGCGGTGCTCCTGGCTGAAGCAGCGTCAAACCAAAGCGCGCTGAGGAGCACAGCCTGCTTGTCAAGCCCTCCGCTCATATTCTTCTGTAGTGACTCTTTTTCTAATAGAAGTAGTGTTAAAACCTACTAGCTGCTGTTTAGAGTTTCACTTCCGAGTTTTAACTGTTTAGTTGCCTGCCTCTTCGTATGAGGTTCCTTGAATAGATGCTTAAGGATTACAAGCCTTCGAACCGCTTTTCCTCAGCGATGTTTGCTGGGAAAATGAACTTCCCGTCTCGCAGATGTGGGAGCAGGAGAAAGCCGAGCCACAGCGTGAGCTTAGCGTCTTGCTCAGGAGAAAGCCGAGCCACAGCGTGAGCTTAGCGTCTTGCTCAGGACCGCAGAGGGAACCTGTGCGAGGGCCAGACCTGGATCTCGCCCCGCGGTGCGTGTTGCCTCCCCGGACAGCTCGCTGCCAGCAGTCTGTTGGACTGGAGTGGAAACTTCCACACGCCGAATGTGGGTCAGCGCCGTGGACATGGCCCGAGTCCCTCGCAGTGAACATCTCGCAGCAGTGAAGCGGTTAAACTGCTGTTCTAGTGTCCTTGCAAGATGAAAACTATTTTAGTCCCATGACACTAGCACTATGGGAGTTTAATGCTACAGTTCATTAAAAATGGAGGCTGGCTAGAACCTCAGCAACATGATTCAGGAGCTTAGACTTGCCATGTTCACAGCAAATTGGAAGGAATGATTTTACTTGTGCTGAGCTTGTTCAAAAGCCTGAAAAATTCTGCCGTGAAGTTGCTGCTGAGCCAGTTTGAATAACTATATTCTGTCTATCGGGGCAGGCTTCAAAAAACGCAGGCTGCCTCGGAGCTGGAGAGCTACCTCGTGTTCATCCCCAAGGGAAAACCGAATGGGTTTCGTGCAGGGACCAGGGGCGGCCGCCCACGGTGCGGTGGGATCCAGCGCAGAGCCGGTGCCTCCATGATCCTCCCCCCCCGACTGCTACTTTTACTAGGGCAATTCAGCAATGCCTTTGCACGAGGCAGAATAATTCATTTTTTTCCTGCCGTGTTACAACTTGTGGCTTCCTGCTCATTGCAATAGTGTTGTAACTACCAATTAATAAGGTTGTGTAGCAGTTCTTGTTAATAATCTGGTCCCTCGTATGTTATGTGCATTACTTTTCGTAGTCTTTTAATGGTAAAGAAACGTTTGGTTGTGTCTTGAGAAGCAGTGTGGGAACGCTGCAGTATCTCTAGGTGTCTTGTTTTCTGTCACTTTTGCAGCTCTGTGAATCCTTGTGAAGGCCTTGAAGTAGCAGTAGCAATGGTTTACAATTGGCTTCTAATTAGAAAGGCATTGGACTAATAGGATGAGCTATAATTAGTAAGGCCTACCCTCTGGATGGCTAATCGGGGCCCAGAACGCAGTTGCATATCCATTTGTTAAGTTCCTATATCTGCACTTTTGTAGCAATTTGTTTAACCTGTCGGAACCTTTTAGATTACTTAAAATAGCCAAACAGACGGGATGTACCGGGCACAGTCTTGCAGCTTTTGGAGCAAGATGACCTCCGAGCTCGCTGGAGTTGATTTGGTCGATAGGCTGACAGTCCGACCCGCCGGCGGGACGCGTTAGGAGAAGCGCGGTACCTCAGCAGCCTTTCCCCGTCCTCGGAGAGGAGGACTCGGTGCTGCTGAGCAGTTGTCCTGCCTTCTGGACAAAAGAAAATAGTTCTGAAACTTTTCGAGGAGGGAAATGACTCAGAATTCTTGGTGGCTTAGCAGAAATAAGAGGCCAAGCTTCCAAGGAGCTGCCTTGGCAGCCAGCGTGCATCAATTACTGCGCTCCACCTCCAGCCCGGCGTTGGTGAGTCTGCCCCAAACGCTGATACCAGCTTCGTGTCCGCGTGCACAGCGCCGTGGAAGACTTGCAGCTAAAATTATGGTTATCTTGGCGTTCACTTTGTGCTATATAAAAGCGGGCTGTGTGATAAGCGGGGGGAGGAGTCTGACCAAGTTTGTGCTGCTGACGCAGGTAATTGCCGATTCAGTAGTATGGCAAAAGTAGCTGATTCTTACTGTGTTTTCTAACTGACCGGTGAACACTCACGGGCAGGTTCAGGTTCTTCCCTCAGTGTTTTCAAAGAGAGGAAAAAGGAGTGTTTGAGTCTCAAATGTTGTATGTGCAGGATTACAAAATAATTTCTGTAAAGCAAAAACAAGTGTGGGCAAACAGAAGTTGTTCTGGAATCCGTGCTCTTTATTACGGACTTTTCTTCTGCATCCTGCCCTTACCCACCTCCTCCTTTCCCTTCAAAATAACAAGCAGAAAGGAGTGGGATCCTGTGACAGAACAATAAAACCAAAGAATCTTCCTGTTTTGTTTTCTGTTAATTTAGAGATAACTGATATTGTCTTCATCTCCGTGTATTTTCTCCCGGCCTGAGTCAAGCCCTGCTAACGTGAGCCCTTTAACTGCAGCAGAAGTGAGCCATTCTCAAAGAGCACGCTCGTGTGTTTATCTGCTTTTATATGCTCTGCTATTGGAAAAAAACTTCCCTAAGAAGTCATCCATCCCCCCCCCTTCCCCCCCGGCTTTATCTGTGACTTCATGGAAACTTCCACTGAACTCTGGTGTGGTCTCAGATGTGACCAGTAACACGGGGACAATTAATTTCATCCATGTTGTGGAGCGTGGAGGGTGGTGGTATCCCACCAAAACCTGCAGCCGTTTCTAGCCAGTATTTTCAGGTTGGCTTTAACACTTGCTCTGATGGCCTTTAAGTGAAAACACGAAGCTGTCACGGAGCAGCTGAAGTGAGTGTGTGAGCAGGCACGTGGCTGCGGTGCCGGTCCCAAAGCCAGCTCTCTGCATTTGCATCTCTGAGCGTTATTGTTACTGATGAAATAGGTATTAAGGTCTAGGTTACGTTCATATAGTAACTTCTCAGTGTGAGCCTGTTAGCTATGTGATGCTACGTAGTGAAAACTAAGATTTGCTGGAGCACATGTGTTGCACAGAAGCGGTAGCGAGGAAAGCAGCCTAAGAACAGACTGTCTCATGGGGCAACAAGAAAGACCTTGAGCGATATAGCTGCGTACAAAGGCTTCTTAATTTGATTTTTGTCCTCAAGAAATTGTTCAAGCTACAGGTCTTTTCTGCCGTTAACAGTTTCATGTCATTAGGCCCTCGCAGACTAAACTGCCCGAGTTTAGCTTACTGGACAAATCCTGCCTTGTTTGCTGCATCTCACTAACTTGTCTCGGCTATTAAAATGCTACTGCAGTGGGTCTGCTGGTTTGCTGGGCACAGGAAAAGCTGAAAGCAGCTGAAAACCTTTATGAAGCAAGACACTTACTTTTATTAGTGTTTGTCTTTAAAACAGCATGCCTTTTTAGCTAGTGTTACAATCAATTTGGGGAGGAGTGACCAAGTTTGTTTCTAAAGATGTCTTCAATTAGTGCTCTCCTACGTGCCCGTATGACCCGATACTGCTCTTGTCCAGCTAAGTAAAACGGGGAGGTTGGAGAGTGGCTGTTCCAAGACTTGGGCAGAGCAAGCTCCCGTGGTACTAGCCATTATAATGAGAAACGCAGGTGTTGGGTCCCTTCTACCTCAAGGGAAACGATCAGTTAGAAATCGGAATATTAGTTCCAGCAAGTATTTGGATCAAACCATGGTTCATCCACAAGCAATTGGTTTCTTCCTAGAATGTTAATGTAAGATGCAAAAAATAAGCAACATGGAGTAAGAAATACAGTAACTTTCAAATATTCTTGTGTTTGCTTTTGTTTTTTTATCTGAAAGCATTTGAACACAGGCCTAATCTGTAATTCCTTTCCAAATAATAGGAAGTGGTCTTGTGATCTTTCAAACAGTAGCTAAGTTTAAGGATTACTGTACCGTGCGTGAGCATTTTTCAGATGAAGATGTCAAGAATTCCCATATCAGAGCAGTTAGTGTGGATTTATTCCCCAACATTGACATTCTTACAGTGTTTGATTGCTCTCTCTCCACTCAGATACAAGTTGGCAATGGGTAACACTGCTACTTTTCTTGCAAGCTTGCAAAAGTGAAAATTGAATGATTACTTGAATAATATTTTTCAGAAAGAAAAAAAAATCCAATGCATTTAGTCTCATTTTCTGGTTTTGGGGCTATCATCAATCTTGCTTGTAGTCTAACCAAAGTGTACTGAACTACTTGTCTTTCCCCTCAGGATCTCAGTTGCAATCACTTTCGGCGGCCAGGACTGGACAGGATTCCACTTGGAACCCATGAACTTCACTGACAGGTAGGGAGCTCTTAATGGATAAGTGTGTCTGACGTAGTAACCTCTAATGTGGCATAGATATTTTCAACCCCATCACAGATTTGTTAATAAAAAATGGGGAGGTGGGTAGGAGAGGTGGAATCATCTTGTTGTTTTCGCACCTCTGCTCCCGTCTTGTGCAGGACGATGAGGAAGGTCTGTAGCAGAGCTCAGAGGTTGAACTCAGATCTGGATTCACTTCCTGTGTCTTAATCAAAAGTCGCCTTTCACTTAGCAGTTAATCAACACTCCAAAGTAGGTAAATCTCCCTAGCTTACAAATGGACAAACAGAGAAGTTTCACTTCCTTTTAACCAGGCATTTGCAACAGCTGCACAATATTTTCAGTCTTGAATAAGATGAGAAGTACAAAGCAAGTGCACAAAAATTCTTCCCTTGAGAATTCTATAGATTTTGATCATTTGTACAACCCCCAAAAGAAAAATTGTGAATGAAAATGAAATTTCTGCAGATACTTTTTTAGCTCTGACAATGATATAGTGGTGCAGCTACAAGTAATGCAGTGGAAAACAGTCATGATCAGTTATTCTGTGTGTAGTGATACTTGCCTACCTCACTGTAGTATCAAATGAAGCATGTTATAGGAGTTTAAGGGTTTATCCAACAATTGTTCCGCAAAATATGTGTTGCCAAGGCTCAGGTGATTTAGTTTAAGGATTTCTGGTCTTGTCTTTCAATCTCCATTTTTCTGGTGTAAATGTTGATGTGTCTGCTCATAAATTTACAAATTTGATTTACTGTGATTTACCAGAGTCAACTTTAGAACTAATGTTGTGGTGCAAGCCTTAAGCACTGCTGCTTTTTTTGGTATGACTATTTCTTGCATACGTTCCCAAGTCTGTGCAAAGTGGTGCTTTGGAGTTTGGAGGGGAAGAATGGTCTTTGGAGATGCAAATTCCAAAGGTTAAATGTGCAGTGACTTTTGCCGTCTTTCATGAGACCAAAAGATTAAATGGAACTGTAAAAAAAACCAGCCTCGTTAATGAAATCAGTCAGAGATGAAGGAATGAGAATAACAGTGAGTTGTATCACTTTCACACTTAGATGTCTTGAACACACTCATGGAAGTTTCTTGATCTGCTTTCTTGTTCAGTGAGTTATCACCATAAAATACTTGGGAAAATATAGCTCTGTGAAGTTGTAGGGATGTGTATAAATACTATCTTATCTTTCCAATTCATTTTTTATCCAAATGCTGCTCTTATGGGCCATAATTGAAACTGGCATTTAACTGATATTCTACACTGAGGAATCTCCGTGATTTTTTTGGTAATACAAAGCCCAGACATAAGTCATTAGCAGACTTCCTGCCCAGTAGTTTCTAGACAAAAATAGATCTATAAAACTTGGGGGAGAATTCAGGTCAAACAAATTCCTCACTTAGTGGCTGTAAGTAGTACCCTCTACGTACACCTCTTCAAACCCAAAGAAGTGGACCTTAGAATTAATACAATCTTAAAAGTTTTTACGAGAATTAGAATGTTAGTTGATAAACAAGAAAATTGCTTGGTTGTTCAGACTCTTTCTTTGGGTACCTTGTACTTTGTATCTACTGACACTACTACCCTCAATGAACTTTCCAAGGCTGTAAAGAATATATATGCGTGTGAACATGAATCCTAAGTATGGTACTTCTTGTAGGGAAGTGATGCTAACCCAGTTCAGGTAGCCGGTGTGCGCAGAAAGCCTGCCTTCTCTTATGCTTTGTAAAACACAAAAACAAGGGATCGCCGGTATTATAATATACACAGCATGTGGTGCTAGAAAAGCTGATTGTTGTTGTGACTGAGTATCTAAAGATGTTAATTTTGCTGTTCTTGCATTAAAATAAATGAACCAACCTAGATCCCTTTTCTAAGAAGAAGCATACATTTACTGGGAGGAGGGGGGAAGGATTTGATCGCAGTCTGCAGTGCTGTTATTTAATATTTAAATCTGCCCACATCAAATAAAAGTTTAAATAAAATTATAGTGATTTATAAGTGAAAGGTTTTATTTTTGAGTCAAAATAAACACTGGATAAACAGGTTTTAATCACTAGTTGATCTCTCAGAGGGCTGATGTGACTAGAGAATCCATACCTTAGGAAGGGCCACAATCCTTATTGCTGGGCTGAAGTCAGGCCATACGCGTCTGATTAGGGCTGGTCTCTTTTCTCACTTCTCTCGAAAAAGTCCCTTTGCTGTGAGCTACTACATGATGAAGAGTTTAGCTTAAATAAGTGTAAAGATGGTGACCTTATTAAAAGGTTGCTTTTTTTTTTTAAATAAAATAATTTTGACTTCGTTATTCTTCTTTAGCTGCCTTGTATGTGAGGTTGGTGGGATTCCCCTGGCCGGCTCAGGGATGACGGCGAACAGCCTAGTTCATTCCTGAAAACTGTAGTTATGAATCACTATTGCAGAACATGAAAAAACTGGTGTCACTTTGCAGGGCAAACTGAGGAATCTGTGTCATCGTGGCAGAACTGGGAAGTGGGTTTTGTTTTGTTTTGAAATTTGAGGCTGGATATGCTGATGAGAGAATAGCAACACTAGTAAAAGATGTTTAGGAGAAAAACCTGTTATTTTTGTGCAAGTCTTTTTTTCCTAAATTACTTCTTAATAATTCTTACTCTAAGATCACTGTGACATTGAACACTTTTGAAGTTATTACAAAATTACAGAAAATTTGTAGATTGGCTTTTGCAGTTAATAGCTGCTTTGCATTTGCACAGCTACAGGTTAAATATAATCTGTGTGGCACACAGTTTTCTGTTAAGAACTGTGAGTTCTTTTCTTGACACGCAGGCTGCTTTTACAGCGGTGAGACCATAGGCTGCTTTAGTAAATGGAGCTGAACTGTCTTTGTCATACTAGTGGTTTTTGAGAGGAGTGCATACCAGCATCGTGGAGGGAGCAGCCTGGTGACTCCCTTAAGGCAGTGGGACTTCGGCTAGCAAAGTCTCGTTTCTGTCCAAATACAGAACTTGACGTCCGCGGTGTTCTGAACTTGACTTGAAGATGCTTCTACAACTGTTTGTCTGCTAATTTTCGTAAATATTTAGGCGAGCTGAGGCTGAATTGCTTCCTCCCGCACTACCGACTGCGAGCAGTTGCGTTGTGGGCACAGTGTTTATATTAAGGCTGCCTCCTGTTGCCTGGTCGCTCAGATGAAAATAAAAGCAGCTTCTACAAGATGCAGACCAAGGTATAGAACGGGTGGCTGGAGGTCCTTGCATCAAAAGCTAAGCAATAGGAATAGGAGTGGGGCTACTGCAGCTGTTTTTAGGGCAGATGGCTACTCTGAGACCCCAAATTTTCAGTGTTTTCCTTTAGAAATTCATTGGGCTGCTATCCCTGTAACGTTTTTCTGCTGAGATCTGCTGGTGGATCGTGCATGTGCTGCCTGCAAGTGTGCTCACTGCTGGCACCTCACTAGCAGAGAACTTTCTCCCCTGCTGTCTTTAAATATGTATCATAGATGACAAAGATGAAACTTTTGTGGGCTCTTTCTGCTTTTAATTGCAAGTATTTAGCAATCCTAAACAAGATGCCTTGTTCTTCCCTCAGAGCCTAAGGGGGAAAAGACAAAAACAACAAGAAATCCACAGCCCAGAAGGTGCTGTGGTTTCCTGGCGGGGCTGGTGTGATCACATCCAGCTCAGCACCGTGGGAGTGCGGCACGGGAAGGGTTAAGGTCTGCCATTTTGTTATGTAACACCCTTAATGGACATATCAGTGAATGGCACCAAAATGGCAGGGCTTAACCCTTCGTGGGCTGCGGTGCCTCTCAGCCACCCAGGGCTGGGAAGTGCCTCCTGCCTGCTGGGGACTGCTTTCCCAGGGATTTTTGGTGAAAGCAGCAAATTGGCTGCTAAGCAATTATTCTGTCCTTGTCATTTCAATTGAAGGAAAACTTCAGCATTTTAATTCTTCCTATTTAAGTCTCATGGTATGGAAATGATGGCTAACGTAGAAAACTAATCAACCGACCTCTGGCTGCTGTCATTCTCCTCACAGCATTAATAGCAGAAGGGATGGATTTTTGGTTGTCCAGTTGAATTCAGTTGTGGGATTTTTTTCAACCCACAAAATAACCAGTGTTCTTATCCTACTACAGTTGGGTTAATTTATTCTTTAAAGAAGAGCCAGTTCTTACTTTAGAAAGACAAAGTTTCTCCTAAAAATCTGCATGGCAAGGACAGGAACTCTGTGTGTATGCGCATATTAATATGTACACACACATGTGTGTGCACTGTACACACACACACACATGTTTATATATAAAACTTTAATGTGACCTTTTCCAGCACATCTCACTTCTGGCTTACGTAACAACGAGCATATGAAAAGAGAAAGATACTTGGGGCAGAACAAAAAATTAGGCTGGGTTGAAACCATGTCTTGTCATTGCAACTTCTTACATCCTGCTAAGAGAGGCGAATTCCTAGGCACCGTGGGGAGGGGGTGTGCGCAGGGGGTGTGCGGCGGGTCCGGGGTAGCTGGGTACTCTGCACGTGGTCTGACTGTCCGAAGTCAGTGGGTTAATTTCGATCAATTGCACTTAGAAAATATCTGAAGTGGTCTATTAATACTTTTCACTGTGAGGCATTAACTTGAACATGTCTTAACCTCCACATCTCCTCCATAAACTTGCTTTCCCCCTCCCTTTTTTTTTTTTTTTTTTCCCTTTCACTGTAAAACTTTCCAGATTAGGCTGGGGAAGTGTGGTGTTGATCTCTGTTTTTGGCTACCAAAAAAAGCAAATAGGATGTTGCTGGATTGTTTAGTGTGCGGCTGTAGTTGGATTCAAAACCTTCTGCAGATGGTCTGTACTGAACCAGTATCTGCTGCTAGTGCTCACCAGCAATGTTAGTGGATTCTAGCAGAGTCGGAGTATAATTTTAACTCTAATCCATTTTGTTTGAAGCTACTAAGTTGCCCTAGACAAGTATACCTAACTCCTTTTCTGTGCTGGAATCACTTGCAGTTTGTGTAAAGAAGCCATAATTCATAAATGGGAGAGGAGAGAGGCGGTGATGTGAACTATTTTGAATGTGTGATGTAAGGAAAAGTGGAAGTGCTCGTTACAAATTGCAAGCAAAACGTACTCTTTTTTTAACTGTGTTTTTGTCTTCGTGTACTGTGTCCGTGTTTTCTATGTGTGTTCAGTGGTATTCCGAGGACATTTCGGTGCTGCCGCAGTTACCAGGTTGTGTGCTCTGAACAGATAGTAGTAGGTAAGCCAGATGTGACTCCTGCAGTTGTTCTGGTTTATTCCAGCCTGGACTACACATCTGGAAAATCATCAGAAAGTAATTAAATTCCCAAGTCTTAAACTGGAACTTACTGAATTTTTCCTGTTCTGTAACTTTTCCCTACAGTGGCAAAAGAAAGCAAGCAGATAATTGTTCCAGGATCTCCCAATCCTTTGCCATCTTTGCAAGTGGGAGGCGTCCTGGGCAGTATGTGACAGCAGTCTGTCATACACGTCCATGTTGGAAAAGACACTGGCTGAGTCAAACCAGGTTTGTCTTTTTGTTCTCGCTGCTCTGCTCTTTTGAGGGAGGAGGGGTTTGCAAAGGCACGTTTGGAAGACAGCAAGAGATCTCCTTTGACGCTTTTCCAAATGGAAAGCATATAGGTGAAATCATAGGTGTCCGTAATACTTAACAGGGTAGCATAAATAGGTTATGAACTCTCAGAAGATTTTGGGTTTTCTTTTGTTGTCCATATACTTAAAGGGCAGTGAATCAGTCTGGGTGATTTTTGACAAGACTTTAAAGTAGCTGAGTGATAGCATAACCCTGTGGCCTGCAGTCCAAGCAGTTTACTGCGTTTTATATCATATACTAAACTCCCTTTTGAATTGATCATAGTAGTTAATCTGTTACAGTGATAGCACTTTAAACAGGATATTGGCCATTTGGATCCCAGGCACTTCACCCTGAGCTATGTCATTCCTCGTAATAAAAAGCAGAACCTTCCATAAAATTTAAAATTTACTGTGTAATCCTTACTTTCTCTTCCATCTGTAAAACAAAAGGTATTGTGCAGAGTGTGTTGAAGCAAACCCATTTGCTGTTCACGTTGATCAGTTTCTGTTGTCACTAACGTTTGTCCAGAGTCTGTGCTTTGGGTTATAAATGTTTGAGGAGAAGTAGTGAGGGTTTGGGAAATAACATAAGGATAACATAACACTTTTTTGAAGTTATCTGATGAATACCTAACCTAGGTATTTTGAAACATCCAGATGATTTATTCTCGTCTAGTGGAATCAAATGGTTGAAGATGTGTGATCTCAATACATCCAACAGGCATTCAAGCATAGTAGAGAATCCAGGCTTTGAGCATATGGACACATTCCCTTTTTCTTTTACCTGTGAAATCCAAGTATAAGCACTGCTCTGCTTCAGGGATTATTAGTGTGGTTGCCCGTGGAGGGAGGAGTCTTTGTGAGCACTAGGGACGGATCACAATGTACCGGTAAGGTGCTATTTAACAGTGGTGGTAGTCTCGTGTGACTGTCTGGCACGTTCTCCTCACATGCTGAGGGCTAAGCAAATTGCAGGGTTTGCCATCAGGAGGGAATTTTCTTCCCAGGTCAGTTTGGGGTTCCTTTTTTCCCCTCCGGTTGTGCAAACAGCAGCTCACTTCCTTCTAGAAGCTCCATAAATAGAGACACTGTCACTGCTGGTGCTGGACGCTGCAGGTGCCCTCCTCCTCCTGTCTTCCCATGGCATGTTTGGGAAGCTTTGGGGTTTAGTCTTTTCCTACAGGTCTGGAGTTTGAGCTGGTTTGGGATGTGTTCTGTAGCCCACTGTGGGTAACACTAAGTGAAGCAGACCCTGCGGGGACTTGTCTGAACTGTGCATCTGCTTCATGATGCACTCCGGCTTGTAGGAGATGGGGCCCAGTAACTCGCCATTCCCATAAAAATTTCTGATGTTACCAGTTTTCATCTCTTTTCCTGAAAAGAGGCAGAGTAGTCTTTTAAGAAATCCTACTTATTTTGTCCATCTTCTCCTCCCTTTCCCTCCATACTATTATACTGCATTAAATTTTCTTTTAGGCTGCTCTGTATATGCAGGCATGTTAACAAATTGTTTTCCAGTACTATTTCCTGAAAGAGTTAAAACAGCTATTCTACGGGGCGTCATTTAAGGCTCATCTATAATAAATACGACTTAACATTGTGGTGGCAGGAGAACTGTGCAACCAGATCTCTGTATTAGTGTATATATAAACCTTGAGCCTGCACTTGCGATAATCTTGAGGTTTAGCTGTAAAATCTTAGCACAATCTAGTCCCAAGGTCTTTCTGGTAACATAGATCTTGAGAACGTACTGTTTCACTTGTGCTACAAATAATGGTCTTCTATCTAGCAGTTGCTGTCCCCACACGCTTTCCAGACTGCATTGTTGTGGCAAAATACTGCAAATTGTTAACAAAAACTTGGATTGAATTTTAGTCCGCAAAAAGTTGTCATAGCAGCAGCATTATTACTGGAAAGAAAACTGACCTTGTGAGGTGTCACCTTTTGACTGCGCGAGTACTGAATGCACAAGGAAGGTGAAGCTGTTTCCAAGTAAAAGTTTAAGTTGTCAGTATCTGATAAGAGAGCGATCGTGACATTACAAGAACAAACGGCTGCTTCTACTTGGTGAAGGAATTGCAGGGTGCAAGATAGTGCTGTAAAAATAGAAGGATTTAAAGTTTATTAGCTGCTCATAGGTGATGCAGAACTTCAGATTCGTGGCCTTGTGTCGGCTCAGTGGTCTAAACCTAGAGATGAAGGAACCTAAGCAGGTTCCTTTCCAGGCAAGTAGAAGCTGCGAGGTTTGATTATCAAAAAAGCTGTTTGCTCTTAGGCTCTTGCTGTCCAGCAGAATACGTAATGGTGAAGGGTTTTATTGAGAGGTACATCTTGCGTTTTCACAAGGGCTGTTAATCTGTTTAGTCTGACCTTTGTAAGGAGTTGCACAAGAAGGGTTTGCCCCTGGAAGAGGTCTGAGTGTAGTGCTTAACATCTGCCTCTCCATCATTTTCTGAGATTAGCTGTCGGGTTAGTTAGGAAACAGAGATGCCTGTTAAAGTGTTCAGATCTTTATTCATTAACTGCTTTTACATTACTAGTAGGATTTTGACTCCATATTAATTTTTAAATAAAACATACTGCAGGTACAAGATGCAGATTATCTCTGTGGCTTGTGATGTTGCTGTGTGTTAGAAAGATTGAGCAGGAGTGTGCACAGCTCCAGGACCTCCTGGCCGCTCTGTAGGATGCATTACAAAATAACCTGGGTATAGCTCAGAATACAGCTCTTTCCCTATCCCAAACAAAACCAGGGAAAAAAGAAAGCGTCTAGTAAATGTTCGCAAAACTTGGAGCCTAAGTTTTTGAAGTGCAGTGGCCACAGGCCGCCGTTGCCATGCGATCAGCGCTGACTCGGGGAGTTGTTGCTTCTCCTCTCTGCTGGGTTGGAGGATATGAAGATGCTGAAAAGGAGCCCGAATCAGGTGGGGATTTTTGTTTGTTTGCTTTTTATGCAAGTTGCCTACCAAACAAGCAGGCTTGCTTCCCAGCCCTGACCAGGAAAGCCACCGTGATTAATGCCAAATCTCCGTATCAGTGAGCAGAGCAGTAGCATGCTGGGCAGGCCTTTGTTTCGGTCCTGGCTTCAGACTGATTTGCGTCGAGTTAATAGTAATAAGGCTTGTGACTGCTGGCCAGCTTGTCCGATCGCTTATTCAGGGAGAAGCGGTTGTTGTGCTGCCTCGCTGTCAGCGGAGATGCTCGAAGTGAGGCAGGTTTCGCAGCGAAGCGCTCTGTGTTTCCGAGCACGCTGAGGCTGCGCGGGGCTTCGCGGAGGCCGCTGCGTGTCCGCCGAGGGAGGCTGCCGGAGCCTCGGCGCTCCTGGCGCCTGGCCTGGGTTGTGCGCTGTTTGCTCCCTCTCATAAATACCCAAATTAACTTCGCCCTTCTGCAGAGCACACCTTTTTCTCATTACGTGAAGTTCACGCGTGGTCACGCTGTAATGCACATCAGCTGAGCGGAGGCACTCGGTGCATCGACTGCGACTTCTCCCGAAGCGCTCCCCCAGCGCCGGTGCGGGGAGCCCGCTCCCGCCTGCGCCAGGCTCCCGCTGTCCACGCCGCGGCTCCGCGTCCTGTGCGTGCGACGCCGTTCGCGGCGGGGGGCGGGGAGGGCGAAGCGGAGGTTAACGACGCTGCGTAATTACGTTAGCCTCGCGCCGCTAAAAACGTTCCCAAGACTTCGTCCAACTCCTGTGCGTTGGCCTTGCTCTCGACACCCCTTTATGTAAAAAGGGGGGGGGAATGTGGGATGGGAGAAACTTTTTGGGGGGGGTGATGTTGCCCCCCCCAAGTGGGGGGAAGCGCGTGGTCCGAGCACCCCGGCTGCTCCCCGGGCGCTGCTCCCCGGGTGCTGCTCCCTGCGGGGCTGCGCTGGCCCGGCCCGGCCCGGCGGCGGCTGGCGTGGCGGCAGGGTTAACCCCGCGCCGGGTTGCCGGCAGCCGGCTCAGACTGGTTTCTGGAAAGTGCTTTGTCTCGCAGGCTGCATCCTGGGAAGGGTCATGTGGAGCCCAGTGATGTCATGGGATCAAAGCCTGACTCAGCTCCCGCTCCGGTGCGTGTCCGTGTCCGCAGGTAGAGGAGGGCAGCGGCGACGGCCCGGCGCGCCGGCAGCCAAACTTTGCGCGCCGCTGGCACGCAGGGAGTTAACCGTGATCCCCCAGGAGTTGAGCACTTCCTGTGCAGCCCTGGAAAAGCCTGGCTCATTCATTAGGAGGGAAGAAAGTATCAACTTGGATATTACAATGGCAGTGCCTTAATGTCTAGTGGCAGGCTGTAAAGAAATGTGGAAGAGTCTCTTCACGCAGGGTGTGGTGGTCCTTTCCCCCGTAACGTCTGATTTCTGAAACTTGCAATCAGCACAGTCCTAGGAAATACATGGCAGAACTCCCAGAGAGATTCTGATCTAGGATTTTGTAATTACTTTTATTTGCATGTGAGACAAATACATACATTCTTCCTGCTTTTTGGTAAAGAGCCAAACTTTTTAATCGTGTGGGTTTGTATGTTCTCCTGTACTCTAATACAGGTTTTCTTCGTGCTTCTGGTTTTACTTAGTGGGGTTTGTGTGCATGTGTGTGTTTTTGGTTTGTTTTGCTTTTTTGTTGTTTGTTTTTTGCCTAACATGAAAAGCGTAGGTACAGTGGATGCTCGGTGCTTAATAACTTCAGGCTGAGATGTATTTTGGAGACAGGGTAAGTGAGCGTACTGGCAAAACTGTTACTGCTCTTTCTGAGCTTCTTGTGCAGTAACCGCTGTACTTTGCCCTGTTTTGAAATTAAGGTGTTTTGTCCAACTTACTTTTTTCAATGCTCTTAACTCATTTGTGTCTCCTCTTTCTCCAGAGCCTCACAATGACAGAGGAAGCATGCAGGACACGAAGTCAGAAACGAGCGTTAGAACGTGAGATAACGCATAACGATGTGGACAGTAAAAAAATAAAAATGGAGAAAGGACTATTAGGAACAGATATAAATGCTGAAGGCGACATGAAGATAAAAACAGATCCTGGAGCTGGAAAAGTGCAAGGATTATTAAAAGGTGGAGAAGTGAAAGCAACCATTAAAGTGGAGGTTCAGACGGGCGATGAACCTGTGGACATGAGTACCTCAAAAAGGTGAGTTAGAACCTAGATACTGCAGTTGCATTATAATGTTTGGGATACCCGCACAGTAAATGCGGTGAAGTGGCACTAGAAATAAGTTCTCTGCATCTTAAAAGTAGAATTAAAAGTTTAGGTGTATGTTGCAGCTTTGGCTCTTTGTTTGACATTCAACAACTTGCTCTCTATAACTTTGTTACTCATTTTTCTTCTCACAAGCTTTGGCAGCAGTAGCAGCTGTGATGAGCAGTTGAGTAAAGAAATATGGTCTTGAACAGAAAAACGTAGTTACAAAGTGGATGCGCTTTAGGAAGACTTTAAAAAAATTTGAGGCTTCATATAAGAAAAATAACAGGTTATGATCATCTAACACCTGACAGAGCAGTGTGTATAAATAAGTCCAACTTTTATAAGACAAGCTCTTCCTACCTCTTTGAAAGTCAAGCCTCCTTAAGATCTCTGAATTTTGACATCTGGAAGCATGAACACTCAAAATTGGTGATCAGTTTGGGAAAATCTTATTTCTACAAAAATGTAAGGCTTTTCCTTTGACTTTTATTTGAAATACACAAGTGAATCGGGTCCTTCTGGTTTACAGATAAGAGTGTCATTTAAAAGCCAGATTCCAGATCTTCCTCCATATTTCTAACCCAGATTCTATCTGTACCAAGATTAAAAAAAAAAAACTTGTCAACGTGATGTTGACTCTTCAAGGTCTTAACTTCTAATTTACAGTGCACTAAGCTCTAGTGGTTGCAGTATTGAACAAAGTCTAGAAGTCTGGTTTATTCCTGGTTTTGACACCAACTGATGTTAGAGTAATACATAAGATCTGAGACTTGCCTTTCTGTCCAAAATGGGTTACGTAGTTTGAGTTAAAGTTCTCAAAGCAGTAAATCTATATTTGCTTGAATGCAAAGTATTACAAAAGTACAGATTGGAGGTGTAAAGCTGAAAATGTGAGTTTTCTTATCAACTGTGTAGGGATTATTGCTGTTTAATGGCAATTAATCTCTAAACTTTTCCATTGCTCTTTTTAAAAAATAATTTAAGACTGCAAGAGCCATATTACTTTATCCAACTATTGCTTCAATACGTGTAAAACAAGACGTTTTCCATCAATTTGATTGAGGGAAGGTGATAGTTTTCAGCTTTCTTCATAAACCTTCTGCCAAAGGGGCAATTAAAGAAGTTGCTCAAGGAGATATTTAAGATGTACTTATCTGTCTTATACAGAATTAGTTAATTGGGGTAACAGGAGGTTGACTTCCATGTCAGAGTTGCATGGCTGCAAGTAAATCTCTTAAGGTGTCTTTTGGCATAATCACTGCTTGCTAATTAACACAGGTATGCATACTCCTTTTTTTGAAGAATATCTTAAAAAAAAAAAAATCATACCAGAAATCTAATAAATTAGACTACTGTAGTCTAACATTCTTGTTACAGTTCCTGCCCCTGCATGCATATTCTCTTTGGGAATTCATAAGGGTACATTTATAATATTCTTGCAATGTGTGCAAGTGTTTCTTCTCTGTTGTTGTATTGTAAGATACACAAATGCGATGATGAACAAAAGGATATATACTCAACTTCCCGGAAAGCATCTGGAGCAAAAACATCTATTTAGATTAGAAGAGAGAACATCCTCTGTCTGTACAGTGTTCTTATTTCAGGTGGTAATAGGATATTGTTGTATTTAGTTTCTACAAGAGGGGAGAAGAATGTTTCCCTACACAAAAAATCTTCTTGTGTAAGAGGCAGTCTGATCCCATGTCCGCTGAAGTTAACCAAACTAAATTTAATTAAGAATTTCATGAGGCTTTGGATCCTCTCTTTGTTTACTGTTTATAAGTTGGAACACCTTTAATAGTGTATATGTGTATAAAGCTCTTAATATTGAGGAATTGAATTGTGGGTCTTCTCAAATGACAAAGAACAAACCTGAGTAATTCTGCCCATTTCTGGAAGTAACGAGGCCGATTCCCAGGCTCCGGGGCTCTGCTCCCGCTTGCTGAGGATGCCACTGGTTTTTCAGTGTGTGGCTCCATTCCTGGAGCATAACTGTGGCACCGCGCTGCTTCCCGACCTTAAGATGCAAACATCTCCAAGCGCAGGAAATCTGACTCCCAAGATGCCAGTGATACAGAAGAAACTTGTCTCTGAATGAATCTGATCTCTTGCATATATAAGAATAAAGTTGGCATTGTAAGGAAGGAGAATCTTAATTTCATAAGGATTTATTTTCCTTTTCAAGTGTGGGACTTACCTTTCCAAACCTTTGATCTTTAGAGGAATTTGGCTTGCAGCTTTCATAAGACTGTGTCTTTAAAGCAGTTGAACTGATTTTCTGAAGAGATGAAAAAGATCTGTTGCTTAAAGTGCCTGAATTGCTACAAACTTCTTGGTTGGATAAATTCATGCTTAGTGATGTATGGTGTTTTGGCTTTTAAACTTCCTTAATGCTTTTTGGAACTGGAAACATAATATTTTCCTTGGAAAAGGGAGCCCAGCAATAATCACAGTTTAGCTGACATAAAGCTGGTCGAATGGATAATCTCTTTGAAATCAGTTGAATTTTGAAGATTTGAAATATGAACTTGGCAATATCTCTGTATTAAACTTACCAGAGAAAAGTTTCTTTCAATTCTTTTTCTAGACCTTCAAATTAAAGTTAAAAATAGTATTTGGTTTGAGCGCATTTTCTGATGCCAGAAGAAACAGAAGAAAGCCTGTAGTGGTAGAAGTCTTGGAGAGGTCACACGAGGCCAAACTAAAGTCTTGCTCCTCTACATGGCATTTTTGCAACACTCGGAACTAGCTACACTGGTGTGCAATTATACTGGAGCTACTGCCGAGGAGGGATGGGAGGAAGGAGGGGGGAGTCCTCTCTTGATAAGAACATGCATCGCTTGTAGTGGAATGGTGGAAGAGTGTAATATAAATCATCTTGCTTGTGAATATACTGTTTTACATCAGTATGGATGCTAGAAGGAAGAACATCTGGCAAAACTTGGTTGAATCCTGCCATCTTCTAACTCTCTCAAGTTCTGTTTTCTTTCTTCTGTTCTTTAGCTCACCTTTTCTCTTTCCTTGCCTTTAAAGGTAGGGGCTCAACGCTGGGCAAATGTAATACCAGTCTGAGGGTGATGCTTCTGATGAAGCCTTTCTTGGATTGTGCTACCTTCTCTATCGCATTGCATTTATTGCACTTCAGATTCAGCTCTCCTCATCTCTTGTAGGCATATAATATGTGTTCTGACAATTTTTTAAGATTCTTTTTTTATAGTATTTCCTGAATCAGACAAACTAGTGGTGTATGTGATACTGTGAGTACACCAGAACTCAAGAGCCTAGCAGTAAGTTTTGGTAGAGACCACAAATGATGTCTGGTCGCAATGATATAAATGATTATCTGAACAGGAGCTGCTGTCTCCTAACTTGCCTGTGAGGACAAATTGTCCCCTGTTCTGGAGCTCAAGTGTCAGGATCCTTCAGGGGCAGTGTGAGGTTATCCCAATTCTAGGAAAACCTTGTTTATAATTTAGTGGGGGGGGGGGGGGTGGAAGGGGTTGCAGAGAAGGGTGCTAGCTGACCCTGTGGGTAGCTGTGTTGCACTTGCTTGTTGCACTGGGCTGTCTTAATGATTAAAACTTCATTTTATAGTATTAAAAACCAAGACTTCTCAGTGATGCAAGAAAAGGGAGTGTGAATAACAAAATGGTTTTGTTGTAGCACACAGGCCTTGATGACAATAGTAATGGTGATATTTTTAATAAAATTTAAGTATAAAAGTTGACTATTGCTACCTGACAGCTGTGAGCAGTGCTTCTGTTAAGGTGGATGTGAGGCTGTTTGGACTGTTAGCTTTGGGTATCCACAGTTTGCACAGTGTTGTTATATAGCTGTCCCCAGTTTTTGCTCTATATTGTTAACAGTCTTAGGCTGAACGTGTCCCCCATAAAGTGAACTGAGAACTTGTTAAGCAGTTGAACATCTTGCTATTATTCCTGTATTTTCTCTCCTTGCCAAGAGTAGTAAGTTATCACATAAACTACCTTATCTATGTCAATTGTAGCTTGATCTAAAACAATTTAAGGTTGGTTGGTTAACAGAAATGATTCCTAAGATTTTGTATCAGGTGGGATCTTATTTAAAAACAACAATAATAGCAATAACTCACCCCAGGCCAGTCTATGGATTATGCGTTCTTCTCACATTAAGCTACAGAGTCTGGATTTTCTTGTAGAATATTCATTCTTCCAGTTAAAAATAGAAGTATGATAAGTCAGAAAGTCTGCATATATTTGGTTTGTTTTCCACAAAGAATGCTTGCACCCATCTATTGTCTCCTGTCTGCTACATGCACATGTGAACTATACCCACGGCTTTAAGCTCCTGCTTCTTGAAATTATATGTGAGCTGGTTTGACTTAAGCCACTGCTTGTTTGCTTAAATGAAAACTGGCCAGGAAAGATGAGTGGAGAATTTGTAGGCTGTCCTTACAGTCAGGGCTTTCAGACAAATAATCTGAACTCTTTTTTTCCCTTTAATTTTAGTCTTGGCTGGTTATGATTTGTGTGCTTGGGGAATGTTGCATTGCTGTGGAAGCTCAGAGTAATCATGTTGTCCTTTCATTGTACGATGCAATTAAAAATAACTTCCTTACAATTTCAAAACAATTTGTATTAAACATTGGCTAGTGGCTGTGCTCTGAATTTTCTTGTTAGGGTCTGGATGCTAAATTTTGGTGCTTTGAGGGATTCTGAGGATGCTTTTTTTTTTTTTTTTACTCTGGAAAAATCATATTTAAAACTTTATAAGTGGATGGATTTGAACTCTGGAATTCTAACATGTTCTTAAATACATCATGGTGCAGTCTCTGGCTAACCAAACTCTCCAGTTTACTGGAATTACCTGTGATCGGCATTCCCTCAGTGCCAGGGAAGAGCAATAGGATCTTCCTCACCCATGAATGAAACTGGGAATATGGTACAGCCCCATGTTTTAGATCTCCTTTTCAGCTTATGTATGTTTTATCTAATACCTCATGGTGTGTGTTCTGTTAAGGGATGTTATGGCAAACTTGATGCCAAAGTTTCTTGGGGAGTTCTGATATTTTATTGTAAACGCAGATATGGCTTAATAAAATCTCCTTCCGTTAGGTGCAGAGGAAGGACAGGAAAGGAAAGGACTCTGGTTTGCTTCAGTGTCATACCACAGTCCCTAGATCCATCACAAACACAGTCTCTAGATCCATCACAACTTCTTTGATTCATGTAGATAAAACATCTCCAGAAAATCCACCCCACCGTTGCTTTTTCTTCCCTCGTTTGTCCTCTTTCCTTGTCAAAAGTTTTTGGATGACAGTATGCAAGAGACTGTTGAATGGTCTGAAGGAAAACTCTTCCTTATTTGTTTATGTAGATTAAGCTTTAGTGTGAATGACTGTCGTGGTGCTTCCTTCAGTTACCTGTGGATGGACAGACAGCATGTGTTGGGATGTCACAAGATGAGGCTCTGTGGGCATCTTGTACCGAAACGTGGAATTGTTTTGTAGCTTTCATCAAATGAGCATCACTGATCTTAAGGGCATTTTAGAGCATGGAGAAGATCTGGTCTGTAAAAGGAAGCTTATTTTGGGGTCATGTTTCAGGATTGGCACAAAGGGATGGAAAGGCTGCTTGTTGAAATACTCGAGTTCTTCTGCTAATGTCGCTAAGTATCTCTGATGCTGTCAGCTGGGCAGTATGGGATGTCCTCTGAAATGAAACTTTCTACCAGAGCCAGTAGTTCCTGGATTTTCTCACCTTTTTTTTTTTTTTTTCTTTTTAGTGCAAGTCTGTAGCTTTCTTATTCATACTTCATCTAGACTTCCACCTCATAGGATGGTGAATCTGTTACAACAGCTGAGTCCATCCCGAGATACTTAGGCCTCAGATGCATCATCCTCAAGACAAAAGTTTAATTAGTCATCTGCTGTCCCAGCTAAATGGACGCAAACCTCCAAGGATGGGTTCAGCCACCTGAGGTCTCTTGAACTGGATGACCCTCTTTCCTTCAAATCAAAAAATAATGTATAGTGTCCTTATGGGAGAATGGGGGCTCTTTTTTTTGCTTTGGAGGTTTCCTTGGAATAGTTGTTCTGCTCTAAATTGCTAGAGGAGTGAGGATGCCCCAAGATACCAGGGAAGATTACCAAATAGCATGATACATCTGTTCTGTGCTCTAAGGTTTTAAATAGGGTCTTAGAGGAAGCATGAACTTTTTCTGAGGGTCCTTAGTGACTTAGGAGGTCTGCGTTGGATTCTTTCTTCAAGGTCTCTGTTAAATTGTATTTTACTGTCATGAATGCTTAAATACGTATGTAGCTAGGTAGCAACTCTGCTTTCGTCCTCTAGCATCGAGTCCAAGTGATTGAGACAGTAACACTTACAAAAGCTGAAGGGCGCGTAATAAAACTATGTCTTTATTTAGCTAAAGGATATGCCTGATGGCTTCAGGGGACAAAGGTCGTAGCATCAGGGCAGCTATCCCAAATTGTTAACTGCTGGTGGCAGTGTTTTTCTGAAAATGATGATACTTCCATTGTCTGCCTTATTTTGAAACATCTGTTTTAAATTTCTTGCTTTACACACAGGGTGACAAAAGAATATAGCAAGCTGCTTTTTGAAGGAATACTCTTGCAGAGATCTAGTCAATGTTTCTGTAGCTCAGTCTTATGCCGCCGCCGCAGCTGCTGTGCAGTGGGTCATGCTGCGGGGTATTGAGGGTGAATTGGCTTTGTTGCTGTGGTCAATACGTGTTGTTATTTATTTATTTTTAAAGCAATCTCCCCTGCTGCAGGAAGGATTTTCCCTGTGAGGTCCCATGTCAACAGACTCAAATCACTCCTTGGTGTAGGTGGTAGATGGACCTAAACACAGGTTTGACTGCTTAATGCTTTTATGGAAAAGGTGGTAGGCTACGTGGTAAGCTGTGAAACGTGAGCAGCTTGTCTGTGTTTCTGTCAGGGTGTGGGTAAATAGCGATGGTTTCATGGATTTGGTGGGAGAACTTGGAGAGTCCAAGCAGACGCGCTCCACTCTTAGCTGCATTTTGTGCTTTGTAGAAAAGTTTGAGAGCGATAGTCTTGTACATGCATGTATTATATAAATTTATATAAAAACTCTGATTGAAGTGGTTTCTAGTGCAACTTCTATTACACCAGCACTTTACAATGTAACTGTCAGGAACAGTGTAATGTATCTTGGAAAACAGAAACGGGATGGGTCCCGGGAGGCCTCCGAATGCTGCTCGCGTGGGGCAGGCCTGCGGCGTGGTCCCCCGCTTTCGGGTTCGTTCGGGCGCCCGCGGGACGGACGCCTTGGAAGCGCTCGGGGGCCGGGGCCGGCAGAAGCGCCTGGAGAGCGGGAGCGGGGGCTTTCCTGCGGCGTCTGCCTGCTCAGCCTGGGTCTTCAACCCTGAAGTCCCAGGTTTCCTCAGCAGCTCGGGGGCTCTGGTGGGTGCTCCTTGTGCTGCCTTAATCTTGTCCTCAGATTTTCTTCCCCTCCCAAAGATGCAGCATCCAAATCGCCGGTGAACACAAGCCCTTGCTGATTACACTTTGCTCCAGGTGTTTCATCACTCTGCCTGCATACGTTGTTTGACTAGTCCACGATTAAGCTGTACGGATTTTTTTTTCTCCCCTCCTTGTAGTATCTTGAAAAAGCAGGAGGCAGAGGCTGAGAGTCGCCAA
The DNA here is from genome assembly GCF_036370855.1 of Dromaius novaehollandiae. Classification (NCBI taxonomy): domain Eukaryota; kingdom Metazoa; phylum Chordata; class Aves; order Casuariiformes; family Dromaiidae; genus Dromaius; species Dromaius novaehollandiae. Next base: position 1,588,350 of record NC_088122.1, on the reverse strand, counting down.
GTGTCTTCTTTCAAGGTCGCCTTCCTCCTTTAGCCAAAAAAAAAAAGGAAACAGATGCGAGAGCTGCGGAGGAATCCCCGCAGCAAAGCAGCGGCTCTCGTGGCTTTCGGTGCCGTTTCTCGGCGGTTTTGGACAAGCGCCCAGCGGCCCCTTGGCGCGGGCCCGGGCCCGGGGCGCTCGAGGCGGGCGGCGGCCCCAGGGCAGCGGCGGCCCCCCGGGCCCGGCCCGCTCCATTTTCTCGCGGCACCTGAGCCTGACCTCACCTCACAAAATGAAGGCCGGGCACCACCGGCTGGGACTGGCCGTTGCCATGGTTTTCGCCGTGGCGGGTCACGTGAGCGGCGTGCCACGTGACCCGGCGCCGGGCTGGGGAGCCCAGAGGAAGCGAGCGTGGTGCTGGGGGCCACCCGGCACCCCCTCCCCGGCCTCCGCTGCCGGAGAGCGCGACTGCTGCTGCTCGCCTCCGCTAGCAGTCTAAAAACCCCTGGTTCTCCCAGGCGGCCGCTGTCTCCCGCCCCTGCAAAGTTTGGAAGGAGCAGCCGGGTCGGGCCCTCGCGGCGAGGCCGGGGCAGGATGGTCCCGTGGCCGCAGGGCAGCGCAGCCGAGCCCTGGGGCAGCTCCTGCGGCTTCAGCCGTCCCGGAGCCGGGGCTCGTTGCAAGAGCTGGCTGATGCGCTCCCGCAGCGAATTTGTAGAGGCCCGGTTAGCATCTCCAGAATTTCACCAGCCTCTTACACAACTGCAGACACGGAGGATGTAGCGACTGCTGTTGTTTTACAGGGCCTCGTGGCTGCAGCTTGTGGCTTTGTGGGGTGGGCACAGAGAATTTCCAAATTGCATCGTTTAGCCTCGTAGTCTGCAGCTGAATAAAGTCTTCATAGTACCAGCTAGCATTGTATTTGTGGATATAATCCAGTTATGGTGTATCGACTCCATAGCTCTTTGCAGTTTTACTCCCTGCAGAAGCTATTTGAAGGGTGGAGCTGATGAAAAGATCCTTTGTATTTCAGAAATGCGTTGCTTTGGGTTCCAAGCGCTGTCTGCTCAAATCCCCGCAGTTACGTGATTCTCAGGTGTTCAGGTGATGTAACTCACTTTTCAACAAAAGTGGGAGGAAGAAAGGCAAGTGAAGTTACTCTGGTTGTATCTCAGTCCTTCATCTTGAGAACCTCCAGCTGTTGTCTGAAAGGGATTCAGAAGTGACCAGCTCGATACCTGAACGCTTCCCCTGAACCCCTGCTGCTGGCTGCTGTCAGGAAGAGAATACCAAGTTAGCTGGAGCTTGGTCCGACCCAGTTAGGCCTCTGTTGAGAACTACTTGGGCCAGTTTGGTGCATTCAGATGGAGTAAAAGCTTGAAAGATTTCACCTGTGCCACTGTTATTTTTGAAACCTCTTTAGAGTTTAAATGACTCGAGTTTACTGGCTCATTGTGCCCTCTAGAGGACACTTCTCTACCTTTTCCTTTATTTTTCACTAGCAGGGGAATGGTACTAAAAAAGCTAATTGCTGCAATATCTAGTACTGTTTTTGCAGTATCCAGAATACTGATTGACCTGGCATGAGTTTTACTGAAAGTGTATGTTTTGCAAGGTTTATCAGGGTTCGCAGCTTTTCAGTGATGTTACTCAGCGTGACTGTTGTTTGCATCAGTAAAAAAGACAATCTCTCTCTAACTTTCTTATTATTGCATTCTTAATAAACATGGGGTCTCAGATTAAAAAACAGTTTCTAGAGTTAAGAAGCAATTGCCTGATATTTAAAAATAAAACACATGCCACATCTCCCCTTCATGAATAATATAAGACACTCTTAGTTATGCATTAGCTCATTCCTTTCTTTTCTATATGAGTGCTAATACATGGTTACATATCTGCTGAATCTTGCTTGTAGGAATTTTTTTAAGAATTTAATCTAATGTATAACCTGCTGAAAGTTTTTTTTTCATTTAAAAGTTTCTCGCTATTAACTTTGTTACTTCTGTTTTTGGGTTGCAAGGAAAAGTAATTATATGCAATATATTCTCCTCTAATTTCTGGGTGTTGAATATTTAACAGGCCCTTTTACTGTTTCCCGGGCAGCGCAGAAGGCCATGCTGTCCTGTTTCTGTAAAATACCTGTTAAGTCTCTTGGTTCTCATGTGCCACCAACCTTGTTCTGAAATACTTACGCTCTGTAGTTTGAAATCCCAAGTCTTAGCATCAAAGGCTTGAGGATCATCTTCTCTTCACTTCAGCTTCCATTCATAATTTTCTCAGAAGCTGACCTGTGCTGAACGTCTGAAGCCAGAAGGACAGCTACCAAATGTCCAGCAAAACTGTCCAGCAGAAAGAATGGTGCTGTAGTCTGTCACATCACGTTGTCTCTGTCCCTGCTGGTTCGTGTAGTTCAAAATATCGTTCTGGTATGATAATCATGCACAAAGGACTTGAGAGGTGATTCACTGTCCAGAAATCATGTGCAAGATGCAGCCATCTCTCAAGACACTAAGCATTAAAGCCAAATAAAAGGTCAAAATCAATATCCATCTGGAAGTGTTTCAGCAGTTTTCAGTAAAATTTCACAGATGTGTCTGTGTGTTGAGGCTGTAATGGGTTTCTACTGGTAAGTAACAGAAAAGAAAAGAATGTTAGTGTTGGTGTAGAAAGAAGATTATGTCATTAAGCACTTAAAGTTAGGTAAGTGTAGCACACGTGAATTGCTTGTGTTTCCTTAAGATTCTGATAAATAACTTGTGTGGGAGAAGGTCACAACTTACAAACATTTCCATTAGGAAAAGAAAAAGAGACTGGGAGTAGCTTTTCGGCTTTGAGCACATAAGGAGAAGCAGCAATAAGTGGAATACAGATGAGTGGGTGGGCTTCCCCCGCTACAAGCAAAGCTGCTGCTGCCAGAAGATCGTGCCTGCCGCTGTGAAGTGGAGCAGCTGATGCAAAAGCTTCTAATCTGAGAGAATCACCATTCCTATTTATTGTAGCTGCATCTTGACTAATGACATGCTTTTGTAATTGTAAGCTTAATATTCACAACAAAAGTGAACATTGACCAACTTCATTCATGTCAAATGTGCAGCATTTAAGAGATTCAAGATTAATCTATCAGGAGTTTGTAAATAACAGTATTTCCAATGCAGTGTGAAGTAGTTTGTCTGTTTGTTTATTAACTCATTCTCTCTGTTTTTTCTTCTGATTTACAGTGAAATAAAGAGAGAAAAGAGAGTACCCTCCCCGGATGTTATAGTGTTATCGGACAATGAACCTTCTAGCCCTAGAATGAATGGTTTAACAAAAATAGCATTAAAAGAGACCAACACAGAGGCACTCATGGTGAGTCTGCGTGGCATGATACAACTTTAGATTGTGCCATCTAGAGATAAGAAGACATACCAGTTGTTCCCGCAGGAATATCTGCGAGCAGTGCCAGGTGGATATATGGCTTCATAAAGATTGATTTGCAAGCGGGGAATCTTGAAGCTGTACTAAAGACCAATGCATTTATTTTTTATTTTTTATTTTTAAGCTCCTACGTTCTTAATTTTTGCATGTTTCTAAAGTGCACCTTTTCCAGAATTGCCTTTTTAGTGAAGTTTATATTATGGATGCAGTACTCCTTATGCAGCGTGGCCCAATGCAGATTTGTTGTCTGAGACTACTTTTTACTCTTACTTTACTAGTGAAGAAATCTTGAAAGTCTCTTTTACCTTTGAGTTCTTTCTTTGTACTTAGTTTTTATGCCCACATATTGCAGGCGTATCAGTGATATTAAGACATACATGACAATTACACTGCTGTAAGTTCTTGTCATAACTTGTATGGTATCTATTTTTTTTGCCTCTCCCCCCTCCCTTTTTCCCACCCTTTACTGCCTTAACTGGCCCTGCAGAAAAGTAGTCCAGAGGAGCGTGAGAGAATGATTAAACAACTAAAAGAAGAGTTACGGTTAGAAGAAGCGAAGCTTGTTTTATTGAAAAAGTTACGGCAAAGTCAAATCCAGAAGGAGACCACTACTCAGAAGGTATTTATTTTCCTACAGATATTTATCATCTTATCTTTTGGAATGGGGAAAAAAAGGAGAACAGCGATGGCAGTTGCCATAACCAACCTACAGAGTATATCATAGCTTCCAGATAAAACACATCTCACTTTTCATAAAATCTTTGTGAAGTTTGTGGGGTCTTATCCTGTTAATGATTCACTTTTGAGGGATTCTTCCTGGGTTTTTTTGGTTTTGTTTTGTCAGGACCAAATGACAAGACAGTTATCCTATCAACCATATCCAAAAGCCGAACGCCTTTTTATTGAAACTTAGCTGCATTTATGAATGTGATATACTTCAAAGTATTAAACACTCCATGCAGTCCTTAATGCAGCATAGAGAGTACTAAAACACATATGGAGGAGATTCTTGCAAATAACTTTACCTGTCAGCACATTTATTAAAGCATTTGAATCCTAACCACTGGGACCTGGCAGTTGATCACTGTATTCTTTAAAGTGCGTGGCAGAACTCCAGATCTGGATTCCACGTCTTACCAGGTGAAGTAAGTCTGTGGTTGGATGTACGCTTTAATCAGTCAGAAATCAAGGCAGCCTCTGGAAGGAATGGTCCAGCCCTCCCACCCTGAATTCCCTTCTCCCTCCCCCATCACACACAGTGCTGGGGAGAGAACTGATCTCTCAGAAACTAACCCAGCAAGAAAGATGACCTTTCTGTCAGATTAGTTGTCTGATCTGGCTCTCTACTTGTGCTGTTCATGCTGGCGCAAAGGGTAGAGGTGGAGGGTGGTAGGAAAAGAGCAGAGGTGGTTGGGAGCAGGAGAGGGTGTGAGCACCCCACGCACTGCTGCCAAGACTAGGATAAATTTCAAGTGTCTGTAACAATGGCAACTATTTTATTTTACAGTGTGTGTTGCTGACTTGATGGATTTTGTGATGGGGGGCAAGGTATAGATTTAAGTGTGCTTCCCTCTGCAGATGGATATTAGTACCTCTTGGTTCTGGTGGTTTTATTGGTGTCTTTCTTCTGGACTTTCGCATGTTTCAGTAGATGGAATTAAAAGCAGTGCAAGTACCTGCCTCACAGTTCATCGCTGCATACTGAGCGAGTGAACTTTCGATGTTTGAATTAATTAGGGTGAAAAGGCATATTCTAAACTTTTTAATATCTGAAATCTTTTCCTTAAATATTGTTCACTTTATATTACACTTGAATTTAGCTAGTTGCGACCAGTAGGAATGATGGATAAGACTGAATTAGGCTATAAGCTGGGACTATTAAAATGAATTTCTACTTTGCTGTGCTTTTGGTGTATAGGTGCTTTTATTTTTTTAGTATAATCTTATCTATACTTGCCTAATAACTTCTTCATTTAAATACGCATGTATAGATGCTTGGAGGAAGAAAGGGATGGGGGTGGGGGAAAACCGCAGTCTTTGAAGAATCTCTTACTAAGGCGCAAGGAGGTAAACGCTTTTATTCCCTTAGCTTCTGTAATTCTGCTTACACCCTTACACTCGTCTGCTTTCTTTCTGGTTTTTCCTCTTCCAGCCTGCTGGTTCCTCTGGGAGTGCTGTGGCCACCCCTCCGCCCTTGGTGCGGGGAACGCAGAGTGTTCCTGCGGGCAAGCCGTCCCTCCAGGTCAGTGGGGTGGGCTAGGCTGCCAGGCTTAGGCTGGGCACTAGAGAAGACAGAGTAACAGGAAAGACAGTTCTTCCACATAAATAACGTGGATCCAGGTGGAAACTTTTTTTTTTCTCTTTATTTAATTTTTTAATTTTTATTTTTAACGGATCCAATGCTAACTCCCACAAACCCCACTATAAGCTTTTTAAGAACTGATGGGGTGGGAGATGGAAGTAAGATGTCACCCACAGGTAACTCTCATAAGCTTATTGTTCAGTGGCTGATCATCCTGAAGGGCCTAATCCGTTCTGCTGATAAATGCATGTAGGATACTAGTACCAAGGACCTTGGCCAACAAGGATGTTGTGGAGTTTCGACATAAAAATACTGTGGCAACCTATTGTTGTACCCTCAAGATGCTTAACTCTACCCTCAGCATGATTAACTGCAAGAGCTGAGAGAATTGTAGGATTTTTTTTTCTTGAGTTGACTTGCAATTGATAGTAGGAAAGGTATTAGTTTAGACTAAATTAAATGAAATACTGGAAAGCTTTGGGGGTTGGAAAAAAACCACAAAACAAATTGACACCTGTCCACCTAATCTTCCTTTTGAGCTATAATATTTTTTTTTCACTTTGGGGTTTAAAACTTTTTTGATTATTTACCTTGGGCTCATTTCAAACAAACTTCAAAGTTGATTCAGCTCAAAACTTTTTCACTTGAGAAATGCCAACACTTCATTTGAAAATGTTGGTCTTTCAGCAACAACAGAAAAATCAAAGTTGCAGCTGGATGTTCTCACTCAGTTTAATCTCTTCCTTGAGGCGAGTTGCCTTCGCTAAAGACAGCACTTTCAGAGGAACTGGACCATAGGTTAAGTCTTCAGCAAATAGGCAGTGAAACTTTGGTTGTACGTGGCAGTGGTCAGGGCAGAGAGCTGGGAGCTAAGAATCCAGAGTCCTGGTTATTCTGTCTAATTTGCAGTGTTTGGGCAAATTAACCTAATCTCCATCTGCTTTTTGCTTGACTGTAAAAACTGCATTAATTCCTGTGTGTAAGAGTTAAAAGGCATAACAGAAGTGGATAAAACTTCTCCCCTGACTAAATATGCACGTGTGTGCATACATATGATAAGTAGTGAAAGTAGGATCTTTGGTATTTTTAGAAGTCTCAATTCATGGATGATGGTCAGTTTGGGCTTGAGTGAGGGAAGTGGCAAGATGTGCAAATCCATGTTAATAGGACGGAGGGGTTTAGTGCCCTTGAGCAGCGCTTCTCAAACTAGATCGCATAGCATTAGCAGTCTGCTGGAATGTAAGTGCATGAAACCGTATCACCTTTTGTAACGTTATGAGGAACTTTGAGAATTTAATAGGCTGCAGCCCAGAAAGCATGGACAGCAGTTTTTCAAATGTCTTTAGCCTGACTCCTTTTCTTATCTCTCTCTTTTTTTTTTTTTCTTTAAGCTTGTCCCCTTTCCACGCTTCTTTCCTTCCCACATACATGCGTGTGTCCAGTCCTCTCACCTTCCCAGGTTCCTGCATCTCCAGCTTCTGTCTGGCCCATGGTTCTCCTTGAAGGCAGCATGTTGTAATTCCCTGTTCTCTTACTCCCAGAAAAAATGAACTTGTCTTTGAACCCAAGCCAGCCTGGCCCAGTCTTCTCCTGGATCTTTTTGATCCTGACTTCCATTGGCTCAAAATAGATATTGCATTCATCACATCAGCCAGAGAGGAGAGACAAAAAGCAGATGAATATTCCTGGGGCTGCTTTCATGTGCCCCATTCTCTCTCACTCCAGTTATGGCTCACCTCTTCAGTGTTTGCAGTACAGCAGTTCTGGAGCTATTGAATTTCATGGATTTTTTTGGTTGAAAATGTTACTCAGAACTGCTTTTTACCTTTTGAATTCCCTGCAGGATGTGAGAGAACAACCTCTGAGCATGTAGCCAGACTGCTATCCCATCCTTACGTATGTCTGTATTGCTACCTAAGATTTCAGATACCGCTTTAGCAGCACACTAACCGACAGAAGAAAGCATGCATATAAATATGCCAGAATAAAAAAGAACAAGTGAATTATCTTCTGTTTTGCAGACCTCTTCTACACGTATACCAGGCACTGTTATTCCTCCTCCATTGGTCCGTGGTGGGCAGCAGACTTCTTCAAAGTTAGGAACTCAGCAAAACACACAGATAGTAATGCCACCTCTTGTCAGAGGTGCACAGGTAAGTATTTGCCTCGTGGTAGATCTACTCTGTTTTTTTTTAGTCATCCTTCTTGTCCAGAAGGATTCTGTGTAGTTCTTGCAGGATTTTAATAGGGCTAGATATATTGCTGCTCAAAGTTCCCACGTCATTCCAGTTCATGCTTATACATTCTGCTGCTCCATAACGCTTCCAGTGAACCACGAGAAAACTTTGTGATGATACGGGATATGATTCTTCCTTTAGCTGCACCAAAAAAAAATTGTCTTTTTTATGAAAGGTACTTTACAGGCTTCCAGCTTTACCTGCTGTTTAGGAAAGCAGCAGCAGAGGAAATGAAACTCATTGTTCTTTCACTTTTTTCCTTGTTATTCTTCCTGTCTTATCAATTTCACCTTTTAAAATGCTAAAATTCACTTTTTTCCCTCATTGTGTCTGTCTTCAGATTGAAAAAGAGCTGCTGAAATGAGATAGTGAGTTGGAAATCTGAAGGTGCTGATTTGTGAGGTTGTTATCACCTACGAGAGAAAATAGTGGTGTCACTAAAGGAGTAGGGACACAGTATTCAATTTGATATGTTCTTCCAGAGTTAAGACTTCTGAGAGATACCAGGAAAAAAAAATGTTTTCTTGTTAAATGAGGATTTATTTTTCAGTAAAAAGGTCTACTTTTATATGTTGCATAGCCAGCACTAAGGAAGAAGGTATAGCATTTGGTGTTTCATTTTCTTTGTTACGATGATTGAGAAAACCTGCTCATTCTGTGAAATAGCTTTTCTAATGCCTTTAAAATGAAGCAGGCTTAACGACTGTGCTACTGAAAGAGGTTAGACTTGAAAACTAGATTTTTGGTGCAACTGTTTTGGCCTTGATATGATAGCCTCAGACACAAGCATCTCTTTTGATGTTACGTTCTTCTAGTTTCATTTTGACAGAGGGAAAGGGAAAAATACCACGTTTTGACAAGAATGTTAATCATCACGCTTTTTTGCGTTCCCTGCCTTGCCTCATTTCCATTGTATCATGTCATCCCATTTGGCTTCCACCACTTATTTCTCACTATCTAATCCTCCCCATCCTTCATGGAACCATCACATCAGCCCATTTCTGTGTCTTCCCAGCAAATCCACAACATCCGACAGCACTCCAGCACAGGGCCGCCTCCGCTGCTGCTGGCACCCCGGGCATCGGTCCCCAGCGTGCAAATTCAGGGGCAGAGAATTATACAACAGGGTCTGATCCGTGTCGCCAATGTCCCCAACACCAGCCTGCTTGTCAATATCCCACAGGTGAGTTCCAGAGCTTTGCGCCAGGCATAACGTTACTCTCGAGAATACAGGTGAGCAGCTGCAATTACCGCTTGTCTGGTTACTGTATCTAACTGGTGTTGCCTGCTGTCCTCTAAGTGACGTGGTTGCTTATTACTGCAGTTATCCTGCTCCTTCTTCCTATGCAAGCCGCTTCTGTGTTTATATTCACCTTCTGTGTACAGAAATGAAAAACAAAATACAGATAATTGGGAAGAAGTATACATTTTAGTGATCTGAATGTTGGGCCTGAGTTTTCCCATTTGGTATTTCATTATGAAACTGTCCTTTAGAATATTCTCTCCTCTTCTTTAAGAAGCATAAATAAAATGAGTGCTCTAGTAAACAGAACTCAAAATGGATTAGCACTCCTATTTTGAAGCACCAAAGGATACTGAAGCAGCAACTTAACATCTATTACTGATATTGGCATGCAAGTAGTATAGATAAAAGAAGCACAGGTTTTTGTTTTATAATTATAAGTCATGACTTTGCCAAAGTCATAAGGAAAAGTACTCTTCCCCCCCCCCCCCCCACAAATTTCCAATATCTAAAAATGATCAGAAAGGAAAATGGAGTTACTTAGAAAAAGGATAAAAGGATTAGATAACATATTATTTGTAATAGAAGATGCAATATTGCAATATCTAAGCTTAGATATGTATTGCGATCTGTTTGGTAGCCCGCGTAAAATAAGATTTAGCGGGAGATGGTCTTCGTTGCGTGCACACATACACTATTACATCAAACACTGGTTGCCCTTCCTTTTGACTGTCTCAGTAGAAAGGAGCATGTATTTCAAAAGGGCTGAACAATCTGGCGCTTGTCACTGACCAAGATGTGTCACATTTCCTTCAAGGCTTCACCAACTTCAATAAAAGGTACAACTGTGACGTCAGCTCAGGCTAATGCTACTACTACCAGCGCTGCTTCTATCGTGAACTCCAACGACTCGCCAGCCAGCCGGCAAGCTGCTGCCAAGCTTGCCTTGCGGAAGCAGCTGGAGAAAACGCTGCTGGAGATCCCTCCTCCGAAGCCACCTGCACCAGAGATGAACTTCCTGCCAAGTGCAGCTAATAATGAGTTTATTTACTTAGTTGGATTGGAAGAAGTTGTGCAGAATTTGCTGGAGACTCAAGGTGAGACAGCATTAAAAATCTTCCTCGTAGGTGAAGAGAGAACCTTTCCCATTTAGACCCTAGTTAAATAACAGGCAGCAAGCAGTTTCAGACCTTGCATGATTAAATTTTCATAGTCTGTCTAATCTCAGATTCACTTTCTCTGACAGTTTTCAAATTGCTTTATTTTACTGCATAATTCTAAAATTTCACAATGGTCTGATTTCTTGTATGCTAGACATTAATTATAAAGATTTCTCTAAAATGCATCCAGTTTTCCCTAGGGCCGTTGACTTCCTATCATCCACTTGTTTGTCCATCAACGCAGAATTCTCCAATGATATATTTTCAGCAGATTGCTTACCAAGATGTTCACAGGCAGGAATGAGATAGATATCCTAGAGAAATTGCCTCCAAACAAAGGAAAAATCCAAATCTAGCCTAGTTTACGTAGATGGAGCAAACGTGTAGAATTCCCTGTTCCCACACGTTAGGAGGAGATAGCTTTCACTTTCATTTCATAGAATCTGCAGGTGGAGCTGAGCTAATGTGATTGTGTTCTTCAGGTAAAGTTTCAGTTGCTGTATCATCTCGCGAGCCCTACATGTGTGCACAGTGTAAGACTGACTTCACCTGCCGCTGGAGGGAGGAGAAGAATGGAACCATTATGTGTGAAACCTGTATGACATCAAATCAGAAAAAGGCCTTGAAAGCTGAGCACACTAACCGACTGAAGGCTGCTTTTGTAAAAGCACTGCAGCAAGAACAGGAGATTGAGCAAAGGATACTGCAACAGACTGCGTCTCCTGTACAGAGCAAGTCGGAGCCTATAGTGCAGCACCACTCGCTCAAGCAGGTAAGGATCTGGCTGTAGGAAGCCACATCTCGGTGATGATGGGGCAAAGGTCCCACAGCGCCTGGTCTTCCAGGCATGCAGCATGGGCACTGTGGTGTTTGGCGTGCAGATGTGAAGCAGCGGCATGAACTTCTTGTTCTGTTTGAGCTCCACAGTGTGTGCTTGAGTTTAAGCTTAAAACTGTGCTGTTTAAAATGTTGTTCCGTCATATCGTGATGATACCTAAACTACCTTCTCTGTACCTGAAGAGCGGAAGTTGGTGATGTCCTTCCTGCAGGGTCATTGTAATTATCTAGGGTTTTTAGCTCGTATCTCACAAAGTGTGTTCCTGAATTTTTTTAGGATGTACTAAATGGGAAATTTTGCTCCAGTGCAAATACCCAAGAATAGATTTACCTAATACAGAAAAAAATCTGACTTGAGCCAGGAACAACTAACAGTTTTTGTGAAGTTTCAAAGTAATCGGTAATATCCATGGCAGAGACTGGATCTTTTTCACTTTGTAAAACCATGTTTGAATTGGAGGAAGATGGAAACTGCTTAAGTGCTGCTTTGAGTTGAAATAATCAAGGTGTGCTGATGATGACAGGGGAGAAGTGTTGTCTGTGTATGGAGATGCTTACACAGCACGCTTGCTGCTTTGCAGTTGATTGAAAGCATCTGTAAGAATGGGGAATCAGAAGTACAAAGCTGATTCTTATTTAGATGTAGAGATCACTTGAAATTGTTAGCCCTGAGACTAATAGTCCATTCCAGATCTACAGAGAGAGAGAGGGAGGGAGGGAAGGAGAGAGAGGAATGCAGTAGCAATTGGTCAGAGCTATTGTACCTAAAAGAGGAAAAAACTGCTGTGCCTGGCTTACTCTTTGCTGTCTTGCCAGACTGCTAGCCAGATGTCTCGAGGTCCTCCTGGAGCTCCACGAGGAGTGTTGCATGCATTTAGCCAGTCACCCAAGTTGCAGAATGCATCGTCTGCAGCAGCACTTGGGAGTAGGCCAGGTAAGCATGCTGAGAGACCTGTCAGCAAGGGCAGCGCTGCCACCTGGAAGAAGACTCCCATCAATACAGGTAGATTTTTCTCTAAAGTTTCTTTTCTTTGTACTTACTAGCTGCACTCTGTCCAACAATCATAGTTCTTTGGGTAAGAATGCTTCTCTTTGACACTTCCTGCATGAAGACCTGACGATACCAAGGCTTTGCTCTTAGTGTGGTTCTTTGCACTTGCTCTTGGTGTAGTTTATGCTCATCAGAAGTGATCAAATGCTACCATATAAAAACAGTGCTGCTTTACACTGTTACGTATAGATTTAATGTGATACCAAACTGTTCAGCACGGACTCTGTATGCACAGTCAGTACTGCACTGCAGGAGTTTGTCAGTTAATTATGGGAATTTAATTCAGTTGTCTAATTTTGATTGTTGTTTGCTCTTTGCTGTAAGCAACATACAATAGATCTTGTTGCTTTAGGTAAAGCTACAGTACGTACTCCTAGAATTCCTCATGATTTGGACTGCTAACTAAGCTGTTGCTCTGATACAAACTGGAATTTTAATTTCTAATTTTACTTTGGTTTTGGCTATAAAGATCTGACTTGGGAAGAGTAATTTTGTTTCCTTAAGTGATAATCAGAATGCCTAGGAAGGAAACACTGTAGCAGCTAGCTCTTTTGTGATGTCCTTTCTTGCCCAGTATTGAGTGGGTATTTCTTTTCTTGAGGTTAATCTAGCATTTAAACATAATTTTGTTGCAGAGAGTTGCTCAAATCTAATTCCTCATACAAAGTCTTGCTACTGTTTGTTCAGATGATTTTGGAAGCTTTCCGTTTCTGAAGGTGTCTGACCTTATGTGACCAGTAGGGTCCAATGCTTGCTTAGATGTCAAAAGCATCCATTTTCGTGTGGGTAAAATGCAGATGTAGCAGGGTTTTTCCACTGTTTTTTTTTTTTCCCTAATGCTTTTACTGTATTGTGATGCTTGTTCTCCTCTCTCTTTTATATTTTATCAGGTGGGGCTTTACCTTTTGTTAATCCTAGTTTAGCTGTGCACAAGTCGTCTTCAGCAGTAGACCGCCAGCGTGAATATCTCCTGGATATGATTCCCCCACGGTCCATCCCACAGTCTGCCACGTGGAAATAATGCAGAGGAATGCCCAAGAGGAAGACTTAACCTGTTTCTGCCATCCTTTTTATACCACATTACAGTGGAATCTGCTTTAATCCCAGCTGGATATGCCCCAGGCTTCATAGGATGCAAGAAGACCACTCCTCATCCCATCGAGTGCTGCTGTCCCTGCTATGAGAAAATGACACCACGTGGGTGGGAAAGACTTGAGCTCATTTGGTTATCAGATTCTTGTGATTGACTGATGATGAAGGCTGTCAGGGAAGGGGAAGAATTCTTATTTTTTTGGCTTTATGTATTTAGTTTGGATTTTTTTTGTCACCAGCACAAAAGGAGGACTAATGACTCTCTGCCTTCGGTTTCTTTATTAATAACTACCCATTCACCAAGAACATGGTGTTCATTCGCAATCAAGCATGGATGTCAGTTCAAGGAAAGAGGAATTTCAGCCTGATATTGCAGATGCATTTAGTGAGCCGAATTCGTGTTTGCTTTTCTTCCCTGCCCCTCCTCAAACCAGGAAGGCAGTCTACAGATTATAATGTTTCAAAATCGTCTGATGATGAGCTAATGATAAATAAGTGCACACTCAAATTCCAGTTGAGTATGTTTTTCTAAGGGACTGGCTGCCACCAAAACTTGTCTGGTAGGTGGGAACCAGTGCAGGAGTCTCTCACTTTTGTTGGATTCTGTTTTGAATAGACTTTGAACTTTTGGTAGTCTAAAATCTAATTTACTGAATAGACAAACACCTTTGTTCAGTCTTTCTAATTCAGCGAAGAGCAGTTGGGCCTTTCATATGTTCCCAGAGACTTAAAAGTGAAACTGTTTTTGATCTTCTTTTGAGTTTTTTTGTTGTTTTGAGAAATTTTATTCAAAAACTAGGAATTCCAGAAGCTGCACGCAATCAGAAAGGGTGAGTGGAGGGAGCAGAGGACTGGGAGGCCGCAGTCAGGTAACAGGTCCTTTCCTCTGCCGTTATCCACTGAGAAGCAGTCTTTCACGCTCCGTGCTTTAGTGGTGCGATGGCCCTACCAGCACGTGTTGGGCATGTTTCGGGCAGGACTGCCTACCTTGATCCCTCTAAAATTCCGTTCTTCCAAGCGCACCAAGCATGCTCCTCTGTCCCATCACTTCAGTATTTCATTTTTGATAGAGCTTTAGGTAACCCTGCTTTAAGGACAGGTTTCTGTGTGGTTTTAATATATTTTGGGGATTCCACAGATTGAATTCAAATTCATCAGGTCCAGTTTTTCTTATCATCATCTTCTCTCCTTCTTCCCTGTGCTTCTCCCAAATTAAAGTTGAATTCAAGTGGCAGAAATACATGCCTTACTACTTAGGTTGCATATCAGTACTAGAAGTAGTGCTGATAAGAATTATTTGCAAAAAAATATATATATATCTATATATCTATATATAAAAGAAAAGGGGGGGAGGGGTTACTATTCAGTCTATGCTGAATCTATTTTCTTAGCAGTTGCAGTTAGATCTCACTTTAAACCAACTACTGTATAGGGTTGTCCCTCTTACGATCTAACTATTGCATAGTGAAAAAGAAAACTCACATTCGTTTTAGCCCCTGTTCTGTTGTGTGAATTTCAGTATTTAGAGACTCTTGAAAACTGTTCAGTAGCATAGAAAACCTAGTTTTACAAAATGGTATTTGTTGCTGTATAAAGCCCTAGAATTTCAATCTGACTGTTTTTTGTTTGTTTTACAAATGTATATTAAGAGCTAAATGGGGATGAGAGGAATTAGTTTGAGTTTTTAATTTTTCTTTTCATTCCAAGATATTTTGGACTGGGAGATGTGGAGAGAGAAGTTGAGTGCATTTTATTTTTGCACTTTGAAAAATATTATGAAAGTGTTTCAGTTCCTTAAATGTGTAGAGTTTTTTTGTTTTTTTTTTTCTCTCTTCTGACAAATGCCTGCATTATCGCATCACTGATACAAATGTCTAGTACTATTAAATGATCTGGGAAAAGTGCATTTGTTTAAAAACAAAAAAAAACCCTAACTTCTCAATTAAAATTCAAACTCCTTTTATGGGAAACCTGGGCAATTTAACAATTTCCTTCCAGTACTGGAGTAGCTTTGGCTTCAGCTGATGCTGGAAAGAGGGGACTGGAAGGAGGGGCAGAAGTATTAAAATCACCTGTTTTAAAAGCTATGTCAAAACCTTTTTGGAAACTGCTAGTTCAGTACAGCAGCATGTAAATTTGAATTTCAGCTCGGTGGATGGGGAGACTTATTTTAAGATCCAGAAGTGTAAATAAAAATGAGTTTGCGCATACTCTTAAAAAGTTTGCTCCCTCAGCCACGCTAGCCTGGAATCGTTTTCATTCAATACATAATAAAACCCCACAAATATAATCCAAATGTTTTGGGGCAGAATTGTTTCGGAGGCTTTGTAAAGGAACGTAAAATATTATGTGGATATTATGCTGTCGGGGCCCAAAACAGTTTTGACATTGTTTTTAATCTATGCTTCTTGGAGTGCTGCAGGTAACTTAGAGTATATATTTATTGCATATGCGTTTCTGCAAAGTTTTAGATAAATGCACCAGGAAAAGACTTAAGTGGTATACATGTGTTAAAAGCCAGAAGAATTGCTTCTTCCTTTATAGTCAAAACTGCGTATTCAGTTGAGTAGTGTTTTACTGGGCTAGTTAAAGTATCATATGTTAGGTTTAGAATAGTTGTTAAAACACTTGCTACAGTCTTTCCAAATCTTCTCTTCCCCATTCATATGTTCCCCTTTTTGCAAAAAACAAAAAAACAAAAAAACACAAAACCACCAACAATGAACAACAACAAACAGAAAAGCTCAATTAGATTGAGTCCTCAGATAGTGACGTTATGGCCTAAAGGTTAAATTGTTTGGGAATTGTGGAGGAGGGGAGTTCTAGACACACTCTCAAGAACAAATCTTTGGTTTATTTGTACTACTGTCATGTTTGGGATTCCTGCCACCTCAAGGGCTACTAGTTGCTGCTGCCGAGCTGTCCAGGACAGTGCAGACTGCGGACGCACTCGCTTGGGCCTCGAAGGAAGTAACATCATCCGCCCTCTCCTGGAAAAGACCATTTTCCTTAAAGCTCCCTCAGAGCAAGAGACTGAACGTGCTGCTTGACAGTGTGACCTGTAAATTGGTATCCTTCAGGTGGAATATACTGCGACATGCCCCACGTCCCCTTTCCCCGACCCTCCACTGCTTTGCTGCAAACTGCTGCATGAGCTGGTTTGACGTTGCTCAGAGGCTGCTTGCTTCCCCCTCTCCTGGGGAGAGGGTTAGAGCAGCGTTGGTTCTTGCAAGCCATATAACCTTTCTTTGAGACGTTGCAACTACAAGATTTTATAATACAGTAATAATGAAAATGACTATTGTACTTAGATTTTAGCAACTTGTGAAATAAACCCCTGATTTTCATTTGAACCAGTGTTGCAATTTGGGAGCTGTGTGGTTTTTTAATTTTATTTTTTTATAACCTAATTTATTGTCTGTTTGATTTTTGAGCATGGGCTGGATTACAGTTCTCTGCTCAGAAACATGAA
Organism: Dromaius novaehollandiae; assembly: GCF_036370855.1. Lineage (NCBI taxonomy): Eukaryota > Metazoa > Chordata > Aves > Casuariiformes > Dromaiidae > Dromaius > Dromaius novaehollandiae. The sequence goes on along the minus strand of NC_088122.1, from coordinate 1,571,563 downwards.
AAAGTGGCCTGGTTGAACCTTTTATTTTTATAGTGCAGTCAACTTTGACAGCTTTTCCAGTTCATGTAAAGTGTGACTTTGCTAATTTTTGTATTCTAGGGATTCCTGTAAATGGCATTCCAGCTGTAATATTGAGGAAGACTTTTGGTTAATCTTAAATTCAAGATAGTTTGGGGTTTTTTTTTTCTATAGATATTTTTATTGTTGTTTTAGGAACCATTCATTTACCTCTGACTTATCAGACGTAGTTACCACGTTTTTGCTTACTAAGAAAACAATTTTACCAAAGTACAGTTAAGAATTGAAACTGGGGGACTTAGGCTGTAGAACCTGGTAGAGCAGAGGAGGCTTTGACAGGTCTCATCGGAAACCCTATTCGGCTCATTTGTCACTTTCTCCTTTTGGAAGGAGGGGGCACAGAAGGCATTTTTTAATAATAAATATATAAATATATATAGATATATATATAAATCTATATTTTTATATATATATCTATATATATAATGCAAAAAGACCTCAAGGAACCGCAGTAGTGTTTGTCTGCTTAAGGCAGAGTTACGCTGTATATTGCATTTAGCGAAATAACTTGCATTGTGCTTTTTTTAAAAAAAGAAAAAAATTTATAATCATCTAACAGAAGTGTAACAGAGTAACGTTACGCCAGCGCAGGGTATGTTTTTGTCACTCGTATTTATTGTGACTCTAAATCTTTGATAATAAAACAAAAATTAAAAAAAAAATTCCCACTAAAACCTGATAGTCAGTTTCCATGGCGGAAGAATCGGAAATCGGTAACTGTATATTGTATTGTGAGGGATTTTTAGTATTTGAATGACAATAAACAAATGGACAAACTGTGGCGTCTGTCTCTCATTTCAAGTATGTGGATGCTTCGGGGAAATCTCGGAAGATTTCCTTCTGCCAGGCAGGAGACGCGGCTGCAGCTTCTCCGTGCTCGGTGGCTGTTCCTGGCGGAGCGGCCGTGCGTCTCTGGCTGTGCGCGGCGGTGGCTGCAGACCTCAGACCTAAACCACGTCACCCCGCCAGTCTGGTCGCGACAGTCGGCATCTCATGGCAAAGCCAGCGTGTGGAAAGGGTTCCTGTCTTGAAATACTTATTTTGTAGAAGTCTTCGTATGTCAGTGATGCTTCGTTATTCAAAAGCTCTCTGGGTAGGAACCCCGAGGTCGTGATTTGTGCCTTTCCTCGCGGGCGGGGAGTGTGTGTGCAACTTCTCCCCTCCGACCAGCGCTGATGACAGGAGAATGGGGATGCAAGGAAGGGGAGGAGATTAAAATCTAGGTGGAATTTTAAGAGCTTAAATTAAAAGCCCCAAATTGATTAAACTCCCTTGCAGATACAGTCTCTGGGTGTGAGAGGCACGTGTGCTTCCCCCACAAAGTTTGCAATTTTAGAAATGAGACACAAATGCATCTCCGGTGGACCTCGTTTATCCTGGAATTGCTGTTTTGTGTTAGCAAGCGGGGGAAGTATGTTTATTTAAATATACTCCAGGACAAATCAGCCAACCTGTGGAGGAAGCCAGGGGATCGCTGGCCTCTCGAGGGGAAGGGGAGAATGTTCCCGGGAGGTTTTTGGCCCTGATTCTGGATCACCGGCACTGGGCAGTAGGTTGGGAGCAGGAGGGGGGTGGTTTTGCAGGATCTCTGATCCGCCCGAGCTCCTAAGGGAGCACCGGGTGCGGAAATGCCCCGCGGTAAGCGGCCACGGTCTCACCCGCTCATCCACACAGCTCTGCCCCGCGCCAGCTCTGCGAGCCCTGCAGCTTCTCCCGAAAGGACACGTGTGCCAGGGTCGCTTGTTTGGAAGGCGAGATGATTGGAAAGAGGGATGAGACTCTGCTCCTGCTCTGTAATTAAGACCAATTTGAGAAAGAGAAAAAAAAATTCTCAGTTCAGCCTTGGCAGTTCAGCTTGCTGTATGCACATGTGCGTTTTTGGTCTTTCCCCTGTCTATATAATGGACAACTTGGGCTTCATTCATCCGGTGGATCGAGTCTGGGGCATTTTTTATTTTTAATACTGACTGTTGGTCGCAGTGGCCTGTCGGGTGCACGTTGGACTTAGGCTGAGCCGCTGGGCCCTTCTGCAGAGCCGCCAAGCTTGGCTTTGCTGCTCCCGCAGCCTTCGCGACTCGCTGTGTGTGCACAAGGCAGCATCAAACCCTTCCCGCACAGCACAGTCTGGGCAACGTTAGTGCTGGAAAGCCTCTGCCTCCGATCAGACATCCCAGTCTCCTCCCGCCCGCAATGTTTTGGTTGTCATTTCCATCGCAGATGTCTTGGAGCCCGGTAAGAGCTATGCGCTTATACAGCATAGCAACGGAGGAGTCTGGCTGAACCGCAGCCCTCTGATGCAAACTTAGCAATCGCCTTACGCGAAATAGGAAGACGTCATTTCAAGAAGCGACGTTTGCTGTTTGACAAAGCTCTTGCTAGCCATCGTGGTGCAGATGCTGGGAATCACCGAAGGAAAGCGTTTTGTTCTCAGTAAAAGCAGGAATAACTTGTTTTGGCGTCGTAACACCGCATTTCGGGACTGCGAGAGCTGACGAGATGGGAGCATCGTGCGAGTCATGCTGAAAGTCTGCGGTGGCAAAGCTCTAGCGAGAAAGAGGTCACTGCTGCAGAAATCAGCTGTGTGCGGCCCCCACAACGTGCACATCTTCCTAGGAAGATCCTATTCCGAGAAGAGCTCTCCGATGGACCGTGCTGGGCCGTGTCTGACCCGAACCCTCCTTCGTGTTCACAGGTGGCCGAGACGTTCAGCTCTGTGGGTGGTGGTGTTTGTCTGGGGTTTGGGCTTTTGGGTCTTTTACAAGTTGCTTCTGACCTTCTAGAACAGGGAAATCTCCAGATTTCTGAATATACGAGTTAAGGAACCAGTTTAATCCAAGCTACTTGGTTTTTTCCAAAGCTCTTTAACCGCCGTGCTAGGAAAGGTTCTCACGGAGGAAGTCTCTATGCAAAACTGCTGAAGCGCAGGCTCTTACTGCTAGGCTATTTTGGTGCAAGAAACATCAAGCTAATGTGGATTAAAGCGGCAGAAGGCTGTAATATCAAAACCTGGCATGCTCAGGGGGCAGCTGGACCAGTTTCCCACCAGAGATTGTCTGTAAAGGTCCTGTACCGGGCAGGTTAGCAATTTGAAAGCCGGCGAGGTGATTATGTGGTGCTGTGTGTGCTCATTCACAAACCGCTGGCGCCGAAGGGTTAAGTCCACTGCAATCCACCCTGCAAAACGCCGAATTCGTGGGAATTCGTGGGCCGCGGGGATGTGGCTCCCCTGGGTTACGAAATTCAGCCGGTGGAAATTGCAGGGCCACGGCCACGGCACGGGCAGCCCCGGCAGCCCCCGAGGCCGAGCGGCTCCGGCGGCCGTCGCAGGGGCGGCGGGGGGGGACCATCTCCTTGCAGCCCCCGTGCGACGGCAGAGCAGGCGCCGGCTGGGCCCCGGCCCCGTCACTTATGAGCGGACGGCGCCTTCGGAGCGCTGATGGGGAGCCGCGAAGCCTTGAGTCGTTCGTCCTGATAACTTGGGAAATACTGCCTGCACCCAGCTTTATTTTTAATATTTTAAATAAATAATTTAAAAAGAATAATTTTATTTTTATTTTTAGCCGGTAAACTTTTGTAGGGGTTTGCTCAGTCTCTATTTGGGGGTTGCTGTGTCGGGATAACCTGCGTGTGGCAGACTCAATCCTTGTTGTACCTTCCTTCTCCCTCCCCAGGGCGACTTGTTTCCTCCCCGCGAGACCCGAGAGAGGCTTCCTCTGCGTGTGAACCCGACTGTTCGACCGCTCGGCCAAGCGGTCTGAGATCCCAGCGCGGTCTCTCCTCCTCGCCCAGGCGCTGATGCGGGACATCTCCCCTTCCCCTCCGAAGCGAGGGCCGCCACCGGCTCCTGTTCGGAGACACAGAGGCTTCGGCGTTCGTTTCCACCTCGCAGACGCTTGGCTCGGTCCCAAAGCTCCGGCGCGCTGCGGCCGCCGCGTAACGCCGGGGCGGGATTGCATCAGCTGCGCCGGGCGGCACCTCGCCGTGCTGGCGGCTGCGGGGGGTCCGCGGTCCCGCAGGGGCTGCGACCGGCTCAATTCCCGCGCTGCCGCTGCCTCCGTCCCTCCGCGGTGCTGAGAGAGGGGGAGCTGCTCCGCGGTGCTCTGCGTCCCGCTGCCTCGTCCTCAGCCCGGAGGGGAAAAATCCCCAGACCTTAAACTGTGATCGATACAGTAGGAGACGGTGAAACTTGGCTCTAAGATACTCTGGGAGCTGCTGCTCTTCACCGCGACACCTCCCGGGGTGCGCTAGGAAAGAAGCACATCACCTTCTAAATACAAGCAGGAGCTTAAAAAGCCGTTTTTTGTGCCATTTCCCCAGTCTCCTCTCCGGGCTTTGGATGTGACGCAGAAAAGAGGCGGCTGATGTGTTTTGAGCCATCCAAGATTCCCGTCGGCTGTAAAGTGCCGGGCAGAGAGGAGATGCTCGGGGGGGTGGCTGCCCCCCTGCCCGGGGGCGTGAGGCCGACGCGGGTCCCGGACCCGCAGCGCGGCCCTGCTGCCGGGGGCTCCGGGGTCTGTGAAACAGCTGCTGCTGGGAACAAACCAGCTTCTGCTTCTGCTCCCTTCTTGCAGTAATACAGCCTTGCTTTTAAGTTGGGCTTAAAAGTAGGAAAGCACCAACATGTCAGACACTCTCGCTGGTGGTGGTCACCCCGAAGGGACAAGGCCACCTCGCTGGGGTCTGTGCCGAAAGTGGGGATTTGGGGGCAGCAAGGGGCTGAGCGGTCCCAGGGGCCGCGCAGATCCCGTCCGCCTGCCCAGGCCCTTCCCCCGGCCTCTTTCCTCAGGAAGGATTTCACTAAAGGCAGGAAAAAACAAATCCAAAGTAACAACTTCTACCTAAATATTTATACGAGTGTTGTGTCTGACGCACTGCTTTACCAGCGGCGAAGCCGGTCTGTAAGCTGCGGGAACCCGCCTCGCCCGTGCTCCCCAACGGCTGCACGCGGCTGCTCCACGGGATTTCCAAAGTTTCTAGGGGAAAAAAGGGATTGGACGGACCTAGAAAGCAGCAAATCAGGCTTCGGGGCTCAGGTGGTAGATGGGAACCTCATTAAACGCGTTCGTTCCTGCTGCAATCGAAGCGTCAAAGCGCCTGACAGCCGGGGAGCGGGGCAAGGCTTTATTTTCCCCCAATGTTTTTATGCAACGGGCCAAGGAGCTTCCCGAGACGCGGGCTGCGGCTGTGCGCGAGGGCTGCGCTCGCAGGAGGCTCTGCCCGTGCTCGCCGGGCTCCGGTGCCGCTGCGGCAGAAGGAGAAGCTGCGTTTTGGGGCAAATCAGAGGCATTTGGAAAGCAGGGACCCGCTGTTGGCAGGGCCGGCTCTCGCCGCTGGCGTTTCCCGGGGCAGACACCAGCGCATCGCCATGCGCCCGCGGCCGCGGCCGTTCCCGTGGTGGCTCCCTGCCTGCGGAGGCCCCGGCAGCCACGGCCATCCGCAGAGCTGCGTCCGGGCAGCCGAGGGATTAGAGACCCCGATTACAGCTAAGCTGGGAGCGACCTAGATCCGCCGCCCCCTCGAGCACGCGGCGCCGATCCCGCCCGCGCGGCGGGGGTGCCGGTCCCGCACCGAGGCCCCGTGAGCGAGGGGGGACGCTGGGGCCCCGGCGGCTGCCGGCGCTGGGCCGGGCTGGTGGAGGCGTCGAGCCGCCGGGGGAGGCGGGAAGCCCCGGCTTCGCGTGCTTTCACGTCGGCCCGTTGTGGGGGTTTCACGTGCCCCTTGCCCGCACGCGCCGTGCCGCAGCACCGGGCCTGGCAGCGGGCCCAGGCGTCCGGGGACACGCAGCAGCGTGCAGGCTCTGTGCACCAGCACCGAGGGTGCCCGGGGTGCGTGCACCGGTACCGAGGGAGCACCCGGTGCGGGCCCGCGCTGCACCGGTACCGGGCAGCGTGCAGGGTCGGTGCCCGTGTGCACCGGTACCGGGTGCGCGGTGCGTGCACCAGGGCTGGGCGTGCACGGGGGCTGCATGCAGGATTCGTGCACCGGCTCCAGCCTTGCACGGGCAGCATGCAGGGTCGGTGCCCGGTGCTGGCTGCCCGCAGGATGCGTGCACCCGTTACCGGGCGTGCAGGCTGCATGCACGCACCGGTACTGGCCGTGCACAGGCACCGGGCCTGCACGGGCGAGGGTCTTGCAGGGTCCGCGGTACCGGGCGCGCCCGGGTGCAGGGTCCGGGCTCACCGCGAGCCCTCGCGGCCGCCTCCCGCGGGCTCCGGGCACCGGGCGCCCGCCGTTAACAGGGCGGGCCCCACCTCCTGGCTCCGCGAGGCGTCGCCGCTTTAAGACCGGCGGGGAGGGGTCACGTGGCCACGCTGAGCGCGTCCATGTGAGCGCGCCGGCGGATGTGACGTAAGCGGCGCGCGCGGGGAGGAGGAGGAGGCGGCGGCAAGATGGCGGCGCCGAAGGTGAAGCAGGACATGCCGCCGCCGGGCGGGTACGGGCCCGTCGACTACAAGCGGCACCTGCCGCGCCGCGGCCTCTCAGGTGCGGGGCCGGCGGCCGGGGCGGGCCGGGCGCGGGGGAGCCGCGTCCCGCGGCGCTGGGGTGGGGGTGTGGGCCGGGTCCTGGCGGGTTTGGATGGGGGGGGCTCGGACGCCGGGGCCCCTCGGACGCCGGGGCCCCTGGAGCCGCCGCTGCAGCCGCCGCTCTCCGCAGGTTACAGCCTCTTCGCGCTGGGCATCGGCAGCCTCCTGCTGGGCTACTACACCATCATCAAGTGGAACCGGGAGCGCAGGTGGCTCGGGAACCAGCCCGGGGGCCCCACACACACCCCCCCGGCGGCCCTGACTCCCCCCCCGGCTCCTCTCCGCCCCCGGGAGCTCGCGCTCCCCTCCCCGGGGCCCTGCCCGCCTCCCCCCGGCTCCTCTCCCTGGTTTCCCCCTCCCTGGGACCCCTCGGCCCCCCTCCGGGGTGCTTCGTCCCCCTCCCAGCCCCGTCCCCGCGGGGAGGCGGTGGTGGCCGCTCTGACCCTGCCGTGTCCCGCTGCAGGCGGCTGCTCATCGAGGACCTGGAGGCTCGGATCGCCCTGATGCCGCTGCTGCAGGCGGAGTCGGACCGCAGGTGCCGGGGGCGGCGGGGGGTGATGCCGGCGGGGTCTCTGGGCTTGGTCTGCCGCGCGGGCGCCGGCCGGGGCTCTCCTAGGGGGCTGATCCTGGCCCGGGGGGCTGCGCCGCCCCGCTGGAGCGGGCGAGGAGGCCATGGGACGATCCCGAGCCCTTCCCGACGTCTCCGCGCTCTTGGGTGGGCTGTTCGCCCCTGTGGGTCTGCGTTTGTCGCCTGTGCGAAGCCGAGCGTTCCCGCTGGTGGGGGAGCTGGGCTTGCCGCGGGCTCCCAGTGCGGGTCTCGCCGTCGGTCGCTGGGTGGGAAGCGGCGCTGCCTTCCCCAGCCTGGGGCTGTTGCGTGGGCCCTGCAGAACAGGCCTCAAGGCCGAGGCCTGGGGGAGGCTCAGCTCCCCGCGTGGCGTGCCGCGGCCTCGCCGTCGGGGACAACCTTTCCCTCCGTTACAGGACCCTGCGACTGCTGCGGCAGAACCTGGACGAGGAAGCTAAAATCATGAAGGACGTTCCTGGGTGGCAGGTTCGTAACTTGCAGCGGCTCCATGAAAAGGGCCAGAGCAGGTTCCCCAAAGCCGCTTGCGTGGGTTTTGGTCCGTCTTGTGCTTCCTCTGCAAGCTCAGGACGTCTGTGCTTGGAGACGTCTCGCAGGACCTGGGGCCTTGCCGGGTTAATCGGGCAGTAACGAGAGTCGGGGAGGCCAAACCAAGCAGTGGCGCGGGGCCGCACTAGCATGGGGCGACGGCGCTTCTGCCGCTCGGAGCGGGGAACGGGGGGGCTCGCGGCCTGCGGAGGAAACCGCAGCGTTGGTGCAGCGCGTTCGGCAGCTCCCGCTCTGCAGGTCGGAGAGTCCGTGTTTCACACCGACCGCTGGGTGCCCCCGACGCTGGATGAGCTCTACTACCTGCGGCCCACCAGCGAGCTGGACAACGAGAAGTTTGGCTTGCAGTACTACGTCTGAAGCCCGGCGGAGCCCGGCTCTTCGTGGGCTTTGGTTTCCCCAGACGCCGCGCGGGGGGTGGTGTCTGTCGGATGCGTTCGTTGCTGACTGTGTTTGGGCGTCTGCTATTAAAACCGCGCCGATACGAGATGTCCCGTGTTCCTGAAGAGCTCTCTCAATCCTCTGGGAGACGTGTCGCTGCTCCTGTCCCTGTTTGTGCTGTCCCAAACGCAGGACCGGGGCAGGGAGAGCTCCCGGGGTGGAGCAGAGCTCGGTGCTCTGCCGCGGGGGACCTCGGTGCCCTGTCCCTTGTCCCCCAGGGCTCCACGGGGGGCAGGCGGGCGGTTGCCTCGCTGGGGCCCTCGCTGTTGGCTCAGGGCTGAGCTGGGCCGAGCTCCATCTGCCGCAAGCACCCGGGTGCTTTGGGGTGACTGCGGGGGAGCTCAGCTCTCCCCCCCCGCTCCAGGCTCTGCCCTCCAAGCCCCACGCGGGGCCTCGGCATCACCGCCTGGTCGATGCTGCCCTGCTACCTCAGGTGAGTCTGGTCTGGCCCCCGGGGGCACTGGGAGCTGTGGAGGGGGGGAACTGGGAGCACGGGGAGCAGGGTAGGGGGCTGCTGCTGTGTGCCCATCACCATGCGCCTGCACCTGGGCTGTCCCTGAGCCCGTCCTGGGCTTTCCCCAGCAGGGAAGGGGCTCTGCAAGCAGGAGCTCCCCGGGCTGCTGGGGCAGTTTTGAGCCCTGGCACAGCCTGGACCCCCAGCCTGTCCCCCCCCCCCCCCGGCTCACTCTGGTCCCTGCCGGCCGGGCCCTGAGCAGGGATGGCTGATCCCAGCGGGGATGCTGGGGGGGTGATGCTGGGGGGGCCACAGGGGAGGGTGCTGGGGGGCTCCCAGGTGGGGGGCAGCACCCCCAGCTAGTCCACCACCCCCATCAGGCCTGGCTTCAGCCTCCAGTGATGCCACTCTGGATTGAGCCATGGTGTCCCCCGGCCCCCCAGCTGCCCCCACACATGTCCCCAGGACCAGCTGCTCCCCCCGTGGCACTGCGGGGGCAGAGGGGGCTGGTACCCGAGTAGCTGCCGTTGCCAGGGCAGCTGCATCCCGGGTCCCCGCGGCTGCAGCAGGGACGTCTCCCGGCAGAGGACCCGGGAGCGGAGCGGCCCCAGGGAGGGGGGCCGGGTTCTCACCAGCAGCAATTAAGGGAAATTGTAGGTAACTCCTGTCAGAGCTGAAACGCGCCATTTGTTGGGTGACCAACGACACAGCTGCGCTGGGGAACCTCCCTGCCTGGGGACCGCGTCCCCCGCGTTACCTCCAGCAGCATCTGTGGGACGGGACGGGACGGGATGGGACAGGACAGGGTTAGGGAGACATTTGCTCCTCGGCTCCCCTGGGATCGTGGTCGGGGGGCGGCGGTGGGGCACCCCCCGGCCTCCTCACCCCCTTTGCCCGCAGGTCCCTGCCGTGGGGCCGGGCCGGGACTCACTAGAGGGCACCAAAGGATTGGGAACGGGGCTGGGGCTGGGCCGGGGGGTCTGCGGAACAGCCCGGGGGGGGGCGACAGGGTTTATAGGGTCTGCAGGACAGCCAGGAGATGGGGGGGTCTATAGGGTCTGCAGGCTGGCCAGGGAACGGGGGGGCCATAGGGCCTGGCAGGACAGCCTGGGGATGGGGGGTCTGTGGGATCTATGGGGGGTTCTATGGGATCTATGGGGGGCCAAGTGGCGCCCCCCCTAACGCCTGCGTGAGTCGGCTCAGGCACCTCGCCGGGAGGGAGGCCGGGAGCCCGGCTGCTCCGCGGGCGGGGGCTCCTCACCGCGGGGCCCCCTCCGGGGAGCCCGGCACAGCAGCGTCTCCCAGGCCTTGGATTTCACCGTGCCTCCAACAACAACCCGCGCGGCAGCGCGCTGGAAATGGCACACGCTGTTCCCATCCGCGGCGCAGGTGAGCCAACAGATGTGAGCAATTATTGTCCAATTCCGAAGCTCCCCGTCGCTGCCAGCTTCTGGACGCGGCGGCGGATGAACAACCGCGGCATTGTTCGGCTTTATGTAACGCCCCGCTCCCTGCGAGCGCGGCTCCCCTGCCAGCGCCGTGCCTCGCACGAACCGCTGCCGCGACCCCACGGTGCACCGCTGCTGGCCGCGCGCGCCCCGAGCCCCGAACCGCCGGCCACACGTGCTGCAAGCCCTGCGGCTGCCGGCCGCATACGTCCCCAGCCCCGAGCGCTCTGGTCGTGCACGTCCCGAGGCTGCCAGCCGTGTGCTCGCCTGGCCCTGACCCTGCTGGCCCCGGGTGCCCGGCGCTGGCTGGGCCGGGGAGGCGGCCGGCGGGTGCTCCTCGCGGCGGCGGAGCGGAGGCGGAGGTCATCGGGGGGAGCTGCCGGAGGATCGCGGGTTGGGGGGCAGCAGCCGATGGAGATCCGCGGGCACCGAGGCGAGGGCAGCGCCGGGGCCGGTTCGGCCAGGCGCTGGGAAGGCGATGCCGGGGACGTGCCAGCCTTTCCCCAGGCCTGTTCCTCTCCTTGTTGGTTTTTGCATTCCTCAGGCACCTTTCATGCTTTCCCCGGCTGACGTGGGCACGGCCGGTCGGAGGCTGGGCCCGCAGAGCGAGGCTGCCCCACGGGAGGCTGCTGCCCGCGGCCCCAGCTGGCGTCCGTGCGGGGAGGAGGGAGCCCGGGGTGGCCGGGGGGGTCCCGGCCCTGCTCCCACTGCCCGGAGCCCCAAAGGCTCCTGCTGGCGCGAGGAGGAGGATGGGGAGCGGGGCAGCGAGCAGAGGCGCAGGCATCAAGGCAGCTTTGTGCTCCGGGAGGGCCGCGAGCGCCGGCCTGGCTCAGCTTTTCCGTTCGAGGCGTCTGGGCCGCTCTCTGCCCTCCCCTTCTCCAGGGCGCAGGGTTCGCCTGAGGCGGAGAAGCGTTCCGGTGTTGGAGCCTCGGCAGATCCCGCGGCCACTGGCCTCTCCCCTCCACCATCCTCGGGGCACCCGGATACCCCAGTGCCCCAGGAGCACCCAGCAGGGCGAGCGTCCTCCTCCCGTGGGGCCGAGCATCCTCCTCCCGTGGGGCCGAGCATCCTCCTCCAGCAGCGCCGATCCCGCGGGTGCCCCGGGTGCCGTGTGGGAGAGCACCCTTGCACCCCGGCTTGGGCATCAGGCAGGGTCTCCCGGCATCCTCCCTTCCCGGGTGCCCCTATCCCTGCCCGGGACGTTCCCAGGAGCCGCAAGGAGGTTTTGTCCCGCGCGTGCCGGAGGCGGCACACAGCCGGCGCTGGTGGCTCTCGCGGTGCTCGGATGGAGCCGGGCTCCAAGAACCGGGAAAAATCCATCCATGGGCCTACGGAGGCCCCTCCGCGGGCGCCCGATCCCACGGGAGCAGCCCGTGGTGCTGGTGGTGCGCGGCCCGGCGCAGCTCGGGGCCATCGGGCTGGCGTGCACGTGGCACCTGCACACCTTCCTAGGTATCTTCCTCCCTGTCCTCCTCCTCCTCCTCCTCCGGGGCAGGCACCAGGCTCAGCGGCCCGTCCACGCTCCCCGCAGCGCTGGGCTTTGAGCCCCGTCTCCTACCGCTGCCCGTTCGCAGAGGTGAGCTGGGGCCGCCGCCGCCGCCGGGCAGGTTACGGCGGGGCTTCGCTTCCCTCCAGGCTCTGCCGGGAGCCCGGGGATGCCACGAAATCCTGCCGGCGGCTGCGCTCGCCCAGCCACCGCCACCGGCTCTGTTGTTGTTGGAAACCTTGGCCTCCCTCGGAGGAATGTGACCTCGAACCGCCGCGCTGGCCGGCTCCCCGCGCCCCGTGCCTGCACCCTCCCCGTGCGCCGGGCTCGGCCCCGCCGCGGGGGGAGAGGGCTGCAAACCCGCCGCCTGCAATGCCACCGCCCCCCCCCCCGCCCCGGCTCTGGGTGTTTTTCTTTCTTCTTGCAAGATCTGCTGCACAATTGCACCCGGGCGCTACCGATTTAACGGTGGCCGCGTCCGTGGGGGGGCGGCAGGGCTCGGTGCCCCCCCCGTGCAGGTGCAGCTCATCCACGGCGCGGGAGTCGAGGGAGCCGGGGGAGCCCCGCATCGGTGTCCTCGGCACCCCGGCACGTGGCCGCGTCCCCACCGTCAGCCTGGACGTGCCCCGCGTGTGCGTGCCCCCCCCCCCGGGCAGGATGTGGCCCCCAGGGATCCCCCCCGGCCCGGCAGCGGCTCTGAGGATGCATTCAGGGCATTCACAATAAATAACAAACTCCCCGAAATGAGACATGATGTAATTTGAAAACACCCGGGTGTCTGGTGGCCAGGCCTGGAATTGCCATCACCTTCCCCCCCCCCCCCCCCGGTGTGTCCACACGTCCCGCCGGGAAGAGCAAACAGGAGCCCTCGGCGCCGCCGCAGGATTCCCACCCGGAAAAGCGCTCCGGGGGGCCGGGGGGCCGCGGGGCGGGATTTTGGGCTCAGCCGGCCCAGGGCATCCTCGGCCAGTGCCGCAGCCCCCCTGACCCCCCCCGTGCCTCCCCTGCGTGACAGGCTGGGACGCGGAGGCCGGTGGCCCCCGGCGTTTAATTTCCCTGGTATCCCAGCAATTGGTGGCGGCTCTGCCAAGCCCCGCGGCCGGGGCCGTCCTGCCGCTGGGGCGGGGGGGGGGTTGCGTCGGCCGTGCCGCGGGAGAGGCTGCCTGCCCCCATCGCTTGCTGCCGCCCCGGCTGGGCGATGCCGGGTGCCCCCGTCCCTCCCCTCGTGGCAGCACCTCATGCACGTGGGGGCGGCCGGTCCATGGGTGCAACGAGCCCTGCACGGCCTCAGCCCCCCAGCTCGGCGCACACGCGGCCCCGGTCACGGCCCGGGCGCCCACCGGCCCCGTGCGGCACCGGCAGCCCGGCCTTGCCCGGCGGCACCGGGGCCAGGGCAGCGCTGGCACCCCGACCCGCTGGCCCGGCGCTGCCGGCCTCGACCGCATGAGCTCAGAGGAAGGGCTTTTTCCCTTCCCTCCCAGCCGCATTCCCCAGCGCATCCAATTTTAGCAGCTTTGCAAAACAAACCCTCAAGTTTCCCGGGCTGGAGCGGCGAGTGGCAGCGCGCGGCCGGCTCGCGGGGAGGGCTCCTTCCCTCTTCCCGCCTGTCACGGCGCCAGCCCCGGCCGAGCCCCGCGTGCCAGGATCCGATTTCTGCCGTCTCCTGGCGCGAGCGGGAAAGGCCTCCTATATAGCCGCGCGGGGCCGGCGGGCTCGCAGTCGCGCGCGCAGCCCCGACGGCAGCCATGCTCCGGCCGACGCTGGCCCTCCTGGCTCTCGCCGCCGTCCGCTGCGCCGCCGCCCCAGGTAAGGCTGATTTACGGGGTCGGCGGCGGCGGCGCCGGGCTCCCGCCTCGCCGCTCGCCGGGGGAATCCTCCCCCCGCGGCCCCGCTCCCCGGCCAGATGTTCGCCGGGACCGCGACGGCGGCCGGAGCCCGGCCCCTGCGCAAGGTGCATTTTTTGGAGGATGCGGTTGGGAGGCGCAGGGCTGCTCGGCCGCCCCGAGCAGGGACCCGCTGCCGCGGCATGGGACGGCGGGAGCGAGCGGCTGCTTCCCGCGGGCGCCCCGGGGCTGGCGCGGCCGCTGCAGGGGAGGGTTCACATGCCGGCAGCCCCGGGGCATCTCCCGCCGCACGTCCCGGCACGGTGGTTTTTCCAAGGAGATGCTCCCCGCTCTGCGCCCCGAGATCCCCGTCGTGGCAAACCCTGCAGCACCCTCGACCCCCCGGGCTGTGATTTTTCCAGCCCAATGTCCTGCCGCTTCCCGGCTCGGGAGCTGGGGGTCGGCGCCGCGGCTCTGCTCCCATACCGAGCTGTCTTCTTGCCCTTTCCCGGCGGCGGCCGGGCACTCGCAGGCGGCGTTTCCAGGCGCGCAGCCTGCAAACGTGGCGCTGGCACCGGCTCTGCAGCACGAGCGCTTGCTGCTGCTCACTCCGGCCCCATTCGCCCGGGAGCCGACCCCGCTGTGCCGCGGAGATTCGGCATCCTCCGCTCTCCTCGGCCAGCCACGCGCCTCTGTGACGCCCGCGAGAGCCCCGGATTCCCTGCGCCGGGGGCTCCCGGTTCGGGGCCGGCGATGCTCTTTGCAGCAGCTCAGCACGGCAGCGGCCGGGCGCTGACGGGACCGCGGGGGCCGGTGACAGACGCTCTCGCCCTCCGCTCCCCCGCCAGAGTCCCTGGAGAATGACTCGGAGCCGGCCAAGAGCAGCGCCCCGGGCAAGCCCTGGAAAGCGGCCGCCGATGTAGCCGACCTCGACCTGGCCACGGCAGGTACGGCCACCGCCGCGGGGCAGAGCCCGGGCTCGGGATGCGCCCGGGTCCCGCTCACGGCCGGCTCCGTCCCAGGCGGCGGTGCCGAGTGGACGTCCTGGTTCAACATCGACCACCCCGACGGGGACGGGGACTACGAGAGCCTGGAGGCCATCCGCTTCTACTACCGCGGGCGGGTGTGCGAGCGGCCCGTGGCCGTCCAGGCCCGCACCACCGAGTGGGAGCTGCCCGAGGAGGTGGGCGAGATCGTGCACGTCAGCCCCAAAAAGGGCTTCCGCTGCGTCAACAAGGAGCAGCCGCCGGGCAAGACCTGCTCCAACTACCACATCCGCTTCCTCTGCCCGCTGGGTGAGTGCCCGGCCCCGCCGCCTCCCGCCCCGGCCCCGCGGCGGCTCCGGAGCGGCTCTCCGGAGAGCCCCGGGGCGCCGGGAAGCACCGGGAGCCCGTGACCCACCCCGGCAGCGACGGCCCCTGCCCTCCCCAGAGCACGTCTACTGGTCGCACTGGTCCGCGTGGAGCCCCTGCTCGCGGAGCGCCTGCGGCGGCCGCGGCACCCAGAGCCGCCGGCGCCGCTGCAGCAGCTCCCAGCTCCCCGCCGCGCTCAAGGAGCTCAAGTGCAAGGGCAAAGCCGTGGAGCGGCGGCCGTGCGACGCCGGCCCCTGCCCCCAGCCCAGCCGGCCCCCCGCGGCCCCCCGCCATGCCGGGCGGGCTCGGGGGGCCGCGGCGCCCCGGGAGGCGGCGTGGGCCGAGTGGGGCGCCTGGGGGCCGTGTTCCCGCAGCTGCGGCCGTGCCGCCACGCGCCTCCGCCGCCGCAGCTGCAAGAACGGCAAGAAGTCGCCGTGCGCAGGCCGCGCCGCCGAGCTGCAGCGATGCCCCCCCTCGCCCTGCCCAGGTACCCGCCGCCCCCATCCCCGGGGGGGGGCCACGCACCCCCCCCGCCCTGCCGGGCTGCCCGCCGGCGTCTCACCGCTCTGCCCCCTCGCAGCCTGCCCGGAGCACGTGCTGCGCGGCACCGTGGTCTCCGCCGACGGCGCGGCGCTGCCCGGAGCCCGCGTCTTCCTCGAGGGCCGCCCGCCGGCGCTGCTGGCCCGGAGCGACGCCCGGGGCCGCTTCCACGCGGCCGGGCTCTGCCCCGGCGCCGCCGCCAACGTCAGCGCCCACCTGGAGCGCTTCGCCCCGGCGCTGGCGCCCGTCGTCTCCAACGGCTCCGGGCTGTCGGTGGCGCGGCTGGTGCTGCAGCGGCTGGGTGAGCGCGGCGGCGCGGGGACGGCGGGTGCATCCCCGGCACGGGCACGGCGGGGTGGCGGGTGGTGGCACGGCGCGTCCCCCCGCCGCCCCTCGCCGCACCTCTGCTCCCTCCCTTGCAGAGAAGCCCTACATGGTGACGCACCCCGAGGACAAGGTCCGCCTGGCCGGGCAGCGGGCCACCTTCTGCTGCAAAGCCGCCGGCACCCCCGTGCCCACCAAGTACCACTGGTGAGCGCGGGGCCGGCGCCTCGGCCCCTGCGGGCTCGGTGCCGGGGTCCCCCGGGACGCGGGGCGGGGGGCCGCACGGGGGTCCCCCGCTGAGCCCCGGCATCCCGCAGGTACCACAACGGGACGCTGCTGGACAGGAAGGTCTACAAGTACAGCAGCCGCCTGGCGCTGCGGGCACTGGGCCCGGCGCAGGCCGGCACCTACCACTGCAAGGCCAGCAACGAGGCGGGCGCCATCCGCTCCGCCGCGGCGCAGCTCACCGTGCTGGGTGAGCGGGGCCGGCGCGGCGGCGGGCAGGCGAGAGCGGGGGGCTCTGCAAGGCGGCCGGGGTCACTGCACCTTGCCTTGGGGAGAGGGACGGGTGCGTGAGCGGCGGGTTGGGCTGGGCGCACGGTGCTGCACGTGGTGAGGATGCTCCCTCCTGACGCCGCGTCTCCCACCGTCGCCGCCAGCCCCGGGGCAGCAGAGCTGCAAGGCCGAGCCCGAGCCGAACCTCATCAAGCTGCCCGGCGAGTGCCGCCGGGACGCCGTGGGCTCCCAGTACTACGACGTGGGCCACTGCCCCCCGACGCGGTGCGCCGGCAGCCCGGCCGAGGAGCCGCGGTGCAAGGAGGGCGCCCGGCGCTGCTGCGGCGTCCGGCGCATGGAGATGCGGGAGATCCGGTGCTCCGGCTACCTCCTGCCCGTCAAGGTGGTGGCCAAGTGCGGCTGCGGGCCCTGCGCCCGGCCCCGCGTCCTGGTGCAGGGCCGCGTGACGGCAGCCGACACCGGGGAGCCGCTGCGCTTCGGCCAGATCTTCCTGGGCAAGAAGAAGATCGGCTTCACCGGCTACAAGGGCTCCTTCACCATCGAGGTGCCGCCGGAGACGCAGCGGCTGGTGGCCCGTTTCGTGGACCGGCAGCAGAGGCTCGTGGACACCGTCAAAGTCCTGCCCTTCAACGGCCGGGGCGGTGCCGTCTACCAGGACGTCAAGATGATGCGGAGGAAGGAGCCGGTGGCCTTGGACGCCAGCCGGACCAACACCATCCCGCTGGGGGAGGTGAGCGGCCAGGAGCCCATTGCGGAGCTGGTCATTCCCGCCGGCGCCTTCCTCCGCGCCTCTGGGGAGGTCTTCAAGGGGACTGTCAAAGCCAGCGTCACCTTCCTGGACCCAAGGGACATCGCAACAGCTGGTGCCGCCTCCAGTGACCTCAGTTTCGCCAACGCCGAGGGGGAAATCGTCCCGCTGCGGACCTACGGCATGTTTGCGGTGGACTTTCGGGAAGGGGAGTCCAACGAGGTGCTGCAGACGGGCCCGGTGGAGGTGCGGATCGACGCAGGGCAGATCAGGATGCCGGAGCACCTGCAGAAGATGAAGCTGTGGTCCTTGAACCCTGAGACCGGCTTATGGGAGGAGGAAGGCGTCTTCCGCCAGGCCAGGGAGAGGAGGGGAAAGAGGGAGGACAGGACCTTCCTCATCGGGAACATGGAGATCCGCGAGAGGCGTCTCTTCAACCTGGACGTGCCGGAGAACCGCCGCTGCTTCGTCAAGGTCAGGGCTTACAGCAACGAGAAGTTCAACCCCTACGAGCAGCTGGAGGGGGTGGTCGTCAGCCTCATCAACCTGGAGCCCCAGCCCGGCTACCCCGCCAACCCCCGGGCCTGGGGACGCTTCGACAGCATCGTCACGGGGCCCAACGGCGCCTGCCTGCCCGCCTTCTGCGACGGCGAGCGCCCCGACGCCTACTCGGCGTACCTCACCGCCACGCTGGGCGGCGAGGAGCTGGAGGCCGTGGCCTCCAGCCCCACGCTCGACCCCACGGCCGTGGGGGTGTCCCAGCCCTACCTGAGCAAGCTGGGCTACCGCCGGCTGGACCACGACGACCCCAGCCTCAAGAAGACGGCCTTCCAGATCAACGTGGCCAAGCCCAACCCCAACAACATCGATGAGACCAACGGGCCCGTCTACCCCTACCGCAGCTCCAAGGAGTGCGAGGAGGCGCCGGCCAGCGCCAACCACTTCCGCTTCTACCGCGTGGAGGTGGACAAGTACGAGTACAACGTGGTGCCCTTCAAGGAGAGCGACCTGACGTCCTGGACGGGCGACTACCTGTCGTGGTGGCCCAACCCGCAGGAGTTCCGGGCGTGCTTCATCAAGGTGCAGATCGAGGGGCCGCAGGAGTACATGGTGCGGTCCCACAACGTGGGGGGCAGCCACCCGCGCACCCGCGGGCAGCTCTACGGCTTGCGCGACACCCGCAGCGTGCGGGACATGCTGCTGGAGAGCAGCTCGGGCGCCTGCGTGGAGTTCAAGTGCAGCGGGATGCTCTTCGACCAGAGCCTCGTGGACCGCACCTTGGTCTCCGTCATCCCCCAGGGCAGCTGCCGCCGCACGGCCGTCAACAGCCTCCTCCGCGAGTACCTGGCCCGGCACCCGCCGGTGGCGGAGAACAACAACACGGGCGCCTTCACCATGCTGGCGCCCGTCGACCCGCTGGGGCACAACTACGGCATCTACACGGTCACGGACCAGAACCCGCGGCTGGCCAAGGAGATCGCCATCGGCCGCTGCTTCGACGGCACCTCGGACGGCTTCTCGCGGGAGATGAAGTCCGACGTGGGCACGGCGGTGACCTTCGTGTGCCAGGAGCGGCCGGTGACTCAGGGCAGCTTCTTCCAGCGGCTGCTGACGGCGCCGGCCGCGGCGCTGGACGAGATCCGGCGCGAGATGGGCGCCAACGAGCAGCGCCGGGCCCCCCCCGAGGTGATGGACTTCTCCTCCGGCTGGCGAGCCCCGGCGTCCGCCCCGGCCCGGCGGGGCCCCGGCGCCCGGCGGAGGATGCGGCCGCAGCTCTGAGCGCCGCCCCGGCCCCTTGGGGGGGGGGACCCCTGCGTCCCACCGCCCTCGCACCCAGTGGGGGACATCCCCCCCCCAAGGGACCCATCCGGGGGGGGCAGCGGAGCGGGGCCCCCCACGGGCAGCGGGACGGGGGTGATGCCCGACGGCTGAGCCCGGCCCCGGCCCCGCCGGCACTTGGTGCTCGTCCCCCCGGGACCGGGGCCCCCACGGCCGCGCCAGCCCCCCGCGCGCTGAGACCCGGCCCCTCGGGGATTATTTTTAAAAAAAAAAAGAAGAAAAAAAAGAAAAAGTGTGTGGGAGGGTGTCAAACGGGCCATTTCCTCGGAAATCGGGCAGGAATTTCCCCCCCCCCCCCCCCGGTGCTTGGCAGGGGCTCGGGGCCGGGGGCCGCAGCCAGCAGCATCCCTGCCCGGCGGCGTAGGCAGGGATGCTCCCAGCACCGGCTCCCGGCTGCGGGAAGCCTCGGCCGCGGGGGGTTGCAGGAGGCGGCAGGACCTGGGGCTTCCCCGCTGCACGGTAACGTGGTCTCTTTGGAAAAAAACCCGAGGATTTCAATCAAAAAGCCCTTTCTGTGTTTTCTCCCCGCTGCCCGGGTGGTGCCAGCGCTGCGGCCGGGGCGAGGGAGCCGGGGCGCAGTCGGTGTGCCGGGACGCCGGGCTCGGCCGCCGCGGCCTCGGCTAATCCCCGCTATCCTGCCCCTGGGAGGGGGCGTTTGGCCCCAAATACCCTTCCCCAGGCAAAAAAAAAAAAAAAAAAAATCACTCCTTAAAACACCTTTCTGGCCGGGACCAGCCTTCCGCCGCCCCCTTCTCCCCCGGCGTGGGGGGGTGAACGCGTGGGGCTGCCCGAGGCATGGGGCAGGCTCGGGAACGGGCGGGGGCCAGCACTGGCTGAGCCCCCCGGGCCGGCGTGCACCCCCGGCTCGCGCGGATTTGTACATTATTTATTACAAAATATACGGTTGTGTTACACTCGCGTGGCCGAGGGTCTCTCTGCGCGCGCGGTGCTGCCGGACCCCAGTGGGGGACGGGGATGGGACGTGGGGGGGGGGCGTTGTGTTCTCCCCCCCTCGGGGAGCCAGGACGTGGCAGCCCGGGGCGGGGGCGGGGGGGCGAGCTGGCTCGGGGGGGCCACAACACGGGCAGGGTGTCTGTGTGTCGGTCTGGCAGAGGGTGCACAGACGGGGGGGGGGGGGTCCCCAGTCGACTCAGGGTGATTTGCAATACCCGGGGGGGGGGTGGGGGTGGGGTTGAGCTTTTTTAGCAGGGATCTGCAGAAGTCTTCCCGTGCTCGCAGACCCCGAGCAGCGCTTGGGACGGAGCCAGCGGAGCGGCGGCTGCCGGCTCTGCGCCTCTGGCAGCCGGGCCGCGGTCCCGCGCCCCCCGCCCCCCCCAACCGCCCACCGCCCCACGCCCCGGCCAATGCCGTCATGGAACAGGCCGTGTTTATGAGGCCAAAAAAATCCCCTGCTCCTCGCAGCACTGTTTCCCTTTTAAACCAGGGTTTGGCCAAGGCAAGGCATTTTTCTGCCCTTATGCTGGATGCTGCCGCTTGCCAGATCAAAGGGGACGGGGCACCGGGGGGGCGAGGGGAGCAGTCTGCCAAGCACCTCCCAGTGCTTCGACTGCTGATGGCCAAAGCCCGAAGCCCGACTCCCTCCGCCTCCGGCCTGGAAGCAGGGACTCGGGCTGGACACGCAGGGCGGACGATGGAGACCCCGGAGCCGGCCACGGGTCGCCCACCCGCCGCGGCCGCTCTGCTGCAGCAGCACCTCTGCGCGATGCCCCCGCCTTGCTGGGGAGGGGACGGACCAAGACCCCGTCCTGCTTCGAGGCTGGCTAGCGAGGAGGTCCCACACATCCCTGTGCTGCATGTCCTGGATGCTACATGTCCCAGTGCTACATGTCCCCAGTGCTACATGTCCCAAGTGCGACACATCCCCAGTGCTACACGTCCCCAGTGCGACACATCCCCAGTGCTACATGTCCCCAGTGCTACATGTCCCTGGTGCTGCATGTCCCGGTGCTACATGTCCCCAGTGCTACATGTCCCAGTGCTGCATGTCCCCAATGCTACACGTCCCTGGTGCTACATGTCCCTGGTGCTACATGTCCTGGTGCTACATATCCTGGTGCTACATGTCCCCAGTGCATGTCCCCAGTTTAGGAGCTGCCTCTACCGCTTGGAGCCGTGTCCTGGCCTCCGGCCCTGGGCACCGGGATCTTCACGGAGGAAGAGCGGCGAGCGCTGCACCGCGGGCGTCGGGGGCCGGGGCTGGGGCTGGGGACCTCAGCGGGCAGGATTGTTTCCCACCAGCTGTTTGGCTCGGTCGGAGGCAGCTCCGGGGAGGCTGGAAGCGGCAGCTACCGCAGCTCTGCTGATGACGTCAGGACGAAAATGGGGCTAAAACCAACACAAAGCAGCAACTCAGAAGCGGCTGGTCGGACACCCCAGTTTGCAGCCGCTTGTGCCAACCGCTGGGCTTCCTCCCATCCCAGGTGCACGGGGCAGAGCCCCGGCAGGGACCCAGGCGTCCGGGCTGCCCGTCCCTCGTCCGCCTGCAGAGCCCGTGGGACACACGGGGACCGTAGGGACCCGGGGCAAAGCGGTGCCGTTGCTCCTTGGCCCCGTCCATCCCCGCGGCCCGGCAGGGCTGTCCATGCGTCCCCGCTGCCCCGCGCGCGGCTGTGCCCGAGCCCCACGGCTCCCCCCGGCTCGGCGGCTCCCGGCCGGGACCTCTGCACCGCTTGGCCCCCGCGGCAGGAAACCGGGCTGCCGGGAAGCCCCGGGGGAGGAAAACCCCAAACCGCTCCCGGCAGCCGTAGCGGCTCGGCAGCGAGCTGGAGGGGCCGCGCGGGAGGGGGCTGCGCGAGCCCTGCTCCAGCCCCGGCCCTCGGCCCCTTCTCCGTGGGGAGAGCGCCTGTCGCCTCCCGACAGCGCCCATTCCCCACCAGCAGCTTCGAAAAGCCCCGAAGGGCTGCAGGGAAGCAGTCCCAGCCCAGGGCAGCCCAGCTGGGAGGGAGCTGCCCAGCCCGGGGCCGGGGCACCGCACTCTCCGGATGCTCCGGATGCTCCCGTGCCTCCGTCCTCCCTCCCCGTCCAGCCCCTCCACCTCCCGCTTTGCACTTCGGCTCCTGCCAGTTACTCAGAGCCCAGGGCGAAGGCGGCGGCATGGATGGTGCAGGGGGCAGGGGCAGAGCCGGGGGGGGGGGGGGACGACAAGGGGGCAGTGGGGGCTCCTGAACCACCCGAGCGGGGCGATGGGCATGTGGATGTGCTGGGGGCAGGTTGCATGGGGAGCTGGGGCGGGGGGGGGAATGCAGCCCCGGACACGCTGGGGGCAGGTTGCATGGGGAGCTGGGGCGGGGGGGGGAATGCAGCCCCGGACACGCTGGGGGCAGGTTGCATGGGGAGCTGGGGCGGGGGGAGGGGGAATGCAGCCCCAGACCCGCCGGGGCGGCCTGTGCTGGGTGTGGGGCCTGGAAACCCGCCCGGGGCCGGGGCTGGGCCGGGGGCCGCAGCCGGGGGGCTCCCAGCGGCAGCCCGGCCCCGCACCTCACCCACATGCTGCAGCTCTGAGCTCATGCCGAGGAGCGTCAGCAGGTACCAAAATAGCCCCCGGCCCCCCCGGAGGTCGCCGCTTCCAGGCAGGGCCGAGCCCTGCAATCCAGACCGGGGCCGATCCCCGCGCGCGGCCAAGCCGCCGGCTGGGACGGCTTCGCCTCTGCTAATTGCTAGCAGAAACCGCCGGCGTGCGGCTCCGACCGCGGCGGGGGGCTGCCGGGGGCAGGCAGCTCCTGGTCTGGCACCCCGCGCCAGGCTGGGGGGGACGGAGAGCCCAGGGGGGGTTTCTGCACGGTTTTGGGGTCAAAAACCACCTTTTCTTCCCCTTCTGAGCCCTGGCACGAGCGATGCCGGCGGCCGAGCGGCGGCACGGGCAGGTGGGACGACCGCAGCTGGTGCAAGAAAGTCCCTGAGCAAAGACGGGGCAGAGCGCGAGCGCTGCGGGAGCGATGGGGAGGGAACGGCCCCCGCCTGCCCCTCGCACCCCGCGTGGGGCAGCCGTGGGGCGCAGCGGTGCCGTGGCCGCGCCGGGGCAGCCGTGATGAGAAACGCAGGCCGGGGGCGTCCGGGGCGGCGCGGGCGCCCAGACGGGCCCAGCTGCTTCTCGTTACCTCCGCACGCCGTCCAAAACGGAATAACGAGCCGGGGAAGGGAAAAAGGAGCCAGAAAGCAGCTCCCCATCCCGCCCCGCCAGCAATTAGGGATGGCTGCAGCCCAACGTAAATGAAGCCGACGGTAGCCGCCCGCTCGCGGGATGCAGCGGCACGTCCTCGCGCGCCGGGGCAGCCGGACCCCCCCGGGGGCTCATGATCCCGTTGCCGGCGGGTGCATCGCCCCGTCCCCGCTGAGCACCGGCAGCGGGTGCGTCGTGCCGGCGCGGAGGTGCAGCCGGGCTCCGCGGGCGCCCCGGGAGGCATCGCACCGCGAGCACGTCCCCGGGCTGGCCGGGAACAGAGGCTCCTCTGAGCACCGGCCGCGAGCTGGAAAGCGACTTGGGAAGCAGCTCGCTCGTCTTTTTTTTTCTTTTTCTTCACATTTAATAATGGAAAATGTAATGACAGCGCCTGAATTCAAATAATAAAAGAAGCCATCCGGAACGCCAGCCCGGAACAGGAGCGAAACCCACGTTTCAGGCTGCAGGGAACAGGCGCGGGCGAGGGATGAAAGGGAAAAGCAGACACTGGAGGCCGGCGGCCTCCCCGCTCCCCGTGCCGAGCCCGCCCTGCCCGCCGGGGCGGCTCCCGGCCCCCTCCCCGCCGCTCCTCTTCGCCCCGTCTGCCCCCGGCATCGCTCCCCACCGCGGGGAGCTGGTCCCCGGGCCCCGGGTCGGGCCGGGTCGGGAAGGGCGCGGGGTGCCCGGGGCCGGCTCCCGCGCCGCAGCCTCCCTGGGCGGCAGCGGTGCCAGCGGTGCCGCGGCCCGCGCCGGGTCCAGCTCCCGAATTCCAGGCCGTCTGGCCAAGAGATGCTGCTCCGCTCCCGGCGCTCCCGCCGGACCAGCCGAGGGAGGAGGAAAACAGCAGCGTCCCTGCACGCCGGCGGGCCGGAGGGGGGGCTCCCCCGGGCGGACACCCCTGCCAACGCGGCAGGACCCCCGCCGGAGGGGGGGGGGTGAGGGATATTGCTCCCTCCCCCCCCGTTGCAGGGAGCATTTGAAGCCAGAATTTGGGGGAAAACAGAGGGCAGAGGAGACCCGGCCGGAGAGGAGGTTCCCGCGGCGTTTCCTGGGTGCCCCACGCTGCACCCCGGCGCAAAGGGGAAAAGCGGGATAGAATAAATCACTGCACCCCCCGCGACCCCCCCAGCCTGCTACGGTCTCTCGCCTCTGCAGCCGCCACGTGCCGGAGCCGCCGCGGCCGGTGCTGGCTCCCGCGGGAAGGGCCGGCGCCCCGGGCCGAAAGCCTTGCGCGAGCCGCGACGCCGGAGCTGCCAGCGAGGCTGCGGCGCACATTCCTCCCGCAGTTGCTTTTTAGATGTATTTTGAGAGTCGCATCCTAATATCGCCGCGTTCAAAGGAACACTGTTAAAGTGGAAGCGGTTCTGGAAAAACCATCCATTCCCTTTCTCCATCTATTTTTGAAACGTTTGGCCTTCGCTCCTCCCCAGGATCCAGACCATAAATAACAATAACAACACATTTAGAGCCGTTGTGATGACAGCTCGCCCAATCTGCCAGAGCCTCTGAATTCTCCAGATGTTGAAAATCTGGCTCAAAACTGGAAGTTTGGTAAATATTTTGTGTGTTTCTCATTTCACAGCCACCGGGAATTTTTTATCACATGAAGCAGCAGAATAAAAATAACAAGTGGAACGGCTATTTTTAGGCGCTCGAGGGAGGAAAGGTGAGTCGGCGGCGGCCGGCCCCGCGATGCACGGCCCGCGACGACGTCTCCGCACAGCCCCGCCGCGATGCACGATGAGCCGCGGGGGCGGCCGGGGCCGGGGCTGGGGCCGCGCCGGGACCCCGGTCTCCGAGGGCTTTGGGGCTCCTTCGAAGGAGCGAAGGGCTGTTATTGACTTTGCTCGGCCGACGCTCGCCTGCTCTGCACTGAGAAACGTCAGCGGGGAAAGTATTAGAAAAAAAAAATATTGGACCTCAGCACAAGCCCTGGAAAAAGAGAGTTTTGGATTTCACCACAACAGAAGCAAACAGGGCGCGTGGCGCGGGCTGCGCCAGCCCCCGGCGGCAGCGGTCCTGCGCCTCCCGGCTCGGCCGGCCCGGCTCGCTGGGAGGCCGGGGGGCGCGGGGGGGGCGCGGGGGGGGCACGCGGAGCTGTTGGAGCACGTGCCCCACGAGTTGCCCTTTCTCCTGGCTTTGCCAGCGGGAGCACCGGGACCTGTTACCTTGGTTAACCCGCACCCTGGGGACCCCAAACCCTGGGTACCCCCCACGCCCGGGACCCCCCCATCCCAGGTACCCCCTACCCTGGCTATCCTGTACCCCAGTATCTCCACTCCCTCTGTACCCCATAACCTCGGTACCCCAAACCTCGAGTACCCCATGCCCCAGGATCTCCATATCCCGGGTACTCCACGTCCCGAGTACCCCATACTGCGGGTACCCCATAGCCTGAGTACCCTGTGCCCTGGGGTACCCCACACCCTTGGGTACCCCATACCCCGGGTACTCCACACCATGTGTACCCCACAACCTAGGTACCCTGTATCCTGGGTACCCCGTACCCCAGCTACCCCACACCCCAGGTACCCCATACCCTGGCTATCCCACACCCCAGTATCTCCATACCCTGGGTACCCCATAACCTAGGTACCCTGTATCTTGGGTGCCCCATATCCTGTAGCCCAGGTACCCCACACCCCAGGTACCCCATGTCCTGGGCACCCCACAGTCTGGATGCCCCGGTTGCCCCATACCCCAGCCCCCATGCCTTGGGTACCCCACACCCGGGGTACCCCATACCGCAGGAGCCGCTTGCCCTGGGGGATGCTCTGCCCGCTCCCCCGCCTCCCCCCGGCACCGGCCCCCCTCGCGGGGCTGCAGGCACCCAGGGGCCACCCACGGCCCGCAGCCCCCGGCTCGGCGGGACCCCGCTGCCCCGCGCCCCCCGGCCAACCGGGGCAGGCTGCCCCCTCGGTGGGGACGTGCAGCCTCCTGCTGCAGAGCTGTCCCAAATCACATGATTTCCGGGAAAAAGTCGCATTGTTGGAGAAATGAAACACCCAATTTTGCAGAAAGGCTCGAGGCCCCTCCCAGACTTCCTGCGGGGGAACTTTCTGCCCAGGCAAGTCTATGTCACCCGAGGGCGAGCCTGCAAGATGCCCGTGGCCCTCACCGGCGGGATGGCCGCAGCGGTCTTGGCCGTAGCCCTGGCGTTCTGCCTGCCGGCCGCGGAGCAGAAGCCGTCGCAGTGCCGGGGCTGCACGGGCAACGGCACGCTGGAGGCGGCCGAGTGGGGCCGGGCCATGGGGCAGGTGGCCGCGCTGCAGTTGGAGCTGGGCAGCGCCCAGCGGTCGCTGGAGGAGGCCCGCAGGCTCTGGGACAGCGGCAGGATGCAGCTGGTAGGCGCCTGGGATGCTGCGGCTGCACGGAGGGCAGGGGCAGCCTGGGTGGGTCACTAGCACCAGGGCGCTTCGGTGTCCGACCGGCAGCCCCCGGCAGCGGCACTTCCCTTCCCTCCCCGCGTGCCCGCAGGACGCCGTTCAGAGGAACGTCACGGCCCTGGAGCAGCTGCTGGGGCTCCTGCAGCGCTGGGGGTCGGAGCGGGGGGCCAGGACGGCCGCGCTGCAAGGTGAGCGCCGGGGCAGGGAGCGGGGGGCAGGCGGGATGGGGCGAGCTGCGTGTGGGGGGGGGCTCAGGGCACGGGCCGAGACCCTGGGACACCCTGGTCCCCATCGCCGGGATGCGCTGAGCGCCTGGGCAATGCTGATCCCTGTCCCTTGGGCGATGCTGATCCCTGTCCCCTGGGTGATGCTGATCCCCGTCCCTTGGGCGATGCTGATCCCTGTCCCGTGGGTGATGCTGATCCCCGTCCCTTGGGCGATGCTGATCCCTGTCCCCTGGGCGATGCTGATCCCTGTCCCCTGGGTGATGCTGATCCCTGTCCCTTGGGCGATGCTGATCCCCATCCCTCGGCCATGCTGACCCCCGTCCCCTGGGCAATGCTGACCCCCGTCCCTTGGGCGATGCTGACCCCCGTCCCCTGGGTGATGCTGATCCCCGTCCCCTGGGCGATGCTGACCCCCGTCCCTCGGCCGTGCTGACCCCCGGCCGCACTCGCCTTCCCGCAGAGGAGACCAGGGTGCTCAGGGAGGATGCGGCGCAGCTGAGGCAGCAGCTGGAGGAGGTGCAGAGGAGCAGGTGAGCCCCGCGTCCCCCGTCCCCCCAGCCCTGTCCCCACCCTCCGTCACCGACTCTCCCTGTTCCCCCCCCCCGCCCAGGAACAGCCTCCAGCTGCAGGTGAGGAACCTGCAGCAGCAGCTCCAGGCCGGGAGGAAGGAGACCTCGGGCGGGAACCAGCCCCCAGCCTCGAGCCTGGGCCTCCTGGCGCTGGCGCTCGCCGGGTTGCTCTGCCCCTGAGCCCGCAGCAGCCTCGACAAGGGCCCGGCTGGTCCCCCCCCACCACCACCACGGCCCCCGACGTGGGGCGAGGAGGGACCGTCTCCGTCCGGAGCGGCAGCAGCTCAAGGCGCCCGCGCTCCCGGAGCCCCTTCCCCGCTCGGCCCTCCCGCACCGGGACAGCGCTCGCCTCCGAATCGACCCCGGCCCTGCACGGCTAGAGCATCCCAGGGACCCAGTTTGCTTCCAGCTGCAAACCGCTGGCCAGCTGTGCTGTGCTGGGGCCAGGCAGGGGCTTGGACGCGCCACGGTTTGGTAGTATTTAACCTAATAAAACCTTGTGAAAAGCCAAAGTGGGTCGTTGCTCCAGCACCTCTTTGGGACAGACCGCCTGCCGGGGCGCCGGCGCGGCGGGGGCTTGTGGGGCTGCCGTGCCTCAGTTTCCCCCCTGTACCTACCGCGTGGCCACGTCCCTGCGCGGGCGCCCTGCGTCCCCGTGCGCCGGGGATGCTGCGGGAGCCCCACGGGCAGCCGGCAGCCCCAGCGTCCCCGAAACGTCTCGGTGCGCCCCAAGGACCGGCCGTGATGGGGGGAGCGGCGGGTCCGGCAGCCCCGTCCCCGGGGCCCCGGCGCAGCTCGTCCCGCAGGCGATGCCGCCCGGCCGGAGGGGGCAGAGCCGCCGCCCACGTCCAGCACAGAGGCTATTCCGGGCCGTGCCCCGCGGGCAGCCGCAGCCCAAAGCGGCGTTTGCAAAACCCACAGGCAGCAATTAGAGCGGCGCGGGGAGCGAGGCGCCGCGGGGCCCCGGCACACCGCGGGCGGCAGCCGCCGGAGCGGGCGGGCGGGCGAGCGGCCCCCGAGCCCCCGAGCCCCCGAGCATGGAGCCCTCGGTGCCCAGGGCCACGCTGAAGGTGCTGGGGCTGTGCGCGGCGCTGCTGCTGCTGGTGGCGGCGGTGACGGTGGCGGTGGCGGTGCTGGTGTGGCGCTCGGAGGCGCTGCGCAAGCTGCAGGGCTGCCGGGAGCGGGCGGCCAACGAGAGCCGGGTGCTGGGGGGCCGCGCGGCCGCGCTGGAGCAGGAGGCGGCCCGGCTGCGGCGCGCGGCGGCCGACGGCGCCCACCGCGAGGAAGCCCTGCAGCGGCTGCTGGACCAGGCCCGCGGCGCCGGCGAGCGGCTCAACGCCAGCTGGGCGTCCTGCCGGGAGCACGCGGTAGGTCCCGCGCGGGTTTTGCCCCCGTGCTGGAGCCATGGGGTGGGGTTTGCCAGGCTCGTGGGATGCCCCAGCCCCAAAGGGAGGATGCTGCAGCCAAGCAAATTCCTCCCGGAGCCAAGGGCAGCTGCAAAGGGGCGGCCGGTGGGGAGAGGCAGCGCAGCCGAGCCGGGATGCTGCCGGGAACGAGGGGTGCCGAGACCCCCGGGCTGCCCGGCTGCCTCCCTCGGTGCCCCGAGCGCTGCCAGGGCTGAGCCCGCCCCGGGCACGGCCGCGATGGCTATTCCTAGCTGCGCCCGAGCCGAGCCGAGCCAAGCCGCTCCGCACACATGTAATTACTACTGCTCAAAGCAGCAGCGGGGGCCGGAGCCCGGCGCAGCGCTGCTGCTTCTCTCCCCCGGGGTATTTTTAGTTGCAGACCCAGCTGGGAAAGGGCCTGGCCCAACCGCGGCGATGTGCACCGGAGGAAGAGCGGGGCCACAGTCCCTCCGGCGCTCTTCCGGCCAAACAATGGCCCGGAGGGGCTGGAAAACCGCTCCGGCTTCCCGGCGGCGGGGCCGGGGCCGGGCGCCGTTTCAGGGCTCTCGGGCGAGCTCGGAGCGACCCTTCGCTGCGGGAAGAGGGAGCTGCCCCTTCCCAGCTGCCGGATCCACACTGCCAAGATCCGCCGGGCCGGGCAATGCTGCTGCGGGATGGACGCGAGCCGGTGCGGAGGAGCGCGCCGAGGCCGGACGGAGCCGAGATGGGAGGATGCCGTCGCGGCTCCGGCCCCGCCGCAGCCCCGGCGCCCCGGTCACCGCGGCGTCCCCTCTCCCCAGGCCGCGCTGGGCAGCAACGCGACGGCGCTGCGGAGCGAGGTGCTGGCGCTGCGGCGCGACGGGGCCGAGCTGGCCGGCAGCAACGCGGCGCTGCGAGGTGGGGGCTGCTGCGCGGGGCGGAGGGGACCCCCCCCCCATGCCAGCGGCGGGCGGCCGCCTCCCGCGGCGCCGGCTGAGCCCCGCGTGCCCTTCGCCCCGCAGAGGAGCTGGCGCGGAGCCGGGAGGCGGCGCGGGGGCTGCAGCGGCGGCTGGCGGAGGCCACGGCGCAGCGGCGGGCGCTGCAGAGCCGCGGGGAGCGCTGCGAGGCCCGGCAGCGCGAGCTCGAGGGCAGCCTGTAAGGACCCTGCCGGCGCGGCGCCCCGAGCCGCCGGCCCCTCGGGGAGCGGGGCCGGGAGCCCCCCGTCACGCGCCCCTGCTCTCCCCGCAGGCGGGACTACGCGGCCGAGGTCGAAGCCCTGCAGCGGCGGCTGAGCTCCCGCACGGCCGGGCGCAGGTGCCCTCCCCGCCGGTACAGCGCCGGGCGCCGCCTCCGCTCCCCATGGCCCTGCCCCGCTTGCCTGGGGGGCTGCATGCATGGGCGTGTGTCCCACACACGTGTGCATCTGCTCCACACGCACGCGCATGTGCCCTGCACATGTGTGCAGGTGCCCCGTATGCATGGACATGTGCCCCGCATGCATGTACATACCCTGCATGCATGTGCCCCACACACGTGTGCACGTGCCCCACACACATGTGCATGTGCCCCACACACATGTGCATGTGCCCCATAGGCATGTGCCCTGCATGTGTGTGCATGTGCCCTGCACACACGTGCATGTGCCCCACATGCATGTGCACGTGCCACATATGTGTGTCCATGTGCCCTGCATGAGTGTGCCCTGCATGCGCGTGCACGTGCCCCACACACGTGTGCATGTGCCCCACAATGTGCATGTCCCCCATATGTGTGTGCACGTGCCCTGCATGCGTGTGCCCCACACATGTGCATTTGCCCCACACACGTGTGCATGTGCCCCATATGAGTGTGCATGTGCCCTGCATGCATGTCCCCTGCATACAGGTGCACGTGCCCCACATGCGTGTGCATGTCCCCTGCATGCACGTGCATGTGCCCCCCACGCGTGTGCACGTGCCCTTGCGCCCCTGCGGCACCGGTGGCCCCGACACCGGCAGCTCCGGGCGTCGCTCACCGCTCTCCCCTCTTTTGCAGGAAGGGCTGAGGCCCCGCGGCAGCGGCGTCGGGGGCCGGCGGCTCCGGCGCGAGAGGGGCGCGGGGAGCCCGGGGGCTGCGGCCGCTGCACCGCGCCGCGCGGCCATTCCCGGTCCCACAGCGCCCCTTAGCACCGGCGTCCGCCCCGGCCCTCGGCGCTGCCGGAGCGGCACCGCAGCAGCGCCAGCCCGGCTGCTCCACCGGCACCCGCTTCCTCCGCGGGCCGCACGCACGGGAGCCGGTAGCGAGCCTGGGCAGGGGCTTCGTCCCCCGGGAATGCCGGCTGCTGGCTCCGGGTGCTCCCCTCTGCCGCCTGCCCGGCGCTGGTTTTTTTCCCCGCCGCTTTTTGCTGCAGTGCTTTCGGCACGCAGCGGTGCCTGGAAAGGCTTTGCAAGCGGGAAGGCAGCTGTGCAATAAAGGCCGCTCTGTTCCCCAGGATGTTTCCATGTGCTGCGAATCCAACCTTCCTCCCCAGCCCGGAGGTCAGAAAGCTAAACAAATTCCCGGGCTGCGGAGGCAGCGCCGACAGCCGCCATGGGCAGGAGCCCGGCGCAGCCCCAGGCGCATCCCGGGCCCGGTGCCAGCCAGCCGGCTCCGCGGGACGGTGCAAGGCCACTGCGCACGCAGCCCCGGCAAGGCCGAGCGGGGGGGAGACGGTTTAGCAGATGCTGCCGGTTCCCAGGCGCTTCCCAGGTTCTTTGATCCACTTTAGCCCAACGCCGAAGGTTTCCAGGAAAGCTGCCGATTTTCCTGCCCTGCCAGGCGATATCCTGTGCAGAGGGCAGGCCGGCTGCGCCCAAGCACGAGCATCCGGCCGCGGCCCGCAAAACCCGGCGGCACGCCGCCCCCGGGGCCGCCCCCACGCCACCGAGCCGAGGGGGCCCCCGGGCGGCCGCTCTCGAGGGGCAAGTGCCTCCGCCGGGGCAAACCGGCCCCCCCCGGGTGCCCGGGCGCTTCCCAGGCTGCTGCCAGGGGCTCGGGGCCGGAGCGGACAGTGCTCGTGGGAATGGGCCCGGGAGAGGCTCAGCACCGGCGCCGGATGGTGCCCGCCCTGCAGAGCCCTTCCCTGTGCACGTCCTGGGGTGCAGAGCCCTTGCCCGCGCGATGCCCGTGCCCCGGCGGCCGCTGCAGCTTGCAAACCCGAGCGGGCCGGGCTGGGGGCCGGCGGGGAGCCCCTCACCGCGGCGCCGGGACCGGCCACCCAGCCAGCGCCCGGCAGCAGGGCCGGGGCCGCCGCGGCGGGGAGGTGACTCACCTCTGTTATTTGCAGCTCAGGAAGGAAACGGCAGTAGCTGAGAGCGGCTCGGGACTGACACCGTCCCGACCACCGCAGACACTTAGGGGCCCCCGGGGAGCTCGGCGCGGCGAGAAAGCAGGAAACAGAAACCAGGTCTCCTGCCTCGGGTCAGCGCCCGGCTCGGCCCTGTGCCGCAGCCCCCCCGCGTGCCGCCCCCGCCCCGCGCCGGGCATCCTGCCACGGGGACCAGCCTGGGGCTCCGCGAAGCACCGCTGGGCACCGTGGTGGGAGCCGTCCACGGCCGCCGTGGGCTCCCGCGGCAGAGGGAGAGCATCTGTCGCACGGGCGGGAAGCACGTGTGCACGGCGGCCTTGCCGCGGAGCAGCCGACCCCGTCCCGCCCGGCGGGAGCATCCAAAGCCCATGGGGAGCCGCGGCGGTGAAGCTGGGGGGGTCACCTGGGAATGCTGCAGGGCGTGCAACAGCCCTGCGTGCAACACCGCTGCGTGCAACAGCCCTCCATGCAACACCCCCTCCTGAGAGCACCTCATCTCCCTCCCCGGGGAGACGCTGGGGCGTTGGGCGAGAGCTGCGTTGGCCCCTCGCTTGCTCCGGCCGGCTGCAGTCTGCCCAGCAGGGCCGGTGCCAGTGGGGCACCGCGGGGACCAGGCTCCCCGGGGCGCTGCAGCCGGCTCTCCGGCAGCCCCGGCTCCATGGTCCCTCTCGGCGAGGCGGCCGCAGGCTGGGATGCGTCCGGCAGCTCCGCGCAGCCCTGGGCTGGTGCCACCCTACCTGGCAGCGGGGGCCGCGCCGCATGCTCCCCCCCCCCCGGGTCAGGTGCCGTGGGATAGCGGAGGTGGCAGTGGGCGCCCGGCGTGGGGATGCCTCACCCGGTCTCTGCAGCCTCCCCATGCAAAACCCCCCGCGCGGGCACCCCGGCTAACGTCCCCGCGGAGGGGCCTGTCCCTGTCCCCATCGCCGTCCCCGGGCATCGGCGGGCGGGGGGGGGGCCTCTCCCCGCTCCGCCGGCGGCGGCGAACAATAGCCCCGCTGCAAACAGAAGCTGCACGGCAGTAACCCGGCGGGTCCGAGGCATCCGGGGAGGAAGGAAGGAGCCCGGCAGAGGGAAGTATTAAATAGAGCGATATAAACACGGGCCGGGCAGGCTCCACCCCGGCGCGGCCCCGTTGAAAGGGGCTGCGGCGGGGTGCGGGCGGCAGAGCGCGGGGGGTATGGACAAGAGCAGCTACGCCATGGCCAAGTTCGGCTTGGAGAGCAAGGAGGCCGTGCCCAAGCGCGACTGCGGCTTCTACATGAAGTACGTCTTCCTCTTCACCTCGCTCATCCAGTTCCTCATCATCCTGGGGCTGGTGCTCTTCATGGTGTACGGCAACGCGCACGCCGGCACCGACACGCACCTCCAGCTCCTGGAGCGGCAGATGCAGGACCGCTACAACAAGATCATCACGCTCAGCGGCAGGAACGCCAACCTCACGCGGGCCCTCAACGCCACCGCCAAGGAGCGGCAGGGGCTGCAGGCGCTCGCCCAGAAGCTGCAGCGCGACCTGGACAAGTGCAACAGCAGCCAGGCCGCCCTCGGCACCCAGGTGAGCCGGGCACGGCCCCTCGCCCCGTCCCCCCGCGCTCCGGCCACGGGCGCCGGGCGAAAAGGGGCCGCCGGCGGCTCGAGCATCCCCGCGCCGAGCCGGGCCGCAGACACGTGCTCGCGGCCGGGCGGAGAGGAGCCTCTTCCCGGCGCAGGAGGGAGCCTCTTCCCGGCGCGGGGCAGCCGGCTCCCAATGCTCCAAAATCCAAAGGCTCCAAAGGCTCGGGGGCGGCGCGGCAGAGGGGGTCCCCCCCCCCGGCCGGGGGCTCTCCCAGCTCGCCAGACCCTCTCCGCCTCCTCCGCCCGGGGGCCAGTGCTGAGCCCCCCCCCTCGCCCCCCAGCACGAGCTGCAGCAGATGAGGGTGATCATCATCTACCAGAAGACGAAGCTGGACGAGTGCCACATGACCATCAGCCTCATCAACGCCAGCTGCCAGGGTAAGCGCCCGGCCCGCGCCCCCCCCACCCCCCGGGAGCACCCCGGCCCCCCGCCGCGCCCGCCCGGCCCCGGCGGCGAGCGCGGCGGCCCCCCCACCTCCGCCCCCCCCCCGCGCAGCCGAGAAGGCCACGCTGCAGAGCCAGCAGGACCAGGTGGCCCTGGCCAGGCGGCAGGCGGAGGAGAGCTGCGCCCAGGCCAGCGCCGCGCTGGGCAAGGTCACCCGCGAGAACGAGGGCTGCCAGCGGGAGCTGCTCACCACCAAGACCAGCTGCGACGGCGCCCGGTCGCAGCTGGAGCTGCAGAAGCGGGAGTGCGTCTCGCTGCGCGCCGACGTGGCCTACTCCCTGCAGCGCATCCGGGAGCTCCTGGGCCCCTTCAGCTGCGGCAGCGCCCAGGAGCAGCTCAGCTGGCTGGCGCAGCGCGCCGAGGGGCTCTTCCTCTGGCAGCAGGAGCGCGACACCAAGTACGTGGGCAAGACCGTGTGCAGCATGACCGTGGCCCAGTGCCAGCTGAACTGCTCCCACGACAAGCAGGACCTGGACAAGCGGCTGCAGGACGCCGAGAAGCGGCTGCAGAGCAGCCAGGAGGAGAAGAAGAAGCTGGCGGCGGCCAAGGAGCAGCTCGGCAAGGAGCTGGAGGAGAAGAGCAGGGCGGCGGTGCAGGCCGCCTACCTCAGGGAGCAGCTCAACATCTGCATGGCCTCCAAGGTCAGGGGCGGCCGCGGCGGCCGGGCGCGGGGCCGGCAGCGCCGGGCGCCCACCGCCTCGCTCTCCCCCGCAGATGGACGCCTTCCCCGACGTCAGCGGCGCGCGGGTGCCGGGGGCCTTCGGCGGCCGCCCCGGCGCCTTCGGGAACGCGGGCACCTACGTGAGCGCCGACGCCCTGAGGAACCAGGGCATCTTCGGGAACATGGGTGAGTGCGGCGCCGAGGGCAGCCGTCCCCCGCGGCCCCCCGCGACCGCGGCCCCGGCCCCACGCAGGCTCCGCCGCTCTCCCCCCCCCCAGGCAAAATCAACGTGGAGGAGATCCAGCGCTCGGTGCAGAAGATCATGGAGCAGTACGCGCCCAAAAACCCCAGGTGAGGCAGCGTGCGGGGCCGGGGGCCGCCGGGGGCCGCGGCTGCCGCCTCACCCTGCCCTCTCCGCAGCGGCTAGCAGCCGAGCCGGCGCACGGGACCAGCCGGAGCGGCGCTTCCCACGGCACGGACGGCTCAGCATCCGCACCCCCATCCCCGGGGACCACGGCAAATCTCTCTCCATCCCCCTTTTCCCACCCCGTTTTCCCCGTATCTCCCCTCGCCGCCGGCTGCGGGAGCGGGACCGCGGTGCTCGGCCCCGCCATGCGTGTCTGTATTCGGGTGCACGGAGCCGGGGGCTGCAAATACACTGGGCACCGGCACGGCGCATCCTGCGTCTCCCTGCGGCACGGGGAGCGGGACGGGGGGGGGGGACGGCCCCGGGGGCAGCCTGCGCCAAGCCCGGCCCCGGCTTTCCCGCGCGGGAAACACGTGGGACGGCGAGCGGGAAGCCCCTGGCCCTGCACCGAGCATCCCGGCCCCCGCGGGAAAACCTTGGCCCCCGCGGGAAAACCTTGGCCCCCGCAGCACCCCGGTCCCTGACGCCGGCGGTCCCGGGACCCCCATGCCGGGACGGGTCTCCGCCGCAGCCCTGGGCACGGGGGGGGGGGGCCCGGGGGCGAAGCCGCGCGTGCAGGACGCGGCGGGTGCCCTGATTAATCGCCGGCTGCCGCGGGCTGATTTACAGCCGCGCTTCCCTCGCCTTCCTGTTTAAACAGCCTTTCCTGCACGCGCGGCGGCGGGATGCACACCCGGGCGGCCGGCGGCACGTAGCGTGCCCCCCCCCGGGATGCCCCCCGCCCCCCGGCCCCCCCCCCGGCCTCGGCGCCGCCGCAGGGGCCCCCGCCGCCCGCTCGGGGAGCGGAGGGACGCGCTCGGCGTTGGAGGATTTCCTGCAGCTCCACTATAAATAATGCCGGCGCAACAGGGGCTTCCGCTGCCGGAGCCCGGCAGCCCCGGGGGGGCAGCGGGAGGGGTCCCCGGGGAGCCCAAGGCGGCCGCCGTGGGGTGGGGGGGCTCCCGGGACCCCCCGAGCCCCGCGGTGGGGTGATGATGGGCGGCCGATGCCAGGGTGGGTTTTTCCCCTTCCCGACGCCCCCGCTCCTTGTTTATGCTCCCGGCCAGGAAACGCGGCCTCTCCCGGGAGCGGGTGGGTTTTTCCAAGGCCGGGGCTCAGGAAACGGCCCCCCGCGGCAGGGGAGCACGCCGCGTCCCGGCACCGGCACGCCGCGGCAGCGGGAAGGACGCCGGAGCCGCTGAAGGCACCACGGTTTAATGGAGAGGCGGGGGGGGGGGGGGGGGGGGACGCGGCGCCCCTCACTTGCCCACGCAGAAGTCCCTGAAGATGACGTCGAGGACGTCCTCGGCGCCCACGTGGCCCGTGATGCGGCCCAGGTGCCGGCGCGCCTGCCGCAGCTCCTCGGCGGCCAGCGCCAGGTCGGCGGCGGGGGCGGCGGGGCGGCAGCGGCGCAGGGCCCCCAGGCAGGCGCGCAGGTGGTGGCCGTGGCGGCTCTGCGTCAGGCTGGGCCCGCCGGCCCGAGGGTCGCCGCACCTGCGGGGACAGCGGCCTGCAGCGCCCGGCCCGGCCCACCCCCCCCCCGCACCCCCCCGCGCGGCCCCGCACTCACAGCCGCTCCAGCTGCCGCCGCAGCAGCTCCAGCAGCCCGGCCAGCCCGGCGCCCGTGGTGCAGGAGAGCAGGGCGGCGGGGGGCAGCCCCCCCCGGGCGCAGGCGGCCCGCAGGGCCCCCCCGCCGCCCCGCAGCAGGTCCGCCTTGTTCAGCACCAGCACGCAGGGCTTGGGGGGGTCCGTGGCGGGGGGCAGCACGGCCCCCAGGGCGGCGGCGAGCCCCCCCGGCTCCGCCGGCACCGCGCTGGCGTCCAGCACCGCCAGCACCAGGTCGGCGTGCTGCAGCCTGCAACGAGCCCGCGGGAAGGAACCAGCCCCCGAGAAGGATGCCACCGGGGGGGGGGAAGGACCCGGCCCCCAGGAAGGATGCCACTTGGGGGGAAGGATCTGGCCCCCAGGAAGGATGCCACCACGGGGGGAAGGATCTGGCCCCCAGGAAGGATGCCACCGGGGGGGGGGGGGAGGGGGGGAAAGGATGCCACCACGGGGGAAGGATCTGGCCCCCAGGAAAGATACCACCAGGGGAAGGATGCCACCGGGGGGGAAGGACATGGCCACCGGGAAGGATGCCACCGGGGGGGGGGGGGGGGGAAGAATGCCACTGGAGGGGAGAAGGACCCGGCCCCCAGGAAGGATGCCACTGGGGGGGAAGGATCTGGCCCCCAGGAAGGATGCCACTGGAGGGGGGAAGGACGTGACCCCCGGGAAGGATGCCACCGGGGGGGTCTGTGGCCCATGCCAAGCCCACGGTTGCACCATCCCCAGCCGCCCCCCGCGCCGCTGGCCCCCCCCGCGCCGCCGCCCCCTCACCTCTCCCGCGCCCGGCTCACGCCCTCCCGCTCCACGGGGTCGGCAGTGGCGCGCAGCCCCGCCGTGTCGCTCAGCACCGCGGGGTAGCCGCCGACGTCCAGGGCCAGCTCCACCACGTCCCGCGTGGTCCCGGCCACGGGGGACACGATGGCCGCCGGCCGCCGCGCTGGCCACGAGGCGGGGGGGGGGGGGGAGACGGGGCTCAGGGGCCGGCGCCAGGGAGCCCCGCGGGGCCGCCCCCCTGCCCCCCCCCCCGGCGTCACTCACCCAGCAGGTTGAGCAGGCTGCTCTTGCCCACGTTGGGGGGGCCGGCGATGACCACGCGCACGCCGCCGCGGAGCAGCTCCCCCCGCCGCCCGTCCCGCAGGTGGGCGCCCACCTCCCGCTCCAGCGCCCGCACCGTCGCCGCCACTGCGGGGTGAGAGCGGCGGCGTGGGGGGGCTGCTGCTGCCGTGCCCCGGCCCCCCCCAGCCCCTCATCACCCTCACCTCGCGACAGCACCTCTTCCTCCACGTTGTCATCCTCGCTGAAGTCGATGTAGGCTTCGAGGTGGGCCAGCGCCTGGGGGCACGGCAGGGGCTGAGCCGGGGGGGGGGAGGCTGGCGGAGGAGCCCAGGCGTCCGGGCGGCCCCGGCCCGCGCCCCGCGCCCCTTGCCTGGGTGAGGGTCTCGCTCCAGCGCTGGTAGAGCCGCCCCAGCTCGCCCTCCATCTGCCGCAGCGCCTGCCGCCGCTGCGCCTCCGTCTCCGCCTGGATGAGGTCCGCCAGCCCCTCCGCCGCCGTCAGGTCCAGCTTGCCGTGGTGGAAGGCTCGCCGCGCAAACTCGCCCGGCTCGGCCGGCCGCAGCCCGGGCAGCCGCCCTGCGGGCCCCCGCGGCCCCCGTGAGCCGCCACTGCCGCGGCGGCGCGGTGACCGGGGGGGCCGCGGCGAGGAGCCTCACCCAGCGCCTGCAGCACGCCGCTCACCACGGCCGGCCCGCCGTGCACGTGCAGCTCGCAGCAGTCCTCCCCCGTGAAGCTCCCGGGTCCTGCGCGGCACGCAGCAGCTCAGGGTGCGGCCGGCCCTGCAACGCGGCGCGGGTGCAAAGGGGGCCGGCGGCGCGGCATCCCCCCCCCCCCCCCCCCCGGGCTCTCACCGGGGAACCAGGCGACGAGGCCGCGGTCCAAGGGCTCGGCGGTGGCGGGGTCGCGGATGCGCCGCAGGGCCAGGACGCGGGCTGGCGGCAGCTCGCGGCGCCCCGTGAGGCTCTGCAGGGCGGCCCGGCAGCCCGGCCCGCTGGCCCGGATCACCGCCACGCCGCACTTGCCGTGGCCCGAGGACACGGCGAAGACGGTGTCGCCCCGCGCCGCGGAGCACAGGCGCCGCGCCCACCTGCGAGGGGACACGGAGCCAGAGCGGGGGGCCGGGGGGGCCCAAAAGGGGTGCGGGGATGCACCCCCCCCATGCACCCTCTACATAGCCAGGGGGTGCATCCCTTCCTGTGCACCCCCAAACCCCAGCGTGCACCCTGCTTACCGGGGCTGTGCACCCTCCCTGTGCACCGCCACACAGATCTGGGGGGCAGGCAGGGCGCAGGGGAGCAACCCCTCCCCAGCTGCACCCCCTTCCTTATGCACAACCCCCCCCCCCCAATGCCAGGGTGCACCCACTGCTCCCCAAGCACCCCGACTCCAGGATGCAGCCCCCCCTCCCTGTGTACCCCCTCCCCACGCTTCCCCACCCCAGCTGCACCCCCTTCCCCATGCACAACCCCCCTCCATGCAGGGTGCACCCACTGCTCCCCACGCACCCCCTCCCCATGCATCTCCACCCCAGGTGCACCCCCTCCCCGTGCACCCCCCGCTCCAGGGCAGCCCCCACCCCCAGGTGCACCCCCTCCCCGTGCACCCCCCACTTCAGGGCAGCCCCCACCCCAGGCGCACCCCCTCCCCTTGCAACCCCCCTTCCAGGATGCACCCACGCCGGGCTGCCCCAGTTGCACCCTCTCCCCATGCATTCCTCCGCACACCCCCACCCCAGGGTGCCCCAGGTGCACCCCCCCCCTTGCAAGCCCCCCCCCGGGCGCCCCTCACCTGCCGCCCGCCGCGCTCAGCGCCCTCCGCAGCGCCATGACCCCCGGCGCACGCCGCCTGCTCGCACCCCGCGGCGGCCTCAGGGCGACCAACTCCCCCCGCCCTCCCGCGCGCGCCGATTGGCCAACGCCGCAGACAGGGGCGGGCTTTAAGCCCCATCCTCCTCTCTGATTGGCCAGCGCGCACCGCTGACGTCGCGCTGCCTGAGGCTTCGCAGGGACGAATCGCTTCCGCCCGGCGGCGGGCGCGGCGCGTCCCCTGTCCGTGTCCCCTGCGCGGGCGGCCCGTCCCCCCGCCGCCCCGGCCCGCCGCCCCCGCGGGGCTCCGCACGCCCCGGCTGCCCCGACGGCTGCACTCGCCCCCCGGGGGCGCCCGGCCCCGGCTCCCCAGGCGCCGGAGCTATTTCGGTCGCGGCGCGGCAGGGACCGGCGCATGTGGCCTCGCTGTCGCCTCCCCGGGAGCAGGACACCGAGCCGGCAGCGGGGCCCAGCCGGGCCGCGGGCACCTGGCGGGGCCCTTTCTGCACCCGAAAAATACCCCCCAGCCCCGTTCGTCCCCAAACCCGGGTCCGGGGGGACGGAGCGGGGGGGTGGCACCGCGGTGACCCCCCCGGCATGCCACCGCTGTCCCCCGGCCCCTTCGCGCCCCACTAACCCCGCAGCGCCCGGCCGTGTCCCAGCCCCCGCTCCCGCCCAGGTTCCCGCGAAGCTCCCGGGATTTTCGGACGCCCCCGCTCCACCTCGGCCGGGCCGGGGGGTCCCGGCGCTGGGGACCGCCCGGCTGCGGGGCGGGAGGGCGCTGAGCCCCCGGGCCGGACCCGCCGAGCCGGGGATGCCCCGGCCCCGGGAACCCGGAGCAGCAGCGGAGGCGGCTGCCGGCGGGGGGGGGGGTAATCGCAGCCTCCCGCCGCCGCGCCGCTCCGTGAACCATAGAAATTTTCCCCGAGCGGCCGCTGGGCACTGGGCTATTCCCAGGGACACCGGGACGCTCCCGGGGGCACCGGGGCCGCGCGGGGCCTGGCGGGGACGCGGGGGGGGGGGGGGGGGGGGGCGCCGTGCAGACAAAGGCGCTGGCGGCGGGGAGGAGCGAGCGGCTGCGCGTCCAGGGATGCTGCAAACACCGCCGGCTCCGGCCCCGGCCGCCGAACCCCTCCCCCGCCCCGCCCCGGGAGCCCCCTGCACGCCGACGGCCGGACCCGGGGGAGCAGAGCGAGGGGAGCTGCTGCAGCGGGGGGGCAGCGCCTGGGCTGAGGGGGGGGCTCCGGGGAGGGCTCCTCGGGGCGCTGCGGATCGCCGTGCGCACGCTCCCCGCCCGCACAGCCCCGCGTGTGCACAGCCGCACGCACCCCCATGTACACCCCCGCGTGCACAGCTGCCCGCACACAGCCCCCTTTGCACACCCCCGTGCACACACAGCCCTGCGTGCCCCCCCCCCCCCCGGCCGCACAGGCCCCTAGGACAGATGCCAGCACCAAGCCAGTCTAGACCCCCCCCTTTACCCTTCTCCCCCCCAGGGCGTCCCCTTGCACGACCCCCGCCCTGGGTGGGGGCACCTCGGCCGCAGCCCCCCGCAGCGCTGGCTATGGGGGGGGGATTCAGGCTGCCGCACGGCCGCGGCCCCCGCGCACGGAGGGCCCCAAGACGCCGCGGGCTCCAGCGCGGATGCCGGAGGAAGGCCGCTTCCTTGTGGCATCGTCCATCACGGCCGTCAGCGCTGGCACCCGGCGCCTGGCCCTAAAATAGCCGCGGGCGGGCGGCAGGGCCGGGGGCAGCGGGCGAGCCTGGGCCGGGGGCGTCTGCACCCCCCGCCCGCGCCGCCGGGGCTGGGGGCCGCGGAGCCGGCGAGGAGCAGTGCGGGGCGCCCCGTGGCCCCCGGGTGCGGGCCGGGCGCTGGGGCCCGGCGGGGCGCCCGAAAGGTCAGCGAGGCCCCGCGCGGCCCAGGTCGGGTTCCTGCGCCCGGAATAGCCCCGGGCCGCGGGGCCCGGTGGAGCGGGGGGCCGGGGCGGCCGGGCGGCGGGGGGCGGCGGGGGGGGGCGGCCGCGCAGGGGGATTTGGGGCACCCGGGGGGGCAGCGGGATGTGGGGCAGGGGGGACTATGCGGGCAGGGACGTGGGGACGCCCCGGGGGCCAGGCGGTGCCGGGGGATGCGGGGACACGCGGGGACGCGGGGCGGGGGGCTGCCGCCGGGATGCTCCGGCTCCTCTCCCCGGCTCGGGGGAGCGGGGGCAGCCGGACGCCTGGGCCCCTCGAGGGCCAGCCCGGGGGTGGGGGGGGGGAGGGGCGCGGCCCGGACACCTGGGCCCGCGGCCGGTGTCGCCGGGCGCTGGGGAGCCGGCGGCCAACCAGACAATTAAAGGGGCCGGGAGCGCGGCGGAGCCGCTTTGTCCCCTCCTCCCGGCGGCGGCGGCGGCGGCGGCGGCTCGGGCGGCAGCGGCCCCGCGCCCGCAGCCCCGGCGGCCCCATGCGGCGGCCCCCGCCGCGGCCCGCAGCCCCCGCAGCCCCCGCAGCCCCCGCAGCCCCCGCAGCCCCGCACCATGCCCGAGCCGCCGGCGGCAGCGCAGGACGGCGAGCGGCCCCGGCGGGCCCCGGGCGGCGAGGAGCGCGCGGAGCCGGCGGCCCCGGCCGGCGTCCTGGGTAGGTGGCGGCGGCGGCGGCGGCGGGGGGGGGAGGGCGGCAGCGGCCCGGGGGGGCGGCGGGGCCGGGCGCAGCCCCCCGCCGCGCTGCGCGGCTCCGCCCGGGCGCGGCTCCCGGCCTCGGTGTCGGGCCCGGTGTCGGTGTCGGGCCCGGTCCCGGTCCCGGCCCGTCGGTGCGCGCAGGGGCCGCGGGCTGCGGCCGGCGGCAGCGGGGGGGGGGGGGGGGGGGGGCGCTCCCTGCGGCTCAATGCGGATGTCGGCGGGGCACGGCCGGGCTGCGGGACAGCTCCTGCCCCGGCAGGGCTGCGATCCCCGGGCCGGGCCGGGATCCTCCCCGGGATGGGCTGGGATCCTCCCCGGGATGCGCTGGGATCCCTCGGGATGGGGACCATGGCCCCCCAGGATGGGCTGCGACCCCCCGGGCAGGGCTGCGACCCCCCGGGATGGGCTGTGGTCCCCCGGGATGGGCTGTGATGCCCTGGGATGGGTCCATGCCCCCCTGGGACAGGGCTGCAATCCCCTGGGATGGGGTCCGTACTCCCCCCCTGGACAGCTCCCTGCTCCCCGGGGATCTGGCCCGTGTGCCCCCAGGACAGGTCTGTGATCCCTGGGGATTGGATTTGTGTGTCCCCCCTCCCCGGGACCAGTCCGTGTGTCCCCCCCAGGATGGGGCCTGTTCCCCCCCGGGACAGGGCTGTGGCCCCCAGGATCGGGTCCCTGTGCGCCCTGGGACATACCTGTGACCCCGGGACAGGTCCGTGCCCCCTCGAGACAGCGTCCCTGTGCCCCCAGGATGGGTCTGCACCCCCAGGGCAGGCCCGTGCCCCCCAGACCGGCTCTGTGCCCCCCAGGCTGGCTCCGTGTGCCCCGGCGCAGGGCTGGGGCCAGGGCAGAGCAGGGCAGCGGGTGCAGGATGAGGGGTTGGGGCCGGTCCCCAGCCCAGAGCCGGGACTGGGCAGCCTCGCCGGTGACTCCCCCATGGCGGGGGCCGGTTTGGGAGCCGGGCAGCCCAGGGCAGGGTGAGGGGCGTTGCGGAGGGCCGTGCCGTGTGCCGTGCCGTGCTGTGCCGAGGGGAAGCCACGCGGGTGCTCCTGCCTGCCGGAGCCGGGGTGACCCAGTTTGGGCCCTCCTGGGAAGCGCGGCAGGGCGGCTGCCACGGGAGCCCAGGCCTCGCTTGGGATGACGTGGGCGGCCGCGGGCTCCTCGCCGCGGCAGGGCAGCGCTTCACCGGGCCCCGAGCGCCGCAGCTCCGGTGACCTTATGGCAGGAGCCAAGGTTAGCGGCGCAGCCCCGGCGGCGAGGCTTTCTCACGGGGGCTCGCCGGCAAGGCGCGATGCGCAGGCAGCTTTTGGGGACAAACTGTGGGACGTGGCGGGCCTGGAGCCGGAGGGAGCTGCGCTCGCCGCAGGGGAAGGGGGCCGTGGGGCTGCAGTCAGTGCCAGGGGCTCCTGCCAGCCAGGGCTGGGCACGAGGAGGGGCGAGAGGTTGGGGCCCCCGGCTGCCCGT
This sequence comes from Dromaius novaehollandiae, assembly GCF_036370855.1. NCBI lineage: Eukaryota > Metazoa > Chordata > Aves > Casuariiformes > Dromaiidae > Dromaius > Dromaius novaehollandiae. The sequence continues at coordinate 1,528,100 of NC_088122.1, read as the reverse complement.
CCCGGTTCTGCCCCCCCACCGCAGCTGCGCCGGCGGCCACAATGCCGGGCTTGTGCCGGGCCCGGTGCCGGGCCGCGGGCGGGTGGTGGTGGGGCCGCGGCGCCGGCCGGCTGCCCGTGCCCTCGTGGGCGCCCTGCTGGCCTCTCGCCCACGTCCCGCGGGGACAGGCGCCCTTTCAGCGCGGCGCGGTGGCTGTAACCTCGCGCGGCCGCGGGGTAGTGCCCAGCTCGGGAGACGAGTTTGTCGGGTCTCAGCCCGCCCGTCGGGCCGCTCCCCCGGCAGGCGCTGGTGGGGCTGCGGCTCCCCGCGGGCTCCCAGGGCTGGGCCGGGATTGTGGCCTGGCATTTCCGACCCGGAGCAGACGGGATGCTCCCGGCCGGCCCGACCGGTTCCCGGCCCGCGGTGCTGCGACAGGATTTCCGGTGCCCCCGGGACCTGCCCGGCCCTGCGGCGGGTTGGCAGTGGGTGAGGGCAGCCGGAGGGGCCGTGACGTCCCCCGGGGACGCGGTGCACCTGCCCGGCGTGAGCCCTCCTCCGCGGCTCAGGAGGGGAAACTGAGGCACGGAGCGCTGCCGGCACGGGACGGGGAGAGCCGTGGGTCGTCCTGCCCTGCCACGAGCTCGGTGAGGCATTTTGGGATGTGCCGGGTCATCCAGCGCCAGGGCCGGGCACCGTGTGCCTTCTTGGGGGGAGCCCGGCGACCGTCCCCCTCCCCGCGGTTCCCACGGCGGCGGTGGCGGCTGGGGCCTCCCCACGTTTCCATGGAGACCGGCTGCTTTTTTGCTCTCCCCTTTATTTTTCCCCCTCCGCTTCCCGTCTCCCGGCGGCGCGGCGGCCGTGCGGAGCCGGGCCCTGCGGCGGGGCCGCGGCGGCGGCCGGGGCGCCGGCACCGGAGGGGTGCACGGCCGCTCCGCCGGCTCCTCCCCGGCAGCTGTCGGGGCCTTCTCGGCGCCTCGGCCTGCCGGAGGAGAAACCCGAGCCGGGGGGAGCGTCGCCTGGCGCGGCACGGCATGCGGCATCGCCCGGCCGCGGCGCCGGGGGGGCCGGCATCGCCCGCCCGGCCGCTCACCCCGCGCTGCCTCCGCCGGCAGATAAGCTCTTCGGGAAGCGGCTGCTCCAGGCCGGGCGCTACATCATGTCCCACAAAGCCTGGATGAAGACGGTGCCCACGGAGAACTGCGACGTGCTCATGACCTTCCCGGGTAGGCAGACGCCGGGGCGGCCGCGTGCGGCGTCGGGGCCGGGCGCCGCGGCAGCCCGTGCCGGTGCCGGTGCCAGCGCCCGCCTCGCCGCCCCGCAGACACCACCGACGACCACACGCTGCTCTGGCTCCTCAACCACATCCGCCTGGGCATCCCCGAGCTCATCGTGCAGGTGCGGCACCACAAGCTCACCCGCGTGTACGCCTTCTTCGTCACCGCCACCTACGAGAGGTAGGAGCCGTGCCGGCCGCCCCGCGCCCTGCACCCCGCGCCCCGCGCCCCGTGCCCTGCATCCCACACCCCACGCCCCGCGCCCCGCGCCCCGCATCCCGCACCGCCTCTGCAGCCGCCGCCGCTCTGTGCCCGCAGCCTGCTGCGCGGCGCCGACGAGATCGGGCTGCGGAAGCCGGTGAAGGCCGAGTTCGGCGGCGGCATGCGCAGCTTCTCCTGCGAGGAGGACTACATCTACGAGAACATCGAGAACGAGCTTTACTTCTTCACCTCTCAGGTGGGCGGCGGGGCGGGGAGGGGGGTGCCGGGCGGGGGACGGGGGCGGCGCTGGCCGCCGGCGGGACCCGTCGCCCCAGGCTCACGCCGCGCCGGTGCCGCAGGAACGGCAGAACATCATCAGGTACTGGCTGGAGAACCTGCGGGCGAAGCAGGGCGAGTCGCTGCACAACATCCACTTCTTGGAGGGGCAGCCCATCAGTGAGTATGGCACAGCGCGGCACAGCACGGCACGGTGCCCTGCAGCATGGCACGGCACAGCATGGCGTGCGGCATGGCACGGCATGGCGGGGTGCAGCAAGGCGTGACGGAGCGTGGCATGGCACAGCATGGTGCAGCGCAGCACGTTGCAGCATGGCGTGGCACAGCATGGCACGCAGCATGGCATGGCAGGGTGCAGCGAGGCACAGCATGGCACGGCACGGCATGGCACGGCACGGCACGGCACGGTGCAGCATGGCATGGTGCATCCATCCCGATGCCCCACCAGCTCCCCATGGCCAACCCCTGCCATGGCCCAGCAGCGCTGGGGGACGTGGGGGACACAGGCCCTGCAAGGGGCCCTGGGCCATTGTCACTGCGTGTCCCCATCCCTGGGGCTGTGGCTACGAGGCGACACTGGGAGCCCCCCGTGCCGTGGCGATGCTGGGACCCCCCATGCCACAGCGATGCTGGGACCCCCCCGTGCCGTGGCGATGCTGGGACCCCCCATGCCGCGGGGCCGTGCGTGGGATGAGCTGTGCCATGGCCAGGCGGCAGCGGAGCAGGGCATGGAGCCCCGATGCGGCACGGTCACCCCTCCTGCCCGTTGTCCCTGCCCCGGGCCCCCAAAGCTCCCCGCGCCGGGCCGGGGGCCGGGGGACCGGGGGGGGGGGCCGGGCGGCGCCGTGTCTCACGCCCGCCCTGCCGCGCAGTCCCGGAGCTGGCCGCCCGCGGCGTCATCCAGCAGGTCTTCCCGCTGCACGAGCAGAGGATCCTCAAGCGGCTCATGAAGTCCTGGGTGCAGGCGGTGTGCGAGGCCCAGCCGCTCGGTAAGGCGCTGCGGGGGGGGACCGGGGGGCACCGGGGGTCCCTGCCCCGCTCACGTCCCCGCCGCCCCCCCCCCCAGATGAGATCTGCGACTACTTTGGGGTGAAGATCGCCATGTACTTCGCCTGGCTGGGCTTCTACACCTCGGCCATGGTGTACCCCGCCGTCTTCGGCTCCATCCTCTACACCTTCACTGAGAGCGACCAGGTGGGCGCTGCGCCCGCGCCACCGAAACGGGGCAAACCCCGGGCTTTCGGGCGGTCCGAAAAGCTTTCAGCCGTCGTGGCTGCCGGGGAGCCCCGCGACGGGGACGAGGGCACCGACCCGGCCCTGCCTCCCCGCAGACCAGCCAGGACATCTGCTGCGTGGTCTTCGCCATCTTCAACGTCATCTGGGCCACGCTCTTCCTCGAGGAGTGGAAGCGCCGCGGCGCCGAGTTCGCGTACAAGTGGGGGACGCTGGACACCCCGGCCGAGTCCATCGAGGAGCCCCGGCCCCAGTTCAGGGTGAGCGCGGGGTCCCGGCCGGGCCGTGGTGGGCACAGGGGGCTCAGGTCCCCACGACCCCCCAGGCTCGGTGCAGAGAACTGGCGGCTTCGTGACACTCGCCGGCCATGCAGCCGCTCTCTGCTGCCCCGGGGGGTCTGCGCCAGATCCCCGCGGGCCGGGACCGGGGGGGCACAAGGGACCCCGTGGCGTCCCCAGCCGCGGGAGGGTCACACGTGCCGCCCCCGCGCAGGGCGTTAAGCGGATCAGCCCTGTGACCAGCGCCGAGGAGTTTTACTACCCGCCGTGGAAGCGGCTGCTCTTCCAGTGCCTGGTCAGCCTGCCCGTCTGCCTCTTCTGCCTCTCCTTCGTCTTCCTCGTCATGCTGGGCTGCTTCCAGCTCCAGGTGGGTGGCTCTCCCAGCCGGAGCTGCGGTGGCAGCAGGGGCCGGCTGGTGACACCGTCCTTGTCCCCGTCGCCGTCCCTGCAGGAGCTTGTGCTGAGCGTCAAGGAGCTGCCCCGGATCATCCGCTTCCTGCCCAAGATCGTGCTGGCCGTCATCGTCACGGCCTGCGACGAGCTCTACAAGAAGATCGCGTACTGGCTGAACGACATGGGTGCGTGGGGCCGGGGGCAGCGCGGGGGGCGGCGCGGGGGGCCACCGGTGCCCCCCCCGCCCCTCACCCGGCCCCCCCGCTTTGCAGAGAACTACCGCCTGCAGAGCGCCTACGAGAAGCACCTCATCATCAAGATAGTGCTGGTGAGTGCCGGGGCGCGCCGGGGCCCCCGTGCAGCGCCGGCGCCCGGCCCCCGCGCCCGCCCCCCGCTCAGCCCCGCCGCTCTCCCTCCCCGGCAGTTCCAGCTCGTCAATTCGTACCTGAGTCTCTTCTACATCGGTTTCTACCTCAAAGACATGGAGCGGCTGAAGGAGGTGAGGGGCCGCTGCGGGGGGCGGCGGGCAGCCCGCGGTGCCCCCCGCCCCGCGCCGCGCCCCGCCGCGCCCCCCGGCACCGCTGCTCCTCATGCTCTCTCTGTCTGTCTGTTCTTCTGTCCCTCTCCACAGCTCCTGCTCATCTTCTCTCTCTCCCAAAGCCTCGTGCGTCAGCTCAAAGAGGCTCTCCTCCCCTTCATCCTCCTCCACCTCCACCTCTCTCTCATCTTCTTTAAGGGCCTCCTGGGCTTTTGCTGGCGACTGGGAGTATCCAAAGTAGGAGCGGGGCGGGCGGGGGGGCCGAGCGGGGGGCGGTGGCGCGGGGGTGACGGCGGGCGCCCTGTCCCTGTCCCCCCCCGCAGATGCTGGCCACGCTGCTCCTCACGCGGCAGTTCCTGCAGAACGTCAGGGAGGTGTCGCAGCCCCACCTGTACCGGCGGCTGCGCCGCGGCGAGCTCAGCCTGCGCCGCCTCCGCGAGCTGGCCCGCACCGCCCTCCGGCTGCTGGCCCCCCGCCGCCCCCCGCCGCCCCGCCGCGGCCCCCCGCCGCCCGGCCCCGCGCCGCCCGCCGCCCCGGAGAAGAAGTGTCTGAACGGGGGCTGCGGGGTGCCCGAGGAGGAGGAGGAGGAGGAGGAGGAAGGGCGCCGCGAGTCCGACTCGGAGGACGAGAGCGCCCTGGACTGCGGGCTCAAGCTGAAGAAGGTGAGCTTCATCGAGAAGGCGGAGCGGCGCGGCGGCGGCGGCGGCGGCGAGCCCGGCGGCGCCGAGGACGACAGCTTCCTCGAGGAGGGCAGCCCCACCATGGTGGAGAAGGGCATGGACCCCGCCTCCGTCTTCGAGCTCTGCGAGGACGAGGAGGAGGCCGAAGGTCCCCCCGGCAGCCCCGCCAGGGCGCCGGAGCCGGCCGCCCCGCTGCGCTCAGGCCGGAGGAGGAGGGCGGCCGAGAGCCGGGAGGAGGAGGAGGGCGAGGAGGAAGGCAGGAGGCAGAACCGGGCCTCCTGGATCGACCCGCCGGAGGAGGACTACTCCACGCAGCTGACGCAGGCCGAGGTGGAGAGCTGCATGAAGAAGTACGAGGTGAGCGGGGCGCGGGAATGTTGCGGGAACGGCGCGGGAACGGCCCCCTGGGGCCAGCGGGTCGCGGTGGGACCCCCCCGCCCCGTGGTGACGCGTCCCTTGCCCCCCCAGGACACCTTCCAGGACTACCAGGAGATGTTCATCCAGTTCGGCTACGTGGTGCTCTTCTCCTCCGCCTTCCCCCTGGCCGCCATGTGCGCCCTGGTGAACAACGTCATCGAGATCCGCAGCGACGCCTTCAAGCTGTGCACGGGGCTCCAGCGCCCCTTCGGCCAGCGGGTCGAGAGCATCGGGCAGTGGCAGGTGGGCAGGGGGCCGCCCCGGGGGGGGGGGACGTCCCCCCGCAGCGGCCGGCCGCAGCCCAGCCCTCCCCGCGCCGTCTCTCCCGCAGAAGGTGATGGAGGCCATGGGCGTCCTGGCCATCGTGGTGAACTGCTACCTGATCGCCCAGTGCGGCCAGCTGCAGCGCCTCTTCCCCTGGCTCAGCCCCGAGGGAGCCATCATCTCCGTGGTGGTGCTGGAGGTAGGCGCGTGCCGCGGGGGACGGTGCCGCGGGGGACGGTGCCGCGGGGGACGGCAGCATGGGGACCGGCGGCGCGGGGGACGGCGGAGGCGGCGATGCTCACGCCGCTGCCCCGCAGCACTTCGCCCTCTTCCTGAAGTACGTCATCCAAGTGGCCATCCCCGACATCCCCGCCTGGGTGGCCGAGGAGATGGCCAAGCTGGAGTACCAGCGCCGCGAGGCCTTCAAGGTAGGCGCCGCGGGGGCCCCGTCCGCCCCGCGGGACGGCGGCGGCGGCCCCCCCGGCCCACGAGCTCTCCCCGTCGGCAGAAGCACGAGCGCCAGGCGCAGCACCACTTCCAGCAGCAGCAGCGGCGCAAGCGGGAGGAGGAGGAGCGGCAGCGGCACGCCGAGTACCAGGCCCGCAAGGAGCGCGAGTCCGGCCGCGACGAGGCCAAGGCCGAGGCCGCCGGGCAGGACCCGGCCCACGACAAGAGCCAGAGCAAGGGCAAGGGCGCCGGGGCCGCCTCGCACGCCTCCGACAAGCCCAAGAGACCCAGCTCCCTCCTGGCCACCAACAATGTCATGAAGCTCAAGCAGATCATCCCTTTGCAGGGCAAGTTCCTCTCCGGGGGGGCCGGGGCCGCCGGCACGGCCGCGGCCAGGTCCCCCCAGTCGCCCACCGGCAGCGATAACAAGCTCCCCGGCTTCCTCAGCTTCAAGTTCCTCAAATCGCCGGAGACTAAGAGGGACGCGGGGACCGAGAAGGTCCAGTCGCCCACCAAGCCGTTCAACCCCGGCAAGCTCTTCAACTTCGGCAAGTCCGAAGGGGCCGGGGGCAACGGTGCCGCCGCGGCCACCGCCTCGCCCCAGCCCCGGCCCGGGCCCTCCTCGGACGCGGGCGAGAAAGCGGCGCCCGGCAGGTCCCAGCTCAACGGGGCGCCGGACGAGGGGGGCCGCGAGGAGCCGGAGCTCCGGGCGGAGGAGGAGAGCGGAGGCTACAAACTCTGACCAGGGGCTTCGGGGCGACCGCGGCCCCCCGGCCCGTTCTCCGAGCAGCCGAGGACCTCGTCGCCCTCTCGGCTCCCTTCGCCGTCCCCCCGCCGCAGGGAGCGCGGAGCTGGGCCGTGCTGGGGCAGGCTGCGCCCCGCCGGAGCGCCCAGCACCCACGGGTGCACCATCCCCCTCCGCTGCGTCCCCGCGCATCCCTCCGGCTCAGGGGCACCTGCTGCCGCCCCGGCCCCAGCTCCGGCGGGGGCCTGGCCTCATCTTGCATCGCGGACGCGTGAGCGAACCGCCGCCGATCTGAGCAGCAGGGTCTGCCCGCATCCTCGGCCGGAGCATCCCAGGGTGCTGCCTCCGGACGCCCGCAGCAGTGGAGATGGCACCGTCCCGCCGGCCGCCCGTCCCTGCACCCGCTGCCGTTGGGAAGAGCCGGGGCACCGCCGCCATCCAGCTTGCAGGCGCCCAAGGAGCCGCGCGGGAGCTCAGCGCCGCGAGAGCCACCGGTCCCGCCGGCCTGGCGCCGGCGGAGGGAGCGGGGCTCAGCCCGGGGCGGCGGGAGCAGCAGCCAGGAGCCCGAGCCACCCGTGCCGACGGCCTCTTCGCCATACAGCCATCGTCCCGCGGTGCCCCGGGACCCGGCCCGCGCCCTGCTTCGCCCCGCCGCGGCTCACGGCCGGTCCTGCTGCCCGGGGCTTGGACTCTCCCTCTTCTCCCAGCGCCGGGGCATCCTGCTGCCCCAGGAGCGGGCTGCCGGGAGGGAGGGGGGCGAGCGTGAGCCGCCTGCATTTCCATGCATGGGCAACATTTCTTGCACTAAAAACAAAACAAAACCCAATGCAAGCGACTCTTTGCCATTCTTCGTGTGACGGCACGCGCAGGACGCCGGGCAGTGCGGGCTCGGAGCAGCACCACGAGCCGGGACGGTGCCCTGCTGCTTGCTTTCTTCACGGAGCTGCCTTGCAATGAGGCACGAGCGCAGGGACGTCGTGCCGGAGCCCGGGAGAAGGACTGGGCTGGGGTGCATGGGCTCGCTGCGAGGGCAGGGCCGGGAGCAGCTCCGCTTCCGCCACAGCTGAGGTTTCGCTGGTGCCGGTTGTCACCTTCATGCTCGAACAGCCGGCGGCTGCTCCTTGGCTTTTCGGCAGCTTCGCTTGGCACCGCTTCGCTTTAGGCTCCCGGGGCGGAGGCAGCCGTGGGAGCCTGCGTGGGTCAGGGCAGCCCGAGCCCCCGCGCTGCCTCCCACAGCCACGAGTCACATCCAAAGCGACCCAGGGGAGCCTGGGGCAGGCGCCAGGTCCACGTTCCCCGGCCTCTCCCCAGGGCCCACTCCATAGGAAACGTCAGGTTTTTCCCCCCCGTCTCTCTCCAAACGTCGTGCTCTTCTTGTCCTCGAACCAAGCCATTTTGTACAGCAATAAGCCAGGCCAGGCGAGCGCGGGGGCCATCCCCGTGGCTTCACCCACCTGCGCGGGGGACGAGGAGCATCAGCGTCTCCCGCTGCGTCGATGCATCCAGAGCTGAGCTAGCGAAAGGCACGCCGAGCCGAGGCTGTGGGAGAGCACTTTCTGGGGCAAGGCCAGGGAAAGGGGAGCGCCGGGCTCCGCCGTGCTGGGAAACCAGGGCAGAGAGGCCCTAAAAAACCCAGCGAGACGGATGCCATGGCAGTTGCGCCCCAGAGCCGCGCTCTGAAAGCCAAGCGGGAGCAGCAGGGGTTAGGAGGCGTCAGGAGAGAAGAGCCCCGAGCTCAGCCCGGCTGGTGGCACCCGGTAACTCAGAGCTTTGTCCAGCTCCTGCAACACCCGTAACTGCCCCGGCTTTGCACCCCACCGCGTCCCGCCGGGACCCACAGCACCCGCCGCCCTGCCAGCGCCCAGCCTTTCCCCGCTGCCCAGCGAGCCGAGCACCGCGGGAGGCTCCCGTGGAGGTGACGGCACCCCAGCCCCGCAGGCAGGCTCGCAGGGCCCTCTCCCTTCCTCCACTCACCCATTCATTTCGTTTTCTCTAGTTGTTCCTGGGTTCGGCTTACCGAAGCCAAGTCTCACGTCTGTCCTTGTTTCAAACACGCTGGTCTTAAAGGGAGCTTTATTTATGTTTTCCTCCTGAGAGCGAGTCCTGGTGTGATCTACGCCCAGCGCATCCGCCAGAGGACAGGGCAGGGCCCACCGCCGCCACGACCCGCAGTCGGGGGCATTTTTAAGCATTTCTCTAGACCGAGTATTCCTACAAGTGGCTGCCTGTCTGGTATCTTGCTCTTCTGGGCAATTACTGTACAAAGGAGGGATTTTTTTTTTCTTGCATTCTTTTTGGTTTAATTTCTTTTGGAATTAAATGAAATGAAGGGGGTTATTTATTTCTTTTTAATTTATTTTGTCATATTTTTTGTAAGACCTGCAGAAATGCAATAAAAATATATTTCAACAAGTCTGAGACATACTAATTTATTGCCCACAGCTGTGTGCATAGCACATCCATTAGGGAAAGCAAGTCTCAGTGTCCCTGTCCCTGGAGGTGGAAGGGGACATTAGAAAGGCTGTCAGTAGACGTCCAAAGGCAGCAAAAGCAGCAGGACAGTCCTGGAGGGCAGGGGATGGCCCTTTCTGGGGTACACCAGAGCAGCCAGGCCTTCACTACACAGACCAGGTGGTGGAAGGGTAGAGAGGGGCAGCTTGTCCTCTTAGATTTGCTCAGAAACCATGCAAAAGGCTTATTTTTGTTTTCAGGACTGTTGCAAATACCACACCTGGAGCTGAAGCCCAGGGCACCAGGCCTGCTCTGCCCACGCTGCGCTCCGCAGCCGCGCAGGGGCCAATCCCCCACCGCCTAGCACGGCGGGGACAAGGCAGCAGCGCAAGCTGTAATTTTACCCCTGTGTTTACCCACATGAGAGCTGGGGCCTCCCGTCCCGGCTGCGGAGGAACGCAGCAGCACAGACGAACGCTTCCAAGCGTGCACCTACTTTTGAGGCCCGTGTCAGCCACAACGCGGCAGCGAGGGCGGCCCGGAGCCCTTCCGCTCCTTGGGGGCACTCAGACTCCTTCCATAGGCACTTAGCAGCTCACTTGCATATTGTCAATAGTAGAAAAGAGTAGAGGAAGAATAAAGAAAGTTATAATCCTCTAAATTCTGCAAATTTATTATACAGTATCAAACATGGAATAGTTTAAAAATAAAGGCAAAAATCCAGCGGCCATGACATTCGACTAACAGTGTATTTACAGTTACTCCACGACAGCAGCCCTTCTGCCAACATGCAGTTTTCAGGAAAAACCTTCTCCCAGTCCCAAAAGACAGTATTTTTGCAAAAGAGGAAAAGTCAAATTGCAAAGACAGGTTGCAAGTAACGCAGACTCACAGGCTTAACACTGCATTGTGAAAATCAGCCTGGGATTGTGTGTTCTGAACAGACCGTAGGAGTCAGAAAAGCAATTGCAGATGACTTAGAAGGATCCGACCCACACTCAGACATTCAGCTATGATGTGGAACTGGTCAAAGGGAGGGTAGTTTAGCTAAAAAAAAGAAAAAACAGTAAAGCCTATTCATGGCACACGCCGTGCTCTGATTAATAAGAAATGAATGCATTTGGAAATCCAGTCCGACTGTACCACAGACAATGCAGTGACTCAGCTCTGATCATCCATTCAGATTCCACGCTATTTCTTACAATAATTGATTAGTCACTGCTCGCTTTCCATCTCGATGTCTCTGTAATCCCCCCGAGCCATTGTTACAGAACTAAACGGCTAGTCCCGCTTTCCACCAGCTGCGCTAGCATGTTCCACCGGATACACGGCCACTAGTCCTGACCATCTCGCTCACTTCTACACTTCCACGTACATGCTGCTCATCAAAGCAGGGAAGAGCATTCGACCAGTTATACTGTTCGGCATCTTCTCCCTCAGAAAAGCACCGTGTGTTTAATGGCAACACACCATGAATTACAGCACTGCAGTTCCTGAAGAGCTAACAGGGATGAGCTGTCCTTGTTTATGAAGCTGCTAGCAGTGAGGATGCCAGTGCAACGCTACTGCTAGTCTGCTAGCCAAGTGAAGTTTGCTTTGGTCACGAAAACGAAGACATTAAAAACAGAGTTAGAGCAAGCAGAGCACAAACTACCATCCTCATTGTGCACAAGGCAGCTTCGCTTTCCCGCAGCGCCGGCTGGCTGAGGAACAAGGGCTGCCTCTCACCTCTGAATGCTGGCCGAGGAGCTGTTTAGTGGAAGGAACAAGAAAACAGCTGACGATCTGTGGAAAACCTTGTCTGCAACTGCAGCCTATTCCGCACTGAACACTGGTCCATAGATGTGCGTGCTTACCTCATGTCACCCAAGCGATTCAGCCAGCCGCCTCCCACGTTAGAAAACACTGAAATAGGGTACAGCTTTGACAGTGCTGCCCTTTAATCTTACTACCTGAATACCTACTTGCAGGTTTACATCAGTAAAACAAACTCCACCATAAAAGGTTAAAGCCACGCAAACTCCTCAGAAAGCATTAAGAACACCAGTAAAACATTTTTTTATTCCTAGAACAACCTAACACTAAAATCACACGTGATGAGTCTTAGTTCTTCATATCTGGGGACACTCTAGGAAAGCTTTTCTTTTTTTTTTTTTTTTTTTTTTAAAACACTCAGTGTTAAAGAGAATTTGAAAGCTGATATTTTATTCCCATGTTTCAGTTACAAAATTGCTCTTCCCCACCAAGCTTTTATTTTCAGTGTCTACGAAAATTTTTTTTCCAGAAGTTGAAACAAGAAAATGAGATTCTAGAAGTCCTACTGCCACTCTAACATTAAACTCTCAAGAAGACACACGCCTTTTACATAAAACATAACTCAGTAGCCATGGAGAACACTGCACGCATTTCAAGCAGGCTATCTGCTCTCGGATGAGCAATACAGGCCAAGAGGCATGCCATTTAGTACAGCTCAGATGCAGCCATTAGACCCACAAGTAAACTGGCAAGTGGCATAGTCAGTCCACCTGGACAGGCCGCTTACTCAGCCTTTTCAAATAATAACTGGCAGTAAACATCCTAGAGGAGCTGTTAGATGAGATCCCAGGACTGCATTCTCCGCTGTCAGGGGACATACATTTGTGAACCAGCAGAAGAGAAACCTTAATGCACAGTCAGCACAGCGTGAAGGTCAGTCTGTGCTCAGCTCATGATGCAATACCCCCTTCCAGGGGCACTGACCAGCACATCCTCCACACTTCTCCCCAAAATACCCTCAGCTGCTCCCAGGTATATTCGACCCTCTCTTAAGAAAGGATTTCCCACCGTTTGTTATACTTCAAAAGATGTGATGCAAAACCTGACACAGCCAGATCAGCTAGAATCCCTCTAGCCACGCTCGCTAAGTCGCACAATTCCCCTGCTGCCAGGCTGACATCATTAACCCAGAAAAGCAAGTTAGCTTTCCTATTATACATATGCAAGTGGAAATCTTAAAAACAGAAAAAAATGAAGTTAGTGGCATATAAACAACACAGGAAATGGTAAGTGATAATACAGCTGATAGCTACAGTGTTTAAAACAAACAAAAAAAATTTCAAGACTTCTGCTTGGTCTTTGCCCTTAAGGCAAAGCGTCAAGGCGCTTACCAAAAAAAAAAAAAAGCTTTGGAATTATACCTACTATATCTATCTAGTATAAAGTGAAAAATTTAAGATAATGTCCAGCATGTTCAACAATTTGCCTTATAGAAAACAGTCCAAATATTAACTGAATTGCTGCATAAGGCACACACTGGAGAGGGGAGGAAACCCGTTTTCCAGTCAATCATACTCCAAAGCAAGCTGTACAGCTCCATGTCAATGGCCTTCAAAAAAACCCCCAAACAACTACACACACGTGGAGTTCACTAAACAGCTTGGCACACATACCCCATTCTCACCAGGGAGAGGATAACAGAAAACAGCATTCAGGTTAACTTTACACTTCAGATTCATCACAACCTGGCTCAGCAACTAGCTCTGAAAACCATCATTGGGACACAAATCCCCAACACCATAAATACATATAGCCATGCCAGGTGAGAACTGGTCATCACTGAACCTGCCCGAGTCCCATTTCACTATTCATGGGATTTTCTCTTACCCTCCTGATGCTTCACGTCCCTTCTAGGCTAAGAAAACACTTAAAAAAAACCCAACACACACGCACACAGATCTAACACATCTAAGTGGTTCTAAAAGCCTGTTCTCTTGTAGTGAAATGCACCTAAAAATTTCTCAACTATTCCTGTGGTTAAGAGTTTAAACAAATGGCAGCCTAGGTCCAAGCCTCGTCACAGCCGTAAGCAGACGGGGGAGTTGGGTGGCTCCCTTCTTCCCCTCTCAATCCGGATTTTCACACCATTGCTGCAGATCACTATTCTTTGTAGCACAATGTAGTTTCAGGGCTGTTTCCTTGTCAAACGCTTTTGCACATGCCTGCAAACTCCGTAAGTTTCGGTAACAGGACTTCACAGCTTGCCAGCTTCACACAAAAACAAATCTTCCAACCTGCCGCATTTTTTCCCCTGTGTTTACTACCACCGAATCACAGCATAAATCCGTTTGGAAGAAACCCCAGGAGGTCACCTCCAGCCTCCTGCGCAAAGTGGGGTCAATACTGAATTCAGACCAGGTTGCTCAGGGCCTTGACCATGATGGTCTCAAAAACTTCCACAGACAGAAACAGGAAACAGCTTGAAAGCTGAACATGCTAATGTTATCTGAGTATTTAGATAAAATAAAGTAACTCAGCAAGCTTCAAGAGTCAACCATCAATGCAAACAAACACAGACTTTACTGCTCAGATGCAATTACCTATGAATTCACAGCTATGAGGTCAGAACATGTTCTAAAAAAAAAAAATCTATCTTTTCTTTCAAACTTTTTCCTTTTCCAATTCTTTTGTGTGAGGAGCTTTTTCATTATTCCTCCTCTAAAAGAAGAGAGTCATATGATATCAAGAAATAAGCTAAGCAGAACTTTACTTTTCCTGCAAGTCAGTCACAAGTGTACTTTTATGTCAGAGAAAGGCAGTGACTAACTTCCTAGTATACTAAAGTTACCCAGCATACACCTAATTGCTCTCAGTGGGCACAAGCTCTAGTGGTGTGTAGCATAGGAGCACTTCACCTGGCAGGACAGATGCCTATTAACAAGATAGTCTGCTGTAAAGGGCTGTTCCTGGAAGGACTCGCCCTCCTCTGATATCAAAGAAACACATTTCTGCTGCTTTGACTTTAGACAAAAGATACACTATTCAACTAAAATACTTATCTCTGACAAGCATCTCAAATTTTCATTAAAAAACCTAAACCTTTAGTATACATTGAGAACAGAAACAATAAAAATACCACTATGCAGACATATACAAAAAACCCCTAAGGGTCACTAAATTTCAGTCACTTTGTAACAAGAGAATCAGAAGTTAGAGGAGCTAGGTATTATACAAACAGTCCGGTCAGCAAAGATCCACGGTTTTTGTTTTTTGTTTCCTTTTTTAAATGCACTAAGGCACCAGGAAGTCAGAGTTAGGCAAGTAAGATCTTCCATGTAACATTCAAATCTGATACACTTACCATGTATTAAACAGCTGTGGATATAGGATCAAAGTGCAATAGCTTGAGGATAGCACTCTTGAGCCAGTAGCAGCATGGAAAGTAGGTTGGAGAATGAAGGAGGGAAGAAGGGAGCTTTCACTTTAAATTGGATAGGGTGTAAAAAGATCCAAACTGTTTGCACACAGCCACCAATGCAAAAAAAACCCTACGATTTGATACTTAAACTTGCATCCCTTCAAAAACTTGTTTCTCCATCATTTCAAAACAACTTTTGGGAGAGGAAAAACACCCAACTTTTTTCTTGTACCTACTAAAAATATTTGAAATATAGCAAAGGCTCCTGTAACCAGCAAGATCATTTTTAAAGACACAGAGGGAACAAAGACGGGGGTTTACAACAGGAAGGAACTGCCAACTCTCTTTAATAGTACATCACTCTGTCTAGCAGAGAAGTCAGCAAAGCTCAAACCTTGCCATATTAGCCAAGAATTATACAGCATTTTACAACTTTAAAGCACTGTACAAACATTAGTCTGCAAGGCTGCAGCTCTCAAACTTTGCTAAACACACAGATTGGTCACACTTTACCACCAGCTATATGTCCATTTCCTCTTTTGGTGTCTTACAGTTCTTCACAGGATTCTTCGATTTCAACTTTAAGTACATCCTTGTGAAACTGGATGCTAACAAGGTATCTTCAGTTAACATCTTGCATTTTGCACAAAAGCACTTTTTGACAGCGTAACTCTGGGAGGAGTCCTCTTGCAAACGCCAGTGATTTACAAAGAAATCTAAGTATTTTTATCTTCAAAGGTGGCATTTTCAATGACATCCCTATAATTTGGAGGTTACTGCCACAGCAAAAAGGTAACTTTTGAGGCAGAAGGTCTAAACTATTCAGTGTTAACTTTAAGTTAAATTCACTCGCTATATGAGAAACTTGGTGCCTAATGCAAGTTTAAAACACAGCATGAGCTGTGCCCTGCTCTTCCCAAAGTTCTGCCTCATAACATATAGTTGTCAGCAACAGTCTATCTCCCTTCATATTCTCTTTGCCCCCAAACCTAAACACGTGGTGTCCACTGGTTGGAAGGGAACGTTGTGGAGAAGGGGATAATAGAAACCCTGTCCTCAAAGCTTTTGGCCACTGCAGTCACTCAGAACTAGGTTTATCCAGGATTTCTAGAAAAACATTCGTGCGATTTCTTGAATCGGTGTTTAGGATTTGTGAATGAGGAAAAAACACAACTATAAATGCGACAATTGAAACTAACACAGCGTGAAGTCAGCTTCTTACATTAAAGCAGACAAGACATCATTACTAAGCTACACCTTTCCTGTCCCCTTCAGGTGATGATGCTCATTTCCTTTTAGTCTCTTAACTTCTGAATCCACCTAGATGACTTGTGGGTGTCTATTTTGGCTCTTACTGAAGAGTCACTGAAGGGTTACAGGCAACAGGCACTGAACTGTCACAGTCCAAAAGAGATTGGTCTTTAACAGCGACCACGGAAGCTCACATTTTGATCAACTCTAAGTCCTGGATCCATTCCGGACATGCTGACATCGCAGGAAAACACAGCGTACCATTATTCATAGCCGGCAGTCGAGACAGAGAACTAGATCTAGTCGCCCAGGTGCTCCCAGACTTATCCAGCCAAGTGCTGACTGCAGAGTGCCTACCCAACTCCATTCCATCAGCTGTTGCTTAAATACACTGTTGATCAAATACTCAGGATAGGATAAAAGTATCCTTTTATTCCAATGGAGAAGTTGCACATATCAGTCCGTTCAAGACCAAAAGACTGTTAGAATTTAAGAGAAACAAAAGCAACACACCTTTCACTTGAATTCTCCATGACCACTGATGCATGTGATAACGTATGCTGCCAAACAACTGTGGCCCTTACAGAACAGGCCAAAAGAATACAACTGATATATCAAGTTGACAACACTAAAATCAACATAATCCTAAATGACACCCATGATTTTTTTAGTGCAGTGCCAGTTTCAGAATACTTGAGAAAGATAGAGGCCCCGCACTTATGGCTGGACTGGGCACATCCAGAGAAGAGCTAACCACGGTAATATATCAATGGGAACATGAATCAGAAAGCCTATACCACTGAAGGGTTCTGCAGTAACCCACATCTCTTACCCAGGCTTCCACGGCTAGATGTGGTTGATTAGGTATCAGATTTAACAAAATCTGTAAAAGTGACAGTGTATGTTTTTAGAAAGGAGGAACTAAGGTTATACTACATCATTTACTGAATTGTTCCACCATTGCTTTGTAAGTTTTACGGCATAAATAAAAAAAACAGAGAAAAAAAATAAATAGATTGGCTCCTATGAAGTCTGAAGTGGTTTGGGCTGCATAGTGGAGAGGTGAGAGATGGGGGCAAGGGGCAAAATTTACACACTTTGAGACAAAACAGGAAGCGCCTGCAAAGTAGTAGAGGAGAAAGCCAAGAGTTTAAGTGTCCTCATTCATATCCTGGCTGTCTGTCCGAGCGATTTTCCGTGGAGGTGCCGAATTCTCACCTTCTATTTCCACTTGCTCTTGATCTCGCTTCTTTGCTGCATTCTGTTTGGACAGAGAAAGCTACAGTGAAACTCTCTGAAGCACTACATTCTAGTGGGAGCTAGCATCAGCGTAACAATTTTTTCTTTCCAAATCTTTGGGAGGGAATATAGTTCTGTGATGAACTAGTAGATGCACTCAAGCGAACACTAAAGAGGATTTTGCCCACAGCTGAAATGTGCTCCTTCTAGATTGTTCTTCAAATTCGAGGGTGGGGCTGAAAGGCAAATCATTGTTCTCAGCATCTTTTATTTATAGATCTCAAGTACTTTATAAACATGAGTAAGATACACTTTCTTTCCTGCTGCTCTGATTCAGTCTCTCAACTTATCTAAATCTCCAAAGGCTTTCTGTCACATACAGATAGCTTCTTTTCGGCTTCAAGGTTCCTTATAATTTTTCACCTCTCCATATTCTTCAACTGTTTCTTCACCCCATTCCAGAGCCATGTTTCAGAGTACTCACAGCCCAGGTATCCTAGCTTCCTAGTCTTAAATGCTAGCTACTAGATTGCACTCCAGCTTATTTGTATGTTCCTCAAATGGGAATTCTGACTTCGTATCCAAGCTACTTACACAGCTCATTAATGTATTCACATTTCTCACAAGCTCACACGTCTTCTCTTAACAGTCCTGGGAGGTAAAAAGAGCTTCACCCTAGCAGACAGCTGAGGCACAGGGAGACTAATTTGCCCAGGTCACAAAGGGAGCCTGCAGCAAGTTAGAAATGCAACCAAGGTCTCCCAAGTTCTAGACTGAACACTAAGTTGCTGCCCCTTAAATTGAAGCAGAAGGAAAAAAAAAGAAAAAGAAAAGAAAAAAAAAGGTGGTGTGCAGAGAGAGCAAGCTTCCTTGCACATCTTTTGATGAAGTGCAGTTTGCAAGGACTGGGTCACTTTAATCATCAATATCTTGATTACAATCAATATGCAGCTCAAGTAGTCACAATCAGCAAATCAAGGCAAAACGTTAGTATTAAGAAAACACAACCATACCTTTTTGTCCCACTGCTGATGTAAATAACGCAAAAGTATATTTGTCTTTTCTGTTACTATGACTGCCAAAGAAAAAAAAGAGAGAAACACGTTGAAGTCATTTTAAAGACAACTTTTAAAACTGCAATAATCGCATCACTATTTCACATGCTATAGCCTGGTCTCTTCTCAACAGAAGGTCAATATGCAGAAACAACTATCAATTGATAAGGTCAGGAGGGAAAAAGACAAAAACCAATAACCAGATATACACTGCTAGTCATTATGAGAACAGTTCAGTAACATTACCTGGTCTGACGTTTAAAATAACTGAAATTACAGGTACATCAGATTTTTAATATTAGAACAGAGCAAAGTTTAAAAAACCTCAAACTTACTTTGTTCAGATGGATATTCTCTTGTGGGAAGATATACCGACGGTCTTCTGTTCTATAGAAGAATTAGAATAATTACAGACCAAAGACAGGGAAAGAATATTTTTTAACCCAAACTTAGCTAAGCCAGCCAAAAGGCCCCATTAACCACAACTACAAATGCATTGTGATATTCTGTCCTGTTACACAATACCGTGAAGCTTCAGTCTTTTTCATATGATAAAAAAAAAAAAAAGCCCATTCATCATGTTTTTCAGGGCACAAGACTATTGCTAAACTAAAGAATTACATAGAAAGGAAAGAAAACACCACAGATTTGGCTTGGCTGACATGATGATGTATCCCTCACCAAAGCAGGCAGGAAGTATCCTTTGCCAATCTCAACTTACGAACTACCAGCTATATGCACACATTTTTGAAGGAACAAAACATTCATTTAAGTCTGTTTCACTCTAGCATCTTCTGAGCTGTGCAAAAAAACCTATTCCCAAAGCACAAAGAGGTTACAGATAACATACAATACTTACTGATGCTTTACATACAGAGTCCGCATGAAATCTACTGAAGTTGCTTTTGTTGTAGACTGGTAATCCTTTCAAAAAATCTGCCTAAAAAAGAGACAGAGTACAAACAGAGATGTAAGGGAAAAAGGAAAGAGTGATATTCTGGTTGTCTGCTTTGTGCTGATTCTCAAAGGAGCTGAACAGGTCATTAAGTTAAGTAACTGCAGGATTTGGAATAATATTGCCAGGTTCTATCTAGTGAGATAGTTGGCTACTGAAAAACCCCCAAAACTGTTTTTGTAAAGTAGGCAAATCCACAGCTTCTGCATTTGGCTCATTATTTATACTCCACAAGTTCAGTAATTCAGTAAGAGAGCTGTTAATTAAATCTCTTTTAACATAAAAGATGCAAGTCATAAAAGACAGACACCTCTCCAATAGGTTGAGCTCTGAAACAAGGAAGATCTGCTGATACAAACACCACAGACGTAGAACACCAGAAATTACTGCAACTAACCAGTACAAATCATGACATCACATGACAAACTCTGCCACAGCCACACCGATGACTGAAATCCTGTAATATGACCCAGTATCAAACTAGTTGTTCTTTTGTTTTCCAAGTCAACACTCTTTGTCATGGACCCAGAATGATTCTACAAAGCAATAAAAGTCTACATGGCCTCAAAAGCCTGACCACATACTTATCAGCTTTGTCCAACTTTTTTTGCAGGATAAAACCCTATGTGCCCCAGTGGCTACCAGTACAACAAAGAAATCCCAAGTTTTGATGGAAGTCTGGTTAGATCCCCACCCAGCAAAATGGGTAGAATGCATATGTCAGCAGAGCTATTTGCTAAAGAGCAGCAGGAACCCTGCTGAGCTCTCTCAGTTTAATTAAGACATACCAGCATGAAACAGAAAGTTCCTTCTTGAAAGCAAAAACGGAAGGTGGGAGGAGAACATTATGGGATCATCAGAACACCAGGCTTAAACATGTATTGGAGTCTCTTTACTCACAGTAGAGGCAAACAAAGAAAGATGCCCAGCAGTGTAATGGGCAATAAATGTAACATGTACCTGTGTGATAAGCAGAAGAGAGAGAAACAGGCCCTGAGACAGTCCTCCTAACTCCATAGATCAACTACCTGTATTGCAACACTTGCTTAAAGATTCAAAGCCTGTTATATTAAACGCTAACGGATTCAAATCCAAGAAATAAATCATCCTGTTTATAAGTGATTTTAAAAGGACAGTAAAGCAACAGAAGCTGTTTAATTTCAGTGTTAGAAGCAACAAATAAATAGACACTATTGCTGTAAAACTGCTATGTTGGAAGACATTTTCTTCATTTAAATAGAAGCCATAATTTTCATTAACGCTGATCTTAATTCAAAACAAAGAGCTATGATTAGCCAAACCAGAAAAATATTATTCACACTTTTGTTCTTAAAAAGAAATCTACTGACATTCTAGTTTCCATGTTCAACCCTTCTCATACGTCTACTTTTAGGAATAACCTCATTAAAACAGTAGACTTATATTCACAGAGCCAACTGCAAATTTCTCCTGCCCATCTTATCCCTACCGGGAACAACGCTGTTTGCTTTCTCCCTTTGTCTTCACTGTCTTCTTATATTGCCAGTTCTCCAGGACAGAGTCCATTGCTCACTCATCTGTGTAACACACACACCACTGCTGAGCCAAGAAATTAAGGTAGGATCTCCTGGCTCTGCTGTAACAGAAACATTTATTTTCCGATTGTGCTGTGCTCCCAGCACACTGGTTCCCATGCCTTCTCAGACAGGCTTATCTGTTTATCTGTTTTCATTCACATCCGTTGTTGGCACCAACTAGAGAATGCATACACTACCTGAAGACTCCTAGGCTGAGAAGGATGGGGAACCTTTTAGCGACACTTAAAGGCACAGTCAGCCAGAGTTCTTGCCACCTAGCACAGATTTAAGAATCACTAATTATATTTATCGCTCTGTTTGGGAGGACTAAGGATATTCAAAAATATCCCATTACATTTCAAAGCATCTTGCTTTTCTCTCGCATTAAATTTGCGGGCTTTTATGACAAAGTTATCTGCACCGCTACACTAGACCAATCCAGAAACAGACAGACACAGGCCCTTGATTTCTTTTATTACAGTAAAACAGCTGACAACTGTTTGGTTTTATTTTCACTTGTAAGAATGGAAAATAACTGCTCTTATTTATGAGCACACTGCTTCAAATACCTTTTTAATAAGCTAGAGCTCACCTCAAGCTCCGCACACACACTCTACGCTATTCCCCATTTTCTGTCTGGCAATTTGGTCCAGCAAACCCCATGTTTCACCCGAAAGAGGCTGGATGAGCTGGATCATGGTTCTCATTGGGGATTCTGCATACAACATACTCTTGCAGCAGAGTGAGTTATATCCAGTAAAGTGCAAAAATGCTATGAATTTTTTTTTTTTAAGTTAAAATGCATTTTAAAGGGGAATGTGGGGCTTTTTTCCTCCTCTTTCCAATGTAAACAACTAAAGCAAGATGTATACCGGATAAATACAGACTCACAAGCAGGAAGGTTACTAGTCACTCGCACCTCACACAACACCTGGATACTTTAACTATGATGGGAACGGTAAGAGTGTCCCTGCTTCTTGGCCACCACCTTGCCCTTTTTCAGGCCAGAAGTCACTTGAGTGAATCAGTTCCAGCACCACCAGCAGCAGCACATACTGATAAGTCACAACTCAGCAAGGAGCAGAAAAACAACAGTGATACTAAAAGAATGACCAGGCATGCTGAAATGATCCAGTTCAGACTTCAGTCAACACCTTAAGAACTCATCATCAGTTCACCTGAAGATTCTTTGCTGTTAAGGACACAGATGTCACTGATAGTCTTGTTGCAGAAGTATACATTTCGGCATACTTATCTGATGATAAGATCTCAGAGATTATGAAAAGGTACCCTCAGGGGAATTGCCAGAAGTCATACACCTGGATATTCAGAATTAGACAACACTTGACGTGAACAGGATCCTTATCTGCTGCAAGGGCACAAGACAAATAAGACGCAGGAGGTCACTGCCATGTTTACACAGCTATCACAAGACGTACCAAGTAATGCCTCCAATACAACGTTACAGGAGGAAACATCCCCTCTGTCTGCTTTCTGCTATTCTTTAACTAAAGCAAGAGTTCCCAGGCCAGACTAGCAAAGCCGACGCTGCGCTCTATGCGGAATGAACAGAAACAGCTCCCAAAACCGAGTAGTTGCCCCATTTCCTCTGGGGAAAAGCAAACCCCAAGAACAACAAAACCAATGCGATTAAGCAACCTCAGAAGGCAATACAGGTTCCATCTATGATTTAGGAAGGGAGGTTCAGACAAGATACAGTTACCGCTCCTGTGTCAACAAGAGCACTCGGACTGTCCTCATCTATAAACAGAGATGGAAAAACACATATCTGTCTGTCCCACTCTCAGCCTCCAAAAGGATTTGCAGCAATAACGCTCAGAGACACGAGGCCTGGAGCACAGATGCTGAAAGCAGGGCTCTGTCCCAGCATGATGCATGTATGTGTGGGTGTGAGTTAGAGGAAAACCATGAAACAAGCCCAAGAACAGCCACCGAAGCCTTCAGCCACAGTATGCCTGTACAAGGAGACCACAGAGAACACCGCTGTATCCCCCACTAGTTACTAAGCTTGCGGAGTGGCAAGACGAAAACTCTCTTCCTCCAAAAACGATTACGTCACTACAAGAAGGGAGAGAGACAGGAACCCCCTTGGCTATGACAGCCACTGCCAAACTCTCAGGCAGCAAACCCAACACCAACCGCTATCTAAGGGACACAAAAAGGCCTGATGAGCACCCCCATTCCACGCTCCAGCCCAAGGGATGGGGAAAACGACCTGCACTTGGGGGGTGCCCCAATTCCCCCCTTCTGCCCTCCAGCCTTTGGGGTGGAAAAAACACCCCACATCCTGGGAGAGCAGTAGCCCCCGCCGTGGGGCACTCCAACCTCGATGGCAGGGCACACGCCCCACACCTAGGGGTGCCCTAGCCTCCCTCCAGCCCTGCAGCCTTGGGTGGGGACACCCACATCCTAGGGTGCCCCAGCCCCCCTCAGCACCCATCTTGTGGGGTGGGGAACCCCCCCACACTTCGGGGTCCCCCAGCCCCACGCAAACCCCCACCCCCGGGGGTGGGGAACCCCCCCTCCTCTGCGTGGCCCCTCCCCACACAAACCCCCACCCCTGGGGATGGGGAACCCCCCCTCACCTCAGGATGCCCCCTCCCCACACAAACCGCCACCCCTGGCGGTGGGGAACCACCCCCCCTGCTCCGGGCAGCCCCGGCCCCACACAAACCGCCACCCCTGGCGGTGGGGAACCCCCCCTCCCCCGGGTGCCCCCTCCCCACACAAACCGCCACCCCGGGGGTGGGGAACCCCACCCCCCACCCCGGGCAGCCCCGGCCCCACACAAACCGCCCCCCCCGGGGGTGGGGAACCCCTCCCGCCCCGGGCAGCCCAGCCGCCCCGCGCCCCTCAGGCCGTGCTCCGCCGGGGCCCCGAGCGGGGACGCCGGCGGGTGCGGGCCCTACAGCCCCGGAGGCGGCCGCGGCCCCCCCGCCCCAGGCTGGGTGGGGCTGCGGAGCCGCGGCAGGGTGCGGCCGGCGGGGCCGGCACGGCGGGGCCCCCCCCGCCCCGGGCTCCCCTCAGGGCGCCGGGGCGGGTGTGGGGGGGCGCCGCCATTTCGGGGCGGGGGACGCGAGGCACCTACCATCTTCGCCGCCGCCAGTCGTGAGGAGCCGTCCCTCCCCCTGCCGCCGCGCCTCAACCCACCGCCGCCCCTCGCGGCCCGCCCCGCCGCCACCGCCCGCGCGCGCCCATTGGCCCGCGTCACCACAGACCGGCGGCCTATTGGGCGCCCTGCCCGTCACTCAGCGCGGCCCCAAGGAGAGTGGGGTTAGGTTGAGGCAGGAAATGCCCGTTCCAAAACGGGGGGGGGGAGGAGGGTAATGGCGGCAGGACCCGGATGTGCGGCCGCCCGCGGGGCGCCCTGGGAGCTGTAGTCCTGGCCGCGGGCCCTGCCCGCCCGCCTTTCCCCGCCCTCGTTAGGGAAGGCGTTGTTAATTGCGCGGTAGGAATAAGGCAGTTAATTAGCACCACTGAGAACGCAGAGAGGCCAGGAGAAAGCAAATCAGAGACAATTAGCAGTGTATTATCAGCATGACCACCAGCCCCACGCTGGGCAAGGCCGAGCTCATGAACTGCCTGTAATAATTTGCTAATGAGTGTTCAGCCTTTCTCCCCCCAGTCCAGACACACCCCTCTGCTCCAGGCCACCCAGCCCAGCTGCGCAGCCCCCACTCCATCCCCCTGCTACCTCAGGAACGGCACGTATGTGGCTACACATGTGCCAGCCCCCCAAACACACCGACACCATCTGCTCAGGCAGACCAAGCTGCAGGACCAGGCCCAAAACCAGCAGCTAAGAAAGAAAAGGCTAGCGGTCCTGTTCGCGTGACAGCAGCCAGGTATTCTCCCTGTCCAAATCCCGTAAAGCACCTCACAGGGATAAAGCAGTGCACAAAGAGGCGCCGTCAGCTTGGCAGATGTAAACGGAAGAGTTCCCCCTACCGTCAAAACCAATCCCACACTTGTGTCAGCCTTTAGGTTTGTTTTCTAGCAGTTGTGCTTCTACCTCTGAGAAAACGGGTGAACAAGCCAGTTTTCTTCTCCCCATTGCACTCTCCCCCTTGCGTTCTCCCCAGCACACTGTTCATTAACAGTGCATTAACAATTAGCGCAGCACAAGGTTCAATTTTAATTACAGCTCATGTTTTCACAAGTTTATCTTAAAATCATGCTTACAAGTTACAATAATTTTACAATTAAAAAGCAGCCACTAAACAAAGCCCTTGAAGGCCATCCTCAGCTGGTGCAACTCCTCATGCACTCCTAACACGACAGAAGCAGTCGGTTGCTGCTGCTCCTCACAGTCTTCCTCGGCGCAAATCCGCAGGCTGGCTCTGGACTGGGGCAGTTGTAGGGCTTGATCCTGACATATTCCACGTCACAGAGGCCTCGCAGCCAGAGCGCTCAGTGGCTCAGAGACCTCCTGCCTTTCAGCATGCGCCGGAGAATAACCTCGATTCCGGCTGGTGTGCTGATACGCTTGATCCAGCCGTGGGTCCGCTTGCGTTTGCGATTGTTTGGCTGATACTCGTTGCCACGCGCCTTCGTGCGTATCTGCTGGTGGTTCCAGGAGGACACCGGGCCAGCAAGGCCTGGGCAGACACCTGCAGGCTTCAAGGAGAAACTGCTTCTTAGAGGCTTCTCCAGCGAATTTGAGAGGCTTGAAATAGTCCGGAGATTAAAAGGACAAACTGCAGTCTGCTGCAGAAGAAAAAGTCTTTGGAAAAAGAGAAAAATAAGAAAGTTAAAAGATGCCACAACAGTGTCCTAGAGTTTGGAAACCCAACACAGCAGAGCAGGTGTCAGCGCCTTTAGCCTGACAACACAACCCACAGCAAGAGGCAACTGAGGGCCTTTGCCACAGCAGCGAGCACAAAGCTGACCCCGCTGTCATGGCGAGCCCCGAGGGGCCCGGGCACCGTGCCAGGTCGGCCAGCCCCCCTCCTCAGACCCCCCCCCAACCCCTCGTTATCCCGCCCCGGGGGCGGTGCAAGAGGCACCCTCCGACCGCTTCACGGACGCTGCGGAGGCAGCGGCCGCCGTTACCTGCCGCCGGCGGCCCGGGACCAGAGGCGGCCCAAGCCGACGGCCACCGACGCCATCACCTCACCGCCACGGACAACACCGTCCCCCAAACAACGCCGCCTCCTATTGGCTCCCACCGCGAGACCAATCGCAGCCCGCGTTGCGTGGGGGAGGGGAAAGAGCGGGAGCGCATGCGCCGTGAGAGCCACCAGACCGCGGGGGCTGATGGGTCTTGTAGTTCTGGAGGAGCCAAGGGGCCGCCATGCTGTTGCCATGGCAACAGCCCGCGGGGCTATGGCCTGGGGGGCAGAGCCCAGCCAGGACGCCTGGGTCCCCTGCCCACCCTGTGCTTAGTACAGTCATGATTCCCGACCCACCCACCCGTAACATTTTTCTTCTCATGGTCTCAAATGGTGAAATATTAGAAAATACTACATAAGTGAACAAGGTGTCCAGCTCCGGCCGGATTTCACTGGCGGGGCCCCGTCCCGCGCCTGGGCGAAACCCACCACCATTTTGCAACCCAATGTCCGCAGGGTTTCTGTGGCACAGCCTAGGCCGCCGAGCGGATCCCAGCTGCTCCCGCCTGCTCAACCAGGGCACCGGGATGGGGAGCGGCTCGTGGATCGCGCCGGGCCGTGGCGGCAGCATCTAGGCCTGTGGTGCGCGGTGCCGAGGCGCTCGCACGCGGCTGGGGGCTCGGTGCAGCAGAAACCCCAATCGCAAGGAAACGGTGAAAGCCTTCAAATGGCCGCCAAAGCCAGTGGCTCCGGAAAGCCGCGTCCCGAGAAGCGGGAACCGCTCACGCCACGGGGCACCGGGGGACTTGAAAACTCATCGCAGGCGTGGGGCAAAAACCAGGGCACGTCCTCCCGCCCCTTCGCGGCGGGCAGGCTCGCCATAGGCGGCAGCGCCGGCGCCCTGGTTCTTGCTTTGACTGGCAAGGCTCCTTGTCCGTCACGCCGAAAGCCCTCCTCTCGAGGAGGGATTTAAGGGGCTTTCTATGGCTATAGCCGCAAGGACAGCAGCACCCCGAAACCCCCGCGCCAGGCCATGAGGCGCCTCTCCCCGCCGGGGCTCCCGGGGGGGAGATGAGATGGGGGGCAAGCGCTTGGCCTGAGGCCGGGGCGCTGAGCCGGGGGGCTTCTCCATCGGCCCGCCGCGCCGGCGGAAAGCCATGTAACCGGAGGAGCCGCCGAGCCGAGCCGCCAAGCCGGCTCCCCCTCTCCCCCCTGCTGCGGGATTGAGCCTTTCATGTGCAATCGCGACTCCCGGCAATTCTTGTCAATAAATGAGGTGAGCGCGGCGGTCCGTCCCCCCGTCCCCCCGCAGAGGACCCGGCGCGGCAGCCGGGACGTAGGGCACCGCCGCGGCGGAGAGGACGGCGGGCTTCTAGGGAGCGCGGTGGCCAAGGATCCGCACCAAAGCCGAAGATTGGAAGGGATTTGCGAGGCGTTAAACGGGATCGGGGGGCAGACCCCCCCCTCGGAGCAGGAGCGGATTGCGCACGCTTAAATAGCCCTGGCAGAGGAGCATGCTTCGAGCAAGGGGTTAAAAAGGTACCGAGCAATAAAACTTAGGTACAGCTGCCGTCGTGATGCAATTGCAGTAAATTATTGCTGGTGCTGGATGAAGAACTGCTGTTGCTATGTGCATTGCAAATCTGCTCGGATTTTCAGCTCGGAGCGAGGGGGCACCTGAACGCGCCGCTGCCTGGCGGAGGGGGCAGGGTTTCTCTTCCTTCCTCCTTGCAATGGTTTCTTCCAGTCGGTTACTGGGGGCTGTAGGACATTTGCTGCCGGAGGAACCGAGCCGGGTTTTCTGCAGCTCTGCGAAATGTCGGGATGTCCCTGGAAACCCAGGCGGCTGGGGAAAACGCGGGGGTTAGCTGACAGTTCAGTCCCGGAGGTCAGACACAGGTTACTGTGATGTGCGTTGCATAATCTTTTGTTTCTCAAGGTCTCCTTCCTGAAGAGGCAGGTGGCAGGGAGCCAGCCATGGCTCCCCGGCTGCCTTAGGCGCTGCGGACATGCTGCTTTCGCGGTGCTGCTGCTGCTGAACCGAGGGTCCCTCGCCCGCGTTTTGCGGGGCCCCTGCGAAGTCCTGCCCGCGGCACCGGGACTTGTCCTCCCCGGCTCGCGGGGACAGTGCGGATGTGAGTTGCAGCCTGGCCGTGCCGAGATTTCGGGGTTGTCTGTGCGATTTCACCTGCATGGCTGGTAAAGCCTTCCCGACGCCTTGCTCCCGAATGTCCTGATAGAGCTGCTGTAATTGATCTGTGCATGGAAATCAAGTGGAGGAGAGCAAATACAGATGCTTGCCACCGGTCCAAAGCGACCGTTTCACAGTCCTCTGGAGGGAAGTTTACTTAGAAGGACCAAGTGGCATCAACATTTTCTTGTGCTTATTTGAAATTGGTGCTTAAATAGTTGCTCTCTTTAAGCATTTCCTCAGTGCTGTAGCTTCTCTGCTTTGCTGAGAGTGAATGAATGGGAGAGGCTGGGAAGAGAATAATAATATTTGCCTGTTCCTCAGGAGGGTTGTGTGTCATCATTAATACTTGTGAGCCCTGGAGGGAAGGGATTAGAGCTGAACAAATTATTATCGCAGCTCGGATTCTGGCTGCGGCATGTCTAATGTTCCTCTCCGTGTCTTTGGCACCTCTCCTCCAAGGATTTGCAAGGGATTTGCAGATACGAAGCCCCTGCGGCTCCCCGAGAGGGTCCAGCATCACAAGCAGCAACGAGGAGAGGCGTCTCATCTTTCCCCCCGCCCGCGATTGCGGGGTGCATCACCGGGGGCAGGACAGGAGGGGAATATTTTTGCAGTTCCCAGCACCCTGCGGCATTTGATGGGCCGCTGGCTGCATCCAGGTGGGATGGGACCAGGGCAGCGGGAGGCAGGACCAGGAGGGTTTTCAGGAACGGGAGACCCTCTTTTCCGCGGGGGTTGTACGAGCAGAGCCGGCGCGGCCGTGGCGCCGGGGGTGAGCGCAGCTCTGCGGTGCCGCCCCGCGCGCTCCCTGTCACGCTACAGGAGCTGGGGGGGGGGGATTTTCACCCTCCATCCTGACACATTGGATCGTGTCCCATTTTTCTGCAACCGTGGCATGGTGCCAGCGAGTCGCGTAGGAGCCGAGGCGCTGCAGCCCAAAGTAGGTCAGTAAGTTGTTTTTCCCCAGCCTGGTCGTCGTCGGGCACGAGCACCGCGGCGATGGGGGCCGAGGCCGAGGAGAGGCCGGAGGCGAGGGCTCGGCAGCGAAGCCGTGACGCTGGTGGCGGACGTGCCCCTCGACTGGGCTCGGATCCATCCGTCTTCCCAAGCGATGCCTCGCGGGATGCGGGGACGCGGGGCTCGGTGCGGCATCCCCAGACGGCTCCGACTCGCTCCCGGTGGCCCCGGTGCGGCCTCAAGCTCGCCGTGCCGGCCGGGCTCCGGCAGCTCGTCGCGGAGCGGGGAGGTTTATATAACGCTCCTGTCGCCTGACTCACTGTTGTGCCTGGCGTTATGTAACCGGTGCCCAATTCCCACTTTCTGCTGGCGGCGGCGGTTGATGGGAGCCGGGGGCCGGCGCATCGCCATGGTTACCGGCAGCTCTGCAAAGTTGCCCGCATCCGCACGGTTCCCTTGCACCTCGCGAGGAGCATCCCGGGCCGGCGGCCGCGGCGGCTCCGAGGAGGCGCGTGGGAGGTGGGAGCCGGGTGCGTGCTGCCGCTCGGCCCGGCTCGGATGCTCCGTCTACCCGCCGGGCTTCGCAGGGGCTTCCCCACTGCATGGGTTGGGTCACCCAGCGAGGACGGTCACGTGCGGAGCACGAGCTGCAAACCTCCCCGGCCAGACGCAGCGGGGCGTCCCGGACAGCCGAGCAGGTCCCCCTCTTGCTGCAGGACTCGAGCTCGCGCTGGAAGCGGACGTGGAGCCGCTGAGGAACACAGCTGGTTTAGCCCCAAGCTGGTTTGCAGAATTAGGAGGTTGCTGGAAAGATCTCGGCACTCTCGGATGCAAGCCGCGTCCCCCGGGGATTTGCCCGTGCCTGGAGGAGAGATGCAGGGCGTTGCGCTCAGGCCGGGTCTGGTTTTCCTCCGCTTTGCACCTTCGGGCATCGCTGCGAAACGGGCTCGGCTCTGCCGGCCCTGTGCGCTTGCTTCTCCCAGGTAGTGCCGCATCCCACTGGCACGGATCGGTACAGGGTTGGGGGAGCTTTGGACGTTGCACAGAGCACAAGCAGTGCCGGAGCTGCAGCCTGGGCTCCGGTACTTCTCGCCCAGGCGCGACGGGACCGGTCCCGCTGCGTTTCCAGCCTGCGCGCGCAAGCCCGCATCCAGCCCGTGCGCCGTGCCTGGGTGGGAGCTGGGCCATCGGAGCCGGGCGCGAGTTGAGTGCTGGCTGCTCTCCCGAGAGGAAGAGGGGAGCTGGCAAAGCTCCCTTGAAGAAGCCGCCGGCGTTTGCCGGGGGGGCTGTTACCCAGCTAGTCCCGGGAAGCAGACAGGCCGTTCCTGCGGGGGAAACCCGCGTGCCGGGCTGGTGGCCGAGCGGGCACGGTGGCGCGGGCTCCCCGGCGTCGGGCTGGTGGCCACGGCGGTGCAGGCTCCCCGGCGCCTAACATGGGAGGGTTTTGCATCAGGGCTTGTCGGACCCTCTTCAAGGAGGATGCGGCATCGATCCCCCCGGTCTGGCGCCTTGGGGAGGCCGCGGCAGGATCCGGCCGGGCTGAGTCGCTCCTGGGGCTTTATCCCTCCTCTCCCGCAGTTTGGCTTTGCTAATTCGCTCTCGTGTGTTCTGCCAGCAAAGCTCCTGTGATCCTGCTGGGTGCATTTAAAGTGGTTGTTGGGGAGTTAAGTGGCCTGCTCCTGATGGCGTTCCTGGGGTTTAGAGGTTTAATTCCCGCTGGGAACGCGCTCTTCCTCCTCGGCCGCGCTGCAGGGGTTTCGTGGTGGGTAACCACCGGCTCCCGGCGGGGCGGCCCCGGCCCCGCTCCCGGAGCGGCTGCCGCATCCCGCGCTCCTCTGAGCAGCCCATCAGCATCAATAATTCACCGTGTTTAGCTTCATCAATAATAAACGCCCGTCGTGAGCCTGATGACGGCGGGAGAGGCTCCCCGGCTCCAAGCGGGCCCCGCGTCAGCCCGTCGCCCGCAGGCTCTCCTGCTGCCAGATTTCCAGTCTCGGTTTGTGGAACGACTGTAATTAAAACCTCCCAGGCCGTTCCCCGTAACTGCCATCCTTCACTGCTCGCACTGGTGGCTTAGATTGGAGGTCTCTATATATTGATTTAATTGGCTTAAATAATGTATTTTCATAGCTGGGATTAACTCTGCCTTTGGTGCCAGGAGGGCAATAGCATTTTCGTTTCCCAGGGGCTTTTCTTCCTTCCCTCGGGGCTGGTGGCCGGAGCCCGATGGAGGTTTGGGAGGTTATCAGGAATGAAAGCCCGTCCGGGGCTGCTCCGAGGGGCGCGTCCGGGGCGCCCGCCCCGCTCACGCCGCCCCGCTTTGCCTCTCGCCCCGCTGCAGGGAGCAGGATGCTGACCAGCATCGCCGACGGGCTGCTGTGCTGCCTGCTGGGCAAGACGGCCAACGCCGTGGGGCCGCTCGACAGCCTTGAGTGCGGCAACGGCTACAGCTTCATGGAGGTGAAGCCGGGGCGGATCCTGCGCGTGCGGCACAGCGCGCCGGCCCGGCCGGCCGAGGAGGCCCCCGCCGAGGCACCGCAGCGGGGCACCGTGCGCTGCAAGCGCAAGATCACCGTCTACCGCAGCGGGCAGCTGGTGATCGAGAACCTGGGCGACGCCGTGCGCTCCGAGATCCTGCACTGCCACGGCGGCTCCGGCGAGCCCAACGGCACCGTGGAGCTGGAGCTGGCGGAGCCGGGCGGCCCCGCCGGCCCCCCGGGCCCCCCCGGCCCCCGGGAAGCGCCCGCCGGCCCCGGGAAGCGCCGCAGGCGCAAGCCCAAGAAAGTCGTCAACATCGACTGCACGAAGCAGATCACGAGCTGCAAGGGGACGCACGGCGACGTGGTGCTGTTCTTCATCCACGGCGTGGGCGGCTCCCTCGACATCTGGAAGGAGCAGCTGGACTTCTTCACCAAGCTGGGCTACGAGGTGGTGGCCCCCGACCTGGCCGGCCACGGCTGCAGCTCGGCCCCGCAGATCGCTGCCGCCTACACCTTCTACGCGCTGGCCGAGGACATGAGGGCCGTCTTCAAGCGCTTCGCCAAGAAGAGGAACATCCTGATCGGCCACTCGTACGGGTAAGGCCCCCGTGGGTCCCATGGGGCAGGGGGGGTCCGTCGCCCCCCACCTCCGTGGCAGCAAAACGCTGGGCGCACGCTGCCCTTGGAGCGTGGGGTTTCCGTCTCTAGGTTTATCCCTGGGGTTTTATCGCCTGCCTCTGGCCGGGCTGGGTCCGTGGGCCCGGCTAATCCCGGAGCCCGTCCTCCCGAGCGGAGCACGCGTGCCGGCCACGGAGCAGGCAGCCCCGAGCCTATAAATAGAGTAAAGCCCGAGAAAGTCGATTAGATGGAGACCGAGCGTGCCGCGGGCTGGCCTGGGGGGCGGGCGGCCCTCGGAGGGGCAGGTTCACGCTGCAGGAGCGCGCGAAGGGGCGGACGGGGTCGGCCGAGCCGCAGACGGGCAGTGAAAGGATTAGCCGAGGACAGGAAGGGATCCTGCCGCCAGCACGACCGAGCCCATCTCCGAGCCCGTTTCTCCGCGCAGGGTTTCCTTCTGCACCTTCCTCGCCCACGAGTACCCGGACCTGGTGCACAAGGTGATCATGATCAACGGCGGGGGCCCCACGGCGCTGGAGCCCAGCCTCTGCTCCATCTTCAACATGCCAACCTGCGTGCTCCGCTGCCTGTCGCCCTGCCTGGCCTGGAGCTTCCTCAAGTGAGTGGCCGTGCCGGTGCCGGGAGGGAGCCGCGGGGCCAGGAAAGCCCCGGCGCGGGGATGTGAGCCCCCCGCGGGACGCGAGCCCCACGCCGGCTCTGCCCCCAGGGCCGGCTTCGCGCGCCAGGGTGCCAAAGAGAAGCAGCTGCTGAAGGAAGGCAACGCCTTCAACGTCTCCTCCTTCGTGCTGCGCGCCATGATGAGTGGGCAGTACTGGCCGGAGGGCGACGAGGTCTACCACGCCGAGCTGGCCGTGCCCGTGCTGCTGGTCCACGGCATGCACGACAAGTTCGTCCCGGTGGAGGAGGACCAGCGCATGGCCGAGGTAGGGGGGCGCGCGGGGGGCTCGCGCCGGGGCTGACGCCGGCCGCCGCCGCGTGCCGGGGCTGATGCCGGCCGGTGCCGCGGTCTCTCCCCGCAGATCCTGCTGATCGCCTTCCTGAAGGTGATCGACGAGGGCAGCCACATGGTGATGATGGAGTGTCCCGAGACGGTGAACACCCTGCTCCACGAGTTCGTCCTCTGGGAGCCCGAGACGCCAGCCGGGGACGCGCAGCGAGAGAAGAAATAAGGCAGCGGGGAGCGGTGACCGGGCTGCTTTCGTGGGAGAGCCGCCGCGGAGCGCAGAGGGGTTTGCGAGCGCAGGGGCCGGCGGCGGCCGCCCCTTGCCGGCGGCGGAGCCGGTTTTCTCGCCCGGCGGCGGAGCGCGAGGGCTCCGTGGGCAGCGGCTGCAGGCCGGCAGCGGGAACGAGGCAGACTCCCATTCCCGTCCCGCCGGGGCGGGATGGCCGCCGTTGGAGCGTCTTCATCCTGTTTCGTCGTAGTGTTGTTTTTCTCGCGCAGTGACCCCCGCGGGGGCCCAGGGAGGGAGCTGCGGGGAAGCTGGTTCCGCCTGGGGTGAAAGGGGACAAGACCGGACTGGGTCCCCCGGGGCGAACCCGGGGGCACCTCGGCTCCTCGCAGCACCTTCCTCCCCGGGCCGGAGGAGCCGGTCTGCGATTGCTTTACGGGGAGGCCGACGGCTCCTCCGGCGTTCCCGGCAGTTGGCTTCGTCTCTCCGGTCGCCCCGGGAAGCTGCATGGCCTTGCCGGAGCCGCCGCAGGCCCTGCCTCGAGGAGCTTGCAACCACCGTGCACGCGGCTTTCAGCGGCTCTCGGCGCCCTCCTGCCCGGCCCGGCCCGGGGTGCGAGGCCTCCCGGGGGCTGCGGCAGGAGGAGGAGGAGGAGGAGGAGGAGGAGGAGGAGGAGGCAGCCACCCGCCCCGGGCACGCCGGCGTGGCCAGCTTGGCTGCGCCTCCCGGCCGGGGCAGCAGCAGGAGGGAGCCCGGCCGGGGCCGCGGCACCAAACCCGAGCTCTCCCACCGCTTCCCCGTGCCGCTGTGCGCAGTCACCAACCCAGGCACCACCGCGGAGCCCCCTCCGCCCTCCATCCCGGCGTCCAGCTGCTCCGGCACCCTGAAGCACCTCCCGGCCGGGCGCACGTGGAGCGGCCACGCGCCGGCCCGCTGCACACCCGCGCCGCGGGGGCCTCGGAGCGACGGTGCAAGCAGCCTCCCCGGCCCCCCCCAAGAGCCCAGCCACCCCCTTTTTCCTTTATTTCCCCCGCCTAAACCAAAGAACCCCCCAGGCTGGTTCATCCCGCGGAAACCTGCCCCGAGGCTGAGCCCACCTCCCTCCCGAAACCCCAGCGCGGAGCGGCCCTCGCCGGGGAGCCCCTTCCCCCCCGGCGTCCCCCCCTGCCACCGGCCTCGTCCCCAGGGCCGGGGGCCCCCCATCGAGCACCAGCAGGCGGTGGCCCCCCGCCGCGGCCGTGCCCGGACCCCGGCACCCCCCGAACCGGCTCGAGGTGACTGTTACTGCCCCGCTGTGGGACACAGCTCTTACCTGTCCGTTGCCATGGCGTCCGTGCCGCTTGTACCGACATCGCTTGTGTTAAGGCCAAGGCAAAGCTGCCCCCGTACCCCCGCGCCGCTGAGACACGCTGTGTTAGTGCCATTTCATACAGTAAAGCCGTCTTATATTCTCAGCCGCGTCCGATGTGATTACGGGGAGACCGATGTGCCACGCAGGACTGTCCCTGTCCCCATGCACCACGGCACACAGGGCTGTCCCCGTGCCAATGCACCATGATCCTGTCCCCATGCACCATGGCACCATAGCACTGTCCCCATGCACCACGGCATGCAGCGCTGTTCCCATGCACCACGGCTCTGTCCCCATGCACCACGGCACGCAGCGCTGTCCCTGTCCCTGTGCACCAGGAACGCAGTGGGACACACGGGACTCTGGTTTTCTAGGAGCACAGCACAGACCAGGGAACTGACGCCAGAAAGCAGATGCCCAAAGCTTTGATTTCTTAGGAAAAAATACTTGTAGTGATTTATTTCTCACCATTTTAGGAAAATAGTAGAAAAATAGAAGAACTCTAGCAAACATTCACGACATAAAACCCGCAGGCCAGGGGGAGCAGCACTGGCCCCAGGCCCCTGGGAAGCGCAGAGCGGCCGCCCCGGCCCCGGCCCCAGCCGCTCCTCTGCCTCGCCGGGGGTGCGGAGGAACCGAGGAGCCGCCCGGACCCTGGGGCCCCGGCAAGGCGGCCGAGCCCGGCCCGCAGCCGCCCCGGTGCAAAGCAGCCCCGGACCCCCGGAGCGGCCGTGCCGGGGGGAGTCGGCGCCCGCGGCCGGCCCCGCTCAGCGCCCGGCGTGGATGTCCGCTGGCCGGAGCTGCCGCTCGCCCTCGGCCAGGAAGATCTGCATGGCCCGGTGCAGCATGTGGACGCCCAGGCGCCGGCGGCGCCGCACGGGCCAGCTGGCCGCCACGCCGTAGCAGTTCCCCTTCTTCTGGTTGGTGAGCGCCCGCAGCCCTGCCGCGGAGGGTGCTGAGCACCGCCGGCGCCCGCCCCAGCCCTGCCGCTGAGCCTCGCGCTGGCCGCCCAGGACCCCAGACCCTCCTGGTGCCTGGGAGCAAACTCCTGCCTGCATCCCCCCTGCTCCTGCCTGCAATCCCCCCTGCATCCCCACTGCTCCTGCCTGCATCCCCCCTGCTCCTGCCTGCAATCCCCCCTGCATCCCCCCTGCTCCTGCCTGCAATCCCCCCTGCATCCCCCCTGCTCCTGCTTGCATCCCCCCACTCCCGCCTGCATCCCGCCTGCATCCCACCTGCATGCCCCCCCCTCCTGCCTGCAATGCCGCCTGCATCCCCCCGCTCCTGCCTGCAATGCCCCCCTGCATCCCCCTGTTCCCAAGTGGAGCAGGCAGGAGGGGGGGAGCGGGAAGAGCCCCGGGAGCCCGAGGGGCTGCAGAGGAGACGCTCGCGCCGCAGCCCACCCCAGGCACCCCGGGGCAGCGCTCACCGATGGCCTCCACGAGGCAGGCCTCCCGCGTGTAAGCCTCCGCCGCGACGGCGCTCTGGAAGCAGTGCACCGAGAGGACGCCCTGCCCGCCGGCCCAGATCTCCAGGATGCGCCACACCTTGGGACAGGCCTGGGGACGCCGGGGCACCGTCACCCGCGCCAGCCCCCAGCCCGCCCGCCGTGTGCCGGCCTCCCCCCGGCCCGGCCCCTACCTTCGCCTTCCCGGCGCGCTGGTGGCTCAGGGCCTCGTAGAGGTGGCAGTAGGGCCGGGCGCGCGTCCCCTTGCCCACGTAGAAGATGGCCTGCACGAAGGTCCTGAAGCACTCGGCCGGGCTCAGGTGGCGGGAGTGGAGCGGCAGGTCCTGGGTGGCCCTGGGGGACGCCCAGCTCTCGGCACCCGGCTCCAGGTCCCGCTCGGGTGGGCGATGCCCAGGGATGGGCTCGGGGCTTGCAACCCCCCCGGGGTTTATCAGCCGGGACGTCCCGCGGCGCGGAGCACCGGTGCGGAGCCCACCTGGGGTCGAGGAGGAGGTAGTTGAAGCTGGACTTGAGGGCGCCTCCGCGCCAGCGCCAGCCCCCGCTGCAGCGGTCGAAGTGCCGGGCCAGGGCCAGCTCGTCGTCCGCGCAGTCGGGGATGCGGGACGTCTCCAGCGCCGCCGCGAGCTCGGGGCTGTGGCCTGGGGGGCAGCGGGGATGCGTGAGCCCTCTGCCAGCGCCGCGGGGGCACGGCGGCAATGCATGCCTGCAAGGGGGGGTTGCCCCCCCGGCACTCACCTGCGGGGCCGCCCGCCTCCGCCGCGCTCAGCACCGCCAGCCGCCGCGCGTAGACCCGCCGCGTCAGGGCGGTGACGGGCCCCGGGTCGGCGCCCAGCCTGCGCAGCTCCCGCAGCAGCGTCGCGTCCGAGAGCGGCGGCGGTGGCGGCTCGGCAGCACCCACGGGGCACCCGCAGCCCGGTGGGACGGCGGGGCTGGAGCCGCCGGAGCCGCCGGCCCCCGGGGACAAGCCGGGCTGCCCGGGCAGGAGCACGGTGGCATCCGGAGATCCCGTCTCATCCAGGTACCCATCGGATGCATCCCCGTCCCCGAGGGCGCCGCGGTGCCCCGGGGGGGCAGCAGGACCCCCGCACTGTGGGAGCATCTCCGGCGTCTCACCAAGGAGCGAGGAGGAGGAGGAGGAGGAGGAGGAGGAGGAGGGGGGGGTGCCAAGCCGGGCTGCCAAGGCCCCCAGGCGGCTCTTGCTCCTGGGGGTGACGTGGCGGAGCCGGGGCAGCTCCGGCTCCGGGGCGCTCGAGCCGCCGAGGCTGCAAGCCCGCAGCAGGGCCGGCAGCGTCTCGGCGGCGGTGACGAAGGCCTCGTCGTCGGAGCTGCTGTCACCAGGGCCGCCGAGCAGCGTGCTGCAGGCGAGGGGCTGTGGGGGGGGCACGGGGGGCTCTCCCCAGCCGGGACCCAGCCTGGCCTCCGGCTCGCCGCCGCTGCTGCTCAGGGGCCCGGGGTCAAAGCCATCCTTGCAGAGGCGCCGGGCCCCCGTGGCCCCCCCACGGCCGGGGCTGCCCATGCCGGGGGGCCGGGGGGCACGCTGCCAGTCCCACAGGACCCGCATGCACCCGCGGCTGCCCCGCTCCAGCGCCAGGTCGACGGCTCGCTTCCCGTCCTGCGGGAAAAGCGATACCGCGCTCAGCACCGCGGCCCCCGCCGGGGCGCATCCCCAGCCGCGGCGGCCCCCCAGCCCCGCTGGCCTGGTCGCGCAGCTCCGGGTCCCCCCCGGTCTCCAGCAGCGGCCTGAGGCAGCGGTGACGGCCCCAGGCCGCGGCGACGTGCAGCGGCGTGAGCTCCTCGGCGGACCAGGCGCGGTGGCAGCGCTCAGACGCCCGGCGGCACCCCCCTCCCCGGGCCGCTCGGCCACAGGGGGGGCACGGAGCCCGGGGCTGCGGCCGCCCCCCCGCCCCGGTACCTGGCGTTGGGGTCCCCGCCGTGGTGCAGCAGCAGCGCAGGCAGCGCGCGCCGCCCCCCCGCTCCTCGCTGGTGGCCAGGTGCACGGCGGCACCCCCTGCCAGGAGCACGGGGCAAGGAGCCCCCCGTGCCCAACGACCCCCCCCCAGTGCAAGGCTCCCCTTGCGCAGTGACCTCCCCCCACAGCAATGCAGCCCCCCCTTCCCGCAGCACCGAATGCAGCGAGCCCCCTCGTGCAATACATGCTGCAACCCCCCTCCCACTAATCCTTACGGTAACACCCCCCCCCGTGCATGAACCCCCTCCCCAGCGCCTGCACCGGCCCCCCCCATGCACCGCTCTGCCCCTGCAGCACGAGGCCCCCCCAGGTACAGTGCGCGCAGCGACTCCCCCCAGTGCAACAACACCCCCGAGGCAGCGCACGCAGTGCCCTCCCGGGGGGGGTCCCCCGGGGCACCCCCCCGTGCAATAGATGCAATGCCCTCCCCAGGGCAAAGCCTGCCGGACGGGCCCCCCCCGGTGCAGCCCCCCCGGTGCAGGGCATGCAACGCCCGCCCGCCCGCCCAGGCTCCTCCCGGTCCAGGCCCCCCCGGTGCAGGGCAGGCAATGCCCCCCCGGTGCCGGCGCAGCCCCCCCCGGTGCCGGCGCAGCCCCCTTACGGCTCGCGCCGCCCCCCGCCGCTCATGCCGCCCCGCGCGCACGCGCACTGCGCCCCGCCGCTTCGAACCCCGCGCGCCGCCGCCGCCCCGCCGCTCATTGGCTGCCGACGCGGCCAATCGGAGCCCGTGCAGGGCTGGCCGGCTCCCCCCCCCCGCCGCCAGCTGTGCCCGCAGCTGGCCCGCGCCCCACGTGGTGCCGCAGCTGGAAGGGGAGGGGCCGTGCTCCCAGCGCTTCCCAGTGCCCTGTACTGGGGCGCCCAGCACCTCCCTGTGCCCTGCACCAGCGCTTCCCAGTGCCCTGTACTGGGGCGCCCAGCACCTCCCTGTGCCCTGCACCAGCGCTTCCCAGTGCCCTGTACTGGGGCGCCCAGCACCTCCCTGTGCCCTGCACCAGCGCTTCCCAGTGCCCTGTACTGGGGCGCCCAGCACCTCCCACTGCCCTGCACCAGCGTCTCCCAGTGCCTTGCACTGCGGCATCCAGCACCTCCCACTGCCCTGCACCAGCACCTCCCAGTGCCCTGTACTGGGGCACCCAGCACTTCCCCGTGCCCTGCACCACCGACTCCCAGTGCCTCGCACTGGGGCACCCAGCACCTCCCAGTACCCTGCACCAGTGCCTCCCAGTCTCCTGCACCAGCACCTCCCAGTGCCCTGTACTGGGGCACCCAGCACTTCCCCGTGCCCTGCACCACCGACTCCCAGTGCCTTGCACTGGGGCACCCAGCACCTCCCAGTACCCTGCACCAGTGCCTCCCAGTGCCCTGTACTGGGGCACCCAGTGCCTCCCCGTGCCCTGCACCAGCACTTCCCACCAGTGCGGTGCCATTTAAGTAAAATGCACCTCTTTTTCTGCAATTACACAGTCACCAGGCTCAATTACGTAGTCACCAAGCTAATCCTGCCTCGGATTGTAACACACAGCCAAACACCGGTACCAGGTCAGTCCTTTACTAACAGCCGCCTCGGCCTCCTGGACCGAGCTTTAGGGGCAGGTTACGGGCATCGACACAGCAAAAAGCCTCGTTCTATCAGCGGGTCCCCCACAGCCCGAGGGAAGGGCGGCCGCAGCGAGTGCCAGCGCGCGCCCCGGGCAGCCGCCGCGGTTCACACGGTGGCCTCGCTCTCGGCCGGCTCGTCCTCCTCGAGCAGGCTGTAGGCCGCGTGGGTCTGGAAGGGCCGCTGCAGCGGGTGCGCCAGCAGCTTGGCCATGCAGTTGTGCAGCTCCACGGCCGGCCCCGTCAGCGACACCTCGTACTTGTAGTTGGTGCCTTTGGTGTCCAGGTTGCTGAAGAAGGCGTACATCTCCTGGGGGGGGGGACAGGGGCAGCGCGTCGGGGCAGGGCCGCCGCGGGGGGAGACGGCCCGTCTGGCACTTACCTTCCAGCTGGTCTCGTCGTCTTTGTCGTCCACCCCGTTGTGGATGTAAACCACGTCGAAGAAGAAGTAGGGGCACTGCAGCATCTTCTGCAGGGGGAAGCGGAGCCGCGACTCGCCCCCGGCTCTGGGAGGGGAGCCGATTCCCAAATCCCAACGGTTTTCCTGGGGGAAAACCCCCACGGCACAACACGCCCCGGCAGCCCCGAGCCTCCCCAGCGCCCCAGGGCAGCGGCACCCACCTTCATGTGCTCCGTGGCGGAGAACTGGGGCTGGCAGGCCGGGCGGCTGAACACCAGGATGGTGCGGACCACGTAGGGCGGCGGGATGGTCTGCACGTTCTCCGTCACCGGCAGCTCGATCTTCTGCTGGCTGCACCAGGGGGAGGGGGCAGCTCAGGGGGGCCGTGGGCACCGGGGAGCCGCGGGAAGGGGCTCGCCAGCTCCCGGCAGCCGAGCCGGGACAAGCCCCGTCTCGCCAAGTTAACCAGCTACGTGGGAAACCCGGGGCAGTGCCGGGCTTGGACGGAAAAAGCAGCAGCTGCCCAGGACCTACTTGGATTAAAGGATTGCTGCGTTTTTACAGAAGGGCAGAAAATTCACGGCCACGAGGGAGCCAGGGCTGCAGCCGGCAACCCCCCCCCCCCCCCGCACCCCCCAGCGCTGTACTTACATGAGGTTGAAGAGTCCTTCCAGATCTGGAGCCCGAGCTAAGGACCGGTCTGTGCGTACAGACCCCGTTCCCGTGCCACAGGGACGTCCCCGCACC
The DNA here is from genome assembly GCF_036370855.1 of Dromaius novaehollandiae. Taxonomy (NCBI): domain Eukaryota; kingdom Metazoa; phylum Chordata; class Aves; order Casuariiformes; family Dromaiidae; genus Dromaius; species Dromaius novaehollandiae. The sequence goes on along the minus strand of NC_088122.1, from coordinate 1,487,635 downwards.
CCGACCCGCGGTCCAGCCGGCACCGGGACGCACCGACAAACAGGCATCCGAAAGGCCGGGAAGGTCCCGGCATTAAACACCGAATGTGGGGATTTAGGAGCCCAGTTTGGCCTCTGCAGCCTCCAAGCCCGAGGTGCCTCCGGCAGGGACAGCACGGCTCATCCGGCCGGGACCACGGGATCTGCTGCCATCTTCAGGCAAAGGGCCCGGAAAGCCGCGGCTGAGGGACCGCGGCCGCGGTGCTCGCGGTGTTCCCGGCCCCCGGCAGCTGCCGTGGGTCCCCCGCGCGGTCCCGGCCCCCCGGCCCCCCGCCACCACCGCAGGATACTGAACGACTTGCACACGACGGTCTCCAGGTCGTAGAGGCAGCTGCAGACCTCGCGGGGGTCCGAGGTGAAGCCTGAGAGCTGAGAGGGGCCGGGGTGAGGGGGCTGCGGGGCCACCGCCACCACCGCTGTGCCTGGCTCGGCCGCCGCGGCCCGGCCCCGCTCACCCACGTGGCGTCGTTGTTCACCACCACCAGCGCGAACTCGTGGCACTTGTCGATCTTGTGCTTCGTCCGCACGAACATCTCGATCATCTTCTGGGAGATGTTCAGCGCGTTGGTCTTGGACCTGCCGCGGGGGACGGACGTCAGCGGCAGCGCGCCCGGCCCCGGCGCTGCCCATCGCGCCCGGCGCTGCCGCCAGCTCGGCGCGGGCAGGATCCGGCCCACGGCCGCGCTCACCCGTTGAAGGACTCCAGCTTGGGCAGGGACATCTCCTCCGACAGGTCCAGGCAGATGATCTGTGCAAGAAAGCCGCGGCCTGAGCGTGCGGCGCGCCGACATGCACCACCCCGGCGGCCCCCGCCGCGGCCCCCGGCACTCACCACCTTCTCGGGGCAGTTCACCCGCGGCGTCTTCACCTGCACCTCGGTGGGGTGAGCGGGGCCGGGCCAGGCCTTGCCGTCGGGTGCCGCCGGGCCCGGCGGGCTGTCGTCGGCGCTGGCCGCCTCGCCCTCGCCCTCGCTGCGGTTGCCCACGCTGGCCTGGGCGCTCAGCGCCCGGTCCTCAGCGCCCTCGGGGTTGGAGCGGGTCCTGGGCCGCTGCTCCGCCGCCTTCTCCTCCTCCTCCTCGGCCGCGCTGCCCGGCTCCGACGTGTCCATCGCGCAGCCGCGCTCCATGGGCGAGTCCGGCACGGCGCTGCACGGGAGCCGCCGCTGCAGCCCAGCCCCACAGCCCCTGCCCCACGCGCCCCCCTGCTCCGTGCAATCCTCGCTCATGCACCCCCAGCCCAGCCCCACAGCCCCTGCCCCACGCGCCCCCCTGCTCCGTGCAATCCTCGCTCATGCACCCCCAGCCCAGCCCCACAGCCCCTGCCCCACGCGCCCCCCTGCTCCGTGCAATCCTCGCTCATGCACCCCCAGCCCAGCCCCACAGCCCCTGCCCCACGCGCCCCCCCGGTCCGTGCAATCCTCGCTCATGCACCCCCAGCCCAGCCCCACAGCCCCTGCCCCACGCGCCCCCCTGCTCCATGCAATCCTCACCCATGCACCCCCAGCCCAGCCCCACATGATCCTGCCCCACGCGCCCCCCTGCTCCGTGCAATCCTCGCTCATGCACCCCCAGCCCAGCCCCACGTACCCCTGCCCCATGCACCCCCTGCTCATGCCCCCCCTCGCCCCTTCCCCCAGTGCAGGGGTGCGTAAGCAGGGATTGCACAGTGCCCCCTGCACCCCCCCGCCCCGCGCAACCCCTGCTCGTGCGCCCCTGCCCCACGCACCCCCCTGCCCTATGCACCCCCGTGCAGCCCCGTGCACCCCCTTGTACCCGCTCCCACCACCCGCCCCCGCTCATGCAGCCCCTGCCCCACGCACCCCCCCACGCACCCCGCACCCCCGGCGCGCGCTCACCCGCGCTCGGCCGCACCAGCCCCGCCCAGCGCCACCCGGAAGCGGCGCCGCACGGGGGCTGCTGGGACTTGTAGTTCCGCGGGGCCCCGTCGGGCTTCGTCGCGGGGGCCCCCCCCCGGGCATCACGGCTGGCGATGTGGCTCCCTTCCCGGCCCGGCACCCGAAATACCCATGCGCTGCACCGCCGACACCCACGCGTGCCCTCCTGCACCCGTGCACCTCCCACTGCACCCTCCGTACCCACCCGTGGCACCCTAACTGCACATGCACCACCCTGCAGCACCCGTGCACCATCCCCCTGCACCTTAACACCCATGCACCACCCTGCAGCACCCATGCACCATCCCCCTGCACCTTAACACCCATGCACCACCCTGCAGCACCCGTGCACCATCCCCCTGCACCTTAACACCCATGCACCACCCTGCAGCACCCGTGCACCATCCCCCTGCACCTTAACACCCATGCACCACCCTGCAGCACCCGTGCACCATCCCCCTGCACCTTAACACCCATGCACCACCCTGCAGCACCCATGCACCATCCCCCTGCACCTTAACACCCATGCACCACCCTGCAGCACCCGTGCACCATCCCCCTGCACCTTAACACCCATGCACCACCCTGCAGCACCCATGCACCATCCCCCTGCACCTTAACACCCATGCACCACCCTGCAGCACCCGTGCACCATCCCCCTGCACCTTAACACCCATGCACCACCCTGCAGCACCCGTGCACCATCCCCCTGCACCTTAACACCCATGCACCACCCTGCAGCACCCGTGCACCATCCCCCTGCACCTTAACACCCATGCACCACCCTGCAGCACCCATGCACCATCCCCCTGCACCTTAACACCCATGCACCACCCTGTAGCACCCATGCACCATGTCCCTGCACCTTTACACCCATGCACCACCCTGCAGCACCCATGCACCATCCCCCTGCACCTTAACACCCATGCACCACCCTGCAGCACCCATGCACCATCCCGCTGCACCTGAAACGCTCATGCACCACCCGTGTACCATCTCCCTGCACCTTAACACCCATGCACCACCCTGCAGCACCCGTGTACCGTCTCCCTGCACCTTAACACCCATGCACCACCCTGCAGCACCCATGCACCATCCCGCTGCACCTTAACACCCATGCACCACCCTGCAGCACCCGTGTACCGTCTCCCTGCACCTTAACACCCATGCACCACCCTGCAGCACCCATGCACCATCCCGCTGCACCTTAACACCCATGCACCACCCTGCAGCACCCGTGCACCATCCCCCTGCACCTTAACACCCATGCACCACCCTGCAGCACCCATGCACCATCCCCCTGCACCTTAACACCCATGCACCACCCTGCAGCACCCGTGCACCATCCCCCTGCACCTTAACACCCATGCACCACCCTGCAGCACCCGTGCACCATCCCCCTGCACCTTAACACCCATGCACCACCCTGCAGCACCCGTGCACCATCCCCCTGCACCTTAACACCCATGCACCACCCTGCAGCACCCATGCACCATCCCCCTGCACCTTAACACCCATGCACCACCCTGTAGCACCCATGCACCATGTCCCTGCACCTTTACACCCATGCACCACCCTGCAGCACCCATGCACCATCCCCCTGCACCTTAACACCCATGCACCACCCTGCAGCACCCATGCACCATCCCGCTGCACCTGAAACGCTCATGCACCACCCTGCAGCACCCAGGCACTGCCCCCCGTGCACGCTGAACACGCTTGTACCCCAAACACAACCCTGCCGCACACTGCCTCCTTGGAGCCTCCCAGCAGGGCTCTGCCCCACACCCTGGGCACCCCGGGCACCCCGGGCACCCAGCCGCAGCGGGCAGCCAGGGCGCGGGGACGCGGGCAGCGCAATGGTTAAGTGCAGGAGGCTGAGCCGGGCTCCGCGAGGAAGAGGAAATCTCCGCAGGAACAAGGAATGGGAAAAGCCTGGAGGGGCCAGGGTGGGAGCGGCACAGCCCTGCAGCGAGCCCGGGGGACGCGGCCCCGGCCGGGACGTGCCACAGAGCCGCCAGCCGCAGAGCCGGCCCCGGCCGCCGTGGGAACAAGCCCCCGGGATCGGGCACGGGCCGGAGCGGGGCATTGCGGGCCGGAGCCCGGCCGGGATGGAGAAGGCAAGTGGGGCGTCTCACAGGCCGGGCGCTGCCGGAGGGCTGGGCCTGAGCGGCCAGGGAGCCCGGGCCAGCGCGGGACTCGGGGACGCCCAGGGGAGAAGCCCTGTGCCTGGACGCCCGGCCCCCCGGAGGGGGGAATCACCAGGGACATCAATCCCTGCATAGCCGGGAGCCCCTGCCCCACCATGGGCATCCCCCAGCCACGGGCATCTCCCAGCCATGGGCATCCCCCAGCCATGCGCATCCCCCAGCCGTGGCATCCCCTGGCCATGGCCTGGGCCGTGGATCCAGGCTCCGACACGGCTCCTGTGGCCGGTTTGGGGCTTGCCGGACCCGCAGCACCAGCCGGGACCAGCCCTGGCCGCCCGGTCCGGCTGCCGGCCCCGCTGGCCACGGCAGGCCAGGAGCCGCGGCCACCCCGGCCGCTGCCGTGACCTCGCAGCGACGCTGCTCATTGTTCCCGCTGCAAACAGGAAACTGCTCCTGCTTCCGCGCTGCCGCAGCACCGGGGGGGGCCGAGCCTCGCCGACCCCGGGCAGCGCCCGCCCCAGCCCCGCGGCCCACGGCGGCACCCGGGCACCCACACGGCCAGGCGCAGCCAGCCGTGGCCCTGCCCCTGCGAGGAAGGGCTGCTGGAGCCGTGCGGCGGGGGCTCCGGGGGCTTCGCACGGGCGTAGCGTGGCGGCGGGCTGTGCATCCTGCTGCGCCCGTCCCCGTGTGCCGGCACGGGACGCACCACCCGGCCCTGCCAGGCCCTGCACGGGGCTGTGGAAAGCAGGGCACTGTGTTGCGGCAGGGCACCGTGTTGCGGCAGGGCACCGCGTTGCAGCAGGGCAGCATGTTGCAGCAGGGCACCGTGTTGCAGCGATGCAGCTCTGCACCCAAATGCGTCCCTGCCCCCAGGCGCATCCCGGCAGGTTGCACCCACGGCATCGCCCCGGCACGGCCGGAGTGCTGCGCTGGGCTGCGGGCCGGGGCCGGGGCCGTTGCGGGGCGGCGCGGGCAGACGGCTGTTTGCTCCCCGCAGCCCCCGCTGGCCCCGCTGCCCGAGCGGGCGGACGAGGCCAAGGCGGCGGCGGGGGACGACGGGGGCACCCCGCGCTGCGAGGAGCGCGTCGCCGGGCTGCTGGCCACCGCCGCCCGCCTGCACCGGACCGCCGAGCGGCTGCGGCGCTGGACCGGCAGGTACCGGTGGTGACAGCCCCGGGTGGGCGGCACGTGGTGGCATGGGTAGCCCCTCTGCATGTCCCCCTTGCTGCCCCCAGGGAGGAGGAGGAGGAGGAGGAAGAGGAGGAGGAGGAGGAGGAGGAGGACCGGCCGCCCCGTGGCCCCGATCTCTTCGCAGCCCTGCAGCAGGCCGTGAGCTCGCTGGAGCGCGCCGTCTTCTCCCGGCACGGGTGGCCGCTGGCACCCGGCGAGGAGTGGGCGCGGGCGGCCAAGGTGAGCACTGCCGCGCGGGGCAGCCCCGACGCCGCGGTGAGGGGCACCGCCTGACCGGCCCCCCCCCCTTCCCCCAGAGCCTGCAGGAGCTTGACCGGCGGGGAGCCGGCGCGGGGCTGGCGGCCGAGGAGGCCGCGCGGTTCGAGGAGGAGGCGGCGGCGGCGGCGGCGGGGAAGGCGGCACTGCGGGCGGCCCTGGGGCGGCGCGAGGAGGAGCTGAGCCGGGCCACCGCCGCGCTGGGGGCTCTGCGGGACGAGCGCGACCGGCTCCAGAGGAAGGTGAGCCCCGGGCCGGCGAGGTCGTGCCGTGCCGAGCCATGCCGTGCCATGCCATGCCGTGCCATGCCGTGCCGTGCCGAGCTGTGCCGTGCCGTGCCGTGCCGTGTCGTGCCAATGGGACCAGGAAGGACAGGGCATGGCACGGGGAGCAATTCCCGTGGCTCAGCCCGTGGGGGACCACAGAGCAGCCCCGGCCCCCGGCAGCAGCGCAGTCCCTGGGGGGCTCCGGATGCGGAGCCGCCGCTCAGCCCCGCTCGCCCCGCTCAGGTGCGGGAGCTGCAGGACGCCCTGTGCCGGACGGAGACCCCGGGGCCCGGCGGTGCCCCGTGGCAGGACGAGCCGAGGCCGCCGCAGGTGAGCGCGGGCCGGTGCCGGGGCAGGGGGCATGCCTGGGCTCCGCTCGACGCCATGGGAGCCGCGCTGCCCCTCGCCCACGGCCCCGCTCCGGGGCTCCCGGCTCCTCTCCAGCAGCCCGTCGGCGCGGCCCACGACCCGCTGCGGCGGTCCCGGAGCTGCCACGGCGCGCTGCCCCACGGCCGCCCCCCGGCCCAGCCGCCCCCCAGCGCCGCCGAGGGCCCCGGCCGCCAGCTGCAGCAGCGGGTGCAGCAGCTGCAGGGGTGAGTGCCCCCGGCCCCGCGGGCGGGGAAACCGAGGCGCCGCGCCGGCAGCACCCGGGGGGGCGGCGGGGAGGCCGTGCCGCGCCGCGGTGACGCCGGCCCCTCGGCTCCAGGTGCATCGAGCGGCTCAAGGCGGTGAACCAGCTGCTCTCGGCCACGCTGCGGGACTGCAAGGGCGACTCGGAGCGGCTCAGCATGGTGCTGGGCCAGCACGAGTCGCACAGCACCGCGCTGCGCCTGGCCCTGCAGTGCAGGTAGGGCACCGCGCCGGCGGCGGCGGCAGGGCTGCGGGTCCCGCGCGGTGCTGAGCCCCGTCTCGTGCAGCGAGCGCTGCGTGGAGGCCTATGCCGCGCTGCTCCAGCTGACGCGGGCCAAGCTGGAGGACGGGACAGGCACCGGTGAGTCCCAACCTGGCGGGATGCGGGATGCGGGATGCGGGATGCGGGGAGGATGCCGGTCCCCAGCGTGGGGACGCCCACCTGAAGCTGCCCGTGCCATGCCCAGGGCCTGCAGTGGAGCAGGGATGCGGGAGCGGAGCTGGCGCTGTGCAGCCGGAGGAGACGCAGCTCCCGGGGCGAGCGGAGCCGGACGGGCAGGAGGAGAGCAGCGGCGGTGGCTCCCCCGGCCCCGAGGTGCCACCGCTGGGTGCTGGCAGCAGCCCGGATGAGGGGACCCTGCGCGAGCACATCCGCCGGCTGCGTGCGGAGCAGGCGGCCGTGCAGGCGTCACTGCACGCCACCCCGGCACCCGCCAGCGCCGTCGCCCGGCGCAGCGAGGACGTCTGGGCTCGGGCCGAGCAGGCGCTCCGGGACGCGCGGCCCCCCCCGCCCGGCCCTGCGCCCCAGCGGAAGCCCGACAAAGCCCAGCTGCTGCAGGAGCTGGCGATGCTCAAGGTGTGCGGCCGGGGGGGGGGGGGGGGGGACACCTGGACCCCTCCCCTGCTCCCGCGGGGTCCAGAGCGGGGTGCACGGCTCGAGCACCCTGCAAAGGGCTGCTGGGCTGGGCGGGGGCACCCCGGGGTGACGCTGTGCCCCCCAGGAGGCCATGGCCGACCTGCGGACGCAGCTGCAGCTGGAGGAGACGGAGAAGCGGGGCCTGGCAGTGCTGGCGGCGGCGCAGGGGCCGCGGGAGGCGGCGCTGCTCCTGCTGCTCCAGCACCTGGAGCAGGAGCGGGGCGGGGGGCCTGGCAGCCCCGAGGAGGTATGGTGGGTGCGGGACCAGGGGCTCGCCCCCCTCCTTGGTGCATGTCCCCCCGCGATGGACGTGTCCCCGGGAGGGGGTCTCTGGGCTGCCCGGGGCCGGGGTCCCGCCAGGCTGTGCCGTGGGTGCTGAGCCCGCACCGGCCTCCCCAGGATGCCCAGCCCGGCGGGACGGGCGCGACGGCTCCCCAGCGCCCCGCGGACCTGGAGAGCACGGCGCGAGAGCTGCTCGGCGCGCTGGCTCGGTAAGAGACCCTCACCGGCGCCGCGGGGCCCGGCGGCCCCTGAGTGGGCGGTGAAGGCACGGCACGGCTCGGTGCCACGCGCGGTGTCCCGCAGGACGGAGGAGCTGCATTCCCGGGCCCGGGCCCTGGCGCTCGCCCTGGAGCAGGCCAGCGCCGTCAGCCGGGCGCAGCAGGCGCAGTGCAGCGCCGTCACCGGCGACTTCTTCCAGGCTCACAGGTGGGTGGGGGGCACGCAGCCCCCCCTCAGCACGCCCCACATGCACGGTCCGCCTCGGCACGCCCCAGACACGCGGTCCCCCCTGCACGGCCCAGGCTGCGTGGTCCCCACTCTGCAGGCCCCGGGGGTGCCCCCTCGGCATGCGCCGACCTGCCGCCTCCTCCTGCCCCCCTGCACCCCACAGTCCTGCCGTGCACCCTTCCAGTCCCCCCCGTCTGCATCCCCTGGGGGTGCAACCCCCCCTGCACCCCACAGCCCTGCTGTGCCCCCCTCCAGTCCCCCCCCGCCTGCATCCCTCAGGGGTGCAACCCCCCCCCCGCGACGCACAGCCCTGCTGTGCCCACCTCCAGTCCCCCCCCGCCTGCATCCCCTGGGGGTGCAACCCCCCCTGCCCCCCACAGTCCTGCTGTGCCCACCTCCAGTCCCCCCCCCGCCTGCATCCCCCGGGGGTGCACCCCGCTCCCCGCACGCCCCACATTGCGCGATTCCTGCCGTGCACGCCGCGGGGGCTCAGGGGGCCGCGGGGCTGAGGCGCGGCACCCTCCGCAGCGCCCTGGCCCTGGCGTACCGCGGCGCGCGGCGGAAGCAGGAGGCCCAGCTGCGGCGGCTGGAGGCGCAGGCGGGCGCCGTGGGCGAGCAGCACGCGCGGCGGGCGCAGGCGCTGGCCCGTCGCCTCCATCGCCTGCAGCAGCGCCGCGCCGCCGGCAGCGAGACCTGCATCTAGGCAGCCGCCCGCCGCCGTCCCGGAGCCCCCCGGCATCGCCCCGCCGGCACAGCGCGGGACGGCCCCCGGCTATGCATCTGCGCGGAGAATAAACGGCTAAGCGCGGGATTCGCGTGGCTGCGGCTCGGCCGGTCCCGCCGCGGCGCCGGGGTCGGGGTCCTCCTGCCGCGCACCCGCGGGGGCCGGGCTGAGCTGAGCAGCCAGGGGGAACGGGAGGGACCGCGGAGGTGCTGGCGCCGGGCTGGGAACAAAGCGGCCCCCTCCCCGCCCCCGGCCTCCCGCTATCTCCCGGGCGCAGATGAAGCCGTTTCGTTGTCCCTGACGCGGGATCAAAGGTGACGGCGGTGGCCGTGGCAGGAGGGCCCCATGCATATGCAGGAGGGGCGAGAAGCAGTGACCCTGCGCCGGGGCGGCCTCGCCGCGCGGGGCCTGGGAGCGGGGCCGCGCCGGGGTGGTGGAGGGAAGCTGGTGCAGCCGGCACGGTCCAGCACCCGCGCGGCGGGGCCATGCCAAGCGCGGGGCTCTGCTGCAACGCTGCGCGGGCCGTGGGGCAGCCCCGGGCGCAGCCCCGCTGCAGGGCCCACGGAAACACAGGCAGGGAGCGAGAGGCACTCAGCTGCCTGCATGAGCCCGGCGTCTCCCCGGGGAGGAGGCAAAGCGGAGTTCAAGGCTTGGCGGATCAATATCCCAGGCCGTGGCGATGGAGAGCACAGGGATGCAGCGCAGGGATGCAGGGGTGTGGGGCAGGGATGCAGGCACAGATGCAAGGATGTGGGGCAGGGATGCAGAGCACGGATGCAGGGATGTGGGGCAGGGATGCAGACAGGGAGGCCAGGATGCAGGGCAAGGATGTGGGGCTGGGATGCAGGGATGCAGGCAGGGATGCAGGGTTGTGGGGCAGAGATGCAGGCAGGGAGGCCAGCATGCAGGGCAAGGATGTGGGGCTGGGATGCAAGACTGGGATGCAGGGATGCAGGCAGGGATGCAGGGATGTGGGGCAGGGATGCAGGGATGCAGGGTGTGGGGCAGGGATGCAGGGTGTGGGGCAGGGATGCAGGCAGGGATGCAGGGTGTGGGGCAGGAATGCAGGCTGTAGGGCAGGGATGCAGGGATATAGGCTGTAGGGCAGGGATGCAGGGAGGGAGGCTGGGATGCAGCTCCCCACCCAGATCTCCCGCACCCAGAGCCCAGGGCCCCTCACCGCCAGCCCTTGGGGGCCCCGGAAACGGGGGCAGCCCCGTGTCCCCGGTCGCGCCATGACCCGGATCGGAGGACGACTTCCCGGCGCCCCGGGGAGCAGCGCCGGCACGAAACGGGAGCACCGGTCACGTGGATGCCGGCCCCGGCAGCCGCCCGCTGCAGGAAGGCTCTGCGGCACCCGGCGCGGCCCGCGTGGCCCATGGCACGGCACGGCACGGCGCGGCGGGGGGTCCCGGGCCGCCCCGGCTGACCCGCGGGTTGAAGGTCAGGGCTCGGCGCTCAGACCCCCTTTCAGATTCAAATGGGCTCCGCGGGGCTTTGTGCGCGGGTCAGGCTCCACCGCGAGCCGCCTGAAAGGGCCAAAGGGCCGGGGCTGCGGGGCCGCTTTCAAGTCCCCCCGCGCCGGGGAGGAGGGGAGCACAGGCGCCCGCCCCCGTCCTCCCGCCCCGCGCCGAGCGGGGCTGAGCCGCCCGCAGCCCGGGGGCCTGGGACAGGCCGAGGCCTCCCCTCTCGCCCACCGCCGCCCCGGGCCAAGCCGCGGTGCCAGCCCCGGCGCATCCCGAGCCGCTGCCAAGGACAGAGTGTGCCGTGCGCTCGGGGCGTGGGGCCAGGCAACCTTGGCACGGCACGGCATGGCACAGCACGGCATGGCACGGCGCAGCACGGCGCAGCGTGGCACAGCACGATGCAGCACGGCATGATGCAGCACGGCACGGTGCAGCGTGGCGCAGCCAGGGTTGTCCAGCCCCACAGCAAGGCAGGGAGGGCTCCGCCCGCCCTAATGATTTACAGCCCGCTCCCTGCCTCAGTTTCCCCGTTACGGAGCGGCGCCAGCTCCCTGCCAGGGCGGAGGCTGGGAAGCCGAGGGGCGATGGGCAAAGCCCCAGGGACCCCGGGACGTGAGATCCCCGGGGGCTGCATCCCGCCCCCAGGGAGAGCAGGTCTCGGGGGCCACAAGCACCCGGGGCTGAGGGGCCAGCGCAGGGGAATGCAGGGAGCCGGGAGCCGCGGTGCAGCGGGAGAGGCCGGGGCCGAGGGGGGGAACCCCCCGCGCGGCGGAGGGGAGCCGGCGCGTCTGCCGCTGGGGCGGAGGCGTGATTCATGCCCCCACCGGGGAGGGAGCGTCCGGCCCGCTCCCGGGCGACGCCGGCTGGGTGCAGGGGGAGCGGGATCTGATATCCCGGGAATGTAGGGCAGGGAGCAGCCATCCGTGCGGCGCGCCGGCGGGAGCGAGGGGGAGACGGCAGCAGCTCCGGCGGTGCCGTGCACGAGCTCCCCGCGTGCGCCGCTGCTGCACGCCCAGGCAGCGTGGCCGCACAGGGCACGCGGGGCACCGGGGCCGCCGCGCGCAGGGAACCCGGCAGCGGGCACAGGGCAGCCCCGGGTGCGAAGGCCCCTTCCTCCTCCTGTGGCTCCGGAGCAGCTCTCGGGCCCGCCGTCACCTCCCGCGCAGGCAGGCGCGCGCCGTGTGCCGGAGACGAGCCGCCGGGATCCTGCCCCAGGAACGTGAGCGATAAGCACCGCGGCCGGGGCTCGGCACCCTCCGCCCTGGCGGGAGCCCCGGAGCAGCTCGGCGAGGAGCGGGGCCGGGTCCTGCCCCGGCGCGGTGCACGCGCCAGCCGGGGACACGCAACCGCTGCAGCCGGGGACAGGCTCAAAACCCGGAGGCCGGGATGCCGGGGCAGCCGCAGCCGTGGGGCGAGCGCGTCCCCTCCCCGCGCCCTCCTGCCCTCCTCACTCCAGCGGTGTTTTGTTCAAAGCCAAGGAAACATCTATAATTTTCAAAGGCAAATTCCTCCCCCTGAGACGGCCACGGCGGGGGCCGGGGCTGCCCGGGGGCAGCGAGGCCGGCAGGGGAGGCGATGCCGGACGATTCCCCCGCAGCCCGAGGCCACCAGCGGGTCCGGCCGGTCTCGGATGGGGAAGCGCGGCGGGGGCCCGGCCGAGCGCTGCTGCCGGGCTGGGGGGGCCGGGGGACCGTGGGGCCTTTGTGCGGCCGGGGCAGCGGAGCAGCGCGAGGAAGGAGGAATTCCTCCGGAGATCAAACGCCGTCGCCAACTGGACCCCAACGTCAAAACAAACACGGCCCGCGCCGGCGGGCCCGGGAGCCGCGAGGGGCCGGGATCCAATTTCCTCCTTTGTTCCCGGATTATTATTTTTTTTTGCAGGGGGCGAGGAGGAGGGGGAGAAGTGGGGAAAGGGCCATAAATCAGGGGCTGACAGAAGAGCGAGGCCGAGCGGGGCGGCGGCAGGTGGGGGCTCCCCGCCGGCTCCCGGACCCTCGCCCCTGCCAGCGGGAACGCCGAGCCGGGGCCGCTCTCACCGTGGCAGCCCCAGGGACCTCAACGCGTGCGCCCTGCACGCAGGGCCAGGCAGCAGGTACCTCCCGAGCAGGGACCCTGCGGACAGGAGGAAATGGAGGTTTTATTTATGGCCGGAGCTGCAGTCCCTCCACCTCTGCGGCGCTGCCTCGCTCAGCCCGGTGCTCTTTCTTTCCTGGCCTCACTCTGCTCCAGCCGCCCTTGCTCGAGCGCGGGCGGCACGCGGGCACACGCCTGCCCCGGCGCCTGGGCTGGGGATGCTGGGGACGACGGTGGTCCTCGCAGCCCCCCAGCACCCCCATTTTCGCCGTGCTGAGGCCGTGCCCCAGGGATACCCACACCGCGACAGGGAGGCAACGGGGACGGCGCGAGCCCCCGCTCTGCCCTCCCCGCCGGACTTGGCTCCCGGGGGGCAAGGCGAGCGGCGCGCTGCTGGAGGACGCTCGGGCCCCACCGCGGCGCGACCCAGAAGAGAGTTTGGCCCCGGGGTGAAAGGCTACGGCGCAGCGATAGCACCGCGCTGCTCCCAGGTCAACCACCCTCCTGCACAGTTTGTTCCTTCATTAATTATTAACAGGGCGGCAGCGCGCGAGCACCCCGCGCCCGGTGCCCCCCGGCCCAGCCGCTCCTCGCGGGAGGGAGGAGAGGACAGCAGACAGGCCGCCGCGCGTCCGATCCGCGGGACCGAGTGGGAAACAGAGGCTGCGAGGCGGATCGGGGGCCCGCAGGCAGCCAGCGCTGCCCGGTGCCGGCGAGGGACCCGGGTGCCACCGCGCGAGGCCTCGTGCCACTTACAGCAATTAAAGATCCCCCGGGGGCTTTTGCAAGAGGGGATCACTGGTCCCGCAGCCTTGGCCCCCCTCCAGGTGTGGGTAACTGCTTTCCGGCCTCCCGGAGCCCCCGCCACCGCCTGCGGCTCCCACGGTCCTGGACGGCAGCACGTGGCCACTGTGCTCGGCAGCCGCCGGGACTCGTGGCGGACGCTGCTGCCCGGAGCCGCGGGCAAAGCCGGGCTGCTCGTGCCGGCACAGGGCGGCCGTCAGCGCCCCGCGGCTCAGAGGTCGCTGCCGGCAGCGGGAGCACAGCCCGGCGTTTCAGGCGCCCAGCCTCGAGCGGGGCCACCTGCACGGTGCTTGGGGGAACCGGCACCGCGGCCGGGGCGGAAACCACCCTGGCAGGAGGCTGGATGAGCCACGCTCCACTGCTGCACTTTCTTCCCCTGGGGCCGTGGGCTGCCCGTGCAGGGAGCATCCCTGGGGCCACGGCATCCCTGGGACACACAGGCCTGGACAGGGAGCATCCCCAGGGCACGCGGCATCCCCAGGGGACGCAGGCCCGGGCCCCCCACGCTACGCTGGCACACGCATGACCAGCCACGACGGCGTGGCGGGTGCTGCCGGCACGGCACGGCACGGCCCGGCCCGGCCCGGCCCATCGCAGCCCCACGCGCGGGGATCCCCGCACGGCTGCCGCCTCGCACCTCCCCGAGCGGATCCGCTCCCGGGGACGGCAAAGGGCCCGGGCAGGGCGGCCGCCGGTCACCGCCGGCACCTCGTGGGCTCCATCACCGCCCGGCCCGGGAGCCGCTCTGCCGCGGCCGGCTCCGGTGCAACGGGGCCCCGGGCAGTCCGGGCCGGGCCGGGGCGGCGGCGGCGCCCGCGGGGGCGGCCCCGGCGCGGCGGTGACGGCCGGGGGGGCGCGGGCGCGGCGAGCGGGGCAGGACCCGGCGGGCGGCGAGCGGAAGGGGAGGAGGACGGGGAGGAGCATCCAGGGCGGCCACCGCGGCAGCGGCTGAACTTTGCTCTTTCGCGGGAGGCGGGCAGAGCCCGGGGCTCGGCGGAGCGGGTCCCGCCGTACCGGGCTGCATGCAGCCGCGGCGGCGGCGGGGCCCGTAGCGGCGCGGCCGGCCGGGGCAGCGCCGCCTCCTCGGAGCGCAGCGCAGCGCGGCGCAGCGCAGCGCGGGGGCCGGCGCGGGGGGGCCCCGGGGCGGCCGCCGCGCCCCGCGGGGGGATGCGCCGCGCCGCGCCCCGCTCCCGCCGCCGCAAAGTTTCCGCGGGGCCCGGCGCCCCCCCCGGCCCGCGCTAGCGGCGGGGGAAGAGGAAGGCGCCCGGCGGGGGGGGAGGGGGGGCAGAGCGAGGGATAGAGGGGGGGAAAAAAAAAAAAAAAAAAAGGAAAAAAAAGGAAAAAAAAGAGGAATCCGCGGCCCCGCGCCCGCTCCCCGCCAAACTTGCTCAACTCGTTCCGGAGGCTCCATGCGGCGGCGGGGCCGGCGCTGAGCCGCGCAGCCATGGCCATGGTGGCCGGCGGCTGGGGCGAGCCCAACGGCGGCGGCGAGGAGGCGGCGTCCCCGGCGGGCGGCGGCAGCGACGCCGAGCACGGCGAGGAGGAGCGGGCCGGGGCGCCCGTGGACTGCGTGGTGTGCGGCGACAAGTCCAGCGGCAAGCACTACGGCGTCTTCACCTGCGAGGGCTGCAAGAGCTTCTTCAAGCGCAGCATCCGCAGGAACCTCAGCTACACCTGCAGGTAGGGGCTCGCCCGGGCGCAGGCCCCTCCGCGCCTCCGGCCCTGCCCGCGGCGCCCCTCGCCGCTGGGACCCGGGGGGCCCCGGCCACGGCCCTGGCACGACTCCCACGGTGGCCCCGGTGTGGCTGCACGGTGGCCTCATTGCAGCTCCGACGTTGGCCCCAGGGCAGCTGCACCATGGCCCTGCTGTGGCTCCGTGGTGGCCCCAGGGTGGCTGCACCGTGGCTCCTGGCATCGCTCTGACAGTGGCCCCAGGGCAGCTCCCCACCGTGGCCCTGCTGTGGCTCCATGGCAGCCCCAGGGTGGCTGCACAGTGGCCCCATTGCAGCTCCGACGTTGGCCCCAGGGTGGCTGCACCGTGGCCCTGTTGTGGCTCCGTGGTGGCCCTGGTGCGGCTGCACTGTGGCTCCCCGCCATTGCTCCGACAGCGGCCCCAGCACGGCTCCCCGCCACGGCCCTGCAGTGGCCCCGCTGCAGCACCGGCTCCCTCTGTGCTTTGCAGAGCTGCCCCTCTGCCCGCATGTCCCCAGCCCTGGGGGGAGGACAGGAAGGGGAGGACAGGAAGGGTACCCCAGCCCTGCCCCAGCTCCTCATCCCCTGGGACACTGAGCACAGAGAGCAGCCAGGGCAAGTGGGTGCAGGAGCAGCCTCTGCTCGGGCTTTAATTGCCTTTCCAGGCTAATGCCTGAAAACGCGCCGCAGCTGTGAGTCAGTCGGGTCACGGCCGCTCTGCCCTGCGAAAAGCATCAGTGCGGCAGCGAGTATAATTTTAACCGGAGGTGTCAACAGCCCAGTGTGCTACAGGGCTCTAATCTGCTCCCGCTTCGCACTTGTGAAATCACTGCCGCGGGCGCGGGGCGAGGCGGCCGGCATCCCCCGGGGCGCCGGGGGGAACGCCGAGCAGGACCGCCGGAGGCTCGTGCCGGCCCCGGCTGGGACAAGGCGAGCCGGCCCGCGTGGAGTCTGGAGCCGCGAGTAACTCCGGAGTTTCTGCTGCGCTCGCCGCTGCGCGCAGGAGGTGGGAGCGGGGCCACCGGCACGGCACCTCGCTCTGCACCTCGGCGTCTCCCCGCCTCGGCGGCGGCCGATGGCTTTGACCTTTGCCGCCCGGTCGCGAGATCCAGCTGGAAAGCCGAGCCGAGCTCCGGCCGCCGCCGGCTCCGACCGCGCCGCTCCCGATTGGGGCGGCCTAGATTCGCGCTCCCCGGCCTCCCCCGGGTGCAGCATCTCCTCTCCGGCGGCTCCCGGCGCCGGGTCGGAGGCTGACGTCAGCCCCGCGGCACGTGGGCACCCGGCGGCCCTGAAGCTGCCGCCCGGCTCCGGGGCTTAAAGTTGCAGCCGGTCCTGCAAAATCCTGCCGGTCGCTGGGCTCTCGGCGCGGCGGGGGTCGGCGCCGTGCCTCGGTTTCCCCGCCTGAGCAGCGGGCGCGGAGGTGCCCGTCTCCTCCGCAGAGCGCACGCTTCGCCGCTGCCGGCACGCCTTGTCGCGGGCTCTGCCCTGGGCTCGCCGCGCTGCCAGCCGGGCACCTATTTAAGGAGCGATTTTCTTTTCTTCCCTCTCCCTTTGTGCTTGGAAGTGATTTGGTGCGATATAAAACGTGAGTTTTGCTAGTACACGGTAACTATTGAAGGGGCAGAGCACAACGCGCTCCCGCGCAGCGCTGGCACGCACTTTGCCAGCGGAGTCGAAAGCAGCATCGAGCCAAGCCTGCTCTAATTTGAATATTAACAGCGAGCCGGGTTCAGTTTAGTTCTTGCACTAAATAATTACACGTTCTAATTACATAATTAGCACAGTATACGCCTTTTGTGTGCTCGCGCTTTCCCAGGTCGCTATAGCCCGTCGGTCGGGAAACTCGCTAGGAGCTGCCGGCGCGAGGTGAGATCGTCGGCGTGTCGGTGCCGGCGGCAGCACCGGGCCCGGGGCTGCCCATCCCCGCGCCTCGGGGCGGCCTTTCCGCAGGGGGGGATTAGCCGGGCTCCCCGCGGCCGCTCAGCCTCCGCTTGCCGCCGGTGATGGGAATGTAACATGACGTTTTGATTAGCTATCGCTTCTCCCCTGGAATAACTTTTATCAGCAGCGCGTTTTAAATGTGTTAAGCGCAGTGGTGATGTTCGGGGCGAATTAATTCCGGCTGGCGCGCGGGAATCCCGGCGCGGCTCTCCCCGGGAGCCGTGTAGAGGCGAGACGGTCGTGTCGGCGCTCCCGGGCAGAGCCGCGCGGCTCCCGGGCACCGGCCCTGCCTCCGATTCCCCAGCAGCTCCCCAGGATGGTTTTACATGACTTAATTTTATCGCCCTTTCGCTGCTGACCCCCTTCCTCCCCGTTACGCTGCCCCGACGGCCCGCACGAGCAGGGAGCGCTTCGCTTCATCGAGCAACGGCGCTGGATGCGGAGCTGCCAGGCGGCACGGGACGATGACCCTCCCCGGCCTCCTCTCCGCCGCCGCGTCCCGTCCTGCTGCTCCTCCTTCCCTCCCCCGGCTCGCCGCCCCCCATCCGGAGCCGGGCGGCAGGGTCCACAGCGGGGGCAGCTCCGGCAGGCAGGCGGCCGGCTCAAACCCCCGCGGAGCCGCTTTGCAGGCTCCCGGGTTACTCGTGCGGAAACCACCCGCCCGGCGAGCCGGGGGCCGCGGCAGCACCTCTGCCCGCGAGGAACGCCGCGCTTGCAACCCGCGTCGGGTTACGCACGCGTGCACGGAGCCCCCGGTGCACCCTCGCCCCCAGCGCGATGCCGCAGGGATGCCGGTCCCGGCAGGGCCCTCGTTCCGCACGGCAGCGGCGGGAGGGCCCGGAGGTGGCGGGGGCCGCGCTCAGCCCTGCAGCACCGGCGGGGAGAAATCCCAGCTTTTCTGGAGCAAACGGCAGCGCGCTGCTGAGCGGCTGTGAAGTGGGCCAGGATGGGGTTTAGGGGTGCGCCCGTCCGCGACGGGGCTCCGGATGGGCTGGGCTTTGCTTTGCCCTTTCCCCGCGTGCAACGAGCCGTGCGGGATCCCATCCTGCCGCGGCCCTCGCCGCGCTCCCCACGGAGCCGCTGCTTCCGCGGGCCCGGCCGGAGCAGGCGGCGGCTGCAAGCGGGGGTGCCCGGGCTCCGCTCGCCCCGCGGGCAGGAGGGCAGCCCCGGCGCGGCGGGCTGCAGCCGGCCCCGGCGCTGCCGTCGGAAATAGTTGGAATTCCTCGCGCGCCTGCCGGGGAGGCCGGGCAGCGCTCGCCGCGCCGGGGCTCGCTCCTCCGCCGCGGCCGGGGCCCGGCTCACGCGCCCGCCTCTCCCTCGCAGGTCCAACCGCGACTGCCAGATCGACCAGCACCACCGCAACCAATGCCAGTACTGCCGCCTCAAGAAGTGCTTCCGCGTGGGCATGAGGAAGGAAGGTAACGGCACCGAGGCCCAGGGCGCTGCCCGGCGCCGAGCGGTCCTGGCAGAGCTGCCGCTGCCGGCGGCTCCAGGCTTTGCACCGCAGGGCGGCCAAGCTCCCGCCGCGGCCGGGCTCAGAGCGGGGCCGGGAGCCCCCGGGGCCCTTCTGGCCTCCTTGACTCGCCCTCGGCGCCGGCAGCTGCCGGAGCAGGTGGTGTTTGTTTGGAAAGCCGGAGCCTTGGGCTGATAAGGGGCCACACCTGGAGCTGCGGACGGGCCCCGCGCGCGGGCGTGCTGGAGGTCAGCTGCGAGCGCTCCCGGTGCAGCCGGAGCCGTGCAAATCCCTGGGCGTGCAGCACCGTGCCGTGCCGGTGCTGCCACTTTCCATCTGCTCTCCATCGCCCGGGGCTCCGAACCCCAGGTGCTTCCCGGCCTGCTGCAAACAGGGCTGCGCTCAGGTGCCCTGCTCAAAAACAAGGGTTTTAGCCCAAAGCAGAGCGGGGCGGGGGCTGCTTCGAAGCAGACCCAGGTGGGATGTGCCAGGCGGGAGTGGGGCCGCCAGGACGAGCCAAGCGGTGCTCGCGGTCGGACGCGGCCTCCCCGGCTGCTCCCCGGCGGATCCGGGGCTTCGGGAGCTGCCGCCGAAGGGCCCCAATCCGGACGGCGGTGCAGCTCTGCGCGGGGCGGTGGCTGCTCGGTGGCAGGTGGCATTAATGCAAAGAGCAGGGGAAGGATACGAGAAGCAGGACAGTAATTCCCTCCTTTCCCGAGAAGTCGAGATGGCATTATTGCCACTTAGCATGATTTAGAGCTCTCATTTAAGTGGCTCATGAACAGCCCATAAATTAATTACCAGGGACTGAGCAAATAGTGGGCGCTAATGGGAGAGGGGGGGAGCTGAAAAATGGCTCTCCGCGAATGCAATTAGGAGGGGGGAGTGCCCCGGGGTTAACGACGCTTCCAAAATGGACGTTTTATTTGCAAATAAATGATTGCTGCCATGGAACAACCTTGGGTAGCAATCGCCCTGCCCCGGCATGGGGGGGCCGTGGTGCCGGCGGGGCCGTGGCTGTGCTTGGCCAGAGCCGCGGGGCTGCTCGCCGGCGGCTGCATCCGAGCCTGGCTGGACCGTGATGCAGGGACAGGGCGGGCTGTCTGGGAGCTGCTGGTGCATCACCAGGACGCTAAATAGATCAGTGAGTCTTGCAGCCAGCTCGCTCTCCGGGGGCACCCGAAAGCCGGCTTCGTTCCCGGCGCTGCCGGGAGCGGGATGCGGGATGCTTCACTCGCCCCGCGCCGGCGCTCAGACAGCCCCTCTCCCCGCTCCGCAGCCGTGCAGCGGGGCCGGATCCCCCCCAGCCACTCCAGCACCAGCCCCAACACCCTGCCCGGCGGCGAGTACTTCAACGGGCAGCCGGTGTCGGAGCTCATCTCGCAGCTGCTGCGGGCTGAGCCCTACCCGGCGGCCCGCTACGGCTCACAGTACGCGCAGCAGGGCAGCGTCATGGGCATCGACAACATCTGCGAGCTGGCCGCCCGCCTGCTCTTCAGCACGGTGGAGTGGGCCCGCAACATCCCCTTCTTCCCCGAGCTGCCCGTCTCGGACCAGGTGGCCCTGCTGCGCCTCAGCTGGAGCGAGCTCTTCGTGCTCAACGCGGCGCAGTCGGCGCTGCCGCTGCACATGGCCCCGCTGCTGGCGGCGGCCGGCTTCCACGCCTCGCCCATGTCAGCCGACCGCGTCGTCTCCTTCATGGACCAGATCCGCATCTTCCAGGATCAGGTGGAGAAGCTCAACCGGCTGCAGGTGGATTCGGCCGAGTACAGCTGCCTCAAAGCCATCGCGCTCTTCACGCCGGGTAGGTCACTGCTGCCGCCGGGGTCGAGCCCGGCTCCGTCCCTGCGAGCCCAGAGATGGGGCCGGGGGTGGGGAGCATCTGCCCCCCAGTTCCCCCAGGGGAAGGGGAGCCCAGGGAGCATCTCGTGGCTCATCTAGGGGTGCTTCGGAGGTGCCTCGTGCCCACGGGCTCCTGCCGTGGTTTGCAGCATCCTGGCTGACCTGGCTCAGAGCCGGGCAGAGCAAACATCCCCCGTGCACCAAGGGGGCTGGGGTGCCGCGGGGGGGCCGCTGCGGGGGGCTCGGGAAGCGCGGGGGCGGCTCCCCCCCGCTGACCGCCCCGCACCCTCGCAGACGCCTGCGGCCTCTCGGACCCGGCGCACGTGGAGAGCCTGCAGGAGAAGGCGCAGGTGGCCCTCACCGAGTACGTGCGCTCGCAGTACCCGTCGCAGCCGCAGCGCTTCGGGCGCCTGCTGCTGCGGCTGCCGGCCCTGCGCGCCGTGCCCGCCGCCCTCATCTCCCAGCTCTTCTTCATGCGGCTCGTGGGCAAGACGCCCATCGAAACACTAATCAGGGACATGCTGCTGTCCGGGAGCACCTTCAACTGGCCCTACGGCACGGGGCAGTAGGGCGCCGCGCCGCACCGCACCGGGGGGGCTGCACTGGCGGGGGGGGGGGGGCTGTGCAAAGCCCCCGCCACCGCCGGCCCTTCCACTGCTTCTGGACGCTGGACTCTTCCTCACCCTCCTACTGCGGAGCTCGTCGCCGCCGGCCGCCCGGACCCCGGGCTCAGATCGGGGCAGAAGGACTTTGGACCCGGCCCGGGGGTCATTCCTGGCTCTGCCCCCCGCACCGGAGCCGGGGGGGGGGGGGGGGCACCATCCTCTCACCCTCTGCTGAAAGCTGAATTTTGGCTGGCAGGAGGGAGGCGAGCGGCACCCAGCCAAGGCTCGGAGCAGCCCGCGGGGCTGGGAGCGAAGGTGGCCCCCCTGCAGCCCCCGCTGCAGCCCCCGCTGCCCGGCGGTTAAAGCCCCTCCGCGTCCCGCCGCGGGGCTGCGGCCCGGGCCGGATCCTGCTGCGAGGACTGAAGCGCTGCGCCCAGCCCCGGCCCTGCACTTTCCACTGAAGCATCTCCAAGGTCGGGGCCAGCGCAGCAGGTGCTGCTCCGGGGGGGGGGTTCAGCCCCCGCGGGGTCCCCGAGCCCCACGCAACGCCCCATGCAAATAAAGTGGGTTTTTCCTCCAGCTGGGGGGGGGGGGTCGTGCTGCCCCCTCCCCACTGCTGCTTGCACGCTTGGTGCTCTGAGCCGCGGCAGCGGTGCCCCCGGAGCATCCCCGGCCCCCGTGGACTGGAGCGGGGCTGGGGGCGTGGGGGGGGGGGCCGAGCTGGAGGGGGGCCGAGCTGCCGCCGCCGCCCCCCCGCCCCGGGCGCCGCTTCTCAGGGCGATACTGTGCAAACAGGCAGAGGCAGGATTAGTTGGGGATTTGTCATTTAGATTGATTCACTGCAAATATAATCCTTGTTCAATGATACTAAACAAATTAACTGAAGTCAATAAAGACGTTTCTTACAACGCCGGGGGTCTGGTGTGACGGGGGGGTGATGGAGCCGGCTCCGGCTGAGGGATGTGTCCTGGGAAAGACCCTGGAAAAGCAGCCGGCACGTACTGCAGGGATGTACCCCCCCCGTGCAGGAGGGGGACACAGCGGTCCCCACACCTTGCCCATAGCCGCGGGGGGAGGCAAAGCCAAGGGAGGCTGGTGCTGCAGCAGCAAATGCTGCCCCCACCAAGAAAATAAAATAAAATAAAGAATAATTAAGCCCCTTTGGGGTACTTTAAGTTGGGCAATGCCCAAACCCTGGGGCTGGTAACAGAGGGGCCCTGGGTGAGGGGCTTCTGCCCGAGGATCCTGCACCGTTAATAAACCCAACCGCACTCGGGCACCTCGGAGAAGAGCCGGGTTTGTGCTCCAGCGGGAATCGGTGCGGAAACACGGAGCAGAGGTTTGGGGGAGGGTCTCCCTCTCCCCCCAAAAAAAATAACTGAGGAGGGGCCGGGACTGGGGTGCTCGGCAGCGCTGCAGGCGCTTTGCACCCGCCTGCTGCAGCGGTGCGGCACTGGGTGCCGGTGCTGCGCGGCTGCGTTGGCCCGTGTTCTGCCTCAGTGTAAGGAAAGGGGCGGGCGCCTGCACCCCTCCAAAAACGAAAAAACCCCCGCAGCACCCACCTGGTGCGCACACGGCAAATGGCTGCGGCCGCCGGGGCCGGCCCGGTGCACGCCAGCGCGCGGCTGCCGGACGCCTCCTCCCTCTAGCGGCACGGCCACCGCTGCTGCCGCCGGCTGCGGGGACGCGCTGCTTGGGGACAGCTGGGGACAAAGTTTCTGCAATGCCAATTAACGAGCGCTGCTCCAAACGGCCCCGCACCCCGGCAGGCAGCAGGCCCAGGACCCCCCCGCACCCCCCAGGCCTGGGTTTGCCCGGCCAAGGAGGCAGCCGAGCCCCGGGACAAGGTGGAGTGGGATTCCGGGAGTACAACGTGCCCGCGCCCCGGCCCCAGCACCGCCCTCGCGCTTCAGCACCGGGTTAAAATCAATAGATACAGTTTATTTCTTACAAAAAGAACCATTACACGGCTCCGCAACGCCTGGCCGGCTCTCGGCCCCTCCGAGGGCTGCTTGGCCACGGCTCAATGCACCGCACAGCACCGCGGCTCACGGCACGGCACGGCACGGCACCGCATCCCTCCCGCGGGCCCGGCCGCATCTGCGCCTTGCAGCCGGGATGCGGGGCGCACGGATGCCCGGGCAGAGCGCCGCACCACGCAGCGCCCCGGGGCCCTACGCAAACACGTTCCTGTGCTCATGGCCCGGGGGAGGACGAGCCCCGGGCCCGGCTTGCAGAGAGCTAAGGCACGCGGTGGATATTCACAGTGAGCGGCGGGGAGCAGGACGGCGCGGGGCCGGGGGCAGCACCGCGGAGCCCCGGCCGGGGTGGGGTTGGCACCAAGATCTCAGGGTCACGCTGCCTGGGGGTTTCTTTTTTTTTCTTTTTTTTATAAAAAGAAGGTGCAAAGCGCACACGAGTCTCTCGGGGCCGGGGCGAGGGGGCCCTGCGGACGGCCCCTCCGCGCTGCCGGCTCTACCCTCGCATCTTGTCGTAGTCGCTCACCATGCGCTTGATGTGGAAGAGCTTGTTGCGCAGCGCTTTGCTCTCCGACTTCTTCGACTGGTAATCGGGGCTCTGCAAGGCAGCGGCAGGGCGGCCGTCACCCCGCGGCACCAGGGCGGCCGGAGCGGAGATGCAGCCGCGGTGCAATGCAGGAGAGCACCGCACGGGCTGCGAGCACCGGCCGGGCGCATGGCACCCGCTGCTCGCCCGCGAGGACATCCAGGTGCGCGGCACCCGCTCTCCCAAACCCCCAGGCGCCACGCGGGAACGGACCCCGTCTCAGATAGGACGCAAAAACCAAGACTCACCCGCTTCGAGTCCTTCAGCCGGTTGTACTCCTCCGCGACGTCCTGCAAGAGGAAGGGCCCAGAGCGGGTCAGGCACCGCCGGCGATGGAGCGCCCCGAAAAGGGGTGCGCGGGGAGCGCGGCGGCGGTGCCCACCTGGTACTGGGGGCTGTCCTCGGCGATGCCGTCCAGCTGCTTGCTGAGCTGGTTGAGGCGGTCGTTGACGCTGTCCATCTCCGCGCAGAGCCGCTTGTAGCGCTTGAGGTCGGTGTCGAACTCCTGCTTGTACTTCTGGCGGGTGCCGTCCGAGGCGATGGGCGGGTAGAGGCTGCGGCACGGGCACGGGGCAGCGTCAGGCCCCGCCGGCGCCGGGCACGGACACCCGGCTCCCCCCCGCTCACCTGGCCCAGCGGTCCCGCTCGCGCTCGTCGCCCGACTCCACGGCCGTGGTGTAGTCCGTCTCGTACTGCGACTCGTCCAGCTCGGGGTTGCGCCGCCGGCGCCGGCCGCGGCGAGCCGATGGCTTGCTGGGCTGCTCCCTGCCCTTCTCCTCGGCGAGGCTGGCGCTGAGCGCCCGGTCGGGCTGGTCGCCGGCCTCGGGGTCCGGGGAGCTGAGCGGGGAGGGCGGCGGGGACGTCAGCACCCGCTGCCTCTGCTCCTGGGGGTCCCACCCCGGCCTTCGTCCCCGTCCCGCCGCGACCCTCCTCCTCCTCCCCGACTCACCTGGGGCCGGCGCGGCTCTCGGGGGGGCAGTACCCGTTCTGCGGCGCGTAGCCGTAGGACGGGGCGCTGTAGGGGAGCGCCTGGATGGGGCTCGTCGGCTTCTCCGAGTAGGCCAGCGTGGCCGTCTCGTCCTGCACGCTGGCCACGTTCTTCACCTGGGGGGAGCGGGAGGTGCTCAGCCCCGCGGCGGCACGGGGCACCCCAAGCCGCACGCGCCCCGGCAGCCACCCGCCAGCCCTCGAGCCCGCTGCAGCCCGCGGCTCCGGGCACCGGGGAGGCTGCTTGCCGTTGCCCGTGGCCGGGGAAAGCCCACCGCAGGGCGGCCCCGGCAGCGGGAACGGCCCCCGGCACGCCGAGTGGCTCCGCGATCCTGCCCGAGCCCAGTGCCGCGGCGGGGGCTGACGGGGACGGGCAGGGAGACGAGCCCCAGCTGAGCTGCTGGAGGGTCCTGCATGGAGAGCGGGGGGGGGGGGGCTGAGGGAGATTGGCTTTTTGGGAGGAGACAGAGGAGGAGGAAGGCTGGGGATGTACCCCAGGGTGCAAGCGGCCCCACGGAGAGCATGGCTCCGTCCTGGCCGT
Source organism: Dromaius novaehollandiae (assembly GCF_036370855.1). Lineage (NCBI taxonomy): Eukaryota > Metazoa > Chordata > Aves > Casuariiformes > Dromaiidae > Dromaius > Dromaius novaehollandiae. The sequence continues at coordinate 1,462,873 of NC_088122.1, read as the reverse complement.
GCAAAGCCGGGCAGCGCCAGGCGCTGCCGACCCGCACAAAGCCGCCGTGGGGCTCCCCCGGGAAAGGGGGTGCAGCCGCGGAGCTGGGGTGCAGGGGGGGTCTGGCCCCCCCAGGCTGCACCAGCCCCGCAGCGGCTGCCGCGTGCCCACTCCCTCCACAGCGGTCGCCCCCAGCCTGCGCCCAGCCCCGTGCCAAGCATCCGCTGCCCCCCGCCATGCCGGGGCCCGAGCGCGGCGGGGGCTTCTCCCGGAGGACGTGGGCCGGGCCGGTGTCCATCCCGCCCCTTCCTTCCCGGCCTCGGCGCTTGTTTGTGCCGGAAGCCGGCCCCAGCCCGGGACGGGGCAGCGGCCCTGGGGACGGCGGCTGCGAGCGCCGGTGCCGCTTCCTCTCGCGCTTCCCCCCGCTAACGAAGATGCCGCTAGCGGGGGCCGGTTGCCACCGGCTGCCACGGCCAGCACGGGCACGGCCACGTCCCCACGGCGGGGCGGAGGGAGAGGCGCGCGGGGACGGCGGCTCACACCCTCTTCAAGGTCACCCGTTTATCTCGGTCCAGACCGTGAACCGGGAACGAGACGTCCCGGGGCGGTTTCGCATGCCAGCAGCCCGAGCAGTGCCCGGCCGGGACCCGCGGCCGAGGAGAGACCCAGGCGTCCGGGGTCCTGGGCCTGCCCTTTGGTCAAACTGGCCCTGCGGGTGGCCAGGAAATGCTTTGCAAGGGAGGGACGCCTTAGCACAAATAAATAAAGCAGAACAAAGGTATTTCTGTAAAACGAAAAATAAATATCGTATCTGCGGACGCGCAGAGGCGCACACATCGGAGCGGAGGTTCCTTGGGTTTAACCGAGCGTCCTGCCTGACCCCAGGTGCACGGCAAACATTTAGCACAAATTACTACTATTGCTCCTCTCCCCGGGCCTCTGATGGAGGAAAGCCGGTTTCCCCGGCACCCCGAGGCAGCGAGGCGCCCGGCCGGGCTGCCCCAGCCTCGCGGAGACGAGGATGAGGATGAGGAAGAGGATGGGGACGGGGAGGGCGATGCAGCCCCAGCCCGTGCTGCTGCAAAGCGCCTGCCCTCCCGGCAGCCCCGGATTGCACCGCCGCGGCTCGGCGGCACGTCACCGCGCTGCGTCCCTCGGGGCCTCGTTAATCATTGACGAGACCGAAACCGAGCCGTATCTGTGGCAAACGTTCCCGCGAGCCGGGCACACAAAGGGGAGCGCGCCCAGAGCCGCCGCGCCATGCCGCACCATGCCACGCCGTGCTGTACCGTGCCGTGCCACGCGGCCCTGGCGCCCGGCCCATCTGATCAGCCCCGACCCTGTTTGTCTTTCGGGGAGTTCGAGCTCGGCCGGCCCAGCCCGGCACCCGGTTAATCACAGCCCGGCAAGGGGGAACAATACCAGGTGGAAAAAAGCTCTGGGCTTAACACCAGGCACCGGGAGGCACCTGCAGCCCCGGGCGCAGGCGCGCGCTGCCGGCGATAACGCTGCGCCAGGACCTCCCGGCTGCGGGGTGCCGGGGTCTGCAAACACACCGGCGAGCAGCGCCCAGGCGCGCTTTCCACCCACCCACCGAGCCCCGTGTGCCCCCGGGAAAGGCTCCGGGACGCCCCATCCGCTCGCCCCGGCTCCGGGAGGTGGGCGGGGAGGATGCTCGGATGCACGAGACCCCCCCGCAGCCCCCGGCCCCCGCTGCGCTCCCACTCACCCACTCCTCCACGTTGGGGCCCTCCTGCACCACCGGCACCTTGTCCCAGTAGATGTTCGGCTTCCCGTACTTCCAGATCTTGCTCCGCGTCTTGTGAGCGAAGAAGCAGATGAGGCAGAGCAGGATGACGATGAGGAAGCCGCAGACGATCGCCACGGCCTGGAGGAGAGGGAGGGAGGCTGAGGCGGGCCGGGGTCCCGCAGCGCCGTGCTCAAGGCGGCCCTCGTCCCGGCAGAGCGGGCGATCGGTCATCCGGCACCTCGCTGAGGATCGGGGCGAGGAGGAAGGGGAAACGCTCCCACCCTCCCGAACGGTCCCGACCTCGGACCCCCGGATGAGGCAGCTCCCGCAGCGGGGATGGCGCGGGGCTCCCTGGGATGGGGATGCTGCAGGGGGACGAAGCTCATCCGGGATTTGGGGCAGCTCAGAGAGCAGCTTTGGTTTTTCACAGGGACAAGGCGGGTTCAGGTGCCGGGGAGCAGCAGGGAGCTGACACCATCCAGCTTCTCCGAGGGGGGAACGGGGCAGCCCAGCACCGCTGGGCATCCCGGCAGGCTGCAGCCCCAGGACGGCTCCTGCACCGCAAAGCCAGGTCCTGCCCGGCAGCCCCGGCTCGGGAGCAGCGTGCAACGGTGCCAGGATCCCGTGAGCTGGGTCTCCGCGGCCGCACCGCGACTCGGGACAGGCGAGGACACATGAGGCCCTGCTCGGCCGCTGCATGTGGCAGGAGCAGGCGGGTGCCCGCGGCTCCCCCCCGCTCGGGCTGCTCCCAGGGCGCAGGAATGCGGCACGGCCAGCCGGGCCGGCCGGGAACCGGCAGCGCCGGCTCCACCCCCGGCACCGCGCAGGATCCCCAGCCGAAACCAGGGCCAAGAGACCTCGTTTCGCGGCAGGTCGCCGACTTCTTCCCCACTGACCCCCCGAGCCGGCGCCCACCCCGGCACCGACCCCGCGACACCGAGCGCGGCCCGTCCCCACCCCAGTCCCCCCCCCGCCACGGCAGCACGGTTCAGATGTTTTACAACCAGAGAGGCCAAAGTACCAGGGAGCAGCCCGGCCCCTCCCGGCCCCGCTCGCCGCCGGCCCCCGCCGCCCCGCACCTCCTGGGGGTCCACGGTGCAGTAGTGGTAGATGTACTGGTTCAGGTACGTGCCGCTGCTGTACATCTGGCTGCACATGGCCAGCAAGGGGCTGTAGTAGTAGCTGCCGGTCATCTGCGCCTGGGGGTTGACGCCCATGACGTAGACGATGGAGGCGATGAGCATGACGAAGGCCAGCACGGCGCAGACCACGATCACCGTCAGGTAGAAGCGGCGGGAGCGCGAGCTGCTGGTCTTGCTCACGCTGGCCACGAAGAGCCCCAGCTGGGTCAGGAAGCAGAGCACGGACATGGCGATCATGAAGCCGTTGGCCGCCCGCGGGTTGGTCACGCCGCTGTAGTAGCTCCCGTAGCCGTAGCCGTAGCCATAGCCGTAGCTCAGCCCGCTGCCGTAGTAGCCGCTCAGGCCGTTGCTGTAGCCGTAGCCGTACTCCCAGGCCAGGGTGGAGGCCACGCAGGCGAAGATGGCGATGCAGAGGAGGATGATGGTGGCCTCCAGGATCCGCACCACGCCGGGCGGCGAGGTCCACTTGTAGAAGTGCTGCGGCACGTCCTCGACGTAGTAGGAGCCCGGCGGGGGCGAGCGGACGCTGTAGCCGTAGTCGCCGCCGGGGGGGCCGTAGCCCGTGGGGGGGCTGTCGTAGGGCTTCTTGCTGAACATGGTGCCGGGAGGGTCCGGCGGCCGCGGAGAGCCTGGGGCAGAGACGGACGGAGCGTGGGAAAGAACCGCGGCGCGGCGTTCCCGGGCGCGAGGGCCACTTCCCACCTCCCCGGAGGGGACTTTGGTCCCCCGCCACCCGCCCAGCAACGCCGTAAACAGCAAACTGCTCCTACCCGACACCTCGCCGTGAGAGCCGCTGCCGGCGGGGAAACCGAGGCACGGGGCGGGGAGCGGCTCATCCGGCTGAGCCGCCGGCTCCCCTCGCGCCCAGCCCTGCCCGCGCGGCCTCCCGCCGCCCCCAGTCCACCTCGGGCCACCACGACCCGAGCTGCGCCCCGCCGGCCCTGCGGCTCCCGGACACCGTGTCCGATTGCTTAAAGTCTAATTAAAACAGAAAAGCTCTCACCCCCGGCTAGGGTTAACGCCGAGGGCTTATCGGCAGGAGCAGATCTATCTGGAATAACAACAATGCAAGGGATATCATCAACACCGCGGGGAAAAGCGGCAAACGGAGGGAGACGGAAGGGGGGTGACGTATTTCCTCGCTGGCACCTTTGGAGAGCGGCTCCGAAACCCAGCGGCGCCGGGGGGACCCCGCTCCGCAGCTGGGGCCGCACTCCTGCCCCGGCCCGGGACCCCCGACGGGGCCGCCCGAGACCCCCGGCAGCCCCCGGCCTCGCTCCCCCACCCCGCCGTGCGGCCGGGCACGCTTACACAAAACAGCACCTCCAAACTACGGGTTGTTTTGTAAGCTCAGTTTTAGCCCAACCGCTGCTGGGAAGTTTTGCAGAGCCCGGGAGAAGTTTCAGGACAAAAAGCTCACGGAGAGACGCGGAGCCCCTCACCGCGGGCTCAGGTGCCGCGGGTCGGGCGGCCGCAGGGCTCCGGCACCCGGCCCTGCTCCACCGCCGCCCGGGACGGCACGAAGCCGCCGCTCTCCACGTCTGCACCAAGCAAAGGCAAAAACCCGGGAGCTCCGTGTCTGTCCCCGGGGCGAAGACCACGCGGCCGGCGGCCCCCAGAGCACCCGCAGGCGCCAGGGGAGCCCGTCGCAGCCCGCCCGGAGCAGGGGCTTCCCGCGGGATGAGGACCCCCCCCTCGCAGCCCGTCCCCCCCAGGGCCCGCGCCGACTCTCACAGCTGATTTGACCTAAATCAGGAGAAACCGCCCCAACCAAGAGCAGGGAGCAGGCGAGGGCTTAGCGCGGCGGAAACCTGAACCCCTCCGTGGGGAAACCTATCCGTCGCCCGGCTCCCGCAGAGGCCGGGGCGGCAGCGGGGCCCTGACGAAGCAGCGGTGCTGGGGCGACGCGCCCAGCCGCGTCCTGCCCGGCCGGGTAAGGTCCCCCGGGGGGGCAGATGAGGGGGGACGTTGTTTGTTTTTCCTTAAGCCATAGCCGAGACGGGTCACCGGGCCGAGAGGTTTCAGCCGTGATCTCAGGGGCACCTCCAAGGGGAAAGGGCTGAGGAGGACGAGGCCTCGCGGCAACCCCAGCTCTTTGCTCCGCAGGGCTCGCACCTCCCTGGATCTAGGGCCAAAACCCCACCGCTTCGGGGCTGCAGAAACACCCCCGCCTCGCTGCGCCCGATCTGACCTCAGACTCGCTCTACAAACCCAAAACGCCTTCCCGAGCCGGCCCCCCCCCCCACCCGGAGCCAGCTGCCAAACCACTGCTCTAAACTGATTAAAACCCCAGATAAACACAGCCGAAGCCGCAGCCGCCACAACCTGCCGCCGCCTCCCCGCACGTACCCACGGGCCGGCCACGCACCCCGGCCCCAGCCGCCCGCGGTCCCACCCAGCCCAGCCGGGCGGCCCCGGCAGCGGGGACCGGGCTCGGGGGTCGGGGACCGGCCCGGCGCCTGGCTCGCGGCTCCTTCCCGAGCGGGACGTTCCCCTTCCCGGGCCGGGCTCCGCGTCGCGGGCGTCCCGCTGCCGTCACCCCGGTGCCGGGGACCCCAGGACCCCCCGGCCGCTGCCCCCCCCGGCCAGCGGGGGACCCCGAGCCCCGAGCATTTCCCAGGGTCGCGGTGTCCAGCGCGGCATCGCCCGGCCCGGCCCGGCCCGGCCCCGCTCACCTGGCCCGGCGGAGCCGCTCCCGACGCTCCCGCCGCCGCGGCGCAAAGTCCGGCAGCAGCGCGGGGCGGCCCCGCTCCCGGCGGCCCCGCTCCCGGCCCCGGCGCCGCCTCCGCCCGCCTTCCACCTGCCGCTCCCGGGGCTGGGGCGACCCGGAGCCGCCGGGGACCCCGGGGCCGGCGCGGACCCCCGGGGCCGCGGGAACCTCCGGGGCCGGCGGAGAACCGGGGGCGCTCGGGGCCGTGGGAACCCCGGGGCCGGCGGGGACCCCCGACGCACCCAGGGGCGGCAGGAACCGCCGTGGGAACCCGGTGCCGGAGGAGCCCCCGGAGCGCCCCCCCTTACCGGGCTCCCCCCGCGCCGGCCCGGCGGGGCTCGGCCGCCCCGGAGCCACCTACCTGCCCGCGCCGCCGCCTCTTTGTTCACCTTAAAATGGCAGCCGGGCTCCGCGCCGCCGCCGTGCCCGGGCGCTGCAGGGAAACCGGCCCCGGGCCCGGCCCCGGCTTCCGCCTCCGGGGGGAGCCCCGGGGGCCGGGCCGCTGCTGCCGCCCGGCCCACGCCGGCGATGAGTTTGTCGGTCCTCAGCCGCCGGCCCCGCGCTGTGCGGGCTGCTGCGGCCGCACCGGCAGCCTGGGCTGCTCCTTCCCGGTGCTGCCGCGCGTCCGAGGGGACCGGGTTTGCTCCAGCGAGCGGCACTTTCTTGACTTAAATAAGAGGGGACCTGTGGGGGGGCCACAACCCCCAGCCAGGGGTCCCCCTGCCCCCTCGGGGCCCCCAAAGCCTCCCGGGGTCCCTCCTGGCCGTGGGGGACCCCCAAGGGGCAGGGCCATGGCTCTGCTTTCCTCCCCTGCGCCGTCCGGGCGCCCTGGAGCCGCGGCGTGGGGGCTGCTGCGGGGGCCGGGAATCCGGGGGGACAGGCGAGCGGCTGGGCTCGGTCCCCGTCACGGCTTCATTTTCCTGGGGGGCGACTGGGGACAGAGAGGGGAACAGGAGCATCCTCTGTACACATTAACCCCCCCTAAAAAAATCACCATATTTTATTAAAAACCGTTCTGGCTCAAAATCAGCGTCCCGAGGCGCCTGCAGGTTCTGCTCTCCCGTGCACAAGCCCGGGAGTCGCTCCCAGAGCTCAAGGCTGGGCCTGGGAGGGAGCCCCGGCCCGGTGGGCACCGAGTCCGGCTCTGTCCCCCGGGCAGGGCGCAGTGAGCTCGGGGGCACCGGGAGCACCGGGAGTGCCGGCAGAGCCAGGCGGCAGCCCGCCTCCCCGGAGCCCAGCTTTGCGGGGCCGAGGCTGGAGCGCGCCGGCGCGGGGGCCGGCCCCACCGTGGGCTCAGAAGCAGACGGAGCCCTCGGGGGCGACGCGGTCATACTCCCGAATCCGGGCCTTGATGTGCTCCAGCTTCTTCGTCAGGTAGTCGCAGCGCTCCTGCTTCTCCAGGAAGGCCGAGTCCTGCCGGCCGGGGAGAGCGGGGCCGTGGGCGGCGGGGCCGGGGTGCCGCCAGCGCCCTGGGCCCCCCGAACGCTGCGGGGAAGGAGAGCGGCGCAGTCGGGGGTCCGGGGCTCCCTGATGCGGGGTCTCAGCGGGCCGGTTGCAGCATGGGAAATCCGGATGCCGGCCCTTACTCACCCTCTTCTTCCTCACGTACTCGCGCCAGACGCGGGCCACCCTGCGCTGCTCCTGCGGGGCACAAAGCAGCGCCCGGGAGGCTCTGGGGAGCTCTGCCGTGCCGGCTCGCCGCCCTAACGAGGCAGGCGCGGCTAACGAGCCCGGGGGGGCTCCGCGCACCGCCGCGAGGCGACCGGCCTCCCCGGCCGCGTCTGGCGAAACGCACCTCGCTGCGGCCACGATCCCGCTGAGACCTGCCAGCTCATCCCACCTAACGCCGCTCACAGAAAGCATTGTAGGTGCCGGCGGCTGCGGGACTCACCTCGCCGCTCGGCGCGTGCCAGGGCAGCCGGCACATCATCGCCTCCAGCTCCCCGAACTTCTGCAGCGCGGCGCGGACCTCGCCGTGCAGCTCCTTGTACTCCGCGTACTGGTCGCAGAAGACGGCCTTGTACTGCTCCCTCTCCCGGGGGCTCCGGATCGCCGGGTACTTTCTGCCCGGCCCGGGGACACGAGCGTCAGCGCGCGGGAAGGGAGGGATGGGGAACCTGGGAGCCGGGACAGGGCCCTGGGGGGGGCACCGGGCACCCGCGCGGGAATTGCCTGGGGTGGCTGGAGAGGCTGCCAGGTGGGGGGCGAGCAGCAGCCCTCCCGGGGGACCCGTGCCCGCTCCCGGCCGGCGGCAGTCGCTTACACCACGTAGTCCGGGACGGCGCGGGGCCGGGGCGCCAGCCCCGGGGACATGGGGCAGCCCGAGGCCCCCAGCGGCTCCCCCCCCTCGGCGAAGGCAAGCGTCTTGGTGACCCTGCCGGGGGGCCCCGACGAGGCCTCGAAGGCGATGCGCTTGGCCGGCGCGGGCTGCGGGACACAGCGACGGAGGCGGCGTGAGGCCGGGGGGGCCCACGCTGCCGCCCTCTGCCCGCACCTCGCCCCGGCCGGGGGGGTCCCGCTCCCGCCGCCCCGGCCCCGCACACACTCACGCGGGCCTCCCGGCGCCTCCGGGCCGCCTCGTGCCGCCACATCTTGATGCAGACGAGGCTGCTGGCCAGGTAGAGCAGCGCGGTGACGAAGAGGAAGACAAGGGCGGCCGCCTGGCCCCCGGCCACGCGGCACGCGGCGCCGAGGAGGGGGCCGCCGGCCAGGGGGGAGTAGCAGAGCCCCCCGAGCGTGACGGTGTCGACGTACGCCGCCGCCGCCGCCAGGTAGAGCAGGAAGAGGAGGGCGTTGAGGGCGGCCTCCGTCGGAGGCCACCAGCCAGCCTCCAGCAGGACGCTCCGGTAGCAGCCGGTGGCCCCCAGCGCCAGCACGATGGCACTGAGCAGCCAGGCCAGGCTGGCCACCGCCAGCACGAAGGGGGTCCGCGGGCTGGCGTAGGCCGCCGCGCCGCCCGGGAGCCCCCCGGCCAGCAGCTCGCTGCCGTACCACCGGTAGTCCCGCTGCACGTAGGCGCACACGCAGGCGAAGACCATCCCGCCGAAGAGCAGCTGCAGCCCCCCCAGCACCCGCAGCAGCCCGGGCCAGGACTTCATGTAGGCGTACCGGAGGCTGTATGCCTCCAGCCGGGCTGCAGCGTCGGGGGGGGCAGCGGGGCGGCCGCCGGGCACCGACGCCTCCGGCCCCATCCCCGTCTTCTGCTCCGTCCCCATCCCCTGCTCCGTCCCCATCCCCGTCCCCTGCTTCATCCCCGTCCCCTGCTCCATCCCCAGCCCCAGCCCCTGCTCCAGCCCCATCCTCTGCTCGCCTGCGGGGCCAGAGCCGGAGGTGCCCTGCACGTGGCCGGTGCTGCCGTGCCGGTCCGGCCCGCGATGCTCCAGTGAGGCACGTTGGGGCGGGCAGCGCGGCACGACCCCCCCTCCAGTGGCGCGGCCTGTGCTCCCACGCGGGGCCACCGGAGCGGCTTTCGGCAGGGCGGGAGGCGGCCGAGGGCCGGGAGCTCAGCGCCTCGGTGAGCCGCGGGATCCCGGGATCCGGTGGGCAACGGGCTCCCCCACCCCCAGGCGCGTCCGGCAGCTGCTCCACTCCGGCGCCCAGGCCAAGCCCGGTTTGGGGGGGAAGCGCAGAGGTGAGTCCAGCCGGGCACCGTCAGCCCCCCGCGCAGCCGGGAGGGTTTCTCGCCAGCTCCGGCTGCAAGCGTGGAGACGCTGGTCACAGTCACAGCCCAGCTCTGAGCCCTCACGTAGCATCACGGTCCCTCATTCCCTGCCTCAGTTTCCCCCCTGCAGGTCGCCTGCAGCCTGGCCTGGCCCCACGCTGCCTCCCCCCCTCCCCGGCCTCGCTGCCCCCCGACGCGGGGACCGGCAGTGAGCACGTCCCTGCTGCAGCCGCGTCCTGCTGCATCCCTGACCTGGGCTGCCACCCGTCCCGGTCCCCGTCCCCTGCAGCTCTGGTGGGGGCCGCCCGGCTGCCGAGGCCGCCCGCAGCTCGTCACACCTACCTCGCTGTGCTGCGGGCCGGAGCAGCCAAACGCAGCGCCGGGGGGGCTGGAAATGCGTCTGCTGCCGGCGGCGGGCGGGTGGGGAAGCAGCCGATGCACTTGGGGAACCGGCAGCTCCTGCGGGGACAGCGGGGACCGACCCCGCTGCTGTCCTGGCCCTTTCCCATCCTTGCTCCAGTGGCTGCCGGGGGACCAGCCCCGGCGCGTCGCCCCCGGGCCCTGCATCGCCCCGCTTCCCGCTCCGCCGGCCCCGAGCCCCCGGGATGGAGGTGTTACCTGCCCTCGGCGCGGCGGGACGCGGCCGCCGGCCCGTCCTCGGCCCCCGCTCGCCTCCCCCGCCAGGTCCCGCGGCGGCCGCCCTCCGCCGCTATCTGCCACCGATAGCCGCAGCCGGTTAAACATTAACGCGCGGCTCCGGCTGCCACGCTGCCGGGAAGGGGCGCGCGGGGCCCCGCGTGGGCAGGATCGGGCCCCCCACCCCAGGCCTCCGCCCCGGTGCAGCCCGGCAGCGGCGCAGGGCTCCAAGGCCCCGTCCAGGGCCTGCCACGGCGGCTGCGGTGCGGTGCCGGTGCCGGTGCCGGGCCCCGGGAGCCTCCCGGCGTCCACGGCCGGGCCGGGAGCCGGCAGAGGGCACCAGGCATCCGGCACCGGGCGCATCCCAGCCCCGGGACTTGGCACCGCCGGGATGCTCCGAACCGGCCCGGTTGCGCTGGCCTGCAAACAGCCCCCGGCCGCCGCTATGGGACCCCCGAGCCCGCCCGAGCGCCGGGGCGGCGACACCTCCCCGCCTGCCAGCCCCGTCCCCCGCGGCGTGAACCGGCCCCCGGCCTGGGGTGACGCGCTGCCAAGCCCCCCGCGGCCCCCGGGCAGGGGAGGCCCCCGCGGCCCCAGCACAGAGCCACGCAGCCAGTTCAGCTTCCTTTAATGAGCGCCTCGGCCCCCCCCCCCCCGGTGCCGGCCCCCGGCCGCCCCGCCGGCAGCGGGATCAGCCCCATATTGCATCCCGGAATCTCACAGCACTTTACAACGGTCGGTATCGCTGCCCCCCTCCCACCCCCCCACCCCGACCCCCCCATTTTACAGATGGGGGAAACTGAGGCACAGAGAGGTGACGTGACTTTGCCAAGGTCACTTAGTGGCGGAGCCGGGGACGGAGCCCCCAGCCCTCGGCCCCCGGGGCCGGTGCCACGCGGTGCTCTGCACGCCGAGCCCGGGCGTCCCCGCTCCCCCGCACCCCGGCCCCCACCTCTGCCCCCCCGTCCCCTGCCCAGGGGAGGGCCCCCAGCCACCCTGGCTGCCCCAAATCCTGGGGGCTTCTGGCCTCTTTGCACCCCTCCGATTCCCCACCGCGCGCCGCTGAGCCGGGCCGGCCCCCCCGGCCGCCCCCCAGCCGCCGCGGCAGCGCCGGGCGCGGGAACCGGCGAGGCTCCCGCCCGGCGCCAGCACAGGGGAGGCGGGAGGTGGAGGTGTACAGGGCTTTACAGAACAAAGCTACTGAATCAGCCACACGATGGCCAGACACGAGCCGGGGCGCGGGGCCCCTCAGCCGCTGTCCGGGGCGGGGGGCGGCGCGGCGGGGGGCGAGCGGCGGCCGGGGGGGTCCCGCGGCGGCCCCACGGCTTGGCCCACGAGCCCCGGCAGCGCCAGCAGGCTCAGCCCCAGCGCCTCGATCTTGCTCTCCAGCGCGCGCAGCCGCTTCTCCAGGTCCTCGTTGCGCTCCTGCAGCTCGGAGACCGCGTCGTACATGATGCTCTGGGTCTGCCGGGAACGGGGAGGCGCGGGGCAACGGGGGGGGGCGGGTCACAACCGGCCCCGGCCCCCGGGAAGAGCCGCCCGCCGCCGGGCACGCCTCACCTTGGCCAGGTCCACCAGCGTGTTCGCCTGGTCGTGCAGTTTCCGCTGCTCCATTTTCACACTCCGCAGCCTGCGGAGAGAAGCGGGGGGGGGGTCGGCACCGGCCTCCGCGGCGCCCCGCGCGCGTCCCCGGGCACGCACGGCCGGGACGCGACCACGCACGCGGAAACGCGCGGCGAGCAGCCGGGGCCACTTACTTCTGGGCTCTGCAGGGATGGGGCAAAACAGAGACAAAACACAACAGCAGGTTTAATAACACCGCGGCGAGCGCCCGGAGCCGCCGCCCGCCCGTCCTGCCTGCCCACCGCCGCCGCCGCACCCCGGGCCGAGCCGAGCTGAGCCGAGCGGCTTTTCCCCCAAAACCCCGGGGCTTGGCATCGCCGCTTCGGCTCAGCGACGTCGCGGCCGGCCCCCGGGACCCGCCATTGCCAGGGAAGTGCCCCAGGAGACCCAGAGCAGGGAGCGCAGGTGCCACGGGCAGAGCTGGCACCCACCGGCGGCCGGAACGGGAGGAAAAATCCCATTCTCCTTTCGGGGCCCCAAATTTGGAAATCTTTATGCTTTCTAATGCAAAAATCCTAAAGCAGGAGGGGGCAGGTGGCACCCGGACGCTCTGGTCTTGCGTCAAAGTCCCGGGGGGTTACGAGAGCTTGGGAGGGAGGAAGCTCATTTGTGTCGCTTTGGCAAAGGTCTCAGCCTCGAAGCCGGGGGAAAACGGGGAGGAAAGGGCTGAAGACGGGGTCGCTATGGGGCAGCGGCGGGGGGCAGCTGCGAGCGGTGGGGCCGGCTCTGCCGCGGCGCTGCGGGCGGGCGGCCGGGCGGGCGCCGCGTACGAAGCAGGTAAAGGTTTGGCACTTACTGATGGATGGCTTGGAGGAACTTACGCTGGTGTGTCCGAACTTTGGCATGGTCGATCTTCTTCACCAGCTTGGTGTGTTTGTAGATGAGCCACGTTTCCCTGAGTACGTTGGCAGCAGCGTTTTTCACCTGGAGGGGTGGACATCCCCGCTCAGGGGCCGCACCGGCCCCCCGGGCACCCCCGCGTCCCTCCCCGGAGGCGGCGGCTGGGGCTGCGGCACCGGCGGGCCCTCACCCGCTTCGTTAGCTGCGTATCCATCATGAAGTTATGCACGTGCTTCTCGGCTTTGGTGAGCTCCAGCTTTCTGGCGACCACCGCGACGACGAGAGCGGTGCAGCCGGCGCCCTGCGGAGCAGGCCGAGAGCCAGCCGGGAAATGCCCGTCTCCGGGGGGGGGGGGGCACACGGCGGGAGGCCCCCGCGCCGTGCCCGCGGCCCCGGGCGCTCACCATGATGCCGGTGAGCAGGCAGACGCCCTTCCCGCAGTAGGTGTGCGGCACCATGTCGCCGTAGCCGATGGAGAGGAAGGTGATGGAGATGAGCCACATGGCCCCCAGGAAGTTGCTGGTCACCTCCTGCTTGTCGTGGTACCTGCTGGGGCCGGCGGCACCGCCGTCAGCCCCGGCCCCCCCGCGCCGCCGCCGCCTCTGCAACGCGAGCGCGACCCAGCACGCGGGGCCTGGGGCAGAGCCCCCCGCCGTGCCCCCCCCCCCGTGCACCAGACCCACGCAGGCGGGGGGCTCCAGACCTGCCCTTCGGGACCGCAGCCCCCGGAGAGACCCCGAGGCTCGGCCGGCGCCGGCTGCAGGGCTCGGGTCGGAACCGGGCCGCTTTCCCCAGCGCCCGGTCCCCGCTCAGCGGCTGCAGCTGGGAGAGTCCCCGACCCCCCCCGAGCCCCCCGGACCCCGAGGCCGCCCGTGGACGGCTCCGCACGGCCGAGCACCCCGGGAAACCCAGCCGGGGCACCCGGGAGACCCGCAAGGGAGGGCCGGACCCCCGCCAAGCACGCACCGGGCTCCCCCGTGAGAGGAACGGGCACCGAAAAGGGCCCCGCGCCCAGGCCGGGGGCCACCGAGGCCTGCAGAGCCAGGGAGACCCGAGCACCTGGCGGAGAGGGGCCGGGAGCTGCTCCTCCTGGGCCAAGCCCCCGCGGGAAACGGACCCCCCCAGCCGGGGGGAGCACGGCAACCCTCAGCCCTCTCGCAGCCTTTCCCGAGGGTCTCAACGCCTTTCCCGAGGATCTCAAAGCACAGGACAGGACTGGCATCCCCGTGAGACCCCCTGCCCAGGGGACCAAGCAGCACCACGCTGGGAGCCGCGGGAGCCGTGCCGGGAGCCAGACCGGCAGCGTTGGGAGCGCCGGCTGCGGCAGGGCGGCCCCTTGCCCTGCGGGAGCCCTCGGGCCGGCTCCAGCCCCGGCCCTGCTCGGCGACGGCGCGGGCGACACTGTGCTTTGAGATGTCGTGGCCAGCGCCGGGGCCACGACGCGGACGGCTCTGCTCGCAGCCCCGGTGGCTCGGGGGACGCGGTGCCGCGGGGCCGGGCGGTCGGAGCGGCCAAGCTGGGCGGCGGGGGCATGCGGGGAGGGGGCGTGAAACGGGGGTAAGAGGGAAGCAGAGGGGAAGGGGACAGAGGGGAACAAACTGGGGTCAGACTCAAGCGTGAGGCAAGGAATTTAGGATTGCTGCGTCCCTCCGCCCGGCCCCGCGTGCCCCCCTGCCCCATCCTCGCGCCCCCCCCGGGATAAATCCATGCAATTTCAGCTTGGAACCTCAGCCGGCCCCGCGGGACCGAGTGATGCTGGGGGGCACCGAAGCCCCTGCCCCTGCCTGGGCCCGCGACGGGGAGCGGGGGGCCACTGCTGCAGTGCCCCCCGCCATCCCTCCTCCCCCCGCCCTCCCCGCGCATCCCAGGGCTTTTGGGGCACCCGACTTGCGCTACCCGGCAGGGGAAAACGCCGAGCAGGGGAAACCCCCGGCGCCGAGCCGAAGCCCTTTGGAGACGCTTCGGCCGAAGGCCCCGCTCCGCAAACGGAGAGCGGCGAGCGGCTCCATGCCGGCTGCCTCGGACCGTCCCTGCTCGCTGCCGGGGTGGATCGCTCCGGTGGCGAAACCGGGAGCGCCGGGGGCTGGCTCGGCATGGGCACGCGGGAGCACCCGGCCCGGGCATGGGGACACCCCAGCGCCCTGCGGTGACTCCCGCAGCGAATCCGCCTCCACGGGGACAGAGCCTGGGGGGGCAGGGGGCTCCCGGAGTCCCACCCCCTCCGCCAGCACACGCCGCCGCAGCATCCCCGGCTCACGCCCGCATCGCCAGCTCAAACCCCGCGATCGCACCCGGCCCTCGACGGAGGGTCCCGCCGGCGGACTCGGGCGCTGAGGTTCCAAGGGGAAAGGGCTGCGGCCCCTTCCCAGGGCCACGGCCGCGGGGCTCCGGCCCCCGCAGCCCCCCGCTCCCCCCCGCCGGCTGCAGCTAATCCTAAATTCTCGGCAGCACAAGCGTGGGGTGGGAGGGACGTCCCGTGCAGGACGCGGCTCTCGGTTCCTGGGGTCACTCACAGTTTGTCCCTGCGAGCAGCAGAGCGGTCGGAGAGGGAAAACAAGAGCCGTTACTGAGCGGTCCCGGGCGGGGGGAGCGCCGAGGAGGGACGAGCGCGGACACGGCCCCGCCACCGGCGCCGGCCGCAGCTGAGGAGCACCTGGCGCAGACCCGTCCCCTCTGCACCGCGTCCCGGCCCCGAGACCCCCAAGCGTCCCCCGGGGCTGGCCCGTCCGGCAGGGACGGGGGTCCCGGTGCCGCTGCACCCCTCGGGGCCCGGTGACGGCCAGGGATGGGACGGGACGCGGGGCTGGGGAGAGCGGGGACGATGGGGCAGCGGCGCTCGTGGGCCAGCGGACGGAGACCCCGCGCCCGGCCTCCCCCCCCGCCGGGGACCTGCCTGGCCTCAGCGTTGGGCTCTGCGAGACCCCGTGGTGGCCACCACCTGCCTCCCGGGGCCCCAGGGACCGGGGACACCTGCCCGGGGCCGGGCTGCCCAAACGCCGGCTCTGCCGGTGCAGGACGGCGCTGCCGGGGCCGGCGGGCGCTTCGCGCCTCCGCGGAGCCTCTGCTCCCCCCCCGGGTTCTGCCCGTGCGTCCTCAGCTGCAGCCCAGCTCCGCGTCCCCCGCGAGCCCAGGCGTCCCCGGGGAGGGGGGAGAGCCCGCCGCCGCCCGCGCACCTCTCGCACACGCGGACCGTCCAGGCGGCGATGATCCAGGAGGAGATGCTGAAGACCAGCAGCACGGTGCCGGGGCAGATGGTCATGAGGGTCTTCATGACGAAGCGGGTGTTGAAGTTGATCTTGTTGAGGGCGCCGATGCTGCGGGAGGAGGCGTCGGTGAAGAGCTTGCTGTGCAGCAGCATGACGCGCCCGATCAGGTAGAGCCGCAGGAACATGGGGATGGAGAGGATGACGTCCACGTCGGCGTCGGCCACCGAGGCGGCGTAGGTGAAGGCCAGGCGCGCCGTCCAGGTGAACAGGTACTGGCCCGGGATGGGGTGGATGGCGCAGACGACCAGCTCCAGGGCGATGAAGAAGACGCGCTCGTAGGTCATGGCGATCCGCCAGTCGTCCGCGCCGTTATCCACCATGAAGAGCTGCGGGAGGGCGGGCGGCTGGGCGGGCGGCCCACGGCGAGCCGGCGCGGAGGCTGCCGCGGGGCCAGGGCCGGTGCCGGTGGCGGGACGCGCGGCGGCGCGGCTCACCTGGATCTCCCTGGCGTGGTACATGACGATGAGCCCCAGCAGGATGACGGTCGAGAGGCTGATAAGGCATTTCAGTGCGAACGAGTACGACGACTCCTGCGAGGAAGCGCGGTGACGCCGGGGCCCGCGCCCACGCCCCCCGCCCGCGCCCACCACCCCGAGCCGCCGGCCCCCACCTTGGTGTAGACCCCCCAGGACAGCTCCGTCTCCGTGACCATGATGACGATGCCGAACATCCCGAAAATGAGGGCGTAGTCGCTGAGGCGCTTCCGCTTCTCGAAGAGGGCCCGCCGGTGGCCCAGCTTGTAGCCGATGTTCTGGTTCCTCCGCGCTCCCCGCGCCCGCTCCTCGCCCGCCGCCGGCCGCTCCGCGCCCAAGACCACCGCCTCGAGGCCGGCGGGGCGGCCGGGGCACGGCGGCTGGCTCTCGCCCTGCAGCGGGCGCGGGGCCGCGGGGCCGCGGGCGCCCCGGGGCCGCGCCACCCCGCCGTTGGGCTTGCGGCTGCTCATGGCTCTCGGGGCGAGGGGGCCGGGCGGGCGCGATCCCGCATGGCTCGGCGGCGCCGGGGCGGCCGCGACCTGCAGGAGAGGCGCCGGCGTCGGGGCACCGCACGTCGACGCTCGCGGCGGGTCCGGGGGACGCGGCCTCCCCCCGGGCACCGGTGCCCCGGGGTCCCCCCCCGCACCCCAGCCGCTGCTCCCGGCCCCCGCGGCCGCCCTGCGCCGCACGGAGGGGAAACCGAGGCAGGGAGGCGCCGCCGCCGCACCGGACCCGCCGCTGCCGCCCCGGCGCGACCCCCCGACGGCGGAGCGGCACCGGGGGCGGCCGCCCGGCTCGGCACCGCACGGAGCCGCTCCCGGCTGCGGGGCGCCCGCCGGGCTCGCCCGACCCCCGGCCCCGCTCTGCCCCCCGCCGGGGCGCACCGCCGCGCCCGGGAGCATCCCACCGGCACCGGCGGCGGGGGCGGCCCTGCCCGGTGCCCGGTACCTGCCAGGCTGCCGGTGGGGGCGGCGGACCGGCACCGCGACCCGCACCGCGACCGGGACCTGGACCGCGCCGCCGCCGCCGCCGGACTCGGCTCGGCCCCGGGGGCGCGCGGCGGCGGGACCGGAGCGCGGCGGGGCGGGGCGGGGCGGGGCGGGCGCGTCTCATTGGCGGAGACCCGCCCCGCCCCCGTGACGCGCCGCCAGCCCCGCCCCTCTCCCCGCCCCCGAGGCGCCGGCTCCGCCCCGCCCGGGCGCACCCCCATCACACCCCTGCAACCCCCCCCGCATCCCTGCACCCCCATCACAGCCCTGCAACCCCCATCACACCCCTGCAACCCCCCCGCATCCCTGCACCCCCCCCGCATCCCTGCACCCCCCCCGCATCCCTGCACTCCCCATTCACCCCATCACACCCCTGCAACCCCCCCCGCATCCCTGCACCCCCCCCGCATCCCTGCACCCCCATCACAGCCCTGCATCCTCCCCCTGCATCCCTGCACCCCATCACACCCCTGCAACACCCATCACACCTCTGCACCCCCATTACAGCCCTGCAACCCCCCCCACATCCCTGCACCCCCATCACAGCCCCACACCCCCCCTGCAGCCTGTACACCCCCTCACACCCCTGCATCCCATTTACCCCATCACACCCCTGCAACCCCCCCCCATCCCTGCACCCCCATCACAGCCCTGCAACCCCCCCACACACCTCGTACACCTCATCACAGCCCTGCAACCCCCATTCACCCCATCACACCCCCTACACCCCCATCACAGCCTCATCACACCCCCGCACTCCTCCATCCACATATCACGCCCCTGCATCCCCTGCCCCCCTCTATCACTCCTGCACACCCCCCTTGCACCCCTCCATCACACCTCCCACACACCCCTCCATCACACCCCTGCAGGCCCCGTTCAGCTCCCCCATCACACCCCTGTGCCCCCCCAACACGCTTGTGCGCTCCCTCAGCCTCGCCACGCGTCCCCGGCACCCCCAGCAGCCTGCAGCAGCTGTGTCCCTGCAGCCCCCGCGCCCCCGTGCCCCTGCAGCCCCCGCGCCCCCGCTCCCCTGCGCCCCAGCACCCCGTACCTGCCGGCGCTCACGCCCGCAGGCTGGGGGGGCCTTAGGGGCACTGGGTGCGGGGCCGGGGCTCGGCGGGGGCTCTGCGGGCGGCCGGGGGGCTGGGGGCCATGGGCTTCCCTCCACGCCTGGGCCGGGAGGAGAGGCAGCGTGAGTGCGGCCATGGGGGCGGCTCGCCGGCGCCCTGAGCCCCCCGTGCACCGGGCCGGGGACACCCCCACGGCGCACGCCCAGCCCGGTGAATCCCCACGGCGCCGCGGGCGATTGCGCGGGGCCTCGCGGCAGGGCCGTGGTTTTGGGATGTCTGATTGTTCAGAGGCAACGGGATACCGGGAACCCAGGGCAGGGCACTGGGCTGGAGGGGCGCCCGCCCGGCTGCAGCCTGCTCCCTCCCGCGGGCAGCGCACGCCCGAGCCCCCGGCCCAGCGCACGAGTCACCCCCGCAGCCCGCGAAGCCAAATGGCCCCGGCGCGAGCAGCCGCGTTGCGTGAGCAGCCCCGCACCGACCCCGCAGCACCAACGGCCCCGGCGCGGCTGGCGCGGAGCTGCAGCACGAGCAGCCCCATTGCACGAGCGGCATCGCCGAGCCAGCGCGGACCCCACGGCATGAACATCCCCCGGAGCCAGCACGGACCCCACGGCCCCAGCGAGGGTGCTGCAACACCGGGCGCCCGGACCGGCCGGCACGGCAAGCGCCGGGGCTGCGCTGCACGGGGACACCCGCGTCCTGCTGCTCCCCCTCCGGATACAACCCCAAGCACCCGGCGTCCTATTTCCACTGCACACGCGGCCGCCGTGCCCCGCACGCCACGAGGGCGGCCACCCTGCACCGCGTCCCTGCCGCCAGCCACGGGGCCCCGGCGCTGCCCCGAGCGCCCGGCCACTCCGGCATGGCAGGGTGCCAGCGCCCAGCTGCTCCGCGTTGGATATATGGGGCCGCTGGCGCCGCTCCAGAGGCAGAGCATTTTCTCTCCATTCTGCCAAATTTATTGCAGGAAAATGAGTTCCGGTTTCTGTTTAATACTTGGTTGGGGCGGGGGGGAAACCCCAAAGCGGGCGGCGCCGTGGGGGAGACGAGCGGCTTCCCGGGGCTCCCCGGTGCGCGAGGCCGGCACGGGGACACTGCGGCGCATTGCCCGGGCAGGGCTGCCGCTTCCCAGCTGCTCCGCAAACTTTTCGGCTCCTCAGATCGGGGCCAGTAAAACTCCCCCAAAAGCCCTTCGGGACGGATCACGGTAAATATTTTATTAACCGTGGCTCCGTGGTCGCTGCGCTAATAGGCTCCATTGACAGTCGCGTAAATAGGCCTTATTAAATCCTGCGCCCTGTCAGGACATCGATGGGAATATCTCTGCCGGGGGGAATTACTGCCCCACCGTGCCGCGACGGTGATGGACACCCCCGGTGCGGCACCGCGCGGCTCCCCGGGCAGCGGCAGCGTCTCCGCGGGGTCACGGCGAAGGCCTCATCCTGCAAACCCGCCCGGGGACACCAGCACCAGCCCGACGGGTGCTGGGAGACCCCGGGGACGGAGGGAGGGGTCTGGGGTCCCTGCCGGTGTCCTGCCCGGGTGGGCACGGGGAGGCCACGGGCTCTGGCAAGGCGCTTGCAGGGGAAGCAGCGGCCGGGGCGGCCGTGCAAGCCGGGGATGCGAGTCCTCATGCACCGGCCACGTGCGGGAGGCAGGCGACGCGCCGGCGGGGACGAGGGGGGGCTGCACCGCTCCGAGCCCCGGCGACGCAGCAAGGAGCCGTGCGGAGCCACAGGCCCCGGCATCCCCCTCCCTCCCGGGCAGCGCCGGGCTGGGACGATGCTGCGGGCGCCGGACGCGGGCGCTGCAACCGCCCCCTCGTCCCTCGGCGGAGACACCAAAGCGCGTCCCGGAGAGGGACCCCGGTGCCGGGAGCTGGGTGCCGGCGGGACCCCCCTGCCCTGAGCAGCGGTGCTGGCTGGGAGCAACTGCAGAGGAGGAGGGGGCAGCTAAAAATAGAGGCGGGCAGCCTAAAGGCTCCCGGCTGGTGATTTATTTATTACCCGCTCGCTAATTCCTGCCGCTGCTGTAATTTGGGGGAGCTGTGATTACAGCCGGGGCAGCGCGGCCCCGCGGAGGGGGGAAGCTGGGGTGCTCGGGGCTGAGCACCTCCCACGGCCGCGGGGGCCCGTCCTGCCCCCGGGGCTGCGCCGCGGGAGTCCCCGCCGGCCGGGACTCGAGGGCTCGGGGCTCCCTGCTTGCGAGAAGTGCGTCACGTCCTGGCCCCGAGCCCCCCGCGGTGCCCAGGACCTCGCAGGGCCGCGGCCACGGCTCCCCCCGCCGCCAAGCCCTGGCCATATGGCGAAGGCTGGACGGCAGCTGCCCGCGCCGGCGGGAACCCCCGGCCCCCGCAAATGCCGTCGCCATCCTGGCCGGCTGCCGCCACAGGACTGGGGCCTGGGCATGGCTCAGCCTGGGCTGAGCATCCTCGGGACCCCCCCAGCCTGCGCGGCTCACGGCGGCATCCTCTGCCCCAGGGGCAGAACCGGCCCGGTCGCCCTGGCGCAGCAGAGCTGCGGCCACGGGGCTCACCGAAGCCCCGGCACCGTCCCGGAGCCGCCACGGCTCGTGTGATCCCTGCACGACAGCATCCCTGCAGCGACACCGTGCAGCCGGGCTCCCGTCCTGTGGGAACGCTGCATCCCGCGGGAACACCGTATCCCAGAGGAACCCGCATGCCCGGGGCCCACGTTGGCCCTGCGGCTACGGGGGTGCCGCTGCGAGCGGGCAGAGCCGGGAGCCGGGCTGCCGGGCACCGCGCACGACCGCCCCGTCCTCCCCCCAGCCCCACGCGGGCACCTGTGGAGCTGCCGGTGGGTCACGGGGACGATTGCGGGTGCAAAGACACCCGGGCAGGGCTGAGGGCTGCCCGGCTGCCAAGCGCGCGGGGACCCCGGAGCCTCCCCAGGCCGGATCCGGCCCTGCCGCCACGCGGGGGAATCCCCGGCTCATCCCGCGTCTCCCCGCGACGAGCGGCATCCCAGCACCCCCGCGCAGGGGGACGCGTCCCGCGCCGGGAGCAGCCCCTACCTGCCCCGGCGAGCCGCCCGCTCCGGCTCCACCACCGGTTGCCGGGAGGGCCGCGAGGTGCAGGGCCGGCCGGGCTCCCCGCGCACCCCGTCGCCGCCGCCGCCGCCGCCTCCGTCCCCAGACAAAGCCGCTGCGACGGGTTCGCCGCCGCCTCCCCCACGCGGCTCCGCTCCGCCGAAGGACAAAGCCGCCGCGCCTGGCTGCCCCCGCGGGCTGGGGGGACGGCGCCCGGCAGGCAGAGCAGCCCTGGCCGCCCCGGTGCCAGCGCCGCCACCCCCGGAGTCCCCGCGTGCGGACACCCCCCGAGCGCCCCGCGGTGCCCCGAGCGGCCCCGGTGGCCATGGGGGACCCAAGGTCGTGTGGAAGGTCGGGGCCGGGCACGGGGCCCCTCCGGCCGTGCCGCACCGCGTGCCAGCGCCCGGCACGGCGAGGCCAGTGCCGCTCCGACGCGCCGAGGGCCCCCGGGTGCCGCCGCCCCAGGCTTCGGCCCCGCAGACGCTGCGCCATGCCCAAGGTCACCGCGAGCCCCAGGGCCGCCAGCCCGCCCGCCGCATCCCGCTGCATTGCTGCCCCAGGAGCCTGTTTGCGCCGGGTATCGATCGAGGCTGGTTTGCAGCCCGGCGGCTCTTTGCTGCAGGTGCTGAGCCGAGCACGCGGCACCGGGTGCCCCGGGGCCGGGGGGTGCCCTGCACCAGGGGGTTGCGACGCAGCCAGCCGCCCGCGCAGAGAGGCACCGGGGCCGGCGGGCATCGCCGGGGCGCAGCCGCGTGAGGCTGCAGCCTGCGACCTCTGCACGGGGGAGGCCGGGAGCCGCGAGGCGGCCGAACCCCGCAGCATGCAGGGATGCTGGGGGGGCCCCGCGCCGGCCCCCGACGGCTCAGCCCTGTGGGAAGGGCCGGCAGCGGGGTGCTCGGCTCACCGACCGCCCCGGGGACCCCCCGCGCGCTGCCTCCCCCCCCCGCGCACCCGCTCACCTGCCACGGCACCGAGCTACCGGCCCCGGCGCCGCTGGGGGCGCGGAGAGGAGCCGGGGTGGCCGGGGGGCAGCGGGGGCATGGGGCCGGGGCGGCCACGCGCAGCCCTTCGCCCAGCGCCGCGGCGGCTCCGGCGTGGCGGCCGGGGAGGACGCGGGCTTCCCTGCTCCACGCCCCCCTCCGTCGCCCCCCCGGCCGCCGCTCCGGCACGGCGGGTAGTGACCTTGAGGCCTCGCGGCGCTGGCGGAGGCTGGGGGAGGAGGTTATTTTTAGCCGGGAAGAGTCACTCCCATCGCATCCGTGTTGTCGCTGCCGCGGAACCGGGGGCCGCGCGGTGCGGGAATGCCCGGCAAAGCCCCCTCCCCGTGCCGGCGGCTCCCGGGGCATCCCCGGCCCGTGGCCGCCCCGCCGCCCCGCCGCACCCACCTGCCCGCGGCCAGCGGCCTCCGCGCCGCTCGCACGCCGCTGTCCTCCACCATGGCCCGCCGGCGGCACGTGCCGGCACGGCGCACGAGGGTCGCGCGTGCCGGGGCCGCGCGGAGGCAGCGCCGGGGGCAGCCGTGGGCCCCAGATCCGGCCCTGCAGCCCCCGGCCAGGCACGCTGCCGCTCCGTGCCTCGGTTTCCCCAGGCGGGCGGCTCGGCGGCACCGAGGGCCGCGGGCTGCCGGGGAGGAGATGCAGCACGGCATTGCTATTCCGCTCACACGCGCAGTCGCGCGCGCCCGCTCCCATGCCTCCCCGCCGCCCCGGCCACCGCATCTATTGTCTGCAGCTAAATTTAGCCGCCTGCCGACTCCCCCACTTTAATTGCCGCAGCTGCAGGGCCGGGGCGAGCGCCAGCCCCGGCCGCCCCCCGAGTCCTGGCCGTCCCGCGCGTCCCGGCCCCCCGCTCCGCCGCCGCTTCCTTTGCCCACGGCACAAACTTTTCCACCTGCTTTTCCCTCCCCAGCGCCCATCGCATCGCACCTGGGGCTGGGAAAGTGGAGCCGTGCCGGCCCCAGCACCGGTGCACGAGCAGGACGGAGCAGCCGGGGCAGCGCAGGCACCGCGGCCCCCGCCCTCGGCATTGCACCCGGCTGGGTGTCCGGCTCCCCGGGACGAGCCTATTCCCACCACCGGGACTCGGGGCCCTCCCGGGGTGCGTGCGGGGCGGCACTGGGCTCTGCAGGGCCCGGGGGAGGGGGGGATTTGGCGCCTGTGTGCTGCATGGTGCAGTGTGCGTGCTGGGAGGGAGCGGCACCGCTTGTGCAGGGCGGGTGGTGCACAGCGCGTGGGTGGCTGTGTGTGCGCGAGCTGCACACCCGCCCGCAGTCTCCCCCCGCTCCCGCTCCCTTTGTCAAGCAAGAGAGCTGCCTGCAGCAGCGGGTGTGCGCGTGTCAGCGGGCTGCGTGTGTGTGCATGCACACTGCACAGGGCAGGCGTGTGTGTGTGTGTGTGTGTGTGTGTGTGTGCGCGCACACAGGACGCCTTTGTGCAAGGGGCAGCTTTCAGGAGCGCTCAGTAAATGCGTTTGTGCGTTGAGAGCGAGAGTGTGTGAATAAAGCCCGCCGGGGTGTATGTACATAGGTGCGTGCGCAGGGTATGCGGCAGTGTCTGTGCAGGGCTGGGGGTGTGCGGAAGGGAAGGTGTGCAGGGTTTACAGTGTGCGTGTACAGGGGTTTGCAGCGTGTGGAAGTGTGCATGCACCGGGTGTACCCTGCGAAGGGGTGTGCAGGGTGTGCGGTGTGTAGGGCTGCGTGCATGAGCAGTTATGTTTTTGTGCACAGAGTCAGGGCTGCAGGGGTAAACGCGCAGCTCTGCATGTGTTTGTGCAGGGTGTGCATGCGTTGCCCTGCATGTGCGTGCAGGAGGCTGCATGCAGAGCTCCGTACGTGTGTACATGCGCAGTGTGCAAGGGGTGCATGCACGGCTCAGCGTGTCTGCGCGTGCAAGCAGGGATGGATGCAGCGTGCAAGGAAGAGCGCAGGGCACCGGGGGGGCCTGCACGGCTCCGTGTGCGGGTGTGCGCTGCGCTGCGGTGTGCAAGGGGCTGCACGCACAGGGCGCACGGTGTGCAGGGGAAGCAGGAGGGTGCGTCGCGTGTGCGGAGGGAGGGTGCGGGAGAGCGCGTGGTGCAGGGCGCGGTGCGCAGGCCGTGCGTGCGCGGGGGCACGGGGTGCAGCGCCCGGGTGGTGCTCGGTGCAGAGAGCTGCAGTGTGACGGGTGGGGGGGCGCGGGCGAGGTGCCTGGTGCGGGGTGGGGTTCGTGGTGCAGGGAGCGCGCTGCACGGGGGGTGCGTTGCACGGGATTGCGGCGGGTGCATTGCGCGGCGGGTGCATTGCGCGGGGGGCTGCACTGAGCAGGGGGGTGCATTGCACAGCGGCGGCGGGGGGCGCATTGCCGGGGGGGGGGACGCACTGCGCAGCGGGGGGGGCCGGGCGCCTGGCGCAGCGACGGCGGGAGCGGTCCCGGCGCGGCGCGGCGCGGCTGCGCGCGGGGGAAGCCCGAGGATCCCGCGGCCGCGTGACCGCCCCTCCCCCCCGCGGGTTCCCCCGCCCCCGCGCGCCGCCCCCGCACGGAGCTGCCCGTTTCCATGGCAACGCCCCCCCGGGGCTGCGCGCGGCGCCAGCCCGCCCCTCCCCCTCTCGAGGAGGGGGGCGAGGGGGGAGGGGAATCCCCCTGCTGGGGGGGCGGGGCGGGGAATCCCTCCCCTCTCTGCAATGGGCAGCGGGGAACCCCCCTTGCAAATGGGGGAGGGGGGCTCTTGGCCCCCTCCCCACGCAGGCAGGGAACCCCCTGTCTGCACTGGGGGGGGAACCCCATAAACCCCTTGCTTGCAGCTGGGGGATCCCCATTAACCCCCTCCTTGCAGCTGAGCGATGCCTTCCCGGCACTAGGGGATCCTCCATTAACCTTTTCCTCTCAATGAGGGAACCCCTTCCCCGCACTGCAGGCTCCCCCATTCATCCCTTCCCGGCACTAAGGGATCCCCCCATTGACCTTTTTCTCTCAACGAGGGATCCCCTTCCCCGCACTGCAGGCTCCCCCATTCATCCCCTGCTCGCAATGGGCAATGTCTTCCCTGCGCTGCAGCTTCCCCCCGGTAATCCCACTCTGGCACTGGGGGAACCCCGTGTTCCCCTCCTGCATGCGACTGGGGGACCCTTCCCCATTAACCCCTTTCTTGCTATGGGGGAACGCCCCCCTGCAGGGGAGGAATCCCCCCATTAACACTCCTCTTGCACTGGGGGAACCCCTTCCCTGCCACCCTTCCTCGCACTGGGGGATGCCTTCCCCTTATTAACCCCATCCAGGCAATCAGGGCACCCCTCCCTGCATGTCGGGACCCCCATTTAATCCCTGTGTGCTACTGGGGGGTCCCTGCACCTGGGGGGGGCTTCCCCCATTAACCCCTTCCCCCACAAGGAAGGGGGCTCTCCCCAGCCCCTCTGCCCCACGCCTCCAAGGGGGCAGGGGGCTGCAGGCAGCGGGGGGGGGGGGGGGGGGGTGGACGTGGGGACAGCCCCCCCCGCGGGCACAGGAAAGATCCCGCCCTTTCCAGGAGGATGCCGGAGCCAGGCAGCCCGCGGGCTCAACGCGTCCAAGCAGCAGAGGAAGGCAACTCGCATGGATTAATCATTTAAGCATAAAACAGCCGTGAGGGCCGCGCTGTTAAAGGGCCAGCGCGAGCAGGGGAGGGGGGCCGGCGGGAGGGAAGCGCAGGGCTGCGGGTGTCAGGAGAGCATCGGTGCAGGCGAGGGCAGCGCCGGCTGCCAGCAGCCCCCCCCGCAGCCTGTGCACCCGCCCCACCTTGTGCAACATCCTGGGGGGCACAAAACAGGGGCCTGGGGGGGCCGGGGAAGCTCCCTGCATGTTGCAGGAGCCCCTTCAGCCTCGCAAGGAGCAGCCCAAAGGCAGATACAGGGGGTCAGAGACACTGCAGCTGCCCTGGGCCCAAACCACCCGGTGCTGAGCTGTGACCCCCCCCTCAGCCCCCGCCACACACACACCCCAGCCCTTGCGCTATCCCCCTCTGTGCATTCAATTAACCAACCAAGAGCAGGGCAAAGCCAGCTCCGGCCCAGCGAGGAAGGCTCCCTGCTGCCCTGCTCTCGGCTGCAGGATGCCAGAACTCTGCATCGCTCCAGCATCTTCCAGGCCAGACCCTGCGCCCCGGGGGGTCCCCGCGCCGCGCCAGCGCCCCGGCAGCGAGGCTGCGCCGCACCGGCTAGATCTGAGCAGGGAAGGACGCTGCAGCCCTCGGCTTGTGCCTCCCACCGGACAAAGAGCCGCTCCAAGGCTCTGCCTCACAAACAAAGCTTCCCGCTGAGACCTGGCCAGCAAAGCTCCCGCGCTGCCCCTGCTCCGGCCTCCGCCAGCTCTGCCCGCGGGGGGCCAGGCCGGGCAGGCAGCGAGCGCCGGGCAGGAAACGGCCTCAAACCCGCCCGTAAACAGCCAAAATGTCAGAGCAAGCGCCTTGAGCTCACGCAAAGCCTCTTTCCTCACCAGAAACCAAGGCTGCAGCTGCTGGAGAGGCCGTGGAGGATGCCTCCCTCGAACCCCCCAGCAGAGCAGGGGCCATTCAGCAGAGAAATTTCACCAAGATTAAGAGCAATTTCAGAGGAGACACAGAGAGTGGAAACATTCCCCCAGGAGCAAGCCAGGAAAACGGAGCCCGTCACCCCCAGGCCGAGGCTCTTTCGGGAAGCCGGCAGCCGTTTCACCAGCCGAGAGCCGCGGGAAGGATCACCCCACTCACGGGAGGCCGGCAGGGAACTCGGCTCGCCCGGCGCCTTCAGGAGGGTCCCCGCTGCCCCTGCCGGTCTCTGCCTATGGAGACGGATGCCCGGCAGCATCACAGCAGCTCTCTCCTACTCGAGCAAAGACAAACGCAAAAGGAGGGGAAGGGGGATTTATGCCAGCATTTTTCCAACACTTTATTCCTTCAGTAGGTTAACAGATTTTTTTTTCCTCATTTTTAATTAAACTCAAACACAACAAACTTCTCACAAGGGGAGACACCGTGTGCATTTCTCCCTATCTTTACCAGCTGGACTTGCTTGAACAGGGGAGAACATCAGCAGGGGCAGGCCCAGCTTTTCCATTCTGCTTCTGCAACAAACGTGAGCAGGGTACAAAGGGCTTGGGAGAGCCACAAAACCCAGGAGCAGGAGCTAAGAACAGCAGGAGGATCTCTGTTTCCGCATGAGTTTTTGCTGTCTCCAGTCCCTTCACTGCCCAAGTGCAAATGCCTCCGCAGCCTTTAAGTGAGACGCTCCTGCTGCCCTTCCCGCTGCTCGCGGGCGATCCTCAGCAGGGCCCCGCGCCGCCCCGTCACCCAGCTCGGGATGAACCCTGTTTGTTTAGTACCATCAGAAGAAACCCCGGCCCAAGCTGCCAACCCGGAGCATCACCACGGGATGCTGCATCAGCGATGGATTTGTCCCCCACAGCAAGGGGTCTCGGCCTGGCAGCCCTAGTTATAGACACACGTAAGCACCAAAGGGTGACGGAGCCAAGCACCCCGCTGCCGCGCTGCGAGGGATCCCGCAGGGCTGCTCACAGCGAAGCTCTCAGCCTGGTACCGCTGCTCGGCCCTGCGCTGGGAGAGGGCTGGAGGAGACAGCGCAACTGGGCAGGTGTCGGAGGCCTCACCTCGGCGAGGGCTTTGATTTGGCATGGCCTCCTAGGCAGGGTGTTTCGTGCCAAAGGAGGCAGCTAGAAATCTGCAAGGGAAGAAGGGAGGGAGGAAAACCAGATGCTTGACGAAGGCAAGGGGCAGGACTCCGTGGCTCCTGGGGCGAAGCCTCCCCAGCCGCGCTCCCCGTCTGGCTGCTGCCAGGGCCCCGCAAAGGGAGCTCACTGGTTTCTCCTCCGCCTTCGCCTCAATCCTGCGCACTGTTGCTGGAGGGGCAGCGAGGCCTGATAACCAAAATTACCAGCGGTGCTGTAGCCCGGGCCAGGGGACAGAACACGGGGCTCCTGCGGAAGGGGAGCACAGGCAGCGCACGGAGCCAGGTTAGCGCCTTCCGTCCAGAGGTAGGAGAAAGCTGCTGAGCTGAGAGTTTCACATCCCCTTCCACGGGCTCACAGGGCACTTCCTCACCTGGGCTGGGGGCAGGCGGGGGGGAAGCGACAGGAGAAGCGGTAGCTTCCCTTCTTGGGACAGGTCTCACGTAGTGCTGGGTCGCAGCCCCACCAGCAACCCCCCTGCCCCACAGGTGACCCACGAGGCTCAGGACTCTCCGTGTGTGTTGCGAGGGCACCAGGAAAGCTGCAGAGAAGTCTGGTACCTCGTGCTCTGTAGAGACAAGGCAGGGACTGCGCTGTGCTGGGCGCTGGTTATTTCAGCCTCCCATCTTCAAGGGGCAGCAGGAGGTTTCTCTTCCACACAACGCTGCACTGACAGAGCTTCTGCTCACACGGTGGCTGCTCCTCCCCGTCTGATGTGCTGCCAGTTGAAATCAAGAGCGGTGGCCAGCAGGACGCAGGGCCAACGCCAATCCGAGTCTGGAATTTCTTCAGGAACATCCCAGTGCCAAACATGACACAAGCAACAGAAAGCAGGTGCCTTCCTTGTGCCGGTCTCGTGACACCTTCTGCAAGGTGAATTCTTGCAAACACGTGCAGTGCGGTCACGGTACAGACAGAGATGAATGCACTTCGGCTCAGGTCCAGGCTGTGGGAGGGGGTGAAATGCACGGTGCTACGCAGCACGGGGGCCTCGACCTTGGCAGGCAGCGGTGCGGATGTGCACCGTGCAAGCGCTGCCCATACTGAAGAGCTGTACGCGAGTTAGTAGCTTTTCTGTAATACAACAAACCGGATTCAAAAGCATAAAGGTAGTGTTAGTCCTTCCCGGTTGCTCTGCACCGGCTGCCTGCGGAGGTGAGCACGTGCGGACGGGCCTTCCGAGCGGAGAGCGGGACACCGCGGGGGCCCAAGGCGAGCTGTGGCCTCATGCTTATCTTAAATCCAAGAACAGGAAAAGACAGAAAACAGGGGGGAGGAAGGGAAACAAAGGAGAGGAGGCTCCTCGTGCCTCCTGTTGTCATCTGAGCAAAGCCCCAAGGCTCCAGCCCACTGTCTGTGGGGGATGATCAGCTCTAGTTCTACTTTTGGCTGTTGTAAGCCTTGTGCCTCTGGTTCATGGGGTTTTCTGGAGACTTCATCCACTCCTTCTTGAGGAGCTGCTTGAGCTGGGACAGGCGCATGTTCGGGTTCTCTTGCTTCAGGCGCGGCAGATTGACCTCCTCAAAAGCAGTGAAGGCAGCTTTCATCCGGCGCTCAGGGTGCCGGTCCACGTCGTTGGCAACACTGTCAGAAACACAGACACGTCAGAGATGCCTCCCTGCAGGCCCCGCGGCCTGGCCAGCTCTGATCCCGTCAGGGCAACAAAGCGAATGCAGAATAACTTGGCTGATAACATGGAATAACCCAGGATACTTTCCCTACCCACTTTGAATACCCACTACAGAAGGTCAGAGCTTATTTCAGGGGGCAGAAGGCAGCAGAAATGTCTTTGTTCTTGCTGCCGAGATGGAAATTTGCAGTCAAAGTGTGAAAATAAGTTCAGAGAACTGGGATGGGATGCCAGTTCTGGGGAAGGGAACAGCTGCAGAACTTCTCATAAGGAAAACGACCCCTTCAAAGGGGAGCGCTGCTGTAATGCAGCCAAGTACCTGAGGACAGCAATGGCATCTTCAATCGTCCTGGCCTCCACTGTTCCTTCCTCCAATACCCTTCTGTTGATGTTCTCTTCCAAAGGAACCTCCAAGTGAGTCTTCTCCTTTTCCACTGCACAAAAGGAAGGAGGATAGGAAGAATGTTTAAAGTTCAATCTGTGTAAAAGCCCTCAGAAGAAGCAGTCTTTTCCAATCATCTGGCTGACAAGCACTTTGAAAAAAGCATCGGCAAGACTCAAATCTACAGCCACACTTTAGCCACAGCCCTGGAAATTAAAAGTGTCTGCTCTGCAGCTCTCTGCTTCTCCCCCAAAGATGACGGGAGGTTTCTTTTTCCTCAAATGTGTGGGGCTAGACACAGACACAGCAAAGCACGCGGCACTGTGGGAGAGTAACTGCAGCGTGCTCTAGCCTTCAAACCACCTTTCCCTCAGCGACCGTAGATCAAAAAGCAACAGTTCCCCTTCCCGCTCCCCAGCCCCCCACGGCAGTCAGGGCCTTTCTGCTACAGAAGTAAGGAAGGGCTGCACCAAACCTGTGTCTGCATTCTCCTTCTGCTGCTGGTCTTTTCTGATTGTCTCTTCAATCTGCGCCCTGGTGACTTTGCCTGGGGTGACCTGCTTGGGCGACTTCCCTTTCAGCTTCGAGTCTTCCTCTTCCAGCAGACGCTGCAGTTCCTTCTTGCGCTCCAGCTGCTCCAGCCGCCGCTTCTCCCTTTCCTCCTAGAAGGGCAGAAGAAACAAGTCACCTCCGCCCCTACCGCCCTCATTCACCTGGCCCAGCAGACAGCAGAGGGATCAAACTATCCCTTATAGGAGCAGGAAAGAGCTGCTTGAAAAGAAACAAGCACCTTATTTCCATAGCTTATGGAGCACAGACCTTGCCTTATAGAAAAAGATCTCGGCCGGTTCCCCCCCAGACCTCCAGCAAAGCAACGACAGCCTGGCCTGTCCCTTCCGAATAACAACTCCTCGGTCCCTGCCCTGTCTGCAAGCACACGCCGGCTCCCCGTGATGTCAGTGCTGCGAAACATAACCCCGCTGCCGAGGAGCACAAAGTGCCAGCCAGGACTGCTGACAACCAGGGTAAGTTTTCCACTTTAATTTTAATAAGTGGCTGGAGGTTAAAAGTTCAGCAGTTGTTTGAGACAAACCAGTCAAGAGGCTGAACCCGTTCCCAGCTCTTGCTCACATCTCCCCAAGAGCCAGGGCATGGGCTTAGACCGAACTTCCCCAGCTATGCAGCTCTCGCGGAGCACTTTCAAATTAACACAAGGAGTTTAAGAGCCACTTTGTCCTCTACGGCTCAGCCAGAACTGATCATGCAACAGGCCCTTAGGGGCTTTCAGCACTTTGATTTCAAGATTTTTTTCTCCTTTCCTAAAGTTTGCAAGCTTTAGGGGAAAAAAAAAAAGGAACAAATGAGCATCTTTTTGTCTAGGTCAGTGTCACAGGCCACAGAGCACCTCATATTTAGGTTAGTTACATGGACACTCTTAATTATGGGTCTCATCTATTATTCACAAGGTTGGCACAACTAACTCATCAAGCCCTAACAGAACGGGTTCTACTCAAAAGCAGCTGTGCAGCAAAACAACTGCACTAGTAACGCAAGCAGCTGTGTTCATCGGTGTTGAAGGATGTCAGGGTAGGGCCTGCTTCAGAGACCGTAAATAAGGCTGGGGTTTGAGACAGAAGAAAATTGCAAGTTGCTCCACAGCTCAAGAATTTAAAGAAAAACTAATCAAAACACAGTATCAAAGCTCACAAATACTGAACCAAAACACACCCTAGGGCTGCTGCTTCCATGAACCACAATAAGGACTAGACCCTTCAATCCAGACTGAGAGGGGAAGACTTGCCTACCTCCACTTCCAAGCAGCTGTGAGCAAGGATGGGAAAAAAGCCATTACAGGGACGAAGCTTTTATTACAATTGGCAGCCTTCAAATTCTTGGTCATTAAGTGCTTAGTGCTAGGGCCTTGAGTTGCAATGCCACGGCAACTGGACCGTGCATTGCATCAAAGTGCCAGCTCATTTACTTAAGACGCAGCCTTTCCCTACTCACTGCTTTCCTGCTGGGCCTCTCCCTCTTTTAGTAAAGACTGAGCAAACAAATTTACTCAGGCTCCCAGATTAGCAGGGACTTTAGCCACTTCCCAGAGAGGAGGGGTGTCACATGAGGGGACAGAAAAGACTACCTTTCTCCCTTCGCACTAACAATTTATACACAAAGATATACCTGGGCAAGGGCAGCCACAGGTGCTCTCCTTCCTCTGCCCACCTTCGCTTAACGCAGCATAGGACAGCTCCAAATCCCGCTAGGACCTGTGGCTCAGCTACGAGAATCTACTTGAACGCCGTGCAGTGTTAAGAAGGAAAGCAGGAGAAGTAATAAAACTGGAGAGATTATTGCGCCAGAACAGAAAGAGGGCCACGGGCACTCCCCTCCTTACCCTGAGTGACACAACAGACCTGTTGCCGAGTGCCGCGTTTCTATTTCACCTCGTAAAAGAGCGCAAGAGGACAGCTATCGTGTAAAGCTGCCGGGGCCCTGCTGCCAGCAGGGACGTGCGCAGAGGACGCAGCGGAAACCGATGCCGGGGGCTGCCAGGGGAGGAGGAGGAGTGACCAGCTGCCTGGCTCAGGGCGCCAGAGCAGCCAGGCGTGCCAGCGGCACCGTCGGAGGTGCCAGCTCCAAACGCTCCCAACAATTTCAAGCTCCAACATCAAAAATTTTAACAGGCTCTTGGATGTGCTTTGGTTCACAGGCGGGTCAGAAACTTGGTTCAGGGCTGGCAGGACTGTGGAAGGACTGCCCCGGCGGTCACGCTGGTCCCTCAAGGGAACGTGTTGGCAGGCTGTGGGACGTGGCAGGCTGCGCGCAGCTTGGGGGTGACGACACCAGGCAGACGGATGAAATAGCGCAGGGAGGCAGCCACTTGGTCACCCACTGCTCCCCCCAAGGCAGGGCTTGGGGTGCGATTTGTAAGAGCTCCACCTGCAGAAATCACTGAACATGCAGCATTCAGCAAGAGTAAGTCATTTAATTAGAGGCAAAGCAAGCGTGGGAGAAGCAGCGTGGTGCACTCAGGATACCGGTATCATGTCTAAAACACAGATTACTGCAGAGAGAACCTGTCCCCTTCCTGCTCTTCCCGTCTGAGGCTCAGGTGTGACTGAACAAGGTAACACAAAGAAACTGCTGGCACAGGGAGCACCTTCGCAAGGCTACAGGCCTGGCTGTGGTTTCGGGCCTGGCATAATTCAAGAGACAGATAAAGAGTGGATACACAAGTACTAATGACCTAAGGGAGGAGAGCAAGATACTTCAGTACAGAAATGTTATTTATAGTTAGACAAGCTTATCTTTTACCCCTGCTTATTACAGGAGAACTGTCCTACAAGCCAGCTAGCTCAGCAGTCTGTTTCACACCACACAACCCCATCTGGGATGATGATCTGACAGTGCAGAAATTCAAGGATAATGCTCTGCTGCTTTTAGCTCCTTTCAAATAACACTCTCCAGATAGGACACATCCACTTAATGAAGAGGAAACAGACACGAACAGGGTGCAGAGCCGCCTTCCTGCACTTGATGCTGCAGAGGACCTCTAGTTAACTGCTCTCCTCCAGTTCCCTTCTCTAGCTATTGGACTAAGCCACTCTCTGCTCTCTGGCATTTATAACTGAATTTCTATTTGTGGAAAGTAAATAAGCCTGCACCGTTACTAATTTGTCACAAGGCTTGCAAGATCTACGTGCTCAGGTTTCCCCTGCAGCCCATCACTTTCGAGTCTGCTCTGCGTCCTCCCTTGCGTTCAAAAGCGCACAAGGCCGCAGCCGCTCTGAGCAGTCTGCAAGAGCGCAGGCAGGACCGGGAGCTGCAATGGAGTAATCGCGCTCGCATGCAAGCGACTGAGCATGAAGCCCTGAAAACGTCAGAGCCAGCATCCCAGAGCTGCTCCTGGTGGCTTCTTAAAGGGCTGCTGTAACGCAGAGCTCAGGATGCCTCCTTCACGGGAGGCCTCTCTAGACCCATCAGAGACAAGGCTGTGGGCAAAGGATGCAGCTGTGTAGGTCATTACCACAATGTCTCCGCTCCACGCAGCAGAATTCTCTTACACCGCATGCATAATTTAATCTCTGATCCTGAAGCACTGCAAATGAAGCAGTCATTTCTGAAAACTTTTCTCAGGTTGGGCCAAACCAAACTAATCCTTCATGTCAGTGCAATGAATCAGCTTAAGTGTCCTGATGAAAGGGACGCTTGGATTTCTCTAAATGAAACATGTAGCGAAGCTATTAGAAAACTGGAAGGGAAATGAGTAATTTTCTCGCTCAACATTGCTACACTCAGCAGGATGCTGGAAGAAGCAGGGGGTGAAATTTCTTTAGCTGGACATTTCTGTTCACAAGGATTTGTATTTTAAAATGCTGGTTTCCAGCCTTGCAGAGAACCGTCTGAGCAAGGAACAATTCATTAGCTTTCAGAACAGCTTCCCACCTGCTAGATGGAAGGAGAACAAGGTCCCACGCACATGGCTTTGAGAGCAAGCGGTCAACTGAAGCAGCCATGCTCCCAATCAACCTCTTCGCGGGAAGCCCGAGGAGCCCCGGAGAGCACGCTGCCAGCAGGGCAGAGCGCGCTGCTCCTCACACGGCGAGAGGGCGAAGCAACACAAAACCTGATACAGTCAGAGGGAAAAGAGGTGCACAAGAGATCTGGAGCACGTCCAAGGGCTCGCAGGGCTCTCGAGGCAGACCAGAGCTTTTGGGCAAGATCAAACATACCCCTTCCTGGGCCCAGAGGAAATCACTGCAAACATCATAGGGATGCCAGGGAGGTTTGAGCCCCAGCCTTACAGTATCAGGTGCTCCTTCCACTACGTCACTCTGTCCCCTGCATTTCTCACTGAAGCCACTGGATTTCAGTACTGTGAAGCTCATACTACACAGACGTCCTCCAAAGAGGAGAGAGCAGTCATTTGATCTGTTTAACATTTCATCCGAGTAAGAGCTGGTGCTCACAGCTGAGTAATTCTGAACTGAATCAGAGGAGGAGGGGAACAGAAAAAGTCATCACTCGCCTGCCTGTGATAGCACTGCAGTTTGGACGTGTCAGTGCACAGAGCCTGCCACCCCACATCCTGAAACAGGGGCTACCAGGAACAAGACAGACGTAAAACTCCGATACCAAAACAGTCACTGCTCTCCTGTGCGCTATCTGAATTCTTTTAGCACAGCTACTCACCCTGCATTTAACTTGAATCTTTCCCCAGACCTTTCATACATGAGCATGGAAAGTCTCCTTGCTCCCATATGATCCATACGCCCTCTCTTTTCCATTCCCACAAAGCGGCACCGAGCAGAGCCGTAGCAGAGACCTCCAGAGCGACACCGCACTGCCAGCACCACAGTGTGCCGGGCAAAGGTGGAAAGGGGGGTTGAGCAGCTGGTGAATAACAGCAAGAAGCTGTTTCCCGGAGTCTCCAAAGTCAGGGCACTCAGCAAACATAGCCCAGTCAAAACACAGCCTGAGTGGGTAAAAGGGCTCGTCCTTCCTTAGCCAGACGGCCCAGGCAGGAGTTTGGGAAGGAGATGGGGAACCTGGCTGTGTTCTTCCAGTGGACGTGCTTCACCTCAGCCGCAGCAGCAGTCCCGAGCAGCGAGATGTCTCCATGCGTAACCACAGGGCGCACAGCCGAACCCAAGGCCACCAGAGAGAACAAGGTCCGAATCCTGCGGGGAGACCTCTGCCCGGCACAGCTGCTCACGGGCAGCAAACGCTGCCCTTGACGGAGGCTCCACTAGTCCTTTCTTCCCGTAATGCTTTGGCCTATTTAATGGTTTGTCACCCTTCCAAGGCTGCCTGCAGCCTCACCCAGGATGCAGCCGTGGCTATTCCACCAGACCCACTTTAGCTAATTGCACAGAGAGAAAGAAACACACTGATCTAGCTGATTAGGAGTGTCATCCTCTGAGCTGGCAGTCTAACTTTGCAGACGAAGAGCGGAGAGGAAGGAAAGGATGGCTGAAGATATCGAAATGTTAAAAGAAAAGCATTATCTAGGTAAAACCCAGAGCCTTTCAACAAAAACAAAGTAGATTTTGTGCTTTCCAGCCAAAACTCTCCAGGGAAGGTAGCAAACTGTGACTTGTGCTGAAGTGCCAGAAAAGGAATACGCATATTGCGGACTGGTGATATTAGCTCAGATGTTCCTTTATGCATCACAGAGCGACTAAATGAGCGTCATCCTCCGTTAGCAGAGATCAGCCCCTCTGAGCCTGGGAGGGGGATGCTAAAAAACACCAAAAACCAATAACCCAAAACACAGCTAAAGGAAACAGAACAGTCATCATCCGGTGACAATGAATATCGCATCAGCAAGGCACTGCATTTTGAGCTTCCCTGTACCCAGATGTTAATGTTGCACCACATGACGTGTGTCGCTGCCACTCAAGGGAGACCACCAGACTGCCACACACATGGCCACAAAACCCTGAAACGGGCCAGTGAGGCAGCAGCTTGACAGAAACAGAGGGTTAGCTCCTCATTTATTTCACTGAGGCTTTGCTGGTCATCTGCTGGGGGGGGACAAGGGTTGGGATTAAGAGCAGCACGCAGGTTTTGTTTCTAACATAGGTCCTGCTGGGTAATGTCCCGAGGGCATTCATTCCTGCCTCCTCATTATGCAGGAATTCGGAGGTGATGCATGGGGCTGGCTGCAGAGCAGTTAATGCATCACCGCCATCGCCTGGAGAGCTGGGGAAGAGCTGCTCTAGCGCCGACTCCACAAGATGCCGAGAACTTCCTCCTACACGTACTGTAATATCCTCCTCCGCGTGCTGTAACCGAGAGCAACACAAATCCCTCCTACAGCATATGGCTGCGGCCAGCAGGGCTATTTCCATGCCAGCACCACCCGTGAAACAGCTACTTATCCAAGGAAGTTTGATTCTTGTCAATGCTTTGGCTTCTGTCCTCCTCCAGGATGAGGATGGTGAGCCATCTACAACCCGACTCGCACGTCCTCTCCCCGCTGGGATACCGTGGGGCAGGGGCAGCTTCTTCTGTTCTCTGTGGAGATGTTCCAGGCCTGACAGCACTGGAGAAGCACTGGAGAAGTTTCACTGCTTTTCCCCCAACAACCCACTCATGCTTGTGCAGATGAGCACATGGCCAGCAGACAAGTGCCCAGCCTTTGCCCTGGCTCCTGCAGTGCCACGGGTTGAACCCCAGCCCTGTGCGATGCAGCTGCAGCAGGAAGAGCCCAGCGCAGGTCCGGCTGTGCTCGGAGTCCTTCTGGCAGGACACCTTCCTCACTGGAGTTGGAGACCAGCTGCTGTGAGCTGCAGCTCCACGGGGGGCTCCTGGGAGGCAAATGCACTAAACCACAGCGTTCAGGTGAGTCAGACCTAGAGACTACGGCTACGTCGGTGCAATTCCTGGTGGAAGATCTCACCGCAGCTGCCCTCGAGGGAGAAGAGCCATCCGCCCGCACACATGCACGTGCACTCAGCTCCAGCTGGGCTGCAGGCTCTGAGCCACACACTGCCAGGCTCGCGCTCGGTTCTTCTTCACTTCTCCAATAAGGTTCAAATTTCACTAAATTCACAAATTTCATCACAAGCCCAGGTGATGGAGGGACAGGGCAAGCTCTCATTGGAGGGAAGAGAAGTTACTCAATAAGCAGCAACATGCTGCAAGAGTCACAAGGGGAGGAGAAAGGATGCAGCAGGGCCGACTTCGCCCCTGTGGCGGTCCACCCTGCCGAGTGCCAAGCTCCCAAGCACAGCCTGTCCCCGCCGCCGGGCGGGCGCTGCTCCCACACAGCAGCCTGGCAGCAATTGCTCTCTCAGATCCTTACTGCGCTCTGTCTCTTTTTAAGAGGAGCCAGAAATCCTGCAGGACAGCCAGTGAAGCATGAAGCAGTGAGAGGAGCTGGTGTCGAGTGAAAGCCACCTCGCCGGCTCTTCCAAAACGCAGTCTGAGGCTCTGTCGGGTGGACCCTGACTTTGCAGTTAACAATTCAAGCTCATGACACAGTTTGCCTGTCCAAAACTCCCATGCCCCTTGCTTGCAGGAGGCTGTTTTGGAAGACCATTAAAACAGGTCAGTATTGGCAAGACCCTAAGTAGAACAGTTATAAGACCTTGTTCCAGGAAGTAATTAGGCAGCATTACAGGATTGCATTTGGGAACAGCACACAAGACTCCAAATTCCAAATGTCAGGACACATATTAGGGGGGCGAATTCAAACAAATGCATGCAACACAAAGCTATCAAGGTCACGGGGACGTGCTGGCTTCCTGCCTGCTGCTTGGCCAGTGTGCTTAAGTAGCAACACACAAAGTGCAATAAGCACCAAAGAGCTTATATACACAGAACTTAAGCAGCACAAAACCAGTAACCCCATAAATTCCATTTATGGCATCAGACAAACTCCTGTCTAGATAGCATGAGGGTAAACAAATTGTTCTGGAAAAACAAACTGAATTGTGTTTCTAGCAAACCAACAAAACCAGAAGCTAGATTTGCGCAGCACTGATGAAGCTTACTAAGTTTTTGCAGTTTAACTATGGTAAGTCAGATCAGAAGAGGCAGGAAACATAATGGGAAAGGCACATCAGGATAACATTAAAAACAAATAACACAGAAATTAACACCTGGTTATTGAACACCTAGGTAAATAGGCACCCAGGGCGGAGCAGGCTAATGAGACTAAACCTGAGACAACTTCGGAGACATGTCAGTGTGTGGCACACCAAGTGGTGAGGGAAACCCTTATACATTTAACTCTGTTGATAACTCTTCTGATTTTGGAGAAGGAAAAAGAAAAGAAAGGAAAAAAGAGATGAAGACCTGCCTAGTAAAAAATCAAGCCCTACAAGCAGGGTTTCTGATCACTTACTTAATTCAATTTTAAATGATTCCAACAATAAAGCTTTTTCTGTCTCCCTCGGGAACATAGCTCTAAGATCTACAGGATCTTTGAATTACACATCAAAGCTTACACTTACTCCCACACTCTGCTTCTTTTAGCTCCCAGAGAAGACACCAATTCCAGCTTTTTTGCTGGAAAACTAAGTGCAGGACAACGTTTAGAGAGAGAGTTGCAGCTTTGGGACAGAGAAACAGAAGCAATACTTTAAGTAAACTTGAATGTCAAGGGCTTAGCATAAGATCAGCCAGGAGTTCCCCTTCTACCTGTCTAGCAATTCACCTTCCTTTGTTCCTTCCTCATCACGTGTTTGTCTTCATCCTTCCAGTAGGCATCTTCCAGCTCCTGCTGGCGTTTGGCATCGGCTGCTGCCTTTGCCTCAGCTTTCCTTGCGCGGGCAGCAGCCGACTTGGTATTTTCACCCTGGAACTTCTTGGGCATCACTCAAGGTGCTCTGCAGAGGAGGACACCAAATACATGGTTTAAGAGCCTTGCCCTGGCCAAGATCTCAGGTTTACCATAACCCCTTTGCAAGCAGGAACAGCTTGAGCCCAGAGCATGAAAATTCCCTCTTGTTATTACCTCAGAGAGTTTCAAAATTCTGGAAAGAACAGATCTAGCAGTCTCATAGCTCACCCAAGAGGAACTCTGCTCACTCCACCCTGGATTATAAATTGGCAAACATCCCTTCCACCTATCTGTTGTGGTGCAATGACAACAGATCAAACTGCTGGGTTCCTGGAACTGAGTCAAAAGCACCACTGCCCTGTGAACCAAAACACTCTCCACAAACTTATGCTGCTGAGCCAAAATAAAGCTGGATGCTTTTGCTAGCAGGTTCCAGGGCAGGTATGCTATGGGGAAGTTACTGCTACCAGCAGAGAGGGATAACGCAACAGAAACCCTACGTCGAGCCCTCTGACTAATTATAAAGAAACACACCCATATGGTCACATTTAGCTTGGATAAATGACCAGACAGAAATGCTGTATTAATTTCACCTATGTCGTCAAGGAGTGGGGGACAGGGGGGACTAAAAAAACAGGTGAAACGGGAGCCAGAAAAGAAA
Source organism: Dromaius novaehollandiae (assembly GCF_036370855.1). Classification (NCBI taxonomy): domain Eukaryota; kingdom Metazoa; phylum Chordata; class Aves; order Casuariiformes; family Dromaiidae; genus Dromaius; species Dromaius novaehollandiae. The sequence continues at coordinate 1,423,047 of NC_088122.1, read as the reverse complement.
ATTAACTAGACACTACAAAAGGCCTCTCCTCCTCAGCACGCTGCCCATGTAGACACCAAATACTGGATCACAAGCCTTTATTTTTAATAGCAGATAAATGTTTGATATACAACACAAGAAGCAACAAGAAAGGGCTACTATTTAGGGTTTATTACTCAAACCACTAGCTTTTTAAAGTCTGGGCTGGATTAAACCTCCTCTGTTCCCCGATATATGCTGATAACCCTTCTCAAACACCAAGATCCAGGCCAGGCCCCAAGTAAAGGCTGCGAGACAGCATCCACGATGCATGGGGGGGGGGGGGGGGGTGGTCAGGACACTCAGGACTCCACGTCTACCCCCAGGGCTGCTACCAATCTAGAGGCTGGACCACCCCCACCCCCACCCAAGGAGATCCCCACCCCTGCCCCATGCCAAGGGGCCAACACCATCCCCTCGGGGCCCTGCAGAGCCCCCACAGCCCTGCTCCTCCCCAGAGACCTCCAGGGCCTCCGTGTGCCCCCTTCCCTGCTGGTCGGGCGCGGACACCTCCTCCCCCAGCCCTTCCCCAACCCCTAGCTTTCGCCCACCCTCAGCGCCCCCAGCCCTTCCTCCCCATCACCCCCTTGGTCTTCCTCTCCCACCTCGTTACCGCCGGGGCCCTCCCCCCACTCCTTTACCTTCTAGGCTTTCCTCTACTTCCCCCCCCCTTCACCTCCCCCTGGGCCTTCCTCCACTGCCCTCCCCACTTCGCTTCCCCCTGGGCCTTCCTCCACTCCCCCCCCACTTCACTTCCCCCTGGGCCTTCCTCCACTCCCCCCCCACTTCGCTTCTCCCTGGGCCTTCCTCCACTCCCCCCCCACTTCGCTTCCCCCTGGGCCTTCCTCCACTCCCCCCCCACTTCGCTTCTCCCTGGGCCTTCCTCCACTCCCCCCCCACTTCGCTTCCCCCTGGGCCTTCCTCCATTCCCCCCCTTCGCCTCCCCCTGAGCCTTCCTCCCTTGCCCACCCTTCGCCTCCCCCGGGGCCTTCCTCCATTGCCCCCCCAGGCTTTCCCCCAGGCCTCACCCCAGCCCTCATCGCCCCCGAGCCCTTCCCCATCGCCCCCCAGACCGTCCCTCTACCCCTCGTCCTCCGCCCCGTCGCCGCCTCCCCCCAGGGCCCTGCCCCTCCCGCAGGCCGCCCGGGCCCGCTCCTACCCGGTCCCCGCCGCGCCGGCCGTCGCGCGCTTTGCGCGTCACAGCGCCGCGCCGTCGCCGCCCGCCGGGAGGGGGAAGGAGCGGCCGCGGCCGCGGCCGCCGCCGGCTTTTCAAAGCCCGCGTGGCACCGCCGCCATCTTTGTTGAGGGCACGCCCCGCCTCGCCCCGGCCTCGGCGCCAAGCCCGGCGGCGGAGGGGGCGGCGAGCCGCACGGCAGCATCCGCACACGCCAGCGCACACCCGGGACGGGCCAGGCGGCAGGCAGCGGGGTGGAGGGCGACACGGCTCCCTCTCGCCCGACGCGCCCTTGCCCGGCACAAAGATGGCGCCGCCGCCCCTCCCTATGGCAGCGCCCCAAGATGGCGGCGCGCGGCCTGCAGCCAAGATGGCGGCGCGAGGGGCGGGCGCTGCGGCGGGGGCCGACGGACGCCCTGGCCCTCGGTCCCGCGCCTGGCCCGTGCCGATGTGTGTCCCGTGCGTGTCCGTGCCCACGCCTGGCCCACGCGTGTCCCGTGCGCGACCCATTCCCATGTGTCATGTGTCCATGCATGTCCCATTCACACGTGTCCCATTCTCATGTGTCCCATTCCCACACGTGCCATTCCCACGTGTGCCATTCCCATGCATGTCCTATCCCAGTGTGCCCCATTCCCACGTGTGCCCCATTCCCACGTGTGTCCTGTGTCCAGGCGTGTCCCATTCCCATATGTATCCCATTGCTATATGTGTTCCAGTCCCACGCGTGTCCCATGCCCATGTGTGCCCCATTCCCACGCATGTCCCATTCCCATGTGTCCCATTCCCACGCGTGTCCCATGCCTGTGTTCACCCCATTCCCACACGTGTCCCATGTCCATGCGTGTCCCCTTCCCACGCGTGTCCCGTGTCCACCCGTGTCCCCTTCCCGCGTGTGCTGTTCCCACGCTCTCCCCGTCCTCCCGCGGTGCCGTGCGGGGGCCGAGGCCGTGGCCCCGCCGCCCGGAGCCCCACACGCTCCCGCCGCGCGCCCGCTTTATCGCTTTTATTGCCGCCGGGAGGCCGGGAGCAGCCACTGGGGCCGGGGGGGAGAGGGGGCCGGGGCGGGGGGGTTTCCGTGGGGCAGTGTCCCCACGGCCTGGGCTGCCCCCGTCTCGGCGCCGGGCCCTACACGTCGGTCTCCTGCAGCAGCCGGGCAGCGGTGGCACGGAGCTCAGGGACGCCGCCGGGGACCTGCGGGGAGGCGCCGGGTGGGAGAGCTGCCACCGGGGACCCCCCCTTTCCCCCCCCTACGCCGGCACCGGCTCTGCCAACGCCTACCTTGGGCATCCTCTCTGCCGTGGGAGCCACCGAGGACGGCCGCTTCGCCACGTCCCACCACAGCACGCCCGGGGGCGGCCGCTCGGCCCGTCCTGCCGGAGAGCCGGTGCCACGGGAAGGGGCAGCGGCGGGGCGGGGGGGCCCAGCCCCCCCTCCGTGCGCCCCCGCGGCAGCCGCACCGTCCCCAGCCTCCGGCGGGCCTCACCTGCCAGGTAGCTGGCCAGCACGCCCACGGCCACGGTGCCCAGCGTGCCCAGCGCCCCGTAGTACAGGTAGGACACGGCGTAGAAGTCACCCACAATGGCCGGCCTGCAAAGAGAGCGGCATTGCAGCAAAGCGCGGCTGCACCATCGCAGCGAAGCGGGGATGCACAATTGCAGCAAAGCAGGGATGCACAATTGCAGCAAAGCAGGGCTGCACCATCACAGCGAAGCGGGGTTGCACCGTCACAGCGAAGCGGGGACGCACAATTGCAGCGAAGCAGGGCTGCACCATCACGGCGAAGCGGGGTTGCACTGTTGCAGCAAAGCGGGGATGCACCGTCACAGCGAAGCAGGGTTGCACCATGCCACAGCTGCGCTGTCGCTGCCGGCGGAGCAGGCTGCACGGGGACAGCGAGCGAGCAATGCAGCGTTGCAGCTGCGTGCGTTCGTCCCCGCGCCCCAGCCCGCGCTGCTCACCGAGCCGGGGCCGGGGGAGGCTCCCACGGGGGCAGCGGGCCCAGGAGGACGGTGCCGTTGGCGCCGGCGCTGCGGTTGTGCAGCGGGCAGAGGGCTCCGGAGGCCGGCAGCACGCCCGTGGCGGCGGCGCTGGGCGGGTGCACGGTGCCTCCCACGGCCACCCAGAAGGAGAGGGCCAGGCCGGCGCTCAGGCCCGCGAACGCTCCCTGCAGCGGCGGAGAAGGCTTGCGCGGTGCCCGCAGAGCCCCGGCCGGCTCCGGCACCCGCTCCGGACACCGGCCCCAGCCCCGCGCCTCGGCCCCGCGCCGCACTCACGGCCGTGTTGCACACCGGCACGAACATGCCCAGGATGAAGGCCCCCAGCAGCGGGCCGCTGATCGCCCCCATGACGGTGAAGGAGCCCTGGAAGATGCGCGGCGAGCTCTGCCCTGGTGCCCTGCCAGGAACCGCACCGCCCGCCCTGGCCCGTCCCTGTCCCCCCCGGCTCCGTCCCCCCAGGAGCCCGGCATGGCGCTGGCAGCACCGAGGGCTCCTCGGGGGGGACGGGACGGGGGACTCAAGGGCCCTCCTGCAGCCAGCAGCGCGTGGCTGGATCCGTGCTCGGCCGGGCAGAGCCGGAGGGGAGGGACTGGCAGAGCGCGCTGGGTCCGGCCCCGCACGCCGGGGCTCACCTGCAGCACGCCGCCGCCGAGCAGGGAGGCCAGCGCCGCCACCGTGATGCACGCGGTGCCGTAGATCAGCGCTGCGGGGGAGACGGGGAGGGCTCAGGCCGCGGGGCTGCAGCAGCATGGCACGGCATGGTGCAACGTGGCATGGCATGCCGTGCTGCAGCACAGCGTGGCACAGCACAGTGCAGTGTGGCATGCTGCATCACGGCACGGTGTGGCATGGTGCAGCGTGGCACAGCATGCTGCATCACGGCACGGCACAGCCCGGCAGCCCGGGCAGGTGCCTGGCGCCGGCCCCACTCACACAGCCCCTTGGAGACGAGGGCCAGCCGCCGCGGCGGCAGCGCGGGCATCCTGGGCTTGATGAGGTCCTCGAGGGTGACGGCTGCCATGGCGTTGATGCTGGTGGAGGCGGTGCTGGGGCGAGGGCACAGGGCGGTGCTCAGCCCCACGGCGGCACTTGGGCAGGGGGGTGCGCGGGGCCGAGGGGAGCCCCGCCGCCGCGGGGGCCGTGGGGCAGAGCCCCGGCCTCACCTGAGGGTCCCGCTGTACGCGCAGGCCAGGAAGAGCCCCGGCACCCCTGGGTACGTCTCGAAGATGTCCAGCACCAGGTAGGGCATGTACTGGGGGGAGAGGGCTGCGTCGGGGGGGGGGCAGGACCCCTGCCCGGGCTCGGGGCCCCCCCGCCCTCCTCGGGGAGCTCAGAGACGAGGGCCCAGGTGTCCGGCCTCTCTGTTCCGCCTCCTGCCTCGCCGCCCTCAATTTGGCGCTCGAGAGGGCAGGTCCCGGCTGCCGGCAGCGGGGCCGTACCTGGTCCGGGGCCGAGATGTAGCCGGCGAGGAGGGGGTCGCAGTCCTTGTACAGCGCAAACATCACAACGCCACAGGCCACCGCGCTGGAGACGATGACCGAGAGCCCCACTTGATTCACCAGCAGCGCTCTGCAAGCACGGGCGAGATCGGGGACAGGCACCGCGCCAGCCCTGCCCGGGCGCGGGGAAGAGCCTGGCCTGGGGGATGGAGCCCCTTCCCCGGCCACCTCACCCATCGCCCACGGCGCGGCAGGGCTTCCCGCGGTGCCGCTACGGGGCTGGCAGGGGATGCACGTCTCCGCTGGGGAGCCGGGCTCCGAGCGGGAGTGCAGGTCCCATGCAGGGGTGCTGGCTCCGAGCAGGGGTGCAGGGTCCGGGCAGGGGTGCAGGGTCTGTGCAGGGGTGCTGGGTCCATGCACAGGGTACAGGCTCCATGCAGGGATTATAGGGTCCATGCAAAGGTGCAGGGTCCATGCACAGGGTACAGGGTCCACGCAGGGATTGCAGGGGTGCAGGATCTGCCCAGGCGCCTCAGGGGAAGCTCCGTGGGGCTGGGATCGGGGTCCCTGGAGGGAAGGTCAGGCTGGGAGCGCCCCCCCCCTAGGGCAGCCCCTCTCCGTGCCCCCGCACACCGCGGCGCCGGGGCAGGCGAGCCGCCGGCCGGCAGACTCACATCCTGGCCTCCCTCTCGCTGCGGCAGGCCACGTAGCGCTGCACCTGCGCCTGGTTGACGCCGTACATGGAGAGCCAGAGCAGCGTGCCGCCCAGCAGGAAGGTCCAGAAGGTGTACCGGCTCCGCGGGTCCGGGTCGAAGCTGGCGGCGCGGCCGGGGCCGAGGGTGAGCCGGGGCCGGTGCCCCAGTGCCCGGCTCCCGTGGCCGGCAGCCCCGGGATGGGGCCGGCGTGGGCTCCGGAGGACCGTCCCCGCTCCGGCAGCGCTGCGGCTCCTCCCCGGCACGGGCGCCGGGGCAGGGACTCACTCGCCAAAGTTAAGCCTGGAGCCGTTGGCCGCGATGGCCAGGACGCTGGCGGGGCCCCCGGCCAGCAGCACCCCCCGGATGATGACGGCGACGAAGCCGGAGAGCATCACGAAGACCTGGAAGACGTCGGTCCAGACGACAGCCTTCATCCCGCCCTGCGGGAGACGGGGCCGCGGTGAGCGCCGGGGGAGCACCGGGGGAGCGCCATGGGAGCGCCGGGGCCCGTCCCGCGCAGCGCCCGCCGCCCGCTCCCGCGCTCACTATGGTGGTGTAGAAGGTGCAGACGGCCCCCGTGGAGAGCAGCGATGCCCAGATGTCCAGGCCGGTCACTGAGGGAGAAACCGAGGGGCTGAGCAGAGCTCCGGAGCGCGGACGGAGTCTGGGGGGAAACGGGCTGAGCCGTCCGCGACGGAGGGCGTCCGCGGGGCGCCGCGTACCCTGGTTGAGGATGAGCGCGGGGGCGTAGATGACGATCCCGGTGTACAGCATCTGCGGGAGAGGGAAGGTCGGCGCCGGCAGGGATCAGAGCCGGCCCCGTGGGGCCCGGGGTTGACGTGCCGCGGCTCCCGCGCCGTGTCCAAACACAGCGTCGGAGCACGTGGGACGCGCTCGGGTTTCCATTCCAAACAGCATCCCGCCAGGCCCCGCCGCGGCCGTGTTTGTTCTGGGCGAGGAGCCGTGGGCAACGCCAGCGCGGGGCCGAGGGAGACGCGGCGCCCGGCCGGAGCAAGCCCCCGCGCCGGCCCCCGGCACCCCGCGGGCTACGCACCGTGGCCGCCACGTACTGCACGGTGCCGCACAGCCGGACGCTCCTGCCGAACCGCCGCTCCAGGTACTGGGAGGAGGAGAGGGCCGGCGTGGAGGGCGGGCGCCGGGGCCCCCGCCGCCGCCGCCGCCCCCCTGCCCGGGCGCCCCGGGACCCACCTCGTAGGTGCTGGTGAGCCCCAGGCGGTGGAAGACGGGCAGGAAGAGCAGGGCGGTGAGCAGGGTGCTGAGCAGCTGCCCCAGGCACATCCAGAGGAACTTGGCGCCGTAGCGGTACGCCTCGGCCGGCACCCCCAGCACCTGCACCGCCGACATGAAGCTGGCCGAGAGCGACAGCCCCACCGGCAGCGCCGACATCCGCCGGCCCCCCATGAAGAAGTCGTCCGAGGTCTTCTGGCCGCCCCGGGAGAGGGCTTGGAAGAGCCCGATGCCCGTGGAGACCAGCAGCATCAGCCCGAAGACGCCGTAGTCGGCGAGGCCGAAGGTCCGCGCCGCCGGCACCCACACGTCCAGGCTCCCGGCCGCGGCCAGCGTGGCGGTGGCAGCGGGCGCAGGAGCGCGCGGGAGTGGGTGGACGGGCCCTGCGGCGAGGGGGACGGCTGGAGCCACGCAGATGCTCGGCGGCGGCGAAACTGGAGCGAGAGAGAAGTTTGCGCGATGCTGAGCGCGCCGTGGAGCGCGGCGGCGGGCGGCACCGCGGGGGCTGCGGGGGGACGGACCTCCCCCAGCGAGGAAAGTGCCCTGAATACCTCCCGCTCGCAAGCACGCGTGAAAAGCCAGTCCTGCCTGCTCCGGAGCCAGGCAGACGCCCCTCGTCGCCCGCCCGAGCCCAGGGCCCGGGGCAGCCGCAGCCGGGGGCAGCGATCCCGAAAGCGGCTGCGAGCACGGCAGGGAGGGAGGGAGGAGAAAAACCGGCCGAGCAAAATTCATCTTTAGGCAGGGGACAAACCAAACCAAGCCCACGTCCGTCCCGGCAGCAGCGCGGTCTTTGCAGGCAGCTCCCCGGCGCATCGGCAGGGACCCGGACGCTGCTGAGCCGCCCGGCAAAGGGGGCGGCGGCGGCCCGGGCAGCGCGGGGCAGCGGCGAGGAGGCTGCTCCGATGGCCTTGGGGGTGTAGCCGCGCCGGAGGGGAGAGCAAGGCCACACGGCCCCGCGGCGAGGGGCTGGCCGTGCCTCGCACTCCTTCGGCGCCGGTGCTGTGCCGGGGTCCAAGGCCGGCTCAGCGCGGCCCCGCAGCCGGGCGCTCCCGGCCTCCCTCCCTGCGGACGCGGGAATGCCTCGGGCAGGCGCGTGAGCCATGGATGCCAAACTTCAGCCTCTGGGAGCTGCTGCAAGGCGCTGGCACAAGCCCCTGCCCCGAGGTGCCTACGGGACGGGGAGACCACCACGGGCACGTGCCGGAGCACCGCTGCGATTCGGGAGCCCCCGGGTCTCCGCCGGGTCGGCCCCATCCCTGCCCGCCGTGAGAACGGGGCCGTGGCAGGCAGCACCCGCCGTCCCGCGCCTCCGGCTGCGCCGCTTCGAAGCGATGGTTAGAGCAGCCGAAAGGGGAAAACAGCCAGCGGTGGCTGCTGGGGCCCCCCCACATCCGCCAGGCGCCGTGCGGACCAGCACGGCCCGGGGCCCGGCCCGGCACCGCCACGGCACCGGCGGCACGCGCGCCCGGCAGCACCCCGGCGAAGGGCCTGACCCTTCCCCGTCCCCGGGGGGGACCCTGGGGTACGTCCTCCTCCGCGCCCAGGGGACGGGGGGGGACGGGGCGCAGGGATGCTCCGGCCGGGCAGCTGGCCCAGTGGTTCCCGCGACGCGAGGAGGCGGCAGCACCGGCCTCGGGTGCCCCGTTGCCCCCCCAGTCGGGCCCTTCTCGCCCTGGGGGGGCTCCTTTCTGCCCTGGGGCCCCGTTGCCCCCCTCCCTCTCCAGGAAGTTCCCAGGCGGCTCGGAGACGCTGTGGGCAGGAAGGAAGTCAGAAAGGGGATTTTTTTTTTTTTTTTTCACTCTTCCCTTCTTCACTCGCAGCCTCCTACGCAGCCCAGAAACTCGGCACCCGAGGGGCCAGCGCCGCCCGGACCCGCTGCCAGGGCTGGAGCGCGCCGGGTGCCAGCGAGGCCGGGCACCGCAGCAGGTAGCATGGCGGCAGGGCTGGGGCAGAGCTGGTGGGGGGGGCAAGCGGCAGTGGGGAGGGCTGGGAGGAACAGGTCACCCCCCTGGGGAAACGGCCGCCTGCCTCAGTTTCCCCTTCTGCAAAACAAGTGCCGGGAGGGCTGGGATGGGCTGGCCCGGCCCTGAGGATGCTGCAGGATTCGCCGCGGCGTTTTAATCCCATGGCACGAAACAACCCAGGGGACCGGGGCTGGGAAGGGTGCGTGGGCAAGGCGAGCGCCCCGGCTCCTGCCACGAGCCCCGCGGCGGGCTGCAGCCCCTGGGGAGGGGGTTAAACCCCGCCGAGCCTGCGGGCAACACTGGGTACCCGGCGAGGCAGAGCCAGTGCAGCCACGCGAGAGACCCACCCCAGCGGGCCAGGATCCCCCCCCCCGCTAGCTGGGGGGACGGATGGACGGTGCCTCCGGGGGGGGACCGCGCCACCCCCGCGCTGAGCACCCTCGCTGTCGTGACAGCTCCGGCCATGGCCCCGCTGGGCGAGGACACGCCGCTGATCGGGGAGCGCTCCTGCAGCCTCTCCTCCACGGAGACGGGCACGCTGCAGGTGTACCTGTACCACCGGGCGCCGGCCCCCCGCGCCGCCCCCGACTCCGCCGGCGTCCTCACCTTCACCTTCGGCGAGTACACGGCCGAGGAGCTCTGCGTCCGCGCGGCCAAGGCCTGCGGTGAGCATCGTCCCCCGGCGGTCCCAGCGTGGGGGGGACGGCCCCATGGGGACCCCTGGCTCGGTGCATCGCCAGTGTCACCCCCGGGAGCGGAGGACCGGGGGGGGACACACAGCCCAGCTGTGCAGCCCAGCCCGGGGGTTTGGCCACGGCCATGGGGACAGGGGTGTCCCCTGGCCATGGCCCTGGCGGTGGCACTGCCCTGGCTCTGTCCCCAGGCGTGCTGCCCGTGTGTCACTCCCTCTTCGCCCTGGCCACCGAGGATCTCACGTGCTGGTTCCCCCCCAACCACCTCTTCGCCGTGGATGACGCCCGCAGCCAGGTCGTGGTGTACCGGATCAGGTACCGCTGCGGGGGACGCAGCTGGCCCCGCTCCCTGCCCAGCCCGCCCGGCAGGGCTCCCAGGGAGTCTCTGATGGCTGATAAGGGCTGTGCACGTCCCAGCTCCCGGGGGCAGAGCTGAGCCCTGCCTGCCCTCCCCGGCAGGTTCTTCTTCCCCAACTGGTGCGGGCTGGGACAGTCGCACCGGTTCCAGCTGGTGAACGACCGGGCCAGCGCTGTCCTGGACTACCCCGTCATCGACTACCTCTTTGCCCAGGTGAGCGCTGCCGGGCTGGCAGCCCCCGGCCTGGCCCCCCGGCTCTGCAGGGCGCGGGCTCGTGTGGCTTCTCGGGTGTGTAGTACGTGTTAACCTCAGCGCGGCGCCGCCCTTCGCTGCGCCCGGCGCCCTGCCGCTCCGCTCCTTCCCGGCCCCTGCGCCCACGCGCTCCCCGGGGCCGCGACGCCCGCGGGACGCTGGCTCAGCTGAAGCTGCCCGCCGGGTTTGGGAGCTGGGGCGGACGTGCAGGCGACCCAGCCGGGTCCAGTGGCACCCTCTTTTCGGGAGCCCAGGTTGCGGCGTGCCACGCTGGGCATGGGGTGCCCCCGGGTGCTGAGATGGGGGCCAGCGTCACCCCCGCGTGGTGCCTGACCCTGGGACAGAGCCGGCTTTGCTGTCACCTGGGCACCGGCAGGAAACCGGATGGAGGATGTGACTCGCTCGGGTGCCAGGGCACGGCACTGCGCTGCCGGGGGCCACTGCGGCGGCAGGCTCAGCAGCAGCTGCCCTGGGCGCTCCATCAGCCATGGCCTCATGCATGCACCGAGGGTTGCACATGCGCATGCATGCACCGAGGGTCGTGCATGCACCGAGGGTTGTGCATGCATGTGCATGCACCGAGTTGCGCGTGCTCAGGGACTGCTGCGTGCCGGCTCGGCCCGCGGGGCGAGGAGGGTGCGGGGGCCGGCGGGAGGGCCCCGCTGAGCCGCCCTGTCCCCAGTCCCGCAGCGACTTCATCGGCGGGCGCATGGAGGTGGCGCTGAGCCTGCAGACGCAGGAGGAGTGCCTGAGCCTGGCGGTGCTGGACATGCTGCGCATCACCAAGGAGCAGCAGCAGAGCCTGGAGGAGACCTTCAGCTGCATCAGGTGAGCCGGGGGGGGGAGCGGGACCCCCGCAGCAGGCCCCAGCCCCGCTCACCCGCCGCGTCCCCTGCAGCTACAAGTCGTGCATCCCCGAGCGGCTGCGGTGCCAGATCCAGCAGCACAGCTTCCTCACCCGCAAGCGCATCCGCCGCCGCTTCAACAAGTCGCTGCGCAGGATCGGCGGCTGCCAGACGGACGGCCGCTACCTGAAGCTCAAGTACCTGCTGGACCTGGAGCGGCTGCAGCGGCGCTGGGCCGAGGAGAGCTTCCACGTGCGTTCGCCCGGCGCCGGCGAGCGGGGCCCCGCCGCCGACATCGCCATCCACGTGGCCGGCGAGAGCGGCGTCTCCTGGAGCTGCAGCGGTGCCGAGGTGCGGGTGGCTCCCATGGGTGCCCCAGACAGCTGAGCGTGGGGGGGGGACGAGGGGCAGCACAGACACCAGCCCCGGTCCCCCCCCTGCCCCGCAGAGCCGCCAGCACTTCTGCGACTTCCCCGACATCGCCGACATCAGCATCAAGCAGGCGAGCCGCGACAGCAGCCCCGTGGAGAACCGCATCGTCACCCTCACCAAGACGGACAACCGGGTGCTGGTGAGGGCGTGGGTGCCGGGGGGGGGGGGGCCGCAGCGGGGCCCCGGCGCCGCTCACCCCCTGCCCCGCGCAGGAGGTGGAGTTCCCCACGCTGCGGGAAGCCCGCTCCTTCGTGGCCCTCATCGACGGCTACTACCGCCTGACGGCGGACGCCCACCACTACTTCTGCAAGGAGGTGGCCCCCCCCCGGCTCCTGCAGGACCTGGAGGACCAGTGCCACGGGCCCATCAGGTGGGTGCCGGCGCCCGCCCGCGCCGCCCCGCGTCCCCGGGCCGCAGGGTGCAAAGCGGGGGGGACGCGGGTGCTTGGGCACCCGCCGGGGGGGGACCCGGGAGGAGGGAGGTGCAACGGCGGTGGCTGGCGGGAGCCCTCGGACCTGCTCCCGCGGCGCCCGGCACGGCACCGACCCCGTCCCCGCCGTCGGCAGCTCCGAGTTTGCGGTGCACAAGCTGAAGGCGGCGGGGAGCCGCCCGGGGCTGTACCTGCTGCGCCGCAGCCCCCAGGACTTCGACAGCTACCTGCTGACGGTGTGCGCCGAGGTGAGACCCCCGGGACCCCGGCGCCCGCCCCGGCTCGTCCCCGCCGGCGTCCCCAGCGCGTCGCCTGGAGAGAAACGCGGGGCTGAGCCGTGGTGCTCGCCGGCACGGCCCCGCGACGGTGGCAGCGGTGGGCCCAGCTGCCCGGGGTGCCTGCCTGGGGGGCGAGGGGGGGCCCCCGGGGCCCCCGCCGCTGACCCCGGCCCTCGGCCCCGCAGAGCCGCGCCGGCCAGGACTACAAGCGCTGCCTGATCCGCAGGGACGAGGACGGCCACTTCTCCCTCTCGGGGGTGGCGCGGCGGTTCTGCAGCCTGCGGGAGCTGCTGGAGACCTACGGGCGCTGCGGGCTGCAGGCCGACGGCACCCGCATGCGCCTGGTCACCTGCTGCCCGCCGCAGCCCAAAGGTGCCGGGCGAGGGCAGGGCTGGGCGCGCCGGCGGCTCCGCCGCGGCGGCGTGGCGCCATGGGGCGGGCGGCGTGATGTCACAGCTGTCTGCATGATGTCACAGTGGGCTGTGTGATGTCATGGAGCAAGTTGTGTGGTGTCATAGAGTGGGCTGTGTGACAGCACAGTGGGATGTGTAGCATCACCGTGGGATGTGTGATGTCATTGAGTGGGCTATGTGACAGCACAGTGGGCTGTGTGATGTCATAGAGTGGGCTGTGTGACATCACAGTGGGCTGTGCGTTGTCATAGAGTGGGCAGTGTGCTGTCACACTGCCCGCTCCTGCTGCCGGTGTCGTGCCCGGCTGTGTGCGGCGCGTCCCGGCACGTCCCGGCGCGTCCCGGCCCCTCACCGCCGCCCTCCTGCCCCAGAGAAGTCCAACCTGCTGATCGTGCGCAGCGGCTGCCCCCGGCTCCCCGGCTCGCCCGCCGCCCCGCGCCGCAGCCTCACCCACATGATGTTCCACAAGATCAACCCCGAGAGCCTCACGCGGGTATGGGGCGGCGGACGGGGCGCTGGCGGGACGGGCACGGCGGGGAGGGAGCCCTCACCCCGGCATCCCCGCTCCCGCGGCAGGGCGAGAGCCTGGGCCAGGGCTCCTTCACCCAGATCTACAAGGGCATCAAGCGGGACCAGAAGGAGGACGAGTACTACCAGACCGAGGTGGTGCTCAAGGCCATGGACAGCAGCCACCACAACTGCTCCGAGGTGAGGCAGCCCCCGCCGTGCTGCAGACCCCCCCGGGCCCTCCCGCTCCCAGGGGCTCCCCGCAGCCCCGGCACGGCCTGACGCCGCCTCTCTGCACCCCAGTCCTTCCTGGAGGCCGCCAGCATCATGAGCCAGGTCTCCCACAAGCACCTCGTGCTGCTGCACGGCGTCAGCCTCGGGAGGGACAGTGAGTAGCACCCCCGGGCGCTGCCGCACCGCGCCGCGCTCCCCGCGAGGGCACGCGCAGACCCTGCCCGCCCTGCCCGCCCGCAGGCATCATGGTGCAGGAGTACGTCAGGCACGGGCCCCTGGACCTCTACCTGAAGAAGAACCAAAGCGAGGGCAAGGTGACGACGAGCTGGAAGCTGCAGGTGGCCAAGCAGCTGGCGTACGCCCTCAACTACCTGGTGAGTCGTCGTCCTACCTTGCAGATCCACCAGGCATGGCTCCCGCGCAGCGGCATCGCGCGGTCGTGGTGCCCCGCGGCTCTCCTGCAGCTCCCGCACGTCAGCGTCCGGCGGCCTCGTCCCGCGGCTCCTCCGTGTGCCGCACTGCAGCTCCCGCTGGGGCCGCGGCAGGGCTGTGGTGACGGTCCCTCTCCCCTGCCCAGGAGGACAAGAAAATCACCCACGGCAACGTCTCCGCTAAGAAGGTGCTGCTGACGCGGGAGGGGGACGCGGCCAGCGGCAGCCCCCCCTTCATCAAGCTCAACGACCCCGGAGTCAGCGTCACCGTCCTGGCCAAGGAGAGTGAGTGCCCGGGCTGGACGCGGGGGACGGCGGCGCTGGGGGACACCGGGCTCCTCCGGGTCCCCGTCGCGGGGCTTGCAGGGGGGGGCGGCAGGGCCCGGCTGGCCGTGCTGAGCGGGGCCGTCCCGCTCTGCCCAGTGCTCGTGGACCGCATCCCCTGGGTGGCCCCCGAGTGCGTCAGCGACCCCGGGAGCCTGGCGCTCCCGGCCGACAAGTGGAGCTTCGGGGCGACACTCTGGGAGATCTTCAGCGGCGGCAACATGCCCGTGAGCCTGCTGGAGCCGCGGAAGGTGAGGCTGCCCCGTCCCGCCGGCTATGCCATCCCGCCGGCTGCCCCGTCCCGCCGGCTGCCCCGTCCCGCCGGCTGCCCCGTCCCGCGGCGCTCCCCAGCCCTGCTCCAGGATGGAGGCGGCTGCAGGGAGAAGCAGTAGATCCCCCCAGACACCATCTCCAGCCTCACATCCCGCAGCGTTCGGGTGATGCTCAGGGCGAGGGGTTCGTGCACCTTCCTGGGTTGCAGCGAGACGAGCCGGGGCCGCGCGGGGGTGCGGGACTGGGTGCCCTGCGGCACGGCTGCAGCACCCTCTCCTGCGCCGCAGAAGCTGCATTTCTACGAGAGCGGCCTGCAGCTGCCCACGCCCAAGTGGACCGAGCTGGCCACCCTCATCACGCAGTGCATGGACTACCAGCCCCAGCGCCGGCCCTGCTTCCGCGCCGTCATCCGCGACCTCAACAGCCTCATCACCTCCGGTGAGCCCCGCGCGGGTGGCAGCGGGGTCCCAGCCCCCCGGGGTCCGTGCCGCCCGGGCCGCCCTCGCCGCCTCACCTCCCGCCTCCCCCAGATTACGAGCTGCTCTCGGACCTGTCCCCCAGCGACGCGACGCAGCGGGACAGCTTCTGGGGGTACGAGCACGTGGCCATGCGCCACGACCCCACGCTCTTCGAGGAACGCCACCTCAAGTACATCTCGCTGCTGGGCAAGGTGAGGGCTGCAGCGGGGGGGCTCGGTGGGGGCCTGGGGGGCCAGCCCCGCCGGGGAGCTGCTGCACGGCCTCGCGGTCCGGCTGGGCATCCCCAGGGCTCAGCAAACCCCCCCTCGTGCACAGCCGTGTGCAGGGTGTGCAAGGCTTTGTGGCCGAGTTTCTTGCACGTCCTCGCTCACGTCCCTTCTGGGTTTGGGGCTGTGAAACCCCCTCCCTGGGGGCTGCTCTGCCCCAAAACCCGCGGCTGGTACCCGCTGCCTCACCTGCACGTGGGGGCGGCGGGAGGGACGGTCCTGCCCCGGGCACGGGGACGCGGCGGGGGGGCTCTCCGGCAGCCTGCACCCCCGACCGCCTGCCTGGCCCCCCCCGGCCAGGGCAACTTCGGCAGCGTGGAGCTGTGCCGCTACGACCCGCTGGGCGACAGCACCGGCGAGCTGGTGGCCGTGAAGAAGCTGCAGCAGGACTCGGCCAAGGAGCTGCGGGACTTCGAGCGGGAGATCCAGATCCTGCACTCGCTGCAGCACGACTTCATCGTCAAGTACCGCGGCGTCTGCTACAGCCGAGGTGAGCGTGGCACGGGGTGGCATGGGGCAGGATGGGGTGGCATGGGGAAGGATGGCCCTGGTGCTCAGCACCTAGCTTGGGAACACCCCCGGGAAACCCCCCCCGGCCCGGAGCAACGCCACCCGGACCCTCGGCCGGACCCGGGCCGAAGGGGGCACCCGTGACGGATGCGCGTGCCCCCAGGGCGCCGCGGCCTCCGGCTCGTCATGGAGTACCTGCCCAACGGGTGCCTGCGGGACTACCTGCAGAAGAACCAGCACCGCCTGGAGCACAGGACCCTGCTGCTCTATGCCTGGCAGATCTGCAAGGTGGGACCGCGGGAGGAGCCGCTCTCCCGGGGGTGACCCCGGGGCTTGCAGCATGGGCTGGCCGGGCTGCGGGTGCGGGTCGCAGCGAGCCCGGTGCCTCCCGCGCAGGGCATGGAGTACCTGGGGGCGCAGCGCTGCGTGCACCGCGACCTGGCCAACCGGAACATCCTCGTGGAGAGCGAGACCCACGTGAAGATCGGGGACTTCGGCCTGGCCAAGCTGCTGCCGCAGGACAAGGACTACTACGTGGTGCGCGAGCCCGGCCAGAGCCCCGTCTTCTGGTAAGGGCGAGCGGGGCCCCGGGGACGGCGCGGTGCCGCGGCCCGGCCGGGCTCGGCGCTCAGCACCCTCCCGCCGGCAGGTACGCGCCCGAGTCCCTGGCCGACAACGTCTTCTCCCGGGCGTCCGACATCTGGAGCTTCGGGGTCCTCCTCTACGAGCTCTTCACCTACAGCAATAAGAGCAAGAGCCCCTCCGAGGTGAGACCCCCCCCCCAAACCCCAGGTTTGGGGGTCCCGCTGCTCCCCGTTACCTTCGGTGCAGGCTGCTCCGCTTGCCCGCGGCGGTGCACGGGCTCCCTCGCGGCCCTGGGCTCCCCGGCTCCATCCATCCGTCGCCGTTCAGCCGTGGGGACCCGGCGGCTCGGCCCCGACCGGCAGCCCCGGTTTGGGGGGGCATCAGCCCCGGCTGGCCCCCGGCCGCCCCCACCTCACGGCCGGTCCGGCGCCCGCAGGAGTTCCTCCGCATGATGGGCACCGACAAGGCGGCGCAGATCATCTGCAGCTTGCTGGAGCTCCTGAAGGACAACCGGCGTCTCCCGGCGCCGGCCGGCTGCCCCGTGGAGGTGAGCTGCCTGCACCGGGGGGGGGGAACCGAGCCCCCCGGGTGCCGCCCCGCCGCCCGCCCACGGCCCCCTCCCTCGCCCCCAGGTCTACGCGCTGATGCTGAGCTGCTGGGCCTTCGCCCCCGGCGGCAGACCCACGTTCGGCGAGCTGGCGCCCAGGATCGAGGCGCTGCGCGACGGCCGCAGCAAGGCCCGGGGGTAGCGGGCAGGGGCCGGGCACCTCCCTCCCCGGCACGAGGCGGTGACGGACGGACACGCGGACGCGGCGAAGCTCCAACGTGCTTTAACGGCTCCGGGCAGGCGGGGCACCACGGCAGCAGGGATGCAGGATGGGGCTGCAGCAGCCCGTTGCAGGCAACGCGGAGCCGGGCACGGAGGTGCCAAGCCTGCGCTGGCATCGCCGCTGCCCCTGCGGCCGTCCGGACCCGCCTGTCCCAGCCCCAGCGCTCACCCTCCCCCGAGGACCAGAAACTTCCCCGTAGCCCCCCCAGCACGCGATGGCAAACACTGCTTTTCCCGTAAAGCAGCCCTCCGGGGCGAAGGAGCACGCTGCGGCACGCCGCGGCACGCGAGCAATGCCGTGCTGCCTGCAGGCCCGCCGCTCGCGCCTTGGCCTGGCGCCTGCCCTCTTCCCACCCCAGTCACAGCTGGACTCGGCCAATTTCTATTAAATTTTGGTAGAATTTGTCAGCGGGACAAAGGCGAGACCGAGAGAGGGAGAGGCGCCCACACGCACGCACCTCCCCGCCGACCGAAACGCTGCAGCGTGAGCTCAACCCTCCTATTAGCCACCAGCGAATCCCTTCGGCACCGGGGCTGCTGGCGGAGGGCGGCAGGTCCCGCTGGGTGCAGCTGTGCAAGCAGGGCTGGGGGGGCCGGTCGCCGCCGGGCTGCAAGGGAGCGGGTCGGGGGCGAGCGGGTGGCAGGGCTGCAGCCGAGCAGGGGGGACCCCGCGGTGCCGGCACTCGCCGTGGGATTGCCGGGGAGGGGGCTCCAGCGGGTGCCCCTGCGCCAGGAGACAACGGCGTGGATGAACTCCCGGCTGCATGGCTGCACAGCTGGCGAGCTCCATCACTGCCCTCGCAGTGTGCCAGAGGGGTCCCGGGGGTCCGGGCTGGGGATGGAGTGGGGGCCGCACATGCCCCCGGCCGGGGATTGCGAGCCCCATGGGGAGGGGGCTGCAGGGAGGGACCCTGCAGGGGTTTCGCTCACCCCCATCGCTCCCCACACAGCGGACGCCCCTCGGACCGGCAGCCCCGGTGCGGGGGGAGCGGCCGGTGCCCCCCGGGCAGCACGGGACCGCACGCACTCGTTCACATCACACTCGTTTATTCTCGCCGTGCAGCGGGGGGGCAGAGCCTGGGGCCGGAGCAGGCAGCCGGCCAGCTCGGGGGGCAGGCCGGGAGCCCGGGGGGGGGGATGCTCGGGCGGCGGGGGGGCTCAGGCGCTGGGGTAGACCCCCACCCTCCTGCCGCAGCGCAGCCGGGGCTGGCGGATGGCCTGCCACATGAGCGCCGTCTCGTAGGGCACCGAGCGGTGCACCAGCAGCAGCTCCCGGTAGTAGCAGGGGTCGAAGGGCTCGGCCGGGGGGGGCACGCGGATGCCCAGCGTGCGGATGCCGGCGTGCGAGGCCGGCGCCAGCCCCGCCTTCTCCAGGCACATGCCCAGGTAGACGTCGTCGATGGGGAAGAGCTCGACGGCGGGCGCCTGCCGGGCGATGGCGCGGGCGGTGAAGCCGGACATGAGCACGCCGCCGCCGCCGCAGTAGGGCGGGTAGCGCTCGGCGGCCGTCACCTGCGGCGGCACGTAGTACTTGCTGCCCCTGCTGCGGATGGGGCCCACGTTGGCGATGAGGTGGCCCACGAAGAGGTGCCCGTCGGCGGCGGCCCCCGCGCCCAGCGCGAAGCGGACCACGTTGTCCGTGTTGACGAAGACGTCGTCGTCGCCGTTGAAGACGAAGCGGGCGCCGGGGCAGCTCTGCTGCAGCCAGGCGTGGAAGAGCACCTGCTTCAGCGTCAGGTTGAAGAAGGTGTCCCTGAAGTCCCACTGCAGCACGTCGCCGTGCTCCCGCTGCTCCAGCCGCAGCAGCCGGTCGAGCTTGGCGCTGGCAGCGCCGGGGGCCACGCCGCAGAGGAAGAGGCGGCGGACGCGGGCCCCCGCCACGCTGCGCTCCTGCCCCCACGTCTTGCGGATCACCTCCCGCCGCTCGTAGTTCTCCGGCGAGGACTTGATGGCCAGGAGGAGGAAGACGCCGGCGGAGCGCCCCGGCCCCCCGCACTTGCCCGGCGCGTCGAGCAGCGGGCGGAAAGCCCGGCAGTGCCGGTAGCGCAGGAAGTCCTGCACGTGGCTGGGCAGCGCTGCGAAGCCGGAGATGTTGTGCACCGAGGGGCTGGGGGGGCAGGGGGCCGGCGGCTCGGGCGAGGGGGCCGGCAGGCCGGCGACGGCGCTGGGGCTGGGGCTGGGCCGGGGGGCCGCGCTCGGCCGGAGCCACTCGTCGCGGCACAGCAGGTAGCAGAGCCCCAGCAGCCCCGCGGCGCCCAGGCCCCACGTCTCCAGCCTGTAGCACCGCGGGGACGTTTTCTGCAAGAGACGGGGGAGCGCGGCTCAGCCGGGGCCACGCCGCGTGGAGCCCCCCGTGCTGGCGATGACCGCCGAGGCCGAAGGCTCCCTCCTCGCTGGAGCAAGCCCTGCTTTGCCCCCAGTGCCTCCAGCTGCCCCTTCGCCTGGGGAGTCCCCCAGCCCCCTCACCTGCTCCGGCTCCTGCTGAGGACGCAGCTGCCACGGGGGGGGACCCCGGCTCGGCCCCCGGGCTGCTCCCCAGGGGGGTGGCCCCGCACCCGAGCCTCCCTCCTGGAGCCCATCCTGCAAACTGGGGAGCTGCTGCAGCCAGGCACGCGGCCCCCTCCCTCCTCCGCGCCCCACATGGGGGGGTGCCCCACCACTCCCGTGCTCTGGGACCCCCCCCCAGGGATGATCCTGCCCTTTTCCCCTCCTCCCCTTCCATCCTCGTGGCCCCCAAAGCCACTTCCCAGCCCCCAGCGGGAGGGATGCTGCAGCCCCTCGCCAGCCCGGGGCGGGCAGCCTGGCCCTGGGGGCAATGCCGTGGAGCCGGGAGCCCCCCCCGGGCTGGCTCCGTGCCCGGCCGTCACGCTGCAGCGCCGGCACCCGCCGCGCTCTTTGTTTGGGGCCAGGCGGGGCCGGGCGCCCATGGGTGCAGGCAGAGCGGCTGGAAGCACCTGAGCCCCGGGCAGGGCAATAAACGCCGGGGAGCTCCAGGACGGGGCTGTTTCCACTGGGCCACAGGGCTCGCAGCAGCCCTTCCCTGCGCTCCTGGACCCGGCCGGGAGCGGGCAAAGGCCGCGGCGGTGCAGCCCCGGAGCCGGGGGCAGCGCGGGGGGTGCAGGGCCGCGGGCACCCCAGCGCCGCGCTGCCTCGGGGGGGGTTGCCCCAAGGACGATTATCGGCACGACTAAGGCGACGACCAGGTGGACCCAGGGCACCCACCGTCCCCGCGGCACAACGGCAGAGCTCGGGCGGCCGGGACAGGATCCTGCACCGGGGAGCGCCGCATCAGCCCCCCGGTTGCACCGCGCTGCTCCTCCGGCTGCAAAGAGCTGCCGGCACCCCAAACCCCCCCGTGCCCCCCGCCCCGGTACCTTGGCGCGGCGCTGGCTGCGGCTCAGGGCCATCCCTGCGCCTCGGCCTCTCCCTGCGCGGGGAATGCCGCGGCGCGATCTCCGCTCCCGCGATCCTCCCACGGGCAGGCGCCGCGCACGGAGCCCGCCCGCCCGCCCGCCCCGGCGAGCATCGCCCCGGCCGTGCCTCAGTTTCCCCCGGGCTCCGGGGAGCACGGCGCGGCGTCCCGCGGGAGCAGGCACGCAGCCCAGCCGCGTTGCCAAGGAGGCACCCGACGCGCCCGGGGCCGCGAGGCAGGCGGGAGCCGGCGGGGGGGTTATTAGAAAATAAAGTGTTTAATAAAAGAGCAGCTCCTGCTCCCTTCACAGCACAGGGGAGGACGGGGGACCATCCTCCAGCCAGCAGGAGACGACGGTTACAGCCACGGCGACCACAGCGGGGAGCCACGAGGGAGAGGAGGAGGAGGAGGAGGAGGAAGAGGAGGAGGAGGAGGGCTCTTACTCGGCCAGCGCAATGCCAGGGCCTTCGCCAGGGCCCCGGTGGCGGCCGGTGGCCCCCCCTTGTCGACCAGCCTCCGGCCCCTGCTTTGAGTTCAAGCCACCAAGGGGGAGGAAGCCCGGAGCCCGGAGGATCCGCGGGGCAGGCGGCGCTCAGGACCCAGCCAGGTAAATCCCTGCGGGAGGAAGGGCGGCGAGGAGGGGGCGAGCGCAGCCGGACGGGGCCCCAGGGCCAAACCGGGCCGCTGGCACCATCCCCAGGCCGGTACCGCTGCAGGGCAGGTCGCAGCGAGGGGGAAAGGGAGCCCCTGCATCCCGGAGCCGCGGGGAGCGGGGAAGGGACCTGGGCACCCCGGGGCAGCAGGGAGCGGGGATGGGACATCGTGCACCCCACAGCTGCAAGGAAGGCACCCCGTGCACCCCGGGGCCATGGGAAGGGACCCTGCGCACCCCAGGAAAGGGACCTGTGCACCCCAGGGACATGGAAAGGGACCCTGTGCACCCCAAGGAAGGGACCTTGTGCACCCTGGGGCCATGGAGAGAGCAGGGAGGGCACATCATGCACCCCACAGCTGCAAGGAAGAGTCCCTGTGCACCCCAGCAAAGGGACCCTGTGCACCCCAGGACCATGGGAAGGGACCCTGTGCACCCCGGGGAAGGGACCTGGGCACCTTGGGGCCATGGGAAGGGACCCCGTGCACCCTGGGACCATGGGAAGGGACCCTGTGCGCCCCGGGGAAGGGACCTCGCGCCCCCGGCAGCGGTACCTGTCGCAAACCTCTTCTTGACCAGCGACATGCGGTAGCCGGCGCCGGCCAGCTCCACGCCGACGCCCGACAGCGTGCTGCCCTCGCTGGTGAACTGGGCCGCCACGGGACTGGGCTTGCTGGGCCCGCAGAGGGGCTCCCAGCTGGCCGAGAGCCGGCCGCAGCCTGGGGGGCGGCGCGGAGGCGGAGGGGTCGGTGCAGAGCCCCCCCCTCCCCTCGGGCCGGGGGGCCGAGCTAGCGCCCAGCCGGGGGGCAGCCCCTGCCCCCGGGCACCCCCAGCCCCTGCCCTCCCCACGCAGCCGGTGCAGCCTCACCTCCCTGGCCCGGGGCGCCGGGAACGTCCAGCAGCCGCCAGAGCAGCCTCTTCTCCTCCAGGTTCCTGCAGGACACGTGCACGTGGCCAGCGCGAGACCCCCGGCAACCCCAAAACCCCCCAGCTCCATCCTGACACCCCCAGGCAACCCCAAAGCCCCCGGCTCCATCCTGCCACCCCCAGCAACCCCAAACCCCCAGCTCCATCCGAAGACCCCCAGGCAACCCTAAACCCCCCAGCTCCATCCCATCCCAATGCCCCCAGGCAACCCCAAAGCCCCCAGCTCCAGCCAAAGACCCCCAGGCAACCCCAAGCCCCCCCCCAGCTCCATTCCAATGGCCCCAGGCAACCCTAAACCCCCCAGCTCCATCCCATCCCGACACCCCCAGGCAACCCCAATGCCCTGTCCCTGTCCCAGCCCCGTGGCTCCTGCACCCCGGGCGCCCCTGCCTCCCCCCCCGGTTCTCCCAGCCGGGACCCCTCCGGCGCAGGGTGTGTTTTGGGGCCGGGGAGCCCCGATCCCCCCCCCCTCGCTCACCAGCTGGCCGCGGGCTGCAGCCGCACGTTGGTGACGGGCTCCTCCACGGGCAGCAGCACCTGGACGTTGGCGAGGGGCGCGGGCACGGCCAGGGCGCCGGCGTTGTAGCTGTACTCGACGCTGACCCGCGTGGCGCCCGGCGCGCAGTCCCAGCGCACGCACAGCTGCAGCGGTGCCGAGCCCGGGCCCAGCTTGGAGAACTGCGGCGGCAAGCGGGGGTGGCTCGGTGGGGGCCGAAACCCCCCACCGCCCCCGGGGCCGCGCGGGGCGCCCGGCTCACCTGGTACTTGAGCAGCGCCACGTTGTAGTAGGAGGCGGCCGGGCTCTGCTCCGCCTGCTTCTGCAGGTGCCCCGTCAGCGCGGCCATGTTCAGCCAGAAGTCCTTGGTGCTGGGGTCGCTCTGGGACGGGTCGCTGCGGGCGGGCGGGGGTCAGAGTGGTGGGGACCCCCGCCGCCGCCTTCGCACGCTCCCACGCCCCCGGGCACCCCGTCCAGCTCCCCAAAACCACCTTTGCCTGTCCCCAGGCACCCCATCCAGCTCCCGAAAACCACCTTTGCCCACCGCTGAGTACCCCATCCCCAGCTCCCCAAGGCCCCCTTCACCTGCTCCCATGCACCCCGTGCTCCCTGTCCCCAGCTCCCCACCACCACCTTCATCTGCTCCCGTGCACCCCACTCCTGCTGCCTTGGCTGGCTCCGAGGATGCCCGCGCACCCCATTCCCAGCTCCTTGCTGCTGCCTCCAAGGATACCTGGGCAACCTGGGCACCCCATTCCCAGTTCCCAGATCCTGGCCGCTGCCTCTGAGGATGCCCAGCACCCCGTGCATCCCATTCCCAGCTCCAAGGATGCCCGGCACCCCATGCATCCCCTTCCCAGCTCCAAGGATGCCCGGCACCCCATGCATCCCCTTCCCAGCTCCCAGCCGCCGGCTCCGAGGATGCCCGGCGCCCCGCCGCGCCCCCGCCGCGCTCGCCCGCGTCCCGCACCTGTAGAGCAGCTCGGCGTTGGGCAGGAACTGCTCGATGGCGCCCGCGTTGACCAGGCGGAAGCTCAGCACCGGCGGGGCCAGGCTGCCGCTGAAGACGCGGACGATGCCGGCGGGGAAGGACATGGTGAGCTCCCCCGTGACCTTCACCAGGCAGCTGCGGGGACACGGAGGGCTCAGCCACCGCCCCGGGGCCGCAGGAGCCACCGGGCGCTGTGCACGGCCGGGGGGGTCCATGCATGGCCGGGGGGGCTCCGTGCACGGCTGGGGGGGTCCGCGCAGCCCCGTCCTACCTGTCGGAGTCGCGGCCCTTGAAGTAGGCGTGGATGTACTCGGTGAAAGCCGTGGCCACGGGCAGTGCGTCCTGCGAGCCCAGCACCACGGGGCTGGGGCCCCGCGAGAGCCCTGCGGAGGCGGGCAGGGGTCAGCACCCGGCGCGGCACGGCCTCCCCGTGTCCCCCCACCCACCCCCGGGACCCACCGAGCGCCGGCTGGGTGACAGCGAAGAAGCCCCGCTCGCCCAGGCTGGCGGGTGCCGAGTGCGAGGGGCCGCAGCTCCAGGAGGGCGACGGGCTCAGCGAGCGCGACTGCAAGGCGAGAGGGCGTTGGGGGGGGGCGCGGGTCCGGGGGGGACCACCAGCCCCAGCCCCCCCCAGCCACGCACCAGGTCCGTGTTGCTGCCGATGGCCTGGCCGGCCGCGGGCCTCTTCGTCCGGGAGCGGCGAGGGGGGGCCACGAGCGGGACCTCGCGGGGTGCCGCGCTGGCCCGGGCGGGGGGAGCATCTGGGGGGGGGAGCACAAATTGGGGTGAATGGAGGCGACAAGGGGACAGAGCTGGCCCCATGGGGACCCAGGGCTAAAACTAGGGTCCCACTGCTGCAATGAGTTTGGCAGGTCTCAGCCCGGCTCCGCACCAAAACCGGGGGCAGAGCTAAGGTTAAACCGCGCCGGACTCACCAGGCTCCGGCTGCGGCGGGGGCACTGCCGGCACGCCGCCCTCGGAGAGCCTCGTCCCGGCCCCTTGGCACGTCCACGGAGAGGGGCTGGAGGACTCGCCCCCGCTGGGGGGGGCCGGGGAGGAGGAGGAGGAGGAGGCCGAGTTGGAGGAAGGCCGGGGCGGCGGGGGCCGGTCCCCGCCGGGGCTGCGGGGCCTGGCCCAGGGCGGGGGCTCCCCGAAGGGGTCGGGCGAGGGGGCGCAGCGGGGCGCGGGGCCGCTGGGGCAGCGGGAGCGGCCCCGCGCCGCCGGCCCCCCGTCCTCGCCCGGCCCCTCGGCCCCGGCGCCGCCGAAGACGGCGAAGGCGGGCAGCTCGGGCAGGCGACCGCCGGGGCTGCGGGGCCGCGGCCAGGCGCCCGGCTCCGTCGCGGGGGGGGACGGGGACGGGGATGGCGGTGGCGGGGGGTCCCGCGCGCCGCCCCGCTTGGGGAGGGGGCTCTGCGGTGTGCCGGGCTGCGGCGTCCACGGCCTCGAGTCCGGCGAGGGGCCGGGCGCGGGGTGCGACGGCGAGTCCAAGCCCGAGTCCTCCACGTTCTCCGGGGACGAGGAGGAGAAGGGCGACGAGGACGAGGTGAGCACGTAGGCGCGGGGCGCTGCGGAGACACCGTGGGGCTGGTGGAGTGGGAGGGGACCCGCCGTGGCCCCCAGGTCCCCCAGTGCCCCCCGTCCTCCCCCGCCGCATCCCGGACGCCTGGGTCCCCTCCGCGACTCCTCACCCGAGAAATCCTCCGCTTCGAAAGCCGACTCCAGCGGGGGCCCGAACAGGGCTGCGGAGGGCACCGCGTCCGGGGGGGCTTTCCCGGGGCAGCTGCCGGTGCAGGGGGAGATGGGGAGGGGGGTCAGCACCCGGTCCCCCCCATGGCCAGACACCGGGGCATCCAGCCCCGCGGACCCCGTGCACCGGGAGGGAGCGGGGCGCCCGTACCTGTCCACCGGTGCCGTGGGGTGCCCCTGCCCGGTGCTGTCACCTGCGGGGAGAGGGGACGTTGCAGAGCTGACACCCCCCCCCCCCGGCCCTGGGGACCCCCCTGGCCCCGGGACCCCCCCGGCGTGGCCTCACCTGCCGCCGGCGTCTCCTCGGGGTCCGGCTCGGCTGGGGCAGGGGCCAGGGCAGCCGCGTGGCCTGCGGGAGGAGGAGGAGGAGGAGGAGGAAGAGGAGGAAGGGGAGGGGGGACAGGTGGCGTTAGGGGACAGGGACCCCGCAGTGGGACCGCCGAGCCCCCCAGCCCGGCCGGCAGCAGCGCAGGGTCCCCCCGGGCGGCACTTACGGGACGACTGTCGCTTCACGGTGCCCTGCAAGAGAAGGGGGAGATGGGGGTCAGCCTGGGGGGGGGGGTCCCGCCTGGCCGCCCCCGGGACCCCCGCGCCCCTCACCCCGAGGCCGGGCGGCAGGATGAGGTTGCTCACGGTGGCCTTGAGCTGCTCCACGGCGGCCTCGGCGCTGCCGCCGGCCTCGCGGGGCTGCACGGGCTTGATGCGCACGTAGAATTTGCGGGGCTCGTCCTCGTCGTAGTCCGAGTCGCTGGAGGAGCACGCGTGGGGCCCGGCCTCGCCTGCGCCGCGTCAAGGCATCGCCCGCGCTCGGCGGCCCCGGGGCCCAGGCGTCCGGGCCCCCCCCCACCCCAACCCCTCCCCAACGCAAGGATACTGCGGGCGACGTCCGGGCGCACGGTGAACCCGTCCTCGTCCACCTCCGGGCAGGCCTGCGGGGAGACGCTCAGGGGGACGCTCCCAGCGCTCCCAGTGCTCCCAGTCCCGCTCCGCACTGGGGGGGCTACTCACCACGTCAGCATCCGGCGACTCCCTGGGGGGGCAGAGGCAGCGTTAGCGCCCCAAGCTGTGGGGGGGGGGGGTGCGGGGGGCGTGGGGGGGGCTTACGCGGCGTCGCGGTCCCGCTCCTTGCGGCTCAGCCCGGGGATGCGGAAGGCTTTGCTGCGGCTCCTCTTGGGCCCTGGGGGGGGGGGGGGGGGGGACGGTGGGGTGAGCGGCACCCGCGGCGGCCCCCCCCGCCCGGCTGGGCCCCTCCGGCTGCCGGGACGTACTTGCCTTCCTGCGCTGGCGCCAGCCGGTACTCGTCGAAGTCCAGCGCGCCTGCGAGGGGCAGCGGGGTCAGCGGCCCCCCCGCACGGCCGTGCCAAGCGGCGCGAGCGAGGGGGGGGGCGTGGGGGGGGGGGGCTCACCCGGCCGCTCTCGCCCCGTGCCCTTGCTCTCGGCAAAGCGCCGCAGCAGCATCTCGGTGCCGATGTTCTCCACGTTCTGCTTGAACTCCTCGTGCACCTGCGGGGGGGTGTGGAGGGGGGGGGCTGCACCGGGGACAGCCCGGCTCTGTCCCCCCCCCCCCGCCGCCGCCGCGGCCCCCCGGCCCCACCTGCCCGATCTGCATGTGCGTGTCCTCCACTGAGTGCGAGTAGGAGCCGATGAGCCCCTTCATGTGCCGCAGGTGGGCTTCCTCCACCTCCTGGAAGCGCTGCGGGAGAAGGGGCGCTCAGCGGGGCCGGCACGGCCGGATCCCCCCCCCCCGGCACCGCCTGCCCCCCCCCGGCACCGCCGCCGCGACCCACCGCGGCCGAGTCCAGCATCCTCTGCTCGAAGTCGGCCCGCGCCGCGTTGTACTTCTCCACGGCGCGCCGCAGCGCTTCGCCCGCCTTCTTGGACTTGAGCTCTGCCTGCGGATGGGGCGGGGGGGCAGCCGTGGGGCCGGGGGTCCCGCACGCGCCCCCGGCACGGCAGCAGCGGGGTGGGGGTGGGGGGTCTCGCACCTTGTCGAGGTCCTTCTGGCTGGTGCCCTCCTTGCGCAGGCGCTCGTACTCCTGGCACTTGCTGTGGTAGCTCTCCTTGGACTTGGGCAGCAGCTGGGCGACGCCGTGCAGCAGCTGGACGGCCTCCAGCGTGCCCGACACCTCCTCCTTGGACTGGGGGGGGACGGGGGGTGGGCGAGCGGAGGCGGCGGGGCCGGGGCCATGTGCGGGGGGGGGGGGGGGGCGGGGGGGGGGTCCGGTACCTTCTTGTGCACCCGGCCCTGCTCCTCGCCGTAGCGCGAGATCTCCTTGATGAGGTCGTGCAGCTTCTTCATCAGCTCCAGGTGGCACAGGGCCAGCTTGTCCGAGGAGATGCGGAAAACCTCCCAGAGCGGCGCGAAGGTCCTGCCGCGGCGCCGCCGGGGCTGAGCCGGGCCAGGCTGGGCCCCCCCCGGCCCCCCCCCCCCGCCCCGCCGCCCCGCTCACCCCAGCTGCGTCCCGTTGGTGGCCATCTTCGACAGCTTCGCCATGGCCTTGGCGTAGTTCTCCTCGATGGCCGCCCTGGGGACGGGCGAGGGGGGGTGAGACACCTCCGGCAGCCGCAGCCCCCCCCGGGCCAGTGCCCGAGCCTCAGGGGCCCCCCCGGGACCCCCCCCCCCCCCGGTACCTCTCGCGGACGAAGTCGGCCAGCTCCTTGGTGGAGATCTGCCCGTGCTTCATGTTGTGGTAGAGCACGTCGAAGCCGTGGTTCTTCTCGCCCTGGCGGGGACAATGCCGTGGAGGGGGAGGGCAACCGGGCCGGGCTGCAGCGACCCCCCCCCGCCCGGGGCGCAGGACGCCTGGGCCCCCCCAGCAGGAAGGGGTGGGCTGAGCCCGGGCTCCGGGGCTCTATTTCGGGCGCTGCCCGCGGGGGTGGCGCTTCCCCTCCCCGGGCGCCGGCTCGCGGCCGCGGCACCGCGCGGGGAAACCGAGGCAGCGCGGGGAGGCCGCCCGCCCGACGGCAGCCGAGGGGCCCAGGCGTCCTGGCGCTGCGCCCCGCGTCCCCGGCGGCCGCGCGGGGCTGAAAGGCGAGAGGAGGAGAAGGCGGCCGGCAGAGTCGCCTAGCGACGCCGGCCCCTCCGGCATGCCAATGCCGCCGGACCCCGCCGCAGCGCTGCCTCGGTTTCCCCCGGCGAGGCCGCGGGACCGCGCTCCCCCCGCGGCCCCCCCCGGCTCGGAGATCCCCGCGGGAGGCGGACGACGCCGAGTTCCCCTTTCGGCTCCCGCCCCGGCCAACTCGGAGCCGTCGTGGCGGCGCCGGCCTTAGTGCAAAATGGCATTAATGACGGCGGCCGGCGATCCCCGGCGCCGCCCCCCCCCCGGGTGCGCAGCCCCCCCGGCCCGGGGCATCCCGGCGCCCGCGGCTCACCCAGAAGTGCTCGGCGAAGTAGGACATGGTGGAGGCGCGCGGGCCGCCCCGCCGCTCAGCTCCCGGCGCCCTGCGGACAGAGCGAGGACGCTGACCCCGCGCCGGGACGCCTGGGCCCCCTCCCGGGGGATGCCGTGGAGGGAGCCAGGGCATCCCGGACCCCCCCCAATTTGCTTCGCAGTGGCCAGGACCCCCGGGGAGGGGCAGCCCCAGCAGGACCCCCACGTTTTTGACAGGTTCAGCTGGGAAATCGGCTCACAGCTGCAGAGCTGCAGTGTCCATGGAAACTGCGTGCCGTGCACCCGTGCCGTGCACACGCCATGCCGTGCACCCGCGCCGTGCACACGCACCATGCACCCGCGCCGTGCACCCGCGCCGTGCACATGCCGTGCCATGCACACGCACCATGCACATGCCGCGCCATGCACCCGCGCCGTGCACCCATACCACGCCGTGCACCCACACCATGCACCCACGCCATGCACCCGCGCCACGCCGTGCACCTGCACCACGCACCCGCGCCGCACGGCTCGGCACCCCGGCAGCTCGGCACGCCCGGCCCCGCGGCGGCGGCGGGTGCCAGGCACCCGGGGGCAGCCGGGGCGGCGCGCTGGCCCGACACCAGATACGCAGCTAAATAATAAACGAGCGGCTGCCGCGCGGGCGCTGCTGCTGCTGCTGCTCCTTCCTCCTCCTCCCGCCGCCCAGCCGCGCTCCCCCAGGGCGGCTGCCCCCCCCCGCCCGGGAACCGGGGCCCAGGAGTCCTGCCCCCCCCCGGCTGCAGCGGGGGGTGCAAACCGAGCGCAGCCGGGACGCTCAGCACCGGGGGCTCTGGGTGCCACTGGCACCGGCACCCGTTTGGGCCGGGCAGCCGCCGTGGGGCCACGCGCCCGGCGCCCCGTGCAGCAAAACAGGAAGCCAGAACGTCTTCTGCATCGCTGGGGTTTTTTTCCCTTCTCTTTTTTCCATCGCGACGGGGGGCTGGGGCACGGGGGGGGCTGGGGCGTGGGGCACCCCCCCGCCGGACTCACCCTCGGCTGCTGGCGGGCTCGCCGGGCCGCCCCGCTCATCCTCGGCGCGCCGGGCCGCTGCCGCGGGGGTCTGGGGAGAGAAACGGGGGTTACGGGGTGCCCCGGGGGCCGCCAGGCGCCAGCCCCGGCCCCCCGGCTCCGGCCGCCCCCCCCGGAGCTCGGCCACGGAGCAGGAAGCGCCGGGGCAGGGCGCTGCCGGAGCCACCTGTGTCACGAGCGGGGCGGGCTCAGCGGAGGCCTGCGCTGCCACTTCCTTGACACCCGCGCCTCGGCCGGCGCCGGGTCGCTTCGGTTGGCAGCACCGGCGGGGGAGCGGAGCGGGCGCACGTGCTGGGCGCCGCAATTCGCCCCCGGAGCCCCGGCTGCCGCCGCCTCGGCCCCCGGGAGCTCGTTGCCCCCCCTGCCCGGCTCGACCCGAGGCGCCTCGCGCCGTGCCCGGGCAGGCGAGACGGGCCGGATCCGGCCCCTGCTCCCGCTCCGCAGCAGGGATAATCCCAGGGTGCTCGCGGAGTGCCCGCCACGAGGGAGCTGAGGCCCCTCCAACTCATCACACCCAGCGCGCGGAGCTCCCCGCGGCCGCCGGGGCCAAAGTCCCAGCGAAAGCCCTGAGCCGGCAAAGCCGCGGCGGGGCAGGGGGGGACGCGGCCCGGGCCAGCACAGCCAGCGGCACCCCGGGGGCCCGGCGCCCGCGGCGGTGACCTTCAGCAGCGCGGCCGGCCCCACCGCACCGCCGGCCGGAGGTGGCCGCGGCGGGCGTCAGCGGTGCAGGACGTGCACCACGGCCCGGCGGCGCGATACAGCGGCACGCGGAGCAGCAGGGTGGCGGATGCCCCCCCGCCTCACCTGCTGGTGCGGGGGGGGGCCTGGGGGGGGTCACGCCTTCCCCAGCCGACGTGAGACGGATGGATCCGGCCCTGCGGGAGGGATCCAGGCCCGGGGGATTCGTTGCACCTGCCTGTGCTGGGGTGGGGGGGCTAGTGCCCGGGCGGGGGATGCTAAGCGGGTGCAGGGGGGCTCAGGCAGTGCAGGGAGGGTTTCGGGGGGCTCAGGTGGTGTAGGGGGGCGCGGGGGTTGCAGGGGGGGCTTAGAGGGGCTCAGATGCTGCAGGGAGGGCTCAGGCAGTGCAGGGGGGCTCGGGGGGGCTCAGGTGCTGCAGGGAGGGCTCGGGGGGGTGCAGGGGGGGCCCCACGCTTCCCCAGGCAGCTCTGCCAGGGAAAGGAAGCGCAGCAGGTCCCCGCAAGAGGGGGGCAGCGGGGGGGGGGTCCTGCAGCACAGATGCACCCCAAGACCCCTCCACCCGCCGGGGGCAGCGCTGGCAGCAGAGGGGCCGCGCCGTGCACGGAGCGGGGGGGGGGGGGGGGGGCGCCGCGGCACCTGGGGAGGGGGCGCGCTGCGGGGGGCCGCGCCCCACGCGCGACGACGCTCTGTGCGGGGGGGGGGGGGGCGGCTCCCGGGGAGGGGCTGCACCCCCCATTTGCGGGGGGGCCCTGCAGGGCTGCACCCCGCACGCGGGGGACGCGGGGGGGCTGCCCCCACCCCCAGGACGGGTTTGCATTGCAGGGGGGGGGGCGGACCCCATGCACGGAGGGTGGGGGGGGTTTACGGGGCGCTGCCCCCCATCCCCGGGGGGGTCTTGCAAGGGGGCGGCGGGGGGGCTGCACCCGGGGGAGGGGGCGTCTCGCAGGGGGGGGACCGCGGAGGGGAGGGCGGGCGGCCGGGGCCGCACTCACCTGGCGGGGCCGCCGCCGCCGCCGCCGCCGCCCCGGCGCTGCGCTGCCGCCGCCGCCGCCGCCGCCGCCGCCGCCCGCGCCCGCTCCGGGCTGCGCCGCGCGCTCCGGGGCCGCGGCCGGCGCGGGCGGGCGCGAGCCGGCGCGGGAGCGGCGGCGGCCCCGCCCGGCCCCCCGGCGAGGGGCGTGGCCCGCGCGCCCATTGGCCGCCGCGCCCGGCAGTGGTTACAAAAGGGAACAACCGCCGCCTCCCATTGGCCCGGCCGCTGGCGATGTTGCTGTTGGGGAGGGGGCTGATTTGCATATTTAAAGGGGCCGCCGCCTCCGCGCTCGAGGCCCCCCCCCACCCCGGGGAGGTGCCCCCCGGGCGGAGGGGAGCAGCGGGCGGCTCCCGGGGCGGGGAGGCCGCGGCAGCGCGGGGGGGACACGAGCAGGTGCAACCCCCCCCCCCAAACCCACCCACCCCAGCACCCGCCAGCGATGCTCCCCGTGGGGGGGCACCACCACCCGCCGCCCCCCAGCCTGGGGCCGCTGAGCTGCTGCAGCCCCCGGGGCTGAGAGCGGCCGGGGGTCCCCGACGGCGCCCGGTGCCGCTCGCAGCTCCCTCCGCTGCGGCAGCCCCGCCGGCCCCGCTGGGCTTCGCGCCCTGCCCGTGACAGCCGGCGTCTCGCGCCCGCGGTGAGCTCATGCGCCGGCTCCGGCTGACACCGGGGCGGCGGCAGCTGCGGGCGGGGGGTGCTGCAAGGCCTCGAGGGCGCAGGGCAGGATGCGGCCCACGGGGACGGGACGTGGCGCGGAGGAGCCCGGGGGACGACCGGCCCGCCTGCAGCCCCGTCCGGCTCCGAGCCCTGCACCGGGCGCCCAGCGCAGCCCCGGGGTCCCGCCCGGTCCCACAGCCCCCCCGGCGCCTCATGCAGCGAATCCGCCAGGATCGCCCCCTCTGGGGGGGGGGCAACCGGCCCCCAGACCGGCAAACGCGCCGAGCCCCCGCCGGGAGCCCCGGCAGAGCCGGCACCATCGGTGCAGCAGGGACGGCCCGGGGACGCCGCGGCGCGCGGAGGCCTTGGGTTGCGCTTCCTTTTGTCCCATCGACCTCCTTAAGCACCTGCCGGTCCCCAGGGACGGGATCACTTTGCAGCGCTGCGGGCAGCGCCTGGCCTGCGACTGCGCCGCGCCGGCAGAGCCCGGCCAGCACTGCTGCCGGGGCTGCGGCCCTCGGCTGCGCGGGCATCGCCGCTCCCGTCCCGCCTGCCATCGGCCTCTGGACGGGGACCCACAGGGCAGCTCCCGCCGGCTGAACTCGGGTCTGGGCTGCCTGGCCGTGCATGTGCCGAGCCTCCTCGCCGTGCACGCGCCAAGCTGAGCTGTGCACACGCTGAGCTGTGCATGCACCGAGCCGTGCGTGCACCAAACCTCCTCGCCGTGTACGCACCAAGCTGAGCCGTGCGTGCACCGAGCCTCCTCGCCGTGCACACACCAAGCCGCGCGTGCACCTCGCCGTTGCTCTTTGTTAGAGCTCGATGCGCGACGCCTCCCGCCTTTCCCGCTCTCCGCGGCTGCTTTTGAGCGTCGGTCCAGCCGCAGCCGCGGCGCTCAGCGTTTCGCCCACCAGCCCGTCTCGGCCAGGCGCAGGGGAGCAGCGGGTCCCCCCTCCCCGGCGCCAGGATCAGGCCCCCGCTGCGGCAGCAGCACCCCGGGGCGCGCGAGGCCGGGCCGGCCGTGTCAGGGCACCGCACACACCCTCCCGCGTGGCCTTTGCTCTGCTGCTCTCACGGCTGCGGCCGCAACCCCCCCGGCACGGCGGCAGCTTGCAAATCGCACGGTCGGAGCTGGAGCAGCCTCTGCCTCCCAGGGAGAGCTCTCGCAGCCCTCCTGCAGCAGCGGCTTCGCGCTCCCTCTCGGCTCATGAGCAAACCGGGAACGTCTCGCATCCCCGGGGACCGCAGCCGCGTCGCGCTGCTCCGGCCGGGCCAAACCGCGGCACCCCGGGAGGAAACGGCAGCGAGGCGGCCCGGGGACTCGGCTCGCCCCGGCGGGGCTGCACGTGCCGGGGGGGGGCCGCCCCCTCCTCCGCGCGGGGCGCAGCGCTGCGGCTCCGGCAGGGATGCAGGCAGTTGCCATGGAAACTCCTCATCCATCCTCAGCCGAGCAGCGCCGGCGCAGCTGGGCCCACGCCCAGGGCCCGCTCGGCACAGAACCGGAGCCGGCCCCGCTCCCATCCCCGCTCCCGGGCCACCGGCGTGGGCCCGCAGCACCCTCGCCCCCCCCCCCCCCCCCGCAGCGAGGCGCACGGCAGCGTGGAGCTATTATCTCTTTAATGCTTGTTTTCAATACATTTGCCAAACCGTAACATCGTGTGCAACACGGGGTGCGTGCCGGTGTCCGGACAGCGAGCAGTGCCGACCGCCGCGGCGCGAGCAGCACCACGGCCCCGCGCGGGGGCTGCCGCTCCCGCCGCCCCTCCGACATTAAAAACAGCTTCCAGCTAAGAAAAATATATAAAGCACTAAAGGTGAAACATTCAATCCCCCCCCCCCATCCCCTAACACGTAAGACAATACAATCCAATGTAAAAAGGCCCCGCGGCCGCGAGCCGGTCCCCAGGGCGGGGGGCCGCGGGGCCGCAGCCTCACAGTGGCAACCACAGATAAATAAGAACCTCCCGCAGGAACAGTTTTGGTTTGTTCAGTTTCTTTTGTTTTCTATTTTTTTTTCTCTTTTTCTTTTTAAAAAAGTCATTACAAAAAGAGCCAGCAAGGAGCCCCCCTACAAAACCGGTTAGTGTTTGCCCTGGCCCCGGGGGCAGCCCCTGCTCCCGCGGGGGGGGACGAGCCCCGGCCCCTGCTCCCGGCCCGACACCCCCCCTCCTCGGGTTTCCCTTCCAGCTCCTCGGGGGCTGCAGGGGCCGAGGGGGGGGCGAGCTGCTGGCCCGGCCCGGCCGCCCAAGCGCCCTGCTGCCAGGGAGGGAAGAGCCCCGGGTGCAACGAGCTGGCAGGTCTCAGCCCGGGGAGAGCAGAGCCTCCAGCCGCTGCCCCGGGGGGGGGGGCACGGGGGGCAGAGAGGGAAGAGGGGGCCCGACTGCTCTCGGCGGGACCTGGAGGGCTCCTGTCACCCCCGGGACTCTTCCTAGCTCGCGCCGGTGCCACAGACGGAGGCGTCACGGACAGAGAGACAGACGGTGGCGTAGCAAAGCCGCTGCCCCCGGCCGCGGCCCGGGGCGGTGAGGGGTGCCGAGGTGCCGGCCATGCGGGGGGGGGGGGGGGCAGCACCCACGTGCGGGGAGGGGGACGGGGCGGGGGGGACGAAGGCAGGTGCTGTAGTGCCGTGGAGCAGCCGCCGCGGCCCAGCGACCTGGGCCGTGAGCCCTACGCGCTGCCCGGCCACCGCCGCAGCCCCGGAGATGCTGCTCGAGCCGCCGTGGGGCCGGGAGAGCTGCGGGGGGGCTCCGCGGGCGGCTGAGGTCGTCCGGCCCCGGGTCCCCCGGGAAGGGGGCTCGGCTCCCCCCCCCGAGGGCAGTAGTGGCTGATGTGGGTGGGGGGTAGGAACAGCAAACACCACAAAGTTACCCTGTAAGTCGAGCACGGCTCAGGCGTGCCGCCCGCCGGGAGAGGGCTCAGCACCGCGGCCGGGCGCGGGAGGGGAGGGCTCCTGCCCCCGAGGCAGGGGGAACCCGGCCCCCGCCCCTGCGCCAGGGCTGCGGCGGGGCAGAGCGAGGAGCACGCGGCTCCGGCGTGGGCAGGCGCTAACCCCGCGGTGACGGTGCGGCACGGGGGGGTGCCGCGGCCCCCCGGGAGCCCGTGCCAGTCCGGAGGGAGGGAGGGGACGACCCCACCTCCCTCCTCCCCAGCAGACCCTTCCCCTCCCTCCCCTCCGAGGCTCAGCAGCTGCACGGAGCCGTGGAGAGGGAGGGCGGGAGGGCGAGAGAGGGCAAGCGGAGGAGGAGGAAGGTGGGGATGAAGCCCACGCCGCCTCCTCCCCCGGCCGGGGAGGGTCCTGCCGCCGCAGCCCTCAGAACTCCACCTTGCAGGCGGGGAAGGTCTCGTCCTGCATGGCCACGGTGCTGTTGCTGCCCAGCACCGTGATGCCCAGCTCCTGCTGCCGGTCGTGGGTCTCCTGGTACCACTCGTGCATCACCAGCGAGTCGAAGGTGGGGATCAGGGTCACCTGCGGGGACACCGACGGCACCGGCTCACCGCCCTGGTCCAGCGGGACCCCTCGCCCCGGCCACGGGACTGCCCAGCACCGGGGCCCGGAGCTAAATCATTATTACATGGCCACAGCTAACAGACTTGTCTCACTCGGAAAAGAGCTGGAGACGCCCCAGGGAAGCCTCAGGGGCACCTGCTCTCCATCTCCTCCTCCCCTTATTTCCTCCACACCCATCCTACTGCCCCACAAGGGAAACTGAGGCACGGGGCAGCCTGCTGGGGCCAGCCCCGGGCTCACGCTCTGCCGCAGCACAGGGGCCGGGCCCCCAGGGACCCCCAGCTCGAGGATCAGGGCCTGGGAGGGCTCCGGGGCGGGTCCCGCTGGCCGGGGGGGTCTCGGAGCCACCTCCCCCCGGGCTCACCTGGATGTCGGAGCCCCAGTGGTGCTTGCCGGCGAGCAGGGCGTCCAGGATGCTCCGCATGACGCCCTCCTTGAGGTGGTCGTCGCCGCTCACCACGTAGCAGAGGGAGCGCACGCGCCGGAAGAACTCCTCGTCCACCGTCCGGGCGCTCCACGAGCCGGGCAGGTAGGCCAGGTCCACGTAGACGGGGGGGCCGGGGGGGGCTGCAGCCCGCGAGCCTGCGAGGACGGCGACACGGCGCTGAGGACCGCGAGGGGCGGCATCGACACGGGGAGCCCCCAGCCACCCTTTTCCCCAGGGCATCACACAACCCCCGTCCAAACACTCAGACCGCATCGCCCCAGCAGCTGCTCTGGCACCGGGAAACCAGAGCCGCCCTGGAGCCACGAAGCCCTGATCCTGCGCCGATGCAAACCCAGGAGCGTCCGCGCCCCACAGCCCCCTCCCTGCAGCCCCCCGGGGACCCCAGGCCTTACCCGCCGGAGACGCCCTGCCGGCTCCCGCCAGCGGCCTGGCTCCAGCGCTGCGAGCGGTCCCGGGGGCGCGGGAGTCCCCCGCTGCCCCGCCGTAGGGGCCCTTCTTGTCCCCCGGGGGCAGCCTGGCCTTGTCCCCGGCGTCACGGGCCGAGCTCGCGGGGCCCCTGGCCTTGGAGCCCGGGGTGGGGTGCTTGGGGGGCTCAGCCTTCAGGGCGGCGGGCGCCGAGCCCACGCGGGCCGGGGTCCTCTTCGCCTTGCCGGGGAGCTCCTTCTTCGCCGAGCGGCTCTGCTCGGCCGGCAGCGCCTCGGGGTCCACCATGCAGATGCCGGGCTGCGCGGGGATGGGGCAGGGGTCCTTCATGGGGGCCGGGAGCGGGTCGCGGGCCCTGGCGAGGCCCCGGGCGGGGTGGTCCGAGTCCTCGTCCGACTCCAGCCCGTCGGCCAGGATGGAGGGGCAGTCCTCGGTGGCCGGAGGGACGTCGGAGTCGGAGAGGGTGGGCAGCGACTCGCTCACGGAGGTGGGCGGCGTCTCGCCCCCCGGCTTGCGGGCCTGGCTCCGGCGCTGCGCCAGGGGCTGCGCCATCTCCTGCGACAGGTCGCTGTCCGACAAGTCCCGGGGGCTGACGGTGGCGGAGGGCGACCGCTCCGACTTGGGGTGCTCGAACTCGCAGGGCGACACCAGGCACAGGTCCACGTCGTGGGGCGAGTCGGAGCGGCGCCCGTGGCGCGGCGGCCCCTCCCCGTCCGCCCGCTGCGGGTGGTGGCAGGGCCGCAGCGGCAGCGAGAGCCCGCCCTTGGCGGCCGCGGGGTCCGGCTCCGGCGTCAGCCCGGCCCCGTGGGGCCGGTTCCCCCCTTCCTCCTGGGGGGACTCGCTCACGGGGGGCAGCACCTGCTCGAAGGAGACGGAGAGCGACTCGTCCACCTCGGTGGAGTGCGGGGACCCCACCTCGGCCGGCAGCGAGGGGGTGGTGATGGTGGGGGACACATCGGGGATGTCGTCCTTGAAGGGGCTCAGGGAGAGGCAGCCCGTCTGCTTCTCCTGCGAGGAGCCGGAGCTGTCGTGCGAGGCTTTAGCCGCGGCCGGCGGCCAGGAGTTGGGCTGCCTGTTGGCGTTGGTGCCGGCGCCCGGCTCCTCTCCTGCCTCATCCACCGGGGACTGGTGGAAGGGAGTGTGGCCGGCGCTGGCGGGCCCCGAGCTGGCCGGAGACATCATCTCCAGGGTCTTCTCCTCGGAGCTGCCACAAGGGTCCTCGCCGCCCTCCGCGCAGTGGTTGAGCAGCCCGGTAGGCGTCAGGTCGAAGTTGACGCTGCGGTCGCTCTTGGGGGTCTTGGCCAGGGGTGACGGGGGGCCGATGGCTTTGAAGGGGCTGTTCTCGAGGTAGCGGAAGCGCTGGGGGCTGTCGGGGTCCTCCAGGCTGTTCTCCATGCAGCCCAAGTCCGCGGCCCCCGGCCCGGCGCGCGCCCCGGCCTCCCCGTTCTCCAGCGGGGATGGCTCCAGCTCACTCTCTGCCGTGGTGATGCCTTCATCTGTCGAGTCCTCCTTCCTCCTCCCCTCCGCTCCTGGTGACGCAGCCCCCCGGCCCTGCTCGGCCTCTGGCAGCATGTCCTCGGGGGAGGAGGACTTGGAGCCATCCGATGCCCCTGGCTCCTTCTTGCCACCCGCCTCCTTGGGCGCTTTGGCCTTGGGCTTCTCTGGCTCCTTCTTGAGGGTGGATTTCTTGATGCTCCCAGCCTTGGCCAAGGGTTTGCGGGTGTCCGGGCCTGGCGTTTTCCGGGCCGGGGGTTTTGCAGCAGCCTTGCCCTCCGCCTTGCTGTCCTTCGCATCCTTTCGCAGCGTCTCAGCCTTCACTTCCTTCTTCACAGTCTTCACCTCCTTCCTGGCTTCACCCTTCACCTCAGTCCCATCTTCCTTCTTCACTGGCTTCTTCTCCTCTTTTCGGGGAGTAGGCTCCTTCTTGGGCACCGCTTTCTCCTTACTCACCTTCGGTTTCGTGTCCACTTTCGGCTTTTCCATCGAGGAGTCCAGCTTGGCTCGAGCATCCTTGGCTCTCTCCTCCTCTGACCCTGTTCTAGTCGTCTCCCCCAGCGATCTCGGTTTCTCCTTGGTCCCTGACTTCACCTCCTTCCTCTCTGTCTTTGGAGCCTTCTCCTTCGGCGCTGGCGTCCCAGTGTCCACCAGACTCAGCTTGGAAGCAGACTTCAGGCTCTCCTTGCTCTCTGCCCTCCTCTGCTTCAGCTGCTTCTCAGGCTGGGGCGCAGAGAGCCCCTTCAAGTCATTCTTGGTGACCACGGGGTGCTTGAGGAACTCCAGGTGCTTCACCTTCTCCAGCCCCTCCAGGATGCGGGCCTGCGGGGTGCAGCCAGGGAAGAGGACCCGGATGATCTTCTCGGAGGGGCTGACGGGGTGCCAGACGAGGAGGGCGCAGATGGAGGTCAGACACTGCAGGGGCAAGTCCTGCTCCCTGGGGTAGCTATTGCCTGACCAGTGCTGCATGAGGAACTCCAGCTCCTTGGTGCCCTTCACGGGGTTCAGGACGTACATGTCCAACCGGCCGACCCCCATCTTCTGGAAGAGGACGGTGGGCTCCACGCGGGGGCTGCTGTCTCGGGCCAGCGGGTTGGGGCGGATGCCCAGCTTGTCCAGGTAGTGCAGGGTCAAGGCAGCCTCGTCACAGCTCTTCAGCACCCGGGAGTTGCCCTCAATGTCCTTCAGCTTCTCGGAGGCGTTGAGAAACACAACGCCTAGCTCCGGAGAGATGAGGTTCTTCGCCCAGTCGCCAGTGCCCTGCGAGCCCTGGGACGGGTCCTCCTCCAGCTCCGCCAGCTTCCTCTGCAGCAGGCTGTTGACACCAGGCAAGCTGTCGGTGCCCGCGTGCGTCACCAGGATGGAGTCGATGCGGTCCAGGTGCCGGACCAGCTTCCAAAAGGACGACTTGGGGTTGGAGCCCCCGTTCACCAGCACGTTGAAGCCGTTGACAGCAAAGAAGGCCGAGTCCCCTCTCCCGCCCGGGAAGATATAGCAGCAGGGCTTGGAGAGCTTGAGGAAGCCGACCATGGTGGGGGGCTC
Source organism: Dromaius novaehollandiae (assembly GCF_036370855.1). Lineage (NCBI taxonomy): Eukaryota > Metazoa > Chordata > Aves > Casuariiformes > Dromaiidae > Dromaius > Dromaius novaehollandiae. The sequence goes on along the minus strand of NC_088122.1, from coordinate 1,383,904 downwards.
GAGGAGGTCGAAGGGGGACTGGGGCTCCAGGGACTCCGAGAGGTACTCCACGAACTCCTCCAGCCCCTCCATCTCCGGCAGGACGCAGCCCGGGTTGTATTGCAGCTCGATGAAGTCCTGGAGGTTGTGATGGTCCAGACCCGAGTCCTTCCACTCTCCAAAGTCAGGGCAGCTGATGGTCAGCCTAGCCTTGGCAGAGGGGTCTGCAGAGCTCAGCATCTCTCCTACCTGCGAGGGCACGGGGAAGGTCAGAGCTTCAGGCGCTGGTCACCTCATCCTGCACGGTGCACCCAGGCCGGGCAGCACCCTGGGCTCCCGCGTGAGATGGGGCAGCCCATGGGGAACCTCAGCCCCTCCTCCCTTAGGAAGCACAGGGCCCCTTCCCCAGGGGAGCTGGGGGCTCCCATGAGCCTGTCCCCCGCCCATGGCTCGGTGCTGGCCACAGGCACGACGCCCGCAGGGTGCTGGTGCCCTGACTCGCATCCAGCCCCAGCCGGGGCTCGGGGCAAGAGGCAGCCGAGCCCCCGCAAGCGGCCGGCTCCCGGCTCCGGCTCCCTCCCGGCCCCGCGCTGCAGAGGGAGGAACGTGCCCACCACGAGGCGCAGCGCGTCTGCGTGCGGAGCAGATGGCAAGGGCTCGGCAAGCCTCCCGCCTCGCTCCGCCGCCGTGCCCAGCTCCCCGCGGAGACGCTGGAGGACGTGAGCAGACAGTCGCTCTGCCAGCGCGGACAGCGTCAGGCTGCAGCTCCCCCCGCCCACGCCCCCCTGCACGCCAAGAGCCGGGCTCGGGGACCGTGCGTCCAGTCCAGCCCCAGCCAAGCTCTCCTTCCTGGCGGCAGGAGAGCAGGGAAGCGGGACCCCGATGGCCCGGCACCGCACCTCCTTGTCCGTGAAGATCTGGATGAAGTCCCGCAGCGAGAAGCAGCCCGTCTGCAGCATCAGCTCCCCCGTCTCCTCCACGCAGGGCCCTGCGAACACCAGCAGCTTGTGCTGGGACACGTCCGTGATGAGGTTCCGCAGCTGAGGAGGGGAGGGGACAGACGTGAGGACGCTGCGTCCCCGCCTGGACCCCATCCCACAGCACATCCCCCCCCCTCCAAGCTGCTCCGGGCAGGCTGGGTGGGAGGGGACACCGCCGCGTCCCACAGCCCCATCCCACGCCGCAGGCACCCGCTGCTCACCTCGTCGCACAGGGACTTGTCCGAAGGGTTGAGCAGCACCAGGGTCTCCAGCACATCTCCCCGGTGGTGGAGGGTCCGCTGACCTGCGGGGAACGAGGGCTGACGCCTGGCCCAGCACCACCTTCCCCTAAACACCGGGGACCCCGGGGGGGACCCTGCAGTTTGGGCACCCCGTGGCCGGCTCAGGCTCCCCCCACGTGGAGGTGAGGGGCTGGACCCAGCACGCGGCCAAGGACAGAGCCTGCCCACTTCCACCGCGCAAGAGGGACAGCCACCAACCCGCCCCGGCCACCGGCCGGACACCGCGGAGGCCAGCGGATCTGCTGAGCCGAGAGACACGTTTCCTTGCGTCCTTCCTGCCGCAGGGAGGGGAGGAGGAGGGGGCTGGCCACGCCGGGACCACCCCCGCCTCTCCCCCGTGAGTGGGGCTGCACAGCCAGCGCGTTACCTGCCCGCCCAGGAGCCAGGGCCCCTTCCTCCGCATGGCGCGAGCCCCGGGTGCCCGCCGCAGCACCGCACCCGCCCAGCCCAGCCCAGTCCCGCTGCCCCGGGAGCGGGGAGGAGCGCAGGTGTCCCAGCTCCAGCCAGGCCCCTGTCCCCCCGCTGTGCTCGCCAGGCTTCCCGTTTGGCCCCGGGAGACCTGCTCACGGCCCGCGGCAGCGCCCTGCCCCGGGGTGACCCTCTGCCTGCACAGGAAGGACCAGGGGACACAGCGGGGAAGACGCCTTCCGGAGCGGCACGGCCTCGGAGGAGGAGGTGGAAGCGGCAGCTCCAGCGGGCCACGGGCAATGGTTTGCTCACCGGCTTCTCGGCTATGTTTCCTCGGGAAATCGCAGCCCTCCGCAGACCCCGAAAAGTGCCGTGCTCCCAGGGCCAGGGCCGGTGCCGATGTCCCGGCTTGGGCTGGACAAGGCTGCCCAGAGGACGCCAGCTCCGCGGGGGAAGAGTCCAGCCTCACGGCAGCCGAAGGAAGTGGTTTTGCCGCAGGCAGGGGCACATGGGGATCACGGGGCTCGGTCCCGCTGCCACCAACCTGGCAGGCCGCAGCCCAGACAGGGCCCGAGGGCTCGGGCAGCCGGGTCGCGCGTTAGCCGAGCACCGGCACGGCAGGATCGCCGGCTCCTCCGCTGCGGCCGCATCTCCCCTGCCTCCCACGAGGGACGGCGACGGGTTGGGGCTGCAGCACACGAAGGAGCAGGAGACCCAGGTGGCTCCCACCGCAGAGCCCCACGTCTCCTTGGGCGTCCCCCAACCAAACCACCCTCCTCCCAAAGGAGAGGGGCTCTGCCGGAGCTGGGGGCTCGTCTGACCACGTTTCCCAGCCCAAGAGGCAGCGTGCGCAGCGGGATCGGCAGGGAGCACGGGGGGAGAGGGGGCTCGCGCAGCGGGGCTGCCCCAGAGCGCGAGGAGGAAGCTGGTCCCTCGCCTGCTCCAGGACAGGCGCCCAGCAGACCCCGGGTACCGCGTCCCCTGCGGCCAGGCCAGCACCGGGGCAGCTCTGGCTTGGAGGAAACAAAACCTCCACAAGGCAATAACGCACGGATCCCGGGCAGAGCTGACGAGCGGGGAGCCCTGGAAGCTGCTGCTCAGCCCCTGGCGAGGGGCCGAGCCCGGGAAGGGCCCCGCAGCTCAGCTCGGGCCCCTGCTGAGCCGGCCGGGGCCTCCGCCACCCCCACGCACCAGCCACCGGCTGCGGCAGCTGCTCGGCACAAAGCAGAGCCTGTTCCCGGCCGCGCTGGGGACGGTGCCCACCCGGGGACGGGCTGCGGGGGCTGCCCACACCTCCTACGCCCTCCGGCACCCCCGCGGCACCCCGGCACGGCCGGTTCCCACGCCGCGCTGGAACAAGCCGGCCTTTCTCCGCGACGCACCCGGAGCTGCTCCGACCCACGGGACGAGGGTGGGAGCAGCCGGCCCCGGAGACACTGTTTCATCCCCGGGCAGACCTTGATGCCCTCCCCAGCCCGCAGCAGCCCTGGCCTGCCTTGGGGACACCCCGGCCCCCACGCCGGCAGGGCCCAGCCCCGCTCGAGGGAGCGGCAAGCAACGCGGGCGGCCCGGCCAGGCGCGAGCAGCTCCCCCAGCCCGCAGCCAGGACCTGCCCCGAGGCCTGGGACGGCGTCGGGGAGGCAGCACGCCACCAGCTCAGCACAAAAGGCGTTTTATAGACACGGCTAAATGTTTGCCCAGCTCAGCAAACAGCAGCCGGCGAGGGCAAGGCCCCGGCTCGCGGCAGCACTGCAGTCGCCTCGCTCGCACCCCGTCCCCTCCGGAGACGCATGAATTAAACACAGCCATGGGGTCAGGCGAGGACCCTGCCGACGTGCGCGCCAGCCCACGCTCGCTCTGCGGCAGAGCGGGCACCAGCCCGAGCGTCCTCAGCGAGCCGGGCGCATCCGGGGCCGCGGGGTGCCGTCTCCGGCGGGGCACAGCCCTGCTCCCGACTCACCCTTCACGATGCTGGAGAAGGTGGCTGAGTGGCGGGACACGAAGAGCTTCAGCTGCTCATCGAGGTTGCAGGCCGTGAGGTCGATGTCCCAGGAGCGGATGCCTGCAAGACAGGGCAGGGAGGATCAGCCCCGGGAGAGGGGGCAGCCCCAGGGCACCCCCCCTCCCCTCCTGCACCCCGGGATGTGCTAGCACCCACCGTCCCCACGCCCAGGGCACAGCCAGCGCTGCCGGTGCCCAGTCTCAGCAAGCCACAAGCGACAGCGAGCACCCAGCCCTAGCGCTGACCGCGCGAACGCCGGGGGGGGCACCATGCCCCGTGCTGGAGCCCCCCCCGGTGCCGCAGCACGCTCGGGGGCCAGGCCTGCCTCGCGTCACCACCTCCCTAATCCCCCGCATGGCACCAGCTTATGTAAGACGCAGGCAATCCGGCTGAGCCGGGGATGCTGAGCAGCGGCTGCGGCTCCCGTGGCCCGCGCCGCGCTCCCCACCCGGCCGCCCCCACTGCGTCCCCCCCCCCCCCAGCTCGGGGGGGACGAGAGCAGGGGCCACATCAGCCCATCGCCCCCCCCGCCAGCACGGGGCCTTTCCCCGGGGGGAGCAGAGCTGCTCCGGCCTCCTCGCAGCAGCAGGCCGGGCCCCAGCCGCAGCCCCAGCCCCCTCCCCAGCCCCAGGCCCCCGCTCCTCACGGCCCCACGGCGCAGGCCGGGCCCAGGCCACGCTTGGCCGCAGTGGCTGGGTCCCCAGGTGCCCCACACGCTGCTTCGCAGGACCCGGGACAGTATGTGGCCTCCCATCAACGCCGGCAGCCCTCAGCCCTGCCGGGGCACCGCCACGCTCACACCACGCGGCGGCAGGATCCAGCCGGCGCTGGGGAGACCCGGCACCGACCCCAGGCTCGGGAGACATCCAGGCTCCTCGCTGCCGTCCAAACCCTAACAGGATGCAGTGCGGCGGGAGAGGGGGCTGCGCTGCGACCCCCGGCACAAGGCTGCCTGACGCTCCCTCCCCAGGGGCTCCCGGAGATGGGCACCTCCAGCACGAACACCTGCAGCAGTGCTGCAAACGCCAGATAAACCCCTGAGCGTGTGCCCAGCACCGAAATCCAGGAGCAGCTGGAGACATTGCAGGACTGGCGATGCTGCAGCTCTGGCACAGCTGGGCCGAGCCGGTGGTACCCCGGTGCTTCCCCACGGAGACGGGGATGCGCTGCCGACCCATCGCGTGCAGCCGAGTAGCGGCCTCCCCGGCACCGGGCCGACACGCACAGACCTTCGGCATGGCGCTGCCGGCCTGGCACGGCCCAGTCCTGCCCGGGGAGGCAGAGCGGCGGCCGGCACGTGCCATGCGCCGCGCTCCCCGAGGCACGCACCTTGCACGGTGACTCACAGCCGCACCGGCTCTGCCAGCGAAACACCGGCCCCCGGGGCTACGGCGGCGGCACCTCTCCCTGCACCTCTTCAGAGACGGCAATTAGGGGAATTAGCGGCGCTGGAGGACTGGGAGCGCCGCACGAGCCGCCACGTGCCGCCGGCTCCCGTCAGGCGCCCAACACCCGGCACGGGTTTGCTCCTCCTTCATGCAGGCATCTCCCCGCACCCGGGCGGGGGCTGGAAGCCCCTCGACACCACGGGACAGGGCACCAGCTGCAAAAACACGGGGATCCCGGCCCCGAAGCACCGACAGCCCCCGCCGGGCTCTGCCACGCAGCTGGGCTCCTCGTGCCGCAGAGCAGCCTCGCATGGAGACTTGCCGGCGCATCGGCTGACCGAGCGCCCCGCGGCCACTGCCGCCCTCCCTTCCTCCCCGGCCCGCCGGGCGGTTAACGGTCCCGCAGAGCGGCGGGCGATGGCGTAAGAGAGACCAGGGCATCGGCGCCGGCAGGGCGACGCGGCGTTGCACGCGCTTTGCGCAACGTGATCGTTGGGCTCCGGCGCAGCGGCCGAGGTCGAGCATCCTCCAGGCCGCTTCCCGCGCGGCATCGTCTCCTCCTGGGCTCGGGGCCTCCCAGGGCCGGCGAGGGTCGGCCTGTCCTCGCGGCCCCCCCGGGACGCGCTTCCCGCGGTTTGGGGGAAGCTCCCCTCCCCAGCCCCAAATCGAGGACGCTGCCGGCGGGGGATGAGAGCGGGGCCGGGGAGGGGCACCCATGGCACAGCCCCCCAGGGCGAGCCGAGCCCCCTCCCGCTGCAGACCAGTGCGGACCAGCGCAGACCAGCGCAGCATCCCAGCCCCTGCGGCTGCACCGGGGCAGACCCAGGCATCGAGGTGGGGAGCGGGCAGCTCCTGCGGTCCCCAGCCCGGGAGCCTGCGGGACAGATCCCAGGAGCCTGGGTGGGGAGAGGGGGCCGATCCCATGGGTCGGGGTGGGGGGCAGGTCCCAGGGATCTGGGGCAGGGGTGGGGGCAGACCCTGGGGATCGAGGGCAGATCCTGAGGGTCCAGGGGGCAGGTCCCACGGATCTAGGGCAGGAGATGGAACAGATCCTGGGGATCCCAGTGGGCAGGTCATGGGGATCCAGGGCAGGAGAGGAAGCAGATCCTGGGGATCCCAGGGGCAGGTCCCAGGGCAGATCCTGGAGATCCCGGGGGAGAAGGGGGCTGGTTCCAGGGATCCAGGGCAGGAGATGGGGCAGATCCTGGGGATCCCAGCAGGCCGATCCCGGGGATCTGGGGCAGAAGAGGCAGCAGATCCTGGGGATCCCGGGGGACAGGTCCCAGGGGTCTAGGGAGGCAGGATTGGGGGCAGGTCCCGGGGGCCCCAGCAGGCCGATCCCAGGGATCCGGGGCAGGAGAGGGGGTAGATCCTGGGGATCCCGGGGGCAGGTCCCAGGACAGGTCCCGGGGGCCCCAGCAGGCCGATCCCGGGGATCCGGGGCAGACCCCGGGGGCCCGTTGCCCGGGCGGGGGGAGGGGGCAGGTCCCGGGGGGCCGTGCGGGGACCGGCAGCGCCGGCCGTGCCTCGGGAGCCGCCGCGCGGCGGGGCCCCCCCGGGGGCAGCGGGGCCGTTACCGGAGCCGCCCTCCCCCCCCCGCCCCGCGCCGGGGGCGGCGGCCGGTGCCGGGCTCACCTCGCTCCAGCTCGTGCAGCACGGAGGCCAGCAGGCCGGGGCGGTGGCAGCCGCCGCCCACGATGGCCAGCAGCGAGTAGCGGCGGGGCCCGGCGGGGCCGGGCGTGGGGCCGGGAGCCGCCGCCGCCCGCCCCGCAGCCCCCGCGGCTCGAGCCGCCGCCGCCGCCATCTTCGGCCCCCCGCAGCCACGACGTGCCGCCGGCCACGCCCCGCCCCGCTTTTACGTCACCGCGGGGGAGCCCCGCCCGCTGATGTCACCGCGGGCCAATGGGCGGCGGCGGCGGGGAAAGGTGTGGGAGGGGGGAGCCGCGCCTGGCGGGGAGCTCTTAAAGGGGCAAGGCCGGGGTGGGGCCGCGCCGGGGTGGGGCCCATCAGGGCCGCGCGCTGCAGGGCCATGCAGCGAAGGGGGTGCAGCGCAGTGCTGGGGTGTGCAATGCAATGCTAGGAGCGTGCAGCGCAGTGCTGGGGTGTGCAGTGCAATGCTAGGAGCGTGCAGTGTAGTGCTGGGGTGTGCAATGCAACGCTAGGGGTGTGCAGTGCAACGCTAGGGGTGTGCAGCGCAGTGCTGGGGTGTGCAATGCAATGCTAGGGGTGTGCAGCGCAGTGCTAGGGTGTGCAATGCAATGCTAGGGGTGTGCAGTGTAGTGCTGGGGTGTGCAGTGCAACGCTAGGGGTGTGCAGTGTAGTGCTGGGGTGTGCAATGCAATGCTAGGGGTGTGCAGCGCAGTGCTGGGGTGTGCAATGCAATGCTAGGGGTGTGCAGCGCAGTGCTGGGGTGTGCAATGCAATGCTAGGGGTGTGCAGTGTAGTGCTGGGGTGTGCAATGCAATGCTAGGGGTGTGCAGTGTAGTGCTGGGGTGTGCAGTGCAACGCTAGGGGTGTGCAGCGCAGTGCTGGGGTGTGCAATGCAATGCTAGGGGTGTGCAGCGCAGTGCTGGGGTGTGCAATGCAACGCTAGGAGTGTGCAGTGTAGTGCTAGGGCTGTGCAAGGCAGTGATGGGGGATGTGCAGTGCAATGCAATGCCGCGGTGTGCAATGCAGTGCTGGAGGTGCAACGTGCAGTGCAGTGCAGTGCAGTGCTGGGGTGTTCAGTGCAGTGTAATGCAATGCTGGGGTGTGCGATGCAGTGCTGGGCTGTGCAGCATGGTGCAGGACTGAGTGGGGTAGAGCCAAGCTGGGCCGTGCAGGGCAGGGCAGCGCAGTGCAAGGGCTGGGCCTGACTGTGCAGCGCAGCACTGTGTTGGCCAGCACAGCTCCGTCACCTCCCCCAGCGATCCCAGGCCTCTGTGCCCAAACTGTACCTCAGCCCATCGGTCTCCAACAGCTCGGTAAGGAACAGGGCAGTGAGAGCCCAGGGCAGGGCCTGGGGCTCCCTGTGCCTCTCCTGTCGCCCCGTGCCATGCCCTGTCCCCCGGACACGTGACAGGACAGCACCAGCCCCTGCCCCCCCCAGGCAGCACCCCCCGGCCGTGGGGCCATCCCCCTCCTCTCGCGGCAAGCGCGGCGCCTCGGGCTCCAGGGACACATGGCCAACACCAGGCTGCCAATTCCCCAAGCAAACACGGCCCCAGCAAGGCCGACCTGGACACCGAGCCCCGTTCGAGTCCTGGGCTGAGAGCGAGCACCGGGCCCCTGCGCGGGGCCGGGCCCCTTCCCCGGGGTGCAGACAGCCCCAGCACACAGCATCCCACAAAGCAGCTTTATTCCCAAATCCCTGTGCGGGGGGAGCACGGCCGGGGCAGCCCAGGGGGTTGCGGCGCCTCCGAGGCCAGGCACGGAGGCAGAGCCAGCCCGTGGCGGGGGGACAGCGGCTCCCCCTCCTCCCGGGCTCCCACCGCTGGGCCCCCCCGCGGCAAGGCGAGGCCGGGAGCGCTGTACTTCGCCCCAGCCCTGCCCCTGCAGCGGGACACGGGGACGCCGATCCAGCTGGAAAAGGGGGAAGAGACAGCGGTGAGCAGAAGGCAGGGCTGCTGGGGCACCCCAGGCACGCGCTCCCCAGTGCCGGCAGCCCCGGCCCGGCTGCGGGATGCACCACGAGAGCGGGGTGCTGCCGGGGGCCCCCGCGCATCCCCGCGCACCCACCTGCCCTCCTAGCTGCGCGGCGATGGCTTCTTCTGCCTGCAGCCCCGTCTCGGCAGCAGCGCGGCCGCCTCGGCCCGGCCCTTGCGGAGGCCCTGGGGGTGCAGAGCACTGGGGTGGTCACGGGGGGGATCATGCCTTCCCCCGGCCATCCCACCCGCCCCGCGACCCCCCGGCCCTGTCATACCATGTAGAAGCCGGTGTGGTAGCCGCTCATGTACCAGGACATCAGCATGGCAGCCAAGGCTTCCTCCTCCTCCTCCTCCTCCCGGAGCGCGCACAGCAGCGCTGGGGACCACGGCGGGGGCACCGGCTGCCACCACCGCCGAGAGCCTCCGTTAGGGACGGTCCCGCCGCCAGGGACCCTGCCGCTCTGGAGGGGGGACCCGCAGCCCTGGGTGCCCCCGGGGCAGCTCCAGCCCCGCGGCAAGCCCGGGGGGCCGCCGCATGCTCACCTGGGGCTGGGGGGAGCAGGGTGCCCGCTCGCCCGTGCTGCTCTTCCTCCTCCTGCCCGGCGGCAGCTCCCACGGCGGGGGGGGTCTCGGCCTCCGGGGCTCCCCGCGGGGACCCTCCTCCTCCTCCTTGCAGGGACACACGAGTGTCAGCACGGCCCCCCGCAGACCCCCCCCGCCCCCAAGGTGCCCCGCGGCGTCGCTCACCCCCGGGTCGCTGGCGGCGCAGGGGGGCAGGAGATCGGCCAGCGCCTGCTGCTCCTTGTTCCCGTAGCCGTCGAACTCCACGAGGCAGGTGCCGGCGGCGGCGTCCAGCGCCCGCACCGTGGCCGGGTACAGCAGCCCGTCGCCCGCCCACACGGCGCGGCAGGCGGCTCCCACCGCCCACTGCGGGAGAGGCCGGGGGGGTCACACTGGCCGGGGGGGCACCCTGGTGTGACCCCCCCCCCCCAGCACACTGGGCAGCCTCTCCCCGAGCCAGCAGCAGGGACAGGGACCGGCCGTCACCTTGCCGCTCACCTGGGAGCCTTCCTCCTCCTCCTCCTCCTCCTCCTCCTCGCTGGTCACGCTGGAGTCCAGGGCCTGGGGGCTCTGCTCCGACTCCTCGTCCGGAGCATCCTGGGGGAGGCCGAGATGGGGCTGGGGGGCAGAGCAGGGCCCTGGTCCGGTCCCGGTTCAGCCAGACCCAGCCCAGGTTTGCCCAGCCCCGGCCCGGTCCCGGTTCGGGCTCCCCCAACCCCGGTGCCCCCGGGCCAGGCTAGTCCAGACCCTCCCGCCCCGGCCCGGTCCCGGTTCGGGCTCCCCCAACCCCGGTGCCCCCGGGCCAGGCTAGTCCAGACCCTCCCGCCTCGGCCCGGTCCCGGTCCGGGTTCCCCCAGCCCCGGTGCCCCCGGGCCAGGCTAGTCCAGACCCTCCCGCCTCGGCCCGGTCCCGGTTCGGGTTCCCCCAGCCCCGGTGCCCCCGGGCCAGGCTAGTCCAGACCTTCCGGCCCCGGCCCGGTCCCGGTTCCCCCAGCTCCGGCCCGGCCCCGGTTCGGGCCCCCCCAGCCCCGGGGCGCAGCCTCCTACCCGCGGCCCCGCGGCGCTCTCGGCCATGGCCCCGCGCGGGCGGCCCCGAACCGGCGGCCACACGTGGGTCCGCCCCGCCCCCCCGCGCCGCGCCGCGCCCCCTGGGAAACGCAGTCTCCGCCCTGGCGGCGCGCGCGGGGGCGGGGCGCGCCGCGACTACATTTCCCAGAAGGCCGTGCCGGCGCTACCAGCGAGTCGGGCGGGCAGAGCGCCGCTGCGGCTGCCCCGTCGCGCCCTCCCGTGGCAGGGGGTGCGCGACACGCCGGGAGCAGCGCGGGGGCCGCAGCCATCGGTGTAGCGAGCTGCGGCGGTGCTCAGCGGCGGAGCGCCCCGGCCCGGCGCTCACGGCCGCCACCGCAACGGCCGCGCACGTGGAGCCGCGAAACGCTACGGGAACTCCGTGCATCCACTAGGGAATGGGGGGAAAGGGGAAAAGGGACCTGGCTGCACACGGCTCTGCACGGGACGCCGGTGAGCGGCAGCCCCCCTGCAGAATACCTGCTCCGGCGCAGGCGGCCCAGCGACCGCCGCTGTGTGAGGAGCGGGGCCCCAAAACGCCGGATCCGAGGGATCCGGGGCACAACCCCGGGGCCGCTCCCGAGCTCCGACCGAAGCTCGGGCCCCGGGTTCATCCCCTTTAACGAGCGGGGACGGGGACTCCCCGTCGCCGCCAGCCGCTCGTAAATATTTACCCGACGGCAATCAGCAGGCGCCGGGCGCGAGCACCCGAGCGGCACCTCCAGCCCGGGCGCCCTCCGTGCGCAGCCCGGCCCCGGCGGGCAAAGTCCAGGGTGGCCGCAGCAGCGCGTGGCACCGCCCGCCCCCGCACCGGCTGCCGGGGGAAGCCAGCCGCGGGGCATCCCCGTCTCCCAGGCCTCGGCGAGTCCCGTGCCTCCGCTGCCGCCGGGGCCTTGGCAGCACCGATCCGGCCCGGCCGCGGGGAGGGAGCCCAGGGGGCCCGGGCAGGGAAACCACCCCGAGCGTGCAACCGGAGCACCCGGGAGCGTGCAACCGGAGCCGGCCCGCCCGCACGGAGCCGAGCCCGACGTGCGAGCGAGCGTGCAAGGGGGCTCGGGGGCGGCACGGGGTGCCCGAGGCGGGCAGCAGCGCCGGCGGCAGCGAGGACACGCGTGCACGCCCCACGGCACCGGCGCGGGTGGGCGGCAGCACGTGTGCACGCCGGCACACGGCCGGGGAGAGGGGCGGGCGTGCAAAGCAGAGCAGGCAGAGCCACGCGTGCAAGCGGACAGGAGCGCGCGGGGACCGGAGCGCGCGGCCCACGCGTGTACGGAGGCGGCAGCGCCGCCGGGGCGGGGAACGGGGCCTGCGGCGGCCGCGCGTCCCCGGCAGGTGGCAGCCGCCACCCGCCGCCGGTCGCAGCGCCGGTGCACGGACCGATCCCCCCCCCCCCGCACCCCAATGCACCGACCGACTCCCTGTTGCAGGTCCCGGTGCACGGACCGACCCCTCCCACGAGGACGTTAATGCACGGTCTGACCCCCCCCCGGCCCGTTGCAAACCCCAATGCACCGATTGATCCCCCGCTGCAGATCCCCGTGCATGGACCCCCCCCCAATTGCAAATCCCAATGCACAGACCAGTATCCCATTGCACAGACCGAGCCCCCCCTATTGCAAACCCCCATGCACGGACCGACCCCCCGTTGCAGACCCCGGGGCATGGACTGAACGCCCGCTCCCCCCAGCTGCAAACTCTTTTGCACGGACCGACCCCCCCATTGCAAACCCCAGTGCACGGACCGACCCCCGTTGCAGACCCCGGTGCATGGACACCCCCCAACTGCAAACCCCCATGCACAGACCGACCCCCCCCCCCCTCCCGCCGTTGTTTTCGGCACAGCCCGGGGCGGGGGGGGGGGTTTCTGGGCGGGGGTTCCCGCGTGCCGCCTGCTCGGGACACTCCAAAAATAGCCGCTCCCGGCGGCCCGGCCCGCTCCCCCCGCGCCGTGGAAACCCCCCCCGCCCGCCCCGGAGCACCCCGCCCCACGTGGGGCCGCGGGCGGCAGCCAATCCCCGTGCCCGCCGCCCTTCCCTTTGTGGCGGGCCAGCCAATGGGCGGGGAGGGGGCGCCGCGCGCGGCCCCGCCCCGCGGCGGGAGGCTATAAAAGGCGGCGCCGGGCGGAGCGGCGCTCAGAGCAGCGCGCTGCAGCAGCGAGCGGAGCCGGCGGAGCGGCGGCACCGGGAGCGGCACCGGGACCCCCCCAGCCACTGGATTACCGCACTTGGGCTTGATTCATTTTTCCTTTTTCCTTTGCTTCGGATCCGTCTCCGGGCTCGGCCTCTGGGCGCCCGCCCTGTGGATTACAATTGCACCATGACCCTGGAGGAGCTGGTGCCCTGCGACAGCAGCAAGTAAGTGCGGAGCCCGCGGGCACCGGGGAGGGGGGGGGCCCGGCCCGGCGCCGCCGCCCGCCGCCGCTGACGGGCCCCTCTGGTCCCCGCAGGATGCAGGCGGTGAGCGAGGCGGTGGAGCGGGTGCTGGTGGCGGCGCAGCGGCAGGACCGGCTCACCGTGGGCGTCTACGAGTCCGCCAAGCTCATGAACGTGTGAGTGTCCGGGGGGGGCAAATGCACCGGGGGGGGGGGTGGCACCGGGGCTGCGGGAGGTGTGCACGGCAGGACAGCGCAGGGGACGCAGGGGCTGGTGCAGAAGGGTCTGTCGGGGGAGGGGGGGAAATAGTATTAGTTTTTGGGGGGAGTTTGTCCAAGAATAGGGCTAGTGCAGGGGGCTGGAGCAGGGGGGCTGCCCGGGGGCCAGCCCCAGCGCCGGGGGTCTGTCGGGGGGGGGGGGGGGAATCTGTCCGGGGGTCTCTCCCAAGCCCCTTACCCGTGGGCTGGGTGCCATGGGGTGCAGCAGCCCCCCCGTGCACGGGGCATCCTCCGCACCTGCATCCGAGCTGCCCCGGCTCCTCTAACGCTGCCGCCGCCCGCAGGGACCCCGACAGCGTGGTGCTGTGCTTGCTGGCCACGGACGAGGAGGACGAAGGCGACATCGCCCTGCAGATCCACTTCACCCTCATCCAGGCCTTCTGCTGCGACAACGACATCCACATCCTGCGCGTGTCGGGCATGCAGCGCCTGGCCGCCATCCTGGGCGAGCCGCAGCCCGGCGCCGAGCCCCGCGACCTGCACTGCCTCTTGGTCACGGTGAGTGGGACCGCGGCGCACGGCCGCGCGCGATGCACGGTGGTGCATGTCCAGGTGCGATGCATGACCGTGCAATGCACAGCTGGACGCGATGCACAGCGGTGTGTGATGCACGGCTGCGTGCCAGGGCCCCGGCCTGACCTTGCGCTTTGCCCCCGCAGAACCCGCACACGGACGCCTGGAAGAGCCAGGGCCTGGCCGAGGTGGCCAGCTACTGCGCCGAGAGCCGCGACAGGAACCAGTGGGTGCCCTGCGTGGCCCTGCAGGAGCGCTGAGCCCCGCGGCGACCGCCGGCTTTTTAACCTGGAGAAAACACAAAAAAGCAAAAAACAAACCGCGGAAGAGGGAAGGAGAAGCAACCAGATTAAAAGTAACACAAACCACCCACCGATTTTATTTTTCTTTTTAACCGGAGAGGAGCAGGGAGCAGCCCGGCCGGTGGGCGCAGGACGGCGGCGAGCCGAGGATGCACCGGCACCAGCGACACCAGCGGCCGGGAGCCCGGTGGGATGAGGCCGGGCAGGAGAGGCGACGCGCCGAGGAGCGGTGCTTCCCGCGGAGGACGGGCCCCGGTGCGTGCCAACGCCGGCCACGGTGCAGCGCAGGGGAGCCCCGGGACTGGCGCGGCGGAGCGCGGGGAGGACGGACAGAAGGAAACGGTTTTGTTTTCTTTTTGGCACCTGGGACTCGATGGAAGCGAGGACTGCAAAGGGACAGATTTGCAAACGAACTTCTTTTTTTTCCCCAAGGGATAAGTGACTTATATATTCATAGACTTGCAACAGCAGAATCATTCTTTGCACTCAAGCCAGCTGGAGACCCTGATTAAATCTATTATAGAGTCTATTCTTGTACCAATTTGAAAGAAAGAAAACTATTTGCAATAAAATTTCTAAACTCAGCAGCGCCTGCAGTCGTCTCCTGCCTCCCTTGCAGCCGGGGGCACCCCGCAGGCTCAGAGCTGCCCCCCCATTTTGCGGGGGGGGGGGGAGGGATGGGGCTGGGCAGGCCTCCTGCACCATGGGAGCGCCCGGCTGGCTGCTCCCAGCGCGCTGCCCTCAGGGCTGGTTTCGGGGTGGGGAGGGAGAGGCTGGGTGCCAGGCGGCTCCAGGGCCCTGCGGGCTGCACTGATCCGTCCCTGGCACCCGACATCCCACGAAGGGGCCTGGCTGCATCCCTGCGGCTCTGCAGGTGCATTTGCAGCTAGCAATGCAGCGTGCTGCAGCCATGCATCCCGCTGGCACAGCACAACGGCCAGAGCCAGGGTTCCCCGGGCCCCGAAGCCTGTCCAGCCCCCAGGGCTCTGCGCAGCCCCCCAGCCTTGCATGCGACCCCCCCCCTCCCTGAACAGGGTTTTTTTCCAGGAATTGCTCACGGGCTGCACCCTCACGCTGCTGCGGTGGGCAGGGGCCTCGCGCCAGGGCAGCCATCACCCCTGGGCCAAGGGAAACCGAGGCACGGCACCGCAGGCGCCCCGCACCCCATCTCCCCGGGGGCTCCCAGCCCTGCCGCTCTGCAGGCGAGGGGTAACAGCACCCCTGGCATCGGGGGTCCCGGCCCCCCACAGCCCCAGCGGGGCAGGACCCGGGAGGCAGCGCTGCCTGCACCCGCCCAGCCCCAAAAGCCCCGCAGCAACCCCAGCTCCCCCCAAAAAAGCCCCACAGCCCCCCCGCCCACCTCCCTGGAAGCGCCGAGGGGTTTCCCCCGGCCCAGCACCACAGGGAGGGCTGGAGGCAGAGCCCGGCTCCCGCTGCAGCTCGGGGCAGCGTTTTTGGACAGGAAGCAGCAGTTTTTGCAAGCTGAGGCGCAGCCGCCGCTGCCTTCCGGCCCCGTCCCACGTCCCCGAGCGGTGCAGCCCCGAGCCCCCCCCACACCGCCGGGGCCCTGCAGAGCTGCTCGCTGCTGCCCCAGAGCCTCCAGCCTCCCCGCGGGGCCCATCCAGCCCCTCAGGACCCCCCCGCGGAGCAGAGCCAATACGAACGGCTGTGAAAGCATCTGGCACCGAGCCCAGGCATCTGCATGGGTGCACGGGGCTGCATGGGCCCCCCCACACCCCACAGCCTGGCACCCGTGCAGCCCCCTCCCCACAGGCCCCCCACGGAGACCTGCACCCCCCAGCTCCAGCAGCACCCACAGAGCCGTGAAACGAGTTTGTCAGGGCTCAGCAGATCGGAGCTGCTGCCGCAGCCAGGCTGCACGAGGCCCCGCTGCCGCCCCCGGCCCCGTGGGCCAGGCTGAGCCGGGAGCCCAGAAAGCCCCCGCGGCTCCCACGCGCCACGGGACACCCCCCCCTCCCCGCCAACTCACCGCCGCGGAGATGCTGCCCAGCCTGGCCCCTTCCCTCCTGCAGCCCCAGGGAAAGGAGCAGCCCGGCCCCCCCCAGGGAGGATAAACCCTCCCAGGACATTGGCTGCACCTGGGCCGCCTTCCCCGCAGATGGGGGGCACCTGCGCTCTTACCCCCCCCCGCCCGGGCCAGGGCAGCGCTGTGTCCCCCGGGGAAACTGAGGCACCGAGCCAGCTGCCCCCCCCGAGGGATGCACATGAGCGTGTGTGTGGGGGGGGGCAGTGTGGCCACAGCCGGGCTGGTGCACACGTGTGCATGTGTGTGCATGCACGTGCCTGTGTGTCCGTGCGTGTGCACACGCGTGTGCGTGCCTGGGTGCCGGCGCTCTCCCCCTGCACCCGCCCTGGAGCCGCCCTCCTCGGCTGCCCCAGGCTCACCGGGACGGGCCAGCGCCCAGCTCACGCGGGTGCACGTCTGCACGCACGCACACCCGGCACTGCACGCATGCACCGGGAGCTGCTGTGCACGCACAGGGACACCCATGCACACTGCCCCGGTACCACACACCTGCACCGGGAGCTGTTGCTGTGCGTGCACACCCATGCACACACCCATGCACACATGCATGCACACACCCATGCACACGCCCCCGGTACCGCACAGCCACACCAAGAGCTGTCGCTGCACGCGCACACCCATGCACACACGCATGCACCTGGGGACCCACCCCCCCCGTCCCAGCCCTTCTCCCGCAGCCTCCTGACCCTGTGGCGTTGCCGGGCTGCGACCAGGGACCTGCGGCGCGGGGCCTGGTGGCCTCGTCCCTTGGCAGCTGGCCCTGCCGGGGCGCTGAGGCCTGGCACAGCCCGGCACGGCACAGACCGGCACCGGCTCTCCAGCGGCGGGCGGCACTGCCGGGGCGTGGGAAAGGGCCCAGTGCCGCCCTGGGGCCCCGGCTGGGTGCTGCTGGCGCAGTCCGTCCCTGTCCCCGTCCCCGGTGCAGGCTGCGGCCCCAGGGAGGGTCTGCAGCTGTGCGGAGCAGACCCCCCCCCCCCTGCTGCCCCCATCCCATGGGAGCCGGCTGGGCTCGGTGGGGTGACACTGCCCGGACACGCCTGGGCACATCCTCCTGCCCGGCATCGCCCGCCGCCGCCGTGCGCCCGGACGGCACCCTGGGAACCCCCCGGCGGGTGAGGGTGCTGGGGGGGCCAGGACCACCCAGCCGGGGACACAGGCAGGGGAAGGCCCGCGGGGCAGGCTGAGTCTCCCCAAAACTCGTTTCACTAGTGCGTCACCAGGTCACGAGGGGCCCCAGTGATCCCCTGCCCGCGTGGCCGGGGCCGAGCGGCTGGCGCAGCCACCTGTGTGACGAGCGCGTCAGGCCTGGCTGAGTCATGGCGCGGCAGGCTGGGCCCGGGGACGGCGGGGGGGGGGGGCAGCGGCCCCAGGGCCTCCCCGCTGGCAGGGGGGCTCGCGGGATGCACCGAGCCCCCAGCGCCCAGCCTGGGCCCAGCGGCGTGGGGCAGCGTCCTGCCTCAGTTTCCCTCCCTGCGAAGCTGGGCCGGGCCGGGGGGGCCGGGCAGGTCCCGGGGAGCCCCCGGTGGGGGGGGAACCCTGCACCTGCAGCTCCCAGGCAGCACCCCGCCCCCCCCTGCGCAGCCCCCCCAGGCCTGGGCCTCCCCAGCAGTGCAGCCCCAGCTGCAGCCCCCTGTGAGCCCCCCCCATGTGCTGGTGGCCCCTTTGTTCTTCTTGCTCCATTGTTCCTGCCCCCCCCCCCGTGGGAATGGGCCATGGGACCCCGCAGGCGGCGTGCAGGGGGTGCCGTGCGTGTGCAGGGGGAGGGGGTGGGGGGGTGCTGCGTGGGCGTGGGGCTCTGTGCACGCAGCAATGTGTCGGTCCCCCCCCAGGGCTGGATCCAGACCCCCCCCGCACTGCAGGACCCCCAACACTGCGGGATCCAAACATCCCCCCCCCTTCAGCCCCACGGCCCGTGGGGACCCACGATGGGGGGCAGAGGGGGCCCCAAAGTCAGCGGGGGGGGGCAACGGGGACCCCTGTGGTCGCGGGGGCGACGGGACCCGCTGCCCCCTGAGCCGGCGGTGCTGCCGGCGTCCCCCCCGCGCTCCCGGTGCCCCCCCCGCGCCGGCGTCCCCGCGGCCGCCTGACTCAGCGGCGCTGCGGCCGCGGGGGCGGCGGGGATCCCGGGCGAGCCCGGCTGTGCGCCCGCCGGGAGCCGGCCCAGACGGCGAGGGCGGCCGGGGGCTCCGCGGCCCTGACTCAGCGGCGGCGGGGGCTGCGGCCGCAGGACTCCCCCCCCCCGCGGGGCTGCCGGACGCCTGGGTCCCCGCTGGGCCCCGGCCAAGGTGCCGCGGGCATCGGCCGCCCCGGGCGCTCCCAGCGGGGTGGCAGCGGTGCGGGGCGCTGGGCATGCGTGGTGCTGGCTCCCGGCCACGCAGCCCCGGGCACACGCGTGTGCATGCGTGTGCATGCGTGTGCAATGCGTGTGCGTGTGTGTGTGCATGTGTGTGCGTGTGTGTGCATGTGTGTGCATGCGTGTGCAATGAGTGTGCATGCGTGTGCAATGCGTGTGCGTGTGTGTGCACGTGTGCCCGCAGTAGTGCGGGGGGGGGGGCCATGCCTGTGCACCTCGTGCCCCCCCAGCCACGCAGCCGGCCCCCCCTCCCCGCCGGCACACGCCGGGCACACGCTGCAGCCGGGCACAGCACGGTCTGGCGCTGCACGGAGCCGGCATGGGGCCTCCCGCCAGTGCCGTCACCCCGCGTGGGAGCCCGGGGCCCCCCAGCCCCCCCCTCGGCCCCCCGGGCCCTGGGCCACCCGGCCGGCGCCGGAGCTGGGGCGGGAGCTGGGAACGGGCCCCGCCGGCGCTGCCGACGCTCCACCCGCGGCACCGGCCAGGGTGGGAGGGCGAAAGTCCAGCAGACGGGAGGCTCCCGGCACGCGGGCCAAGGCGGGAGGCGGTGCGGGGGCTGCCGGCGGCCGGGCGCTGTGGGGACCCGTCGCCTCTGCGCGGGCGGTGAGGCCGCGTCCGGCCCTGCTCCGCACCGGCTCCGGCTCTGTTGGCTTTGGGCCTTGCAGCCGCGAGCGGAGCGGGGAGGCCGGGAGGGGAGGCCGGGAGCGGAGGCCGGCGCGTGCCCGTCCTGCCCCTTCCCGTGCACCGGGGCCCGTCGGGGCCACCCAGCGCGTGACACCGCGCCGGTGCTTTTCCAGCCGGATCAAAGGGCCGGGGCTGGGCCGGGCACTCGGGCGCTTTTCCATCCCGCGGCCCCGGCACGCGTCGTGTTTGCCTGGGGAGTTTCCACGGGAAACGGCCACCCCTGGCTGCGGCGGTGCTGGGGCCGGGGCCAGCGCAGGGACTGGATCTGTCCCGGCCTGGGAGAGCTGGTGTGCGCCGTTTCTGGAAGAGGAGGGGACCGGCGCCGCGCGTGCAGCTGCGTGTGCAGTTGTGTGTGCAGTTGTGTGTGCAGCCGTGTGCGTGCATATGCACGTGCAGTCACAGGGATGTGTGGGGCACGGCTGCAGGGAGCTGCCGCGGAGGGTGCAAACACAGGAACCCGGTGTGTGTGTGTGCGTGCATGTGTGCATGCACAAGTGCATGTGTGCGCGCATGTCTGTGTGTGCATGTGTGCATGCATGTGTCTGTGCATGCACAAGTGTATGCATGCGTGTGTGTGTGCATGTGTGCACATGTGCATGTGTGCATGCACAAGTGTGTGCATGCATGTGCATGTGTGTGTGCATGCATGTGTGTGTGCGTGTGCATGCGTGTCCCCAAGGCTTTGCCGGCCCCGGCAGCGCTGGGGCGGGGGGGGGACATCTCCCCAGCGCAGCCGCCGGGACCTCGCGGCCCCCCCGAGAGGGCCCAAGCTGCAGATGGGGACACGGAGGCCGGGGGCCGGGGCCGTCCCTGGTGGCAGCGCTGGCGCCGGGCGCGGGGCGGAAGCGCGACACGGGGCGCGCCGGAGCAGGAAGCCGCCCCATGGCGTCACGGGCCGCGTTTCCAGCGCGTCGTGGGCGCCGGCCGGCCCGGACCCCCCGCCCGTGCGTCAGTCACGCGGGGGGGGGGGTGGGATCCCCGCCGCGGCTGGGGTGGACGGGGACAGCGGCGGGTGGGGGCACCGCAGGGGTTCCCCGCGTCGGGGTGGCCCCGAGCCCCCATGACCCTGCAGTAGGAGCGCGGTTTGTCCCGGCGCAGCTCTGACGCTGCCTGGGGCCCAGGCGTGTGCAACGCTGGTGGGATGCCCACGCACACGCGCGTGCAATGCCGCTGCAAAGGCCATGCACATGCATGTGGCAATGCCGGTGTGACGCACACGCGTGTGCAATGCCACTGCAAAGCCCACGCACACGCATGTGCAATGCCGCTGCAAAGGCCATGCACATGCATGTGGCAATGCTGGTGTGATGCACACATGTGTGCGATGCCGCTGCAAAGCTGTTGCACACACATGTGCAATGTCGCTGCAAAGCCCATGCACACGCGTGTGCAACGCCGCTGCGACCCCCCGCAGCGCACAAGCAGGGCTGGCGCTGCCTGCACCGAGGGGACACACCGCCAACCCGGGCAGGATTTGGCCGCGGGCAGGAGGAGCCGGGAGCAGAGGAAGGGCCGCGGGCGAGGGGCCATGCGGGGCGGCGCTGAGCACCCTCCCGGGCAGCCAGGGCCCCGCTGCCAGCAGCTCGCCTGGCCCCGACGCCGAGGGCAGATAATTATAGCTGCAGAGAAGCTAAAAATAGCCCCGGCGAAGGAGACGGGTTATTTTTAGCGCCGCCGCGCACTCCGTGCCACCAGCGCTCCGCGGTGCAGCCGGGCCGGGGCCCTGCGCCGGCGGGAGGCTCCGGCGGCCTTTCAAGCGCTGCCAGCTGCCGCAAGGCTCCGACTCCGGCGCCGGCCTGCGCCCGGCTTTGAAGAGGGTTCCCGGGACCGCGGGAGCCGCGCTGGGCCCAGCAGCTCCCGGCCACCCTGGCACGCCGGGGCCACCCGCCGCTGGGGGCTTCTGCCTCCGCTTTTAAAGAGGATTTGGCCTGGGCGGGGGTTCGGTCAAGCGTTTCTGCAGCCACGGGCGCAGGCACAGCCGGGACTCCTGGGCCCGACGGTGCCGCTGAGCGTGACCAAGGCCGCGGCTCCGGCTCGTCCCCCCTCGCCGCGGGGCGATGCTGGTGGCCGGAGCCGCACCGGGACCCCCGTCCCCGGGGTGCAGCCGTCCCCCGGTGCCACACGCCCTTTGCATTGCGAAGACCCTGCTTAGCCCTGCGGCGGGCGGCCCTGGCCCCCACGCTGCCCCCGGCCGCCCCGGCTCCCCGCTCCCTCCAGACGCTGAGGAATCCCAGCTATTCCCGGCACGCGGAGGAAGCGGCTCCGGCGGCCGCAGGGAGCGCGCGCTGCAGCCCGGCCCGGCGGGGAGCCGCTCCAAGCTCTTCCCAGAGCCGCGGGCTGGGACGCTGCCGCCTTCCAGGAAAGCGGCCGCGCGCTGCCAGTGCCGGGCGCCCGGCCGGAGGCAGCCGCGCGTCGCAGGGGGCTGCCGGGAAGCGGCGCCCAGCCCGGGGCCGCATCCAGCGCGGAGCCGCTTCCCTTCCCGTTGCCCGAAAGGGGCCGAGGCGCCGCGCTGGGCTGCGCCGGGGCTGGGACCGGGGCCGGCTTGGCAGCTGGGGGCCCCGGCGATCCCGATGCCGCCGCTCCCGCGGAGCCACGGGGTCTCGCAGCGGAGTCAGGACAGGCCGAACAGCACGTCTGGCAAAATGAAAAGTGAGCCTTTTTATTGTGTTATCAATTCACTTCTTAACAACAATTCCACAAAATATTAAACACTGTGCAAGAAATTGGTCTATGGCACACCAGAAATGAAACTCAGATCCGAAGAGGCGGACGTTATGAGGAGCCTACGTTACGTACACCGATTACTTCCTAAAGTACAGTCTTTACAAACCCCGATTTGCGTTTGGCAACAATATCAGTTTGGCAAATAATAGTAATAACAGACCAGAGAGAGAGAAATTAAGAGCGCGAAGGATCAGACGCGTGGCTTCTCTGCAATGGAGTAAATGCGCTATTTTTACTTTGTTAAATACAGTCGACTTTCCGAGCGCTCGGAGGCAGAGGGATGCTGCCCGGCTCCTCGGCGGCGCCGCGGGTGGCCGGAGCTGCTGCGTTCCCGTTCCCGGAGCAGCCCCAGCACCGGGGGAAGCCGCGGGACCGGGACCGGCTCCGGCACCGGGACCAGGACCGGCACTGCCACGGTGCGATGCTGCCGCGGGGCCACGCACCAGCTGGCACCGGCAGGGCAGCGCGGGGGAAATGGGCCAGCTTAGGAACTGAACAGAAACGCTGTTTCCTCTCTCCCTTTTATTTTCCAGTCCCTCTCCTTTCTATTTTTGGCAACAGCTTTACCACATGCTAAAAAGAAACTGCAGACAAATTTGGGCATGTGTTTATGTCCAAAAAAAGGCCTTTGTGGAGCCAGCGCGGAGCTGGCACCGGCTGCCCGACGCCCGAGCAGCAACACAAAGGAGGCCCCGGCCACCTCCTCGCCCCCCTCTGCTTTCTGGAGCACTTAAAAAGTCCCGAAAAGTGTCTTTTTTTTTCATTTTTCTTTCTTTTTTTTTTGGCAAATGCACTAACAAAGTACAAGCAACTACTGTAATTTGCACTTATATTTATGCTATACAAAAACATCTACAGTATGATCACCGATTTACTCAGACGAGGAAAAAAAAATAAAAAAGGTTGAGGATTTTTCCACCTAACGAGTCACCGATCGGAGAGACCCCGGGAGCCCCGGGGCAAGGCGCCTTCCCGCCCGCCGGCGTCCCCGGGGGACGATGGGGCCGAGCGCGGCGCGACCGCGGGCGGGACATGGGGGAAGCGGGCCGGGCTTGGTCCCCGGGGCACCGGGTGCCCATGGGGGCCGCGGGGCCGAGCGGCGCGGGGCGATGCCGGGGTGCAAACCGGCGCCGCGGGGCCCCCTCCGCCCGCGTCCCCCGGCTCCCGCAGCAGCGAGGCCGCCGGTGCACCGTGCCGCCCGCCCTGCAAACGCGCGGCGGCTGCCCTGCGGCTCGGACCCCCGCCCGCATCGCCGGCTATAGCACCAGGCACTGGTCTCTAACGTAGAGGAAGAATCGGCAATCTGGAGTAGAAAAATAAGGCTGGAACTGTACTAGATTAAGGACAGAGGAAACTCCCTCACCGCCAAGAGAAAGCCCCGCTGCGGCCAAGCCCGGGCGCGCATCCCGCTGCCGACGCCGCACGCGAGGGCGTCGCGTGATGCTGGATGAAGGTGCACGGAAAGGCGTCGCCGGCCGCTGCCCGGGGCCGGGGGGCTGCAGGGGGCCCGGGGCCGGTGGTCAATGCTCACGCGGAGCGCGGCACGGCCGGGAGCGAGGGCCAGGCCGGGGGGACGAGCGGGCCGGGGAAACGCGCTGCCCTCTGCCCCACCGCCCGCACCGGGGCAGGGCAAAGCCGGGAGGGCAGCAGCGAGCTGCCGCAACGCTGCGAGCGGAGCCCAAGACGGGAGCCGGCGGCACGCGGGGAGGGAGACGGGAGGCTTGAAACTATCTCAGTTCAGCAACGGACCCCAGGAAAGCGGCTGCAAGACCCGCGCGGGAGGTGCTGTGGTTTGGGTTAGTGTTAAAAATGTGGGTTTTCAACTCTGTTTAAAAAGGCAAGTGATCAGATACTTAAAAAAGTGATGGCAAGACACCTGGAACCAAGACGTGGAAATGGAGCATCTCCCCCAGCCCGCAGCCCCGGGGGCCGGCACCGTCCCCGCGGGGCACCGCGTGGGTGAAGCCCCGGCTCGGCCTCCTGAACGGCACCGACCCGACCCGCCTCCCCGGGGACCCCGCCACGCGGCCGGGGGCTCCGCTCCTTCCCCGGCCTCCGTCCCTGGGACCAGCCTGCACCGACAGCCCGCTCCGCCCCCAGCAGCCCCCCGCGCCCGCGGGAGCCCCGGGAGCCCCCCCACGGCACGGCCCGCTCCGGCCGGGGCGCACGCGGGACCCGGCACCGGCGTGCGAGCTCCCCCCCCCCGGCCGAACCGCGGCGGCAGGGGCGAGCGTGTGGGCAGCGTCTCCTCCGGCTCCCCGCGGCCGCGGGCCCTGCGGACCCGGCGGGAGCGTCCCCGGCCGGCCGTGCTGCGAGGGGGCCCGGCGACCCAAGGACAACCTCGGCGGGGGGCTGCGACGTTTCGAACCGAAGCCCGAACACGGGGGAAGCGGCGGAGGCGAAGCTCCCAGGATCCCACATCAGATCCGTTTTTTCCTTCTCTTCCCAAACAGAATTTGAACTAAAACGTGGCGCAAGCATCTACTCGAACAGACGCTTGGAATCGAGCATCTGCGCCCGCTTTAGCCGGGACGGCGGTGCCCGGCCGGGGAACCGAGGCGCTCCTCTCCCATCACGGGGGAGCATGTGCCGGCCCCCGCGTCAGCCCGAGCCCAGAGACGGGGCTCGGCCGCCGCGCGGGAGCCGAGGAGCAGGACACGTCCCCCCGCGGCGAGCGCTTGGAGCTGGGGAGCGAGCCCGGCGCTTGGCTCCGCGGCACAGGCCCAGCCCGGGCGCCGGGGCGAGGGGGACGTCGCGGGGCTTCCCTGAGCTCGCATCTCTCCCCCGAGCCCCGGGGATCCCGCGCGGCAGGGCGCGCGTTCGGTGCCGGTGAACAAAGAGCCCCCCCCAAATCGCGCTAGCATCTCAGGACTGCCCGGGGACGAGAACGGCGCTTCATATTTTTTCTACAGTCTTACCCTCATCTCCCCGGATTAACCAGTTTTAATGGGACTGCTCCATCAGCCACTCTCAGGGAGAAAAGGGGAGGTGGGAAGATGCGAGTAATTCTGCCAGGTTTAGTGTTTTGGACCGAGACTCTCCAAAAGGCCTGTTTAAAAGACTTCCCCTTGGGCACCGCACCACCGAAACCCCCTTCCCTGCCCCTAGAGCCAAGGAGCATCCGCCCCCCGCCCCCAGAGCGGTTCCGTTTGGAAAAACCAGTGGTAACAACACGGAGAATTAAAACCCCAGAAGTGATCAGAGGAGCTAAACCCTAACGACATTTCCCATGCCGTGGGCCAAGCGCTTCCTCAAGCGAGTCACGGGAATTCCCAGGGCTGACGGGTTTCACCCCACCAGCCGTTCCCCACGGCGCGATCCTCCCGTCCCAAACACCCCACGGCGGCCGATGCCGCGCAACCGCGTGCCAGGCTACACGGGGAGGAAGCGTCCCAGCTTCACTGCAACGCATGTTTGCCCTCTGCCTCCATCCCTCCTCCTCCGATTCTCAGTTTAGTCATTTGCAATAGCAATTTTTTGTGTTTTGGTTCTTTTGACTATTTGACTACAAAATAGCTACGCACCTGGAATCTTCTCCCTTGTTCCCCCTCAAGAGACAGAGCAATCGGACTGAAATTTGGGAAACGAAGTGCTAATTGGAATCAGAAACCGAGTCAGACCCGCCTAGAGCTTGGTTCAAAGCTTCTAACGGCAAAGTCCCGGGACTCGGGCCCAGCATCCCACTGGCAAATGCAATAAAACCCCCACTTCCTCCACCACCCTGCTACCAGTTGAGAATGTCACTGTTAAAAATGCACCCCCCACCCCTCAACCCTGTTTTTTTTTGTTGTTGTTTTTAAATTTTAACCCCTCTCAATGTGGAACCTGCTCAGGAGCAGACACCCTTTGCTAAACCACTTGCAATTTTTGAGATTTAAGTTCTATCCGAATCCAACATTTAGTGTTTACCCCTCGGCGCAGTTTGAAGTTTGTAACTTGGTTTCAGTCGATACAGAACGGTGCCCTGCCTGAGAGATCACGCGTGCCGGAGCGAGGAAAGCTATAGGATGATACACGGCTTTTTGTCCTTAAAAGGATTCTCCGAAGCGGGCACTCCAACCAGCAGCGGGTCGTTCCTGGCATGCTGCTCACAGTAATTCATTAGCTCCGAAGATGCTTTGGAGACCTAAATGTTCGAGAAAGAACAGCGTTAATGAGAATAGCCAGGTAAAGCCCCAGGGCCTGCCCGGAGGCTCAGCCCGTGCAGAACATGCAACTCGCTGACTGCACACACATTTTAGAAGAAAGTCTGAAGTGCATTTTGAGGAGGAAGCAAGAATCCCGGGGCTCAGCGGTGAGGAAAAGACGTAACGTTCGACTTTTCGTAACAGAAACTTTACAGAGATAGAAATAAAAAGGGGAAATGAATACGGAAAAAATTTAAGATCTGACACAAATAAAGTGATGAGTATGTGGAAACCGCTCTCTGCAGAAAGCAAGAGATTTAAAAAGATGAGAACAGGAATATCTTTTTCTGAAGGGCTTTGGGATAAAAAAGAAAGAACAAAAACGCCTGCTTGGAAGCAACCACCCTCTGATGTTAAAAGTGGCTTTCTGAAACCATTAGAAACTATTACTTAAGGCGCTGCTTATTTTAGTTCAAAGATATATTCTGGGAACTCTGATCCCCGAGCAACACGACCGAGCGGAGCATCTAGGCGGTGGGCGAGGAAAACGGCTGCAGGCTTTGGCAATCAGGAAAGCGGGAGGCAGGGGAAGAGGCCAGGCAGGGAGGTTCCCGGCGCTCTGCAGACTAAGAGCAAACCCTTTGCTATTAACTTAATAGCTGGTTGAACGTAAGCAAACATAAAGCCTACATGCAGCCACCCAGCAGGAAGGACTCGTGGCTGCAGAGGTCCCGCCGCTCCGGCTCTGCCGCCCTCGCGGGACGCTCGCACCTCCCCGGTGCTCTGCCCTGCGCTAACCGGCAATCGCCCTCCCGTGCCACTTCACGCGGGGCGTCGCAGCACGCGAGCAGCACGCTTCACCCGCTGCTGCCCGCAATGCGATGCCACCTGCACAAAAAGGTTTTGCAGTTTTGCGCAAAATTATTAAACCTTTCGGCAGCAACTGAGAGCGTGAAGCGATGGGGAGAAACAGCACTGGTGACCACCCCGCAGTTCTCTGCAGGTTTGGGCAAAGCACTTAATTGGTGCTTCAACAAAACAGTATGGGCCTCCTCCGCTTTCTTCTTTTCTACTGGAAACGCAGGCCCACACCCTGCATCAGCCAGCGTTACTTTTACTTTTAGGGTCTCTAGATACTGCCGTAATATTAAGCATTGAAGGCCGAACCAGCAGTGCAGGCTTCTAATGCCAGCTGCTGTTGGCCGGTACTTAAACATACCGATTAAACTCAACAGGATCCAAGAGCACAACCGTTCTGCAGAGACAAGGTCAAGCTGAGCTTAAACCTATCACTCACATAAGACAGTACTTACTGCTAATCTCGGAGCAGAGCAAGGGGAAAGCGCTTAGCTTGCCAGGAGCAGGGATGAAGCTGTTAGGAGAGCAAGTGTCCTATCGCTGCGGACAAAGCTCTCCTAGCAGCTCCCGGGCAGCCCGCTCCCCCCGGCTCCGGCTCCTAGCAGCTCATCTAGCTGCAGGCAAACACATATCCGCTCCCTTTAACTGCGGGGCATTGGGAGAAGCGGGAGGAATCAGCCCAAAGCAAGGGGACTCGTTTGACGCTGCAGGCTGGCAGCCCCCAGGCTCGGCACGCTGATTCAGAGCTGCGTCTGTGGGTTACGGTTTTATTGCAGCTCGCTCAGACAGCACGTCTTCTCCGCTCATCCCGGACAGCGGCGTGTCGCGGTCCCGCCAGTGTTGTTCTTTCCCATCAAAGCGTTTAAGATAGTCCCATCTACAAAGGTCGGTAAGTGCACACACCCTGCTCCCTCCTCGCCACGCACAGCTGGGCATCTCGGAGCCGAGACACAGCGATTCCTAAAAGAGTCAGCAGTGTCTGCGCTGGGGGAAGACCTGTAATTTATTTTGTTTTCCCTAAAATGGCCCCTCTGATGGGTGCATCACTGGAGTCTGGAAACTGGTGGCCCTAAAAACAGCTACAAAACCTCAGGCTGGCTTAAAAAAAAGATACTCAAAGCAGAAGCAGCTCCTCCTGCACACGGAAACCTGAGGTGACGAAGGACTCGTCGCTGCAGAAGTAGCAGGGACCGAGAGTCAAAGACGACCAGGAAATATTCAATTACAAAATATCAGGGGGATTTAATACCTATTTATCTAACCAGCATTTCAGTTTTACTCTGCCCTTCCTCACCACCCACAGGGGTTTCTTCTGTGCTACGTACTGACGGGAAGCGATTTTCCGGGAGCAGACTTCTTCTGCCGCCCCCCTGCCCTCCTCCCCCTCGCGGGGAGCTTCTCGGGGAGCGACGGACAGCTGGGGAGTCTCATCACCGCCTGCCCGGCCCCGCGGAGCGAGGCAGGCAACGTCGCGGCCCGCGCAGCCGGGCTCTCCCGCGGCTCAAAGAGCATCACTGCAATGAGCACCCGGGGGGTCCCGCTCCCAGCACGGGGGGTCCCGCTCCCGGCCCCGGAGAGCTCCGCAGGGACCCGGCTCCAGCCCTCGGGAGATGGTGTGGTTGTGGGCACGTTCCCTGCTCCAACCCCTGGTGCTAAAGGAGGCTTTATTCCCGGGGTGCTTTGCCGCCCGGGCAGACTGCTGGCGTGCCAGTACCCCACGGAGAATAGGTTCCAGTTGACTATCCCAGACAACGGCAGCACGAAATAACTTTCCGTACTTCTGCCATAAACACGCCTCAAACCAGAACTGAAGGTGTGCCACTCTCATCTTTTCGTTTTGAGGAAATGGGAATAGCAACAGCTAAGAAATTCCTATCCAGGCAGAGACTTTGAGAGAAACTGCAAATAAGCAGCGGAGATGCACTGCGAACAGACCAGGAAAGGAGTCTGCCTCGCGTGAGCCTCCCGCACGGAGTCTGGCTTTGCTGGGCCTGGCCCTGGTGGCTCAGGTGCCCCCATAGGTTGCACGTGCCCAGCTGAGGTCCTGGGAGTTGCTCAGATGACCGGTCTGCCCTCGGATCGTGCAGTCGCCCGCGGCACCCGCGTGCTCCAGGAGAAGCGATGCAGGCAGCAGCCGGGCCTCCTGCACGCCGCGGGCGCCCGGGGAAGCCGTCTCTGCCAGGAAGCGCTGCAACCTCTGAGCCTGACACGTCACAGCAGCGCGCCCACGCAGCGAAGACCCAAGCGCTTGCAGAGGCTCTTCCCCCTCCGCCCCTGCCCACCGGAGAAGCGTTGTGCACCCACCTCTCCCAGCTCCCAGGCTCACCTTGATCCTCTCGATGCCAGCTTCGATGCGGAGCTGCTCCACCAGCTTCCGGGCCTGCGCTATGTTGTTAGTTGTTGACATTGTCTGCCATCGGTTCCGGGCCCCAGCACTCGAGAATACTGCAAAACAAGGGGGGAGGAGGAGGGGGGGGGAGAGAGATCGGCATCACACACGAAACCACCGCGCTGCTACGCATCCGCTGAAAACGTTGGCAAGCGACCCAGCCTTCGAGATTCCTCCCCGCGCACCGAGCCCTGCAGACGGTCACATGCAAAGGGCTTCCACGAGCTCTGAAATGATGACACCAGCTTAACGTTTCCTGAGTCTGCTTCAAGTTCTCCTTTCCTTTAACTAATGCTCATGTGCACTTTCAGGCTCTTTCTCATTAAAAAAAAAGACCAACTTGCTGACTAGAGGAGAAAACGAAACACTGTCTGCAGAAAGCTGTCGGATGTGTTCAGCAGACTGGAAAGCGAGCAGAAGTTTTCCAGCTCGTGTAATCTGACATGCAACATTTGTGACGAGCCAGTTCGAGAAGAGATGGACCAAGTCGCCGCTCAGCAACGACCCCTGCGCAGCTCCGGCCCCTGCACCCTCACCGCTCATCTCCTTCTTTCCCTGCTCTCCCACTCAGCACGTAGTTCTGCTGAGACGTTTGCAATAGGTGTCAAGAGCTCCTTTGCACGAGGCTCGGGACAGCAATTAGGGACCTTCAGTACTGTGCAAACTTGGATCCGTGCCATTTATTTGTAATTTTCTGTATCGAGCATCCCTCAGATGAGTAGAGTAAGAAAGTGAGAGCGACGGACAGTGCTAATAAGCTGGGTGGCGGGTGGAAAGTCAAGGATCAGGCCAGGGACAGAGGGTTTCTCAAGTGGCCAGCAGTGAATGGAAGCGGCGCGAGGAACACAGAATTGAGGTCAATTAGCTGAGCGGGTACAAAAGCGTGAGACGTGTCGATAGCCTGTGTCGCAAATGGAGTTTTCATAAAAATCCTGCAAAATAAGGGCCCAGCTGAACGTGAAAACGAGAAGAGAGCAATGCTGGCCTGCTGGAGCGATGCGCGGGGGGGAGAGGAGCTGCTGCCTGACCCAGGCACCCCCGCGGGACCCCCGCGAACCGGGGCTCCGGCACAGAGGGGAAGGACGCTCCTCCTGCAGAGGGTCAACCGCTCTGGGGACACCGGGACACCCTGGCAAACCCCCAGCGCTGCTGACACAGTCCCGCTGCGCACCGCAGGCGCCCGACTCCCTTCATGCAGCCCAGCGATGCTGCAGTCTCGGCGCGCTGAGGTCCCCGTCGCCGGGCCCGGGACGACCCGCGCAGCGAGGCTGCGCCCCTGCGGCTACGGCACCGCCGTCACCTGCCCCGGTGGGGACAACCCGCGGCAATTGGACAACCTCCGGCGCGAGCTCTTCTCCGTGAAAAAGCAGCGCCCCAGGGAACAGCCCCGTCCCGAAGCCAAGGGCTGGTCAAGTCCCTACCGTGAACCCGAAAGACCTTGTTACTGCCAACAGCTAACTGCTCTTTGATAAAGTGATTTTTCACCTGGATAAAGAGTTCGTAGGCAGCTGGAGGGAAAGAAGCATAAGCAATCGGATATAATTTATGTTTACAACAGCACGAGATCACCTGCTTGTCCTTTCGCAGCTTCCTGTTTATGGAACAAGGCTGATGAATCAGTCGAGGGCCAGTTACTTAGGGGACCGTCTGGTTATGCCGCAGCGCCGCACGCCCGGGGAGGCACGAGCCGTGGTGCGACAGCCGCGGCGGCAGCCGGGCGCAGAGCTCTGCGGAAGGGGCTGCCGAGCCGAGCAGCTCCCGGCGCCTCGCGGTGACGGCGCGGCGTTAAAAGTCCAGCACGGGTTTCAACAGCGAAGCCCTCGCGGTGGCCAGGGGCCCTGTTGCTGGAGACGGCGCTGAGCGCACCAGCCTCGGCCGGGGGAGCCGCCGTGGCCGCGTGCCCCGCGCCGGGATGCTCGCAGCGGCGGCGGCCCAGGCTCGGAGGCGGCTGCGGGTTCGGGTCGGGCCGGGCGCGAGGTGGGTGCCGGCAGCACCGCGTGCTCCCCGGGCTCCCGGGAGCCTCTGCGCAGAGCCCCGGCGGGAACCGCGCGGCTTCGCTGCTGGAACGCGGCAGGTAGCGGCTGCGATCGCGCCGGCTCCAGGACTGCCCTGCCCGGCAAGGATTTAAAAAAGCCTCCAGTTACCTTGGTGAATAATTAACCGAGTGCGTCATTAGCAACCAGGAACCATCGGTACGAAAGATGCAGTGAGCTGCTGCGCGGCACACCAAGGCCGTCCTCGGGATTTTCTAAAAGCCAAAACAAACTTTAAAGATGTCATTCACCTGATTTCTACGGATGTGCAAATAACTGAGGTGGAAGTAAGTCTTCCCTCGTCCCTCCTCGGCCAGCACAGCTCTGGCCCGGCCATGGCGCCCCTCGTTCCCCTGCTCCGCACACGGAAAGGGCAGCGCTTCCCGGGAATGCTGCTCTCACGCCGGCGCGGTGGTAACACGGCTCGTGTCTCGCAGGCCGTCGCGCCAGCAGTGCCAGCAGCGCCGGGGTCACGGTGGTGTCCCGCGGTGCTCAGGCCTCGTCCCGCTCCTCCAGCGGCAGCACGGGCTGGTGAAGCTGCAGGCTGCACTCACCAGGCTCAGAGCACGCCAAGACGTTCGTGGTGCATGGAAAGCAGTTCTGCTGGAGCAGGTAAAACACTGCAAAGCAAAACACTGCAAAGAGGGACATGGCGAGAGCGCACGAGCGCGGACAAGGCTGCGTCACTCAGCGTTTCCAGACCTGCATCACCGCAAGACGCGGCGGCGAAGGAGCATGAAGGCCGCAGCAAGCGAGCGGGGAAGCCGGCGCGCAGGCGAGGGGCAGAGCACCGGCAGCGCGGTCCCAGGCGCGAGCGAGCCTACAGCTACGGTCTGCCTGCAGCGCAAACGTCTGCTGAGCACGTCTGCCCGGTCGACGAGAAGTGCCGGAAGACAGAGTCCAACAGGCGGGAACAAATTCTGGGAATGTCGGGATTCACTGTTTCAAACTGAGAACGCAGGTCAGGATGCATCCTGCATCAACGCAACCTGCAGCTCCAAAGAAGCAAATCACAACTACCCTCTTCTAGATCAGGTTTCATCACTAAATAAAAGTATTTAAAGGATCGCAGTAAGTGTTACAGAAAGCAGATTTCTTGTGTTCACATTCTCCTTACGTGGTCAGAAAAAAGATTTTTTCAGTGTTTATGAAATAAGGTGCTTCATGTAATAAGCCACTATTAGTACTCAAACATTTTAACTGAGGTAAGTGTTAAAAAGTGCATTTAAACTATACCGTTTTTCCCTTTCAGCACTTAGCACCTGTTTTGCACAGAATTCTGAGGTCAAACCACGACTGACTTGTTGCTATGCAGAGTAGATACCGCCCCTTCTTGCAAAAGTTTTCTTATCCATAAGGTAATTTTTCATGCACCAGGGAGGCTGCAAGCGTAATGATTCTGGCTGCTTGTTTTAGTTAAAATAAATAAATAAATAAGTGAATGAAACCCAGCTCTTGAGTCAGAGCAGTGTCACAACAGCAGTGACAGTAAGCGCCTGGCTCGGGCTTGCCGTGACTCAGCAGGCGCAGACGCCTCCCCGGGCGAGCATCCCGCCGGCTCCCAGAGCATCCCGCTGGCTCCCGGAGCATCCCAGCCAGCTCCTGGAGCATCCCAGCCGGCTCCCAAGCCCTGCCCGGCGCCCTCCGAGAGCCGGCTGGGCAGCAGGGAGGGCTTGGCCCCGCGGCGCCCGCGAAGCCCCGGACCTCGCTGCCCTCGCGCCGCCTGCCCTCGGCGCTGCCCCGAAACATTGCAACGGGATCCGAGTCACGAGGCCGAAACTGCCGCCCTCGGAGCCTCCCCGCGCGCCGGGAAGCCAGGCCTGCCGCAACACGCCTGCGCCGCGAGCGGTGCCTCGCTCTGCTGCCGTGCAGAACCCAGCGCGGTGAATCGTTCACTCCGCGCGAGAGGCAACGCTCGGGCACGGCCCCTTCCCCTCCCGGCGGCCCGCGCCACCTGCGCGCTCCCACCCCCGGCCGGGCGGCAGGAAGCGTTACGCTAGGAAACAAAAATGCGCCGGTCCCTCCGGTTTCTGCATTCTTCCCATGCTTCTCATAGCTGGCGCAGCCGCTCCCAGCCGGCTGAACAAACACGCGAGCATCGGAGCGACGGCGGAGCTATGCCGCTTTTGTCTTCTTCCCCCAGATAACGCAGCTACGGGGCTGGCGGTCGCGGATGCCGCCGCGCTCGAGCTGCCGGCTGGAAAGCACGCAAAGAATGTGCCGCGGGCGGGAGTGCAGCCGCGCTCTGCTTGCCGGCCCGGCCCGCTGCCGGGTCTCCCGGGCGCCCTCCCGCCGAGGGAAGGGGCTACGAGGGCTGCCGGGAACTCCCTGCTGAAGGACGGACCCGCGGGTGCTGCGGGCAGGAGAACGCGCTCCTGCATCCCTGCCTTGACAGAACGGCGCTTTAGAGAAGTGTCAAGCAAAGCACAAAGCACAGGCGCTGGATGCACAACGCACGTGCACTGCATGCACAAAGCACGTGCACGGGATGCACAAAGCACGTGCGCCAGATGTACAAAGCACGTGTGCCAGATGTGCAAAGCATGTGCATGGGATGCACAAAGCACGTGCGCCAGATGTGCAAAGCACGTGCGCCAGATGTGCAAAGCACGTGCATGGGATGCACAAAGCACATGTGCCAGATGTGCAAAGCACGTGCACGGGATGCACAAAGCACATGCATGGGATGCACAAAGCACGTGCGCCAGATGTGCAAAGCACGTGCGCCAGATGTGCAAAGCATGTGCATGGGATGCACAAAGCACGTGCACGGGATGCACAAAGCACGTGCACCGGACAGCTCGCCAGCCCGGGCCGGAGCACGAGGCGGTGCGGCCACGGGGGCACCTGCCCTCCGAGCATGCAGCCTACGAGAGCAAGCAGCCAAGACCTTGTACCATCAAGAGCCATAAGTGCTCAGTTTAGGGCACTTCCATCAAAAAATCCAGGTGTTTTCGCCTGTCAAATACGAGTTTAACTCCATTAAACCCGGCTCCCAGAAGAAAGCTCTGGTTCCTCCAGAAACCACAGCCATGATCCTATAGGATTTATCCCTCTTAACAAAATCTACCTCCCTCCTTTCCACCTCCCCAAACCAGAGAATATTGCTGGAAAACGCGTGGCTACGCCCTCGGCTAGCAGAGGGAGCAGGGGGCGGAGGGCTGCCGTCCTCCCGGAGCAGAGCTGGCGGCAGGCGCCCGAGCCGGGGAGCATCCCCGACGCCGCTTGCTAAAACCGCTCCCAGAACCTGTGTCTGCAGCACCATTTTCCTAGCACTGGTCCTCGGGAAGAGGCGAGGGGGTTATTTTCTCTCAAGAGGAGGAGAAGACCGCCAGAACCCGCAGCCGGCAGCGCCCCGGCCCCGGCCCCATGCTGGGGGCTGCACCGGGGGAGCGGGGACCACGGCGAGCTGGGGACCAGGAAGCCAGTGTAAACCCATGTGGTGGTTCCTTCTTTTAAAGATGACCTCATGCTTTTCTGGAACAGAAAAAGGCTGTTAGGGCGATGGCATTTACTCCTTGTCTGGGCAGAACAAAGCAGGCTCCATTTTTCTTTTACACTTCCTGCATCAGTAGCTTAACAGCTGAATGAGCTATTGAAATTTTTCCTGAGTGCAGCATTTTTTTTTATTTTTTATTTTTTTTAAAGACCTCCAGCTTTCTATGGCGTGAGACAATACTGGGTGAGAGCACAGCAAGGATCCCTGCTGACCGCGCTGGCCGGGAGGCCGGGAGATGCTGCCTTAAAGAGGCAGAGCTCCGCCGTCGCTTTGCTCGGGGTGAGGGTTCAAATACACCTCGGAGCAGCGTTTACACAGCCTGGCTCATTTTTAACACCTTTTTCTGCAGCATCTGTAGCTCGAGGAGCACAGCGAGTGCGGGAGAAGGGCAGGGAAGCCGAGGCGCTTGGCTTTAGCCCTAAACGCGTTGCAGACGTGTCCGTAAGCTCCTTTAGGTTTATAGACGCCCAGTGGGAACACTGTCCCTCCCCGGATAAATCGCAGCCCGACTCCACGGGGTTGCGAGCAGCCCACGCATTTTAAGATCCGTAATTCCCCTATTGCAAGCGGCAGCGGCGCCAGTCCAGCAGCGCCAGGCACTTCGCCCCGCTGCCGCCGGGTCCCGCGGGCCGCCCGTCCCCGCAGCGAGGCCAGCGAGCTCCCAGCCGAACCGCAGCTGGGT
Organism: Dromaius novaehollandiae; assembly: GCF_036370855.1. Classification (NCBI taxonomy): domain Eukaryota; kingdom Metazoa; phylum Chordata; class Aves; order Casuariiformes; family Dromaiidae; genus Dromaius; species Dromaius novaehollandiae. Next base: position 1,348,733 of record NC_088122.1, on the reverse strand, counting down.
TCTCCCAGTCTCATCTCAAGAGCTCAGCTCGCATTCGCTCCCGTTTTGCTTTCAGTCTAACTAGTTTGGCATCTTTCAGCAAAGCAGGAAAGGTATCAGACAGTTGACACTTCAGATAAAAGGGATGATAAAGTGTATTGACAAGCTGAATAAAGCTACTAGAGAGAGCAATTAGAGCAAAATCACTTCTCATGCTTTAAATAAAATGAATCCTCTAACAGGAGAAGCCTTATCTTTCAGGTCAATACCGAGAGCCATTAGTTTTAGGATTATATTTTTTTCCCAGCTCAAAAAAACCTAGCTGTGTGTTTCCAGATGGAAACGATCCCAAACCACCACAGAAACGTGGTCGTGCCCTGCTACGAAAGGCAACTCGAGCCAACGCGTTTGACACGTTTGAGCTTTTTTCCTTTCTGGGGGACACACAAAGCAGCACGTTTGCTTCTTCACAGGGTTTGGGCAGGAACAAAACCCGGCGCTTTCGGTTCTCCGCTTGCGCCGCAGCCGATACCTGAGCTCAGCCGAGCCCGGCCGGCCTCCGCGCCGCCGTCACCTCGCGCACGGCTTTTGACCCAGGCCAACCCTCCCCGCTAGAGCGGTTGGGAAGCCCGAGGGAGGTCACGACAAAAACACGAGAGTTTCATTGTCACTAGAAAACCCGCACAAGTTCTGCCCCGTCTCGGCTCCAGGAAGCAGCGCCCGGCTCTCGCCGGCAGCGCGACCTCCCGAGACAAGCAGAACAGCTCCCGAGCTGCAGGGAGAGCAGAATTTACTCCAGATTTGGGGATTTCAGGCTTGCAAAGCTTCTTTAAAGCAGGCTTTACTCTTTTTGGATATCTATTTCACATGTTAATAGCAGCTACAGCTGGATGGAGGAAAGAGGGCAAGTGTCTCAAACGCGGTTCTGTCCTTACCAGAAGATCCCTTAATTGCATAAGTATTTTGAAACTAGAGCAGTTTAAGACTCAGACTGGCCAAGGATTTTGGAAGGAGACGGCATCCCTAGAGATGCGTAGCTCCATTTCCTTCCCATCCAAGGAAATGATTACTTGGCTGAGAGAACGTGAAATCCTCCAGGACACATCTGCCAGCTAAGCCACAGGACGCTCATGAGACCTTGTTTGCAGCGTAAGCCTGAAAACCCCACGGGAGGGTACAGTTAACTCATAAAAGCTGTCGTGGACAGGTCTGGTTCTTACTCCACCTTCTCTCCATTTTATCTGCTAAAGCTTTGGTGCCAGCTGGGTGGAGACCTCGGCAGCGCTGCCAGCGCGATCACACGCGGTCCCACCTCTGGGCAGCAGGTCTGGGCGCCCTGAGTCACTCCACTGCTCCGCACTTATTTTTAGACCACGTATTTAAATAAAGCAGAGAGCAAAGGTAAGTATTTACATCAGTTGTTACCTGGAGTCATTGCCCAGAGGCTGTAACACAACCAGCAAGGCACTACGCTGGCTTTGAAATGCTAAGCCAGCCGCCGTTTCAGCTTCTCCTTGGCTTGCGTGCCCGCGCAGCGCGTTCCTGGACGGCAGGAGCACGGCAGGAGCATTCCCGGTGCACGGAAGCGCCGGCGGGGACGGCTACGGCACCAGCCCGAGCGGCTCGGCCACTGGCAGGGTCTCACTGCACCGCTGGAGGGTCTAGAGCCTCCACGTGTTAGCCCCTAACACAGTACAGCTAGCCAGAGAGGTAATAAACGCTCCACCATATAACTTAAAGTAGAAACCAGAGCGAGGCTTTGGTCGAGATGCTTAAGGGCTGTTACGGGCTGAGAGCAGTAAATCAGTCACAACTTGCACTGCAAAGTCTGCTCTGCCCTCATCCTGCCTGCCTTTCTGCTCCGTTCATCAACAGATGAAGCGCACAGGAATAAAACGATCATTGCACACGAAGCGGTGAGCACCCGCGGCTTCCACGGGAGCGCGGCTCGGAGAACCAGGCCACGGCGTCCCCGCAGCTCCTCGCTCCCTTTGCACCTCAGAGCGGCTGCAAAATTCTGAAGCCTTGGCCAGCATCAGCAGCAAAGGAAGGAAGGGAGAACAGAAAAGCAGAACGAGTTTTAGTACCAGTTTCAAAGCAGCGTGGTAACGCAGGTGCGAACTGTGCAACACCGGTTACGGCTCTGCCGCCTCGGAAACAGCTTCTGCGTCGGCAGAGAGAAAACTGCAGCCTGCCCCGGCACGAACCAGCGCTGCACTTCCAAACCTCTCACCTCCCCGGCCGGTACTGCAGACTCTCGCTTTGAATCTCACCTTTCGCATCACCTGCAGCTTCCTCTCCTGCCTCCTCGGTGCCCGAGATGACTAAGCCACACAAACACCAGTCCTCTGCCCGCAGGAACCTCTGCAACAGCTCACGAGCCCCCCGGGCTCGGGCCTCCGTCTCGGCTCCAGCGTTTCTTCTGCTCTTCAGGTGGGCTGGATACCAGCACGGAAAGGAGAATTTCCTCTTTGCTCTTAAAATCGGCTTATAAACCCTTGTACTTCTTCAAGCACCATTTAAACTGCTGCCCCACAACTGCCTCAGCAAAACGTTGACCACTTTTCCATGAAGATTTGAGGAGACCTGTAAGTATCCTCAAGTTTAAAGTGAAATACATGTTCTGCATTTCATGAAGATGCTTATGAAAACTAAGCAATTTTGTGATCTTACCCAAACAAAAGGGATTGAAAAATGAGTATTTTGTACAAAGCACTGAATTGCAAGCTGTTTTTGCAGTTTTGTGTGATGAAACCCCACGACCCTTGACTGCCAGCGGTCGACTCCAGAACGCTTGCACTTTGCTTAAGCAAGAGTCAAATGCAGGTGGTGTCAGAGACAAAAACCCAGCACCTAGGCATCCATGGTGTCTTTCAGAACAGGGACTATGAGGAGTAATACTGATATTTTAAAAAACACTCTGGGTTATTATATATCTTAGTAATAGCAAAACTAAAAATACATTGATCTGTCCTTGCAGCTCCTACAAGGAAAATGCACAGCTTTGTACTAACATTCCAGCAGCAAAAACGCAACGATACCAGAGCACCAAAACCCTGTCTTTTGGATAAAAGGTGAAAAGAAGGATGTGTCTTTTCCAATCTTGATAATAAATTGGTTTTTTCATGTGCAATAGTTTCAGAAATGAACAGGGATAAGTCTTTAGACCTTTGAGTCCAGAAATTACCTTGGATATAAAAGCAATTCAAACACAGCTTATATCTCCACTTATGGTCTGGAAAGAGGTACTGATTTCAGTGGGCAGACTGAGAACTAAATATGTATATCCTGGCTAGACCACTGCGGAGTTTGTCCTTGTCTGCGAGGGCTTGATAGCAACCCCGCATACAACTGAAGTGCATAAAGACTAAGCAGGAAGCTGGGCTATAGTGGCACAAGAGCGTATTAAGTTATAGAAGGAGATAAAAGAAGGGGAAGTTTAGGCTGAGTATCACAAAGCTTCCTGAGAGCTTTCCATAGCTCCACAGATCTAAGCTGGGAAACGCTGAGAGCATCAACACTCAAGACATTTGAAACAGGCAGGGGAAGTTTTAACAACACGGTATAGGGTTCCATACCCTCCTTTTCTGAGCATACGAAGGGTATTTCAGCTGCATCAAAATGTCACATTAATTTATTGGCCTTGTGTGCAAGAGTTATCATTTTACGGGATCAGGAGATCTTACAGCATCAGTCGTGATAAAGCTAAGTGAGCGCCCCTTCAAACACTTTCATATTTCCCTCTCTACGATGCATCTCCTGTGCGCTGAGTGGGTGGAAAGGTTTTGAAATGAGTTTTGAGTTTTCTGCAGATAAGCAAATGCCCGGAGAGGGGGAGCCTCCAACTAAAGCAGTCACATTCATCTTCCTGCCCTCCAAATCTTGAACCCAGTACTGATGCTAAATGTCATGCAGACGCAACATTCTCATCTTAGGCTGTAAGCAGAGAAACAGGGAGACTTACCTGGATCTGTACACCAAATAAATCTGAACAGACACAAGCGAGAATGACTGCTGCCTGCCAAACAGACCTTGCTGCAAGAAATCCTCAGGCTGTTTTAAAGTGAAGACTCTTTGGTCAATAGTATTTGTCCACACAATCTTTTCTTCTAGCTACTACCTCTATCACTGCCCATTCTTAAGCTTTTCAGCCACAGTTTAATAGTAAGCCTTCCATTTTCTACTCTGGAGGCCTAAAAGCAGGCTACACTGAAATGGTAAAAGGAGTCGCCAGGCTCTTTTCAGAGAGAAAAGGAAAGACTACCCAGACGAGGGCACGGGTCCGAGTCAGCTGGCAGAGCTGCTCCGTTTTGGTGGAGCTCAGAAAGTAGCAGAAAACTTCCCAGTCAATAACACGGGGACGTTAAAAGAAACGTCTCTGCCTTTTATATACTTTTAAGTCACTTCACGCACAGAGAACATTCTCAGTCCTTTAAAGGTCTCTCATTACAATAAGTCTCTTTCCTGAGCGCAAGTACAGCTCAGCCTCCCGAGCAGCCAGCAGCATCTTAAACGTTTCCCTGTGGTGCACGAGCGTGCAGATGGATTCAAAGCCACCCATCTTCCCCGGGAATCTGTAAGCAGAATGCTTTTGCTTTTTATAATCTCAATTTATTTTGCTTCTCCTCAAAATAGGATCACGTTTAGGAAGAAAGTCAGCCACGTGGAATTTGAGGAAGATTAAAAGAAAGCCCTAACAACACTAAAATAAGAAGTCAAAGCAAATACTGCGAGGACTACACTTTATTAGAGCATTATGCTTATTATAGCTTCTATTGACAAAGGATACTGGGCCTTTTGCAGAGCCTCAGAGAATAATTACACTGAGTAAGCCAGGGAGAGCATGTTTATTGGAACTTTACACAGCTCTGTACGAAGGAGATGGAAAGGCCAAGGAGTTTGGTTTCAAGTAAGTTAAAGTTTTCATTGTGGAAAGAGTGTTTGGTGGGAATTACATCAGAACCACAAGTTACAATATCCTCATTGTATGGCTGGGCAGAGCTTGCACAGTCAATACTTCTCAAGAAGATAGGGAACTGGTAAATAATCAAAGTAACAGAGCCATTAGGAGCTTTCCCAGCACAATATGCCCTAAGCTACTTTTTTTTTATGCTATGGAAAAAGAAATAGGGTTTGTCAATTACACTGACTGTGGCTATTATACATGTATGCATTCAAATAGCGTTTCAAAGTAGCTAAAAATAGTTTTCCAACTGCTCTTAAAGCAAATTGTTAGTAATTTACCCTTGTTTCATTGTTTTCAACCAGTCTGCAGTGACAACACTTTCAGCTGAATATCCTGCCCCAAGCAGGATCACGCTTAAATAATCAGAAGAGAAATTCTCCGTGCGGTAACGCGGCCGTTTTCCCTTGGAATCGGTGCTGAACCAGCCCCGGCCGTAACACCCAGCTGCTCTGCTCAAGTCAGTGGCGGAGGAGGCACATACAGAATAAGGTCTCATTCAACAGATGTGTGAACAAGCCTGGGAGCAAAAATTCCCCCAAATGTAACCTTTTATCACACACACACATATATACATAGATATATACACAAACACCCCTTTCCTTACTACTGCTGCAGGCAAATCTACAGGTCAACCTGAAGGCTTAGAGTGGTCTGAAGCCTTCCCATCGCCCTTGTGTCTCCGCAGGGACCAGTCATCCGGGAGGCTTAGGTGAGGTCAGCTGATGCTTGAGGACAAGACACCCTCCACATCTGGTCCAGCACCGCTCTTTCTTGCTGCCCTTAGGACCGTAATTCAAGGCTGATTTATTTCCATGCAGGCTTTTGCCTACCCTGGCGCAGAGGAGTTCAGCGTGAAGTCTCCCCCTTCAGCCCACTTTCTGCAACGTCAAAAATAAAAAGTACAAGCAGCCCGTTTGTGCTGTGCATGGTTATGGCAACCGATACCCCCGGCCTGCAACAGGAGACAGGCTGAGGGCCTCTCCGATGCTTCTGCATCGGATTCGACTTCAATTCAGTTTCATCCTGGTGTCTGCGCAAAGGGGCCTTGTGCTTGAATATTTGCAAACATCAAGCTTGAAAAAAACTGAGGTTATGACAAAAATATTTACTTAAAGATTAAACACCTTCTGTTCAAGTGCAGGAAGATAAGCCATCCCCTTCATATGACTGTTCTTCAGTCAAGCCTCACACTACCGGGAAGCAGCATTCAGCTGATGCTGAGCAAACAAGAAAACTGCTGACAAGCTCTTTGATGAGCCTCGGTGTAGTACAGAGCCATAAAAAAACCTCTTAGCGAATGGGAGCCAAAAGCATATTAGCCTCTTTCGTGTAATTTAAGAGGGCTGACATACAGTTGCCTACAGCACATCTAAACCAGCTTCCAAAGAAAGCATATACATCATATTCTTGGCTGTCAGAGCATTGCTTTGCATTTTGTATTTTCAGAAAGCATTTTTAAAGCCACAATGTTATCAAAAACGGAGCATTCTCAATACTCTGCTCTTACCGACAGTGTTCGCCAGGCGACAGGCAGTGACTAAAAGGTTGGCCCTAAGGGCCAGATGTTTGCATAACCATCACATGCAGAAAGTTTTGCTTTCTTGTTTTCAGTCTGCCCTATTTCAAAAACGTAGGGATATTTTCTTCTTCTGGTTAGGAAAACTGCTCTTCTGAGGTGAAAAAGAGTAGTCTAAATGATACTACTAGGAGACACCAGCTCTGTTCTGCGAAGCAAGGAGAAGTGTCAGCTACGCACCTGACTGAAATAAAATCATGTATTTCTGTGCTAAATTCCTAGCTGCTCTATCAGTTGCATATCTCACAGCAGCCAGGTAACTATCGCTCACAGGTCTTTAGGGTACATTTCTCGGCAGAATTTTTAGCACATTTCAACCTAGCAGAGCTTGAAACACGTCTGACCAGCAGTCGCTGTAATGTGGCACAAGTACAGGAAAGCTGGTTTTCCAGGTCCGCACGCAGGATCTTCACGTGAGCTGCCCTTTGCTTTCAAAGGCAGCCTTTGCTAAGGAACAGCCACACAAAAAGGGTGCTTCCTTACCCAGGGCGTCTGCTCCGCGCACACCCCGGTCCCGCCTGCCTGCTTTGCTGCCAGCGCACCAAGCTTCTCCGCCGCTGGTTTGGCGAACGCGGCGCAGGCGCATGGTGAGCGGCCTCCGAGCCGCGAGGGCAGCCGCTGCAGGGTCGCCCTTCCGGGCGATGCGAGCAGCAAAGGGAGCCCAGCGTAGCTCCAACATCCTGAACGCGATTTATAACATCACATCTCGAGTCCGGGAATAAATCCGATGGACCAAATCGGAAATGAGAGCTGAGAATGTCTTTCCCATTGACACGAAACTCGAGTGCAAAACGTTCACTCACTGTCTTTCTTAAGGAGCCATCCGCAAGATGCAAACCTACAAGCAAGCAGTGTCAAAGCAGAGCAACAGGGATTTCAAGGGACTAAGTTTCAGTAGGACTAAAAGCAACAATCTCTCTAGACATAATGGTGCTATCAATGAAGCAAAGTGACCATGTCCCAAAAAACACAGTGCCTAGACGGACTGTTGCTAAAGAAAGTCTGATATCGCAACACAGATTAAGTAACGCATTGACTCGACAGCCATGGGCAATATGTCCAGACACCGGCTGAAGACTTCAAGCCGTGAGAGAAGAGCAGTTGCCACTGACCTAACCCTGAGAATCCTTCAATGACCTTGAGCTGAAACAAGTGTGATCTCTGCTAGCGTGAATATCTCACAGGCTGGCAGAGAGCTCCTTACAGTTACGAGCAAGGAGAAAAGTGATGCAAGACAGAATTAAGCAACACGCATGATCTGGCAACCGCTGGGACTCCAAGCACGCTGTCCAGCCAAGCTCACGTGGACAGCTCGGGTCTCGGATACTCCTGAATACCCTGTTTGAACATACCTAACTTTTTTCTTTTGCTAATGCAAAAGCAACATTCCCCCCGAGTTAGCACTCCACTGTGAGCTGGGCCTCCCAAACCCAAAGCGGGAATCTTTGCAGAAGGACTGCAGGGCACAGGGAAACACAGGGAAAATTCAGCCCCCGCTGGTACTTCCGAAGAATCACAAACTATAGATCTGCATTAAGCAAGAGCTCAAATTCCTAACCGCATGCTTCAGAAGTAATTAACAGCTTAAGGTCTCCTAAAGCTGGACGGGCCGGTATGGCGCTTGCCTGGGAGCTGAACGGCCCTGTGATGTTATTCACCAGCAGCTCCTGACTGCCAAACAGCCTCATCCGCATTTTGGGGGCAGCTCCCTGTAATTCCACTGCAAACGTGGGTGACCCTTCCCGACAGACGCATCACGTGAGAGTAACTGCTAATGCTTTCCTCGTACGTCCATAAAACACCCTGGCACAGGAGCAGTCTTGTGACTTTCTCTGCCCAGCTCTCTCTGGTCATCGTGTTTTCATTACTGATGTGTCTGCACGGGGCAAAATAAGATGCCCAGGAGCAAGGCACAATCGGGCAGCGGAGCCGAGGGCCCCCCCCCCCCGCCCCCTGACATCAGCTGCGTGCAAGTGAAAACGGGGACTTGTTTCCAGATGCAGATCAGGGCTTGATGGTTCGACGGGCTTGATGACTACTTTGCACTTGTTTCATCTATCAAAGTAATGACCCTCACAGAAAAGGCCAGTATCCGCATGTGACTGCAGCGTCTGTGTGGCAGTTTTCATGCAAGCCTGGGTCTTTTGGTAATGCTGATGACTGCAACATCATGTGAGGATTTGCAACGAGGAGCAACTCCTACACCGGGCCCTGGAATCTGTTGAGCCGAGGGGGAAAGGAAGCAGAAGGTCGTTTTCTTTTGTCTCTCTTACAGGAAGTCAAGTCACACTGGCCTGGCAGCAGTTCAGGACTGAGCTAAGGCCCGGTGCTGGGAGCGGCTCTGAAAGACTCTCAGGCTGGAAATAAAACAGGGAGGCTAAAAAAAGGAACTTGCAAATCGTGCAGAAGGGTTCTGCAGGGTGACGCGTGAGCGAGCTGCCTTCAGGTAACGGTCGATCTTTAGCTTGCTGACTATTTTTCATAGGCTTGGGCTAATAGCTAGCAAATCTTCTAGTACTTCTCTTAATCTTCTAGTTTAGAAAAGAAGAAAGAAAAATATAAAAGCTCCTCAAACTTCCCCGAGTGTTTAGATAGCACTGGGTAACTTGCGCTGCAGCAGGTGCCCCCTGCTCTGCCGGTGCTGTGCACGGCTCCGCGGAGCTGCTCCGGCGCTTCCGAAAATCCGCCCCCGCCGCCTCACCTGCACCTCGGCTTCCCGGGGGGCTGCGAGCCGGCCCCCTCCTGCGCCCAAACGCGGGGCGCTGGCCAGCGACTCTCTGCCACCAGGTTTTGTTCACAACTGGACAGCAAAGTTCTGCTGTTACTCCCCATTTCTCAGCTTTGAACTCGCTCACCAATGGAAAATAAAAGCATTACGTCCCCGACAGCTAACCTGAAACCAAAAGACAGGGGAAGGCAGGAGCTTTTCTGCACGACGGAAATGCAAATACCGACATCTGGAAAGGAGCACCGACAGCACGCACTCGGTCACAAAACTGGAAAGTAAAATACACCGTCACGGGCTGTGTGAGCTGAAACTTAATGTTATCACCAAAATAAGGGTGTTTCTTTCCAGTTATGTATCTAAATAGAAAAATGCAGAGCACTAAAAGTTTCTTGAATAACTTGTTGAAATCAGTCTCTACTCGAGGTGCTCTGCTTCAAATCAAACTGAAAACTGATTTTGAGGAACAGAGCGAGAACGCTTTGCTCCTGTTTGCTTAATCCACGTTAAAGCAACACGCGTGTGCGGGGGGGAAAAGAGATAGTCAAAACATCCTCTTGCAGATGGAGCAAAAACTGGTTAAAAATTACCTTCTCCGGCTGTTTGGGGCTTTTTGTTTTGTTTTTTTTTAAACTGTTCCCACAGTTTAGGCACTAAGGCCTGATACAACATTTCCATGCAAAGTTAATCCACACTAACCTAAATAACCAGGGAAAGATTTACACCAGCCTTGCGCTGAAAGCGGCTAGGAGACCTCACGCACCCGCCCCGCGCTCAGGGAATGCCGACGGGCGGCAGCCGGCCCGGCCCCTCCGCCCACGCCAGCAACGAGGTGCCCCAGGGGCACCGAGCGCAGCCGAGACCGGTGAGCACGGCTGTCCCCGAGCAGGACCACCTCCCCGGGGACCCCGCAGCAGACGAGACCCGGGCTCTGCCTGCCCGCCCCGAAGTCTGCCAGGCAATCGCATCCCGCTCCCTGCAACGCTAAAGGAAATGTAGAGAAGAGGAATAAACAGAAGGGCTTTTAAATTTCTTCCAAAAAGCATATGCTGAAAAGAATAAGAGAGGCACCGGATTTAGATCCTGCTTTGCCTAGCAAGCGCGGAGTTGGAGTGAACGCGATTGTCCCAGGAAAAGAGAGAGAGAAAAATTAGTCCTCGTTTTTTGTGGGGCAATCTTTCCAAGTCCAAGTCAAGTCTGCTGCAGCGGCCTGACCCCACGTTTGGAGCATCGTCACCTGGATCTAGTCCACAGTGCCGAAGTTTTGCATCAGGTTCGACTCTCCTAGTTTCCAAACAGACTCTTTGAACTGGTACGGCTGGTACATGCTCAACGCAGGGCTCAGTCCAACTTGAGAGATTTGAGAGGGTTTAAGACTAAAAGAACCCAGCCAACCAAAAGCTGCTCTTAGAGGGTAACTATGGCGAGAAATGAAGACTTAATCCCGTATTAGTTACTGACTTTTCCAAGAAAAGAAAAGGCCTCAAATGGCCACGACACATACATACCGTTTCCACTACGCCTGGAATATTCCTGGGAAAGCAGAAGAAAGAACAAGCATGAATATTCAACACAAAGTGATCAGAAAAGTGAGATTTAACGCATATGCGGCCTCTTTGCAGTGAGGAAATTGGGAATTCTCCTGCCCAGCCGCTGTGCCAGGCACCGGAGAGGGCCGGGTCCGAGGGCGGCCACCCTCCCCGGGGAGCGGGTGCCCCGGCTGAGCCCCAGCTCACCCAAACCCGGGCGCGAAGGGGAGATCCCCGGCCTGCTCCAGGAGGACAGAAGCGATGATGAGTGCCGAAGGCAGCACTGAGGCTTCCCAGGACGGGAAAGTATTTGGGCAGCGAGCAGGTCCCCTGGCCGCGGCCCGGCCCGGCGGTGCAGATCGGGGAGGCGACCCGCCGCGCTGGGCATTTCTCACATAGGCGGCATTGCCGGAGCGGCCCGTCACCTCAGCAGTGTCTTGCCTCGGTTAATAAAAACACATAAAGGGAGAATGAATCGCGCTTGTTTATCCACAGGAGCGGAGACGGGATTAAACAGGCCTTACGCCTCGGTCAGCTGAGCAGGATCGTACTATGTTTTCCAAGCACGAAAGCTTTCCACGTATCTGTGACCATCAGCAGCTTGCCCTGCGCACACCTCGGCACGTTGGCTCACGTCCACATACTTTATATCATGCTCATGTGCTAACGGGATCTGTTTATGAGCCGCGGCTCTAAATGCCCAAACAAAGGGCCTAAAGCCGGAGGAAAACTGGAAAAGCGTAACCTCTGCCGGAGCGGGGCAGCCCCGGCTGGAACAAGTGACGGGCCCCGCGCAGGAACCAGCGTGATCTTCTGGCTGCCCGTTTTATTGCACCGAGCAGCGGGGGACAGGCAGCAGGAAATTCATATCCCATGATAAGCTCATTTACAGAGGGATTAGTGGAATTTTACCAGTTTACTAACTCATTTACACAAATACAGTAAAAGCCACGCTGGTATTGCTTGTCAAACACCACGCTGCTGGCCGGCTACGGCACGGGAACTGCGGGAGAGAGCTCCAGGCTTTAACCGTAGACGTTTTATACGATTTGGCTGTTAACTCACAGTTGCAGAAACCCTTTTAGCACAGTGCTGCAACTCATCGTTAAAAAAAAAATAGTAAGAGTTCATGCTACTTACTAAAAAACAAAGCAAAGCACAACCTTGCACGTACAGTCGGCATCCCTGGGGAAGGGGGCAGCGGGCTCTGATCCCTGCAGGAAAGCCCGATCCCTGGCCGTGCTGCTACCTCTCATGTGCTAACCCTAACTGGAAAATATTAGATCGCATAAGGGGCACGAGTGACCACTGAAATTAACTTTCAAGTGTTGTGGAAAAACTTCTACTGACCTTCAGATTTGGAAAAAAAAAAACCCAAAACCCTCAACCCTTTTACTTTTAAAGTGACTCAGAAGCCAAGTCCAGTCTAGCAGTGGGCTCTTAAATTCCCATTCCTGCAACTTAAGGCTAATTGCGCTTGATAGCAAGGAGAAGACTAACACCTCTATTCTGACAGAAAGAGAGCTGCCCCAGCTTAGCTGTGCTGGTACTGATAAACTACAGATGACCAGTTCTACCTATTAAAATACTGTTTCTTGGTGAGCAAGCCCAGATGAAGATCTCGTCCTAGATGCACACCCTATAGCATGCCCAGCACTGTAACGCATAAAGGCACATAAGCACAATTGTCAACCGCTGGCTAATTTATTTCCTCATTCGGCAGAAGGAGTTACCGATGCATTTTTAAAAGCTACAGATTACGTGCAGACATACATCGTTAGTGTAATGCACCATCTGCTTCTACAGCTGACTGTATGTCCCATCTTTCTTGCCATTACAAGAATGTTTAGTCCAGTATTTCTTGCTCAGGAACTTTACATTACTTTGAAAAAAAACCCAGTCTTGCTCATTTTATTACAGTTTTCATCTTAAAAACCACTATATAAGGTTGGAAGCAATACAGTCACTCAGCTTAACAGTGTCTAGATTAAGTCCCAAAGAGCATGAGTTGGACACCAGGCTACATGTTCAACCTGTAGCTTGCTGAGAGCTAGACGATGAACACGATAAGGAAAATATCCTATACAATGCAGAAAGAAAAGCACAAACCCAGCCAACTAAATGCAAGTTTTATTTCTTTACGGTTTAGTTGCAAGTCTTGTTTGCAACACAGCTATCGGGATGGATCAGCCTTTGCCAGTAACACGAGACCAACTCTCTAGAGGACGATTACGAAGCTTCTGAAAGAAAGGGGTGAAATAAAACAAAAATATTTGTAAAACGTAATGGGATTTTTTCCACCACAACTGGAGAATGTTTTTCAGGCACTCAGCCAGCATCACTTCAAAGAGTAGAAAAGCATGTGGTTTTTACACGGCTTTGTACTTTAATATCAAACAAGAAAAGGACGGGCTCAGTGAGGCAGCCCGGCAACCGTCACTTTGATGCAGGAGAAAGTGCGTCAACGGGCTGCATCACCGCCGCGGCTCGGGGTCGGGGAACCCTCCTACTGCATCTCCCTCCCACGCGGCCAGCGCGTTCCCGGCCGCGGCGCGGCAGCCTCCGCCAGAGAGGGAGGAGGAGGAGGAGGAGGAAGCACCAAGACAGCGCTTCTCACTCGAGCAAAAGGACAGAGCTGAGTCACCCGCGCGCTCACACACACCCGGCGCTGGGAAGGTGCAGAGGTACCGCCGCCAAGGCTGGTGCCGTCACCCAGCCCGGGAACCGGGCGAGCGGCCGCCCGCACCCTCCTCCGGACCCGGGCCCGGAGGCAGGAGGGGACCGGGGACGGCGATGGATGAGGGACACGGAGGGAAGCGCAGAAACAGCCTTCTCCGTGCAGCAGAGCCCCGCTGCAGCACGCGAGAGCTGGAGACCAGCATCAGCCCCATCTGCTTCTCATTCCTCCTTAGGAAACGGTGCTCTGGAACACCACCACCCTCGCTCGCGCCCCGGCGGGTGTCGTAAAAGCAGAGCAAGCCTGGCAGAGCGCAGCAGCACGTGTACAGCAACGGCGCTTGTGCTGCAACACCAGCCTTTTATGCCATTTCATTTTAATACGGGACCATTAACTACACGTTATAGGCTTGTTTTGCAACTGGCTCCTGACTGTCTGCAGAACTTAATTTAGACATATGAAAAAGACAGGTCTTAACTAAACAAGAAGTGCAATTTCTAGCAATCCTGTTTTGCTAAGAAAGCTAATTGTCAATTCCTAAAATTCCAGCTAGTTAAAAACTGGACTTTAGTCCCACTTCTCTATTTAACCCATTCAAGTCTGGCACTAATCTAGCCATATTCAAAAGGACCTGATCTGAGGTTTACTGCTTTGTCAGCCTAGCAGAAGCACTTTTAATGGTCTTTTCAATCAAGAGAAATTACTGCTGCAGTCTGCCTTCTGCTCTTTTCTGAGCAGGTTTAACTCGGTGCAGCAGGCTGCCATGGGACGGATCTGGACAAACGCAGCAGTAAGCTTTTCTAAGCATGGGCAACTACTTCATTAGTGCCTAGTACGAGGTTTTGTTGTAAAAGAGGCAAAAGACTGCTCCCCCCCATCTGATTTCAGCATTGAACCAACTGAGCAAAAAGTCGTAGCTGAGTTACGTACATACCACAGGACTTTTAACTCTAAGCCTACAAGGTGCTTTAAAAGCCTCCTTTAAGTGGGGAGATAGTTTTAGGCAGGATTCATTCTAGCTACTATAAAACATTGCTTCCCTCTTTGCGGGCTTCCGTATCTGGAACTGCCGAAGACGCAGCGAGGTCCGTCGGCTGCAAACCGTAGCAGAAAGCCTCAGCCGACAACCGCGAACCCTGGAGCACCTCGCGCTGCTGCTGCGGTCAGCGCAGAGAGGCAGAACCCGCCTCGAAACTCAAAACCTTTACGTTCATCCATTGGTTTTCACACAGTTACAGAGAATAAAGTTGAAAACAGGGGGAGGAAGCTTAAGGAGGAAGAGAAAGTTCATTTTACCCTGCACTTACTCATTTTGTAAGAATCCTGATTACACAAAGCTTTTGCCAGGTAAGAACAGAATTGTTCATCATGGGGGGCAACTTACAGTGAAATTTCTGTATTACTCAGAAAAATGTCTTGCACAAACTGTCTTTCTGACAGAGCTGAAGTTTACTGTATAAGCCCTTAGTGACAGAAAAGGCAGGAGGATATTTCAGCAACAGTGTGGGTAAAGAGGAGGAGCTACGATCTAATTTAGCAGCTGAAGACCTGCAATCTGACGAGGGGGGACTTGCGATGGAGGAAAGGTAAAGCGACTGCTCCAGATAGCTAATTGCATAACGGTAGGAAACGCTTGAAGAAGAAAAGGTAAAAGCAACTGCAGAATATGAGGATAAAAAACCGTGTGGATTAGTCACTGGAGAGGAAAAACACAGCACGTAAATTCGGCGCGTGCATCCATTCATGCCCTCCTGCGAGGACGGCAGGATTCTGCAGGCGTTACATGCCGAGCAGCTCAACATCAAGTGTTAAATGAGGTAAATCCAGTCCCTGCAGGGAGGATACAATTGCTCTGACAACAGGCAGCACAAAGCAAGTAAATCCCACGGACTGGAGCTGGGAACCTGAGAGCAAACGAGCAGGTCACCAGAGAGTCATTTCGGCACCGCCATGGAAGGGGGCAACAGACGTTCTGCAAGCTGCTCCCGAGGCTTTCGATGTGGGGCAACGGCTGAACTCATGCAAAGGAAATACTGGTTTGTTTTTATTTATTAAAGTGGAAGGAAATGCTACCATAAATAGCAGCTACAGGAATCAGTCCTGATGACATCTGTGCTGACCTCACTCATCCTCAGGAGATGTAAACATTACACTTCGCTGCTGACTGATGGACGAAACAAGCCCGAGACTCCGTCTGAGGGGTGTAGGGGAAGGAAAGCGCTTTTCTTCATAATCAGACTAGGAAAAGACTTAAATTTCTGAGACGGGGCGACAGCCTGGAGCAGCCACGGACAAGAGGGATGCTTCACCTGGAGACCGCAAGGAAGCCTACGTCAAGGGTTAAGCCTAGCACACCTACGGTTAGAGCACTCTTTTTCAGGCAAAACTGTTTAAATAACAAAGTGGTCTAGCAGTAAAACCCACGACTCCTTCCAGCCTGAACGTCCAAAGTTTGTGTTTAGCAGCCACGGCGTAGAAGTGGCAATTTCAAGCAAGCCTGACAGCAGCAGGTTTGCTGCTTGCAAACAATCCGCAGCTTGTGCTCTGAACACTGTGCATTCACGTACGGACTCTTAAAAAGCAGCTAATTACACATGCCTGCGCAGCCCAGGTACCGTAAAACCGAGTCCAGCGGCAGCACGAGCGAGGCGGGCGCAGGGGGACAAAGGTGAGAGCTGTGAGATGAGGGAGAGCTGCAGAGGGAGACGAAAGCCGGGAACGCTCACTAAGCCACTCAGGGAACCATGACCCATCTCGTGATGCCACCCACACAGGAGAAATACAGAGCAAAACAAGCTATTAATGAAGAAAAGAGCAGCTGATACTACAGTGACCCGACCGCGACTTGCAGGGGACGCGGAGAAGCTGAGCTGCGTTCGGAGACGCCCCCCGCCAGCGGCAGCAGCTCCAGCCCCGCTGCTCCGCGCAGACTCGGCTCCGCGCCCGGCGTCCCCCGTGCTGGGAGCCGCCAGCTCAGCGCCCGGGCGCTGCCGCGGAGCCGAGTCCCATTCCCAAGCGCCGGAGCAGGAGCCCGGAGCTCCCCGGAGGCTGCCCAGGCGCCGAGGGATGCGGAGCGGGCTCGCGCGCCTTGCAGAACGATGCAACATCTTCCTCAAATTTAGGGACTGACGGACCATTCGCTAGTGTGTCTTAAATGCACTTTGTTAAAAATAAAGAGGTTTATTTTGATACTGCGTACGGCACACCGCATCATCGCGAGTCTGCAGCTCCGCAGATGTAGCAGTGAGACAGACCCTTCCCTTGCACACTATCTGCTGCCGCGTTAGGAACCTCTCTAAAATGAGCCTATTTAATCCCTGGAGTTTTCCAGGGGCTGTTTGAGGCAGGAGAAGTGCAAGTGAAATGGAGACGCTGAAGATCAGCGCTCCATTAACGAGTATTTTAAAGGAGCTAATGGTATCGAGAGCAGGAAATGCAGGGGAGGGTATACTTGGGAAATCTGCTCTAAGACTTGCACCTTTTTTTTTTTATTATTGTTGCTGTTAACGTTGGACGACTTGCCAACCAGCCACTGACACTGCGGAAGCAACAGCAGGCTCCCGGCTTTCCCGGGACTGGTAAAGCCTCCTCCTGCCCCCAGCCACGCGCACCGTCAGCGCCAGGCCCAGCCGCTCTTCCGAGGCGCCGTATCGAAGTAAACGCCACAAAAGATACATCCTTAAAAGCCGCTTTGAACCAAGATTGCACGTTTCTAGTGAAGAATACTGCAGCCCACAAGGAGCTCACCACCGCAGGGCAGCGCACCACCGCCTCGCTGCCGCCGGCCTCGAACTGCCGGCAATTTTCTTGCAGCAGCAGCAAGACGAAACGCCTGCTCGGACCCTGAGCGAGGTACCGGCGCGGCGACGCTCAGCTCGCAATTACAACTAACAGTGGAGAAACAGCAGTACACCACGCGGCAAAGGCAGCCGGCTTTTTGCTAATATTCCTGGGGAGTAAATGCGCGTTCCCGCGGCGGCTGTGCCATAAAAGCCAGAGCTGCACCCGGCGGAGCCGCCCCCCCCCCCCCCCGGCAGCACCGTCCCCCTGGCAGCGCCTGCACAGCCGAAGTCACCACTCGCGGCTGCTGTGCCCGTATTTTTCCAGCTTTAAGGCAAAACAAAAACCCCACCATTTAATGCACCTTCCCTTTCCAACAGGTGCCCCCCCCCCAATTAAGCCTTCCCTAAACGCTTAAATCGGGGGTAGTGCAGTCGTCCAAAGCTATTTGCAAGTTTATTGTAAACCAGTCCTGTTCCTCAGGCCTCTGCTTGCAGCAAGATCAACATTGCGGCAATTAAGCTGCAACTTCTGTGTCAAAACAAGATAAACCCCTTTTCGTCTGAATTTCCAGCGAGCGGCACCGCAGTCCCGGCGGGCGGGAGGTCGCAGCCGCGCTCGCCCGAGCCCGGGGGCAGCAGCCGCCGGCGCTCGCCCCTCCCCGCCGCAGCGGCACCGACACCCCCCCCCCCGCCCGGGGGTCCGGCACCGGCATCCGAGCGCAGCCCGGGCGGCCACAGAGCAGCGGTCACGGGGGCTCGCGCCCGCCGGCCGGCCCTTCCCAAAGGGGGCTCGGCGGGGCCGGGACGCGGGATCAAGCGCGGGCTGCCAGGGAAGCAGAGCTGGAGTTACATCTCCGCTTTAGTTTCACATGGGAAAAGCCGGCTACGTGCTGCAGGAATTCACACGGGCGCCGAGGCTGCCGGGAGAATGAATCATTCTCTGCACGAGAAAGCGTCTTTCCAGCGAACTCCGTGCTTTGAGGACCCTAGTGGTTCGCGTCCAGCTAAGACGCCCGCCCCGCGACAGCAACGCGCTGCCGCTTGCTTCCCGGCTCCGCCGAGCCTTCCCAGCTCCCGGGGCAGCCGCCTGCCCGCGGCCAGGAGCGCTCCTGCCTCCGAGGAAAGGCCCCGCGGCAAAGCCAGGCGGCAGCCCTGGAGCCGCAGCCCAGGGAGACGCGCGAGTCCCGCACGGGTAACGCTAGAGGAAACTGCGAGTAATTTAATGCGTCCCAAACCTTCCTGCCCTGTTTACAACTGCGATACCCCAAGAGAAAACATGGTCCAAAAAGGGGAAAAGATCTGTGATGGTTTCATATGCCTTGAACCCCCTATGCTCTGGATCCTTAGGCCAGACACCAAATTCAACAGGTTAACGAACTGCAGAGCTGATCAAAGGACACATGTTCACACACACTTCAATTTCTGCAGAAGTCAAAAATACTCACAAATACTTCCAAATATTTATCTACAGAAGTCTCAACACTAATCTCATCTCCTCCCTAGCTTTTAAGTTGAGTGACTGAAGTTGTACCATTTCTTGAAGCCGGTATTTCAATTTAGTGATTTTCTAAAGAATACTCAGAAAGCGTCACATGCTAAGTAAGAGAAAATGGGTATGTTCTAGCAAAAGTTTAAAGAACCAAAATGAAACGAGGCAGCCTAATTTCACACCACCTAGCCCTAAAAAGGATCCCTGGAGGTAATCCCCTTCCAAACACCGGAGCACGGACTGCACTGCCCGTGATTTCTTTCCCCACCCGCCCACGAGCATCGCTCGGTACCAAGCTTCACCCAGCACGTGAACGCACACAGGAACTCCCCTTCCCCCCCCAGCCCCTTTGGTGCATTTTAAGCTTTAAAAATGACCTCAAGGGTGACGAATACAGCCCTGGCCCGCACTCCCGCCCGCCGGCGGCACAGCGAAACCAGCCCTTGCAGAAGCCGGGCCTGGGAAAGGGCATTTTTTCCTGCCCCTCCGCACCTAGCCGGCAATTCACAGCTTTCCAGGTCCACCTCTGCTAGGCCACAAGGGCAGCGTGGAATATTCATCTGATAAATGAGGCGAAAACGCGGTGTATGGTGCAGCACACGTTTCCTAACTGCTTTTAACCAAAGGGCAGAGCGCAACCGAGCTGCTTTACCGATCCCCATCGGTCGTTTTGACCTGCTCCGGTGCCAGGGAGCCGCTTGCTGCCAGGGACACGCGGTCCCTCCGCCGGCAGCTGCCCCGGCACGACCGGCCGCTGCTGCAAGGGGTGGTTAAAACTTGGTGCTGTGAGTCAGACGAGCACGTGCAGGACGTCTTCAATAACACAACCCCCCCGGGGCGCTGCAAGCATGCGGAGAGGTTTCGAGCACCAGAACCAAGGAGTTAGAGGAGCGGGAAGCGCGTGAGGGACAGGCCACTTCGAGCTCAGGGGAACTGCAAACCTACAAACTCTTCCAACCTCTGTGCCAAAGACGCTCATCTTCCCTCCTCTTTTTCCAAAGAAATCTAAATCAGACTTCTTCAGAAGCAAAAAGCCAAGTTTCCCCACATGAGGGCAGTAATTAGGGTGTTACTGAAAAGCCTTCCGAGATGACCGTCCTCCTTCCCCCTCTCGCCGCGCACGCTGCTCCTCCGGAGTTGTTTGTCTCCGCTCTCCATTTGTCATCCTCACTCAAAGAGCACATGAGTCAGACTGCACCACAGATGCTGCTGATAAAAGCACACTCCATTTGGGAATATTAGCAACCCTGCAGAACAAAGACAGCTAAAAAAATAAAGCCCCCATCCACTGACTCCCAGTCAACTTTGCCAGTAAGTGCTGGTAAATGTCACTGGCTTTTACACTTTGCACAAACATCAGTCTCTGGTGGCTCCCGATTAACTCCTGAACTCCTGCAAGATGGGAAGCACCAGCCTCATAACCAAGCTGCACCTTCGACATGAAGCCAGCAGCGCCTGCCCCGGCGGTAACTCGCTGCAGCTCTGTCCCAATAAAGCTGTAAAGAGGAAAGAGGAGACAGTGCGACTTACTTTTGCATAGCAACCTTACAGAGGCTGGATTTTTGCTGTGTATAATTTTCCAGAGCGGCAAAGTCATTTACTCAGCAAAAGCAAAGCAATTAATCTTAAAGTGGAGCAGTCATAAAAGATTTCTCAAGGCTTGGCCTTAGTCTGCCTCAGTTCAAGAAGTCAGTAGGTTGGAAGCTCGACCCCAGAGGCCGATAGCTTTGCTCTAGAAAAGGTGAGTATCTGCATGTAAATAGAAGTGGCACCAGCTTACCTGAAGTACAAGTTCATTAAAATTGATTTAGTAGTTTTTGTAAAACCCTCTTGTGTGGGTGCTCTCACTACTGGTTTAGAATCAACTATTATCAATTTATCATAACAGCACTAAATTGGATGCTGCTCCTAGGACACATTGAAGTGCATGCAAATAGCCCCACTAAACAAAATTATGCATGATTAAAGAGCTGTCAGCCTCAGCGCTGATAAACCGAGGCAGGCTCTTACTGCGTAAAACATCGTCTCACCACATTTCTAGGCGGATTTTAATGCTCCTTTCAGACACATCTGGAAAACCAGATCTATCTCATTACCTATAAAAAAAGTCAGAAAAAGCACTGTGACCCAGTTTGAACAAAACGTACAACTTGTCTATTTTTGATACGGAAAAGGTCTGGCTGCAGTGCAGGCTGTTCTGACCGGAGACAGAACAGCGGTCGCCCTCGCAGCACACGAAGCGGCGGCCGGGCCATCTGGAGCACGCCGCTCCCTCCGCGCCGGCTGCAGCGTCTTCTGTGCAACACTCGTGCACTGGTTCTGCAGAATCCTACAACCAGTAAAAGCACCACACACACAAATATCACAGATTAAGGATCGAGAGCCCTTCTGGCTCATACCAGTTTATCTTCTAGATTCTTAATAATTTGCAGGTAGTGCACTTTGAAGACATGAAGTTAAATGAAAGAAAGGAGTTTCCAACAAAAATGGTCAAAGTCCATTTGTACGACCATGCAGTCTCTCTAATGCTGCTGTCCCAGATGCATTTATTTCAGGAATTTTGTGTGGGCAGGCGTGAATCCCCCCCTCACCTTGCTGCACAGCAGCCCCCTCCCACCGCACAGGAGGGCGACGATGAGGAAGGGCTCTCTCAAGGTGGTAGACGGGTAATATTACAGATGCTCGGGTAGGCTGTGGTACGTGCAAGCAAATCAAAACACATGCCGATTTGACATTTAAGATGCTTCTTCAACCCCAAAAGAAACTGCATACAGCCTCTTTCTTCAGTAGCATCCTGACAGTCTCCCCACATCTTCCTTCCGTTTTCTTTTCCACACAGCTATACTTCAAGGTAGCATCTTCTGCCTTGCCCCAAAGGATTTAGAGCTAACTTCCACTGCTCACCAATGCTGCTCTTCAAAAGAAATATTCACAGGACAGCACAGATCCGTGCACCTCCCCAAATGCCTGGAAATCAGGGTTTCTGTTCTGGCATCTTAGCCGAGTGTTAGGATGAAGCTCAGTCTCTGACCAGTCAAGCTAAGGTGCGTGGTGCAACTGAGCACGCCAGCCGGACTTTGGCCCGTTGTACCAGAAAGAGAAATGCAGTTTGCTGTGTCCTCTGGGCCCAAGCCTAACGCTGCCACTGAACACGCTACTGCCTGGCAAACGGCCCCATGGTCGTAGGTGCGTGCTGCTGACCAGCGTCAGACAGATCCGGTACGGCTCTACGGCTTTTATGGGGAAAAAACTAACCCTCCCTGGAAATCACTATCAGTCACAAGGTAGATTCAATAGGGGCAGCTATGGGGGAAAAAAAAAGCTAAATTCAAATAGTTATTTTTCAAAGGCAAAAGAATTTGATGGAGTCCGGCGTAGCTGACAGCTTCCTCCAAAAAAGGCCATCGCACTGCAGATCAGCACCAAGAACACACACTTAGCAACCCTGCAGGCCTGCTCTAGTCCCAGCAACGTGAGATAGGACAAGCACATCCACGAACTTGAGTGGAATAAACTTACCATCAGCACAGCCACGTGACTTGTCTTTACTGTGCTGCAACTTGGTCTTGTCGGGGCAAAACGTAATCTGTTGGACTCGTTTCCTATTTGAAGAATAGCTTGCGTACACCCTCCAGCTATTTTCACTCCCTATTGATGAATGCAAACAACTCCTAATTAAAAGCACTGGAGTTAAGTGTTCCAGTCACACTCAAAAGCAGCAAAACCAGGAATGCAGTGTGCTCGAGTCATGAGCAGGTTGTACGGCTCAATGTCACCAAAAGCAAACTCAAAGTTCTCATAATTTTCCTTTCCAAATAACTGATATTTATGATAAACATGCCAGCTGGTTTGGGCTTGTTTGGTAGCATGGTTCAAGATTAGGTTGAATACCATGTTACATGGAAGCCCATCAGTTACATTCCTCCGACACAAGCTTGGTACTACTTCTGTGCCTGTCTATACAGGATGCTTTTCCTTGCACAACGGCTTTGAGTCTTGAGAATTCAAGTTTTGCTGCAATGTCTGTGGATCCCCCAAATGGATGCCATCTCCTTAGGAACAAAAAATAAGCCCACAGCAAATTTGCAGTTAGAAAGAATGAGCCTTGCAAAATCATATAGAGCTACGATCCTACAAAAATTTTAGAAGTGGGCACTCAACAGCAAGCTGATTATAAATCAATTATTTACCTAGTAGCACATTAAACCCCATGACTTCTTTGGTTTCAATCTAACACAAAGATAAAGCAGCCCTAAGCCTGCAGAACTTAGAGTAACACACAAATGTTTCTGTATATTCTGGCAACAAAATAAGGTTCTTTAAAATACCAAGTATTTCATGACCGTGGAAAATTGAGCTCCCTACCTAATTTATGACCTTGCTAACAACGTGGGAAACTCATTACAAGAAACAAACAACTGAGGTGTTGCTTGCCACCTCTCCTCTATCCCAACAAGCCACCTTCTTAAACTACTTTCCAACTGCTCCTCTCCTGTGGGAAGGTAAATAGCCTGACGGGTTGATCTGAATACATCCTGCGGCTCGTGAGTGCAAAGCCCGTCAGCTCCCAAACTGCACCCGCATGCCCGTCTGCCTTGCTGCGCTGACAGGCGCAGGATTTGCGAGAGCAGGACCTCTCGCAGGAATGTAGCAAAGCTGTTTCCTTCCACCTCATTCCCACGGCAGCAGCAGATTATTCTGCCATCTCTAACTTCAACTGATCCCAAAGCATGCAACAAAACGTAGGACAAAGCCCAGAAATCCAAGATGTAACTTGCAGATGAATTGCCTGGAGGCTGAACACACAGACCAGTTTACATAGGCTTTTTAAATCATGATGTTCGTGTTGCTTGTGAAATGACCTGCAGACACCATGACAATATTAAGAGAGCACATAAGCTGACGGAAATGTTTGAAGGCAAAACTCAAGTACCAATTTGTTGAATTAAGCTGTTTGCTCACATGCCCCTTAACAGAGTTGGGGAGGGTTTGAGCACTTCATCTATACCGTGTGCTTCTTTGGGCACCGTATCAGGATATCACGAACTTAGGGCTCCACATCAGGGCAGCAAAAGCAATAGAAACCACAGTATAAAGCTATTTCTCAAGCCCTTTCTGGAACTCCAAACTGAACTATGTGCCGATTGAGTTGCTGCTGCTAAGTTGAGCCGAGCCCGTCGCCACCACAGACAGACCTGCCTCCGAGAGGACGTCAGCGACGGCTGCAACGCGGAGTATTTTTTGCTCTTCTTGGAACCACATAAATAGTATTTCTGTTTGCCATTAATCCTATCACGCCTGCTCTTCCCACAGGAACCACTGCTGGGAACAGACTTGCGCATCTTCAAACGCCCATGGTTGTCCCACTTCGAGGACCTACCCGTAATGCGGAATGCAAAAAATGGCCAGCGTACAACACAGCCACGTGCCGCTGGAAGGACACGATGCACAGCAAAGGCAGCCGAGGTTACGCCGCGGGAGCCAGAGGAAAGCGCGACAGAAAGCAGGAGCACTGCAAGGCACTGGTGTCTGATGTGGATAATTCTTCCAGCAAACAGAGCTTTGTGGCTTATGTATTGTAAGACAACAACTGAAACAATTCAACAGGCTTTTTGTGAAGTGTCTGTAAACCGGAGATGTTCAGTGACAGGAGTTTCTCTCGGGCATTTCAGCCAGAGGAGACTGCAAGCTGCACTCCAGATTAATACATTCATCGCTAACATTCGACCTTAGGTGCAGAAGTAGCTGGAAACATTCTTCTAAAGGCATGTTTTTGTTCTAGCTGAATCTTGTGCCTTGCTACTCCCTCCGCCCATTTTAATTGCCAGGTGAAGTGTTGTAAGGTGAAGCATGTTCACAACGACAGCATCTACACTTCTATTAATTTCAGTCTGATATTAAGGAGTAGCAGCTACTGTGAAGGTGCCAAATTATTATGACCTCCTAGCAACTGACACGCTGGAGTAAGCCCCAAAATCTAAATAAATCCATCAAGATAACAAAAGGAGAAGAGGGGTGAGGATTAACAGAGACAATGTTAACTGCACATCACGCACAAACCTCGTTAGTTCTGCTACTTCTTAGAAGAAAGGAAAGCCGTTAGACATTACCAGAGAAAAATTAAATGGTAGAAACGTGGCAATGTTTTCTGAAATGCAAGTTTCATGCTTCTGAGAGCTGGAAAAGGATAAGGGCACGACCATCAAGCAAAAACTGTTGGAAAAAACAACGACGACAAAACAACACGGCGTTGAGCCTACGGTAGAGGACACCGACCACCTGAACAGATACCCACTGCTAGCACGGAGCTCCATCAGACCCAGGAGCTATGGGCCGATGTTCAAACAGAATAAATTTAGCTTTGACTAAGAAAAACTGACAGCCGAGCTAACGGCATCCTGGAACAGTTTCCACGCAGACCATCACGGTGCACTCACAGGCGTCACGGACGAGCAGGATTTTGCTCATGAAGCACAAGGCTATGAGATGCTCCAAAGGGCACGGTGACAGAAAGGACGGCCACCAACACGTGCCCTTCCAGCCAGCTACTACCCACCAGCAGGTTTTAGTGTGCGCTCAGGTCAGATCAGCTAGTGACACACTGAAAGTATTAGTAAGACGACAACTGAGTACTAATTGAGTCACGGAACCGCAGGAAACTCACCAAATTCACCACATTTTCTCTCTCCCTCTCCCCCCACATCGTGGGAATGGGAGAGGAGGGAGAAAGCACGCTCAGTTTTGAGGACAGCCAAACAAGAGACAGATGACCTATCTAGGGCTGTAACCGTATGCAACATGATTCACACAGTCCCAGCCTAGTAAATAGCCTATAAGCACATTACTGTTCTTTCCCATCCGATAGTAAACACTGGACCTGGGCCATTTTATTTTTCTTGAGGAGACTCACAGCGCTGTTTTGGCGCAGCTGCTTCCCGAGCAGCCATTCCCATTCTCCTGCTGAGACGGTTTGCTCTGATCCACCCCAGGCTGCCCGGTCCCTAACCATCCCGCTGCCTTTCCGGGTTCCTCAGAGCACGACCACCCTTTTGGCCTGAGGTCCAAGCTTTCCAAAGCCGGCTAGGCTCCTTAAACTGAACATGTTGAGCCTGTGACCCCTACTTCAGGGATCAAGCTGTTCTTGCCCAGTAACGCATTTCC
Organism: Dromaius novaehollandiae; assembly: GCF_036370855.1. NCBI lineage: Eukaryota > Metazoa > Chordata > Aves > Casuariiformes > Dromaiidae > Dromaius > Dromaius novaehollandiae. Next base: position 1,322,849 of record NC_088122.1, on the reverse strand, counting down.
CAGATGCAACATTCAAATGGCAACAGGCTGGAAACCGGCTCTGCTGAAGGCAGCTGCGAAATCTAACACCTCACTGTGGGAAAGGAGAGGCCATTTCCCCAAAGCCAGTAAAAACAGAGAGGTGTAAACTAATTCGACAAACTAATAGCAACATCCATATCAAGAAGAAAGACTGAAGGAAGCATCGGGTCTGTAAGCGACAGGAAGACGAGATCCCGCCAGCAGAACTCCTGCTCTGGGAGAGAGAAAAGCTCCTTCCACAAAATAAACACGCTGCACGCGTTCCCATGGGACACAGCTAGCTAGCACGCAGTCGCTCCTCCACTGTAACTCCAGCATTTCACTTGCTTCAGTCTCAAGGATATTCACATTACTTTAACAAGGAAACTACTCCATTACAGCTTACTGACGGCGCTCACAGCCCTACCCTTGTCCGAGTTAAAAATGCAAGATGAGGGCAGACAGCCCTTCCTCCTTTCTGAGACACACCTGGACCTGAGCCCCTGGGCCAGTCTCCCCTCTCTTTTTTCCAGAATTCAGCCAAGCAGCAAGGTATCCTTGGACTGACCCACCAGTGTTGAGAACAGGAGGAAAGGAGGGTCTCGTTAACGGGCGCAGTCTACGCAGCGCTCTGCGTGTGCCCTGCACGTGCCCCGGGTTTCGGAGGTCGGTGGCTGCCCCCCTGGAGGGGCCGCACGCGTGGCTTCAAGACACCTCCAAAACTCACGGCTGCTGCGGAGGGACCCGGCTCCCGACGCATCAGCTCGGCGGCCAGCACGGCGCGGGGACGCAGCCCCAGTCGCGATGAGCCGGGGAAGCCGGGGAGGCAGGTAGCGGCCAGGCCAGCCTGCGCGAGGCATCGCGGCGTCAAGCGGCTGGAGCACTGCCGGGGCAGAGGACCCGGGAACGCGTTCAAACAAGGCTCAAAAAGCAAACGAGTTCACCAGAAAAGAACGTTTAAGGGTGATCGCCGATTGTGACAGGAGATACCGAGTAATTCAGCTTAAACAGCAGGTTGGTACGGGTCTTGTAAAGCAGATTTATTCTACTGAACCCAGACATCTGGCTGGGTAAAGCCTTACTCTAATACTGAATTTTTGTGACAAAGGTATTTAGAGTCCCATAGTCTTATTTCTTCTATATATTTTAAATTCACAGACTGTGTTTCACAGAAAAGGCACAGAAGGTGTGTTCCTACCCCTAAATTTGTCTGACACAAACTTCACACTACAGATGTTGAGAGATATTAGGAAAGGAGAAAATGGGGAAAAAAACAGGTTACAAATAAACACAACATTTCAAAACACCTTTTAGGAGACTGAAACCTGATCAAGGCCACCTGAGGAGAGAGAATGAGGACACTTTGCCCCAGATTTATTATTATTATTATTATTATTATTATTATTATTATTAAACTGGGATTCTCTCAGTTATACTAAAAAAGTCATATACAGAGACTGCCACAATCTCAAATTTCCCCCCTTGACCATGTGTGCAGTGATGGTTGCATCTGATTAGGAAAAGCAGAGGATTTTTTGCACATGCTGCAGAAATAAGTTCTTCAAAGAGTGTTTCACATACACTTAGAACAGAAAAAGAAGTGGTTTATAACTCCATGTATGGCAGAGGTGGAGAGGGGACATCAAAGAATGGGCATCACTGACAAATTATAGACTGTGGGGAAAAACATGAGAGCAACTCAGCTGTCAGCCAGGGCCATATGAGAGGGGCCCTCTGAAGAATCAGGTGTCGTTAAGTGGTATTGGATGAATGTTTACAAAGTGCTTCCATCATCTTGCTGAGCACAGACAAATTAAAAACAGAACTGTAAGTCCTGTCCTGTTTCAAATGCAGCTGAACTTTGAGCATCGATGTTGCATTTGGAAGTTTTTTGCATACGAGCACTAGAGACTGGGCACAAATTTGGAGGACAGCCTGAATCTGAGAGCAGCAGCCCAGGTGAAGCCAGCACAGCAGCCTGATGCTGTCCAAGCTCCCCTCCTTCAAGACTGCGCTGTTCCCCAGCGCACACTTTCTGAACGAAGGTTGTTTTAATGCCTGCCTGAGTGAATACTTCAGTCACTTGCAGTTCTGCAGAGGCACTTGCTATAGTTAACTAAGTGGGTCCCGTGAGCAAGTCACTCTCACCCTCAGTTCTGGAGCTACACACTAAGCCTTGAGGCAAAACCACAACACTGAGGACTGCAAGCTGGGCTCTTACCCCAGCTCCACCACAGCTTTCTGGAGTGACCTTGGAGAACAACTGACCTTCTTTTCCTGTGAGGCCACTGTAAATGTTAACAAAGCACTTAGCCACAGACAGAAAACAGCATTTGTTACAAAGGAGACGGATTCTTGTCCAAGCTGATAAAGCTGTACAATGCTTGCACAACTACCAGCAGCTACCAAGAGAAACCTTTTGCAGAACGGAGAGGTTAACTGTTACACCTGCTCCAAGATCTCACATGACCCTGCAAGAAGTGTTTTTCGAGCCATTAAAAATCACACCAAATTTTTTTTTTTTAAAGATATGTTCGTCATTATCACATCGTAGGAAGCACTAACAAAAACGTAGCTGCTCAAGACAATCTGAAGCCTGTCTAAGCAGAGAATCAACACAGACACATTAACACTGGGAAAGGAGCAGCTCTTAACCAATTCGAGATCCATAAAGAAGTCTTATACCCTGACAGCCAGCAACTGGCACGAGTTTTTCACAGCAAGAGCAAAATGCAGAACAGTCGCACTACGGAGAGCCGTACGACTCCTGCAGATGGTGCAAACAGGCAGGCATCTAGCTAACTTGTTTCGATGGCAAAGGGCAGGTTTGACTCGGAGCGTGTCAGCCAAAATGCCAGAGCACGTTTGCAGTCTCAGCATCCATTTTTGCTAAACAGAAGGTTTTACTATAAAAGAACAATTTTCACTCTGTGGCTGCTCCGATACATGGCTGCTCCACGGCAGAGAAGCCTGCAGTCCTGTATCAGAGCCATCTTCCCTCCAACCAAAGGAGGGAAATGACTCCTTCACTGCAGACCATTATACCCTGGAGGGTATGAGCAGGAAAAATGTTGTTTTGCCTTCTGAGCTAATCTGCTTTATTTTTTAAAAGGAACCAGGCCTCTTGGGGACAACCCCAAAACATTTCCCATTATTGCCTGTGCCAAAGCATTAGAAGCCTTTGGTCATTCATGATAGATCCGAGCTTCCCAAAGCTCGCGTCAGCTAGCCCCACCGGCTCCATCACAGCAGCACGAGGAGCACGCTACGATGAAGGCTTTCCTCCTAGCACACATTTTGTGCTCAATAGTTCAAGTCCAATAGTTCAGAAGAAAGAAGATGACTTCCTACAGAGCTGAAGAACTGTTTGGATGTTGAATTGCTGTCCTACAATAACTAGCAGTTAATTTGTTTTTAGCCACTTTCCTTGAAGAGTAAAAGAGCAGAGCTGCTTTGCAGAGGCAAAGGCTTGCAAAAGCAGTTTAAGTGAGTCATGCTTTCTTCATACCGAAACCAGTGAGAAGGGGCAGCAAGGGGTGTTCAGACGTCTTAAAGAATCATTTTCTTTTGCTTTAGGGGCTGGCTGAAATAGGATTAGAATTGGCAGCACGCCTCCTTCACAACAAAATTCTTCTGCAAAATTCTTCTCTTTTTGTCTCCAGACAGTTGTTTCAGAGTCAGACACAAAAATCTGTATTTTGCAGATCTTCAGCAATCTACGCATTCTGCATCAATTGCTATGCAGAGGGTGTGGCTTTGGCAGAAGCAGAGTCTTCACTGCAGCAGGGAAAGGAAAAGGAGAGAAATTACTGGCAGTGTGGGCCACTCCTGTTGGCAGGGCTTTGTAGTTGTAGCAATACTTTATAAGGAAATTTCTTGGATGCTGCTGCTTCCTCATGTTGCTAAGGTTTTTTGTCTTCTGTTGCAGATGCTCTGCAAACTTGTTCTTAGCAGGTATTCGGTACAAAATTAAGATCTTGCCCAGGATGGGACTATCTGCAGGAACACCAGAACAGACCCGAGACCTGCTCCTAAGAGCTGCTTCAGAAATAAAGCACTCCTGTTAAGAGCTGCGTGTGCCAAATGCCATTCAGAGCCACTGAAGCCAAGACCAGAAGCAGCAAAGAAAAAAAACCCAGGAGATTCAGGTGGAAGAAATGCCTAGTATAGATGAGGTAACACACACATATCAGACTTTATCCAACCTGTTTGTATTAACGATCAGAAACCTCCTGGCACACTTCCAGATCCTGAGAATCAATTAAATTGCAACATCGGGCTAAGCTACTATTCAAACGGGAGGCTTCCAAGGAAAGTTCGAGTTATTAACTTGTTTGTAGTGGGGCTGTTTATTTCCTCCAAATCAATGATTTAGTGCACCGGGCACATGAGAACATGCCCTCATGATGACACAGAGTCCAGATTAACAAAAACTTAGCTCTGCCTTGTCTTTGAAAATATCACGGATTTTAACACTACTGTCTCAGTCGAGCTCCAGCTCCGATACCTTACGTACGCAGGAGGGCAAGTCTGAAGATTCACACCGGAAAGCACTGTATAGCATGAACTAAGAAAGTGAATCAGTTCTGAACGAATGGTGTCCAGCACCTGGGGACGTGGATGTCTCCTTAGACCTCTGCTACATTTAAGGAATTAACAGTGCTTAGAGGTCTTCTGGTTGAGACGTACCAGGAAAAAAGTAACGTGACTGAAGTAACTGAAGAACCACAGCAGGCAAGGGCTTGGCCTGGCCAGTGACATTACTGGATTAACAAATTGTTTCTGTAGCAGCTTTCTGGGTCTCCCTCCCCAGTTTTTTTCCTCCTAAATACTCTATCTCGCCAAGTCCGACTGGAAAAACAAAAAGGGAACATGTTCACAACTACATCAAACAGGTTGAGGAACAGGATGTACTGTGTGTTTGGGTTTTTTTTTCCAGACAGGAGTTGTTTTAAATGTTTGACCCTGGACCGATGCAGGTTGGATTGTCCATTAACATCAAATCAAAAAAAAAGTTACCAACAATAAATCAAGTTGAGAAAAGCAACAGGTAGAAAGATGCACCACAGGCTGAAAGTGCAGCACCCAAACTAATTGCTAATTTGGCTCCTACTAGGCACTTCTACAGAGACTTTTTCCTGCAGGCTTGTACAGCTGTGAGCATGTGACAATAACACAGTAAGTCTCTCTGGGCAGGATTGGCAGAAAAGCACAATTCTAAGGAAAGAACAGCTCACGTATGAGCTCTTGTGCACACACTGCTGAGAAGCAGAAATCCTAAACAGGGTAGATTTCTCCAGTCAAAGCTGCCATCGAGACTTAAAAAAGTAACTTTCCTTTCAGATTTTTAACTGAAATAGCTGACTGCCTAATAAGCAAACTACAACAGCCTTTACTCAAACAAATGGTATTTGGGGATTCCAGATTAATTCCAGAGTCAACTATAGCAACGAGCAACTGAAAGTTGCCAATATCCATTTTATTTTAATAAGTACAAGTAAGATTTAAAATGCAATAGGGCTGGGGCTGTGTGTGTAACTAATAAAGGTGTCTGGTAGCTTAAGTGATCTGGAGACAGTTCTGGGATTCAAAATTTAAACAAATACTAAGCAAATGATCTGGTGCAGAGGAGTAGAGGAATGCTCTCCTAAGGGCTGAGGAATGCAAGCCCGTCGAGACAGCAGCAGCAGAAACAGCTGTATGTGCACCCTGCACCGGGATGTGAAGCCGACTGAAAATATGTGAAGTTAATGCTGTTTAAGCACTTTTACATGCATCTATACTTAGAAAGATAAATATAAGCAACTCTGTTTAATAAAAGTTTGCCTATGCAACACTATTCTGCAACTTGAAAATACAAATTCAGTAAGATCTAGATAAGAGCTCTCACACCGGAGACCTAGAAAGCAATTATAAAAATAATCGACAGTTGGATTATTCGCTTGAACCCCCAGCATCCTCTCAGTGATTTGCATTTCAAACAGACCAAAGCTTACAGCAGGACAGATTGTTTCCCAGGACAGACCATTTCCCCGTCTTAGCTGCAGGTTCACGCAGGACTTAAGTGCTCTTCCATTCAGCCCACAACCCGTGCTTCCTATCTCACCAACAAAAGATTTAGTTTAAAATCAGAGTAAGCATTTTGCACGTTGATACAGATATGCTTAGACAGCTCTACGCTTCAAAAAATACCTACAAGAAACCAGACAAACCTGGTTTAGTAAAGGCCAGCTTTTAGGCTCGCTGACTGCACACTATACTATGAGCAGTACCAGAGCACTACAGTAAAATAAAAATACCCAAATCGGACATCTGTTACCTGTAACATAGATGCCACCATACTGTTTCATTAGAAGGTGACAGGTAATGTCTTGCATGCCAGTCAATGTTTCACACAGCAAAACAAATGCCAAGTTTGCCCAGTCATCTGTGACTAACTCGATGAGCTCATGGTCCAGCGGATGACAACATCGAGCACCTCCTGCACGTGATGCTGTCAAACAACGACGTCTCTGTGCTGTAGCTAGAGACTGCCAAAAGGACACATCCACGTTTACAGGGAGGTTAGGGGTTTCAAAGGAAAGACCAATTTGATTATTCTGGCTGCTTGCCAGCTTGGCAGAGAAACTCACTGATGAGCAAGGACCTCTTTTTACACCCGAGTTCTCCAAAGCTCCTCAGCCGTGTCTCCTGCAGAAAGTCAGATCGTTATCTGAGGCGAAGGAGCAGGAAAACAGGGCAGGACAATGGGAAAGCATGCTCTGTTTACCGCTGGCTGTTGTGAGGAAAGCCCTTCGGGGTGGGAGCTGCTGAAGGTTAGACCAGCGCGCAGATGGAGTGTGTGGGAGGGCAGGAAGGACAGAAACCAGCGGCAGCAAGAACTGACTCAGCAACGTTCACCCCCTTCCATTATCTCAGATCTTAAAGACGAATTGTTAAAACATACTTTCAAAATGAGAGCACAGGCTGGAGATGGTTTATAAAACTTTGCTAGGAACAGGCAAGCGTTTTAACTCATGCAAGTTAGCATGAGCACAGATGTCGGTCCCGCTGGAAACCAGCCCCACGTGATGACAGGCTGTATCACAAGTCACAGTCGCTGGGGACTTAATAAACAATAATGTGCACGGCACATTTCAGGGCTTCAGTGCAAGAGCACAGCGAAGGCCACCCCTCCCACACAGGAAGGGATGGGACAGCAACCGCGTGACGGAAAAGGGAGAGTTCAGCCCAGCACAGCCAGGGGAGCAGCAAAGGACAAAGCCTGGGATCTAGCTATCAAATACTAGCTTTAACGGCCTCCTAACGCTGCAGCTCTGCAGACATCACAGGTTATAATGCATTATCTTCCCCTCCCCAAATAGCTTAAAAAAAAGTAACAAATTAACTATGTACCAAACCAAGTAATGCTCAAAACAAGACTAGTGTTGCAATTCAGAAAAAACACATTTTTTTTTCTTTTTCAGAGGTAGGTAAGGAATAGAAACATTAGCAACGCTGACAGCTGTCGGTGTAAAGAGATAGGCCACCGGGGCCAGCTGAAGCACCACCAGGGAGAAAACTCAAAAAACCTGCTGTACTTGTTGTTTCCACTATCTAATGTACATGTAATGGACATGTAAGCATTTATGAAGCATTCTGCAGTGCATTCAGTTAATTCTCAGAAAATCACGTGCCTGTACAGTGACTTTAAGATTAGGAAGCTTTCCAATGTTTTGTTGAGAAGAGATGCCATCACCATGCAGTACTAACGGCAACTTGAAATTCTGCCTTGCCGGTTGGCTGCCAGATACTGACCCAACAAGCATCTCATTAAGTCTCCAGTCATCTCCTTCCAGCTATTTATGTCAAACTGTATGCTGTTAGGCTTGAAGAGTCTAAAGCAACTTCAGATTGGGGACAGAAGAACAGAAATTAGTTATAGAACTGTATTATAAAACATTTAAAGAAATACTAATTGCTCAGAAATTAGTGCTTGTATAACAACTGCAAGACAAGAGGCTCTCTGATCTACAACTTGCAAGAACAATGACAGCCAGTAGTCATCAGTCCTGAAAGGATCTTTTAATTTCTCTATAAGAAAAGAGTAGAAAAAGCCACAGATATTTCTAGCCACTCCAGACAATCAATCATGATTGATTGCCACCTACTTCAGCTCAGATATGAAGGCAATGAGTCACACCAACAACCCGTCTCACACAAGCCACTGACCGGGCCAACAGCTCGGTCCAGATTTGACAGCCGACGGGGAAAGGCACTGGGTGGCTGCACCGCCTCTTCCCCAGTACGGGTATGCAGTGCTCAAAAGCCAAACGTGCCTATTAAGTCTGTGTAATGTTTTAATTTTTAATAGAGTCCATATAGACACCTGTATTCACACCCCTTTAGGGCCAGTGTCAAGAGCTATAGGTTGTTTCTTTCTTGAACGACAGTAGCTCTTTATCCAGCCTGCATCCTTCCTGCTGTTGAACATCTGGACTGCTGCTAAGAGCAGAAGCCACTCAGGCTGTACTGATGAGCTACCTCCAGAAAGAAAAAAAATAAAATAAAGAATCAAGCCTAGAGGGCAAGGCAGCTGAAAGCTACCCAAAAGCCTTGCTACAAACTTTTTTTGTATGAAACAGCACCTTATTTAGACAATTTGAAAAATGTTACAGAGGAACGCTATGGCTGGGAATTTGCATAATGGGCGTCTACATCTTGCTTACCTAACATGAGAAGAATCCGGTCCATCAGTAAGTCTAGACTGTGGTGTCGAATCCATGGGACTGAGGAATCCCAGGCCAGAAATAACACCCCAGCAAGGGCAGGGTGCTGCCATCTGCTGACACCCACGCCGGGACCGGCAAGGCAGCAGCAACCTGACCTTTTGCAGCCACACGAATGCCATCTCTGGAGCCGGGCTACTGCGGGGAGCTGGGCTCCGGGTTAACCAGAAGAGCCAGCCTCCTGCTTGCAAAGCCCAAAGTGAGTGCTCCAAGCACTGCGGAGAGACCTGCGAGTATTAGCGTTACCTACAACATCATGCCCCAAAATTTTGACTGGGCTGCACCACTGGCCACGATTTGTAGTTCCCAATTAAAGCAATGGTAGCTTTGATAGTGCTTTTTTAGTTTTTAAATGTATATAAACTGTTTAATACTAAAGCCCATATCATAATAGCTTTCAAATTTAAAATAATCCCAAATCGTAAGTGGCTTAAGAGGGACACCTGCGGTTCACACAGACGCACTGCAGGCAGCTGCTCTGGAAGATGGCTTTTCCCGTGGGACCGGGTTTTAGACTACAAGATACTCAAAATCCCCAAAAGTGTGTGTTTGGCTGCCGTCTCCATCTTTGAAAACTTGGCTGCGATACAGGGAGAAAGACAGAACCACTGGCTTTGAAGTCGCATGGATCATAACTCTGCGTGATTGCAGACTAGCAGCTATTCGGCATCTGTCCAACTTTGCTTCCTGCTCCAAAGCGGGACCAGCTCTACCTCTGCACCGGTGTTGACGCGCTCGTCCCCAAAGCCCCCACTGACGACGTCCAACGCCTCCCATAAACAGAGAGGTTGAAACACGCAGTCGACCTCCTGCCCCTTCAATTCTAACCAGTATATTAATAAAAATCAAGTAACTCTCCATCTCTGCTTTGAAATACAGCACCCCTGATGTAAAGATAGTTCTGTTGTCTTAAAAATGAATTATGTGAGCTAGAGACTCTCTAGTCTCTGCCCAGCTACGGGCTTGCCATCTCACCAAGCTTACGTTCCTTTCCCTTGCCATATTTCAGATGTGTGACAAGAAATACAGGATTTCACAAAAGGAACGCTAATACATGAAAAGACCTTTGAGGTTGCTACAGGGAAAGCATTAGTGTAAAGTATTAAACTACAAAGATAGAGGTGGTTAGAGAAAAGCAACGCGAACAATCGTGTACTGCAGCCCATATCCTGCTGTGAAATTCTCGGCTATTGTGTGTTACAAGCAGCAATATGTACCATGTCTATAGAGCCTGCTAAAAAGACTTCTATGTATTTTATGTAAGCAGCTGCACTTAAAAGTCAGACATCTGGTGAACAGCAGGGCAATGATGGATAAATGGGATGTGATTAGGTCAAACTCAGTCGCGTCATGCATGGTCCCATGGAACTGTCATCCATATGGCAGACAATATTTGAAACCTCAGAAGAAAAAATACATGAAGACAAAGTTGTGTGAAAGTCAGCAGAAAATATTTTGGAAAATGAAGCTGTGAAAATATACCGGTGGAATGCTGATTCTAGGAAGTCAACGTAGACCAAGTGTCATGCTTTATCCCAGTGTAATTTCCTTCAAGCACACTAAAATGTACATGTCCAGTGTGGCCTATCTCCTTTATGCAACAAGATCAGTGAAGCCTACCACAAGCTGAACTACAGCTACAGGCATCATTCCAGTTTAAATCCCCAATTTTAAATACTGTATATGGGGACACACAGGGAAAATACAAAGAGAATGGCCAAACTGGTCTAAGTCTTTAGAATAATGCCACCAATTTATTCTATGCTCTGAGATCATACAAAGCTCCAGGGCAATTTAAAACAGTGCAGCTGCTATTTAACTTATTTCTTCTATAGAAAAGTCATGAGGCTTTAATCACCATGCAGCTTCATTAACTGGAGATTACTAATTGCAGATTTGTTAGTCAGCACTACCAGATAATGTTTTAGTGTTGATTGCTTGAATAGGGAAGACTGGAACTGATGATTTAATAATTTTAATGGAATACAAGTTGATTTGCAAGAGCTGTCCTCAGCAGAATGCATGAAAAACGCTAGTTCTGCCTTGCCATGTACTTCCAGAAAGGAGCAGTTTCAGTGTAATTAATGTGATGCTAAAGGTCAGGGAAAACAGTAGGGAACAAATGAGGCACTTACCTTAAATCATGTGTTGAAACTGCTGCCTCTACCCTAACCATTCTGTTTAAAGGCCATGGAGAAGACATGACATTTCCAGTATTTAATATTCTAGCACAGAGTAAAAATCCTATTACATGGAATGAGAAAGCCACCGTTTGCAGCATCTCCTGTTTCTGAAATATTAGTTAACGAGTACGTACAAACGTTTCAACAAAGGCTAGATAAGAAAAGAAACTAAATTCATGCAACTAGATGATGAAGTTAAATTCTGCTCCTTCCCTTAGCTTCCAGCAAGAACAAAGGCTCCCACACACACACCTCGTGTGTCTTCTGACTAAGAGGAACAAGTCTTCTCTGGAATCTGTGGATCTCGTTCCCTAATTAAGGATGTGGATTACTGTTACATAATGTGCAGAATGACATTCCACATTGGCAGAGAGTAATCACTAGTCTGTCTCAGACCAACAAAAGCAAGGAGAGTCGGACCAGAAGAGTACCGCAGAACAGCCAACATAGCTGAGCAAACGACAGAACAGTGTTATCTACTGCAACATTTTCCAACTGTAGCAAGTAAAACTTCACCATCAGTGGAAGACAGATTAATGATGACACGATACTGGAAGTTTCAAAAGGGGAGGGTTCTTCTTGCTCACCTTCCTGCTGCAATGAAGCAGTTTCAGCTTCCGTCCAGTACGGCACACTCGCTGTTAGTGGGATCCCAGTTACAACTCCTTCTGAAAAGGAAGCTGGAATTCAAGAGATTCATCATCAATATGTTAAACAGATGGTGCATTACTAGAGAAGCTATAAATGGGAATTATATATTTCACTCTATTGGCTACCTTTATTACAGCAATATTTACTTCAATAATCAGTGTAATAAAGAAGGCACTGCATTGACCTCAGCTGTCTGTTTGTAATGATATTAATTTTCTGTATCAAAGAACACAATGTCCTAGGTACATTCTGAAATCAACATTGATTTGCTTGAATTTTATGATGTTTCCAAGCACATCTTTATTCTGCTGCATACAACAGACACATACTGGCAGTGAACGTTTTTATTTGTTTTATAAGTAATATGCATGATGTAGAGGTCACGCTGTGTATTTCTGACACTCAATCTGAATTTGCAGCCTCTGAAACTGGAGATAACTGATGTTTCAACTATTGGATGAGAGTTCACTTAAATATCCTGCTCTAGATCTCACTGCAATCTAGCTAGAGCACTACAGTCAGATGTTGAGCTTAAGTCCACCACGATGGGAAAGGGAGAGCTATTTGCACCTTTGTATTATAGGTGGGGGGAATTCTATACACAGCTCCAGCAAAGCAGCCAGCATAGAGTCCTCTGGCTAAGCACACACTTGCTGGCAAGCTTAGCTTTCAAACAAGTGTTATAAGACTATGAACGAGCTGGTCTTAAGAAAGCATAAAAACACTAAGAGGAATCTTTAGGTCATAATTAGTTATTTCACATATTGAGATGCTCCCTTGCTGTATCAGTTCATGGCACCCCATAGGATGTCTGTCTTCCTGCTTACCAGTAAAACATTGCTCAACCTCCCTCCGGTCAGCCCAGCTTACCACACTGAAGTCAAAGCTGTCGTGAGCAAGTGCTATGGATTAATTCCAAGAATCCAGCTGAGCTGAAATCCAACTCTGCTTGTTTTCCCCACTTACTGTCTGAACACAAACAAGGTTTTCTGTTTGTTTTTTTAAAGAGCAAAAACCATGTCACTTATTGTCTGCTGGGTTTTAGGCCACAATTCGCCTTATTCCTTTTGCCTCCATCTTCCTCAGATTTCAGTAAATCAAAGGATGAGGAATAGTCCCCTAGCCAAACTACTCATTTTTAATGAAAATTTAATCCTTTTTTTTGAGACTACCAATTCTCACAAATACCATATTGAAAACAAGACTGTCAAATGCCAGCTATCAGTGCAAATACTCAGGCACGTACAAATGCTAGACAACGCACTTTCCCTTTCATTTGCTTACATTACTATTAAGTTAGAGACAACTAAAAGCTTTATGGTTTCACACAAATTCTGTCTAATAGTCTTATGTTGCTTTTGGAAGTGTAAGAGGTTCTGAGAGCTTATACAAGGTGGTGGGAAATCTAACTTGATACCTCTTGGATTGTAAGAGTATTATGCATAGAAGGGAAAGAGGTAAACACCAGAAGCCAGGACTGAAACCGTTTATGCACTTGGCAAAGCACTGACTGTATAAAATGAGGGTGAGAGCAGAAGAAAAAGCCACACAACGAACCAGGATCTAGTCTTCCTCCCAGATCAGTAAGCCCTCTTGCAGCTTTCTCGTATTCCCCTGCTCAAAGTTTTCCACGGCGTTATCCACACGCTCATCCAGAGGCAGTTTTTGGACCCAGCCGCCCTCCATGGCCTCGGCCAGAGCAGAGCTGTGCCCGGGAAGGGCAGGCGGCCCCCGGCCCGCACGTTCCTCCCTGCTCAGAACAGCAAATGCCCAAGCTGGGGCCTCGCTCTCCGCACTCCTTCCTGCAGCAGCACAGACCTGCCTCATCTCATTTGTTTCTGAAAGGCAACAATAAACCCCAAAAGGGACTGCAGTTCAGTGAGTCTTGTCACCCAAGTGGCGTGCCCATCCCAAAATAAAGTAATAATTAATACACCACTGCAGTAAAAGGGTGAGAGAGATGAGCAGTCGGGAGGAAGTTCAGTCATCAGTAAACAAACACGTTCTTCGCCATCTCCATACAGGACGAAGTGCCTTTTATAAGGGAAAGGAAGGAAGATTACTTTCCCAATACCCTGCTGCTTCCTACTAAATGCTTTCTTTGTAAGAGATGAACTTGCCCCCTCAAATCACGGGCCATGCTAGAGCCAGTGTCCAGCTGCAATCCCTGCTCCAGCGCCTCCCAAGCTTTCCAGCTATATGTGGTTTTATAGCATGAAAAAATAATTATGGCCTCTGAACTGCAAACAGATTTAAGCAGCAAGTAGCTCGGCCCTGCAAGGCCTGTGCAGCAGCTCAAGGGCCTCCGGCGCTCTGCGCGAGGTGGTAAAGGTCAAGCCGCTGCAGCAACGAGCCACCGCCTTCAGGCTGCAGGAGAAGGTTCAAAGCCTCATCTGAAGACAAGTCACCCGAACCAAAATCTCCCTTTGGACAATTTGAGCTGTGCTGAAAACATTCCCAAGCGGACGGCCAGGAGGTCTGGCCTACGGCACCTGCAAAGTGCGCCGGGCAGGAGACCCGCACGGAGCCAGGCCCTTTCCGAGGAGGCTCCCGGTCCAGGCAGAGCCAAACCCCCCGCACCGGCCGGTGCTGCTGTTTGAGCCGCTGGGGCTGCTCCCCATCCATCTCCCCCGCAGCTGCAATCGGTGCAGCGTTGCAGGGCCCCGGACCAGGCCGGATCAGCAACACGTGCACGTTCACCCGGTGTCACTCCTGCACGCGGTTTGGGGCTGAAAGTTGATACATGAGGAACAGTTTGCAAGGAAAAAAACAACAACAACTTTCCTTCCAGAGATACCCGATGAACACAATACCATCTTTGGCTTTCCGCAGCAACGAGCCTTTGTTTACAGGCTTACAGAATTCGACTCTGGGGGCTGGTCTGTTCTCGCTCCGAGAGGGAAAACAAGCCTGACCTCAGAGCGCTGGAATAACACTGCCCCCTCCTTCCTTACGCGCTCGCTCCCAGTGCAAAGGTAAGAGAACACGATATCCAGCAGCGTGACCGAGCTCACTGAGCGCGGCGTGACAGCACAAATCCTGTTTACCGCATCTCTCCATGGGAAAAAACAAGAGCCTGAGAGCCAAGGCGGTAAACCAGCCGGACGCGCTCCTGCTTCATTCATCAGGCTGCCGCTCCCGAGCCGGTGAAAGGTCCTTCGCAAGCCAGCTGGCCCGCCGTACCTCAAGTGCGGCATTCCCTGTTTAACACCTACCTTTCGGTGCCTGGACAGCCACGTTCAGAGTGGACACTCCCTATCTTCCACTCGTACCGTTTCCTACGCACTCGACAAGCCGGCTGCAATTTCCTTCAGGCGGATATTGCACACCACCACTTGCTGGCAACAAAGCCCGAACAAGAGACCCAAAAGTCATGGTTTAAGAGCCAGAGTGGCTCTACCATCCTCATTAGACGCAACTGTGTCATGGGAAGTTGTCACACCAGTGGGTTTGGAAAAAAACTCTGTCATATTTGGACCTTCTTGACCTGTGCCTTGCTTACACCGCAGGTCAGAACCTCTTGCTCAAGCCTGCTCTGCAAACGTGCCAACTGCTAGCAAGACAAGGACCAGTGTTTTAAAAGATACCTGGGAGTGGGTGGGGGGCAGCAAGGAGGGGAACGAATGCCTGAACTACCTGGCAGTGACAACAGTTGGTAACGTAAGGCATCTCCTAACGCCAGGGCCTCCAGCTGCCAACGTTCCCCCAAAGCCAGTGCAAAACTCGGGGACTGCAAAACTGTGCGGCAGAGGGATCATCCGCTCCAGCCGGGCGGAAAGCGGACGCTGGTAGGAGCTGTGCGGGAGGCAGCCCGTGTGGGAGAGCCCTGCCCAAGCCCCTTCCGGACCACCGGACACTCCGAGAGCCGGCAGATCTCGGAGCAGGCATTAGGTGCTACCAGGTATTCCAATGGTGATTAATAGAAAGTTGTACAAAAAAATTAAAGAGAGAACATGCGAATACAGAAGATTCACAAAGACTCATCTTGCTGTAGCGAGAGATTTTTGATTATGTTTCCAGTCCTTAGGATTTTTAAAGAGTATTTGAAAATGTAACAGAGCATAAAATCAAAGACGGCAACCCTATCACCGTTAAAATAAACGTCAGTGTTCTTTACAATCTGATTTGGGATTTTAGAATGAGAAATAGAAAAAGCTGCACTTGCACTGGCTCCAACTTCAGACTCCTCAACTGCAGCCTCCGGTCAGTTCATTTTGCCAACGAGTCCTAAGTGTCTCAGTGCTAAAGAGTCCACGTATTTTCGAAAAAACAGAGCAGAGATAACTGCTCGGGATGCTACTGGCAGCAGAGGAGCCGCCACCTTCCCATTCAAGAGCGGAGACCTGCTCGGACAAGACCAGCGCGACCGCCCGCTCGGTCCACAGCCGGGCAGCGAACGACCTGCTCCGAGAGCTCAGCAGCGGAGCCGGTACCGAGCTCCGGCCTCCCCGGCCCCGAGCGTGATGCTGCCTCACGCGGGACTGTTATGCAATGCAGAACAGCTCACGGGAAATGCAGCTGTCAAGTGGCAAACGGCTCCCTTTAGGATGCGTGATGGATCCCCTATCAGGAATCTCGGGAGCGGTCTGTTACATGCTGTACCACAAGACGAAATTAAAGCATCACCGACGGGCGTTGCTGACCGACAGATAATGAACAGGCACTGAGCTGTATCGGCACGTGACCGTGATTCACGACAGCACTGCCATTACAGGAGATAACCACCCACTGACTAGCGCGGCTCGTCTCTTCGCTCTGGGCAAGTAGGTCACAGGCCCCTGCCAGCACTTCGGCTCCCCCAAAATTGATGCAATAGTGAAGTTAAAGGGAGAGAAACGCATTAGCGAAGATGCAGCTCCCACGATAATACTTGAAATTAAATAACCTTAATGGTTAATATTAAATAACCTTAATGGGATAACCAACTTTGTTTTTAACTCTACTACTTTGCTCTAAATAATAGGCAAAAGATACTGCTCCAGAGGCAGGCTTTATCATGTCTCTAAAAATATACAGCTATAAATAGTAAATCTTTATCAAACAGTTGTATCTGGACAAACAGTGCAAATATCCATGGCAAAGGGATAACTTGTAAAGTTTAACTTTTTCCCACTAATTCCTCCAAGGGATGAGCTGATTCCTTTTTCCTTGTCCACAGAAATCCTGCCATTTTCCAGCGTACAGCCCAGGATTTTTGCTAAGTAACAGCTGCCGCAGCCAGTGCACATTTGCTTTTGAAAGCAGATTGCTAATTGTGAAGTTGCTAGGAAGTCTGTGCTGGCAACTTGCTCTGGAACCTCTTTTAAGTCCTAAAAAGGGAAGGTTTAGAGGAGAGGCAAGCAAAAGGGGCCTTCCCGGTGTTCGGCAGTCCTTCACACCTCAAGGGATCGATACTTCAGGCTCAAAACCCGCAGAAGCCATTCAACGGGAACCCTGCTAACAAGCTTGTCACTTCAAGGTCCCTCGAAAGGCACGTTCTGAGCAGCACCTGCTTTCGTGAACTTCAGCTCCGTCTGGGTTTCTGAGAAGAGCAGCGGGAGACATTTGGAGCAGCCGCTAAAGGAGAGAAAGCAGCCTGGCACCCAAGCTGCCCACATCGAGCACCGAGGGATCCACGCACGAGCAATGTCACACGGGGGAAGGTGAAATTCTAGATAATGCAGTTGGGGTGGAGGGACGGGACCCAAAACAAAACCAAAAAACCCCATCATTCATAACTGAGGCATAAAATGCTTTAACACTGATCAGACCTAAAGAAAAGGAGCAGTGGTGAGCAGGGGCAGCTGCACCCGGAGCGACGCAGGTTGTGCTGTCCGGGGCAGCGGGCGAGCGTCACCTCCGCAGTCACCACACAGCGAGCGGAGCGGCCCGTGAGCAGCCCGGGGCAGTCGGAACGACAATTGCTTCACAGTCGTGCATTCCTACTCAGGCTTTGTTTTTCCTCCGAGCAAAAAGAGGAAAAAGTTTAAAATAAACCTTGCAGACAGCAACATTCCATCTGCAAGAGTTCATTCTTTTAAAAAAAGAGAAAAAGGGACAAACTAATTCCTCAGTAAATATTTGGGGTTACAACTCCGCTTAGCAGGATCTTGCCAAACACTTCCAAGGTTTTAGAGAGCCAGTAATACACTCAAGACACCAGTCCGTGGAAATAACAGGCCTTATTTCAGAAGAGAGCTATTTTTAAAGACTTTACTTACAGGGTGCCAATTTCCTCAAGCTGTTTGGAAAATCAAATTTTAAAATGTACAAACACTAATGGAACAAGAATGTGCTATAGCAACAGTCGTCTTTTCCTAGGAGATACACTAGATATGTTTCTGGACTTTCCAACTTACTTGCATCCAAAAAAAATCACCTTTTCCTCCTTTCAGAGGACTGATTAAGGATAACAACAAAAAAGCTGCATGACTGCAGTGAACAATGTTTATTTATAGAGTTTATTCCTAATAAAATCTCCCAGTTTTACAAATGCCTCCAGCTGTTATAAATAAATCGGAACAGTGACAATACATTTCTTTACCCCAGAGATGCCGAGGTTTAACACAATTAGATTAGCTCCATACCTCTACCAGGCAAACAAGCAATACAAGAAGTTCTTTCAATGTCACTGACAACCTCCTAAAAATTAGAGGAATTTTAAACTGTGCACCATCTTAACAACTGCTCGCAACAGGAAGAGGAGGCGAAAGAACACCCAGCTGAAGCAGCCAGGGAGAATTCAGTACACTGTAAATACCGAAGTGAAACACAGATGGGATGCTGAGGTTTGTAATTCTTGAAGTGCCATCAGATCAGTTAAAGTGTGCTGGTATTTGCTTTTACACATGAAGACAGGCAGCTGAACAGCGTAAAGTATAGCTGTTTTCATACATTGCACCAGCAATGCAGGAACTGTTCCAGAAAAGCAAATATTAAGCATGGACAGGCTGTTGTCTTCGAATCACTTAAAACAACAACAAAACCCCCTAACCCTCTCCACACCACCACACACAAAGAACAGTGACAAACTGGTATTGCTTCTAAGCCAGCAAGAAAATACTCTCTAAAGAAGGGATCTTCCCCCTTTTTAGAAGATGGATAAAGTTCACCTCATTCTGCCATTACACAAAGTGAAAAGAAATGAAGAAAAATACCTTCTTGAGGAAGGATTTAGAAGCAAGGTTAATCGTTTCATTTTAAATGTGGATGCTTCTCCTGGGATACGTTTTTATCTCAAAGCAACTTCTGAGGTTATTTCAATGTGCTTTTATATTATACAAGTGCCCTATCTTTTAGAGGCTATCAAGCAATTTTATCTAGTCAATTAGTAAGAAAATGAAATAAATGCCATAATGAATCCTGGGAAAAGAGGGTACTCTTGATATATCAGTGATTACTAGGCCAGGGTAGCATCATTTCTGCAAATATAAGTCACCAATAAAGGTGCCTTCAAGTAACATTAAGAATGGCTTCCTAAGTAAGAATAGATAGCTGCTGTGCGAGTCCTGCCTAACAGCAACATGCAGAGCTGAACAAAAACGAAAGCATTCACAAATAGGTCCTGAAAACAGGAACCAAATCTAGCGGTGACAATTTGTTCATAAATCTGACTTCAGGGACATGGAAAAAAAGCACACAGCAGCCTGGGGGGAGATGCATGCTTCCACACCAAAACAATTTTTGCCTTGATAGCGAATGACCAGATCTGATTTTGGGGTAGAGATTGGCATAAGCATGTTTTGGAGTCCTAAGACAATGTATCACAATACAGAAACCTCCATTAGTTTTCCTTTGTTGTTGTTTTGTTTTTCTCCCCAATTTCCTTATGCTTTAAATTAACTCCAGTTCGCTCTGACTCACGGCAAGGCTCTACACTGATCCCATGAACATCGTTCCTCTCTTGGAGGGGAGGCCAAGTGCAAAAAGTAGGCCAGAATGACGCAAGTGAAACACAGACAGAGGACGTTCTTATGAAAGTGAGGCAACAGGAAGCGTTACTGTATTCCTGCCACCATTTGGGGAAAGGACAAATGGTCACATGATGATGTACAGCTCCTAATACATTTGTTAATGAGTATGCCAGTCAATTACTCACTCCAAATTGTTTCAAGGAGTTATGCCCATTCAACTTTCTGGAGGATAATGCTGCTTCTCAGATCACAAGCAGCAGCGGCTCATGCCTGGCAGCTGCAGAGGCTTCCGCGCTGTGCAGTCCAGCTCTCGGGGATACACTGCCCTCTCTTGGAGGCTTAAGTCAGAATCCAGAACCAGTCTTATGGAAGGACACTGGAGACCAACACACTAATGGCATCTCTTAAAAAATAATATCTGCCCAAGAGGCAAGTCAGAGACAACAAGCACTTCTGCTAAAGCTCCCTGCTTGATATATTCCTCTGAAGAAAGAAGTGTGCATGTCTATTGGAAGAGCTGCTTTCAAGGTAGGTCAGTTCTAACTAATAACCTTGCAGGTACTTTTATACAATCCTGTCAAAACTTTAATCTTTTCACCTGGAATTGTACGGCAGATAATGCATGGCACAACTGTGCCTGCGATGGAGTATATGATAACATCTAAAAAGAATGGTGATACCCTGATAATGTTAACAGTCATCATAAAGAATGGAATTCAGAGAAAAAAATCCAAATTACAGGTGACAGCTACATGGGAAAATTAGTTTTCTGTGTGACCTTGGGTAATTTTAGACACCTAATATGCTACTGAAACCAAACAGAATTTGAGCATCTAAATACCTTCAGACAAAGACTTTTATATTTCTGCTCTCCAGCAAAGAAACAGGAGTGGTCTCCATCTGAAAATCTGAGCTAAAACATGCAGGCTGTTGTTCAAAGCAGTTACCTTTGCAACAGCCAGGGGACCTAGTTTACTGCTGGGGAAAACAGCCTATCTATTATCTGAAAGCTCCGATTTTTACAGCTATTCTAAGATGCCTGAAGTTTAGTCATAATTTATTGATCAGCCCTCTGAGAAACGCAGCCTTAAAAGACAAATACCTAAGCAATCTCCCCATGAGTAATTAAGGGTGCAGCCTGAGCACAGCACACAGATCTAGAGTGCCTCTAGACAGAAGAGAGAGTTCAAATACTGCCCTGCATTCAGTTTTGAAAGAAGTACCTTTGAGGCTACGTAGTGCCTGAAAGCACAGGAGCGTACAGAGGCAATCTCTGCGACTCTGCACAGGGGCAAGAAAACAAAGTGGTAGATTCTGATGCACAGGGCAGCAGAACGAGAGGAGACAGCCCTTCCTGAGGACACTATGTGACCAGCCCTTTGCCCCTTCCCCTATGTCCTATCTTTCCTTTCGAGTCGTGATCTTTCGAAGAGCAGAACACGAAATTGAGAACGCAGCTGCCCCTCGCCAACTGCTTGCAAGTTGTTGCACAAGCAGCAGCAAGGCTTTGGTCAAACTGTCTCCAAGGGGATTGCGAGCACGCTGCTCGCGCATTCAAGCTACTCACCTCATGAGACACTACTGCTTTAGGGAGTCGAGGATAAAAGATTTTAAAAATTAATGGTGAGGCAAGACAGATATTTTGGATGACTTTGTGGTGTACTGTTGCACAAAACATACCTGTTTAGAGAATGCTCAAACTATCTTCTTTAGCGCAAAGGCAGATGCTTTCTCTGGCTTGGAAAGAAATGGGCAGCTCTCCTAAAAGAAAAGAAGCGGAGAGAGTTTTCAGCAATTAAAATGTTACTGCAGGGAATGCTTTCTACTGTTTGAATATCAAGCTTTGAACCGACCAGCTGAAGCACCTCACGTATACCTAGCATTTTTCTTTTAATGAAGGCAGACATACTAGCCGTACGTCTACAAAGACCCTTTTTACATTGACAGACCAGACAGTAACACAGGCGCTATTTTCTCCTTATTTAAAACAAGGTTAGACTTGGCTATTACAGAAATATTTGAAGTTGGCTAGTAAGTACGAGGGACATGTCACACAGAAGTCAGTGAGCAGCAGCTATGGCAGCTGGCCAGCTTTAAGACTGGCTGTTGCCACAGAGGTAGAGCACCTGTCTGCATTCAATGTAATTCATACTTATGTCTGAAGATGGCTCCATCACCACAAGAAATGCCCTTCACCAATGCCTCCCTGGGCAAGAGAAAAAATATCACGGGCATACAAAGAACGAAGAAGTATTCAGAATGCTTAGTCAGCCATCAATCACACGTTATTTGTCATGTGCTGACAACAATGATGCTGTGAAGGCAAGAAAGCAGTCACATACGTGCATTATATTTTTCTAAAGATGTAAGACTGCAATATAGAAGCTACAACAAAAGAAACTAGAGAAAAATAGCCTGAACGACTCATGGAAGTCAAAGAAAAAGAATGACAAAGACAAATTTAACTAAAGAAAAGGAAGAGGAAGGCATATCTGCAGTATTTCATTTTTTGTTCCTCCCCATAACGATCAAATTAAAAAACCCACACGCTTAAATTAAGTACAAGTTAAAGGGGAGTTAGAAATACAGTCATTCAGAATCACTATTTAGGTTAGGAAAATTGCTGCATTATATTCCTTTGTCAAATGACAGATAATAAAAATCTGCAAAAGAAAATGAGTTTGGATACATCTCATAAATGAGCCACAAGACAACCAAGGAAATCTTAGGTACAGATTGAGCAGGAAGGACCTAGGAGCTCTGGCCCCACGAACACCACCCAGCAGGACACGCACGGCGGACAGCAGGACACGAGCGCGGCTGCGCAGTGATCCCAACCCTTTTGCCCATCTCTTCATCACAGCTACAGCCAGCTATAATACACCCCATCAAGACACACAGCCCACCAAGTCTGAGACCCCAAAAGTGATTTTTTGGATACACTAGTTCTCACATTTTAATGAGCAGAAAAATCAGAACTTTACTGGGGAGGAAGAGGAGGTGCTCAGGACCCAATTATAGATCTGTGCCTAATAAATCTTTGCTCAGGAACCTTCACAATGTTTAATTTATGCATTTGAAGACCCCTCTGGTAAGATCCTGGCACCACTGAAGGCAGGCAAAATTTGTCATTGACCTAAATGTGACTAGGATTTTACCCTTATGTTTACACTGCGTTGTCTCTAAAGCTTTAGAAGTTATCACTGAAGTATTTAATCCACGGTGGCAGACAGTTACCTCGGCATTTCCAGCACGGCTAGCCAGCCCCGGGAGCAGAAGGCTACCAAGCCTTCTCCAAGGCTACAGCAGTAGATGAAGCCCTCTCTAGCTATTAGGAGGAGGAGGAGATCTGATTGATGCTGGAACATTTAATGAAGGAAAGCACAAAGGGAATACAGAATACTAACATTATTTCAGGTAGGAACAAGCTGCAAGCTTAGGTTTCTTTTAAGCTGTGATAAAAACAGGCCACTGGTAGCAAAGGCTGGCGCTGCAATAGGCCACAGGGCAGTAACACCATTGCTTCTGGTGCGCTGGCCTGTTTTCATGGCAACAGCACTAAAACAGATGCTGTAAGCTCCGTGAGGGCAAGTAGCTGCATAGCTTGTTTCTAGAGGGAACTGTTTAATGTCTAATCATTAACAGTAAAAAACACCCTAGATAAAAGTCAACTAGTGATATACTAAAGCAATGATGCATTTCAAGTCAGCAGAGTCATTACAGTCACCAGGAAGCGCGGGATGTTTGCTTGTTCCTGTTATGGCTCTACCATGTTTCCCCTGCAGAGGGGACAGCTTCTCAGGAAACACTATAAATTAGGATTAGGAAGAGTCATCTATTTCTTCTTCATACCTCTCCAATTCAAACAGCAAGAACGTTCACTCTAGCACACTGAAGGCAGCAAGATCAGGCACGCTCACACCAATTAGTGCATTTTAAGCTGCCACTGCCCTTAAAGATGAGAAGCAGCAACCGACTGCCTTGTGAGCCCACATGCCACAGTGACGGCTGATTTACGTAGTCCGAAAAGTACAAGCTTCCAAAAATGCACCACCCCGATTACTTACCTTGCAAGCTTGCAGGGGCAAATTAACCCCCAACCCCAGAGTGCACGTGTATGACCCCATTCTGTGAAAAAGCAGCACACTCGGGAGTCTCATAAAAGTCTGGTCTGAAAGAAGTGCCAGATAGACAGAAATACAGGTGCATTAACCATCCACTGCGTGTGCAGCAAGTCTGCCCTACGGAGGAGGTGCCAGCTGCCTCGTACCGCACACCCGGCCGGGGACGTGCCAGGGCTCTCACGTACGCTGGGCCCTCGCGGTGCGTGCTGTGTCCCAGCTGTGCACGCACGCTGGTCTTTTACCTGCAACTGCTGAGCAGCAGATACTTTGCTTGGATTGGTACGGCTCTCATCGGGCTGTCAGATCACCAGGCAGCGCTAAGGGGACAAGCAAAAGGTCAAGGCCTCTCACCCCTCCAGGAAACACACTGCGTTAAGGTACCTGCTGGACTAACTGCAGCCCAGCCTACGAGGTACTGATATTCAGCAGGCAGCACAGTGTAATAGAAAGGCATTTGTTCCCCTTCATGTTAACCCTGGTCTCTGGATTTTAATCCAGAGGCAACAGTTGAGAGCCAAACCACTCAGCTGCCGAAAGGACTGCCGATATGAAGTTCCCCTGTCCTTCCAAACACCTCAGTCTAGGAGGAGGCACCTGCTTCAAGCCCCTCTACTGCTAAAGTCCCCAAAGCTGCAACCGCTGAGTGAGCACAGGGGAGTCACTGCAGCTGGAGGCTGCGGCGTTGAGACATGAAATGCAACAGAACTCAGCCAGCCCAGCGTGAAGTCGGTATCGATTGCTCTTTTTGTGGAAGACTCCAAGAACGAGCATGGAGAGAGTCTGCATCAGAAGTGCCATCTGCATCACCCTCACTAAACTTTTCCTCTTGAAAACCTTTATCATTTCTCACACGCGCAAACAGTTAAAATAGGCACAGTGTTCAGAGACAGGCTCTAAACAAATTAATGTAGAAATGTCCAAAAAAACCTCTAATAAAAAGACAGCAGCACGTCAGCCACCCTATCTGAGTTCACTTCCTGAAGCTAAAACATTGTTCTGTCATCACACAATAAACCATGGCCCTCTGTTCAGCTATAAACGTGGCGGTGTCTGCCAGAAGATGCCTCCGCAGAACCAAACGTCTCCCACTGCCCATAGAGAACTTGCTGTCTTTCCACGAGCGCAGCGACAAAAGCCTATGCAACGCGGCACAGCGCAGCATTATCCCTTCTCAGCTGAGCTGCGACAGCAGACAACAAAATGGCAATGCTTCTTCACACGTTTTAAGCATTCCACTAGATTCACACGCTGAAATATTATGGAAAAACTCTTTAGGATTATTAGATGGCACCACAAGATGTATGCTGTTCGTTGGTCTTAACAGAGCCATTTAGCACTATTTAATCTCCAAGTCTTTATTTACAGCAAAACTACTCAGATAACATATAAATCTATGCTGTGCTTGAGAGCATCACAGAAACAGACTTTTTTTTAATACATATTTTTTAAAATACCTATTTAGAAAGTATTTAGAATAATACTTTGCCCTTCTATAGTATCTTTTATCAAAAGCTCTCAAAAGCTCTCAAAAGCTTCTTAAGAAGCAATAGTCGCTTCCAACTAATCTGGTGTTGAGAAATCTCAACTGCCTCATTATAATCATGTTGGTGCTCCTAAAAATCCACGATCGGAGACTTGGGAAGCTCTTGAAATCTGTTGTCCCGGAGACAGAATATCAATAGGTTCTGCCTCAGCCTGGTATCGCACCGGGAACATCATCTGCTCCACCCGCAGATGTGATGCAGAGCCAGCGGCACACAGAGCTACGGTGCCCACGAGCCCGCTGAGCCCGCTGCAGAACAGCTTGTTCCCTGACCGCTGGAACTAGCAGAGACTCGCTGAACGCAGGTCCCCCATGACCGACCGATTTTGGCTTTTAAGGCAGCAAGAGCTCGGAGTGAAACTCTTTGCACTGCTGAAACGCTACGAACGGTTCATGCCACACAGAAGAGACTGGACACAGAGTCCTCAGCATCCCACGAATCGAGCTGACTTTTGGCAATTTGATTGCCACTCTGCTCTGTGGAATAGCATGGTAGTAACCACTGATACTGGCTAATAAAGCTGGAATTATACTCACAGACCTCACGAAAGATTGGAGGAGTCACTACTGGCAGAAAACTGAAAAAGCTCGCAAATGCCAGAGGAAGCCTACTCTTAATGAGATCTGTTTCTACGTCAGATATCAGAGAAAGCAAACTAATAGTTATAAAAACGGATTAGAGTTGAATCTTCTGTAAATCTAGTTGTGCAAAGAAACAAGCAAATTCCCATTCACGATGGGATACTCATCAGCTATTAGTGCAAGGGCAAGAGACAGGTCACAAATATATGAGCTCTCATTTATGGTCCATTCTTTTCTAGCAGATTTATCTGTGAAAGAGCTCACAAAACCTTGAAAGAGAGTACCTGGAGACAAGTCTGCCAACAAGCATTCTCTTCCCTGCATTCTCTATGACACTGGTTTCCTGTGGTCTAACAGGAAGATATGCAGGAATTGGGGACAAGGATTACATCGTGTAGTATGTTCTGCTCCTTAACTTTCTACTCTGACAACTAGTTCCACAACAAACCTCTAAATCAGGATGTCACAGTACAAATCCTTACATATAAGAGTCAAGAGCAACAGCAGTCTACCTTCATCATCCTTTAATTTTCTTAGACCATGCAAAATTATCAAATTAAAAAGCCGTTTTCAGTAGCAGTGTTTCATTTGGTCTATACAACTATACAGGCCCAAAGACTGAGTGCCTAGGGCGTGAAAGTAGAGAACAGTTTTAAGAATAGAATTCTACAATTTATGAATGCCTAGTGCTACCAATACTTGGAAGAGGAAATATTTTGTTAGCATGGTGCATGTAAACAAGCTGAAGTATTATCCAGCGTAAATTTCCATTCTTTCAAACACAAGAAACATGACCGCATCGTTCCTACCAAGCAAGCATCCAGTGAGAGAGAAAGAGAGAAACAGAGGCATTATACAGGAGAGACATTTTGCAGTAATAAAAGTGCTGAATTTTTTGCTTTTATCTCGCATGCACTCTCAAAGATGCCGGTAGCCTTTGGATAACTTATCACAGAACCTAATCGCACCGCTCTGGCAGTGCAAACCCCGACCCGCTGGGCACTAGTACTTGTGTTAGCTGGACACAATCAGTCCATGCGAGAGTTTGAACCTGGAATTACAACATATCACAGCAGTGTGCACATGAAAAATATGAAGGAGTAAGGCTTTATTTATGCAGTGGACAGCAGTTTCAAGGGTGACATTACTAAATCGAGGAAAAGTGGTTAAATGCACGAAGCTAGCGAATTCAGGAAGTTCTTACAAGAAAAACAATTGCACTAGAGATTCTTCAGCTTCTCAGACTCAGTAACTACAGAAACAAATTTCTGCGCAAGGAAGAACTTTGAACCTGAAATGCCTCGCACACATGCACCAGAATTTGCATGGTTAAAAACCCAGGAAGGCTTGAACTTTCGTACCTTCACCAGTCGCAACCCTTCTGCACCGCCCGAAGCCCCACCCTCGCCTCAGACTGTCCCGAGTGTTAACGAATTTCCTACACCGCTGGTACTTAGCTTTGTTACGCCTGAAACAAGATTTCCTGTCCCTCAACCAATTTTCCCCACGTTCTCTTCCTGACCATGATGGAGACACGCATCTTTCTAACGCTAACACAATTTCCCTCTGAAAATTCGGTAGTAGCACACTTAGCACAAGGCAAATGAAAGCACAGGTTTTGCCTGCAGACAGATATTTCACCTACAAAACAACAGCCTATACGGTGTTATCCAAACAGTCTCTCCCAGCTGTTATTTGCTGAAGAGAGTAGGAAGTGGTTACTCTCTCAAGCTACAGCTAAACCACAGCGACTTTGAGTTTTTTAATGCAGTAAGAGAGGAGCACAGTGACAGAGCGCACAAAAGAGACGCTCACAATACATCTCCGCGGTGAGCTGACAACCCTCTTCTATTTCAGGAATGCTCATCTGCAGGTGGAATTGGATTTATGCTCCCATGACTGACAGCACAACTCGCTCAGCGATGCTCCACCCCGGCCTATGGCAGCTGCTGCTATTTTCAGCACGGTGCCTCTCCGGCACTGCCAAACGCCATCGTACCAAAGGTGAGAAATACTGCCAGAGAGCACCAGAACAGCATTTTTCACGTTTTAAAAATTTCTGGATTTCTAAGAAGTTTTGCAAGAGATGCAGACTCCTCTCTAGCAAAGCGAGGGTCTACTTCTACTGACACGCTTCTCTTAGGAGCAGCCCAAGGAACTGCTGAGACTATTGCAATAAAACTAGAGTCGCTGCCCTGTAACCCGCTCACTTCCCCGCTGGAATGGGCCAAGTATTCTCACCGGGACTATCACGAAGATGCTCTCCACCAGCGAGAAGGAGAGCATCTATTCCCTCTGCCCCGACGAGAGCTGTGCCTTTTATCGAGAGCACCCACCTCCGTCAAAATGAGATGAGAAGAGCTCATGTCACTGGCAAAAAGACCGATAATCTTCAAAATTCACAGCTAGAGCCACTCTATCCTGGACTTGACTTGTCCCCAGAAATACCCATAAACTCACAGTGCTTAACCAAAAAAAGAAGAAAAAATATAATATTAAGATTGAGGAAAACTCTTAAGTACTCATAAAATCGTATGCTCTGCCTTTAACAATGCTTTTTCATTTTCACAAGTATGCACCAATGCTGATATGGAACAATCTTTTTTTCTAGAGTGCTTAAGAAATTTAAGAGTTAATTGCTCCTTAGGAGCCTCTGGAAGGTGTCATCCTAGATCCCAGGAAGAAAAGCTGAGGGTGGGATAATAAGGCAAAGGATGTTAACCATTTAATTAGCAATCGGAGAACGAATTTTTTGAGCAGTCAGAAGCACTGCTTTTTTAAGCCCAATAGTGACCGATAGAAGCACCACAATTTAGGCAAATGCTTCTCAGTTCGTTCACCCCAAGGTCCGTGATACGGAGCCCCTTTAGCTGCCACAAAAAGCAAGCCCTGGAAGGCGAAGGGCCAACCCGGACTGGCTGCCCCGGGGCCTGAAAGCAGAGCAGCCCGTCCGGTGCCTCCGCTGCACGCGCGGTGCTAGCTGAAAGCTTGCACGCTGCAGCTCGCGTGAGCCCACTTCCACCACAATTAGCCACAAAAGCTGCATCAGGTCAGCGATTGTTTCAGCTTTCAGAAGCTCGGATCTTCCCCCGTGCCCGCCGTGAACAATGCCTAGACGAATTAAATTCTAGGCAAGTAGTCACCAGCTGCAGCTCATATGCACACAATTTTTTAACTAATATTCTGGAGCAAGCCCTTCCTTGTCCTCCATAAACTGAATTGCTTGTGCCCCACAGGGCTGTTAGGAAATAATTACTTCTCTAAACCCACAGGCGACTCTTCCAAAGTAGGTGTGCCCCATGACTAATATCTGGCAGCCAACCAGTCCCATCTGCATTTGTATGCTGCAAGCACAGAGCTACTGCTGTCACTTACAACGGCCCCTGTTACAGCTATACCAACAAACGTAAAATCCTCCTTTCAGCAGTGTCCTGTTTAAAATCCTGCCTATATTTCCATTCTGTTGATGTCTTTACAAAGTGTATCGGCTATTTAGCACATGCAATAATAGATCAATCTTTAAAGAAAATTCTCCAGCCTCAGCCAGTTTCTACAAAAGACCGTAATGCCATATATTTGTGTACCGACAAATGAATCTGGCATAGCACCTCTGCAGTGTAAATCAGCAGAAAATATCGGATTTTTTTTCCTTTTCCCAGAAAGATATTTACAGCAAGCCCCTTCAGAACGCAGGGCAGGATTTACGCTTTAACACACAGAATAGACTGCAGACACACCAAAGCGGAATAAAAAATCCCCCTTTTCTCTTGCAGCTTTTTCTGTGCACACACTTTCTATAGCTTTCTTCCAACCACAGTCAACATCACAGCACTGGGAAAGGTATGAATGCATTCAAATAAGCAGAGTACACCCGGTACAACCTGAAGGACAGATTTTTGAGATGGACATAGGAGCTCTAGAAGCCAAACTCAGCCTAGTGAAATGGGCTGCAGGAGAAACTTGGAGATAAAGATATCGATCTGTTCACAATACTGAATGTTCCTGAAAAATGTTCTGATCATCAATTCGTTTCCCAGAAGACTAGTACGCTACTCTGCACAGTCCTATCTCTTAAATTAAACATAGCTGATCCAAACTAGCAGAGCTCAGAGATCTACTGATGGATATGTGCTCATATTTTGAAAAGCAAATACTTTGGGAAAACATTTGTAGGCAAAGCAGCAGGATTATAAATTGGAAGTGAAGAAAAAGACGTGATCAGATATGCTAGCTTCTTTCCAAGTACTGCTGCATCCCTCCTCGACAGATTTTCTTACGGTAACATCAGCCTATAAACAATCTCCAGCTCCCACCAGTAACAACAATCCCTTTTCCCTACCTTAAATCACTCTTCTGATCAGCATCTAATTCCATCCTACCTGCAATTATCTTTACCTTACTTAAGACAGTGACTAGAACACAAGGCGAACTGTCCTCGGTCGACAGATTTCCTGCGTTCCTTTACTGCCGTTTCCAGGGACAGAAGTCACCCTATCTTTTCCCCAGAATTATGAGCCCACCACAAGAAACCTAGAAAATTAGACTTAGGGATTCCCTGAGCAACATGGAAAAAACACAGTTTCAAGAGTATCAACACTTAAATTTCCAGGTTTACAGAATTTCCTCTCTGAACTTCATTGCACTCCACATTTTACAAGAGATTAACCTGCTCTCAATTGCTCAATAATATTACTTTATTTTAACATATTCTTCTAATCCTTGCTTGCTTTTCAAAACCGAAACCTTCAAAAATTTTGTGTAAAGAAGAATACTTACTGAATACTTATCTAAACCACAGTTCTAGTCCTTCAGCAGAAAACACACCCAGTACCAGGAAGCTTTGCTACACTATTTACTAGTTTTAATAGGTACTTTACAAAAAACTCACGGTATATCTTATCTGATGATTAAAATCACTCTTGTTGCCAGATATCGACTTCTAAATCGTGAGACAATAGGAAGCCTATAGGTCAAGATCAACAGCATAACTCCACACGCGGTTCAACGACTGGAATGACGACAACGTTTAATCTGGATTAGCTGGCAACTAAACCTGCCCGACGCCAGCGTAACACAAGCACTATGCACGCCACCACGGCAGCTCCCAGCGCTCACGGCTTACGGGAAAACGGTGTGCCAACGTTTTGTTCAAGACACACAATGAACCTCCTGTTATAACGAGGCTGAAGGGAGCCGTGATGCTCCTCGAAAAGCGATGCCAATTCCTTTTGATCGCTGGAAACTCGCTCCCTGGAGCTACCTGCTCAGACGCCCCAGCATCGCCACGCTCAATTCTGCAAGAGCCAGAAGAGGATCCACTCCTGAGGCTGCCTTTATGTACATAACTCCAAAATTAGAAGCAGAGAGTGATCATATTACTTGGCCTTAAATAAGGATCTTTCTAAAAAAAAGAAAAGCCTCTCAGACAGGCCTGAATTTTTGTTCTCATGAAAAAGTTACACAGTAACATTAAATTCACAACATTTGTGTTTGGGAATGGTCCTATCATTCATCGCAAGTAACTGAAAGGAGAAGCTGTGATACGTCATGATTTATTGAGCATAAACACTGATCCTCTGCCAGCAAAAAAGAAGTTACCCTTAAATTGGAGGAAATGAGAATAACCATGACTACAGCAGGAATAAAACCAGCGAAAAGCAGTTTCTGTAGCCCATCTACGAAGAAACACTTTCATAGTTCCAAAACTACAGCAGCAAAAACTGAGCCCAAGCTGGGAAAGGGTTAAAACACAGACAGAACAAAAACGCACAAGGTCTAAACTGCAAGAGCAGAGGAGGCAGAAATGGACAAGAGCCTTCAGGGCTCAAAAATATACCAAATATTCTATATATTTAAAAATAGATGCATTCTTTTCTGAAGGGGCTAAGCTGAAAAAAGCCTTTGGAGAGCATTAGCAGAACGTCAGGCTCCGAGGCCGGGTGCTCCCCGAGCCTCACGGGGCAGCGGAGGGGGGAGGCTGCCCCCCCCCGCCACCCGCGCGGACCACGCGGGCGGCAGCAGCAGCGAGGTCCTGCCACCATCTCAGGGCCCGCAGCCGTAGCGCTGGCCGCCGGCCAGAAAGCTGACACCCAAAAAACCCTGGTTCTGTCACTGGTACCTTCACATCAGGAGGAGTGCGGTATCTGAAAAACGACGCTTACATAGTCTGTCTGCTAGCTTTTTCCCTCTTTCTGTAGAAAGAAAATAAACCAGGAATTACCTGAGACTCCTCAGCTTTTACAGCTTCCTAAAATTCCATTAAAAACAAACAAACAACTCTAACTACACATTCAGAAATGTTTTCACTTATACAGAAACAATACAGCTTAGTATAGTTTAAAACTTTTTTTCTGTTAGAACCGATGGGGAAAAGAGATGTAACAAATTATGAGAAGGCATAATCCTTAACTAAATTTCCTGTTTCGTGTCTCAACATCAACAGTGTGCCTGAATTTCCCTTTTTTTAAATTCTTAAGGTCACAGCTAATCCCCACTCAATCATTTAAGAAAACCTAAACCAAAACTACTGGAGATATCAAGTGTGTTTAAGTTTGAAAAAAAATCAGCTGAATTTATAGCTCATTCCCAAGAAAAATCCTGCTTCTATGCCCCTTAAAACAAAGTCCAAGATTAATCATACTTCACCTTAGGAACTGCTTAGTCCCAGAACAGTCACTCGTATTGCATAGCACGCACATCGAGAATTAACTTGTATTATCATACTCAGTCTTTTCAAACAAATCTGTTGTCATGACCACATTTAATTGTTTTTTAAATTAGTTTGTGGGTTTTCAGGTATTTTGGAGCAACAGCAGCAGGAAGAGGAGCAGCAGAGAAAACAAAAAGCAGTCAGCACAATTATGCAGTATAGATAAGGTTTATGAGAGATTATCAGGTTGGGAGGGTCACTGGGGATGGCAGATTCACGCAAGTAACTTTCACTTTCACAAGCAGCGTTTAGAAGGAAAACTTGCGTTGCGTTGCACAATCGCCCATTTGTTCTGGTATTTCAGTGAAGGGCCTTTAGCAGGACGAAGCAGAAAAGAGATGATAATAGCGAACTCTTATACATGATAACAGTAAAATATATACAGCTAGAGCTGACAGTCAGGGACAGAAGAGAATAGCCTGAAACAAGCTGCACCTCCGCCACACGTGTACAAGGCCCACTGCAGCCAGAGGCTTCCTGCAGGTATCCAGAAGCAAAGACTGGCCCTTTGAATTCTGCATGCTGCAAAAGTTCAGCCATTTATTTTTAAATGCAAAGTGAGCAGGTAAATATATGACAAATTAATAAAAAAAAACCAAAACAAAACACACACAACTCTCTTCAGCTTTCCTGGTTTTCCCTTATTACCACCACAGTCGGACCACACAGCAGGAAGGAACTGTATTTACATTTTCCTTTCGTTTTGTTCCCTTTCCATGTTAATTTCTTCTGATGTTTTGCACATCAAGCTAGGAAAGCCATACAGGAGAGTGATACTATATCACATCACTTTGGCAACAGGCCAAAGAACTAACCAGCACACAAACTGCCAAAAAACAAACCAGACACTGTAACTTGGAAATTCTTACTGTCACTATATTCCCACTATATGCACAGGATCCCACTGAAATGGGAAGATTCCTGGTCCGTAGCTAAACAGATTAAACCACTTGAATGATATTTGAGAAATGAGAGAGAGCTTTCCACTTCAAAGTTCAATTATCAGATCTTCACATCTCAATTCCTTTGATTTCTTGTAAAGATGGAGAAACCCATACTTGATCTCTCAACCGCCCCGAGCAAGCACCCTGCAGCTGCGGCCTGTAGGTAAGGCTGTAATGAGATGCAGCTTTTTCAATGCATTTTATCTTTGGGATCTCAGTACCTTGCTTCAAACCCTATCAGAGGTCTCACATCAGCATTATGTTGGTAGAGCAATAGCATTTTATGAAACCCATTTTTCCTCTTGCTCCACCTCCTCATGCTAGAATCCCCTAACAATTACAAACTGTTACTCTGCTCTTTATGCAACCACCATTTTTGGGTCATCCTCCCCCACAGCCTTCCTATTTCCCAAGCAACAAAACAGCAAGATTATCATCCCTCTCGTCAGCTTTACTTGCACCCACAGCATTCAGAAGAGCAGCAACAAAACTCTTAAGTTCTGTACCACACTGGGGTCTGCAAATCCAAGACGACAGACCTCTGTGATCTTTTAAATGGGAGCTAATCTTCACAGCTGAAAGGGGATGAAGGTATTTTTAAATGACAGCTTAAGTTCTGCTGTTTACCACCTCCTCCCAAACACGTCAGAGAAAACTTCCCACTAGTTGCTGGTGAGTGGACAAGCGGCTATTTCAAGGCTCGCACAAAACAGGCTATTCTAATGGCAACTAGTTAGGCTCTGGCAGCCGGCCAGCGCCGAGGCTCAGCGGCCTGAGCGCCCTGCTAATGGGATGACTTTTGGCAGGAAGAGCCATGATTCCTCCTGGTACTGAAAGCGACAAGTTCTGTTAGGCTGCTCTCCCCTTCGGAAGCAGAGGTCTGTGTTTACCAGCAATAACCGAAATCGGCGTTTTCCGAAGGCCAGAGCGTCCGGTCCTTCTGGAGCAGAGTCCAAGGCCCGGTAGCAGGACCGTAGGTGCAGGAGCCAGGCGCTCACCTCACTTCCAGCGCTCGCCTCGTTACGCTAAGCAGCTAAATTATTTCAGGACATGACAACCTCACCGCGCGAGGTAGGGCAGTAATTATCTCCATTTTGCAGATAAGGAAATAAGGCAGGAAGGCAGAAGTTAGGCCAGTCACAGGGGAAGTCTGGTGAGCAGAGAACAAACCTAAGCCTCTCAAGTCACAAGCGCCTGTCCTGGACACCAAACTAGTCTTGGTCAAATCAAGCAAGAAGAAAAGTCAGCCTCCCAGTATGTTTCCATTCCCCTACCTTTAGAGAGGAATAACGTCTTCTTAAGATAACTTTAGATGTCAAAAAGCACAAATTACTCTAAGTAATACTGGTTAAATACTATATCCAGGGATAAGAGGGAGACAGAAGAAAAACTGGTAGGTACATTTAAAAGTGCCTCCTATGTAAATCACTAAAATCCACAACAATACTTCAGCCACACAAAAGAGCTATTTCCATTTGGTTTACAGCTACAGATGGCAGAAGAAAACCTTTCAGACAATAAGCTCTATTTGAATGTATTGATCCAGCTTTTTTTGTGTATTGTCACCCATTACAGCTATAACCAGAATATGTTAAACAATGCTATGTAGTCCGATAGCTCACATTTATGTGCTTTATGATCATACAGCTGATTTAGGACCCAAACTAGCAAAGATCAACTCATCTGCCTGAATGCAACGGGATGTCCCACAGAGCATAAGGTTAAGACATGCCAAATCTTCGGACCTTCATAGGATGAAGGCCCTATTTCAATACTACAACATTTTAGAACCGAGTAGGCTCTGAAAAGCAGTATGTTAAGAAAACCAACCAATTACCTAAAAGACCTCGAGCTTACTTACAGACTTGGACCAAATATCAAGTTACTGACTTCTGTGGTCTACCACAAGTCAGCTTTTCTACTGGCAATAATCACCACAGTTGCATTTGTCCGGGTCAGTTTTACAAGAAGCCCACAGCTATAAGCAAACCTGAAGTTGTCAGTTTTACCAAAAAAACCCAAACTCATTAAAGACAATTTAGTGCTTTAAAAGCCACGATAACTTTTTTTGCCTCATTTATGAGCAGTAACTCAGAATACATCTTATAGTAGAATACAGTCCTATCACTATCCATTTGTTTTTTATTTAAGGTCACATCTGAGAGCAATCGCCCACTACAAAGGTAAATCCTAATAACCCACCCCATTTATCTATTCCAGCATCGCCAAGAAAACTAGTTGAAGAGGAAATGAGTTACCATCCTCAGCTCACAAAGGCGCCAACATAACCCCCTTTGGTCCCTGCTTACCTACATGTGCATACGCTTCCCTTCCTTAGCCTCCTAAAACACACTTGCCGCTATCTAGCTTGGCATGCCACACACTTCTGTTTAGAAATAAGGAGAAGGAGACACACTTCCCTCTTGGTCTGCAGCACCCACTTATCTCTTTACCTCTCTCCGCCTCAGTAATATAGAAAATCCAGACGCTGCCACTACCCCTCCTTTATATAAATCTGTGCATTACAATTCACTAATGCCTCCAAAATACTGCCCAGAACAACAGGCAGGCTACTATTACTATCTTTCACCAGTCGTCAACTCCACCAGCTATTTTTCCCTCCTTTCCACAACCTTTTTGTATCAACCCACCATTAACTCACGCACAGAAAAAACGGGTAAATCTTGCTGATATTATACCTTCCGACAAGCTTCCCAACCTCCTTCTGTGCCTTGAAAGGGGTCTGGACCCGCTACCCCTAAGCGACCCCTCTCTCATCAGGGACAATTCCCCCCTCTCACCCCCTCCGTGCAACGGCCCGAGGTCCCCACGCTGCCCCAGCCACACGCCCCCAGCGCCCCGCTGGCCCCCAGCACCCCCCCATTACAGGGCACCCAGCGATGTTGGGGAACTGCCCCTTTTCTCCCAGCTCACCCCATCGATGCAACACAGCCCCTCTGCATCCACGTCCTCCTCACCCCACGTCCCAGTGCAACCATACCCCCCCCCGGACCCACCAGCACCCCGAGACCCCCGTTACAGCAGATGCTCTTCAAGCTTCCCCCCCCCCGACCTGCACCGCCGGCTCCAGCACCCCCAGGACTCTCCTCCCCAGCCCAGGAGCCTCCCCACCCCACCCCAGCCCCCCCCCCAACCTGCCCAGGGGCTCCCTCACCCCAGACCCCACCACCCTCCTGAGCCCTTCGTCTCCAGCACCAGCACCTCCCGGGGCCCCAGCACCCCCTTCCCCCCGCCCAGGCGGCCTCTCCTCACCAACCTGCCGCCCCACAGGGCTCCCAACACCCCCACGGCCCCCCCAATCCCTCCCTTCCCACCCCAAACCCCCCAGGCCCCCCCAACCCTTCCCTTCCCACCTCGAGACCCCCAGGGCACCCCAAACCTCTCCCCTCCTGCCCCACCCCTCCAACCCCTTCCCTCCTACCCAAAACCCCCAGGGCCCCCCCAAACCCTTCCTTTCCCACCCCGGCACCCCCAGGGCCCCCCTCAACCCTTCCGCTCCCGTCTCGACACCCCAGGGACCCCCCCAAAATCCCCCCTCCCGCCCCAGCACCCCCAGAACCCCCCCAAGCCCTTCCCCTCCCGCCCCGACACCCACTTTGGCCCCCAACCCGCCCAGGACCCCCCCACCCCCAGGTCCCCCCGGCCCCCAGCGCCCTCGGAGCCCCCCAACGCCTTCACCGCGGCCCCAGCGGCCCCCGGGCCCCCTCCGAGCCCCCCCCGACTCCCCCCAGCGGCTCCCCCGCCCCCGGCCCCGCCAGGGCCCTCCCGTCCGGGCCGCAGCGGGCCGCGAGGGGCCGCGGGCAGGGCCCGGCCGGGGGCGCCGCCAGGCCGCGGCCTGCGCCGGGCTTCCCCGCCCGCTCCCC
This sequence comes from Dromaius novaehollandiae, assembly GCF_036370855.1. Classification (NCBI taxonomy): domain Eukaryota; kingdom Metazoa; phylum Chordata; class Aves; order Casuariiformes; family Dromaiidae; genus Dromaius; species Dromaius novaehollandiae. The sequence continues at coordinate 1,285,569 of NC_088122.1, read as the reverse complement.
GGGGCTGGCCGGTGGCCGCGCCCCCTCCCCGCGGCCCGGCGCGGGCAGGCGGCTCCTCACCGGTCTCGGCGGGGCCGGGGCGCCGCGGGCGGAGGGGACGCGACGGCAGGAGAGGGGAGGAGAGGACCCGCCGCCGCCGCCGCCTCAGACACCAGCCTCTGCCGCGCAACGCACCGTGCTGCCGAGCCCCGGCCGGGCACGGGCAGCGCTGGCGGCCGGCACGCCCCGCCCCGCCGCCTGAGTGGCAGGGCGGCCGGCCAATCGGCGCGGGCGGCGCCGGAGACGCGGTGGGGAGGCCCGGGGGGAGGGCGGGGCTAGGCGCAGCCGCCAGGTTCGGTTGCGACGGCGGCGCGGGGGGACGGCGAGGGGGAGGGGTCGGCTGCGGAGCGGCGGCGGCGGCAGCCAATCGGAGCGCCGCCCGGGGGCGGGGATATGCAAATAGAGTCGTTAATATTAATGAGCGGCGCGCCCCGGGGCAGGGGGCGCGCTCCGCGGTGGCACGTGGCGCCCGGGGCGCGAGGCACCGGCACCGGCACCGGCACCGGCACCGGCACCGGCACCGGCACCGGCACCGGCACCGGCACCGGCACCGTTGCAGCCCGGCCGGGCCGCGGGATGGGACGGGACCGCGGTGGGGGCCCCCTCGTGCCTTGCAGCCCCCGGTCCTGCCCTCCCGGGGGCCCGTGGATCTCCCGGTTGTGTCTCCCCGGGCTCCTGCAGCCCCGTCGGGGCGCTGCCCCTTGTCCCCGTCACCCGGCCGAGCTGCGGGTCCCTAGAAGGCAGAGGGGACACTGCGAGGGGCAGGGCTCAGTGCAAGCCGTCCCCGGCACGGCGTGCCATGCGTGGCACGAGGAGCATGGTGCATGGCACACAGTGCATGGCGCATGGTGCACAGTGCATGGCGCACGGAGCATGGTGCATGGCACATGGTGCATGACACACAGCGCATGGAGCACGGAGCAGGCTCGGCCCGGTTGTGGCGCGGCCGCCCCTCAGCGTTGGCAGCGCAGGCTGGCGCTGCCCGTGCAAACCCTGGCCTGGCAGCTCGTCTCCTCGGAGCCCAGCTGCAGGCTGCCGCTTGCTTTCACCCTCTTCTCCCCATCGGCGACTCCTCCCCGGAGCCGGGCCGCGGCTCCCGCAGGGCTGCAGCCGGGGGGAGGGAGGGCGGCGGGACCCGGCTCCCCTTCACCTCTTCATGGCTCTCAGTCTGAGTCACGATTTCTCCAAACCTCCAGCTCCTCTTTCCCGCCGGGCTCCCCCTTCCCGAGGGCAGGGCAGAGCCGCGGCCCAGCCCGAGCCCCAGTGCTGCCACGGCCCTGCCGGCACCGCAGCAGCCCTGGGGCTGCTCTGCCTTCCGCGGGGCTGGATGGGCTGGGCCAGCGCTGCTCAGGGCCTCCCTGGCGCCCATCACCCTGCTACAGCATCTCCCTCTTTGCAGAGGGGGAGCGAGGGGAAAATCCGGGGGGGCGGCGGATCAGCGCGGGGCTGTGGTCCCGCTCGGGCCGGGGTGGCAGGCGGCAGCACTCGGCAGCTCCCGGCACGGCCCCTGAATCGCGGCTTTGACGGTGCCCAGCTGCGGCCCGGGGCCGGGCGGGGGGGGCGGCACGGGGGGGCTGGCCCCGCTCCCGGCTCCCCGCTGCGTCACCGCCGCAGCCCCACCAGCAGCCTGCAGCAGCCCCGCTCCAGCTGCGCTGCCCGGCGCATCCCAGTGCATCCTGGTGCATCCCGGCGCCCGGCCTCGGCGGGCCCGCACCAGTTTGCACCAGTTGCAGATCCCATCCCAGCACGAGGCAGGACCCCGGGTCCCACCGGCTGCCCCGCTCCGGACGGCCCTGGCCGCACCGCCGGGAGTGAACAGCCCCGGCCGGCTGCAGCTCCGCGTCGTCTCCGGGATGAAAAACAATAATCCTGTTAGCGGGAAGAAGGCCGATTTCTCCCTAATCCCGTTCGGGCCCATATGCCCTCGCCCGCGGTGTTATAAGCTGCTTAACCGCAGCCGAGTTTCCGCCGGTCACACAGTGCTGCCGGGGTCCGTGGGCCACTGCCGCCGCGCTGCTCCCGGTGAATCAGCTCGCCCAGGAGACGGGCAGCAATTCCCGGGAAAAACAGAAAGGAAACGTCTCTGCGGGGCAGCGGGTACCGCCAGGCCGGCGAACGCGGCGTCACAGCTGTGCCGAGCAGATGCCGAGCGTGCCGGGGCGGAGGCGGGGGGCCGCGGCGCTTCCCCTGCCCCGGCCAAACGCTCCGCTGCCGATTCGGGGCCGCATTGGGCTGCGCCGGCTCTCAAGGACGCTGCTCCCCCGGCCCCGGCGCTGCCTCTGCGGGACGGAGCGGCGGCTGTTTAGCGGGAGTGGGAGAGGAGACGGAAACGCTGGCACACGGCTGCTCGCGCCGCGTGTTGCTGATTAACTTTTAGAAATGTCGTGTTAAAAACAAAAAAAGACCCCGAGGGAATCGTGCTGGCTGCCTCCGAGGAGCCGCTCGCCTCGCGGTGCTGCCGCGGGGCGTCTCGCTGCCGGGCCGTTCCCCAGCCGGGCCCCGCGCTGCTCCCCGCTCTCCCCCCGGCCCCAGCTGCGCTTTTCGGGGTCTCTGTCCCCTCCAAAGGCACCGCAGCGGTTCAGGGTGCCCCCGGCCCCTGTGGCCTCAGGGTGGCAGGGTGCCAGGCACGGCCACGCGAGGGGCTTGGGCAGGCCACCGCCACCCCGGCCCTCCCGAAAGCAAGTGCTGCTTGCTGAGAGCACGGGCATCCCTCGGGATAGCCCCGGGAGCAGCCCCAGGAGCATCCGCAGGAGCATCCCCGGGAGCATCCCCACGGATGCCCCAAGCTGCAGCAGCACCGTGGTCCCCCTGGGCTGTGACGGTCCCCTTTCGGTGGCGCAGGCCCCCCCGGCCCCCCACGCCTTGTCCCCGACAAGCCGTCAGCTCCGCCGCAGCAGCCCGGCAGCTTCCCTTCCCGTCCCGTCCCCGGCGGGACGCTCGCGTTGAGCCCCGGCAGCTGCTGCGCCCCACTCGCCCCCGCCCCGGCCCCCGCCCCGGCCCCGGCCCGCTCCCCCGCGGCGGGGGGGCAGCTGGAGCCTTTACCCTGCTGCAGGAACAGAAGCCCCGCGGGCAGCTCCCGCCCGGCGAGGGGGGCTGCGGGCTTGGCCCCACGAGCCCCCAGCCCCGCTGCCCCCCGCCACCCCCCGCGGGCCGAGGAGCACAGACAGACGCCGGGGGGACACCGGTATTTTATTCAAACACCTCTTTCCGCTTCAATTTGGAGACGGACCCGAAAGGAGCCGGGGGCGAGGGGGGGGCTGGGCGGACACCAGGGGCCGGAGGCAGAGATGCAGCGATAGGGGAGAGGCGGAAAAGTGGAAAAACGCTGCTGGAAGCGGAGGTGCCGAGCACGCGGCACCTCCCGAATGCCGCCAGCTCCCCCGGTGCGGGGCCAGGGCGCCTCTGGGCTCGGCACCAGCTCCTGCGGGGCTGCGGGGGCACGGAGCATCCCTGTGCAGAGCATCCCTGCATGGAGCATCCCTGCACAGAGCATCCCTGTGCGGAGCATCCCTGTGCAGAGCATCCCTGCACGGAGCATCCCTGTGAGGAGCATCCCTGCATGGAGCATCCCTGCACGGAGCATCCCTGTGCAAAGCATCCCTGCACGGAGCATCCCTGCACGGGGCCATCCCTGCACGGAGCATCCCTGCGTGGAGCATCCCTGCGTGGAGCATCCCTGCGCGGGGCCGTCACCCCGGCTCCCGGCCTTCGGGTCCCGCGGGGCCAGGCCTCGGGCGCGGGGGCCGCGCAGCGTGCCGGAGCCGTGCCCTTGCCGTCGCCCTTGCGGCCCCCGCGGCCGCCCGCGCCACGAGCCCCCGCGCCGGCTCCGGGGGAGCAGCCCGTTTCCGTGGCAACGGCGGGATGACGCACTTGCCGGCTCCCACCCCCTCCCCCGGGAGCCGCACGCGCGGGCGGGGGGCGGGGGGTGGCGGGGGGCGGCGGGCGCCCACTCCGGGGGCCGCGGGGTGCCGGCGGGCGGGAGCGCTGCGCGGGAGGCGCCGGCACGCACGCACACGCGTGTGCACACGCACCACGCACACGTGTGCACGCCCGCTGCCTGCACTGGCACACGCGTGCACCGGCGCTCACACCGGCCCACGCGCACACGCGAGCCTGCAGCCGTACGTGCGCCCACGTGGGCACGTGCACGCACACGCACGCACACGCACACACGCGCACACACGCGCACACACACACGTGCATGCACACGGATGCACATGCAGACGGATGCGCACACACACACACATGCATGCACACGCACATGGATGCACACGGATGCACACGCACATGGATGCACACACGCACACACGGATGCAGATGCACACGGATGCACATGTGCCCTTGCACATGCCTGTGCACACGTGTGCTCACACACGCTATGGACACGCGTCCCCAGCCCAGCTCCGCGCCGTGGGGCTCCTGCCTTCCTCAGCCCGCCGGCCCCACACCGGCGCCTGGACGGGGGACGGGGACGGGATGGGACCTGGACGGGATGGGGGGGACGCGGCGTGGGTGCTTTGCGTGGACGCGCAGCTCTGCCGAGCCCTGGGGCCGCCCCTGCCCGCCGGCCGCGGCGCGGGGGACGCGGCAGCAGTTTCTCATCTCTTTATTGAAGGAAGACTATTTCTAGAGTAAAGGCTACAGCGCAACGTCACCTCGTCCCCTGGTCGCTTGTGGCGTGTTGTAAAAAGCCGGTGATGGGGGGAGCTGGGCGCAGCGCGGAGGGGCCGGAGCGGCGCCGCGGGGCCGGGCGAGGGGGGCCGCACGGGGGGGTCCGGCCAGGCCATGGCGGGGCGCAGCGCCCATCACCCCGGCGTCAGGGCTGGGGTGGCCCCGAGGCGCCGGAGGGGCCGGGTGGCCCCGCGCCGGGGTCGGAGCTGGCCAGGGTTGTGCTGGGGCGGCCGCGCGCGGGCCCCTGCTTTGTGCTTCGGCTGGCAGCTCCCGGGCGGGCGGGCGGGCGGCGGGGACGCGGCGGCGGCGGCGGGGGCTCCGTCCCCTCGGCTGCCCGGAGGGCCCCGCGGTGGCCCCTGTCCCCGTGCGGCCACGAGGGTCCCGTCTGGTCCCGTCCTGTCCCGTCCCGTCCTGCTGCCCCGGGCTGTGCGGGGGCCTCCGGCCACCAGCGTGCTGCAGCGGGTGCGTGGGGGGGGGTGTGTGCACGGGTGTGCACGGGGGTGTGCACGGGGGTGCACGGGGGTGTGCATGGGCGTGTGTGTGGGTGCAGACGCGGCGTGGGGCAAGCGCAGCCCCCCCCACGCCGGGCCGGGCCCACAGACCCCCGTGCCGCCTCTGCAGCCCCCCGGGCGTGGGGAGGAGCGGCCGCCCCACGGCTCCCCCGGCGTTCCCGCGGGAAGGGCGAGCGGCCGCCGCGGCCCCGGCGCAGTCACAGTGATCGCGTGGCGGGCGAGGGGACGGGCCCAGCTGCGGTGCCGACGTCCGGACTTCGAGGGGGGAGAGGGCGAACCGGGAGCGGGGCCAGGGCCAGTCCGGGGCTCTACATGATGCTGCACTTCCCCTTGATTTTGTCTGTCCTCTTCTGCTTGCTGGAGCGCTTCCCGTCGATGGTGAGGCTGACGTTCCTCCTCTTCTCCAGGTTCAGCAGCTCCTGGAAGAGCTCCTTCACGTTGTAGTTCATCTTGGCCGAGGTCTCCATGAAGGCGCACTTCCACTCCTTGGCCACGGCCTCGCCCTCGCGGGTCTCCACCTCCCGCTGGGTCTCGTCGCACTTGTTGCCCACCAGCATGATGGGGATGCTCTCCACGCTGCCCTTGATCTGCACGATCTGCTGGTAGATGGGCTTCAGCTCCTCCAGCGACTGCTTGCTGGTGACGGAGAAGACCAGGATGAAGGCATGGCCCTTGGAGATGGAGAGGCGCTGCATGGCCGGGAACTGGTGGCTGCCCGTGGTGTCGGTGATCTGCAGCGTGCAGACGCTCTTGTCGCAGCTGATGACCTGGCGGTAGGTGTCCTCGATGGTGGGGATGTAGGTGTCGCGGAAGGTCCCCTTGACGAAGCGCAGCACCAGCGAGCTCTTGCCCACGCCGCCCGCGCCGAACACCACCACCCGGTAGTCGTTGCTCTGCTCCGGCATCGTGGCCCGAGACGCGGCGCCGCTGCAAGGGAGAGGCAGAGCGACCCGTCACGGCGCGGGGTCCCGGCCCTCCGCCGGCCCCCTGCCCTCGGGGCGCCCTCGCCGGCCCGCGCCGCTGCCCGGGGGGAGCAGCGCTTGCTATTTTTACCGGCCGCCCCGCGGCAGCCATATGGCCGGGCCGCGGCCACCGGCGCAGCAGCTGCGGCCGAGGCTGCTGGCAAAGCGCGCGGCGTCCGAGGGCGCGATGCTGCTGCGCCGTGCCGTGCCGTGCTGCACCGTGCCGTGCCGTGCCATGCCGTGCCATGCCGCTCCTCCGGTCCGCTCCCACCACCGGGATGCAGCAGGGGAACGGAGAGGAACACGGCCCCGGCTGCGGGGGCGCACGGCCGGGGGCAGATTTGCCGCTCGTTCCCGTCGCTGAGTGATGCAGCCGGGGTGAAACCAGGCGGCACGAGGGGCCCCCTAAGCCGCAGCTGCCGGGGGAGCCGGCACGGTGGGGTGGCCCTCGGCTCAGCCAGGCCCTGCCTCGGTTTCCTGCCAGCGGCGCGGCAGCGGCGGCGTTCGCCTCTGCCCCGGGCTGTCCCGGGTGCTGGCGGGAGCATCGTGGCTCCCGGACGCGAGCGGGGCCCTTGGAGGACGGGGGAACCGACATGGCGGAGCCCCGACCCCCAGCGCGTCCCCAAGTCCCGCAGGCACGGGGCCGGCACGGGGCAGTCTGGGGACAAACGTCCTGCCGGCTCCCGGAAACCTCGCGGGGCATCGCTGGCACGAGGCGGGATGGGAACGGAGCAGAGATGCAGCCGAGCCGGCATGCGGGAACGTGGGATCACGGCTCTGCCCTGCCCCTCTCGCCCGTCCTCGGGCCTCCGGCTCCGCCGCGGGCACCCACGTCTCGCTGCCGTGGGCATCGGGGTCCCCGCGGCTCGCGGGGGGCCCAGCGCCCACCCCAGCACCCCGTCTCCCCGCTGCCTGCGAAGGGCCCTCGGTGCCGGCGGGTCCCTGGCCCGGCCCCCTTGGCTCCCGGGACGGAGCTGCCGCCCCCGGCACAGCCTGGGCCCGACCCTGCGGGGGCTCCGCACCCCCGCGCTGCCGCGCGCCCTCCCCGCTCCGAGCCCCGGGGCCGGGGGCAGCTGGTGCGGGGCTGGGGGAGCGGACGGAGGAGGGCAGGGGCGGGAGGGAGGGAAGGAGAAGGGGCAGGAGGGAGGGAAGGAGAAGGAGCAGGAGGGGGGCAGGATGAGGATGAAGGGAAGGGGCAGGATGAGGATGAAGGGAAGGGGCAGGATGAGGATCAAGGGAAGGGGCAGGATGAGGATGAAGGGAAGGGGCAGGATGAGGATGAAGGGAAGGGGCAGGATGAAGGCAGAAAGAGGCAGGATGGAGAGAAGGAGAAGGGGCAGGAGGGAGGCAGGAAAGGGGCAGGATGGAGGATGGAGGGAAGGGGCAGGATGGAGGGAAGGGAGAGGGCAGGATGGAGGGAAGGAGAAGGGGCAGGAGGGAGGGAAGGAGCAGGAGCAGGATGGAGGCAGGATGGAGACAGGGAAGGGGCAGGATGGGGGAAAGGAGAAGGGGCAGGATGGAGGGAAGGAGAAGGGGCAGGATGGAGGCAGGGCAGGGGCAGGATGGAGGCAGGATGGAGGATGGAGGGAAGGGGCAGGATGGAGGGAAGGAGGATGGAGGGAAGGGGCAGGGGCAAGGTGGGGCGGATCCGAGCCCGCTACCGGGTCCCGCACCGCCCCGGGGGAGCCCGGCCCCCCCGCCCGGCCGTGCCCTTCCCCTTCCCCTTCCCCGGGCCCCCGCCGCCCCCGGCCCCCCGCGCCCCCCCGTTCCCGGCCGCCGGTGCCGGTGCCGCCGCGCGGGTCGCATTGCGGTGCCGCCGCCTCACCGTGTCCTGCCCGGGATCCGCCCTTGGCTGCGGGCTGCGCGGCGGCGTCAGCGCATGGCCCGGCCCGGTGCGGCCCGGTGCGGCCCGGTGCGGCGGGGCCGGCGCGGTTCCGCCGGGCGCCGGCGATGCCGCGGGGCCGCTGCGGCTGCGCTGGGCGCGGAGCGGCGGGGCCGGTGCGGGGCCGCCCGGTGGGGGCGGTTCGGTTCCGCTGGGCGCGGAGCGGCGGGGCCGGTGCGGGGCCGCCGGCGCCGTTCGCTGGGGGCGGTTCGGTTCCGCCCGGCGCGGCGGGGCCGGTGCGGCGGGGCCGGTGCGGAGCCGCCCGGCGCGGTGCGGTGCGGCCGCCGCAGAGCCGATCCCGCCCCGCCGCCCGCCCCGCCCGCGGCCGCCGGACCCCCGGGCCGGGGACAGACGGACACGGGGACACGGACAGGGATGGGGGGACACGGACAGGGATGGGGGGACACGGACAGGAACGGGGGGACACGGGGACACACGGACGCGGCGCTGGTGGGCACGCGCCGACGGGGACACGCGGACAGGAACGCAGCTGGACACGCGGACGGGGAGACGCGGATGCACAGGACGGGGACACACAGACACATGGATGGGGACACATGGAAGCAATTCACACGGGTGGGGACGGGACCGCAGACGGATGCACTGACAGACACACGGACGGGGCCATGGGCACAGACCGGGACACATGGATGGGGACAGGGACACAGACCAGGACACACAGCTAGGGACACACGGACAGGGCCACGGGCACAGACAGGGACACGGGGACAGGCTGGCTCCCGCGTGGCCAGCAGGCCACGCCAGCTCGGGGGCCCCGGGAGCGTGCACACGCATGCACACGCGTGTGCGGCAGGTCACTGCCCTGCGCCTGGCCGCCCCACAGGGCCCCCAGCTGCTGCACCGGCCTGGGCGCCCCACGGCCACCCGCCCGCAGGGGATTTGGGGCCTGCTCCCACCCTCCGGCAGCCCCGGGGCCAGAGCCGCCCCGGCCCCGGCCCCCGCCCCCGGTGCAGGCTAAGCCCCTGCCTGGAATAAATAACCCCAGTGCAGCGGCAGAGCGGGATTGCCGCCTTAGCCGCTTAGCGGGACAGGCTTAAGGGCCGGCTGTGCCCGGCGGAGCCGCTCTCCCCTGCCCGGACGTGCCGGGGCCCCAGCAGAGGCCGGGGGCCTCGGCGCCTCCTTTGCCGGGGAAACCTCGCTTCCCCCCGGGCGGCGGCAGGAGCTGGGCCAGCACCGGCCGTGGGACCCTGCCCGGCTCAGGGCCCTCGCGCACCCGCTCGCGTCAAGGTCTCTGCAAGGTCGGGCCCTGCTCGGGCCGGAGCCGGCGGCTGGGAGCCCGGGCGCGGAGGGGAGAGCAGCGCGGCTCGGAGCCGGCACCGGGGCAGGGGCAGGGCAGGAGGGCCCGGCTCGCCCAGCCGCTGCCGCCCGCGCGGGGCAGGGGCCGGTGCTGCGGCGGGGCAGCGTTGCCCCGGTGCCGCACAGCGCAGCGCCTCGCCGAGCGCCCGGGCAGCGTGACTCACGCTCCCTCCGAGCAGCGGCAATTAAAATCCGCAGCTGCTATTAATAGCTGCCAGCAGAGGAGCGGGGCCATCGCCGCCCGAGCGTGGTGCCCACGCAGCCCCGCGAGCAGCAGTGCCAGCGCCCGGCACGGCGAGGGGGGGCCGCGGCCGCCGTGGCTTCACTCCGGGGAGGCCAGTGCTGAGCCCCCGCGGGGGACCCGGCCCCGGGGATGAGCAGGGGCAGCCGCCTCCCCCCGAAAACCCCATCCCGACCCCGGTGGGGGCGGCGGGTGCCCCGGTCCCCGCACAGCCGGAGGGGTGCTACGCGTTGGAGGAGTGACCGAGCTCCTCGCCGGTCCCGGCGGCGGCTCCTCCTCTGCTCGCTCGCTCCCGCGGCCCGGCGAGGCTCACGCAACCGGGAGGCTGCCGGCTGCTTGGGGCGGCCGCACGCACCCGAGTCACGCTGACACCGAGCCGGGCTGCCGGGAGCAGGAGGGGTGACAACTGGGGGGACCCTGCCCTCGCGCTCCCCCTCCGATCCCGGCTCTCCGCGGATTCGGGGAGCCCCGGAGGTGGCTGCAGCCCCGCAGCGGCCCGGTCCCTCCTGGCCGGCACCGGGCTCCCGGGGGCTCGGCAGATGGGCACGGGGCACGGCCCAGCATGGAGCACGTGCGCCTGCCACATGCTCTGGGCACGGAGCAGCCGGCAGAGCAACGGGGGACTTCAAACAAACAAGTGACACAAACTCGGAGAAGGCCAGAGCGTTTATTAAGAGAAGTGGATCAGCTCTCTTCCTTCTCCTTTTCCAAACAAACCCGGGAATACCAAATCCCGCTGCTCCCAGAGCTGAACACGCTCCCCTCCAACGCCAGAGCACATCCTAAGAGTGGCCGGAGAGCAGGGAACCGTCTCGTCCCATCCTGCAACCCACCGTCCTCGCTCCCCAGGCCCCGCCACGCGCTCGGCTCGCACGAGGCCTGATCCCGAAGGAAAAGGGCTCCCAGCTCCCCCGGGCTTGGGCTCCCTCCCGGGGACCCGTGGTGGTGGCAGAGGGTCTGCGTGGCCGGCGGGTGCCTCGCGCCCCGCGGCCGGGGGTCCCGTCCCGTCCCGTCCCGCCTGCCTGCCTCTCCTGGGACGGGTCCCCTGCAGCAGGCTGGGGGGATCCCTGCTCCCCGCTCGGCTCCGCAGCGGGGGCCTCTTGGCCCTTTGGAGGCTGGAGATGGGGCTGCTGAAGAAGTCTCTTCCCCTCTACAGCTTCGATGGGTGTGGATATGAGAGAGTCTCGATGGCCAGGCCAGGCCAGCCCAGCTCTGCTGCCATCTCCTCATCCAGATGCAGGCAAGTCCCCATTTCCAAACCCATTCGCACCAACACCAGACATTATGTCACCACAAAAACTTCCTGTTTACAGCCTCAGATTAATAAGGTCAGAGATGGTCCCACATCCTCCTCAGTTAAATAACAGTAAGATCAGGGATTACCTGTCTTCGATACGCAATCTCTCTGCAGCCGCCGAGGCCTCTCGAGACAACCCCGCTCACGTTTGCATCTCCGGGAGCCCTCCTTGCCGAGGGCGGTCGCGCAGTGCCCAGCGGACAGCCAGCAGGACCCCCCCACACCCCCACTCTTGGAGATGCTGGCATTTGCCCAACTAAAAAAAATTAAAATCAAAAACTAAGAGAAAGCCATCACCCCCAGAAACTAAAGGACGCACAGGGAAAGTGGCTGCAGTCGGTCTGTGCACGAGAAGCAACAACCGAGCAGATCCACAACACAGGGGAAGGGGTTGTAGCCCAGCGAGGCTCGTTTCCTGGCTGCTTGTCCCGCAACACCGGCCCCAGCCCTGCGCGTGAGGGTGGACCCAGGTCTGGGGACAACGGCTGTGCTAGAAAGATGAATTACTTCCAAACACAAAACAACTGCAGAGCTGGGAGGCTTCTCTTGGCCGTCACAAGTGCAGTAGCAGACCTGTCCTCCGCGAGAGGACGTACCCGAGGAGATGCACGGCGGTTCACTCCCCAGCACAGCCCCGCACCCGACCCTTCCCCGTGTGCCACCAGCCTGTGACAAAAGCCAGCACAGTCAGCGAGCGAGAAACACCAGATGGGAAGGGCTGTGACTCGACTGCTGTCCTGCACATGCAACCCGTGTGTGCGCTGCCTGTGAGGAGTGGAATAACGCACACAAGTTTACCACATCAAGCCAAATTACCTTCTAATCAGGCCTTGCTGATTTGTGTCATCTGAGGCCTAAAATAACCCTCCCCCCCCCCCCCCTTCCCACTCCAGGTTTTTCAAAGCAAGATTAATTGACTCTGGTGTGTTGTAACAATTAAAATACTGATCACCAGAAACCGTGGGATGATCCTCATCAGCCTCCATATGGTGCAGCTGTGCCAACCGCTGGCTTCCCAGTCTCACCAATCCTTCCTGCCACTCGGTTCATCGCAACAGCGACTGCACCGCGGATAAGTCTGTCCTAAATCATTATTATTCCATCAACGCTTCCGAAAGCTTTGATTTGCCTGTGGAAGCCGCTGCAGGATTGAAGGCTATGTCTAATTAAAATGCATCTCCTACTAGAGGCCTGCGAGGAGCATGACTGCGTTACTCTGCCGGTCTGCAGAGCGGCAGCTACGGACATCTTGAGCAAGCGCGCCTGCCTGCTTTCTGCGCTCCCTCCCTACGCCGCTCTGCGTGCGGCACGAGGGCAAAGCCACAGGAGGGAGAGGAAAGGGCATGTTCCTGTTCCGGCCTTTGATCTGAGCTTCTCACCTAGGAAGACGAGTATGAAGGATCACAACTGGATCCGCAGCAGGATGAGCCTCCCAGAGGGAAATGCACCTTGGAGACAAAGCAAGCTCAGTCGGATCGTAACTGGCTCTAATCAGCCCTTCCACAGTCCCTGCCCTGCAGCCCACAAACCCTCAGGGAAGAGAAGGTTTCTCTCCTCCTTGAAAACACTGACAAAACATCCTGCAAAACCTCTAGAACCAGCTCTCGCTCGCAGAGCGGTGCAAGCAGGGAGCCTGCTGACACCGCGAGGCAGCAGCTCTGGGAGCCTCCCCGCAGATGCGTTTCATGGTGACTGCTAAACCATTTCACTGCAGACAATCTCAGCACAAGTCCTTGCCCTAAAATATTAATGCTGGAAATTGCTACTGCCCACTTCTTGCAAACTAATGGATCCTGGGCTCGCAGAATGCTTTGGAAGGGCCTTTGGATATGGATATTAAGGTTTTCAAACCGATACATTAACATACAGCTGGAAGATTTCTTCAGGGAATGTGCAACATAAGGGTGAGATAAAGAAAATGCAGTATAGGACCTGGGCATGGCCTGGCCTCATTTCTTCCGTTAATCACTCTGAGAAACAAAAGCTCCCAGAGCCATTTGGGGGTTAAAATGGAAGCTCTGCTAGGAGAGAACTGTGGCACCAGTCACACTGAGCAGCCCCAGAAGGGATGTTATTTTTGGCAGCTATTACAACCAGGTTTTGCTCAAAACTAAGCTAACAAAAGCAGCTTAGTGCAGCTGTGCAACTCATTATCCCACCTGCGTTTGACTTTATTTCTCTGGTACCGATTCTCACCTTCTCAGAACCAGAGACTGAAGGAAGCAGACTCTCAACCAAAGTTTCTGAAACGGGTGTGAGGGGAGGAAGGGAAGGGGTTGGATGTGCAGATCAATAGGAAAGACATGCTTGACAAGCTCTCTCTGAAGGCGGTGTCAGAACCGGATACTTAATGTTTGTGTCCAGTAATCTCTGCACAAGCTGCTGACCCGCAGATCCAATGGGCAGGGACAATATCTTGTGACATCTACACTGGGACACTCCTTGTTTTTATCTCCCTTTGTGTCCACAGAAAGTAATTCTCCTTCTTCAGGTCGATACCGAGATACCACCGGGACTACGTTGTTTCACTTAGCTTTTAAACTTCAGTGCCCCCCTTGGCTGGAGGGTAGGCTCACTTCTGGTGCCATCTGCAAGGGGAAGGAGGTAAGGTTTTCTTTCCATCACTTCCCTGCTCACCATTTGAAGAAGACCAGCCCAGCCAGAGCTGTGTAGCCCAGCACCAGGAAGAGGACCTTCAAGAGACGATCGTTCTTGTCTTCCAGTTCCTTTGCAAGGATCTCAAAGAAGGTGACGAACAAGAAAGTGCCTCCTGCAATGCCTTGTAGGAGCACAGAAGCAATGTTGCTGGCCACGTTCTGGGCGCTCTCAATCCCCATCCCAATGCTGATGCCCAGAGGAATCATCAGGCTCACGGTCACAGCTACCTTGGCAGCGTCCTTCAGTGTCAATGAGGCCTTGGCCATGCTGATACCCAGCGCCACTGCCACCAATGTCTCGTGAATAGCAACTCCCAGGAACAAGCTCATGACTTTGCCACCCTCTTCCTGCAAGCCCAGGGCCAGTCCCTCAAAGATGGAGTGCGCCGATAAAGCGAACACCAGGCTGAAGAGTCGTAAGGGACTGGACCGGGAGAGCTCCTGGATGTTCAGACCATGGCTGTGGGAGTGGTGACCGTGTTCACTGTACAACGTGCGCCCTCGGGAAGATGCTATGAAGGGACTCTCATATTCAGAGTCGCTCCCGATATCTGAGCCAGCATTGAAGGTCTCCAAGTCAATGAAGGAGGGCTTTTCCTTCTGGAAGGTCAGGATGAGCTGCTCGACGAAGACCGTCATAAAGAAGCCAACCATCATGATGGTCTCAGCTACGGGGTAGTCCGTGGTCACGTTCCCCTGACTGAGAACTTCACTGAGCTGGAACAAAGGAAACAATCGACAGTGAATCACATCACCTTTCGCCTGCCAAAGGAACACAGGTAGCTGCCAAGATGCTTTAACGTTTTCCCACAAAATCCATTCCAGGGGAATAAAGCTTCCAACAGCTGGTACCTAGAGGGAAAAAGTCTGGACTCCTGAATTCCTTAATTCCTGCTATGTTTACAGAGCTCTATGAGGACACTGAATGGATTCATGATGCTTAATACCCACGTATACATGTCTCGGCATTAGGGACTGGGAACCTATTTGCCTTCCGGCTAGACCTTAGTGGCTCCCTGAAAAAGTGTTTAAACACGGACTCAATGGCAGGAGTTTGAGCCTCATGCCAAAGGCCAGGTTCAGCCTCCTCCTGCAGCAAAAAAGCCTCTGGCTATTCAAACAGGTCAGTTAGAGGCAACTGAATGGGAGTATGGGAGTGGGATGCACCACTCCCTTCTGTTCTGAAACACCTGGCAAAGCACACCCGTTTCTGAGCTGGCTTTGGCCAGGGCTGGGCCACAGTCTTCATTTATGGAGGGGCAGAGGTCTGTGCTCGCGGCTGCTGGTGACCCGCGCTCCCGCTCCCCGAGGGCAGGAGAGCGGAAGGTGGCTGTACAGGAGTCCCCACCATAGCAACTGCAGGGGTTCATTAAAATTGCCAAAGCGGCTCTCAAGTGGTTACCTTGTCTCTCACAGCAGGCAGCAAGGCATTGAAGCAGGTGGCCAGGAAGACCCCTCCTCCAAAAGAATTGCAGAGGGCAATGACCTTCTTGGAGCGATGAGCTTTCTCGTAATCTGCCTCGATTATCTTGACGGGTAGGAGGGACCCGACCAGCATGAGGACACAGACGCCCAGCAGACACAGCACTTTGGCTATCACGATCTTCATTGCGCTTCCTGGCGAACGTTCCCTGCCAAGGGCTCTGCGAAAGCAAGCTGCTGGGAGTCCCTCCGGCGGCTGCTAAAACAGTTACATCAGCAGGCAACAGCACAGACAAACATCAAGGGAAATCTGCTCCTGCACTCAGTAGCTGTGGACAGGAGTAAAACAGAAAAGATTTCCCTATTTAAGTACATACTGTATAGAACAGCATCTTTCATCCCAAACTGCATAACAATCTCAACACAAGAATCATTTTAACTCCCCAAAAGTAACAGGTAGAGGGATCCCAGAGAGACTTACATAGAAAGGTGCAGGAGAGACAGGTAGAGAACAGAAAAATTAACTGTAGCAAACAATAACTCAAAAATCTTGTAAGAATTGTAATAGCCATACAAAACAGACACAGCCTCAGTTTTTAGACGTTTTCTTTGAAACGCCTACACCACAACACACACAAAACACCTGGTCTCACAATCAGATCCACGTGGACAGAACTCTGCCCACCTGAATCCCACCAAAGGATCAAGTCTTTGATTTCAACCATGAGAAAAGAATAAAGGCTTAAACTGGTGGCTTTTTGTTACTGAGAAACTAAAAGATCTCCCTTCAGCATTCACATGGCTTTCTTTTTATGTTGCCCTTGAAACTAGACCGATTTGATTAATTCCTGTTTGTTCAGTTTCCTGAACTACCACCATCATTTCCCTAGGGTGGGTCGCAGCCTGTGTAGTTGGTTGTTTGCTCCGTGCTAGCGGTCAGCGCAAGTTTTGATTACTCATCAGTACGCACCTATCTGAAGGGAAACCCTGCAGAGACATTCGCTGCAAGATTCTTTGCTGTCCATAGGGTGTAACAAAGGAAGAGGCAGATGGTGCTTTTACACAAGATAAAAATGCAAGATTTGAGTTGTCTGGGTCATGATAATTACCTTACTCTGAAATGTAAAAGTATTTCCCTCCAGGTTAAGTGCAGTGATAGTGCAACTTGTTTTCCTCACGTCATTTTTTAAAGATAACAAAATTAAATCTACTTATAAAAATACATAAACACAAACGTGTCCCTCTACCGATGCAAGAACGAGCAGCAGCACAGCCGGCATCTCAGAGTATTGCACTTACCACTTGTACCAAATTGACTTATAAAGTCAGATCAATGGCACCTTGAGAGGCCTCTCTTACGTGACACCAAGGTAAAGGGTACCAGACAGCCCCGAGCACTGACGACGCGCTACAGGGTGTATCAGGCTAATGAATTAACGCAGAACAGTTTCAGCCATGCTGATATTCAAACCAGTGATGGACAAGGTAAATAATTGGATACCTGGTTACTGGACCAGCAAATTAATTTTAATACATAAGAGTCTGGAGGCTAAAGCCTCCCTTGAGGGCTGACAACATTAATCACTATCACCATTTTTGTGCAGCGGGCTGCATAAATTGTGCCTTTTTAAAAAAGGTCAGGGACTGAACGATTATGCACTTGGTAAGAGAATTTAAAGCCTCTTTCCAAGTTTGCAGTTCAAGCCCAGTCCAGGCAGGAGTGAAAGAGAGGGGTCATTGCGGGCTGGCCATCTGTGGCCGGTTCGGTTTGCAGTCAGGTATCTACAGGAAATGTTGTTCAGCAGAAAAAATGCACTGTTCAGGTGATACTGATTGACTCACTCCCTGGTGAACCAGCAGATGAGCCAGGTCTGAACAAGTCTGGAGCCTGAATTCTCCGTGTACCTTGACAGGGCTCCCACAGCAGGCAGCCGACGTGGGCTGCTGCTGTCACTGTGGCTGACATGAAGGTTCACTCTCCAGAGATGTTGACTCCAGGACTGCGAACGCTTGTCAACGTCGTGCTGACACAGCTACCAAGTCACATTGCCTTTGTAAAGTACATGCTGTGGTTTTAGCATCAACAGAACAACAATGATTTAACCTTGCACGGCGCTGTTCCGTTGCTATGCCAAGCTTCTCAAACGAGCTCTCAGAAACCTACGTTCACAGCAGCACGTTGGAAGCACAAACCACAAGAGCTTGCGACTCGACTCCTTAAGCGAGAAGGCACCACCCATGTCTGTTATGCGAGGTATGCAGACAACTCCCAGGACAGGGACCCCAGAAACATCAGCCAAGAGAGAAAGAAAAGCCTCTGTTTTCCCAAATTCACACCGCCTCTGGTACAAGCCTGGCTTCCGCTCAGAAATTCAGAAAACCTCTAGCCTTTTCTTTCACCTAGCAACAGCCCCCAACAAAGACTAAAGCCTCAAGCTTTTGACGGCAGGTGGAGCAGCCGCTCTTTCCTGCCCCACAACCTCAGGAGAAAAGCAGCTTAGTGAAAAATGAGGTGGTATAGTATATAAAAGGAATACTTTGCGTTTCTCTCAACCTGCTCTGAGAGACCAGCATGCAGCGCCTCTAACACCTGGGTTATTTGGGCAGCCTAACAACTTCTGCAACAAAGAAGTAACTCAGGACAGGTATTACTTGGTTTACCAGTCCATAACAAAATGTTCAAGCAAGCAGGTACAAGTATTATATAAATGGGCAGGTCTCCGTGGAAGAAAAAAGAGGATTTCCTTGTACGTGACCTTTTAAATCTCAGTTTGTCCATCAGAAACACATTTTCAGAATGCCCATAACACACTAGCACAGCAAAGATTGTGCTAGACGCTGAGTACCGACACACAGTTCGCGGAAAGCAGGCTGGATTCCCCCCAAACCTCCCTTCTCTGAGCACCTCCCAACACTTGATGTCCTCCTGAAAACAACCAGGTCACGCTGGAAAAGATAAATGCTGCGCGCAGGGAATTTCTCCCAAGACGTCATCGGAGCAGGCTGAATCTGAACGCTGGGAAGAGGACAGAGATGTGCAAGACTAGACCTGCAGCAAGGAGAGGGGACAGCAGCGAGGAGAGGGGGTTTCTGGGCTCCTGCGCTCCTGGGCGGCTGAGCGGAGGAGCTGAGGGATAGCACGCCGCGCTCAAGACGCCTCACGTCCCACACCAGGGACGCCCCGGTCCCGCCAGCGTGGGATTTGGGCACAACCCGGCCCCCTCCTGCTGCCACAGTCCCTCTGTGGGGTGGCCCCACCACCACCACGCTCCCCAGGCCGGGGCAGACCCGGCTTCGGCCCCCACGCACCAGGCAAACAGCCCCGGCGCTCCCCGAGGCCCTGTCACCCCCGCACGGGCCCCCCACCCCCTTCTTTGAACCTGTTACCCCACAACCCCCCCCCCAGACCCCCGCTGTCACCCCCCAAAACCGCCCCAGACCCCCGCTGTACCCCAGAAACCGCCCCAGACCCCCGCTCCCCCAGGCTTTATTACCCCCAAACCAGCCCCCAACCCTCCAAAGCCGCACTGCTACCCCAGCAGCAGCCCCCGACCCCCCCGAGTCACCCCAGCAACAGCCGCCCGACCCTCCCGCCCCCCCTCGCTACCCCGAACAGCCCCTCGAGCCCCCCTGCTACCCCAGCAACGGCCCCCAACACCCCCCGTCCCGCCCCCCCTCCCCAACCGCCCCGGCCCCCCCCACTCACTCGCCGGCTCCCGGCTCGCGCCCCGGCCAGGCCGCCCCCGCACGGCGCCCGCCCCCCGCCCGCGCACCGCGCCCTCCCATTGGCTGCGGAGGAGGCAGAGGCTCGGAGGCTCGCCGGCCATTGGCCGCAGCGGCCGCCCATCAGCCTCGCCACCGCCCACGGGGGCAGGACAATAGGGTCCGCCTCGCTCCCCGCGGGGCTCCCCGTCCGACGCGGAAAAGTGCCCGCCACAACCGCGCGCCGCCGCGGCGCGTTCCGGGGCAGCGCCGGCCCCGCTGAGCTGTCCAGGGGCGGGCGGTGCTGACGGGGACCAGGCGTCCGGGCCGCGGAGGGCGTCGCCGCCACCGGGCTGCCCGGGCAGGGCCGAGGGGCCGGAGCCCCGGCCCTCCGGAGGGACAGCGGGGCAGCGGCAGGCAAAACACTCACAGCGACGCTCTCCGCGGGCAGAGGAGCAGGGCCTCGGGGACAGACGGCACCGAGGAGGGGCGTGCGGCCCGGCTTCTCCCACTGCTTCCCCGGCAGCTCTCTAACCAGCTTCCTCCTCTGCAAAACAGCCCTGTGAAGAAGAGCGTTACAAATACGGGACAAAACGAGCCATTCCCATGGTGCTCAGATGGGACAGCAAGTCTCAGCCAACTGCCCTGCACGTGACAAACTCATTAGCATCCCGGGAAAAGGACTTGGGCTCTGGGAAATCTGCGTCCCGACTTCAGATGCCAAGACGCAAACGAAGTGCACAACTGCAGGCTTGGTTGGGGCCCCACACCAACACGCCCCCGCCCCGACGCTGACCTCTAACACAAGCGGTGCGGCACATCTCTGCCTCGGCCCCACGCAGCTAACCTTCGATGCTTCAGCTGAGCACAGGAAAAATCCTTAAGCCGCAGGTTTAACAGGCTGCAGTGTCGTGGAACCATTGTCGAGGAGATTCACAGGAAAGGAACAGAGTCCTCAGCTTCTACTCTCATGAAGTCCACAGTTCAGTAGTTTTTTGGCTGTTTTTATTTAAAAGGTAAATCCATTCATTTAAAATACAGTGCTGCAGGTATAGCACAAATGGCTAACTGCAGAAGGCCCCACGGAGAGCAGAAATGAAACTAGGATCAGTTCTCTTGCTGTCAGCATGCTCTACAGAGAATTTAAAAAAAAAAACGAAAAAACTAAGAATCTAGAAGGAAATCCCCTCTGCTGCAAGTAGACTATCTGCTTTCTGCTTCAAGTTCAACCTCAGACACAGCGCTGGAGGTGCAGATATTACCAGGAGCTGCACAGTTATCCAAAACCTGCACCACACTCTGCCAGCCGATCTTCTCTATCGAGGATGGCCGCGCAGCCTTACAGTGCCAGGAACACTTCCCCACGTGGAGCTGCATGTTGAACCCAGTGGTGTCAAAAAAAAGCAAACCATCAACACACATGAGGAAATAGATCTAGAGATACAAGAGAGCAAGTGGGGAAAGGAGAGGGCAGTCCTGGAAAAGCAGAAACCCCCCCCTTCCTGCAGTTTCCTTCTCTTGGATAATTCTCGAAAGTTTTTCTTCCCACACTGTCCGACAGTCCCCGGCTGTGAGACAGGCCACCTGAAACTTTTTTGCTAGGCTACAGAAGCCAGATGGAGAGAACTTAAGATAAAAGGAACTGGGGAGGCAGATGTGGAAAGAAAGTACCTCTCTGCTGTGCTGCCGAAACAAAAGAGGAGCATTTCAGCAGGGAAAATGAAGAACCAAAGACTGTAATAGGATCAAGTATGTAGGTTCTGTCTAGCAGCTGTCATTGCACTGAGAAAGCAGAGCTCTGACCCTGCTCAAAAATCTCTGTAGTCAGCAAAGCTGGGAGCAGCTGCGGCAGCCTAACTACGCGGTACCAGCGTGGGACTGGGTCCAGCACGCCCAAGCTGGCCGGTCCCAGGCCCCAGGTTTATGGATCTTGCTTCAGTCATCTGGGCAAAAGGGATAACAAACAAAGTGTCCAAATATTTTATTCTTCACAAATTACATTAACCACATAGTACTTTATGGAGCATTTACAAATCATTTTTCGTGATATTAATCTTCAAATATACCCGCTCACTCACACACAGGGCTTCCTGAAAGGGCATTTTCCATCTCACACCTATCCATCTTCAAACTAGATACTTATCTGCCTGGCAGTACGACCTCAAACATGCCTTTCCCAACACAATCTGAATGACTACTTTAAAAAACGATTCTGACATTAATAAAAACCTCTCTGGCTTCAACACTAGTGAATTCTAGGGGGACTTGCTAGAGCTTACTGGTCACCCAGGGAACACCACAGGTAGTTTCAGAGGGCCCCAGAAAGCTGCAGGTAACTCTAGATACCTACAAGAGCATTTTTTTCCTCATCCCCCACACTACACGCTGAGGCATAATCACTCCTTGTCAGTCCCCCACATTGAGCCAGCAGCCATTGAATATCTCACAATCCAAGTAGCATTTTTACTCCTCCTGCTCTCTCCAACTGTCAGACCCTCTGTGAAACACGCATCCTCTAATCCCACCATTAGCACAGTCAGCCAGGTTGATTACTCACATGCATAAAAGACAAATTAAAAAGCAAAAGAAAAATCTTTTAAACATCAAAAAACATTATATCTTTCTTACTGTCCACCTCTGACTAGTTCACAGATTGGATCATTCCAACAACATAGCCGTGATTACTAAACACTAGACAAATTTTGTCAGAACTGGGAAAGAACCCCAAGAAGTGTATCTGCAAACACTCACTCTAAAGGAGTAGTCACAAATGAGTATGTTCTACCTGATCGGTCCCAGCTCCCTCCCCTAACACGTTTACACTAACCTTTGAGAGGCGATCACCAAGCTCCTGTGTATTAACAGCATTGGCAATGTTGCTACAGACCTGAATGAGAAACGTAGTGAATCTAATCAACAGAAACCCTGTTCCGGGAGGCGAGAAGATCCGGGGATCTCCAGAGTGTTCAAACACTACCTTCTCGTAACTGTGGCAAGAAGACTGAATGGGGCAGGATGGGGTAGGACTTGAACACTTCTCTGAAGTGGCACGTGGGCAGTAAAGTGAAGACATCCTGTAGTGAAGAGTACATTATTCTTGAAAAATGGGTAAAAAATTCCCATGTAGCAAATAACATAGAAATGTAACAGTATCATTAATTTTCTGAGTTTCTTTAGAAAGACTGTTGATGCTGGTTCACATTCCGCTTGCTGGATCTTCCAGAAGAAAAAAAACCAGATGGAAAGGCTGAGGGGGAGGAGCAGGGATGAAGACCAGGGAAAGAAAGCGTGAGTTTGTCTTTAACATGCAGGTCGTATAAAGTGTTTTGTTTATCCATTTTTTCCCCTCTCTTGGACACTTCCAACTCAAGAAATGGCAACACGCACATGGCTTCCAGTTTTTAAAGCAAAGAACAGTTTCCATGGATTGCGCTGCAGAGACAGGAAGAAAAGACATTTGCAAATTCAATTTTTAAGAAAATGAAGTGTCCCTCTAACCAGTTTGAGCACTAGATAATGAAATTCATTTGCCAGTCACTCAAGGGGTACACAAACGTGAGGGAGGTTCTTATTCACCGCTCTTCAGGGCTGAGCCTCGTGTCTCTGAGGCGCAGTACTAGTAGTGCTGATGCTGAGAGCCCAGTGTATAGGTAGGGGAAGGGAGGCACATCAAATTGCTAAATTAAGGCATGAGCCAGATATTGCAGCTACACACAGAAATCTTCTCCACTCAGCTGGCCACAGTACAGCAGCAGCGCTGGCTAAGACCTCACCTGGACTGCTCATTCCTGCTGATCTTCGTTACTGGCACTTGGAGTCCGACTCCTAATCTGACTTCGTAGCTGCTCTATTAGTTCAGGATTCTGCTGCTGCATCTGCTGAGCGAACTGTTGGCCCCTGAAGGGGAACATGCAACAGTCACATTAATGTTCTCACACACACACACACACTCTAACATGGTCTGGATGCCAAGGAATTCTTTACGGCTGATTGTCAAAACTCTACTTTAACAAATAGTTCAGCCACATTACTGAAAATGGCAGGATTTTACTCAACCTTTAAGTCTTCCTCAGTTGTTAAATTAAGTTTGGGTCAGGAGACCTGAAATCCATTTAATGGTCAAGGCAACAGGAAAGACCCGGCTCTCTACTCACGCTTGTATGAGGCTGGCGAGATCATTTGTGGAGGGGCTGGTGCCTGCAGCTCCCATGGGGTTATGGCCACCAGAAATCATCCCAGACATGCTGCAGGAATAAGTCATTGCTCAGACCAGAAAAAACAGAGATTTTTTGTTTGTTTTATGTTGGGAGGGGAGCATTAGCATAATGGGAGCCCCTTCCCACACAGACTGTGAAGTTATCTATAAGGGATTCTTCTGCAACAACAACTTTTTGTTCATGAATGGCAGCAGAGTCTAATTGCATCATTAAACTGAACAACATGTAGAAATATTTGTAACAGTGTCAGTTATTGTATTCCCAAAGATTCCCCCTTTTGTGCACAAGTCCTACTTTACATATATTTAATTAAAAAACAGCCCTTCCTTTCACAAGATGTTTGCTTGCTCTGCATCAAATGAGATCTATTGACAGGACAGTCTAAACACTGATTCACTCGTGATGAGCAGCACAGAACATGCTTGGGGCCTGCAAAGCCCTTTCCTCTGGAAGCTCTTAGGTTGTGTCTAAGGCAGAACCTCAAACGGTAACAGTGATGGAAGGAGCAGGCAGAAGCAAATGGAGATGATGGCAGACATTTAGCCCTTTAACCAAGCTGTCTCAAAATATAAACCAAAAGTATGAGCTCCAGAAAGCCTCTAACTCACTGTATTCTACCTGTGCTCTGAAAGAACGGTCAGGAGAGGCATGTGCCTGACAGAATTTCACATCTCCACCTTGTTTAGAATGGGGATACATCCATTCTTTGTACAGGGTTATGAGGATCAATTCACAATGTCTGCAAGATGCTTAGACAATATGCTTAGCCTACCTTCAGATCATATATACACCCCGCATAGCGGAGCCAGAAACTGACCCCAAGCTTCCCAAATCCAATTCCAATGCCTCGGCCATGATCTGTCCTACCTCCCTTCTGCAAACAAGATTATCCTTCAGCACAGTCTGGAGCACTCAAAATACACACTAGCTCAAGAGACTGGATTGCTTTAAATGCTGCCCTCCACACTTCTGGTCCCAGCACCCTCCCCTCTCCCACCAATGCAGAGATTCAGCCCTACCGCAAAAGCCAAACACAGAGGAAATACGAGATGGGATCAAACTTACAGCTGTTGTACTTGTGGATTGTTCATTAGGTTAGATGCCTATTTAAAAAGGGAAAAAAATGACACCCTATTTAGTCAGAAATGCCTGGGTAGATATGCAGATGTTGTGCCATTCAACCACAAACAAAGTGAAGGCAGAAATACTTGGAAACAGATCAATAGGACAAAAATAGCTAAGAGAAGCACAGTACAACACACAAGACAAGGCTGGTAATGCAGAACAGGCACCCTTTCCATGTCTAGCGTATTACTAGGAAAAGCCTGTGAATAAGTCACTGACCCTTTATTTGACTTTAATGAGATACAAGCACAGTTTCCTCACAGCAACACTGAAATCAAGAAATGAAATGAAGACAAAACTGCTAAGGAAATCAAGAAATGAAATGAAGACAAAACTGCTAAGGAAATCCAGAAACTTCCCAAGCCGCATATCAATACATTTCATCCTGAAGAGACAAATACACAGACCAGACACAGCCTGGCTGTGATCTGTGTCCAAATTTACCATACTCATGAAGCCAGGGTTGTTCAGCAAACCAGCTAAATCAAATCCTCCTGGACCTCCGGTCTGTAAGTATAAAGACACCACATACAGCTGATGAAATCCTCTCATTTTCTGATGCAACAAATAGCACATTACAATTAACATTATTTTAATCCTTTACTTCAACTGTTATCAGCATCTGGTCTTTAAATCATGACAAAGGTAAGAGGTTCTGTTCATACCCGAGGCATAGTCTGCACCTTCATAGGCAAAAAGGCTCGCTAAGGGAATCAAAGGGCCCACACCAGCAGTGGCAGTGACTGTGCTGCATGATTTACCGAGCAGCTCTCACCAGCTGAGCTGGGTTAGCAACGTACAACTCCAGCCCATCACAAATGCCAAGTTAAACACATTCACTTGGCCACCTTTGCATTGGAAAAAAACCTTTAGAAAATTGAAGTCACCTTCAAAATGGTAAACTGTCATGTTCCCAAGTGGAGCATGTCAGCAGTGTTCAGTCACTGGCTTAGTGGCTAGAAAACCTCCAGGATTCTTTTCTTAAAAGAAAATGACTTTTTAAAAAACCTTAAATGCCCTTTTGATATTGCTAACAGGTCACTAGTAAGAACAGTTGTATTTTAGTAGTGACTTTAATTAAGACAGGTGCTTAAGGCAACAAAACACTGCTTCAAAATACTCCTAATCAGTCTCATTTTCCAGCTCTTTCAAATGAGCCCAAGGTGACTGTGCCCAAGCAGTGCAGAGACATTACTCTCTCTGGATTCTAGTGGAAGTGTTCATGGCAGGACATGTCTCTCCGCATGCTAGATTGCTATTCTAAACATAATCCAAGTCAGCAAGCCTCTGTCAGACAGTGCCTGCTAACACAGTAGCACAGCGAAGAAATCTCCTTCTGATCTTACCCACACATAATAAGCACTGGTTGGAGAACTTACTGGACTAGGGGTCTCTTTCATTTTTTGTTCAGCTATTTTGAGGTTTGATTTGTACGTTTCATTGTCTGGATCCAGCTCCAGGGCTTTTTTATAGTAGACAACAGCTTCTGTATGTTTATTTAAACTGGAGAGGGCTAAGCTATTAAAGTGGAAACAAAATAAAAAGCTAGTTAGATAAGCACTTGCAGTCTTCCTCCACCCCATCAGAGTTGAAATACTAGGTATTTTTGCATGGCATTCCAGGACAGAACACCATTAATAGTGTCACTGCCACAAGGCATTTTGAGATTAAAATCGTGGCAAGAAAAACTGCTCTCTTACTTACCCCATTCTGCCATAAGCTTTGCTGTAGTTTGGATCAATGCCTATAGCTCTTTCACAGTCTCTGACTGCTCCAGCATAATTTCCTAATTTACTGTATGCAGCAGCTCTGGAGAGAATGGAGAAAGATGTGCATAAAACACTTATTGGCTTGAATATGCTAATTAAGGTCACCTCTGTTTCCTCTCTGCAGTCTCCTATTGTACAAGGCAAAGTCAAGTGTTAACTTGACATAAATCCAGGTATTATTTGGGTGAGCAGGTTGCTATGCAAATACCCAGCTCTGCATTCTGTATCAAGGATATCATGTATCAAGGATTTTATTTCTCCACATGGACTTTCCAAGCAGGGCCTGGGCTCCAGGGAGGCAAACAAGTATTACACTGTTAGTTCAGATGGATCTCTCTCCAATTCCCTTGTTTTCTTATGAAAAAGACCGTTTTGTCCATTCCCCTACACACCCCACATACAGGGGAAAAAAATGTGTATTTGAAACCGCAACATGCTCATTCAAGCCTCAGTCTCGCATCTCTTATTGACATCATGACACCTGCCCAACACCTCAGAAGACTAAACATCATGCAGCTCAAGTAAAGCTCAGCTACAGCATCAGCTGGAAGCTTTGTTCACAGTCCCTCACCCCGTGAAATAACTCACCATGTCATTAACGTGTGTGCAGACAAGTTATTCACATAGCCAGCTGTATATATGCACTCGTGATAAGTAGATAATTAAAACAAAGCCTGATTCAAATTCTGTTTTAGTCAACAATCATCCTTCCACCAACTTTCATATCCTTTTGCTTAGAATGCCACAGAAAATTAGATAATTTACTTGCATTTTGCATACACATCAACATTCATAATTCTCAATAAAAGAGCCTTCAGTCTGTCTCATTTTACCCCTTTGTTTTTAGTATCAACACAGTCTCTTCAAATCTGGGCTCTTTATTCCACTTAGAGTTGTTTGTATGAAAGTAGACAGCATTACTTGGCATCCTTGCGTCTCCTCGGACGCCTGTTAGGGTTTGCTTCCACACCCATATCCTATCTAGGGAAGCCAGGGCACAGAGCTGGCAGGAGGCACAGGAAAGTATGTCACTGGGAGCTTGGCGGGGAGAGGGAGGGAGAGCGAGCAAGCAACAGAACAAACAGTCTGAGGAATTTTTATAAAAGGAGTATTTCACCATGCAGGAGTCTTAAGATGCAAGAAGAAAGAAACAAAAGCATGAGCATACAAGGGTGGAGAAAGATACACTAAGTACCTGTTGCAAAAATACACCGCATTGGATGGATTTAATTCAATTGCTTTTCCATAGAAAGACACAGCAGCTTCAAAGTTTTCTGCCTTCATTTGTTCATTTCCTAAAGAAATGGAATAAAGGCTCAGTAACAAGTTAAAATGGGCACAAATGAAAGCAATGGGCCTGGATCTTTGCTGTACTTCAGAAAATAGAACAAAAGACAAACCAACAGCTTCTGGTTTTTGCTAGTCCATCAAAACGCTTGCAGCTGTGAGGCATATTCAGCAGTGATGTAGGGGGTCTGTGTGTTGGCAACTCCAGGTTACCTGCCACTCTGCTAGAAGGGATCCTGCAAGCTTTCCCAGCAGCCTCAGCTGCCCTCCCATCAAGGGTGCACCTAAGACCTCCCCAAAGCAACGTTTTCATCTGCAAGTCTGCAGTGCGTTGGCTCAAAAAAGCTCTCTCTATTGTACGTCAACATTAATTGTGCTCTCTTGCATGGCAGAGAAGAGGCAATGCACACAGAGGAGAGCTGAACAGGAAACATGCTGTATTGTATGCAATGCCATCTTTTTAGGATGTAAAAGGAAACGCTGACCCTGCTGTCTCTCCAGGCTCTGTGGCAGTTACATTATGCCAACCTACACACACTCCTTGAGCACAAGCAGAAATGTACGGGTTGATCCCATTTTGTTCATTCTTGTTCCATGCATTCCCCAGGTGCCAAGTGAATTAAGCCTTCCTCCCCATAATCATTTAAACCTCTTCTATACAACAGCTCTAGAGGAGGTTACCTTCAGTCTTGAGTCTTTCAGCTTCAGCTATGTCATCTTCTGAGGGGGTGACGGGCTCCGAATTTGCTCGGATGCATTCAGGCTCCTTACAAGGAAAGGGAGAATGCTGTGCTCTGATAAGAACTCCCACAGAAGCAGCACACCGCTTCCCTTCCCAAGCACTGGCTTGTCAAGCCCAGAACAGTTCACTCCTATACCCCTCCGAGGGGGGCAGCATCACCACAAAAATCAAACAAAGCTGATCCTTTCGGCTATTTGACTCAAAAGTCAACACATTTTAAGGCACTCACTCACCTTTCCTGCAGCAGCTTCAAATATTTCAGGAAGAGTCTGAGACACAGCTAGATCTTGGTCTTCCATGGAGACGCCAAAAGCTGTCTCCAGGCACTGGATTGCCACTGGACAAGAAGAGTCAAGCAATTAGCTTTCCCTATTCCATCTAAATATTTAGTCCTCTTCTACCCCAAAGCACTCAAATTTCTTACAGTTGAATATACCAGTAAAATACCTAAACAACCAAAAAACAAACGAACAACACATTTCCACACAGCAGACTTGATATTTGTGGCATATTCTCAATTCTCTCTTCCTTCTGCAGCCACAAAGGTCTGGGACTGCAGGTTGCCACTGACTGTATGCTAACACAGCTAAATGAGGGTAAGATTTCACAAGCTCAGCTTGTTTTAGTACAGCTCTCCAAGCATCTGTCCCAAGATCAGGGACGGAAGGTGCAGCAGGGCTAAAAACCGAGTGCAGATCTACTGCATCCGAGCTGTAACACCTCTTTACTTTACACCAGAAAGTAACTGAAGTCTCCTACTGCGATCTTCACATACCAATTAGAGAGGTTCGGTGACTTCACAGCCCCTCTGGTTCCTGTCGTAGAGATGCTTGAATGACTGTTATCTAGCTGAAGCAGAACACCACATGTGCTGCCAAAAACTCAACAGAGCTGTGCAAACATTGGCTCTGGAGAGCGACCTCCTAGAACAAGTCAGTCACGACTCCCATCCCCATGGGCGACTCTAGGGCAGGTGTTGCAGGCAGAAGTTAACAGAACTGGCAGCAAGCAAGAACCAGGGCTTGGCTAGCGTTCCTGCAGCTGTGGATAGCACAGAGCGATGAGATCTACATCTTTAACAAAACACTGGAAGCAAATGACTTGTCGGCAGGCTCTGCAGTCACTTGCTGCAAAGTGGCTGCTCTGTTAAGGGCTACGATGAGGCAGAGGCACAAGGACAACCCAAACAGGGCTCTGGCCACAGCCACCCCCACCTCCTCCGCTGCCAGCACCGGTCAGAGAGGGGCTCCCAGCACGGGAACCCCAGCAACGTAAAAGAGCTCGGTTTTACAAGTCTCTTGTGCCGTGTTTTGCATTCCACAAGCGCCAGAAAAACTCCTTCCCACCTGACACCCTCGTTGCACCCTCTCTCCATTCCTGCCTCGCCCAGGAATGTACCTACCCCTTTCTGCAGATGGGCCTGTGCTCTGTCAGTGGGACAAACGTACAGGCCAAAGACTACGGTATAAGCTCCTTAAGTAGATCTTTTAAGATCAGTGTGCTCTCATTTCTAGTAAAGCCCTCTGAAGAGACCTGTGTAAGTACTCCAAGGTGCGCTGTGGAAAGGCATTTTGATAGCAGAACAGGAAAAGCACTCTGCAAGTGTAGAACATTTCCATGTGCTAGGAGCCTCTTGACCTCACCCCACTCAAGATAAAAACTTGGTAAGTCTGAGACCCAGGATCAGGGAGGCTTTTGATCCTGAGATATATCCCTTCAAGTTAATCTACTTTTGAAAGAGATAACAAGAAATCAGATAAACAATGAGCCTCCTAACTCCCTGGATATCTTCCCATGGGACAAGATTAATTTTGAATCTTGAGCAAGCTTTTATGTTAAAAACAGTCCAGCCAAGGAAGAGGTAGATGATGGTGACTAAGTGTTGAACTGCCAGACCTGGAAGCACAAGCAGAGGAGCATATACAACCACTTACCTTCCAAGCTCTCCTGAGCGTCTGGAGAGAGACCCCCATTCTGTAGCTGGTCATGTAAGAACTGGATGATGGAGTAGGCAAGGCGCTTCTGGTCTGCCATTCTAGGAGGCGGTGATCAGTCTACTCTGACTTCTTATAACTTAAAAAATCTGTAGAGAAAGAAGTTATACGATTTGATGGACAAGAAGTCAAAGGGTTCCTCTTCCCCAGTACGAAGGGGAAGGATAAGCAAATGGTGTGGGACCGGCCAAGGCCTCTGCAGCCTTCACCAAACTCTTTGCTCCAACAAAGACTCCTCTATCTCAAGCGCATCCAGACCTCAGCTCACCCTCTTCAAAGGGAGCAAGACAGCACTATCCTGCCCCACGAGGCTCCTGTGCAGGTAACTACACCACAGGCGTCACAGGGACGCAGGCCAGCAAAGTGCCTTTGACCAACCAAGACTAGACAAAATGAGCACCGAGGAGCTCACCGCTAACAAAACCACAGCCTTCCTCTTCCAAAGCATAACTTGGTTCTGAAACAAAGACAGCAGCTGAAGCAACTTGCCACTGTCAGCAGGGCCAGCGCTCAGGGCTGTCAGTCCTCCACTTAGTTTGCTGCCTATCCTGCTCACAATACAGAGCTCTCATACAACCCAGTGAAGTAAAGCACGACAGAAAACGAGGACACCCGTAACACAACATGCCCTGTAAGCATACCCCAAAGCAGGGGGTGTGCAGAGATCCCCGTGCAGGTCCTGTAAGGAACAGGCAGATGCACTTGCACGGCATCGCTGCTGAGCTAAGGTGCTCTGCCTTTCCAGAATGCTTAGCTAGGCTTGCAGCACAGAAAAGCAATGAGGGCCATTTAACTGATGAATTAAATTGTTTAAATGCAAGAAGCAAACGCAAGGGAACTGCCCTGGCCCCAGCGCCCGGGGAGGCCCCAGCAGGTCCCTCTGGGGAAAGGCAGCACCAGGCTCCTGGCCCCACCGAGCGAGGGCCGGGGGGACCACAAACCCAAACAGGCACCGGGCGGCTGCCAGTACCGGGGGGGGGATAGAGGCGCCTTTCCTCCCCCAGGCCCCGGGGCCCCCAGCCCGGTGCGGGCCGCAGCTCCCCGCTAAGGGGCCCAGCCCACCGCCGCCGCCCCAGGGCCCCGCGAAACGCCGCTTTCGGGAGAGGCGGGGGCAGCGGTAGGGCTCTCCCGGGCCTGCGGCGGCAGCGGGACCCCGCACACCGGCCCGGCGCCGGTACCGACTCCCGCCCCCCGCTCACCGGGCGCCCCGACACTCGCCTCAGCCGGGGCGGGCGCAGCACTGCGCATGCGCGTCGCCCCGCCCCGCCCACTCACGGCGCGTGCGCCTTCCCCACCCTAATTGGCCGCCGGAAGGTGACGCATGCGCAGTCAGCCCCGCTCCGGAGCGGGGAGGGGAGGGGGTGGAGGCTTGACGTGCAGCAGTCGCTCCTCCCTGCTCGTTACCATAGAGAGGGAGGGGGCGCGTTGCCATGGAAACGGCAGGGGGCGCGCCTGGCCGGCAGGGCCCCGGGCCCTCCCCGCGCTGCGCCCGCTCGCGGCGGGGCTGCTCTCCCGGCCGCTGCCTGCCGCCGCCGCCGCCCCGCCGGGACCCGGCCCCGGTCCGGAAGGGTGGCTTGTCCCCCTCCCTCGCCTCGATGGGGTGAAGGGAAGGGGAGAGCGGCCGAGTCCGCCACTCTCCCAGAATCCCTCGGCGCGGCCGCTCTGTCTCCCCGTCTCTATGGTTGGGGCACATGCTCCGTGCGTGGGGCCGGCGCGGTCTCCTCCCGCCTCGTCAGCAGGAGCGGGGCCTCCCGGCGGCCCCGGCATGGCTCCCCCGACAGGTACCGCCTGGGCGGGCCCGGGCGCGGGGAGGGGGCTGGGGGGGGCGAGAGGGAGGGGGAGCCGGGGCGGGGAGCTGGGGCGGGGGGACGGCGAGGGGCAGCGAGGACGGGGGTGGGGGGGCAGGGAGAGAG
This sequence comes from Dromaius novaehollandiae, assembly GCF_036370855.1. NCBI lineage: Eukaryota > Metazoa > Chordata > Aves > Casuariiformes > Dromaiidae > Dromaius > Dromaius novaehollandiae. Next base: position 1,253,820 of record NC_088122.1, on the reverse strand, counting down.
CCTGGGATAGCGAGGGGGAGAAGGGGGAGCATGGAGAGGGCCCGGGATAGCGGGGAGGGGGCGAGGGGACAGGGACGAGGGCCCGGGATAGTGGAGGGGTGAAGGGGAGGACAGGGAGAGAGGCTGGGATAGTGCAGGGAGATGAAGGGATGGTGGAAGGGACGAGGGGAGAGGGACGAGGGGCCGGGATAGCGGGGGGTTGCTGAGGGGCTGCATTTGGAGCAGAGGACGAGGGGGATGGGGGCAACTGGCTGCATGGGGGGCAAGAGAGAGGGAGTCAGGGGTAGCCCCACAAGGGCTTTGCAAGGGGGCTGTGGCCTTGCCCTGGCCCCAGCTGTCACCTCTCCTGTGCAGCCCCTTCCCCAGGCAAGGCCCGAGGCTTGCGCCAGGGCGGTGATGGCCACCCTCGCTTCCCCTGGCCAGATGCACCTGCCGGAGGTGCAACGGGTGAGGGAGCAGGGAGGGAGTCAGGTTTCTGTGAAGGGCTTGTCATAACTGAGAGGGTAAACAGCGCCTGGAAAATAATCTGGCTGCCGTTCGGCTCCAGCACTCGGGTTTCTCGGGAGCCCCTTTGCCCGTGCGCGCAGCTCGTTTGCTGGGCCTCTCCTTGAGGTGCTTGTCTTATCACGCTTCAGATATGCAGCTGAATTTTCCTTCCAGCTCACGTAAGGGGGAAACACGTAACACTTCATGCATGGGTTTCCTTCCCACTTACGCAGGTAACGTCGTGGACAGCCAGTCCCCCAGGCTATTAGCAAATCAGCTAAGATGGGACCTGACTGCCGAGCAGATAGAAAACATGGCTGTGGAGCTCACAGAGAGGACGAAGCTGGTGTATGACCGGGTGGGCTCCCAGGAGCAGGGAGAGGTGTCCTACGAAAATACTCTCAAGGCGCTGGCTGATGTGGAAGTGGAATATACGGGTAGGTGGACAAAGAGAGAGTACTTGCTTTCTGAAAGTCTACAGGTTACGAAGATTTTTTTGTGTCTCTGCTCTGTACTGTCATCTCCTTTTTTCTTTTCTTGATTCCCTCAGCCTCAGTGCTATGGGTTTTTTTTTCCAGTTAATGTTTATACAGCTAGATATAACCACAAAGAAAGGAGCAGATTTGGAACAGAAGTATAAGTGGAACATGAGGACAGAGCTTTGGCAGTGGTATTGCTTTGGCAATGGGGTGATGTCTGGAAAGAGTAACAAGGTTTTCAAGGTTGCCTCATGCTTTTATTTGTCAAGGTGCATTTAGCAGGAGTAAATTGTGCGTTGGCAGAAATAGTTTGGATGATGTAGGAAATCTTCATCTCTTTCCCTTGTCTACGTGGATAAATGTATCTCTGTATCTTGTCTGTTTAAACAGAGTACTGGTTTTAGGGATTATGTGTAAAGTAACATGATGTCCTGGCGTTATGCTGGCAAATAATGCAGGCTTCAATATATCTCAGGCTAATTATTTACAGCACTAGAGTGCCAAAGTCCTGCAGTCCCCCTCCTGCCTCATGACATCTGTTGGCTGCTCTGACCGTCTGCGTTGCAAGGTGATTGCATCTGTCTAGAATAGAAGCAAGTTTGCAAGCCTCCTTTTTCTTTTATCTTGTTTCTTTTCTCTCAAAAAAAAGGAGGGGAAAGAAAATAAAAGAAAAAAAGAAAAGAAAAGAAAAGAAAAGCCCTTGCTAAGCAGCGATAGTGTTAATTTTAGCAGAATTGTCAAAACTTTCTGTGGGCAACAGAGAGTAGCTGTCCCTCTGGGTGGAGAGTCCTCTTGCCTGGAGAGCAGTGCTTTCCTGGTAGATTGTTGTTTGAGGTTCTGCAAAGATAGTGGTAGGAAATATTCTCCCTGTATTCACTTCTGAAATAGAAATAAGTCAGGACAGAGCACACTGGGTATGTGGTAGCTTTTGAGAAGCATCTGTGCTGAAGTTGTGTCACTTTTAGCCTGGTTTCCTAAGGGAAGGAGACAGGCAACGACACTGCCTGTGTCTGCCAGTACAGAAATCGGTTCCCTTTGTGACTCTTGAAACTGTTGGTATCAGCTATAGCTGACAAAAGAGTTGAGATCTCACAAGCATGAAATTCCTGCAAGTTTTGTGTGAGAGATTGTTTGTAGTGGGAAATCAGCGGACAGATCTGGTCAGCAGGCTCGGCAGCAGCAGCGAGCGAAGGGGTGCTGCGGGTGACTGAGTGCTGCTTCTGGGTCTGTCTGTTGGCAGCAGCTTGCCTTGCTCTCCCTTTGCAGGCTGTAGGTCAGGCTCTAGGGCTGTCAGACTGTCTCCCAATTAACACAAACTCTCCCTGCACGCTCGCACTCATGAGCAGCTGTGGGACACGAAGCCATTGCCTTTGCCATAACCCGCCTTTTGTCTTTTCAGTCCGTCGGAACATGCTGGACTTCCCCCAGCACGTCTCTCCTTGCAAAGACATCCGTGCAGCAAGCACCGAGGCTGACAAGAAGCTCTCGGAGTTCGATGTGGAGATGAGCATGAGGCAGGATGTGTACCAGCGGATTGTCTGGCTCCAGGTGTGTGCTTGGGAGGAGGCTTGGTGACCGACTGGGGATGAAAAAGGCTCAGCATCTGAGCAGGGAACTGAAACCTCCAGGAATTACAGGAAACCCTTTTCTCTCGTCCCAGAACTTTGAACAGAATGGTATTAAATCAGGTCTGTAGGCAGTACGGTCCAATTGTTAGAATGAGAACCGGGGAGTTGGGTTTCGAGGGCTCTGACCTCCCTCAGGGCTTTGACTACCTCTTTGGTAAAATGGCATTAGTAACCCTGACCTGCCTCATTCAGAGAAGGGGCTGGGTAATGCCTTGAAAAGTGCTGTGACGACATAGCATAAAGGTGAGATGTTTAAAGCGAGTTCCTGATAGGAACTAATACGTTAAACTGAAGCCTTCTTGTGGGTGTTTCTGTCTGCTTCTGGGTCATTGTTATTACAATAACCCACAGCCTCCTCCAGCAGCAGATGCAACAGCTTTCTGCAGCAGCTGTGTGAGTGCCTGTTCCTTTGGTTCCCTGTGCTCACAGATTTTGTTTTACAGGAGAAATCAGAGAGTACTTCACTGAAGCCTGAAGCAAAGAGATATCTAGAGAGGCTGATCAAACTGGGTAAAAGAAATGGTCTTCATCTCCCTGAGGAAACACAGGAGGTGAGACCAAAAAGCTTAAAATAAGTACCTGTAGAGTAAGGCCTTGCAGGTCTAATGGGACAGCGTAGTGGTTAGAGCAGAGGCCTGAGGCTCAGACTCCTGAATTTTGTTCCTGGTTCATGTGACCCTGGGCAAGTTGGGTGATGCCTCTGTTCCCTTCTTTGTCCTTTCTTTTGAATGGGGACAATGTTTACAAAGTGGGGTTCATGTTTGGGGTTGGGGGCTCCTGAGAAGGTGAGAGCCCAGACAGGGCTGTGCGAGTCGGGAGGGGAAATAGGACTCTGACGCCACAAGCAGAGGGGCAGTCACAGCGGGTGCCCCACCAGAGCTGGGATGGGGTGAGCAGGCTGGGCTGGGCTTGGCTGGGCTGGGCTGCTCCAGGGCTCCCTCTCTTCTCCTGACCTGCTGGCTCAGTGAAGGAGCTTGAAGCTGGGTTAAAAATAGAAGAGAAGGTGAAATGAAATAAGGGTAGAGGAGGCCGTGGCTTAAACACCTGCAGCTCCTGAGCTGGCAGGAGACAGCTGGGACCTTGCTGAGGTGGCTGCTTTCCTATGAGGTGTGATCAAAGGGAGCCTGTTCTAGCATGAGGGCTCAGCGCCTGCATGCAATTAATTCTGCAGTGCTGTGTTTGAATATAAGCCAGCTGCAAACCAGTAGGTTACTCAGCAGGCAAACTGCTGGTTGGAGACGGTGAACGGTGCTGTTTGACTCCCCCCTTTGGACTGACTTTGCTCTGTTCATCTATATTTTAAAGAAAATCAAAGCTATTAAGAAAAAGCTGAGCGTCCTTTGCATAGACTTCAACAAGAACCTCAATGAAGACACCACCTACTTGCCCTTCTCAAAGGAAGAACTAGGTATGGAGCACTCAGGCTTATGTCTCTTGGGTCTCGGGCCTGATTCACACTGAAGCTGAGCCCTCCCTGCTTCAGTCCTGGCCAGGCCTCCCTGGGGCTGTTCTCTGCGCCTGGGTGCAGGCGATGAGGGCGTTCCAGCAGCAATGAATAGCTGTGCATCAACTGAGCCCTGTATGCACTGTCTGTGTGGGACAGGCACAGTTAAAAATGGCAGTCTAAATCTTCCTGTGAGAGGGCTCAGAGCACGTACTGCGGCTCGGCCACTCTGCAGGAATTTGTTAAGCCCTGGGATCTTGCTCCTTCCACAGCGTAAAAGGCTGATGTGCTGCGAGTGCTTAGATTCCTCTGGTCCAAAGAGCAAGAACCTTTCCCTGTGCTCAGTCCCTGAACTGGTATTCCTGGAGGAGAGGCCTGGGCCATCTGTCACGCATGTCTGCTCTTTTCTCAGGGGGGCTCCCTGAGGACTTCCTGAACTCCCTGGAAAAGACAGAGGACGGCAAGCTGAAAGTCACCTTGAAATACCCGCATTATTTCCCTCTCTTGAAGAAGTGCTATGTGCCTGAGACAAGGAGGAAGGTGGAGGAAATGTTCAATTCCAGGTGCAAAGAGGTAGGTGGCCTTGCTGCCTGCCAACAAGGCTGGATGGGATGTTGAGTCAGGACTCTTCCGTGCGTAGATCCGCTAGTGTTGAGGACAGCGATCCTCAGTAGTGCGGCGACTGTCCGTCCCACTCAGGTCACTGCGGGAGGGAGATGGCACGCCTGGGGAGATGGAGACCTGCAGCATGCAAAGGCATCACAGTTGGTAGAGTTACGGAAGAAGACAAGGGTTAGGGCATGCTGTGATGACTGAGCTTTGCTCAGCCTGTGTGGAAAGGGGTTCCCTGGCTCTGCTCCAGTGAAGGATTCTGAACGTTTGCCAGGCATTGGAGGGATCTCTTCCAAGATTTTGCTTCTTTACATGTTGGGGCTTGTGCTTCCTTTCGTGCCTGTGTACCCTGCTTCATGCTGAGCTCTTCATCTGGCTTTATGTTGCAGGAGAATTGCTTGATCCTCAAGGAGCTGGTGGACTTGCGAGCACAGAAAGCTAGTCTCCTGGGCTTCAACACGCACGCTGATTTTGTGCTGGAGATGAACATGGCTAAAAGTAGCAAAATGGTGGCTTCTTTCTTGGGTACGGCACTTTGCTGTGGAGGGAAAGGGTGGGGGCGTGTGCTGGGCTGCATGTGCTGCTCTCCCCCCTGGGGACTAACCCTGCTTCCCTCGCTGCTTCCAGATGAGCTGGCCCAGAAGCTGAAACCCCTCGGGGAGAAGGAACGGGCTGTGATCCTGGACCTGAAAAAGAAAGAGTGTGAGAAGCGAGGCCTAGAGTTTGACAACCGTATCAATGCCTGGGACATGCGCTACTACATGAATCAGGTGGAGGAGACCAAGTACAGCGTGGATCAGAACCTGCTGAAGGAGTACTTCCCCATGCAGGTGGTCACCACGGGCCTGCTGGCTATATACCAGGAGCTGCTGGGGCTCACCTTCCATCTGGAGGAGAAGGCTCAGGTCTGGCATGAGGACGTCCAGCTTTACACGGTGAAGGACACCTCCTCTGGGGAGACCATCGGCAAATTCTACTTGGACCTGTACCCGCGGTGAGGCCCTGGGCAAGCCAGGGAGAGGGAGGAGGGCTGGGGCAGCGGGAACAGAGCCTGCGATGTGCCTGGGAGGAGAGGGGCTGTCCTGCTCCCGGCTGCGTGCCTGTGGCGGAGGGAGAGGCGTGTACTCGAGCAGGGTGATCCCGGGAACTCTGGGCCTGTGTGAATCGCAGCATCGCTGGGGTCTTCCACTCCGAGCGGGACCTCACCGCCCTGCGTGGTGGCTCACGGCTGGCTGTATGGGAGTGTCCAGCTAACAGTTTCCTCTCCCTGACTTAGGGAAGGGAAGTACGGGCATGCGGCCTGCTTTGGCCTGCAGCCAGGCTGCCTGTTGCCAGACTCCAGCCGGCAAATCTCGGTGGCTGCCATGGTGGCCAACTTCACCAAGCCCACGCCGGATGCGCCTTCCCTGCTGCAGCACGACGAGGTGGAGACGTACTTCCATGAATTTGGGCATGTCATGCACCAGCTGTGCTCGCAGGTAAGGCCTGGCTAGGCTGGCAGAGGTTCGAATCAGGGCTGGGAAGAGTGTTGTAGCTGTCTGTCCTGGCCGCAGATCCTAGAGCCCTGGCCAGGGCTAGGTGCCAGGCAAGACCAGTATTGGCCACCAGCCTGTCTTTTGACTGCTGAGCCCCTTCTCTTCCCGTCTGGTGCTAAACAGCGCAGCACCTTGGTCCGAATCACCTTCCAAGGGCTGGAGGCATCTCATCATTTACAAACCAGGGAGCTTTGCCATTCAGATCCCAAACACTTGTTTCTGGGCTAATCCTGTCAGCCTGTAGTCAGTGGCTGGGTCTGCTCTGATGGGATTTGTTGCCTTTTCCTTGTCATACTCCCCAGTGAGGGTAAATGATGTCCAGCTCCGAGCTGGCTGTGTTGACAGTCTGGACGTGTCTCTTAGGCAGAGTTTGCCATGTTCAGCGGGACACACGTGGAGCGGGACTTTGTTGAGGCACCATCCCAGATGCTGGAGAACTGGGTGTGGGAGAAGGAGCCGCTGCTGCGCATGTCCAGGCACTACAAAACTGGAAACCCCATCCCTGACGAGCTGCTGGAGAAGCTCATTAAATCTAGGCAGGCAAACACAGGTGGGTCCCTGCAGAGGGAAGCGGGAGCTCGTGAAGAGGGGCTGGAGGGGAGCAGAGGTGGAGTGCAGTACCTCGCTGCGGTATCCCCTTGCGCGTAGGGAGGTGCAGGGGACCCTTGGTGAGCTGGTGGGTAGAGGATGGTCGGAGGAAGGGCTTTGTCTTGCTCCCTGCAGTGCTGTGGGGACTGGGAAGATTGGAGGAGAGAACTGCATCTGCTTGCTGTTAATCAGCAGTCTGGGAAGCGCGAGGATGGTGTGGCAGAGGCAGGAGGTGCGACGGGCGGAGCGGCACAGTCGGCAGGGATGCCGGGGGGACGCCGGCCCGTATCCGCAGGCAGAGGATGCTGCTCAGGCCTGGGCGGGCACCCCTGAGCTGGGGTGGTCTGGGGAAGCGGAGCAGACTGGGTGTGGGGACAACCGTGAGAGCCCCCAGGCCTGCCCTGCTGTGACCTGCCTTCGGAGACGCTCCTGCTTTCAGGCGGGGTCTCAGTTTGCCTCCTCCTCCTGCGAACAGGGCTGTTCAACTTGCGTCAGATCGTCCTGGCCAAGGTGGACCAGGCGCTGCACACCCAGACGAAAGCCGACCCAGTGGAGGTGTTTGCCCGGCTGTGTGAAGAGGTGCTGGGCGTTCCTGCCACCCCAGGTATCCAGGGGTGTTGGGGGACGGGGGTCCCGGTCCTGCTGGCTCTCGGGGCCTGGCCTGGCACCTTGGCTCAGCAGGTTCCTTTCACATCTGGGGCTTGAGGCCCCGCCTGGCTCAGTAGGGTGAGAAAATCGGTTTCTGTTTTTCACTGTTTCTGCTGACTCCAGGAAAGGCAGGGTGAAATCTATACAAAAATGCCTGGAAGGTTCTTTCCTGTTTCCCCTGCGATTGTGAACTAGCTGATCCAGTGCCTGCTCTGATAAATTTACAGCATAGACGTGTTTTTCCATGCTGTGAGCAGTCCCTGTGGCCCCAGTTTGAACAGCCTTTCCAGTTAACACCCCTGCTCTCCCTTTGCTGCCAAGGTACAAACATGCCGGCTACGTTCGGCCACTTGGCTGGAGGCTACGATGCCCAGTACTACGGCTACCTCTGGAGCGAGGTGTACTCCATGGATATGTTCCACACGCGCTTCAAGCAGGAGGGGATCATGAACTGCAAGGTAGGGGAGGACGTCCTGCGCGGCCCGACTCTGTGTGTGGCGGGGGCTGCCTTCCCGGGGGCGGCTGTGCTGCGAGGGGCAGGGTTGCGGCAGAGCGAGGTCAGTGGCGGGGTGGGAGTCCTACACGTGCCCCCGTCTGTGTCCCTGCAGGTGGGCATGGATTACAGGAATTGCATCCTGCATCCTGGCGGCTCCATGGATGCTTCCGACATGTTGAGGAAGTTCCTGGGTCGCGAGCCCAAACAGGACGCCTTCCTGGCCAGCAAAGGACTGAAGGTAGAGAGCAACTCGCTGCCTTCGGCCTGCTGAGAAACTGCTCCCGCCCATTCGAGTCAAGCCAGCTCCTTTGTCTACGCACCAGTCCTCCCAGGCCAAGCAGTACCTGGTACTTCTGTCGCCAAACGCTTCCTGGGCCAACCCCCACCCGGGCGGTTGTTCCTCCAGGATCCTTCTCCGAGCTCACCTTGGGCTTCAGGAGCTGGGTTCAGTCCTGGTCCAGGGCTCTGCAGTGACAGCTCCGCAAAGGGAATTGAATTGCCTTTGTCACCGTCCCTAGAAGGGGGATGAGGCTGTCACTAGCCCACACAAATTAGCTGAACTTTGAACCTGATGTCTGCACAAGGGTGAGTTTTGGCCTCGTCGTTAGGTGGGGAGGAGGGTGAGAGGAGTTACCAAGCCTGAATCATCGTTTTAAAATCCCTCTTTTTAAGAAATGAGACTTCCCACAGGGCTCGGCTTGTTTTGTGCCCCAGGGTAGATTTACTGTTCTGACCGCAAAACAAACGGCCTGAGAAGCTGTATTCGGAGTCGTGCTCTCCCCACCTTTGGCAGCTGGCAGCTGCGCAATAAAGGTGGGGAGATCCCAAAGGTTAAAAACTATCGCGTTTACCTCTCCTAACCCGATGTCCTTCCTTTAGCCCTGCAGATGTTCCTGCCTGGGCAGGGCAGGGCAGGCAGCCTGGGAGGGCGCGTGTCGCCCCGGCAGGGCTGCGGAGGCAGGAGATGGCTAGGGCAGCTCCGCCCGTGCTCCCCACAACAGCGGGCTCTGATGACCGTGGCCCGGGCTGCTCGCAGAGGCGTCCCTGGGAGGTTGCCCCTGTGCTGGGTGTCCCTGGCTAATGAGCTGCTGCCCACGCGAGGTCCTCACGCGTCCCGGGGCTTGGTGGCTTGGGGCTCTGCTAGCCCGGGGAGCCCTGCCGCGTGCTGTCCTGCTCAGTGCGGCTCTGCCCCGTTCTGGGTGCTCCCCTTTCCCCGGGGGTGTCCGGCGGCAGTCTCGGGGTGTCCCTGGAGCTGCTGGGACCCTCTGCCGAGGGCTGTCTAGGGCAGCTGATGCCCGCAGGGCTCAGGTTGTGGCAGCAGAGGGTGCGTTGCTATTGCTGTCACCTCTAAGCCAGGGTGGGACCGGGGAGGGCTGTGGAAAAAAGCGGACAGCTTCAAACAACGCAGATGCCTGGGCTAAAAATACCGAGCCGGCCTCGTGCCCGGGCAGGGCCCTCGGACGCAGGCTCTCGGCGCGGTGCTGGAGCCGGGGCGGCAGCCAGCCCCGTGTCCAGCCTGGCAGCGGTGCGGCACGGCCCTAAGGAGGCCTCGGAGGTGCCGGCGTGGCGTGCGGCGTGCCTCCCTCCGCTCCCCCGCGCCCCTCCGCTCCAGCGCTGTTCCTCCCGCGCCCTCGCGGCCGTGCCCACGTTCGCGGGGTGGCAGCTCCGCGGGGGCTGCCGGCCCCCGGAGGGGAGCACTGATCCCAGAGAGCAAAGGCTGATTTCTGGCTTTGCTCCTTTCTGTATTTCTGTCCTTGTAACCCCAGGAGGAACCGCTGTGCAGGCTGGCCGAGGGCTTTAATAGCAAGTGTTTGGGGCAGGTGAAGGATGGATGGTTCCTTGCTAGCTGTGGGGAGCTCCGAGACCCCCGTAGGCGCTGGGGACCTGCAGGTAGCCCCACCGCCTCGGGGGATTGCTCTTGTCCCTGCAATGGATGCCGCTGGCGTGAGGGCAGTTCTTGTCTCCTGGTGTTCCTCCTGCCTGGAAGCCGGAGCGATCCTCCAGCCGGGCCCCCGGGTCTCCCGCTCTTCAGGTGCTCTCAGGTGATTTCCTTTCTGTTCCCCCCCTCCGCCTGCCTCGGAGTCGCTCTGTGCGACGCGGTTATTCAGGGCCGTGGAAATCGTCCCTGCGGGGCTCTTCCGCTTCTCCCGAGCGGGGTTTTGCCGGCGCCGTGAGCGAGCGGAGGGCCGGGGGCCGGGGCAGTGCAAGGCTGAGCTCACTGCACAGCGTCCCGGCGGCTCCCAGGCCTCGGGCCGGGGCTGTGCGTGAGAGCTGGCAGCTCCTCCCCGAGACCTCGCCTGCCGCCCCGCGCGCGCGGAGGCTTCCCTTCCTGGCCCTTCGTTCCCTGGGCTTCTCCTCTCGTCCCTGGCGCTTGCCTTGGAGCTGTGTCACAGCGGCTCTGGCTTCCCTCCCCTCCGATTCCAGCTGGTTTTGCGGAGCAGCTGCTGCTGAGAGCGGTGGGAGAAAGCTCGCCTGAGTGCAGACAAAGTCATTGCTGTGACCTCCCCCCCGGTCCCCAATCCCCCCCGGTGACATGGGAAGGCCAGCGACATCCTTCCTTGCCGGTCACCCCCTGTGCTGGCGTGTGGATGGGTCTGTAAGCAGCAGAGCAGCTCCTTGGTGCTCGTTGGGGCAATTTTAAGCGTATTTTCTTCCTCCCCCCTCTGTTTTAGGCATAGGCGAGTGCCTGTCCGGGTGCCGGTGCACGGTGCTCTTGAAGTGACGCTGTGGGTGTTTGTGTCATGTTTTACTGAGCTTTCAGGGTTTTCTTTCAGACCTCTCCTCCTCTCGAGGGAGAGAACTGAAGCCGAACGGGGAAACCGCGCGCTTTCCTCCCTTCTTTTCCCAGGCCACAAATAACTTCGTCCCTCCCTAAAATCGCTCGTGCTGCCGCTTGTGCTGTGAGAGGTGCTGCCGCAGGCTGCTCCCAGGCAGCGCCCAGCCGGGCTGCGACCTCCGCCGGGCGCCCGGGGCCGGTCCTGCGCCGTCCCGGCTGCGCGATCCCGGAACCGGTCCTGCGCCGGGCTCCCCGGAGCTGCGCCGCGGCCCCCGGCTCCGGGCCCCCGTCCCATCCCTGGCTGGGGGCAGAGAGGTCCCTTTTTACTTCTGTTAACCTTCTCTGAGGGCAAACCGGTGTGTGTGCCGTTCGTACTGGTCGCGTCCCCCCCGCTTGTTTCGATGACTGGATTTTAGACGGTTCCTAGCACTAATAAAGGTTTTCCTAAGTGGATGTTGGCTCGGTTCCTACCTCGGCAGCCGGGGACGGCGGGGCTCCCCTCCTGCGCGGCTCCCGCGAAAGCCGGGGCGGTGGGGTGACGGGCTGCCGCCGGGTCCCCGCGGGCCGCCGGGGCGGGCAGGGAGCGGGGCCCCCGCCACGGCCACCCCGCCACCAGCACCGCGGCGGCTCGGCGCAGCGGGTCGGGCCCGGCGAAGAGGGGGGCCGAGCGGCAGGCGCGGGCCGGCAGCGTGGCCGGAGTGAAGCCCTGGGGGGGCGAGAGGCGGTGACCCCCGGGCCGGACCCCCCCCCGCCCCCCCCCGCCAGCCCCGCACCTGCGTGAAGAAGTCGTGGCGCAGCACGTCGCCGAGGCCGGGCCGTGCCGCCGGCTCGGGGTCCAGCAGGCTGGCGACCAGGGCCCGGGCGGCGGGCGAGAGGCCGCGGGGCAGCGGGAAGCGGGCGGCCCCCATGCCCTCGCGCAGCTCCTGCCGGCCGGCGCCCTCGAACGGGGGGCGGCCCGCCAGCGCCGCGTACCTGGGGGGAGCCGGGGGCTCAGCGGCACCGGGGGCCCCCCGCGCCCGGCCCCCCGCCCGGCGGCCCCGCTTACATGACGCAGCCCAGGGCCCAGACGTCGGAGGCCGCCGAGTGTCCCTGCCCGTCGAGCACCTCCGGGGCCAGGTAGCCGGGCGTCCCGCACACCGCGCTGGGGAGCGGCACCGTGAGCCGCCAGCCCCGGGCGCCCGGGGCCCCGCCGCGGCCGCACTCACCCCCAGCGCCGGCCGCCCGGCTCCTGCCGCCGCGCCAGCCCCAGGTCCCCGATCTTCACCCGCATGCCCGCGGTGACCAGGAGGTTGCCTGCGGAGGGGAGCGATCGGCCGAGGGTCGCGGCCGGCGTGGCCCTCCCGCCGCCCCGGCTCGGCCCCACGCACTCGGCTTGAGGTCCCGGTGCACGACGCCCTGCCCGTGCAGGTAGCGCAGCCCCGCGACGACCTGCCGCAGGTAGTACCGCACCTCCGGCTCCGTCAGCGTCTCCCGCGCCCGCAGGATGTCGGCCAGCGACTGGGGACGAGAGCGGAGTGAGCGCTGTGCCAGGCCCCGGCGGCGTCCCGGGAGCGGGACGGGACCCCGGCGCCGCTCACCCCGCGGCTGCAGCGCTCCAGCACCACGTAGACGTTGCTGCGGTCGGCGAAGCGCCCGTGGAAGCCCACGACGTGCCGGTGGTGCAGGCGGCCGTGCAGCTCCGTCTCCCGCTCCACCTGCGAGAGCCGCGTCCCCCGCGCGCCCCAGCCCTCCCGCTCGCCCCGGGGACCCCCGGCATCGGGCCGCGACCCGCGGGGACGGGAGCGCAGCCGGGGGAAGTGGGGGGCCAGGGCAGGGCTGGGTGTGCTGCATCCGCTCCCTTGGGCCGCGGAAGGGCCCACCCGGCTCCGGCCCGAGAGCGCGGGCAGGGGCTCAGCGGGGTCCCCGGGGCCATCGCTCCCCTCCCGGCTCTGGCCTTGTCGGAACCCCGCGCGGACTCACCCGCTGCCTGCCGCCCGGCTCGGCCAGCCGGGCCCGCGGGATGATCTTCACCGCGTAGACCTTGCCGCTGGACACGTCCGCGAGCTCGTAGCATCGCCCGAAAGCGCCCTGCGGGGCGGCGGACGGGGCTGAGCCCCCATGTGGGGCCCTCGCCCGGGGACCCCGACCCCGAGCCGCCGCAGGGGGTGAGACGAACGAGAGGCGGACGCCGGAGGGGACCCGGGCACGGGGCAGCGTGCCCTTCCTGCGGGGCGGCACAGCCCGGGGGACCCAGCTGCCGACGGCCCCGTCCTGCAGGTGCAGCAGCCGCCGGCCCCGGGCGTTGCATTGCGCTGGCTCGGTCACGGCGTCCCCAAGCCGCCCTCTGCCTCGGTTTCCCCATCGCTCCTGCGGCTGCCCGGGGTCCCGCGGCGCAGGGCCCGCGGAGGCGGCCGGGGAGTTACCTGGCCCAGGAGCCGGCCGCGCTTGTACAGCGTCCCGCTGCCCGCGTCGGCGATGTAGCGGCCGGGGAGCTCATCCCCCGCGCGCCGCCCGGCCATCGCACCCCGGCTCGGTGGCGGCTCGGTGGCGGCTCGGTGGCGGCGGCGGGGCAGCCCGCGGGGCCGGCCCTGCGGGACCGGGTGCCGTAACCCCTTCGGCCCTGCCGCAGGGCGATGCCGAGGCATCGCAGACCGGGGGGGCCGCCGGGGGCTGGAGGGGGGCAGGTGGCCTGTGCATGGCGGGAGCGAAGCGGGGTGGGGGGTTTGGGGGAGGCCGGCTCCGGCCCCCTCCGCCTGCCCCATTTCCCAGCTGTGTCCCGTGTCCCCCCGAGCCCCCCGGCCTCCCTGGCAGGTCCTGCTGTCGCATCCCCCACCATGGCCCAGCCTGGGGGGGGGGTCCCGGATCCGGATGAGGCCAGGCAGGGGGGGCTCCGCCAGCGCCAGCGCACCGGGCCGTGGGGTGGGGGGGCACCGGGGCCCGCTGCTGCCGGGGGGCTGCACCACGCCCCCCCCCCGACCCCCCCGGGCGAGCGGCCCCGGCGCCGCAGCTGGGCCGGGCCGGGGGCTGGCGGGCGGCCAGGCCGGGGGCTCGCAGCAGCTGCCGCCCCGGCCCCCCCGGGCCCCCCCGGGTCCCCGCCGGCCCTTAACTCCCTGCGCGCCGCGGTGCTCGGCGCTGCACGGCCGCAGCGGGGAGCGCCGCCGGGGGGGGGGGGCGGCCGCGCTGGGGGGGCGGGGGGGCGGCGCGGCCACCCCAGGACGGGCCCGTGGGCCCCGCGGGCTGCCGGGGCAGGTTGCCGCGCTCGGGAACAATGTGCGCGGGACGCCTGGGCCCCCTCCGCGGCGCCGGACGCCTGGGCCCCCTCCGCGGCGCGGCGGCTGCTGACGACACCCGGCCCCGGGGCCCCGCCGCGCTCACGGGGGGGGGGGCGGCTCGACCCCCCCGGGGCCCCGCCGCGGCGATCCCCCCCCCCCCCCCCCCGCGGAGGGCTGGGCCGCGGGCGCCGAAGGGTTAAGCGGAGCCGGGGAGGGCCGGGCGCACCTTGGGGCTGGATATTAATAACGCGGCGGGGAGGGACGGGAGGCGAGCGCAGAGGGGAGCAGCGCACCGCGATGCCCGCCCGCCCGCCGCCCCCCCCCGCCGCGCCCCCCCGGCGGCCCTGAGCGCGCCGGCCGGGCCCCCCCGGCGGCGAGGGGCGGCATGGCGGGGCCGGCGGCCCGCGGGGCCCCCCCCCGCGCCGGGTAAGACCCCCCCTCGCCGGGCCGCACCGCGGGCAGGGACCGCCCCCCCCCCCCCGCGGAAACCTCCTGGGCACCCGGGGAAACTGAGGCACGGCGCGGCCCGGGGAGGCGAGCGGCGGCCCCAGCCCCCCCCGCCCTGCCGCAGCGGGCGGTGCGCACCCACAAGCCGGCACACGACGCCCCCCCGGACCCCCCCTCCCCCGGGCCGCGCAGGACCCAGGCGTCCGGCTCCGCCGTCCCCGCCCGCTGCCCCCGCGCGCGGCCGCCCCGGGCCTGCGGGGGCCGCTCGGCGCCAGCGAACCGGCTCGGCCGGGGGATTCCCGGGCGCGGCCCCGGCGGAGCCTGCGGGGGGGCCAGGGGGCTCGGGGGACGGGGGGGCTCGGGGTGATCGGGAGAGTCGGGGGGCTCGGAGCCCTCGGGGGGGCTCGAGGTGATCGGGAGGGTCGGGGGGCTCGGAGGACTCAGGGGGATCAGAGCCCTCGGGGGATCGGGGGGCGTCGGGGGGATCGGGGGAGCTCCGAGCCCCGGGGGATGGGGGAGGCTCGGAGGACTCGGGGAGGGGTCGGAGGACTCGGGGGGGCTCGGGGTGATCGGGGGGGCTCCGGGCCTCGGGGGGGCTCCGGGGCTCGGGGCCGGGCGTTGTGCGGCCGCAGCATCCCCGCCCGGCGTCCCCCCGGCCCGGCCCGGCGCCCTCCGCCGTGTCCCGTCTTGCTGCGTCCCGCCCCGCTCCGCCGCTCCCGGGCGCCCGGCCCGGCTCAGCCCTCTCCGCCCCGCAGGCGCCGGACGCCGTGGCGAGCGCTGCTGCTGGCCTGCCTGAGCCTGGGCACCGGCACCGGCACCGCGCAGGTGAGGGCGGCGGGCGCTGCGGCCGCTCCCCCCCCGGCCGCCCCCGGCCCCCCGGTGACCGTCGCCTTCCCCAAGCAGGGCCCAGCCCTGGGGACGCCGGCGCGGGGCTCCTGGGGGCCCTGGGGGCCCTGGAGCGCCTGCTCCAGCACCTGCGGGGACGGCGTGGCCCTCCGCACCCGGCGCTGCCCGCGGTGAGTGGGGCCCCGGCGGGCAGGGGGGGACGCGGCTTCGCCCAGCTCCGCGCGCGGGGTCCGGCCTGGCGGCACGAGTGTCCCTTTGCAGAGCTGCCCTGCACGTGCCGCCGCAGCCCCTCGCTGGTGCCTTAGGCCTTTGCTAAGTATCAGCCACGGGGTGCAGGGCGGCACGGCACAACCCTACACTAGACACCAGAGAAGCCACACCGCCGCGGCCCCGCTCTGCTGGTGCCACCTGCCCCCGGCCCGGCCGCTCTCCCGGGAAGCGGGGGCAGGCGCAGGGCCCGGCCGCGCTGACGCTGTCGCCGCAGGGTCCCCGGCGAGGAGCGGTGCGAGGGGGAGCCGCGGCAGTACCGCGTGTGCCAGCTGCACGTGAGTGCGGGGGGGGCCGCGGGGGGCACCGGCATCGCCGCCCTGGCATGGCACAGGGCCCCGCGGCTCGCGCCCGGCCCCTCCAGCCTCTGCTGTCCCGCAGGGCTGCCCCAGCGGCTCGGTGCCCTTCCGCGCCATGCAGTGCTCCCTCTACGACGGCAAGCCCGTGCCGGGGCTGGGCGCCTCGGCCCGGCACCGCTGGGTGCCCTTCCACGGAGGTGAGTCCCGGGGCGCGGGCACGGCCGGGCTGCCCGGGGCGCCGCGTCCCCTCCCGTCCCGTCCCGGCGGCCGCCCGCCACCGCCGTCTCCCCCTCTTCTCTCCCCGCCCGGCTGCGGCAGCGCCCAACGCCTGCGACCTCAACTGCCTGGCCGTGGGGCACAACTTCTACTACACCTTCGGGCGGGTGCTGGACGGCACCCGCTGCCGCCCCGGCGCCCCGGACCTCTGCGTCGGCGGGCGCTGCCTGGTGGGTCCCCGCGCCCCGGCCCCCCGCCCGCGCCGGCCGCCCGCCCGCCCTGACGCCGCCTCTCCGGTCCCCGCAGCGCGCCGGCTGCGACGGCATCCTGGGCTCGGGCACGCGGCCCGACGCCTGCGGCCAGTGCGACGGCGGCCCCGACGCGTGCCTCTTCGTGCACCGGGTCTTCCAGGGCGCGCGCCCCCCCTCCGGTGAATGCACCACCCCGGCCCCTCCATGGGTGAATGCTTTGGCTCTTGGCTCCCCGCTCGCCCCGCTCTGCGGCCCTGTCCCCCCCCCCGCTCCCCGAGACCCCCCGGCTCCCTGCTGCCCCCCAGCCCCATCCCGCCCCGCGGCATCGTCCCGGATCCCTTCCGTCCCCCTCCCAGGAGGCCCCGTCGCTGGGGACGTTTTGGGACCCTCCTTGCTCGCCTGCGCATGGGCAGCCCCACCTCGGTCCCCCGTCCCCGGGATGTCCCCTCGGGGCAGCGCCCCATCCCTGGGACGCATTGTCCCCTCGGGGTAGTGCCATGTCCCCAGGATGTCCCCTCGGGGCAGCGCCCTGTCCCCATCCCCAGGATGTCCCCTCGGGGCAGCACCCTGTCCCCATCCCCGGGCCGCGTTGTCCCCTCGGGGCAGTGCCCCATCCCCGGGATGTCCCCTCGGGGCAGCACCCTGTCCCCATCCCCAGGACGTCCCCTCGGGGCAGTGCCCCATCCCCGGGCCGTGTTGTCCCCTTGGGGCAGCGCCCTGTCCCCATCCCCAGGATGTCCCCTCGGGGCAGCACCCTGTCCCCGTCCCCGGGATGTCCCCTCGGGGCAGCACCCTGTCCCCGTCCCCAGGATGTCCCCTCGAGGCAGCACCCTGTCCCCATCCCCAGGATGTCCCCTCGGGGCAGCACCCTGTCCCCGTCCCCGGGATGTCCCCTCGGGGCAGCACCCTGTCCCCATCCCCGGGACGCGTTGTCCCCTCGGGGCAGCGCCCTGTCCCCATCCCCAGGACGTCCCCTTGGGGCAGTGCCCCATCCCCGGGCCGCGTTGTCCCCTTGGGGCAGCGCCCTGTCCCCATCCCCAGGATGTCCCCTCGGGGCAGTGCCCCATCCCCGGGCCGCGTTGTCCCCTCGGGGCAGCGCCCTGTCCCCGTCCCCGGGACGTCCCCTCGGGGCAGCGTCCTCAGCTGCGCCCGGGCTCTGCCCTGACCCTGCCCCGTCCGCCAGGTTATTTCGGGTACACGAACGTGACCAAGATCCCGGCTGGGGCCACCAACATCAAGGTGACCGACAAGAGCCGCAACTACCTAGGTAGGACGTGCCGAGCCCGGGGGGGTCCCGGCGCTGCGTCTGGCGCCCGCGAGGCCGAGGGACCCGGCGGAGCTCGGGGTTTGGGGAGGGGCCGGGCTGCGGCGAGGCCGGGCACCCCGGACCCCCCCGGACCCCCCCCGCCCCGTCCTGCCGCGGGAGCTCCGCGCATCGGCGCTTGGCTCGGGAGCGAAGCCAAGTCTTGCAAGGAAGCAGATTTCTCCCAAGCCCCGGCCGCCACTTTCCCAGCCAGCGCTGCCCTCCCTGCCGCGGGCGGAGGCCTCCAGCGGGGACCCAGGCGTCCGGGCGGTCCCCCCCCCGCCGCCGGGTCCCCGACGCGCGCCCTCCCCGCAGCCCTGATGGCCGGCGACGGGCGCTACGTGCTCAACGGGGACTGGTCCATCGCCTGGCCCGGGCCCTTCGAGGCGGCCGGCACCCGGGTGCTCTACGCCCGCGCCGCCGACGGCACCGAGAGCCTGGAGGCGCCGGGGCCCACGGCCGAGGACCTCTACGTGATGGTGCGCGCCGGGGGCCGCCGTCCCCGCGGGGCCGGGGGGGGGACGCCCCTCTCCGTCCCCTTAACTCTGCCCCCGCCGCCCAGGCGCTGCTGCAGGAGCCCAACCCCGGCATCGAGTACGAGTTCTGGGTGCCCCGGCAGCGCGGTGCCGCCAGCCCCCTGCGCCAGCCCCAGCCCCGGGGGGCCGGCAGCCCCCAGCCCACCCCGGCCCCCCCGCCGCCACCGCTACCCCCCCGGGGCGCCAGCACGGAGACGCCGCGGAGAAACCCCCCCGGCCGGAGCGGGACCGTCGCAGGTGCTGCCGCCCCGCGGGGCGCCCGGGGGTCCCGGACCCTGGGGAGGGGGCCGGCGGGCCGATCGCCGGGGCGGGCAGGGATGAGGTGGGACCTGCCGTCCCCGGGACCCCCGGAGCCTGGCGTGCAGCGGGGGGGTGGGGGGGGGGTCCGCCGGGGGTGCCCCCTCCCCGCTAACCCGCCGCAGCTTTGCCGCCGCAGGGCGATGCGGGAGGTGCCGGACGCCCAAGGGACGGTCCCAGCGCATCCGCCACTTCTGCCAGAGCGACTTTGGTGAGCGCGGGGGGGGCCGGGGTGGGGGCACGGTGCTGCACAGGGCCGGTCCCCCCCCGCTCAGCCCGGCCCGGCGCTCGCCGCAGTCTTCCAGGCCCGGATCCTGGCCACGCAGGCGGTGGGGCAGGAGACGCGCTACGAGGTGCAGGTGAAAACGCCGTACCGGCACCGCTTCCCGCTGGTGTCCCGCGAGTACGTCTGGGTGTCCAACGCCTGCGGCTGCCCCCGGCTGCTGCCGGGCCGCGAGTACCTGCTCATGGCGCGGCGGCACGTCAACCGCGAGCACACGCTCAACCGCATCCTGCTGCGGGACGACAGCTACGTGCGGCCCTGGTCGCCCCGCGAGGACCGGCTGGTGCGGGACGCGGCCCGCCGCTGCGCCCGGCCGCCCTGAGCCCCCCGCCCTGAGCCCCCGCGCCGGGCGTCGTGCTGGGCATCGCACCGGGCATCGCGCCGGGCATCACACCGGCCTCCGCGGGGGCTGCCGGGCCGGGGGCGGTAATTTATTTTTTTGCAGAAAATAAACTTTTATCACCTCGTTTGCCGTGTGTTGCCTCCCACGTCCCCCCGGCGCATCCCCGGGCCGAGCACCCGTCCGCGGCGCCGGTGGCACGTGGAAGCCGGCCAGGCTCGGCCTCCCGGGGTCGGCACCCGCCGCTTTATCTCTCTTCCGGCAGAGGCGAGCGCGTCCTTCCCCGTGCCGGAGCCCCCTCGCCCGTAACCCAACCCGCGGCGCGGCGCGGCGGGGCCCCGGCGGGGACGGGACGGCCCCGGGCTGCGGGAGCCCTGGGGGAAACTGAGGCAGGGGAGGGAGTTGGGGTCCCTGAGTCGGAGTTGTGAGTCGGAGACTCGGCCCGGAGGGAGGGGGGAGCTGGGGGTCCTGCTCGGTATCTCCATCCTCGGAGATGCTCCAAAGGCGCCGTGTGCTCCAGGTGACCCTGCTCCAGCAGGACTAGGTGATCTCCGGGGTCCAGCCAAGCTCCAGCCCTCGGTGATCCGGGCTCCCAGCTGGCGCCCGTCAAGGCTGGGCAGAGCCAGGTGTTCCGGGAGGGGGGCGGAGGGGCTGATTGGGGCTGGAGAGGTGCCGCTGCCCTATAAAAGCCCCTTCCCCAGCCGGGCAGGGGTGTTTCTGGGTGGGGTGGTTGTGCTGGTTGGCCTGGACAGGGTCCCTCGGGGTGAGCGATGTGGGGCAGCCTTGGGGCTGGGGCTTGGTGCTAATCCCCCCCCCCCCCCCAGGTGTCTCGTGCTTGGGGTCCGGCTGCCCCGGCCATGGCGAGCTCGGCGGGGGTCACCCCACGGGCCAAGCGGCGCCGCGGGGAGGGCGGCGGGGATGTGGGGGCCCTGGGGCTCTCGGCTGCCAAAGCCGGGGCCAAGAGCCGGCAGCGAGTGGGCTGCCGAGGAGAGGGGGGTCGGGGGGGCATCGCCTGCCATGGGGCTGGGACCCCCGGGGGCGGCATCGCCCTGCTCTCCTCGGAGCCCCCCACCCCCGGCGAGGGCCGGCTGGCCAAGCCGCGGCTCCCCCCAGAGCGCTGCAAGCTGGCGTCCCCCCCCCTGCGCTCGGGGAAGAGGGGCGAGTGCATGTCCACCCCCGGCCGGGGGGCTGCCCTGGCCCCCCCCCGGGGAAGGAGCATTGCCTGGGGCCCCATGTGCCCCCCGTCGCAGCCCTGCCCTGGGGGCACCTACTTCTCGGGGCTCCCCGTGGATGAGCAGCAGGAACCCGCTGTCCCCAGCCTGTGAGTATGCGGGAGGGGGTGGCCGTGGCCCCCCTGACCCCGCTGCACCGCCAACCCTCTGCCCCCCCCCGGCAGGCTGGCCCCCGCCGCCTCGGCCCCCGCGCCCGGCCGGGACGGCCCCATGAAGACCCGCAGCGCGCCGGAGCCCACGCTCGTCCTGGAGCTGGTGAGCCCGGGGCGGGGGGGCCGGGGAGCACCAGGCCTGGGGGGGCCCCGGGCCGGGCCTGACTCTGCTGCTGGCCTGCAGGAGGGGACCCTGGTCTGCTCCTCCGTGCTGGCCGGGCGCCTGCCGGACGCCGCGGCCACCTTCACCACGGCCTTCCAGGGCGATGCCTACGAGGTGGGTCCCCCCCGGGGGCGGGGATGACGGGGGGGGGGGCACGGACAGCTGGGGCCGTGTTTTGGTCTCCCTGCCCGCGTCCTCCCCTGCAGCCGGAGCAAAAGGGGGTCCCTGCCCCAGCCCTGGGGTTGAGATGCCAGGGAGGGGGCGGCCGAGGCTCCCCCCGCCGTCGGTGGGGCTCGGCCCCGGCAAGGGGAGCGCTGCCCCCCCGCTCTTGGCGAGGACCCGGGCGCCGGTGCGGAGCTGCCTGGGGACGCTGCTGCCTTGCAGGTTCACCTGAAGCTGCGGCCCCACGCGCGGCAGTTCCTGGAGAGCCTCTCCAAGACCTACGAGGTACCCGGAGCCCCAACCCCGACTGCCCCGGGGTCTGCGGAGAGCCGGCGAGGGCATGGGGGGGCCTGCGCAGGGGCTGGTGGCGTGGGGGGCCCAGTCTGGGCAGTAAATCCTCTGTCCCGTAAAGCCCAGCCTCCGAGTGCCAGGGTCGGTCCCAGCCCCGGCCGCTCCAGCCTGGAGCGAGGGGCCGGGTCCCGCTTTGCGCCAGGGAGAGGACCCTCCGTCTGCTCTCCCCAGATTGTCGTCTTCACCACCGCCAAGCAGGACTACGCGGAGAAGGTCCTGGACGTGCTGGACCCCAGGAGGAAGCTGATCAGGTGATGCCGGGCAGGACCCCCGGGCGCCTGCCGTGCCGTGGGGCCGCTCCCCACGGCCTCCGCCTCCCTCCCCAGGCGCTGCCTCTCCCAGCGGGACTGCCTCTGCGCCCGGGGCTGCTACTGGAAGGACCTGGCCCTCCTGGGCAGGGACCTGGCCAAGACGGTGGCTCTCGACCACGCCATCCAGGGCTTTTCCTCCCAGGTACGGCTTCAGTGTCGGGGGGAGCCCCGAGTGGCCCCGGGGGTCTCGGAGGAGGCCCGACCCCACCGCACCAGCCGCGGGTGCAACAGCTCCTCCGTGGCCAGCGCTCGCCCTCCCTCCCCAGGCTGCCAACTGGATCCCGGTGCCGAGGTGGCGGGGGGACCCCGGGGACGAGGAGCTGCTGCGCCTGCTCCCGCTGCTGGGACGGCTCTGCCAGGCGGTGAGGAGCCCGCGGGGGGTGGGAAGGGGCCTCCCCGGCGCGGAGCTCGGCTTGGAGCTGCTCCCGCCGCTCCGGGGCAGAGGCCTCCTCCACCCCGCGCTCCCTCCCCGCGCAGGGCGACGTGCGCACCGAGATCCGGCGGCGGTTCCCGCTCGGCAGGCTGCTGGCCGAGGACTGAGCCAGCCCGCGTGGGAGGGCAGCGAGCGTTTCCCGGAGAAACCCCTCCTGGCCGGCGAGCGGGAAGCGCCCGGCTCCCAGCTAGTTCGGACGGGCTAGCAGGGCTCGTGCTGCCACAGGAGAAACCTCGCTCTGGCGCATCCAGCCCTCTCACCCGGGGCAGGAAATTTGGGATGGTCGTTAGCTGCTTTTTAATCTGGCTCCGATCAAAGTCCCAGTCTCCTTGGCTGCGGCACGAATCCCAGCTTGTCCCTCGAGGGGGACGAGCGGGGCTGCCGATGGGGCTGGGGTCCCCTGGGAACAGCTGCTTGCTCTCGGCTGCCCTCCCTGGAAAACCCTGCGGCTGAGGGCTGCCGTGCTGGACTGGCAGCTGCCGGCTCCGGCCTGGCCCGTCCTGCACCCTCTGTGCTCTGCGTCCCGCCAAGGGGGTGGTTTGGGTGATTATATGCTTGGACAAAGGTCTTGCTCTCGCCTTTAATTTCTGAGCACGTCTCAGCTGTGCAAACACGCTGAGCCCGGGGATGGCACGGTTTGGTGGTGGGACAAACCGCTCCCAGCCTGGGAAGCCGCATCTCTCCTTCCCCTGGGCTGCTGCGGTTCGGAGACGGAGGCCGAGCCTCCCCGCCGCGGCGGCGGTGCCCCCGGGAGGGCCCCAGCTGGCAGCTCTCCCCGCGCCTGTCCCGGCCCTGCCTGGTGCCGAGCTGCGTGCCGGGGCACGGCCGCCGCTGCCAGCCGTCCTCCGAGAGCGAGGGCCGCGGGCGTTCGCCTCCGCTCGCCCACGCCAGCTCCCGCCGTGCCGCCGCGGTGGGGGGTAACGGCCCCCCGTCTCGCCCGCTGTTAATCGGGAGCCTGGGACCACCCTGGGCTTCCCGAGCAGCAGCTCCGAGTCCTGCTCCCCCTCCCCTGCCAAAAGCTGCGTGAGCTCATGGCTGAGCTAATGCTCGAGGAGCTGGATGTGTTTACTCGGGTGCAGCTGTTTGGAGGGAAGTCACGTCTCCTCCCACCGCTGTCCCTTCGCGCCTGGGAAAGGGCGCAGGGCTCCGGCTCCGTCCGCGGACGTGCAGCTGAGCCCTGCTGGAAATAGCTCACTCGCAGCGCGCAGCCCCCACCAGCGCCCGGCCAGGCCCTCCCGGCACGCTCGAGCCCCTGGGGTGACGCAGGGGACAAGCCAGGCGGGGAGGTACGCGCTGTCCCTGCGCCCCTGCCGATACAGGGAGCTGGGAATGGAGTGGGCTCAGCCCAGGAGCTGCAGGCAAGGGAAGTCCCTCTCCCCTTCCCAGCAAAGGAGGGCAGCCCAGAGTGGCAACAACCAGTTTATTTCGGAGGCCCTGCAAGGCCAACTCTGTCCCAGGCTGGGGGACAGCAGAGCGTCTGTGCAGGTTTCTGCAGCGTGTGTCCGTCAGCCGGGGCTGCTGCAACTCTGTCCTCCCCGTCCAAGGCCACCACGTGCCATCTGCCACCAGCAGAGGCAGCCGGCGCAGAAGGCCGCGCGGTACGTGACGCAGGGGACGGCTAAGAGGACGGGGCTCCCGCAGACCAGGCTCAGCAGGACGAGGACGGGGAGATGCGCCCGCTGCGGCGCGGCGCGGCTGGGTGAGCCCCGCGGAGGCGAGCAGGAGTGGGAGAGCTCGTCGAAGGTGCCGGCGGGGGGACAGGCCGTGCAGTTGTTGGCCGAGGCCCCCCGGCACGTGTAGCAGGAGGGGTGGCAGCGGGCGCAGACGCCGGATCCGCGGGTGCGGCTGTAGTAGCGTGGAGGGCAGTAGGACAGGCACGAGCGCTGGTAGGCGTAGAATGAGTCACCGCACTCTGCGGAGGGAGAGGTGCTGTGAGCCGGGGCTGAGGGGGGCTGGGGCCTGCTGGCAGCCCCGGGGGCCTGTGACAGCACTGTCCCCTCCTGCCCAGCATAGGGACGCCCTCGGGAAGCCTCCCGGGTGGCGCAGCGGCTCTGCCTGCGTCGGGCAGCCCAGGAGCGTCAGTGCCTGGAAGGGGAGCACTCACCCTCGCAGGCTCCCCGCGCATCCCGCTTAACGCACTTGCTCGCAGCAGAGGCCACCAAGCGCCGGCGCGTCATGTCCTCGTCCGTGCCGCGGAGGTGCAGGAGGAAGCTGGTCAGGACGCCTGCGGGGCGGGAGATGGGGCTCCTGGTCCGGTGCCGGGAGCTCTGGGGCCGCGCGGAGGGGAGCGAGCAATGCCCCCCTCCCCGGCCATGTGCTGTCTGGGAAGACCCTCAAAATGCAAGCAAAGGTGACCCTGCCCCTTCCAAAACCTTGCAGAAAAAGAGGGATCGGGCCAGACCCTGCACCCAGCAGGGATGAGGAAAAGAGTAAGACTGACAAATCACTAGTCAGGAGAGGGGAAGGGAGGAGGAAAGAATGGCTGGGCCCTGGGTGAGCCTGGTGAATGGGGCTCGCTGCCCCGGGTGCTCACCTGTGTTATAGGCATCGCCCTTATTCTCCAGGAGGAGCGTCCAGGTCCCACGGGGGTCCTCATCCCAGAAGTGTGTGGACATGAAGGTCCAGTCCTTGTAGCCTTCCCTGCTGGTGTCATAGGGGCTGGGGGAGAAGAGCCATGAGCGCAGGGCTGGAGGGGAGGGATGCAGTCCAAGGAGGCCCTGGAGTCTCCCAGTTCTTGGTATAATGAGGCATTGCCAAGGCGTAGCATGGATTACAGAGGAGTCTCAGCCTCAGGTACTGTGAGCTCGTTCCCCTGTGGGGGCCAGAAGGAGCCACTTCACTGTGGGGTTGGCTCTTCTGGCACTGGGAGAGGCTGTCAGAAGACCCCCCACCCCACCCACCCCCCAGGGCAGTAGGTAAATCTCTGCACCACGATGTTTCCATCGCAACGTGCTTCCCCATAAACTTGCTGAACGCCCATGGAGCCCCCTTACCGCACAGCCACCAGTGTGGACGTGGTCCCCATTGGGCTGGTCAGAGCGATCGCCAGGTCCCCTCTCCTGCTGTAGCTCAGGGAGAGCTGGACCTGGACGTGCTCCAGGGAGCGGATGCCCTTGGTCCTCCCCGAGCAGAAGGAGCCATTCACAGGGATGGTGAGCTTGGAGCCTATGTTCCTACGAGGTATGAGGCAGAGGTAAGAGCTTCTCTCCCCCCTCCATGGACATCCTGCCCTCTGCAACCTCTAACCATGGCCCTGTGGCTACAGCAGAAGCCGTGCAGCGCTTTCCCGGGAAGCAAGGCCCAGTTCCTGCACTGGGCACAGCATGACTCTGCTGTAAGAAAGTGCCTGCACCAGCTCAGGTGAAGTTGGGCCCGGGGTGGGGGGTGTTTCTTTCCTTACCGGGGGGTGTGAAGTGCCTTGACCGAACACTTCCACTGAGGCCGAGTTCCTGTCCACTTCTTGGCCAGCTCCACCAGCAGACCAGCGTCCAGGAGCCCGTAGCCGTAGTGGTGGCTCACTGAAAGGTAGATGCCACCCAAGAGAAGGCACATGAGACCTGTGACACGAGAGTGCCGGAGGGCTCCTCTCCAGAAATGCTGGTGAACAGTTTAAGGGGGCAACACGTCCTCCCAGAAATGGCAGAAGGGAAGCAGAAGTGCACAGGACGGGCAATGGCCAAGACATCCACTCACCCTTGCGCCCGACGCCGTTCACAGCCCAGTCTTCTGCCTGCAGGTGGGCGGGCTTGGAGGCCCTGACCACGAGATGCTGCATGTCACGCCAGGTCAGTGCTGGGCTGGAAGCAAGGAGGGCTTTGGGACAGAGGTCTCTATTTTGGGTTAGCTTTTGAGGCTGAAATTTGGCCCTTCTAACTTCTGATATTGGAAAGTTAGTTGTCTGGGTCCAAGCTAGTCCCTCCCACAACTTTCCTGATTGCTGAAATGGGAGAAATGGGCACCTCCAGAGGACAACTCCCTTCCTGTCTCTGGCCCCTGTCCTCCAGGAGAACAGGTTGCCCCATGAGAGCACAGGGAGACCTCAGCTCCACACCCCAAAGCCCCCCTGGCAACAGGGTGAAGCCCCTCTTCCTCGGCACTGCAGGGTCTCCGTGAGGCACCACGTGTGCCCTGGGCTGAGGGACGGGACCGCTGCCTTGCTGGGACCTACTTGGCCTCCAGAGCAAGGGCAATCATTCCAGCAGCCAGCGGGGCGGAGGCAGAGGTGCCCGAGTGCTTGTCGGTGCAGCGATGACGTAAGTCAGTGGTGACCTAGGGAAGGAGAGGGGGTTCTTGGGGCAGTTGCCTGCTGATGGAGCAGAGGGCAGGACGGACTGGAATGGATCCATTCAAAAAACACTCCCTTGGGTTCTCTTTGCCTGGTCCTTCCATGCCTTCAAGGCCTAATACAGATGCTTTCATAAAGTCCCCTCTCCCTGCCCAGGTAAGAAGGGTCCAGATGAACCTGCTCCATACTGGGAACGGTGTCTGCTAGAGGGTCGCTGCCCTGGGAGGAGCTGGGGGGGACTCACAATCTGCTTCTCGCTCCTCGTGCCGCTGCTGTAGGTGGTGGTGAGGGTGGAGGAACAGGCCTCGCTGTACCAGGGTATCTGACCGCTTGCAGAGGTGCTGCCGACTGACAGGGTGTAGATGCTGTTGGTGTACCCGTCGCAGTTGCAGTCGTCGTGGTGGAGCCCGCCGTTGCCGGAGGCCCAGATGAAGACCGAACCGAGGCCTCCCCGCCCCTGGCAGATGGAGCGGGAGCAGGGAGTCCTCCCTTGATGCTCTCCCAGCAACACGCTGCGGAGAGCCTGGAGGATCTCTTCCCACTGCAGCGCGAGGACCCAGCGCCAGCCCAGCTCCTGCCAACAGCAGGTTGGGTTCAGAGCCAGCAAAGTCGGAGGTGCCAAGACTGTGCTTACATTTGTGACGCCTTTGTAGAAGGCCTCGGTGGCCAGCGCTCCTGGCCCGTCCACAGTCTTCCCGTCGTCCTCGGGGCCCCAGCTGGCACTGTAGACGTGGATGTGCTGGGGATGGAAGCTCAGGGACTGAGCCTCCACAATGTCGGTGATGAGACCATCCAGCATCCGCACACCTGCAGGGCCAGCAAGATGAGAGCAGCCGCAGTCAGGTAGCCAGCGATGCCTTGCGGCAGGCTCCGGGTGGACATGAGCATCTCGTGTTCCAGAGGAGCCCAGGGAGAGAGCGGGATCGCGCTGGCCCCTGGCTTTGCTCCCTCGTTGCTGTGGGCACCTTTCGCATAATCCTGCCAAAAGGAGATCAGGCTCCTGCAGGTCTGCAGCCACTGCTGTGAGCGTGTGCCCGAGGCTCCTTGTTAATCCTCTCGCAGCTAAGCTCAGCAAGTTATCCCAGCTTTCAGCCCCATTCGCCACACATGCTTCCTCGGGGGAACCTAAGCCTGCGTGTTGCTGGTGCTGCCTGGCCAAACCTTCTGTTGCAGAAGGGCATTAAGTCCCCACGGCTCCAGGGACCCAGCAACCCCAGGACCGTGCCAAGAGCAGCTCTGCGGACCAGGCTCGCAGCAGCGGAGCCTCGCACCACTGCTCGGTTTGCTGTAACTAAGCAGCACCCTCTAGTGTCTTCCGAGCCATCGGCTTCCTCCAGAGCAGCCCAGCCGCTGTGGGAAGCTCTCAGTGCTTCTACACACGCAAAACAAGATCCAGAGATTCACTCTCAAAGCGCTGCTACAAGGCTCCGGTTCAAGGGCCTGATTTTTTCAGAAAGCCCCGGCTCCTGCCTCCCTTCAGAGTGGGGACAAGGGTCGCAGAAATCCCTGCCAGCAAGGACTTTGCAACGCTGACTCAGCCACGCTGCTCTTAGGGAAGCCAAAGCTGTCTTTGCAGCATTTGGATCAGGATGACGTTAGCATCAGCCCGATGAGGTACAGCCTCGCTGTGGGCCTGGAGCCACACACTCCTCCGGGGCATCTGAGCTCGTTCGTGACTCCCTTCCCGCACCACACCAGCAAGTGGGAGTAACTGCTCACCTCCAACTTTTGCGTTGTACGCAACGCCTGCTCCACAAATTCGGTTGTTGGCTACAGCTGCCACTTCTCCTGCACAACGTGTGCCGTGCCTGAGGGGTAGTTAGATTGTGATCGATCCACAGTGAGGAGTAAAAGGGCCTGGAACGGTCTCAGCCCGGAGAGATAAGAAACACCCAGCACAGGGAGCAGAGATTTGTCTGCACAGCCAGCCAGGAAAACCCACCGGTTCTCGTCCCAGGCGTTGTATCTGGGCTGTGGATCGGGGTCATTGCTGTTGAAGTCGTAACTTGCGAGGGGATCCTGTTGCAGAAAGGGGCACCAGCGTGAGAAAACTGCATTAAGAAGTTTGTTGTTGCAACAACTTGAGACAGCCTTCCTGGCGCTCAGCCCCGTGTCCGGCCCTCGGAATCGCCCTGCCTCCCAGCAAGCCTGCTGCTCCCGCAACCCCGACAGCGCCAGGGAGGCCCATCTGCGCCCAGCAACTGCATCAGATTAACCTGAAATTGTTTTAAACGGGGTTTCATTATACCAGTGTAACTTTGCATGTCGTGGTACTGGCTCACAGTACCCAGGTTCACATTCGATGAGAAAACACAGCACAACTTGCCAGGGGCTATGGGTGAGTCTAATCTAACTCCCTGCAACGGAGTTAGCAAAAAGGACCCAAGAACTATGTTTTTATAAAGAACTGATTAAGATTCACTTGTTCCCTTTGCTTTCTGAGCACGTGAGGGCTTACAAGGTTTACTTGCTTTGCAGCTTGGTCTAATTACATCTGACTATTTTTGGAGCTTGAGTGTTGCCTTTACAAATTGCATGTACAAGTTCTAACGTTTCCTTGATGTGAGAACTCATTGTGAAAATACTAAGCCTTTTGATCCAGCCAGGGAGAGGTTGAATTCCCAGTGCAAAGTCCCATCAGCCGGATAAAGGTATCGGCTCCCACCCTCCCCTGGAGACAACGTGCTATAAAGCAGCAGCGTGCAGCTTCCTGGAGCCTTCGCTACTTAGCCCTGGAGGCAGTAATTATAGTTACGTAGTTAGGAGACAGGTCTGGATGATCCTTCTCAATCCCGTCGTCCAGGATGGAGAGCACAACTCCCAGACCAGTGTACCCTTTGCCCCAAGCACTGAGGACGTTCAGATCTGGACTGACATCGTTGTTCTAGAAAACAGATTAAATCTGATCAGCCAGGGTCGCTCTGGGCAGCCGGCTGTGAATGCCCTTCAGAGGCTGCTCTGCTGTATCATCACTGTCAGTATTAGCCGTATTTATGCGTAGGGGAGATGATTTGCTTGAGGACATCGGGATTAGAAGGGGGAGACAGGAAGCAAGAGCAGCAAAAATCTCACCATGTACCACTGTTTATGGAACCAGGGATCTGTCGGCACCACCGTGACGCTTCTCTTCACACGCTTCTTCACGGTTTGCTGCTCAAACCAGTGAACCTGAACAGTAAGCAGGTCCCTCGTGGGTGTCGGGCAGAGCTGGGGGCTCCTCCTGGGGCCACCCGGCAAGCCTCACGCGTGCTTTGATCCCACAGTGCCTCCGTTCAGCCTCTATGTGCCTGCAACACTCACAGCTGGTGTGTCCCACAATCTGGGATATTCAGTACTCACAGCTGGTGTGTCCCACAATCTGGGATATTCAGTACTCACAGCTGGTGTGTCCCACAATCTGGGATATTTAATACTCACAGCTGGTGTGTCCCAAAATCTGGGATATTCAACACTCACAGCTGGTGCGTCCCAAAATCTGGGATATTCAACACTCACAGCTGGTGTGTCCCATCCCTTCGCACGGCTCTTTTACCTTAACAGGAGGAGAAGGAGCCTTCGACGCTCCTCATCTCTGGCTGCGTGGCCAGACGCCGGTGTGATGCTCGTGTCTCTGGACCATGCAGAACAGTGTCTCAGAGATAACCACACCGCTCGGGTAGGAATGGTACAGCGGCCCCGAGGCCGGCAAATGAACCAGGATGTGTTAACACCGCTGTGGTGTCTCCAGGCCTGAACCCTTATCTCTGCTCACCACGGTGTGCTGGCAGCCCCAGCCCCCTGCGATCACCTGCTCCTTACCTTGGGCTCTTTCTTCAGGCGCATGTTCCAGCCCCAGTGTCTGCTTAAGGACTTCTGCGCGGTGCCTCGGTGTTTGAAATGGTAATAAGGCTCTCCCTCGATCACCTGCGGGGACACGGAGCTGCTCGGGAGGTCATTTCCAGACAAGCAGCCAGACGAGGGGCGTGCGTGCCAGCTCGACACGGGTTGTAGAGATCAAAAGGAGATGTTTAATACATGAGTCATGTACGGCAGGACAACCAGGGAGCACCACCGGGAGACGAGGCACTCTTCAAGACGAGCTTATATTTCCTCGCTCAGCCAGCCCCTGGGGGCAGCTCTAATGCAGGCACCCAAGGCCATGAATACCTAGGTCCGTGCAGCCCTATTGCACCAATTTCCTCCTTAATTTTCATTTGCATCTGCTTCAGCATGCTGGAGAGAGTTTAAAACCAATGGCTCATGCTGTTAGATGGAATAACTGCATGCCCTCCTTTAAAATAAAAACAGCACCCTGCTAAAAGCTTCCCGGTACAGAGGCATGCTGGAGAGAGCTGGGGAGCACAGACCCAGAGTGAAAAATACCCCAGGGAGCAGATGCGGGCGCTGCCCCGGCTCCGCGCGCTGGCCTCCTCCCTGCCCCGCGAGCCTTTCCTCGCTGCGGCCGGCTGCCCAGCGGGGCGGGGAGGAGGGGGCTCCCGCTCCCCACGTCCAGATGGGAGCTTTGGCACGAGGAAAGAGGGACTGGATTCGGGGCCCGAGCGTCCCCCGCGGCCCTGGGGGGCGCAGATGGGGCCTTGGCCCGGGAGGGTCGGATTCGGGGGGGCCGGGCCTGAGATGGGGAGCCAGAGGGGGGACAGGCCCCAAATGACAGATTGGGCCCCAAATGGGGGACCAGGTCCGAGCTGAGGGGGACAGACCCCAGATGAGGGGACCGGGTCCCAGATTTGGGACAGGCCCCAGAGGGGAGACCGGGTCCCAGACGGGAGACAGGTCCCAGCAGGGGAACAGGTCCCAAACGGGGGGACAGACCCCTAACAGGGGATGAGCCCCAGACAGGGGACAGGCCCCATGTGGGGGGACGGGCCCCAGACGGAGGGACGAGCTCTAGGCTGGGGGATGAGCCCCAGAAGGGGGACAGGGCCTAGACGATGGACCAAGGCCCAGATGGGGGGGACAGGCCCCATACGGGGACAGGCCGCAGGCGGGGGGCCGAGCCCCATAGGGGCCCAGGCCGCATATGGGGGATAGGCCGCAGGCGGGGGGCCAGGCCCCATATGGGGGGCAGGCCCAGAGGGGCCGAGCCCCGAAGCAGGACAGGCCCCATACGGGGACAGGCCGCAGGCGGGGGGCCGAGCCCCAGAGAGGGCCAGGCCCAGGGGGGCCGAGCCCCGCGGGGGCCCAGGCCGCCCTCACCTGGCCGAGGCAGAGCAGCCCGTGGCGGCGGGCCAGACGAGCCGCCCCCCGCGGCCCCGCCGCCGCCCGCACCGCCCAGCTGCTGAGGAAGACGCGGGGCCCCGCGGGGCCCGGCGCGGCCGCGGCCGCCAGCAGCAGCGGCAGCAGCGCCGCCACGGCCCCCCCCGCCGCCATGGCCCCCCCCGCGGCGTTGCCGGGGCGACGGCGGCGGAGCGGAGCCGCGCCCCGCCCTCGCGGCTCGGCCCGGCCCGGGGGCAGCGGCGGCGGCGGGAGGAGCGGGGCCGGCGGCGGAGCGCAGCCACGGGCGCAGCCATGGGCACGGTGCCGCAGCGCCTGCAGCGCGTCCTGGAGCGGCCCGGGCCGCTCGCCGACCTGCTGGGCCGCCTCGAGGCCCGCACCGGCGTCCAGCGGCTCTACCTGGCCACAGGTGCGCCCGGCCCCGCGGGGCCCCCTGCCCCACCGGGACCCCCCGGCCCCGTAGGGGCCTCCCTGCCCCAGGGGAATCCCCCAGCCCCGTAGGGATCCCGCTGCCCCATAGGCATCTCTCTGCCCCATAGGGATCTTTCTGCCCCATGGGGGTCTCTCTGGCCCATAGGGATCTCTCTGCCCCATGGGGGTACCCCTGCCTTATAGGGATCCCCCTACTTCATGGGGGTCCCTCTGCCCCATAGGGATCCTGCTGCCCCACAGGGTCCCCCTGCCCTGTGGAGATCCTGCTGCCCCATAGAAAGTCTGCTGCCCTGTGGGGATTCCCCTGCCCCATGGATATACCTGTGCTCTGTAGGGATTTCTCTGCCCCATAGAGATCCTGCTGCCCCATAGGGTTCCCTCTGCCCCATGGGTGTCCCTCTGCCCCATGAGGGATCCCCACGACCCATAGGGATCTCCTTGCCCCTGCATATCCTTCTGCCCCGGGGGTTTCCCTGTCCCATGGGGATCCCTCTGCTTCTTAAAGACCTCTCGAGGATCCCCTGCCCTATGGGGGAATCCCTCTGCCCCAAAGACGTCCCGCGTGGGGCTCCCCGTGTGCTGGAGAGATCCCTCTGCTCCGGGGCGATTCCCCAACCCCACGGAGGTCCCCCTGGCTCTGGAGGGATGGCCTTACCCCATGGGGACTCTCCGGGGATGCCCCTGCCCACAGAGATCCCCCTGCCCCATAAGGATCCCCACCCCTTGGAGAATCTCCTGGGATCCCCATCGCCCCATGGAGATCCCTCTTATGTCATAGAGATCCTCCTGCCCCATGGGCCCTGCCTGTCCGTTCCTGCACACCCCTGTTGTGGGTGTCCCCACGGGCCCCCCTCTTTCCTGCGGTGCCCCTCACCGCTCCTCTGGGCTCTGCCCTCCCCCCCAGCGCTGCCCCAGAGCGGGGGGTGAGCCCGGACCCCGGGGGAGAGCTGCCCCGCGGCAGGGCAGGCTGCCGCGCTGGTGGGTGTCTGCCGCTTGCAGAGGGCCGGCTTCGTCCTGGGAGCCGGGGGGGGCCGGGGGGTGCTGGGGGCCGGGGGGTGCTGGGGGCCGGGGGGTGTTGTGCCGACTGTCCTCACCTCCCCTTTGATCTAACGCTCCTCCACGCGCTCCCTGCCTGCAGGTGCAAAACGCTGCCCTTAGCTCCTGCCCGCAGCCCCGGCCTGGGACGGGATGTGCTTTCAAACCGCCTCGGTTTGTTTGCCGGTCTCGGCTCAGCTCCCCACAACCTCGGCGCGGGCCGGGGAGGGTCCCTGGGCCGCGGACGGGCAGACGGCAAAAACGCAGCGGATGGAATTAGCGGCTGCAGACGGGCCCCTCCGTGCCGGTGCGGGGGGCCAGGCTGCGGCTGCCCCATGGGCTCGCCTGTCGCGGAGGGAGGGCAGAGGTCTGCTCGTTAGCTAGATCCTGTTTGCTCATTAATGAGAAACCAGCGTTATCTCTCCCGGGTATTGCCCCCGGCACCGCCTGACCCCTCACCGCCGCTTCGGGCCGTGCTCCCGGCGTGGGGCGACCCGGGGCTCTGCCACGTGGAGCGGCCCGGTGCTCTGCGACTTGCCCGGCTGCGGGCTCTGATCTAGCGTGAACGCCCCCGCGACGGGCTCCGGCTTTGCCTCTTGCCTGCGTCCCGGCACGCGTGTCCCCCAGCTTTCACCTCGCCTTGTGAGCGCCGGGCTCTTACCGGCCGCAGAGCTAGTTTTTCCACTTCGTTTTGGAAACGCGTGCAGGAACGGGCTCGTGCGGCTGCGTTCTCGGAGCAGGTTGTGCTGGGAAGTGACACCTGATGCTCAGGTGTCTCCTAAGCAGAGGCCTGGGGCTCCGGTTGTGCTCGGGCGCGTCTGTGCGAAGCGCTTTTGTTAGGGAAAGCGCAGAGGCATCGCTTATACTGGAGCTAATAGCTGTGTTCTTACGAGGCTGCCGCTAAACAACAGCTATCAGATTTCTTTCCTTCCCTGGGCTCGGAGCCGTTACTAATTTGTGTTTTAACCCAGCAGTGTCTGTTCGGCATCTTTTGAACCCGCAAGGAGCCGGGGCTGCCGTGCAGAGGCTGCGCTGCTCCGGGCCGGCACGGCCAGGTCATGGCTTGAGCTGGTGAAAGCGGGGCTGGACAAGGACGATGTCCCGCTGCCAGCGCGCTGTGTCGGCAAAACCTCGCTCTCTTTTAGATGCTGCTTTTGTCAATTAGATCTCTTCCAAATGTCTCCTCCCCTGCAAGGAGACAAGGGCTGGGTCTCCGTGGGGGGGTTGGTGCTCCAGCCCTGGGGCCGGGGGTCAAGTGCTGCCGTGGGGCGGGAGCTGAGAGCCCGTTTAGCTGCTCCCCGTCTGCTGCCCGGGGAGTCCGTGGGTTTCGTGCGCAAAATGCTTTGGGGATGGAGGGGATCTGGAGCGGGAGAAACGCGTGGGAGGCCCTGGCTGTGCGGTGACACCCGCGGAGGGCTGAGCTCCTCCTGCAGCACAAGGCTTTTCTTTATACGCTAAGTCTCTTTTTTTATATAAATTTCTGCAGGAGCTAAACTTAGGCAGCCCATAAAATCCATGGTAGGTCTCTCCAGAGAATGAAACCCAGAGCTGTCTGAACCTGCCTGATAGTTTTCCTTCGAGGGAAGGTTGCGATTGCTCCGCGTGAGCTGCAGGGAAATGGTGTTGCTCCTGCCTGTCTCTGGGAAGACCCAAAGCCACCTCGGTGCCCCGAGCCCGGGGTGCCCGGCAGCGAGACAGGGAAAGGAGAAGAAATGCTGCTGTGAGCAGATCTGGGATAATCTGTCCTTCATGCCCCAGCAAAGGCTTTCCTCTAATTCCCGTCTCAGGTGGGGTTAAGCCTTGGCTTTCCTGCGAGCTGCAGAGTAAGAGGCTCCTGCACATGGAGAGGTGTCGTGAACAGGGTGTGCAACAGCGGAGACGCTGCCGGGATGCGACAGCGAACGTCCTTCCTTTAGCTCCGCGTGCTCCAGGGTTGCTTTCCTGCCCCGTCCCTTCGGGGTCAGCTTTTGGCTGCCCTGGGCAGGTGTCCGTGCGGCCGGGGTGCAGCCGGGCTGAGGGGACGTGTCAGTGCCAGCGCCTCGCCGTGCCGTGCGCCAGGAGAGGGGCCAGCGCGCGGGCGAGGGCTCTGCCGCAGCAGCGGTTTTGGCAGCAAGGGCTGCTCTTTCTGCCTCCCACCATCCCAACCACTGGGGCTCCCGCAGAGCCTCCCGGCTCTCCAGACTCCTCCGATCTCGCCTCCCGCGAGCCTCAGGCTGGGGAGGCTCCAAACAACCGGAGCCTTGGCTTACATTTAATTTAACGATTTAATTTAATAACAGGAAAGCGGGTTTGGATTGCTGTTCTCAGGGGGGCTGAATTCCTAACAGAGAGCGAGTGCGCGTCCGGGGGCTGTGTGCAGAAGGCAGGGAGGGGATGCGTGCCCCGAATCCGGGCAGTTTGAGTGCGCGCTCGGGGCGCTGCAGGTCCCGGGCAGCCTGGCCTGGGCTCCCCGCCGCTGCCCCGAGGAGGGCTGCGGGGACGGCAGAGCTCGTCCTGCGCGGCCCCGTCTGCCCCGCGCACGTCCACCCTGCGCAGCCGGCTGCGGCCCTCCTCTCGGAGCTCCTGGCTCCGGTAGCGCGGCCTGCCCTTGAGGAGTGCTCCGGGTTATCAAAACGCCGAGCGGCTCTGCGCTCCGCGGCGTGCGGACGGCGCCAGATGCTCGGGGTGTCGGGAGCAGCGCGGTTGCTCCGTGGAGGCCCTCACCTTTGGACCGTAGGTGTGAGCGTTAAAGTCTCCGCCGTTCAGCCACCTTGCAGCGCTGGCTTGGGTCCAGGCCTGCTGCGTGTCAAAGGTGCTCCGAGTTTGCTGCGGGAAAGTCCCTTCCAGCTCAAGGCGGGGACAAACAGTGACAAAACCAGAACTTTCTTCCTCAGCAGTTTGTGCCTGGGCATCTCCGATGCCGACGGTGCTTGGCAGAGTCCCAGGGTGCGGGTGCGGGTGCGTGGCCTCCTGGGAGAGGGAGCACCTTCACCCCGGCACGGGCTGCGCCAGGCTCTCCGGGGCATCAACGCGGCCGCTCCAGATGGGTGTTGAGCAGCCTGACGCGTGGAGGGTTCTTTTAAATAAGCATGGGGCGGCTGTTACCGCGCACACCCCTTCCCCACCTGGGGGTCCCCGGCACTCGCACCTCTGCTCCGGACGCTCGCTAGCTCCCGCGCTGTGCTGGGAGCCCCCTGCGCCGCGCGGCTGCTTCCTGCCACCTCCAGCTGGGGCTGAGGGGGGGCAGACGTTGGCCGCCTGCAGCAGCCGGCTGCCAGGATCTGCACGGTGAATTCCCACCGCGGGGAGGGAAACCTGCCCAGCCGAGCTGC
Organism: Dromaius novaehollandiae; assembly: GCF_036370855.1. Lineage (NCBI taxonomy): Eukaryota > Metazoa > Chordata > Aves > Casuariiformes > Dromaiidae > Dromaius > Dromaius novaehollandiae. Next base: position 1,217,714 of record NC_088122.1, on the reverse strand, counting down.
TGCCTGGCTGGCTCTCCCGGCAGTCTCCGGCCTGGCAAACGCACGGCTCTCGCTGTCTCCCCCGGCCCAGGCTCCGTCGCGTTCCTGGGGCTGTACCTCGCGTTCGGCTACGGCGCAGCGCTGCTCTGCAACCTCATCGGCTTCGTCTACCCCGCGTATGTCTCGTAAGTACCCGCCTCGGCCCGGCCCCGCTGCAGCGTCTGCTGGGCAGCCCAGTTTGACGCTGAGCTGCCAACGGGGTGTTAAACGTCGAGTGTTGTCACGCTGAAGAGCATCCCCTGCCTTAGCTGCGGGACCGGGTGTCTGGTGAATGAACGCTGCCAGGCTGGTTATGACTGGGAAGCCCCTGAGGAAACAAGGGCTCCTGAAAACAAATGTCTTGAAAACCCTGGGGCCTGGCAAGGTCCCGACTTGGGGCAGCGGAGCCTGGTACCCGGCTTTGCTCTGAAGTTTGGGGGACTGGGGGAGATGTCTCCATCTGAGAAACGGGACCGGAGAAGCAGCCACCTCTCCCCTCTTCCTCCCGCAGCATCAAAGCCATTGAGAGCTCCAACAAGGAGGACGATACCACGTGGCTCACGTACTGGGTGGTGTACGGCGTCTTCAGCGTAGCCGAGTTCTTCTCGGACACTTTCCTCTACTGGTTCCCGTTCTACTACGCTGGGAAGGTAACAGCTCCGCAGAGGGAGCAGGGGCCCGCAGAGGCTGGAGACCCCTCACGCCATGGCTGAACCTACAGGAAAACCTTTGGTGGGCTCTGACCCCATAGCAGGGCGGTCATGACGGTGGCAGCCGGGTGTAACTTAGTAGGAGGCCACTGTCCGGCTCAGGACGGTCCCCTGCGGAGCTCACTGCAGTCAGCCCTGGCCCCGGGACCTCCAGCCCTGGGAAGCTGCCTCTGGACAGGAGCAGACCTGGGCTGGATGAGGCTGGAACATCTCAGCCGCTGCCCTGTAACTCCCCTGCATCTGGAGGCTGCCGAGCTCGGCTCCTGCGTGCCCTGCCTCCCCCCTTGGCTCCGGTCTTCCAGCTCTGGAGCGTCTCTCGCCCCTGCAGTGCCTGTTCCTGGTGTGGTGCATGGCGCCCGTGTCCTGGAACGGGTCCCAGGTGCTGTACCAGAGCTTCATCCGGCCCTGCTTCCTCAAGCACCACCAGGCTGTGGACAACGTGCTCGGCAGCCTCAGCACCAGAGCCCTGGACGCAGCCTCCATCGTCACCGGAGAAGGTAACGACGGCCCCGTCTCCTGCTCCCGGTTGCCGCCGTCCCGCTGGACGGAGCATGGCGGCTGCCCCACGCGCCCTCTCGTGTTTGGGGACGTGAGGGCCGAGGACCCCAGCGGGACGCGGGCTGCTCTAACGTTAAGTACCACCAAGAGGACCACGTCCCCGTGCCCCGCGGGCCGCGCTCTGGGCCGGCCGCCGCGTTGTCCTGCCCGGCCCGCAGCCGCGGGAGCCAGCGGCTGGTTCTGCCCCTCTCTTACTCCTCTCTCTTTCTCTCCGCGCCTCCCCGTGCAGTCCTGCAGACTCTGGTCCGCAGCAGAGCCCGCCTGGCGGCCGAGGTGGCCCCTCAGCCGCAGCTCAGCCTGTCCGTATGTACGAGCCGCGGGAGCCCCTGCCCAGCCCGGGGAAGGCGCCCGCCCGCTCCGCCCGGCTCTCCCGCTGCTCCCGGCCCGGCTCCCGCGGGCGGCGGTGCTTCCCCTGCCATAGCGCTCCCCGGCCTCCCCGCCGCCCCCCGAGCTGCCTCTCCCGCCCCAGCTGTAGCGCTAGTGTCCGGCTTCTCGGCCTGCTCTCGAGCCCCCCCACCCCCGAGCCGGTGCCGCCGGGGGGGCCGCGGGGGGGGGCGGGTAACGCCGCCGCGAGGGGAGGGCGGCTCCGGGCCGAGGCCCCGTTCGGGCCGCGCTGACCCCGGTCCCCCCTCTCGCCCCGCAGCCGCCAGAGCAGCGCTGAGCCCGCACCGAGAGCCGCCGCGGCACCAGTGAGGCGGGACCCCGCTCCCGCCCCGCTTCCGGTTCCGGCCGCCGGGGGCGGGGGGGGGTGCTACGTAATAAAGCCCCGGGGCCGCGGCGCCCCCAACCGCCGCTCCCGTGTGCTCCCTGCGGGGGGGGCGTCGCCATTGCAACGCGCTGCCGCGCCGGGTCCTTTAAGAGGGGGCGGGGCCCGGAGGGCGGTGACGCGGCCGTCACGTGGCCCTATGAGGGTGGGGGAGAGGCGGAAGTGGGGGGGCGGGAGGATGTGGGCGCGGCCTGGGCGCTACGGTGGCCGGGACGACGCGGCGGGGTGAGGCGCGAGGCGTCTGTCTGTCCGGGGAGCGGGGGGGAGTCGGTCTGTCTGTCTGGAGGGCTTGGGGGGGGGCGTCTGTCTGTCTTAGGGGCAGGATGGGGGGGGGCTATCTGTCCTGTAGTGCTGGGAGATGTCTGTCTGCCCGGAGGGGTTGGGGGGAGCCTGTCGGTCTGTCTGTCCTGGGGGCAGTACGGGGGGGTCTGTCTGTCCTGAGATGGTTGAGGAGTCTGTCTGTCTGCCCGGAGGGGTTGGGGGGGGTGTCTGTCGGTCTGTCTGTCCTGGGGGCAGTACAGGGGGGGTCTGTCTGTCTGCCCGGAGGGGTTGGGGGGGTGTCTGTCTGTCTGTCCTGGGGGCAGTACGAGGGGGATCTGTCTGCCTGGAAGGGTTGGGGGAGGTTGGTCTGTCTGTCTGTCTTGGGGGCAGTACGGGGGGGGTCTGTCTGTCCTGGAGGGATTGGGGGGGGTCTGTCTGTCTTGGGAGAGTAGGGAGGGAGTCTGTCTGTCTGTCTGTCCCAGGGACAGAGGAGTGATGAGGGGGGATCTCTCCATCTGGGATGGCTGGGGGGGATCTGTCTGTCCGGAGGAACAGTGGGAGGGTTTGTTTCCCCTGGGGCGGCGGAGGGGGCTCTGTCTGTCAGTCTGGGGCTGGGAGGGAGGGGGGCTGTCTGTCCTAAGGGCAGCGAGGGCGGTTTGTCTGTCTGGGGGCACAACGAGGCAGGGGTCTGTCTGTCCAGGGCAGTGAGGGGGGTCCGGCTGTCCGGGGGGAGCGGCGCGGCCCCCTCAGCTCCGCGCCAGGCTCCGTGCATGAGCCCGTCCCGTGATGAGCTCCAAGGCCAAGAGGGTGCTGCCCACCCGCCCTGAGCCGCCCACCGTGGAGCAGATCCTGGCGGACGTGAGGGGCACCCGCCCGTCCGACCCCGTCTTCGTGCTCGCCGCGGAGCCGCCCCGGGGCGGCGGGCATGACGGCAGCCCCTTGCCAGGTGAGCCCGCCCGGGGGCACGGGGGGCGCGACGGGGGGCGGCCGCGGCGCGGGCGAGGGGCAGGCGCTCTGCCGGCAGCCGCTGAGCCACCTCTCCCACCCCGGCAGATTCCCCTGCCCCTGCGAAGCACGTGGACGCCGAGGACGAAAGGGAGCGCCTGTATCGGCAGAGCCGTTCCTACGTGGAGATGAACCAGCAGCTGCAGGAGTCCTGCCAGCTGCTGAAGGAGAAATGTGAGGAGCTGAGGCGGGCGGGAGCGACTTTGGAGCAGGATATCTTGGAAATGAGGCAAAAAGCTTTCTGAGACCGCTCGCCTCCCCTGAGCGGCTGGGGCAGCGGGGAGCACGGATGGAGCTCGCCCAGCCGGGCTCCTACTTGATTTGAAAAGCTAGAGCAGGTCCCCGGCACTCAGGACTCCTCTCCCCGGATTCCAGAGGACTTTGGTAGGTGCCGACCTGCAACAGGCGTCCTGAGGACGTCCCTCGTGACTGTTTGCTTATTCCTAAGTCACTGAAAGCTACTACAGAGGCAGCTCTGTTTGTGTTAGATTTACCAGAACTGACGCTGCTGCTGCTGCTTCCCTGCAGCCCCGAGGCCCTGGCAGGCCGCGTGCATGCGGCTCCGCTGCCATCTCCCCTCGCCAGGCCTGCGAGGGGCCGCGGGGTTGTTTCTGAAGCTCAGGGCTGTGCCGTGTTCGCAGCCTGACCTTTCCCCTGCGAGTGGCAGTGCTCTCGCTGCTCATGCCGGGCAGGGATCCCCGGAGCCGGCCCTCGGATCCGTCACGAGGACGCGGTAGCGGGTCCCCAGCAGGAAGCCTGGCCCAGCCCGGCTGCAGGAGCAGGAGGCCACGCGCGGAGCTCGCGCTTGCTTTGTCGTTGCTGTGAGCTCAGTGCCGTCGCCCCTGGTAAGTGGCATGTCTGTGCCCTCGCACCACCGGTTCACCTATGACTTCTCCATCTGGTACTGCCCTGAGGACGACAGCATCGCCTCGGACATCTCCGAGGTCTTGAAGAACGAGGGGTTTCAGGGCTACACAGAGCATCAGGACCAAGTGGCAGGGACGTCCGTCGCCCTAACAGCCACCCAGGTCATTCAGGCCAGCCGAGTTGCCATCATTCTCCTGTCCACCAGGTCTCTAGGTGACCGTTGGTGCCAGCGTGTCTATGAGTGGAACCTGCACAACAACATCCACAAAGATGGGACCAAGATCATCCCTGTTTATGTGAACATAAAGAAAGATCAAGTGCCCATGTTTCTACAGCACCTTACCGAACTGGAATATGGAAACCGCTACTTCTACAAGAGGCTTGTGGACAGCCTGAGAAAATCTCGGTCACGGGCAAGCAAAGCGCAGTGCGCGTGTTCCTCCAGAGCAGCCCAAGCGAAGAGCTGAGAGCCCCGCGTGGCTGGGGGCAGCGACGGGCCCGTCCCTGGAGGTCGGTGTTGGGTTTTGTGGCCCGTTCCGTGTCTGGGGTTTGCTTGTCCATCCCTGCGATGACAGCAGGGGCGGGAGTGGAGTCGTGTTGTCTGTTAATAAAGCTGTTGGTGGTGGGAACGTGTCACCCCAGTGTGCTCTCTGCGTGCCGTGTCAAGGCCTGGGGCTGCGGCTGTCACAAATCTCTGTGTTCTTGCTAGAAACTCTTGGAGGATGGAGGACGCGACTTCCTGCAAGCTCTGAGGTGCTGGGGAGAGCTGCGAACTGGCTCTTTCAGCCCCTGAGCTCATCTGCCCCATCCTACACCCCTGCTTCAGCTGCGGAGCTGAGGAGAAGGGATCCCAGCCCGGTCTCTGCCCACCAGCCCATGCCCAGAGATCACTTGGGACGTTTTTTGCAAAGTAAAACCCGAGGGGCTGCGCAGGCTGTGAGTGCGGTGGGACACGCGTGCATCTATCCCCTAAAGCAGCAGCTTGTGCTCCAGCCCCGGCTCTTGCCAATGACAGAAATTACCTGCATGTGGCCTGGACGAGCGGAGGGGACAGGGACGGGGCTGTTGGGGTGGGAAGCCTGTGTCTCGGGCGGGCGAGGGCTGTGAAATGGCACTGAGGGCCGAGGGCAGGTCTGAGCTACGTGCTGCTGCAGGTGGGTTTGGGCTCTTCTGTTTTGCCAGTGGTTTTATCACACGCAAATGTTTGCCGCCCTTGCAAGCTCCTCTCCCCGCTTCCTGCGCAGCGCGTCTGCCCCTGTGCAACCGTCTTCTGCTTTCGTGTGTGGTTTGCGCTCCGAGCGCCAGAGCACCGTGCCGCCTGCGCGGAGCGGGACGTGCACCGAGCTCTGCGGCGCGGCTGGCTGCTCGCGAGGGGTGGAAGCGGCATGGAGGTGAAGGGGAGCCTGGTGCTGCTCCTCGCGCTGCTGATGCCCTCTTCGGCTGGGCCGGGTGAGCGGGGGGCTCGGCATCGCTGCCCTTGGGGGTTTGGCAGCAGGCGCGCAGGGATCCGGTTGCTTCACGCGCTGGGGGGCTGCCGGCTGGATCCCCCCCCCCCCCCGCCTCTGGGCTCGGCGCCGGCCCTGTTCGCCCAAGCCGCGGCAGCACCCGGACGGGCGATTCTTTCCCCAGCAGCCCGGGGCTGGCTCCAGCCTTCCGTCATCGGGGGCCACGAGGCCGAGCCTCACTCCAGGCCCTACATGGTGTCCATCCAGCTGCAGGAGGTTCACGCCTGCGGGGGAGCGCTGGTGCACAAGCAGTGGGTGCTGACGGCTGCCCACTGCCTCTCCCAGACGTGAGCAGGGGACGGGCCGCGTCCTGCCCGTGCCGCGGGGCCGGGCGGCGGGGAGACGAGCCGGGGCGGCCCCGCGCTCCCGCTAACGCCGGCTCCCGGCGCGGCGCAGGATGGTGGCCCAAGGGAAGGTGGTGGTGGGGCTCCACAGCCTCAAAGAGCGCCGGGCCTCCGGGCAGAGCTTCGCCATCCGCAAGGCCTGTCCTCACCCCGGCTACAGCCCCATGACGATGGAGAATGACATTCTCCTGCTCCAGGTAGGGCCGGCGCCGGCCGCGGGGTCCGGGGCGTTGCGGCAGAACCCGGGTCTCGGCTCCCCACCGCCTCTCGCTCCCGCCTCGCCTTCCCCGCTAGCGAGGGAAGCTGCTCCTTTTTGCTGGGAAGAGCCTTGCAGGGGGCTGGCCGGGGGCAGGACGGGAGCTGGGGGCAGCGAGCAGCAAGGAGAAGCCCCGTGGCGGCACGTTCGGAGGTGCCGGCGCGCCAGGAAGCGCTGCCGGGGAGGGGGGCGCGGAGCCGAGCAGCTCCGCACGCACCCGCAGCCGGGGGCCCGGGTGGGTGACGCTTCCTTTTCTCGCCTCCGAGCGCCTGCACAGCTCGGTGACATCCCCGGATGTCACGCCGCCGTGCCCCGCGCCGCCGGGACCCCCGGGCCTGATGCCGACCCGGCCGTGCCCGCAGCTGCAGGGGAAGGTGCGGCTGGGCAGGACGCGGCGGCTCATCGGGCTGCTGCGGCGGGAGCCGGCGGCCGGGGCGGCGTGCAGCGTGGCCGGCTGGGGCAGCAGCCGGGCCGGTGGCCGCCCCGCGCCCCGGCTGCGGCAGCTGCAGGTCACCGTGCTGGACGCGCGGATGTGCAACAACAGCCGCTTCTGGAACGGCGAGATCGGCCCCACCATGATCTGCTTCCAGGGCTGCCAGAAGGGCTCGGCACCCAGCAAGGTGAGGCCGGTCCCGCGGGGGTCCCCGGACCCGGCCGGGGGCTCGGCAGGGCACGAACCCGCCTCCGTGCAGGGCGACTCCGGGGGCCCCTTGGTGTGTGGGAAGAAGGCGGCCGTGGCCGGCGTGATCTCCTTCACCAGCCGCAACCTCACGGACCCCTTCAAGCCGCCGGTGGCCACGTCGGCGGTGAAGCACCGCAAGTGGATCCGGAAAACCCTGCGCGCCGGCTGCACCCCCCGCCCGGGCGTGCGGGACGCACAGACCACCCCCTCCTACTTACACCGGTTTGCTTTTAATTTTTAATACTGTCCAGAGTCCTGGTAAAATAACATCCTTAGTACATACATACAGCGATGGGGGAGGAACCGGGAGCGGGCAACGGGCCGCCGCAGACCCCAGCGCGTTTCTCCGCAGGGGAGAACCGCCGCCGGCGCTGGGACGCGGAGGAGAGACGGGGACGGGGCCGCGGGGCCATGGGGCCGGTGCCTGAACGCAGCGTTGCAGCCAGATACGCGGGTCGGGCACTGAATCGCGGCGTTGGGGAGGGGGGCGGCGGGTTCCCCGGGGGCTTTGGCCTCTGGTCCTCGCTCGCACGCGGTGCTGCGTCCCCCAGCGCGGTGCCGGTCGGGGCTGGGATCTGTCCGTGCCCCATTGCAGAGCTCCCCCACGGATGTGCATGTCCCGGGGCCCCACGGGTGTCCCCACAGCCCCCCTGGCATTTCCTTGCAGCCCCCGTGGGCGTCCCCACAGCACAGGCACGTCCCCCCCCCCGGTCGCCCCTGCACCGCTCGCGGGCGATGGGCAGAAAGCCAGGCAGTGCCCCGGGGATGCCCGCAGGCACCAGAGCCCGGGCTGCAGCCGGGACGCTGGGGTGGGCAGCGGGGACACCCAGGGCAGGGGGACACCGAGGCGTGCGGGTCCCTCCATCCCCATCACGGGGGTCCCGCGTGCTTCCCGGAGCTCGGCGTGCCGGGGTGGGGGCCGTGCGGGGCCGCGGGCGTAGTCCAGTCCTGGGTGGACCCGTGTCCGCGGGGACGTGCCGGGGCCCTCGCCGCGGGCTGGGGCTCTTCCCCCCTCCCCGGGGATCGGGGCGGTGCGGATGGGGCGAGGGGCCCAGACCCTTTCCCTGGAGCTGGGCACCCCCGGAGCCGGCTCAGCATCCCGGCCCCCTCCCCAGGCAGCACCCCGCTCCCCGGCCTGGCGTCGCCGCCGCCCCCCAGCATCGCCCACAGGACGCCTCTCCCCACGGCCGCACGCTCTGTCTCGTGACGTCTCTCCCTGCCGCGATCCCCAGCTGCATTTCCAAGCGGAAGGCGGGGGGACCCCCCCCTGATTCCCCCCCATTTTTTAATAAATTAGCTGATTAGTGGCGGAGCTGGGTGTTAGTGCTGATGCGAGAGCTGAAGCATGCAGCGGAGCCCCGTGAGGCGTTAAGGCTTTGCTTGGCGCAGTCCCGGAGCGAGCGCGGCCGGACCCGCTCCCCCAGCTCGGCCCAAGCGGGGCACGGACCCCCCCTCGCCCGCGGGCAGCCGGGAGCGTCACCTTCTGCCCCGGAGCCGCCGGGGGCCGGAGCACGGCAGGGACCCACCTCCTCCGCCAGCATCACTGCATCCCGCAGAGGGATGCGGTGCCGCTGCCATGGAAACGTCCCGCTTGCTCCAGCATCCTGGTACCCGCCGCGGTCCCGGTGTCCCCGGGCTCGGCCTGGCCTCCAGCGGCGGATCCGGTGGCACTCCGTGAAAATACAACCAAAGGCGGGGTGGGGAACGGGTCGGGGTTACTTGCCGTTCTCCAGCCGTCCTGCGTCTCCTTCCCCGTTGAAACGGTCCCGGCCGGCTCCGAAGGCGGACGGCGGCTCCCGGGCGCAGGGGGTCGGCGCTCGGCTCCGGGGGCTGCTCCCGCTCCGGCGGCGCGGGGACCCGCGCGGAGGTGGTTTATCTGCAGCAGCTGCTTAAGCCTGGATTTTCTCCACCGCCTTGTCGGCCACCACGGCCACGGCCATGGGGCTGGGGACGTAGTTGAAGGGGGTGACGCGGGCGGCTCGGCTGGGCGAGCCGTGCCGGCTGCCGGGGAAGCTCCCGCCGGCCGCGGGCTCGTGGCCGAAGATGGGCAGGGGGCCCTTGGCGGGGGCCGGGCCCTCGCCGGTGCCGGCAGCGCGGCCGCACTCGGGCCCTGTGCGGCTCTCCAGCGTGGGCGAGGTGCTGGAGTTGGTCTTGGCGGCGGCGAAGTCCTCGGTCTGCACCACGGCATCGCTGGTCTTCCTCGGGGTGCCGGGGCTCGCCTCCGCCGCTGCCTCCTCCTCCTCCTCCTCCTCCTCCTCCTCCGCGGCGCTGGCCAGCGGCAGCGCCGAGGGCGGCAGCGTGCTCTTGAGGATGTGCGGGATGTCTTCGTCCCGGATCCTCCGCCAGGTGCCCTTCATCACCAGCGGCGGCGGCTTCTCCGCCGGCACCGCGGGACCCTCCTCGGGCCGCCGCTGCCGTCGCGGCGCCGAGGCCTCGGAGGCGGCGGAGAGCACGGAGGAAGGGCTGCCGGCCCTCCTGGCCCCCACGCTGATGTTGGGCGAGGACGAGTAGCGCTTGAAGGGCTCGGGCGCGGCGGCACCGCTCTTCACCGGCAGCCGCGACGGGCTCTCCGAGCTGGTTCTGCGCGGCGGCTTGGGGCCGGCGGGCGCCCTGCCGCCGGGCTGAGCCCTGGCACCGAGGGGCCGCGGGCCGGGTGCCGCCGCCTTGGCCGCCTTGAGCTCCTCGCAGCGGGACGAGCAGAGGAAGACGGCGGGGAGGGCGGCGCGGCTGCGCGGCGGCGGGGAGGCGGCGGGGGCCGGTGCCAGCTCGGCACGGTGCCGCAGCAGCAGGCTGGACGACTCCTTGATGAAGGTGAGCTGGCGCAGGAAGCCCGAGCGGTCCGAGTCGCTGCCGCTGGAGCGGGCCGACGCCACGCGCACCAGGTCGAGCCGCCCGGCCCCCGGCCCCCCTCGCCCGCCGCCGCCGCCGCGCAGCTTGGCACTGCCCGCCTGCTCCTCCAGCGCCGGCAGCGCGCCCCGGCCCGGCAGCGCCTTCTTGCTGGGCTTCTGCATGAAGGGGATGCGCACGGGGGACTTCTGCGTCTTGTGCTGCTTGGCCGCCGGGGACTTGGGCGCTTTGCCCGGGGCGCCCGGCGGCGGGGAGCTGCCGCCCGCCTTGCCCCCCGGCGCGGGGCCCGGCCTGGCCAGCTGGGAGGGCGACGGCAGCTTCTTGGGGGCGGGCTGGGACGGCGTGGAGGTGCGGGAGGAGCCCGAGGACGGCGGCCCCTTGCCCATGCGGGCGGGCGGCGTGGTGCTGCGCTTGGGCAGCGCCAGGTCGCCCAGCTCCGAGGGCTTCCCCAGCCGGTGCAGGCTCCGCGACCGCTGCTGGCTCAGCGACGGGTTCTTGGCAGGTGCCTCAGGCTTCGCCGCGGCGCTTTTCTTGGGGGTGGCCCGCGGGCTGGGGGCCTCCTTGGCCAGGCTGGGCATGTAGATCACGGTCCTGCCGCGGAAAACCACGGGCAGGTTCGGCATCGGCTTCGGCGGGGCCGTGCTCCTGGCCGCCCCGGCGCTCCTGCTGCCCGCGGCCCTGGCCTCCGGCACCTTCTTCCCCTCCGGAAAGCCCTTGCCGTGCTCTCTCTTCTCGGCCTCCAGGCCGGCCCCCGTGGCGGCCCGTTTCTTCTCCTTCCTCTCCAGGGAGAGCTGCAGGGTGGAGCCGACCGAGAGCCCCGACACGAAGGAGAGGATGGAGTCCGACTCGGAGGACGGCTCCCGCGACAGGGACGCCGCGGCCTGGTGCAGCCAGGTGACGATGGAGTTGGCGCCCTCCTGGATGGCTTTCCACTCCACGCTGTCCAGGTCGGAGCCGCGGTCGGAGCCGGCGTCCTCGGCGGGGCGATGCCTGGCCTCGGGCTTCCGCTCCCTCCCGCCGACGCTCTTGGCGCCGGAGACCGCGAGCTTCTGCTTGCGCTCGGCGGTGCGCCGCCGCGCCGAGGGCCGCCGGCGCTTGGGCATGGCCGAGCCGATGCACTTCTGCAGCAGGTCGTCCTCCGAGTTGAGGCTGAGCGAGCTGGGGGAGCCGCCCCGCGCCTGCCCCGGCGCCTTGCCGGCCCGCGCCCGGGCGGCTTTGCCGTGGGGCTGCGCCCGGCCCTCGCCCTCGGAGAGGTCGGCGTCGCTCAGGGAGCTCATGGAGGAGCTGAGCGAGTAGCACGGCGGCGTCTCGTCGGCGATGAGGTTGTGCTGCAGCTTGGCAGCCGCCTTCGCCTTGGCGGGCGCCTGCCGGGCGCTCGGCTCCGGCTCCGGTCGGGAGCTGGAGCCGCTCCAGCGCTCCCTGCGCGGGGCCCGGCCGGGCTGGGCTCTCCCGCCCGGCGCATCCCTCCCGGCCTCTGGCGGCTCGTCGGAGTCGTGCTCGTAGAAGCAGTAGACGGCCTCCTCCGTCGGCGTGGTGTGGCACAGGGACTGGAAGGCCACCCCGCCGCGGCCGCCGTCCTCGCGGGGAGCTTCCTTCCTCCCGGCGCCGCTGCCGGGACGGGGCCCGGGGCTGCCGGTCCTGCCCACGTCCCGCTCCAGGCTCGCGCCGCTCTTGGAGGGCGCCCGGCCCCGCTTTGCCTCCGTGCCTTGGCCCCTGCTCGGCTGCGCCGGGCCGGCCCCGCTCGGCGCTGCCTTGGGCTTGTAGGCTGAGCTCCCGCGGGTCGGCGTGGAGCTGCTGGAGGAGGACCTCTTCCCCGCGGTGCCGCTGGCGCTCCCCGGCTCCCGGTGCCCCCCGGGCAGCGCCGCCGCCGCCTCTCTCCTCTCCGGCCTCTTCCCGGGGCCGCGCTGGTGCTCGGCCTCCTCCTTGGCGGGGTAGCGGAGGGTCTCGTCGCTGAGCGAGGCGGCGCTGGAGAAGTTGACGGGGGTGCCGTCCGCCGAGTCGGTGAAGGAGTCGTCGTCCTTGAAGAGGTCCCGGGTGGTGGCCCGCAGGTGCTTGGGGACGCCGGGGTGCGCGTGGGCCGGCACCAGCATGTAGACGGGCACGTGCACGGCCTTCTTGGTCTGCGGGTGCAGCACCTGGCCGGAGAGCAGGGAAGTCTTCACCTTGCGGAAGCGGGAGGGCATGGCGGAGTTGATGCACTCCTTGAGGATCTCGATGTCGTCGTCGGAGTTGGGCTCGGGGCGGTCCGCCCTCCTCCTGCCCTCCAGGTACCGCTCCTCCCGCCTGTCCTCCCGCTTCTCGTGGGCCACGAAGTTCAAGCTGTTCTTCTCCGGGAAGGTGGGCATCAGCTTGAGCTCCACGTCTTTCTGGACATAGTGCTCGTGGAGGGGCAGGGCGCTGAGGCTGGACGCGCAGGAGAAGTTCTCGTTGGGCTTCTCCACCGTGAAGTAGACCATGGAGTCCAGGTCCTGGGGCAGCTGGAAGCGCTCCTTGAAGTCAGTGATCTCCATGAACTTCTTGACGTTGTTCTCCCACTGGATGTTGAACTGGCTGGTCTCCTTCTCCGGCTGGCACCCCAGCTCGAAGAGGGGCGTCTTGCTGCGGCTGGGCGGCATGGTCTGCCCGGGGCTGTCGGGCAGCTCGCTGGGGCTGATGGTGCCGCTGATCATCTCGCTGCAAGGGTCGCTCTGGATGGAGCTGGCGATGGACGGGCTCTCGAAACTGCCCAGGGAGCTGACGGAGCTGCACCGGCTCATCACCAGCGGTGTCTCCTGGATGTAGTTCTCCGAGGAGCTCGAGGGTGTGAGGTCCTCGTGGCGTGACGGGGATGACTCCCGCAGGAAGACCTTGTCACGCTTCTGGAAGGGGATTGTGATGGGCTGGGAAATCCCAGCTGGCGTGGCTGGGCCCGGATCCACCGCCTTCTCCTTCTCCTGCCTCCCGTCCTCAGGCTCCCCGTCCCCTTCCTCCATCTCGATGATCTCCAGGGAGGAGTCGCTGTCAATGTCGTTCTCGCTGTGGCTCTGCCCGTCCAGCACGTTGTCGGCCGAGGAGAGGGAGGAGAGCGAGCTGCATCGGGAGAAGCAAATCGGGGTGTCCTCCACCGAGTACTTCTGCACCGACTCCTGCTCCGCCGTGGCTGGCGGGTGGGCAGACAGCTTCTCCGGGATCTTGCTGAGGGTCTCGGCTGTCTGCAGGAGCACAGGGGGCAGCCAGGCTTGCTTTCTGCCCAGCAGCGAGGCGTGGTGGCCGGCATTGGCCAGCCCCCCGGCGCTCGCGGCCGAGCTGCTCTTGGCCAGGCTCTCGAGCAGGGGGATGTGCTGGTAGGACGGGGAGAGTTTGATGGTGTGGACCTGCGGGTCGGAGGAAAGCTTGCTGCCTGCGTCCTTCTTCCATTCGGGCTCCTTGTCCAGTGCCTTGGGACTGGGGAAAGTCACCGTCTTCTTGGCTCTTTCGGGCAGGTCTCTCTGCTCCGGCTTCTCCGGCTCCCCTGGGTCTTTGGCCTTGAGTGCGGGTGGCTCGATCCGCTCGGGCTTGTTGCTGAGGATGTTCTTGAGGTCGAGCCTGCTGGGCCGCTTCTGGTACCGCTGCAGCTCCTCGCGGTAGTCGAGGAAGGAGGCCCGGGTGCAGGGCTTCATGTGCTCCTTGGTGCAGTAGCCGTCGCTGGTGCTGCCGCTGTTGAGGCTGTCGTTGGACAGGCTGGTGTAGGCTGTCTTCAGCCGCAGCAGCGTGTGCGCCCGGCTCAGGGTCTCCCGCTTCACGAAGCCGCTGGTGTCCGAGAGGCGGCACGGCGAGCAGGACTGGGCACGCGCCTCGTGCGCCTCCTCGGCGCCGTACTGCCAGTCCAGGCAGTGGTCCTCGGAGCTGAGGCTGAAGCTGTCGTCTGAGGAGGTGTGCATGGTGGAGATGTCTTCCACCAGCTTGTCGATCTTGGCCACCGTGCTGGAGATCTTGTTGGCCAGCTTCTCTGCAGCCAGGGAAACGTCGTCCTCTGGCAGCGGTGGCCTCTTGGGCTCGGGCAGCTTGCTGCTCGTGTCCTTTTCCGGCTCCGGACACCTCCTCTGCGTAAGAGCCCGGGGCAGGGCCTGGCCTTGGAGGAAGGAGGAATTGAGGAACATGGAGAGGACGGAGGCGTTCCCTGTCTCCACTCCGGTCGAGACGTTGGGCACCTCGTCATCATCAAAGCAGCCGGAGTCGGAGGCGTAGTCCTTCACGAGGCTCTCCATGTGCCGCATCGGCTTCTTCACGCTCTGGCTCTTCAGGCTCTGCTTCTCCATGGTGTCAAAGGTCTCGGCCAAGTGCTTCGCATCCAGCTCGGCCTCTAGAGCCTTCTGCTTCCTCATGTAGAGGGAGGGCATGCAGGAGCCCGGGGAGATGACGGCGGCATCCTTGTACTTGGGGGGCCGGTTGGTGAGCAGGTTGCGGAGGGCGGCAGCGCTGCCCATGGCGATCATCTTGTGCTTGGAGTGGATGAGGTTGCGCAGCATGCTGACGGCGCCCAGGTCCCAGAGCAGCTCCTGGTCCCTGGGGCTGCGGGCGGAGAGGTTCCAGAGCGTGCCGCAGGCGTTGCTCACGATGGTGAGGCTGTGCGAGCGCAGGTGCTGCAGCAGCGTCTGCAGGCAGTTGTGGTCCCGGAGCACTTGCCTGCGGGACACGGACCACCCCGACCGTGAGCCCCACTGCTCCGGCGGAAGCGAGCACGGAGGAGGGAGCTGGTGGCCAAGCCACAGCCCGGGGCGATGGCAGAACACCCGGGTCCCCCACGCCCCAGCTGGGAGGGACGTGCGTGGCATGTCCCCAGTGGGGACCACATCACCTTCCTTCTCCCTGCTCCGCGTCCCTGGGACAAGGCGCTCCAGGCCAGCCGGGCCTCTTCCAGCGAGGAGCAGGAGGGACCGTGCATGGGGCGAGCAGGAGGGACCGCCACGCGCCCCGGGAGCACCCTCGGGCGGGCTTGCCCGCTGCGGGAGCAGCTCCTGCCGCCCCGGCCGCCCTCACCTGTAGTCCTCGCGGGTGGCGATGAGGCTGGACACGTTCCTGAGGATGCCGCCCCCGCTCTCGATGATGGCCAGCGAGTTGCTCTGGCACTTGTAGGTGAGGGTGCTCACCAGGAAGCCCAGGGCCCCCTCCACCACGCAGATGGCAGCTTTGTTCTCCGTGCTGTGCGCCGACAGGTTCCAGAGCGCGCTGAGGACGCTCTTGAGAGTCGACTCCTGCCCGGGGACAGGTCCCCGTCAGCCCCCGCCGCCAGAGCCCCCTCGCCCCGCTGCAGAGGGCCCCCCCGCCCCCCCCCCCCGCCCCGCGCTCACCTTGGCGGCGTGCAGCGCGCACTGCGTCAGCCCCGTGACGCTGCCCACCTCCCGCAGCACCTTCTTGCTGTTGATGTCGGCCCTCCAGGAGAGGTTCCTCAGGATGCTGGACACCACCTGCGAGGGCAGAGCGAGGGCACGGGCAGTCCTGCGCGCCGGGGCTCTCCTGGGCGTCCCGGCAGCAGCGGCACCCCGGGGCGGCCCCGTGCTGGGGTGCGTGGCCTGTCCCCGTCCCCGTCCCCGTCCCCGTCCCCGTCCCCATCCCAGCCCACCCACCTGGTGCAGCTCCTCGCTGTCGGAGGCCAGCTGGGCCACGATGGCCTCCATGCAGCCGCGGCGGGAGCACAGCGTTGCCTGCGGGGAGGATGGGCGGCGTGAGCACGCGTGCCGCGGTGCCCCCGGACCTGCTCCCGGACCCGCCACCCCCCCAGACCTTGTTGACCACGTCGCCGAAGGTGAGGTTGGTGAGGGCCATCCCCGCGTAGCGCCTCAGCGCCAGGTTCAGCGGGTCGCTCGTCATCTTGTGCATCTCGTAGTCCACCTGCAGCAGCTCAGCCACCGCCTGCAGCCCACCTGGGGGATGGCGGGGGACACGGGGTGACACGGGCCCGGACGCTTCCCTGGTGCCACCGCCTGTGCGCCAGCCGCGAGGGGCAGAGACGCAGGGGGTGGTGGAGACGGCAGGGCATGCGTGGAGGGCATCTGCAGCCCCGAGGCCTCCCCGCTGCGCCGTGCAGGGACGGGGACGGGGACGGAGCCCTGCATCCCGGCTGCCGCCCACTCACCCAGCTCGTTCATGGCGCGCCGGTACTCCTCGTCGAAGGAGAGCTTCATGATGGCGCAGGTGGCCTGGCAGATCTGGGGCTCGATGGGCACCGGTGCTGCGGGGGAGCAGGGTTGAGTCGGGCCGCACACCGGGGCCAGCCCGGCCCCCCTGTGCCCCAGCGAGGATGAGGGGGGTCCTGAGGGCTCGCAGGGCTGAGCATGAGCAAACCACCCCCCTCGATTGCCCCCTTTCTCCACGCGCCACATGCATGGACATGCGGCCACGTGCACACCGCAGGCTGCGACCCGATGTATGCACACACGCATGCACACGCCTGCGCACGCCGGCACCCTGCTCCCCCCGCACCTGCACCACCCTCCGGTGCATGCACACGCCCGCCCGCGCCGGCACCCTGCTCCCCCCGCACCTGCACCGCCCTCCGGGCCCTTGCCCCCGTCGCGGCTCTGCATCTGCAGCCAGTCCCAGCAGGTCTCCGAGTAGGAGCGGATCTGCTCCAGCACGTGCAGCACCCGCATCTCCTTCTTGGCCTGGCCCTCGTCGGGCTGCGAGAAGACGATGTTGTGCAGGGCGGCGTTGGCCCGCATGCGGGCGTCCTTGGCACCAGCGGGGCTCTCGGGGGGCCCCGGCTCCCGGTCCGTGTCGTGCAGGATCTGGATGAGCAGGGGCAGGCAGCCCGACTTGCGCATGGCCAGGCAGCTCTCCTGCGAGCTGGACATGGCCAGCAGCGTGCGGGACATGTCGTCCTTGTCCCGCGTCGCCAGCATGGACAGGAGCCAGAAGACCACCTCCACCTGCGGGCCGGGCAGCCGCGGTTACGCCCTGGGGCCGGGCTGCGTCTCGGCTCCGGCGCCCGGCGGGGCCGGCTCCTACCTTGCTGTTGCCCAGGCTGCCGCCCCCGTCTTCGGGGTGGGTCGGGATCTCGAGGCTGCTGTCCTCCTCCATGCCCGGCAGCTTCCCGCAGAGCTGCGGAGGACGGGACAGGCGGGGCCGCGTTGCAGCACGGCCGGTCCCGGTCCCGGTCCCGGCTGGCTCGTGGTGGCCACGCCGCGACCCGGAGAGGCCGAGCGCGCCGTGCCCCGCAGCGATGCACGGCACCGCGCCTTCCCCACGCACCAGGCGCTTTGCACAGCCCCGGCTGCACCGCTAAATTCTGCAGCATTTCTCAACCGTTGCAACTGCTGCTTTCTTAAATGCCGCAGCCGTATTTTTAAGCTGAAACCGGAGCTGAGCAGCGAGCGCTGCCACGATAACGTGCGCGGGAGAGGCAGCGCGTGGGTAATGAGCAGGGAGGGAAGCGGGGACCGTGTCAGAGCTCGCACGGGCGGGCGATCGGGGTGACAGCGAGGCTGTGTGGGATGTGGGGGTGATGGAGAGGACATGGAGGTCATGGAGGGGCCGTGCAGGACCGGGGAATGATAGAGGGGCTGTGTAGGACACAGGGGTGATGGAGGGGCCATGCAGGACACAGGGGTGATGGAGAGGCCATGCAGGACACGGGGATGATGGAGAGGCCATGCAGGACACGGGGGTGATGGAGGGGCCATGGAGGACATGGGGGTGATGGAGAGGCCATGCAGGACACGGGAGTGATGGAGGGGCCATGGAGGACATGGGGGTGATGGAGAGGCCATGCAGGACACGGGAGTGATGGAGGGGCCGTGCAGGACACGGGGGTGATGGAGGGGCCGTGCAGGACGTGGTGCTGATGGCGGTGGCGGTGGCGGGGCCGTTGCAGGCGGCCGGGGGCAGCCGTGCCTCCCCCCTCGCGCGGGGCCGCCGGCAGATGCTGCGCGGGGCCCGGGCGGGCGCCCGCTGCTCGCCGTGGCCTAGTTCTGGTCTCCATGGCAACTGCCCATTTCACGGTGCCCGAGCCACACAAAGCCCTGGCTGTGCCGCCGGCTCCCGTGGGGCCGGGGAAGGGGACGGCGAGGGGCCGGGGACGGCGGGGAGGCTGCGTCCGGTGCCCCCCCCCCCCGCCTCTGCCGCCTGTCCCGCGGGGCAGAGCCGGGACGAGCATCCCCCGGCCAGCCCCGGGTTCGGCCCCGTTACCTGCGGCTCCGACTGCTGCACCTTGTCCTGAGCCTCCATGAGCTCCTTGTCGATCTGCTCCAGCCGGGATGCCCGGATCTGTGTGCGTGGAGCGGGTGTCAGCACGGGCTGGGAGCCCCTTGGCACCCCCAGCCCCGAGAGCTGGGCACGGGCTGGGAGAGCTGGGCACGAGGGTGCACGGGGCTGGGAACAAGGGTGCACAGAGCTGGGGAGAGCTGGGCACGAGGGTGCACGGGGCTGGGGACGAGGATGCACAGAGCTGGGGATGAGGGTGCTTGGGGCCAGGAGGTCTGGGGACGAGGGTGCCAGGGCTGGGAGAGCTGGGCACGAGGGTGCCTGGGGCTGAGGGTGCTCAGGGCTGGGGAGAGCTGGGCGCGAGGGTGCCTGGGGCTGAGGGTGCTCAGGGCTGGGGAGAGCTGGGCGCGAGGGTGCCTGGGGCTGAGGGTGCTCAGGGCTGGGGAGAGCTGGGCGCGAGGGTGCCTGGGGCTGAGGGTGCTCAGGGCTGGGGAGAGCTGGGCGCGAGGGTGCCCAGGCTGGGGGGCCGGGGGAGGACGGCGGTCGGAGCACTGCGGGTGCAGGACGGGAGGAGCGGCCGGGCGCCGGTGGCCCTGACCTGCGCTCGCTGCACCATCTCGTCGGCCGTGCCGAAGCGCTCCTCCATCAGCGCGCGGATGTGCTGGGCCTCGAACTCCAGCTGCTGCCGGATGAGGTCCATCTGCATGGAGAACTGCGGAGCGGGAGGCGGCGTGACGGGGGGCCGGGCCGGGCCGGGCCCCCCCGGCGGCCCCCACTCACCGTCTCCACGTGGGGCAGCTCGTCCAGGCGCTTGGAGAGGCTCTGCAGCTGCGTGTAGTACCAGCCCTTCTCCTTCTCCTCCTTCTCGATCTCGCCCAGCAGGAAGCACCTGGGGAGCGCGGGGCAGCGCCCGTCAGCGGGGCGTCCGGGCGGCACAGCCGCGCAGCCCCGGCAAGGCCCCCCCCGGCCCCCCGCGCGGCGGGACGGGGCCGGCGTCACCTCTCGCGGTCCAGCTCCTCCAGGAGGCGGGTGGTGGCCCGGCTCGGCTCCCCGGCGCCGTCCTTGCCGCGGGCCGCGGCGGCGTGCAGCGGGCTCTCCTGGGGGCTGCGCCCGGGGCCCGCCGGCTCCACGGCCAGCGCGGCCGCCGGGAACTTGAGGTTGTAGAGGCTGGTGATGTCCATCTGCAGCGCTGGGGACGGGGGGGGCGGGATGAAGAGGGGCTTGGCAGCCGGTCCCGCGCTGCCCGCGGCGGGCAGAGTTAAGGGGAAAGCCGCCCCGGGCGCTCCGCGGCATCCGGCCGGAGCCCGGCTGCCGACCCACCTTTCAGCTGGTCCAGCACCTCCGTCTGCCCCGAGGACACCATGACCCGCGCCTCCTGCTCCAGCTTGCCCTGCAGGTGCTTCAGCACTTCCTAAGATAGGCACGGGGGCGTTGGGGGGGGGGGGTGGAGGCAGCCGCGGGTCCCGGCGGCCCCTTTCCCGGCGCCGGGCTCACCTTCATGTCGGAGGTCTCATTCTCCAGCTTGGAGAGGTGGTTGGAGTTGTCCTCCAGCTCGCGGCGGAGGTGGCTGTTCTCCTTCTTCAGCGCCTCCACCTGCCGCACCAGCTGGTCGTACGAGGCGATGGAGCCCGACATCTTCAGCTCCTCCAGGGCCTGCCGGGGGGGGGGGGGGGGGGAGGCAGGTGCCGGTGCTGAGCCCCCGGACGCCTGGGACCGCCGCAGCGGGGGGACGCCGGGGCCCCCGGCTTGCACCCAGGGATGCGCCCGAGGTCCCGGTGCAGCCGGGGATGTGGGGCCCCTCGTCAGCAGCTCGGGAGGGGGCCGAGGCTGTGGGGCAGAGCCCTGTGGGGTGTGCCCCCCCCCGAATACCCCCCCATCCCACTGACGAGGTGCCCCCCCCCGGCATGGGGTCAGCATCCCACCCCGCGGCCCCCGCCAGCCCCCGCCTGTTTCCAGCCTCGCCAGCCGCTGCAGCCCTCCGCTCCCTCCCCCTTTGTCTCGCTTTTGTCTTCTCCTCCCTTTCTAATTATCCCCCGCTTTGTTCCTCCCGCAGCGGGGGCGACCCCAGCCCCTTCCCAGTGGACCCCCGGCCCCAGCCTGGCCCTCGCCACCCCCCCAGGCCCCCGGTCCCCAAACCAGCGGCAGCTCCCAGCCGCAAACCTGCTTGTCGCCACCGTCGGCACCCGCGGCCGCCCCTCGCACCTGCGGGGGGGGACGGGGACTGGGGGGGACACGCGCACGGCACTGGCACACGTGTGTGGGGATGGGGGGGGCAGGGATGGTGCCAGCACACATCTGCACGGGGGGGACGGAGATGGGAGGCCCGAGCAGGCCAGGCTGGCAGCGCCACTGCCCCACGCTGCCTTCGTTGGAGCCACGGGTGTGCATGGCTGTGCGTGTGCGTGCACTCGTGTGCTGTGCATGCGTGTGTGTGCACACGCGTGTGCGTGCACTCGTGTGCTGTGCATGCGTGTGTGCACATGCGTGTGCGTGCGCATGCATACATGTGTGCACGGTGCGTGTGGCTATGCATTCATGCGCACACAGACACGCGTGTGCGCACGCGTGTGCAGGCACGGCAGGGCGCCTCCCATCACCTCCCTCCCCGTCGTGCCCCAACTCGCATTTGCTTGGCGTGAGCAAGTGCCCAAGGGTGCCCCCCCCCCCCCCCCCCGTGTCCCGGCAGCGCCAGGGCCGGCTCAGAGCCCCTGGCCGCCCGCGGTGTGGGCTCAGGGCCAGGGCGGCAGCCGCAGGCCCCCCCCCCCCCCCCAGCACGGCTGCCCTGGGAGCAGCAGCAATCGAGTCCCACAAATTGCTGCCTTTGTTCGTTCCCAGCCAAAGTTTCCCAGGAGCCGCATCGGTGGCATTTAAACACCTCCCAGAATCGCCACTGGGGCCACTGCTGCCCCCCCCCCCAACACACACACACACACACACACACACACACACACACGAGGCAGGGATGCAGGATGAGGGATGCAGGATGCGGGATGAAGGATGAGGGATGCAGGATGGAGGATGCGGGATGAAGGCTGCGGGATGCAGCCCGTCTCCGTCTCCCGTTGCCATGGAGACAGCTGGCGTGGCCGCGGCAGGCGGGTGCGGAGCAGGGAGCGGCCATCGGATATCGACGGGGCTTCGCTAACGCAGCAAATGTGCCGGCAGCGACCGCATCCCTGAGGCTGGCGCGGAGGGAGGCCGTGGTGGCAGAGGGGAGCCGGCGGCGCCTGGACCAGCTCCTTTCACCTCCTCCATCGCTCCCTGCCCAGGGCCGGGGCTGCCAGGGGCTAAACTGGGGGCAGGGGGGTGCTGAGCACCCGGACTCCTGGGCCCCCGCGCCGGGAGGGCCCAGCGCAGCGGCGGTGCCGCGAGGCTGCAGCGGCGGGGAGGGGCTGGTGCTCCGGCACCTGCATTTGCGACACGTCTAGACAGCGCTGGGGAAGGGGCAGCCGCGGCTGCAGCTCGGGTGCCGGCACCCCGCTGCTCTGGCCCCCGAGGCGGCCCCCCCCCCCCAACGCTGTGGATGTTCGGGGCCGGGGCCCAGCCAGGGCCAGGGGGGTGCGGTGGCCCCCATCGCCTGCCCGTGGGCTGCCCTGGGTCCGGCCAGGGCCCTGGATCCAGCCGGCAAGGTCCCAGGGGCCAGAAGCTGCAGGAGAGCAGTGGGTGGAGCAGCAGCATCTGCACTGCCCATGGCACTGCACTGCTCTGCTCTGCACTGCCCACGGCACTGCCCTCTGCGCTGCACTGCCCTCTGCGCTGCACTGCACTGCACTGCCCTCTGCGCTGCACTGCCCACGGCACTGCCCTCTGCTCTGCACTGCCCTCTGCGCTGCACTGCCCTCTGCGCTGCACTGCCCTCTGCGCTGCCCGCTGCACCACGCTGCCTGCTGCCCATTGCACGGCTCTGCACGGCTCTGCACTGCCCATTGCACTGCTCTACCCACCGCACTGCACTGCCTGTGGGCCTAGTCCTCTGCTCTGCACTGCCAACCTCTGCGCTGCCCTTTGCACCGCTCCGCCAGTGCTCTGCCCTTTGCACTGCCCTGCCCATGGCAGTGACGACTGCAGTGCTCAGCGCAGCACCCATCGCAGCGCCCATCGCAGCACCCATCACAGCACCCATCGCAGCGCCCATCGCAGCACCCATTGCAGCACCCATCGCAGCACCCATCGCAGCACCCGGCCCCTGGCACTGCGCAGCCTGAGCCACGGCTGGCGTGGCCGGGGAGAGCAGGGCAGAGCTGGGGGGGGGGGGGGGGAGCTGCACACTCCCCCCCCCCCCCAACAGGGCTCAGCTCCGCCCAGCCCAGCCTCAGCGCCAGGGAAGGGGCTTGCGGCCCCCAGGGCCCCGCCAGCACCCGGCAGCACCCTGGCAGCACTGGGGGCCACGGGTGGCCCTGGGGCCGCAGCGTCAGCCCGGGGCCGCGGCCGTTCCGCCGGCAGCAGCCGCATCTGTGGCCCCCGCGCCGGCTGCGGCCCCCGGGCCCCCGGGGACGTTAAACAAACAGCGTGTTGTCACCAGCGCCGCTAATTGACCCGGCGGCACACGGTGGCCCGGGGGAGCCCCAGGCACAGCAAAGCCGCCCCGAGGGAGCGCGCGGGGGCACGCATGGACACGCATGGACACGCATGGACACGCATGGGCACACGCACGAGGGCACACGCGTGAACATGCACGAGCACACGCATGGCCACACGCACGGTGACACACGTGAACGTGCATGAGCACATGTATGAACACATGCCTGAATGTGCACAAGAACACATGGTCCCCCCCCCCCACGGCAGCACAAGTGCGCACACACACACACGCACGCACACGTATGCACGCGCACATGCACGCACACGCACACACCCCCACCACTGTTCCCACTCCGCGTGCACCCGCCCCCCCCCCCCCCGGCCCCCATGCGTGTGCACACACATCCCAGCACCTGCAGACAAACCTGGGGCTGCAGCAGGGCCCCGGGGCGGGGTTGGGGGGGGGGGTGATCTCTGGTTGTCCTCTGTGCATTCCCCCCCCCCCCCCCCCAAGCACCCGGCAGCGGGACCACCAGCACCCTGCCCTGGCCACGGGAAGCCAGGCAGGACCATGGGACCATCTCCCCCACCCCCCCCAACCCCCCCCAGCCCCGGGGGCGAGCGCAGGGGCTGATGCAGGCGAGCCTGGGGGCAGCAACAGCCCAGCCAGCGGCTGGGGGCGGTTGGGGGGGGGGGGTGTGGGAGGCAGTGGCTCGAGGGGGGGGGGGGGCAGCTTTTGGGGGTCTCAGCCAGGACGCACGGGGATGGAGCCGGGCCTTGTGCATGATGGTGCATGATCCACCGCGGCCAGGCACCACGGTGGGGGCCACACTGCACCCCCCCCCCCAAGCACCGCGGGGCCTGGCCCAGCCCGGCCGCATCCTGCACCCCGGGGGGGGGGGGGGCCACCCCCCAGCCCAGCATCCGCGCATCCCCCCACCCGGCTCAGCAGCCCCCCCCGGCACCGCCGCCCCCCGCCCGCCGCCGCAGCCCCGCTCGCGATGCAGCGCACGTCGGCAGCCGGGAGCCGCCGGCAGCGCTGGGAAGAAAGGAAGAAAGGCGGGGAGGGAGGAAAAAAAAGGGCATGGAAATAAAAATAACGCCGCTGCCAAGCGGCCCCGGCGCAGGTGCCCGGCCGCCGGCCCGGCCCGGTACCTCATCGCCGAAGAAGGTGGAGTGGAGGAAGGAGAGGAGCCAGAGCAGCCCCATGCAGCCCGCATCCTGCACCGCCGCGCAGCCGCTGCGCCGCCTCGCGCGGCCCCTCCTCGCGCCGCTCCCGAGTGGGGTTTTTCCAGCCCAGCCGAGGCCGCAGCCGTTAGATGGCAGCAGCCGGGCCGCAGGCCCCCCCGGGAGCCCCCGCCGCGCGCGGCCGTCGCGCCCGGGCGCCCCAAAAGCCTCGCCGCGCCCCGGGGTTTGCGCCCCAAACCCTTGGGGTTTGCAGGATCCGGCCTGTCCTAAGCACCAGGCTCGGGGGGCTGCAGCCTCGGTGGCGGCGGTTATGCAGCATCGTCAAGCCCAGGCCCCCCGGTCCCCCCCAGGCGCTGGGCTCGGGACCCCCCCGTCTTGTACAAAGTCCCTGCGTGCGGCCGGGCTCGTCCCTGCCCTGCCCCGGCGGCTTTGCAGGGCCTCCTGTCCCCATCCCTGTCCCCGTCCCCGTTGGCGTGCAAAGCCGCAGCACCGGTACCGGCTGGTACCCACCCGCGGGCGAGTGGGCCCCCCCGGCAGAGCGAGACCCCCGCGCCGGGGACCAGCAGCCCGGGAGCATCCAGCAGGGCCCGGCCGGCCGCAGGCTCTGACCGTGGGGGCCGGGAGGAGGGCGCTGCCGGAGGGGGGGCTGCAAGGGACAGACGGACGACAGACATCTCGCTGCTGCATCCGGGGCTCCCCACGGCCCGCAGCGCTGCCCGCACCCCGAATCGCCTCCGCCGGCCGCGATGGGCGCAGACCGCTCACCCGGCGGTGCCGGGGCACCGGGCCGCAGCCCTCGCCCTGCGCCAGGGGCCGGGACGCGGGGGACCAAGGCGGACGCTGCTCTGGCAGCCGCTTCCCCAGCACCATCCGGGTCGCGGGGCTTCAGCCTCGGGGGCTGGCGAGAGGGGACCTTCCCCAAGGACACTCGGACCGGGCTGTGCCACCACGTCTCCCGGGCTCGCGGGGGGACAGGCTGCGCTGCCCTTGCCGCCATGGAGCCAGCGAGACCCCCCGCTGCCAAGGCGCCTTGGGACGGCGCCCGCCGGGGAGCCAACGTGGGGGAGAGACCTGCCAGCAGTGGGGGGGTGACAACCGTCCCCGCGCAGCCCTGCCAGCCCCCCACTGCGGCTGCAGACGTTCCCCGTGCTCGTTCCCCGGCGGGCGCAGAGGCACCGCTCCGTACCCGGAGCACGCGCTGCTGCCAGAGGCGCTGCAGCGGCAAACGCCGGTCCCTGCACGGCCCTTCCCGACGCCGAGGC
Organism: Dromaius novaehollandiae; assembly: GCF_036370855.1. NCBI lineage: Eukaryota > Metazoa > Chordata > Aves > Casuariiformes > Dromaiidae > Dromaius > Dromaius novaehollandiae. Next base: position 1,192,764 of record NC_088122.1, on the reverse strand, counting down.
TGGTGCAAAGCCTCCGCCTGGAACAAAGCCACGGAAGCGCTCGGCGCCCCGAGCTTCCTGACAAGCGAATCATTCAGGGCCGGGAGGGAGGAGGGGAAGCGCTCTGAATCCGGGGTGCTGCAAGGAGAACAAAGCCCGAGGAGCCGCCTCGGAGCTGCCTCGGAGCCGGGCCACCGAGGCTCCTCGCTGCGGAGCGGCTCCGCGCGACGCCGCTGCTAACAAAGGCGAAGGAGCGCAGGCGCCAGCGGCAGCGAGCGCGAGCCTGGGAGGAGGCCAGTGACAGAGGGGACGACCGCAGTGCAGGGCCCCCGTTCTCGCATCCAGGGAGCGGCTGGCGCAGGCTGCCAGGGCCCTGCGTTGTTGCTGTATTTCCTCCGTGCGTGTGGCAGGGAGCCCGCGGCAGCGAGGGCAGAACAGCCCCCAGCCCGACTGCTGCACTCGTGTGCTCCAGCGGCAGCACCCGGGACAGGCCTTCGCCTTGATCTAAAGACCAGCATGGTCCCAGTCCCGGGGGGGGGGGCAGAGGCGGGGGCCACGGCTGCACCGCCAGCAGCCCCCCCGTGCCAGGCCGTCACCGCGGGCGCTGGCAGCAGCTTTCAGCAGCCTCGCCGCAGCCGCCCCCTGCGTTGTGCACACTCAGGCGTTTCGCTTTTGTGAGTGTTTTATTTAGCTACACCCAAGCTTGGGAGAATCTCCTGAATCACCCGGGATCGGCTGCTTCTTCGTGAACATCTCAACCAGGGTGACGAACCCCAAGAGATCCGCTCCCCGCCGGGGCCGTTCAGGAGACCTCTGCACCCCCTCCCGCACGGGCAAAGCGGCTGCTGCAGAGGCACCAGGTCTTTGCTGGAGTCGCACAGGGAAACGCTCATCCCAACACAGAGCCTTTGCTAAGGGCGTTACCCAGACCTAGTGACTGAGGTGGCAGAACCCCCCCCCCTTCACTTGAAATCCCAATTTTCATGCCACAAAACCATCTATTACAAATGTCAGCATCCTCTGATCTGTCCTTTACCACCTCCACCCAGAAGAGAGGACAAGAGCTGCTGGGGCTGAAGCCTGAGGGACCTGCACCTCAGCAATCCCTTCTGCTCAACTCCCGGTTTTTAGTTGTCTTAGTGTCTCAGCTAAGCTCATCTTCACATTTGCATCAAGGTTCCTGAAGTGAAGAGATGGTAGCAGACACTTCAGTGCATTCCCAGGTCTATGCAAGTGTTGCCTGAAGTATCATAAATAAAAGCTAAATGCACAGAGGTGCTATTCATCGCTTTCCCCAAAAGACATGGAATTTCATGAATCTAATAAACCCATTTAAGAAAAGCATTTACCTTGCAAGTTTACCAAAAGGGAGTGCCAAAAAAAGGGAAGTCATCTTCAGGAAGAGAGCCAACCAAGATCAGGAGCAGCATGTTTTGCTTGCTCATCTGAGCGACTCTGCCCCGGCTACATACAACCTCCACCTGAGCTAGGGGCACCCGAGGAACACGAACGGGTACTTCACTAAGACACAGCTCCAAGACAGACCAGAGACAGTTGGGAGAAATTTCTTTATTTACACATAGAAAACATTTCCCAAAACTCTGTTTATTTTAGAGGAATGAACCTGGAAGAGTGGGTGGCACCGATACCAGGGCGACCGTGTTTCACTGGCTTGTAAGTGATGGAAAATTCCCCCAGGTAGTGACCGATCATTTCGGGCTGGAAGAGAAGGGAAAGAGCCGTTAGCGACGGTGCCGGGACTGACCGGGAGGGAGGAAGGCCGGGAGCAGTCCCGGAACACCGCAAGGATGCAGAAGCCGTGTCTCCGTGAAACTATTGCCCCACACAGCTGCATTTGTTAGGAACAGTTATAACTGTGTCTCTGGGCACTGGCAGAATCCCCAAACAGAGCCGGTTCCTCCGGCCGTGCCGTAACGCGGCTAATCTGGGAACGCCGCGTACGGAACAGGCTCTGCCGGCGGGGACCAGGCCTCCTGCAGCAGCCAGGGCCTGGGGGCAGCAGCTGCTGCTGCTGCCGGGGGGCTGGAGGAGGGTGTGGGGGGATGAGGACACCTTCCTCGGAGCTGGCTCTGCCGCCGCAGAGCACTCCTGATGCGCAGCGTGCCGCACCGCACCCCGGGAGGGAGGGAGGGAGGGGACACACGCCTCGGGGGCCTTCAGCACGTACTCCGGCTGGTTCGAGTGTCAGGTGCAAGCAGAGCCCTCGGAGGAGGTGCCATTTAATCCCAGCGGCAGGACGGGGTCACGGCACCCTGCTCCCCACCGCTGCTGTTATTCCACTCTTGGGAAATCTTAGAGATCCTACTTCAGCCGAAACCCTATTTCCGCGCGAGCGGGCAGCGAGCCGGGGCTCAGCGCGGCGAGCCCACAGCCACCCCGGCTCTCCCCGGGCCCGCCTGACGCAGCAGCACCTCGGCACGCGCTCATGGCAGCCAAGGGCTCTCGGTTACGTGGAAGCTGCGCTCAAGTTTTCGTTTAAGGCCGACAATAAACCGCCCTGGCAAAGAGCCCGCCTTCAGAAGCGCAGCACCCTTTTACATAGGTGCTACCCAAGCACAAACTTCCACTCCCCCTTCCTTGAACGCAGGGCAGGATTGCAATCACGCGCGGCTAATGAGGCAACGCAGCAGCGCTCGGGATGCCAACACGCTGCCACAGCTCAGCATGGAGCAGGAGGACACCGGCGGTGAGCGGCGTCCCGGACCCACCACCCTCCCAGAGGCCACAGCTCGGCGGGGATGGGCCGCCGCCCCGCTTTGGGACCCCCCCGCGCTCACCTTGATCTCCACCTGGTTGAAGGTCTTGCCGTTGTACACCCCGACCATGCTGCCCACCATCTCGGGGAGGATGATCATGTCGCGCAGGTGGGTCTTCACCACCTCTGGCTTCTCCATGGGAGGTGCCTCCTTCTTGGCCTTGCGCAGGCGCTTCAGCAAGGAGTGCTGCTTGCGGCGCAGGCCCCGGTTGAGGCGCCGGCGCTGGCGCGCGCTGTACAGCTGCATCAGCTGCTCGCTGGAACAGAGAAAAGCCTCAGCCTCCAGCACCACTCACGTGGAATTAACTGGGGACCCCCAGAGCACCGCTTTACCTCCGCAGGGGGCTTCAAGCGATTTATACCTGCCCAGGCAAAAAACTACAGAATCACCCCAAAACACCCCGTTATTTCCGTTAAGTTAAAGCACAGCCCGGCTGCCGGGCGAGGCAGGACGGCGCGCAGCAGCCTGCAGCCCCCCGCGCCGGCTGCGAGCCCGCCCTCCGCCCCGGGGCAGCGGCTCTTACTAGGACATGTCGAGGAGCTGGTCCAGGTCCACCCCGCGGTACGTGAACTTGCGGAAGGTTCGTTTCTTCTTCTGCTCCACCTCCGCCTGCAGCGCGGGGGAAGGAGCGGGGAGGCGTCAGCGGAGCAGAGACCCCCCGCCAGGCCCTTCCCCCGCGGGCGGCGGGCACCGAGCCCCGCCGGGCACCCGAAGCGGCCCCGGGCAGCCCGCGGCGGAGCCCGCCCGGCGCTGCCACGGCCCGCCACCCTCCCAACCCCGGCTCGGGCCGCGCAGCCCCCGGCGCCCCGCCAGGCCTGGCCCTGGGCAGAGCTGGGGGGAGGCCCGGCCCCGCTGAGGCCTAGCCCGGCCGGGGCATCCATGGCCCCGGCAGGCCCCAGCGGGCCGCCCGCCCGCCGCCATCCAGCTCCGCGGGGAAGGGGCGGCGCCGCCCCGGGCAGCGGCGCCGGCTCAGGCCGCGGGGAGCCGCCGCCGCGGAGGATGGAGGTGGATCAGAGCCACCCGCCCCGCTGCCCACACCCACCATCTTGGCCGCGTCTCTTCGGAAAGGGCGGAGCTCACGGCGGAAGCGCCGGATCTCGCGAGACCATGAGAACAAGGGGCGGAAGCGGCAACAAGCCCCGCCCACCGCAGCCTCAGGGTGGCGTTTCCGCCCTCACTGCCATTTAAAGGGGCCGCTGCCCCTCGGGGCCTGGGCGCGAGCTGGGGTGAAATGGGTGGGTTTAGTGGCGGGAGCAGCATTTCGGCAGGGACGGTAGCTTCCCCAGGGCTCCGGGGCTGCTCGAGGGCGCACGCTAACCGCAGGCACTATGTTATACACTAGCTGTGTCAGCTCTTGCAGGGAAAGGCATGTCAGGAGGGGAAAAGCAGGATGGGAGAGGGCAGAGCTGCCCCAAGACGAAGGGGAGAAAGGCAGAAGGTGCAACAGGGGAGGACGGTTCACCGGGAGAAAGCAGCAGGGAAGGGGCAGGCGCAGGGAGCACAGCAACACCATGGGGCAGAGCAGCCTCCAAGGCTGATCCCCACTAGGGAGCTGACATGCTTTAGGAAACAGGCCTGTTTCAGGGCTGGGAGAAGACTAGGCTATTTCCTCATTTAAATAGCTTGCTCCTCCTGGGACCAACTCCTGTCCAAGCCTGACCCTGGGCAACAAGACAAAACACAAACCTCTTACTTGCAGCCCTGAATTGTCATCCTCCTCAGTTTAAATGCAGAGAAGACAAGGAACAGAGCACAGAAGTGAGAAAGGCTTTGAGGAAGCAAAGCTGCCCACGAGCAGAAGAGCTGAGCCTGCCCAGGTTTCAGATCTGACCAGCTTCTCATTTTCCAGGGGGTGGCACTGTGAAACTGTTCCTTTTCTGCTGGTCCAAGGTGGGACAGACACAGGACTAACCCGAAAGTCACTTTCACCATATGCAGGTAACCTGGGCTCCAGCCCAGGTGCCCCAGCTGCTCCATGCACAACCTCGCCCCTCCAACCTAGCAGCACCCTCAATGCCAGTCACCGAGCCCTGCTCAGACCAAACTCCACATCTCACAACAAGGCAGCAGGCATAATCCTTCAGCCATCAATCTCCATCTGCCAGTATCTTCTCATATTAGACAGACATGCTTTTCCAGCTTGGAGAGAATCCGAGATATTTCAAGCAAAGACAAACATAACACGTGAGGCCCCACATCCTGGTAGTGCTGCAGGGCAGGAACAGCAGGAAGGACTACAGTCTTCTGCAGCTGCTCATCTCCAAGCCAGGCTAACCATAGCTAATGCCACAGCACAGATACTCAGTGCTCTCACATAAGATGCTTTTATCCCATCACCAGGACACTGTTCTCTGCTGCAAGCTGCTGAAAAGCCTCCAACCCATTCTATTTGCAACCTAAATCATACATGAGCATTAAGCCAAGGTGTGGCAGACAAGTGCTGGCTCATCTCTCAGCACAGGTTGATTCAGTTTGTTACTGGGCAGAGATGCATTTCAAGCAGACCTAATGGTCTACGCTAACCTGGAAAAGCTGGTTCTGTGCAAAAGGCATCATCAGTTTCCAAAGACCTTCCAAAGACAAATCTGAAAGCAGGCAGGGTAGCAACTGACTTTAGGTCTGCTTCCATTTTGCATGCCTTTAAAATGCCATGGCTTTGTATTTAAGCCACTGTCCATGGTATATTTCATATAGCAATAAATTAGAAAACAAACCTCAACTAGAAAGTCAAAGCAATCACACCACACTGAAGCAGAGCACGAACCGATAGAAACCTACACCTCCGCAAAGAGAACATGAAATGACTAGCTTCCGTTTTGCCATGGAAGCACTGTGTACTTCGCACTCATGTAAATAACTAAACAAGGAGCAGAACCGAAAGGATTCGCAGCAAGTGAAACTGGTACAATCCAGACAAATTTGTAACTATGAAAAAAACCCACTAATCAAGGTTCTTCTGAGAGCAACTTACTGATTTCCATTGCCACACTGATAAATCCTAACAGATCCTGAATTTCAAGTAGCACTGAGTAAATCTACTTTAAAAGATTTTTCTTTTTCCCCTCCATGAACTAAACTTGAAACAATTAATGGGCTACACATTCCTGTAGAGTTAAGCCCAATTAACAGTGATCCTCAACAGCAAAGAGGACTAACAAGCATTGAGGCATGTCCAGCAATCCACTGAATCCCCAGGACAACGCTCCTTGGATAAGGGTGCATTCAAGATAACTGCAAAACCAAGTTCAAATCTTTGAAAAAACAAGCCAATTCTGCAGTCCTTTCTCCACCCATCAAAGAGCAAGTGGCTGCAAATGGCCAGCTGCAATCCAGCTACAGTTCATCTCCTGTAGACAGCTGTCATTTCGTGGAGTTGCAGCACCAATGACACCAATGCAACAAAGATGCATTTTCACTGCCAAACGACGAGCACCTAGACAGTTTAACATTCAGAGAAGCGCTTTTAAGCCTGATCTGTTGCCTTTGACACCATGGTTTGCCTCAGAATCACGTATAAAGCAGAAACACACAGTATGTTGCTTCCTCCTTGCACCTCTTGCTTTTGAACCAGTGACTGATTTCAGTACATGGTGCCCCTTTATCACATTGGAATGGTTCACTCCTCATGAGTCTAACCCCACATTTAAATACCAGACAAATACCGAAGTGGTATTCCAGAAGACCCCAGGCCAAACAGAGTTATGGACACTAAGCGCGGGGTTCAAATCTACACAGCAAGATGCTTGTAAACCCATGTGTTTTACTCATCTTATGGTAGCCTCAGTCATTAGAGACAATCCCAAAAGAGGAGTTACGCAGCTGAAAGTTTTCTTAACTAGATCATGGATTTGAGGTGGTGAGAGTGCACTGTCTTACTGCATCAAGATAAAGAAATTAAGACTGTGACTCTTGGGTAGACACTAATAGATCATTTCAACAGCAAAATTACCTCATTTCAAAGGTCAGGAAAATGGAAAGAAAAAGATGAGGGGCATTTTCCTGGAAGTGAACAAATTCTCCCTTTAGATATCTGTATGTGCTCCTTGTAGCTCACAGGAACGCATTTTTAAGGTGCCTTGAAGATCCAAGGTCAGATGAACAGCAGCGTTCAACCAAAGCCCATCCCCAATATCCACACGCAAACGACCCAGTGCATACAGACCCACCTGCAGTTCTGATGACATGCCGGCCAATACATTTAGGAGACTCAGTGCAAGTCTCACCAAGTCAAATCCAATCCAGGTTATAGCAAACAAAAGCTGTCATGGCTCCTCAGTCTGTGAAGTGAATTTGACAATGCCATTCCCGACCTTTCATCAGCACAACTTACTCTTAGGAACAGGCTACAAGTTGAGCGGGCATGAAGAATTACTGACTTAAATCCACGGCTGGTAAGCTAACAGTCCATTGAGGCACAGCATAAGCCTGTACAGAGATGTTACGAGGACATGCTTTTCAAGGCTGCCAATTGATTTCTCATGAAAACCAAAATTCAGAAGGAACTTTTTGTAAAAAGAAAAAAAAAATGGAGACAGGCTTGTGTTTCTAATCCAAATGTACTTCTCTTTATTCAAACCAGGGGTAATCACTGGTTAGTGCAAAATGCACCTAAACCTTTTTGCCTGAGGGAAATCTACATCTTAACAAGGCCTCCGTTAACCCCTAATGAAATCCACAGAGGATTTTAAAGAGTTTGAAGCACAGATCTAACGCTGCACTTCGTAAGTGACTCTGTGCGTCAACAAGTCTGCACCTGCCTTGTTACCAGTTCTATACCATCAGGTAACAAAAGCAAAATACACTCAGTAGATTCCTTTTAACTCCCAGAGTTTCTGAACCATCCGCCCCACCACTAATGTCAGGAGCAAGGGGGTTGCAACTTACCCTCACTTCCAACAGTGCTAACGGAAACCCTGTTTTAAATTAAAAAATAAGCCAGCATACATAGTAGAAAATTTCTCTTAAAAATTTCACAATCTGTAAATGTATATATTTTTTCTTTAAACATAAAAGTTTACAATATACGGTAAAACAAAGGCTCAGGAAAAATAATTTCAAAAAAAAGAAACCTGAAGTTTTGAATTAAAGCTGAAGACATTTTTAAAACCCTGTAGTTTGAACCAGTGACATTTTCTTTATTTGTGCTGATGGGTTAGAGAAAGGAAAATATTTAAAAACTGCAGTCCAAACACCCACAGCTTTGCCTTCAGAAGCCATCTCCCCCACCCCCCAAAAAATGTTGTTAGGTTTTTCTTCCATCAAGTATGTGATTGTCACAAGTTCAGAAGTCTGGGATTCCTGGGTTCAGTTGGTACCAGATAATCCCCATGTGGACAGAATTCCCTGATTGCCAGCACACGCTAGCGCCTGTAGGGGTGAAATCCTTGCACATTATGGTTCTGTCCTCGTCCAAAACCACTTCCTCCTGCAGGTGGGCCACTTGATGGTTGCACCGAGGGGCCTCCATAGGGAGGGGGTTGCTGGCTGGGATCAGAGAAGCCTTGTCCAAAACCACTCAAGTCTTGTCCGTATCCTGGGGAGAAGGGAAGAAAGGCAGCAGAGTCAGCTTCCATTATCATCTACACGCACGCACACACAACAGCAGAGGCGCAAAGTCAAAACCCAATGCCACTCCCTCCCCACCATGCACAGCCTTAGGAAAAAACAAATCACCTTGGTCTAACATGTAAAGATAAGCAGCTGTTTTCAGTTCTTGCAGTTATCTGCATTCACATATAGAAGAAATAGGTAATAAACAGAAGTACTGAACAAGTATAAAGAATGGTAGTTTTCACTTCTGATAAAATCTTGCCCAGGCTGTAGTTAACCTATCATATTACTGCTGTTCAGATGCTTACATAAAGTGGTTTGCTGGTTATCTGTCAATCCACTCCAAATAGCAGGTTTTTCTGCTAAAAACTAGCACTGGCAGTTTCGGCAGAGATGAAGATGTAACACAGATGTCTTTCTGAAAATCTCACGGCTGCTAAAACTGTAGCACCTCAGACTAACTGAACAAGTTATTAGACTCCGACTTTCTACCGTCAATTTCACCATCTTCCCTGGGAAGCCAAAAACTCCCTTTGCTGAAGAGACACACTGGAGAAGGCATTCTTAAACTCCCTTTTAAAAGAAGTACTGCTTCCTGAATATGCATTTTAGTTAACTAGTCAGCCTCTCTTTCAAGAGAGACTCAATTCCCAGAATCTGAACTGAAATATGATGGGGGGTAAAATTGGTAGAGCAGAATCCAGAAGGCTGTGAGTATTGCATCCATTATATACTTTATAATGGAACCTTTGATCCAAAGTTGTCATTAAAAAAAAAAAACAATGTCCTTCCCCTGAAACTTATTACACAGAACAGGCTGAAGTATATTTGTGGCAAGTTCAAAGAAACTCCATGTCAAAACCTGACCCCTCTATTGCTACTGCAGAAAGTGGCCAATACTTCTAACCTAGCAAAAGATAAGCAACAATAAATAAGCAGCTGTATTGCCATTCTCCCAGATGTCCACTACCATGACAAAGTGCATCAGGCTTCTGTCAGTTTTAAATCTGAAAGGGAACCACATCTCAAAGTTTATGCTAATGTATGCTATAAATCAACAATTCTCTCATTCTCCTCCCTCTACAGAATCAGAAGGCTTCTACTCTCCTGTCAAACTGTCCTTCTGCCTATTCAGTGAGGCTGTGACCATCATTCTGCAACACAATCCATATCAAAGATCAGATTTAGAATAGCTTCAGAGTAACAATTGGGGGACAGGAAAAAAGGACGAAGATGAAAGACTTGCTGGAATTCTTGCTGCCAATATGAAAAACAACTAGATGTGCATTAAAAACATTCAGAAATTAAGAAACTTAATAAAACTACCTTTAATTAAATACAACTCTTAATCATAATAGTGGCATCAGTGCAGGCTGCTTCTATAAAAGATGGTATTAAGAATCCTAATTACTAAGTACATTTCTGCAGTTCTGCTTCTCTCTATGCAGGCTTAAGCAGGTTTAACTGTCTTAATCCAAAACAAAGTCTCTTAGCATGTCTTCAGTATTTCAATTTCAAGCTCTGCCTGTCTCTCAGGACTTGCTACCACTAATGAGCCTTAAAGCACATCTATCACAGGCTTCTTCTATTAGCTGAAAATGCTAATCCAGTCATTTTTTCATACAAAGATAAGGAAGCAACCAAAAATACAATTTAATTGTATAGCAAGGGGTGAGGCTCGGAGTGAAGAGAAAAATCAGGTTATTCTCACTGTACGCTATAGTGCTATGGCATATAGTGGTAGAAACCAGAGCTTTCAATTTGCTTATCACAAAGGAAGCCTATGGCAAAAATCTGTACAAGGATAGATTTAAGTATGTACTCTCTTGCTCTGTTTTCGTAATTCCTCTTACAGCCCTTACACTGCACCAGCACTTCCCACAGTGAAACACAGTCCACCTGCTGTCACAGAGCACTCTACTTTCTAAATAAGCTGTGCCAACCATTACAGTTACACTTAATTGTTTATGGAAACTGAATTTGATTACACAAGATAAAACCTTGCTAATGCAACAACTTAGAAAATAAACAGCAGCGTCATTTATATTTTAGTCATAAGTTTTCACTTCAGCCAGCTAACAAATATATAGAACTATATTGCCCTTACCGGCAAATGTAAACATTTTTCAGCCACATTACTTCCCCCCACCCTCTTAAAAGAAGAGACCCTGCAAGAAACACAAGTTAATTTCCCAAATGCAGATATATCAAGAGCATTGGTTGTAAATAGGCACCACCTACCTAGATCTCTCACTGCTCAGCCTGACCATAAGAGTGTAAACAAAGTATTGGCGCGTAGCCTGAAGGGTCTTGAGAATAGGTACCCAGCCCTAGTAAGAAATGAGGAGACCAGGGTGACGAACCCCAAGAGAGCCCTGTACAGAGATAATTTTTTAGGGTGAGGGAGACACACCCATGTTAGTGTTTAATTTACTAGTGTTTACATTCATCCTAGCTGTAAACATAGCAGCATTTAAGATGCTGTCAAGCCAGGACAAATCTGAAAATGCCACGACGATTAGATAACTCAGTGCCTGTTTAAAGTCTAAGTTTTATGCATTTATGTAAATACATGCAGATGCGCTAGACTGCCATTTGTACAGCAATGCTGCTAACTAATTTGCAAACACATGAAGTGCTGAAGCTTTTAAAAAAATTTAAAAGATTTTACACGTAGCTTTATAAACACGTTGACAATTCTGTTGCAATATAGAATATTAAATACCCCTATCCCTGTTAGCACTCTTGTTCATACGCAGTTTTCAGGCTAGGAAAGCACTCCTGAAGTGAGAGACTAACTCCATTTACAGTATTAACAACTCACTTTCTAAACCTTCTCCCTCAAAATGCAGTACTACATACCCTCTTCCTCCCCTCCCCACCCAGTACTAAGAGTGTAACTAAAAACACTTGAAAAATTTCACTGGGAAATATGGTTTCTAAAATACGCAAAAGGCAAGTGGTACTACACACGCCATATACTGGAACCCAACAATTTTTTACAATGTCGGAAAACGGATCCTCTCTAAACTTCAGTCACATCCAGAATCTTGGCTACCTGCCGAGTATAAACAATTGTGTACGTGTTCGTATTTTATTTATAGGGTCCACCCTCCTTCAAAAAAAAAAGTCTGCAAAGAGACATGTTCCGGCAAAACAAGAAAAACTTCTTCTCGAGTCACAATGGCAAAACTTTCTATGACAGCAACTGCATTTATAATATAACCAAGTTTAAAAACATTTCAAATCCATCAACATAAGAACATAAGCTTGCTTTATAAATACATCTGAAAAGTTAATCTTTCTTTAAAGCCTTCTATTTTATGTTTTTTGGAACTATGAATAATATCTATTCAAATAACTTTATGAAGTGTTCAGTTCATAATGGTTTCTGCAGGCACTTTAAATGAAACAGTAAGGCATGCACTAACATAACTGGAGAACTCGTTCAGGTGCAGGAACAGTGGTCTTAAACCATGGGCCTATTGCATGCTAGAAGTTGACCATAAAAATGACCAACTACAACGCCTTCAAAAAAAGGGAGTATACCACAAAACAGCTATTTGGACAACACTGCTTAAAGGAGGACTCAGGGGAAGAGCAAGATGAGAACTCCCAATTTTTATAGAGAGGAAGCAGAAATTTTAGTCAGGAGCACAAACACCTGTCTTGTAACTTTTTTTCAGTACAGTCTGCCTAGCTTAAAACATACTACAATCAATGTCTTCTATCAGCTATCTGAAACAGTTATCTGTACAGCACAATTATGTACTGCCTAAACATTATATACTTCTGACAAAACTACAACTTGAAGTACAGGTAAGCAAGAGGAGGCAAGGGAAGAAAAAGCATGCAGCTTGGATTCTTACCAGTTTTTACAGGTACCCTGTACTGCTTTCCTCTCAATGAATTCTATTTTACTCTTCCAAATTTATTCTCCAATCTGTACAAACTCAGTTAAATGAAAAAATTGACTACTAGCTCCATGAAGCTATTACAGAAAATAGTTTTAAGTACAGATTCAGGGAGACTGCAAATCAGTGACTTATCCTACTACTGCACAAGTCTCTGAAGACCTTTTCACAGGAAACAAGCAATGCCTTATAGTTAAGGAAATACCCTCTGGCCAGAATACTGCATGATTTAAGGATCAGTTGAGAGCAAGTGGCCAGCATTCTCATATAAATGCCTTCAGTGTTAGTAAACTGTTTCTAAACACTGACTTTTTACCCAAGTATTAGGATAAAAGAAAGGCAGAAAGGGGAGAGGGATCAAGCTGAGTTCATTTTACATGCAGTTACTTACCAAACTGACTATAAGGGAATTCTGGCTGAGCAGTTGGGGGTTTGCTCATGTCCTGAGTTGCCTGAGATGGTGGTGGTGGAGGAGGAAAAGCTAGTGGTGTTGCCCCTGGAGTGGCAGGTGGAGGGGGTACTCCAGGTGGGGCAAACTGGTCAGGTGGAGGAGGTGGAGCACCATAACCAAAACCTGAAGCAGGAGAAAACAGAATGTGATAAAGTAGCACTAGGCACCAGATTTTGTGCATGTGAGAGAGACGGACACACATGACGAGGAATCCACAGAGATCCAAGATCTTGGCCTGGGCAGCAGGAGGAGATATCCTGAACGAAAGGTTTCATTACAGCAGCGCAAGCAACTCTTGATAGCTTGGTGATATTTTCTGCTTTCTGTTTTAAACCAGGTTTGCGACTAGCCTTTTCAAAAGACAGCCTGAGGGGGTAGGTGCTCAAATCCTATTTACATTTCCAATGCCAGGCGCGACCTTAATTCCTTAAGCTTCTCTGAAAATCCCAGTCTGTGTCCAGCCCAGGTCACTATGCAAGAATCTCAGCTTCTCTCATAGATGTCACAATAGGAGTACACAATAAATCTAAATTCTTTTAGCAATGTAGATTTAAAACTAGAGAGCATAACATAAATTATTATTGCATCCAAGAAAAAAAGGTAGCCAAGTAACTGACAAAAACACTGATATTTGGTTATAGCTCAGAATACCCAATCTAGCCAAAGCATCTAAGGGTAGATAAAACAGAGGAAAAAGTTCAGCCGAGAGAAAGATGAGCAAAGGACAAACTGAATTCAGCGATGGAGTGTACTCAAACTCCTGACAGCCACTTACTAAACGGTGGAGGGGTGCCATAGCCCTGTGGAAATCCTTGTGGAGGTGGGAATCCTCCAGGAGGTGTAGAGACTATGTATGAGGTAAATGGTGGTGGTGGTGGAGGAGCTCCTCTTCCTGGAGGAGGTGGTCCATATCCACCTGAAATATTAAGAGAAACCAAGAGAAACCAAGAATCAAAGCTGCTTAATAACAAAAAGTTGTTAAGTCAGCATTCTCCAGATGAGGTAAAGCTGTCTGGTGAATTTCAGACACAGTCTGGGCCTTCTACAAATTCTTACTTTGTGAAATACTTGTCTTCTGCGTAACCCTACTGTAAGTAATTTCAGTTTAGAACATAATTCCTGGATACCAAATTAACACAGTTGGCAACAATGGGATGTATTTCAAATCCACAAATCACTATGAATTCTTAAAGGAATTGCACCCTCACTCAGTAGGATTATTTTGTCTACTAAACCAGTCCTGCATAGCCTACTTACCAATTGCCTGTCCAGCTGGCACCCACATCCCTAAAACAAAACAAAAAATTGATTTATACATGCAGACACTGTATTATGAATCAGGAATGGTTTAGCAAAAGTTGAGCTCGCTCTGGGCAGAGGAATAGACTGGATAGCCTCCCAGTGTCCCTTACAGATTTATTTATGGTCTCAGAAATGGTGTGTATGCAATTCTGAACAGACTCTTAATCATTCAACAAATAATGCATGAAACACAGCAATCCCCAAACTCAAGACAGATTCAGTGTTCGAGAACTGAGAGCACGCCACATGTAAAAAACTGTGACATAAAAAAATACCAAAAGACTAAGAATTGCAACAGGCTACACATCCAAAGCATTTTTAACACATTATCAGCTTTATCATTCAGTTATTTTTGAAGTTTTTGTACCATAAACATCTCCTTTTGTATTTGTTGCATTAAGATAAATAAATGCATTTAAGTTTTACATTAATCTTTCCCATAGATTGGATATCATTTTCTCTACAAATAACCACACTGAAAAAAATCTAGTTTCTCAATTTGTGCAGTTGCAGATTAGCACATCTGTGCAGAATGTCAAAGCCTCAGCTGCAGCTTTCAAGTTAATAAGCACCATGGGGAAACAAGCAAGCCCTCTGTTGGGGTATCATCTATTATAGCAATGGATGAAGCAGTGACACTCCCTTTCCCCCCATGGGTGAAAATTTCTCACATATCAGCACAAGCAAGTTCTATTCTGTCAAATATAACTCATTTTACCACCTTATTTCTCCATAAGTTACCAAAACAGTCTTTAGGTGAACTCAGCATATTTATCCTGTCTTCAAAATCTTGGGGGAGGAGGAGGGGGGGTGTCTATGGCAATCAAAACCAAAACAAGCAGCTGCTCCTTTCAGCCCCGAAGGGTTCAAGCTAAATCAAGAAAATTATATGCAGTAAGTGCTCCCCTGCACCACTGCTAGCCCCATAGCTGCTTGTTATTTTTCCAGGCCACATTAAGCAATAAAATTCAAAGACAAGACCTCAATTTTTCTCTCATCCTTTTCAAATTTTACTTATAACGTCCTCTGAAACTCACTTCAAACCTCATCACTGAAACCCCACACTTCATTAAAAAAAAAAATAATTACGGTCCCAGGAGGATCACTTTCCCACAGCTACAGAGTCACAGCTTTCTCAACACCTTTTCCATATTACTGAAAAACATGTGGATTACATTTGGGGAAGGCAGAACCAAACGGAACAGGTAGAGCACTTTCTGGGACACGTGCTAGACTCAGCACAACTCACTGACTTCTGCCCTGCGTGACAAAATTTTGAGGGGAAAAAAAGTGAAGGAACAATCTCAGCAGACCTTGGAAGGACTGATACACAGAATTTTAGTGCTGCTATCAGTAATCCATCACAGAGATGGCATTGATAAAATTGGAGATACTATCATTTCCTAGTAAAGCCAAATTATCGTTAGGTTTTAAAGGCACGAATCTCTTAGGACGGCGGTACAGAGATACCTAAAGAAAGTACCTTGAGGGCCATATCCTTGCTGCCAGGTAGGTGGGGGCTGACCTGCCCAGCCATTGGCAGCACTTGGCATGATCCTGCTTCCCCACTGACTGGCACCTGGTGGCCCTGGAGTTTGGCTTTTGCTATCACGAGGTTCTGCACGTTTCACCTCCACCTAAACAAACAGAGTCACCATTTAGGAGAAATGGCGTAGGTTAATATACCCCCCTTCCCTTCACACACACCCTTAATTACACTTAAGACTACACTTAGCATCTTATGACTTATGTCTAAGTACTTAATTATTAAACTTAAGGCCAGTAATTTAAAATGTTTCTCAGGTACAATATATATGATGGTAAGACATTACAAGTCCTACTACTGAGGTATTTCAAACAAAACACATCCTACAAATCATTTATGTTCCATCATAGTACAGTATTCATTTGCTTTAATCTTAAAACAGCAGTACCCTCTTACAACGGCTCTTCACTTAAAAAAAGAAAAAAGCATAATCTTTTAAATTATTTGTAGACTATTTTAACATTTAAGGCAGGAATTGCAAAGATGACATTTTCCATAAAAAGAACTTCTGGGTAAAGAGCACGCTCTGAAAAAGGGTACTAATGCTTTAACCATTCAAAAGATGTTTGGGGTTCATTTGAAAGTTACAGTTTAAACCCACCCCATCTAGCTACAATTTCAGTTCTGCTCATACCTGAGAAACACACATTTATTTGGTTTTTTTCTTTTTTTCTTTTACTTAGATTTTATTTAAATGTCTAATGGAAGATAAAGACTTACCTTCCCCAGGCTAACGCTTAAAGAATCTCAATTAACTCAAACAATGTCAGAGGGAATGGATGTGATAAGAGAATCTTACATTACATCTAACAAAAAAGTAAACAAACATGCAAGTAATAAAAATGGACAGTTGAGTCAATAAGAAGCAAATCTTCATACTGTGTTAAGTCAGTGACAAAAGCCCTCCTGTTTTTAAAATTAGTAAGCCACAGTGCTTAACTTATTTTATTCAAAGATAAAATGTCCTAGTGTTCCAAGCCGTCGAGTAAGTGCATTTGACCTACTTAAAATAAGCTGCACATTCAATATAAACCTCTCAAAAAAATCCAGTTTCTGATTTAATGAAACACTCTCAGCACTCATGCATGCTGAATTAAAGTCTTTTTTATTTTATGATTAATTTTAATGGGTGCCAGAGTACAAAGAAAATAAATCTCAGTCATCAATGGGCCTGAGTGGTATGGAAAAATAAAGTATTCAGAATTCTTCCTGCCATGTCTTAAAAACCATTCATGTCAGAGAACAAACAGGAAATAGGCACAAGGCAAGGACAAAGCCCCCCACCCCCACCCTGCTGCAGATGCCCCAAGGACATTATACATGACAGTAACCAAATCTCTGTCAGCTGAAGGCCCTTCTAGAGAGGAACCAAGGGAATTTTTCAAAGGACTCAAATTAATGAGTCTTAACACATTTGCCTTGAGGGAATTCAGTTATTGCTTACAAAAGCAGAGTCCTCCTTGCAATTTCAATTTTTTTTTCCTTTTAACAACATACGGATTCATTTCAGCAATACCTTTTTAATTACCAAAAAGAAAGAGATAGCATTTTTAAAGTAGACAGTATTAGTCAATGAAGAGAGTGGAATCAGAAGTTCATTAATCTACATGGAAGAATTCCATTAATTTTTCAGTGCACATTTGGAAGTGGTGAACTGCCAAACTGAAGACTAGAAAATTGCACTTTTTGTAGCATTGAGGCTAAAATTCTACACTTGCCTAAAATCCAGATTATGCCAAAAAAAGGGACGTTCTCCATTACTCCTATCTGAGAAAACACTGCATATTTCTGCTTTTTGTCATTAAAAGGAGGAATAAAAGCAACAAAAAACCTGTATCACTTTGGTGCTGAGATTGTTTGGGAAACACTGGAGAACTCTGAAGCAGCACTGATACATTCTGAGAATTGGCAGCTTAAGAGGTGACATTTTGAAGGCTTACAAAGAGGTCTCCATGCTTTCCCAGAACCATTACAGTAGATATACTGTCCTTTGTGCCTGTGTATTTTTAGCATGCTTTCTGGTATGACTCTCATTTAAGTGGTTCTTGTAAGTTTCAGGAAATTTCAAGAAAAGACCAGAGACTGTACACAAGATATATTCATACACATACAAATGTAAATTTACTCTTGTCAGTACCTCTACACACAAATGGGAGTGCTCTGCTGCTCACAAGAGGAACACACTAGTAATCAGGAACACACACTATTGTTCTTGATTACCTAAGCACACTGCTTCCTTTGCTTTATTCCCATTTATGAAGAAATCAGCCCACCCCTCAACCCCAAGACGTGTTCATAGGAATAAAAAGCATTACGTTTTGAATAATTAACCATACAAATTGCATTGATATGCAAGAACATTTCATCTGCCAGCTAAATAAATGCTTATGAAATACCAAAATATAAAGACTTTAGCAGACAATGCAAAATTTTATATTGCAAGAATTTAAAAAAAAAAAAAAAAAAAAAGGAGACAGACAGTATTCTTGGGTTTCCTTGAAATATCTTCAACTCTAAGTTTAACATTTTTAATGCTTATTTTACAAATTCTGGATAAGCTGTAAAGCTACAAGGACTTAAATTTTACCAGAATTTCCTGTGGTTAATTTTTCTTTCAGAAGTTATGATTTTCCTTGTATAAAACTTGTGTCCTCCAACAATTTACTTTTGCTTTTATTTTTTCCACAGGTATAAGCACGTTCCTTGCTGAGTAACATCAAAGCAAGCATAAATTCCTCCCTATCAAACATCCATTTGCTGACAACACAGTATGAAGATGAAACAACCAGAGGTCACTTAACTGTATCGTGGTTAAATACTATATAGAATACGTGGGTTTGTATCAAAGTTTCACAGTAAGTGACCCAATTTTTTTTTTTTTAAACCAATCCTTCATGACGTTTTCTTCTTCTTAAGTATAAGATTATATAAGTAGATTGTCTCAAATAGCCTCGAAATTTGAATATCAAATACACATCTGAAGGAGTGGTATCTTAAACCAAGCCTTAAACAACTCAGATTTCACTGGGATTCCGAGTTTCAAACAGCTGGGAACAACAACTAACTTCTATCCTCACACTTAAGCACATGGCAGTGCTCAAAACATGAGTAAGTTATGCTCAATCAGAGCATCCCCCAGGTCTGTAGCACAAGGCCTCCCCAAGCTGTTAGGGAAAAAAAACAAAAACAAAAACCAAACAAAACCAAAAACCTACCAGCCTAAGTTTTCAGGCTTTCAAGATCTAGGTCCCTTCTACGGGCTAAGGCACAAGCTAACTGCTTCTCTCACCTGTTTTAGGCAAACTCAGAAGACTTTCCCCATCTTCACAGGCAAAGCCTTGAATTTGGATTTTCACTCTCTCCTGCTTAACTAAAGCTTTGTTCACCAGTGAAACTGCCAGTTGCCCAAGACTTGGTTCTTTCTTAAGGTAAAATAAAACTACAACTACACACTTTTTTGCCCATGATGTCGTGAAAATGCATGTTGACAGCCTGGTCCACTGATTGTTCGTCCTCGAAAGTAATAAATCCAAAACCTAGCCAACGACGAAGAGTGAATCAAGGTAGCAGGGTGTTGTGACACAAAACAGGATGATGAACAGTATTAGGGGCGGACCAAGGGTTCAAGCAGGGGTTTCAGATAACCAAGACTTGTGTTAAATTTTCAAAAAAAAGTCAGTCTGAGAAAATTTTAATGGATACTTCCTGTAATTAGGCAAATAATGCCCCATCTTGGTTTCACACATGCAACCTACAAACTGAGCTAGTTAACTATTTTTTAGCTTGATTTTATTCCTATCTCACGTAACAGGAGATGGAAAAAAATGCTGGTATAGTCCTAAGTGCAACTGTGCCACATGATTAGGTAAACAAGGTATTTGTGGACAGCAGATTAAAGTCAAGCAACTTTGCTGCTCCTGTCTTTGATTTAGAATTAGGATATCAAGGAAAACCTATTCTATCCCTGTTACCCAAAGCTGCAAAGCAACTTCCTCCCATCCCTCAACCCACTCTTTCAATTAGGGAATATTGCCTTGGAAAATAAGAGTTATTTTTGAAATGGAGCTGTTAAAGCATGAAAAATTTTACCACTCCATGGATGAATGAGAAGCTTCAGAAACTAACAACCTAGATCAGAGGTTCTCAAGTTTTTCACATCTTATTAGAGCAAGCACTTAAGGAAGGACACTACTCCTTCCAAACACGGCATCCTCTGGCAAATAAAGAAGCGTTGCTTATATAGAACACAATACTTACTGTTATGTCTCTCAAACTAGTTTATTTCTCATCCCCTCTTGCTGCTTTTCTCTTCAATACCTATGTATACTTTCCAGCCCCTCTTTTTGCCCAAAACATTGCTATGAACTGCTCCAGATCTCCAAGAGTTTTTCATTCCCTTGTCATTTACGAGTAGCCCCAATGATGGCAACTCAGCTGGTTCCTATCTCCAAGTGGCTTTTCACAAGACAATGGGGGAGGGGGGTGCGATGCCTGCAGAGGATGCTGGAAATAAGAAAGCCATGTGACTAGATCACTTTTTGCAGTCACACTTTGAGAACCACTGCATTAGGCTGTAGCTGCTGATACTGCCGAGAGAGTGGCAAAATAGTGGTTAATTTCACAGAACGCTGAGGCTGGTTCATGCCATCAACCACTCATCGCTGGTGTAATAACCAAATCCCAGGAAAGGTAGGAATACATGCAGTACATAAATTGTGCCATTCTCTAGATTAGCTAAGGGTAGAGCAATAAAATTAGAAAGAAAAAAAGAGGTGCGGCATCAAAAGCATATGGAACATGGATGCATTTCTGCTTTTCTGAAACCCAAGATTTCCCCCTTGGTTTGCATTTTGCTTTGCAGCTAGTGCTGACAGCAGCCATATATTGCTCTAAAGCGTTAAACAGAAATACAGTATCTATAACAGTTAGTGTCTCTCTAAGCTTATCCAACTGGGTTGGGTAAGCCCAAAGAGGCCTATTGTAGAGAAGGTTTATATATAAAAAATACACAAAGATACAGGCCAAAATAGATTCCAGCAGGTCAAATTCTGCTGTCAGCAACAAGAGCAAAAGACATCACTAAAATAAAATAAAAAGGAAAAAACTTAGCATTTCCCACACACAAGAGACTGGCAGTATAAACGAAGTTTTGTTGATCTGTGATGAAAGCAGCCTCACAACTGAGGGCAGCATTTCATCACAATATATTTGTCTGAGGTTAACTAGAACTCTAAGTATTAGAGCAAAAATAAAAGTATTAATATTAAAAACACACATTTAGTATTACAGCATTCTATCTAAAAAGGCATGGGCAAGAAAACTGATGGATCTCATCTACACATGAAGGTTGCTCCTTTAGCTTTTCGCAGAGAAAATTCAAGGAGGGGAGTAGAATGAGGTACTGGGATGTGGTTCGGAAAGGGAGAAGGAAGGAGAAGAGGTCATTGAGGAAGCCAGTAAAGAAAAAAGCATAAAAACGGGCCAAGCATCACAAGATAAGGAGCAGTGAAGAAATCAGAATACAATACACAGTAGAATTCCAGGAATGTGAAGTTTGACAAAATTTAAATACTGTAAAAGTGACAAAGTATATCATCCAGTAGCTTTATTTTTTGAAGGACAGGACTTTACCGAAGACTAGAGTAACAAACTGCATTTAGAAAGAATCCAAGGGGACTAGAGAATAGAACAATGAAACTGGATTGGAGCTAAAAGGAGGAACAGAACACAGTAAGAACCTGTAAATTACTTCACTGTTGTTGGTTTAGACAAGAATAGAAAACATGAAAAGCAAAGACTGCAACAAACAAAGCTAGTATTTCTTTTAAGGTGCAACAAGTTTGGCTGCACTTTCACTTGGACTCAGAAAAGACAAGGTTTGGGTACTGAAGATACAAGGTCACCTTAAGTGTATCACTGTAGCTCAGACACTAGCCGAGGATCTGGTTCCCAGTGTCCTGGTAAGCAGCCAAAGGTAGAAGAAGAATGCTACCAGGGATTAGTGACAGGGCTAATTTTGCCCTCCTCTTATCAGCAAACTAGTAAAACGACATGCAGTAAATCTGTTCAAAATGTAAGTATGGTAAAGTTAACAGAAGAAGGCAAAAATCAGAATGATGCGAGTGGAAAATGGCAGTGAAGTGGCCTTTTAAAATTTAAAATGTAGTCTTTGAAGGCATCACGTTCAAAGGACAAGTGTATAGACTGAACAGCATTCCACATATAACAGAATGCAGAGCAGAAAGAGAAGGCAAGATGAAATGTGTTCTGGGATGCACAAACTGGAGTACTGAGTATAAACTGAGAAGTTTTTCCCAGCTTTCTCCGAGAGATTAGCAAAATCATTTTTGGAGATGATGGCTAGTTACCACATGATGAAAAGGAATCTAATAGAACAAAAATGAAAGAACAGGATTCAAGACCACTGTTTAAGAAGTCAGAGGAATAAAAGGAGAATATGCTGCAGTACATTGCACACTTCAATGACTGAAGACAGACAGGTTTTCAAATCTGAACACATCTGTCATTTCTGCTTTAAACTATAATTTTGTGAGTGGACCAGAAGCCTTCTAGTGTATATATATATTTTTAGTATAGCTTTAAGCAGGAGAAGCCATTAATCCAGACCAGGCGTGATGTTTTAGTACCTTTTGCTCAGAGGCTGCAAGGCTGGGATAAGTATTACAAAGATACAGATGATGCAATAATTACTGAAATATTTCAAAACCTCAGCCACAAATTATATTCAGATGCACTTATCTTGGTCTCCACTGCCTTCCCTATTTAAAATGAGATGCTCTAGAACATTTAAACAGATGAATTTATGTTCTGCTTAAACAGAAGATATCTGTTCAAAGAGGATTAAGATAGCTAAGGCAAGAAAACAAAAAACAAATATATTGAAACTTCGTTTACACTCCAATAAAAGACAAAGCCCGTCCCTCCTCTGACTGTGGAACTGGCCTGTACCTCTGTGATAAATTATCACCTAGAGAGAAGAAATCTAAAGAGATATCGTTAATCACAGTCAAACAATTCACAAAGAGAAAAGAAAAGAAAAAGAAAAAAAACTTACTTAACATTACCGTACTTTACTATGAAACACTTAAATATGTCACTAAGGATGTATGTCTAAATTAAAAATAAAACTAAGACTTAACAGCTTAATAAATATGAAGTGAAGAATATATTCTTAATAATGAGTCAGAGGAGAAATGAAAGTTCAGATGGCAAACTATTCTCTAGCATGTAGAACATGCTACAAGGTGGTCAGTGCAACTAAGCTTCATGTACTTTTAAAAATATTGCCTCTTAATTGTCAAACAGATGACTGATGCAATGAAAGGTGGATGACATGAAACTTGCTTCATATTTTTGACCAAAGGTTATAGACTTGATTAAATAGCCTAGTGAAACTTCCAGCTATTTTTTTCCCCCTTTAAAGAAAAAAAAAAAAGCAGTCTAGCATACAGGCACTACATGCCTCATTCAAAATATACATTTCAAAAGCAATTTTATGTAATTTTAAGAAGTGTTTTTCTTGAATTTAAAGTGAAGCCATTTAACCAAAGCAAAAAGCATTATGGATGGATTCTGTTCTAATCTTATGTTCAGTAGTCGTCTGAACTGGAACACCACCACCCTCCATGCAATTACAGACATCAACATACCTTTCAGATGGAACAGGAGGAAAGGCAGTTTGCTGATTTCCCCCTCCCCAATAGTACCTTAAACCACAGGAGTGGCTCAAGTATCAGATTTCATTCAACTAAGAACCAGCAAAGAAACAAAAATGAATATGAAACATCTGACTTTAAATGCACAGATACCAACTGAAGCTGTAGATGAAGAGTCTATACTTAAAGTGGTATTTGCCCAGTGAAATATTCTTTTTCCTGAGGCAACACAGAAAAAAAAATCTACCTTTTCTGATGGTGTGAAATAGTTTGCCATCTGACTATAGGAGAGTATGAAGAAATTTCAAGGACAAACTAGATCAGCCTTTACCTCGGGGCCTCTGTTTCTCTGCGTCATAGATCATTACAACTTCAGTGACCTGGAAGAGAGAAGAGAAATTCTAACTAACTATGCTACCAGGGGAGTGTTACAAGCAGTTACTACAGGCTGGTTTCCCACACTCTATCCACAAAGTGTAATTAAATGCTTGGTGTAGCCATCAATACCAGTCTGTCATAGCACCATGCAAATAAACTGCAAATATTGCTCTCCAAGTTCATCTGTTCTAAAAAGCCCCAAACACTGCTACATTTTTGCTTTTTTAAGGTCTCATCACACTTCAGATTTTAATCTAGCATTACAGTTGTTAAACTGTTTATACTCACACTATAGCCCATAGAAAACCCCAAAGGTATGTTATTCAACACACCATTCATCAGTATAACTTCTTTTTCCACTTTCATACATTTTTACCCTCACCCTGAAAAGCAGCTTTTACTACAATGCACATTAAAAAATTTGCCCAGCTTTTCTGAATTGCTTACTTGCATACCAGCATGGGGCAGAGTACCAATTAGAAACTGACGCCTTACAACTTTATTTGTAATGCTATTTAAGCTACAGATGACCAGTATCAGCATGTATTTAACTACATTAAAGAACTACAAACACAAAAAATGGGAACTGCAAGTTTTTCAAGGACTTAGTCCAGCTCAAGGCTCAAACAACTACTTTACATGACAAACGGCCCATACACAAGTTTTAGGTCAAAAATGAGCGAGTATCCAATACAGGGAGATACAGGGAACAGGTGCACAGCAGATCGATACTTCAGTGATGGACGCTTGAACCTGTCTCTTCAGTGGGCTCTCAAGCCAACAGACTTCTTGATTCATGAGCAAGGGTCTACTCTCCAAGACAGAGACAAAAGCACGAGCAATGCAAGAGGAAGGCTTCCCAAAAGTGTCCCCCACAAACTTAAGTGTCAATAGTAACTCAAAAAAATTCTGAAGAGTTATCATGCAAAATTCAAGCAGAATGCATAGAGTCCCCACTCTGCACTGAATGCAAAGCCTAGGACAACTGTGCCCTACTGATAAGACCGCTCTATTTTGCGATTTATAAAAAAAACTATTCGCATTTAAAAGATATTCCAGGGATGCACAACAAGTGCAGTTAGCTAGTTCTGTATTGTCTTGTGTCTAATATTTAACAAAACTGCTTATTTCTCAAAAATGTTTTCAGAATAAGTATGAGCTATAACGTAAACAAAACCAGAGATGCAGCGTTTATTTCAAAGGCAATCTTAAAATAGCTCAAAGGCCTTTAAAGTTTACAGATGCAGAAAAGGTGTCATAAAATGCATATGATCTCACAGAATCATATCTTCACCTTAAAGTCAATTTCTCTTTGAATGCTTTTATATGAATCCCCTGAATTACCTTAAAATCTGATGCAAATCCACGTTTCACTGACACCTAAAAATCATACTTTTCAAGTTCTTACACCACACATTCACTTGAATAGATCCTCCTGGATGCTAATGACTGAGATTTATCCCTATTTGGGGCTTAACTGGGTTGTTAAGCCACATGGCAGTGCTAGACTTCTCCCCCACACGCTGTCCTGTTTGGATCCCCTTCCTCACATAGGTCTTATTTACCAAACAATTTCCATCTCTAAGAATCAGAATCTGCTTTTGTCTCTTCGCTCTGTGGCCACAAAACATCTAAGATCTCCTACTTCTTCAGAATGGAATGAACACAACTCATTAAGAATACATTGACTTCCCAATTTCTATACTATTGTTAAAGTTCTACTACTTACTTTTAAAGGCACTTACACTTAATGGCTGTTGCCTTCTATAATTGGTGGAACTTAACCCTGTATCTCCCAAGCCATCCAGAGGTCAGAATTGGAAAGCCATAAGTCTGTGAGGAAGAGCCTTTAGAAATTATGCTCCACAACTGTGGAACATGCTCCTCATTTTTAACACTCAGTCTATTGCAGCTTTTCAAACTAAAGAAACAGTTGTTAGCCATTGCCTTTTATATATATTTTTTTTTTAAAAGACCACCTTAATCAAACTGTAAGTACAGTACTGTTGATACACTTATCCACTTGAAAAGAATCAACAAATCCTTTGCCACTGCTAAGGAGATCATAGTGAAAGGTGATTTTTTTGGACTTTTAAACTCAAAAGAAAACACTAAAGGCCACTCGAAAGATGGAAAGCTCATTCCCATTATATAGTAAGATTGACAGTCTTGAATTTAACTCAGACAATCTAAGTATTTGATTTTTTTTTTTATTCACAGCTGAGTTTAGCAGTTTCATTTAGCAATTTACCTTCTTAAAGGGAAAAGGGGAACAACAGTAGGGATAAATGGGAAACTAAGACTAACTAAAAAAAAAAAATCTGAGGATATACTTCTCTCAGCCTGAGGTTATAAAATGAATTAAAGACAGTTACATGAAGAGCAATAACGTGAGTAGTTTATCATTTGTTTGAATGGAGATTCTAGGGACAGAATATAACTCAGCTGATTTCAGATGATTTAAAAGCAACCAGTGTTATCAAAACAATGGCAGGAGACTGCAAAATTTAGCTTATCTGCACACTTAGACATAAGCTCACTGAAGTATCTACTGTTCCAAGGATTCAACAAAAAGCTTTCATAATCTCAGAGCTGTAAGTTAGGTAACAATTCAGAAGAGTAACAACTATTCTCAAAGTCAACTGAACTAAGGAGGGTTCTTTCTCCCTTCACAAGATGGGGACAGAATAACATAGCATCAGGTAGATGAACTAGAGGAGACAGAAGATGCAAAGTAAGTTACACTCATCAGAGCAATAGATTTTGACAAACAGCAAGAGACACTTCAAGATGATGAATGGTTACTACACTTTATCACAAAACACTTCAATATGTCACTGTAGTAGTGTGTATAAATTAAACCAAAATTTGACAGCTTGACAAAGTCTGAGAAAAGGCAGCAGGGAGAGAAAGTCTCTTGTAACCAACTGATAACTGCCATCCTTCTGAATGACTCACCACTCCGAATTTCTTGAAGTATTCCCTGAGCTCAGTCTCGCCACAGTTATGAGGAATCCCACCAACAAAAATTTTATTTGATTTATTGTTATCGCTCCTGGATCCTTTCTGCTAAATCAAAGAGGGGAAGAAAAAAAACATAAGACAATGAGAAGGACAATGAATTTGGCTACTTTATTCATTTTACACTTAAATTGACTGGGGGAGAGGAGGATGCAATCTCCAGGCTTAAAACCTACTTGTTAAAGTGAAGGAACTGCGTGTTCTAAGTTTAGAAATTTAGTGGTTTTGGCTATACCCCACTCTTTCCTTGGGAAGGTTGAAGAACCAGGAACAATATTCTTAGGCTATTTACTTATTTTCTAATGAACTCATATTAACCTGCAAGGTGCAAAGTAAGCTGGAAGAGCATCTCAGTCCTGCGAGTGGACTTCCAGACACTTGTTTCAGAATTTGAGGAACTCAAGTGAAAGTATTGCTGATAGAAAACAAAAACAAATAAAAAACCCCCACCCCACAGACCGCTCTGGGTTTTGATCAGCCATCATCAACCAAAAAAGTTCATGAACAATTGTATTGTACACTTGCAGTCTTACCACAAACATCTAAGTTATTCTTCAGAATGACAATTTACATTTGAGGCCTGCATACTGACTCTCAATTTTAAGATAAGGATATAATCCAGATGAATTCACTTCAACAGTTGGAAGCCTAAACAAAACTTGGGAAACAAGTATGTATCAATACAAGGAAAGCATCTTTCCTTACCCATCCTTCCTTCGGCCGTGTCCTTTCTGGTTGCATCCCCCTAGGTGTACATGGCTTTGGATCAATCTGGAAGAAGTTGCAGTTTGGTCAGTTCTGAGAGTGCAGAGTATTTTGTTCTATAAAGTTACGTTTAAGGCAGACAAACACAGCTCTGCTAAAATTCAACTCCTCTGATAAAAGCCATCCCCATACGTTGCTTCTACAACGCGATACAAATCACTGAGTTAAAGCTGTCTTACAATAAATAATTAAAACAAACAGCCAGGTAACTTTTACATTATCCGGCCTGCAAATAAGCAGTCACAATTTAAAATAGATCATTGAAGCAGGAAAAAAACAAAACAAAACAAAACACAACCAAAAACCACACAGCAACAAACAACTTACATTTCGGCCATCTAACGTATGAGGTCTACTGGCCAGTACTGTTCCAACACAGTTGGGGTCTTTAAATTTGACAAATCCAAATCCTCGAGACTGGTTTGTCGTTTTGTCTTTCATTATTACACAGTCTACAACTTCTCCATACTGGGAGAAGTAGCTACGAAGAGTTTCTGTTAAAAAGAGATATATTAAACAGAACCAGATATTAACTTTACCAGGCTATGTTCCTAATTATGAGGTAAAATATAAGTAATAGCTAAGCAAATCCAAAATTATCATTTAAAAAATATTCAATTTTCCTTCCTCTAAACAAATGGTATATACTCCTTTAATTTCATTCAGGCAAGAGAAAAGTAACATCCTAGTAAATCAATGTCTTAATAGCTGTCATTTTCTAATGAGTTAACAAAAACTTCAATACCAAACACTAGTAGAAAAAATAACATACTTTCCCCCTCTTTACAGAAAAGATGAATTAACACAGAACAGCAATAATCTATCCAAATTTTCCTTTTCCTACAACAGTATTATCTGATGAAAAGCTAAATATATGCACAACAGTTTGTTCTTCACAAAGGATTGGCTCAATGACTGTAGAATACATAGCTTACCTTGCGTCGTACTCCAGTCCAAGCCACCCACAAACAGTTTTCTGCAATTGAAGGTTGAATAGGGTCAATAGGGTGCCACACAGAAGATGCGTCATTTCATGTAACAAAGTCAGCTATTCTGAATAGCTCTGACAGTCCTGAAGCCTCCAAAATATACTGTAAGGCCTATTCTTCACTAGAAAGGCACTATTCTTTGCCACAACTACCTTCTGTTTCATGAAGATTCACATGAAACTCAGGCATTCATTTTATGCACCACAAGCATGAACAGAGGATTGTAAGCTTATTACAAGAATACATTTTATTATTTTATGAAAAGAGAAGACAAAGACATCAGAAAAGCAGAATCTCCTCAAAATTCTTATTTCTAGGTATTTGAGGAAGCAGGGTTACTTTAAGAAATCATTAAAGCAGCCAAAATGGGGGGGGGGGGAGGGGGGGAAGCATAGATCATCATCCTAAGTACATTTACCTGCTCCTTTGGGGCAGAAGGGAATTCCAGCATGGAACACTTCACAGTTCAGAATGTACTATGTATCACTGAAATTTATTGAAAAGTGATCCAAGAACAACTTTATAATGAAGTAGCTTTACTGGGTTAAACTTTTTTTCCTACCCCTCTTCCCCTAAATCTAAAATGAGATGTCTGGACTCCTGACAAGGCTTGGATCATTAGCTCCAAGTTACTTTCCCAACTTCTCTTAGCAACAGAACAAACAAGCAGCTGCAGGGTCCATGCAATTCCAATTCAAGGACCAAAACAAAACTCATGACTTCTGATAAAGCAAATTCACAGAAAACCAGATATTTTAGTTTAAATAACTAGCTCCAGTCACTTTTCATCTCAGACTAACGATCAAGAGGTGTGTATGTGTTAGGCTCCAAAACTGAGCTCAAAGAACAACAGTTTGGTCCCTCCTCCATGCATTTGCTACCAAACACATTGAACATTATAAGAAGGATAACCAACAACCTAATTAAGTAAAAAATTATTTTGCCGTTCGGGCATACACCAGCAGTGCGGTTACTAAATCCCTCTGTAATGTGTATTGTAGCAAAAACAATGCCAGATGCTAAAATTTACACATTCAATGTCTTCATCTCCTACATTTAGAGGTACCATCATATAAAAAATAATGTTAATGGTTATTAACCTTATTTTATACCAACTTGAAAGCACTAGGCAATCGAATGTGTCTGCCCTAGAATATAATTTGGCAAATTTTCATGTGCCATATGGTCAAAGCCCAATGAAAATCACAACTAAAAGAAATTAAGACTCCACAGTAAAGGATGCTGAACTAGATGCAATAATTAAAGATTCAGGCATATACTACACTTTCTATACTTCTTTTTTTACCCAATTATACAGTTAGAGAATACTGGAATTTTTTCCACCCTCAGATTAAAAAAAGCTTAAATTAGCTCTCAGGCTTCCTTGCCCCTGCATTCTCCAACAAAGTAGTGGCCTGGTAAAGAAAAGTCCTCAAACTGCTAATTAAAACAAAATTTCATCCATTCCTTTTATGTCTTACTTCTTCACTCATCTAGAAAGACAAGTCAGACTTACTTTTGCTCACCATCACCTTCTAGCTAAATGAAAGCAAAACTACCAACTCCAAGCCTAAGATGGCAGGAAATCTTGTGAGGCAGGCACTAAGTAACAGAATAGCATTAATTCAGTAACTATCTGTGAAACCATCTTACAGTCACTAGTTCAGAGATATCTCTAAATATACTAGAAAGTCATGAATAAGCCTGAAACACACACTACACTTAGGACAAATCTGAGTCAATACAATCTTCTTTAAAAAAAAGTCCAAATCTGTACCCTGTATCATGTTAGATCATGCCTAAGTACTTGGATAAGAGTACAGAAGACAAGCGGTAAGATGCTAGACTGCCTGCTTTGCAATTCTTTATCAACTTTATTTTGCATGGAAGTTTTGTCACACCCTAATTTACTCTATAATTAAAAGTTAGTTCAAAGCCACTTCAACATTTGGCCCTTTTTAGTAAGGAGTACCAACTTACAAGCTCTTAATATTTTTATAGGTCTGTATATACAAATTCTGAGATAGTTTATCTTTGTAGGATGCCCTCTATTGCTTTTCTTCTGCTTTTGTCTTCTACTCTCCTTCAGATAGAGTATAACTGCCACTGAGCTGAGGGTGAGAAAATACATATCTTAAAAGGGGTAACTAAGGTCCTCCCTTTTTCATTCACAGCTAAGAAAAATACTGTCCCAATGAAAAATAAACTTAACTTCTTCTCACCTGACTTTTTTCAGAAGCAGCTAACTGCAGTAAGAAAATAGCCACTCCCCTAACAGCAGGTGCCAAGAGAGTGGTCATCTTAACTATGGCTAATTCACAGAGCATCAGTCAAGTGAAAGCCTTGCAACCAGGAGCTCCTGGGTAGCAGGACAGCTTAAAGAAGAAAGCAGTAGTCCTTTTTCACTTTGGTTCATTTTTCTGTGACATTTCATCATATAATGACCACAATGCAACAATCAACAATGAATAAAACAATGCCTTAAGAGTGCAGGTTTACTGCATAGGAAAATAACAGATGACTAGATTTACTATTACATGGTACATACAAGACTTGCTCTACCTAGGCAAATTTTATTTGTAAGTCGCTGCTTGATAGATGACATAAGCCTCATCTTTCAAAAAAAAGGACCAACTGTTGAGCACAGATCATCAGAAGGTCCTCTTAAGCAGTGCAGAAAATAATTGAAGTGATAATATGCATCGGACAGTACAATTTTTGTACTGTTGTAGAAGATATTAGCTGCATCTGCTCTTGCATTATCATAATGCATCTGATAATAGCACAAGCAGAACATACAAGCCATTATCACCAACACTTTGTGAAAGCAGGCCTACAATACAGATTAAAGTGTCTAGTCCCCACACAACCATTTCCATTCCCAAATTGCAACAGAAACTGAACAAGTTTCATGAAAGTCTTTTCTACTTGCATGTTTCACAAGCAGAAGTTTTTCATAAGGTAGGAAAACTCCCTCTCATCTCCTGTCTACTGGCAAAGATGTTGTTTGTGACCCGAGTTCAAGAGAGCCTATTCGGTACCAATACATTTTCAGCAACAGGTCATTTTCTAGCAACAGCAAAGCAGAAGACTGCTCTTCATCCAACACCGACATCACCGCACTTCCTGGTAGCCTCCACAACTGTCCCTTTCTTGTATTTCACCCCTGCATACAGGAGACAGGCAAAAGTCTGTTCTTTCTTGGGCTATCAGTTTTAGGGAACAGTAAGTTCTGCAAAAAATAGCTTTGTTTCCTAACAACACAGAAAACCCTAAACTCAATATAGCATTAAATTACCTATTTTTTTCACGCAGCTCATGACTATCTATGGGTTAGCTGTTTTCTTGATCAACCACAGGTTGGGATTTTTTTTTTTTTTTAAACAAAATTTGACAGTTTGGTACATAAGATCAATTTAAAATACCAGCTGCAGTTCTGACAGAACATCAAGCTGTCTGCAAGGAAGGAGGACTCCCTGCAGCTAATGGTCATTGAAACCTCCCAATTCCACTATTAATTATTTGTAGTCACCCTACCTACATTTAAACAAACAAAAAAACAGGGTTTCCTCCTAAGGTCAACTACTGCAGCTGTATGTAAATACATTGCTTCTATTTATATGCATACTATAGAATGCCAAAAGCCAGGACTATCCTGGCCTTCAACTCCATGATGGATTGGTTTGAATCCACTGAGCAAATGCAAAATAGTTAACTAATCTACCTGCCTGATACAAAAACCTAGAAACAATATTACGCAAGACAGTTGTATGAAATAATGATGTTAGATGACCGCTCGTTTTCCTCTGTTCAGCTTATATCACCAACCTGCTCTTAAGGTCTTAAGTATGCTGCCTCCTGACCTTCTACAAAACCTTTTGTTCAAGAAGTTCACAGGCTGGCAGTTAAAAATTATGTCATCAGTTTGAGCCTACAGAGATCATTGTCCTCATACCTATTTATACCACCCTCAAAAACGCACACCTTCATAAAGCTACATATTTATAGAAATGTTAGAAGGATGCTATTGTCCATCCTCAACTGAATTTAAAGCAATTCCTCAGTATGGGCCCGATGAGAATACAAAACGCTAGCCAGTTCCTCTGGATAGAGCTTCCTGAGATTTTACACACTATTTTATTCAAGAATGGCATGCATGGTAAAACAGTAAGTGAAAGAAACCAACAAACACAGTTTATCTGAAGAAGCAACATTCATCACAAGCACTCAGTTCTACAGTGTAAACTGGAATAATTACTTTTCAGAAGTTATAGTGCATATAGTAAGCATTAATGAAGTTTCTTCAACCCATGTTTTCCACTTTAACCATTACTTATCAAAAGTTTGCTTGCCAATTTATTCTTTTCCTCCATAAACACATCTGTCACTGAAACAGTTAATTTCAGAATCAGTAAGAAAGTATGCAGAGATATTCAAAAGGAGCTGAAACTCACAGAAGCACAAACTCTTTGCCTAGGTAAAATTATCTGCTGCTATGATCAATATCTATCATTTTTCTTAGCACAGTTCCAGTGAACTATGTCCTGTAGCACATAATCTCGAAAGCAGCATTTTCTTTAATTCATAATAGGTCAGTACTAATTACAATGAACAATGTTCATAAGCCCCTACATATTCATCTTAACAAGACAGCAAAGCTTATAGACCAGGTAGATTTTTTAATTTTATTAGATTACAATTTATGCCTAGAAAATGAGTTAAACTTGATAAGCAGTTGTGAATCTAAGACTTATATCTTACAGCAGTTTTCAAAATATAACTTTCCTCACAAGTACTGGCAGCTGCCTAAAACTGCAGTTTATTCTATGCTTTCCCCTTTCCTTCTGAGCACTTTTGAAGGAGAAAAAAAATTAACATCACTGCTTAAAATCTAGTCCTTTGATAACAACTCAGAAGGATCAAAATCTAAGCAGTTTGCAACTGGGAACAAGCCTGGTAACAAGGCTGGTCCAGGACGAAAGTTAACAGTATTTCATTCAATATCCTGCAGTCCGCACTCACCTTCAGATCTAGAACACAAGTGTACGGAAGTGCACCTACGGTGCATCGCATGAGATACAAGATAGTAATTAATGCCCAGGACAAAAAATAATAATACTCTCAGAGCAAAAACTACTTTATTTAACATGCCCCATGCTATATTCATTGTTCATAGTAACAAGTTATTTCCAAACCAGCTATCTCACACCTCGCATTTTTAAGACTGTACAGAACTAAAAGCAAGCACCAGGAACAGCTTACTGCTTGATATACTACCAGACAGCATAAAAACAAGACTGGTATATGTATACTGCAGTTTCAAAAAAGGTGACTAGTTATGATGCCCCTATTCAGTGTCAAAACTTATTACTTTGTAGCTACGCAGCCAGTGTTATTTTGAAATGGTTTTTCTTTTGCTCTTTTGAGGTCTATAGAGCCAAGTCTAGAGTCTTATAATTTAAATATTACTAGATTTTGGAATACGTCACTGAGGTGCAATAATACCAATTACATCCTAGAAGAACTAGAGCTATATCAGGGTTATCTGCTTAAATAACTCACAAAATCTCAGGAAGGCCTTCAAAGTAAAACCAGACGGGTTTTTTTTTTCCCGTTTGAAATGCAGCTTCATCCCAAGGACAGCTAAGGAGGGTGTTATCTCGCAGTGAATGGGAAGTTTAAGAGAGCAGCTGTGCGCAGCACAATGGCTCCTCTCCGCAGGGCAGGGAGGGACGAGAGGAGACTTTCGTTTCAGTCTTTGTCCTGCCGCTCTTCCCCCGAGGAGCGAAGGTCCCTGCCTCGGCCGGGAGCGCCTGGCCCTCAGCCCGCTCCTCCGGACGGGAGGCTGCGGGGAACCCTGATGAGTCACCCCCACCCCCCCCGGGCAGAGCCACTCGCGGGGCTGCACCCCCTCTTCCACCCCGACGGGGGGGGGGGGGGGCCCCGAGGAGCGGGGCCCGGCGGCCGGCTGCGGGGGGCGCCCGCGTCCCGGGAGCGCCGCGCCGGTGACCTTGGGCCGCGCGCACCTGCCGCCGCCGCAGCCCGCGCGGGCCGCCCGCCGGTCACGTGGGGACCGCTCCCGGTCCGCAGGGACCCAGCATGGCGGCCGGGCCGGCGCGGGGGGGGGGGGGGAAGCTCCGCCCCCGCCGGGCCCGCCGCAGCCTTCACCTCGGTGGGGGGGGGGGGGGGGGGGGAGCCGGACCCACGCCCCTCCCCCCGCCCCGCGCCTCCTCACGCGGCCGCCCCCCCCCTTCCTCCTCACCCGATCTCGTCGGCGCCTCCCACGCTGTTCATGGCGGCGGCTCCTCAGCGGGATCCGGGGCCGCGCCCGGCTCTTCCTCCGGCGGCGGCGGCACCCGCGGAAGGTCGCGGGCTGCGGGCGGGCGCTCCTCGCCGTCCAGCCGTCCCCCGCCCCCCCCCCGGCGCTCCCCGAGCTGCGCAACGGCCGCCCCCGGCCCCCCCCCGCCGCGCGCTCGCGCTCGCGCTCCCCTCGGCGCCGCCAACCGCCGCTGCGCGCGCACCTGCCCTCGCTACGGGGTCTCCGGGGCCGCGCCCAGGGAGGGGCGGGGCGCGGGGGCGCGCGGGGCACGACGGGAAAGGCAGTCCACGCCGCGCCGCGCCGCGCCGGGCGGCCCCGCGGTCCTATCGCCCGCCGGCCCGCCCGCCTGCCCACGCGGCGCGGCCTTGCTGCCGCGGCCGTGCGCAGCGCCGTGCACGGCACCGGGCCACGCTGTCCTGGCCGTGCGCAGCGCCTGGGATGCTATCCTGGCCGTGCACAGCGCCGGGGATGCTATCCTGGCCGTACACGCCACCATGCAAGCTGTCGTGGCCTTGCACAGCAACAGGCACAGCGCCAAGCAAGCTGTCTTTCCTGTGCGCAGCACCGTGCATGCTGCCCTTGCCGTGCACAGCAGTGTGCAAGCTGTCCCGGCCATGCACAGCACTTTGCAGAGCACCACGCATGTGTTCCGGCCATGCACAGCCCCGTGTGTGCTCTTCTGGCTGTGCACAGCACCGTGCATGTGTCCTGGCCGTGTACAATGCCATGCGCAGCACCATGCACACTGTTCCAGCCATGCACAGCACCGTGCATGCTTGCCCTGGCCGTGCACAGGGCCGTGCACACCGCTGCTCACAGCCGGGGAGCAGAGGCCCTCTCCTTGCAGCGCCCTTGCAGCGCCGCAGCTCCTTGCAGCACACAGGGCCCCCACATTCATGCCCCGCCGTGCACGGCGCGGTGCACGGTGCTGTGCTCAGCCCAGGCCTGAAGGCAGGGGCCGGACGTGCACGTCCGCAGGGACTGTCCCTGTCCTCTGCCCCCTCCCGGCACGGCCGAAACGGGATCCCGTCCCCCCCGCCGGGGCCCCTGCACGGCTGCACACTCAGCGCTTTCCCGGCCGGGCTATATAAAGCAGCGGGGAGGAGGGAAGCTCCTTCTCCTGTCCCAGCACCGCGGCGTCCCTTGGACTTTCCCCCCGTGAAGGCACAAGCAGGGCCATGAGCTCCCCGGCGGCAGCCGCTCCGCTTTTCGCCGAGGGCGAGGACTGCACGGCGGCCTGGACGGCGGCGGCGGCCGGCTACGACGCGCCGGACGCCCGCCTGGAGATCCTGGGCAAGCCGGTGATGGAGCGCTGGGAGACCCCCTACATGCACGCGCTGGCGGCCGCCGCCGCCGCCAAAGGTGAGCCGCGGAGAGCGGCGGTCAAACGGGCTGGGGGCGATGGGCCAGCGGGGGGGCTGAGCACTTGCAGGCTCGTGTCACTGGTGGCGCGTTCCCTGAGCGTCTCTGGGAATTTGGGAGCGCAGCCGGGGGCCGGGGGGTAATCGGGGCTGTGGGGAGGGGGCGGGCGGGCGGCGGGCCCCACGTGCGGTGTGGCGGCAGGCGGCCGCGTGCTGGAGGTGGGCTTCGGCATGGCCATCGCCGCCTCCAAGCTGGAGGAGCTGGACATCGCCGAGCACTGGATCATCGAGTGCAACGAGGGCGTTTTCCGGCGGCTGCAGGACTGGGCCCGGGCGCAGCCCCACAAGGTAGGGAGGGCCCCGGCGCCCGGCCCCCCCCTCCCTCCGCGGGTGCCTGCCATGCCTTGCCATGTCCCCTCACCGCATTCCCCTCGCCGTGTCCCCTCGCTGCGTCCCCTCGCTGTGTCCCCTCGCCTCCCCACAGCCCCTCACCGCGGCCCCTCGCCATGGCTCCTCGCTTCACCATGTCCCCTCGCCTCGCTGCGTCCCCTCGCCTCACCGTGTCCCCTCACTCATCCCTTTGCCTCGCCATGTCCCCTCACCGTGTCCCCTCGCCTCGCCGCGTCGCCTCGCCACATTCCCTCGCCTCACGTCCCCTCGCCACGTTCCCTCACCTCACCGTGTCTCCTCACTGTGTCCCCTCACCTTGCCATGTCCCTTGCCACGTCCCCTCACCATGTCCCCTCACCTTGCTGCGTCCCCTCACCGTGTCCCCTCATCGCACCACGTCCCCTTGCCTCACCGTGTCCCCTCACCATGTCCCCTCGCCTCACCATGTCCCATCGCCTCGCCGTGTCCCCTCGCCGCATCCCCTCGCCTCACCGTGTCCCCTCACCATGTCCCCTCGCCTCGCCATGTCCCCTCGCTGCATCCCCTCGCCTCACCGCGTCCCCTCACCATGTCCCATCGCCTTGACGCATCCCCTCGCCGCATCCCCTCGCCTCACCGCGTCCCCTCACCATGTCCCATCGCCTCGCCGTGTCCCCTCACCGCATCCCCTCGCCTCACCACGTCCCCTCACCATGTCCCCTCGCCTTGACGCATCCCCTCGCCGTGTCCCCTCGCCTCGCTGCGTCCCTTCACCGTGTCCCCTCGCCTCACCGCGTCCCTCCCGCCGCAGGTGGTGGCCCTGAAGGGGATGTGGGAAGAGGTGGTGCCGACGCTGCCGGACGGACACTTCAGCGGTGAGCCCCGCGGGGCGGCGGTGGGGCGTGGGGTGGCCCCGGCGAGGGGGTGACGCCCGTGTGGCCCCGGGCGCCGGGCCTGCACCCGGCCTGTCCCTCTCGCGGCCCCGGGACGCCCGTCGCAAGTTTAAATGGCAAAAAATGGCGATCCTGGTGGCCCCGGGGATGCCGCCACTGCTGACGCCGCTCCCCGGGCGTCTCCACGCAGGGATCCTCTACGACACCTACCCGCTCTCGGCCGAGACCTGGCACACGCACCAGTTCGCCTTCATCAAGGTGAGGCGCGGCGATGGGGCTGCCCGGTTCCCCTCGGAAAGGGGAGGCTGGGGGGTCCTGCAGGGGGGACGGGAAAAACCCCGGGGGGATCAAAACCGCCCGAGCTCGGGGGCCGACGATGGAGACGCCGGTCTCTGAACCCGAGCGGCGTTTAGCGCCGAGGGCGCCGGCGGTCTGAGGGCGAGGGCCGGCGCTGAGCGGGGCCCGTCACCCGCCGCGGCTGCCCGGCAGGACCACGGCTTCCGCCTGCTGCGGCCCGGCGGCATCCTCACGTACTGCAACCTCACCTCCTGGGGCGAGCTGCTGAAGACCAGGTACAGCGACATCGAGCAGATGTTCGAGGTGAGGCCCGGGGCGCCGCGCGCGGGGGCGAGGCCGGAGGTCCCGCGGCTCGCGCTCACCGCGCCTTCCCGCCTGCTCTCGCCGCAGGAGACCCAGGTCCCCCACCTGCTCGAAGCCGGGTTCAAGAGGGAGAACATAAGCACGGCGGTCATGGACCTGGTGCCCCCGAAGGAGTGCAGGTACTACTCCTTCCACAAGATGATCACGCCCACCATCGTTAAACACTGAGGGCCCTCGCCTTGCCCGAAACCTCCAGAAGCAAACGTGGCACACGGAAGCTGATCATTTACACTGCAAGGAGCAGAAACAGCTCTTACCTCCCTCGATGCTAATGAGAGAAGATTCAAACTGATTTACCTAGAGGTGGGGAGACCGCTGGAGGCCTGGGACTGACGTGCCCGGCCCTCAGGGGACCTCCCAAACAAAAGGACTCCAACAAATCGGGCAGCGCTGCGGCACCCGGGACTCCCTGCTCCACTGCGGGAGCCCCAGGGCCGCTGCAGGTCCCCCTTTGTCACAGGGACCTTCTGGGCTCCCTGGGCGAAAATCACACCATTTTGGACTTGCCTCTGGGACAGGCCTCTCCCCCGAGACTGCCTGGCTGCACCAGACCTGGCACAGCCCTTGGGCCTCATCCTAGTCTCCGTCAGTTCGACTGCAATTGCAGAGGGTAGCTCAGAGCATTCGGCCAAAGGGGTTCAAGGACTAGTGATTTTCTACAAAAAAAAGGATCATTTTTAAAAATTGAGGGTTGGCTTTCCACACAAAAGCCAAATAATCTAAACCAGGCAGGAGGAAGAGGGAGAGGAAGAAGGGGGCAGTTTGAGGCACTGTTGTTGGAGTCCAATGTTCCTGCCGCACCTCCCTCCTGGAGTTCCCTGAAAGTTTTGGCTAATGCCCATTTTAACGATTTCTAATTCTTATGAGCTTCTTGTAGTCTAATACTGTATAAATGATGTTTCCCCTCTGTACCCAGAAGAGATAAAATGCTATTAAAATGGACTAGAATACAGAACTGCTATTTCAGTGCCGCTTATTTCTGCCTTTTCAAAAGTGCATGTGATTTTGCAGCAACTGTTCCTTGTCCTGGGCTGTGTGGAGTACAATACAGCAGTCTTCTGTGACACGTACAGTCTGTATCAAACTGTGGTACTGATTTATTCCTACTGTACTATGGAGTTCTACAGCATTTATATTTATTGGTGATATTTGATTTTTAAGCATTCAAATTTTACTTAATTACATTTCTAAAATGTAATTAAATTCAGGCTGCTGTACACAGATACAAAGGATTTATTAGATCTTTCATAGGTATTATAAACAAAAAAGCAGGTGGAGGTAAGAAATGAGCTCAGGGAAACCTCGGGGTTCATCTGGATGTGCTGGTCTCAAAGCTTCCTTCGTAAACGAACCAGGCTCTAAAAAAGAGCCCGGTTTTTGCAGACTGCACTTCATGACCAGAGTGGGAAGGATCTCACACTTGCATTGCCTTTATCGTGAAAAGAAAGATAAATCCGGGGTTCTCCAGCTACCAGAACAGAGCTGTCTGATCTACTGAGTGCTTCATTACCAGAGAAATGGCAAAAGTACAGGTCTCTTACACAGTTAACACCTTCATACTTCTGCAAGTCTCGTCTTGAGGAGTTGAGCAGCCTACAACTCCTAACGAAGCCAAAGAGCAAGTCTTTCCCTTGTCCCCTTCTCTCACAGGCTATTCAGGTCAGGAAGTCACACACCGAATGCTAACAAATTCAACTCCTGCTTTTCATAACTCAGTTTTTAAACAAGTTAAAACACTTCTTTAAGTAATAGCAATATATTAAAGACAGAAGAGTATCTTAGTCAGATAGAGTTTTATTGGAAGGCTTGTGAAGAATACAGATTTATTGTGCGTAAGACTGCAAGCAGGTGCCCCAAGAGGACAGTCAGTGAGCAGGTCATAAATAAGTCGCTATTTTCTGTACCAGATCTGAATCTTTTTCTCCCGCTTAATCTTCTTCTGAAGCTGCAGGATTCCATACAGCAAAGCTTCAGCAGTAGGTGGGCAACCTAAGAGAAAAAAAGAAAAAAAGGAAACCTGTAAGGCTGCCAGCTGTGCTGAACCACAGTCACCAGAAGTAGAACTGACAAGTTATGGATTTTAACCCAAAGTGGGCTGTGATCTCTCTCTGGCTTCCTGTATGTCACAGCTACAGAGTTCATAAGCAAGAGGGCTACAATTTTAAAGATATTGAAGTGACAATGTTTTTTGAAAAGGTCTTTATAAAACATAGAAATGCTTTGTTTTTAAGCAAGATGGTATCCTGCAGGAGACGGGAAAAGGTCTCTCTGGTTGACTAAACTGTAGCCCTACACTGGATACAACAGTTACCGGCTACCAGTATCACTAAAAGAACTTCACTTGCTTACTGGATACCTCAGACAGAACTTACTGAAACGTCTGTTTGAAACAAAAAGGATCTTCAAAAACTACCCCAAGCAGGACCAAATCTATCTGTTAATTCACACTCTACCAGGAGGTTCTGCTTAGGAGCTCCTGCACCCTAAATCCACACCTGCACAGGACAGGACACAGACAAGCAGCTCATGTTCTCCCCCTGCTTTTCAGAGCCACAGTCCAAACATGCAAAGTTCAGCTCTGCTCGAGTTAGCGTCCTGGCACCCAGAAGTCATTCCTGATACCTGGCACATAGATGTCCACTGGTACAATGCGGTCGCATCCCCTCACCACAGAGTAGGAGTAGTGGTAGTAGCCTCCGCCATTGGCACAGCTGCAAGAGACAGACAGACAGACAGACATTTCAGTGCCAGTGCATTTAAATGCAGCTCAGCAGCCCGAGGTTAAAGATTAGCAGGAGCCAAAGGAAACATTAACCCAACATCCAAGATGCTGTGAGAAAAGAAGCCACCTGACAGTTAGAGATTTTGCAGTAACAAATGAATTGAATGTCAAAGTTTACTTTGTGGCCATTCACCCTGAATGTAGAGCTGCATCCTCTTAACGATACCTGGCTGGAAGACAGATTTTAGACTCTCAGTTACATTTCAAGCTGAGTCAAACCAAACTGAACCATTTTCATGCCTCTTATGAAACACAAATTCAGAAGATCCCTCCTCCCCCCCTGCAGAAACAGTTCTTTTGCCGCATCTGCACAGAGTGTTTCTAGAATTGGGTATGTCCCCGCCAGGCCCTGGTGAAACAGCTGTCCTCTGCCCCAATGGCACCCTGAGACGACCAAGATGTCAGTTCCGCTATGCAAACACCACGGCTTCAAAGAGCCGGAGCTCCATGGAGCTCAGATTTTATGCACCACAGCAGAAACAGTTTGAAAGCTTTAGCCTGAATGCAAATCCTGAGATTCTGGGAATATTTGATTGTCTAGACTCTGACAGCTGCAAAAAACACCAGAATCTTTCACTGGGAAGAATTCACAGTTTGAAGAAAAGCACCGACGTGACAGACATTATTCCTGTATCTACCTCACCCTAATCAAGGGGGAATCTTTACACCTTAGTTATAAGAAGACTTCTTTATACAATTTAAGGGGTCAGAAATACAAATGAGAAAGGGGTTCCCCTCCCTCCATCTCCCCACTCAAGTTGAGACACCAGTGTTCTCCCAGGGAGCACAAGGCGACAGGGATGTCCTGGCACTTACCTTCCCATGGAGACCACGTAGCGAGGTTCAGGCATCTGGTCATAGACCTGCAGAACAGACATTTCAGACTGCTTTCCATCTGCGCCCAGTCTGCGCGGCCAGGCTTGAAGCATCCGCCCCAACCCATACCTTCCGAAGAGCCGGAGCCATCTTGTTTGTCAGGGTGCCAGCCACGATCATGACATCGGCTTGCCGGGGACTGGCTCGAAACACTACCCCGAAGCGGTCCATGTCATAGCGAGGAGCTGCCATGTGCATCATTTCCACCGCGCAGCACGCCAAGCCAAATGTCATCGGCCACA
Source organism: Dromaius novaehollandiae (assembly GCF_036370855.1). Taxonomy (NCBI): domain Eukaryota; kingdom Metazoa; phylum Chordata; class Aves; order Casuariiformes; family Dromaiidae; genus Dromaius; species Dromaius novaehollandiae. The sequence goes on along the minus strand of NC_088122.1, from coordinate 1,150,914 downwards.
GGGAGCTCTGGAGCAGGAGAGACCCGGGTTACGGGTGAGAACGCTCAAAGCGGGAGCTGAGACCCTGCGCAGGTAACTCACAGAACAAATTGCTTTCAGCTTTGATCATGCAGGAAAGGAAACAAAACAAAAGAGAGAAGTTTTAAAGCCTGTTTAATCAAAGCACCATCAATGAAAATGGTGTTTACCATTAAATGGGAGAGTAAAAACCACGGCTTCAGGGAGCCGATCCTAACAGGAGATAGGTGTGTAAAGAGATCTGTGCGTCTGCAGCCTCGGAGATGCTGAGCACACACAGAGCCACAGACTCTCTTCTTTACATCTGGGCATACTAAGAGACAGCCACCTCAGGAGCACTGCACGAGGACAGCAGTGACAGGAGAAGGCAAAACTCCGCTCAGCCAAAGCACTGCTTTCCTCTCGACTCCCCAGAGCACGCTGGATGCAGCGCAGTGTCCCTTGTTCAGCCTTCGCCATTGCACAGAGCGGCTGCTTATGACAACAACTACGCAAAACTGAGAAGTGACATTTGCTCGTTACCAAAGGACAACTCTGGACAAGCAGCACGCGCTGCTTTGCACCATCATTAAATTAAGCATTTCTCTCTGATATAATACGCCCAAATGTCAACCTCTGGCCAAGAAACTCTGGCTATTTCCCTGCAGAGCTTGAAGAATTTTGAACCTATTTTTATCCTTAGGAGGAGGTGGCACATATCCATTTCCCACAAGCACCTCAAACACCGGATACCATTTCTTCTTCGTGATCAAGACAGTTTCAGTGACTTACTCTTCGTGCCCAGTTGATGAGGTCATCGAGTTTGGTGACAATATACTCGCCCCTGCTAGTAGGGACGTAGGACTTTTTCTGGACAACAGCTGAGCTTTTTTGCTGGACCTGAGCAGGGCTGAAAACAAACAAACATTCACAGTGTTATCAGTCTGCGATTACTAAGCGTGGCCATAGAACAACGCATGAGCCTCAAGGAGCTACGATCCCATAAGGGATCCGTGGCATGTTGCTTGTGAACAGTCTAACGCCCTCTGCTACCGCCGCAGACTGTGTTACAACAGGGGGTTTTCCTCGATGTGGTGTATCTGTGTAACCTGCTGCTGAGGCAGAGACCCTTTTCACCGCGCCCACGTTGGAGGGTGCCCGGCGGGTTCACCTCCAGGGCTCACAGGCCGACAGCAGCCTGCCCGTTAATCCCCGTTTTTAAGAAATGAAGTGAGGAAAAGATCTTCACGCACAGGCAGAAAGAGCTGCAGCAAACGGATCATTTCTTCCCCGCAGCACTCAAAGGCCGCAGCTGAAGAACCGGCCCCGAGGCGCTGGCCTTACCTGTCGGCGTGGTCAGCCGCCGGCGTCTGATGGAGCAGCCGAGCGCGATCGGGCGCCGCCGCACCGGGCCTGCGAGAAACCAAACGCCGCTGCGCTCGGTGCCAGCGGCCGCAAAGGCTCCCGCTGCCCGCGCTCCCCGCCGCCGCCCGCCTCGGTCCCAGCGCGCAGAGGGACGGAGAAGGGGGCATCCTCCGGGGCAGGAGGACCGAACCCCGCGTTACCACCCGCCCCCCCAGGGCCGCGGCTCGCTCCTGCCCCGGCCCGGGGACCCGGAGACCGGCGCGGGGGAACCGTCAGCGCGGCCTCACCGCACGGCCAGCGTCCCGCGCCGGGCGAGGCGAAGACCTGCAACGAGAGCGCAGGGCAGCTCAGCACCGGCGCGGGGGGAGCCCTCCCCGCCGCCCGGCCGCCCCCGGAGCCGCCCCGCCGCCACTCACAGCGCAGCGCCGCCATGTCGCCTCCAGCCCTTCAGGCAACCTCTGGGCGGCGGTGCGCCCGCTCAGCCGTCCGGGCGCGGCGGTGCGCCGCCTCCGCGCGCCGGCGGGGAACGCGGGCGCCGCGCCGCGGGTTCCGCTCCTCGCGGGTTCCGCCGCCAAAACGGGGCCGGGCGGCGCCGCGGGGGGAGGCGGGAGGGGCCGGGCGGCGCCCGGGGCCCGCTGCGCCCTGCGGGAAAAGGGGGAGCGGGGCCGTCCCTGGGTGGGCTCGAACCACCAACCTTTCGGTTAACAGCCGAACGCGCTAACCGATTGCGCCACAGAGACCGCGCTGCCCGCGCCGCCTGGCCCCGCGCCGCGGCCTCCGCCGCCCGCCGCCGCCGCGCTCGGGAGCGGGGCCGGGGCCGGGGCCGGCGCTGGGGCCAGGGGTAGCGCTCAGCTGAGAGGGGTCGGAACCCCAACACAAGCGGCCGAAATAGCTCAGTTGGGAGAGCGTTAGACTGAAGATCTAAAGGTCCCTGGTTCGATCCCGGGTTTCGGCAGATGCTTTTTTTTCTCCCCCCCGCCCGCTCGTTTTCCCCGGCCGCAGCGGGAAGCGCAGGAGCAGTCAAGGCTCTGGGGGAAGCTGGGAGCCTTTGCAAGCTTTATTCATTCCCGTTGGTCTTCGCCCCGGAAAGCGACACTTCCCGCTTTCAAAGTGGCGCGGCCACAAGCACGTGGCCCGCCCCATTCAGCTGAAATGGAAGAAAGCTTGAGACAGGGCTTAGAAGCGCTTCTAGAGGCTCTTGCAGAGAGCACTATTTCCCCTAAAAAGGGCTGGGAGCTGCAGCCAGCAAACCCCACCCCAGCCCTGGGAACGGGCAACATAACACACTGCTTTAGACTACTGTGGTACAGAGGCAGCAAAAAGTCACGCTTCTGTTAACTCCCAGCTGCTAAGGCTCAAGAGCTTCGGGTTTAGGTAAAGGCATCACCTCCAGGCTTAGATAAACGCATCACGCACTCCTCGAGTCTTGTTCCAGATTCTTTTAATAGCCTAGAAACAAACACAAGCAGGCAGCATACGCAGTTGCTGATTAACACTGTTACAGGTATGCAGTTCAGTTAAAGGAATCTACATCTACTAAAATGAAACCACCTTAATCAGTAGCTTGTTCTTGACAGGGATGAGGCATTTGAATACCTGTTTTAAATAAAGCACAACAACAGGAAACAGTAAGTCTGCTTTCTCCTTAATTTCTCACTAAATCTTCAATTTTACTATCTGTAAAACAAGTTGCTCTTTGTTTAACAACATGAAACTGTGATACTGTTTAAAAACATGATTCTAGGGTTGCATCTGACATACAAAATTCAGGTGCAAGACACCTGCTTTGTGCAATTAAGGCCACAGATCAAAATTGGCATTTGAAATAAACACCTTACAGGAAAAGTAATGCAAACTCTAAGGTTTAGTATCTTTCATGTGCCAGTTTTAAGTGATTTCCTAAATCAGTTATGTACAGCATCACAGCAGTAAAAACTGTACACTGCAATGCTGAATTTGGTATTGCAATACTAATATTACTGTAAGTAATTTTAACATCCTGATGCAAAAGCTAAAATGTTTACATCTTTAAAAGCCCTTTCAAAGTGCTTCAACACAATGTATACTTAGTCACTCCCTGGTGAAATAGTACAATTTAAAATCAACCGGTCTGTTGAATCAAAAGTAAAAACGAAGATATTCTTAGGAGAAAGGTATGAAAAAGCAAGTATTTGGATAAAGAAGGCAGCAGAATTTGGAGGTTACACTTCTGTGCAATAGCTTAAAAAGAGATCTTAACACTATTAGAAGGATTTTCTTGTAGTACTGTATTCACAGTAATTACTGTGAAAAGTGTACAGATCATTATGTCTTAAAGGAGAGGGAACCTTAGGATATGTTGATCTTTAAGTCACCATTACTAACGCCTGCAGGAAGAGCACCTAAGTAGGGTTCATTTTTACAGGCAGGAAACTTTATACACTTTGAAATAGCTGCACATGGCCCAAGGAATCTCCATCTTTACGTGTCATTCACGTCTCCACAGTTAATTCTATAAGTTTGTGATCAAAAATGTTATATTACAACAGGAAATGCATTATTCCTAATCACAAAAATTAGTGAAAACTAAAAGAAATGAGATTTATTATATTCTCATCATTTAGGTACCCATGAATGTCACTGTTCTATGTGACTAAGGATTCCAAGTGAGTATTGAGACTCAATATACACTACAGTGTAATTAAGATTAAATGAGATTCAGTTAATATTATACCCAAGATAACACAGAATCAATATACCATTTTATACTTAAGTTTCTCACTTAATTTCTCACTAAATCTTCAATTTGACTACTTGTAAATCAAATCATGTTCCTGTTGGACAAGTAAATAGATCAGATTTTGACTGTAGTATATGCAAATACCGATTATTGTCTCTTTTCTATTAAAGAGTTATCAATTGTGCTGCAGGTTTGCCAGAAGTAATTATCTGCAATATATTACACTTTTAGCAAGAGCCTGGGGAGGGAACAATGCATGATTAAGTCAGACAAAAGAAAAAAAAAAAAAGAGGATAGAATAATGATTTTTAGGAACTCTTGGTATCAATAAACACCATTTTTAAAGCAGCATTCAAAATGGTTTAACTTTTAAGTGGAAATATGAAACTTTTTGTTTAAGTACGCACTGGATTCCTTCTCCACTTAATTTCACAGTTGTCCTACCAAAAAAACCCAAAAACAGAACACCAAAGCCTTCGTGACTTGGGTTTCATCACTAGGTACCAGTTTTATTTCCCATTCTTAAACACAGGTAGAGTAAGAATAGTCGACCCTTTGGAAAGATTTTTAGACAGTATATTCAGTAGCAGTACAGTTACAAAGCAATACACGGCTACATGGTTTATCAGTACATGTTTTTCAGAGGACAGTTGACCTTCGTTTGTCAGAGATATTTGGCCACAATAATTAATACAAAAAACTTAATACAAGAGTTACACCAAGCAGCTTTGCAAAACCTGTTCTCCTGTGAATCCCGCTTCAAGCACACTGAGTGGATGACCATAACTGGCTGGCAGTACACTTGTAATAGCGTTACTGCGTATTTATAGGTTGTCTTTCACAGGAAGTTCAGCATGGCAAGATTGAGGAAAGTAATACACAGCTCCATTATGCAGAATTGAGAGCAAGGACTGAAGATACAATTGTATCATAAGGTAATACAGCATTTTAATGATTTGTTACATCTTTTGCAGACTATTTACATACCAGTTTTTTAAAAAAAGTAAAAATTACACATTTATACAGGTAACCACTTCTCCATTATATACATTCAGTGCCACTATAGACTCAGTAAAGTTCCTACCACTATTTATTTGCTGTCTTCAGATGCTAGTTCAGTCTTCCACTTCTTTCTTCCTAAAATTTCTTCATCAAATATTTCTCTCTCCCTGAAAAAAAAGATACATTGAAGTTCTGCAGTAAAAATAACCCTACTATGTTAAGAAAAGGGTAGTGTGTTAGTATAAACCAGCAAGAATCTTCCCACATTTAATCGTTTCATTATTTAGACAAAGAGAATGATGGTCTTGCAGACGAAGGGAGGATACTGACCTCTGAGTGCACCTCTTTCTCTCATACTCATACTTTTCTTTATGATCATCAAGCTGGTATGTAAAAATTCAGAGAAAACACTAAAAATAAAAGATACCTTTTGCTCACAGATGGTCCTTTTATGTATTTCTCTTCTGCCTTCTTGTAATCTATGTCATCCACAGCAGAAATCGCATAAATGATGGCCTATAAAAGGACTTTTAGTTCACGGATACTAGTGAAACAAAGACTAAATTACAACTACAGTTATTTGAAGTGATCTCAGCAGATGAGTACATTTTTGGAGTAAGATTCTTCAGCCACTTAGAAAACCCGGATGAAACTGCTCACTGTGCATTTAAAGCTCTCCAACACAAACTACAAACTTGTCCTTTAGCATATTCAGGAGAACATTTTTTACAGCCAGATTAAAATATTCTTAATAATAATTCTGTTTCTACAAAAAACAGTGTTCACCTAGGCCCTAACGAAGACAGTAAGTCTGCAAAAGTATAACTAAAAAAACCCCAAGAACCCACAAACCCCACAGAGATAACTCGCCAAAGAAAAGAACTATACGAAAAGTTTCAGAAATAACAATCAAAATGTACTAAAAAGCAATCATTCTCTCTTTAAAACATCATACTACCTAAAGCTTCTCCATTCTGTGCTAATGACAATGTTTAGAATTACACTGGTGCATATATAATTTTTTTTACTTATAACTTTGCTGTTTTATTAAAATCAACATATGCAGCACCAGCAGGAAGCCTGTAGTTATTAATATTGAGGCTTCCCCCACCTCCTTCAACATATTTATTCTCTGATTGCCAATACATGCACATAGTTTAAAAGCCTCCAGCACCGATATTTTAATACTCTTTGCTCAAGATGTATATAGAGATTAAGCACAGTGTCAGACCCTTGAGCTTAAGAGTCCATGCCTCAAATTGGTGAGTAGGCCTCAATATACCTGTCCTGCTCAAGCGTCACCCAATTCCTGGGGAACACAGGAAGTCAATAAATGAGAATCACAAAACACTAATGTTATTTACTTACTTCAGGCAAAAGGACATCCGAAATAAACTTTATTCCATCTCCATTTATTCGATGCAAACTTCTGGTGTCTATTTCATGATATACTTGCTTCAGGTAGTTTACTACAAGATCTAATTGTTCTTCATCCTCTAAATAAGTTTCAACGCAGGTCACGTACTGACTTGAATTCAGGAATTCTTTCAGCCACCGGGATTGTTTTCTGCTTTTCAAGATAGCCAAAAGATGCTCTTCTGCCCCCTTGGTCTTCACTATAAACTCCACTATCTTTTTATTAGCTTTATCTCTAGCAGCCCTTGTTCTGTCAGGAAGGAGTTTCTTGGAGGGCTTGCTAGGTGAAGTTTCTGGTGGAGATTCTTCAAGCTCTTCCTCCGCTATATTTGTAAAGCTCATTTGGACTAAACCTTGAATACCTTCCTTTCTAACTGGATAGCCTGAAAGAAAAGCCACAATCATACATATTTACATACATGTAAAATAAGGGGCTTTCTTGATAGGGGGAGAGGTTTTTTCTCCTTCCACTATAGAGGAGAAAAAAAATTCATTTTGCCTTAAAAAGCAATAGGGAGTTGAAATTGTGAGAGGAGTTCTGAAACGAACTCACTACAACCTGAAGTGACCAATTACTTGATTTAATCCAGCATCTCATCTTTAACAATCAATATTTTCCTAACTTTTTCCATGCACTTTTTGTTGTGGAATGAAAATCCTATATTATAATAATGACATGTAGTAATTTGAACAGTATCCACTCACTGGATCTAATGTGTTACTCAACACACATTCGTCAACATTAGAGCTCAGTTTATCTACTGAAAGGAGAACACAAAAGATAACCTCACCACGAATTCACTTACTGATATCATCAGCAAAATATTCCAAGAAGGATCCCGTAAAAGAATGACAACCTAAAAAGCCCAAAACAGGGTTATTTATCAGTTTAACTAAGTCTTTGAAAAAAAGTTGACAGCCTTAATGCTACCATCTTTTTTTCTGATCTATATCAGAATGGATGATGATGTCTGACGCATGTGCTTACCTACTCTAATCCGATAGTCAGAAATCAATCGAATGCACCACTCGATTTCTTGGCAGTAAGCTTCTTTGGCTTGGTCCTAAAACACAAGAGATATTTGCATAAAAAAGTAACCTACTAAAGTTTAGGTCTAGGACACTAGTTAAAAGTGTCTAATAATAATGAATCAAAGTTTATGTGCAAGTGTTCTGTGTTTTATTGAAATTCAGCTTCTGTAACCATAATGTTATGCAGTGTGAGGGGGACTACGGTCTATGTAGACCACCCACAAATGAAAACATAGCAAGAGTTCTGTGCAGCAGGCTACCTTCCAAATACGCATGCAACTTTAGCCTTGCTTTGAGGAGGACAAAAAGGTGACACAAGGATCCCATTCCCACCTCATTCTTCATTTTGCAGAGAACAAATTATAGTATGTTTAACTACTTTGCTCAATAAACATTTACCTCCCCTTGCCCCCAACATTTGTACACACTTGTGTGTGTATATCATACTGGCAGTACTTACTATTAAGTCCTGCTTTTCTTCACAATCAAAGTGCTTTAGATTCTTAAGAGATACTGAAAAACTTGATGGAACAAAGAAATGCAGTTAGTGAATAAACACAGACATACAACTTAACTGCCTTTATTTCTTGCAATTCTACATCTCCCTGAAAATTAGGTTTCACAAGCAATTCAGCGATGGAGTTTCTAGTAATTTTAGTTTTCATGACAAGCTAAAACTTAGGGATTTTTACAGAATGAGAAGCACCTGGTTTTTAAACAAAATCAAAGGCAGGTCCACATTTCCCGAAATACCGTGTTTTCAGAAAGTTTGGCCGCCACCACACACACACGTATCCAGATCCCCAGCCCTTTTGTTATTCCTTACATAGACTGGCATTCAGGCTAAATGACATTGTTTATCTCAATTAGCAGCATGATAAAGCAAGTAGCCCATACATGAAAATCCTAGCTTTAATTGGTTCCCTGCTTTGAGGCCAACATTAGTTTTAACTCATATTGCAATCACTCTGTACTAGGAAGAAAGTATAGAAGACTGCCCAATAGAAAGCCAAGATTCAGAACCTAAACAAAACCCACATTTACCCTTTCGTCTTGTCATTCGTATTCCCTTCTATGAACAGCACATTTGCCTTTCTGTGTTTCCGCTTCACTGTTTTTACCTGTTGAAGGGATAAAGTCTCATTAGCCTTCTAGAAGCCCAAAAGCTTTATAAAGCAAGAACGTTATTTTCATTAATACTATATAATGCACCCTGTACATGAGTTATACAAAGATGAAAAATTAAGTTTGAACTGGCATGTATTGCAAGCAATGCAACACCCCAACAGAGCGTCCTCATTAGTCCATATGGACCGGATATAACAGCTCTAATGATAAAGGATTTATCAAAACAAAGATTGCTCCTATAAGGAACAATCCTCCACTTCAGTATGTGAATCAACTACATTTTTAATGTGCTCTTGTCGTGTGCAAGTTTACTTCTCCCATCTTTGGTTTCGCTTCAGTTTCTGCTTTAGGAAACAAATACATTAGAAGTTAAGAAAAGCTCTGTTGGAAGTTGTTGAATATTTCCAACTCCACATGAGTCAAGAAAGGGCAGAAGACATTCAAGAACTTACTAAGCTGTTCCTTATCAAACCTCTTACATTTTCTGAGAAGGCAGAGAGTTGTTCTTACCACTGCTGGCCAATATGGATATCTTCGCAATTTGCACCAGACCAGAATCCCTTCTTCAATGGACTGTGGCTCTATGACAAAAAAAAGTGGTAATTGTTTTTCTTTTCAAAAGAAAAAAAGAAAAAAAAAGGGGGGGGGGGGGGGACAAGACAGTTAACTCCCCTGACTTGTCAGTCTCCCTTCACACAAGAAGTATTCCACAGATTTCAATCTAATGCATTTCAAGTAAAGCAAACCCACCCTGCCTCTCCACCCTCCCCCAAATGATTTATTTCAAGTTTGAACAAAGCTGGATTCACTTTCTAGAAAGTGTTAGGTTTCTTTAATGGAAACTACCAGGGCTTCCCAACAAATCAGGAGTGTACGTGTGTGTGTGTACACACAAATCTTGGGTGATTAAGTCTCAGGCATGTACACTCATGCCTTACCTTGATGTGATAGAATACTAGGAAGCTCTTCATCTTCCTCTTCTTCCTCATCTACCAGAGCTGATATGAGAGAGAAATTCTCTGAGGAACTGATCTTTGAAGACATACCAGAAGATTCCAATCCTGCCAACAGCAACAAATATTAGTCATGATAAGCAAAGGTATAAACGATTAAAAGGATCAGCTTCAGACTACATGAGATACCTAAATATGAAAGTTAGCCCATAAAAATGTGAATTACTGTAACAAGGCTGTTACATGATACAAACCCTCAAGAACCTTTGCCTAGGTAAAGGCTAATAATTTGAATTCATTTGTGCTACTACAGATTCTCATTCCTAGGAGATCAGAAAGTAGACAGTCCCTGAGATTATGATGAAAAGTAGCAAATTCATGGAAATAGCTAGAAATGAAGCAAGACACCTACAAATAAATTCATCATGTAGTGCTATTAAGCCAAAGCAGGAGAAGCTCCCCAGCTTAAGCCATGACTGAGATAATACTTATGTATCAATAAAAAAAGGAAAGGAACAAGAATAGGCATGCTTCAGGGCTTTGTAACAGCCTGATCCTTTATACATCACCACCTCATCTTAATACTGACCTGTGCACTAACTAGCTAGCATTAAAGACAAAATTCCATGTGAAATTAGTAAGTCATCCAGTGGCAGACATAAAACACTGATAAGTATGTTTTTTCAGTGCGAAACACTAAACAGCTCCAGACAGCCTAAATATGGCTTTAGTCTTTTAGCTACAATTAAAGCAATCACATTTTTGTTTCCTCAAAACTCAAAAAAAGAAGATATTTTAGCATAAAACTACCAACTTAAGAGCCCCATCGACAACAACAAAAAAAAACCCTGCAACATTTCAGGAAGATAAAGAACAGTGCTAGGGAAAAGCCATGAAGTTCTCTTCCCCAAGAGGTACGCTCACCTTCATCTTCCTCAAAGTCAGGCAGCTGAAAGTCCTTTACTTTATTCCTAAGCATGTGTGAAGTATTTTTGTTTTCCTCCTCTTTAAGCTTAGACAGGAAACTATCAGAGATATTTCCATGGTTCGAAGGCCCAGGTGAAGATTCAGGGCAATTTCTGCATTTCTTTTTCCTGCATGGAGACAGAGTTGCATTGGTCTCCTGTTTTCTGCGTTTTAAATTTACTGGCTTTTTTCTTCCATCTAGTTTCTTTGCTAGATTTTCACTCTCATTACTGATGCTACTATCCAAGTCATCCGAGGCACATTCACAAGAAGAATCCAGTATTGTCCTTCTAGGTCGACCTTTGGTGTTTGCCCTTCTGACAGACACTATTGTGTCAGACTTGCAGGAAACAGACACAGGACTACTTTCTTCAGTAAGAGGATGCACTTGATCTTCTGGGAAATCATTAATACACGATATGGGTGATCCTGCACCTTTTGGTCTTTTTCTTCCTTGCTTACTTTTCTCCTCCTTTGGCTTAAGTGAGGATTTATTTGTTGTCTGGGACTTCGGCAGCAGTCTGGGCTTGATTTTTTTCTGCCTTGTTAGTGATTTTGATTCCATCATTTTGCAATTTTTTGCTGAGTTTGATGCATTATACAAGTCCCTAGTCCTACATTCTGAAGGTTTTGTTCCATCTTCGTGTGCTTTAGCGCCCTCTTCCAAAGTGAGGGAATGTTTCAACTTTTGTTTTTTTGTATCAGTTTTCAGGTTGGGGTTATTTTTTTGTTCTCTTTTCTTCTTGGGAGTCTCAAACTCTAACTCTTCTTTAGTTAGGAATGATTGACAAGTAGTTAAGGGGGTAGATGAGAGAGATCTTGTATTGTGCTTCTGGGATAACTGAGTACTTGGTTCGTCTTCTGAGGGTGGTACTTGTCTGGGTGAGTCATTTTGATTCAAAATATCTAGGGCAATTTTAAGAGAACGACGATATTTCAGTTCTTCTACAGCCTCGCTAGAATTCTTCCCCTGATCTGCTGGAGGAGAATAAGTAATAACCTTTCTTTGTATATAAGACATCACAAATCATATTTATAGTACTTCTTTGTCATAAGATGGAACTTAATATTTAAAGCATCCACAATTTTTAAGGTATACTATATATAAAGACAAAAAGTGCAAGCTTCCAACGCATTTTTCTCTTATTTTGATGCAAGTACTCATAACTTTCTTTACCATTCCTTCCAATGCACAAAGAGTACAAGTAGCTTTGATAGCGTTTACTCTCTTTCCAAGCTTAATGGATGGAATGGAAAAGCAAACACCCAAGAAATACATGAGTGAGGTATATAAATATTATCCACCAGGTCCTTTGTTTTTGTGTATGTTTTACACACAAAAAAAACCCACAGCAAACATTTTGATGCATCCTCACCTAAATTAGAGGCGATGTTTTGTATATATTCTTCCTTCAGTGGTTCAGTATCTGCACAGTTGACACTAGTCCTGAAAATACAATAATGCTGATTCATGTTTTAATGCCATGAAAATTTCTTTAAAAGCATAGCATTGTTTTCTTCTGACAATAAAACTTACACTATTTCTCCTCCAAATGCCAGTATCTTTTTTTTAAACAATCCAACATGAGTAAAGTCTGAGCTAACAGAATATTGTTTATGGACATCCCACTAGACAACAGTGTGCTCAGATCCAAAAAGGCAGTGGGTTTTGGGTTAGCCATCTAATTTTGTAAGTCAGCAAGCTCACTTCATACACATATTTGGATGCAGGGATTACAGTTGTTTTTTTTTTTTTTTAATATATCTGACAATGCAAGCATAAGACAATGACAAGGATACTTAACTGTTCTTCCAAGCCAAGTATTTTGACTTTAAAGGATGCCTCCTTTGCATTAGTGACAGGTGGCTTTCCAGGAACTCCAATCTTGGACAAAATCTACATTGAAGAGGAAAGACGAGCATTTAAAATACTTGATCAATTATGTTAGACTACAGGATAGATTTGACTTAAGGTTTTTAATATGAACAGCATATAATGGATTGACACTCCGTAACATCTGGTTTCATTATTAGCAACTCTACAGGTTAACCCTTGTTTAGAAATACATGCATATTCACTTAGAGCAGTTGCTTCCAAAAAAATAATGCCTATCATTTGGGTAACTCGTTTAAGCTGTTAACACCAACCGCGTAGCTTTAAGTAGATCAGCATCTTTGTTTCAGTTTACATACAAAATCACCAAACGATTAGCTTCTTCTCACAAGTGTAACTTTTCTGTTCTTATTCTGTTTCATCTTTTTCCAAGTTATCTCCACAAAACCTTTCTTCACTTGTACAGCTATTACCTTTGCTGGCCATAAACGCTTCTTCCACTTGCAAAGAACATACTCTTGATCTGTCATGACTGTGTTTCATGTAGGAAAGGAAAGTCCCAGCACACTCTGAAGAGAAAGACAAGAGATTGAACAGTTACCCAAAACTTGCCAAAAGTCTCCTTTTCAAAGTAATTCAGGACTGAAATGGGACACACATGATTATATGCATTGTTTTACTTTTGAGATAGCTGGCCTCTACCAGCACGTACCATGGATGTTACCATGCATGTACGTTCTCCAGAAATAAGTTCTGGTAAAGCAGCCTTAGATACCCATCCAACCCAAGACGGTCTTACTGAACTAGGAAGTCTAGAAGGCATGGCGACAAATGAATAAACAATGCCGCGGAAGTCCCGGGCGCCCTGCAGGAGGGCAAAGCAAGTTTCTTTTCCCATTGAGGTAACAGGAAAAAAAAAAAAGTTCAGCGTTATCAAATTCTGACCCCTGAGGCCAGTTGTCACAACCTACAATTTACGCCATGCCACGCAAGCTTCATGTTACACTTTGAGTACATCCCTCAGGCAATTTTCCCAAGTCCCTTAAGGAGCAATTCGGTCTCTCAGGTCTTTAAGAAGCAAAAGCCTTCGCGTACTTACACAGCCGCAGACCCCGGTTTCCCTGACGCCCTGCAAAACGGTCCTGCCGACAAAGGACGGCGAAAAACAAGCGTTACCACCGCGTTTGGGGCGCAAAACTTCGCGGGGGAGGGGCGGGCTCGCAAGGCCTGCCTACGGCCTCGGCCTCCCCCACCCCCGGCGGCGGGGCACGGGCGCCCCTTCCCCTCTCCTCCAGGCCCCGGGGGCCGCCCCCGCCCCAGCCCCGCTGTGAGGGGCCTCCCCCACCGCGGTACGGCGAGGCAGAGGGTCCCGGCCGCCCCCTTTCCCGCCGCCCCCGGTGCCGGGCCGCCCCCTCCCCCGTCACCTCACGGCCGGGGGCTGCGGGGGGAGGGGCGGCCCCGCCCCTTGTTTACCGAGCGCGAGCGCGAGACAGACGCCGCCGCTCCGCCGCCTCCCTCCATATCACGCCCGCCGGCCCCGCCCCTCGCCTGCGCCGCCCGCCCCCCAGCGACGGCGCAGCCAATCAGCGGCCCCGCCGGCAGCGCCGGACGCCGCCGGCCTCCCCCGCCCTCCCCGAGCCAGAACACGCCTCCGGCCCAGGGAGCCAATCCGTGCAGCGCCCCGCCCTCCTCCCATTGGAGGAGGCGGGCGCGCCCCGCCCCTGCCGCGCGGGGCTTCCTCCTCACTGCGCTTCCCCGGGGGAGGGGTCAGCGCGGCGTCACTTCCTGAGGCGGTGACGTCACGGCGCGGCGTGCGGCAGGCCGTTGCGGTGACATCACAGCGCCGCCAGGGCCTCACCGCGGCGCTCCGCGTGACGTCACGGGGGCGCAGTCAGTTATTTGGGGCTCGATGCACCATGGGGCCAGCGGCGACAGGCCCCGCGGGGCCCCGCAGGCCGGGACGCGGGTGACCAACGCGGAGGACAGGCGGGTGCCGGCCCTGCCCCACTCGGCCCTTCCCCTCTGGCACTGACGGCACGGCCTGGACGCGCCGGGGTGGCCGAGGCCTTGAGCCGACCGTGCGTCCGTGTAAATACCGGCAGTGTCGAGAGCGCGAGCGCTAGGCTGGAGTAACACGTCCCTAAAACACACTCTGAAAACGGCGTACAGAGCAAAGCAGTTCTGCCAGGCTCGCTCCCGGGAGCCCTTTATTGTCTACCTTTAATACTGGTACTGGGGAGCAATACTGTGCTGAGACGTGACTGCTTTTTTTGCTTGCAGTTTCCGTCGGGTGCCTTCCGTCGCCACAGCAGCCTCTGCCATTCGGTGCCGTTGCCTCGCTGGTACCTTCTTTCCTGCTCTCACGCTGCAAGGTCATTGCAAGGCGGTGCAATGTTATTTAGCGTTTTCCAGCGTTGGTCCCTGCTTTGCAGGCTACGGGTGTGCTGAGCACCCTGAGCTGGTCCTGAAAGACATTTAAATAAGTTTTGAACGTCAAAGCACATAAAATAGTCTTTTTAAGACCAGGTTTATCAAACAACACACTGAAAGGTGAAGCTCTGGCCCCATTAAAGTAAACAGGATGCTTTCACTGAGCTTGAAGGAGAGCAAATGTCACCTAAAAACACTTGTAGGATAAAGAGCAGAGTGTTCAGCACACTAAGGTTCAGCCCTATATATTAAAAAGAGAGAAAAAACAACTACCCTTCCTGCAAAATGCAAAGTAAAAGAAACGCTTGCCTGCATTTTTTACAATTTTAAAATTCATTTCTTTCCTGGTTGAGGTTTTCCTGCCTGGAACACACTATTCTACGCATACAGCCAAAACTGCAAGTGGTGTAAATCACGGTCATTGCCTTAAATTAACAAGCATCGCACTGGATTCCACGAGCCGAGACCGGGACCATCCGCAGTGGAGCAGCTCAGAGGTGTTCTGTAATCCAGAGCATGTAACAGGGCTTTTCCTGGCTCTTGCACATTTGTTCTGTATAAAGCCTGCAAATGGTTCTCCTGCGGCTTGGTAAACAATTGCCTAAAAAATTCTTTTCAAGAAGTTTGTCAATGAATTTCATTAGTCTTCAAAACCAAAAATCCGTATAAATTCATTGTCCCCAATGGAGAAACAGCAGCACCTTTCGCACGTTACCAAGTCGTACAGTGCTCTGTGGAAACAGTTGTATTATTCTTCATGAAAATTTGTCGTGTAAATTGTAGCCCCGGGGCTGCACAGACCTTGGCCAGATCCCCTGAGCTGTCCTGCCCCCGTAACGTTGCCAAAGCCGCAGCCGGCAGCTCTCGGCATCGGCGTAACCCGGGCAGCTTGACGGGCGCCCAGGGAGGCCGCGAGCACGAGGCACCCCGGGGCGCTCGCCCCTTACCTCCGGTCTCCGCCGGGTGCCGAACTCCTGCCGTCTGCTCTGCGTGCCGTCCACGGGAGCGGATTTAGCCGCTTTCCCGGTGCCCCAGGGATGCCCCAAAGCTTGATGCATGGTGAGACTCTCCTGTGGGTCCGAGACGATCCATCTTCTAACCTGCCACCGACTTCAAGCCAAAAGGTCTCGTCTGCTGCCTGCCCCTTCCCCGGGGCCTGGATACCTGCCCGTGCGATCAGTCCCCCGGCAGTGTGGTGCTCGGAGAAAACACGTCGCATCTTTCCCCCTTTCTCCGTGGGATTCGGCACCGAGCGCTGCAGCAGGTTCTCCAGGCATCCTCGTTTGCCGGGGCGCCTGGGACTGAGCTTTTCCGAACCGTGTCCGGAGGGAGGGAAGCGCTCGGCAGGCCGGTGTCCTGTTGGGTTTCCCGTTCGTGCCGATGAAGCGTTGATCCGGATGACGGGGGGAGGACGGCGTGCGGCGGGCTCTGCGGCTTCGGGGCGCGGTGCAGCGCCCTGCTCTCGTGCAAGTCCTGCAGCAAGGAGGGAGGGAAGGGACGGGGCGAGGGGGGGGAGGCCTCCGCTGCCCGCGGCCGGCGTGCCCCCACGGGCCGCCCTCGAGTCCCGGCCAGTCGTTAAAAGCAACGAACCGTCTGCAGACCCGGCCGTCTTGCAGAAATCGCTGCTTTTCCCCCCACCAGGACCCCGCGCGGCCTCCTCGGGGGCAGACGAAGGAAAATTTCTCTTTACGAGTTTCCATTTTTAAACCCTGCGTTGCCATAGAAACCCCGCTCGCAGCCGACCTTTCGCGCGGCGCAGCGCGACCTTCCCGAGCGGAGCCCTGGCTGCTCCGGCCTCCCTTCCACCCCTCCGCCAGCGGGATGCGAAGTGGGAGGCGCATCCCGGGACGGGCTCCGAGCGCCGCCGGCCGAGGGCGGTTGGGAGGATGCAGCTCTCCGCAGCCGCTTCGGCCCGGCTGCACGAGCGGGAGGGGACGTGCTGGGGCTCGCGGGGCCGTCTCCGCTCGGACGGGCCCTGGCGCATCCCGGGATGCTCCCGGTGCCTCCCACCCCGCAAAGCCGCCAGCAGCCCCCCGCCTCGTTTGCACCCTGCTAGCAGCCCCCCGCCCGGCTTGCACCAAGCCAAGGGCTGCACGAGCCCCCGGGGGGGACCCGAGCCGGCCCTGACGCCGGGGTCCTGCATCCCGCGGGAGCTGGCCTGATGCCGGCCAGTACCGGTACCTGTCCAAGAGCTCCGCACCCATCGCCAGCGCGGCCGAGGGCGTCTCGGTCCCCATCAGCTTGGTCCGACGGGCAGGACGGTGGGTTGCCCCGCGGCACTGCTCCCGGCCCCCCAGGTCCCTTCGCCCCCGGGCCGCCCCCCTTTCCCGCTTTGTCTTAACGTGACGTTTGCCACCGCTCGGAAGAGCCCTGCTCGCTCCGGCGCGGGCCACGCGGCCGCTCCTGGAAACTCCCTCCGGCTCCGTTTCGTGGCTCACGAAGCAGCAAAGAAACAGCATTTCTCATAACTTTTTTTTTTTAAGACACTATGCAGAGCGAGCTTGTCCGCTTGGGCCCTTTGTGCCGATGCAGCGAATCTAGAATTAACAAGTCTCTCTTAAAAATACGTCAAAATGCATTTTTTTAATGGAAAACAGAGAATTTCATGGTTCTTAAGACTTTTGTGACACTGCGAATTTCATGGGGCTTTAATCATTACCTTCCCAGGCTGGGTGACAAGCCGTGATACCCTGCAGGGTGAGAGACACTATGTGGCAGCTTATTGCATTATAATAATACACGGAAGCACTATAATTTTCCTATTAACTTCAAAAGTTTACAATCCTATTATCATCTGCTGTTGAGGTTGGTGCTGAATGATAGCAAATGTATAGGAGGCACCAATGTAAATAGTGAAATGCAGTGTCTTCCCTTTTTTTTTGAAGCACTTGAACTTGGGAGTGAGCAGAACCCTACAAAAAAATTTAGCGATTTACATGTTAGAAGTGTGCAGCCCGTTCCGCCCCGGTCTCGCCCCTGGCTGCGCCTTTGCCTGGCGACTGAAGGGCGCAGAGGGAGGGCAGAAGCTGCGTTTTCTGTTGCACCTCCGGTAACGCAGCAGGGAGGCTCTCGCCGTCGCTCCGAGCCTGCGACTCTTGTCCCTGCCGCGGCTCCCGAGTCTGCGCAGAGAGTCGGAGCGCCCGGCCCGGCCCGGCGGGTCTCTCGCACCTGAAAGTCCTGGGGGGGTGGGAAGAGCCCCCGGGGCCGAAGCGCCCAAGGACGGCGCCGGGGTGTTGGGACAGGGATTTCCCTAACCCCTTCCAGGGCACTTCCAGCTTCCAGCGCCTTTTCCTCCTGCAACAAATTCCCGGGCTTGGCCGACGGCAGGCAGCGCTTCCACGTCGGCTCTCCTCCGGGAGCCGGGGGAGCGAAGGTTCCTTGCTCCAGGCTCTTTCCCCCGGGCCAGGATCGGGAGGAGCCGTGCTCAGAGCTTTCAGCTAAATACTGTGAAAAAAGAGCAGCTCCAGCAGCAGCCAGCGATAATGCCGATTTCCCGGCATTGCCTGCGCGTGAAATCAATCCGCGCGGGCTCGCGGGAATCGCGGCCCTGCAGGGCAGCGCGGCGGCGCCGAGGCAGAGAGCTGCCAGGTGGCTTTTTGTGGGGTTTTTAAAGAAGCTCCGGTGGTCTCCGAGATGCGTTTGCAATTTGGCAGCGGAACTAAGCGGCGGGGACTAAGCCTTTCCGGCGGCGGGCGGGAACGGGGGGGCCGGCACGAGGCGGGGGGGCTGCAGCCGACGCCGGCAGCCCCCGCGATTGCAGCCCTGCAATTGCTCCGCTGCGGCCCCGTCTCTGCCGACGCCTTCGGTAATTAGCTCCGCTGCAAATCGAGCCGCCGTTACGCGCCGAGCTGGAGCTGGGCGCCCGGCTGTGCCGGGAGCAGAGCCGCCGGCCCCCACGGCCGCGGCCGCCCCTTCCCCGCCCTGGCAGGACGCGCTGCGGCGGGCGCCTTGCTCGGCTGAGCTCCGCGGCGGGAGTCGCTCACCGAACGGGCCTGGCGGGAGCAGCAGCAAAACACCCAGCAAACCCCGAGCCGCTGCTCAGCCGGGAAAAGCTCCGGAGCCCGCGGCACCCACGGCCCGGCCCCCGCTCGCCCACCACGGACGGACCCCGAGCGGCTGGAAGATGCCCGGCGCCCGGCCGACGGCACCTGGCCCGTGCCGGTGCCCCTGCGCTGGGTGTGAACGCGCTCTCGGCGGGGAGCAGCGACCGGGGAGGCTCGTGGCACCTGCGTCCTGCCCAGCCTTCCCCGGTAAAGCCGTTTTAGTCAAAACCGAGTATTAAAGGCGGCCTAAACCCTCGGGCAGCTTGCGAGGGATCCCGGCTTCCCCGCTCCCCGCGGCAGCGCGGCACGTCTCCGGCGGGAGCGCAGGGATGCTCGCGAGGGTGCCCGGCCCGGCAAGCGGTGGAGGGCGATGTGCCGAGCAGCCCCGTGCCGTGGCGGGGGGCAGTCGCGGCCGCTGGCACCCCCGGCGGTGCCCGTCACTTCTAGCCCGGTGCGCAGGGCAGCGGGCCGACCGCCTCGGTTCGAGCCCCCCAGTCGGCAGCGCCGGTGCCCTGCCGGAGCACGGCATCCCCGGGCACGGGAGCCCTGCACCGGCACCGCGTCAGCCGCCGGCACTGCCACCCGGCCTCGCGCCGCTGCTGCCAGCCCCGAACAAGCGCCGCAATCAGCCTTGACCGCCACGGGAGATAATTGCGTTTGCTTTACAGACGAACTGGAAAATGTCGCACGACGGGATTTGCCCGGGAAGCCCGGCCCGGCTCCTGACGCCGGTGTCAAACACGCGGGCGTGGGCCGGCACGGCGGGGAGGGTGGCGCGAGCGGCTGCGGACGAGCTGCCGCTGCAGCCCGGGGCCAGTGGCCCAGAGCAGACCCGGGCTCACGCTGCAGGGCCCCCCCCGCGCTGCCCCCGCCGTCCTCGCTGCTCCCCACCGCAGGCACTCGCACCGGCCTCGCAGCGTGAGCGACGCTTGGGCTGGATTTGGGAGATGCAGGTGGAGGCAGGGGCGCAGGGGGAGCAGGATGCAGGGACCGGGGATGCAGGGACTGGGGATGTGGGGGATGCAGGGATGCGGGGGATGCAGGGACCAGGGATGCAGGGACCGGGGGATGCAGGGACCAGGGATGCAGGGACCAGGGATGCAGGGACCAGGGGGATGCAGGGATCAGGGGATGCAGGGACCAGGGATGTAGGGACCAGGGGGATGC
Source organism: Dromaius novaehollandiae (assembly GCF_036370855.1). NCBI lineage: Eukaryota > Metazoa > Chordata > Aves > Casuariiformes > Dromaiidae > Dromaius > Dromaius novaehollandiae. Next base: position 1,130,862 of record NC_088122.1, on the reverse strand, counting down.
AGGGGTGCAGGGGATGCAGGGATCAGGGATGCAGGGACCGGGATGTGGGGGATGCAGGGACCGGGGGATGCAGGGACCCAGGATGCAGGGATGCGGGATGCAGGGGATGCAGGGATGTGGGGATGCCGAGCGCTGGGACCCTCCCCGGCAGCATCGCTGCCTGGCGCCGCTTTCCCGGCTGGCTCGGCCGTGCCACCACACGGCACCTCGCCGCCACTGCACCCGCCACCGCGGGGCAGGCACCGGCACCGAGACCGGCACCGGCACCGGGAGGGGGGCCGGAGCCGGGGCCCAGTAGCGGCGCCGCGGTCCCGGCGGTGCCCCGTGCGGGCCGGGCCGGGCCGGGCGGTTCGCGGCGGCGGCGGGTCCCGGTGCCGGTGCCGGTCGCGGGCGCCCGGCGGCTCCCGGCGCGGCCGCACGGTGACGCCGTCGCCCGCCGGATGCGCCGCACCAGCGCGGGGCGGGGGGGGGGGGCGGGATTGGGATTGGGGGGATTAGGGTGGGATTAAGGGGGGTTGGGGGGTTGGGCGGGGAGGGAGATTGGGGCGGGAGTGGGGCAATATGGGGGGCTGGGATTGGGGTGGGATGGGGGTGAGATCAAGGGGGAGATGGGGGTAGGAGAGAAGTGGGGCCAGGGGATGGGATTGGGGATGGGATGGGGATGGAGTGGGATTAGGGATGGGAATGGGGGCACGGGAGGAGGACAGGGATCAGATTGGGGTGGGATTGGGGATGGGGGGGGATGGGGCGGGAATGGGGCTGGGAAGTGAGTGCGATTAGGGCTGGGATGGGGTGGGAAAGGGGCTGGGAAGTGGGGGGGATTGGGGGTCCCGGCCCAGCCTGGCAGGGGGACAGAGCCGGGGCTGCACATGGGGGCTGTGCAGTAGCGCAGACCCCCCGCCCGGATGACGCCCCCGGTAAAGCCCTGGGGACGGTCGCGGCGCTGCGGGGGCTGCCCCGGGGAGGGGCGCGGGCGGCCGGGGCAGCCGGTTAAGCCTCTCTGCAAAGCTGTAAGGCCGGGGGTCGCTTTCGGTTTCACTGTTAAAAATGGGGAAACGGGGCCTCTCTGCACGAGGCAGCGACCGGGGCCTTCGCCGCGGCCAGGCCGGGACGAGCCGGGTGCTCTGCCCCCCTTCACCGCCGTCCTGCGGCACCGGGGCGTCTCCCCGCACCGTGCCCCAGTTTCCCCGGCCGCGGCCCCTCTCGCCCGCTCGGCCGCGCTCGGTGCTGCACGGCGGCACTCGCAGGGGCTCCTGCGTCCCGGGGCCCCTCCGCAGCCGCCCCGTCCCTCCCCGCGCCGGGCAGAGCCTCCCCTCGGCATCTCCCCAGGGACAGCCGGGCCGCCGGCGTCGGCCTCCTCCTCGGCCTCCGGCTTCTCCCCCTCGCCTTTCCCTCTCCCTCTCTCTCTTTTTTTTTTTTTTTTAACAAGAAATGAGTTGTCTCCCCGCAGAGGCGAGCAAAAGCACTCTGGAAATGTCAGCCGCTGCTGGAAAGGGACCCAGATAACATTTAGCTTCAGGTAAGAGAGTAGATTTTCTCTGCGCTAATTCATATTTATAAGCCCCGCGCTGGCGGGGAGCGCCCCGCGCTGATGGCGCGCTGATTGCCGGGGAGCAGCGCCGGGAATTGTTTTCACATCCGAGATTAAAGAGCGCTGGCTGCTCCCGGGGGCACCGCGTATTTACGCTGGTCACTCTCCCTCCGTCCTTATGAGATTAGGACTGGAAATGGGAAACGGTTATACAGTGCCGAGCCGGCGGCAGCGTGGCCGTGCCAGGCCCCCGCGCCGGGGACGGTCCCAGTGCCATCCAGTGCCCACGGCTGGCCCCGGACGCCTGGGCCCCTCCCAGCACCTCCCCTCCCGCCCGCGGGGCAAAAGGCCCAAAAGACCCAAATCAACACAGCAGCCCCCAAAACCGGCTCGGGGAGGGCACCGCCCTGACCAGGGCTCTGCGCCGTTTCGCCGGTCCCGGTGGAAACGATCAACAGGGAGGGATATTCCTTCACCAAACCCTCCGGCAGACCACGGCGGGCTCCGACGGAGAGCCGGCCCCGGCGGGACCGACGCTACGCAGGCGCTAGATTAGGCGGAAGATTTATTTCTATTATTGTTTTTCAGCGCGTCCCGGGTCCGTGTCAAGTGATTAAAAGCAAACAAGTAAAGCTCTTCCCCTCCGCGGCGCATCGAGGATTTGGGAACTTTTAGAGCGTTATTCAGTTTTCATTTTTTGAGATGGTGTTTGCGAACTGGCTGAGCGGCTCCGGGGAGAGTCGGAGCGTAAACACGGGGAGGGGAAAAATATATTGTGTTGGGGATTTTAGGGGCTGGAATTAGGGGGAGGAAGGAAAGAGCGGGGCGGGGGGAGGGAGGGGTGCGCGGGGTGGAAGGGGGAAAAGGCGAAGGGAGGCACGAGACAATGGCAGGAGGCACCCGGGGACTTCCTGAGCCCTTTTAGAAATTCAGAATGCGCCTCGGAGCCTCAAAGCTGTGTCAGTCACAGCCCGGGCGCAGGGAGCGCCGAGGCCGCGGCCGAACAATACGGGATTGTGTGCGGAAGGTGGGAAAGCCGGGGGTCTCGGCGGCTCCCGCGCGCCGCGGCGGTTCCGCCCGTCAAGCACGCGTTCCACATGAATCGGCTCTGGACAGAGCCGCCGCGTAATCCCCCCCGCCTCGCTATGACAACTCGAGGGAGAATTCGGCGGCTGAGTGGCAGCAGACGGAGAACTGACGAGGCCGAAGGCTGCAGGACTCGCCTGGCTTTTGTCCTCCCCCCCGGTAACTTCTTTGGCGAGCGCGTCCGTGCCTGCGTGCGCATGGCACCGCCTGCTCTCCCGGCCCCCAAACACCGGCGCGTCTCTGCCTTGTGCATCTCCGACCCCGCCGCCCCTTCCAGCCCCTCCGGCAAACGCTGCCGGTGCCGGTGGAGCCGCCGGGGCCGTCGAGGAGCCGGTGCTGCCCCAGCGGAGACCTGCCGACCCCCCGGCAGCGCCCTGCGGAAGGAGCCGCAGGACAACGATGCACCAAGCCACGTGCAGGCGGGGGCCGCGGCGGGGTCTGCTCCCAGCAGCTCCCAGCAGCTCCCAGCAGCTCCCAGCAGCTCCCCAGTTCATGTCCCAGCCAGGAGCTGCGGCAAAGCCTCCGGGGCTGCAGCAGGCAGTGCGCACGGGGGGGGCCTCAGCCCGGGGGGCACGCGGGGCACTCACGTGTTATCCAGGCATCCGGCACGTTAGAGGCTTCCCGGACCCGCCTGGTGCCTGCGCGGGAGCTTCAGCAGAGGTTCTCGTTGCGCGTCAGCAGGACGGGGCAGCCGCGGGGAGCCCCCGCAGCCGCGCCGGACCCGAGCTGCGAAGCAAAGCAAAGCAAAGCAAAGCACAGCACAGCGCGGTACGGCACGGCACGGCACAGCGCGGCACAGAGCAGAGCAGCAGGACTCCCGCAACCCCAGCAGGCACCTTGCGAACCAGCCATCGCTGCTGTGCCGAGCAGGGCAGGCTGCGGGGTGCAGCTGCTCTCTTTAGTCCTCTGCAACCGCCCGCAGCTGTGTGCACCCGCAGCTCGCGGCCGAGGGGCTCCAGCACCTCCCCGTGCCCGCGGCCGGGAGACGCCGCTCGGCGTTGCGCCTTGCGCCTTGCGCCGTGCCGGGCGCCGCTGGAGCAGGGCCGGCCTCGGGGACCGGGGTGCGACTCTGTCCATGGGGCAGGGAGGGGAATCCGGAGGGAACGAGCCGGTCCGAGATGGTGTTTAAAGGCTGCACCGGCAGCTTACGGCGCTTCTCCGGCCCCGGTGCTAAAAGCCCCGGCGGTTGCTGCCCGGTGCCGCTCCCCCCGGCCCCCGCGCGCTCTCGCCCGCGCGGTGCGCCTGCCTCGTTAGGGAAACCGCCTGCTATTAATGATCATATCATGAATAAAAAGTGCTTCTGTCGTGCCCGGGTCCTGTTGCTTCCCGGCCTCCCCGTTCCGGCTCCGCGTGTGCCGGCCCCGCGAGGCGAGAGGTACAAAGGAAACTAATTAAAAACTGCCAGTGTCTCGTGTTGGAGCATTTGGGTGCGTTCGGTAGTGAAAGACAAGCGTCTTGTTGCAAGAAAATCAATTTTACAGTTACAGGAGCAGAATAAATAGAGGTGGTGCGTTAAAGCAGGAGGAAGGGCCGGGTGCTGCCATCGCCGGCGCGGTGCCGGCATCGTCTCCCGCGTGGCTGCGACCGGCCCGACGGCAGCTCCCGGGGCGGCACGGTTCGCACAGCTTCTCTTCGGCAGGGATCAGGGGAAAGCAGGCGTCGAGGTGATTCGACTGCCGGCGCCCCGTGAAGGCTGCGGTTTTACCTGCATCCCGCCGGAGGCGTCCTGGGCCAATGCTCCCCATCCCGGCCGGCGGCCGCCGCGGCACGACCCTGTGCCGGAGCCTGGCTCGAGGCTGCTTTTCAGCCAAAGCAGTGCTGCAAATCGGGCTCGGGCTTGCAGACCCGCTACCCGGAGGGCAGCCTGCAAGAAACCCAGGAATGGCCCAAAACAGCCACCCGGCTGCTGCCGCAATGGGCCCCGGTCCCGGCATCACCCCGGCATCGCCCCGGCATCGCCCTGCCGGCACCGAAGCTCGTCCCCCGCCCGCCCCGCAAAGCCCGCGCCGGGTTCCAGTCGTACCTCCTCTCTCTCCGCAGGCCTGTGGTTAAAATCTATTGGTTTCGTGCACAGTTTTCTTGTTTTTTTAGGGTCAGGGAAATGGTAAACAAGCCAATTATCCTTGACGGAGGGGGTTAAGCGCTCCTCACCCGGCGCGGCTATCTGCACCGAGCCGGCGGGGCTCGTTCGGCAGCCGGCAAAGTTGCCCGCTGCCTGTCAATGAGGAGCAGCAGACGGGGGGGCCCGGCTGAAATGACTTTTATGCTAAACGGTGCTGCCGCGTTGGCAGGTGGCTGGCGGGTTCGGAGGCCGCGCGGCTCCGTTTCGGCGGCCCCGGCACCGGAGCGGCCGCGGGAGCAGCCGTCCCGTCCCGCATCCCTCGCCTCCCACCGCCCCCCCGGCCGCGGTCCCCCCCGGCCCCGGCGGGATTGCCTTTTCTTTGCTTGTCACACTAGGACGGTTCCGATCCCTAATCCTCAAATTGTCCCTGGCTGGTTTTACATACATTTCTAAGCTCCTCATAATAGATTTATTAAAAAAAAAAAAAAGGAAAGGAAATAAAAACCCCTCCGAGGGTTATTATAGGATATTTTTGTTTTAATTGAAAACTACTCCTGGTGCAATGGGCCGGATCCTCACCGGCGCAGCCGGCACCGCTCGGAGGGCTCCCGCGAGGCCGGATCCAGCTCGCTGCGCTCCCGCTATCCCTGCTCATCCCCGCGGCTTGGCCGACCGGCACCAGGGAGCAAGCGAGGGTGGGAACATTGCGGTCCGGCATCTCCCCCCACCGCGGCCCGGCTGGAGGCAGCGGCCCTCCAGCATCGCCCGTAGCTGCAGCGATTGCTTTTCGGCCGAGCAGCTCCTGGGCCCGGATTGTCTTGTTTCTCTGTACCAAATTGAAAATCGATATGGAAGAAAATGGAAAAATACATATTTGGGGTGTGAGGGAGCGGCGCGGGGGGGGACAGGCTCCGGCCGGGGTTGTCTGCAGCCGGCGCAGCAGCGAGCGCCCGGCATCGTCGCGGCAGAGAGCGCCGCAGAAACGGGGGAGCCGGGCGCAGACAGGGAGCCCGGACCGATCGGCTGATTGCAGAAGGCAGGACAAGTGCTAGCGAGCCTCCCTTCCCCTTCGTTACGATCCGTGCCACTCGTTTCCCTAATAACCCACCTCGAAAGCTTTCAAGCACTTAAAGCTCTGCTGAAGGGTCTGCTGCTCGTCCCCAGTCATCTCCCAATTAGATCAGCACCAGCCGGGGCCACCGGGTTCCCCTTGGGCTCTGAGCTTCTCAGACAGCTTCGCTGGTGCATCGAGAGCTCCTAGGAGCACCCAGCGCGTCCTGGCTCTGCCACGTGGGCCAACCTGCTCCTGGGTCTCAGGGCCACCAGTGAGCCGATGTGGCCTGTGAAGTCCTCAGTGGTTTCCCCTTCCAGGCACGGGATGCACAGGATGCTCCGAGATGCGCAGGATGCATCGGGATGCTCCGAGATGCATGGGATGCACTGGGAGGCACCGGGATGCACGGGAGGCACCGGGATGCACGGGAGGCACCACGGCTGAGCCACGGGCAGCCGAGCAGAGGGGAAACGCCACCTCCTTAAACCAAGTTAATTAAGTTGCTGCAATGGTTTCCTGGAGTTTGCTCTTCGGGTTTTTTTTTGGAGAGCAGTTGCCTTGAAACCTCCATTCTCTGCGGTCTGGGGAGAGGAAGGTCTCTGGGTGAATTAGCATTTATATAGCTGTGCCTTGCATTTCAAACCCCCTTTATCTCTATTAGCACCTAATAAAGACAGAGCTTTGCTCTAATTCATAATTATAGCGCTGGATGGAAATATTTGTGTTTCTATTCCCTGGGAGTTTGCCTCGAAGCCCCTCAGCCAATTCGGAGTGCAATATCCCCGGGTTCCCCCCCGCTCCCGCCAGCCCCGCGCCGGGGCCGTCCCGCCGCGGCGGAGGCGCTCGGTGCCGCGTGGGGCAGAGCTGGGGCGGCCGGACCCTGCACCCGCCGCGCCGGGGAGGACGGGCCGGGGCGGCGCGAAGGCGTCGAGCGGGTGGTGGGCGAGGAGACCCGGGCTGGCACGCTCCGGCGGTGCCCTGCAGCGAGGCCACAGCTGCTTGCACCAGGGGCGTTTGCACCAGGGGCGTTTGCACCAGGGGCGTTTGCACGAGGGAGCGATTGCACAAGGGGAGTTTGCACAAAAGGGGTGCTTGCATGAGGGTCACTTGCACGAGGGATGTTTGCACAAGGGGTATTTGCACGGGGGATCGCTCACACAGCGCTCTTGCAGGCCAGGCCGACAGGGACACCGGGGAAACACCGCAGGCGGGACACGGCCCCGGCTCATCCCTCGCGGCATCCGTGTGCCCAGCTGCCGGGGATGCGGCTGCGTCCCGGGCACCAGCAAGACACGGCTCCATCGGGGCCGGGATGCTCCCGGCTGCCGGAGGGCCGGATCCGGCCAGGAGCCAGGAAGGGCGGCGGCGGCGGCGGCACCCACCACACCGCTGCACCAGCCGCCGCGGAGCTGCCTGGCCGCGCAACCCCTCGTTGCACATTCAGTGCACTCCCGCGCGCCAACGGCTTTAAACTGCCTTAAGTGGTTCAGCGGGGAACTGGCGCCGGCGGTGCAGCGCTGCATTACCGCAGCATTAGGAGTGAAGTATCGATCCTAATCCCCTGCTTCAAAAATAGGATTATCGGAAGGGGAGGGCGGGAGGGGGACGCCCGGCCGCGGCGCCGAGAAGGGGCCACGCGGGGCTTCTGCCCCCGGAGCGGGGCGGCCGCGCCGTAGCTTTGCTCATTTTTGCTATTCTTATTCCTTCCCCGTCCCCTTGCAGGGCGGTGGCAGGACCCTCGTGGGGCTCCTCTGTGCAAGGAGAAAAGGGGACGGGGGTGTCCAAAGGCTGCTCCCGGCCCAACCCACCCCCCCGGCGCTTTTGGGTTTTTTTTCCCCCAAACGGGGACCTGGCAGCACCCGGGGACGTGGGCACCGGCCGCCACCGCCATCCCGCCGTCCCCGCGCACGGCTCCTGTTTCGCTCCTAATCGCCTCTTCTTAGGCTTTAATCCCCTCTCTCCTCCCGGCTGGGTTTTCCTCTCCTCCGCTCGCTCTCTTCTTCCTTCCCTCCCTTCTCCGCCTCCCCCCCCCCCCCCCCGCCGCAAGACAAATTACCCTTAATGATATGCTGAAGGCCATGACACCCATGTTGTCTCTTTGTCATCCGTCGCGGTGCAGTGTGAAAAGATAATACAAAATGCGGCACTTATCTGCAATTGCGAGCCAAGACAACTCGCTAATCCCTTAATGCCGCCGCGGCGCGGGATCCCGCGGCTGCCGCCGAAACCGGGGCCGTGGGGCCGAGCCGGCACTCCCGCGCTGCTCCCGGCCCGGGGGCCCCGCCGCCCCCACCGCCCCCGCGTAACCGCAGCAAAAACCGAGACAAGCCAGAAAAACCAGCAAAAAACCCTAAAGCAGCGCTGCGACGCGCAGCAACGCGGAGCAAAGCGCGGGGCGAGACGCCAGCGCCGAGCCCCATGGCCGGCCCCGCACCGGGCTGCACCACGGCCACCCCCCCGGCCCGTCGCCCTCCCCGGCCCGCTTGCAATTACTCCTCCCCGGAGCAGCCGAAGGCTGTAAACACCCTTTTATTTGTCAGCCGTGTCCCCGCAGCCTGCGAGGCTGCTGGAAAGGTAATATATGATTTCGGTCCTCTTTGCTTGATGATGTCGGGATTAGGAGCCCTACATATTTTATAGAAACCTCTCCATGATCTTCCTTTATAAATCATTCAGCGAGGAGTGTCTTTTCTTGGTGTGCGATATAAAATATTTACCGGCGTGGATGAAGGCTATTCATCCGTGTTTACCCTCCCGCTCGGCAGCCCGGCGACGCTCGGGCAGCTCAGCCGGCCGCCGCGGGAGCTGGGAGACTCCCGAGTCCTGGGGCTCCGGGGGCAAAGCGGTGCCCGGGGAGCTCGGCCCCGCTGGGGGGTCTGGGGGTCCCCCCACCCCAGGGCCGCCAGCAGCCCGAGCCGGGGGGGCCCGGCAGCCTCCCCATCCCGGGAACGCTGTCCCGGGAGCGCCGTCCCCGTCCGCCGCCGGTGCAGCCCGCGGCACGATGCGCTGCCCGGGCCATTAGCATTCACTGCGCTTCCTCCCATCTGCTACCTGGCAGGGAAATGAAAACACGTTCTTCCCGCAGCGGGGAGGTTCCCGCGGAGAGCCCCAACTTTGCAATCATTCCCGGTCCCGCGGCGCTCCCCCCCCCCCCGGCGACGTTCCCATTACCGGGCTCGCCGGGACAGGCGTCGGCACGCGGCGCCGGGCGCGAGGCTCCCGCTGCAGCAACTGGCCCGCGCGTAATGCCGGTCGCCTGCGGCAGCGGCACCCGCGGAGCCGGAGCGGACGATGCTCCGCGGGGCCGGTCCCTCCCGCGGCTCCGCACCGGCACCGCGCCGCGGGCTGCAACCCGGCCGGCCGGCACCGGGCATCGCCGCGGCCCCTTCCCACCGGCATCCCCCCCCCCCCGCAGCACCGGACCGTCCCGCCGCCGCGGCACGGGGGGGATTAACAGCTCCAGAAACAACCCCGATGTCTAGTGGCCTGAAAAGTCTCATTTCCCGCCGGCGAGGGCCCTGCAGACCTGGCGAGAGCCGCGGCAATTACACAGCCGGCTGCCTCGCGCCGCGGAAATCGATGGCTGGGAAGGGCCGGCGCCGGGGGCCGCGGTGCCGCGCGTGGCCGGTGGACGCAGAGGGATCGGGCCGGCGGGGGATTTACGGCTGCGGAGGAGATGACGGAGGTCCCGAGGTGGAAGCGGGATTTGTTTCCGCCAGCCGATGAGATTCCGGCCCTTTTCCAGCCCCGGACACGTGGGATGAGAGCCGCTGCTGGAGAGGGGCTTCCGCCGCCCGCGCGGAGATGCCGGCGCGAGGGAGGGACGTGCTGCCCCGCGGGATGCTCCGCCGTCCCCGCCGTCCCCGCTCCAACTACAAGAGCGGCAGCGACGTGGGATCGGTGCCGGAGGAGGCTCAGGCCCGTAAAACCCCTTTTCGGACGCCGGCAGCCAGACGGGACGCGCTCCGGGCCCCTCCCTCAGCGCGCGGAGGAATTCCCCGTTTCCCGACGGCGGCAGACGCTCGGGAAGCGGCAGGGCGAGACGGGAGCCGGCTCCGCCGCGCGAGCCCATCTGCTCCGCTGCTCGTCCCCACCCGGCGTCGGAGCAGCCGGCGCTTTTCCCGCGCCGCCGCGGAGGGGCCCCGGGGCCGGCTGCCAGCAGCGACGGCGGCACGCGGGAGGCCGGGGCCCCGGGCTCCATCACCACGGGAGCCAAACGAGCCATTTTAGGCCTTAAAAATCCCCGACTCCATCAATTAATGACTATCAAAGCTCAGTCTCAGCCCTGCGCCTGCCAGCTTGCTATTTTTACCTCTGCATTTCCAGCCCCAAATGTTGAAAGAATCATGAGTCAGGCCTCAAAAACCGACAGAATTGGCCTAAAGATCTTTTTTTCCCCAAGTCCGCGCCGGCTCCTTCTCCGGCGGCTCCGAGCCGGCTCCCTGCCCCACGCCGAGGCCACCCCGCGTCGCGGTTGCTGCTCCTCCCCGCCCCTGGCACGCAGATGGCCCTTATTAGAAAGCAACATTAGGCTCTCACCCTCTCGTGGCAAACTTCAGCGCCCCGGATCAGCCGGACGAGCCTGAATTAATTAACAGCGGATTGTTCCTATTCGGCTAATTATGCTGAAATATGCATTAAACGCCGGAAACGAGCAGGGGCTGCGCAAAAAAATTATTTAGTGGTTAAAGCAAGAGAGCAGCTGGGCGCCGCGCGCGCGAGGGCGGCTTTGCAGGGGGGATCGGCCGGACTCGCACGGCGGCACCGGGACACGGGGCTCCTCGGCCCCGGCGGGCGTCCCGGCACGGCCGGCTGCGGCAGGCCCCAAAAGCAGCGTTTTCCGGCTTTTCCCGCGCCGCCCGGGCGCGGGGGGGAACCGAGGCAGCGGCCGGCGCGAGGTCCCGCGGTGCCGGGGACGCCGGGGCCCAGCCCGGAGCGCTGCTCCGCATCGCCTCCGATAATTAAGCGCTATCAACAATTGCATATTAATTAATTTAATACCCATTGTTACTCATTAAGGCGGTAATTAAATCCTTCCGGTAATTAACGTGCCGCCCGGCAGAGCGGCCGGCGGGAAGGGCGCGCGGGACCAGGCAGCTCTCCAACGCACGGGCCTCACAGGACATTTACTTTTATTTTATTATAAAAAAATACAGAATCCAAACCAGGTGGTGACGCGGTTACCATCAGCACGACGTCGAGGACGAAAGCGGCGTGTCTAAGGACGAAGCTAGGCTGAACGGAGACCCACAAGCAAAGCCAGCCCCCCCCGCGGCGGGGGCTGCTCCCCAACGCAGAACCACCCGGACCGACCCGAACCCGGGCCCAGACCCCCCTGCGCCCCCCCGGACCCCCCCCGACCCCGCAGCGGCACGGAGCGCTGCTTCCTCACTCGCTTCTCCTTAACTCTCTCACAGTCGCTGTACACAATATAGATATTTATATATATAATCTATATATATATATAAAACACAGACCGAAGGCCAGGCTTCACCACGCTGCCGGTGGCGGGGGGCCGCGGGGGGGGGGGGGCTGCGGAGGCCCCCGGCCGCGGCGGGGTGAACACGGTGCTTTCGCTTGCCTTCGAGAACCACGACCTGCTCTAGACACACGGGGGGCGGCGGGGCGGGGCGGGGGGGTGGCAGGGAACGCGGCTTTTTTAACCGCTTTTTGTATTTTTTGGATGGTCGAGATGAGCTTATTGCGAGATTTCAGCTTCCTAGTCTAAAAAATAAAAATAAAATAGAAATAAAATAAACCCTTCCATAAAATTCATTCTCAACAATACATAAAAAAAAAAGGTCACAGTATAGCACCTGCCGGCTCTATGTACAGGGACGGAGCGGCCGAGCCCGCCGCGGCTCCCGGGCGGCAAGGGAAGGCTCTGGCGGGCGCTCGGAAAAGGCGTCCGTGGAAAGGGGTCGTCGCTGCGGTACGTTATCCGTCATCCCGCCGTCCTCCCGCGCCGGGCACGGAGCCCGCGGGAGCTGCGGCCGGGACACCCCGGCACGGCGCAAGGCGAGGAGCGGCCGCGGGACCCTCGCTGCGTCGCCGCGCGCGGCCTCGGGCCAACCTCAGTTCTGCATTTCTTTTTTTAATGCAAAGGAGGGAAAGGGGAAAGCAGCCCGCGGGCAGCTCCCGCGCCGGCCCGGCACCGACCCGCCGCTGCTGACGGCTGCAGGGAATCGAGCCCCGGGGGGGGGAAACGCGGGTTTGGGCTGGGGCGGGAGGGGAGGGAGCCGGGGCCCCCGCTCCCACCAGCCCCGGGCAGCCCCGGGCAGCATCGCCCCGCCGGCGGGGCCGGTGCTGCCCCCGCGAGCACCGCGGCAAGGAGGCGGCGATGCCGCCCGCATCCGTCCGTCCGTCCGTCCATGCCTCCGGGCTGCCCTGCATCTGTCTGTCCATCCATCCGTCCGTCCGTCCGTCCGTCCGCGCCCCCGTCTCCGCAGGGCTGAGGCACGGGGCCGCCCGGCGCGGCAGAGCCCCCGGCACCGTCCTCGGCGTCCGTGTCCGGCCGGTCCGGCGTCCCGGCGCTGTCCGCGGCTCCCGGCCCGGCATCGCTCCGGCCGCGTCCGGGGGCCAGCGAGGGCCGAGCACCATCAGCCCCTGGCACCGCCGCCATCCCCGGGAGCGGCACCCGCCTTGCGGCTCAGTCTCCGGCACGGGGAAGCACCGAGTGGGGCAAAACCAACAAAACCAAAACAAAAATAAAAAAATCTTTTAAAAAGGGCTCTATTTTTGGTCTAGAAATGTAAAAAGCAACATCCTAGGGGAGGGTCGCAGCCAGCCGAGCCGCGGCGGCGAGGAAGGCGCCCTCCGGCCCGGATCCGTCCCCGGCGGCGGCGCGGCGCTTGCGGTGGCTCCCGGGGCTCCGACGCCGGAGCGGGGCTGCGCCGAGCCCGTGGGATGCGCGGGGCCGCTCCGGAGGCGACTCGGGAAATCGGGAAAGCGGAGCGACGGGCGGCGCGGCTCGGCCCCTCGCCGGGGGCTACGAGCCCAGCAGCGTCCAGACGACGGGCACCACGGCGAGCACGGCGCGCGGCACCCCGAGGCTGCAGCACGAGTTGTTGCTGGTGAAGATCGGCTCCGGCGACTCGTACAGGGAGTCGTCTAGGAGAGAGGCAGAGCGCGGCGTGAGCGGGCGCGCGGCCGGGACGCCCTCCCTCCCGCCAGCCGCATCCCGCAGCGCCAGCCGCTTTTCCCAGGAAAACCCGGGCGAAGCCCCGGCCGCTCGAGGCAGCCCTTCGTCCCCGCCAGGCACCGGCACGATGACACCCTGATATCGCAAAAAGACTAAAAAACACCATCGGGAGGGATTTTTCCCCCCCCATTATGTCCTGGACCAAACAGAATGATTTTTTACAGATGGTTTCATTATATTGGGTTTTATTTTAAAGCCGTGCAAACAAAAAAAAGAGAGAGATCCTTTTAAATGGTGACATTTCACAGGCACTCAGCCCTTCCCCGGGGAGAGCTGCTGCCATTTGCTAATTACACGTTAACAGGAGAAGAAAATTATTAATTTGTTTTTTTAAATGGCTGAGTTATTTGATTCCGAAAAGTAGCCACTGCGCGGAGATTACCATTTTTTCTTTCTCCCATCTGAAACTCAGCGGCAAACGTCCGCCGTGGGGACGACGTGCTGCCCCGAGCCCGGTGCCGGGGTGCCGGCAGGGGACCCCCCCCCCGCGGAGGTGCCGCTCGGCCGGGACGTGGGGCAGCCGCCCCCCAAGACCCCGGCGGGGGAGACCGCGGAGGGGGAGCCGCTGAGGCGTGGCCCCCCCCCGCCCCCCCCGCGGGGCTCCCGCTGCAGCCGCCAGGGCGAGCTGAGGCCTGGCGCGCTCGGTGCACGTCAGGGGCAGCAGCAAGCAAAGGCGGCGGGTTTGGTGCCACCGCGGCGATGCGGCAGCCTGCGCCCCGCCTGCCCCTCGCGCCCGCGGCATCGCCCGACGGCACCATCGCGGCTGGGGCGTTTGGGTCCGGTTCTCCCCAAAACGCTCCCCCCCCCCCGCCCGCACTTACTTGTCGGCCGCACGTAAACCTTCAGCTTCAGGCAGGGCCTGTCCACCATGTTGGGGGGAGAAGCGGCTGCGGAGAGAGAGGGAGAAAACCGCGGTGCCGTGAGCCCAGGAGCAGCGCGCGGGGAACCTCCTGCCCCCCCCGAACCTCCGGGCCCCTCCGAAGCTCTCCGAGATGCCGGTGCCGCCCTGGGCTGCTGCCCGGCACGGGCAGACGGGCGCTTCGCTGCTAGCGGGCTGCCAACCTGACCGCGCCTGCAAAACCCCCTCGACCCGGCGCCCCGGCCTGCTGCAGCCCAGGGCAGCTTCGCCGGCAGCGCGGAGGGACCCCCGAAAGCCCGCGGGGACGCGGGGGCACTTGGGGCTGCGGAGCCCCTCGCGCGTCCTCCTGGCAGTCGCTGCCAGATCACAGAGAAACACCGAGTGTCGGGGCTGCAGGGGGGGGGTTTGCACGACCTGCACACCGTGCACATTGCACACACCATGCACATTGCACACACCATGCACATTGCACACACCGTGCACACACCATGCACACACCGTGCACATTGCACACACCATGCACACCATGCACATTGCACACACCGTGCACATTGCACACACCATGCACCGCCGCACCGCTGCATCCCGGCAGCTCTGGTCCGGCGCCCGCGCTGCTCCGGGCTGCGGGAGCGACCGCGCGCCTCCGTGCCGCTCCCGTAGCGGGCAAACCGGAGGTGAAAGCACAGAATAAAAATCATACTCATTGGGAGAGATAAAGGCAGTAATTGCAATAATTATCTTGGTGAAAGTCCCCTCTCAACAGGAGAAAATGTAATATTTATTTATGTGTTTTTAAAGGAACTTCATTTTCCTTCCTTTTTTTGGGGGGGGGGGGGAAGGGAGGCCGGGGAGGGAGTGTTATTTGCAATAAAGCCTAATTTAAAGCAGAAGGAGAGGGGACCGGGGCGGCGTTCGCGCAGGCGCTGGCGGCAGGGACGCTGGCCCGGGCCCCTCGCCGGCTCCAGCCCTCCTTCCCCGCGCGACGGCTCGGGGCAGGGGCAGGGGCCCCACGCCGGCTCGCTCCCCCCTTTCTTTTTTTCTTGTTTTGCATCCTTTCCTTTTCTTCTCCCTCGCGCTTTGCCCAAATCGGGAAAAGCAGCCGCCGCCATCGGGAGAGGGTCAAGCGCCCCGCGCCGAAGGCCGGGCACCGAGGAGCCCGGAGCGGGTCCTGCCGCGGGCGCCGGCTCTTCTCCGTGACCCGGCGGCGGGCGCGGGTGCCGGGGGGTTAATGGCGCTCCAATTTGCGAGCTCGAGGAGGAGGTAATTTCTTTTCTTTCATGTCTGCTAAATACGGCTCCTCAAAGAGGCATAATTTCTAATGTTCCGCATGACATGAATCCTAACCGGTTTAGCAATGATCAGCTTCACCATTTACTTCTGTGTAATCTCTCCCTAACGACATTAAAAATAAAAAAAAATAAAATAAAACGGGGCGGGGGGGGAAGAGAGAGTTGTAGACGCAGTTATTTCACGAGTGACATTTTACAGGGAGAGAGAGAGAGGGGGGAAATGGTAATTTAATATAGATAAAAGGAACAAATTAAGTGGGCTGAAAACAGATGCTTTAGGAAAAAGGGGGAGAAATACTAAGGAAGATAACGGTGCCGGTTAGCTCCCGAGCACGAGAGGCAGCGCTGCCTCCCCGCGACACCGCCAAGTGCTCGGGGTCACCGGTTCTCGTCTGTTTTTGTTTTTTTACCCTATATCGATTGCAAAGCTCCCAGCGCCTGACCCCAGCCCCACCGGCTTATTTTTTCCCACGGCTGCAATGGGCTTGGGACGGGGTCAGCGCTGCTTTCTGCATCCTGCCCGGTTCTGACCTCCGGGTCCAGCCGCTCCGGGCGGGGTTAGGAGCAGCCCGGTCCTCGCGTCGCCAGAGGACCTGACCCCGCGGCCGCGGCCCCGACGCCTCCCCGGGAAGCGGCCGCCCGGCACCATCGCCCCGCGGCCCCGGCCCCCACTCACAGATGTAGTAGTACTCGTGGCCCGGGCGGAACTCGAAGCCCAGCGAGAAGGGGGTGAAGAGCTGGAACTTCTCGGAGAACTTGAGGGGCCCGCCGGGCGCGTCGGGCCGGTTGCACTCCCAGCGCTTGAAGCCGCGGTGGCGGTGGTCGCAGGCGGCGTGCCCCTCCGCGTTCACCATGTAGAGCACGTAGCGCTCGGCGCGCTCGGCGGGCGGCGGGGCCTCGTAGTGCGGGCAGTAGATGTCCAGGTAGTCGTTGATGCTCACCTCCACCGTGTAGTCCCCGCCGTGGAACCTGCGGGCGGAGGGCGCTGAGCCCCAGCCTCGCCCCGAACGACCCCCGCGCCCGCCCGCCCGCGGAAACCGAGGCCCCGCGCCGAGGCGGCGGCATCGCGGCGGGGTTTGCAGCCCCCCCGCCCCGGCGCCGGCTCCCTCCCGAGCCCCCCCCCGGCGCCCGGCCTCCCCCCCCCGTTACCCCTGCGCCGTTACATCCAGCCCCTCCTCGTTTTAAGATGAACAAACGGCCAATGGTTGGTGATGAGCAGCAAAAAAAAATCATTATTCCTCGCGATGCCATCAAACCTTTTGGTATTAATGCAGACGGGCGCCGCGATCCTATTGTAATTTACGTTTTTGGTGCTGATTATCTGGGAGATTAAGGGATTAGCGGAGCCGGGGAAGGACCGCGCGGGACGGCGGCGGCTCCCGTCTTCGGCAGCGAGGTGCCACGTGCTCCCGGGAGCCGCCGGCTCCGCGTCCCGCTCCCTCCGCGCCGCTCGCTTGTGCCGCCGGCACCGTCGGCTGCTGCATCCGGCAAAACCCCCTCGCTCCCATCCCCGCGCCCCCCCAGGAGCCAACCTGCCTTTCCCCCCCCCCAGGTTGAGCTGAGTTTTCTTTGCTAATTAATTTGGGGTTCCCGCCGCGCTGCTCTGCCTCGAACAGAAAGTCTGTGTCCGCAGCGGCGCGGGACGCCGGAGCATGGGAACGGCTGGGAACCGCGGGAAACGGCCAGGAATCGCGGGAAACGGCGGGGGGGGGTCCATGCCTCTCCCACTGCTCCCCGTTTTAGGGAGACTCTCTGCAGCACCCTGAAAAAAAGGCGATTTCAGGCCCCGGCAGCCGAGAACGGGGCTGAGAACGGCACCAAACTCATCACACGGGGAACCTGAGCGCGGTCCTCTCGCCCACCGCCAACACACCCCGGACCGGGCTGCCGAAAGCCCCGACGGCGGGGAGCAGCCGCGCGGAGCCCCCCCGCCGCCTCCCGCTCGTTACGGCCTTCGCGAGCCTCTGATCGAGCAGGCAACGGCGCTAATTAAGGAGCAGGGCTTGTCTCTCCCTCTCCTTCTCGCTCCTTCTCCGAGTCGCTCGTGCCAACCCTGCCCCCGGCAAGGTAACGTTTCAAAATGTAAAATTAATACAAAGGGCCGCGATTTACTGGGAAACAATTTTCAAACGCATACAAAACAATAAAAAAAATTTAAGCCCCCTCTTCTCTCTCTCCCTTTTATTTGAAAAAATTATTTATTTTAATGATTGTTATTAAAGCCCAAGCAAAGACGATTGTAACAGAAGGGCTCGTGCTTATCAGGGGAATAATAATAATAATTATATTTTTTGAAAAAAAATCAACTAACTCCAAGGGCCTTTGCTGGACCGACAAATTGCTGAATTAAAGCTGATTAGCGGTGATGAATGGCACAGGCGCCGGAGCGGGTGCGTGGGGGCTGCGGGGCGGGGGGGGGGGGGCCAAGCTGGCGCGGGGAGGGGGGCGGGGGTGAGGAAGCGCCGTGGGGAGCCGCCGGGAGCCCGGCCGAGGCCGCCGGACCGGCCGCGAGATTCACCCCCGAGACCGCCCGGAAAAGGGTGAACGTGCTGGGAAATGAGGGCAGAGAAGCAGGGCTGCGTTTCGCTCCTGGGCACGCGACGCTCGGGGCTGAATTTGCATTGGAGCCAAGGAAGCGGCCCCTTGGCAGCCCCCTTTTTGCAGCCCCCTTTTTGCAGCCCCCTTTTTGCAGCCCCGTTGCACTCGCCGCCCCGGTTCTCCTTCCCGAAAGCACCTCGGGGGCCCCCTCGTCCCGCACCAGCCCTTTGCCGAGCGCCGGCCCCAACGAGCACCGCGCCATTTAACGTGGGGGGAGAGGGAGAGGGAGAGGGAGAGGGAGAGGGAGAGGGAGAGGGAGAGGGAGAGGGAGAGGGAGAGGGAGAGGGAGAGGGAGAGGGAGAGGGAGAGGGAGAGGGAGAGGGAGAGGGAGAGGGAGGGCTGTTCCGCGCCTTGGAGGGACCCGGCTGCGTCCGTGCACCCCGGCACCCCCGGGCAGCAGCCGCCTCTGCCGGCCCCGCGCGCAGACACCCCAGGAAGGAGAACGGGGCATCTCTGCTGTTTCCCACCGCGCTGCCCCCTCCCTCGCTGCCCATCGCTGGCAGCGCCCGCACCCCGCGCTGCAGAAACCTCCCCACCCCATGGCCAGCAAAAGCCCCGGAGCCGCCCGCAAGCCGCCCCCCGGCCCCGGCCCCTCGCCGCGGGGGGACAGGGTCACCCGCGCTCCCCCAGCGCCGGCCGCGAGGCTCCCGGCTGCAAACGGCACGCTGCTCCCTGAGCCTGGCGCCGTCGAGGCCACGAGGCAACAGGTAAACCTGGAATATCCAAAATTTTAATTTATGTGCAAGGAAAAAAAGCTTTGCTCCTGCGAGGGTGACCGCCCAGGGGACACCGCGCTGCACCACGGCCCGTGCTGCGACGGGACAGGGCTCTCCGCAGCCGGGGGCCCCGGGAGGCCGCCGTGCCATGCCGAGCCGAGCCGAGCCGGCCAGAGACCCCAGTGCCTCGACCCGCCGGAGCAGCGCGGAGAGGCAGATGGTGTCCAGGTGGCTCTGAATTGATGAGTATCGGCTCGGGCCGGCGAGAGGTGCTAATTGGCCCCCGGGGATGCGGCACGAGGATGCGATGGAGCCGCCGGCGAAGCGCCCCCGACCTCAGCTCCGGCCCGGCCCCCGCGGCGTGGGACGGCGTGCGGCCCATGGCCCCGCGCTGCACGGCCCCCCGACCCGAGGGGCTTTGCAAGGGGACGAGCCGCAGGGGCAGCAGAGGGGCCAGAGGAGCCGCAGAGGGGCCGGAGGGGCCCCCCGCCCTCCCCCGGCTCGGGGTGACTTTGTCTCGCTACGTCTCGGATCCGTCCTGGCTGCTCTCCGCCGGCGAATCTTTATTTATGTCTCCGTTTCCCCCTGCTGATTCACCCCCTCCTATAAATATTACATTTCTGCCTGATCAAATATTCCCTCCCGGCGGCTTTGCTGAACGCTGCAATAAGCACGTTCCCGCGGCCCAAGTGGTTTTTAAAGCAGCCTCTCCCGGCACGAGCGTCTGCGGGGCTTCACCCCGCCAAAGCGAGCGTCCCGCGCGCCGCGGCACGGCCCTGCCGCCCCCCCGGAGCAGGGGCACGGGTGGGCCGGGGAGCTGCCGCGATCCGGTGGGATCCGCGGGATGGGGACGGGGACGGGGCTGGGACCCCGGCGGGGTGGCAGGGTGCTGCTGCTCCTCTCCGCTCCCGGAAGCCCCCGAGTTTATCGCCCAGATTATCCGCGCGTACAAAATAATCTCGTTGCACTTTTGAGCGAAACGGCAGCAATTTGGAGGGAGCTGCCAGGGCTTGTGAGCGGCCCCAGCGCTGCGGGGACACGGGGACCAAGCAGCGGGGGGGACCCGGCGCCGCGGAAGCCTCTCGCGAGTCCGGCGGGCGTGCAAGGGCGCGCACCCCCACGTGCACGGAGCGGCGCATGGAAATGCATGGATTGCTGCACAGGACGGACGCACGGACACGGGGCGCATTGCATTGCATTGCACGCACGGACAGCGGCGCTGGCAGGCGACACACAGCCCAGCGCGGGGAGGGGACACGCACGGGCCGGCCGTCGAGGCACGCGCCGATAAGCGGCTCTGCTCACGTGCCGGCGCCGATTCACACGCGCGCGCGGAGCCGTCTGCTAATTTGTTATCGTTTAAGTCATTCGGTTTGCAAAACGTCAACAGCATTTTAAAAACCCGCCGTCTGGAACGGGCGCTCTCGCCCGCGCAACGCCCGCGGCCGGGCTGCCAGCCGCGCCGACCAACGCGCCGGGGGCGAACCGCCTCGGCGAGGCGCGTTGCTAATTCCTCTGCTTCAAAATAACCATAAAAACATAAGAACACCTTGAAAAGCCAGCCGGGAGCGGCAGTGGCGGACGAGGCACAGGACAGCCACCGCCTGCCCTCGCAGCCCCGCGCTGAGCGCGTCCCCACTGCATCCCCGCGATCCATCGCCAGCGCGTCCCCGGCGGCAACAGCAGCCTCCCGCTCCCCCATCTCCTCCCCGCCGTGACGGCTGCAAACTTTTCCTCCCTCCTTCTCCGCCTTGCAATTTCACCTTCATTCTTCATTTGTTCCCCTCCGCCGGTTCCCGAAGGCACGTGGCCCCGCTCCGGGCCCTGCCGCCCGGGAAGCTCCGGCTCCCGGCGAGGATGCTGGCGCCGGGCAGCCCCAAATCGGCTGCTCTCGAATCATCGCTTCGTGATTTTGTGCAGCGCCGGCACAACGCGATGCGCGACTGGGGCTCTGCAGCACCTGCCCGGAGGAACGGGGCAGCCCGGGCTTCCTCCGGATCCGCCTCATCGCTTGCACGGCCGCTGCGCGCGCAGGGATGCTGGAGGCACGTGTCGGACCCCCCCCACACGTGTCGGACCCCCCAAGACCCTGCGCCAGGAGGTCGGGCGAGGACGGGGCAAATCCTGGGGTTTTCAGCCCACGGGGAGACAGGATTCCTCCGGCAAAGCAACGCGTAAAACGCGCAACCGCCTCGAGCCAAGCGAGTTCCCCCCCGAGGCAGCCCAGCTCCCCGCGACCGCAGCCGTCCCAGGCATCGTCCCCGCTCACCCAGCGGCAGCAGCGCAACTGCCATCCCTGCAATGCCCCGGGCTTAAATGCTCATGGAAAGGGGAATAATCCACGTGCTCCAGCGAAATGGCCCGGGGCGAGGGCTACCGAGAGGCTCCCGCAGTCTCGCAGCATCACTGGAGGCTCCTGCAGTCCCGCAGCATCGCTGGGATGCTCCCATGCTCCCATGGAATCACCGGAGGCTCCCGCGGTCCCGCGGCATCTCCGGAGGCTCCCGCGGCGGCTGCCAAAGGGGTTAACGGGGAAGCTGCGGCCGCAGCTGACAGAGACGGATGGCGCGGCGGCCACGGCCCCTCCGAGGGGATGCCGCGCTTGACAACTGACTACTTGCAGCTTTCAGCTCTGTCAGCTACCATTAAGGCCGGGAGCCGGGCTAATTGGGTGCTTCATTAGGGGCATTCGTTACCGTTAGCGCTGCCTGACAGCCGGCCGACGGCGCGCGGGGCTGCGGCGGCTCCCCGACGCGGAGGAAGCGCCCGGCCCCGGGGCTCAGTGCGGCCTCGACGTGCGAATCCACCGGCTCCCGCGATGCTGCGGGCAGGCTTCGCCCCTCCGCTTGCTCCGAGGGAGCCGCGGCCCCCGCGGATGCTCCCCCTTCCCCACTGCCTGGCATGGCGGTCCGGGGCCCGGGAGCCCCCGGGGAGGCTCAGGGCGACCCCCGAGAAACGGGGAGCTTAGAGCAGACGCGGATCACAGGAGGGACAGCAGCCACCCTGCAACGCTGAAAATGCACACGAGCTCTGGGGGATCCAGGTGGCAGATGCCACCTCGAGCCCGGGGACGCTGGTGACGGGACGGGACGGGACGGGAGGGGAGGACGACGGTGCCGGCAGTGCCGGTCCAGGGCTTCCGCCACGGTGCTTTTCCAGCTTATTTTTGGCCGGAGCTGCTCTGCCGGCAGCAGGCACGGGCGTGGAGGCTCCCCAGACCACGTGCACGCTCCATCACCCCAGCCCTCGCCCGCGGGCATCGCCAAGGTGCCACCGGCCTCTGCGCCCGCTGGGGATGGGCTCCGGCCCCGCTGGCAGCCGCCCGCCACCGTTTCACCCCGGCTATTAATTGATAACTTTCCCGTCACGTGCCCGCCCCGCTTTTGCATGACAAGAGCAGAATCCATTGGAGTGAAATTGCCTGGAATAAAATATCAGAGCTAATGAGGCGGCTTCGGCGGCGCTGCCCCCTCCCCGCGCTGCCCCCCCACCGCCCCGCGCTCGGGACGCTCGGGCATCGCCGCGGAGGGCACAACCAGCCCCCGGCGCAGGCTTCCCGCTGCCCGGCCCGCGCGGGAGAGCTCACGCAAAGCCGCGCTCTGCAATTTCTTCTCCACCTTTTTTTTTTTATTTTAATATCCCAAGAAAATAAATATCCCATCTATTTCCAATCTGTTTGAAATATCATGCGGAAGAGCTCTCCCTTCGCAGCGGTGGCTCGCATTAATTCTGCCAGAAGCCTGATAGCGTCTGACTTGGCCTCCGTCGTAACGATGCTTTGCTCCGACGCGCAGCCGCGGTCACGCCGCCGGCACCCCGGCCCCATCCTGCACGCGGGGGGCAGCCGCCCCGGAGCCCCATGTGCCAAAACCCGGCAGGTCCCGCAGGAAAGACCGTGGCTCCCGCTCGGGGGGATGTCTCACAGCACCGGCCCCGTGCAGTCCCGGACACGCAGCGGCTCTCGCGGGGCATCCGCACTGCCCGGAGCCCGCCAGGGTTTTACTGCAAAACGAGTTTTTAGCCTTTGCGGCTGCAGAGACGGCTGCGAACGCGACCTCGAAGCGCTCAAAGTCACGGAGCGGATGAAAGGCGCCGCTCGAAACCCCGGGATTTTCAACGGGCCCCGGCGGACGAGGCCCCGGGCTCACGGCGCCGCACGGCACAACGGCGCGGGGAGGAGGTTTGCTCCGCTTTTGTGGACGCGCTGCGTGAAAGCAGCCTGCCACAAGAGCGGGGTCATTAGCACGATCCTGCCCCAGCTCCCGGCACCCCGGCTGCGAGATTTCCACCAAGAGAAAGGTTTAATCATCTCCGCCCCTGTTTGCTGAAGCGGGGCGTGCTCGCCCTGGCTCTCTGCTTTTTTTTCCTTTTTCTAATCTAAATTTGGATCCCAAAGTGACCCTCCGAGGACAGCGAAAGTGCCCCCTCCACGGCGAGCCCAGGAGAGTGGCGACGGGCTGGGACGAGCCGCGCGCAGCCGCCGCAGCCCTCGGACGGGCGCATGCACGAGCGAGGGGGCAGCGCCGGGGAGAAACCAGCCCAGTTTCATCCCAGTTTCACCCCAGTCACAAAGCAGGGACGATTCCAAACGAAACCGGAGGCCGGGGGCGGCGGGGGGCTCCGCTCGCGGGGACGGGGCTGCAGCACGTCAGCACCCGGCCCCGCCGCCCTCCCTGCCTCGGTTTCCCCTCCCCGGCGCGGGCACGGAGCACGTCCGCCTCCTCGGGCAGCGACGCCCCGCCGGCCCAGCCGGTGCCCCAAGGGTTAAACGATTCAGATTTTTTCTTTCCTGAGCAGCTTGAAAAGAGATATGATTGCTCTCGCTAAAACATGTGGGGGGGGAGATATTATGGAAGGGAAAGAGCTATTTAAGCTGAAGAACAGCGCTGGCACGTAAACAAATGGGCATAAACTGGCCATGAATAAATTGAGGCTGGAAATTAGGCGGTTTCTACCCATCGGAGGAGCAGGGGCGTGGAACGGCCGCGCGGCAGCACCGCGGGACCGGCGGCTCGGGGGGGGGGCCGGGTCCATCCCGGGGCACGTAAAAACCTCACTGACACTTTCATCTCTCGAAATCTCCATTCAAACAGTCACAGCGTGAGCAGGAGTAATAAGCCTATTACGGAGCAAAATACAACAGAGCGAGCCCCCCCCGAAAGCAGCCCCCAGCCTCGCCCGCCGCTCCCCGGCCGCCTGTTAAAGCACGACCCGGCGGGAAGGCGGCACGGGCGGCCTCGGCGGGGACGGCTCCCCGGGCAGCGCCAGCCGGTGACTCCCTTCAGCAATGTCACAGCTCTTTTCTCCGTTAATCCTGCCGCCCTGCTGGCTCCTGGCACGTCCGCGGCTCGCGACGGGCTCCATGCCGGCAGCGTTTACGCTCGTTTTCCCGTCTGCTTCTCCTTCTCCTTGGACAGCCCGCACGGAAACGCCTGGGACCAGAGCATCGTCCTGCGCTGGCAGCAGCCGCGCGGCCCCGGCACGGCCCCGGGGGCGGGGGGGTATTTTAGCTGCCTGTTTAATAAAGCGCCCTGGACGCACGCTAACTTTCCTCGCTCGATCGCTGGTGCTGCTTCCGCCACGCGGGACGCGCGGCCGGGCTCGCGCCGGAGCGAAGCCCCGAAGCAGGAGGCAACAGGTGCCGGAGCGGAGCCGCTGCGCCCGGACGCCTGGGCCCCGGAGGCGGTGACGGCCGGCGCGGCGGGAGCAAAACGAGCTCTGCTTCAGCCGCGCGGGTGAAGCGCTTGGAGCGGCCGGAGAGGACCGGGCTCCTCCTCTGACCTCCCCACAGCTCCTGCAAACGCCACTGCGCACTCGGGCACGTCCCCACCGACGTCCCCACGGCTCCTCCGGCAGCGACGCGCGGGGCGGCCCCGATCGAGCCCCGGCAGCCGGCCGCGGTGGTCCCGGCGGTCCCGTGTCCCCGGTGGTCGCAGGCTGCCTCTCGCCGTCCGCCCGCGCCGCGGTCCGGGGGGACCTGCCGTACACGCACCACGTAAATTATTTAATTTCTCCAAACTGCTGCACCTTTATAAATCATTAAAAGCTCCTTTTGATCTCTGTTAATGAGGTTTCCTGAGCGTAGTGGTTGGGAACGCGGCTCGGCGCGAGATAGCGAATCAGCTAATTAAAAAAATAAAGAAGGAGCAGGAGGGAGGCCGGGGGGAGGCCGAGGGGAGGCCGGGGCCGGGAGAGCCCGCGCTGCCGTGGGGAAGAGCTGCCGAGCGCCTCGCCCTTCCCTCCCGGCCGGCACCAGCTGCGTTCACATTTCTGCCGCTTTTTTCCCCACCGAGTCAGCGAGGTGAACGCGCCCAGCGACGGACAGCAAAGGCCAAGGCGGGGGAGCAGCGCTGATATTCAGCAGAAACAAACTGCAAAACAGGGATAACGGAGGAGGGATTATATTTACTTCTGATTTTCCGAGTGTTTGAGCCCCATGCCCGTCCGCAGAGCCGCGGCGGCTCGACGAGGCAGCGACCCGAGCCCGGGGGCTGCCCAGTGCCACGCATCCGAGCACCACCGCTGCCTGCTCCGCTTTGCCGAAAACGGGCATTTTGCATGAGAAAACTTTGCTGCGGCAGCGCCCGGGCTCGGTGCTCCCGCTCCCACGGGGCCGGCTGCCTCGGCTGCAAACCCAGCATTCGCTTTTCTTTTTTTAGGGGAAAAAAAAAGCAAAGCAAAAAAAGCAAAACCAAAAGCTTTTCCCCCAAACTCGCCGTCGGGGCTGCACGTGCCGTCGGCCTGGCGCTGACACGCTGGTGGGGGGGCCGCGGGGGGGCCGGCGGGCCGGCTGCTCCGGGTAATGGCATGCAAATGGCCCTGCGGCACGGACACCGGCTGCCGGCGATTGCTTTCCCCGCCGCAGGTGACCGCCGCCAGCCCGCGGCGCGGGACGTGCCGGGAAATCGCGACCAAATCGCCGCGCGGGAGCGGCGGAGGAACGAGCCAGACAGGGGACGTTAAGGAACAGGGCGGCCGGGCCCCGTCCCGCTTCGCCATCCCGCCGGAGAGGGGCTCGCGGGAAAGGCGCGTCCGGCCGCATCCCGGCGCTCGGCACCCGATGGTCCTGGGCCGGCTCGGTGCCGGTGCTCAGTGCGACTGGCTGGGGGTCCGGCGGGGCCCGTGCACCAGGCTCCATCTCCGGGGGAGCGGGAGGCTCCAGGCTGGTTCAATCTCGCCCTCTTGAGGCTCACTCGTCTTCATTTACCGACACTTCCCTTCCCCTTCTTTTTAATGTAAATGACAGTCAGAGAAACGCAGGGGCCCATTAGACGCAGGAGAGCGGAGGTAACCTCATATGGGCTTTGCCCGTGCTCCCGCAGGAGACAACTCTTCCTGTTACCTGGGGCAACGGGGGAAAAATTATGGCTGGCGTCTAAATTGCCATCATTATGCTCCAGAGCCAACACTCCCCATTTACACTTTATTGTCATCTTTTGCTTTAGGGAGATGCTGAGATATTACAGGACCGGGTGACAGAGCAAGATGAGATGGGATGCATGAGTAGATAGACACGCAGATAAATGGGTACACCCGGAGCTATTATTTCAGCCTGTTTGCGGATCTCGGAGAAGAGCAGCAATCCGCGCTCCCCCAGGCGAAGGGGAGACTTTATAACAGAGAAGAAAACAGAATTTGTTTAAATGCAAACCCAAGTCTGCAGAACCTGCAGCACTCGGCGGAGAAGCGCTGGCTCCCCCGTTCGCACATCTCAAACGCTCTCCCGACGACGCACTCATCCCGGGAGACGGGCCCTCGACCACACGTATTAATCTGCAGCCAGACCCACATCTGCGCGCCCGTAAAGTTAACCCGGCTGCATGAGCGTTCGTTAAGTCCCCGAGGACCCGGGGCGGACGTGTCGGGGGGCAGCGGTCAGGGAAGCCCCAAGGCAGGGCCTCGCCGCCAGCTCCCGCGGCCCCGAGCCCGGCTCTCCCCCTCCCCAAAGCGGGGGGATTTGCAGAGCTACACAGAGAAATGGAAAAGCCCGTGGGAAAAGCCAGATTTGGGTATCGTTCTCCTCCTGCATCGCACAGGAAACAAGGACTAACAGGGCCCGAGGGGGACGAGCGGAGGAGGAACTGCTAGAGAAAGGGGGAAAAGAAGAAATTTCCTCTTTCATATGTTTTCAAAAAAAAGGAAAAAGCCAACAAGTTCAAAAAACAAAAAGCTTTTCAGGGAAGAGCCACCGCGCTGCTGCAGCCCCGCAAGAGCGGGTCCCAGGCTGCAGTTCAGTCGCCTGCTTTCCACGGCCCCGTGAACCCCTTTCGGGCTGTTTCCTCCCTCTGAAAAAGCCCTTTTCTCCCTCAGAATCCCCCGCTAAGGAAAAGGCAGGAGCTTTAACACCGCGCGGGTTTGGCACCAAACCTGACCAGGCAACGCAGACCTTTTAACACAAGCCTTGATTAGACGGTGGCTGGATACGGCCGCGGTGACAAAGTACAGCAGCAAATGATGTGCTGGAGGGAGAGGGCGGTGCACATATATATTTAAATATATATATATATATATATAGCTGATTGATTGAGACAGACACAGCCAAGGCAGGTTTCCCTCTGCCTCCCAAGGTTATGCACTTCCCAGAATGAAAAAAGAGCAGATCCCCATCGGAAACACATACCTTTGGCACAAGACTATTCCCTTTCCCACAAAGTTTCCCTGCAAGCCACCGGCCGGTCCCAGCACGAGCACCCCAGGCAGCCCCAGCTCTCGTTACCCCCCTCATCAAAGCTCCCCGCAATTGCAGCAGCTGCTGCAAGTCACACCGCTCACCCCTCATTAGCATGGAAGCTCGTTAGCCAAGTGCTGAGGCTAATCAATACTGCCATTAACGAACTCTCCTGAATGCATGTGTTTTAACCTGGTGGGCCTCAGGCGCGGGGTCATTTTCCGACCTGGCCCGGCTCGAGGAGCCTTCGGAGCGCGGACGCAGCCGCCAGGTCACCCGGGAGCGAGCAGCTGCTCCGCTCCGACCGAAACGCGTCCGAACGCTTTCGGTAAAACCTGAGAGCTGGAGAAAATGCGGGAGAAGTGGACGCGGGAACCTTTCCCGGGAAAGGGGCAGAGCTGGGAGAGGCGGGCGCTCCTGCTCCCCTCCGTGCCCGGCTCCAGCACGGTCTCTGCAGACCGGGAGCTTCTGGGATGCTTAAGGTCTCCGTGCGGCGCCTCGACGGCCGGGTCCAGGCCGAGACCCCGAGCGCCTGCCCCGGCGATTCCCGCCCCTCCTGCACCCCTGCCCGCCGTTTCGGGCGACCCAGGGTGTTTCGTGCCAGGGACCGCAGCCCGGGTGCCGGAAGCCGGGCTGGGAAGTCACGGGCTCCGTCTCCCAGGACCAACCTGGTCCCCAGCCCTGGGGTGAGGGAGGCGAGACGGAGCGGTCAGCACCCGGCATCGCCCTGCACGTGGGGACGGTGTTTCCAGGGGCCACGTAACGCTCCCCCCTCCGAATCCATCCAAAGCGCCCGAAACGCTGCCGCAGTGCCGGACGGGAGCCCGGGAGCTGGGACGCCCAGCGGGTGCATTTCAAGCGGAGCTGAGTCGGGCCCTTCTCTCCCGGGGCCGCGGCTAAAGGCGGTTCCCATCGCCGGCGTTTGGTCCATCCGTGACTGCAAGACGCTGCTGCACCACGGGGCATCGCCCGGCCCGCAAAGGCTAAAATCAGAGAAGGGGCCGGGGCCGGAGGCCGTGGAGAGCCCTGCGGCTTCCCGCCCGGCACCGGCTCCGGCAGCGCCCCGTGCCCCGACCCGGCACCTGCGCCCGCTTCCCCCTCCCTGGCCGACCCGGGGGCCCCGGGCGGTGGGAAAGGGCCGTTTCCCCGCGGCCGCCCTCCCTGGCTCCCGGGCTGCCTCTCACTGCCTCTGGCTAAACAGAGATCAGAAATGTTAGATCTTTCCTAACATCTCCTGCCAGCGCTGTCAGTGGCCCTCTCCAGAGTACCGGGGCCCTCTGTTATGTAAACACAGCACATTCTCTGTCAAAGATTAAAAAAAAAAAAGGCTCATTTGCACATAAAAGCAGCCTCTGCACTAGTTACGGGCACTGTGGCATGTAAGGAAGACTGTAGGTTAAACTCAATAATAATGCGAGGCGGCGCGGAGCAGTCCCCCTCCCTCCGCAGCCCACCAGCCCATCGCCGCGGCGTCCCGCCTGCAGAGGCGGCCGGCTCGGCGGTGCCAGGCGGTGCGGGGGCTCGCTGGCCCGGGCGGGGGGCACGAGGGCTCTTCCCCCCGGAGCGGCCGCCGCCGGCCCCTCGCCCCTGCCCGTCTCCCCCAGCCCAGATGCTGCTTTCCACCTTCCTTAGCCCCGCAGCACCCCCAGGCCCCCCAGCTCTGCCGCCCAAGACCCCCCGAATCATTGCACCTGCCAGCGCAGCGACCTCTCCCGCTGCCGGGCCCCTCCCCGGGCCGGAGCGCGGCCCCCTCCTCCGGGGACCGGAGGCCTCGAGGGGCTTCCAAAGGCCGCTCCGGCCACCCCCGCCCTCCCACGGGACCCCGCTCCAGGAGAGCCCGCGCCCGCCCGGCTCCCCGACGGCATCCGGCATTTGTATGTGCGGTTGGGATCTGCGCAAATTTAATCAGATCAGAAATTCATTGTCAGAGAGGCGGCGGCTGGAAAGTGTAACGATAATTGTGTTAGTGCCGTCGGCGGCGCTTCCCCGTCTCCCGGCGCCGTTCCTCGAGAGCTGCGCCGCTCCCCGGCACCGCGGGCACCGCTGGAGCCCCCGCGGGAGGGGAAAAGGCGGCGGGGGGGGGAGCATCTCCCGGGGGCAGCGGGGACCCCGCCGGCCGCGGGAGCCCCGAAACCGGAGCCCGTTCGGGGCTGCCCGAAGCGGGGACCAGGTCAACCCGTCCCCCCCGGTCCCTGGAGACAGATGTGACCGCGCAGCCAGGCCCCACCACGACACGCCGTCATCACGGCTTTCTGCAGCAGACACCAGCGGCCCTGGTTTGCAAAACGCTTTAGTCTCCTCCGCCCTGCTTCGTTTAAAACACGTGAATGAAAATGGGCGAAAGCAGGGGCTTTACGAGGCTCGCGACCCCCCTTCCTCGCGCTTGCACCGCAGCAGGGCGCCGGCTCCCCGCCGAGCCCCCGTGAGCGCAGGCGACGCGGAGAAGGGGCCTCCGTCCCCCCGGCGCTGCCGGGGCGCCCGGCGATCGCTCCCCGCCTTCGCCGCTTCCCCTTTCTGGTGCTCCGCTTGCCGGCGGCCGGATTTCCAGGAGGCTCTGGCGGGCGGCCGAAGCAGCCGCGATTCATCACGGCGGCCCCTGACAGCTCCCTTCGACGGGGGCCCCGGGGGGGCCCGAGCGGGGCCTTTTGTCTGCCCAGCAATTAATTATTTCCTGGCTAACGATGAACTCTGACTCGCAAAGCAGGTAGCGGCTGCGCGGGGGAGCGAGGTGCAGGTGGGCTGCCGCGAGCGGCTGGATTTTGCAACAGGAGCGATGCCAGCGCGCCCGTGACGCTGCCCCGGCGCACGGTGCCGGCTGGGCATGCGGGACGGAGGCAGGAGCCGAGCCCTGCGGCAGGGCGGACCGGCACCGGCTCCCCGGCATTGCCCCGGCTCCCGGCATCACCCCGGCATGGCGCCCGTCTCCGAGCCCTGCGCGGGATCAGCTGTCCTCCACGAGCACGAAGGCGGGCGAGCCGGGAGCGAGCCGGGAGCGAGCCGGGAGCGAGCCGGGCACATGGATGGGAGGCTCTGCCGCTCACTGCGGCAGCGAGGGGCGCGGGAAGCACAGACCGCAGAGCCGGAGCACGCCGTGCCGAGGGGCGATAACTGGATGATAGGTCTGCGCTAATGGAGAAAAATCCATCTCGGCTCACTCCATACTCTCCCCACAGGCTTTCATTACCCCCCAGGGGTCCGCGGCGCGCCAAGCCCTGCTACGGGCAGGCTGCAATCCCAGACGCAATCTCTGCCCTTCGCCTGCTCGGCAGGGAGGGGGCCGGCGCGCCGCACCCCCAGCCGCGTTTTGGCCCCGAGTTCGTGGCCGTGGGAGGCCAAAGCGACATCGACGTCCCGCCGGGTTCGGAGCAGGCTGCTCCGCGAGGCTGCGGACTCGCCGGATCATTCCCCAAGGAAACTGCAGGCAGGGCGAGGGCCTGAAATTGCAGAGCAGAACAGCTCGCTCGCCCCAAGTTTTGACCCTAAATCCAGGCTTTTCTGCTAGTAGTGCATGCAGACTTGCTGCTAGCAGCGACGCGGAAAGCAGCAGGGTTTTGTCCCAGCGCCAGGCAGGTGCACGACGGCCGCTGCCCCTCCAGCTCCTTCTCCCCACCTCGGCGAGGCTCCGGGGGCTGCTGGCTCCCCGCAGCGCTCGAGGAGCCCGAACTGGCCCCGAAAGCACCGAGGCCGCCCGCAGCGCGGCTCGGGGAGGGGATCGAGACGCGGCACCGCGCCGGCAGGGCGGCACGATGGGGCTGAACCCGGCGAAGGAAAAAGCTAAGGAGCCGCGAACAAAAGTAAAATAATTACCGGGAGCTCCCACCTCGGCCTCCCCCCCGTGCCTCCTGTTTAAGGCTAGTTAATAGCCAGTGTTCTCTGGTTAGGCCTGAATGACATTTTCAGAGTTATAATAACTGAGCTATTACTCGCTGTATTGATGCATTCCCCCTGCCGGCAGCCGGCTCATCCCGCGCCGCGCCGAGCAGCCGGTTAAAGCTCCTTCAGTCAATATCAGTTCTATTTTTCATTACTCCCTGGAAATGTGGCTCTTGGAAGCTCATCCGTCATTCAATTACGCCCTGGTTCAGTCCTATCATACACGTGTCATAAAGTTCCTCAGATCTGAACCGCTGTTAATTTTCTGCGCCGTCCCAGGGGGATGCCCGGGACGTGCCTGGAAAGGCAGCGCGAGCCGAGGGCATGCCGGGTACGGGGGTGCCGGGAGGCGGGTGCCGCGGCCGGCACCGGACCGGCGGCTTTTCGCCGGCCGCCGGCGAGGGAGCGGGGCGCAGAGCTGGGCCAGGGCCCCCTCCCCGCGCGGCGGCCGGGCAGCCGGAGCGCGCGACCTTGGCGGCGCAGGCAATTTATTCCTCCGGCTGGTTTATTCTTTTATCAGGTGTTGGTTTAACAGGGCGAGCTGCCCCCCCCTTCCCCTTTAATCCATTCGGCATCTGTGTTCAGCACGTCCGTACACAGAATAATCACCTGCCTGGCAGATTTGTCACTTCACCAGATGTAATCGGGGAACGGTGGGGCTTTTTTTCCAAAACCCTCCTTATTTTCTCTTTCTCGGAAGCTGCAGCTCCGGCAGAGGCCGGCGGCACCGGCCCTGGGTTGCGCTCCCGGCGCCCGGGCTCGCTCCGCTCGGCTTTGTTCTGCAGCCGGGCTGCGGCCGCGGAGGCTGCGGAGCCGCAGGGCGGTTTCAAGCCGGCTCCCTGCCGGGCGGCAGTGCGCAGCGCCCGTGAACCCGCGGTGCAGCAGAGCAGCGCGGCACGCCGAGCCCGGCGCCGGCATCCTCGTCCTCGCCCCAACGACAGCGCCCGCGGGCTCCCAAAAGGGAGGCCCTTACGGCGGCACGGTCCCGCTCCCCTCCGCAAAGCGCCGGGTTCAGTTTTTCCTGTTTTCACCTCTTCTCGCAGCCCAGCCCCGGCTCTCCGAGCGCGCAGGGGAGCAGGAGGCCGCGGCCGGCTCCGGCACGGCCACCACGGTGGCCTTGGTCCATCGCTCCCGGCTGTCCCCATCCCCATCCCCATCCCCATCCCCATCCCCATCCCCATCCCCAGGCCCCGGAGCGCCGCACCGAGACGCCCGGCCGGAGGGCTGTGCAAGGGGAAGAGCCCCTGTCCCACAGCCCCGGCCGGATCCCCCCACGTCCCCGCGCAGCCCCGCCGACCCTCCTCCAGCTCCCCTTTCCGCTCCGCTGTGCCGCGCGGCCGAGGCTCCGGGCGGGCTTTCGGGCACGGCTAACGAGTGGCCTAATTGATCTCCGACGAGCCTCTGCTCCTCCGCGGGCGATCGATGCTGGCACCCAGTCAAGGCTTTCCGAAGAGCCATTTCTCACTGCTTCCCCGCCCCGCCGCCCCCTCCCCAGCGCTCATCGATCAGGGGAGGATCGATGCGATAGAAAATACGGGCAGGTGGGTGGGAAGGCCGGCGGGGGGGGCAGAGGGAGCCGGGGCTGCAGGAAAGCGAGGGGGGTCCCGCAGCGCCCTGAGCAGCGCCGGCAGGACTCGGCCGGGGTCTCCGGGCTGCTCCGAATGCAACGAGCCCCGGGGATGAACGGGACCCAGGGATGAATGAGCCCCAGGGATGAATGAGCCCCGGGCATGAATGAGCCCCGGGCATGAATGGGACCCAGGGACGAACGGGACCAGGGATGAACGGCACCCGGGATGCTCGTGACCGTGGCCCAGGCAGCGCGGCCCCGAGGCCAAGCCAAAGCCACGGCTCCGGCCCCGGCAGCCCCCCTCCACCGGGGCTATTAGCTCACTTACTGCAAAGCCGCGCTGACTTTTTGCCCTTGGCAGCAGCCCGGCTGGGGGGAGGGGGGGGTAGCTGCTCACCTTGATCCAATTAATTAACGAGGGGGGGCACAGACGGGCTGGCAGCCGGAGGGGAGCTGGGCTCCCTCCCGGGGCTGCTCGCCGTCCCGGCCGCCCGCGCGGGGAGGTCACGGGGCCAGCAGAAACACGCTTATCCCTTCGCCTGCCTTTTTTTCCTCCCCCCGCTCCTTCCCTTCATTCCTTCCCGAGCCAAATTTGACCTAATTTGGCGTGATCTATCGGGGTCTCCGCTCCGCAGGGCACAATGGGCCCGAGCCCCCCTCCCCGCTCCTTTCTCCGGGGTTTAAGCCTTTTCGCTTTGTCCATTCACTCAAAGCCTAATCAGATTAAACCCTTTCCAGAGGTGCTGCCTCTCCCTCCCTCCCGCCCCCCGGCCTCCTCCGCGGCGGTTGTGGGGGACGCGCGGGCGGCCCCGGGGCCGGGCGGCGGGGGGACGGGGGCCGCGGGGGCAGTGGCAAGCGAGCAGAGTCAGCAGCCCCCCGCGCTCTTCGGGGAATCCCTCCCCTTTTCAGCAATGTTTCACATTTCAAGTCAGGCTAAAGGATCATCTAAGAACAGACGAAATTTAGCAAAAAGGGTTTTTTTTGTTTTTTTTTCTTCTTCCTCCGCCCAAGAGGAATTTGCGCCAGGCAGACGCGCTGCTTCCCCGGCAGCTGCCCTTGACCGAGCTCCTCGCGGCGGGACGCAACGGGCGCTGCACCGCTGTCACCCCGGCCCCCGCGGCTGCGCCCAGCCCCGGCCGGGGGTCCCGGCCCTGCGGGGTGGCTGCTGCCCCGACCCGGCGTCCCCCGGAGCCCCCCGCTCCCTGCCGCGCCGAGGCCTTCGGCCCAGCGCCCTCCTGCCCCCGGCGCCTTCGCAGGGGGAATAAAACCGTCCCAGGGCACAAAAGCAGGGAGAGGGAGGAGGGCGATTCCTGGGCAATAACCCCCCCCCAAACGCCCCAGCCCTCGTCCCGCTCCTCCCTCCAAACGCTCCAGTCCCCCCCCGCGCCTGAGCCCCAAAATTACAAAATGCGCCCGCCAAACTTCACAAATTGATTGCGATTCGTTTGGGGCCCAGCTCCGCGCACAAATGCATTCGACACGGGCACTCTCCCCCGGCCCGGATTGTATGCAAAGGCAGTTAGGGGTCAATGAATAATTCATACTCCGCTGTCTTTCAGAATTATACTGTGGAAAAATAAATCTGAGACTATATAAAAAAGGAGAGAAAGAAAAAAGAGCACGGGAGCTGGGGGGCCGCCGGGGAGGCAGCGCAGCCCCCCGCCCCCCGGCCCGGCTCCCGCGCGGGGATGAAAGCGGCCCGCGCGCGAGAGCGTGGCCCCCCTCGAGCGGCTCCGCATTGAGGCCGGCGCGGAAGCCACCTCCGAGCCTTCCTGTGCTTTGTTCGGGCGCCTTTTCACCGGGGTCTTAAGGCGGAGGGCAGCGGCCGGGGCGGGGGGAGCGGGGTCCTCGGGGGGGGCCCTTTGAAGAAACCCACTCATCCGTTCGGCTGGTTGAGTTCAAGGCGGCGGCGTGCTGGGGCGAGCCGAGGAGAAGGGAAAGGCTGCGGTCAAAGCCGCCGGCGCGGCGGGGAGCCGGCGTGATGCTGCCCCGGCCGCGGCCCCGGGCACCGCGGAGGGACCGCGGAGGGACCGCGGAGGGACCACGGCCCCGGCGAGAGCGGCGCCCGGCAGAGCCCCGCGGGTCTCCCCCAGGGTGGCCGGATTGCGCTGTTCTGCCCCAAAACGCCCCGGGAGCCCAGGGAGCATCGCGGCTCAGGCAGGGGGCCAGCGCCCGCCTCCCCCGGCCCCTTCCCAGCGCCGCCCGCGGCCGCGGCTCCCCCCGCCGCTCGCCACGACCACGTGCTCGCGGCACGACGCGCTACGAGGGAGGGAAGGAAGCAGGAGTCGCTTTAATTTGGCTATTTAAAAATAAAGAAATAATGCTGGCTTTGAAAGCCCGGAGGGGTCCCAGCGGAGAGACCTCCATCCCCCCTTCAAAGGCCGCCTCCGCTTTCTTCCCCCCGCTCGCGGCACACAAAGGTGCGCCAGCACTTTCGTCTCTGCGGAAAGACCTTTTTAATTGGTTCCAGGCAGAAGGTTAAAATCTCGCCCCTTCCCTGCACACTTTTCTAAGAGGGGAGAGGAAAAAAAGGGGGGGTGGAAGGGGAAAGGAAAGGGGGTGGGAAAGGGAAGGGGGTGGGAAGGCAGCGGTGCCCTGGGAGGATGCTCATGGGGCCCCGGCACCCCGGCGGGGGCAGGACGGGGCGAGTGGGTGCCGGGGAGCCAGGGCCGGAGCCGGTGCCAGGTGTGCGGCAGAGCAGGGAGATGCTCGCGGGAGCAGGGGGATGCTCAGGGGAGCAGGGAGATGCTTGCGGGAGCAGGAGCAGGGGGATGCTCAGGGGAGCAGGAGCAGGGGGATGCTCGCGGGAGCAGGGAGACGCCGGACACGAGCGCGCCGGCGGGAGCGGGCCGTGCGGAAGCACCGCCGGAGGCTGCCGACGGGGAGGACGCGCTGCCGGGGCCGGAGGAGCAGGGCTCGCGCAGGGAGGCGTCGAACGCCCCGGCAAACCCGCTCCCGCCCGGCGAGGGCACCGCAGCACCGCGCCCGCCCCGAGGGGGACGCGGCCCCACGAGCATCCCGCCTCCGCCGCCCCCCGGTCCTCCCGGCTGGGGTCTCCCGGGGCGGGGGCAGCGGGGCTCGCTCCCAAACCCCAACCTCGCGTGTTTGGGAGCCGCCGCGGGGGGAGCGACCGCCCCACCGGCACACGCTGCTGCCCGCCCGCACCCCCGGCCGGGGGTCACCGCCAGCCCCACGGGGGACGGGGGCTGCCCGAAGGCCAGCGGGCGCCAGGGCCCCTGGGGTTTCTGC
Organism: Dromaius novaehollandiae; assembly: GCF_036370855.1. Taxonomy (NCBI): domain Eukaryota; kingdom Metazoa; phylum Chordata; class Aves; order Casuariiformes; family Dromaiidae; genus Dromaius; species Dromaius novaehollandiae. The sequence goes on along the minus strand of NC_088122.1, from coordinate 1,095,106 downwards.
CTGATTTCAAGGGAAAACACGGCTGATTTCCCATCTCGGTCCTGCTCCCGGCGTGGCCTCCTCTGCAAACACGGCTTCCCCCGCCCACGCGGGGCTTCGCGGTTATCGCGGATGTTTGCTAAGCCGGGCAGAGGGCTGCTCTCCGCCGCTCCCGGCATGGCTCGCCGCCGACTCCCGCTGAACACAGCCGGCTGGGTGATGGGAGCATCCCGGCCCGGAGGCAGCCGGCAGGACCAGCGCCGGACCCGACCCCCTGCGCGCTGCCGCGGCCCTCGTCCGCTCCCGGCCCTGCAGCGACAGGTCGCAGCCGCCCTCGGAGAAAAGCACTTCTGCTCTTTGCATCTCGGAGAAAGCTTGAAGAGAAACCCCCGGAGATTAAACAACTCCAGAAAGAGGAAAAACAAAAGAACTCCCGCACTCCATATTACTTAAAACCTCACAGTTCGCAAACCAGTCTCCTGACCGGGGGAGACTGGGGGGGACTGGGGGGGACTGGGGCCATTCGCACTTTGAGCAAGGCGCAGAAACGAAGAGCAGCGAAAGCCGAGGTCCCAGCTCGGCGGCCCCCCCCCCGCCCCGCGCCGCTCGACGGCAGGATCAGGGTTTAAATGGGTTTTTAAACACCTCCGAGCTTGTGGGACGCGGCGCACTGCAGAAGGACGACGTGTTATTTTTATCGTTGCATTAGTTCCAGTTTAATTGTCGGGATGTTATTAACCGCGCGGAACAGCGGAGGGGCAGCGGGGACGCTGCTGTCAAGCGCCGTCCTGCCTTGAAGCCCCGCGGGCTCCCTCGGCAGAGCGGGGCTGAGACCTGGCACGCTCGTCGCACGCCTGCGCCCGCTCCACGGAGGCTCGCAATCCTTCGGCTGCACGCGGGAAACCAAGAGACGCTCAAAAGGCCTCCGAGATCCTGCAAACGCGGGAGCGGAGCTAACGCTGAACCCGGTACCCGACACCTAAGGATGCGCCGGGCTCTTGCGGCCGGTGCTCCGCTGCTCTCCCAGCCCTGCCTCGGTTTCCCCCGCGGCGCCTTCGCGTTATGGGGTCACAGGGACCGGCACCAGCGCGGAGATATTTAACCGGCGTTTTACCACCGGAAAAAAATTAGTGCCACACTATTAATTAATCCTCAAAGCACTTTACGAACATTAACTAATTAAGCCTCCCAGCCCCTCCGCGGGGTGGGAGAGGTATCGCTGTCCCCGTTTCACGGCTGCGGGTAGGGACACATGCAGAGGTCGCGCGGCTCGCCAAGGTCACGGAGCCGGGACGGGGTCCCGGGGTGCCCCGGCGCCGGGGAGCGGGATACGGCCGGGAGCCCCGGTGGCCCCCACTCCCCAACCATCAGCATCTGCAAAAAAGGGCAAAAACCAAAGCAAATGGCAGAAATGTGCAGCGCTACGGCCGAGCAGCACGGCACGGTGCGGCGGGCGGCCGCGCGTTCCCACACCACGTGCCGACGTCGGCACCTCCGCGCGCCTTTGCCAGCGCCCGGAGCAGGGCCGGCAGCGCCGATCTCCACCCTCCCGCTGGACCTGCTCGCCGCGGGCCCGGGAACCGCGTCCCACGGGATGCACGCGGGCAGGGCGCCCCGCACGCCCCGGGACGGAGAAGTACAGCCGAAAACGCCGAGGGTTTTTGCTTTGTTTTTAATCGAAAGCAAAAACGCCCCTGCGCGGTTTAAAAGCGATTAGAGGCCGGGCTGGATGATCAGCCGCCGTCTCAATCGCGCCGCATCGATCCAGATAATAGCAGGCAATTGTTCAGATACAATATCATAAAGTCGCTCTAACCACCGCCACGGAGCTTCCCCTCGCTGCGGTGCCGCCCGCGCCGTGCCGTGCCGGGCGTGTGAGCCGCGGGGCCGGGCGGCTGCCCGGGGCGAGGGGCTGGCGAGGCCTCGGCCCCCGCCGACGTCCCCGGCACGTGCTGGGCGTCGCCGGGACGGACCTGCCCCCCAGCTCCCCCGCGCCGGCGGTCGCTCCCGACGGACACCGGCCCGTCCCTCCCGGCCGAAACCCCGGGCGCCCGCAGCCAGGGTCGCTCCGGCCCGGCCCCAGCTGGAAAAGACGGTCCCCCACCCCTGCCCGAGGAGGGGAGAGATTTGGGGCCAGGACGGGCGGTTTTGGGGCGCTGGTGCAGGTGCCCCTGCTCCCGCCGGAGCGCCGCGGGTTTCCCGTCCCGGCAGCACCTGGGGGGCCCCGGGCAGCCGCCGCCGCGTGCCGGAAAGCGCCCGCCCTCCCCTCCGCCGCTCCCGACCGCTTAATGAGCACAAAATATTTCCATGTTGCCAATTACTTGGTTCGTTTGTGCTGCTGCAGGCGGCACTCGTGCAGGGAAACCCCCTTGGACGGCAGCCTGCCCCGGGGGGGGAGCATTGCCGGCACCGCACCCCCCCGTCCGCATCCCGCACGTTTCCAAGCGCCGGCCCCCGGCAAACCCGCGGGTTTAGCGGGCTCGGTCGGCCGGTACCCGGCATCCCGCGCACGATGCCGATGCTGCTGCTCTCTTAGCGGCAAAGCGAGATACCGGAGCGCTTTAACCCGGAGCGGAGCGACTCGGGCTGCACCCAGGACCCGGTTCCTCTTCCTCCCGCATCCTCCCGGGCAGCCGGGGCCCCGCGCCCGGCCGGGGGGGATTTACGGCCGGGAGAGACCTCTCGCGTGCACAGCACCGCTTCTGCAACGCCGTCGTTATAAAAACATTAAAACGGTTTGGTCACCAGAAACAGAGTTCATCTCATCGCAGCCACACCTGGGCCCATAAATCCCCCCGTCACAAGCTGGCCGGCTGGGATGATTTACAAGGCGAAACAAATATTAAAATGGTTAAAAAAAAAAGCCGGATGGGCTCCCCGCGGCGTCTCAGCCGCCCGCTCACGACGGACCCGGGCGCCGGCGGAGGTTTTCGCCCGCTGAGCGGAGCGTCGGCGGTTCTCCCTCCCCGGGGATCCCGGCGGGGACCAACCCTGCCCTGCTCCCAGTGCCACGTCCCCCTCGGCCCCTCCGCGCGCTCTGCAGATGTTAATTGCCTAATTCAGCCCCCGGCCACGATCCGCACCTTGACGGCGGAGAACCTGGAAATCGTCTCTGGAAAAAGGATCCCGAATCCAAACCCCAGCACCGCGCTCGGCCGCACGAGCCTCCCTCCAACTTGACCAAAAGCTTTCTATTTTAGCTCACGATAAATCATAGTATTTTCTTTTATTAATCAGCTTTAAGATATTTTCCGGAGCCCAGAGTTCTGCCGACGCGAGCCCGCGCCCGGCCGCCGAGGCCTCCGCCAGCCGCTGTCTCGCCCTACGTGCTGGTGCCGGGGAGAAGCCCGCAAACGCGGCAAGGCAAAAATTAACAAATAGAGACTCTGGACGGGGACGAGCCCTGTCTTCTCATCCGAGCAGAGACGGGGCGGCCGGACTTCAGGGCCGCAGACGCCCAGCGCAGAAAGGGAACGGCAAAAGGGGAAGGTGCGGGAAGCCGGGAGCGCGGGGCGGGCTGCGGGCGACGGGGATTTTAGGGGTTTCACAAACAGGAAGGAGCGTTTTAGAAGCCGGGCGCAGGGGGATTTTGCAAGCTAAGGGCCGCAGGTCGGCTCGGCTCAGCTCGGCTCGGCGCTGCCTCTGCCGAACCCGCCGCGGGCGCTGCCGGCGGACGGAGCTGCCTGCGCCCGGGCCCAGGCGTGAGGACACGGGCGTCCGGCGGGACCAGCGGGACCAGCGGGACCAGTCCCGGCCTCTGCCCGGCTCCAGCCGCCCAGCCCCGCCGCCGCCCCGCGAGGGAGGTGTTGGACGGGGACGGGAGCCAAAAGCAAATCTCCGTTTGGACCCGGGTTTGATGCCGGTTGCTGGGGGCCGGTGACCGCGCGGCCGTGCCCGAGCCGTGCCCGAGCCGTGCCCGGGCGCACGCATCCACCAGCTCCAGCAACCGCCCAGCGCAGCGATAACTCCCCGGGATAAAGGGCTGCGGAGCCTCCCGGAGCCCCCCCGTCCCCGTGCTCAGCCCCCCGGCGAGGGCGAGTGCCCCGCGCGCTCCCCAAAACACCCTCCTGCCCCGTACCGGGGGGGGGGGACCAGGGGCCACCCCAAACGGGGACCGCGGGGAGCAGACGGGCAGGGAAAACGCGCCGGGGGAGCAGCGAACGCAGCGTTACGGGTGTCGTGGGCTTTTTTAAAGGAAGGGGAATGGTGGAAGAGCGCATCAGATCGCGAGGAGCCGGGAAAAAAACAAAGGAAAAAAAATATGGGGAAGCAAAGAGGTGGGAAGAGGAGGAATCGCCCCGCTGCTCCCCGGGACGGGACCTGGGCCGCGTGGGATGCGGGACCTGGCCACTGCCGCTGCCGCGAGCTGCAGCAGGCCCGGCAAGTTATTTCGAAAAAAATAACTCAAAATACGAAGTGGGGAAAATACAAGCTGAAACACCAGCCAGCAGAAACGAGGAAGAACGTTTACGATGCGAAGCAGGAGAAAAAGCTGATATTCTTTGTGTGAGAGGGAAAGCAAGGCGGTAACGGCGCGCTCCCTTCGAGCAAAGGAAAAATAGCAACTTTGCAGCAAAAACATGTGCATCTTAGTTCACCGCTTCAAAGTGATTTGGAAGGAAACTGCCCATCCCGGGGTCCCGAGGCGCCCGCCCCATGCGCAGCCCCCAGCACACACCGCGGAGCCCCGGGCGGGCGCCCGCACCCGGCACCAGCAGCGACGCGCGGACCGGGGCGTCGGACGGACGGATGGACGCGGGGCAGAGCCGCACGTGCCGGGGACCCGGCTCTCCGCAGCCCCCTCCCGCCCCGACGGCCCTGGCGAGCAGCCCCCGCGCATCGCTCACACGCACGCGCGCTAAAGCCTTTTTCCTCCCACTTTATCGCTGGATCAACATCCGTTGTCACCGCGAAGGACGGACACCCCCGTCCCACGCAGACCCCCCTCTCCCGCCCCCCCCGCTGTCCCGAGCCCCCGGCCGGTTTCGCCGCCCGCTCCCGATGCCGCGCATGCCGGGGGGGCAGCGCCCCGGCTTTTTCCACTCAATTTCCTTCCCAAATCCGTGGGAGATAAATCCGTTCCAAGCCCTCTGCCGAGGCAGGCGGCCGGAACGGCAAATCCAGCGGTGCCAAGTTTAATAAGAATCCTGATCTAGAAACCAGATAATAATTGGGATTATCGAGCTGGCCGGGAAACAGCTCCCCCAGCTCCCGATATCTCTTGGCGGTTTGGCAGCCGGCTCAGCTCCGGCGCCCAGCCCTCTCCCGGCAGCAGGGCGGCCCGAGATGCCCGCGGACCCAGCCCTTCCCGCGGGATCGAGCTCCTTCCCGCGGGACCCCAGGCCGGTGCATCCCCGTGCAGCATCCAGGGACGTGCCCAGCGCCGGGATGCAGAAACACCCCTGGGGCCACTGGACACGGGAAGAGGAACGGGGACGGCCACCGGTGCACGGCGAGGGTCATCGCCAAACCCTGGGGAGCGCTAATTCGGGGAGGAAAAAACCCACCTTTTGGTGCCTAATGCAAAAACCACCCGGTGATTTACGGGGACGGGAAGCAGGGCAGGACGCAAGCAGGGCTGCGGGCCCGGATCCCTCTCCGGCCCGGATCCCTCTCCTGCCCGGAGCCGCCACGGCCACGCGTGGGAAGGGCCCCCCAGCCGGCTCCGGGGACCCCCCGCTCCCCCCCGGCGGGTTCCCCACGGCGCATCGCCGGCACGCGCTCCTGCTCCTCCCGCTCCTCCGCGCATCCCACCGCCAAATAATCCCGTCGCGGTTGGATTCGGCGCGGGGCGCGAGGGCCAGGAGCTTTTCCGCCGTGGAAACGGGATTGGAAAAAAAGTAAGAATTGGGATTTTTCGAGTTCTCTACAGGGTCAGGCTTGGCCGATTTTATTTTATTGCAAATATAAATAGGGCTTTTTAAAAGGGGAAAAAAATTCAAACCAACCTAAATAAAAACCCACTAGAAGACACAGTAAGAAATCCTGCTGGAGGACAGGGAGAAATATCTGTCGCTGGGCTGAGTGCTGAGAAATATTTGTATTTGCTGCCTAAACACTTTATCTGTTTCCTAGCACATGGGAGAGTTTTGCTCTCCGTGTAATGCTAAAGAGAAAATAAACCGATACAAATAACTTCTCCTCTTCTGCAGAAAAAAATCCTACAAAATTTGGTTTCAGATATATCAGGGGAAAAAGCAAATATTTCCACTGAAATTAGGCTGAATGACACGCTAATAAAATCTACGGAGGAGACAATTCGGAGGCATCAGGAGGAGGAACGGACCAGGTGATCTGACAGGGCTTTTCCATCTCCAGTCGTTACAAACCTCCTGTGCAATTTATCTGCCCTTTTGCCAAATCCTGCAGTAACAGGCGGCAGCCAGGGCCCGTCTACCTGGGAAACAAAACCAAAAGCGGTTTGTGTTTTGTACAAGAGATCTGAAATAAAAAACTGGAATTCTCGGGGGATTTCAGGGCTGCGTGGGGAAGCAGCTTGGAGAAAGGCAGGTTCCTGTATTCAAATAGGAACCATTGAGTAATGGCTTTAAAACCTATGGATGCCGTAATGCTTTTGCAGCGTTCGGTGGAAATAACTATAGGATATTTATACTGGTCCCTGCGGCCACCCCGTGCTCGCCATTTTGCACCGAAAGACGAGCAGGGTTGGTGCAGACACCAGCCCGGACGTCGAGCAGGGCTCGTGCTGCGCTGGCGATCCCCTGCACGCGCAGGGCACCTGCACCACGCGGGTGGGTCTGTGCACAGCACGGCGGCAAAAAACAACGAAAAGTGCAAAACGAGGCCAGGGAAAAGGCCCCAGAGCATCGTGCGGGCAGTGGGACGCGCTCGGCTTCAGAGCTGGCCCCTCGCCCGCCGGCTCCGCCGCTTTCCGCCTCCTCTGCTCCGACAGCGGGGTCGTGGGAAGCCAACATGAAAAGGGAAAGGAAGGACGTTGTGATCCGCACCTCTCCCTGCGCATCCCTCCTCCCTCCATCAGTGACCCGCAGGAAAACGTCAAACGGGTCCAAGCGGAGCCAGGGAACGAGCGCTCGGGTCCCGCCGGCTCCGGTGCCGATCGGGTTCCTGGGGGCCGCGGGACGGCGGCAGCCTCGCTTCGCGGCACTGAAATCACTCCCGGGACGGATGCATCGGCATCCCTTCGCCACTCGGGATGCACCAGCCGTCGAGGGCGACGTGGGGCTGCACGGCCGCCCCCGAGCCCTGGGTCCTCCCCCACCTCCATCGGCCGGATCCGCGCGGACCAGCTCGGTTATTGCTCGAGGGAGCAAATCTTCCCCCTTCGCGTTACCTTTCCCCCGCGGCCGGGGCTTGCACTGCCTCTGCCCCCCTCCCAAGTTTGGGACCCCGCCACCCCCGGGCACCGCGGGAGGCAGAGCCCGGCTTCGATGGGAGGGGGCGGCCGGGGGCTTCCCGCAGCCCTGGGCGAGGGGCCCTCGTCTTGGTGGTCCCCGCGCCGTCCGCCTCGCCTCGCCACGCGCCGGGAAGCCGCAGGAAGAGGCGGCATCAGTGAGCGGAGACCGAAGCCTTGCTCCTCCCTGGGGCGGCGGGGGCAGCCGAAGCCCCAGCTCCACCGCCCGGGGCGGCCCTTGCTTTGCCCGGAGGGACGATGCCCCGTCCGGGATCCCGTCCCTCGTCCCGGGACGCCCAGCAGTTCCCGTTCTGCCCCGGGGCAGCAGCATCGCCACGAGGCTCCTCGGCATCCCGGAGCCCCCGGGCGGGACGTGTCCAACCGAGCCGACTCCGGCGGCTGGAGCCGGGCGGGATTTGCCCCAAACGGGAGCCCAGCAAGGGCACGGCGGAAAAAGCTGAGATCAGAACGAAGTTCCCGGAGCAGCCGCGAGGGAGAGGCGCTGCCGGGGCTCGGGGCAGCTCCTCCGCCGTCACGACGGGCTCCCCGGCTCCGTGCGACGGCCCGCGCGCACCCGCGCTGCCGCCTTCCCCCTCTCCCGGCCCGCGCGGCCGCAAACCCAGCGCGGGCAACGCCAACGCCGCCGACTTCCCAGCGCAGCCAACCGAAGCGGCCAAAACCCATCGCCGCGAGCTCGGCCGCGGCGGACGGCGAGGGTCTGCGGAGCCCGAGCCCCCCCGGCCACCTCCCCGCCGGCGCTCGCCCTCCCTCCCGGCCGGGAAGGGAAAAGCCCGCCACGCATCTCCGCTCCCGCTTGGCTTTTGAGTGAGGAGCCTCATTAAGAGGTAATTAGCTCTCGAACAATGGGAAGCTATTTAGCAGCCCAGCCACAGCAGCAGCAACAAGCAAAGGGGGGGAGAGCAGGAGAGGGGAAATAAATAAATAAATATCCGACGTGTGGAAACGGCTGGACGTTGGGCCGAGGAAGCGTCGGTCTCGGACGGCTCGTGGCGAAGGGAAAAAATTTTAAGCTCCTATTAGGGGCTGAGGGTAGCGCCACTAAGATCCGATCGCCTCCGTAAATCCCACTAAATCCAACGAAGCAGGGCAAGATCTCTGCCCCAACCGGGGAAAAACACCTAGGATAAGAATACAGCCTCTAAAAATTGCGATTAATATCTAACACAAAAGAGCTGAAACGTTCGCTCGGAGAAACCAAGCGCTATTTAAAGACCAATCGCTGCAATTTCACGGGCGACCCGGCAGACGAACCGCGCCAACACGCGTGGCCGCGGCTCCCGGCACGCCGGTGTCTCGCACGCGTCCGCGCGTCGACGGCGACGCTCAGAGATGCGCCCGGTTCCACCTGGGCATCCGGACCTGCGCTCAGAGCCGTGCAAAAGCAAAGCTATTTATATCCGTCCGTCCGCAGGTGGAGGGCCACGGGCGCGCAGATGGCCACAGCCACGTGCTCCTTCCCACGCACAGAGACCCGCCGCGTGGAGCGGGCGCCGCTGTTTGGGCACGTATTGATGCATGTGGCAAGATTTATATAAAAGTACTTTGACAGCTTCCCAGCGGTAAGGGAAGCGCCCCTCTCTCCCCATCCTCTCGGCAATGCCCTGCTTTTGCGGTCGGCCGGTGCAGGGTGTCCGGGGGGGCGCGGGGCGTCCGGGGGGCGCGGGGCTGCCAGCGACGCAGAAGCTGCCCAGCACCAGAATCGCTCCATGCATCGAACTGGGAGGAGCCGGTGCAAAATCCCAGGGCGACGCTTAACCGAAAGCCGTGGGAGGGGGAGAGCAGGAAGGATTTGGGGACGAGATCCGAAAATCCCGTTCCCCACCGTGGGCAGTGGCGGACGCGGCTATGGAGAGGCCTCAAACCCGCCCCGACGACACGGTGGTGGGCGCACGTAGCGTGCGTGCTCCCCGCGGCCGAGCCCTCCCGCTCCGCCTTCCCGCACCAACTCCCCCGGGAAAAGCAGATCCGCCTTCCTTGGCCCCGGGAACGGGAGCTGGGGCACCGGGCCGGGCTGCTCCGCGCCGCAGCCTCGCTGCACCCGGTCGAGGCCGCGGGGGCTCCGGGGCTGCACCGCCGCACGCCCCCGCCCCGAATTGCCAGGTGCCGGGGTTCGGCCGCGGGTCCCCACGCCGGCCGCCGCGCACCGCGCTCCTGGACGGGCACCGGCCACCGCGGCGAGCCGCCCGCTGCAAACGCACGCCCTCCCTGGCGCCCGGCGTGCAGCAACGCGGGGACGCGGTCTGGACCCCGCAACGCGCCGCGAGGGGCTGGCGGCCCCCGGCCCCGCTACCCGCAGGGCAGGACGGACACACAACAGCCCCCAAAAGTCCGGCTCCGCCGTCCCGCAGCAGCTCCCGCGCCGGCCCGGGGCCCCGCGACCCCCCCAGGGGCCGTTTCTCCGGCTTCCCCATCCCCGAAGGGGGAGTGCGGAGGAGCAGAACAGAAATCCCAGCTGTGCTCACGAAACCAGAAAGAAAGAAAGAGCGAAAAAAAAAAAAATCAGAAAATCAGCCTTCCAAGGCACAGAAATGACTTCACAGTTAAATATAGGCCACGAGTGAAATCTAGACCGTTTACAGCGTTTGTATCTGCACTGTAAATAGAGAGAGGAAAATACCTAACACTTTGCACATTTCTCTCTGTAGATACCTGAACGCGGAGCTGCGCGGAGAGGAATTGCACCGGCTGCGGGAAAACCGTCATTCCGGAATTACTGAACCTGCCCGTTAGCGCTGCGGGCAGAGCGGGGAGCGGAGACGCACCTCGCCCGTCCTCCCTTCGCCTTCGGGAGGTTTTGGGGGTCGTGAGCGCGGTCCGGAGGGGCTGGGGCCCCCCAGCTCTCCCCTGTCGACCGTTTGCCCCTTCCCGCGTCCCGGTTTCGCGGTGCGCGGCGACGAGCATCGCGGGCCCCAGCGCTCGCGGGGGCAGGAGCGAGCCCGGCGGGCGGCCGCGGGGGGAGTAACGGGGCGCCCGGCTCGGCCCGCCGCTCCGCTCGCCCCGCGTTCCCCTCCGAGCCCGAGAGCCAGGCCGAGGAGCTCCCGCGCCCGTCCGCAAAGCGCGTTGGAAAATACGTGCGGCGCCTTCGCAGGCGGCGCAAAGCAAAAGCTTTGCAAAGCGCCCGGCCCCGCGCCTGGGCTCGCTGCAAGGCGCCCGGTTTCGGCTCACACCCCCGTTTCGGCTCCCGCCTCGGCCCCGCGGCTGCAGCCGGCGTCCCCCGCGCGCGGGCGTGCAAGGCGCTGGACGCCCACCCCGAACACCCGCACAGCCGCACGCGGACGCCGAGGCAGAGCGCCGCACACACGCACGCTCGCCCCGCTTCAGCCCTTCCCGGGCCGCCCCGAGCCAGGCCGAGCAAAACCGCGTCACCTTCCCCACCGCGTCCGCGGGAGCCCGGAAAATCCCCCCGCGCCGCAGCGAGCACCGCGCGACGCCAGAGCCCGGCCGGCCGCCGCCAAGGCGCCGCCGCCTCCCGACCCGGACTCGTTACCGGGAGCAGAATTATCCTGATCAGGACAAATCGTATTGACCGGGAGATTTATTGCTGCCTTTCCTAGAACACGCACGGCAACGGAAAACGGAGGGAAAACACTGCTCGCCAAATCAGGACGCCGGTTTACGCAAGCACAGGGCGTTTGCTCCTTTTTGTGATCCCTTCCGATTTCCCCTTTATTAAATGAGGTGGTGGGGAAAAATTACAGAGGAAAATGAGGGACCAGGAAAGGCATGTGTAGGTGGTTCTTCTCTTTTAAGAATGAAACAGTTCTAGTAACTCCAGAGATAGATGGATACGAATATTGCTGGGTTTAAGAGGAAAAATAGCAGAAAACTCAAGGGCAATTTCTGCATTTGTAACATCCGGCAAATTGCCTTGAATCCCCGAGACCTGACCGCGCACGCAGAGCGGATCACAGCGCGGGACGCGCCCGCGTCGAGGAAAATGTGGGTCACGTCCCAGACCCCAACGCTGCCGAGGTGCCTGCCGCAACCCACCGCCGACCGTCTGCTCTCCCCTTGCGCCATTTTTCACTCCCTTTGCCCTATTTTTTTTCCTCGAAAATATTTCCCCTTGTCAACGCCAGATGCAGGGGGAAAAAAAGGAGAAAAATCCCATGTATTTAGAGGAGAAATTCCCCATCCCCACCCCGGCATGGCCCCGGCGGCACGAGGCCGTGCAGGCGGCAAGCGCGGCTCTGGGATCCCTCCTCCGCGGCAGCGGAGCGGTTTCGGCTCCCGGCACCACCGCAGAGCTCCTCGGGCAGCAGCTCCCACGCGCCGACCCGACGCCGGCGGCTCCGTCCCCATCCCCGTCCCCCGGCACCCGCTCGGCCGCGGCCCCGTCCCCACCGCCCCGGCGAGGGCCGTGCACATGTTCGGCGTTGGAGAGAACAAAAGAAAAGCGCCCGAACTGTGGAAGCCGGGAAGGAACAGAAACTGTAACCAAAAACTTAGCAATGGGAAAAGAAAGCCCAGCCTCTTACAATCCCCCACAAAAATGCGAGGGAGATAATAAAATCCATATGCAAGGCGGCCGGCCCGAGCGGAGCGGAGCGGCGGCCGAGCACAAAGGGACGGGAGCGCCGGGGAAACCCCACGGTTTTAGGTTCGGCTCGTTCCGCCGCGGGCACGCGACGGCGGGGTGAACGCAGCCGGCAGGAAGGTTTCTAACGGCCCCTCGATGATCCGTACGGAGGTGGCTGCGGCAGGCCGACCTGCCGGCACGCCGAGCGGCCCCGCGCCGTGCACCGCGCCGCGTCCCTCCGACGGCGGCCCTCGCCGAAATGCCGTCGGGAGCCTTAATAAAATGTAAAAAATTCGCCGGCGACGTCCTGCGGACTGAGGAGCCCATTCATAGCGCCAGGAAGCGGGCTGGAAAATAAGAAGTTCTCTATTAAAGGTTCCCCTCTGAGCTTTCCCGCAGCAAGAGGGGGAAACGTCTCCGGTTTGGGAGCGCGGAGGACTCCCCTCGCCGGCAGCAGTGTTTGCTCGTCCGCTTCGCTCCCGCTTGCCGGCTGCTGCGGCTGCCAGGGCACAGGGCTGCCCGCACGGAGGAGGGAGGGTCACGTCTGCCCCGGCTCCTCTCGCTGCAGGTACGGCGGATACACAAAGAAATACCTATTTCACCCACAGAACAGAAAAGCCAAAAGCTAAAGGCAACAGACGCAGCTGCAACCACCGAGCAAACACCACGAGCGTCGCCGCTACTCCCACGAGCCCAGCGATCGCGCCGCTTAGTCCAGCGAAAGGAAGATTTCTGCGGCCAGATTAACTTTCAGCAATTAAAAGAAAAAAAGCGCAGTGGGATCGGTGGGAGGTTCTTTCTGCTTTTTACAAAAGCATCCACAAATTGTCCCGCTGAAAACAATTCTGCTCGGGTCTGCGTGGAACAAGGTGTGAGGGGGAGAGAAATCCCCGCGGTCTCCGTCACCTGAGCAAGGGACGGAAGGCAAAATCCGTCTCCGTGCAAACTCCTCGGCAATTTCTGCTTTCCCCAGATTGCAAACTTAGAGAAATGCAGCAGAAACAAAACACTTGGAAAAAAAAAAAAACGTTTCAAAGACAAGAATTAAACGCAAACGTGGGAAACTAAAATAGTTAAACAGCGTTTTTTTTTCCCGAGGAAAACAAGGGACTTACTCTCCCCGTGTGCGGCGGGGACGCGCCGCCGCTCCGCCCGTTCCCCCCGCGCCGGCGGCCGGTGCCGCGGCCTGAGCCCCGGGGGGAGCCGACGGCGCCCCGCAAGAGCCCCGCGAGCCCCCGGCCCGTTTTGCCCCCTCCCCGCGGAAGCCGGGGCGCGTTTTAGGCGGTGCCGCGGCAGCGACCGGCCGCACAAGGTGCCTCGGGCGGCCCCGCTCCGCCGGCGGGGAGAACCTGGAACCCGGCCGGAGCCCATCGCCCGCGGGGCCGCGAGCACCCGCTCCCCGCACCGGGGGGCACCGAGCCGCGGGGGGCACCGAGCCCCCTCCGCCGGGCCGGGCCGGGGGGCGAGGACGGCGCCCGGCTGCGAGACGCCGCGGCCGTCGGGGGGCGCCGAGAGCGGGGCCGGGGCGAGCGCGGCCCCCGGGCGCACCTGGGCCGAGCGACAGGAGTCACACGGAAAACCGGGGGGCGGGGGGGGTGGGGGGGCTGCACTGTGCATCCATCGAGGCGCAGGGCTACAGCTGTCGGGTCTGCGTCTCCGGCGCGGATTTAAGTAGTAAAACTCCCGGAAAGCGCCTAAAACTCGCTGCAGGAAACGGAACAACCGCCGGCGGCCGCCGCCGCCTCTCCGCCCGCCGAGGGCCGGGTCGGGGCCGGGGTCGGGGCCCCCCCGGGGGCGCGGGCGGCGCTCACCTGGGGTTGCTGCGGTTCCAGTACACGGCGTAGCGGTCCGAGATGACTTTCGCGGTCTCGTCGGTCCAGACGCAGACGCCGAGGAGGGCGGCGAGGAGCGCGGGCAGCTGCCAGGGCGGCATGGTCCCGCGCGGGCGCTGCCTCCGCGGGGCTCCGCGGCGGGCGGCGGGCGGGGGCCGCTTCAGCGGGCGGCGCGGCGGCGGCCGCCGGCTCCGGAGCGGCGGGGCCGGGCGGCGGCGGCGGCGCTCAGCATGGCCGGGCAGGCGCGGGGGCGCCGGGGCAGCCGCATGCCGCGCCGCCGCCTCCGCTCGCCGCTCCGCCGGCGCGGACGGAAAGAGCAAAACGAGCGAAAACCCCCCGAACTTCGGCCGAGTTGCGGCGCCGCCCGCACCTGCGGGACCGGGGCGCGGCCCCCCCCGCCGCCGCCGCCGCCGCGCGGGCTCCGGGCACCGGGCAGACAAAGGCCGGAGGCGGCTCAGCGCCGCCGCGCCATGCTGCGCCCCGCTCCGCTCCCGCCGCTCCGCCCCGCGCCCGCCGCCGCCGCTACCGCCTCTGACACATTGTCGCCGGCGGCGGCCGCGGCGCGCGCCCGGCCCGGTCCCGGGGCGGGGCCCCTCGCGCCGCCCCCCGCCGCCGCCGCCGCCGCCGCCGCCTGGCCCCACCTCTGCGGGGGGGGCGGGGGGCCGGGTCACCGCGGGGGGCCGGGGGCGAGCTGCTCGCGGTGCAGCGGGGGGGGTTGCAACGGGGAGGGGGCTGGTGTGCAATTGCAGGAGGTTTTCACGGTGCAACCGGGGAGGTTCGAGGGGGCTGTGCGAAGCGGGGGGGCTGGTTTGCAATTGCAGGAGGTCCACAGTGCAAAGGGGAGGTTCGGGGGGGCTCGGGGGGGGCTGGTTTGCAATTGCAGGAGGTTCACAGTGCAAAGGGGAGGTTCGGGGGGGCTCGGGGGGGGCTGGTTTGCAGTTGCAGGAGGTTCACAGTGCAAAGGGGAGGTTCGGGGGGGCTGGTTTGCAACGGGAGGGTTGGGGGGTGCTTTGCAACGGGAGGAGGTTCATACTGCAAAGGGGAGGTTCGGGGGTGCTCTGCAAAGGGACAGAGCGTTCACAGTCCGAAGGCGGAGGCCGGGGGTTGCACTGCGGGAGGGGTTTGCTTGACAAGGGGAAGGTGGGGTTCCCGGTGCAGGGGGGCCGGGGGGGTTGCGCGTTGCAAAGGCAGAGGTGGAAATGGCTCTGTTCCTGCCCGCTGCTGGGAGCAACAGCACGCTGCAAGGGCAGGGACGGAGACAGACAGACACCTCCTCCCGAGGACGGACGGCTGCGGGAGACGAACAGACAGGAATACAGGAGGAGAAGGGCTCCTATCGAGCATGCATATACATTTTTTTCACCTCCGATCCAGGGATAAAATTAAACAATAATTTGCATTAACATATTGCTTTCCTTTGTGGCGCTGGCAGAAAACGCTGATGTGAACGACACGGCGCGCACGCGGCCCCCAGACCAGGACGTGCCCTCGCCGGCGGCCGCGCCGGCCCCTTTGTCCTTGTGCGCTCGCAGGCTGGGCCCACGGCGGGCCGCGGCTCCTGGTGCCGTGCCGTGTCGTGCTGAGCAGAAACCGTGCAGAAACCGTGCAGAAACCGTGCAGAAACCGCGCAGAAACCATGCAGAAACCGTGCAGAAACCGCTGGGGACGACGCGTCACCGCGGTGCGGCCGGACCCGGGGAGGCCCAGGGGGCAAGGCCGGTGCCGGCCGGGGGCAGGACACCCTCCGCTCCCCGGGAGCTGCTGCGGGCGCGGGCGGGTGGAGGGACGTGGCGGGTTTCGGACCTGCCCGCGATGGCGTCCGGCTGGTCCGTGCCGGCCCCGAGGCCGCGGCACCGGAGCGGCCTCCCCAGGCGCCTCGGACGCCGCGAGATGCAAATCTGCATCCAGTTGGATTCACAACAGCGACAAGGTGCCCATTAAAATCAATGAGAGTTAGCCGCCGCCGCGCTTCCCTAAATCCTGCTCACGGCCTGTCTTTATGTTTCGGCATCTAAATATCCTTGTAAATCCGTCTCAATCTAACGTGCTTTTAGTTTGGGGTTTGTTAGCTTTGGGAGCGAGCGAGCGGTCCGCTGTAAAACACCTTGAATGCCCTATGTAGATAGGTGGGATATAAATAAAATATGGATCATTGTCATTATTTATTTAGCAAATCTATTCCGAAAAACTCCATGAACTGGGGTGTTTTGCATCCCTCCCCCCCTGAAAAAGTAAAACAAATAAAGGCAGGATTATTGCGAATAACACTGCCAGAGCGTCCTCCTGCGCAGCCACCGCCTCATCCTCTGTCATCAAGGTTATACATCGCTTTATCTGACTCCCATCAAGATATTTCTCTATCAAGCCACCGACAACCAATCTTTCTTGCTGTCAGTGTGAAGCTATCATAAAGCTGTCCACTTGTCTATCAACTTTATTTGTTTTCATTTATCAAGCCATGCCACTAAAAGCCTTTCCCCCCCGAGCTGCGGGGCCAGGCAGCGGCCCCCCGTCGCAGCCCAGCCACCGGGCTCGGGGACAGCGCGTGGACCAGCCGGCCGGGTCCCCGCCGAGGCCGGGGGCTGCCGATGGGGCCGGGGACCGCGGCTGGCACGTCCCCAATGAGCCCCGTCCAAAACAGCGTGAGCTCCGGGGGCTCTGCAGGAACCGGGAACTCGGGGGACACTGGGGCTGTCACCACCCAGCCCAGGACGGGGACCTGGACCGCCAGGACGCTGCTGGGGCCACCCGCAAAACCCTTCCCCAGGGAAGTACTGGAGGTACTGGAGGCACTGGAAGACGCTTTCCTGGAGCCGATGCACCCGGGAGAGGCCGGCTTTGACCCAGACCGTCCGCAGCAGGGTTCCTGCGACTTGCGACTGCGTCTGGCTTGATAACGGGGAAGGGAGACGAGGTCTCACCCCAACCCAAAGTCCAGTGACTCCAGCTGCCCTCAATACTTCAGGCAAAACCTCCCTAGAGGAATAACCCCGGATAAACTTCCCAACGACGGGCAGCGAACGGAGGGGCTGTGCTGCCGGAGATGCTCTGGTACCCGAGCTCCCTCCGGAGACGTCGTCGTGGGGACGCGGGGCACAGAGGATCCGTTGGCTCAGGCCGTTCGCAGCCGCGCGAGGAGGTGGCCTGCGGATGCCTGAAGTCAGAGGCATCCAAGGAGAGAGCAGCTCCCCTCCGGACAGCTACCAGAGAGAAACGCCCTACCGCTGAGCGCGAGCAGGACTGCCGACGGGAAAACACGCTTCCTCCCACGGCCAGACCAGTGTGAAAGCCGCTCGGGAACTGGTTTCCACTCCGCCGCTAAGCTGCCCGGCCATCTCGCTGCTCAGCAGGATGGTGGCTGCCGGCAGGAGACTCGCAAATGCCAATTAAGATCAAAAAGTTTAAACTTCAGACGTAATGGGGAAAGCTGAGCAGCAGAGAGGACGCCTTCCTCCCCGCGCGAGCGCCGAGAACAATGCGATAGCCCTGAGGACACGGCCGCTTCCCAGCCGGGCACCCCGTCCTCGCCAGGCTTTTCTGAAAAATAAGCACAGTATCATGAAGTGACTCGCGCGCCGGAGCCCGGGAGGGTCCTGCTGCCCAGCGAGGGCTCGGGACGAGCCGGGGTCCCTCCGTGGGTCTCACGGCCGCTCCGGCTGGGCCGCGTCCCCCGTCCCCGAGCACCGCGTCCTTCCCGGCCCAGGAGCGCCGAAGACCGAACCGAGGTCGCTCCGGGAGAGACCCCGAGGCACGGCAAAGCGGGCCGAGCTGCCGCCGCTGCTGAAGGACGCGTCTCCTCCGCTGGAGCTCGGCAGCCGCAGCTCTCGGCCCCCTCTCCTGCCCTCCCGCGCTGGCGGGGCCGCGCCGAGCTGGGGTCAGGCGGTAGGTAACCTTTTGTCAGCGTGAGAAGAGAAATTCCAGGCTCCGGCAGCTTTAGATTTACCAGCTGCTCTTTGTGTGCCTGAGACATGCAGGAACTTAATCATAACCATTAATAATAGCGTTCGTTCCTGCAGCACCTTTCCCCTTCCCACACCCGGCTCAGGCTGCAGCACCGAGGAGCGCGGCCGGGTTTCCAACGCCCTCGTCTCGTCCAGGCTGCTCCGGACGGTCTCCGCTCCCGACGGGGCTGCTCGCCTCCAGACGAGGCCAGACGGGACGGCGCGAGCGCGGTCCCCGGGGCGCTGTGCCGTCCTCCGCGAAGCCGCCGCGGGCTGCAGAGACTTTCGTTCGGTTTTGGCTCCTCGCTGGCCCAAAGGAGGGTGGACGGCATGGAGCTGCCTGCTGAATCGCACGTGCCTTCTGCGAGGCAGCGGGCATTCAAGCCTTCCAGGGAAAAGGTCGCCAGAATACTTTAACAGAATTAAAAAATAGTGTCTTTCCCCCAAAGCCTCGTTCTTGGAAATGGCTAAACGAATTTGGCTGGAATTAAAAAGAAGCTTACACTGGAAAATCCTGCCCCGATAGCAACATTGCAAGGACCTGCAGACACCAAGCACTCTTAACAGCAGGCTCCAGTCCCAGCCCCGCCTGCCGCATCCGAGGCGAGGTCTGCAGGAAGAGGGAACGTCTTTTATTAGACCTAATAAAAGGCCAACTAATATCGCTGGAGAAAACAGACAAGCTTTGGAGCACGTGAGATGTTTTTCAGGTCTCCGCTCCGGGAAATTGCGCCGAGCTCAGTTCATCCGCCCTTCGCAGGCAAAGGAGGGGGTGACGGCCGGAGCTGGGGGAACCGCTCTCTCCGGAGCACGCGTTCGGCTCGCCCTCTCGGCACATCCCGCATCCCGCCGCGGGCGGACGCGCGGCAGAGGCGCCGGGGCTCGATGGGCGATTCCCAGGCATCAATTATAATATAACACTCAGCACCTGCACGGCGTCTGTGCACGCTCAGAGCCGCGAACCCAGGCCGAAGGAGCTCCGAGCGTCTCCAGAAGACGGGTGGCCTTAACCCCCTTGTACACGTGGGGAAAAGAGGGCAGAGAGGGAGGAGGATTCACCGGGGGCCGCTCGGTGGGTTTGTGGCAGAGCCGGGGCCAGAATCCCGGCGTCCTGCTTCCCGAAACGAGCCCGCAGCGCCCCGCCGCCCGCCGCTGCTGGGGAGGAGTCAGCGGCACAGGGCTCCGGGGCCCCAGGAGGACTTCCGAAGGGCTTTGGATCAGGCCCTTGTCGAGGGAAAACCTTGAAATAATAATTACGAAATTAATCAAGCTTCGCCATATCCCTCGAGACTAATCAATTCCATAGCTGTTTTGTGGATTGAGGAACCGAGACAATGGGACGACTCTCCTACCGCCTTCGGCGGTGGCTACTGCTTCTGGCTGGCCCCGTTTTCGGGTGCCGCCCAACGCCCGAGCGTTCGAACGCCCCGGCTGCTCGTTGAACGGCAGCGTGGCAGGAGGTATCCGAGCCACCGGGGAGCCCACGGGGGCCGGGGCAGGGCCGGGGCGTCCCGCTGCTCCCCGCGCCGCACCGCGCCGTCTCGAGGTGACCACCTTCCCGCGGCCCCTTCCCAAGCCCCCGCTCCTCCCCGATGCCGCGTCCCGGCTCCCGGCGCCCTTCCCCTGCCCGCCGACACCTTCCCGCGTCCCCGGAGCCGCCCGGGCTCTGCTCCACGCATTTCCCCGCGAGCCGGCGGGTCGGCGCGGCGGGGCTCCCGCTCTGCCGGAGGCGCGGGGAAGCCGCGGATCAACTTTACCGGAAAATGGCTTGTTTTTCTTAACGAACACAAACAACTATTTGCCCTAATTGTTGCAGATTCTCACGTTTCCAGCCCTCTGCTGCAAGGCTGGCTGCAGGGAGGTACCACTCACACCCAGTTTCTATAGCTTTAGTTGTATCGGCCTGGGAATTACAGAAAATATTTACTACTGAAGGAAAAATTTCCTGCTTAAAAAGTAAAGAGTTACAGCAAAAACCCTCGAGCAGGAGCGTGACTCAGACGCCGACAAAGATGGTGCAGAAGCAGCTCTGCCTCCTTGTTAGGATGGACGGTTACGATTTCGTTTCAGCAGCAAAAGGGGCCCAGACGGGCCGCCGGGAGCTTTCTGAGCCCGGACACGAGTCCTTCCGCGGGCGCGGCGAGCCCGAGCGCGGGGATCCCGGCCGGCCGAGGGTCCGTCTCCACCACGGAGCAGCCGCAGGATTGAGCCACCCCGCACGAGCCAGGGCCATGGTCCAGACCGAGGAGCAGGGAGGAGGAGGAGGAGCAGGGAGGAGGAGGAGGAGGAAGCCGAGTCCCGTTTGTGCTCAGGCACAGATCCATGGTGCTGTGGAGGCTCCTTGGCTGCGCCAGGGCCAATCCGCCGGGGTGGCCCCGGAGCAAGGCTCGGGGTGGAGGAAGAGCAGGCAGAGCCCTGGCAAGGCTCGGGGTGGAGGAAGAGCAGGCAGAGCCCCGGAGCAAGGCTCGGGGTGGAGGAAGAGCAGGCAGAGCCCTGGAGCAAGGCTCGGGGTGGAGGAAGAGCAGGCAGAGCCCCGGCGCCTGCCAGGCTGGACCGGGCGCAGAGACAGCGCCGTTGGCACCACGCGCTCCCGGAAAGCGTCCGAGGCCGGCGGCAGGGCACGGAGCAGTTTGCCACTTAGCAAGCGTGCTATTTTAGTGGAGACATGTGAGAAATTAAGGGCTAATTTACAGCTAGTCCCGGGCTGCCACTGGCAGGGGAGGGGGAGGCCGCGGAGAGGGAGAGAGACAAATCCATTAACTGACCCGAATGTCAGAAACCCCAAAGCAACGAGCAGCCGCCGGCGCATTACCGCCGGCTCATTAGCGCCCGCCGTCAGCCCGGGCCGCTCCGCTCCCCCGAGCCGCACCGGGAGCTGGTGGCAAAGCTCCCGAACTCGGCTCGGCGCGAGGCCGCACGCGCCGCGCTGGCACCGGGCCACCCCGCTCTCCGCCAGCCGGCAGCGCGACAGCGAGGGCAATTAGCCGCCGCCGCGAGCTGCCAAGGCGAGCGGCGGCTCCTCCGTCTCCCGGCGTCGCCGGAGCGGAGAACTGAGCAGCCGTGCTGGGAGGCAGGCCTGCCTCGGCCAAGCTCCCGCGCCGGCGCTGGGGCCACTGGGAAGAGCCCCGCGGCTGCACCGCGGAGGAAGCCGCCCTGCACGGCGGACTAACGCGTCCCTGCGGCTTGGAGCAGGTCCCCGCGGGTCCCCGCGGGAAGGGGCAGCCCCAAGCCCCGAGCGCGAGCCTGGCCACGGGACGCCCCAAAGCACGCGGGAACCCGGCCCCGGACTCGTGATTTGCAAACGTTAATTAAACCGCAGCCCCTTCACGAAGCGGGGTGGGAAATTACTGCAAAAATGCTGCCTGGACGCCAGGGCAGCTGACACCTCCAAACCAGCTCGGTGACGAACCGCCCCGCGGCAGAAGGGGAAACTGAGGCACGCCGCGACTCGCCGCAAGCTTGCAGGGCGGCTGCTCCGGGAGTGGGAGCGGGCCCAGCCCGGCGCCCTGACTCACGGCTGCGCGTTGCCCAAACCCCGGCACGCTCGCCCACGCCAGAGCCGGGACGCCGTCCTCCCCGCCAGCGCCCCAGGGGTGCTGCGGTCGTTCTCATGGCCGGACCTGGCTCCCCTCTCCGGGGCTCCGGCAGGTCCCGCGGCACCGCGAGCCGTGGGCCGGCCCCGAGGAAGGTCCCCAGCCCCAGATCTGCCGTTTCCCAAGGCGCAAAGCCGGGCGGCTGCTCCGCGGGCGGAGGGTTCACCCGGGGACGCGGCCCGGAGGCAGGGCGGGAGCGGAGCGTCGCGTCCCGCCCGCACCAGCACCACCGGCTCCGGGAACCGGCCGCCGTGGGCAGCGCGGGAGGCACAGCCTCTCCGGGGACCGGGGCGGGTTTGCTCCAGGTTTGCATCACGTTCCCAGAGGAGGCAAGTCCAGGTTTCCCAGGCACCCGGAGTGCCATGATCCTGGCCGATTGCAGAAAAGGAAACAACAGCTCCTTGTGAAAAATACCCCGGTGACCGTCCCTGCGCCCAGCTTTCCACGCTGGGGCCCCCAGCGCCGCCACGTAGATGCCATCGAGGGCCGCGACCGCGGCGGGCTGCTCCCACCGACACCCCGGCTCCGGCCCGGCCGCGCGCCAGTCCGCGCCCAGCCCACGCTGGCTCCGAAGGCGAAGGTCTCCCGGCAGCAGGCACCGTCAGCAGTCTCAGCTCGATTTTCACAGGAGATAAAACAACCTGTTATGAGTAAGGTGAAGTGTAAAGGTGGTTTGTTAGATGCAGAACAACTCTGCTGCGTGCAGCAGTGTGTTTCTGCAGAGCAAAAGTTGGGGGGGTTGAAAGTCAGGATCTTCACAGAAAGCCCTATAAAAAGGGATTATAAAGCCTCAATACAAATACTGAGAGACCAGAGAGACACCAGAAAGAAATTTCAGTATTGCACATTTTAGGGCCCTGCAGAGACGGCACGCGGTGGGGTGGGCACGCACACGGCCCTCTCCCTTCGGGCAGCTGCACCAAGGTGCTCAGGCAGCTGAACGCTTCCCAGGGAGAAAACCCCCAAACCGGTGTCGCCGAAGCGTCGCGGGTTTAACCCGAAGCTCGGGCTAAGCCCCGAGCATGCACGCGGCTCTGCAGCAGCGCGGCACGGCGCAGCGCGGCCTCATAGCTTAGCCAACACTTCCCCCTAGTGCCGGTGCCCCTCGGCGGCCGGCCGGGCGCCCACCCCACGCGCCCCACGCGCCCCACGGACCCCGCTGCGCCCCGGGGCCGAGCTCGCCGCCCCACACCCAGCTCGCCGCGCACACCGCCGCGGAGCACGAGCGCTCCCGGATTTTGTTTGTTCGCTATGGAAACCGAGACGGAGAGTTTAGGGGGAAAAATAAAGAAAAAAAAGAAAAATAGCCGTCTGCTTCAGGGCTGGGCAGGGAGCAAGCGGCAGCGGCCGCGGAAGGGCCCGGGGGAGGTTTCTGCGCAGCCCTTCGCCCTCCTCGGCGCCGCGGATCGGCAGGGCCACGCGGGGTGGAGGCCAGAGCTGACAGACACGGCTAAAGAGCCTGGAGCCCGGGGCCGGGCGAACACCCCGCTGCCGTCCCCCCCCCGCCCTCAGCTCCGCTCCCAGCGGGTTATCCCAGCCTCTCCCAGCAGCGCGGGGAGCCACGGGACCGACGTCCGCTGCCGATGGAGGAATTGGGGAGCCCTCCCGGGCCGGGCTCGGCCCTCCGCCAGCAGCAGTGATGCTGCGAACCCGCTAAGGTCCGAGCTCGCTCCGCATCCCTGCCGGCCGTTATCCGCAGAGGCGATGCCGCTTTTCATCTCAAACAACCTCCCCGCTCCGTCCCAGCCCGTCGGGGCCGCTGCGCGGGGAGGTGACAAGGGGACGCGGCGGGACGCCGAGGCTGCTGCAGGGCCCGGTGCCGCCCGGGAGCATCAGGCATCGCCCCGCATCCGCCAGGGATCGCGGCCCCGGCCCCGCGGGCAGCCGACCGCGCTCCGCGAGCTCCTGAATATGGAAAGGGCAGGGAAAACCGCGCTCCGGCCGGGCAGAGCCCCCGGGGGGAACGGAGGGGAGGGAGGCGGGAGCAGCCCAAAGAGTTAATCCGCTCTGAACCGCGGCGTGGTTTCAGCAGCCCTTGAACGCGTCCCGTCTGACAGCTTGACAGAGACGGATTGGCAGCTCCCGAGGCGAGACAGCCCGGCCCGAGACACGGAGCCACATTAAAGTGCATCTTGGGGGGGGCGGAGGGGTGCAGGTTTCATTATTCCGTTTTCCACGCAGGAAGAGGAATTAAATAAATAAAGGGCGCAGGGAGGGAGAGCAGGGAGCTGGAACCAGCCCCGGCGGGGGGCACGGCCCCCGGCCCCCGGCTCGCCCAGCCGCAGCGATCGCGCTCGGCAGCGGGGCCGGGGGAACGCGGCTGCTCCGTCCCCGAACCGTCGCGGCCCGACCCCGAGGTTCAGCCCCCCCGTGCAGCCCCCGAGGGGAGCGGGCAGCTTTGTAACCGTCAGAGCCGGGCAGCAGCGCGGGCGGCACAGCAGCCCCTGCCAGCTGCGGGCACAGGCACGACCGCAGCACTGACCGGAGCTAAAAACCTCGGTTTGGTAAAAAAACACGTTTTCCAGGGAGGAAAAAGCGCCAGGGAGCAGGAGGCGGCCCGGCCTCCCGGTGCTGCCGGCTGTCGGGGCGGGGAGCACTGATGTACGACTGATGTCTCCGAGGGCTGGTAGGGCAGCGACCCTCGCGTCTCCTGCAGCAAGCGCTCCTGCACGCTGCCTCCGTGCTGGAACCACAGGAATTCACTACAGACGGCCCCCGCCGCACGGCTCGCTCCCCGGGGAGGGATCCGCAAGCTCTCCCCTCGCCTAAACGGGATTAGGTTATCTTCCAGGCACGGCAACCTGAGACAGGCAAACCTGGAGAGGTCCCAGCGCATCCCGCTGCCGCCTCCGAGGAGGCTCGCCAGAACCCGCGGAGCCGGGCGCAGCCGGGAGGGAGGAATTGAGGAATTTCCTCCCAACGCAGACGTGTGAAACCCGCGTTCGGGCGACCGCAGCCGTGCAAGGAAGCGGCCGGGCCTCACCCGGGCTCGCCGGCAGCTCCGGCAGCTTGGTGCAGCCGGGCAGCCGCTGCAGGACCTCAGGGCATTCCCGCGGCTCTGCCAGGACGCGGTGTCTCGGGAACGAGGGAGCCGCTTCTGTGCAAGCAAGAACAAACTATCGTAAACCGTTATCAGGTGCGGTAAGTCCCAGACAACAGCCGCATCTGCTTAAACCACTTACAACCCCGTCAGATGTCTGTGAAAACACGTTTGCTTGAGGTGGGAACATCCCTTTTCTCCAAACTACGCTGCACCTTTCATCTCTCCGCGTGGTGCAAAAAGGGGGACAGCCCCCCGCTTGCAAGGTCTCCCTGCCCACGGGCACGCAGCCCCCGCCCGCGCTCGGACCCGCAGCCCGGATGGGGTCCGGAGCCGGGCCGTGACAGCGAGCCAGCTGCCGGGGCTCGTTTCAAGCGTTGCTGTGTCTGCAACCATTTTCTGCTCTCCCTGCGGCTGCTGGATTCCCTCTCAATCATGTCAAACAAATCCGGAGGAAAACAGGTTTGACTGCATCAAAGTTCAAACCTCCACCTGTCTGGGTCCCCGAGCACAGGCCCTTTAATGCCGCAAAGATGCAAACTCCCCCAGGTCTTCATTATGTCTTACAGGCCCGATATTATATCAGATTATGGAATCATTAAACAAAAAATTGTACTCCTCTCTGTCCAGAGGGGCCTCTAGTTACCTTGTCTAAATATAACAGCATCATTTTTAACCAAGGAGCCGGTACGGTCCCTTGGGCCTTCATTATATTTCACGGGCCTGGGCTGGATAGCATCTCACTCGCGCGCGTGAGAACTCGTCCTGGCTCGTGTCAAGGCCGAGGCGAATAACCTCCCTCCGCACCGCGCCGGGGTCCGCGGGATGCCTCCCTGTGCCCTCGTCCTGCGAGGAAGAGGCGCCCGCGCCCGGCGAGAGGGGAGCGAGGCAGCGCGGGCAGGGAGGCGCGTCTTGGCGGGACCTGCCGCTGGGGAGCCGGGAAAGAGGAGATGAAGGGAGAAAAGCAAGGCGGAGGGGGGGATGCAGGCTTGGGGAGGTGCCCAGTTATTTTAATTGCACGTAGGGGCTGTTTAGGGCTCGCTGATGCATTGCACGTCGTTGTTTACTGCTCTGAGCAGAACCAATTATGTTTGAACACGGAGGGGCTGGGAGACGGCAAATAAACAAGCAGGCGTGCGGGGAACCCACCGCAGGCAGGTTTGCACCCGTCCGTCAGCGACCGGTCAGGCGCGGGCCAGGGAAAACGGGGGGAACAGGGAGGCGGTGCCCCCCCCCCGCCCTCCCGGGACGGGGCTTGGGCGCGGGGAGCTCGCAGGCACCGCTCAGCTGCCAGCGGGAAAGCGGCAGGGAGACGGGAGAGAAAATAGACCTGTTTAGAAAAAGAGGGGAAATAAATAAAGACGTATAAAGACATATAGTTTCTTGCGGGGTTTTGACACGAGTTGTCAAAGTTGGTGGTGTGCGCGCTGCTGTCTTTACAGTAAATAACTGTCAGCAATTAGAAAGCAGGTGCTGGCGGAGGGAAGTCGGGCTGCCGCGGCGCGTCGATCAGGCGGCACACGGGGAGCGGCCGCAGCCCCCGGCCCGCCCCGGGGAGCGGCAGGGCTGGATCCGCTGGAATTCCTCCCAAACGAGCCAGCCGAAGCCCGCGAGGACATCCAAGGGGAGCCGGACGCAAACTCTTACGGGGACAGGCGCTTGCTTTCCTTACGTATCTTTGGGAAAAGCAGCAGTAAGGTAAATGTAGAGATGCACGGATGCATCCCCCCGGAGAGCTTGCACCTGGAGCAGATACGGCGGGCAGAAGGGTTTAGGAGGAAGGCACCGATTACCGTCCCCATTTCACCGCTGGGAAGCCAGGAGCAGCCTGTCCCTGGCAGCAGCCAGGATCGTACGACGCACCGGCAGCACGAATCGAGCCCCGAGCCTCCGCCTGCCGTCCTCCCCCCTGCCCTCCCCATTACCGGTAACTCCATCTTCATCCTCTTCCTCCCGCCCTGCCCAGCCCCGCAGTAATTGGCTCTCGCTCCCAGCCTGTGCCTTCCCCGCCAAGCCCTCACCCTCTCTGCTCCCGGTTTTGAACTCCCCTCTGCCAAGGAAAATGTAATAGCAGTTTAGCCTCTCAATCTGCAAGTTCTTTGACACTAATAACCTTTGCCTTTGTGCTTCTCAGCTCAGACAAAAACTCCAGCTTTTAGGTTAGCAGCAGCCTACTGTGGAGCACGCAGGCCTTGGGGGCCTTGTAGCCAGGCCTTTATAAGCTAAACTTCACACGCTCATTACAGCACAGCCCCAGGAGCTGGGCCGCGAGAGACGGCAGCGCAGGGGAGCCGGAGACTCCCGTTCCTATGGCGACCGCGAGGATGCCGATGTTGCAGCCCTAGGCGGTACTTTTGGTACTTACAGATCAAACAGACAGGGCAAGCGGTGCTGGGGAGAAATACACAGAGTGCAGGAAATTTAATGACTTGAATGAACAACACAAGAGCTGGCGACTCCCCTCGGCGCTGGTCGGGAAGAGACACAAACTTTGCCATGTTAGGTTAAAACTTTGCATCACGTTTCTCCCCTGCCCTTCTCCTCTCCCTCATTTTAGCGCCTGGCCAGAAAGCACGCGCGCGCCTGGAGCCTCGCCGCGGAGAGGCGGCCCTTGGGGCCGGACAGCCAGGATCCACGGCGCGGTCCGTGCGTGTGCTCATCCGATCGCGTTAGCCAGGGGTTCGGCCCTGCCCCTACGGCCAGGGGACCGGCGCCGGGGGCTTGGCCGCCCTCCCCCCGTGCAACGCGTCCACGCGGCGCAGGACCCGGCGCGGAAGGGGCCGGGAGACGCTGAACCGAGCCCGGCTCCTCCCGGACAGAGGGGCAGAAGCCAGGAAGCGACCCCCGGCATCAGCTGCCTTCAACAGAGGGGACCGGTTATTTTCAGAGAGAGAAAGGGGAAAGAGGATTTCTCCTTGGTTTTGTCTCTCCTTGCAGCCCCTTTTCTTCTCTCTCCCTCCCTCTCCATCGCCATCCTTTCCCTCGCATGCTCTTTCCGCTCTGGAGCACTCTGTGCTTTACTGGGGCATTACGAGGCAGCAGCTCAGGCTGCTTAGCGAAGCATTAAAGGGGCACGAAAACACTCACACTGCATCTGAGCACCAAAAGCCCTCAAGCATCCTTAAAAAAAAATTCAATTCTGCAAAACATATTTCTATCCGCAGCAAACCTGTTTGCAGTGCCAGCAACACCCGATATCCCAGATATTGCCAACGTTTCCATCCCCATTTCCCGTCTGGCCGTCAGACGTGTAACAGCTCCTGAAGTCGATCCCTCAACGCTCGGACAACAGGTCGCTCGGGAGCGTTTGGGCCGTTAGCGGGAGCAACTGCCGTCTGCCAAGATCCAGCCCCGGAGGCAACTGCCTGCCCAGGGGAGTTCGTGCCCAAGAGCGGGGACTCACACGCAGCGCACTTGTTAAAGTCACCGCAGATCAGGCACAAAGGGGAATCAATTCCTCACCCTCCCTTCCTGCTAAACGTGATAGTAAACTGCAAACGTCTTAGGCCAAAAAAACCCAAAACGAAACAAAACCAAAAAACCCCACCTTTCCCTCTGTGCCCCATTTCGTTGATCCTACACGGTCTGACTAAGGATTCAGAAGACGCACGGCTTGCACAGGGCAGAAAGCGCATGCCCCTTCTACCCCTTTAAACACGCGTGTGCCACGCTCTGAGCACACCGTTAAACCTGTTGTCAGCCCCCGAAACAGCTGCAGTGCCAGGGCTGGAAATCAGCCCGAGAAGCAGCCGGTGCCGGCGCACCGCGTGCCGTGCCAGCGAGGGAAGGGGCGTCAGCGCGACACGCGGATGCCGCCAGAGCCGGCACGCGTCCTGCCGCCCGGGACCAGCCTGCCCCGCGCAAGCCCCTCGTTAACTGGCTGCGCTTGGAAATCTCGGTCCTTTTTTCTCCCCCGTCTCTTCTCTAGTCTTGCGGACTGCAGTGAAACCTGGCTCTCCCCAGCTCAGCTGCTCTGTCCCTTGTCCCAGCAGCTCCCGGCTCCGGACTGGCACCGGTGGCCCCAGGGACGTAAGCCTCCCCCTAATCCCACCCATGGGGAACACGAACCACAGAAGCCGAGAGGTGGGTCGGGGTCTCACGGCGGACTGGCACAGGCTTGACGGGAACACGGGGGGCTGGGGCTCCGCTGGCAGACCCCCGTCCTTTCCAGGGTCAGCGCCAGGCCACAGGAGCCCCGGCTGGGCACTGACCGCTACCGATTTCGCTATAACGGCTGAGGAGCGGCAACGGCCTGGGACGCCCAGCGCAGCCTCCCCTACGGGAGATTCCCCCAGCTGCAGAGCTTGGGACCGCGGAAAGGGTAAGCCGGAGCACTACCCGCAGCAAAGCATCGCTCCCCCGCGGGAGCACCACGTTGCTGCGGACGGAGCGGAGGCGGACGTGCGTGCACACCTGCACGGGGCAGCAGCGACGTGCCCGCAGCCCCGCAAGGCGCAGCCGCGGGTGGCTTCGGGGGGCCCTGGGCAGCGCTGTCACCGGGGGTCCCAGGCCCAGGGCAGCAAGAGGGATCCGGCTCGGCACCCGGGTGCGTCGGAGCCGCCTGCGGAGAAGCCTCCCGGCGCGGTCCGGGCCAGCGCAGCACTGGGAGACCTGCCTTTACCACCGCTAGATTAGCTCACCCATTAGAGAGGAATCAGACAGGACTGCTGTTGCTCTGAGATCTATTTCTCCTCTCCCTTCTTCTTGCGGATTTGCATCTCTCTTTTGGGCAGCTCCTATTTCCAGCACAGAAAGGGCTCTCTGTTCAGGTCTTCCCCCCTCCTCTTTTCCAGCAATTGTTATGTTAAAATCCCCAGGACATGTTTCTGCAAAGAATTAAAAGAGGGTGAGGAAGAGATTGTTTTCGTTAGTGTCTCACTAAGTCTCTGACCTTGAGCGTGAATAGAAAACAAGAAAAAAGGGACTTTATGCTAATATCACTCACTAAGCACAAGGGGGAAAAATAATAACGGCAAATGAAGATTATGAATGCAAATCAACTTAATAAAGAGACAGGGTCTGTGCAGGAGTCTTGTTTTGCTCTCGTATGGAAGACTCGCATTGTCTGGCTCCGCTGCACCCTAGGTCTAATCATTACAAATTATATCAAGATAGGAGAAGAAAAGAACAGGAAAGGTTTAATTTTCTAATTATGACATTGTTCGTTTCCCCTGCTTCCATCCGTTCTTTTAAAGAGGCCCCTCACACCGGCCTCTGAAAGCAGTTCAAAACCGGCTTTTCCCAAGTTCACGTCCAGCCCCCCGCGACCCAAAACCTGCCCGTCCCAGAGGCGCTTCGGTGCGGGGCGCCCGGCCCCGGCCCCCGCGGTCCCGCCACGAGGGACCCGGGTGCTCCTGCGGCGGGAGGGGACATCATGCTCGCGTGGGGCCCGGGCAGCTCTCCGCCCTCCCCGGAGCACGGCGCGGCGGGACATAACCATGGCCCAGGCCAGCCCTGGCACCGGGGAGCCGCGGGGCCACCGCGGTCCCTCGCCAGCTGCTCGGGCGAGTCCCCTGCCCGTCCGCGATTCCCCTTCCCATTCCCTCGTCCGCCTTTCGGCCACGCGGAGGCACGGCACCGGCTCGCGGCATCTCTGCGCGGAGCATCCGGCACAACAGAGCCCCGGTGCTGGCAGGGATCTCAGGCGCTATCACAACACAATCATAGCAGCTTTAAAGCAGCGACAGCGCTGACAAAGAACACAGTCACACCAAGCTTGTCCGCATTCAGATCAAGAGCGGCGGCGAGACCCCGCTGGCTTCTTTCGAGTGCGCATTTGTTTACACGCAGGGAAGTTGCAATGGAAATGGCTAGGGCTGGTCTTCGGCATTGCACTTCCAAGGCTGCGCGAGTTTAACTGCCTCTTTCGACAGTCTGAATGCATCTGCTCCACGGGTGAAATGCTCCCAGACAAAGCTCTGCTTTATACAACTAAAAGTCTAAGCTCAGACCAACGCGCATTAAGAAAGGTCATTACCGCGTTGGAAGATGGTGAAAACCCAGGTCTACACAAAAGGGTAATCCAGTCGCTGCTATTGAGTCTTCTGAGCTCCTATTAAATCAACACCCCGGAACAATATTTGTGGCACAGAGGGTGCTGCGTTATTGGAAGTGAGGAACAATATTCCTCTCTTACACAAAAGAAAATCAAGGTCAATTCTATTTAAATGAGCCTTACACTGGCCTGGGAGATGAATCAGGCCCCAATCCAATTTAAAACTGATGCCCTGCTCAATAACAATCCCACTATGCTAACTGATACTCAGGCAGAATTAATTCATGAACTGCAAGGCCCCCAGCACCCTGCTCCCTCTCTCGCCCTGCTCCTCTCTGGGGACTCAAAGCATCTCTAAATTAAAACAAACCAGGAGAGCTTGCCCTCCTCCGAGCTACCATTTCAGGCCGTCTGCAGACTCAGGACTCGCACCGCCCTAAGGACAGGCTTTTAACCC
The DNA here is from genome assembly GCF_036370855.1 of Dromaius novaehollandiae. NCBI lineage: Eukaryota > Metazoa > Chordata > Aves > Casuariiformes > Dromaiidae > Dromaius > Dromaius novaehollandiae. The sequence goes on along the minus strand of NC_088122.1, from coordinate 1,064,357 downwards.
TTGCCTCCACGTGGGCTGAAGATCTTTTTGGAACATTTTAAGGAAAACAAAGCTTCTGAAATCCTACGACCCAGAGAGCAGGGACCTTACCGGCGGTCTGAAACCCCTTCCTCCGGCCCAGGGTCTCGTACGTCACTGTCGCTGCCACTGCAGCACAAACCAAGGCTGGCGTTATCTTCATCCTGCAAATACCCCCCTCCTCTTCCAAACAACGTACACAGGAGAGTTTAGACTAGGAACGCAGCTCTTTAATCTCCAGCAAGCCTTTGACAACCTGTCTCGTCCTGGCTTTTAGCTGTGTGAGAGCTGCTCGCTAATGGAGCATTAACCTTGGAGAGCTTCTGCAATTACTCCAACACTAATTCTGACAGTTTTTGGTGTATCTGTTTGTTCTTTTGACAGGCAAAAGGAATTTCTTTTTAAAAGCTGTTTGATACATTTGAGACCTTCTGTCCACATTTTCTTTTTTCTGCTAGAGATTGGAAGGTGGGGGAGAAGGAGTGGAGATAGCGAGACACTATCTTCCTACAGACGTATCGGCACAGGCACAAGTAAAGATATTTCCTCCCTTCCAAATCCCTCCCACCCCTGTTTTAAGTGACAGAAACATTTGGTCTCTCCTGACCTCATTAGGGTAATTAGTAAACCTTTTGAAGCTGGGAGAATGGCTCTGAGCTGTGGGAAAGCGAGGAGAGCAAAGTGCCTTTAAAAAGAGTGTGCGTGGATCGAGAAAGGGGGTGAAAAATATTTTCAGCTGTGTGAAAGGTGACCTGCAAAACCGGAGGGGAAGGAAAGGCGGATGATGAGTATGGAGACAGCCTCGCTGCCCAGAAATCTCCTCAAACTGCCTCCCCAACGAGGCCAGGAATTGGAGCCCTGGTTATCCCGTAAGACGCTGTGGGCGACCAAGGAGGAGATGGGTGGTGAGCCAGGCCCTGGCCGAGACTCAAGGGTCTGGTTTCACTTCTCTAATCTGCCACCGTTTCCCTGGATGCCCAGTGGCAAATCAGTTCTCCTCAGTGCCTTAATCCCTCCCTCATTTAGGAAAAGAGAAAAGCTCCCGCTTGCATGATTTTCTATGTGGAAAGCACACCTTTGGGAGGGAAAGGCCCGTCTCAGCGCGTGCCCGCACAGCCCCCAGCACAACCAGCTTCTCTTGGGGGCTCCAATGCCACTGAAAATGCAAAAACCCAGATCGGGACTGGTGCACAACGAGCCCTTGATCTGAAGTCTAAGGAGGCGATGGAGACGTTCCTGCCCGCTTCGGGTGGAGGAAGAGCAGCGCGGCCGGGACAACCGGTCGAGACGAGCGCAGGCACGGGCGGAGGCGAGGGATACCTTGATTAAGAACACAGCGTCCTCCCTTCCTCCGATAAACACAGAAAACATTTTCAGCGCACTTATCCGAGTCAGATGAGAAGCCAAAGTGATGACTGTGGACAAGCTGAAGTTATAATGTGGATAAAAACCGCTGCTTTTAGAAGGAAAAAAAAACATCTCAAACCTTTGCTATGTATCACAAAGGGCACAAACCTAATACCTTTCTGCATTCTTCCGAAAGAGGGAGTTTGATGTGAGAGAAAAGCAGATTAAAATAACACTGGCAAGAAAGAGATCACAATATACCCTGGCACCAGGAATTTGAACCAACAGATTCCCGATTCCTACTGTGCCGTCAAACAAGTACAATGGCTTCTGCATCGTGCTATATCTCAGGCTTTTTTTTCTTTTTTTTGAGCACTCCTATCACGTTACGAGGCTCCCCAGTCCCCTTTTGCTGGGCGCCCCAGGAAACCCTCCGGGAAAACATCCTGCTGGAAGTGCCTCCCTGGGGAATTGCTCTGCTGCAAGAGCGGGAGGTCGCAAGCCCCCCGAGGAGGCAGCCAGCCCGCCCACACTTCGGTATCGCCGACGGTCAACGCGGGCACGCACAGGTATCGCCGGCGGTCAACACCCGTTTCAACAGGCCACTTCCACCCCCTCCCAGCAAAGCCACCAAAAGCGAGCACCATTCTCGGGCTGAGCAAACGCAGGCAGGGAACGCCAAATACCGCATTTGCTGCGAGCGTCAGCCACAGCTTGGATGTCCTTGGGGGAGTCGCTGCTGTCAGATATTGCCAAAATCAGATATTGCTAAAAATCCCTTCACGGTCCTGCCTGGGTCTTTGGAGGTAAAGCATCACCGTGGCCCTTCCACAAAGGCTCAAAAATCCCAGCTGCTTAGTCGTGCCATTAATGCTCATCAGGTTATTCACAGTAAAAAGTAGTGTTTACACCTTCTTTTGCTAAAGAGAGGGGGTAGCGTGCACTCAGCTCAGTTTGAGCAATGAACCGTTTAGGCTCATTTTAACTATGTGAGGTTATTTCCTTTAAAAGAGTGAGAGTAATTAGCCACCAGAACATATTAGGAACATATCAGGAATGCAGTAAATGCTCCACCACTTAATTGTTTTAAGCGAAGGCTGGCAGTCTCTCTAAAAAAGAAAAAAAAAAAAAGGTTCTAGTTTCACCACGGAGAAGAGACACACCAGCCGGTGCTCGGTGGGAGGCTGAACAAGATGAACATAATGGTCTCTTCTAGCTGCAAAACCTGCAAATCTAGACACTTCCATTTCCTGGCTGTTATTAGCCGGCAGACGGCTGGGTTATTCTGATTGCAAAGAGAGCAAAGGAATGCTTAAGTGCCAGCAACAATAGTCGCTTTGGTTTGCAGCTCGCTTATGAAGCATGTCCAGCACCGAGACGTAATGAAATCAGCAGAAGGTTCAAGCAGGCGAGTGAGCGAGGAGACATCGGCTGATGTGCGATTACCGTTCACGTGCCAGTTTGATGCCGTTTGGGCTCAATTTGCCGGTGTTGGAGGTGACGATAGAAACTACCTCACCCTCCGGAGCCAAAGGGCGAACACGGAGCCACTGGGGATCAGGTGATGTGCTCTCACATGTTACCTCCTAATTTGTTTCTGTGCCCAAACCCTTGCAAAATTATGTTTATTAGAACTACTGGTAATCCTCTGCAAGTTCCTCTGTGTGGCAGAGGGCTCCTGGAACCCGCAGGAAACCGCGGCGAAGCAAACAAGATCCATAGGGAGCCCAGGAATCCCGAAGCCCATGGAAGTACTTCCACCCAGCTGGAACCGACCTCCTGTTTTGTAGTGATTTCACCTCGTGGGTGCATTGACGCTTCATCCTCCCAACGGGTATTCTCGGACGTGGGCTTTAGCTAGCGTCTTTGATCTGGCAATGTACGGAAGAAAATAGTGAAGTGTAACATCTGAGACATTCATCTCAAATTTAATTTTAGGGACATTTTCTCCCTACTATGTGTGCACACATATTAGCATGCATCAGAAGTACAGTATCCCCTTTAATGTTTACTCATCCTTAGATTGCAAAAATTGTTGTGTGAATTCCTTCTTCAATTAGCTCTGGTACCCAAAAAAAAAAAAAAATGTTCAGTTGCCAGTACAGTTATGATCATTTCTTTCCTTTATACTTTTATTCCCCAGTGCAACTTAAAAAGAAAACACTTCCCCACTCTCCCCTGCAAAGCCCCCTTTAAAAAAATTTTTTTAAACAAAAACAACCAACATTTCTAAACGAAAGTCTTTTGTGGATGAAATGCCACTTCCATTCACCTTTCCATCATGTAAGGGAAAAAATAAAGATCAGAAGGAGGATTTAGACAAAAAGCCAACTAAGTAAAGGTAATTTTTTATACAGAAGAATCTTGCTAGTTGTATCGAAGGGCTTTGTTGAGTGGAACAGAAGAGACATCAGAGGAGAATCTACAGCAGGTTTTCAAATACTTCCAGCTATCTTCCCAACGTGCAGCCGGGGTTATAAGATAAACAGAGACACAATTTCAGAGTAGCTTCAGTACCCACAGCCCATTGCAAGAGAAGTCTACCGTGTTGTCCGGAGCATCCGTGGGTAAAACTACCCCAAACGGTCCCTGCAAAAAGCCTCCGAACCTGCCGGGGGATGTTAACAGCTGCGTGAAAAACCGACAGGAGCAAAATTGTGACGGCAGCTGCCATGTTTTAGGATGAAAGTTCCACTTCCAGCAAGCGCTGGTCATCTTAGAAGTTACTAGAGCTATTCAGCATAAAGCAAGTGTATTAGCAATAAATGGAACAAAATGCTTGCAATGTCTTAACACGAATACACTCATTTCCTGCTCATTTTTAAGGGCTGCCTCTTGTTGCTTAACACTGAATCCCGCTAATCCCTTAGCACTTCCAGTTCAATATTTCAAACACTTTGCAAATCAGCCTTGGAGAAGAATCCTCATTTTCTACTTATTTTACAGATGTGAAACCTAAAGCTCAGGTGATCTATCCAAAGCCGCTTGAGCACTGAGGAGCGGAACAGAACATTAAATCCACAGTTTCCCTCCACAAAGAGGGACCAAGAGCCCAGCACCTTCGGGGCAAGCGCTGACAGCGCGCTGGAAGGTTCATAGCCTAGAAAACACAGCTCTGCCAATAGCAATCACTCCACCTATTACAATTAAGTTTCTTCATGATACTAGAGGTATTTACTGCCTTGACGGAGGGCTCTGAAATCCATCATTGAAACATCCTTTGTACACAGTTAAATATCAGGTCTCCTTTTCCTTCCCCAGGTGACGGCAGGAGCATACAACAGTTATTCTTCTATACAGCGGATGGAAAAAAACCTCACGCACAAAGCGTTGTCCATACTCTCACCTTGGCAGACCCTGACCTTGCAAGTGAACTATCAAAAATAAGTAAATAAATAAAACAAAACAACGGGTCTGAGTTCCAGCTAGCAAGAAAAGTGCTTTTCTATGCCAACGGAAAGCCGAGAAGCAGCTCCTTCCCCAGAACACTGCTGCAAAGGTTGTTCTGCACTCCACGTAGCACGGCTGCAAGTTACAACATTTCAGCAGCAAACAGACTAGTGGAATCAAAAGAGCTTACCACCATTCAGCAAACAGCCTGCAGTTCCCATTTCAAGGGAAGAAATTTGCATCCAAAGCATCGAGAGCATTTTAACTCGAGTTTAAAATAAATTCAGAGCAGATACATGCTGCCAACTTGTGTTTGTGACTGGAATCCTAGCCACAGCCGAACCAAGCTTCCCCCAGCCCGAGAGCCGAACGAGAGCATCTCCTCGGCCAAGGTGAGCGCTCCGGCTTGCAGCACAGCTGCACGCACGGAGCAGGGCCAGGAAAGGGCGCGGGAGGCAGCACACCTGCAGCTCGCCCGCAGCACACAGGCCGCAGCCGCCGGTGCTAAGCGGGGTTCCCGTTCCCGGCCCCGAGCCTGAAAAAAGAACGAGCATTGGGATTTCATCCCGTTCTAGGTCACCCTTCCCCAGCATCCAACATAGCCCGGGGTGTAAAAGCACGATGCCCATACGCTGCCACAGTAAACGATCTCCATTAGCTCATTAAGCACCGCAGCTAATTTCAGCACAGCATGCTCCTCGGGGAAAGGCACGTGCGCGCCAAAGGGCTCTGCTGCATTTTACGTGTCTCTGCTACGCCATGCTGCTCTTAAGCAGGCATGATCGCTGGGAAACGCAACTTGAAGCGGATGGGAGCAAATTCGGGGATGGGCTTTAGTCCTGCTGGGGTTTACGCCAAGCCTTGGACCAGCCCAAGACAACTCTGCGTCCTGCACAGACAAGCCCTTCCCTTGTGCCAGCACCTCCCATGCAAGCAGGGAGCCTACAGCTTAATTCAAGCAAATTAGGGTGTCTTAAGAGTCTGTCTGTCCCAGAATCATAAAAAGCCCTTGCAAACAAGTGCTAACACAGCTCCGCGAAATCCAGCTGAGATAAAGCCAGGGGCTAGAGCACCACCCACAGCTGGGAGAGGCTGCTTTCTCCCGGCTGACAGCTCGCAAAACCTGGCCCCAAAACCTACCGCTCCCCCTGCAAAGCCGCGGGACGCCTCCCGAGCGGGCACTCCCATGGAGATGCAGAAAGCTGCCGAAGGAAGGCTTGCCTTTGCAAGGCACCCGGATTTATTCCAGCCTCGCCAGCACGCAGCAGGCTCCCGCCGGTGCCCGTGAGCCGGCTTGTTCGGTCTGTTAGTGCCATCTACAGGGTTACCCTGCTCCGGAGCCGCGCTCGCAGGCTCAACCACGCGCTGCCAGCAGCTCAGACGGTACCGGTGACGAATACCGAGTAAGGTTAAAGCACGGAGCAAACGAAAGCCCCTTTCCACCTCTGCTGCACCATGCACCGGGGCTCGAGCACAGCCACCTCCCTGGGGGGCGGCGGGGAACCCCTGGGGACACAGCCAGCAGAGCAGGGCACGAGAGTGGGACGCTGGGAACTTGGCTTCTCTTTTCCTCAGTGCCACTAATCTACATGACCAAAATCTGTACAACCACCCTCCTTTGTTAGACGGATGAGGAGCAGATGTTAATGCCAGGGAACTCCCTTGATTTTACTGCCATTTTAATTCTTTGCACTGAGGAGCTGGGCCATCACTGTTGAACATCCCCTTCCATGGGACAGTCCCTCCCCGCTGTCTCCCAAAGCAATAAGCAGCACAGAACTTAAGTTATTTGTTCCGGAGAGGCAGGAATCAGCCCTCCTGAGATTTTACTTAGTCTTCTGGAACAAGGAATGATCAGGAGCAAGCTGTAACCCACCTCCAAAATAAAGGCTGTCAGAGAGTTTAGCTGCCTCATTCTTGTGGGAGATGGAGGTCAGGGAAACCTCACGTCTGCGAAAGGTTGCAGGAGGGCAGAGACAAGAGCACCGGGATGCACAGAAGCCCAGAAGGAAAGAGGAGGCAACACTGGAGGTCGGAAGCCAGCTCCTGGCCACGAAAAGCAGGTGGCTCTGGAGCAACCTTTCCCTAGCAGTAAGGTTGTCTCTGTAGCTACTTTGTGCTCGATATATTCAGAAAGAAAAGCATGACGTGGCTGCCTGACGGAGACAAACTGGTGACCCACAAGGTCCCTCCCAGACCTGTGTTCCTATGCAAACAGGGGGAAAGGGGGTAAGGTAAGAAGAGGGAACAAGGAAGGGGAGACTTCAGAAACTCGAAACAAGCACAGGGATAATCAATGAAGGGGAGCACTAGGCAAACGTGTAAGGAGAAAAGCGTGGATCCAATAAATGAAAAGGGCCGACAGCAAAAGTTATTGCCAAGCAGAAAGCAAGACAATGCTCTGTTAGGGCAGCTGAGTGAAGAAAGGCTCCAGGAAGGCACCATCCAGGCCGGAGCAGCATGCGAGGCAGCCCCGCAGAATAATCCCGGAGGCCGGCTGCCAGGCACATCACGACGGGGCAATCTGGTGAAATGGAATGTTTTATTTTATTTGTTTGAAGATACAATGGAGGTGGATGCTGTAAACAAAAGGAAAGTAAAACAATCAATCAATACAGGACTGGTTGCTATTTAAAAATAAATCAACAATTCAAGCAGGAGGGTGAAAGACCAGCTCCTCCGTTTCTGAAAGCACAGACAATAACACAATGCACTCAAGTGCTGTTTTATTGACTTCTTGGCAATCTGTCCAGACCACAAGTCCATCTCCCAGCACTTTAATGCTGCAGCTCCCATTCAAGTCACATGTACAGATGAAACAAAGCAGAAGTATGTTATTAACAATATAGAGCTGATGCTCATATCACTCTCCGGCAACCTCATTAACCTCAGCACATGGTCCAGTCGATTTGCCTAGTAGTTCAATATCAACAGTGGAGGATCAGATACAGCCCTCCGAGAAGATCAGAGAGGCAATTACGTAAACTTTTAAAGTTAGGCTTTGGCTTAAACAATAGTGATTGTTTCAAGCGGACTCTGTAGCAGTCACTTGTGACACACAGAGGTTGGTGACTGTGCAGCATCACAAGGAACTGCGTACTCCAGTCTTGGTCCTCAGCACCCCTTGCTCTCCTCAGCTCTGACGGCCTTCGGCCACATCAGGCTTTTGCAAGGACTGGCAGGAGCACCGCGAGCAGGCCAGCAGTAAGAGGCAGCAGCCAGAGTCCACGGTGCCTCCCGCTAACACCCTGATTCATTCCGGGAAAAGAAAGTGCAGCAGTCGCGTGTGAGGCGCAAGCCTGTCCAGACAGACACACGTTCCTCCGAGCAGCACGTATTCGTACAAGCGCAGCACTGCATCAGTGCAGCTGTGCAGCCTCCAGACCAGAGCTGTCTCACATGCGCTGGCTCAGGGCTCATGGGCATCTGTGGATTTAGACATATTCTAAAAAAATACTAAAAGTTCTAACTGTTGAGAAGAGACCTACTAGGCTATCAACATGGAAACCAAATACACTTGAAGTAACAAAAGTTGTAACTGAAAAGCCTACTGAACTGCTCTCATATTAGGAAAATACAATGCAAGGCTTTAAAAGCTGCTATTATTAGCAAGATTCCCCCACAAAAGCTTGTACTGGCCTCACGCTGATTGCCCGTGGGTACAGTGCTCCACATCTTTGAGAAGAGACTGCTGCTATAGTTTCAACTTACATTCTTCTTCCAGGAGAAATGAGATCAGTGAAAGGTGTACTGAGCAATAGATTTGTACTCGAAGGAGTCTCAGATCTCTGTTATTAGCATTTTTGTTTTCTCCTCTCACAAAATGCATTAACAATGATTTAGAACCAGAAGTCCAACAGAGCAGGAATGTCAAGTCTTGGTCTACGAAGAGCTAATGCAGACTACAGATTCCTTCCAATATGCAGGATGGTTCAGGGAAAAAAGAAAATAGCCACACTGGGTCATTGACTATGGCTCAACCATGGTCTCTAACCAAAACAGGGTCAGATTAAAAGTGACAGCAATACTACGTTACAGCCTCAGAATCATCATTTTATTCTCCATAGGATGAAACTCACTCCTTTAAAGAGAGCCAGCACAAAGATCTCTAAAAACATGCATGTGGTGCAGAGATATTGGGCTGGCACACTCTGGGATAATCTGAGGCCTTCAAATTAATTAACTTTTGCCTACTTAGTACCAGAATAGGTGCCCTGTTACAAGTTCTAGCTATATCCACATCTTTCCCTTCTCAAATTCTAATCACCTACTATTGCAAAATCAAGTTCCATCTAAATTATCTTTGTGACAAGACCTACAGCTTGGTGTCACCTCTTTGATCAAAATTATTCAACTGTTAATATTGAAAATGTTCTTGGAACCATTCATTCCTGCAAGGTGAGGAAACTTAAAGATTGCAAAACCCATCCATCCAATGAAGAGAAATGCCTAAAGAATGATAAAGTAAATCACCTCAACTAAAGAAAAGCCAATGAATGTGTCAGTCGAAAGGCTGAGCCAGAGCACGTAAGTGGACTGAAATACAGTCAGGCTTACCTGGCTTGCATACAATGCTTTAGAGAAACAAGCGTGCAAAGGGAGTTGAAGAGCTAAGAAAAGTATCAGCATGTGCACATGACCTGCACCCTAGATACCACTGAATCAAACAAATCAGCTCTCTGATCACCCAAAGGGCAGTAACAGCCAGATTTAGCTATGACTGCTATGCTCACAGAGGAATGCAGCAAATCTTTTCATCTCTGCATCAGCTAAACAAGCAGAAAGTATCTAACGTAGGCATGAAAGGATAAAAATTATATGAAATTAGGGCACATTCAAGTGGTGTGTTCACATGACATTACTAAAAATATATTTTTTTAAAAAAAAATCTTCTGCACACGTGCAAGCCAAAGAGCTCACAGCATCTGGGGTGACAGCTCTCCAGGAAACCTCACTAGCTCTGCACTGAAAAATGCTGCCCCTTGCGTGGTGAGCACCAGGAGCACAGCGCTCCATTTCCTGCCTCCCGAGGGATTTCGGAGCAGCAGCTAGACCCCGAGCTCACAGCTGACTGGCTGCAAATCCATTTGTCATTGCTACTCGACAGGAATATCCCTCCCCCTCCATGCTCTTCTTAAGTGCCAGTTTTGTCCCCTTATCTACAGAGGATTTGTTAACCAAAAGAAAAGAACCATTACTCCAAAGATATTCTCAATCTTCATTTTAAAGAAAAGATCCATAGCCTCAAAGCTGCACCTCCTCAACAGGGAACTTCCCGGCCTGCAGGGTAACTTCCCTTGGGTTCTCATGATAAAGGCACTACCAATTTGGGGAGAAGTAGGACTTAAGGATACCGGTTTGCAGTGCCTGTAGCTTTCAAGGAATGGCCCTCCATTCATGGCTGAAATGTGCTGTAAACAGGAGCACTTTGCAAGCAGTTTCTACCATCTTAGCAGTAGGTTCATACCTAACAAAGACATCCGGAAAGAGATTTTCTGCACCCATTCACGTTTGATTCTACACTGTAAGAACCCAAATATCAACCCAAACATCCAGCCAAGGAACCTCCCAGTTTGCTGGGCTGACAATGAGACATAATTCGAGTACCAGCAAATAGAGTGAAATGCCAGGCCCCTTCGTGAAGAGATTATTTCTGAGCCAGGGATGTCTCAGTTTAAGAATCACAGTCCCTAAGGGTCTGGCACTAACGCTTTCTCTGGTCCTCCTTTTCCAGTCGACAGTTGCTCAAAGTCAAGTCATTCCTCACACCAGAGCAAGATTCACCAACTCAGACCACCGCAGCAGTCTAGCTTTTCCTCAGGTGACCTCAGACAGAGCCAGCAGCTCAAAATCCAGGAGCCTGGGAGACGGCACACATTTCTCTAGTGAACGGGCCATTGCAAGCACTCTGGCTTGCAACTGGAAGAACAGCCCGGACACTCGCAACTCCACAGTCCACACAAACTGTTGCTCCTTCTAAGAAGTGCTCCTTTGGGCCCACAGGCACCTTTCACTTGTAAACATGTCTTTGCTCTCTAAACCCAGCTAGTGACCTGTATTATCATGTGTAACTACTAACCCTGTAACTACAAGAACTTTGAGGCATTTAACTCACTGCTCCTTCCCCAAGCTATTCTGCCTGCCTGAACTAAGGCAACACTATCCACATCCACTGCTAGTGTAACAGATAACGAGAGCTCTCCCAATTCATCAGATGCAGAGTTGATTACAGAGACATTTACTAAAGAAGTAACCTGATACTGCATGAAGGAAACAGGATCCGCCTCCAAAAGGAATCCACTTGCCTGATACTTTAAGCTGACTGCCGCAGTCAGTGGAGAGAGGGATATGAGCACGTATAAAATACTGATAATATTCATAGGCCAGCAGACATAGCTGCGATACTTGAGTCCAGAGCCAGAAGTTTTCAAATGCTGAGTCACATCATCAATCCAGGAGTCACATTTTCATTAGCAAGCATCTCCCTGTGCCGTTAACACCACTCAGTGCAGCACCGTTTGGTTTGCAACTCCACTTTTCCCAACAAAATGTGTGAAGGAAATAGGTTTGGTCCCCTTCCCCCTGCCCCAGCTAGAGAAGTTTTTGTGCTGTTAATTAGTACTCATTATAAGCAATTAGAACAAATAAAACCCGAGGATTGGTAAGGTGATTCCACTGGTGGACTTGCACCTCTTGGTCAGTCTATGCAGCTGAAGCCACTGGTCGACTCCAAATCATCTGGAAAACAGAAGACACCCAGCACCAGAATGAGCATGTACAACTTGACAGATCACTACCAGCCTCAAAACAGCTGGGGGAGCCGAGAGGCCAGGAAGCGAGCTATGCCCAGGCCCACATTTCTCTTCGGCCTTAAATAAAAAACCCTCCAAAGAAATCGAACTTGCCCGATCCACAGACTGATAGCACATCACCATGACAGCATCAACGTGTGCCCCAGTGGGACCACGAGTTCTAGCTATGATTTGACTCGTGAGTTATTCCTCCACTTGAGAAACAGAGAAGTTTTTGTTTTCCTCCCTAATGTGGAGAGCCTTAGCCGGGACACGCGGGATGCCTGTCCCTCCTACTGGCTCATTAAGCATGAGTGGTGCTTCAAACACCAACAGTATGCAACACTGGGCATGTCCCTTTCAAAGTGCTTGGTCAGAAACCGAAGAGAAGTGAGATAAATCTGTGTGTTAATACAGGACAATGCACAAAAAAGTTTAATTCATGCAGATCTGACCATGGGATCTGTCCCAAAGCTTACACATCTTTAGAAAAAGAGACCCTTAGCCAATTTGAGGAAAAAATTGCAAAATATCCACTTACCGCTTCAGATTTCTTGTCTCAAACACCGTGTCCTCATCGCTGTCAAATGAAGCCATCTCTATGTTTTCATCATAGTTTGAAAGAAGACCATATTTCTTCCGCTGAGGTTTCTTCAACCTGAAATTAGTTTTGAGCTCGTTTCTGGGTCGCTCTGATCTAGAACTTAGGTACACAAAGATTGCAGGGTAAGCGCTCTCTCACACACAACGCGACTGGCTTGCAAGCAGACAGGGCATTCCTTAGTCAAAGGGCAAAACAAACAGAACCAGGGCGCTTTTATCACGGGAGTGTTTAAGGCAGCCAATAATGGTGTGAATTTACAGTGGCATTTCTCCACTAGCAGAAGCCACCTGGGCCAAACAGGGAACACAGCTCCCAGGCCAAGGGGGGGTCCAGGCCAGGGGAACCAGCCCCTGGGACGGGATGGGGGGGGGGGAACCGGTCCAGGGGAACCAGCCCCCAGGGTGGAATGGGACAGGGGGGAAGAACCGGGCCGGGGGGAGCAGCCCCCAGGCCGGGGGGAGGCAGCCCCTGGGCAGGGGGAAACCGGGCCGGGGGCAGCAGCCGCCAGGCCAGGGCGGGGGGGGGAAACCGGGCCGAGGTCCCCCCTCGCTCACCGCAGCGCCCGCAGGATGAAGTAGAGCGCGGCCAGCGCGGAGAGGGCGCTGAGCACGTACACGGCCCGCTTCAGCACCGGCAGCCCCGGCCCCTGCGACAGCCCCGGGCCCCGCGGCGGCCCCGGCCGCGTCCCGTTACCGCCGGCGGCCCGCGGCGGCCCCGTGCCGTTGAGCGGGCTCGGGGCGATCAGAGGAGCGGGGGACTCGGCCCAGCCGCCGCGCAGGAGGAGGAGGAGAAGGAAGAGGAGGCGGCAGAGCGGCTCCGTCCGGAGCATGGCCGGGCCGGGCGCAGCGGCAAACGGCGCCTCGGCGGCGGCGGCGGCACAGGAAGGCCGCGGGTCGGTGCCGCGCGGCGCAGGGCCCGTCCGGGCCCGCCGCAGCCCGCGCGCCGCGTTCCGGGGCAGCGGCGTTCCGGGCCCGCCCCCGCGGGGGGGCCGGCGAGGGACGGACCGGCCTTGGGCTGCTGCTGCGGGGCCGCGACCCCCCCGGCCCCTCCCCAGGCGGCGGTTTCCCCCTCAGAGCGGTGAGGTGTCTTCCTCACACGCGACCCTCTCCCCTCCGGCCGCCATTTCCCCCCTCGCACATCCCCCTCTCCCCTCAGGCTGCCATTTCCCCCCTCACATGCTCCCTTCTCCCCTCAGGCTGCCATTTCCCCCCTCGCGCACCCCCCTCTCCCCTCAGGCTGCCATTTCCCCCCTCACATGCTCCCTTCTCCCCTCAGGCTGCCATTTCCCCCCCTCGCACACACTTGTCTCCCCTCAGGCCGCCCTTTCCCTCCTCACAGCAGAAATTTACCCTTCACAACATGACTTTTCCCCTCAGGGTTGCCATTCCCCCCTCCCAGCCGTGATGTGGTCCCCTCACACGCACCTTCTCCCCTCAGGGCCCCCATTCCCCCCTCACGGGGCATCTTTCCCCTCAAGGAGGCCATGGCTCCCCCCGCCCCTCGGCACAACGAGACCCATCGCTGCACTGCGCATGCGGGAGGCGCAAGGCCGCCCTCATCCTTCGCCTTGACTGGAGGAGGCCGCCAACCGGCCCCTTGGCCTCGGCCGGAGGCCCCGTCACAGCGAGCGCGCCAGAGGCAGGTTTCTTCCAAAACCCCGCAGGCAGACTCGCAACGGTGAGCACTCAAAACGCCCACCATGTTTCTCCACAGGAGCTCGGGACTGAGTGAAACACCCCAGCTACACCAGGCTGGTGCTCCAGGGGGTTTCTAAATCACCCTGCTCTGGGTCCCCCTCGTAACATCCCCTCCTGGGGAAGGGCATTAAAGAGCAGGCATCGGCACAGGTCAGACTTTCAGAAAGCAGCATTTCAGCCTGGAAACAGGTCACCCCCCCCCCCCCCCCAGCTCACGCCACTAGGTGTCACATCAGTCCCGCGCTGCCAGAGCACCTCCTGCGACTCCTTTGCATCCAGCCCCTGCAGCTAGCTATTCCCCGGCTCAGTCTGAACCTACCCCAGCAACAAACCATTAATCCAGTGCTGTAATTAGCGATGCCAAAGGAACAGCACCTCGAACTAGGCCTCTATTTTTGAGCCTATAATTATTTCTGCCTGCATTTAAGCATCAAGGCAGCCAATTTAGGAAAGTAAATTCTTTCAAATAGTGCTTTGTGAGTATTTACTGATTGAATTTGTTTAAATTTCACCCGACGGCATATGATCAGTAAAGGTCTGGCCCTATGTTTTATGTCATCCTTCATTAACATGCAAAATCCTCACTGGTGAATTGCTAAATACAGCAAAAAAAATGACAGCTGGTTTCTTTTTTCTTGGGCAGCAAGCTCTCAGGAGCCCAAGGGAAGCTGTCCTGCTTGCTAGATTAGCAAATTCTTTTCTACCTGGGACTCCTCAGCAAGAGAAGACATTTCTTCATAAGAGCACTCTTTAAAGCTAGCACTACCCACTAATTTAGGTCATTGACACCAGTTAAGTGCCTGGCCTCCATCACACCTGTTTGCTCTGGAAAGCTAATTCAAGTGACAACAGAATATGAATGCAAAGAGCAGCAGCTATGCCTGAGTAGGTCCAAGTGTTGACAAGCCACCACAGCCTCCCTTAATAACCAGACTTTCCATTGTGGACTAGAGAATATGCAATCAATTCTGCCCTTCAAACGCTGCAACAGTAATTGTTAGCAGGCACAATACCCACAATTATGTAATCTCTTCAAAGACATTTATGCTGTATGAGCAGACTTTTTCATGTAATACACTGTTCTTAAAAGGCTGTGCTTCAAGTGGGGCTTAATGTTACAACAGCCATGCATAACTGGGCAAGGTTAGCATGCAAAACAAACAGGATAAAGCAATCAAACATGTTCTTTCAGCACAAAGGGGGCAGGCAGGACAGTAGCAGAACCATCAGAACCCCCCTCTTACCGCTTTATCTCATTGCGCACAAAATCCTGCCCCATTTTCCTCAAAGCTGCCAGAAATATACTTCACAAATGCCAGCCCCCACACCAGTACAAATCCCTCTTGTCATCGAGCTGGCACATTTTGAGGATTTAACCAAGGAGAAATGGGATCTCATTTTTCATGAGCATCAGATGCCTGCATCAAATCCATTTGAGACAAACGAGTGTGGTTACAATGGCAGTCTCAGGAATGGAGCACTTGTTTTAGAGCACAGATGCTAGTGATCAGTCAGACCAGAGAGTGGAAATTAAAGTAATCTAAGCAGCTTCCACTCTTCAGTATAGCATGACAAGGCACAGGTATAGCATATCAAAGATGACAGCCTCAAGGGCAAAGACTTTTAAGGACAGTTTGAATTACAGTGTGATGTACTGGAAAACATGCACCCTAATGTAGGGAAGAGAAGAGTTCTTGTAACATGAGGCCAGCAAGAGATGGAGTCAAGGACCAACTGGAGGAATTCAGTGGCGACCAGCTCTCATCTGACTTCATTACAAGTCAGCAATACAGGGATTTGGTGGCAAGTGGATAAAAAATTAAGACCAAATATTCTTCACAAATAAGAGAAAGAAAAGGGCAATTTGTCTTGCCAGTTTACCTTTTTGATGGTTCATTTTGAAGACAGAACTTAAGCAGGAAAAAATCAGTTTGACAGAACATTGGTTTGAAAGGTTGATCTTCTTTAAATACAAGTGTTAAATATGGCATACACCATTTAACTTTTCAGTTTACTAGAGAATAAAGATTAATAGACCAGAGAAAAGTTAATTATCATTAATACCAGAGTGCAAACTTCCTGCAAGGAAATTTTAAATTCCCTTGCTCTGTCCCTTACCTGCCCCTCTACAGGCCAAGGGAAAGAACACCATCTTTCCTCTCCAGCAGCACAACGCATGAACTGAGAGAGCCGTGGTCAGGTAGGATAAGAGCCACAAGGTAAGAATTGGTTTGAATCCAGAGTAGGGTAACCAAAATTGCAAGTTAACAGAACAGCAATACTGATAAGGAACCTTAAACACGCACAAAGTGCTTTTACTCCCGCAAGACTAGCCTCTAAGGAATACAACAGACATTGTGGAAAAAAAGGCAACATCTCCTAGTTAGGAAAGATGGCAAGAAGTCTTTTATTAGCCATTCTATTCCATAAAATCAAAGGGAGTGAGTACAAAATTGAAATTTTTCCAAATGGTGGCTTATGCACATTCAGTCTGAGGTTGAATTTTGTATTTACTAGGGAGATTTGTTCCAACTACACAGTTCTTCAGTCACAGGCAAACATCTTGAGTGTATTAGCTACACACACAAATATGTTGAGGTTTTAAAACTTGCCAAGTGCTAGGGCTGCTCTATTCCTAACTCTCCTTCAGGCAACTCTGTACTTCCCCCCACTCCACTCCACCCAAGGCATCTTCCTGAAATGAGTCAAACTAGTTACTACCTTGTTACCCACGAACACCCAACCCCACTTCTGCAAGACTGTGCAACCACGGGTACCCCCCAAAACTTTCAAAATTTGCCATTTTCACCATTTCCAAAAGGTGACTTTTATGTGCCTTTTCATTAAGTAAAAGCAAATAATTTTGTACAAGGTAACTATTCCATACTCAACTGACACTGTTTTCCTCATAACAATGCCTAAGGCAATCACTGACAGTCTCTGCAGCAGCATTTCTACTCAGCTTGTTGTCCAAATGCTTCAGTCATCCATCTGAAACAATCTAATTGCAGTACTCAAGAGCTGCATGGCTCAGTACTGCTTCAACACTTGGCTTGCTTCACTTAGCTTCACTGATCTCTCAACCTCTATTAGCTTTCACCTGATGTTACCCCCACCCTAGTTACCCCACTAGAGAATTCCAGACCATGGAAAAGACCAAAGCTGGATTTGCTAATACCAGATTGTTACTTTTCAAACTGGAGTCAGTGAAACTTACTTTTAACATAAGTTATCCTAGAAGCCTGAAGTTTGCTTTTGAGTTACAAGTAACAACTTAATATAAATGGGAACCTTGGGCCAACTTTATATTGAGGCAAATGATTAAACACACAGAAAACACTCACTGCAGGACAGACCAATCCTATGCACCATCTGAGAACAGAAATGTATGTTGCTTGGGAATGTATAACCACTGTAATGAGTTGCAGGAACATCACACTTCATTTTCATCAGCAAAACACATTAATTATACTAATGTGTATGAAAACAAATCATTCATTATCCAAGCTCAAAACAGCTTGCGCATTCAAATGCAAATTAAACTTCTGCCTAAGTTTTGTTGCAATTTCAACTGGCAAAAGCAGCTTACTTCTGTTCTGAACAAACAATAGTGATTCTATGTTTAAGTAATTGCTCATCTAACAGTTCTTTTCAGATGTACTTGCTTTACTAGTTTTGCAGATGCAAAAACCAATGCAACTAGGCCACTTAATTCAAGGTTACAAGAATGTAAATTCTTCCTCAAACTTGCTCATAAAGACAGGTTACCCTTTCTATCCACACCCCCAACCAGCAATGCACTTTAAATCTTTTTTTAACCTAGGCAATACACCAAATAGATTTCTATTGTACACCTTGGCCACAATCTACTATTCTTATGTTTTCCCACAAAAGTACTACAGAGATTCAGACTTTTTTCCATATTCCAGTATTTTATTCTATCTTGACTTGTTTGTTCAATCGATCTATATGTTAAAAAAATCAGTAACAACATTGCTCAAATTTCTTCTCCTCCATTCCCATCAGTAGCTGTCCTTCTTGGTCTTCTCCGATGCAATTCACTGCTGAAATAAAATTAAAGACAGTGAATTTACAGAGAAAGAATATGCAAAATTCTCATCTAGGAAATACTGAAGACAAACACAAAGTAGTACTGTTACAACAGCAGTAGGTAGCCAAACCTTATGGTTCAGGAAAAGTTACTGGGGTGAGGGACAAACTGAACAAAGATGTTACCTGCTTGGTGAACTCAAGTCTTGATACAGCTTTCTTGGAATGAATGCGCTCCTTTCTCAGAATTCCCATCCAGCTTCAGTGTTGAATGTCCATCTTCTCTTCAGCCTGCCAAAGCAAATACGCATTAATAATAATATCAAGCAGAGAATTTACATTGCCACCCACCTCCCCCCAACACAAGTCACATCATATACGAGGGTTTCACAAGCCATTCGCTGAACCCATCACATCACAGAAGCACAGTCTGGGAAAACTGTTCCAGGGCTGGCTGATGCCTTTGATATGCCAGCCAATGTATCATTTGATCCCTAAGCAGAGAGTTAACCACTTTGACATGGCTGCTTAGGAAGTGTGGGCTATGGGAAAAAGTTAATGGCAACAAGTAGGATGGCAAAGAAAGCTACAATTAAGTGAGCAACTTAATGAAGTCTAGGAAGATTCTCAATAGATGAACACATATCAAGTCAGGGAATTCTGTTTCCCATCTTGCTTCCATACCTACTAGCAAGACATGACTGCATGCCCAACTCTGATCTGTGGAACTGAAGTTGTGCCACAAGCCAAAGATTGCATAAGGCATGGGTTAAAATTTTTCCATCAGTTGACCAAAATTGTCAAAGGAATATTTCACAGGTACATTAGACTTTCAAATGAGCTCTCAACAAGAGGAAGGATGCGGACATGAGCAAAAGGAGTTACCTCGAATTACAGGACTATTTCCACATATGAACTAGCCAAGAGAGCAGCTTTCGTCTCAGAGGTTTCTGTTGGAGGCACAACACTTCTTTTCTCCAAGGACACTGCAGTTTCCATATGCTAGCAAAGAATTCTTAGAACTTGTAAGGCAATGACAAAGCTAGCTAATTACGGCAATTTACCTACCATTGAACACCGTGTCAAGCTAGTAACTAGTCCGGTTACCAAAGGACTGATTCTTTACTACAGTTTCTCAATGTCTGCTTTATTTTAAGGAAACATTGATTATCCTAACTGGCCAGCTAGCATTCGCTTGACCTTTGCTGACTTAGGCTTTGAATATTAGAATACCTAAGGTATATACTTTCAACAGTCTGCCTCTAGACAAGTTTGACTAATCTTATGTGAAAGTACACTGAAAGTATTCACATGTCAAGACTGGTTAAGATTAAATTCTAGCAACTGGTCCAATAAATCTGGTTTGCTCTAATACTATCACTAATCTTCTCCTCTGGCATCCTCTATTACTTAGTCTGTTCTTCATCTTCAAGGATTGTGTTGTGCAATGAAATGTAAATGTCAGGAGCAGAGTTCATTTCAGACGGTCTTTTAATAGGCTTCGTAAAGCCAAAGAAAACTGTATACAAGAATCCTTTACCACTTCAAATACAATATCAATGGAATATGCATATTTCTTCCAGTAAAAAAGGACAATATAAATAAACATTTTCAAGAACCTCTTTTATGGTAAGTTTGCAAGTCTATTTCTGGGTAATTTACATCATTACAACAGTAAAAATACCGTTATGCAAGTTGAACATACAAGCAAGTTTCTCTTTAGATATATCAAGGTGGTTTGCCTTCCAATTTGTACCCAGGCTGCATTCCTACCTTGCTACACTAAAGGAATGTTACAAAAGACGAAGGTAATGCACTTAAAAAAAAAAAAAAGTCCACAGCTTGTTCAGCTTCCAGTGAACATTGAATTAAAGGTCCTTTCTATCTCAAAAGAAACTGAATTGGGGCCCCAACTTCACAACTTTAAAAAAACACCTTGGCTCATCATGAAAGATAAAATAAAATCTGAAGTGCTTTCAAAAAAGATTAAAAACACTTGAAAGCAGAGCTTTCTTAAAGAAAAGTCTAATTAGACCATCTTATATCAGAAGCTGTCAGGCTGTGTTTGACAAGATTAGAACTGATAATACTACAAAAGTGAAAATACAAGTAGATGTACTACACAATAACGATTTCAGCGAAGCTCCAAAAATCTTTATAAATACAGCCATTGGAAGGACGATCTTGAGTCAGGAAGGATTTTTACTCGTTGTGTGTAGCTGAGGACAAGAAGCAGGCACAATTGTAAAGGCACTGAAGCATAGACAAGTTCCAGCATTTTACTCCCTTGCATTATTTCAGAAGCTAATGCTAGTTCGCTATGGCTTAAGAGAACTCCCCCACCCTTGATTAAAGTTTGTTAGGGCATCCGAGTTTTGTCTTACTCTCAGGCTTGAGGAATGTAGTTAAAAACTTGCTTTGCCTTAGATCCAAGCAACTCCTACACATGCATTACAAATTAGAAATTTAAATGGCACAACCACGTCCGAGGCTTGACAGATTGGTTCTTACGGGCAAGAACAAAAATAGTGGTACAGTCCAACTGAGCCTTACAGTATTTCCAGACTTCAGGACAGGGTCAGAAGGTTTAGAAAGTTCCTACAGCAACGTACTCGTCATTCCCATTTGAACTAAGACTTACCGTAACTGTCATAGCTGTCTCTGTAGGATCCTCCTGAAGATCTGTCACCATAACCACCTTGACTCCTGCTGTTAAGAACACATTCATATGCATTATATCTGTTCGTCTGCTCTTGGAGCTTACTGACATTTGGGTCAGACAGGCAGCGGACTTCCAAGTGCTTTGCAAAAAAACACCTGACTACTTGAAGTGACTTTACCTGCTATTATAGTAGTCTCTGGAGCCATTATATCCTCCACTTCTGGAATCAAATCTGCTTCCGCCATAGCCTCTGTCTCCACCTCCTTCAACAGACAAAAAAGTTTCTTTTAGCATGCTGAGAACTACTGTTATCCTATCAGTAAGTTCTAATCTTTCATATACACTCACCTCTAGAGAAGCCACGGCCCCGACCTCTGCCGCCACGGAAAAAGCCTCTGCCCCCAGAAGACCCCCCTCTGTATCCACGAGATCTGTTCTCTGATGATTTTCCAGCCTGATCAACTCTGATCTGACGTCCATCTACAGACTGAAGTCAGAAGAAAAATAAACCAAATTGATATTTGATGTTCGACAGTGAAGGAAACAAGGAATTATACTTTTATTCTCAGCTAAGCAGTACCACAATTTACTAGTTTGCACAAAGGCTTTTATTCGATGTCACAACTAAGGTATAGCTTACTAGGCAAGTAAGTTAGTTTTCAAACAGTATACATGCTCTGAGTTTCATTGGTTTTTTTAATCATATGACTTCACAGAACTTCAATAACTAAAAAAATTTTTTCCTGTTATTTCACTGAACAGCAACACATTTTGCTGACTTCTCTTATTCCTTGAGGGACCAGGAAACCAATTCCAAAGCCTCCTTACCTTTCCATTCATAGCCATCATTGCATCTTTAGCATCATCTATGTTTTCAAATGTAACAAAGCCAAAACCTCTGGATCTTTGAGTCTCTCTGTCTTTCACCACAACGACTATAAAGAAGAAAAAAAGAACATCAGCACCTAAAAACCAAAATCTACAAAACTTATGCAAATCATCATGGCTAGTTATTATGATCTTACCTTCAGAAATCTGTCCATATTTAGAGAAGACTTGTTCCAATGACTGCTCATTAGTGTCAAAACTCAGACCGCCAACAAAGAGCTTTCCCTCATCAGATGCCATTTTGTCCTGTGAAGTCAATATACCCATTAAACCAAAAAATATTTCCACGAGGTCCAAAACACTGAATTTGTTCAATTATCATCAGCAGTCTAGCATTCTTAAGCAACGCACACTCATACAGTTCAGTGAGCCACTGCTTTAAAATACAGATAAACACCCAAACGGATGGCGCCACTTGAGGCATTTTCTGTCGGAAAGCCGAGCCACAGCCAGGTAACAGAGGGAGCCGTGAGCTGCGACAACACAGCTACCGCAGCCAGGCACCCGCCCGCCGCCACCTCGCCCGGGCCAAAGCGCCGACCCGAAGGCGCGCAGAGGAACCGCCCTGCTCCGCCCGCCTAGCAGGCTGGCGGGGACCCCCAGCACGGCCGGCTACGCGCCGCGGCGCGTCGCGCTCCCCCGGGCTGGCGGCACCGGCCCTGCTCGGGCTGTGCGCGGCGACGGCTGTGGCCTCCCGCCCCGCCGGGCGCAGCGCGCATGCGCGCCCTGGAGGCCCGCGCCCCCCGCCCCCGGAGACACCGCTCCGCCCCCCGCGCCCCGCCCACTTGGCGCAAGCGCGCTACGAAGCCCCTCCTCCCACCTGCCGCCATTTTGCACCGTTGAGGCGAGTCGCCATTTTGTTTCCGAGAGCGCATTTCACCCCACCCCCTGACCCCCCCACACACCGCGCACACAGAGCAGGCAACCAGAACGCCCTTGCTCGGCTCACCGCACAATCTCGAAAGACAACGGGGCCGCGGGACGGGCGTCCCGCTCCAGGCCCCTCCCAGGCAGCAAACCCGCTGCTTCTAAGACGCACTCCCCTTGGCTGAGGCGCTCCAAGCCTCCCAAGCCCGCCCTGGCTGCAACGCGACCACCCCAGCGGGCGTCTTACCAGTACTCTGGAGCTGCAGGGTCCACACAGCACTTCAAAGTCTCAGCGCGATGTACGCTGAGGCTGGCGGGGCAGCGGCTTATAAACCCCTGCGCTGAGCCCCGCCCCTCTTATGAATATTCAAATGAGCCCCGCCGCAAGGCGGGGCGAGTGACGAGACCAAAGCGCTGCCGCCGCTCCGCCGCCTGATTGGGCTGGAGCGTATTAATATTCATGAGACCCGAGAGGGGGAGAGGGGAGGAGGGAGAGAAAACAAAAACTCTGCATTCCCCCCCTTCCCTTACTCCCACGTGGGGGTGGGGCGTGGAGGGCGCCTCTGATTGGTTGGAAGCTCGGAGAACGTTGCCCGGGAGAGCCCCTGTGAGAAGAAACGAAGTGGAGGCAGCTGATTGGCTGGAGGCCGCCCCCGCCGCATTCCCCCGCCACACCCCCTCGCGGCCCGCACGGGGAGGGGGCGTGGCCGCGCTGCCCCAGTTTCGCGCCCTTCTCAGCAATGCGGCGGCGGCCGCTGCTGCAGACAAAGGGGCCGCCTGAGGGGGCGGCCGCCATCTTGGATGGCGAGCGCTGCTGCCGGCGCTGCCTCCCGGCGGGGCTCGGCCCCGCCGCGCGCGCCGTTCTCTCCCCCCGGGGCCTGCCTGCCGTGTGCAGCCCGCACCGGGCGGCCCAGCTCCGCGCTGCTGCGTGCCCTCCGGGGGCGGCCTGGCTGTCCCTGTGTGCCCCCACCTCAGGGCCCTCCGGTGTTCCCTCTCCCCTTCCCTGAGGGAGGGCTCAGCTGACAGCCTGCCCCCCCCCAGCCTTCTTCCCCCGCACCGGCATGGCCACAGCCCCCGCAGAGGCTCGGCCTGCTGGTGCTGCGGTCCCTGTGCTGGCTACAAGACCATGGCAGGGCCTGTTGTAGCACAGCCACCAGGCCAAGGCTCGGGTGCTGGGGGAGGCCGGGGCGAAGCGCCCTGGGCTGCAGAGGCCGCTCTGCCGCACGGCAGGGGAAGGGGCGCAGGGGAAGGGGCCGGCAGCAACGCAGCCCCAGGCCGTGTCCCAGTCACCGCTGGGCACCCGCTGTGCGAGCCTTCCCCTCGGCGGCCGCCCGCTGCATGAGCATCACTCAGCAGCGTTGCCTGCCCCGGCCGGCTCTTGCGGCGGTGAATAATCGCTCCAGCACAGCAGCCTCCTTTGAAGTGTGGTGCTGGTGACTCGGCACCCCCACACCTCCTTGGGAGAGCATGGCACAGTTAATTTAAAAACCCACCCCATCACCGGTTCCCGAGCATAAAAGGTTTTGTGAGGAAAATAAAAAAACAGGGATTCTGCTCAGCCCATTTTTCATTGAAATGTCTAAAAGCCCACCGTGGTATTTTTCTAAGGTGAGTATCTAGCATTAAAAACTTCCCTATTCAAACAGGAAGCTCTCTGGCACAGATACACGTTTCTGCAAGGGACTATGTTGGCTTAAAATGCACTGAAAAGCACAGCTGAACTCTCCAGTCTTTCCTACAAAAGCTACGGTCTTGGCGCAACTATGCCGTGATGTAGGACGGTATTTAAAACCGGCCGAGAGGCAGAGACGCAGGAGGAAAAACAGGCACAGGGACAAGAGCTGGAGGAAAACAGGGCTGGGACAGGTCTCCAGAGCCACCTCCTCTCCCCCTCTGCTCGGAGGCAGGATCAGGAAAGCCTGGCTGTGCAATGAGGTGGGGACTGTACTGCGAAAGAAAGAGCGATTTCGCTTGCAGCTTGCACCGGGGACGACAGTGCGCGCACGGGCCCCCCCCGGCCTCCCCTCCCGCTCCCAAAGTCCACAGCAGCCCTGCTCCGAACCGCCGAGCACGGAAAAGCACTGGCGGTGTTTGAACTGCCGCTGCTTTTTCCCAAATAACGTGATAGATTTCCTAACCAACCGAGCACCGAAACAGGAAGAGTAAAAAGAGCCACAGAGAAATGCAAAGCAGTCTTCTGCTCGCTATTGTTATGTAAAAGCGGGGAGCACTCCGTTCCCTGCCCCTCCAGCAAGGAGATTGGACTTTTCCTCCCTGGTTTGATATTGTGCATTTGGGGAGCTACAGGGAGAAGACTGTTTGTTTTGTACACAAGCAGGTACAGTAATTATGAAATACAGAAGAATCTCAGTGTTGCAGTCTGCTCTAATCTGTACTGCCGTACACACAAAAATAGCTGTTTCATTACTCCTCAGCACAGCTTTCACAATGGAGCATTGTCTGCGGATTTTCTGTTACGGCACCGAGGCTTCGGTCATTTTGCCGAGCACGCAGCACCAGCAGGGCACAACAGCACACTCCACAACCATGCATTACCGGCTGCAGCTAAAGTACTCAAAAGCACATTAAAAATAAATATATTGATGAGCCACCAATCTTATTACTAGTATGACCTCCTTACTGGCAAAACTATGAAAAAATGAATTAATTTTCCAGTATGGAGAACAAATTAACAGCATTAATAATAAAAATAATTATTATTATATAATACATTTTTAATATAATCTGTTGGTATTATGTGTATCTGAGATGCTCTGCAGTAAAAGGAAAAGGTTCAGTACTCAAAATATGAGAGCAATCATTAAAAGCAGGATGAAGCTGTGAATAATAGGATAAGATATTGCAATATTTTGTACAAATAAATAATTTGTTTCCTGATTTGAAGTGCGTATTTTAATTTTAAACTCTGGGTTTAAATTGTTGACTAAGCCTGATTTATTTTTTAATTCTGCCTAATATTGCCTCGCATCGGGGTCCGTCAGTGCAGCAGCCGTGTCAAAGGACAGGAGAGGCAAGGCGGGAGGACTCGTGTGCCATCGGAGACTGCAGATCAGTTTTTGCCCTTCAAGAGAGAAAAAGACAGTTCAGCCCTGAGCTTGAATCCCCAGCATGGCATTTTGATTAAATTAGCGACGTATTAACATAAGCATTTCTGGTTCACGATGAGGGCGGGTAGAGTGACCTTGACACACGGAGCCATGCTGCGAGGGGAGCGGCGCCGGCGGGACACCGCTGCCCGGGCGATGCCGGCGGGGAGGAGGCAGCGCTGTAGCTGCTTGCACATTCCTCAGGCCGTCAATACCGCAAACGTCAAGGGACAAACACGGTTATTTTTAATCGTACTTTTTACTCCTCACGCAAAGCCCGTGCACGTTAAGTGTTTTTAAAATAGCACTGTTAATCTTTTATGTGCACTTCAATGGAATTTTGGTTCTACCAGGACCAAAGACTTGTGCAGAGCAGCGTGGCTCCGTTCACAGCTGAGCGTCGGCCCTCAGGGCCTGGTTTGGCTCCTCTGATAGTAAATGGAGCGATCCCAGCTCTCCTCTGCAGAAGCTGGATTGGTCCCCAAACGCCGAAGCCCTGATTCCAGTCTCATTTGGGTGCATTCATGCTTTTCCTTTGAAACCGGTGAAGTTACACGATTAAACAAGGTGAGAACCAGATCCAATCAAGCTCTCCCGTACTGCCTGCGCTCCCTGTCCCAGTTCGGGCGCTCTCAGGAGGTTCCATGTGCTCCAGATCTGCTTATTCCTCCCTGTCTGATCCAGGGCATTGCAAGCAGCATGTCACTGGGGCTGGTAAACACGCGGGCTGCAGCGGCCACATGGCCCCGGCTCTCGCCCGCTGGGCACTGCCGTGAGCTGCGTCCCGCACGACGGGCCCCGGCGGCATTCAGCGCAGGGAAACCCCTTGACGTGCCAGAAACGCACCACAAAACCACAGCTGAAACCGGCGCTGGCAGCGTACACCAGTCAACTATCCCGGCTGCTTTCACGTGTCGTTATGGCAGTGATTAGCAACGAAGCACAGCGTGTGGTGCATGTCACCAGAGCTAACCTCCCTGCAGCAAAGGCTGGCGCTTGCACAACTCCTGGTCTGAGGATCCCCAAACGCTCGGCAAGGTAAACTGAGAAAACAGCGCTCAGCCTCCACTTCTGCACTGTTTCTGCCTGTAGCTTAGGTGCTCAAGTAGCCCCTGCACAAATTTTAGGACAGAGCATGCATTCATTGATTTTGTCCAGCCAAGGCACATTTTCAGTCACCTTTTAGTCACCTGGTGAGAAAGGACTGTAGTTACACTGACCCAATACGGTGGAAGTGCTGTTGCATCTTCAGCGACTACAGACGCCTGCCTGGAGCGATACACTCTCCGGAGCAGAGACCATCTCTCCATGCGTTCACGCGGCTCCTAGCAGGATGCCGGACTCCTCTGGACTGTGGTCCTCAGTGTGTGATAACTGTTAAATCATAAATCACAAGGAGCTGGAGGGACCTTGGGGACCATCCTGTCCGTTGGCTCAGGCAACCCCATTCCTGGCAGATGTTTGTCTCACCCATTTCTTTAAAACCTCCAGTGACAGAGATTGTTGTAGCATATAAAATGATACTTACTTCCTAAAAAAAAGTCTCCTTCCAGCAGCACAGCAGCTTTCAGTGCCACATTGAGATGCATGCAGGGAGCACGATAGAGGCGTGCTGAAAAGCCTGCCATGACGTCCTCGTCTCGGTCGCGGTTTCCCAGCCTCGTGCTAAGCCCCCCTGCCTCCGGGGGACCTTTGCAGGACACCCGCAAGCAGCACGTCTGCAGCTCCGCGGACGCCTTGGAGGGGTCCCCACCGGCGACGTTTATTGCTCGTATTCGCAGGGGCCTTTCTGCAGCCCTCCGAGGCCGGCCTCACCCTGTAACCAGAGCCGTTCGCCGCGGGATCGAGCAGCCTGGCGCTCGCCCAGAGCCGCGCAGCGACCAAGCAGCAGCTTGCTGGCAGCCCGGAGCCCGCGCCAGCGCTTGCTCCTGTCGCCTGCGCGCGGAGCCGGGGCAGAGCGGAGCAGCATCTGCAAATGCATCTCCAAACCGGAGGGAGCAGACCCGCACCCCCGGGGGCTGCCGGCCCGGCCCCGGGAGAGGAGCTCCCGGGAGGGCTGCGGGGAAGGATGGGGCGGGAAGGAGCGGGCACAGCTGGCACCGAAATGCCTCGCGGGGGCTCTGGTGGGGTCACAGCGGCGGGGGGCACGGGCAGCTGGAGGGGCAGAGGCGGCGCACGGGAGCCACCTTCTCCCTCTTTGCTTTTTCCTGGGATTGCAGGGAAAGAGGGAATGCGAGGCTGGGCTGAACTGGGGTCCCCCTGGGCCTTCATCCCATCCCTCACCAAAATAATCTTTTGCGTAGCGGGGAAAAGTCCTTCCTGACCTTCGCTTGCTCAAGGCAGCTGTGACTGAAGCAGGGAACATGCGCTGCCCCCCCCCCCCCCCGAGCTGGCCCCCTGCACGGCCGCTCCAGGGACCGGGACCCATGTCCCTCAGGGACACATCGAGCCGGTCGCGAGTCCTGCAAGCGGCCGTCCCCGAGCCCACAGGCAGAAACATGCCCCTCTCTCACTGCTTTCCCGGAGGGAGTTGCTTACCCAGCTTGGCAGTTTGCAAAACCCTGACGCAATTGCGCCGTTGCCATGGCAAGAAATGTTGCTGCTGCAGTTTCCTCTGTGATTTACTGCGACTGGGGTTTGCTGAGCCGTAGGACAAAGCAACGGCGAACGAAGGCATCGGCGCCGCAGCAGGACTTGCAAAAAGCTGCGCGAAATCGGGGTTGGCACCTACTGCCGAAAGGCAAGAAGGGAGGTTTTTCGCAGCAGCGTGGGGGATGCCCAAACCTGAGCGTCAGGAACTGCTGCAGCCGCGATCCACCCCGGAGACACCGCAGCTTCTGCCAGTTCTGGCTCAGCTCTGCCCTGTGCATTTTCCCACCGTCTCTGACGTCCCCTTGCAATGCGTGACCGGTCTGGGGCCGCGCTCGCCACGGCTCCAGACCCCCCGGGGCAGAGCACTATCCCCCCATTTTATAAGCGTGCAACACGGGTTTTGCATGGGGGTACGTAGCCGCGCGCAGGCCTGTCCCCGGCGAGGACGGCGAGACGGGGAGCGCAGCGGCAGCACGGACGAGCCGGTGCTGGGACACGGCCCCGGCACAGCCCGCAGAGCTGCCAGGGGCAGGGCTCGGCGCTGGGTGCCCCTGCCCCGGACCGGGGCTGGGGGGACGGCAGAAATAGCACGTGGTAACCACGGCAACGCGCCTGGCTCCAGGAAGCGGTTTTATTAGGAGCAGATGCTGCGCTTCTCAGCCAAATTAGGGAAAATTAAATCCCGTATTGTCGCACCACCACGATCTGCCCAAACAGAGCAGAAATCCAGCAGCAGCTGAGCCGAGGTGCTGTGTCACCCCGAAGCGGCTCAGGGCCCCTTTTGGGGTGCAGCGTGGCTGTGCCCCCGTCCCGCAGCGCCCCGCGGCCGCCCGCGCTGACGATCCCTCCGCAGACGCAGCGCTAGCGTGGTGCAGACCCCCCCCCCCCGCCCCGGCCCCTCCGCTCTCCCAAGAGGCACGTTTGGGACGTCTCCAGGCTGCAGAGCACAGCGGCGTCGGGGTCTGGCTGCCTCCGCCACGGCGGGGATTTGCACCGAGGTCAGAGCCGTTTCTCTCTCCAGAACAACCCTCATTCCTCGACCTGCTGCTGCAGCAGTGAGAGCAGCCCCAGCGCGGCTGCCGTCCCGGGGCCTTGCAGCAAGTGCTGCTCAGTCCTTGCTTGTGCAGCGGCTGCAGTTTCCAAATCCCCCTCAGGAGCCTCGGGAACATCTGCAAGACCCCAGGCTTCCTGCAGCGCCAGGTGCTCTCTCTGCTGCGGCGGGCGCCCTGCCTCCCTCCCCAGGCCGCCCCGGCGGAGCCCGCGGCACGCGGCAGCCCCGGCCCGAGGCCGGCCGGCACGGTGCACGTGGGAGCCGGGCCTCCTCCGCTCGGCATCACCGCGCTGCGGCCCGCGGCCCTGCGGCCCCCGTCCAGCTCGGCTGCAGGGAGGTCTCGCCCCGGGCGGCCGCCCCTTCCAGGGGTCTCCGTCGATGGGCTCCCCCGGCCCCCCCCGCGGCCCCGGCCCCCCGCAGCCGCTTCCTAGGGGGGTGTCGGGGTCACAAGCACAAAACGCAGCTGCCTGCGGAGTGGAGAGAGCAGGAGGGGGGGGCCATGCATGTCTCCCTCCCACCGTCCCTCCTGCGAGCTGCCGGCTGCATGAGACACCCGTCGCGGTTATGTAAGCTCCCATTAATCATCATCTCAGCATATTTGCAGCACGGTCGCGCTTAAGGTCAGGGGATGCTGCCCAAGGACACCAGAACAGCCCTGCACTGGGGGAACACCGCGTGGCCTTGCAGGGCAGAGGGGCGGTGACGGAAGAAGATTGCAATCTCTGCTCCGTAGGGAAAAAACTGCCAGGAACAGCCTCTCTACCTGGAAACGCTACGGAGCTGAAAGGCTGCGGTGGGCCGGGCTGGATGCACGGGGAAGGGCCTTTGCCCAAGCCCCTGCCCGGCTGCTCGCGGTTTGGGCCAGGGCCGCGCTGCGGAGGGAGGACGCGGCCGTGCTGCACCACGAGCTCGGCCTGCGCCGGCCCCTGCGCGAGCCTCCCGCGCCGCCGGCCAGCGAGACGAGCCGGGCTGCAACCCGAGCTCGCAGCCGCCCCCCCGCACCCCCCCGCGCCGCCGGGGAGGGAGCCGAACCCGCAGTGGATCAGGTTCCCAGCCGTCTGGGGCGTGGGCGGCCGGGGAGGAGGAGGACGGAGCAGCCTGCCTCCCGCCAAGGCGAGCCGGAGGGGACCGAGCCCCCGCGCCCCATCCTGGGGGCCGCCCCGGGGTGCAGCTGAGCCCCTCGCGTCAAAGCCCCCGAAAGTGCTGCAGAGCCGCGGCCGGGCGGCTCCTGACGGGCTGGTGCTGCCCCGGGGAGCCGAGCGCTGCCTTGGCCTTGCCACTGCGCGGGGGCTGCGCCGGAGCCAGACGGGACCTGCTTCCCAATCGCCTGCAGCACAGGGGGGAGGATGGGAACAACCCCCCAGGCCAGCACCACCCAGGGCCGAGGACTGGCCGGGAGAAGGTGCTCAGAGCTGGCAGCAGGGAGAGACCAACCCCCCCAGGCTGCAGCCACCCTCCCCTGCTGCTTCTAAAGCCACGCAAACGAGCACAAGTGATGCTGCTTAATCCCCTTCCAGCTGCTGGGTGATTTGGTTCCAGCTGCAAACAGGAGCAGGGGGGTGTGTGTGCATGCATGTGCATATGCATGTGTGCATGCTTGTGTGCGTGTGCATGCATCTCGTTCTTCTACAAGCGCTTTTGCAGCCCGGCGCTTGCTGTCGCCCACCCCCGGCAGCGCGGCAGCGGCAGGCATGGCGCACGCTTGCCCGTATAAGGCCGGGAGCGGCCGGGGCTGGGGCTGGGGCTGGGGCGGGCGGCCTGCCCGCGCTCCCTGCCTGCCCGCGCTCCCTGCCTGCCCGTGCTCCTGCCTGCCCGCGCTCCTGCCCGCGCTCCCTCCCGTCCCTGCGGCCGCGGCGGGGCGGCAGCCGAGGCGCCGCTATTGTTCGGCTCCGCAGACAAAGCGGGGTCTGTCGGCGCGGGAGCGCCGGGGGGGGGACGGGGCCGCGGGGAGGAGCGCGCATCTGCTGCCGTGCGGGGGGGGACCCGGGGCGCAGGGGCCCAGCCGAATGCAGCCCACCCCCCCGCCGCGGGACGGGGCAGAGCCAAACCCCTCCCTCGCCTAGAAATGCTGCGGGACGGCGCAGGGTGCACGTGCGGCTGGGAAGAGGGGGGTACGGCTGGGGATAGGGGGGTGCAGCTGGGTAAATGGGTATCTGGCTCCAGCCTCTCCCAGCCCCCCCGGCCAGGCGCCCCCCCACCCCGGGCCACGTTTCGGCACATGGCGCAGCCAGACACGCGCCTGCCCTTGCACCGGAGCCGGGCGAAGCCCCGGGAGAGGCAGGCGCTCGCCTCCCCCGGCCACGTCCGCGCCGACACGGCGCAGGGGGAGAGCGGGGCTGGGCGCGGGGGGCTGCGGGGCCGGGGGACGCAGCGGGAGCGGCCGGGCAGAGCCGGCTGGTGCCAATGCGGGCGGCCGTGGGCTGCAGCGGGAGCTCTGAGCCACCCTGGGAAACAGCGCGGGCAGCAGAGAGGACGGCGAACAGCCCCCGTGTGATGAGCGGCGCCAGGCCTCGGGCACCGCAGGGCTGAGCCGGGAGCCCTGCATTTGTGCTCCCCGGTGCTCGGGCGGCCGTGGGGCTGCCGGCAGCGGCTCCTGCGCCGGGACCCCAAGGAGGAGGCGGACTCGGCTGGGGCGCCGGGGCCAGCATGGCCGGCTGGGCTGCTCGTCCCCTGGTCCCCCGCACCCATCCCGCCACCCATCCATCGCGCCAGGCCCGCGCCGGGCCGGACCCTGCGGGATGCTCAGCAGCGGCACGGGCACCTCGGCCGCCATGCAGCCACCCGGGGGGGTGCCCGGCCCCGCCGCCCCCCACCGCTGCCCAGGGCCCTGCACCGCCCTGCCCCCCGCCCCCTCCTTCCCCTCCCGCAGAGTTCATGTTTTGGAAAAAAAAAAAGAAAAAAAAGAAAAAGCGCGATCCGGGAAGCGGGGGCCGCGGTTCCTGTTCCAACGCCCACGGCGCCGGCACGCCACCCCCCCGCCCCCCCCGCAGCCGGGCCGCCGCGTTTGGGGAGGCCCCTCGGCCCCTCGGCAGCCCGGCCCCTGCCCTGTGCCTGGCCCCAGCCCGGCGTGGTGGGGGGCCACGGGCCGGGAGCCCCCCCGGCTCCGTGCAACGTGCTGCACTGGGGGCACCCGCTGCGACCCCGGGCACGTCCCTCGCCCCATGGCCGGGCTGCAGGGAGGGCAGCGTGCCCCCGCTTGTCCCCCCGGTCTCCTTCCTCCCGACCACCGCTGCCCCCCGCCGCCCCGTCCCGTCCCCCTCCACTGTCCATCCACCCACCCACCCACCGCCCGCGGCACGCGGGGCCCGTCCGCCCCGGGCGTCTGGCGGCGCCGGGGGTGCTGAGCACTGCCGTGGCGGTGGCAGCAGAGGGCAGCCACGCTTCGCGCACCGCACGGACCCTGCCAGCCGGCACCCCACGCGTGTGCCCGTCACCCCGCCTCGGGCCTCCGCGCGGCACCGCGCCGGCACCCGGCGAGGTCCCAGCCCTGAGACTGGGGGGGCTCATCCCGAGCTCCCGGCTCCCAGCCGGGGCTGATCCTGCCTGGGAACCCAGCGCCCTCCGCAGCGCCCGGCCGCGGGACGGCTCGGGGCCCTGGGGGCCGGGGGCAGCGCGTGGGGGCAGCGGGGGCGGCACGACCACGCAGCGGCAGCGGCAGCGCGTGCTCCGGTCCCGGCCCCAGGCGACCGCCTGCCCCGTGCCTCAGTTTCCCCGCGGGGCTGGCGGCCCCGGGCCCTTCTGCACGGTGCGGTGCTGGGCCAGCCCTGCCCGCGGCCCCGGCGTCGCGCACCAGGCCTGACGCCACGGGCACGGCACCGGCCCCGCCGGCGGCTCTGCGCCCACGCTGCTGCGCCCGCTGCGCCCCCCCGCCCGCAGCCGTCTCCCTGGCAACGCTGCTGATTTATCAATGGAGACTGCGGGAAAGGCGCCCGGGCGGGCAGGCGGGAGGGAGCGGAGGGGCTGGCCGGGCCGCAGCGGGGGGCCGCGGGGGGGCCGGCGGGCAGCGGGGGCTGCACACGTTTGCAGGGCCCATGCACACGCGTGGGTGCC
The DNA here is from genome assembly GCF_036370855.1 of Dromaius novaehollandiae. Taxonomy (NCBI): domain Eukaryota; kingdom Metazoa; phylum Chordata; class Aves; order Casuariiformes; family Dromaiidae; genus Dromaius; species Dromaius novaehollandiae. Next base: position 1,031,243 of record NC_088122.1, on the reverse strand, counting down.
CGGGGGGGAGTGGCGTGCACACACGTGTGCGAGATGGGCCAGGCGCGCGTGCCCGCGCCGGAGCAGGCCGTTTGCACAGATCTGACGCCCGGTGCGGCCCCCCCGGCGCCGGGCTCCGCTCACAGCCCTGCAGACGCCCGCCCACCCCCTGCCCCGGCGCCCCAGCCCCCTCCCAGCTCCCAGCACCCGCCTGTGCGGGGGCGGCCGGGGCCTTTGCTGGGGAGCCAAGGCCGGGCGAGGATAAAGGCTTCGCACCCGCCTGTGCCCCAGGGGCGTCCCGGGGACGGTGCAGAGCCCGGCTGCAAACGGCGGGTGGGGGAGCCCAAACGGGCTGCAAACGGGGCTCAGGGAGCCCAAACCTGCAGCAAACGGGGCTCAGGGGGCCCGGCTCTTCCACACACAGGTACCTTCCCTCCCGGCTTCCCCCTCTGCCTCGGGACAGCGCCCCTCGCCCCATTCAGCCCCAGGGGTTGTGGGGGGCTCCGTGCTGCACCCGGGGTGCGTTCGGGGGCTGGGGAGCCGGGAGAGGGTCCCTCCGGGAGGGGAAGGTGCTCCCAGCCCCCAGGCAGGGTCCCCTGCCCTCCGCTGCAGCTCCCACCGGGGGGGAGGCGCAGGCCGGCACCGGGGCCATGGCAGGGACCAGCAGCGTGCCGGGTCCCCACCGGATCCGGAGGGGAAAGGGGCCGGCGCACGGGCGAGGGGCGGCCGCGAGGGCTGGGGCGGGGGGAAGCGCTGTGCGGGACGAGCGTGCCGGACGGGGAGTCAGGCCGCCGGGGGCTGTTCCTGGTCCCCGCTGAGCCAGCACACGGCCCCGGGCGGGATGCGCCGGCAGTGCACGACGGCAGGTCCAGCACGACGGCCGTCTCGCCGCCGAGGCGCGCGGTTCCCCCCGGAGCGCTCCCGTTTTCGCGCACCAGCACCCAAGCAACCCACGCCGGAGCGCCCCGGCGGTCGCCGCAGGAACGTGCAATCGGTGCGTGCACGAGGGGCCGGCGGATTTGGGCGCAATCCGCTCACGCGTGAGCAAGCCGTCAGTGCACGCAGGAACGCAGGGATCCCACGCAGCAACGCGCTGCCAGTGCACGCAGGAACACACGGCGATCCCAGTGCCTGCAGTGTCCGTTTCATTGTTTATGTATTAAATTAAGTAAAAATTCCCCGAGCCAAGAGGGTTTTGCCGGCAACACCTGGTGCCTCCGTGGTTCCCACGAGCCCGGCACCCTGCGGGCGTGGGAGCCAGGCGCCCAGAGGCCCCGGGGATGGGCCCGCCGCCACGCAGCATCCCCGGCCGGGCCGGGCCCCGCCGCCGCTGCCAGGAAGGGCTGCAGCGGGGGAGCCGGGGACGGCAGGTTTGCACCAGCTCAGCACTTTCGCAGCCCTCACAGCGCTCTTAGTCACAGGCGGCTCATCGCACGCCTGCTCACACACACACACACACACACACGCACGCGCAGCGCCGCGGCCGGGCCCCCCGCCAAGCCACGGCACACGCGCAGGCGGGCAGCCGGCAGCAGCAGCAGGAAAATCACCCAGGCAGCGAGTGACCCCGTCCGGCCTCGCTGCCCCGCGCTCCCGGCGCTGCGCCGAGCTGCAGAAGGGCCCGAGGAAACCTGCTCCGGGCTGAGACCGGGCGGACCTCGGCGCAGAGATGGACCCTGCGAGTCTGGGGTCGGACCCGGGAGCAGGGGGAGGGCGAGGGCAGGCGTGGGGCTCCCCGGCACCGTCCCGCCGGCTGTGGGGCCGGGAGCAGCGCCAGGGCGGGAGCGGCGCCCCGGAGCCCGGCCGCGTCTTCCCTCCCCGGCCGCCGGCCCAGGAAAGATCGCGGCGGTGCCTGGAAACTTGCTGACTCGGGAAAAATGGAGGCTGGAAACAAAACCTCATCCCGAGGCGTGGGGAAACCGCGCTCATGCCCGCCCGCGGCTGGGATCAGCTGCTCCGTCGCTCTGCCAGGGATCGATGCGGGGCCAGCAGGGCCCCGACTGCTCGCGCCAGCGCGTCCACCACCCCGAAACGCCGGCCGGGCACCGCTTCTCCCCTCGGGAAGCATCCGTGTGCACCAGCCGGGAGGCTGCCTGCTCCCGCTCCCTCTCCTCCGGCAGCTCCGGCCACGGCGCTCTGCAGAGCCCGGAGGGGTTTGGGCCGCTCTGATGCTCCGGGCCGGAGTGGGGAGCCCCGGCGGGGGGGGGGGGGGCCCCCGCCGCGGCGCCGCTCTCGAGGCTTTTTCCCAGGGCCGCGCTACCTGCACGCGCGCCTGTGGGCGGATCGGCTGTTTTGCTCTCACACCTCCACCGCGTTTCCCCCGAGCGGCATCCAGCAAAGCCTCGCGCCTCTGCAGCGCCGCTGCCGAGAAACCCGAAACGGCCCCGCGCTGGGGGGGGGGACGCGCGTCGGCACCGTGACGCGAGAGCGGCCGCAGCCTCCCGGGGCGAGCGAGGCGCCCGGCCGGGCCGCACAGCCACCGGCTGCTGCAGGTGTGTGTGCACACGTGTGCGTGCACGGGCACACACGCAGCGATGCTTCGGCGGCGGCGGCCGGTGCAGCCGGGGGCTGGGGCCGGGGCGGTGCGGCGGCCACCCAGCGCGGCCCCGGGGAGTGCGGCGGCGGCGGCGGCGGCTTCGCACGCGCTCGCCCGTGTGTTTGTGCTCGGATGAGTCACCGGCAGCCCGCGGTGCCGGGGCCGCCCGGCTCCCACCTGCCTGCCGCTGACTCACCGCGCGGGGGGCTCGGCGCCCGCCCGGGGGCAAAGCCGGCGGCGCCCCGGGAGCTCGGCGAGGGGCAGAGCTAAGGGGATTTGCCCCAGCTCCCCGGCACAGCGGGCAGGGCAGGACCCGCGGCCGGGCGCGCAGCCCCTCGCGGCCCCCATCTCCGCCGGGTGCCGGCGTCGCGGGTACACGTGCCCCGGAGAGCGTCTGGCACCGGGGCCACACTCGGCTGCCGCGAAGGCGACCTCGCGGCGCGGCTCTGCGCGGGGCCGTCGAGCCCAGCGCCTCCGGCGGTGCCCGGCCGCACGGGTCGGCCCGCGGGGTCCCGGCCGGGGGCTGCGGCGGGCCCGGTCGGCGGCTCCACGTGGCCGGGCGCCGGCGGGGAGGGCTGCGGCGCCGGGGGGATGGGAAGCGGCAGGAATCCAGGCCTGAGTCACCGCTTCCTCTGCCCGCCCGTGAGTCACTCCGCAGCAACGCGCGACGCGGGGCCCTGGCGTGCAGGGGCCGCCGGGGGGGTGACGTGCGCACGGCTGCGTGCGGGGCAGCCCCTCGGCAGCGGCTGCGGGCAGAGCCCCGCCGGGGCGTGCGCAGGCGCTGACGCAGCGCGCGGCCGCAGAGGACAGGCGTGCCGGCTGCATGTGCGGGCCCCCCCGCCGCCGTGCCCGAAGCACCGACGAGCCCCAGCACCCGCGTGCGCACGCACACGCGCAGCCCTGCCCTCCTGCACCCGGGCGCTCGCAGGGCCGAGCCGCAGGGCAGCCCGCGTGTGCGAGGCGCACGAACGCGGAGCCGTGCAAGCAGCGCACACGGCCCCCCCGCTGGGCACCCTCACCGGCCCGCGGGTACCTGACACCGGGCCCCAGCCGACCCGCAGCGGCTCCTCCCGCACCCGACGACCTCGGCTCCTCGCTCCAGCGCCCTGGGAAGGAGGGAAGAGGCCATCGGGAAGCTGCGCGGCACCAGCCTGCCCTGTGCTCGTGCTGCAGCCCCGGGCTGCAGTGCCGGTGCCGCCCACACCCGCTGCACCGGTGAGCACCCCTCCTCGCCACCCGGCCGGGCCGGGACGTGGTGGCAGTGCTGTGCGCGGACCCGCAGCCTGCTGAGCGCTGGGCACACGCATCCAGGCCTGCGCAAGCACCTACCTCCGTGGTGCACACGTGTGCACACGCATGTGCAGGACCTGCACCCACCTTCACGCCCGGGGCTGGGGGGACACCGCTCTGCCGCTGGGGGGGGGGGGGGCAGGCAGACACCTCCTCTCACGCACGTGCGCACACACGAGCTTTTCACACCTCTCCCGCCCGCAGCTGCCAGGCTGCCCCGGCGCTCGCTGCCCGCCCCGTGCTGGGGCAGGACCCGCACGGCCGCTGCCCGGGGCCGCTTTCCTCGCCTGGCTCGCTGCCCGGGCAGCCGCCGCCGGCGGTCGCGGCTCGGTGCCCCCGGGCCCGGGAGCGCCGCGGCTGCAGGCGCGGAGCCGGGTGAGCCCTGCGGCCAGGCCCTGCCTGACTGAAACCAGCCGGGCCCGGCGAGCGCAGCGCAGGGCTCCTGCCCCAGCCCGCGCGGGGCCACCCCCGCCTACGTGGCAGCGGGCATCGCCACCAGCCCCGGGCGCTGCCTCCAGCGCCGCGCCGGGCTCGGCCCCACACCCGGGCCCCCGTGCAGCCCCGCCGCGGGGCCGCTGAGCCGCAGGGGGCTCGGGGGGAGCCCCCGCGTCCTGCACCCGCTGGGGCGCCCCGGGGCCCTGCAGCCAGGCGAGCACGGGGCCCCCCGGGCGCACGGCCGGGTGCTCGGCGGTGCTCGGCGCTGCAGGCGCAGCGGGGGCGCGGGGGGCGCAGCCTCGTGCTGCCGGCGCCGCGGGAGCCGGGGCGGTCGCCACGGCAACGGGCCTCCCTCGCGCCGCCGTGAATGAATGAGCCGGGCGCGCGCGGCGGGCGGCGGGATCCATGAATGAATGAGCGCGCGGCGCCGAGCGGGCCCCGGGGGGCGGCGCGGAAAGCTCGGCGCGGATCGCCGCGGAGCGGAGCGGAGACCCGGGGCCCGGCCGCGCTGCCCCGCCTGCCTGCGGGTCCCACGCGTGGCCACCCCGCCGCGTGTCCCCTGCCGCACCCGCGCGTGTCCGCCCGTGCGCCCCCGCCCTCGCTGCCGCCCCTCGGAGAGGTGTCGGGCACCCGGCGACTGGGGCAGAGGACCCGGGCGTGCAGGGCTGCAATCCCGCTCCGCTGCCCAGCGATCCGGGCCGAGCTTTGCCGCCGGCCAGCGCTGCGGAACGGAGCAGAGCCGAGCGGGGGGCTCCCGTTCACCCGGCGGGCGGCAAAACCCGGCCCGGCTTCCCCGGGTGGAGCGGACGTGCGAGTGCGGGCGCGGAGGGGGAGGGGGACGGGCTCGACCCAGGGTCCCGGAGGCGGGGGGGGGGGGCTGGCACCGCGCCCCCACCCGCACTGCGAGCGCTGCGCCCCCAGCACGGCCGCCCCCCGCCAACCTTGCTGCAGCGACAGCCCCTCGCTCGGGCCCTGCTTTGCGGGGGGGGGTCACCTCACTCAAGCCCCTGCACCGTGCGGCCCCCCCCCCAGCTGCAGCTCCCCGCTTCCCTGCACGGCGCCCGGCTGGCAGGACCGCGCTCAGCACCGCTGCACGGCCCCACGGGGCCCTTTGGCCTGGGCCAGGCGCCTCCGAGGCCAAAGCCCCCGCCCCGAGCCCGGCCCAGCCCCGCCGCCCCGAGCGCGCCCGGCGGTTCCCAGCAGGCAGGATGGAGGCCGGGTGGCACCGCCTCGTCTTCCCAGCAGGGCCCCAGTCAGCCCTGGCCGTGGCGGCCGGGACGGGCCGTTCCCAGCGCAGGCGGCGGAGGAAGCGGCGTTGCGACACGCTGGCCCGCGGCGAGGGGGCATTCCCGGGCTGCCGGGCGGCTGAGTCACGGCCGGCCGCCGCGGGGCCCCGCCACGCACCCGCGGGGCTGAGCACGACGCCGCGGCCTCGCGCGAGCTGGGCACGCACGAAGCACGCAGGGGCGCGCGGAAGCACGTGCGACCTGGCCACGGCCACCTATGCGGAGACACCCGCAGCGGCGCACGGGGGACGCGCACAGCACCGGCACGGCTGTGCACGCAGCGGCACACGCAGTGACACACGCAGTGACACACGCAGTGACACACGCAGGGATGCACACAGCGCCGGCACGGCCGTGCACGCAGCAACATGCAGCCACACATGCAGCGACACGCGCAGGCACGTGCTGCAATAGCGGCAGCACGGCCGCGGCCCTGCCTGCAGACATGCAGCGGCACACGCAGCCCTGCACCGGCGTGAGCACGTGGAAACGCACTCACTGCACCCCCGTGCACCCTGCACACACACACGGGGGGCTGCCGGGAGACGGGGACCTGCCCCCGGATCGCTGATGTGGCTGCCGTGGAGCCGGGGACGTGGATCCCGCAGAGCACAGGGACTGCACAGCCACGGCCACGGCCCGGCCACAGCCACAGCCCCGCCGGCTGCAGCCTGGGACCCAGCGGACGCCGCAGCGTGGGCAGAGCCGGCATCGGGGCACCGGCTCAGTGGGGCCGCCACGCTTGCGGCGGGTGGCCGTGGCGGCGTGGGGCCTGGGGGGGCTCGGGGCCACCGCGGCCCCCAGGATGCGGGGAGGGCGCGGGGCGGCCGGCATCATGCTGCTGGGGCCGCTCGGCTCGCGGCTGCGTCACCGCGGCGGCGCTGACGCATCGCTACCTGTGGCTCCCGCGCGCTATATATAGCCCAGCACGCGCGCCCATCTGCTCGCCGGAACCGGCGCCCGCAGCGCGGCAGGGCCCCGGCGGCCCCGTGCCCCCCCCCCCGCACCCCGGCGTCGGCCAGGCCTCGGTGGCCCCGTGCCAGCCCCGTAACGCGGCGAGGCTGCCGAGGCGCCCGGGAGCGCGGCACGGCGGTGGCACGCTGCCTCCTGGCAGGGGCCGCCGCGGACGTCACCCGGCTCCGCACGGGCCTCGTAAACACGCTGACGCACCCGCGCGCCGCCCGCCCCGCCGCCCCCCCCGCTCCCCGCCGGCCCCGCCGCCGCGCGCCAGCGCCTGGGAGGCTGCCCGGCCCGGGGACGCGGTGTGCTGTCCCCAAGGTGCCATCCGCAGCATGCCGTCCCCGGTGTGCTGTCCCCGATGTGCCATCCCTGGCATGCCATCCCTGGCATGCCGTCCCCAAGGTGCCATCCCCGGCGGGCTGGTCCCGGCTCCCGGCCCTGTGCGGCCCCCAGTGCAGCCCGCGCGGGAGGGCCATGGAGGAGGAGGAGGAGGAGGAGGAGGAGGAGGAGGGCTCGCGGGCGTCCCGTCCCCAGGGCCAGCCAGCCGGGCTGCCCCGACCCGCGGCCCCCATGATCTCACCGGCCAGGCACGCGGGCGGGCTGCGTTGGCCGGGCCGTGGGGGGCCGGGGCGGGCGAGCAGGGCCCCCGCGGCCCCCGGCCCCGCGGTGCAGCGCTCTGCCGCCTTGGCCGGCCCGGTGTGTGCAGCATGGTGAGCGGGCGCAGGCCCTCGTCGCACACGCGTGTGCGCAGCCCCCGTGCACGCACCATGCCAGCTGCATCGGCTCGCGCCGCAGTGCACCCGGTGCCCGGGCACCCTCGCTGCCTGCCCGCACGCCCAGTGCACGCGTGCCAGGGCACCCGGGATGCACGTCTTGCACACGCGTGTGCGCGGGGGAGGCTGCGGGGCGGCGGCGCGGGGGCCAGGCTGGGACGGCGCGGAGGCCGCCGGCCGCCCGGGGGGTGGGGTGAGACATTCCTCGCGGCGCTTGTTATTTTATCTGGTTCAAAGTCAGTTCCTGGAATGTTTTTAATTCCAGGACCGCGGCGCTGCGCTGGCAGCACCCGCCCGGGCCGCCCCGCCGCCGCCCCACGCGCGGGAGGGGAGCTGCTGGGGCCGTGCGGCACCGTGCCGGGCAGCACCACGTCCCCGCGTGGGAAGCTGCGGAGGGGCCTCTGCACCCGGGCTCGGAGCTGCCCGAGCGCCAGGGCCCCCCGGGACCCCTGGGTGATGCTGGGGGCACCCATGGGTGGCGCAGCCCTTGCCGGTGCCCGGCAGCAGGGCTGGGTCCTCCCCCGCGGCGCGGCGGCTGCCCGCGCTCCCCGGCAGACGCCGTGTTCCCGGCTCCTGCCAGGGACAAGCTGGCAGCGCCGTCGCCCACCCGGCGTCTGGCAGAGCCGCGCCAGCACCGTCTCGCCAGCAGCCAGCGCCGCGGGCGCTCGCCCCGTGCCGTGCCGTGCAGTGCCGCACCGTGCAGTGCCATGCCGTGCAATGCCGTGCCGTGCAGTGCTGCACCGTGCAGTGCCACACCGTGCAGTGCCGTGCCGTGCAATGCCGTGCCGTGCAACGCTGCACTGTGCAATGCTGTGCCACGCCGTGCAATGCCGCGCCGTGCCATGCCACGCAATGCTGCACTGTGCCGTGCCGTGCAATGCTGCGCCATGCAATGCTGCACTGTGCCGTGCCGTGCCATGCTGCGCCATGCAATGCTGCGCCATGTTGCACCGTGCAGCGGGGGCCGGGCTCGCCCTGCAGCACTGCTGCACCCTGGCACGGGGCCCACAGCACCCACCGGTGCCGCTGCTCCTCAGTTGACCTGGGACCCCCAAGTCCCCTGTGAGCCGAGGCCATGGCGAGAGGGCCAGAATCAGGCCGCTTGGGCCCCTGGGGGCGAGGAGCCGTGGGCCCCGGCGCCCCGGCAGGAGCGGGGCTGCTTGCACAAGCGTGAGCACAGCAGTCTGCACGCATCCCTGCGTGTGCGCGCCAGCGGGCAGGGCGAGCGTGCCCCGTGCACGTGCGTGGGCGTGCGTGTGAGCGCGGCAGGCGTGAGTGTGCACACACGCACGCGGCCGTCCGCGCGTGCCGGCCGGGCAGCGATTGCCTTAAAAGGCCTCTGCCATTTGCTCCCGGTGCGGCGATCGGCTCCTCTTCCCCTTGCCAAATTTGGCGCGAGCGGCGCGCGGGCCGGGGGTGTCGGGGGGGCGGCCCGGGGCTCGCTCTACCCGAAATGACGTCAAAGCAGGGAGCTGGCAGCGGGACGCCCGGTGCGGCGCATGTCACCGCAGGAACCTGAGCCACTTCCTCTCCCGGCCCCGGCTTCCTCCGGCGCTCGGCCCCGGGGCGCCCTGCCCCGGCCGGCTCCCCGCGGCCCCCCAGCCCCACGCGGGGGGGGGGGGGGGCACCTTCCTGCTTGGGAAGAGCCCTCGCCCGGCTGGGAAATCCCGTTCCCGGTGTCCCCTCGGGGCTGGGCTGGGGCGCGGATCAGCCCCTGGCTTCCTCCCCCCACGCACTGGGTGTGGGGACGCGGCTGGCCGGGGACGTGGCGGGGTGCAGGGGGGGCGTGCGTGGGGTGCAGGGACACGGTGGGGTGCGGGGGGGGGGCATGCATGGGGTGTGGGGACGTGGTGGGGAGCAGGGGGGCACACGTGGGCTGCAGGGACGTGGCAGGGTGCGGGGGGGGGGGCCGTGCATGGGCTGCAGGGATGCAGCTGGCCAGGGACGCGGCGGGATGCAGGGCCGTGGCGGGGTGCAGGGACAAGCTGGCCAGGGACACTGGCAGCCCCGGGGGGCCGTGGGCCGGGGGGCAGAGCTGCCCCTTCCCCCTGGGGTGCCCGTGGGGGCCGGGCCGCGGCGGGCGCAGGTGCACGGGGGGTTGCGGCCGGAAGAGCAGCTCCGGCCCGCGGCGGGGAGGAAGCGGCGCAGCGGCCGCCCCCGCAGCCCCCGGCCCACGCCGCCGGGGCCGAGCGCTGCCCGTGCGGGGACGAAGCGGCCGGTGCTGCCGGGGCTGCTCCGTGCAGCGGGGCCGGCTGCGGCGGGGCTCAGCACCACGTGCCCGGCCGTGCGCGGTGCGGCGGTGCCGGGCGTGCGAGGGCCGGCGTGCCGGTGTGCCCGGCCGTGCAGCGCTCGCCACCCCCGGCTTCCTGCGCCCTGCCGGGAAGGAGCGCGGCCCCGCACCGGGCTGCAGCACCGGCACCCGCGGGGCCTCTGCGTGCGGGAGCCGCCGGGCTGGGGGGCGGCGGGCGCGGGGGGGGGGGCAGCCACCGGCACCTCCCCGGGGCCTTCCCCGGCCGGCACCGTCCCCGGGGCGGGGGAAAGCCGCAGGGAAATGAACCTGCTGCTCCCGCAGGTGGGGAAACCGAGGCAGGGCCGCGGCAGGGAGGGCCCCGGCGCCGGCCCCGCCAGTGCAACCGGCCCGGCTCCTCCGCGGGCCCCGGCAGCGCGTCGGCAGGACCGCGGGACCGGGTCCGCCCCGCCGGGCGAGCACAGGGCCGGGGGGGCTGGCAGCGCCGGCGTCCCCGCGGCCGGGCAGGGCGGGACACCGCAGCGGGCTGCCGGCGCGGCGGTTCCCAGAACCGGCCCGGTTCCCCTTGCCGGGAGGAAGGGGTGAACCCGGTGCCTCGCCCGCGGCGCCGCGGGTTTCTCTTCCTCCTGCGCGGCCTCGTGGGCAGAGACGCGCCGGCGTGCAGGGGCTGCGGGTGCGTGTGCATGCACGTACTCGCACGTCAACGCGTGTGACACCCGTGCCTGGCTGCGCACGTGTGCAGGGGGCTGTGCATGCAGGGCTGCGCGTGTGCACGTGTGCACAGCCGTGCAAGCGTGTGCACAGGCGAGCGTGCATGGCCGTGCGTGCATATGGCGTGAGCACACCAACATGTTTTGGCTTCACGCTGTCACGGGGCCGCGGTCCTGCAAGGCGGCCGTGCTGCTCCGCGGACGCCTGCACCAGCGGCTGCAACCCCGGGGCTCCCGGCGGGGGCTCGGGGGGGGGCCCGGCCGCCCCCGCGCGACGACCACTCACGGCAACGGCAGGCGCGGTTGCATCCAGACTGCCCAAATTTATTTCAAAAATAAAAAATAAAATATTAAAGACCGAAAGCCTCGCTCTCCCCTCCCCGCCCCCCCTCCCCGAAACACACAAAAAAGACTTTTACAGACAAAAAACACATCACGTGGGTTTTCTATTTGCACAGATCTCCTGACGAAAAAATCAAAGTCGGACAAGAAAAAGGATTTCTACGGCCTATGCAAGACTATGTCAGTATTGGCTCAGTCGGGTAATTAATGTCTATAAATATTAGCCCCACGGCTTGCAGACAGCCATGACCGAGTACTGGGTTTATTTATTCATTATTTTTTTAATCTTTTTTTTTCCTCTTTTTTAAGTTAAAAAAAACAAAACAAAACAAAAAACTCCAACCAGCCACCCGGCGGGCGGCAGGGCTTCGGCGGCCCCCAGGGCTGGTCTCCGCCGCGGGGGGGGCCCTCTCTTCTCCCTCCAAAAACAAAAATAAAAATACCCCCCCGCAGCCCCCAGACCGCTCTCGCCGCCGCGGCGGGTGCAGGACCCCGGCGCGGCCCCGTAAAGTGCACGCGGGGCCGGGCCGGGCGCCGCCGCCGGCAATGCTACATATAGAAGGGAAGGAAAAGGGACGGCCGGGCGCCGGGGGGGGCCGGGGCAGAGCCCCCCCGCCCCGGCCTCGTCTTCACAGCCAAAAAAGCAGCTTCGGCCCCGCCGCGCCGGGTCCCGCCGTGCCGGCCGGCGGTGCCGCGGCCCCCGCGCCGGCTCCCGCGCCTCCCCGGTAAAGGTAAAGCCAAGGCGGGGGGGTCCGCGGCCGCCGGGCACGGCCCGGGGCAGCCGCCGCGGGGGACGGCGCGTCTGGAGGAGATCTGGCCCGTGGAGACGGGAGTCGCGACGCCGGCAGCCGGGCGGCAGAGTCCGCGGCCCCGGCGCAGCTCTATGCTACAACGAACTCGGATTTCATGTCCGCCTTGACCTCGGGCTTCCACACCGAGTCCTCGAAGTCCAGGTCCAGGCTGCCCTCGCTGGAGACGCTGCTGTTGCTGTTGGTGCGGCTGGACTTGCGGTTGGGCAGCCAGTGGTAGGGGGCCCGGGCGTCCCGGCGCGCCTTCCGGCGCAGCCGCTTCTGCTGCATCAGCAGCTGCAGGCGCTCCACCTTGCAGCGCGTCGCCCGGTTCTCCGTCTGCCGCAGCCGGTCCCCTGCAGCGGCGGCAAAGGGACGCGTCACGCCCGGCCCCGGCCCCGCAAACACCCCCCCGCTGCGAGGCAGTGTGGTGCAAACCTCCCCAAAATGGGGTGCCTGCACAAACCTCCCCAAAACAGGGTGCACGCACTAACCTCCCCAAAACGCCCATGCAGAAACCTCCCCAAAACAGGGTGCCTGCACAAACCTCCCCAAAACGCCCATGCACAAACCTCCCCAAAACAGGGTGCCTGCACAAACCTCCCCAAAGCAGGGCACCGCGGGAAAGGCCCGGCTGGCGAGGGCGAGCAGCCCCGGCCGCGGCGCCTTGCCCAGATGCCCCGGTGAGGGGAGGCGGGTGCCCAGCTCCCGACACCCCCGCGATGCAGCACGGCGCAGCCCCGGCGGTGCCAAATCCCCTCCAAAACACAGCAGGGACCTCGGGGCACCCGAACCCACCTGGCGCCCGCTGCTCCCCGGACGGCGCGTCGGGGAGCCGAGCCGGCGCAGCGCGGAGCCGGGGGCCGAGCCGCCCCCGGAGCACTTGCCCCCGAGCCGCGGCACCAGCCCGGGACCGGCGGGAATTTCACGCCGGTGCGAGGGGGCCGGGGCGGCACGGGGCGGCCCCCCCCCCCGGAGCCGCAAGGCCTCGTCGCGCCAGGGGGGCCGCAGGGCTCCCCCCGCCAACGCAGCCCCGCGCCGGGCGCAGGTGGCCCGGGAAGCCCCCGCGCCGGGGTCGGCCGCGGTGACACGCCGGGAGCCCCAGCCACGTCACCGAGGGCCGGGCGCCGGGCACGGAGCCGCCCTGGGCCGGGGAAAAGGAAGAGAGAAACACCGAAAGGGGGAGAGCCCCCCCCGCCCCGGCCGCCCCCCCCACCCCGGCAACGGCGGTTTCGGTTCTTTTCTCTAAGCAAATCGCAGCGGGGGGGTCGGGGCGGGCGCCGCGGGCGCCTTCCGGCCACGGGGCACCCAGGTGCGCGGCAACCGCCGGGGGGGCCGCGGCACCGCCCTCCGCCCCGGCCCCCCCCCCGGGGGCACCCAGCCCTGGAGCGGGCAGAGCCGGGGTTCGGGGGGGGGGTGCACGGGGACCCCGCGGCTGCACCCGCAGCGCTCGGGCTATTGAAAAGCAACGCTAAAAAACGCGGTGCAAAGGGAAAAGGCGCCGGGCTGGGGCGGGGGGGGCGGGCGGGGGGGCGGCCCGCGGTGGGTGCAGGGCACCCGCCCTGCCGGGAGCCGCTTCCCGCAGCCGGCCGCGCGCTGTCTCCCAGCGCCGTGACGTATCTGGGGCAACGCGGCGGGGGCAGGCGGGGAGGATCCTGCGCTGCCGGCAGAGCGGGAGAGGAGGAAGCAGGGGGCGGAGGAGGAGGAGGCAGAGAGAAGGGGGAGAGGGAAGGGGGGAAGGAAAGAGGCGAGGAGGAGGAGGAGGAGGAGGAGGAGGAGGTGCGGGACCCAGCGCCCGCGGGGAGCGGGCGGCTGCTCCTTTGGGACGGGCCGAGCGAGGCCGCGCACCGGCTGCCCAAACCGGGGCGAAAGCAGGGCCGGGGTCGCATCCTGCGTCCTGCAGCCCCCGGGGCGGGGCGGGGTCCTGCGGGGCCGGGAGGGGCAGCGGGATGGGTCGCACGCGGCCGAACCCGGGAGCGGGGGCACAGCTGCACCGGGGTGATGGCACGGGACGAGCGTGCCGGGTCTCAGCCCTGCCCCACGGCAGCCCGGGGCCGAGGGGGCCCCCGCCGCCCACCCTGCGGCTATTCCCGCGGCACGGCCGCAGCCCACGGCTTCCCCGGGCTGGGCCGGGCCCCAGCGGCGCCAAGGCGGGGGCCAGTCCGGCGGCCCCCGCCCGCCCTCCCACCCCGCCGGGCCTCAATGGGGCCCTTTGTGCCGGCCGGGTCTCGCGGTGGGCGCTGGGGGCCGCGGTGGGGCCGGGGCAGCGCGGGGGCAGGAGGGGGGAGCTCCCCCCCAGCACGCTGCAGCGTGCTGCCCGCGGCCGGGGGGGCGAGCCAGGGCCCCCCCGCGGCGAAACCCAGTCCCAAGGGCAGGAGCGAGCCCTTCCCTGGCGGCTGACGGACACCTGTCAATCACTGAGGCCCTCTCCCACCCGGGGGGGGCAGCTCTGCCACAGCACCCCCGGGGGGGGGGGCAAGGCCCTGGCCAGCTCTGAGCCCCGGGCTCGGGTCACCCCGGACCCGCTTGCCGTGGGCAGGAGGCTGGTGCGGGGGCTCGGGCAGCGCGGAGCGGGGGGACGGGGCCTGGGGTCCATCCCGCTCCAGCCCCTTGGTTGTGAGGGAAAAAGGAAGCAAATGGCCAGTCATTCCAGGGGGGGGAGCGGAAAAAAAACCCCCAACCCCCCGGCTCAGTTTACTCTGCAGCACATGGCACTGTCTGGGCAGCCGGGTAGCTGCAGGAGTTAACCCCAGGCGCAAAGCAGGGGGTGGGGGTCCAGGCTCTGCGGGGGCTGCAGGCACTGGGCAGCCCCCACCCCTGCCGGCCCCCCCAGCTGGCCCCCCCGCACCGGCCCCGGCCCCCCCAGCGAGCACGGAGCACCCCAGGAGCGACGGGTCAAGGAAGCCGAACGCCAGCGGCAGATCCCGCGGCCGGTCCCGGGCCCCGCTGTCCGGGGGGGGCAGCGGGGGGGGGGGTCAGACGGCGCGCCCCAAGGCCCTGCACCGGCCCGGCCCGGCCCGCGGCGAGGCGGCCGCACTTACCGCTGGGCTTGCACATGCGGATCTGGCTTTGGCACTGGACGAGGGGGTGCAGGGGGGGGGAGGCCGCGGCCGCCGGCGGGGTCTCTGAGGTAGCTTTGGTGGCGAGGTCGGGGGACGAGGGGGCCGAGGAGGAGGAGAACTGCGTCTGGCAGCGGAGCTGCGTCAGGGACTGCGGCATGCCCTGGTAGTGTCGCGTGGCGCTGAGGAGGTCGTTCAGGATCTGCAGGATGGTGCCGATGTCCCGCCGCGGCCGCCCGCTGCTGTCCTGGCAGTTGGGGTGCAAAGTGCCTGCGGGGGGGGGGGGGAAGGGGGGGGTGAGATGGCAGCCCCGGACCCCGGCCCCTTCCCCACCGCCGCCGGCGGTCACCTACCGGAGAAGGTCCCTGAGAAGACCCCGGGCGCGTGGTTGACGAAGCTCTCGATGACGGCGCCGGGCTTGCGGGATCGGGGCGTCGGGGCGGGACTGCTGCCCGGGGAGCTGCCGCTGCGCGAGCCGCACTCCACCTGCGCGGGGGGGGGACGCGGGTCAGCCTGGGCGGGGAGCGGGGGCCAGCGGGCAGCCCCAGCCCCAGCCCCAGCCCCAGCCCCAGCCCCAGCCGCCCCGGCCCCTGCGGACGGGCCCTATCCTGCCCCCCGGCCCGGCCCGGGCTGCGCAGGGAGGGCGGAGCAGGAACAGCGGCAGGAGCCTCGCTGCCCTCGGGACCCTGCTCGGCACGGGCAGGGTCTAAAGATCAGCGCGGCCGTAACGCCGTGTCCCCGAATGCCCCGCGGGCACCGCGCAGGGCTGGCGGGGCAGCACGGCTGCCTCGTGCACGGGACGCAGCAGCACTGGGGGGAGCACGGCCGCGCTCCAGCTGCCGCCAAGGAGAAAGGACCCCGGAGTCCTGCCCCCCCCCCGCCCCCCCGAGCTCCCCGGGGCCAGACTCACCTCCGAGCAGGAGGAGACGACGCTGCTGTTGACAGCTTGCGTGCTGGCCCCGTGCGAGCGGAACATGCCGGCGGCGACGGGAGCGGCGTGGGGGGCGTTACAGTAGACGGGGGCGGCGGGCGCGGGGGGCGCGGGGCTCTGCTGGCAGGCGGGCACCACGGGGACGCGGGCGAAGCCGGCGCCGGTGCCGCCGTGCAGCGCGCGGCAGTGGGGGCTGGCGGCGGCGCCCGCCTCGCCCCGGCTGGCGATGACGTGCCGGTGCTGCAGCTGCCCGCTGCTCTGCTGAGCCGCCAGCTGCAGCTGCACGAACATCATGTGGTCGCCGACCCGCAGCGCCAGCGTCAGCGGGGACCGGCCCGACAAGAAGTCGTTGACCTGCGGAGAGAAGGGCCGCCATCAGCACCGGCCTCGCACCCCGAGGCCGAGGCAGGGGTCGGGGGGTGCGCGGATGGGGCGGCGCGCCGGGCGGGGGACGGAGGAGCCCCCCCTTCGCGGCGGCCCCGGGCCCCGCCGGGGAGCCTGGCAAGCGGCGGGCACCCGGGCCTCGTCCCCGGGCGACCCCAGCCCGCTGCCAGCTCCCTCAGCTGACCGCGCCGCGGTTATTTTCCTCCCTGCCCTCCCCGCCCTTCCTCCTCAGCGCAAACCGGCCGGGCCCTCCCTGCCTCCCCGGCGAGAAAGCCGCCGCCGCGGCGCGGGCGCTCCCGCCAGCACCCGCCGGGCAGGGCCAGGCTGGGCAGGCACCGGCAGCCGCCCGCCCCGGGGGACGTCTGCGCGGCTGCACCTCCCGCCCAGGCGGGTGCCCGTCCTCCCGCCGGCCGTGCCCGGGGGGGCAGCGCGGCCCCCAGCCCCTGTGCCACAAGGCAGGAGGCAGGCGAGGACACGCCGGGTCCCCGCCAAGGCAGCTGGGGGGCCCCAGGGCGCAGGCAGGACAGGCAGCGGCAGGCAGCCCCCCCCCCCCAAAGGCCCCCGCGGGAGGGCCGGGCTGGTGCAGCGGCCGTGCGTGCGGGGTTCGCCCCTGCCCACGGCGCCGGCAGGTGATGGAGCAGCTGCAGCGCGGTGCAGGAACGGGAGCCTGGCAGAGGGGCCCCCCCACGCCCACTGGGGCCAGCGCCGCCCCGGCCCCCCGGCACCTGCGCCGGGAGCGGGGGAGCCCACCGTGGGGGCTGGCTCTGCCACAGGCCTCCCCCCCCCCCCAGCACCGCTCAGCATCGGCCGTGCGTCCCTGGGGGGGGTGCAGGCAGCCCCATGCCCCCCCCTGCCCCGCACTGCCGGGGGGAGGCAGCCGCTCGCCCCTGGCAGCTCCGGCCGCGTGCACACGCACATGCACGCACACGCACGCACACACGCACACACGCACGCGGCGCTGTGGGCAGGACGCCGGGTCACGGCTAATGGGGATGACGACACCGCCGCCCCCCCAAGCTGAGCTATTCTAGGGCACGGCAAGGACTGGCTTTCCCAGCCCGTCACGTGCAGCGCCCTGCGCGGCTCCCCGGCCGCCCCGGGCAGATGTCACCCCCCCACCCCCCCACCGGCACCTTCGGGTCCCGGCCCTGCCCGGGAGGAGGAGGCGGCGGCGGCACCGGGGCAGCGCCGAGCGGGAGGGGGCCCAGCTGCACCCCCAGAGCCCCTGCACCCCCAGCACCCCCCCAGCCCAGGGCAAGCGCCGCTGCGGCGCGCAGCCCCCCGGCCGGCCCAGCCTGCCCGGCACCCCCGCGCCCCATTCCAGCGGAGGCCGCTTCTGAGAAGCCGTGGGAAAAGCAGCTTTAAAAATACCAGCAGCAAAGCCCTGAGCATGTCAGGCGGAGGCTGCAGAGGAAGAGGTGGGCGTGAAGGAGACACGGCAGCTCTGGACACGGAGGTTACGGGGCGAGGGGGCGGGAGGGGACGGCGCGCACGTGCAGGCGCCCGCATGTGCGCACAGGCAGCGCCAGCCCGGCCGAGCGGCACCCCCAGCCCCTGGCAGCACGGGAGGGCACCCCCAGC
This sequence comes from Dromaius novaehollandiae, assembly GCF_036370855.1. NCBI lineage: Eukaryota > Metazoa > Chordata > Aves > Casuariiformes > Dromaiidae > Dromaius > Dromaius novaehollandiae. Next base: position 1,013,941 of record NC_088122.1, on the reverse strand, counting down.
CCCCCCCGCTCCCTGCCCCCTTTCCCTGCCCGCAGCAGGCCGGGCCGGACGCTGGCCCCAGTCTGCCCAGCAGCTCCGTCCCCCCGCGGCTGCGGCTGCCCCCCCGGCTCTCCAGCACGACTCCCCCTGCTCCGGCCGCAGGAGCATCTCTCGCACCAAAGTCCCGGCTGCCACGACGCCGCCGTGGACCCCCCCGCACGCACGGCGCTCACCCCCCCGGGCTGCGGCGCTGGGCACCAGGCTGTGCCCCCGGCTGCCCGCACCCCGAGGCGCTGGCCCCATTACCAGCCCCGGGGCCGGGAACGCGTCGGGCAGGGGCAGCGGGCGCCTCTTGCCCCCGGCAGCCTCCCCTCATGGAGCCCCTGCCTGGGGCGCGGGTCGGCTCTTGGCCCCCTGGCCCTGCTGCAAGGGGGGTCCTGGGGGTGGAGGGGACCCGGGTGGGCAAGGGAGAGCCCCCCCGGGCCCCCGCCAGCCCCTGCCCCAGCCCAGGCGGCCGGGCTGCCCTCGCTCCCGCGCTCAGCCCCGTCCCAGCCCCGGGGAGGCCCCGAGCCCCCGGCACCCACCTCCCCCCCGGGCGCCCGGCCGGCTCCCGCCTGCCTCCCCGGGCCTGACGTCAGCGGGCGCCCGGGGCGGCCTGGCCGCTCCATCTGACGCACACCTGCCTCGCGCCCTGCCTGACCCGCGCCCGGTCCCACGCCGAGCGCCGAGCCCTGCCGCCGGCCGCTCCCCGGCGCCGCGAAAAATAACCCCTTCCTCCCCGGGAACGGGGGTCACTGGGCCACGCACCGGCCCGCCCCACGCCGGGGTCGGCCACCCTGGGCCCCACGGCCCCGGGGCGTCTGGGGCAGGTCCGCGCTTCGCCCCCCCGGGAGATGCAGCCCCCATCCCTGCACACAGCCCGGGAGCGGGGGCTGCGGCGCAGAGCCGGGCTGGGCCCCCCCGGGCGCCCCAGGCAGGGCGGCCAGGCCCGGCAGCAGCTCGGCTCGGGGCTCCCAGGCGCCCGCCCCCGCGCCGCTGCCAACCCCCCCGGCAAAACCAGGCCGCTCCAATGCAAACACGTCCCACCCAGCCGCCTGCTCGCCGCCCACGGCCGGCCCGGGGAGGACCCCGTCCCTCCCAGCCGGCTCTGCCGGGGGGCTGGGAGAGGGGACCGCCCTGCCGAGGGCCCCTCGGGGCCCCCCGGAGCAGCCGGGGCTCCCGGGAGCCCGCCGAGCCCCGGGAGAGGAGCGGCTGCCTCGTGCCGGGCTCCAGGCCCGCAGGGATGGGGCAAGTGTCTCCCGGCGGCTTCTCAGAAATGCCGATGACTCAGAGAACGCCGCATTCCCTGCTGGCTCGGGCGCCCGGCCCCGCGTGACCCCGGCCCCCAGCCCCGACACCCCCAGCCTGGCAGGAGCGGCGCGGGGGAGCGAGCCAGGCCCCGGGCCCGGGGGAGCCGCCTTCCGCCCAGCGCCGGCCCCCCGCTCAGCACCGCCGCCCCCCCGCGCCGGGCGGCCCAGACCCCCCCAAAGACGCAGACAAGCTGCTCTGCTTCATTTCCTGGCAGCTCGGGAGGGGAAAGGCCAGCCCGGACCAAGGCGGGGGGGGGGGAGCAGGAAATAAGCCCCCCCAGCCCCAGCAGGCTCTCAGCCGAGCTCTCCAGCCGGGCGCAGCTGCAGCCGACAGCTGGGATGCTGCAGCCCGCTCCCGCGCTCGCCCAGGCGCCCGCGCCGCGGCCCGGGGCTCTTCCGTGCCAGCGAGGGCGGAGGGCCAGGGCCACTCGGCCACCATTGAGAAATCGCGTTCCCCTGGCCCAGGACCCCGGGGGGGGCGGCGGCATGGCCGGCTCCCCGGGAGGGGCAGGATCGGTCCCTGCCGGCCCCCCCAGCGCGGCCGCACGGCACGGCGCCGGCCGGGGGGGGCCGAGGCGAGCGCCGGGGCCGTGGGCACGGCTCCCTGGAAAGCGGGGGCAGCGGCCGCGGGCCCCGGCGGGCAGGAAGCGCCGCCGGCCCTTCCAGGAAGGCCCCGCGCGGGCGCCCGGCCGGGCGCAGCGTCACCGCCCGCCCCGCAGCCGCTTCCTGCAGGCACCTGGGCCGCGGCCCCCCGCCGCCCCCAGAGGAAGCGGCGCAGAGCTCCCTGCGCTCTCGGAGGATGCGTGACGCAGGCAGAGCCGAGCAAAGCATGAATGAGAGGAGTGGTTTCCTGCCCCCCCCCGCCCCCCAGGTGCTGGCGGTTCCTCTCGCCCGGCCCCGGCTTCCTGAATCACCGGCCCGGCAGGAGCCCGCGGCGGGCGGGGAGGCGCAGAGCCCCCTTCCCCAGGGCCTCCCAGGGCTCCGGCCTCACCAGCGGAGCCCCCGGGGCAACGCCGGCCGCGCGCCGTGCCCTCCGGCCTCGCAAACCGCAGCGGGACCCCAGGGCGGGCAGAGCTCCGCGGCCCGGCTGGGACGGAGGCGCCCAGCAAAGGGGGCTCCGCGGGGAGTCGGACGCGGGGGCAGCGGCCAGCCTGGAGCAGGGCCCCCGACCCAGCTCGCCCCGCGGCAGCTCGGCCAACGCCGCATTACGCCAGTGCCCGGAGCCAAGGTCACCCGGGGCAGCGGAGGTCCCCAGCGCCCACGGGGACGGGCCCGACTCTCGCGGCCGGCCCTGGGGAGGGCACTGCCCATGCCCTCGCCGAGCCCCACGGTGCTCGGCCCCCCCCATCCGCAGCCCCCCCAGGGCCCCCAAGCGTGCCGCGGAGGCCAGGCACGGCCCTGGGGCTCGGCCCCTGTCTCAAAGCTCAGCCAGGCAGGTTAAAAAAAAACCCTCTTATAAATAAGCTCCAGCACCGGCCGGAAAGGAAGGGAAGCGTTTAACAGTAATAATAAAGCGACTGAAAACAAAGCAGAGAGGCCTTCGCGGCTGGGGGTAAATTCCACCTTCGCTGCAGGCGGCTGGCGGCTGCGCGCGCACCCGCGCCCAGCTCGGCGGCCCTGGGAACGCTTCCTCCCCGCCGCGGGCGGGGGACCCCCCCGCCCAGGCCGCCTCCCGCCGCCCAGGCCGGCCCCAGCAGCCGCCAAGAAACTTCACAGTTATTCTAAACACAGCCTCCGCCAGCACCGCCCCCTCCCCGGCCCCCGCCAACGCCCCCCTTCCTCTCGCCACCAGCTCAAGGCCGCAGAGCAGCCGCTCGGGGAGCGCCAGAAAGCCCGGGCACATCCCATTTTTTTCCAAGGGCAGCTCCAAGGAGAGGAGGGAGAGGAGGGAGAGCCCTCCGCGGCAGCAGGAGCCGAGCTCTGCGGCCGAGGGCAGCACCGGGCCTCGAAACCTGCTCATGCACCGCTGGGCTGGGGGGGGGGGCAAGGGGGGGGCTGCGGCCCGGCTCCCCAGCCGCCCCTCCGCGCGCCGGGCTCCGCCACCGACCTGCTGCGTGACCTTGAGTGAGTCACCTCACCCCGGGCGCCGCTGCCCTCCCGCCGCCCGCTTTGTTGGGGCTGCGCCCGCCGCAGCGTGGGACCTCCCTGCGCCGGGCCGGGCCGGGTGACGGCGCCTGCCCCGGGCACCACCCTCAGCACCACCAGACCTGCTGAACTGAACGTGAAACCGGGGGGAGGCACCAAGCACCGCCGCCACGGGGAGGGGACGAGGAGTCAGGTCGCGGCAGTCCCTTCCCCCAGACCGCCCCGCAGAGCGCCTTTGTCTCTCGGGGCGCCGCATCGCGCCTCTCACCTGAGTTTCAGTTAAGCTTTCCAGGGCTTGCATCACCGACTGCTCTGGCCTGGACGCCTGGGACTGGAAAAAAAGGAGGGGGGGATTAACATTGCGAATGCAGAGAAGGAGGGGGCGTCTGTGCGGCAGGAGGGGAGGGATGACATGTCACTTCCACTATTTCTACACGAGCCTGAGAAAGCCGTGAAATATTAAAGCCGCTGCTGTGCCCAGCCCGAGGCTGCCTCCCCGGGGGGGGGGGGGCCGGGGCTGCCAGCGCATCCTCGCCCTGCGCTTTAATAATAGATGGGCGCGAGGGGGTGGGAGGGAGCGACAGAAAGCGGCCGCTTACCATCAAGCCGGCCTCCACGGTGGGCACCAGGGTCAGCTTGCTTCCTTCCACGACCCCCAGGTCCTGCAGCTTTCCAGAGCTGAGGCGGCTGTGGGGAGAGCAGAGGGGCAGCGGGAGAGGTCAGCACCGCCCCGGCACTCCCCAGACAACAGGCACCCATGGGGGGGGACGGGGGGACATGGGCACAGGGCTGGCTGCCCCCGGGGGACTGAGCCCCCCAGACGGGGCGGACACCTCACGGCCAGGCCCGCAGCCCGGCTGCCCCACCGGGGCCATCCCGCTCGGCGCCCCACACGCTGCGCCCGGGACCCTGCCTCCCCCCCCCCCACGCCACCGCGGCCCCCGCGGCCAGGGACAGGGACAGGGGCGAGCGCCGTGGCGGGCGCTGCCAGGCCGGTGCTGGTCTTTGTGGCACACAGACCCTCCCTGAAGGACAGGCACCGCTCGCCAGCCAAGCCCTCCCCGCGAGAGGGGGCTGGGAGAGAAATTTTGACCAGCTTGGGGTGGGGGAGGCGGCACGGGGGAATCTGCCCCCCCGGATTTTTGTAAGTCATGGCAGATGTAAGCGGTTTCTCCCACACACGCTCACTCCCCCCTTCCCTTCTCCAATTAGGAGCCGGGCGAGACTATTCAAGTTACTCAATCCCGTGGCCAGGGCTGGGAGCACAATGCGAGCGGCGGCCCGGGTCAGCGCCCGGAGCTGCCGGCTCCGCTCCGGCTCCTCCGGGGGAGGCTGGGGGAGGGGGCTGCGCCGCCCCCCCCCCCCCCCCCCGGGCGGCCCGGCCTCCCCCCGCCGCGGGCAGACAAAGGAGGCGCCCAGCGCCCCTGCGGGCTCCCCGGCGGCCGCCCGAGCTCGGCCCAGAACAAAGGGCAGGGAGGGCCCAGCCCGGCGGCCCGGCAGAGCCGGAGCCGGAGCCAGAGCCGCCTCCCGCAGCGGCCCCCCGGGCCGGAGCGAGCGGGGCCGGCGGCCCGACCCGACCGCGGGAGCCCGCACGGCCGCGGGAGCGCGCTCCCCTTGGCGAGGGGACCGGGAGGGGACGGGGCCGCACGTCGCGAAGCGGGGGGAGCCTTTGTGCCCCGCGCCCCCCGCCGCCTCGCTGGGGGGGCGAAGGGGCCCCCCCCCGGCAGGGCCCCCCGCGAGGACCCCCCCTCCCCGGCAGGGCCCCCCGGGGACGCGCCGGCTCCCACCTCTCTTTGTGCAGGAGCGCCAGCCGCTCCTTGGGCACTTTGAGGCGCTGCGAGAGGCGCCTCTTCAGCCCCTCCACGGTCTCGTCGGCGGGCACGCAGAGCTCATAGCGGGTGCCCGTGGTGGTGTTGATGCAGAGGTTCATGGAGGGCTCGTTCGGCAGCAGCTCGCAGGCGGCCGCTCCCCGGCTGCAGCTCCTGGCGCTGGGCTGCGGGTCCATTCGCCGACCTGCGGGGGGGAGCAGCGGTTGGCGCCGGCGGCGGGCAGGGAGCGGGAGGCGAGATGCAGCGCGGAGAGAGGCGGTGGGAGGCGGCAGACAAAGGAAGGAGCAGCCCCCGCTCCGCCGGCCGCGCACTCACGCACACGGCGCTGGGGGACCGGCTTCCTCGCCCTCGCTCCGGTTAAATGTCCGCGAGTAACTCCGGCGCCGCTCCGCCAAGTCTTCCTCGCGAGGTCTTGGAGGAGGTTGCGGTGGGAGGGAAGAGCGAGGGGGGAGCGATCCTTCCCACGGGAGAGCGGAGTTTGCACCGACTTGATCCCTCCGGCAGTTTTAAAAATGAAATAAAAATCTCTCCTTTCCTGCGGCTGCTCGCGAGGAGGTGGGAGACGCGGTCCGCGGGAGGAGGGACTGCGTGCGTGTGTGCAAGGGAGTTAAATGGAAGCGGCGCTGCCTCCCTCCTTTCTTCCTTTCTTTCTCTCTCTTTTTGTTGGGTTTCTTTTTTTGTGCGTTGTTTTTCAGGGCGGGGGGTGGGGTGCGGAGCCCGGGAGGCAGCGGCGAGGGGGCGGGGGAAGGGGCAGAAGGCGCTTTTCTTTCCCCTTTTCTTTCCCCCCCTTGTCTTTGGGGGCCGAACCCGCCGAACCGGCCGCGTCCGCCGCCGCCGCCGCTCCGCGCTCTGGCGTGAAAGTAACCGAAAGGGCGGGGGGGAGGCAAAAAGTTACAATGTATCAGCGCGCCGGGGGGCGGCGCTTCCTCCCCTCATTCACTCCTTACTCCTCCGGCCGCCCGCGGCCAATGGGCGCGCGCCGAGCGCCGAGACGTCCGCGGCCGCAGCCAATGGCGGCGGCGCCGCGGCTCCCCACGTGGCCAGGCGGCCCCGGCGGCGCGGCGGGAGGGCGGCGCGGCCGGATTCCTGCCCGCCCACGCGGCCGCGCGGCGCCGCCCCCTCCGCCGCCCCCTCGCGCCCTCGCCCCGCGCCGCGCAGCCATTCATAATCTCGGAGCCGCACAACAAAGGGCTCCCTATGGAAGGGGCCCCGCGCCGGGGGGGGGCCGGGCCGGGCCGGGCCCCCGCGCCGCACTCGCCCCCCGCCCCCTGCCCCTGCCCGGCGCGGCGAAGGTGGCGAGCGGCGGCCCCCGCCGGGGAGCTCTGGGCCCGGGGTGGCGGGCGGCCGCGTGGAGCGGGGCCGTGGGCGGGAGGGGCGAGAAGAAACACGCGAGCCCCAGCGAGAAGGGCCCGCGGGTGCCGCGGAGGGGTGAACGCGGGGAGCCGCGGCGGGGGCGGCCGAGAGGCGCCCGCCGTGGCGGAGGCCGCGGGGGCAGGGCAGAGCCCGGGCCGGGGGGCGGGCGCCCCGCGGGACGCCGCGTCCTGCGCCGCAGCGCTGCGAGGTCACGGCGGGCGAGCGGCGCCCGGACGCGCACGGCCGCCCGCTGCCGGCCCCGCACCCGCTCCCCCCCCCCCCCGCCCGCTTCCTCCCGGTGCCGCCGCTGCCGCGACGGGGAACTGCCCAAGGCGGCCGAGCCGCTCGCGGCCCCGGCGCGCTCCTGCGGCCCCCCGGCGCGGCGGGGGGGGGGGGTGGCCCCGGGGGGGGGTGTCACCGCGTCCCGGGAGCCCGGGGGGGCGGCTATGAGTCAGCAAAGCGCGGGCGCCCTCTGCCGGCCGCGGCGCGCCGCTCCGCCCGGTGCCGCGGCGGGGGGGCCCTCCCGGGACACCGGGCACCGGCCGCCGGGCGCCTCCCGCTCGGCCCGGCCGCGGCTCTGCGGCCCGGGGCAGCTCCGCGCCCCTCGGCGCGCTGCGGGCGAGCGCCCCCCCCCTCCCGGGACGGGGTGGGGGCAGAGCGCCAGGCGCCCCCCCCGGGCAGGCCACCCTCGGGGTCCCCGGCCGCCGGGGCGGGCAGCGCCGGCCGCGCTCCCCCTGCCCTGGGGGCAGGAAAAGCCCTGAGTACCCGCGGTTAAAGCGGGGCCCGGCGGGGGGGGGGACGGCTTCCCGGAATGCCGCCGGCCGGGGGGCCCCTGCCTGCCCGCCCCCACCGGGAACCGCCGGCGCCGGGGCAGTGGAGCCGCCCTGCTCGCTCTGGAGCCGCTCCGGGAAAGCCGGGTGATCGCAGCCCCGGTCCGCGCCGCCGCCCTGGCCCGGGCTCCCCGCGCTGCCCGGCCCGGCCCGGTCCCCCCGAGGGCCCGGTCCCCCCGACGGCCCGTGCCGCCAGCCCCGGCCGCACTCACCGAGCCCGGAGCGCTGCCCCGCGGTTCCCCGGCGCGGCTGGAGTTCAGCTGCCTCCGGCGGCAGGAAGGGAAAAAGAGACCCCAAAAGTTCCCGGGGGGCGGAGCGGGTCGGTCGCCGCGGGTCGGGTCGGGTCCGGTCCGGCGGAGCGGTGCGGTGCGGTGCCCCCTCCCAGGCGCTGGAGCCGGTCCGAGCGCAGCCCTGACGCGGAGCTGCCGGGGAGGTGCCCCAAGTTTTATCCCGCACCGCCCGGGGTGGAGCCTGCCGGGGGCAGGGACCGGCCCCGGCACCGGCCCCGGCGGCACCCGCAGGTGACGGGGCCGCACCTGCCCCGGGGAGGGGGGTCCCGGCCCCTTCCCCCGCGTCCCGGCTCCCGCCCCCCGGGCCCTGCTCCCTGTCCCCCCGGGGGCTCGAGCTCTCCCGGGGTCCCGGCTGCGCCGCCCCGGTGCCTGTCCCTGCCCCGGCCCCCGCGCCGGCCCCCGCTGCTCGCACGCGCTGCCCGCCGGGCTGACCGTGCTCGGCGCTGCACGCGGGGCTGCCGCATGCCCTGCCTGCAAGGGGGGGGCCGCCTCCCTACAGGCGGGGGGGGGTCCCGGGCACGTGTCCCCGGGCGAGGTCCCTCTGTCGCCGGGGCCCAGGTCAGTCGGAACTGGCGGGTGAGCTCCCCGGGGAGCCGAGCGTCCAAGTGGCTCCCAGTGGAGACTCTCTGATGCCTAATAACAAGGTTGGGCCGTCCCCTCCCCCCCCCCCCCCCCCGGGCTTCCTTCTGTCCAACCAGCTGCCTTACAGCTGCCGGCAGGAGAGACCCGGATCCCCGCAGAGGTTTCTGCGGTGCTGGAGGGGCCGTGGGTGAAGGGACCGCTGTCACCGCCGCTGCTGGCGGAGGGCGATGCCCCGTCGCCTGGAGCGGGAAGGCAGCAGCGGTCCCCGGGGACGGGGCTGGCCCGGGAACCGGCCCCTCCTGCGGGCCGGAGCCAGCCCGCCGCAAGCCGGCCCGGGAGATGCTGCGCCTGGCCCCAGGCTGGCTCCGGCGACCCCCCCTCGCAGCAAAGCCCCGGCGCGCGGCAAAGCGGCCCGGGGGGCCACGCTGGGCCTGCGGCGGGGGCTCTGCGTCCCCGTCCCCCCGAGGCAGCAGCGGGGGCCTGGAGCCAGCCCGCGGCCGCTCCTCCCGGCCCCGCAGCGTGGGGCCTCCGCGGCGCCAGCCCCCGGCGCAGCCCCCCCCGGGCCGGCCGGCCTCGCTCCCCGGGGCGCTGCCTCCGCGCCGCACCCGCGCTGGGCCCCGGCCCCGGCCCCGCGCCGAGAGCCGAGCGGCGCCGGAGGGGGGATCCGAGGCCCCCGCGGGCTCTCGGGTGGGGGGAGAGGAGCTCGGCGGCTCCGCTCGGCTCCTGCCATTGTTGTCCCCGGGAGAGGGGCCGGCCGGGGCCGCCATTGTTCTCCCCGAGCCGCGCGCCCGGCCCCCGCGCCCGCCGCGTCCCCTGCGCTGCCTGGGGCAGCCCCCAGCCTCAGCCCCCAGCCTCAGCCCCCAGCCTGGCGAGCAGGGGGGCTGCGCCGGCCCCCCCCCCCGCGCTGCGCCCTGCCAGGCCTGCGCTTCACGCCGGGAGCGGCTTCGCCCCGGAGCTGCCTCTCGCGGTCCTGCAGCGGGGCGATGCCAGGGGACGGCCGAGGGATGTCACGGCCGAGGGGCATCATGGCCAAGGGGCATCATGGCCGAGGGACATCACGGCCGAGGGACACCACGGCCGAGGGGCGGCTGCTCCAGCGCCGGCTGAGCGTGGCCCGCTCGGCTGGGCAGGGAAAGCGTGCTGTCCCCAAGGGGGGGCAGGGGTGTCCCCTCCCCGCCACCACCGCTGCTCCCTCGCAGCCGTGGGGGGTCCTGGCCCCGTTCTGCATCCCGCCGGGAGGCTGCAGCGGCTCCGTCGCCTTTCCGAGGGGGAAGCTCGTCTCGCCCAGCGTCCCGTGACCCCAGGAGCTGGTGCCTTAGGAGGCACGGGCAGGTCTAAGCGCGGCTGAAGGTATCCTGAGCCTCCAGAGACAAAAGCAGGGAGATCCAAGGATTCCCAGCAGCCTAGATTTTGTGTGTTTAGTTTATTGTGTTGCCCTGGGAATAAATCGTTAGAGATTACAGGCAGACTTGGGCATAATTGCTGTGTGGCCCCAGAGGCTCCCGCCGTCTCCAGAGGCAGCGTTCGCTGAGCCCCGCACGCCGAGCAGCTCTGGGAGACGCGACGCTGAGCAAATACCTACACGAATCCCGCTGCGGGCCACACGCAGCCTCCCGCAATCCGCTTAGCCGACCCGGCCTGCGGATTAGCCCCCGGGCGCTCGGCGGCCCCGGGGTGGTCGGCTGGCACGGGGGGACCGCTGGGTGCTGCGGGGCTGCGGCGCAGGGGAGGTGCCGCCCTCCGGCCCCAGGGGACCCTCCCCGGGGTCCCGGCACTGCGCACCGGAGGGAAGGACCAGCTCCGGGGGCCGGGGGCCGGCACCACCGCGGCACCGCCGTGCCTGGGCTGCGCCTGGGCTGCGCCGGCAGCCCGGGACCTTTGGGGGGGCCTGTTCTTGGAAGTCCTGTCCCTCGAAGGAAGGGAATTCCCAGGCCTCCCTTCCATGGGGAAATCCCCCACCAGCCCCAAGCAGCAGCTTCTGTCTTTTCTCTCTTTTTTTCTTTTTGGACTGAATTCCTGGCTGATTTCACGGCTTTGGCAAGCAGGGATTTTATCACAAGTCTCTGCATTCCCCTCGCAGTCGCGGGGTCATGGGATTAGGGCAGAGCCGCAGCCTTGCTGAGACGGAGGACGCGGAAAGGGGGAAAAAGAAAAAGGGAAGTTTCTCGCTCAGGCGGCTGCAGAGCAAAGCGGCGCTCGAGCTCGTCGGGCCCCAGCGGCTCCGCGGCCCCGGTCTCCGCGATCGCACGGTTTCCCCCGACCCCGCGGCCCGGGGAGGGGAGCGGCCGCGCTCCCGCGGGGCGCAGAGCTGGCACGGCTGCAAGCGGCCGGTGCGGCGGCAGGGCCCGGCGGCGGGGCCCGGCTGTGCTCGCGGGCTGGCGCGGCAGGCCCGGCCAGGGGCCCGGTTGCGAAGCCGCCGGCAGCGAGTGGGAGCGTTCCCACGGGCGCCGGGCCAGCGGCAGGGCTGGCGCAGGCACACCCCGGCAGCAGGGCGCAGCCCAGCCGCTTCGCCCCGGCCCGCCCGGGTCCGGCCCGGCGGGTGCCGCGGTGGGGGCCGCCGCCGGGGTCCCTGCGCCCCCGGGGCCCCTCGGGGACAGCCCGGGGCTGAGCCGCTCAGCCTTAGTCACCGGGGCGAGCGGTGACTCAGGGCGCGCTCAGGTGAGCCATCGCTCGCTGCGCTGAGTAAGGAGCCGCCGTCCCCGCCCTCCCGCGCCGGCGCGGGGGGCCAAGGTGCCGCGGCCGAGACCCCCGCCCGGCGGGCTGGGCGGCTGCCTCGTGGCAGGGGCGGCGGGGCGGCCTTGGGCAGGACAACGGTGCCTGTGTCGTGACGCTGGCGGGGCTGTAAACACCCAGGCGTGTCCTTAGAAACGCACAATCGCACCGTGTGTTTGCCGGCTCGCGGGGACGTGTCCCGGTGGCCCTTGCCAGCGTGTCCGGGCGGCCCAGCGTGGCCCCCGCTCCCCCGCAGAGCCCCGTGCCCGGCCCCGGCCCCGGCAGCCCGGCGGGGGCCCTCCCTGCCGCCCCCCTGCCCGCCCCAGCCCTGCCCCCTGAGCCGGGCAGCCCCGCTGCGGCTCAGCCCCGGTCCCTCCTCGGGGCTCTGCCCCCGAACGCCGAGCGCAGCCGGAGGCTGTTCCCGTCGCTCCACTGCGGCACAGACGGGCCGGCTGCTCCGGTGAGCCGAGGCCACGCGGCCTGGCCCAGGCGCCGGGAAGGATGGCGAAAGCCGCCGGATATAGCGGCGGCGGCGGGCCGGGTGCGGGGCCCTACTTGGCGGGGCGGCCGCGCTCCCGCGTGAGGCCAGCGCTATTCTCAGCTCCCTGAGCTCACGGGGCCCTTCGGGACGCCGAGCTCCCGGCTCCGCTGACGCGGGGCAAGCGACTCCGCCGCTGTGCCCAGCTGCCTCCCGCCAGCCCCGGCGCACGGCCGGCTCCCCCCGCCGGCACCACCCCCCCGGCCCGGGGAAGTGGCCGGGATTCGACTCCTTTTCCCGGTGAAACGCACGGGGCAGCCGCCTCGCCCGGCCGGCTCGGGCGTCCCGTGGGCGAGCGGCACGGCCGGGTGCCCCGCACCTCCCCGGTGCCTCCCCGGTGCCTCCCCGGCAGCACAGGGCCCCTTCCAGCCCGCCAGGCCTCCGCCGGCCCCCGGCTCCGGGCCGCCCCGTTTCTCCACCCAGCATTGCGCGGCTGTTTTGCGGACGTTTGCTGGTTTGCTTCGCATCACCGGCACCAGGAGTCAGACGACAACTCAGCTTGTTGTTATTGTTGTTGTTATTGTTATTGCAATTATTATTATTATTATAATTATTGTAAAAGCTCAAGCAAGTTGCCGGCCCCGGGTGTACAGTGAACCCGGCTCACGGGACGAAGGGAGGGGAAGTAAAACGCACGCAGCCCACCCGCTGGCTCCGGTGGCGGCGGCCGGCGCGGAGGGTTCGCGGTGCAGCGGGGCCAAGGCAGAGCGGCCGCTGCCTGCGGCGGGGTTACGTGCCGGGCGGCAGCACCGCCTGTGCCGGGTGACGTGCTGCGCCCCACGCCGAGCCTCGCCGTCCTGGGGCTGCTGCCCCCCCCCCCGGGCTTCCCCTCCTCATCCGGACCCGGCCGTGTCCGCGCCTCATCCCGCCGGGACACGGGGATCATGGGGTGCCAGTGCCGGGGCCCGGCCGCGGCGGGGGGGAGCAGCGGTGCCCCGGAGCCACCGGCATCCCCGTGGGCAGGACGGAGCGTTTCCGTCCCCGGCAGGGCTTCCCGGGAGAGCCGGGCGCAGCCGGCAGTGCCGCCGCTGCGGGGTCCCGTCCCCAGCCCACCCCGGCCCCCGGCTGCCCACGGGGACTACAGCTCCCAGAATGCACCGGGGGCCCCAGCAGTGGGTGGAGCCAGGGCATTTCGCAGTGCATTGTGGGGGCTGTAGTCCGGCTGCCCAGCCCCGCTCTGCAGGGCGCACGCGGCTTGGGGGGCAGCATCCCCGGGGCGCTCCCCAGCTCCCTCCGGCTCGGTGTGCCCGTCCCGGGGCCCCCCCCCGGGGCACAGCTGGGGGTCACGGGGCAGCCCCGTCCCCTCGGGAGGGGGGCACGGGACGCGGCGAGCCCCGATGCCGGTGGCGAGGGGCAGAACCAGGGCTGCTGCCTGCGACGGTGCCGCGGCGGGAGGCTTGGCAGGATCGGGCCCCTCCCGCCCCGCCAAGGGCCGGGGGCACGGCGGGCGCCGGGGTGGCCCGGGGAGGGGGCGCGTCCCGCCTCGGTGCCCCGACGCGCTGACACACGCGCGCACACTCAGCGCGGCGGCATCCCCACCCCCTCGCGCCCGCCCGCTGCTCCACCTGGACCCGCGTCAGGAATGCGGGGAGCTCTCCCGCGCGAGGGGCTCGCCCCGGCCTGCCCCCCCCGCCGACAGCCCCCGCGCCGGCGCTCCGGAGGGGACGGGGACGGGGACGGGGAGCCCCTGCGCCCGCGGGGCTCGGCTGCCCCAGCGCCGTGAGGGACGGCGCAGGCACGCGGGACGGCTGCACGCTCGCGCACGCCAGCACCCGCCGAACGCCCTCCCCGGCACCAGACCGAAACGGCAGGAACCGGAGAGGAGGAAAACAAGCCCCGAGGGCGGGTTGTGCCACCGGAAACCCCGGCCCAACGGCGGCCGCGGACGGGAGGCGGCGCTTCCTCCGGGCCTCGTCCCGCGCACGCGTGTGTGCCCGCTCCGGCGGCGCGCTCCCACGCCCGCGGCACACGCTCGCCGGGCACGCGGGCATCCGCGACCCCGTGCACACGCAGCGCCGGGCACGCACGCTCCCGTGCGCCCGCTCGCGCCCATGCACGCTCACGGGGCTGCACACACCTGCAGCCCGGCCGGGGCCGGACGCCCGCTCAGGCCCGTCCGCACACATCCCGTTACCGGTCCACGCACCCCCGCGCTTCCCGGCCGGCCGCGCCCCCCCCCGTGCCGCGGTTCCTGTTTACGGCCAGGAGCCGCCTGCCAGGCCCTTCCTCTGCCCGGCGCGCAGGGTGGGGGCACCGCCGTGAGTCACCCCCGCCCGGCCGTGGGGCCGCTGCCGGTTCACCCTGCGCCTGACCCCGCTCGCAGCTCCGGGGCCGCCGGTTCCCAGCATCCCGGTGCAGCCGGGCTGGCTCCGGGCCGGCACGGCGTCACCCCCACGGATGCGCTGCAGCCCGCGGGGCCGCGGCCTGGACCGGCGGCAGGACATCGCGGCGGGGCGGCGAGCTGGCCCCGCGTGCCGCAGCTACCAGTGCGAGGATGAGGGACCGGCCCGGCCCCGCAGCGCCCAGGCGGAGGGCGAAGCCGGCCCCGAGGCAGGCGTGGGGGCCCCGGACCTGCTCCCCGGGCTGCCGGCACGGGCGCCCAGCAGCCCCCGGGGCGTCCCGGCATCCAAGGCTTTACCCGAGGCCGCCGGGCTGGCGTCGCGTCCTCCCTCCGGCGCGACCTTCGCCAGGCGCTGGGCACCCGCCCGGCGCGGCACGGGCCGCACGCGCTGTGCCCATGTCCCAGCTCGGGGGAGCCGAGGCCGGGGAGGAAGTGACGTGCCCGAGGTCGCGGGCTGAGTCAGCCCCGGCGCTAAGAATAGACGGAGGAATCCGGCCGGGGCTTCACCCGCCGGGCCGCATTCCCCGCGCCGAGACGTGCCGTGCCGCGGGAGCTGGCCGCGGCGCCTCGCCTGCACTGCGCTCCCGGGGAAACTGAGGCACCGATCGGGGAAGTGACTCACGCCGTACTGTGGCCTTTTAAATGCCCTGCTCTGATTAGATAATGGGCGGATGGATCACAGCGAGCCGAGCAAGCCCTCGCTAGACCTTCGTCTCACCGCAGCACCTACGGCCTCGCGTGGAGCCCTGGCCCATGTGGGGCCCGGCGTGACGGGAGCCCGGCCCCGAGCCCGCCAAGGCCCCGCGTGCCGGGCAGGCGGCGACGGTGGCTGACACTGTCCCAGCCCCGGAGCGGGGCAGCGGGGCCGGCAGCGCCCGTCGGGCCGGCAGGCGGGAGACGGAGCTCCCTGCTTTCGTTAGCAGCAATTACGGAGGAGACACGTGCGGGGCCGGGTCTCGAGCCGCCCGCCGCGGGCACCGGCACGGGGGCACCGCGCTGGGGCTGCCGCCACCGCGCTCGCTCCGTCTCGCCTTGCTTCACCTTCTCCCTAGTGCAGGGCGTAATTAACGCCCAGAACTCGGCCCCGGGGGGGGGGGTTGCTGCAGCGAGGCCCAAGCCCAGCTGGAGACGGGCTCCGGAGAAGGGCAGCGCCTCCGGGGAGGCCAGCCGGGAGGCCGAGCCCGCCGAGCGGCAGGTCACGAAGCCGCGGGGTCTCTGCGGGTGAGACCGGCTGCGCCGGCCCCGGGGCCGCCCGGGCTGAGCGAAGCCCCGCAGGGCAGGGGGGGCTCCCGGACGCCGGCCCCCGCTCCCCTCGGCAGCCCCGGGCCCGGGCGGCGGCAGCGGCGGGGCCCCAGCCGGCCTCGGGTGCGCTCGGTAGGATTAGGTTTTGAGGGGAAATGTGATATTGCAGCGATAGGTTACGCTGCTGGAGATTAGATCATCCGCGGTTTTGGGAGCATCAGCAGCGCGGGGCGCTCGGGTAACCTCCCAGCGCCTCCCCCCCGCCCGCCCCAGGCAGCCCCTGGCCTCCCGCGGGCCCGGCCCGGCCCCGGCCCCAGCCCCAGCCCCAGCCCGGCCCCCTCCTCACCGCTCAGCCGGAGCAGCGGGGAAACCGCGACCGCTCCGACTCAACCCCAGGGAGACTTCAGGGCCGGTTTGTGCTCGGCGCTCGGGGGATGTTTGGCGAAACAAGAGCCAAACAAAAGCAAAAGGGAAACTTGCTGCAAAACGGCCCCGGAGACCCAGCGTCGCCTTTTGTTTTCGATGATCCCGGCAGTCTTCAAAGCGAGGAGCTCAGCTCCCCTTTCACATGCGATGCCTTCCCCAAGGCAGGCGATTGAGCCCCCACCCCGGCTCCGCCGCCACAGCCCTTTGGTGAACCGGAGCTGCCTTTGCAAAGTTTCCACTTGCCACTTCCCCCCCTCGCAAACCCGCCCTGCAATTTCGGGTGAATTTCCCAATTTGCTGGCTGCAGCACGGGGGACAGGATTGCCCGGCGAGCAGAACCGCCCGAGCCGGGGCGGAAACGCCGAGCTCGGGACGGGGCGAGCGGTACCGACCCCACACCCCGTCCGGGAGCCCCGGGGCCGTGGCGGGTTTGCACGGCCGCGTCCCTGCAGCCCCCCGCCGAGGGTGGTCCCCCTCCGCCCAGCCTCCCCGGCGCAGTGCTCGTGCTCGTGCTCCCCACGCCGGAGGCACCCGGCACCGCTCCCGAACCAGGAGCCGGGGACAAGCAGCCCGGGCTCGCCGGCCCGGGGCGCAGCGGGGAAGGACGGGGGCACCGGGGCCGCCGGCGAGCGAGCAGCACGCGCCCACGTGCCTCCCTGTCGGGGCCCCACCGGCTCCGCTCGCTGCGGGACACGGCGGCTTTCTCACGCCCCGCCGGCGGCCCGCGTGCTGCGGCAGCGGGCTGTGCCCCGGGCTGGCTGGGGACACGCGGCCGGGGCCCCTCCGGCCAGGCAGCACGCGGGGCCGCGTGGGAGCAGCGGCGAGGGCCGAGCGGGGCCGGGAATGTCGCGCAGCGGCGCAAACACCCCGGTGCCGGCACAGCCGGAGGGCGGCAGCCCGGGGGCGTCAAGGGGGCTGCAGCGGCCACCGCCGCGGTGCCCCGGGGCCGAGGCGGTGGGCGCAGGACGCGGCTGGGACGGGGCCAGCCCCGCTCGGCCCTGCCAGGCCCCGGGGGGCCCTGCCTGCAGCGGCCTGCCCGCCGGGAGCGGGGACGCGAGGCAGCCGGCGGGGCTGGGAGCGGGAGGGGGGCCAGGTCCGCGCGGCCCACGCAGGTGCGGCCGCAGGCGGGGAAGCTCCGCGCCCGGCCGGCCCCGTCTTGCTGGGTGGCAGCAGCCGCCCTCGCGCCTGGCGCTCTCCGCCCCGGGGCAGGCGCGCCCCGTCATTACGCCCCGCAGCAGCTGCCGCGGCCCGACCAGGCAAGGGAGGGGGCGGCCGGCGGGACGGGGAGGGGGGGCACGCAGAGCCCTGCCTGCACCGGCCCCCGCGGCGGCACCCCCGGCCCCGCTCGCCGGGACCCCGCCGGGACCGGCCGAGGGGGAGCAGCCGGGTCGGGCTCGGCAGCCGCCGGGCCCCCGGGGCCGGGGCACAGTGTCCCCATTCGGGGCCGGCGGCGCCCAAGGTGGCGGTGGCAGAAGCGACTCCAGCGTCCCGCCGGGCCTCAATCCTGAGGGCCTCCTGCCCCGGCCCCCCCCCCCGGCCCCCCCGCCCGGGCCCCAGCGCGGCGCCGGCCCCGCCAGGAAAGGCCCCGCCGCCGGCAGCCAGCTGCGGCCGCTTCCTCCCGCCGCGGAAGGGGGAAGCGGGCTGGGGCGGGCGGGGGGCACGGGGAGCCCCCGGCCGCCGCGGGGCACCGAGGCCCGGGAGCACAGCGGAGGCAGCCGGAGGCCGGCGCGGGCGGGGGGGCTGAGCGCGAGGGGTCCCGGGTCCCCGCCGCCCCCAGCCAGCTCCGCGGGGCTGGATGCCGGGGCTCCGGCCGGGAGCTCCTCGGGAACCTCCCAGCTTTACCAAGGGCGAAGTCCCGGCACATCAAAGGCGGGCGGGGGCAGCAGGAACCGGAGCAGGAGCCTTTGGCGGCTGCCAGCGCGGCTCCCTGCCCCGTCCGCGCCCGGCTCCGCGGCGGCCGCGCGGGGTGCCCGGCCCACGGGGGGGGCACGGTGTGGGTCCGGGGGGGGGGTGCTCCTATGTGGGCCGGCACCGGAGCCGGTGCACCTGGGCCCGCCGGGCCCCCCCGCCGCGTGGCACCCGGCCCGTCGCTGTGGCAACCGCCGGCAGCTCCGGGTGTATTTTCTTAACCGGGGCCGCCGTGGGAACCTGGCCGGGCGCCACCTCATTCCGCTCGGGCTTTCTGGGCCGCCTTTGTAGCCGGCGTCGAGCCCAGCTGGCAACCGTTTCCTCCCGGGCCTCCCCCTGCCCTGCCGCGGGTCACGGCCCCGGGCGGGGGGCCCCGGCTCGGCCCCCCCGGCGAGCAGCCCCCCAGGCGCCCCACGGCGTCGGGCCCAGCTCCAGGGACGGGAGCGCGAGCCCGCAGCGAGGGCTGCTCCCGCGGCCCCCGGGACCCCCGGGCAACGCGCTGCCCCTGCTGCGGCCGCGGCAGGGCCTGGGCCGCCCGCGTTGCCGTCCCCGCTGTCCCCCAGCCGGCAAGCCTGCAAGTGCCTCGCCCGCTCCGTGCCTCAGTTTCCCCAGCAGAGAACCGCCCCGGGCCGAGGGCTCGCAGCGCTCGCCAGCACGGCGTGCCGAGGCTGTTGGCCCGCGCGCTGCGGGACGAGCACCGTCGTGCCGGCACGACAGCCGCCCTCTGCGACGCCCGGCGGCCCTCGCTCCCGCGCCCAGGTCCGGGGGGGCCGCGGAGGTGGCTGGGGAGACTCGGGGGGAGACGGGCGACGGGTGCCAGGAGCCAGCGGGGATTTTCCCCGAGCCTTGCCATGCTCCCGCCACGGGGACGGGGCAGCGTGCGTGGGAGGTCGGCGGAAAAGGAGCATTTTCCAGTACTGGAAACCGGGAGGAAAAAGGCTGCCGGACGGAACGATTAACGCAGAGCGGGTTAATCATTACAGCCGCGCTCCCCCCGCAGAAGGAAGTTGCGCGGATGCAGCCTTCGAGCCACCCAAGGGCAACGTGGCCCAAGGACGCGGCCGGGCGAGCGCCGGCAGCACCTCCGCGACCTTCCCGGGTGCACCGTGGGGCGGGGGCCGCCGCTCGGCCCCCCGGGAGCCCGGGGAGGGTCCTGGCCTGCGGCTAGCGCGGGAGCGGCACCTCGCCCCGGGGAGGCTCCCCGAGCGCCGGCTCCCGGCGTCGCACCGCGGGCACCGGGGACGCGGGGCAGCGCCGGGGCGGCCGCGAGAGGCCGGGCGGGATGCGGAGCACCGCGGGCCGGGGCAGGGAAGCGGCGGCCCTGCCGGATGAGTCAGTCCAGCCGGGGAACCTCGGGGCTGCGGTGGGGCTTGGGGTTATTTTTCCTGCATGGAGTCGAGAGCACAAACCTTTCCCCTGCATCTGGGATTTGGGTGGGACTGTGGAAACACCATGTGGCCAAGCACGGGGAGGGGACGCCAGCGCTCGGAGACTCGGCCCAGCCCCTTCGGAAATCACCTCCCGGCAGCAGAGACGCGGCCGAGGCCGGCAGCGACGGCGATGCCTCCCTTTCCGAGCGCTCCCGGCCCGGCTCCCCACCCTCCATCTGGCAGCAGAAGATGCAAGTCATGAGCGAGAGCCCTTCGCGGAAAGGAAGGACGAAGGCCACGCGCTGCGCCCCGGCCCCCCCGCCCCGCTCACGCCATTTTCCAGGCAGCCCTTCCCTGCGCGCGTTAGCGTTTCCCTCGCACGCCCACCCCGCCCCGGGGCGGCTGGAAGCCGGAGACAAACAGATCCCGGCACCCTGCAATGACACCGCCGCGCTCTGCTCCGATGCTTTCCCAGCCGCGCGCTGCCCCGGCAACCGGCACGGCCCCCCGCGCGCGGAGAGGGGGATGCCGCGGCGGAGAGCGGGGATGCCGCGGCGGAGAGCGGCCACGGCAGGACCCCGCCGTGGGGCCGCCTCGGCTCTGCCACCCGGGAAGCGGCAGGGAAAGGCCTCCCCCCGCTGCCTCCCAGGGCCTCGAGCCCGAGGCCCCTCGGGGGGGCTGCGGCCCCCCAGGCTAAGCACCGGCACTGGGTCAAGGACCCCGGAGCACCGCGCCGGTGGCAGCCAGGACAGCCCGGCGGCTTCCCCATTTCCAGAGCAGGGAACGCTGCCCGGAGCCGTGCCCGGCCGCGCACAAAGGAGCGGGGAGGATTCACCTGCCGCATCCGCACGCGCAGCCCGCGTCAGACCTGCGACCCTCGCCCCCCCCTCTGCCCCCCCCACAGCAGCAAGGCCCCGGCTGCCCAGGCCCCCGCGCGGTCCGGTCTCCACGGCCCCCAGCCCCATCGCAGCACCCCGCGGGAGCCGCCGGCGGGAAGGGATTCGCCGCCCATTTAGATGCAGCCGCACGTCTCCTGCGCCAAGCGGGGAGTCGGAGACCATTTTCACGGCATCCAGCGGGACGTGACTGATGGTGGCTCCCAGCGTGGGCAGAGGGAGCCGAGAGCTCGGCTCAGCGAGCCGGGGGAGGAGGATAACGCCGCTCTGTACGCAACCATCCCGATAATTAGCGGTGATGGGAAAGGACAGGGGCAGGTTGGAGAGGCTGAGCCCAGGCCATGGAAAAGAAACCCTGCTCCGGAGGGCAGCGAGCACGCCCGGCGGCAGGAGGAAGCAGGAAGAGCAGCGGGAACGTCCCTGCGCGCCGCCCCGTGTCCCCGTGTCCCCCCGCCGTGGGGCCGGGCGAGCGGGGCTGCAGCTCGAGGCGGTGGCGCAGGGGGTCCCCGCCGAGCGCGGCTCCGTTCTGCACCTCGGGCCCGACGGCTGCCCGCTCCCGGGGGCGGCTGCTCACCTCCCCGCAGCAGGGAGGGGGGGCAGCCCCCAGGGCAGGCCAAGGAGGCTTTGGGTACAAGCCCTCGCCCCGCGGCCCGAGGGCCCCTGCCCGGGCAGAAAGAGATGCCTCACGGGGCACAGCTGGAGCCCAGATGTCCCCACGGTGTCTGGGCCATCTCCCAGGCAGCAGCACCCACCCCGCAGACGCGGAGGTGCCCTCGGCGCTTCCCCCCAACGCAGCCCTCGGAGACGACACGGCCTCGCAGGGGCCCAGCCAGGGGCACGCCGTGGGGGGAGCTGGGCCAGGGCAGGGACCCCCGCCGCCCCCTCCCTCCCCGCATCCCCCCCCTTCGCCCTTCCTCGCCGGAGCTGGCGGGAGGCAGCGGGAAGAGCTGGTGAGAGGACGCTGACGGAGACACTTTTTTCCCATCCTAAAAATAGCAGCTGGCCGTTTCCCCAGCTTCCCGGCCTCGCCAACGCTCTTCCATTAGATGAAAAAAATAAGCCACCTTCCGTCGGAAAGAGAGAGGCTGCATGTGTCGAGAGGCACACGCAAGCCACAAATAGAAACTGGGGACGGAGAGCAGAGAGAGAGAGAGAACGGAAGAGGGAGCGAAGCCGTTCCGTCCCCAGTTATTCCCGAGACGTTTTAATTAGCACTCACTCTGACTTTGAGGCTTTGCTTATGCACAGCGTAACGTATGACCTTTAAGAAAAAAAAAGAAAAGGAGAAAAAAGAGAGAGAGGGGAAGGGAAGAAAAATGCACTGGAGCAGCTCAGAAACTGGGAAGTCGGCTGAGCTTCAAATAGGCTCAGCGTCAGGCATTTAGAGTCTTTTAATAAGCTACAGAGTGAGAAATTTAACACCACAGGCACTATTTTTGATCATTTGTGGAAAGGGGGGGAGAGAAAGACAGAGAGAGAGAGAGAGGAGGGGGAGGAGGTGGCGGTGAGAAGAAGAGGAGGCAGCCAAGATTACATCCTGGGTGGCAGCGCTGAAAATAACCCTGCCCCGCTCCGACTGCGGCGCCGCGCGAGCCCCGCTCGCAGCTGCCGGGGGGGCAAACCCGCTGCCGCTGACCTTTGCTGCCGCAGCTGCCCACGCGGGCCGCAAGCAAAACCGGCTCGTGCTCCCAGGCAAGCGCTGGAGGCTGCGGGGAAAAGGGGATTAGAGCAAAGGAAGAGGGACGCCAGCCCCGTGCACCCGGAGGCCAGCGGCCGCCGCGCTGTGCCCCAGCCTCCCCCAGCTGCCAAGTACGCGCTGGGCGAGTTTGCGCAGCTAGAGGGAACCTGAAATCCCTCCCCGGGAGGCGTAAGGAGGGCAGCGCTGAGCTAAGAGCCTAGCGACAGATGGTGCCGCTGGCAAGACACATCCTCAGGCGTCTGGCACAGACGGGATCAGGTTCGGCCCCTCGCTCGAACCCACTCCTTCCCAGCGGTGCTGCCATTTCACGAGGCACGTGGGGACCAGCAGGTTTGCCGCAGAGACGCGCGGAGCGACTCCCACTTCCTCCTGGCTGGAGGGCTGAGGATGACCCCGGGCCAGCCTCGTCGGAGGGGGCTGCTCGCAAGCAAAACCCCTGCTAGCGCTGGGGGCAAGGAACCAACAGCTTTAACGGAGCAAAAGCACCAGCCGTCCCCGAAACACACCAGTTCAGGAAAGAGACCCCCCAAGGAAGGAGTCTCCTTCCCTTGCTACACCAAGATATCGCCAAGGAGCAGGGGGAGGTTTCTCCCTGCTCTGCATGCCACGCGTGGCGGCGAAAATACAGCAACAGCTCACAGCAGCAGGGAAGTGGGTCAAAGCCTGGGCAGCGGGTGTCCAGCTTCAGGAAGTGCCACAAAGAAAGAGCAGAGCTAATGTGAATTCCTGCAGCAAAGGAGCCACAAGGCTAAGCAAAAGCTCGTGATAAGTGGGGTTGGGGAGGCTCTCCACAAGAGTCACAACAGGAAGCCTTTGCCACGGACCTGCGCTGCCCCGTCAGCACCTCCCCCTGTGCTGCAGTAATCCTGCTGTCCAGGTGGATTATTTGAGGTGGAGGTGGCTGATAGCAGCGGGAGGGGGTTATCAAATCTGTTTGATAAGCCTTGGTCCCACGTCCCTTGGGCACTCCCAGCAGAACCACAGACCAGTGACGGAGTTACACCCCCCCCGCAGAGCAACTGCGCCCTGCCAGACCCCGACGCGGGGGCAGGAACCTGCCCCCGGGCAGCTAACCACCAGCACAGCACAAGCTGCAATTTGCTGCCTCAGAAGAAGGTCACATGCTACAAGACAGGACTGCATTTCCTTTTAATTGATCAGAGCATTTTCTCCACCTCCATTTGTCCCGCACCATCTGTACAAACGGGGGAAGCCAGGACAAGTAGGACAGTCTGGGGTTTCTTTACATCGACAGCGGGATTCCTGCAACACACAGAAGCGGAGTCGGTTTTAATGCAAGGTGGGCTAGGAAGAACAGCGGATACCGATCTGAGGGCTTGGCCCTCACTAAGGTCGTTAAACTGCCGCTTAGCGAGTAAACAAGAGCCACTGGCTCTCTCAGAGCTGACCCACACAGGCCAAAGGGCAAAGGGACCAGAGATCAGGGAGATAATGGGGAGCCGCTGCCCTGCTGTACCTGCTCCAGGGAGAGGCCATCCGCGAGGCTTCCAGTGACTCACCTGCCAGGCACAGCACACGCTGACGGCCGCTGAGCGAGTCTCCCAACTGCCAGCACGTGGGAAAAAAGGAGGGATGAGGCACAGTCTTAGCAGGGTAGAGGGAAAATGGGCCATGAGGTAACCAGCCTTGCCTTGCCTTGCCTTGCCCTCCCGCCCCGGAGACAGAAGCTGTTTGTTTCTAACAGAAGGGAGCATACACGGAACAGAGGCCACACATCGCTCCCTCAGGGGCCCCAGGCATCCAGGCTCCTCCCGGCGCGGCCAGTCCCAGACTGCATGTCCCAACGGGGACCGGGATGCAGCAACGAGGCTGGCGAGCCTCTTGCCCCACTGCTGACTGCGTTCCCAGCGCGTCCCGGCGTCAGGCTGCTCACCCAGAGGCCCCCGGGGCGGCGGGGCGCGGCGCCGGTCCCTGCTGCCATCTAGCGGCTCCGGGCAGGGTCCCCCACCGCCCCCCCGGAGCTGACAGCTCAACACGGGGGGGGGGGACGGACAGACCTACCACCCCCCTTCCCTAAAACCCCGGCACAGACCGTTAGCCCAGCCCTGGGGCAGCCCAGAGGAAGCTCCCTGCGGGCAGCACAGTGCAGGGACTCAGCTCCAGAGCAGATCTGGAAATCTCGGCCAAGATACATACGGGAGACACGTACCCTAATTACTCCAGGGCTTTTACGAGAGCTTCATTGGCTTCTACTTTAATCTGGGCTTCTGCTTTAGCTGCTTCATCAGATGCTGCAGCCATCTCCGAAACAGCCTTCTCCAGATTTGATTTTGCAGTCTGAACACGAGAGCACAAGGAATGCGTCACCGAGAGACCACCACAGGGTGACTTGTCCTGCAGCCCTTGAGTCACTGCCCTCCCGTCACTGCCGCAGTCAGCTCCGCGCGCAGGGCCCCACGCAGGGCTGCAGAGGCCTGTTTACAAGCCAGTGCTGACAACGGCCTCCTTATCGACAGGCCCCGCTGTGGAAAAGCTGGTCCCGAGACTAAGGGGGTGGGGAGGGGCAAGCTCAGCATCTGTTCGAGAGCTGAGACGTGGCCTGGAGAAGGGTTAACGACTCCACCGTTTCCTTTCCCCACAGCCTGAAGAGGAGCTCCGAGCCTTTGATCCCGACCAGTGGGCGACGGGAAGCTCAGGATGAAGACGCAGCCCTTGGTCGTGGCGTGCTTTCCACAGCCACGGGAAGCTCCTGAGACAACCGCCCCACGAAAGAGAAGCGGGGAGCAAACTCCCCTCCGCGAGGGAGCCTGGCTGCCAGCGCTTGCCCAAGAAAGGCCGGGCGCCGCCCAGCCCACGGGGACGGGGTACTCACAGCCAGATCCAGCATGTCCATCGTCACCGCCTCCTCTGCCAGCACCTGCACGGTGGAGTCCGCGTGGACCGTGACAGAGCCACTGCTCACTGCAAAGGCACAACAGCGGGACTGAGTCAGAGGGCGCAGGCAGGGCTGCCGGAGACCCCTCGTTTGGGGGCCAGCACGCAGGATGGCTCTGCCACGGCGGCCACAGCCGCCCTCCTGTCTCCGGTACCCGTGGGACTGACCCACTTTCCTGCTTCCCTGCGGGAACGAGGGCAGAGGACGGACGGCAGTCAGCTCCCACGGCCACGGGCGCCTCCACCAAGAGGCTGCTCTGCGCGTTTCAGGCCGACCATCGCTAACCGGATCCCAGAAAGCTCCGAGATCCCTTGGCCAGAGCAAATCCTCAAAGTCCTTCCATGACATGTACCAAGCCCCACAGATCCCTCACGAGCGCCGTGACAGCGTTAGCCTCGCTTTACCAAAAGGAAAACTAAAGCAGAGGAAATTCAGACACTCAGCAGCAGCCTCTAAGCAGGATCGAGGAAACCTGCTCCCCAGACTGCTGCCTCATCTGCTGAGCCACCACCTTCCAGAGCAACTCCCCTGCACCTGGCCTCCGGGCCAGCCGCGGCGGCCGCCGGCAGCCACTAGAAGGCTGGGAAAGCAGAAATTCCTGGAACTCCACCAGGGCACACCTTGATCGGCAGAGTCTCCCTCATGACAGCCCTGAGAACGATCCCCCTACGCACACTTTCCTCCCTCCAGGCTCCGCCTGCTTTACTTACCAAAGTATTTGGTGGCCGTGCCATCCTCAGCATAGACCGTCACGACTCCAGGCTTGAGGACCTGCAGGGTGGGGACGTGAGAGGCCAGGATACCGAAGGAGCCGGTGAGCGTGGGCACGTCTACCTGCTTCACGTTGGCTCCGTTGTAAAACACCTGGTCGGGGAGGGCAGAGCAGATGGAAACAAGCTGTTACCATGAACAGAGGGGCGGCAGCAAGGGGAAGGATGAAGGTCGCTCCCGTGACTCCCGGGAGCTGAGCAACGCGGGGCGCAGCCTGCTCCCACCCCAGAGGGCGTGCGGGGCTGAGGCAAGAGCCCTGCTCCGAGCAGCTGGCAGGCCACAGGGCGACGGTTTAACGCAGGGCAAGGTGTGACCAGTACAGCCTGAACCTTCCGCAGGGCGGGACCCGGGCTCTGGAGGAGGGGGCCTGGCAAGCGGACTGGAAAAGCGCTCCAAGCCTTCGGAGAGGTGTGGTGGCGGCGGCAGGGAGGCAGCAGGCGGAGACGCAAAGTCAGGAGTGGGCGAGAGGCAAAGGGCGCAGCTAAGAGAAGCCTGAGAAGAGCGTAGGGAGACCTTGACGCGAACCGTCACCGCTCTGACAGAAGCTGGCGACGCAGCCTCCGTGCGGGCATCCCACACAGCTCTGCCGGTGCCGTGCAAGTCCTGCCTTGCGACACCGCGGCTCCGTGGCATCACGCCCCGCACGCACCGAGCGCTCTGCCAGCGCAACCGTGCCCCGAAGAGCAGCAAGTGCAGCTCCTCCAGCCTCTTCCCCCAGCAGCCCGGGGCATTTCAGGAGCTGTGTGGGCCACTGCTGCGAGCAGCGCCCGGGTCACCACCCCAACAGCTGCAGCGGCTCCAGGAAAAGGGCCGGGGCTGGAAGAGCAGGAACGGCACCCCGCGGGCCGTGGCAGAGCTGCAAGGGGAGGCAGCGGCAGGGCCCGGCCCCGGCTGCCCGCCTGCACCGCGAAGGGGAGGCAGGCGCGGCGCCACGGGCACCCGAGGGTCCCTCCCGTCGCTGCGGCACGGCCTCGGGCACGGGCGGCAGCAGGGCGGGCCCGGGGCGGCAGCAGCAGCCGGGCGGGAGCAGACGAGACCATAATCCCGCAACCCGCGGTGCTGCTCCCGACCGGCCTCGTCCGCCGGTTCCAGGCCCGCGGAGCCATCACCCCCCCAGGCCCCGTCCCGCCGCCCCCTCCGCTGCCCGAGGGCCCCCGCGGGCCCCAGGCACAGGGACAGGGACGCCCCGCCGGCCGCCACCGGGCGGGCGGCGCCCCCAGCACCCCCGGGCCGTGCTGCCCGCAGCAGCCCGCAAACCGCGCGGGGCCCCGGTGAGGCCTCCGCCCGCCCCCGGCGGCGCGGCGCTACCTGCGTGGGCGAGGCGAAGGTGAAGGCCATCTGCGCGGGGCCGGCGGCGGCGGGCTCGGCGTAGGCGCGGGCGCGGGGCCGCAGCAGGGGCAGGCCGCGGGGCCCGAGGCCCAGGAGGCGGCGGGCGGAGAACATGGCGGCGCGGGGAGCGGGGCCGGGGCGACGCCAAGGGCGAGCGGGGCCGGGCGCGGGGCACGCCGGGAAG
Organism: Dromaius novaehollandiae; assembly: GCF_036370855.1. Classification (NCBI taxonomy): domain Eukaryota; kingdom Metazoa; phylum Chordata; class Aves; order Casuariiformes; family Dromaiidae; genus Dromaius; species Dromaius novaehollandiae. Next base: position 987,332 of record NC_088122.1, on the reverse strand, counting down.
CCGCCGGGACTACAACTCCCAGCGTGCGCCGCGGCGCCGCCCACGCATCGCCCCGGGGAGCGGCGCCCGCCGGACTACAAACCCCAGGGTGCGCCGGGGCGGGAGCGGAAGTGACGCAACCGCCGGAGGGCGGGCACGCAACGCCGCGCGCGGGGGCAGCTGGGAGCTGTAGTCCTCCCCCTCCTGTTTATTGTAGGGTCGCCTCGTCCCCCCAGGGCCGGGCCTGTAGAAACAGGGAGGCGTCGAGCCTGCGCCCTGCGCCCGGCAGCGGCTGTGCCCGCACGTGCCCATCACCGGGGCGTCTGGTCTGGGGCTGCCCAGCGCCACCGGCCCCTGCTGCCCCGCTCTGCCAACCCCCTGCAGCCCCACACTGTCCCCCTCCCCGGCCCCCTCCTCCCGCAGGATGCCACTGCTCGGCCCCACGGGACACTCGCGCCGCATGGGACGGTGTCCCTGTCCTGGCGCCCGCAGCGCGACTGGAGACAGAGCTGCCAGGCCTTGCCCCACGGCCCTGCCCCACAGCCCTGTGCCGTGGGGCGCGTGGCCCCAGGGGTGTGTGTCCAGACGGCAGGGCCCCAGGGGGGATCTGCCCTGTTCCCTCGCGGTGGCGGTGCCCGGCCCTCCCGGACACGTGGCGTCCCACCGGCGCTGGCCCTCCCGGGGCAGGAGGGGCTGGGGGGCAGGAGGAGGCCTTGGGGGAGCAGGAGGGTGTGGGCCAGGGCTGCAGGCGCAATGGGGAGCAGGGCTGTGGGGTGCTGTGTGGTTGGGGGCTGTGGGGCTGGGGATGTGGGGCAGGGTTGCAGGGGACCGTTCCCAGGGTGTGGGGCAGGGGTGCAGAGGCTGTGTCCAGACTGTGGGGCAGGCACGTGGGGGCCATGCCTGGGATATGGGGCACAGACATGGGATGGTGCTGTGCCATGGGGCAGGCAGGCAGCGCTGTGGGGCAGGGATGGGGCAGTGCCATGCTGTGGGGCAGGATCGCGGGGGTGGTGGGCAGTGCCATGCTGTGGGGCAGGGTTGCGGGGGTGATGGGCAGTGCTGTGATGTGGGGCAGGAACACAGGGGTGGTGGACAGTGACATGCTGTGCGGCAGGGATGGGACAGTGCTGCGCTGTGGGGCAGGGACGGGGCAGTGCCGTGCTGTGGGGCAGGGATGGGGCCACACCGCACTGTGGGGCAGGATCGCGGGGGTGGCAGACAGTGCCATGGCGTGGGGCTGGGATGGGGCAGTGCCGTGCTGTGGGGCAGGGACGGGGCAGTGCCGTGCTGTGGGGCAGGGATGGGGCCGGGCTGCGCTGTGGGGCAGGATGGTGAGGGTGGCAGGCAGTGCCGCGCTGTGGGGCAGGGACGGGGGGAGGGTGGGTCGTGCCGCGCCGTGGGGCAGACGGGGGCCGGGCCGGGCCGGGGGGCGCGCGGCGCCGTGGGGCAGCGCCGGCCCCACGTCACGTCACGCCGCGCCGCGCGGGGGCGGCTCCGGTTCATTCATAAATCGCGGGGCCGCCGGGCGCAGCGAGCGCAGCGGCGCGATGGAGCCCCGGCGCCGGCAGCGGCTCTAGGTGAGTGTCCGGCCCCCGCCCCGCGACAGCGCCTATCGCGACAGCGCCTATCGCGACAGCCCGGGGGGCGGGGCCGCCGCCGGCACCTGCCGCGCTCCCAGCCCGGCCCTGCCCCACGGCCTCCCGTGGCTGCCCCACGCGTCCCCCCTGCTCTGCATCCCTGCCTGCAGCCCTGCCCCACATCCCCCTGCAGCCCTGCCCCACATCCCTGCTCTGCATCCCTGCCCCACATATCCCCCTTGCTCTGCATCCCTGCCCCACATCCCCCTGCTCTGCCTTCTCCCCTGCATCCCTGCCCCACATCCGCCTGTCTGTGCCCCCGGCTGCATCTCTGCCCCACATCGCCTCTGCTCTGCATCCTCCCCTCCATCCCCGCCCCACAGGTTCTCCTGGTCTGCCTCCGCCCTGCATCCCTGCCCCACAGCATCCCCGCTCTGCCCCCTCCCCGCAGCCCTGCCTCATCCCTCCCTGCCCGCATCCTCCCCTGCATCCCTGCCCCGGTCCCTGCCCCACCTCCCGCTCCCTCCCCAAGCCCCCCCGCCCCACGTCCCTGCCCTGCACCCCCCCCCCCCCGCCCCACGTCCCTGCCCTGCACCCCCCCCCCGCCCCCGCCCCACGTCCCCGGCTCCGGCCCGGCCCCGCGTCGCCCCTCGCACGGGCCGGGCAGGGGCCGGGGCAGGGGCCGGGGCCGAGCGGACCCCCGGCGCCCGCGCACAGGCGGCCGCGCTCGCGTCTGGGGCGCAAACCCGCCCCGGGACCCCGCGCGGTGCCGGGACCCCGCGGTGCCCCCCTGCGCCTCCGCCGCCCGGGGCAGCGCCCGGTGCCGCGGCCGAGCCCCGAGCCCCGACCCACGACCCACGACCCACGGCGGGCACCGGGCACCAGCGCGGGAGCGCGGCCTGGCCCCGGCTGCCCAGCGGCCCCGTCCCCGCCGCCCCGCGCCGCAGCCCCCCGCGAGGCCGGTCCCGTCCCCGTCCCCGTCCCCGTCCCCGTCCCCGAGGCGCCGGCGCGGGACCGGCTCCCCCGAGCGGTGCCCGCACAATGGCCGGCCTGTTCCCGCCGGGTCGCCATGGAGACTGAATTCCTCCATGATGGGGAAACAGGCCCGACATTCTTCCCCACGCCCCCGTCTCCCCGTCCTCGCCCTCCCCGGGCGCCGGGGGCACCGGGGGCCCTGCCGGGTCCCACCCCGGCGCTGCGGCCCCCGACCCCGGAGCCCCCGGCGCCCCCGCGGCCGGGCAGGGCCGGCGCAGGAGGGGTCCCCGCTCCCTCCCCGCGTGCGGGGGGCCGTGGTGGGGCCGGGGCCGCGCTCGGCTCCCCGCGTGGCTCCGGGACGCCCCAGGGCCCGTGCAGGGTCGGGGGTCCCTGCGCGGCCGGTCCCCGGTCCCCAGAGCATCGCCCGGGGCTGCCCCCCCCCAACACACACACCGCGGGGCCTGCTGTCCCCGGCACGGGTAAACCCCCCCTCGCCGTCCCCACAAGCTGCCGCTTTCCCGACCTGCCACGGGCTCCATTCATGTTTTTCCCTGACCTGATTCTGAGCGGTTTTCGGAGCGGCCCGGCCGGCGCGGTGCAACGTGCTGCCCCCCCCCCCCACCCGGGGCGAGCCCCGACGGCTGCTCCTGGGCCCCAGCGTCGCCCACCCCAGCCCTGCTGCAGGGCGGCTTCGCGCCTCCCGTGGTGCCCGGCCCCTCCGGCAGCCCGGGGACACACGGACAGGACACACGGACAGGACACACGGACAGGGAGGCATGGATGGGGACGCACGGACCCACAGGGCTTGGGTCCATGGGGAGACCCCCCCCCCCCGGGGCTCTGCTGTGCAGGGCGGGAGGAAGAGGAGGCTTCCGCCGGGTTTCCCGTGCCGGCGGGGTTTGTGCCAGGGCAGCGGGTGCGGCGGTGCCCGTCCGTCTGTCCCTCTGTCCCCGGCCCCGCCGGCCCCTCGCAGCCCCTTCCCCTCCCGGGGGCCGGGGCACCTGGCGCCGGTCTGGGTCTGGTGACAGTCCGGTGACGGAGCCGCGGCCGGGCTGACTCAGACGCCGTCACCCAGCGCGCAGCGGTGCCCACGCCAGCGCCTCCGCGCTGCGTGCGGGGAGGCCGGCTGCCCGCTGCGCTGCCGCCGGGGAGGCCCCCCCGGAGCATGGCTCCCCCCCGGAGCGTGGCCCCCCCCGGAGCATGGCCCCCCCCAGGAATGCAGCCCCCCCCCCCCCCGGAGCGTGGCCCCCCCCGGAGCGTGGACCCCCCCGGAGCATGGCTCCCCCCAGAGCACGATGCCCCCAGAGCACGGCCCCCCCTGGAACGCGGCCCCCCCCAGGAATGCAGCCCCCCCCCCGGAGCACGGCCCCCCCGGAGCATGGTACCCCGGCCCCGGGCACCCGAGCGCGGGGGCTGCCTCGGGGGGGGGGCCTCCACGAGACCCCCGGCCTGCGGCCTCGGAGCGCGTCCTCGCCGGGGCGCGGGGTCTGCTGCGGGGGGGCCGGGCCGGTGCCCCCGGCGCCGTGTGGGGCTGGGCCGCCCCGTGCACAGCCCGTGGGTGCGGGCCCGCAGCGGGGCCGGGGTCAGGGGGCCGGGGGCCGTGCCTGGCGCGGGGCAAGGGGGCTGCCGGGCGCCCGGGGCCCCTGGGGAGGGGCGGGGGGGCTGCGGGGGGAACGGCCCTGCGCCCCCCGCCCCTCCTGCCGCCCCCCCGGGCCCCAGCTCCCCTCCGTGCCCACCTTCCCTCCGCCCCCCGCCTCACCTACCCTCCCTCCCTCCTGACCACACCCTCCGCCCCTCCCTCCATCCCACCATGCCTCCATCCTCCCCTGCCTCCCTCCCTCCATCCCTCCTGACCACACCCTCCCTCCCTCCATCCCTCCCGCCCTCCCTCCCTCCATCCCTCATCCCGGTCCCTCCCGGCAGCTCCGCACCGCGGTGCCGGCAGGGCCCGGGGCCCCCAGACCGCCGCCGCCCCGGCCCGGCCCCGCCGCCCTTTGTCTGCCGCCGCCGCGGGCCGCGCCCGGCCGGACCATGAGCGATGACCCGACGCCCTGGGACAACGCGACCGAGAGCAGCACGGTGAGGGGCGCCGCGGGTCCCGGGGCCGGCCGGGGCGGCGCCGGGGGCGGGGACGGGGACGGGGACGGGGACCCTGCTCGGGCCGGGGGGCTGGGGCTGGGGTCCGTCCTGGGATGCGGCGGTGGGGCTGGGCATGGGGCTGGGGTCTGAGCCCGGGATGCGGCCGTGGGGCTGGGCATGGGGCTGGGGTCCGTGCCCGGGATGCGGCCGTGGTGACAGGGCTGGGGCTGGGGCTGGGAACGATGTCCCTGCCCGGGACGTGGCTGCGGGGACGGGGCCGTGCCGGGGCCGTGCCCGTGGGGAGGGGACGGGGTCCGTGCCGGGGCCGCGGCCGCGGGGATGGCAAGGGGGACCCTGCCCAGGCGGAGGGGGTCCGTGCCGGGACGGGGGGTGGGGACGCACCGGCCTCCCAGCGCCGCGGCATCCGGCCCCGCTCGGCAGCCCCGGGGCAGGTGGCACCTTCCGCGCCCCGCTCGTCCCCCGCGGAGGCGCCGGGGCTGGGGCGCGGGGCGGGGGCCGCAGCGCCCTGGGGCTGCCCCCGATGGCACCGTCCCCTGCCCCGAGGCCGCGGTGAGGGCCGGGGTCCCGCTGCCGCCGCGGCGGGGGCTGCCGGGGGCTCTGCCCCCCCCCGGCTGCGGTTGCCGTGGTGAAGGCGAGTCCGCGGGGAGCCGGCAGCAGGCCCGGGGGCGGCGGGGGAGAGCGCCCGCGCCGCGGCGGCTGCCTCGGGGGAGCGGCGCACGCAGCGGCGGCCGGGGCGCGGGAGGAGGCTCTGCCCCGACGGCCCCGGCGAGGGGGGGCGCGGGCGGGGGGGCCGGGGCGCCGGGGACGTCGCCCCCCCGCAGCCGCCCTCCTGCTGCCCCCGGCTGCTGCAGCGTGTCCGGCCCCGGCGGCAAACCGGGGAAACTGAGGCACGGCGCGGCGGGCGCCAGCGAGGGCCTGGGCGGAGGGGCGGGACGGTGCCCCGGTTCTCCGGGAGGGTCCGGCGGGGGGGAGGGGGGGGGTATGGCGGGGCGCGGGGGCTCAGCCGCGGTGTCGCCGGCGCAGGCGGTGCCCGGCGAGGTGTCCCCCCAGGATGGCTACGTGCTGCTCCTCGCCCTGCTCTCCATCTTCATCGGGGGCACCCTGGTCCTGCTCTCCGGCGTCCTGATCATCTGCCGCCGCTGCTGCGAGGCCGATCGCCGGCACTCCAGGTTGGGGGGGGGTCGCCGGGCCCCGGGGCGCGGGCGCCGCGCAGGGGGGCTGCTAACGCTCCCGCCCGCTCCGCAGGGCCAGCGATGACCCCGAGAAAACCACCACCACCTACCTGGACGACTCGCAGCCGGCCCAGGGTGAGCGCCGCGGCCGGGGCTGCCGGGATGCTGCCGGGGTGCCGTGGCCCCCCCTTCCCTGCCGCCTCCTGGGCCGGGGGGGGGCAGGTCCCGGCCCCTCCGCCAGTGCAGCCCCTCCAGGGACGGGGTAGCGGTGATGGCGCGGGGGGGGGTAGCTGGAGACCCCCTGTCTCCTCTGTCGTTGGCCCTGGTTGCGGGACCGCAGGCCTGGAGCAGGGCCACCCGGGCTGGCAGCGGCGAGTTCACCCGGCCTCAGCTCGGGGACGCAGCAGGCACCTCGCGCGGGGGGGGCCGCCCTGCCGCTGACCCCCCCCGCTGCCCGCAGACATCACCATCAAGATGGAAGACCCCGACTGCCTGTCGTCCTCCAGCTACCGGGACGCGGAGGGCGAGCGGTTCCTGTCCTCCAGCTCCTCCGCCGCCCGGCGCGTCTCCTTCAACGAGGCGGCACTCTTCGACCAGGGCAGGAGGACCCAGGAGAAGGGCAGGAGGTGAGGGCGCCGCGGGGCGGGCGGGAGCCGGGGGGGCCGGGGCGCCCCTAACCCCCCGCGCCCGGCAGGTACACGCTGACCGAGGGCGACTTCCACCACCTGAAGAACGCCCGCCTGACCCACCTGCACCTCCCGCCACCCGCCCTCAAGATCGTCACCATCCACGAGTGCGAGTCCAGCGAGAACAGCCTGGCCATGACCCCCCGCCTGCCCCCCGCCAAGCCCGGCCTCGCCATCTTCCAGGTGAGCGACGGACACCCCCCCCCCCCCCCCCCCGGGCCGGGTCCCCGCGGTGCTGCCGGGACGGGGTCCCGTGGCGCAGCGAGGGACGGGGACGCGGGGTGCAATGGGACGTGGGGACGGAGGTCTCGGGGCCCAGCAGCAGCTATGGGTGGGGGCGCCGGGTGCAGGCGGCCCCCCCGGGACCCGGCCCTCGTGCACGGCCCCCCCAGCGCGCCGCGCCTGCCTTGCAGCCCCCCGCGGGAGCCCTGCCGCAGCCGGCGCTGCCCAGCCACGCCGTGTGCCCCAGCTCGGCCCTGCCCGGGGACACCTACAACTCCACCGTGGACGCCAGCTTCGCCGAGGCCAGCCCGGCCGCCTCCTCCGACTCCGGGGAGGGCCCCGCGGTGAGTGCCGGCCGGGGGGGCCGCGGGGCGGGGGCTGCCGGCGCCCGCGGCAGCGCAGGGACGGCCCCGGGCGCCCGGGGGGCTGCTGGGCCCCTGCTCCATGCTGGGCGCTCGGGAGGGCGGGGGGCACCTGGCTGGAAACGGGCTCTGCCACCCCCACCCCCCCCAGTCCTCTGCCCCCGGGGACATTTGTGCATCCGCTGCAGCAGGACACAGGAGCCAAGCGGGGGCCGGGGGGGGGGGGGGAGGGACGCGCGGCCTCGCTGCACCCCTGCGCCGCGCCGGCTCTCACGGCCCCCTCGGCCCCCCCAGTTCACAGCAGCCTCCAGGAGCGGGAAGGCGGCCGGCGCGGGCAGCGGCGATGCCCCCCCGGCCCCGGCGCCCGGCACCGTGCTGCAGTTCTTCACGCGCCTGCGCCGCCACGCCAGCCTCGACGGGGCCAGCCCCTACTTCAGGATCAAGAAGTGGAAGCTGGAGAGCACCCAGCGGGCCTCGAGCCTGGACACCAGAGGTGGGTGCTGCCGCGGGGGGGGGGGCCGGGCGCGGCGGGGGGGGCGCGTACCCCGGGCCGTGGCCGCCCGCCGGGGCTCCGCCGGCCCCTGACCTGCCCCCCGCCCGCCCCAGGCTCCCCGAAGCGGCGCCAGTTCCAGCGGCAGCGGGCGGCCAGCGAGAGCATGGACCAGGAGGACCGGGACCCCCACCAGACCGACATCATCCAGTACATCGCCCGCACCGACGACGTGGCCTTCCACCCCGCGGCCGGCCCCTTCCTGCCCTCCCCGGCCAGCCCCCCACCCTCTCTCGGCAGGTATTTTTCAGTAGATAGAGGGGATGGGGAGGGCGCTGGGGGACCCCGCGCGGGGGCTGCTGCCCCTTCGGGGGGGCCAGGGCCGGGGGCTTGGGCAGGGTGGCGGGGGCACGAGGGCGGCGCCGCGCAGCCCGGGGGGGCCGGGCGGGTGCCGGCGCTGCCGCGAGCTCCGCGGTGCCGGGAGCGGTCTCGGCCCGGCCGTGACGCCGGGGTGCTGCCCGCAGGCTAGAGCCGGGCGAGGGGGGCGCGGGCGGCCCCGGGGAGGCCGGCGGCCCCGAGCAGCCCAGCGCCTACCACGACATCTGGAGCCTGCGGGCCTCGCTGGAGCTCTACGCCTCCTCCGAGCGCAGCAACGACCAGGACTCGGTGCGCAGCGACGGCGGGGACAGCGTCTCCTCCGCCGGCGGCCTGCCCCCCTGCCCCTCCTCCTCCCTGGATGAGGCCGAAGGCCCGGAGGAAAAGCCCTGGGGCCGGCCCAAGCCCGAGGGCCCCGACTCGGAGCCGGGCACGCGCAAGCTGCTGCAGATGGACAGCGGCTACGCCTCCATCGAGGCGCCCAGCCGGGCGGGCGACGAGGGGCACCCCAAGGACCAGACGGCCTCGGAGAAGCGCATCTGCTTCACCAGCGCGGGGCGGAAAGGCACCATCTTCGAGAGCTTCGAGGGCCGGGAGCCGGAGGAGGAGGAGGAAGAGGAGGAGGAGGAGGAGGAGGGCGGCGAGCCCCGGGGCGCGGCGGGCGGGGGGCCCCCGCCGCCCCCCAGCCCCCTGGCCTGGCCCCCCTACGGGCAGATGTTCCCCGGGCGGGAGGCGCCGCCGCGGCGGGACTACAGCATCGACGAGAAGACGGACGCGCTGTTCAACGCCTTCGTGCGCCACGACCCCCAGTTCGACGAGTCGCCGCCGCGGGGCAAGCACCGCTCCCGCACGCACCTGCGCAAGCAGTGGCAGCACGCCAAGCAGTACAGCGACCCCGGCGTGCGGTACCCGGCGCTGGAGCGGCACCGCACGCCGCTGCGCCGCGGGGACAGCGCCAACTCCCCGCTGGACGCCCGCCTGCACGGCCCGCTGCCCCGCGTCGTCAGCGCCGGCGACGGGGAGGCCGGGGAGGCCGGGGCCGCCGGCGCCCCGGCCCTGCCCGACCCCGAGATCCAGGTGATCGTGGAGGAGCCCGGCGAGGCGGCGCCCGAGCCCAGGGCCGGCCCCGAGAGCCCCGGCGGCGACTGCCCCGGCCCCGGCCGGTGCCTGCGGCTGGGCTCCGGCACCGAGCTCATGGACAAGATCGCCGGCGGCCTGGAGGAGCGGCTCTACGGGCACCTGCGGCAACCGGGAGAGCGCGCGGAGCGCGTGGTGGCCGTGGCGGCCAGCGACGCCCCCCCCGACCACAGCCCCGTCTAGGCCCCGCGCCAGGGGGGCAGAGACCCCGGCACGGCGGGGCTCGGCCCCACCAGGGTTCAGGGCTCCGACCCCTCCCGCCGCCGGCGCTGGGACCAGCCCGGTGCCCGGCCCGGGCCGCCGGGAGCGCGGGTGCCACGGGAAGGGCGGCCCCCCGGCACGGAGGGCGCGCGGGGCAGGGGCGGGGGCCCCGGCCGAAGCCAGCCCCATGGAAGGGGTCCGGCAGCGTGGGGTGGCCGAGCCCCCTCGCTCCCGGGAGCGAGGGACAGAGAGGTGCCAAAGGGCCCCCGGGCTCGCCCGGCCCCGGAGGGGGCGCAGGGCTGCCGGGACCCCCCCGGGGACCCCCCCGGGGCCGGCGGGGCCGGGCCGAGAGCCAGAGCAGAGCGTTTGCCAAAGCCAGTCGCGACGACGGCCAGGAGGTCGGTTACGAGGGACCCTGTTAATAAACCCCCAACTCCAGCTGAGGCCTGACCCTAACTAACCTCACGGCAGAGCTGTGTAGCAGATACGCTCTCCCCTCTCTCCCCGGTTTTTTACAAGCAATAACGCCTCGCTCCCCGTCTGCCTGGGGACGCCGCAGGGAGGGGGCCGGGGCTGGGCATCCCGCCGCTGGCTGGGGCGGCCGCGGTGCTGTCCCCGCGGGGCGCAGGACGCGGCAGTAATTTGGGGAGGGGGTAATCGCCTCGCCGCCCCTGCCTGGCGCTCACCCAGCCCCGCGGGGAGCCGCACGGAAGCGGGGGGCCGGCGGCCGCGGTGCCCGGGCAGGGAGGATGCTCGAGGGCCCCGCGGGTCCCTCCCGGGGCACGGGCGCACCGCGGGCTGCGCCAGGCTCTGCAGCCCACTGCCCTCAGGGCTCGGGGAGCAGGACCAGCCCTGGGGCCCCCTGTAATTCCGAGGGGAGGGAGGCGGCTCTTCGCCAGCCCCCGGCACGCAGGGACGAGGGAGGAGAGGCGAGCGCGGGTCGGGCAGGCGCTTGCATGCGACTCGCCAGCCCCGAGGTGCTCCTCGCCTCGCCCCTGCCCGTCCCGAAAGCTCGGCGCTGGGTTGATGCATTCAGTGGATATTTATTGATTTTTACAGAGGTGGATGCTGCTGCTCCGGGGGAAGGGGTTAGCTTTTTGTTGGGTTTTTATTCGTGTTCCAAAGGACGGGTGAAAAAAAGAAAAAAGCCCAAGATTTATTTCCTGGGAGACCTGGCAGCGGGAACGGGCAGGAGGGGCAGGCAGGGCTCGGCCGAGGGCCCCCCTCCACACCGCAGACCTGCCCCGCGCCCCCTCCCTGGTGACCCTATTGCATGTGAGCAAAGAGGCCAGGTCGCTCCTTCCCCTCTGCAAAGTCTCTGGCCAAAGCACTAACTCCAACTCCAACTCAGCCTTTTTATGTCTATAAACAAAGGAGATAAAAACAAACAAAAAAAAAGAAAACAAAACAAAACCTGTGACTTCGTCGAGTTTGGTTCTTGTCTTCCCACCCCGATTCCCCTGCCTGGGCACCCGGGGGCTTGGGGGGACCATCTTTTCCTCCCTCCCCGAGAGATGCGAGGTCGTGGCGTGCAGGGAAGGAGAGGGCAGGGAGCCTGGTGCTGCCCCCCGCGCATTGCCCCCGCGGCCCACGGCTGCTCGAAAAAGAGCAAGTTTTGGCTGGCCGTGGCCCACATCCGCTCCCGGGGAGCGCAGCCCTGGTCAGACAGGCTGGCCCCAGACCCACGTTGCTCCCCTGACCCTCTTCTTGCAGGAGGAAGGACATGAAACCCACCTCTCCATTTTCACTTTATTTTTTTTCTTTAAAAAAAAAAGAAAAAAGAAAAAGAAAAAAAAAAGACTATGAACGCACCCATTCCCTTTTCTGAGCCCTTTTACAGCATGCAGGTTTAATAGAGTTTTGCTTTGTCTTAATACCTGTTTTTTTTTCCTCATCGGGTTTATTTTAAACACATCACGATGTGTAGGAATCTCTAAATATACCGCAAATATAAACAAAAAAAGAGGAAAATATATAATATATAACAGTAGTCTAAAACATAAAGTGCACGGCAATGGCTTTGCACGACTTCTACACAGCCAGGGTGGGCACGGCAGGACCTCCGGCGGGGAGAGGGGCGCTGATCCCACTGCACCCCGACCCTGCTCATCCCACCCTTCCGATCGCAAAATTAAAAACAGAATCAGTGTCTTGATTGGCAAAGAGTGATTAGGGGGAGGAGGGGCAGCATCTTCGCAGCTGGAGATGTCTTCTTCCAAGGTGGTAAGTAGGCTCTCGCCACCATCAGCTTCCGATTCCTGGTGCTGTCCGTAGCGAAGGGGCAGCAGGGGAGGGGGGGCATCTCCTTGGTTGGTTTCCTTTGTTTTCTTTTTGGATTGCAAGCGTAGTCCACTCCCAGGAGAGACACGGAGATGGGGCAAGGAAGTGGGATGCAGGCTGGCCCGGGCCCTGGGGCACGCTGTTTGGGGGGAGAACACAGGAGGAGGACGTTAGGCAGGGCTGGGCTGGTGCTGAAACTGGGGCCCGAGCCCCAGCTCTGCCCCGGCCACGCAAGTGACCACGGGCAAATCACACCCCTGCCCCACGGCTCAGACTCCCACCCGTGCCTTGCAAATAGAAAGTGGGGGGGCCCCCAGGAGGCTGGTCTGGCCAGAGGAGGGGGTGCTTGCAAAGCACCCAGCCCACCCGTTTGGGCAGGCGCTCCAGACCCCTCTTCAAGCCGGGAAACAAAAATCTAAGGAGAAGAGGCAGCTGAGGAGCTTCATTGATGACGAGGAGGAGTTAGGACTGCTTTTTTGTTTCCAAATGCTTTAAAGCACCAACCAAAGGGAAGGGCGCTGCTAGAAGCAGGCAATTTCTATCCTGGCAGCCCCTGTAATTCATGCTGGAGCGCTGGGAGATGGAAGGCAATGACCTAACCAGGCTCTGGCAGCCTGCACAGACCTTCTCCTTCCCAGAGACTGCTGGCTGGCGGCAGGCAGGGCAGGGGGGACGAGCCCCCGCGCAGGGGTAACCGAGCAGGAAGGAAGGGGCGAGAGGAACAGCAAGCAGCTCCCGGGGAGACCTGCAGCCGAGGCATTTGCTTGCCGATACAGTAACTCCCCGTGCAGGTGACTCATTCCCAGCCATGAATTAAAGATTAAAGCTGCCACTCCGGCCGAGCGCGGGCCTGACAGCTGCAGGGGGAGGAACAGGCTTTTATTCCTGGCTTTTTTCACACCACAAAGCTGGTCGTGATCCAAACAGATAACAGAGCCTCAGCCCCACAGAGCGCCTGTGACGAGCGCAAGAGTGAGGACGGGGGTGGATGAGTGCTGAACATGAGTCATTGCTGGCTCACTTATGAATGAGGGGTGGGAAGAAGGGGACAGGGCTGCAGAGCTGAGGAAAGAGCCGGAAAAGCGGGGGGGGGGGGGGGGGGAAGCAGGGAGGGCTTGCAGCTTCCCCAAATGCCCAAGACAGGGACGGGAAGGGGTTTGTGCAGGTCGCTGGCTGGCCCAGTCCCGCAGCCACCACCACCCCCTCCCGGCTCGTAGGGGAGGTCCCACTGAGGCCCTGCTCAGGGACCCCCCCCCCCCGAAAGCCTCCCCCACGCTCAGCATCCTGCTGCAGCCCAGCTCCTCGGCACGCTGGAGGCTTTGCGCTCTGCGAAAAGCCAGGAGGGCCGTGGTGAGGCTGGCAGCAGCAGGCTGCAGAGCATGGGGGGAGCGGGAGGACTCTCTCCCCTCTCCTCAACTGGGTCGCGCAGACCTACAAACACCTCTTCTCCCAGCCCCTCTCTGCTGCCCATGGCTGGGATCAAAAGCCCTCCCCCCTTTTCCCGAGCAAGGCACCAAGGATGCCCCCCCCACCAGCAGGCACTCGCTCCCCCCTACCTGCAACGAGCACGAGCACGGCCGCCTCACTGCTGCTTGCAGGTGGAGAGCTTGCGGATCTTGCTGCTGGCAGAGCAGGCCTTGCGGGAGGGGTTGGAAGAGGCGCTCGCCCGCCGCTCGGCCTTCGATTTGGTGCTCAGCTGTCCCGTCTCCGTCCCGTTCATGCACACGGCCTTGGGCAGCCCTTTGCTGCGGCTCTGCCCGTTCTGCCCTGCCTCCTCCTCAGGCACCTGTCCTGCAAGGGAAGCGAGATGGTGAGGCCGGGGGCATCACTTCAACTAAAGATCAGCTCTTTCAATCACTCAAAACGCACGTGGCTTCGGAGGAAGACTACGGCAAGTTTCCGTGCCTTCTGGGGCCACAGTGCAAACGGCAGCTCCACGAAGCAGGGACTTGGAGACCGTATCTCCCTCCCTCCTGGCTCCCACAGGCGAGAACAAGGGCTGACCTTCCCCACGTCGCTCTCAGGCACACGGGGTTGGTGGTTCCCAGCACGCACTCAGTGCAAGCAAAAAAAAAACCCAAAGAAAAGCCCCGAGGCAGCAAGCGAGCAGTGTGGGCGCAGCAGGCCCCAGGCCCCCGCAGTTAAGGTACCACCTCGCCGCGCGAGCACGGGGAAGCGTGCAGCCCTTCCCGGACCCCGAGGGCTGCTGAGCAGGATGCTCCGAAGGCACGCAGCGCTCCAGCCTTCCTTGGCACTGCCAGTGTTCAGGAGCACGTGAAGCCAATGGAGCCGAAACCTGAGGCAGCAGTTTGGTCTCTGGCCAGAGCCACACAGCTGGGCAGCAGCAGAGCCAAGTCACTCCTCCTCCACCGCTTCTCTCTTCCCCTCCTCCCTCCCTTCTTTTGTTACCTTCTCTGGAAGAGGGTGCAAGTCAGCCCAAACTACCTACCCACAGAGCACCTAAGGGCTTAAGACATGTTTGTAAAACAAATAACCAGTGTTTACAACGCACTGGAAGACCTGCTTTGCTCATGGAAGTGCGGCTGCTCCAGGGGCTGCACAGCCACCGCTTAAACAGCAACGCAAGAGGAGCCTGAATGCCACTGTCCCCTAAAGGGCACAGCAGGACGGGAGAACGGCCCGTGCTGCATCCCCTTCCGAAAGGGCCATCTCCCCTCCGCTGAGGGCTCGCTCCGAGTGACTCAGCGCAGCAGATAAGAGCCATTTCCACAGGCATCTGTCTGCCACCACTGCCCGATTCAGGATCGGGTCACATCCATTCAGCCAGGAGCGTTCACAGGGGAGGGACAACCGTGCGCTGCCCTCACGGCCCTGGCCCCAAGAGGAAGGGGACACCGTTGCACACGTAATGCCGTGCGTCCCCCGATCAGTAATGTAGCGCGTCCCCCGATCAGACACAGGGCCGCGCAGGGAATTCGTCAGATTCCCAGCTCTCCCCCCACCGGATCCGGCCAAGGCAATTTCCTTCCAGAAGGAACGTCACGCTCCAGGGCCCTTCAGTTATGACTCAGAGGTTTGAGTGGAAGCGAAGGCTGTAAGGCGATTATGTATAATTTTCTTTAAAGGATGCTCAATCCTTTCCCCGCCAAGGCCAAACGGCACGTCATCTCTATACTTGCGCCAATGATCACCCCACCACCGCCGAGCTCAGGGGAGGAGGGGGACGCGCAGAGACGGGGCGGTGGGAGAGGAGCTTCTCCTTTGGAGGAAAAAAATGAGGGTCGACCCTGAGCCCTGCTCTGAGCCTCCGTGCATCCCTCGGGGCATCCCTGCTGCTGCAGTGCTATGTGGGTTACGGCTCGCTCTGCTCCCTCCTTCCCTCCGTCCATCTCTGTCTGGCTTTCCCGGGACTCCTGCAGCTAAGCACAGCAAGTCCTGCCCTGGGGGTGGAAGAGTCATTTGGGAAACAAAAGCCGCAATGGGGCATGGAGGTCACTTCGTTCAGACAAGCTCCGTCTTCAGTCTTCAGCACCCACCTCTCTTCGCCCCAGAGGGCTGCACAGGGGAGGGATCAGTCTCCCTGAACAGTTAGAGAAACAAAACAGCAAAGGAGGCAGCAGCCTGGACCTGGCCCAGGTCACGGGCCTTTTGCCTCAGCCAGATCACCAGGCTCTGGCCTGGCAGGGAGCAGCTCCGGTAAAGCCTCACCTGTGCAGAGACAGGGGGTCCTGCCCACTGGAGCAAAGTGCAGGCTGCAGCAGCATCCATCAGGCTGGAATGAAAATGCCTGCTCAGAAAGAAGGCAGCAGCTCAACCGCTTCCAAGGCCAGCCTGGCCTGGAGCAGGCTGCGAGCACCAGAGAACCCAGGGTGTATATCACCTTCTTCCTCTAAAGAGCAGGCTTAGCTAAAGAGCTGGGCCTAAGCAGGAATCAACTGGAGAAGTTACCCCGCTGATTGATCTGCAGATCAAAGCAGCTAGTTCTCTAGACCAGTCAGCCGTGCCTCTGGCTCGGTAGGAGCTTGGGAGCACCTTCCCTGCACTGCGGTTTGGGCACAACAGCACCTCGGAGCAGGGCCTCTGGACCAGAGCAGCATGGCTGGGGCCAAAGAGAGGGGAGGCACTGCTGGTGTCCAAGGGGCTTGGGAAGCACTGCCACACGGGGGTCCAGAGGCCGAGAGAGGAGGAGGTTAGAGCTGATCTGACTGTCGTGGGGTGATTTGGGGTTACAAGTGCAATTGACCCCACGCAGAAAAGGCTGCTTCGCCCACTGACTTGCTGGTGGGCAGCTGCCCCTTGTATCCCTCCCCAGGTGGCTCAACCAAGTGTTGAACAAGCTCCCAGTTACTGGCTTGCTGGAGCTGACCTGAGCATTTCTGCAAAAGAGAAGGATGAATTTGCCAGGGGTGTCTACCAGCTTTGTACAGCCAGGCCTCTTGCCCCCAGGGCTGATGCCGGACACCCACCGTTCTCCTCAGGCTGGAGCCACCAACCTTGCACCTCCTGAGAAATGCAGATCCGAGTCCTCACGTAGCTCATCACAAAGGATGGAGGCACCTCCGTCCATGCCATAGTGGAAGGATGCAGTACCAGGGACCTTCCTGAACATGACTGGTAAACTGAGTAGCTCAAGAGCATGAAGCAGAAATAACCACACTCAGCAGCCCAGCCAGTTGCAGACTGGCTGTCAGTCTGATGGGTTTTCAGCTTCTAATCCCTTAAGAGAGGGTGACTTGCTAGAAAAAGCTGAAGCCTCCGACCTCTGAAAGCCCCCCTAGAAGAGGGGGACACACTGGCCCCTCAGAATTCCCCTAGGAATTCGGCTTTCTCCAGCCACTCACGAGCATCGTGGCTCACTATGGCCAAGCTGCTGCCCAGGACCACCACGTCCAGCCACGCTTCCCCACTCAAATTCAGGGTTTTATTTTACTTCTTCCTACGTTCTAATTACATGCCTGCAGAGCCTCGAATAGCCCCATTCAGAGCAAAGCTGAGCACTTATCCTTCCCCTCCTTCAGCTGAACTCAGGCCAAATCAATTAACATTTTTGACTGGGGAGGGAAAAAAAAAAAAAAAAAAAAAAAAAAAAAAAAAAGAGAACCTAACCAGCTCATTCGTCTTTTGTGCGACTATTCCTCCCCCTCCCACCCTCCTTCAAAAGAACAATCCCAGGAATCTATTATGGATACTAAGGCGGGAGGGTGAATTGCAAGCTAATTTTACCTCCTTCACCAATGACAGTTGCTGACGTGCAAATTAATGAAAATAAAAATTCAACATGGGATGACATCTTGGCAACTGTCTGCCCACACGGAAGCCAGTGACCCAGTGCCATGTCTGTTTGAACGACTATATCCTACCTCACCATTACCAGCTGAACAGCACTAAAAATAAAATAAATAAAAGGAGGGCTGAAAGGCGTTGAGTATGCGTGTGTTCGTCCTTGCCACCTCTCACATTTCTTAATGGCTCCATCCAGCTCATTCAGGCACAAAAAAAGGTTTCAAAATAAAACCGTGAAGAGCTTTTGAACCGCTGTGTTTGTCAGGTAAACACGCACACATGATTTGCAGCTAGAAACACAGCTTTTCAAGTGCTAGGCATTACTTTAAGACTCTAGTCTTGCCTTTATTTTCCAGTCTCAGACTGAATGCTGAACGAGTGAAACAACAGAAAAAGCAAGCTATGCAGCCATTTGCCTCTGCAGGAGGCAGGGGCTACAGCTGAAGGAGGGTTTTACACTACGGTATGGGTGAACAGCAGAGCACAGCCTTCTAAATCTGAAATGCAGCACAAAGGCAACAAGCAAGATGCTTAAATCCATTTACTGCATATGCTCCCTCTCCAAAGAGGAAGGCAGCCACTTCTGCAAAGAATGGTTTGTCACGTGCTCGGTGCCTCAGTATTCTCTCCTCAGCGCTTCCGTCAGACGAGATGTTTAACACAGATTGAACCAGGGGCATGTAGCATTTAAGGCTCTCTATGGAACTGCATAAATCTTTAAATAACTCTTTAAAAATAAAAGCACATTCTCAAAGCCCCTTCTTTCTCTGAAGAACGCAAGATTTAATGAGGTTCCCTCTTTCCCTCGCTAATCGAACACCCACTCCTGCCTGTGAGTCACTGGTACTCATGCTCTCGCTGCCCAGCGGAACTACAACTGAACTGATCAGTCATTTACAAGATGTTTTTTTTTCCTAAATTTTATTTTAATACAACAGCACTCTATTAGAAGTGTAACTCACACAGAGCTGAGCAAGTTCAAAGGATCCTGCAGGAAGACTGGGGAAAGAAAGATTGAGTTTGTTCTCTTTGCGAGCTGCCCCCTTGCCTTTGCAAATCTCACGCAGACGTGACAGAGCAGAGCCTATACCCCCGCGAGGCTCCCTCTTCGCCTCCCCTTCCTCACGTGAGCTTGCTAGGAGGAAGTCTCGCAGTTCTGCGGAACAGATTTCTGCCCATCACAAACACTTCACCTGTCAGACTGCACCTCTATATCCCACCTCACTAGCCCCTGTTGTCCTTGCTCTTGTTAGCAGCCTTATTTTAAGATATCTTGACAAGTCCTATGAACAGCTTGACCTTCATCACTGCCTGATCAGGAGCTGCAGGATAAAGTGGAGAGAATGATCCAACACAGCAGACCAGTTCTCGGTCAGCCAGTGTTTAAGCCGGAATCAAATCTCTTCTTTGCAAGTGCGTGGGTAATCTGGGCTGTGCTTGTAGCTCTTTCTAGAGCAAACCAAGCCACAGGTGATATGTCTGACAGGAGAGGAATTAGTTCCATGCTGATCAAATACAGCCCTTGATTTGAGAACGCAGAGCCATACATGTCCACGTGCAAAGGTCTACCTAAGCCAGCGCCCAGTGCCCAGCCTGACAGCAGTCAGTGATGGGGGCTCGGGAAAGCGGCACAGGAACATCCAGCAGAGAACAGCCCTTCTCCTGCTCCAGAGGGTCACTTCCCTGGGGACTTCCTGAGCTGCAGGCTACACAGACTAGTGTTTGATGGTGAACGAATCCACAGCTCGTGGACTGGTCCAGTTCAGTCTACCACCTCCACAAAAGCAGAACGCCCAAGTGCTAAATAATTAAGGGGACATTTAGGTTGTCTGGAAACAATGCTTTATTTTGCTAGCTGCGTGAGCAATATTATACAGCAACTCGTGAAGTAACTGAAAGGTTAAAAGAACATCACCACTCAAGTCTTAATTAAAAGAAAATCACGTTCAGTCTACCCACACAGGCTAATTGTAATATGGGAAGTGCTGGTCTATGGGGCCACTATTAAACTTCAGGTCTCTAATCCCTCTGAAACAGCACAAATTATGCATGAGAACTTCACACATCTTCCAGTAATTTACCTGTCACTTTCTGGAGTGACAGCTCTTATTTGGGTTTAAATACTGCTGTTTGCATTAAAAGTGTATAATAGCTGATATTACTGCTCTGGAGACGTTCTCCCACTGTAACAGTCACCTGCCCGCGCGTGGGGGGAACATCCAGCTCAGCCGGCAGATCAACGCTGCTGCTAGCAGAGCACCCCGCACCGGCACGAGCGCGCGCCCAGGGCCCCGCTACCTACGGCGGCAGGAGGCCCGAGCGGATGCCAGCAGCCGAGCAGCGGGAGGGTGTTGTCTTCACCCACTGCTCCCGTGGGTGCACGGCCCACTCCGTGCAGAGGGCTCAACACCGATTCTCCCGTGACTGGGAAAAGGACCCCACACACTCTGCCATTCTTCAAAGAAACTGCAGAGCCGGGTGTTTTTCCCCCAAACACAAAGGGAACGTGCAACGCCCAGCTGCAGCCCCACAGGCCAGAGAGCCTCGCCAGCAAGCAGAGCGGACACAGGTCTCCCCCTGGGCCCGCCGGACATAGGATCACTCGTTAAAGTGGGAAGTCTGCCTAAGTCTTCACCTTTTATCACACCAAAGTGCATAAATCAGGCAGCAGGCTAACCACTAGTAGGAGAGTATAAAGAAGCCAAACATTTTAACTAGAGTGAGGACAGTCAGGAACATCTTCTGGGTGAAATCACTCAGTGTGGCAGGACTGCAGGAACGGGCTGGATTACACAGGCAGAGTAACCCACCCTAAAAGGGTGGAGTTGGATATTGGTCACAGTTTGAGCTCCTTGACAAGCGTCACAAGCTGTGCTTCTTCCTCAGCAGCATGCTGGACCCCTACAACTAGCCTTTGCTTAAAAACACAAAGCCAAAGAGCTAAAGAAAGATTCCCCCGCAGAACAGAATTATCTGCTTTTGAAATACAACTGCCTTGGCAATAGGAAGCATCTCGAAGCTTGGGGAAAGCAAGGAGATGATTCTGCGCTCTCCAGCCACTGCCATTAGCTCAAGCCACAGGAAGCACAAGAGGGCAGTGGCTCTCAAACCTAGGCTAAGCTTGCCACTCCTCTTCTGTGCTCACAGCTGATGGGAGCACAGCTCCCTCTCCAAACAGCTCGGCTGGTCTGCTCAGAGCTCTAAGCCCTGCCTCAGCTTCCTCCTCTGCAGCTGGGAATGCACAGAAAAGCAACAGTACTGTCAGAGACATGCATACGCTTATTCTCCAGACTGATGCCAAAGAAGTGATAACAGACTGTCCTGTGGGTACTTGGGTCTTGGTAGTCAAGCACTAAGTGCAACAGATCTACTCCTACAAAGCTCCTCACACAGCACAGTTTCAGGAGTTTAAACCATGTATTTAACCTCAATTTAAAAGATGCTGTAAGCACTACAGTAGAAGCAGGATAAAGTCTGGGCTCCCATTCCCACCAGAGCTCTCACTTGGTCCTTCAAGGGATATTATGGGCACACGCAGAGCAGCCACACCTTCCTTGTGCCCCTTGAAACCAGTTCAGAAAGGAAATATAGCATTAGAAAGGGACAAAAGCTATGCTGGTTACAGACTTCAAAGCTGGCAGCCTCATGATTACACTGAAACTGCACTGCCTTTGATGGACCCTCCAGTGCCCTGACACTTCTGCAAAATCACATCTTGGGTGCTCACACATGAGCTGTTCTGGTCAGGAAGATTTGCAGAGGAAGACTACCCTCAGACAACATGGAAGGCATCTGGAAAGTTATTTCTTGCTCCTGTGCTTAAACAAACCCTAGCAATCAACTATGTGTTTCAACGAGTCTATCACATTTTTAAAAGGAATTCTCCTTTCAAAAAGCCTCCATGGGGCTATGAGGAAAAGCCCTGGCACTGGTCAGATTCTAGGACAAAAAAAAAAAAAGAGCCTGTGGGATGTAAGAAGAGAGCAAAGAACAGAGAGCTCTGCAGGTCACCCAGCTGGCATTGGGACACCAGTTCTATTAAAAAAAGTTATGAATTACCCGACTGTCACCAGTGAATCAGCACTTGGAATAATCTATTTCACTTTGATGAGGCTCCCTTCATCTTGGCAGGCTCCACCTCCGACCCACCTACATATCCATTTGGCTGAACATTTGTGCAGACTCCTTGTTGGGGACTGTCACCCAAGGATGCCACACAGCACGGCGCTAAGACTCTGCTGGCTTAGTCTGCTTGACTCGCTCAAAGTGGTCTCTCCCCGCTTCCATCCCTTGGAAAGAGCTGCCTGGGAGGCCAATCTTGGGTCAAGTTGTTGCTCAAGGGAATTTTGGACATCAGGTACAACTCAAGGCTAGTATCTGCCTGACACTTTATTCTTCCATGACAAACTGCTTCCTGACTGACCATGATCAAGAAAACTATTTCCATCTAACCAGGAAGCCAAGAGCAAGACAAGGTCCTCGGGTAAAACATTCT
Source organism: Dromaius novaehollandiae (assembly GCF_036370855.1). Classification (NCBI taxonomy): domain Eukaryota; kingdom Metazoa; phylum Chordata; class Aves; order Casuariiformes; family Dromaiidae; genus Dromaius; species Dromaius novaehollandiae. Next base: position 966,037 of record NC_088122.1, on the reverse strand, counting down.
GCAGAGGTGAAACCTGTGCCTATACTCAGACCCACAGAAGCCCACCTGGCTATCAGTAAAGAGGAAACTAAAACTAATTTGGTGAGTCCTACACTACAGACACTAGGGCTTTCCCTTATCAGTGGGGAAAGCTCAGTCCCAGATGCTTCGAATCACACTGTGGTAAGGTATATCAGCACCCCCTACAAATACTGCTTAAAACCTTCCCTCCAAAAAAACCAAAAAACACCCAAAAAACAAACCCCAAACAAAAAAACCAATGAAACTAGGGTAGAACACACTGAAGACTTCAGAGCAATTAATAAACTTATGATGTGTGGATTTAGGAAATAGCAGTATAGACAGTGAGGAAAAAAAAAACCGTTGCCTCTGTTGGCTAGTACCACTGCTAGCAATGACTGCAAAGACGACCAGTCTTTGTCTTTACGTCCTCCCAAGGACATGCCCTTCAGTCCTCTCCTCACGAGTTAACACAGCCGTACAGATACAGAGAGGCTGGGCGGGGGGGCAGCAGGGGAACACATCCACAAACACACCCACACACCACTGATTTTCACCACTGTGCAAAAACTGCAGGGTTAAATCCACACACCCATCCCTCTACCCCAAGCTGTGTACTTACTGGTTGGCTTACTTTAAAAACAATAGGAAAATCCAAATAAAGAAAGAAGCAATTATCTAACAAAGTAGTTACAAAGACTGGAGCAGAAAAAATAAGTCTCAACCAAAGTGCAAGGCTATAAGCACCCTTCTTCCCCAGATGTGCCATCTACTCTGAACACTGAGTCATTTTAGTGCTGTGATCCAAAATAACTCAGAGATAGTATAGTAAAACTGGCCAAAAGAATTAAGTGTGCTGAACAACAGAATCCAGCAGGAAAAAAAGCTATTACTGGATGCAAGGAAGGAAATTGGCATGTGGGTAACACACAGGAAGGGGCATCCTGTTTGATCAAATAAAGAACCAAGACATCCGGAGCATCATGGCTCACTCAAACGCTGTGCGTCACTCACACCACTTAATAATCAATAGTCTCCTCAACTGCTGAAAGGATTTGCTCAAACCGCACGGCCTTTCCTAAAACCTCTAAGCAGGCATGAAGAAAAGAGACAAAACAAAATAAATGCTCCTCTGCCCTGTCTGTCCCAGCATCCCTCTCTCCTACCTGGTACTGTGAAGTCCTGAGTGTAGATGATATCATCTTCAATGTCATACAAGTCATCATCTTCTTCCTCGTTGTAGCCATGCAGATCTTCCAGATAAGGCACCGCCGTCATACTCCTCCACCTGTCCTTCGTCTCCGGGCTGGGGGGTATGGGGACCAGAGCCTCTGCCTGAGCGTGTTTCTTACGAAACCAACTGCAAAGAGTCCAAGAGCAGAGTTTCATCAGTACAGCTTCACTTTTAGAAGGCATAAGGAAGTCCTTGCTAGCATGAGATGGTTCCCATTCCACCCCAGCATTCAAAGCTACATGGAGTTTTCATTCGTAGAAAGTTTCCTAGCCAGTTTTATGCCACTGCAGGTTTTTATTGTATAATAACCTATGGAGGCAAATTTCAAGAAAGGCAAGCCTCGGTCTTGCTGACTATACCACAGGGACACTAACAGCTGTGCAAGCTGCTCCTCAAGGTTTTCCAGCCAGTGGGTTCTTTGCCATTTAAAAAGAAACTAACAGGTCTGCCCAGCTGTTAGCATACTGGTTTCTACTGCAAGATGCACTCGAGTGCGTGCCATCCACAGAAGCATGGCTCAGGATCTGGAAACAGAGTGCAGGAACATTTCACCCATCACCAATTCAAGCCCAAACTAGAGAGACAAAAAAAAACTACTGTTCCCTACCTCTAGGTCGTAACACATTAGTGGAGCTGCCAGAGCTCCTTTCAGTTGTATTGTCAAAGCAAGCAGAAAAGGAGAAAATTCTGCTTCTATCCTAAAGTTGAGGCTAATGTGGCATGAAAAGACAGAAGAAAACCTGGAGAATGCAAGTCTAAGGAGAATGGTATTTACCCCCAAACTCTTTTTAAAAGGTAGTTCTCAGCAAGATCACAGCAAAGATGCTTTATACTTTATCTTTTTATCCCACCTCTGCCTCAAGGGACTTCTATTACCATTAAAACCAGTATCCATAGCACTACCATCTGCCCAGTAAAGGAGCTCAGCACTGAAAGCCTTTCTTAATTAGATCAAGAATCCAACAGGCTTGCATCATGTCGGTATCTCAGGAGCCACATGGGCAGCCATTCACGTTTTTATTGTGCTTTCATATCTGGGTTCCAACACGAGCCTGTCCCTGGGACATTTATTAGTGCTGCATGCTGGCACTGAAACAGTTTCCTAGATGTGCTGCTGGAGTCTCTGCACCCCGTCAATCCTCTCCTGAATGCAGGTGTGACGTTCCTCCAGGACCCGGATACCTGACGTGCCTTTCCATCCCACACACCTTCCCCTCACCATAGCAAGGCCTTGCTCCCCCTGCAACGCATCCTGATCTCCCATCAGCAGGGAGAATCGGCTGTCTATAGCTAAAGAATTAAAGGGTCAGGCTTTGGCCATCCAACTGCTCCCTCCCCTCCTAGAGGCATTGTGCTGTGCTATTGCCTTTGCATCTGCCCTGCTGAGCAGCCAACTGTCCCTGCTACCGGGGGGCTGTCATGCAGAAGCACTTCATCAGGCTGTTTCTTATGCCTTGCCCTGGAGGGTCATCCCAAATGAAGGAAGGGACAGAAAGTATCAAAGCTCTCACAGCCAGGACCATCTTCTGCATAGCAGACTGATATTGGCACAGATACTGAATCCTGTTTCTACGCTGTGGACTGGATGTCAGTTGGGACATATTCTTCCTGGTCTTTGCATAGTAACAAAGGAAACAAACCTCACCAGATCAACTGCACTATTTACTAAGGTGAGCACAACATTATTAAGTTGCTGCCACTTATGTGCATGAAGGGACATTCAGACTCTTTCACCACAGCAGTTAGCCTAGCAAGTCCAAGGCTTTTCCCTCTCCTGAATTTTATTTCAGGCCACAAAATGGTGCAGCTTTAGGAATCAGCTTAAGGTCTCTCTGAAAACCCACCTCAAAAGCAGAGTGAGAAGATCTAAAAATATGACCTCACTGCACATTTACTTCTTGACTTATCTTTGACTGCTGCACTAAATGAGCCCGAGATGAATGTCCCCCCCCACCGCCAATAGTTCACAGAGACATCAAGTAACTTCTGCTGAGGAGAGGTTGAAACCAGTCGCCAAAGAGCTCTTACAAACCTGAGCCATCTGGCTTTTTTTTTAGTTTTTTTTTGTTTTCTTTTTTTCTTTTTGTTTTTTGGGTTTTTTTTTTTTTTTTAATCACTCAAGCTCCAAATTCACTTTAGGAAGTAAGGGTTGGATGCACCTCCTGCACAGAGGAGTTATAATTACCATTTTGTTCTAGTCTTACATTGCTTTGACAGTAGGCCTAAAAAAGTGGCATTCTAATAAAACTATCCAGTGAAAGTAAGGAGTTAGAAGATAAACAAATGAAAGTGTAACTACTGGGACAAATCAGCTAGTATTCAAAGGAGGAATGAACCCTTATTCAGAAACTCTGCTTCACAATTAGCAAATATGATTTCAAAGTAAAATTATAGAGCAATGTAAAATGGATTAGCTTCAAGTCTACCTGTCTGGGAAGACTCTTGCTTGCCTTTGCCCAGGCTGAGGTAGGCTTTGAAAGAAAAAAAGTGTTCCTCCTTACCACACGTACATGGGAAAAAGCTATTGTTCGTACCTTTTCAGTTTAAAGGGAAAGTTGTATTTCCATGCCAGCCCTTGTTCAATGGCAGACTTATATTTGTCTCCTTTTTGAAGGGTTTCAGATCCCTTTTTATTCAGGAAATTTATTTTGGTTAGTCATAGAGCATGTCAATGTCATGCAAGGAATCATGTTCAGCCCTTCCATGCTTATAGTCCGAATGGATAGACAACATCTCAAACAGCCATAAGGCTGACGTGTTTCACTTATGCATTGATGCAGATCTACTGGTATTTCTTCCATGGCCCTACCATGGCAATACTGGAAGCCACGGTGAAAGAAACATATTTTAGGAAGTGATAGGAAACTGAATGCAGATCTACTTTGTCAAGTATGGCCTCTAGCCCATGAAGATGCCAACACAAAAGTCAAATAAGAGGTCACCCTAGCTACTAGACTAGCAGGAAGTCAGCATGTCCAATGTAACTAGATTTTGGCCAGTAGTTTTGGCAAATCCTGCTGATTGCTTCCTCAGACTGGTTCTTTAGCAGCTAAGCTGTGCATGGCACACAACATTTAATTTGATCATTTGATTTCCTTTCCTTGGGAGACTGCTTTCATCAGGGAAATGACTGTCAAGACAGCAAATTCAGCCTAGGCTGATCTAGCTTGGCAGGATTATCTAGCACAGGAATAGAAGACCCAACACAGCCGCCAGCTATTTTTGCCAGGGGCACTGGAGCTAGATGGAACTAAACTAAATGCTTCAGGAGAATGGAATATACAAGATAAATAAGATCAGAACATCTGCCATTAAAAACCATATATTAAAGGAAGACAGACTAGAAAGCTCTAGCAACTAGTGTTTTTATTTTGCTGTATTTTAGCTCAGCTTTTTTCTCTCCTTCTGTCCTACTTACCAAGAGAGTAAAAATAGGTTTTATTAACAGCTGAAACCTGAATCACTGTACTCTAGTCATAAATGATTCCATCCTCTGGGAGGTGATTTCAAACACTTTCATATGCATATATGGTAATGAGGATGTAGAGTGAGAAGAGAAATTCATTGAAGTTCTAAGAAAATCAAAGACCTCTTGGAAGGAGCCTCAAGCAATTCTGTATAGAGTAGCAGAGTATTTCTTGGCAAGCATTTCTCCAGCAGGGACAGGGATTCTGCTTTCTACACTGGTGCTGAAGACATTAGTGAAGAAAAGATTTGCTGTTCAGCTGAGGACCACTGGCTCCAAATGCCCTAAACCAGCTCAAGATGCTACTGGACACTGGCTATGCTAAAAAGCAACTACTCTCCCACAGTGCAACTATTCCACTGGACAGTGATGCGGAGAAGATGAATGTCCCTCCCTCACCCTGCCTTCATTACCGACATTAAAGCACAGGCTGGACTGGAATACTTCTAACGAAGTGTCCTATTTGACCATTTACTCCCAAACAATTTCACTGCTGATTTCTGAGCAAACTGCACTGGAACAGCAAAAGTAACAATTTACTGGTGCTAACAGACCGGTCCTTCAGCAGCTAAGGGGGAAAAGGTTTCTGCAGATCTCACAAGTGCAACTTGCACAGAACACAGCCTCTGGAAGAGGTAGATGCCTCTATGGTCTGTGAAGCATTTCTTTGCCACTCCCAGCAATTCGAAACAGACTGAAGGGAACAATAGCAGGGGAGAGAATACTTCCTACTACTTTGCAAGCTTGTTGAGAATGCTGTGAAGCACAGAAGCTCTAGGCAGCAGTAGCAGGAGTATTAATAGTTAAACTGCCAGTTAAGAAGTGGCATCCAGAAGGGCTGCTATAATCTACAGGGAGTTAAAACAGCAAGGGTCAAGGACTGAATGACAAAAATGAATCTAGGTAGACCAGGGCTTAATGAGCCTGTCTGGTTTGCAGCCTCTAAGCTAAACATTACATTAGAAGCCATCACTCTGCTTTTTTCAAGTTCTGGTATAAGTGAGGTTAAAATAAGAATCAGTAAGCACAGCTGCAGCTTCCAAATACTTATGGCTAATTCACTTCCCATTCTAGGTCACAAATATTTCAGTTTGCTTGTTTTGGATATGAACAATTTTCTCTGAAACCAGATGTGAAGTTGCAGGTCTCCATCCTGCCAGAAAGGATAGATTATGAACGACTTTCCACCTCCCATCACATCATGTAAGGGGCTTCAAGCTTACTGGAAGGGCACAATCACAACACCACACAACCAGCAGCATTCCAGTTCATTCAGCTGTCCTCATGCAGAGGTCGAAGGCACACAACACTATGCCTGGGAAAGACAACACATGCTAGTAATAAGTGTATAGTGCAGTCATTGCTCCAACTCCTACAACATCAAGACATATTCAGGTTCTTAAGTCAGGTTCATCAAAAACTAGAAATAATTAAGACAGCTACAGTTTTCCCCTAGCTGATGCTAGACCCAGAGGTCACAGTTCAGACTCCTACACAAGAGGAGAGCAGTGTTCTGTGCACAGATGGAGGTACTGAATCCTCTCACACACCATACAGAGTTGCAGTATGAAATTAACTTGCAAAACGTGGGTAGAAGAACTAAAGACTCCTTCCCATGGGCCTGCCACAGAAACAAGCAAAACCCAGGTGCCTGAACAAGAAAGGAAAGGAGGAGATTTTGTGCTTTTTCCCTCTGTCATCTCACACTGTGGAGATTACTGCACGACACCACTGATAGAAGAGAGATGGGAAAAGCCCGTCAGTACACACGCTCTTGCAGCAGTGAAGGGAAACCCCTCTCGTTCTCAGGAATCCAAGCGCACGAGTCGACGAGCACACTCAGCAACTGCAAAGGGATCTACAGGGGCAACAAGGGTAGATTCCAAGTGCTTCAGTGCACAGGATTTGAACATGGAAAAGCATCCAGTTGTCACCCTCTAAATCTCTTAAGTAAGCATGAGCATCTGGGAAGCTGGCACTGTACCCTCCAGGAGGTCAGGAGGAGGCACGAGCCTAGAAGGCTGATTTGCACTTCCACCACTAAAAGGTGGAAGTGTCTCCCCTTTCTTGCTATAAACTCTTGGAACCATATCTATGACTGAACAAATTAAGTGTGACACTTCTGGAGAAAGAAGGCAAGATGGTTACCTTGGAAACAAGGGACAGAGGCAGAATTCTGCATCCACTTCATCACTTTAAGTGCTGCAGCAGGGCCAGTGAATTAGTTACAAAATGCAGTTTATGAGCATTAAGCCCTTCAGCAGAAGCACAAGGTAGAGAGGATAGAGTGAATAACCTATAGGGAGAAGGTTGCTGACTCCCCGGCTCTTGGCAGCGCCTCTCGACTGCCCCCAATCCCAGGAGTAGAAAATGTTCGGGGAAATGACCGAGAAGTGTCGGTTTCCCAGTGAGCATCCTCCTATCCAGCTCCTCCTGGGAAGAGCAGCTTTCAAGGCTCTTCCACTATAACTCAGGGGTCAACTTCTGGCAGTTCATAACCTCTCTTCAACGACAGGCTGAGAGTTTTTATTCCATTTCAATTTACAACCAGTAAGTCTGCACTGCACAAACTGACTGGGCTTGCAAAGCCTTTGAAAGCAAAGAATGGGCTAAGGAAAGTTAGCTTGGTCCTGCTGAATTATAACAAAATGCAGAAACATTGAATTGATGCCAGAGTTTAGCTGTAGAGATGAAGAAAAGAGGAAGGCAGCTGGTAGACATAAAGCTAAGCAGACTTCCTATAAAACCCTTCAAATGAGGTTGCCGCTATATGGGGGAAGGGGGAAATAAAGAATTTGGAGTAGCTGACAGAAGTATAGAGGAAGGAATGGCAGAACTAAGCAGCTGAGGAATAACTATGCACTTTGCCATACCAGGCCTCCTCTGCCTCCAGCAGCTCTGCTGCTCACTGGAGCAATACTCAATACTTCCTCACCGTTTCACCTGATCTGCCGATTAAGTCTTTTATCCTTGCCCCCACTACAAGAGCAAGAAATATAGTTTTATAGAAGATGAAATAAGAGCCATTTATCTGACATGCGTGCAGCAGAGCTGGGAATGGATCCTGAGCTCCAGGCTCCACAGCTGTGTAACCCCTGCTTAGTGATGCTCCCCTCGGCAGGGCATCGCCCTTCGCCACGGGACAGGAACGCAGCAGCCCCTTCTCGCGGCACTGACACAGGCCTTGCTCCAGCGCCGCTTGGCTCCGGGACGAAGAGCACTGCCCAAGACAGTAAGACTGCTCCTGCCGATTTCTCAGTGCACTTTGAGAACCAGGATTTCCCGTATGAGCAAGTCACCAGTAAGATCATCTCAAAGACAGAAACTTCTAGCAGCACGGAAAGGCACCAGGTAATTCTGGTTTGAGCCAGGTTCTATATCCATCTCAGCAGGGCAACTTGGGGAAGTCACTTGATATTTCTATAGTCTAGTACCCATGTCTCAACATGGAGCGCGGAGAAACCTAAAATCATTAATAATTACCCCCCACCCCCATTAATCTAAGGAATCTAGAAATCAAGTCTCTTACTAAAACACTCTCAAAAAAGCCCTCTAACAGTATCTGGATGGCTACCTGCTGTCCCTCTAACTGCTTTGTTCAGCTTTAAATAAATCAGAGTCCGGTTAAGAGTAAGGACAAAGCTTCTCTTCTATTTAAAAAAAGCCAGGAGAATTGAACACTGGATTCTTTAGCACAATGCTCCTCCACAAGGAGATGGACAGACCTATCCAAAGCCCGAGGCTGCAAGCTCTGCTGTGCTTGATGTAATTATTAGGATGCCGCAGCAGGAGGAAGGAGGCAATTACTAATAGGGGAGAAAAACCTGTTAAGAAGCACTGGCTAAGCTCACAGAAAACTAATAAGAGGCTAAGCCTTGGAAACATTTCTGTACTGGCAGGTAGAGTCTCTCCAACCCCTTTCTTGGTGCTTTCATGTTAAAAGCCACACTACTAGCAGCCATGCCCAATTAGAAAGAAAGTTGTGGCTATATAGCATGGGACATTTGTGACTGCCCTCCATGCTAGAGGCGTGCTCTAGTTTTTTCTGCTCTCTAACCACATGCAGGTTCTCTAGAGAAACCTCTCTACTTCCAGCTGGGCAAAGCTGACGCAAAAGCTCATTGACACATGGGAGAAGTTAAAAAAAAGTATATAAAGAATTGGATAACTAGCTCAAATACCTAGCAGATAGTGACACCTAAGAACCACCCACACTGCCTGAAGCTTAGGGGCAATTCATTGCTGTGTCTGGACCCACAGTGTGGATAGGAAACTAAGTGCTTTTAGTGTTTTCTTGATACCTACCAATCCACTCCATAGGCTAACTCCTGCCACGCTTCTTTACAGGGCTTACTGACAAAGCACTAGTTTGTGCATAAGCTGATCACCACCCTACTCCTAGCTGCAGGAAGCAGAACTGGTTATTCACCAAGAAATACAACAAAAGCATACAGTGCTTTGCTGTCTAACTTGGAGCACTCTAGTCCTCAGCGGTAGATGGGAAAACAGTCAATAACAGCAAAAGCCATTGTCCCAAAGATCAGCTCTCTACAGTGTTTTAAATGCCGTGCAGCATTTAAGAGGCCAGCCCCAAAGCAGTCTTTCATGAAACACTATTACTGGAAAGCATGTGCATAGGGAAAAAGTGCTCTTGTAAAGCAAGTGCCTGCTCCTATCACCTCCCAGACCCAGTGAAACAGCCAATGCAGTGTTTGGCTACTATTAGAAGAATCAGCATGACTGCTTAATTAATTGACCAGGCAGCTAAGACCTGTGCTCCCCTGGCTCTGATCTTAGTTGGGGTAGGTTGAAGTTGCATCTCTGCAGAATGGCAGTGCAGTTCAAGCCTGTCTGGTTTTGTTCTGTGGCTCCTGCAGATGCCTCCCATGCCGTAACACTACCAAGGATCGTCTGACAGCACATGGCTACCACTGCTGCTTTTTTTTTTTAAAAAAAAACAAAGACAAGACAAGAAAATAGTGCTCTTCCTGCCTGCAGGCAGCACAAGCAAAGCAGGCCCATCACCTTACAGCATCAGAGCCTTGTTTTTTTACAAGGTTCCCAAAAGCTTTCTGGGCAGGCTTGTAGGCAGGACCTCTGCCGAGCAGCTGCAGTCCAGCAGGCAGCCCTGTGTGTCCTCAGAAGCACTTCCTATTCAAATAGGAGATAAGCTAATGCAGCCTCCGCGCTGAAGCATCCTTATAATGCTTTTTGTTCTTGTACTTTTATCCGCCCAGGAAATCTCTGCTCAGAGTCAGCATGTTCAAACAGATCCTCAAAAAACCCCCCTCAGAGATAACGGGGCCTTTCCCCCCTGACAATGGCAAGGATAAAGGGGGAGGATGTGAGGGAGGGAGCAGTATGACATTAAAGAGATGAAGAAAAATTTTCTCATTGTCCTAGAAGACTTCTCCACATACTGATTCCACATGGAGCAAATACCAAGGGATTTCTCTCAGACTGTCCAAAAAGAAAAAACAAACCCCCCCTAAAAAAAATCCTACTTCAATAACTCAGCCTTAAAGGAACCCCTGTTGCCCTGCTCCATTAGTACTAGCTGGCCCCTGAAACAAAATTATCCAGAATCCTTAATTATCAAGAACCAGTCACACCAGAAACATATTTTCAACACATTCATTATTTACCGGTTAGCAATTCAAATGCTTTAACCGGATGCTCTAATAGGAGGAAAAAAAGCCAAGTAGAGGCTGCCAGAGCTCCAGCAGAGCTAGAGGAAGGGTATCTAGTGACTTCCATGTGTCTGCTGTCAAAAGGAAAAATGAGTGAGAGCAATAGCACAGGTACATTAGCATAAGAAGCAGAAAGAGAATGACTAATAGGTAGAAGCCGAACACTCACTTGTGCTGCCTTATCTGCTGTATTGAAAATCTCTTGGCTGGGTCGTATTCAAGCATCCCTGAAAAGAAGGAAAAAAAAAAGTCCAGGTGTGATCACAGATGCTCTCAGCCAAGTTGAAGACAGGAAGCATAAAGCTCTGCCCTGCCCCCCCTCCCCTCCAACAGTGCCGGGGGTGTCCAGCCCTTCTGGCAGCTTCAGGAGCCTTTACCTCCAGAAAGAGTCTGCTGCACCAGCCAACAGGACAGAAAGTTCAGCACAAAATCCCAACTGCACTGCTGACCATCTGAGCAGATGCGAACAAGTCTGTTCCTCAGTTTCCCCACCTGCCAAGTGGATATGATGCTTCCCTCCTTCACCCTGCAGGGACAGAGGCTTGTACAGCCCTGGGTCATCCACCCAAGCATGTCTCCAGACAAAGAACAGCAAGACTTCATTTCACAGACAATGCTATTCAGCTTTCTCCATACAGGAGTCAAAGCCTTGGGCATGGCATATACCCATCTGCTCAGCATCCCAGAAACTCCTTTCTAGTGACATTCTCTTTGGAAAGTACAACTGGAGGACTAAAAAAAAAGTTAATCCTAGTGCCCACCTTTTTGCCCTAGAATTTTGAATTCTGGCATTGGCTGCTAAGAAAACTGGGGGGAGGGTGGAGGGGTGGGGAAGTGGCTTATCTATATTCTCTCACCAGACTAGGAGAGAGGAAGGTGGACTGCTTAAAAAAGAAAACCAGATGAGATGCTCACTCTGCTCCACTGGCTTTAAAAGTCTTCACAACTCAGGGAAACTAGGACATCTTGCCCTATTCTTCAGAAACTATCCAATGGGACCTAACAGGTCTTATCTAGCAGCATCCAAGACATCCTCCAATGAAACTTCCAAGAATGTATTCACCTACTGAACATTACGAGTCTGGCTGCTGTACGCTACAAGCAGTTTTGCTTTTACTGGCTGATAACACCCTGCTGTTGAAGCACTAATGAGGTTGAGTCTTGTGGAGGCAGCATGAGGAACAAGGATTTGGAAAGAGGCGAGAGGGTGAGAGAACAGGAAGACGCTGTCTCCAGCAACCGGAAGAGAAGGCAGGCAAGGGAGCAGAACACAACTGTCAAGCAGGATTAAAAGAAAGTCAGGACAAGGAGTAACCAGTGCAGAATGCTTGGGAGAGCCAGTGTAGGGACACACTGAAAAGACAAAGACAGAAAATATCTTTGCATGGACTCTTGGGAATAGAGGGCTGGAAAGGAGACACTGTAGTTCAAATAAGTTGCAAGGGCCTGGCAGAGGGGTTTATGCAGTACTGTTGAACACAGTTGTTAGAAGAAATAACACAGCAACAGCATATATGATAGCAAAAACAGATCCAGAATGCTATCTTCCTTGTCAGGTCAGTTTGTATTACATTACTAACAGTAATGACCCAGGGACTACTGTAAAAACAGAAAGCCTCCGCCATGTGTCCCTCCAGACACATTTAAGACAGATTCAGTTGCTCTAAACATGTGCACACTTAGGAAGAGAGCTTATGAGTGTAGGGGTTTTTCTGTCCTTAAAGCCAATTACATTTTTTCAGCCAACAGGCTAAAACTGACCCAGAAGAAACTTTATATCACTGAATGTCTAGCAAGGAGGCAGAAGTCCACAACCTGCTCCTAAAAATAAGCAGCTAAGTCTCAGTTCTGAGTTTAAGAGCAGTCAAATACCTTATAAGGCACTCGTGGCTCCCCCAAAGCAGCCACTTCTGGAGAGGATGTGCAAAAGTTAGGAAAATGCACAGTGAAAACCTGATCTACTGCTTCACAGGAAGCTAATGGGATTTTAGAAAATTCACAAATGGGCAACCAGTCCCACTGCCATATTTCACATGTCTAAGAAGAGTTAAAGTTTATAGAAAATGGGCAAGAAAAGGTTTAGGGTGGAAGGACTAAATTTATTTTCCACTCTTAAACCAAAATATCACAGCAATTTTAAAAGGTATATGGGGTGATCACTGATCCACAGGAGCATTACATCACTGAAGTTAAAAAACACATCAGAAGTCTCCTCCAGGTTAGAGAAGCTCACGTGCATCACAAATATCTGGCCACAGGAGCTCAAGCCACCAGAGCTGTCAGAGTTCAAGGCTTTAGACAGAGTATACCAGAAATTTATACTTGCCTTGCTGACACCTAAAACAAAAAACAAAACAAAACAAAAAACCCACCACATGGCTATGCTAGAGCTATATGACTGAGCTACAAGGGAGCTACAGTTATAGCTCACTACTCAAGAGCCCGAGCTCTACCTTGTAATGGGCATTTTCTCCCATGAACAGCCTAAAGCCATACAACCAAACAGCCAGAAGCCCTGGGTGCAGCTCCGGACAAGAACTGGGAGTGTGCGGCAGGAGGTGATCAGTGCTAGTGGCAGTGCTAAAAGCTAAGCAGCTCAGCTAAGTCTGCTCCTGAGGAACACCACTGAAGCATATTTTGAGATGGTCTTACAGTAAAGGTGAGAGATGGGGAAGATTTTGAACCACCTTGAGCAGAGAAGGGATTTGATCCTGAGTCTTCCTGGCCTGTGAAGTGCTGCAACACTCTGCATTACAACATCTAGGTGCTCTAGTAGGTCTAATGCAGGTCATGTACTCACCTTAGCCATTGCTGTTGCAGAGTGCAATGATGCTAGAGAAAGCCCTTGTCTTGATGAGTACTATAAAGTGAACTCACTGTTTCACCTACAGTCAAAAAATGTATTAGCTTGATACTGAACATAGCCTTTATCAGGGGACTTTTGCCACAATGAAGCTCCTTGCAATGGGTGTTCCTCATTTCTTCTATATTCCAACATGTCTGTAAGAGTCTCTTCCCCATCTTACAGAAAAGAAATTGGAAAACAGGATGGGAAAGTTGTTCAAAGAAAAAAATCCCACACCTAATTAAATGTCCTATTAGTAAGATTATTAAACAGCAACTTCACAGCTGCCCATTTTTTTTATTTTTATTTTTAATAAACAGTACTACAGCAGAGAGCTTTTACATTAAGTCTAGGTGACAGACACCAAAGCCAGTACTGGCTAGGTTATCTTATTACTGCAACTGGAAACAGGTAGGTCAGGAAAGCATCTCTGCATTAGACTTTGTCTGTTTAAGATCATATTTCAGGAAGGTGCTTTTGGAATCCAGCTTGTTACCAATCTTGGGATGAACTTCTGCACACCCAAGCAGACAAAACTGCGCAAACTCTCATAAAAATCCCAGGTACAATGGGACTGTCTGGAGGCTTTTGTCCTTTCAGTTTGTGCGCACACACCTGGGATTAATTTTGCTAGGGTGTTGCAGAACAGGAGTTGGAGCACTCTCATAAACAGCTTGTATTGGCCAAAGGAAAAATAAATATGCGCCCATTCAATTACTGTTTGAGGAATGACAGGGCTAACAGATTTAAGGCATTTACCAGATGAAACAGTATGAGCAGAGGATAAGGTTCTAAGGAAAGTTATTAAAAGGGGAACAACAGCACCAGTCACAAACAGCTATGATGCAGCAGAGACTTGCATTGTTCTCAGGCAGGCAGTTAAAAAGGCCCAAAGAAGGTAACTGAGCAAAAAGATGATTTGCTTTCAGTAACAGGATTGTGTTTTGGGCAATGCTCGCAAGAAAATGGGAAATCCAATCACTGAAAATGTACATTCATGTATTCATCTGTATGACTCACTCATGGCAGTTCTGTGGCTGAAGTCCTGTACTGAAAAGAGACTTCATAAAGACAAAACATCATGTACTATTCACCAGTCAAGTCATCTAAGAGTGTCTGCCCACAGTAACCACACACACTCTCTACCATTTACGGTAAAGATTTCCATGCAGTTTATCTGTGAGTAGAGATGAGACACACTGCAACAGTGAGATTCTTCAGAAGGATGCCTAACTCTCAAACCTCTACTCCCATGGTATTTCAGAAGGATTCACTGTGCCCATACATGGGATATTATGCCCGTTACTGCACTTTGGCAGTCTCAACCCCCTTTCAAATTATGTCAATTGACAATAGGGAAACTGGAGACCACAAATCTGCCTTGAGCTCCCATCACAGACTCCAGCCCACACGATTTTACAGTGCTGAACAAGCACAGTCTATCAAATGTATGGTAGAATATCTAATTTTTAGCACACAGCACAATCTTAGGTATGGCTTTACATGAGGCAAGAAGAAATTTCTTGACTACAAGAGCTGACTGAATTCAAGCTGTATTTCATGTCAGTCTCCAACTCCAGAGAGCACTGAAAACAAGTGATATAAAGCAAAGCAAGTCCAATCTGTAAAACCAAGCATTAAGCTCTCCTTCTCCTTCATCCTCTGCAAGCATAGCCAAGTATTCTGACTGGAAACCTCCCTCTGCAGGCAAATCTGAGTCTTTGATCAAGCACAACTCAGAAGACTTCCTAGGTTGTAGACACCAGTGTGCTGACTAATGGCTCTGGGGCCTCCCTGCCACTACGGTATTAAAATATCCCACTGTCATCAGGGTACACACCCCCTCACCATCCCCATAACGAAAGGTCGTGGCAGTTATGCATAATGAGAAAACAAAATGCTGAGAAATTAAGCAACTTGTCCCAGGTCACAAAATAATCTGTACCAGAGCCTGGAAATAAATCCAGATGTCCAACACGGACTTCAGACTCAAAGCTTTCTCTTCCAGTAAAAGTGCATTAAAAAGAGGAGGAAGAAAAGCTGACCTTGTGCATTTTTCTTGTCCAGAAATAAACTGCATATGCGTTGATAAGTCACACACAGATGGTGACAGCAGAACCTTAAGGCTATTTGTAAATGCTTCCACTCTGACACATCTTTACTGGCTGTACACACGGAAGCCAAAACAGTACTCTAGCCTTCTTATTTCCATTGCTGAAGAATACAAATAAAGCTTCATCCCTGATTAGGGAGACAAAAAGAGGAGCAGCATCTCAACTAATCTGCTGAAATACACCATCATGCAAGTCTCTTTATAAGTTAAATAACATAGAATCTTTAGGTCCTCTAAATTCTGTTTCCTCTGGAAAGCGGGACAAAGAAGTAAAAGCAAGCTCAAGGGGAAAAAGTATGAAAAACAGATAAAAATGTAGTCAAAGGGAGAACAGAAAACTTTAAAAAGTGTATTCTGGGTTTGCTTCGCAGCTGAACTGGCACTATGGTCAACACAGCACTTATAGCCAGAGAGGAAACAAGCACTTTACAACATACTGAATCCTTCCTTACAATAAAAACAGAACAAATGCTTGCAGCACTGCAGAGTGCTGTAAGAGTCTTTTAAAAGCAATGCAAAGGCAAAACAAAGTCTCTAGTGAGACAGAGCTGAGGGTGTCTATGTTGCTCATATAAAAGCATCAGACAACCATTGACAACATCTGGTCTGCAGGCTTTTGGCTCAGTTTTGTCCAGCCACAGAAGTAGCAGGCACCTACCAGGAAATGCAGATGTTCTGGAGGAAAAAACAAGAAGGAAATAAAACATTCAGGTTTTGTCACCATGGCTACCTAGTATCACCACTGCAAGGCTCAACCCTGCTCTTCAACATATGCCTTGCTATCAGCTGCTCTGCGGAGGCACTCTGGACTCCACGGAGTTAAGAGGGCTGGGGAAATCCCACTCTAGAATTTAATCACCTCGGGTCCATTGGGTACTCTAACCTCCAAAAGAGGGAAGCGTGCCAAACCAAACAAGGAGAGTGTCAGGAGTTTTTGCCAGCTTTTAGCATGTAACAGATAAAAGCAACAAGAGGAGGGGTGGGAAAATGTTCTCAGATGGGACTGAGGGAATGGGAGAAGAGTAAAAGGAGTCCTCAGGACCTCTCGCTGCCCTGAGAGAAACAGTCGTTTGACAGACACAGACACCTCCCACCAAGCAAGCTCCTCTCCCCTTCCAAGGGCACCCTGACTTGCATCTCTGTAGTGTCCAAACAGAAGGGATGAAGACAGACAGCAGCCAAGATGAAGGAAGTGAATCAAACAGCCTGGAAAAGGTAGCTTTGGGCATGAAAAGGACTCGGGTGCAAGACTCCTGTTTAAAATGAGGGAGAAGGAGAAGCAGGAAATTCTGACTCCAGGTCTCACCAAGGGATGAGAAAAGAACTAAAGGGAGCTATTCTTCTAATGAAGCATAAGGTTTGAAGCTATCAATATCCTGAGGACAAGAAAAGAAAAATAACTGCTGCGCAGTTCCCTGGGGGTCAACAGTAAGTGCACTAGAGAGGCTTATCATAAACCTCAAACAATTTCTGCTGGATGCTTTAGGAGACCGGCTGCCAGTCTAGATGGACCACTGGATTTACTCCATTTGGGCAATTCCCAAGCTCATACAGAAAAGGCGATGTTTTGAGTCAGCATTTGCAAACCGAACACCACATGTAGATTAGAACAGTGTTCCCTGGGGCATGTGAATACGACATGAAGCACATCAGTCAGAAGCGCTGGGCCTTAAGCAGCAGCCACATTAGCCTCAGCAGAACAGCCGAGATGCCAGCTGTGCTGAGTGCAATGTGGAGCTTATGTAATGTTTTCTGAAAGCTGTTGAAGCTAGTTAATGTTTTTGAAACATGCAGAAATCACCTATTTCTTAATCGGGATGGAGCCAAACAAGCTACAATACTCTGAGACGTCCGGGGAGGGGCGGGCGGGCGCGGAAGGGCAGCGGGGGCCGAGGGGAGCCCCCGGCCCGCGGGCGGCGGGCAGACTCCGGACACACAGCACCACCTGCCGCCGCAGCCCGGGGACACAGCCGAGCGCCGCGACGACCCGCGGCCCCAGCCCGGCGCCTGCGCCCTGCCCGCGAGGGCACCGCGGGGCAAGAAGCCCACCCCGGGCTGGAGCTCCGGCCCCCTGCAGCCATCCCCGCAGAAGCCGGAGCCCCGGGACGGTGCAGTCTTCCCTGCGCAGTTAACACAGCTGCAATTTGTAGCATAAACTATAGCTATAAAATGCTTCAAAACCGTTAATATTTTGAGTAGCCAGAAACTGCAACAGAACTGTAACCGTGTCAGAGGACACGGCATCGTAAGACAATCCTCGGGTTTAGCAATAACACACAAGCGTCGTGAGCAGGCCCAGTGACACTGCTCACAGAGGAAGCTGACTCAGTTTCCTTACAGGGCCCCAAAGTCCTTCACCCACACTTTTACCTCCTAACTTCTAGCAGAGCTACTTGTAGTAGAACCAGAAAAACAAGCTTTAAACAAGGCAAAAGCCTCATTTCATATTTGTAGTCTGTGACCTTTCTCAAACAGCTGAAGATAAAGCAAGCAAGCAGATGCTGAGGCCAGGGGAGTAGCAGAGCAGCCTGGCCGCTTCACTGCGGATGAGTTGGTAGGTCTCAGGTCAAGATCTCCCAAGCGCTAGGACCACATCACGTCTGTGACCATATAGGCATCACCAAGTTAGCTGCTTTATAGAGCATAACTGCTGCCCCAACTATTACGTTTTAAAACATAAGCAGAGATACTGTTCAACATCAAACCTCAAGCTATTGCAACAAGGGACTGAAACAAGAAGACAAAAAACCCAACCAAACAAAAAAAGAATCTCCTCCCACCTAGCAAGTGCTATTCTTGTTTCTACCACGACCTGCTGTGTAAAATGGGCAGTCACTTTGTTTCAATCTCCTTGCAACAATAAATTGGGTGGGGGGGGTGGAAGAGGGGCAGACTGAGGCAAATAAATTTTAACAACATCATAGCATTGATGTGAGTCTTGCAAGTGAGAACACTCAGGATTAAAGTCTACCCAAGCCTTCTCTAATGCGAAATGCTGAGTACTCCGGTTCTGCTGTCATTCCTCATTGGTCTCTGGTCTGAATTTAACCTCTGAGTTTTGCCTTTAGGTTTAAAAACTTCAGAGAAGAAACAATGCAAGAAATGATTCCATAAACAGCAGCAACTACAACCCATCAAGCATTTAGTGTATCTCAGGAAAATATCACAACATTAGATACCCTTCAAAGTCTTATCGTAAGCCTATCTCCCTTTCTAATAGGATCCCACACTTTCACAGAGGGAAGGTCTTTCCCAGTGCTGTGCGAACTGAGCATTTGTTGCATCTATAGATTTTATCCAATCTTCTATTTAAAGTCAGTTGGAAGACTCACCTCTCAGTAAGTCTGAGAGTGGAGGACCACAATCCTCTGGAATTGTGTAGTCACCTTTCCCGATGTTTTCAAATAATTTATAGATATTATCCCCTTCAAAGGGGTAAAGACCCGTTGTAATGTTGTATCTGTAAAGGCAGAAGGAGAAGCTGTATGAGGAAAAAAGCACACAACACAGGTGCTCAATTCTTAAAGTGATGAGGTAAACCAAAGGAAACCAAGGGGAAACTCAAAGACAAGAATTTGACTGTATCTAGAATGCCTCTTAACTTTAGTCTTCCTTTATCACAGCTTCTTCAGTCACGTGTGTCAAAACCACCAAGGCATTTCCCTGACAGGCTGGGAAAGCAGAAACTTAAAAACAAATACTGGAGATACTCAGCTACTGTTACAATGGAAACCATAGTGCTTGTATCCCAGATGCTGAGAAGCAGCTGGCATAGACTTATTCACAGGGAGTTAGGACTTTCTCCAGAATCCCAAGCACTCACTTTGAGGAATATCCACCGGGAGCGGGGTGGGAGAGAAGGGAGACACACCGAAACACAGAGTCAGACAAGCACACACACCCCACAGATAGCACAAGTTTGAACTATTTGGGGGCTTATAACTTATTAGTGCAATTCCTGGGCGCTGCAGAGACACTTACAGCGTGACCCCTGCCGACCAGATGTCTACTTTAAAGCCTGAAAAGGTATCAAGGCCATTGGCAATTTCTGGTGGCTGGAATGCTGGCGACCCTTGGCTCGTTCTACACGTGTCATCCTCTGCAAATGGATGCAATGCCTGCAACAGAAGAGACCGATTACTTGCAAACTCAAGGCACGCAAATTATAATTGTTAGAAAAGAATCACCTGAGAAACAAAAGGGAAAAAACTGCTACTGAACATCTACTCATAAAGCATGACAACATGCCACTGTAACAACTGCATGCCCTCAGCGACTCTTCCCTGCACCACTCCTAGCTAAGATAGCCTTATAATTCTCATTGTATGAGCACTATGTAGTTAAGTATAATTTCACCAGAGTTTTGGGTCTTGAGGTGTCTAAGATGGATATCTTCCTTCATATGCTTCCTGGGGAGAAGTCTTGTTTCAATAACAAGATAAAAGTGTTTTGCTGAATATTCATTCTTGCAACTGGCAAAGTCATTCTAGAGTCATAGCAAGTTAAAAAAAAAAAAAAAAAAAAAACCAAAAGCCTAGTATAAACACACCGTAGATCAATTATCACCACAAAGGTGACCTAATTCTAGAATGTCATACTTCCCACATTCTTGACTTTGCTGCAGTTTTCACATACCTCTGCTACGCCTAAATCCGATATTTTTAGCGTCCCATTGGTTGTTAGCAGGAGGTTCCCCGGTTTTATATCCTTGTGAACAATCCCTTGGCTGTGCAAATATTCTAAGCCATCTATAAGCTGACAAAAGTACCTGCAAAGAAAAAGAAATCAAGCACTTCCAGGAACTAAGACTCTCAGTGAACTACCAATAATACATCAGAGCGCTGTTACTGCATACAGTTTGGAAATACATTAACCTTTAAGGCTGAGGAACTTGAGATTGAACTGTGGTGCATAAGTAGCAAGCAGTACTTTATAAGCTTCCGGCAAAGTAGTCAAAAGTTACCTGCTAGAGCTCTGCACCAGTGTGCTAACCACTTGGGACTCTAGGCTCTTCTACGCCAAAGCACTCTTTGCAAATCTGCATACTTCGTAAGCTCAGAGCACTAAGCTGGCACAGATCTGATAGCTCATGCAGACCATTGCTTTAGTCTAGGCTAAATTAAACTAGAAAGAGATGCACTTCCAGTGGCATAGCTTGCTCTGCTAGGGGGTGAAAGTTTTCTTCAGCCTGTAGGAAGGAGTGTTTTGCTGGTACAGCTTACTGGCTGGGCAAAGCTAACATGGACATGGTCAAATGCTACGGACATGTCATTACTATAGTGAAGCATTATTTATTGACAGTCCGACAATAATTGAGCATGTGCATGCTTTATCTCATGGTAGCCAGAAAGATTTGACTTAATGTACATGTATTTCACTTAGACACACCTTGTATTCAAGAACATATAAATGTGTAGTGACAACAGATTTGCTGGTTAGCACTGATTTATTAAACATAACCTGTGTGTATCTATATTCGGAATACTAAGGTTC
The DNA here is from genome assembly GCF_036370855.1 of Dromaius novaehollandiae. NCBI lineage: Eukaryota > Metazoa > Chordata > Aves > Casuariiformes > Dromaiidae > Dromaius > Dromaius novaehollandiae. The sequence continues at coordinate 945,196 of NC_088122.1, read as the reverse complement.
CTTTAGTTGCACAGTGAAAGGGTCTACGGATCAGCCTGTCTGCTGCCTAAACAAGCTAACAGATCATGCTAGATATTACTGATCCCTAATCCCATCCAAAGACCTTTAATCTTTTTTCTGATGCTGAACTGTATAGCTTGCCTCCACTTAGACAGGGCAAGTCCTCCAGAGATTCTTCCACTGCACCCATCAGCTGAACAGCAGAGCTGCAGTGAAGGGGTTAGGAAGGGTCCTTGTGTGTCTCATGCACACAGAAGTGACAAAGACAACTGCACAGAAAGATGCTTTTGTTTCCCAGAAATCCCTGATGGCTCTTCCTGCCACCACTCCATTAGTTTTGTTTTTTCTGTGGATGGTAAATGATGTAGTTTTTATACAAAGCAAGTTTTACTTTAAAGCACAGCCAGCAGACTAAGTGACAGAGTAGAACATACTCTTGAATTCAAGAGAGGTAGCAGTGGTGAGATAGACTGATGCAGTTTAAGAAACAAAACTGCACTTACCCATGAGCCTGAAAAACTGGAAACCTCTTTTCTGGGACACTGTCCAGCATTTCCTGCATCCCACACACACAGTACTCCATCACCATATACGTGAAGGCAGAGTTAAGGAAGCTTCAAGGTTAAATACTTTCCAGGCACATGCTGTGTGAAGACTGCAGCCCTGTTTCAGTGCAACCGGAGAGCTGCTGCACAGGCAGTTCTGTTACCTGGTATACACACGATTGAGAAGCAGAACCCGAGCTGTGCTGCACCTTCTGAAGAAGAATAGAAAGGGGTCAAAAGAACCCAAAAGAAAATAGTTTTCCTGCTTTATCACCAGCAGTAACTCAGTTGTTAGACCTGAAACAGGATGTGACCTCAAAAGAAATTAAGTTTGAGAGTACACATCTCACAAGCATGACAAAAATGTGATAACATTCTGGAAGGGACCAGAAAAGTTAGGAAAACACTGACAGAAAAGCTTTGGATTGCACAGGACTTCCTGAAATCCTCCCGTCAGTCGCTGAACCTTTGATTAGCTCTGCACATCTTCCATGACCCTATGCTCTAAGGCAGAACACCTCCCTTCCCTGTGTTAGGGCAATAGCACCCATCGTTTTTTTGGCAGTAAGATTTTGTAACGGGGACAATGTCACCCTGTAAATCAGTAGAAGCAGCAAAACTAGCAAAAAGAGCTCCCAAATTTCATTCCTACCATTTTTAACTCCTGAAGAAACATGTGAACTACTTACATCAGTGATATGGAAGACAGCAACTCCACTGCTACCTTTAAGAGACTGAGGCTAACAGAAGGTCATACAGGCTAGCTCCTGGGAAGCAAAATTCACCTCTCATTCCTTTCTACAAAGGACAACCAATTCTGGTTTCATTAGTGCCAGACTGTTTTTCCACCTCTTCTTTTGTAGCTGATCAATCTGTTTGATCGGCCAGATCAGAGTACAGGCTGGAAGGTTTTACCAGGCAGATTATTAAATATGACCCAAGAACACTGAATTCTCAATTCTCTCAATTCTCCCGATCAATAGTGTTTGGCTCCCATGCACAGTTGTACATGCTGGTAACAGACGCCGTGAAGAGAGGGTGCCAGCTGGGATGCCGCTTCCCTCCCGTACAGCCACTCAACTTCCATCTGGCATTGCTTCCTGCAAGGCACTAATACAAGCATTTGCGTGACCACAGAGTAAAATGGATATGGGAACCGACCTAACAGAAAAGCCAACATAAAAAGGAAAGTCACTTTTCAGCCGGATCTGTTCCCAAAGCCGTTTACCACGCAGCTGCACAAGTGCTTGTACCACCACATCCTAGAACATGATGCACAGGCATAATGGTGCCAATGACAAGCTGGAGTAACGTTAAGCAAGAACACGTTCACAGATAAATTCTCGTTCCCTACCCCAGTGAAAGCAGATTTCTCCAATGACTGCTGCTTATGTGCACAGAACAAGCAGGTATAGGAATAAACTTAAGCTTTCTTAGAGCGTGGAAGCAGGTGATGACAAAAACAACAAAGTCGACCTATCCTCACAAACAGAAATCAGTGGTAAAACGAGTTCTTTCAAACGTCACTGCTGAGGATATTAAAACAAGGAATATCTTTCCTTGCTTACAGCAGTCAACACATTTCTGCATGACCATTTTATGTTGTCATCACCTGTTACCAACACACGAGGTCTCTCTTGGGCTCTTTTTCCCCCCCTCACTTCTAGTTTAGCATCCCAGTTTTTTTTTTTTTTTTTTTTTTTTTTTTTTTTTTTTTACTAATTAAATAGTATCTTTCTACAGACCGTAATTGAATTACAGTCCCTTTGGTCTGTTAAGGCTACAAAATATAAGTGAAAGTTATGACGCTTTTTTAATACTAATGATTTTGTGGCAGAGTATTTAATCTAATTAAGGCACACAATTTAGTTACCCATTTTCTGAAGTACTGCAAGTAGAACACTATATAGAAGCCATTGTCAAAAATAAAAGCAACCATTTAACATGTACTGTAACAACAGATCAACTGAATAAGTTTACAGACTGGTTCAAGTGAAAATGCCCTTTCTTTGAGTGTGGCAGACATTAGAAACCATCCAGCTCCTCACTTCATTTCACTTGCAAGTTAAGGCACATAAAGCTCATTGGTCAGTGCCTATGCATGCTTGGGGGACACAGTACAATGTGCAATTTCATTCTGAAGTCTGAAAGATGCACTGAGATCACAAGCCACAGCTTAATTTTAAAGCTTGTGCAGCCCAGTTTTTCCAAACTAAACTGCTCATCTCCTGGGAGCAGCAGGCTTCCAATCTCTCATGGCTATTACAAGCTTTAGGTCACTTAAAGACCTGTCACAAGGGACTTTCACACAAACAGCAAAAAACATGGGAGGCCAGGATATGCTTAAGAGTTTGTCCTATCTTGTTAAAGATAACCAGCAGCAAAGCATACTAACTGCCTACAGAAAAGGCAGCATGGCAGTGGTCTCCCTTCCAAAGAGAAGGGAGAAAGAGTTGCCAGGCATCTGTATGCTGCAGAACAAGTGGATTTTTTTTTTTGAAGGAAAGAAAACCACCTAAGCTATTGCCAAAGGCCTCAAAGGAAAAACATTACAAGAAGAATTGATTTCACATAGCAAAAACAAAGAAACCATCTCTAAGAAAATAAAGCACTAATACATACCAGTAGGACAGGAGATTAGAAACTACAGCTCCACAGCTCTATTTTCATCTCCAAGTTGCTGAAGGTCACACAATAAAACATAGTATTTGAGGGTCAGTCCTCCCCTCCCCTAGTCCTGCATCTATAACCTAGGGACAATACTTCAATTCCTAACAGGGAAGTTGGGAAACTTAAGAAAATGTACTTGTGTGGAAAGTATTCTAGACACGCGGAATGTTTGTTAGTAAGAGTGAAAGTAATTTGAAGCTTAAGAAACATTCAAAAGGGCCTTAACTACAACAAAAGCAGCGTTCTAATGATTCAGCACTATAGCAGAAAACAAGAATTCAAACCTTTGTATCGACAACTGTGCAAAAATAAAAGGATATATTTTCTGCTTTTCTTCATTATATAATACATCTACCAACTGGATGACATTTTTGTGCCGTAATCGTCGCAGGAGCTGAATTTCCCTGCAGAAAAAGAAAGGGAGAAATTTACATTTAAAAAGTCTATTTCCTTACTATGGAATGAAAATAATGTTTTTCTAAATTCACTTCAATTTTAAAGATATTTCAGACTGCACTAGTCCCAGCTGCTTCACCTAAGATTACATACAAGAAGGCCTTGTGATTGTTTTCAAGTTCACTAGCCCAAGATTAGACTCTGAAAATACTTACTGGTCATTGACTAGGAAAATAGACAAACACCCTTTCAGTTAATACTGCACAGCCACTCATTCTTCTTTGGACAAGAACTCTAGCTCACCGGTAAACAAGAGCAGGGCAGTTGTGCTCAAAGAGCAACTTACCTTTGTGCAGCAACCCCCTTTGGGCGCTAGATATAAGCCTACCACAATAGCCAGAGCAGGGTTGAGATTAAAGCACCAGCAACGGAACCTAGTCCTAGAAAACATACAGCTAGAAACAGTTGATTGTGTATGTATTCTGTTTTCTTTTATATATAGAAAAATACTATAATCACATATTAAGAACTGGATCCAAGTCCCCCACAACTCTGGGCTTTACAAAAGCATGGATACCCCACGCCCCTCCTCCTTCAAAGTCACCTCATAGCATCTTATATTAAAACAAAAACTAAAAAACAACACCTGCATACATCCAGATACTTATGACTCCACATTCTCTTTAAACCCCCAAATAAACTACAACGTGTGTTTCCAGCAATCAGATGGCACATGAAATTAGTCATAATAACCTCCTGCACCAATATTGTGGTTCCATGCAACACACATCGGGTTATTTCTGTTAATACAAAAATCTTATTTTGCCCTCCCAGGTAAATTTTATTCCCATTTTACCCATAAAATCTACATAGTGCCCCCCCTTAGATATTTGATGGGTCAGCAAGAGGTTGCTGATAGCTGGACACCCTCATAAAAAGTAAAGAAGAACAAGACAATGGCAAACTGAAATGGGAAGCAGCATACCATACTGGCTCAGCCCCCGGAGGAAACAACTCGTCAGAAGTTCCCGCTGGACACCTGCGCACACCATGCTGCTCGTAAAAAGAGAAAGCGGCCTGGGGACACATCGCGGGCTGCAGACTCCCTACCTTCACAAGCATTTGACTTGCAAGGGCCTGGTGCAGGGGGTTACAGTGCTCTGCAGTCCTCTTCTCACTTCTCTCTCTCCTCACACCCTTCCCTATGGCCTTACACAACTGCCTCACTATTCCTAGTTAAAACTATTGCTGACTAAAAGGCAATTTATTTCTTCTGCAAGAGAACCATAATCAGAACCGAAACACCATCTTGTCAATGGTTCAGGCAAGTCACAAAGCTTATCCCTACTTGCTCTGCATGTAGAAGATGCAGCTTTATCAGCTCTCCTCCAATTAAAGCTTTTTACCAAAGAAGGTTGGGCCATAGGGAGCTTAACTCACAGTCAGTCCCTTTAGCTAAACCCCCAGAGATGCACTACGTGTGTATCTACCATAGTATCTAGGACAGTCACTTCCAACACAAACTTTATGTTTGCACTTTGTACTTCTTTGTATGGAAGTGTCATCTGTAGCTACAGGAGCTGAAATAAGTTTGCTTGGGCTATCAGTCTTCACGCTTCAGGGCACGCCTTTACCAGCGGCATGACCAGAACAGCCCCCGCAGCCGGCAGCGTCGTGCAGCACTGTGCGGTTAGGTGCACTCCTCTTGCTGTCAGACTGCTAGTAATCACCCCCCACACGCCAAAAAAGTCTATACCTTACCATCGACGACTCCTGACAGTTTGGCTGTATTGTGAAAATCATCTCCACGTGAAGAGAAGTCACACTTGAATGCAAGAACATCAGAACCTGACTGAACTACTGCGGACAAGAACAAAGGAAGCTAACGCATAGCACAAGGACAAAATTAACGTGAAATTCACCTGGAGAGAGGCCATTCAGTGGAGCTTGATCTCCCAGAAAACACGACATAAGCAACGGGGAAGGCACCTTACTGACAACAAAACAGAGAAGGCAACCGGATCACCCAGGAGCACTACATCTTACGCGATGCATTCCACCAGCAGCCGTAAAAGGGAAGACAGTCAACACGCAGAGAGGCTGCCAAAGGAGCAGCGAACCGCCAGCTTTCCTGACCTGAGAAGCCCTGCACCGAAACCCTCCTGCGGCCAGAAGATGCATGTGACAGATGTCAGAGCGCCGAGGGATGGAAGAGCTCCAAGAGAAGCTCACAAGGGAAAGAGGACAACAGCTTCCCAGAGCTCCCCTCGCTCCCTTGCTGAACAGGCCTTGGCTGGGTACCAGAACAACCCCAGACCCTGCTTCAGCAACCCCCCCGGCTCACCTCTCCCCCCTCCTGGACATGAGCTATCCAGAGCTCTCCCACAGCAATACAACCCTGCTCCCGGCACTTGACCCAGCCCCGGCACACGAGCCTCACTCGAGCTGCTCCAAAGCCACAGAGTTCAGCAGCTACAGGCTGCACACCCCTGAACACCAAATAAAGCGATACGACAAACTGCTCAGTGCTGTGGTTCCAGGCCATGGAAGTGGTCGGTCCATTAGTCCATTACTGTCAAGGCATTAAAACCAATGAGGCAAAAATCAGTACAGACAAATCATCCCGAAGAAAAAACAAATTCTTCATATGCAGTAGCCAATATTTAGGCAGTTTGAGAGTCCTATATTAATACTAGAGCTAGATCCAAATTGATCTAGAAATTCACATGGCTCCAAGAATCAGTCACAAGACAAACCAGTGTCATCTCGAGATGCGGTAGTAATTCCTAATTTCAGTTTAAATCATACAAAATGGACTATTTCAATTCAAACCTACCTTCTCAAGAATCCCACCCAAAAGCAACTACTGTACGAGTACACAAAGGCCTAAACAGTGAAAGCGAGGAGTGAAGGGAGACACAGTTCATTTAGTTTACTTACTAATGATGTGTTATGAACACAGGAAGGAAAGGGAAAACACCAACTGATTACACAGGCTGCCCTCAGTTGCAGGTCAAAGGAAGCAACATACAGCACCAAAATTCGGTGCAGCGCTCCCACTACACACTGCCTAGCGCGAGGGCACGTCTGTTAGGGCCTGCCCACGACACCAATAAAGTCACCTGGTTTCTTCCTGTGCAGAGTGCTAGACTTCACTTTTATACCCTCCCACATAAATGACATTAACGCTAACAAAGGGGACCGCTGAGAGAGGCACCGATGTTGCCCTTGGCAGGAGGGGACACTGAACTATTTCCAAACATTTGCAATGCAGTGTCACAAATATCTTACTTTGATGATCAAGCTCCAGAGTTAGATGCTGCATGTGCAACTTGAACAATTTGAGTTAGACGCTGTGTGCGTGCACACATGCATGTGTGTATGTATACACATACACCCACACAACACGTCTTGCTAGAATTTAAACAGAGGCAAGACCTCCGGATAGAGGTGGCTGTTCCTGAAACAGCAGAAATTTAAGCTGAGAAGAAAGTACAGGGTTAGGTGCGTGGTGTGTGATGCACCACACAAAGTTGGTTTCCTGCTGCTCTACCTCCCTCCCTTTCCCTGTTCCCACCTGTCCAGACCTCCACGTGCTCACAACACACACAGACCCCTGGGCAAGCACGCCGCGATTTAAAGTGAAACGAAAGGACAACTGAACCTGGTGTAGGGGAAGAGTTCTACAAAAGACAACGGCAGCTCCAAGATCAGTTTCCCTTTTCTCCATCACTGCTCCCTCCCGTTCCTGCAACCAGAATCCCATCCCCAATAAGGAGGAGGCAGATGAGACAAGGCCCCGTGGGGTGAGGCAGGAACAGGGCCGGCTGGCAGGCACACGCTAGGAGCTGGCCAGCTGGAACGGGCTCTCAGGTGTACCTCCGTTCAGCTGACTAGCTTGGCCTACAAATTCTGCAAATATATCTTCCAAGGGAGGCTTGGCTTCCAGGAGAATTCAGAAATGACATGTCCAAGGTAAGAATGACAACAGCCAGTCTGAAGAATGTGTGGAAAAAGGGGGTTCCAGTTAATCCCATTTCTTCCAAACTTTAATCTTAACTTTGACTGAAGTATTAGGAGATCTGAATTACATCCTCCATTTGTGGAAAATAAGGTAAAATGAGTGAAAAGACTTCACTTGCCTTCGCTATGAAAATGCAGCCTTATTATGTCATCTCATAACAGTCATTTTGATTTTTGCCTCTTGGGATTATGTACTTTCCCTCAAACTACCATATTTCAGCATCTTTTACATTAAACTTAGCCTGCAAAATCCTACTGGTTGCCAGTTGTAAAGTAGAGAAACAGGAGGATCAGGATAGTCAGGTTAGGGTGGTTCTGTTAACATTTGGAAGATACTTTTCTTTGCTTTGTTCCTCTGCTTCTTGATTCTGGGCTCACATTAAGCTATATATAAACTCTTCTTTTAGCTTCTCTTGCCATTTGGTAAGTTGCTTTAAGAAGTATGGTTAAAATTCAAGTTAGGACTCCTGGAATCAGTATTACAAGAAGTTAAAAACACAGCTTCAGAAGCATAAGCCTCTGCTCAAACACACACACTGAGCTTAGAAAGCCACCTTTCCCTCTCCTTCACAATTTGCCAGTCTAATAACTGTGGCCAGTACAAAGGTTTGTTGATGCATCACAGCTGATTAAAGAAAATTTGCATTCATGCATCTTATGAGCATTTTGAAGGAGCAGTTACAGGTTTGCTAAAATCTCCTTTCCTGAGCAATACTATTATTTTGCTACCAAAGTTTAGTCCAGGCACTCTTCCTTTATCACTACACGGCTTAAAAAAAAATGATAGCTAAATAGAAACGTAGGATAACAAGGCAAAGCTCAGAAGAGTGTTTAGTTTAAATGGCACACAGATTTGCAAAGTGATGCAGCAGCTCTAATTATAGTAATGACCAAAAGGCTGAAGTGGATTAAATTAGCATAGAAACTGCAGCCAGCATTAGTGTAGGTCTAAGAAGTTTCTGCATAATGAAGGGAGACAGGTTGAGTCATTAGAAAGAACCAGTGAGAGAGGCAGCGAACACACATTTATTTAAAAGACTGCTTTGCTGTGAAGGCAAAGAAAGCTGCCAATATTAGGAACACATTTTAAAAACCTGATCCCAACAGCTCATTCCCTTGTAATACTGCTTCAAAGCAAATATTAACTCCTTTCACCTTTATCAGGCTAATAAATATTTCATGTTTCTGTAATGATTTTTATTCAAAAGGACATTGTGAACCACCAATCTAAAATGCCACTGAAGGGCACCCACCTCTGGGGCAGAGGCCAGCAGCCCATTTCCCAGAGGAAAGATTATTTCTATTTTTAGCTACTCTTGCATTCTAAAATGACTAAGGAATGAAGACAGCCAGACCACAACCACCTCCAATGCCATTTCAGTTTTCCAAACTTCACCTTATAAATGAACGGAGGGGCACATCTTTGTCAGCAGGTGCCTAAATTTACTTCTTTTTTTTAATTAACAACAAATCTACCCCAACCCGCTGCTTCCCTTGCAATGTGCCTGCAAAATATTGTCTGAAACAGCAGCACTGGGTGGGGGGTGGAGGTGTGTGTGGGGAACAACACTTATCCAGTGGCCAAGGCCTACGTTCTGCGACCTTTCTGGTAGATCAAGGCAAGACGACTTCCTGCACTCTGCCTTTCTCATACTAGTCTAGTGAATCTGTTCTGACTTTTAAGACACCTTTTGAGTCGTTCCAGCTTTGCCTCCTTGCTTGCTACCTCCAAAATTTTAATATTAAATTTAAATTACAACAATTGCTTTTGAGATCAGACTTCTCCCCACACTCAGGGAAAGGGGGAACCCCAAACTCTCTGGAAGCCTGGGCTAATGGAGAGCAAGGGCATTTTGGCCCCTTCACTGTACTGCATGCAATTTCACAGCTATAGACACCCCTGCTAGCCCATCTTTTAGTTAGGCCCCTTCACTTCCCCCAGTGAAGTGGCTAGGCTACGTTCTCTCTGCAATATGATAATCACTTCCATACCCCTCCTACTTATCACTGCCATTATCTGGCGAGAAGAGTTTGCATTACAGAATTTTGTTCTCAGCTCTCCAGACTAGAAAACCCTCAGGCTGCGAAGTGACTGTTCGTCACGTTACAGTGAAGACCGCCTCACGCTCAGTGGTGAACCAGCTCTGCCCGCCGGCCGCCTTGACCAGACAGATTGCAGGAACACAGGGGCTAGTTCCCACGTATAGTCAGTTCGGAGAGAGAAAGGGAAGGGGAAGAAAGAAGAGGTCTGCAAGCATCTGCAAAGATGCCGTTTGCTAGGTAACCAACACAATTTTAAAGAGAAGGGTTAGTCTGCTGTGGACCCCTTACTGATTAAGCACAGAGAAAGGATACTGGCACAGCAGTGTCACTTACAGCTGATGGCCTAGCCCAATTAGTTTGCTTCTCGAAAATTTTCAGAAAGTGTTTGTCAGGTCTGCAGTAACAGTCTTTGAGCCCAGGGAAAGCTTATCCTCACCTACTCCATTACCCATTTTCTTACTCTTCAGCACATAACTGGAGCCCACCTCAGGCTCTCTAGATCCAGCACACGGCACAGAGGAACCAGACCCAAGGCACTGGCAGACTTCCACTGCAGAGCCGGTGCTGCAGCAAAGGGCCAGGAGATGTGCGCTGAGAACAGCGCCGTGTGCCAGTTCTGGCACATGCCATAAATCCACCAACACCGTTCTAGCTAACTGTTACAAAAGGAGTCAAGAATAATTCAGCTGATCTGTACCCAAATGAACTGCTACATTATGTATTTCTCTAGACTGATTCTTTAATCTTGTATAGCCAAAGAAAGTTTTAATTACATATTAGTATGCCTGATAGGCCACAAAGCAGATTAACTTCTTCAAGGTCTAGTTTGTGAACAGTTTCTCCTCCCCCATTTGTTCATTTTACCTCAGAACCTGCCATCCGTTTGAAAGGATGCGATGTCATTTTTATCCATGTGAGAACCTGCACCACTTCCCTCCTGCCATGAGTACGGGTAGTATTTCAGATAAATAAAGAGATTGAGCACTTCACTCTTCCTATCTTTGACACCAGTTTCCCAGAAATGAAGAGTCTGAACTGTGCAAGTCTCTCAGTGACACTGAACTGTTCCCCCTTCGCACTAGGTAAGCCACCCTGCCCTAACACCAAAAGCACCGCAGGGTCGCTTCCTCCAAAGGCTAAGCAGCGGCAGTCACCTGGTGTTAAGTCTGTGCAAGTGCTTGTCAGTGCCTGAATGGAAATGATCACCTACATCATACCTCCGACTGAAGTGCTCCGCTCTGAAGTGTCAGCAAGGAGAACATCACCCTTCGAAACATGGAACTTCAAGTCCTTGTAGATACTGATGTCAACAACTCTTCTCTGTTCCTGTTTGCAACTTATTTGGCAAAACAATACAAAGGAGCACCAAGACTTCTCAGAGTTTTTCCATTCTGCAGCTCGCTACCCTTGTTTTTGGATTGTTCTTTATATTGCATTTTTATTTGCCTGCTTTGGGTGTATTTAATATTTGCATAGGAAGGATCTGATGACACGATTATTCAGTAAACAAGGAGCCCAGCCCGAGAGGCAACACTAACAATGCATCACTGTCTGCAATAGCCGAGGTTCAGAGTCCTGCAGTTACAGGTACACTCATCCGTCAGCAAGTGCCGATGAGGCCCTGCTCCGTGACCAGTTTGCAGCAGCAGGGCCCCCAGGAGCAGCTGTCAGTCTTTGGAGGCCCCAGAAGATACTGCAGATCACTGCCAACGCACCGGGCGACGGGAGAGGGAGAAAGGCCATGAGGAGATGCACTTTATAAGCAGTGAAGATGTGAGAAGTGCAGCGGGAAGTTTGAATTATTGGCTCCATTTTGGAGATGGCAACTCCACACAAAGCATATGTGTGTGTGTGTGGGGGGGGGAATGGGACGACAAACAACCTAAGCTTTACACTTGGATGTACACCTGGCATGGGCGGGCGTAATTCTGCGTTCACAAATCCAGTGCCAATAGACACCTTTCCAAGGTTTAGTATCCAAATGGTTCCTTCTCCAGCAGCTACCCCAAATTAGGTTGCTAGCGTTATACCATCTCTGTCCCCACTGCCTCTCCTTCCCTTAATGCCAGTGTGTCAAGACCAATGCGGAAAGAGATTGTGGTCAACACTTATTTCCTTATGTGTATGCAGAAGCCCGAGGGGTTAAAGGCCGCAGGAACAAAGTGTACTCTCCGCCACTGCTAAACAAAGCGATTTGATCCCTGACAGCTCTCACCTTCCCAGAAGCTTAAAACACTGGGAGCAGTCTAGCAAGCAAGCACGCCTTCACGGGCAGGCACCTGCTCCAGAGCCCCACTTTCGCCTGTGCACCTCAGTAGCAAACTGCCAAATTACAGGCCTACTACCCATTGTAAACCTCAGAGGAATTCTAATGAGCATGATATTCAACTCTAAGTAATCACTGAGCATGGTAAGTACAGTACAGGACACCTGGGATATGCACAGAAAGTTCCAAACACTTAATTAAAAATGTGAGGCTATTAGCACTCAGTTTTATTAAAACTGTGCTGCTAGAGACAAGTAGTCTTCCCAATTCTCCTTTACCTTTTTGGCAGTCCTACTAAACTCACTTTTGGTATTAACTGGAAGCAGTAATTAGCCACAGTAATACCTGAATAAACCATCCCAACCCTTGTCCGAAGTAACTGAAGACATACGGAGATTCCCTATATTTATTCAGAGAAACATCCGTCTCGCACAGAAGAGTTCGAACCCTCAACATCTTCACCAGGTTTTACAGATCCCTTAAGAGTTCATTTTTCAGGAGCAGAACTGGAGCATTTGGGGATTGAAGACAATCGTTCAGTTCTCTGAAGCAGAATTCTCAAACGTTCCAGTCAATTTCTAGGTCCACAGAACTCTGCTACTGCGCAAGGGGACAGGGCTGAGGCAGCCCGCACATGCATCCAGGAGGAGACTGCAGTCTTGAAGGTTAGTAAGTAGTAACAAAAATTGTGTGAACAATCAGAGCTCCCCGAGCTGTGGTATCAGCCCCACATACCCAAGGTCCCCAACACATGGAAAAGACCTGTAAAATCCTCCACAGCTGATCATGATTTTGCTTTCCCTTTTTGTCATTACTCCCTGTATATTACTTGCTCATGTAATTACCCAAGGGTCAGAGGTCTAGGAACTCTTTTCTAGGGAGTTTCTTTGATGATGCACTATCAACAGAAGCTTCGTCTTCACCACAACAGCAGCAGCACTGAGGCATCCGGTGATAACAGCAAAGGCACAAACCTATTTTTATGTAATTTGATCATATCTCTGTCAAATCAAGTTGCAACACAGGAAAAAGCTTCAGATACAAGTCAAGACTGGACATCAGACTTTAATATAAAGAGGCACTGTCTTTTCGGTGAAGAGAAACCATACGATAAGGTATTTTGAGACTGAAACATTAGAAGGGTCACTTCCATGAGAGAAGTACACTTAAACCAAGAAAGCTGAAAACACAAACAGTGCTAATTGCTCAGACCCTCCACCAATACACGTTTGCTATGTTTGCAGCCCTATATGCAGAAATCACCCCCAGAGCAAAGACTAAGAGTTAAGATGGCATGCAGTGATTCTACAGCAGAGAACAGATCCATTAGGGATTCATAAGATCATCACTCCTGACCATTTCATTTACAGTAAATGGAAATGTCTGTTTCCCGCTCCGGAGAAGACTCCTAATTGCACATACCACTGGGGTCGTTGGAGGGAAGAGGGAGAATTAAGCAGTGGTCTAGTTCTGAGGGCAGACGAAGGAAGAGATTTTAGTCTCTAAGGACACCAACTGAATTGGGGATGTCTACAAAGTTGAGACAACTAGTCACAATCCTATCTCACACGTACTGAGCAGCAGACGTCCTTGCACAGATAAGGACACAATAAAATGGGAGCTTAAAGAAAGATCCACAACTTGGCCTGACCATCTTTGCTGTCTTTCTCTATCACCTCCTCTCCCCTGCCCAAAGGAATGACACAGGAAGCAATACTGCAAAGAACAGCACTGGGGTCAAACTGCGCACTTCTGATCACAGGCTGATCTCAGAAACAAAACAACCTTCAGGATTAGCAGCTCAGCATCTTCTTGACCTTACAGAATCAAATCTATAGTTGCTTTGAATGACCTTTTGAAAACTGACTTCTGATCTTTACACTCTTTGAATCCACTCTTCTCTGAAAAGAGCCAGTGCCTTTTCACATCACTGAAATCACAGCAGACTTGCACCTCCTGGCCCCCCCTTTTTTTTTGGTAAGGCCAGAACTATACACTCTTAAATGTATTTGACTACTGCTTTTAACCAGAGTTAAACAGCCAATGCTTAAGATGCAACAGCTTGAATTCTTCCCTTCATTGCTCATTCTCCATCACACACTTAACTGTCTCTCGGCCTTATCTAGAAAAAAAAAGTCATATTGCTAGGGATAAGGAAGGAGTTCAGTCTCTGTGGCCCACTCAGTTCTTCAGCTCGTGGACTGGGGGAAGTTGAAGGCAGCAGCAAGAAGCGATAGCGTAAGACCAGTCACAGCAGTGAATTTTGAGAGGGAATGCCTACTCACCAAGTTGAGACCTAAACATTTCCAGTAAAGAGAAACCAAGCCAAAGGGGCAAACCCACAGATTACAAGCTGTGTCCTGAATTCAACCCCTGAAATAACATACTGTTTTCCATACGATAAATGAAGTTATTAATAGGATACATCAGAAAGGACACTAACACCACAACTCCACGGTAACTGGTGTCCCTTCCAGTTACTTAGAAGCTAATTGGTGGTTCCATGGAGCAAACAATTTCACAGGTTTCAAGCATGAAACTAATCACATACCCTCAGAAATAAGGAGAAGCAGGATTGGAAGGAGGCCTCACTGTAACACAGGAACTACATTGTATTTACTCATTACTTCAGGTATTAATAACTTTCAAGTGACAAAGTAGAACCCAATGGTGAGCTTTAGTTCAGAAAGTGATCTTCTTGCTGTTCTACTATATGTGAAGAGCTTGCTGGGTATAAACCCTTCAGCAAAGCTGCTCAAATCTAGTTGTAGAAAGTGAAATTTTAATGGAGTCTGGCCAAGCAATACGACTGTGGTCAAAAGAAGTCAGACCAGCACCCTGTTCCAGTGCTACCTGGAAATAAAGTCCTGCCAGGGTCACACTGGTATTTGCACATGCGATGGTTTGTGTTCCCCTGTTCTCTCCCCCCGTACTGCCCAGTCAAACTATACAGGTTTGATTATATATCCTGCTACATCAAGTTTATTTAAAGTGGAGATAACTTTTATTGCATATAGCAGTCATGCCAAAGGATTTCAACTAGGTCAGAGTTCCATGGTACTACGGTACCGTACAAACACATGACATTTTGCCAAATAAATAAACAAACAAATCCACCACTGAGCAATTAGATAAAGCAAACAAGTGCGTGGATAGCAAAAGAGACAAGGTGACAAAAACGGGAACTCGAACTAAAACAAACCCTTGTTAGAAGTCCACATCTCAAATCCACCTTAGACGGTGTTTTGAAGCAGGTGCTGCTGCGTCAGAAAAATATCCATAACAAGACAAGGTATTGCTTGGCTAGTCTGCTTCAGTAACCGAAGTCAATGAAACCAAAGGCATTCACAGAAAGGTTAGGTCCAGGAATAAGATTTCTAAAGAGTTCACTTCAGGGCATAGGACCATTACCATAGTTTTGATTCCAGGAAACTGTCAGGTTATCTTGGCAAGTTCTTTTTCACTGAGAGGGGGAGGATTTTAAAATGTAAAATTCCAGTACGGTGGAAACAGCCTTCCCCTTGTTTGGTGAAGTGCTTGATGTAACCAGGGGCGGGGGGGGGCTGATGGAAAGGGGCACTCCTACCTCCACTAGAAAAACAAGAAACATTTTATTACACATTAACCAGCAGTTGACTCTTATTCTGAACTTGAGCCAAAGGAGAGAAAGCGAGGCTCCTGCCATGAAGACTTGTTACTATTCTGTAGCTAAGCGTGTCCACTGAAGGTTAGAAGGGAAATTTAAACAGCTAGCTGACAGAAGTCCCAGTACAGGATGTGAAATATCTTGCAGCTGAGCTCGGAAACTCAAACCAAACCGAGAAACAGAAACAAGACTCTACTAGGTCAGGGCTCTACACTCAGCACGCCACAGCGAAAGACGTAACACAAGAGTCTTCTAAACATCTCGTAAGTTTTCCCTCTCACTACGAGATAAACTGCTGCAAATAATTTGTTTTGGCTGCAGAAGGCTCCCCTTCACACCAGATAAACAACTCTATCTTGCAGGGCTGTAACAAACAGCTTGCTGTGGAAAACACAGCTGGCTGTTAGGCCCTCACATGTAGGGCACAACCCCAAGAAAAGGGAAAGTTTCAGATAACAACTCCTACAAGTGAGGCATAACACCAGGCTTCTCCCCACAGCATATTTTAATTAGTTACTTGTGCACTGACTAATCAGTATGTAACTGGCACACGAAATACCTTCCAAGCACAAATCTTGAGTCACTGAAAAGAAGAGCTTGACAACCCTTGTCCCCATTTTACAGCTGGAGAAATCAACTGAAAAGAGCCTTGAATTACTTCCCAAACTCATTAGTCAGACATGAAACCAAGAATAAAACCCAAGACTTCCTATGCCCACTGGGTGCATAATACATCGGATCATGCATTCCAGGCACTCGCTTCATGGGTGGTAGTAATAATTACCACCCTAAAGAGCTTAAGAACCACACACACTTACATGGATACACACACACTTACATGGATACACAATAGCAGAGAGCAACAATACAGTGTATTTCTGCACTCTCAGCTATACCACCCCTCATCTTTTAGTTTACAATGCATTTTTGACATGAAATCTTAGAAATAGAGATTCTCTCTTACTTTATAATAATACTAAGAAAGGGCATGTGTTACACAATTCTTTTGCTCAGGTGGACAGATCTGCTTCCCATGCCCTTGAGAATAAGCTTCTCTCACTGTTCCCCACCGCTGGGCAGCATTCAGAAGAAGCACCCTTCACCTGACAGTTGGCCGTGTTTCAGTGGTAGAGGTTCCCGAGTGCACATGGTTTAGGAAGTACTTCCAGAATACAAAGCTACGTCATGATTTTAAATGATACCAAACATCAGTTGGAAAATAATGATAAAATTTAACCCCTGGATTCCCAGCCACTGGAATTATTTACTTACTTTTTCACATTTGCCTCTCCATTGGGAATTCTGCGTAGCTTCTTCTTCTTCAGTATTTTGACAGCTCTCCTACAGAGGGTTTCAGAGTCCAACATCTCCTTGACTTTGCCATAAGACCCTTCTCCAAGTAAGTCTCCCATCAGGTATTTGCCAATGAGCTTGGCCCTTTTCCGCCGTGGCTGGTAGATGACCTCCGTGGAGTCAATGCGATGGATAAAAGTGTCCATCCCCACAGACATCAGCTCACTCTCTGCAAACATACCCAACTGCTGTGGCTCCTGCATATCCATCCTGGATTAAGTTCCTTAACCTGTTTTCCTTAAGCGCTCAGGGTTTTAATCCTGTTTGTTAGTTTCCAACACTCCCTTTTACTCCTTCTTGAAAAAAATATCCAGAAGATTGTACAAACATGAATAAAAAAACAAAACAAAAAATAACTATGAGCTGCTTCCAGCTCAGTTGGATGCTAAAAGATCCAGGCCTGGCTCCAGTAACACAATGTCTTTTAAAAAGAATATATCTTTGACCAGATACACTCAGTTTGGGATTTGCTTTACTTCTGACCTGGTCCCACCACTAGGGTTCTTTCAAGTCAGCTTGGCCTTTAACTTGGCCCAGTTTGATTCTTAAGTGCTAGGTCATCCTCTGGGACTTTAGGCCACCACATAAAAACAGACAACAGCCAAGTCTCTTTCATGACTTTCCATTACTAGCAGATCATAGCCACCAACTCCAAACTGTGAATCGCAGGGGAATTGTTTCTGCCCTGCTGCCCTCACCTTCCAGGTACAAGTACAGAAGACTTTTTTCAGCCGTTTGGAAGCTGGAACCAAGTTTCTTTGAAGGAGTTTTCAGAATCAATTCTAATTTCTTCGCTTTTCACGCCTACAAAAGTTTGAGGCCTTCGGTGCCTATCAAGATCTCCCAGGGGCATCCTTCAACCACTCGGATTCCTCCTGACACATGATGTGTCACCACCACTGGTCCAGGTGTCAGCTGGTGTCAGACAACGCAAAACCTACTAGAGCTTTACTGACCCACCTTAAAACAGGAACAACCAGGAGGAAGTAATTCTCTCTGTCCAGTACCCACAACACCCCATTCCCTGTCCAACAAAGGAAGGTCAACAAGGAGATGCTAACCTTGCCCGGGCTTTCCTCCCCCGCTACGCGCCCCTTCCACAGGTGTCAGCCGGGGGCAGGAGGGGGGGAGAGGGAAACAAGGAACACCGCACCCAGCCCTTCGGGAAGGGGGAAGGGGATAAACCACTCACAGTGCAACCAAGCCACCACGGGTGGGCTGGGAGGGAGGAGACCCCGGGGGGGTGGGGGGGAAAGGGGGCCTTCGGCTCCTGCCAGGCCGCAGCCAAACACCCCCCACCGCGGCAGGGGGGGGAGCCCCCCCGGCAAGGGCCCGTCCCCTGCGGGCCGGGGCGAGCCCCGGAGGCAGCCTCAGCCGCTCGCCTGAGCCCCGGGCCTCCGCGCCCCGCCGCCGGCTCGGGGGAGGGGGGCAGGGGGGGGGCCGGCGGCCGCGTCCCCCCTCCCCGCAGCCGGGCCCCGGCGCCGCGCTCCCCCCGCGCCTCAGGGGGGTCCCGGCGGCCGCTGCCCGCCGCACTGCCACCGCGGCCCTGCCCCGGGGCCCGCGCCCGCCGCCCCGCCCGCGCGCCGCCGCCGCCCCCCGTTACCGCCGCCGCCGCCGCCACAGCGCGCACGCCGCCGCCATTTTGTTTACCTCCCGCCCCCGCCCCGGCCCCGGCCCCGGCCCCGGCCCCCGCCGCGCTCCCGCCGCTGCCCTCCCCCCTCCCTCCGGGGCCTCGCGCCTCCCTGGAGACCGACGTAACCTCCCATTGGCCGCGCCGCCGGCCCCTCCCCCGCGCGCTCGCCCGCTGGTTGGCTGCGGCGGCGCCGCGGGGAGGGGGGCGGGGCCGGCCGGGCGGCTTTCTCTTCCGGTTGGCCCGTGGCGTTTCCAGCCCGCCCACCCACTCCGGCGTGTGGCCGGGCGCTGTGATAGGCCGCGGGAGCTGTCCGTCAGGGGCGGGAGGGGGCGGAGCTGGCGGCGGCAAGAGGACAGAGGGCAAAGGGCAAAGAGCAAAGGGCGGAGGGGAGGCGGTGCCATGGCGACGGCGGCGGGCGACGCGGCCGGGCCTGGCGGCGCCGTGGGGCTCCCTGGCCGCCTCCCGCGGCGCTTCGGGGCCTCCGCCGCCTCCTCCCCCCGGTGCGCTCTGCCCGGGCGCCGCCACTGTGGCGCCGGCCCCGCGCGGGGGTTCTGGGCCCTCCCTGCGGCTCCCCCGGCCGGGCCCGGCCGCAGCAGGGGTGTCCGACCCTCCTCCGGAGAGCGGCCGCCGTTCCCCCATCTCTGTCCCCCTTCGCCCTCCGCTGAGGGCTCCCGATGGGCCCGCTGCAAGTCCAGCTCGCTTACGTGTTTTGATTAGGGCGTTTTGTCCCAGCACGTGTATTTTCTTGCTCCAGGATAATAATAATAAATAATGGCAAATAAAACAGAGCACTGCCTTTTATCCGCAGTCCCTCGGAGGCTGGGCGTGTGCCGGGGCGGCCTTGGCGGGCTCTGAGGGGACACCAGCTCTGGGCTGGTGGCAGCGTCTGTTTTCTTTGTGTGATGTCAACGCACGCGCTGAAGAATTGCTCCATTTCTGATGGAGAGCGTGGATGGGGAAAGGTTTAGATCAAGTCTGGGATAAGGTTAGCAGAGCCGAGCTCCTGCTGCTCTGGAAACCTACAGGCGATTTTTACGGCCCATCTTGTTAACAACGCCGCGGTGTCCCATAGCCACGTGTCTCGTCGTTTGTGCACCTGGGGGAAAGAGCACTGTATTTCGAGTCCCTTCCACTGCTGCTTCAAACACAGTTTGCCTGTAGATACGTCCTGGTTTCAGAGTTGTCTGGCCTGACCTGTCAGGGCTGGAGTGGCAGGGGCGTTCCTGCAGCAGGATCAGGCTGTGGAGGATGGATTTACTGGGAAAGTGACACGAATCGTTTGTGTTTTTCATTCCAGATGTTCCCTCTATAACATCCTGACCCCTCTGCCATCTTCTCCCCTCACAAGTATTTATTTGTGTTACTATTTACTGTGTTTCACCAGTAGCCCCTGGAGCCCACCCCACCGCGGCCCCCGGGTGACACGCAGCGCTAGATAATCCCTGACCGGCAGCTTATCTGCTAAGCAGATGGGCCAGACCAGCGCAGGCTCCTCCGCCAGCGCGACCTGGCACGGAAACACGGGGCTGGGAAGCGCTGCCGCAGTCCTCCAGCCCGTCTGTCTCCTCGGAGACGGGCTCAGACGTACATGCCTTCTGGCAGATGTTTATCTAACCTTTAGAAATGTTCCCACCCTCCCAGCGTATCTTACATCAGTGCTGAACCCTGTCTGTCTTTAGGCTGACTTTTCCCAAAATGTAATCCAAGCCTTCTTGAGGCAATAGGTTGCACATTTTCTCAGTTTTCTCACTCTCTGCCATCCCATCGCTGAACGCGGTGTCCAGCTCAGCCCGGTGTATCTGTACCACACATTTTAGAAAGCTTTTTGACAGCTGTCCTTATTCCGTGTTTACTCTCTGGTGCTTTTTAACCACATTTGCATAGCTACAGGCAGGCACACGGATTTCTCAAAATCATCCATGATCTGGATTCTCCACGAAAATCTCTGTGTCAGATTTACTCTTCTCTGCTTGTATTTCAGCAAGAACATTTACACCCAGGCCAAGCGCGGAGCCCCAGCCCTGCCCTCTCCTGGGCTGAGCCTGTAAAGCCACCGAGCGGGTCCCTGCCGAATACACGCGTGGCCGCGCTGCTCCGTGGCATCGCCGCACTCCACCCAGCAGGGACGGGGCATCGTCGGTGTCGGGCTTTAGAGGCTCTGTTGTTTATCTGACCTCCCTTCCAGCTGCTGCCGTTGCTTTTGGTCAGCGGTTTACCGAAGGAGAGGAAGAAACTGGAGAAAATGTCCCTGCTTTGGCATGCAAAATAGTTTCGTTTGAATGAATTGTGATTTTGCATTAACTGATATTTTAAACCCTTGTTCCGGAAGTGATTTGATTACATAGGAATCTCTGCTTTTATTAAAAGGTAAAAGTAGACTGCTAGCCCTTGTGGCAATGCACAAGAGCTTGGAAAAGCTAGAAAAATAAGAGGGCAATTAAAGAAATCCCTGCCGTAGTAGTTCTGGAAAGAGCCAGACTTTCTTTAAGGCCATTTGGGATTTGGGTACCAGGAGCGTTTCCTCCTCACCATCCTGGCAGGGGCGATGCCGTGGGCACTGCAACGCGCTGGAAGACAGGAAGGGGCTGGATGAGGCCAAGCCGCTGCGGGAGCATCCTCCAAAGCAGCCCTGCGGCCCCCGGCAGCTCCGGTGGAAGCTGGCACCGTGGGGAGAAGCCCTGAGACACCAGGATGAACCTGGGGGGATTCTCTAGTGTCCAATAAGGACTGAACCCACCCCGCCGGCGCCCGGGCAGGGAGCGTGGGATGACCCTGCCGCCTCCACCGCGGGCCGGGCTGCACCGGGGTGGGAGCCCTGCATGCCGCCGGGGCGAGGGCTGGCTGCACGGTGCAGCAGGGATATTAGCGGGCGCACAGCCGGTCGCATGCATCCGCCGGTGCTGGGCTGGCACAGGGAGAAGTTGCACACCCCATCTCAAGCGCACAGAGAGGAACCAAGACGTTTGCAGCCACAGCTTGCTCCCAGGCCTTGCTGTAGAGTAATAGAGACGGAAAAGAAAAAAGAAAAAAAGCCGTTTAGCAGCCAGATGGACCCAGGCTTGGGTGGGATCTCGCACTCAGGGCAGCGCCTCCAGGAGTTTAGCTGTTATTTTGAGGAGGGTCCAGACAAACCCCAAATGCTCCTTTTCGCTAGAGCTACTGGCGCCGCACGGGGCAGCGAGCCCAAGCCGGAGAGCACCGAGCCCCTCCGCAAGGGCCCGAGGGGCATCACGGCGCGTCCTCCCCGCCAAGGGCCCCGGTGCCGGCTGCCCAAAGGCTCCGCGGGGCCCGGGGCAGAGCGACGCCCCGTGTCTCACCCCGGCCCTGCTGCCGGGCGCCCGGGGACGAGGCGTCCCGCACGACATGGGTGGGAGGGCCAGCGGGGTGGCCGAGGGCTCGCGGCCGGCGCTTCTCCCCCCGGGCCCTTCCCGTGACGGCGCACAGCCACATGTGATTTACTTCGATCTTGGCACCGCGTCCGCAGTGCTGGAAAGCAATCACCCAAATTCTGGTAAGCGCCGTGCTTCCCCTTCCCCGGGGGCTGGGTTCCCAGCAGCCGCAGGGCAGGATCGATTGGAAACCGTCCACAGCAAAGAAACGCGGGCGGGCGGCAGCTCTCCCACCGCTCTGGTGGTAGCAGGGTTGCATCAGCTGCGCTTGCTCCCTGCCGGCCGCGGGAAAACAGGCTTCCCCGGGGGCGAAATCCTCCCCGCTGCCAGGAAAGGGCAGCGGGATCAGGACAACACGGGCGTCCCCCCAGCACCGTCCCTCGCGGGGGTCTCGCGGCCGCGTCGGCTCCCCCGTGCGACTGCACCGGCGGCTTCGCCCCGGGCAGGTCGGTGCCCAGCCGGTTCCAACAGGAGCCGGGGGCATCGGGCTGAGAGCTGCAAAACTCGGTGCACGCAGGCCTCTGCCGAGCTGCCGCAGCTCCCGCGCGGGGCCGGGAGCCGGCGTTCCCAGGCCGGCCGGGGTGATTGGCCCTCAGTCCCGCTTCCCCGGCCGGGCAGGGGCTCCCGACGGCGAGAAGCTCCCAGCGCCTGGAGGAGCCACCGAGGTGGCTTTGCACCGGCCTCCCAGCACTGCTCCGAGGACGGTGCCGCTCACAGGCGTCGGAGCGGCTGGTCCCGTCCCCCCTCCCAGGCGCCCGGACGGGCCCGTGTCCGAGGGGGCTCCGTGTCCCTGCGGACGCCTCTTCCCGCAGCGGCGGGGAGGAGCGGCACCAGCTGGGCCCAGGGCTCCTCACCCCGGCGGAAAGTCAGGGGATTTCCAGGCTGGGGGAAAAACAGGAACCGCCTGCGGGTGACAGCGGCCGGGGTCACCCTGCCACGGCCCCGAGGCTGCTCCTGCCGCGCGTCCGCGACCCCGCTGCCCCGGGACCCGGGTGTCCCCGGGGGACCCAGCCGCCCCGGAAGGGCTTTTCGTGGGGGAGACAGGCCCTTTCCCAGGGACATTGCTCCCCCCAAGGGCCGAGGCATCGGGGGGCCATCAGGCTGCTTCCCCCCCCAACGGGCCCCGCGCCTCCATCGCACCCGCCGAGCGGGACGGGGCACCCCGCGGTCGTCGCGGCCGGTTTCCCGGCTGCCAGCAGACCGGCGTTGCTTCTGCTTCGTGCCCCCGCCGGGGGTTTCCTCGCCAGCTTGTCACGGCTGCGCAGCTCTGCCCAGCGCGGACGCGGGCGCACGGTGTGGGCGCTGCGCGGGGAAGGTGCAGTGGGAACAGCTCGGCACACCCTTCCTCCTCCTCCTCCTCCCCCCCAGCCCTCGGGGCTGCTGCTGAAGGCAGCCGAGCCTCAGCCCGCAGCAGGAGCTGCTTTGCAGCCTTCAGGTTTGGCCTGGGAAGCACCTGACTCGGAGCACAGCGGCAGCAGGTTGAGCAGGGCAGCTCACGCCGGGGTCCCCCAGGCCCAGGCGACTGCCCTCCCTGCGCACTGCTCCGGGGCCGGGCTCAGAGCCCAGCAAAGCTCCTGAGCAGACCCCAGCGCTGCAGGGGCCGAGTGCTGGAGCTGCCCCAGCCCCGTGCCCAGGGTGCTGCCCAGAGCAGGCTGCTTTGCTCTCCTCAGAGCCTCCCCAGCCCCCGCTCCTGCCCTCCAGACACCCTCCGCAGCTCAGGCACGGTTGTCCGTCCTCACGGCTCCCCTGGAGCAGCACCAGCAGCTGCAAAGCCGGGCCCCTGCCCAGCTCCTGGCTTGCTCTCGCAGATCGCAGCCCTCCAGGCTCAGCCTGGCAGCCAGCCTGTGCCTCGTCCCCCTCTGCTCCACCTCCTGGCAGCACAGACCAGCCTGCCCCCCTCCTCCAGGGCACCTGCTGCCTCCCCCCTTATTAACAGGTGCCAATTAGGGCAGAGGCTTTAAATTCCTCCCTGGCTGCTGCAGGGGGTTGTGAGGTTGCTTGTTCCTGTTCCTGGAAAGGATGGCAGCAGCCCTGTGACGCACATGGTGCTGGATGGGGAAGGGACACCCTGAGCGCCCGGAGCTGGCGCAGCAGGGCACGGTGCCCGCGCTCGCGGCCTCGGCAGCACGGCCAGAACCCGGAGCTGCGAGAGACGGCAGCTCGAAGCCGCGTGCCGGCCCCCTGCGCCTCCACGGCGGTGGCCTCAGTCTGTGCACAAGAGGCTGCGCGGGCAGAGGACTAACGAGTTCATTGCTTAAAATAGGAACCGGGGATGGGATGCGGGGGAGGAGGCGATCATGCTGAGTGAAATAAGTGGTTGTGGCACCGGCTGCAGAGGCATTGGTGGTTGCAGGAGGAGACCGGTTAATTGCTGAATAGATCAGTTCTTGTTCTTCCAGTGTATTTATTTATTCATATTTGTATTTTGCTAAATAAATAGCTCTAGGGGATTTTAAGCCCTTAAAATGCATGGCTAACATGACTCCAGCAATTGCTCTCAGATAAGATAGCTTGTCATCTTAAAGGAGATGAAGGCAGTCTGGCAGTCTAGTCCGGGGGAAATGCTGCAGCTCGTGGGAGGAAGCCCACCACGAATGCCGTCAGCGCGCCCGCGGCGCTAGTGTGGCGAGAGTCAGCGGGACGATTTATTAAGGGGATGTGACTTAGAAGAGCCAGAGCCTTTGGCACAAAGCTCCGAAGAAAGACTATTGCAGAAAGCGTGACACAATTGCTCTAATTAATTAATGCGTGTGAATGAATTAAGTCATCCGAGATCAGTGCCCATTGACAGGATTAAAAGCCCAAACGGGACGAATTCTGTGCTTGGGTCCAAGCGACAGAAAGTGAAGCTCGCTGGCACCCGGTGAGGCCGCGAGACCCCGCGGGTGCGGGGAGGTTGGCGGTGCCTTCCCGCGCTGGCACCGCATGCCTGGCGCTCGAGCCATCCCTGCCTGGGCCCACGGCGCCCCGGCGCTCGGACGCGGTGTCACAGACCTCTCCGGCTCGCGGTCAAGGTCTCCCCCCGCCCCGACCCTCCTGCTGGTGCTTTTGGCAGGATGTGGCTGTTTGAAAGGCCACGCAGATAGTGCCGGTTCTGGTCTGCCGGTAGTTTCCTTCTTGGGAAATAAATCGAAACTTAGCTATCTGCACCGCTGCTGTTGTACTAGAGCGGGAGATGACGGTATAAAAATAGACCTGACTGGAATGCTTTTTTTTTTTTAATGAGCCCATTGGGATTTTTCTTCATGTTATCCTAGGACTCAGAAGGGGCCAGATCCAACACAAGCAATGTGAAATTAAAAAAAGAAAATAAATAAAGGAATGGGTGGGAGGGAGAAGAAAGCAACGACCGCGGGGTGATTTGCCAAAACAGCCTGTTCCCCTCCAGCTCCGTGATTCAGCCCTCCAGTCGCTTCACGGTTAATCCCTAGCGCGAGGCTCCTGCGGGATGGCAGCGGACGGGCGCTCCCGGGAAGCGCGTCAGGGTTTGAGGGTTCCCTTCCCGGCCTCCCCGCTCCCCGCTGCGGGCAGGTAACTGCTGCCCCCACTGCGCAGCCGGGAAAACCGAGGCTCTTCCTCCCCTTCGGCGAAGACCCGCCAGGAGCCGGCGGCGCTTCGGGCCCTGCCGCCGCGAGGGGAAGGCGCTGCGGCGCCGGGGGCCTTCCCGTCCCTCCCCCGTGTCCCCAAACCGCCGCCGGGCCCGGCCCGCTCCCTCGGGCCTGCTCGGCCCGGCCCCGGCCGCGAGACCCGCCGCCCCCGGCCGCTCCCCTCAGCGCGCGCGCGGCCCCGCCCACTTCCGCCCGGAAGTCCGTGTCCTCCCCCAAGATGGCGGCCGCGCAGAACCCGGAAGCGCGGAGAGGCGGCGGCGGCCGGGAGGGAGCCTGAGCCCCCCCGCGACGCAGGTAAGGGCCGCCCGCGCCGGGCTCCCCCGCTGAGCCCCCCCCGGGACCCCCGTCCCGGCCCTGCCCCGGGGCCGCAGCCCCCTCCCCCCTCCGGTAGGTCTCAGCTCTGCCCGGGGCCCCTCGCCGCGCCCCGGCCGGGCCCTGCGCGTCCCCCGGGGGCGGTTCGCCGAGCCGCGGCGGCGGGAGACCCGGGCGCGCCCGTTTTCCCGCCCGGTTTGTAGACCGAGCGCTGCGGAGACGCGTGCGGGGATCGGCCCGGGCCGGAGCCTCGGCTGCCAAGTTCCTGCCTGTTGCGGTGGGGTTTAATGGCCCAATTAAGAGTCTCTGAAAAACAGAGCTTGTGCTAACAGGCTCTTAACTCCCGTGCTGTTCGCGGTCACTTGCGTACGTGGTTCTTAACATAATTAAGTGCTAATGGGAGGTTAAAAAAAAATTCCATTCTGAGAAGTAACTGAGCATCAGCATAAGCGGCCTGCTCTCACCGCGACCTGCAGCGAGCACGCTCGACCTGCGGTTGAAATAAGACGGTCTTCTGGGGGGCAAGTTCTGCGAGTTGGCTGCTGGGATCCAGAAGCCGCTCAGGGTTTTTCTGGTTTGCGCGTTATTACTGTTGTAAAATTAGCGGGCAGAAAGGTAGCCGTTATCCCTGGGCTGTCCTGCTGTCTTCTGCAGATTGTCCGGGTGTCGTCTGAAGTGTTGAGCTGTCTTGCCTGTGCGGGTGCTGCCGAACGAAGCTACAGCTGATGGTGGAAATGTAGTTTTAAAGTGGGAAATCAGGTACTAATATGTTTGCCCTGAGAATGGGGTGCATTGTTCAGCCCATAAAGTAGTAAAAACTTTGCAGAAATCCGAGGTAGGATGCCAGCTGGGGAGCTTGGATCCTGCTCTCGTCTCTGACTTGCCTAGTATGAGGTGCTGATGTTTAGAGAACTGACTGGTGTTAGAGGGTCTTTGTCTGATTAAAGAGGAGCGTTTTTGTCTAGATAGTGTTTTATCTGGAGTTGTTTCACGTGGCAGCTAGGATGACTGTCTGAAGTCGAGAAAGAAAGGTATGTTTCCCCCAGCTGTTTCCTTTGATAGTGTGTCAGCCGTTCTTGGAATCATGTACTTGCTTATGCAGGGCTTTCGGACAACAAATAAAAGAGAACTTCTTTAATGAAGGAAAATGCAGTAGTAAACCCACAGAGCTTAGCAGGTGATGGCGTAGCCAGTGAGTTTTGCAACTCTTTCATTGACAATTTGATTCTTTGCTTTTAAAAGTAGTCTGAAAGATTTTGCTGAGTCCCGTGTGTGGATTTTTTCCTATTGTGTATTAACTCACCCCTTTTTTCACCACAGAAGTTCTCAGTGCTTTGTTAACTGTAGAGGTTTCTCCCATCCTTAATGTTTTTTTAAGGCCTTTCATCCTCATCCTTGAACAGGAACAGACTTCTCTTGGAAACTCATTTGCTCCTTCCTTTAACTGTCTGGATTGTTTGCTGTTGAGTGTTGACGTTTTGCTTTTGTGCTTGCTGAGCACTTCGGTAGCGGATCCCTCCCCTAGTCCGTGCTGACTTGGGAATAGGGAACAGCGGGACCGAGAGTCATGTTTCGTCATGTGTCAGACGTGGGACAGACTGCATCTGCCAACAAGTCACTCACTGGAAAGTTACAGCCACTTCCATCTCAGATGTTTTTAACACTAAGGTACACATGGACAGGAAAAAAATTAAGTTTTGTGTTTAAAGTAGTGACCATGTGACATGTTTGAGGATTATATTTCCTGGCTGAATAGGCCTTTATAGTGGTTAAGTTGTAGATCCCCAAAATGGAGGGTTTATAATGAAAATGCTGACACACACTTAAAGCTTTTTGAATAGTCACACTGTAATAAAGAGCAAACTGTGCAGTCACTGAATACCGTGCTGTAACTTTTAATCATGAAAGTCTGGAGCTCTCGGGAAAGCCTGCTAGCCCTAATTAAGAGCTTTATATTCTTTTGAAACATTTTTTTCAGCTTAAAACTTAAAACTTTTCAGTCTTCTTTAGTAACATGATCTAGATCTGTAAACATGTAGCTATGAAAGAGGCCAATATATACCTCTTTCACAGAGAAAGTATATGTAGAGCCAGCCTGAAGGCTGGTCGGTTTGAAATGGTGTTTATGTGCCTGTGATCAATAAGGAAGCAGGCTTTGATGTCTGGGAGTATTTTTTCCACTGTGCGTGGCTGTATGGCGAAACAGGACGTGCACAGGCTGAACGGGAGCCCTGCGCCTGGTGTCAGGACCGGCTCAGCTCGGCTGCAGAGCGTTTCCTCCAACACATTCACGATTGAGTCCCCGTGGAGACTGGGGCTAGGGGCAAAGTGGGGGGAATCTGGAGACCCAGGTTTTCTTGGCGTCTGATCTTACTCAGCTAAGTTATTTCGACTCCTCTCTTTCCCTTTAATTACATAGTAGAAGAGTGCATTCCTACCTTGCAGGTGTGCTTTTGAGGTTGACTTCATGAGTATTTGTATAGGGCTTGTGTTACAGCTGTGTCCAGGTGTCCTTTGTTGCTGCTGGAGCTGCACTGTGCTGAGCACTGTGGCCCCGTGTGTGTTAGCAGTAAGCGTTAGTTATACTCCCACTGTGGCTTTTTTCCTTTCAGGACCACTTTCGCGACAGGCGCGTGATGGGAGAGCTGTGCCGGTGCTCCGGGTGCCCTGACTAGTCTTTGTTCGGCAGAGCCGGTTCTGTTGGGCTGCTTGAGCAGACCTCTGCTTTAAAGAACTGTTTCATGCATTAGCTGCCTGAGTTGCGAGACTGCCTCAACCTTAGTTCTGCCTTACAGGGCTTGATTATTTATGCTTTGGAAATTTCAGTGCGTGGTTGTGTGTATGATGCTGGATAGATTTCCACAAAAGGTGCTGAGTGTTTCTTGGCAAAAGTGTGGGTAGCATACAGGGAGGCGTTTTTGCTCTGTCCAGAAATAGTCGTACCTATTCTCCCAGGTGAAAGAGCAGTGACAGATAGAATCTGTCTTTGCCCCACAGCAGGCTTTACTTCAAGTCTGTTTGGGTCCCTGTTTGAGCAATATTTTGTTACTCGCAACAGAATATTTGAATTTGGAGACAGACTGTCAGGCTGAAAGCAGCCTGCGAGTGGAGAGAGTGACTATGTGCTTTACAGCAGCTTCATTGTGGGGAAGTAACATGAAACTTTGAACTGTGAAGTAGGAATCTGACAGTTCTGCTGGCAGAGAAATAGACTCCGGGGAAGCAGGAAAGATAATGTCCTGGAGTTATTGTGAGCTGGATGGATAAAAAGTGAGGTCAGCATTACAGTAGCACCAGCAGTTAACTTTACTTGTGCTGCCTTGAAACAAAAGTATCTCTGGAAGATTTAATACAGTTTATATTGATGGATAGATTAATGAACCTTTTTCTTCTGTGTTGTTGCTAAAGCTGCTGTGCCATATAACTGCGTAATCTTAATCCCAGGAAATTTAGGAAATGACACATTGGGGCAGATGCCAGCAACAAGACACCAGATTAAACTTTTCCCCCTCCCAGTGTTTAGTCCTGCACTTCTGTTGCTCTTTTCTTTTGAGGATTAAGGCCGTTATGACTCTCGCTGAAGCATCCAGGCAGCGCTGAGGAGCGTCGCAGGGGTTAGCAGTACGCTGCGTGCAGCACAGTCCGTGGCTGATGCAAAGGTGCTTTGTACCAGTGCTGGTCCCTCCAACACCCACGTTGGGTGGATGATGGGGAAGAGCCTCCTCGTCCCTTCTAGCAGCACTTGCTCTGGGGCCTGAGCCCGTTACCGTGCGAGGGGGTGGCAGCCACCGGCCAGCGCGGTTCCCCTGTCCGTGCTGCCGACACGCTCAACCTCAGCGTGAGCCCTTCTTCTGCACTGGCTGTTCCCACGGCAGACCTGGACGGTGTAAGTAGAGCCGCTGTGCCCTCCCCCTGCTCCCATGGTTATGCCGTCGTAACTCCAAGGAGTCGAACAGGCCCAGTGGAAGCTTTAGAGATCCCTGGGTCCGCAGCTGCTCAGGGAGGCTCAGCAGTGACCCCTGCTTTGTGCTCTTCCTCCCACCCTCCAAATTCTCTTCCTTCTCCCTCTTGAGCGTGATAGGCTACAGGTTCAGCGGCTACCGATGATAAATGCGTTAAGGCATACCTGGTGGAGGTACCTGGCTGTGGTCTGGGTTACTGTGTTCCCTAACGAAAGAAGTTCAGTGGAAGAAGTAGATGATTCATTGGAGCTGTTAGAGATCCAAGGGCAGCCAGAATGCATCTGCTCGTCTTGTGCAGGGCTGACATTTACTACTATCTACGGTAGGAGTGGAAAACTGTTTCCTTCTGGAAGGCAGAGTGGGCCTTTCAGACACTTTTGACAGGGCCTCATTTCACAGGCACCTTCATGTAGGTCTGAGAGTATAGATAAAAATCCCACGGTCGCAGGCTACGTAAAATGAAATAGCAGACCATATCTGGCCCCAGACTGCAGGCTGTCAGCCTTTGGTGCAGAGTAATGTGAAATACTACAGATCCATGAGGAAGGATGCTATTTTTGCAAGATGCCTGTGCTTATGTTTCCTGATGCTTGTGTACTGAAGCTTCCAACTACAGTGTTGCTTTCTGTGCTGAGTGAGAATAGTATACCTCTTGGAGCGATTTCTTCAGTGTCCTCCAACAGTTCGGATTTTGCCCTTTGTCAGCTGTGGTTCCTTGTTCCATATGTCTCTGCTCTTGTAATCCTTGCAAGCTGTCTCTGGGTGTGTTGTTTTTCAACTTTGATTTTTTTTCCTGGCACTTATAATTAAGTCTGTTACACCACTAATTTAAACCTAACCTGGCTGACTTTAAGTCTGCCCGTGTGGGAGAGGAGGTCTTATCTTGTAAAGAGGACGTTTCCTTCCCAAAAGCTGCCTTTGATTTTTTTTTTTTCCTGTATGGTCTGAGCTTCAAATGAGGAGGGGCTAGCACTGCTTGAAAGGTAAAGCTCTTCCTTTTCATTCTTTTAAATGCCAGTCTTTAGAAGGCAAGTTTGGTCTTTTGCCTTCGCCACTGTATTACTTGCATAGATCTGGCAAGAAGCTTGGAAATTATCTCAACTCTTCTTCCCTTTGTTTACAGACTACATAATTCCAGCAGTTAATCTGTCAAATCGGTTGTTTTCAGTCACGCTGCAGCTCCGTATTGACTTGCATAGTGCAGGTAAGTAGCAGGAAGGTTTCCCCGTTTCGTTCTCAGTCTTGTTTGCAGGCCTGATAATGCTGTGAATACAGGCTTATGGTTTTGAGCCTGTATAGACGAAATGCACCCAAAGTGCATTCTTTCTTGCTGAAAGCATTCAAGAGATCAAGGTGGCTTAAAGTGCTTGGGTTAGCATGCCCTAAAGTGATTCCATTTTCATCACAGATACTTATTGTCTTTTAGGTTGATGTTATCCTATGCTTTTGTAACTGGACTGAGTTGTCTTCCTCATCTGCCTAAGGTTAAATTTTCTTTCTCTTTTCTGTAACTGCTAGATGAAGTTGTCTGCATCAGGCTCTGTTGTTTTCCATGTTTTTTTGTATGCAAGGCTGGAGACAGATTCTTCCTTTCTACCTTTTTGTTCAGCTGCAACCACTCAGTGTAACTTTATCTCCTAAGCGTGTAGGGAGTAAGCTCTGGATTCTTTGGCTTTCAAATATAAATTCACCAGTCTTTTCTTTAGGAATTGTAAAGAGCTACAGTGAGCCACCCTACAGTATTTCTGCATTAACTTCTGTCTTTTCTGTAAATCAACTTGAAATCCCCTTTCCAAGAGCGTTTCAGATACGGAAACAAACAGTACTGTATTTAATTTTGCTCTGTAAGGAACTGAATTTGGCTAATAAAAAAGAGCTAGCTGTAAATAGTAGAGAGAATGAAAAAAAGTGATATTTCCATTTATATTTTGAATCATCTATAGGGAAAAGATCTGATGCTTCTGTTCATGTTGAACTTTTATGGTCGGTCATTATCTTTCATGTGCCAGTCTCTTTTCTATATGTAATAAAGTCTGAGTAGCCTTGTGAGGGGATTATGAACATATAGCGAGATCCTAACTTTTCTTCCTTGGTTTTCCTGTTTCATGAAGTGAATCACTGCCAGTGCCGGTGAACCAGGGCTCTGATTACAACTTTTCTTCTTGTCGCTCGAGACCAAATGTTGTTCGATATAAACTCTGTCCAAAGAATATGGCAAGAAGAAACATTAAAGAGGAACTTGAAGCTAGCCTGGCTATTGAGACATAAAAATGCTTTTAAGAGTTCCATAGTGTTAAGTTCCCATTTCTTTGGGGAGTTTGTGTAAACTGCATTCTTATAAGTTGATTGCAGATCTCACGGTGTGGCTGTCGTGTCTGGAAGCCCCCCACGAGTGGGCTGCTGCTGGCAGCTGTGCGCGCTGGTGGAAGGAATCGATGGAGCAGGGTGGGGGTGACAGGCTTCCGGCCCCCTCTCTGTTGTCTGTGGGGGTGGGCAGGTGGGAGGGGAATACTCGTGATTAATCTGCAAGCAGGACAAGGAACTAGATCAAATTTCTGAGGTCCTCTCGTTGTTATCATGGTAGTTTATGATCAGCAGATCTAGCTCTGACTGTTGCATACCTGTGGTTTCCTCGCCATCTTCCTTTAATGGAGACAATCTAAAATACACGAACAAGGACTGAAACCCAACAGGGAGGAAGTGCTTGTGTTCCCTGAACGTGCAGGTGGTTGTTTGCGCCTTTCTTGGCTACCGATGCCCGTGAACTGGGCTGTTACCCATGGCTCTATTGATCCTGATTTTTGCAGAACAGTTCATTGCCTTTCAAATCAGAAGTTGCCTGATACAGTACCAGTCGCACAAATTTCTGCTACCATTTAAAAAGCTCAAGCTGTTGTTAAAGTGAAATCTGTGCTGAGTAACCTCTAGGCATGGTAAATTCCATAGGAGTTCCAGACTAAAGCTGCCCACTATGGCCTGGGCTGGTAGGAAACCTTTAAGTGAATGACTATTACTGAAACTATTCATATAATTTAACCAGAATGACTTGTGATCTGATCAGATTGCTCACAGGGCTTTATCACACAATGTAGGAAACCAATTTCATTATTAAATGTAGGCTGCCCGGCCATGAAGGAGCGAGTCCAATGTTTTTTTCATGGTTGTGTAATCACTGCTTGAGCACTGTTACCCTGCATCTAAAAGAACAGTTTGCTGTTTTAGTGATGCTTGCAGAAGGAAGTTATTGTTCTTGGAGTTAGAAGCTGTATCCTCATGTTGTCGGGGTTCCCCTTCTGTTCTGTCACCGCTGCTAACTGCTGGTCTGCAAAACCAGTGTTCCCCTGTCCTAGGAGAACCCCCCGCCCCGGGTCTCCCGTAACGTGGCGGCGGGGTGCAGCAGTCTCCTCTTCGGGCATTCTGGAAAACTTCTCTGCTTGGTGGTAATTTGTGCTAACCGACTTTACAGGTTGTGGTTTGAGCTCACTTTTTTTGTAGTGAACTATATCGGTTTTGTGGCAGGGAAATGAAAAACAAATGTATTATCACTAGAATGGAGCTTGCTTTGAATTTTTGTAACGTTTGTCCGTGCACCGTTTTGTGTTTTTTGGTCATATTGCTCCCTAAATAGTTGTCGTGGAGCTGGTCTGTTTTGACCAATTTTATGTGACTGATTACCCATCAGTAAAATTAGTCTAACTATTTTGCAGTTATGTGTTGAGGCACAGTCCATTTGGGAAGCTTTCTGAAATTCCTTATTAGCGTTTAGCATGTCCTCATATTACTGGTCATCCCCTGCCCCGGCAGGGATGTGGTGCATGCCACTTGCTGTAGTTTTGTTCCAGTATGATGTAGTAATATGACTTATGTCATCGAGGTCACTCATTTTTCATGATTCTAGATTCTTGATTTTCTACTTTTGTGAAAAATCTGAGTCAATTTGATTCTTGAATTTGATAGCAGCACTCTGCTTGTTTAGGTTTTCTCAAAGTAGAAATCCTAAAGACTGAATAATAAGAAAAGATACTGAGTCTGGTTGTCAGAGGCTGGCAGGACAAGAGTTTCTTAAAGTTTTTTTTCCAGCTGTGACTCCCGCTAGAGAATTTAACTGTGCAGTTTGAACCTTTGAAAGTAACCTCTAATAATGCCCAACTTCAGAAAATAAGCATTAGCCTGTGCAAGGAGAATGCAGTACCTTTTTCCACCATCGAGATCAAAAGTCTGTGTCAGTAATTAAATGTTTGTTCACCGCTGGCCTTGGAGTTTCCAGTACTCCCAAGTCAATGATAGGGTTCCACTCTTGGAAAGAAAGAAAGAAAGAAAAAAAAAGTAATCCTGGTTTGCCACTCGTGTGGCTCTGTAATAGAAATGATCTTAAATTGAGAGCTCTGACTTATTTCGCTGGTGGGAAGTATTTGCTCTTGGTTGGAGTATGTTTGATAAGGGATGGAAAGATGTTTAGGAAAACGCTTGCTGTAACGTTTCACTTGCAAACTGTGGGCCTCTGTGTTTATCAGCTTTTATTGTTACTAAGACAGTGCAGGACATGGAGA
The DNA here is from genome assembly GCF_036370855.1 of Dromaius novaehollandiae. Lineage (NCBI taxonomy): Eukaryota > Metazoa > Chordata > Aves > Casuariiformes > Dromaiidae > Dromaius > Dromaius novaehollandiae. The sequence goes on along the minus strand of NC_088122.1, from coordinate 910,800 downwards.
CGAGAGTGCTTTGGCCTGCAGGGAACTTGCTGTTTTTCGTAGTTTTCTGCGATGAGCTGCTTGAGGATGCTAAAGCAGAAGCAGGTACTGAGGGCAGTCTCCACTTTGCGTGTTTTCCTGACGGCGCTGCTCTGCAGTCCTCGGATTAACGCTGGATCTCTGAAACTGGCTTTAGTCCTGTCCTGGAATTTCAGTGCGCGAGCCAGCCGGCACCTCTCTTATCAGAGCGTGAGCTTCTAGGGAGAGCTATTAAAAACTCCATGTTAATCATCCCAGGAACCTGATGTAACTGCTGTCTTCCTGCACTTGGAATAGGACATTATTTTGCAATACTGATTTTTTGGTAGAGTGAAAAAAGCTGCTGTTTTGGTGACCTCCAGTGCACGTTCTGCTGTCAGGTCGCTGGTGCTGTTCTGCTCAGAAAACCGGCAGCTTCAGCAGAGTCGGGCATTGAGGCGACAGGTTCAAAGGGTGCAGGATGTAGAGTGAATCCTTGATTCCTCTTACTCTCCTGTGTTATTGATGTTGTGATGATGATGTCTTAATATATGCTAGACACCGCCAGTAAACCAAGGGAAGATAGTATTTCAGCTCTTATCTCCATGTTTGTTATTCAGACATTTGTAGTGGTTTGTTTTGCATGAATTAATGCTGACAGAGGGCGGCAGTTGTATGAGTACATTTATCAGAACTATCAAGCTTGCGTGGATGGGCGTTATCAGCTGTTCTGTGACATCTGTGCATTAAGATGTTTCTTTAGCAGCGCACTATTTTGTTTTGGGATGACTGGAAAATGCTCAGGGGGTTCATCATCTTTCAGTGTGGCATAGAGGATAGAGCACAAGATCCAGAATTCACAGCATCTGAGTTTCATTCTGAACCATGTTACTAACTTTCTTGGCGTCTCTGAACAAAAAGATCTCCAGCTTTTGGTGTGTCCATCTGTAAAGCTGGGCTGCTGTTCACTTTGAGCTCTTCAGAGGAATTATGGTACATAAGTTCTTTTACCATCTGGCTGTTGCTCAAGCATAGGCGTTCACGCGTCTTGAGCAGTTTTCCTTCGTTTTGCTAATTGGCTGTGGCCCGTTGTGGCAGAGTTTTCCTAAGGAGCTAGTGCCGTTTCAGAGAAGCGCGCTTTGCCCTGCAGAGACGCTGGCCGGCGAGAGCTGATGTTGCTGAGACGAGAGATAATGCAGAGCAGGCCGGGAGAATTTCTGATATTGATTTTACCCCGTGTAAGTTACCCTGGATGTATAGGTCAGGCTGTATATCTGCTGCAGCTGTTACGGGAATAACTGCTGCTGATTTCCTATCGAAAGCTGTTACAGACTGGGGCGGGGGATGGAGGAAGGGACGAGGGGGACAAAAAACAAACTCTGATGAAGAAAACAGATGCAGTATTTTAAAGGCCCCAGGGGATATTGATATCTCTAAAACAGTCTGTGACTTTAACCCTTAGGCCAGCACACCTCACCACGTCTGTTCAGTTACAACTGAGCTTTATTTACAGGTGATCTGTAAAGAAAAACTATTTGTGCCATTTATGGCTCTATGATAACATTCAAAGACAGCCTCACAAAGGTGTTATATGTTACATTTTTCTGTTGCCCTGTCTTCCGTACAGCCAAGTATTGCCTCTGTGTCTCTTGGATTGGAAGGCTGGAGGATCTTGGAGCAGGTTGATGGAGATGGAAGGCAAACTTGAATTGTAGGCCTGAGCTCCACAGTGCTTCCTTTAGGGGTTAGGATGTTGCAGCACAGGTTTAATTTACAATTTATGTCCTTTTGTCAAATCCACTGAGAAGAGAAGAAAAGCAGGATTTTCTGATTGAGGGAGGGAATTGAGGCACAGGCACTTTTTAAAGCAAACCCTTCAATTTCATCTCTGTTTTATACATTGGGGGTAAGTGGAATCATGCTAAACTTTTGTCTGTCTTTTATTCCTTTCTTCCTTACATATAACTTAAAATTTTATAGGATCTCTCATGGACCACCAAGTGGCATCAGAGAACATCAACTTAAAGAAAAAGAAGAAAGCAACCCTAAAACCCAGAGAAGTAAGCATCTCCTGGGGTGATTGTGTAACAACCATGGCTGAAGCATAAATTACTTTATTTCTTGCTGATGAAGCTTTTTTCCAACATCTCTTCACAATAGACTTGGGGTCAAAGTATGCATTTGTGTTGCTTTTCTGTTGCAATAGATCATGTGGCTTTGGAGGAAGAAGCCCCGTTGAATGGTAGCATGTTCGCAGTCTTTATGCATAGAGCCACTTGATAGCTGGGACATCAGTGTTGGGCTGCCTAAGGAAACTCATCTGCGTCCTTTGTGTTCAGTAGCTTTAACACAATGTATGTTGTGCTTAAATGAGCGAACTTTGATATCAGTGCTTAATCCATGTGTGACGGACCAGGGCACCTACGAGCAGTGCTGTTGCTCCCACAGCTGTGGGTGCTGTACTCATTTTTTTAAGGAAGGCCATGGTTAAGCAGCCTCTTGCAAGGCTTCAGGAATACAAATGCTCTATAGGCTGCATTTTGGGAACCCTGGTACTAGTGTTTGGCCAATAAATTAAGAGGCCTTAGGCCAGTAAAACAATACTAATTAGGATGCTGGGTACCAGCTAAACATTTTTAGCTCTTTGTGCTCCTGGGCTTATGGACTATAAAGGCTGGGTGTGGATTTTATGGTATAATAAAAAAACACATTCTGCTTGTAGAAGAATGAGGCTGCAGTGAATCTCTGGTGAAATGAGGCCCATGAAAAGGACCTAGGTGATTCTGGGCCTTTGTAAAGAGTATTTATTCTGTTAGCAATTAATTAAAATGGTCTGAGTTTTTATAGCTTAATAATCTTTTCAGATAGCCTAGTGTTACTTTTGCTGGTGTGTAAACTTTGTTCTTTGGAAGCGTCATTTCATTGTGCTTTCCTAAGGAAAACGCTTAAACCTAAAGACATCATTGTCAGTTTGTTGTGTGTGTGTGTGTGGGGGGTTCTATTTATTTATTTATTTAAATTGGAATCCAGGAGTAAATTTTGGACGATTTGTCAGGCTGTGGGAAGAGACACAGAGTGGATGAGCGAGCTCCGTTGCAGCCTGCTCGGACCCGGGCTGCCGGGGGAGAGCCGTGCGGCCTCGCGCCGTGGAAGCTGCGCTCTGCTCTGCTCTGCTCTGCACCCCACGCTGCTGAGCCGCGGCTCTTACCCAGGCAGGGTTTGTGAGGTTACGTAAACCATGTGCATCCCAGGGTGGCTGGCCCTTTATCTAAAATAAAAGGGGGAATACTTTTTTAAACCACAAAGTGCTTAGCCTCTGGCAAATGGTTTAATTCAGTTCAGAAGCCTGTGTCTTGTGAAGGTATTTGTGTGCCCACGTTGTAAATCCGTTAGCCTGCTTCAACCCAATTTGTTAGAGGAGCAGAGAGAGCTGGATTGTCAGTCTCTGCTGTTTCCCCATAAAGTCTCCTGAGTACAAGGGTTTTGCCCTGTAACTTTTTACCAAATTGTCAGTGTCAGTCTCCATCTCTGGGCTTGAAAGGAATATCATTTATTCCCCTTGCAGGTTCTGCGTCCATTCGTGTGCGGGCCCTGTTCGGAGAGCTGTCCTGACATGGCTGCTACCATGCAGCGAATGAAATAAACAGTCACTTTAATTTCACTTTCCATTACAAATGCAGAAATAATTTTGTCAGCTGAAAGGTCACTTATTTTTAAAGGGACTCTGACTCAGAAATGACTTTTCAAAATACTGCTTGTAGCCAATAGTAGCTGCTAAATGATCAAAGCTGGCGTATTTTAAATTGCATCTTCATTTTGGTCTACTTAGTTTTTCTGCTTCAGTACCTTGCTCAATGAAAATACATTAGCTAGTTTAATTTCTTTGGCTCTCATGCTGCAGGCTTCTGATGGTAAATAGTCATGGAAGGGAGAAGGAGGACCAGAAAAGATAGGATGGAATTAAAAAGAAATTATGGAAGCATCTCTTGCTCTTAATGTTTGTGCAGATTGCTTTTACCGTCATTTCTCTGAATTAAATCCAATTGAAACTTGATGTCCCTTGGGGTTACGGAGAATTTAGCAAAAAGAAGCTTTAAAGCACCTTTTTAGTTACTCTACAGGTGCTAGAAGTGACTTTGATTCTGTTCAGCCATTAAGGATTAGTTTCCCTTGGAGTGAGTCACAGTACCTGCCTCCTTGGAGCTGGTGACGAGCAGAACAATAAAACCTCAGTGATTAACTCCGTTAACGAAGTTGAGACGAGGTCAGTATTTCCTGCCTCTGCAGTGGGTAAGACTAATAGGAGCAGAAGTCTCAGAGCTACTTTGCTGTTTTCCCCAAGTACCCATATGAAGGCAAATTGCAGGTTCTTGAGCTGTTCTGCTCATTGAGTAACAGCTCAGTATTCAGAGAAAATCTCTCATTGTCAGTTTGGAGGCCAGTTAATGAAAATAATAAAAAAACAACAACCACAACAACTGTCCCTCTAGTGTCTCCCCTCTGTTCTTTTTAGTCTAATGGTCCACGCAAGGGGCATGAGCGTGGCTTAGTCGCTGTGGCTGGGCTCCGTAGGGAGCAGCGTCTTCATGGGAGACTCTAGAAGTTGTGTGAAACACTAACAGGGCCCTTGTTAGACGCAGAGATTTTGCTGACCAGGAAGTCTGCATGGTTCATGGATCCAGAGATCTTTGCAAACCCCAAAACAGCCTTTTCCTCAACCATTTGTTGTTCAAACTAGCTGTTTCTTCATTAAGCAGAGCTTTGGGGAATGAGTGTATACCAGGCTTCCAGGCCTTACAAGTGATTTTAAATGTTCCTTTTGGCATTTGGGTTTTCTTTTAAAACCAGTCACTTACTGAAATTATATTCTGTGAAACTATCCTGGTTTTAAAGCATCATTAGTGAGGTTTCTTGATGTTCTAATCCTGAATTGATAAAACATCTGTGGAATGGTTTAGGAAGTTGTGACCGGTCATCTAGACAGAATATCTGTTTGTTCTGGTCATCTAAACACAACTATCGAGATTAGTGAGAAATCAGTCTTGTGTTTCTCTCTGAGTCTCTCTACCCATCTTCTTTCTGTAATTCTTCACCAGTTTTTTTCCGCACGGGGCATAGGACTTGCTGGTGCTGTGCCTTTTGCACCACTCTTTTTCTGTCAGCTTCCCGTATAAAGGTGCAGTTTAGCATTTTAGGGCATGGGCTTGTGCTTCCAGACTTGCCCTTGGTGCTGCTCCTGCCCCGATCGTGACTCCCCATGGCCCCTCCGGTGAGGGGGGTTTATGAGCCCTAGTTAAGCATGTCAGAAGTTACTTTGGGAGGCTCAGCAGAAATGTGGCACTGAAGGCAACGTATTATCGTGAGGTTAATCCTTGTCAGAGCAGTACTCTTGTTTTAGGCTTTTCTGAAGGGTGAACTGGCAAAAATCCAGAAACGAGAATGATTCTGAAAGCCTGTCTTGCTAGCAACAGGGCAAACGAGATCCAGCTGATAAGTTCTTATATTAGGTGAATAGTGTTAATGCTAAGAGTATACTACATGGTTTGATCTTTGTTATGCGAAACAGTGGGGAAAATTATCAGTGTATGGTGAACAGCCTCCATGAAATTAGGGAGACACCAAAGTACGGCGAGATCAGAGCGATGAGGTGCTCTGACCTCCCGTGGTGATTCATTCATTACTCAGCCAAAGGAGGCAGCAGGCGTTTCGTAGTCTGACATCTGTTCACTGCTTTCTTAGCTAGGTTTGGTCTTAGATGTGTTTTCTCCTTCTCTGTAAAATTTAAATGTGCGTTTCTTTTCTCTCCTAGGACATGGTGCAGGGTGAAGAGCACAGATAAAGAACCTTCCACCACTCCACAGACTGTTCCACTAGCCCTGAGGACTACATGCAGCAGGACATAGGCTGATGCCCTCAGCACATCCTGCCATGGACGGGGGGAAGAACTATCCACAGCACGAGCACCAGCAGTCAGGCAATACACTATACAGCATCCCAAACTTCCAGTCCCAGCTCGCCGTACCAGCCATGGAGGTGAAGGCTCTGGCAGGTTGTTGGGAAGTGTAGGGAGAGACTGCCTTGAGAACGTAACCAGGAGGGATCTGAGCAACGCAGGCCAGCCTGTTGGATGCTGGGAGTCCCTGTGAATGTTTACAGGAGCTATTTACCAGCCTTTCTAGGCAGCTGTCCAGGGGCATGAAGTATTGATTGGCAATGCTGGAGAGTTGAGGGCTGTCACAGTCCATGCTGCCTTTGAAGTGGGAGGTGAAAAACAAGGTTGTGATTAGAATGATACCACTTTAAAAGCAGGCAGACTGCAGGCTGCAAGGGAAAGAGCTGAAGAGATTATGCAGAATTGCAAACTTTGTTTCTGCCCCAGCTTGCCTCTCTGAGAGGTGCTAAATCTGTTGCTAGTACCAGTTGCGTCTTTTTTGAGTTGCAGAGCTGAGGTGGGATTGTGTTTGTCCTGATAAGGTGCTAAAACAAGGCTTGATCCCTGATGCATTTGTTCTGAACAGGACAAAAAGCAAACTTCTACCCTCAAATAGCCTATGAGGCCCTGCACTTCTCCATTTCTGTTTATAGCTCTAGTTTTGAGTTTTGCCACATACAGGAATATAAAGGTTAAAAAACCCTAGTGGGCTCTTACACCGAGTGCATGTTTCTTCCAACACAAGTTCTTACTTTAGACAGAGGGAAAAAAAGGACAAATGTAAGACTCATTTTTAGTTGAGAAATAAGATATTATATTCTTCCCATGACTGTAATGGTAAATGCTGAGCTAAAACTTTCCAGTTAATGCTGACCACAGTTTAGGGGAGATGGGAAGAAAAAAAAGGTTTTCAGGCATTTATCTATGCAAGCTGATTTCAAATTAATAAGATTGCTACTCACTTTCCACAAAGACTGAGGTTAAAGGACTAGGAAGGGGGAATGATCCTGTTGTCTTTCTGGAGACAGTAAGAGCAAAGTAGATATAAAAGTCCCACACTAGTGTGGGACTAGATATCTCCTGCTATGAGAGATTAAAAATCACCTCTGCTTGTGGCAGGCACTGAAGGGGGAGAGGTCATAAACCTCAGACCTCAGATTTGCAGCAGCAGGTAATTGTGCTAGTCCTCTGCTGTTGTAACTTTTTTGGTTTCTGCTTTCAGAATTCCATGCTGGTTGCTGATTCATGGAGTAACTGCTACCCTGCCTCTTTCCCAACTTCGTCTTTCCCAAACGAAAACCAGTGAGTGCTGCTCTCCTTTATACAATACCCCTCTGCTCTTGCACACCCCATGATTCAACTGTTTCTTTAGTGCTTTCCTTGTTTACTTTATTTCACTAACTGATGGGGAAATAATTGCATCACACTGATCTTGTGGCATTTCATAAACTGCTACATCTTGGAAAAAGTAGCAAGCAGCTTTTGTTTTAAAAAAAAAAAAAATGAAAAGTTTGATTTCTGGTAAACCTGGAGGCTGCTGCAAGGGAGGAACAGCCTTCTTTTAGCGTGGATTTGTTATGCTAATGGAGTTCATAAAACACCCCATTAGCACAGTCCAGCTGAACAAATGTGTTGTACAGTCTCTAGCCTGATACAGATAGTGCAGAGAAGAAGGTATTATTGATGCCAGGTGGCAGACTTACGCTATTACATAGCATACAGCAATAGCTGTAAGCTGTTGCTATGTAGATGACTGGAAGCTGACTAAGTACTACCATCTCATGTCTCTGTTGAAAAATATGCACAGCCCCTAACTGCACAAACCAGAGTTTATCAAGAGTTATGACTTTTTTCCTCTGGTTATAACTGATCTTCACTGATAAGCTCACCCTGCAAGGTGCGAGGTGATGAGTATGAGCTAGTGTGAGAAATCATGACTTCCTTCTAAGTAAAGCTGTCTAGTATACAGCATAGTTTGCGCTATAAAGCACGGAGTTGCAACGGGTTTCAGTAACCTTTGGATAGTAACGGCGGCACTGTCTGGTGGGGAGGAACACAAGCCCCGTGTGTTCTGTTTTCTGTCCAGAAACTCACCTGGAAAATTATATGCCATAATTCTGGCATTTTGGGGGCTCTTTGTGTAACAATAAATATTGTTCTTCCTTCGCCCCCTTTACGATGAACCTCCTTTCTGGGTAGGAAGGAAGGATGCTGGACATGACAGGAAGCGTTTGGGGTACTAGAAAGTGCCACCACAAAGTGACTTGGATTGGAACCCTGATGTTGGGGCTGGGAGATGCTGGTTGTTGGGAAGAAGGGTTGAAGACTAGTTACTGCTGCTTTGGTCTCTTTGTGAATACAGGGAGTGGCACAGATATACAGGATGTGTTTTTATTTAGGTCAGAGGTGGAAGGAAGAAAAAAGAAATAAACTTGATAGTGTGAGATAGTAACTGTTCCAGGTGCTTAAGGATTTAGCTTAACCTCCTTCCTAAGAAGGTTTTAGCATCTTAATAGAGAAGCAGAGATATCTGTTCTGATGAGTGTCTAAGTTCCAGCTGAACCATCAGCAGTAAGAATCAGCTCTTCTGTTCAGATGGACGAGACTCCTTTTATCTCAGTATTAGTTTTGCTTGCTTTCCTGTCGCTGGTCCACCTCTGTCTGGAAGGTAAGCTAGCCAGTAATGATAGGGTGAATAGAATAGATTCCTTGTGTACGAGCACCAAGAACCTGTCACCCTGCTGTTGAATGGAGTTCTGCCTCGTTAGTTGCTCCCCAAAGTGAGAATTTGAGAGGCATTATCAGATAAGTTCAATTTCTTTGCTCTTAGCTAGTCCGTCTGTGATTGGAAGAGGGTGTACATTTTGAGCATGATTCCTGTAAATTACACTTTGTGAATCCTCAAGAGAGCTATAACAGAATTTCTGTTTTGCTGTATTGAACCACAAGATTAGATTGTGTTTATCTATTGTGTTGTTTTTTCCTTTTTTCCTTGACCATTTGTTCTTGTTCGGCCCCTCATTTTCTTCCCATTTAGTGCTTGTCTTTGCTGCTCATGTCAACTCTGCTGGAAATGTTGTAGCCTTGATCCTGCAAAGACATGCCTGACTTTAACGCAAATGTAAACTTGTTGACTTTGGTATAATTACTTTTGGGAGTGAGGCTCATTGTAGTGTTTATTTGCTAGAGAATGATTTAGCCAAGGCTGCAGCTTTAGCTTCCTGTTTTTCATATCCTGATAATTCTAAAAACTACTTTTCAGGTGAAATTTTGTGCTTCATGAAAAATAAGTCTGTCATTTTATGTCTTAAAACTGCAGCTAGATCTTTTTAGGTGGGGTTTAGGGTTAGAGCATTACAGCAGTAGTCCAGAAAGGGACAAAAAAAAAGTTGATGAAAAATGTAATTTTTAAAAAGAGTCGTAATTGTAGGCACATTATAAAATAGAGAAATGCAGATAGAAATAGAGTTAGTCCAAACTTCTCTTCAGAATCTTTGCAGAAGAAATCTCATTTGCAAGTGGCTGTGTTTGGACATGGCTTATTCTCATAGCAACAGCTTTGTCCTGAAGCAGGTTTTTCCTGTTTCTTTTCAGTACTTTCATGCTAGAGAATTTATGTAAAAGAGACCAAAGCTTTTGTCTTTCAGATTAAGAAAATCTGAAACAAAAAGTAAACAGTGTATTAAAACTTGCCGAAAGAACGCATGAAGTTCAGATCCTCTGCAGGGAAGAGTTGGAGGGCAGTTAATTTCTGAGGCTATAAAGAACTGGGCTGCTATAAGGAACTGGGCTGCTGTAAAGCCCTAAAGAGTGGGCTACTTTTACAGCAGTAGGCTCAATACATTCCTTGCTGCAGGGGAGGCTGGGTCAGTCCAGTTGTGCTGTTGGAAGCGGTGTCACACACGTCTATAAAAAGTATTTCTCAAAACTTGGAGCAAAGCTTTCTTCCCCAGTTTCCAAAACACCCAACCCTCCCCCTTTCCTGCCATTCTCCTGCCCTTTCCCACTTTCCCCCTGCCTGTGGAGCATTGCCTGCTATAATAATAAAGTCGGTTTTGAAAAACATGAATTGGTCTAATGAGGAGGAGGAAGAGTACCTAGATCAATGCTAGGTAGCCTGTGGCCTGGCCAGCCTGGCTCTGATCAGCTGCAGGCCTGAGATGTGAAGTTTGCATCTCTGGATAGAGGCTATAAGATCAAAGCATAAAGCGTGGCCAGAATACACGGGGGAGGTCTCCAGTGAAATCACAGCATGGCCCCAGAAGGGCTCCAGGTACGTTGGACACGTTTATGAGCAGCTGAGGTAAAGTGTGTGAGGCAGGCGCTGTACTGTGGGTGTCTAAACAAGTGCTGCTATAGCAGGCTTAAGCTGTGAAAGGATGGATACCCATCTCCTGCGAAGGACGTGCGGCGCATTGGCTCGCTTAGGAGATCTGGATTCCAGTAAGTGCTTGTCCCCAACACTTTCCGGTGGGCTGTGCTGTTGAAAACGTGAGCTTCAGGAGAACTGGACGAAATGATCAAATTCTGTACCCCCTCCCCAAACAAACGAAACAAAAAAACAAACCTCTTCTGGGCTGAATGAAATAAGCCTGCCCTGGGACCCACAGGCTGGACTGATACCAACTTGTTTGCGCGAGTCAGATGTCAGCTCAGGTTTGCCTTACACCAAACTGTTCCACTGCTGCTGTGTTTAGAGTGAGTGGCAGCAAAAAAAGTCTTGCTCTTTAAAGCAATTGTCTGAAGTTGATATAATGCAAAGATGGTCCCCGCCCAGCTCAGAATGTCACAGAATTGGGGGTGAAAGAGTTTCTATGGGCCATCTGCTTTATTCCTTCATTAAGTATAGGATACATCTCTGCAGTGGGACATCTAGTGCTTGGTCTGTTCTGAACTTTGCACAGCTTTGTGTACTTTCCTTCATGCTTTCAGTGTCCCTCTAGTTAGATTTCTGAATGTTCTTTTTCTTATAGCTGAATCTTTGGGCTTGGCTTTATTGGCTTGTTTTGTGTGGGGGGCAGGGAGTGGAAGCTTATTTTCTTAACTTCTTTCATGTAATCAAAGGCTAATTTCTCTGAAATTAGTTCTTGAGCCAGATTCTCTTTTTCTCTTTTGTGAAACAGAGCTTAAATAAAAGTGGGAGACCAGCATTCTGTCCTTTGGGAGTTATTAGCTTTTCATGAGAAAAGGGATGTAGAAGCTGCCTGTGTTGGCATGGAGCGTGCCTCTTCCAAGGGGCTGGCCGCAGATTCCTGTGTCAGGCCAAATGCAGCCTCTTCTGTCTGAGGAACACGGCATGTCTCCAAACTTAGTTTTAGTTTCTCAGTGCAGAATAATTTCTCTAAGAATTTACAACTAAATGTTTAGTCACTTGTGTTGAGGTCAGTTTTTATTCAGGAAGATGATCAGCACTGGCTTTCTCTGGCCAAAAGTAGTAAAATAAGATGGCTCCAAACTTTCTAGCATTAACTGATTAAACTCTGATCTCAGCGCTATGGTTAGAGATCAGTTTTACTAGACTAAATGATAAGCACATATATTTAATTATTATGAGGTTAGTAATCAATACAGGGCCTTGATTGCTTCAAGAGCCAGTGTCAGTGGTTAAAGAGAGTCAATGGCCTGAAAGGACTCATTAACACTTCTCATATAACTATTGTTGGATGGGCCCCAAGTGTCCGTGACCCTGTCTGGCTTCTGGGTTTAATCAGAGGGATTTTGGCTGTGGGGTGGGTCAGGTTAGCCAGAGTGTGGCTCTCGGTGGGCAAGCTGAGCATTGCCGTGACAGGATGTGGACTTGCAGTGTTGGAGTTAATGATCGCAGGTGCTCTCTTCTAGCAGCCAGGACACCCGGATCCTTTTCTAGTGCTGCATCTTGATGTCAGATCTTAGTTTAAGTGTGCAAAGGGACAGTCTTTTGTAAATCCAGCGTGAATAAATCCAACGTGAATTTCCTTTATAAAACAATGACCTTTAGTCGGCCTCGGAGTGGAAGCTGTTGACCAAGAGCCGCTGCTGTGGAGTGGTGTATCAGTAACCAGGTACTGAAAGGGTGAGCAGCCATGTACAGGGCAATCTTGCTGTGAGGTTATTTTCACACTTTTGCTTTGGCAATACAGCAAGGTTCACATACTTGCCTCTTCCAGTTACACTGTATTTTTGTGGTATAATTAAAGTTAACCTGTCAGTGGCTTTATGCCAGCTCTTCAAACAAGGGTCAATATTCTTAAATTCTTACTGAATGAAAGGCAAAGCATAGTACCAAGGGTACTAAAAGGACTTTGGCAAGCACTGCCTACTTAGTGGCTCTCCTAAGAGGATCTCAAAGCAGTGCACTGGATTGCTATTTGCCCTTATTTCGAGACTCCTCAAGAAGAAAGTGCAGCTGACATTTGCCCATTTGAAAACCAAGATTAAGGGACTCAGAATAACATGCTGAAACTAGCCGTTTCACAGCAGGTTGGGCCAGACAGAATTGGGGCTACGCTGGGCTCCTTCATCTTGCCTCCACTGACTCTTGTCTGACCTCGGGACTCCGGTGAAATAGGTTAGGCTCACTCTTCGGATACAAATAGTTTTCTCTTTTCCTGGTTAGTTCATGTTGGGGCTGGACAAACTCCAGTGCTCATGCAAGGGAGAGGGTGAGACCATACCAGCCTCAACTTTAAAACAGTTTAAACAAGCTTTTCTTGTGTGTTAACTCCATTAATTCCCAGAATTTGTCCATAGCTTTTAATTTGGCCAAATAGATTAGGAGGAGCCAAGGCCCGTTCTAGATAGAGCTATGAGATGCAAGGTGTGCTAAATCCACCTCTCTTTGCATTTGCACCCAGGTAAGTAGCTGTTTCAATATATCTCTACAGTAAGTAAAACAGTGGCAGCATTGGTGTAGAAAGGAAAAAAAGAGGAGGAGGAGGGAGCTGGTACTTTTCCAGATTATCTTTAGTGATGCAAAAGAGGAGTAAAAATGTATTTAGCAGGGGGAGATAACTCTGTATGTCTGCAGATAAATACATATGTAAATGTTAGGCATGGGATGTTAAAGAACTGCTATCCACATATGATATTAACTGCTTGATAATGCTTTGGTGGTGTAGTCCTTCCCTAGCTCTGCTCCTGGATAGTATTTCTCTTTAAATGTTGTCTCCCCTCCCCCCCCGGCCTTCTCCAGTGACTTGTTAAAAGTTTATTTGCTGTGGGTTCTGTAACCCTGGCATTACAGAAAATGTGCGACTTGCCACAAGAGGAAACCAATCAGTTAGGGTGAAACACTTTAATGGTTCCAACATGAAAACGTGTTGGGTGGCGATTGCCCAAGCAGTCTGAGTGCAGAGCCCTTACGGGAAAGATTACGAAGCACATTCCTTGCTCCTGCAGGAGAGGGAAAGGATTTGCGTGTGTAATAGCAAAACCAGAAGACAGTCATGTAATACAGGCCAGAGGCTCCTCCTGAGAAGGAGGAGAGGGAATCGTCCTGTTTTGCAATTCTTACCTGCTCTCTGCTCAGAGGCAGCCGGCTCTGGGGGAAGGGGGGCAGGAGGAAGTGCTGGCATGTGCCCTGCCCAGGAGAGAGCAATCAGAAGATCTTTGCTTTTTTTTATTTGTTAGTTTGACAGCAGTCTTGCTTTGTAACTAGGCAGTAATTAATCAGTTACTGCCATAACATGTCCCTACAAAGCCATGTCTGGGCTAATAATACTGTCTAATAATTCTGCATGTCCCTATCTCTTCTGTTTTTATCTCTCTTTTCTTTTAAGCTGAGATCACATATATCTGACTGGTGAAATCCCTTGCTGGGGCGTAGGAAGGGAGGTGTTGTCTTCCCCTTTCCCGGTGTGCAGGCTTGTCTGTGCTGGTTTGTGGGGCTGCTTCACTTCCACGGCCCGAGCTGGGGTCCCGGTGTGGTATTCCTGTGAAGCTTCACGCTTGTGTGCAGTGTGCAGTGTGATCGTCAGCTTCTGTCGCACCCGTCAAACACTTGGCACTGGGATATCTTGGGAGTTTAATTTTGCTTTGTTGTCAGGACTGAAACATTATTTAGTCTTTCAGACCCTTTTTATCTAAGAAACCTTTCCCAGTTTACACAAATTGTTGAGAATTTAATTCTTAACCTAACGATTGTGGTACGGCTTTCCAGACTCTTACACTAGTGAGTCTGGGAAGTAGGATATAACTTGTAGATTTATTATTTTGCCCTGTAGATATCTCTTCTGGATAAACACAGCTTTTTAAAATCAGTCTCTTGTATGTGTCATTCCATAATAGCTGGTTCACTGCTGCTGATGGAGTCTGAAGCAACCTCAGAAAGTCTCAGGACTGACAGGAAATAACTGCTTTTCCCATTTCCTTACAGGCAATATTTTAATTCCCCTCACGATTTTTATATGAATTCCATCAGCAGACCACATTTCTTGGATACAAACTATGCATCTGTGGACTCCACTGACTTCTTACCAAAAAATGGTGATTTTCCTCAGGTAAGTACATAGCTACCAATGTCGTTGGGGAAAACTGGTGCTTTATGGTGATGGTCTTTGTTTTCTTTAGGCTTGTGCTACAGAGGGAAAAGGAGGAGAATGGCAATGTTGCCTTACATTTGTCTAGCACATGATAGGAATTGTGTGTAATTGGGATAGACTCTTTGACAGCAGTAGTTCAGAAGCTTTCAATTGCTTTAGTTGGAGCTTATTTATGATAAATTCATTGCTTCTGTGTTTTAAAATTCTTTAGCATAGACACTGAAAGTGCATGGGAGAATCCCATTTACAGGAGGGTATAGGTAAGTGTGAATTTGAAAATGCTTTGGTTAGTTAAATCGTTTGACTCCTAGAACTCTGTTCACTTGTGTATACTGCATGTGCTTTCTCACTAATTAGAAGGGTTGGATTCTTGAATAGTGAATGCTTATGGACTCCAAAAGCTCTGTGCCTAACAAATAGAGATTCAAGCCAGTTCATTTTTTTGCAGAGTTGGTGAGATGTGGGAGGAATAGTCACCCCGGTTCACTTGGTGTCCCTGTTGACCAGCACTCTCATCTCGGGGATCTCACTGGGTTGGAGGGAACTCATTCCATAAAGTTTTTGAAATGTTACACTTGCTTCTGGCGGTGACTTATAACATTGTCCAATAAAGACTGGGAAGCAGCTTATTGTGCAACAGAGCTGACTTGGAATAAAGGAGTGACTAACTACATCCTTTTCAGGAGCTAATTGAGATACTGTCAGTGTCTGGCAGTGTGTTCTTTGCATTAGTTTCATCTTTCCAGCATCCGCAGATGCACAGTGAGCAAAACTGCAGAAGGTTACCCTGCTTTGACCTATCAAGGCAACAGCCACATCGAATGAACTCCATAGTCTCAACCCTCTTGTGTCAGTAAGTTACTGTCCCAATTATCTGGGAAGCATGGAGGTGCTGAGCAGTCCGTCTTCCTCCCGTGGGCAGGCAGAGGTCCTCTGTGCTTCAAAACCCTGCTGGAAGGAACCGAGGTAAAGCAGTGCAGATTGAGTTAATGGAGGACCCCGTTACTTCCAATACTTGTATCCTGAGCGTGACTCCCCCATCAGACAGGAAAGGTGAGAAGGAGCAGAATTCTGGCAGTCCTTTGGGGCAGGTGCATACTTCAAGCCACATTCAGATTAGCTTTTTAAATCAAACAGTCCTGCAGGGAGCTTGTGTTAGAAATTGCAGAGTGATTTTTTTTTTTTTTTTTTTTTTTTTTTTTATGCTTACGGTCTAGTGAGGCCTGATTTACAGGTGGGATGGGAGCTCGGCATTTGCTGGCAAGTTGGACTCATCTGAACTGCCCAGAATCATGGGCTCTTTTGAAAATGTTCATTTACATTATCTAGAAGTCAAACTTGTTTTATTAAAAGTTTTTTATTTTGTTTTCCTGGTCACAAAGAAGCCAGTTCATGGGAAGAGCCAAGCTTCCTCTGAATGTGGGAACTAGCTAAGATGAACATCACACCTGTCTACTTCAGCTTTATGATTTAGTTTGGATAAGCATGGGGGCTCTATTCAGGTTTTTATGAAATGGAGCTGAGTTTGTTTTTTTTTCCCTCTCTTCTGTGTTCAGGTGAAGATGGACATTTCTAGGTGTTTCACCGTGAATTCTAAGCACGTCCTCCAATATAACCCCAGCTTACTAAAAACAGTGCAAGGGGGATGCGAGGATACACTAGGACAGTATGTGTGTATTTTGTGCCAGCATCATGCTTTGACACACTGAGAAATACTTCAGTAGGCCCCATTAAGCTACTGTGTGCTTTTGAATGTTTCTTTTTGTTTTCAGTAACTGCTGAATGTCAAGACACATGTATAACCAGAAGCTTGTTCCTTCATAATCTGTCTCTTCGTCCTGCGTGATTTATTCGGAGATGCCTCAGCTTCTTGCTTTGTAGTGGATACGATGTCACGAACGTTGGATTAAATTGCTGATTACAAGCTCGATTACAAAGCAGAGAACATCCATTTAGAAATGTTGTGTGAAATGCATTTATAGCAGCAGAGCAGAGAAAATTAATATATTTTTTCCTCTTTTTGATTAACTATAGAGGGAGGTGTGTTAATTCTCTTTAGTTGTGCTTTTATTTTCTCAGCAAGCCTGAAAAGAGGTTTTGAACCACCTCAGGGCTCTGACTTCTGGATTTGCAGGTTTGCTTTGAATTTGTATACACTGGGAATTTGAGCCATTTGAGGTGAGCCACTGGTGGGGTAGCCCAAGTTGAACTCCTTGGGCAAAGCTGCTGGAATTGCCTCCCTCGTCTAGTACGCTTCACCCCTGCAGCAGGGCCGGCTGCTCGGCGGAGGCAGCTGCGAGACGGCTTTGCCTATGTGCTCGCTAACGCGGAGGTGGTCGGTCACCAGGAGCTGTTGCTGGGACAGAATCCTGTTGTTGACCGGAGTCTGACAACTGGATTAAACCAGATAAGTAAATGAGTTATAATAGCATTGATCCTTGCCTCCTGCAGAATTAATTGCAGGAGGAATGAGACAGAAATGTGATCTCATCAACCTGTGGAAGCCATTTAACAGGCTGCAGTGGGGAGAGGGAGAAGGGTCCTCTCCATAGGTCTCAGCTTGCAGGTCTGGTGTAGCTTGGTTGATGGGTTTAACGGGAAAAGGGCTTAATTATTTCTTCAACTTATGTATTTTCTAGTATCTAAGTGGTCGATCAGCTTCCTTTCCCTGCTGCATCACGGAAATTGATCTTAGCCAGCTTGGCAAGAGCAGATTTTGGAGACTCTTTAGGAGAAGGAGATGCATCTCTGAGTGTTGGCTCTGTAATGTGAAAGCAGGAGGGCTCTGAGACAAACCAGACATAAAGGACCTTAAAAAATGTCCAGAAGAAGAAATGATTCTTGTGCCACACTCATACTTTCAGAGAAGTGACACAAGGGAGCAAGGCGATCATCGGCAGTTACACTTTTGCTTTGACCCATTCCAAGGCAACTGTTGCGAGACTTTTCCTGTTACACCACGTGTAGGAGAGCTCTTCTAGTTCAAGAATAGAAACAGTGAAGTGCCATCTCTGAATCTAACATTCATAGCCAGCCAGTTCTTTTGCTGCCATGTAATAGCAAATAGTGGCAGATATGTTCCCACGATGAATAAAGCATTTGTATGGGTGCTTTTCTCTCGGTGTTTCTCTGTAAGCCTGTGCACTCAGCATTACTGCTTGGGACTTTCTGGAGATTCCCGCAGATAACCCAAGACAGCGGTGTCACCCTTTATGCTCTGAAACTGAGAAACACTGAATAAGACTTTTGTTAGAGCTTTGTTTTCCAATATGAAACTAATCTGATAAAATTAGTAGCTCGGAGGGGCGGTGTCTGTCTAGAGCTGTCGCAGTGCAGTCTGGCACGAGTGCTCGCTAGGTGCCTGGTATGACAGTGTCCGTTAATGGGAAATAACACTATTTGTCCTCCCTTGTCTCTCAAAGAACCATTTCGATCTTTAGTCACCCTGCAGCTCAAACTGCTGGCTCTGCCTGCCGAGGTCCTGCGCCAGTGACGCCTTACTGCGCAGATCAGCCTCTCCGAGCACGCGGTTCTTGGCTGAGCTCTCTACGCGGTTTGCTCCTAGCGCACTGATGTATTAGCGTGCGATAAATTGTTAATGGTGATCGGAGACTGTCACAAACAGTTGTGAACAGGCCTCGTCTGTTCCCCGGGAGCTGGTGGGTTTGACTCAGCCCCTGTGTTAGGCTTTTCAAGATTAGGTCTGGAAGTGCTTTGCAGATAGCTTCCCTTGCAGAAGTGTTTGAAAGAGCCTTGGATAGCTAATGCTGTTTTAATTTGTGTTTTTTCCCTTCTTTCCTGGACAACTGTCAATAGAGCCAATCTTTCTGTTCCTGTGACCATTCTACATAAGCACTAACATGGAAGTCAGTTGATAAAACCTAGGGCTTTCCTAAACTACTAGTCACTGCTCATCCAAAGAAAAGCTGATGATTTGTTCGTAGGAGCCAGAATTGGAGCCTGGATCTGTTAGAGCAGCAGGCAATTAACTGGAGGCAGTGGCATCAGTCCGGAGTCATCTGGGAGTGTCCTGGAGCTTTTCCATCTCTTGCTTTGACAGTATTTTCCACTTTACTGATTTCTTGCTGTCCCAGATGCCAAACTGTTAAATGCTAACACTGCCTAGAAACCCGTAACACACGATTCGGGACATGTGGGAACCAGCTTGGGTAGTTACATCTTTCCAGGTGACTGTATAGGAAAGTACCTGTCTTTACTGCACTTCCCATGTGCGGTGGCAGGAGTGGCAGATCTCGTTAGACTTTGCACTGTCACGACCATGCCAGACAGAGGAGTGGAAGAGAAGGGAGAACATGAGGAGTTCACTGCATGCTCTGGTGAGAGATTCTCAGTTAAATCTGTGGTCAGTGGGCAGACGAGGTAGATCGGGCACTTATGTGAGAACTGTGCTGGCTTCATACAGGAATATAGGCCATTCTTTCCTCTTTGCCCAGATAGCAAAATCCCATTTCTGATAGTTGAGCAGCATGGGAGAACTTGCTATCCCTTTGAGTTCCAGAGCTTGACTCGTCTCAACACACTGCCAGTGCTTGACTTTCTGCAGACTGTCCTGGGGAGGTCGAGGAAGGCGATGAAAGCATCATCTCCGATCTGGAGTGAAGCTTTGCGGGTCTGAATGTGATCCCTGTGTGTGCTTTGACGGCGAGCTGGTGAGCCCCCCCTCCCCATAAGGTACCTTCTGGGCTGCAGTGGGATTCCAGCCTGGCCTCGGACTGCCTTAAACATGTAGGCGGTTTGTCTCTTTAAAGGGTTTTCCAGGAATGTGCATGATATTGAAAATGGATTTAAAAGGTCTAAAGAGCAAATGACTAGTGGTTTTGTTGGGGTATTCGTGCAGTAAACACTTTCTGCTGGTGGTGATGGGCTGAGACTGGTCACGCCTTAGATTTGGGGGCATGACAAGGGTGTTCAGAGAGCAGAAGTCTTCCTTCAGTGCTAGCATTTGATTTCCCCCATCTTCTCTCCCTATTTTGTTTGGGAGGTCCTCAATTGGACATTCGGAGTGTAACACAATCTTTGCTGGCCAGAGGGTACCATGAGTGGGAGTCGCCACACTTTTTAATTATCCTGGGAATTTCTTTTTAATTGAATCATTAACCACTGCCACTTCAGTCTGATGAAAAGTGATTTCTGTGCATATCGCAGCAGCCTTGTTGAATGCCTTCTGCATTTTGGAAAGATGCTTCATTTGCATGCTCAGAACAGCCTAATGAGAAGTTGAAATCTGTTTCCTCCACAACACTTTTGTTTCTTTGGCTTGCTGCAGGGTGATTCATCTGTGCTAGTCTGTTGGCATTCTTAATATAAACAAGTGGCTTAAAGTAAGGTTTAGAAAATAGTTATATGAGGCCATGTTGGGGTCTGATAGCATTTTTTGGATCTTGGGAACTGTTGCCTGTAGTCAAAATCTGGCCTGGACCATGCAGTGTGATCTCCTTATGTAAAGAGTCTACTGACTACAAATAGGTCCTTAGAAATCAAAATCCTGAAGAGAAGCAGGATTTTGGTTTCTGTAGCTTTCCTCACATTCTGCTGTTTTCCTCTGGCCTCAGAACCTGAAGTCCTGAGGCGCTGGTAAGCCTACCTGACCCGCCGTGCGCTGGAGCTCGGCGTTAGCCTGCAGTAGTTCTGCACAGCCTTGTTACGATAAAAATGTCTGCCTTGTGTTGCTGCTCATAAGAGCTGTTAATTACCACAACAAAACACTAAATTTGGGAAATTTCACCTTACACATTGGGATCTAATGTTCTCCTGGCGAGTGCATGTTTTGAGCCCTGATCTGCCCTGGGCCTTATCATAAAAGCAGAGCAACCTGTTCTAGAATAATACAATGTCACTTGAATATTTCCTGCTCTTGGCCACCACAGGTTTTTCTTTAGACTTCACTGTTCTATCCTGTTTAGAATTATTTAAAACACATGACTCTGCCCATTTCCTCTGAGCCTTTTGTTATCTGAAATGATCTCGCCCTTAGACTGTTTCTCATAGTCAACCCCTTTGCCTTATTCCTTGCATCTGTCTAAACCAGGACTTTTCTCTGAGCTCACGGAGGCCACCTCATATTGTTTCATTTGTCATAAATTACACTGAAAAATAAAAGTCATGAGTTTTTTTTTTGCAGCAGGCCTGAGCAGCTCCTGTGGGCTTGTGTGGAAAGTACGGACGTTCAGCTGCAAGTGAGCTCTAGAGAAACTTGTTCCTTTTCTCCTCAGTGAAACACCCCTACTCAGAACTGCTATGGCAGGAAACTCGATACCCTTTCTAAAATCAAAGTTGTGCTTGGGATGGAGGAAGGAGGTCAGTCGAGGTTGGTTTAGGTGATGGAGGCAGGGAGGAATTGGCTGCTGTTGGGTAGAGTTGTTGCAATGATGCTGTAAAGATGCAGTTAGAGCCTTGTTTGATCTGCTGTTCATAGTGCTTGGGGCATGTGGGGAGGTGTTAATCATAAACAAGCCTTTTTTTTTTGCTACCACCCTCTTGGAATGTCTTATTAATCTTTCTTGATAAAGAGGGAAAAGAATTCTCAACCTACTCTTAAAAAGATGATAATTTTAAAAAGTGCTTCGGTGCACACGGCTGTGGTGATTTAAGAGAAATCAATGTAACAGTTATTAAATTATATGAAAGACTTGGTTCTGAGTGAAATAAAGAGCTTCCTGGAATAAGAAACCACCTGGAATTTCCTATCGCTGTCCTGGAGTTATGTCTGAAGGGAAGACAGATTTTAAAATCAATTTGAAGACAATTAACTGGCTGTGGTGCCTTTGAAGCGTTTTGTGAGTAAGTTGCTTTACATGCTCATGACTTTGTTTTTGCACTTCAGGGTTGGATTTTTGGCTTGACTTAGTTGCGCTTTAAAAACACTTTCAGTGAGACACCTCACGCTTACTTCAGGCTTTGGTTTGGCAGAATCAAGGTGGTGATTAGAACAGCTCATCTGACCTAGTTAAGTAAATACGGTTAAACGGTGCTTGTAATCACGGCGTGCGTTCCCCGCGGGACAGCCCGGCGTGGCTTTCGTGCCCCCGCAGCTGCCCTGCGGTGCCGTCCCGGGCTGCTGCGCTGGCGGGTCGCCGTGTCCGGAGCGCCCAGGCGGTAACGTGCGGATAACACGCTCCGGGATGGTTCGCCAGACAAGGACCCGCACCCGTCTGGTTTCCACACGCAGAACCGAGTGGGTGTTGCAGTCTGTACGAAGAGATGATGGCATCAGGCTGGGCTGTTGGCAGGGTTAAAAGGTTTAGTTGCTTTGATTGCGGACTGTGTACAGTGCGAAGATAAGCCGCTGCTTGGAGCGAGCCACATCAGTAGCTGCTTAGTCCTTCTCAGTGCCTGGATGCCGTATTCCCAGCTCAGGGCCAGTCCAGGCAGGTGTGTGCACAGGGGCTGCAGTCCTTTTCTGAACCGCAGAGCTTAGGCACCAGCATAAAATTCATCTGACCAAGTGTTTGGTTTGTTCTGACCATCTTTATTTCGTCACCGAGGTGGTTACTGGGAAGGGAGGGGCGCGTCTGGGATGCGGTTGATCTTATTCCGAAGCAGCGTCCTTTTGGCTGGATGAACTGTGCTTTAGGAACACGTCTTCCTCTTCCATGCATAACAGGAGCTGTTGGGACTAACTCAGATGGGGATATCTGTGGCTGAGTGAGATGAATTCTGCTTTTAAGGCCGAATTTGTTGCCGTTTGCCTGGGCCACTGATTGCAGGGGAAGCAGGAGCTGGCTCATGTGCCGGCGGGCTGGGAAAAGGGGTACGAGGGCCTGGAGGAAGACCTGCCCCAGACAGCTCTTCTGTTCCAGACTTGTTAGTTTTCATCTATATTGTTAGCCTCAAACATAGGTTATGTCCAGCTCCTAGGCAGCAGGGAAAGCACAGAAGGCAACAGAAAACTGCCTTCCGAAATTCTTGGCAAACAGTTTTCTACCTCCTCCCCTTTATAAAGCTAACAAAAGCGGGAAAAGCACTAGTCTGAAACATGGAGTGCTCTTAAAAAATGCCAGTAATATAACTTAATAGCAGACCACTGGGAAATGTTTTAAAATAGATGTTTTAATTCAAAGCAGAATTGGTCTGAGTCAGTCGGATCAAGTGAGTCTCCCTGTCTCAACTTCTGCTGCTGGTGACTGTATCTCCTAATTAGTAACGCGTAAAGGTTTCTGTTCTGAGGGGTGCCTTGGAAACACTCTTTCGAATGCCCTTCACTTCTGCAAATTAAACCCTGACGCCAGTGGTCCTGCCACACAGTCACAGTTGCCTCTGACAAGAACAGTTTCTTTTGTGATTTTTCTTCTCCTGGTCACATATGTTTATTATTCCCCAAATTAAAGCAGCCTACTGCCATGCACTGATTTCTTCCAGTTTTTACAATCACCTGTAAGAGTTTACTCCTGCCCCTGTCCCCATTTCCTAACAAGTAGCAATTACCTCCCAAATTTCCAGTCCTTAAAGGAGCTAGTTCCTAACAGGGTTTGCTGATCCTAGTCTCCCACGCACTCCCATACACACACTGTGTTTCAGCTCTGATTATAAAATACCTACCAGCTGCTTTGTTATCCTTGCTTTAGTGTCAGCTTTAAAAATAAACCATTTGTGGTCTCAACTTGTCAAAGCCTCTCTGTGCGCTTACTCACCCCACACCTTGCTTCCTCTTGCTCGCTTTGAAACTAGAGCAGAGGGTGTCCTGTGCACGGCAGTAATGGCTCTTTGGTTCTCAAAACAGCCAAAATACAAAGCAAAGCCTTGCACCCAGCTGAGTAAAGCCAGTCCTGTTGTGGAAACAGGAAAAGCAAGACCCTGGTCTGTACGATATGTACACTCCTATCTTTTTGTCCCTCTGAAAGAAAAACACTGTTATTAGGACAAACTGCAGTGTTTAAATATTCAGTACTCTTCCACCCATTAATCACTCTTGCACTTATTTTTTCCAAGATGCTAAGGACCTGCTGTGATCAAATTAAATATCCTTTTCACTGCTCAACTGTCCGTCCAGCCGGT
Source organism: Dromaius novaehollandiae (assembly GCF_036370855.1). NCBI lineage: Eukaryota > Metazoa > Chordata > Aves > Casuariiformes > Dromaiidae > Dromaius > Dromaius novaehollandiae. The sequence goes on along the minus strand of NC_088122.1, from coordinate 887,337 downwards.
GAAGTTGCGTGTTTACAGCTTGTAGAGACTTTCAGGGGCCTGATGTTTTTTTCACAAGTGTCTCACCAGGTCAGGGAGCTGAGCCTGGAAGTGTGCCTGGACACTCAAAGTCGCATCTTTAAGCAGCTAAGTATTTCAGGAAATTTAGTTCCAGGTTCTTTGCTTGAGGGTGACAAGCTACTAGGTCTGCTCTACGGGTGTGTTATTCTGCACTGATTTGTTTGTATACTTTCCTAAAATTTCAGCACATGCTTTCAAGAAACCACCAGCAAGTTCAGCAACCTGTCCTGTAGGTCAGGCCTTAAAAGCTTGCAGCTGGGGTTGGCAGGGACTCTGGAAATCATCTGGTCCAACCCCCCTGCTCAAGCAGGATCACCCAGAGCACATTGCCCAGACCATGGTAATGCCGCGAAGGTTACCTAACAGTTAATGCAGTTAACTGGATTTTACATTTTGTTTTTTTCTGGAAAATGGTAAGTCAAGTTAGTACTGTGAACACTAGAATAATTCTGCTTTCCTATCCCTGTTTGTCAGCGTGCCCCTTCGTGGGTTAACTATGGAGAGTGGAAATGCTGTGGCATACCTTGTCCCCTAGGGCAGGTTCTTAAAATACAAGGTGGTAGTTTTTCAGTCAGTTATCTTATGTGATTATATTACTGTGGTGTTACAAAATCAATTTAGCAGTCCTGGTATCTGTAAGTGTGCTATGTCTTGCTTCCTCTTGGTGCTCCAGTTTTGCTGCCTATATTTTGCAGTGGTTGTCCACTGAGAGAAAGGGAAGAGGAAATAAGCCACCTGCTTTTTAAAGGCTATATAAATAGCAAGACTTCATAGTCTTAGGCAAGAGTTGGTGGTTTGATCAAGCTTGGTCAGACAGCAAGTCAGTCACCAGCAAGTCAATAATTAAGATGTTTTAAAAAAAAGTATATCTGGCCTCTTTACTTCGAACATATTAAAGCACCTATCCCAAGCTGCAGGGCAGTACCAGATAATTAAATACAATCAAATTCAGATAAAAGCAGCAGTGAAAACCCACTGCCTTTCTCCACCCCAAACCAGCTGCCCACAGAAACCAAACTCTTAGTTTTCACCGCAGTTCCTGCAGAATGCATCTCCTTTAGCAGCACTTACGAAGTGCCTCTGTCCACAGCTTTTATTCTCTAGTTAGAAAAGTGAAATATGCTCTCGTAACAGGAATAACCATAGAGCCTTACACAAGAATTGCCCCGACTTGTCGCAGGGGTGAGGGCTGCTCAGGCTGCTGTTTCCCAGCCTTCTGCACTGCTGCTGCTCTGACGGTGGCATGGAGATCTCTGGCTGTAGCCTCAAAGTGCCTGGGGAAAAGCATTTTTCTTTCCCATTTACTTACTGAATAGCAGTCTTCTAGACTAGATGTTTTGCATGGTGGACCTTGGATCCTCATTATTATGAGCTATCAATATATCCAGCCCCATGGAAGCCCGGTGCCGCAGATGGGCTATGCCATGTGCCCCGGCACCAGACCCACCTTTCCTTAGAAACAGTGAGCCCTTGTCTCGGATTTGTGTCCTGCACGTGCACTTTTCCAGGCCTGGCACCCAGCATGTTTTCCTTGCAGGAGATGGTCCTCCAAGGGCAATGCACGGTGACTTTAAACACTGTCTCCCTCATCATCCAGAGGCAGGATGTTGTAAAGCAAACAAAGCAGAGCACAGCACCCCTGCTTGGTCTCCCCTAATTCTCAGTGTCGTTGGAAAGCTCCTTGCTTTCTGCTCAGAAGCCTCTCCCGTCTCCTTTAGGCCTCGTAAAGACTTTGCTGTCTTCTATAGCTCCTTGCTCCTAAACTCTCTGTTTTCTCGAGAAGTCCTTGCCCCTCAGGGTTTCCCAGCAGTTCTGGGCACGTGCTCCCAAGAGCACCTGCAGCAGCCCCGACGGCAGGCACCAGGCTCTGGCTCTGACGCAGGACAGTGCCAAGCTGTGCTGCAGCTTGGAGAAGGGCCCTGTCCGCGTGGAAGGGCGCGGAGCAGGAGGCGAGGGGCGATCCGCAGCCCGAGCGCCTCTTCCCGGCCCCGGCCCTGGCCCTGGCGCGGGCGCTGCTGGGCGCGTGGTCGCGGGTAGCTGGTCGGGGTCCCTGTCCCCCTCCCCGTCCCCTCCGGTGGCACCACCGGCTGCGGTGGCTGGTGGAGAGCCTTTCAGGTGTCCCCCATAGTGCCTTTTCCTCTTCTCCACCCCCTCCCATCAGAAATTGTGCCTATTTCTATTACCAAAACTGTTAAATAAAAATAAAGCCTTTGGAAAAAGAAAGCAATGCTGTCGGACACAGAAAAGTAGGAATCATCTAGAATAGAAAATTAAGAAATTGGCTACTCCTTTTTATTTTCTAGTTACAGGCAGATATTGGTAGGGCAGGAAAAAAAAGAGGGAGAAAAGTTTTAAATACTTTTCCTAATCTCTTTCAGTTTGATTTGTTCATCTGAGCCCCCATAATCGCCAATATAGGAGGGGGAAAAAAAACCAAACCAAGCCCCAAAGGGGAAGTTGCTGCAGAGAAATCGATAGCCTTTTCCCTGGGCGAAAAGGGGGAAGGGGAAAAGGAGCAAAGTCCCGGGGCAGCGAGTAGCCAGGTTCTTGCACTGGCTGCGCCTGGCCCGCGTCTCGCTGCGCTGCTGAGGAGCACAGCTTTGTTTACAGTGTATCTGTGGTTGAATTACACCACATACAGTAATTCTCATCGCATTGCCAGTAATTTCACTGACTTACCAAGCAGGCATCATTTCCTGAAAATCAGCCCGTGTACTTAGAGGAAGTAAGAGCACTCTCCTTCATGACTAAACAGTATATGCAAATTTCTACGGGCTTAGGACGGACGCATTGTATGGCTGTCCTCTTTTCCTCTATTTTCACTCCTTTCTTCTGCATGTTAATTTTCAAAAGCCCTTGATGAGTGCTCTTTCTGTCTGCTGCTGCTGTCGCTGTCATGAATGAAGACCTTTCTCCATTATATATCGAAAAAGCTCACTTAACTGCTTCATCCGAGTCCTGCTCTTCACACAGCAAACTGAATGCTATTTTAAAATGTCCCAGATGCAGTTCTGGCTAAAGTTCCCATCGCTCTACAAGGTAATGCTTTTCCTTTTTTTTCTTTTTTTCCCTCCTTTTTTTCTTTTTTCTTAGAATTCCTGGTTCGTGTTCTTTCTGCAAGGGTAGGCAGCTTCAGCTGCTCTCGTGGGCTTGTATGTCCTTTAATTTTTGCCATGGCAGAAGAATTTTGGGGGCAACAGCTCTTGATGCAAGACAGTGATGAGAGATTTTCTGTTCTGAAGATGTGATTTGTACTGGGCTGAAACGTCTGATACTTGGAGACTATTCCTGTCAGCTAGTGCTTAGGGACTAACTGAGGAATGCTGAGCAAAAGGAGCTTTGTGGAGAATTGATCTGTTTTTAGTTGTAATGGCTTTCAGGAGTTTTATTTTTAAACCAGATGTGTACGGAAAAGCAAAGGAAATGCTTGCCAGCCATAGTACTGACCCCTCCAAGTTTATTGACTGCAAGGTTATTGCCCCATTTATAGAAAGACTTTGATTGTGGGGGCTAGAAAATTTCCTTTTAATAATTGGCAGCTTACATTACAGTTACTTTTCTTTCTTGATTCTATCTTATCCAAAGCATAGTTTGCTTAATCTGTGATGGCTGAGAAACAAAATCTTTCTTGTCTGACTTTACAGATTTGTTTGCATATTTATATTTATCTGTGTGTTTCTTTGAAAGGATTTTTTTTGTTTGTATGTTCTTTTTAAACCCCAGTCAAGTGTGTGCTGTGCAGCAGAGTAGCCAATAGCTGCTGTGCAGAAGGAGTATTTGTTTCCTCTGTGCCTGGGATTGTGAGCAAATAAACCATTTATATTGATGGCTTCGTGGCCAAAAATATTTTCAGGATGCATACTCCTTCTGTATTTAGACTTCACCTGTTCTTTCATTATTTTTAACAAAGAATTTGTTTTGACTAAAGAAGCTGAGCTGTTTCTGGTGGTTGAAAGAAAGAGGCATGAGTGTTTGGGTTTTGTTGCTCTTGATTTTTTTCCAATCTTTTCCAAGGAATTAATTCTTGGTTTTGATAACATTTCTGTTTTGGGAGAATGTTGGAAACATTGTGTGCCATAATAGCATCTATTGGTGATTATTTTGCCTTCACAGTTTAGAAGTCCAGCAAATGATTACTGTCAGTGATTTATCAAGTCATGCACTAGAGCACCTTCTGATGTAAAGATCAGAAAATAACTCCCATTCTAGTATATTGATTGTATTTGAACCTTAATGTACAAAAAGAACATGCTGGTGAGACCCACAGCCAGCAGCTATGTCGTCTCTGCATTAGCTGGCTGTTGACCCCTTGTAAAATTCTCTATTACGTGGTCAGTCTGCTATAAAGGAGTTGCCCTTTAGCCGTTTTCTAATATGCTTCTATAAACTTCCATCTCTCATTCTGACACGAGCAGTTAGTTCTGAACTGGGTTTTCACAAGTGCAGGCTTAAAAGTCTCTCTCTGTTTGTGTCCTTCTTCCTGCAAGTGTAACAGGAGAAACTGGGAAAGATCTGTGCCACGAGACCCGGTGCTCAGCACTGGGATCTTCAACGTGGCCGCTCAGCCAGATGTTCCCTCTCTGGGGCTGAGGAGTGTTTCACAACGCAGGCTGAAGCGATGGGGGGCAAAGCAGGCCCGCCGGCCTCCTGCCCGTAAGCGCTCGTGCCAGGGCTGAGCTAGAATTTGCAGCCTAGATTTAGGTTGGAGGCTATGCTAAACTGGGGGGGGAGAGGGGAAAGGGAGTGTAATTTCAGAAATGAGTCGTACGTATCCAGAATAGCATTTGAAATAGAGGACCCGCCTTGCAGGGTGACTTTCTTCTGTTATAGAAATTCTTTCAACTTCAGTTTCTCCACTGAAACATAAAATGCTATTACTGTAAAATCCTCTCATTTCCAATGAGGAGTTTTTTGAATTTCTATTCATCGGTCTTGAACAGGGGCAAAATAACTCGCTTCAAATTCTGAAGAATGAAATGGGTGGTCTCTCTGGAGCGGCTTTGCTGTACGGCTGCTCAAGCACATCCAATCATTTCAAAAGCAGAAGCAGCCCTTTCCAAATCGGGAACTTGCTTCGTAGATACCCCCAGGCAGCTCCTCTTTCCAGCGTTTGCTGCACCTCTAATCTGCTCACCCTCCGTTGTTCCCATCCCTTCTCTCCTTAATGGCGTCATTTCGTTTTCAGCTTCTCCCATGCGCCCATTGAGGAATTGACGCCTTTTGACTAAACATCTTTTCTAGTTAGCATCAGTAAAAGGTGGTGTTATCACGGGATGAAACGGCGCTTTTGTGGGGGAGCAGTCGCTGCGCGTGACGGCCGCGACGGCCCGTTGAGAAAGGGAGTCGTGTTCCTGTTCGCCCTGTTGTTTCACGAGCTGCTAGTTTAGGTGAGGAGCCTTCCTTTCCCTTGAGGCCCAGAGACTAACATAGCTGCTCCCATTTGCACCATGTAAAAAAAAAATGTGGCGTAATTAAAGCATGGTTTCTAATGACACAGGTTATAGTTATCAGTATGGCTTTGTATTAAGCAGTTATACTGCATTTTCTATATAAGGAAGTCTGAAGAAGCAGCAAAGCAGTTGCACTGTAAGCTCTTCAGGGCAGGGATCTAGCATATTACTAGTTTCAGTGCTCTTTAAATAATGTAATTAAGTAAGACAAATGGGATGCTTTGAAAGTCTGTGACTAATGCCTTGTAATATTGCAAGAGGATGAACTAGCTGAAGTCATTTCCAGGACTAATATTTATCCTTCCTCTGACTTTGAGGCTGATTTCCTACTTCAGTCCAGTGCACTGAGCAGAGGGAGTGGACGTCGGAGGCGGTGGAGCTGGAGCCGCCGTTAGTGGGGTGAAGGGGCTCACGTCAGGAGGGAGGGAGCTCGCTGGGTAGCTCGTAGGCTGTAGCACAGCGCTTTCAGCCCATCGCGCTGCTATTGCGACCTGGCACTTTGCTCTCTTCAGGATGCTAATGGACAGTGGCCACTCTAGTCTCCTCTCTGGTCGTCTTGCTGCCATGCCTGTGTGTTTGCCGATATTTGTTCCTGAATTGGCTTCTTTCACTGATAATTGCAAATGAATAAAAGTCATGCAGAAATGGCTCGTCACAGCTAAGCAGTGAGACAGAATTGGAACCTGAGACCTTCTGGCTCCTTGAGACGCTGCTGCGGTCATCCCTGGGCTGTGAAGTCCTCAAATAAAACACAGTCAGTTAAATGCTGGATGGACCCATCTGACAAAGTGCTTCAGAATGAAAAGAAAGAACAAAAACCTCTGGCTAAGCAAAGCTGGGTTTGCCTTGCTATTCCAGCCTTTTCATTTAGCTCTTTCTTGTCTGTGGCCCTTCCTTAAGAGACAAAAAACATGCTTCTCATCTCATCATGCAGATTTTAATAAATACCTTTCATCTCTTAAATTTAAAATCAAGGATTATAATGTTGATTTGTCTCCTGTTGCCTATCATGAACGTGAACTCATTTTCAACTTCCATATGTGAGCTGAGTTCTGAAGGCTTATCAGGAGCAAATGTCTGCTTTTCTTCTGCCACCTGACCATCTTGTGATTTATGTGAAATGACCAAGCTTGAGGTGTGCCCGACCTTTAAGCCCAAGAGTGGTCAGAAGAGTTGCTACAAAACTGATTTTAGACTATTACATACTGGCATAATAGGAAAGAGGAGCAGTACGAGAATTGTTAAATTGTTTTCCTAAGGCATAGCAAGCCCAGATGCCAGCGCTCTCCACTTCACCCACATCCTGGTTGGGTCCGAAGAGGTACGGCTAGCACAGGCGAGTACGTTGTGGTGACAGTCCAGAGGCCGTTAGAGTCCTGCAGTGCTTGTTCTTGGGAACATGAATCAAGAGGAGAAAGCAGAAGAGTAGTGAGAGGGGAGATGATGGCTTGGTTTGGCAGCACAGTGAGTCAAGGTATTCAGCAAGCGTCTCTGTAGAGGACTGGAAGGTTCAGAGAGAGGCCACAGACCTCAGGAGATGGGATTTAATGGGAAAAAATCTCAATAGCATGAACAGCTTTAGCTTGAATCCAGCGTGTGTACAATACTCTAGATGAGCAGCCGGGGAGATGCAACTCCAGTTTGTGAGTCTGGCCTCTTGCCCTTGAGGGGAAGATGGTGTAGGGAGGGCCCTGGGCTTGCAGCCGTGTCTGGCTGGGCTCAGCCGATTCCCCTTCTCATCTGAGCAGAGCTGACTGCCTCAGCAGTCCTGGGTGAGCCCTTGCAGACAGGCAGATTCCTGCAGGATGTACAGGCACTTACCTGGCCAAGAGCTGCAGTATTTACCCAAATGCTTTCTCCCTAGCTTCTAGAGTGTGAAACAGAGCCCCATTTCCATAGACCACTTATTTCTAAGTTGATAAATCTAGGTGCTTGCTTCAGTCTCTGGAAAGCCCTGATTTTTGGGTAACCCTAAAATAACCACAAAAATATCAAGAGTGAGAGCTGTAGAGGAACCTCTGCACTTCCGTTCTTGGGCCGAAGCAGAACTGCACATTAACACAAGTAATCAGTGCGAGCAGGAGGTGCCTCCTGCAGCAGTATCACTCTGGTAGCACCGTATAACAAACAGCCCCTTCTCCTGGAGTCTTTGGGTTCCCCCAGTCAATATTTCAAGAATATGAATTTTATATATCATTCCTGCCGTCTCTTTTGCTGCTTGCCTTGAGCTTAGTGTGTCAGTGCTCTTGCACAGCTGCCAGCTTCTGCACCTATGACTTTAGAGTAGCTACCGTCTTCTCAGGCGCCAAAGAAGACATCATCTGGGAAGAGGGTGAAAGGAACATGTCCTGATGGTTTTAAACACTGCAAGAATCTAACTTTTAATAGCAGTCAGGAGAGGGTCTGACCCAACTCTTGGCCAGAAGCCCTTAGGAATAACACAAGCGGGCTCAGCTGTTCATGATTTTATGTCAGGCAGGGCTAAATGACTTTTAAAATCTTTGGCTGCCTTCCTGTTCTGTAGTAGAAAATTGGCCTTTAACTGGAAATGAGCAGTGATTTCTCCTTGTATCAGACACTGCGGCTCTGCTGGCAGCCATGTTGTGGTATTATCGCCCTCGTTTGGTTATCCGTCCTAACAGGGAGCTTGAGTTGGCCATGTGTTGACAAACTCAACCCTTATGGAAGAAACCACAAAACTGGTTTGCGTTGGCAGAATCCTATGTGGCAAGATGAAAGACCCGTTGGTCTGCCTGCATATCCCTCTGGGACAGAGGCGGGTCTCCACCAAAGGGCTGCGTGCTGCAGCTCAGCATTTCGAAGTACCCTGCTCTTCAATAAGCAGACGACAAACTTTTTTTCTGCTCGTTTGACAGTGAAATTTCATGTAGAAGGAGAAGAACTGAAATGATGTATGAAGTAAGGAATGGTGCAGTGATTGTTCTGTGCCAGACTGTCAGGAGGTGGTTTAAGAAGTGCCTTTGGCTATCAGTTCTTCATTCCTGAAGTCAGAAAAATCAAACAGGAATTGGTGATGGGGAGAGAATTGAAGGCTTTTTGTGAGCAAAAATCTTCATGACTCAAGCCAGTGTCACCACCGGATTGGCACAAAATAGAACACCAGAAAATGAGTAAGGGCAGAGAGACTGATCCTTGTCACCGAAATGCATTCCCTTCCTGTCCAGATCGAGGCATGCTACTGGAAAAAGGGTGGGTAGATTTGCCAAGATTTATCTAGACCCAAGCCCAGATGGCACTAGCACTCCTTCCCCCTGCTCCTTGTGCTGTGTTTGTGCAGCACTTTGGCACAAGGAGACTTAAATTTTGTCTGAAGCCTCTAGGAATTGCTGTGTTATAAATTGCAATTAAACAGCTGTGTTAGTGATCAGATGTAGTTAGTACTCTGTAGGCTTTTGTAGGTGAATAGAGAATCTGAGTCTCTGGGGTGATAGACTGAAGACTTTTCACCACTCAGCAGTCGTCTTAATCATATACAAAGTTGAAACGACTGATATTTTGTTGAATGTTCCTCTCTCTTCCACTCACCTATACGTGGAAATATGCACTGTCTGAGTTAGTCTTGAACGTGCACCAGCACTTCTGTCCGCTCAGTGTCAAGAAACTGAGACTTCCAAACAGCTGCTGTCTTCATTTATGAGTTAATTTATAAGCATTGTGGAGCATGAAGTAACAGTGCTGTGCAATTAACAGCAAGAAATTAAAACTTCCTGGATGAGTAGGTGTGAGAAAGGAGCTCTCCGGCCTTCTCTTTTACTGTCTCTTCTAACTGTGGACGTTTCTTCCATTTCAGGATTCTTCATACCTCGATGAGCTCTCCAACAACAACTCCCTCTTCTCATCCCCAGCGGATTCCCTCTCTGACATCGCGGATCCTAAGGACTTCCTGCCTGCCGATAGTCTGAACCACGTGCCAACACTATGGGATGTTAACACGCCGCAGCAGAGCCAAATAGAGGTAGAGGCTGCTTCCTCTTCCATCCTCCCCATCAGACATGAAATACTGCAGGCTTCATCCCATGGTATTTTCATCAAGGAATTAAGAAACCAACCCAACTCCTCACAGGGGTGAGGTTGCAGTATGGTGATGTTATTTCCCTATTACCGAGATTGCTTGAGGAGGGGAAGGGTGAAGTGTTTACACATATTTTAGTCTCCAGGAATCAGGAGAGTAACAGGACATCCTCTGAGGGATGTTTGCACTCTTTCAGAGTGTTATGCAAGCATCAGTTCATTCTCCTGACAGCCGTGGCAGGTAGGTGCATCACAAGCAAGATGTGTCCCTAGAACATTCAGCAGGTCCAGAGTGGGCTGCTACAGGGAATTTGGTTGTCCCACAGAGGTGGACTCCAGGAAAAACGCAGTGACTTAGATCATTAATTGTCCCTAGCTGCAGCTGTTGCATGTTTATTCTTCATAGCAAATATTTTAGTAACAATGACTGAAAACCAAACTCTGTCTCAGTTTAAGACTAACCATGTATGTTTACTTTGCGAGTCCAAGTCCCTGCATGCTTTTACATATCTGAGTTCTCCTGAGCATGTGATTTCCTGGAAGTCCCAGAGCAGAATGTGATTCTGTGCAGTTTTACCAGCCTTCTGCCATCTGCTTTCCCTCATGTGTTGGGACTGCTCACTCACTATTACACAACCTGTTATCAGTCTCTACTAGCAGCTGCCAGCTGTGGTCCTGATGGAATCAATATCGTACACATCTGCTGAATCTCTAGTTCTCTGCTGTCCTAATAAATGCCCAACCATACAGTAGGCTTTATTTTATTCTTTAATCCAACGTGAATGCTCCAGAAGGCAACCTAGCATGTCTGCATCTGAGTCACTGTTGTATTATGAGGTTCTGTCATGTTTTTAGAGACTGCATTTTGCTGTTAGTAATGTGTCAGACTCTGAATTTCTGTGATGAAAGCTGACTGTTTGTCACAGCTTGGAAATCAAGAGACTTGGCAGCAATTCTACTTTGCAAGGATACTGCTGTGTAGCTTAGTGACAGGTTGAGTATTGAAGGAATATGGTTTGGTGACTAGTGTCCTGGCCTGGGACTTGGGAAATCTAAGTTCCTGTTTGCCTTAAACTTTCTATGAGATTTTAGACCAGTCATGATGATGCAGAACCTCAAATCAGATACCTGAGCTCTTGTTGAAATCAGTGAGACTTGATCACCTTTACGGACCTTCGCAGGGTCTGCCTGGCCCTCACTGTGTCTGTAAATGGAGACAGAATACCACTGCCCTCCTTCCCGTGGATAAATGTGTTAGAGATCAAGGGCCACACCATTATGCTGGCAATGAGGGCTGCATAAGCAATCCATATGTAGTCTGGTAACTTTGGACCAGTTTGACCATGAAGTTCAAGACGGTTATGCAGAAGAGACAACTGAGCTATTTGAACCCAAGAAATGGCTGGAGAGATCACAGGCTTGTAAACTGGATAATTTAAAAAGCTGGAGAAAGTTACGTCCCCCAGGACAAAGAAGGCATGTGCCTCATTTCTCCTATTATTTTTGTTATGTAGTAGCCTAAATCACTACAAAAATAAAGTTACTTAGTGTACTGTTTCTAAACATGTGAACTCTGATCAAGATATTTGATGCCCGTAAAAGCTTGTAGTTCCATATCCATGCAATATACAGCAATGACTTACATCGAAAAGCTGTTCTAAATCCAGCCTAAAGAATGCAAGTGAGAAACAAGTAATGTCATGCATGTGATTTGACTGTAGCAGAGCAGCCGTCTCCACTCTGGCTGCAGGCTGTTCCTCCCGTCAGCTACTCAGAATCACCCCCTGCCTCCCCTTGTCCTTCACACCGCTTAAGTTCAGATAAGGCCAATTAGCTCCTTGGAATTCCATTTATAAGTTACTTCCTTTTGAAAAGAATCACTAGCTATTTTAAACGTTGTCTTATCTTTGTTTTCTGAATACAAAGGTGGTGGTTTTTTTAAACTGAGCTCAACATTTCCTGACAAAGTGTTGTGTTAGTTAGATTTCAGTTTCATTTTTACACGTGGGGTGGTAACTCACAGCAGACCAGGTGAATGGATTGCCAGATTGACTCATGATTGGCAGTAGTTTTAGGTGAATTTTAAATACGCAGTTTTCTTTGTTAAAGGAGGCAAACAAGCGATCTGTTGCAAAATCTTGAGGCAGTACCAAAGTAAAAGGTTTCTTACTGTAACATTCACTACGTATCAGCACAGGACTGGGACCCAGCTGATGCCTTGCAGCAGTATGCAAGCAGTTTAGGTAATCTTTACCTGTCCCTCCCCACATAGTTATGCCAGCATAATTTTGAATAAAATTGCAGGAATTTTTGCTTTTGGGTAGCCAGAGCAGTTTCTAGGCAGCATTATGAGACTGAACTTCCCATTGTGTGTAACCCAGGTGGATGCAGTCCTCTTCTGTTTTGATACAGTACTTCTAATCAGTTGTAGCTGTTTAGTCAGCTTTTTACCCAGGAACAATGAATGTCCTTGCACTTTGCTGTCAGGACGGTAGTTAATTTCCTGAGACAGAATTTCAGTTTCAGAGATTCATGTGAAGCTGAACCAGCAGTCTCTAAGGGGCTCTGGTGACGGGGCATCTCGCAAGTGAAGCCCAGTGCGTCCTGCGTGTGAGGCCCACGCAGGGATCGCAGGCGCAAAAGCTGCCTTATGCGCCCTTGTGTGGAGGATCCCGCCCCTTCGGTGGGTGCTTCAGACCCAGGTGAAAAGGTGGGAGCTCGTTCTGAAATAGCCTAGCAGGGAATTTCCTTCCTGCTTCCCGTTAGTTAGGGGTGGGTATATGCTTTAAGCATGAGGGTTGATGTTTTCTGTTCATTGATGTAACTATGGGATTGCTTGCTATATTTACTCCTCTTTAAAAACTTTACGAACTGTCTTCTGTTATTTGGTGGCAAGTTCTGCAATTTAAAGGTATGTTATGAAAAAGACTGTATCCTTATTTTAGCCTTACCCTTTTTTATCCTGTCAGGTATTACTACCGTTGGGGAACTGTGTTTACTCAAAGGAGGACAGAGGAAAATTGCAGAAAAGCTTCACAGTTAGATTGCACGCTGCTGCACGCTTTAGGTGGAGCGTTTGTGATTGAGGGGGAAATGGCTGGACTCGGAACAAATGTCACGTGCCCGTACTGCGAGAGCTGTTATCAATGAAAGAGGAACATGTATACAAAATGTTGGATCTGTTTTATCATTTCAGGAATAGGTATAGAGGGAAGAACTACTATACAGTTAAATATTTTCAGGACTTAGCAGACAAAACACAGTTGCATAATTTGTAATGGAGTTGTGAAACACCTTTTAAAAATAGTTCATGTAATCCATTATGTTTTTTCACAGCCATCTCACGAGAGTTTACAGCATTTTTAGATCGGAGAAGCAAAGCTCTGCCTCTGAAGCCCATAGCTAGAATTTTTGTGACCCACTGATGTGTTTTATTAGTCTAACTCATTCACGGCACTTTTAAAAAGCGAAAACCCTTCTCCCAACTCAATACATAGGAATTATATTTATACAGAGAGGGGTTGCTTTGTCAGCCAAATGTGACCGTTTCCTTTGCCAGTGAAGTCACGGCAAGACGGTGCAAAAGGGAGAATAATGCAAGGAGGAAAAAAAAATGGAATAACATCAAGTCTTTGATTGTGCAATTGTGTCAGCTGCTTTACTGAATGAGAGTCTTTCTCCTGCTTACATCCCTGGTTCGCACGTATGGGGTGTGTGCGTCTTATATGTTAACGCTTTTAGATATGTAGCGGAGACTAAGGAGAAGATCAAATTGGGAGGGGAACAAGAATAGGGAAAGGAAGAAATTGTACAAGTTTGATCTAGAACAAGATGATGCATCACCCAGTCTCGCTCCTGGTCCCAGTCCTCACGGCACATTCTCAGCTGCGTGGTTACTTTTGAATGCTCCAAACAACCAGGGTTTCTCTCACTTCCTTTGTGATACCTGAGGTGAAAAGCTGTGTGCAAAAGCCACGTAGCTGAATTGGGATAGCAGGGATTTATGCTTTGAAGATGACATGATGCAAAGACAGACCTACATTAACTTTCCATTGCTAGAGCTGAGACAAGCGTGTCCTTCCATTCTAGCAGGATCTGGGTCTTTCTCCTGCCTAAGGAAAAGCTTTTATATTGAGTTCAGATTTGTAGGTGGAGATGTTTCACCTGCTCTCCAGATTTGTTGGCACTGAAAATAGCTCTTCTGTCCAGCTTCCTTCTGGTAATTCTGACTCAGGCTTCCAGTAATGGAGGGTGTTTTTTTTTCTTTTCTTCTTTTTTTAATTAAAAAAAAGGAAACAATCAGAGTGTTTATGCTTAAGAACTTCCCATCTTTCACTTCTGCCTGTGGAGCATGGGTCTCTTTATAAGTCTGGCACTCTTTTCGGTCTATAAACTTGAGTAGTGCTGCTTTTGGAGTTGCTGATTACTTTGGATGCCATGAGCTGCTGGCTTGACCTTGCTCACTGTCGGGAAATTCCAGTGTGATTTTGTTTGTGTGGAGGCAGACAAAGGATCTCCTCGATTTTGCCTTCCCAGCGAGGAGTGTCTTGGGAGCTCTCGTAACTCGCTGTGGTATGGTGGTCTGGAGAGACTAAAACCGTAATTAACTCTGACATAGCAGTTGGTGCCTCGAGAGATCCAGCTAACCCATGCTGCAGCCTGACCCACCAGACCGCGATAGCTGCTGCATTTGCCTGTCGCTGGCCTGGTAGGTCTCACAGAGCGGTTGGAGTTCCTGGAAGAGTTTGGTGCTTTGTTGCTGGTCTCTGTATTAGGCGGAGGTCGTGGTCTGTCTACACGTGTGAGATGAACCTGAGTGGTAGTTGAAAGTGCGCAGGCTTTGATGATCTCTGCACTGAGAGGTAAGCGGTAGCGTTCCTCATCCTCAGAACAGGTATTAATCAGTGCTGACCCACAGTTTGTGTTCTGGTGCAGTTATACGGTTACTCTGAACAGTGTTTTTAATGTTAAAAACCAAATTCCTAAAGCGTTAAGTAAATGGTTGTCTTAAGGGAAGTTTGTAAGAAGATTGTCAAATATCAGTGTTGTGATTTAATGCTCAGTCCTTTCCTAGTGGTGTCTTTTGGATGCGGTTTTGGCCATCTTTCCCATTCCCGCTGTTTGGATCTCCTCAGCTGTACTTGAGTCTTCACTTCTGTCCCCCAAAGTGATGCTATTTCTCTTCCATTAGCAAATCCAACCCATAGCTCTCAGTTGGACTCATCAGTTCAGAATGAAACCTGCGCTCCTGCTACACTGCTCCTTTTAAGTCTTAAACGAGGATCTCTCTTGTCTGGAACAGCACAACAGTTTTGTGTAGAGCTCCCTTCAGAGCAGATGGGAAAACAGTGACTAGCATAACTGTTCCCAGTGCGGAGAAAATCCATTATTCCCATAATAAATTCTGATCAGAGCTTGAAAGGGACTGCTGGCTTGTAAGAAATCTTTGAAAGTGGCAACATTTGTACAAATAATTCAATAGTGCCAATATAAGGTGTATAAAAGGTATGCCTAAGATGCCATGCTTAAAAGCAAAACTTGTCCTTTCGGGATGACCCATCTTAATGCCATGCGGTTGTTAACTTTAGCAGAAAGACTTCTGTCTCGCAGGTTTGTTCACGTTGTGGAAGGAAATGTTTCCTAGCAGGCTTTTATCACGCACACATGGACAAACACACGAAATGTTCACACTTCTTGCAGGAATGTATTTACCTTGGCCAGTTAGTCTCTGTGTGTGTGTTGATGAAGGCATGCAGGGCATTTGCAAGATTTATTAGTTTCCTGAATCATTCCCTAGGGCTTGACACTCCATTGCGTTTCACAAAGTATTAAAGCCCATTGATGGTGTCAGAGTATAAGATCTGAACGCAGAGTGCAAGGATCTTCGCTGTTTTCATGCTTTAATCATTTGGGGTTGGAGTTGGAGGGATGAGAGTTATGACTGTTTTCTTACTTGCATCTTTTCTGTTCCAGCTGTTCTCTCCCAGCAGATCATTCCCTGGCTTAAACAGTTCAAACGACCATGTTCCTGCTGTCCCCAGCACCCCACTCCTCATAAGCTATCAGGTGAGAAAGATGATCTGCTTCAGCAGAATCAGGCACAAGGTTCCTAAGTTGGTAATGCCGCAGAAAAAGAATGCTTCTAACCGTTTTTCCCTTCAGGGGGAGTAAGACAAGAAAATCAGCCAGATGCATTACGAGTCACTGCCCTTTCCCAGAAGTGTCTTATATTTCCCTTGGTGTAGTCTCACTGTGTTAAGAAATGATCTGTGCTTTCTTTACCACTAAATCAGCAGAGTCGATAGAGGCTGTTCTTTTCCTGGAATTATGTGACTTTGCTTTATGCTGCTGAATACCATGCTGAGTTTAAAGCTGGTCTAGATCCCTTATTGTGGGTCAGATTAGAGTTCAGCTGGGTGGAATTCATGCTAGCCTACAACCCATCTGAAAAATGTTGTAAACATCGTTCCCTAATTCAGTATGGACTAGGTGTTGAAAGTAGCTCTTAATGCACTTGTTGCACTTGTTGGGGCTCTAGGTGTGGGTTCCCACAGGTGGTATTCCTTGCATTGCTGTAGTCTCTAAATTAGATGAATTGTATTTGAAAGGTTCATGAATTTGTGCTGGAATAATTTGAATGATAGTTTCTGGCACTGTGTAAGATTGCATGTGTCCATAATTCAATATGAACATTAATGTTTGGTCAATGCTATGTTTCTTTCCAGTCTCAGGCTCCTGCAGAGGAGGAGGATGAAGGTGAGGAGGAAGAAACTGAAGAGCTGGGACAAACAGAGACATATGCAGAATATATACCTTCAAAGTGTGAGTGTCCTGCCGTCACCCGGGTATGAGAAGTGCTGCTAACTCCATTGTGGACCAACCTAATTCACTGTTACCTTCTTTTCCTGCAAGCAGTATGTGGTGTTTGCCCTACCACATCCCAAGCTTGTGATTTTGCAGAAGAACTTTGCATGCCAATGTATTCATCCTTTGTTGATGTTACCCTAGTTTAGCAGAACACTTCTCTGTTTTTTCTGTTTCTTCCTTTTGGAAGAGACATGAGTTGTTCCTGAGCAGAGAGCTGCAGAATGTTAATCTAGGGCCTGGAGTCCTTTTTGAGGTGCTCTGTAGAAGCAAAGAACATGATTTATCTGTTTTCTGTGTTGTTATTGTAGCCAAGATTGGGAAGCACCACCCTGACCTTGTGGTTGAAACGAGCACTCTATCCAGCGTCCCCCCACCCAATATCACCTACGACCTTTCCCTTCCATGCTCCATTGCTGACAAAGGGTCACTCTCTGCACTACAGCTGGAAGCAATCATTTATGCCTGCCAGGTATGTGGCTCCACCTTGCCTGGCTTGCATGTCTTACACTAGAAGTAAACTCTGCCTTTCCTATGGACAGATGTTCAAATGTGTTTCAAAATAGCCTGTAATATAGAAGAACCACCTTTGGAAACATTGGCATGTGCCATTTTAAATGCCTTTTGAAAGAAAGATTATTTGAAACTGGGGACTGGGAATTTGTCTCTGTAGGGTCTGTTTCCAAAGATGCAAGAACCCTTGACTCCTGCTAGAGATGGGAGCGCTTTGCATTTCTGAAGTCAGAGCCCTGGGGACCTTTACCATGAACCATCACTTGTGAGCTTGACTGTGGCACTTGACCCTTCCCGCCTTTGTTTATTTGAGCAGGAAATGCACTTGCATCCATGGGATGTGTGAGAGGGTTAAGTAGTGCTCTCATAAACTCATATGAAAGCTGTTAGCAAAAGCCAAATCTGTTTTAATTTCCAACTCTGCTTTGGATTTTCCAGCAACATGAAGTTTTATTACCCAGTGGGCAGCGAGCTGGGTTCCTCATTGGGGATGGTGCTGGAGTTGGAAAGGGCAGGACAGTTGCGGGGATCATCTTTGAAAATTATCTTAAAGGGAGGAAAAAAGCTCTGTGGTAAGTTTTTTCCTCTGTTCCTGTAAGACCTTGGAGTTGGTTTGAATTTGGGTGTAAGGAATTCCTTAGTGCTGATGTTGGCTTTATAGTTGACTCATGCTGTGGCCTTGGATAAGACGTTTCCACCTCTTTGTGCCTCTTTGCTGACTGTGAAATGGGAATATTTCCCTTGAAGGGGTGATGGGAGAATGAATCACTATGAAATGGCAAATCACCTACTGCTTGGAGTGCAATGTCAAGCCTACTCCTGCTCTCTTTGAAGTCACTGGAGGGGTATTCCTGGACTTCTGGGGTGCAGACTTGAGCGCCTAGAGGATGGGGTTTTCTGCAGAACAGGCACAACTTGTCATAAGTGGCAGTGCTGTGGAAGACTGGAGGCTGCTGTAGGATCTTACATTGATGTGTGTGGGCAGTTGGAAATGTGACAGTTCTGTACACCTACTATTGCTTTAGTCAGAGCTATTAATCATTGTGCATGCCCTGACTCTCTCCTCAGGAAATAAGCAGGCCCATGTCTTGCTTTTCAGGTTCAGTGTCTCCAATGATCTTAAGTACGATGCTGAGAGAGACCTGAAAGACATTGAAGCCTCCCACATTCCCGTGCATGCTTTGAATAAGGTAAGGGAGAGAAGTTGTAATGGTGTTCTGGAAAACCAGCCCGCAGTGGCACTTAAATGGAGCTGCCTTGGTGTGTAATGCAGCAGTCACTGCTGCCTTTGTGCGTGGCTGATGGCACAGTCAGTAGCAGACAGCAAGCTGTTTGCTGTTCCCTTTCCTCAGCATGCTCTTCCCACTCTGGACTCTTGCTATTTTTATGCACCCTCTGGAGTTGCACCGCAAGTACAGAGCTGCTTCCTGCAGGGAAAGAGAGAAGTGTCTCCATACCAGTGCAAAGCCCAGTAGGACTTGAATCTTTTTAACCATTCCTGGAGACTGCTGCAGAGGGAACAGCACCTGTTAGACATGGCCACGCTGTGCTCTCATGGGCTGACGTTTTCCAGCCCTGGTTTCATTCAGCCCTTTTCAGAACATGCCAGTGAAGGGAGCACTTACAGATGCACAGACTGGTGCCTGGCAGGAGATTCAAATGCACAGGGTCATGGCTAAACACATGGGCCTTTCCATCCAGCTGAGTGAATCAGAGCATATTCAGACTTCTGGTTATCAGTGATGAAGCATTAGAATGTAGTGTTTTTCAAAAAAGCCTACCAGTGGTGGTGGTGTGGTTATTCACAGGGCTCTTCGTAACCTGTTCTTGGGCCTCTTGTTGAGTCTGTCAGCTGGCTTGTGTTTGCCACACTGCTGGCTAGTTGACTGCAGTGCTCTTCCCTGGTTTTTAATGGTATTGAGCAACCATCTCTTACTGAGTGGATGGATACCACATGTGCTCGACAGCCCTGAATGCAGTCCATTAAGAGACTGAAAGAGATGTTTGTTTTCAGACCAAAAGGGCTTTAAAGAAAACTTTCTTCGGATTGAGACTGTTTTTTTTCTTCCTACATTTAGTTTTGTTGCAGGTGAAACTCATGACAGTAAGATAAACAGTAATCTCACCTTGCCAAAGAGAACATAATTTTCTGAACATAATTAAAAACAGATGGGAGGGATTCAGAATAATTAAACATTCTAAACTGTTGCTTAAAAAGATAAGTGGTTTCAGGTGGTCAGAAAATTGAAGTCCTAGTGTGGTCTCCACATATCACTACATGCATCAAGACGTGCTGACACATTGGCTAGAGGAACTTATCCAGGCATTTAAAGTCCCTGTCATCACCATATCTCAATGCTAAATAGAAGTGCTGAAGACATCAGCTACCAACAGCCTTTTTTCTCTTGTGCTCTCAGATTGGTTTTTCTTCTTGAAGACAGGAGCATGTGTGAAGTCACGGCAGAATCAGCTGTATTGACTGTGGGAGAGGGATGGGTGGGGCATACTGCGGACAAGTGTCATGAGCGTGTGTGTTCTTGTTCTTCCTCTTTGTGCAGATTAAATATGGTGACACAGCTACCTCAGAAGGAGTCCTCTTTGCCACTTACTCTGCTCTGATTGGGGAAAGCCAAGCAGGCGGACAACACAGGACACGCTTAAAGCAGATTTTGGACTGGTGCAGGGAAAACTTTGATGGAGTTGTATCCTTAAAAATGAAAAGGGAGAGGGAGAAGAACTGCATGCTTGTAATTGTTCTTCGCCAATGAACACAGACCTGGGGCCATCTGAGGTCACTGGGAACAGCTGTACTGAGCAGTTTGATGCCTGTGGTGGATGTTTAAATGCTATAAGCATTGATTCCTCCCACACTCCTCTGTTGTCCTCCACGGGCTGCAGAATTAATGGGAGGAGGGGGAGAATGGAGCTGTGATTAACTTTTTCAGCATTCTTCTCCCTCAGCATTGTGACCGACTTATTCTTGGGCAGCAAGCCATACCTTGGCAGTGAAGGGATAGAGGGAGGGGGAAATGGCTTCAGGCTCTGAAAAGCAGAGGACTAGACAAAAAAGACAGATTTTGTGCAGCTTGGGAAACGAGTCCATTCTGTTGATAATGGGGCAGGTGGCTCAATTGGTTGGAGGAAGCTGGATTGTATTTTCCATCTCTTCCCACCCTCACGAAGAAATTGCACCCTTTTTCCTTAGCTAACTTTCCATTTTAGATTGTATTTGATGAATGCCACAAAGCCAAAAACGCTAACTCCACTAAAATGGGCAAAGCAGTGCTGGACCTTCAGAACAAACTGCCTCGAGCAAGGGTTGTTTATGCCAGCGCCACAGGTAAGCTTGTCCCATGGCATTGCCTGAGCACCGTGTGTGAAGAAATGCCGGTCACCTCTGTGATCTGCCATCCTGTTTGAAGGATGTCCTTAAGATGTGATCACCTATGCTGAGAGCGCATGTTCATGCAAGAAGAGACAAATGACATCAGAACATTGTACTGCAGTGCTAAAGAGCAGCTAGGATGCTGGGATCTGCCCCAAGTTCTGTCACTGCCTTTTTTGTGACTTTTTGGCAAGACTAATCTCTCTCCAGATTAACCTGTAATCACGATGTTTGCCCATTTAATGCATAGAGGGCAGTGCTTGGAAAGCCCCTTGGGTCTTCTATGAGACAATAGTGAATGACCATCCTTTACAAAAGATGAAGTTTGCTTTTCTTGATTCAAAACTATTTACAACTGCTTTTTCTAACAGTGAAATTCTATTCAAACAGGTGCCTCTGAGCCAAAAAACATGATTTACATGAGCCGCCTGGGGATCTGGGGGGAGGGCACCCCTTTCAGAGCGTTTGATGAGTTCCTGCATGCAATTGAAAAGAGGTAGGTCATGTCTGGCTTCCCTTTCCACCCGGCTTGCATTCTGTAGCAGGCTTTGTCTGGCCCTGGGAGGGAGGTGCTGGCCTTGACCCATTGGTCTCTGCCTGATAACTCATTGGAGGATTCCTTTTTGCTCCTAAAAAATAAATAAAAGTAATAATAATAATAATAATAAAAAAACACCATCCTCGCAGTCTCATGGCTAAGCACTTTGTACCTGTCCAGTGGCAGCCTTTAAACAGCAAGAGAGACAGCTAGGATGTTTTCAGAGGAAGGGCAGAGCCTTTTTGTCACTCAGTCCTTCTACCGGACTGGAGCAGCAAGAAGAGCAGTGCGTCTCGGTGGGTTTCGTAGCTGGGTGCTGTGTTGTAAGTTTCTAGAGGAAGTCAAACTGAAGCAGGATTGGAACAGTCATTTTCCCGTTTGGGAAGTGGGCACGATGCCTGTCACGTGCAGGCCTGAGGACAGCTTGAGCCACCAGGAAGGGTTCTTGTTCTGCAGACGCACCTACCTGGTGCTGCCCTTGCACAGAGGAAAGGGGTTTCAAAGCCAGCTCTGTCTGTCTTCATCTCCCAGGGGAGTTGGTGCAATGGAGATTGTGGCGATGGACATGAAGGTCAGTGGAATGTACATTGCCAGGCAGCTCAGTTTCACTGGAGTGACCTTCAGAATAGAGGAGATCCCGCTGGATCAGCAGTACAAGATTGTCTACGATAAAGCAGCAAAGCTGGTGAGCTGGCCCCACTGCAATAGGGTGACTGATGTTTAGTCATGCTTTGGGCATGGCCACTTGTTGGGTGGGAGGATTTGAGGTCCCTAAACATGGCCATGACCACAAACTTAGTTTATTTGTAAGAAAGAAAGAGGAAAAAATGGTGCACACACTCAGCTTACGTTAAAAAATTCATCTTGTATGTTTATTTTGCCTCTATTTAAAAGTTCCGTGTTTGGAAACCAAATTTTGCAACATTGTGCTAGCGTGGGAAGGAGAGAATGACCAGACTGTTTGTTCAGACTAACACAGCAGCAGAAATGCTGATGTTAAATTAGATTATCAAACCTCAGACTGTTCTAATAACTTCATGCACAGCAGTAATGAAAGTGAAAAACAAGATATTAACTGGCCTTTCTCGGTGCTGTTCTCAGTGGGCAGAGGCCTTGATGGTGTTTCAGCAGGCAGCCGACTGGATCGGCTTGGAGTCTCGGAAGTCCTTGTGGGGTCAGTTCTGGTCCGCTCACCAGCGCTTCTTCAAGTATCTCTGCATTGCTGCTAAAGTCCGGCGACTTGTTGAGCTTGCCAAGGAGGAGCTGGCAAAAGATAAGGTGTGGTATTAGAACATAGCTGCAAATGGCAACAGCCATCAGTTTTATCAGTGGATTTTTGTAGTCTGCAACCAAAAGGAGATTTTTGTTCAGCTTGACTTGAAAACAATTTCAAATGTCTTTAAATATGGCTGAAACTCTTTCTAGGTCAACCAGAATGAAATGCAGTCTCTGGGTTTCTGAGGACATTCACAGTAAATTATACTGGGGCACTAACATCAACGTCACCTGCGGAGCCATTACCCGCTGTTCGTGTATAGTAGACACGGGCAAGTTGATCTGAAATAGTATTTTGGGTCATGTTTGAGCTACAAGAGGTACCAGATCTTTCAGCTCTAGCACGGCCCTGCCATTACATCCATCTGAATGCAGTTTGGAAATTTTAGACAGAAATTATCTAGCAAAACCAGTTAGTTTTTGAAAGTAGAGTCATCCACTCAGTGGTGTGAGCAGAAGTACAATGTGGGACGTTGAAAGATGGGTCTTCATCAGGAGCCCTGTTACAGGCCCAGCATGTGTTTTGGAGGGGGTCCAAGGAAAATGTCCCTGGAACTATGAAACAAAATCTCTAGTAGCTGTTTGCCCTTGGGCCCTCCCTGACGCCCTGCTCTGCTGTCCTTTGCGTTTCTCTGCAGTGTATCGTCATCGGCCTGCAATCCACTGGAGAGGCTCGCACCAGAGAAGTCCTGGATGAGAATGATGGGCATCTAAATTGTTTCGTCTCTGCTGCAGAGTGAGTTAGAAATTCAAGTTGTTTTTGCTGAGAGGGGACACGTGGGAGGCTGGAGGCATGCTAGGGAAAGCCCCGCCCTAGGGCTGCTTATAATTTGCAGTTCTGCAAACGCAGTTTCATAAACAGTTCACACTAAAGCTGTAAATACAGAGGGTGCTTTATTGGGTCTTTGGACACAATTTCTCTAAAAGTGGCTTTATAAACTAGATTTTGGATTTTAAACTCTCCTGTGGTTTTAACTCGGAAAGGAGCTGGCAAGTGTAGAAGAGCTAGAAATGTGAACTCAGATGTGGTTTGTGTGGGTCTGACCCTGGGAAACATGGCCCTTCACACTGAAGAAATGAGCAGGGAAATCTTATTTAATGATAGAGGCTGGGATGATAATGTGAGAAGGCATTGCTGGAACAGTGAGAGGAAGGAACGGTCCAAGGAGTTTAGGTACTTCAGTGTCAGCTTTAAGCATGACTACAAGGCAGGACATGTCGTTCAGTTGCCAGATCCCGTAGCATGCTGGTTGTTGCCTTCATTCATAGTTGAGGGGAGAATTGATTGTACCTAAAGTGAAGTCAGCAGTTGGACTCATGGTAAATTTTCTGGTAGGGAATGAGGCTTATGCCCCCCGTCATTTCTGCTCCTTTCAAAATATCACCCTGTCCCATGAATGCGGTTTGTTGACAGCATACAAAGCAGGTCTAACAACTGCTTGGATTGATTTGGTCTCTTGAATTGGTTTCTGCATCATAGAATTTAGAGGAACTCGGTCTGTTAGTCCACTGCTGATCACTCACAGTTCTCAGCTCTGTCCCCAGTTTGAGAGGCTAGCGCTGTTTGCCCAGCAGCATTGGCCAGGTAACTGGGTGTCTTCTGGCATGTGCTGAACCTCCAGTCACAGTGTCCTGGTTTTACAGCACTTCAGGGGATTTCTCGTGGAGAGTGTGCTGGGAAGAAGCAGTTGTTTAAAAGATACTGAGAAACGGGAGTTAAAAATAAGCTGGTTGTTCAATGAGTGAAGACAAGCCCAACCTTCTGTTTGCAGAGAAGATGGGAGAGTGCAAGTGCTGGGAAAACGAGCAAGATCTCGTGGCAGAGAGGCTCCAGAGCTGAGAGTGACTTTGCATTTTGTGCCTAGAGTCATCCCAGCACAGAGGACAAAAGGGCCCTTTCTGGTGCCATGTAATCACGATTACTTAATAGCCAGCCCAGAGCTCTGCCCTTCCAGGGAGTGGTGCTGTCCTGGTGCTGACCCATCAAGGGTCTTAGAGCCCCCTCCCTGGTTCCCCCAGATCCCTCTTTCTCACACGGGTGAGTTATCACATCCATACCTCTCAGCTGTTGCTTTCAACATTTTTTTTTCAACCAGAGCTCATTCAGCACTCATTGCACTGGGGGTTCAGCCCCATCCAGCACAGTCAGCATTTAAGCATTTGCTCTTTTGTTTGCAGAGCAGCCCACAGAAGCATTTGTTTGGTTTCCACCTCTTCTGGTTTTTCCATTCACCCGAATCCACTACGTATCCCATATTTTGTCACTTTTCTCTATTTCATGGGCAAGCAGGCCCATGTCCAGTTAATCAAAGGGCTTAGTGAAGCACATTTATTAGACAGCCTGACACCCGGTCTCTGCTGTGAGTTGCAAGGCAAAGCATCAGGCCACAGAGCACAGAGAGGGACTGGAACACTGGGACTTACTGGATTTTTCAGTAGTGATGTAACGGCTTCCCAGTGTAGTGTGTTCCATTTAAAACGCCTTCTTGGTTGCTATATAAAGGTCTTGCAACTTTGGCATGTCACGTGGCAGCACGGTGCCCAAGATATGCTCTGCTTTTGTTGCAGTATCTCCCTGGGATGGCCCTGCTCCCTCCGTCAGCAGGGAGCATTTCCCAACATTACAGTACACGGTCTTCGCTCAGCATGCCTGTTTCAAGGCTGAGATTCTGCTGGAGCAAACCACATTCCCTCGGCTGACTTTTGGGTCTGCCAGCAGAACCCTTTGGTGAAACAAACTTGGTTTGATTTGCTGCAGTTTTGGAGAGCTGAGACTGATCATGTGCTAGTAGTTGTGGTGCTGGATTTACCCCTCTTTCATGAAATATACTGCTATCTCAAATACACATTGCTACATGATAACCGGCAGATGTTCCTATTCCTGGTAGCTAGAATAAATTTTGCATCTTACTTTCAGAGGCGTCTTTCTATCACTAATTCAGAAGCACTTTCCTTCAACCAAAAGAAAGAGAGAAAAAGGAACTGGCATTAAAAGAAAACGTAAGAGCACACTCCACTGCCCAGCATCCGACCTCCTACCTTGCTGCTTCACCCCAGCCACTCAGCTTTTTCTTTTCCTTTTTCCCTTTTCCCCACTTCATGCTTTTTGCTACTCTGCCCTGGTTTCAGTTTGCCTTCCCTCACATCCCCATCACTGTTGTCTCTCATCTGGAGGAGAGCAGCCCTCTAGGTCATTCCCCCCTTCCTCCCTCTAACCCACTTCCCTCTCACCAGCGCAGTTCCTAGCCTCCACTACTTGCCCAGCAGCTGTGCCTCTTTCCCTTAGCTGCTTCCTTACCTAGACTGATGGGCAGATTGCACAAGAGTCCTGGCTGCACATTTGAAGCCCTCTTGCAGCAAGGGGGGATTTTCTACTACCCCTTACCTATAGCATGGCAAGTGTCCTGGGAAAAAATCACTTCCCTGCCAAATCGCTGGCTGTGGCTGCAGGTAAGAACAGTTTCGGGATTTCTTCCTTAGTGGGATGGGGGAAAGGTGGAAGAGGGGATGAGACAGCAGCACAGGCAGATTGTGCAGGTTGTCCTGACAGGTTGCTGCTGCAGAGCAGCTTGTGCAGACTGGTCTCTGAACCCTCTCACACGGCGGGGGCATGTCTTACTACGCTTGGAAGTAAATGACATCCCAGCTGCAAGCACCAAAACCCTGGCACCTTCCCTTTGCCTACAAATGCCTCTGAGGTAGTCAGACCTGTGGACTCCTTCCCCTGTGGAGCTAACACTGCTTAAAGCCGGCTGTGAGTTCATCCTGGTGTGTGCAACTAGCTTCAGCCCTGATAAAAATTGCCTTGTTCTTCCTTTCTCTCTCTTCCTTCCTTTTTTCTCTCCCTCCTTCCTACCCCGCTTCCTAACTGTCCATCTGTGCCCAAAAGGTTTTGTCTCTCCAAGATTAGCCTTTCATCTGAGGCAGTCTCAGCTATTTTGTGGTTTCTTCTCTTCTTTCTGAGCTGGCACTTGTTCTTCTGCATGGATACACCAGGCTGGAGACCTCCTCATGACACCACTCACTCTCTCTTGCAGGGAAACAGAAGGGCCGCTGCGCCAAAGCTCTGAAGGGTGTATGTGACCCTGCCGGTGTGATCAAGATCAGCGATGACAGCAGCACTGACTCCGACATGGGGCTCGACAGTGACTTCAACTCCTCCCCAGAGTCCGTGTTTGAGACAGATGATGTCATCTTCATTGAGCACACCTACAATGGCTTTGCAGCTGAGGACAGAAGTAAGCAGCAGCAGAGGACTTGCTCCTTCCTTGCTTTGGGGAGCCAGGAACCAGAGTGACTGTTTTTTAGTGCATGGCGCACAATGCACAGGAACGTAGATGGAGGAGACCACCCGCTCTGCTACCCTGCAAGCGTGGACAGCCACAGATTAGATATAACCCTTGTGGGGTCTGGCTAAGGGGACTGCAGAGTTGAGCTGGTGTGAGGAGATCTTTTTGTGTGTGTTCTGGGGATGCTGAAGCTCCTCGTGTCTTTGGGATAGCCTTACAATCTTGGCTAGATTTTATCCTGTGATGGTCAAACTCGGCCTTGTGAGGTTAATTCACGTTAATTTGCTCACATCAGTGAGCCAAAAGAAGGTGCTCTGCACACTACTTTTTCCCCCATTAGAAAAAGGTGGAAGCACAGATTTACTGCAGCATCATTTATTACCAGGCTTTACCTGCACATCAGATAGTGCCCCCAGAAGCCCTTTGGGACCAACTTCTGATTTCTTTTGGCTCTTCCGATTTGCAATCACCAGGTGATTCTGAGCTTTTGTATTTCACATTGCAGGCAATTTTCACTTGCTGCCTTCCCAAAAAGAGATGCATGGCCTGAGAGAACTAGAACATGTGGAAAAGATGAAACAAGACCTCCTAGCAAAAGTAAAAGCACTGGGAAAAGAGCTACCTCTCAATACCTTGGATGAACTGATCAATCATTTTGGAGGCCCGGAGCATGTGGCAGAGGTACTCCCCACAATCAAGTGTGTTTCACTGGCAATGGGTGACAGGAAAAGGGGCCAGCGAAGGGAGTTGCAGCTAAAAGAGTTTCCTCTCCTTCCTTGCAACCTGGAAAAGCTGTTTAGAATTGACTTCCTAAACACTGTTTCACCCAAGATGCTGCACCATGCAGGTCTCTCCCCCCTGCTAACGGCCTCTCTCTCTTCCGTGTGGCGTGTGCAGATGACTGGGCGGAAGGGCCGGGTAGTACGCAGACCGGATGGCTCTGTCATGTTCGAATCGCGTGCAGAACAAGGCCTCTCTATAGACCACGTCAATCTGAAGGAGAAGGAGCGTTTTATGAATGGGGAGAAGGTGAGTGAGGTTTGAGCCAGAAGAACCTTCAAACATCTGCATGGGAGCAAGTACATTGACAGAGGGAGGAAAGGGAGGGTGTCTTGTATGCTTTTGCCTTGCCAACCTTAGGCCAGAGGCCAACAAGGCGCTGCAGCTTTCTGTTTGCCCTGCTGGCAACGGATAAGGAGGCCTAGGTCCCTTCCGTGATCTGGGGCTACCTTTGTGTCTTGGGCTGTTTCCTGTAGCTGCTCTTGTAGATGACTAGGAACCTCATTCTCCCTTCTCACTGGTGGTGTTTCTCTCTCTTAGCTCGTAGCAATAATCTCCGAAGCTTCCAGCTCAGGTATCTCTCTCCAAGCAGACAGACGGGTGAAAAACCAGAAGCGCCGGGTCCACATGACACTGGAATTGCCCTGGAGTGCAGACCGGGCCATACAGCAGTTTGGTGAGGACTGTGTTCTTGGTCACTGTCTCCTTCCCCAGTGCGTTTCAGACCGTACAGCCTTGGGCAGCCCTGGCAATGAAAAGCGCGTGTGGCCGCCCGAACCAGGCAGGGCCTGGGGTGTTTAGCCTGGCCTCCCAAACCAGGCTGCAGCCAGGGGCCTCAGATAGTTAGCTTTTTGAGGTGGCAGCTTTCAGAGCACAGTGCTCCCATGTTTTGCCAGGATAGAAATCCAGACATGAATGAGGCAGCTGTGATCGACTTATTGTATAGGGAAGGTTCCTGTTGACTTCAGGAATGATTTGCAGTGTGGAAAGGGAGAAGCCTTCCCATGCATGTGAGCAGGAGTTCCTCCTCATGAAACCTGCCTGGTGGTGTCTGAGGATTTCTGTTCCATCCTGCAGAACCTCTGGAGATGGGGAGGGTCAGTTCCCACATGAGCATAAAGAAATAATGCCACACCTCAGCTCAAACGGGGGAGCCAGTCCTCCTTGCCAGCGGTCAGGACTAAAAACTCAACTCTGATATGGTCTCAGCATCACCAAGGTGATGAATGCAGCTGCACCTCTGTCCTTTAATCCCAAAGAGAGATCTCCTTTGGAAACCAGCATGGTGTAGATAGTTGTTTTGGTGCTCTTAGCTCCTGCTCAGCTTCTCTTCCCATATCAGGTAGGCTTATACCGACCTTGCCTTTCACTCCCTTGTTTACTCATATCCCTGTAGGTCGAACGCACCGCTCGAATCAGGTTTCTGCTCCAGAGTATGTCTTCCTTATCTCTGAGCTGGCAGGGGAGAGGAGGTTTGCATCCATCGTGGCAAAACGTCTGGAGAGCCTAGTAAGTGCCTTGCAACAAAGAAATAAGTGTGTCAGTTCCAGTTCTCTCAGAGCAGCTTTGGTAGTCCCACTGGCATGGACAGTGTTACTAGTGTGAGGAACTGCATCACCCCCTGACTTAAGGCATTGAAGTTGTGGAATGAAGAAGGCTTTTAACATTCTGGGATTTGGGAAAGGAAGCGAAGAATAATACATAACCAAGGCAACAGGAGGAATTTCAGGGAAGCAGAACCCAATTCCAGATGCTGAAATTCCCCCAACGTTACAAGAGCTTACACCCATCCTTTTTTAGAAAGCTAACAGAAGTATTAATGATCACAATTTGTCAGTCGGTTTCATCTTTCTTTGTTTCTGATAAATCCCCAAATACTTTAGGAAAGTCTTAATATTCCAGAAAGTCACTGCTTGCTCACATTGCATTTGTATCCTGGCATCTTCTGAGACAAGATGGCTTTGGTCATCCTTCTTCTGGTAATCTGCATCAGCTAAAACTTGAGAACTAAAATGCTTGTGAAGATGGATGTAATGTTCAGCCTGCCTGCTATGTTAAGATTTAACGTGTTGTCACATCTTAAGAGCTAAATGGCATGTGGTGTCTCAGAAATGTGTGGAAAAAAATAGCATCTTCAGTGTTCTGGATCAGCTCAGTTCAGGGAAGCAGAAGAAATGTTGCTTGATAATCTCCAACAATCCTGTTAAAACCTGGTGGAGGCTGTTGAGCTGGTTGGAGGCCATCATCTGAAATGTCCAGGAAATGTTGCTCACAGAGTTGGTTCTTTTCTCAGGATAATTGATCTCTATTATGTTGTTACTCTGATTAGTCCCTCCTACTCTTCTGAAGAGCTTTTTGCTTGGTCTGTCTTCTCAGGGTGCCTTAACTCACGGAGACCGAAGAGCCACTGAATCCCGAGATCTCAGCAAGTACAACTTTGAGAATAAGGTAACTTGCAGCTGTTTGCAGGGAAGCTCAGCCAAGGAAGGGCTTAAACAGTTAGCAAGTGCCTTCAGTAGAAACCGGGGGTACGAAGGTCATTGCTGGCATCTACAGGCGGGATCTGGCCTAGCAAGCATCAGGCGTGCAGCTCTGCGGGCAGCCCAAGCACAGCATACAGAACCAGTTAATACCAGCACCGGGCATCCCAGTGCTCCGCTGGTGGGAGGCTCGTGTTCCCCGCTTCCAGGGGGATGCTGAGGAGGGCACGTGGGTGATCTGCCTCTGCCCTAAAGGGAAGTAGCGTCAGGGCCGGGATGAGAACTCGCAAGTTCCTGTACGCAGATCCCCTGGGGAGGGACAAGGCCCCCGACATGCGGCTTCCCCCTCGGCACAACCAGCTCAGTGGCCTTTGCTGGAGGCGATGGCTTTCTCTGCAGTGCCAGCAGAAATGCTGTAACATAGTCTACTGTTGGGCTGACAGTTTAGGGTGCAGGGTTCATCCCAGGCATGACTCTTGTCTCCTTTCACAGTATGGGGCTAAAGCACTAGACAAAGTCCTCTCCACTATCCTCAACCACACAGAGAACAAGGTTCCTGTGCCCAAGAGCTATGAAAGAGGAGAAGCTTCATTTTTTCAAGGTAAGAATATTACCAGCTCTGGGGTTACTGTTGTGTCTTGCTGACTGGGTCTGTCTCAGGTTTGGGATGCTTGAAGAGCAGAGCAGGAGGCTGGAGGGAAGACAGTGTGGGACAGGTTTAGCTGTGGGAGGATGGGCATAGCTGGAGGGGAAGCAGCCCTGCAGGACTGTCAAGGGGAGGGGAGGTTCAATCCTAAAACTCAAAAGTTGCCTTCTGCTGTTCCAGAAATGAAACAAGGCCTCATCTCTGTGGGGATCTGCTGCAATCAGATGAAGTATGGCACCGTCTCGGTGGAGAAGGGTAAGTGTCAATTTTTTTCTGCTTGTTGTGAGGGAGAAATGGAAGAGGCAGAGGTGCCATAGCCCCTCGGGTCCATCCGCACTGGAGTACAGCCTCGAGGGCTTTGCTGTGCAGCTGATGCAGGATGCAGCACTCTGACCGCTGGAGGAACTGCTGTGATGATCAGCCAGCACCACAGATCGCATTTCCCCGCAGCAGCCTGGACTAATGGGCTCTTGGGCTGCTCTCTTGTGAATTAGTGCTGTGCTGCTGTCCAGGAAAGGGTGGTGTTTGGGTGTTGATGAGTCTCTTTGGGAATGTGGTGGTGGGTTTCATGCCTGGCTACACCACATTCCCTGACCCTCTGTGCTCTTGCAGATTGCTCCATCACCAAGTTCCTGAACCGGATCCTGGGTCTAGAGGTGGACAAGCAGAACATGCTTTTCCAGTACTTCTCTGACACCTTTGACTACCTGATTGAAAAGGACAAGAAGGAGGGCAAATATGACATGGGCATACTAGGTAAGGAGAAAGAGGGGTGGCCAGACCCCTCTCTGCTGCGCCCCTGCTGCTCCCTGTGCTGGCAAGCTGGCTGCTGCAGCACTGTGCTGGGCCCATGGCCCCCTCAGGTGCTGTGCTGTCCCAGCCCCACACTGCAAATCCTGGGACTCCTTTGCAAGGAGAGGAGATGGCACAGGCAGAGAATGAGGGCTGATCTTGGACCTAATGCTCTAAACAAGTTTCGGTCTTTCCTCCTGCTCCAGATTTAGCCCCAGGAGTGGATGAGATCTATGAGGAGAGCAAGGAGGTCTTCCTGACCCCTGGGCACCCACAGGACGGGCAGGTCGTGTTTTATAAGGTAGGCAGCCCGCACAGCATGCTCTGCAGTCCAGCCTTCTCCAGTACATCCCAGTCTGGGGCTGGGAGCTCCTGGCCTCCTCCCTCCGCCCCATGGTTGTGTATCATGTTTGTATTGCATTTGGCTTGGTCATGGGTGGGTCCTTGGTGCTGGGAGTTGCACAGAAGAGCTAAGGACAGCCCTTGTCCTGCCCTGAAGGCGTGGGGCTGCCGTAGCCAGGAGCACGGTCTGGCAGAACATGTCAGCGCTGCACTGGCCCCTCTGGCCCTGCCTTCACCCTCCCTCTTCACCATCTTTCACAGCCTCCTGGCTGCAGTGGGAGGGCTTGAGGCTCTTAGTCCTTGGAGCTCTGCTCTCCTGGGAGATGGGAGCCCCAGGGCCCTCTGGACTCTGGTCCCATCTGTGGCAATGTCCTTGAGGTACCAACAGTGCCTCTTTCTAGGCAGCAGCTGCACTAAGTATGTGTTGGGGTGTGATTTGTGGGATAGACTGAGCTTATCCTGCACTCTGGAATTACAGAATCCCTCTGTTTGTCCCCGTTTAGATCAGTGTCGACAGAGGCTTGAAGTGGGAGGAGGCTTACGAGAAGTCGCTCAAACTGACGGGATCTTTCGACGGGTTTTACCTCTCCTACAGGGTAGGTCCCTGGGCTCTGCCAGAGTGGCACCCCAGCCTGGAGAACAGCTCCAGGTGATCTTCTGTGACTGTCAAAGGCCCTTGGTCTGGGTGTGACCTCTTACTGGGGTCTGGGAGATGCTTCCACTGTGGGAACAGGGAGGAGGGTTAGTTCAGAGGAGTCTGAGCTTGGGAAGAGAAGCTGTGACCGTAACCACCAGCCCTACCCCAACAGATGCGAGGATGCAAACACACCTGTCTGCTGGCAGAGCAGAGCCGCGGGAAGAACTTCATCCTCTACAAGCCAAACATTGGGAAGCAAAGCCAGCCTGAGAGCCTGGACAGTCTGCACAAAAAGTACCGGCGGGTAGGTGCAGCCCTCCAGCGTGGCGGGAGGGAAAGGCCTCTTCCTCTGTGCAGGCTTTGCCAAGCGGTGGCCACCCGTAGCACAGGCGCTGCCTTCCCTGGGCACACGTGGCTTGGCCCCAGCCCCAGGCTAAGCTGCCGTTCCCTGCCAGGTCCCCGCTCCTGCCACCAGCTCACTCAGACAGGTCAACAACGTCTCCTGGCGCCCCTGGGAGAGGAGGCAGTGTTTGTCCTCTCGCTCCTCTGGCAGGCAGCGTACTTAGCACCATGCTACCTGGCTGCTTCACTCTCCCTAAACCCGCTCCAAAGCAAGAAGAGTGGGGGAAGCAAGCGTGAGAATAAACTGTGCTTTGGGGAAGGACAGTCACTGTAAGCTGCTCATAGTCCTGCTGAGGGTCTGGCAGAGCTGACAGCAGCACCCAGGTGTCCTGACTCCCAGCCCTAGGTTTCAACTCTCAGCTGCACATTGGGCAGTAGAAAATCTCTACTTCTGTACTGGTTTCTTCTGCAGGTGCTGCCTGAAGAGGCCAAAGAGCACTGGGAGAGCAGTTACCACTTCTCCTTGAAGAAGTGTAACCATGCCGCCTGGTAAGAGATGTGCAGCCCCCATCTGCCCTGCTTTCAGAGGGGAAGGCTGGTCCGGCCCTCCCCGAGGCAGAGCCCTTTGCGGTGGCACTGGGGAGACGGTGGGAAAGGGCCATACTGGGGAGGCCACGGCGGGGGTCCTGCTCTGCCCTCGGAGCCCACGCTGACTCACGTTGTTTTCCCCCACTTGGACTGAAGGAACAGGAGCTGCAAGCTGATCCAGGAGGGGAAGGAGTGCTTCCAGGGCATGCGCCTGCGTCACTACTACATGCTGTGCGGGGCCCTGCTGCGGGTCTGGAGCAAGATCGCCAGCATCATGGCAGACATCACTAACACCAGCTACCTGCAGATCGTCCGCCTCAAGACCAAGGAGAAGAAGAAACAAGTCGGTGGGTGAATAGCTGGGAAGGGAAGGGGCAGGACGTGTTAAGAGAAGGAAGAAGGGATCCAGCTGCCTGCTTCCAAGATCCTCCTCCTAAACAGGGCCACGTAGAAAACACCTGCTGCTCAGGTGATCCCGTGGGAAGGAAGGCAGCTGGGGCTACCCCAACATGTTTGTTTGTGCCCAGTGGCGGTACGTCTCCTCTGGGCCCCAGGCGTGAGGGTGCCCGCCAGGCCTGAGCTGCCCAAGCCATGGCCGTGAGAGCGGCACTGTTGGTGCGTGGTACCAGCCTGCCTTGGAGCTGCCTTTGCTCCAGTCGCAGCCCCGTCTCCCTGCTCCACAGCCCAGCCAAGAGGCAGAGCAGGCCAGGAGTGTGCTAGGCAAACGGGCCCCAGGCTGAGGTGCTCTTGCTCGTGCCTCTGTCCCCCCCAGTTCCCTTCTCAATGTGCTTTGGCGACTGACCTACCTTCCTCCCCTAGGGATAAAGATCCCCGAAAGCTGTGTTTGTAAGGTGTTGGAGGAGCTGAAGCAGATGGATGAGAACGTGAAGCGGAAGCACAACCGGCTCCTCCTGGCCCAAGAGCAGAGCCTGCCGTTCTCCCTGCCACCGCACATCCTGCCACAGCCCCTGGACCTCACGCAGACGGGGCCCGGGGTCCCCTTGTCCAGGCACTCCCTGCACCAGGATGAGATCCTGGACTTGACCTACAGCCCTCCCAGCAACAGCATCCCCGACGTGGCGATGAACCCGGAGCCTGGTGCTTTGTGCTTCCCCTCAGAGCCTGTTCTCCAGCCACACCAGCAGCACAGGTTACCCTTTGGCTTCAGCCACCCTTCTGCCTTCAAGAGCCCAGCCCCAGTCCTGGAGGGGAACATGCCTCTGAGCTCCCCCCTGCATGAACATTTGCCTCTGCCTCACCCTGGACCCTTGCAGACACTGCAGCAGCAGCAGGAAGATTTCGTCCAGCAGAATGGGAATATCAATTTTAGAGAGATACTGGAGGAGATGCTGAGGACGTTAAATGTGGCCCCCCAAGAGAACATGCTGTCCCAGGAGCGCCAGAGTGTGATCCATTTCAGTGGGCCTTTCTCTGACTTCTGAAAGCCAGCTGAGCCCAGCGTGGTGCTGGGCAAACCAGGCGCTGCTCAGCCGCTGTGGATCCATATCCTTTGGCACAAGGATGGGAGTTGGGAAGCCCTGGCTTTTCTACTGGTTTGGACTGATCCACCTCTATTTTTGAGGAGAGAAGAAAGAAGAAAACTATAGTTCCTTAAAGCAAAGTTTATTTATATATAATATACAGTCACGCATGTATAGATTTGTATATAACATGCGCTTGGGAGGATTTGAGTGCTGCCAAGCTCAGCTGATTTGGACTGATGGTCTCTGCTGTGTCCAAGTCCTGCTCAAAGGTCAGTGCCCCCGTAGGACAGAGGGGAGACACCCCCTCCTCTCCATGCTCGTCCCCCTGTAGACTACTGAGTTTTCCAGGCTGGGTTATCCCTTCCCCAGCCCTCCAGCCCAGAGGTCTGCAGCAGCTGCTGACTGCACTGGTTCATTACTGAACTGGGCAGGGTCATGTCTGGTCTCAGAACGATCTGGTGACCGGAGCACTTGTCCATTACTGAAGTGGGAGAGCCCAGACTGCTCCTGACCGCTGCCTGACCAAGCTCTATCTGCGTCAGCTGGTGCCAGCCTTCCTCTTGGGCTGCACCAGCCCTGCTGTGCACCTCGAGGCTGCTCTGAACCCTGGGCTCTGGAGGGCAGAGTATGAAGGCAGAGGTGAAGGGGAAGGTAATGACATCCCAGAGTAGCTGGGAGCCACTGAGCTAGTGTCCATCTGTGGAGGGTTGAGCAGACTCGGGAGAAGCAAAACTGGCTGCTACTGCTCTGTGCCTTCCCCGGGAAGGGATCCTGACACCTCTGGGGCTGCCTGAGCTCTGTAGGAGGGGGCAGGAGCTTTCTGCCCCAGTGCTTCACTTGTCAGTATTGTGCAGTGAGCTCAGCCATGCTGGGACCACATGGAGGATTTCCTGAAGCAGAAGGGCCATGTGTCCCATCAGCCCGTCCCATAGCCCCTGGCCAGCCTGCACCTCAGTCCCACATGTCGCTGCATCTCTGGCTGGCCATGCTTTTTCTAACTAGCTGTCGTGTAGTGTCCTGTCTGGCCATCTCACTAGTCCTGTTCTACGTGGCTTGTCCTTGGCTGGGCCGTGGACACAGACCTGGGCATCTGGATCTTGGCGATCCATCCCACCCACCACTGATCTCAGTGAGAGCCACTGCAAAGTGCCAGCAGGGCTGAGGTCTCTGGTGAGCACCAGGGTCGTGCAGTATTGCTGCTCACGCCGCAAATCCAGCCTCCAATACCAAAGAGCAAACGTTTGCTTTGCAAAGCACTG
Source organism: Dromaius novaehollandiae (assembly GCF_036370855.1). Taxonomy (NCBI): domain Eukaryota; kingdom Metazoa; phylum Chordata; class Aves; order Casuariiformes; family Dromaiidae; genus Dromaius; species Dromaius novaehollandiae. Next base: position 851,581 of record NC_088122.1, on the reverse strand, counting down.
CCCCAGACAACCCACCTGCCTGCCCAGCAGCGGGGCAGGCCAGGAGCGGCTGGGCGGGCTGCTTTCTCTCCAGCACATGTGCAGCCTCCAGCCACCTCTGCCACCGTTCCCGGGCACTTGCTGCTGTTTCAGAAGCGTCTCAACCTCGGCAGGTCCCGGGAAACTTGTCCTTTGTTTTCTTTTTTTAATCAAAGGAGTCTGGCAGCAAGCTGCCAGCTGGCAGGAATGCTCTGGGCCCTGGCAGCTCCTCCGCAAGCCTCCCTTCTGCTGCGTTTCTTTTCTCTGCCTTGAGTCATCTAGGTATTTCCTGGAAGCAGCACCAGGATATTTTCGGGGAAGGACTTGAGACCTGCCCTGTCTTGCCTGGCCCTTCCTCGGAGAGGGACCTGGAGAAGGAGGCCCAGCCTGGGAGGTGGCCTCTGCTGGGGTCCCCCCATGCCCTGACAGGTCAGTCTTGAAGGCGCCGGCACTTTACACGTGCCTGGTTGATCGCCCGCCTCCAGGCAAAGAGCCTTGACCCTCCAGCGGCGCAGAGACCAGGCGAGCGGCCGGTTTGCTGTTGGGAAGCGCTTCGAATCAGTCCCAGCAGCGTCAGTGCTCCCGCTAAGAGGGGAGCCGCCTTCCCCAGTGCGTTAGACCGTGGCTCGTTTTGGAGGCTGGCCTGGCTGTGATCCTTGCCCTTTGTTTTGGGGGCTTATATTTACCCCACTTTCCCCCCTGCTGGCATCCGCCTCCTGCCAGCCCTTCCTCCGGCATGGGAATCGCTGTGGCCGTGCCCTTCGCGTGCCAGGCAGGGCCCAGGGTGTCCCTGCGGACAGGGCTGCTCGGGGGCAGCATCTGACTAGCATTCAAGGAAAGCTCCTTACCTCAAAGTAAACACCAAAGATCAGAAGTCCTCCCTGGCACTTTTCTGGATAAAGCGCCCCGGGGGGGTTCCCCTGGGTCCTGGGGGTCACCCCTGTCTCGTGGTTTTCCTAGTCCTGAGCAGGGCAAGGCTTGCCCCTTCCCCAGCCCCACACGATCCCCTATTTAAAATGCTTCCCAGTTCACAACACTCATGGAGAACCTGGAGGGCACCGTCGGCTCCGGCTTCGCCCCGTCCTGGTTCATTCGCTTGGCGCTTGCTGAATTTTCAGCAGCAAGGGAAAAACGGACGCCAAGAAAACCCATTTCAAAAAGGCTTAAACTCAGGAATAGCGACAAGTATTCTCGCTCTCGGCACCCTCTGCCAGACGCCTCTCCCCAGGAAGGAACCAGAGCACCGTTACCTGGAGTCTTATCTGGTGGCTTTGTTGATGTTACTTTTAAAATATATGCAATTCCCCCTCCCTGATCTCTGAAAAGACAGAGAGCACCTTCAAGGAAATCCTTCCCTGCCCCGATCCTGTGTTATTGTCAGGGTTAATAATATGTAACGATATCTTTTAACTAAATTATTATGCAGTTGTCCTACTGATTGTATGTATTTTTAAATGAGTCCCTTTTTTTCCTCCCTTAAAACTTTTTGTTAGCACTTTTTAATCTGCTTGTTGTTTGCCTTTGTTTTTCTATGTGTATTTATAATTAATTGAGATGTATATATGTAAAGAGATTTTTTTAGAATATGTGCCTTTGACTAATAATTCCTAAATTTTCTACTTGCCTCAGAAAGATAATTTTTCATTCTGCTCAGTAAAAATGGAAAGGAAGCCACATACAAGATTTCTGCAAGTCCCAGCTCTGTCTGTCTGTCTGTCTGCCTGTCCGGATGCGTAGACTTGCCCAGGATCCCATCGGTGCAGTCAGGTGAGGGGATCCAAGGGCCAAGGTCCCGCTGACATCCGGAGTTTGTCCAGCGTGTCCCTGAAACGGTGGGGGTAGTTGAAGGACCGTTGTCCCATGCAGATGTCCTTCTCCGGGGGGGAGTCAGGGCCCCGCCGTGCCGAGGGGATCCTCCCAGGCACTGGCTGAGCGTGGGAGCCCAGCCTTAAGCTGCTCCCTACGCTCTTGCTTTCTCTCCTGGCTTTGCTGGAAAAAATGTGGATAGAGGGAGCCAAAGTACCTGCCCAGTCCTCCAGCACGCGCTGTTTCTGCTCGGTCGCTTGCTGTGGCTCCACGCGATCTCTTCTGCCCGGGCAGTAACACTCCTCTTTATCCCGGTTGGAGATGGGCCGGTGAGCCAGGAGCCCTTGTGGTGCTGAAGCAAGTCGTACCTCGCCCTTGTGCAACCACAGCCGGGTCTTTCGGCGCTGCCAGGGGAGGCTGGGGGGCCGTGGGGAGCCGAGCGGTCAGGCAGGCCGGAGCACGATCCCCCACCGCTGCTGTGTGCCGGGCTGGCCGGCGGCGCAGAGCTCCCTGCGCTCGTGAGGGAGGGTTTAGCGCAGGGTCGCCCCGCCAGACTGGCGGGAGGAGAGTCCCGAGTCCCAGCCCGGGAGCTGCTGCCCGACTTTACCCTTTGCCACGCGGTGTGGACGGGGCCCCCGCACCGGGCCCACGGAGGAGCTGGGTTTGGTTCGCGCGCTGCGGTGCCGAGGAGAGGCCCAGCACCCTCCCGGGGCGGTCGAGGGGCAGGAGGGCTCCCTGCCTCTCCCGCAGAGCTCCGGTGCAGCACAGGCACCTGTGCAGGCTTCCAGAAAACCGGCTCTCCCCCCTCCTGCGGGAGCTGCCATCTCATCCTGGATTTGGCTGGACAATGCTGGACCGTTGCAGGAGGAGCGTTAGGGACACTGGTATGTTGTTGAGTGCCCAGGTTTTTTGCCTATACTCTTGCTTGCCTTCAGGCCCCAAACCAGTCTCACTCCAGCAGTGGGATCCTGTAAGCTCCCTGTTGGTCCGTGAGGAAGAGGGATCCCCTCTGCCTTCAGGCAGGAGGACCAGGCCCCCCCATGGCCCCAGAGCGGGGATACACACACACACTCCTTCACACCATTTTGCCTTTTTCCCTGTGAGCCCCTCTGAGGCTCCGGCTGACCCAGGATTTGTGTGTAATTCCCCCATCAGCACTAACGAGGATTATCCCTGCTGGGCTCAGCTCTGGAGAGCTGAGGCAGGAGTTGCATAAGGTCTTAACTCCCCAGCGAAACCCTGGTTTCTCCCTGCTCGCAAGGCAGCACATCCGCCCCTCACTGCCACACCAGCCAGACGGGACCAGTCATTTCCAACAACTTTATTGCAATGGGCCATCAGACGCTGCTTTGTGACTATAGAGAAGGGCTGCCCAGCAGAGGCCACCAGCCCTGTGAAGCCTTCCTCCAACAGGTGCACGCCAAGTCTTCAGGTCTGCCTCACCAGCAAGCTGGCTTAAAGACAGACCGTCATGGGGGCTGGATGAGAAGACTCCACAGGGAGCAGGAGAGCCACTGCTGGGTAGAAGGGACAGCACACTGGTGAGATGAGCAGGTCTACAGGTAGGTAGGTAGGTCCTTCTCGATCACCTGTGGGGAGGAAGGGAGCGTCACGCTGCAAGGACGTCACTGCCCCAAGAACGTGCAGGAACCCTCCTCCGCCCTGTCCCCGAAGGACGCCATCCAGAGCAGGCTGCCCTCGGTTACAGCGCTGCCGGACCCCCGTCCCTCCCGCTGCCACGGCCACCCCCTCTGCGTACAGAGCCCGGCCACCTCTGCTTCCCCCGGCCAAGGGAGGGAGAAAACACAGCACTGCAGCGGAGCCTTGTCTGGGGCAACGCTGCCCCACAGGCAGCCCCAGCACTGCTGCGTCTGCAGACGTGATCTGTGAGAATAGCCGGCACCACCACGCTTCCCCCTTTCTCCTGTAGCTCAGTGCCGTAGCTGGAACTGATGGCCAGGCAGAACAACACGAACCGCCCCAGCCGGAGACTTACGTAGGGATCTTCCATGGGACTGTATCTTTTCACGACTTGGCCCTCGCGGTTAATGAGGAACTGTGGAAGCAAAGAAGCACCCAAGTGAGTCCAGCAGAGCTGTAACACTGGGGCTCAGCAGCCCAGGGCCCCCCTTACAGCAGGGCAGGCTGGGGGCAGATCCTGCCTACGGAGAGGAGCTGGAGGTCTGGCAGCCCTGCTCGCAGCTCCACTCATTACCGCCGTGCTGGGCCAGGGCTCGAGATCACACAAGCTGGAGGCTCATAAAGGTCCCCAAGCACAGGGACCAGGACAGTGCAGCTGGCCCTTGGGACACCCCTACCCCAACAGCTGCACGGAGCAGGGCCTACACACAAGGATCCCTTCTCCCTGCAATGCTTCAAGCACTCCCCACCACCCAGCAAAGGTGAGGGTTTGACCGTAGCACAGCCAGAGCCCAGGAGAAGGTGGATGTAGCCTACCTTAGAGAAGTTCCATTTTATTGCACTAGAAGAGGAAAAAAAAGACAGCAGTGAGACTGTGATGGAAAAAAACTCCCCTTGCTGCAGCCAGGCCACCTGTTTCCACCAGCCTTGGCCTCACTGCCCAGTGTGGATGGAGCAGCCCAGAGCCCACGCCTCCCCCCTGCCGCAGGGCTGCCCGGGGGCTGGGCAGGCTTCGGGGCCGCCTGGCAGGGCTTGTGAAGCCTCCTCTCAGCCCCACAGGCTGTTCCAGCAGTGCCAGGCAGGTTGGGGGGTTTCCACGACTCCCCTTTCCCACACTCACTTGCCCAGGGTGCCTTTTCCTGCGGGCTGTGCCTTCATCCACGTCCACAGGGGATGGGCTTTGTCCCCATTGACATCGATCTTACTGAACATGTCAAACTTCACTCCATACTTCTCGGCAAATGCCTTAATCTGAGCGTTGTCCCCTGGTTCCTGAGGCAAAAGACAGGGCACTCTGTAACACAAGCCTCTTCCCACGTAGCACAGAAACTCCCTGGCTCCTCTGGCACGCAGGTGTTGTACGGGCTCCCTCTCGTGTACCGGGGAGGCGTGCAGAGCCCGGCTAGCCGAGCGGACCTCGAGACCGAGGGCGGCTCTCGTGTGGGGCTCCAGGCAGCCTTCACCCAGTGCTCCCGCATACCTGTTTTCCAAACTGGTTGCAGGGAAAGGCCAGGATGCGTAAACCCCTCTCAGCGTATCTGGCGTACAAGTCAACAAGCTGAGTGTAGTTTACGTCCGTTTTTCCTCATTTTGAAGCCACATTGGTGATAATGCAGACAAAGCCTCTGGAAAGAGAAAGGATCAGAGGCAATTCCCCTAACAGGACTAGGCAGGCCCCTCACATATCCTCTCTGCGAAGGGTGCAGCGAGAGGGGGAGGCAGCCCATGAACAAGCCGCTTTCTGCATAGCCTCTCCCATGTTACACAAGCTCCCTTGGTAGCTTAGTCACTGCTGCCTGGTGCAGCTATTAAAAACCTTTGAACAGCGGCACTTTCCCCTCCAGGGCTCAAGGGCACCGCCTCCCCTGCACCCACGTACTGCACCGCATTACCAAGGACAAGCCGATGCCACGCTGTTCACTCCTACCTGTATTTCTCCAGGGAGACAATGTTGCCGTCTATGTCTTGGGCATGGAAGTCGCAGATTGATTTGGCAACACGCCAGTCATCTGCTTGCGCACACTGCAAGAGAGCGGAGAGCTGCCGTCAGCTTCCCTCCCCGGCAATCCCAGCGATCCCGGCAGCACGTCCTCTCCGGGTTTCAGGTGAGCTCAGCTCCAGCAAGGGACCAGCAGTGAGTCATGTCACGGCAACACTTGGTGCCTGTGTCCCCATGCTGGTGGGCGGGCTGGAGACAGTGAGCCATCAGGGACTCGGGACTCGCGAAGCACAAGCTGAGCGCGCCCACAAGGGCCCCAGCACGCCGCTGTCAAGGGCCCCAGATGATCCACGTGCTCCGTGTCAGCTGGTCACCCACAGGGCCACGGTAATCCAGCTAAATCACAAGTTTCCCACGCTGCAGTTCCTTAGCGCCTCTTTTCTGCCCTGCAGCCCCACATCAGACCCGCGCTCCCGGTGCTGCTCCCTGCTAGGTCTCCCAGCACCGTGCTTCACCCCGGTGCTCCAGCTGCTGGGGGATCAGCCCAGGCACAGCTTCGGCATCCGCGGCGCCTGGCCCGCGGCGGCCACCGTCCTGCAGCGGCCCCGCACCCCGTCACGTGCGCGCGGGGGTCCGCCAAGGGCGGCCGCCACTCTGCCCCCTGGGCAGGCCGTCTCTATGGTCACCTCACCGAAGGGCCGTTACGCGCTTCGCCCCCCCCGCCCGCCCGGGGCTGAGGCGGGTCGACACCGGCCCCGGAGCCAGCCAGCCCCCCCCGCCGCCGCGCTCACCATGTTCCCGCTCAGCCGCCGCGCCACCACCGCCCCGCACAGCAACGCCCGCCGCGACAAGTGACCGAAAACCATCGCGCCGCCAACGCCGCCCGCCCTGCGGCCCGCCCTCTCCGGCGGCGCGGCCAATCAGCGCGCGGAGGTGCGGCACGGCCCGAATGACGGACGGTGCAGCTGGCCAATCGCAGAGCAGGCAGGGAGGCGGGGCGGCCGCGGTGGCTGTTTATGGGCTAGGTGGGACGGACCACGGCGGGGGCGGGGGGGGACAGGGACGGACCACGGCGGGGGGCAGCCGGGGGTCCCCGGTCACGTGGCCGCGCCGGTGCTCGGCGCTGCAGGCGCCGCCGCGGGGCTCCCGCGGACCTGGGGCGCCAGCGGCGGCTGCTTGGGTGGCGGTGCGGGGCTGGTGGCATCCGCGGTGGTGCAGGGCTGGAGCATCGCTCATGGTGCAGGGTTGCAGCATCGCTGGCGGTGCAGGGCTGCAGCATGGCTCGGTGCAGGGCTGCAGCATGGCTCGGTGCAGGGCGGAGGGTGCCGATCGCTGCACCCTTGGGCCGCGCTGCCTGGGCGTCTGCAGGCGCCTCTCGACAGCTGGGTGCAGGCCGCCACGGGCGCTGCCTGCTCGCAGGCCAGTGGGGTTGGGGAACGTCCCTGGGAAGCAACTTCCAGCCCTGCGACTGAGCCGCGGCTGTGGGGACGCAGTGTGACGGCAGATGGGAACGTTTTCCTGTGGCTGCTCAGTGCCTGAATCCAGGGGTCCCCGGGAGGTGATGCAGCTGCAGACAAGCTTCTCCCGCTCCCCGCAGTCTCTCGGCTGCTTTCGGTCTTGGTCTCACGCTGTGGCTCCCCCCGGACGGTGCTGACGCTGCTGGCTGTCGAGGACAATTCGCTGTGGGCCGTTAATGTTACACCAGCTCTTGGGAGCTGAAATCTCTCCTCAGGGCAGGGCTGAGCTTCTGCTGCCCGCGTTCTTTGAGCCAATTTGTAGGGCAATGCAAGCCCTAAAAAAAGTAAAAGAAAGGGGAAAAAAAGGGCTCTCCAGCTGGGATAATATGGCAGAATGTGAGATTAAGGAGGCAGATCCCTGATCAGTGGTTTGTGTCTTTTTTTAGTGCTTTGTTAGGCAGGATTAATGATTGCTTGTGATTAGAGCTAAAGGCAGCAGGAAAAGAGCCTCAGCAGGCGGATTGTTTGCAGAGGGTTGGATTTCTGTCTCTGCCAGTGAATCTTGCGTTTCCACGTTGAATAATATCCCCCTTCAAAGGAGTTTTCTGCTTGATCTGTGTGTGAAGTTGGTAGATACTGCTCTGGGGAGGCTGTGGTCCTTTGATGTGTCCTGGGCTGAGAAACTCAGAGCTGGAATTCAAACCGGCAAAAAAAACTGCCCCTCCACCATGCTGCAAAGGAGAAACGCCCTCGGCTGCCATCAGGGCCGTCCCTGCCGGGGGTGTCACTGTCACGAGTCCTGGCTTCAGACTGCCCCGTTGTGTTGCAAGAGGATTTGTTCCGTTTTTCTCTCCCTGATTCGTTCGTGCCACACCGTCCCCAGCTGGGGGGGGGCGGAGGGGACGGGTGCGGTGACAAGCGGCTGCGCGGGCGGCTGGGCGGACCAGGCTGCCCCCGGGCTGGGGCCTGGGCACACAGAGCCGGTGGTCCCAGGCCCCTGCCCTGCCCCAGAGCCTCCACCGTGCCGGGCCCTGCCGCTGACCTGCCCCAGGCCCCCCGTGCCAGTGTCCCCCTGACCCAGACCTGCCTCAGGACCTGCCCTAGGACCCCCCTGCTCCAGACCTGCCCCAGGACCCCCAGATCTGCCCCGGACCTGCCCCAGGACCCCCCCATCCCAGGGCTCCCCCCGCCCCGGACCTGCCCCAGGGCCCCCTCCCAGCGCCCCTGCCCCGCAGCTGCCACCCGCCCCCCCCATCCGAGACCTGCCGCCGCGCCGCCGCCGCCCGCCAGGGGGCAGCAGCAGCAGCAGCAGCAGCGGCGGCGAGGCGAGGGCGGCGCCAGGCGGGCGGGACTACATCTCCCAGCAGCCCTCGCTCCTGAGGCCCCCGCGGCGGCCGCTCCCGCCTGCAGCGCCGCGGGACAGGCGTTTACAGCGGGCGCCTCAGCGCTGGCGGGGGCCTGCGGCGGCAGCGGCGCTTGTGCGCGGGGCAGCGGGCGCCATGGACGACGAGGAGGAGACGTACCGGCTGTGGAAGATCCGCAAGACCATCATGCAGGTGCGGGGCTGGGGCCGGGGGGCACGGGGCGGCGGGGGCTGGGGCCGGGGGGCACGGGCCTTGGGGGAAGGCCGTGGCCGGAGCGGGGAGGGAGAGGCCCGCGAGGGCGCAGGCCGAGGCGGGGGGGTCCTGGCGTTTTGGGCTCTCTCGGGCCCGTCTCGGGGCGCCTCTCCTCCTTCTCCTCCTTCTCCTCCTCCTCCTCTTCCTCCTCCGGGGCGTGGGCAGGGCTGCGAGCTGCACGTAGCGATCGCGGTGGGGTTTAACGGCTCCGCGGTGCTCGGCGCTCCGGTGCGGGCCTGGCAGCAGCAGGGCTGTGTCTGCAGCGCAAAGGGCGAAACGCTGCGCGCGGAGGTGAGCGGGGCTGCGAAGGGGTTGTGTGTCGCGTATCTCAAGTGAGAACGTTTCTGCAGCTCTGTCACGATCGGGGCTATCTGGTGACTCAGGATGAGCTGGATCAGACCCTGGAGGAGTTCAAGGCCCAGTTCGGGGACAAGCCCAGCGAAGGGAGGCCGAGGCGCGCTGACCTGACAGTGCTGGTGGCTCATAACGATGATCCGACCGACCAGATGTTTGTTTTCTTCCCAGGTGGGTGCGGCACAGTTATCATCTGTGCAGTGAGCCTGGGCTTCTCAGAAGCGCTAACTTGGACACCAAAGAACATCTGTAGCTGTTGTGCGTTACTTTTGTCTCTCACTGGTAGGAGCTGGGTGGAAGGGATGGCTTTGCTTTCAGAGAAGCCTGATGTGACCGTGCTCCCCCACTGTTCAAAATCTCTCATTTTCAATATTTCTTCTTTCCGGTTCCTTCCTATTCTGCTGGCAGGGAGCCTTTCAGAAGGCTTATCCTGCCCTGCAAAATAAAAATCCTGGTGTAGTAAACTCCACATCAGGTTTTGTTGGTTTAAGCAACAAAACATGTTACGTGTTATCCCATTGGATTTAACTGGGTGAAACATTCCGAAGTTTGGCCATGTATGACCGCAGGGGTAACTTCTGTAGCTGGTGGGCTGGATGCGGAATATCGTGCAGAGGAGAAATACATTACAAAGTAGAATGAGCAAAAGTTTGCACGTAACCAAATGGTTGGATGCAAAGTAAAGGTTACTAGAATGTGGATTCTTAAGTGTATGTATTGTAATCCTGGGACCAACTTGTCTCCCAGAGGAGCCCAAGGTTGGAATAAAGACGATCAAGATGTACTGCCAGAGGATGCAGGAGGAGAACATCACCAGAGCGTTGATTGTGGTACAGCAAGGCATGACTCCCTCAGCAAAGCAGGTACAGAGTGCCCTTTAAAAAATAAAAGCTGTCTCAGGGTTCAGAGGGTGATTACGGACCATAGATGCTTTGCATATTTATTTTTAGTACTGCTTTAGATTAATAAGAATGTAGAACTTTATTTCTGAGAAGATGTTTCACTAAAGTCTGTTGTGCTTTAACACAGGCACTTACATACAAGTGTATTTAACCAGAACAGCTGGTTCTGCATAGAGAGAAATTTCTAACTGGCTCTGCTTAGAGGGAACTTTCTAACTCTGGTTAGAGAAGAGGTGATGGCCTACTCAGAGATCTGAGAGAAAAGGAGATACTTTCCAGTGGTGATGAGGTCTGTTTGCCTTTTGGCTGTGTAGCTCTAGCTACATGAGCACAAATACAGTGATATTGCTTGCAATGTGATGTTTATTGAGGATCAGGTCTGAGCACAGTAGGATTGTCCTAGAGCAGTGCCCCGTGCTGCAGTGTGACATGCTTCTTCCTTTTCAGTCCCTGGTAGATATGGCTCCCAAATACATTCTGGAGCAGTTCCTGCAGCAAGAGCTCTTGATCAACATCACAGAACACGAGGTGAGTGGTGTTTGCAGTGGAGCAAGGGCAGGACAGTCCGTCTCTGCTGAACTGCAGACTATCAGCCAGCGTCTAGAGACCTTCTGTTTGGAAGGTCAGGCTGAGTGACACAGCAATAGTTGTTCCAGTTTCCCTTACCCATGTGTTTCGTGTCCTGTTGCTGTGAGGAGACAGTCGGTTTGTCTTATTTTCTAATCTTGGAATATCTTTCCTCTGTTTACAGTTGGTTCCAGAGCACGTGGTCATGACAAAGGAAGAAGTAACTGAGCTGCTTGCACGATAGTATCCTTGGTTTGTTCCCCTTCTTCCTGGGTGTGATTCATGCTTGCTTTGGGCTGAAAATGAATACACCTCTGAGTATGGCAGTGTAATACTTTGCTCTGGGAAAGGGCACAGTTATTAGAACAAATGGGCACCTGGGCCAGTTGTCTATTCTGCTGGTAGAGCCTTTCCTTAACTGTCCTGTGCAGTAAGCTGAGGGAGAACCAGCTCCCGAGGATACAGGCTGGGGATCCTGTGGCCAGGTACTTCGGAATAAAGCGAGGCCAGGTAAGAGTGACACAAGCTGGTGGCAGGCAGCAGTTCTCTACAGGCAGAGCAAGGAGCTGTGATAGTAGAGGATATTGATATTTCAGAGCTCCTAGAGAAGGGAAGGGCATCCCTTTCACACAGGAAAGCTGTTATGGTGCAGAGACTTGCGTAAGCTGCGCAGACTTGCAGCGAGGGGAGATAGCTCTGGCTGTTGAATCAACTGATGAGGACCAGCAGATGTGCCACCAGCCTTTGACTGCCCTGCACATGAATGTGGTGCTTCTGTGCTACGCCACAGGCATGAAGCTTAGTGCCAAAAGTCTGTGGCTGCTGAGGGTTGCAGTGTTGCAACTGTTCTGTCTGAGTTTGTGTGCTTGTCTGGCCCAAATATAGGCAGGGAAGCCCTGTGGGGAAACTTGCCACCAGCTTCTCTCACTCATGAGTTGTTTCTCTTGGGCTCCCAGGTAGTCAAGATCATAAGACCTAGCGAGACTGCAGGCCGCTACATCACCTACAGACTGGTGCAGTAATCCGGAGCTGGCAGGTAAGGCTGGGTGCTAAGCCCTCTGGCTAGCTGAGGGCTTTTGGCAATGCCTTAAGTAGATGCTGTGGCTATCCAGGGATGACTTGAAGTGAGTGCTTGCAAGAGAAGAGCTGTAAGAGTTCACATTTTCCCGAAACTTAAATGCTTTGTGTAGAGAACTGTCTGCATCAGTCGAACAGTAGACCAAGACTTAACCGGTCTCATCCCTCAGACACGTCCCTCAGTAGAGGGAAGCTCTGTTGCGTGCTCTGTGCTTAGTGACAGAGCGCTGGGCAGGGAGTTGGGGGCACTTGGGCTTGGCCTTGGCAGTAGCCCTCGGAGTGCCTCACTAGCAGTTCAGCTGAGGGAGGTGTGAGGTGATTCACATCCTGAGTTCTCTTTCTTCCAGGTGTGGAAGAGAATTCTGTGACATCTCCTGATCTTCCCATGCACCAGCAATTTACAGACACTCTGGGATGTCTGCCATTTTTTATAAATGGCTGAGAAAATTCTTTCTGCGATGCCTCTGTGCATTCATGTTACCTGGCCTGTAACTCCTTGTTTTCCAGTATTGATTTTGCTGTAACTCTAGTTTCCTATGAGGACTCATGCCATGAAACTAACCTGAAGCAACCGAAGTGTGCAGGGAGGAAGCAACTGGAAAGGAGGCCTTTGCTTTCCTATTTTATAGGACTTTATTTTTTAATAAAGGTTTGTACTGTTGCTGTTCCTCACTATTATTGTATTTTTCAATTTTCCTCTGTACCAAAGTCCTTTGAAATTTGTGAGTTCCCTTATTCTTCCTTCTATTTAGAATATTTTGCTGCTCAAGGCTCTGGACTGAGCCCCAGAGCTCAGCCTGTTTAACTTTGATCCAGCTTTCTTGTACAGTCCTGACACTTCAGTTAAGATTTACCTTGTTGCTTTGATTTGTTGTAACCTCTCTGACCCTTGTTTTGATACCTTGGTGTTCAAATATCGCAATGGAGAGTTGTTTATCCCCTTCCATACATCTTGATCTGTTTCAGTTCCCTTGAAAGTTTGTAAACTTCAGAGCATTTCTAGTAAGAAAACAAAATATTTCCCTACAGTGCTTAGCCTCCTGCAGCCATGAGTTTGAGTCTGGAAAATCCTGATCTCCAGGACAGATACAGGTTGGATCACACTGATTTTATTCTTCTCATAAGCATGCTAATTCGAACACAGCAAAACATGGAGCACAGCTTCATACAGCAGTACAAATATGTCACAACAAACATGCCTTACTGTCTCCATGCTGAATTTATATACAAATAGAAGGGTGCCTGTTACCATGTGAAGCTCAAGCATAGCTTTTGCAATACATTGACTTCAAGGACATTTCCCTTCCCTCACTCGCATTCACCCGTCATCCATCCTTGCAAACACACGTGGTACCGCCAGTGGTGGTAGTTCTGTAGCCAGAGAGGGGAGTCAGCCTGATTTCTCTTGCTACCACGGAAATGGCCTGCTGGAAAATCCAGCCATCTTGAAGAGCTGTGGAGAAGAATGTCTCACAAGTCTTTCTAGCTCTTCTTTGGCTCAGTTATAAACTACTTCATAGTTAACTTCTGTTTTGTGTACCTTTTAACTCCTGTGCTGAGATGCACTTAAAATTAATCTTTGAGAACTCTGGCAATTGTAAAGCCCAGGCTCTCTCCACTGTTGTGAAGATTTGATACTCTTAAGCACTGACTCAAACGTCTGCTTGATGACCCAAATCTACAGTAATGAGGTGTGTATAACCTGCACATGCCACCCACTATATTTTAGCTGAAACGTCACTCCAGCTTCTCTCTTGGCTTCCTGAAACAGGCTGGAGTTTTGCCACTGCCTTTCCCCCTTGCTGTCCACTGTTTGTCTGAATGTTCTTAAGACTTGTAATGGTCAGGCCTGAAGTGTGTGTAGACAGCAAGAGATGATTTGGTATCCAGCATTTCACTGAAGAAGGGTCTGGCTAATTCATCAAAAAACAGCTTTGGATCTGTGCAATTTCATAGGAGCCATGGGCTGCTAGTCACCTGTGTGCACTAGCCCTTGTGCATCTAACTCAAACAGGTTAAACTCAAACTCTTGGTCTCTATTCATCATGTGCCCTGCTGGGTTGAGTCTAGGGACACTCAACAATGGCAATAGGGCTAAAGTTCCAATCCAGGTACAGGCAGGGTAATAAGAGGAAACAGCTTTCAGCTCTTTCAAGCTTAGTATCTACTTTTTTTCTTTTCTATGCTTCAGTGCAGAAAAGTGTCATAGCTTTGAAAAATATTTTGGCTGGTCCTGTCTAACCCTTTAGTTTCCTTTGCTAGTAGAGGTAGTGGATATGTGTTGAAGGGTCATCTCTTTAACAAACAAACAAAAAAAACCCCTGAACTGAAAAACAAAACAGAAAGCAAAAATCTTCCCCCCTCCCCTCCCCCAACTCCTCTGGCAGGAGCTGTTTATTGATTCAGGCAACGGCAGTCCTGCAGGGGAAGTGTTTCCCCTTGCATCTGGGCAGAGAGCAGGTCCTCTCAGGGACAGGTGGAAGAGCAGAAGTGTAGTCCTAGATTTGCAACTTTTGACTGCTGTTGCAGCTGGGAGACCAAATGTCTATTTAAAGTAAAAAATACTACCTGAGAGGTCACGTAATGCTCAGGCCTATGCAGCTAGGAAAATCTGTCCCTCGAGCTTGTTTACAGCCTGTGGCTTGCTCTTTGCGTGGCTCCTGCCAAGTAGGAAAAATGCCCATAAATACAAGCAGCAATGCAAACCTGTCAGCTGAGCCAGGAAAGGCATGTCACTGTTTAAGTCCTGTGTTGCTTGGAAGTGCTGAGGCTCTTGCAGTAAATTCATAGCTGGACTTTGGATGCCTGGTAGAGTCAGTTATAAATGATCGGTATACCTTCTAGGGCCTTGGTAAACAGTGCAGCCTCAGCTCTAAAGCACTCTATGCTCTATGCAAGATGGTATGCATGGCTTTTACTAGGCTACTTTGAAACCAGCACTCTTCTAGCAAGATCTTCCCTTCTCTGTGAGCTATTTCCCAAGCTGGAAGAGCCAGCCTGCACGTAGCAGTGCTAGGAGTTGTCCCAGTCTGTCCACGCTGCTCCCGTGGCTTCCTGTTGTGCCTGTGTTTCCCTGGAGGCTGCGGGGTGCCTTGCCATGCGGCACCTCTGCTACTCAGAGCAAGCAGGGAGCCAGGTCCTGCAGAAAAAAAGCATTTACTGTCCAAGGCAGTGCTTCCTTAAAGCATGCTGGGTTTTACTCCCACCTGTTCCTGTTTGAATACCCTCTTCAGGGTGCTCTTCCCTGTATCATGTCTAGGCACTGTTTCCCCCCCTTTAAGCTGCAGCCAGTTTGGATGATAAGATCCTTTAATTCCTTGCATCTCTTCCTGCAGTAGAAGTATGGGATTAAGAAATGTGGCAAAGATTAAACTTGTGGCCTGGGACTACTACAGCAAAGGCCTGGGTTCTTTCCCAGTCTTCAACAGCAAGCTAAAGATCCCCCTGCTTCAGCTCCTTTCAAAGAAACGTGCTTTATGGACAGAGGCTCTACCTAGCAGAGGCTCCGGCCCTGTGGCTACCAGCAGTTGAGACAGACTGATCTGCATTTCCCTGCTGAGGGCTAAGTGACTCAGTGGTTTTGTGTGAAAGCTTCAGTCATTAAACAGCGATGACTCTGTTGCCTGCAGCTGACAGACCAAGCCCTCCTGAGCTGACCTGGGGCTTTGTGCTATCCCTCCCCCTCCCTCAACATCACAGCTTTGCATGTGGCTTAGCTGTGTGTGGATAGCTCCTGGGTTTTGCTCCTCGGCCCCATCCCAGTGTCCGTGGTATTCTTGCTAGGTTGCTCAGATAAACCTGGGCTGCTGCTCACTGCCTGGCTTTGTGGCTGTTTTGGTACCTTGTTGCCAAATGCTGGGCAGCGGCTGGTGCTCTGCGCAGTGACAGGCAGAGATGTGTTATTGGATTGGTTTGTGTTGTAGTCCGCGTGGGCAGCAGAGAGGCTGCCTTCGGGGTATTCTTCCAGATCACTTTGCTCTTCTCCTGGGGGGCTGAGGCAGCGGGAAGCCGTGTATTCTGCATCCGACTGGCCTGTGCTGCAGGTTCGGCTCCGTTGTCCCTCGCTCCCGTCATCGCAGAACTGAGTTTCATCTGTGCTTGTCTCGCTCCCCTGTTTTGTGAGCTGGATTCTTGGGTTTCCGTCTGTGGTAGCCGGCAGCTCCCCGCTGTCTTCCAGATCAGAGTCAGAATCAACTGACCGATTGCCAGACTCTAAGGGGCACATGGAGCCTTGTATTACTCTCTAACCCAGCACCATGGGTTTAGCAAAAGCTTTGTTCAGCAAGCTCTTGGTGTCCAGGATAAGGGAAGGGCTCAGTGTTATTGCCAGTAGTGGCACTGGAGGCTCTGTCCTGGATTTAGGCATACTGGGCAATTTCTTTTTCCTTTTAAAATGTACCTCTGTGGATGAAACTATCCTTGTATGAAACCCTTACCTTTGCTTGAATTCACCGAAGAAAATGCAAGAAAGAAAGTAGTTGTGGCCAATGATAACATCAGTGCCTGCCAGAAATTAGAGGAGGCCTGTCGCAATCAAGTGATAGCTTTTGGCTGCGTTTTTGAATTTGTGAAGCTGGTATCCTGAGAGCAAAAGGCCTCTGGAACCCTTTTTACATCACTTTGTACCTTCTGAAAGACCTATGCCCACACTGCAGGGGAGCCTCTGAGTGCCTTTCACTCACCTCCGTACGAGTCTGCGCTGTAATCCAAATTTCCCTTCTCGGAAGGCAGTTCTAGGTAGGGAACACTGCCATGAGGAGCTGCAGGCTGTGAGCCTATGTCCTCCTGGGGGAGAGAAGTAGAGGCACAATGGTGAGGGCTGTTGTTTTTCTTTAATTCCTGTCTACAGAGAGAGGGTGCTGTCAATTAAACTGGTGAATTAAAAGCATAGGAGCTATTTTGAAATGCAAAGGCACAGACTCCAAAATGGAGTAATCTAGACACCAGAGAAACATTCTTATGGAGAGGTATCACATAAGTATTTAGATCTACTTCCTTGTGTAGAGAAGTCCTCAGAAAGTCTGTGATTTTCAAGGCTGCAAGCACAAGTAGACTGTCTTCATAGGCTCTGCAGCCCCTAACTTTGCTCCCTTCCCCAGATGTCTCGTACCACGTTAGAGCGGCTGGCTGCCTCCTCCTCGGCATCTGTGGCATATTTGCTGGAATCAGCCAGCAGTGTGGTGTCCTTGTTCTCAAAGATGGTCGAATAGAAGATGATGAGTGCCTCGATGATGCGAGCTTGGTGGGGATAGTCAACCAGTGAGGACAAGGAAATAGTGGCATCCGTGGGCCTTGGCCGCATGAGTGTTGGCCCAAAGACAATGCCCAGGTTGCTCGAGGTCATCTTGTTGTCCTGTTCCACCTCTACAATCCTGGAGAGGAGGAAGAGCAACTCGTGAGGGTGAGCAGGCTGGCAGGCGGAGAGAAGGGACAGGTGGGTGGGGAGAGCTCACCCAGCCTGGCACATTCAGGCAGGAGTAGATGCTGGACTGGCAGCACAGAAATGCCCTTTCTTGGCACAGGCGACAGCTTTCCTGAGTGGCAGAGAAGTAGCTGTAGCCACTGATCTACCTTTCTGCTTCGAGGAAGGCCTGAGCTGTCCCTGCTGCCAGCATGGTTTGAGGGGGTGGCTGTGCTTGACCCCCTTCCTCCCATTATAGGGGAGAAAGGGAAGGTACCTCAGCAGCTGCGCTGCTCCTGGAGTAGCCTTTCTCACCTTCTCAGGTGCTGCAGAAGGTACTGGAGGGTGGCCATGTTCTCCCAAGGAAGCTCCTTCAGCAGCTCCTTCAGCTTCAACACCAGGGTCACAACTACCTTGTCTGTGTCGGCTCCTTTGTCCGCCAGCTCAGGACCTCCTTTCCCACTCTTGCCTTTGGCCTCGCCGCTGCCTTGTAAGCTCTCCTTGGCCAGGCCCATGAGTTCGTTGTACATGCGAAAGGGCATAATGGGCTCTGGCAGCTGCAGGAGGGAAGATCAGAGAGGAGGTGAGTGCCTGGAGAGCCAGACGCAGGAGGCGAGCCTACCTGCTACACAGAACACACTGAGGATGATGTTTATTTGTCCATCTCCTGAAGCAAGTAAATGCAGCCTCATTTGTCAATAATACCTGTGAAGTTCAAGCAAAAAGTAGCACTTGACCAACTCCTCGGTGCATTCTCTGCTGGATAGCTGCCTCTGGGTAAAGGTTAAGGAATACCTTTCTCCTCTATAAAAGACCTGGCCAAGGGTGGACATAGCAGCAGTTTTCCAGTAGATAAGAGGTTGTTAGAAAAAGGACAGGAGATAATTGTTCTCTGGGAGCAGAAGGCAAGAGGTAATTAGCTTAGCTTGCAGCAAAGGTGGCTGAGGTTAGATGGGAAAATCTGGCTTTGAAGATTGCATGAAGCTCCCGAAGCAGCATGTTAACCAGTTGGTAGATTTGCATCACTGGCACTGTTGTGAGAATGGCTTGGACAGATGCTCTTTGGGTATAGATTGTCCCTCACAGCAGAGCAGTTGTTCCTTCCAATTCAGCACTCTTGCAGAGCAACTTTAAATTGGTTTATCTGCAGTGTCTAGCTAGAGATTGGATCACGGTTCAGGACCAACTTCCTCCCTTTCCACTCTGCTTTTCTTCGCTGGAGAAACCACAGAGACATCTCAGAATACTTCTCTCTCTCTGTGCAGGGAACTTAGGGAAAAGGCTCCATCGTTGAGCCAGCTACCTGAGCTAGATTCCTGAGCTAATGCAGTAGGAACCCTCCCATGGAGTTACACCTCTTCTGCCGAGCCTCAAAGAAATGCAGCACTAAAGAGTTAAGTGGTAAGAGTGCAAAACAAAAGAGAAGTTCCTTCCTCTCCTTCTGTCTTGTGGTGGCTTGTTTGAGGATGTGGGTCCTACAGTTTGCATTGCAAGTTTCACATACTGGAGTCTTTGCTGAATAAAGAGGGGTTTTGGTACAAAACTGCCTGGAGTGTCAAGATAACAACAAATGGCTGGGCACACCACAGATCTGACTGTACAGGGAAAGTGCTGGTCAGGGAGAAGTGAATTCAGCCCCTTGCTCTGCCATGTGGAGTGACCTTTGTCAGATCACTTCTCTTTTGCTTACCTGGTTCCCCAATTGCAAAAGGGAGGACTTCTGTATGTTACATTTCTGTGGATAAGAACTTTGCTGCTAGAGCAAGGGAGGAACTGTGCAAAGACTGATTGCATGTGATTTGTATGAAGGTTCACTGACTGAAAGCACGAAACCTGCAGTTCACTCAGAGGAGATGCAGCATGAGTGCTGTCAGGGGAGAGTCTGTTTTCTTCTCCACTTCCCATTTGTACACATGTACATGTCTCCATCACTGATTCATCCTCAGCTAGGAGGAACCTCTATCACCAACACTGTCATAGCTATGTAGCAGACAGATGTTAAGCCCAGTTTGTGGCAGAATTACTCCTGTCAGGGGTGTCTCGCTGAAGGCAGGTTTGTTTTTGAAAAGTTAGTTCTCCTGGTCATCTCTCCTCTACCTCACCCTTGGCAAAAGGTATCACCAGCATCTTACCTGTCTCAGATAGAGCTTCAAGACATTGCTGATATCATGAGGGGAAGCCTGGGATAGCTCCACTAGCTCTTTCCCATTCTCAAATGCCTGGCAAAGCTTTTCCACACGGGTCTTTACACCGTTAACTCGGTAGATGCCCTATAAAAGAGAGAAAAATGGAGTTGAGGTGCAGACAGATGTTTGTCTTCAAGATTGCACAAGATAGTGAGCTTCTAGTTCCCATCCTCTCATTTTGGGGTTGGAAATCCCTCTCAGAAGTAGTTCTGGGACAGCTGTTTCAGCTCAGATGTTACCATCATTCCTACTTCATAGACAGGAAAGAGGGGGAGGTAAGACAAATGAGTTTCCAAGGTCAGAGTTTGTTAGTATCAGGGCTAAGATTATAACCTGGGGCTTTCTGACTCCCTATCTCCTAGTAATCTCAAAAATGAGTGGGTTTTCATACTAAGACAGAAGATCATTTCAGGAGAAAGTAGCTGAGCCCAGCTGAAGGGTAGGGAAGGGAGAGTGCTTCACCTTGGTTTTCAGTGCCCGCTTCTCAATCTCAGATACACACTTCTTGATGATAAAGGGGATGCCATCTGAGCTACTCTGAGAAGCCTTTGTGAATTCTTGCCCAAAAAGTTGCAGCTTCCCTTGGAGTTTCTTGTGCCCGCATTGGATGGCCAAAGTTTCCAGACACTTCTTGTGGCAGGCGAGGTAGCACTGGAAAAAACAGAAAAGTGGTTGAAAGCAGGAAACAGCACCCTCTACAACAGATCTATTGACGCCCAAGTGACATAAGTTACACCACAATATGCTGCTGCAGAATGTGGATGAGGTGCGGAATGAGGATGAGGTGGACCAAAGGACTTGAAGGAATTGGTGCATCGTACAGTTTGTACAGTTCATGGGACATATCCTCCACCCGTTCCATCCCACCAAGCTCTCTTCCCCCTTCCCCCAGCTTTACCTCCTCACATTCTGCTCCCTGGAAGTAAACGTAGCTGTTGCACTCCCGACATTTGGAAGGGGTACGGAGCTTCCTCAGCCGATGAGTCTGGGCAGCCTTGGATAAGCCAACGTTTCGGAAAGGTCCTGTTGGAGCAGTCATTTCTGGGGTGATCCCATTGATGCCTACAAGGAGAACAAAAAGAAATACATTCCACATCTTGAGCTAAGGTTAAGCAAGACTTGAGCATAAGGGTCACTGTCACAGATCTGTCAATCAGCTAGTGCACTAGTTCTAGCAGCGTTACAGAAAACCTGTACTCTGAGGTCTACAGTCCTGGCTCATCTGTTCCCACTGGTTTTAGCAGAGCTCATCCCTTTGCAAAGAAAATGCTAGTAGGTTCCTTATGGAGTTACCATCATTTCAGATTTCCTCTGAGCAATTGTTCAGAACTACTAAATTACCCCAGGAAAAGTCAAGCTGCAGTTAACATTGTCATGGTGTTTGAGTACAGAGCCACATGCACAGCGGAATCACCAGTTCACTTCCCACTCTATTACGTACTCTGCTCAAAGGAGGCGGCGTTCTCATCCTTCTCTTCCAGCTCCTCGCTGGAGGACATGGTGCCATTGGAAGACAATCGCTGGAGTTTATGAGTGAATTCACCTGTCAAAACAAAAACCACAAGTGAGTGCGATTACTGGCAAAGTTGTTTCTCTTCTGAGCGAGTTCTCATGTGTTTGACTGATTCCCACAGCAGAGAGTCTTGTGCCTTGCGTTGCTGGGGTGACTATTTCTAGCGAAAATGAGAGATTTCCTTTGAGCTAGCAGGGGCAATACATTCCCCTACAGTGCCTTGCAGTGGGGTAGTTTGCAGTTAGTGTAGTTGTGATGGGTCAGTGCTCCCACATCCCACCTGCTGCTAGAGACTGGGATCAGAGCAGTTAATTACAACACAGAGGTTTATTTTAAGGCAGATAAAAAAGAAGCAACAGCCCCCCCACACACACCTCCATTACACTACTCTTAGGCTGACTTTAGTGGAAGGGGAAACATGGCCTGCCCTGCACTGTTTTCAGTATCTACCTGCATTTGAATCCAGGCTGCTGTCCGCTTCAGTAATGGAGGTTGGCCAAGATTTATGAACCTGGTGTCCCCTCCCACCTGCAGAAGAAAACACGTAGTCCATTCAAGATTGCTTCCTGGGTGCAGGACAGTAACACAGGAGAACAGCCTAGAGAGACTGGGCGACACTTAAATTACTGAAGGAAGCTGCTCAGTTTGCTGTTTACAGGCTGGAACTGGTGCAGTTGCAGTACCTTCAGTAGCACATCCAGCAAGGGAAAGAAGAGATGGGAAGATGGAGAATGAGCTGTTAAGTAACAGCAGACAGCAAAAAAAGATGTATCTAATCCTCTGTCCTTCTGGAAACTCAGCTTACAAGGCTTCCTCTTCCAGCCTGTCCTACTGCTGCAAATGGAAGCCCTGGCCCTTGGTATCCCTCCCAAGGGAGGGAGCTATCCTTGCTTTGCTCCAGAGTAGGAGGAAGGGACCAACACCTGAAAAGAGTGGCGTTGGGAAATGTAGTGGACAGGCTTCTCTCTGCTCCAGTCTCACCTCTCCTGTCAACTGCCACAGCTCCGCTTTGCTGCTCCTTGGCTCCTGCCCCTCCGTCTGAGACAGTCCCATCTTTGGGCAGCCCAGCTCCATCAGAGCTGGCATTCGTTGCAAAGTCATTGGCATTGAAGCTGCCTTTCCGTGTCCGAATAAAGGGGGACCTGGTGGGCAGAAAGAAGGAGAAAAGGGAATGTCAAAGTGGATGAAAAGAAAAGAGACACTTGAAAATCTTATTCATGGCTGCTATCTACCTGTCTTGGGATCTACAGCCCTTTATCTTAAATACCAGATAACCTGTCTCATCCATCAGCTTCTTTAGAGTGGAAGAGTTATTCCTCCAGCAGTAGGATGCTCCTGTCCTTGGCTGCAAAGAGCAAGGTGGGAGCATTGGGTTGTGAGGAGAATTCCCAGGTGGTCCAGCCCCAGTTTTCTCATCAGGAGCTGCCTTCGGGCATACTGAAAGCATACCGATTTCGGCAGGAGAGCGTAGTGCCAGCCCAAGAGAAGGTTGCCAGCAATAGAGAGCGTAAGTGTAAAACAGGCCCTTCTGCAACGATCTGCCCTCCCTCCTTTCCTACCAGGCGTTGTGTGACACGTAGGGCTCAAAGTCGTACTGGATCTCCGGTTCGTCTCCTCGCTGCAGCTGCTTGACGTGAGAGGCATACTGCTGCCCGGGATCGTAGAGTTTGCTGCTTTCACACAGCGTCTGGAAGTAGACAGGCAGCGGAGCCGTCTGCATGTGCATGATCTGGTAGAAGGAGATCGTGGCCTGAAAATAACACAGAAAGAATCAGACATGAGCTTTATGAGGCAATGTACAAGGAACAGGGAGACAAGGAACCCACGATTAGATGAAAAACGAGAAACCCGAAGTGGTGCTTGGTCTGCAGCCTTGGGGCTTGGCTTTTCAGAGCACAAGGGAGTGAAGAGAGCTGTACATGAGGCCCACCTGGACCTCACCAGAAACAGGAGCTGCTAGGACAGGTGTGCTGGGGAGACAGCGCTGAGCTTCTCCTGAGCATGTGGTGTGCAAGCCACCCTCCCTGCCCTCAGGGCCATCTCAAGCAAGCAAGCCCTACTCACCAGTTTGATGATCTGGTCACTCTGTTTGATCACTTCGTGGATCTGCCGCAGGGCATTCACCTTGGTATCCTCCAACTCCTGCTTCTGGGTGTTTGCATCCGCAACACAGGTCCGATACGTGGCCATTGCCTCATCTGCCTGAGAGTTGGGAGAACAAGAGATGGAAACAGTGCAGACGGAAGGAATATGGCCCCTCTGGACATGGACCCAGTTCCCTGTGCGCCTGGCCTAGGACTCTGCATTGCAAGAATGTAGCCTGGACAGTCCCAGGGGAATGAAGCCTCCCTCCCAGAAGTGTTACAGTCCTCCAGGCGTTCCTGCACCATGTCTGAGGACCAGCAGGAAGCTCAGTTCAGTCTCATTTTTTTTCTGGGCTTCTCCTGTGCTAGGACAGCAAGAAGTGAGAAGGTTCTTGCAAGGCAGACGCTCACCCACTAAGAGGTCTGTGGAGGCCATCCAGAGCATGTGAGCAGCTGCCGATTGCCTGCCAGGGGCAGCAGATTCCCTTGGGGCCTTGTCTGCAGTGGGCTCATGAAAAAAGCTGGACACCAAGAAGGCACTGGAGTTGGTTCAGTGGCACCAAAAAGAGCTCTGTGTGTACTGGGGGGAGAGGCAGCTCTAAGGGGGCTTGGGAGCAGGGAGGGAAGGAATCCAGGACAGCAGCACTGTGAGCTGTGTAGCAGCTGTCACCCAAAAGAAGCCTTTGAGCATCCATTCGCAGGCTGAGACAGGCACACAACAGGCACCTTGCTCAGCCAGCGTCCAGAGTTGTTATGTTCCTACCTTGTTCTTGGCTTCCTCTTCCAGCCGCCTCTTCTTGTCCAGGGTTTTGGTGGTGATGCTGCTGGTGGTGTTCTGCTGCTCTTCCTCTGCTTTCGCTGCCATGTACTTGGCCTTATCATGCTCCTCGCAGCGCTGCATGTATATCTGTTTGGCCTTGCGCAGGTTGGCCTCTGCATCTTGCTGCCAATGAAAACAGTGACGCAGGGTGAGGACTGCACTCTGCAAGGGGATCATCATCTCCCACATGCTGCCCTGAGAGATTCGGGGACGTGGCCACAGACTGGGCCATTAGTTGAGCATGGACAAGCTCCACTTGAGCTCGAGGGCGGAGGGCAGAGGGGCTGCAAGGCATGGCTGTATCCCCTCCAACTGCCACACTGCAGAGAGGCCGGGAGGCCCCTTGCACCCGTGTTTCTTTGGGGTCCCCCCGCACGGCAGGCCCTGGAAGAGCCACTCTAACTCAAAGCAGTCAGCACTTATTTTAGAGGGGTAAGAAGTCCAACATCTTCCGTGGGAAACATGGCGGGGGGACACTTCAGGCTGGGATCAAGGCGCACAACCCCAGCCCATGCTGTGTGTCTCTGTTACGCACCAATTTCCTCTGTGCCCGGTGCCACTGCTCTTTGATCTCCTTCCTTCGCTTTTCATGTTCAAGGCGTCTCACTGTTAGTGGCTGCATCAGGAGGGAGACGGAAACAACACAGTGGTTTGAGCTAAATGCTTGCTGTTCTGCTTTGCAAGGAAAAGTTTCCTGTGGTGGTTGTTATCATTCCAGATAGCACAACTGGGCTCAGTTACAGGGAGGATTTGTGTCATGGACAAAAAACTGCAGCCTGGAAAGCACCAAATTCAGTTTCCCTTCAGACTGGTCTAAGCAAGAGCCGTGCTCTGCAATAGCAGGACACCAATTCTCTCTCCCTGGCGCACAGCTCCAGAGAGCAGCTGTCTCCGGGAGATCAGTGTAGCTTGGTCTGTGCTGAAGGGGAAACATGCAGGCACAGCGAGGCCTCGGATGAGGTAGAAAACAGTGAGGTGCTGCTTATTCCTGCCAGAGTTTGGGAGATTCTCCTAGACCCTTTGTCCAAACCCCTGACAGACCAGACCACTGCGCTGCGGTTCCTAGAAGAGCTGCCTGCGGTACCAGAGCATACGGAGACAACCAGCCTTTCCTCGCTGCGGGGCCTCTGGGAAAGAGTCGTTTTCAGATAGCCCTTCCTGGGGAAGAAGGCGTTTCCTGCTTCTCAGGGACACAAACCGCAGAGACCATTTCCACCCTGAACGGAGTCATCCAGTTCAGGACTCCGCGTGTGTCTGAGCACCCCGGTGTGTGTACATGGGGGGGGGGGGGGGGGGGGGGGCTGCGCTTGGGCGTTCTCCCACCTGAAGGAAGGTTTGGTGCTGCAAGGTGTTGGCAGCCTGCAGAACCGACGTCCCATACTCCATGTCCTGCTCCAGAGCTAGCAAGTAGATCGACAGGAACGGCATACTTGTCTGAGAAATGAGAAAATGCATGACCTTAACACCGCGTCGTGAAACAAGGGAGACACAGTCTCCAGTGCTGTGTTTGGGAGGAGAAGAGTTAGAGGCTCCGCTCGCCTGCCAGCCGCCGGTAAAAGCCCAGCCCTGGACTGAACCGGTGTGCTCACAGACTGCAAAGGGACTGCTTGGAGGGAGGTCAGAAGCCGGAGGAGGCTTGAAGGGCCAAGCCACCTGCCCGGCAGCTTGGGACAGGAGCACAGGACGCAGGGCACGTCCGTGAGCGTGCCGAGCTCGGCTCTCCGTGTGGGCTCACCCGGCAGGGCCAGCGGAGAGACCCTCCGGCATTTCCTTCGCTGGGCACTGCAGGTCGCCACCACTTGAAGTACTGGCCCTGTTTTGCTCCCAGAGTGGGGAGAACTGGGTCTCTGGATGTGACAGTGGCGAGGGGACAGGATTCCCAAAAGCTAAAAGAAGTATCAGATACTGATGGAGGAGGTTTTGGGGGGGGGGGGGTCTCAGCGTTATCCTTTGCTTTGATTCCTTTGGTTTGGACACATGAATTTTGCCAAGCAAAGAGTTTTGGAAAACTGCACGATCAGTCTCCTGAGCTCTAAAGTCAGGCAAAACAGAAAGCTTTCCAGAGCCTCTTGCTCCTGGTGTGGCACAGATACAGCCCAGTACTCTAGACACTGTGTGGCTTCAGGGCATGTGAACTTACCTCTTGAGTGATGGTTTGCTTGCAGCTGTTTGCCATCTTCTGAAGCCCTTTGGCAAACTCCATTTCTGGAAGAGTAAGATTGGAGTGAAAAGACATGAGAAACTCAAGAATTTCCTTGCTGATTGGATTCCTTTGTAAAAACAAATCCAGAACTTAAGGAGTGAATGTTTAAATTCACCACTGTTCTTGCAGTGTCTTGCAGCTCTCTGCTCCCACAGCAATCAGCCTTTGCATATACATGGATGTAGTTCATCTATAGACATGACAGCATAGGTAGGTCTCATTTTTGGATGGAAAAAGGCAGAAAAAGTGGCTTGTCCCAGATTATACACACCATGTGAGCAATCCTAGTAAAAACTACGCATGCCGACTTCCAGGCTCATGCTCAGTGCAGAAGGCAGTCGGCAGTTATCTGTTTCAAACCCATTTCCAGATCAAGATCCAAAAGCTTTCTCTGTTAACTTCATGCATGTCATCTTAGAGGACCTTGATCTGCTCTGATGCTGTCACAAGGAGCTCAGCCCGCTGTGGAGAAGACCCCCCCCTCCATCTCCCCCTCTCACCCAGCGTGGTCCTTTTCTCCAGGTAACCGATGAGGTCCTTCATGTATTTGGAGATGTTTTTGGCATACTGGAGGGCAGCATCTACCCCGCCCTCACACCGCTGCAGCATGACATCCACTTCCTCTGCGGGTGGGCGGACTGTGACATGGGGACACAGAGGAAGGTGGGAAAGAGAAAGAGGAGAGAGAGACTGAGCTGTGCTACTGCCAGCCGCTGTTGTTCACTGACCCACTCCCTTCAAGTGCTTTGGGGATTCCAGAATCACTGAAACAGTCAAGAAAACTCCAGCACTCAAGCAGAACTGCCTTCCTCACCCTGCAAGGTTTCCTGTGCCTGACCTGTCTGTTCACTGCCTGCCTCAGGCTTCCTGAGCGTTCGGTGCAAATTCTTCCCTGCTACAGCTCACCCCAGTTATCTGTGCTGTTATCTGACTGTGCTGGTGTCCCGCAGGCACCCTGTGCTGATGGCAGCAGCTTCGTGTGCTTCTGCGCTGCCTTTGCTCACCTGTGTCTGCACATTTGTCAGAATTGCTCAGCCCAGGAAATGGTTTCCCCAAGCAGACCTAGGCAGCCAACACCCAGCGTGCTTCAAAGCCCTTTTCGTGTCTGTTTTGAGGTCCTTTACATTATGTTCACTGCGAGGCAGAACAGCTGGCTCGGGCACTGGCGCTGTGCTAGTGGCCGCAGCGACCACGTGTAGCTAGATCAGGGCTCGTTGCCTGAGGAGCAAGCCCACACCTCGCTGGTGCTGTCTTTGGGAGCGGTACTGCTGGAAACACTGGGCACGGCTGTGCAGAGGACCCCGCTGGAGCCAAGCCACTTGTCCCTCTTGCAAGTGCCTTGGTGCAGCCTGGGAGCTGGGTGCAGCGCTGCTGTCCGGTGCATCGCAGGGCTCTCTGGCGCAGCCAGAACAAGGGCACTTAAGCGCGCTGTGGGCAACGAGGCCGTGCCGGTCCCTTCCTCGCAGGACCACAGTGGCGGTGGGGAAGATGCCCTTTCCTGCCAGCTGTTCAGCTCAGCCAGGTACCCTGGCATCCCCCAATCTTGCCGTATTCCGGCACCCAGAGAACTATCTGCTTACCTGTGTCATAGCTCTCCATGCCAGATGGCATGCCATCTCCTCCAGGCCCAGGGATCCCTCCGTAGAGACTCTCCATAGACTTTGGGAATTGGGAAAGAAAAGGAACTAATCAGACAAAGAGAAACCGGTGTAGTGCTGGGGTGATCTGGCAGACGGAGGGGAGATAGAAACCCTGAGCTGCTGGAGCCTCTTTGCGCTTGCGTGAAGTCTGCTGGGCACAGGCCCATGGTCCTACAGGAAGACCATGAGATATTGGGGACCTCACTGGAGAAACGCCTTGCTCTGTGCACACACCAGATTGGGGCAGAGCTAAGGAGAGAAACCCAGAGTCCTGTTCTCAGGACCAGACAGGCAAAGCCTGCATGCAGCTCTGCCAGGCCTGGAAGGGAGCCGGGAATCCTGCGTTGGGGTCGGTGGCTCTGCTCCTTCCCCAGTGCCCCTGTGCAGGCCAGCCGAGACCCGTGTGATGGGAGCTGGCGTCACTCACCTGGTTCTGGTCGCTGGGTGGGATGGAGAGGATGGTGCTGCTGTCCACCTCCCCCATGAGGAACTCGGACACGCTGCGACAAGAAGAATACGGCTGGTCAGCAAAAGAAGGGCCGACAGTGGCAAAGCAGGGTGGCCTCCAAACGGTACCCAGCTCAAGTCCTCGGGACAGGACTAGGACCAAGACAGCTGGAGCTGCAATATTGATTTTGGTGGGGATCAGCTCAGCTCCACGCGAGGTGGGCCTGGCAATGCAGCTGGAGCAGGAGAGGTGGTGGTGGCCCAGCACTGAATCGGAGGCAGGAGATGGAGCCTGTGAGCCCAAGCCAACCTTGGGGTCTGTCCTGGCACTGGACTGGACCCATGTGCCAGGAACTTCTGGTGCACGTGGCAGGAGGAGCCAGTCTGCACTGGCCTGGAGCTTGTGAACTGGTACCTGTGCATAAACTCATGCCGTAAATCTGTGCTCCCAGTGTGGTCCCAGGCATCGCCCAAACCAGCCACTGCGTGTGGGGCTGTGCCTGTGGTTAGGGGATGGGGAAGGGGTTGGAGGTGTGTTCTCGCTGGGAGGGGGTGGTGGGGTCCGTTGCGGGGACCTTCTTTGGGGGACAGCTGGCCAAAAATCCCTTACGTGCTGCTGAAGGACACTGCAATGGTCTCCACGGCCTTCTCGAACTCCCGCTTGTCTGTCTCATTGTTGGATTCGTAATGGAAACCTGGAAATTGAGGAAATGCAGAAGCCCTGTCATCACAAATGCCTGTTCCTGTTCAAACCAGGAGAAGGGCTGCTGGCTCCTGCCAGTCTCGGGCCTGTGGCAGGCAAGGGGCCTCCATCCCCACGGCGTGATCCTGCCCTTAGACCCTGCTTGAGACCTAACTCCTCCGAAAGAACGGCCCCGAGGGACCTGGATGCTCCTGGAGATTTTGGAAGGTCTCCAGGGCATCTTTGGAAACGTGCTGGGTGAGGGAGTCCTCCAAGCACACAAATAGCCTGGAGCTGGAGACGATCAGAGCTGGCTGGTGCCTGGGCCAGCTCTGGGGAGGGCTGGGGGGGCAGCAGGCAGATCGGGACTGTTCCTGGGGGTTATTTCTATGACCTTGGTCTAGTTAAACGCAAAAAGTCTCCGTTTCCTTATCACTCATCTGTCCTATCTCTCGGGATTTCTCTGTTAGTGTCACTTGGCTCACATGCTTCTTTACTCTCGTTACCCAGGGTTGCAGAAAAAGCGCTGCTGACCGTGAGCCTGTTTCGCTGCCTTCATTGCCTTGGGCCACCCTCAGAGCCGCCTGCTTCAAGACCGAAAGGCTTCCTACCGCAGGGCTCTCGCCCCGGCCAAAAGAGGAACCGGCCGCGGCAGCGGGAACCGTCGCAGACTGCGTTTTCCAGACTCCGGACAAAGGGACGCTCGCGGCAGACCCCGCACGGCGTCGAGGAAGGCCTGCCCGCGCCCCTTCCCTGCCCGCGCCCCTGCGAGGCGCCCGCTCGGGGTGAGGACCGGGCTCTGCCACCACCCCCTGCCCAGCCTGGCCGGCCCCAGGGAGTGTCCGCGGCCGCGATGCTCTCCGTCTCGGGGCCGGCCCGCGGCCGGTGAATCAGCCCGACAGCGGGGCTCGTTCCACCCCGCGACGAGGCTTCCTGTCCCTTGCGGTTACCGTTTGGTGTCCAGGAAACGAAGCAGTGACGCAAAATGCTCTCGGCGTGTGGTTTAGCTCAGCCCTCCCTCCCCGCTCCCCATGGCTGTTGTAACTGCTCTTCGGAGGTTTTACCCTGGCGAGGATCTCAGCCCGACAGACCCTGCTCTTATAAACACGAGGTGCTGCCAGGAGCTATGCAGGAGAGTATCCGATTATTTAAGTATTTTTCCTGTGGCCATGCTTGGAAACCCCCAGGCGGGGATCTGGGCTCCATCATTCTTGGCACTGCATGGGCCTTAAAGCAAAAATAAAAAGCAGAGAGTCCTGCTCCGGGCTGGTGGCGGGTTTAGACCGTTCTCCCGAGCAGAGCCCAGCGCGGGGGCCTGGCCGGGGGTGTTGGGTGCCGGCGCAGGGGGGCGGCGGGATGGAGCTCATCCTCTCCTCTCACCCTTGACTTTGGAGATGAGGGTCCCTGCGGCCGTCAGGGTCTCCAGGGTGTTGAGCAGCGGGTACTTGTTGATGACCTGGCGCAGGATGCGCAGGGCTTCTCCCAGGCACTC
Source organism: Dromaius novaehollandiae (assembly GCF_036370855.1). Lineage (NCBI taxonomy): Eukaryota > Metazoa > Chordata > Aves > Casuariiformes > Dromaiidae > Dromaius > Dromaius novaehollandiae. The sequence goes on along the minus strand of NC_088122.1, from coordinate 821,736 downwards.
GTGGGCCTGCGGCCGCTGGGACTCCTTGGGGTCTGCAAGGGAAGGGGGGTGGCGTGACCGGGCAGCCCTCGGCGGCCGGCCTGCCTCTCCCTCGCCCCGCGCGTGCTCGCGGGCAGGGGACGTGCCGGGCTGTCCCAGTCCCTCCGTCCCGCCAGCGCCGCGGCCGATGGCTAAACCCGCCGGTGTGTCCCCCGGCCTGGCGCAGCGGTGGGCCGGGGCGGCTGGACCTTTGGGGCATTTTTAGTGACTGGTGACGGTGGATGTTCCCGGGGTGAGGACAGGGCACCGGCTTGCCCGAGCTGTGAGCCCGGCGCCCGCGGCTGGAGGAGAAGCAGCCCCGGGGTGACCTTGGCACCGCGAGGCGCCTGGCCACGCGCCCGGCGCTGGGACTCGGGGCAGGGCACCGGCAGCCTTTTTAGGAAGCGAGGAGCCTCACGCAGGGACGCGCCGAGGAGGGGGCTGGTGGGGGGACGGAGTCTGGCACCGCGCTGCCCGGCCGGGCAACCCCTCCTCCCCTCCCAGCCCCCACCTCGGGTCGGGAAGGAGTTTCCTCTGCTTCCTCTCACATTTCCAGGCCCCTTCCGGAGTGGGAAACAGGGAGAGCAGAAGGACTGGGACGGGGCTGGGAACCGAGGCCCGGCTGGGGTGGATGGGTGGAGAGGGGAGCAGGACTCCCCAAAATCACGGCTGCATCCCGCCTGGCTGCTCGCGCTGCCGGGACCCGCTGTGCTTCGCCCCACGGCGTCGTCCTGCCCCGGCACCTCTGAGTGTCCCTGGCCGGACGGGTCCGCGGGGGCAGCGCCAGCCTCCCGCCGGCTCCCGCGCCCTTCCCCACCCGGGACGGCACCGGCGGCCCCAGCGCTGCCCCGGCTCTCCCAGCCCGTCGGCTCAGCCCAGAGCAAACTGGGTGCCGGCAATAACTGCCAGCCCCGAGGCGGGTGGCGGTGGGATGGGTCCTGCTCCAGTTCACAGCAATTTCCTCCCTGCCTGGAGATCCCCACATTTTCCCGGGAAAGTTGCGGCATCGCCTTCCCGGCCCCATCCCGGCCCCTCCCAGGCAGTGCCACTCCACTTCCCCGTGCGCGGGGCCGTGCGCGGCGCTGCCCATGGGCTGGGCACCGTTTTCCACCGCGGCTGGGGATGCGTCAACATGTTTGCAAAGCCAGCGCCGAAAACAGGGTGTCATGTGCTTCCCCCCGGCAGCCCCACCTCGCCGCGGGACGCCGAGATAGCGGCCGCTTCCTCTGCCTCCCCAGGGCCAGGCCGCGCTCCCGCGGCCCCCGAGCCCCCGAGCCCCCGGCCCCCCGGCCCCGCGCCCGGCCCGGCAGCGGCATCCCCATCCCGCCGGCCGCTCGGCGAGGCTGGGCCGGGGAGCTGGGGGGGCCGTGCCGGTGCCCCGGGGGGCCGGGGGGGCTGCCAGCCAGCTGGCACCGCCGCGCTGTAAACAGGAAAGCAGGCGGATGAAAATAGCTCGTGGGCAGGAAGTCGCGTTATCCTGGCTCCGAGCTCCCGGCAGCCACCCGCCACCGTCTCGCCCCGCTTGGCGCTGCGGCCCCCGGGGACCCGCCGTGCCGGGGGCTCCCGAGGGACCCGCCGTGCCCTGGGGCTCCCCGTGGCCTCCGCACCGGGGCAGGGACCCGCCGTGCATCCGGGTCCGTCCGGGGCCCCCAGTGCCCGGGCACCAGGCAGGAGCGCGGGGGGGGACCCAGGGCGGCGGGACGGTGCCGGTGGCACGTGTGGCACTGGGGTGTCCCCGGGGCCGGGACCCGCCATGGGCACTCACCGTCGCGCAGCACCACGTCCCGCAGGTTCTCCAGGGCGTCCGCGAAGCGGGCCACGTCCGTCAGCAGCTGGGAGATGTCCTCCACGTCGATGAAGGGCCCCTCCGCGCCGTCCGGGGGGCTGTAGGACGTGGGGGTCTTGTGCCCCTTGGGCAGGGCCCGGGGGGCCGCGGCGGTGAGGGGGAAGCCGGCAGCGCTGGCATGGCGGCTGAGGCTGGTGGGGCGCTTGAGGGTGCCCACGGCGCTGGGGCTGCTGCTGAGCTTGGCGCTGCCGGGGGGCAGCTCCGCCAGGCCGGAGCCGGGCGCCTCCAGGCAGTCCTTCCGGGACAGGTCCTGCGGTGGGGGACGGGCGTGAGGCCCCGGGCACGGCGGCCACCCCGGCTCGGGGGGGTGGGGGCAGGACCCCGGTCCCCGGATGACCCCCTTCTCTAGGGCCTCGCGTCGGGCTGTGCCTCAGTTTCCCCGTCCCGGCGGAGCCCGAGGGGGAGCAGCCCGGCCCTCCCCGCCCCGGCACCGCCAGCGCTTTGGGTCCGTCCCCGGGGGCTCGCGCACGGGGGGCTGCCGCCCGCAGCAGGGCAGGTCGGGGGCTGGCGGTAAGCGGTGCAGGAGCAGCCGGGCCGTCCCGGGGGAGAGAGGCAGCGACTCCGGCAGCAAGAAAACAGCCGGGCTGCTCAGAGAGGCCGGCAGGGCCTGGGCGGCTCGTCTGGCCGAGCCCTGCCGTTCCCGGCGCGGGGCCGCAGCAGCTGGCGTTGCCCAAGGCTCCCCGGCTCCCTGCAGACAAACCTCCCCCCAGCCCGGGGGTTTCGCAAGCGGGCATCGGCTCCCAGACCGCAGGCCCCGCGCCGGCACAGCTGCCCTGTCCCCGTGCCCCCCCCCGGATCCGGGTTTCCAGGCGGGCACACAACAGCCGCGCGGGCTCCGCTGCCTCGTCCCCGCTGGCAACCGCCGCACGCCGGCATTACCCGTCCCTGGGGACGGCAGGATCCGGCCCCACATGTCCCTTCCTCTTTTTCAGCCTGCCCCATCCCAGCTCTGGCACGTCCCTGCCCTGCAGATGCCTCTGCCGGGGACGGCGGCAGGGACGGGGACACCGTTCAGGCCACTGACTTTGCAGAAACCCCGTGGACTGAGGGAGCCCCGGATTTCCAGGGGAAAGCAGCCCTGAGGGAGAGGCTGGCGCCAGGAACCGCCCCGGGGACGAGGGCGAGGACAGGCCCAGGGAGGCAGCCGCGGAGCTGGGGCTCCTTCCAGCCGCCCGCGGGGCCCCGCATGGCCCAGGAGCCGCACGCTGGCCGGGGCCGAGAGGGGGGGTCCTGCGGCCGCCTTCCCCCTCCCGCAGCTCCCGAGCGTCTCTGCAGCGTGACACGAGTGTGCTGGGTCTCAGCATCCCCGGCCGGGCGCTGCCCGCTCGCTCTCGCCTACGCAGCGGGGCCGGAAGCCGCGTTTGCTGCCGAAGGGGCAGATGCACCGAGCGCCTTCCTCCCGGGAACGGCCGGGCCGGGAGCACGAGGCTCCCTTAGACAACAACAACAGGGAGCGATGATGCCCCCAAAGCCGCCCCTGGGGCTGGGCCACCGGCTCGCGGGGTCCCCGGGGCGGCCAAGGGCCGGCTGTGCCCAGGGCCCCCACCCCAAAACGGCTGGGGCCAGGGAAACCCCCCCGCGGGCGCCCCGGCGTACCGTCAGCCACACGCTGGGCGCGTGGGGCAGCGAGTCCAAGGAGTGCCTGGGCGAGCTGGATGTGCCCCGGCGGCGCCCCGCCGAGTAGGGGCTGTAGCTGTTCTTGCCAGCCGTCCGGCGGCTCAGCATCCCGCCGGCCGCTAGCGCCGGGGCCCGCGGGCTGGGCCGCCCATGGGCCCCTCTGCCAGGGTGCCGGGGCTGGGGCCGGGGCCGGGAGGGGCCCCCCTGGCTAAGGAGCCACCAGCGGGGCCGCGGTGCCCGGCAGCCCCACGGTGCCCGCGGGGCCCTGCGTGTCGCGTGGGCCGGGGCGGGCGCACGGTGCGCGCGCAGTGCCGGTGGGGCGCGCGGACACCCCCGGCCGCCCCGCGAGCCCAGCCGCTTCCTCTCGCCCCCCTCCGGCACCCGCTGCGGCGGCGGCAAGGAAATAAAGACGGGGCCAAACGCGACGGGCCCCCGCTCCCGCTGCCCGTCCCCGGGGCAGGCCGGGGGCTCCCGCTGCCCTCCCGAAACCTGCGGCCACGAGTTGCCCTGTGCTGCCCCGGTGCCCCTGGGCCTCGCTCACACTTGCTGCCCCCGGCCAGCCCTTCGGCTGCTGCCCCGTCCGCTTCATTCGGGGCAAAACCCCGCTCGGGTCCCGGGGACAGGGGGCTTCCTCGGCCCCCTCCTCCTCCTCACCGTCCCCCTCGCCGTCCCCGTCCCTCCAGCCCATCGTGCTCCCCCTTCCCGCTCGCGGCTCTTCCCTGCGGGGCCGCGGGTGCCCCCGGCATCGCCCCCAGCATCGCCCCCCGGCCGGCCAGGGTCACTCACCGGCAGGGTCTGCGGCACCGGGCTTCCTGCCCGGCTCTTCTTAGATATCGAGGGAGTTTTCATTAACTCGCGTTTCTTCCGTGAGAACATCGCGGGCGGCGGGCGGCGCGGCGGCCCGCGACGAGCCCCCTCCTCGCGGCAGCCCGGGGCCCGGGCACGGCGGCGGCGGCCCCGCGGGTGCTTCGCTGCCAGCGCCGCGCTCCCACCCCGCCGACCACATTAGCTGGTGCGAACTGTCAGGCCGGCGCATGTGACGCCGCCTTATTTCCTCATCGGGTTTGCAGGCGAGCCCGAAACAGGAAAAGCCAAACGCGCGCCGAGGGCGCGAGGCAGGGAGGAAGGGGGCCGCGGCGGCTCGCCGGGGCCTGGGTCGGCTTGCGGGGGGCGGCAGGGCCAGCGCCCGCGGGGGCCGGGGGCTCCCGCCGCTCTGCCCGGGTTCCCCTGCGTCGGCCGCTCGCCGCTGAGCGCAGAGGCCCCGGGAGGGCCGTGCATCCCCCCGCGGGCGGCCGCACAACGCCCTTTGCAGCCCGCGCAGGAGCAGCCAGAGCCACGCGGGGAGCGAACGCCCGTGCGAGCGAGGCGGTCGTGGATCCTGGGGTGCTGCGAGCGGGGCAGGACGGGGACGCGGGCGATGGGGGTTCGGGATGCCGCTGCCGCGCCGTGAGGCTCCCGCCGGATCCTGCCCCCGGCCCGGTGCCGGCTCGCAGCCCCCTCCCGCAGCCCAGCGCCCCCGGCCCCGCTGCCCCCGGCCCCGCTGCCGGCGCCCGGCGGGGCGGCTCGAGGGTTGGGCCCTGGCTCTTTCCCAGGGAAATCTCCCCCGGGCCGGGCGCAGCCGGGGGATGCCCAGTGCCAGACCTGGACTGACGCTGTCTCGCCTGTGCCATCTACCGGCCACGGCGCCGGGAAAGCGCGGCTGGAAAATCCCCGCGCGGGGCGGCTGGGGTTCCCCGGGCCGGAGCAGGGCCAGCGCCTCTCCCAGCTCCCTGCGTCGCTGCGGTTTGCAGCGTCAGCCCCTTCCCCGACGCCGGGCCGGGCCGGGCCGGGGCTGCCGGAGCCCCGCGTCGGGCTCCGGGCGGGCAGCGATGGGCCGCGGTGCGGGACGGGGCTCCCGGCGCGGTGAATGAGCTACGGCGGCGGGAGCGGTGGCAGGACAAGCACAGCCGTGCGGGTCCACGCGTGTGTGCACACCCGTGTGTGTACAGGGCTCTGTGTGCGCACGCGTGTGTGTATGCAAGTGTGTGCCTGCGCACGCAGATGTGTGTGCACCAACGGGTGCAAGTGTACCTCCCATGCACATGTGTAGGTGTCCATGCCAGTGTGTACATACGTGTGTGCACAGGGGTGCGCGTGCATGCACATCTGGCTGCACACCTGTACCTGTGTGTGAGTGCACATCTCTGCGTGACCCTACGCGGGCGCGCGCGTGTGCGCGCATCGGTGCCTGTGCACAGTGCGTGCGCGTGCACGTGGGTGTGTGCACGGTGTGTGCGCGTGCACGTGGGTGTGTGCACGCCGGGTGCGCCTGTGCCCGGGCGCACACCTGGGTCTGCGGGTGCGTGTGCACAGGGGGGCCGTGGGCGTGCACGCACACCTGTACCTGCCCGCGCGGGTGCCGCCTGCACGGGCCCGGGTGTGCTCGCTCCGCCTGTGCCGCCCCCCCCCCCCGGTGTCCCGGTCCCGGGGCGCGGCCCCCCACTCCCCGCCCGGTCCCCGCCGCGATCCGGCCGCTCCTGCCCTTATTTGGGCATTTCGGCCTCGCCCAATCAGCGCGCGGGGGCGTGGTCATCCCCGCCTCGCCCCGCCCCGCCCCGCGCCCCCAGCCCGCCCCGGCCCCGCTGCGGTGCCGCCGCTCCGCTCCCGTCCCGTCCCGTCCCGTCCCGTCCCGTCCCGTCCCGTCCCGTCCCGTCCCGTCCGGTGCCGCCGCGCCATGAGCAGCTCCCAGTTCAACAAGGGCCCGTCCTACGGCCTCTCCGCCGAGGTCAAGAACCGGGTGAGCCGCCGGGGGGGCACCGGGGGTCCGGGGGGGGGAGAGTCGGGGGCTCCCGGTGCCCCCGGAGGCCCTGGAGGGTCCCGGTGAGCCCGGCGCGCCCGGGGGTCCCGGCGCGGGGTGCCCGGGCAGCCCCGGCGGGGCGGGGGCGTGCGGGGTCCCGGGCGGCGCTTCCCGGCGCCTGGGGGGCTTCGGCGGCCGGGCTCGGGGTGGGGGGGACCCGCCGTCCCGCTCCGGCGCTGCCTCGCGGCGCTTCCGACCCGTTCAGCGAGACGGCGGCCGGTCCCGCCGGGAGCCAGGGGAAGCAGCGGCGCCTTCCCGGGCCGCGGAGCCGCGCTGCGGGGACCCCCGCCGCGGCCGGGGCTGCGCGGGGACGGACGGGCCGGGCCTCCCCCGGCGGGGTCCCCGCGCCCGGGTCCCGGAGGAGCCTCCCGGGGGCTCCGCTCGCCCCTCGCCTCTTGCGAAAGGCGCGGGAAGCTTTGCGCCACCGCGTTTCCCGTGCGGCCGCGGCGGGGGCTGCGGGGCCGTCGGGGCTGCCTCCACCGCGGCCTCCCGCTCGGCGCGGGGGGATCCCCGGGGCTGCGGGAGCGGGAAACTGAGGCACGGGCAAAGCTGCAGCGGGGGCCGCAGCCCGAGCTGCCCGGGCCCCCCGCGGTCCCCGCCTGTGCGTGGGTGACCGGACAAGCGCGACAGGCCCGGCGTCGCCCGCGGGTCCCGCCGGTGCGAGAGCTGAGCATCCCCCGCGCCAAGGGCGCAGCCGGCACCGGGGCGGCACGGCAGCTCCGTGCCGGGGCAGAGGGCCGGGAGCGGGGTTCGGGCTCTGCCCCTTCCTGCCCCCCGCGGCCGGGTTTGCCCCCCGCGGGGCCGGCGGCGTCCGCTCCCCGTTCCCCGGGGAAGGGCTGAGCGATGCTCCCGGCCCGGGCAGCTGGTCTCCATTTGGGAGGCGCTCGCATTCCTGGCATAGCCGCGGTGACCGAGGAATCCGCCGGGCCCGCGGGAGGGGGTGGCGTCGGCATCGCGCTCCGAGGGGGCCGCGGTCCCTGCCGGCTGCCCCGAGCCCTGGCCAGGAGCACGGCGAGGGCTCTCTCCCGTCCCGACCTGGCCGGTTTGACGCCCCGTCGGTGCAGGCGCTGAGCTCCGTCCCGCCTGGGTGGCCGGGCGCGAAGCCTGGTCCTGCCGGGACGTTCCCTGGCCTGTGCTCGCAGGGTCGGCGCCTCGGCCGGGAGCCCCGTCCTCCCTCGTGCTCGCAGCCAGCAGCGGCTCGTGGGAGCTGCCCAAGGCTCCGCGGTCGGCTCCGGCTGCGGGCGAGCCGGTCCCTCCGCTGGCCGGGCTCCCGGCGGGGACGGGGGCTGAGCTCCCCCTTCACGCAGGGAGAAACCCGGGGCCTGGCGCGGGGAGCCTGCTTCCTCCCTGGGCCCGTGCAGGCGGTTCCTCCTCTTCCTCTCTGAAAGTTTCAGAAGTTCCTGGGCCGCCGCGTGCGCAGTGCCGCGCTCCGGGGCTCGTGTCGGGGTCTGACGCTGCGTCGCGCCCGTCCCCTCCCCGGGCCGGGGTCACGCAACGTCTTTAAGCCCGGCTGCGCTGGCGGTGCCGGTGCCAGGCTCTGCCCAGGCCTCGTGGCCGCTGCCCCGCTCCCCCCCGCCTCCTCCCCGCCCGCCGCTCCCGGGGCTGGGGCTGCTCCCGCTGCTGCCGAGCCTGGGCTTCCTCCGCGCCGGGGAGCTGCAGCCGATCCAATATCCCTGTGGCCGCCCGAACGGCCTCCCGCGTGCCGCAGGGATGCCGGATCCGGCCGCCTCCGGGGCCGTGGGGGCCGGGGCTGCCCCCCGCATGCCAGGGCCGTGGCGAGGACCTGCCTGACCTGCCCCCTCGCCCTTCCTCGCAGCTGGCGCAGAAGTACGACCCGCAGAAGGAGGCCGAGCTGAGGACGTGGATCGAGAGCGTCACCGGGCGGCAGATCGGGCCCGACTTCCAGCGGGGGCTCAAGGACGGCGTGATCCTCTGCGAGTGAGTGCTGCGGGCGCTGCCGAGCTCGGCCCTCGCCCCGGCGTGGCGGGGGCCGGGAAGCGGGAGGTGGAGCCCGGGGGCGACTGCGGGAAAATCCGCTCCTTCTCCGGGGAAAATCCGCTGCTTCTCTGCTCAGCAGCAGCTGCTGCAGCGGCTCCTGACCTGGCTCCCGGGCGAGCGAGGGGCCGAGCGGCTGGAACCAGCCGCTTCCCGGGAGCGAGGGGGCCCCGCGCTGCCACCCCGGGCTGCTCCCGGCCCGGAGCCGGCGGTGGGAATCGCCCTGCTTCCCTCGCGGAGGGAAACCTGGGCTCTGCCCCGCAGGGGCTGGAGCTGCCGTGCCGCCGCGGTGGGGTGGGAGCGGGAGGTGCTGCAGGGCTTCCCGCGCGACGCTCCTTCGGAGCAGCCTGCAAATCTGCCGCTAAGGGAAGCCTGGAGCGAGCGGGTCGCCCGGCCGAGACCCCGGAGCTCCTTTGGGGCGGCCGCGTTGGAGCTGCCTGGGTCACGCCGCGGCCGATGCGAGACCCCCGGGCTGCCCTGCCCCGCTGCAGCCCCCGCTCGCTGCTCTCCCCCTCCCCAGGCTCATGAACAAGCTGCAGCCCAACTCGGTGAGGAAGATCAACCGCTCGGCTCAGAACTGGCACCAGGTAGGTGCGGGCAGTGCCCGGGCTGGGGCTGGCGGCGGCAGAGCCCTCCCCTCCGCCGCCCCCTGACCCTCTCCCCTCCCCGCCGCCAGCTCGAGAACCTCTCCAACTTCATCAAGGCCATGGTCACCTACGGCATGAACCCCGTCGACCTCTTCGAAGCCAACGACCTCTTCGAGAGCGGGAACATGACGCAGGTGCAGGTGTCGCTGCTGGCGCTGGCGGGCATGGTGAGTGCCGGGGCGCGCGGCGCGGGAGGTGCCCTAACCGGCCGCTTCGGCGGACGGCGCGGTCGCCTCGGACGTAGCCGGAGGGCCCAGGGTCGCATCCTGCCGCTGGTGCTGCCGCTTGCGCTGTTGGCTTGGGGGTGGCGTGCGCAACGCCCCGTGGTGCTGCTGCCCGGGACGATGCCCAGCGGCGTGGGCGCCCTGTCCTCCATCTCCTCCCTCTCCGGCAGGCCAAGACCAAGGGGCTGCAGAGCGGCGTGGACATCGGCGTCAAGTACTCGGAGAAGCAGCAGAGGAACTTCGACGAGGCCAAGATGAAGGCCGGGCAGTGTGTGATCGGGCTGCAGGTGGGCTGCCCGGCGTGTGCTCCGTGAGCGGCTGGGGACGTCGCGGCTCGGGCCGAGGGAGCGCCCCACTTTGTTACCCCCCAGCATCCACGCTGGTGGCTCCGTGCACGGCTGGGGGATCGGAGGCTTGAGATGCCCTGAATGTCCTCGGGAACCGGGAGCATCTCGGCTCCGTGTCCAAGCCCTGGCACACAAGAGCCCTGGGAAGCTGGGCCTGGGAGGGGAGGGCCGGGGAAGGAGGGCTGGTGCCGGGCCGTGGGGTGGGCTGGCCTCGGCAGCGGGAGCTCGGTTCCCACCGGCCCCCTTTGCTGCAGATGGGCACCAACAAATGCGCCAGCCAGTCCGGCATGACGGCCTACGGCACCCGGAGGCACCTCTACGATCCCAAGAACCAGATCCTGCCGCCCATGGACCACTCCACCATCAGCCTCCAGATGGGCACCAACAAGTGTGCCAGCCAGGTGAGCCGGGGGCCGGGGCCGGGCGGCGGGGCGGAGGGAGGGCCACCTCCGAGCCCTGCTCCCTCCTTTCCCTCCAGGTGGGCATGACGGCTCCCGGCACCAGGAGACACATCTACGACGCCAAGATGGGCCTGGAGAAGTGCGACAACTCCTCCATGTCCCTGCAGATGGGCTCCAACCAGGGGGCCAACCAGAGCGGCCAGGTCTTCGGCTTGGGCCGCCAGATTTATGACCCCAAGTACTGCCCCCAGGGCAACCAGAGCGACGTGGCCAACGCCACCTGCGACCAGAGCATGGACCCACCTGGGTACCACTACTACCACGAGGAGGAGAGCTACTGAGCGGGACGCCGTCGTCCCCAGCCCCGTCCCGTGCCATCTCGTATGCAGACCCCGCTGCCAGCAACATTCCAGTATCTCTCCTTTCATCCTTCCCTCTTTTTATAACTCTTTTTTAATGAATCTATTTTTCTGAGCAAAGAAATGAAGACCCTGTTTCTAGAGAAGAGAGTGGCCGTTTCGTGCAGCCCTTGGGAACTGTGACTGTCCCACGTCCAGCCCGGGAGCCTGCGGCTGGAAGGAGGCGGATGCTCGAGTGCCGCGGAGTGGACAGTGTCTTTTCTTACGCAGTCAAGAAGACGTGTTTCGACCCAGCGTCCACTGAACGGCCCCCGCAGCTCTTCTCGTGTGACAGTGCCCGGATGTCCTTGGCAAGGAGGGGGTGGCAGCCGGCCCTGTGGCCTCGGGCAAAGTAAAATGTGCCGCCACTGCCACGCGCGGGCAGGGTTTGTCCGAGGCTGCGCTCTCGGGGTCGTTCCCGCACGGGGCGAGGGGTCACGGCGGCCGGGTGCGTCCCGGAGAGCACGGCCAGGGGATGGCAGAGGCAGCGGGTGAGCTCGGCCGCCCGGCTCTGCTGTGCCTCTGCATCCCTCCCTGCTCCTCGCAGGGACCAGCCGTGCTTTTCCTGTGTGTGTGAGTGTGTGCGTGAGTGTGTGCATGTGTGTGTGTGGTTTCTTTAATGCCAACAGTGAAGCTCTCGGCAGGCTGCTCTCGTGTAATTCTCTAGAAAAAAAGCAAAGCTGGAAACGTGAGTTTTTCTCGAGAACTCTTAGGGACCAAGTTTCTGATGCTTCAGTCTCTGCTGCAAACAGTCCCGGCTGCGTGCCTCCTCCCGCCCCCGCGCCCCAGGGTTTGGGGTCTGCAGAGCTGCCGCCGCGGTGGCGGGGGCTGGGAACCCGCACGCGGACGGTGACCGCGGCGCTGCTGACGAGCAGTAACTCGTTAAGCCGCGGTCATTCGATCGCCTGGCAGACTGGTCCGCGGCCCCGCGCTGCGGAGGAGTCTGGGGGTGCGCGAGCCTCCTCGGCGGCCTGGGGGGCTGGGGGTGCGGGGTGCCTTTGCACAGCCTCTTGCTGTGGCAGTAGGGTTCTTAAAATCATGTGTTTTTAATACAGATGCTCTTATGGTGAAAGCTCTTTGTTGTTTAAATTAATTTAAACAGGAAATGTTTTCTAGCGTACGCTGCTCACGTCGTGCCGGTGTTCCAGGCCCCGGCCCCCCCGAACGCCTCGCGGAGGGGCTCGTCGAGGCGGGGGCTGCGAGGCCCAGCAACGCTCGGCAGCTCCCTCCCACCGGGGCCGCGCTGCTGCCTGCCCTGCCGGGCACGGGGGGCTGTCGCCCTCCCCCCGGGAGCCGGGACCTGCCTTCTGACCAAACTGTGAAGCTGTGTGATATTTTTTTAATGTAGGCAATAAAAAGCTTCCAGAACAGACAAGTTGGGCCGGGAACTCTGTGCCGCCCGGCTCTAGGGCAGAGGCTTTAAAGTGCGGGGGGGCCGGGGGGGCGATGCCGCTTGGCCTCGCTCTTGGCTGGGCCCTTCCCGGCCCTCGGCGTCACTCGTCACGCGTCACCGCCTGCTTTCCCGAGTGCAGCTAAGAGGCACCTGCGTGACACAGAGCCGCGTCGGTGCCTGCCCTGCCCCGTCTCCCACGCCGGGCTGGGAGCTGCCGGGACTCCCCACCCTGCTTTTACGGGAACCGGCCTCAGGGTGGTTCCTTGCCCCCGCGAGGAGCCCCAAGTGCCGCAGGGGAGCTGTGGCCCTTGGTCCTGCCACCCCGGTTGCTCCTGCTCCGGCTGCGCGCTCCCTTTCCAGGGAGGGAGGGTGGCCGAGGTGCCCCGCACCCAGCTGTGCCCCGCACCCAGCTGTGCCCCACCTTTCGAGGTGAGACGGGGGGGTGGAGGTTCGGGGGGCCGAGCTCCTCCGTGGCGCGAGGCCGAGGCCTGAGTGGGCTGGCTGGCGTTGCTGATGGAAACGCTGGCTCCACCGCCGTCCTCTCTCTCAAGCCACAGCCTTTTAGCCTGTCATTATTGGTTTTAAAAAAAACAAAAGAGCTCAACTTGCTTTATTCTTCTGTCCTTAATAGCTCGCTACTTTAGCATCCTCCTGCATTATTAAGTGAAGTGATTCACCAGGCTCTAAGCACCGTCCTGGCCCAGCTCTGCCTGCCGGCAGCAGCATGACTCAGATATTCTCTGCATTTTGTAGCCTCCCCAGAGCTGTGGCTGCCTCTCCAAGGGAAAGGTGTGCTTGCTTAATTGGGTGTAATTGGAGATCATAAAAAGCGTGTAATACCTCGTGTAATGGATCATACATAACACCACGGGAATTTGGCTGTGAGCAGGCTGGGAACAACAGGAACAACAGGTTGCAACACAACCCGGGCCGGGAGGGCCCTCACCCCAGCACGTCTCCGTGACTCGAGGGAGGAAGCGCAAAGCGGTGGCGCGGGGCCGGGGCCAGGGCCGGAGGGAGCAAGCGGAGCTCCTGGCACCCCGCTACGCCCTGCAGGGCCGTGCCGACCGGCCCGGGGCTGCCACAGCCCCCGGAGCTCGGGAAGCCTCAGCGGGGGCAGCAGGGCTGGTCCTGCAGCCCGGCAAGGGGAGGAGCGGGGCTTCAACCCTGCTGCGGCGAGGCTGCGGCAGGCACCGAGCCCGGCACCGGCACCGGCACCCAGCCCCGCGTGGGACCCGGCGCAGCCCGGCTGCAGCCCTGGGAGGCTGCGGGAGGCCTGCGGCGCCGGGAGGAGGGGGGTGCCGGGAGGGCCCTTCCTCCCCAGGAGGGGCACGGCCCTGCCACCCCCCAGGGCACCCGGCGCCAGGCCCTGCACCCACCGGCCCCGGCCCCGGCCCGCGCGGGCCCCTTTAAGAGTCACTTCCGATACGTCACGCCCGCGGTTACTTTGTAGCCAGAGCCGAGCGGAAGGGGCGTGGCCTCAGAGGAAGGGGGCGTGGTTGGGGGAGGGGGCGTGGCCTGCGCGGCGAGCTTCGGCGGAGCCGGCGGCAGGGTCACCTTAAAGGGGCCGCGCGGGGATGGAGTAGGCAGGTAAAGGGGGGGACGCCGCGGGAGGGGGGCGCCCGGGCGGGGTCCCCATCTGGGAGGGGGTCCCCAGGCTGCAGCGGGTCCTCAGCGGGGGTGTCCGGGTAAAGGGTGACCAGCTGGGGGGGGTCTCCGGCTGGGAGGGGCCCTCGGACGGGGTCCCATCCGGACGGGGTCCCCGGGCTGGAGCGGGGTCCCCAGGCTGCAGGGGGTCCCGGTGCCGCTGCCAGGCTGCTCCGCGCTGCGGGGACGGGGCACCCAGCACGCTGCCCTCGCCCGGGCTGGAGCATCCTGCGCTGGGCGGTGAGGGCTGGGGGGCTCTGGTGCGCGGGGCGCCCCGAGCGGGAGGAGGGCAGGGGCCCCCCAGGCGCCCCCGAGGCGGGAGGGCCCGGGGGGGCTGTTTTCGGCGCAGGCCGGGGGTGCGGGGACCGTTACCCACCTCGGGCCGAGCCGCCCGGTGGGAGCGGAGGGGCCGGACGCGCTCTGATGGGCGCAGCTTCGCGGAGGGACGGCGGGGAGCGAGGGCAGCTCCGCCGGCAGAGCCGTGCGCGCAGCCAGCCCCGGCCGCCGCTCGCTTTCTGCACAAATCCCGGCTTAGCGCAGCCCTTCCTCCGCCCCCGGGTCCCGGGCTCCCCGCGGAGACGCGTGTGCGAAGGGCGATGTCCTTCCCCGGGGGTGCTGGTCTGTGCCCGGGTCTCGGGGGGGGTCCTGCGTTGCAGCCCCCTCCCCGGCGGCGTGCTCCCCCCCGTTGCTCCGTGCTCTGCCCCGCGCAGAGCCCCCGGCCTGCGCTCGCTGCAGCCGGGCCGGGGCCGGGCGCTGAATAAAGCCGCGCTGCTCCTGACAACCCGAGTCCAACTTCTGGCTGCCGAGCGACCCTTCAGCCGAGAAGCCGCGGTGCCTTTCGCAGCTGCGGCGGCTCCCACGGCGCAGGGGCCGGGGTGGCGGGTGCTGCGGGCCGGGAGGGGAGGCCAGGCTGCTTCCTGCTTGCCGCTGGGGATGGAGAGGCAGCGCCCAGGCGGACGCAGGAGTCCCGCTGCTCATTAATTATGGATTTGCATTTCCAGCCCTTGCAGCTATAGGGAAAGGCCAGGTCAGAAAGCAGGAACGCGCTGGAAAGCAGCCAGCAACAGTTACTGACAGGCACAACACGCCGGAGCTCCGGGGTCTCGGACGCAGCTCCGATAGCGCAGGGGAAGAGCTGGGCCTTCCCGCGCCCCTGTCGAGGCCGGCCGGCAGCCCGGGGCCGCTGCCCGCTGCCCCTCGGTTTCTCCCCAGCGCTCGGCTCACCGGCTGCGGGGCGCGCGCTCCTCGGGGCCGCCCCTTGTCCCCTTTGCCGAGCGGGTTTTGCTCCCCGAGGCCGGGGGACGCTGGCGGTGGCGGTGACCCGGCGTATTTGCCGGCTGCGGTGGGCGTGAGGGGTCCCTCGCACAACGTCTCCCTCGGGAGGCTGCTCGGCTTCTGCCTTTAGCAACACCAAGTGTTTCGTCTGTTTTTCCTTCTGCAAAAAGAAGGGGGAAGGACCTGCTGCCTCCCCAAGCTGGGTCGATGCAGAGCCGGCCAGAGGGTCCTTCCTGGCCGCGGGAGGCACCGGCACGTCCTGCGCCCGGCGGGGCTGGGTGCTGCCTGGCTCCTGGCCGCCTCCCCCGGCAGCGTCACCCACGTCCTGGCAGCGGGTGCCCGGGCTGAGCCACCACACACGCGGTGCCCGGGCTGCCCTCGCCACGCTCCCTCCCCGCGGCAGGGTGCTGGGGGGCTGCCAAAGCCCCCTCAATCCCCTGGGCCCCCCGCGGAGAAATCCTCCCGCAGAGCCCTGCTTTAGTGCCGCTTATGTCGGTCCCGGCAGGCTGATTAGCGGGATTTCCTTGCGAGGACCCTAATCCCGCCCGGCTCCGGTACCTGCTTATCCGCTCCCGGGCCCGGGGCTAGCGGATTAGCGCTGGCAGCAGGGGCCGTGGGGCGCTGCCCGCCGCTGGCTCCGGCCGGTGCCCGGCCTCGCGGGGCAGAGCCCGGCTGCACGGCACGCACCTGCGCCGGCACCCGGCACCCGGCTGGGGCGGCCGGGACGCGGGGCTGGACCTGGCCGCGGGGTCTCCTGCTCCCGGAGGGGAGAGAAGAGAAAGGTGAGTTTGGGCACTGAGGAGGGAGGTGCTTGGTCTGGTTTTTGCCGGAAAAGACCCGGTCCTGAGCCCCGGAGCCGGGAGAGGCCGGTCCCGCAGCACCTGGCAACGGGGTGGGGGCCCGGCAGCACCCTGGGCGCCGTCTCCCGCTGGTCCTGGCTCTGCTTCCAGCCGCCCCGTGGGCAGGATCTGCCAGAAGCTGAAAAAAGCAGTTGTGTTAGTGTCGCTTCCCAGACCCGGAGGATCCCACCGCTTTGCAAAGCAGGAGCAGTGTCTGCCCTCATCCCCAGATGGGGAAACTGAGGCAGGGGCAGGCCCCAGGGCTGCCCAGCTCTCCGGGAGCCGTGGCCAGTCCCTAGGGATCATATCCCAGTCCTTCAGCTGGGGCCGGATTTGCCCGGGGGACGTGGGCGGCTGCTGCGTGGTTGGTGTCATACGTGAATCTGGTTCATCGTTCCTGAAGCGACGGTGACCTGAAAGGGACTTTTCAGAGCTTGTGCCCTGTTTTGCTGCTTTTGGTTTACAAAAGCGTAAGATTGGAAGGCTTTGGTGCGGAAAGGAGCTTTGCGGGCAGGAACGCGGCGCCAGCTCCTCCCCGCCGGCGCAGCGGGGCCCTGGGGAGCTCAGCCGGGCGCTCGTGCCCCCTCCCGCGTGCAAGCCCCGAGGCGGGGGGAGCGAAAGCCCAACGGCGGATCGGCAGGGCTCAGCCTCCGGGACGGGGCCGCCAGGCTCTGCGGGGCGAGGGCTCGCGCTGACCCTGCGCTCTCTTCCCCGCAGCC
Source organism: Dromaius novaehollandiae (assembly GCF_036370855.1). NCBI lineage: Eukaryota > Metazoa > Chordata > Aves > Casuariiformes > Dromaiidae > Dromaius > Dromaius novaehollandiae. The sequence goes on along the minus strand of NC_088122.1, from coordinate 805,534 downwards.
GGGGCCGAGCGCCGGCCCCGCGCCCCCGCCATGGCCGTGGGCACCCAGCTGCGGCTGCTGCTCTGGAAGAACTTCACCTACCGGCGGAGGCAGAGGGTGAGGCGGGCGCCCGCGCCGGGGGGCTCCTGGGGAGCCGCCGGGTCCCACGCGCCGGGGACCGGGCAGAGCCCTGGGCGCCGATGGAGGGGGGGCTCTCCCGTCCCCTCCACCCCGACCGCGGTCTCCCCCTCCAGGTCCAGCTGGCCATCGAGCTCCTGTGGCCCCTCTTCCTCTTCTTCATCCTGATCTCCGTGCGGCAGTCCCACCCGCCGTTCAAGCAGCATGAGTGTGAGTGCCCCGGGCCAGCGCGAGCCCCGGGCACCCACGGGTGCCGGGCTGCACGGGGCTCCCGGGCGCTGCCCCTCGCGCTGGAGCCCTGCGGGAACCGGCAGAGCCTGGGTGGCCCGGGGGTGACGCACGGGGAGGCGGACGCGGCTGGGGCGCTCGGGGCTCTCCTCGCTCCGGGGCGCGGGGCCCGGGGGTCCCTCCTGCCCCTCCGGCACCGTCTGCCCCTCTCTCGGCAGGCCACTTCCCCAACAAGGCCCTGCCGTCGGCTGGGACGCTGCCCTGGATCCAGGGCATCATCTGCAACATGCACAACCCCTGCTTCCGCCACGCCACGGCGGGCGAGGCCCCCGGCGCCGTGGGGAACTTCAACGGCTCCATGTGAGTGGGGCCGCGGGGGGCTGTGGGGGCCGCGGGGGCTGTGGGGGCCGCGGGGCCGCGTCTCACGGCCGCCTCCGCCCGCAGCCTCTCCCGCCTGCTGACGGACGCCCGGCGGGTGCTGCTCGGCGCCCGGGGGGAGCAGCTCCCGCGCAGCCTGGGCCGGCTCCTGCGCGCCCTGCGCCGGCTGCGGGGCAGCGCGGCTCTGCGGACGGGTGAGTGCGGGGCCGGGGGGGCAGGTGCCCGGGGCGAGCGCGGCCCCCCGTGCGCTGACCCCGCCGCCGCCCCGCCAGCCCTGCCCGTGAGGGGCTACCTGAGGGCGCAGGAGAGCTTCTCCCAGTTCCTGCGCGCCAACACGTCGCTGCCGCCGGCGCTGGTGGAGGAGCTGCTGGGGGCTCGGCTCACCCCTCGCGTCGTGAGTAGGGAGCGCGCCGGGCGGCTCGCGGGTGAGGGTGCCGTGGGGCTCCCCGCCTCACCGCCCCCCCGCCGGCCCCAGCTCTCCCTGGCGGGCGCCCGCGTCCCGCTGAAGGCCGTGGTCTGCGACGCCTCGGAGCTGGGGGGCTTCCTGGCGGCGGGCGACGCCGCGGCCTCGCAGCGCCTGCAGCAAGGGCTCTGCGCCCTGCCCGGCCCCACGCTGCGCGCCGTGGAGCGCGCCTTCCTCTCCCAGCTGGATTTCCCCCGGCTCGTCGCGGTGAGTGGGCGCTGGGGGGGGCGCGGGGGGACGTGGCTCTGCCACCGCCCTGGAAAGCCCCGGCTCGGAGACCCGCCGGGTCCCCGCGGAGGGGCCGTGACCCCTGTCCCGCCGCCCCTCGCAGGAGCGGCTCAGCTCGGAGGCGGACGACGTCGCCGACGCCGTAGGGGCCCTGGCCGCCGTCCTGCGCGGTGCCGAGGCCCTGCTGCAGGAGGTAGCTGCCCCCCGCCCCGCCGCGCCGCCCTGGGGGTGCGGGTCCCCCCCGGGTGCTCCCCGCAGCGCAGCGCTGCCCGGGGTGTCCCCAGCGTCCCCGGCCCGGCGGCGGGGCGCCCGCAGCCCCGCTCTGCTCCCCGTCCCGCTCCCCCCAGGGCTCCTCCACGACCAGCTTCGCGGAGCTGCGGCAGGAGATCGGGGCGCTGGCGGCCCCCAACGGCAGCACCTCCCTGCCGGGCGCCTTCGGGGCCCTGTCCCGCATCGCCTGCGGGCACCCCGAGGGCGGCGGGCTCCGCGTCCCCTCCCTCAACTGGTACGAGGACAACGACATCAAGGCGTTCCTGGACCGCAACAGCTCCGAGCGGAGAGACGCGGCCCCCAGCGACGCCAGCAGTGAGTGGGGCCGGGGCCGGGGCCGGGGCAGGGGCCGGGGCTCGCCAGGGCACCCCGGCGGGGGGGGGGGGGGGGGGGGCCGCGGGAGCAGCCTCCAAGGGCTCCGTTCTGCCCCTGTGCCAGGTCCCTTCTGCAGAGAGCTGATCCGGAGCCTGGAGTCCAACCCGCTTTCGCAGATCTTCTGGCGGGGCATCAAGCCCCTCTTCGTGGGCAAGATCCTGTACACGCCGCCGGGCCCCGGCACCGACAGCGTCATGGCCGAGGTGAGCGGGGCGCCGCGGGGGGCACCGGGGGGTCGGCGCCCCCGGCCCTGCCTCACCCGCCGCCCGTGCAGGTGAACCGGACCTTCCGGGAGCTGGCCGTGCTGCGGGACGTGGGGGGCGCGTGGCGGGAGCTGGCGCCCCAGATCTACACCTTCCTCAACAGCAGCCTGGAGATGCAGCTCCTCCAGGTGCGTCGCGGCCCTGGGGCCGGCTGGGCTGGGCACGGGGACGGGAGCAGGGACGGGGCGATGGGGCAGATGCTCTAACCCTCTTTCCCCCCCGTTTTTTTGCAGGAGCTGCTGCAGGTCCCGGGGACGGCGCAGCTCCTGGACGGGCTCCTCAACGGCACCTCCTGGAACCTGTCGGCCCTGGCCGGGTTCCTGGCCGCGCCGGCCCCGGGCCCCGGGCTCACCTGGCGCCAGGTGTACGCCGAAGCGGACCGGGTCCTGGGCACGCTGGCCCAGTTCATGGAGGTGCGTGTCCCCCCCGGCCCCCCGGCAGCCGGGTCCCGAGCGCCCGCTCACCCTGCCCTCCCGCCTGCAGTGCGTCTGCCTGGACAAGATCGAGGCGGTGGCCACCGAGGAGCAGCTGGTGGCCAGGGCCTTGGAGCTGCTGGAGCAGCGGCAGTTCTGGGCCGCCGTGGTCTTCGAGCCGCCCGCGAACGCCACGGCCCAGGCGCTGCCCCCCCACGTCCGCTACAAGATCCGCATGGACATCGACGACGTCACGAGGACCAACAAGATCAAGGACAGGTCGGGGTCGCCTGTCCCCGCATCCCAGACCCGGGTTGGGGGGCGTCCCCCCCCCTGCCAGCGCTCTGCTCTGCCCCCAGGTTTTGGGACCCGGGCCCGGCGGCCGACCCCTTCAGCGACCTGCGCTACGTGTGGGGCGGCTTCGTCTACGTGCAGGACCTGGTGGAGCAGGCGGTGGTGCGGGTGCAGACCGGGGCCGCCCCGCGCACCGGCGTGTACCTCCAGCAGATGCCCTACCCCTGCTACGTGGACGACGTGTGAGCGGGCGGCGCGGGGCCCCGGCCCGCCGTGTCCCTGCCGGGGGGTCAGGCGGGGGGGTAAGGGCCGCCGCTGTCTCCCGCAGGTTCCTGCGGGTCCTGAACCGCTCGCTGCCCCTCTTCATGACGCTGGCCTGGATTTACTCCGTGGCCATGATCATCAAGGGGGTGGTGCACGAGAAGGAGGCGCGTCTCAAGGAGACCATGAAGACCATGGGGCTGAGCAGCGGCATCCTCTGGCTCAGCTGGTTCCTCAGCAGCTTCATCCCCTTCCTCCTCAGCTCGGCCCTTCTCGTCCTCATCCTCAAGGCACGTTGCAGAGCTGGGCATGGGGGACAGAGCCGGGGCGATGTGGGGAGTGTGGGGGGCTGGCAGCCAGCGCGGGGGGGGCTCTGCGGGCTCCAACCTCCCTCGTTCCGCAGCTGGGGAACATCCTGCCCTACAGCGATCCCGCCGTGATCTTCCTCTTCCTCGGCACCTTCTCGGTGGCCACCATCTGCCAGTGCTTCCTCATCAGCACCTTCTTCCCCCGCGCCAACCTGGCCTCGGCTTGCGGCGGCATCATCTACTTCTCCTTCTACCTGCCCTACGTGCTGTGCGTGGCCTGGCGCGACCACGTCACCTTCCCGCTCCGCGTCCTCGTGGTGAGCGGCCCCACGGTGCCCCGCGCGTGCCAGGCGCAGGGTTTGGGGCGCAGGACCCCCCCCGCCCCGGGGCCGGGCTTTCCACCCACGCCGCCGTGCTTGCCGCCGCCAGAGCCTGCTGTCGCCGGTGGCCTTCGGCTTCGGCTGCGAGTACTTCTCGCTCTACGAGGAGCAGGGCGTGGGCATCCAGTGGCACAACCTGGGCGCCAGCCCCGTGCCCGGGGACCCCTACAACTTCGCCACGGCCATGGCGCTGCTGCTGCTGGACGCCGGCCTCTACGGCCTGGCCACCTGGTACGTGGAGGGCGTCTTCCCAGGTGAGCGCGGCCCCCGTGGCCCCCGCGGCCCCGGCCCCGCTCGGCCGGCGCTCCCAACCCCGTCCACGCCGCAGGTCAGTACGGGATCCCCAAGCCCTGGAATTTCCCCTTCCTGAGGAGCTACTGGTGCGGCGAGGAGTCCTCGGCCGGGCACCCCCCGTTCCCCACCAGCCCCCCGGCTGCGCCCCAAGGTGAGCTCCCGCCCCGTGCCGCCCCGGAGCCTCGCGGCCGGAGCGCCGGAGCTGGGCGCGGGTGCTCCCGCGGGGACGCCGGGGCTTTGCGCCGCTGCAAGGGGACCAGCCCCACGACCGGGACCCTCCGGTGGCTTCCAGCGCTGATGGAGGAGCCGCCGGCCCAGCTGCAGCCCGGAGTCTCCATCCGCAACCTGGTGAAGATTTACCGCAACAGCAGCCGAGTGGCCGTCAACGGGCTGAGCCTGGACTTCTACGAGGGGCAGATCACCTCCTTCCTGGGCCACAACGGCGCCGGCAAGACCACCACCATGTGAGGCCGCGGGCTGGGGGTGCCGGGGGGGCGCGGCCGCGGGGGAGTCCCGCTTCCCCTGCGCTCCCCTTTCCCCCGCTGCAGGTCCATCCTCAGCGGCCTCCTGCCCCCCACCTCCGGCACCGCCTACGTCCTGGGCTGGGACGTCCGCTCCGACATCGACAGCGTCCGGAAAACCATGGGCGTGTGCCCCCAGCACAACGTGCTCTTCGACATGTAGGCGGGGGCCGGGGAGGGGGGCGGGGGCCGGGCCCCGGCGTCCGGGCGGGCAGCGGGGGCTCAGCCGCTGCCCGCCGCAGCCTGACGGTGGAGGAGCACATCTGGTTCTACGGGCGGCTCAAGGGGCTCTCGGAGCAGCAGGTGAAGGCGGAGACGGAGCAGCTGATCCGGGACACGGGGCTGCCCCACAAGCGCCGGGAGCAGACCAAGAGCCTCTCGGGTGCGTGGGGGGCAGGAGGGGCCCCGTGGGGCCGAGCGGCGGCTCCCGCGGCCCCGACGCCCCGACGCCCTCCCTCCCTCCGGCCCCGCAGGCGGGATGCAGCGGAAGCTCTCCGTGGCCATCGCCTTCGTGGGCGGCTCCAAGGTGGTCATCCTGGACGAGCCCACGGCCGGCGTCGACCCCTACTCCCGCCGCGGCATCTGGGAGCTGCTGCTCAAGTACCGCAAAGGTGGGGGCTGGGGCCGGGGACCCCTCTGTGCACGCACCCCCAGCCCCAGGGGGTCCGGGCGCTGGGCGACGAGGCAGCCCGAGCCCCCCCGCGCTCTGCCCCAGGCCGCACCATCATCCTGTCCACCCACTACATGGACGAGGCGGACCTGCTGGGCGACCGCATCGCCATCATCGCGCGGGGCCGGCTCTGCTGCTGCGGGTCCCCCCTCTTCCTCAAGGCCAGGCTGGGCACCGGCTACTACCTCACCCTGGTGAAGGGGCAGCGGCCCGGGCCGGGCGGCAGCGCCGGCAGCGCCCCCGGCCCCCCCAGAAAGGTGCGTCCCCCGGCGCCGAGCGCCAGCCGAGGGGCGGCCGGGCCCCCGGGCCTCCGGCCCTGCCGCCGCATCCCACGCTCCGGCCGCCCTCTCGCGCAGGACGGCAGCGACTCGGAGCGCAGCAGCGACACGGGGCTGGGCAGCGAGCGGGACAGCGAGGCCAGCGCTGTGGGTAGGGAGCCCGTCCCTCCCTCCCGCCCTCATCCCGGGCGACCTTCCCGGGTGCCCCCCTGGGGGGGGACACGGTGCTTCTCACCCCCCCACCCTGCCCCGCTGCGGGTTGGGGCCGTGCTCGCGGAGCAGCTCCGTCCTCCCCTGCCGCCTGGAGCCCCCCGGGACCCCCCAGGCCGGGCGCAGGGCACAGCACTCCTGTGCCGGACCCCGGCGCTGGCCCCAGGTTCCCAGCCCTCCCTGTCCCTCCAGATGTGCCCCAGCTGTCGGCTCTGATCCAGAACCTGGTCCCGGGCTCCCGGCTGGTGGAAGACATCGGGCACGAGCTGCTCTTCGTCCTGCCCTACAGCGGCGCCAAGGACGGGGCATTTGGGGACCTCTTCCGGGAGCTGGACGCCCGCCAGGGCGACCTGGGCATCTCCAGCTACGGCATCTCCGACACCACCCTGGAAGAGGTACCCGGGGACGGCTGCCGGGGCTGCAGGAGCCGGCGGCCAGGGCTTTGCCAAGGCTCCCGGGGGGCCCCGGCCACCAAACACCTGCCCTGCGCTGGCCCGGGGCAGCCCGTGACCCCGGGGCTCTGCCTTGCCAGGGCGGAGGACGCTCGTGGCCGTGTTTAATGCCCCATCTCTCTCCCAGATCTTTCTGAAGGTGGCTGAGGACACGGGGATGGACGTTGATGTGGCAGGTAAAACGTGTCACCCCAGCTAGAGCTGAGCTTCGGGACAGCGGGGTGCAGGACGGGGACCAGGAGGGACACTTGGCAGCGTGGGGAGATGCCGGAGCAGGGACTGCGGTGTCTGGGAGTGGGTGTCCCCGTGCCCCACGGTGTCTGCGAGTGGGTGTCCCTGTGCCCCGCGTGGGAGCACGCAGCGCCCGGTGCAGCCCCTGCCCTCCCCGGGGCTGGGGTCCCTGCCGGGAGCACCCTCGGGTGCAGGGACGTGTCCCAGGCTGTGGCCCTCGTCCCACCCTGACGCTCTGCCCTGTTTCATCAGGCATCAGGAGAGCCTCCCGGCCAGGGAGCCAAGCCATCCCCAGCGGGGACAGGGACACGGAAGCAGCTGATGGGGAGCTGGGTAAGAGGGGGCCGTGGGGCCGGGGGGGGGGCTGAGCTCCCCGACCAGCCCACCCCTGCCACCGGGTCCCTCCGGCTGTGCCAGGCTGTGCATGGTGCCAGGCCTGGCGAGTGGCCCGGGAAATTCCAGCGGCATCGGCATCGCGGCTGCCGCCAGCCTTGGGGCATCGCCGGGGGCTTTGGGAAGGGAGGGGAGCAGGGGTGCCGGGCCGCCGGCGGGTCTGGGGTGCCTGGCCCTGAGCGGGGGCTGGGATGGGCCGTGAAATCCTGGGGAACGCGTCCCTAGGGCTGGAGAGAGCTGGTGTGGGGGCAGCGGTGGGAATTTGGGGAGGGGTCTGCGATAGTCTGGGGAGTCTGCTCTGCCCTGGGACCCCCCCGTCACCCAACCGCTGCCGTGCGGGCGCGACTGGTGCGGCCGTAACACTTCTTTCCTCTCTCCTTTACTCTGAGTCCGAGGAGCCAGGAGAGGTAGGACCCGGGGTGGGCTGGGGAGTCCCAAAGGGGACGCGGGGACGTCGCCGCGAGCCAACCGCCCGCACGAGCCCCTGCCCTCGCTGCCCGGCTCGGCCCGGGCTGGCGCCCGCAGCCGGGGCAAGGAGCCGCCTCTGCCCCCGCAGCCGAGGAGCCGCAGGAGACGGAGCCGCTGCGCGGCGCGGCCGGCCGGGGGTCCCGCCGGGTGACGGGCTGGGCGCTCACCCGCCAGCAGCTCCGCGCGCTCTTCACCAAGCGCCTGCTGCACGCCCGGCGCAGCACCCGCGGCTTCTTCGCGCAGGTACCGCCGAGGGGCCGGGCCGCGGCGCGGGGGGCACGCGGGCTGGGGGGGGGGCAGAGCAGGCCTTGCCCCCGCCGCCTCCCGCCCCGCAGATCGTCCTGCCGGCCGTCTTCGTCTGCATCGCGCTGCTCTTCAGCCTCATCGTGCCGCCCTTCGGGAGGTACCCGCCGCTGCGCCTGGAGCCCTGGATGTACGGGCAGCAGTTCACCTTCTTCAGGTGGGGCCCCCCCGCGCCCCCCCGGCCCCCGCCGCCCCCCGCCGCCGGCTCACCGCCCGCGCTGTGCTTCCAGCGACGACGCCCCGGGGGACCCCGACACGGCTCGGCTCCTGGGCGCGCTGCTGGCCGAGCCGGGCTTCGGCACCAAGTGCATGAAGGACGCCGGGGAGGCGTGAGTGCCGGGGCGGCGCGGGGGCCGTCGGGGTCCGGTCCGGGGACGGAGAAGGGCAGCGTTTCCCGGGGGGCCCTGCCCAACTGTCCCCTTTGCGGGGGGATAGCGGGAGGGGGCCGCCCCCGAGGCCCCTGGGCCGCGCCGGGCTCCTCACGGGGGTCTCTCCCCGCACGGTGCCCGGGGAGCAGGACGGGGCCCTGCCCTCCAGCCTCCCACCCCGGCGGCTTCTCCGCCCCCCCGGCGCCCCCGGCCCTGCTGGCAGCCCTGCGCCGCGGGAACTGGACCCCGGCCGAGCCGTCGCCCGCCTGCCGCTGCAGCACCCCGGGGGCTCGCAGGATGCTGCCCGACTGCCCGGACGCGGCCGGGGGGCTCCCGCCGCCCCAGGTGAGCCCTGCCGCCCCCGTGCGCGGGGGGGAGGGGGGGGGGCTTGGGCACGGGGCAGGCGGCGGCCCCGGGGGCTGCGCGTCCACCCAGCCCCTCTGTCCGTCCCCCCCCAGGTGCGACGGGGCACGGGCGACGTCCTACAGAACCTGACGGGCAGGAACATCTCCGACTACCTGGTGAAAACCTACCCCCAGGTCATCCGCCACGGGTGAGCGCGGACCCCGGCGCCCCGTCCCACGGCCGCGGGGACGCAGCGAGGGCCCCCGGGTGTGCGGCAGGGAGGTGGGCAGGGCTCCGGCACGGACACCCGCCGTGGCAGGGGCAGGAGGGATGCTGGGGACCAAACCCGGCCGGGGCTGCCCTGCCGTGGGGTGTCGCAGCCGGCAGTGCCGCGGGGACCCGCCGTCGGGCTGGTGCCAGGCAGCCACGTGTTGGTCTAACGTCCCCTCGCTGGTGTTTCCTCCCGCGCCCTGTTTCTTTCAGGCTGAGAAACAAGAAGTGGGTGAATGAGCACAGGTGCGTCCAGGGAGAGGTCGGGGTCTTGTTCTGCGCAGATGGGGCAGGCAGGATGCCTGGGTCCCGTGTGGGGTCGGGCCACGGGTGCACGCTCAGGTGGGGCCCGGGGAGTCTCTGGGCAGAGGCATCGCGTGGGTGGCCTTGGCTCTTCGGTGTGCACCCTCACCGTGGCGTCTGGGCTGGGTTGGGGCAGCGGGTGCCAGCGGGGAACGGTGGCGCGGTTGGAAATGTCCGGCTCTCCCCCGCACACCCAGGTACGGCGGCTTTTCGCTGGGCGCCCGCAGCTCCCAGGTGCTGCCGTCGGTGGAGGAGGTGGACGGGGCGGTCCTGGAGCTCCGGGCGCTGTTCAACGTCACCCCGGTACGGCTGGGGGTCCGCGCCCCGCCGGGGGCCGGGCCGGGCGGCGGGAGGGCTCTTGGGGCGAGCCCCCTCCTCACCGCCTCGCGCCTGCCCCCAGGGCAGCCCCACGGACCGGCTGCTGGGCAACCTCAGCCGCTTCATCGAGGGCTTGGACGCTCGCAGGAACATCAAGGTGAGCCCGGCCCCGGGGCCGAGCAGCCCCGCAGGGGTCGGGTCCGGGGGGCCCCGTTGCTGGGAGGCAGCGAGCACCCGGACGCCTGGGTCCCCTTCCCGTGGTTACAACGAGCAGGACGGGATGGAGCCCGGCTTGAGACGGGGTTGGGTCTAGCAGCTCGGAGCGGGGCTGTGAGCCGGGATGCCTGGGCCCCGTTCCTGGCCCTGGGGGGAGCAGTGTGCTGTGGGCTGGGGCGGAGGGGAGCCAGCTGCAGCGGGTCCCCGTGCCCGAGCCCCGGGGTTGAGCCCGGCTCAGGGCGCTGCGGGACCTCCCCCGGGCCGCAGGTCTGGTTCAACAACAAGGGCTGGCACGCCGCGGTGGCCTTCCTCAACGTGGCCAGCAACGGGCTGCTGCGGGCCAGGCTGCCGGCGGGGGCCGACCCGACGCGCTACGGCATCACCGCCACCAACCACCCCCTCAACCTCACCAAGGAGCAGCTCTCGGAGGCCGCCTTGTGAGTGCGGGGGTCCCGGGGTCCCGCGGGGCCCCCGGCGCTGGCTGACCCGCTCCTCTCCGCGGCAGGATGGCCACCTCCGTGGACGTGCTGGTCTCCATCTGCGTGATCTTCGCCATGTCCTTCATCCCGGCGAGCTTCGTGGTCTTCCTCATCGAGGAGCGGGTCAGCAAGGCCAAGCACCTGCAGTTCGTCAGCGGCATGAAGCCCGTGACCTACTGGCTGGGCAACTTTGCTTGGGACATGGTGCGGGACGGGGCTGGGGCTGTGCCGGGGCGGGCAGGCGGCTCCGGGGGCCAGACCCCGTTCATGGCCCCCTCCTTGCTGCTTCGTGCCCACAGTGCAACTACCTGGTGCCCGCGCTGCTGGTCATCCTCATCTTCCTCTGCTTCCAGCAGAAGTCCTACGTGTCCTCGGCCAACCTGCCCTCCCTGGTCCTGCTGCTGCTGCTCTATGGGTGAAGGGCTGGGGCAGTCACCTGCGGGGCCGAGCCCTGCGAAGGGCTGGGGGACGCAGGCGGCTGGGGGTCTGGGCGGGAGCAGCGCTCAGGTCCGGGGGCTCTGTGGGGACAGTTCCCGGGTGGCCCCGCCGTGTCCCCGCACGTGGGGTGCGTTTTGGTCACCGTTTTCCTGTGTCCCTCCAGCTGGTCCATCACGCCCCTGATGTACCCGGCCTCCTTCCTCTTCAGCATCCCCAGCACCGCCTACGTCGCCCTGACCTGCATCAACCTCTTCATCGGCATCAACGGCAGCGTGGCCACCTTCGTGCTGGAGCTCTTCGTGGACCAGGTGAGCCCCGGCTGCCCCCAGCGCCCGTCCCGCCACCGCTGCCGGCTCTCCCCCGACCCTGCCTTCGCCTGCTGCCCCGGCAGAACCTCAACGACATCAACCGCGTCCTGAAGAAAGTCTTCCTCGTCTTCCCGCACTTCTGCCTGGGCCGAGGCCTCATCGACATGGTGAAGAACCAGGCGATGGCCGATGCCTTCGAGAGGTTCGGTGAGTCCCGGGGGCTGCTGGCCCCGCGCTGCTCCCCACTGTCCCCCCGCTCCTAAAGCCCCTTTTCCCTCCTCTTCGCCCCTCGCAGGGGACAAGCGGTTCGTGTCCCCCCTGTGCTGGGATCTGGCCGGGAAGAACATGTTCGCCATGGCCGTTCAGGGCGTCGTCTTCTTCCTCTTCACCCTCCTGGTGCAGTACCGCTTCTTCCTGCGGCTCAGGTGAGGAGGGGGCCGCGGGGGCCGACTGCCGGCCGCGATGGGCCGCCGTCGCCGGAAAGCTCCCAGCCGCTGTTGCCCGCAGGCCGTGGGCTCTGCAGCTGCCCTCGCTGGGCGAGGAGGACGAGGACGTGGCCCGGGAGCGCGCCAGGGTGGGCGGCACGCCGCGCCCCACCGACGTCCTGGTGCTCCGGGACCTGACCAAGGTGAGCGGCGGGGCCGGCCCTTCCCCGTCCCCGTCCTCCGCCCGTGCCGTGCCGGCTGCGGCAGCGTCCCCGGGTGCAGCCGCTCTCCCGGGACGCAGCCGGGGGTCCCCGGAGCCGGGGGTCCCCGAGCCAGGCGGGGCCGTGCCGTCACCCGCCCTTCCCGCTCCAGGTGTACCGGCGGAGGAAGGCGCCGGCGGTGGACCGGCTCTGCGTGGCCATCCCGCCCCGGGAGGTGAGGGACGGCTGCCGGGCCGCGCTGGGGCACCCCGGGCGCAGGCGCCGGTGGGTTTTGCCGCTAACGCCCTCCGTCCCGCGCAGTGCTTCGGGCTCCTGGGGGTGAACGGTGCCGGGAAGACGTCCACCTTCAAGATGCTGACGGGGGACACGGAGGTGACGCTGGGGGAGGCCTGGCTGAAAGGGCACAGGTGAGCGGGACGGGGGCTCGCGGAGGGGCTGGGGACGGCCGCCGCTGTGCCGTCACCCGCCCTCGCCGGCGCTCACGGCCGCCCGCGCCCGCAGCATCCTCACCGACCTGCAGTCCGTGCGCCAGAACATGGGCTACTGCCCCCAGTTCGACGCTGTCACCGACCTGCTCACGGGCCGCGAGCACCTGGAGTTTTACAGCCGCCTGCGCGGGGTCCCGGAGGAGGAGACGCCCGGGGTGAGGCGCGCGGCCGGGCGCCCGGGACCCCACGCTCGGCCCCCCCCGGCGCTCAGCCCCTGGCGTTCAGCCCCTGGCACTCAGCCCCCCCGGCACTCAGCCCCCCCGGCGCTCCGCTCGCAGGTGGCTCAGTGGGGCATCGCCAAGCTGGGGCTGGGGCCGCACGCGGACCGGCCCGCCGGCAAGTACAGCGGGGGCAACAAGCGCAAGCTCTCCACGGCCATCGCCCTCATCGGCTGCCCGCCCGTCGTCTTCCTGGTCAGTGCGGGGCCGGGGGGCCGGCGGCTCCGGGGGGTCCTGGCCCCGCTCCCGCCCGGCGTCACCCCGCTGCCCTTGCAGGATGAGCCCACGACGGGGATGGACCCGCGCGCCCGGCGGTTCCTCTGGGATTGCATCCTCAGCATCATCAAGGAGGGCAGGTCCGTGGTGCTCACGTCGCACAGGTGAGGTGCCCGAACGCCTGGGCCCCGCGGCGCGAGGGACCCCCGCCCGGCCGCCCCCGCGCACGAGGGCTCACGCCTGCCCTCCCGGCAGCATGGAGGAGTGCGAGGCGCTGTGCACCCGCATGGCCATCATGGTGAACGGCCGCTTTCGCTGCCTGGGGAGCGTCCAGCACCTCAAGAACCGGTAACCGGGACCGGGGGGGGGGCCAGCCCTGCCGGGGCGGCAGCGGGGCTGGAGGAGCCTCTGCAGCGCTGCCCCGCTCGCCCCGCGGCAGGTTCGGGGACGGCTACACAGTGGTGGTGCGGGCGGGCGGCCCGGGGCCGGCGCTGGTGCAGAGCCTCATGCAGCGCTCCTTCCCCGGCATCGCGCTGGCCGAGCGCCACGGCGGGCTGCTGCAGTACCGGCTGCCCTCCCGCGCCGGCTCCCTGGCCAGCGTCTTCGGCGTCCTGGCGGCCCAGCGCGGCCCCTGCCACATCCAGGACTACTCCGTGTCCCAGACCACCCTCGACCAGGTGCGCGGGGCCGCGGGCGGTGGGCAGGGATGGCGGGCAGGGACGGTGACCCCAGGTGCTGCCCCTCACCGCCGTCCCCGTCCCCGTCCCCGCAGGTGTTCGTGCACTTCGCCAGGGAGCAGAGCGACGACGACCCCGGCGGGGACCCAGCCCCGGCGCAGGACCCGGCGCCCGGCCCCGCGCGGAGGCTGACGCGGTTCCTGGAGGACGAGAGCTGCCGGGAGAGCGCGGTCTGAGGCCCCGCACCGCACCGGGGCCGGGGCTGCTGGCAAGCCCTGGAGCCGCGGGGGCCCGGCCGCGTCCTGACCGCTGCCCTGGGCGCGGGGCAGCAGCCCCGCGGGGAGGCCGGCTCGGCGCAGCGGGGGCCGGGGCTGGCCCTGGGACCCCCCCGCTCTCTGCCAGGGAAGGGGCTGGGGTAAATTAGTCAGTTAAATAAAGACACGCAGCACGGTGCCGGGATCAGGCTGGTTTTCCCGCACGGCTCTGCAGCGCTGTGGGGCCCAGCGCTTGCTCCGAGGGCTCAGGGACGAAGCCGGGACCCCGCTGGGGTTGTCCCCGCCGGGCCGCGGTGCTGCGGCGCGGGGGCTGCGGGTGGTGGGAGGCAGCGGGGCGGCCCGGGGGCCGGTGCCTTGCCGTGGAGCCGCTGGCACAGCGCCCTGCCCTGCGGCGGGGGGCTGCCGGCGCTGGGGATGCTCCGGGCCCCACAGCTCTCTTCTCTGCTCCCCGGGAGCCGTGCGGCTGCCAGGAGAGGCCGAAGGTCAACCAGGATCTTCCTCGCCGCGGGGCGCTCCCCGGGCAGGGGCTGGGCGGGGAGCGGGGCCGGGCAGCGGCAGGGGGTCCTGCCCCCCAGCACTCTGCTCCCGCCCTCCGCGCGGGGCTCCGGCCTCTTCCACTCCCTCCGTGGGTGCCCCCGGCGCGGGGCCGGGGCGAGTCCCTCTGTGCCCGTGGCTGGGCACCCCGTCTTGCCGGCCGGCTCCGTCGGGGAACCAGCCCCGAGCAGGAGGCCCCAGGGGACCACCGAGGGCTTGGGGCCCCCGTCTGCTCCCTCGGCCGGCGGGACCCGTCTGCGCTGCGCGGGGGGCCATGTACCTCCCCCACGGGGCTGCCGGGGCGGGAGGAGGCAGCCCAGGTCCGTCCACGCGAAGCGGGGCTGCTGAGGCCGACCTCCCCGGTCGCCCCGGGGCACTGAGCCCTGGGGGCATCCTGCCGCGGGGGGGCTCGGGGGCGCCAGGGCCGAGCCGGGCAGCATGCGGCGGCCTTGCAGCGTGCCAGCACAGCCCCGTGCCCCACTGCCTGTCCCGCGGTGCTCGGCAGGATCCGGCCCTGCTTTGCACGACGTAACCAAGCAATGCCGCGGGAAGCAGGAACCAGCCGCTCCTTAGCCGGGCGGTTGCGCTGGCTGCACCCAGGGCTGTGTGTGTCCCGCGGGGGAGCGCGTGGCTGTTAAGGTGGAACGGGGGCGAGGAGGGGCCCTCTGGGCAGGGCAGCCCTGGCCAAACACTGCCGCCGGCAGCCCTTCGCCCGGGATGGGCACCCACAGCAGCACGGGCACCCCGAGGAGCCGCGGTGCACCCATGGCTGCGGTGCCACGTGCACCCATGGCACACAGCGGTGCTCGCCCCCAGCTTGAGCACCCACCCGTCACCCCCTGCGGGTGCTGATGCAGTTGCCCCTGTCCCCAGCTGGGGCAGAGGCAGGTTGTGGCCTCCTGCAAGGGGCAAAACTGGGACCAAAGAGGGTCATCCAGGGACTGGGCGGTCTGTGACCGGTCCGAAAAAAATATGGAACGCTTCACGAATTTGCGTGTCATCCTTGCGCAGGGGCCATGCTAATCTTCTCTGTATCGTTCCAATTTTAGTATATGTGCTGCCGAAGCGAGCACGAATCCACCCTCCCCCGCAGCGGTATTTAAACTACTATTAATTCATAATTTTCAGATCAGGGCGAGAATTTTTTTTCTTGTTTAACTCTTTCGCTTAAAAGTTGCATTTTTAAACGATTTTACTTATTTCTTGTGCTGGGAGTCCTTCGGATTCGCAAAAATATCGCCGTTTTCGAGGCGGAGGCGCGGAAGAGTGAGGCCGGTTCCGCGCGATGCATGGCGGGAGTTCTCCTGCTTTGCATATTCCGCCAAGGGGGGGGCGGGCCGGTCCTCCACCGTCCCAGAGTTCCCTCGCGGGGCGCTGCTCTTGCGTCGCCGCGTCGTCGGTGCCAGGGGCCGGCGGAGGAAGATGGCGGCGGGGCGGTGAGGGGCGTCGAGAGAGGCCGAGGCGGGCGAGGAGAGAGGCGCCGGCGGCTCTCCGTGCCGGGCCGCCGCTGGTAACGGGCCCTCCATGGCCGCGGGGCCGGCCCTGGAGCCGCGTCCCCCCCGGGCCTGCTCGGGCCCCGCCGCTCCCAGGCCCCGCCGCGCCGCTGGGGCCTGGCCCCGGCCCGGGCGCCGTCAGGCTTGACCCGCCCCCGCTCCGGGACCCGCCTCAGCGCGCAGGAGGCCGCACCGACCCCGCGCGGGCTCCGCGGCCGCCGCCCGGTCCCCCCGCTGTTGCCGCGCCCGTCCGGGGAAGCCGTCGGGCCTCCCCCCGCCGGGGGAGCAGGGCCCCTCCGCGGCGGCCTTTCCCCTCCCGCGAAGGCGGCGCGGCCCCCCGGCCGCCCCGGGAAGAGTGCCAGCTCGCTCCCCGCCGCAGCGGCCAGGATGTCCGAGAACCAGCCCAACGCCAACAACCATCACCCGGCCAACAACACCGGGGGCGGCGGGGCGGCCGGCGCCAACAACCGGGGCGTCCGCAACCCCAACCTCAACCAGAACCCCTTGATCAACGTGCGCGACCGCCTCTTCCACGCCCTCTTCTTCAAGATGGCAGTGACCTACGCTCGCCTGTTCCCACCGTCCTTCCGCCGTATCTTCGAGTTCTTCGTTCTCCTCAAGGTGAGGGGCAGCAACATGCCTTACCGTTCCCTTTTTAGGCTGTAGTCAGGCGTTAAGGCATGAGTTTCCTCAGTGTAACTTACAACCCCACTAAAAGCTCGGTTCTGCTCCTCTGCTAGGAGCACAGCCTGGTTTTGGACCGTCCAGACCAAGCTGTCCACTGAGTTGACATGCACCTCTCTTTGGTGAGGAAGACAAGAATAATGGCAGTGATCTTTAGAGGTCCACAGAACTCTTGTGCGAGATCTGTGCATAAAAAGAGATTGCAAATCACTGATCCGGCTTGATGGGTAGTTGGTCTAGCATGGATTAAAACCAGCAAAGGGGGTATGAAAGACTTCCGATTCCATTTCTGAGCAATCGCTCTTTTGGGATGCGGAGCATGCCTTAATCAAGATATTTGACGGTTGGTGTATTGCTAAAGTCTAGTCTCTTCTAGAAGTAACTGATGCGCACACAACAATGCTGTTTCTTTTTAGTTGTCAACAACTTCAGCTACCTGTGGACAGTGCTGCACCTCTACCAAACTGGGTAGAAACCTGCCTGCTTTTCTGTTGATGCAGGTGCGGGTTTGGGCACTCACAGAGGTGCTGGTGCTTAAATGGGGAGTTGCAGCTGAATTCTCGGGACAGGTTAGGCCTTCCGAGGTAGAACCGAGGTGGGGTGGTCACAATGGCCTGTCGCTGTCCACCTGGCGAGCTGCTCTCACATTGAGTACTACATCTTGGTTTCCGGATCTCACGCTGACGCTTCTCATTAGTGCCAATTATAGGAAATTAAGAATAAGGGGAAGAGGGGAAAGGAGGTTGCTAAGTGACAACAGTGTGCTTCCATTACCAGTTTCTAAAATTCAGCCAGTTTAAAGCAAGCAAACATTCAGGACCCCTTGTCTCATGCTACACATGTGTGTTTGCTTTAACAAATACAAAGTGAGAGCCTTTTTTATGATAACATAATAAACACGCTATGACAGCGTACTTTTGCAATACTCTCTTTTTGTCTGAGAAGTGTTCAGGTTTTTAACATCTCTCCCCTGCGTGCCCCTGCATTGTGCAAGTGGATTCAGGCAGAGGGAGAGACTGGAAGTGGGAGGCACTAACCGCCAGGCTGTCAGGTAGCATGAGCGATGCTCACCACGCTAATATCAGTTCTTTCTGCTGTGTGTTTTGATCAAAGCATGCCTGAGGAGATGAAGGTATTCACAGGACATCTGCAGCGAACAGCCTATTTCCACCCTGAGAACTGGAAGTCTTACCAAATTAAGGCAGGCTTTAGCAGGCAGCATGATCTCAGTTCTCTGTATATAGAGTATCCAGTGGGAGCTTGAATTAGAGGCAGTGGTCCTGCAAACTGCTGGTTGGGTGAATCCCTGGAACTGCTTATGGTTTTGTTGGCCTCATCGTGGTTCCTTCCATGGTAAGAGAGATATATGTGTTCACGTAAGATGTTAGATTAGAGGAAAGGTGGGATTTGGTCTGTATTAATGATAGTCCTTTCCTTTTTCTGTTTTTCCTTATTATTCAGCTCCTGCACAGATTTGACTTTTTTTACCAGTCTGTTTAGTCCTAGCAAGTAGGTCAAGAACAGTGTGTAGCAAGGACAACTAGTTTACTTAAAAATAAGCACCTTAATACCATTGGAAAAGGAGTGTATCGAGCTTAGCTATACTGCTTGCTGCGCTAGAGTTCCTCCGAGTTCTGAGCTAGGAACTTTGGGCAGTACTGGGTAACATCACGAACAGGTTTATTGCCTTTATTTATAAGCAACAAATTTTATTAGCCCACTTCATTTTACTGTGACTTTATAGCTATTTTGATTGAAAAGCATCTTCTGACTGGTTATGAAATTGGTATGCTCCAGCCTGAAAGGTCTTTTTGAAGTTTGACAAACTGGTAACTGATAGACTGGTGATTTGTCTGAACTTTAGGTCAGCAGACGTACATGTCACAACAAGTAATTTTATTTTAATAACAGTACCTCATTGCTGGTACAGGATGGTGCTTTTGGACTTAATTTTTTTGGTGTGATAGGCAAGGACTTTCTGTCTGATTGCTTATGTGTAAGACAGACCTCAGCTTGGACTTGTTTAAAACTCTTGCGATATTAAAATGTTGCTAAGATAGAAAAACACTATTTCCTGGTTATGAGCATGGAGATTTGCCAATTTAATGAAAAATACCCCTCTGTAGCTTTAAGTGTGATACAAGTCCCTGGAAGAGTACCTGCTGGGAATTGCAGACTTATGTTAATACAGGGTGACAGTGCTAGAAGGAACAGGATTGGACCATCTTATAGTCTATATTGTTTGTTGGGGGGTTCAAAGCCTGCAATATTCCTGAATGATATTCCAGTCTCATGTGGAATATTCTCAACTTTCAAAGCCTGGGATCCTTTTCAGTGTTGACCATCTATGATGGTAGGGTGGTGTGGCAGGGGAGGAATGGAAGAGGAGGTTGAATTTCCTATTAAAAATGTTTTGGAGGAAGATCCATGTTGCATGAAGAGTTTGCATGCTGAAAGCTCTGAGGGTGCCTGTGGCGGCTGGGTCAGTGTGACAGTCGCAGGGTCACAGCTGCTGCCCGGCTGTGTGCTGTGTTAGGTCGGAGCAAAGGTCTGACTAGCCCGGCATCGTGCCTACGGCAGAGGCCCAGAGCACAGGCCAGGAGGGAGGACAGAGCCATGGCAAGTGTGGTGAGGCTTCCTGCAGCCCGCTCAGCTTCTGGCAGGCCACCTCCATGTCAGAGCTGCGGCAGAGTGTGTAATTTCACAGCAGCACGTAGCTGATCTGAACACAGAGCTGGTGGTTCTGCAGAAGGTTGGCTTTATCTTGTTCTTGTGGTAGGTAGCCTTTTGTCGAGGTTTGGGATTTTTTTCCTGGCAGCCAGCTAGCGCATAACCCATGGCACAGTTGTGTTAAGGGAGAAGTTTTGGTCACAGGCTCTTTGGAAACTCTTGCTCCTAGGAAAAGCTCTGTCTCTCCCTTGATGTTTACCTGAAGGAGACAAGGTTTCAGCTGGTTAAAGAGGCATCAGAAGGGCTGACGAAGGGAATAAAAGCTCTTGTCCACTTGCATGTACGTTTGTCCAAATTAATCCAGTGCCTTTATGGGTGAGCAAGAGATGGCTGATTAAAACTGGGGAATTTGTAAACAGGTCAAGTTTCATTGGACTAATGTTTTCTGCTTTGTTTCTTCTTGTGTGTAGGCTCTCTTTGTGCTCTTCATCCTGGCTTACATTCACATCGCCTTCTCCCGCTCGCCCATTAACTGCTTGGAGCATGTGCGGGATAAATGGCCACGTGACGGCATCTTACGGGTGGAAATACAGCGCAACTCAAGCCGAGCCCCCATCTTCTTGCAGTTCTGTGATGTTGAGAAGTTCCCAGGAATGGTAGTTGAGTCCACAGCTGAGGAAGAGGAGGAAGAAGAGGAGGAAATGACTGTGGATATGTTTGAAAACAGCTCTATCAAGGTAAAGACTCATTGCATGGGTACACGGAAGGAGATGGGAAACCGGGGATGAAATAATTTGTTAGCAGTCATCTCAAGCTCGGAGCTGTGAGGAGAAGCAGTAATCTCTGCTGGAGTCTTGCTGTGCTGACAGCCTGTTTGGGTTGTGATCCAGCAGGTTTTCAACACTGTGCAGCTTTTCTGCTCTTGCAGCTTGGGACTGTTACCCTCCTTAACAGTGAAACTAGTCTGAACAGCTGGGGTCTGCCACAGTCCATCGCTGATCCCCCAGTCACTTAGAGACAGAACGCGTTCCTCAGCGTTTTCTGACTCTCCGCATCAACCTCTCTTGTTCTAAGATAGAAAGTAAAGCCCGAGAGAGTGGCCTCTGCTGTCCTCCTTTTGGTGGTTGAGGCCTTTTCTGAGGGCAGAGAGGGAGCACAGGAGACTCGAACTGGAATGACTGCTAAAGTGCCTTTCACCGCCATGGTTTTCCAACAGTTTGAGCTGGATATTGAGCCCAAGGTGTTCCTCAAGCCCTCCCGGATGAGCAGCACCGAGGCACTGACCCACAACGAAAGCCAGGAGTTCTCGTTTAGTGAAGCAACCACTAAAGGTATGCAGCCTCTGAGGGAGACTGTGTCCGAGTTTGAGATGCTAGCCAGAGCAGGTAAAGACAACTTACACTATCTGTGCTCCCTCCCTCCCTTGCACCTGTGCATCTCCCCTGCACATCTCACTCCTCCTGCCTTCTCTGGGCCCGTGCATAATAACCTTAAGTGTCTTCCAACTATCCCTGATGCTTTCACTTGTGGTTAATCTTACCACTACTAACAGCAGATCTACAGGAATCCCTTTCCTTGGGCTGGAAGGAAGACTGGGAGTGGGGGGCCATCTGCATTATAAAATTTGCTGAAGTCTCTTGGTCTGCTGTCATGTTTCTGCAGTGCCAGTGCCAGATGCTTCTGATGAATCTGAACCTTCCTCCTTTGACCAGTTGTGCTGTTTGCTGCCCTCTTGAGATCTGTAGGGACCCAACTGACAGCACGCATTCCTAATTGAGCAGGCTGGGGCTGTGTTATGGGTCACTTGAATGACACCAGTGCCTGGAATAGCTGACTGTACTGAAAGCCACTGAGCAAGTTTTAGTAGACTGCAAGATACAGTATTGCTGTTCTGCATCACTCAGATTATTATCCGGCTTTATCCCTCCCTTATTTCAGTGTGACTTAGGCTGCTAATGTCTCATAAACTCTTGAAGGAGCTTTAATGACTATGTGTTGTTTAAAATGGAATTCCAATATTAGGAAAGTTCTGTGTCTAGTGGTTTGGGGGGGGGACTGTTAAAAGTCACATATACTAAAATAGAGACATGGCACCTGGATTCTTATTTAATTTTGGCATTTTCACATGCACTTTTATCCCTGGAAAAAAATGGAAGTATTTGCTCTTCAGAAGTACAGGATGTTCTGGCTAGGGAGGCTTGTGAGACTTGACATTATAATGGCACTGTTTCCTTGGTCTTGCAAGTGTTTTACTTGATGCTGATCCAGAACTCATTAGTCCTGAGCTTCAGATCATTAAGTTGCTTAAGACTGGAGAGCATATGAATATTTTTGGTGCAATACCTTCATTAATAGTTGCCTAAGTTCTGTGAGAATCACACTGTACAATGCTGTGTACAGCAGTGGACCATGCTTTGATTTGCTGAATGCCTAAGTGGAAATGATCCAGAAAAATGGTGGGAGAAAGGAATTGTGCTGCTTCCCAATGTAGCTATAAAATTCATTTTTTTCAAAGGGGTCTTAAATCCCCCCAAACCTGTTTCCTCTGTTTTTTCAGCTTTCTTGTGTTGAAAGTACATGAAATTGAAAGTTTAGATAAAATACATTACCACTGGAAAATCTTTTGTGCTACAAAGAAAACAATTCTTTTATTGACACGTGAACATTTTATTGACATTTGAACTTAAAACTATTCTCTTCTGAAAACAAAAAGCTAAACTGATCAGACTGTGTTTGCTGCCCAAGATGTAAGGTCTCTTCTCCAGACAGAGACAGGGAAGCTTTAAAGTGGGCATTTCTGTCACTGATGTGTTGCTATAAGTCAGATGAGGCAGATACATTTCTTCTAAATTATTGTCCCCTTAACTGTTTCTGCTGCTGTTGTGAGAAGCCTCACACCTGCCTCCCCACACCTCTTGGGAGATATGTTGTGACAGTTTGAAAGATCAGGAATTAAATTGCTTGGCTCCTACTTACCAGGAGTCTTTGTTTTCTTGGAGCTGATATGGTAGAAAGCATCTATTTCGAACCTTTCTTAAAAACCAACAATCCCCCCCCCCCCCCCCCAAAAAAAAGACTATCTTCAGGCACTGAAGAATTTTAAAGCCATAATTGTCTAGATTTGTTTTAAATTGACTAAGGGAAGCCTGGAGCCTGTATTCACAACTGACTCTCTTTTCAAGAGCTTGGTAGAAGGAAGTGGGGGGGAATCCAGAGGTACTGTTTTTTGTGGTAATTGTTGGCAAAGCCTGCTGTTGCGTTTCACTTCCCATCCTTCCTTGCAGTGTGGCCTCAGGAAGAGTACATTGTGGAGTACTCCTTGGAGTATGGGTTTTTGCGTCTGTCCCAGAGCACTCGGCAGCGCCTCAGCATCCCAGTCATGGTGGTAACTTTGGGTGAGTGAGTCTTTATTGCTGTAGTAGGTCATCCCTGTCCAAGATGAGTAGTCTGAAGCGACAGAGCCTGTTTCAGTGCCTGAGCCCTAATAATACATCTAGCACTGTTTTCTCATCCAAGAAGGAATATCCTCAAGATACTGAAGATCTGGGTTCAGTCCAGCATCTCTCTTCCTCCTTTTTTTTTTTCCTTACTGCTTTTGCATTACATTTTAGAGTCTTGAACCCAAATAGCCTGCAGCCCTTTGAGACAGTGATACTGCAGTGTATAGCAGCGGCATCTCAATGCCAGGGCCTGGTGGCAAGAGTAATTGTGCACGTGTCAGGGATGATACTAAGCAGATTTGCTTGGCGTTGTCTCGGCATACTTCTGTCCCTCTGTTAGCACCAGCAGACCAGTATTCTGGGACAGCGTTCTCTTCTCCTGGCATTCAGTCTGTTAAAAACTGTACTAGTCAGAAATATGGTCTCAGACCTTCTCATGCCTGCGATTTTAATTCATCTGTAATGAGTCATTTAGTGCAACAGTCAGACTAAATTGCATTACTTATTCCCAATAAAACCGAAGTACCATTGGGGTGCAGTATTAAGCCGTGATCTCATGGTAGGTAATGGGTGGTTTCCGTATTAAATGTCTATATACTGATCTGGGCTTTCAAATTCAGCAAGGCCAATTCCTTCATAAGAATCCTAGTGCTTTATTAAAAAATTATTCTTATTTATGCTTCATGTTTAATTTAGGTTTTTGGTATTTTTGCAAGCGAACTAGTGTTTGTACAGCAGAATGCATTTGTGTGTACTGTACCAGCATCATGAGATGCAACTGAACAGCCTTCACTAGCGCCCGGAGCTGGGGGAGGTGTTCGCGTGTCCTCTGCGGCAAGAGGGCACGTGAGGACTGGCAGGCCCCAGCAGTGGCATGCTGAGGTCAGCTGGGGGCTGAAATATCTCAGCCTGTCCCTCCCAAATTTTACCAGAATCTGTTTCTCTGGGCCTTTAGTTGGAGTGAGCCCACAGTTACTAGGAAGATTTGTCCAAGCCTCAGAGTTGAATTTCCTTTGTATATATGTGAAGAGAGATTATAACAGCCCTGATGTAAGTGTTGGGGCCAGATTGACATTGGCATTTTGTCAGCCTGGCTATATTTGTCATGGTGTGACATTTTCCCTCCCAGGCCTGCCCAATTTAGTTATATTGGCAAAGATCCGAGTGCAGGCACAGCACAGGTCTGCTGGCAGACAGGTCCTTTTAAGAGATGAGAAGACTGGGCGCTTGCCTTTCCTGCTCTGTGACTTAAGATCTGAACAGACTGAATGTTTTCTCTCTTTTATCTAGATCCCACTAGGGACCAGTGCTTTGGGGACAGATTCAGTCGCCTGTTGCTGGATGAGTTCCTGGGTTATGATGACATCCTGATGTCAAGTGTCAAAGCTTTAGCTGAAAATGAAGAAAACAAAGGTAAGACTTGGAGGAATCACTTTCAGCAGCCATGCAGGAGGTGATGTTTTTCCTGTGGATGCGTAAATATCATCTTCTATTGATTAATCTCTAATATGTTATGTAGAGATGTTATTGTCAAGGACAAAATGAAACAAGCAGGAGTGGAGAGGAAATGTCTGCAAACATGATTTTTCTGCTGCTTCATTGTACTGCATAACAATCAGAGAATGCACCATGAGGAGGTGATGCCATGCATCTCCTGCTTTCAGTCTTTTTTTTTTTTTTTTTTTTTTTAATAGAAGGCAGTGGAAGTTTGGTCTGAGCTCGTGGGCTGATAGCATTGGCCTTTGTTTTTTCCAGGTTTCCTTCGCAATGTGGTGTCTGGGGAGCACTATCGCTTTGTCAGCATGTGGATGGCTAGGACTTCATACCTTGCAGCCTTTGTCATCATGGTCATATTTGTAAGTGGGGAGGAGCTGGGCATCGTCCGGATTCGGAGCCCAGTGCTGGTCAGCTTGTGGGCAAGGTTGGGTGTTTGTGTACAGCAATACAGTCCCCTGCTCACCTAGGAGGTCACGTATGCTTTTGAAAACAATCTGATGGAGTATGCAGTTGCACTTTGAAAATTTGTCTGCAGGTATTAAAAGTCCTAAAAATGAAACAAACAGAGGAGCTGAAATGGAATGAAACAATGGTTTTATTGTCAAAGGGGTGATTCAGGTTAGATTCTTAGTATAGTTAAGCACTCAGGCTGCCAAGGGGTAGGGTGCAAAAGTTCACACTCGGATTTTTAAGAACAGGTTTAACTAACATGCCAGGGTTGATTGAGATAGAACTGAATCTCCTGTGATTACTTGTGTGACCAGATGATTACAGATAAGTATTGAACAAGAGATCTCAGTAATGACTGAGCCTGTGTTCATAGCCTTAGAGGACTGTCTCTCTTTGTGTCTGACCTTCCACTGCTGCAGCTCCTCGTACAATATTATTGTACCTGATAAGAGGAGAAAGGGAAATGAGTGCAGGGTGACCACTGTCAGAGAGGCAGGGTGAGCTACTGGGAGGAGCACAGATATAGGACAAGAAGAAACCCTAGTTCCAGCTCTCATGCTGCTATTTGGCCATTGCTCCATTATTCAGCATAAGTCTCTTCACAGACAAATTACGTACTGTCTATTTCACTGCAGTAGTATAAAGATTAATTGCTGTTTGTGAAGCCTTAATTACTCTGTGGGAAGTCCTTCTGCATAGCTCAGGCTAAGGAATGTGAGATATGCACAGCACGCTGTGCAGTGTTGTAAGTCCAAGCTTGTCTGCCTAAGCCTCTGCCTTAGTGCAATTTTGAAAGTGAATCCCTGGAGCTGCATGGCTCTAACACTGCCTTCTGTTCTCCTATTTCAGACTCTGTCCGTTTCAATGCTGTTGCGTTACTCGCACCATCAGATCTTTGTCTTCATTGGTAAGGGTTTTCTGAGGCATTTAGGGTGTACTGGACACTGGGCCTGCTCTAGCACATATATACTCTTGACTACTGTTGTTTAGAAGGGTTCCTGCACGTAGCTGCAAAGGGAATGTATCCCCCCTGCCCTGCGGTTGTGGGAGCGGTTCTGACTTTTGCCAGTATCAGGGGCAGTGGACTAGAGACAGCGGAGTTCAGGGCATGTTGCAGTGCTCTGGATGGGGAGTGATGTGGCGATGGAGGGTGTTCTGGTTCTGCCTTCACCCTGGTTCATAGTGTGCTTTCCTTCTTGCAGTTGATCTGTTACAGATGCTGGAAATGAACATGACAATTGCATTCCCTGCAGCTCCCCTGCTCACTGTCATTCTGGCTTTAGTAGGTAAGAACATTAGCTCGTTTCTTATATAAAGGAAGATGTGTAGCAAGTCACTGTGGGGTCTTAAAGTATAATTGCTTTTTCTGACCTGGCCACAGCAAGTGGTTAGTGTGTCTGCTCTTCACAAGGTGAAAGGTTCTGGAATTTGGCAGACAATAACCTGCATTATCCTTCCGAGTCTCCTGGAAAATCAGTTCATTTGGAAATCACATAAACTGAGGCTTTGTCTGTCTTTCACTTTAGCTCATTTCAGATTCATGTTTCCTGTGACCACATTGCATTAGCATGATTTTAATTAAAGACAAACAAACAAAAACCCAAATCTCTGCAGTCTGGAGCCAGCTGATCCTCTGACCCATGTAGTGACTACAATGAGCAGTGAAACTTGTTTGACCTTGTCTGCTCTTTTAAGCAAAAATAGTGTTGTCATGTTATGGGCTTTCCAATATAATTGTATAGCTCTGGTTCTAGAAGTCGCAGAGAACTTGTTCAGATGCCCCTTTGGGGGGCATCTTCCCTGGAACTGTTGTCTGTGCCCTACCGAGTGTTGATGTCAAACTCCTTTCTCCATCCTGTAGGTATGGAGGCCATTATGTCAGAGTTCTTCAATGACACCACGACTGCGTTTTACATCATCCTTATTGTATGGCTGGCTGACCAATATGATGCTATCTGTTGCCACACCAATACGAGTAAGAGACACTGGCTCAGGTGAGAGCTGGCTAGGACCTCATTTGTATATTGCACACAGCTTTATTCTCTAGTGGGAGGTGTCCGTAGACCCTTTCCAGCCCTCCCAAGGAGGAGGGATTCTACTCTTGTATGTATATGTCCTTGGGAGCTGCCGTACCTGTCACTTGGTTCAAAGCACAATTGCTTCCACTTTGGGTCTCATGCCTTGCGCTCCGGAATCACTCCTACCCTGTGTTTTGCTCTGTTGAACACCCGTTCATAGCAGAGCAGTTCAAACTACCTGTTGCAGGGGGTCTGCACCACCCTGGGTAAAGTGTTGCTGGTCCGAATGGAGTGATGAGTAGAAGGAAATTCATGTTTGTCCTGTCCATTGGTGTATCCTGATATTTATTGCTTTTCTCTGCAGGTTTTTCTATCTGTATCACTTTGCCTTTTATGCTTACCACTACCGATTCAATGGGCAGTACAGCAGCCTGGCTCTGGTCACCTCGTGGCTGTTCATCCAGGTGAGTAGCTGCCATTTCTGCTGCACATTAGTGATGCCAGCTTTATGGAGGCAGGTGCTGTTGCATGAATTTAGTTGCAATCATTCCCCACATCTCAGAGGGGTCTGGCTAGCTGTGTAATATTTAAATTATTGTGCTGCTGATTGCTCAAACTGGCTTTGCTGTTACAAAGCGAGGGCCTTCAACTGCAGTTTGGACTTCATCAGGCTGCTTGTCAAGCTGAGTTTGAGGATTTATGTAAAAGACTAAAATAATCCCTGGTTTGGAAATGAAACAACAAAAGGAGGCTATCAGACAGCAGGACTTTCTGGTCAGTGGCTCAAATCCAGACGTGCAACTGACAACAGGCTGATATCAAGTGAGTTTTGAAAGGTGTTAGGGAAGGATCCATGTCGCATCTTTCTGGAAGACATCCCACTGAGGGTCTCCTCGTGCAGAGGTTGAGGAGTGGGTCAGGTCTGGGCAGTGAGGGTATTGGGGAGACCATCTCCAAACTGATGTCTCCAATACTCTGTTTCAATCAAATCATTTGTGTAGGGAACTGAGGATGCGCCAGAGCTAAGTGCCTTTACCCTTCTTGTTCTCACCCCTAAAAAGAAGGGACGGAGGGGCTGCATTGCCTTTTTTTCAGAGCTTTTGTAGTTACTCTGACAGCAACCTAGATGAACCATAGCCGAAGGGATAAATCTCTTCCAAAATTTCAGATACCATCTTTGGTCAGAGCAGCCAAATTCCCCAGTCCCTGTCTTTACAGGTAGGGAGAGAACAGTTCTGTGAGGTGTGTCTAGGCTTGCAGCCTAGGCCCAGTGAGTGACTCCTTTCCCTTTGCTTTCTCTAGCATTCGATGATCTACTTCTTCCACCACTACGAGCTGCCAGCTATTCTCCAGCAGATCAGGATCCAAGAGATGCTGCTGCAGAACCAGCAGGTGGGCCAGGGGACTCAGACGACACTCCAAGACAACCTCAACAACAACACTACAGCTGCCCCGGTCGACGTGGGGAGCCGACGACCCCACCTGGCCGCTGGACCCTCTGGGGAGGGCAGCAGCCCCGCTGCGCTGACTCCCAGCGAGGCCTCCGGCGTCATTGCTGCTGCCACAGCTGCTTCTGTTGGGAGCGATCTGAACTGGGTAGCTGAGAGAGCCGCCATCGTTACAGAAGCCTCGTTTCTCTCTGACCTGAGCGCTACCCTCTTGGAGCCGAACGTGGTGCACGAAGCCATGGCCAACGGGAACCCTCAGGATGCTGCCGCTGCCTCCGGTTTGGTAGCCCGGATCAGAGTCAGCAGCGACCATCCGGAGACTGCTGTGGGCTCCATCACTATTGAAGTCACTTCAACCTCTGTGGTTGCTGCAGCAGATATTCCCCCTGCTACAGAGGAGGCACCAGCTACGCTCCCTGTCCCAGTACGGGGAGATGGGGCCTCTGTCCCCAGCCCTTCCCTTCCTGAGCAGACTGAGGCTGCAGAAGGGTCTGGCAGCCAAGCAAAGCCTCGTGGAAAGAACTGCGTTGCAAACAGCAGTGTGGCAGAGACCCCGCCAGCCGTTGTGCGGGATGCTGATCTGGACAAACGTTTGGGTCATGCTCTAGGGGACCAGGGGGAGAGTAACCCTTGCCCAGCACCAGCGGATAGTACAGCTAGCTCCAAAGCTTGCTCGGAGCCAGACTTGAGGAGCCTGTCTTGAGTCCCTGTTCTTGGCAACTGTGGACTGCCAGGAAGGCATTTGGATTTTGTTTGTTGTTATTTCTCACCTCACCATCATCCTTAACCCATGAATTCCTCTTAGTGGAGGCAGAGTAGCTGGGACAGAGAAAAGGTGCTGCAGTAAACTCCCCTGAGAAAAGTAAATGTGCGTTTGTGTATGAGAAGGGATGAATATGCATGGGACTGCTAGACTTCTCGCTGCAGGGAGGGAGTGATGATAGGTTCACTTTCACAGCCTGCAAGGCCCCTGGGGCCTTGTGCTTTCCTGAACTTGCTGGCAAGCAGGGCGGCTGGATTAGCCCTGGAGTCAGCTTAGTGTTACAACTTTTCTTTGTCCCTCACAGCAGCCTCAGCTTTGCCCTTCAGGTTGCGTTTGCAGTCCTGGTAGTGCTCACAAGTGCGAGCTGACTTGTGACAAACCATGCCTGCGTACAGCAACTTTCCGGTTAGAAAAGCTGCTGCATAGGAATGAAGAGCATTTTCAGACATCCGTGAGAGAGCCACAGAAGGCAGAAAGAGTAGCTTAAAACCTTCCTCCCAACATTAGACCTACTCGCATCAGAGCAAAGCTGGGCAATTACCAAAGTAGAGCTGCAGTTCACCCACCTCTTTTCTGCCCTTAAACTTCATTAGTCACTGGGTTTGGGGGTTAGAAGCTGCCATGCCCAAGTTAGAGCTTGCATGCTAGGGCGGATGCATTTGGCTGGGCCTGGGAGCAGTGGGGGTTCATGTTCTGGTCAGGCCTGGAGGAATGCTGTCCTTTCTGCTGCTGGTGACATCTGCAAGGGCTCTGTGAATTTGGCTGCTCTTAAATACGTGTGGCCAGCATAAGGTGGGAGCTTCTGCCACAGGCAAATGGCCTCAAATAATATCTACTTGGAACTGATCTGCAGCTTCGTTTTCTTCAGAGATGTTTCGGATGAGGAGGACAGCAGCTCTGTCTCTGTACAACTCTGCTTTCGGCACCTGCAGCTGTAGGTGGAATAGTTTGCTTTTCAGTGCCTTGTTCCTTAAATGGGACATGTTTGCGTTCTAAGATCAGCTCCATCCCTGAGGAGAGATCAGCTATTCGTGAGGCTGAACCGTTGTGTGAGATGGCATAGCGAAGAACCAAAACACTAAAGCCAAGACACTTCAACTAATTTTCCCTCTCTTTCCTGGCAGAAGAGGTGAAGCTGGCTTTGAGACTCGTGTCCAACCCCGGGACAATACAGCTGGCTGGGTATCACAGGGCTGAATTAGGGGTTTGGGACAGGGATCAGCTACCCCCGAGGGTGGGTTGGACCCACGTGTGTATGACTGGAAGGAGGGTTTACACTTGTAGGCAGGGCAGAGCTCTTGTGAATGGAGCAACAGGAGAGACTCATGTCTGCGGGGCTCTGAGAAAAGGCGCTTACGGAAATACGTGGTGAAAAGGGCAGTGCTGGGAGGAGGTGGCTGGGGGCACTTAACTTGCTTTTTGCAGAGGAGCAAGGGAGCTTGCTGTGAAAGCATCCCTGAATTTCAGCCTCCTCCTGCACAGCTAAGCAGCATCTGTGCGAGTCCACGGGTCTCTCCCTTTGGAGGGGGGTGTATTTTTCTGTGGAAATTTCCCTTGTCAGTACCAAAGGGGTTCAGAACCCCACACTTCACTTTCTTTGCATTTCTTGCCCAGGAAACCCCTTGTTCTGTTTTTAGGAGCCCTGGGTGTTGCCCTGGGGAAATAGGGGGGATCTGCTAGTGACCAGCATGTCTGAACCTGCAACCAGCCATCCTGGGAGGAAGCCGGGGGTGGCCGAACGAGGCTCGGGGGTGACCTGGCTCCCTGCCTCCAGGCATCGATGTGCCAGAGCACAAGAGAGCAAGAAATAATCATAGGCTTTTAAGAGGAGCGGGTGGGTGGGAGGGAGAGAGGGGGGGGAAATGAACCAAATCATTTGCTGAATGAAGAGTAGAGATCACTCTATTTAATTAATGTACAAAATGTGTTTGTATATAATAATAAATATTATATCTAACAGCTGCTGTGGTGCTGCTCTGGTTTTCCTGCTAGCAGTTGTGCTGGGTTCTTGCTGGAAATTGATGTGTGAGGCTCCTGTCCCGGGTGTGGGCTGGACAAACCAAACGCTCTAACTACCTTAGACGCTGCTGCCGCTGTCCCCGGAGGCGAGGGTCTCCGGCACGTTGAAGGAGGAGGGCCCTGCTCGCTCCTGTTACAGCCGACTTGCCCAGGTCCGCGCAGGGGCTGGGCAGGACGGGGAGCGCTGAGCCCAAGTCCCCAGCGCTGGCACTGGCCAGCGTTTTGCAGCCTTTGTGCAAGTGAAGAGGCTGCAGGGAAGGAAGACGTTCCTGCAGTGTCTCTTGCCATCACCCCCTTCCTTTCATGGCCACCTGTAGTCACCCACAGTTGCACTGTGAGGTTACTTAGCTTCCTCGCCCAGAGGCCGGCAGCGGAGGAGGTTAAGTCTTCTCTGGGGTCTGTGGCCTCCTGCAGCCCCAGGGTGAGAAACCGGCCAGCACTGGTGTTGTCCAT
Organism: Dromaius novaehollandiae; assembly: GCF_036370855.1. Lineage (NCBI taxonomy): Eukaryota > Metazoa > Chordata > Aves > Casuariiformes > Dromaiidae > Dromaius > Dromaius novaehollandiae. The sequence continues at coordinate 774,702 of NC_088122.1, read as the reverse complement.
CACTTGCCCTGGGCCCGAGGAAGACTCAGTTTCTGGTCGGAGGCGGCTCCGGCGAACAGCGCAGCGTCGCTTCCCTGGAGCTGGCTCTCCCGCAGGGGCAACTTGGGTCTAAACCCGTCCTGCTCCCCACCGCCGTCGTGGCCGTGCTTGGGCTCAGCTGGCAGCACCGGCAGTGCTGCACGGCGCCGGCTACTCACCTGCCCGTGCTGCCGGCCGGGGAGCTGGCGGCGCCGGGGCTGCCTGGGGCTCCTGCGGCTGAGATGAAGCTGGAGCACTAATCGCTGCTGTCCTGCGGCAGGGCCGGGCCAGGCTGGGCTGCTGCGAGCCTGCAGGGAAGGGAGAGAACTGTTACCGTCTCCCTGAGCCTTGCGGCTTAGAGGATACAGCTGGAAGGAGGGGAAAAAAAAAAAAAAAAAAAGTCTTTATCTTTCTCTGTCATCTTTATTTGCATGTTTTAAAAATACAGTGTTATTAACTTCTCTAGTAATCTGCCAGCAGAAGTGCTGCAGTTTGTGCTGGTGGTGCAGGGGCCTCTTATCTAATCGTACCCCACTACCGTCACAAAAATTAAAACTCCTCCTGCGAGGCTGCAGTGGAAAAGCCCCAGCTGCAGAGGACACGGAGGAATGGATGAGTTCCCCAGGCCTGGGAGCAGGGCAAGGGGAGGCAGCCCAGGGCGGCAGCGCGGTGGCATTTGTGCCTCTCTCACTTGGCTATTTACAGCTGCAGCTAGCGGCGGTGGCTGTATCACTGCAGCGCAGCCTGACCTCCGCTCGTGTTTAGAGGCCGTCTCCGTCCTCCCGGTCCGGGAGAGCTGAGCGCTACGTGTTCCCCGGGAAGGGACGAGCGGCCGAGTCTGGCTGTCTGAGGAGGCCCAGGCTCTTGTCCTAGCAGTGACTTCCTATCGCAGCGGTATTTGCTTTTTTCCCCCGCCTCAACAAACGCATTTAACCAGTGAGCAGTGTCCCTCGTCCCCATTCCACCCCCAGCCCATTAAAAAAAAAAAAAAAAAAAAAAAAAAAAAAAAAAAAAGCACTCAGCCAGCCTTCCCCTTTATTAAAACAAACAAACAACAACAACAACAAAAAACAAAAAAGAAACACAACCAAAAAACCCCACCACCCAAGCCTGGGCACAGTAACTCATGGGAATCCCACCAGTGCCGAAGCCGGTACTGTGCCATCCCAAGCCCTCCCTGCCCTGCATGAAGGAATGGGGCTTGGGGGGGGGAAACCATACTCGAAGCCCTGGATCGCATTTTCCTGGGCATTGCAGGAACTTCCCTTCCCTTCCCAGGTGCTCTGTCACCCCGAGCCCAGCTCCGGGCTGCTCTAAGGCGAGGAAGGCCTGGCCCAGCCTCGGCCAGCTGCAGAGGGGGCACCATGGGACCCCCCCCCCCCCCCCGGCCGCCCCCAGCCCGCGCGGGTACCTGGCCTCCTGCGGCGCCGGGGCAGCGGGCTGGGAGGGCAGCGCCCGGCTGCTCCGGGCAGAGCCCAGCGCGGCCATCAGCTCGCTCTTCCTCGCCAGGGCCGCGTGCAGCTGCTCCCGCATCGCCGCGATCCGCTCGTCCAGCTGCCGCAGCTCGGTCTCGCCGGGCTCCCCGTCCGCGGGCTGCGGCAGCCGCCCGTTCGTGCAGAGCCACCCGGGGCCCTGGCGCTCGGGGGCCGCGTCCAGCTGGAAGTGCACCCGGCGCGCCTCCCTCCGCGGGGGGGTCCAGGGCCGCCCCGCGCCCCGCATGCCGCTCCGCGGGACCGGGCACCTGCGGCCGGGCGGAAGAGGAGGGGGCTGAAGGCTGCTGCAGCCTCCAGGGCTGCCGGGGCCCCGTGGGGAGGAGGAGGAGGATGGAGCAGCTGCCCAGCCCTGGCCATACCTCTGCTCCAAGCTGAGCGTCTGGGTTTTCTGCTCCTCCGTGCCCATGTTCAGCGCCCGGTGGATTTTCTACATCAAGGGATACATCAAGGGATGCGTGAGCTGGACCCTGGGGCCCAGGGAAATAGAGGGGTTTTTTTTGTTTGGTTGGGGTTTTTTTGGGGGGGGGGAATTTGGGGGGGGGGGGGAGCCCACCTGGCTCGTGTGCAGCCAGTAGTTAAACTTCTTCTTGCGCTTGATGTGGGGCAGGACGAGGCGGTAGAAGACGTGCTCGCCCAGGGAGGTGAGCAGGGAGCCGCAGAGCCCGATGCAGAGCAGCACGAAGAGCCCCGAGAAGTGGTAGATGCCCATCTGCAGGGTCTGCAGGGAGGGGACGTCACCAGGCCGGGAGGGGCCAACCCCCCGCCGGGGCCACGGAGCCCCCCCAGCCACGGTCCCGGCCGCGCCAACCTCGGTGACGGCGAAGACGCGCTTGCCGCAGGGCACCATCTTGTACCACTTGTCGTGCAGCAGGTCCATGAAGCCGGCCGACTTGTAGCGGCTGATGAACTCGGAGACGTTGGAGGTGAGCGGCGAGTTCTGGGGGAGGCCGATGCCGTAGCCTGGCCCCGGCGGGGCAGAGAGAGCAGCAGCGCTGGGGCTGGGGGGGCCGTGCCCGGCTCCCCCCGCCATCGAGGACCCCCCCCCCCCAAACACCCTGGCTCCCCTCCCGTCCCCCCCCGGGCGCAGGGCAGCGTCCCGTCCCCAACGCGGCCGGAGCCCCCCCCCCCGCCACGGCTGCCCCCCCCCCCCCCCAACCTTCGATGGCGAAGGGTTTGCCCACGGTGAGCAGCTTGCAGTCGGAGTCGATGGAGACCTCGTAGTCCAGCAGGGACTTGTCCATGATGAAGGCGTTGAGCTTGGGCGGCTCCGTCCTGCAAGCGAGGCACAGCGGGGTCCTCAGGGAGGGGGGGCTGCCTGCACCCAGGGCCCCCCCACCGTGACACCCCAGGCTGTGCTGCTGGGGGCACAGGCGGCAGGGCGGGGGTGAAACCTGCCCTGGGAGGGGTAAAGGAGCTGGACCCCCCCCCCCAAAGCCCCTCACTTGAGCATGGTGACGCCGGCGGGGGTGGTGGGGACGTTGAAGCGCCTCATGTGCTCGTGCATCTCGGGGAAGCTCTTCTTGATGTACTCCTCGGCGCTGCTCTCCCACACCGTGCCGAAGCGGAAGCCCTGCGAGGGGTGGTGCAGCTGGAAGGCGGCACCGCAGCATCAGCACCCCCAGCCCAGGGGGGGACCACCACCACCCCCCCCGGGACCCCCCCCCCCCAGAGCACAGCCCCAAGCCCTGAGCACCCACAATTGGCAGTGCAGCCACTGCTTGGGGGGGGGAAGGGGGGGGTCACCCTGGCTAAAGCGGCGTGGACGCTCTCCTACCTTTGGGTCATGGATGCCCGAGAGCTCCTCGAAGGTCTTCTCCCCCACCATGACAGCAGCGAGGTTGGCTGTGTAACTGGAGAGGACCAGGAGGCAGAAGATAGCCCAGAGGTTCATGAGGAAGCGGCCGGTGCAGCACTTGGGCGTCTTGCTGGACACGGTGCGCCCGAAGAGGATGGCGTAGCACAGGTTGAGGGCCGAGGAGTAGGAGAAGATCTTCATGCGGTTGCGGCCGTGGGGAGTCATGCCGTAGGGGCTCTTCCACTCGTAAAGGGTGAGGAAGAGCGCAGTCGTGTGCAGGGCCACGAAGATGCCCACCCACATGGTCCAGTGCAAGGGCCACATGAAGGCCCCGATGGGCGAAGCCGTGTCCTTGGTCCTCACCAGGATGCCCAGGCTGGTGGAGAAGAAGGGGCTGGTGAAGTCGATGACTTTGCTCCGCGCCGAGTTGATGCTGAAGGAGGTGACGGCCATGTGGGCCATGCCGCTGAGCAGGTCCCCCACCAGGCCGGTCCAGCGCCCGTTCTTCCACGCCCCGTATTTCCCGTCACCCACGATGTAGAGCTCGAAGTCGAAGGGCAGGTCCTCAGCGAGCTTCTCCAGCAGGTCGATGCAGTACCCGTAGCAGCACTTCTTGTACTCCCGCGGCACTGAGCCGTTCTCGGCGCCGAGCTCCTCGAAGAGGGCGTCCAGCACGGCCGAGTCATTGGTGCCGGGGTCCAGGCACAGCTGCCCGGCCGGGCAGCTCCCGTCCTCGTCCACCTCCCTGGTGAAGACGAAGGGGTGCTCCACCAGCGTCACCACGCGCAGCTTCATGCGGGAGCCGCCGGCCCCATCGGCAGGGCTCTTGCGCTGGAGGTGGCTCTGCCACGCGCCCTCCTCCAGCTCCAGCTTGCCGTGGCGCCAGGTGCCCATCGTCACCCAGGTGGGCTCGCCCCGCGAGTCCCGCAGCAGGCTCCAGACGCGGTACTGGTGCTCCGTGTGCACCAGCGTTGCGTTGTGCACCGACACGTGTCCCGTCCGGCCATGGAAGGACGTGTTGGCCAGGAACCTGGGGGGGCGGGAAGGTGTCACAGCTTGGGCGCACCGGGCTGCTTTTGCCCACGCGGGGTCCTGCTCCGGGCCCGGGACCCCCGGGGGACAGCGAGGGATGGGGCTCGGGGCCGGGAGGCAGGAGGAGCCCGGCCCGGGCACAGGCAGCAGCAGGGAGGTGCGGCAGGATCTGGCCCTGCTCTCTGCGCCCTGCAGCCTGCTCTGCCAGCGGGGCTTCGCTTTATTAATATTTATACAGCAACAGCGCTCGGGGAGCGTTAGCGAGATCTAACGTGACACATCCTTCCCCGCGCAGCCGGCACAAAGCCGGTCCTGGAAAGGAGGGCGGTGGGGACGGGGCGGCTGAGCCCCCGCGCAGGCAGCTGCACCCAACGGTGAGCGCACTGGGCTCGGCATGCAAAGCCTGGGTGTCGCCCAGCTCTGCCTCCCCGTCCGGGGGTCCCGGCCCCGGGAGCAGGCCCCCAGCTCCCCCGTCACCGCCGGCAGCCGCAGCGAGGGGAAGGGGCTCAGCGCCCCCCCGGCGGCAGGACCCCCCCCTTACCGGGAGAGGAAGAGCCCCGAGGACTCGGCACCCTCCTTGCGCTCGTCGTTGCAGTTCACCGTGGTGGGGATGAGGGCGAGGTCGGGGCGGACGCGGGCGGCGCTGGCGACGGCCCGGGACACCAGCTCCACGGCGTCCTCGATGAAGTGCTCCAGCGGGGCCCGGCTGACCTCCCCGTAGGCCAGGAGCCCCAGGGGCAGCCCCCGGGTCTGCAGCGCGCCGGCGCGGAGCGGGGAGCCCAGCAGCCAGTGAACCTCCTGCGGCGGCAGCCCCGACGCCGCGGCCGCCCCGAAGACGAGCCGGGCGCGCCGCAGGTCGCAGCCGAAGAGCAGCACCGGGCGGGCGAGCGCCTCGAAGCGGGCCAGGTGCCGGCGGAGGCGGCGGGCGGCCCCGGGCTCGTCGAGGGAGCTGAGGTCCAGCACGGCGCGGAGGAAGAGCTGGGTGCGGCGGGTCCAGAGCCCGAGGAAGCCGGCGACGTCCCAGGGGTGGCAGATCACCAGGTCGACCTCGCGCCAGTCGTTGGCCCGGAGGACGCTGGCCAGCAGGTCCACCAGCGTCTCCGGGGAGCTCTGCCGCTCCATGCGGAGGTGGAAGGGGGTCTGCCGGCACACGGAGGCTGCGGTCGGCCCGGCCCGGCCCCCCCGGCCCCCGCCTGCCCCGGCAGCAGCCCCGAGGCAGCGCTGGCTGCTCCCGACCCGCGCCGGCTGCGGCCCTCGGCTCAGCTGGTGGCTCCCATCGCCGGAGGGACCAACGGGACCAACGGGAGAGGCCCGGGGAGGAAAGCAGCCCACGCCGGGCTGGCTCCCGTCCCACTCGGGATCCCCTGACCCGGGGGGGGGGAGGGAACCAGCACCCAAGCAGCAGGCTGAGCAGCCCCTTGCCCCTTACACACACACGCACACACACTCCCAGCCACGCACAGCCGGAGCTGTGGATCAGCCCCAGCTCCAAAAGCGGGAGCTCTCCAAGGATGCGACGGGGCCGGCGGGAGGATGGGGCTGAGCCCCGGGAGAGGCCGGTGGGCCGGGCGGCTGCCGGGGTCCCCGCTGCCCGCGAGGGGAAGGAGCCACCTTCTGCCACGGAGCAGCCAGCGCCGGGGGGGACCGGGGGCTGCTGACGGCGGAGCCGGCGCACAGGGGAGGGAGCCCGGGAAAGCCCGGGAATGCCGGGGGGAGGATGCCGAGAGCTCGGCGCTGGCCCCAGCCCCGGGCTGGTGCTGGGCTTGGGGACGGCCAAGAGCCCTTGGGGCTGCAGCACCCGCGGAGGAGCTGCCGGGGCTGGCAGCCTCGGTGCAGGGGAGCTCCCGGCACCGGCACCGGCACCGGGGGGGGGGGAAGGGGGGGCCGGGCCCGGGGACCCCCAGGGGCTGGGGCCATCGGGGATCTGGGGCAGCACTGGGGACTCCAGGCTGGGGCACGTCCCCGGAGCCCTTCTGGGGCGCAGACTGGGACCGCGGGGTGCAGGGCGGCTGCAGGAGCCAGCGGAGCCACCTTGGCCCTGGAGCTGGGATGGGAGCTGGGAAGAGGCTGGGAAGTGAGCAGGGATGGGGCTGGGACAGAGCCAGAATGGTGCTGGGATAGAACCAGGGAGGGGGCTTGGATGGGAGTGGGGCTGGGGCTGGGATGGGAGCTGGGAAGGGGCTGGAAAGCAAGCAGAGATGGAGCTGGGATGGGAGTAAGGACAGGGCTGGGAAGGGACTGGAAAGCAAGCAGGGAGGGAGCTGGGATGGATCCAGGGAGGGAGCTGGGATGGAATTTGGGATGGGGCTGGGATAGAGCCAGGATAGGAGCTGCAATGGGGCTGGGATGGGAGCCGGGATAAAGCCAGGATAGGGCTGGGCTGGAGCCAGGCTGGGACGTGGGATGGGGCTGGGATGAAACCAGGAGGAGCCGGGATGGGTCTGGGATGAGAACTGGGATGGGGCTGGGATAGGAGCTGGGATGGGAGCTGGGATGGGGTCGGGATGGAGCCGGGACGGTGCTGGGATGGAGCCGGGATGGGAGCCAGGACGGGACTGGGATGGGAGCCAGGACAGGAACAGGGACGGAGCCGGGACGGGGCGGGAGCAGGACCGGAGCCGGGCCGGAGCCCCCCGCGCGGGCGGCGCCCTTACCTGGGAGCGGAAGGGCAGGGGGCCGCCGGCGTCGAGGACGCTGAGGACGGGCAGCTGCAGGGCGGCGGCGAGGAAGTCGAGCTGCAGCAGCTCGCGGCGGGAGCGGGGCACGGCCAGCACCGCGGCCACGCCGCGGGCCACCAGCGCCGCGCACAGCCAGCGCGCCAGCGAGCCGGGGTCCCGCGCCGCCGGGCCGCCCGCCACCACCTCCAGGCTCAGGTTGAGGGGCAGCGCCGCCCCCGCGGGGCCGGGGCCCCCCTCGCGGCCGGGGCCGGGGCCGGGGCCGGGGCCGGGGGCGGCGGCGCGGGCCAGCGCGGCGCGGACGCGGCCGGGGGCGGCGGGCGGCAGCAGCGCGCCCAGGCGCACGGCGGGGCCGGCGCGGGCCGGGACGCGGCAGGGCTGCGGGTGCCCCCCCGCGCCCAGCACCGCGGCGCAGAGCCACAGCGCCCGCAGCCCCGCCATGGCCCGCGCCGCGCCGCGCCCCGACGGGCCGGGCAGGGCCGAGCCGTGCGGGCCGGAGCGGGGCGGGCCGCGGCGGCCGGGGCGGGGCGGGGCGGGGCGGCCGCGGCCCCGCGCCCTCCCGGCCGCCCCGGCTCCGCACCGGCCCCCGCGCGCGGGCGGGGGCGGCCCCGGCGGCTCCTCGCCCCGCTGGAGCGCGAGGCCGGCGCGGCGGGCAGGGGCCGTCACGTCGCCGCGGCCGCCACCGTGGCCTCGGGCCCGCGGCGGAGCAGCCCGGCCGCTCGCAGGCTGGGCGCGAGGGTCGCGGCCCGGCGCCCCCGGGAGCCCCCCCGGCCCCCCCCCCCCCCGACGGGGCGCACCCGCACCCGGCGCAGCCCCGCAGCCCCTCGGCCTCGCTGCTCGTCCCGTCGCAGCCCCGCGGAGGAGCCCCGGCAGCGTCACGGCCCACGCCGCGCCCCCCCCCCCGGTGACACCCCCCCCCCCGTGCCGTCACCCCGCCGGTGCTCCCGGCGCGGCAGCGCTGATACCTGGGAATTTAGGAGGCCTTTGGCAGGGAGCTCAGGGAGCCCCAGCACACAAGTCCCCAAGACTTCGGGGAGAATTTCAGCTACCTTTCAATAACCAGCTCCTTCCTCCCGCTTCAGCCGAGCCCTCGCGTCCTGCGCGACTCGCATGGAGATGCCCGAGCTCCCCGCTGCGCCCGGGCTCGGCAGAAGGCCCTGACGGCAGCTGCCGGAGCGAGGTTTGGGGCCGCGAGCAGCCTCCACTAAAGGCCGTGACACCGATCCAGCCTTAAAACCGTCCCCGTCCCGGGGCTACGACCCGCAGGGTGGCCGGAGGGGACGAGGGTTTGCGCTCCTGCGTCTCAGTGCTCTGGACGCGCAGCAGCTTCGCCGTCTCCCTGCGCAGGGAGGCAAAGCGGGGTCCCGCTCCTCATCCCACCCTGGGGAAACCGAGGCAGGGCAGGGCAGAGGGCTCCCTGCTCCCGGGAGCACGGAACATCGGCTGCCAGGGAGACAGAGACTCTGCTAAATTAATAAAAAAGAGAAAGCAGGCAAGAAAGCCAAGTAGCAGCTGGCAAAAAATATTGATCATCAGACAAATTTAATGAGTCAAAGCTAATGAATTCTCCCTGGGGAGACTGGCCGGGGGGGGGCAGTGAGCACAGATCCTATGGGGCAGGGGAAGCGCTGGCAGCCCCGTGCCGCAGGGAGCTGCTGCCCCCCCGGAGCAGCCGACAGCCCAGCACGGGCACCGCCGGCTCCGTCACCGCCGGGAGAAACGGGGCTGGGCCCCAGGTGCCCGGGGCAGGAGCCATGGCAGGACCAAGTCCCCGTGGCCCACGCTGGAACCGGGAGAGAGAAGGGGCACAACCGGGAGATCCATCTCAGACCCGGCTCCCAGGGGGGGTAAATCGGCTGCCAGAGCAGGCTGCGCCCCCAGCCCCGCTCACCCAGCCCGCGCGGGGCCCGCGGAGGCTTTGGTGCTCTCCGCGCCGGCTCCCAGCACGCGGGGTTGCGTTTCTGCTGCAGCCAGGACGCCCGCAGCTCTCCCAGCACCGGCCTGGCTCAGGCTGATGCTCCCCGCTGCAGCCAAATAACGTTGATCCAGAACGTCGGAAGGAAGCGGGGGGAGTGAAAGGGAAGAGAAACGGCACTTATTAAACTAAAAGCATTATCTAAGCAAGCTGGCATGAGAGCGGTCTGCATGAACGCTTATTAAAGTGCACTTGAAATCAGCGGCACTTACTTCTGGTGTATCAAACAGGTCTGTGTGGTAGGTGCACGCGGGGACGGCTGTGCTCCCTGGGGAGCCAGGCCCCCCCCCCCACGTCCCCCCTCCTGCCCCTCGGCTGGGGGCAGAGCCTCGTGAGGCCGGGAGGGACCCGCGTCAGGCCAACGGGGCGAGCAGAGCTCCCGCTCCCACAGCGGGAAACGGCTGGTCCCTGCCGGCATCGGTCCCTCCTGCCTCCCGCCCCGGGCAGCCCGTCGCGGGGAGAGGAGCCGGGTGCGTGCCGTGTCCCGGCCCCGGTGCCCCACGCGCTGCCCCCGCCCCATCCGTCACCTTTCAGCAGCCTCAGGCAGAGACCTGGCCCCAGCCCCAGGCAGGAGCAAGCGCGGGGACAAGGGCACGGAGGAGGCAGCGCGGCTGGGCCATCGCTGCCCGCCGGAGCAGGGGGGGCCACGGCAGGCGCAGGGGGTCTCTGGTGAACCGCGGGGACACGCGGATGCTTCGGGAGGCTCCGGTGCAGACGAACCCCCGACTGCGAACAGCGCGACTTCCCTCGGCCGCGGGCTCGCTGCCCCGCTCCCTGGTGACAGCCCAGCCTGGGGAAGCGGTGGCAGGGGTTACCGAGACCTGCGGTCACCAGCGGGGTTTAAAGAAAAACCTCAGGCATCTCTCACTATAAAAAACAGATCTTTTATGTAAAAAATAAACCTAAACAAACCCCACAACCCCCGCTGCCATGCTAGTGACAATACAAAAGGCCGATTCCCCAGAACACCGTGGAAAACAAAGTAGCCGGATCCAAATATATATAAATTGTCAACTTACGAGATTGGAAATAGCACCTTGCTTGTCCCCCCCGCCCCTCCCCGGGGAGTCAGCCCCACGCCCTGGAATGACCAACGTGCTCCGAGCCCCACGGCCGCCCCGGCCGCAGTCCCCCCCCCCCACAGCCTGCCAGGCCGGGCGGGCGGCGGCGGCGCAGGAGCCGTGTCCTCAGGCTGGACGCCCCCGGGGATTGCTGGGCCGACCGGCGGGGCTCCGGGCTGGGAACCGGCCGCACACGCTTCCCCGGGCACCGCGGTGCACGAGCTGCTCGGCCCCCACGGTCGCGTGAGCAGAACGAACCCACAAGCGGGATCCCTGCTGGAAAGGATCCCGCGACACCGAGCAGCATTTCCAAGGGCGGGGTGGGCAAAAGGGATCTCTCAAATCCAACCTCAAACCAGTATTAAGAGAGGACAAAAACACTTTTCTGTCTGCACTGCAGGGTCAAGTAACAAAAAGAAACAGAAAAAAAAAAAGGCCGGGGGAAGAGACTGGAAAAGAGCAGGAGCTCCATCCCGCACTCCTTCCCTCGAACCGGGTACCGCTGCTCTCCACCAGCCGGCTGCTCCAAAGGCCTCCCCAGTCCCAGGCAGCGCTGCCTCTCCGCTGGCGCCGAGAAGCGTCTCGGGGTGAAAGCGGTCCCTGTGTTGTCCTGCACGCAGCCGGCCCGAGACACACGCGGCAGCCCCGCGCCAGTCGCCGCTGCGTGTCATCGAGTGGACGCCAGGCCAAGCAGGCAAATGCTCCCGTGTGCGCCGTGCTGTAGATGCTTGTGAGGACACGGGCCACACGCGCGTGCACGTCCGCGTGTGCACGTGCCCAGGGGCTGGCTGGTTCTTCCCCAGGAGCTGGGCTGGGAGAGGCGGAGGGGCGGGAGGGCTGGGGGTGCCTCTTCATTTGGCTGGTTTGGTGATGATGCGGGCGGAGAAGTCGAACAGGTTCTTGTTGATCTTCCGGAGGGTGCTCACCTCCTCTTCTAGCTCGCTCACCTGGATCGTCAGATGCTCCTGGTCTCCCACCAGGTTCTGCGAGGGAGGAACGTGACAAAGGAGCCTCAGGCACCGGGGTCTCAACTCTGGCAAGTGGGCGCTGGCGTTTCCCAGGACAGCAGCAACCCCCAAACCACTGCAACCCCCAAACCACCGCATCCTCTCCCACCTTCGTCCCCCGCTCAAAGCTGTGCCCCTCCTGTCTCCACCACGAGCAGATTCCAGGGCTTGTCCCTCCCATTCCCCAACTCTGGAGAGTGCCCTCAGGACCAGTTCTGCCTTATGGGGACCCCACCACAGGATCTGCACCAGAAGGAAGTGCTTCCCCCATCTCACGGGGGGGTCTCACCTTTTCCCTTGTCGAGCACATCTGGGAGTACATCTTCTCAGCCTTTTCCAGGTAGCTCTCCCCAGACTCCTGCAAGGACCAGACAGCAGCAAATGACACAGGGAACCTGGGTCCTCTCACGGTGGCCCCAGGGCAGAGCTACCCGCTGGAGGGGAAAAGAAACCCCCTTGGTCCCCAGACCAGCCACAGGGACCAAAGCAGTGACCGAGCAGAGACTCCAGCAGCTTCGCAGCCTGTCCTGGAATAGGGAAGGACCCCTTTCCCTTCCAAGGGGAAGGCCTGCGCCCTGCGCTGCTGGGCAGGGGCTGAGGGTCCCAGAACAGCCCCCCGGGAGTGCCTTGCACAGGCGTCCTCCCAGCTCCTCTCCCTGCAGCAGGCAGCCCGGGAGGGGACTGCAGGGACAGGGCGCGCTTTGCCTTGGCGGCACGAAGCGCTGGGCACGCCGCGCTGCGGACTGCGCTCCCCAGGCACCGCGCTGCGAGCGGAGGAGCTTGACTGACAGCAAGAGTGACATTTCCAAAACAGCACGGGAGCTGGCCCTGCCGCCGTCTGCGTGCTGTCCCTCTCCCGAGCAGCGGACAAACAGCCCCTCCTGGAAAGGCTGACACCTCCCTACAGGCAGCTCATCCATCAGAGGTGACAGGGCTATCGCTCTCCCGGGGACGGGCGCTGACAGAGGCGAGAGAAGCGCGGGGACTCCCTGTAGCGAGGCCAGGAGGGGGACGGACCTGCCTGGCACACTGAGCCTCTGATCGCTCGCAGAGCGGATCCTGACAGCGCCTGTTCGCTCCGGCGGGCCTCCCCCGGCTGGGGACAGCCGCACCAGGCCAGAGCAGCAGGAGCCGTGGAACAGCAGAGCGAGCCCGTGCCCTGGCGCAAGGCTGGAAGGACAAATGACTGCACCAGGCAGACTGCAAGGGGAACGCGAGGGAGGAAGAATGGATTTCACTGCATTGGAGAACGAAGTTTGTGCAGGGGAAAACAGCCTCTTCCAAAAGAAAAAACAAAAAAAAGCTATGTGCGTGGGGGGATCTTTGCAGGCAGGACCTTGGGTACAGCAGAGCAGCAGTGCCCAGACTGCCTCCTGATCCCTCCACGTCACCACTGATACTGGGGCAGCGACTTCAAAGGGACCCCCTGCATCCCCCCGACGACCTGCCCCAGGAGCCCGTGCCACCCGGTGCCCCCAGTCCCGCAGCACCTCTCCCTTGGCTGAGGGCAGCCCGGAAGCAGCTGAGAGCAAGAGGACAGTCCTGTCCCCAGCCTGGCAGGCTGCCTCAAGGCTCCACTGCAAGTGAGTTAATTTGGCAATTCCACCACTTTAAAAAACAGCACTTGGGGAAGTTTAGCTGCACTGGCGAGGGCAGGGGCGAGGATCAGATGTGCACAGGAGGCTTCTTGTGGAAAAGAGAGTACTCCAGGGCTGCAGCTTGGTGCAGGGATGGGCCCAATGTCCTCCCCAGAGCTGTGTGCAAGCACAGGCCTGTCTAGTGCCGCTGCTCTGCCCACTGCCTCAGCCTAAACCATCAAGCTAACCATCCTCCTGGCCCTGAGCCCACCACTGGGTATTCGGACCCTCACTGTCCGATGCAAGAGAGACATTACTCTGTAAACAAGGTGCACGCCAGGTCCTTCCACCCACAGCACTCGAGGGCTACTCCAGAACGGGCTGTGAAGCTGCTGCCTCTCAGCAGCGCATCAGCGAGGACCAGCCATCTGCTGCTGCTCTGGCTGGAGGATCAGTCTTGCACTCCCATGCACAGAGCCCCCTCTCCACCCCACTTCCATCTGCCCCTTCCCAGCAGCTCGCTGGTCCCTGTGTACCTGCTGGTGGAGCCCGAGGCGCAGCGTCACTCCCTCGTTTCCCTGGTCATCACTGCTTTCGGTGCCATGGAGGTGTTTGCTGAATTTGGGGAGAGGCACGCTGGGTTTGCCGTCCGGGTTAAACATGTTGGCTGGGGCCAGCACGATGAGTGCGTTCGTAACTGGACCTGGGGTGGGACAGAAAGGAGAGAACAGTCAGACTTACTTCTCCCCCCAGCAGGTTTGCATCCCCAAGGAGCAGGCAGCTGTAGATGGGCAGGGCTCCTGCATCCTTCCCCAGCATCTGGGAAGTACGATACTCTAACAGCAACGAGTAGTGCTTTTCTCCCAGTCCTCTACGATCGGGAGCAAGGACACCCCTCCGTGCCCTGCCTCGGCAGGCAGCGAGGAGAGGACAGCCTGCGCTCACCCGCGCGCGGGAGAGTGCGGCGCTCTGGCCGTCCTCTGCAGAGTGAGCCATCCATCAGCAGCTGCGACTCACACAGCAGCCTCCTGGTAATGATCTATCACACGTACACGTTTGGCAGAGTTAATGAGCACTTTAATTACTGCATTTACCCACACAGGCTGCTGCTTTCTGTCAGCAGCCCCCTCCACCCCCCTTTCCAAACTCACACTTACTGGCAAACTCCCACCACTGCCTTCCTCTCCCCGTCAGACACCCCTCCCTCCAGCCCCCATCCCCAGCCAGTGCCCCCCGGCCCCAGCGCTGCCTGGAGCACACCCCCGGCAGAGAGGAGCAGCCCGAGGGCTTGTGTGCAAACACAGCCGCTCAGTCACCGCTAGTGAAACCCCAACCATCCATCTTCCCCTGCTGAACTCGACAACGTGACAGGAAAGGTTAAAAGGAGCCAGATCCACCTGAGCGAAGGTGGGCTGCTGCAGAATCGCGGCTCTCGCACGGAAGTGCTGCCAGAGGGAGCAGGGAAAGGTGCAGAATGGGGCAGAGGGAGGCAGCCTGGGGGGAAGCCTAGGGGGGCAAGGAGCCAGCGGAGGCTTTCGGCCTCTGCAGAGGAGAGGGACGAAAGCACCTCTGATGGTGGAAGAGGGCTCCCTTATCATCATCTCCACCTCCAGCCAGACCAGAGACTGCTCTAAACTCGGATCCTGCTCAGAGGGTGAGATTGCTAAGACTGGATCCTTGCTGGCAAATTAAAGGCTCTGTCAAGTGCTCAGTCTGGAAGCTGCTATGCCGGGTGCCAGGAATCCCAGGCTTCTCTCCGAAGCTGCTCTTTGCCAAAACATTGCTGTAATAAACCGTTTGTTTTAATGTTGCTCCCTCGCTAAGGAAAAGAAGCTTGCTGACTCTTATGAAAATAGCCATTAGGGATATTACCGCATCTGGTTCACCAGCCGGTCACAGACAAGTAGCTCGTAAGGAAGCGTCAAGAAAGGCAGAGAGGACAAAATCTCATGGACTAGCCTACAAATTCCCAGCTCTGCCTAGTCACCATCCAAGGCCCAGAACCCCCAGCAGAGCCAGCCCAGCCCTCTCCCACCTCTTGGGCCCAGCCCCGAGCTCCAGCGAGGATGCTAATTCCATCCAGAGCCACCTCGTAATGGATGGCTCAGGCACCAGGCTGTGAGTAACATCCTGCCAGTGTGGGAAGAGGAACTCGACTCAATCAAGGGAATAAATAATCCAGCTTCCAGCACTGTGGCAGCTGCCAGCAGGACCAACTCAGATGGAGCCTCCCTGTGTCGGCCAGGTAGGAACAAGCCCTTGAGGATTATCTGTGCCCCAAGGCTTTTGAGGACAGAATTCGCATGACCAGAAGGTAACTGATGCCTAGACAGATTCTGGGGCAGTGCTGGCAAGGGAACCCAGGTGTCCTGGCTCAGTCAGGCAACCATTGCTCCCCTCATCCCAGAGACCTGCTGCCTCCCTTCAGAGCGGTGCTTGTGCACTCAGTGCCGGCCGAGGTGGGCAGTGGGCTGACCCGCAGCAGCCCTGCCTTGCCCGGCACAGTCGCAGCGAGCAGCAGCCCAGTTTCTGCGTCCATCCCTCTGCCTGTGCTCTGCCCCCCCGCCTGCCTGCTTCAGTCAAGGACGAGCAAACCTTGCTGGAAAAGCCCCCTGCGTCCCTCTTGCCAGCGCAGCCACGCTCCTCTCGAGCCGGGCAGCCGCAGCCCTGAGCCACGCTCCAATTCCGCTCATCTATTTCCAGCACTATCATGTGGGGAGGCCAGTGGTTTCTCATTTGCCCTCAGCTACCTCCCCTCTGCCCCTGTGAGCAGAGGGACCTCATTCTCCTGGGCACAGCAAGCCAGAGGTTGCTGTCACGTCAGCTGCAGCAGAACAGCCCACGTCATCGCTGCCTTGTGAAGAGAGAGGCTCTGGGAACATGCTGGGGGGCAGCAGGGTGGCAGCATGGAACAGACCTTGCTCAGGGGGCCAACATCACTGCTCACAGAGGCAGCGAGACAGGCAAAGGGGAGGCTGTGACCAGCTGGAAATGAGCACTGCAGGGAATTTCCTGCCCCACTAAGATCAGGGTTTGCTCCCAGCAGGGAGGGAACATCAGGGAGAGAAGAGCCCCAGAGCTCCTGAGAGAGGAAAGCTGTGAATACACTGTCTATCGAGTCTGTGCGCAGGGACTCTCCATCCTGCGCTCCCTACGGTACAGCTCTGGTGTAGGCGCTCCCTCGGATGGCATCTCCTGAGCCACATGCAGCTCCCAAGCTGCTCCCATGCCTGGATTAAGCACACGAGCAGCAGCAGGGCAGTACTGGTGCCAGGGCTGCTGGCATAAGCCAAATCTCTGCCCACAGCAAGGAACAAGCCAGCAAAGGCTGCGGAAGGCAACCTCACCTCACGGCCCTGGCACCCAGCAGCATGGTCACCCTGGTCCTGTCCCTCATGGGAAGAACAGGGGCCTGTGTCCATCTATGCTGCCCCTGCAGCCTCAAGGAGGGTCTTAATACCTGGCTTGCAGTGAAGACTTGACTACCTCTCCTCTAATGACTCACACGGCTCAGAGCTTTCATCTGCTTTCACCCTTCTAACGCTATTGCAGCAAAGCTGGATGGATGCTGTAGTAGATCCCCATCTTCAGTGGAAGGGTGAAATCTGTGACTTACTCTCTTACAGTGCACAGAGGGTTTGTTAACAGACAGGAGAAAGGCCAAAACATTATTTCGGACAGCTAAGACATCCCCCTCTAATGCCTCTACCTTTTCTGAAAGCACGAAGCAACTAGCGAAGAAACGGCTGAAGTGCCCAGGGCAGCTTCAGAGCAGCAGAAGTGAGACAGCAGCAGCTTTTGACAGCTGTAGAGGAAAGGCTCCTGGAGACGGCACCACGCGGGCAGCCCTACCTTTGTGATTCATCGTCTTCAGGCACTGCTTGCTCTGGATGTCCCACAGCCGGACTGTTTCATCGTGTGAGCCAGAAAGCAGCAGGCTGCCATCTGTGGAGACCGACAGACACGTCACCTGGTTCCTGCAACGGGGAAGAGAGAAGGGAGTTTAAACGCAGAACGACCCAAGGTCAGATAGAAGCAGAAGGAGTGATGCTGGTGGTGCGGGCAGATGCGGCTATGGGATGTTTGGCAGGGGTGACTGGTACCTCACCTGTGCCCTTTGAAGATCTTCCCATTCTCCCGCTCTGTCTGGAAGGTCCGGTCTCTCTGGACTGGCTGCAGAAACGAAGGAAGGAAGACAGACAGCAGCTTAAACCCAGGAAGACTGAAGCCAGAAGGTCCATCACTGTGCCTGGACGGGTTAGAGGTGATTTTCCAGGCCGCAATCTCTCCCCTGCCTGGTTCTTTGTGCCCTCTAGAAAGTTTCCTCTCTCCTGCCCTACCTCGCTCCCTCATCGCTGCTGGGAACACCTCTCACTGTAAGGGGAGCAGCCCAGGCCAGCGGCCTGCCCTGCGGTGGCAGAGAAGGGTGCTCAGGGTGCAGGGCAGCCCGGGCCGTCTGCCATCCTGGCAGATCACACCAGTTACGCAGGCGGGGAGGGTGACGGCGACCCAGGACGCCCTGCCAAGGCTGGGCTGCACCAGGGCAGCACCAAGCAGGTCTGCGGCCCCCATCACTCACCCAGGCACACAGGTCAACCTGGAAGATGGAGCCGTCCATGCCGCCGCAGAACATGTGATACTCGGAGAGGTCAAGAGTCACAGCCATGATCCCCACATCGAAGAGGACAGAAAGAAGGAGCTCTCCAGAGGAGATTTCCCACAGCTGGAGCAAGAGCAGAGAGGAGAATTAGGGGCTTAAATGTTAGCTACACAATCAGAACACACTGCTTGGAGTTTGCCTGCAGGGCAGGGGAAGAGGACTAGAGGTTCCAGCTCTGTGCCAGCCCTGTCTGGAGGAGCTGGCCCCTGGGGCTGAAACCTGCACAGCTCCATCTCCTTTGTGCCTGAAGGAACATCAGTCGGGGGCATTAGAGGAGCTGAACCCGGCATTCCCTGGGGACAAGAGGCACTGCAAAGATGTGGAGGCCCAATCCTGAGGGCAGGTGCAGAGAAACTGCTCGTGTTTGGAGAAATGAAAGCCTTTAGGTCTGGCAGCTCTGAGTCATCGCAGGGACAGCCAAGAAATCGTGCTACTGCAGCCCTCACGGACAGCTTTGCTGCAGCCCAGTGGAGACTATTTTTTAACCCTATGGGGCCTGCAAACCTCTGAGACACTTGTTTGTTTGGGCAGCTGCAGGGCCTGAGCCAACCCTTACCTTCGCTGTCTGGTCAAGGGAGGCTGTGGCTGCTCGCGCCAAGGGCCCTCCGAAGCCACAGCACAAGTCCGTGATAGGGAGGCTGTGTCGGGACCACACGTGGCGAGGGTCGGGGATCTGGGAGGGCTCCGCCTGCAGCACGCTGTAGCGGGGAGAACAAAGAGAAGGATTAGCACCGCAGGGAGGAAACGCCGCCGGTCAGCAAGAGCGACGCTGGGGATGCCACAGCAAAGCGGCTGTGACGGGAGCTGGCCAAGGCTCCGCTGCCTCCGGGATGGCTCTCCCGGGTGCAAGAATCAAACAGAACGCAGAAGCTGCCAGCAGCCACAGCGCATGTGATACCGAGGCCAAGGGCCACTACTGAGATCCCCATCCCAGAGGACGCAGACACAGTGACCTCAGCTGCCATTAGCTGCGGAGGGAGAATGAGAACTGTTTACATAAGAGACCACTGCAAAGGGGAAGGGAATAATCCACTGCCTGTGTCCACTGGGGAAAAGCCAGAGGCACATGTTGCAGCTTGTGAAATTTAGATGAGACACTAGGAAAATCTCTCCAGCACTAAGAACAACAACACTAGAACACACTGCTGAAGAAGGGCCCAGACGTATCATCACCAGTGGGTTTTAAGAACAGCTTAGACATGCGGCAGGGTTGGCTTAGGTAGAGCTGATTCTGCCTCAGGGAAGAGGTAGCTGATCTCTCATTCCAGTGTTCCTCGTCCAGATGCTCTCTGTCCCCAGCACGAACGGGCAGAGACCTCCGTGCGGGGCACCGTTACCTGTAGAGGTTCCACACCAGAGCCAGGCAGTCCTTGGCTCCCGAGAGGAAGTGGCTGCTGTCGTCAGTAAAGCAGAGGCATGTGAGGTCCTGGTAGTGTCGGTTCAGGATGGCTAAGAGGTTCCCATTGGAGACCTAGAATAAAGGAAAGGACACAAGAATATTAAAAAAACATAATATAATATATATAAATATCTAAAATATTAAAATAAATCATATTTAATATATTTTAAAATAAGAGCATTAAAAAAGAGCAATGCTGTGCTCTCCAGGAGGCTGTGTGCCACCCCAGAGGTAGCGGCATTTCAGCAAGGCTGCGTGGTCTCAAGCCAGCGGAGGCTTTGGGATGGACCAGGCCACAGAAAGTTCCCTAAGCCTGGAGCTCTTCTTGTAGGGAGGCAATGCTGCAGCTGGGGAGGGAAGTGAGGAGGCAGCGAGGGAGGCCCATACAAAGAACAGAATCAGCTCCCTTTCATTGCCTGAATTAAACCTAAAAATAAAACCAAACTGCAATTCAACGGAGAATAGGTAGTTTCACAGAGAAGGCGTAAAACGAGAGCTCTTGGAGTCCATTTCCAGGTCTGTGATGGATTCCACACAGCCTCGCTAACGTGCCCGTTTTCTCAGCCGGAAGGACAGTGCTTTCACCCTCTCCAGCCAGATGCTCCGAAACGTTTGCAAGGCGAGGCTAGCTGGAAGCAAACGGAAAGGGACGAGTTTTGCAGATGAGGAAGAGCAGACATCAGCTCGCAGCATCATGAGCAAGTAACTCCCACTTGCTGCAGTCTCAGCCCCAGCATTTCTAGTGAGGTGGGGGGTTTTCCAGCATTGCCACAAGCACATTTTTAAAAGAAAAGTCTGATGAATTAAGATAGAGCCGCCCACATAATAAGCCTCAGAAACATTCCCCAAGATTGAGAGCTTTGCAAGTTAGACATCTTGTTTTCTAACCCCGGACTTTGAACTAGCTGTGTTTTTTATTTGCTTGGTGAAGTGCTTAGAACATTTTGTGAGCCCACTCCTGAGCAGCGCAAGGAGCGGGTAAACACAGCAGCGAGCTGCGCACCAGGAGCAGCCCGCTTGCTCGGCTGACGGCGTCCTTACCTCCCACAGGTAGATGCTCTCAGCGACGCCCGCCAGGATGTAGAGACCGTTGGGAGACGCCGTCAGGCAGGTCACCGGCCCAGGGCACACGATCTTCTGCTGGAGCTGGTCCTGGGAGCACAAAGGATACCGTGGCCGTTCAGCACGGGACAGAACAGGGGAAGGCAAGGAGAAATGAGGCCCTGGCTTGGCTCAGACCAGGCCACAGGGGAAAAGACTCTTCTGACAGCACCCAACTCTTGCCGAGGCTGCCGGCATCTAGGCAGCACCCTCAGCCCACGGCAGCACTACTAGAGCTTGGAGATTCAGTGCTGAAGGGACCCAGAGAGGGAGACGGTGGAGAAACACAGTCCCTGGGATGGTGGAAATCACATCAAATTGCTCTGCATTTCGCTGGGTGTTTAGGCCCATGGGGGAAAATAAGGACAGGCCTGTGCTCCCCTCCCTCCCTCCTCCACCCATGCAGAGGTCCAGGAGCTGCGGGAGAGGTGCCAAAACGCGAGGGATTTGAATAGTGCTACGCTCCCCTGTTGGGGAACCCTAGAGACTGAGCAGAAGATGCAAAGGCTAAGAAGACTACAGCAAAATAATATTTTTTCTTAAAAAAAAAAAAAAAGAGATGACCTCCCACAGCCTGGGAGAACTGACGAGCAGGGCTGACACCCGCTCCTTGCGCTGCTCCCAGCTCGGGGAAGAGGAGCAGGCAGGAGGGAACAAATCCTGGGCCGGAGCCAGGAAGGGGCCGTGCGTGCGCTTAGCTGGGTAAAACGATGGGTTGTTGCTGCGCTCTACAGCGAAACTGAAGGGAAAGGCAGGGAACAAAGAGATGACGGTTGTAGGACAGAGGATTTTTGCTACTATCCTGCCCTAATTTAAGTGCACCTGGTGCACAGCCAGGGGGAGGACAGAGGATGGTCCTGTAGGGGCTGGTTCAGTTTACGTAGCGAGGTTTGAGCCCACGGATTTGCCATTTTTGGTTGGAGTGTCAACATGGGGGGGTCTCTAGGGACAGAGGGGAGCCCAGGGCACCGCACAGAGACAGGGGGTCCCTGGGGACACGGGGGTGCCACCATAGAGACGGGGGGTCTAGGCACAGAGCAGAGCCCGGGGCACCCCACGGAGGCGGGGGGGGGTCTCTATGGACACGGGGGGGGCACCATAGAGACGGGGGGGTCTCTGTGGGCAGAGCGGAGCCTGGGGCACCCCATGGAGTTGGGAGTTCTCTATGGACACGAGGGGGGGCACCATAGAGACGGGGGGGTCTCTACGGGCAGAGCGGAGCCCGGGGCACCCCATGGAGTTGGGGGGTCTCTATGGACGTGGGGGGGCCACCACAGAGACGGGGGGGTCTCTACGGGCAGAGCGGAGCGTGGGGGCGCTATCATAGAGACAGGGGGGTCTCCACGGGGGACTCGGGGGCGCCACCATAGAGACGGGGGGTGTCTATGGAGAGAGGGGGGCTCGGGGGCGTCGCCATGGAGACGGGGGGTCTCCGCGGGCGCCTCGGGCCCCGCCGGGCCCGGCCGCACCGGTACCTTCCTCTGCAGCTCCCAGACGTTGATGTAGCTCTTGCCGAGCTGGGCGCCCAGGAGGTGCTCGCCGCCCAGCAGCGCCAGGCCGCGCGGCCCGCTGTTGCCGCCGCGGTAGCCGGGCAGGGCGGAGCCCGAGTGCAGCTCCCACACGGAGCAGTTACAGAGCGGCCCGGCGGCGTCCGACACCAGCGCCACCTCCATGGGCGCCGCCATCTTCCCGGTCCGCCAAGGCCAGAGAGAGCGCCGCGGCGGGCTAGAGCGCCGCCCTTCCTCCGCTCCACAGCGAGGCGCCGGCCAACCAAGAGCGACGCCGCAGCCGCTCCCTTTGGCCGCGCGCGGAGGGAGCCGCCTTTGCCTTCCGCGCGCGCCGGGAAGCTGAGCAGGGCCCGCCCCGTCCCGGGCCTGGATGGGAGACGGGGAGCAGGCGGGGCTCGGTGCCCCACGGGGGCCGCCCGGCTGCCCCACTGCACCCTGCGTGCCTGGGCACTGCTGCCCCATAGCCCCAGGGACACGCTGCTGCCCCACTGCACCCTGCGTGCCTGGACACTGCTGCCCCATAGCCCCAGGGACACCCTGCTGCCCCACTGCACCCTGCGTGCCTGGACACTGCTGCCCCACTGCACCCGGCATACTGGGACACCCTGCTGCCCCATACGCTACAGCTGCCCTGCACACCCCATAGCCCTAGGGATGCCCCATAGCACTCCAGGCGCCCTGCACGCCTGGCTGCCCCATAGCCTTGGGGACACCCTGTGCACCCTGCTGCCCCATAGCCCTACGGGCGCCCTGCACACTCCACTGCCCCATAGCGCCCTGCATGCCCGGCTGCCCCACAGCCCTAGGGATACCCCGCACACCCCACAGCACTAGGGGCCCCCTGCATGCTGGCACAGCCGGCTGCCCCATAGCGCTGTGACATCCCCGGTTCCCTGCTGCCCCACCGCCTGGGGACCCCCCCCCCCCGGGGAGGCTGACGTGGGGCACAGAAACCTCAGACAAAGCAACTTTTTTTTTTTTTTTTTTTAATATTTCATCAACTTTACAGGGTTACAATTGTCTTAAATATTCTGAAGTTTAAATACAATCTGTATAATAATGTTATTATAAAATGTAAACTTTCAGTGTTTTTATTTTATTTTATCTTTTTTAATAATCAAAAGTTTCAATACCTGAATGTTTGCAAAACTGAAATATTTCACCGGAGGCCCTCAGGACAGTGCAGCCCGAGACCCGCCGCTCTCAGAGGTAGAATGTGGTTTTTATTCTTTTTCTTTTTTTTGTCTTTTGTGTTTTTTTTTCATTTTTTACCTGAGTTAAGGTATGCACGCTGGATAAATGCGTCTGCAGCTGTGTTCATTCCTTTTTCTTTTCAAACCCCAGAGAAACTGATTTTTTTTTTTAAATCGATATGCAAAAAGAAAAATAAAGTGGAAGGTAATACGCTCGCTCTCTCTCAAAAAAAAAAAGGGAGGAAGAGTAGGGGAAAATAAAAATAATTAAAAAAAACCAGTGACTGTACAAATGCAAAACTCACTAAAAATCTAACCACCCTCCCACCCTGGTCACAAAAAAACCCCCAAACACGTGACAAAGGCGCAGCCGCCCCGGTCACTCCCCGCGGGCAGCCAGCGGCGCCGGGGAGCAGTGTTAGCCGGCACCGGTGGCACCGGTGGCCCCGGCGGGACGGCGAGCGCGGGTGCCCCGTCCTGCCCAGACCCCGGCGGCCGCGGGCGCGAGCTCGGCTGGCGGGTGCTCGCCCGGCCATGGAGCCGGCAATCGCCCGTCCCGGCCGAACCGCCCCCGGATCCCGGGCTAAACCGGCCGGAGCCGCGGCTGCCGAGCGGATCCCATCCACGGCCGCCGAGTGGATCCCGTCCACGGCCGCCGAGTGGATCCCGTCCGCGCCCGCGTCGCCGCGCGCCGGGGAGGGGAAAACCCTGCGCGCGGCCTCGAAACCTGAGGAACCGAGATACCGAGAGGGGGTTCGGTATCTGCTCGCGATTGTGTCTCACGCAGATGCACGGTGCTCGGCCAGCGTTTCGGGTCGGTTCTGCTGCGAGGATTTCAAAGGAAGGTGAAAAGTGAAACTTGCACAAGTTAAAGCGAAGCAGAGTTAAAGCTTAAGGAAGATCCCTCGTGCTCGGGCTGCAGGACGCTCCCCCGGCCCGCGAAGCCGCCCGCGCCGTGTCGGGGGGGACGAGGGCACGAGCACCCGCCGCGGCATCAGTGCCCGCCGGAGGAGCCAGCCTGCCGCGGGGCCTCTCCAGCAGCGTCCCCGTCCCCGCAGCCGGCCCTTCCCCATCTCGCACTCGGTCTGCAAGCTGGGAAGAGCTGGCCCCGGCCGTTTTCCTTAAGGGGGGCTATCCCGGGATAACGTCGGCTACGGGAAAGGGCCCCGGCTGACAGGACGCTTCCACCTTGGATTAAGGACGCCCGCTCGGAGGTGTCGCCCGCGAAGCCGGCACCGGAGGAGCGACCTGCCGGCAGCGCACGGGGTGTTTCAGGAGGACCGAGCGCTCGCCGGGAGCTGCGTCCCGGGTCTGCGCCTGCCCCGGGCGCATGCGGAGCCGGCCGGGTCTGGGGCGCGAGAAGGAGCGGCACCGCCGCGGGTCCGGCGTGGCCGGGCAGGGAGCGGCGCCGGGGACCGCGGGAACGGAGCCGGGGGGCTCGGTCCCGCCTGCCGCGCGTGCCCCGAGGCCGCGGCGCTGCGTGTGCCCGCCGCGCCCCACGTGCCGGCACGGAGCCGGCTCCCGCTCGTCCGTCTCGGAGCGCCGGGGCGGAAGCGGCGGCACGGGCTGGCCTGGAGCCCCCGCGGGTGCCGCGGTCCCGCTTTCCCGCAGCGGGTTTCCGAGCGCGGCAGGTCGCCACCGACGCCGGCTTAGCTGGGGTCTCGCCCCTGGTCCGGACGCCCCGGAGCCGCTTCCGAGAGCTCAGGGCCAGACGTCCAGGCCAGTTTTCAAGAGCTCCCTCTCCCAGCTGCACCCCGAGGGCTGGATCGGCAACGCCAAGACGGGCTCCCGGACCCGCACGGGTCCGAAGCTGCTCATTTAACCAGACGCACTGAAGCGGTGCTGAGCCATCTGGGGACATGGAGACAGCCCCTGCCTGGGACAACCCGGGAAACACCCCCAAGCCAACCGAGAAAACAGGTCATGCCACGGGAAAGCAGGAACCTCAGCAGCGCTGACCGAGAACACCAGATTTTCCTGATTTTTCCGGCTGATTTCTTCAGTATCACACAAACAAAACACCCCGATCCCCAGCACAAATAAAACCAGTTTGCTGCTCAAAGCGTGAATGAAAGATCAGGTGTCAGATCAACTTAGGCACTGGCGCAGGGGGGAAAATGTGCCCAAACTGGATTTGCACAGTAGTATCTCCTTACAGGGAAAAAAAAAAGAGAAAGAAAGAAAGAAAAGGAGGAGACCTGCCAACAAAACCTAACTCACAGAAAACACGGCTGGGGCCCGTGGGGGATTCGGCGGCGCCGGGGTGGTTCCTCTCCAGCTGCCTGGGCTCGAAGCCCCGGAGACGAGCAGGGATGGGTTAAAATAGGGCTAAAAGCGCCCGCGAATCGGCAGGGCGGGACGCGAGCAGGGTCTGCGCCCGGTTCCCCGTTCGGGGACCCGCTGCCACGTGCCCAGGGCGACCGCCGAAGGCCTGATCCCGGTCCCGATCCCGGGAGCGCTGCCGGCTCCCGGCCCCCGGGCAGGCTCCCAGCGCCCGCGCGACCGGTCCCAGCGCTGCCCTGCCAGGAGCGTCAGCACATCGGCTCCACCGCAGACCCCGGATTGTCTCCGAAACGGTGCTTTGCTCCCCGAGCAGCTTTCCTCCTCGCTCTGCCCTTCCCGGGAGCCGTCGGCGCAGCGCGGTGCCGGCTAAATTGGGCTCCCTGGACCTCATTACGCGGCGAGAGCTGCACCGTGAGCACGGCAGCAGCGGGACCCCTCCACGGGCACGTGCGGGGGGGGACCAAATCAAGCTGATTTTCTCCACCGAGAAATTAAAATGACGACGCAGACGCGCAGGGCGGAGCGAGCCCCGGCGGCGAGCGGGTCCCCGAGGGGCACGAGCCCCGGGCGCCCGGGTGGCCCCCGCCGAGGGGCCGGGACGAGGAGGGGACGCTCGCTGCAGGCGCCGGGGCGGAGGAGCGACGAGCGCTTTGCTGTGCTCGGCCCTCCGTCCCCACCCGAGTTTTGGCCTCCGAAGTTAAGCCCGCGCCTAAGTGCTTTGCCGCGCCGGGGCCAGGGAGCTGCCGGGCCGGCGCCGAGGATGAGGGTGAGGATGAGGATGAGGATGAGGATGAAGAGGGACCGCGCCAGTTTAGCAGCAGCTGGAGACACCGCTCCCTTCACCCCCGCAGCCCCTCGGGAAAAGTCTCCTAACGAACGCGGAGCCCCCGGGAGCCTCCGTGTCGCTTAAAACCCCGCTCCCCCCCGCCACCCGCGTACGAACACCTGAGCTTATGCGGCGGCCGCCGCCGTCCTCCGGCGGGGCCGTCAGCGGCGTTGCCAGAGACAGGAGCACAGCTCGAACCGACAACATCGCACAACAAGAGGAAAAGAAAAAGGAGGTTAAAAGGTTTCCAAACTCCTGTTTCCCTGATGAACACTAATATATATCATTTGCATGTTAAAGTTCGATTCTTTTTTTCTTTTTAGAGAATAAAATAGAAGCTATTTACAACAAAACAATCAAACAACAACCTCTTAAAATCCCATATAGTGAGTGTAGTTCTCAAAATAAAGAGGGAAGAAAAAGGATCTAAATGAATAAAATATCTCCCGATTTCCAATTTTTTTTCTTTTTTTCTCTTTAAAGAGGGCCAGGAGGTTTCATTAAAGCTCGCGTTGGCAGGCGTCCGTACGTCTGTCTGGAGGTAACACGAGATAAAAAATAATAATAATAATAATAAATGTACAGTGCAAAGTGTGATGTGTGTGAGGTAAACAGTTCTGGATTTACAATGCATCGTGTCGAAACGCTCGTGGGACAGCCGATGGCTCAGAGTCCAGGCAGCGTTTAATGAAACCCCCCGGGGCTAAAGCTTTTCTTCCTTGCAAACAAAAAAACCCCAAAACAACAGGAAAACGAAACGAGGCCCCCGCAGACCCCGAGCCCCCCGCGCGCCCGCCGCCCTGCCTGCGGGGCTCGCTGCCGGCTCGGGCGAGCGCGGCGCCCGGCCGCGGTGCCGTCCTGTCGGCTTGGGCGACGGGGCGCTGCCGCGGCGGCGGGGGCCGGGGCGCGGGGGGCCTTAAGGCGAAGAGTTGTTAGAGGTAGAGCTCGGAGGGACAGACAAACCAGCCGGGGCTGCCGGGGGGACGCCGCCGCCCCCCCCCCCGCCGCCGCCGCCGCCGCCGCTCCGGCCGCCGCCGCCGCCACCGCTGCCTTTGCTGTACGCAGAGGAGGGGAGCGAGGAGGAGGAGGAGGAGGAGGAGGAGGAAGGCCCCGGCGTCTGGGCGAACAGCACACCTGGGGAGAGAGCGGAGGGCAGAGCCTGGGGGAGGCAGGCAGCGCGTCCCCCCCCCGGCCTGCCCGCAGCGGTGGGTCGCGGAGGCGGACGCGCGCCGGGGCCCTGCCGGCCCGGCCCTTACCTGTGTAGACGATACCGTTGATCTCGACCGACATGCTAATACTGTTCGTGCCGTTGTTGGCGAGGCTCATGGCGGAGTCCTGGCGGTTTTCTGCCGCGGGAGAGAGCAGGTGTCACAGACCCCATCGCCCCCGACACCCCGCCGCACGCCGAAGCCCCGAGCCGGGGGGGGGAAAGGGGAGAGGAGCTGGGAAGGAGCTGGACCACAGCGCTGACAGCGTGGCCTGGCACGCGCTGCCTCCGAGCAACGTCCAACCCGGGTGCCCCAGAACGGCAGCTCCGGGCTGCTGCGGCTCGCGTTCGCTCCCGGCTGTGTCGGCGGGTCTCCGAACCGGCCCCACGCCGCTGCGCACGGACCGGAGCGGGCAGAGGGGTCCCGGGGACCCGCCCGGCCGCGGAGCACAGGCGCGGGAGCAGCCAGGCCAGGCTTGGGCAGCCCGGACCAAGCCCCTCGCACCAGAGGTCGGCCGGCTCAGCAGCCCCGCGCGCGGGCACCGCCGCAGCCCGGTGTCCGAGCAGCCCCTGGGGTCTCGGCTCGGGGGACGGCGAAGGTCCCGGGCGCAGGACCCCCGCGCAGAGCCGGCCCGGGAGCGGGACGCGGCCCCGGCGGGACGGCGACGTCCCCGGGGCCGAGGCACTGACCTGGCGAGCGGGTGCCCTGGCTGTTGATGCGGATGCTCATGGGCAGCTGGGCCGTCATGGCCAGGAGGTTCTGCTGCAGGGCCCGCTGCATCAGCCGCTGCTGCTCGTCCGTCACCAGCGCCATCTTCTTCTCCGGGGGCTCCCCGGACTCCAGCTTCTCTCTCAGCTGCTCCAGGGCCACGGCTTGCGCGGCCGCGGCCACCTGCACCGCGGCGGCCTGGGCCGCGACCACGGGATGGCCGGCCAGCGACACGGGGAGCCGGCTGGGCATGGAGATGGGGATGGGCGAGTCCTCCTCTGCGGGGCAGAGCGGCGAGGCTGGTCACGCGGAGGTGCTCGGCCGGGGGGGCCCCCGCGCAGGGTGTCCCCCGCTCCCGGGCACGCCGACTCCGGATCCCTCCACGCCTTCTCCACGTACAAACCCGCAGCTCGGCCAGCCCCGCACTCGTGTCTGCACCGGCAAGAGCTGCCCCGCTCCTCTCCCCCCTCCAAGGACCAGAGCAGGGTAACCAGAGCCAGGCCTCCCCCTCCTCCCGGCGTGAGCCACGGTGCCTCAGTTTCCCCCACGGAGAGGGAGCCCTGGGCTCCTTCCGAGGGGGAGAGGGCAACCACGGAGCCCGGGGAGCCGACTGCAGCCAGGTCTGCAACCCTAAGGAAGGGGGTCCAGGAGGGGCCAAGAAACGACGCCGTCTACGCTCAGCCCTGCCCAGTCCGGGGGCATTTCCCGAGCGCCCCCGTGCTCGGAGGGGCTCACCCGCGGCCCGGACCCGTGGGGGCTCTCACCTTTCTTGATCTTCTGCGCGGGGGCGATGGAGCCGCCGTTGGTGGCCGCGGCCAGCCCCAGGGCCGGCACCTGCAGCTTGGGCGAGGAGAGGAGGCTGTGGGTGCCGCTGGGCGAGTAGGCGAAGAGGGAGCTGCCGAAGCCCTGCCGGCGGCCCTCCCGCCGGTTGCTGTCGATGGCCGCCTGCAGCTCGTTGGGGTTGCTCAGCCCTCGCTTCTCACATTCGTAGGGGTACAGGTACTTCATGTACCTGCCGGCGGAAAGGCCCCGTGAGACAGCAGCTGGGCACCGGGCGCCCCGGCGCGTCCCCTTCCCTCCCTCCCTCCCTCCCTCCGGCTCGCGGCGGGACGCGGGGCCGGTGCACCGGCACGGCACGGCACGGCACGGCACGGTCACGGCACGGCACGGCACGGCACGGCACGTCCCTCCCGCCGCCGCGCCAGCCCCCGCCGCTCACTGGGTGCGTAGCGTGAAGGCAGCGCTGGTGATGGAGGTGGGCAGGTTGAGCCCCTTGGTGATCTCCCGCCACAGCTTCTTGTTGATGACCTCCACGAGGCCTCCCTTCTCCGTCACCAGCATGTAGAGCATGTACAGGTCCAGCACCTGCTTGGCCATGATGGGGATCCGGTTGACGGGGGTCCCTGCGGGGCGGGGAAGAGGAGAGAGCAGCGTTGGGCTGGTGCTTCGCCGCCCCGGGGACGTCCCGTCCGCCGGCCGCGCGCCGCGGGGAGGTGGCCCGCGTCCCGCCGGCACCAGGACGAGGCACGGGCGGTCCGGCAGCGCCGGGCAGCCCCCTGCTCCCCGAGGGATCGACCCCTCGGCTGGGCCGGCGGGTTCGGTCGCCTGGGGCAGGGGAAAGCTGGGGGGGCAGAAGAGCGGCAGCCCAGGAAATCTCCAGGTCAGGCATCGCGCAAAAGGAGGAGCAGAGGCAACAGGGTAATTCCTCTCCTCTTCTTCCACTACCACCTTCTTCTTCTTTAAAACACCCCCTCCTCCCACTCGTTACCTTCTTGCTAAGTGTCAGCCCTGCCCACGAAGGAGAAAGAAGCTCAGAGGTTTTAGCCACAGCCACCGAAACGGGGCCAAATGTGTTTTGTCAAACTGTGGTCAGCTGCAGCCGGCAACAGCAGCTATTTATAACGATGGCAGCGCTTCAGGGCCGCAGAGACGAGGGTCCCGCCGTGCCAGGAGCTGCACACACCTATGTGCGGGTTTATAACCTCGAACAACGGAAAACGAGGTGGAAGATCTCCAACCCCCCTCGGCAGCTCGAATCCCAAGGGCCAGGGACGGGCAGCGGTTCCCCAGCGGCGCCTGCGCCGGGGTCTTCCCGGCCGGAGCTGGGTGCCCTCCCTGCCTGCCTTCCCCTCAGCCGAGACGCACGTAACACCTCGCCGGGGACCTGCTCCCCGTGCCCCGCGCGGCGGGCAGCCACGACGGCCCCGCGACTGCTCTCCCTGCCCCGAAAACACGCTGACGGCGACTGCTCCACTCTCCCCGGGGCCTCCCCGCTCGCGAGGGCTTTACCGAGCCGCTCGGCCTTGTTTGTTTAACCGCCAGGGGCTCCGAGAGGACTCCAGAGGGACGGAGCGATCCCGTGGGAACGCCCGGCCAATTATTCCTCCTTCCCACTTCTTTCCCCCCCTCCTCCCCACCCGCGCACACGCTTTCCCAAATGCCTCTTTGACAAAAGGCTCGGTGCAATGATGCCTCGGCGTTTCCAGGGCTGATTTCCACGCAGAAAACAGGCCCTTGGCTCAGGTAAACACCTCGCTCTTCAGCCTCTCAAGCAAAGGTACCGAACCGGCACCTCCGAGCCTGCTGGCTTTGCGTCCAACTCGTGCAGAACTGAACATGTCCCTGCCTGGGACGCGCGGGCGCTCCCGGACATCCTCGCAGAGGAGCTCCTCTGCTGCTTTCCACCTGCACAAGTTATCCCCAAGGCTGCCTGCCGCGACCCGCCGCGGGCTACGCGCCCCGGTGACAGCCCGCACGGCTGCAGAGCGCCGGTGCCGCGGCGGCAGCGCGGACGGGAGAGGGCAGCACTCCCGCGGCTCCTCGGGGCCGGCCGGGCGCTGGGCCGCGCTCCCACGCTGCGCCCCGCCGCGCCGCGCCGGCCTCCCCGGCTCGGCAGATTCCCTGCCCCGCCTGCCGATGCCTCCTCCTTCGTGTTGAACTTCCACCGCGATTCCCAGCCCCTCCCCGCGGCAGGCGCTCACCTGCTCGCGCCGTCCGGAAAGCCACCTCCGCCGGGGACCGAGGACACCCACGCGGCGCGCAGGGCCCACACCAGCCCAGGGCAGCGGGCCCCGAGCTACCCCGGTTGCCAGCGCGCGGGCAGTCACGCTCCCCGGGGCTCACGCGGTGCTGGGCGCGGGGCCCTTGAGAGGTCTCTGCCTGGGGCAGACCCTCCCGGGAAGCGAAGGTCGAAGCAGGTTTAGACCAGGTCAAGAACCGCAGCAGGACACGATCAGACGGACCCCCGCGAGGGGTCCCACAACAAAACAACGAAACTAGGGGCATGGATACGTATACATGTTTGTACAGAGACCCTAATTTGACAGTCTCCTTTTGATATCACCGGCCAACATTCTCCAAACACGGCCAGTGATTTGGATGTCCCCATGAACCCGTAAAATGGAGAGGATTTTTGAAGAGTGCCTGGTTTGGACCTCGCAGGGAGACAGGCAGAAAGCGCTAGCGGCTTTTGGCAGCGCCGGTGCAGCTTTTGGCCAGGGCGGCCAGGCCAGAGCAACGGCTCTCGGGTGCCGTTAACAGACCAGCTCCCGCTGCGACGCCGGCGCAGAGCAGAGGGGTGTCGGGAAACACGCCAGGGCTGCGGAGGAGTGACTGGAATTTGCAGATTCAACTCAGGGAGTGCTTGGTACTCTGTGACGAGGAAAAGGGATTCATTCCAGCAGCATGTCAGCCCTTCTCCTGAGGTGTCTGTGATACGGAGCTACGTCCGTTCATATTTGAAAAGGGGGGAGACACAGACGGAAGAGACAAAGACGCAAAAAAACAGTGAAGGATTTTGCCGCCTCTGCAGCAATCAGAGGGAAAGGGCGGCAGAGGGGAGCAAGTAAAACGAACTGGCAAAAGCCGTTCTGAAGGGGACGAATCTGGCTGAGAAGGGGCAGCGAGTTCCCGAGACTTTGATAAAATTAGACTCAAAGGGACAAAAAGCAGGGCCAGTGCAATAATTTAATGACTTTAATTGCTCTGCTGAGTTAATGGCACTGATTCCAATGGAGCAGGTTTGACCCCAGTTTGCAAAGAGGTTAAAAATTAACTACTAGTCTGGCCAGAGCTTTAACCTTGAGGTTATAATGATACGCGAGGAAATAAAACCCGTGGCCACGGGAGCTTGGACGAAACAGCAGAGCCTCGCGGCCGAGGAGGCGTGGGAAGGGGAAGGCCGACGCACGCGGGAGCTCACCTCGCTTCTGCATGAAGCCGAAGAGGTCGTCCAGGAATTCTTTCCTCTTGGGATCGCCGTCCAGCTCGTACAACTGCACAAACAAGGAGAGAAGAGTCGCTCGCGTGTCCGCAGCGGAGCGGGGTGGGAGGGCAGGGAGGAGCCCAGCCGCCCCCCGGCTCCGCTCCCAGAGCCCGGCCGCGCGCGGGGGTCACGCTCGGCGCTGCAGGAAGGCAAAGCGGAGCCCTGCGAGGGGGGAGGCAGCACCTGGCGCCTCTCGGGCAGCCCCGGGCCGTGCACGCGCCCGGCAGCCCGGCAGCCTCCGCAGCGCAGAGCCCTGACCGCGGCCGGAGCACGTGGCCGCGGCCGGGCAGAGCGGGCGCGACCCCCAGCCCCGCGGGACCGCCGGCAAGGCGCGCGGCCCCTGCGCCCCGGCTGCTGCCAGCCCGGGGGACCGGGAGGACAGAATCCAGCCGCGGGCGGCGAGCGGCTCTCGCAGGGCAGCAGCGGGACCCGTGTAAGCACCAGGAAGAGGCGGCAAAGCAGCCCGCTCGGGAGGGCCTCCGAGGGGGTCCCAGGGATCCCGGGGGCCCAGGCAGACGCCGCGATCTCCTGCCCGAGAACCGCTCCTCTAACTCTCTGCCTTTGCGTTCTCCGAGCTGCACGTGCTGCAGGCTCAGGGCCAGGTGCAGGTCGTGGCATGTGGTCACAGGTGGCAAAAAGAAGGGTCACCCCAGGGTGGGTGCCCAAATTCCCGGGAAACCCGCTTCGGAGGGAGATGAGTGCTAAGTGCCTCAGGGAAGCTTTCGAGGAGCTCGATCCTTAACACGTGCTTTGCTGCAAGACAAAAAGACGCTGCAGACTTTGAGCAAGTGGCAGGAACCAGGCCGGATCATGCACTGCCTGAGCAGATCACCCCTCGTTCGAAAGGCGGTGAAAGACATGATGCTTGCAACGCTTTGGAAGACACCCGTGGCCGTGCCGCCGTTTCGCTGCTCGCTGGCAGAGCTGATCCCTCCGAACAGCTGACGCACCGCGGAGCAACACCCACTCGCTGTAATTAATGCGCTCTCGGGGCACACACTTGACATAGCTCAGATGAAGAGCAGCGACATTTCCTCCCCAAGAATAGGCCGCGAGCACGTCACGGCCTGCAGCTGTGCTGCACCTTTAAAGAGACAAGGGGGACATCGAGCGGCAAGGTTAACCGGAAAGGGGCTCCGGGTCCCGCCGCCGGGCACAGCAAGCCCTGCACACCGACCTCCCCGGCACGGGCAGGGGCTGGGGGGCACCCGACTGCCGGCGGGATGGTGGGGGGCAGCACCCCGAGCGGCTGATCCGTGGCTGGGCCCGTACGGTGCAAGGGCTGCACGAGGCCTCCAGCAGCTCCAGGACCGCGTGTCCTTCCGGAGACGCCGCTCCCGGCCGCTCCGCGGGCAGCGGGGCACTCGGGGACCCGGAGGAACCTGCGGTTACAGGAACCCCTCCGTCAAGGGGCAGAAGCCGCTGCCGCACGACGTGCTCTGCAGACCGAGCCCTCCGACGCACGGGAGGGGTGGGAAGGGGACGGTCTGTCCGTGCGCGCAGGGCTCCCGGCCTCCGGTTGAACTGCTGCTCCGACAGGTGTTTTGGCACGGAGGGAAGGGAAGCGGCACGAGGTGTGCGCGGAGGTCCCCGGGGCAGAGCGCGTCGGGGGCAGAGCACCGGGTCACTGCTGGCATCGCTTGTCCCTTGCTGGCCGTCGCTCTGCTGCCGGGGAAGGGGCCGGAGGCATCGGCCTTGCTGAGATCCCGGCCCCAGAACTCCAGCGCCCCAAATCCCCGTGCTACCGCTAACCCCGCGCGGAGACGGGGCGGCTCCGACGCTGCAAACCCCGCGGTAAGCCCTCAGCTCCTCCCGGAGAACGCAGATCCCCGGGTTATTTTTAGCATCCGCCACGCTCCTGGCACCGAACGGAGCAATGCGTCGGCACGATCCCTCCTCCCGAGAGCCTCCGCACCTACCGCGCCCCGAGCAAGCCGACGCCAGGCTGTCGGCACGCTCAGACGCCAGGCAGCCGTCCCGGCCCCGGCGCGCTCAGAGCCGGTGCCCGGGGACGCGGCCCTGGAGAACCGTGGCGGAGACAAGACGGAAAGGGAGGCGAGCCGCGTCTCCCTGCCGCAACGCCGCGGGCGCACCAGCCTACGACCGCCGGCCGTCGTCTATTCCGACGCGTCCCACCGTGCTGCTGGCTCCTCTCCCGCCGGCAACCTGCAGGACCGGAGCCTGGTCCCCGCGACCCACCCGGCCCAAAGCAGGCTGGCACTGAAAGCAGGGGACAGCTCGGCCGCTCCGCACCGGCGGGTTTGCGCAGGCGCTGGGGACGCGGGCTGCTCTGTCCGTGCGCTGCGGCACGCTGCGGTCCGCCCCGCGCACCCGCCGTGGCCCCGGCTCCGGGCGAGCTCCACCTTTCACAACTTGCTCCCATTTTGAAAAGCTGCAAATCTGGCTTGGGAGCCTGGTGCTGAAAGCGGGCTGCCCCCCCGGCGAGGTTTCGTGTCTCTCGGGAGGAGACGGTAGAGCTGGCAAGCTCCCCTCCTGCAAAGCATTCCCTTGCGAGCCTCCCTCGCAGGCCGCTTCCCACTGCCCGAGGCACGATTCCCGTAGTAAACCCCACAAGATTAATGAAGCTGGTGCGGCGCATTGCGCCCTGCAGAGAGCCTTAGCAATACACAACTGGGAAATGTTTTTATAAGCCGGGACAGGAAGATCTATGCAAGGCTTCCAACGCAGCCGTTCCTCGAGCGTCCATGTACGCTGGGGCCAGCTTTTGTCTTGGGACCCCACCCAGTGTTTGACAGCCGAACACATTCCAGCCCTGATTTATGGCAGCGAGATTTGCTGGCCTGGAGAGCAAACGGCACATCCGCACATGCACGTTCACGCGAGCTGTGCCTCTCCCCGAGTTTTGAAAGCCGTATCCCAGCAGGATTTTTGTCTGGTGGCGGCGGTCTGGGGGACGATCCCTCTCCCCGAACGTTGACCAGGGAAAGCATCTGGCCAAGGAGCCGCAGCACGGGCCAGGCACGCCGGCGAGGGGGACCGGCTCCCGCTCTCGCCCCGGCGCAGCAGGGCAGCGCTCAGGGCCTGGACCGTGAGCAGGGGACGGGAGGTCTTGGAGGGCCAGGGCTCTCTCCCCCCTTTTCGGGATGTGCAAATTCAGCCGCTGCCTTCGCCGGCTCCCCCGTGCCAAGCAGCCCTCGCTTTCCTCAATGACAATTCTGAACAACTGCCAGCGGGGCCGAGGCCGCGGGGCTGCCGGGAGGGGGCTATAAATACTAACACGTAACTCACCAGGCACGAACCGCGGGGCCGCGGGCCGCGCTTCGGCAGATTAGCACGTTAACCGTGTAACCGATACGCCGGGCCCCGGCGGCGGCCGCGAGTCGCGGGCTGGCAGGAGCCGGGGCCGGAGCCCGACGAGCCCCGCGCGGGAACACCTCCACGGCTCGCGATCCCTCGCCCGCCGGCGGCCCATCACAGGGGCCAACGGGGCTGAGCCGATGGCAGGGGAAGCCCTAAGCCCGCAGTTCCCCTGGGAACCCCAGGAAAGCGTGCCCTGGCCTGGAGCAAGCGCCGGGGAAAGGCCAGGAGAGCCGCCCTGGACCCCTCGGAAGCCCCTCCGTGCCGCCCCGAAGCCCGGCTGTCCCGTCCCATCCCGTCCCGTCCCGGTGGGAGCGATCCCGGCGGCGCGGCACGCGGAGCAGGATGGCGCGGGACGGCGCAGGCGCAGCTTGCGGGCACGGCCGCGCGGGCTGCTCCCGGCCAGCTGAGGGATGTTGGGCCTCCGCCAGCGCGGCCTCCCCCGTTTCCTCGAGCGGCTCTGAAAGCCGCACGCGGAGAAAGGGCTTCCCCGGCACGCGCAGCTGTGGGCCGCCGCCAGCCGTGCCGGGAGCCTCCCGCGGGATCGGCCCCCAAACCCGCCGGCCTGGCCCCGTCCCGGGCGCAGCGGCCAGGAAGGGGCCGGGCCGGGCAAAGCCCAGCGCCGCGAACGCCCTGCCGCGCCACCGCTCCCGCGGTCCTCGGGAGGCTGCGGTTTCGGGAGGCTGGGAGCAGCACGGAGCGGCCTCCCGCGTCCCCGGCTCCCGGCTCGCTCCGGGCTCCCGGGCACTTGTTCTCCCGCATTTCAGACAAAGGAGCGGAGAGGAGGTGGGATGAGAAGGCAGGAGGCTTTTTGCAGCCGAGGCAGCTGATTAAATACACATCCAGGGAGGGAAAAATGCCGCTGAGCAGAGGGGAGGGGAAGGCTGGGAAAACATCACCCTGCCGCTCTGCTGCACCGGAGCGGGGGATGAGAAAGGGAGCTGCAGAAAAATGAAAGTGCCGGGAGGGAGCTGTGCGAAGCGAGAGCTCGGCGGGCGCGGGCTGCCGGCGCGCGGGAAGGGAGCGCGCTGGAAGGAAGCGGAGGGCCGGGGTCAGGGAGCGGCTGGCAGATAACACATGATCGAGCCGCTCACAGAGCGCGCTTGTTCCCGGGGAGCCGCGCGCCCTGAATAGGCGCTTTGTTCCCCCGCGGGGCCGGCCGCCGCCGCGCAGGTAGCACCGGGCCGGGGCCCGGGACGCGGTGGGAGCACGGCCCGGGGCCGGCAGCGCCTTACCTGCCGCTGGGGACACGGGGTCCGGCATCAGCCGCTGCCGCGCGGCCGCTCACCCCGAGCGAGTGCCCGGGGCCGCACGCACCGCTCGGCTCTCCCCGCGCCGGGGCCGACCGCGGGGTGGTGATTCGCAGCCAGGGCGCAGGGACGAAGCGCTAACGACCCGCCCGTCCTGACCATCCTGACCGCGGGACCCGCGGCACGGCTGTCTCGCCGAGCAGGCCCCGGCAAGGCGGGCGGCCGGGAGCGCCACGAGCAACCTATTAACCTGCAGAGCTCTAAAAATTGATTAGCCATTTATTAAAACGTTGGTTGATTCAATTTTTATAAAGGCAGCCCTTAAATAAAGTTCCTCGGGGCCTCTCCACAGACTGCTGGGAGGGGGGGAAGCCTCCTTTAAAGCGGAAAGCTAAGTTTTGCGTTTTGGGAAGAGCAGGGCCGGGAGGGCTCAGCACACGCCGGGAACGGCGGCAGCATCCCACCGCCCCGGGCCGGGACTGCAGGCTGCCGCGGGGCGGGCCGACACGGCGCTCCTCCGCCAGCTCCCGTTTGGTTTCAGAGGGAACGGTAATGCACCAATTTAAGAGGATGAAGGAAAGTCAGCCGCCAGCTGAGGAAAACGTGCATCTGCTCAGCTGCGGGGGATTAGCAGGAGCGAGCGGCGGGTCCGCCGGCCGCGCGCCGATCGTTAAATGCACCTTTGATCCCCATCGCGTCCCGAGGGCAGAAAGCACCGACGGGCCCGCGAGCGGACGAGCCCAGTGCTGCCGTGCCAAAGTCCACTGACCGAGCAACCCAGTTCCCGCCGGCGGGGACGGCCGCGCTCACCCCAGCGCGCGGGCGAGGCGTCACAGCAGGTTCTGGGCACGTCGGCGCGGCAGGGCCGGCGGTCCGGGAGGGCGCTTGCCCCCGTGGCGGGGCACACCGCGGGCACGCGTGTCTCGGTGCCGCCGGTCGCTGCGGGCACGCGGGGAATCACGGCTGAGCTGGCCCCGGGCTGCCCCGAAAGCGTCCTGGAGCAGCGCCCGCGGAGCCCACCACGGCTCGGCCCTCGCTGCCCCGGCAGAGCCGCCCGGTCGGCAGCCGAGGCAGGGAAAGGGAAAGAGAAAGAAATTAGCGACTTCCACAAAGCCTTTACAGGATTTCCTTGCATTGACGATATCCTGGTTGTGCCCAGGCTCCTCGCCGACAACGCGGTTCCCACCCAGCCTCCTGCGCGGGCGAGCGGAGCCGCCCGAGCCCCTCCGCTGCCGCCCCCCTGCCCTGCTGCCAGCAGCGAAACCTCACGGCGCTTATCGCAGGAAAGCTCAGAGATCACATCTTAAAATAAAAATTGAGGAACCGAAATTTGCTCTCGTTTCAGCACCCTGCGAAACCGGCGGTGCCGGCGGCACGGCACGCACGAGCCCGCCCGCGCTGACGCCACCGGACCGAGATCAGCAGGTGCAGGAGCGTCGTCCGCGCGAATCCCCCGCGTGCCGGGCGGGCCGCGCTCAGACCCCGTCGCTCTGCTAAAGAAGAACACGGGTTCTCATTAGGGAAATGCAATTACCGGCTGCGAGTCTCCGTGCGGAGATAATAAGGGCTGTCAGGCAGCAAGCCGCGAGGAAACACCCCGCCGCAGTTTACGCAGTTGAGTCAGTAGATTTACATTTTGCAATTAGGCGGGAGGTGGAAATAACTTAATCTGCAAAGCAGCTGCCCGAGAATGTCCTGCCCAAACGGGGCCGCCAGCCGCCAGCCCGGCCCCCGGGAACTGGGTCCAAACAGCCGGGATCGGGAACGAGGAGGAGGTCGAGGGAAAACGACGCTGGGCCAGGAAAGAGCAGGAGCAGGGGCAGAGCGGGGCCCAGGGAGGCCGGCGCAGCGCCGGGCCCATCGCCTGCTCCCGGCACGGGGGCGAATGCCGGCTGCCGGCGCGGCTGGGTGCCGCGTGCGAGCCCTGCCGCGAGCCTCTGCCCGGATCAGCGCGAGCCGCCCCGCCATCACGCAAACCTCCTTCTCCGCAGCCCCTCGCCGCCCGGCTCAGCACCGGGTGGCAGATGGCCGTTGCCAACAGATATATAATTAAGCGAGGGAGGAATTAGGCGTGCTGCGGGCAGGAGACGCTAACCCTGCGCCCGGGCGCCCTGGCGGGATCCCGGCCCGGCGTTTGGTGTGGATGACCGGATTAGCGTTGCAAACCAGATTACGCGAAAATCCCGGTCCGTCGACTTTAAATGGGCTCGCTGGAAGGCAGCCGCCGCGGCAATGCCAGGAATGCCGGAGAAAGTCGCCGCACAAAAGCGCCGGCGGGCCCGGCCCTCCCCGCGGTACGTGCCGAGGGGTCTGCCGCGAGGCACCGCGACGGTAAGCAGCCGGCGCAGGGGGAGGGACGAGCCTCCTCCATCCCGCGTCCGCCGCGGAGGGAGCCGCTCCGCTGCTAAAAGCCGCCCTGCGAGGTGTCAGCGAAGCCGGCAATTAAGGCAGGGAGGGGAAAGCGGCACCGGGAGGCTGCCGTTAACGAGGGTCCCGGCGCGCGGCCCTGCAACGTCGGGTGTTTGTGCCGGAGCCAGCAAATCTAATCAAACCGCTCGGCTGCTGCCTCGCGCGCAGGGCCCTTCACGCCCACCCGCCAAGGCTTTGTATAGGTCCCCTCCCCGGAGAAAAGAGAGCAAAGAATTTGCTGGGCTCGCTCTGGCGAAGGCAAACACGGAGACCGCAGGTCCCGGCACGGTCAGCAGCAAACGCCTCGGCCCCGGGCCCAGCGCCGCGAGCCGGGGTCCCCGCGTCTGAGCTAAAACCCAAACGTCTCGGTTCTGGGTTTTCAAGCCCCGGGGAATCATTTGCAAGTTTTTTTTCCCATCATGAGGAGGGCCAGAAACTCACGTCTTTCCTCCTCCCTTTTCGCAGCCTGTGTTCGGAGCAGGCGAGCCGCGAGCCGGGCGCAAGGAGAAAAACACCCCGCGACGGCAGAGCTCGCGCCAGCAACCGGCAGAGCCCCTGAGCCGCGCCAGCAAGGCCTGCAGTTCGCCTCTTACCAGAGCCCGAAAAGGTCACAATTTTAGGAAAAAAACACAGGGCAACCAGACGCAGGAGCTTTCCGGGAGCAGCTGAGAACCCACCCGAGAAAAGCGGCCCGGCCGAAGGCAGCAGCCAGGGCCAGCGCCGGGCAGGGGGCAGCTAGGAAACATCCCGTTTTCCAGCGGGGCCGGCGGGTTTGCTCTTTTTTCTCTTTCCTCCTAAGCGGCTTCTCCTCGGGGAACACGTCTCTCTGCCCTCCACCGCGACGGAGGGGGTGAAGCAGGGGAGGAGGAACTGCACACGCTGAAAAGTTATTTAATGAAGAACAAACAAGCGAGCGGCGTTTTCAAGGCACGCGCAGCCGTGCCCGCGCCGGCGCTTCCCGAGGCACGCGGCTGCCCTCCAGCCCCCCCGACAGCCCCCAGCTGCCCGCAGAGCCCCGCAGCGCGCGGCCCGGCCATGCCTCCGGCGCGGCTCACACGTGGCACCCACGCTCGGGGGGGAGACGCTTCTGCGGAAAAAGAAAGTAATTGGTAAAAACCAGAGTGGTTGGTTACAAGCCCTGAAACGAGGCGTTTCAGATGATGCTGTTCAGACGTGCTTTCCCATAAAATCGCGTCTTGTTCACCGAGCTGAGGCGCCCGGGTGACCGGTCCCTCGAGGGGACGAGCGGCGGGGCGGGAGGCGGCACCCCCTCCCCAAAAGCAGGGGTCAAAGGAAGCCGAGGGGCGCAGAGGGGCGAAGCGGGGGGGTTGGCTCCTTCCGGGCTCGCTAAGGAGCCTCGAGGCTTGCCGGGGAGCGCGGAGGCCGGACTGGAGGGAGCCTCACCCGTGTGTGAAGAGGGCATGTCTCCTTTGTTGCTCCCTTGAGGGCGGACGTGTTCGACGGAGTCCACTGACCGGCCCTGCGGGATTCTTGTCGCCTGAGCTCAGGCGGCGGCGGGCAGGGCAGGGCAGGGCGGCCGGGGTGCGGGGCCGGGAGCCGTCGAGCCACCCGCACCCGCGGGCAGCGGCACGGGGGCCGGGAGGGGACCTGGGGGGGCCAGGGTGGCCGGCTGGGGCGGCGCGAGGCTCCCCCCGCCCCCCCGAGGGCCAGGGCCCCTTTCCGGCGAGGGGGGCCCGGGTGAGCTCGCCGGCAGAGGTTTACGGGGTCATCGGCGCGGCGCTTCCCGTCGGCTCCATTGTTCCCTCCGGTTCCCAGCATTGTCCCGCGCGGGTCGGCCGCCTCCCGGCCGGGGGCTCCACCTGGCAGGCAGAGACCCCTCGCAGGTGCCGCTCTCACGGCGGGGGCCGGGCCCCGGGGGGCTGCGGCGGCTCCGGGGGATGCCCGGCACAAACCCGCCCCGTCCCCGCAGCCGCTCCCCCGGGCAGCCCCGCGGGACCTCGGGTACCACGAAGCAACCGCGCTTTCACCAGCGTCGGGGAAAAGCCGGTCGCCGCGCTGGAGGAGCCGCCGAGACGCCCGCCCGGGACGTGCTCGTCGGCAGCAGCGCTGCTCAATCCTGCCAAATTCCCGGTCGCAGCCGACTTCCTGCGGCAGCAAGTTCCGCAGGCTCCACCGCGCGCGGGGAGGGCTCGCGTTTCCCTGTAAACACCCGCTAAACACCCACCGAAACAGCTAATGGGGCCCGGCTCTCCCGAGGGAGGCTCCTGCTCCCCCCGCTATCGCGTGCGAGGCTGCATGTGCCGCACGTCCCCTGCTCCGGGCAGGACGGGCCTGTGCTAACGCTGCCGACCGGGGCCTCGGGTCTGCACGCCTGCGGACGCCCCGCGGGACGTCGGGGAAGACGCTTCGGCCCCCCCGTGCCCCCCTCCTGCCGCCCCGAGTTTGCAGGGCCGCGTCCCCGGCGGTGCCGCCTCCAGCGATGGAGGAGATCGGCGTCCGAGGCCCCGGACGGCACAGAGAGCAGGCGGGAGCGAAGGACCAGACGGCGGATGAGGGTTTCCAGCTGCCCGAGCTCCCGCGAGCAGTCAGGAGGGACCCGCTCCACGCGCCCTGCTCTCCCGCAGCCGGAACGGCAGCAGTCGGAGGGATTTATCGGCCGGGAGGTTTCACAAAGCCCAGACACTTTTCCCACCAGGCGAAGGCCCAGGCGCGGCCCGGGGAGGTATTTCTATTGCATCCTTCCGTGTGATGTCTGAGCGCTGCCGGGCAGTAATTACCCCGCCAGATCGCCCCGGCCTTTGTTCTCGCCAGATCGCCAGAGCCACGAGCGGGGCCGGCCCGGACGCTCCTCGCACCGTCATCCGCGAGGAAGAGCCCGGCCCAGCCCCAGCCCCAGCCCCAGCCCCCGGTGCGGGGAGGCCGCAGGCCTGGGCTGCTCGGCAGCGCGGGAGGCGAGGCCGCTCCGGAGCACCGCCACCGCCCCGATGCGCCGCGGCCTGCGCGGCTCCGGGCGAGGAATGCGGCTCCGTCCCCCTCGGTGCGCATTCCTGAGCCCGGCCACGGCCCCGCCAACGCCCGCGGGGCGCCGGGGCAGGGTCAGGGAGGAACGCCGGCAGCCCCCGGCGCCCGAATTAGCCGCCTGGAGCCCCGTCCCCGTCCCCGGGCGCGGGTGCACGAGCACCGGCCCCTCTCCGCGGTGGCGGGACCTTCGGTACCTGCTCGGGGACGCGCGGCGCCCGGCTCTAGCGCTGGAAGCACCGCGGCGGCGAGGGCCGGGGCGACGACGGCTTCTCGGGGACCTGCTGATGGAAACACCCAGCCCCGCCGCGGGCCGGTGTCAGCGCCGACGGCGCGGGTGTCACCGCGACGCCGAGGAAGACATTCAATGGGAATTAGTTAGCGTTTAACCTCCGTGACCCCCCGATTGTCCGCGATTTGTTAGCTGTCCTCCCCTCCGCGCGGAGGGACGGAGGGGCCGGGAGGGCTCCGGCGGCGGGGCCGATCCTGCCTGGCCCGGGGCGCAGCGCCGGCCGGCTCGGCCGAGAGGACAAACCCTCCAAAGTCACCCGGAGCCTCCGGCAGCTGAAACACGCGGGGCCGGGCGAGATCCCACCCCGAGACGAGAACCGCTCAGCCGGTTTTGTCAGCTCCAGCGCGGGGAGGCGGGGAGAGAGGAAAAAGCCGGCGGGAGAAGGGAAAACCCTGCTCTCAGATCGCCCACCCTCCGCTTTCTTCTCCTAACACAAAGCCGAATTGTGCTGCCTGACCCCGGAGCGCCGGGGCCCTGCTGAGCCGTGAGTGCGGCGCTCCGGCAGGGCCTCCGTGCAGCCGGGACCCCGCGCCGGGCTCCGCCACGGCCGCTCTTCGGGCCTCGCCAGACCCCGCTTTCAGCCCCGACTCATCCGGGCCCACGGCGGGTCCCTGCCGCCGTCCCTCGTGGGGGAGGCCCGGGAGGAAGAGGAGCGCTGCCGCCAGCCGGGCTCGGTGCACGGCGGGTCGACGGGGAGGGCAGCGCGGAGCCGGCCCAGAACGAGCTCCCACGTCAAGGACGGTTGAGTTGTTGCCTTTTTCCCCTTTTTGCAAAGGGGGAAGTGAATTTTGCTGCAATTGCACTTTAAACGACTATTTCGGAGAGACCTGCTGGATGGCAGCTTGCAGGGGTCGGGCTAAGAAAAGGGCGAGGTTTTGTTGCCTGAACGTGAGCAGCGAGGCATCGCGCGGCCCGGCAGCCCGGCTCGCGACGCGGAGCAGCGACCAGCGGCGAGGAGAGGGGGGAGACGAGGCGCTGGGTCCCGGCTTGGCCCCGACCCCCCTCTCGGGGCTGCGGGTGCAGCACTTCTTCCCTTTCGGCGTTAGGGCCAAATCAACCGATTCCTGCTATCCCCCCCACGGTCTGGGGAGGCAGGTCCAGCCCCGGCTCTGCCCGACGCAGGCGCTGCTCTACCCCCCGCTGCTGGGGGGGGGGCCTGGGTTTTTGGCACAGTTGCCCTTTTCCAAACCCCAAACTCCGAGCCAGGAAAGGTCATTTGGAAGTCAGCTCCCAGCAGCCGCCGAGCGGCTCTCTCCAGACATTTGCCACGTATGTGTTTGTGCATGCCCTTGACACATGCTCTCTATCACACCTGACCTTGTGCAAATATTAATTCAGTGGAGTCAGTAAGGATTGAGAAAGCTTGGCCGAGAGAGCAACACCCAGGGACCCGACTCGCACGGCTCACGCGCAGCCCGTCCCCTCCCGGCAGCTCCCCAGCGCGAGCCCGGCTCGCTCACGCGCGGGCTGGCGGCACCGGAGCGGGGTGCTGAGCTCGACGCGTCCCCCGCCGCCGCTCCCGGCCAAGCCCACCCCGATATTCAGCCTCCGCCGCGGGGTTTTTTCCGGAATTAAAACCAGCCTGAGCCCTGCAGGCGAGAGCGCGTTTCAGGTGGAAAGGAGCCGGGGCGGCGCGGCGGGGCGGGCAGGGCGCGGGCCTCGGAAGCACCTGCTCGCACGGAGCCGAGAAGGGGCAGAAGCGCGGCTGAATTAGCCGTTGCAGCAAGCCGGGGTTTAAATTCCACCATATGTAAATGATCATCTTAGAAAGGAGATCACTGTAAGCCAAAGCAGATGAGTCACCCAGGGTTTCCACTCTCAGCCCGGCAGGGCTGGGGATTTGTGTAATTGCAAATCTGTTCCTGAAATGCAAGGCCTCGCACCTCGGTCGGCGGGCCAGCCGCCCCGCGGCCCCCGGCGAGCTCGGCCCGGGGGCGGAGAGCCCCCGGCGAGGGAATCCCCCGGCCCCGCTCGCCCC
Organism: Dromaius novaehollandiae; assembly: GCF_036370855.1. Lineage (NCBI taxonomy): Eukaryota > Metazoa > Chordata > Aves > Casuariiformes > Dromaiidae > Dromaius > Dromaius novaehollandiae. Next base: position 730,693 of record NC_088122.1, on the reverse strand, counting down.
GATCCCCCGGCCGCCGCGCGCTCGATATCTGGAAGAAGTCCAGCAGCCACAGATGGTTTTGACAGGCAGCCAGCTGTGGGCCGTCAGCCCTGGGAACGATCACCGCAAATCTTTTCAGACACACAGCGAAACCTCGCTGCTTTCTAGTACTGCGGGAGCGGGCGGCGGCGGGAGCCGGGAGCCGGCGCGGAGGGGCGTCTGCCCACCCCGGCCCACCCGCCCCGGCCCCGGCCCCGGCCCCGGCCCCGGCCACCCATCCGCGGCTCTGAGTCAGCAGCTCGGAGCGGGCTGCCGCTGCCGCATGACGCGGCTCCGCAATAATTTCTGCTTCGGCAAGAGCTGCCGTCCGGCCCCATCCCACCGCCCCGCCGGAGGCGGCGGTAGCACAGGCCGGCGCTTTGCAGACGCTTAAAAATAAATCTATAAATGCGTGCGCTATTTTTAGCCTTAAAGAAGTGAGGTCTGCGCGACGCCCTCGGGCGGAGGGAAACTCGCGGGCAGATGGGGAAACTGAGGCAGGAGGCTAAGCCAGTTGCCGAAAGGATTTGAGGCAGGAGCCGGCGTAGGTGCTCCCGGCCGCCATCTGCCCACGCTCGCCCGCGCCCGGCGAGCCCCAGCGGGCAGCTGCCGCGGGGGGACCCGTGCCTGGGGGGGGGCAGCCCCGGCCCGGCCCCTGCAGTCGGGCGCTGCGCGGTCGGGCGCCGTGGTGGCCCGGGGGGACGCGGGGGCTCAGCCCCCCCCCAGGGGAGGAGAGTGCCTGCCCCTAAGCAGCTCCCACAAAGGCAGGATTATCATCAGCTCCACTTTACAGACAAGAGACCCAGGCGCAGGGAGATTAAGTGACTTATTCCAGAGGTCACGGAGCAGGTCAGCGGCTGAGCCAGGAACCGAACCCCGGGCTCCCGGACGCGGCCCCGAGCCGGCTCCGCCGTGCCCGGCCGTGGCACCGCGTGCGGGGGCAGCCGGCAGGTGCCTTATCGGGGGGGGGGGGGGCACACGGGGAGCCGCGGGGCCCCCGGCGCGAGCAAACCGCCACCTTCCTCCCGGGCGCCCGCCCGCGGCGATTGCAGCACATCCGGCGGGGCGCGGAGACCGGCTCCCGTTTCTCGTGCGGTTACGGCCAGAAATAGGGCGATGGAGCAACGCTACGCCCTTGCCCAACCGCTCCGCTCCCGGGGCTGCTCGCTCTGCTGAGCAAGGGCTTGGGCTGTTTTCTGAAGGTTTTTTTTTTAAATAAACCTTCGCTCCTGTTGGTTCAGCTGTGCCGGACCCAGGAGGCGACGGCACCCGTGAGAGCCCCGTGAATCAGCGGGCTCCGACGTGGGCGGCTCGGGGGCCGGGCGGCTCCCCGGGGAGCCGGCACGCGCCGCGAACGCCGGTGCACGAGCGCCCGGAGGGGAGGCAGGAGGGGACGCCCGGCTCTCGCGGCCCGGGCAGGGCCCCGAAGGCCGCACGCTGCCTCCTTTAACCTCCTCGGGACTGCAAGCGCTCGGGCATTGCTAACGAGGGGAAGGGGAAGCCTAAGCGGGCTAACGGGGCATCAGGCCGGCTGGAACGGAGACACTGCGGCTAAGCGGCTCTGGCCGAGGAGAGGTCCCTGACCCCCGCCCGGGGGATCTGCGCGGGATTACGGCTCCAGGAACGCTCACTTGGAGCCGTGAGCCGATTACGGGCTGGATTCCTCGCAAGGAACACCCTCGGCGAGGCAGGCGGAGAGAGAAAGGAGCCCCGCAGAGCGGGGAGCACGGGGCCGGCAGCGCAGCTCCGAGCACGTCTGGGCCTGGGAGCGCTGCAGCCATGCAGGAGCCGGCCCGCTGCCTTTTAGAGGCAACTTATCCGCCTGGAATTAAACCCCTGCCCGCCAGCGGGACGCTTCCTCGCGTGCTCCCGGCGCCCGTTGGGGCACCCAGCGATCCCGCCGCCCCTTCTGGCGGCCGCGTCCCCTCCACGCCGCTGTCCGTGTCCCCTCCTCGTCGCGCCCCTTATCGTCCCCCGGGGCTGGACAGACGCGGCCATCGCCCTCCTCCCGCAGCACGGCCCCCCGGCTCGGGGCCCCTGGGCGACGCGGGCGCTGCCGTTTATCTGCTCGACCCCTGCACCGCAGCTGCATCGCACCCGCCGACACGGACGGAGGGACGTTTGGGGGAGTGAGGCTCATCCGCGCGGCTCGCTAATGTAATAAAGCCCTAATCAATATTTTAAGGAAAGTAAACGGACCCTCCTGCGGTCGCGAGCGCCGGCTCCCCCAGGCCCCCCGCGGAAACCCGCTGCCGGAGGGGACGGCTCGGCGGCGGTATCACTTCTCCTGCAGCAGCCACTGACTCACGGGGAAGATCCCCGGCTCTAGTCGGAAATAACGTTTTGCAGCTTGCTATTTCTTTCCAATTGACGAAATCAAGGGGCTTTTTGCTAAACGCCCCCCAGATTCGCAAGGGAAGGTAAATCCAAGCATCTGCCCTTTTTTACCTGGGAAGAAGCCCAAGGGCTCGCAGGAACACGCCGGCCCAGCAGCATCCCCAGATCTCCGCTCCGGACGAGGGTCAGGGCCCCGACCCCACCGTGGTCTCACGGCAAGCCTGAGGCAGGACGTTTCCATCCTGCGAGCACATGTTTTCCACTCGGCTTTGAAGAGTTTTGGTCATAATGAAAATATTTTAAGAAAAAAAGTCATCAGAACAAACAGTTTTAATACAATAACCTGGAACCCTTTAATGTTAGTAAGAGTTTAAGAGAGACAGGCTTGTTCTAAGCATTTTCAAGGAAAGCAGGGATTTCTGCATTCCCAGGACTCCGAGATCCGGGGCTTTAGAGCAGCAGAGCCTCTGCGCGGTGCTGAGGATGGCAGAAAACCCTAACGCCACTTAAACCAAAACACAATAAACCTCCAGCCTCCTCCGCCGCCGGGTCCCCCCTTCCCACCCCATCCCCCAGCGAGTTCCCTGCACTAAAAGCCATTAGCGGAGTCTCTCTCCCGAACAAAAGTAACATCCAACCCCAAGCCGCATCCTGAGAGCAATAGAGAGAACTGGCTCTATTCAAAGGGCGCCTTTGAACGAGAAATCACCATTTCCTCTGCCTCTTCGGCCCCTCTTGCATTTCCCCCTTTTCAGTTTTAATTGCTCGCTGAGTCATGTGAACAGCATGAAACCATTTAGGGCACCTGCCCCCAAGGGCAGCGGCTCCAGGACGGCACTGGGCCGCAGGAAAGCCGCGCACGGCGCTCCGAAGAAACTCCCGTCCTGCCACACACGCATTTTCCCAGGGGGAAATTCCACTGCCAAAACGGGGAGCTTTAAAAGAAGAGCCGGAGCGGTTTTCCAGATCAATGCAACACCAGTGTCGCAACCCCCGGCTTCACAGGGCTGCCTTCAATTACCCCATCATTTACTGGATTGCCCCATCATTTAGAGGAAAATAAAAAAGCCATATCTCCTAGAGAAAGCATGGCTTGTTTCTCCTAAAAGCTAATGGCAGCCCGTGCTAAGTGCCGAGTCTAGACTGGTCTATAAACTAGAGGAGAGGGAGAGGGGCCCCGGTACCAGTTTCCGAGCCTCCCCGCGAAGCCCAGGGCGCCCGGCCCGCGCGGAGGCTGCAGAGCTGCTTCCCTGGTTCCCTCTAACCGTTGCACTTTGAAACGCGGTATCTTGGGCGAGCTCTGCGCAGCAGCAGATAAGGGCTGAGGTTTGCGTCCCCCGCGAGCCACAAGTGAATTCAAATGTCCCAGCTTGGGAGGCTCTGAGAAACCTTCCCCCCCAGAAAGTACCAGTGCCTCACCGCCAGCCCGGCCTCCTCCCCCCCAAATCATTTCACGCTCTTTTTAAAGCCTCGCCCACTCCTTTCGAGGAGGAACAGAGAGGTGCGGGCTTAAACACCGGCCTGCCGCGTCCAGAACGCAGCCCGGCGGGTGGGTCGGCAGGGACGACGCGAACGCAAAACCGGGGCAGGCAGCCGGTTCCAGCAGAAAACGTCCAAACCGCTGGTGCCCGAGAGGCCAAAGCAGCAGGGGACGGATCAGCTCAGTTCGTGGCTAACCCTGCAGACCAACCTCGCCCGGCCGCGAGGCAGCGGCTCGTCGCAGCGCTTGGACAGCCCTATTGCAGGGTAGGGACAGGAAAACGGCCCTGCGAGGATGCAAAGCAGAAGACGCCTCCTCCTCCTCCTCCTCCTCCTCCTCCTCCTCCTCCTCCTCCGCGCAGCACCACGAGCACCTTTCCCCTTGCTCAAGCCACCGTTTCCTCCGAGACGATGCACGCGCAGACACGCTGCGCCCGTCGCGAACGCGCACGCGGCCGACGGAGCCGGGCGCTTCCCCCCCGTCCCGCGGGAAGCGCTGCCCCGGCGCGGGTGCAGGCGCGGGTACGGCGAGGTTACCGAGTGCACGCACCCGGCGCCGGTGAATCAAACCCGCGCTCCCGCCCCCCGAGTTACGGGACGGCGTGAGCAAACCGGAGAGCAGCTGCCTTTCGCGTTAAACACACAGGAAACTCCAAAAGGGGCAGAGACAGGAAATTCTGGTGCCGTGGGCCGCAAACGCGCTCAAAGTTCAGCACTCCCAATATTAGTAGGATGCAGTAATATCTTAATCTGAAACAGAAAGGTCAGGAGAGGGGTTCTCCGCAGGGCACCCGCCGAACGCGCTGCCAGGTAGAGCCTTCCCCCCGCCTCGGGCACAGCCTGCTCGCTGCGGGCGGGCGGGAGCACCAGCGGCGGGTTTTGCCTTCGGACGGTCCCGGCGCTGGTGGGGCCAGGCGTTACGCAGCAGTTTGCAGCGTGGCTTTTTGCAGGGGTAGCTGAGCTGTCCGTGCTCGGGCGACTTGTCACAACAGAGCCCGGCTGGCTGCCGGCGGGGCCCGGGAGCAGGCTCGGCCGCGGCCCCGCGTGCTTCGCGTTCCTGGCGCCGGCCCGGCGGCAAACGGCCCGCGGCGCTCGCCCGCGCCCGCCCCGGCTCTCACCGCGGGAGGCGAAATGAGAAGAGCGAAAGCCCCGTCCCGGGAGCAGGGCTGGGGAGGGGACGGCCCCGCACGGACGGCGGGTCGGGGGCTCGGCGCTTTTGGGTTACAGAGAGCGTTTCCAGCTGCGCAAAGGAGCTGGAATGAGAGAACGCTCTGAAATAACCCCAAAGCCCCGGGCACCCGGGGCGGGGGATTTTCCAAGAAGTGCAAGAAGAATAAGAGCGAGAGCCGGGTGCTCGAGCGCGGCAGCGACCCTACCCCCCCGCACCCCCCCGCGAGCGATTGCTGCCGGCCTTCACGCTTCCCCCTGCAAAGGGCATTTCTCTCGCCAGGGGAACAAACACGGCCCCAATCCAGCAACACGGCCTGGCACGATCCTAACGTTAAGCAACGTGTTGACATCCAGCAGGACCGAAGCGCGTGCCCGCGGGCTGGCCGGGCCTGGGAGCAGGGGAGCGAAGCCGCCCCGCGAGCCGGAGCCGACGGTCCCCAGGTGCTGCCGGGGCCGGCAGGGCTCCCGCCTTTGTTCTGCTCCGCGGGGAAGCTGCCGAGCAGGGGCACGGCCCGGGGTCGACCTCCCGCCTGACCTCTGCCCGCCCGGTAGCCGTCCCCGGGGACGGGGAGCTGCCGCGCACCGGCTCCCCCGCCGCAATAACGCTCGCTCGCGCCCTCCCACCGCCCCGCTGCGAGCGAGGCCCCCGCCTCCCCACAGCCCAGACCGACAAAAAGGAGCGGTTCTGGGGATGCCGAGGGCATCGGGCTCCTGCCTGAGCTCCCCATGAGGTCACCCAGCAGATGCGCGGCAGAGCCCAGACCGAAGCCACGGGGAAAACCCAGGCAGGGCTCAGGGCCGGCGCTGCGCCCCGGTTTGGGTGTCCAAGCAGCCCGGCCTGCTCTCCCGCAGAGCCCGGGGGAGGCGGCGGTCGGCCCCGGCACGCAGCCCTTCGGAGAGACCTGCCCGGCCTGGCAGTGCCGAGCCGGCTCCCGAGCGGGGGGAAAGGAAGGAGGACATCAGCTGCTTCCCCCGGCGGGGCCGCACACGCCGGGGCGGCGGGAGACGCGCGGGGAAGGGACCGGCTGCCCTCCCCGGCTGCGTCAGCCTTGAGCAACGTTCGAGACGGCCCCGAGCACACGAAACCTCTTCTCCTCCCTTTTTTCCTTAAACCCTGGGGGCTGGGGGCCTGCAGCTCCCCGGCACGGAGGGGACCCCCCGGCTACGCACGAACACGGACCGCTTTTTTTTTTTTTTTTTTTTTTTTTTTAACTGCGTCCGGACTCTCGGGCTGGGGGGGAAGGCAGCGGCAAGTTGGAGCGCAGACCTGAAAGGCAGGGGGTGAGGAAGTCATAAAGCATCCCCTGCCAAGGCGTCCACGGGGAAGGCCCCGGCGGTAGCGCGGCGGAGGCCGCGCCGCACATCCTGCTCGCGCGCTGTTTACATTCCTGCCGCTCCTCCCGGCGCCCGGGCTGCTCCGCGCGCCGGGCCCGTCAGCTGGGGCTGGAGCGCGTTCAGCAGCACGCGCTGGAGGCAGGCCAAGAGGAGCTCCCGGCCAAACGCCGAGCTGAGCAACCCCCTGGCCCGCGTCCAGCGGCCGGGATCCAAACGCCGATGCGTTTGCCGTCTGACGCGCTCGGCGCCGGGGAAAACCTGTCCCCAGCCCAGGCGCTTCGCGTTCTCTCTTCCACCCACAACAGAGAGGAGAATTCAGAAGCGAGAAGCTTTTCTCCCCGCTCTGGGTGCTCCCAAGATTAATACTTTCACTGGGCGCTGCAGAAAACAGCTCTCCCTGCCGAAACTCAGGGCTGCGCGGGGAAGCCGTTGGAAAGGGGAGGGAAAGGGGAGGGAAAGGGGTGCTCTGCCCCTCGGGCTCTGCAGTTCGGGCGGAAGAGGAGGGGACAGGGGAGAAACGCGCCAGGCCTTTAAACCCGCCGCGAGACTCGCTGCCTGCCGTCCCGCGGGCCGGTGTCCTTGAAGGGCCGCCGCCGCCGCCGATCCAGTCCAGACCGACTGCTGGAAATTTCCACCCTCGCGCTGGGCAAGCGGGGTCAAACGCTGCAGGGCACGTCCATAAATCGCTCCGAGCGCGTGCCACCGCTGCCCACCCGCTCCCGAGGGGCCGCGAGGGCCGCGGCGCGCAGGGCCGGTTACCGACCGCCGCGGCAGAGCCTCACCCTGCCCTGCGGAAACCCAGTTCGGCCACGCCGGCTTTGCACCGGCCGAGGGCGATCCACAGAGCGTCACACCTCATGCAACCACCGAGGTGACAACAGCAAACGGAGCGGCCGCATTCACTAGACACCAAACCCTGAATCTGCTCTTCGGCGTCGACTGCCGGGAACAAGATCCGGGGCCCCAGGAGAGCGCGATCCCGGGGAGAGCGCACGCGAGCCTGGAAAGACGCTAACACGGTGACAAACAGGAAGATCACAGCTGCGGTATCTAAAAGCCTTTTCACAGATAAAAAGATTACGTCCCCCACTCTCTAATTACAGGAAGTACAAAAGAGAAAAACCACAAAAAGAAAGAGACGATGCATCACTGGGAGGTGAGGATATGCACGCGCTTGAGACAACACAGGAAAAGTTCGGTATATTTTTAAAAAACCCACACGTACGTTAGAGTTACGGAGGAATCAGCAGAGCCTCTGAAATGCTGATGCTCCCCAGCAGCCGCGCTCGGAGGGCCGCTCCGAGGGAAGGGGCTGCCGTCTGACGGCGCCGGGGCCCGGGGCCCGTCCTGCCCGGCGGCATCGCACCGCCCTTGTGCCGCCTCCCCGCTCCGGCTTCCACCGCGCGCGAGCCCCCAGGGCCGGGCCGCGGTCCCACCTCCGCCGGGTTCGTGCCTTGGGGTCCCCGGCGCAGCTCGGGGACGAGACGGCCGGGAGGGACCCGCAGCCCTCGCGGACGCCCTTGGCTCGCCGGAGCTTCCCAGCTCAGGCACGGAGGCCGGGCTGCGGAGAGCTGGGTGTAGGGAGCATCCACCCGGCTGCTCGGACACGTGCTCACAGCCTTCCCTGCGCTCGTGCTCCTCCCTTGCCGGCTCGGAGAGGCCCGTGCAAGCTCCTGTTATACCCTCGGCTCGGCGCCTGCTCCGAGCGTCCCCGTTTCCAGCGGGACGGTTACAACGGGAGGAGACGACCGCCCCTACGCGGGGAGGAAGGCCCGGCCCCGAGCACGCTCAGGATGTTCCTCTCCCTGCCCCCAGCGCGCTGCGAAATTCTTGAAAACCCGGCCGTATCCTGCCAGAGCGCTCGGCGTTGTGCAAGAGCTTCCAGCTAAGGGTGGCAGCTTTCCCCTCGTCACAGAGCGGCAGAGCAGGACAGAAGCGGCCCCCCCTCCTCCCGCCTCCCTCCTCCCGGCGCAGGGCAGAAAGCGGGGGCGGCCGCTCGGCGGGCGGGCGCAGGAAGGCGGCCGCGCTCGGGGCTGCTGCCGCCGTGGCGGGCGCTCTCCCCGCCGGCCCCGCTCCGCCGGTGCTGCCCCGGGGCCCAGATGTGCCGGCGGCCGCGCTGCAGGCAGCCCCGGGGCTCCGCGGGGCCGGGCAGCTGCACCCCTCCCAAAAAGCAGCCGCGCCCCAGCCTCCTGCTGCCCCGGCCTCTCCATCTGGGTCCCATCTGCTGCTGTTTGCTCTGGCCCCCTCCCCCAGCCCTAAACTCAGATGTACTTAAACACATACATCAAAGGAGCCTCTGGCAGCCTCTGGGGAGCCCTGCTTTAAGCACATTTCCTTCTATTAGCCAACAGCTTAGGGATTCAATACCCCGCGCTGGCCAATCGCCGGGAGAGGGGAAGGAGCAAGCCTCGGCTTCCCCAGAGCCAGGCTTAGCAAACAAGGAGCAAGACGACCCAGAAGGCAGAAGAGGGGCGAGCCGGGGCTTTCACACAGCTTCTCCCGGGTTTCACCCTTCAGTCGCATTTCGGAGGCGGCAACGCGGCAGCTCTGCCCATCTCCCCTGGCAGGGGGGACCCGCGGGCGCCTGCGGAGCCTCCCTGCGCTGGGTTCCACAGGTGCCCAACCTGCTGCTTTTCACCCCGTTTCATTAGCAGAGAACTTCAGCGCGTGCCCAAGCGCGTGGACAGCGGCGGTCCCGCCAGGCAGGCAGGGCCTCTACCACCCCGTCTACCGTAACAGGGAGCAGCCAAAGGACTAAAACCTCCAAGAAACCTTATGTTTTCTTGGCAAGAACGAAGGCGGCTCAATTCGAGAAGGCGGCTGCCGGAGACGCATCCCCAGGCGGGCAGAGACCGCGAGCAGGCTCCGGGCGCATCCCCCGCTCAGCCCGGGCGCTTCACGCCTCCTCCCCGACCTTGCCGCTGCCCTTGCAGGCAGCGCCCGAGCCCCGGCGGCTCCCGCGCTCCCAAGGACGCCAGGACTGGCGGCGGAGCCAGCGCAGAGGGGCGCCCTGCCAGCAGGGCTGGGACGCGGAAAGGGGACGCGCGCGTGCCTGCACGGGACCTACTTGCTTGAACTGCTCCTCGTAGGTCCAGTCGCCGTGGTCGGGCGCCGGCTGCGGGAGCTGCGAGTGGCCCTGGTGGCTCAGTCCGGACGGCAGCCGCTCCTGCCCGCCCGGCAGCCGCTGCGGGTCACCCCGGTAGTGCTGAGGGGCCTGCGGCTTGCGGAGCAGCAGGGAGCCCGGGCCCGTCCGCACCGCCTCCGCCGAGCTGAGCCCTTCCTCGCCCATGTCTTCGTCCTCCTCGTAATCCTCCTCTTCCTCCTCCTCCTCCTCCTCCTCCTCCTCTTCCTCCTCCTCCTCACCTAGGTCCTCTTCAAAGTCTTCTTCATCCCATTTGCCCTTCCTAGAGCAGGGGAGAGAGGAGATATTTCCTTACTGTACTAGGATCTGCAGAGGATGATGGTGTCCCCTGCCTCCTCCCTCACCCCCATCTCTGCGGAGAGCCTCTCCAAAGCGGCCCAGCTCTCCCCAGCCCACGGGCGCCGGCAGCTCCCAATGACATCCTCTGCCACGGCGGCCTGGCGCCGCGACCGCACCGATCCCTCCAGCCCGTCGCAGGGAGCGGGAGCTGGGAGGAAGTTGCCTCCAGCCTCCCCGCTTCCAACCACCCTGTGCTGGAGCAGCACCTGAACGCGACTGTCTCTCCACGGCTCAAGAGCCATCACCACCACGTGGGCCAGCGAGCCGGGCCAGAGCTCCCTGCAGCACCTGCCGCGGCCTCTGCCGAGCAGCCCGGCTGTCCCGCGACGTGCCAGGCGCTGCACGGACCCAGCGCGGAGCCGGCCTCCTCCAGGAGCTCGGCGCTGCTGCAGCACGGACCCTGCACGGCTGTTCCCATGCTCAAAGCAGCTCCTCAGGCTAGTCCCGGGAACACGCGGATGGGATACAGGCGGGACCGCAGGACGGCTCTTCCCCAGCCCAGGCCCAGCAACACGCCTGGAACACCCTGCAGCGAGGGGTGGTGGCCCTTGAATGGCATCTTCATCTCCCAGCATCCCAGGACAGCACGTCCGCGAGCCAGCAGAGCCGTTAACAGATGGCTCCCACGCCTGTTCCCTGCCCAAGAGGGGACCCGGGCTAGAGCAGGCAGCAACAAGCCTGCATAATTTAAAGCAGGACCGGGATCCTCTGTCACGGCCCCACATGGCTCCCTGGGAAGAGATGAAATTTCGCCCCACGTCAGCGGGTGACAAGGAATCACGGCTGCTGAGCAAGCTCTGGCGTCTGCCCCTGCACGGGGCAGAGCGGGGAGACGGCCCGCAGCCTCCGTGCCCCCGCGCGCGCCCGTTCGCAGTCCTCTCCCGGTACGCGAGTCCGACCAGAGACAACACTGCTAATCCAGCGCTCGTCCCCAAAGGCGCTGGCTCCCGTCCCGGCAGAGCGCCCAGCGCCAGCGTCTCAGAGCACTGCCTTTGGGGGAGAAACAGCGGATCCAGACCTGCCGCCTGCCACCCAGGCAAAAGCACTGCTGCTCCTTGGCACTCCTTGTTGCAGGACGTCTTGATTTCACTAACCTAGTCCGCCCGAGCTGATCCGCGTAAATCTGCCTGCTTAACGTGACACGCACACATGCCCCAGCCGCCCTCCCACCAGCAACGTCCCCTCTGTCCTGCTCCAGAGAGCTCCCGAGGGGAGGTGGCTCCCAGCCCCAAACCGGCCTCGCCAACAACTCCCCGGCGCCAGAGCACGTTATTGCAGCGTCCCCCGAAATCCACCAAAGCTGTTAATTTACGCTAACACGTGCAAGCATACTCACAGATCCTCCTCTTCCTCTGAGCCCATCTCCTGCTGGTATCCACCATCCTCCTCCTCCTCCTCTCCCCGCTCTTCCTCCTCCGAGGCCTGGCTCTCATCCGACAGCCCCGGGCTGGACGAGTGGCTGAGGCCGGCGGCCGCTGCCCGCATAGCGGCCAGGGCAGCCATCTGCGCTCGCTGGATGTGCGCGCTCTCCGGCTCGGCTCCTTCCTCGGAGGGGGCCGGGGCCGGGGCCGGATCCGGGCCGCGGCCCCGCGGCAGCGGCGGGGTGCCGGCGGGGAGGGCGGCGTTCTGCCCCGGGGCCGGCGGGGGCTGCGCCGGCGGCGGCGTGGAGCGCGGCGGCTGCTGCTGCTCCTGCTGCCGCGCTTCCAGCGCCTGCTGCAGCCGCGCTCGCTGCTGCCGCTGCAGGTTCTCCATCACCGCCTGCAGCTTCATGGCTCTGCCGGCGGGCGGCAGGTCCCTGGGGGGGCGGGGGGCAATGCGCCCGAGGGGCGATGCCCGGGAGAGGCGGGGGGCCGGGGGGGCAGCGCCCGGCGGGCTGCAGCGCTCCAGCGGGGCTGGAGGCCAAGGCGGGAAGCGGCCGGGAGGTCCGGGGGGGGCGGCCCCGCGGGGAGGCCGCCGGGAGCCCGCGAGGGCGAGGGCAGCAGAGGCACGCGGGAGGTCTGCAACACCTTCGAGGCGTCGGGGCACAAGTCGCCCGCTGAGGCCAGGGTAGAAGGACGCGCCCCTCCGCTCTCCCCGAGACCTTCCCCGACGTTTCCCTCGCTTGATGGCTCCAGCAGCAGACGCGGGGCGCGGGGACGCTCGGCTGCCTTCGGGAGCACAGGGCTGCACCCCGGGCAGGCACCAGACTCTCCGCAGGCTCAGCAGGCAGCTGCTGCAGCCCGGCGCATCGCTCCTTCCCTCGCCGAGCAGGCACTTTCCGGGGTGGGCTGCGGCCTCCGGATCCCAGCTGGCGTCCCCCGCTCGGCTGCGGCACGGGCCGGGCCTCCCTAGTCCTCGGCTAGTTCAGCTTCTGCCAGGCGCTGGCGCAAACCTGTCTGGGAGAGGGCGAGAGAGCAGGCGAGGAGGTGAGCGAGGGCTGGCGGAGGGGGCCGGCTGCCTGCAGGAGAGCGCGAGCAGGAAGGAGTTAAAGACAACCCGGGAGCCTCATTAATCTCGAGCTAATGAGATAGGGAGGCTGGGCCACGCCGCTGGCTCGCTCCGAGGGGGAAGGGGAGCTCTGCGCCTGCCGGACGGCTGCTCGGCGATAGCCCTGCCTGGCCCTCCAGGCAGCGCGGAGACCAGCCGCCGCAGATAAGAGACCCCGCTCCCAGGCCCGCCCGGGGCCGGCAACTCCCCGGGGGCCGCGGCCGGCCGCAGCCCGGCAGGGAGGCTGTGGGAGAGTCGGTCGCGCGCGCCAGCACGTCCCCTCCGTGCAGCCCACGGCCACGCGGAGCGGGGCGCGACCCTGCCCCAGCGCGCCCCGGGATTGAGAGTCGGCGAGGGCAGCGCGGCTCTGCCCCGTCCCCAAGCGCTCTCCGGGCCGCTGGAGCCACCGGCTCTTCCAGGCCGCTGGAGCGGGAGGCAGCTGCCTCCAGGCCTCGCTTCGGGCACCTCCGCGCAGGGACGCGGGCACGGCACCCAGGGCCAGCTCGGCGCGGCGAGGGACCCTCCCCGGGGGCACAGCCGGCTCCCGACGCGCAGGGCAACCCGCACGTTTCCAGGGGCCCTGCTGCAGCCTCCCGCTAGACGGGCAGGGAAAGACGCCAACAACGGCTCGCTTGCTCTTTGAAACCTCTACAAACATGTTTACTATGAGATGCCACCTCCAAATCCCTTCTGCGTTTCCTTCCCTGCTTTCCCAAGCATTCGAGGGATGCGAATCTTCCTGGGGTGAAGCAAGGCTTCACAAGAGCAATTTAACTCCGCTTTAATCCAAGCATGAACCGCCAGCATGTGCTAAAGAAACGATCAAATTATAGTTAAGCACCTTCAGAGCGGCTCCGAAACGACAAAACCCCAGAGCACGGCAGAGTCGTGGCTTCAGGCTGCGACTGCCAGGACCGCGCTGCGCCCGGGCAGCACGCGGAGCGCAGGGGGCACCCGGCCCGCACCGCTGCGGGAGCGCGGCCGATCAGAAAAGCCCTTTCCGCCCGCTTCGGAGCTGTGTTTTGCACCAGTGCAATTACAAACCCTCCCACGGGCCAAGCCAGCTTTGACAGAGCAGCAGGACTGCTCTACGCTTCCTCCTCTGGCGGGAGCCGTGCCATAGCCGTCCCCAGGAAAAGCACGGCTTCGATGAGTCAGAATTAGGGGGCAGCAGGAACACGCCGGCTCCTTCCCCGCACGGCAGCCTGCCTTAACTTGGACACGATCTCCTCAACGCTCCGGCTCCTGCGGACGAAGGTAGGGAGGGAGGGAGCCGGCCGTGCCTCCGCCAGCCGCACTAGCTCCATGTATGGGCATTCGCTCCCCAGCAAAAACGCCTCGTTTCTGCTGAGCTCGGAGCCCGCTTCCACCGCGGCCTCGCCAGACCCCCGCGCCGCGAGGTCCTAGACGCGTGCCGCCGTTCGGGACAGCCCAGCCCGCAGCCGCGTTTCCCTCCAAAGCAGCCCCCGGCCGTGCCGCGGCGCTCCGGCAGCGGCGCTTCCAGGGACCGGGAGTGCCCAGCCGCCGGAGCACCCGCCGTGCTGCAGGGAGCCCCTTCCGCCAGCGCGGTTTGCTCCGCACAAACTCCCGTGCGGACGGGAGCGGGGAAACACGGCCGGCCGTCCTCTCCCGGCTGAGCGGGCCGCAGTCCCCACGGCTCAGCCCTCCGCCTCGCGCACGACCTGCCAGGAGAGCTGCTCGCAGCGTCAATTGTCACTTGTTTCTTTGCTAATCCCCTTTGATAAAAAACGGAGGCATTTGATACGGCGCCGTGCGACTCGAAAAGGGAGCGAGGGCTCCCCGAGCAGCTGCCCCCAGGCAGGCGCTTGCGGAGGGGAGGCGGCCGGCACGGGCAGCAGCGCATCTGCCAGGACGTCTGTCCCGGAGGGAGCGGGAGCCGGTCCCGGGAGACGCGCGTCCCCAGGAGCCCCGCCACGGCTCCGGCACGGCCTCTCCTGCCGCCGGCGAGACGGGGCCGCGAGGCGGAGCGGAGGGGCCGGGCGCTCCTGCACGGGGCCGTCGGCAGCGCAATCCCGTTTACGCTGGAAAGGGGAAATCACCTCGAGCGCGCCAGGGACGCTGCAGCTGCCGCTGCAGATTGGGCACTCAGATTACGCCCCGCTTCCCCCGCAGCGCCGCTGCGAAGCGGCTGCATCCGTTCGCAAACCTGCCTTTCCCTCCTCAATCTCGCGCTCGCAAACAGGCTGCCGCCGCGACCAGCCGCCATGCCGGCAGCACCGCGGCTCCCCGACGGCGCTGCCGCCTCCGAGCCCAGCCGGGACCGACGCCGGGGCCGCAGGAGCTGCAGCAGCAGCCCCGCAGCGGGGCCGAGGGGTCCGGGCGCAGGGCTTCCCCTCGCGGCACGGCCGCTGCCCGGCCGGCTGACCTCTGCCCGGGCCTCAGTTTCCCTCCTACCGTATCATCTCCATCTTGTCAGTTCAGATCACAAGCGTTTTGGGGCAGGGATCCTCCCTTATCTGCATACGCAGGGCTGAAGCCGTGGGGCCCCAGCCGCCGCCTCGGCTCCCGGCACCGCACGGCAGCAGCTCCTCGGCTGACGAGCCCGCGCCAGATCGCGGGGCAAATCCGCTCCGGGGGGACGTCTTCCCGCGGCAGCACCTCCCCGAAACAAAGCCGGGAGGCTCTTCCGCTCCCCCCCCGTTTACAAGAAAGAGGCCGCGAGCTCCATTCACAGAGCCGCGGATCAAAACTAGAGCAAGACTCATTCCCCAGCCACGTGCTCCGCCGGCCCCCCGCGCCGCGGCGGGGCCTGTTCTGCTATGAGTCGCCGGAGCAGCCCGCGCGCGGCCGGGGTCAGAGCGGGCACCGGGCCCAGCGCTGCTGCCAGCGCGGCCGGGCGCCGTCCCTCGGCTCGAGGCTGGCAGAGGGGGGCCGGGCGGAGCGGGACTGTCCTCCAGCCGAGCCGGGGTGCCAGTCCCCGTGTCCAGCGGTCGGGGGACACGGCAGCAACTCTGAAAAGACAAAAACCAGCCAGAAGAGGAGGGGCAGGAGGCGCAGGCAGAGCCCCGGCCCAAAGCCTCCCCCCTTCCTCCCCGTCCGTCACCGCCCTTGCTGCTGACCCCCCCGGAGCCAGGTGCTGCTCCGGGCGCCGGAGCGGAGCCGTCCCGCGCCGCGTCCGACGCAGGAGACGCCGGGCCACCCCCGGGGCCGGCGCTCGGTGACACCACGCTGTTAAGGGGCGCGAGGACGGCGCGGCGCTTCGCACGGAGCCTTTTCCCCCCGGCGCGGGCCCGGACGCCCGAGAGCTCGAGCAGGGCACAGCCCCCTCCGCAGAGCGGGGCCGCCGCGGGGACGGGGAGACCCCGCCGGAGAGCGGCGCGCGCGGCGGAGGGGCGGGGAGGCGGCAGCAGCCCGGGTCGAGGCGGCCGCCGACCCCGGCGACCTTGGGCCACGGGCCCTTTGTCCCTGCGCGGGAAGGGCAGCTCCGCGGGGACGGCTCCCGTTACCGCCCCGCGCGGAGGCGGCGGAAAGGCGAGCGCGCTCGGAGGCGGGAGCGGGGCGGCGGCGGGGATCCCGGCGGCGGATCCCACGAGGGCAGGTGCCCGGGGAGCGACGGCGGCTACGCCGGGCTAAAAATAAGCCGCGGCAGGCCGCCGGGGCGGGCGACCGCGGTTTGACGGACGGGGCTATTGTGCGGCCCGCACTGCTCGCACCCGCGCAGCGGCCTGCAGCTGGACCCCCGCCTCCCCTTCCCCCCAAACCCCACGGTTTCAGCTTACACCGAGCCCCTTTGAGGAACAATCAAAAGATCAACACCGCGGAGGCAGAGAAGTGTTAGCTAACACCGCTCCGAATTCGAGGAGGGGCGGGAGAGCCGGGGAGAGCCCGGACCAGCCTCGTCCCCCCGGATCCCCAGGGAGAGGCCCATGGGCGGGCGGCCCCGGCCCGGCGGCTGCTCCCGCTCCGGCTCAGCCGAACCAGCCGCCGGGGAGAGCGGTTCTCCGCTACGAACCCGACCGGAGCAGCTCGGCCTCGGTGCTGCCGGGGAGCCCGGCGGGAGCTGGCGTTAACGCCCCGCCGAAGCCCCCGGGACCTGCAGCCGGGGCGGGAGGGAGAGGGGATACCTCACCCCCATGCCACGACCGGGAACGGCACCGGCTGGCTCGTCCCCCGCGAGGGCCTCGGCTGGACACGGCGCTGCTGCCTCGCGGGACGCCCGGAGCGGGAGCTCGCGGCAGCACCGAGGCCACCGGCGGCGGCTCCCGGCCGAGGCCAACGCGGAAGCGCAGGTGGGACGGGCAGGGCCGCGGTGCCCCCCCGCAGCATCCGCGTCCCGCTCCGGGCGCGGGGAGCTCCGGCGCGTCGGGCCCAGCCGCGAGCCCGCACGTGGCCCCGGTCGGACGCGGTGTTTCGTAACAGCGGGGCCGCGCGTCGCCGAGCGCTGAAACCAAGAAACGAGCCGTGTTACGACCGAGCACAAAGGAAACGGCAGACCGCAGCCCGAGCGAGCCGGCTGCAGCCCGAGCGCCGGCGCCATCGCGGCCGCGGCGCGGGGGAAAGTCCACCCGGCGGGCGCCCGGCAGCGAAACGCGGGGGCGAGCAGCGCCGGGGCCGGGGGCGGTCGCGGCTGGCGGTGGCGGTGGGCGCCGTCACCGCTCCGGGCGGCTCCTGTCCTGCCGGCGCGCAGACCACCGCCGTCCTCCTCCTCCTCCTCCTCCTCCTCCTCCTCCTCCTCGCCGAGGCCGCAGGAGGCCCCGGGGCCGCCCGGGCACCGCGGCTCGGGCCCGGCCCTGCCCAGGCCACAGCTGCCCGGGGCGCGGAGCCCGGCGGAGGGGCGAGCGCGGCCCCGGGGCCCCCGCGCCACCGGCCCCGGGGCGCGGCGGGGCCCCCGAGCGAGGGGCCGGGGCAGCGGTGACCCCCCGGAACCGGGCCGGGGGTCCCGCGGGGGGCGGTAACGGGCCAAGGAGGGGCCCGGCCCGAGGCCCCGGCGGGTCGGTGCCGACCTCGGCGCAGGGGCCCCGGCCGGCGTCGCCCAGGAACGTGGCCGGTAACCGACGGCGGCGCGGGGGGGGGGGGGGGGGGGGCGCTCAGCGGGGCCGGTAACCGACGGCAGGGGCGGGGGGGGGGGGCGGCAACCGATCTCGACCGGGGCACGAACGCGGCCGGTAACCGATCACAGCGGGGGGGCCCGGCCCGGCCACCAGTAACCGAACGCCGCGGGGGGGGGGGGGGGGGGCGTGCTGGTGCCGCGGCCCGTAACGACCGGGGGGGCGGTGTCCGGCCCGGTCCGGCCGCCGGTAACGACCGCGGGGGGGGGGGGGGGGGCAGGCCGGGCCCGCGGGCGGCGGTGCACAAAGGCGGCGCGGCGCGGCCCCCCGCCCCGGCGCGGCCCCGCTTACCCGGTGCAGGCTGGGCGCCGCGAAGCCGCATAGCAGCCGCGGCCGCCCGGGGCTCGGGCTGCGGCGGGGCCGGGGCTGCGGCGGGGCCGGGCTGCGCTCGCTGCCCGCACGGCGGCTGCTCTCATCGCGGGCGGGCGCCGGGGCCCGGCACCGCCCCGCCCCGCCCCGCGCGCCCCGCCCCGCGCCTCCCATTGGCCCGCCGCCGCCCGCCCCGCCCCGCGCGGCCCCGCCCCGCCTCCCCATTGGCCCGCCGCCGCCGCCGCATGCAAATGTCGCGCCCCGCCGCCGCGGGGACGACCGGGAGCGCACCCGGAGCGCCGCCCCGCGGCGGGTCGCGCGGCCCGGGCTCCCCCGCGCAGGAGCGCCGGGCCGGGGGACGCGGCCCCTTTAAGCGACGCGCGGCGGCGGCCCGGCCGGTTTAAAGGGGCCGCGGCGCCAGCGCCGAGCACCGGCGCGGACCCACCGGGGGCCACGGCCGCGCGGCGCCTCTGCCACGCAGCGCGCTGCAACGCGACGCGCCTTCCTGCACGCAGCGCGCTTGCACGGCAATGCAGCGCCCGCCTGCGCGTGCAGCGCGAAGCACGCTCGCATGCAACGCAGCTGCCTGTGCGCGCAGTGCAGCGTGCAGCGGTGCATGCCGTGCAGCGCGTGCCTGCACATGCAATGCAGCACGACCCAGCGCATGCACTGCAGCATGCACCTGTACATGCCATGCACGTGTGCCATGCAACACGCACGCCAGGCCCAGGCAGGTGCAGCTCGCCCGGCTGTGCGCAGCTCCCAGCCCGGCTCCTGCCAGGGCTCGCAGGGCTGCAGCCCGGTGCAGCCGTGGAGTAACCAGGAGCCTCGCGAGCGCGATCTGCGCAGCTCCGCCGGCCGCCCCGGCCCACGTCCGGCCCAGCCTGACCCCCGCGGGAACTGCAGCGTCGGCAGCCCGCAGCCGGGCGGGGGGCAGGAGGCTCCGGTGCTCCAACGCGGCCCGTGTTTGAGCCTCCAGCACCCCCTCGCCGCTGCTCTGCCCCCCGGCCCGCGAGGCCTGGCCCGGCAGGGCTGCCGCTGCCGCGAGACCGTGGGCGCCCGAGCTCGTGCTGCTGCTGCCCCCCGCGAGGGCGGCAGGCACCCGTGTGCAGGGGCCTCGCTCCCTGGCGCTGGGGCAGGCAGAGGGCAGCTCGCCTCCCTGCCGTGCCGCAGCCCCGGCCGTCGCCCTGCTGCTGGATGCGCTGGCGGATGTTATCTTTGCCACTGTTTAGTATCTTGCAGGAAATTAGCTTATTTCAAACAAACAAGCTGCTACCAGGGGACCTGAATGTTTTATAAACACGGCTCGTTTCCTGCCGTCGATCTCCCAAGTCGCGGCTCGGTGCTGGCTCCGCGGGGACGTTCCCTGACGCAGCCCCGGCCCCGTCTCGCCAACGGCCGCGGGACCTGAGGTGCTGCTTTCCGCCCCTGACCGGCCCCGAGTGCCCTGACCGGCCTCGCGCTCCCAGGCCAACCGCAGCGGCGGCGGCTCTCACGGCTGCGCCATGGGCCGCCCGGGCGCCCCGGACACCCCCCGGCCCCTCTGCGGCCCCCGAGCCCGGCAGGGGACCCGAGCTGCCTGCGCCGGGCCGACGCTGCCCCTGGGGCTGCCTCTCCCCAACTCCCCGCTCATCTGCCGCTCGGCCGGCGTGAAAACGCCCCGACCCGAATCTGCCCGCAGCACCGGGGAGGGGGATCCGCACGCGCCGGGCGCAGAGCTCGCCCTCGGCCACCCCGCTCCACCGAGCAGCCTGAGATGTGGCCCGCGGCACCCCGCTGCGCCCAGCGCCCCGTCCCAGTGCGCCCAGCGCCCCGTCCCAGTGCCTCCAGGACACTGCCTCAGTTCTCCCAGTATGCCCCAGTGCCCCCAGCACCCCATCCCAGTGCCTCCAGGACACTGCCTCAGTTCTCCCAGTATGCCCCAGTGCCCCCAGCACCCCATCCCAGTGCCTCCAGTGCCTCCAGGACACTGCCTCAGTGCTCCCAGCATGCCCCAGTGCCCCCAGCACCCCATCCCAGTGCCTCCAGTGCCTCCAGGACACTGCCTCAGTGCTCCCAGTATGCCCCAGTGCCCCCAGCACCCCATCCCAGTGCCTCCAGGACACTGCCTCAGTGCTCCCAGTATGCCCCAGTGCCCCCAGCACCCCATCCCAGTGCGCCCAGTGTCCCTAGCACAGCACCCCAGCGCTCCCAGCGCCCCCAGTACGCCATCCCAGTGCTCCCAGTCCCTCCTGTACACCGCCCCAGTCCTCCAGTGCTCCCAGTGCCCCCAGGACAGCACCCCAGTGCTCCCAGTGCCCCCAGCACCCCGCCCCAGTGCTCCCACTGCTCCCACCACGCCCCCGCCGCCCGCAGCCCCCACGCGCAGCGCCCGGGGGCGGAGCCAGGGCCCGCCCCAGCCCCCGCCCCGCCCCTCTGACGCCACTTCCGGGGCGGGGCGCCGCAGGCCCCGGCGCCGCGGCCCTTTTAAGGCCGGAGCCGGGCGGGCGGCGCGGGCCGCGGGCCGGGCGCGGCCATGGTGGTGCTGCCGGGGGGCGCCGCGGGGCGCGGCCGGGCCCCCGAGGAGCCCTGCCGGTGAGCGGGGCCGCGGGGCGCCGGACGAGGGGTGTCTGTGGGGCTGGCCGTGGGGGGGTCGGGGTGTCAGTGGGGCTGGGCCTGGGCCTGGGCCTGGCTGTGGCCCTATGAGGGGGGGTGGGATGCGTGTGGGGCTGTCTGGGGGTTGGGGGGGCTGTGGGGCTGGCTGTGGGGCAGTTGGTTTGTCCGTGGGGCTGGCTGTGGGCCTGCCCGCAGGCCGTCGCTAGGGCAGGCTGTGGGGTGGCCATGGGTGACCTGTGGCCCTGCCGTGGGGCGGCTGTGGGTGTCCTCAGGCTGGAGCAGTGGGTCGGTGGCCCCCTGCCTGCGGGCTCTGTCCCCCTGGGCCTGGCTCCCTGTGAGGGGTGAAACCTGCTGGTTTCTGCCCCTTGGCCTCAAAGCAGCGTTTTGCAGCCTGGAAACGCTGCCAGCAGGTGCCCCCCACACTGGTCCCTGGGCTGGGGGGTTTCTGCACTGGGGGAGCCTGTCCTCGGCTCCCGGAGGGGAAACTGAGGCAGGGACGTGCCGAAGGCACCTGCGAGCCGGAGCGGGGGGTGCCCTGAGCGCGGGGCAGAGCAGGAGGGCGCTGGCGATGGGAGGCTGCTCTGTCCCCGGAGACCTTTTGCCCCGTCAACCAGGAACGGGGAAGCGCCGGGGCCTGAAGGCGTTTGTGTCAGAGGCGAGGGCAGGCGATCAGGGTAATGAGCTAATTATTGTTTATCCTGCTGAAGGTCGCAGGTGCTTTGCGGGGAGGCGACGTGAGGACGAGCGAGCAGAGAGGCCGCGTGCTGTGGGGGAACCGGTCACGGTTCCCCCGGAGCCGCCGGCTCCCTGGCCCTGCGGATAACTGGGCATCCCGTGTGTGTGGCATGGACAGCCGGCAGCTCCTGCAACGGCAGGAGAACCCAGCCGGGCTTTCGGCAGGCTGTGGTTGCCATGGAAGGAGGCAGTTGCTGGCTGTGTGAGCAGAAAGTCTAGAGCAAACCTGCCCTAAAGCATCTGCCGCGGTCTGGGAGCCACCAGGCCTGCGTCCCTGGGGCTCCGCGGTTGTTTCCGCTCCTGGGAGCGAGTGGGAGTTGTCCTCGTCATGGCATCCCTAGCTCCGGGCTTCCGAGCTGTTGCTTGCGAGGGTGGAGGTGGACTTTGTCCTCTCAGAGTCTCCTGCTGTTTCGGTGCTCGTCCGAGAGGCCGGGGTGAGGCCGGGGAGTGCCGGTGCCTAACCGGCAGGAAAGGGAACTTGCCGGCAGGGCTGGTGGTGCCAGCAGCATCTGAGGGCTTGAAGGAAGTGACCGTGTAGCGAGTCTGTCTTGAGCCCTTCTCTCAGCGCGGGTGTGGGTGGCCAAGAGGAACTGCAGTGAGCGAGGGGGCAGGCTCCCCCCGAGAGGAGCCTGCTGTGGAAGTCGGCAGAGGACATGGGAGTCTTGGCCCAGCAAGTAACTTGGGGGCCAGGAGAGACGTTCTGCAGAAAACCTGCCTGTTTCAGGGCGACAGCAGGCAGTTGCAGCCTGAGTTGAGCTTGGCTCGGTGCTGGGGCTTGCATGTAAGGGGATCTCGACTCCGAAGTTACCTATACAGGGCCTGGAAACGGAGCTCATCCAAGACTTGCTCTTTGCTCCTGGCGGGGCGCCGAGCCCGAAAAGCCCGGCTGTGCTGGCACAGTCCGAAGGTCACGGTCACCTGCGGCTCTCCCAGATTGGAAATGAATCCAGCCGTTGGGCGGCCGGGCGACGCTGCAAGGCTCCAGCCGCACTGACTCATTCGCCCGCCGCTCGGCGGGGCCCCAGCGAGGCGGCTGCTGGCTGCTCGTGCGGCTTCCGGCCCAGCCGAGCAGCGACGCTCCTCATCAGACCCAGCAGCAAACCTTGCGCTGTGTTTTGCGTTGTTGGCTGCGCACGAGCTGCGCCACAACCCCTGGGTTTGGGATGGGGACGGCGGCTGTGCAGGAGCTGGTGGTGGAGGGGGCCCTGCAGCTAGAGTCCTAGAGCTGCTGCCAGGCTGTGAGTGCTCCTGCTGTGGTGACTCTTGCCCAGCTATTTAACTTTTTTCCTCCTTCCTCCAACAGAGGAAAACTTCCTTGTTATCCCATTGCCCTGAGTTAGGGCTCCGTCATCTACAAAAACAGAATAAATATGTACTGTGTCGCCATGGACTCCTTGTCTTTGAAGGGCTCCTGTAAGCCATGGAGGTGAATGCAGTGGTCCCTGGTGAGCTGTGGCTGCCTCCTGGGAGTGCCAGGCCCCCAGCCCCCCTGCTCTGTGCACGCAGACCTCTGCACTGAGGCCACAGATAACGTGTTCCCCTTCAGCTTCCTTGATATCAAAAATTGATCCACAAGCCCTGATAATCTTTTGTTTGTCGCTTAGATTAGAGCTCTCCACCCTGGTCTGTTAGTCATCACTGGAGCTGCGTGCATTCCTGTTGCCTTCTTTGTGAGGCCATCCCTGCTGCTTTTCTTTCCGGCTGGAAGCGAGGCAGAGGTTTTCTCACTTTTGTTTTTTTTCTCCCCAATATTAGAGGCCCAGTTGCTGCCCCATCCAGGGGAAGCAAAAAAAAATCAAGGTGCTGCAGTGAAGTAAGAAGCTGGCCCCCTTCCCAGGTTGCCCGCTGTAATCTGAGAGCGCAGCCTTCTCTGCTCCCAGATGTTGGGGACAGCTGTGCCAGCACTGTCGCAAGGCGGTGCCTGTTCTAGGCCTGGGCACTGAGGCTTTCCCAAGTGGCAGGACAAAATTAAGCTTTGAAAGGAAAACTGTTGCATTAAATGTCCAGTGAGCTTCTCACTGATCACTCAATTTAATCTTAACAGGAAATCAGCTAAATTATGGTCACTTCTGAATTGTGCACATAATAAATAATACCCTAAGCACAGAATTACAATGAATAAAAGCCAAGACACCTTTGTGTATCCGTGAATACTGGAGTCTTTCTGCTGGGGGTTGTAGCTTTATTGCAGTAAAGGCTGCTGCGGGGGCCAGGCTGGCAGGGCTGGCGTGTTGTGTTGTTTGGTGAATGTCTTGGCGCTGCTGAGGCGGTTCGGTGTCTGCTCTGTGCACCCGCCTGCTTGTGCCGCACGACAGCCGACGGTGCTGCTTGTTGCTGTGTCCATCGGCAGCTCTGCCCTGCTGACGGGAGCACAGCCCATCGCTCTTCAAGGATGAGCTTGGCTTCCTAATCCTTGTTCCCAGCTCTGCCCAGAGCTAGGACAGGTCCCAGGAGGATGGAGAACCTGCAAAAAAGGCTCTTATGCTGGTAGGGGAGGAGGGAAGACCTGGCTTATGAGGTGCAGCCACACCAGTGTAACAGCCCGGAGGGAAGAACCAGCCTCCTCTGGGGATGGTTATATGGCTAGGCCAGGTGTTAACTCTGCTCTTGTTTATCTGATGGAAAACGGTACACTCTGGGGGCCTCATGCCAGGCGAGGTGTTGCTGGCTCCCGGCAGTGCTCTCTGGCTGGGTGGTAGGAAAAGCACGGTTGGTGGGTACGTTCCGGGTCCCTCTCCCAACCTCGGGGGTGTCTGAGGTCCCGCTGCGTGGGGAGGTCAGCTGAGACGCGTCTCTGCTCGGTGGAGGTGAAAGTCTTTATTTTGCTTTACATACTGGTGGAGTTAATTACCCAGAACATCTTGCTGCTAATACACAGCTGCTTTGAACAGACCAAATCCTTGGAGCAGGACTTGGTTTAGCAGCGTAGCATGCCAATAAGGCTGGGGGCTGAATGGTGCAGGACCTGATGCAGGAGGACGTGGTGCTTATTCCACATAACTCTGATGGATGAAGCTCCCCTGTCTGCCTCTCCCGTCATCCCTAGCGTCCCCGCCGTGGTGGTCCCCATGCAGCTCCTTGTCCTCGCGTTCGTCGAGCTGTTCCGGGTCCTGGAGGTCTCGGGTGTGCTCAGTCCCTTCTGTCGTGTCTCTGCAGGAGGATCGAAGACTGCCTGCCTCCCCTGGAGGACTCTCCGTCCAAGAGGTTCTCTCCCTCCAAGCGAAAGCAGTATTATATCAACAAGGCCATCCGCAACTCGGACCTCATCCCCAAAGCCAAGGGGCGCAAGAGCCTGCAGAGGCTGGAGAACAGTAAGGATCTGTGGGCTCCAGGCAGCCTCGGGGAGCTAACTCCTCCCGTGCTGGGTCTCTCCGGGGCTGCCTGCGGTGTTAGGCAGGTGGAATCTGCCCTGAATCCTCTTGCTCTCCTCCGTGCTGCACAGCGCAAACAGAAGTGAGGCTGAAGATGCAGGGCCTTTCTGAAGGCGCTCCCTCCTGACCCCTGTTTTTCTCTCCTAGCTCGGTATCTCATGACGCTTTTGGAGCGAGACGAATGTGGGAATGATGAGGGAGAGCTTGCCCACTCCGCTACCCCGAGCATCTTCACTGAGGCCTGTAACAACGAGACCTACGTGGAGGTAGGACACGGATGTCTGTCCAGCTCAGGGCTTGTTCAGGAGACCTTGCCGGGTGCAGTCCCGGCGGCACACGGTGTTTGTACCTTTCAGTCCTCTGGTCGGAGGAGCCCTCTTCCTCCCCGGGCTGAAGCAACCTTCCCAAACCCGAGCAGTGTCCTCATGTCAGGGGTGGCATCCGAGTGCCTGGTGCCCGGCTGCAGCCGTGTGGTGCAAAGGGGAGGTCAGGTCTTAGGGCTCTGGTGCTGTGGGGCAGGGGGGACCGCTGTGCAGTCCGATCTGCTCGGGGTGCAGGGCCAAACTTGCAGTGTGAGAGGTGGGTCCTGCTCAGAGCTGAAGCTGGCGTGGAGGACTGCGCCGGCAGGGCTGGCCGGGCCTGCGAAGTGGAGTCTGCTGCCATCTCCGACAGTGCCTGCAGCACTGCTGTGCGCTCCCAGCGCTTGCAGCTTTGCACGGCTTGTGCATGCAGAGAGATTAACCCCATGTAGGCTGCAGCGCTTCCTTCAGTACAGGCCCCTTGCTAAACCCCTCTGTTGCTTCACTCTGCCCAGTTGGTACTGCAATATCTGCTCTGTAACCTGGTATTTTGAAACTTTGGCTTCTTTCCTATGTTCGATGTTCAGGGTTTTGACTCTGCATGGTCTCTGTGTGGACTGTGTGCACTCTTGGCTCTGCAGAAAGCTTTTATACAGGCCAGGCTTAGAAAGCCTAATGTAGACCTGGGTTGCGGCTGGATTGCATGGCTGGGCTATCATGGACTCCTGGCATCCTTTGTTAGCTAAATCTGCGTCTCCCCCCAGAGCAATTGTTTCAAGCTGTTATGTACAATTGGGACGTGAAGAGGCGAGGAGAAAGATTGTTGTTGCTGTGGCTTGTGTCAGCCACGATCTGCCTCCATGCTGGCTTGGGCAGTGTCACAGCTGCAGAGCTCTGCCCAGCCCCATTTGTTCATCTCCAGGAAGGGTGGTGGGGTTGGGGTGGGTGAAGAGGAGACTCGGGGGGATTCAGGTGGGGCTCTAAGTGGTGGCTGCACACAGCCGGGTGCTCCCTGGAGATGTCTCTGCAGTGGGGGTCTGGTGGCTTGTGTTGTCAGATCTGGAATGACTTCATGAACCGGTCAGGAGAAGAGCAAGAGAGAGTTCTGCTCTACCTGGAGGAGGAGGCCAGGAAGAAACACAAGAGGAAGCTGCCTGTGAAGAATGAAGACAAGTGGAAAGGTGTGGGGAGGGGAAGCTGGGCAGGGAGACCCTCTCCCTTTCCTCCCTGAGTGCTTGCGTGCGTTTTGGGAAGGGCTTTCTTTCCTGAGGGCTGCATCCTGCACCATCTGCCTGTGGCAGGGCCAAGGAGTGACTGAATTCAACCCTCAGATGCTGCAGGGAGGGCTTAGCACCTGGCAGACCCCCTCGAGGACCTGGGAGGGTTCGTGGGAGCTGGGAATGGCTGGAGTGACTGGCACAGCAGCCGTCCCCCAATTCTGCACTCACTGCGCTGCCTCCTGAATTTCAGCACTCTCCAAATGCTCCCCGTTGGGGCGGGTGTTGCTGGTCTGGGGATGAGTTTGTGCAGATCCACCTTCCACAGGCAAAGGAGGTGGCCAGCTGGGATCCTCTGGGGCGGTTAGGGAGATTTTGGTCGTCATCTGAGCAGTGATGCTGTTCTAGTCACTGCCATGTGGCTTCAACCAGCGCTAGCTCAGGGGCACTGGGAATGCAGGCTGTGTCCAAGTCCCTTCTTTTTTCTTTCCGCCGGCTCCAGAGCACCCTGCCTACACGCCCAAGGAGTGCTTCCAGCGCATCAGCCGCCGGCTTCGCTCCACCCTGAAACGAGGCAGGATCCCCATGGTGAGCCGGGGGTGCTGCCGGCGGGGCTGGGACGGGCAGGGCGCCGGGTGCCGGAGCTGCACGCGTGGCTTTGTCTGGGGACACGTCCTGAAGGTTCTCCACTGGACCTGGTGCGTGGGTGCCGAGCCAGAACAGGTGCCGAGTTCCAGATGAGCGCTGGGGAATGTGCTCTGATTCCCTCATAACCCCTGCACTGGTGGCTGGTTGGGAACAGCTGGTCGAATTTAACTCCCTGTGCGGATGGGTCTTCCCAGCTCCGTGTTCTCTGGTAGTTGCAGGACATTTTTACCTGCCAGTTTCCCGGTCTCCGCTCAATGAGCAGCTGGTAACGGGAAATGAAGCCTGTTCACCAACAGGGGCAACAAGGGAGGCTTTGGGGTGTTCGGAGGTGTCCAATTTGGACATCTCCAATTTGGACATTTGGAAGAACTCAGATGCATTTTTGAGAGGGGTTAAACTTCATAAGCCATTGAGTAGACAAATCTGAACTGGAAGACAAGCATGGCCTTGTGCCGCCTGGCGTGGGGAGCTGAGCTGCCACACGCAGCCCGTGTGCTGTGTGTACAGACACTTGTTTTCCTGGGCCCTGGGGGTGCCTGGCTCTCTGCACTCCTTCTCAATGGTGCTGTTTTCCTGCTCTGTTTGTTTTCCTTGCTCTAATTAGAGCCCTGTCTCTAAAAGCAGCCTCAGCTCCTCCTGCCTGTTGGCTTCTGCTCAATTTGTTCTCCAATGAGACTTGCATCTGCTGCTTGTCTCTGGGGTCACAGTGCTCCAAAGAGCTGCATTCAGGCCGATCTTTGACTGCCAGGAGGAAAGGAGATGCGAGGCACAAGGCTTTTCTAGCTGCTGCTGTTCTGAACGTGAGCCAACACTTGGCACACGAAGCATGGAGTCAGCAGGAGCCAGATTCTTCCCTGCCTCTGGGACTGGAAAGGGGAGATGTGGTTTATTTCCTCGTGCCTTTCTGCCGTCTCGTGTCTAGATTGTCTGCCTGGGAGCTGCTGGGAGTAACTGCTAGGGACTCCGAGGCCTCGTCGTGCTGGGGACTGTGCAGACGTGGCACAGGAAGACGGTTCTGATCACAAACCGCTTTGGGTTCTGCCCAGCCCCTTGCAACTCCTCAAAGGCAAAAACCACATGTCTGTGAGGGGTGCAGAGCTGTGTGGGGACAGAAGCTGCTTTGCTTGCCCAGGGGTGCTGGTTTGGACATGGGGAAGCAGCTTTTGCTCTGCAGCTTTTGCCTGTTGCTGCAGGATCTGAGCAGGGCCCTACCAGTGCTGCCCTCTCCATGCCGATGCCCTTTGGTTCTCCTTCCAGGGGACCCTGGAGTGCCTGGAGGAGGAGCTGCTGGCCTTTTTCTCCGTCACCCCTCACTCAGTTTACACAGCGTTGATGGACAACAGGTATTTCGGCAGTTTCCTTTGCGCTTGCTCCCTGTAGCTGATCCTTGAGATTACTGGGAGGAGTTGGGCAGGACAAAACATGGGGAGATGCTGGTATGAGAGGTGCCAACTCTAACTCTGCTGTTCCCCATCTCCCCCAGCTTCGAGCGACTCCTGCTCCACGCGCTCTGCCAGTACATGGACCTCGTCTCTGCCAGTAAGAGCCTCATGTTTGTTTGTTTGTGTTTTCCCCTTCTCTGCATCACTATCTCTTGTCTCCAGCTCAGTCTCTTCCTCCCTTCTTCCTCCCAGCCCCACCTTCTGCTGCGGCTCACAGATAACCCTGTTTCCTGCTCCAGCTGCCCGTAACTCCTTCGGGAGCCTCGGCTGTGCTTGCGCTGCTCAGCCAGAAGCCGTGGCTGCTGGGTGACGTCGGTCACGGCCTGGGGCCAGGCAGTCCCGGCAGTGCCTTGGCTGCTGTCCAGTTGCCCTTGCCAAGGGTGCAGGGAGGAGCAGCCCAGCTCTCCTGGGCTGACCTAACTGGGGCCGGATCCTGCCCCACATCCCGGGAGCTCAGCCCCTCTTGGGCCTGGGCTGTCCCCTCGCACAGAAGCTTGCGCCTTGTCCCCACCGTTCAGGGTTTGCTCTGTGCTGAGCATCCCTCCTGCTCCCAGCCACCCTGCACCTCTTCGGAGGCTCAGAGGCCGGGACGCCACGTGCGTGCAGCTCGTGTGGGCTGAAGTCCATCAGCCAGGATCGTGGCCAGGCCCAGTTCTGCCTACGGACATCTCCTTTGCAGCGGTGCAGCCGTGTCCCCTCTTGTTTTGGGGTTTGGATGGCTCAAAGCAACAGGCTGCTTGCTTGGCTCGCTCTCTTGTGGCTGCTGTGTCAGCCCACGGAGCGCAGCCATGCCTGCGCCTTGCCCCCGGGTTTCTTCAGAGGGTCTCGTTGCCAAGGCATCCTGCGAGAGGCACTGGCCTTTGTCTCTGCACAGGAGCCTTTGCCGCTCGGCGTTTCATTAACAGCTGCTTGTGGAAAATGCCGGGAGAGCTCTAATGATGTGAAGTGGAGCCTGCGGTGCCAGCAGGGATGCGTGGGGAGAGCTAGGGGATGGAGGGCACCGTTGCTCTTCATGCCCCTCTGCAGAGCATGGGGGAAACATGTTAGAAACAAGCTGCAGGGGCTCGTCGGGAAGAGCGGAGCAGCTGTGAGGAGGGAACTGCAGCTGGGCCGGGGTCCTGTGTTGGGATGCTGTGGGACCCCCGGCTGAGGGGCGGTGGCTTGCTCACTGCTCTGTCTTGCCCCCAGGTTCGGACATTGAAGGGAAACGCCAAATGAAAGTGAGCAACAAACACCACGTCTTCCTGCGCCCCGAGCTCCTGCTCTCAGACTACCTGGAGCAGATGAGCTGATACACCGAAGGATGCCCTGCCCCTCGCTTGGTGCGCTGAAGGCTTCGTTCATCTGCTCCTGGCCTCTCCCAGCTGCTTGGTCCCCGTCACCGGAGAAGCCTGGTCTGCTGTCCGCCTCTCACCTCGCACAGCGCAGGACTGCGAGGCGCAGCGCGGATCGGCTCCCTCCGTGCGCCCTGCTTTGGGGCTCTTCCCTTCCCCACCTCCGAGAGCGGATGCCCGAGACAACGGCTGTGACACGTGGTGCGAAGCAAGGCGCTTACAGCCGTGCTCTCCGTCCTGACGTAGCCCAGGCCTGCTCTGAGGAACAGTGCTCTGATCCCTCAGGGATACGTGGACTTGGCCCGCGGGCTTCGCCCCTGGCGAGCGCGGTCCGGACAGTGCGGGGCTGAACCTGGTGCACGCTGCCCTCCCAGCCCCTCCGGGTGCAGCCGAGGGGCGGAAAGGTGGGCTGAGAGCTGCTCATCTTGTCACACCGGGGTGGAAGCGTTTGCTCAGCTGCTGGCGTGCTTTCTGCAGAGGCCAGATTGTCTAGTTTTTTTTCTTTCCCCAGGCCAGTGCTCTCTGCTCGTGATCTGGCAGCGGGACTCCGGGCTGTGTGGTGCTGTGAGATACCGCCATGCTCGGGGCGCGAGGCGTGGGCGAAGCAGGTGCCTATCTGCCGTGCTTGCCCCGTTTCCCTGGTTGCTGCGCTGTTTCCCAGCGGAAGCTGCTCTGCCTGGAGAGTGTTTGTGTGTCTAATTATAGCCCAGGTGCTTTTAAAAATGAGCAGGCTGGACCGGAACCACCTCTGGCATTGTGGTGCGTCCGGGGTGATTTTGGCCCAGGTATTTCTGTGATGACGTAGTTCCTCACAGCTGCCGGCTCTTCCTCAGCCCAAAAGCGGCCGAGCAAACCCTGAGCGCGTGGAAGAGCCTCCGGCCTGTGGCCTGCCCGGAGGGGAAAGTGCTTTGCTTCAGGACCAGCAGTGTGACACCAGCAATGGAGCTTATGGTAAAGCTCAGCCCCTGCCCAGCTCCTCAGTAAAGGTACTGAAAGCAGCTTGGTGAGAAAAGAGCTGCCTCGGTTCTGGATTTAGACCCAAGACTGAGGGCTAGAGAGTAATCCAGAGGGGCAAGAACATTTGGACCTGGGTTGACAGGGACAGGAAAGAGATTTCTGCCTAAAGGGAAGCATCTGGGCCCGAGAGGCAGGACTGGGCATCCCTTCCCCGCTCTGAGCTCGGGGCCTCTTGCCCCCGTGTCTAAGCGCCGCAGCGGGAGGCAAAGCTCTCCTGCGGAGCCCTTGGTCTCCTGGCCAGCCTGGTCCGAGCTGCTGCTGCTGCTCTGGTTTGCAGTTGGCGTGAGAAGCTGGCACGCAGACCTGCCTTTTATTTGGGGGGTAATGGGCTGTTTTTAAATGTAATATAGCATGTCTTTTATATGTTTGTATGTGTACCGGTGCAGCCCGGCACCCCAGTGCCGCGTGGTCGGAGCTCCTGCCGGTTGCCCGCCTTGCTCGGCCGAGGGAGGCACCGGGGCAGAGCTCAACCTCCCGGCACAGCCGCCGTGGCCGCGCACGGGTGCTTGTGGGTGTTGTGTGTCCTGCATGTTGGTGCATGTCTCTGGTATGTGTCGAGGGCTCCCCACGCGTCTGCAGCAGCTGGAGACATGTGGGGCGGGGGCTCGCTCGGCCCCCGTCTGCAGCCTGCTCCTGCAGCGCGGGGGGCACCCGCCAGCCCCATTCGAGCCCAGCGGGTAAAGGAGCATCGCCGAGGATGGGGCAGCGGCGTGCCATGCTGTCACCCACCATGAATCCGCAGACAGAGCGGGGCTGGTGGGGGAAAGCTGGGAGTTGTCACTGCTCTTGTCTGTTTTGCGTGATGCAGAAACGGGTGGCGTTTATGCAGGAACAATAAACCACGGTGCTCCTGATGGCTCCTGGTGTCTCGTGCATCGCCTCGGGGCTGGGGTGGGGGTTTGGGATTTGGGGTGTGGGCTGGGGTTGAGGGTGTGAGTTTGGTGGGGGTTTAGGGAGCGGGGGGGGGCCTGTCCTGGCTCTGCCTGCAAAAAGCATGGCTGGGCCTGTGGGTGCTCCTCTGCCTCGTCTGGAAGGAGAAAAAAATATGGAACGCTTCACGAATTTGCGTGTCATCCTTGCGCAGGGGCCATGCTAATCTTCTCTGTATCGTTCCAATTTTAGTATATGTGCTGCCGAAGCGAGCACGAATGTCTCTTCCCCCGCAGCGATATTTATAGCTCCCAAAGGGCTTAATTCTCACAATAGGGTGATTTCATTTATTTCGTCACTAAATACGTTAAGATAATACTTTAGTTCTTTATATCATTTTAAATGATTGTTTTACTTTGGTTTCGCCCAAATCTTCCAAATTCGCTGGCTATGTATCCTCCCGAGGCGCTGATGGTTTCTGGGTAGGCTTTTATGCAAATTATCGGCTGTCCCGCCCCTCTCTCCCCCCATCCACGAGGGGGCCTCTGTCCTGGGCTGTCCGAGGCAGTGCCTGAGCGCCCCGCCCGGCGCAGCTGTGGCGGGCTCTGCGCAGGCGCTCTTCAGGGCAGCCCGACGGGGTGGGGCGAGGCGGCCGGGGTCCTTCCGGCGCGGCGGGAGGCGGTGCGGGGCCGCGGCCGGTGAGTGGGGCCGCTCCCGCCCCCCCGGGGCAATTCCCCCCGCCCCCTCCGGGGGCAGCAGCCGCCCCGGAGGCGGGTGCCCCTCCCTCAGCCCCGGCGGGAAATTCCTTCTCCCTCAGCCCGCTATGAGGGGGCAGTTCCCCCTCCCTCACCCCCCCAGAGGGGCTGGGTGTCCCCCCGGGGGGGTAGCTCCCCTCCCCGCCCTGTGTGAGGGCCGGGTGCCCTCCCTTGTCCCCCTTGGGGGCAATTCCCCATCCCTCGGGGGGGGCAGTTCCCCCCCAGCAGCCAATTCCCCCCTAGCCCCTATCGAGGGGGCTGATACCCTTTTTCTCCCCACCCACCTGCTTGGGGGGGGCGGCCTGGCCCCGCGAGTGAGGAGCTATTGGGGCGGGGCAGATTTCGCTGGGGGAGCCGGTTTACCTGGGCCTGTGTTTGTGACCCGTGGAACTGGCTGTTTTTTGCATCTAGAAGGTGCCTTTTTCCTTTCCGTAGGCACCAAAAGCTGCCTGTCTGCGTCACGTGGGCCAGCAGGACCCCGGGGGTTACCGGAGGCGCAATGGATTTGGCGTATGTCTGCGAGTGGGAGAAAAGGCCGAAAAGCAACCACTGCCCTTCCATCCCCTTGGTGTGTGCTTGGTCCTGCAGGAACCTGATTGCTTTCACCACAGACCTCAAAAATGAGGAGGAAAAAGGTACAGTGTGCTTGAAGGGTCGCTCGATAACGTCTTGTGGAAACTCACAACGCGTTTATGAACGCCCTCCTATTGGGAACCAGTGGACCCAGTGGCTCCTGCTCTATTCCTATCTTAAAATCTTTCACCTGTAGTAAGCAGCACAGGAAACTTACCTTCTCTCTTTTTCTTATGTTCCTCACATTTAGTGGGGTTTTTATTTACTAGTGAGTGGTTCTCAGACTCTGATGAACTAGGGCAAGTTCTGTGCTGGTACCTGTTACGTCA
This sequence comes from Dromaius novaehollandiae, assembly GCF_036370855.1. Classification (NCBI taxonomy): domain Eukaryota; kingdom Metazoa; phylum Chordata; class Aves; order Casuariiformes; family Dromaiidae; genus Dromaius; species Dromaius novaehollandiae. The sequence goes on along the minus strand of NC_088122.1, from coordinate 697,844 downwards.
CCTGAGCTGCCAAGCACAGCTGCTGTCCTTCCCATAACCGTTTGATAGAAAATAGTGGCTTCCACTGCATCAGCTCAGAGTCCATGGGTTGAGAAACACCTGCTGAGGAATTAGTAATGAGGGACAGTGACTAATTTCTCTTTTCACACAGATCTCACCCACATGGTCCACATCATTGACACGGAGCACCCATGGGATGTCTATTCTGTTAACTCTGGTCATGCTGAAATCATCACTTGTTTGGAGTGGGATCAGTCAGGTAAGCTTGTGTCCTTCCTCGCTATCCTTTTGTCCCACCCTTTCTCCATGCGCACACAGCTCATAAGATGGTGTGTGATAGCTTATAGAGAGGGAGTTTGTGGGTCTTTCTCTTTTGACTGCATATGCCATTAGGAGTTGTGCTGTGCCCATCATTTCATAGCCATGAATTGTTTGGCTCCAGTAGATCTGCACTGGGATGTTTTGATTTCTTGGTTCCTAATGATTTTTTTTTTGCTGTACCCACTGGTTCTTACGAGACTGTTTTATTGTAGGCTCCAGGCTCCTCTCGGCAGATGCAGACGGACACATTAAGTGCTGGAGCATGACTGAACACTTGGCCAACAGCTGGGAGAACACTGTGGGCAGTATGGTGGAAGGAGACCCTGTTGTGGCCCTATCCTGGCTGCACAACGGTGTGAAGCTGGCTCTGCACGTGGAAAAGGTTTGTCCCAGCTCTGCGTGGGGATCCAGTGAGGGAGGCTGGCTCAGGTCATTAGCAAAGAACTTGGGAAACCTTTGTTTATGACTTTGCTCTGCCGTGGCTTTTCTCCATGACCTTGGGCAGGTCAAGCCGGAGAGTTTTTTAAGTCAGTAAAGGAAAATCAGATTCCTAGTTCCTGAGTTTCAAAAGGAATTCAATGCCTTCTTTCTCTTGGTGCTTTAAATATGTCTTTCTTAGTCTGTCCGCCTCAATTTCCTTGGCTGTAAAATGGAGATAAAAAGCATTTCTTTGCTTAGTAGCAATATTGGAGAAGAAATGTGTTCAAGGTCATGAGGTTTGATTCAGGGATTTGGCAATGGGAGCCATATGCATACATAGATAAGCTGCTTGTTTAGAAACATGTCTAATTCTATCAGACTCACAAAACGGGAAGTCTGCCAAGTAGAAGCTACCTACTTACATTTTTTTTAATGTTTACTTTTGCAATGTTCCAATGAGAGAAATGTTTCCCTCTCTTTAGTCCTGGGGAACCTGAGGCACAGAAACTGAAGAGGTTGTGCAATGGGTTGGTGTCAGAGCTGGAACTGGCCGCAGAAGGGAGAGGGGCATTGGCTCTTTCAGGTTCAGCCTGCACGTATGCGGTAGGAGCTCTCTGAGAGCTTTGCTCAGGGGTTGGTATGTTCCTGCTGCTGCCTGTAAAACCAGAACTGCTCTGACCCAGGGAGAAAGGGACTTCTGCGAGATCACGGCACCAAGTTGGATGTATGAACTCGATGCCCTGATTTCAGTCTCTGTTCAGCTCTCCAGACCATGCTGCAGTTGTAGGTGCATTGCATATATCAGATACAAATGTCCTTGTGTTGTTTATCTTCTTTCACAGTCTGGAGCATCAAACTTTGGTGAGAAGTTTTCCAGGGTCAAATTCTCTCCATCCCTGACTCTGTTTGGCGGGAAGCCCATGGAGGGCTGGATTGCTGTGACCATCAGCGGTCTGGTGACGGTCTCTCTCCTCAAGCCCAATGGGCAGGTCCTGACATCCACGGAGAGCCTGTGCCGTCTCCGTTGTCGTGTTGCCTTGGCAGACGTCGCCTTCACTGGCGGTGGGAACATCGTGGTGGCCACGTCAGATGGCAGCAGCACCTCCCCTGTCCAGTTCTACAAAGTCTGCGTCAGCGTGGTGAATGAGAAGTGCAAAATAGACACTGAAATCCTGCCATCCCTCTTCATGCGCTGCACCACAGACCCTGCCCGCAAAGACAAATATCCAGCAATCACTCACCTGAAATTCCTTGCTCGGGACATGTCAGAGCAGGTGAGCGTCTGCTGTTAAGCAAATAGGATTTTAAAAAAATAGCAAAGGAAATAGCTGTTTGCTCCACCTTTGGCTTCCGCACCCAGCTCTGGAGATAAACAGATCGTGTCCTGCGATGTCCTTTGCATCCCTGGTTCCAGAGGGGTGAGACCATTTGTGATTTGAAGGCGTACAGGCTGTGATACCCCATTTCGGAGTTCTGCCTCTGCTTTCTGTCTCACTGGAATTAGGGGCTTCATCATTACCATTATGTATTGCAGACACAATCCTCTGCTTTTCACTGATGGAGTATAAACTAATCAGGAGAGAGATTCAAAACAGAGTGGGAAAAACACTACTGGATACTGCCTTTTCCTTTTTTAAATTTTGTGCAGACAGTTACAGTACAGGTTTCTCTTTTGAAGGTCTTGCTTTGTGCTTCCAACCAAAACAGCAGCATTGTGGAGTGCTGGTCTCTCCGGAAAGAGGGCTTGCCAGTCAATAACATATTTCAGCAAATATCTCCTGTGGGTGAGTTTCAGCACCTGATACTCTTGAAAATAAGAGCATGGTCTAAGTGAAAATGCAAGACAGGTTCTTAAATTCATCATCGCATGTATGGAATTATTCACAATCCCATATTTATCTGTTCTCAGTCTCATGCTCTTTTTCACCTATTTGTCTGCATCTTAGGCAACAAATTGCTGGTCTCAAGGAAATGGTTGTATTGTTACTTTCACTCAATAAAAGACATTTCCTGTGTGATGCTCTGCAACCACTTTTCCAGCTGAGAACAGAGCGATCTGAGTCTTCTAAAGAAAAAGCATTTGTGCAGCAAGCAAATAGTTTAATCGAGCTGTCCAGCATGCACATCTGTTCCACCTGATGTCAGAGATAACAAAATCAAATCTATGTGCTTTACTCCAGTGAAATGTACAGGATTATTATACATAAGAATTTGTTAATCAGTATCAGCAGAGTCTTCCATCAAAGCAGATTTAGTAGAAGAAGTCATTGTTTGTGCAGTTAATGGGGTTAGAAAAAATGAGGGCTATTGCCTGGTAGAATGAATGTATAGCCCATGTTTGATTTGTAAGCCTACTTATATAGGGAGTGTGGGTAGAAATCAGGGGGTGGGAAGGGTGGTGTTTTCTGATCCTTTTGGGAAAAGACATCTCAGTTATTTTGTTTTTTTCCTCCAAAGTTGGAGACAAACAACCCATGATACTGAAATGGCGAATTCTTTCTGCCACCAATGATTTGGATCGTGTTTCAGCTGTGGCTCTGCCGAAGTTGCCAATCTCACTGACAAATACTGATCTGAAAGTAGCCAATGACACCAAATTCTTCCCTGGATTGGGTGAGGAGTCTATTGTCTTTCTCCTAAATATGTAGCTTCTGCCTGAAACTTTGCCTTCTCCATTTCCTAAGCTGTAGCTGAAGTAAGGGTTCGGAACAAACCATGTGAAATACTAATACGAAAGCTTTCGGAGACGTAGTAGCCTCCTATTCTCCCATTTCATTTGCATAGAAGGAGCTGTACCTCTATGGAATGCTGGTATGGCCTATAGGTACAAGCATGCCTGAGAGCCCAGAGCCTTTTGGGTGCTCTGCAAGGTAGCCACATGAGTTTTCAGTGGCTGTTTCTCTGGTCGAGGACTGAGTTATGCCAGGAGTTGCTTCCTCAGCTTCCCCTGTCTTCTGTCCCCAGGTCTGGCTTTGGCTTTTCACGACGGCAGTGTCCACATTGTTCATCGCCTGTCCTTGCAAATGATGGCCGTGTTCTATGGCTCTTCCTCCCAGCGCCCGGTGGACGAGCAGACCATCAAAAGGCAGCGAACTGCTGGTCCACTGGTTCATTTCAAAGCCATGCAGCTCTCGTGGACGTCTCTGGCCTTGGCTGGCATCGATAGTCATGGGAAGGTATCGTGCTTTGTTTTGTGGGGTGTGTGGTAGTTGTCATCCCTGGCGCGCTCTCGTTCTCTCTCTAAGTAGTGAGGGATCATTCAGAAACTTTCTGGGAATGTTAAATCCAGCTGTATGATCCCGTGTTAAATGAGAAGGGATGTATCCTGTTATTGTGGGGAAGTGTATCTTCAGGTCAGCAATGAGCTGCGATTGGCCCTGTATTGTACAGTAGCTTTTGTGGAGTGGTTTCAAACCAGTTCCCGTAGCCTGTTCTTGATGTGGGGTTTGTTTTGGCCTCCTCCCTTCAGCTGAGTATGCTCCGTATATCCCCCTCCATGGGCCACGTGCTGGACATGAACATGTCCCTCCGACACTTGCTGTTCCTGTTGGAGTACTGCATGGTGACCGGCTATGACTGGTGGGACATCCTGCTCCACGTCCAACCCAATATGGTCCAGAACCTGGTGGAGAAGCTGCATGAGGAGTATATGCGCCAGAATGCGGCCCTGCAGCAGGTGAGTGGGAGTGAAGTTCCCTAGCTCATTGCAGAGGGGCCTCAGAGGTTGGGAGGAGGGAGCAGGAACTGCTAGAGCTCAAGAGACGGAACTGCTAGGCAATTCTGCCTCTCTGAATATTCTGCTTGAGCACTGATTTAGGTGTGAAGAACATCTGTTTAAGCAGTGTTCACTTTCAGGAACACTAATGGGACTGTACTTGTTGGAAACTTCTGGTGAGATGGTAAAGCCTGTTGCTGGCAGAATTCTCTCGGTGTTCTGGGAACTGTAGCACTGTTTGTACATGCACAGAGCAGTATTCAGTATTCTTGTCAACCATGTAGCAAGAGCGAAGAGTACAGAAGAGAAGCATCTTGCTTTAATAAGCACCTTCTAATTCTACCTTTACCTCTGTATCTTTCCTGGTGTCTCTCTGTCAATCAGGTCCTGTCCACACGAATTGTTGCCATGAAGGCATCTCTTTGCAAGCTGTCCTCCAGCACGATAGCTCGTGTGTGTGACTACCATGCAAAGCTGTTCCTGATCGCCATCAGCTGCACCTTGAAATCACTGCTACGCCCGCACTTCCTGAACACGCCAGACAAGAGTCCTGGGGACCGACTCACTGAGATCTGCTCCAAGATCACAGATATAGGTAGTGATTGCTCGTAACATCTGGCACTGTGTTCGGAGTGTTTTGAATCAGATCGTGCCCCCTTTAGGTTAGGTGTAAAGTGTTACAGGCTCATAGTAACTCCCTGAGTTTGAACAAAGGGAAGGTGAACTCTCTTTCCATCGTGGGGGCAGGGAGTGAAATTTGGATCCATCTTTTCCCTGAGCAGGAGATGTCTTGCTTCTGTTTCAGACATTGACAAAGTGATGATTAACTTGAAGACGGAAGAGTTTGTCCTGGAGATGACCACGCTGCAGTCCCTGCAGCAGCTCATCCAGTGGGTGGGAGATTTTGTGCTCTATCTGCTGGCCAGCCTTCCTAACCAGGTGAGAGCCTGCGCTCCCGAGAACTGTCAGGGAGGAGCAAAAAAATCTTTGTGCATTTGTTTGAGTGGCTTTAGCCATGTCGTGCACAACTCTGGTGTTGCTGTCAAGCAACTTGAGAAAAGAATGTAAGAAGCAGCTGAACTGTAAAACGATCCTTCCCATGCGTGTCCGGCTTCTGGTAGTCAGTGATGCAGGGACTGGAAGCTGCATTCAGACCATTGGGCTTAATAGCTACCTGACTTGTTTAAACCCTTTATGAACCTTTTAACCTCCACAGCATCCTCTGGCAGTGAGCTGCACAGATTGTGTACTGCTTGAAAAAAGCTCTCCTTGGGTTCGGGTACATCTCATAAGTTATCTGGAAAGGGAAGAGTGGTTCAGGCAGGCTGTGTGTAAGTCCCAGTCGCAGCTGTTCTTTCCCCTCTGCAGGGCTCCCCTGTGCGTCCGGGACACAGCTTTCTGCGAGACGGAGCATCCTTGGGCATGTTCAGAGAGCTTATGGTGGTGATCCGTATTTGGGGACTGCTGAAGCCAAGCTGCCTCCCTGTCTACACAGCAACCTCTGACACCCAGGACAGCATGTCCCTCCTCTTCAGGCTTCTAACCAAGCTCTGGCTGTGCTGTAAGGGCTTACCGGTTTCCTTGAACAAAAGGATCCTTCCTTAATGTGGATTGTGCATGAAAGGAATAATTGGGGGGAGTAACTTTTGAGTGGGTCTGTAGCATTTAGAAAGGGCAAGTACAACTGCCAGGTTTATTGTTTTCTGTGCTGTGTTGGCGGATGGAGGAGGAAACTGCACGCAGCAGCTTCTCTCAATCTTTAAATGAGAGATGTTAGAGCTGGTGCTCTCTCTGCTTGATTTTTCCATGCAGGTCGTGAGGAAAATCACATGACAGAGCCAGATGATACCCTGATAGATGAATGTTGCCTCCTGCCCAGCCAGTTGCTCATTCCCAATATCGATTGGTTGCCCATCAACGATGGCATTATCAGCAAGCTGCAGAACAAACAGCTCGTCCGGCTGCAGTTTGGAAAAGCTCCTGGGCTTGTTGGTCACACTGTCTCTTCCCAGTTCGATGCCTTTGTAAGGTACAGAGAGGGTATCGGGACACCTGGGATCTCTTTCCAGCTCCGAGAGATCATCGGGTTTGGGATGCCTGCATTCTTTGGCTTGTCTATTTGCATACGCGACCTGAGAGAATTTTGTTCTCTGTACTTGACAAAACAAAAAATGCTAGCTTGTATTTAGATTAATTTCACAATGTCCTTAAATTCCATGACACTTTACACACTGTGTGTAAAAAGTGTGGGTCATACTACTGAAATGCAGCCGCTGGTACAGACCGTTGCAGGTACTTTAGACAGAACTGCAACGCTTGGTTTCAGCAGGAAACCAGGAAAATGCTCTGCGTCGGGTTGAAACTGTAAGAGAGCGTCGACAGTCTGGGATTTACCTGGACCTGGTTTTGTGAGCCCTTTCTGGGAATTCTTATAGTACTAGCAAAAGGGGTTGCAGGAGTGCAGAACAGTGGAACTCCAAGGCTTTGGTTCCAGCCTTTTCTGGGGGCAAGGAGGGAGTGATTCTCCGTGAGTGATTCACTCTGGCGTCAGTGCAATAGATTTACTCTCCGGGCTTCTGTCTGGGTTTTGATGGATGGAATCTCAGGTATTTTTTGGAAAAAGGTGTCCTGGAAACAGCTTATAGAAATGGCATTCTAGAAAAGTTACCATTCTTCTTCCTACCCAGGGCGCCTGGACAGCCCAAGATTGATCACCTGAGACGGCTTCACTTAGGAGCATATCCAACAGAAGAGTGCAAGTCGTGTACCAGGTAAACAATGCAAACATATAATCCCTTCAGTGCAGGGAAAGTCTCGGCAGAAACTCAAACTGTTCTTTTTGTCATTTAAAAGCTCTTTCAGTCTCTGTTTACCACCCTAACATAGCTCAATAACATTTCTTGTTAACTATGTCTGCAGGAGGAAATGCTTCTTTTATAAGGCTTTTAGTTTATGGCACTATGTATTGCACTGGAGGAGAGCAGTTGTGGTTATGTTTAAGGCTCCTCTAATCTGGATGACCAAGATTCTTAAAAGGCTTCTGGAAGAGCAGCATCCCTGACTCAAGATAGCTGCTGCTATCGTTGCAGCATGGCCGTTGTATTAAAAATCTTGTTACTTTGTCCTGCAAAGTAACCCCAGCTCTGTGAGAATTAGCTAGATTCTTCATTGTCAGTGATTGAACTACATTGCATCTAGGGGCTGAATTTTGCATCATGGAATAAATATGATACTGCTTTAACAGAAAAATATGAGAGCAGTCTGGTTACATAGGTAAATGGAGAACAGAATTTGGTCTGTAGAAATCTTTATTGGTAATGAGAGATCCCCAGCTTGATTTGCTGGTCTGGTGTTTAAAAAAAATAGCTACCTGTGTTCTTGGAGAGGAGGTGGTAAGAGGAAATAAACACAGAATCTACAGCGCCGTGTTGGAGTCATTTTTCAAACTAGATTTGCAGTTTAGGTCCTTTTGTGTTGTCCTCTTCATCCACCCTTCACAGAGGAGTCTGGATTTTGAAGTGATGGTGCAGGGAGCAAACATCTATCTAATCATATGATTGAATTAGCTTTAATTATTGGTTTTAATAGAAAGTCTCTGTAGTAGATCATTTTTACAAGATGAGTGTCTGTTGTTTTATGTATAAATAGCAGCTGGGGGCTATTGTCTTCAAGACAGCCTTCTGTTCTGAGATAACCTCTCTTCATTTATGATAATTGCTCACATGGTCTCAGCTGCTTTTTAGTGCTTGCAAACATCACCTGCAAAGGGCAAAAGCTATTTTTCTCCTCTGATTCCTTGCTCTCTCTGTGATCCATACAGGAGCCCCAGCAGTGTTCGCTTTTTTCCTAGGCTTCTCTATTTCCTATGCCTGACTGAACCCTTTTGTGTGTGTGTTTCTTTTCAGGTGTGGTTGCGTTACCATGCTGAAATCGCCAAACAAAATCACTGCAGTGAAGCAGTGGGAGCAGCGCTGGATCAAAAACTGCCTGTGCGGGGGCTTGTGGAGGAGGATGCCCCTCAGCTATTCGTGAGAATGCCTTTTGTGGGGCAAAAAGGGAACAACGGGCGCCAAGTGGAAGAGCTGCTCGGAGCTGCCTTCTTTGGAGGCGTTTGGGACAAAAGAACGGCAGCGCTTTTCCTGCGCTCTCTGCAAGCGTCATCCTGATGCTGCCTGTGAGACAGTGCCAAGCAGTTGACTAGCGGAGCTGCTATGTTTTCCTTGCATTGATTTTGCTTCTGCTTCACCCCTTTGTGCCATAAAAAAGGAGGGGGGGGGGAGAATATTTGTACAGGGAAGAGCTAGAAAGGAATCGGAGGTGTCTCTGTCATTATTGAAGGCAAAGTCAAGGGCCCGAGAGGTGAAAAACCTGCTGCCTCTGTGTCTCTGGGCTGAGCATGCGGAATGGCTGCACCTGGGAGTAGGTCCTTGCATGGTTAGAGAGCAGTAGATGGCTGATAGCTGAGGGTGAACAGACAAAATCTCCCGTGAAAGGGGAACAAATACATAGTACTTTATGTTCATCCTTTGCTACCAGGCTGCTTGGGAAATGTGGGATGGGCTGGTTTATCCCTGTTTCCCTATACTTCTCCATCCTTACGAGTGAACTTGCTCTCCTGACAGGAGACTTCACCAGCATGGTGTATCTATGTTCAAATGAACGGAACAATTTCCTCCCATTCTGGAAGAACAGGAGCATGAGCCTCCTGCCCTGGAACAAACCCATCCATTTCCCTGTCTCTCGCTGAACCAGCAGCTACTTTGTAAATAAAGGTTCCCTTAATTTTGTACAGAATGTTCAGAATGTTTGGTTTGTTCTCAGAAAAGCTTCAGAAGTCTTTCTCATATGACTTTGGTTGTACAGGAAGGCCCCATTAGTTTCATCTCTTTTCAAAATCAAACCAAGAAATCTGTGCCCTTTGACAAAGCACAGCGAAGATGCTTCGAGCTGATCTGCGGTTTGGCCAAATACCTACCCAGCCAAGTAACTTCCAGATCTCCCCAGAGACCATTTAAAGGAAAGAACAAGCCAATTTTTATATATACTTCTTCCATCTGGGAATGAGTTTTCATTTATCAGTGAAAAATTGCAGTGATGTCAAAGAGCTTGTGTCTCTCAATTCCTCCATTTAGTGCTTTGCTGTGTGGTGCAGGTCTCTGTGTTGCCATTCTATGGGTAATTAAGAAAAAGGAAATGGCTAATTGGGAAACTGGAACTCCTTGTTAAAACTCTTACCCCTTTAAGTAAAACTAGTCAATCTGGCTCCTCGTTAATCTTCTTTCAGAGAGAAGGTTTGGGGGTTATTTACTGTTTGATTGCTGCTACTCATGATTTCCCCACTCTGCTCGCTGTCCTGCTGCGACGGAGCCCTGCGGTTGGGAGCAGCTCCCGAGGTCTCACCCAGCTCTGGTGCTGGCTGTTCTCCATGAGGCTGCGTGCACAGAGCAAGGAACAGAAGGTGGGTTTTTAAAGTCCTTGGTGATACCATACTTGTTTTCTCCTTTCTATCTAAAACAAGGGCCTTCTGATTGTACCCGTTCCTGTAAACAAGTGGTCTAAACAGAACAGTCCTTCTGTCCTCTGTCCATCGTCTCTCCTTAGCAGACTCTCCCTGGCTCCCAGCGTGGGGCTGCTAGAAGGGGTCTCGCAATGACCTGTTGCGATACTGCTGTACCTCCCAAACCGGAGGGGATGTGGCCGTGCTCTGCTCCCTTTGGGCCTTTGCCCTGGCAGTCCTCGCCTCGGTCCTGCTCACCTCTGAATAATCGGCTGATAATTGTGCGGATCGTTTGTTTCTTCCCCAAATTGCTGCACTTAGCGCAGAACAGGCTCTGCCTCACTCTCGCCTCCTGCCAGGGGGTGGTGGCAGCAGCATTTCAGCAGCAAAGTGGTGACCTGGCTACAGGCGGGAGGTTCCTGCCCTCCGTGTCCTGACACTGCTGCTGAACGGGAACCGGGCTGCTTCCCCTGCTTCACCGTTCTGCGTGTTGCAGGCGGGACGTTGGAGATTGCTCCCGAGAAACCGGGCTGTGCACTAGTGCTGGGGATGTGTGTGAGCCTCTTGGGCAAGAACCAGGGTCATGCCAAGGTCTGATCGGAAAAGCTGCTCCTGGGGCTGGAGCCCGTTTCTGGCCGGCAGGGCTGTGAACGGAGCACCGAGGGCTCCACCGTGCGCCAGCCAGCCAGCGCGTCGGGGCAGCTCGGTGCCCGCAGCCGGGGACGAAGCTTGCAGCCGCTGGGCTGCTCGCAGGCGGGAGGGCGGAGAGCCTGCCCCGAGCAGGGCTGCGCCCCGGCCCCCGTGCTGCAGGCCCCCTCCCCGCCGGGCTGTCCAGCTGCGGGGGGAGGCGGGTGCCGGGGCGGCCCCTTCCCCGAGGCTATTGAGGACTGTTGGGACGGGGCACGAGGCAAAGCCCCTCTCCGGCTGCAGGAGGGGTTTCCCTCATCCGGCAGCTGAGGCGGGAAGGCCAACGAGGACCGGGCACCGCACCGCGCTCCTGGGAGGAGGAGGCAGCTGAGGTGGGATGGCCAACAAGCAACAGGGACCGGGCACCGTGCTCCTGGGAGGAGGAGGCTCTGCGAGGCTCCAGCCTGGAGAGCGGAGCGGTGGGATCTCCCTCCCTCCCTCCCTCCCTCCCTCCCTCCCTCCCCAGGGCCCGTGCAGGGACCTTCTCCCGGTGCTCCGCAGCCGCTTGGAGCTGCTGCTCGGGGCTGTTGGGGCCAGAGCAAAGGGCTGATGGTGGAGTGGCAATGAGCGCCGGCCGGGGAGAGCGGGCAGAGCCTGCCCTGCTCCCGTGAGCCACAAAAGCACCTCTGCGAGGAGCCGCAACCAGCGGCAGCAAAGAAATCCTCCGTCCGGGAGGCTGGAGCCCCTCGCTGCATTGGCAGCAGTGGAGAGTTGCACTTATTTGCTTCCGTACAAGGCTGATTGATGCCCCTCAGGGAGAGGAAAAGGTTTCTCTTTAGAAACTGTTGTTTGTGCTTCGGGCTGTCTTTGAGTTTCCCCTCTACTTGGTGCCCAAGGGAGGACCCGCATCCTCTGCTGGTGTCCGTCCCTGTCCTGGGCTCGGGGGCCGCGCCGCGCGGTGCTCCCCCCTCGGCTTAGCAGCGGCCGGGGGGGCCTCACGGGATGTCCCTGCGCTCCCCCAGCTGCAGGCACCCACTGGCACCGGTGGGGAGGGCGAAGGGGGTGCAGGACAGGCCCGGGGGGGGGGGCATGGGGCTGGATGGGCTCCATGCACTCTCCTGGGGGGCCGCTCTGCAGGAGCCGGCGGGATCAAACCCCTTCCACCCCTGCTCCTGGGGGCCCTGGGTTGGGGGGCCACCCTCACCCCGACGTTTTTGCAGGTGCCGGGGGTGCGGGCAGACCCTGGCCATGCCCAGGGTGGCTGGGAGCGTCCCCTGTGCCCCGTGCGGCCACCGACCGCACCCGCAAAGGCTGCGCGCCGGGATGGGGCAGCGCGAGCGGGGCGCTGGGCTCCAGCCCCTGAGCGCTCCCGGGCTTCGGCCAGGGCTGAGGGCCTGCGTGAGCCCTGGGTTGGGGACGGCCGCGGGGGGTGGCCTGGACCTGCTCCGCCGGCGGGAGGGATGCGCAGCCGGCGCTGCGGGAGGAAGGTGTCACGTCCCCGCGCCGTCCCCGCGCCCCGCTCGGCCCTGGCCCCGCAGCAGCTCCGCATGCAGGAATCGTCGTCGCTTTATTGCAGAGGCGCAGCCAGCGTTAGGTGCACATTCAGCAAAGCCTGCGGCTCGCGCCCGCGCGGGGGCCGGCTCCCCACCGCCCCGGCCCCGCTCCATCCCGGTGCTTCGCGGCCGGGGCCAGGCTCCCCGCGCCCCGGCTCGTCCCTCGCCCCCTCCGGGCCCAGCCCTGCGCGGGGGCTGGGGACGGCGGGATGCGGGGGGCGAGCGGCGCGGGCGGCTCAGTGCGCGTCTCCCTGCCCGGCCACGGAGGCCATGACGCCGTCGATCCAGGCGGCGTACGGGGCGATGCGGGTGTAGATGCCGGGTTTCTTGTAGTTGCCGCAGACCCGGGAGCCGGCTGTGACCACCGCCTCGGCCACCCCGTTGCAGACCAGGGGGCCGCCGGAGTCTCCCTGCGGGACCAGTGCGGCCGGGTCAGCCCCCTCCCTGCTCCCAAATTCCCGCGGAGCAGCCCCGGCTCCCGGCCAGGAGCTCCCGGGGCCCCAGCACCCTCCTGCCCGCAGCCGCCCCCTCCCACCCCCTCCCCGAGGGGCCGCGGGGCCGGGAGCGGGGCGGGCGGCGGTACCTTGCAGGTGTCCTTCTTGCGGGAGTCGGTGCACATCATGTTGCGGGTGATGGTGTGGTCGTGGCGCGTGCGGTGGTTGCAGTCGTCGCGGCTCAGCACCGGCCGCTCCACCTGGTAGAGCTTGTCGGGCCGGCGCCCGCTGTGGCTGACGGTGCCCCAGCCGGCCACCTCGCACACCGTGTCGGCCGCCACGTCCCGGTCCTCCCGCTGGAACCGCAGCACCTGCACGTGCTCGTTCAGCTCCGCTTTCTCCTCCAGCTGCCGGGAAGCAAACGGGGAGCGGGGTCAGCGGGGCCGGGAAGGGGCCGGCGCCGGCACCGGGATGGCGCCGGGCTTGTCCGTGCTCAAGGCTTTGCTTTGCCCCCGCAGCCCCCGGGACGCTTCCAGGAGCCGCCAGGGCCACGGGGAGGAGGGAGATGCCCAGAGTCGGCCCGGAGCTCGGGCAGCGGGGACGGTGCGGCGGGATGGGGAGGGCAGAGGGTCCCGCGGGACGGAGGAGGCTTCGCGGGTGGCCAGCGGGGACGGGTGCCCAGTGCCCACCTGGAGCAGCAGGAGATCGTCCTTGTTGTTGTGGATGTTGCTGCCAGGGTGGGGGATCTGGGCGCGCACCCGGTACAGGCGCTTGTGGGGCTCCGGCTCCGTGAGCGAGTGGGCGCCCAGCAGCACCTGGAAGAGCTTCCCGTCCCTGCAAGAGAGGCGGCGGCGTGGGGCTCGGTGGAGCCGGGGGGCCCCGCAGCAGAGGTGCCCGGGGGGTCCCGAGCCCCGCGGGGGCCGGAGCAGAGCCCCGGGGTTTGGGCTGGGGCGGGCGGCCCCCCCGTCCGCCGGCACTCACGTCTCCTCGGTGCAGTGGGCGGCACTCAGCACCCACTGCTCGGCGATGAGGAAGCCGCCGCAGACGTGCTCCCCGTCCAGCTGCAGCGAGGCCATGTGCGGGCGCAGGTGGGGCTCGGCCACGTGGCCCCCCAGGATCCGGCCCTGGGGCTGAGCTGCGGCGGGCGGAGAGGCCGCGTTAGCGGGGCCACGTCACCCCCCACTCCGGGCCACCTCGGGCTGCACCGCGTTTCGGGGCGCACGGCACTGCTGCCGGGATGCCGGGGCCGGGGAGGGCTGCATCCCCGCTGCCGGACCTCGCTGCTCGTCCGCTGCCCCCCGGGCTCGCCGCGCTCCCGCCGCCTCAGTTTCCCCTGCTGCGAAACGGGCTCTGCAGCCCTCCCCGGCCCAGCGTGGGCCACGGCGTGACTGAGCCCCTCTCCCGCGGCCCCCCCGGAGCCCGTCACCCCCCGGGGCGCCGCAGTCCCCGCTCGGCCGCGTCGCCGGCCCCCGGGCCGCATCCTGCGCAGCGGCGCTGGGCACACTCACCCCTGGCCGCGGCACCCAGCAGCAGCAGCAGCGCGAGGGCGGGAGCGGGAGCAGGAGCAGGAGAGGGGCGCGGGGCCATGGCCGCGGCGGGAGCCCGGTGGTGCTGCCTCCGGCCGGGAGCGGGGCGTCGCGGGCGGATGCTCCTCGGCCGGGCCGCGGCCCGGGATTGCTTTTATGTCCTGCCGTGGGGGGTGGGTGGGAAGGGAAAATTTGGGGGGAGAAAGGGGGGTTTCCGCAGTGTGGGCTGGGCAGGAAGAAAAATATCAAGTGTTTTTAAGTGCTCGGCTTATAAAACAGGTCAAGAGGTCCCGGCACAAACAAATCTGGGAGGAAACAGCCTTTCCCAGCAGCCGGCTCTGGCACCCGCAGCAGGGGATTTTTCGCACTATTGTTTTCAGATGTGAAACTGGATCAGGCTCCTCGCGCGTGAACGCTGCCTGCGGCTGCATCGGCGGCGCCTGGACCCGCTCGCCGGGGAAGGCCTTTCCCGGAGGGCAGCGCGGGCCGCGGAGCCGCTGGGGCCAGAGCCGGAGCCGGAGCCCCCGCGCTGGCCCTGGTGCCGTGACCTGCCTTGGTGCCGGAGCGGTGCCGGGGCCCTCACCACGCGGGGCACGGCGGTGGCCGTGGCGGCGGTGGCGGTGGCCGTGGTGGCGGTGGCGGTGGCCATGGCGGTGGTGGCGGCGGTGCCCCTCTGCCTTTCTCCCCGGTGCCACTAAGCGGAGCCACCGCCTCGGCTCCCGGCGCGTCCCCGGGCTCCGGAGGAGCCGCTGGAGGCCGTGGCCTGACGTCCCAGCGCCTGCGGGGACAAGACACCCCCCCCCCCCCCCCCCCCCCCCCCCAGGCCGCGTTAACAAACCCCGCAAGGGCTGCAGAGCGCGCGGCTGGGGAGGCAGAGCGGGGCGTGCGGCTCGGGGCAGCGCGGCCTCCCCATGCTGCAGCCAGGTTTTGCCCCCGTGCAGCGCTGCCGTGCCGGCGCCTGCCCTCTGCCCCGGCAGCCCGTTCCCGCAGATCCATTCCCGCAGCCCCGGTCCCGCAGATCCATTCCCGCAGCCCCGGTCCCGCAGCCCGTTCCTGGGCTCGGCCTCGCTGGCGCAGCCCGGCATGCCACGGAGCGCTTAGCGGAAGGAGGCTGCTCGGCTGCAGCTTACGTGGCTTTTTCTCATATGTGACAACTATTGAGGCTCAAAATTGCTGGGTTTTGTTCTATATTTCTGCGCGAACATCCCGGGCTGCAGCTGGACCGAGCTAAGCAGCCAGTCACGCACTACCCGCCGGCGGCAGGCAGTACCGGCGGCAGCGGGATGCACCCAGTGCCGGTGCCCATGCTGTGCCGCGCGGGCAGGAGAGCGTTAAGGCACAGAGGTGGCTCACGCCTGGCTAAAACAGCGGCTTTCTGCGCTTCGGGGCTGCAGAGCCGCATGGAGAGCTCCTTAATCTCGGATTTCAGCGATTTGGGATTTAAATGTTAAATACGCAGGGAGATTTCTGCCCACTTAGGGCTGGAGGTGGAACGAGGGCAACGCGCCGTGCCATGCCATGCTGTGCCATGCCATGCTGTGCCGCGGCTCGGAGAAGAGTGCAGCCCCGGCCAGAGCAGCCCCACGGCCGCGGAGAGACCCGGAGCCACCCCGGGGCTCGGCCGCGGGGGTCAGGACAGGGCTCCCGGGGCTGCTCGGCCGGGTGCCGCGCAGGGAGCCGCACGCTGCAGCCCTTAGGCGAGAGGCCCTGGGGACCTGGGGGGACAGGGGAGGTTGTTGCAGCCCCCCGGTTCGGGGAGCTTGGAGGCGTCGGCTGCAGTTTGGGCTGGGGCTCCGTCCTCGCCCGCACGGCTGCGGGGGACACGGCCCTGTGCATTGCCTGGGCATCGCCTGTGCATCGCCTGTGCGGCGGCTGTGCGGCTGTGGCGGTGGGGGACACCGGCGGGGACACCCCGTTGCTAGGAAACAGGCGGCGGATTTCTCCATGCGAGTCACGCGCAGGATTCCCGCACCTCCCGGGGGCCGCGGCGGTGCCCGCGCCAGGCCGCACCCGGGCTGCAAGCGGAGCGGGACCCTGCGGGGGGGCCGGCTGCTGCCAGCCTCAGCCCTGCAATGTGCCCCCCACCCCGGCACGGCCACCCGCTCCCTGGGGGCTCTGGGGTGCAAAGAGTTTGCGGGGCCTCAGAGCGGGCGGTGCCTGGGCGGGTGCGGCGGGCGCCCGCGGTGCCGGTGAGCGTGGCCGGGGACGGAGCCCCCGCGGAGGGGCCACCCCAGGGCGCCTGGCTGAACGCGGCGCGCGGGGAGGGAGCGGGCGGATCCCGCAGCTCCGGGGCGGCAGGAGCCCCCAGCGCTGGGGCTGGAGCCGGGAATGGGGGCGCGGAGCAGGGCCCTGCTCGGCCTCAGGGGCAGGTGCACAGCTCTGGGGTGCGGAGCAGCCTCTGCGGGTACCGAGCTGCCTCTGCGGGTACCGAGCTGCCTCTGCGGGTGCGGAGCCCCGTGTGCGGGTGAGGATCCTCCTTTGCGGGTGCGGAGCCCCATGTGCGGGAGCGGAGCCGCCCCGTGCGCGGTGCCGCCCGGCCCCGCCCGGCCTTTGTCTCCCGCCCGCCCCGGCGCCGCCGCCTTCCCGAGCCCCCCGCAGCCCGGGCGCCCCCGCGGCGGCTCCGCGCCCGCAGAGGGGCCGGCGGCGCGGGGCGGGGCGGGGCGGGGGGCGAGGGGGGGGGGGAGGAGGAGGAGGGGGAGGAGGGGGAGGAGGGGGAGGAGGGGGAGGAGGAAGCAGCCGCGCTCCGCGCTCCGCCGAGGCAGGAGCATCCCGGCTCCGGCGGGAGCCCCCGGCCGCCGCCCCCGGCCCCGCTGCGCCCCGAGGGGCCGCCGCCGAGGTGAGTGCGGGCGGGGGGCGCCTCCCCGGGGGGGGCCCCGCCCCGCCCCGCCCCGCCCCGCCCGCGCCGGCCCCCGTTGCCCCCCCCGATCCCCCCCGGTTTTGCCCCCCCGTTTTGCCCCCTTTTCCGGGCGGGTCTGGGGGTGCCGGCCCCCTCCCGGCCCCGCGGGGCACGCCCCCGCCCCCGCCCCCACCGCCTGTCGCGATAGAGCTGCCTGTCGCGATAGCCGTGCCTCGGCCCCACCTGTTGTGGGCCCAGCGGGGTGGGGGGACCCTTCGCGGGGGGGGGGTCCCGGCTCACCCCGAGGACCCGCCGCCCGCGGGGGCGGTTTCGGGCCGGCTCAGCCCCGGAGCTGCCCGGCCCCTTCCCGGGGGTCGGACCCCCGCTCTGCGCCGACGTGCTGCCCGCCGCAGGGGGACGGCGCCGCCCGGCCCGACCATGCTCGCCGCCAAGGAGAAGGCCAAGGCGCCCAAGGACAGCATGACGCTCCTGCCCTGCTTCTACTTCGTGGAGGTAGGTGCGGGCCGGGGGCCGGGGTGCCGAGCCCAGCTCCGTCCTCGCCCAGCGTGGGGCTCCCGGGGAAGCCCGTGCCAGGGCTGCGCGGCGCCGGGGCCGTGGGCGCTGCTCGGGGTGCTCCGCGAGCGGCTCTCCGAGGGTGCCCCGAGCCAGCGCCGCGGTCCCAGCTCGCCCCGCTCGCCCGCAGCTGCCCATCGTGGCCTCCTCCATCATCACGCTGTACTTCCTGGAGCTGACGGACCTCTTCAAGCCGGCCAAGGTGGGCTTCCAGTGCTACGACCGGGCGCTCTCCATGCCCTACGTGGAGACCAACGAGGAGCTCATCCCGCTGCTCATGCTGCTCAGCCTGGCCTTCGCGGCGCCCGCCGCCTCGGTGCGTCCCGGGCTGCTCCCGCTGCGGGGGGACGGGGGGGACGGGGTTGGGGATGGGGTTGGGGACGGGGCTGGCCACACCAGGCTGGAGACATCCCCGCTTGGGGCGCAGCCGGGCCAGGTTTTGGGGCCAGGTTTCAGCCCATTGCAGGAAGCCTGGTGGTGCCCGGCCTGCTGCAAAGCCCGTGGGGCAGCGTTGCCGACCCCCCCCCCCCCCGGCACCCCCTCCTCGTGCCCCGCTGAGCTGCCGCTCCCTCCGCAGATCATGGTCGGGGAGGGCATCGTCTACTGCCTGCAGTCCAGGCTGAAGGGCCGCGGCAGTGCCGAGGGCAGCATCAACGCCGGCGGCTGCAACTTCAACTCCTTCCTGCGCCGGACCGTAAGGTTTGTGGGTACGTTGTGCCGCCGCCGCCCCCGGGAGCCTGCCTGGCCTCGGGGGTCATCCGAGGGGCTGGGGGGGCCGAGGCGGCAGCGCGGCGTCCGGGATGCGGTGCTGGGGCGGCTACAGGCCGTCGCCCTGGGTGGGCCGGTGCCCTGGGTGGGCTGGTGCGGGGTGGGAGCTGCTCCGGATCCGGCCCCGAGCGGAGGAGTAGGGCACCGGCAGCGGGTGTCTGGATCCGGGGTGACCTGCTGCCCCGTGCCCCAGGCGTCCACGTGTTCGGGCTCTGCGCCACGGCCCTGGTGACCGACGTGATCCAGCTGGCCACCGGCTACCACGCGCCCTTCTTCCTGACCGTCTGCAAGCCCAACTACACGCTGCTGGGCACCCCCTGCGACGCCAACCCCTACGTCACCCAGGACATCTGCTCGGGCCCGGACAAGCACGCCATCCTGTCCGCCAGGTACCGCGGGAGCGGGCGCGCGTGCCGCCGCACCGTCCTGCCCCGTCCCTCCGGGCCGGCCTTGCCGACCCCGCTCCATTGTCCCCTTCGCAGGAAGACTTTCCCGTCCCAGCACGCGACGCTCTCCGCTTTCGCTGCCGTCTATGTCTCGGTGAGTCGGCCGGCGTTGCCCCCGCCCCGCCGTGGGGCATCGTCCCGGAGCCGCGTGGCCCCGGCGGCCGTGCGAGCCCGGGCAGCATCCCGCTCCGGCGGCACGCGCGGGCGAGGGCCCCGCTGCAGGGCTGCGCGCTGGCGGCTGCGTGCACGTGCACGGCTGCGCACACCCGCGTGCGTCGGCGCGAGGCCTCCCGCCGCGGGCTGCCACTAACGGCCTGTCCCTGCCCCGCCGCCGCCGCCAGATGTATTTCAATTCCATCATCTCGGACAGCACCAAACTCCTGAAGCCCATCCTGGTCTTCGCCTTCGCCATCGCCGCCGGCATCTGCGGCCTGACGCAGATCACGCAGTACCGCAGCCACCCCGTCGACGTCTACGTGGGCTTCCTCATCGGCGCCGGCATCGCCGCCTACCTGGTGAGCGCGGTGCCCGCGGGGCCGGGGGGCTTTGCGGGATGCTGGCGGGGCCGCGGTCCAGCCCCCGGCTCTGCTGACCCCCGTCCCGCCCCCCCCTCCAGGCGTACCACGCGGTGGGAAACTTCCGCGCGCCGGCCGAGCGGGCCCCGGCCGCGCCGCCTGCCAAGGACGCGCTGCGGGCGCTGACGCAGCGGGGCCACGACTCCGTCTACCAGCAGAACAAGTCGGTGAGCACCGACGAGCTCAACCCGCCGGGCCGGCTGGAGGGGGCGGCCCGGCCGGTGCCGCGCGAGAAGAACTCCCTGGGCAGCCTCAAGCGGGCCAGCGTGGACGTGGACCTGCTGGCGCCGCGCAGCCCCATGGCCAAGGAGAACATGGTGACCTTCAGCAACACGCTGCCCCGCGTCAGCACCCCCTCCCTGGACGACCCGGCGCGGCGGCACATGACCATCCACGTGCCCGTGGACGCCTCCCGCTCCAAGCAGCTCATCACCGAGTGGAAGCAGAAGTCGCTGGAGGGCCGGGGCGCGGCGCTGGCCGAGGAGGGGGGCGCGCGCGGGGCCGACGACGACGGCGTCCCGCCCTCGCTCTACCCCACGGTGCAGGCGCGGGCGGCCGAGCGGGCGCCGGCGGGGCCCCGCGTGCTGCTGCAGCCGCGGCCGGGGGCCTCGCCGCTGGTGCACATCCCCGAGGAGAGCCAGGCCGCGGCGGCGCCGGGCCCCGGGGCGGCCGCCCGGGCCAAGTGGGTGATGGTGGCGGAGAAGGCGGCGGCGCCGCGGGCGGCCAACCCGCCGCGCCTGGTGCAGGTCATCGCCATGGCCAAGCAGCCCGGCGCCGCCGCCCGGCACTCGGAGACCTCCTCGTCGTCGGCCAGCTCCGACTCCTCGCAGTACCGCTCGCCCTCGGAGCGCGACAGCGGCAGCATCGTCACCATCGACGCCCACGCGCCCCACCACCCCGTGGTGCACCTGGCCGCCGGCAACGGGCCCTGGGAGTGGAAGCTGGCGCCCAAGGGCCCCAAGGGCCCCGACGCCGTGGAGCTGGGCGAGCTGCGCCGGGGCGGCCGCCCCCCCCGCAGCGCCGGCGCCTCCCCCGGCTCCTCGCTCAGCGACGCGGAGCAGGACGAGCCGCGCTACGGCAGCCTGGGCCCCGTCGGCGCGGCGGGGGGGGACCCCCAGGGCGCGGCCGGCCGCGACGCCACGCTGCGCAGGAAGCCCGCCGGCGACAGGGACGGGCTCACGGACCACGAGGCGGACAACTACTACCGCAAAATGCAAGCCGGGCGGAGATTTAAGGATTAGCCCCCCCGAAGCGGCTCGGGGACACGGCGCGGCCGGAGACCCGCCGGGAGCAGAGGGCTGGCGCCCGCGGCCGCTCCCCCCGCCCGCCGGGGCTGGGCGTTTCCAGGCACTTTGACTTTGGGGTTTTTTTCCCTTTTTTCTCTAACACCGGTGCTGACGTTTTACGCGAGGGGTGTAATTTATTCTGGGGGTGTAAATCTGCCTGCAGGTGGGGGGGAGCGGAGGGCAGCGCGGGGGGGGTTGGGGGTCCCCGGCGGAGGCTGCCGGTCCCGCGGGACCGGGGGGGTTGGCGGGGGGGGGTGTAGCAGACCCCGGCCCTGTGCAGCGGTTCGTTTTTGGGGGCGGGGGGGAGGGGGGTGCTCGCCCAGGGCCCGCGGAGGCTGTAAATACTGCGCTGGCTGAGGCAGCGCGCGTCGCGGTGGGGCGCCGGGGCCGGGGCCGGGCGGGCAGGGTGTCCCGGCGGGACACGGCCTCGCTGGGTGAGGGCCGCGCGGGGCAGCCCAGCAGCGGCGGCAGGAGACCCCGGCTCAGCCCCAGCTCTGCTCTTTGCGAGCAGCCGGTTGCCGTGTGGCCGGGACAGCCGGGAGCAGCCCCACGGCGCGGGGTGGTCGCGCCTGCCTGGGGCAGCCGGGGGACGGGGACGGCGCCCGGAGCGAAGGGGCCGGAGCGGCAGCCCCGCGCGCAGGGCCGGGCTCGGGGTGGGAGCGGGGGGTCTCCAAGCTGTGAACGCGCCCGCCGGGCGTGCTGTGGTTTGAAGCAAATAAAGACGTGAATGTTGGCGGGCTCGGCTGTTGCGCCGGGCCGGGGGCTCAGCCACGCGTGCAGGGGGCACGCAGGGTCCCAGGGTCCACGCGGGGTCCCAGGGCCTGACCCACAGAGACCCCCAGCCCTGGGAGCCGCCCGTCCTCCCGCCGCCACGGGAAGGAAGGGGAGCACCGAGCGCAGCGGTTTCTCGCTGCGTTGCTGCAGCCCCCCCAGGATCCATGCACTGGGGCTCAGCTCCGCGCCAGCCCCTCGCCCCGGGGGGCCCGCGAGGACCCCCCTGCCCCG
Organism: Dromaius novaehollandiae; assembly: GCF_036370855.1. Classification (NCBI taxonomy): domain Eukaryota; kingdom Metazoa; phylum Chordata; class Aves; order Casuariiformes; family Dromaiidae; genus Dromaius; species Dromaius novaehollandiae. The sequence goes on along the minus strand of NC_088122.1, from coordinate 676,262 downwards.
GCTCGGCCCTTTTTCCGGGGCCGGTTTCCCCAGGCTCCCCCTCCCACCCCGGCGCAGCCCAGGCGCCTCCGGAACAAGGGTGACGCGGAGCCAGCACTGGACTGCTCCCGCCAATTGGATTAGCGGTGGATATCCCGAAGCCGCGGCCTTGCAAACATATGGATTATCCAGCATAACCCTGACTTTCTGCGCCGGCAGCGCCAGCCGGGGATTAGCGGGGGGGTGCTGGCAGCAGGGCGGGGGGCGGGCGGCCGCGGCACCGGAGGGTCCCGGGCAGGGGCCGGCCGGAGACTCGGGGCTTCGCTCAGGGGCCGGGGCGGTGGGCGAGGGGAGATGGAGCTGCTGCGTCCGTCGGAGAAGCGCAGGAATCTGCCTTTACTGCACAGGTACTGGCAACTCCTCCGCTCCAGCATCACCTGGCCCCCGGCGGGCTGCTCCCAGCTGTGTTTTACTCTTGGGCAGATTAAGGTAGAGCCGAGCCAGCCTCGACAGAGGCTTCACACATGGTTTCCACCCGTTCCAGCCACGTGGAGCCGGGGTGCACAAGGGCCGCAGAGCTGGAGCCTGGCACTGCCACCCTGGGCCGGGCTCGCAGGGCAAGAGGCACCGGCCCAGCCCTGAAACCAAACCCAGGGAGGCCCAAGGCCACCCAGACGCCCTCCCTGCTCCCCGGCCCTCATCCCCTTCCCAGCACAGCACCACCACCCAGGGGCCTCGGGGTCGGCTCAGGCCTCGGGGTCCCGTCCCCGCGGCCCCATCCCCAGGGATGGCTGCAGAGCCACCGGCGGCTCCCGGGCCCAGGTGAGGCAGCAGCGGGTGGGAAGCGGCCCCCTCCCTCCGCAGCGCTTCTCCCCGCTCATTAAAATGACGAATGGCTTCACACTCCGCTTCACGCTTTCTCTGACCCAGCAGTTGCCATGGCAACAGCCATCCCTGCTCCTGCAGCCTCCGCAGCCCCGGCCCCCTCCCACCCGCTGGACCCCCGCCCCGCTCAGCCCTGCCACCGCCAGCTGCCCAGGGCAGGGGAACCCCGACACGGTGCCCTCGGTGACCAACGGGGCCGGAGCATCCTTGGTCCTCCCGGGAGGAGGAGCTCCCCGGAGCCTCCCCGCCGCCCCAGGGGAGGGGAAGGGGAGACGGCGTCCCCAGGGTGCCATCAGAGCTGAGCCGTATTCACGGCACAGCCCCCTCCCGCCGGCAGCCAGGACAGAGCAAAGTCACCGCTGCAGGACAGACGGGCGATGGGGCACAGGCAGGGAGCTGCACCCGACCTTCCCCTGCCAGGAAAGTCCTTGGGGGAACCAAGAGCTCCTGGTTCCTCGGGGAGGGGGGTGAAGTGCACCCAGCTCCCACCGGGCTGAGGAAAAGCCCCAGCAACATGGCAGCAGCCCAAGCAAGAAGGGGAAAACAACCACAAAGCGAGTTTGCGCTTCCCACCGACCTCCACGCTGCAAACCATGGGAACGGCTAGACAGTGCGAGACAACCCAGACAAAGGGGTTTGTTGTCCATCCCCATTCAGAACAGCGTCACTGCTCGGATGCGCTGTTTACCCTTCTTCTCTGCTCCTGTGCTTCACTTGTCCCCAGGGCCGACACCACGGGCTTCGGAAACTCCCTCCTGGCACAGGAAAAGGGAGGTGAAAGTCACCATCATCTGCCAAGCTCCTTTTGGTCATCGCTCCTGCTGACCAGGGCATAAACAGGAATTTCCTCCCAAGAACATTAGATTGAAGGAAAGCTACTGGCTCCATTCACATGTCAAAGTTAGGGTCTGCAATAAAACCATTTGTTTTCCTAAACTATTCATGCTAAAAAATGACCCTACAGTTTCACAAGCGTCCCACCCTTAATGTTCGAGCAGTCAGGAAGCCAAGCCTTCACTTTCGGTCTGCAGCAGAGCTCGGTGTGGGACGAGGTCCTGAAGGCTGTAACCCTCCCCTCCACGCCGCAGCATTAAGACAGTTTATACAGTGCTTCCCTCTCTAAAGATCTTTGCAAGATTTTGACTATGCTATGGATACTTAGCAACAGGGGGAAGTCTTTCTTTTGCAAATATTGGTTCAAGCCCCAACAGCATTAGCAGCTTTAGAAACTTTACTCAAAAACAGGCAGTACCATTTCCAACTCATCATCAGAGGCATGCTCAGGGGATTAGCAGTAGTATTTGCAGAGCTGGCAGCTAAGCCAAGTTAGCTAAATTCACTTTCCATACCCAAAGATGCTCAGATGCTTGGAAAGACCAGCCTTTCCCATCAGTATATTTGCAGTGGGCCTCTCTTCCCACTTAGAGAAGGAGCTTATTTGGAAGATCTGCTGGATCCCGTAAGCCAATGAGAATATTGTGCTCCAGCTGAAAAAAAAATCTAGGTTTCCGTAAGTCAGCACTTTCCAATAAAAACATCTTAAAAAAAAGTTTTACCACATTGTCAGAAAAAAAAGTGGCCTAATTATGAACACAGGTAAGAGCAGGTGTTACCCTGCGATAGTGATACGCTGTGCAAACACGTTCCTCCCTCTGACATTTAGATAGAGGTGTGCTGCGCTGCTGCCTCCTTCCCTCGCCCGTCCCCGCTGCGGGACTGCGGCACGTTCGGAGAACAAAACCCACGCTGGTGCCAAGCAGCGGCAGGAGGCTGGCGAAGAGCCAGGGAACGGCCCTCTCCCTCTGCCCAAGTCACCCCAGCCGCGGTCTCCGCCAGTCGCAGCCTCCCAGCGCACACACACACGAGTGTGCACACACACACACCCCTGCGCACACCCGGCCCCACGGCAGGTTTCCATGGCAATGAGCACAGCCACCTCACTGCACGCGGTGCGATGCAGTAAGTGCATGCGTGTAGGGGGAAGGGATGCAGGAACCACTCGCACAACTCAGCCTCCCGGCAGCCACAAAAAAGCAGCTGTTTCCATGGAGATCCAGCCCTGAGCACATGCTCTTGCCCATCCCCTCAACTGATATTTACTTTGCCAGGAGTGGAAGAGCTAGGGGACCATAATTACTGCAGCAGGCAGCTATCAGCAATTCATTACAGTCAGCCCCCGGAGGGGCAGGGATACCTGGCACGGCCAGGTTCCTCGGCTGCTCCGGAAGCTCAGCACTTCCCCATGGTGCCGCTTCTCCGGAGAGAGACCCCCACCACGGCACTGCGCCGCTGGCCTTCGCCACCCCACAGCATCTGCTGTTGTCTTGCAGTGAAAGGTCCCTTCGGCGACTCCAGCCAGACCTCACCGGAGAACCGAGCCCAGAAGCTGCTCCCCATCGTTGTCCCTCACTGCTATGCTGCCTGCAGCCAGGCTTGGCGGCCCCACACACCAGCCACGTCCCCTGACCTAGGAAGCGGCTGAGCAGAGCTGCGCTCCCAGGCTCAGCAGAGCTCCTCTCTAGACAGAGATCAGGTTGCAACAAACTTCCCGTCGTTAATGAGCAACAACCACCTGGGAAGAAAACAATCAAAAGTGAAGCTTCCAGGCAAAAGTTAGTGTCTACGCCTTTCACATTTAGGAATGGGCTGTGCACCCTATAACCCGTAACTCTTATAAGGGAACTTCCTGAACCAAAACAATTAGCTTGCTCATTCCTGTGGGGTGATGATGCATGCAGCTTGGCTTTATTTTCACACAGGCATCAAAATGGGTGAGGGAAGAGACAGCTGTTACAAATCCTATTATACCTTCAAGGAACAACAGTGATCTCTCTTAGTAGCCTAAGGCTCCTGAAGAATCCTGCTCAGTAACCTTGGAGCTGAAGTCTATACTGAGATGCCTATAAAATAAGCTAGTGTTTAATGCTAATGTATTCAACACAAAGGGAATGCAGCCAAAGGACAGAAAACAGCAGAGCCACAAAAGCAACAGCTCAATACATTTATTCTTTATATCCTGAAACCCATGGGAAGTCTATTCAACTGCAACGTTTTCAACTATCATCTGCTTGGGCAGAGTGTACACCACCAATGAAAAGCGCTCGTGCGAGATGTGCGCACTCACTGCTGTGCAATAAGCTGCATTTCTATTTCAGAAATCTGCAGCAAGAAGCCTCTGGTAGCTCACAGCACCAAGGCCACTCGAAGGAAGCGGCACAAAGCATGCTGGGTGCAAACCTCTTCAGGAATCACCTTCTGCTTTTTAGAGTTCTGGCGTAGATGACAAAAAACCTCAGAAGCAATACAACAGTTCTGCAGCCAGCCTGTCACTACCGAAAGTGACACCTTTACCTTTACTAGGACACCTTTCCCACTATGCAGGCAGCTTTGTTCATTGGTATTTCCCACGAAGCATCTGGGTTTCCACTGCTTCCCTTTGCAGTCCTAAGATATTCATAGCATAAAAATTTGGGAGTCTCATACCTGGAACTTCAGGTCTCCCTTCTTGATAGCCGAACGTGCTCTGAGGTCTCCAGGTCTACAAAGAGCATTTACTTGGCAGGGAATTAACTCTGAGTTAAGCATACAGATAAGAAGTCAAACCTCTCTAGAAACTAGAGGCCTTACTCCTCAGGGAGCTTATAAACGGTCAGGTACGACCAACAGAAAGCTTGAGTATTCACACAGAGTAACCCACAAAAACCAAGATCATCATTCACTACTGTTACAGAAGTTAAAATAGGAATCTACTTACATACAGGAACACTGGACGTGAAACTCAGCATTATGACATCCAGCTAGTCAGAAAGCTTTTACACATCTAAAGCATAAAACTGCAGAGAGTATTATATATTTGACTTGAAAGTTGGTTATTCCATGGATATTAGCTAGAGTATATGGAAAGTTTAGGAACATGGAAAAAAAAAGTGTTGGAATGTGACAAAGGCAGAGCATCAGTTAAGGCCCCATAACCTCATACCTCTGAACTTCACCATTCAAGCACTGAAGGGCTGGAGTGGAACAGTTTGGAATGGATCATTAAAGTATGCTTCACAGTTACCCTTTCCAGCCTCAATCTTAGTTTATATCACCCTTTACTCTGCACAAAGATGCTAGTATGAACAAACATTCCACTAGCCCAGAGGTATGTGAAAAGTCAAAGTTATATAAAATGAGGCAGCTGAAATTACATTAGAAGGAAAAATCAGAAGCAAAAAAGGCACAATAAAAAGATAGGAAAATCAGAAGCAAAGAATACAGAAGAAATTTATTGAAAGCACAAGTACAGACTGGCCAATAACTGCTTTCTACAATCTGAACAGTAAATAATGGAGCTACAGAAAGGTACAAAGGTTGTTATAAAATAGTTTTAATTTCATTTCTTTTTGCATTACAAACATTCTTTGAAAGAGGCAATGGAATTCTGATGTTGTGTATGCTTACCCTCCCACCCCACCTTCCACAATACTGAACCTGTAATAGCTGTTATCAAAATATACAATACATCTGTTCACCATAAAAAACTGGGTTTTGCTGCCCCCTCATGTCTTACAACAGGTATAAAAAAATTATAAATATGTACACCCTTTTGTTACTCACATTCTTTACATGCAAACACAGGGATCCAAAGGAAAAACCCACAATTGTCTGGGTTCTGGGGTTACCTCAATTCATTTGCTTGCATTTTGCAAAATATATATAGCCTGTGTGTTGACCAAATCAAGGTTAAAGGCCACCAGACAGGTTTCATTCCAATAAGCCTCTTCCCAGTGTCTTGGGTGAGGTTGATTGAATGCATTTAAAAGTTAAACCACAGCTGTTCCACTTGGATTGCGCATGGTGTTTTCAAGGTACAGTGCTGCCTGTGGCACATTCAGGAGTGCCAACTGAATAGCCAATGTTCCTTGGCTGCAAGAGGAATTGATTTGCTGTTTTTCATTTGGGGAAGAAGGCAGATGAGGAAATTAACTCTAGTTGACAATTACCAAGACATCTGAATTTGCCCTATTGAGCGTAAGATGCAAGCAAAGAGAGCTTTTCAAAGTAGCAGATGACAAGGCTTTTCATTAACAGGCTTATTCAGATTTGTAGGTAACCGAAACCAGCATCTACTTGTCAGCTGAACTTTTTTTCAGCTCCACTGGGGACAACACTTTCATTTAAGATGGTTTCATACTCCTTTCAGCCACAAGCTGAAGACTAAGGCAGACAAGTATTATCAATCTTATGCCAGCAACCCAAGCTGAACCCTCACTCAGACTTCACACGCTTCTCCAGCATAATTCACATCCTCAAGAGTTCAGGGAGGAACTAAGAAAAGTTAAGACTTTTCCAAACACTCAGTGCTAGGCAAGTCAAGAGCTCCCACACTAAGCAAGGAAATCGTAACTTGCAACACTAAGACAATTAAAAAACAAACTTTGGTCCACAATTTGCAGAAAAACCCTGAAAAAAAAGTACAAGATTCTTGTTATTTTGCATCCGAACAGGTTGCAGGTTAGAGGGAAATGTAAGGCAACATCGGATTATACAAAATAGAAAGGCAGAATGGCCTGGGAAAAGAGTTGTAAGCCAGGAGGAAAAAAAAAAAAGTTGTATCATTGGGAAAAAACGATCTGCTGTATTCTACTTTTAATAAATTCCCTTCCTATAACTTAAAAAGATTTGGGCTTGTAGATTAAAAAAAAAAAAAAAAAGTAAAAACTTTAGCCTGGGTCCTTTTACTTAAATTCACAAGCTATTTGTGCTTGTTATCTCAAAACACTTTGCTTTAAAAATCTGCTTAGCTTAACATGTTTTATCAATCACATTACTCATCCTCAGTCATGACCTCAGCCTGATAACTAAATTCCTGCCCTACAGTTTCAATTACAAAAAAAATAAAATAAGAAAGTACAGTATACAAGGGTAATACCACAAAGGAGTAAATTTAGATTACGTTTATACCATCTTATCGTTCTATAAAAAGGTACTTAAACTATTTCTTTTGCATATAAAGAGATTAGAATATTTGGTCAACTGGAAATATTGCTAGGCACAGATGACAGCAACTGCTTCAAAAAGTATAATACAAGAATTAAAACAAAAAGCTCAAATGCTGAAGACATGCTATAAGAATGATGGCAGAGCTACATTGGTCTTGTTAATCTCAAATCAGGGGCACGAAGGTGACTCGCATGAACACCTTTCTAAATGTGGGATATCCAATAATTTTTCAAATCCTAGCCAAGTATTTAGATATATATATATACACACACAATTTAGACAAACTCTTAATGATTCATCTTCACAAGCGTCCAACAGTGGTTAATTTCATATCTCGATCAATGCTCTTGTGAAGGGTAGAGCCTTTTGATTTGCTATTGACATTGGAATGTAATTTGGTCATGGGAATGCTTCCCCACCCAGACCTTTCTGCTTAGTCTGAATGTTATAAACAAAGGATCTTAAATAACTCCCACTTGAAAAGTTTGCAGATGGAGATAAACCACATGCAAACTGGAAAGTGGCATGAAGATACATGATACTATGCAGATTGAGACATTTCATGGACTGTGGGATACAACTGCCTAAAGAGTCAAAGCCCAATATTTTCTTTATCCACTTGCCAGCTTCACTTGTCCTTTGTTGCAATAAATGGATTAGTAAGCCAGAACTCATTCATTCCCCTCAACTCTCCCAATCCAATCCCTACAGTTCAGATGTTTTCCCCAAAAGACGAGAAGTTTAAGGCACAGGATAGCAGATGCACAGTTTAGGTAAGATCAATGCAACTTATTTTTGTGCTGGGTGAGTTGGGAACTCCTATACACCATGCATTTTGCAAAATCCTGACTCCAAGGCGCTAAAGTGAATTTACACAGTGGTTTTAGGTCTTTCAAGGCATGGATGGGTAAAGAAAATAAAAAAGGCATCAATGTGAAACCTGATAAACTTGTTAGGATCTGCTTTTTGGGGGGAGGAAGAGCGGGAGGGGAGGGGAATTTTCCCAGAGCAGGTTCCAAAGTGTAAACTTTAACTTGTGATTTTTTATTTGAACAGTCAAGATTGTTACCCATCACCGCAAGGTTAGCAATATGAATTAGATTTAATTTTTTTAAAAACCGGTAAACTGATTTCTCTTTAAAAAAATAAAATCTCTGGTCTTTTAAGGTCACTTCAGCTGCATTTTTAAAGTGGCTTTTTTCTGGAATGATGGAAGTTGAAACCCTAGTGTTCAGCCCTCTAAGGTCAAGGCTGAACCCAAGAGGTTTTAAGTCAAGTCCATTTTGTCTCATGCCTTCCAAAGCTTTAAATGGTGGACTTCGAGAAGGACACACGCAGGTGATGATTCTCCCCAAGGTCATGATTATGGAGGTCAATGAGTGATTGAATGGCTTCTTCCACAGAGCCCATCTGGATCAGAGCCATTTTACGGTCCTTCCTAACAAGGCAGAGATTTAAGTCATGTTTAGTACCATCATTTGCAGAGTCTAACTCTATGCAAGTTTTCTTGTCTAGCACTCAAGAAGGCCAGACAGACATTTCACTTTACAGCTACTTGGGTAATTGAGATATACTTCTTTCCTCTTATACGTGGAAGAGTAAGTCTGTATGATAAACATGCATATCCAAGCAACGAACTCAGCTACCTTAAATTATATTTCTTCATCAACTCATCGTACTCACCATGCACTCAATCCAGGGTTACTCCTGAATTCCTTATTCTAGAGGAGTCAAATATGACAAAAATCATTCTGCTCACCTTTAGCTTAGCCCAAGTCGATTTTCAATCAAGATTACTAGTAAGTGCTTCTACCACCCTCACACTTAAGAGCTCAGCACTAGGTAGGCCAGTCCATAAGAGAAAAACTTACTGGAAGAATTTGAATCCTTTGACCATCCCACCATTGCTTGAAAATAGCATCTTGAGGTCATCTTCAGTTATTGAAGGTCTGAAAGAAATCAGTTTTCCAGTCAACTGTAGGTTGACAGACTAAACTAACCTAAAAAACCACACCACCCACCAATATACATACAATCCTCATAAATCCCTTTTCTGAATTCTCTACCAGTAACTCCATGGGCTGGCAAAGCTATGAGGAACTACAGGAAGACGGACAAACTTTACTCCTGCCAGCAGTGAAAAGTTGACTGTATTCACTCTGAAGCTAACTTCGTTTGCCAAATATTTTCACAATATTATACTCAGCCACCTAAGAATTCTCTGTGCAGATACTTACGGAATATTGGACAGATGAAGAGTGGCAGAAGGGGGGAAGATGTTTTGGAAATTTTTGGAGCCTGGTTTCTTGAAACGATGGAGAGGAGAATTTCCAAAATCCTTAGTCAGACCTTGGTCTTCCTGCCCCTCACGGGGAAGTTGTACTGTCTGATGCTTGGACAGTGTTATGCGGATTGGCTTCCCATGAAGCTTCTGACCATTTAAATGACTCATGGCTGCAACAGTTAAAGCAAAGACAGCACTGACTTCAGTGATATTTCTATTTTCCCCTCATGTTTAAACCCAAGCTAGAATTTCATTCTATTTCTTCCCTATGCAATTATCACATGCTCCAGGAACTGCATACCAGGCATTAACTGCTCTGCCTTATTCTGTTATTTTCTCTTTCCAGTAAGATTATCTGGCACAAACATACTACGCCTCCTCCAGAGTTACACTATACCCAAACTACATATGCAGACATGTAATTAAGTGCTGACATTCACTGTTTTTTTGTTGTTGTTGTTGTTTTTTAAAGAAACAAGACAACAGCACTCTGATATTAAAACTTTAGGTAGTCATAGGTCTCTTAACAAGTTAGCAATCTGATATAATTAAGCTTGCTTACCAAGCTGAGCCTGGTTTCCATCAGCCATCTGAACTAGGGCATTCTCTTTCTTATTAAATAAGATCTTCACCCTCTGCACATCACCATAGACTCCTTCAGAAAGTGAGGAAACAAAAATAGTCTTAGGTAGGAAAAAAGAAAGTCTCATTCAACTTAGCATTAGCTAATCAATCCAACAGCAAAAACATTCATTCACAACCAGAACTGATCTCATTCCAACCATGTTTACTTATTCTGCTCTACTTAAGGAAAATTCTTATATAGCAGAATAATAATGGAACAATACATTAAAGAAAAGATATTGGGTTTCAGCAAAAAGCAAAAATCTAACTGCCAGAAGACTGGACAATTTAGCATGCTACCACAATTTAAAACTCTTATAAAAAAGACATGCAAAGCAATAAACCATGCATAACTGAACATAAAATAAAGGCAAACTAAAATTAAATAGCAAACTAAGTAAACAATATAAAAATGAAATTATGCATTCAAAAATGGCAAACTGCAAACTGTACATTTTTGAAGTATCAAAAAAGTAATTTCAAATAAATGAAAAACAAGGTAATAAAAAGTGTGAATAATAACATACCGAAAAGAATAAAGAGGCATTGGGGTGTAACTCTCTTTAGAGAACAGCAGAGCAAGGCAGCGGAGGGACAGGGAAGAGGTAAGGAATCGAAGGGGAGAGCGAGGTTGCACAAATCGTCCACAACGAGGAAGGGCAGAGTCCCCGCAGGAAATGGCGAAATTGGTTGATGGATGATGAAGTTTTCAAGATGGTTAATATTGAAGGGCAGGTTGGTTTCCGAAGAGCAGGGTTTTTTTTTTTTTTTTTTTTTTTTGGAAGGGGAATGTTTTTATTTTTTGTTTCAAGCAACAACAGGAAGCAGAAGTACCGTGCAGTCAGTTGGCAAAGAAATTCCGGATCAGGGGAAGAAAAAAAATTCAGGGATGGGGGAGAAAAGAAAAAAGTAGCAAAAAACACAGGTCAGTAAATACATAAGGAAATATGTAGTGTTCCATCAGTCAGATTTATAGACTTCTACATACAATATTTGTTTACAGAAACAGTTAATAGGTTTTACCTAGTGGAACACAATGATAAAGAAAAGGCATTTTTACTTAAGATATACAAAGAGGTAGGAGACAGTATCACAACAGAGTGACTTCTACTGGCTTTAATATTGAATTAAACTGCAATAGTGTTCTGTAAAATTATGACTAAAAATACTGTTTTCTCTGATTTCCAAGCATTTCTTAGAAGAAATGACTTTATGGATCGAGTCAAATAAACACAGCTGTGTTTGCTGCTTTAAGACAATTGACTAGAGGAAGCAATCTATATTGCATATTTAGCTGTAACCAAACAAGAAAAGACCAATTTGGTTAAGAATCATTGCCACACACCTCAAAGTGCTGCTAGAAGGGCTTGCTATAAAGAAACTTGGTACCACATTTACGACAGAAGACTATTCCCTTCCATCTTTCTCAGTGGGTTGACCTCATAATGCAGAAATCCAATACTATTACTCAGCCAGAATATCAAAAGCGGAAACAGCATCTCTGTTCCCAATGACAACACTAACTTAACATGCAGACAAAAGCCTGCACTCAAAGTAAAAGCTAGTGCAAGCTGAGACATCCAGACTTCCTCCACCCATTGTAGAAAGGGTAAGTGGAATAATTTTAATTTCCACGATTCTGAATGAGAAAAAGGCCTTACACGTTACAAAGGAGTCACTCTAGAGAAATACTGTCTCTTAACTAACTGGTTGTGCCACAGGTAAGTTTCTACAACACTGATTATACAAGCAATAGAAAAAGTTTTAGGTCTGTTAGTTCTCAGCTTCAGTCCAAGTATCAAAGTCTCTCTAGCCCAAAGATAAGCTGGATGGATAGTGAAGAGCTCATCAAAAAACACAAGGCATGAAATAATTGGTTGCTCCTATTTAAATGAGAACTGTGCACATCATTTAGACACTGCTCTTAAGAGCTGTAAACATACACAAATTTATATAGGATAAAAAGACTATGCTATACCCCTACCACTGCCATCCAGTCCATGTAGAATCATCCCAAGAAAAGCACACTAGACAGACTAGACTATGTTACATTGGTCAAGAATAACAATGCCAGCTCTTAATGTTTAAGATTTTTGTCTTAACAGCAAGCAAGTCACTGGGACCAAGCCAAACATGACCGCTCCTGGAACAGCGCAACAAGAGTTCCTAAGTAGAAAGAACAACTCATCCAAGCCAAAGCTTGTACCACAGTCCGTGCCATTATTTCATGCCCTGGAGAAAACAGTAACGACAGATGAAAAGAAGTCCAAAAATACTGATTTAATTGGTTAATCTCATGAAGAGTTAAATATTTTTGATTATTCTTCATCACATCCAGACTTCCCCTTTGATGCAAAAGAGGTTTTGTGGTTACTCTGACATCACTGGTAAGTTTTATAGCTTTTACAAAGTAGTATTAAGTTGTGTGTGCGGTCCCACCAGTTAAAGTATTGTTTTCCATCAGAGACTCCTCATACTCTATTGCACACACTAGAAGATTCTACACTTCCAATCTGACAAAGAGACAGAAGCTGACTTAAAAATCCAAGATACTCTTTATCAAATTCTCTCATGATGGAGTCTTTCATTAAAGAAGATTTTTGTTCAATTTTAGTTGCTTCATTTTAAGAAGCCCAAATATTTCAACTCATTGAGATAAGTTAAACAGAATTGAAAATGTGAACTGAGTTGTTAAGGGTTTAACTAAGGAAAAACTTCCAGGAATCTTGGAAAGGAAAAAAAATAAATGTGCAAGCACATGGCAGAGGAAATACTGCACAGGTACAACAAAGTCAAGCTGGCAGGGGTCCAGACACTACACAGAAAGAGTAAAGGTCGGAACAAACTCTCTCTGTAGTTCTGAATTAATGTATTAAAAACTAGAACATGCTGGGGGAGAAGGGGGGGAAATGGACATGACTATTCTGTGACCCAAATGACACTATTCCATGGAAGTGGCAAGGAGATTCCAAATAAGAGGGAGGAAGGGACAGGCTTTGTAGTCTTTATGGGACAAGAGCAGGCAGGCAGCACCCTTGGCTTTCAACCAAAGAAGAGCAAAGTTTTTAAATTTGAGAGACAGACTTTCCCATTTCCCTTCAGCAACTAGAGTACTGATCTGCTTTGAGGCTTAGAACTGGCAGAGCCCATGTCATCTGCTTTTCTGGTTTTGCCGTTTCCTTTAGGATACAGTAGGGTTTTCACTTTCAATGTTTCACTTTCTGAACACAGATTGTGCTGAAAGCAGAGGTAACAGGAAGGAGGGGGAAAAGTAGTAAAATTAGGACTCCACTAACCTCAGGATTCAGATTGCTAACCAGCAGAACAGAGTTCCCTGCCCCAGTGAGGCCGGGAATGGCAATCCGTCCTGCTGCAGCCGCTGCAGCTGCTGCTGATGGGATAGCCAAAGGAGCTAGCGCTCCATGAACATTTGGAACTGACAAGCCTGGAAATTAAAGAATATTAACCAGTAAAGAAATTAACAGCATGTACTCTAGTGTATTTGCTGCACCAGAAGGGAGAACAGCACACCTTTAACATGCAAGTAACAGTTCAAAACACAGTGAACTATTCTAACAGCAACAGGAACCTCCAATTCTGGTGCTGCAGGAAATGTTATAATTTCTAATAGTATTTGCTCTTGCAGTGCCTGGTGCTTAACAGATGCCTCTCCACACAGTATTGTTAACTACAATATTTTGCATGTTTTACAAGCGGAATCAGCACAAAGCCTCAGTTCTGTTGGTGCAGGAAAGGTATCACAAGCAGTGCATTTGAGAAGGTCTTTCCAACTAGTGCATGCCAAAAATGCTTCATTCTTTAACCATGCATTTCAGTCAGATATATGCTACCATTAGCTAATTCCTTCTTGAACGGAGAAACATTTAAGTTTTATTCATATGCATTTCCAGGATGCTCAGTAACATGTGGCACCTCACAGTATTAGCCCTCCAAAGGGAAGAGCTTTACACTTCATCTGCTAGTGGTTAAATGAAATTAATTCTCAAAGTGGCACTGTACATTTCCCCAATGGGACAAAATATTGACAAAACATTAGTGGCTGGACGGAGTTCGATTTGTGCTGGTTTGTCATTAGCAAGGAAATTCTATCAAGTTACAGAAGAGTCGCTGACCCTAGCTCAGTATGCTATGAAAAACAAAGCAAATTTGTTTTGCTAACGCTCCAACAGGAGTATTTAGCACCCAGACCCCTAAGTATTAACCTCAAACGCTTATTTATTTCTGTAAGTCACAATATTTTGTTACATACAAGTTGTCAGTTTCACAGTGCAACCTTAACAGTGTGATTAGGCCCACATTTAAATATTAGCTTTATTCAGAATATTTAGAAATGGATGAAGGTTCTTAGCTTTTGACTGCCTTCACAGAAGTCAAGTTCCCAAACTCAGCAACCTAGTAATTTAATACTACGAGAGTCCAAATACAAAAAACTTAATTATTTCCCTCAAATAAATATTTTAAATAGCGTTTTGACTGTCTTTCCCCTTCTGCTATTCAGACTTTCCTGTTACTACAGGAATATTTGTCCAGGCAGAGGTTCTCAACTACACTTCTGTATTCCTAGTTGAGTTTACATACTGAAACACCATTCCCTTCTATGCCCTAGTGCTAGCACTCAAGATTTACATGACTGATCCCAACAAAAACATCACTTAGCTCTAAAACCTCAAGACAGTTTCAGAAATAATCACAGAACCTATATAAAGTTTCGACTTACGAAATACAGTACCTGCAGCCTGAGGAATTGCAAAGGTAGGAGGAAAGCCAGCTCCTGCATATGGAGAGGCAGAAATTATTCCTGGGGCACCTGGGAAAAGATATATACATTACACATAAATATCCACAGCAAGGCAACTCTAGGTATAGCTAGAATATCTTGAAGTCTAGTTGGAAGCTAAGCCCCAATTATAAATCAAAAATGTCTCTAATGCAATACTGAATTTCTTCAAGAAATGACAAAGTATTTCTCCTCCGAGTCTGCTGTTCTGAAACAGCTATTAGATGGCTGTTGACTAAACAAGCTAGGTAGCTTCCACAACAGTTTAACCGCAATAGTTTAAGCTATAGGCTACAACACCCCAAATTATTGCTAAGTCTATATTGTAGACAGAACAGCAGATGGCACTAGCAACTCAGAAAGCAGCAAAATCTAAAAGTCAGCCAAAGCAAGAACAGCTTTCACAGTAGTAGCATGCATCTGCATACATACATCCATACTAGTACTTCGCATTAGTCTCATCCAGTGGTTCCCAAGTTTTTTAATCAGTCACACAGTACACTAAAATTTTGTACAACCAAATATACTAGGATTACATCCCCTCCCCTTTCCCGACTGACAAAAGTATCAGTTACATTTGTCCTGCTCCCATTTTAAGAATTCTCACCAAAAGCAGCTGCCATGGTCTGATCAAGAGAGGGCTGGTTATCCCCAGAAGGTAGGTCTGGCCGTGTATAATCTCTGCTCTTATCGTTGTTATATTTTACATTGAGACTTGTGAGCTTTGAGAAATCTATGCGCAGTGTACAACAGGCATTGTAGATATTCTGTCCATCTAAAGACTGTAAGGAAATAAACAATTTTTTATTCAAGGTGTATTTATACTAAATCAGGTAACAAATCTCTGAAGAGGCAAAGTGTTACATCACCCCAGGTAACACTGGACCCTCTGAAGATGTGCAGCATCTTAATTTGTGTGATGCTACCATCACTTCATTTTATCCCCTCCAGTATTTACTCAAAATAACCCTACTGCTGTTTTAGTGGTGAAAATTCCCTCCCACTTGCACATGCAATCTGCCACTATGTCAGTGCTTGCACAAACATAACATGACCACAAAATATTCCAAAATGTTCATTCCTGAAGTTGATCTAGATTAATACATACCTGAGTTATTTAAATTCTGAAGCTTGCTTTTAGCAATGAAAGTGTACTACTCACCAGTTTGGCATGCTGAGCGCTCACTGGGTCAGCATATTGTAGCAGGGCCTGAAATTGGTTGTTCTTTGTGAATGTAATTATTTTCAAGACTGTACCAAACTTCGAAAAAATCTGCAAGATAATGTGTGCCTTATCTTATTTCCAGTAGGTGAATTTCATTTACCCCCATTATTAGAAGCAGAAACAACAAAATCTATCTTTTCACACTATTAGTTTTTCAGCTTAAAAATCTGAGGTTTTAAACTGCTCTGTGGGCATCGTTTAGCTCACTAGCATGGCATCAGATTAGAAAATAACATCGTTACTGAAGTGCTCCCTTAATAGAAAGGTTTAGTTTTGTCTTACTAAATTCGTACACAGGGAGATTCACATACACCTTTGTAAAATGGAACTTTCTCAGAATTTTCCAGGGATTCTTCAATACAGTCAAACTCATATTTTAAACACAAAGATGAAGTTAAGCAACCTTAGTACACAGCGAGAGTTACTTTTCCAGACAGAGAGACAAACTAATGCCTAAATGGCTTGGGTATACTACATTTATTTTTCCTCTACCCTTCCATAAGGATATCTAACAGCTACTCCCTCTAAATCCTACCTACAGCTTCAAGAGCTGTCTTGAAAGTATCAGTATTTGTCCTTTGCCCTGAACTAGATTTCAACCCAACTAAAACAGACCACCAACCAAATCTCTGGAAATTAAAGTTTGGACAGATTGGGATCAAAACCAGAAGAGTCACACGGGCACCATGGTCCAGAAAGTAGAGATGCGGGCTATGTTCAGAGTGGCTCATCTCAAAGTTCGGTTTATATGGATAAGAACATGCTGTTAAAACACTTATGTTGCAAATATGCTAATTTACTATTTGTTGCTACACTTTCCTCCATGCTGATCTACAAGAAGTTGTTGTAACATGTTTTACCTGATGCAGAACATCTAGAGTGACAGGATAGAAGAGATTCTCAACAATAATCCTCAGGACAGGGCTCTGGCCAGCCATCGCCATTCCTGCATCTACTGCTGCCGCAGAGGCCGACAGCGCTAGGTTTCCGGACTGAACAGAATTCACTGCTTGCAGAGCTGCTTGGGCACGCTGCAGAACCAAACATCCTGTTAGACTGACACTCCTGCTTGCAGAAATACATATTGAGCTCTTCTGGAGATTCTCCTCTGCAAACTACTAAAGAGCAGAACTCAAAAGGGCTAGCAATTAACTGTCCCTAAGACTGAAGATGCAATGACTTCAGCACATTTTAAACACGGGCAATACAAAATCATCACAGCAATGCAAAAATACAAACCAAGTAAAATATGAAGTACTTGCACTACAGCTAGAAATCATGAATGGTATATATGGATGAATTAAAATGTTGATCAGCATCTACAGATGCAGCAAAGTTATTCCACTGTTTAGAAGAATGGAAAAGTTGGGCTCTTCAAGGGTGAAATACTGTCTCCAGAATACTACAGAAACTGACAAGACTGAAAGATTAATGTTCAGCTGCTGTAGGGATCCAGGAGTGAAGAGACTTGGAAAAAATTCTGTAAAGAGTCCCCCTTAGGTGTATGCCATTATAATGGGCTCAGCATTGAGCATCAGATTCTGGTTTTGTTATTTGCACCAAGTAGCACTTCCTCTCCACAGCATTAGATCCTGATGAATGTCAGTCTGAAAAGTGAGAGGAGGCAAACAACGTACTAGGCAGACATCCCCGATAAGGAGGCACAAGTAACTTGAACTTCTTTCCAGTGTTCTTGTCCTGAATGAATGCCAATACGAGCTGAGCCAGAAAAGGGAACCTTTTACTCTGTGCAGAGCCTATCTTTCACAGGAACTTTAGATAGCACAGACAAAGCATCAAGAACTGCTGTGTTCAAGTGCTGCCTGCAAAAGCTAATACTCACTAGCAACGCATTATACTCTACTGAAGACAGAATTTTGCCCCAGAGCTTCACTTTATATAAAGCTTCAAATATTAGATACAAACATTTTCCAAAGCACTAAAGCTCATCAAGTCTTTAGATATCTATTCAGTTACTGTTTCTAATTAAAGAACGCTAATACACTGATTCTCACAATCTCATATTTGCTATTGTATTTTCCTCCCCTGACATTTCAATTTCAAGCCAGTTTTAGTAGCTTATTTAACAATTTAAGATTTTGAGTAAAAACCATTACAGGAGTCCTTAAGCTAGAAGCTATTGGTAGAAATCATTGTTTCTTCCCTACTGTTCCCAAGTAGCACATGACAAATCATAAGCAAAGGGAAAGATGCAAGCAAGAGCACTTTATTCTGAAAGTCAGGCTCTCAGAAACTAGATCAGAAGTGTCTGTATTCAAATTCACAGAAAACACAACAAGCTCTGCTTAGCGCTATCATAGCTAAAATCAAATCCCTTGAAATCCTTTCATGTCTACACCAGCATCACAAATCAAAGCACTAGGTGAGAACCATGTCCGTCCCTCCCACCAATATGACAATGTAAAAAACAAACTAACTGCTTGGTTTGGAGAGTTGTCCGTTTTGAGCTCCTTGTGGTTGGAGAACTGAATGTAGATGGGCTGGCTTCGAAGGACTGGAGTGACTGTGGTATAATAGTTTACCATGGTGTTGGCTGCCTCCTCCGTATTCATTTCTATGAAAGCCTGCACAGAAGTCAAATCCAATACATGCAGATATTATCAAAGTAGCTCACACTAGGAGACAGTGTTAACACTTGACAATAATATAGTGCGATTGATAACTTGAGAAGGAACTTGAATTGCATCAGTATTTT
Source organism: Dromaius novaehollandiae (assembly GCF_036370855.1). Lineage (NCBI taxonomy): Eukaryota > Metazoa > Chordata > Aves > Casuariiformes > Dromaiidae > Dromaius > Dromaius novaehollandiae. Next base: position 657,766 of record NC_088122.1, on the reverse strand, counting down.
GACTTGACTACTGCATTTACATGCAAGTTTTTCTTTGCATACAGAATTATTTAAGAATGGGCTATACGTAGAACAGATGAAGAATTTCACTGTCCAAACTGACATTAACATCATGTTTGTCTCATCCCAAGAGCCACACTACACACATTTAGAAGACAGGCAATTACAGAAGTGTTTGCAAGAACGCCAAAATAAAATAGAGCAACAGCCCAGATTCTTAATTATCATATTAAGAGACTTCTCATAATTCTCTGCACAGTTGTAAACCTACTCATTCTTTCATACCTTTATGGTCTTGCTCTACTTTGAAACAAAAATGCAAGGGGTTGTAGTGAGTCACTATATTAAGTATTTTCATATAATCATGCCATGCAACATCTAATAGAGGTACATTTTCATAATTAACATTAAAGATGTAGTATTTTATGTGATGATTAAAGTTGGCTTGCTTCTTTACTCATTAATTTGTAAGGGACAATTTTAGTTACCAAATTAGTGCACACCTTCTGCATTACCCAAGAGCATCTTGACTTTACCCAGCTCATTTTGATATATCTGTAAAGGTATCCTTAACCTGCAAAGTTAATGCTTGTAGTTACTCAGTTATCAAGCAAGCTTGAGTGAAAAAAGCCAACTCATGCCACTGTTGTCCAAATCATTTACTTAGTCTGTAATTTAAAACCAAGCATAATACCAATTAAAAATGACAACCTATAATTAGGAACTGAACTCTGAAAACAGCATTTTCTACAGCTCACAGGATAATCATGGAAAAGAAAGATACAGTATGCAGAAGTTATTGACTCCTAACACGACAGTTGTTTAAACAACTTGAGTGTGGTTTACTGATGACAAGTAATCAAGTTTGACATAATCATTACTTTCAATTTCGGACACAATACCTGATTTTTTCCTTTCAACATTAGAAGATTGGTGACCTTGCCAAAAGGTAAGCCCAAAGAAATGACCTCTGCCTCCGTGACGTCACTGGGGAGTTTACGGACGTGGATTACTCGAGATGGGACCCCAGCGCTTCTACTATCACCTTTGAATTTTTTGCTGTCGTTTCCATTAGCTATGGAAAGCAAAAATCACTGCTTATTAGAGCGGGTTTGATAGAACATGCACATATTTACCACATTTGACATGCAATGTGCGCTCCCCATCCAGTTATTACTCTCTGCATTACAGAGAAATACTGTGGTCTAATTTAACCAGTGTTTGAAGACACATGGTTTTACTCATTTTTCAAATTACATGAGTGATCCAAGTGATGTAGCTAAATGCCACAGCAATGGAATCAACTCTCCAGTGACCATTTTACAGCTTGTTTACAGTACACACACACAACCCCACCCACCCACATTTCTGCTTTGTTTAGGTCTGAGCCACCGATTCTAGACTGCTGCTTTATTCCTTTTCACTTTGATTGGCACTTTTGGCAATGAAGCAGCTTGAGAAGCACATCTTAAAGTAGGCAATATTAAAACGACAAATACATGATCCAAGACATAATTTTAGATTAACTGGACTGCATGCATGGCAAAGACTGTCAGCAGCACAATACCAAAGACATTAGCTGATACAGTCTAGCAGGGAGGCCACAGTTAGGCATGGAGACTCAAAAGATAATGGTAGCTCAAAGCAAGACAATTCAAGGCACTGAGACAAGCACAGAGAGGAAAAAAAAGTATAGACTCAGCACCCAAGGATTCCATCTTGGATGGGATTACTTACTTGGGAGTCTTACACAATGTAGAGGTAATAGAAGACTACTATAGACTCCAAAATAATCCTACATGAATTCAACTGTGCTTTAACTGCACCAGTTTATGGCACAAACTGCACATTGCAATTGCTGTAAAATCATTTTAGCAACTGTCCTGCAATGATTTTATTCAGTCCACTAATCTTTTGATGATACAGGGTAGAAGTTTATTACTTTCAGCCTTACAAAAGGCCTAATAATAACAAGCACTAAAAATGAACAGATTTTAAAATTAAGAACAAGTGGGGAGGAAAAAAAGAAAGAGGCCTCCTCATAGTATTTGCAGTGCTTATCATCAATTTCTATTTTTATAGACAGACAACATTACCTGCAGAAGAAGAATTGCTGCTCATGATAAAGGGTCCGTTAGTAACACAAGTAGAGAAAAGCTCGTCAGATCCCCGCTGGAAAAGAAAAGGAGAACAGTAAATTGACAGCATTTTGCTAAATTCTGTTCAGGTGCTTGGAAAGCAAAACAACAATTGAGCTATTGAGGTGCAAAAAAACCTGAACAGAAGTATAAGTGCAAAATATACTGACAGTGGGCAATCAACCTCTCCATCACATAAATTAAATATGAGTAAAAGCCAATTTAGCAAGTGTGTAGCATTATCCACTATCTCCATTCAGCTAGGCATTAGGAACCTCAGGATTGTCTGAAGCTGCTAAATTAAGTCCTCTCTATTCAGATATATGTTCTCCTACTGTATCTGGTAAGATAGATTTGACTATTGATATCAGACAAGATTATGGTCCTTTTAGTTTAAGCTAGAACAATACTGCAGTTTATCAGAAACTGCAAAGCAGATGTGCCTCCAGGCATTCATCAATAGGAGAGAAGATTATTTTACTGTAGGTTACCAAGAGTAAGAAACTCTTCAAGCTAAAGACAAGTTATCAAAAGCTAGCCAAAAGTGTTAGTGCATGACTTAACTATTATGAAAACAAAGATGATGTGTATTTCCACCTGACGAGGAAAAGATGCAACCTAGAGAAATTGAGAACTGAAAGAAATTGAACTCTTTCCCCTCCCCCAGCCCCCCAAGAGCCAGAGCAAGAAAAATCAAGTGACTAGAAAAGCAGCTACTTTTCACATTTTACAACAGCAAATTGGTCTGCATATAATAAAGTAATTTAGATTCTAGTACAAAAAAACCCCACAGATCACTGGTTTGTTGTTGTGTAGCCATAATCCCCAGAACAGCAGCAATAATTTCTAGGAGGACCAGACAGCACCCTAAAGTCTCAGTAAACACTTTAGATCTGTCTTCGGACTTTGTTCTAACAGACACAGACAAGCATTCTGAAGCAGAGAAGTCCAAGTATCACAGCGTGGCACAAATTCTTTGTAATCCCATCCTCTATTGCATTTCACTCTAGGAGTTGTTCTCCACTGAAGTCAACAGGTCTACTTGTAGAACAGAAAGCTGCAAGTAGCACAGTCTGCATCCCAATACCATGTTTCTTTGATTTTTCTTACTGCAGTACAGTGCCTTTCAACTTAGAGAGAAAAAAAAAACAGTCCAGTGAGAAATTCTAAAACTACCCAAACAAACTGATCATGCAAATCCATTAACAGAAATGCATTTAGTTACTCTAGGCTCTGTAGTAGCTGTAGTTAATGTATAATTCCATCTATTTGCATAGAGTGAAGCCTGGCACTTCTCTCCTCCATTCCCTACAAATAAAGTTAAACAGATCTATGTGACAGGTTAATGTGAACCATGCACATATTTCAACTCATTACAACATAACCTGTAAAGTCACCCAAATTACCTCAACTGACCAAGGCTAGTCTAACTTAGAGCAGGAGGTATTAAAAACGTTACTAAGACACAAACAAATAATACTACAAATCACTTCTCAGCGCAATTGATGTTCATAAACACAGTTTAAAATCAGTATGACTTAATTTTAAACAAGTAACATAAAAGACCTCAAAACCCACTGTAAGCAGTATACTTATGAAAATACATGAAATGAAAACATGAAAGTGAAACATGAAAACACAAATCCACTATACTAAAAGAGCACTTTCTTGTAATTTTTGAAGTGATTCATATACAGAAGTGCTACACTAAAAGACTTCTTCTAAAAGGAGTAGGGGGAAGAAAAGAACTAAGCTCATTCCTGCCTCAGCTAAATCTCATCCATCTTGATGAAAACATACCCTGCTTCATACTGTGACCACCAGAAACACTATCTCTCACCATGTCCTATATCTAGTGGCAATTGTAGTAACAGTATCTGTGCGACAACAAAAGCTCTCTGCTTACTCTATCAGTAAACAGGTTGGAAAAGTAGGTCACATAAGGAGCCCCAGAACACTGAATTAGAGATATCTTATAAACTGCTTTATTTTTTCCAGTCTTGAATTTCTTGTTTGACTACTTACTGCTAACTCTTCAAAGACAAACTCAAGGACTTTGATGTACTGAATATGAGAAATTAGGAGGGGTTCCAAAATCATGGCTCATGTGCTATACTGGTCATCTGCAAAGCACTGGAAAGGCAATGGGTCACCTAGTGATGTCTCCCTGTTCTAGCTTAAACAAAGTAGTAATTAGGAATTGGCCTTAACACCTGTTCTAATTAGCCCTGGGATCTTTAAGTACAGAGAGGCAAGCTAGTCTGGGAGATCCCATCCTTCTGATTACTTAAATTAATGCATAATTCAAGATTAAAAATTTAAAAAAATCCAGTTTGAAAATGCTTATGTGCCTAAATCAAAAAATTACATGTACAGCTTTATATTTTGTGGCATAAGTTACAACCAGCAGCTGTTTAAAAGAACAGCCTATGAGCAAACAAAAACCTACAAACACAGACAGATGTTTATGACCTAAAAGAGAGCCTTGAAGAGCCTCTGAAACTCACTACAGCATTCCCTAGTGGGCCTTGAACTTTTTTTTAATAAGAACTTAAATAACAACATGTATATTTCTGAGCATACACAACTCAGACATTCCTAATATGAATCAACGTGCCTATGCAAGTACACTCAATTACTCCTTATGATCCACCATGGAAATGCCACTTGTTTGGCTGTCATGGACACAAGACTAGGAAACTATAGACTGGAAAAACAAACATTTGCACCATTTTAGAAAGAATTTAAATTTCCTGAATGAAGCTTCCCCAATGACTTGTTTAAAATAAACATTTTCTTGCACATTTAAAAATTTACTCACAACATATTTCAACAAGGAATGTTTATTGCTGCTAGTTTCCACATGTCAATGTTTCTTTAATGAAAGAGTACAATTTCAAATCCACTCCCCTCTTATCTTCAAGACATTCTATGCTGCCTGCTGTGACCAGAGCCAGGAGGCAGAGGGGGATGATTGTTTGACATCAAAAGAAGCAGCAGTCAATTTGTAAGCTTCACAGCAGGAAGTATGTGCAAATGAAGGGGGAAGACTGAAGCATTTGGAAAACTGCATTTATTCTAAGGCTTCTTATCTACATGAAGAAATTTACAGACACTACATACATACAACTGCATAGTTATAACAGAATTATTCCCCACATGGACTTCCTTTAAAACAGCGGCTTTTAGAGCACAAACCAAAGAGGAGCATACTCAGTATAGCAAGGAGTTGCATCAGTTACTTACATGATACTACCAGAATCGCACAGTACGTATCAGTGCTGGCAAGCTTCCTTGAACAGAGTCAAACCGCATCAACTACTGCATTTTTCTTCAACATTTCTCACACTGTTACTCTGTTAGAATTATCTTAGATAACTGTAAGGAATCTCTAGTGATAGTTTCTTTTTGGAATGATCTAACCTGAAGTAAATTGAAAACAGAAGGGCTCTCAGTCTGCATTCAGTATGGAGAACTTCAGCAGGAGCTGGTAGCAATTGACCGTCTTTACACTTGCAGTGGTCGCCAAGTTCTCTTTCCAGACTGTTTTCTTTCTGTATGTGTTATGAATAAGCTTTAAAAACATGTTATAATACATTCAAGTGCTCTGTACCAAGTATTTCATTTCAGCAGAGCCAGAGGAACCAAACTGAGCCTGATTTTGTTTAAAAAAGTTAGACTTTAAAAAAAGTTTGTCACCAGTAGCTTATCTATTGGGTATTTTGAATTATATTTGAAAAGCCGAAACAAAAAGCTATTGATTCTGAAACATTACCTGTGTTCTTGTGGTGTTTTTTGGTTTTGGGTTTTTTTTTTGGGGGGGGGGTTGGTTTGTTTTTAAAAATTGTACGTCTAAGCAATTCTATTCTTTTATTTGCTCTCTGTAACTCATGTACTCCCTGTAACATGCCATAAAGCATTCTGCAATCATATATCTTTTAATTCCCCAGCTATTATAAAGGGGCCCAGGACTGCAGTGCTTGGATCAAGGTGCAGTTCCTTACATTCTCAAGTTAACATAGACTAACACCTCCTGTGAGCAAAAATGTTGACATTTCTGGTTAGCTAATTCTTTTACAGCTGGTATTTTTATAAGAGATTAACAGAAGCAAAAACATACTAACAGTAATACTGTTCTACATAAAATTCCTCACTTTAACTAACAAATCTAATCTTCCTGTTTACAGAAAACAAACCACTTTTTTTTTTTTTTTAAAGCTGCATTGCCAAATCTCATCTCATCCAGGGTAAGCCTATTTCTGTTTCTGAAAAAATCACTGATTAGCCATGCAAATTATCAACAGGTAAAATACTGACAGTGAGCATTTCTATGACAGCAGCTTCCTTTTGTCTGCTGCACTCATGGCTACAAAAGGTCTCCTACCCAAGCCGCATTAATCAAACAGACCCATGCTCTGTGTAGTCTTGCTATCACTACTGTTCCCTTTTCTGAATTATGGAAAGGAAGTTGTTCACAAGATAAAAATTCTAAAATTTCACATTTTTCTAAGTTATAATCTTGAATATTCCCTGCTTGTAAACTTTCCTAAGCCTTCTCTTTGTTTTAAAAGGAAGTTCTAAACAACCAAATTTTATCCTAAAACTTAATTTAGCCTAAGCTTTCAGTTTAAAAAAAGCTGTTGTCAATTCATATGAAAACTACAGAACTGCCTCATTTTTACCAGAATTTTACTTAAACTTTAACTTAGTTTGAAATGAAGAAGCCCAGAGATTGTCTCAGCACATCTAGAAGTACTGCAGAAATTCTCAGTTGCCCTATATAATCTGCCATCTACTTAAGATCCACTGACTCATTTAAAAAGGATTACAATAAATCAATTGCATTCTGCCTGTGCAAAAGGCTAGAAACCAATGCAAACTAAATGACCGCAAAAACACGAGTTTTAAGAGAGAAAGGTAATACACTACATGATAACAAGTAATTGAAAAACTGAGTAGCAATACAGCTTTGATACAGAACATAAGACTACCATTCAAATCTCTCCAAACATTTAAGGACCACCAATAAAGATTTAAATGTGTATGTTACTGCACAGTCTTTGACCAGTACTTTCAGAACACTGTGCAAGTGTCAAGGGCTGAAAGCAAAATTAAAGCAAAAACAAAAGGACAGGGAACATGGAAAACAATTAGAAAGGGTCAGCAAGCCAGAGGCTAACCAAACGTAAAACCTACAAGAAACAAACTACTTCCCTGACTGCCTGAGCACAGGGCAGCAGCAGCCGCCTGACCGTGGCTATGAAGTGTCTTAGACTGCTCTACCAACTTCTAACAGACTACGGATAGCACCATCCCTCCTTTTAAAGCAGCCTTGTGCCTTTGCCCACACTGAGCATGCAAGTATCATGCTCCTGCTCTGCTTTCCCTACATATGTACACCATAGTATTTTACACACACAATTACACGCCAACATGAAGAGAAGCTCACAGCAACCCTTTGCTCTGACAAGAGGTAAAAAAATTTTTTTGGAGTACAGAAAGCATTGAGTGTCTCGAGCACACTTCGAGAACGCCGAATGAGTTCAATCCCAGAGGATTAAAGAATGCATACTCTGAGACTTCCGTTCACAACCCAAATAACTTTGCAAAGCAACTAATAAGAGAAATCCAGTCTGATGACATCATCATTCACACTCATATTACACGCCAACATTTTTTGCTGAGAGATTCAAGAGCTAAGAGTGGAACTAAATTTAAACTACTAGGAAGAATGATGCCAATTTTCCTCGTCTTCCACAGGAGACTTATTTTCAGCAAGGTTCACTGATTTTTTTCCCCCCAGTGTTTCCCCCTTTACCCTCCCCTGCCTCAAGTACTCCTTAGCCATTGAAAAGGTACCACAGTGTAAAAGGAAACATTCCGATTTGCATTACAAACAGAACACATTAGTCAATTTTCTTGTGAAAATGCATCGGAAGAACACTGGACAGAACCTTATACTCCTTCAATCCTAATAAAGTTGAAAACTTAGCATTAACTTAAAATAATTTCAATAGTCTAAAGTCTGCAGGCTCCGAGCTGGATTTTAATAGTGCACTCTGATACTAGTATGTACAATATATTGTTTGTCCCACTGATCTGTAAGTAGCAGTTATAACCTCAGTGTGCGTTGTCCATCCCTCTCTGTGCCCCCTGTTTGAGAGATATAAAATTGATCATCCAATCAGACCCAAAAGTGAGACTTGTGAAAAAATTAATTTAGTGCACTATTGCTTATGGTTGAACTTTATGTACTAATTCAAATGCAGAAGCCCCTACATCATTTATCGAATTAAATCCAACCCAGCAGTCAATCTGTAGTGGAAGTATTTGCATATATGGCAGGCCTAGAGCATATATATAAATATTTATTTAATATTATGCTTTGTTCAGTTGGGGCTAGCAAACACGTATCACCTATCATTTAGGGATTGTCTAAATTGTTACAGCCTCACTCCTGTCTGGGCAAAGTTTAGTTTAATACCTTCATAGAAGGGCCAGTGTGCCAAGCTTCCCACTAAGATGCACACTGGAATACCAGGTACTCACGCATTTTCAGCATCTTTGAAACTGGGTTAGTTGGTCAGTGCTGCAAAGAATTTAACACTTCACAAAATTATTTTTCTACTGTACATATTGTCGCAATAGCTGGCACTATTTCTGTAGCTTCAAACAAGACTTTTGAGTTCCTAAAAGACACTGAAGACTTAACTATTACATATAAGCAATTGCTCACACAACCTGGATGTGAGGTTTTGCATTAAGAGTCCGTTATGAACTTCAGCATGCACAAACTTTAGAGCAAAGCCAGATCCTCAACCCACTCATCTAATCAGCCCCTCCCTTTCACTCTCAGTCTTAGCTACTATGGAGACACCCTGTGAAACAAACCTGCCCTTTGAGCAAATAAAAGGTGTGGCCATTTTAAATGGCCCCAAATTCCTAAACTCTAAGTACTGAAGTAATGCAGTCATTCTTGCTCTGTAGGGTAGTACACACCCAAGTCTTATTATATTCTGCTCCCAAGTTGCAACTTAACTATGAGCAAACCTTGAGTTTTTGAAGTCATTAGGCTGGAACAGATAGGTTTTTAGTAAAATTTTGTACAAATACTATCAGAAAGAAATATTGCCTGAATAATTCAGGAAAGAAAAGAGAACCCTTGAAAGAATATTTTGTGACAAACCTATAAAATGGCAAACTGAACTTGCAAGTTCAGAAGGAACTCCACACTAATTCAATCTCATCTAAATTGCAATTGCATAATAATCAGAACCGGCTTTGGCAAACACCAAGCACTCATTACCTCAGGATTACCAGAAGAGTTGCTGAACTAAGCACAGAACTCTACAAGAGTCTTAATATGAAGCTTGAGAGAGAAAAAACCAAAACAAAACAACAAAACAACCAACCAGCTACACCAGACCCATATAAAACCTGAAGTTAAATGATACCTTTTCTTGCTAGTTTTAGCAGATGACAAATGGGGCATCAGCACATTCACATTTTCTAGTCTGAAAACAAATACTTGAAATAGATGCCACTGACTTGGAGACCACAAAGGGAGTCAATCTCTACATTTGAGAGTGGCAATACTAAAAGGATGAAGTAAAATCTATGCCCGTGAAATGCCTTGCCATGTATTTTTTTTAATCATCACAGTTAATAGGCAAAGTAGGTCTGAGGTTCAAATACATAAAAACGGGTTAAGAAAATATTCTATCAGCTGATCATTTTCTGGCAAGTCTCACTCAATCTTATTTTCATCAGCAATAGAAGTCATAGCTCATTTCCTTTCTGAGTGCAAGTAATTTGAGCTAACTGCCACATCTAAAAAAATGTTTAAGATATGATGCAGAGAAACAGTTTTACACAGATCTAATAGCTAATAAACCTGTGGCAGCAATCTTGCTTAGTACCCGTGCTTCAACCAATAGTTTCAACTTCTGTTAAACTGAATTAAGCAAGTAAACAGTTTTCATAATCCACTGGAAGGTTTATCACTTGCCCCACAAAGGGCAGTTATCTATAAATTGAAGACACAGGTGTATAAAAACTGATTGTGTGCCACTTATATCTAACAGATTAGACAGAGATATTTGCCAAATCTGACTGACATGATGCTTGCCAATGGGTTCTAGCATCCATGTACCTTGTTGGGTACATGTGGCTTACATGTGTGATCATGCCTGTTACAGAAAGACCACAAGAGCCAGCTTGTTGCAGCCTCTAGCTAAAGCCATAGGAGGGGACTGGAATTTCCTCACAACATTCTTGGCCTACTGCCTGAAGCCATAATTACTGTTCCCATGGCAAAGATCCTGGCTTGACCACAAATCACTTCTACGCAGTCAGCCTGTATCACACTCTAGCAAACCTTGTTTTAAAAATTAACTTCTCAAATGCCTCAGAAGCATAATCATTTTCTGTAAATGCATCCTTCAATCAAAACACTACAGGATTATGAAACACCTAACCTTTTTTCAGCAATTTTTATCTATAAAATGTGACAGTACTTATAGTTAAAGAATACTATTACAGCTCATACACTTTCTAATAAGTCAGTCCTGCTCAAAGACCATTACAGCCTAAAGAAATAAAATGATACTTAGGCAAATTAAAGAAAAAGAAAGGAGATACTGAAAGAGTGAACTTGATCAGCGTACTTAAAAGAAGTAACTTCAGGGGACAGACCCACTACCTTAGAAGTCCAAATACAGTGCCTCCATCTTAAGGCTAAACTTCCTTCCTTTTCAGATAGTAATGAACACACAGGAAGAAAGAAGTCTTAAATCATGTGTTTCTAATTTGCAGGACATTCCAGAAGACTGTGCATCAGGAGCCCCATAACAGAGTTGTAATGTGTTTCCTAAGCAAACCCATACACTTTAAACTGAAGAGCCTGAGGTCCAGGTTAAATGCAAAGCCCTGAAATGGCTACTTGGATTACCATTATGATAAAAACAAGACTACCAGACACTATAGTAAAGTGCTTTAGAACTAAAGCATGAGAATATTTGGGGAGTTTGAAGACTATTGTTCTTAATGGTTAAGTTGCAGAACATAAATACAGCAAAGATCTAAGAACAAAGAATACAATCGTGTGAGTGCCTATAACAGGTAAACTACAGATGGGAGAAAACCCTTCAAAAAAGCACCAGTATCCTGCCTTTTAAAACAGCAGAGTGCATTGATACATACTGTCAATAAAGTCCTTAACTCCAAAGTTAGATTGTAGCAATCTGGAAAGCTTTATCTGAGGAAGACAACTAAAGATGCCACTGTAAAGTGTTTTTGACATTTTATTCAATGATATTTTCTTAAGTTACAGGCACTTTTCTTGCTTGTCTGAGATTTCCCCGGATTTGGGACATTCCAATTATACTAACAGAACAGTTAAAAAGGTTTCCATTATTCTTTTATTAAAATGCTGCTTAACAAAGTACATCGAGACAGCTGACAGCTTTTTGGGACTGTAATCCTCTAATACCTTAATAAATTGGATGGAGTACTGTTTATGCCTTCTTTGTACATACATGATAAGAATGAACAAATTTGCACTTCAGATTAAAGACAGTCTTCCAACTCAACTTTGCATGCCTTTCGTTTAGGAGCTCAGTCAGCAAGCTCTTGTGAGCGCAGCTTTTGGAATGGACATTAGCAAGGCAGTTCCATCCCCAGCTGAATCCTGTTCCCATTAAAGAGTTTTATAAATTCAACTGACCACCAAACTGTAGTTCCACTACATTATTTTAAGTTATTAGGCAATTATAAAGAACATCAGCCTCTGAACAGAAGGGGAGAAAAATCAGTTAACCCTTGAAGTGATTTCAGTGATGCCCGAGGGATGAGACGAACAACGATGCTGGAAGGAAGAGAGCTCTATCACTGAAATTATTTCAGCAGGGAGATCACTGAAATGCTTCTGAGATATTACAGAAACTTTCTTCTGCAGTCTCTTTAAACTACTTACTGGAAAAACCCAAAGGAAATGAAGACAATAAGCAACAGCAACGACAGAATTTCAGAAGAGCTGTAGCCAATGCGGTTTCACACTTACCACCAAGAAAAGCATTTTTAACAAGTAATACATACATGGTTTGATTATACTTCTTTTTAAAGCAATGAAAAAAGCCTGTATGCCCCTCCATGTAAGAATCTTGCAATCAGATGATCTTCAGTAGTACAGGAGGAACAGGATATAGACCAACCAGCTGTACACAGGCATGTACAGCATACAGACATAAGAATTCTTTGTTACTAACTGTTTTTGTAAATAGGATTCAAGCTTATTTAAAGCAAAATCCATGACACGCATAACATCTTATAGCAAAACATTAAAGAACACAACTTGTATTCGATGAACTACACTGGCATACTCAATATCTTATTTAAACACAATCAGATATACAACTGTTTTGAAAATATTTTTAAAACTTACCTTTATTGAGATGATTCAACTTTCTTTTTTGCTTCTGTCACTCTTTAAATTTTGATTCAGCTTCCTCAAAACCTGCCTTGTCTTTCTTGACAAGAAACCTCATTTTCGATGCACACACCTCTTTCACCACTCTCCACCCTACTGTACAACTAGCACAAGAGTTACAAATCTGTGCTAAAGGATTTCTCCCAGTCCCCATTTTAGACATCTTGGCTGTACTCTTCTAGGTGACTGAAATCACCCTACAGATGGAAGTGATGAGGCATGCAGTATCACATCCTGAAGCTTTCCAAGATTCACTGAGAAGACTATTAGAGTTTCAGAGGCTTCCTGGTCAAGTTCTTTAGTTATGTGAAAGAACTTAAAACTGCAGCAATTTAAGATTACACATTGTTATAATTGACTGAGGGGACTTTTATCTAGATTAATCTGCTTACTTGAAGATGTTGTATGAAACTGTCCTACAGTGATCAACTGATGACTTAGTCCAACAACTATCATGGCTTGATTAACTATTAACCAACCTGACTGTCAAAACTCAAGCTTTTCCTCTTTGATGACAAACTGAACTCCCTCTTGCAGATGGTGTTCTCAGCCAAAACCAGACACTATCATGTCACTAAGATTTTAATTCTAATCTCAGACACTGATACTAGGAAATGCTAGAATAACCTGTCCCCTATAGCTGTCAAATACATCCCCTTCATTTGTTTAATGCTTCTCAAAACCCCCAAAGCACTAACACACACACCTATGCTTACAGCACTGGTCACATCTAATTTTGTTCCTTCAACATTAAAAACCTATTTGCTGTCTAGGAGCAACTTCTCTAATGCTTTTAATTCACTTATGTAGATTTAACAGAGCTCATACTACACAAGCTCAACCCTACTTAAAGAATTAGCCCTATCACACATTGCATCAACTCACCAGCCTCTATTCAAGTTTCCACATGCAACTCTACTTCATTTCTGTGTTAATAATGAAGAAGCTAACATAGAATTCAGGCCATTAAAAAAAGTTGTCAGGTTACTACTTTGAGGGCTCACATTCACATGTACTACCTAATAAAGAGCGCTTACAGGGCTGAACTTACTGTAATCCTGATTCCAGAACATTAGCAGCAACGTTCACTAAGTAAAATAAAAAACTTCTAAAACATGAAGGAGTGCCAGTCTATACTGCACATTGCAGTTTAGCATTTCACAGGAATGAGCTTTTATCCTGTGAACACAACAGCCTATTACCATGCACCATAGATAAGGAGGCTCCTGTCAGCACTTTCGAGTTTCAGGGCTAGGTCTGCACTTTCAAAAGCCGAGACTAGAAGGGTAAAGGTCATATTTACTGTACTTGCAAGAGATAAAAATCAACAACTAAACACTCTTGATTTTTCAAGGTACAGGAATTTTTGACATATAAGTGAATAGGAATATTAAAAGAGTTCCCAAAAAAGAAAGGACCAACATTTCTCCATTGAGAAGCATTGTCTGATATACAAACAACAAGCGTGGCTTGACATTTTTGTAGGGGAAGGGCTGTTCCTATAGGCAATAAAGTTCTTCTCTGACAGTTGATAATCAATGTCCAAATGCAAAGAGCTAAGTGCTGAGCCATAATAAAAGTTTTAAATGCACATGAAACTAAGTTACCTTCTAGTGAAAACCAATTTATGTGGTACCAGAAATAACCCTTTAAAGCTGAAGATCTACATTTGGTGAGGCTAAAACTAAGTCAGATGCTGAGCAGTGTAAAAAGAGAGAAAAAGTGAGAAGTGCCTACCTTTGTACCAACTGTTATATCTTGGACAATGCTGTAGAAAAAAGAAAGAAAAGGATTAAAAAAGTTAGATAGGTTTGCCACAAATATCCAGCATAGTTCACAGTAGTAAGAAAAAAAGCAAGTCAAAGTGCACAGTTGTCTTTGCAGGTGAGCCAAGGACAGTTTATACAAAGAAAAATTATTAGATGGTGATGGTGGAGACCCAAGACCCAGCAGTGCTAGAAAACTGCAGCCCTTCCACTTCCTATAGTGGAGCTTGCTCTTTTTGCCAGTGTACCGCAGGGAGGGGGGAGAACTGAAAACGACACAGTTAAAGCCTAGCATTCTTCACAGGAATGCAAAGTGATTAGAACAGAACCTTTGCCCTAGTCAAGGGCAAAGTGTCAAGAGTCAACTCCATCACCAGCATTTGCTTCTACAGTTCTTAAAACACCTATATTTAAAGGAGTTAAAATTACCTTTGCTAGGATGTAAAGGGGCTGTCTCTAGAGAAACTATCAATTCAATTGTGGAAAAGACTAACGCTGTAATTCCAGTGGTACCACAGATAAGCAGCAAAGACCAAATGGAGCTTGGACTGTCACCTCAACCAAATGCAAGTAGTCCATGCCAGGCTAACAGCAGCCCTTCAGCTAAGCTACCATCACCGAGTTAGCCCAATGCCAGTCCAACAAAGGGCAATTAGAAGAGCAATGAAGAGGTCCAGGCAACTCCCAGACTGGTATGCCTGTACAGAACACTCCTCCACTGATTCGCTTCTACCTAGGAAGACAAACACTAGGCTTTTCTAACACAAACATGAAGAAAAAACACAATTATTAAATCTAGCATATATGTTTAAACCTGTTAAACAGACTTCCCGATTAACTGACCGAAAAAAGTAGTGTTATTCTAGTACATGCATCTAATAAAAAGCTTTCTGCTGTACCTCAAATAGCTTGTGTTAGCCCTCGCCAGAAGCAAACACGGTATCGCAAGACATATCTACTAGAGCAACTTCTTTCATCGATGGAATCGGAATGAGCAGCCTACCAACATGGAATACTGCAGCTTGGTAACCTTCCGGAGTATTACATTACCTACATATAATTTTTTTTTTGGTAAAGTACTCAAGACAGACAAAGGATTTCAATTATACCCTTGCACTGAAAGTGTTTTTTAGAAGCTCCAAACCATGGTAAAGCAGCACTGTAAAAAAATGGAGAGCTGAAATGATAGGTTTATAGACTTGACATATTGTTTTGACTCCTATCTTTCCAATAGCTGACATCACAGTCCGTAACCTCAGCGTAAAGGATTCAAACGTGGCACGCTAATAGATCTACAGTAACTTTAAGGAAACATGGCAGACAGGTAGAAGGCATGGCAGTCATTTTTAAACTGCAATATGAAATCTGAAAGATTCAAGAACAATTCTACAATTCAAGTGATCTAATGCCAAAATACTCAAATTAACTAGTTTTTTCCCTACTCTCCTGCAACACTTCATGATTTTTTAGGGAGCTAAATATTGCTCAATCTTATTATTAAATCATTCATGTTTTACCAGCTTCACAAATAAGCCATAGCACTAGTATAAGCCAGCTCAGCTTCTCATACTTCCTCTTCAAAACCAACCTGCCATGTCATCATAACCCAGCAATTTACAGCTGGAGTTACAGTCTAATCCAATGGCTGCTGACAGGAAGCGACACGATGGTGTCTCTCTCTCTTTTTTTTTTTTTCTTCCAGTGAGCTACTTAAACATGCTGTATGAGAATGCAGGGTTTTAAAATCCCCTGGTGTCTGGTCACCAATGAAGACAGATGGGTTTCGCTACACTTTGAGGGCCAACACTAATGAACTAATTAAACCCATCTGCACACGAGCAATTTAAAAAATCATAATTTTATTAACATCACTAAATATTCTATGAGAACATATTTGTTCAATTAAAAAACATACATTTTTGCCCAGTGATTTTCATAACCTTAAGTTTTTCCAACAAAGCACAAAAAGAATGAGGAATCTCTCCAGTTTCCAAAACTCTCAAACTTACCCCTAAGCAATTTCTCTTACTTCCTGTTCCTCTTGTGGGCCTCATACACAGGAAATGTTTTACATAAAGTAGCCTTAACAGGGGATAGTATTTAAAATTATCCAACAGGAAAAGCTTTTTTATTTGCCAAAAATTACTGAATCCTGGAATACTACTGTAACCTATTTGATAATGAGCACAACATGAAGCAAGCGCCAATAATATTTAAGGTATTTTTATGCAGTACACTTTCAATTCACATCTCCCCTCTATAAGCTATTATTTCTTAAGCTGCATTCTCTTGTCCTGTATCAACCTCAAATATGGAATTGACACTTTGCTAATTTCCAGGCAATAAAACACAGGTAATAAAGCCTTTCACAAAAATTGCTATTTACATAGAACGGGATGTTTCCAATGCACTAAAGGAGAGAAAAAAATAAACAGCACCAGTAATGCCTTTAGGCTATTTTCCAAAGCAGTCTTTCTATGTGAACCCCTCGCATGTTTTAACAAAGAACTTATTCAAAAGAGAATTTTGGAAAACTGCAACTAAGTATCATTTTAGGTGCAGAAGTAGATGGAAGAGCCCGTAGCCAGAGAGGTCACGCACTGCCAACTAGACAGAAAACGTTAAAAGCACTTTCAGAAGAAAATTTTGAAGTTTCAATACAAGCACAGCTTCCACAGGGTAAACATATCATGCACTGCGATCTTTAGGAGGTAATGAATAATTAAGATTTCAAGACTCATGTGTTATACTCAAATTTCTACAATAAAGTAAGAACTAGTTCACGCGCACAGCAAGTTAGCTTTCCTAGGAACTACACTAAACACGCAGCTGATCACAAACTGATTTTTCACATTAAAATGGATGGTTTCACATGGTGACTTTTTTTTTTTTAATCTTTTTTAAATCCCCACTCAGGTTGAGCAACTTCTTAAAAGCAGCACAGCAAACTGAGCTGCATTCGGGACCGCAAGCTACTTTACTTGTAAGAGATCTGATCCACTGAACAAGCTGTTAGAAAAACCGAGAGTGTTATTTTTGAGATGAAAACATCACTGAAACCACACTTTTCAAGGGGTTAAAAACCTGACACGTGACTATGCTTAATTGGCACCAGGGTAATATTCTTGAGGCAACACAGGAGGCACTAATTCGGCCTCCCATACTTAAGGTTCTGGGAAAAAAACAGTTTATTGGGAGGCTTTCAACAGTACTTTCTTTTAACTATGATTACTGCATTCTTAAAAAATAAAAATAAAAAATAAAAACCAAAAGCACCACAGAAAAATCAGATCACTACAAAATATACCGTACAAGACAAGCAAAACATGGAGACCTCGTTTCTGAGAGCGCTGCCTTTATAAAGCAGTTTTAAAGTAAACGTTTATGAAACCAGACACCGGATGAGGTGGTGATTAAAGAGAAATCAATGCTGTCCAACATAAGAGAACTGTGCTCTTAAAAAAAAAAAAAAAAAAAGAGGAGAAAACAAAGCAAAAAACCCACGAAAGAAAACAAACACGCGCCCTCGCACGACCCAAGCAAACACGGAGGCAAGTTTTGTCTCGAAGGAGTTTAAAACCGAACAATAAAAAACAAGGAGGCAGGAAAACGGGTCTGCTCCCCCGCCGCTGCCTCGGGGTCTCAGGTAAGGCTGCCCCGGGCCTCCGAGCCCGCCCGAAGCGCCGCCGCTCCGCGCACACCGCGGCGGAACTCGGGCCGACCCAGCACCGCCCGCAAGAGCACCAGGAAGCCCCCCCCCCGCCCGCCCCCGCCAGGCCCAGACAATAGGAGCGAGGCCCGGGAGCGGCGCCGCCGCCCGCGGAGCGCCCCGAGCCGCCAGGTGCGCTCGGCGCCGCCGCCGCGCCCCATCGGGGCGGCCCCCCCGCTCCGCCCCCCCCCCCGGTGGAGGCGGCGGCGCGCACCCACGCGGCGCCCGCAGCCCGCCCCCGCCCCGCCGGGCGCGCCCTGGCCGCGGGGGGCGGCGGAGCGTGGCACCGGGGGGGGGGGGGGAAGCGGCACCAGAGCGCGCGCGCTGCCCCGGGCGGGGGGAGCACGAGGCACCGCGCCTCCCTCCGCGTCGGGGCGGCGGCCGCGGAACAGGGCCGCCCCCGCCCCGGGGCCCCGCGGGCCTCTCCCCCCCCCGCCCTCCCTCCTCGCACGGCGAGCGCGGCCGCGCCGGAGCCCCCCTCCCCCCGCACCGCGGGTCACCACCTCCCCTCCCCCCCGCCTCGCCTCGCCTCACACGCGGCGGCCCGGCCGCGCCCTCGGCGCCCCCCCGCCGGTGACGCCCCAGCCCCCGGCGCGGGTCCCGCGCCTCCGCCGCTTCCCCCTCGCTCGGGAGCGGGTCCGGGAACTCCCTTCCGCGGCCCCGAGCAGCGCCTGGCCCGCGCGGGGCCCCGGGCCGGTGCGGACTCACCCGTCCATTGCACACGGAGGAGACCCGTCGGGAACGGAGTGGAGGCGCCGGAATAGCAGGAACGAACCCAACCGCTTCGTGTTATAGACTCACAAAATGGCGGCGCCGCCCGGCCCGCCTCACCCGCGCCAACGCCCTATTGGCTACCGAAGATGTCATCTTGATTGCAGGGGCGGGGATGGCCCGCCTCCGAGGGTTGGCGCCCTCCCGCCTCTCGCGAAGCCTATTGGCCGTATGCGAGATGAGGGGCGGTGCAAGGCGTCGGCTTGCGATCCCACTGGGTAGACGCCAGGACACGGCTGGGAGGAGCCATCTTGAGAGCGGGAAGGATGCCGAAATACCACACTGAGCCACCATCTTGATTGGGGGCAGGGTATGGAATAACTGCATTGGGAGCCATCTTGAATGTGGGCAAGGGTTCCAACGTGCACATTGTGTTGTCATCTTCCGCGCGGCGAGGGCCCCGCGAGGACTCCTCCCGCCTGCGGGAGCGGCCCAACGGCCTCCGCGGTAGCCATGCTAACTACGGGCAGGGGGGCGCGCGCTAGTGGCCGTAGCCATCTTCAATAAGGGCAGAGCGGGCGCCTCGCCGAAATGACGTTGGTAATTTAGCACCGTCAGTCTGTGGATTGGGGGGGGGGGGGAGGAGGAGGAGGTTATGCAGTTAGACAACACAAGTTCTTTTTAAAATACAGGATAAAATCTGTTTATTTTCAGTTAATGTTTTAAGGATAAAGATTACGCAGTGGCTGAGAGAGAGAGAGAGAGAGAGAACTTTTGAGGTAAGACACACCACTTACCTGCTCTGCTCAGGCATCAGGATAATACTTTTCTTAAGTTTCAGCCCTGGCACAGTTTTCTGACCAAAACAGCCCCCTTCCCAGCCTTGTGGTCCGCAGTGATTTGTTAGATTAGCTCGTTTCACTCTTACTGCACGTACTTACCTGTACATCTAATTTCTACAAAGAGATTCATGTAAAATCCACAGATTTCTTACATTTTGAGATTTTCAAACCTCTAAAAGATTTCCTTTCCAGGTGTGGGCCCATCTATAATAAATATAAGCCTCCTTATAATGGGCTTGGTTTTGTTAGATACTTTCTGTGTCTCCCTTAAAAATAACTGTCAGACCCACAGGAGTTCATGTGTCACAAGATGAAAGTCCCCCCCCCAAAAAAAAAAATTTTTTTTTTTAAGAGAGAGAGAAGCTGATGCCCAGTTGGTTTCCGCTGCAAGCTTTGACTATGCTTTTATTTCGTTCCAGTACAGGAACAGGCACACAAGGACCAGGATCCTGACGGAGGCTGAAAAGATCCCATTCAACCATATTATATACCAGTACATTTTGGGGTCTTTTCCATTAACATCATTTTGTAAAGCAGCTTGCTTCCGTAGATAAAATGATGCATGACTCTGTTTATATATAGACAATATTTGCTCACTGGGAATTCTACCAGCAATTACTTATTTTCATTGCCTCGCTTGTCATAACCCTATCCGTTGACTGCAGCACAGGAATTAATTGTCCCAGACCTCCCTACAAATCCCTTGTGTAGCACTGAATCAAATATCAGATGTTCAATCCACATTGATCTCAGCTTCATTAGTTACAACCCTGTTATAAGAGTTTCTAGGCAACACAACACTGATAGAGCAGAGCCGTAGTACCTCATTAGCAGCACCCACT
The DNA here is from genome assembly GCF_036370855.1 of Dromaius novaehollandiae. Taxonomy (NCBI): domain Eukaryota; kingdom Metazoa; phylum Chordata; class Aves; order Casuariiformes; family Dromaiidae; genus Dromaius; species Dromaius novaehollandiae. Next base: position 637,272 of record NC_088122.1, on the reverse strand, counting down.
TTTTACATTTTTGTAAAAGCTTACCATTTTTATGCTTCTGCCAATCTGCTTCTGTTGTTAGTGGTAAACAATAAATAATAATATAGATCAGTGCCACTGATGGAAGCATCTGAGCTGCAACACAACAGTTTTAATGGCATATCTCTGAAGGTTTAGAAAAGATTTAAAAAAAACGTAGTGCAAATGAAACGAGGAGGCTTATCCTTGGGCAGCATTTCTACTTAATGTCAGGTAACTTTGACAAGTACAGACATGCACTGTACAGTCTCATTTCTTTCTGAAGCATATAGCAGACACAAATATAGAAAAAAGTTTCATAAAATGTGGAAAAGCTGCAATTTTCTCCCAAACAAGAATTACTGTGTTGGTTGCTGTGCCAAAGGTCTCATTTTCTCAGAGAGAGAGAGAGGTGATGGTGGATATTTTGAAGGCCAGGACTGGCTGTCAAGTTAATGCCTCACTCTTGTCACCACTTGTGAAATGCAAGAGTGAGCTTGGATCTCAGCAAGATCTGGCAGCTGCTAATTTCCACATTGTTTTATTGGATTGCCCAGCCATTTAGCCCTTGTTCCAGCAGTGAAGTTTAAAATGGAGAAAAGGTATGTTCTTACCTTTTGCTACAGGCTACTAAAGGCCTCATCTGAAATCAAAGTTACCTTACTAGGTACCGCACATAAAAGGAGGCTCAGGGTTTCCCATAGATAAAGAGATTTACAACTTGGAAATACATGAGGCAGACAAAGAATGGGAAAATGATGGGATTATGTGATTCACTTTAGAGTTGCTGAGATACAGAGAGATTAAGTGATTTGATCAAAGCAGAGCAGGAATTTAACTCCCATCTCACAAGCCACAATGCAGTTTCTTGAACCATGCCTGTTTTAAGCTATATATCCCATGGAGGTGTTTCACTTCTCCTATTTTAAATGCCGTTAGTCAGAAATCTTTCCTTAGTAGAGGAAGTATGGAGACAGGATGCCTTTTTTTAATATGGGATATTTTTGTCTACTTGAAAAGAAACGTACCTTCAACATGATGCAAGGATTTTGAAAAATGTCGTTAATGCTACATACTACTCACTAGTAAAAATGATATCTAGCTTGCTAGTGGCTATATTGAAATTAGTTTATTGTATGTGCAGATATCCCAACTGTTTTTCAGATATCTTTGGAAAAACAAACACAGGTGGATGCCATCAAAGAATTACTACTTTTCAAAGTAACTCCTGTGCAGTTGTGGTGTAACTTAAAAGACTTTTATGGTTCCTGCAAGCTCACTCAGATTTTCCATAGTTCAAGCAGAAATGCTGATTGTGCAGCATTTTATCAGATGGCTTCCTGTAATATTTAACAGAATTTTTTAGACAGCATCTATTCAGACAGAATGCTAGCAATCTGAATAAAGATACCGTTGGGTAGTGTACAGTGTTTTTCTGGGAAAATAGGAAAATGCATTTGGGAACATTTATATGAAAAACAGCTGGGAGAAGAGCCACCTCTGTAAGTCTTTCTGTTTGTTTTGAAAGAAAAAAATGAAGATGGTCATGTGAAAAAAGGGGGAGGGAGAAGAGGAAAAAATATGAATCAGCTTCTTTTGCACAATCCAGCAAAATGGCCCCACCCTCCCCCAGGCTCTGGTTACTCACGTCTTGCTAGACGGGCCTTTGCAGGACACACCCAGGTTTTTCTCTTTTTAAGTCCTTCCTGCCTATGTTATCTCTCTGAATTTAATTTACCATGCAGGGAAAAGGGGAAAAGGAAAAAAAACTCAAGACCTCTGAAACAAAGAGACCCTTTTCCTGCCCTTTTTTCTTTGTATTTTTCAAACAGCTCTCAAGCCTGTACTATATTTACTTTTCTATGCAACTATACTCCTTTGCAAACTAGCCACCTTCCCTTTCTCCTTCCTATTCCACTCTCCGCTTCTATCAGTGAATTGAAAAAAGTACCCTCCAAGTATATGGTCTCTGTTCAAGAACATGAGCTACTGTGCTTAATGGTATATCCTAGATACTGTTTTTAATGACAAAACATTTTTTCCCTGCACCCTTCCCCCCACACAGACACATTATTCACAGTACCCTGCAAGGTCCCAAACCAGGAAAATCTTATATAAATAACTTTGCTACTATCTATAATCCCAATTAAAATTGGGGTGGGGATATTTAAATATTTTTGCTTCTTTCTGTTGCTTTTACTCCTTTTAAACCACTTTCAATTAACACGGCTGTTTTGTTTAAAGCAGTACTTGCAGCTTTAGCAACATCTTAGGACGCCAGAACATTCTTTTGTGCATCATTCATGATGCCACATCACAGCTCTGGAAATGGTTAGTTTAGAGCTAGCAGAGAAAGAGCAAACTCACTGCTGGATTTATCATTCCAACAAAAAGCAGCATATGGGTAGTGATCAGCCAGTTGATTCACACATGGCTCAAAACTTGACAGCACAGGTATCTCCTTATTCAGCTCATATTTAAGGGAAGATGAAGGGAGAGAGACCACAGGTAACACAGGGATGGAAGTCAAAAGCTACATAGGCTTACGGGGTTCTTGGAGAGGGAGGTATGGGTACAAAGAGCTTCATTGGAAAGCTGGCTATATCAGTTCCACTGTTTGTGAAAGGCTCATTTCTTAACTATAGATTTGTGGGTTTAGAAACAGTATACATAATTAGCAAGGGGAGTGTATTTTCTACTGATTCATAAAAATTTGATAGCACAGAGTATTATCAAAAAGTTAACCAATAGGTAATTCATAAATTGTTTTTTTGAATTGAGCTTAATACACCTTCAGTATTAGATAGAAGTAAATGTTTATAACCAGCTTATGAGTTCCCTAAACTGGAGTTTTATGATAGCTGTGCCACCAAAGCAATTTGCGAGCAATTCTCTTTTAGGGAAAAAGTTGAATAGCATTGTACCTGCAAGTCCTGCACTTGAAACTTTCATTAGTGTTGCTATTATACATTCTGATTTCACTTTTTACTAGGACTTTCAAACTAGATCCATAGGTATTATTTTGTGCTTGAGTAGCTATATAAATTTAAAATGGTAAGTATAATCATAAAAGCTCATGTTTTCTGTTTCTTCTTCCTAATCTATTACAAAATGAGAGACTTATCTGTATATGTTATTCAGTTGTTATCAGTACATGTTATTTCAGAACTTCCCTGCCTTCACTGCTCCTCGCAGATACTTTTTGGTGACTCATTTCCTGTCAAGGATGAACGAGCCATTTCCTGGCTATTGAATACAGGACTTCTTTTTTCTTTTTTTTTTTTTTCCTTCCAGTCTATGTTGGAGTAGATTAACCTATAGTTTGATCCTACCCCTTCCAATTTACATCAGAACTGAAACTCTTCACTGCAGCCTTCTAAGATAACAAACAGTCAGCGTGTGTTGTTTGGGGATCATGGCATCCCCTGACGATGTGGGCCCCGGGCTGTGTCATTTCTTGGTGTGGAATTAAAATAATTCCAGAGATACAGATTTAGTAATGCCATCCTGACAGTCACTGGAACCAAATTCTTAATTCAACTAATTTCAGATCATAAAAATAGAATGTTGGAAGTACCACAGGGCAAAGACACTAATATTATAACACATATCTAAGCAGAATAATTTTGAATTATCTAATAAGGGCTGTCAAGGTTGCATATTGGGACTTGAGTAATCAAGGTAGTATCCATATAGGGGTTTGTTTTGTTTTGTTAGACAGAGGTTACTAGCACATTATATAAGTTTCTGTATTGATTCTGTGCCCATAATTTCAGCTCTTTCCTCCAACCCATGTTTCCAATTTCCTGAGCCGCTGTCTCTTCATATGTTGATTCTAACTCTTGTAGACAGCTCGCTTCAACAAATGCTCTGAGTTACAAGATTGTCCTTGGCTGACCATTGTAATGCCAGCCTGAAGTATCTCAACTCTTCCAAACAGCTTTTTTGCTGTTATTTCTTAAATTATTCTTTTAATTCCTGTTCACATCATTTCATTTGAATATTTAGATTCATTAGCTTGTCATATATCTGTAATGTTTGGGAAGAGGTACTGCCTCTTGAGTCTGAATGTAGCACATGCTGTGGGGATGATCACTGAATAATTCATACCCTTAATGATTTATTCATGCCCAAAAGCTGGATACCTCCTCTGTGACTTTCCATTATCTCAAAGAGAATGCAAGTTCCTATTCAACTATGCTCATTTTAAAAGTGCCAGTAGCAGCCCTTGTATTAGCACACGAAGCATGGTCTCTAGCTAAGACAAATAGAGTAGGTGTGTCTTCCAACCACTTCCTTATGATTTATCAGTAACATTTCTGCTCAGCAATAAATGGGAATCACTCTGCCATTCCAGTGCCATATGTGGCACAGTGCCATATACGTATAGGTCTGTGCCCTGACACAAAAACTAAAATACAGATGTATTTTTTGCACATTTTTCAGAAAGGAAGGTGGGTAAACAGGCACCCTAAGCTCTTTTCCACAGGTATACCCATGAAATGAGATGCTGTAGTCACGGTTTGGAATGTTCTGAGCATGGAAAACAAACAGGCCCTGACTCCTGATTTGATATTATAGGACTGATCTTATTCTGCAAGAGAAAGTTCAGTTTTATTTTCCATTGTAAAGCTACAGAGTCCAAGATTATTGATATAAACATGTAGTAAGATTGTTTCCTAGTCTCTCAGGAAACCTTGCAGGAAAGCCTGGACAAATAGCAACCATTCAAACTAATTCCCTTACTGCCTAATTTGGGCTATCAGAAAATATGCCTTTAGTAAAAGTTTGCAAGACCAGGATCTGAGTCTCCTGACCTAGCTGAAGATTTTGCAAGACATTCAAATTCCATTTGTCTAGAAAGTATGAAGGATGATTCTGCGTTTCAGCAAAGTCTCCAGATCCACAAGCGACACAACCCCTAGCCGGCTATGAAATTTCCTAATTGTTTACCCTGTAATCCTGACTTCTCTTGTCCTTGGAATAGGCTCTACATAGCATAATTAAAAATGTCAAACATGCTTGAGAAACTCTCCAAGTTACTAAAAATGAATGTGAATTTCCTCCCCACAACCTCACTTCATCTTTCCCTTACTCTGGCCTCAGCTTTACAAAGTGGTCTGTTTCCAGCCCTTCAGCATAGTTTGCATTCCACTGCCAAGAATGAACATTTATTTATACAAACAACCATCCTCACAAGCACATCTCTGCATGCTATCCTAGGGCAGGGAAATAGACATAATTTCTCCTTCTGTTCTCTTTTGTGTAGCTGTAATTCTACATTTCTTTATTCAGAAGCATTTTTGCAATGAAAGATTAGTGCTGTTCAGTCACTTTCCTGTGCTGCAAATCTACTCAGAAATGGACTATAATGCTTTTTCATTTCCCTACAATGATTTTATTTTATTACACTCTAATGATGGTGCCAGTTTCCTGATAAAACACTTAGGGGGTCTTGGTGGCTTAGCAGGCAGGTTTTAAAAGAGATCTCACTCATGCTAGAACCTTGAGGGCTCTGTTTAACTCACAGAAACTGAAAGCCCAGGAGCCTGCTTTTCTAAAAAAACACACCAATAACCTAGTTTTCCCAAGTCTGTTACTGGGCTGCTGTGTTACACTAATTCTTCCAGCAGTGAAGCTGACATTGTAAAAGAGATCAATAGTAAATGAAACAGCAGCTACCAGGTGAGCAGCGCTATAAAAGGCTAATGTGGCTGGGGAGTCTGAAACTCATACGTTATTTCTAAAGGTTCTCCATCACTCACCTGTCAGACTGAGGTATTGTTCACTGAAATGCTAGCTCATCACCTATGTCCTCTGTCGTCAGATTGTCTCCCATTGCATCTGCTATTTAAATGGATATTACACAGATGCTAGATGACTCCAGACAGGAGAATTTCATAGTCTGAGCACAGTTCATTTAAATGAAAAAAGGGACTGTGAAAGAGATAGAGATACACATGCAGAACATCTAGAAATTCTCCTTTAGACGGATATGTCTGCAAGCTGCTCACTCACTTTACTGTAAGCATGTCGGATTTAGTTGTGTGAGAGCCAACTTCCGTTCTCAGTTGATATAGCTGTTTGTAACTAAGGGTAGTACTCAGATAGATAGGTTTACAATTACATCCACCAGTGAATTAGATGGAAAGATGGCTTGGCTGGGTACTCGGTCACCTTCATTTCTAAAGCAACATTTTATAAAATGAAGCATTTAAGCAGTTTCCAAAGGATCCAGGGGAATACTTTAAAAAAAAAAACAAACAAACAAAAAAAAAAACAAGATGGCATTTTAGAGTATACCATATCTTTTCAGGAAGAAAACACAGCTTTTTTTAACCATATTCCCAAATCAAAATCAATGAACTACTGCAATGAATGAAATACGAAGTTTTAGTGACTACTTTCCATTAATCATTACTGAATATTTTATTGCTCTTAATACTTTCTCAGTAAGTTCACTGTTGCCAGTCTTGGAAAGGCATATTTAATTTTGCTGCAGAACTCCTATAGAGATAAGGGAGGAACGAGTGACCCCAAAAGGGCATTAAGTAGCACAAGGACAGAAATGCAGAGACATACCAGCTCTATTTTGGAACTGCCAAAGTTGTGCTCCCTCTTTCCCCTCCTTAATACTTCTTTATGATGTTGTGCATGCACTTCATAGGTGCTACAGAAGCACAGCTGAATTAAAGTCCTTCTTTCCAAATTGATTCAAGAACAAATATGTCCAAATACATCTGAAAAAGTAATGGCGCTGAGACAAACCTCTGTGTGCCTGCCATGAGGCCCGCATTGTCATACAGGCTAATAAAGACATCATTTTCCCAGGGCTTCAGCTCTATTAAACACAAAGCTCCAAATGATTTCCTACTTGGATCAAAGATGTGTTTGTTCCAGTGCCACTTAAGTTTAAAAGGCAATACTGGGAATGAATGAAATCTCCCCAGTGGCAGCTGCTGAGGTTCAATTGGTTTGTCAGTGCCATAATTATGCAGCGGACGTCTTCTGTTTGCTGGCCCATATGTTCCTGAAGGATGTTATGTAATGGAAATAGTGCAGGGAAGCTTTGCTCCCAAAGCTAAGAGTTTCTTTCTTTTGTGGTATGAAGACTCGCTTATGTTTCAGATGGTGAAAATGTTCAGAAATGCAACATTATGATTTCAAACTCTGTTAAAACAATCATTACTCTTATTTGCTCAAACTAAATGGATGCGTAAGAACAGAAACAATGGCCTAGATCCAGTGTCCTAGAACTGGTGTTAATATAGACATTGACTACATTTTTCATATTATTTATACATTTCCAGCTGGCCCCTGAAAGTGAGTGCTCCCACTTATCTAATGCTAGAAACTGTCACTGATCAGTGGCAGAGTTTGGTATGGCCCTTGATACTAAGAATAAATGTGGCTTCCTGTCCAGCCAGCCACCGCTGCTCAGCCCTTCCACCTCTTCCCCAGAATACTTCTCATCTTCATGGTATAGGGTCTGGATGCTGATTAGTGAGTATCTGCTCATTAAATTGCTATCTCCTTGTCTAATAGATTGCACACCAGTTTTTCTGTATAACAGAAATGAGCGCGTAGTAAGCAATCCCAACTCCAAAGTATTAAATAAAGCATTAAAAGAACATTAAGGCATGAACCTGCAAAACGTGGAAGTCAGGAGAATTGAGAGCACTCAAGATCTCAACTGGCGAAGGAACAAAAGAAACATAATATCCTTTAGAATGTTTAATATTTAATTTGGTAAGATGCTCAGATACTAGGGCAGCAAACGCAGAGTAAACGTGACAGTGAGCACCATGCCAGAGGTACTTCATGTCAGCCATAGGGACTTGCTCTGCATGCCAAAAACCAGAGACACAGACGGCTACTTGTTTGCAGAACTGTAAATTTTATGCACATCTACCTGGTCTGCATGCACGATATAGATTTTCTAAACACCATTTAATACATGTATATTCTTATTAAAAGATAGCATCCACATTGTACAAAAAGACTCCTAATGATCTAGCTATTTAGAAAGGGCAAAACCAGTGGCACATCTTAAATGTTGGAGACCTGTCACTGACTGACTTCCTACAATGCACGTATTACAAACACATACCTAAAACCAATAGGATAATGTTCATGAGCTGCAACATTCCTCATATGGAGCTGCATTTAATTCAGAAGGGCGTCTCTAACTAAATTTTCTTGCTTTAAGGTCAGGGCTTAGAAATAAATATTAAACCAATGCTGCTTTTACTGAGAAGATAATATTTAATTATTTAGTTTTATACTCCAAGTTGACCAGTTACTTCTGCAACAATTAGAAGTCAGCTAGCAAGATTCTTCCCTCTAAGTTTTGTCATGAGGACTTAAGTACACATGTGGTCACCAAAGAAACAAAAAGGATTTTATGTAAACAGAACAGCACAGCTGTGGCTATAACCCAGTCCTCTAATAACTAGGCCTACGTTCCAAAAAGCTTGGCCGTACACAAATAGCTACTCTAAGGTACCCATTTAGGCTTCAGGGAGCCAGCAGCCTAGGTGATTTTCTAAGAAGCATTCACTGACGCCTTAGTCATCTGAGAACATATGCCGAAAGATCCAGTAAGAGACAGTTGGGTTTGTGGTGTGGGCTTGGAAAAGTTTCCAAAGTGTATTTTCAGAAGTGCCTTTGTGCGCTCAAGGGTGTTTCAGCAGAGAACTCCAGACCTAAACCCACCCATTTGCCCAAATGTTGCTTGAATCTATAGAGTGGCCTTAATTATTTGCTCTTGCTCACATTTGGAAGGTGTGTTATCACTACTGTCGGACAAAGGTTGGCAACCTTTTACAGGTACTATGCCAGACTGTATTTTTCTTTTCCAAATTAGTGGTTAGGTGTGCCAGCGCTGGGTTTTGCTGCCTCTCCAAGAGGCACCGTGCCATCCATCTGTGGCGTTTCTCATCTGTGAGGCAGGGCGCTCAGCTCCTGCTGAGCTCAGAACTCGGCGGAAGCTGGAGCCACTGCCTCTTCCCGGTACCTCTCCGGAGAGGCAGATCCCAGCTCCTGCCCCGGGCACGTCATTCAGAAGCTGTGTAAACTGACTGAGGACTTCAGCTCTCAGTGTAGAGAACCCTCTGCTTATTGATTCCATCCCACACAAGGGATCTTCAGGTTGCTTTAAGACCACTTTTCTGAACAGCTAATATCTCTCTCTCCCTTTGGGCTACCCTGTCTTCTAGGCGATAGTGAGATTCTTGTACTCCTCCCATAGACTGCTGTGCTCCACGGGAGGCTTCCCAAAGCATCCCGAGTGATCTTGGAGGAGGTAAGGAAAGAGTGGCACTTCAAAGCAAGGACAATTGCAAAAAACTATAGTAACGAAAGCCCCAAAGGTTGTAGGCCTGCCAGGTTCACGTGTCCTGTCAGCACTGCCAGATATTGTGGACTGATGAATTTGCATGCAGCCAAAAACCTCAGGTGCTGCTTGTTCAGACTTGGGGTTTAAAGGACAAAGACCTTTTCTTTACGTGGGCACGACCCTTTAGGTTGCCCTGTGCTCTCCCGGTGCCAGCTTGGGCATCTGCATCTGCCCGAGAGACCCCGGTAAAGACTGCAAAAAGCACTGTGATGCAGAGGGAACTCTGCCTCCTCTGAAAGTGCCTTATGGACCAACAAAGTTATTTCTTCTACCTCCAGGAGCCATTTACCATCACAGTTATCAGCAAACCCTCGTAAACACTCAAGATCTAAAAATGATAGCTAGCTCTTTGCCCGCTGCTAGCAAGACTGACTTCTCCACACCCCCCATACTGAGCCACCACAGATTTTAAGTGCTTTTTTAAAAAGTAAAATCCTTAAGCCAGGGAATGAGTTGAAGTGTTAGTAGTTAAAATTGTTCTACATTATAAAAAGTAGGTTACTGTGTCTCAGTGTGAACAATTAGGTCTAACTACAAGTCATAGCTTCACTACAAATACTATTTAATAACAGATTTCTACGACGCTTCATTCAGATTGTTTTATGAAGCAGGATGTTACCTCCAGTTTGTGGATAGGTAAAGCATGATGCAGAATGGAGGAAAAGAGTGTTTTGCCTAAGTTCAAACAAAAAGAAGTAGGTACTAGGCCCCGACTCACAGTTGACTGGTCTAAACATTGGTCATGCTCCCTCCAACATACCACACTGTTTATTTCATTTTATTTCAGTAGGTTGTTAGAAAAAATGATTTATGATTTTAAACTTTAAAAGACTGCTCAGAAATATATAAAAATTAAGCACTTTTTAAACAATAAAATAAAAAGATTTGCAACTTCCCCTTAGAAAATGCACAAATGGGATTTTTGATATTTGATATAAAAAATCCTCTCAACTGGACAGAAAGTAAAAGGACTGACAATACGATAACATCCCTTATCCCTGCTCCAAGGACTGTAAACGGAGAAGTTTTGGTACTTAGTAAGGCAGCACTATCAGTCAGTTTGCATGGCACTGTATTTTTAGCAGTAAGATAGCAAGTTGCCTACAAAGTTGGCACGTTGAGAGGTTGGTAAATCTACGCTAAGAGCTTTGTGCTAAATTTTGGCTGTTTTCTTTCGCTGGCGCACCAGGTGCAAAGGTTCTTTGGCAGCACTAAGAAGGTGCATCGGGATGGTGGTGTCACCCTAAATGTAAATTTAACGGGACCTTGACCCGTCCGCTAATAGTAATATTTATTCAGCATCCGAGCTGGGGTCAGGGCTAGGGCTTTGGCGTAGGCCCGGCAAGGAAAGCAGACGGGGGCCGGGGGGTGGGAAAGGCGTGTAAGCCGCGTTTTCAGCCAGTCGCCCCAGCCCACGCAAAGGGAGTGACACGCTCGGGCGGCGGGGACTGCGCCGCAGCCCGCATCGCCGCGGCCCGCATCCGCATCGCGCAGCCCGCATCGCGCAGCCCGCATCCGCATCGCGCAGCCCGCATCGCCGGCGGCCGAGCACCCTCTGCTGGGGGCCGCGGCGGACGGGGCTCTGCGGCGGGGTTTGGTCTGTGCGGGAGAGGCTGCTGCAGCTTCTGCTCCCGGGACTGGGCGCCCAAGCCCCCGGTGCAAGATTACAAAAAAAGCAGAATTATCCACATTTTACATAATTCCGTTCTTATTTTGAACTTGTTGAATTCAAGCTCCATGAAACTGTGAGAATTAAGTTATTTTTATAGTAGAAGAGAATGTTACAACATGACTGGAGAAGCTTGTGCTGGATAAGAAATACCGCAAATAGCGAGACAAACAATTAGAAGAGTAGAAAACACTCCTACAAATGCCTTCTTGCCAACAGACAACCTCTTCCATTTCTTAAGTGAAAGAAGATCATTTTAATACAAATGGCTGTTGGGAACAAAAGTAAGTTCCCACAATCAATTCTGTGCAGATACCATCATATGCTCACCCACAGCGCAGGACTGAAAAAAAATTCATGGAAAAATAAAACAGCCAGTATATAGAATTGCTGTGAAAAATAGTGGCCGATTCTCCCCTCGTGGGACTAATCATAACTGTGAAGTCACTCACATATGGAAGCATTAACAGGATAAGTAACAATTATCTGCAATGATAATTGTTATTCAGGTCATAGATTTGCCCACTAATCTCAGCTTTCCCACTTCTTCTCAGAGAAATAGAATACGAGGACCTATTTATAGCACTTAATGTTTTTAAATTAATTTTTCCTTTACTACATCTGTTTTTAGTGGCTGATTACAGTCTGTTGGACCAGGCAATTCTCTGCCAGCTGGCTGCAGACTTTTATTAGCTCTGTCTTAAGAAGACTTGCTTTAGAGCTCACCATGATGTTACAAGGACAGCAGCTCTGTAATGCAGGCCCTCAAGAGAGAGGATGATCAGAACCCAGATGAAAAGAATTGTGTCCAATTCTTTGGACCGAAATAGGAAATCTTGTTTAAAGAATGTGGCTAACTACAGATAACAGCAGTCGCTCGCTCGCTCAGCGCCAATACGTGCAGTTAGATCCTGCCCTCCATCAGACCGCACTGGATAGTACTTTCTAGGAACATTTCTCAAACTGGAGGAATGCCACCCTGTAGCAAGTACAGAATGTATCTTGGGGATGATATTTCTGCAAGTAAAGCAGAAGCTGCTGTTGAAAGGAGGTCATGGAGCAGGAGTGGACCTGGAAAGATGCTGAGAAGCCTCTGGTATAGAGGAAGGGGGAGGAGAGAGGCAAACATTGCAGACAACAGGAAAAACCAATGTGCTGGGAAATGATTAATCCATTCCAAAGGCCCTTGCTAAGAAGTGGTGGGACAAGCTCAATGATTTTTGGCCATTGGCCAAAATAGAAGTAGCCATGGGCTACTTCTGATCCCGTTCTCAGCTCTCTACTCGCTTACAACCATAATGTTTTTGAGCACAGCTCATCCCGTTCCTGCCCCAGACACCACACTCTTCTATCAGTGTCCTTCACTTAATTCCCAGCAGCTCTCTAGCAAAACGTCTCCTCTTATATGTATGTTTTCCAGCTGTACCATGTCCCTCCACCTCCAGTACATGTTTCTCAAACGAGCGGGAGCAAACAGTTCGTGCTGGGGAAGGGGGCGGGAGTCAAGTTTAAGTACTGTTGTTCTATATCCTGTTGTTTTCCTACCAGGATTGTTCCAGTTTCCTGCACTGTCTTATCTCGAGTCGAAAAGCCAAAGCGCTCATATTTACTCACATTGTGCTGCCTTTTGAGTTTCTAATCTGTGAAACAGACTATGAGACTTAAGAGAAACACAGGACTATTATGGGGTGGGGGGAAGGAACAGAGTGGTTAAAGGGCTTTCAGCGTCTGCACAATTAGTTTCTTTCTTTAGTTATCCTGCTTGCATAAGCCCGTGTATGTCAGAGGGTTTCGGAGAACCTCTGCATACCATAAACGATACACTGAGTTCACCTAAAAGAGTAAAATCCAGATGTTTACATTTTCAGGTGATTCGAGATATCTGTTTTGACAGACCTTTCAAAAGAACCATTTTCAGAAAAAGCTGAATATGTTTTTTCTCAAGTGCTCAAACTAGACATAGAAAAGTCTCAAAAAAGAGGAAGCACTTCAATTTTTTTAGTTGCTTTTGAGTTTTAAGAGCTCCATTGAAATGGAGTAGACTTTGAAACTACTTGGCCACATTTTCTTGAATACTGTTAAAGAAAAGCATATATTGTGCTGACATTTTGAAAGTTTATTATGTAGATTAGAACTGTGAGAAAGCAAAATCTTGTAACGGTAAGGATATTTAACTTCTTCCTCTGCTGAGCCTGACGTTCACTTAACTATAGGTTATATTAGTGCACTAAATTCCTTTTTTTTTTTCCTTTTTTTTCTTTCTTTTTTTTTTTTTTTTTTTTAAGAAAACATTTGCCATACAGCTTTGGAATGTCCTGTTTTTCTGCACAATGGTGCAGGTCCTGCATACACTGTGTCCATTATCAGATGGGAGTCTCTGCTGGAAAGATAGTTAAAATGCTACATCATTCACAGTCATGCAGATACCGAACCAGACAAGTCTTCAAGAAAACAGAAGAAAACAAACCCCCAAACCTCCAAAATTCCAACCCCAGAACTCGAACCCCCCGCATAGATCCTGTCTTTGTCGGATGCACGTAGCATTGTGCTCGTGATCAAGGTGGATTTTTATCAGCTGACAGTCAGAGAAGCATGCCAATTCAGCCTCTGTAGCTAAATACATATTTCAGATTTTTTTCGCTCAGTTGCCACAGTGTAAATCTAAATTTGTTGAATCTGACAGTTTCTTTGGACGTACCCTCAACTGATGTAAATACGAGAGCAGAACTGGGCTGAAGAGGCATCCTTAGTTGATTACCAGAGCTTTTATTTGGAACTAAATATCAAAAGAAAAAGGCTTTTTAGAAGAGATCAGGAAAAGGAAGACATGTGCTCAGAGATAAAGAGAGATAAAAGCATTCCATTTAAAGACGCCTATAATAGAAATCGAGGAGTCCATCTGCCAAGTCAGTAATTTCACGGCCTTTTGACCACGCGAAGCTTCCGTTGCTGTTACCCTTTTCCCACACTAACTGCAAGCGCCAACTGTAAGTTTCTTTCAGTTTGTCCAAGCAGACCAGCCCGTCAGGGAGAAATTACTCATTTTGAACTCAAAGATAAAACTCTCCAACTTCAAAAAGGAACAACAGCTCTCCCACTGGTTTAGGTCCAGCTTTCTAAGGCTCAGCACAGCGAGGTGTGGGAATAGGTTGCCTCAGGAGGTTAAGTTCTCTGCCCTCGAAAGTTTTGAAGACAAGTTAGACAAACATCTCAGGAGAGGTTTAGGTAAAGCTAATTCTGCTGTGTGCAGTGAGGACAGCCCAGATGGCCATTTGAGGTGGCTTCCAGCCCTGTTTTCGGTGATTCATTAGGAATGAGATCATGGTGATAGTAGACCCTGCAGTAGATCGTGCATTTTCTGCTTTAAAACTAATTTTAAACATTTTTTCCCTGAAACATTTTTAGGTGGATTTTTTGAAGGAAGCCGTGGATTTCAGTGAGAAAATTCTTTGAAAATCCTAGCTTTGCGTGTGTTTAGCAAGCTAGCACATGCAAAACATGCAAAGCACTCTAGGCTAAAATTATCTGTACTATCATTAGAAAGTCATAAAAAGGAACATATGGAGAGATGCTAGTGTACTATATAAGAGCAGAAAGGCTTTTCAGGGCTTTGCTGACATGCAGCAACTCCCCTCCTCATCCCCCCCAAAAGGCAGTTCTCATGATTAGTATTTGTTCTCTACTGGGAAGTAAAACTGACTTGGTGAGAGAGAATTTGACCTGTGATTTTGCCTTTGAAAGGAATATTTAGTGCCCTAACCTGTCTCCTGAGGGTAGAGAGAGATCTTCTTGTATATTTTGCTTCTGTTTGTTTCCTTTCCGCTTGGGGCTGTGCTTTGCCTAATTGCTGAAGAGTTATTAGCTGTCCGGAGGTGTTTGCACTGTAGGTTTTACCCCTGCCTCACTCATTTGGAAGACAGACTCCCTCGTGCTCGGCAGCTCGGAAGTCCAACCCCTTTGATGACTCTTACTTCTTCTTCCTGCTTGGAACAGTTAAATTTTTGCCCAAAGATTTTGTGTGCTTACTCACATATACTTTGTATCCAGCAAAGCACATTTAACTTTGGCATCAGCAGGTTTAAGCATTCATTTAAAATTAAGCACGTGCGTAAATACCTTGCCAGCTGGAGCCTTAGAGCTTCACAGCTCGGCTATTCTGCAGTGTCCCCATTTCTGGAAGTTTGGGATTGGTAGAGTGGGTCTTATATAGACCCACTTCCAGAGAGCTCATCAGTGTAGGAATCTGGCCAAGAAGTAGTTTTATGGTCACTGGTTTTAATTTGGATTTGGTTGGTCTCGGCCCCGCTCCCGGAGGACCGAGCCCTTATCACAAAACAGACATCCTCCCCTGCACGATCGCGGCCTCCTGGATGGGGCAGTCTCGGGAGCAGGCCCCCAGGGCCGGGCCGCTCCTCGGCACCCTCTCGGGCCAGGCGCAGGCGTCCGCTGGAAGCTGCACCGCCGCCGAGCCAGCAGCCCACGGCCACGCGGCCACCTGCCCAGGCACCCACCCCGCCACGGCACGGCACGGCCTCTGCCGCGGCACGGCCTGCTCCATCGCCAGCGGCCTCCCCGCAGGGCTCCCCGGGAGCCCCCCTCGCCCTGCTGCCTCCCGCAAATCTGCTGAGCGCCCGGGGCTGCAGCTGGGACGCTAAAGCCGCTGGCTGTAGGGCTCAGACACCGGCAGGCAAAAGGCGATCTGGAGTACAGGAGTCCTTCCTGCCTGCGCACTGACAGGCTTTCCCTCAGCTCAGTTAACAGCCCTATGAAATAAAACCCTGCAGACAAACATCGTATTCACAGATTACAGAGGAGCCCTACATCTGCCAGCTGGAGTGGGCTTCTCCCCTCTTCCGCAGCTTGCTCAGAGGAGGGGGGCGAGCGGAGCACGAGACGCAGGCCCTGGGCACCGAGCGAGGGTGCACGCGTGCTGGGCGCTGGGCTGCCTGCACGTGTGTGCTCACCTGCAGAGCGGACACGGCCGGCTCTCACCGGGAAGCAGCGTCACATTTAGGCCAGAACTGCTCACAAAACCAGTTTAGACTAGATTCCTGTGTCCAGAGTTTTCTGTCTGGCATCTTTTTCCACCACTAAATGCAAACCTTTAATTAATAATAGCCTAAAATGCCTGGAGCAAAGACTGCCGTTATGAACTGTGAATGCATGCAGCATCAGTCACACAGGGCATTGCGAGGCTTCTTGGCTCTTTTGCAATATATAAGTTGACTCTATCGCGCAGACATTATGATGGCCTTCTACACTACTGTATTTAAATTTTCAAAACAGACAGAAGAATTTCAGATTTAAGTAGCTGGTAAATATGAATTACATATGCAGAAAATACTTTAGTTAGGAAATTACCCCTTCTTTTTGATGTTTAGAAGTCAAATAATGTTAGAATCTCAACTTGCTTCACTATTTCTGGTATTTCTGTTTCTGCAGTTTACTCCATTCAGAGAACTAAAGCTTGCTAACAGCAGTCTGTGTTAGAAGCTCCAATACTGCAAAGGAACATCTAGGATGGAATTTTAAAAACTGGACTATTTTCAAAATTTGTATTTTGTTTCAGCTTTGATTGGTATGCTGTAATCCTGCAAATATTCACAAGTAACATTTTCTATATATAATCCATTTGAGCTTAACAGGATTGCTCACGCTAGTAAAGTCACATGTTTTGCAGCAGCATTCACTATGGGCTGAATGTTGAAAAATTTGGTTGCACCTGCTAGCCAAAATTAAAATATATATGTGTATTTATACATACACACATGTATAATGATTATTTTAGGTTCTGAGAAAGAAAGGAGGAGTATTCAGTCACTGAACTCCACTTGAAAGCACATTCAGTGAGATAGAAAACAGCAGCATGGTGAGTATTCTTCTATACTAGTCTTCTGTAGCATAAAGAATACCATAGACAGTGTTTTCTAACAGAATCGATTATAGTATGAGAATATTGTAGGGTTTTTTTTTTTTTTAAGTTTGTTTTAGGTATGTGGATGCAAAGTCTATTTTTCCGTTTCTGAAAAGCATCCCATGGATTTCTTCTTCATATGTCAAATTTCCCTTTGTTGTAGCTAGAGCTACCATTTTGACAGACGAAAGAAATATCAGCCATGTAGGCTGTAGGGAGGTGGGAGACTGAGGAGCTGATGCCGAGGTTCCTGACACTTTCCGTTATTACTTTCCATACGTGAGTACAGAATTGGCCACAGGTACAGCCTTGTTCAGATCACAGGCCTCAGATTTGCAAACAAAGCACTACATTAAAATGCAAGTTACCCTCCATCAGCTGAGCCATGGTAGCTGCTTAGGCGATTCAGTGACAGTGTTGATCTAAATTTTGCTGTGGGCTTAGGAAACACACACATGTGAACAGCTGCTGTGGTTCAGCTGAGGTATAACAACTTCAGCTGTGCTACTTGATCAAGACTCAGAGCCCATAGGTATGCATGAATTGCATAAATTGCATTTATATGTATTTTAGTTTCACCATTCCAGGACTATACCCACAAATTGCCCTCTAGGTCTTTTTTTTCCTCCTTCTTCTTTTTTTTTTTTTTTCTTTTTTAGAAAGTCTGCTTTAAAGAATGAACAAGTTGTTTTGAAAAGAATCACTGATAATTCTAAATCGGTGATTCTTCCAATCTATTGAGATGAGACTGGAAACAGTCCCCAGGACTGTCATTTTATGCATGTCCTCTTTCACCTAAGTCATTTCCAACACGTTTTTGCAGAATGAGAATGTTGGTGACAGAAGATACAGTGATGTCAGTTCAGTTCATGTGGATCTCTCCAATCTCGTGACTTGGGCCCACACTCATGGAACTATATGCAATCAAATCCCAACCTTGGAAGATGTGCAGAACATGGGTCGTCCTAGCAAGGATAATTCTGTTCTGTGGATATGTGGAGTTGGACACGCGTATCACTGGCCTTGTGGAAAATTACGCTTGAGAAGCAGAGAGGAGAAAGAAGCTGCCGAAGAGAGAAAGAGGTCTATATCCTATGAGACTTCATCAGGGGAACCTAATTTAGATGAAAAGAGGTTCAGAGTAACCCCATCTTTTGAGAGGGCTAAAGCAGGCTCTATTACCACAGGGTCATGTAGCAGATATCCAGGGGTCACTCAGCAGAAAGAAGACACAGTTTACATAATAGGTGATGCAGCAACACTCAGAAAAAAAGAGAAAGGGCTAATCACTCAAGAAAACTGTAAATCCATGAGATCATGCTCTGCAGCAGAGCAGCATTTCCCAGTATCTGATGGTGAAGTCAAAACTGACCTACATAAGGTGAAGCTAGAAAGCAATGAAGATCTGCAAATCATCTCTGATGAAGAACAGTCTGTATCGGATGCAGAAAACCAAATAGACAGAATCAACCAGAATATTCTTTCAGAATTACAAATTAAAGGAGTAACTGCTGAGGTAGAATTGCAAATGCATCACAATTGGAAGACGGCAGTTAGCACGCAGACAGCCACCCACACATCTGTCTCTCCCCCCCTTGAGAAGCCATCACTAACTCCTTGCTTACAGGAGACTTTAGAAGACATCAATCAAAAGAGCCTGGAAAGCAGCTGGAAGTTACTTCCTCTTAATCCTGCAGAGTCCAAAAATGAAACTTTTGAAGCAAGGAATTCCTCTGGGTCAGCAATATCTAAAGAACATTTCAAATCGGCTCCTGTCTCTGACGTTGAAGCAGAGGCCCAACGAGAGTCACCTGCCTCTGTGGCATTCTTTGAGTTTGAAGCCACTGTAGATGTCCAGCAGCAACTCCAGCTGAGCTCTCCTGAGCGTGGCGCATCAGAAGGAAGCTTAATTAGGAACTTTGCTGAAATCCCTATTCAGGAGAGTAAGCCATTAGGATCTCAGCATGCACCTCATGTTTCAGCCTCACTGAGTTCAGAGAGCAAGAATTCAGATCATCCACCTGTGTCTTCAGACAAAAGTAAGATATTCTGGAGTTTTATTCCTGGAAGGGTTTGTGGGTGTGTGGGTGTGTTTTAATAATTGCTCTTCCAAAATATTAAAGGAGGGCAATTTCATATAGCTGCCAAAATCTGTACTGTAGCATCTGAATAAATGCATCTCATTTGGAGCACATCTCATCTTCTACTAAAAGGGACTAAAAGGTTCCTATCTTAAGCAATCAGCATTTCAACAGATAATGCCATTTACTGAGGTACCCAGATGTTTATCTAGCAGTGGCTCAGCTTTAACGACCCAGTTAGAATACTTTGGTCTTTCATTTTACTTAATATCACCATATAGTATGTTGGCTGTCCTTAAGAGAAAAACTGGAACCAGAGATGCAAACTCAGGTCTCAGGGGGGGGAGGAGGGGTTGGGACTTTTAAAACAACAAAGCACAGAAATTGTGGGTGAAACTCTGGTCTCACTGAGGTCCATGGCAAAAATCCTGGAGATTACAGTGGGACCAAAGTTTCAATCCTGCATGTTAAATTAGATGACCTAAAAAAATTGCTTTAGTGCTTTTAAGAATTTTAAAATTTTCATGTATTCTGTCCTTAAAATCCTATGGGGGGGGGTGTTATAATTGAACATTTACTCACAAGGTACACTGCTTACTGGGGATCTTTCAGCACCAAGGTTCAATCACATACAGAGCACATTTTAAATGATTCAGCGTTGTAAGAATACGCTCTTTGATGGGGACTTTAGAAGCTTAGCTTGTGGCAGTTTCAAATCCTGCTACAAAAGAGAGACTCTCTCTCCACAAGAGGGAATGGCTGACACACAGTGTGTGGACATTATCAAAATTATGCTGGCCTTTTGCAAATACTGGGGAAACCATCAATGAAATTGATTTAGTTCATTTAATAAATTAACATATTTTAGCATAGATGTCTCTAATGTGCTGGAGCCCTAATGCCAGGTACAGACATTGTTTTAATTAAATTGAGGTGATTAAACACCTCAAACAAAATGCAAATATCCAGATTTTTAAAGATGCTCTAATAGAGCCGTAAAATTTGCATCTATAATGATTTGCATGCCTGCAGGTGGTATTTCACATTAATACCGAGTAAGCTGCTGTCTTGTCAGTTTTATGCTTTTTTGTCTGCTAGTACCTAGGTGTAAATATAGAGGCAAATTCTGATAATTTAATTCAAAGAGTTGGAGTATTTCTTTTCCATCCAGTGGCTTGATGCCTTGGCTCCATCTGACTGAGAAACACCCCCCAAGGGCATGTGTCTCACTTCCACACACTCAGTACGAGAATCCCCTATTTCATGCTCCCTAAAACCTGCTCCGTACTCACGTGCACTGTCCCACCCCATGGCCTGCTGTCCTGTCTGCAGCCCCCCCGCCACGCCGGCTTAGCCGGTGCCGGACAGCGAGGTGCGCCTGGGCGCAGGGAGAGCTCAGAGCTCAGGGCGGAGGGTGCTGCGGCTCTGCCCCCGGGCCGTGCCGGCTGCTTCCCCAAGGGCACCTCTCCGGCCGCAGGACGGGGCTGCAGACCGCCCATGCCCGTCCCAGTGCCCCAGGCACCGTCCGCAGCACAGGACCGAACAGGCAGTCCTGTGCCAACGCACAGACCAAGCAGTTGAGAGGTCTGTCAGAGCAAAGAGCATTCAGATGGGTACTTACTAAAAATACGCTTCTCAGTTTTAAAGGGGATACACAGCCCCCAAGGCTTTGTGCTTGCCACAGAACGCCCACTTTGGGCAATGCTTGGTGCTTTGCGTAGCCTCAGTAACGGAACCTCTACGGCTTTACTGGGGACTTTAGGGAAAAAATCCCGTTTAGCACAAGCATTGTTACGACTTAATGGCAAGCTCTTCTCTACTGAAATAGCAATATGTAACTCAACTAGCCATAACATTAAAGATCAACAGCCTACTGCGGGTTTCTGCAGTGCAGAGGACTGGCCAGCATTCTTCCAAGAGAAAACAGAGTACTGAAATAGTATTTTAGGGTTTGTAACACAAAGAGCGTACACTTAAAGCACTGCTGGTGTTCCTGAATAGACTCAGTGTTACAGACACGCTTATTCCATACATAGTCACAACTGTACAGAATGTTTTTTTTTTCTAGTGTTATTAGCCTATTTCTTTAATTGGCAACATGTATCACCAGAAGCCACTGAGAATTCACCTGGGTACATCTGTGTAATAGCTGTTTCTGCCGAGATAAATGGCTTATGCCTCACATGAGGCCTCTGCATGTATTGATTTACAAGCCATTCATCTCTTCACACAGACCAGTCAATAACAAAACAAATAACCCCCCAAAGCAATACAGAAATACGTATAATCCATCTCAGTCCAGCTGCAGTATTTTAAGATAACAACTAAGCATGTACAAAATAACTCAGTGCAAGAAGGAAAATTTCTAGATATTAGCTTTAGAACCCTTTTCAGTATACCTCTCCTCAGCCCTGGAAAAAATCACAGGTGAGCAGATGGAGCTTTTTAGCAATCCAAAGAATTAATTTCCCAATGCTGCATGGAACTAGGTAGATGTGATATTGCCATAGCAACTTGAGAAAGAAACGCAACTGCAATCCTTTTTAGAAGTATATCTTTACACAT
This sequence comes from Dromaius novaehollandiae, assembly GCF_036370855.1. Lineage (NCBI taxonomy): Eukaryota > Metazoa > Chordata > Aves > Casuariiformes > Dromaiidae > Dromaius > Dromaius novaehollandiae. Next base: position 615,649 of record NC_088122.1, on the reverse strand, counting down.
CTTTTTGTTCTTCCTCACTCTCCACTCCTGGAGCTAACTTTTAGTTAATGTCTTTATTTCACAACAAGAGCTCTCCTGCCCTGAAGAAGTTTTTATGAAGAAGAACACTTTGAAATGTATTTTACATAATGTCTTGTACAGCAGTTTGAACATCTGAAATGGATACTGCTTAGTACGGTCAGATCACAAGATCCACATAAAGGCCAACTCCCATCTATTTTGAGAGAGCAGAATTTGGCCCACACAGTCACTGTTCATCTATAAAATACATGATAGAATAGTTGCAAATTGATGAAAGCATATCAAGTCCATTTTGGGTTGCTTGGGCTTTACAGCCACCATTCCAGGCTCAGTACTACAGCCCTTGGTTATGTGACTAGTCCCATGAGCATGGCCCTACAAGCATACCCTAAGAATCCATTCCAAAATCAGCCAGGGTGAAATTCAGTCCCTTGCCAACATGAAGACATGCCACCAATTAAAACCACAGTTTCCAGTCCCGTTTTGCTGTCTTAGAAGGTCCATAAAATCTGCACTGATGCTTTCCACATTGCGAATTCCACAATTCCATTGAGTGATGAGAGCTAATTGTCTTCCTATTAAATTTAAAACGTTCTTTCTTTTTGAATTATGTATCTACATGGTAGTATGCAGGCACACCAGTCAAGTAAGAAAGAATGAGAAAGGAGGCAATCTTTTCCCCAGCTAGTCTACTGCAAAGCTATTAAGTGGTATGGACTCACTTGCTGAGAGCACAAATCAAGACCAAAGCATTAAAGGAAGGGGTACATGAAAGTCCCATCACCTCTGAATTATTTTTCAAAAGGAAAGTGAACATTACTCTGCATCTCCTTATATTTCATTGATCTCTTTGTCAGTTCTTGCTATCCACAAAGCTGTGTCTTATCTTTTAGATGTGTTGAGGAAGTGGGAGAATAAGAGAAGCCGTAACGCTGGTGACATAAAAGTGTTCAGAGACTGGTTGCTTTTACATTTCCCTTCTGAAACACGCGAGATTTTTATCCTACCACCTGAAGACCTCGATAATTACCTAGCCTCGTTCTACAGCAATGCAAAGAAGCAGAATGGCACAGAGTTTTCTGCCAGCTCTTTGTACTTCTTTCAGAGCAGCATAGACAGATACCTCAAGGATCACAAGTACGAGTATAATGTGGTTAGAGGACTGGAGTTCAGAGCATCCCAAGAAGCCTTAAAACAAAAGTGTCAGCAACTAACACAAAAAGAGAGGGAGAGAGATTGGCATATTTTGGAGAACCTGACAGATAAAGATGTGGAAAGTCTTCGTAAAAAGGGGATACTAAGTCGCATGCAACCTGAAGGCTTTTTGCACCTCATGCTCATAAATATTATTAGGGGGTTTGGGGCAAATACTCATAATCAGAGTCAGAATCTGTACTGGGGACAGCTTGTGTTAAAAAAGAACGAGGAGGGATTGGAATACTTAGAGTGGAAGGATGAGCTTGATGTAGAGGTAAATACAGGGGAATCAACTGCACGTGTCTTTGCCAAACCTGATAATCCAGATAACTGCCCGATCCAAGACTATAAAGAGTATGCTAAGAGGAGGCCACTGGATATGCTTCATGACCATGACCCACTTTATCTAGCTCCCAAACCTTTGTGCTCTGTGTGGGACCAGATATGGTACTGCAGAAAATCACTGACAAAAGCCAAAATGGAAAAGATCATGAAAGTTATTATCCAGCAAGTCAAAGGAACTGAAAAGAAGTCCAAGAAAGAGAAGTATTAATTTAATTTCTGCTTTGCCACTTTTTGTATGTTTTAAAGTAGTCTTTGAAAGGTTTATGTGGCAATACTTAGTACAGGTTGAGAGAACATCCCTCTCTGTTCTCGTGCAAGAGCATGAGGTCACCTATAAATTTGTATCACCTTAGTTTTCAGGTTAAGTGAAAAACTTCTATTATTCTTTCTATTAAATGGAATTGATAATTCTGTAAATGGAATACAAGTGTGAAATCTAAGTTTCTCATATTTAGTACAAATTAATGTTCTACTGTATTAATGAAACTATAAAAAAGCTAGTATTAACATGGAGGGGGCAGTAGTTGAATAACTTGGCTAAGAGTTTAAGCTGTATTCATTTTGAGGGGAGCTGACACTATTGTAAACTGCATTAGTCTATAGTATAACAGTCTGTCATAAAAAGATAAGTAACACGAGTTAGGTCTGGGATGGAAGGAGAACAGTGAAATAGTAACAGTGTTTGCCAGTTGCTAATGCATGGCTAATGGGAATGTTTTCAACAGGGTTTATGTCATTTTTCTTAGTGAAAGATTTTTAGATTTAAGAAGTTAGTGTTTTAAAAAGTTATTTAAAAAATGGCTGACAGTGTTGGAAAATTTTATAGTAACTGTTTTCCCCAGAGTGCTAAATATAGCTACATAAATATGCTTTGGTAGATGCAGTTAACTATTTTCAGCTATTCAAGTACTATTCAGTCAATATATTTTCTTACAGTCCAGTCAAGTTGTTGGATGGAATTGCTGACATTTCCTAATAAAACAAAGTTTTACTTAGTACTGTTTGTCTGTTCTAAAAAGATGAAGCCAGTAACCCCAAACTAGCAATTAACCGTTTCCCAAAATGCCAGTATATCCACCTCCTGTGCTTGTTTCTCCTGATACAAGCCTGTCCTTCTTGTCCGCTACAGAGCTGACCCGTGTAGGAATCGGGCAGTTTGCAATTCCACTGACCCGCGCTGGTGGTTTCTTCATGAGGTCTTTGTGGCCCAAACCGTGCGCCGGGGTGGCCCTGCTCAAGCAACATTTAATAGCACCAAATAACATATAGATGTTTAAAGAACCATAAAAGAAGAGAAACTCACTTAACCAAATGCTCAGAGTGCATCTTCCAACTGTCCTCACGCTCTCAGACCCGCACTGCACTATGACTGCAAGAGCACAGCTGAAGGGATCCACAGGCCTCTAATGCTTGAGTCAAAGCCGCTGCCTCCCTGCACACGGACTCGAGCTCAAAACAGGTGCAGCTCTTTGCCAGGCTGTTTGTAAACACGCTCGGAAATCCAGAGCGAAGCCCCTTCCTACAGCACTTGGCTTTACTCATCCCGAATAAAACAAAAAAATAACCAGATCAGGCTTTTCTTTCCTCCCTGCCGGTCTATTTGGTCCACGCCCCAAAGCCTCTCTTGCCTTGAAAGGTGCCTACCTTGAAAATCAGGTGACACAGTTAGTCAGCAGAACGCACTTAACCCTTTCACAGTCAGCTGGGCACCTCCTGGTTCTCTGGTTGGTGCAAGAAAAGAAACAAAGCAAACAAAAACCTCAACAGCCAAACAGCCTCCTCCCCCCAAGACGCTGTTACGAACTAGGGAGAGCAAACCTTCCGGAAATAAGGGATCCCTCTTCGCGCAGCCAAACAAGCCTCACGGGTGCCACCGTTTGCTCCAGGTGCTCGGCGCTGCGCTCTGCCCCTTCCTGCTCGGCAGGAGCATGCAGCCACACGCACGAACCCGCACCCCGGCCCAAACCCTTAGGTCTCTTCCCAGGCCTGAGATTAAAGGACTGAACCACTCACAGGGCTTTCATGTCACGCGCAACGCTCAGATACTTTTGCAAAGGGTAATTGTAAAAGACAATAGAATTTCAGTAGCATTCTGTGTGCTAAAGATATTTATACAATGCTCTTAACTTAAAGAGAGCCTGAGGAGGGAGAGGAGAAGGAAGGTCTGGGAAAGCAGGTCTCACTCCTCTCGCAAGCCGCCTAAGCTTACACGCCACTGATAAGAGAAAGTCACTTGCCTCTTTATATACAGAGTATCTACAGATCACATTTATTTGTATCTTACAATATTTTAAAAGTAAATTTCTAGCTAATTGCACTTCACACAAATGAGTAGCATCCTGTGTAGATATGCTAAATTAGACCTCATCAAGGATTTAATTGCTGCTCACAGAAAAGAAAATTGACCAGAGAACTGTTTCATTTTGTAAAAGCAAGGACATACATTTTCAGATATTTTGATTAACTATCCTATTGCATATCTTAGCACCTCAAACTGTAATCATTTTAATTTAAATTATTAGGAAATTACCTATTGTAGACTGTTACCAGGAGCAGAAAAAGTCTTTGCAAAAAAAAAAAAAAAAAAAAAAAAAAAAAATTCAGGGCTCACAGTCAGGAGGCTTTGGAGTATGCTTTTACTTTGAAAAAAGAGTAAAAGAAAGATGGTGTCCCGGTGCTCCTTTTCTATTAGATGTTAACGATGTCCAATTAGCACAAACTCAGTTTATCAGTGAGAAGATGCCTTTTTGGCTGCCAGCTTCCTACAGAAAAATTTGACATGAGATCCATGGATTGACCAGAATTTTTTTTATGACTGAAGTCAGGATAAAAATAATTTTAAAACACAATTTAAAAAAATGAAATGAATTTATAAATGTCTGTTTGGTGGAAAAGGACTTCTAGGAACATTTCTTTCTGCAGGAAGGGAGACCGAGCGCTCTTGGCTCGCCAGCTGCCCACCTATGAGAGCGGGATGCTCTCCAGCTCTCCTGGGGCCCGTGGAGCGAGAGAGGCAGAGCAGAAGCTTGCTAGCTGGGCCAGTGAGCTCCTGCTTCTTGGCAGCTTGGACTGCTAGAAACCTGTGCCCCGAGATGTCACGGCAAACAGGCCTGTTACGTTCCTGTAACGTATCTTTCTTTTCAACTGTCTGCACTTTATTGCAGAGCCATAGAGGAAGAGAGAAACACTTAAGATAAACTAACAGTTACACACATGATTTTCATCTACACATCTCAAGAACAGAGATTAATTGTCCCCTTTTAAAAGATGGAGACCAAAATGCAATGAAGAAGAAGTAATTTGATCAAGGTCATGCATTAGATCAATGGCTGAGAATCTGTTAGCGTCTCTCCTGCCTTCCCAGCCCGCTTCCTAGCTCGGGGGCTGTGCTGTCGCATAGCTGCTTGGCTTGATGGTAGATGCAGGAGGAACCGGAATGCTGCACAGCTCCTGTCCGGATAGGGAAATAGGGCTCCCCCCACTGCACTGCCGAAACTGGTTGGTGATGGAGCAAGCTCTGTACATGGCTTGCCACCTCCCCAAGTCACAGGAGGGCCCTGCTGAATTTACCATAAGCAGACTGGGACCAGCTGTTTCATACTGTGGAGGAGAAGTGAGCACTCGAAAGCTTCTGCAAAACCAATTTCTTTTCCTCTTTTTGAGCGTGTGATTCTGAACCCCTCTCCATTATCAGCGGAAAGACCCAAGGGGAAGCAGCAGAAGGGAACTTTGCACTTTGCTGTACCCATGAGCAAGTCTGCCAGCACTTCTTCTTCTTGCATGCAGAGCCGGTGGAGCTGAGCTCCACAGCGTTAGGACGAACAGGCCTTGTGCGAGGTGATAGCATGCCGGCTTTCCCAAGCACTCCTGTCTGCCTCTGCACTTCAGAGCTGCCTCACCTGAAGCCTCGGCCTTTCTTGAACAGAGGCACCATTGCAGCAGGTACCGGAGCTGTGATACTGGGCAACTGGTCACAGTGATCGTGTCCTGTTGGCTTCACTCCTGTCTTAGGATTCATCTTCCAAAACTCCTGAGTAACTCAAGTCCAGGTTCAGGTTCTGACCTGCTTTTGCGCTTAGGAGCACTATTTTGAATAAATTGGGGGGATAAAGGCAATGCACTCACTTAGCATTTCAGAGTTTAGTCCAAGCAGAACGTGCAGCAGTGAAGAGCCACAGAGTTAACAAGAGATCTGTTGCCGGGAAGGAATTGTTTAGGTTCTTGGAGGCAGGGAGATGGATTATATGACCTTCTTGAGGTCACATCTGTAATCCTCTGGAGATCCTGCTCCTCTCCCTTCCAGCAGCCGGCTGGCAGTACTTTCAGAGATGCCATTTACTGCTGACCTTCCCCTTGTGCCATCATTTACATGTGAAGCAAAGCAACTGCCAAAGACACCTGGATCTTGCCTGCAGCGCGAGCTTTGCCCTGCGCAAGGCCGGGTTTGTGTGCGGACTGCAACTTCCCAGCCGCCCACCCTCGTCTGGGTGCTGCCAGGGCCCGCGCGGCGCCTGCGCCGCTCTCCGGGAGCCCTCTAGCGACAGGGACACGGCGCGGTGCGGGCGCCGGCGCTGCGGAGGCGAGGACGGGCAGGCTGCAGGGGCTCGGTGCTTCCTTTTGCTTACTGGGGTGGGCAGGAGCTCAGCTTTTCCTCCAGGACTGGAAATGCAAAGAGAACTCCAGGGATACTTCGCCCCTTTCTGTGTCAGCAAAGGTTGGTTCTGGGCTCAGATAAGAGGCAAACTGGTTCCTGTCACAACAGCCACATAATCAGACGTGCTTTCGCTTCCCCGTCCCCATTCTCCTTAAATATGTGCATTCATTACAAACTGCTGCAAAATCAACTGAACATTCAGACAAACAAAACAGGCTGGAAAGAATGAGGGAGAGTAATGACTCTTTAATAAATTAGCAAAATAAACAACAGCATTAAAGTATGTATGTGTTATATATCACTGCGTCTCAACAGATCACATGACTTAAATCAAAACCCTTGATTTCCCAGTTTGATGCTCATATTGATTCAAAGGTATGCATCAGTCTAGTTACCTTCCTAGGTGATGCCTGATACCGTGGTACCTAAAAACCTAAAACCACTCAGAAATAAAACACCGTATGATTTCTGTTAATTTACTGTTTCCTTGCAGAAGTGATTAAAAGCAAGTGATCTGCTTTCTCCCCCCCTTTAAAAAAGTGTTACTTTACCTCAAAGGGAAGGGAGAAAAAACAAATGAGCACATTTAATGCATTGGAGTGATCATCTGTTAGGTGAAGAACAGCTGGAATTTGCAATTTAGAAGTCTCTGATTCTCATGATCACCAGCAGTTGAACTGATCAGCTATTTTGAATGTGTTGATTGCATCCAAAAAAGGATAAATACAGAGCAAAGACTAGCGGCCACTGTTCTTTCCTGGGCCATGAGAGCTGCATCACTCGTCATCTTTGACGTACTGCCCTGCCTCCCAGCGTTTGGCCATGGCACTCTTGTGACGAATCACTCTGGTGCTTTCCACAACCTAAAGAAACCAAAAAGCACATTTTTTTAAATAAAAGACCTGTTTTTATAAAGGATCTTTTCTTCTTTTTCTGCACAACTTGCCCTCCCAGTCAGAAATCCCCAGTCTTTAGACTAAATATGCTTGACAGCAACCACTACACATCTTGCCTGCCTTGATGTACCTCTGGGCTGACGCGAAGCAGATCCAAGCAGCTGCAGCTGCCTTGCGTCTTTGCTCATGCCCAGTCCAGGATGCCAGAGAATTAAGGCACCATGGAAATAAGCCTGGTTCAGTCCCCTGCCCTGCCTCCCCTGCCACCACTTGCACAGTTTTGCCCATCCGATCAGCTCCCAGAAACTAGGAGCAAGAGCAGTGTCCCAGTGGAGATCCTGGGGGAGTGAGAAGTCAGTGTTGCTCAAACGGAGCCACCAAGTATGTAAAAGACCTTACCTCTGTGTTGATTTTGTCAACGGGTTCAATGCCTGCATACTGTGAAAAGGGGGAACAAATGGTCAGAGAACAGCAACCCAGTAGGGAAATACGCAGCGGTAGCTAGATGCAGGCCACGGGGGTCAGGTCGCATGGGATGCACGGCAGAGAAATTCAAGGTTAGACAGCACAAGCGTGGCGCACAGCTCGGTTTCCCAGAGCCCGGGGAAGGTTTGGGCCAGGACACGCTTCCTTTCCCAGAGGATGTGGTCGCTGGTCTGCACAGTCCCACCCAGGCTCCAGCACTGCTCAGGAGGGCACTGCCCCTTGGGGCACGGCACGGGCAGAGAGGGGGGGAGAGGGGCCCACCTGATGCCTGGGACCCGGCAGACCTCTGCCGTCGCCCCGTCTTCCCCCTGAGCTGAGCACTGAGCTTCCAGAGCAAAGCAGGGCGGCATGCCACGGGAGCCCACTGCCTTCAGCCCCGGGGCAGCTCAGCGGCCCCGGTTTCTCCCACGCTAGAACCGCCTGAACGCGTGCTGCCCTGTGTTAGGCGGGGCTGGGGCATTCACCTTTCCATCTTCCTTCACCCTCCTCCTCCTCTCATCGAAGGGACTGGAACGAGCCGATTCGAGGGTGAGGCTCTCCGAGCTGCCCTGAGAGGGACTAGCAACTCTCAGTGGAGTGAATGACGATCCCACTCCCGGGATTCCCATCTGGTGCGAGGCAGGAGCAAAGACTGGAGACTCGGACACCGAGTAGCTGCCACTGACACCTGAGGCAGCTTCAAGAGAAAGAGCCGTTGGGGTGCGAAGGCTGCAGGGACGACTCGGGCTGGAGGTGCCCAGAGTAGGGCAGGGGTCCTGCCCCAGAACGGGACCTCCTTGGGAGGTCTGGCAGGCTTGGTCACAGGGGGGACCCTGTGTCTGGGTGCCAGCCTGGGATTCGCAGGGGCAAGGAAGGGGAAACGCATGAACTGAGCACTTCTTGGCCCTTCCAGCACTGTTTTCTGTGGGAATTTGATGTGGGAATTTGGCATGGAAATCTATCAAAATCTGAGCAGCCCTGAAATCAGAAGGAGTCCTGAGTGCCATTGCACTAAGCCCGACCCTCATCATCCTCATTTCCCCTACATCTGCTCCACACAGGCAGTCTGGGCTGAGTCCAGCCAGCTTCAGATTGAGCCCTTTTGCTCGCTGGCCACAGAACCTCTGTCTACAGAGGATTATTTCTCATGAGACAGTTTGCTACCAACACACACAGCTCCTTGTTGGCATCTCAGCAAATCCTTGCAGGGAGGAATTTCTACTCCTCATCCTGTAGCCTGTCCTGCTTTTTGAGGTTTTTCGGGGGGGGACTTGTGCTTTCAACCTGTAACTGTTTGCTGTTGACTTTGATCCCTGCCATGACCACTCTTGCTCTTGCAGAACGCCCAGGAATGTGGAAGAGGTGTAGAGGAACCACATCCTGAAGGACACCTGCACGTTTTGGGTTCAGGGAGCTCCTCATGGAAGCTGGGGCAAGGGCTGTGAACTGAACATCTGCAACAGGTCCACAGCTTCCCGAAGCACAGCCAGGGGAAGAGAGAAAAGCTCAGGTCTGGCCCCAATTTGGACTCCCCTTCCCACCTCTAGCAGAGGGTCAGGTCACCTGTGGCTGCCAGCTATGAAAGAGAAGGGTTCATCTCATGCAGACTGCTAACACTGGGCTTAAGAGCTTGCTGCCTAATTACTTTTCACAGCTGGGAGAGGTATATTCCTCAGGCTTTATGCTAGCCGTATGCGCTCTGTGCAGGAAGGTCTCTCGGGAGCGGGAGCCGGCACTTCAAGGTGCCATTTCTACCCTCCGACAGGTCCGTTAGAGACTCAGAGTCGCAAAGAATTAGAGGGCAGGAGCCATGCTGGCTCCGCACCCAGGGGTTAACCCCTGCCCGGTCCCAAGCCTGCAGTGCCTCTTCCCCCTTACCTGAACTCTGCGAGGAAAGCCGCGAGTGGGAGCTCTCCTTGGGGAAGCTGCTGCTGCTGACCAGGGAGTAGCCGTCTATCAGCTGCCTCCTCCTCCGTTGCTCCTGCAGCTCCTCTTCCCTCTGCAAGTCGCTCTGGATCTCCTTCTCAATCAGCACCAGCGTCTGGGGCTTCCACGTCCGCAGCGTGTACTGCTCCTCCTGGCCACCCTCCCCTTCCAGCCCCCTCTCCCTCCTCAGCGGGCTTTGCGTCCCCATGTTGTCCACGAAGGAGACCTTGGGCTTCCAGAAGGGCAAGGAGAAGTACTCTTTGCGCAGGACGCCTGTGTCTACGGGGCTCAGGGTGGAGCCGGACCTCTGCGCGGCGCCGGGAAGCCTTCCTCCCCAGGAATCCTCACTCGCCCATTTGTTGGCACCGGCGGAAGCGCGGTCGTACATCAGCGGCTCATCGCCGCTCTTCTCGCCGGCGGCTGCTGCAAAGCGAGGCTGGTGCGCCTGGAACTGCGTCAGCTTCACCGTGTAGTTCGGGGGGGCTTTCCCACCTCTGGCGTCTTGCGTGGGGCTGAAGCTGTGACCGGTGGACTGCTCCAGCGCAAAGCCGTTAATCCAGCTGCTCCTGTACTCGTCTGCCTTCCAAGGGGAGGCTGTCTGCTGTGGGGCCGGGGGGGCTTCCTCCTGCTGAAACACCTTCTTGCGCTCGTCCAGTTCCTGCTGCGTCCCCCGGTCGTACAGCCCCAGCAGCCTCCCCTCCTTCTTCAGATCTTCTTCACGCTTAGTTTCCTGCTCTATTTCCCTCTGGACGTAAAAGGAAGTGCGGCCTTTGTCCTTCCCTTTCCTGGCTGGAAGGGGCGATACAGACACTGAGAGGAGAGGCTTGGTCTGGATTTCCACCAGCTCGCTGCTGGAGGTCAGCCTCTGGATCCCCCTCTCCTTCCAGAGGTTCTCCTCCCTCTCCATCGCCAGGCGGATTTCCCGCTCAATGGGCGTCTCGTTGCTGGTCCTCATCTCTTTGTCCGGGCCGTTGCCGCCAGCCCTCAGTCCCGCAGGAGCGTCGAAGATCTCGATCGTCGTGCTCCCATTGCCGACGTAGCCCACGCTGCCGACAGTATACATTTCACCCAAGCCGGAGTCCGGGTCGTCTCTGGAAGACGCTTTAGTCAAAGTGGATGTTCTCCCAGTGAGATACGATCTTTCAGTATCAGCCCTTCTGGGAGCATAAACCTCGTCCTTTGCAGGTGCCTTGTAGGATGTGTTATAAACCTGATAAACGGTCTTGTCTGTCCTGCTCTGGCCGGGGGCACCCGGACTGCTGTAACCCCTCGCAGTCTTTGCGGCCGTCTCGGGACCGTGCCACTCCTGCGCAGAGATTCTCGTCACTGACTCTGGCTTTGGAGACATTGCTTGCTGCCTGGGGCTGAAAATAGAGTCCGGATTGGTCCTTTCCAGCATCAGGAACTGTTGCCGGGCAGCGGAGAAGTTGATCTGCTCTGTGTCTATATTTTCAGGGTCAACAGGCGTTGCTGCCCTCCCTTGGGAAGGCTTGTCAAAGTAAACAGCAAAGCTGGAGGTGAAGCTGCCTTTGTGCCTGCCTCCCCCCTGGCTGCCTGAGCCCGGGTTTATAGAGCTCAGCTCATCCATGGAGCTCCACTTCTCGGCCATGGTGGAGCTCTTCTTCATCACCTGGCTCTGGATGACCTCCCTCCTCTCGTCTTCAAGCTCCTTTGCCTTCTCGGGTGAGATACTTGGTGGAAGGACCCTGCGCTGTTCCTCCTCGTCCTCTTCATAAAGCTTCGATGGCTTCCTCTCGCCTCTGTACGCCCTGAGGTCATACAGGCTTCCCGACCGTACCACCTCCAGCCTGGAGTCTCTGTCCGGGGAGGGGGTCCAGACATCCTTTCCACCATCTAGGAAATTTGAGGGTGACTTGGACCTGAATTTCCATTCATAGCCATTTTCCACTCTCTGGCTGCTGCGCTGAGAGGAGCCAAACACATCGTCGTCACCACCAGCCCTCTGCTCCGCAGACGAGCTGGCTTGGTAGCCATCGTTATAGTCCTGGTTAGGCGCCTGGGGGTACTGGAAGACGAGGTGTCTGGTGACTCTGTCCATCTCCTGGGAAGAGTCAGCATCCAATTCTCCGTCAGCCTTCTCCTGGACTCGGGGACGCGGGTTAGTTTTGAGGTTACCCTCAGGCTCCCGGGTCACCTGAAGACCTTCCGAGCAAAAGGCAGGATCTTGCTGGCCCTGCAAGCAGGAGGAGAAAAGCTGTTAGGAGACGCGCAAGGAGAAGTCAGGGGACGGCGGCTCCCAGTCCCACACGCCTGTCCCAGCCCCGGTGGCACCTCCGGGACCTCCAGGAGACACCTGTGCTCGCACGCCTCTGCTTCCCGCTGTCTTAAAAGTAACGCGCTCGATCTACTCAGAAATGCCAGTCGTGGGCAGAGGCCGTCCAAGAGCACGCGAGGCGTCACTTCCTCGGGCAGCTCCGCCCCGAAGCCAGCGTCCCCCTGCTCAGCAGCACCCGCCGCCCCGGCCCCACGGCCCCCCGGCCGCTGCCTTGAGCCTCGTCCCAGCCCCGGCTGGCCGGGGAGCTCCTGCCCGACGGCCGGCTCTGCGCAGCTGGGCGTCTGCTGGGCGCGTGGGACGGGGAGGCACCCGGCCGCGGGCGGCACCGGGAGCCGCCGGCGTCATCGTCCCTTGCAGCCGCCTGGAATTCCTGCCCGCGCCGCGGCGGGAGGGAGGGAGGCCCCGCGCAGCTGCGGCCATCGAAACGGCGGAGACCATAAAACTGGTTTCGTGGCTTATAAAAAGCAGGGGACTTTAACCCAGGTATCGTGCAAAGCGGGCGTGAACGCCTGCCTCCGACCTTGGCGTTGGCGTCTCCTGCGGGTAATTGGGCTGCGGCTTGATAACGAAAGTGGGTGCCAGGTGAGGGAGGGGCGGCCCAGGCGGGTCCCGGCGGAGCGGAGCATCCCGAATGCCGCTCCCGGCCTCGTCGGGCGCCGCGGCCCTGGCGGGGAGCAGGGCGTGCGTGGGCGAGCCACGCGGCTGTCCCGTGTCTGCTCAGGCACCGCCGCGGTCCTGCTGCCGCGGCCCCGGGCTGGGCCGGCGCGAGCGGGTACCGGGGTCTCCGTGCCGCTTCCCCGGGCGCTCGCCGCCCTCTGCAAACTCGCCCCGGCGGCGAGGCGGTGGCGAGCATCCCGGCAGCGGCCACGTGCCCGGCGCAGGCTGAGATGCCCCCGAGGGCAGGCACGTGCCCGCAGCCCAGCGCATCCCCCGCCTGGGGATCCCAGGTCCGGCCGTGCACCGGGGCCGGTAACGGGACCCCCCCCGCGGCCCCCCGGGCGCCGGCGCTGCCGCATGCAGCAACCTCGCGCAGCTCGGCCTTGAGCCGGGGCTGAGCAGGCTCTGCTGGGAGCCGCCGCTCCCGGCTGCTCCGTGCCCAGCTGGATTCCCGTAACCGCTGGTTTTCCTACCAGTGATTCATTATCGCTTTTATAGCCCCCGTGAGCCCAGAAACGAAACGCGCTGCCTGTCCACAGTTGTTCTTCTCCGGAGGGGTCAAAAGTCCTCGCTGGGAGTGATCTCCTAACTGGGCCATGCTGGTTGGTGGCAGCAGAAGGGACACGGGGACAATGACACAAACAGGGCTGTTATCAGGGCCGCGTCAGAGGCTGCAGCCGGCAGCGTGCACCGGCGGTGACGGGCACCTCCCCGAGCGCCGCGGCCGCCCGCGCCCAAAGCATCCGACAGCTCCCCACCCGCCGGGCCCGGGCGCTGCGGGAGCGCGGAGGGGGGCCGGGAATCGCCCTCCCGCGCCACGGACGGGCCGAGAGCTGCGGCGCCCGCCGGGCTGCCCCGGGCCTCCCGCCCGCTGATTTCAGGGTGTTTTCCGGGGTCCCCCCAATCCCGGGGACTCCCGTGACGGGCACGGGGCGTCACTTGCTCCGCACTGCGCTGCTGCAGGAGCCCGGCTCCGGGGTCCATCCCTGCAGCTGGGGCCACGTCTGCGGGCAGCGCGTTCGCGCACGCCCCGGCCCCAGGAGCCCGGGAGGCCCCCGAGCAACGCGCGCAGCAGCAGCGCGGCTTGGCCGGTGGCGAGGGGCAAAGCTGGGCACACGCGCGTGCGCCCGTGCAAACGGCCGCAGGTGCTCGCACGCCTGCCAAACCGTGCGCAAATGTGCGCCAGCACGCTGCAAAGCACCCCGTCCGCCCGCCCGTCCCAACAGGCACAGCGCACACCCCGGCACCCGGCTCGCTGCCGCCGGCGCTCGGTCTCTGCGGCCGACGGCCGCCCCGGCGCAGCCCTGGCCCCTGCCCGCACGCTGCGCACTTACGGAGGGAGGGAGCCGCCGGCGCGCGGTGCCCGTCCCGGGAGGCCGCCGCGGAGCCGCCTGGGCTGCGTCTGCCAGGGAGCGGCGCGGCCAGGGCGGCGGTGGGGCGCGGGGCTGCCGGAGGGACGGCCCCGGGGCTGCGGGGCCCTGATAAGCTCCCTCCTGCGCGTGGAGGAATTCCAGGAACTCAGCCCGGCTCATCGCTGGTCTCGCGGTTAGTGACCCGCTTCCCCAGCCCCCCCCACGCCGCCCTGCGTCGCCCTCGCTGCGGCTGGTTCCCGCGCCCGGCAGAGCCGCTGCACCGCCGGGAGGGCTCACTGCCGCCCGCGACGCCCCGCCGCCCGGCCTCGCGCCCGCTGCTGGAGGGCTGCCCCGGCCTGCGGCGTGGGGCACGCACCAACGTGCCGATGCACCAACGCACCAGCGCATCGGTGCACCAACACACAAACACATCGGTACACCAACGCACCAGCGTGCCGATGCACCAACGCACCAACGCACCAGTGTGCCGATGCACCAACACATCCGTGCACCAACACACCAATGCGTCAGTGCACCCATGCACCAATGTGCCAGTGCACCAACACGCTCCCCCAGCTCGGTGCCTCGGTTCTCCCCGCAGAGCAGCACGGCCGCAGGCTCGTCTGCCCGGGAAGAGCTTGCGGTGCTCCCGGGGGCAGGCAGCGCCCAGGGCAGAGGCGCCGGGGTGCAAACCACCAGCGTCCCCGTGGCTCCGCTGAAGGCCGGTCGCCCTGCGGGACAGAGCGGAGCAGCGCGGGGCAGCCCGGCCTGTCGAGCCCGAAGCGGGGGGCCGCGGCGCGGGATCCCGCTGGGGCTCCGCGGGGAGAAGAGCGCAGCCCGAGCAAACCCGCCGGGCGCAGCCGCTCGGGAGCTGCCGCGCTCCTGTTTGCGCCGAGGGGCCTCTCCCGGCCCGGCTCCCTCCCCGCCAGCCGCTCCATAACCCCGTGTTTGCACGGGCCGGGCCGGGCGCCCTCGCCGGCGTCGTGGCGGGGCTCCCCGCGGGAACCGGCCCCGCTCGGCCCCGCACCGGGCAGCTCCGCCGAGCCCGCGGGGCAGGAGGCAGCGCCGCAGCCGCCCCCCCCCCCCTCCGGCGCCGGAGCCCCCCCGCCGCCCCCCGAGACCCCGCTTACCGGCGGCCCCGCCTCCCGCTGCGGGCGGCACCCGCTGCCGGCCCGACGGCGACTTCGGCGCGGCCGCGCCTGGTTCCGGGCGGAGGCGGCTGCACCGGGCCGCGAGGCAAAGTCCGCAGCGGGGCAGGGCAGGGCAGGGCAGGGCAGGGCGAGCACCGCGCCCGCGGCGGCGGCACCGGAGCCCCCGAGCCGCGTCGGCCCCGCATCCCGCCGCATCCCGCCGCATCCCTCCCCTCCCGCTGCCCCGCATCCCGCCGCGTCCCTCCCCTCCGTGGCCCCTGGCGGCCCCGGCCCGTCGGAAGCAGAGGCGGAGGCGCCAGGCTGGTTATTCACACGGTTTATTTGCTCGGTTCGGGGGTCTTACAAACAAGGGGGGGGCCGGGGGCTTCGGACGCTTGTCACAAACCAAAAGCAGGGAGCGCGGGAAGTGCACTTGGGCTGAGCCGGGGCTGCGGCACCTCCCGGCCGGGAACGGCCTCATCCTGCTCCAGCCGGGCCCGGCGCTGGCTCCGGGTCCAAAGCCAGCGGGGCGGCCGGGGCTCTGTCGGCAGGCGAGGGGGCTGGGCAGCCGCGAGGAAGGGGCAGTCCGGGATGAGGTGGGATCGCGGGATCCAGGGGCGCCCGGTCTGGGACAAAGTGGGATCGCGGGAGCTGGGGTGCGGGATCGGCCTGGCCCCCGGGCAGCCGGCCGGGGCGATGCAGGGGGAGCCGGGGCGATGCTCCCAGTGCCCTCCCTGGTCCCCGGGGGGGCAGGTGGTGGCATGTGTCCCTGCTGAGCCCCCGCCTGCTGCTCCCTGCAGACACGCACGTGCGTGAGCAAAGCCACAGCCTCGGTGCAAACTGGGGGTAACTGGTGGCAACTGGTGGCAACAGGGAGGGGTCACTGCTCACACGAAGGGAGGGGAGGTGGGGAAGGCCTCGGAGCAGGGCGACGCTCCATTGCTCGCTGCTCTGCCGCCCGGGCGCCCTTCGCTCTGCGCGGGATGCAAAACCCCGGGGCGCCCAAAGCTGCCCCGTCCCGGAGCCCGGCACGCCGCGGAGCCAAGCCCGGGCGCTCGGGGATGCTCTGCCCGGGGGGGCTGGGAGCCCCCGGCCCCTGCAGCCCCGCAGGGGAGGAAACGCTGCTGCTGCTGCTGGTGAGAGCCCGGCAGAGGCAGGGGGACGGGTGGGCGCTGCGCGGGGCCCAGGAGCTCCCGTGCGCCGAGGGGAGCCCAGCACCAGCAAACCTGCTCCCGGCTGGCAGCGCCGCGCGGGGCTGCGGAGGTGCCTGGGGCTCCCGGGCTCTGCCAGCCGCCCGGCTCCCCGCAGCTGCACACGGATGCTGCCCTCCACACCGCCTCCGCCGTGCTGCCGCTGGCAGCTTCGGTGCTCGGGGACCCGGGCGCGCTGGGTTTCGTGGGGAAGCTGCTGCGGGGGAGCAGGCCGTCCCCGTGCCCTTCCCAAAACGCAGGTCCTGCCAGCTGCCGGCTCACGAGGAATCATCTAAAGACACGGTGCCGTCCTCCGATCCCCGTGCCGGCACCCGGCGCCGGGCGGGAGCCGGGAAGCGCTGCGGGGGCTCCGAGCGATGCAGCAGGCAGCGCCGGCGGGACGGCACACGGAGCGGGCGCGGGCGGGCGGGCGGGCGGTGCCGCGGCCTCGAGGCGATGCTGCTCTTTGTACACTTTACAAACGCCATGTTGGATTTCCCCAGTTCTTAAGAAAAAAAAGTACGGGAGCCGTGTCTGGTCAGTGGGTAACCCTGTGTCCGGCGGGGCCGCAGACGGGGGGGCGGGGGGCCGGGGCGGGAGAGGGCGCGCGGGGACGGGCAGCCTGGCGACGGCGGCTCTCGGCGGGACCTCACATCACCGTGCAGCATTTGCAGCGCTGCTTCTTCGCGTCCGTGTCCTGCTCGGCCTCCTTGGCGTCCGTGGCGCTGGCGCCCGGCTGCGGGCCCTCCTCCGGGGGCGGCGGGGCGGCCGCCGGCTCCAGCGCCGTGCCGTTGGGCGGCGCGTGCTCCTTGCACGGCGACGCCGCCGGCTTGCTCTCGGCGTCCTCGATCACCACCAGCTCGGCTTTGATGGTGCCCTCCAGCCCCAGCACCTTCTTGGTCTCGTCCTCGTCCTCCACGTTCTGGTAGCCCATGAAGATCATGGTGACGGGCTGCTCGGCGCCCTGGCCCGGGCCGCTCTCCCGCGGCGCCGCCTGCAGCCCCGTGATCTCCCGCCGCGGCGTGGGCTGCCGGCTGGACGGGGCGCTGCCGGGCGCCCCACGCGGGCCCTCCCCGCCGGCGGGCTCCCGCTCGGAGGCGTCGCTCAGGGTCACCTCGTCGGCCTTGTGCAGGAGCTCGTCGACCTCGGAGGAGCTCAGCGGCTGGGCGCCGTCGGCCAGGGCGCCGTCCTCGGCGCTCACCGCGTGCACCACTGCGGGGACAAAGGGACCGGTGAGGGGTGGCCACGGCGCCGGCGCGCGGCCCGGCCCCCCCAGACACCGCCCCGAGCGGCTCCCCCCCCCCAGCCCCCTCGGCCCCCCGCTCCGGCAGCCCCCGCACCGCGGTGCTGCGGCCGCCCCGGAGGGCTGCGGCGCCGGACGGCCCCGGCTGCACCGTCACCCGCTCCGCGCGGGGCGGGAAGGCGGCCCCGGCACTCGCGGCGCTGGGAGGCGAGAGGAGGCGACGCATCGCATTTTCCGCTTGAGCTGCGGCATCATGTGATGATCAGTGCAATGGCCACAACGACCGGTCAATGGAGCGAGAAACATCCGCGGCTCCGCGAGGCCGGCGAGGCCAGGACGGACGGCGGCCGCCTGCCCGTGCGGGTCCTTGCAAAGCTCCTGGGGCCGCGGGGTCCTGTTGCGCCAAGCCAGGAGCCGGCACCGGGGGCTGCACGGCTGCCAGCGCCCCTTCCCCATCCGTGGGACGCGCTCCCGCGTCTTCGGCCGAGGCGGATCCTCTTCTCCGCGCTCCGGGGCCGGCGGGAAGCATCCGCGCCATGGCGTGTCCCGGCTGGCGCCTCGGCTCCGGGCGCCTGGAGGAGGCGCGGGGGGGGCCGTACCTCTCAGCTCGTCCTCGTACACCTTGACCCCCTGCAGACAGTGGTTCTGGGGGAGAAGGGTGGTGCTGGATAGGACCTTGGTCTCCCCAGTCACTCTGTCCTTCTCCACCGTGATCTCCACGGAGTACATGGCTGGGACACAAAGAGGACAGCGAGGGTTAAGGGCGGCCCGGCCCCTCCCCGGCGGTGCCCGGGGCCAGCAGCGGGCAGGCGCGTGGCGGCAGCGGTGCGGTGGCAGCGGTGCGGTGGCAGCGGCGGCAGCGGTGGCGGCAGCGGCGCTCGGAGGCGATAGCGAGGCAGCAGCAGTGAGCGGCAGCGGTGGCGCGACATCCCGGCGCATCCCTGCGGGGGACCCCGCTAGCCGTGGGGGTCCCGCGGGCCGAGCCCCAGCCAGGCCCCGTGACGCACCGTGGCAGGCGCCTGCCACGTCCGTCTGTCCGGCCGGCGAGCAGGACCAGCTGCAGGCCCCGGGCTTGGAGCTGGGCTCATCCCAGCGACGGCGCTGGCGGGATGCAGTCTGCCGCCGGAGGATGCTCACGGGGGCTGGGCCCCCCCCGATCCGGGGGACCGGCAATCCTCAGCGTCTGTCCGTCCGCTCCCAGCCGGGTCTCCGCTAGCGCCGGGGCGGCTTTGCCCGGTGACGCTTCACCTGCGGCTCCGCGGGCCCCGAGCCGGGCTCTGTCCGGACGCCCAGGGCCACAGCCCGGGCTGCGCCATCTTCCCCAGCGAGGGAGCGAAGACCCACGGGAGGGAGCCAGCGGCAGCCCCGCGCTCCCAGCGCCCTGCAAGCCGCCTGCGGGGAGCCGGCCAGCGGGGCCCAGCCAGGCCGGGCGCACGGCTCCCTCGTGCCACGAAGCCGCAAACAGCAGAGGCCAAGAACGAAACCGGAGCGGAAAAATGGAACGGGGAGCGGAGAGCGATGGAGGGGCGTCGAAGAGCGGACCGGGGCGCTGCCGCTTCGGGGGCCCGGTGAGCAGCACGGACGCTCGCGGCGGGAGGCAGCGACCCCGGGAGCAGCGTCCCGCCCCGGGGAAGCGGGCACCTACCTGCCTTCAGCATGTCAGTGCCTTCCACCGCCTTCATGGGGCTGCTGGAGACCTTCTTCTCGGCTGGGGACGGAGAGGAGCAGAAACGCCCGTCGGAGCGGGGCACCGCTCCCCGGCGAGCTCCCGCGGCAGGGAGACGCAGGGCTGGTGCGGGTGCCGCCGGCACGACCGCAGCCTCGGCAGCACCCCAGCTCGGGACGGGGACGGGCTCCCCCAGCCCGGGGACACGCGGGGACGGGGCGGCTCCACGTCCCCCCAGGGCAGGAGCCGGGTGCGTGTCGGGGCAGCACGGGGGGAGCGCGGCCGGGCATCACCTACCCTTGACGGTGCCCAGGGGACTCTGCAAAACAGAAGAGGGAGGTTACAAGCTGCGCGGGAGCCGCTGAGCACCCGGTGTCCCGCTGCCACCACCGCGCACCCGCCCCAGGGCGCCTGCACCCACACGGCACGCCGTGCCCGCGACCGCCGGGGGCCCGGCCGCCCCTCACCTTCTCGGCGTTGGGGACGGCCTCCGCCTTCTCCTCCTTGGCCGCCGGCACCGCCGCCACCTCCGCCAGGTTCTCCCTGGTGGAAGCCGCCGAGCTGCCGTTCTCCAGCGTCTCCAGCTCCTTCTCCAGCCTGGGGGGAATCGGGGCGTGAGGAGCCGCACGGGCAGCTGTGCCGGCGCCGACAGTGTCCCCCTCCCAGCAGCTCCCGTCTCTGCCGGCGCCCGGCCCCTGCCCAGCTGAGCCACGGGGACAGGACGGGCGTCCGCACCCGATCCCAGGGGAGCCGACCCCCGTCCACCCCCTGCCACCCCCCAAAACCGGCCACCAGCTCCGAGGCCGAGTGCTCCCGGAGGAGCCGCCCCGCCGGTACCTCTGGATGGTTTCCTCCAGCTCCTTGGTCTTCACCTCGTCCTCCTGCATTTGCTTCTTCATGGCCTCGTCCTCCTCGGAGGCGGAGGCCGGGGCCCCCTCCAGCAGCCATCGCTCCCGCAGGGCCTTGGACTGGAGAGTGGAGGGTCAGCGCCGGCCGGGGCTGCGGCTCGGCCCAACCCCGCACTGCGGCCCCCGCAGCCCCCGCCCGCCCTCACCTTGAGGTGCTGCAGCTGCCGCCTGTCGTCCTCGAGCTGCCGCCGCTTGTTCTCGATCTCCGTCTGACGCTTCCGCTTCTCCTGCGGACGGGACAGCGGCAGGGCCGGCGTCGGTGGCAGAGCATCCCGCCCCGGCAGGAGCGGCACCGGCAGCGAGCCCCGCGCCCGGCACAGCCGCGGGGACCCCGGCCCCGACCGCGTGCCCAGCCGGAGGCCAAGGCAGGGAGCAGGGGCTGGGCGCGGGATGGGGTGCCGGATTTGGGATACGGGGTGCAGGGTGCAGGATTTGGGTGCAGGGTGCACGATGCCCTGAGGTCTGCAGCTCAGCCAAACCTCGCAGCCGGGAGCCCCACAGCCCCAGCATCTCCCCTACTTTCTGTCCTGCCTCACAGCCGGGAGCGCAGCAGCCCTGCGAGGGGTCGGTGCCCTCGTGGGGAAACTGAGGCACGGGGGGTGCCGGGCGGCCTCGCTCAGCGCGGTGCCGTGTGGCTCCCCCCCGGTGCCCCCCCCCCGCTCGCTGCGCGCCCTGGGCCGCGGGGGCCCTGGCAGAGTCGCTCTGACTGTGTCCCGGTCCCAGAAAGCGTCACCCGTTTTTTTCCGCTCCAGCATAGAACAATCTGCCCTTTGTGCAGCCGAGATCGGCCCGATAGCGAGCGGGACCCGCGCTGGCACCCGGGAAAGCCTGGCCCCGCCGGAGGGGCCGGCCGGAGTCCGGCACTGGGGTGAGGCGGAGGCGCCTGGGGCCACGTCCTGTGGCGACTGAAAGCCTGGGGGCTTCGCTACCCGCAGGGCTGGATCCTGCCCCAGCCCTTCTCCTTCTCCTTCTCCTTCTCCTTCCCCAGCAGCAGCCAGAGGCTTGGGGGGGGGGGGGGGGGAGGTCATCACACACTCGTTTCCCTCTCACCGGAAGCTCGTCAAGGCGCTCAGTTCATTAATTAAGCCTTCCAGCTGCCTGCTTGCTCACACTGTCCCTGCCTTGCAAATGAAGAAATCAAACCCTGGAGGATCCCCGCGGCTGATCCTGGGGACGAGCCCGGGATCCCGAGCCCGGGAGCCCCACGCGTTCCCTCTCTGCTTCCCGTGGCTCCCGGCTGCCTCCCCCCAAGGCAGCCTCCGGAGGCGGGAGGCTCCCACGATTACTCTCCCGGGAGCTGTTTTCCCCTCTGCCCTCAGCACTTTGTGTGCAGCCCCCCCGGCCTCCAGGGCAGGAGCCTCCAGGGCAGGACAGAGGGACGGCAAAGCCGGGGGGAAGGGGGGAGCGAGGCCCGCGGGACGAGGGAGGCTGCGAGGGCTCAGGGCACGGCGCCGCCTTCGCCCTCGTCTGCTGGAGGGGCGGCAGCCGCCGGGGCCGAGGAAAACCTCCCTGCACGGGGCTGCATCGCCCACGAGGCCCCTCCGACTCCCTGCTGCCGCCGTGCACCAGCATCACACACCAGCGCCGTGCACGAACACCGCACACCAGTGCTTTGCTGCCGGAGGAAGGAGCCGCCCGGGCACGTGAAAGCTGCGGCCCGGCTCCCGCTCCAGGCACGTCGCCGCTCGCCGGCGCGGAGGCAACTTACCGCGATGGCCTGCAGCCTCTCCTGCTGAAGGGTGCTGGCCTCGACCGCCCTGCAAGAGAGCACGGAGCAGGCGTGAGCAGAGCGCTGCGCCGCCCTGAATGGGGACATTGTGTGCCCGCGAGCCGGACGCCACGCGCGACAACGGCTGGACTTTCCCCTTCCGCTGCCATGCCGTTGCCGTCCCACAGCCCCGAGCGCCTGGCCCGGCGTGTCCCTCCGCCCCGTCCTCCGCGCACTGCTATCCCCGATCCCCCGCGGAGCACCGAGCCCGCTCCTCCCGCCGGCCGTGCTCCGGATGGGAACGGCGACGGCAGAGGGGCTGGAGAGCAGCGCTTTGGCCATGCCTGCTATTAGCCTTGGCTCGCTCTGGCCCTCCCGGCCCATCTCTTGGCCGCTGACACCTTTCCCGGACAGTGTGGCCTTTCCGGGCGGGAGCCGTGGCCTGGCAGGGCGTGCGCACACACGAACGCACTCGTGCACCCACGTGCAAACAGGCATGCACGCAAACAGACACGAATGTGCATGCGCACACACACGAATGTACTCATGCACACACACAAACATGCGTGCACACACACACGCACACACACGTGCACCGCAACAGGCTCAGCCCCAGTTTGCACTCCCAGGCCCGGCACCCGCCCCTGCAACGCAGACCACCGCGGCCGTGCTGAGGGCGGAGGCGCAGGCAGACTCCCGGGAGGGCTGGCGGGTGGCAGGGGCTCCGCCGTCGCGGTGGCGTGTGCGAGCCCACCTGCTGCGAGGCCTCGGGCAGCTCGGGAGCGGGGAGCACGGGGCTGCGCCGGTGCCGCCGGGGAGCTGGCTGGCGGCACGCCACACCGCGCTAACGAAGCGCTTAGCCGTGACAGTAATTAGGGTGGGAGGCACGGAGGTATCGTAAGGGGGTGGATCGCTGCCATTTGCTTCCCGCAGCAGGGAATAACGGTGCCGGCGGCAGCGCCGGGGCTGCGCGAAGGGAGCGGAGGCCGGAGCAGCAGCGCCGGGTGCGGAGAGGCCGGCGGCAGGGCCCGGCGTGAGCGAGGGAAGCGACGCCGCAGGGCCTCGCGCCTGGCCCAGGACCCGGCTGCGGCTCCGGCTCCGACTCCGACGCGGAGCATTTCTGCAGCTGGCGGATGCCGGGGCTGGGCGGGAGGAAGGAAGAGCAGCGAGAGGCGCTGCGGCAGGGGCAGAGCTCTGCGCCCGAGCTTGTGCCGGCGGTTAAGTGCACGTCCATCCTCGCGGCTCCCATGAGCTGTGAGCACCGACGCCGGAGGCTCCTGGGGCGTCGCGCGATGCTCCTGCGCCCGTCACCCTCGCGCTGGGGCAGGGTGCCCTGGCAGCAGGCGCAGCCCCCGTCCCGCCAAGCCCCGCGAGCCCCTGCCCGGCTCCGGGCACCGTTTCTGGGGCCGCCGGCAGAGCGGTGCTGACCCTCGCTCCGTGGTATTTCACCCCAAACCTCCCCCCAACTGCATAATCTGGTTAAATGGGAAGGGAGGCGGTGCGCTGCACAGACGGCCCCGGGGCGCGGGGGAGGCACGGGCGGGAGGAGACTCACTCGCACGCTGCCATTAGGGGTTTTTCCCCCAAAGGTGGTTTTGCGCGCAGGGTGTGCACGCGCGGGGCCGGGCGCTGCCGTTGCAGGACGGAGGTGCGTGCGGCGGCGGGGCCGCGAGAGGGGACAGCGCCCGCGCTCAGCGCCCCGGCGACGCGAACGCGCTCGAAAACAAACCGGGAAGGTGCCGCCTTTGGAGTTATTTTTGTGCCGATCGAGGCGATGCTGCGACTGTTTTGCACACGCACGCGTGCGCACACCCGCTGTCAGCCGCCGCCTGTTTGTCATGCTGGCAACCCGCCCGCCGTCCCGACACTGCGCCCGAGCCAGAGAATTAAATAATTAAAGAGCCCAAATGGAGCGGGAGCGGCCGCGAGGCCCCTGCTCGCTCCACCGCGGCTCCCTGCCTGGGCCGAGCGGCTGCAGGGAGCCGGCCCCGCGCCGCAGCCCCCTGCAAACCTGGGTGGGAGGCAGCGGCCGCCCCGCTCCCCTCCGCCCCCTCCCCGGGGCGGCTGGCACCAGCCCCAGCTCCGGCCGCCCTCCGCCCCGGCCCCGGCCGTCCCCGGTCACCCTGCTGCCGCTGCCGGCACCCCGGGCTCCCAGGGCTTTGGCCCGGGGCCGGTGTCTCTCCCGGCCCCTGCCCTGTCCGACGGATCCAAACTTTTGCCGCGTTCCTGAAACGTTCTGTTCCCACCCTCCCGCCCTCCTCCATCCTCTTTATTTTCCATTATTTGCTACAGGCTCTGCATTCCCGGGTCGACGGCCAGGAATCCTCCTGGCCCGGGGAGAGCCGCAGCACGGGCTGGCTGCCCTGTGCTGCCGGGGGGGCCCAGCCCCGGCCCCGGCCCCGGGGATGCACCCGGCACCCGAGGGGAGGAGGAGACGGGCAGCGGGGCCGGGCCCGGCGCGACCCGGGGTCCCTGCCCGGGCTGGGACGAGGGGGCTGGGGATGGGCCCAGGGCTCCAACGCCCCTGGGCAGAGCCGACTGCTCTTCTCCGTCCAGCCAAGCGCTGCTGCCAGGAGCCGTCCGCGGCCTGCCCCGCGCTCCCGCCCCGGCCACCGCCTGGCCCTCGGGCCGGGGGGGCTGAGGGGGGTCGGGATGCTCAGTGCGGGGAGCAGAGCAGAGCCCAGGGCCGGATCCGCAGGGGACCGGGGACGCTCCCGCCCTGGGCGAGGCGTAGATGGGCGCAGCCCTAAGGCTGCTCCACCTTCCCCGGGCGGCAGGGACCGCCGCGGGCCGGGAGGGCGCCCGCCGTCCCCACGCAGGGGGGTCCTGGAGACGAGGGGCCGGGGCTGTCGCACCCTCCTCTTCCTCCCAGCCCCTCCCCCCAGCCAGACCCGGCACCCAAGCCACCAGAGCCCTGCCAGCCCCCGGGGACGGGGACGACGCGGCAGGCGGGCTCACGCCCCCCAGCCCCGTGTCGGGGTGTCGGGGCCGGGACCCCCCTCGCTGCGCCGCCGGGGCAGGCGGGGAGCAGCGCCGGCCGGGTCGGGGGATGGATGGCTGCGCGGCCGGGAGGCGGGCGCCCTGGCAACGGCGCCATGGCAACGCCGATGAACCAGGCACCGGGGACCGGGCTGATGCGCCGCGGCGCCGAGCAACGCGCCCGGGCTGGCAGCGGGAGCGGAGGGGGCCGCAGGGCCATGGCGCCCCGCTGGGTGCCTCCAGGGCCCCCGGGCCCCTTCCCTCGAGGGCGCGGAGGGAACCAGACCCCTTCCTGCAGCCCGGCTCAGCTCTTGCAGCCAGGTGCACATCGCAGTGCCGGGCCCTCCGGGCGTGATTCCCGGCCCTGCTGCTCCGGGGCAGCGGGCGAGCCCGCGGGCACACGTGCGAGCACACGCGTGGGGGGCCGTGCACATGTGTGGGGCCGTGCACATGCACCTGGGGCCATGCACACGCGCGTGGACGTGCGCACGCCCGCACACGCTGCTCCCCGGCCGCTCCAGCTCTTTCCAGCCCGCTGATGCCGCCGTTTCCTACCAGCACAAGGGAAGCCCGTGACCTTTTGTCTCCTCCCTGCCTGACATGAAACAATAATGTTTATTTGCCTTCCTCTGTTTTTTCCCATTAGCTCATCCAAATGTGCGAAGAGCCGTTTCAAGCTGCTGCTGCTCCGCGCTCCTGACCTCCGCTCCCTTTCCGCCCCCGTCCAAGCCAGAGGAAGCCGGGCAGAGCCCTCCCAGGCCGGACTCCCATCCCCGGGCACCCTCCCGGGGGCAGCCCCGCTGCGGGCCCCGAGCCCCTGCAACCGGTGGCAGCACAGGCAGCGACGGCGGCGGCAGCACGGACTGCACCTGGGCTCAGGCCTGTGCCCGGCTCCGCCGTGCCGCTGCGCAAGGGCGATGCGAGCGCCGGCCCCGGTCCAGGCCGCCGACCACGGCCCCGCACAGCCCCGTCCCCAGCGGCCGCCGCGGACGAGGGGCCCCAGGGGACACGGGGCGAGCGGAGGGCAGCCCCCGGCGCCCGAAAGCGCAGGACGCATTAGAGCAGAGCGGAGCTGCCTGATTGATTCTCCGGGCTGAGACGTGGGCTGGGAGTGCCAGGAGAAAATGGATCCTATGAATATTTGATGAAGAGCGGCTTGGGGAGGGAGTCTGATTGGAAAATTACAGATCTTTCAAACAATGGCTCAAGTGCCCTCCAAACACTTGGGTTTCCAGCTCCCTTCGCTAGAGTAGCAGGGCTGCGCTCGGAAACACCCACACGATTTATGAATGAGCAGAGCCTGCCCCCCCCGCACCGGGAAACCCGCCCGGCTGCCACCGGGACGCCGGCAGTGCCGGCACCGGCACCGGCCCCGGCCCGGGCGCGGGGCTCCGTTCCCCGCCGCGGCACAGCCACCGCAGCCGCCTCCCTGCGTCCCGGCCCCGGGCGCTCGCTCGCTCGAGGAGAAGCCGCCGTCCCGCGCGAAGCACGAGGCCGAAGGCACCAAGCGGCTGGCGGCAGCACGCACCTCGCGCGGGGGCTACCCCCGCCGGGAGCCGGGCACCGGCAGAGCCGGCGGCCCGCAGGCAGGTCCCTCCCCGGCGCCCGAGCCAGGGGACGCGGCGCGGCCCACGTCCAGCTCCAGGAAGCACCTGGCCGGAGCCGCCCCAGCCGGGGCTCCTCGCCCGGGGCTGCCGCAGGGCGCGTCCCGCTCCCCGGAGGATGCCGGGGAGCCCTCGCCTCCCAGGCCGGCTCCCCGCTGCCACGGCAGCCCCCAGCCCCAGCGCCCCGCGCCGCCAGCCCCTGCCGAGCACGCGTCCTTCCCGGCACGGCTCCTCCCGGCTCCCTTCGGCGCAGGGTGGGAAAGGTTTCCCCGGCAGGGCCCCGCCGGCCCCCCCGGCGGGAGCAGCCCCCATCCCGCGGCGCTGCCTCGCTGCAGCCCCGGAGCTGCCGGCAACGGGCGCCCGCCCCGGCACCGCGGTCCCTGCCCGGCCCTGGGGGACAGGGGCATTTCGGGCCAGGAACCAGGGATGGCGGCGGCAGCAGCAGCGTCTCCAGGAAACCTGCTCTCGCTCCGGTCCCTGCCCGGCCCTGGGTGCGTGAGACGCCTGTGCCGCCCGCGTCCGGCTTGGAGCAGCTCCCGTCCCGCGGCGGCGGGCTCAGCTCTGGACCCGGAGGCGCTGGACCCCGGAGCCCCGAGCAGGCTCCCTCGCTGCGGGAGAGCTCCGTGGCTTCCTCCGGGACATCTGGGAATGGCGACGGCCGCAGACGCGCCGGCTCCCCTTGCTCAGCCCGGCGGCTTTGCACACGAGAGAGGGGCAGATCCGACCCCCGGATCCGCGGACCCTGGGTTAGCCGGGCTCTGCTTCCCCACGGAGGCACGTGGGGGGGGGGGGGGGGCACATTACCTGAAAGGCAGAAATCTCCCTGCTTCCCCACTACAAGACTATCGGATCAGAGACGGGAGCCATGACAAGGGCCCAGCCGGGAGAGCACCCGCTTCCCGCGGAGATCAGAAACCCGGAGGGGAGGAACAGCGAGACGCCAAGACAAAACATCAGAGCTCTCGGAAGCGGAGATGCGGCGTCTCCAGCGACACAACAGCATCCATCGCGGTGGGAGGAGAGGAGAGGAGAGGAAAACAGCCCTGCAAGGATCAGCCTTTGTAAGAGCTGGAAGCTTTTAGCCAAACCTTTCCCTTGGCACCAGCAGCTCGCGGCAGCCAGGACGCTCCTCCAGCTGCCGCCAAGGCCAAGGAAGAGCGAGAGCTGCCCGAGCCCAGCAACGCGGCTCCCGGGCGCGTGAGCTGCCGCAGAGCCAGGCCTGGGCTAGGCGAGCGCTTCCCGGGGGCTGAGCCCCACGGCCCCGGGACCCTCCCATGCTTCATCCCAACAAAGAGCCGCTGGATCTTATGGAGCAGGACTGACCCTCGCTCAACC
The DNA here is from genome assembly GCF_036370855.1 of Dromaius novaehollandiae. Taxonomy (NCBI): domain Eukaryota; kingdom Metazoa; phylum Chordata; class Aves; order Casuariiformes; family Dromaiidae; genus Dromaius; species Dromaius novaehollandiae. Next base: position 588,077 of record NC_088122.1, on the reverse strand, counting down.
CGGGGAGTTCCTGGGTTCTCCGTAAGGAAGGCCTTGCCCAGGGGAAGCAGGTTTTGGTGTTTCAAACACCCCCAACTTTCGCATGTTTATTCACGCCCAAAATCTCAAGATCCCCAGAAGAGCCAAAACCCACGGAGAGATCGGACGGGTTCGCACCGAAGCTGCCCAGACGGCAGCCGCGTGTGCTGGTTTTGCTTTCCGGCTCACCCCCACGCTCCGAGGCTCGACACGGGGACTGAGCCGCTTCCCGCAGCTCCGCACGCGCCGAAGCGGCGAAGCCCTCGCCTCCCAGGCACGTTTCCCTCGTGGGGTTTCCAGCGGAACAAAGAGCAGCCGGGTCTTCCCGGAGCGCCCAGCGTGGCCGCAACAAAAGCCCTGCGGCCCCTCCCGGCCCCTCCCGGCCGTTCCCGCCGGACGCTGCCCGGCGCGGGCAGCCCGGCCGGCTCGGAGCAGAGCTGGGACCCCCAGCGACTCCGGGGAGCTGCACGCAGCCTGGGCGAGCGCTCTGGGCCGCGACGCACTGGCGCTCATGAGGGTCCAGCCCGCAGCCCTGGCCGCCGGAGCAGCTCGGGAAAGAGCAGCAGAGCCGGGAAACGCTGCAGAGATCGGGGGCAGGAGCCGTCGTCCTGCCTCGCGGTGCCGCCTGGCCTGGGTTGTCCGACCCGAACACCCCGTAACCGCAACCTCCGATCCCCCCGCCCTGGCGCGGGTCCCATTTCCAGCCCTGGACATTTTCCTCCCCTTTCCCCAGGCAACGTCACGACCCGCCGCTCTGGCATTTGCCTCAGTGTTTTTTGGCAAACCACCTCCAAGCTTTTCCTCCCAAAGAGTCACTTTTCAGAGGGATCGCTGTGCCAAGGCGCTCCCCGAAACCGCCGGCCTGGCTCGGCGGAGCTGCGGCACCGCGAGGGGAGCCCGCTGCGCTCCCGCCCTCCCCGGATGCCGCGACCAGGGCTCCGACGGCGTCCCCAGGCCGCACCGGTGCCTCCCCGCGCCACTCGGCTCCCGACGCCCAGCCGCCCCTGCCCTCCCGGCACCCCGTGCCTCCGCGGGGAGCCCCAGACCGGAGCGGCCGCCGGGACCTGTTGCGTTCCCGGCGTTGGGAGGCAGGCGCTGCCCGGGCGCTGCCGGGCGGATGCCCCGGGGAGCCCACGGACCCCCGGTGCCAAGCCCGGGAGAGGGGCCCCCGCGTGCCGCGAGCCGCAGGGAGGGGAGGGGAGGCCTAGGTGAAACCGAGCCAGCGCCGCAGCCGCTGCCACCGGCGGACGGAGCAGCCAACCTGCCCGGTGCCCCCCGGCACGTCACTGGCACCGGGGCGTCGCAGCCGCCGTCCCGGGGGCAAAACCGGCGCGCGGTGGGATGGTGCCCAGCGGCAGCCTCCTCCGGCGCCCCCCGCCCCGGCTCCCCCCCGGCCCGGCCCCCCCTCGGCCCCCCCGCAGGCCCCGCCGGCGCACAAAGGACGAGGCCGGGCTGGGCCGCCGGGACGAGCCCCCGCCGCGGGCGGGCCCCGGGCGAGGCGACGGGCCGCAGCCACCCACCCGCGCCGGCAGCGACAACAGGTTCAAAGCACAAAAATACCCACCCAAAAAGACCCGCCCGTGCCCCCCCCCGGACCCCCCCCCGCGGCGGGGGCGCAGCCCGCAGCCCCGCGCTGCTCCGGGGCCTCCGCCGCTGCCCCCTGCGCTGTCACCGGCTCCGCGCCGCGGGGCCGCGGCCGGGCGGGGCGGGTTGGGGGGGGGGGGGCCGCACCCACGGGCGGCATCGGGGCAGCGCCCGGCACGGGGAGGGGGGGGCGAGCCCCCGGCCTGGGGGTGCTGAGCCGCCGGCCCAGGGCTGCGAGCCCCCGGCCCCGGGGGCCTGAGCCGCGGCACGGGGGGGTGCGATCCCCGGCTGCGGGGATGCGAGCCCCGGTGTGGGGGTCCCGAGCCCCCGGTGTGCGGGTCCCGAGCCCCCCGGTACCGCGGGGAGGCGGCGGCGGCGCGGTGCGGGGCCGCGGGCGGCGGCGGCGGGCGGCTCCGGTACTCACTCCATTTTCCAGCCGGGCTCCGCGGGCGGCGGCGGCTCCGGGGGGGGCGGCGGCGCGGGCGAGGCGCGGGCGGAGCGGGGCCGGCGGCCGCCGCGTCCCGGCGCTCAGGGCCCGGCGGGCGGCGGCATCCCCGGCGGGGCTGCGGGATGCGCAGGGATGTCGGGGCCGCGCCGGTGCCTCCCCGCCTCCCCGCGCCGCCCGCACAGCTCCGTCTGCCGGGCGCCGCCCGCCACTGCCGCCGCCGCCCCTCACCCGGCCTCGGGGCGGCGCGGCCGCCGCGCTCGGCGCTGCCGCTGCCGGGGGGGGGGCACGGCGGGGCCGGCGCCCCGGCCACCCCCCGACTCCGCAGGGACACGCGGCTCGGGCGCATCCGCGGCAGAGCGGCCCAGCGGGTCTGGCCCCCCCCGGGAACGAGCGCCGGGACCCGCGCGGGACCCGCACCCGGCTCAGCGCCGCGGCCCCCTCCCGCCCGTCCCGCTGGGAGCAGGAGGCCGCTGCCGAGCTGCGCCGGGACCCCCGCGCTCCGCGGTGCTGCACGAGCAGCGACGGGGGCAGGAGGGAGCAGAAGGGGAAGCCCGGGCTGGCTGTTTGCCCCCTCCACTCCTTCGTTTCCCAATGCAGTGTTTCCCAATCCAACAAACTGACACAGGAAGCCCGGACCGAGCCCCAAACCACCGGCGGCGTTAGGAAACCTGCCCCGCTGCCCGCAGGGAGGGCTCCTCGCCCGGCCCCGCAGCGAAGCCGGTGCCGCAGGGGGAGGCCCCCGGGAGCGAAGCCCCCGTCTCCCGGCCCGATACGCCCTGCAGCCCCTCTCCCGCCCCAGGGAGGGATCCGGCTTCGCGGGGAGCAAACCGCCCCTCTGCTCGTGGGCACCATTGCAGAGCCGGCCGGTCCCGAGCTCTGCGAGGGGCCGGGGACGAGGCAGGTCTGCAGGCAGCGCGGCGCCGCCGAGGCCCACAGCAGCCAGGCCGACCGCCGGCCCCGAGAGCCTCCCGAATCGCAGGAGATGTCGCTGGGACGTGGCCGGGCCCAGCTCACGCTTTACGCCAAGAGGAGAGAGATTTCATCCCGATTAGCTCGAGGCACCAGGGGAGCCAGGATGTCTGGGAAGCTGCTCCGCTTTCTCTCTTCCTTCCTCTGTCCGCTCTCCTCCCGGCAAACAGCCTCTGCCCCCAGGGAGGCTGCTGCAGGGCGGCAGCGAGTCCCACCCGCCGGGGGGGCCAGGGACCCCCCTCGCCCCCAGCCCCACTGCCTGGCCGGAGCCCCCCCCCCCCCCCCGAGCAATTTCACAAGGCAGCAGCACCCGGAGGGGAGAGCGCTCCCCCCCCCCCCCGGAACCCGCCCCCGGGGCTGTGCCCGCAGGCCCTCCCGCCCCCAGGGTTGCTTAAGGCCCTCCTGCCCCGCGCAGCCCCGCTCCGCACCGGCATGGACGCGGCCAGCCTGCTCCTCCTGAGCCTGGGGGGCTCCGGGCTGCTCCTGGCGCTGGCCCCGGCAGGTAACGGGGAGCCGGGACGGGACGGGGCGGGCGGCCGGGAGCTCGGGCCGCTCCCCACGGCCACGGAGGGCGAGGGAGCCCCGCGGGCAGGGCTGAGCCTGGGGGGCTCCGGCCCCAGCAGCGCCCCGAGGGCCCGCTGCCGCACGGGGAAGGGGCTGCGCCGCCCCCGCCCCGCTAAGCCCTGCCTGGGCCCGGGAGATGCTCAGTGGCTCCCTGGCCTCCATGGATAGCGCCGAGGTGGCCGGGACACAGCAGCCAGGAGCGGGACGACACGGCTCGGAGCTGCGCCCGGACGCCTCCGGCAGCTGGTAAGGTGCCTGCTCCCACCAGGCGCCCAAGGGAGCTGGATCATCGGGGGAAAGGCAGCAGCGCCCCACTCCCGGCCCTACGTCGCTTCCATCCAGATGGACGGACAGCACGTCTGCGGGGGCTTCCTGGTGTGGCCCAAGTGGGTGATGACAGCAGCTCACTGCATCATTCCCAGGTGAGCGGTGCTCCTCCCGCGGGGCGCACACCTCCGCCAGCCCCATCCCCACCCCCAGGGACGGGGGACGGCTCCCTTCTCTGCCCGCGTTTGCAGCAGGACCCAGACGCCTTTGCCTTGGCCACCACGGGACGTTGCAAGGGTCTGGAGCAAACCCCACCGTTGCCGGGGGCGAGTCCCCAGCTCCCCGCGCGCTCACGGCCCCTCTGCCCCTCGCCGCAGGCGCAACCCGTCCGTGCACGTGGTCCTCGGCGCCCACAGGCTGGAGGAGCCCGAGCCGTCCCAGCAGGTCTTCAGCATCGAGGAGTCCATCGCGCACCCGCACTACAACCCCCGGTCGGTGGACAACGACATCCGCCTGCTCAGAGTGAGTGCCACCCGCCGCACGCGCCGTCCAGGCCGGGAGGGACCGGCGGCGGGGCTGGGGACGTTCCCCGCGCTCGGGACAGGGACAGGGTGGCCTTGGCGAGGGCGCTGCTGGCCGGCGTCCTCCTGCCGCGGGGCTCCCACTCCCGGGCGCGCGGGAGAGCCGGAGCCGGGCACCGGGCAGCCGACGCTAGATGTCAGTGCTTCTCCGGAGAAGCGGACACGCCGTGGGGCCGCGGCGGAGGCAGCTGAGGACACTCGACCCCGCCGCGTCTGCAGCTCCTGCTGCGCCGGGGCGGCCAGTCTCTAGAGCAGACTGGGACCAGTTCAGAAGGGCTGGGAAGCGGTGCCCGGCCTCCAGAGAGGCAAAGCCGGAGCTGGGGCGATTCAGCAAGACCTGGGAGGTGGGACACGCGCGTGGCGGCATCCGGAGGGGTCAGGAAGGGGCCGGGCCGACGGGGAGGGAGCCACCCTCGCCCCGGCCCCCTTCCCCAGCTGAACAGGTCGGCCACGCTGAACCAGTACGTGAAGCGGATCCGCCTGCCCACGCCGCACATCGACCTGAAACCCGGCACCGTCTGCAACGTGACGGGCTGGGGGGACACGTCCAACTACGGCGAGCAGCCCACCCAGCTCATGGAGACCGAAACCACCATCGTCAAGCGGAGCCTGTGCCGCACGCTCTGGAAAGGCCGCGTCTCGCCCAACATGCTGTGCGCGGCCAGCCGCAACACCACGCTGCAGGGCGTCTGCGCGGTGAGTGTGCCGCTGGCACGGGCGGCCCCGGCGCCCCGGCCGCCCCCGCAGCGGCCCGAACCTCGGTGCTTTGCAGGGCGACTCCGGGGGACCCCTGGTCTTCAAGGCGAAGGTCTACGGCATCGTCTCCTTCTCCGGGGAGCGGTGCGGGGACCGCAGGTACCCCGACATCTACACCAAGATCTCCAACTACATCGGCTGGGTGCTCCGCACCGTGCGAGGGCGCCGGTGCCACAAGGGGCAGCGCAAGCACTAGCGGGGGGAGCCGCGGCTGCCGCCGGGCACCAGCCCCCAGGAGCCGGGACGCGGGCTGGGACGCCGGGGCCCTCCTCCAGCTCCGGGGGTTTCGACGGCCGAGGGGAAGCGACGGTCAGGGCTCACATCCCTCTGCCCCCTCCCTGCCTCAGTTTCTGCGGGTGCAGCAAGGCGACGCAGGAGGCTGGTTTCTGCCGCTGGCGGGGGGAGAAGCCCCCCGTGCCGCACCGAAGAGCTCGGCACCCTGCTCCCCCTCTCGCAACAGCTCCGGCCACCGGCCTCAATAAAGCCTCATCCCTGAGCCCTGTCCGCGTGCCTCTGCTCCCCCCGCCCCCCTCTCCCCCGGCCACGGGGGCACAGCCCCAGCTCCGGGCAGGAGCCCAGGGACCTGCATCTCCCCCAGCACCAGCCCACCCCAATCCCGCAGGTCCCAAGGGACGGGACGGGACGGGACGGGACGGGACACCCTGCTCCTGCCCCTTTCCTACCTGCCCTGGAGGCCAGCAAAGCCCAGGCCTGGGCTCTCACCCCTCTTTAATTGCCTCGTGGGCAGCTGACCCCCCTCGGGGCGCTGATTGGGGGCATCTCCTTAACACCTCGCTGGCCGGGGCGGCTGCTGCCTGCCTCCGGCCCTTGGGATCATTTATCCCAGCTTTCCCCTCCCATCGTTCCCCTGCTGCCGGCACAGGGAGAACGGGCACGGGCTGCCCCAGGAGGTGGTGGAAGGGCCGTGGGCTCGGCGCTGCACCGTAGCCCTGCGCTCCGGCCATCCCGGTGCTCCGGTCCCCGGCTGGGTCCAGCCATCCCGGTGCTCCGGTCCCCGGTCGGCTCCACCGGCTTGGCCTGGGCTGGGGGGGGGGCAGAAGGAAGACGGGAAGCACCAGACCCCCCCCCGGATCAGATCCTGCCCTGAGCTGGGATCTGCCTCTGAGTGCCACCGCCCTACCGAGCACCCGCAGCAGCGCTGGGGCTGCCTTCCCACCGGCCTGAAGCTCCCTGTCCCGTCCCGTCCCGTCCCATCCCATCCGGTCCAATCTGATTCCATCCCGACGGCCACGAGGGCGAGGGGCATCCCTGGGCACGCACCAGCAGAGGCTCCTCCAGGCCCCGGGGCTGCCGGCGTCTCACCCGCCTCTCCGCGCTCGCTCCTCCGGCGACAAGGAGCAGCCCCGGCCCGGCCGGAGCAGGGAGCTGGACCGCTCACCCCGGCAGGGGATTTGGCTGGCAGCGAGCGACGAGGCCGGGAAGCGGCGGTGACCGCCAGCCAGGCCAGCCGGGGGGACACGCGCCCCGCCAGCCCTCTCCCAGCTGCGCGGCCGTCTCCAGGGCCGTCCCCTGCTCCTGGTTTGCTTCACCGGCGCGGTGCCGGCACGCCGTGAGCGGTGCACGCTGTGCCGGAGGTCCCGCAGGAGGTGGTGGCCGTGCGCGCCGACGGCAGCGTCCGCCGCGGGACATGTCGGCTGCCGGGACGCCCGGGGATGCCCCGCGGAGGACCAGCCCTGCCGGCGCGCGTCCCGGCTCGCCCCAGGCCTCCCAGGCACCGGCGGAAGGAGGCACCTGACTCACGGCGGTGCTGGAAACAGCCGTCCCGCTGCTGGGGCCGGCGCGGAGGCTGCGGCCGCGGCGGGAGGAGGCGGGAGACGCCCCGGGCGGGCGGTGGGGAACCGCGGGCCACGCGTTGGGTGCCAAGCACTGGCAGGCACGGCTGGGGATGCCGGCTGCGGGGCGGCAGCGGCCCTGTCGCCGTGCCTCAGTTTCCCCCAGGGCCGGGCAGGGCCTGCGGCTGGAGCCCCGCGGCACGGGCGCGCGGCGGCTCGGACGGCCGGGACGGCACAGGCGGGCGGCTGCCACTCCGAGTGCCGGGGACGCGGCCGGGGCCACCGCTGCCGACCAGCAACAGCCACGTCGTGCGGGAGCCCCAGGGACGCGTCGCACATCGGGACTCAATTAATCGCAGGAATTGTTTTGTGAAATACCAGACCCTCACGGCACACGCTGATATTAGGAACATATTTGATTTGCATTGCTGGTTGCTTTTTTCCCCCTCTCCCTCTCTCCCCCTTCCTCTCCGCCGCGCAGACAGGAGACTTGGCCGGGGTGGAAAAACCCCGGCGCAAAGCTGAACCAGATGCTCGCCGGGGGCCTGGCTGGCTGCGGTGCTGCCCGGCGCGGCGGCGAGCCGGGGCACCGTCACCTGCACCCACCGGCACCCCGCGCACCGCCCCGCGCGGCCGGGCCCACAGCACCTCTCACTCTTTCTTTAACTACGATCCCAACCGTAACGCAGCCGTGAAATGCCCCAACAACGTGGAATAGGAAACGCGTACGTCCCCATAGCACCTGCCTCAGGAATCAGAACACAATCATACAAAAATAGAAAATAGGGTATTTATATATATATATTATATATATATGGTATTTGTATAAAGGCAATAGTTCCTCGGTGTCAGAGACAAGACAGTATTTACACAGGTCACAAAACACACACAAAATGAGAGAGGAGTAAAAATAAATACAGCGGGTGTGGACAGAGCCGGGGCTGCGGGAAGGGACACGTGGGACCAGTGCCCCGGGCAGCTCCGAGCCGCCGGCCCCGGGGCCTGGACCACGGGACGCCCGCCCCACCGGCACGGCCCCTCGCCGCCCCGCTCCCTCCCCGGGGCATCGGCTCCCACGGGGGCGCGAGGCTCTGGATGTGCCTGGAAAACCTAAACTAAACCTGGCTTCAACATACATACGTTAAAACGTTAGGAAAAAATAACGTACATATATATACGTATATATATATATAAAAATATATCTATCTCAGCTCTGATGCAGCCCTGCGCTGCGTTCCCTGCTGCTGGCAGCTGCGGCTGAATCCCTCCGGTGAAAGATAAAGCGTCGATTCCCCCCAGACATCAAGGTCCCGGCCAGGAACGTCAGCGCAGCACCGAGAATCGCATCCAAGAATAAATAGGCCCGGGGCTGCCGGCCAAGGACACGTGGTGCCGCGGGGCCCGGCGCCACGGACGCCCCCCCGGCCGCGGGAAGGGCCCCCGGCACCGGCACCGGCCCGGCAGCAGCCCCGGGAGCCTCCGCCCTTCCTCCCCGGCTGGCGGAGCTCGGAGTCGGGCCCCTGCGGCTGCATAACATACACAGCTATAAATAAGGATCTTTTTATCTTAATAAATATCAGGTATATGGTTTGTACAGTATACACATAATGCCCTCGTCTCCTGGTCCGGCCTCTCGGCGAAGGGGGGATCACACGTAGTTCTCCTTGGCGCTGTCTGTCTCCACGGAGAACTTGGCCGCGGCTGGAAACGGAGCCGGAGGGGGGAAAAGCAGAGAGGCTGAGCGAGAGGGCTGCCGGGGCCCGGCCCCATGGAGCGATGCTCCGGCGCCCCGGGAGAGGGGACCGGCCAGGCCGGCACGTGGCCAGCGTCGAGCATCTCCACCCGCCCCGTCCCACCGCATCCCACCCCGTCCCGTCCTGCCCCATCCTACTCCATCCCGCCCCATCCCACCCCGTTCTGCCCCATCCCACCCCGTTCCGCCCCATCCCATCCCATCCCGCCCCATCCCATCCCGCCCCGTCCCACCCCGCCCCGCGACTCACCGGAGCAGCTCCCGTAGTGCCGGACCCCGATGGAGCGGCCCAGGTGGCACGTGGCCCGCCGCAGGTGGCAGGCGGAGGGGTAGGTGACGTTGTTGTTGCCGCAGAGGGCACGGTCGAGGCCGGCGGGCTCGGGGCAGGGCGCCGTCCGGCACGTCACGCAGTGCGCGCTGCCCGTCTGGTCCACCACGCAGGTGTGGGTGCCGGGGCACACCACGCTGGAGCAGGACTCTGCGGGGCACGGCGCGGGCTCAGCCAGCCGGGCGCGGGGAGGGAGGGCGGCCGCGAGAGCCCCCCGGCCCCCGCCGCCCCGCCAGGGACCCCGGGCACGGCCGGGCCCCGCCACCCCGCCAGGGACCCGCGCCAGCGCCCCACCGCCGGACCTGCCGCTGCTCCCCGGATGCTGTAAACACTTTTTAAAGCCTTCCCTCCTCCTTCCCTTATTTTCCTCCTGGACTGGAAGGAGACTTGGCATCTGCAATTCCCAGTTTGCAACTCGCATTTCTTGCCCCAAATTTTACTGTGCAGTCCAGGGCTTGACAGGCAAAGCATTTCAGAGAGGAGGGCTGGCAAAAATAATCATAATAATTCTGACAGCTCTTGGCAGGGCCGGGAGGATTACTGCTCCCTTTAACAAAACAACAAAAAAAGGGGCTTGATGTTTGCAAGTGACATTTTAAGGACTGTTATTCCTCAGCCCGCGGCCAGACCCAGACCCCGGTTACGCCGACGCGCTGCTCCAGCGGCAGAGCTGCCCCGCGGCCCCGGCGAGCGGGACCTCGAGCCGCGGGGGGGTCGCGCCTCCCCGGCGGGGGCTGCCCCGGGGCAGGGGGAGCGGGGACGGTGTCATTGCAGACGGTGACACTGCAAGCGCCGCTTCCCCTCGCTACCGCAGGGGCTCGCGATGCACCGGGAGGGCCCGGGGCTCGCGATGCAGCGGGAGGGCCGGGGGCGCGGGTAACCGGGGGAGGCACACGGCCGCTGATGGCTTTTTCACGTGGGCGAGCTCGGCCCGCGCTTGCGCGGGGCTGGAAGCGGGGAGGGCAGGCGGGCGCGGGACGGGGCCGGGAACCTACTTTTGCATTTGCCCTGGTACATGACCTCGAGGTCGGGGTGGTCTCTGCACTTGGCCGTCAGCAGGTCGCACTCGTCGCGGTAGGTGTAGCCGTCCGAGCCGCACACCTGCAGCTTGTGGGGCAGGCTGGAGCAGTCCGGGGCGCAGGCGCACTGCGGGCGCCCCTGCTTCATCTTGCACACCTTGTCGGGGCCGCACACCACCCCCTCGCAGCTCTCTGGGGACAGAGCGACGGCGGTGCTGAGGCCCCCGCGCCGCGCCGCTCCGCCTGGGCCGCCTCCGGGGGGGCGCGGAGCCCCCGCCGCGGCCGAGCCGCTCGGAGCAGCATCTGGATCTGCTCAGCTCCGCAAAGGAGCAGGTCGTTGGCTGCGGCTCGGAGCGATCATCCAACACTTACCCCAGCCAGAGCGCTGGCCCTCGGATCGGCACCAGCTAATTCATTTCTATGTATTTATTTTTTGGAAGGAGACGTTTCTCCTCCTTATGCAATGGAAAATCCATCTCTGCACGGCCCCAGATCCTCCAGGAGGAGCTGGGCTTTGCAGCTCGTCTGGGCAATCAAGAGCTCCGCTTTAATCAGACAATACCCAGCCCTGTTTTGCTCCAGGCCTCCGTGACTTGAACACGAGAGCGGGTCGCGGCCGCGAGCGGCGGCGCTGGCGGGGGGGGACAGACAGACGGCCGCATTGTCCCGCGGGGCCCCGCCACCCCGCCCTCAAAGGGCCCCTTGAGCGGCCGGCGGCCCCGGGGCCCCGCGGAGCCGCGCGGGGGGCGGGAAGGGGCCGGGGCGGCCGGCGGGGGCTTTCCTGGCCGCACCCCGTTCCGGGGAGGCTCGTGGCCGCAGCCCCCGGCGGGCACCCCGCGAGCCCCCGCGCGGCTCTTTGCCCCTCAGGCTGCCCGGCGGCTTGGTGGGACGCGGAAGAGCATCAGGGCGAGACCTGGGGGCTGGGGGCTGCCTCCGGGCGTGGGGGGCCGAGCCCCACCGCGCTGGTGGGGGGGAGCAGGGTGGGACGGAGACGTTTCCCGAGAGGGGGATTTACCCCCGAGGCAGGCGGGATCCCGCAGCCGGGGCTGGGAAGACGTGCGCGGGGCGGGGGGGATGCTGGAGAGCAAGAAGGGGGATTTCCCCGGAGAAGATGGGTCGTTTTGGGAGACAGTGAGGAGGAGGAGAAAATCCCTGTCTGCTTGGCCCAGCTTTCCCCAGGGGAAATTCCCCGGTGGGAGACAGGCTGTTTTCCGCTTTCCTCCCCCATTTCCACAGCTGGGGCCTGCCCGGAACGGGCCGGAGGGGAGGGGGAGCGCGGCGGGGGCGAGCTCCGGGGAGAGGGCAGCGCCGGGGGCAGCGGGATGGGACCCCGGGACAGAGGCAGGCGGCCCGGGGCGGCTGGAGACGGCGGGGTCCATCCGGCCGGGCCACCGCGGGGTCCTGCAGAGGGAGGGAGGCCGCGGCCCATCCAGCCGGGACCCAGCGCCGGCAGCCCGGCTCTCCCGCCCCAGCGGGTCCGGCCGCGGGACGCCGCGTCCCTGGCAGCTGCAGCCGGGAATTTCGCCTCCCCGGCGGAGGAGCCCCCGGGACCCGCCAGCACCGTCCCCCCGGGCCGCGGCCGACCCGGCTGCTGGCGCGAGGGCCGGTGGCTGCAGCCGCCTTATCCCAGAGTAACCCCTCCCTCCCGCCCCGCGAGCGCGGCCCTAAGCCATCCTCCCGGCCCGTTCCAAGCCTCCGCTCACCGGAGCCCCGGGAGCAGGCAGCGCCCGCGCCATCCGGCCGGGACCGGGACAGGCAGGGGCTTTTGGGGGGGGAGACACGGCGTGCGTGCCGGCCGGGGCCTCTCCCGCGGGCATCCCCGCTCCCCCGGGGCCGGCCGAGCCCCGCTGGGGAGCCACGGCCGAGGTGCGGAGGACCGGGAGAAGCTGTTTTGCTCAGAGCCTTTTCCTTTTTTTTTTAAGCAAATAACCAAGTGACCTTCCAAAGACCTGCTCCTGACTACTGTGGCCAGCAGGTCCTCGAGCATGTTCTCACACGGCCACGCAAGTGTGGCTGGGGGATCCGTGCCTCTGGCGCGCGCCCGAACATCTGGAGGGCCTGGAACGCACAGCTGGAGCGCTTCCATCTCTGGAGCTACCCGTTATATAAAGCCATTTCACACACACGCTCGGAGACGTGGGGAGGAGGAAGGGGGAGCGGAGGGGAAGAAATAGATTTCTTCCTTAAAAATAAAGAAACTCCCCTCTGGCCAGAGCTGGGGAGGGCACTGGGGAAACTGGGAACAGGAAGCCGCAGCGCAGCTCCTTGCACTTGGCCTGCCCAGCCGAGAGCCAGGTCACACAGCTCCGCTCCGCGGGGAACAAACAAATAAATACACATAAAGCGAAGAGCTGCCTGGGGACGGCGGCTGCCCCGCCAGCCCGGCCCTGCTGCAGCGTCTGGCCCGGCTCCGGCGCGGCCCCGCTGCCGCCGCTGCTCCCAGGGCCGCGGGCGCAGAGCATCGTCCCCGGGAGCGTCCAAGGGACAGCGGCCCCTGTCCGGGCGCAGTGCCGGGACCCGGCGCTCTCCCGTCCCGCAGCATCCCGCGGTGCCCCGCTCTCCCCGGGAGGACCGCGGCGGCCCTCACCTTTGCAGGGGTGGCAGGTCACCAGCCCCAGGAAGCCCAGCAGGCTGATCTTGTTGCCCGGGTAGGTGTAGTTAGACCAGGCCACGTCCACGTTGCCGTTGGCGCAGCAGTCCTCCCACGTGACGCCCGTCTTCAGGATCATGGTGCATTTGGCCTCCTTGCCCTGCTGCAGCCAGCAGATCCCACCTGCAGCGAGGGCAGAGGATGAGGAGGGTGAGGAGGGCTCGCAGCACCGCGCCCCCGCACGCGGGGCACCCCGCTCCCCGCACCCGCGCTGGGGACGGCCGGCGGCGGACGAGCTGTGAGCGAAAGAGGCTCCTCGGCGCAGGGGCTGCCCCGGCGCAGGCGGCTGCGGGGGCCGCGGATGCAGCGTGGGGGTTTGCGGCGCAGCTGCTCTGCCCCCCTCGCCGGCTCCCGGGGCCGCGGGCAGCCCGGCTCCTCCCGGCCCACCGGGCTCCCGAGCTCTGCCCGGCCCCGGCCCCGGCCCCAGCTCTCGCCTCGGCCAGGGGAGCAGCGCGGCGAGGAGGGGGCCGCACGCAGCCCAGCGCCGGCAGGGACCGAGCGCCCGCCCGCAGCGGTGTCCGATCCGCAGCGCCTGGCAGGAGCCGGCCGACGCGCCGCACCGCCCGCGCGGGACCGGGGCGCCCGACCCGGCCCCTGGGACACCGCCAGCCCATCGGCATTTGATCCCACTGAGTCAAAAGCCTGTTTGTTCCTCAACTTCATGAGCGAATCAGTTCGTCCTTTTTTTTTTTTTGTGAGTGATTCCTTTGCAATTTCCGCCTCTGCAAACCAGCCTCTTGTGACGCTTATTTGGGTTTTCACTCTCATTAGCTGCATTTGAGGTTTGCTAAACGGCTAAAGATGCAAAGGGATGGGGGAAGGGCCGGATCCTGCCCTCAGACAGGCTGGCGGGGGCTGGAGCTGCTCCTCTCCGAGCTGCGGATCTGCCCTGCTCCGAAGCCGATGTCGGCACCCGCCTCGGAGCCCGGGTCCCCCGTCCCCTCCCTCCCAGGAGCCCGATGTCGGTTTGGGCAGAGGCGCGTGGGCTCCAGCACGGCCCTGCCGCGGCCGCCGGCAGCTCCTTACGGGAAGCGCAGGAGCAGGCGCGGATGGAGCCAGCCCGGCCCGGCCCCGCAGCTCCGGGCTTCCAGGAACAGGGCAGCATGTCTCATGCCGTCAGCGGCTTTATCCTCCACGAGTTTCTCTAATTGCTCTTCCAAGCCCGTTTTTCCTCCGCAACACCCCGCGGCCACGATTTCCGCCGCGGCGCTGAGCTCCCGGGGGCTGCGAGCCGCTTTCGGACCACGTGCTTGCGGCACGGCCACGCGCACGGAGCAGCCCCGCTCCGCAGACGGGCCGACCCCACACACCTCCCCTCGCCCACCCTCGATCGTGGTCCCGAGACCGGCCGCCGCGCAAAGCCCGGCTCCTGCGTCGGCGTTGGGGGATGCCGGCACGCGCAGACCCTCGTCCGTCAGCAGCGTGTGCGGGGCTGCGCCCTGCCCTGCCCGGGGAGGTCGGTGCATGCAGCCTGCCCTCCGGCACCCCTTTCCCAGCCGCTTAAGCCAGATGGAGAGCAGGCCCAGGACCTCGGCAGCAAGATTTGCTCTTTTCTTGCTTTTCTCTCTTGGTTTCTCTCACAGGCTTGTTACAGAAGCTACATTTACAGCCTGAACATTGCAAGCGGTGCTGACGAAGGGGAAGCAGAGAGGCAATCCGAAAAGCAAGCTAACGGCCCAAAAGGACGGGCCAAGCGACGCGCCTGGGTCTGCCCCGCTGCGCGGCGAGCGGGAGCCGGGACACGCTCTGCCCCTCTGTGCCGACCGCCCTCGGGGCGCAGGAGCATCCGCGGGGGCTGCCCGCGCCCGGCCGAGCCGGGGCATCCCGCTGCGGCCCCGTCCCCGAGCGGCTGCAGGCCCCGCTCCTCGGCGGCTCTGCCCCGGCCCCAAACCTCCCCACAGCCCACGGGTGCCCGGGACCCCCGGGAGGGGAGCAGAGCCGGCAGAGAGCCACGAAACGCAGGAGAACACCCCAGGGCATCCCAACGGCGAGGCGCGTTGTGCCGGGAAAACGAGCCAGATCGCAGGGGTGGCAGAGCCTGCTTCTCCTGGGCTCCGGGCTGGAGCCGCGCCAGCCCTCCCATGCTGCCGAAACGCGGTCCCAGCGAGAACCAGATGCCTCCCTGGCACTTCCAGTGCCCGGGAGATAGTTTTCAGTCTGATAACATCCAAACAGGGGGGTTTCTGGGATCTTTGACTACTTTAAAATAGCTTCGTTCGCGGAATCGTTTGCCAACAAAAAGTGGGTCAGCTGCTCGTGTGTTTTAAGAGAAACAAAAAAATTTCAAAACATATGAAGTCCCCCATTGCTGCCACGTATAGAAATCTGCCTGTGCACCAGCACCGGGGGTCGCGCGAACAGGCAGCTCCCGCGTTCCTCCAACGCCCAGAGCCGCGAGGGAGCCCCAAAACGCTCGGCAGAGAAAGTCGCCTGGCCGGAGGGTCTGCAGAACGGGCGCTTCTCCCGCCCGAACGCTCCAGCAGCGCAGGGGACGGCTCCGCGCGCGGGCGATGCTCCCGGGGAGGCCGCGGAGAGGGTTTCCGCACCGAAGGGAGCCACGACCGGAGCAGCCCCCGGGCGCCCGGCCTCCCCCTCCCGCGGGGCCGGCTCTGCTCTCCCTTCCCGGCAGCGAGGGGGCTCCGTACGGGGGGACGGGACCGAGACCCCCGGGACACCCCGCTCCGGAGGGGCCAGCGCGGCCTCCCCGCCGCGTCGCCAGCCGGGGAGCGGGACGTGCCCCGGCCGGGGCAGGCTGGGCTCCGCCGCCTGCGGCCTTCCAGCCTCCACCCGCGACCCTGGGGAGCGGCAGGCGGGAATCCCGCGGGCTGGGGCAGCGCTGGGCGCGGTCCTGGGGGTCGAAGCGCCACGAGGGGCTCGCGGGGCCCTCGCCGTCCTCGGGGGCGTCTCCTGCCAGCGCAGGAGCCCCGGTCCTGCCCGCGGGACAGGGACGAGCGCGACCACGCGAGCGGGAGACGGACCAGCGCCGCTGCGGGGGAGGCCGGAGCTGGGACGCGGCTGCCGGGGCTCCCGCTGGGACGGGGCGCGGGACAGGCTTCCCCGCGGGAAAAGAGCCACCGGAGAGCACGGACGCTCCTCGGGCACCGCGGAAGCCACCGGCATCCGAACCGGGAGGGACCCGAGCTGCAAACTCCGCGCGCAGACCGCGACCCGGCCGCGGCGCCCGGCTCCCCCCGTCCCGTTTGGGGCTTGCGGAGCGGCAGCGCGCAGCTCGGCGGCCGCGGGGAGCGGCGGGAGCAGCGGCTGCCCCGGGGGGGGGGGGCACCGCGGCGGGGCAGGCGGCGGCTCCAGCGCCGCGCGGGGGGGACCAGCGCCCGCGGGGGCGGCCGGCGGCGGGGCTCCCCGAGCGGGACGCCCGGGCTCGGGCTGCGGCGGGGGCCGGACCCCCCCGCCGGGGACGCCGGTTCCCGAGGCGAAGCCCGCGCAGCCCGGCGGCGGCGGCGGCGGCGGCGGGGCTCGGCCGGACTTTGGCCGCGCGGGGCCGGGGCGGGTCGGAGCGCGCCGCCGCCCCGAGCACCTGCCGGCGGCCCCGGGACCCCCCCGCGGCGGGACGGCGGCGCCCGGGCACTCACCGTGCGCGGCGGCGGCGGGGGTGCAGAGGGCGAGCAGGCAGAGCGCCAGCCGCAGCGGCATGGCCGGACGGGACGGACCGGGACGGGCCCGCGCTCCGGCCCTGCGCCGCGGCGACCTGTTGCTGCGCGGCGGCGGCGGGGCCGCGGCGCTATAAAGCGGCGGGGCGGCGTGAATCACCGGGCGGGGCGGCGGGCGGGCCGCGGCGGCGGGGGGCGCCGGGGGGGGCGCGGCGGGGGGCGAGCGCGGACCGGGGGCGCGAGCGAGGGTGGGAGCGAGCGAGGAGGGCGGGTGTGGGGGGAGCGGGGGGAGCGGCGGTGCCGGGGAGTGTGAGTGAGGGGTGAGTGTGAGTGAGGCTGAGTCCAACGAGTGTGAGTGAGAGCGTGAGGATGAGCGGGGGCGCGAGCGGGGGCTGAGCGCGAGGGGTGCACGTCACCGCACGCGTGCACGGGCGAAGGCGAGTGTGCACAAGGGTGCGAGCGGGGCGACCGAGCAGGGCGAGCCCCAGCCGGCAGCGCTGCGGGAAGGCCCCGCTCCCGTGGCTCCCGCCGGCTTTGCCGTTGGGGAAGCTGAGGCACGGACGGGTCCCGTTTGCTCCAGCAGCGCGAGCCCCGGTCCGACACGGCCTTGCGAGCTGAGGAGGGAGAGCAGAGCCCGGCTCGGTCCACGCTCAGGGTCGGCACAGACCCCGCTCCGGCTGCTGCTGCGGCGCCGGGAGCCGCCTCGGCCTCGCGCATCCCTACGGCACGCGCCGAGCAGCGCTCCACCCCTCGCGCTGGCCTCCGCCGAGGTCGCTCCTTTCCACAGGACTGAGCCGGCTCTCAGGAGAGGGGCCCCATCGCGACCCCGGGGGCCTCACACCACCCGCTGTCCGGCAGCGGCCTCCTTCCTCCCAGCCGGTGCCACACAGCGCGAGAGCCCGCCGCGGCGCAGGGTTTGCCTGGATGCAGCTTTGGTGGCGGGAGCTGGGAGCGGGAAGCACAGACTGAGCAAAGGTCCCCGCTGACCACCGCGTCCTCCCTCCGCGTGCACTGGCGTAACCCACAGGGCTTCGGTGACCGCGCAGCGGTCGGGGCAGCGGGGCGCTGCGCAGAGGAAGGAGAAGCGTCTGCGGCCGCGGGGGAGGCGGGAAGGGCCCGGGGGCCGCGGGCCGGGCCGGCTCCTGGCATGCGGCGCTGCCTCCCCTTCCCTCCGGCCGCGTTCCCGGCCACGCTGACCCTGGCTCGCTCCGGCCTCCCCAGGCGATTGCCCATGTAAGGGCAGAGGGCCGGGAAGCCACGTCCCCGAGCTGGATTTCAATGGGAAAGCGGGTAGTGATGCGCTCGCTCACGTGCTCGGGGCTGTCCGAGGAGCTTTGCGGAGGCCAAGCAGGGATTTTCCCGGCCGCCGGCAGCGTTGCACAACCAGCCGGCTCGGCGGGGAAGGGGTCCCTACCTCTCTCTGGAGCAGCAAGTGCTGCCACATCTGGAAGCCTGTGCACATCTGGAAGCATGTGCACAGCTGGGCGCCTGCTCCGGCGCGATGCGGGGCCGGGGGAGCCGGGAGGGGAGCCGGGAGGGGAGCGGGGCCGAGCGCTGCGCAGGACCGAGCTCAGCCTGCTCTCGGCAGGCCGGAGGAGCGGCGCGGGTCTGGTGCCCGTCTGCCAGGCTCAGAGGTGCCCCCGGACGGGAGCCCTTTGCGTGGCCACGCTGGGGCTCGTGCGCGTCTCCCGCACTGATGGAGATGCTGCCAAGAGCGCAGGAGCGCTGCGAGTGCCCGAGGCGGGTCGAGGCCACGAGCAGGGGGATTTGCAGCAGGAATTTGCTCCTCCGTTGTGACCCAGCGCCGCTCCGGAGCGCCGTCCTCATGATGCAGCTGGCAGGCCATCCGGCCGCGCGGTTTTGGGGGAAGATGCTGAGCTTTAGCCCTAGAACCAGCCGGGATGGTGCATTTTCCCCAATGCAACATGCTGCCACCATCCTGCCGCGGGTCGGCAGCTGGGCTGGTGCATGGAGCCGGGGCCGAGAGAGGCGGCATCGTCACCCGGGAAGCGCCGGGGTCTGAGCCGGGCCTGGTGCAACGGGGCCCGCTCGTTCTCTGCTCGAGTTGGGGCAGCAAAGCTCACCGTGCACCCGGCAAGGCCCGGGCAAACTCCCGCTTGAGGCCAGAGCGAGCGCGGCGTGCCGGGGACTGTCCTGGGCTCCCGCGAGGCGGAGGCACCGCGGACGAGGACGGCCGCGCACACGGCAAAGCACTCGGCACCGGCAGGAGTGGCGGGCTGCTCCCGGCCCTGCCTTTGGCTTGGACTCGCTCTCCCGCTCCACAGACCTCCCGCCAAGCGCGTCGCAGGCTATGGGTGCAGAGCGTGGGGCGGGGGGACAGGCGCTGGCCCATGGCACTGCCCCACGGCGCGCAACGTCTGCCCGGACGCAGCGGCGCTGCCGGCCCTGCCCCGGGGGCTGGATTCCTGCACCGCGTCCGCGAGCTGGAGCCGGGCGGGCTGGAGAGGTGTTTATGGCTCATGGCTGCATCACCGGCGCCGGGGAGAGCAGTGGAGCTGACACGCAGCTTCGCCCGCGCCCCGGGGGCAGCGGCGTCACCGCTCTGTGCCTCAGTTTCCCCATCTGCTGCGGTGAGATAATGCTCCTCCGCTTGATCCTGCGCTATCTCCCAGGAAGGTTGCAGGGATTAGTTAGCTAATGTTCGCAAAGAGCTTTGAAGATGAAAAGCCATGAACAAATGCCAAGAACTGCTGAGCTGGATTCTCCTCGCCGAGTAATCGTTTCATGTTGCTGGGACACTTCCATCTCCGCGAAACGCGGGCGGGCAGGGCGGCAGAGCTGCATATCTTCCCAAGACCTGCCCCTCCGCATCTGATCGCCCTGCCTGCTCGGCTGCCGGTCGCATTCGGATCCCTCCCGCCCGGCTGCGCCCCACGAGCGGCTGGCGAGCGGCGGGGCGGCTTTCCTGCAGCGCCTCTTCTCCCCTCGGCTCCGGCTTCTAATGCACCATAAACCGTGCATTAAACTAATACGCTATTCACCTCCACTTTCAGACCGCGGATGGCAAAGAGGTTAAATGATGCGGCACCCGGGGCCGCGTCCCACGGTCCCCCTTCGGCCTGCCGCGCTGCCGCTCGCTGGTGAACTTCACACCAGCTCTCAGGGCAGTGTGGAGGTGCTCATGTCTCAGGCAATTCGCATTGATTATTCGGGAAAGCTTTCACGAGGCGCTGTGCCAAGCGCTTAATTAAAGTCTTGATCTGTTTTGCTGCCTGCACCTCGCTCCCCGCAAAGGCAGCCAGCGATTCGATTGGGGAAGCTCTAGGGTTTGGTCAGGGCACGAGCTGCTTCGTCTGCGCCTCGCTCGGGGCCCTGCCGCCCTCGAGGGGCTGCGGGTTTCTCAACACCCCCCGCTCAGACCCTGCTCCAGGTCCCGGGATGCGCGAGAAGGGCCCGACTGCGCCCGGGACGAGGCCCCGGCCCCGCTGCTGCGGCGGGCATCACTGCGGATGCCGCAGAGCCTCCTCCGGGACAGCCCCCGCGCCCGCCTGCTCCTCCGTGCTTTGCCGGCACCTCCTGCCAGGCGCCACAGCCTCCCTCCCGTGCCCGAGAGAGGATGCTCGGGCTCCGGCCGTCCCGGGGGACCCCTCTGTTCGGCCGTCCCGGGGCAGGTTTCCACGGGGCAGAGCGGAGATGCCCCCGCGCCCCGTGGACGTGTCCCCTTCCAGCACGGAGCCGAGCGTTGCTCTCCCATCGTTGACGTCCCCACGGCCGGCCGGGACCTCACCGCATCCTGCAGCCGGTGCTCCAGGCACGGCCCGGCCGCGGGGACTGGGAAGCAGCCAGCGCCAGCCCGGCAGGACGGACACGGCCAAAGCCGGGGGAAAGCGGGGCGGCCGCGGGGCGAGGGAGCGGGGAGGCCCTGCCGGAGCAGGGCAGCCGGTGCCTGGCGGAGCGCCGTCCCCGCGGCACGAGAGCAGATGTCTCTCGTCCCCGGCTCGCCGCTGGCTCCGGTTCCCGTCTCCCCCGTCGGTGAACACGCAGATTTACGGCGGAGCCGGTCTCGTCGCCGCGCGGCCGTCGGAGCCTCGCGGGGGGCAGCCGCGGAGCCGGGTAGCGGGACCAGCCCCGGCGGCCGGGCCGGGCTCAGGCTGGGGCCGTGTCCCGGCGCCGTGCAGCCGTCCCCGCGGCGCGGCCGGGCTGCGTCCCGCGTCCCCGAGCAGCCCTCGCCGGCGTGCCGTGGGAGCCAGCCGTGACTCAGCACCCGGCCGCCCGCGCGGTTTCCCCAGCCTAAACGCTGCCTCCGCCGCGGCGCGAGGCCGGCTCCAAACCGAGCCTCCAGGGACGAGCCGGCAGCTCCGGAAACGCAACGAACCGCGTGGGGCTGAACCGGTCCGGAGGAGCCCAAAGCCGGAGAAGCCTCCCGGGCCGTTAAAGCGGCTCTGCAGACCCGGCGCGGGCGCCCTGCCGCGCCCCGGGGACCCGGCCCCCTCGTCGGACCCGGCGGTTCGGCAGCGACGGGCAGAGCCGCGCGCACGTCCCTCCCGCGGAGCCCCCGGCCGCCCGGCCACGGCTCTCTGCAGACGAGGAGCCCGACTGCTCTCACAGCCCGGGCGTGCAGCGAGGAGAAAAACAAAACATGTTTTTCACATTAAGATTTCCCTTGAAAAACAATGGTTTAAATTAAGCGTAAGAAAAGAAAAGCGAGGAATCCAAAAAGCAAAAGAAAAGGGAAATTTTTGGTGGAGCCCGAAGGCGCTTCCACGAGACGGGGACCTTCTCCCCCCGCGGCGGGGGGCTCCCCCGGGCAGGGACCGCGCGCCGGGGGGACGGGGTGGGGACGGGGTGGGGACGGGACCTCCCACCCAACGGGAGACCGAGCCGAACCCGCCGCGCTGCGACCGGCGGGGCTGGCAGACAGCCCTGCAGCGCGTGCAATGAACCTCGCCGCTTTCCTTTGAGCGGCCTCCCATGTATTAATTAAAGTAGGCAATTACGCGCCGTCTGGGGCGGAGGGGAGCGAGGGGACCAGCCGCGCCAGTTCTGCTCCCTCGGCAGGCAGCGGGCTGGGAAGGCGCCCCGGCTCCGCGGGTGCTGCCGCCTCCAGGGACCGGGAGGCCGAGCCGGGGCCGGGCAGCCCCGGAGGCGCGACGGGCCGGGGAGAATCCCAGGATTGCTTAGTTTCAGCACACGGGGCCGAGGCTGAGACATTTCGGAAGATGAAGTGCCAGCGTCACGCGGGAGGGTGGCAGCGGAGATGGAAACCGAACCCGGAGGCGCCCGGGACTCTGCTGGCAGCGCCCGCTGCGCCCGGCCCCGGGAGCAGGGACGAGGGAGGCTGGAAGCGGGAAGCCAGGTCTTTTCCCGGCTCTGGTGGCCCACCAGCCCCTCCGTGCTCAGACAGGGAACGGGAGCAAAGACCCCGGGCCCCGCAGAGCGCAGCGCAGACGGGGAGGGAGCCACGGCGAACGCGTCTGTGCAATGTGATGTCTGTGCGGAATAACATCTGCACGTCTGGGATTTATCTAAACACTGCAGATCTCGTGTCAGCAAATCCAGGAGCCGGAGGATTTATCCCGGGCGTTTGTTACTCCCTGCGGGGCACGTTGCTCGGGGAAGGCCCCGGCGCCACGGGGGCCTCCGCAGCCTGCTAACCACCTCCGCGAAACCTCAGCCGGGCCCCACGGTGCCACGGGCACGTCTGGCCGCGCGGCACGCCGGCCTCCCGTCGGAATCGCGACGCACAGCTACCGGAGACGCCCTTCGGCCCGTCCGTCCCCACGGACCACGTCGAGCTCCCGGTACTTTCTGCTGCCCTCGGCCAAAACGCTCCCCGCGTCCCCGCTGCCTCGGCCGAGCAGTGCCGGCGCGGCCCGGCTGCCGGGAGCAGGCTCTGCCGGCGATGAATCGCGGCTGGCGCGGGAGGTGTCACCGCTGCGTCAGTCCTCTCCGGACGGGGCGCAGCTCGTGCCTTTCCGCAGCACCGTGGGAAAATCACCCCAGCCCCTGGCTTCTCCGGTGACTCAAATCTGCTCCCAGCTGGATCCAGGCTCCCCGTGAGCCCGGGCAGAGCCACGCGCAAGCCCAGCAACCCGATTCCCAGGGCTGCGGCAGACACAGAGGCAGATCCCCTCTCCGGGGCCCGAACCGGCCTACGACGCCATGGTTCTGCAGTGCCGGCCCCTGCCCGGGACGGCCGGGCCCCGCACGGACCCATCGCCGCTGGCCGAGGGGCCCCGCGAGAGCCCCCGTCGCCGCGTGTTAGCAGTCGCCAACTGCAGCCGCGCGCGGCCCCGCTCGGCACCCGCGCTTCCCGCGTCGGGGAATTCCACAGGGACAAAGTCAGCGGAGCCGGATCGCTCCCTCCTCATTCCGCATGCACCAAGCATCCCTTCGATCAAGTGGCGACTTGTCTCCAGGCCGTGGAGCGGCGCAGGGAGACGCGGGTGCGCGTCCTCGGCGTCAAGGGGAGCTTCCCCGGGGCGTGGAGCGCTGCCCCGGGCTCCGCTCCGCTCCGCGGGCCGCCGCGCGGCTCCGGCTCCCTTGGGATTGAACCACGTCCAACTGTCTACACCCACCTCCTGGGGGGGAAAAAGCTGCAGATTTCCTCACCGGTCGCAGATCGTTGCTGGTGTTTATCAGCAGCCGGGATCAGTGATCAGTTACTAAACTGCAGTCATTCTGCAGCTGAAATTTCTACACAGTTACTAAACAGTTCCAGAAACTGCTGACCAGCTATCGAGCCGTTACACGACCGTTTCCAGTTTAAAATTTCATACCCCGGCCCTTGGCTTCTTGCTTTCACACCGATACTTACAGGTGTGGAGAGAGTAAATCCGTGGTGAACGTTTCCCTGAGCTTTGCTTTCAGGAGTCCAGAGCTGCTTCACAAAACACCTTCCCAGCCCTCTCTCATCCCCTTGAAAAAAAGCAAGGAAAGCAAACTTGGGCCAAAGATGCCATCTGCTGGAAGCAGGGCCGGTGCCACGGGCAACCCGCAGCCCCCCAACCCCGCAAACCCCCCAACCCCGAACCCCCAAACCCTGCAACCCCCAAACCCCGCAACCCCCAAACCCCGCAACCTCGCAGATCCCCCAGCCCTGAGCCCCACAACCTTGCAGACCACATGGCTTTCAGAGCCGCCCCAGAAATTTTGGGGTTTATTGATCAAAGAAACAGGGATCTGAGTATGCGACTGATATTTCCTTCCATGCTCTGCAAACAGCACCTGGCACAAGGGACTCGCGAGCCCAGAGACGCAGACCGGGAGGGACAGGCTCCTCCCCGCAGGGACCCGAGGCGCAGCAACCGCTCGATAAATTGTCTTTGCAAAATATCAGTGACTGCAGCGTGACATTTTCCTCCCTGTGCTTCCTGACCCCGGGCGCTGGCCGTCGCTCAAATGGCAGCACCGGATTCAGTTTCAGGCCAGCATCTGCCATTGCCATGGAAACGGAAAAGCAGATGGGTGGAAGCAGAGGCGCAGGCCGGAGCCGACCCTCCGCTCCCTCGCCAGGACCCGGTGCTGGCACGACGTGGGATTTCTGTCCCGCTTCCCAGCCAGAGCGGGCGGAAGGTGCCTGGCGCAGAGCACGCCGGTGCGCCGCTGGCAAGCCGGTGCATACATGCTGATCCGGCCGCAGCCGCGCTGCAAGGCACCTGGAAAACCAGGCAGCTGCCCCAAGTCCGCCGGCTCTACCCAGAGGAGATTCCCCAGGGAGAAAACGCGAGGAGTGGTGCAGTGAAGGCCGGGGCTCGGACATGCCGCACCATCCTCAGCTTGCAGCTCTTCCCCAGAGAGCTTCCGAGGCCGTTTTATCTCCAGCCTGCCCAGAAATCTCTGCTCGAAACGGGGCTCGAGCCGGAGCATCCCGCAACCAGCGGGCCCCTGCCCGCCCCGTCTCACCGACGCCACCTCGGAAGCAGCCCGGACCCGCCGTCCCCGGGGGCGGGGGCCGAGCCCAGGGACAGCCGAGCAGGGGCTGCCCGGCCTCCCCCGACCAGCACAGCCCCAGCAGCGCCCAGACGGCTCCAGACCCCACAGCCTGCCACAGAGCCCGGCCTGCGGCGGGGAGAGCAGCCCTGGTCCCACGGCATGGCGGACAGGGACCCCGCCAGGGCCCCAGCCCCACGGGGGCAGCCCCAGCCCCACAGCATGGCGGACAGGGACCCCGCCAGGGCCCCAGCACCACGGGGGCAGCCCCAGCCCCACAGCATGGCGGACAGGGACCCCGCCAGGGCCCCAGCCCCACGGGGGCAACCCCAGCCCCACGGCATGGCGGACAGGGACCCCGCCAGGGCCCCAGCCCCACGGGGGCAGCCCCAGCCCCACAGCATGGCGGACAGGGACCCCACCAGGGCCCCAGCCCCACGGGGGCAACCCCAGCCCCACGGCATGGCGGACAGGGACCCCGCCAGGGCCCCAGCCCCACGGGGGCAACCCCAGCCCCACGGCATGGCGGACAGGGACCCCGCCAGGGCCCCAGCACCACGGGGGCAGCCCCAGCCCCACGGCATGGCGGACAGGGACCCCGCCAGGGCCCCAGCACCACGGGGGCAGCCCCAGCCCCACGGCATGGCGGACAGGGACCCCACCAGGGCCCCAGCACCACGGGGGCAGCCCCAGCCCCACGGCATGGCGGACAGGGACCCCGCCAGGGCCCCAGCACCACGGGGGCAGCCCCAGCCCCACGGCATGGCGGACAGGGACCCCGCCAGGGCCCCAGCACCACGGGGGCAGCACCGGGCTGAGGGGGAGCAGGTGCCTGTGGGGCAGCACCAGCCACCCAGCAACACGGCTTCACAAGCAGAGCAAATGGCGGCAGCACCGCGCCCTCGCCCCCTTATATAGCCCACTGGCCCCGCCCACGTCAAGCCCCGCCCCTCTCCTCCCAGTCCCCGCCCCCGTCCCCGCCCGCCCCGCCTCCCCGGAGCGGCTCCCCCCTCCCTTCCCCCCGCTGCCCTCCCCCGCCCCTTCTTTTCCGCGTTTCCCTCGCCGCGGGCCCTTTGAGACCCTGCTCGGCCGCCGTCGCCTCTGCCGTGCGTCACCAGGCGGGGCGGTGCGGGGCAGCGCGGGGGGGGGGGTGGGTGGGAAGATGGCGGAGGCTTCCCCGCAGCCGGGACGGTTCTTCTGTCACTGCTGCTCGGCCGAGATCGCCCCGCGCCTGCCCGTGAGTGAGGGCGGGGGCTCGGCCGCGGCCGGCGCGGCCCTGGGGCGCCGGGGACGGGGCTGGGGGCAAGGGCTGGGGGGGTCCGGCTGTTTGGGCACGTGGGGGTGAGGCCTGAGGGGGCGGGGGGCGGCTCGCGGAGGGGCTGGGCCGCGGGGCGGGGGGCTGAGTGCCCGGGGGGCCGAGTGCGAGGGCGGAGTGGGGGGGCTGAGTGCGAGAGGACGAGGGGGCTCAGAGGGGGCGGGGGCTCGGGAGTGGGGGGCCCTGAGTATGGGGGGGGGGCTCAGAGGGGGCGCAGGGGCGGGGGTCCCTGAGTATGAGGGGAGCTCGGAGGGGGCGGGGACGCAGGGGTGGGGGGCCCTGGGTGTGAGGGGGGCTCGGAGGGGGCGGGGACGCAGGGGTGGGTGTTCGGGGAGGTTGGGGGGCTCTGAGCGTGCGGGAGGCTCGGCGGGGTGGGGGCTCCGGGGCTCGGGCAGGCGCCTGGCCCTGAGCGAGGGAAGGGGGAGCCCTGGGGTGAGGCTGTATGAGGCGGGGGGGGGGTAGGGAACAGGACGGGGTTGGGAGGGGGCTGCGGGGGCTGCCTGGGCGCAGTGGGGGCCGTGGGGCCCCCTTGGACCGCAGGAAGGCAGCTGGCAAAGCCAGAGACGGGGTGTGCTGGCGGAGCGCGGGGAGGCGCGGGCGTCCTCTTCCTCTTCCTGGTGCGGAGGGAGGAAGGCGGGGAGGTTTCTGGGCGGCGGGGGAGGCCTGGGCGGAGGGAGCGGGAAGGCTTTGCTGGGAGCAGGGCAGTGGGGCGGTGCGTACGGCAGGGGGTCCCACCAGGCCTGTCTGCGGGGGCTCTCGGGGACTGCAGCGTCCTGCTGAGCGTGTGCTGTAAAGGCAGCTGTTACGAGGATAGATCCATTAACCAAAAGTTGCCTTAAAGCAAATTTGGTAGGATGCTTCTCCTGAGATACTTGTTTCCAGCAGCCCTTCCCCATCCAAGGGCTTTTCTCATGCAGGGCATCTCCAGCTGACAGAAAAGGTCATTTGTGTGACAATTCTCCAAACTAAGAAAACAACACTGTTATCCCAGAGAGTGAACTGGCTCTCTGTGGGACAATGAGAGGTTATCTTTTTTTGTCATCTTTCACTATGGTTTAAATAAACAGGAGAAAAGCTTCGCGAGTGATAATTTTTAAGACACAGGAATGGGCAGATACACAAATGATAAGCACACGGTATTTCCACTAACTGATGAGGAAGCACTTCATAGGCTAGTAGCAGTGCTTGAACAGGTGTGCTTTAATCACTGAGTCAAAACCTTACTGCTTACTTGTAAAGACTCTTATTTTCCTCCTAAGTGTAGAAAAGGAACACTGGCTGTTGGAAAATAACTGATTGTCTTGATCGTGACTAGATTTTCTGTTGCTAGTCTACCAAATGTTGTAAGATGTTAAATCTGATTATGAGGTTAACAAGCCCTGCCTTTGTTTCTGAGTCTTTATTTATCCTGAGACATTTGACAGCATCTTGTTAGAATAAAGCGTAACTTTTTTTTCCATTTTAACATTCATTTCATTTTAAAAGTCAAGGAATAGCTTGATTGTGAGTTAAAGATGTCTCTCTACCAGAACAATTGATTAGCCTTCACTGTGAATTTGTTTTTGTGACATGACATTTTTCCTTTTGCCTCTTTGATCAATTTTACTGGTTAGGGTGAGGGTAGGCCTTGATGGTAACAGATTGTATTTAGCATCTACCAACATCTAATAAATTGTATTTAAGTACGAGGACAAAACTGTTGATAGGCTCCTGCTAAATAAATAGACTGGCTTGAGAAAGTGGCTGATGTGCTGAAGGCTGAATCCTAGAAACATTGGTCATTTATCTTTGTTTAAACACCCTATTTTATTTCACCTTTGTTTAAACACTCTACCTGCATACGCCGGCAGAACACATCTGGTAGCGAATGTACTGAACTGTGTTAGGAGCAGGCAACTTTTGTTGTAGGTTCAGGTTTAATTAATTGATAGTCAATTAACTTGTTTAGGATCCAAGTTTGGTTTCACTTACTGATTGCAGACTGAGTTACTCTATTGGAGATGTCATGGCATATGCTGCAAAAGGAATGACTGAAACTGTCTGAGAAACAACAAACTTTGACATTTGTGCTGTTCCAGCTGCGAAAGAATTTGCTGATTACTATGTTCAGAGTTGTCCGTAAGCAGAAAAGTCCCCTTACATAGGAGAGTTGAGAGAAGTAAATCGCTTATTTCTCTCGAATGTGGCTAGCATAATAATTTGTCCCAGTGGTGTACTGCTAAAATGTTGGGTAAAATAGTAAGGGCTTATTTCAAAGGCAGAGGAAACTGATTTAACTTTCTGTAATCTACATGGTTGTTCTTGTGTGCCAATAACCAGCTCTGAGAGGAATTTGGATGGTGTAGAAATATTCTTGAAATCAAACATTGTGTAAATTTTGTAGACCTAGTTATTTCACAACCGCAAATCTAAAGAGTTCTGCATGGAGGAGGGAGTGGCAACTTCCCTAAGTCTTTTTCTAGGACATGTAACTGGATGGTGTTTTGCTAATTCCTTATCTCCCTGGGCAGACAGGGACAGTATCAAGTGAATCACCAGTGCTGCTGTGCTTTGCCTGGGTCTCATCATTTTTTTCTGCATTGGCTTGAAGAGGGATCCATATGTCTTATCAAAATAAACTCACGTGACTTGCGTCCTGTCCTCTTTCTGGGAATCCATTAAGTTTGTTTTAGGGCATATTACAATATTGAGCATAGATATAGTAGAGGGAACCAGTGTGGTGGTGGGGGGGTTGTTTTTGCTTTTGTTGTGGTTGCTTTGTTTTTCTTAGGGGCTCTTAAATCTCTGGCATACCGAGTTCAGCTTTATCAGAATTGGGTCCTGTGTCTTGCCCAGGGTTTGGGGCGGTTATATTTTGCCCGCACTAGTTGTTCCACCTTAACTTTGGTTCAAGTTAGGTGCAGGATGCGTTGCTTCCTGTCCCAACTCCGCTGCGCTGTATGGCATTACTTCTTGTCAAGCGCAATGACCACATTCTGCTGAAAAGCGAAGTAATTTCCTTTCGCGATCTTAAGCATTCTGAGTTTCTTCTCGCTATGATAGTGTGATCATGAAGTATAAATTATTCACTAACATTGAGAATTGTGAGAAAAGCAACAGTAGCAAACTCCTGAGGACTCCTGTATCTGAACAGACAGGCAGTTTATTATAAAATATACAGTCTTCAGTATTAAAAGCTAGAAATACGGCAGTAGCTTTCTATAGTGAACATTGAGCGTGGGAGTGTAAAATTCTGGTATTTTGTGTTGCAGAATGACCCTCTTGTGTCTTCTTGGAGTCTGTGTGGTGTGAATCCCAGACTTTATTAGTAATAGCTTTCCATTTAATTCTTCCTAAGTGACAGTGACGCTCTAATTAGCCCATACTGTAATTCCCTGTTTGTTGCTATTTCATTAGGAGAGTCTAGCCTCTTTTGGGGGGGATGGGGGGAGGTATACAAATACTCAGCTATTTAAAAACTAGTATTAGAGCGTTACTTTTCTGGGAAAGCTGGTGGTTTTGCTTTCGTTTCACCCAGAACTACATCAGAAGCTACCTAATGCTCTGTCTATACTGGGGATTAATTAGTGTTATCCAAATCTTTCTAAAGCCATGTTCTAAACAGGTTCTGTCTTAATAATTTGCCTCACTAGTCTGGTCAAGGCAAATATCAGCGTTTTGGGGTCTTTTTGGCTCTGCTGTGAAAGCTCTGCTTGCCATTTATGCTAGGTAATACAGATGATAAAAGTATCTTTAAATACAATTTTTTACAGTAGTGGTGTCCTGTCTGCACTGGGTGGATAAACTGTTACCCTTGAAATAGCATTATGCAGGATTTAAAACTGTTATTGTGCTACACTATGGAGAAAGCCAGGTGGTGAAAGGAATTTCTCTGTCTCTACCTAATCGTTCTGTGAAGTATCTTCATTTGGACAGAATTCCTTTCTTAAGAAGTAAATGGGGGGAAGAGTTTTCCTGCAATCCTTCTACCTGCCTTAATGAACTGAAACATGCTCTGGGAGGGGGTGGGCTAGGGAGGCTATTGCTGAATTTATAACTAAGCCCACTCAATTCAGGGAACAGTCGGTCAGTCAGTCTGTGAAATAGTCTGGGACAATGTGAATTTCCTCTGAAATTGTTGTTCTGTGTGCCTGGCTCCTTGGGGATCATCGTAAGTCCTCAGAACTGTGCTCTCTCTGATAGTAGCACTGGGAGGACGGACTAGAGGGCTCCTTTTCCATCCCGTCACACTGAAGGCACTCTATGGCTTTTACATGAGACTTTTTTTCTCATTCAGTCTTTTCTCTCCTATAGGACTATATTTGCCCAAGGTGTGAATCTGGTTTTATTGAAGAACTTCCTGAAGAGCCAAGGTAATGTGCTGCTCCCAAATGTTATTGCTAGAGCAAACTAGTCTGCTTTGCTCTGTTTTCTTTCTTCTTCTAGATAAAAGACAGTGCTGCATACTAAATACACTATTTTTACTTTTTCTGGCCAGTATTTGGCTTATCTTTCTTCACTATGGTTCCGTAGTGCTTAATTTGCAGTTTGTCTCCACAGGTACATCAACTATGGGAATACTGAGTGTCATACTTTGCTGGTAAATGCAGGGAGGAAAGGGTTGATTTAAAAGAGAAAATGGTGGCAGAGAGGCTTTCCACATGGAATGTGATAGCTCCAGCCATTTTGGGTTATCGTGTAGAGATAACTGTCTGAAAAGAAGAATCCGCAGGATGGAGAGTGTATATATGTGTCAGTGCAGAATTCAGTATCTTAGTTCGCAGTACTAATGGGGCTACATTTTGACCAAGCCTTTGGACTCTGCGCTGAAGCAGCTGAGATCTACGTTCACATGTTTGACTGCTGACTCAGCAATGGGGCTTCTCTCTGGTGCAGTGTCAGAGTGGACAGCAGCAGGAGAAATGTCTTAAAATGTTTCAGGCACGTTTGCTGGACCTTGGCTCTGAATGGCTGAGCAGCATGTGGTCAGACTGGCACGCCCTCAGTGCAGGGCCTTACTGACCTGTGTGGGATGTCCGTCAGATGCATGTTGCTGCCTACCAACCATTCGTAAAGCTGGGAGAGCAGTAGTCTTTACCAACTTAGGTTTCTGTACTGAAAAGGTGATGTTTCATCTGATTACTAGAGGCCGGAAATCAGTCCTAGCTAATCCTAACTGTACTGGTCATTTGCTGTAACCATGGGAGAATGTCTTAGTCTCTGAACCTTTAGTTTTTTGTTGTCTTTAATATCAAAGTATGGACTTGGATACTGAGGAGTAAATGTTCCTACAGCTCTCCAGAAGCAGAAGCCTAACGATATTAAGGGTTTTCCTAATAATCTGTCCCATTTCCTTCTCTGGTTACGTGACTCTGCAAGAAAGAAATTCCTTTGATCCAAGATTAGACTTAAGCATGTTTGGGTCATAGTGGTCAGGGTTTGTACCTTAAATCTTCTCTTCCTGGTGTTCCGGAGGATTAGCTGATTTGTTTGAGGTGGATTGTGCAGGGAATCCTTCATTGACACTGTAGTTGAGTCAATTCTCTGTAGCTTCATGAAATCAGAATCTAAAAGGGTGGGAAGAGATGGGCGAAGTTGTAGGAAAATGAGAGTTGCAAGGGGGGTGAAATGAAGATTGATGTGGACAATTAAAAATCAGCAGCTGAGGACAGGCTAGCATCTGGATTGGCTGGAGCTGATCCTGCCACAGGGGAGAAAGGTAGGCTGGCAGCCTTCTGAGATCCCACTAGCCCTGGCTCTGTGCAAAAACAAATCAGCTGATTCCTGTGAAAGTGTGTGCTATAACTGAGCTGCTATGATGTCTGCTTTTCATGTCAAGATCATGTCCCTTGATCTCCTCTGCTGGGAAAGTCTTTCCATAGCACCCTTCTGAGGCTTACTAATGCTTTTCATGCTTCTCAGGAACACTGACAATGAGACCAGCTCCTCCACATCAACCAGCGCTCAGAGCAGGCATCCTTTCGAGGTAACTCCTCTCTATCTCCTCCAATATTTTCTTTGTTGCCATTGAAGTACTTTCTATTAGTAGATTGTTTAAATGTTCCCTGGATTTTGACAACATTCGAGGGAAGGATGTATTAATATCATCCACATACAACTCCTGAAATCTCTGCATGTAGTATTTCTGCTGTACGATTTTTAATAGGACCATCCCTTGTAGCTTATTTTTGTTGTGAGAGGGCTAAGCTGGGATTTAGTGAGCTGTCTAGGTGTGTTGCTGTGCAGTAGCCTCAGCTTAGAAGGCCGTGGTTGCATGCAGAAGCTACAAAGAAACTGGGGAAGTAATAGTGACTATCTCCTACCTCCTTATGTGGTTTCAGTCTATATTGTCTGTTCATCACTAAGCTACTTCTGTGTGTGCACTGATCACCTGTGTTATCCAAGGTTTGTGAGCTGCTGGGGATCTGAAGAGACTAATCTTTGTTGGAAGGCTGGTGCAATGCCAGTAGTAAAAGCTAAGAACTGCTTCTCTTCTCATTACAATCTGCTCATTGAATTCTCTCCCTCCCAGAACGTGGATCAGCACTTATTCACCTTGCCACAAGGCTATGGCCAATTTGCCTTCGGGATTTTCGATGACAGCTTTGAGTTTCCTTTCGGGTCCAATGTGCAATCAGAAGACAACAGGGACTCCGAGAACCGGAGGGAGCGAGAGCATCAGTCTCGGCATAGATATGGTGCAAGGCAGCCTCGAGCTCGTCTCGCCACACGGCGTGCCGCTGGCAGGCACGAGGGAGTTCCCACACTAGAAGGGTGAGAACGACCTCCAAGGTCCTTGTGGGGATCAGAAGCCCAGTTATTTTTCACTGATGTGAGTTAGCCTGGAATCAGTCCTTCTCTTTTCCTCAAATATTTGAGGACTAGTTTCTTAAGGGCTGCTGCCAAGCAGAGCTGTCCAGTCTGACTGTCTTTCATAGATGCCCAGCTTTGTCCCATGTGATCTCTTGCTTCTGGATGGTCAGACTTCAGCTGGGACTAGAGCTGTGCTCAAGCTCTTGTCTTCAGTTTGTAGGGGCTATTTTACCTGAGCACAGTGGTCTAGACTACTGTATGGCTGGGAGATTTTACCCGTAAACCTGTAGTAAGAAAGCATTCCCTGATCATGATCAGCTATTACCAAAATGTTGTATTAACTGTGAAAGGAAATAGTAGAGAGCACTGGAGAATAAGACTTACATTTCTTTAATTGTATCCTGGAGAGGCATTTTGCCACCTGCATCAGAAATCATCCCCTTCTGGATAAAATATTCCAACTTGTCTTTAGCAATGAATAATCAGTATGTAAGACGCAACTGCCTTTGTTACAGGAAATTGTCTTGCCTTTTTTCCCCCCAACAATGTAATAGTATTTAGCCACTCCTTCCGTGTCAGGGTTTTGGGCTGGGAGCTAGCAAATGCTAGTTCTTATTTGATCCTGTTTTTGTTGTCTTTCAGAATCATCCAGCAGCTGGTCAATGGAATAATTGCACCTACAACAATACCAAACCTAGGACTAGGTCCTTGGTGAGTTGGAATATGAACTGCTCTTTCTGACAGTGTTCTTGCTGCTACTCCCAGTGGAGTTTAATTGTTGTCCTTATTCTTAAAGGGGAGTCTTGCATTCAAATCCAATGGACTATGCCTGGGGTGCAAACGGCTTGGATGCAATTATTACACAGGTAAAACTGGCATTATAATGGAGTCTCCCGTCCTCTTGTGCAGTGTTGCAAAACTGCCAGCATTCAGTGTGATGCAGGGGAGAAAACTACTGAAGGTGTAGAAATGGGAGACAAGGCCCATAGCGCAGGGGATGCTGGGTTTGAGTGCGTTCGTTCAGTAACTGGACAGATTCTGTGCACTGCTGAACTCCCATCTTCTTTCTGCCTTCCGTGGCCTGTTGTTTTTTCAGTTATTAAATCAGTTTGAAAACACTGGACCACCGCCAGCAGACAAAGAAAAGATTCAGGCCCTCCCCACCATACAGATCACACAGGAACACGTAGGTAAGTGAAACTTTTCAAAGGGGGGCGAAAACTTAGGTGTCTGCTCTGTTATACTTGCACAAAGAAGAGAAATGTAGGCTGGATGGATTTGCCCTGGGGAGGCAAACTGTTCTGAAAAGTTTGATGTGGGTAAAGATGAAAGAAGCACATGCAGCCTGGCAGGCTGATCAGCCGGACTGCAGCTCTGTGCAGCAGTGTTGACAGCTGTCTTCTAGACTTGCTGTAGGCAGGGCGGGAGGAGGTGTTAGTAAAGTGCCAGCACATAACCTGTCCAAGGCCAGGCTCCGCGGCTGTCAGTGCTTTGCAGTCCTGCTGTGTGAGCCTGAGGACCAGCAAGTTGCTCTCATTTGTTAGTGCGATAGACACAAGTAAAACACCAGATGCATTGTTACAGATGTGTATATATGTACTTGCATCTGTTTCTTAAATATGTTTCTTACAGTAGTAGTCTGAAGAAGGGAAGAGCCAATCAAACGCAGGGCGATGAAGGATGGAGTAATGGTGGTGGGAGCTGCAAAGCAGCAAGCTTTCCTGTCTGCAGGGATGGAGCAGTGGGAGGGTCAGCAGCCACAAGAGCTAGCGGAGGGGAAGGGGTGATGGGATCCCGAGTTGGGCCCTACTGAGTGTCATTCTTTCCTTTACTCATCTGTGTTTTACTTTCCCTTTGTGATACAGATTCTGGGTTAGAGTGTCCTGTATGTAAAGAAGACTACACAGTTGATGAAAATGTCCGACAGTTACCTTGCAATCATCTATTCCATAACAGCTGCATAGTCCCTTGGCTGGAACAGGTTAGTTCTGTCTGAGTGGGTCACTTGGATTTTGTGGCACTTGAGCATTTTCTGGTGATGCTGTTCTCTGTAAATATTTTCATACCTCCATGATGAGGCCTAAATGTGAGCAGCCTTTGATCAGAGGAAGGAGAGTCATTCTAGCCTTTTATTTGAGTGCTGCTCCTATATCTCATTTCTAATCCTGTTTCCCATATTTCTTGTTTTGTTTTTGTCTGTTCTCCAAAGCATGACACATGTCCTGTGTGCCGGAAAAGCTTAAGCGGACAAAACACTGCCACAAACCCCCCAGGACTGACAGGGATGAATTTCTCTTCCTCCTCCTCCTCCTCTTCCTCCAGCTCACCAAGTAACGAAAACTCATCGAACAACTCATGAATCCTAATCCGACCCTCTGTCCCTGGGGCCCTGTCCACTGTCCTTCCTCCCTCCCTAGCCAACGTAAGAACGAAAGGGGCTTCCAGAGCAGAGCGAGGGGAGGGTGGCAGGGGGGAAACAGAACCCCCAGAATTCTCCTTTGAGTTCTGAAGACACAGAGACTCTGGGCTCTTCAGAGATGAGAAGCCTCAAGTTCTGTGATGGGGGGGGGAAAGAGCTCTGTCTGTTAATACATCCATTTGCCGCGTGGACTTCTAAACATTGCAGTGAAAGGCTGCTGCGCTCCACGGATGGGAAACCCAAGGTGCTGAGCTAGCGGTTGCAATTCTGAATGGAAAGGTTGTTTGTATGGTTTTGAATTTGAGATTCCTTTCTTTCTTTCTTTTGCTCCTCCTTCTCCCCTTGGATACTATCTCTTCTGCTTTGGAGATTGAAATCTTTAAAATGAAAGCATAATAATACTGCCTCCCTCCCAGGATCCTCCAACTGGGGAGGGCAAATAGTTGTCACTGAAAAAAATGAACTCTTGAAATAGACCCCATCATCCTTCCCTTCCCCATCTCAATTCCCATTTATTTTTCTTTATAACCTTGCCCTTCTGATACTCAACACTGAAAGGGTTTTTATAATTTTAAATTATTACTGCTGTCAAATAAATGGACGTTTCAGCTCAACGAGAAGTTATGCATGATTTGTGGAAAACTACAGGGTAAGCTCTCTGGAGACTGCCGTGCTGAGCTGTCCTGTTTCATCCAAGGGCAGGCTGGGCTTGTCAGAGCCCCCGGCGTGCTGTGTGCAGGCATGCTGTGACCTGGGCACCAGACTCCTACATGACCAGCGCCCCGTACGTGCATTGCCAGCTTGCAGATCGTTGAGTGGTTGGCTGCAGGATTGCAACTGAAAGCATCCTTGCCTGGTCTTTTGTATTTTTTACATCTTCTCCCTGTTGCAGTCCTGCCCTTCTCACAGCCTGAATGGACTTTTCTAGTGTGTTGACATCAGGACTGGGTGTGCACCAGAGCAAGGACCAGCCAAATATCATTGTGATCAAATAACATACAGGAAAAATGACACTTTGGAGAAAAATGTATTTCAAAGCTACTTAAAATACAGCTGATTAAAAAAGGAGAGAGACAAATGTCCCAGGTGTGCTTGTGACTCAGTTTCCTTGGCAGAACCAGGGGTTGGAGGATGAAAAGAATGTGACCAGAGCAGGGCAGTCTCCTACCTGCTGTGTGTGTATCCATGCTCACTTGGCTGGGAGATGCGAGGCAGGGATAAAAACATGGGTTTACTGGGATCTCTCACCGAGGGGCTTCATTTATTATTCTGATCACATTGAAACTCTAGATGCAGCACTGACAGCTCTCTAAAAGAAGCCCTGGATCTTGAACATGGGACAGGGTTGCACGCTGCTGGAGTGTGCTCAGGGAGAAGTCAGTGAGATTTCTGCTCTACTGGCCACTTCTTCCAGCGTCAAGAAAGGAAGGTGGCTGTTTGCTCAGCAGTCCTGTGTGGTGCCAGGAGGAGGAGCCCGAAGGCAGCGTCTCTCACGTGCTTGTGTGTGGCAGCAGGTAAAATACCTGGGAGCCAAAAAAAAAGAGTTTGAGGAGGGAAAAGAAATTTTCTGCCTGTCTCAGGAAGCGTTGGTCTGTATTACATTGGGCAGATGTCAACTGATGTCTCTGTCACGGTCAGCCAGGTTATTCTGACCTGCTAACTTAGTGTTTGTGTGAAGGCCTGTTACGCTCCAGGCTGTGTGTCAGGACCTTGCTTGGTATCAGCCAGAGGTGGGAGGTGTCTCTTGGCTTGCGCTTGCACCCTAATCCGGGTGCTTTGCAAGGCTTTGAACTTCACTTGGAGCTTGCGCTTGAGAGGTCTATACCACAAAGCTGATCTTCTGTGTTGGAGCTGGTCCTACACTCTAAGTAGGCAGATGCTGTCCTCAGGGTGGATAGCCTGTCCTTCTTGCTGCTCTTCCATGTTTTTCTCCTGTCTCCTAGTCCTTACTGCATTCCTTTTCCTTCAGCAACTCCCAGTCCTGGTCCTGACCCTACCTCCTACCCTCTCATCACCTGCTGAAACAAATGCTGCAGTAGTTCATGCTGACTTTTGAAGTATCACTTTACCTCTGAGTTTTCTTCATCTGCCATTTGTCTCTTTGGGAAGTTGCCACCTCATCTTGCTATAAGCTTTCTTGTGCTCAGTTAAGGTGGTGTCAGCCCCACTTGGACCACCTTTGGAAAGACACCTATGGAGCCAGGAGCCTTGTAACAGGCAAGCACAGGCCTCGGACATGAGCAAATTTAAGCTCACTTAATGAGCTGCTGCACATCCACTGGCCACAGAGTTCACTGTGCTCTTAGCCCCCAGCAAATGCAAACTACAGTGCATTAGCTTAAAGCTTATTGAAGTTTTCAGCTGACATGCTCTCCCCTGAGTTTGCCCTGGGCCGGGTAACTGTCCTCTGGTGCTCTCCAGGGTTTGGCAGCTGCGCAGTGCAGTGTTGGTCTCTCCTTTGAGTCTGAGTGCGTTGGCGGCTGCTCTTCAGGTCTGGGGTCTGGCCCTGCTGGTACAGGCACGGGCCAGGCTTCAGGATTAGGTCCTGGCTCTACCCTCCCACTGCCCTGGCGAATCTCGCTCTGGGAGGAGCGCTGAAGGACCTCGGGTCGATTTTGCCAAGGGCAGACATGGGCTCCGTCAGGTTAAGGCGGATGTTTCCTGCCGCCCTTCCAGCCAGCGGCACTCCGGCGGCTCAGCTACCGGCTCCGCTGTGCCCTGCCCTTCCCCTTGGCGAGCTGCTGCTGCGGGCGACCTCGCACTGGAGCCCTCGTCCCAAAGCCCTGCCCTTGGCTCTTGTGGCCATCCGTCTGTCCCTTTGGTGACTCGACCACAGGAACTCGGACGTGGCCTAGAAGTTACTGAGTGTGGCAGGAAGAAACTCAGGCTGTGGCATGAAGGAGGAGCCGATTGCCCTGCGGATGCCAGCTGGATGTTGGCAGCCCTGTTGGTGTCACAGGGCCAGGCAAGAGGCTGGGGGGGTCTTGAGGAATCTGGCAGCTGTGCACTGCTTTCCAGTGACCCCCTGCAAAGCCGCCGGGCTCTGTGGAGCCGGCAGCATTGCAAAACTGGCCTGTGCTGCTCCTCAGCAGCCTTGTGCTGCTGAGACCCGTGACCTGCTCCACCTCGAGTTTGTGCTGCCCTGGGTGGGGTGGAAAGAGTGTTTCACTGCTCTGGGGGCTCCCTGTGTCTTCCTTGTCTTTTGAATGCTCAGAAGGGGCCCCGTGAGCTGGGCCGAGGGCAGCTGGGGCAGGTGCTGGCCTGCTTGCCGCGTACGTCAAGGTCCTGGCACCACGCGGGGCTTCGGGCTCTTCTGAAGAGCCTTAGCTCAGACACCTGGCTCTTCCCCCCCAAAAGCTTTCCAATAAGGGACATGTCCCTGTAGGATGGAAAAGGTGACTTGTTTGGTGTTTCTTGAACCATTTCAGAATAGAAAAGAAGATTGTTTGGAGAATACGTCCCCAATTTTGATGGCAAGGAGCAATTTGCCAGAACCTGTCGGGCCCCACAGCAGCCTGGCCTGGCTGGGCTG
Source organism: Dromaius novaehollandiae (assembly GCF_036370855.1). NCBI lineage: Eukaryota > Metazoa > Chordata > Aves > Casuariiformes > Dromaiidae > Dromaius > Dromaius novaehollandiae. The sequence continues at coordinate 549,788 of NC_088122.1, read as the reverse complement.
AGCGCAGCCGGCAATCCTGAGCAACTGTCCCGGAATGTTTTCCTCGGGTTGCTCCCGCCAGCTCAGCCAGGGCAGCGATGGCGCCTTTGATCTCGGCAGGCGGATGCCTCCAGGATGAGGGTTTATCTCGGGACTGGTATATCGGGGTTAATAGCTGATCCTGTGCTGGAGGTTGAGCCAGAAACTTCTGCCACTGGCTTTGGGCTCAAGAGGCAGGGAGCAGCAGGAAGATCCCCGCTTGGCCTCTGCGCGCCCAGCTGCTGGGCTGGGACGGGGGAAGGCTTTGCCGTTCAGTCACTGAAACGCGGACCTCGCCTGCTGGGTTTAGCTGCTCGGCTGCGTGGTCGGGCATTCCCAGCTCCCCAGAAGCACCGGGTGCGATCTGTTCACGTGTGTGAAACGCTCGAGATGCCTGGCGGGTTTCGAACGGACGAAGCAGAACACGTGCTGGTTTGGTGGCTCCCGGCACTCCCCTCTGCCGGGGGCTCCAGGCCGGGGCCGATGCCTGCAGCAGTCACGACAGAGTTAACGCAGTGGCTCTTCCCTCTTGACACGGACTTGTTTGGAGCTGGTTCGGTAAGAAATGGAACGAGTTGGGTGGTTTCTGCTCGTGTCTGACGTGACAAAGTGACCGAGCTGCAATGCCTCTGCAGCGGGGTGAGGAGGGCGTTGCAGGAACGCGCCCTGGCCAGGAAGCCAAGGTGCTGGTGCTATTTCTGGCCGTGGTCCCCTCCAGGCAAGGTGGCCGTAGTCACTTACCTGTTGCCGTCAGAGTGCCTGGCTCCCTCTCTGCCTCTGTGAGGCTGGAGCCGATCTGGACCGAGGTGAGGGGCTGGACCAAGCGCTGAGCCACTGGCTTCAGCCTGCGGCCAGTCAGGTTCGGCTTCCCCTGCTGCGTTTCGTGTCCTGAGCCAAATGGCTTGGATCGGGCATCACCCACCTGAGCAGGAGCGGTGTCCCGCGTGGGCGGCTGGCCCTGGGCCCCACTGCGCTCGCAGCCGGCAGGGCGCCCGCGCGGGAAGCCTCCACCCCGGGGCAGCTGCACCGCTGCCGCCGTACGGCACGGTCACGCGTGTGCTTCCACCCAGCCACGTCCAGCGAAGCCGGGGCTTCCCCTGCCTTCGCCCTGCTCCCTGCTTTGTGCCGCGGGAAAGGCCACCCCGGTGCTTCCCGGGGGTAGGTTTGGGCGGGGGTGGCCGGGGCCGGGGCCGGGGCCGATGCCGGTGGCTGCAACAGCAACCCCAGGCGAGTCGCTCGACGCTGCAATCGTTGAGAAAGGGCCGGTGGCCACCCGGGCCAGCCCAAGCAAGCGCAGCTCCCAGACTCGCTCCCCCTTCTGCAGCGTGAACGTGGCTTTAATTTCCGCAAGTGCTTGGACACAAGACAAACGCAGCCTTCCAGCACGTCCCGGCCCCGCCGTCTCTGTCCCTTCCCGCCTCTGGGCTTCGCCCCGTCCCGGCCCTTGCAGTGATGCTGTTGGCAGCACGACACCCGCGCGGTTGGGCTGCTGCAGGCGAAGGCGAGACGATGGCAGCTGGCGTAGGGGCGAGCGCGCTGCCCGGGCTGCTCCGTGCCGGCTCTGCTCCGCGGGATGCGGGAGAGCTGCGTCCCAGCAATGCCAGGTCCCCGCGTGGCTGCAGGCTGGGTCCAGCGCGTTCGCCTCGACCTCTGTCCTCTCGGTCTCCACCATGCATTTAAATAAAACAATAAATAGCAAAAAAATAGATATGTACATATATAAAATAACCCTTTTTCCCCCTTTTTTTCCTCCTATAAAGACAAACCCGAGGGCTGGCTGGCCGGGAGCCGGGCTCAGGCGACGAGCAGGGGGAGGAAGTGGGTGGAGAGGTGCTGGCGCCGCGTCGCGCGCCCTCGCCGGGGCCTGCCCCGGCTGTCGAGCGAGAGGAACATGGGGCGGCCCCGGCGGCGCCAGCGCAGCGACGCGTAGCTGTTGTAGCCGTTCTCCTCGATGCGCTCCTCGAACGCGCAGTTGGGGCTGAACTCCTTCTGGCAGGGAGGGAAGGGGTGAGCGGGGCCGCTCCGCGCTGCCTGCCCGCCGGCTGGGGCAGGGCAGGATGCCTGGGCCCCTCCCGGCTCCCTGGAGGAGACGGGCTCCTTGGGATGAGCACGGGAAAACGAGGGGCTGCTCCGGGAATCCGGTCCCAGTTTCTATGGGGTCCTGGGCAAACGCCGTGCTGTCCCCCCGCTCCAGCTCTGCCTGGCGCCGCAGACCCGCTCCGGCCCCCGGGGAGGTGGCGACGGACCTACCGAGCCGTAGAGCCTCCCCCGCCGGTTCATGGCCAGGTAGAAGCCGGTGTGCACCGCTCGGATGGCCACGACGCCGACGCGTACCGACCGGATCTCCATGATGCCTGCGGGCACAGGGGAGCACCGCCTGAGCCGGGACCCCGCCAGGCTCCTGCGCCCTAACGCGGCGAGGCCGGGGGTGCCGAGAGCGGCCGCGGGGAGACGAGGGATGCGAGAGCAGACGGAGGGACGGAGCCATCCCAGGGGAGGGACAGCGAGGAACGAGGAGGGACCCGCTGGTCCTGGGAGGGTTTGAACTTTATTCCTCTCTCCTCCCTTGGGCTCAGCCGCTTCCCAGGAGCCGGGCTGCGTTGCAGCGACGCCAAGGAAAACCTCCGCGTGCCTGGAACAAATGGTCAGCCTTTGCCCCATGCCGACCTCTGGTTTATTCTCCCCTAATTGGCAGCTGGGTCTGTATTCAGCCAACGCGTGCCCAACGCGTGCTCGCAGCGCCCTGGGGCCCGACCCGGCTCTCAGCTCACCGTCCCTCCGGGGCCGCAGCGTCCCTGGGGCCTGCCGGAGCGCCAGGGCCCGTGGGGCCGCCCTGGAGGCAGCCCGGGGGCTGCTCCAGCTGTTCCCTGAGCCGCCTCGCCGGGGAAGGGCTGGGGGGGGTCGGACGAGACCCCGCAGCGCGCATGGGCTGCAGGGGTAGGTTTCCTGGGGTGCGTGCACGGAGGTGACCGTGCACATCTGGATGATGGGGTGGGTGTTTGGTGGTGACTGTGCACATCTGGATGATGGGGTGGACGCACGGGGGCGATTGTTCACATCTGGATGATGGGGTGGGTGTATGGTGGTGACTGTGCACATCTGGATGATGGGGTGGATGCACGGAGGTGATCACAAATATCTGGATGATGGGGGTGGTGTATGGCAATTGTGCACATCTGGATGATGTGAGGTGGATGCACGGCAGTGACTGCGCACATCTGGATGATAGGGATGGCTGTGCGGAGGTGACGGTGCACAGCTGGGCAGAGGCCTGCGGGCGCAGCACAGCAGGGCAGGCGCTGCCGGCGTGTGCCCGTGCGGGTCACCCGCTCGGCGTGAGCACCGAGGGTGCAGGCGGGAGGCGGGGGCCGTGCTGCAGCCCTGTGCAATGCGGGGGCAAAGCCGGGGGCCACGGGCTGGAGGGGGGCTGCAGCCATACTATAAAACCCAGCCACGTCTGGCTGCTGCTTGGCCGGCGGTGCATGTGTCTGGCCTGCAGAGCTCCCATCGGAGCCGCTAATCGGAAAGGCATGTGGTCGGACCAGGAAGATTTTTCAGTGGAAACACCCAGAGCACCGTCAGGAGACTCGCTGGATTCCAGCACCTCCTTGCTCCAGCCGGACCCCGCCGCTTGCCGGCGAACCGGGAGCATCTGCCGGACACACTGCCCTGCTCCCGGCTCCCGCCTGCACACCAGGCGCGTGAGCATCCCTGCTCATGCCCCAGCTGTGCCCCGACGGCTCCCCGCCACTGCCTGCCAGCCGCTAGAGACCCTCTTCCCACCCGCTTTCTCCTCCTCTTCCTCAGCCCCAGCGCGACGGCACCTGCCTCCTCTGCGTCCCCCCGGCATGGACGGGGCGGGCACGGGGTGCCGGGCAGCCCAGCATGGCACGCGCCAGCCTGGCAGAGCCATCGGCGAGCGGCGGCGCTGGGGAAGCGCTGAGCAACCGCCTGCAAATCCATCTCAGTTTATCGAGTCTGCAGCGGCTGCTATTAATAACAAAGGACTCCTGCTTTTCTAAAAATAACCCCTCGCTGCTCCCGGCGCCCGCCCAGCTCTGCCCCGGGTGTTGTCTGCAGGCCCCGGCAGAGCGGAGCGGTCGCTTTGCTCGCAGGTGCCCGGGAAAGCGCCCGGCCCGCGCGGAGGCTGCAGCGGGGCCGGCGAGAGGCGCAGGGCAGGCGGAGCCCGGCCCGGAGCGGTGCCTGCGCCTCCATCGCCCGAGCGAGCCCCGCGCGGAGGGTGCTGCTGCTCGGCGCCAGGCCACCCCGCACCGTCCTCGCCCCCGGCCCCGCTGCCCTCCCGGGGCTGCCGTCCCCTCTCCGGTGCCGCGGCCGCTCCCTCGGGACGCCGGGGCACCGCTGCCCCCGGCCCCCTCCCCCGGCCCCCAGCGCCCCGGCCAGCCCGGCCCCACCGCGGGCAGGGAGCTGCGCTCCGGCGCCGTGGGCACCCTGGTCCCGGCGTCCCCAGCGCCTCTTCCCGCCGCCGCGGGGCCCCTCCCCAGCCCCGGGGAAGCCCTAATCCTGCCCGCTTGTTCCCGAGGCTCCCGACGGCACCGGCAGCCCGGGCGAGGCCGGGCTCCCGTGGCGCTCGTCCCCTCCGTCTCCCCGGCCAGGACCCGCCGTCCGAGTCCCGCTCCAGCCCCTCGGCAGGGGCAGCCCGGGCAGAGCGGCAAGAAGCAGGTACCTGCCCGCCGCAGGGTGCCGGGGTGCCCGCGCCCCGCCGATCCCAGCCCGGCCCCGCTGCTCCCCTGCTCCGGGGCCAAACCGCGCGGGCGGATCGGGCAGCGCACCCGGCCTGGGAGGCTCCGGCCGGCTGGCAGGGAGGCAGGAGACGTGCTGGCAGAGCTGGCAGAGGCCACCGCCCCTGCTCCCGATCCTACATCGCCTGCTCTGCAGCCGCAAAGATGCTCTGCCCCTGCAGCGTCTCGCACCCGCCTCGACTGACGCTCGGTGCTTAAACCTCGGTTCTTCCGCCTTGCCCGAAGCTTACACCAGCCCTTCTCCCTCCTGGCGCGTTACGGAGAGCAGTCGGACCCTTCCCGGCCTCGTTCGGTCACGCTCGGGCCCCGCACGGGGGAGGCGGCCCGGGGACGAAGGTCTCTCCCAGCTGCCCCAGGCAGCTCCCCGGCCTCGGCGACGGCACCGCAGCGGCTGCGGCCTCCCCTCCGCCCCCCCCCCCCCCCCCGGCAGTCCGGACGGGGAAAGTCGGCTCCCGGGTGCGAGGGAACCTGGAGCCGTTTGCTCAGCCCGGGGCTGCCGTCCGTGAGCGGCTCCAGACAGCCGTCCCGCGCGGGGGGGCCCGGGCTCCCGAACGCCTTGCAGGAGGCTTTTGGCAGAGGTTTCCGCCGGGCTTTACAGCAGAGCCCCCGGGGGGGACGAGGGCCGTGGGCCCGGCGCAGCGCGGGGCCCCGCCGGAGGCAGAGCGCGGCCGGGGCGCTGCAGCCGCGGGAGCCCAGCTGGCACCTGCCCCCTCCGTCCGCCCCCGCTTGAAGGAGCATTCGCGCCTCCCCAGCCTGTTCAAGGAGGCTCTGGGGTTTCCATCCCGCAGCTCCGCGACCGTCGCTGGTGCCTTTCCGTCCGGGCGAGCAGGGAACCCGGCGCGTGCGGGGACGAGCCCCCAGCCGCCGCCAGGACGGGCTGCCCCCCCCGTCCCCCCCGGGCACCGGCACCGGCACCGGGCGGCTGCAGCCGGGGAGCACGAGCCGGAGAAGGGGCTCTGCACGCGCGGCCTCCTCCGCGGCCGTCCCTGCCTGCGTCCCTGCTGCTGCCGGCCGCCCCGTCCGGCCTCGCGTCTCCTCCTGGCCCCGGCCCCGGTCCCGGCGCCACTCACTGCCCGGCCGCTCCCTCCAGCGCGTCCCCTCCACGCCGCCGCCGCCGTCGATGCACAGGAAGAAGCGGGTGGCGGAGAAGAGCCGCCGCCAGCGCACGTCGCCTTCCAGGTGACTGTAGCTCCGCGGGGGCCGCCGGCCGCCCCAGGCGACGCTGCCCGGTCCCAGCCCCGGTCCCGCCAGCACGGCGAGCGCCCCGGCGAGGCAGGCGGCCAGGGCGGCGGGGCCGCCGCGCCTCATGGCGGCGGGCGGCGGGCGGCGGGGCGCGGCGGGGCGCGGAGGGGCGGCGGGCGCTGGGCCATGGCCGCGGCGGCGGCGGCGGCGGCGGCAGCGGGGCCCCGACGGCGCGGGCGGCCCGAGCGCGGCGCGAGCCGCCGGGGCGGGGCGGGGCGGGGCGGGGGCCGCGCCGGCCAATGGGCGGGGCGCGAGCCCCTGGGGGCGGGGCCTCCCATTCATAAATCGGCGCGTGGGAGCGCGGCGCGCCTAGGGATGCTCCGGTGGGTGCAGGAGCGGCTACGCGGATGTCTCGGTCGTCCGTGTCCGTGTCCGTGTCCGTGTCCGTGTCCGTGTCCGTGTCCGTGTCCGTGTCCGTGTCCGTGTCCGTGTCCGTGTCCGTGTCGCCGGGGGCAGCGGGGAGGCTGCTCCGTGCGCGGGGGCGACCCGGGATGGCTGCTGCTGCGCGAGGGGAGGGGGCTGGAAGCTGCGCGGGGGGGGGGTGCGCACAGCCTCTTCCTTCTTCCCGCTACGCTGAATTGCTTAGCCTTGGCGTGCCTCAGTTTCCCTGCCTGCGGAGCAGGATGGCGGCCCCGCGCCATGGCTGTGGCTCTGGCAGGCCGCGAGCTGGCTGGGCTGGCAGAGCCCCGGGCAGGCCCCGGCCCGGCGGGAGCTGCCAGCTGGGAGTGTGGGTGGGTGCTCGGGAGATCCGGGAATTCAGGTCAGCACGTGGGTGCCTGCGGCACACCCCGGGAAACCGCCCTCCTCACGGGGAAAGGCAGCGCCCGGGAGCCCTGCTCGCCCCGTCTGCTGAAACGCTGCCAGAAGCGACCACAGGGCACTGGGGCCCGGTCTCCCCCTCCTGCCGTGCCCTCCCGGGGTCCGTGGAGCAGGGGCAGCCCGGGAGCCGTCCAGCCGTGTGTTTACAAACATGCCCTGCCCTAATTAGAGGGAGAGAAACGAGCTCCAGGTATGAGCTGCCAGAAGTGACCAGGTTTCTAACAGCTTAATAGCAGCTTGTGAGTCACGGCATCGCGCCGTGTCCAGCCTCGGTCTGCCAGGTGAGGCAGGACCTCGGATCCGAAGCGGCTGCACACGCGCACGCACGCGAGCCACAGTGTATGACCTTTCCTGGCAAGGGAGTGTATTGACTGCTAGTGAACGACTGCAGGGCGGCCGACGCAGGCCGTGCAGCAGTGCCTGACCGCTGTCGCACGCGCCGCGTGCAGACGGGCACACTCGCACACGCGTGTGCTGGGAGAGCGGCTGCCCGTGCCACGGCCGCACGCCCCGGTCTGCCCCATGTCATGGCAGCAAGGTGCCTCGGGAGCGGCGCTGGGGAGGGGGCCGGGGGGCGGCGGAGGGGGCCGGGCAGGCTGGAGGTGGCGTCCGGGCCGCTCGCGCCCTCGCGGAGCTGCGGAGCCGCCTCCCGGGGCCGGGACCGCGGCCGCCCCGTCGGCGGGGCGTCGCCCTCGGCGGCCGCCAGGGGGCGCGGGGCGCGGGGCGCTCTGCCGCGCGGCACCACGGGAGTTGTAGTGCGGCGCGGCGGCGGAACTACCGCTCCCGGCGGGCAGCGCGCGGCGCCTGCGCAGTGGGGCGGCGCGGCGCGGCATGGCGGCGTAGCGGGGGGCATGTCGCTGCTGCGGCTGCGGGCGGCGCTGCTGGGCCCGGCCCGCCTGCGGGGCGCCGGTGAGGGCCGGGGCGGCGGCGGGGGCCGTGCGGGGCGAGGAGGGGCCCGGGGATCCCCGGGGTCTGGGGGGGGCGGAGCTGGGGGGTCCCTGGCAGAGACGGAGCTGGGGCTGTGGGGGTCCCTGGGGTCCTGAGCCACCCCATGGGGATGGAGCTGGGGCTGTGGGGGTCCCTGGGGGTCCCTGGGGTCCTGACACCCCCCCATGGGGATGGAGCTGGGGCTGTGGGGGTCCCTGGGGTCCTGACCCCCCCCATGGGGATGGAGCTGGGGCTATGGGGGTCCCTGGGGTCCTGACCCCCCCCCATGGGGATGGAGTGGGGGTTTTGCGGGTCCCTGTGGCCCTGCTCCCCCACCCCTGGGGACAGAGCAGGGGGACGTGGGGTCTCTGAGGTCCTGCCCTCTGCCAGGGGGACATAACTGCGGTCCTGACCCCCTCATTGGGACGGAGCTGGGGACTGGGGGTTCCAAATGTCCTGCTCATTCCATAATATAGAGCTCATGGTGGTGGGGGTCCCTGGGGTCCTGACCCTGCCTGTCCCCCAAAGCAGCCACAGCTGGGAGCTGTTGGGGTTGCTGGGATCCTGTCTCTCCTTCCTTTTGCCATGAGATAGACCTGGGGGCTGTGGCTGTTTTGGGGGTCCTGTCATTCTGTAGGAGTAAGGCCTGGGCTACAGATGTCCCTGGGGTCCTATCCCCACTGTGGGAGTAAAGTCGGTGTGCTGTGGGGGTTTCTGGGGTACTGTCACCCCATGGGGACAGATTTGGGGTTTGTGGGGGTCCCTGGGGTCCTGTTCCCTCCAAGAAGTTAGAGCTGAGAGGTGAGGGGGTGTCCCTGTCACTGTTGTTTGTTGGCACAGCCCTGACACCCCCCTCCCTTCCATGGCAGTGCTGATGAGGGTGCTGGGATGTAGCACGCGGGTCTGAGAAGTGCCGCTTGCTCTGTCCTCTCTGTGCCCTCCCTGCTGTTCAGGTGGGGCTGAGCAGCGGCGGAGGTACCTGGGCAGGTCGGTGGAGCAGCGAGTGCTGTAACGAGCGCTGCCTCCTCTCACATCCCGATCTTTGCATCTTTCCCCTGCAGGGATCCCATGGAGTGTTCTCAGGAACTACTCTGCCAGCGCCAAGGAGAAGGCAAGCAGGAATGCCATCTGCGAGAGGACAGAGCTGCTGGAAGGTAGGTAGGGAATGCCTGGGGGAACTGTGCTGGTCCCTCTTGTTCAGTATCCTGGAGGCTTGCTAGAAGTCTTCCCATTCTGTGTAGCCATAAAGAAACTATTTGGGATTGGAGATACCTGTAGTGTGGACAAGGGTGTGGGGCTTTCCATGGATTTGCTGGCATACTGGTCATGGCTGTTCCCAAGGACCTGGAGGCCCACACTGTCCACAAGGTGCATCGAGTTGTTGTACAAGCGCAGGGTGGTTCTAAGGGACAGTCGAAGAGCCCCTTCGGGGTACAAGGGCCTGGCAGACTGACCTCGAACGTGCTCTGTCTTTGGACACTGTGCACCGGTGAGCTCAGGGCATGTGGTCCTTGAAGAAAGTCCCAAGGAAGTAGCCCGACAGCAGGTTAGATGAACGTGAGATGGTGCTTTTCTTCTTTGCAGTGACATTGTTCAATTGCCCTGGATACTGGGATGGGCCATAGTGTATAGATGGAGTCCAGAAAGGGAATGGTGAAAGCAGCTGATTGCCAGGAGCTGCTGGGAGGAGGGCTGATGAAGGAGGGAGGAAGTCCTTGTGTGGACCCGCTTTTTCATACCTTCTTTTCCTAAAAATGTTGCTGGGCACTGTCAGAGGTGAGCTCCTGGGCTAGGACAAAATCTGCTGCTGTACCTTGCATCTCCTGATTTCTGTCCCTGCTCTGTGTTTCCTGGCAGTGCTGAAAGCTCGGGTGAAGCAGCTCCAAGCCAGTAATGTCCCAGAGGTGACAGTCAACAAAGTGGAGCTGGCTCCACTGGGGAAGGACAAGTACCAGGTTCCACTGCAGAGAGTGGCGGTTCCAGGCCCAGCAGAGGAGCAGTCTGCTCCCAAGAGAAAAGATGAGAGCCCGGCCCGGCCCAGCAGCTGGGTCGAGAAGTTGAAGAAGGAGATGTATGTCAGGCAATTGAAGGTAGAGCGGAAGTTATCCATAGCTGCCTCCCAGCTGGCGCTAGAGGGACAGGCCAAGACCAAAATGAAGAGCAAGACAAAGGCCAAAGCCAAATCCAAGAAGAGCTCGAGGAGCCCAAAGACTACAGTGACGCCTACATGGAGCCAGAGCCCCGCTGGCCTCAGCTATGCCTATGCCCACAGCAAGCCCAGGATGGCAGAAATGAAGGAGGGTGCAAAGCAGCATAAGCCTCAGAAGGTGCTGGAGGACAAGGAGAGCAGCCAGTACAAGATGCTTCAGCAGACCATCCTGTCTAACCTTGAATGCTTCCAGTTTTTGCAGCAGCCAGAGGAGGCTGAGAGGTTCCTTCTCTTGTATCACAGCTCCCCTGTGAAGAGAAAGCTTTTGAATGTTGCTGCATACAACATAGTGATGCGTAGCTGGGCAAAAAAGGTACAGGGCTGGAGGCCTGCTGCCCTTGTCTGGCTTGCTCTTGGTCCTGTGGCACCAAGGCTTCTGGGTGGCGAAGGGCAAGTGGTGTGCTAGTTCAAGAGGAAGAGCTTGTAGAAACAGTGGTTGCAGTTCGGTCTCTGTGAATTTGTCACATCTGTCTTCAGCAACTGCAGTCAAGGAGGTCATGGCATCTGCCTTTGACGGGAGGTTTGTGGGTCTTGCTGGGTGAGTTTTTGGGGGCTGTTTAATTAGACATCTGATGCTGTCTAAACTAGGTGATGAAACGCGCCAGCTAGAAATACCAGGTTGAGAGGGGTGGAGCTGATCCCAGACCACTGAATCGGGCCACTGATCTCCGTGAAGTGACTTTGAGGGGAGGAAGGGGATGGGGTCAGGATAAATTTGTTTAAATCCGAAAAGGAAGAAAAGAGGTGTGAAGTTGTGATTTAGCACTGCTAGTGCCTGTTTCCATACCCTCTTTCCTTCCTTATCCTCAGAGCTGTTTGCACCGCATCAACCGGCTGTTTTCCATGCTTCAGTCCATCGGCCTCAGGCCCGACCTGGACTCCTACGCGGCAGAGCTGGAGTGCATGGGCCGTGACGAGTCTCCCACCAAAGTCATCCAAAGGTAACGCACTTCCTCTGCCCCTGGGTACCACAGTGCCTTCTCTGTGTGCCCATCTGGACATTCTGACCCCCTTCTCATGGCCGGATTTAGGGGCAGGTAGAGCTCTCCCCGTGGTCTGTGCTTACTGCCTCCAGCTGCTAGGGGATGTCTGAGATCCCACAGGGAAGCGAGATGTGGAAGGGGAGAGTAACCTTCCTTCCAGGCAGAGCTGTATCTGCTCCCCCGCCTGGAGCTCACAGAACAGCTCCCTGGGCTGGCATCAGCCTCTTCCTGATCAGGCACCCCTTGGTGCCGTGCTCACCCTCCTAGGCGCTGCTCTCCTGTTTGCCTCTCCTTATTGCCTGGTAGGAATAGCTCCTCTATTCATTTTTCCAGCACCTCCAAGTAGAATTTGCCCTTCCTGGTAGGCTGAGCCAGAAACAGCTGTTTTTTTGCAGGGAGCCAGTTCTCTGGAGGAATGTGATCAGGGGATTCAGACGGGCTTTTGGAGCAGGGCAGAATAAAATGTCAGATCCAGACTGAGAAGCTAAAGGGACCCTGCGAGGTCCTGGCAGGCTGGATCTAGCTAGGGCAGTTTCTGGGTCTGGTAGCACAGCCAACTCCCTTGGTAGAGGATGGGGAAAGTTGGGGTCAAGAAAGCTTTTTGGTAATCTGGTAATGCTGCACAAACACCCTTGGGTGATTCAGGGATTTATTACTGTTTTTGTGTGTTCCTTGGCTGGCTAACAACTTCTAGATGCCTCTGAGTGAATGTCTTCCAGGTGAGCGGGTTTAGAAGTGCCTGGCATTGATTTTTCTGCCTGGGTGTATGTAGGTCTTGCATCAATACAGCAATACAGCTGTAGGACTGTCTGTAAGCAGATGTTTGTCACACACCTGCCTGGACTTGTCAGCCCCAAGCCTCAGCAGGGCGTGTGTATATGTGTGTTTCTGTTTGCTGGCATTGTGTGTTTGTATATGTGCTCTCATTTCCCTTCCTCCCTGAAATGTGCTCTCCCAGTTTGTACAGACAGTCAGCATGCGGCAGTCTGCCCTTGCTGGTAGCGTGGCCTGAGCCTTTGACTGGAGCGTGGGAGATTGCATTCTCTTTCTAGCTCTGCTCCCAGACTGCAGGGTCACTTTGAGGGAATAAGGTGGGATTTGCTTGCTTTAACTGGGCTGGCGTGGGTTAGTTTTTGAGGAGAATGACTCTGCGAAGCGGAAGGGCCATTCATCACCGAGGCTCCTGCCTGCTCCCGAGCGTCCTGAGTGCGGCCACGTCCGGGGCACAGTGCAGCAGCAGGATTCACAGCATTTAGCAGTTCTGGCCAAGGGCACTTCGATGCTTTCCCGAAGCCGCCAAGACCTCCGCCTTGCCAGTTGTGCTTTCTGAGTGCTGGGTACCTGGGCCGGGGGTCTGGATCGCTGCCTCCCTGGGAGCGGTCCGTCCCCCTTCCTGCAAGGTCGCCTGCCGCGTCGGGCCGGCCGGCAGGTGGCGCTCTGAGCCGCCGCCGCGCTCTGCTGTGTCCCGGCGCCCCTGGCTCCAGCGAGGCGGGGGGGGAGGCTGCACCCCTGCAGCTTCTCCCCATCCAGCCCGTCTTCGTGGGGCTGGGGAGTGGGAGATGCTGGTCCCCAGGCGGTGATCAGGGCTGCTGGGGTCCTGCAGCCTGGCAGATGCGTGCAGACAGCTTAGTGGCAGTTGCTGAGCATCATTCCTGGTGCTCAGGCAGTTCCTGCAGCAGCAGGAGTAGCTAATACTGTGGCCAGGCTTGACTGTTGCTTATGGTTTCCCCGTGTGCTAGCCTGAGCCTCGCTCCCTGTGCCCCTGGCTAACAGGCTGCATGAACAAACTGCAGTTCTCTGCCCCTTTGCCAAGCTGTCTCCAGTCCCTTAGGTTCCCTTTTGCCAGTTCAGGCTGTGGGGGGAGCAGGGGTATTTGAGGATGAAGGAGCTTTTACCTTTTTGCTCGGTCTCCCCAGCAGAGTGTGAAGGTGAAAGCTGCCTGCTCAGCAGAGGCGCTGGCTGGGGCGGGGTGGATAATCGATTGCTGTAACCTGAGGCGGGCGACCTTGTCCCAAGGACTGGCTGTGCTCTGGGAGGCAGCGCTCCCACCCCAGCAGCTCCTGCAACCCAGACAGCATCTCCCGGCCTCTCCCTCTGCACAGAAGGCAGGGAGAGCTCCGTGTGCTCCCGCAGGACACCATCCTGCTGCCAGACTGTTCAACAGTCACATTGTTGGAGGACTAAGGATTCAGGCTTCTGCTGGTTTTCTGTTTATGCCTGTTCGTACGGTGCTTTTCCCTCTCTCTGGGGCTGAGCACACGTCGGCTAGGTCAGGCACAAGTTACTGCAAGGCTTGCAGCAGTTGCTGAGTGGGGCGTGCCTGGAGGAGTGCGCAGAAGGGAGGAGGCATCCCAGGACAGGTGCATGGGGCACGTGCTGGTCCCCGGGGCTGTTGGACCCTTTCCAAGTGAGCGTGAGAGCTGCATTCCCCTGCAGTGAAGGGGCGAAGGGTGGTGCAGAGGAAGCTGTTGGGGTCACCTGATATGATGAGACTCTAGGAGCACTCCTGGCTGCTATTAAGGGGCTGGAGCCGTGTATTGATTTCCTCTCCTGAGGTCAGAGCTTGTTCTTGGTAGGTGTCAGTCCCCAAGCCTTGCTTTGGGAGAGGTTTTCCTTTTGTGGCTGCCAGGGATCTGGATGGGGTGGCTCTGAGCTGTGTGGCATGTCTCACATCTGTCCAGTTGACACTGTTTAGGGGAAAAGTGAGGAAAGAGAAGCCTGATCCAATCAAGGCTCTCAGATCCTCTAAAGGGGGCATCCCCAACCTGTCTCCTCTTCTCCATGCTTGGTTTTCTGCTTAAAAACTTTGTTCTCTTTGTGCTGATTTCTATCCAACCCCACCACCCCCATGAAAAAGATTCAGTCCCATCCTATCTGCCCCTCCTCAGATGTGTACAGCGTCTGAAGAATGACGGCTTCCATGTGGATGAGCTCTTCCAAAAGTGCCTGTTTGAAGAAGATGAGAAGGAGAAGGTGCTGAGGGCCATCAGGATGATCCAGCCCAACTACCAGCTGCCCCCTCCGCCCAACCCCGAGACCTGCAAGTCTGCCCTGCTCCGGGACTTCTACTCCAGAGTAAGCCATGGAACTCAGGGGTGTCTCTGCAGAGCGGGGAGGTATTGGAGCTGGGCAGATGGTGTTCACAGATGCCCTCAGGATGCATTCTGGTCCAGCCCAGGTCTGTAACACAGGAAGATCTTTATAGTCTGATCTCTCCTCAGTAGCTCTGCAGTCACCCATTGGGCACCTCCTTGTCTCCTAGCAAGTACGTATCCTTAGCAAGAGCCTTACAAAGCAGCAGATGAGCTGAGGAGTGGCAGGGGGGCCTGGAGATGAACTTCATACATTGGATGGGGTGCTTCACAGGAACAAGGCAGTGTCTGGAGAGTTCTTCTGCCCCAGGCTCCCTGGGGCTCGCCAGCCAGAGTCCTTAGACCTCTGGGCTCAAAGGTGCCTTCAGCAGGGACTCATACCATGTGCCTCTTGCAGGGGAGCTGTGAGAACAAGCACATCTTCTCTTCCTCTGGCCTTTGGCTCTTACTGCCTCACTCTTGTTGCAGGAGAAGATAGTGTCGTACCCCAAGCTGGATTTCTCTGCACAAGAGTTGCGGGAGCGCTTCCAGCAGCAGCTGGAGATGGAGCTGAACAACACCATAACCATCAAATCAGTGGAAGCAACCAAACCTCTGACCCCAAAAGCCATTAAAGCGGTAAAGCTCAGGGAGTCTGGGGCAGCATGTCTGGAGGGAAGGAGGGCAGTTCAAGTTTCAGTATTGGCAGGACCTGTGGGAGATACACAGGGGTTAGTGGCATAAAGAGAGGGGCAGATCCCTGATGATATGCTCTTGCCACAGCATTACTGCTTTGCTTCCCTTTCCTGTGTAGCGTAAACTGCTGGCCACCCTTCGTTCCCAGTGGCACGACTCCATCCTCCAGGCCCTGCGGAAGTCGAAGCACAGCATGTCCAAGGTCAACATGATGTCGGGGTACCACATTCTCTACCCCTACCTGTGCCTGCTGCCTGACAAGGAGTATGTGGGCATCATGCTGCAGGTAGGACCCTGCCCTGCCCCGGCGGAACCACAGGCTTCCCAAACCACCATAACAGTACCATGAAGCACCGGTGTCTCATTTGGACCAGCAGAATCAAAACATGAGCCTTGAGGTTTGCCCAGGTTACTGGGTCCAAGCCCAGTCTGCTCCCTCTGCTGGGTAGCCAGAGAAGCCCTTACTCTGTCCTGGACTTGTTTCACTCCTCATCATCTGCTCAGCATCATGGGAATCGGCATGTTTCTCTGCTCCCCACACAGGGACTTTAACTCCTACTTTGCTTTTCTGCTCTGTCTTTCTGCTCCTCCTTCCTTAAGTTCCTCTTTGCCTTCCCCTTTCCCAGGTCCTCAACACCCTCTCCCCGCAAGGAGAATCCCTGGCTATCTTGGCCAAGGAACTAGGCTCAAAAGTCTACAACAGATACATTACTCAAAGGAAGCTGCGCAGCCGCCAGTTAGAGAAGGTCCAGGAGGTCTATGAGGACTACATCTACCTGCTGGCCAAGGATAGCCAGGTAGGCCTGGGAGAGAGGGGTGACACCAGGGCCTGTGGGAGACTGGGCTAGGCAGTTTGCCTGTCTGCCTCCTTGCAGGCACAAGGGATAGATTCTGGGAACCTGTTGCTGCAGAGGCTGTGAGAACCAGTGAGGCCCCATCTAGCACACTGTGGGCCCCCTGTCTCGTGGTGCCAGGGAGCTCAGTTCTGGCACAGCAGTGGTATTTCTGAGCTTGAAGGTGTTATGTCAGCAGAACTGATTAAGTAGAGCCAGGCTTCCTGCGTAGGAGAGCTCTGGGGCTTGGGGAGAGGGAGCTTGGCAGGGCAGAACGGGGGGTTCTTGACAGAGCTGGAGGGGAGAGGAGAAAGGGACTAGGGCCACAGATCTAGGCAGCGAGAGGGTCGGATGGGCAGAGCTCTGTGTGTGGCACAACAGGGGAAGGCAGATCTGCGGTTTGGAGCAGAGGGTCAGGGTGGTGTGGGCACAAGGTGCAGAGATGTGGCTGGGGGAAGGGTTTTGCAGGCCGGGAAACTGGCGCTGCAGCAGAAGCAGCTTCTCAGTGTTGGGCTCCCCCCAGCCACTGTAAGCAGCACTTCCCCAAATATCCCTGTCAAGGGGGAACTTGCAGGGATACAGAAACAGGAGGAGCCTTCTCAGAGCCAGGTTCCAGGTACATAGATCCCATCCAGTGAACCTCCTGGGAGCAGCGTGGCTGGTCCCCTCTGACTGACCCCCTTTTCTCTCCTCCCACCTCCCAGCCTGACAAGTACTTGCCACGGGAATACTGGGAGAAGCTGGTGGCAGAAGCAGGCTTTGGGCCTTCCCTGAACTTGAAGGACTGCAGCTGGCCGCACATGCTCCTCATGCGCCTGGGCATGCACATGCTGGAGCTCCTCGTGCACGCTGTCAAGGTGCCCAGGAACATCCTCAATCCCCGCTTGGAGTCCAAACTTATCCCTGTCCTCTACCATGTCTACTCCTTCCGCAACAGCTGGCAGGTGAGCCAGGAGCACCTGGTTCTGTGCAGACAGTGTCATTACTTAACATGATCATTATGTAATCACTGATTAACCACATGCTCTTCCAAACTCCACCCCCAACTAGTACTGCTCTACTGCTGACTTTCAGCTCTCTAATTCTCCCCCACCAGGTTGGGCTGATAAAGCCCCACCCAATCTTCTCCCAGGTTGTGTCAGATGCTGCCGAGACCACGCTGACCTTCAACTCCTTTGTCATACCCATGCTGTGCCCCCCAGTGCCCTGGACCTCACCCCACTTCGGTGCCTTTGTCCTGAATGACACCAAGCTGATGCGCTACGTAGATGGGGCCATCCAGCACCAGGCACTCCTGGAACAGTGTCCTCAGGTGAACCTCCACCCCGTGCTGGATGCCTTGAATCAGCTGGGTAACTGCGCTTGGAAGATTAACCAGCCAGTGCTGGATATCATCATCTCCATCTTCAATGACAAAGGCAACGAGAAGCTGGATATCCCACCGCCTATCTCTGAGGCCCCCAGGCCTCCTGTTGCTCCCAGCAATTCCTCTGCCTGGAACAAGTCCCAGAAGCATGAGTTGTTGCTGTGCAAGAAGAAGACGGCTGAAATGCACAGCTTGCGCATGGATGCACTCTATAAGCTCTCCATCGCCAACTACGTCAGGGACAAGGTGTTCTGGTTCCCCCACAACATGGACTTCCGGGGCAGGACTTACCCTTGCCCACCTTATTTCAACCACCTTGGTAACGATGTCACCCGGGCCATCCTGCTCTTTGCAGAGGGAAGGCCACTAGGGCCCAAAGGCCTTGACTGGCTGAAGATCCACCTCATTAACCTCACAGGGCTGAAGAAGAAGAATGCCTTGCAGGAGCGGCTGGATTATGCCAATGAAATCATGGAGGAGATCCTGGACTCAGCTGACCACCCGCTCACGGTGTGTGGGGAATGGTTGGCAGGGCTGTGCTTGATCTTGGGGTGGTGTGGTGGGACCCTAACCCACAGGGGAGTAGGTTGGGCTTGGAGAGCCTGCAGCTAGCCATAGGCAAGTTGTGGGGGCTCCCCTTCAGTGACTGAACTGAAAAGCAGGAAAGTTGATCTTTGTTTGAATCCAAATGGGAATTGTTCCAAATACTCTAAGGAAAGAACATATTTATGTCTTCTTTAATTTCAGGGAAGACTTAAACATTCCTCTTATTTAGCATAACTTCTAGAAAGTAAAATAAAATGGAAATGAGATCAATTTTGAAACAAAGCCATTTTGAAAGATAGCATTTTGAGCAGAAAAAGTAAAACAAATTGTTGCAAATTTTCCTAAATAACACATTTCTATCTGAAAACATGGCCATGAAACATTAGGGAAATTGAGGCATGGTGAGAGGAGGTGCTTTGTCCAGCATCTCCCTAGAGCCCAGAGGCATGACTTCCCCCCATTTTTGGTTTGGAGTGCTGTAAGAGCACTGCCTCCTCCTACCAACGTGTGCTTTGTTGTTCCTAGGGCAAGAAATGGTGGATGAAGGTGGATGAACCCTGGCAAGCCTTGGCATGCTGTATGGAAATCGCCAAGGCTTCGAGGTCTCCGGATCCAGCAGCCTATGTCTCGCACTTCCCTGTTCACCAGGTGGGAGCCTGACAGATCTGAATGGCCCGTGTGGGCTGACTGGGGGGAGGAAAGAGAGCAGAGCGGAAAACTCAGGACAGTGCCCAAGTTCAGGTCTCAAATGCTGTATTTACTATGTAATGCAGCCAGGCTTTCTTAAGAATGGCAGTGTAGCCTACAGGCATCTTGGTTTGAGGACAATACAGTTAAGTGCTACTTTGCTTGCGTTTGACTGGAACAGAGCCACTGTCAGCCAGCTCCAGGGTGAGGGACATGCCAGTCTTACCTTCTCAAACTGCAGGACCGGGACTGGAAGCCAGCCTGACGCAGGCTGGATGGGATGTGGCATGGTGCAGAGCAGCACCTGCCTGCTCTGAAGTGCTCCCGGCTGCTCACCCTGCCCTCTGCAAGGGGCAAGCTTCAGTCAGCTCTGCTGGGGGCTGTTTGCTGCTGCGGCCTTTGCTGCTTTCCTGTTCTGAGGGCTGGAGCTGAGTAGCTCTGCAAGAGGAAAGGGTGGAAGGTCTGGGCCTGTGGAGAAGGACGTGGGGACAGAGATCAACTGTGTCCCCTGCATTCAGTGACGCAGGTCTCATTCACTGTGCGCCCTATCCCCCTATCGTCCCAGACGAGCCCATGCTCTAGGCTGGGCATGCTCTGTCGCTCGGATGCTTCTCAGCTCTCCGAAGGCAACTGTCCTTCCCAGCCAGAGCGCGGAGTCCAGACAGCAGGTCAGCTGCTCCCATTAGCCAGATCTCAGCCCTTTCTCCTTGCCACGTCCCAACAGATCTGCAGCTCTCTGTAGGGCTGCTGTCCAGCCAGCCGTTTATCTGCACTGATAAATCCCCTTGCTTCACAGGAGACAGTGATTAATTGTTTTCCTAGCGAGAGTGGCTTGCTCATTTTTCTTGTTAGAAGATCAGATGGCCCTAATGAAGTGTGTGGGGGTATATCTGCCAGCAGCAATGGTCTGGAATATGTATGAGACCATCTAAACTGAAGGGCTCTGATGGTATTGTTATGACAACAAAAGATCAAGAGAGCATTTGGGGGTATGTAGAGGGTGCAGTTAATAAAATTCCAGCAAGGACCTTCTCTGGAGGGCACAGGAGTCGCTCTCCATCTGAGTCATCAGGGCTCCGTTAACAGAGGCAGCTCTTCCGCAGCGACAGGGCTGCCGAAGCCCTGTGAATTCTCGATTCTCCAACTTGCTGCACTGCAGGTTGTGGGAAGGGAGGGGGAAGAGGAGAGGTGGACCGATCCTTTCAGCAGCTGCAGGCTGCCTTCGAACACGTAAAGCCGAAGCACAGGAGGAGCAGGGGACAGTCCAAGGCAGCAGTAGATTTTCTGTGAGAAGTGTTTCTGCTGGTGCTATTCAGGGAGCAGCAGGACCTTCTCACACCATTGCTCGGGTCCTGCCTGTCTCATCCAGGCTGATCTTGGTCCCAGGAGGGCAGTCAGGCCAGCTGCTGTGACGGATCAGTCAGTGTGTCTCTGTAACTGCAGCTTTGGGAGAGGTTGGGTCGGGAGCTGGGTTGCTGTTGTATTACAAAAATGTTTTCGTTGGCCACGGAGCAGAAGCAGCACAGCTAGAGCTTCGGAGTCAGCTGTGGGTTTGCTGAATGATCTTTGGCTTGTTCCTGTCTCTTCTTATCTCTGATCCTCCTCCTGGGTTTTCTAAAATCTATTTTGAGTGCAAGCTCTTAGAGCTTCTCTTAGCATCCCAGATGAATTTGTCATTTCTAGATTTTCTAGTTTTGGCGTTTCCACGGAGCTTTAATGTCTTTGAAAACTCGTGGTGCGGGGGGGAGGCAGTGTGATTTGAGGTTGGTTTGTTTGTCTTTTAAACCTCAGAGACAGCAGTGGGTTAGTGAGACTCCAGAGAGGGAAACTGGCCAGAAGGGAAATAGAAACTGATGCAGGCCTGGCCACTGCTGGGAGATCAACCACAGACCTGTCCAAAGGGAAAGGAAATAAGAATAACCATTCTGACCCAGTTGTTTCTGTGCTGGTCATTGAGAGCAGATGAGCAGGGCTCAATCCATACGTTAACGTCTCCTTTCCATCCTGCTCTCTTGCCACTCGCAGGACGGCTCTTGCAATGGTCTGCAGCACTACGCAGCTCTTGGCCGGGACCTTATTGGTGCCATCTCTGTCAATCTGATGCCTTGCAATGTCCCCCAGGATGTCTACAGTGCGGTGGCCCAGCAGGTAAGGCACCGTGGGGTCCCAGGAAGGGGCCCCTTGGACCTGTCTCTCCCCCTTCACAAAGCATTGCACAGGGCCACTCCAGTTCTCACGGAGAAAGGTCGGGATAAGCCCAGTGTACAGTGGGCTCGGGAGGCTTCAGCTGATTAGAGGCAGAGAGAGCGTCTCCCTCCCTGAGTGGGAATCACTGCCCCAGCTGCCGTGGCGATCCGTTCCGGCTGAGGACAGAGGTAGCTATGAGCCACAGGGATTTCTGCACCCCTCCCTTCTTCTGAATTAAATCTGGGAGAAGGACGGTAGAGAGATGGAGAGCAGAAAATGTTCCTTGTCTCTTGATAACACCTGGCTGCCCCACAGGTTATGGGATGTCCTTCACTTGAGCTGTGTGGGGAGAAGGGGGCAGGGACTCAGCCCTTGGCACTGATGCCAAGGCTGCAGTTTTCTTAGCAAGATGTGTAGTATGAAATCAGCCTGCTGGGAAGTGTGCTGAGACTTACCAGACTCACTCCACTGGCACTAAACTCCTGGCTCTCACTTCTGGATCGCACTGTGTTTTGTAGAGGCAGCAGTGTACCAAAGGGCAGGAGGGGGCACATAGAGGGTGCATTTGCTCGAAGGTACGATCAGGGTGGCAGAAGCAGGAGGAGAACCTGGCTCCTGAGCCACGGTCCTAGTGCCGTGTCCTTGTAATGCCGGGCACCACCCAGCTGCCAAATGACACGGAGCTCTGCTGAGGCAGCAGTGGAAAGCTCTGGTCGCCCTGCTTGCACAGTTATCTGCGAGAGCCAAGCACCTCTTGGTTCCTACAGCAGAGGATCTCTGTTATGCAGGGTTGGTGAAGATGGGCTGTAGGGTTCGTGGTGGGAGTTCAGGCCAGGCAGCTTGCGGCTGCCGGGGGGTGGGTCACATGTGGTCCCCCCAGCTCAGGGTGGGCTGACCTCCTGGGTGCTCTCCTCCTCAGGTGGAGGAGTTTCGGAAAAAGGATGCCCAGCAGGGCGTGAAGATTGCCCAGGTGCTGCAGGGCTTCATCAGCCGCAAGGTGGTGAAGCAGACGGTGATGACCGTGGTGTACGGTGTCACACGCTACGGTGGGCGGCTGCAGATGGAGAAGCGTCTCAAGGAGATCGACGACTTCCCTGAGGTAGTGTGCCTGCCCTGGTCGGTGGCAGTTCTTCAGGTAGGGTCATTCCTCATCCCTCCTGTGTCCAAACTGGGGGCACAACAGCCTCGGCTGGTGTTTGGGATACAGAACAAGGTTTGTGACTGTGCCGTTCCCTCTGGAAGTGGCCCCCCTCACGCATGTACTTGTCCCTAGCAGACCTCTTGGAGGCTTGGCCCTCTTGATGCATTTCTTGTACTGTGACCCCATCGTGAAACAGTCGTTGCCAAGTAGATGATTTGCTGTGGCAGGCTGGTGCTGGGAGCGTTTCTGTCTGTGTGTCGTGTTCCTGGGGGCAGATGAGGCAGTGAGAGCCTCCTGGTCATCCAGGGACATTACACAGATCAGCCTGCCATTGGACAAGGAGCCATGCGAAACGCTGATCTCTGTCTTCCTCTGTCAGCGTACAGCCCCCAGCCCTCTGCAATCTTAGCACAGTCTGTGGTGGAGGCAATTTTGAGGCAGCTTGAGTGGCCCCTGGAGTGGAGAGAGCAGCTCTCTTAGCTTACCCCAGCTCCCATCACTTTGCTTTGCATTTTTTGCGACCGCTTTGACAGCTTCTCACTCTGCCTCTTGTCTGTGCAGGAGTACTTGTGGGAAGCATCTCACTACCTCGTAAAGCAGGTTTTCAGCGGCATCAAAGAGATGTTCTCAGCAACTCGAGATATCCAGGTAAGGTGCCTGCTGCCTCTTTTCTCTCTCTCTCTCCCCCTCTTTTCTTCTTCCCTGGCCCCCCTCCATAGACCAGGGAAGCAAGATGCAGAGAGATGATTCTGTGTCCTGGCCCAGAGAGACTCCTCCTGCCCCAGCCCAGAGGATCTGGGCGTTGTGCCTAGTGCAGGGCCACAATCCCCCATAAGTGCGGACTGTCAGTCTACGGCAGGAGGTCAGACTCTCCTGTGCTGGGAGGCAGTGGGGTACGCCCAGCTGCCCACGCTAACCACGGCCGCTTTCCTCTCCTCTCCCTCCTTCCCCCCTTCCCTCTGCCCAAGAACTGGCTGACGGAGAGTGCCAAGCTCATTGCCCAGTCGGGACAGACAGTGGAGTGGGTCACTCCGCTGGGTCTCCCCATCGTGCAGCCCTACTACCGAGCCAGGTCAACTGTGGTGAGTATCTGGTGTGCAGGACTGAGTTGTCCGTCTACCCCTCCCTCTGCCACGCTGGGGAGCAGAGAGAGGGCAGCAGGGCCCTGAGGCAGCGAGCTAATGGGGCAGGAGGTTGGTATCAGCTGCGGGTGAGCCTGGAGAGCCTGGAGGATTGGTGTATGCAGTCACGCATCCTCCAGCCTCGTTGCTCCCTGCAGAGCCTGGAGTACGTGGGCGGGCTGGTGAGGAATCTCTGCCGCTCCCCGTCCCCACTCGCTCAGCTGGGGTGCGGGCCTGTTCCGCTTACCGAGCAGCCTTCCTCAGGGCTGGCGTGATTCAGTCTCGCTGCTCTCGCATCCCACACACTGCCGAACTGACTCAGTTCTCCCTGACCTGCCTTGTCCTCCCAGCTGCTCTCCAGCAGCCTCGTGTCTGCTGCGTAGGGGTGGAGCGGGCAGGTGCCTTTCACCTGCGGGAGCCCTTTTCTTAGTCTTCACAGGGAACAAGGTGTGAATCAGCACGTCACTGTGAAGGGGTGAAGGATGTGCCAGCATCCTCAGGAGGGAGGCAGGCAGAATGCCAGTGGGGAGTGACAGCTGTCATGGGAACCAGGATGCCCTGGACAGATAGATCCCCTTCCAGACCCTGCACTGCAGCCAGGGGACTTCTGCAGAGCAGAGCCACCTCTCCAAAAGTTGGTGGCAATGTTGAGTGCCTTATGCTGTCTGGGCAGTGCTGCGTAACAGTTGATCCACTTTCTCTCTCCCTGTAGCTGAATTGCAGTATGCAGAACTTGAGTGTGAAAAACTCCAACAGCAGCCAGTAAGTATTCACTCATGGTCTTCACCGAGCCCCTTCTGTCCCCACTCTGGGCTTTGGAGAAAAATGTCTCCAAATGTCCTGCTGATGTGTGGCAAAGCTCCTGGCATCCCACTGAGCTGTGGAAAGCCAGCTGTAGGAGAGGAGCCCTGTGCTGCTTCGGCAAGGCCTTGGGGCCCTTCAGAGCTGCCTCCATGAACCCCAGATCTTGGTCGGCACTGCCTTTATGCATGGCGCCGCTTTTGTCTTGGCCCCCTCGTCTTTGGCCTGGGAAGGGCCCCATCTCCTCCTGTGTCCTGCTCTGTGCTGCAGGAAGCCTGATACAGTGAAGCAGAAAAACGCCTTTCCACCCAACTTCATCCACTCCCTGGACTCCACCCACATGATGCTCACGGCTCTGTACTGCCTCAGGTAGGAAGCGGGGGGCAGCTTGGGCTCTTCCTTGGCCTCAGAGACTAAGGTCTCCGCTGGAAGAGCATCACCAGGGACGTGCCTACAACATGGGAGAGATTTCCCTGGCAGGTGGGTGGTTGGGTATTGGAGATGATGGGGCTTTCAGCACTGCTTCATGGCACCTTCTGCTGCCTCACAGGCAGGGTCTGACCTTTGTCTCGGTCCATGATTGCTACTGGACTCACGCGCTCACTGTGGATGTCATGAACCAGGTAAAAGTGTCCTCTCGAGCCCCTTGTGAGCAGAGATCTTGTTGATCCGTCATCTGGACGCTTGCCAGCCCTTGCTTCCCCTGGGCTTTGCTCCGTTTCCTGGCTTATTCACCCAAGCGAGGTGAATGTGGGGTGCCTGTTGGCAGTTGCAGCTGATTTCCTGGTACCCGAGCCCCATCTCCTCCCATCCTCCAAGGAAGGGGTGGGGAAGAATCTGTGTGTGTAAATCAGTGCTAAATGCTCTGGCACAGACCAGAGTCAGTGCCTCTATCCTGCCCTGGGCTCTTTCCCCTGGAGTGCTGCAAGGGTCTGTTGTACAATAGATTGATAAAGGGTGTTGGCCTCTGCTTCCCATCTCCCCGGGCTGATTCCCTTCACCTTTATCTGGCAGCCCCCCTTCCCATTTTTACCCGCTGCTTTCCCTGCCCCTCGCCTCTGACCTGTCTTGGCTGAGAACAGCATTGAGGGGAAGGAGGGCAAACCACCTGTTAAACCGCAACTCATCGTTGCTCCCTGGATCAGATCTGTCGGCAGCAATTTGTGGCTCTGCACAGCGAGAAGATCCTGCAGGATCTATCTGAGTTCATGCTGAAGAAGTACTGCAGGTATTCCTTGCCTGTTTGCCTATCCCCTCACCCCGCTTCTCCTTCCTGTCCACACTGATTTCCTCTCCTGAGAGCTGCTGTGCCGGAGTCCAGCTGCTCGTGGGTTGGGTCATCTGCCTGGAGATTGCCCTTGAGGGAAGTTCTGCTTCCTTCTTGACTGATGCTCAGATTGCATTAGACCTCAGTGCGAAAGCAGGGTCTCTCAATCCCTTTGCTGCAGCGCTGAAGTAGGACTCAGTGCTTGAATCCCTTTGTGGGCCTGGGGTGGGCCGTGATTCCTGTGCCTTGATTTCCCCACTGTGGACGAGGCAGGAAGGGGCGGTGAAGACGCACGCTGGGTCGGAGGTCCTCGGTTACCACAGCAGAGCCAGATGGGTAGCACAGACACCCAAAGTGGCCTGAATCCTGCAAAGGGCCCGTAGGTGCCTCAGCATCCACTTAGGGCTGCTGGGGCAGGGGCTGGGCTCCTGCCGCTGCAGGGTTTGTAGCATGTTTTGGAAGAGCTGCAGCCTGTCATCGGGGTCCTGTGCTGGGGAACAGAGGAGGGTGCGCCCGCTCCCAGGGCTCCCATCTTGACTCACTTTCCTTCTAGTTCATCCAGCCCGGGAAGAGAGACTAAAGCCCTTTGGCAGAAGAAACTGATGGAGCAGCTGTCGAATGTCCCTAAGACAGGTAGGAGCACAGGATGGGAACTGTAAAGCTCTGGAGTGGTTTGGAAATGAGGGGCATGAGATGGGGAATGGCCCTCAAGACCCCTGAGCTACTAGAGTCTCCAAAGCTGGACATACTGAGGCTCCAGTGAGCCAGGCTAAAGGGTCCCCCAAGATCAGATTTTCCTGTGTGCCTTGGGGTACACAGCCTGGAGGCAGGGCCTGAAGGCATTCCCCTGCAGCCTCCCTGGGAACTGTGCCTGCCTTTCCCTGAAGTTTAGCCCCTGGATTCTCCCTGTAAGCTGACTCTGCTGGTGCTGTCCCCCGTTTCATTGCTCTTCTCCCAGCTGTTCCTGACGGCAAGGCATTTGCCTGGGGATGGGAGCGAGGCACAGAGCATGGTAATTGCCAGGATCTGGATGGTATACATGCAGTCGGATTAAGGCAATTAGTTTAACTCCTCCTAATCCCTAAGCCATGCCTCGGCCAGACCATCTGGCTAAACTTTGTTCTGTCTTTGCAAACCAAAGCAGGCAAATGCACTGGCCCATGCTGTTGAACAGCTGCCGTGGTCCGCCCGAGGCGGCTGTGATCCAGCGGCAGCATAGCTTCTTACAGTGAGGCCGTGAACTTTCCTCTTCCCTCCCCTCCTTGCTGCTGATGTGCTCTTCTGTTCTGTTCTTCCTCCCACTGTCCTGGAGTAAATTTGGAGGGACGTCAGCCCCTGGAAGAGCTCTGTGCTCCCGTCCTGTCTGGATTCACCCCGCAGCAGGGGCTGAGCTGAAGTACAGTTCTCTGTAGGCAACTACAGCTGGGCTTGGGGGAGAGTCCGTCCCTGTTTCCCCCATCTCCAGCCCTGCTTTCCCCCCAACCTCTCTTATCCCTTCCCCTAGGTGAGTTCAATCTGAAGAACGTGATGGAATCCACCTATTTCTTCAGCTGAGACCCCGGCGACCAGCGGCCCTGGACCAGCTGTGGACTGTTGGCTGCCTCTGAGGCTGCGGTAGGAACTGGCCCCGGCGCGCAGGGCCCCTCTGTCCTGCATCCGCTGTCGGAGAAGGGGTACGGCAGCCAGGCCAGCAAGAGACGTCCGTCCAGCTCGGAAGCTGGAGCGATCCGATTCCTCGAGGAGTACAGGAGCATCCAAGAGGGGCCAGCGGGGAGAGGGATCTGTGCTGTTATCTGTCGTTAGTGCCTGCTTCCCTGGCGAGGGGAGAGGACGCAATGTCCTGCTGCTGTCTGGGGAGCGGTGCTGCCAGCCAGCCCTGGGGAGGGCCGCGTCTCCCTGGTGCGGAGTCGAAGGGGTGATGGATAGACGGTGCTGGCTTTCCTCCCTCCTCGCCCCAGCGCTGCCAGGCTTCACAAGAGATGTCCCTGCCGCTGCTGCGACCTTCAGAGCTTGCCTGGCGAGCCCCGGTCCTGTGTCCTTGCCATCCCCGCTCTTCTCCACCGCCGGGGCTCGGACCTCCCAGAGCATTAGGCCACTTCCCTCCCTGCTGAGTGGAGGGGCCGAAGCTGGCGGGAGCAGGAGCCTCCTGGCTTTTCCTAGCACTGCTCTTAAGCAGGGCTGGAGCTCCCTGTCTTTTGGCCCGGTCCTGCCTGTCGCTGGGGCCTGCCGGGATGGGTGGGGGCTCCTCACGTGCCCCGGTCCGGCTGTTGGTCACTAGCACACCTCTAAGCAGCCTCCGCTGCTCCTGGCTGTCGCTTAGCCGCCTTGTTTCCAGGGATCTGTTTAAATTCTGCTGGCTGGGTCTGAGCCAGGGAAAACTGTTAACACTGGGGCAGAAGTGCACAATACTGTAAATAAAATGGGGTTTTTTTGGAAATACTACTGGGGAATCACATTCCTCTCAGCATCTTTGCCAGAAGTCGGGGGGTGCCTAGGCTCTCCGCTAATGTTACCTGGGGGGGCTGCTGCTGCTGTGTGCACCCACACCAGCAGGGTCCAAAAAGCTGTTGTGAAGCTGGTGTCTCCCAAGGCTGCCACAGCTTTGCTGGATGGTTGGGCTTCAGTTATTCATGGGCGTACATCACATCTTGGTAAGTGCTTTGTAACAGAAATGGAGACAACTTCCCTGCAGCATTTGCTGTCAGCACGGACTGGGTAAGATGCAGCTGCAGTCAGTGCAGGGTGCTCAGGGTGGGCTGTCGCTGCTTGGCCATTGCATTTTTGGCTAGGAGCCTTCCAGGCCCCTGCTTTTGCACTGGGCTGAGCTGTTCGTGACACTGTTCCTGCTGGGGCAATTGGAGCTCGGCGGACTCCTGTTCCTAACCTGCTCCCAGCTGCAGCCGTGCGGTGTCCAGCCAGGCTCTGTCTCGGGCAGGTCGGGGTGGAGGGAGGGGGAGGCATGGCGCTGCCAGCAAGCGGAGGCGGCATTTTGCCTTGTCACTTTTCTGGTTGGAAAGCAGCCCTTTAAAGGACAAAGCCTGGGGCAGCGGCCGAGGGCAGGGCCGAGAGGGCTGGGCACGGGGCAGGCAGTGGAGCCGGGCTGGGAAGGGGACTGGGAGCAGCCGGAGCCCCAGCAGGGAGGGACCACGGCGAAGGAGAAGCAGAGACAGAGTCGTGCGTAGCACTGTCAGTTGCTGACGTTTATTGCACAGGATGGGCTGGATGGAAAGGTGGATTCTTGGAGCGGGGCCCTGTCCCGCTGGCTCCACAGCTCCAGGGAGCTGGGCTGGCCCGTGGCCCGTGGTGGTGGGTCGCTGCGTACATTCAACGTGGAAGGCTGGAGATGCCAGGCGTACGCACGGCACACGTGTCTGTAGGTGCGGGCACGTGCACGCGTGCAGACGCACTTGCACACACGGTGCGTGCCTTCCCCAAGCCTTAAAGCCGGGACAGCCCAGCACCCCGACCCGTGGTGACTGTGCCTGGGTCCCTCCCTGGTGCTGCCTGCCCCCCCCTCAAACTCCCGTGTCTGGGTTTTGTCCTAATGCTGACATTTCTAAATAATTATTTATCTGTCATCTCCCCTAATGCAGTCACTTCCAGGGACTGCCGAACCCAGGTTAAAAGTAAGCCTAAAGGGAAGGCTGGTTGACTTCACCCCCCCGGCCCCTGTGGGGGCTGGCTGGGCCAGGATGCTGTGGGAGAGTGTCTGTGTGCGTGCGTGTGTACACACACGTGCATGCACATGTATACACACGCACACCCCTGCCTTCCCAAGGCAATGTCACCTCAGACCCCACAATTTACCCCCCCGGGTCCTCGGCCATCACCCTGCGCTGTGACGCTGTTTGGGGGGGGGCAGGGACATGCACCAAGGGCTGCCAGCTTGCTGCAGGGCTGTCGCACCTGCATGTGCCTAAAACCCCAAGCGGGGGGTGTCCTGCAGACGCACACGTATAGGTATGTAGTCAGGTCCTATATATCATATACAGGGTTGGTCACGGGGAGATGCAGCTGTGGCTTTGTGGTGCAGCCAGGGCAGGGGCAATGGGGCTTTGCCACGGGAAGCAGGAGACGGGTCAGACTTTGGTTGGTGACGAGGCAGCCAGGAGGCTCAGCCCGGCCTCTCGCCATCACCCCCGCAGTGGGGGCAGCGAGGCCCTGTCCCCACCCCCGTGGGCCCCCCCGCGGCTGCCCCTGACCTGCGGTGCCTGGCGAAGATGGGAAAAGCGGGGGCTGGAGCCACGGCAGGGGCGAGGCAGCCGGGGGGGCGGATGGGGCCCTGTGCTGTGCTTCCCCAGCTGGAAACGTGCGGGGCAGGGAGCAGGAGGGGAGCTGGGACTTGCCCCCAGCTCCGTGACCCTCCCGGCCTCCAGCGCCCTCACCCCTCCGCCCGGCCCCGCTCGGCTGGCGCGAAGCAAAGGTCACAAGTTGGAAGACAGCCTGGATTTCGCTGGGTCCGTGTCGGGCGCGCTGCCTGCCGAATCCTTGCGGGCCGCCGCCGAGTCCTGCTGCAGGGCGGGCGGCCCCGAGTACACGGAGGCTGCGGAGGCCTGATGGGACAGGGCCGCCCGCGCGGGCCCCTGGCCCCGCAGCCCCGGCTGGGAGCTGGCGCCCGGCGAGGCTGCAGCCTGGCCTCCCGCGATGGAGGCCGAGGACTCGCGCGCCGAGGCCGGGGGGCTCTGGGTGCCGCTCGCCGCCAGCCCGTGGGGCAGGGAGGGCTGCGAGGCCGACAGCGGCCGCGACTCGTGGCTGAGGCCGCCGGTGTGCAGGGCCTGCGCGCTCTTGTGGACGGCCGGCCGCGGGGGCGAGCCCGGCGCCTGCTGCTGGCTCAGGGAGAGCTGGGAGCCGCCCTGGCCCTTGGCGCCTCCGTAGACGAACGTCCGGCCGGCCAGGGGGCTTTGGCAGGGCGGGCTGGGCGCGGCCGAGGCGAAGGCGCTGCTGGAGGCGGGCAGGGCCGCGGGCCGCGCCGGGTCCTGCGAGGGCGAGGGGTTGGCGTGCGGCACGGGGGGCTGCGCCTGCGGCGGGGGGCTCGGCTGCAGCAGGACCGGGGAGACGGCGAAGGGGCCGGGCACGGCCTGGGCGTACTGCAAGCGGCGCATCATGCGGGGCGAGCCCAGGGCCATGGAGCCCACCAGCGGGCTGGCCATCTGCGGGCAGAAGCTCATGGCGACGGCTTGCTGGAGGGTGGCGATGGCCGAGGTGACCTGGGGCTGCACGGGGCTGTACATGGCCGTGTGCTGCTGCAGCTCTGCCTGCTGCACCATCTCCCGGTCGTACTTGACGATCTCCTGGATGATCTCGTTCTCCTGGTTGTTGAAGACGCCTGAGTTGAGGTCGTGCTGCACTTTGTGGAGCAGGATCGAGTTCTTCTTCCCTGCAGGGAGAGGGTCAGGCCGGAGGCAACGCTGAGCACCAGCACTGGGGCTACACCGGGTCCCCCTCACCTTGCGCCGGTCAGGGCCATTTGGGCCCCTCAGCACCCCCGCGGCTGCCACCCATCCCTGCGGCCACCTCCATCAGCCACCGGTCCTCTGCCGTGCACTGCAGCCTTTTCTAGACAGCAGGCAGGGCCCATTCCCCCCTCCGCCCCCCCAAGAAGTCCCCCCTCGCTCTGCTCTGGGCGTTTATCAGCAGCACAGAGGCCCCGAGCAGCAGAGCAGGCAGGGGAGGTGCCCGGTGTCCCGGGCTGCAGGGACAGCCCCGCGCCGGCTGCAAACCCCGCAGGCGCTCGCTGCCCTACCGATGCGGTCAAGGCGGTCGATGGCCACGGTCTCGAAGGCCCGTCGCATCATGGGGTACTCCTCCAGCACCTCGTTGAAGTTGTCCACCGAGAGCGAGTAGAGGCGGCAGTAGGTGTCCGCCCGGACGCTGGCTGTGCGCCGGCCGCGGGTCAGCAGGCAGATTTCTGGGGCAGGAGAGGAGGGGATAAAACAGTGCTGTAATCAAAACATTGCCACCAAGGACCAGAAACCCCAGGAGAGACGCACACCAAGACTAAGGAGCAGGAACCATGGAGCCCTGGGCACCCCACGGCAGTGCAGGATTCCCAGGGGCTCTCGCAGACCCCGGGAGGCTCAGGACCAAGGGGAGAAGCAGCCAGCAGGTCCCCCCACAGCACTCACCTCCGAAGTAGGAGCCGTCGGAGAGTTTCATCTCCTTGTTGCCCTTGGTGAGGATGCTGACCACCCCGTGCTGGATGAAGTACATCTTCTTGCCAATGGTGCCCTCGCGGATGATGTAGTCGCCCGGCTGGAACACCTCGAACTTCAGCTTGGTGAGCATCGCCGTGACGAAGTTGGGGTCTGCGTTGGCGAACAGCGGCATCGAGGCCACCAGCTTGCGGCAGTTGAAGTTCACGATTTCCTGCAGGGGAAGAGGAGAAGGGGGTGAGGGAACCACCGGGGGAGGGACGCAGGCCCCCAGGGCAGGCGCACGCGCACACATGTATGCGCACACGCACGCACACACACACACACACACACACACACACACACACACACACACACACACACACACACACACGTACACACACACACACACGTGCACACTCACAGACATAACTGTGCATGGACACAGTCACACACAGGTGCATGGAGGCACAAAGCCAGAGCAAGAGGTCCTCAATACCCCCCCCTTCCCAAAAAGGCCCCCCCCCCCCCCAAAAAAAAGCACACTCGCGCTGCAGGAGCTGGCGTGGGAGCCACAGCCTCACCCCAGGGCGCAGAGCAGAGGGCTCCTTTCCTCACCGCGGGCTCGGGGCCGCCCCGGCAGCCGCGTCCTGCCGCCAGCGCTGCAGCAGTGGGGAGGGCCCTTACCTCCCGCAGGGGCTCGTTGAGCTCGCCCAGGATGCTGTCCTCGTCGAACATCTTGCCCTGGTAGCGGTGCTCGTAGTAGTCGTGGATCTTCTGGCGGAAGTCGGCGGGCAGCTTGTGGAAGGACATGTACTGCTCCACTTGCTTGTACTGCGGGAGAGACGGGTGTCGGCACAGCCCGGCCGGGCGCCCCGAGCCACGGCCGGAGCCAGGCAGCCCACGCTGCAGCCCGCGGCCTCTCCGTGCAGGTCCCCAGCGCTGGTGACGCGGTCCCATCGCCACAGACAGCGCTGGCCCTCGGTCCCTCCCCGACGATGGGTCCCTGTGCAGGGCCCTCATCCAGGTCAGGCAGAGCAAAGCCTGAGCTGGAGATCAACCCCCCCCCCGTTCTGTCCCCAGGACAGCAAGGCCTGAGCTGGAGATCAACCCCCCCCCCCCCCCCCCCCCCGTTCTGTCCCCCGGACAGCAAGGCCTGAGCTGGAGATCAGCCCCCCGCTCTGTCCCCAGGACAGCAAGGCCTGAGCTGGAGATCAGCCCCCCGCTCTGTCCCCAGGACAGCAAGGCCTGAGCTGGAGATCAGCCCCCCGCTCTGTCCCCAGGACAGCAAGGCCTGAGCTGGAGATCAGCCCCCCGCTCTGTCCCCAGGACAGCAAGGCCTGAGCTGGAGATCAGCCCCCCGCTCTGTCCCCAGGACAGCAGTTATCCGGGAAGAGCCAGCGCTCTGTCCGGCTCACGCCCGTGTCCTGCTGCCTCCCTGCAGACGCGGCTGCGCCAGGGCAGGCTGCGGTGGCCGGGCAGGGGCCAGGGCAGGACCGCGCGGCCACGGCCAGGGCCCGGCCCTACCTTCTCCTGGTACTGGCGCCGGGAGGAGTCCAGCGACTGGATGAGGGCCGTCGCGTGGCCGATGAACATGGCGTAGCAGGTGGCCCCCACGATCATGCTCAGCATCGTGAGCCAGATATCCGTCATGCTCTCAGGCGCCTGCTTCCCGTAGCCGATGCAGAGCATATGGCTCATCGACTTGAAGAGGGCAAAGGAATACAGCTCGCTCCACGAGTCGTTCTGCAGCGAGACAACAGCAGCAATCAGCTCGCGGGGAAGCTGCCTCGGTGGTGGATGCACAGCTGCTTGCGCGTGAGCGTTTGCGTGCACATGCACATTCGGGTACAAAGCACAGCCAGATTCAGTGCTGCATTCCTCAGGCCTGGCTGATGAGCCAGTTTCTCTGCTAGCATCTCCCAAGAGCACCGAGCAATGCGATGTGTCTTTTCCTTCCATCAGTCTCACCGTGGACAGACAAATACCCACAGCAGGCCCTGGCTGCAGCTGGGGTTGGTCCTGTGGGGCCCACGGCAATCCCGCATCCCTGCGCTCCGATCGCAGCATCACTCAGCCCAGCCCCTCGCGCCACTTCACCTTCCTGCCTGGCTTCGCTTGATGTACTGTCTTTCTTTTTTAACTGATTTACCAAAATGCAGAAATCCCCTGTGCCTGGAAACCACCGAGTTATTGCCGGAACGGTGTGTGGGAGCTGAGAGACACCGCTGGGGGCTGGGGCAGAGAAGGGGGCAGCCGGCTGGAAGAGATGGGGCAGGTGGGGAGCAGCAGCAGGGAAGGAAGGGATGATGGAGCCGGGATCACTGGCCTGAGTCTCCCAGGTCCAGCCTCACATGGAGCCTCAGCTCCCCTGAAGTGAAGCAGCAGGAGAAAGAGAAGTGCAAGAAGAGGACAGAAAGGGAAACAACCAGAGGAACGCAGGCCAAACGGGAAAGAGCTGGATGGAGGGAGAAAGCTAGAGGAAAAAGAGGAGGGAGAAGAGCCATTTGTACCAGGCTGCAGGCCTGAGACGGTGCAATTAAAAATATGTCCCATTATTTATTAATGGCAGCTTTGTTGCTAATGAGAAGGGAGGAAGAGGCAAGGAATGGGGCTGAGAGCTCTGTCAGCATCTTCCTCCTGCCTGCGATCGATCTGCCCCCCCCCAAAGTCCTGAGAGACCTCCTGCTCTGCCAGGGACACTGTCCCCGGGATGAGCTTGTTTATCGGCTTCCCAGCCCTCCTAGCCCATAACCCAGGCAGCAGCAAGCCAGCAGCCCACCCAGCCTGCCCACCTGCCGCAGGAGGGGACGGGCCGAGCCGGCTGGGAGCGACGGAGATCCTGCAAACCGGGGAGCCCTCGGAGAGGGACGCAGCCAGCCAGGGAGAGGGGCTCGACCGCTGCCAGCAGCGCTCCGGGAGCGAGCCCGGCACCCCGGCACTCACCACCATCCCGTTGATGGAGACCCAGCAGTTCTGGGGGAAATCCTGCAGCATGGGCACCAGGAACTGGAGGCAGCCGTCCCAGTGGCACAGCAGCAGCATCATGCCGATGAGGTTGATGATCCTCATCACCGCGCTGGCCAGGTCGTAGGTCATGTGGAAAATCTGAAAGCGGAGGGGTCGGGTCAGGGCAGGGCGTCTCAGCTCCGCAGCTGCGCCAGGGCGCTCGGAGCAGCGCCGGGGCTGCACCCGGCCAGAGGCAGGACCCGGGTACCCCCTTCTGCCCGCCTGGCACCCAGCATGGCCGGGGCCCCCCAGATTTTCCCTGGATAAACTGAGCACAATAATCCCAGCTGTCACCCAAGAGGAGCCCTGCTGCTTCCAGCAACTGCTCGTCCCAGCCCAAATCTGAACCGCTGCCCGCAGCCCCAGCGCCCCGGGGCCCCTCGCCGACAGGCAGAGCCGTGGCAGCGCTCCAAGTGCAAGGGCTTGACCTGCGCAGCCTTGGCCGAAACAAATAGCCATTAATGCCTGGCCCAGCCCGTCTCCCCAAACGGCTGCGCTCCGCCTGCCTATTTATAGCTGGCCGGGGAGCTCCGAGCGTCGCACCGGAAAGCGCTAACGGCCGAGATCCTCGGTGAGGACGAGCCGGAGCCCGGGGTGCGCAGGGAGCAGCAGGCGCTCTTGGCGCCGGCGGAGGGGCGAGCCGGTCCCTCCACGGGATGGAAGGGGGAGCGGAGCAGGGGTGGCCCAGGCACAGCCCCAAGGCTCCTGCGGACGGAGCCGGTCCACGGGCCCGCGCCAGCGGCCTTGAAAGGAGCCGCCCCGTGCGGGGCTGGAGCTGCTGCTGCAGGAGCAGCGACTGCCGGGACGGGGCAGACAAAAACCTCCCAGTGCAGCTGCACGGGAGCCGGTGCCTCCTCGCAGGCGGGGACACGGCACGTTGCGGGAGCTGCGGGGATGCAGCCCGACGGAGCTGGGGACGCAGGTCTGACCCGGCGTGCCGTACGGGTGCACAGAGCACTCGCCCCGGGCTGCCATCTCACCGCCCTGCCCTGCCCGATAATACAACACCGGCTTCCCCAGCCCGCGGCTGTGGAGCGGTGGGTGGAGGCCCACGCTTCCGCAGGCATCTCCTCATTAAACATCCTCTTCGCTTGCAGCACGAGCCTGGCAGCTGCAGGCATCACCCTCCCGCTGCCCCGGCTCTCGCGGACCGCCGGCACCAGCACCGCCAGGCCTGGCGCGCTCCTGCCCGCAGAGCGAGGCGGGTTATTCCCACGGGAAACCCTCTCCCTGCAGGGCATCAGGCACCCGCTGGGACGGACTCATCCATCTCCTGCAGCCCAGCGTGTCCGGGAAGGTGGAGCCACGGAGAAGCCGCAGCACAGGGAGAACCGGCCCCAGCCCCGGCCCCGGCCCCAGCATCGCTCTGCCAGCCCCGTCCCCGGCCGCTGCAGCGCAGGGCTGCACCCGCGCCAGCCTGTGCACCGTGCACCCAGGGGTGACACCAAACCTGCCCCCCCTCCTCAAGGCCACGGCCATGGAAACGGAGCGGGGAAGCCTGGAGACGGAAGAGGCGCTTGGGGCTTGCACTCGAGCTGCTGTTTGCCCCCACAGCTTGGCTACGAACAGGAGCAGGAGCCAGGCACGAAGGCTAAGGTCAAGCGACGGAGCCCTGCTATATCCTGATTGCGCAGGGGGCCGGGTGATTCCCCTCCACGATGCCGGACCAGGACAGTCAGACCCCCAGAGCCTTCCTGCCCCGGTCACTCCAAGCACCGTCCCCACTTTGACCGTGGCCCAGCAGGGCCGGGGCTGGGGGCGGCAGGAGCCCAGCTCAGGCGAAGGGCAGCCCCCCGGGGCCGGCAGGGCCGCGGAGCCGGGTCGCTGCCTCCGCAGCAGCCAGCAGTGCAAGCAGAGAGCACGGGGAGGACGGCGAGAGCCTCCCCCCTTCCCTCAGCGGTGGCTGGCGGAGACCTTCAGCTCAGCACCCAGGCTGCTCTCCGCTTGCACCGGCGCAGCTGCGGGGCTGCCGGACACACGCTCCCAGCCCGCAGCCCCGCCGGCTCGCAGAGGCTTTGCCAGGCCGGGGGTCGGTGGGAAAGGAGGCACGGGAGAGGGTCCGGCTCCCTGCCGTGACCTCTGGAGCTGCTGTCACCACGCTCGGACTCTGCACTGCAGATGCCTGCAGCGCGGCTCGGGCAGCGGAGCCCTCGCCCTGCTCGAGCCGGTGCCGCCGCCTGCCCAGCGGAGCGGAGACACGGCTGGACCCAGGACAAAGCGCGGCAGCCGCGGAGCGGGGACAGAGGCCTCTCACCTTCCCACCACACACACACACACACACACACACACACACACACACACACACACACACACACACATGCACGCGCATGCACACGCTGCTCCGAACGCTGCAGCGAGCACCTGCAGAACCCAGTCCCTCAGAGCTGTCAGGAGACTCCAGCCTACGCACAAGAGCTGCACGGCAGAGCTGAGCGCGCCGTGCCCAGACACAAAGGCAAGGCCCTGGCAGCCCACGCAGCCCCGGTGCACCCGCCCGCCCTGCCTCCCTCCCCGGGGCAGACGCCCGCCCCGGCCGCCCCCAGCCCAGACGGCCCGGCCGCAGCGACAGCCGTCCCAGGGTCTGCGCCGGGAAGGGAGCTAAAGGAGAGCGGGGACAAGGACTTCTCCGCCCTCCTTGGCAGCCGTCCGCCCTGTCTGCAGAGGAGCCCGGGCACAGGACGCAGCCCGGTCGCTGACGGAGCATGGGGCCGCGTGTCTGCCAGCGTGAGACGTGCGATCCCACGGGGCGGCAACGCGCAGCCCGGGCACGGCACACGCACGGGGCACAGCGCGGCCCCCGCGCTCGGCGGGCCCGGAGGAGCCAGCGGGACCAGCGGGACTGACTGTGCTGGAGCAGACACAGAGCCCTCTCACGCTGCGGGCACGGCGGAGGGAAGCAGAGGGATGCCCAGAGCCCTTCCTCCCCCGGGGAGGTGCACAGCCAGACCCCCTCGCAAGCAGGGACTAACTCCCAGCAGACGCCGTTCAACCCGCCTGTCGCTGGCTCCTCTGGCAGCTCCCGGTGCCCCACAGGCAGCAGGGTCCGGCCAGGGCCATTCCCGGCTCCATGGCCATTCCCAGCTCCATGGCCATTCCCGGCTCCATAGCATCTCCCAGACCCGGAGCTGGGCTCCAGCTCTCTGTCGAAGAGACGAAGCCAGAGAGGTGCCAGGCGACTCTGCTCGAGCTCCCCGAGCACCGCGGTGTATTCGAGCTCGTCCTGCTGCCATCGGAGCAGAGACCCCGGCGCAGAGCCCGGCCAGCCCCCGCGCCCCAGCCACCGCCCTTACCTCCTCCCACTGGTGGATGTAGCGGATGAGCCGGGAGAGGCGGAGGAGCCGCAGGAGGCTGAGGATCTTGGTGAAGCGGACGATGCGGAGGGCACGGGCCGTTTTGTACACCTCCGAGTCTATGCCCTTCTCCACGATGAGGAAGACATAGTCCACAGGGATGGAGGAGACAAAGTCCACCACAAACCAGGTCTTGAGGTACTTCTTCTTGATCCTCTCAGGGTCCAGGATGATCTCCGTGTTGTCCTCAATGACGATCCCCGTCCGGAAGTTCAGGACCAGATCCATGAGGAAGAAGGTGTCGGAGACCACATTGAACACGATCCAGGGTGCCGTGGTCTCCTCCTTGAAGAACGTGATGCCCACGGGAATGATGATCAGGTTGCCCACCATGAAGAGCAGCATTGTGAAGTCCCAGTAGAACCTGGAGAAGGAGAGGATGGCGGGGGGTCACCGACGCCCTGCGGCCCCCCCGCCGAAGGGCAGCCCGGCGGTCTGCCAGCCTCCCCCCGGCACAGCGAGGCCCACGGACGCCGCCCCGTCCACCGCCGCAGGGCCGGCACCTCTCCACCGCGCAGGCCACGGCTGCCGTGCCCGGACGGACCCAGGGCACGGGGCTCCCCTCTTCGCACCCCTCTCCCTTCCCCAAGGAGCACATCCCTGCTCCTCTCTGCCAAACCACCCCCTGGGTCCGATCCTGCCGGCCAGCACGGTCCCGCCCGGCCCAACCAGGGCTGGGCAAGGTGGGGAGGGGGGGCAGGATGAGGCCCAAGGCCCCTGCTCCGGGGGCTGCTCTGCTGTGCTCGTTTTACTGCAGGTTGCTCTGTGCAGGCATCAAGAACCGGGCAAGTCCCAAAACGGGGGGAGAAGGAGGCCAGGCCAGGCCAGGCAGCGGGGGGGGAAATCCCCCGGCGCCGAGCTGCACGGCGGCTCTGGGGCGGTCCGGTACGGCCCGGGCTGGGCACCCGCCTCCCCTCTGCTCCGGCCGGCTCGGCGGGAAGCGGGCGCAGCGGCCCGGCCGCCTCCATCGGGAGCCCCGGCGGGGGGTCCTTCCCGAGGAGGGCGACCGAGCCCGGCGAGCCGGAGCCGCCCCCCCGCTCCTCCCTCGGGCCGGGCCGGACGCGGCTGCGGGACGCGGCAGCTGCTGCGGGCGCGGGGAATCACGTACGACTGCAGCTGGAGCAGCAGCGCTGCAACCTCGGGCAGACCGGGGGGGGGGGGGGGGGGCGGGGGGGGGCCGGGCTGCCGCTGCCCCCCGCGCGTCTCCAGCGCCCTTCCCCGCCTTAGCGCTCCTCTCTCCCCCTGCCCCTCGGCCCCGTCTCCCAGGCCACCAACGACCTTTCCGGGCGCCCGCAAGGTCGAAGCCGAGCCCGGCAGCCCCGTCCCGAGGGACTCGCCCGGGGCCCGGCCGCGCCGGGGGGGATCCCCGCGGGCTCCCGGGGCGGAAAGCGGCCGCCGGTGCCCCAGCGCCGCGGGAGCGGGGGGGCCCGAGCCGCCCGCGCCCCCCGCGGCCCCCGGGACGGGAGGGAGCCCTGCGCCCAGGCGCGACCTTCCTCCAATGACACCTTCCCGTGCGAGGCATTTCCATGGCAACCGCGAGTGATGTCACGGCTGCACAATCGCGACTTCACGACGGGCCGCGGCAGCGCGGCGCCCCCGGGGCGAGCTGCGGGGAGGGGGGGGGGTGAGCGGGGAGCTGGCCCGGCCCGGCCCGGCCCGGAGGGACCCGAGCGGCAGCACCCGGCCGTGCCGCGTCCCGCGAGCTCCCGCCCAGCCGCCGCTGCTCTCGCTCAAACTGACCCCGATTCACCAGGCAAGTCCCGGGGGGGCATTAGCCACGCGGAGCTGCGAAGAACGAAGATTAAATAACCGCGCCAGCTGGGCAAAACTCCGCTGGCTCAAATCCCTTCGCAATCTGGCAGAGCCAGGGCAGGATTTGGCCTGCTGAGAAAGACAAACCGGTGCTGGTCCCCCCCGCCCCCCCCCCAACACACACGGACACTCGTAAAGAAGCCCGAGTCTGTGCAGCCTCTCAGGAGACCTGGGTGCAACGCCAACGGCTCCCTCCTTGCAGGGCAGCACGTGCATAGAAGAAAAGATCCAGTCTAGGCTACTAAAAATATCTGAAAACAAATTATATTAGGCTCCTTGGCACCCCCCCCCCCTTGCTTCTGACCTAATTGAGCCAGCGACGATGACGGGAGATGCTGAAGGCCAATGTTCTGGGAGCGGGGACCAACGCTCCTCTTCCCCGTGCTGCGCCCACAGCCCGGCGCAGCGGTCGCGACCCCCTAACGCCCGCGGCAGCGCTGCCGCCACGAGCGCCGGCAGACCCAGGCCCCCCCGCCCCGCGGGCGCGTCGCCGCGGCTCCCCTCTTCCCCCGGGGCCGGGAGCCGAAGCCCCGGGAGCCCGCGGCTCTGCAGAGATGCCCCAGCGCGGAGGAAACCGCGAGGTGGGAGAGGCGCGGGGCAGCCACGACTGCCGTTCGAGCGAGCCCCTTCCCCCCCCACGGCTGCTACCGCCTCGGAGCGCGGGAGAGAAGGAGGAATCCTCGGAGCCCTCCGAGACCTGGCGCTGCCCAGGCTGGTGCCAGAGCAGGGCCAGGCGGGACACCGTCTCCGGGACCTCCGGGGCCGTCCCAGCTCGGCTCAGACGCCGCTCCAGCTCTTGGGGTGGCTCAAGGCACAACCCAGCCACCCTGCTCGGTGCAACGCGTCCTTCCCCTTCACAGTTACCCAGTTTACCCGGTAATCGCCCACCGACATCGCCAGCCGGCCGGGACGGACGAGGGCTCCGGGGCGTGAGGCCCCGGGCTGCGTCGCAGGAGGTGCCCCGGGGCCGGTGCTGCGGCCCGAGCTGCCCCGAGAGCAGGGGACCCGCGTGGCCACGGCCAAGCCGGGCCGCGGGAGCTGCGCTGGGTCGGTGCTTTACGAACTCGGAGCAAATACTCGGATTCTAAAAAAAGAGGTCACTTTTAAAAGTGGGTTAAGAAGCCAAATGCAGAAGTTTAGCCCTAGCACAGACAGAGCAGGGAAATATGGTGCCAAAACCGCCAATATGCAACCGTGCGTTTCAGAATAACCAGTTGCGATAAATCACTGGTATCGCTCTCCCAGGAAAAGCCTCCCTCGGGAGGGGGGAGGATAAAAGCTTTGCAAAATGCTCAGGACTCAGGAAAGAATAGCAGAGACCCAAACCTTCAAAACAACCCCCAAAACAATAGTCACAGCCGTATTTTCCTGATGAATAAGCTACGGCTTTCGGCCATCTATCAAGTCCGACTGCCCTACGTTAATTCTGCAGAGTGGGAGCACAGTTCCCCTGTCACTGCCGTGAGAGATAACAGCAGTAACGGGATCATCAGCACGCGCGTAGCGAGGTGGCATTTGCGGCGTGCCCACGGGGAGCAGCAGCAGCCTGGAGAGCCCAGGGCCCTCTGCGAGGAGTCCTGGCAGAGCCGTGAACGCATCGCTGAAGCCATCCAGCAGCGGCACGGCCACAGGAACCATTTTAAACCCGGGAAAGAGGCTCCGGCCAAGCAGCACTGGACACGCACGTTCTGGGTGCGACTTCGCCCCCGACTCAGGCAAGGTGCCATATTCGCAACACAAATCCACCAGCGATAAAATCACGCAACCCAGGCGGGTTCGGCGCCAACCCTGCGTTACGCGGAGGCTACGACGCTGCGGGCTCGCGGGGAGGAAGGCCGGGCGTCTCCGCATCCGCCAGCGCTCGCTGATGGAGGAGAGGCACGCACCACCACCACGACTGAATCATCCGCTGTGCCGCGCTCACATTACTAATCTAGCAACCTTCCCGGGCTCAGTCCCTCCTTCCAGGCTTATGCAAGTCTCCACGGAAGAGGAGGAAGGGATCAAACGTGGCGGTAGATCGCCCGTAACCCGGTGACACGGGGCTCCTGCACCTCCCCTGGCAGCGTCCGGCCCCGCGGTGAGAAGCTACCAGACGCCGCCTCGGCTCCGACCCCGCGGGTGCTGCTGCCTTCGAGGCAGCGCTTCGTGTCACCCCGCTGCCCCCTGCCCGCCTCCCCGCCCCTTCCCCTCGTCACTCTCC
This sequence comes from Dromaius novaehollandiae, assembly GCF_036370855.1. Classification (NCBI taxonomy): domain Eukaryota; kingdom Metazoa; phylum Chordata; class Aves; order Casuariiformes; family Dromaiidae; genus Dromaius; species Dromaius novaehollandiae. Next base: position 508,609 of record NC_088122.1, on the reverse strand, counting down.
CGCCTCGCTTTCATGTATCTAAAGAGAAGTAAAGACGGGACCTAGACCAGCCGTATGCCCAAAGTCACTGACGAACCAGGGCTAGACCCCAGGCAGCCCGCCCCAGGCCCCTGCTCCAAGGACAATATCCCAGCTGCAGCAACGCCAAAAAAAATCACGCAAAAGGCAATGCTAGTCCTTTCTGGTTTTCCATCAATAAAGAGCAGAAGTGGAGAAGACAGATAACACAGCTGAACATGGCACCCAGCAATGAGGTGGCTCTGCTTGACATTGTCTACTTCGGCACACATCTTACAAGGTTTCTTTTATCGGATTTGCAACTCGTGATCTGAAACAGCCACCCCTGCTACTTCCTAATAATTCAATATTTATGTAAATAGCAACTTTTGTTCCTGGAGCAAATCTGCCGCCCTTAATTTTGCTTGAATTACAGCACTGAGTCCATGAGGCGCTAGGATCTCTAAACGCTTATGAAATGATGTCACATATGCAGATGGGAAGTGATTTTCTATCTTAAGATGAGCAAATGGGCTTTGCAGGGCAAACACCACCGGGTTCACGCTCCATTATCATTACTGGATATATGCAATTTTTTTTCCTTTGAGGAGACGACCAACGCGAAACCCATAGAAGCACATCCCGAGGTGCGGGGGCAGAGGGGGTCCTCGCCGTGGGGCTCTCAGCCCTGCCCTGAGCCGATCTTGTTTGTCTCGCACATCTTAGACCGCGACGAGGCAGCGATGCTCCCTGCGGCTCCCGGCTGAGCGGCGGCTCCTTCACGCCACGCGGCCTCCAGGCGCGGAGCCGGGGCCGGGCCCGGCGGCGGGGGCGTCGCAGGCCCCGGGAGGGGCCGATCCCCAAGGTCGCGCGGGCTGCGGGCGGGCAGCTCGGGGCGCCGCTCCGCCCCGCGGCCCCCCCGGCCCCCCCGGCCCTCGGGACCCCCAGGGACCGCGCCGGCCCCGCGGGGGCGGACGAGCCCGAGCCGGAGCCGGAGCCCGAGCCGGAGCCGGAGCCGGAGCCGGAGCCGGGCGATGCCCGGGCCGCTGCGGACGCCCCTTCGGGAGCGTGCGGGACCCCGCGCCGGGGGCCGCCGGCAGGGCCTGGCGCCCCCCCGGCCGGGACGGGGACTCGCCCCGGCCCCCCCCACCGGCCCCGGAGCCCCAGGCGCTGGCGGCGCCCCCGGGCCGGTACCGGCCCCGGCCCCGGCCCCGGGGGCCTCCCCGAGCCGCGCCGGGGAAGCGGCGGCGGCCCCCTCGGGGGAGCCGGGCCCGGGCCCCCCGGTTCTCGCGGCCGGCCGAGGCCCCCCCGGGCCGCCCCCCCCGCGCCCCGGCGCGGCCGCACCTGAAGTCGCTGTAGGGGTGGATGATCCAGGCGCCCGCCGACTTGACGCGCTCCTGCTCGCGCTCCACCGCCTTCTGCGAGCCGAACATCCGCAGCGAGAACTTGTTGACGCCGGGCTGCAGCATGGCCCCGAACTGCCGCTGCATGAAGCTGGCCTGGCTGCCGCGGGCCTCCTCGCCGCCCGCCTCCTCGCCCGCGCCCTCCTCGGCCGCCTTGGCCCCGCCGCCGCCGCAGGAGAAGGAGACCTTGGGCTCGCGCGGCGGCTCGGCGCCGGGGCTGCGCGGCGGCTCCCCGCGGCGGCACTCGCCGTTGGGCGAGCCCTTGCCGCGGCCCCGCGCCCGCCCCGCCGCCCCGCCGCGCTTCGGGCCCTCGCCCGCCGCCGCCGCCGCCGCCGCCTCCTCCTCGGCCGCCGCCGCCTCCGCGCCGCGGCCCGCCCGCATCCTGCCGCCGCCGCCGCCGAGACACCGGCGGCCGAGTGGCGCCCGCCGCGCCCGGGCCGGGGCGGGGCGGAGCGGCCGGGGGCCGGGCGGGGGCCGGGCCGGGGCGGGCCGGGGGCCGGGCGGGGGCCGGGCCGGGGGCCGGGCAGGGGCCGGGCCGGCTCCGCAGCGTCCCCCGCTGGCGCCGGGAGCTCGGCTTCCCCAGGGGTCCCGGCCACCTCGGAGGGCTCCGGGCTCCAGGCCACCTCAGCGGGTCTCGGTCCCCCCAGGAGGCCCCCGGATCCCCCCAGGCTGTTCCAGTCCCCCCGGGGGTCCCGGCCACCTCGGAGGGCTCCGGGCTCCGGGCCACCTCAGCAGGCCTCAGTCGCCCCAAGAGGTCCCCAGCTCTCCCCGGGGGTCCCGGCCACCTCGGAGGGCTCCAGGCCACCTCAGCGGTCCCGGCTCCCCCAGGGGTCCCGGCTCCCGCAGCAGCGCAGCCCCCCCGGCCCGGCCGAGGCCCGGGCACCGGCGAGCACCAGGACGGAGGCGACAGCGGGCGTTTGCAGGGAGCTGAGGCCGGGCCCGGCCCCCCCGGCGCGGCCATCGCCGCCCTCCTCGCCCCGCCGGGACCCTCCGCCGTTTCGGGAGGGCGGAGGGGGAGGTTTAACCTAGGCGGGGAAGATGGGGGCCGCCTCCTCCACGCTGGTGCGGCACCCCGGCGGCTTCTCCAGGGACGAGCGGGCACGGGCACGGGCACGGGCACGGGGACGGGCACGGGGACGGGGACGGGGAGGGGCCGCGCGGCCGCAGGGGGCTTCGAGGCCCGCGGCGCCACGGGGGTCGCCTGGAGACGCTGCCCCGGGCAGAGCGGCCCGGGTGGGGGGCCGGGGGCCGGATGCGGGGGGCTCGTGCACCCGGGGATGCCCCCGCGCCCCCCCCGCCGCGGCCCCGCGCGGCTCCCGCTCTCCCCCCGCCGCCGAGCTGAGCGCTGCTTCCCCTCGTCCCGCTGGCGACAGCGAGCCGCAGCGGCTGCGAGCACGAGCCTCCCCTGCTATTTTTAAAGGCAACCAAGGGCTGCTGCGCCCTAGCGATGGGCCCATCCCTCCCCCTGCCAGCGCCGCCGGCCGAACCTGAACCCGGGATATAAATATCCCACTGATAGGTTTCTCCTCGTAGCCCCTCCGCAGGGCCGGGGCTGGCGGGGGCCGGGAGGAACCACCGGGACGGGGAAGGGGCCGGAGGGACGAACCCCGGGACCGGCGCCCCGGGACAGGGGTGCTCGCGCCCCACCACCGGCACCAACAACTTCGCTCCTGCGCCGCTTCCCAGCCCGAGACGGCCAGGACGGCAGCAGGGCGAGGGAGGCTGGGAACCCCTGAGCGCCCGCAAAGGGCCAGGCGCTGAGGACCCACCGCAGCAGACCAAACGTCCAGCGGCAGCCTCCCGGCACGGCTCTGCGCCCCGGCGGCTCCCGGGGCTCCCTGCGCCCGGCGCGGTGCCGGTGCCGGTGCCGGTGCTGCGCTCCGCGGCGGGCGGCACCACCTGGTGCCCGTTGGGCAGCAGCGCAGCCGGGCAGCGCACGGGCTGGTGCCCGCGGTGCCTCGGCCGGGCCCGGCGCGTCTCCGGGAGCCGCCAGCCGGGGCGGGCAGCCCGCTGGGCACCGCGGGCGGAGGGTGCCCGGGAAGCAGCGCTCCGGGCCACGGGAGGCTCTGCAGCAAGTCTCCCCGTCGCATCCCCCTTGCTCCGTCTGCCGAAGCGCAGGCAGCGCATCCACCAGAACAGCAAATTCCCCTCCCGCTTCGACCTGATCCAAGTCCACAGAGGAGCCCTCTCCTTCCCTGGAGGGAGCAAACAGCATCCCAAGAGCCAAGACCGTGTTAGATTCGAGTGGGAGGCTGGAGATGCTGGGGCGAACGAGTGACACAGCAGCAAGTCAGCAGCTCAGGGCTGTTGTCCGTGGGGAGCCAGCGGCAAGAGGCTGCACGTCCTCAGAGCGGGGACAGGGCCCTGGCCCACGCTGTCCGAGCACAGCGCGGCTCCTCGGGGCTACGCAGCACGGGAGCGGCGGCCAGCGCGCAGGCCGTGCCTCGGCTCGCTGGCGGCGGGCCCAGCCGGGAGCAGCACCACGCCGCCGCGTCCCCCTCCGCAGCTCCCGGCCTGAGGCACCCTTGCGCCAGCCCTGCCGAACAAAAGACACAAACGGGGCTTTGTGCTGTGGACCCGGAGCAGGGTCAGGCAGGACCCATAATCCTCATCAAAGAAATTAAGCCATGCATTGATTTTTCACCAGGACGGTACCCGCAAGCATGAGGCAGGCTGCGAAAGGGCTTGCATAACCCACTTACGTGCAGCAGAGCCACGCTGCCTGGGCAGCCCCGGGGCAGCGCTGGCTGCCGACGCACCAAGACAACAGAGATGTTATCAAGCTGGGCCCAGGCCAGGGCACGGGCTGTACAAACCGCTCCCAGACCTACCTGGCACTGCCCGCGGCGGCTCCTTGGGCAAGGCCCTGCAGTCAGCCACGCTTCCCAACCACCCCTGCCCAAGCAGGGAGAAAGTGTTTGGTTTCAGGGTGAGGCCGCAAGGCCATGGCTCGCGCTCAGAAGGCTGGGCCGCGCTCCCCAGCCAGGCAGGGGGGTCTTTGGCCTGCTAGGAACGCACACACGTGTGCGTACCTGTGTGTACGTGTTTCTGTGTGTGTGTACACGGACACATGTGGGTTTTTTCCAGCCAACAGCTGCAGCTGCCACCACCTCACTCCAAGGACAGGAGCACTGACAAAAGCAGGCTCAGCTCAACTCCGCGCTTTGTAAGCAGGAAAGGGACATTTCCCCCTCCCCCCGAAGAGCCCTCAGAGGGCACCCGGCTGTGTGCAAAGCAAGCAAAGGCCTCGCACCTTTGCTCTCACAGGGAAGAGCAGGGAGAGAGAAAAACAATTGCTCAGAGAAGCACGAGACATCTACGCGTGTGAGCAGCAAACATCTGCTAAGGTCTTTGCTCCTGGGGGCTCGAGGGCCCACGGACGCACTCTGTGCCTGACCCGATGGATGGGAAGCAGCTCTGCAGCTGGCACCAAGCCCTCGCAGCGGCAGCTACTCCACGGGTCTGTGGGTGAGCAGCCAGAGGGACCGCCTGGCCCTGCAGCTCCTGTGCACGCAGGGAGGGCTGCAAGTACAGCACTGGCTTGAGCACCCCCCCCCCCCCTTCTTGATCCGCCCGGGCAACCCACAGGGCCTGAGGCGACTTCCCTCCCCACCCTGAAGTCTGGGAGGCTCTGCCGCAGCAGCAGCAACCAGTAACCTAAGGTCAGCTCGAAGCCACCCTGAATTCAGCGTGAGGAAGAAAAGCCAAGTGCTCTCACAACAGCTGCTGCTGAAGGGACTGTTTCTGGGAGGCTCAAGTACTCTGTGCAGAGCCACAGGCAAGCAGATCACAACCCACCCTCACACTGCATTTCATGCTATCTCCCTTCAGAGAGATAGCACAGTCCAGGTCTTCAACTAGCTCCAGTGCCCTTTACTGCTGCCACAGGTCTTTCTCCAGCCTGGATTTTCATTTTTGTCAGTCCCAGGTTCACCTTTTGCTCCTCTCCTCTGAAAGGCTGACACAGCCCAGCAGCATTCCTAGCAGTTATCTGGTTTGCTGGGAGCTCCTGGCTGGGGCATTGCTGCTGTTTGTTTTGGCCACAGGCACTTGGCTGTTGCTCAGTCTGTCACCTTCAGATACTCTGATTTCCAGTCCAAAGGCTCTGGTAACACAGACGAAACTTAAGAGCCCTTTCCGAACTGCTCCCCAAGCCTTTCTGCCAGTGGCAGACTTGCACAGCAGGCGCTAGAGGAGGGGCTGCATTCAGCAATGTTAACAGCCTGCTGCCAGCGTTTACTTGGTCAGCTCTGGCTGGACAGGAGACCACGTCCATGAGGGCCTGACGGGGCCTGCAAGGGCTCCTCCTCCACGCTCAGCCTGATCGCCGGCCCCAGGGCAACGCTGCTGCCATGTCCGCTGAGGAACCCTGCAGCAGGGCAAAGCGAAGCCTTTCCCGCAACAGGACGGCTGCATCCCTCCCCTGCAAAAGCAGCACCTGGCTCAAAGCCTACCAAGGGAAGGCAGGGGAAGCCTCATGTGCTGCAAAACCCATCCACCTTCATTAGCAGCCAGGTTGTTCTGCTTTGATTCCCAGTCGCCAGAGGAAGAGCACGGCCTGATAGGGGAATTGCTCTTTCAGGGGAAGAGAAGTGGTTATCTGTGAGCTGATATTATTACCCCTGTTCTCCAACCTGGATCAGGCACATTAGGGCTTTATTTGGTTCCATCACCCATTCAGACAGCATAGCTTTGATTTAGCAGGACTGAACTTCAAGATACCATCTAACAAAGCTCTTCAAGATTAAGGTAAGATCTGGCAAGATCTGGAAAAACCTAACCTTTGCTTAGGTTTATGCCATCCTTACACTCTCCCACCAATGTTGTTTCTGCTAATGTAGAACTGGGGACTGTCTGGGCAACAAGAACAGTAATGCCAGAGACCCAATGACCTTGGCCTCTCTGCAGAGCAGGGAACAGCGTTCATCTCCACTTGTAAAGGCTTGAACACCTCTCAAAGGTACAAACACTCAGCAATTGGAGTCCAGTCTGAGTTAGCACGAGCTCGTGAAACAAAGCTCCATGTTCTATAGCCAGAGGATCCAGAAATGAGTCAGAGCAGATCAGACAGCCCAAGCATCCAACTAGTAGGGTAGAGATACCAGAATCCAAACAGAGATGGAAAAAAAAAAAAAAAAAGAGAGGAATCATCTTTATTTGTGAAGTATGTTAACAGATGGAATAGTTCAATGCTACCCAACAATAAGGATAATACAGACTCCACTGAGCATTTGTCTGCTTTCAGGCTCCTATGTCACACAAACATCAAGATGGCTTAAGCACAAGAATACATGCTGTTAAGCTGCTCCCCAAAGCACCACAGCCCCAGTGTTCACTCCAACACTCTGCCCCTATCCCCCACTGTAGCAACTTTAGAAGAGATACTAACAAAACCCCATGAAATAAGTTAACACTAATCATATTTAGTCAGTTTCCAGCTCTAACACTGCCTCCTGGTTGTTTATTTAAGAGGGCAACAAGAGCAGCTCTGGAGGGAGCTGACCGGGATGCTTGCCTGAAGTAGCATGGCACTGTGTTTGCGAGTCCAGGGTGGTTTCCTACACACTGAGCAATGAGTGGTTCTGTCACTCTTCCCCAAGGAGCCACAGACGGACATGCGTGGTGGCCCTGCATGAATGGCTCACAGGAGCACACCCTGCCTCAAAGCTAGGGAAAGATGTGGCCTTGCTCCAGGTGATGCACTGGGAAAGACAAACTTCTTAATGCCTTCAGTCAGGTCAGGTCACTTCCAAAAGGTTACCAAAGCAGTTTCTTCCTGACCCATACAAAACAGGACAATAGATCTACTGGGAACACAGGTCATACCAGCCACCTCCAACAGAATGGCACACGAGCAGCCGTGCACATTTCACTTCCATGCTCAGTGTCAGCTCTCCTTAGCTCCTTGTGTGGCCTCTTAAAAGCTGAGGTGGGGCTAGGAGGGCATTTCAAAATAGCCCTACCCAACATACCCTGTTCTTCCCATAGGTAAGGAACAGAAGTAGGTTTTGATCCCACCCACACCCTCTATACCAACATGAAGAAACCTAGGACAGAGACAGCCAGTGACCAAGACTACCAGCAACAAGGGATTTATATTTATAGGTAGAAAAACCCTCCCACAACTCCTTTTTTTTTTTTTTTAAAAAAAAAAAGTGTATTTTAGATTCTACAACTTAAGTTTCTTTAGAAAGTGAAATAACTGAATTGCAAGGATGCACTAGGATATTCATGGTGCTATTTTACCAAAAAAAATTAGAAGAAAAAAATGTCCAGACAAGTTCTTCAGCTACTCATCACCTGGCATGAGAGAAAAAAAAGCCAGTTAGAGAACCCATTCATACCAGCAAGGCCACACTGTGCGAGAGGGGTTGATAAAGCACTGCAGGACACAGGCTGCCTTGAGTAAAGTTCTGGGCTAGGACTCACTTCCTGCCCAAGACCAGAGCAGGAGTTACCAGGTAGTCCTGTCCCTCCCAAGCTTTAGAGCCACACAGCAGACTACCACTTTCTTCTCTGCCTCCCCTCGTCTACCTGGACAGAGGCCACATACGCTGTTGTGCCCTGCACGCACACAGCTCCGGCAGCTTTGGCAGTTTCTGCAAGGCTCCTACTGGCCTGTGTAGGAACTCCACAGCAGCACTTCCCACTCCCTCTCCCCAGACACTACAGTATGACATTGGGCCAGAAGAGCCTCTCCCTGCATGGATGTTACAACAGGACCTTTCTGCTCCCTCCAAAGACCTTTATCAGCTGCTCAGAGGACTGCAAAAGAGCTCCAGCTAGGTTCCCCTAGACAATCATCTCCAGACTGCTGCGTGAGCCTTCCACTGTGAGGGGGTGGAGATGCTGGTACAGCAACTGTTCTCAGCAAAACCTCTGCCCCCAGAAATTGCACTCACCTGGCCCCTGCTCTTAGTTAGCATTTCTCTGGCGGACATTCTTGTCCTTGTGGTTTGTGGCATTACTTTTCCTGAAAAGAGAAAAGGGACAGTCAGGAAAAAAGCTAGCACAGAAGCCCACCTTAACCACTATTGGAATTCAGGTCCCAATAAATGCTCAAGATATGACAAAATAAGATTAGTTATTAGAACAATGACAGTTTTGGAGACCTTTTTCTGCCATTCTCAGTTTTATGTCATGGATACATTGGCCACATTAAATGAACTATTCAGGGAAAAAAGTCTCCCAGAAACCTAGTGAGGTATTTCAGCACCAGCTAGCTTTTGCATTCAGAACAGATTCCCTGGAGAATGTGATCTACTGGTAGAAGTCTGGCTTAACAGGAAAACAAGGTACTTACAGTGGTGCAGAACCTCCATCATCATCTTCGCGTTCAGGACAGCACAGAAAGAAGAGAAAAAATAGCATCAGGGAGGAATATGTAAGTAGTAAACTGTACTCTTCTGCTACTTCTCTAAAACTCTAAGGACTGGGATTCCACACAGATTACTGGATACTAGTGCCCATGCAGGACTGGAACTTGAAGGGATGACAGCAAGCTGTCATCTCACCCCGGAGCTTCCACTGGGGCTTGGGATAGCAGGGGGCTACTTAGCAAAACACTGTCATCCAGAGTATTACGCTGCTTCTTATCTAAGCTTAGGCAGGACTCGAGCTTAGACATAAGCTCCTGTTATGCAGTTGCTTCTGTTGGCAGAGAGTAAGTTTGGCTCACAGGACAACCACGTCTTTACCCCTGCTCAGCAGAGATCAAGTCTTGCACTTCATTAATCCTGAGGCACATTTGTGGCTAGTTCACAACCACATAACCCTCGAGGAGCAACATTCGTCGGAGCTGGCTCAGCACTGGCTTCCTGTTACCTCCTCTCAAGAGGGACAAAGCTACAAAGACTTTGGAGGAAGGAGAACCAAGGCAGTAAAGTGATGTGTAAAGCTGTATATGTTTGTAGAACAACACTGTCCTCACCCACAAGCACCTGGAAATCTGAGCTTAAGAAGTCCAGCCTCAGAGCAACCTGCCGGGGTCTAAGGAAGTTTCCATATATGTGCCCTGTCTTCATCTGTAAAAGCATTCATTATGGCCACTGGCAGATCAGCACTTGACAGGACCTTGAACAGGCAGATATTATCGGAAGCCAGATCACTCAACACCCAGGCTCCAGATTTTTTGCAGATTAAAACATCCTTAAGATAGGAGACATCTATCCAGCCAAGAGCATCAGAGGTCAAAGCACTTCTTTATAAGACTGCCTTGAGTAAGATTTCCCAAGACATGTAGTCAGGGGAAGGATATTTAGCATTTAGTTTTCGGTCCCTCTGCTTGCTTTGCAGCAGCACCACCCTCAGCCTACCTAGTGTGCCATTCCCTAGAGAAGGGCCAAGGTGACTGACCTAACAGGCAGGAAGGATACCAATCATTTACACTGCATTGTTAACAGGATCAGATAAGAGAGCAGGCTGCTGGGCTAACACAATGGAGACCAACCGATAAGGAAAGGGAGGAGCCAGTGTTTCCAGAAGAGTAAAGATAGCACTGGACTTTGAAGAAGACCCTAAGGGCCTGAATATGCAGATTTGAAGCCCCAAAACATCAAGGATGAACTGAACTTCAGTTAAGCTAAACCTGGGCTTATACAGCCAGCAACATGGTCCCTGGTTCTGCATCACCACAACAGCTCTACTGCATATTGGCAAATCAGCTTCTCCAGAACATTACTGTCACAGACAAAATCCAGTCCTGGAAACACTCGTGTGAGGCACTTCAGTAAAGTGCAAGGAACTGGTAAGGCAAAGGGGCACTGAACTTTATCCCACTCCTGACCCAAACACCACTTGAAGGGCTGTCAGAAACAGCACACTGACTTGCAACTTCCTGGCTAAAGTAACACAGAATCATGGAATTGTTGAGGCAGGAAGGGAACTCTTGAGATCATCTGGTCCCACCCCCATGCTCAAGCAGGGTCAGCTACTGCAGGCTGCCCAGGACCATGCCCAATTGGGTTTTGAGTATCTCAAAGGATAGGGACTTCATAACCTCTTTGGGCTACCTGTTCCAGCAGTCACAGTGAAGTGTTTCCAACCTTGCAGTGAAAAAGTGTGTTCTTATGTTCAGATGGAATTTCCTGTTTTGGTTTGTGCCCATTGCCTCCCCTCCTGCCACTAGGCACCCCCAAGAACAGTCTGGCTCTGCCTGCTTTACACCCTCCTAACAGATATTTATAAATATTGATAAGATCCCCCCAGAAGTAAACAGGGCAGACATTTTCTCTTTAGCCTGGTAGAGACCACCATGATTGTACCAGAAGCATGCTGAGAAGCAGCCCTCAAATTCAAGTGGAAGGCCCATCCTACAAAGGGAACTCCTCAGAATTCTCAGTGAGAACATTTGTTTGTATTTTACAAGTTACTCCCTGGAAAGATTTAACCCCAGGTGCCTCTTACCATCAAGAACCTCATCTGGCTTCCTCCTCTTCTCATAGATAAAGATGATCGTGACAAGAACCAGGACTTCTGCGACAATACCCAAGAAGGGCCAGAGTGCTGCCAGACGGCTGCGTACGCGCAGGTTCACTGTAGACCCGCCAAAGCCAAAGGAGTTGGTGGCATTGCAGTGGTAGTCGCCTGTATCCTCCTCTATGCTCAGTTTAAGAATGCGTAACTCTGTTTTGTTGCTACTGGACTTGATAATGAATCGACCAGAACCATTGATGATTGGCTGGAAGGAGGAATAACAAAAAAACAGCTCTCAGGCAATGCTGTTTTAAGGGAGCGGCTCACTTAGCCCATATGCTTCTACCACTATAGAAATCCTCCTTGCCAAGGCATTGAGATGGCTACTTTGAAATAGCTTATTGCAAGGGAAGATGTCCTCCACCTCTTTGCCAGGAGGTAGGGTAGGCAGAAGGGAAGGAAGATGAGGCTCTAGTGCTTACCTCTTGACCATTTTTGTACCAGACCCAAGAACCGACAGGGGGGAAAGAGGAACTCTTGCAGGTCAGCACTCCTGTGTCTCCCTCATTCCCATGCTCAGACTTCTTGTATGCCACCACTTGGGGTGGAACTATGGCAAGAGAAAAAGAAACCAGACACTTCAGTACAGACCAGACAAGATTTGAACTGCCCACAGTCTGTCTACCTAGCTAGTACCAAAGGACTTTACTTCAGTTTGAGAAATGCATTATAGGTCTTACTCCCCTCACTAGTCCAAACTTTAGCACTTTGAGAGAAAGCATGTCAAGCTGCTTTGAAAGGTTCAAACAGATTTGACCACCAGGTATTATCCCTCTCCCATGTCTTGTGTGCATGTGCCCATAGCAAACACGTGAAGTTACCAGATATATTCACTTGTGCTCTTATCACTGGGTTTGTTTTGTAGATACAGTCATACACTCCAGAGTGCTCTTCCATCTTCCCCTCAATCCTACCAAGAAAAACAGGTTGTCAGATAAGCATGCAGCACAACTGACTGTTGTCCACAAAGCAGATACTGAATTCCAGACCCAGGGAAAGTAACAGGCATGCGTAAACATCTAAACAGTAATCTCATCTACAGGCAATTCCTCCTCCTCCAGCTCTAACATTTATGCAGCACCATGTATCTACTACAACCCTATTCTTTACCTCTCTCCCCACACATTAAGGGCGGGGGAGAAGAGGGTTTCATATACACTTGAGTCTGACATAAGCCTGTCGATTCACAGTGATCATTTACACCACTTGATCTTGAGTTCTGAAACCTGGAAACCAGCAGCTTTTACTCCCTACCCAAACCACTCTTCTCATCAGGGCCTTTACAAAGTGGAAAAATTAAGACTTGACTGTTAGCTAAAGCAGAAAAACAGGAGCAACAGGACAATACTACTTCATCACCAGATGCAGTGTCACATGCAGTGCTTCAGTAGTGGTGATTCCATACCCTTCCCTCTTTTATACAGACCACAGGCCTGCTAAAAAAACATAACCTTGCAGAGCAAACCTACAGAATCAGAAGTGCAACAGAGCATTCTAGTTAGTACAGCACAGGAGACACAGCCACACCCCTCAGGTAAAACATTAGCCCCGCAGTTCAGCTTTAAAGCAGACAGGCAAGGAGCTTAGGATAACAGATTCAGAGGAAGGCAGGTAGAGTTAGGAGTTATTCATCCTATAAAAGAAAGTCCACTGGAACACACTGCAATATAGTGACTAAGAAAAAACCCAGGCTGGGTTTCTACATTGATCCAAGCATAGCGAGACCTCTCACCCATTTTCATCTTTGTAAATTTGCTGCAATGGGATTTAGTGGATTATGGTGCATTGCAACAAACATCTCATTCCGCAGCTTAGTAATACCCGCTTGAGAGAAGGGGTAGGCACAAAGTTTTAGTTCTGTGGCTGCACTGGGACAACAGGCTGTTTGTTAGCTCTGCTGTGCATGGAGCTTCCCACTCCCAAAAACCACTCAGCTAAGGAATTGAGGTCACGCGAGGGAGGCTGGGTTATAAATACTTTAATCCTTGTTCAGCTCCCTGTTGCTATGGGGAGAGAAGCACGTCGGCACAGCCATACAAAAGGACATGATGCCTCTCCAGCTGCTGGGCCAGTGCCAGCCAGGCCTGACTGTAATCAAAATGGAAAGCTCACTGCACTGTTACAATAAGGCTGGTATTCCAGTTTCTGCTCAGCTACAGCCTGGAAACAGTTTCTGACTAACTTGCAGGCAACTATCCAGCTTGTTCTGTAGGGACAGGCTAGACATTGGAAGTGTACTTGAGGTATGTACATAAAACTCAACTGTACAGATCACATAAATTTCTCTTGTTCCACACATGGCCTCTGGGGGAGCAGGGAGCCCATTTCCTTCCCAGAGCCAGAGCTCCTTAAAGCTCTGGGAAAACATTTTACTGCACTGATGTCAATGCTGCAAAGAGCCAGGTGCTCACGTTCTCCGGACAGAGCAGGGCAGCCCTAGCCACACGGCACCCTGCGCTGCCGAATCCAACAGAAACCAACCTAGTGTGGCAGAACATCAGCAGGAAAACACTAGGTAGCAGTACTTTTCTTACTAAGAGGACGTGGTGGCATATTTACTTTCCCTTCCTCCTCCTTTTTGCCCCCTCCTCACAAAAAGAAAACGCTGGGCCTTAGCAAACCTTTATTTTGCTCATCTTTTGTTCTGAAGTTTCAAAGTTTGTTTCCTGCAAGACTGCATGTGATGACACTTCAGTTTAGGTTCAACTGATATGAAACATTAACTGTTTCTGGTAAAATACCTGTCCCTTGTGCACAGACATTCTCACCTGTCCTTGCCCCGACACTTACATGTAACTGGTGAAAGCATTCGATTCCGTGTCCGCTTGAAGTATCTTGTCTCCACTCATCCATTCATGGCCCTCGATGGAAGCGTAAGGCGTAGTCACGTTACAGGAGAGGATCAGCTTGCCAGAACTGACAGTTACAAGAGCTATGACGTTTGGACCTGCATTTGTAAATTCAATTGAAGTTAACATGTGGTATTCGAGAGGTCACGCACCTGCCCAAGTGCCTTTAAAAAAAAACCAGTAATACGAAGACACAGCTCCTTTTCTCCATCACTGCTTTCTACTTACCTTCTTTATCAATTTCCTACCAGGACTGATGATACCAGCACAGGACAGAGTTGAAAGCCAGATGACTAGGGCCTGGCTGCACTTGGCAACAACAGGATACTGACACTACAGCTGCTGCCACCACGATCAGGACCACTGCCACGTGCTCCCAACAGTTTTGAGCCTCCCGCTGTCTCTACAATGGCTGCAGTTCATATATTCCAACTGAGCTAAGTGCTCAAACAATGGAGAAGGTCACACTGAAGGGCAGTTGCGAGAGTACAGCCCTCCACTTACGAGCCTCTTTAGCACTCACCGAATCCAGAATTTGAGCAGGTTTAGACATCTCCAGGTAGCATAACTGAGGACAGCAATCAAAACACTTATCAGGAGTGACAAACAAGATAGCATGCAAGCAATATGCACACCACCTGATGCAGCCCAAGAATTTATAGCTATATTTATTCCAGTGAGAACCTATGTAACCATGATTCCAAAAGGTCCTGAATCTCCATGTGCCAAGAAGCAGTAAATTATGCAACATAAGATTACTCAGACATTTCTACTTATAGGAGGTAAGTCCAAGAAAATAGCTGCCATTAGTAAAGCCATTATACAGCCCTAGTGACACTTTAGGTTTCCTACCCTCCCACCCATTCCCACTTTCTTGGGAGGAACAATTTTTGCACAGGGATGAAAGACATTTTGTTTCTCCTCCTACCCAAATTCCACTGGAGCTTTGTATTTCCTAGTATGTTTAAGCTGAGGAGAATGTTAGTCATTTTGCTCCATTAACATCAGGATTCATGATAGGATCTTAGCAGGATGTTTAATTCCCTCACTACTTCAAGTTTGTTATTGTGGAAAAAGCAGCCCCTTAGCTCAAGAGTTCAACTTTCAACTCTGTAAGTAGAGGGAGTTTGGTCACTTCCACAGTACAAGCAACTAAATCACATTCAGTGTCACACACAGACACAGCCATTTCAAAAATGGTTGCTTCACAAGAAACTAAAAGCAGATTTTGATCCCCACAGCTTGTATCACTAGCAAGAAAGCGAACTTAAGCAAGACGTTCACAGGAGCAGAAGTTGTGACGAGCTGTAGGGCAGGGCTGGTTTGTCAGTGGTGGTTAGGGCAGAGTCTACCAGCAGAATCAAGATTCTCAATTCTGCAAGCCGGCACTGGGACACGGAGGTACTTAAGCAGCATGTTCTACTGTCTTGGGCTCTGGAAAAGGTACGGGATTGCTGCACGGTGTTTTGGTTGGGAAGTCACAACCCTTTTTGAGCAGGGCCACCTCGGATCAAGTCACAGGCGGTGAGGGAGATCACAGGAGGGTAGGAGTCTCGGTTCTACAGCCAGGACGGGAGGGTGAGGGGAGCTTTCGGGAAGTCACAGGACACAGGTGCAGGGGTGAGCATGGCAAGAGACTCAAGACATCAGTGTCCGAGCAAGTGCCAAGGCCTCAGCAGGGCCACTCACGTTCGATGACAAAAACGTTCGCCTGGGAACGGATCCACTTGATTTTGGGGCTCTTCGACAAGTGGTTGCGGTCAGGGTCGTTGCTAGCCCGGCACTCGTACATGCCCGAATCGTCGACTGTGAGGTTTGCGATGTAGATGGTACTGGTAGAGTGCAGGTTGTAGGTGGCGTTGATTTTGACACGGTCCTGCCGTGCACCATCCCAGAGCTGAGCATAGGTCTCGTTTGGTTCGTTTCCCTCAAACCACCACTGGATCTCAGGGATAGGATTGCCAATCGCCTCGCAGTACAATTCGACGCTGTCCTGAGTCAGTCTCTTTTGAGACAGTGGTGACTTTATAAAGCCAGCTATGAGTTGAAGAGGTATTAGTGCAAAGTGTTAGTGCAAAGCAAGAATTCAGCCTCTACAAGGAAAAAGTTTCAGCCATTGAGAAGATGGAACACGATTCTTCAGAGCAGTGGACTCCTCCCACTCCCTCCCCTCTGCAATCCGTAAGCTATCCCCAGCTGCACATTTAACTGGACAGTTATCCCTAATTGTTGTGTCTACAGCCAACAGTACTCTCCGCCACTCCGCTGCGAAACCAGAACATGCAGAACAGCCACACGTATATAACATTTGCCACTACGCAAACAAAAACCCACAATACACAATTGACACAGGACAAATGAAAAGTACTACAGGCCTCCTGTCTACCCAGGACAAGGAATCAAGTCAGCTGACAATACAAAAACACTAGCTGCATGTGCAGAGAAGTACGGGGTGGGAAGCAAGAGAACAGTGGTGATGTTCCAGATATTCAAGAATTGCTCTCAGTGCACTGAAACTGTGTACAGTTTCATCAGTGGAAGCTTGATAACTACTCCAGCCACAGAATTAAGTTTCAAGCTCAAAGTTACCAGCCCTGATTGTTGCTACCTCATTACTTTGGTTAAGTTCTGCTCAGTGGTCTCTGCCTGGGAACACAGAGAGCCTATTTGCAATACTGATTTAATTCCGTTGTGATATTAGTTATCATCAGCTACTTGACCAGCAGTCATGAAATTGCATCCTTTCTGTCAGGGTCAGCACTACAAACACAATGCTCACGCTGGATCAGACCAAGAATCTCTCCAGCCTAGTATCCGTATTCCACGAGCAAGACAAGCCTGCAGCATTTCCCTTTCACACTCCCATCTCCAAGCATTTTCAGCTCAGGATGTAAACATCAGTAGATTTTTGTTCCACAAGCTCATCCAGTCTCCAATGTCCTCACAAGATTTTAGCATCTGCTATATGCTGAAAAGGAGTTCCACAAGTCTGCCAAAACATCCGTTGCACTTTGCAGTGAAAAGCTGGCAGCAGCAAGACAGCATAATCTAGTATGTGCTTCACTGCAGAAAGGACACTGTTAGGGTGGCTACAAATGGCAGTACTAAAAGTACAGATCAAGCCCTTGCTTAGTTTTGTTAACCATAATAGGAAAAAATACTTCACTAAATATATCTCTATGCTTATACACAACATACTAGGAATCCATTCCATTGTTCTAATATCCTTCCAAGCTAGAAAGGAAATGCTAATTAGGTATTTCAAAGATTCACAGAATAGTTGGGGTTGGAAGGGACCTCTGGAGATCACCTGCAGCTGTAGCTAGCCAGCCAAACAGGCAGAAGACAGCCACACAAGCCCGCCGAACTAGCAGTCCTACGCTGGCCTCCCTACTCTGACGCACTGAAGGTCAGAATATTTTTTGTGCATGCAGATTTTCACGCTGCAGACATCGCTCCCCACTCACCTGCAGAGAGGAAGATGCCAGTCCCTCCTTGAGCTTTACATGCCCAAAGTCAGTTGATCTTAATTTGGAACTGGCCAGAGCCTGGCCCTCACCCTGTCACTGCATGGTGACTAGATGATGTTGGGCACTGTCACACTCGGCACCGTCTGCCTGCCTCAGCCGCCGGCCTCCACTGCACCGCAAGGTCTGCTCTCCTTCACACTCATGTGCTTGCTTAGTCACCCTGCTCACTGAGATGCAAGTCAGATACTTCTAAATACAAATTTCTGAGAGCGTTTTGCAGTCTGCAGGATGTCACAAGCCAGGTTAAGAAATTTGTAATATTCATTGTAATACAAACAGTGAAATCATACTTTCTTCATCCCAGGCAAGCTAAACTTTGCAGAGCTATATTAACAATAAACAGATCAAAAAACCATGAGTAGCTGCAGGCTAAAACTACAGTATTTTTCAAATTGCTCTTGTGCTCAGAGTCCAGAGGGTTCAACTTTTGAAAACAGACAGTTCAAAGGTAAATCCCTAAGTCAGTAGACTGCAGAAAGCAGAGCTGCCAAACATTTTTAGGCTACTAGCCAGGCGCAGCATTATCAAGGATGAGCAGCAGCTCCCAGATGTAAGACTGTCCAAATCATTACAAGACAGATGGGCGAAGGAGAAGGCCCCAGGAGAGGTTTGGTTTTTTTTGTTTTTGTTTTTGTTTTTTGGTTTTTTTTTAAAGAGGGGAGCAGGAAGGAAGTCTCTAGGAACGTCATTTCAGGAAAAGACATCATATTTGAGTCAAGGTTACTTACGTGACTCAGTTTCAGTAAGATTTGAGTAGAACTAGTTAATTTTGCAATACGTACTTCCTGCACACTGATTTCAGATGGCATTACTCAGACATTAACAGTAGACCCACCAAGTATCTACCATACCAAGAACCATTCCAGGAAGTTAACTTGCTCAGTATTAAGTACCTAAGAAAGTCTGTGATTATATACATGTCCTTCACACATGTATCATGTTATATAGGCATAAAGGAGGTGGGTTAGGGGACTTCTTTTGTTTTTCGATGCCCAAATATGTTTTAATAAAAAAATCCTATGACTTTTTTTTGCAAGTGTGGGAATAAATCAGCATTATAAACCCAAGTTTGCTCAAATCCGAGCAAAACAAAAGTTTGCTAGGTAATTTTCAGAGGCCTACATAAGTCAGTTCCCCTATTTAAACACTTCTCAAAGGAAAATTTAGCCTTATACTCTGAAGCTTCAGAAGTCTGAAAGAACAGACAGGTTTGGACAAGGAAGGAGAGATCTGACTCTCACCTGAGAGCAAGACAGTTTTAAGAGAAGGCTGATAATTAAAACAGATTAACTGAAACAGAGGTCTGTCTGAGAATAGCACCAGACTTCTTAGCTACTGAGTTATTTCATGTACCAACTGCAGTATTGCCAGTTACATTCACAAAAAAACTGTTTAATAATACCTTTGCAGAGGTTTCAAGGCCTCAAACTGACTCTGTATTACAGAGCTGGACTAGAGACACTAGAATAATCTTCCCAAATTGGTTAAAAAAAAAAAAAAAGGAGGCCACTAGGGGTTCCAAAAGAAATACAGGAGTATTAACCAACTTTCTCATATGCTGAACTTCACTTTTAGAACAACATATTAGAAGTTGAATCTTGTTAAGTGGCTAGAAAACAAGTTAAAGAGCTCACCAAGGTTAAACTCACGTATTGGTGTGGGACAAGCTGATTTGTATTTTGGTGGGCAAGTCTCCTGACAATTTTGCACGCCAGCTTGGTTTTTAAGTCACAAGTCTGCGATTAAACACTCCCAAACAGCTAATTTTGAAAGTCACAGAACTGACTACAGCACTTGTAAAAGCCTGTCCCATTTTAACTGCAGCCTGATTTAAAGAAGCTACTAATGATCAAGGTTTCTTTTACAGATACAAGCTGATTATAGCGCGCTGACAAAATAAGTTCTTTCAAAAATACTTGCTCCAAACTAGAGGGCACTTCATGTGTAGCTCAGACTCAGTAGATCCACGTTACTCTCTAGGCACCCTTGAGTTCAAGTGGTAAAAACAGCAAGTATCATTCCCATTTCGCAAGGGATTAATATCCCCCCTCTACTTTTCCAGCACAAAGCAGACCAAGCAATCAAGTCCTGGACACTCAAGGCTCAGGAAAGCACCCGCTGAGTCCTGGGACACGCTAGTATAACCAGCATCAACCCACTGGAATTGATCAGAGGCATTCGAACGCTTTCCGAATGGTGCTGGGCTGTAAATTGAAATCAGCTCACAAAAGCAAGGCGCTCTTCACTAAACAGAGCCGATCACAGGGCTGAACCATTCTCCTGGGGACAGGACAGTATCCGATCAAACTAGACAGTGGCAAAGACAGACATGACCAGATAACACTCTTGAGTCACCTTCAAACTAAAAACAACCTCTCCCCCCGCCCCGTGAGCAGAGGGAGGAGCTCTCGTGGACCACACAGCGCCTGACAAGCCGAGACAGATCTCAGGGCAGCTAAACCTGGCAGAAACCTGCGTCCTCCGGCCGGGTACACGCTCACCCATGGCGTGACCTTTGTTCCTCAGCTTAGGAAGGGGATACATGAAGCTCTGACACTTATTGCCATTTCCACTAATAGCTGGTCTACTCTCCCTCGAGTTTCACATAACCAGGCACTCACTAAATAACCAAGTCAAAGGCAAGTGCCTTCAGTCCGCTCAGGAAGTCTGAATACTTTGTCCTCTCATGATCTGAGCGAGAACAGAGTCCAAGCACGCACCTACCCACAGACTTGGACCTCTACAATTCGGCCAGTTGTTCTCTGCTGCAAGCTGCAAAGCTTCAGCACTGCAGTTTAAAAGGAACACCTCACGAAGCCTGCTCTCTAGACAGAGTCTAACATTAAACACAGCCGAGAGGCAAGGAAAAAACTTTACAGTCCTGTATTATGTTTAATTAAGCAAAAATAAAGTACTGTTGCACACTAGCCAGAAACAGGACTTCAGCAACCAGCACAACTCTGTTAGTGTTACAGGATCTCAGAACAATAACACCTCTATGAAGAGTAGCAGAAGCTAAGGCTCAGGCAAGAGACACCTCAAAAGGCACAGCAGAAAACTGAAAAGTCTTCACATCTGCCCAGAGAGAATGCTGGAATTAAGAGACAAATGACCAGTAAGTAGCTACATGATCAAGTGAGATTTTTTTTATTCAGCCATTTCCCAGAATTAACATTTGGATTAGCAAATCAGTGCTAAGCGATCCAGCCTCGTACTCCACCATTCAAAGCGTTACAGTCCAGCTACCCTACGGACTGAGACCAAAGACCTGGCTGGAAACACCAAGCCTAAGAGAATCTGCATCACTAGAAGGGCAGGGTACCCGTATCACAGAACAGACTGGCCTGTGAAGAAACTTTTGTTTCCAATGCTTTTCAGACCAAGAATAGAAACCACCTTTTCCAGATGTCTCACTTCGTGTTACACATTAAATACTTTGTTGGAAGTAAACAAGACAAACAGGAGAGTCACTATCCAGATTAAGCCAACCCCAACAGCAACAAGGCAAGTTTACAACTGGTCTCTCATCCAAAATGGACCACTATAATACCCAGAAATCAACAAATACACAGTTAAGTGATCTAGTCAGGAACACCAGCCCCCCTAGGAAACCTCACTGGAAGGACACCTAAAAACAGGATCTGGTACACTCCCCTAATGGACCATTTTCTTCATTTAATTTGCTCATCGAGAGAGAAAAAGAAGGAAAATGCACAGTAAGGGAAAGAAATAGAAGTTTTCCCCTTAAGCATTACATAAAAGCAAGACCAATAAATACACGGACAGGAGGTATTCAAAATCCTCACCAGGGCAAGTGTTAAACTCTAAATTCAATTCCCAACTCCCAACTCGATTTGTGTCAGTCCTCTAGAGAAAAGACTGCTCATTACAGGTCAGCATAGTGGCATGGAGCAGAAGTACCCTAACACAGGCAGTTTCAGGTTAGCTCAAACCCGCATTCCTCCATAAGGGTAAAGTTTAGGAAAGAATGCTCTCCCCCTGCCCCCCCTTTTCCGTTCTATAATACTAAAATGCAACTCTACCACAAGGAAATATCAGAGCCTAACACCTCCACTGCTATCCTTGGGTTTTTCCAGGCACTTCCCACCACATCTCCTTCAGTCTTCACATTTAGCTCTACTACACTGCAGTAAGCTTGATATCATATACAGACTAATAAAATTCCAGTATCCAATATGCCAAGCAGTGAGCAACTCAAATGAAACAAAGCCTCTAACACCAGCACCTCCTGCGTGAGGTCAGAGCCAGAGGCTGTGGAGCTCTGCAGGCAAGAGACCAAGGTGTTTGCCGAGGCAGACCGCTCACCTAGGGCTCTGACTAGATAAATCCAGCAGGCTCCTTTGATGGGAGCTCAGGAGGTGAGAAGCTGAAATGTCGAAGCAGCAGCACATGCCAAACCCCGGTTCATTTAAGGCTCTGCTTTTGAGCACCCAACAATAGGTTATTGTAACTCAGCACCACGTCCAGGCTCTATCGGTGCATCAGAAACGGCCAAGGGACCAGGACCAGCCATTGCTTCTCCATTAGGGGATTATCAACTTAAAGCAGCACGTGAACATCTCTAGGGCTTTAAACCCTGGAGATCTGCTGCTTCCCACGAGCCCCAGAAAGGGGAGGAGTGGCCGCAGGGAACACAGATCCCCGCTGCTATTCCAGAGGAAACCGGACCGGCATCACCTGCGGCGGCGCCACGCCGCCTCCCTCCGCTCCCCCCGGGGCACCAGCACGTGCCACTGCAGCGCGGCACCGGGCCGCGGCGGCACCCTGCCCCCGCCGCGCCCCCCGCTCCAGGCAACCCCGGGGGGACCGGCCTGCTCCGGGCCGGCGGGGAGCCCCCGGTACAGCGGGGCGCCGCCCCCCCCCGCCCCCGGCCGAGGAGGCCTCACGGGCCCCGGCCCCCCCCGGCACCGAGGGGCCCAGGCCAGCCCCGCACCCGCACCCCCCCACCCCCACCCGCCGCCCCCCGGGCCCAGCTCAGGGCCTCCCGCAGCGCCCCGCGGCCGCCCCACGAGCCCGCCCGCCCCCCCGCCCCGCCCCGCCCCCCCGGCCGGCCCATACTTGTCCCCGCGGCGCCGGCGAGGACGCCGCTGACGACGAGGAGCGCCACGAGCCCGCGCAGTCCCACCGCCATCGCTGCCCACCCGCCCCGCGCCGCGCCGCGCCGCCCGCTATAAGGCCCGAGCCGGGTCACGGAGGCGGGGCGGGGCTTCGGGCGGGGAGACCCCGCCCCCTCGGCCCCGGCCGCGGCCAATCGCGCCGCCGCCTCGGCGGGGTGGCCCGCCCACCCGGCTGGGCCCGGCCAGTCAGCGGGGAGAGGCGGTGGAGCGCCTTCTTCCACCCTCACGTCCCCTGCGGAGAGAGCCGGTTCGGGCCGGACCCGCCGTGGCCACGCCCGCTCCCCGGGCCGCCAGCCAATCGGAAGGGCGCGGCCGGGCCGCCTCCCGTCCACTCGGCCGGGCGGCGGGGGACGGGGGACGGGAGGGACAAGGGGCTGCGTGACCGCCCGCGGGGCGCCGGGGCGGCGGGAGACAGGCTGCGGCCTCCCCTGCGGCCTCCCCGGGGGCCTCGCGGGGCCTCCCGGGACAGTGGTCCCCGCCGCGCCCGGGCCGCCTCTCCGCCCCGGTGCCGCCGTGGCGATCCCGGCCGCCGGTGCTGCTGCCGGGCGCTGCTCCCGGCCTCGGGGTCCCGGGGCAGCCCAGGCCTGAGGGCGCCTCGCCGCCGGCCGCCCCGCGCCGGAGCGTCGCCAGGCGCCTCGCCCGGGCGCGCCGCTCCCGCTCGGTGCCGCCGGCTCCAGCGCCGGCCGGTGACTCAGCGCGGCGCCGCCGCCCCGGCCGCGGAGCGGGAGCAGGAGCGGAGCGTGCCGGGCCGAGCCGCCGCCGCCCCCGGCGCCTGACGGGCCCCCGGCGCCTGACGGGCCCCCGGCCGCGCTCTGCCCCTCGCCGTCGGGGTGACGGGGCTGCTGAGGGAGGCACGAGGCTGACGCCTCCGCCGCGGGGCAGCGGCCGGGCCGCGCTTGGGTGCGCGTGGCCTGGGGGGCCGGTTCGCTCGCCGCGCCCCCCCGGCACCCTCAGCCGCGCGCGGGGCTCGGCTGTGCGGGCTCTCCCCGCCCGGCCCCCGCAGCAGCCCGGCGGCCGCCCCCAGGGCAGCTTAGAGCATGAGCAGGGCGAGAGGCCGAGCGGCAAGTGCCGCGCCTGAGCCCGACTCGCCCTGCGGCTCTGCGAACTTGGGGCGAGGGAGGGAAAAGAAAACCGGAGCCTCGGGCCTGGCAAACGCGGCGGCCAGGAGGCTGGAGCAGCCGGCGGTGACACGCTGCCGGGACGGGAGGAAGCGTCTGGCCGCGGCGGCGGCCTGCGAGCAGAGGCGCGGGAGGGTCCGGGGTTTTTCCCAGCACAAGACGGATCAGTTCAGCGGGAAGGGGACACCCCCCTCGCCCCGTCGCCCTGACTCCCCGCCTGCGGAGGCCAAACGCGGAACCTGCCGCCCCCCCCCCCCCGGCCGGCCGCCCTCCTCGTCTGTTAACGTTTATGGGGGTCCGCGGGCAGCGCGGTGCCTCCTCCCCGCGGCAGGGGCCGGGGGCCGGTGCCCTTCGCCCGCGGTGCCGAGCCGAGGCGGCGGGGCCGGCGCCCCCCCGGCGTGTTTACGGACGGGGATTTGCAGAGGCTCCGGCAGGCGCGGGGGGGGCGCGGGTAAAGCCAATCACCCGGGAGCGGCCGGGAAGGAGGTCAGGGTGCGGGGTGGGCTGCGCCGTCCCCGAGCCGCTCTTCGTGCGCCGCGCAGGGAGGCCGCGGGGGACGCAGCAGCGGGGACCCCCAGCAGAGCCCGCGAGCGACGGGGGGGATCTGCGGCCGTGCAGAAAGGGGGGTTGAAAACACATGTGCGGAGGAGTTTCCAGCACTGTCAAGCCAAGGACACCGTGTGCCGCGGAGGCAGCGCTGTCCCGGCGGCCCGGCGCGGAGCTGGCGTTCCCGCAGCGGGGCGCGTGGGAAGAGGAAGGGGCAGCGCTTCCTCGGCACGGGGGGCAAGGCACGAACAACAGCCGCCTGCAAACAGCGGCGAGGCCGCGCCAAGGTAAACCGGCAGCGCAGCGTGCTGGGGAGCCCGGCCGCGCCACGGGGTGCCCCGGCCCCGGCAGCCCCCGGCCCTGCCCCCCCGGGCCCCCCACGAGGGGCCGGGCGGCGGTCCCGTGCCGAGGCCCCCGCCCCCGGCCGCAGCAGCCTGATAAGCTCAGAGGCGCTTGGGGCGGCCGATAGCCGGTCGGGGGGGCCTCCACGAGGCAGCGGCTTCTCCCCGCGGCTCTGCCCGGAGCCGGGAGCCGGTCCCGTGCCCCGGCCCGGCCCTGCGGATGAACCGGGGAGCGCCGGGAGCCAGGCAGGCGGCGGCTGCCCGGGGCCGGGGCCGGACAGGAGGGACAGGAAGAGGCGAAACAATGGTGCCGGCGGCGCCAGGCCCCCGGCGCTCCCCGCGGGGCCGCACCGGCACGCGCGAGCTGCCCCGGCCCCCGGCGCGGGTCTTCCTCCAAGTGCCGAGCGCCCCGGTACGTCCTGCCCGGCCGCCGCTCCCATCGCCCGGCAGCCGCGGCTGCCTGCGGGGCCGACGCGGGCCTGGGCACGGCGCGGCAGGGAGGGAAACCTCCGGGGCCGGGGGAAGGGGGGCTGGCAAAGCACCTCCCCGGGCTCAGCTCGGGGTCCCTCTGCTGCCAGAAGTGCTGCTGGGGCTGCAGAGCTTCCCGCCCCACGGAGACCCCCCGCCGCCCGCGGGAGCCCGGCGGAGGCACTCGGGGTCTCGCCCTGGAGAGCAGCTCAGCGCCATCGGTGACAAGGGTAGAGCCCGGGCGCCCAGTGCCGCCGGGTGACCTTGGCCTCGGGGAAGCGACAATAATCCTGTTCACCTTCTCGCCCGGTTTCCTAAGGAGCAAAGCACGTGCGTTTGCCGCGTGCGCGCGCAGGTGTCCTCGAGCCATATCCCGTTTGCTCATCAGGCCGGGGGGGGGGGGGGGTTGGCTAATCGCAGGCCCAGGGAGCTGTGTCGGGGGCTGGAGCCCCACGGATGGCCCCGGACGAGCGGTTTGTCGGCGGCACGTCCCGGAGGAGGGAGCGGGGGCCCCCGGGCACCGGCGGTGCCGCGCAGCCGGGACGAGCGGCGGCGGGAGGAGCGGCGCGGCGCAGCAAAGGGCAGCGCCTGCGGCAGCGCGTGTCCCGGCCAGTCCCGGCCCGTGGGCTGGGGCTGGCACCCAGCCGCGCCCGGATCAGAGGAGACGCCGCGGCCCTGGGCACCCGGCACCGCCGCTCCTGCCTGAGCGGGAGGCACCGGGGCCGCCGGGCGTCGCCTGGGCAAGTCCCGCTACGTGCGGAGGTGCCTGCACTGCACGTCCCGTCTTGGAGGAGGCGTCTGGAGCCCTTGGAGGAAAGGGAGGAAGGAAAGAAAACGGCTTTGCTAGTGCAATGGGGACTCCTCATCACCGGAGGGTTTCAAGGGCTCATTGGGGTTGCTCCTGCCCTGGGACAGGAGCCCGACTAGGCACCCCGTCCTGTCCCACCCGCCCCCGGCCAGCTCTCAGCCCACATTCCCCCAAGGATCAGCAGCCGAGGCGCTCGGGAGGAGCAAGACACAGTCTCACCCCTCTCCCTGCGGCTTGGGTGAGCCACACGCTTATTTTCACCCCTTGCTCCCTCTGCAAAATCCTGGGGAGTCCAGCCACAGCCTCCCAGCCCCACTCAGCTCAGGAGGGCAGGCTACAGCCCCCAGCTTGGTGGGGAAAGGCCCCGGCTGCTGCCAGAGCCCCAGGCAGGCCGAGCAGGAAAGGGGCCTCAGCTACCAACGCACAACACAGTTTTTCCCTTAAAGTACTTTATTAAATAGTTTCCAAAAAACAGAGAAGCAGAAGGATTCGGAACTACCCCACCCCTCCCAGCTAGTTTAAAAACTACAAACTGCCCCTGTCCGCGTCAGTGCCCGCTAGCTGCGCTGGATGTCCTGCCTCCAGCGCTCCCACCACCCCGGTCCTGCCCCCCTGCAGCCGACGCTCGGGGTCCGGCTCCACACAGGGTGCCACGGGAAGAGGGGCACAAGGCTCCCGCAGGGGACCGGGCTGAGCCACGCCAGCGCCCACCTGCTCCTTCTAGCAGCCGCGAGCACCGCAGCCCGGCCACGCCGGGGAGAGGCCAAGGCCACAGGCAGCAGGAGGGAAGCGTTGCTTACCCTGACACCGTTCCCACTGACAGCTTAAAGGCTGTAGAAAGCTACATAAAAGCTCACGCACCTCCCACCCAAAGTGACTATTCAGCAGCTCCACAGCCTCCCAAAACCATTTCTCCCATGCAAGGCTCAAGAGGAGCCGGACATGCCCCAAAGGGCAGCCAACACCAGGTTTTTCTGTCATTCCTCAATCCAGCCAGGGCCATCGGCTCCCCGGTTACCGTGGATCTGTGAATGCCTCGATGCGACTTTCCCTTCCCCTCACCCCACACCCAGGATGTTTACAAAATAGGGTTTGGGTGGGTTTTTCTTGTTTTCTTTTTTGTTTTTGTTTTTTTCTTAAACAAAGACAGTGGTGTATTTTCCTTTACAACAGCAGAACAGTCTCCCTGCGAGGTAGAGAGTTAATTTCAGGGCTGACAGATCCTAAATTCAAACCAGTTTGTCCTAGTTGAGGTAAAATTCAGTAGTTTATAGTAAGTTTTGCAACTGCCAGAAAGCCATCAAGATTCCTCATTGCCAGAGTCATCCTCATCACCATAGCAACTGTCTGCTTCCTCCTCCATCTCATCATCTTCATAATAGTCATCATAGAAGAGGTCTGAGCCTTCATCCGGGGCTGGAGTCTTCGTCTTCACACAGTACTCTGCCAAAGTGGTGGGGACCTTCACACCATCCCGCTCAGCATCCACCTTTGTTCCCAAGACTTGCTTCCTGCAGGGGTGAGAACAGAGGAGCTCTGACGGGGCATGTCCTGGTCATTCTGTGCAGCTCATCCCACTCAGGATGCCCAGTGACAATCTGGGCACAGAGCTCTTCCCCCACAGGCCCCAGCTCGAGAGCTGCTGGCCTCGCAGCCACAAGACTGGCGAGGACGAGGCAGGGAGAGGGCTGTCGTGGCTGCATGATGACATGCCCCGCGTGCTGCGGGCACCCTCTTGCCGTGATGCCAGGGCTGGCCAGCCTGTAGCTCACGGCCTCCAAGTGCCAGTCCCACGATGCAGCCCGGACAGCAGGGCAGTGCTGGCAAGTTGGCTGCATATCCAGATCCCCAGCTCTGGAGTGGGAACAAAGCCAGGGCTTCACCCGACATCAGAGCTGGGCGTGTAACCCAGCCGAGCCCCTCCTCAAAAGCCACGCTCAGAGCCAGAACCCTTCCTCCTACCAGCGCCACGCTCAGAGCCAAAATCCTTCCTACCAGCCAGCAGATGGGAGTGAACAGGGCAGATAGGCCCTCAAGATCCTGGCACCTGCTGTGTCTCACAAGATCACAGCTTAATTAGAAGTCTTCTCAGCACAGCAAGAAAAGGGGAAATCTTCAGAATGTTTTTGATGCATTTGCCCTCCACTCTACCTACAAACATCCCCTCCCCTGGGTTAAGCACCAGTTCTGCTGAGTCTAGGCTCAGCTCACTACGCACCTGATGATGTCCGTGTACTCCCGATCCTTCCCTTTACTTTCCTTCCACTTGCGGTACATCACTGAAGCGTCCACATTGGCTGGAGAAAACGTGTTGGGTTCATTCAGCAGTGAGATCACACTCAGAAGAATGGTCCTGGCAAACAACAAACACGAGCAGGTAAGAGCCAAGGTGGGTCAGCGAGTAACTGCCTGCACTCCAGCAAATACCAGCCAGCCTGGAGTGTCACGGTGCCGCTGCATCCCGTGGGTCATGGCAAAGCTTGGTGCTGGCCCCGCTGCGAGGACCTATTTTACAGGAGCAGAGCAGGTCCCCCCAGGCAAGGCAGAGGAGAGCAGCGCACAGGCTGCTCAGCTCATGCATGCTCCTGGGCAACTTGTAGCTGTCCTTCAACAGAGCGCACAGCCTGAGTGCCAGACAGCCTTTCAAGAACCTCAAAGGTAAGGAAAAGGCATCTCCTGCAGGCTTTGGGAGTGGAAAGCGGTCTCCATCTCCCCTGTCTTTTCCACCCCTGCCCCAGACGAACTCTTGCCAGCACTCCCAGCTCTGTCCTTACCGCACGTTCTGGGTGGGGTTCCATCGCTCAGACGGCAGCTCCCCACTCTGCGGATCGTCCACGGGCGGGTGGAGGATTGAGATGCAGACATCGCCGGTCTGAAAGCACGAGCGAAACGGGCTCCTTAGAACTGCTGCCCCAAGCACCTTCCACAAGCAGGTCAATTCCCTGTACCCAGTTCCCTGCTTGCTCTTCACTTTAGCTTGAGTCAGGTGAGAAAATCCCAGCCAGGCGCTTCTGGTCCCTAGGAAGGGACAGCAGAGGTGGCAGTCCCAGCTACGACACCTGCACCTTCAGGCCTCAGATAAGCATCCCGCACTGCTAATACCGTACAGATGAGGCTGCCTAGCTATCAGCCGCACAGCCCTCCTGGCACTCACTTGACACAACCCAACCCCACGTAGCCCAAAGCCCTCTGAGCAGCCTTCCACTGCCAGCATGCAACTGCAGGGCCCCGCAGATCGCTCGCTTGCTCTGTATCCACCCTTGGCTTGAGCACGATCCCCCCGGTAGACAAGCATGGCGGCCTTCGAGCCTGGAAAGTCTGACTAAGCCTGGAACCCGTCCCAGGAAAGACGACGGGCTGTCACAGGAGACGGCAAGCCTAGGCTAGCTGCATTTCTGGTGCCAGGCACTAAGCTCTGAAGGCATGGAGTTTCCAATGCTGTACCCATGACAAAAACTGGGGTTTTCACCCCGCAGCTTTGCAGTAAATAGGTTCGTGCCCTCGTCTGTCCCAGAAGCTCCCACACTGTCCTGGGTGACCTACCTCGTAGATATTGGGGTGCCACATTTTGGTTAAGAACCTAAAGGCAGGAGGAGAATAGGGGTAGTCAATGGGGAACCGGAGACGAGCCTGCAAAGAAACAATAAAGAGAAGTTAATGTCAGCTGGTGAGGAGGAAGGGAAGGAGGCCCACAGATCTCCTGGTATCGCCAGGGCAAAGAAGCCTCTGCCAAGCGCAGCTGTATTCCAGTGGCAGCAGTCCTTTAGGAGGTGAGCTTTTTCCTGCACCACTGGTGAGGTGACCAGGGCAGTGCCACTCCTCCTCCCAGGCCAGGGCCAACCCCCAGATGTCCATGCATTCACAACCATCAAGGCACTTGACTTTTTACAGCCTGTTGAGGAGGAGGAAGTAGACCAAAGGGTGAGAGCAGAGGCACGAGCAAACAGAGCACCACTCTCTGCCTGGGTCCCCTGCTACCTCCGCAGTGTCTCCCCTGACACGGCGGTGAGAAAGGAGAACGGGTGGTTGGCCTTGTGGGTTTCCAGGCCCTGAGCGCTACAGCTCTGGAAGGAGCACGGTGCAGGCTGGGATGATCTAGGTCACTCACAGCCGTATGAATCCTGAGCAGAGGACAGGCACGCAGAGTGCGGCAGTGTTTCGTGACCTCCCTTCTCACCGCCATGCTGCCCCAAACCTCTCCTCCACCAGGGCCCACCTGTACTAACACCCGTGCTGCTCTTCCAGAAGGTGCCATGCCCCTGACGACAGCATCAGGAGCTCTGAGCCATCGCTGCCTTCAGCGGGTGCACCTCCCCTGCGCAGCGCGGTGGGACAGTCCCACCTCGGGCCCCGGACACAGCTCTATCCTAGTGCTGTCCAGCCTTCAAGCTGTGTCAGCTCGGGAGCAGCGCTGTGTGAAAACTGCTGGGCTCATTTCTGCTCAGGAATCTCCAGGTGGTGCTTCCCTGCCCCGGACGATCCAGTCCAGAGACTAACACAACATTCACATCTATTTTCGGTACGCTAGGAAGTGTGGCGTGGTGTGCTGACACTCAGGCAGAGCAGAGAGAAAACAATGCCGAGAAGGGATGAAGCCATCAAGATGAGCAGGTTTCTCTCAAAGGCAAAGCCCTACAACCCCTGGGATGAGTTTCCACAGCGAAAAGGAGGTGGGGGAGCTTCCAGGCATCAGTACAGTCATGTGTCCCTAACAGAGACAGTGAGCAAAGCTCAGCACCTCTCTGCTACTTCGAAAACAAACAAGCACGTTAGGCCACTCCCCGGATGTTATTCTTGCCTAAGCCCTTTAGAAACAAATTCCACCTTTGTTAGCAGTTCCCTTTCCTCCTTGTTTTGCAATTAGTGTCTCCACATGACTGACACAGGGAGCCAGCGCGCCCCACACACAGCGCGGAAGTTGAGCTCGCAACGCCCGTCCTTCTAGTCCGACCGTCCGAAAGGAGCCCCCGCGTGTTTACTTCCCGGCTGCATACCAACACCGACAGCAGCAGAGCTCACAACACGGCCGAGCTGCTTCTAGATGACAGAAACACAGCGGTGACGTAAGAGCTTGATGTTTATAAGAAGGTAAAGGGGATTTGAAGGCTGAGACCAAGCAGTACCCCTGAACAAAACCAAACAGGAGGTAGAGCAAAGCCAGAAGTCTCAGAGGGCAAAAGATTATTCCCTCTTCTTGCTGAAAGGGACAAGGCTACAACTGGATCATCAGAGAAAATGCTTTTTACCTTTTATCAGAGCTTAAATGGAAAAAAATAATCACCTCTTTGGCACTGTGATTAACATACATTGATGAATCTCTAAAAATAGTTGGTCACCATTGAAAAACAGACCAAGTCAAAACTGGCCACACTGCATAGTTTAGGTGCTAAAAATAAATGTGCATAAACACCATGCAGCAAAACACGTCTCTAGCTCAAGCAAAGACAACAGACCCACAACTGGGTTCCCTTGCAGGCACGGGCCACAAGGACGGAAAGATTAAAGCAAGCCAAGGAGACAGACTCACTGCCAGCCTTCAAGTCAGAAGACAAAGCTGCTCCTAAGGCAGCAGGGAGAAATACAGCAACATCCCTGCAGGGGCTGCTATTTTAGCCCATCTGCACCGCACTCCCCCGCAAGGTTAGAGACAACTTCTCTCCACGTTGCAGCATAACCTGTGGTGAATGTTTTGGCTTTCTGGGTGTTTCTAGTCTCCGGAAGCAAAGTTTCAGAATGAGATTTAGCCAGTGTTCCCAGAAAGGCCAACATCTAGAAACAAAAAAGCCTGGCGCGATTAAGATTTAAAGTGCATTGTAACCTTCACGCATTTCTTGCTCCCTCAAGTCCTGCACACGCAAATTTAGAAGTTAGGTCTGTTAAGCGATAGTGCCAACTAAAACCGCTCTGCTCAGCAAAGGCTCCCCAGTGACTCAGAACTGCTGCTCTCTCTCACGCTTTCTCCTCCCCGGAGCTAGCAGACCCACAGACCTATCGCAGGCTCCATTCAGGAAGGTAATCGCAGACTAGGCTTCGGACGCTTCTGGAATTACAGCCTCAACAATAGACGATGCTGCCTAACCCAGCCATCAGCTAATAGCCGTTAAAAGATTAGTGTAGAAGGCAGAGAGACATCTGTCTTCGTCCCTATTGCCCCGAATCTGATCCTTAGCTCAAATGCCTTTGCCCCCGACCCCTCTTTCACCCTGCCAGATTCAGTCCTGCGGCACAAGTCGATCTTATCGCAAGTCAAAGAAGCCTCATATCTGCGGGGAGTGATGGGAATTACGGTGGGTCTGTCTCTTTAAGCACGTTACCATCTTGTCTTCCAGCGTAGCCCTTTGTTTGACTACTCTGTTCTCTGCAACACAGAAGAAGGGGTGGAAAGAAGGAAAAATGAAAGAGAGGCTGGGGTTTAACACACTTTGCGTGTGTGTATGAAGCTTCACGCGGTTCAGGGCAGCCCAGGCACACAACGCAAGGCCTTGTGCTGTGCTCTGGTCGCACTGCTGAACTTCTCCAAATAAACCCCTTTGTTGTCCTGGAGAGGATCAGAACAAAACCTTCCAGAGGCAAGACAGTCCCAGAAGGGGCTCTGAAAGCAGCCACCCTGCTTACGCGCAGGAGGCTGACGTCGTCACCAGCTGAGAGAGGGGACTTGGCCCCTTGCACAGGAAGTCTGATCTACTGCCAAGGAGTACGTCTGCCGAGTTTGAAAACTCTCAGGTGCGAAGCAGGACCGTGAGCTACCGAAAGAGTGCAACCGAAAGGTCACGCTTCCTGCAGGGCTCAGGAGCTTCCTGCTGAGGGCCAAGAGAGGCTCCATTTCAGCGAGGAGATAAAACCTGTCTTCAGAGCATCTGACTTGCCTGCCACAGCTCTACAGAAAAAACAAACCACCAGTGTCTTGGCTACAGCTGACCCTCGGACTGACTCACTCGGCGCCTCCCCACCCAGCCAGCAACAGGATGGGGACAGAACGGCACGCAGGGGAGAGGGAGGAAGAGAAAGGGGAAGAGAGCAGCCGCGTGGGTTGCACAACACCTGGAGAGAGCGCACGTCCCTCTGACGCGGCCGGCGCGCTCGGGCTGCCGACGCCTTCGCCCCCCGCTTCCAGCACCCCCGACAGCGGCACAGCGCCCTCTCCCCGCCCCGCCCGGGCTGCCGCCCCCGGTCCCGGGACGCGTGAGGCGGCGCAGGGCCCCCCCGAGCCGGGCCTGCGTCCCCCCCCCCGGCCGCGCACCTTGAAGTAGCCGCCCTCGTAGTAGGTGTTGGGGGGCCCGAAGATGGCCACCTCCCAGTTGTAGAGGTCCCCCTCGTCCACCAGGCTGACCCGGAACCCCTCCACGGGCTCCTCCTGCAGCCCCTTCAGCTCCAGCAGCAGCGCCTTCTGCGAGCTGGGCACCAGCGGCCGCGCCATGCCGGCGTCGGGGTCGGGGCCCGGGCCGGGGTCGGGGCCGGGGTCGGGCGCGCCGGACTGGGCCCGGCCGCGGGGAGGCGGCGGCGGCGGCTCCTGCTGCTCCGCGCGCTGCTCTGAGCCGCCCGCGCGCGGCACCACGGGAGCTGTAGTCCGCCCGCGCGGGGCGGGGCCGCGGCGGGGCCCGCCCACCACACGCTGCTGGCCAATGAGCGCGCGGCTACCGGCGCGCGGAGGGGGCGGGGGCTCCGTGACGGCGGGGGCTCCGTGACGGCGGCTCGCGAGGGCCTTGTTACCTCAGCGGGGGGCGGGGAGGGGGCGGGGCCTCCACGCCCAGGGGCCTCTCCGCACCATGGCCTCAGGGCCCGGCCTCGACCCCCCGGGGCCTCCGCGCTCCACGGTCACAGGGCCTGGCCTCCCAGGAGCATGGGCGGCTCCCCCAGGAGAGGCCCCGCTCTGCAGAGGCTGGCGCTGAAGGAAGGAGCCCCCAGAGCCGTTTCTCCCAGTTTTGGCCCCGCAGTCGCGTTTGGAAGCGCCCGGGGGACCGCCGAGCCTCCTGGCGCCGGGGGTCACAAACCCCGCTGCCTCCTCGCCTCCGCTGCGCCAGAGCCTCCCTGCGTCTCACGCCGGGCGTTTCAAGTTTAAATGCTTCTGGTGTCTCACAACGCGCTCAGTTTTCCTGCCAAACGTAAATCGTTCATATATGCAATATTGTTTTTCAAATATTTCCCCGTTTGGCCTAAACAACCGCTTTTAGGCTATCACCTTGCTGTCTTCGGGTCCATCATTTCCTGATGGCCAGAAGAGACCACCCGCACCACAACGTGCCAGGACGCGGTCTGGATCACCAACAAGCACATCACGTCACAGCCGGTAACGCCAGAGCCCTTGCTGATGTTTATAACGCAGTCATGCTGCTTCACATCAGGCTGCAGCATGACTAAAGTGGTTTACGTTTTGCTAGATTATTATACCTGTCAGCTAGGAGGAAGCACTTACCGCAATTACTACACTTATGTAATATTTTACGGCAATTTACAAGGCAGAGTACAGCAACACTGCTTGCGCACACAAGAATGGGAAATTGCCTGGTAATACAAAAAATTATACTGTTGATTTGGCTTTTTGAGCACCCCTGAGAAGAGCAATCACTCACTCTGCAACACCCTGGTTACTGCCTACAGTCTAGGGGGAGAGAAGCTGCTTGCAGTTTTATTTGCCCAGTGAAGAACTGCAGAGCACCAAAAGGTTTATTTTGAGGCCTATTTCCTACTCCCACAAGACAGGCAGGCAGGCAGGCCTCAGCACCGATAATTCGGCAAGCTACAGCAGCAGAAACCACCCCCTCGTCCCTCCCCACCACGAGCACGTGCCTAGAAACATCCAGAGCCAGTGACAGCCTTTCTCCGTTCCACATCACTGAAAAGGGAGTCAGTTTTCCAAATTCAATCGAACTGGAAACCAGCGAGAAGAGACGGAGAAGGCAGCAGTGCTGAGCAGCTGCTCCCAAGAATGAGGAAAGTGGTGAGAAACACAGGAAGCGGCACATAGCTGGCACTTAGGCAACATCCAGGTCGGGTTTACTCACAGTCTGGATTTGAGGCAGAGGCCGAGCACAGCTGGTTCCTCCCTCTCCTCATGCTGCATCCCGTCACCTCACAGCACCAGTCATGCGCGCTTCTGTTCAGGAACCACCACCTCGGAGCTGCCTCGGAGCTGCCCTTCACGTGGCTGGTTTGGTCTAGTGCCCTCTCCCTGCCTCACTCATTCAGACACCTCCTGCAGGGATCAAAACATCCATGCAAAAAAAAAAAAATAAATAAAAAAAAAGGAAAAGAAAAGAAAAAAGAGAGAGAGAGAAGGCCCACAATATCAAGGACATCCTTTCTTCATCTTTTTTTTCGTAGTAAGAGCAGACGTATCTTCAGATAAGCAGGCTGCCAGAGGCTGAAAACAGTGAACCCTTAAAGAAAGAGACTGCCTCAAGATTTGAACACTTAAAATTTATCCAGCACCAAGTATTACCAAGCAGTAAATAAACTTGCCACTTAATAATAATAATAATAAAAAAATCTTTAATATATTACAGTAAACCAATAATTGGCACAGTATAAATAATCAGCATGGACAAATTCAAATAAATAACGTATGGTTCAAAAAACTTCTCTGTTTAAAAGCAAAATACAACCTCTAAGGGAACGGAATTCATTTTGTTTTTACTCTACCTGGTGCTTAAAGCCCCAGATTATTATCAAATCAGTAGTACCGTGCAGCTTTGCTTGAAAAAATCACTAGTCAAGTATGAGCTTTAATTTTCAGAGTCTAGACTGCAGACGCCAAAGGCATTTTGGTAAGTACAGAACAACGAAACACTAAGGATAGTTTATTGCCAATATGAGCTTTACAACTCAGCTATTGGCCAAGACAGAACTGACTTTTTGGCTAGCATCTCTTCCCAATGAAGACTGCTTTCCAGCCAACCATTTTTCACCTTCTAAGCAAAACGTTTTAAATGCATAACAAATAATGCTTTATGTCACACTTCATATCAGCCCAGTATTTACCTGCAAATCCTCACAGTAGTCTGTGAGGCAGATAAGCATCGTCCCCCATTTTATAGATTGGGGGAAAACAAATCCAAAAGCAGAGATTAAGTTCCCTGCTGAAGCTGCACAATTATGACACTGTCAGCATTAGAATGAAAACGGAGGATAACTAGAGCACCAGCCCCACGCTTAGTCCATTTTGGCTCATTTTTGATTGCTATCATGGCCCTACAGTTTACGGACCTCTTTGCAAGTTGCCAGTTGAAAACCTAAGAAAGGTTTACTAATGCCAGTCGTAAATGAAGAGGTGCTACAGCTAGGACAGGCAGACCTGGATATAGAAACACCAAGCACTAAAGGTGACTGGTCACTGAAAGCGCTCAGAACAGGAGATAAAACATGAAAATCTGCAATCTCTAGTTAAGCAGATCCAGGGCCCTCCAGCAAGGAGCAGGACCTGGCAAGGCCACTGGTGCCTTACTGTCCAGCTTAGGTCCAGGAACTGAAGCTTCCTTAAAACAGGCTGCTCTGTTTGAAGCACTTAAGGAATTTAGAAATGGAAGCGGTGAGCGTTGCTCCCACCTGGAAACACTAGTCAATGGGCTTGACTTTTGCTACAAACAAGGCCGTGGCTTTCTTCACGAACTCCTCCCTGCTCATGGAGACGCTCAGCTCCCTCTCCTGCAGCGCTCGGTCCATGGCCAAAGCCAAACAGTCCGGGCCCAGCTTGGAGCCGGCCTCCAGGTAGCGGATGGGCACAGAGAAGTCGCTGGCTCCGAGCGCGTCTTCCAGCGTGTGCAGGACGGCCTGGCAGACGCGCTTGTCCGCCGGGCCGGAGCCGCCATCCAGCACGTCGTAGAGGGTGCCGGCCTTGGCGGCGAACTCCAGCAGCACGAAGCAGGTGAGCACGCCGTAGCGGAAGACGTCGAAGGGCACGGCCTCGTGGTCCCGGCACTGGATCTTCTGCAGCAGCGCGGCCACCACGTCCTCGGGCGCAGCCCCCGGCCGGCAGATCCGCCGCAGCAGCTCGCTGTACAGCCGCCCGTCGACGCCGGGCCGCTTCCGCCGGCCGCTGGCGCTCAGGCACTCGTAGGCCATGCCCATGTTGTTGTTGAACGCCGTCCTGCCGCGACACGGGGCAAACACACCTCAGCCGCCGCCGCGGGGCCGCCGCCGCCCCCACGGCCGCCCCCCAACTCCCCCCCAACTACAACTCCCAGCGTGCTCCGCGCGCCCACCCGCCGCGGGGCACGGGGCCGCCGCCCGGGGCACGCCGGGAGTTGTAGTCCGCAGCTCCCCGCCCCGCCGCTCCGCACCTGTGGGAGTGATGAGCCAGGCGCACGTACCACAGCGCCCGGGCCAGGCGCTGCGGAAGCCCCGGCGGCTCCGCGGCGGCCTCGCCCCCCGCGCCCGGGCTGCTCAGCACCAGCTTCTCGAAGTAGTCGGCCAGGAAGGAGACGGGCTCCTCGGGCCGCGCCTCCAGCACCTTCAGCAGCGCCTCCCGCACCATAGCGGTCACGCCCGCCTGCAGCAGGAACTCCGCCTCGGTGCCCAGCCCGCGGGCCGCCGCCCCCGCGCGCGCCGGCTCCCCGAGGCCGCTGCCCGCCGCCGGGGCGGCCGCTGCCCGCCGCTTTTCGTACGCCGCCATCTTGGCTGCGGGCGACGAAGGCCGGTTCCGGACATCTTGGCTGGGGGCCGCCATTGCGCCGGGGCAGGAAGCCCCCGCGCCGCCATCTTGCACGCTGGCAGCCAATCCGTGGGAGGGGTGGAAGGCGGGCGCGCCGCCATCTTGTTCCCGTGCAGCCAATCAGCTGGCGGGAGGAAATGCGTCAGCGTGCCGACGTGCTCGGCCGCCGCCAACCGTGCGGAGCACCATCTTGCGTGTGGGCAACGCATCTCGCAGCACCGGCTCCGTGGCTCTGGCTGTTCCAACGCGGCGGGGGCCGCACCGACACCTGCCTCCTGCCGGCTGTCCCCTCCCGCGACGCAGACCCCGCCCCCAGCCCGGCAGCAGGGCGCGGGTGGGGCGGGCCGCGCCCGCCAGCCCGGCCGCCATAGCTACTCCGGGCAGCCGCCCCGCCCTCAGCGGCGGGGGCGCGCGGCGGTCGCTGCCCTCTGACCCGCGCCCGCTTCCGCCCGCTCGGTGGCAGCAGCCTCATGGCGGGGGGCTGCGCCTGGGGCCTCCCCGCGCCCGGGGGGAAGCGGTGCCTGCCGCGGCCTTTCACCCGCGCGGTCGCTTCAGCCCCCTAAAAACGCCTGAACAGGAGGCCACAGAGCCAAGAGGAGCCTTTGCGCGGGGAGCAGGCGGGGCTCCGGGCGTCGCTGGCGGCGAAGGCGCCGCAGCGGCGGAGGCTCCTCGGATCCCCCGGGGTTTCTCTCAGCTCTCCGGAGCGGGGGCGAAGCCCCGAGGACGTTCCTGGGCGGCAGCGCCTGACGTGAAAGCCTTGTGAACGCTTCCTCCACGTCTGTGACTAACAAGCTAATAAACGTGTTTTATACAGCCCGGGGTGCGGCAGCTGCCTCGGCCCTCGCGCAGTGAAGGTCCCGGAGGCGCCGGGGGGGAGGTGCAGGTGCTTCTGCTTTTCACAGCCAGAACTGCTGCCCTGGGGTAACCTGGGTCGCTGCCGAGAAAACGGGGCGTCCTGGCCTCTTGGGAGCTCGGGGACGTCCTTCCCTCAGCCCTCGAGGAGCCCTCGGTGTCCCGGCTAGCTCGTTTCGGTGCTGGGACTCCACCCTGGGCACGTGTAAACATGGGGAGCCTTTGCATCATTTTCATCACAAGAAACAGGCAGGAACAACGTGTTTATTCTATCAGGTGCCATCAGCTGCGAGACCCAAGGTGCCTTTTCAGTGCAGGGCAGAGTGCTGTGAGCGTAGTCGACAGCCCCGTCCTGCCCAGCAGGTCCCCGCCGTCCCCCACCCGGCACGCACGGGCCGGGGACCTCAGCACCACGGCAGAGCGGGGCTCCCCGTGGGCCGCGGTTCGGGGCTGCAGCAGCCCGTTGCGCTGGGCCACGAGAGCCCACGGTCTCCCTGCAGGGAAGGGAACAGATGGCTTCGAGCTGCTGACTCACAGCTGGCGGCATGACCGGTGATAAAGCAAGTCACCTGCAAAGTAAACACAGATGTGCAGGTCCACCCTTCCCGGCGGAGGAGGGAGGCAGGATGCGCTTTGCTGGAGCAGCTCTTGACTTAGCACAAGTATCTGGGTGCAATTCCCACGCCTGCTTTCTTCCTCTTGGTCCAAATTCTTTTCCCACACAAAGCCTGGCTGACGCTACTGCTCCAGCACCTTTTGGACCTGAAGCTTTCCGGCCCCAGAGTGTAGTGTTTGCTCTGAGAAATTTCTTCTCAAAGTTGCACATGGCGAGTCAATTCCCAGCCTTTGGGATTTCCAAAGTGAGGTCGTGTAAGCCAGCCTGGAGAAGAACAGCCACCCTGTCGAAGCGACGGGGGCGAGGGATGGAGGAGCGCATGGGTGGGTTTGGGGCTTTGTCAAGGCGGCTGCTCCATCCTGGAGCTCCAGGCATGAACACCAGCCCTGCTGGGTCAGTGCCCGGCTGGACGGGGCCTGGGCCTGGGCCTATACTTCAGCACTGCCCATGGTTTTCTGCTGCAGCCAAAACGTCTCCCAAGACACGGTCCATGAGGCTAACGGGTCGAGACCTCAGACACCCTCCGGCCAAGTGACTGGGCATAAATATATGTCTAACCCCCCTGCACAGACACAGCCTGAAAAGAGGACAGGCAAGAGCCAAAGGACGAGAAGGAAATTTGTTTGGGATGGAGACCAAAAATAGAAAAAAACATCACAAAAACCTTTATTAGAAAAGATGCCCTCCCGTACCACAGACTCTCTATGCCATGGACCGGCCTCTTCACTCAATATTAAATGCACAGATCATTTGCACAGCCAGTTTTACCCACCGCACCTCCCACAGCAGTGTCCCGACACATCTGTTGTGACGGAGGGGACTTGCCGTCGGTCTCTGGCTGTCGGGGCGGCCGCGTGCGACGGAGCCCCAGGGGCCCCTCCGGAGGGGCAGAGCTGCCCTGCGCGGGGCACGGCCACCTCCGCGAAATGACGCAGCCTGAGAGCTGCGATGGGGCCAGCACACCTGTGGCCTGTCCAGCATCGCGGATGCTTCTGCTCTTCTCTCGGGTCTCATCGCAGCAGCCCTCACCCCGCAGCTCCTGCAGCCCTCTGCCGCGAGCCGGGCGCCGTCGGAGGTGCAGCTCCCCGGGGGCCCAGCGAGTCCGGCAGCGGAAGGGCTGGTGCTCGGGACTGGCCCTGAGGGCTGCGGCGCCTGCAGGCAGGGCCCACTCCTAGGACAGATCGTACTGTGATTTGAACCGTTTCCACAGGCGATGGGATGTGACTGCGGTCACTATCAGTCCCAAAAGCGAGACCGTCGTCCCCACGGGTATGGCAGGGTCGGTGCTGACCGTATCTGCAAAGACACAAAAGGGACTTAAAATCGCAGCAGACTCCGCCTGTGACAGCAAACACCCGGCTGCACCTAACGTCTCCCCAGGGCACTAACGCAACCCGCCGCAGCGCGCGCGGTCGCCGGCCCCACGGAGCGGTGCATGTGCATGCACGTGCGCGACGGGGAGCAGCTCCGCGGAGCCCTCCCGGCGCAGCCCCGCGCCCCGGACGCTCCCCTCCCCTCCCGGCCCCGGCGTCACTCACCGGCGGACACGGCCAGCTGCAGGCTGGCCACCGGCGCCCGGCGGCTGAGCACGGCGCACTGGTAGCGGCCCTGGTGCCGCAGCTCCGCGCGGTCCAGGCTCAGGGCGGAGCCGCTGCCCGCCGCCTCCTCCCGGTACTGCGAGAGGGCCACGGGCGTGCGCAGCCAGCGGACGGTGGCGTTGGCGCCGCACTGCGCCCGGCACTCGATGCGCAGGGCCCGGCCCCGCGTCCCGTTGGGCGGCAGCGACCAGATGCGCAGGCTGCAGCCGGGCGCCGTGCCGGCAGCCGGCCCCGCGGTGGGGGAGCCCCGGCGGCGCCCGGCCCCGTCCGCGGCGGGTCCCTGCGCCCGGGCCGTGCTCCCGGCCGTGGGGCTCGCCGTGCCGGAGCCGGGCACCGTGCCGGTGGCTGGAGGTGCCGTGGGAGCATCCGCGTCGTCGTCCCGCGGAGCAGGGCTCTCCGGGGAGGGGGTTTCGGCGGCCGCAGCCCGGTCCGAGGCGGCCTCGGCGGCGGGTTCCTGCGAGGGCTCGGTCGGGGCCGCGGTGGCGTCGCGGGCCGGGGGGCTCTGCGTGGGCGGCAGAGTCGCAGCGGCCTCGGACGCGGCCGTGCCGGGGGTCCCCGTCGGAGCCGGGGCGGTCGGGGGCGTCTGCGGGACGGTGGCCGCGGCCGCGGGCTGCTCCGTCACCGCTGCGAACACAGACCCGCCGAGCGGGCGGTGAGGGCCCCGCCGCCCCGGGGCCGGGACGGTGCCCCCGCCGCCCCCGTCCTCCGCCGCTCCCGGGGCGGGAGCAAACCCAGGGCCCCCGTGCGCGGTCCTGCCCGCCCGGGCGTTACCAGCGGTGCGGGAAGAGAGGCTGTTTCCCTCCAGCAAGACGGGATCTTGGGCGAGGGGGGCCCAGCGCCGAGCCGGCACTCACCGGCGTCGCTCACGGCCAGGGCCGCCGCCCGGGTGAAGGTTTCCCGCCGGACGGTCAGCGTCACCTCGCAGCGGAACTCCGCGCCGACGACCACGTCGCGCCCCGCCAGCGGCAGCGTGGCGGCCACGTCGAAGAGCTCCTCCTCGGTCTCCTCCGCGTCGAAGGGCGCCCGCTGCAGCAGCCGCTCCCCGCGGTACCAGGCGAGCGCCAGCCCCGCCAGCGGGTAGACGCGCCGCGCCGCGCAGCGCAGGGCCGCCGGCCGCCCCGGCACCAGCACCGCCGGCTGCGCCGCCAGCTGCAGCGTGTCCGGCAGGGCTGCGGGGAGGGCGGGCGTCAGCCGCGGGGCTGGGCCGCCGGCACCATGCCGGCGGGCCGTCCCGGGGCGCGGGGGGCTTTGCGGGGCCGAGCGATGCTTACAGTAGACCTTGAGGTCGACGGCGTGCTGGTAGTGCCGCCCGCCGCAGGTGCCCTGGCAGATCTTGGTGCCCTCGGCGGCCACCGCGGTGTTGCTCAGGCGCAGGACGCTGTGGCCGGCGGAGGAGACGACGGTGCCCAGGTTGGTGTCCAGCCCCCGCCACTGCACCGTGCCCTCGGCGCAGGCCAGGGAGCAGTTCAGCTGGGCCGAGCCGCCGTACGGCACCACCGGCTCCGCCGGCACCACCGTCAGCTTGTTGGCCGGGCGCCCTGCGGAGGGGGGAACCGGGCGGGTCAGCGCAGCGGAGAGCTGCTGCGAGCCGGGGACGCGGGGGCCAGCGCACGGGTCGGCCGAGCACAGCACCTCGCTGCCCTGCGACGCGCCCGAGCCCTGCGGCTGCGCAAAGCGGGTATAAAAGCGCCTTTTAGTGAGCAAACGGCCCCAGGAACAAGCCCCAAATGGGCTTTCCCGAGGGACTCCTGCCCTCTGGACCGCGGGAACGGCCCTGGACGGGGTTTACTGGGACCTGCTGCCCTCCAGACCGCGGGAACGGCCCTGGACGCGGTTTATCGCCGCTCTTCCACGGGCGTTCAGCGCTACCGGGGCCCCGGCAGCTCCCTAAGGAGCAGGGCTCCCTGCAGCACATGGGAAACAAGGATAAATGCAGCTGTGGGCTGTTTTCTACCGAAAGATGAC
The DNA here is from genome assembly GCF_036370855.1 of Dromaius novaehollandiae. Lineage (NCBI taxonomy): Eukaryota > Metazoa > Chordata > Aves > Casuariiformes > Dromaiidae > Dromaius > Dromaius novaehollandiae. Next base: position 466,259 of record NC_088122.1, on the reverse strand, counting down.
ACAAACCCTCTCGGATCCGGGTCTATCAGTATTAATCAGCCCAATGATTTCACTGCAGACAGATCCGAAGTCTAGATCAGGTCTGTCTGATGCGCAGGGTTTTCCTTCCCCTTTTTTCAGCCTTTTCACTAGGATTTAAGCCTGGGAAAAGCCCGTCGACCTCGTTCATCAAGTGACCGCTCTGTGGGGAGGGCCGGGAAGGGAAGGGACGGGGCGCGGGGCGGCCCGAGCCCGGAGGAGGGGAGTGAGCCGAGCCGAGCCGAGCCGAGCCGAGCCGAGCCGGCGCCGCAGACCGGGGCTCGGGCAGAGCGGGTCGGGGTCGGGGCCGGGCCGTCCGTGGGCCCCGCGGTCACTCACCGCTGCAGCCCCAGAGCGAGCCGAGGAGCACGAGCAGCACCGGCTCCATCGCCCGCAGCAGCGTCTCCTCCGGCGCGGGCGGCAGCAGCGGCGGGTTTCCCGTCCCTCCTTCCTTCCCCGCGTCCTCGCGGCCGGGAAGGCGACAGCCGGGGCGTCTCTGGCCGCCAGCCCCGTCCTCGGCCCTTCTTAAAGCCCCGCAAGACCCGCCCCGAGCGCGGCCGGGGGCCTCCCGCCCCGCCGGGGTATTTCCAGAGGGAGTTTCTGACCGCTCAGAGTTTGGCTCTCGCACCTGCCCGGCCCCGCGGCGCCGGCTCCGCTCGCAGCCGGCTCCAGGGAGAGCCCCGGGTCTGAGGGCACCGAGCCAGGCGCTGGGACGCCCCGCGTGCCCATCCCGCGGGACGGGACCCTCCGACGGCGGCAGAAACCTGCTCCGGCAGCCAGGACGGCTCGGCCTGGCCGCCACGGCGCAGCGAGAGCCGGGCTCCGACCGCAGGGGAGCGGGGAGAGGCAAAATGCAGGGATTTGTCCCAAAGACCCGGGGTAAAACCAAATGCTGCCAAAGATCAGGACCTCAGTGCTGCTGGAGCCAAGGGCTGGGCGACGGGGACCCTGTGCCCTGCACCGGCCGAGGCCGGGAGAGGCTGCCCGGCTGCTGGAGAGCAGCAAGCCTTGCAGCAAGCCCCGATCTCCCCAAAGCCTTGCAGAAAACCCTGATCTCCCCAAAGCCTTGCAGGAAGCCCCAGTTTCCCCAAAGCCTTGCAGCAAGCCCCGATCTCCCCAAAGCCCGGGGATTTGCACCCTTTGGTGCCAAGCGGGTTAGGTGCGATGGCAGGGAGCAGCACAGCAGGAACCCCGGGCTCCCGCGCTGTCCTGCACCAGCTCATCCCGGGCGCTGGGCTCATGGTCCGGGAGAGCTTTCCGAGGAGCCTCCCCAGCAGCCGGCCCCACCGGCGCCCCGGGCACGACACGGGACGCGCTCGGCTCCTCTCAACTCCCTGCGGGGAAAACCGGCCCTTTCCGCAGCCCCGGTGGGGACGGGACGCACAGCGCCCAGCACCGCTCGGCCCTGGCTGGCTGTGGGCCGGGAGGGGGGCAGCCCCCGAGCAGCTCCGGCCCTGGGGCGAAGCCGGCCTGTCCCGGGTCCCGGGGGGGGCAGCCAGCACAGAGCCCCTGGCCCGGCGCCCCGCCGGCTTCACGGCAGCTCACCGAAAGCTGCAGCCCGGAGTCACCGCTCTCGCACGGGACCCTCGGGGAGAGCAAATCCACCACGAGGGGCAAACCCGCCCCGCACGGGGCCGCCTCCGGCCCGCACGGGCGGCACGGGCAACGCTCCCCCGGGCTGCCAGCGTCTCCGTCCCGGCGCTCCAGGAACCTCGAAACCCATCGCGCGGCCCGAGACGCGGCCCCAGGTCTGGCGGGTTTTTCCCGCTGTTAAAGAATATCGAACTGAAACTGTCTAGAGGTAGCCGCTTAGCACAGCTTTTATAAAACTTGCTGAGCACGAGGAGCTAAATTTGCTGAAGCCTTCGGCTGCATTCGGAGAACATGAGGCACTTCCACCTCGTTCGGTAGGAAAGGGCCCAGAGCCGGTGCAGGCTGGGAAGAGAAGGGGGTCACAGGCAGCCTGTGTGCCTGCGTCTCACCCCCCGAACGGGAGGGTGTCAAGGCTTTGAAATAAGGCCTGTGCAGGGAATCAGGACCTTGAGGGACAAAGCCTCCCCTCACTGCTGGGAGAGTGTTAATTGTGGTCTGCAATTACCTCCTCCTCGTCAGCATCTCGCGAGACAACAGCGGGACCCAACAAGGAGCGAAGCTACCTCCATCAGCAGAAACCGCAACAGTAAAGATAAGGAAAGAAACAGCCTCAGGGACAACGACGGGGCCCGATAAGGAAGGGGAGACCCCGGACCTGAATGTGACTATTGGTCCGAACTACTGCATGAGGGGTGGAGAGCTCAGACTGGAAAGTTATAATGCCCAGGGATTTCTTTGTTGGGGTCCCTCTTTGGAGGCACCCAGCTCGAGCTGTAATTACAGCATGCATGTCATTAAAATTTAATTATTTAATTTGCTTTGATTTGGCTCCAAACTTTTCAGCAGGAACCTAGGGCTGGACCCTGTTCTGGTGGCTGGCAAGCCTAGCTTTCCGTGACACCCGCCCCGCGTTATCTGGTGCCGCGGTGCTGGCGCGTGCCCCGTGCCCGTCCTCGGTCCCGCAGCGGGTTGGGCATCGCCCCCCAGCCCCTCTCCAGCCCCCCAGACGGGGACGGGAGCCGCTCGTGCTGCCGCCCCATCCCGCCGCACGCAGCCGTGGGAAGCTCCCGAGAGCTGGGGCGCTCCGGACCCCCTTCCTGCACCACGCGGAGAAAAGGGAAAGTCTGCACAGACCCGCGGCTTCCCGGACGGGAACGCTCCGGCGCTGCTGCTGCTGGTACTAGGCGTGTTGCTTATTGTCGGGTGGCCAGATAATTAATGATCTGACATTTTTTGAGGCCTTCTGATGGCAAGGGAAGTGCTTTGTAAACAGCCAGCTGTCAGAATATGCGCATTCAGCCAAAATCTGTGATTAATGGTGTTGGGGTTTTTGTTCCTTCCATCCTGTGTTAACATAGCCACTTCCCGGATTTTCCCGCGGCCCCCGGCCGTCTCTCGCGCAGGGACCTGCCCGGGTCTCCGTGGGCCTGACATCCCAGCCGGTCACTTCTGCCACGTGATGGAGATGCTCTTTGGTGCCTCTCCCACCTGCAAACCCGGGGGCGAAGCGCCCAGGGCCCGCGGTGCCCCCACGGGCTGCCCCACCGCGCGAGACGCGGCCCCCGCTGCCACTCCGCACCGGGAGCCCTCGCTGCCTCCGCGCGCCCCCGGCCTCCGCGCCGAGCCCGGCCCCGCGGGGCCCCCAGACCCCCCGCTCCAACCCCGAAACGCGGCGCGCTCCCGCAGGAGGCCTTTTTAAAAAAAGAAACTTTCCCCCCCGGGTCAATGAAAGTTTAATAACTACCCGAAACTCCTGCACTTGGTGATGCACTTCCTCCGATTTGGGATTCGCAGAACACTTGAAGCGATGAGTAACTGGAGTTTGCACACAGTGTTTCTCGGAGCTGCTGCGGCCTCCGGCGTGGGCAAGTAAGCAACAGACTTGGAAGAAGTTACAGTTACGGAAACGAGATAAATCCCCACCTTCGAGATGGTCGGGTTTAACAGCAGTGGTGGTGTTTGGAGCGGGAGCGAGGAGACGGGACCTGCCCAAGTTCAGAGCGAGGTGGTGGCGGAGCCGCCAGTACAGGCGGACCTCTTGTCCGTCCGTCCGTCCCCAAGTTTCCCTTCATCCCGCACACAAGGGATGGAGGAACGCTCATCCCGTACCACGCTACCGCGTTTCCCACCCTGGGATCCCTGGTCCCTGCTCGCCCTTCGCGCTCGCCTCATCCCTGGCCGCCCCGGTCAGACGGGGACGCGCTCCGCTGCCTGCTCCACCGCCTGCTCCGCACGGAGCTGCCTCCCCTCGCTCCCGTCTCGCCTCCCCCCGTCTCCCCTTCGGCAGACCCGGGCGTTTTCCTCCCGCACTCGCACAGGCGACGCTTCGAGCCCAGTGGCGCGAGAACAGAGCTCCCCCACCCCAAAACGGCAAACAGGAGCTCGATCAGTCATCGATAGGACGCGATACGGGGCAGAAGGAACAGGCCAGGAAACCGACAACCTCGAGGGTCAGAAAAGGCAACACTGATTTTTAAGAAACGCAAGTCGGGACTTTTCTCTGGGAAGCTGCCGAAGCTCCTTCCCGGCAGCCCGGCGCAGAAGGGCTCCGCTGGATGCTGCTGGATCCGCGGCCGTTTCTCAGGAAACAAACGGCAGAGCAGCTCGAGGGGGCGAGACCCAACGCGGGGGGAGGCTCGGGGCCGGGCTGCCCCCACGGAGCCCAGGGGCCGTCAGCACCCTCAGCCGCTAACGCCCAGCCTCGGAAAGGAAAAGCGCGGAGGTAACGGGGAAACCTGGAGCGAGATTAAGGCTTTCCGATCTGTATGAAGCAGTCTCGCTCCCAGACCAGGGTCTGACCGTGGGCGGGGGGGCACGGCCCTTCCCAGGGACCCGCTCGGCCCTGGCTTGGCGGGTGGTTCTTGCTCAGCCCTGCAGAAACCTCAGGGTTTCCATTCTGAGGACGAGGGAGGGTTACAGAACCGGCACCACGGAACAGATCGGACCGCTAACGAGACGGGAGGCTCGGCCTAACCCTGCCTGGAAGGGAGGATGCTGCTGAGCCCAGAGCCCCGACGGCTTCCCGGGGAACGGGGCGAGGGCTCTCCCTCGAGGAAATCGGGTCCAACTCCATCGCTGTGCGAGGGCGTCAAGCGGTTTCAGCACCGTCTCTTCCTCCTCTGAGTATTTTTACCCGGTTAGCATCAACTGCCCAGGCACCCGCTGTCAGCCAGAAACGCACACGAGTTAAACCAGGGCTGATGCCCCAGCGCCAGCAGCCGGTCGGCTCTCGGTTTCTGAGCAGAGCTCCCACGGCACGGGTGGACCACGGGGACACGCCGGGGCTGCGCAGCGCTACTTCCCGAGGCAGGTTTAGCCCATCGCTGCACCTTTCCCGCAAAAACAAGCTTTTGATCAAGAGAATGAAAGCAGCAGTTTCCACAAAAAGGCCAATAGGTGACAGTAAACCAGATGGTAGTTAGCAAAAACCAAAGTCCTTCTGAAGTTTGCTGTAATGAAGTATCAGACTCTCGTGGAGCTTAAGTTATTTTGCTGTCTAAATCCCTTAAGCTCTTCCGAAAAAAACCATTTTGAGCTCTAGGCTGTGATTGTATATAAACACCTTTCCTTTTCTCTCCAGCCAAACCAATGCAAAGGGACAAGCTGAGGGTTCTTGCTCAAAGAATGGAAAAAAGAAAAAAAAACAGAATAAGCTCAGAAGCCCAGAGGAAATAAACACGAAAGGCAACATTTTTTAATAGATGGCCTGCCTTTTTCCAGCTCATTACAGGATATCAGCCATCAAGCAACAGATCCCGTCCAAGAGTTGACTTGAATTTGTTTATATTTCTTGTGATTATATTGTTCACGTTAGTACCATCCTCAAACACTGGAAAAAAATGCTCAAATGAATGAGATAAGATCTCAATTAGGCCTAGCTGGAAACCAATGCAGCTTCAGAGGCCAATAACGCACGGCCTCGGCCCCCGCCACACCGGGCCGGGTGGACGCGGGTCGCCTTACCCAGGTCCTGCAAACCAGAGCCGACGTGTCCTCACCTGCCAAACGCAGTAAATTACAGCACTAAGGCACTTACCACACTAAATACAGTGGACGATTTAACTCCTCCAGAGGGTTTTTTGCTCACTATGAACCTGAAAGCTTGCCCTGTGTTCTGAGCATCACTGCACATTTTGCCTGGAAACCCTTCCCTTCTTGCAGGAGCACTCAGCACGCATTCAGTTCAGCAAGACAGAGACGGCAGGAGCTCAGGAGGTTGGTGGCTCAAGAAAAGTTTGTATGCTTAAGCACCAGAGAAGTTAGAGCCGCGCCGATACAGTTGTTTTAATACTCTGGTGGATATCTGGATAGCTATTTTAGGATCAATGGAAAATTTGAATTGATTTCAAGTAAGTTTTTGTTCTAGAATGATTTAGACACAGCTTGTGTCTGTCAAAGCCAGGAAAACAGCTCTGCAAGGCCTGACGTGCAGCCTCTTGCAAGAATCCCTCGAGCAGTTAACCGAGGACCAAGAGGCGCCTTTGAAGAGCTGCCCTGTAGCAGAGGGGGGAGAGGAACGAGGACAGAGCGCTTCACCACAACAGGAAAGTAGCAGTTTAATAAATAATCCATCAGAGGGAGAGATTAGCCAGTTCTAAACACAATTTGAAGTAAAATAAATACATTCCATCATTAGCTTAAGAAAAAAACAAGAACAAAAAAAATACAGAAATGCACGCAATAGTAAAACTTAAACTGCAAGAGCAGAGGTACCACCACCCTTCAGCGAATGTGGGCTTGCCACATGCCTGCGCTTTTTCGAAAATAACCAGATGCCCACAGCCATTCAAGTGCAGAGAAAATAACAAAACCCAGTAAAGTAAAAAGTTACTATTTTTCAAAAATAATGGCAAAAGAGAAAGTAATGTTTTTAATGCACTGTTAAGTTTAAAAACTGATCTTGTTGCATTACTTGAACTGCCGCAATTAATACTGAAGCTGCAGAAGAAGGACAATTAAGCCAATTTTTGCCTTATGTTAGGGGCATTGCTGTTACCGACCTGAACTATAATCCACTGCAGACAAATTATGGAAATACTGATGTAACACAGCCAGGATCAGTCATTACTCAGCAGATCATGGGGATTTTAAGAAAAGGCTCTTTTAAAAAAAAGTCACATTTTGTTATAAAGTAACAAAAATTGGCAAAACTAGCTGAATACTCTGTACAGATTTTCCAGTCTCCACAGAAAATGCTGCAAAATTACCAGCCCTTCAGAATAGTGACATTCTTCATTCAGGTCCAGTAATTTCAGCCCCTCCACAGCTTGGCCCAAGTCCTTCTCCTTCACTTAAAAGGCAGAATGGTGGGTCACATCCCTACGCGTAAGGGGGAGAAGAGTTTCGTTTAAGATGGCCTCTCCCACCGAACAAGGTAAAAAATTCCAAAAACGTGGAAACAAACTGTGGCCCGCTTCCGCTGCCAGTAGCGAGTGGGGTTTTGGAGGAACGCAAGCCGTCCCGTCACCACGTGGCACCCGAGTCCCGGAGCACGGCGCCGCGCTGCCATCATCGCCCGGGCCCGACACCTGCCCCGGGCTGGACGCGCTGGGGCAACGCAGCTTCTCCAGCATGAAGTGAAAGATGACCCCCACCGGCACCGCTAAGGACAGCTACGCAAGCTCGCACCTCTGCGCCGATAACTGCGTCCAGCGTGACTTCTGCTGGTGTAACTACCACAATCGCACTCCCTTAACCTGGAGATGTGCAAGCGCAGACCAGGCAGCTGAAGAAACCAGCTGCTTCAGAGCTGGAGCCTCGCACAAACGGCCAGACTGCAGCCAAGACGCAGTAAAATAGCTTACACCTTCTGGGCCCAAGTTCAGGGACTTAGGAAGTGTTCTAAAACACTTAGATCAACTAGTAACAAACCTGAGGAATTCAAGCGTTACTGGAAACTGGGGTACCACGTCGTGACGGAAGAGGACCAAGAAGTGAAGCTTGCCTGGTTAGCTCCACGGTCCAAGGAACGAAAGGCTGAGAAGCCTCAGGCAGCAGCAGTGGTGAAAGGGAATTGGATTAGAAACACATCGGTTTCAATAAACTATTAAATAAAAGAAAGGACTCTTAAAAATATATATATAATTTATATTATATAAATTATGTCTGTCTTCTTTGTAACATTCTATTTTACCCGTGAAGTTCTGAGTGCCTCAGTGTGAATGAGGTAACGATTCAGTGTTTTGTTTCCTTTCATTTTTGTGTGAGGGACAAAAGTACTTCAGTTGATTTTCATACACAGTGTAAATAAATGAACTGGCAGATTTACTTGGTAAAGCTTCAGTTTAAAAAAAGCCATTTCTGTGAGCAGTAGAGTTGGGGTTGTTGTGCAGAAGTTTAGATGAGTGGATTTCCTTCAGGTAAGGAGTCTGCTGTGCATATACAGTACAGACTGTCCCAGGAACATTTGAAAATTTGGGGCATCACCACAATAAGCTTGAGAAAACTGGAGTCACTGTAGGTCAGTGAAACTTTTTGCTAGCTCTGTTCTCCAATCCTGCAATTAGATCTGCATAAGCAAAGCCCTGTATCATCAGATCGCCCTGGGTAACTGCCCTCCGCACAGACAAGAATCTACTCTTTCAGTTCCGATTACAGGATCCAGGTACCAGGCAAGATTAACACTAAATAAACTCAGAATTATTTCATTTCAATGGCCACCTCCAATAACTAATTGGTTCAGAAAACTGGTAAACGGACATTATGTTATTAGTTCAGCCCAGCCTAGGTAAGCAGTGATTCCAAGCTGCTAATATCCAAGGGGCTTTTAAGTGACTTACATGAAATTGCAGATCTCAGTCCATCCAAAGCTAACGTTAACCTGCCTCTCCTCTGACAAGCTCACGGAAGAGCTCAGAAGCTGAACGTGCCCTGGAGACCCCGTCTCTTCACCCTCCCGAAGCAGACGCTCCAGGAGAGGGATGAGCTGCACGGTCAGGGCAGAGCAGGGGTTTTGCTGTGATGGTCCCCATACTTGCACCTGCTGAAAATCAGGGCACTGGGATCTTCAGGGCTGTCCAGCTGGTACTTCTCATTAAATCCAGAGGCAAATGGCATTTGTGATCACTGCTGCATAGGCACAACATCAGCTGTGATTTCTCATTCACAAACAAACAAGACATTACATGACAGTACTCAGTACTCCCTTTGGCCTTTCTCTCCTAAGTTATCTGTCACAAATCCACAGATAAATGATCCCAGCCAAAGAACTAGACAGCTCTTATACATATTACACTCTGAGGCAGGACTGAGGCAGGACTATTTTTGACAATTGTATTCTCAATTCCCTTAGCAACTAATTTCTTAAGTGTTCCTAATTTGGTATTTACTTCCCCAGTGATTGCTCAATCCCATTATTTCTGATCTCACTCAAATGAGAACAACTGTTTCCTGCCCACTTCACAATACCTCTATACATCTATAAACAACAAAGCTTTCATATACATTTCTCTTCGCTTCTTCCACAACACTCAAGTTCAAGTATCTGCTTCTCTTTTTAAACTGAGCTGAACCCTGCAGCTGAGGCTGCAATTTCATTTTTCAATAAAATGAAAGCATTCATAGCAGGTTCAGAAATGCTACATGGAATCCAAACCTGTAAGTTCAAGTCAATTGTAAACATCATCAAGATCTTTTGGACTGAGCACAACAAGCTACAGTTATTATCTGGTTTTAACATCAGATGGCAGCAGTTTGAGGGAAAAAGAAAAGACAAAACAAAACAGCATGCTTTATAAAAGCGCTCAAGATAAACAGCTATTTCTCTGACCATTCTCAGGAAACTATGCTTTATCAAAGTGCTTAGCAGAGTTTAGTTGTTTCTCCAACCTCTCAAGGAACTATATTTTCTAAATAACCTTTCCAGTTCCAGAAAAGAGATTTAAAAACAAAACAAAACAAACCCCAAAACCTTTCAAGTCCCCTCTGGAGGTAACTGTAAACCAGTGTTACCTTAGTGTAATTATTCAACAAGAAAAAGAAAAAAAACCCAAGTCCAACAGAAATACAAATGTTGCCAACCATCTAAACATTTGTAATTCATACAATTGCCTTTCCATCATCTGCCCATTCTCCCTTGTGAACTAAGGACAGTCTCAGCTGCAACTTTACTCCTTAACTTTTGTTACCTTCATCACAACAGTAAAGTCTTTTTATTTTTCGTCCGAGTTTCACTTGGGCTGGAATGGACAAATTCATCAGATCCTCAAGCAATGAGGATCTACTCAAAGGTGTTGACTATAGTATCTATTCTTCATACACACACCACTTCCTCCTTAGTGTATTATCACAGTACAAGCTGCATATACTGCATAACACAGCTTTCACCCCCTCCCAGGCCTGAGAAGGTTTGCCAATTGAGCTGTAATGGGATGAGTAGCAAGTACCAATTATATAAGGGGATGGAGGCATGTAACAGATGCCTTGTTTTATTCTTGTTGGCAGATCAGTTAGTTCACATTAGAACAGAGACAAAGCTAGTTCCTTAATTTTTCACTGGCAAGTTGAGTATTTGGCAGGTCACACCATGAAGTTCAGTATTCACATACGAGAGCAGGTTTGCTTTAAAGAACTGTTCCTTCATGTAGTGCAGTTCAGTATCTCCCCTTTCCATCAGCACCAGATGATACAATTCCATTTTTGCACCAGCTGGATATATTTGGCTTGAAGGGAAACCGTTTCCCTTCTCATTAGCTGTTGATGGTATAGTCCATTACCTCATTTCTTCTCTCCCCCCACCCTCTTTCTCCCCAAACTCCAGCTGGCTAAGTCTTGTTCTTGATCTGGAATTGAGACACAAGCCAGGCTCCTCTCTCCCAACCTCATACACTACTGTCCTCGAGCAGGGGCTCCTTGCCATCCGATCCTCCAGCCTGCGGGCTGTGGGTCTGGGCTCCATTGCTATGTTTCTTGTGGCTGCCTGATCTCAGTGCAAGGTTGTGTTCTGGAATGAACAAGGCCACTAGGAGCGACAGCAGGACAGAACATGCCCCAAAGAGGAAAGGAGGCCCTGGGATAATGCTGCTCTGTAGGGCAAAACAGAGGAACAGTTAGTGCTGTATGCGTACTGACGGAAGGTGACTGACAAACTGAATGATAAAGCTGAATGCGTTACCTCATCTGTAGGGTTGGCCATGTTGGGTTTTGGAGCTTTACCTAAAGTTTCCACCTCAGCCATTTCATTCAACTCCACATGAAAGAGATAGAAGACAAAGCCGTAGAGAGCTGGCCCCAGTCCATTACATAGACCCCGAATTCCAGTGATCATCCCTTGAACTACACCTGGGGACAGTGAGGAAAGAAAGATAAGCCTCTAGCTTTCTGGAAAAAAAAAAAACAACTCATTTTATTCAAAGATACTTCTGTTTGAAAACAGGATCAAACATTTAGATCTGGATTGACATGTGCTCTACAGATGAGGTGGTTAGCTGGTGATTAGCTCAACTTAATAACAGGTTTTACAAACTCAGTAATGCTGGGCTGGCTTGCTACTTTCTAGAATAAACTGAGCATGGGCACACCATGCAACAGCTTCCAACTGAACTGAAGTTTAAGGCAGCTAAGGCAGCCAAACCTGAGGATTCTCTGTTAAATCGTAAATCAGACAAATGATTAAACAACAGCCCGCTCTCTACTTTGAGCAGGCAACATTTAACATTTGTCTATGTGAATAATTTAAGAATCTCCTCCCAAAGCATCAGGTATGGTCAAAGACAAGATAGCGTCAATACCACTGAGAATAAAGATATACTTATTAGTTGACACAGATATTGTTACAGCTCTTCCCTTCCCCACCAGTGCTAACAATCAAAACATTTCTCAGCCTGAATTCCTGCTTAGATGAACTAACCCATGAGACAAATCGGTAACTCTGACTTACCCTGTTGGTCAGGGTCAGCATTTCTAGACACCATGGCACTAATGGCTGGGAACGTGATACTAGACATAGCAGCCACAGCTCCTGCTGCCCACATCATCCTTAGTAGGGAGAGAGGCAGAAATTAGAAGGCAGGATCCCAAAGGATCAGTTACAGACCAATACTGAACAGCAGACAAGCATCTCCCTCTGGCGGGGGACAGAGAGCGCATCACAGAGCCACAGAGGTACCGAGGAAGAAGAAACCTGCCAGCTCTATCAAACAAACGTTGGCAAACTCTTACCAAGGCTGTGATCCGAAGCCATACCAGGCAAGCTGCAGGATCTGGAAGCCTAATCCCAATAAGATGGTGTTTTTGTTTCCTATTGAACGCATAAGAATTCCCAACACTACTGTCTGGAAATAAAAGAAAAAATTTTTTTTTTCAAATGACTGCAGAGAAAGATGACAACACCGCAAGAGAAGATGACAGCAATTAGAGGGAACTCTTGCCACTGTAAGACTGTTCTATCACGCACACTTTCCTCCATAGCCGACAAAGCATTTTGATAAGGCTTCACAAGAACCACAAAATGTGGCTAGTGATAAAAGCTTTAATTCATTTCTGGTCAGTTGTGGCTCATCAAATCAGAACTCTATTAATTCTCAAACTGTCCTCTGAGAATTTAATTCCAATGGTACACTACATAAAATGCTTGCTTCTTTCTATCATCTCTAACTCTTTTGTACCATCTTCATCCATGCCTTTGCTCACTATTTAAGTGCAGAACCATTTTTCCATATAAATGCTGCAAACTTCTCTTTCTACTCGCAAGAGTTAGTTACACCAGGACTATGCAGAAATGCAGGAGGGACCTGCAATAGCAACCCTGGCTCTAATTGAGGGTAGGAAAGACAGGATTACGTAAATAAGCGTTCTGTTAGAAACTGGCACTTCCCTTTCTAGGGTAATCAGAGCACAGCCTATGGAGTTTTACAGAGCAACGCGAGGATGCTCAAGATGCAGAAATTTACCAGTTTGTTATTCAACAAAGAGCTACATTCAAAAGATAAGAACACAGGGACCTTAGCTACCTATGCGTGGAAATGATGCTGTTTAAGTCACCATTCCAGCCCTGATTATCAAAAATGTAGGGCATTCTTACAACCAGACTGCCAGATTATACACAGAAACTCCTCACCTGGGCCAGTATAGAGAGAATTCCAACTACACCAATAAAGGCTGCTACAGTCTCCGAGGAAAAACCAATGACCTGTGAAAATACCAGAAAGGGATTTCTCAGGCAAAAGATTTGCATCATATGAGAGAAACCACTCAATTAGAGAGTCAATAATGTTTATTGACATTGCTTATCAGGTGCTTAAACATTAATCACCTGTACCTCCCACCACCTCATTGCTGCCACAGGAATAAAATGGAATATTTTCCACTGGCTGAAGTAGTAGCTTTAAATCAATGGGTACACCTTAAATTCCTGAAAGTGTCAGAGCCAAGATGGACAGGTAGACAGCTAGCAAAAAGCAAGGGTCCTGGCAACATCTATGAAGTGGTCACTAAGCTCCTGTACTTTTTACAAAAGCTGGAATATGTCACTATTTCTTAGAGCTTCAACTTTACTGAAGTTATTGGCCAAGATCAGCTTTTCCAGCACATGCAACTAAGATAATATTTTTAGACCAGGGTTTTTGCATTCAGAGCCCTTCTCTATTGCAAGAGGCTGACCTGTCGCAGGTACAGGAAGAAGCTGGAGTACTGGCCAGCTTCAGGAAGGTAGGAGAGAAAGACGGTGATACAGATGAGTAGCACTGTAGAATCCTGACCCACTTTCCGCAGGGACTGTAGAAAAGGAAAGAAAAAGAGAAGGTAATATCCTTAAATATTTTCCAGGTATAGAGAATGGAAAACTGAAGTACTCGCTGCAGGAAGCGGGACAAGCCTGACAATCAGCAATACCAAACACTTCTACCTTGAACAGCTGTCATACCTATTGCAGCAAGAACTGTTGCCACTGCTGTGTGAGGTTTCTGCAACCACCTCTCAAGAGAATGCACCTACAGCAGCAACTCCACTAATACACCCGCAAAGCTAACTCGCCACAAGACAGGCATAACGTTGGCTTCTTTGTCCCAGCTAAATTCACAGTTACTCCAATCTTAATGAAATTCCCTTCATTCCCATTCATATCATCCACATTCTCATGCATTTTAATCACCAACTTAGATATAAGAAGTGAATTTTGCTGATCAAAAGCATTTCCTCCCCTTCCCTGCAGACTGCCAACATAACCTCTCCAGCAAGCAAAGGTGAGAGAAAACTCACCTTTAGAACACCATTAACACCATTAGAAAGGGTCTTGAAAAGCCAGCAACACACAAGGCTGCTCTTGACACAGTACTACTGCTAGGTAATGAAACTCATATTCAAGCAATTGGTACCTCTCCACCAAGAGACGATCTTGCTTCCAGGACACTTGAAGCTGGTTTTAGAAGTTATGTAGCTATATTAAAAGTCAGAAGCTGCTAGACAGATTTTTGATAAGTACAGCTTGTTATCAGTTGGACACTGCACCTTTGACAGGGTTAATCACAATGCATCTTTCTTTTAAGAGAAAAGAGCAGAACTAAAGCAAACATAAGCATTACCCGTGTGCAGAAAACAAACAGCAGCAAGATTACTTACAGCAAATGGGTCTGCTTGCTCCCAAGAGATGGGAGCTCCCCAGGAGACTGGGCGCATCTCTTCAGGCAGAGATTCTGGCACAGCCAGCAAGATGAAACCAATATCCAGCAAAGCAACACCTGAAGCTAGCACAACCACCAGCGTATCACCGTAGGCTTGGGAAAGGTATGCACCGATTGCTGGACTTGTGACCAGACTGGCAGCAAACGTGGCTGACACCTGGAAGCACAAAACATTAATCGGGCTCTAGCAAGACACTGTTTTTCTCCTCCAGAGTAATCCAAGGGTATCGGTTTCACCACCTCTGAGGGGGATGACCCAGGTGGACAGGGCCTCCTGTACATCGGAAGATGACACGCCCTCCTCTTGGTACAATCTAGGCTAAGTTCTAGCACAGGAAAATTTAAGCTATCCTAACAATTCATAAATGATACTTTCAGTAACCCTATAGAAAGGGCAGGACCACAAGCTAGTCATATACATACTGGATATATACATACAGCTGGAATTCAGATCTCAGAAATCAGCCTTCTCTCAGTGCTAAGTCAAGAATAGAAGCAGGAACAAGAGAGACTGTTGTCTATGAAGTGCACATCTTTTCACTGATACTGTCCTAAGGCTCCCACCCTAATTTTATACCTCTCCTAACTGTGAAGCCCCAGATATTTCCTTCAAGGGACAAGCCAGTTATTCAGCTCCTTACCAAGCCATATGCTGTGCTGCGTTCATGCTCCTGTGTGATATCAGCAACATAGGCAAAAATCACAGAAAAGGTGACAGCAAAGACTCCAGACATGGAAATGACAGCAAAATACCACCTGGAACAGGAGTTGCCAAAGGTAAAGTTAGAGACCAACCACATGGCAGAGTCTACACCTGCTGAATTAGAACCCTCTCCCATATTCTTCCTTCACTCTATATTCTTTAATTGCATCACAAAGTGCCCAAAAACACTGAACTTCAGTCTTGTGGCTCATGAGTTTTATTTTCATACACAGCAAGGAAATGTTAACGTGCCTTAATAGTGATAACATACTTATCAGGAGAACAGACACTAGGAGAAGTATGAAAAATTTTTTTCTTCCTGGAGCTGAACCATCTGGTAGAACAGGACAGGTAAATTAGTTTCTAGGCTGATGAAAGGGTACGTCCTCAGGCTCCTTTTCCACTGGACAAGACACTTCCCTCTCATCCCCAAATGCAACACCAGCAAATCCTCCATCATTCACCTTCATGCTAAATCCTCTCCTTAGAAGCCCTCAGCTATGACAAGAGTAAACTCACCATGGACTGATCTTCATAAGGGGAATTGGCGCACACGTGAAGAACACAGTGAGGAGGAGGAAGGATTTCCTGCCCCAAACATCAGAGAGAGCACCTATCAGCGGGGCACTTAGAAAAGAAAGCAGGCCCTAAGACAAGACAGACAAGATCACAGAGAGAAATTCCTCAGTCAAACTCAGACTGTCAATAGCGAGAGCTTTTGGTAACACTGTCCAAAGATAAAGTGTGAGGAGGCAATCCACTCCTATTTTCTACCAGCAGGAAATGTTACCTAAACACAACAGTTCATTAAACTGCTGATGTCCTTTTACTGAGAAAATCTCGGTCAGCTCAGCACTGCTAAATACTCCAGTCGTTTCCCTTTCTCTGCAACTGCTTGGCCTGCAGCTGTGGTCTTCCCAGGCAGGCTTGTGCAGCAGGGAGTTGCCCTGCCAGTACCTAAAAAGATGTTGGCATAGCTCCATCACATTAACATCTGCTACAGTTCTAGGGAAAGCTCGCTCTTTTAGATGGAGACAAGAGAGACCTGAACAGATGCCAAGGTCATAATGTCTTTCAAACCATGCAATGAGTTTCAAACTGTGACAGACAGGTAAGAACCTTTAAGTGTATATGGGAGTGCTCAAGTCACATCAAAGGAAACCTCACTGAAGCCATTTTTGGGGAACCGCTTGCTAGAGCCAAGGCTTAACAATTAGTTTTGCCATGCTCCCTTGAGTCAGAATGCATGACCATTGCTCTTTAGCTACAGTTGCCTCAAATCCTGGTCTGGAAATGCTGGTCTAGTCCAAAGTCACTACACTCACTCACCGTACCACAGCATACTCCCTACTGCTACGTGGGAACAGCCCACTCTTCAGGCCACCAGTTTCAATTTCTATTACTGAAAAGTTCAGATGTCATGAATATTTTGTTTTGTTACTCTCCAGAATGTGGTTACAAGGCCAATCTCAGACTGATTAAAAATATTTTCAGCTGAAATAAACACAGCTGTGATGGCACACTTAGTACTAGTTAGTAAGATCTGCTATGCAAGCAACCCAATTTTTATGCTCTGTCAGTTCTCCGTTTTCCATTGAGTTTGCCAGTGGGCTCCCCATACTGAAATACAGGCATTTATCTGTCAAATATTGGTTTATTTCAGCAAGTGACATGGATTATAATGGCTTGTCATTTCTTGCAATGATTTCAGGTTGAAATGAAAGCCCACACACTGATTAGACTTGTCTATTGCATGTGTCTGTAAAGCCAGAAGAGATATTCCTTACCTTGACTCCATGAATCAGGCCATTCATCAAGAACGTATGCTGAGGAAAAGTCTGGTGTAACACCTAGAAAAAATAAAGCCAGCAATTTTTACAAAATCTCCATTAAGTTCTGCAAGCACCTGACAGTTAAATGCCTATAAGAGCACAACACAGGGAAAATGGAAGTACACTACAGACAATTCCACTGCTATACTCACATAAGGAATTCACCTCATCTCTCCACCACAGGCAGCCACTTTCCCTAATACATCTCAGGCCTATAAATTATTCCACTATGCTTGGGTCAGGGTGAGCTCACAGACATATTTTCACAAGGCTGAGATAATTTGATACATGCCTTTCTCCGTCCCTGTCCCATCTGGTTTCCCCCGTTTTTACTTCATGTAACCACATAACTTTTCTGTTCCTCCCTCTCACTTTTGTACCCTCTCTACACTTGATTTGCATTTTACACTAGTAAGCATATTTCCAAAGGCCTTTGTATAAACAAAGACTCCTTTTGTGTAGTTACCTAGATATCAGGTCAAAAATATGCATGGCACATTAGACTTTAATGTGAGCTGGCATACCAACACCAGAAAATAAATAAATAAATAAATAAATAAGAGAGAGAGAGAGAGAGAGAGAGAGAGAGAGAGAGAGAGAGAGAGAGAGAGAGGGAGAGAGAGAAAGAAAATGAATTCTTCCTGAAGTTGCCAAATTGAAAGTTTCCAGCTCCTTAACTAAAGACAAATATCTGAAATGAGATTTCTAGTTCCTTTAATAACGCTAACCCTCTGTGCTTAACTTCATTGTGAAGTTCGTTTTGCTGCCTGCGTTAATCATAACTCTTGTCAAGTCCTGAATGAGTTACTGATGGGACCTTTTATAAACAGCATGACGTGGTGTGGTCAATAATTGCAGGGAAGTTACCTCTGCGTTTTGATACCTCAGGAAACGATGCTGGTAGTTCAACAAAAGGCTGCTTTATCCCTAAATAAACCGATAGTGAACACATACTCCTGTATAGGGCAAAAGGAGCAGTCTTTGGATAAAAAAGTCAAAGCCTTACTCATCTTTCATTCATTAAGATCCCCTATGTTTTTTTTTTTTTTTTTTTTTAAATCCCCTCCTAACCCCCCCCCCCCAAAAAAAATCCAGTAAGTCATAGTAAATTACTAGTAAATTCTAGTACTTTCAAGTCAGGTCTTTCAGTCTTGACTTCTTGAAATCCTGCAAAAACTTTCAAAAATGTAACTTATGTTTTAATGAGTTAAAAACAGCAATAACTTAAAAAATTGCAAAGCTCCATAAGAAATTGCTGTAAATCCGGCTTCTTCACACAGAAAAGTTTTCAGGTACAAAGCATTACATCTTGGTTTCTACTTCTTACACTTCAAACTCAGAAAGCCTATATTAAGATCTTTACCCTCAGCATCGTGAGGGGACCCCTAGTCTGCAAGAGCCAGTACTCCCCAGGAGACTTACTCACCGTTAACATAGGAGTGGTCAGCAACCCCCAGGCAAAAAACTCCAGGAAAATAACCACTACGGCATGGTACACACTGGGTTCTCCAATCCCCTGTCGCTGTAAAACAAAGTTCCGTAAGTAACAACACGTGAATCCTGATCTGCTACAGATTTAAGACTTGTGACGTGGCCGGATGCTGAAGTGTGAACTCTGACCTAAGCGCTTCCCGAGACGATTCACGGCTGCGTAGCGTAGGTGAGCTCGTGCTGCAGCACCTTTCCTACCGGGGACTACCAACGTACATCTCTTCCATCAAGCTAATCATTTCCAATTTTTTTCCTCCAAGAACTTCATAGCTTCAATAACATTAACCTTTACTTGAAAGGTGACAGAACATGCCATCCTTTCAGTCCTCACCTTCAGGACTTTGAGAGGAAACACCTAACTACTTTGTGTATTTTGACAGCAGTGTATGCAATACCAACAGCACCCCCATCTCCCCCCCCCCCCCCAAAAAAAAAAAAAAAAAAAAAAAAAAAAAAAAAAAAAAAAAAGATTCTGGGAGTTTGGAAAGGCAGTTTTGCTCCTCAGTGCTGACTCCATGCATCCAGCATGGTAGGAAAGGCACAGTCATTAGATCAGCTAAAAAAACCCTCAAGGCCTCACTTATCTTTCTTTCATTAAAGATTTCTCATAGCACTCTTAGGGTAACATTTGTTCTGTCACTTTTCTCAGTGCCAAATCTCAGATGCTAGCCCAGAAGGTTTTTTCTTGCCACGCATGCAGAACACACCTGCAAATTCACAAGTTCACAAATAAAACACATCACAAGGCACTGAAGGAAAGTACACAAGTTTCAGCTGACTCACATCAGGGAACTGCACGGACCAAACGTGCACAATGTGCTTTTCCACAAAACCCAGTTTCTTAGCGTTGGCAAACCATATGATTTGAACACACCAAAAAGTGTAGACCAACCCCGATACATTATTAGCCAAACCACTTGAGATGCCTGTGATCCCAGCAACTTAGCTCCCAATGACTTGAAGAATATCAAAAGTTAAAAACCTTCTGTTAGCTGCACAAACGTCGAATCCAAACGAATATTGGGTTTGGTACAGGAAACCTCAAATCTACAGGTATATGTCTTCTAGGCTAAGAGAATGGACTTTTGTTTTAATTTCCTCACAGCTGACTAAAATTTCTACAGTATGCTGTTGATATATGAATTATTTATTGGATCAGACCAAAGACATATCTATCCCAGTATTCTCCTGTCAACCTTCGCTATTAACACATACTTAGGGACAAGAACTCAAGGAACTTGGCATATGAAGAATAACCTTTTATCCAGTCACATCCTCCCAGGTTTTAAGAGAGTAATATCGCATTTCGGATAACTAATACACCTATAAGTTTATTGGAAATAGGAGAAAAGGCAACACGAAAAGTTATTCTACTGAAACCTTGTTTACACTCATAGATTATTATAAAATTGCCTCCCACAGACTTGGTGCAAGTATGCTGAGAAAAACAAAAACAAATTCAGAGCATCAACACAAGAGGCACCCTACCCAGAGGAAATACGGTCACTAGTTGAAGTCAGTTTTATTGCATGCAAACAAAATAATGCTTTGTAGCAGAAGAAGGCAGCTCAAGGTGGCATGAAGCCAGTAATTAAGAACACAGATATCATTATCCATCTTGCTCCACTGGCATAAGAGCGTCTCCCCCAGAAGCGAGGAGTCCTCTCCCCTTGCTTTTAGCATCCCTTTTTAAACCCTCTCAAGCAGATAAACATTTCTATTACTTGACTGCAACAAAATTTTTCTGTAGCTCAGGTTATATATCCTGATCAAAAGCACTAGCAAAGGTACGAGTCTGCGCAACAAGCAACGCTCATCATATAATTATTTAAGCTGCCTATAACACAATTGGCAATAAGATGTTGCATTAGGCCCTTTCCACAGTTCAGGTTGAATTGTATAATTACCAAGACAGGGGAAAATAGTTAACTATTGTGTTAATTACATGTTTTCTTCAATGCAGGTGCTGCAAGCTCCCCTTTCTGGTCTGCCATTGACAGAGAGCTGCCTCCTAAAAATACTAAAGCCTGTGGTCAGCTAACTCAGAGGATGTAGAATCTGGGACTTAACACCAGGAGTACGTGCTTCACCCACCAAAGCCATTGCTGTAAATCTGTTAGTAGCAGACTGTTGTAGTCCTTAGTAAGGCCTTAGCTGGGGTTCCACCAAACACTTATATGTATTAAGTCAGCATGGCACATGGTTTTAACCCCTTTCCTATACAAGTGTTTTAAAGTATTTCTATTCATGCTGAATGCAGTTGCAGAACATGTCGGTCTGCTGCCTGGCATACTTTTAATTTTGAAAACATTAAATATTGTTACAAATGCCAAACACAGATGGGATCTTGGGCATTTAATGGAATATGAACTTACTGAGCTTTATAGAAAAGCTGTTTTATATTTAAGGCCTTGTCTAATGAAACAGAAAGCCTCTATATTCTATTTTACACCTTCTGACGATGCCTTCTCCTTCTACATGACCAATTTTACACTAAACAGCTTCTCTGACACCACAAGTGAAAATATTGAGGGTCACACAGGAAAAAATTAAACTCACTTTAGAGAACTGACATCATACACTGATGCCAATTTTCTTGTTTTGACTACTTATGTGGACTGTTAATAGTCAGACATGGCAACAGCACGACAGTTAACATCTCACTGGCTTCTAATGCTGCTTCATTGCACTGGAATCCCATCCTGCATACTTAGTTTTTGTTTGCAGAAATACTCAGTTCCCGCTGCAGTTCACCTACAGATCACTGTGCTAATCAGATGTTTGGAGCACTGCGCATTTACTAATGGTGAAAATTTAACAATTGCCATTAATCAGTAAACCTTTGAGTTGCAGACCGCTCAGCCTAAGCAGCGGAAGCTAAACTGGCTTATAACAGCCAATCTCTCTTTATGGAACAGGTGCATGTGAAGTCCAGATCTGACCTGTTTGCAGCTTTACGTCACTCCTTCCACTTTGTCCGTCATCTTATTGTGTTAGACTCCTTAAACAATTTAGAATAGTTAATCTCCTTTAGAGTACGCGGACAGCCCACCAAATCACTCTGCTGGAGGATGCAAAGCTGCCACAGCAAACTATAAACGTAACGCTAGGAGACTGCAGGACAGGTCAACGCTTCCTGGCTGGAGCTGCTTTCTCCCAAGAGAACAAGCATGCTGGGAGAGAGCTTGCAACCGTCTTAAGCTCAGGTGCAGCTACTTCAAAGCTGTCTTTGTACTAGAGAAAAGGCTGTAATTTGCACCGTAGTTATATAGTAGCAATGCCTGTCACTTCTCGCAAGGCTGTTCTTTTCCCACACTAAGAACTCTTCTCCAACGAGGTAAATATTTTACCGAGATTTGAAGGTGGGCTGTCATGCTCAAAGTGAGCATTAAATGACAGCATTAACACCTCAAGTACTTGCACCTGGAGGAATTTGGAAACAGACAGACAGGCCTATCTCGAGCATGACAGCTTCGGACCACACTGCACAGCTCCACAGACGGCAAGCCGCGCTCAGCCACATTCGAGGGAGCTCCGCAGCCCCGAGACCTTGGCAACAGGCACAGGAGCTCCCGGCAGGTGCTGGAGCCGGCTGGGGCACTGCCTGCCCCTGGCTGCAGCCCAGGCTCCAGAGTGCAGCGCGGTCGCTGAGGTTGCCGCCGCTTGGCACCCCAACTTTGCCTCCCCTGCGCCCACCCTGCCCCTCTTTCCCTCTACGTCCCCAGCACCGGGCCCCTTCGTCTTCTGCTTTCCCTGGCCCAGAACCCCCACACTAGCCCCCCACCTTCTTTCTGGCGCCCCACACCAGCTCTCCAACCAGCCCCTCACATCCTCCACTCCTGTGCCATGACACTGTGCCCCACGCTCCAGCCCCACCGGCCTCAGAGGTCCCCCCTCTGCATCCCATGCATCCGCTCACCCCGTGGCCCCCACAACCCCACCCTCTGCCCCACACTCCTGCCCACCCTGCGGCCCACTCAGCCCCCACCCCGTCCCCCAGCCTTAGAACACCACGCTCCCTGCACGCCTGCCACCCCACAGCCCCCTTAACCCCCATCCCATAGCCCTCCACGCTGCACCCCACGGCCCCCCCCAGCTCCTAGCACTGCCCCACAGCCCCGGCCCCCAACCTCCCCCACTGCACTCCACACCCCTGCACGTCCCCGGGCCCAGCGCTGCCCCCGGGCCCCCAGCGCCCCCGCACCCCAGCACTGCCCGGCCCCCCGGCGCCCCCCACAGCGGCGCAGGCCTCGGCAGCTGACGCCCCGCCGCCCGCTCACGCCCCGCCGCCGCTCACGCTGGCCCCGTCGCGGATGACGATCTTCTTGGCCAGCAGGACGCTGCGGTTGAGCCGCTTCTTCTTCTTCTTCTCGCCGGTCATGGCGCCGCCGGGCCGCTGCCGTTACCCGGGCTCCGCGGCTGCCCCATCCTCCCCGCGGCGGGCCGCGCCGAGCCCGGGCCCGGGCAGGGGCAGGCGCCGGGCCCGGGGGTGGCCGGGCGCTCGGTCGGCGCCGCCGGGCGACGGTGGCGGGGCCCGGCCTGGCGGCGGGCGGGGGAGGGGCGGGGCAGCCCGGCCCGGCCGCCCGCGCCGCGACGGCACGTCACGCGCCCGCCCCCGTCGCCCGGACGACGGGGCTGACGGGCACTGCCAGGGCCCTATCGCCGCGCTCTCCGCATCGCGCGCCGCTCGCCCACGCCTCATTGGCTGCTCCGCTCCCTCCCGACCGGCCGCTCCGGCCTTCTGATTGGGTGAGAAGGTCGGAGGGGCGGGACGGGGCGGAGGGGCCGGGGAGCCGCTTCCAGCGGCCTGGCGGGGCGCGCCGGCGCGGTCATGGGACGCGGCCGCGGGCGGCGCGCGGCATCATGGGAAGTGCCGCTCCTCAGCCGAGCGGCGCCTCCTCCCGGGGCCGTTGTGGCGGGCGCGGTGCATGCTAGGTTATGTCTGTCCTCCCAGGCCTCGCCGCGGCGCATGCTGGGATATGTCTGTCCTCCCGGGCCGCGGTGCCTGCTGGGATATGTCGGTCCTCCCGGGCCTCGCCGCGGTGCATGCTGGGGGACGCCCGTCCTCCCTGGCCGCCGGCGCTGTTTCGGCCCGCAGCGTTCCGGTGGCCGGAGCAGCTCGGCCCCCGCGGAGGAGCAGCGCGGCTCGCTGCCCGCGGGTTCCCGGGGAGCCGGGCTGGTTTTGGCTGCTGCCGGGGGACGCTGTCCTTGTGGGAAGGGGCCGCGGGCGGAGGAGAGGAGAGGAGAGGAGAGGAGAGGGGTCGGGCAGCGCTGAGCCGGGCTCCTGCCGGCTTGCTGCCTGGAGTGACTAATTGTTCTGTATTAAAATTAGCAGCTGACGGCGGAGCTCGCCGCTGGGAACGTGCCCCGCGCGTGAGTCAGCGGCGGTGACGGGTGCGCTGTACCTCGGCTCCGCTGGCCCCCTCACCGGAGGTTTGCGCGCTGCCGACCTGGGCGGCCGCAGGGCCTGCTCCAGCCCCCTCCGAAACCCCGTCGCTGGGTTTCCTGCGGGCTCTGCCGGCTCTGGCCGTCTGGGAGAGCAGGGAGCTGTGTTTAAGAGCCTGGTGGGCTGGGTCTGCTGCGGCCTGTTCCCTCCAGACCCACCATCTCCCGTGGCTTCTCCAGCACCTTCTCTCAGTTGTTTACCAACAACGTTACCTCTGGGAGAGCACCTGGAAGTAAATCAGGGCCACAGGGGCACGGAGAAGGGGATTTGGGCTCCATGTATCACAGGCTCAGCCAGCCCTTATGGAAGATGAGCACTGCATCCGCTCCCCCATCCCCACATTAAAGACACCTGATCTGGCCCAGAACAGCACTGGCCAGATGGGTGAAATCTAACGCTGCCGGGGACGCCCAGAGCTGCCCTGCCCCAGCTGGGGCGCGCTGATCACCATCTAATCCGGGTGTCTGCCCCCATCCCGGGGCTGGGGCGCACTGCTGGGTGGATGTGCTCCCAGCCCTCCCCGGGGGCTGGGGGGGCTGGGGCGCAGCAAGGGCAGGGTGTAGGGTTACAGGCCCCCAGGGCACCCCTGCCCCTCGCTGGGTATCCCTTTTCAGCATGCTCGCTTTGCATCAAGCAACTGGCTTTGAAGCATCAGCACTCTGGAGGGATTAAGGTTTCACAAAGGGCTAAACTCTGCATCCCTGCAAGACTTCTGGAGCAGAGGGGGAAGCTCCCCGCTTGTGCACACGCCTTTCAGTACTTGTAGCAATTGCTCTGTGGGATTCACGGAGCCAAAGGAAGAATGTAAGAGACTGGGGAAGAAACCGATCCTGCTAGAGCATCAGTTCTCTTAGGTACCCCCAAGCCCCCAGGATGGAGGAGGCAGGACACCTGAAGGTGCTCGTGATCGCTGCCCGAGACACCGGTAGGCCCGTTGCAGAGCTGCTGCTTGCTGTGCTCGGGGGGACAGGAGAGGGCATAGCCGCCGGTCTCTAACCTGCCCTTGCGTGCTGGTTCGCGCCAGGCCCTGGTCCAGGAGGGTAAAATCTTGCCTCCTGCGCCGGGATTTCCTAACCACAGCTGCACCCAGTTAACCGCCCCTGCGGGCTCCTTCTACCAGAGCCCCCACGGCGCTGGTAAGTTGGAGGGGGTGTTGGAGCACTCTCCGGGGCTCCCAAAACAGTGGCCAGGTCCCCCCCGCCTCCCGGAGCAGGGAACCGCGCACGCGGCACCCCGGCAGGGCACGCAGGGTCCATGCGCGTGTCCTGGCTGCACGCGGCTGTGTCCCCATCCCAAAGCACGCGAAACCCCGTTCCGCGTCCCGCACGTGCAAGCACGACTCTGGGAAACGTGTGGGTTTTGCACGAACATATCCCTTCCCCCCGGTGGGATCCTGCGCGCGGGTCCTTTGTGCTGTCTCGTCCCTCTGCTCCCGCCAGCAAGCCCGAGGAAGCAGCCCCGGCGAACGCAGCCTGAACCCACCTCCCTCTCCGCGAGCTGGGGGGGCAGCCCCCACTGCTATTTATGGCTGAGGTCAGGCTGGCAGCTTGCACTAAAGAGCCAGAGCACATTGTCCTCAGAACGGAGAGGATTCGTCATTACGATCAATACACCTTTCTTCTCCGGACAAACCGTCTGTCCCCGTCCCCGAGCCCAGCCCCGCCCGTGGGTCCCGCTGTGGCGCTGGGTGGCCGGGGCTGCGGGCGGTGGGGCTGCGGATGGCACGGCTGCGGGCGGTGGGGATGCGGATGGTGGGGCTGCGGATGGCACGGCTGCGGGCGGTGGGGATGCGGGCGACTCTTCCCCGCTCTCGCAGGTGGTTTGCAAGGGAGGGCGGCGCTGGCAGGGACACGGCCCCCCGCCAGCCCCCGGCCCCGGCTTCAGCATCTTCAGCAGCTCCGCCAGGGCCTGTCCCGCGCCCGGGAGCACCCCCGCGCCCTGCTGTGCCACCCGCGCCTGGGGTCCCGGCTCCCCCCTGAGGCCTTTTCCCCCCCAGCCGGGCTACAGGGGGCAAATCTGGAGAAAGAGGCGGCCCCGAGCCCCCCCGCCCCGCGGCACGGCTGTGCTGCACCGGGTGCCCGGCACCGGCAGCTCGTCACGCGCGTGCTCAGCTGCGCACGTGCCTGCTCGCCGCTCCTAATTAATCCTCCATAGGCTGGAGAGCACTTGATGTTGATTCCCCCAGCGCAGTGCCAGAGGTGTAAGGAGATTAATTAGCGCAGCGCGGAGAAGCTATGCAAATCGCGTGCTGCTGCGGGGACCGAGGGGCTGGCCCGGCCCCCCCTCTGCTGCATAGGGGCTGTGGGGGTCCCGGTCCCCAGGCGGTGGGGATGGCCCTGCCCTGGGCCCCGGGGGACTCGTGCAAGGGAGGGGAGCAGCTTGCACCTCCCCGGGGTGCGGGAAAGCCGCGGCAGCAGCAGCCCCGGGGCGGCGGTGGGGCTGCACTGGCCAGCTGGTGGTCTGTGCCGCCCCGGCCACGTGCCGGGCGAGCGCTCGAGGGCTGCTGCTGGCATCGCGGGGCCCCTCCGCCTCCGCGGCCGCCCCCGTCCCGGCTGGAGCCGCAGCGTGGGAGCACGGAGGAGCCCGACCCGGCGCTCTGCGGCTGCTTGAAAACAAAAACAAAGGGCAGCAAGAGGCTGGCATGAGAGAAGCGCTTCCTAATACAGCAGCAGCAAATGTAATTCTATTACCCTGATTTATTGATTGCACTTAGAGCAATTACTGGCTTTCAGCCCCTCACCTGCGGGGCGCGGGAGCTGGCGCAGGAGGCCGGCAGAGGCGGTCCGCGGCCCCGGGGAGCTCCGGCGTGGCGCAGCCGGGCAGCGCGGAGG
The DNA here is from genome assembly GCF_036370855.1 of Dromaius novaehollandiae. Lineage (NCBI taxonomy): Eukaryota > Metazoa > Chordata > Aves > Casuariiformes > Dromaiidae > Dromaius > Dromaius novaehollandiae. The sequence goes on along the minus strand of NC_088122.1, from coordinate 439,728 downwards.
GACCCCTGCGGTCCCCGGTGCCTCCTCGCCCCCCTCCCGCTGCGGCACAGCACGGGCTGGGGGACGGGTGGATGCTGCCCACCCGGGGGGCTGGCGGGGACGCTGGAACCGAGCGCCGAGCACCTCTGCTCTGCAGAGACCCCCCGTCTCGCGGTGCCGGGAGCCGTGGGGACATCTGCCTGGACGCCGGGCAGAGCTCAGCCGCGGAGGGAACACGGGGAGCGGGGCGGGCGGCGGAGGGGCAGGGCCGCCCCGCGGTGCAGCACCCCGTCGCCTCGGGAGGACGGGGCTCGCGCCACCCCTGCCCGCGGGCTGCCTACGGCTCCGGCAGGACGGACCCTGCTCCGGGCACGCGGATGGCGCTGGTTTTGCGGGAGGCACGGCCTGGACCTTCCAGCTCGGGCGGGATGTCCTGGGCTCGGCAGGAGGTCGGAGTCCTTCCAGCCCCCGGGAAGAAGAGGCAGCCCCAGCTTTGGAGGGGAGAGTGCTAGCTGGATTGTTTTGAGGTCAGAAAGTCCCTTTAAGGTTTTTTCCTTTCTTGCTGCAGATACTGGCAGAGAAGCAAGAAAATGATTGTGCTTTTTACTGCCTGTGCCCTCCAGACAGATATAAACATGCGGGAGACAGGCCTGGCTTTGGAGGCGGATGAGCTCGGCGTGAACGAGACCGCTGGGTTGGGAGGCAGAGAAATAGGCCAGCCCCAGTGTGCAGCGAAGCCTTGCAAAGCCAGCCCCAGGCTCCACGCAAGCCTCTCCCCATGCTGGAGACATGGAAAAGAGGAGAAAACGTCCCCGCTGCAGGCGAGGGCAGAGGCCGGGGGCTGCTGGCCCTTGTCGGAGCCGCCTGCTCGCCGTTCAAGCTGATTGCAAAGCGGGGAGCCACGGAGCAGACCATGCATCATGCTTTATGGCTCCCGGCGGGGAGGCAGCAGCTCTCCCGGCTCCACCTCGGCCCGGGAAGCTCTGAGCCCTTTAACCCTGCAGAGCCTGCAGCAAAGCCGGGCACCCCGGCGCAGCCGGCGAGGGGGCTCCACGGCCACAGCGAGGGGGTTTGGACCGGGGCGCGGGGCAGGGAGCACGGCGCGGTTCTGTCCCTGCGGGCTGCCCATGCCGAGGGCGCGCGGACACGACGGGGCACCCCAAGGCGTGGGGGGGGGTGCAAGGCTGTGCCTAGGCTCTGCCAGGACAGCACGGATACCCCGGGCTATGCAGGAAAACCCCCCGCCGGCCTCCATCGCCCAGCTTTGGGGACCAGGCATGTCCCCTGCTCTCCCCAGGAGAGATCCAATGCAGGGACCACTTCTGCCCTTTGCTGGGGGCTCTGTTGCCCCTTCTCTGCAGAGCCAAGGGTTTGGGGGCAGCAGGGCTGCAGGGATGCTTGTGGGGTGAGAAGGATGCTCATGGGGCTGGAGGGATGTGCGCGGGGCTGGAGGGATGCTCGTGGGGTGAGAGGGATGTTCACGGGGCCGGAGGGATGTGCACGGGGCTGGAGGGATGCTTGTGGGGTGAGAGGGATGTTCACGGGGCCGGAGGGATGTGCGCAGGGCTGGAGGGATGCTCGTGGGGTGAGAGGGATGTGCACGGGGCCGGAGGGATGTGCGCGGGGCTGGAGGGATGCTCGTGGGGTGAGAGGGATGTTCACGGGGCCGGAGGGATGTGCGCGGGGCTGGAGGGATGTGCGCAGGGCTGGAGGGATGCTCGTGGGGTGAGAGGGATGCTTGCACGGTGGGTCAGATGTGCGTGGGGCTGGAGGGGTGCTTACAGGGCCACAGGGATGCTTGCGTGGCTCAAGGGATGCTCACAGAGGCAGGGGGATGCTGATGGGGCAGGAGGGAGGCACGCGGGGTGGGAAGGATGCTTGCAGAGCCAGAGGGATGCTGATGGGTGGGAGGGATGTTCACAGAGCTGGAGGATGCTCATGGAGCCGGAGGATGCTCGCAGAACTAGAGGGATGCTGATGGGGCGGGAGGGATGCTTGGGAGCTGGAGGATGCTCATGGAGCCGGGGGGATGCTCGCAGAGCTGGAGGGATGCTGATGGGGTGGGAGGGATGCTCGGCGGGAGGGATGCTCGCAGAGCCGGAGGGATGCTGATGGGGCAGGAGGGATGCTCGGGAGCCAGAGGATGCCCATGGAGCCGGGGGGATGCTTGCGGAGCCGGAGGGATGCTGACGGGCGGGAGGGATGCTCGGGAGCTGGAGGATGCTGACGGGCGGGAGGGATGCTCGGGAGCCGGAGGATGCTGACGGGCAGGAGGGATGCTCGGGAGCCGGAGGACGCTGACGGGCGGGAGGGATGCTCGGGAGCCGGAGGATGCTGGCGGGCGGGAGGGAGGCGCGCGGGTGGGAGGGATGCTGGCGGGGCGGCCGCGGGCGCGCAGGCTGCTGGCCGCCGAGCACTCGCACCATGACATCACCGCGCCGCCGGCCCCGGGGGAGCGGGCAGGGGGTGGGGGCCGGCGCGGGCAGCCGCGCCAGGCAGCCGCTCTGGAGGCACGGCCGCAGCGCGGGGCATGCTGCCGGAGCCCAAGTATGACCGCTTTCGCAACGACGCGCTGACGGCCGCCCCGCGCCGGCCGCCGGCCGCCCCCATGCCGTCGCCGGCCCCCTCGCCCGCCGGCGCGGCCCCGGCCCTGGCCCACCCGTGCCCCCCGCTCGGCGAGGAGCAGGAGGCCGTCACCACCTTCTGCATGCTCATCCCCAGGATGCCCCAGTGGAAGTTCTCCGGCCCCACGGGCTTCCTCAGCCGCAGCCCCTCGGGCTCCAGCAAGGAGCTCTCCTCGCCGGCCAGGGCGGGGGGCCCCGCGGAGCCGGGGGGGGCCCCCTCCGGGCTGGCCGCCGTGCTGAGCGCCTGCGAGCCCGTCTGCTCCGCGCCCTGCTCGCTGCAGGTGATGAGCCGGCTGCGCGGCGGGGCCGGGGCCGCCAGGAAGGCCGCCCGCCTCGAGGGGGTCCGGCCGGCCGGCGAGGACTGGAGCCGCAAGGGCAGCTTCATCAGCAAGCCGGCGCAGGGCTGGCTCCACCCCGACGAGCGGGTGCTGGGACCCGGCGTCTCCTACATCGTCCGGGTGAGTCCCGCCGCCGCCGCGTCCCGGCACCGGAGCCCCGGAGCCCCCGGCGCCGAGCGGGGCCGCTGCCCCAGGACGGGGACCTCCGTGCCGGCCTCCCCCGCTCCACCCCCGGTGCGGGGGCTGCGGTGACGGTTCCCGAGGCCGAAGGCTGCTGGCAGGCTGCATCGCGCCGCGGCCGCGCGCCTGGCTCCGGACCAGCCCAGCCTGCGCGCGCCGTGGGGCCGGGGAGCCAGGCCGGGCCGGGGATGCTCCGCCGGGACGTGCCTGCTCCGCCGTGCCTCAGTTTCCCTCCAGCCAAAGGGCGTCCCTGCGGGGGGACCGGCCCGGGGGAGCGGCACGGGCAGGTGGTCCTGCATGGGCATGCGGGCTGCGGGCCGGGCGGTGCTCGGGGCAGCCCCAGGACAGGGCGGGAGCCAGCCCCTCGCAGGCAGATGAGTTTGCCATGTCTCAGCGCGGGTCTGGGGGAGCGACGGAGCCTCCCTGCCGGGTGTTTCGGGGGCGCCGCGCATGGGGCCAGCCCGGGTGCGGGGTCCCGGGAGACCCGCGCTGCCGCGGTCCCCTCGCCGCCCCGGCGGCCGCTCTGACCGTCCTCCCCCCGCTCCGGCGCCGCAGTACATGGGCTGCATCGAGGTGCTGCGCTCCATGCGGTCCCTGGACTTCAACACCCGCACGCAGGTCACCAGGTAGGGCCTGCGGTGCCCCTGCGCCCCCCGAGACCCCCACGGCCCCGGGGGCTGCGGGAGCGACCTGACCTCCCTCCCCCCTCCTGGGGTCCCTGAGGAGAGGTGGGGATGGGACTGCAGTCGAGGACCCCCATGTGCCGAGACGGGGACGGGGCCGTGGTCAGGGACCCTGCACCATGCTGGGGACGGGGCTGCGGCCGGGGACCCCTGTATGCCAAGCCAGGGATGGGGCTGTGGTCCAGGGACCCCCGTGTGCCGGGGATGGGGCCGTGGTCGGGGACCCCCGCGTGCCGAGCCGGGGACGGGGAGCGGCGCAGCGAAGGGCAGCTGCCGCCGATCGATAGCAGAAAGAGGAGAAGGGAGGTGGCTGCGGCCGGGACGCTCCCCCGCGGCGGCGGTGACTTTGGGGACGCCGGGGGGGCTGCGGCCGACCGTGCCGGGGCTCCGCGGCGATAACCCGCCTGGCGCGGCGGCTCGCAGGGAAGCCATCAACAGACTGTACGAGGCGGTGCCGGGCGTGAAGGGCATCTGGAAGAAGAAGGTGAGTCCCCAGCCGGCCCGGGGCCGCTTCCCGGAGCCGCCGGCCCCCCGGCGCCTCGCCCCCCCTTCGCCCGGCACCCGGGGTGCCGAGCCCAGCACCGCCCCGCCGCCCCCAGGCCCCCAACAAGGCGCTCTTCTCCATCCTGGGCAAGAGCAACCTCCGCTTCGCCGGCATGAGCATCGCCGTCAACATCTCCGTCGACGGCCTCAACCTCACCATCCCCACCACGCGCCAGGTGAGCGCCGGCCCCCCCCGCGGCCCCCCCGCTCTGGCCCCGGCGGCGAGCCCGGAGCGGGGCGATGGGCGCTGACCCCGCGGCCGGCCGCCTCTCCCGCAGATCGTCGCCAACCACCACATGCAGTCCATCTCCTTCGCCTCCGGAGGGGACACGGTGAGCCGCGCGTGGCGGGGGGCGGTGGGAGCGCGGTGCACCCGCGGTGCGGCCCCCGCCCTGACCCCCTCTGTGCCCCCAGGACACCACCGACTACGTCGCCTACGTCGCCAAGGACCCCATCAACCAGAGAGGTGACGCTCGCCTGTGCCCGGGACCCCGAGCAGAGCGGGGACGTGGCGCGAGGAGGGGGGTGGAGGCTGGAGGAGGATGGCTCGAGGAGGGGATGCCATGGGGCGGCGTGGGAGGCTGTGTGTGTGTGGGGGGGCTGGGGCAGTCCTGGGCTGCCGAGCGCCCGTGAGCTGTCTGTCCGTCCATCCGTCCATCCGTCCGTCCGTCCGTCTGTCTGCAGCCTGCCACATCCTGGAGTGCTGCGACGGGCTGGCGCAGAGCGTCATCAACACAGTGGGCCAGGCCTTCGAGCTGCGCTTCAAGCAGTACCTGCACAGCCCCCCCAAGGCGGTGGTGCCCCCAGACAGGTAGGGCTGGGGGGGCCCGCCGCGGCTGAGAGCTGCCCCCCCCGGGGCGCCCGCGCGGGGCACAAGCCCGGCGTTCCCATGGCCTGGTGTGGGCATCCCCACGGGGGCACGTGCCCGGCGTTCCCGCAGCCCGGTGCGAGCATCCCTGCAGCGGTGCTGGGCGCGGGGATGGGGCTGAGCCAGGCAGGGCCCCCCCGCTCCCTCCACCCATCCCCGTGCCCCCGCGCAGGGCGCTGGGCGCGGAGGAGTCGGCATGGGGCGACGACGAGGATGCCGCCGAGCACGACTACTACAACAGCATCCCGGGCAAGGAGCCGCCGCCGGGGGGGCTCGTCGACTCCCGGCTGCGGCACGTCCGCGCTCAGCCCCCCGGCCCCGGCGCCACCGGCCAGGTGAGCCCGCGACCGCCGTCCCCGTCCCCGTCCCCGGTGCCGCGGCGGCCGGGCCCTCCTGACGCCTGGCTCTGCCTCCCCTCCCCAGGGCGGATTTTCCCCCCGACGAGACCCCAGCGGCCAGCCGGGACCGCCGTGGGAGCCGGAGGTGCAGGGTGGGTACGGGCGGGCGGGGGGCCGTCCCGCGGGGCGCAGGGCCCGGGCAGCTGCTGGTGACGCCCCGTCCCGCAGGCCAGCCCGGCGACGGCTACCTGCAGGCGGACGGGCAGCCCCCGGGGCCGCGGGACTACGAGGAGCACATGTACGTCAACACGCGGAGCCTGGACACCTGGGAGCCCGACACCGGCCCCGGGGCGCCTGAGGACAGCCCCAAAAAGGACCTCTTCGACATGCGTGAGCCGCGGGCCGGGCGGGGGGCCACGCGGGGCGGGGGGCTGTGTGTGCCTGGCTCTGCTTGGGGCGGTCCGGCCCCCGACGCCGGGCGGGATGCGGTGCCGTGCCTTGGGGCGGTCCTGCCCCCGAGCCCGGGCGGGATGCGGTGCCGTGCCCAAGGTGATGCGGGGCGTCGGTAGCGGAGCCGCCGCTGCACCCCGGGATGTCACCTGCCGGCGGTGACACCCCCGGCTCTGCACAGGACCCTTCGAGGACGCGCTGAAGCTCCACGAGTGCATCGCGGGGGGCGGCAGCACCCCCCCCTTCGAGGACCGGTGGCCGAGCCCCCCCACCCGCAGGGCCCCCATCGCCCCCACGGAGGAGCAGCTCCGGCGGGAGCCCTGGTACCACGGGAAGATGAGCCGGCGGGATGCCGAGAGGCTCCTGCAGGCGGACGGGGACTTCCTGGTGCGGGACAGCATCACCAACCCGGGGCAGTACGTGCTGACGGGCATGCAGGGCGGGCAGCCCAGGCACCTGCTGCTGGTGGATCCCGAGGGCGTGGTGAGCGCCGGGATGCGGGATGGGGCTGGGATGTGGGATGCGGGAAGCGGGATGGGGCCGGGATGCGGGATGCGGGATGCGGGATGCGGGAAGGGCTGCCTGGGGGATGCTGCGCGGGGCAGGCGCTCCCGGGCCTTAGCAGCGCCGTGCCCCGGCCCCCCCTGCGCCCCCAGGTGCGGACCAAGGACGTGCTCTTCGAGAGCATCAGCCACCTCATCAGCCACCACCGGCAGCGCGAGCAGCCCATCGTGGCCGCCGAGAGCGAGCTGCACCTGCGCCAGGTGGTCAGGAGGAAGCAGTGATGCCAGGGGGCACGGGAGCCCCCACTGGCCCCGGCCCCCCACCAGCCCTGCGCCCCCGGGGGGGTCGGGGGCCCCCGAGCTCTGGGGCCGCCCCTCCTGCTCCCCCCGCACGGCTGGCGGGGCAGGGAGGGGGCCTGGGCACTGCCTCCCCCGGACGCCTGGGCCCGGCCCCGGCTCCGCTCGCGGAGGCACCCGCTGGCCTCGGACACCCGCAGTGCCTCGCCGTGCCGCGGCCTCCCCCGCGCGGCGCCGGGGTCCCTTCTCCAGGAGGAAGCTCCGGGGTGGCCCCGGGGCTGGGGTCCCCGCTGCTCCCACCCTTCCCGCTCGGCTTCCCGCCCTTCCCTCTGGGAGCCGTCGCTATGCACACGCCGGCGCTGCCGGTGCCTCCCCGGGGCAGCAGCGAGGCCGCGGCGCTGCCGGGGCGCCGAGCGGGGCCACCCATGGTCCCCAGCCCCGTGGTCCCCAGCCCCGCGGTCCCCAGCCCCATGGCCGCCCGGCCGCCCGCCCGGCCCGCAGCCGCAGCCGGTTCTGGATGCGCACGGCCCCTCCTGCAGCCAGCGGGCCGGCGGCTGTGCCCGGCGCTTGGCACTGGCTCCCGGTTTGGGATATGTTTCTAGTTAAACCTGGAAATGAGTGAGGCGGCCCCCATCGTTTGTGCCCCCCCAGGCGCCGCGCCGGCGGGGGACGGGGCTGGACTGGGCGCCGGGGCGGCTCGTCCATCGCCGCCTGCTCCCGGCCGGCACCGCGCCGCCGCAGCGCTCGGGTCCGGCTGGGCCGGGACCGCGGCCGGGCTCTGCCGGGTGCCCCGCGAGCCTCCCGCGAGCGCCCCGGCTCGCCCCGCACCCACCGCCACCGCGCTCCTCGGCACGGCTCCGGCAGCGGCGGGGCTGCGGCAGCACCGGCCCCGCAGGCTGGCCCGGTGCGGGGTGAGTCAATGAGTAAAACAACCAGCTAAATAAAGCCCAGTAATGAATGTGTAATTTTCCATTGATAGCTGAATACCTACAGGGACGCGGCGCTTCCATCGCAGCTGCTATTTTTTGCCGTGTAGTAATGCGTGCGCGCAGATAATTGCGCCGGTCCCTCGGCAGCGGGGGCACGGAGAGGTGGCGCGGGCCGGCACTTCCCTCCGCGCCTGCCGCTGCCGGGGCTGCTCCCTCCGACCGATCCGCTTCCAGGGCTGCTGCCCCGAGGCACCCAAGGGCGAGCATCGTATTGCTTGTTACGGGGCTTGAGTGCGTTGGTGGAGGCTCGCGTCTGGTGCCGATTGCTTGGCCGCGGGCGGCAGGAGTCACCTTGGGGCGAGGAGCTGAGGGAGCAGCGGGAGCTGCGGCGGTGCCGGGTGCGGGAGCGCGGCGGTGCCGGGTGCGGGAGCGCGGCGGTGCCGGGTGCGGGAGCGTGGTGGTACCGGGTTCGGGAGCGTGGTGGTGCCGGGTGCAGGAGCGCGGCGGTGCCGGGCGTGCGGCGGTGCCGGGTGCGGGAGCCCCGCGGGCGATGTGGGGCCGGGCTGGCGGCAGGCACAGGGCAGGGTCCCGGGCGCAGCGGCGGTGGGGAGCCCTGCGGCAGCCTCCTGGAAACGAGAAACAATTAACACAAATATGAAGCTCTTATTGAGTTAGGGGTGGACATGAATAATGCAATCGGAGCACCGGCTCCCGGGAGCGCTCTGAGCTGGAATTGAATTTCTGCCTGTGCGCTCTGCCCCCCTCCGAGTTGGGCTCTGCCGTGGGGCCGTGCAGGGCGCGGGGCCAAGAGGAGGCGGCTGGAGCCGTGGGATGGCGGAGTAACGGCGGAGAAGCGGCTGGCGGTGCCCAGGTGCCGGAACAGCCGGCGGCTGTTGCCGCGTTTGCGCTAGCAACCTGTAGGCTCCAGAGTTAACACCAGACTGAGGGGGAGGAAGCAACTCCCACCTCTCAGAGCTGCTCTTTCAGCCCATCTGAAGACAGGCAAACTGAGATGTTTTTGAAAGGTTTGCCTCAGCAGTGTGATTGAAGGAAAAACATTTCGTTTCTTGCTTTTCCAGGGCCTTTGGGCTCGTGCAAGCTAACCGTCCCCCTCTCTGTCTCCGGCAACGCTTGAAAACACCGTCCGGTTTAATTTTAACTGGACGGAGGGGTAGGCATCTCCGACGTTAATTTTTGACCGGTTTCATGAAGGTAAACAAGAAAAGCTCTGTGCGACCCCCCCCGCCCCGCAGAGCCTGCGGTGGGCGCTCAGCCACGTACGAGCCACCCGAGCATCCCCGGGAGTCCCAGCACCCGGGGCCTCGGCCTGCGGCGTGCCGGCAGCCGGGCTCTGGGGACCGGCAGGTCCCGGCGCCTGCTGCTTGGCTCTGCCCACGGCACGGCTGGCCGGGGACGCCGCTCCCGGGGGATACCCCTCGCAGCGGGAGCCGGGACCCGCCGCCGCCGCCCGGGATGGCCCGGCGGGAGCCCCGGGGCGGCCCTGCTCCCGGGCGCGGGCTCACTCCTTCCCAGCCTCCAGCGGGGGTAGCAGGCTGCCGGCTCCGGCCCAGCATCCCCAGCCGGCGCCGCTCGCCCCTGCGTCATCCTGGCCTTCGCCCCGCAGCCCCGGCTCCCCCGTGGCCCGACCCACTGCGCCTCGCCGGCCCCCCGGCCCCCGGCACGCTCCCCGGCCCGGGGGAGCCTGGCACCACCCGGAGCGCCCCGCTGCCGGCCTCGCAGCGGAGCCGGGCCCCGGAGAGCCCCGCGCCGCGGAGCCCGGCGGCAGGGAGAGCTGCCGCCTCCAGCCCCGCGCGGGGTGCCGAGCCCGGAGCCCACGCCAGAGGAAACGCTGTTTGCTCCTCCAGGCCGACGAGCGTTTGCTTCCCACCCATTGCTGTTCACAGTCCAGCGCTCCCCTCTGAGCAGACGCGGCTGCAGCCGACGCCGCGCTGGAGGTGAACGCGCCCCGCGGAGCTGCAGCATCCACACGGCCCCGCTGCCGGGCAGGGATGCTGCTGCGCCCCGCGCACCGGCACAGGGGCAGCCCAAAACCCTGCTCCGAGCTGAGAACGGTGGAGCTCAGCGCAGGCAACGGGCACCTGCGGCACCCTGCTCCCGCCTCGCTGCCCCGGAGATCGCTGGCCCTGTGCCCAACGTGCAGGCGGGCAGCGCTGGCCCGGCTCCAGTGCTTTTTATTATCTCGAGGGAACTCAACCATTTCTGTTCCTTATTTACCTCCCTTCGTACAGGGGTGGAGCACAGCAAACACAGGCCTTTTGTTCACCAGCCTCTTTTCCTTGATCCTCTTCCTCCTCTCCCTGTTTTCACCCACCCTGTCCCCGGGGCCGCGCAGCTGGCTGCTCCGGGCTCCGCAGGCATCTCCCTGCTGATCCCAGCCCCGCGGCACACCGCAGCAGCTCGCCGGCTGCCGCTCGGCCGCCCATGGCAAGCTCCGCTGCCTGCACTCTGCCGTCCCGGTAGGACCCTCCCGAGGCCGTCAGCAGGGCCGTGCCCAGGACGTTCTTCCCTGTCCCCGTTCACAAGCGCAGGCTGGAGCTGCCCGGCCTTTGGTCCGGCCTGGTGCTGCAGATCCTTCTGCTTTTCACAGCTCGGCCCTGGGCTGCTGAGGGAGCCAAGGCCTCCAGCCTCCGCGCCGGGCTGCCGCAGCCCGTGCAGAGCGAGCTTCCCGAGCACCACGCTCCTCCCTGGTACATCCACGCAGCCCTGCGCTGCTGCGGCTGCTCGCACAGACCACAGAGCCCCTCTGCAGCCTGACCGTGTCCCTGGGGACAGGCTGCCGCCGAGGAGGAGCTGCTGGTCCCCTCCCTGCAGGACACAGCCTCTGTGTCCGAGGCGGCAAACCCGTGCGGTACCCGGGCTGGTGCTGATGGCACCGGTTTGAGAGGCCCTTGCCCTCCCTGCTGCCCCACTCCGCAGCACGGGGCCTGCAGCGATGCTCCGTGGGTCCCCGGGACACTGCCCCGGGCTGAGCTCCCGGTGCCCCCGACACCGCCTGGGCCGCATCCTGCCCCGGAGCCATTCCCACCAGGTGCGAGCAAAACGTGTGGCACATGCGACTGCCTCCCCCCATTCCTCCCAGCCGCGATATTAAACCACTTAATGCACTCAGCGAGTCCTTGAGCTCCGAGCCGCCTTGGAGTGCTGTTGGCTTTGTGCAGCACTTTGATGAGCTCAAGAGCTTGGAGGGGAGATGATGCTCCGCTGCCAGAGGGGATCCGCTCGCTGCCTCCGCCTTCGGCTCCCGCTCTGGGATCCCCGCGGGGAGGGGGCTGGGGGAGCCCCAGGCGGACTCGCTCCCCACCCCGTCCTGGGGCTCCCGCAGGCCGGGCCAGTGTCCGCCGAGCTGCGGGATCCCGGGGCAGGAGGGCGGCCGTGGGGCAGAGCAGCAGCACCCCGCCGGGGCGGATGGCACGGCTCGGCTCGGCACGATCCGGCTCGGTGCGGCCACCTCCAGCACAGCCCGGCACAGCCCGGCCCGGCACAGCCAGACCCAGCCCAGCCAGACCCAGCCCAGCCCGGCCCAGCCAGACCCAGCCCAGCCCGGCCCAGCCAGACCCGGCACAGCCAGACCCAGCCCAGCCCGGCCCAGCCAGACCCGGCCCAGCCAGACCCAGCTCGGCCCGGCCCGGCGGCCCCCGGCGCAGCGGGAGCGGGCGGAAAGCGGGGGCGCCGCGCTCGGAGGAATACGGCGGCGGCGCGGCGGTGAATGAGCGGGGCCGGCGCGGCCGTATAAAAGGCGCGGCCCGAGCACCGCCCGCGCTGGCGGCGGCGGCGGCGGCGGCGCTACAGGTGCGGCGGCGCCTCCCGGGGACGTCCCGCCGTCGGGCCCGGCCCGGCCCGGCCCGGCACCGCGCCCCGCCCCGCCCGGCCCCTCCCGGCCCGGCCCGCGGGCGCCGAGCGCGGCGGGGCGGGTCCCCTCGGGGCGGCCGGTTCCTCCCTCACCCCCGTCCCCGGGCTGGCGGATCGCGGTGCCCCTCGGCGCGGCCGGTCCCTGCGGGCTGGCGGATCGCGGTGCCCCGGTGCCCCTCGGCGCGGCCGGTCCCTGCGGGCTGGCGGATCGCGGTGCCCCGGTGCCCCTCGGCGCGGCCGGTCCCTCCGGGCTGGCGGATCGCGGATCGCGGTGCCCCTCGGAGCGGCCGGTCCCTCGGGGCTGGCGGATCGCGGATCGCGGTGCCCCTCGGCGCGGCCGGTCCCTGCGGGCTGGCGGATCGCGGTTCCGCGGTGCCCCTCGGCGCGGCCGGTCCCTCCGGGCTGGCGGATCGCGGATCGCGGTGCCCCTCGGCGCGGCCGGTCCCTGCGGGCTGGCGGATCGCGGTTCCCGTCAGTGCTGCTGGGTCCTGGTGCCCCTCGGCGCGGCTGCTTGCCCGGGGCTGGCGGATCCCGGTTTCCCCGGCGCCCCTCGGCGCGGCGGGTTCCCCCTCCCTTCCCCGGGCAGGCGGCGCAGCTGGGCGTCCCCGCGGCCGGCGGCTCCTGCCCCTGTGCGGGTGCGGGGTTGTGGCCGGTCCCCTGGGGCCGACCGGTCCCGGTCCCCAGTGACGCCGCTGCCCTGTGGGTCTCTTGCAGCCCGCGGCAGCATGTGGCTCCTGGAGCGGCTTCGCGGCGTGGCGGAGAACGGCGGGTCCCGGGGCGCGGGGCCGGAGGACTCCCCGCGGGGCTCCCGCTACAGCAACGTGCTCACCCCCGACAAGATCCCCGACTTCTTCATCCCGCCCAAGCTGAGCGCGGCGCCCGCCGAGGGCCCCGAGCCCCCCGCGCCGCCCGCCCTGGGCGCCTCGGCCTCGGAGCAGGACCTGGCGGGGCGCAAGCCCCCCCGCAGCCCCCGGCCGCCCAGCCGCTCCCGCGCCCGCGCCGCCGGCCGCCACATCATCCAGATCGAGAGCGCCGAGGACTGGGCGGCCGAGGGCGGCTTCGGCACCAACGCGGACCCGCAGGCGCAGACGGCCATGTCGCTGCCCTACGTGCCCAAGGCGCAGACCTCCTATGGCTTCGCCACGCTGGTGGAGAGCCCGCACACGCGCCGCAAAGAGTCCCTCTTCCACAGCGAGCACAGCAGCCTCTGCCCCTCGCCCGCCACCTCGCCGGGCGCCCAGCGCCGCGCCAAGCTCAACGGCGAGGGGGGGCCCCGGGCGCCCGCCGACCTGGGCGCAGCCCTCATGCACCCCGGCCGCTACTTCAGCGGTGGCGAGAGCGACACGTGCTCCTCGGCCGAGTCGTCGCCCTTCAGCTCCCCGCTGCTCTCCCGCTCCGTCTCCCTGCTCAAGATCTTCAGCCAGGAGAGCCAGTCCAAGGTCATCAAGCTGAAGCACTCGGTGGCCCGCAACAGCTCGCTCTCCACCGACGACAGCTCGGCCGACACCAGCCCCAGCGCCCAGCGCCGCTCCCGCAGCGCCCCGGCGGGCGGCCAGCCGCCCCCGGCCCTGCTGCCCCTGGACCTGCCGCAGAGCCGCGACCGGGAGCACAGCCTGCGCCTCAGCCGCGGCGGGAGCCTGCGCCTGGCCGCCGACTACGACCCCGCCAACGCTCGGCTCCGCGTGCGGCTCGTCTCCGCCGAGGACCTCTACGACGCCCTGGTCGACCTGCGCAGCATCAACTGCTGCGTCTCGCTGTGCCTCACCCCCGGCAAGCTGCAGAAGCAGCGCAGCACCATCATCAAGAACAGCCGCAACCCCGTCTTCAACGAGGACTTCTTCTTCGACGGGCTGGGCCCCGGCCACGCCAGGAAGATGTCCCTCAAGCTCAAGGTGGTCAACAAGGGCAGCAGCCTTAAGCGGGACACGCTGCTGGGGGAGAAGGAGCTCCCGCTCACCGCCCTCCTGCCCTGCCTGTAGGCGCTTGGCAGGCCCCGGGGGGCTGCGGTGTGGGGGGCTGCGGTGCGGGCGGCCGGGCCAGCCGGGCCCCTCCGCCACGGGGGGGGGGGCGGGGTCCCCGGGAGCCCCCCGCCTCGGGGTGCTGCGAAGGGCTCTGCCCTGTCGCCCTCCCGCAGCTGCCCAGCGGCCGCAGCCTCCCCCGCTCCCTTCCTGGGGGCCGGATCTCCCGGAGCCCGGCGGGCAGCCGCCGGCCCCGGCCCCGGGCAGGGAGGACGTCGCCGCTGGGCTCTCGCCTCCCCGCTCCCCATGGGCTCCAGCTGGCCGGCAGGAAGGCTGCGGGTGGGTAGGTCTCTGTAGCAAACTTACCACCACCTCTCTCGAAGCCCACGCTCCCGGGGTCGGGTGACGGCATCAACCTGCTTTAGCTCAAAAGAGAAGTTTCCAGCCCTGGAGACCGCTGAGAAAATACTGCCGAGGTGACCGAGGGCGGGCACAGGTGCCGGAGCTCCTGGTAAGTGACCCCCAGGCAGGGACGAAGCAGGCTCCTGCTCTTCCAGAGCCTGTCCTGGCCCTGCCCAGCCCCGCTGTCTGCGCTGCGTGCGGCGTGTGCAGCCGGCTCCGTCCCGGGCCCTGCGGTCTCCCGGGAGCCGCTCCCGCCCCCGGAGCGGGGTCCCTCTTGCCGCTGCCTGCGCCTGGGAAACTGCCCAGCGGTTCCGGGGCCCTGGCGCTTGCTCAGAGCCGGGAGGCTGCTCGTTCCCCGGCCCCTGCTGGCGCCCGTCACCCTGGGCGTGCGGCAGACCCAGGCGTGGGTGCCCTGGCGGATGCCCTCGCTGACGGGAGCCGAAGCGGCGGGAGCAGCTCTCTGCGGGTGCTGGTGACCCTGTGCCTGCGAGGGCTGAGCCTGCAGAGCACCTGGGCCATCTCCGGGGTGTCCTCGAGGGGTGACGGACTGGGGCTGGCTGCCCCAGGCTCCCCTCCCCTGCATCCGGGGGCCCTTCCCCACCCAGGGCTGCTCCGGAGCCTGCGAGCCTCTGCCCTGCTGGGGGGGAGACGTTGGCTGTGGGGATGCCCGTGGTGGGGGGCTGTGAGCCCTTGTGCCCCGTGGGCCCGGCTGGGCTCTGCAGGCTCCCGCTGCCCCCGCTGCCCCTTCCCTGTCTCTCCCGTGCCAGCCCGGTCTGACCAGCTGGCAAACACGGAGAGGGGGGAAAACGCAGGCTGGAGACACTTCTGCAGGTGATAAAACAGACACCTTGTTGTTGTCGTTTGGTGTGGTGTTACCTGTCGCATCGGGCTCTGTGCATGTTCCCGCGGGGGCAGAGCAGCGGCGCTCCGTCGTGCCCCGCTCCGGCACGCGTGCCCACCAGCACACGCGTGCCCCTCGTGCTAACCTCTCTTGGTGGCGGTTGATGTTCCTTCCTTGTCCTTTGCAGCAGATGGCAGATTTCAGTGTTGGCTATTTATATCTGAGGCTGATCTTTCCCAGCGTGTCTTACTTCTGTCTGTAAATATGTTGCAGGTACGCGAGGCATGGTTCGATAGCGCGACGTTTGCATGTCAGGGGGATCCGGGGTGATGGTGGCTGTTTGTCGAGCTTGCGGCTGAAAACAAGCCGTGCGGGGTGCGACGAGCAGGCGCTTCCTCGGGAGGATTTCCCACCTGCTGCTTCCGCTGCTCCCCCCGAGGAGCAGGCGAGGGGGTCCCCCCCCCGCCGCCCCAGACCGGTCCCTTCGTGCCCGGACTCACCCTGGCCGGCGAGCGGGAAGGGGGAGACGGGCTGGGGGCAAACCTGCCCCCGGGCAAGGGGGCCCTGTGCAGCCCCTGGGGCTGGCGGGGACCCCCGGGTGCTGCGGGGGGTGAGGGGGTGGGACCCCCCGCTGCCCCGAGGGGAGGGGGTGGGGGTGCAGCAGCTGCGTGCAGGTTTCGGCACCCCGGGGCAGGTCGGGGCGACGCGGAGCTCTGCTGCAGGGAGGCTTCCCGGGGGCGGTGATGCGCTGCGGTGGGCGGGAGGACGGATGCGTCCTCAGCCGGGAGTGCGGCCTGGCTGGGCCTTTCCTCCCCCTCAACTCTTTTCTAATGTTTCTGCTTTGATATTTCTGTGGCTGGATTTAATGACGTATTTTTGGAGTGAAAAAATATATATTCATGTTTGTTTACAGATGACTTCTTTTTAGTGCAATAAAGTCATTTCTAAAACAGATGCAGGCGGTGCGCTCAGCTCCTGGTTTCCAGAGGTGCTTCCAGTACTGCGAGGGCGCTCCGTGTCCGTGTAGCCTCCGGGGCGGAGGTCCCGGGAGCAGAGCCGCGGGATGCCCTGCGTGGGCAGGTGTCGCCCCTGGGTCCCGTGTTACGTGCACGGCTGCCGGCGTGCTCCCAGTGCCGGGATGGTGGGAGGCAGAGCCGAGACCCCAGGATGCCCCAGGTATGGACCACCGCCGCTCTTCGGAGTGCACCTGCCCTCTTCCGACACCGGAGTGCCTTGAAGAGGCTCAAAGGCCTTCAGGAACTCCTTCCCCCTGCCCAGTGTTGCAGACCAGCTGCAGGCTGAGAAGTGAGCAAATCCCCTTGGGAGAGCAGGGGGATTTGGACTTGGATCCGTTGGAAAATGGGCTGACGGTGCTCGGGGAGACATGGGGCTGTCCCTGCTGGGCACAGGGGTCTGAGCCTCGCGGCCGGGGCCCGAGGCCGTGCGGAGGGCGAGACCCCGCTCCCACGCTGCCCTTCCTCTTCCAGCCCGGGCGGGCGGCAGCGGCCGTGGCTGCCCACTGTGGCTGTGCGTGACCCGGCTCTCCGGCCGCGGCAGAGCTGCTGGGTGTGATCCGGGTCTGTGCCCCAGCTTTGCTGCGGCTGTGGAGACAGCAGCCAGGCAGCACTGCCCTCCTCCTCCTCCTCCTCCTCTGCTGTCTCCCCGCAGCCGGGCCCCTGCAGTTCTTCATGGCCGTGGAGGCTATTAAGGATGTCATTGTATTTTTTGCATTCCCGTCACCAGTGGCAGCAGCTGGGCTGTGTGGGCTGAAGGCGGCTGCGCAGCGCGGCGGAGGGGCCGTGCGGGCAGCGGAGCTGCTGCTGCCTCCTGGGCTGGCACCTCCCGTGGCCAGACAGCGCCCGCCGGGCCCCGAAAGGGGCGGCCCCCCTCCCCCCCCCCGGGAGCCCGGTGCCTGGGGCGATGCCGTGCCCTGAAAGGGGCATCCTCCCCCCCCCCCGCCGGGAGCCCGGTGCCTGGGGTGATGCCGTGCCCCGAAAGGGGCGTCCCGACCACCAGAGCAGCCCGGAGGTGGGAGCTCCCCGTCCCCGGCCTCGGCCGCGTCCTGCCGGCACCGCGGCTCGGGCTGGGGCCGGCCGAGAGCTGACCCTGCGCGGCGATTGCGGCTCATTGCATTATATCATTTTTTCCCCCTACCTTCCAATTCCAGGGTGGCTTTTAACCAGAAGCTGTTAAAGAAGAGAGGGAGGTTTGTCTGTTATCTAAATGCCACTTTTCTAATTTCCACTGTTCTAATAATTTGTCATTTTCGGCAGCAATAGGGAACAGGAGCACTAAACCCAGCCGCCCTCCCCGCTCCTGCCCCCGCAGGGGCAGGGAAAGCAGCGGGGCGGGCGCTTGGCAGGTGTCAGGAAATCTAAGCAGTGCTTTTTCTAGAGGTGTAAAAGCTGCAGCAGTTAGCAATAAAATGAGACTGATTAAGTTAGTCTGAACTAGAGTAGATGGGGTCAGCTAGAAAACACTAAAAATCCCTGGAAAGTATTCAACGCTCAAAGTATGGGAGACTGTCACGCTCGGAGAGGGGTCCTGCGGGGGAAGCTTTAACTCTGCATTAATAATCAAGTAAGGGCAGGAGAAAAAGGAGCTTCCGCAGCCCGGGGTCGGGCTGAAACCAGCCGCCGCGGGGGAAGCGCTGGCGGCCGAGGGAGGGGAGCGCTGGCGGTGCTGCCCTGGGAGCTTCGCTCCGGCTCCGCGTGCTCCGGGGGCTGGGATGCAGCCGGGAGCCGCATCCCGCCTGGATGCGGCCCCTGGGGCGGGAGATGCCAGGGCGAAGCCGCAATGAGGGCTTGGTCCAGCGAGGAGCGTGCTGGCCCATTTGAGCCACATTTTCCAGGAAATCCTCTGGGAAAATCCCCTAGGAAATCCTCCCTCAGGCTGGGAGCTGGGTGCTCCCGATCTTTCCTCGTTGCTGGAGGTCCCCACGTGCCCGGCCATGCCGTGCTGGGGATGGTGCGTTGGGGCAGCTGCGATCCTCATCTGCCATGTGGGAAACCAAGGCCGAGGGAGGGGAAACGCCGCGTTTCTGGGCAGCCAGGGGCAGATGCTGCAGACATGGTCTCGCTTGCCCTGACCCATCCTCCAGAGCGAGATTCACCTGGGTGAGATGCATGCACAGACCTTGCCTATTTTTAGCCCTGTGTTCCCACAAAGCGAGGACTCAACTTCTGAGAAAATTGCCTGGAGCTCATTTAGCCGAGTGCTTGATCACCGGAGAGAGGGAGAGAGCAAATTAGGGGATCAATCTTGCAGGGAGCGAGCAGGGGACGGAGGGACGGGGCTCCAGGGGAGGGTTTTCCAGGGACCCAGCCCCTCTGGGTGCCCCGGCACTGAGCACCGGCGCGGTGCCGTGCAGCTCCCACCCTTTGCAGGGGTAGCAATGGGTTTCAGCCAAGCAGGGCAGCAAGAATGACTTTTCCTCCCCGTATTCCCAGGCACTCTCGGGACGGGAGAGCCCCAAGCGCCCCCTCCCAGCACCATCCCGGGGCAGGACCCCGTCCGGGCCTGGGGCCGCCTGCCCTCCCCCCCGGCAGCGGCGGGGCTGGTCCCTCCCCCAAACCTGGCTGCTGGTTGTTATTTCGGTCAGGCAAAGCTTCTCCCTGTTGCTTAGCAACCCATCCCGGACCGCGGTCCAGCGCCCGCCGCGCCGCAGGATGCGCGCCCTCCGCCTCGGCGGCCGCTGCCCCCCGCTCCTTCCCGCCCCCGAGGGGGCCCGGGCAGCGTCCCGGCCCCGCCGCACTCCCGGCCTCATCCCTGTCCCACGGTGCTCCCGGCCCTGCCGTGCTCCCGGCCCCATCCCTGTCCCGGGCAAGGGGCTGCCAGCCACGGTGCCGGACCATGCGGGACTGGTGATCCAACACAAAGCCGATGGCCGCGTTCCCCATGCTCCAGGGCGGCGTGGCGGTGCTCCATCGGGATGTGGCTTCCCACCCCAACCTCGGTGCTGGAGGGTGTGAAGCTGCCACTGGCGATGGGCTCATCGCCTGTGAGCGCGACCTGCCTCCTCCGAGCGCGATGCTCCCCCAGGACGTGATTCACGAGGCCAGCAAGCAGACAGGCGCATCCAGCACTCAGGCAGTGCGGAAGAAACTCCGGAGCGGGGAAATCCAGCTCCCATTCCAGGCGAGAGCCCCCGGCGCCGGGTGCTGCCCTGCAGCGGGTGCTGCAGCCCCTTCTCCACCGACCCCATCCCATCCCTGGCGCGTGGCGAGCACCAGGCACCCATCAAGCACCGTGCACGTGCCCCATTGCTCCGGGCGCCCAGCGAGCACCGTGCACGTGCCCCATTGCTCCGGGCGCCCAGCGAGCACCATGGGTGCCCCGCCGCACAGGCCGGCGTGCGGAGGCGAGGGCTGCGGTGCGGGGCAGGCGGCTGCACATGAGCTGTCGGCCTCCCTCCGGCACGCACGCGCCTCTGCTTTATTGCGGGCATTTGTCTTCCCCGGCAGCGTGTCTGTTTCAAAGCCGAGAGGAGGGACTCCCGCTGTTACTGGGAGGAAAACAGAGCTTAATTGAATCCCACGGTTCCTCGTGGACACATCAGGCGAGGGCGAAAGCTGGCGAGGAGCTGGTGCCCGCTTGCTCGCGAGGTGCCGCATCCCAGCAGCAGGCACCCAGCAGTCCGCACGCCGCCGGCCGCGGGGCCGCGGAGGTGCCCGGGGCGGCAGCGGGTGCCCGGTGCTGGGGCCGCCAGGCGCTTCCGCGGGGAGCTGCCGCCTCGGGCGCTCCCTGCCCGTCCTCCGGCCGCGCGGGCTGGAGAAATGTGGCGGAGGAGGAATACGGAGCCCGGGAGCCCATGCGGGGCTGGGCGCCGGCGCTGCTCCCTGGCGCGGCGCGGGAGGATGGAGGCGCAGGCAGAGCTGCTGCACGGCGCCAGGCATCGCCCGGCCTCTCCTCCGCTCCGTCTCCAGCGACTTGTTCTTCCCTAGCTGCCTGCTGGAGTTTTAAACGCTGCCTTTAAAACGTTTGCAAAATGCCCAAAGCATCAAATAGACCCAGGTGGGAGGGGAAAAAATGGCATAAACAAAGCAGACAGGAGGATTTGTTAAACTCTGGCAGCTGCTGGCAAACACTTTAATATCAGTGCAGACAGGCGCCAATCGATACGGCAATTCGGGGCCGCTGGCTGATCCGTGCTCTGCGCCCGCGGACCGACACCGGCACTGGCGGGGGCTGGCGTGCTCCGGCTGGGCCCGGGGCGGCCGTGCGCCAGGGGGTCCCGCCGTGCGCCGGGGTCCCGCCGGGCTCTGGGGTCCCGCTGGGCTCCAGAGAGTCCCGCTGCGCACTGGGTGCTCCCGGCACGTGCCCGAGGGTCCCGCCGTGCTCCGAGGGGTCCCGGAGGGTCCTGCCGGAGCCTGCGGGGCTGCCGCTGCCGGACGCACGCGGAGGGTCCCGGCCGGACCCGCGGTGGGAAGGGGCGGCCGCGGCCGCGAGCTGCCGGGGGGCCGGGGGGGCCGAGCCGATTCCACCTCCGCCTCCGCCGGCCCGGCCGCATCTGCGGGCAGCGGCAGCACCGGCGGCATCGCCGGACACGCGGGAGAGCGGCGGCATCGCCATGGCGACGGAGGCAGCGCGCTGCCCGCGGCGGCAGCGGCCAGCGCCGGTGGAGAGCCGCCCCCCCCGGCCCCCCCGGCCCCCCCGGCCCCCCCGGCCCCCGGCGCCGCCGTCGGGGCTCAGGCTCAGGCTCCGCCCGGCCGCGGCCGTCGGGGCTCGGCGAGGGCCGGGGGCGGCGGCGGCCGCGGGGTCCCCGGTGCGCGGGCTCCTGCCGCCACCCCGCGCCGCCCCCCGCCGTCTGTCGCCGCTCGCGCCAGGAATAAACCCCGGCGCCCGCCATCTGCTCGGCGCTTCTGCTGCCCGCGCTCCCCGTTGCTGCGTTTTCCGGAGAGGCGGCTGCGCGGGGCCGTGCGGGGCCGTGCGGGGCGGCCGCGGCTCCCGGCTGCCCGGTGCCCACGGCGGGACGAGCGCGTCGCGGCTCAGCCGCCTGCCGCGGCGTTCCTGGACGCCCCGCTCCCTCTCCGGCCGGTGTCCGGCCCCTCCAGGCCGGCTCTGCCGCGGCACTCGGGCTCAGGTCTTCCCTCGGTGCCTCCCGGGCACCAGCAACCCGCCCGGCCCCAGCGAGGCCGCCGAGCCGGTGCCGCCCCGCGTGGGACAGGGCGCCCGTCGGGCCGGGAGCACGGCCCGGCTGTGCACGGCGCGGTCCGGCCCTGCGTGCCGCCGTCCACGCGTCCCCCGGGCCAGGGCCTGCAGCATCCGCGCCCGGCTGGAGACGCCTCCCACTTCCAGCAAGGAGATTCAATCTCCCTGTGCAAAGCCTGAGCGGAGTCAGTCTATTCCCTTCCCTCATAAGCTGCTCCATGTGTTTAATGAGCCTCGCAGCTGGGCAAATTCATCTTATTTCAGGAGTGGAAGTATCCAAGTTCATCTTCCAGGCCCGGTACCCGGCGGTGCCGCCAGCGACGCGCAGGCTGGTGCGGCACGAACGTGGCTCCCGCGCCCAGAATGCGTCACGCCTCCGGCAGAGCCTTGCACCGAGTCACCCGGGCCCGGCACAAGCAGCACCCGGAGCCGGGCGGCGGGACGGGGATGGGTCAGCACGCGGGGACGGCTCTGCGCATGGGGACGGCTCTGTGCATGGGGATGGTTCAGTGTGCAGGAATGGCTCCGTGCATGGGGACGGCTCGGTGTGCAGGGACGACTCCGTGCATGGGGACGGCTCCCTGCGTGGGGACGGCTCAGTGTGCAGGAATGGCTCCGTGCATGGTGGCGGCTCTGTGCGTGGGGACGGCTCGGCGCGGGGCGCTGGCTCGGCGCGCGGGGCCGGTTTGGCGCGCGGGGCTGGCCACGCTGCCTGCTCCCCCACAGCAGGCTGCAGGCTGCCTGTAGTTCTAATTGCACCACGCGGCTTTGATTCCCGGTTTTAATTGCAGCCTAACGAGGCCGGGGCAGCAGGAGAGGAAAACATCAAGCTTAAGGGAAACAAATTGGGAGAGAAAAGAACATTTACTGGTGACTAATAGGTCTGTGGACTGGTGCGTTTGTGTTTGCCTGCCGCGGCAGAGGACGGTGCCAGCGCCGGGGGTGCCGGGATCTCCTCCCCGCGCTCGGCTGCCCGAGCGGAGCTGCGTCGCTGAGAGCGGTTCCGTCCCAGGGCCCGCGCGGGTCCCGGGCTGTTTGCGGCCCCGTCACTGAGCGGCGTGCGCAGGCGCTGCCCTCCCCGGAAACGGCGCATTTCCACTGTTTGCACAGGCAGGGTTGGGGCTAAATCGTCTAATTGTAACAGATGGGCCAATTTACACACCGCGCGGGCCTCACCAGGGGGAATCGAGGCTAATTCAGTGGAGAAGAGAGGAGGAGAATTTCTGGAGCCGGCTGGCGCCTGGGCGCCCGGAGCCCCGGGTGCTGCCCGCCTGCCGGAGCTGCCGCCGAGCCCTGGGATGGGGCTCCCTGCCGCCACCGGGGAGGCTCCGCGGGCCGGGGCCAGGGCCGGGCACAGCCCGGGGGATGGCGGGGCTGGGCAGATGGCACAGGGACGGGGATGGGGACGGGGACGGGGACGGGGATGGGGATGGGGACGCGGATGGAGATGGGGACGGGGACGGGGATGGAGATGGGGACAGGGATGGGGATGGGAATGGGGATGAAGACGGGGATGGGGATGGGGACAAGGATGGGGATGGAGAGGAGGATGGGGATGGGGATGGGGAGGAGGACAGGGTGCTGCCCAGCCTGCTCTCCCCGCGCCCGTGAGGACCAAGCTCTCCTTACTGAGCTCTCTGACTTTGAGCATCTTGGAAACCGGCCCTTGCTAATAAGACAAAAAGAATGACAGCAAATAAGCCCAGCCGCGGGAATGTGGCCTTCTCATCTAGCATTTTTTATTCCCCCACATTCTCCCCCTTCCCTCCTTTGCCAACGGCTTGAAGCCACCGTAATAAAATTATTAAATAAATAAAAAACCGCCGTAGCCCCCACCTCGGTGCGGCAGCCATGGTAACTGGATCAAGGGGACACCTGTACATTTCCATTCTGGGCTCCCGCGCTCTGAATATACAGAAGAGCGCTAATTAAAAACTCGCGGCGAGCGGCGGGCGGGGAGAGCAGGGTGTGCGCTCGGCCGGGCGCCGCGGGGACGCGAGGGGCCCCACGCAGTGTCCACGGGGGTCTCCGGGCGGGCAGCAGCGCGGGGGCTCCGCTGCTCCGCTCCCTCACCGCCACCGCCGCGGCCGGACGGTGCCAGGAGCAGTGCTCCTGCGTGGGGCAGGGCTGGTGCCGCGGGGACGGTGCTGGGACTGCGCGGGACGGCGTTCCCACCGCCATGCGGGACGGCGCCCTGGGAGCATGCGGGATGCCGTTCCCTGGCCATGCAGGGTGCCATTCCCAGGCCACGCAGGATGCCATTCCCAGGCCATGCAGGATGCCATTCCCAGGCCATGCAGGATGCCGTTCCCGGGACCATGCAGGATGCCATTCCCAGGCCATGCGGGATGCCATTCCCAGGCCGTGCGGGATGCCATTCCCAGGCCATGCGGGATGCCGTTCCCAGGCCACGCAGGATGCCATTCCCAGGCCATGCAGGGTGCCATTCCCAGGCCACGCAGGATGCCATTCCCAGGCCATGCGGGATGCCATTCCCAGGCCGTGCAGGATGCCATTCCCAGGCCATGCGGGATGCCGTTCCCAGGCCACGCAGGATGCCATTCCCAGGCCGTGCGGGATGCCGTTCCCGGGACCATGCAGGATGCCATTCCCAGGCCGTGCAGGATGCCATTCCCAGGCCATGCAGGATGCCATTCCCAGGCCATGCGGGATGCCATTCCCAGGCCGTGCAGGATGCCATTCCCAGGCCACGCGGGATGCCATTCCCAGGCCACGCGGGATGCCGTTCCCGGGACCATGCGGGATGCCGTTCCCAGGCCACGCGGGATGCTGTTCCCGGGACCATGCAGGATGCCATTCCCAGGCCATGCGGGATGTCATTCCCAGGCCGTGCGGGATGCCATTCCCAGGCCGTGCGGGATGCTGTTCCCAGGCCACGTGGGATGCTGTTCCCGGGACCATGCAGGATGCCATTCCCAGGCCATGCGGGATGCCGTTCCCAGGCCACGCGGGATGCCATTCCCAGGCCACGCGGGATGCCATTCCCAGGCCGTGCGGGATGCCGTTCCCAGGCCACGTGGGATGCTGTTCCCGGGACCATGCAGGATGCCATTCCCAGGCCGTGCGGGATGCCGTTCCCAGGCCACGCGGGATGCCATTCCCAGGCCACGCGGGATGCCATTCCCAGGCCGTGCGGGATGCCGTTCCCAGGCCACGTGGGATGCTGTTCCCGGGACCATGCAGGATGCCATTCCCAGGCCATGCGGGATGCCATTCCCAGGCCATGCGGGATGCCGTTCCCAGGCCACGCGGGATGCCAGGCAGCCGGGCGCGGGGGAATCGCAGGGCGCGGGCGCGGGCAGGGCAGGGCGGGGGGCTGCCTTGGCACCCTCGGGCTGCTGCACCGCCTGGGTGCTCGGCCCGCACGGGCCGGGAGCAGCCCCTCTCCACGGGGAAACGGGGAGCGCAGGGGGCGGATGCCGGATGCCGAGGGGGCGGCAGGCGCGGGGCGTCGCGGGGGGCCAGGGGAGCGCGGCCCCCGCACGCCGGCATGGGGGGGGAGGCGGCGAGCGCTCGCGCCCCTCCATGCACCAGCCTGCCTGCCGCCCGCCGGGCTCCTCTGGCATTTCCATTTTTAGGTTTCCGTCAGGAACTGGCAGTTGCTCTTTTCGCTGACGGCGCTCGCGCTCCCCCCGCTCCGCTGCAGCTTGCGGCTGCGTCGCGGGGCCGAGCTGGGCGCGCGGCAGGGTCCCGGCGCCGGTGCCCTTCCCGCGGGGGCTGTGCCGGGGCCGTGCGTCCCCAGCCACCCCCCGCCTCCGGGTGAGCCGGGAGGCAGCACGGGATCGCCCGGAGCGGGGGTTAATGATGCAGCGGAGACAGCACCGACCTTTCCACCTCGCCACCTCTCAGCTTCACCTGCGGCTCCCTTTTCCCTGCCATTATCTGCATGGATGCCTGTGGATTTCATTTCCATATTCATGGTCTTTTAATGACCCTGTAATATCTTTATGTTCTGCAATTAAATGTGGAATTTTTTTTTTTCCTTCCCCAGATTAGCATCTGCACAGGCTCATTTGCGGTGCTGGAGCAGAGGAGGGGCGGCTGCGCGGGAGGGGACGGGGTTAATTAAACTTCAGAGAGCAGCGGGCGCCGATATCCTCGCCCCGGTGGGGCTGCTGGCGGCTGCAGTGGGAGCACCGGGGTCTCGCAGCCGCCCCGCTCCCCGCTCCCTGCTCCCCGCTCCCTGCTCCCTGCTCCCTCTTCCCCGCTCCCCGCTCCCCGCTCCCCGCTCCCTGCTCCCCGCTCCCCGCTCCCTGCTCCCTGCTCTCTCTTCCCCGCTCCCCGCTCCCTGCTCCCCGCTCCCCGCTCCCTCTTCCCCGCTCCCTGCTCCCCGCTCCCTGCTCCCCGCTCCCCGCTCCCTCTTCCCCGCTCCCTCTTCCCCGCTCCCTCTTCCCCGCTCCCTGCTCCCTGCTCCCCGCTCCCCGCTCCCCGCACACCTCCGGCAGGTGCCGGGCGGCTGCAGCGCGTGCAAGCGAGCGCCCACGTGCCAACGCGCCACACATGCAAACACGCCAAACGCGCCAACACGCAGCACACGGCAACACACAAGCACACGCCAACACGCAGCACACAGCAACACGCCACACACGGCAACATGCCGGACATGCAAACACGCAGCACACACTCGTGCCTGGCTCCAGATCCGCTCCAAGGTCCCGGCCGACGGGTGTAAATGCGCACAGCGAAACGCGACTGAAGCGCCGGGTGTCACCCTGCCGCAGGGGATCTTGTCCCGCCGCCGCGGGGCCCCTCGCCGGGACTCGGCCGTGCGCCGGGGCAGCAGCCCGGCATCCGCGCAGGAGCCATTAACGCTGCTATCGCTCCATCTCCCTTCCCGGGAGCTAATGGCCGGCTCTGGCGGCCGCCTCACCGCCCTCCTGAGCCGGGTGATGGGGCCGTAATTGGGTTTCGGCGCTGCGAGATGGATGGGGCCGGGCTGCAGCGGAGCCGGCGGGAGGAGGGGGGCGGCAGGGCAGACCCCCCCCCCGCGCCCACCTCCCGCTTGGCTGCGGCCGCCGCCACGTCCGGCCAGGGCCAGCGCGGAGCCTCGGCCCTTGCTGGCGAAGACGGGCAGGGGCTGCCCGCGCCCGGGCTCCGCATCGGCCCCTTCCCCTTGGTTCGACGGGGCGGCAGCGCTGGGCACACGCCGGTGTGCGGCAGGGTGGGAGGATGCGGGATGGAGGGACAGAGGGACGGATGCAGGAGGGACGTGGGATGGATGGCAGGGTGGGAGGATGCGGGATGGAGGGACAGAGGGACGGATGCAGGAGGGACGTGGGATGGATGGCAGGGTGGGAGGATGCGGGATGGAGGGATGGATGCAGGAGGGACATGGGATGGATGGCAGGGTGGGAGGATGCAGGATGGAGGGACGGATGCAGGAGGGACATGGGATGGATGGCAGGGTGGGAGGATGCGGGATGGAGGGATGGATGCAGGAGGGAGGTGTGATGGATGGCAGGGTGGGAGGATGCGGGATGGATGAGGGAGGGACGGATGCAGGAGGGGCGCAGCAGGAACGGGGGCTGGCCGGCTGCGCTCCGCTGCGTTCCTGTCACTGCATCCCGCTGCCGCAGAAGGCCACGGTGCTTTATCACCGCGTAGCGCTGACAGGCACCGGGATTAACCAGCTCCCACCAGCGCCGCTCCACGTGGCTCCTGCCGGCATCGCGGCCATGCCGGTGCGGCCCTGCGGGGAGCGTCGGACCTGCCCGCTCCGGGGCGGCGAGGAGGCAGCGTCTGCGGGGGGGCCTGCGCGGGTGCGATGCTGTGTGCATGTGCGTGCGCGTGTGCGTGTGCGTGCACACGCGTGTGCGGTGCCGGCCGAGGGCAGGCAGAGGCAGCCCCCGCAGCCGCCCCCAGCCCCGCTCCCGACAGCGGCACCATCCCGCCGAGCCGGCCAAGGCCCAGCAGAGCTGCTGGATTCACGCGTGGCTCCAGGGCCACAGGGGACCCGACAAGGGTGGAAAGCAATTAAAACCCCAGCTTGGCAGGGGAGCAGGGGGTGCAGACACAGCGCCCGGGCAGGGATGGCAGGCTCGCCTCCACGCATCCCTCGTCAGCTGGGAACGAAGCACCTGCCTTTAATTGCCAACACTGGCAAGAAACACTTGTGTTTGGGGCTAACGAGGAGCAGGGGAGGGGGACCATCCTGCCGGCCAGCCTCCCCGCATGGTGCAATTTCGTGATTAGCCGCAGGGGTGGGGGGTGCAGAGGTTTTTAAGGCCGCTGCGCAGAGGCCAGTGCCTGCTGCTGGCTTTCCGCGGGGACTGCCGCAGTGAGAGCTGGGCAGCGGCTTGGGGGCTGTAGCCGTCCCGGGTCCCCCCACCCTGCGCCTGCGGGAAAGGGAACCCGGCGGGCTGCGAGGTCGCGGGGCCCCGCCGCTCCCGCGGGAATGGCCCAGCCGGGAGCTGGGAACGAGGGCTCTGGAGGGGGTAGGATCGCGGTGGGGCAGCTGCCACCGTTGCAGGCACCAGGGCTGGGCTCGGTGCAGCGTCCGGCAGCACGCGGCGGGGCCGGCAGCGGGGAGGATGCCGCCTGGAGCAGAGCGGGGTGCCGGGGCCCGCGGCCGGGACCCCCCTGCGGTGCTGCCCCGGGCCCGGGACGGCGCCCGGCAGAGGCCCATCGGTTTTCTCGCCCACCCAAAAGCCAACGGCCAGACCGCCCGCACCAGGTGAGCGGTGGGATGCGGCAGTGCCCGTGCTGCCGGCGCGGTTTCCTCCCGGCTGCCGGGTCCGGTGCTGGGACCGAGCTCGCCGGGGTGCCCGCGGCGCCCGTGGCTGCAGGGAGGTGATCGCGGGAGGAGCAAAACCCACCCCGGGATTTAGGTGCTGCTGGATTTCACTCATGCTCTGCATCCGCCTGTGCATCTGTGCATAGATTGGCACTTTCTTCTCTGTTTTTCTTTGCAAGAAACCGTTGTATTTGTCACTTAAACAGCACTTCAAGGTTGGTCATTAGGAAGGGCAGCCACAGGCTATAGCTCGCCTCGGAGCGGGGACCGGTGCTGGGCACTGGGCTGGTCTCCCTGGGTGCACTGACCGCGTGTCTGCTGTCCTCGCAGGGCCTCGGTGTACCGGACGGACAAACTGCCTCCAGAGCCCCACAGATTCACAACCCCAGGTACAAACCTCCCCGTAACTCCGAAAGCCGGTGTTTTCCAGCAGGGAGGAGGGCTGTTTAACAAATGCAGGTGGGTCAGGTTTTTGAACGCCGGATCACCCACTGTGCACAGCAGCTCAGAAAAGCCTTTGAGCAGCGTGGAAGGGAGCACCTGCCTTGCGCGTGGTCTGTGTGTTCCGTGGGTGCTGGTTTTTCTCCAAAATAAGTTCTCCAGGATCACAAATTGCTGTTTTTTCTCCTTCCTTTCCACAGTCTTAACTGTGAGACAAGAAGAACTTTCTCAACCCAAAAAATTGCACCCAGATTATGAAGAAAACAGGTATGGTGAAATCAGTAACAATGGATTGCTGTTAAAGGTAGATCTAGTCAGACAACATTAAAAATTCAGATCCATGCCTGTTTTTGGGTGGGCTCTGGCTTGTTTTGCGACCACGCGGTCCGTCACGCAGGCAGCTCCTGCGATGGCCCGCGTCAGTGCACGTCTCGGAGCGGGAAGCTTTGGTGGGTCCCGAGGTGCTCGCAGGCTTTAGCAGAGCGTAAACACTTGTCTGAAACCTAAGCGCGGATGTTGTTTGTGAGCAGCACAGCTCCATCTAGCATTCATGATAAAATGATGCTTCCCTAAAGCTTCACTTGTGACTACTTTGGTCAGTATGAAAAGCTGCTCCTATTTCTGTTAACAGCCACAAACAGCAGGAATCTAAGTGCTTCTTTATATAGAGAGCTTATATATAAAGCTCCTCTGCATTTAGACTGTACTTTACCCTGCAGATGACCGCCCTGTGATGAGACACACGTGGACACTGAAGCCGGTCCTTTCCCTAGGTAGAGAACTGTCCTTTCCCAATATTGACATACACTTTTCCTATCAGACACCATCTTCTTCTGCACTTTTAACCCAAACAAGTTAAACTTCCCTTACAAAAGCAACTGCATCCCATTAAACCGCAGTCACATCTTATTTGTCCATCACTTTATAGAGCACTGTGGTGTCCTGCAGGTTTAATCTGCCCCAGAAATCTGAGTATTCTTGTTTCATGGATCCTAACACGTTTCTCGACCTTCTCTCAGACCCAGGCCTTCCCCAGCACGGCCCGTGAGAGCTGCTGCCTTGCAGGCGGTGGCTTCTCCCAGGGTGACAGCGCTGGCGTGTCCCAAAGTCCGCGGCGGTGCCTGGGAAACAAGTCGCTCAGCCCTAACCAGGGTGTGTACAACAGCAGGCACCGGGCGAGCGGGGGGGTGTGCGTGTGTGTGCGTGTGCATGCACGTACGTACTGGGCTGCTGCGGCTGCTTCCAGCACTAGCTCCAGCACCGCTAAAGCATCAGATCTCAGTCCCTGCATTTGCTTTGCACCCACAGGGAGTGAACGAAAAAGGTTATTTGCTGTCGTGGACCTTGTAGCGCTCCTGTAACTAAGACAGCACGGACCTGTCTCATTAGGGCAGGCACAGACGGGGGGGAGATGGTGTGAATTTTTGAATGACTGCTGAACACATGACCAAGAAAGTTAAATTTATGCAGTGCAAGACTGAGATATTTGCTTTTTAGTAAGGGCAGGGAAAGGAAATGAAAACTCTGAAACTGATGTTGATCGTCGTGGTTCCAGGTGAGTGAAGCTGCCAAGGCTGCTGCTCCTAGGGCTCGAACGATTTACCTGGCTAAACCAAAGCCACGAGACTTCTCACGCGCCCTGGACGCCCCATCCGCACCTCCGAGGAACATGAAGAGTTTAACAAGAACTATAGTCCTAGCTGGTAAGAGCTTCTGCTGCCCTCCTCTATGCAAGTCTGCTTTTTGTTCCTCCTAGGAATTCCATCAGCTGGAGCCACCAGCAAAATTAATCAATTTACTCAGTGCCAATGGTTTAAACAAGGGTCCTGCGCAGGCTTCTCCTGATTCCCTCCTGCCCAGCCTGTCCCCGCCACGGCCTGCGTTACCGAGGGCAGAGAGCCGGCGTCAGACCCGTGAGCAAAGCAGAAGTTCTCCCCTGCTCGGGAGGCAAAGAGCTCTTCTGACTATTTTGTCTCACAGTCAGCACCACTCTCCAGAAAATGATTTTAAAATGCCTCCCTCTGAGATACGGATAGGTTTGTTTGTGATATACTATATAAAACCTGAATAATGTGAGTACTAAAACAGCCACGCTGGCCCCGAGCAAGCGTGTCGAGCCGGACTGGCCTTGTCTCCAGCAGTCGGCCCGAGGGGTCTGGGAGAAGGAAGAGCAAGTGTGCGGACGTACTTCCCCAGGTCGCACCGCGCTTCCACTGTCTGCAGCTCAGGGATTTCCTGAACTAGAAGGTTTTTTTTACATTAAAAATTTGTCTTCTATGAATTTGTCTAATTGCTTTTGGAAACCATGTGACTTGGGACCTACAGTGTTTTGTGGCTAAAAGAAAAAATCCATTGCTTAACTATATCAGGTGGAAAAGTAATTGTCCTTTGTTTGAGGGCTGTAAGTCTTCTTGAGACAAGGCGCTGCCTACGGGGTAGAGCACAGGCTGAGCAGGGAGAGGAGGGCAAGTCTGAGGTCCAGACCAGTTTTGCAGCTGGATTAACACAGGGTTTGGGCAAAGCCACTTCACCTTTCTATGTTCTGTTTCCTTCATCCACAGAAGCAGCAATAGCAAAATGTTATGCTGTTGGGGTTTTGTGAACAATCATTTGCGAAGCAGTTTGAGATCTAAACAACCTTGTATCCCAATACAATTCAATTTTTTAAAGGCTTCTGAAATATTCAAAATACTGAATGTCAGATATTAAAGAAAGAAAACAGCTATTATTTCCCAAATGATTGGTCTTTGCAGAACCCAAACGGGAAGACCCGAGGTACTGCTGTGAGAAACTGCTACCGTGGCCTGTCTCAGCAGCTTCGAAGAACGCTGTCGCATCAGCCAGAATCTTGCAGCTTGCCTGGCCCAAGATACGCAAACACATCTTTGACAGCTACGACCCTTTCAGGATCTGCAGCGCTGCACAGCGTGCCAAGGCAAGCCCCTCTCTTCTGGAGCTAAGCATTCCCCACAGGGTGAGATGAAATAGGTTTTAAATCTTTGACTGTTACTGTATGGATGTGGAGACTGCTTCTGCTCGTACATTAAATGTTCTGCAGCCCAGCTCCATGAACAGCTTGTGCGGCGTTTTCAGATCTGGTTGCAGCTGAAGGATAGCTGGAGAATTAGTTTGCTGAACCTGGTGATTCTGATGACAGAAATTAATATACTGGGAAATGGAAGTGTCCAGTGAAAATATTTCACCCTTCCCTCTGGCAAGCACAACCACTTGGAGAGCCAGCCTGGCAGTTGTCACTGCAATCATTAAACAGAGCTTTAGAAGCTGGCATGGATATTGATCCAGGTCACTAAAACTGCTTCTGTCACAGCACTCAAGTAACGGGTAGAGCTGGGCAGTTGTTATGAAGAATTAAACAAAATAAGTTTGCTGCAATGAGTCCTTCTCCCCAAACTTTGGGGACAGTTGGACATTCCTTTTCCCATAGTCTTGCAAAGTAAGGCTAAGTGTGAACCTGAATTCACACAAGAACTTGTAGCTCTTGTGTGTGCACAGTCAGCTTGCATTCCCTGCAGGTTGGGGGAATTGATCATTCATGGAACAGACCCAACAATTTGGGAATAGATGAACAGTTCCACGGTGCAGACCCTGAATGGTGAACACTCAAAGCGACAGCACAGCAATGTGTAAGCTGCCTTAGAGACGCGTGCGCCTGAACTGCTCCTCAAATCACACTGGATACCCTACAGACTAGTCAGACCATTCCTAAAGTAAATTGCAAACAGGTAGAGGGCTTGAACTCATGGAATAGAATAGTTCACTCGCCTTAAGTTTTGACCCAAAATCCAGGCCTTTCTGCTTTCACGGTGGTAATACGCATGAACTCAATGTTAGGAGCAGGACAGAAAGCAGCAGGCTTTTGTCACAGTATCTCTGAAAGCTAAAGACAAGGCTAGTTTTTTAATTGAATAAACAATGTCTGCAATCTGTTAGAGTCCTTCAAGAAGAACTAGACAGATCTTCTGTGCTAGGGAATAAAGGTCTGTTGAAGTGCTCTAGTTCTCAGCTCAAGGGCCACCGCCATCACTTCAGAAACACTTGATAACACTTTGCTTCCTGAGCTCAAAAGCGCGAGTGAAAATGAACACAAAGCAAATTGCCAGGGTGCTTGGTACAGAGGCTCCTCATAACAACTGGAGACTAAAAAGCTACCACAAGCACAGCTCTATGGCTGAATCTTTATCATTAGAGAGAAATCGGGGTATACCCTCCAGAGGTATCAACTTGAACAGAACCGTTTACCAGATTCATAAATTGGTGAGACGTGGTGGCAAATATAGTTATGCGTCCTGCCAATGGTGTTGGCAGCTCATTAGTGTGCACCTTGCAAAGGAAGAATTGGCCCTGTGGCTGCAATTGTGAGTCACGGAGGGATGAAAGGGTCCCTTCGCAGAGCTGATTTCTTACAGAAAGCCTTGGAGATGTACAGAATTAAACAAGAACTAAGTGCACTGGAGGATTATGGTGTGGAAGTGTGTGGCTCATGATCAAAT
This sequence comes from Dromaius novaehollandiae, assembly GCF_036370855.1. Lineage (NCBI taxonomy): Eukaryota > Metazoa > Chordata > Aves > Casuariiformes > Dromaiidae > Dromaius > Dromaius novaehollandiae. Next base: position 407,069 of record NC_088122.1, on the reverse strand, counting down.
TAAACAGAACTGAAAAGATCCATTAAGGAGCTTCTGTAAGTACATCTCTAGTATTTTTCTCGTATAGCCACAGCAAGAAACTACTAAATAGCATTTACCTTGTTGTCTTTGCAACACAGGAACAGCTCCTGGGCACCTATCCCAATTTCCCTCTTCTACACCCTCTAAATGTAATCTTTTTCTCAACAAGTTGCGCTGTTAGTCACCGAAGCTTTGTCTCCCACAGATTTCAGCTTTGTGATCAATTAACTTCAGTGTTTAAGAAAGTGCGAGTTTCAGTTGTAAGCCTTTCATAAAACATTTAAAAGTCTTTGACATGTGGAGTCTCTGGTATATTGCTGAAGTGTGACCTCTCTTTGAAGCTTTCCCCAAATGGAGTTCAATATAGGGTCTCTCTGCTCTACTCAGCTACCCATTTTCTCAAGGCTTTGTATATCAAATCTTCTGTCACGGATGGTGGAAATGGACCACAGAGTCAGGAGTTCACAGGACACAGGAAGTACACACACACATAGGCACACTGCAGAAATAAAAACCTCATTTCCACAAAAAATACACATGCTGTATAAGAATTCTAGGGTATACACATCAGTGAACACACTGAGTCGCATTTGTTTTTTCTCTAATTTTTGAGTATTTACTTGCTTAGGCTTTGTGGGGATGTTCAAAAATATCTAAGCCACATTGCATTTCAGAGAAATGACTCCCAAAGCACTTTTGAAAATTTATGCTCTCATTCCATTGGATGTGCTTTGGAAATTTTACTGTTTGTCAACATTAGAGAGCTGCAACTAGTAATAAATCTTTTCAGAAGCTAGTTAAATTGGAACAACCTTGATGCACGCACAGGCTTAGAGCCGTTTTACAACATTTTACAAGATAGCTGTAAAACGCCATCCAACAGAAGTCCCCACTTATCACGACGATAGCCCTGCGCTGGTAGTTTGTAACAAGATCGTGAAAACGGCCCTTGCGCTTTTCCTGATCTGTGGACTTTGGCTAACCCCAGTGCGAGCTTTACTCAAATACAAGGTGAACAAGGTAGTGCTTCCCACTCGCAGCAGCCGGGGCCTCCAGCGTTGGCCTCCTGCGGGTGCCTGGGGTCATCGCGGAGCAGAACTGTCACCGCGGATGTGATTCGCCAAGATGAGCAGAGCAGGTCCAGCGAATCTGGGACCGCCACAAAGAGGGGAAAAAACGTTTTTACATCCAGTTTTGTGGGGACAAAGGGAGCCCCAGGCCCCCTCAGCACAGGCCCCCCTCTGCCCTGACATCCTCAACCCACCCAGCTGCCATGACACCCCCAAACCCCTAGCGGCCATGACAGCCCTCAACACCCCCCGCCGCCATGACACCCCGACCCCTGACCCCCCGCCATGACACCCCAGCCCCTGCCCCCCGCCGCCATGACGCCCCCCCCCGCCGTGACCCCCGCCGTGACGCCCCGCCCCCTGACCCCGGCCCCGGCGGCGCCGCGCGCTCCCCGCCCCCGCCGCGCTCCCGGGGCTCCCCCCCTCGCGGCGCCGCAGCCAATGAGCGGCCGCCGCCGCATCCGGGGCCCCGCGCGCCCCCCCGCCCGCTCGCGCTCGGCCATGGCGGAGGTGAGTGAGCCGCCGGCGGGGTCGCGCCGGGCCGGGCCCCTCCCGCAGGGCTGCCGCCGCCGGGGCCTCGAGCCGCCCGGGCCGGGCCGGGCGGGGGGCGCCGGGGGCTGGAGGGGCCGGCGGAGTGGGGCAGCGGGCCGGGGGCGGCGGGGCCGGGCCGGGCCGGGCCGGGCGGGGGCCAGGGAGGTAGCGGGCGGCGGGGGGCGGGCGGCGGGGGGGTGCAGCGGGCGGGGGGGGGGGAGGAGGAGGAGGAGGAGGTTGGGGTGCAGCGGCTGGGGGTCGAGGTTGGGGTGCAGCGGGCAGGGGGAGCAGGTCGGGGCGCAGCGGCTGGGGGCTGGCAGAGACCACTGGGGTGATGGTTCAGTGAGGGAGGAGCAGTTTGGCTGAATACCCTGGGAACTGGTGCGTTTGTGTTGGGGGACCACTAGAAAGTGCTTGAGTTTAGGGAAGTAGCCTCTGCTCTTTGTGGGGAAACAATGGAAACTTGGGGAATTGGCGAAAGCGTCTGGGGGTGGAAGGGAGAGAGCAGGCTGGGACGTGTGGATGCTGCTGGGCGCAGGGAGGGGAGCAGCTGGGGATGCTCAAGACTGGGGCTAGTGAGTGAGGGTCACCTTTGGTGGCAGCTTGGAGGAGGTGTTGTGGGACATGTGGGGAGAAAGCTGTTGAATTGGGAGAGGTGCTAGAAATGGACTTTAGACCTGGGTAGTCATGAGAAGTATCTAGGGCTGGAGGCTATTTAGGGATGTAGAGTAGTGGGTCGGACTACAGGGACCGGAGCACTCATGGGAGATGTTTTTTCCTGCTGGACAGCAAAGATCAGAAAAGCAAAACGAAGTATGTAGTGGCAGAGAAAGAAGCTGGAGCCCTTGTGATTTTAGTGCGGTAGGCTCTAACAGCACTTGAATGGGATAACTAGGAAATTTGGTGTCAAAGCGATGCACAACTGTTCGAAAGGGAGTAGCAAAGGATGGAAGTGAACAACAGGGTCTGAGTAGCAGAAGAGAAAAGCGTAGAGGTAGGGAAAGCAAGAACAGGCTGTGGAAGGCAGGAGGAATGGCTTGGGTGAATGGAACAGGAGATGGGTTTGCTGCTAAGAGGGATGTTTTGATGAGGTGGACTTAGTCTCTTGTGCTGTGTTGCTGGGTTGGGATGGCCATACTTCCTCTCCTGTTGTGTCATTGTGTTTGTATTGGCGCATTGTGGTGAGACGTTATTCCTGTCACTTCACCATACTCGTGGTTGGTGATGCCATCTCCTATCATTTCTTGACATCTCTTTGAAATATCTTTGTGCTATTACAGTGGTGGTTGTGGCACATCAATGGTTCACTTCTGTCATGAATCCTTGTGGTGACCACAACTTGGGAAAAATAATGTCGTGAAGACATCAAGATAGCTCGCTGCGCTGTCACAGGATTTCTGGGAATGCTGCTAGCTGAGACAACATCCATTCCACAGCAAGGCTTCATTTTCAGGGTTTACACTAGCATTTTGGATGAGGAAGTTGCCATCTGGCCTACTGTAGTGCCACAAAGCAGTATCCATGATGGGTTGGTCTTCACAGTGGCCTTTGGTGAAGTGTCAAGGATGCTGCATTCATCTTTGTGCTGAAATGTTATCTCAGCGTGTTATCACGCTAACATAACGCGTTGAAGTGTCGCCTTAGCACACTGTACCAAATCATCAGTTGAACACACAGTGGCTTTTTGATCTTGGAGAGATCCAGGACCAGTCATTATCTCAGAGATGAGGTTTGAACTGTGCAGGATTTTTGCTGCGAAATTGCAGCTGCGTGTGATTTGGACACTGATTTTTCTGAATGGTACAGGAGATGATCTATATGTCTCGTCCTTCATTAATTTTTTGCTCTTTCAGATGCATAGTTGTAAAATGAATGCGTTTCCATCTACGCTTCTTCCCTGTGTGGCCACAGATAGACATCACAGAAGGCAAGTCCCTATCAAGTAATGTGGACAAGGCAAAGGAAGAAGGAGCATTTCTCTCACTGCATCTGAGATATGCATTAAACTAGCTTGGGAAACCACTTCAGTTATTAATCTAGTAGCACTGGAAAGGGAAACATTCTCTCTTTTTCCTCCCTTTCTTGCAAGAGTAGTTTCTGTCTGAAAGATTTTCTCTGATCGTTCTCTGGATAAACACAATCAGTATTGCATTGGAAAACAGCTCTGTCAGTGCAAAAAGCTTGGGCTTTTCCTCTACCTTCTTTTCCTAAAACATGACTATTGCTATATGTTTCATGTGCTCAAAAACTTGAGTGCAGGATTAAGGGGGGAGTGCTGGAGTCATCTAAAAATACAAAGATGAGAGTGAGTAATTGGTCAATGTCTGTGTAACTTTTGAGACAGGAAGGTTATTCTTACACCCAAGAGGCAGGGATTAATGGAAGGAAAGCAGCTTCTGGAAGCGCTTTTTCCAAAATTAACTGACTCGTGGATGTAAAAGCCATTTTCCAACATTATGTTACACTTTCAAAATAATTTGAGATGACTACTGTGAATGCTGGTGACCAAAACTGTCAGTATCACCAGCAATAGGATCATCTGTACCTTATCGAAGTACCATTCTTGATCTAGAGATATCTGTTAATGCCTTGGTGTTATGCTTTCTGACACATGTAATGCTTGTTGCATTTTCTGCCTCCTGACATTTGGATTTGACATGTCAAACTGCAGCTCCCTCACCTTCAAATGAAATAACTCGGCATCACATGGCATCAGCAATCAGTGTAATCAGGAATAGTCTCTCTGCTGTCATCATTTGCATATTTAAGCCAGACCTGCCTTTCTCACCTATTCCTTTGACTTTTCTGATCTCTTGTTTCTGTGGTCTTCTGTATTTGTAAATAATTTGAGGGATGGTTCAGTTTCATGCATGTTTGAGTTAGAGTGTGAAAGTGGGCTATTTGCTTTGTCTGTCACTTGTTTATTCTTTTCTCAGTCCAAACACAGCTTTGCTAATTACTTTATGGTGACTTTCAGCTCACTGCAGTTCCCACTTGCTCTAATGCTGCATTACTGCTTTGGCAGAATAAACTCGTGATTAGTTATTGGATTGTTATCTTGTCATGTTGACTATTACTCTTCATTTCAGCACCTGATCTATAATATAAGGTCTCATCATTTCTGAAGTATTCTTGACATCTTTTCAAGCCAACCCTTCCACTGCTAACAGTTTCAGTCTTCATTTTCAAAATCCTTTGCATGCAGCTCCTTATTGATCCTTGTTTGAAGGAGGCACGATCAATATATAGACCATTGTCCCAGGAAATAGAATTCTGCAGATTACTCAAGGCTAAAGACAGTAAATGTAGACCACACCCTTCTCCTTTTCATGGAACTGGGGTTGTTTGCTTGGGAAGGATTTATCCAAGAGTGTTTTGTACTTACTCACGTTCCATCAAGATCCAACAAAGGGACAATGATGCTTTCCTGAGTTATGAAGCCATCTCCCGGTATGACCATTCTCAAAATGGAGGCAGTCCTAAACTGTTCCATCCCTTTCTTTCATTATTCCATAAACTCCTCCCCCCACATTTCTCTCTCTCTCTCTCTCTCTCTCTTTTTAAGTGTACACAGTCCACTGGGCTCTGTCTGCAGCCAGATGGTGGTCTCCAGTGGGGTTATCTTGCTTCTTAATAATAGGCGGTAGGGGATGGTGAATTGCAGCGCTTGTTGTGTGTTCCACGTGGGACTAGAGGCACGCTCTTTTCACTGGTGTTCTGGTAGAGGAAAGAGCAAGAATGCCATGGTTGCTTCAAAGATTCTCTTGCTCTCTTTCTCTTGTATGGCAGTATCTTTTGCTGCCTTCCAGGCCAACAGTTGTCATGGCAGTAATTATATCTAGAAAACAACGGGCTCTGCAGTCGTGGAATTTGTAATATACGTTTCAAGACCTGAAGGCACTAATTCAGAGTTCAAAGTCTGGGGTGGTGGGGTTTTTTGTTTGTTTGTTTGATATGTACTTTGTTCTATTGGTAGAGAAGATATTTTGATTTTAACCTGTGCTTTGTTTTCTTAAATAAGTTGTAGGAGCCTAGTACTGCAGGGTTCTAGATGTCTTAGCTCCCACTGACTAAGTGAGGAATAATGTTGCACAGCTGAAGATCATAAAAAGATGTCATTGGTGACTTGGGGGGCTGACTCTATGATTTTCTTCCATAGTCAGATGCTCTCAGTCAGCTCAAAGGCATTGGTTAATTACCTGCTTGCTCCCTACCTAGGCTGAACTTGATGAACAGCATTTCCATGTCCATCAGCCCAAGGAGCAGCAGATGTTCTGGGTTGTTATCCAGGCCTCAGCCCATATTGCTGTCTGAACTTCTGACCGAGCATTGAATGCCAGAAAGCAGGTGCCTGTTCTCAGTGTCTACCTGTCTCATCCTTTTCCCACCTCGTCCATGCCACTTGCAGTCATGATTCCTTCACTGCCTGCTCAGCTGTGAATTTCTTTGCTGATCCCTCTGAGCCTTCTAAATGCAGGGAGGCATTAGGGAGAAGTGAGCATGTGTGTGGCCAGGCTGTTTCTGATTTCATCTCCAAAGGGTGGGTCAGTTTACAGAAATGCTGTCTTCAAACAAGCACGATGTGTGTTTTTAGAGTAATTGTTTGGGGCCAAAATCCTTCTTTTAAGTGTTCATGTAAGACATAAAGGTCTGAGGTCTTAAACTGATGAGAGGATAAGTACTGGTGGAGTGATGAAGATAAAAATGGAGACACCACCATATGCAGTTAGAGAGTGAGGGGAAGGTGATCAACACAGGAGAGAGAAGGCCTGGAAGAGCTGTTAAATACTCTTGACTAGAGCTCTTTTTGCATAACACAGTTTCTAATGCTATCCTGTGTGATTTCTATTACCTTTGGCTTTGAAATTAAATTAATTGCCTTTGTCGGTGGGGTTAAGTGTCTGGAGGCATGTTCTTTTTTAAGAGAGGTCTCAGCTGTATTTTTCTTTTTTCTTGAAGGCCTCGGTTGGCAGGCAGAGTCCAAGAGTGGTGCCGTACCCAGCCCACAGTCTATGTCCTGGAGAGCCTGGCCTTCAGAGTGCAGCAGGTAGCCACAGTTCAAATATGCTTCTGTTTGCTGGCCTGGTTTCCAGAGGAAACGGGACTTCTGTGATCAGTCTACCTCTTCCCTCCCTTTCTCCTTTCAATCTTTCAAACCTGTTAGTTGATTCTGATGGCATTTGACAGAGGAGAAAAGACATAAAGATACCAAAGCTTCTACAAGCGTCTGCCAGTTCTTACAGTAAGTGGTAGATAGCCTAAAAATGCCTGAAGTGAAGGAGAGGCTGCAGTGTGCATTCATATGTTACGATATTAAAGAATATAGTCAGGAGAGAAAAATACTCAGAAAACCTTCAAATTCAGCTTTCAGTCAGTCATAGGATATGAACATGTAGAGAACCAAGCTTTGCTATTTATTGCTTTTGGAAAGACTTCTTTTTGGTTTGTGTCTCCCAGCCCACTCTCTCTCCTTTTCCCCATAATCTCTTCCTCTGGCTTACCATGGCTGCACGCACACAAGAAGGGGTCATCCCAAGCCTTGTTGCACCTGAAGATGTGGTTCAGGGTGCAGCTAGTATCCAGCTTTTTCTAATCCCTGCAGTTGTGTCAATGGGATCAGCTGATCATCGACTGAACCTAGCAGAGATCCTTTCACAGAACTATGGTGTACGGGAAGAAAGGGAAGAAGAAGAAGATACTCAGGAGAAACAGAAATCCTTAGAAGAGCTGGAAAAGAGTTTCAGTGCCTCTCAGGTAAAGGCAGCAAGGGGGGGTAAGGGGAATTACCATTCGGATTTTCTTTTTTCCTTTGAGAATACTGGTACCAGAGACCTTCCTAGCGGGAAGCTTGCTGACTTGCTTGCTCTGCCGGTTGTATGCTGAGCTTAGGTGTGCTCAACAGTGAGGCCTAGATTTGAACTGGGATAGGAAGGAATTGGTTTGCCAGCAGGTGACAGCAGTAAAGTTTGGAGTCTTCATCTGCTAGAAAGCCAATCTGACAAGGTAGTATTCACCCACCTTGCTGAAGAGCCATTAGCTGTTGGGTGTATGTGCAATGCCCATTTCACAGTGGAGGAAGCACAAAGAAGAGATGACTTGATCCTTCTGTGGGGTAGTCCTCATGGAGCCCTCAATGGAACACAGAGCATAAGATTTCTTGGTAACAGATTGTCTCTTCAAGTGTGGCACAAGGATAGCATAGGGATTTGCTCTTTCCTTTCTTTTTTATAAATACAGTTATGCTGTTTGGCACCTCTTCACCAGTATGAAATCTAAAATAAAAAATATATGTAAAAAGTGCCTTTGGCCATACTGCTTTGGGGTAAAAGTTCTTGGGTTATCCATGGCTTTGAGAAGAGCAGATTGTGATGGATCCTGATAGACCATGCCTCCTTCTGGCCTCCATCATTACACAGCATTATCCAAGGCAGTTCAGAGCCCCCAGAAGAGCAGAGCTGCCTTGACTGCCTCTGCATATCTCTGTGTTTGCTACAGCTGGTGTTATACTCGGTGATTGTTCCATTCCTGATGAAGCTTTGTCCTCCTCTCGCTCAGAGCAGTGAAATGCCGTTCGAGGAGCTGCTTGCACTTTATGGCTATGAGGCATCTGATCCCATCTCAGAGCAGGACAGCGAGAGCAATGACATTAGTCCAAATCTCCCAGATATGACTCTAGATAAGGTAAGAGCAACTGTCTGCTTGTGTGTACACTCTTAGCCTGTGCTATTGGTTACCGTATTGTCTTAGAGTTTCAATTGTCTAGTAGCTCCTCTGCATTCAAAGGTCTAGGACTTGTATTTCAGTGGGATTTAGCTAATGCCAAGGGGGAGGGGACCTGCCTAATTTTGGTGTCTCAGTGAGGAATGTCAGGTGCAGAAAGGTGAATGTAAAGAGTTCAGAGGAGACTGGAGAAAGGATAACTTTTTAAAAGAGCACTGTAAAAACCTTTTATGGAACACAGATTACAGTTCTTTGTACAGAGATGTGAATCTGTACATGATGCGAAGATTCAGGGAAACTTTACATCTTCCCAGGTAAAGCTATGACTCTAGCTGAAGTATGCTTTACTCTAGGCCTCACCACACCCCTTTTTTAATTTAAAAATATTTTTCACTTTCTTGTTGTTGTTAAAAGGAACAAATAGCGAAGGATTTGCTTTCAGGGGAAGAAGAGGAGGAGACCCAGTCTTCAGCTGATGATCTGACTCCATCCGTCACGTCCCATGATGCGTCAGACTTATTCCCAAACCAGCCTGGCTGTACGTGTTGCTAATTTCTAAGTAATTGTTTTCTACTTAGATGAGAGGTGCAAGATAGGGCAAGAACTTATGTCTTTACTTTGTCACTAGGTTTCTTTGTAGTAAAAGTTTTTCACATTTCTTCTGGGGACTGTGAATAAACCGGAGCACCCATGTTTTTATCAAGCATTTAGTTAAAACATGATGATATGGAGTGCAGGTTAGCAGCAGGATCAGGAGAGAATTATGTTTAGCCGTAACCCTTAACATTGAGAGTTTGCTACGTGCTGTAACCACTGGGACAGCCACACAATTGAAATGGGTTGATGAGGAACTTTTCTTTCACTGCCAGAGTTTTCTATGGAATAATAAAATGTTAGGATTGGGCACAGAACTACAGTCTGAAGGATCAGCACTTGATCTGATGTCTCTAGAAGAGAATAAGTTTAGTAGTACTAGTGGTCCAATATATTGTGGCAATTCCTAAGTATCTGTGATTCTAATGTTAGGAATATGCAGGAAGACAAAGTACACAAGAACGACTCAGCATAAAGTGATTTTCTCCTTCCCCTATAACTGCAGAATGAGGGAGTCTGAGCTCCCCAGGTTGGTCAGTACCACCCATGTGGCAAGGGTGCAAATTCTGTTGTTTGGAAGGAGAAAGTGAGAGTCTGGTAAGTTGTCACTGAGAACCTTAAAGTAACTTGAGGACAGAAAATAAAGGGAAGAAGAGGGAACACAGAGCAAGCAATAGAAATAAACCATTTTATACCTACAGAAAATCTTTCTTTCCCTCAAAGCAAACAACTTTCTTGCTGATGAAGACAAAGAGCCCTGTTCATCTCCATGTGCTTCCTCCATGGCTGAGGATTCAGAGGAGGATTCCATCCCATCCAATGAGTGTAAGAAGGTAAATGATCTAAGTGCATCCAGAAGGGGAACTAACGCTACCTATGTCTCAGTTTGAGGAAAGCATGGCACCAAAGCCCGGCGATGTTCCCCTGAGACTGCCCCTTTAATTTTCTTGTATTCACTGCCTTGAGTTTTGTGGAAGGCGGTAGCAGACATGGATTAAAAGTGTGCTTTTTGGTATGATCATGAAATCTGTATCTGAAACTATCATCTGCTTCAGGTACGGAAAAGGCCACTGTGCCTTGGTAAGTCAAAACTGCACCCAGTAGCCCTAGAAAGGTGAAATGCTTTGCAGTATGCCCAACAGGATTTACTGAGCGGAAACTATCTTACAAAAGAGAGGAGCAGATTTCCAAATTAATTCTGGGTGCAAAGGTTGCAGGAAACCTGTTGTATTTCTTTATCTCCAGCAATAGCTGAAGACTGGTTCTTTTCCATCCGTCCATATTTAACACTTAAACTAAAAGTAAATCCCTAAGGTCCCCAGGGTATAATCTCATTGTTTGTAAATCTTTTTGTTACCCTGTAAAATAGTCAGGCTTCCCTAGAAGGAACAGTGACAGTGGGGACCACTGATATATAAATAGGCCTCATGCTGTGGTAGTCCCTAAACCATGAGGTATATTTCAGTACCTACATAGTGCACATTCTTTTTGGATTTACCACTTCTCTGTGATGATGTTTCAGGAGATCATGGTTGGACCTCAGTACCAAGCTACTGTTCCCATCCTTCACTTAAACAGGCACAGTGAAAAAGGTGAGGCAACTTGCTTGGTGTATCTTGTTTGGATGCAGGGCTGCTGGTGTGGGCACTTGATGGGGCTCTGGTTCACCAGTTCAGTTCCATATCTCTAGGTTTGGCACCTCTGGGTGTTGATAAGAAAACTTACAGCTGTACCAGAGCTAGCTTTAAACCAGCTTATTTGAATGTGGCTAGTAATACATCTACAGAAGTAGAAGGGCTCAGTCAAAACTGGATTGGTTTGATAGGTTTGGAGGGGGGGTGGTCCCAGCTGTGAACAAAGAGAGGGAATATCCTATTTGAGATATTCTAACTTTTTTTCTGATTTTCTTCTAATTTATTTTTTTTTTCTTACATCCTTCTTAACAAGTAAGTTATTTTCATTCAGTACTCCCTGGAGCTGATCAGTTTTCAATTTGGTAGGGTGTCTACAAAGTAGATGAAGGTGACTTGATTGGCAGATTGTGTCTAATACTAGTGCAATACTAGCACCAGCTGGTTGAGTTTGTGAAGAAGGTAGCTAACAGAAAGCCTGCTCTTTAGAAATGACTCACTTCCTCCCTGGTTCTTTTAACCTAGCAGATTCTAGATGAGTTAGTTAAGGGAGATAAGTTACCAGTTTTGAAGACACTGTTTCAGACTTATTCAATACAATGTTCAAAATTTCTTACTGTTACTGACCCAGGAAGTTTAGGGTGCTGTCAGCTTTCTATATTGAAGACCACAGATTTGGTGCTTGTTCTCCATTGCCTGTATGTTTGCATCAGTGTGAAATGAGAGGAAACTGTTAACAGATCCAGTTGAGGCCTTTTGTGCCCTGTATGTACTTCCTCTGACCTGATATTAATAATCCTACAGGGCAGGGGAGAATTGGTTCCTTTGCCTGTAGAAATAAGTGAACAAATAAAGTACACTGCTTGGTAATGTTTTTGTCTGAATAGAAAAATTTCTTTGACTTTGTTTTTTTATTGCAGTTTTTTTTTCTTGCTTTCCTTTGTGCTGTTATTTTACTTAAACACCTCTCTGCGTTGTTGTGTGCTGTGTTCTCATGGACTAAGAGCCTTGAAAGCTGGGACAAGAATCACTTAGTGATGCAGTGTGCTGCTGCTATTCTGTGTGGGTGGAGGAGCATTACAAGCTAGCACAGGGTAGGACAGCCTTGCAGCTGCTTAGTTTTTTGTCTAGGGCAGAGAGAGGGTCTGCAGCCTAGGCCAGGGTTGTACCTTAAAGCTGTATTTGCCTCCCACTCCTTTTGTTTACTGTGCTGAGGAAAAGACACCTTAGAATCTAAGTTTTATAAGTTGCCAATGTTAACGAATCAAAGCAACAGTCTTTGAGAACATGGTAACAAAACCCTTGTCATCAGCCAAACCTTCTGAAAAAGTTGAAACAAGCAGAGTCCATGCTTAGGGCTCTAAAAGAGCTATAAAGAGTCAGGAGGGAAAATGCTCTACCTTCACACTGATGGTTGTAAGCTCTAATGCCAGATTGGAGTCTAAGCGAAGATTTACCCTCTCCTTCTGTCTCTCAAAAGCAGTGGAGTTCTTTGTTTGATCAGCTTATTTCAGTGTTTTTTCTGTTAGCCTATGAGAATGAAGATCAGCTGCTTTGGGACCCAAACATACTCCCTGAGAGAGAGGTTGAAGAGTTCCTGTACCGTGCAGTGAAGCGGAGATGGGACGAGCTGTCTAGCAGCACCCTCCCAGAAGGAGAGATGGTGAAGGACAATGAACAGGTAAATACAGGGGCTTCTTGCAGATAATCAAATGATGCTGGCATAGCACATAGTGGAATGCTGCTGTTGGAGACAGAGAGTGTGAACAGGGTGCTTCTGAGCTGTTGAAATGAGGGACAGGGTCCTACAGAGATCCTGAATGAGACCCACTTAAAAGAGAGCGAGGCCTAGCTCCTGTGATCCTCTCCTGCTTCATGGATAGGTGAGAGACTGCTTCTCAACTGCAGGCCAAGGAGGCTGCTCACCCTGCACTGTGCAGTTTTGGGAAGATAGGAAATGGCCATGGTGGATCAGACCACAGGCCTGTCTAGCTTAATACTTTTTTCTCCAAGGCAGTTAAGAGCTGCTTGTGGAAAGAATGTAACAGACTGGGCAGGTAGAGGGTAGATACTGCTTTGACTGTATTCTCCAAGCAACCTATAAACTCTGAGCCAGTGCTTGCAGCAAGACGATCCTTTTGGACCCATCCTCTATAAAATGGTTGGATTCTTTCTGAAGCCAGCAGAAGATCAAACATTTGGCAAAGAAACTTCAGAGCAGTTCGTTTTCCTTTAAATTAGCCAGATTAGATTATCTTGGTAAGTCCTGGTATCTGCAGAAGCGCAGAGGCAGTAGTTTTTAGAGCTGTTGGTAGAACCGCTTCTGTTCAGTCTCAGGGTTTGTAATCCAGTGACCTAAAAAGTGGAACAATCTATGCTGGTGGTCAAGGTTGGGGTAGTAGTTATGTGGCTCCTGGGAAGAACATGTTTTACAAGGCAAATATCACGAACAGGTTTGCTTGTGGTGTGTTGCTGTGGCACGTGCTGTCAGCCATGTTTTGTTTTGTTTCGTAGGCTCTGTATGAATTGGTTAAATGCAACTTCAATGCAGAAGAGGCACTACGGAGGTTACGGTTCAATGTGAAGGTTATCAGAGGTGAGAAACCCTCCTATTTGGATTCTGCCCCAAACATCAAGGTACACACAACTTTCTTTTTAGGTCCTATAGATCTCCTCCAATTCCTCTTTCCTTCTGTTATAGATGAGCTTTGTGCCTGGAGTGAAGAAGAGTGTAGAAATTTTGAACACGGCTTCAGGGTCCATGGGAAAAACTTTCATCTTATCCAAGCAAACAAGGTAAGGATGCTCACCCCTGCATTGCACTAAGACAAAGGGAAGGAGGCATGTGCATTTGCACCAGAAGTATGTTTTGAGCCTTGGCTAATGCAGGAAGTTCAGGACTGCTGAGTTCCAATCCCAGACTTTGTGTTGACTCATACTAGCAGGTGATGGGCTGTTCACTGCCCTGCTCTGCCTTATTTTCCAGGTGGGAGAAGTCACAAACAACACTGACCTACATGAGTGATGTCAGTTAATTACTGATTAGCCCTTTCTGGAGTCTCAAAAGTTCTTTCCAAACTCTCAGCCCTTGCAGTACTTCTGTGAATGAGTGAGTTGAGCATGTGGATGTTTTGTAAAGTCCCCTGGGGTCCTCTAGAATGAAAGATGCTTTTGTAGGGTGAACTGGGCCCCAGGACATATGCTGCTGTGCTGGGAGTTGGCAGAACCAGAGAGTCCAGTTCTACCACTGATTCATTGTGGGCATGTTGACACTGGCCAGTGAAAATGGATTCAAGTTTGCTCTCTTGCTGTTAACTGTGCTACTGGAAGCACAGGGAAGTCCTGCGTAAATGTACTGTGTGTGAACCCACACTGGGGTCTGCAAGAACAATTATTCACCATGGGGAGTTCCTTCTCTGGGCGATACCACCTTGGAAATTTCAGTATCTACTTCTGTTCTGCAGTGTAGATGTGTCCACAGTGATGTAAATCACTGTAATGCATTTAATTTTCTGTACTGGTAAAATGGCAGAACAATCCTTGCTTTGTGAGACATACCTTGGTGCTTGGGATTCTGACTATGATGTTTCCCCTCAGGTCCGCACCCGGTCAGTGGGGGAATGTGTGGAGTATTACTACATGTGGAAAAAGTCAGAGCGCTATGACTACTTCACTCAGCAGACTCGTTTAGGAAGGAAGAAGTACGTCCTCCACCCTGGAGCCACGTGCGTGGAATATTCTCACACTAAAATTAGTAATATTGACTTCCCAGTAAAGATCCCTGCTGCCAGGCACCTCTGCTTTAAAGACTGTGCTTTCTGCTGTAGAAGGTTTCTTGGGTGGTAGCATGAAGAGATGCATTGGTTGTACTCGGAACATACACTGCTGTTAGTGTGGGGGAGGGAAAAAGCGGTTATTTGCTAAGATGTGGACTTTCTTGTGTCAGAAAATACTGCTTTGTTTCAGACAAATGCATTCACAAGAAAGATTAAGGTTAAAGTCAGAGATTCAGGGCTGATCTCAAGAAATAACTCAGTGCAATGAAGTTTGGGGAAGGGAATTTCATAAGTGCAAAAATACTCGATTCTGAAATTTTGGAGCCCGAATTCATTTCTTTGCCTACCACCCTTTGAGGCAGATCCTTCACTTTGAAATCTATGCTAATTACAGCAAATACTTTTCAAAAAGTTGAAACTGAAATGTTTTTAAAAGGTCAAAATGAAATACTTCAGTTGAATCCATTAAAAATATTAGATGTTAGACCATGAAAATATATGAAATCTTGGCTTTTTTCTCCTGACTCAAGACAGGAAAATATTTGAAATCTCAGAAATTCCCCCAGGGTGGGAAATTTTTTTCTTCTCTTTTGCTTTTTGCTAGCACACTAATATTGTTACAACCCATTGCAGTCATTCTATGGAGATGACTGTTCCCTGGGGAGAGTATTTGACCATTTGTTACATTATGGAAGGGGCTGAGGCTCATGGAGACCTGGGGGTGGGCAGAGCTCTTTGTTTTGGAAAGCTGCAGAGCCCATTCTGGCTTAACGTGCTGGTCTTAGCCCTGCTGACTTAATTGCAATCGCCCCAGTGCGGAATCTAAATTGGGCTCTGCATACTAGGAGGGGGATGGACGTTCATTCTAGTGAGGCCCTTTCAGCCCCATTGCTTTATCTGTTGGTGGGTTTTAATCTCGGTCGTTGTTTTCCCTGCCTGCATCTCTCTGCTTAATGGATGGCTGCAATACTATCTGTCTTTCCCCACAGGGATTTCGCCGACAATGACTTGGATGGGGGTGAAGTAGAAAATGCTAGTCGTTCTCGGAGCTCCCCACCAATTCCCTCTGCCACTAGCTGCCTGGACTCTCACTTTGGTCAAGATCAGCTAGCAATTGAGAGCGCAGGTAACTTCTTCTCTCCGTCTGTCATGGGGATAACACCTCTTCATCACTACGCAGCATACAGCCTCCTTTGCCTTTCCCCTGTCCCCATGATCCAGCTGTTGCTCTTCTCCCCTCACCTTGCCAGTGTGTTCATTCTCTGTTCTCTATCAAATACCAGTCCAGTGCAGTTTGGTGTGAGTAAAGGAGACTTGTCTGTCTCTGCAATGACCAGCAGTGATTTTTAAAAGATTTGGTCCTGCTTCAGGCACAGACGCATGGCCTAAACGATTCCCAAAGCAAGGGAATTTGCACTACTTTAGGCACCTGAATTAGGCATCTGCTTTAGTGGAGACAGACAACTCCTTCAGACATTGGTTCATGGCACCAAAAATTAGACTGTGCTTGTGAACTGCTTTCAGAGAGCTGGTCTTTCCCTCCACTAACTGCAAAGGCAGGACTCCAAAGTTCTGTGTAATACACCCCACCTTCCCAAGGTCCCTGTTCCGTTGTTCAGTGATCACCCTATCAGGTGGAACGTGAGGTTTAGAGACTGTTGTTGGAAAAGCTGATTCAGACTGGCTCTGAGAAGAATTTTGGCCTGAAGTGGATTCATCCCCTTTCACCATTTTACCACAGACTGGGACTTTGTGGAGGCACCTCCCAAGGGGCGTAGGTTTGGGGGGACAGGATTTAGGACTGGGCATGTCTTGGAATGTCTCTGTGAGATTTCCTTTAATTTCCATAGAAACACTGATGTCTTCCCATCTGCTGGCTGTATCTTGCTTTTCTTCAGTAGTTGCTGGCAGGGATCTTGGTTGCTACAGTAAAGAAACAAGCAGCTATGCCGCACTGTGCCATCAAATTCATATTGTTGCGGTTAGGTGGGATTGAACTGGGTTCTGTTTTCATGTTATGGAGGCACTCTAGTTTTTTTTCACTTGCTGTTCCCCACCCTCTCTTCCTCCTTGTTTGGCTATCCATCTCCCATATGTTTCCCTCTTTTGCGGTGTGCAGAGCCCCTGAGCGTGGAGAGCACAGCCTGCAGCCTGGGCAGCATGAGCGAATCGGGGCAGGGCTATGAGTGCAGTACTCCTTCAGAGACAAATTGTTCCTTCGACCCCACAGAGGAGACGTCCTCAGGCACCATCTCAGCTGCTTGCACACGACATACTGTCAACCCCTCAGAAACGGGGCTCTACGCTTTGCCACCGGCAGTACCAGGACTGGCAGAGAAGCAGGAGACGTTGCAGAGCTCTGGTGAGACGATAACCATGGACTTCACTCTCCCTGCAGATATTAATGAGGGTTTGCCTTTAATTGCTGGCCCTGTGGATTTGGACAGAGACCCAGAGGCAGTGGTGGCCCCTGCGCAAGTGTCCTTATCGGTCACGGATTTTGGCCTCATTGGCATCGGAGATGTAAATAGTTTTCTGACTGCTCATCAGGCCTGCCCAGCACCTGTGGCTCGGTCAGAGCCTTTGTCACAGTGAGAGTCTCCAGTCACAAACTTGTCACAGACCCAGCAAGGACTTTGACTTGACTGAGTGAAATCCTGGAACTTCCTCTGTTCCATGGGGATGGTTTGGAGCTGTTGGTCAGAATCTGTCTTTCCATCCTCCTTGATCCAAGGCTACAGTGAAACCAAACACCTTTCTGCTCTAGTGTTTTCTGGCACAATCACACAAAGCTGGTGGCTGGCTTAAGTGAGGGGGGAGCCCATGACCCCCCAGTTCATTGGCCATGTGTCACCCCAGGTTATGCCAGGCTGTTCAGAGAGTCCCTGCCCTCAGGACAGTGGAATTGTCCTTTGGTACCAGTGGGACAGCCTGGTACAGCGAAGATGTTTTCAGAACAGGGATATATCATGGGTGCTTCAGGGGCTGGGGCAGAGGATGCAGTATGGCGGTCCGAGAGCTTAGGAAATCCACAGGAAGCACAGTCCACCCAGGCTGGAGGGCTGTTTGCCTGCAGAGATGGGCATGGTGATGCCAAAGGCAGATGAGTCGTGGCTGTTCACCCACAGATACTGTGTCGCAATAGAAGTCACTCTCCCTGTTCCTCTTCTAACAGCTATCCTGCACCTACCGAGCTGTGAATCATGACAGGGATGCACACTGCTGTTTTCTAACCTTTTGGAGCTGTTTCTGTCTTTCTGCCCACACCATCGTCAGCTCCAGATGAGATGTGGCCTATTCCAGCCCCTTGGCTAAAGCTTCAGATCTTGGAAAGAGGTGCTGTGTGGTGAGGTAGCATTGTGTGCACCTAGTCCTTCCCACCCTTCCTTCCAGTGCTCTGCCATGGGCTGGGCCATGGAGAACTTGTGCTAGAAATAAAGGGAGTGTCTAGACTGACAAAGTGATGTTGGCCCTCAGAGTGCTGCAGTGCTGCCACTTGTGTTATTGGCAGTGAAAGACTTGACCCTTACTGGTTCTGCTGCATTACAAGAGGGTTAAATGCAGACAAAAACCTGTGTAACTTCCCAGCTTGTTCCAAGCAGGTTGTCAGCTGTGAAAGAAGGAAAGAGGAGGACCAGAACATGAGAAGGGGTGGCAAGAAGGGGATGCCTCCTACTTTTTTGGATGACTGAAGCTAGAATTCTGAAAGGGAGAAATGGAGAAGCAGAAGCTGCTTCTGAACAGAAGGTGTCTGTAAGGAGGTAGCTCTCACCTGCTGTCCTGTCCCCAGCACGTGCCCTGCACCTCCCTGGGGCAGTGCTATCGAACCTGGGCAAGCTGAAAGCATGTATATGCATCCTCAAAAGGCAGGAGGGCTTTCAGCCCTGCTATCTCGTTGGAGTGGGTGGGACTTACCCATAGCAGGACTGTGCAGCCTCATTACTCGTCTGTGGGAGCACACTGCACACATCCCAGGCAGGAGGTTTCTCAGCTCCCAGGGCACGAAGTCTAGGAAACCTGCGCTAGCAGAGGCCCAGGAAGGAGCACACCAGTCCCTGGGCTTCCCTGCCCCTCTCCACCCCCTTCCGCTCTTCTGAAACGTCACAAAATGAAGCTCTCTCTTCTGAGAGGAAAGTAGTGATGCTTCAAGGAGGTGACAAAGGTGGCAATGCATGCCAGTGAGGTGGCCAGATGCTGGCACACGGTGTTGGAGTCCAGAGCTTCTTAGCTTCCCAGGTGTATTCCAGATCTGGGGTTTGCCACTGGCTTAAATTCACATGTTCTCATTCCCTTTTCCCCTGTGCAGGGAACACTGCCTACCAACTTGCTGGGCAGGGCTCTGATGTAGA
Source organism: Dromaius novaehollandiae (assembly GCF_036370855.1). NCBI lineage: Eukaryota > Metazoa > Chordata > Aves > Casuariiformes > Dromaiidae > Dromaius > Dromaius novaehollandiae. The sequence goes on along the minus strand of NC_088122.1, from coordinate 388,377 downwards.
TGTTCCCCTCCTCCAGCTACTTTCGGGATTTGGGAAAGGGGCTTGTGATGAGGTTTTTGTTATTTTGGTAGATGCCTTCTGGTTGTTACCCTGCAATTAGTTCTGCTGTCCGTGGTCTTGAAAGATGACTAAAACCATTAGCCTGGATCTTCCCCCTTACCCAGCCATGCGTAGCTGCATTCACCCCTGTAGTGGGAGCATGGAGACAGCATCAGACAGCTTCCCAAGATGACTTAGCATCGGATCTTGTCTCTCGTTCCAAACCCCAGATCTGTTTCGCCTGCGTTGGCAGGGAATTGTTTTGGTCCCTGGCTAGCTCTGCTTAGAGGTGCTGAGTCCAAACACACACAGTTGTCTTGACCAGGCATCACTTTGTGAAGCAGATGTGCTAAATCCAAGGTCTCCACACTGGCTGCTCCCAATTGCTGGAAAGAGAAAGCAAATATGCGTGCTCGCTCCATAGTGGAACTTCCCCAGGCTTTAATTCCCCTTTTCTGGGGGAGAAAGGAAGCTTCCCTGGCTGGAAGGAGAAGAGGAGGCAGGGGGAGAGCATCTGGAGCCCTCCTGGGGAGGGCTAGGCCTTGGCATCTCCTCTCCGTCAGTCAAGAACATTCTTAGTTTTCCTGAAACCATTTTTCTTTGGTTTGTTTCAAGCCCTAATAACAGGAGAGGCAGAAATGTCTCTTATTTATGTTCTTCAGTGTTGTTTACAGATTCGCATGGGGTCTTTCAACATGAGTGTGGCGCTCTTTCCATATAACATTTTGGGAAAGGGGTGGAAAGGGCTGGGACAGGGAGGGGGAGTCACTTTCGGTTTTGGGATTTTTTTGTTTGGTTGGTTTTTGGTTTTTTTCTTTTGGTTTGGGGGTTTTCTTTTTCCTTCTTAAAAAGCACATTCACTTTGAGCCGCTCTCAATGCTGGACTCTTTTCCAACCCCTCCCCCCCAAGCCCTACACTGTGAAGTGATACTGCCTTGAAGACCCCTCGCCGTTATTTATTTAATTAAAAACCTAATTTGAAAGTGAACAGGAAGCCTGTCTTGTTTTTGCAGACCGAGGCGTCACAGACCTGTGCATAGTGATGGCAGAAGTGGGGAAAGGGGTCTTTGCCTTTTCTGTCTGATCCTTCCCCTACCCTGGGCAAGTGCTCTTTTGGCAAAGGCTGAATCTTGTGTGCACAGAAGAGCATTTTGGAAGCCGTAGGCGGAAGAAGATGTCCGTGTTCAGCCATATGTGGTCTCTAAGAGAAAGAGCTTCAAGGGCAGGTTGTGTGGCTGAACACTGCTTCAGGCTCGTCCTCTGGGAGTTGGCAGGTCAGGTAACAATCTTGGAGCCCCTGCGGGATTGCGTCTTCGCATCTTGGATGCTCAGATTACCGACTGATGCCTGCATCAGAACAGCCCGGGGAGTCCTGGTATATTCCTCACATAGAAGCTGAATTTGACCTGCTCTTAAACGCAGCCAGTTCTACCTTGTAAAGAGCATCTTCATCCAAGGATCAGTGAAGAACTGGTACCTCCAGCCTGCCCTGCCCGGCCTCAGGTCAGTGGTAAGATACAGGTGGTCCCTGTGGCACGAGTCTGAGTGAGCCGGCCCCAGCGACTGCCGTTCTTTGTTACGGGAGGGTTTGGGGCTGGTTCACGGGTAACCTGCTTCCTCAGTGTTGCTTGGCCCCTGCTCTCTCTGTTGAGCCAGGAGAGATCGAGTCCCAGCTAGATATAATCCCTGGCTGAAACACCTGGTCCCAAAACCTGCATTAGAAGACCTGCCAGTGCTTCGTACCAGGGATGCCATCATGGCCTGAAAGGAGGCCCAGCTTCCTTGGCTTAATTTACCCTCCCAGTTGTGTGTGTGGAGGGGAGGGAGCTGTTCATTGCTCTTACAGGTGCCCTGAGTCCTCTGAAACCTGGCAACCTTTGGAGAGTTGGGGGGGGGGGGGATGCCCAGCCACGTCTCACCGGCTTCAGCCAGAAATAACATCCTGGAGGTGAGGGAAATGTTCCTGCTAGAACTGCTTTGTATGCTCCTGTAGGAAGGCTCGTTCCTCACCACAAAGCCCCTCTGTTTTGTCAGAAAACCCTCGACTTCTGTTCCCCTCACTAGGTCTGATGCCTGTTGCTGTCAGCCTCTTTGGTCTGTGGAGCGCTCCAAAATTTGGGCAGTGAATTGGGCAGCTGCCTGAGGCCAGCCCGGATCTCTGGGCAGTGCTGGGAGGGACGCTTGGACCATCCAGTTCCTGCAATGCAATGTTACCCTGCTTCTGTGACCGATCAGATCGGATTGGCTCTCATCTTCTGCCTAAGAGCTTTGGGGTGGGAGAAAGGGGCTCTCGGGACTCTGTTCTGCTCCTGAACTCTCTCACTCACAGCCCCCTGCCCAGCTGGAAAATTACACCCCCAAACCGGCAGGAAATAGGCAAACCCACCCTTCTCTTTTGGAAACTCTCCATCCTGTGCACTTCTCGTGGCAGCTCAGCCAGAGAGGGCAGAGGCGGCTGCCTGGCAGAACACAGAAACGCAGCTCTTGTGCCTGGCGCCCGGCGGCTGCAGCAGGGCAGGAAGGGTGGGCGTCCCTGCTGCACGGACGGGAGCAGCCCCCGGTGCAGTGCAGCGCGCCTAGGGCTCACGAGCAGAGCTAGAGCTGAGCTTCGTCTGTCCCTGAAAACAGGGCCTGTTGGCAGCTGCTGCACAGGACTCTGGACACGCAGATGGGCTCCTGGCTGTGCTGCAGCAGAGGCCAAGGGTGTGAATGTGGGCACTTCCGAGGGCGCAACAGACAGGAGGATGTTCCCTGCTTCCTTCCCGGCCAGGAGGAAGAGGCTGGTCTGCTCAGAGCTCGGCAGCTCCTTTGGCAGCAGGGCTGGGCCCAGCCTGCAGCAGGAATTCAAGATTTGCTCCTTGGGCTTTTCCATCATCCCCTGCTCCGGCGTCATGGGCTTTTCCATCATCCCCTGCTTCAGCGTCACGACAGCCCACGATGGCCCACCTGCCCTTTGTTTGATGCGAGATGCGTGGCGGCGTTACGATGCTCTTTCCGTTTGGATGTCCTGGTGGGGAGGAGCTGTTTGTTTTTTCAGGAGCCGTCGTGTTAGCAGCCCTTGCAGAAGGCAGTAGGTGTTTTGCAGGAATTCAGCCGGATCCAGAGATCCCAACTGTGACAACCTGCCACTCCGTCCCCTCCCGCTGCAGCCCTGGCAAGCACCTGGGGTGTATTGGCAAGCCGGGCTGAGCCTCCGTGGCAGGGCTCGAGAAGCTGCGGCTCGGAGGGGTGGCCGGGGTCCCAGGGCAGGGCAGGCAGCTGGGAAGCCCCAGCCCTGCCGGGCAGTCAGTGCCCAGGAGTGCCCGGGACCGGGATCCATCACAGGTGCGCAGAAATCTTCCAACAGAACCAAACGTAGTGGGAAAACAGTTCTGGGAGCCTGAAATGTTGTGGAGATGTTTTGGGGTTGGCAAACTCTTGCCGGGTCAGAGGCTGAACACAACCAAATCCTCACCTGCTCCCATCTTGTCGTCTTGCCGCCCCCAGCCTCGGCCTGGCGACTTTGCTGCTGTAAGTGGTAGAGAGACTGCAGGGGCAAAGCTGTGGTGCTGCAGAGATGCAGGAGCTGGGATGCTCTCTCCTTCCTGGAAATGCTGTGGCAACTTGGGCTTTGAGTCAGATGACAAAAGCAAGCACATAACTCTGCTTTCTGGATGGTTTTAGCAGCATCCCCTTCTGTGCAACGCTTGTGATGCCTGAACAGCTCCAAGGGCCAGCTGAAGCGATGAGGCCTTTGCAGCGGTGCATGCAGCCCCGTGATGGCGTGTGTAGCGCAGCTCTTGCTCGGTTTTGCACCAGACTCTGCCCTCCAGCCTTCAGCAGGGCGGCGGGGCTGCGGCGGTGCCTCCTGCGCCGTGCTGTGCGCAGCTGCAGCCGTGGAGCTTCAACGGCAGAGGGCAATCGCTCCGCTGCTGCACGGCGGGACGCGGGCGCTGGGCCCACACGGCACCGCGTCTGCACCGGCTGCGGGCCCTGTCCCTCCTGCTCGGCCCCGGCCCGTGAGCCCCTGCTCCATCCTGTCTCCAAACATCCGGTGTTTGCTGCTCTTAATGAGATTTCCAAGCGCTCAGGAAGATACTGCGCTTCCCAGAAGAGCCGCATCTTGTTTCTCTGTGCCCTGCGGCTCCACCCAGCCTTATCGAGCAGGAAGGTCCGACCTTCGCTACCTGCTTTGTTAAATGTTCAGGGCTGCGAGCTCAGCTCTGGCTGCTGCTCCCCTGCAGCGCGCTCGCGGGGAGCCACGTTTCACCGCCCGGCTTGGCGCCGCTCCCCCCCTGCTCGGCTGGCTCCGGCGCGCAGGATGACGCCGTTGGCCTCCCGGGCACCTCTGTGCCAGGCAGAGGGGGGCAAGGCTGTGCGGGAGGCAGCGGAGGGAGGAGAGAGGTGCTTCCTGCCACGCTGAGCCCCGGCAGCCCCGGGCACGGGAGCCCAGAGCACGACCCCGCGTGCACAGCTGAGGTGCTGGGCCGGCGGAGACGAGCCCGTACTGGTGCCGGGGAGGTTTGCAGGGCTGTTTTCTTCTTCCAAGGGTACCAGGGCGCACGTGTGCGGAAATCGGATGAGCTGCTGGTGCCCATTGCACAGGGACCCCATTGCTGGGACAGAGATGACCCCACGTGGGTGCAAAGAGCCGCTTCTCCGTGCCGTCCCTCACCCTGCGGAGGAAGGATTTCCTCCATCCCCTACTCCCAAGGGAGAGCCAGGGCTAGGCAAGGATGTGCTGGAACCCAGGCTGGGAAGGGCTCCCTCCTGCCCAGCAGCAGTGGAAACGGCTCAGCAGCCATCCCCGCTCAGGGCCGTGCTGGGCCGCCTCCTGCCCCGGCACCGTCCGATGGCACCGCGCAGGGCTCCGGCTCGGCTGCCCTCCCTGCCCCGCTCTGTGCCAAGCCGCCGGCGCGGGGCAAAACCCCCCCGCAGCAGCGCCCGGCAGGCCGGGAGAGGGACGCAGAGGGCAGATCAGGTCGGAGCAGAGGCCTGGGTCTGCTGCGAGCAGGGGGGAGCTGGCAAGTGATTCTGCTCTGCTCCTTAAATCCCAGGGCATCCCAAGAGAGTTTCCAGCTCTGCTGGCTTCCCACAACAGCCTTGGGATTCTCCGCAGGCCGCTTGTGGGGGACTTAAATAAACCAGCCCAGCAGCTATCATTTGGGTGGTTTCTGTATTATTTACATTTCCTTCCGCTCCCAACCAGGAGTCAGGCCTGGATTTGGCACCGGGAACAAACAGCCCGGCTGCACCGTCCCCGTCCCCAGCAGGGAGCCGCGGTGGGGACCCGCGCTTGGAGCTTCGCTCCCGCCCCGCTCTGGGCGCTGCCGGCTCAGCACAGCCCCGGCCCAGCTGGGCAGCGCCACGGGCCCGTCTTGCCCTGACAACGTCCGGGGCACAGGAAGGTACCACCGCGCATCCCTGCAGCTCAGCCAGTTTAAAACAAACACGAGTCTTGTCCTGGGTTTAAACCTGGCTGCCGCTGCCCCCCCTGGTCCTCGTCGCAGCAGCCGTTCTCCGCTGCATCTCGTCCTGGGGAATCTTTGTTCCCTCCAACAGACATCGCAACTGAGTCAGCACCTTATCAGCTTTGCAATAAACAGATTGCTGCACCACCGCACCCGCAGCCAGCACATTTCTGTGGCTGCATTTTTCCACTCTCCGATTTCTCCCTTTTTCCCCTTTTTTCTTAGAAAAGGAGCCCAGAGCTGGCGGGACACAGGCTGCTCCCACGGGAGGCCTCCGTCTCTGCCCTTTGCCACAGCAGCAGGGAGGAAGCGGAGCTCAGGATCGCAGTGCGGGGACGGGGGGGCCGGACCTCCCTCCAGAGCCCTGGAGCGGGACGACTGCGACGCAGCCCCCGGCGGGGCTGGGCGGGGGGGTCGCCGGGACCCGCTTGGCGTCCGCGGTGCCGCGTCCTGCCCTTCACGACGCTCTTTTTCCACCTCCTGCTCCCATGAGCTCATCTCCTTGCCCCCTTCCCAGGCTCCTCGAGCTCCCCCCCATCTGCTTTTTTGTCTTCGCTCCTTCGCAGGCGCTGCCAGGATATTTCGCCCTGGCAGGGACACAGGAAAGTTTAAACAAACACTCCGGCCCTCTCCCGCGCAGGGCGGCCGGAGCGCGCTGGCCGGGAGCGTCCCGGGGCCTCGGCGGAGCATCGCGGGGCCCCGGGGCCGGAGGGCGATCGGGCCCCCCCGGCCGCCCCCCACCTCCCCCTGCCCCATGCAGCACCTCTGCCCCTGCCCTGCCCCACACCTGCCCCCCGCCCCGCCCCACGCCCCCCACGCCCATCCCCCGCCCCCCACGGGCCCCCCAGCCCCACACCTCGAGCCTCGGCCCCCCCGCAACGCCCCTCCCGGCCGCCGCCCGGCGCCGTCCCGCCCCGGCCCGCGGGCGGGGGCACCGGCTGCCGGTGCCGCCCCGTCCCGCCCCGGTGCCGCCCCGTCCCGTCCGCCCCGTCCGCCCGGACTTTACCTCCCGGCCGGGCCCGCGCCGCTCCGCTCCGCTCCGCTCCGGGCCATGTGAGCCGCGGGCCGGGCCGCGGGGCCGCATCGAACCGGCACCGGCTCCGCCTCGGCACCGGCTCGGCTCCGGCTGCGCCTCGGCCGTCGGCTCCGCTCCGGCGCCCCCCGCCCCGGCTCGGCTCCGGCTCCGGCTCCGGCTCCGGCATGGAGCGCAGGAAGGTCTTCGTGGTGCTCGATGTCCTCTGCGTGGTGGTCGGTAAGGGCCCGGCCCGGCCTGGCCCGGTGCCGGCTGGCGGCACCCCGGCCCCTCCTCGCCCCGCGCTGGGGCTCGATACCGGCCCCCGTTCCAGCTGTGCACGACCCCCGACCTGTGCTCCAGCTGTGCACCCCACCCCCTTCCAGCTGTGCACGATCCCCGTGCCCCCTGCTCCAGCTGTGCACCACCCCACCCCCTGCTCCAGCTGTGCACGCCCCCGCTGCTGCTCCAGCTGTGCATGACCCCCGCGCCCTCTGCCCCAGCTGTGCATCGCCCTGGTGCCCCGTCCCAGCCGTGCCCAGCTCCTGCCCCGATGCCAGCGCTGGGCCCCGGGCACGTCCCCGGCTCCCTGGGGGGCCGCCCGGTGCCAGCAGCCTCGGGGGTGCAGTGGCGGTGTTGGGGGGTCCCGCGGCCCCGGGGCGGGGAGCGCACACCGGGCGCCGGCCCCGGGCACCTGGGCCGCTGTCGGCACCAGCCTCCGTCCCGGCGGGGCAGCGCAGGGCGTCGCGGCTCAACGCGGAAGCGATCGGCCTCGCGCGCCGCTTCGCCCTCCCAGGAACGGCACGATAAGGAGCCGCAGGTCGGGGCCCGCAGGAGCCCCGGGGTCCCTGCGGCACCGGGAGCTGCCGGAGCCCCAAGCAGCGTCCGCGCGGCCCGCCGGGGAAACCGAGGCGCGGGAGGCCACGGCTCACGCCAGGGCCGTGGCAGCCGCGTGGGGCACCGACGTCCTGGCGACCCCGGGCGCCGCAGTGGTGTTTGCCAGGGCCGTTGGGGGGGGGGGGGCAAACGGGGCTGGGGCTGGGGGGGCTGGTGGAGCTGGGGGGCTGGCGGAGCAGGTGCAAGCGGGGCGCCTGGGCCTGGAGCCGGAGCAGGGGCTGCTGCAGCCGTGTTGCCAGGGCTGTGGCTCTAGGAGCCCCGGTGTCGCGGTGGGACCAGGCGAGCGGTGGGGATGTGCCCGGTGCGCGGGGCAGGCGGGGGCCCAGCGGCGCCAGCTCCGGGTGCTCTGCGAGGCCGAAGCCGTGCAGCTCGCCCGTGTGTTTGTCCGTCGGGGGGACCTTTCCTGCTTAAGGCTGCCCGGTTCCCCGGTGTGCCTCTGCCTCCCCGGGAGGCCGGAGCGGGATGGCAGCCCTGGGCACGACGGGAGCATCCCTGGCGCATCCCGGCAGCAGCAGCCCCCGTGCTCCGGCCGGGGCCGGGGCTGGGGCCAGGGCTGGGGCCAGGGCTGGAGCTGGGCTGGGGCTGGGGCCGGGCTCCCCCTTGTCTCGGCTCCGCCGCGCGCGGCCGCCAGCTAGGATGGTCCCGCGCGCGGCACCGGGATGCCGCCAGCTCCCTCCCTGCCTCCCTCGCCCTGCCACGAGCTCCCGGCAGCCGTTCCCCCACCACCACCCCGGGCAGGAAGATGCCCGATTCCAAAATAGACGCTCACAAGTGCCTAATTAGGATGGCCTAAAAATAAAGGCCCAGGTCGTAATTTTGGCCTGAGCCTCCTGAGCGGGGGAATTGCTTTCTTGGGCTCTGTGAGCACCGGCGGAGAAAGGCAGGTTCCTGTTTTGGTTTGGGTCTCTATTCTCTCTTTTGCGTGGGTGTCTTTTATTTTTAGGGGAGCTTTTTTGGAGGACGAAATTATCCAGAATGAGAATGGGCGTCTCACTTGAGCTGCAAATCAATGTTTGAAGTATATACAGGGCTTGCTAAAAACAAGCCCCTGCCCTGCGTGCGGGTCACCTGGCTCCTGCGGCCGGGCAGCCAGGAGGAGTCGAGGCCTGTTCCTCCGAGCTTTCTCGCAGCTCTGTTTTTGGCCGCTTTTGCATCTGCTGGGGGGAGCGGGTGGATCCGGAGGCGTGGAAACAGGGGTGAGGCTCTGCCATAATTTTTCCCTTGTGCTTGGTGAGAGGAGGAGCAGCAGCTCCGGGGCATGAAGGACCCGATCGATGGCTGCGCCGGGGCCGGGGCCGGGGCCGGGGGAGGAAGGGGCCCGCTGGGGACCGGGCGCAGGTTGGCCCAGGAGGTGGTTAAACAAGGGCAGGCGGAAATCGCTTCCCGGCGGCGGAACTGGGAAGGAATCCCTGCTTAAGGTGGACTGCGGGCGCGGGAGCGGGGCTCTCCCGGGGCGGCTCCGCCAGCGCCAGCGTCCCGCCAGCCCCGCACAGCACCGGGCTGGAGGGGCCGCTCGCCGCCCGCCCGCTCGCCGCGGGGGCCGCTCCAGCCCTCGGCTTCTCCCGGAGCTGTGCCCCTCCGGCAGCGCGGAGCAGGGGGAGCGTCACCGGGGCCAGGCAGCAGCGCGGCTCCGTGCAGCCGAGGGGCTCCGTGCAGCCGAGGCTGCGGGGCTCCCGCTGCATGAGGAGGGGGAGCCCTTGCCCCTTCCCCGCCGGAGAAGGGCTTCTCTGTGCCCTGGCCGGGGTCAGCGCCTGCCGGGCAGGGGAGCATCCTGGCCGGTGCCGGGCCGTGGGGCCGGCGTGCGGGGCCCTCCGTGGCCCTCTCGCGTGGTATCTGGTCGCTGCAGGCAGCTGCCGGCGCCTGATAGCGCCCGGCTAATCGGCAGCACGCCGGGGCGGCGATGCTCCTGCCCCGGGCACGGGCGGCTCGGGACGGCGTCGCCCAGGGCATCCCGCCCCGGGGGGACGGGGACTGGCACCACGCGGTGCCGCGCGCCCCAGCGCTGCCCTCCCCTCTGCCTTGCAGCCTCTCTGCCCTTCATCATCCTCACGCTGGTCAACTCCCCGTACAAGCGGGGCTTCTACTGCAACGACGACTCCATCCGCTACCCCTACAAGGCAGACACCATCACCCACGGCCTCATGGCCGGCGTCACCATCACCTGCACCGTTGTCATTGTAAGGAAGCACCGTTTCCCCCCTTCCCCTGCCGCCGCGTCCCCCGGCTCAGCCCGGCCCCCCACCCCCAGCGGGGCCCGCGGACGAGCTCTGCCCCATCCGGGGCTCCCTCTCTGCCGGAGGGACCCACGGCCCCGGGGCTGCTCCTGGCGCGGGAGCTCCCGTGCGGCAGCCCCGAGCGCCGGAGCATCCCGGTGTCCCCGGCCGGGGTCCGGGAGCCGCGCGCCAGGCCCGGGACCCTCACCCCTCGCCCCTCGGCCCCGCAGATCTCGGCAGGGGAGGCTTACCTGGTCTACACGGAGCGTCTCTACTCCAAGTCGGAGTTCAACAACTACCTGGCCGCCCTCTACAAGGTGGTGGGGACTTTCCTCTTCGGGGGGGCCATCAGCCAGTCCCTGACCGACCTGGCCAAGTACATGATCGGCCGCCTCCGGCCGAACTTCCTGGCCGTCTGCAATCCCGACTGGTCCAAGGTGAACTGCTCCCTCTACGTGCAGCTGGAGAGCGTCTGCCAGGGCGAGAGCAGGAACGTCACCGAGTCCAGGCGAGCGGCGGGGCCGGCGGCCCCCGGCGTGCGGGGTGGGAGGCGGGGGCGGCCGGCACCCGGGGGGGGGCTCCGCCGTGGACGGGGGGCCGCGGGAGCAGGGCCCGGCCGGGCGCCGCTGGTCCCTCTCCTGGCCTGACCCCCGCTTTCCCCCCAGACTGTCCTTCTACTCCGGGCACTCCTCCTTCGGCATGTACTGCATGGTGTTCCTGGCGGTGAGTGCGGGGGGCGGCGCGGGGCCGTGCCGCGAGTCCCGTCCCGACCCGTCCCGACCCGTCCCGACCCGTCCCGTCCCGTCGGGGCGGGCAGCCCGGCGCGGCGCCATGACGGCTCTGCCCTCCCTGCCCAGCTCTACGTGCAAGCCCGCCTGGTGTGGAAGTGGGCCCGCCTGCTGCGCCCCACCATCCAGTTCTTCCTCATCGCCTTCGCCGTCTACGTGGGCTACACCCGGGTCTCCGACTACAAGCACCACTGGAGCGACGTGCTGGCGGGGCTGCTGCAGGGCGCCCTCATCGCCGTCCTCACCGTAAGCGCCGGCTGCGGCCCCGGGGCCGGGGGGCCGGGCGGGGGTCCCGGCCAGCCGCAGCAGCAAGGCCCCGACCCTCTTTTCCAGGTCCGCTACGTCTCCGACTTCTTCAAGCACCGTCCCCCGCTGCCGTGCGAGGAGAAGGACGCGGAGCGCAAGCCCAGCCTGCCCCTGACCATGAGCGACCCCGACCGCAATCACTACAGCTACCGGGGCGCCCCGTGAGCCGCGCGGGGACGGACGCCCGCCCGCGGGGGCACGGACGGACAGACGGACGGACGGACTGCGGCCCCCGGCGCAGCTTCGCGTTGCTTCCGCGCCCCTCACGCCCCGCCGGCGTCCGCGGGCGCCCGGCCCCTCACCCCCACCCTGGGCCACGGCTCCCCGCGCCGGCGCGGCGCTGGCAGGCAGCACCCGTCCCATCCCCGGCGGTGCCGGCTGCCCACCCACCCCTGTGCCCCGCTGCGGGGCCGGGCGGGGGCACGAGGCGTGGGGGGGGGGGTGCTGCGCCGGGAAACCGCGCCAAGCCACGGGCAGACCCGCGGGAGGGCTGAGGCCGCCGGAGCCGAGCGAGCGTCCTGGTGCAGCCCTGCAGCCTCACGAGCATGAATCCTCCCCAGCGCGGGGGGAGGAGGGCGGCCGCCGGGCTAGCGAGACTTTTTTGGAAAGGATTAAAGCAACCCAGCGCTCCTCTCCACTCCCCCATTGCCTTTAAAAGCGCTGCTGGCTGCAGGGAGCACAGGGCACGGGCCAGGCTGGCTTCCGCGGTGCCCCGTGCCGTGGGGCTGCCGTGGGGCTGCCGTGGGGCTGCCACAGTCACCTCTCGCCCGCCGCAGGCTGCGGGGAGGCTCGTGGGTCGCGGGCTCTCCTGCAGCTCCAGCCCATCCTTGGAGGGGGCAAGGGGCGACGACTCCTGTGGCAGGGGAAGGTAAACCAGGCTGCGGGAAGGGGCCCTTCGCCGTCCCCCTCCCTGCGCGGCTGCTCGGGCGCTGGGGAGCTGCGGGCCTCCTGCTCTTAAACTACGTGCATTTTCATAATGATGTGTTTTTATAAAAATGTTTTTTAAATTAGATCATCCTTAAAGAATGCCTGTGTCAGACCTCTTCTCTTGCGCCGTGGATGAGCCTGGCCTTGGAGTGGACGGGCTTAAACGCTGAGGTTTCCCCATGCGAGGAAGGGCCCCGGCGCCCGCTGCGAGCCGGTGGCACGCGCGACACAGCCGCGCCGGCCCGAGCAGCTCTCCGGCCGCTCCGAGGGGGGAAGGTGGGGTGAATCGCTTGGAAAAAGTGACGTTTTGTGCCGGCAGCTCCCTCGCGTCTCCCGGGGAAGGAGCCGAGGCGGTGCAGGCCGGGGGGGCCCAACACCGCCCGCTCCCTCCGCCTGGGCACATTGCAGGCTCCATCGCGGCAGCCCCCGGCAGCCGGGGCCCCCCAGGGCCACCCAGCCCCTCGGGAGCCCTGCGGCGGGCCGGGCTCGGCTCTGCCTGCGCACCCGGCCGCGGTCCGTGCCGCCTGCTCTGCCCCGGCCGGCAGCCGCGGGAGCCGCGCGTGCCCCGGGCTCGCTGCACGGCGAGGGCGCTCGGCGCTGTGCTCAGGCAGTGCCGGTCGCTCCAGCCTCGACAAGTCCAGACCGAAAACACCTTTCCTGCACAGAGGAAACTCCCTCACCACATGCTGCTTTTCTGTTGCTCCTCGAGATCTTTCCTCCCTTAGGACTTTCCCGGCTCCCCCAGCGGGTCCCTCCTCCCGGAGCCCCCGGCTGTTGCCTAACAGCGGGCGAGGCAAAGCAAAGCCGGGGCGGTGGGAAATGCCGGGGCCGGGGGCTCTGCCGCGCGGTTTGCACACAGAGCTCTTGGAAGCAGCAGCTCCTGCAGCCAGGGAGCGGCTCGGCTTTGGGAGCCCGTGTGTTTGTCCGGTTTTCCTCTTGCAAGGGGCTGTGGGGAGGAGCAGGGCAGGACTCCCGCAGCCCTTCGCCGAGGCGGGCAGGCTGGCGGGGGCTGCTGAGCCCAGCGGCTGCCCGTTCCCGGCGCTGCCCTCGCGCCAGCTCCCTTCCCCTGAGATCGCATTTCGCCCCTTGGATGTGGCGCTGGAAAAACCAGCTGGGCCACAATGCGGCGGCGCTGGGCTCCTGCGAGAGCAGGGCAGGGCTGGCCGGGCCTGCGGGGAGCCGCCTGCCCGCCCGCCCCCGCCGAGCGAGGGGCTGAGACCTGACGGAATTCACGGCGTGCCGAGCGCGAGCAACCTGCGGCGGGAGGCAGCCCCGGCGCCGCGGCTGGGCCCCGTTCCCAGCGTCAGCAGCTCTGCGCACCACGTGCTCGGCCAAGTCGCCTCCTTTCCTAAATAAGCTGCTTTTGGCAGCGCTTAGCCGTGCTCTGGCTTCCAGCCCTGCTCCGGAGGGGGGTCCGGCCGGCCGCCCCCAGCCCGTCTCCCCCGGGTGCCGCTGCCGAGTCGCGCTGCCTCCTCCTCCCGCACCCGGGCTCCTCCTGCAAAAGCGGCCAAAAACAGGCACAAGGGCTCCCTGCGCCGGGGGGGCCCAAGGGGCTCCCGCCCGGCCCTGGGGCGGGCAGGCGTTGGGATCCCCCCCCGGCCGTGGGTCGGGCATGCGATGGGGTGCAGCCGGCCGTGGGGCGGGCAGGCGTTGGGATCCCCCCCCGGCTGTGGGTCGGGCATGCGATGGGGTGCACCCGGCCGTGGGGCGGGCATGCAGTGGGGTGCACCCGGCCGTGGGTCGGGCATGCGATGGGGTGCAGCCGGCCGTGGGGCGGGCAGGCGTTGGGATCCCCCCCGGCCGTGGGTCGGGCATGCGATGGGGTGCAGCCGGCCGTGGGGCGGGCAGGCGTTGGGATCCCCCCTGGCCGTGGGGCGGGCATGCAGTGGGGTGCAGTGTGCGGGTGCACCCAGCCGCGGCCGGGCGGGCAGAGCCCCGGGCGGGCAGAGCCCCGGGCCAGGCCGCGGCGGCGGCAGGCGGCAGGCGGCGGCGGGGAGCGCGGCTGGCGGCAGAGGGCAGCAGGAGAACGGCGCTGAGGCCGGGCGGCAGGAGCGGGCGGGCGAGCGGGGGGCTGGGGGGTCCCGCGGGGGCACCCAGCCCCCCGGCGCCTGGCAGCGCTCCCGCCCGGGCCCCGCGCCGCTGCCGCCAGCGCTGCTCTGCTCCGGCCGCTGGCGGGGGGGTGGCGGAGCCCCGCCGGGGCGGTGGCCCGCGCTGCGCCCTGGGCTGGCTGGGGCTGCGCGTGGGGCGGCGTGGCTGGAGGAGCCCCCTGCCCACACCGCCCGCGGGCCCGTCCCCAGCCCCGGGGCGCCCGGCGTCCCCCGCCATGCTCAGCCCGGTCCCGGGGCCGGGACACGCGGGCACCCCGCGCCGGCCCCTCCGTGGGGCTCGCCGGGGCCGACGGCCGCTGCGGGACCGGGGGCCGCGGCCGGCAGCACCCTGCGCCCCGCGCACGCCCTCCCTTCCCGTTTCGCCTTGCCGCGAGGCAGGGCAGGACCGAGCAGGGGCTGAGCTGCTCCCTCCCGCCGGGCACCCCGCGGTGGGGCAGCGGGGGCTTCCTCCCCACGCCGCCTGCTCCCCGCTGCAGCCGGGTGAGCGCCTGGCCCGGGGAGCCCCGGCCGGCGCACGGGGTCACCCCTGCCTGGGCGCTGGCCCGTGCCCCTTCCCCTCCGCCAGCCGGGCCGGCTGCCCCTCTGCCCCCCAAGCTGTGCGGCGCTGGGGCTGCCCCCACGTCACGGAGCCGCTCCGGCGCGGAGGAGCTGGCATCCAAAGCTGCGGAAGCAGCCAGAGGCCAGGAGGAGCAGTTTGCTTTCCGCCGCTTGCCAGGAGCCGGTGGAGGTGTGGGGCTGCCAGGGACGTGCGCGCCGGATGCTCCCGGTGCCAAGCACCAGCCCCGCGTTTTGTGAGACGGCCTTTCCCCACCAGCCCTGGCTCTCGCGCAGATGAGGGCCTGATGCCCTGCAATTTTCCTTGCAACAGCAGAGGAGGTGGGTTTTCCTGGGTCCTTTTTCCCTCTGTCCTCATCCTGACACTCCCAGCAAACCAGACCTGCTCCTGGGAGCAGGGTCCTGCGGGTGCGAGGGGCTGCAGGCCCAGCTTCGTCACGGCGGGCAGCAGCCCCTTTCCAGCGTCTGTCCCTGTCCCTGCCCCTGCGAGCGGCTGCGGGAGAGCTGGCCGCTGGCCGGGAAATGCCCCACGTCGAAGCCATGGAAAACGATCGGCTCCTGTCTCGGCATCATCCCCCTGCTCTGGCACCCGCGTGAGCTGCTGGCTGAGCTCCCACGCCGTCCCCTGACCCATCGGGAGGGCCAGAGCGGGTCCCCTCCCTCCGGGCACCACACCGACGAGCAGGGACAGAAACCTGGACCGAGGCAGGATTAATGTGCATGCTGCAATGCCGGGAACGGCACCTGCTTCCCGGGCCTGGTCGGACCAAGGAGGCACACTGCAGCCTGCACAGCCTCCCCGGTGCTGCCGCATCCAGCGGCTCCAAGCCCATCGCAGCCCGTCCGGCAGCCCCCACCACGGGGCAGGGCCGAGGGAGAGCAGAGGCAGGCCGGCGGCTGCCAGGCCGTGCCCGGGCTAAGCAGGGGGCAGGCAGGGCTCGGGGGCGGCAGGAGCCCGGCCGGCGGTCGGGGCTGGGTAGGAGCCCTGGACCCGGTGCCGGTGCCGCCTGCCAGAGCCGAGCCGCGGGGCCGAGCGGCCAGGCCCAGGGCCGGGATGGGCACAGCTGCAGCGCGGAGGTGAGCCGACACGACCCGCCGTGCACGGGACACCTCAGCGAGGCGCGCACCCCATGCGCGGTGCCAAGCCCCCTTGCAGGCCGGCTGCAGGAGAGGGTGCCGGCCCCCCTCCCCGGGCCGCGGCCGCCCATCCATCAAGGCTCAAGCAGCATAAACAGGTCTCCCCCTGCCAAGCCGCCCCCCCGCCCTGCCTCGGCCGTGATGGACGGCGTGAGCAGCCGGGTGGAAGGGGAAGCGGCTGGCGGTGATGGATGGTGCTGTCAGAGCAGCGCCAGCTCCGGCACCTGGGCCCGGGCCGGGCGCTCGAGGGCCGCGCGGCTCCCCGCCGGGAGCGGGCAAGGACAGACGCTGCGGGCCCGGAGCTGCCGGCGGCTTCCTTAGCAGTGGTGCTCCGGGGTCAGGGAAGGAGCCGGCGCCCTGGCCACGTCCCGCAGCGCGTCCCGCGTTCGCCCGGCTCTGTCACCCGCCTGTCCCAGGGAGACGCCATGGAGCCCTGGTGCCCTCCAGCACCGTCGTCTCCCCGGCATGCGGCGGCACGGCCGCGGCCCCGGTCTCACGCCCTGGCACGGCTGACGGGCCCCCGCGTGCGGCTCCGCGTGGGGGGACCTCCTGCGGCAAGCGGTGGGCAACCCGGGTGGCCGCGAGGAGACCCCAGCCTGGGCCAGGGCAGCGGGGTCCTGCCCGGGCTGCTCCGCGGCGCCCCGGTTCCTCTCCCCGCCGCCGGCCCCAGCGAGCCCCGCTCCCGCCGGCCCGGCTCTGCGGGCGAGGGCTGGGGGGTGCCAGGGCCGGCGGGCGGCTCCAGGGCTGGGCAGCGGGTCTCGCCGAGGGGACGGCACTGGCAGGCCGGGCTCGCGCGGCTCCTCTTGTTGTTATTTTAATATTTTTCCCCTTTACACTGTTGCTGCCTTAACGTGACCTTGCCCAAATTATTTCACCTCCCTTTGAGATTTATGGCCCTCTTCCAGAAATGATCTGTTCCATCTACGAAAATAGACCTCGCGCTGTTATTACATTTTAAAATATAATAAGGGCTGGGAGCCCGCTGCTCTGCCGCCCGGCCCGGCCCCGACAGCCATCCGCCGCGAGGCCGCAGCCCGCAGGACCGGGGCGCGGGGGGGAGGGGGCAGCTGGGCCCGCGGCCCTGGGGGGGTCCCAGCGCAGGGGGGCTCCGCTCCGGAGCGGTGCCTCAGGCCCCGAACCGATGGGGAGCAGCCCCGGGGCGGGGGGCGGGGGGGGGGACTATGATCACCAGGGTGCTCGGGAGATGCTGAACGACTGCCAAATAAACCAGGCAATGAAGAAAATCAAGTCAAACTTCAATGTTTCCATTGTCGCTTTCCCCCTCCATCGCTATTTTTGTTGCCTGACTTGTGCCTGTGTGTGCTCGTGTGTCTGTACGTGCGTTTTGGGATGGTTTGCTTTCTGTCGGATTTTTTCTCTCCGGCTGTAAATGCCGAGCTTTGCGCCATGTTCGTTTAGATGTGGTCGCCCTTGGATCCAGAAGGGTTGGGCAGACGCTGCTCTGGGGTCAGTTAACGGGGGGTCTTAGCAGCAAAACTCTGCAGGAGGGAGGTTCCCCTCTGCATCTCCAGAGCTGACGCCTCTCCCAGCAAACATCTTCCTGGGAAAAGGGAAGGGGCCGGGGAAGTGGCTGGTTCGCTTTGCTTTCTGCTCGGAAAAGCCCCTTCGACCGCCCAGGAAAGCCCCCGGCTGTGCGCTCGGGGTGAGGAGGGGTTCGTCCCCCGGCGACGGCATCCCGCCGCACGGCCGGTGCGGGACCCCGAGGACGGACAGCGTCTCGGCGGGCGGCGGGGGCTGCGGCTGCTCGGGGATTGGGGTTAAACGGGAGGAGAGGCCGACCCCTCGCAGCTGCTGCGCTCAGATGTTTCGGTTCCTGCTCCGTAAGCCCGGATTGACCTGCAGGCAGCAGAAAATGTCGAACAACAAACGGTCTCCCTGGAAGGAGAAAAACACCAGCAAAACCCTGAGAAAGCACAGCGGGTTGTACGGATTGCAGCCCGCTGGCCGGAGGCACCGGGGGACTCGGGGGGGCGCAGGACGGGGCCGGGGGCCGCCGGCGCTGCCCGGCCTCCTGCCGCAGCCGGGTGCGGGGGGGCCCGGGCCCCCGCCAGAGCGTCCTCCCGCCCTGCCTCTGCCCGAGGGAAGGGGCTCCGCAAGGAGCCCCCGGGTCCCCGCAGCGGCCTGGGGCCGCGGCAGCCGCAGGGCTCCTCGCTGGGGCGGCGCGGGCGGGCGCTGGGGTCGGGCCCGGCGGGGGCCCGGGGCGGTGGCGCGGGGAGGCCCCTGGAAGGGGGGGGCCGGGCCCGGGGAAGGGCTGGGGCCCGCGGGCCCTGCGGGGAAGGGGGGAGGATGCCGCCGGGCCGCGCTTCGCTCCCGCGTCTCGGGATGTTCCCGCGGGCGAAACCTGCGGCCTCGCGGGAGAATTTCGGGTCTCCTTTCTTTCCTTTTCTTGATTAAAAAAGGTGTGTGTTTTCAGGAAAAAGCCTAAAATATCAGCGCGCTTCTCCGGCGCAGAACTGGCTGGGGGCAGCGGGGACAGAACCGCGCGGGGGCTTTGCGGAAACCGGGGACTTTGGCTCCGGGCTGAAGATGGACGTGCGGTTTCGGGGGATCCCGCGCCCCCGCCCCGGGAGCCGGCCGCGCCCGGGCCACCTCCACCTCCACCGGCACCGGCAGCGGCAGCGGGGCGGCGCCTGGCCGGGCCTCTGCACCGGGGAGCCCCGCGGGCAGCCCGCACGCCGGCCCCGGCCCCCCCGTGTCCCAGTGCCCCCCCGTGTCCCGGTGCCCCCCCGTGCCCCGGTGTCCCCCGTGCCCCCAGTGCCCCCCCGTGCCCCCAGTGCCCCCCGTGCCCCGGTGCCCCCCGGGTCCCGGTGCCGCCGCCCGGCCCGGCCCCGCACGGGTTAACCGCTCCTCCCCCGCCCCTCGCTGTCTCTTTTCTTGCTACTTCGCCTTCCGCAGATTGACACATTCTCCTGGCGGCTGGGCCCGGCCGCCCAATCGGGTGCCAGCTCGGCGAGCCCCACGTGGGGGCGGGCCGCTCCCGCGGCGTTCCTATTGGCCGGCCGCCTCGGCGATTGCCAGCACGAGCCAGGCCCCACGTGGAGCTGGCGCTAGTTCATTGATCGGTCTCCCCGCAAAGCGGCTGCCGCGGCGGGCGGGGAGGGGGCGCCCACCCGGCCCGGCCCACGCGGAGCGCAGCCACCGGCGCGGCCCGGTTCGCCTCGCCTCGGCCCGGCTCGGCTCGGCTCGGCTCTGCTCGGCTCTGCTCGGCTCGGCCCGGCTCGGCGCGCCCCGGCCCGGCCCGGCCCTGCCCGGCCCGCCCCGCCGCAGGGGCGCGCGGCCGGGGCCGGGGCCAGCAGCGCGGTGAGTCTCGTGCCGGGCCGGGCCCGCTCCGCTCCCCGGGGCTCCGCTGGGCCGGGCCGGGCCGGGCCGGGCGGCGATCGGGGCCGGGGCCGGGGCGGCGGCGCGGCCGGTGCCTCCCGCCGCTGTACCTGCTGCGGGCGGCGGCGGGGGCCATTGTCTGCGCGGAGCGGGGGGGCCGCGCGGGCCGGGGCTGCGCCGCGGGGGCCGGGGGGGGGCTGGGCCGCGCAGCGGCGGGCGGGGAGCCCCGAGCCGGGGCGCGGGGCCGGCGGCGGGCAGGCGGGGCCGGGGCCCCTCGGCTCCCCCGGGGCCCTCGGCTCCCCCGGGGCCGCGGCTCGGCTCGGCGGGGCCCGCCGGGGCGGGCGGTGCGGCCGGAGCCGGGGGACAAGGCTGGATGCGGGGGGGAGCCGGGCCGGGGGGACCGGGGGGCCGTGCGCTGCGGGCCGCTCTGCTGGGCTCGTCTCTGCCGGCCGCGTCCCGGTGCCGGGGCTCCCGCCGGGCCACGGCAGCACGAGGCAGCGGTGCCTCCGTCTCCCAGAGCTTCTGGCCGAGCTGCAGCTGGATCCGCGGCCCCGATCCTGAGAGCGCGTCCGGCGTCCGGAGCGGCGTAAGGGGTTCCGGGCCCGTCGGGTGCCGAAGATGTTCCCGCAAAACCGGCCCCCGGTGAGAGCGCGACTCGGCATCGCTCCCCTCCCGGCCGGGGCGGGCACCTGGGTCCTGCGACGGGGCCGCTCGTCGGGACGTCTGCGCCGCGACACGGGGCCGTCCTCGCGCCCCGCTGGGGAGGGGTGGCAGAGGTCCTTGGAGTCCCGGGCTTGAGCTGTGCCTGGGAAGTTGGGCCAGCTGCGTGTAATGGGCACAGGGGTGTTTCCATTCTGCTTGTCCTTAAATCAGTGTTTGCGCCCCAGAGGTTTTGTTGGGGGGGATCAGTTTCGTGAAACGCTAGGAGCTGGATCAGAGGCAGGACGTTTCCATGAGGATCTGTTGAATGAAGCTGGTGGAAAGCTTGGTCGCGTGATGTGCGGGCGAGGACAGACCGCTCTCCGGGGCACGCAGGGTCTGCTGCTGCGGCTCGGCTGCTAGGGAAGGGCCTGGGCAATGGCCCTCCCGGCCCGCTCGGGCGGCCTTCTCCGTGGCGTTGGCAATTATTAATTCTCCTCTCCTGGCTCAGTGACTGAACCAGCGCTGAAAAGATGGAAAACGATTGCCCTTCGTGTCTGGCCATAGCCGGTTCCCTTTGCAATAATCCTGTCTCCTCCTGCATGTGCCCCTTTCTCGAACGTGCCCGTAGCCTCTTCCCCGGAGCACGGGAAACGCTCCTGGGAACGCGGGAAACGCTCCTGGGAACGCGTGAGCCTGTCGGAGGCCGGTCCTGCGCTGGCCCATGCGGCACGGGGACAGCAGCAGTGACCCGCTGGCCCCCTCCTCTGCCCAGGCCCATCTCCAGGCCCCCTCCGCTGCTTCGGGCGCCACGGTGGCCGCCAGCGCCATCCCTGCCGCCCCGCAGTCCCTGAAGCTGACTTACCCGGAGACCCTGGACCGCATCAAGGAGGAATTCCAGTTCCTGCAAAACCAATACCACAGGTGAGGCGTGCCAGGCCTCGCATGCCAGCGAGAAGCTGGGCGCTTAACTGGAGCTGGCAAGAGGCGGCTCCCCCGCAGCGCCGGGCATCGATGCGGGCTGGCAGCGGGGCCCGTCCCTCGCTGCTGCGGGCACCGGTCCATCTGGAGGGCGGCTGTGCCAGGCACCACCTTGGTTCCTTGAAATGACGTCGTTTGAGAGGGAAACCTACCCTCCCTGGCCTCCCGCTGCCAAAAGCTCTGGGATGAGGGTACCGGCTTTGAGGGCCGAGCTTTTGGGCTGAACCGGAGCAGTCCCTTAACAGACCTGCAGCCCCTCTGATCCCCTCCAGCGACAAGCAGGATCGCCTCCTGCTCCGCGCGCGTTGCTGCTCGGAGCAAGGTTTGAAAGGCAGCTCGGCTCTGTAGCCTGCCCCATTTGGGAAGCAGATGCTGGGGAGGGGGCTAGAGCACTGCAGATCGCTCCCCGACACAGGGAGCCCCTTGCTGTCCATCTCCTCTCCCTCAGCCCCTTCCCCACTCTCTTTCAGGTGGTTTTCTTGGCTCGTGCTGAGAAATGGGATTGAGCCCATGAGCAGGAGGCTGAAGCATGTAGTGTGCGGGGAGGATTCGTGCTCTGTCCAGGCTGGGAGATCTTGTCTGGCGGAGGGGGGAGCAGGGGGTCTCTTTCTCTTTCTCTCTCTTTCTCTCTGTCTTTCTTCTCTTTATTTTTACAGCTTGAAGTTAGAATGTGAAAAGCTGGCAACAGAAAAAACAGAAATCCAGCGTCATTATGTCATGGTTAGTGAGCTCCACCTGAAAGGAGTAGGGCCGGTGGGGGGTTTCTCCTCCGAACCATCAAAGGACAGGCAGCCCTGGGACGCTTTGGCTTCCCCTCGTATTTGGGTTTGGGGGCCAGACCCGGGTTCCTGTGATTGTTATTGTCTCCTCTCTCTGCCCCGAAACGCGCCGCGGCGGTGAAGCAGCGCTTGCGGCAGCAGCTCGCGGCGGCGAAGGGGGGGTGCGGCGTTGCCGTGCGGCCCCTCTCCTTTCTGACCGGCAGCGACGGGAGCGGCGGCGGGGAGTCCCGGGAGGGCTGTGCCCATCCTGCAGGCTCCAGCCCGGCCTCTGCCCAGGCCCCGAGCGCCAGGGACCATTTCCTCGCTCCGGCCTGTACCGCAGGCGTCGTGGTGGGGCCGACCTCCCAGCGCGGTGCTGGAGAGGGCTTCGCGGCCGCGGGTGCCCTGCCGCTCCCGGCGCTGCTGACGCTGCTCTCCCTTGCAGTACTACGAGATGTCCTACGGCCTGAACATCGAGATGCACAAGCAGGTGAGTCTCGGCGGGGCGGGAGCTGCCCCTGCTGCCCATCCCTGCCGCCCCGTCGCTGCCCCCGGTCCCTTTTGGGTCGTCCTGCCCGGAGAAAGCGTGAGCAGCGGGCCCTGGCCGCGGGGGGACGGGCCGGTGCAGGGCGGGGGGCGCGGCGAGGGGGGCTCGGGAGGCTGAGCCGCGCGGCCCCCGCTGCCTCCGTGCCCTGCTACGCCGCACGCTGGGTCGCCAGCTGCTCCGCGCCTCCGAGACGGAAGGTTTCTTCTCATCTATTTTTAAAAAGGCTGCAGAGGAGCCTGGCGAGCCGCGCTCCGGCCCGGCCTCCTTCTCCCGGCCCCGGCTCTGCCGCCCCCCGCAGCCAACTGTTGCGTGTGCCGGCGGCCCCGGCCGGGGGCTCGGACCGCTGCGGGGGGGGTGCTGCTCTTGCCCTCCCCCCGCGCTGCCCCTCGCCGCCGTCCCCGCCAAGGGGGGATGCCCGGCAGAGCCGGGGGAGATGGAGGCAGGCGACGGCCCCCGCGAGAGCGCGGGGCCGGGGGGGCCGCGGCCCGGTGCCCCCCCCGAGGGCCGCCTGCTCCTTTCATCTGGCTGCGGCTTCTCCCTCCTGGCCTCGCGGGCGGCCTGTGCGCGGCCGCTTCCAGGTGCCGCTGGCCGCCTGCCAGCGAGCTGTCTGCACTTTTAACGAGGGCCCGTAAGTCTGCGCTCCGGCCGCCGGCGGCCATTGTGTGGAAAGCGGGAACCGCCTGCGCGGGAGGCCGCGGGTTATCGGCGCTGCGGGGGGGTCGGGTTGCCTCCCCCCTCCCCCCGAATCCGGCGCGGCTCGTGCGCCCCGCATCCCGCATCCCGCATCCCCGGGCGCGCCGGCAAAGCCCGGTGCTCCTCTGCGCCGCGCCGGGCCGCTCGTCCTCCGCGGCAGTGCCGGAGCGCGCCGGGAAGGGCCGGGCCCGGGACCGTCCTGCCCCGGGTCCGGCGGGGAAATGGGGCTGGGCGGCCGGAGGACCCGGGCTCTGGCGCGAGAGCTGTCGCGGCCGCCGCAGACTCGGCGGGAGAGGCTGCAGGCAGGAACGGGCAGGAGATGTTAATTTTTTTGCTGTTGTTTTGTTTTTGGTGTGGAGCTGGTCTGTAGCTTTTTGTAAAACCACCTCCCCGAGCCTGCCTGGCCTTGGACTTGCTCACCGCGAGCCGCAGGGGAGGTGACGGTGCTGGTGGCTGGGGGGGCTGCAAACAGCATGATCATTTTTCATGCTGAGAGCGTTAAAGTGCCAGTAAATTGCACATTAACGAGTGCGAGTGAATTGGAGGCAGCTCTCCCCAAGGAGCTGCTGCCCATCAGTGCATTAGGGAAGAGAATCCATCACTGCCGGCCCCAGGAGACAGCTAAATCCTTCCCAGAACTGCTGCCTGCCAAATCTCCTTGCTGGCTTTTTTTCCCCCCCCCCTCTTTCTTTCTTTCCCTTTTTTCCTCCCTCGGAAGGGGAAGTGAGGGCGGGTGCCTGATTGTTTCTCCTCCATGAGCCTGGCAAAGCCGGCACGGTGGACGCTGCCGAGGGCGGCCCTGGCTTCGCTCCCCGCGGGGGTGGCCGTCGCCACAGCCCCTCACCTCAGCCTTGCGGCGCCCGGGCCCAGCAGGGCGAGGGAGACCTGGTGGCCGGCAGCCGGGTGCCTGGCTCAGCACCCCGGGGCCTCTCAGCACGCGGTGCCCCCCTGGGGCTGGGCAGGGGGCTGTACTCGACCCTCCATCCGAGCCCCGCGCTGGGTCCGCAGTGCCTCCCCCCTCCCAGCCCGGGGTGTCCCCTGCCTGGGGCTCGGAAGCGCTCGGAGCTGGGGGCAGCGACATGCCTGCAGCACCCCAGGCTGTGCAGGAACAGCGACGGATGCCTGTGTTTACGGAAAATCACCGATCTTTCCCCAGTGTTGGGCTGGGGGGTCCCAGCTTGGTGCGAGCTGGGCGAGGAATGGCTTGGGCTTCTCTGCTGCTTCCTCCAAGCAGCGTTTGCTCCCCTGGCCTTTGCTGCGGGGGCCGGGCCCCTTCCCCAGGGAGGCGGCTGCGGGGCAGGGGGACACGCAGGGTGGGGGCACGTGGGGCTGGGTTCAGTCCCTGCGGCCGCGGGGCCTCAGCGGGCGCCCAGTGCAGCCCTGTGCCCGGTCCCTTTCCCGCCCCGCGCTCCTGATTGCTTGTGGCACTCGAGTGCTGCAGAAGAGCAGCAGCTGTAAGGAGAGCACCTCTCCAGGGCTTCCCGCCGGCCCGGGAGAGCCGCAATTAGCATCCGGCGCTGCCGAGCGGGGCCGCGCGTGGGGGGCTGGCGGGGGCCGTGGGGCCGGGCGCGCTGACCCCACGCAGCGGGGCCGGGGTCCCACGGGTCTCCGCGTCCCGTGGCAGTGTCCCTGGCGTGGGGGGGGCCTCTGGGCGCGGACCGGGGGGGCTCACGCGGGGGCTCTTGGAGGGGAGAGGGGGATGGTGCTGGGCTCGTGGTTTTGGAGGGGGCACTAGGAAGCGGGGAGCGTCTCCGGTCCTGCCCTGGCGCCTTGACGCCTGGGTGCTCAGCAGCGGCTCTTTGATGGGCACCAGCGCCTTGGTGCGTCCCAGCACCTGGGGGGCTCTGCTGGCTGTGGGAGCCCCGTCGGAGGGAGGGGGGTCTCCTGGCGCCCCTCAGCCCATGGCTTCTGGGCAGCGGGGCAGGGTGGATGGGGAGCCGCGTGCGGGGAGAGTCCTGCCCCTGTCCCCTGACGTCCTCTGTCCGTCTTCTGCTTCCAGACGGAGATCGCCAAGCGGCTCAACGTGATCTGTGCCCAGCTCATCCCGTTCCTGTCTCAGGAGGTGGGTGAGCCCCGGACTGGGGCACGCAGAGCTCCCCCCGGCCCCTGTCGCTTCTGCACCTGGGCAGAAAGGTTGCTTTTGCCCAGTTCCCTGGAGAAATGAGCCTGCCACGACCCCGTTAGCGGCACAAGTCGGTGGGTTTGCCCTGGCTGTGGTGGCGGGCGGGAGCACGGGGCAGCATCCCCAGGGCCCTGAGGGAGGGGGGGCACTGCCGGGGGCTCGGCCCCTCGCCGCCCCGGCGCCCACTGGCCCCTCTGTCCGGCAGCACCAGCAGCAGGTGGTCCAGGCCGTGGAGCGGGCGAAGCAGGTGACTATGACCGACCTGAACGCGGCGATTGGGGTACGTGAACCCTCTGCCCCCCCCGGCCCGCCGGGGCCGCGCTGGGCCCCTGTGGATGGCGGTGGGATGGGCGGCCCAGCCCCTGTACCGGGCTGCCCCGTCCGGCCTCGTGCTCTGCCCCCCCCGGGCGGGAGGCAGGGAGGGAGGGCAGACCCTCCCTGGGGCCGTCCTGACTCGGGCCCCTCGGCTCTGCTTTCCTCTCTGCTCCCCTCCCTCCAGCACCAGCTCCAAACGCAGCACCTCTCCCACCACGCGCCCCCCATCCCGCTGACCCCCCACCCCTCGGGGCTGCAGCCCCCCGGCCTGGCCGGCCTCGGCGGTGCCTCGGGGCTGCTGGCGCTCTCGGGGGCCCTGGGGGCCCAGGCCCAGCTCCTGGCCAAGGACGACCGGGGCGGCCACGACGCCGAGCACAGAGGTGAGCGGGGGCACGGGCCGGGGACCGGCTCTGCCGCGCAGCTCGGGGGGGGGGCCACGCCGGCCCCTCGGGCATCCCGGGGCTGGGCTCCCTCGGGGGGGCCAGGCTGGCGGCAGAGGGGGCGGTTTTCCAGCCGGGGAGACTCTGGCTGGGGGGAGAAGTCCCCCGTCCGCCCCGGGGGGCGGCTGCGGGCTGTGGCACCCCGCCGTGCGGAGCCCCGGGGCGGCCGCGCGGGTGGCACAGCCCTGTCCCTTCCTTTCCGCCTGGTCCTGCTGCCGCTTGCCGTCGCCGTGGAGACAGAGCGGGACCCCGGCCCCGTAAGTGCCTCTTCCCGCGTTTCCTTCCCAAGGTGCCGGGCTCCGGGCCGGGAGCCCCGGGGGGGGGCGGTCGCCCGGGCAGGGTCGGGCCCCGTGCCAGGGCATCCCGTTCCCCCGGGCACCAGCCGGGATGGGGCGGCAGGCTCCGGCCCCGGGCAGCGTCCCCTGCCCGGCCCTCCGGGGCCGCGGCGCCGGGAGCATCCCGTGCCGTGCCGGGCTGCTGCTCCCTGACGCCGGCTCCTCCCGCCCAGAGCTCCCTGGCGCTGCCCAACGGGGAGCGGGCGCGGGCCATCTCCGAGTACCTGAGCAGCAGCAAGAAGAGGAAGGTGGAGGACAAGGACTTTGCCACGGACTACGTGAGCCCTGGCGAGGGGGCCGGGGGCTGCTGCACCACCCGGCCGGGCGAGGAGCGGAGCTGGGGGCAGCTGGCTCCCTGCCCACCGGCCTCTCTGTGTTTCAGGGCAGCGATGCGGACAAAAGCGAGGACAACTTGGTGGTGGATGAGGTTAGTGCGGCCGGCCCGGGGTCGGCACCATGCTGGGGTGGAGGGACGAGCCCCCGCGCCCGGCTCCCCGTGGGCCCTCGCCGGAGCCGCTCGCTCGCCCCGTCGGTGCTCGGGCAGGAGCTGCTCCCGCTGACTGCCCTCCCCGTCCCCGTCTTTCGGTCCCCCAGGACCCCTCGTCCCCGCACAGCGTCCACTCCTACTCGTCCCGGGAGAACGGCGTGGAGAAGGTCCCGCTGGGAAGGAAGGAGGCCGTGCCGCTGAGCCCCACCTCCATGGCCTCCTCCAGCAGCGCCTCCCCGTCCCGCAGCCGGGATGCGCCCGCGGTGAGCAGGGACCGACGGCAGCCCGGGGCTCGGCCGGGCCGGCAACGCCGCTCCCGCTGCCCGGGCTGGGCTGGGGGACGCAGCCCTCTAAACCCGCCGGGGGGGGTCTGTGGTGTCGGGGGACGGAGAAGGGTGGAAGCCCCCTCCTCGCATCCCGGCCCCGCGCTCCCTGCAGCTTTGCCTGGGCAGCACCAACGCGCTCTGTCCTGGCTGGCGAGGGGCGAGGAAGGGGCTCGGCTCGCTAGGGCATGCTGGATGGGGGGGATGCCCTGCTGGGGGGTCGCACGTGGTGGACGATGGGGAGTTGCCGCTGCCGGGGGACGTGGGCTGACCCCGGCTCTGCTCCCGGCAGGTGGAGAAGGCCGGCACCCCCAGCCTGAAGCCCAGCACGCCCACGTCGCAGGATGCGGCCCCAGGCGCCGGCAGCGGCGCCCCACAGTTCCGCCCTGCGGCCACCGCCGCCAAGGCCCTGGACCCCCTAGGTGAGGGGCAGGCGGACTCCCGCTCAGCCGGCAGCGGCTCCCGGGCCAGCGTCCGTCCCTCCTCACCCGTGTCTCCCCGCAGCCCTGGGCCTGCGGACCCCCCTGGGCGTGCAGAGCCCCTACTCGGCCGCCTTCGGCATGGCTCACCCCGCCGTCAACGGGGACGTGGCCGGGAGCGGCGCCTACGCCGGCCTCCACCTCGTGTCCCCCCAGCTCAACGGGGCCGCGGCCGCGGTGGGCGCCGGGAGCTACGGACGGTCCCCGCTGGTGAGCGGCGCGTGCCGGGGGGCTGCGGGGCCGGCGGGCGCCGGCTGGCCTCACCCTGCGTCCCCCCAGGTTGGCTACGACCCCCACCCGCACATGCGCGTCCCGGGACTGGCAGCTGGCATGCAAGTGGGGACGTCGGGGAAACCGTAAGTGGGGCAGTGCTCGGGGGTCCCGCGGGGCTTTGGGGGCGGGCGAAGGCGAGCCGCGCGCAGGCAGGGCGCGGAGGAGCGCGTCAAGCGGCACAGCCCGGCTGGGGCCCCTTCCCGCGCCCCGGTGCGCGCCCGGCCCCTTCCCACAGCCGCCGTGCGCCAACCCCCCCAGGGCCGGCCGCTCTCTGTGCCGGGGCCGGGGCCGGGGCCGGGGCCCCCCTTCACTGCTCTGCCCCTTCGCAGCGCCTACTCCTTCCACGTCAGCGCCGACGGGCAGATGCAGCCCGTGCCCTTCCCGCCCGACGCCCTCGTCGGCTCCGGCATCCCCCGGCACGCGCGGCAGCTCCACACCCTGACCCACGGCGAGGTGGTCTGCGCTGTCACCATCAGCAACTCCACGCGGCACGTCTACACGGGGGGCAAGGGCTGTGTGAAGGTGTGGGACGTGGGGCAGCCGGGCACCAAGACGGCCGTGGCGCAGCTGGACTGCTTGGTAAGGAGGGAGCGCCGGGCACCCGGCACCGGCGGGTCCGGGGCCCCCGGGGGTGGGTGGGATTGGGGCCCCCGTGTCTGGGGACGGGAGGGCACAGGGTGCAGCACAGCCTTGGCCGCGTGTCGGCCCCGCAGCCAAGCAAGCCGGGGGGGGGGGGGTTCTGCAAGGGGGAATGGCGGAGGTCAGATGCTGGAAAGGGCATGGAAAGGCCTGGGAAAAATTCCTGGAAGACCAGCCCAGAGGTGGCTAATAAATCTGCCGCGGCGGAGACTGACGGCTTCCGTCTTGGAAACTCCCGAACACCGGCTGCGAGGAGCGGGGCGGGCCGGGGCCGCGGGCGGTCGGTCACTCAGCGTGGCACCGTGGCCGGGGCCATCGCGCCCTCGCAGGGATGGGCTCTGGGACGGCCCTGGCTGCGGGACACGGGGGCACCTGGAAGCGGTGGCCAGGCCCTGGGGAAGGGCTCGGTGGTTGGAAGGGGCATCGCTCTGTGCGATGGCCTCGGGGCCGGACTGGCCTCTCCGGCCGCAGCCTCCCCCCACGCTGCTCGGTCCGGGCTGGGTCCTGCACAGCCCAAAGCATCGCTCGCATCCAGCGCCGTGCTCGTTTCTGCTCTTGCTTGTGCGAGTCTGGCTGCCTGGGAGGGAGAACTTCCATTTCTTTTATAAATAAATTAAATGGGCTGTCAGGCCACAGTAGCTCGCCAGAGCCAAGCGCAAGACGTGGCCATCACCTGAGAATATTTTTAACCTGTGTTCTTTGGGTTTATTTCAAATGGGCAGCTGGGATCAGAGTCCCCATGCCTGCCCTGAGCAGCCCAAATCCGAGCCCTCTTCTTTTCTACTTGTCGGCCTTGGGGCCTGGGCAGCCTGACAAATATTATTCCTGGAGCAGTGCTGACCTTGAGGATACAGATGCATAAACAAGGAAATGACTGACTCATGATAATTTCAAGCTGCATCAGAAATTTGGGAGCGGGAGGGGGGGGGGGGGGGCTATTTTAGTGCTTGGAGCTGTGGCTGTCTCAGCCTCGCCTGGCACCCGCACCGCAGCCCAGGGCATTTGCTGCAGCGGGACGGGCTCGGAGCTGGGGCGGCCGTGCCCCCTCCCCGGGGTTTGGTGCAGCAGCAGCGCGCGGGGCGAAGGGACGGGACCAGGGTAGCAGAGAGGTGACACCCTGCATGTCCCAGGGGCCAGGCACGGGCAGCCTGCACTGCCTGCGCCTGCTGCTCCCACGTCCCCCCAGGCTCCAGCCGTGTCCCGGCCCCCGGGAGCTGCAGCACTGCCTCGCTCCAGCCCCTGGCCGGGGTCTGGCAGGAGCTGGCGGTGTGGGACGGGTGCAGGAGCCCTGGAGGGAAGGGGCTAACAGGGGCTCCCTCCCGCACCCCAGAACCGGGACAACTACATCCGCTCCTGCAAGCTGCTCCCCGACGGCCGCAGCCTCATCGTGGGGGGGGAGGCCAGCACCCTGTCCATCTGGGACCTGGCTGCCCCCACGCCCCGCATCAAGGCCGAGCTCACCTCCTCCGCGCCCGCCTGCTACGCCCTGGCCATCAGCCCCGACGCCAAGGTCTGCTTCTCCTGCTGCAGCGACGGCAACATCGTGGTGTGGGACCTGCAGAACCAGACTCTGGTCAGGTGAGTGCTGGGGCTCAGGGCTTGTTGGACAGGGGAGCGCTCAGCCTCCCCCCCTCCGGGCATCCCCCTCCACCCAGCCGTGGGATGCCGCAGGGATCTCCAGCTCTCCCAGCTGCCCTGGCCCCACAGGCACTGCAGCCCTGACTGCCGCGTGCTCGCGCTCTCCGTCCCCTCTTTCCCAGGCAGTTTCAAGGCCACACGGACGGTGCAAGCTGCATCGACATCTCCAATGACGGTACCAAGCTGTGGACAGGGGGGCTGGACAACACGGTGCGGTGCTGGGACCTGCGGGAAGGGCGTCAGCTGCAGCAGCACGACTTCAGCTCGCAGGTGGGGACCGGGGCAGCCGGGACCCTTGCGGGGGTGGCCGGTCCCCAGGTGCTGGCGCCTGATGTGGCCTCCGCTGCAGATCTTCTCCCTGGGGTACTGCCCCACGGGCGAGTGGCTGGCTGTCGGCATGGAGAGCAGCAACGTGGAGATCCTGCACGTGACCAAACCGGACAAGTACCAGCTGCACCTCCACGACAGCTGCGTCCTCTCCCTCAAGTTTGCCTCGTGCGGTGAGTGCACTGGCTCCCGGCTCCTAACGCTTGTGGCTGCGGGTCTCCCGGTGGCCTCACTCCCCTGGGCTCGTCATGCCATCCTGGGGCACCGGCTCCTCCTCCCATCCGCATCCAGGATGGACCCAGGCAGCTCTTGCACCCTGGGCACCTGGCGGTACCATCCCGGTGAGGGGCTTCCCTCTGGAGCAGCCCCTCCTGCGGCTGTGCCCCCCCCCCCCCCCCCCGGGCCCCTGCTCGTGTCTTCCAGACTGCAGCTGGGTGGCCAAGGGGCTGAGACGTTTCCCTTCTGTCCCCGCGTTATCTGATGTACCGGGGCCAGCAGGGCTGGAGCTGGTGGACCTGGCGGGGTGACATGATGGTCTCTGCACCTTGTGTCCCTCTCCCAGGGAAGTGGTTTGTGAGCACGGGGAAGGACAATCTGCTCAACGCCTGGCGGACGCCCTATGGGGCCAGCATCTTCCAGGTGAGGGGCAGCACCGCCTTGCAGCCTGGGGCGGGGGGGACATTGCCAGGCGGGGGGGTTGGCCACAGCTGGGACCTGCCCACTGTCACTCAAGGGGAAACTTATTTTAGTGGTAGCAAAATCCATGAACAAACTTATTCCCTTCAGCCTCTTCTGACATAAATCAGGGCCCCAAATCGGGGCGGGGGGGGGGGTGTTAGGACTCAGGACCCTGCTCCAGGGCTGCGTCTCATACCCGCCCCCCCCCCCCCGCCCTCCGCTCTCTCCAGTCCAAGGAGTCCTCCTCCGTCCTCAGCTGCGACGTTTCCACCGATGACCAGTTCATTGTCACGGGCTCAGGGGACAAGAAGGCGACAGTTTACGAGGTCATTTACTGAGAGCAGGAGCTGGCACCTGCAGGCGCCGAGCCGGGAGCAGCGATTCCGCGTGGGCAGACGGACGTCAGCGTGGGCGGACGGCTGGACGTGACCTGCCGCTTCCAGCGACCTCGCGGCTGCGGCCGGGGGCCTCCACGCCGGGGGGGCCGCGCCGGGCAGCGGTCCCCCACCACCACGGCCAGGCACCGGGCTGGGCGGGGAGGCGGTGGCAGCTGGTGGCAGTGAATTTCCTGGGGACTTTCTTCTTTTCGTTTTGTTCTTTCTTTGTTGGTTTGTTTCTGAAGCGGGAGTGGGGAGTGGGGCGGGAAGGGTTGTTTTTTTTTTTTTTTTAATGTAATGTTTTGTTTTGTTTTTTTGTTAAGGCTCTGGGCCAGGCTGGAGAGGATGTGCTCTGTCCTTATCTCCCTCTGTGCCTCCTAGGGTGTATTTAATAATAAAAACAAACAAAAAAGCACAACTGTGCCTTGTCCTGGGCAGCAGTGGGAGCCCAGGGAGAGCAGCAGCTCCTGGATGAAGCCCTCGGTGCCCTGGGGGCAGTGGGAGCGAGCCAAGGCTTGGGGGGGGGGGGGGGGGCGGGGGGGGGAGAGACGAGGCAGTAGCATCATCGTGTGCCGGGGAGGGCGATGTGCTGAGCCTCTGGTGCTGGCTAAACCTTCCTGGAACAGAGCACGGCCGCACGGTGCTGCAGGCAGAGCAGCTTGGTTGGGTACCTGCACGTGCTCTGCTCCCAGAGGCGTTCGTCTTCTGCACTGCTCCCCTTGGAGAGCAATCCGGGGGTGGAGGGGGCTCCCCGAGCCGAGGAATGCTGCAGTCGGCATGCAGGTGCCGAACGCAGGGGTGGCAGCGAGGGGGAGACCAGATGTCAGCGGCTGTGCAGCGAGATGCTCTTCCCGAACCGCCACTCCCCTGCCGTGTGCTGCGGGGTGGGGGGAGAGGTCACTGCTTGGGGAAGTGGTTTTCTAAGGAAATGAGATGTGAGCAGTCATCGTTGGCTTATCTGTCTGGATTTCAGCCAAACCTGCGGGGGGGGGGGGGGCTCTCTTGCTAAGAGCCTTGTGCAAGCAGCCGGCTGGGGCCCAGCGCAGCAGCAAACACCGCCGGGAAACCAGCCCTGCTGCCGCTGGGAGCTCATGTCCTGCCACACAGCCATGAGAAGGGTGTTCAGGCTGCCGCTGCCACCATCGCTTTGTGATCAGGCTGGTGCTGGATTTGCACAACTCTTTTGTGGTTGCGTGGCCCCCGCCCCAGCTAAAGGCGCCCCGTTCCCAGGGCCCGGCCTGATCTCCTGCTGCAGCGCAGCCAGCCCCGGTCTCCCTGCAGGCCTTTCGGATGGGCTCTGTCCGGGATGGGTTGGTCCTCGGGGCTTGGTTTCCATGGCTCCTGCAATAAGCTTTAGCACCCCCTCCCCCCCGCCCCCGGCCCAAAAACCACCACCAGGCTAATAGCTCTTTTGCTCCTTTTTTATTAGTAAGGGATTGAAAACGCTGTTAAATACATTTCTTTACTGATGAGAATTTACAGCTGTTTCTGCAGCAGAAAATTGGTGTCATTAACTCGGTAGCAGTAATTTGGGAGCAACACCAGGCCCTGGCCTTTCTCAGTCCCTGCTGGCCTTGTCCGTCTCCGCTGGCTCGTCACCTCTGCTCGATGCCTCGGGGGCTGAGGGACAGAGAGTCCCTGGGGTGCAAAACCATGGGGACCAGCCCCCCCCCCCAATATCTCCCCCCCACCCCAGATGCCTGCCCACAAAGAGCTCCAGGATCCCAAACCCCAGGCTCTCCCCCTTCACTTCCTCCCGCTTCTGCTCTAAGTAAGGCAGAAATCTGGGAAAGGAGTAGCAAGATGTGTAGGTCCCCTGGGCCTTTTTTACTGCTGAAAGGAGAGAAACGGGGCGGGGGGGGGGGGGGGGGGAGGGAATGCAAGAGCAGGCTTGCAGGGGAGCCGCTCCAGCAGCACAGCTGGCTGCTGCTGTGTGCTGAACTGGGAGGCCGCCGCCACCAGCAGGGGCAGCTCTGCCCGTCCCCGGTGGCATCGGCAAAGCCTAGATCCTTCCCTGATGGACGAGGGATGGTGACAGCCGGGGGGGGCCCTCAGTACACCACTTCGTACACAGTGGCTTTCTTGTCGCCAGAGCCCGTAACGATGAACTTGTCGTTGATGGAGATGTCGCAGCTCAGCACAGATGAGGACTCTTTGGACTGAAAGCGAGAGAGCCGGGCTGAGCGTAGAGCCGGGTGCAGGGACCCTGATGGACTAAGGGTCCTTCATACTGCCCCTCCCCGTACCCTCCCTGCGCACAGTAGGACCTGCCTCACCTGGAAGATGCTGGCCCCGTAGGGCGTCCGCCAGGCATTCAGCAAGTTGTCCTTCCCCGTGCTCACAAACCATTTCCCTATGGCAAAACACAAAGTGGCTCAGTGCTTGGGACACCTTCCCGGGGTCTGAGCACTGGGGAACCATAGGGACCCAGCTGGTCTGGGGCTGCACACAGCCACCCTGCTCCAGCGTCTACACAGCTACAGCAGAAAAATGGCTCTCCTACCGCACGAGGCGAACTTGAGGGAGAGGACGCAGCTGTCGTGGAGGTGCAGCTGGTATTTCTCCGGTTTGGTCACGTGCAGGATCTCCACGTTGCTGCTCTCCATGCCGACAGCCAGCCACTCGCCCGTGGGGCAGTACCCCAGGGAGAAGATCTGCAGCGGAGGCCACATCAGGCGCCAGCACCTGGGGACCGGCCACCCCCGCAAGGGTCCCGGCTGCCCCGGTCCCCACCTGCGAGCTGAAGTCGTGCTGCTGCAGCTGACGCCCTTCCCGCAGGTCCCAGCACCGCACCGTGTTGTCCAGCCCCCCTGTCCACAGCTTGGTACCATAGTTAGAGATGTCAATGCAGCTTGCACCGTCCGTGTGGCCTTGAAACTGCCTGGGAAAGAGGGGACGGAGAGCGTGAGCACGCGGCAGTCAGGGCTGCAGTGCCTGTGGACCCAGGGCAGCTGGGAGAGCTGGAGATCCCTGTGGCATCCCACGGCTGGGCTGGACCACAGGGACAGGGATGGAGAAGGAACACCACCTTCACAGAGCTCCCTGATCTACGAAAGTGCCCTAAACACCCCAGGAGCCAGCATCCCTCCCCATTTCCCTGCCCTGTGTCCCAGCGCTCTGCCCAGGGCTCACCTCACCATGGTCTGGTTCTGCAGGTCCCACACCACGATGTTGCCGTCGCTGCAGCAGGAGAAGCAGACCTTGGCGTCGGGGCTGATGGCCAGGGCGTAGCAGGCGGGCGCGGAGGAGGTGAGCTCGGCCTTGATGCGGGGCGTGGGGGCAGCCAGGTCCCAGATGGACAGGGTGCTGGCCTCCCCCCCCACGATGAGGCTGCGGCCGTCGGGGAGCAGCTTGCAGGAGCGGATGTAGTTGTCCCGGTTCTAAATTGGGATTATGGTGAAGGGGGCAAGTGGAGAAGGAGCTGATCAGTGTCCAGGACATGGGAGAACAGTATGTTTTTCTCATCACAGAAATGAAAAGAGCCTCTACCCCTCCCCAGTGTAACAGGGACATATTCCTCTTCCCAGCCTCCACAAAGCATCTTTCTGTTCTCCCTCCTTACCAAGCAGTCCAGCTGCGCCACGGCCGTCTTGGTGCCCGGCTGCCCCACGTCCCACACCTTCACGCAGCCCTTGCCCCCCGTGTAGACGTGCTGCGTGGAGCTGCTGATGGTAACGGCGCAGACCACCTCGCCGTGGGTCAGGGTGTGGAGCTGCCGCGCGTGCCGGGGGATGCCGGAGCCAACGAGGGCGTCGGGCGGGAAGGGCACGGGCTGCATCTGCCCGTCGGCGCTGACGTGGAAGGAGTAGGCGCTGGAAAGGAAGCAGAGAGGAGGACTGAGAAATCCCTGCATGAAGCCTGAGCGGAGGAGCCAGCTTCTCCCATTAACCATCCCAGAGTCAGGTGGAGGGTCTTTGGGGCAGTCTGGCTAATGAGGGATGCACTCAACCATCTCCTTGTGATCACCAAACGCCAGAAACTGAAGCCCAAATATGAAAGGGCGGAGTTGGACTCAGAGGTGGAGAGAAACTCCAGCCAGGCCTTGCCGTGTCCCACAGGCTGCAAAGTGGGCCATGGCAGGAGGAGACCCCTACGCCTGGCACATGCCGGCCCGCTTGGCCAATTGCCCACCCTCCCTGCAGCCTGCAAGTCTGGCCACACTTACGGTTTCCCTCCAGGGATGGTGGAGAGTGAAGAGGAGATTGAGGAAGCCCTCAGGTGAGGGTGAGACTCAAAAGCCACCTGTACAAAGCAAAGGGAGCAAGATGCGCGAATGCCAAGATCCCCAAGGGAGGGCATGAAGGCAGGCACCTGCCTTTTCTCCCACACACCCCAGGACAGGGCTCAGACTGCTCTGCAGAAGGTCCCTGCTTGCTGCTTCCTCCCACACTCAAGTGACAAAGGCCAAAAGGGGCTCCCAGTCAACGAGAGCGCTACGCACTGATGGGAACCACTGGGGGCTTCTCAGAGAGCTCCGCGGCCTCCCCCTGCCCCCGAAGCCCAGACTGCCTCCAAAAGGGAGCCCTTCCCTACGGATTCAGCCAAGCTCACGGCAGGAATGCAGGTATCATACACATGGGACAGGACACGCTCAGGACGGCATGGGGCAGGCAGCCTGTGCCAGCCCCTCAGCAACTTACCATCGGGGACCGTCCGTACATCACAGTGCTGCTGACCTGCGGGGAGAGGTGGATGCCCATGTACATGCTGGGGGCCGCGAGCTCGCCATTGAGGGTGGCGTGAGGCACCATCCCGAAGGAGGACGCGTAGGGGCTGGACACGCTCAGCGGGCTGCGGAGAGCTGCGCAAGGAGAGACCTGTTCACGGACCCTGACGGGTGCGAGAGCTTCACCGGGCGGGGGAAAGGGTGCCCAGCATCGAACCGTCCCCTCGACACAGGGCCCGGCCAGGCCCGGCACAAGCCGGAGGACGAGGAGGAGGGCAGGCAGGGTACCGCCAAGACATGGGTGGTGCACGGGGCTGTACAAACCCAAGGGGAGGGGCAGCCTCCAGGCCCATCAATCCCGGACTGGGCCACAGACCCAAGCACGCGGAGGAAATGGCTCCGTCCCCTCCAAAGGATGCACCACGGACCAGCCAGCCACTAACCTGCAACAACCCTGACCTCCCTTACCAAGCCCTTTTCAATCTTGGCCAGGCCGAATTACCTGCGGTTGAGGGCTAAGTGGCTTTACCTCCAGGGCTTTGCTGGTTTATTGAAATCAATTCCAATTCAATTTTTGCTAAACCTCTGTAATTTTGTAGCCCAGACAAGGGCTTAGTGTCTCCAGTTCTGGCTCAGTTTCTCTCTTGTGCTATCTGTCCTCCTCCTCTCACCTTCTGCTCATGGCCAAGCTGTTCCCCAGAGCTGTCCCCACCTGCCTTCCCTAAAGTTTCTCAAGGAAACCAAGGTAGGGAAAGGGGGTGCGACCAGGCCAAGATTAGCCACCACAGAGGCCACCACTTTAGCTCTCACCACCCTCCTTGCTGCTTTCAAAACGACGCAACCATTCACACCGATTCCTGGGTCACCTGGATCTCACCTGGGATCTTTGCAACAGCCAGCACATGCAAGACCCCATCGCTTCGGAGGTCCTCAGCTACGCAGGGAGACCGACCAGGAACCGCATCCCGGCCTCCTGCATGCTGTGTGCTGGTAGAGACACTGGGACATCCTCCCCGGCCCCTGCAGCCGGGGCCCTGAAGCGTGCAGCTTCACGAGCAACACAGCGACAACTGCTCCGAGAAAAATGATGACATCCAGACAAAACATCTGCCCCTCTGAATTCCTGTAGCCAAGAGTTCCTACATCCACACAAAGTGTTTGGCGGGTCTGAGCCCAGCACAAAAGCTTCAACATTTAGAGAACTAAAACAGAGTTACGCAGCAGCTTCACACAGATGCGCGTTTGCTGTGGTCAATGCAGCGGCTCACGTGGAGCAAAGCTGCTCCCTGAGCCGACGGGGTGAAGGTGTCCTGCCATCCCTCTTGCCCAGCCGAACCAGCTGCAGAGGGAGGGGAGCAAACCCTCCCCTCCGTCACCGCGGCCCCAGGGACTCACCGACGGTGTCTGTGGCAGGCGGCTTGGCGGGAGGCGCCCGGAGATGGGAGGCCGAGCTGGGCCCGGGGCCGGGCGTGAGGGAGTCCCGGGCGGGGGAGGCCCCGGCACCCTTGGAGGCCGGCGCGCTGGCCGAGAGGTCGGTCTGGAAGGGAAAGGCGGAGCGGTGGCCGCGGAGAGGCTGCGGTGCCGCCAGCCGGTCCCGCAGGGGCGCGAGGAGCTGCAGCCCCCGGGCAGAGGGGCAGCCGCAGCCGGGACCCAGGAGCCCTGCGCCCTCGGCCCCTCTTCTCTCACCCCTCGCTCCCTTCCAGGGGGAAGGGCAGCCCCACACGTCCCCCTCAGACGCAAACACGGGATCCAGTACCCCTTTGGCGGCCAGGCCAGGCCACCCCAGCCCAGACCCGCGTGCCCCGGGAGCTCCTTGCCGCCCCGGAGACCCCGCGGGAGCTGCGGCAGAGCCTCTCCTGCAAACGCCCCGCACCGGGCGGGCACCTCCCCCGGCTCAGCCCTGCACAGCAGCAGGACGGGGAAGGCCCGGACAAGCTGCTCACACCCCACCTCTCACATCTCCACAGCTATTTCATGCCTGTCTTTTTTCTTGCCTCTCCTATTTTTTCCCTTTTTTTCTGCCAGGGGATTTTGTCGACACCAGCAAAGGAAAAAAAAATTAATAACAGAGAAAAGCGACGTGCTGCGCTGGCAGATTGCTCAGGGCGCTTTGTCTGCTCTAATCCGATTGTCCCGGGGAGAAGCAGCCTGCTGCTCCCTGCGGCCCGTAGCCGGCTCCTGACCCCGGGGCTGGCGAGGGATGAATCCGCCAAGCCCCCGCCGGTCCGGCAAGGCTGCGGCGCGACAGAGCCTTCCCTCCCCTGCTTCCCACATGCTGATGTTTCAATCTGAGAATTGGGCTGGTGCTTGGCAAGGAAGAAGGGGGGGAAAAAAAGAGAAAAAAAAAAAAGAAAAATCAATCGCGCACAGCTCAGAGCAGCTCTGGGGAATTCTGCAGGCAGCCGGATGGAAAATACCTGCAGAGCCAGGCCTTTGCTTACCAGACGATTAACCTCTCTGCCAAAGGCACTGACCTCTGCTCCAGGCCCTGGGAAGCCTGACGCGAGGCACCGGCCCCGTGGCATCGAGGAGGCCGGGATCTGCTCGCCCGGCTCGCGGGCTGCAGCAGACCCCGGGACTCGGCTCGCACCACGGCTCTCCTTACCGGACTCTGCTCCTTGGGCTTGAGGGGGGTCGTGCTGCGGCTGGAGGCCAGCGAGGCAGGGCTTTCAGGCATGTCCCGGCGGGCCGGGGGCAGCCGGGCACCGGGCGCGCGGCCAGGGCTGCCGGGCTCCGAGGGCGGATCCTGGGGACAGAGCACAGGGACCGTCCTCAGGGCAGCGGGAGCTGCATCCCTCCGCACGGGGGGACAGGTGGGGGCAGCTGGCAGCCAGGCAGGTCCCCTGCGAGCGCAACCCCTGGGCCTCGAGCTGAGCAGGGACCCCAGGTCCCTCCTCCTCCCCTCCTGTCTGCTGGGCGAGCTATTTGCCCCGTCGCTCTCCAGCCCGCTGCTGTCCCAACAGCCTTGAAGAGCAGCATCTGCCAAAGGGCCCCCGCTTCGCTCCTCAGGCCCCTGCACGAGGAACCGTCTTTCCTGGCTTTTTCCCCCTGAACAAAACCAGTGGTGACAACAGATTCACAGGACGCTGGTAGCCACGGGTGCCTTCAGCAGAAGGAAAGGTGACCAGTTAATCTCCCGGCGCCCCAGGGAGCCGGGAAGGGCCCCTCGGCAGCCCCTTGCCAGCATTTCAGAGGCAAGGCCACCCGTCAGCTCTTGCACTCCCATAACCATTCAATTAGGTCTCTGATTTTTATCACTGTAATTACACCAACGAGCAGTTTTTATAAGTGTCATTTTCTGCAGAAATCCCAGCTGATGTTCCTTTCAGGGCTTGTATTTTCTTGGGAAAGTGGCAGGAGGAGAAAATGGCATATGTGTTTTCCCTCCTCCTAGTCTTCCAGGGGAAGAAAGGGATGTCCCCAAAAACATCATCTCTGCCAAGAATAGCTGGGCTGGGATAAAGTGCTGCTGTATCTGCCCTGGTGGCCCGGGAAGGCTGCACCAGAAGGGCCTGACGGTTTGCTTGGAAGGGACTGAAATTCAGTGTACCTGCTGCAGTCTAGACACACTCATGGGCTCAGAGTGTTTTAAAGCAAAGGTTTCCTTTAGACAAGGCACTGTAGGTGACTGCCCAGGATGGGGACTGGCAGGGCCAGGACAAGACAGGGTGCTGCAACCTCTCTGCCTGCTTGCTCCTGCCACTTCCATGTACACGCAGTGCCAGCAGCAAATCCACCTCCCTGGGCCTTTCGTCCCAGCTTATCAGCCTCCCCGTATGGGATGCCACAGGAGAAGGGCTGAAATGGGATTGCGAAATAGAGACAAGTCTAAGGATGGCAAAGCTGAGCCCTGGCTGGCACAACCTTCAGCCCAGAGCACTTCCCTGGCTGGCAGGAGCACATCACAGCAGGGCTGGCACATGTCCTCACCAGCCACTCCTGCGCCATAGCAGAGACCAGGAACTTGCTGAGCCCTAAAACTCAGGAACCAGAGTCCTAACCCTGCTGACTGCAGCTTGAGCTTGATGTCCCACAAGGCTTAAGCGTGCCCATAAGGGTCTGGGCTCACCTCATCCACCACAAGGTTGTAGTCACTCTTGTCCCCATCACTGTCCTGCAAGGAAGACAGAAACCCATAAAGGCTCAGTCAAGAGTGGGAGAGGCTGGAACCAACTCTGGGCTCTGCTTCATGGCCCCCCCAGCCAGCACAGAGACCCTCATTCCCCCACCACGCATCGGATCTTGGGGACAGACATCACGTCCTGCAGGCAGCGACTCCAACCCTCTGGCTTGAGGGGTGTCCTCAGGGGTGGGAGGCCCTTCATTTTGTTTATTTACTTTTGCAGGATTACTGCCCTGTCCCCCTCCGGCCCTTGAGGCTGCTGGGCCTTTCCCTCTGCAGAGCCACTCCACCTCTGAGCTGAGCTGGGCTGGTTGGCCGGACCGTGCTCTGGCTACCCCAGAGAGGCTGCTCCAGCTCACCTCCTGGTGCAGTCTGCAGGGCAAGCACACGGGAGGTTCCCCGCTTCTGCCTCCTCGCCCCAGGAAGGGGCGGGCACGGAGACTCCCCTACCACCTCCAGGAGCCTTCCCACCTCCCACGGCCACGCTCTGCAGCTGCACTCACGTAATGCCCGAGCAAGTCCTTCTCTTCCCGCTTCCGCTTCAGCCCTGTGCCCGTCCGCTCCTCGTCCTGCGGGCTCTCCGGGGGGGAGGCAGAAACGCTCTGAGCCACAGGGGGGAAGAGGAAGGCGAATGAGCTGGAGGGGAGAGCAGACGGGCCGCAAAGTGGTGCCAGCCACATTCCCTCTCTAGA
Organism: Dromaius novaehollandiae; assembly: GCF_036370855.1. Taxonomy (NCBI): domain Eukaryota; kingdom Metazoa; phylum Chordata; class Aves; order Casuariiformes; family Dromaiidae; genus Dromaius; species Dromaius novaehollandiae. The sequence goes on along the minus strand of NC_088122.1, from coordinate 348,074 downwards.
AGAGTCCTCCCGGTGCCCCTGGCTGCCTCCCAGACAGCGTCCAGAATCCGGCCATTCGCACAGCCTGCGCCACAGCTGCTTGGGGCGGCAGCGGCCCGCTTCCCCCGGTCGGAGGGAGGACAGAGCTGAAGGGGGGAGGCATTACTCTCCCCCTCTCTGCAGACATCTCTGGCATCCCCTTACCGGCCCCCTGTGAGCCCTTGGCTAAGTGTCCTCTAAGATGCACATTTACCTGGGGGCAGAGATTAGTCTGGTGGTTTAAGCAAGGCTGGGGCAGGTGTCCCCAGACTCCTGGGTTCCAGCCCAAGTTCACCCATCCAGGCCTGATGGGGTGGGGGGGAGGGAAGGAGGGTGGGGACTGTCTCTGCGGGTCGGCTGCCCCAACCACGGATGGACAATCTCCTACTGCAGGCAGCGAGGTTCAGCTCAATTCGTATTTATAAGGTGCTCAGAGACTTGGCAACATGCAGCCCCAGCACACGGTCACCCCCCTTTCCCAGCCTGCCCCTGGGACGTCTCTGAAGGGAGCTGCCCTCACCCCTTCCCACCGCCCTCCTCCACTGGAAACCGGCCAGGACTCAGGCCCCGTCCCCTCCACGGCGGGAGCGCGGCCCATCTATCAGCCCGGCACTGCCGCAGCCACAGCAAAGCGTCTCCCTGGCAGGCGGGCTGCCCGGCAGAGGGAAAAGGGAGAAAAAAACCTGCCCAAAACCGCAAAGCCACACGCCTTGCTGGGAGCTGGGCAGGGCCACGCGCTTCCCGGCTTCGCTGGAGCAAAGGAGCGGGCAGCGGGGACAACAGCCGCGGCTGGCAGACGAGCCCCGCTGGGAACCGCTCCATGAGGAAGGAGCGTCCGAGTGGGACCGGGGAGAGGACCGGGCGTCGCGGCCGTGCCCTGACCGAGCTGGTTGCACGCAGGGCTATGAAACGGAGAGCTGAACAACACAGCCCCCCCCAGCCCCTGGACCGGAGAGCAGATCCGCCCCTTCGGGAGATAATAAGGCATGGCGGGAGTGGAAAATCCCCATTGGAGCCCGGGTGTTTACTTTGCCTTAACCCTGCTGCTGCGGGAGTCAGCGGGGCTTGGAGGAAGCAGGACGGGGCAGCGCAGAGATGAATGCCTCCTCCTCCTCCCTCACCCTCCGCCTCAGCCTGTTCCAGCCCGCTTCCCGCCAAGGGCAGATTGTGCCGAAAGCTGCGGGGGTGTCTTAAATCCCTTCCCTTCCCCCTCCTCAGCCGTTTCCTCGGATGATAATACAATCAAGTGGTTCCTGCCCACCCACCAGCCCGCCCACGCGCTCCTGCTCCCTTTCATGCACATCAGCGCGCGCTTGGGGGCCTGGTCCCGTGGCAGCAGCGTACAAACCAGAGGAACGCCAGAGCGATGCGGGGTTACAGAAGAGGAGGATCTGCCTGCGCCGCTCTGGGGGCCACCTCTAAAACGGGCCTTGCTTTCCAAAGCAGCTGGGGGGCGGGGGGGGGCTGCTGCAGTCTCCAGGATGCAGCTCCCCAGCCCTCCCAGGGGTCACTTTGCAGAGCTGTTGATGCTAGTGGTTGGGAAGAAAATGCTCCATCCCAGGGCACCGACATGGTCATTTACAGAAGGATCAGAAACCTTGCCACGTACAACCACAGAGCAAAAAAGAACGGTCCCATCCCCTGGGGTGTTCCCTGGAGGAGACAGCCTGCTCTATCTCAGATGCAATAGGGCGACCACTTCTCTGTCTCCCTCTGCCACCTGACTGCAAGCTTATGAAGATCAATGCCAATTGCTCCTCAGTGGAGGGGCTAGTTAACCCTTCCTTCCCCTGCCTGTGTCCTGCGCTGCAGCTCCAGCTTACTGCAGCCAACTGGGAGTCACTGCTTTGGGACTCCTCACAAGGCTGGGGGACATTAAAAACAGAGGATGCAGCCAAGGGCTGGGGAGGAACTGGCATTGCTGGGCTTAGGTAAGGAGACCTGCTCAGCCTGTTTGCTAAACTGGAAACTCTCAAAAAGGACAGAGCTAGCTATTTTGGGAGCAGCGCTTGACCTTTAGATACTCACATCAACAAAGAGTCTCCGAGTCAAGCTGGCCCAGCACCTTCAGCTACAAACCTGCCCGGCTCCCTCCTCAATGCACGCGCAGCCCACCCGAGCCTGCACAGCAGAGGGATGGGGTCTTACAACGAGCAGAACTCTTTGTCTCGTTTTCTCTGCTCAGATTCTCCCCTATGTCCCTCCACACATGTATACTCCCCTTAGCTGCCCCCCTCCCCTCCAAAACTGCACCTGCGCTCCTCCAACCCCGAGCCTAGGTCCAGCCTCAAGTGAGGACCCATGTGCTGCCCTCTGGAGAGGGCAGAGCTGGCCTCAGCCTGGGGTCTCCAGAAGCAGAAGGGGACTAAGACCCCAGCCCCTCTGGCCATCCCATTCCCCTGCAACTCAATGGCTTGCCCTTTCCTTCTTGGCATGCTGAGCCCTTGCAAACTCAGCACCCAGGGGAAGGCCAGTCCTGGGAGCCAACTGCCCTAATCGCCCTGTGTGCAAACACAAACAGCCTGGAAAGCTGACCCACAGCAGCAGGGAGAGATGTCTCCTGTCCCCATGCACCAAGCTGGGGAGGGAGAAAGAAGAAAGGAGCCCACACAGCAGAAGCCGTCACTGGGCCACTGTAACCTGAAGGCCCTTGGCAGATGGGAGCAGGGTGTCTGGGCCACGGTGCACAGCTCTCAAGAGAACTACGTAGAGCTGCCCGGCCTGCAAAGCTGCCTCCTCACCTCCCGCTGATCCTCCCCTGAGGAGCCCCATGAAATGACACGATGCCACACAGAAATGAAACCCCAGACCCTGCTGCTCCCTCCCTTTGTACTGAAGCATGGCCTCTCAGGCTGTCACCGAAAAGAGAAGGGCAGCTCCACTATCTCTGGGCTGTTTACTTCCAAAGGTCAGGAAACAAAACATTCCTGGAAATCCTACTGCGAGTGCTTGCAAAGGGAGCTGGCTGCAGCACCTCCAGAACATGCAGCCCCTGTGCCAGCCCCTCGCTGCCAGCCCTCGGGTGCTGAGCATGGGGTTACCATAAAGCCCAGCCCACCTCTTCCCTCGGATCCTCCCTGCCACGGCCACCCCAGGACCCAGATTCTCTCTAGAAGCACAAAGGTCTTTCCAGGAACTGACACCAGCATGAGGGGCTCTGAACCAGCTCTGCTTCCCTGCCTCCAGACCAGGAAATCTAGGGCAAATGTCCTGCAAATCCTGAGTTAGGGGAGCAGGACCATGCACATCAGTAAAATATCTCTTAGAGTACTCTGGAGATGCTCTAAGTGACACTCGAGGAGGCTGGCAGGCTCCCAGAGCAGCCCAGGACCTTGTGAAGGAAAAGCCACGCCACCCACCACCGTTTCCAGAAGGCCCATTCACACCGCCAGCTTGGCCAGAGCCAGGCCTGTCGGTGCAACTCACCCGGCTCGGGGTGCGTTCTGGGGCCCAGGCAGCAGGAGAGGGACGCATCCGGGGACATCCACGGTGGCAAAGAAGAGGGGAGGAAAAAAGAAGAGGCTGTTTATGCCGTGGCTATGCTCAAACTGCAGAGGGGGGAAGGAAAAGGAGGGGCAGTGCAGCATAAAACCAGAGGAGAGAGAGAGAACCAGAATGAAAAATGATGCCCGATTTCCCACTTTGGCCATCTGCTGTGGGGGTTCTCTGATGTCTAATAGGAGGTGAGCACACTGGTTTTTCTCAGGGAAGCAGAGAGGAATCTATCCAGCCACCTGCTTCCAAGAAACTCATTAGAGCTTTGAAATCTCTTGGCTGGAATTAGCCAACAGGTTCCAAAGTTATTAAGAAGCGACAAGCAGACTAGCTAGCTGAGGCCTCGTGAATCACACCCAGCCCATTTCCCTAGGAAACTGTGCTAAAAAGCCCAGCTTAGAGACCCTTTGATCAAGGCTTTGTCACATGCAGCACACAAAAAAACCCAGCTCCAGCTCCCTGAGCTCAGGGAAGGAGCGTCAGGCATTTGCTCACAAACCTACGCTCAGGGTTATCAGCTGGGGTCTTGCATTGCTCCCCAGTGGCTTCTCACTCCTAATGATCACATCAGCATTTGGAGAGGATATATGGGTCCTAGTCTCCGCTGGCAGGAGGACAGATGTTCAGGAATGGGGCAGGAGGGTACCAGGGGATGCCGGACTCTTAATGCGTGCGGCTGCTGCAGGACTCCGGTCAGCACAAAGTGGGGGGAAGGGGGCAGCGGGGCCGGGTGCCCAGGATTATCTCTTCAGTGCTGGCTCAGTTTGATCCACACCTGCTCTGGCTAACTATGGGGGGCACCAAGAATTAACCTAAACCATATGTAGCACTTCACTAATTTTTTTAAGGAGGAATCATTGTGGGTGTCTGTGTGTCCTCTGGCCTGGCTGGATGCCGGCCAGACTGCTTTTTCCCAGCTGAGGACCAGCTCTAGCCTGTGCGTGGTGCAAGCTGACTCCGAAAGCATTCAGCAGAGGCTGCCTGGGTCTTGAAGGGTTAAGGAAGGCACAGCATAGCCTGCTTTTATCCTCTTTCTGGAGTTTGTTTTTCTCCGCTGGGGGAAGGCCATCCTTAAAGAAACACTGACAGGATTAAAACTGCACACACCTGCGTGCATGGGTGCAAAGCAGACGTGTGTGCATACGTGGACAATTTCCCGATGCTACTTTTACCACTTTTAGATCTTACAAGCAAAACCAGATCATTAAGAAAATGAAACAAACCCCTCTGGTGACCAGTTTCCCTGCCACCATTGTGTCCTGTTACAGCAGCACTTCCAGACCCCACATAAGGGACCGTCATGAACCACCAGCACCTTCCCCCAGAGGAGTCTGCAGAGCAGGATCATTAAGGCTGCTAAATTTTACTGCCTATTTCTGGTCCAAGGACCTGTCCTGCTGTCCGGGGTTTGGAGCCCTGTCTGTGTCTCAGTTTGCCCATCAGCAAAAATACCTGATACCTGCACTCTGTAGAAGGTGACTTGAGCTCAGGGTGGCTCCTCCTACAGAAAATGCTTCAAGATCAACAGGCCACCAGCAAGCTGGGTGTTGCTATTCATTTGGCCCAAGCCTGCCAGTAGCATTCACAAAACTGATTTAACGATGATTAAATATTGATGATGTTTGTAAAGCACTTTGTGATCCTGATAGAAGGAGGCACCCAGAAGGATGAGGGATTACTGCTATGTGTGAGGCACTGCATACGCAATAAAGCTTTCTAAATTCCTTGCCACAGACCTGTGTCTCCCACAGTTTCTACCTGGGGCTCACAACAGTAAGGTGTTTTCCCTTAAAGTCTCAGCTTCCAGCATCAGATGAGCGCCTGAGAACCTCGGTGTAAACCGAGAGGGTTTCTCTGCAGGGGAGAGCTCGCACCCACCAGCTGCCTCTTGCAGGGGGACCCCAATGCTGGAAACACCCCGGGGGGCAGAAGGCCTGTGTGCACGTGCGCACGCAGAGCCCTGCTGCCCCGCACTTGGGGCGCACGCGCAGCCGCCCCCCGCACTGCCGCAAGCTCTCTGGAATTGTCACTGCATGGCAGCTGTTCCCTCGGTCAAAAATAGAGCCAACCTCTCGGGGCTGCAGATATTTAATTAGCTGGATCTGTCATTTGCTGTGCCTGCTGCTCCCCCGGCCCCAGGGAACAGCCGCCGTGCATTGAGGAGCCCTGGGAAAGGGGCAGAGCTGGGAGCAGGATCCCCCGGTGCTGCCTGGCCACCTCTGGGACTTCTGCCCGACCCTGATCCAGCCGTCCTTCGAAGCACTAATCCGGCTGCATTCCATCCCCTTACCTCTGTTCTCCCCATCCTGGACCGCTCTGTCCTCCTTGCCAGCGAGCTGCGACTGTGCCACGAGTGCCCCCGAGAGGGCCAGGAGCCCCGAGGCGCTGCCGACCCCCGTCAGGCTAGACGGCTGCATGCTGGAGGGGTGGGGGGTCAGCGGGAGGGGGGGTGCGTGGTGGGAGAGGTGCTGAAGCTGCTGCTGCTGAAAGAGAAAGAGCAAATGGTCCCGGGAGGAGACAGCCGCACGCAGCCGTGCCCGCGCCCCAGCCACCCGCGTGAAGCAGAGCAGCGCACGCGGCGCAGAGGACAAGGAGGGGAGCAGAGCTGTCAAGGCTGCACTGTTTTAGTCCCGTCCCTTGCCCTTTCCCCCACGCAGCACCTAGCGTACCCCCTACACGAGCTGGGACGTAGCCCTCGAAACACGACAGACAGCCCAGCCCGTTGCTCTCCCCCACTCAGGTTGGAGCGGCTGGGGCCAGGGAGGCTCCAGGGGCTGTCTGCCTTCTTCGTTATGCAGTGGTAAAGCCTAATTGCTGCAGCAGACCACCCCGGGCTCATCAGGGTAGGAAGACCTTGGCTTCCCCCACCGTTACACTACAGGTCCAGTTCCGCAGCGCAGCAGAGAAGGGCCCTCGCTCCCCAGCCTGGCAGGGCGACTCACCCCAACGATGCTGTTGAGCTCCCCCATGGTCACCTGCTTGGCCCGCTCCACCGCCTGCAGGACCTGCTGCTGGTGCTGGGGGAGAAGCGGGGGGTCACGCAGCGCTCGCGGCCGTGGACGTCACGTGCCCCCCGACCCTGCGCCCAGCCGTGCTGGGGCCCAGGGACACGCGGCCGGTGCCTCCCTCCCTCCAGCCCAGGTACAGAGGTTTGCCCTCCCCGAACCTCCCTTCTCCAGGCTGGATTCCAGTCCCCCTTTCCCAAGGGCTTCCGGAGAAGCCCGAGCAGTCCGGCACACGCCCCCTCTTACCTCCTGCGTCAGGAAGGGTACGATCTGGGCGCAGATGGCACTCAGCCTTTTGACGATCTCTGCCTGAAAGGGGAGGCAGGTATCACCGCCGCAGCGGGGTGGGAGGGCCCCGAGCCCCATCCCGTCCCCCGGCAGAGAGGAGGACGGCCACACATCCCGCAGATGCACTGCGCTCTGGGGAGTTAAGCGCTCCCCACCCCGCATCCGGCCCAGCGTAAATCCTCACGCTGCCTTTCCATCCCTGCTGGGACTTCCCAAGCTCCTGCCAAGCGAGGACTCTGCCCAGGGCTCTGGGACCCTCCCAGACTGTCAGGTTCCCCGGGGCACACAGCAGGGAATCCGACTCTAAATCCCTCCGTGGACCCAGGCCAAGCCAGGCTCTGAGCTGTCAGTCCTTTTGCAGCCCAGCTGGCTCTGCTCAGCCCAAACCCATCTTGGCTTTGTGGGCTGCTGCTCCTGTAGCCAGCGGGCAGGCTGGTAGGGGAGGCGGAGAGCAGAGCTACAAGCGCTGGCAACGGGCCATCGCTGTGCTGCTTTCCCTCTCCCCGAGCACCGAACTGAAAGCCCTGGGGAGAACAAGGGGGGGAATTCACACAGATTAATTCAGCTTCCTTTCCCCACCCCCCACCTCTTCTGGATCCTCCCAGCAAGCCCTGCACGGCGCTAACGATGATACCTGCTCTGCTCTGCCCTTCCCAGCCCTGGCCAGATCAGGAGCTCCCGCTCCCCGCCTCGAAAACACCACGGCCACCCAGGCAGCTCCAGCCACTGCTCACAGAGGGGGACACCGAGGCTCAGGGCACCACGAGTCACCTGCCCCCTCCCCAGCAAAGGGCAGCAAGGGAAACACGGAGAAGCCAGGCAGGCCCCGTCCTCCCCTTGGGTGACCCGGCGAGCCCGGCTGCACCCTCCCCGGGACGAGGGCCCTTCCCGAGGGAAGGGGCTGCAGCTCCCCAGCCGGCCGCTCCCGAACAAACCTGGGTCTCTCGGGGAGAGCCCGACACCCCCCTGCAAATCCCTCTGGCAGTCGCCAGGGAAGGGACTGGCTGCTCCGAGGTGCTTTTCCAGCCTGGGTTTCTACAGTCTGACAGCGCTGCAGAGGTCAGACCACGCACAGAGCCGACGGGGAACAAAGGGGACGTTTACCTGGCTCTCAAAGCCGCACAGCTCCCTGCCGCGGGCCGGGGGCGGCACGGCCTGTGCATGGCCCCCCAGGCACCCCACGGCCCCCAGACACCCCCTGCCCCACCAACCCAGCCCGCTGCTGCGTGCACCGCGGCTCCCACGCGCCAGAGCGGAGAGCCCGTCCTGCGCCTCATGGTGCCCCGCGGCCGGGAACAGGACCGGGCACGCCGGGCCCCGGCTGCCCCCTCCAAGTGCTCAGCCGTCCGCGCCCCCGCCCCACGCGAGGGAGCCCCTGGGCCCCCTGCGGCTCGGGCCACCCCTGGGTCCCAGTCCCACCGGGGCTGGGAGCACGTGGGGACGGCGGGAACATGCTGGAGGGCCCCGCAGCCCTCCCTGCTAACAAAAGGAGCAAACTCGGAGGGGCTGAGCCAGCTGGAGGAATATGGCAGTTGACTTGCCACTTTGTCAGGCATTGGTCCAAACTAATTTCCCTGGCAGAGAGCCCGCGATGACTAGATTGATAAATCTGAAGAGGGAAAGCAAATTAACGCTGGAACAAAAGGGGAACTGGGGAAGGGTGAAAACACTCCTCTGGCTTCAGGAAAGAAAAAGAAAAAGAAAAAGAAAAAGAAAAAGAAAAAGAAAAAGAAAAAGAAAAAGAAAAAGAAAAAGAAAAAGAAAAAGAAAAAGAAAAAGAAAAAGAAAAAGAAAAAGAAAAAGAAAAAGAAAAAGAAAAAGAAAAAGAAAAAGAAAAAGAAAAAGAAAAAGAAAAAGAAAAAGAAAAAGAAAAAGAAAAAGAAAAAGAAAAAGAAAAAGAAAAAGAAAAAGAAAAAGAAAAAAAGATCTATTTGCCTCTGGGCTCCAGCTCCTGCTATTTCCTCCATGCTCCCTCCTGCGTCTGGGGCCCCAGGGAACCGCTGCTGGCAGGTATGTGCACAGGGACTGCAGGATGCAAGGCCAGACTTTGAGGTGCTTTGGGATCACAGGGAGGAGGTTCTGCCCAAGGTGTCAGCCAGAACTCAGTACCCCATGTCCTGACAACTGCTCAGCCCCTTTGCAAGGCAGTCCCTCATCCACAGCTGTGCTAGGTCTCCCATCCCATGTCGGTAACAGGGACACGGAGACAAGGGAGGTTGTTTTCCAGCAGAGTGTCTCAACACCAATCTCTCCCCCTGCCACTGACACAGACCCCAGCTCACTCACCTGCTTGTGCATTTCAATGTTCAGCCCGTAGGACATTTCATAATACTGAAAGGAAAATCACAGTGCAGCCTGGTTAGGATATGCCCTGAGCAATCAGTCCGTTACAGCCATGAGTTCAACATCCAGTCCCTCTCCGCTTCCCCGTCAAACTTCCTCCAGCAGAACCCTGCCACCGCGGGTCCAAGTCCAGGGAAACAGCTGAGCAGAAAGCAACGGGCTGACGCCCGCCAAACTCATTGCACCATGAGCTGCATCCAGCGCCTGGGACAAGCTGGGTGACACCAAGGTGCAGACCATTTAACGCATATGATGATTACACCCTAGTTTCTGCATTAGTATAAACCAGTGTGTAAGCCAGCCCAGTTGCAGGAAAAGGGAGTCCTATCCTGGCCTGTCCTTTCCTGCTCTTAACTCAGATCGACTCCCTGATGCAGCTTCCTATCTAGTCGCACGGGTTGTCAGGCCTGTGCAAAGGAAAAGATGACGTGAGGTACCTCTTTCGCCAGCTGAAGCCAGTTGTGACTCTGGCGGTGGTGACAGCTAGCAGACCTCTGTCCCACCCCCCCGAGGACGGGGGATGAGGACACAGCGAGTTGAAAGCTGCCCCTGGGGCCAGAGGACCTGCCTTTCTTCAGCAAAGCCCATCTCAGACAGCGCAGCCCACCTCCAGGAGTCCCCGAGGCTGCGGGACGCGGGCGAGGGTCCCAGCTGAGGGGGCGACAGGAGCACGTCCTGCGATGCTGACAGAGCCTGATACCCCCCGGCCTCAGGAACAGGGCTGCCATCACCCAGGGGATGGGGCTGCCCAGGTTCAGGTCTGTTTGCTGTCGGGAGGGGGGATAATTTGTGTTTCCCCTTCCCCTAGAGGGGCCGGTAATGTCAGATGCTGAAGGAGAAGTAATGTTACTCCAATTCCCATCTTCCTAGCGTCCTGCCAGCAGCGTCACCCCTCCCCTGCCCAAGGCTGCCCAGCTGGCACAGGCTAGTGCCGGCCGGTGGGCTATTAACACCACCCTGGCCACTGCAGAGGGGGTCCTGCCCTGCTCTTTCTGAAGGCGGTTTCCCCTCCCATCCAAAACACCAGCCTCAGGGTATCACTTCCAAGACATCCTCTCTTGGGAGAGAGACAGGGAGGAGGGAGGAGACCTTTATCTTTAAGGGAAAAAAAGAAAATAAAAGAGAAGAAACCTATGGCATGATTCCTGGGCTCAAACAGCATCAAACATGGCAGCAGACATCAGCATAAAAGCCAGCCGTTGCTAGGAATAAAGATTAACTCCTTCCTAACGCCTGCCCCCAGCCCCGGGACAGCCCCCCAGGCCAGGTGTCCACTTAGCGGTGGCGGCCGGCGGACGCGGGCGTCTCAGCTGGGCGAGCGACTGAGAGGAGCTCCAGCCCAGGGCCTCGCCAGGAGGGCTGGGGTCGAGGATGCTTTGGGGGGCACGGGGACAGCGGAGGGGTGGCTCACCATGACATAATGTCTCTGCATCTCGGTCTTCTCACTCACTAGCTTCTCACATTCCAGTTTCAGGCTGCCAAGAGAATCCAGGGTTTTCATTCACAGACCCCCATCTCCTGCCATGTCCCCCCACACTCCCCCACTCCTCCGGTCTCGGGAAGCTTGCCTCTTCCACCTTTCTTCCCCCCCTCCATCTCCGCCCGAGTAGCACAGCACCGCAAGGGTGTTGCGTCCCCGACTGCCACTGCCGTCCTCGTCCTGTCCTCGTCCTCGGTGCCCCTGGAGGGACCAGGACCGTGGGGCTCTGCCACGTGCTGCCCCCGCAGCCCCCGCTCCCCTCGGGGCCGGTCCACCTCAGCCCACCGGTGCTCCAGCTCCAGGGCAGGGCTGTCCCCTCCGCGCCTCCCCGCACCCAGCTCGGCCCTAGGAAACAAACCTCGGGACCCCCCTCGGGGCCCGGCACCCCAGTTCACAGCCCCGCTCTGCCCCTCAGTCTGGACCCCTCTCCCTGTCCGCCCTAGTCGCCCCCTCACCGGACCCCTTTCTCCATCTTCTCCTGCCCCTAACGCACCCCCTAGTCTGGCCCCCGGCCCCCTCCTCTGCCCGGACCCTCCTTCACCCCTGCCCCTACCCCCCGCCTCACCCCCTTCTCCGGGCACCGCGTCTCTGCCCCAGCCCCCCCCGCCCCTCCGGCCCCCCCCGCCCTACGCCCAGCCCACGCCCCAGGCCAGAGAAGGACCCTCGCCCTCGCCCCCCTCCTGACCCCGCCGATCCCCGCTCCCCCCTCGGCGGCCCCGGTCCCCGCCCGCCCCTCACCTGTGGTACTGAGCCTGCAGGAACTGGAATTCCTCCTTAATCCGGTCGCAGATCTCCAAAACCGAGAACTTGAAGGGCTGCCCGGACTGGAGGGGAGTCTGGGGGGAGAAGGCGCCCGGCCCGGCTGCTGACGGCTGCCCCGGCGCCGCCGCGGGCCCCCGCCGCCCCCCCGCGCCCCGCCGCCGGCACTCACCGGGTGCCGTCCCTGCGGGTACATCCTGCGGCCCCGGCCCCGCCTCGGCGCCTCGCGGCCCCGCGGCCCCCGGCGCCGCTGCGCGCTGCGCGGCCGGGGCGTGCGCTGATCAGGCGGGGTGCAGCCCGGTGCCGCCGGGCCGGCGGGCGGAGGGGGCTCCCCGCCGACGGCAGCGGCGTCTCCGCGTGCTCCCCATGCGGGCCGGGGCGGCGGGGCTCGGCCGGCTGGGAACGGGGACGGGTCCTGGCGCGCGGGGAGGCAAAAACGGAAGAAGAGAGAAGGCGGCAGGAGCGGGCGGGCAGGGCAGACGCCGCCCGCGGCTCGGCAGCGGCCCCGGCTGCAACCGAAGCTGCCTCCCGGCGCGGCCCGGCCGCCAGCGCCGTCCCCCGGCGCCGCTTAAGGTGGCTCGTTCCCGCAGGACACGGCGGCGGGGGCGCCCGCGCCCCGGGCGGGAGGGCAGGGCAGGGCAGGGCGCCGGCAGGGCAGCAGGGCCGCGCGGGGACCGGCGACCGGGCGGGGGGAACCGGGCAGGGCAGCGGGGCCCGGGACGCGAGCGGCTCCCCGGGCAGGGCAGCGGTCCCCCGGGCAGCCCCGCCGTGCCCGGAGCTTCCCGCGGCGCGGAGCTGCCCCGGCGGTGCCCGGGGACACCGGCCGCAGGCGCCGCTCGCGGGGCCAAGCCGGGCGCCTCGGGAGGGCGGGAGGGTCCCAGCACGGGGCCGCGCCGCCCCCGCAGGGCGACCGCCGCCCGCCCCCGCTCCGGGGCCCCCCCGCTGGCTCCGGCCCCGGCCCCGAGGCAGCCGCCCCGGCTGACGGGCCCGGCCCGCGGCGCAGACGGGAGCCGGGGGCCGCGGGCCCAGGCGGGGCAGACCGGCCCGCCGCGGCCGCCATGGTGCCCCGATCCACCTTAAACCGCCTCCCGGCCCGCGGCCGAGGGGGCCGCGCCTGCCATTGGCCGCCGCCGCGCGGGGCGCCAGCCAATCGCCGCGCGCCGCTCCCACATGGGTCCCTGACGTCACCGTGCGGGATGGCTAATCAGAAGCGAGCGGACGGAGAGCCGCTGGGCGCCGGCGCGGGGCACGCTGGGAGCTGTAGTCTGCGCTCTGCCGCGCCGCCGATGGCCGTCTCCCGCGGCGGAGCCGCTCCCGCCCGTGGCGGCGCGCGGCGGCGGGGCCCTGCGGGCTGCGGCTGGGCGCGGCGGCGGGGGGCCCCCCCCGGGCCTCCGCGGCCCCGCCGCGCGCGGACCGCGCGTCCCACAAGGCCTTGCGGCGGCCGCCGGCTGCCACTCAAAGTAACGTGGGCCGCGGCCCGCCCCGGCGGCGGAGGGGCCCCCCCGGGCCTCCCCCGCGGCCCCGAGCTCCTCCCGCGCCGGGGGGGGAGGGCGGGAGAGCCGGGTCCCCGAAAGGCGCAGACCCACCCCCCCACCCCCCCGCAGGGGGCCCCGCCCGGGAGCGGCGGCCGTGACGGGCCACCGGTATTTCCGAGCTGGGGCGAAACCCCCCTCCTCCCCGTTCGGCGGGGAAGGGAGGAAATCGGAGGGGAAAACCCGACACCACAGCGGGAAGAGAAACCAAACCCCAAACCCCAGCGCGCTGGGTTCCCGCCAGCAGGTTTCATCCGCCAGGGGCGGTTTCATCCGCTTTGCCTATTTATCGGTAAACAGAGGAGCTGCAATTAGGAGCGCGGCTACCGGGGCGGCGAGCGCCCGCCCCCCAGCCAGGCCTCTGGCCGGCAGCTCCCGACCGCAGCCCATCCCGGGCCGTCGGGCACTGACCGCGCGTGGCTCGGCGCCCGGCTGGGCCTCGGCGAGCCGTCCGCGGCCGCTGCTGCCAGTTTCTTGGGGAACTGCCGTCCGTTTGAACCGGGATTCGCCTTGCGCGGGGCTGGGAGCGGGGACGGCGCTGCCCACTCGGATGCAGCCGGAGCCCCCGCGGCCAGGGGAGCCTCGGCCCGGCTCGGCCCCGGGAGCGACGATGCCCCCGCGGCCCCCCGCGCCCCCGCAGGGGAGCAGAGCACTTGAACCGCCTGGGCTCCGGGCCCCCGGGAGGTGGGCGGGATCTTGCTGCCCCTCTTCACAGGCGAGGAAGACGAGGGAGGCAGAGGAAATAACGCGAAATGGCGTGGCCTGCCCAAGGGGCGCTGCACCGAACCGGCGGCGGGGACGGGGGCGGCCCCAGGCTGAGCCCCGGCGCTTTCCTGCGGGGACCTCGGGTGGCTCCGCGGCCACAGGGTCGACACATCCTCGCCCCGGCCAGGTCGCCCGCATCGCCTGTCGGCAGCCCAGGCCCGGTGCGAGGAGCCCGTCCCACCCCCGGGGCCGCCCCAGCCGCCAACCGGGGGTGGTGGCGGAGCGAGGACGATCCTTAAATATTGCAAGAACCAGCTGTACCTGGCCACTGTACAGGCAGGCACGAGGTTAAATATTTAATGCCTCACATTTCATCCTAATCTTTTATTAATCATGCTATTTACTCGCCGCGTGCTGGCAGTGGCCAGGGTGGGGGCAAGGTGGAGGGCACCCACCTGGGGTCCTGGCCCCCGGGAGCAGCCCGGCCCCATCCCTGTCCCGCGGCCTCGTGTCCTGCAGCCTCCCCAGGGCGCAGGGTTAACGCGGGGACAGACGCGTCCCCACAGGCGCAGGACCCGAGGCGCTGACCCCTGCCCGTAGGGGTGACGGGCATCGCCTGTATATACACATGTGTATACACACACACATACCTCATTTTGAGTCCCGTTTCAAGGCAGGGAGGGACTTGGTCTGAAAAGATGCTTTGGAGCATTTTCAAAGCTCCTTATCGAAAACGGCCCATTTTTCACAGGCAGTTTCTTGGCTCTTCTGTCTCGGGAGTGACACAGGTACCCCAAAAGCGGCAGCTCCGCCATGACTGGTGTCACCCGCATCTTCCTCGCCCTCTGTTAGTGATTGACACAAGCCCCAGAGCAGGACAGCCCGTAACCCGGAGATTAATGTGGTTCAGCACGTGCTTGGGCTGGGGAAGCCACCCACCATTGACCCTCTGTGCGCAGCCCGCCAGATGCAGTGGAGGCAGGAGCTGCCCCTGCTTCCTGCGGGCAGCTGGGGAAACTGAGGCACGGGGCGGGAGATGGGGCCGAGGGTGGTGGTCACCCACCACCACCGGGTCGGAGCTGCTCCGAGCCAGCCCTGCTCGCCCGTGTGGGTCCTGCACGCCCGAGCTTGGAAGAGCCCCAAGGGCACTGGATATCCGCACCGGGATCCAGAGCCGAGCGCTGTGAACGGCCCTTCTGTCGGCAGGCAGAGGAGAAACCGAGCACACCCGGCCTTCGGGACCCTTAGGAGCGGAGCCCTTCGAACCTGTGTCCAAGCAAAGCAGGTTGGAGCTGCCGCAGTTCCGCCTTTTGGCTCCCTGCCCCGGTCCCCAGCACCCTGCGGCACCAGCGCCGGGAGCTGTCGGCCGAGAGCAAAGCGTGGAAAAGCGGGAGATGAGAAACACTGGGAAGGGGCCAGGCCGCGAGGCGGGACGGTGTCACAGCCCCCATCAGGGTGCCCAGCCGCCCACGCAGGGTCACGGCCGCGGCAGTCGCTCAAACACCAGCCAGTGCCCAAGTTTCCACCGGCTGCCAGGCTGCAGGTGGGCAGGATGCACAGGGCTGCGGTGGGGAAAGGCACCCTCGCCGGCAGGACTCCGGACCCCTTTTCCCCTCCCCGCACTGCCCGACGGACGCCACCCTGCCCCTTGCCCCTCTCTGCCTTGGTTTCCCCACCGTCCTAATCAGCATCCCGCCCACAGGGCAGACAGCAGCCGGCTGCTCCATGGACCCCGGCTCCAATGCTATATGGGATATATGGGATATATATGGGATAATGCCCAGCTTGCTTGCGTGACTTGTGGAAGCAGGAAGCAGATACGATGCCTGTGATGTTTTGAACCATCCCCTTTCCGGCTCCTCACTTGCATCCCTGAATCAGGAGCTTTGGACCCAGCGGAGCTGTTGGAGCCGGGCTCCTGGCACCCGAAGGCAGCATGAATCTCCCTGCACATTTATACCAGCAGCTGGCACAAACAAGGCCTTATCCTGGCTGGAGTCCATGCTCCAGCCTTATCCTGGCTGGAGATGAGACGGGAAACTGAGGGAAGGGACTGGCAGCAGCTCCACCAAAGGATGAGCCAGGGCCAGACCCGAAATCAGGGCTCTCCCGCGCCCTGGGCCACGCTCCTGGGGCCAGAGCACGGGCTCCCGCCGGGGATGCCCGCGCTGTCCCTGGGCACTGGCCCCGCACAGGTCTGGGGCACCGTCCACCGCCCTCCCCTTCCGACGCGCCAGGGCCAGGGCCCTGCAGCACACCGCGGAGCAGACGGGCGCACGCCTGCGCTGCCACGCTCCCCCCGTGCCAGGGACACCTTGTCACCACATGGCTGTGGGGTCGGGGGGACGCGTGCAAAGGAGATCTGGGAGCCCTTAAAGCAACCCAGCAGCTGACAGACTCTCATCTCTGGCGCTGCCTTCGATCTGTATGTTGGCTCCTGTTTGCACTTACCGGCTTTGAGTGGTTTTTAATTATTGATGCCTCTTTTAGCTTTTATCTCGCATTCACTACAGCCAGGAAGGGCTTGGCGTGCCTGCATTAGTGATGAACTGAGAAGGAGGCCCTGCTCCACAAGGCTGCAAAGCATCGCTGCCTTGCAGGCTGTGCAGTGCCCCTGCCTTGCAGGCTGTGCGGCCTCGCTGCCTTGCAGGCTGTGCCATTGTTTCATGCAAAGCCCCTGTGGAGCAAGCCAGGGGGGAGCTAGAAGGGAAGCAAGGGAGGCTATTCCCACTGCTGCCACAGAGGTGGCAGGATCTGTCCTAGGGAAGGAGCTGGAGGGGATGGGTGGAGGGGCAGAAAGGCGTGGAAACCTGCCCAACCCAGTGCAAAGCTGGCACCCACTCACCCCGCCAAGGAGGAAAGATGCCATTTTACTGTATCTATTGATGGGCACATGGAAGGGGGAGAGATGTGAGACAGCAGAGTTTTGCCAAGTCTCTGAAAGCTGCAGTCAGGAATTGAAGTCAAACCCAGGCTGAAAGGTGGTGCTACCCGCAGTGAGGGCACAGGTCTGCCCCGGCCATGCTTCCTCCCAGATCTGGCCTGCTCTGCATCTGTCTCAGCAGAGAGCTCTTTGGACAGTGACTGCCACGAAAACCAGCACACTTCCAGAGTGGACTGTCTGGGAAAAGCAGGAGCGGAGCATAAGATTCAGCTCAGCATTTGCTGGGAGGTGCAGGGGACTCGGAGAGCCCAGAGGCTCTGTCTTAATATATTAAAGTGGGTTGGAGTCCCACAGAGAGGGAGGCACTACCCACGGCCCAGGCAGGGATGGCTCCCACCCTTCTCCCCATCCCAGCCTGCTGCGCGCCAGCAGTGCTCGGCCGACGGCCTGGTGGCTTGTTCGACCCCTGCCTGCGGGGCCGGGGCTGCTAATAATCTCTAGCAGCAGGGATGTCTGTTCCTCTGAAGTTACCAGCGTGAAAACACCCCAGACCGATTTCTCCTCGATCCTGCTCCGTTGCGCATCCATCAGAAATAACATCCACTTACGGCGCTCCCTGCCCCCAGGCTGGATTTGAACCGGCGACCTCGGGGTGAAAGTGCTTGGAGAGCTCCAGCCTTCCCCGCAGCCAGCGTGCTCCCGGTGGGATTCCCAGCTGCAGAGATGGTTTTAGCAACTGTTGTATCGCAGCAGTCTCTGGCCCGAAGCGGAGCTGGCCTTTCGCATGAGAAACCTGCTCACTCGGCTTCAGCGAGGCCCTTGCAGCAGCTGCAAGACCAAAGGGTCGGGCTGCGGCCGCCAGCAGTGCTGCGTGCTGCTCCGCACCCGGAGGAAGCGGCTCCGAAGGTCGCCTGCACCATCCAGGGGACGGAGCGTGTGGGGACCTGTCTGCCCAGAGCACCTGCCCCTCGGCGATGAGGCTGAGGTCAGGCCAGCTCATGCCACGCAGCAGCAGCTCTGCTCCTGCCCAGGGCGAGCAGCCAAAGGGAAACCTCCCTCCGTGCGCTGGAATCCTTCCTGCCGCAGCTGAGCAGCCAGCACAAACCACTGCCCTGGGCGAGCTGGCGTGGGCTGTCGGGAGCACCCAGACCCTGCACAGAGGGTCCGGCGTGGCTGGGACCACCAGCCCTGCAGAGCTGCCGCCCAGGCGCAGTGTTCAGACCACCCCAGACCCATGATGCCCCGGAGACCTCTGAGCCCCTCTCAAACCTCTGCCGGGCCTCAGACATCCCTCCCCCGTTCACGCTGGCAAGCCACTAGCGTGCAGTTAATTGAGAGCGTCGTCCAGGCTTCGCACCACCCCAGGCTCTGTAACCCATCCAGGGCCACGGCACAGCTGTGCCAACCCCAGGGGTGGGAGCCCTGAGGGGACACAGGACAGAACCATGCTCCTGTCCCTCCATCCCCTCTCTGCAGCAAGCCGATCTGCACCAGAAAAAAACCCTCCAAAAGCAGCTCTGGGGAGAGCTGCAGCCGAATGAGCACTGGGGGGGGGGGGGGGGGGGGGGGGACGTTATGCAGCACCATGCACCTTTTCCCAAGCCTCTCACCTCCTGGATCTGCCCCAGCAGACACAGCCCTGGCCCAAAGCACACATCGCTCTCTGGAGCCAGACCTTAGTGCTGGGTTTGAGTTAGTGCAGCAGATTCAATCCTCTCACAAGGTCCCGATCTTTGCTAAATGCCAGCAGGACAGAGGCCAGTGGCCTCTGCTTCCCTTATTGCTTTTGCTGGGGCCCCAGCCTGCCCCATCACTGTCCTTTAACCTCAGCAGGCTGCAGGGGAAACCAAGACACCCCCCCCCCCCCCGCCCCGACTCCCTTCCCAGGGGGAGGAAATTTTCCCACTCCAGCTGGCCTGGGAGATATGAAGAGAGAGATGTTATCAGGCAGAGCAGGCTCCAAAGCCAGAGGACAGCTCTAATTGTTAAGAACCAATTCCATTACAACAATCTCGGCCCCAGGGCAACACAGCCCTGATTTTCCGGAGGGGCCAAGTGCCACCGAAGCAGCTTACGCTCTGCGCCCACAGGAAAAACAAACTACGCACGTGCAGAGCAGCCCTGCAGCAGCCCCCAGGGACCAGCACGTCCCCGCGTGTCACCGAACCCCGCTGCTCCTGCTCCAGCAGAGCTGATAACGGCACTTAGCTCCAGCCCTTCCTTGTTTTTTCTTCCGGAGAGCTCCCAGATCCTTCTCACTCCCATTCACGTTCACCTCCCTCTCTGGCTTGTTGCTGCAAGCGCCTTGGCTCTGCCCAGCCATCCTTTGCGCCTCCTGCTCTAGCAGGCTCCAGCCAAGGCCCCAGCGTGGGCGCTCGGCTCCACGAGGCTGCCCAGGGAGGAATCGGCATCCGGCCTCAGGGCACACGGTGAAGACCATCCTCGTTCTGCCAGCTGGAGAGAAGCCAGAACCAGAGGTACCAGCGTTAACCTCTGTCCTCCCAGGTCACATCACAGCCCAGCTCGGCCTGGAAAGAACCAAAACAGAACAGACATGGTCCTCCTGGACAGGCAGCTCACTGCATTTAGCTCCAGCCAGATCAGATGCCATTTTCAGATGTGCACAGCTAGACGAGGAGGAGGCGGCAGCTCTTCTGGACACCTCCCACAGCCTGCTGAGAGCAGGTAACAGAGCACATGGGGAAACTGAGGCAGAGGGCAGCAAAACACAGCATTACTCAGCAAAACCATCTGTTCTCTCCCAGCTATTCCCCAGGTGGGGGGTGAAGGAAGAAGGGAGGGAGGAATTTAAGTCATCCCAAAGGCCCCAAGAAAGCAGGCAGAAAGTCATGGTCTTAACCAACCTTCTTATTTCTTTATTTGAAAGGCACAGCTTGTACGTCCTCGATACAGCATTTTCAGTTCCTCTTATTATAGGTCAAGTGATTAAACACAAAAAGCAAAACAAGATCTCTCTAAAGGACTATATACAAACACCAGATTATTCAGTTTCATTCTTTTTTTGTTCCATTTTTGTTTTTTTAGAAGACATGCTAGCGCACGGATATAAGAACAGAGAAAGCTGCTGTATCCTCTACACGGGTGTGGGGGCACAGGAAGGGGGAGGACCAAGAAAGGCTCTCACGCGCTCTGCCTCCTCCTTCGCTCCAGTCCTCTCCTCGCCTCCCGCACCCCCAGCAAGGCAGGTGCTGTGCCACGGGGGGGCAGGTGGCAAGGACCCCCCCTCCAGCCCCGGCTCAAGGAGCAGCGCGAGAAAGAAACCTGGCGGCCAGAGAGCATGGTACTATTCCGGTGCTGTAGGACTGGTTAAAAAGGGAGATACATGCAGAACAGCAAGGTGCCGGCCTGGTATTAGTGCAGGAGGGATGTGGGGGAGGACAGGACCAGAACCAGGGAGATGCAAAGAGACCAAGAGCATTTGGGAGAAGGAGGTGGTGGCTTTGGGACAGGGATCCCGGCCGGGAGTTGTGCAGAAACTGTTAGGATCAAGGGTCGTCTTTAAATACCAAGTGGGGAGAGGCAGGTGGAAGGGAACCTCGCGGTACCCGAGGAGCCAGGACTGCCAAGCAGTCCCAGAGCAACGCGAGCCAGGCTCTGGCTCGACTCTGCGATAGAGCAGGAGCAGGGACGGGGAAGCCAGGCTGGGCACAGGGAGAACATGATCGGCCACACGGTTACTGCTATGGCGCTTTTATTGCTGCGGAACGGCCTATCTGCAGGGACGACAGCAGGGGCATCCCCCAGGCACTGCTGCCCACGGGAACAGACCTGGCAAGCTGCCACCAAACACAAGCCCCCACAACTCTGCTGCGCAGCAACTAGAGAGAGATACTGCATCTTGCATTGAACCCGTCCCCTCCCACCCCCCCAGCAGCCCCCTCCCCCCATCCCCTCTATTCACTCTAATCCGATTTCTCCCCATCGTCGTCTTGGTGGGCATCCCCGTCGTGGCCGTTCTTGTCCTCCTTGGAGAGGTGAGCTTGGGAGCCCAGGGCCGAGAGCGAGAGGAGCCCTGTGCCGGCGCTGACAGCGGGGAGGGATGGGGGCTGGAGGCCCACGGGGAGTGGAGTCAGAGGCAGAGCGAGGGCTTGAAGCTGCGAGAGCTGGTGAGCTTGAAGCTGCTGCTGTAGAGAACGACGGACAGACAGGAAGAGGGGAGAGGGACATTGTCATTTTCAGTGCACTCAGGCCCCAGTCCGCCCTCCCTCAACCCAAGCCCCAGGCTGCCCCACCAGGCACACTGTGCCAGCAGCCAAGCGCAAACCAGGCACCTCGAGGCAGAGGCGCCGCAGGCACAAGTTAAAAGGAAGAGTCTGAACCCCTTGGGCTGTGACAGCCTCAAGAGAATACCTGACGGCATGTCCCCAACGTGACACGCGGCCCCAGCCCACAGGACATCTGGCCCCAGGCTTTGGCATGCCCCAAGGACGTGGTTAAAGCCCCTCTTGACCGCAAACCAGAACGGACGGTGTCTTCATGAAAGGGAGCTGCTGCAGGTCCCCTAAAGCCATGGCTCCTCTCCCTACGCCCAGGCGGGACACGGCAGGAATCCCTGCAGCCCATGCCCACCTCATGACAAGCCCGGCCACAACCAGACCCACGCGGCCAGAGCCGGCTCAGCGCAGCATTCGCAGCTTCATCTCGGCAGGATTATAGCAGCGTACACAGAGCAGCCTGCCCCCAGCACACGGGGCACCTCTGCATATCGCAGCTCCCCTGCCCACTTCTGCCTCAGAGGCCAAAGGCACGGATGCCTCTCCCTCCCAGCCCAAGCTAAACGTGCATCACGTACACGGATGATAGAGTTCAGTTCTGGTGCTGTCACCTGCTTGGCTCGTTCAATGGCTCCCAGGACTTGCTGCTGATGCTGGGGTGGAGAGAACAGAGCAGTCGGTCATTTCGACCTGTGGCAGCGAGGAGCACACCAAGGCAGGGAAGGAGACCAAAATTGTCTCATTCCAGTTCTTCACCCAAAAGGTTAAGCAGTATTTCCCATCCTCATCCTGTTCTGTACTTGCTGGCAGCTGCAAAGGCCCAGCAGTCCTTGGCCAGAAAGGCTCTAAAGGCCTCAAAAATGAGACGCCCTCCCCCCCCCCCCCAAAACAAACAACAAAAACTAAAATCAGACACTCTTGGGGAGCTCCCCAGTCCTTGGGACATGTCCTAGGTCTCAATCTGGAGCAGCTGGAAGATATTCCTGTGCAGGAGTCCAACATGGCTGCTCCAAACACAGGCAGGAAAAACAGCTCTATCATGCACTTTAAAAAATAAAGGATGGCAGTGTTTGCTCCCCTGATAGCACAAGGTCTCCAAACACCAGCTCTGCCCATTTCACTCCAGCAAGTGGATTTTTCTTTCCATCTTGTCAGAAGGACAGGGTTGGGGAGGGGGAAGGGGTTGCATTAAGATGCAAAGGGCTTAGTTGTGGCTTAGTTATTAGCCAGCTCTGATCTGATCAGCAAGCTACTTTGTCTTCTCTTCAAGTGGTGTGTGGGAGAAATACAGCCTGTCCCCCCAACCTCACAGCTAATCCAGACCAAGAAACACAGCCTCCATGCCACAGCTAATCCTGACCAAGAAACCAGCCATGAGAAGTGCTGGAGTTTATGGTCCCTTAGAGGTGGCGCGGGGAGATGGACAGATACTGCACTGAAGGTGCTTCATCACCCTCCTGCCTCAGGCAGCATCTCCCTCCCCTCCCTCGAGCCCTCCCGATTCATCTCTCAGGGGAGTGGGAGGAGCACATCAGCTGCATTAATTAATGAGGCAGAGGAACCAGATCTCAAGGAGGAGCCATATGGAGGTATTTTTTAAATACACCCCCTCCCCCAATTAGCTGCCCGAAGCTCCCGCCACCCCTCACAGAAGTGGCCGATGACTCAGGAATCATGGGAGCAGCGGGAACAGAGCCCATCTTTGTCCGCAGCTTCCCAACAAAGGGGGACGGGACGGACACATTAGCCATAACCCACGGGTCTGGGGGAGGGCTGCTTTAAAGACTCTAAGCCAGACCTCTCTTGAAGGGCTCATCCCCGTGCGGGAGCTTAGAGCAAGCGACAAGGTTTTCAGGCCTCCTGCGCCCTGGGTGAGGAGCTGGTCAGGAAGAGCCCATGTCCGACCGCCCAGGCTGGATGTCCAAAGGTACCTGGCCTCACGGAGGGAAGAGGGGCCTCCATCCCTCTGTCACCAAAGCACCCCCTGATTCAGGGTCGAGTAAGAACCAGAGGGAGTTACCTCTTGCGAAAGGTAGGGCAGGACCTGAGCACAAATCCCATTTAACCTCTTGACAATTTCGGCCTGGAACATGGCGGGGTGGGGAAAAAAACAGAAAGGAGAGACATCAGACGAGACCAGAGTTCGTGCTGGACTGACCATCCCGAGCACAAGCTACCCCAGCTTCCCTCCTTCCTGAGGCAGGGCCCCAAGCTCCAGAGTGGCCTAATAAAATTCACAAGTACACCTGAAAAAGCCTGGCAGCATCCTTGTGTGCATTGGGGGGAGGGGGGAGGCGTGGGGGATTTTGCCCCTAAGGCCTCTCCCCAAATAGTTAAATAAATCAATGCTGCTGATTGTACAGAGTGAGTTTTCAATATTCCCTTCCCTCTCAGGGTTTCCAATATTCATTTAATGAAGTCGGGGCAACCAGAGAGGAAATTTATTACAGACCCAGGTGGGGATGTGTTGAATTATGTTCAGCATGCGGACACAGACAGACGCTTGTGCTGCTGCTGACACCCTCGCTCTCCCCTCAGAGACAGTGGCTGCTCAGAGTCTCCTTGGACTCTCCTCCTCCACTCCCCTCCCCAAATCCAGAGCATTCGCCCGCTGCCAGCCTCCCTGCAGCTGAGCTGGCAGGGCAGAAACCGTTCAAGGAGACCACAAAGGCAGGGGCAGCTTCTTCACTAACCCCACACAAGCAGGTGGCAAACATGTGGGGTTTTAAATGCTTTTCTCCTAGGAAAGATGAAGCTATCAGCCCTTCACAAATCACTTTCCAACAGAATCAGAAGAAATACAGACCTGAAGGGTTTAGGCATGCATCAAAACTGATGAGGCCCCAACCAGCACAAGTGGAAAGTGGCACAGGATGGGAGGGAATTCATGGGAGAGCAATGAGAAGGATTCATGGCTCAAATCTTTTTGCTAGCAGGCAGGTTTTCCCAGGAACCCAGTATCACTGGCTTATCTAAGAGGGTGACTGGATCAGAGGCTTCAAGTACCTTTGTGGGGAGCAGAAGTGTGCTGAAGGGCTTATAACTGAGCTGAGAAACATACAGATGACTTTGTGACTGGAAGCTGAAGCCAGATAGAGTCAGACTCGGAGGAGGCTCATGTTGTTAACAGTGCAGATAATTAGCCACTGGGGGTAATTAACAACCTAACCGCTAGCAAGGGTAATGAACAAACTTATCCAGGCTGCAACAGAGTCTCCTCACAGGGAGACTTTCTTAGAAGTTCTGCAAACAAGTTATCTAATGATAGTTCAAGAGAAACGCAGTCTGATCTGCAAGAGGATGGGGGTGGCCCGGGAAAGGCCAAAGGCATTTCCCACATACAGGCTGTCATGAAGAGTCTTCCTGGACATTAAAGTAGGCAGCACATCTACAAGCCTGCCAGGGGCCTGGGAAACGGGGCTGGAAGGGACCCCAGCAGTCATTTCCTGCACTCCACTCCGGACTCGTGTTTAATTGATTCCAAGATGGCAGCTCTGCACCTTCTCTGCACAGTCTTGTCCAGGGCCTAAATACCTGCTCAGGTCCCAGGGGAAGGCCAAAGAGTACCTGCAGCAGAGAACGGCTGCCAGTGTGATCCCTAAGGGTGGGGGGGATCCCTGTGTTTCAAAAGGGTTTGCAAAGGCAGCCTTTTGCCAGGGCAATTATTTTTTCTCCCAACAGGAAAATATTTTTTAAGGTCTGGGAAAAAACAAAACAAAAACAAAATGAGAGAGAGAGAGAGAGAGAAAAAGAAAGAGAGAGAAAGTGAACCTCCTCCACCACCCAGAAGCTAGCAAACCCAAAAGCAGCTTCAACATTTTACAGGCTCACGACATTTCTAGTCCCTGAAATACCAGTGAAGTGACAGCGAGCGAAACACAGCAGACAACCCACCCTCCCCAGGAACTAGAGCCCTTGGAAATGCCCCTCCTACCTGTTTGTGCATTTCGATATTCAGCCCATAGGACATCTCGTAATACTGTAGAGCAGGGGAGAAGAGAATTAAAAAATATATATATGAGTCAAGTCTCCACAAGGTAAAGAGGCTCCATGCACCAGTGCTGGGAACTACTACAGCTTTTCTAACAGTTTTCTACAAAAATTGGGCAAGGATAGAGGGAGAGAAGAAGCCTGCTCCCAGACAAACAGATACAGCAGAAGCCAAACACAAATGCAGACACAGAGATCTTCTCCAGGTCTAGGGCAGAAGTATCCAAACCCAGGGTCTCTGCCCACCCAGCTCCAGCCTAGAACTGTTTCAGATGGAAACCAGAAAACTTGCCAGCTGGGCCTCATCCAACACCCCACACAGACACTCTTTGGCACTCTGCATCAAGGTGAGCACCACTACTTCAAACTTGAGAAGAGACTCAGCTCTAAGAACTTCTAACTATGTCCATGGCCAAAAGAGAGGCAGCTTGACTCTGCAAACTTTGCCTGGCTGATATCCCAAAGCCCACGTGGCTGCTTCAGCAGCAAATGGAAGAGATCACAACTGGGCTTCATCTAACAAGTAACACATCCAGCTGCGTGCAGCTCCAGCTGTTTGGAAAGAAGCTGTGTTAAAAAAAAGAAAAACGAAAAGAAAAAAAAACACCAAGAAAAACACAGCAACAGGCAGCTATAGAGCAATCTATTGGCAGAAGAAGCTAATTCCTGACCCCCTAGAAGAAGCTGTTTCAAGGCTGATGTTTGAGAGTTTAGAAATCTCCCTCAGCTTGCAGGCTGGAATCCTGACTCTTCCAAAGGAAAAGAAAATCCACGTCTGCACTCATTTAATTCAAAGAAGAGAAGATTGTGTCCTTGGGGTTTTGGTACTGACTCCAAGTCTGAGAAGCGCCCAGCTTGGTATCACCATTATTTCGGTCTGATTTAACACCACTGCTGGTTCTCAAGGTTTCTTTGCATTCTGACGACTGGAGCAGGAAGTGGGAACTTGACCCCTGAGCTGCTAATTGTTACTTATTCAAAAACCTGAGCAGCTGCAACAGCTTCGAACATTCACAGAAACCCTCCTCTGCACTTCCTGTGACTCGCTGCTGGTTGGGAGTGACAGCAGCTCTGCGCAAATCCAGCTTGGAGCGACGCAGCCGAAATCTCTAGGGCAGGAGCTGCTGCGTGCTTCCAGGCTGGTAGGGCAGCAGGACCCTGTGAAGCCTGGAGTTCTGCGTGATTAGCGAGAGCCCTCCCTCCCAGCCCTGCTGGTTCAGCTGATGGTAACCCGAATCAATCCTGGTGACTGTCAGCATTAAAGGAGGGTGGGGGGAGGAATCTCACACAGCCGCACCTGGAAATGAGTCTCCATGCAGGCTGCAAGGCTCAGGAAGCGATCATTTAGCAGTGAGAATGGGGACAGAATTAAAAGCCCGGCTTCCCCATTCCTATACAATGAAACCAGTGACCTGTTCTCCTTGGCCCTCACCCCAAGCATGCCCTGCTCACTGCAGCCTAGGAGTCTGGACACACAGACAGCACAGGACTACAGACAGGAGAAAGCAGGGGCCAGCTCTGTTATTTCTCATTTTAAATTCATAACTCTTCTCTGAAGAGCTGCTGTATTAATTTCTACATCTTATCTCTTCCTTCCAGGGCAGGTGCAGCAGCTGGCAGACTGGCACCAGCTCATCTTTATGGACAGCATCACAAACTCCTGTTAACTCCTTGATAGGAAAGCAACAGACCACAGCCTGGCCCTGCATCCCCCACCTGTGCTACAAGGGGCTCTTCCATAGGTGGAATGACAGAGGCATTACCTGGAAGCCAAACTGCCATCCTACCTACAAGAATACGCCCAAGTGTTTCCTAGAGGATCTCTTTCTTTAGGGAGCTCCAGTTAAGTCTTCAGCCTGCATGCAGCACCACTTCTCATGCCTTTCCCAGGCACTGCCCTGGGCTTTGCACACCTCTCTGTGCTGGGACACTCAGACACACCACAGGCAAGAAGTGCCAGCACTTCGTCCTGCGGCTCCGCAAGGCTGTCAGGGTCAAGAGAAGGTGCAGAAGGCGTGAACTTTTGCACGGCAGCCGACTCCTGCTTCCAACTCCCACCGGGCTTATGTGGTTTCCCAGCTTTGCAGCTTCTCAGAGCACAGTTTTATCTATCACTTGCCATAACTCTCTCCTGTCTTGCCAGCAGGGCATCTCCCAGAGTCTCCAAACGTCTCCCCATTGGCACCTCACAGCTCTTCCTCAGGTATATAAGAGCTGTCACTTTCCCCAAGGCACAGAGCAAGGTCATGCAGTCAGTCAGCGGCAGGGTCAAAGATCCTGACTCCCAGCCAGGGCTCCCCAGTCTCTCTCTGCTCTTTCCCTTCCTTAGAGAAGGGCCACCTCTGCTTCTCCAGAGGTCAGTTAAAAGGCTGCCCAGGTTCTTCTGCCTACAGCTTGCAGAACAAGGACACTTGCCAGGCACCAGGTTATCAGAGCTGATGCACAGCTCGGAGATCCCCAAGCACCCTGACAATCTTGCTCTACTCCACAGGGCCCCACACATCTGTTCTTCCCACTGTCTGTTATACTAAAGCTGTTGGGGCAGGTCCTGTCACAGACTCCAGCACCAGTTCCACAGACTGCTCTGCCCTGCATGTCCTCTCTCAAGTAAATTTGGTTCTTCATGCCCCATCACCAGTTAGCTCAGGTACAGCACTATCCCACAGCAGTTCTACCATCCCTGCTAGACTTTTTGCACCCTCAGGTACCTCTCACTGCTCCTGGTCTCAGGGCACATGCTCCACACTTGGCTGTACTGTCTTGGGCCAGGTCTCACTTTCCCAATCAATGTAGGGACATGGAATGAGTCTTTCCTTCAGCCTCAGCTGCCACAGGAACACAGGACTGCAGGGCATCGGAGGCAGACTCCCATCACCACCAGTCAAGCGGTAACTGGGCCCATCGGTTTTCTGCGTCCAACAATCCTCTGCCAGTTACCTGCATTTCAACAATCCACTGCATGCAGACAACACGAAATACCAAGATAGCCCTGCTTGCAGAAAAGCTGACACCAACCTTGCCTACAGACCATGGGACAAAAGCTCTCTGCCACACAAAACCCAGACACAAGCACCTGCTCCACCGTTAAGTCCCCACCCGTGCCATCCACATACTTTCTGCGGCCGGGGCAGGTTCTTACCATGACGTAGTGACGCTGCATCTCCGATTTCTCACTGGCTAGTTTGTCACATTCCAACTTCAAGCTGAAAAGCCAGAAACAGTAAGAAAACCAAACAGGAGGTAAGAAAGTTGATCATCACAGAGCAGGGAACAGCTGCTTCCTGTGTTTTCTGTGCAGCACCTAACAGCCCCATCCCCAGTCCGCCTGGCTTCTCAAATGCCACCATTCAAGCACTAAAGGGCAGGCCTGAGCTTTGGCCATGTTGTGTTTGTACAGCAGCTATTTCAATACAGCCCATTCTCAGAGTCCTACCAAAATATAAGATTACCATTAAAGAGAAGCTGGCAGCACAAGGCTGTCCACCAACGAGCCATTCAGACACTGACATGCCCACCAGCCAAATCTTGCCATAGCAATCCTTTTATAGGGAAGAAGAGAGGCTGGACAGAAGCAGCAGTCACTGCTCAAGAAGGGACTTGGCTTTCCTCAGTTGATTGCTGGCAGGAGGGGGAAGCTTCTAGTGTGGGCCTGCTTGCAGGCTCTAGAAATGCTTTATACGACTTAAAAAAACAGAGCCACATCCTTTTCCAGATGATGAAGGGGAGGCCCGAGTGTAGCACATCCCTCCAGAAGAAAGGATTTTCTCTCCACTAGGTTCTTTGCACCCTTAAGAGAAAATGCTGCTGCTCCCAGTGTTTTATGAAACTCCAACTCACCAGCCAAGCAACTGCAGCCAGCATGTGCTGTGGTTTTATGTTTCAAACAAGAAACAGCTTCACCTACACAAAACCTGTTTCTCTTCTAGCAAATTACATCCAAGGGGGGGGGGGGGGGGAAGGAAGCCTCCCCTTCAGTGGACATATTTCTTGGGATCCCCTGTTCCATCACTGGCACTGCTCAGAGGTGGAGGGACTCCAGGAAATAGCCTTTTCCAAGCTGTTACTCTGACTGCCTCCTGCCAGAATGACACCATTACAAACCTATGACCCAGCTGTCTGGCAGAACCCAGGCCAAGGTGAGAGGTACATGAGAAAGTCACAGCAGGGCTACACAAACTGCCACAGCACTGCAGCCACAACGGTACACACCACGACCAGGTCTAGCGGCCTGCTGGACCATGACAGAGGCCATCACCGAGTTGATTTAAGCTCAAAGTTTTGCGTTTATTTAAGAAACGCACACACAAAAAGCAACAAACCACCACACGCCAACTTTCAGGTCAGCAGAAGTATTTCCACTCTCACACGCACAAAAGCGGAAGCATTTGGATTTAAGTGCTCCCTGCAGCATTTGCAATCCAAGAATGGCAGCCAGCGAGAAGAACCGAGGAGAAACTCCCAGCAAGACACGGGAGGCCTGGCAAGCCTCTGTGCAGTCCTGGCTGAGCAATAAACAGAGGAAAGTCCTTGGCTGGAAAGGGAAGATCGAATGTTCTCCTCTCTAGGCTCCTAAGCGGACATGGTTAATCCCTTCCCTGAGGTCCCATTTCAGCCAAATATGACCCGAGCTGTACGATCAGGTCTCTCCCTTAGTGTTCCAGTCCGATCCACACAGCAAGGCAATGGAGCAGAAGAATCAAAGCGATTCTTCTATGCCTTGCCACCTCTTGTCAGCAAGGCGGACAAGTAAGGCTGCTGAGCACAGAGTGCAGTTGCAGCACCCATCCTGAGGAGCCCAGGATGGGTACCGCAAGCTCCTCCTCTCTTGTAGAGAAAGTCCCCCTGGAAGGTGAAGAGAAGAGGCTCTGACACAGGCCAGCAAGGTCCTGCCACATACATCCCACCATCCAGCTCCCAGGACGGCACTACCTAGGGCAAGGGCACCCACAGGCACTTCTAGTGCTTCTCACCTCTATGGAGAACAACGTTCAGGTTCTCTGTTCCAAGACAAAAGCGTGCAGGGCCCTGGGACCCGTGGCACGCAGGAGCACCCACCTGTGATACTGGGCCTGCAGGAGCTGGAACTCATCTTTGATCCGGTCACAGGAATCAGAGGTTGTGAACTTCAGCTGTTGTGGCAGGTGAGAGGAGCCCTTGAACAACACATGAAACAGTGCTGGGCACCAAGCGAATGCAGGGGTGGGAGGAGAAGCCAACATGTGCTCCCTCCCACCAGCACAGCTTCCTCCTCAGCTACCTAGAGGCGCCTGTGCCGGCCTGATCCCACCACTGCATCCCACAGACGCTAAAGCACAGACTTGCTTTTTCAGCGGTACCTCTAACCAGGAGCACAAACCACTTTAAAAGCAGGACTGAGGCTGACACTGGGGAGACAGAGAAGGAGGTGACATCCCCAAGGGCCCTCCTAGGGAAGCAACATGGCCAGGCCAGGGGACATGCCCAAGGTCACCTGCAGGAACTCAGAGGCAGGAGTTTCACCTGGGTCCCTTTTCCAGGTTTTACCTCCACAGTCACCTTGCACTACAGACAGGGAAACAGAAGTGAGAGGAAGCTACTCCAGGTGCTGGGACCCACATCTCTTGCTCGCGTCTTATCCCCCCGAGCTGTCCTCTCCCTCGGCTGGGAACAAGTCTCAGGGCTCTAACCACAGAGCCGCCCGCCGCCTTCCTTAACAACTGCACAGAGACAGTAACCAGGGCATCTCCGCAAACAACAAACACCCCACGCGTGAAGGCGAGCCAGGACCGTGCGGAACGCCCCGGCAGAGGGGCAGGGGGCCTGGGCTCGGAAAGGGAGGAGACCCCCTGCAAAGCCCCCCGCTCGCTGCAGAGAGCGGGGAAGGAGGAGACAGCCGGTCGCATCTGAAGGCAATGAGGGCTCCTGCCAGCACCGCGGGGGGAGAAACCTTGCAGCAAGAGCCCCCGAGCGCGGGATGCCGGGTCCGCGGGAGCGCCGCAGCCGCCCCACCAGAACATGGAGGCGCGGAGGCAGCCGCCGGGACACGGCGCACGTCACCCCCCGGGTGCCCTGCCCCGAGCTCGCCAGAACCGCCCTCGGGGGCTCCGCCGCCAGCGCGCCCGGCACCCCCCAGCAGCTCTGTGCCCCACGGACCCCCGACACCCCCCAGCAGCTCTGTGCCCCACGGACCCCCGACAGCCCCCAGCAGCTCTGCCCCCCACGGACCCCCGACAGCCCCCAGCAGCTCTGCCCCCCACGGACCCCCGACAGCCCCCACGGACCCCCAGCAGCTCTGTGCCCCACGGACCCCTGACAGCCCCCAGCAGCTCTGCGCCCCATGGACCCCCGACAGCCCCCAGCAGCTCTGCGCCCCACGGACCCCCGACAGCCCCCTCCCCCCACTGACCCCCGACAGCCCCAGGGACCCCCAACACCTCCCAGCAGCTCTGTCCCCCACAGACCCCCAACAGCCCTGCCCCCCAGCACCCCTCACGGACCCTTCACTGCCCCACGGACCCCCAACACCCCCGCAGCCCCACAGCCACTCGCGGAGCTCCAGCAGCCCCTCCGCTGCCCCCTACGCCGCTCACGGACCCTCCGCCGCCCCACGGCACCTCGACACCCCCCAGGGACCCACAACACCCCCCGCCCCCTCAGGGCGCCCGCGCCGCCGCCGGCCGGGCCGGGCCGGGCCGGGCCCGCCGTACCGAGTGCCGGCTTTGTGGAAACATCATGTCAGGCTGCGGCTCGGCTCCCGCACGGAGCGGCCCGGCGCCGCCCGCCCGCTGCCGCCGCGGCTCCCCGCGCCGCTGCCGCCGCCTTTGTCCGCGCCGGGCCCGGCCGCCCCGGCCCCGCGGCCGCCCCGCCCCGGCCGCGCGCTCGCCCGCGCCGCTCCCGCCGCCCCGCCGCCGGCGCCTATTGTCTAATGGCGGCTGCGGCTCCGCTCCGTCCTGCGGCTGCTCGGCACCACCTGCCGCCGCCGCCTCCCCGGGCCGGGCGGGCCCAGAGCCGCCCCCGCCCCCGCCGCCGCCGCTCCCCGCCCCCGCCGCGCCGCCGCCGCCGCCGCCGAGGTCCCAGGCCCGGCCCTGCTCCGGCTGCCCGAGCCGCGGCCCGCGCTGGGCCCCGCCGCCTCCCCGGCCCGCGGCAGGCCCGGCCCCGGCGGGGTGCGGTGCGGTGCGGTGCGGTGCGGTGCGGTGCGGGCCCCGCCGCGGCTGCGCTCCGGGTCCTGCCCGGCAGCGTGGCTCTGGGCTGCCGGCCGGCCGGGCACATCGGGCCCCAGCGCCTGGTGCGGCGTCGCGGGAGCCCCGGGCAGCACCGGGCTTCGCTGTGGGACAAAACTTCCGCGGCTCCTTTGCTTGGAGAAGCCTTGGCCTAGCACAGTAAAGCCAGTTCTCGTGGCTCCGGGCCCCGCGTCTTATCGGGGCGTTGGAGGGCAGGAGAGGCTCTGCTGCAAGCACGGCTGCCTCCCTGCTTTCGTGCGAGTCCCGGCGCCAGACGCAACGCGCGGGTTGGGCCCCTCCGTGCCGCCGGCGATGCCCCCCGGCCCGCGTGGCCCACGCCCGCAGCCCTTCCGAGCGGGAGAGCAGGGGGGTTTCAGCCCTGCCTCGCGCCGAGCGCTGGGAGGGCGCAGGCGAGGGCGTCTGCCGCCCCGGCCGGCCAGCGCCGCGCTCCCGCAGAACCCCACGGGACGCGGCCCCGGGGCTCGGGGAGCACGGGGCGGCAGGGGTTTGCTGCCGGCCACCCTGATGGCGCGGGGGAGCCGCTTCTCCGTGGCCAGACCCGGCCCGCGTGCCCGCTGGGGAGCCGCCTCGGCCGCCCGGGGACACGGCCGCCATCAGCCCGGCCCAGGCTGCAGGGCGCGCGGCGGCGGAGGCCGGGCGAGCGCGGGAGGGACCGCGGGAGCCGTCGTCGTGTCCGGCCCGAGTCGCCGGCCCGCTGCCGTGACGTGGGCCAGCTCAGCGGTGGCGGCGGCCCTGCTCCCAGCGCGGGTCCTGGCCGCCGCGCGTCCCCGGGGGGCTGCGGGGCCTGATGGCAGCACCGCGGCCTCCTGGAGCCGTGGGCCGAGGAAGAGTGGAAGTGCCGCCACGGCGCCCAGAGCCAGCCGCTGCCGCCGGCCCCAGCGGCCCCCTCCCACAGCAGAAACCCTGCGCCGGCCAGGCCCGCTCCTCCCCGCTGCCGTCCGTGCTCGGGGAGGGACCCCGCCGTGCCGAGGGCAGAGGCTGGAGCGCGGCCAGCAGCGTCCCTGCTGCAGGAACCTCCCGCGCACCCGGCCCGGCGCGCCCTGGAGCCGGGCAGGATCAGGCCCCGGAGCCCAGCCGGTGCCGACGGCAGCAGCAGCTCACGTGCGCGTGTGCAGGGGCTTTCGCCCTTTCAGATGCTGCGCTCTGTCTATCTTTAAAAATCAGTACATTTTCTGATTAAAAATAACCCCCCAACGTCATGACTCCAGCGATGCGGGCCGGGTTGTTGTGGTATTTATTTTTAAAGAGAACAATATAGCAGCTGAGTTATTGTGACACCTCCTGCATGCTGTGCGGTAGCTTTTTCCCTTCGATATCTCCATATTAGTGAAAACTGTGACAGCTCCATGCCAAGGATTATTAATAGTGCAGGCAGGCCTCATGCCGCCGCAGCCGCAGGGCTGGGAAGCAGGGCCGGCGGTGCCCCCCAGCAGGCCGGTGGCCCTGTCCCTGCTTAAGTGCGGTGCCGGTGCCGGGGAGCCCGGCAGCAGGCAGCTCTGGCACCCCGCGCCGCTCCTCCCGCAGCCCCCTGCGCTGGGGACCCTCCCGCGCAGCCGCTGCTGCGGGTTCACGCCGCTCAGACCACTCCTGCATCGTTGCAGACGGGCTCCCATGTTGCTCTAACAACCCGCTCCCTTTGACAACCCCCTTTGGGGAACACGCACAGGAAGGGCAGCTCACGCGTGCTGCAAGTCCAGAGGAACAGATAATTTATACCAGCACAGCAGACAGTGGCCTCAGCCGTGACGTCGGCCCCCCGTGCGACCCGCCGTGCGTACGTGCAGGAGGAGGCGCGGAGGGGTGGTCTCGGGCTGTGCCCGCAGCCGGGCTGCTCTCCACGTCTTTGCGCCCAGGGCATCGCAGGTCTGGCAACGATGCAGAGGGAGACGAGCTCCGCGGTGAGGCCTCCAGGGCGGGTGTCCTGCCTGGCCCGGCCCCCCAGCCAAGCCGAGGAGGGCAGCCCGGCTGGAGCACGTCCCTCGCCCGGAGGCTGCGTTGCCGCACAGCTGCGCGTGAGCCTCCGCGACGCACTCAGGGTGCCCGGCCGCCCGCCCAGCAGCAAGCGCCGGCGCTCGCCTCGCCCCTTCCCTGCTCCTGCAGACCTTACTGCTGCTTTTTTAACACGGATGGAATTTCTTCCAGCTGAGATAAAGCAGCGAAGCTGCCACATGACAACCTGAAACAACAGATGTTCCCAGGGATGGCACTGCCAACGCCACGAGGCATTTCTCCTTGATGGAAATGGGGCCGGGCTCTTCCTGCAGTTTATGAACTTCTGCAAGCAACGGTAATAATTATAAGAGTAGATTAAACGTCCCAAAAGATGGGGCAGAAGAACTCTTCCACGGCGCCAGGCCACTGGTGCGAAGCTTTGCTCCAGCGCTGCAGTGCTGCCTCTGCGATGCTGCCAGGACCCCGCAGTGGCTCCGACCCCAGCCCTGGGGAAGGGCCAGGGGGCCGTGACCATGGCGGGGATGGGTGACGGGACCGTGCGCCGCATGTCCCCAGACCAGGGCATCCCTGCGGGACCGAGCCACGCCGTCCCCATGTCCCCGCAGGACTGTGCACCGCACGTCCCCAAGTCATGCCGTCCCCGCGTGCTGGTGGGACTGTGCACCCCATGTCCCTGAGCCAGCAACACGTTCAAGCTGCTCGCAGTTGCTCCCTTCCAAGTGGAAAATGAAATGTTCCTTTATGGGCTTTTATGTTGGCTACAAAATGTTCCGTTTTATTTTTTTTCCCTCCTTGCTTTCTTCCAGGAAACGCGCTAATTTATGGCATAATCTTGGCAAATCTCAATCCAGGGGAACACAAACTCACTTGTGTCTCATAAGTGACACTTTAATGGGCTCTGTTACCAGCAGCCCGAGGAATCTGCATCTGAAGGGGGGGATTATAATCTCACCCGAGCGGTGGGTCTGCGTGCGTCACTGGGGCGGACGCGGCGTGGGCAAAGCCTGGCCCCAAACTGTGCCCCTGCGGGATTCCCAGCGCCCTCCCAGCCCGGCTCCTGAAACGGGGGTTTCCGGAGCCGGACGGCACTCCGGGAGCCTGCAGGAGCTTCCCAGGAGAACCGAGGTGTACTTGTCTGCTGTGGGGATCCATGCTGGGAAGCGGCGGTCTGGTCCCTCCCGTGCTTCCGGCACCTCAGTCCGGAGCGGGGTCTGGCCGGGCCCCCCGTCGCCGCCATCCCCCCGTCCCCGGCCGGTCCTGGCATGGCCGGCAGGAGCGTTCATGCGGTGACTTCCGAACGAGGCCAAGCAACTTCCCCTTGGCTCTGGCGGGAACAGCCTAACCAAGCTGCCAAAAATAAATCTATTTAATGAAGAGCCTTTGTAAATTATTCAGATATCATATCCCGCTCCAGCACTGGTTCAAGGAGAGATGCTGCAAAGAGACTTTCTTCTCTGAAGTGCTGGATGCGAGGTGAAAGTCGCACTGTCGCCACAGAGGAAAAGCAGCCCTAAGGTCCTTCTCGTACCTTCAAAATGCCTTCTGTGGTACCCGGAATTTAAGAACGGGGGGGGGGGAAAGGTGCAGCAGCAATGCAGGCCCAGAGTCAAGAAGGCTTTTTCTTTTTCCCTTCAGGACCACTCTTGTGCCCCAGCACTGAAAGCTGCCACAAACGTGCGCACTTTGCAGGGCTGGGGCGATGGCGGGCAGCGAAGCAGCATGGCAGGACCTTGCGGAGATGCGTGTTCAGCCCGTCGGCTGCGGTTCACACACTGCGGGCTCCTTCCAGGAGCAACAGGGCCAAGACCCGCCAAACTCATTTCACAGCAGCTGCAGTCCCTCTACCAGCTGCTAACAAATCCCAGTCCCTCAGTCCGCCTGCGAGGTGCCAGGGGCATTGGGGACATGGGGACAGGGGGACACAGGACACAGGAGGGGACATCACCCCTTTTGCCAGCCGAGGTGCAAGGAGCGGTTCCCAGCTCATGGCTTGCGGGACGCGGGACGGGGTTTTGCAGCTGAGGCATGACGGGGGAGCACATGAGGATGCCCCAAATCACCTGCTCCGGCCAGGGCCAGGACAGCACCAAGTGCCGGAGACAGGCTCAGCAGCAAGCAACGTCTCTGGGAATTTAACGACACCGCAAGCAGGTCCAGCCGAATCAAGCTGCCCCTTTGGCCACGGCGAGGCTCCCGGGATGACTCGTTTCCAGAAGCAGCGTTCACATCCTTCTGCGGGTGGAGCTGGGACCATCCGGAGGCGTGAGATCCCGGGAGCGGCCCGCAGGCGCTGGGGCGCGTGCGCAGCCTCGGGCACGGCACTGCAGGGAGTCTGGCCTCCATGGCGCTGCCTCCCTCGCTGCAAGCAGGCAGGAACGACGTACCAATTTTAAGGTCAAAACGGATCATCCAGGCTTTCCTCCTGCCTGATGTGAGGCAGATAATCTCTCCAGGGACTCCTGAATCACATTGCTCCCTGCCCTGCGCAGGATCGGCGCTCATCTGCTGCACGGGAGCTCCGTGAAATGGGTATTTGCGACCATCTCCGAGAGCTGCACAGGGAAGACAGATTGCTGCATCCCCGAGTGCAGCTCGTCTAGCAGCATCGCGCTCCAGGTAGGGGGACTGCTCCTTTCTGACCTCAATTTACGACAAAACTCTGAAGCACGAGGCTGGATTGATTGCACGCAAAGATTGTGGCTTGGTAACTTGTGCGAGCGCTGCAGCAGCTGCGCTAATTCAGCATTCCTTTATTTGTGAAATCTATGTGCAGGTTGAGTGCAATTAAATGAGGTGCTTTGGGATCCTAGGGGATGAAAGGATCATGGTAAAGGTAGGTTTGTTATCCTGATTTAGCATGCGCTGAGCCCACCTACCACAGCCATGACAAACCAGATGCAAAACATGAGGTTTAAAAACCTGTAATCCAGCAATTGCTGTCTCAGGCTGTGTGTGTCAGCATGTTTGATCTGGGCACGTTTCCCTCTTTTCGGGGAGCTCAGGCCTCCTCGTGACGGGCGATTGAAGAGCCCGTGGAAATAACCCGCGGGGAGGCCGACGCGCCTGGCCCTGCTCCGCACTGGGGACGCCCGCTGAGCCCCGGCTGCGGGAGGGGCCGCTACGCACCCCGCAGATGCTCGATTAGCATCAGCAGGCTAGATGGAAAGTGTGCTCTAGCCCTTAACTGAAAGCTCGTTTTAAAAACACCCAAACGCGAAACGGCTTTAGTGTCCTGCCGAGCGCCGGAGGATGCCGGGGTTCAGACGCCTCGGCGCGCTCCTCACCGGAGGAGGGGCGGCTCAGCGGCCGGCGGCACCCACCGGGGACGCTCCCCAGCTGCTCCAGTCCCGCGGCCTCGCTGGCTGCCCGGGGCTACTTCGGCGATCCCAGGCCGCGTCCTGCTCACTCATCAGCTCCAGTCGAAGCTCAGGGATCCCCCCCTTCCCATGACAGTGTGGTGGAAATGCTGCTGTGCCGGTGCAGGCAGGAAACGTTGAAAGGAATGAAAAAGGCAATGAGGGAGCAGGTGCAAGAGGTACAGAAACACTCGTGAGGGGCTTTAAATATTTTTTCTTATTTATTTTAAATGGAAATTGGTGAGCAGCATGAAACACGGATCAAAGAGGAAAGAGTTGTCGCTTTCCCCACACCTTTAACAAGAACCTTACATCGTAGCCCAGGTCCCAGCAGGCAGCAAGGCTCTGCTGTGCGATTCAAAAGGTGTTTTGCCTCTTAGACCTGCAGCGTGCGGCTGGGGGCAGCTCATCAGACTCCTCTTTCTGGCTGCAAGTGGCTCTGTGCGGAGGACAAGGCTGACGGCTGTGTGCCCGGGGAGGGGGTGGCCGCGGGCAGGGCACGTGGCTACCTGGGGCAAGCCCCAGCCCGGCACCGCCAGCACCTCTACTCTGCGGGGCAGCGTCTGGCCGGAGGTGGTCAGTCCTGGGGTGGCGGTGCCCAGCAGGCACAGGGACGGGACTTCATCAGTCCGATTTGCTTCCCCCCTCCAGTCCTGCAGCTTCTTCAGCCTCCTTTTTGGGGAGATCAGCGGGATGAGCAGGATGGCAGGGTGGGAAAGCCAGGCAGCCCGGGACGGAGCAGGCAGCAGAGCCGGGCGTCCTGGGAACACAGCAGGAGAGCCAGGCACCCTGGGCATGGTGGGGCAGGACAGCCGTGCACCCCAGGGAAGGAGCCGGCAGGAGAGCCAGGAGCCCTGGGGACGGAGCCGGCAGGAGAGCCAGGAGCCCTGGGGACGGAGGGGGAGAGCAGGCCACCCCGGGGACAGAGTAGGAGAGCTGGGTGCCCCCGGGAAGGAGCGGGCTAGCAGGCTGGAGCCCAGCGAGCAGTGCAGGGCGATGGTGCAGAGGCAGGCGGGGATCCGGACACCAGGGTCAGCTGCCGGGGTGCAGAGCATCGCCCGGCACCCGCCGCTCAGCCTGCGCTTGCCGAGGCGCCCGGCAGGGAGGCCTTGCCGGCGCGAGCAGGCCCGGAGCAGAGGCCGGGCAGCAGAAAGGCCATTTTGCTTCCGTGCCCGGCAGGCAGCGGGATGGAGCTGGCGCAGGCTGGCCGGCAAGGCGCGGTGCTGCTGCCCTCTGCCGAAAGCGCGCCGGAGCCACGAGGGCCACGGCACCCGTCGCGGCCCGGCTGCCTGCTCCGCCACCTGGCAAGCCCGGGCCCCCTCATCGCGGTCCCCACGGTGCAGGGCAGCTGGAAAGGCGAGCCCGGCTCCCCGCGGCCGCGGCCCCCTCGCCCACCCGTCCCTCCCGGCGGCCGTGGCCGGTGCCAGGCTGCGCCTGCCCTGCTCCGCGCCTCCAGCTTATCAGCAGCGGCTGTCCCTCCGCGCCTGGCACCTCTTCAGCTGGGCGTTGCCTGCCCAGGGCCACGGGGGTCCAGCGGCACCAGCCTCGAGCCCGTTCCCTCCCCAGCCTCCGACGGGGCGTTTTGGGATGTTGGCCCTGCTCGGTGCTTGTGCAGCACCTTCCGCAACAGCCCCCAGCTCAGTGGGGCTCTAAGGTGGGCAGTAAAATGCAGCCATCACCCTCTTCGGGGGGATGTCTGCAAAGAAGAGATTCTGCATCAGGTCTGACACTTGTGTTAGTTAGCTGCTGTGTTTCTGCCGCAAGCCTGGAAGCTCCCAGTGGGTTGCTCCTGGCAAAGACTTTGTGACAGTAACACAGCAGCTGTCTTCATTTTCTTTCTCAGCCCTTGCAGACCACTTCTCCTTTCCTCCTCCTTCCCTATTCTCCCTGGTGATGTTCCCTGCTTTGTTTTGATCTTGCTGTGTACTCTGAGCCGTTCTCCTTCCCAGTCTAGATCTGGCTTTCCCAGTTGCTTCAAACTATCGGAAGACTGCTATCAGCACTAGCTTGTGAGGCTCTCTGCCGCTTGGGAAGGATTAACCACGGCACACGGGCCACCTCCTAGCCTGGGAAATGAGCTTCTAGCTCAGCTCCATGGGATTGTGAGACACCAAGCAGTGAAGCCCCACACTGCATTTTCAAACAGCTAAAAGGAATAAAACATTGACTGGCAGCAGGGCACTTCCAGGTGACTGAACAGAAAAATCTCACCCCGAAGTTGGGGCAGGGAGGAGACTTTATAACCCTGCACCACCTTCGGTGCTGAAAGCTCAGCTGAGAGGGGTGAATTTTGGTAACTAGCTCTCTCCAGCAGCTCAGGGAAACAGTTGCTCACATTACGAAACAATAGCAAGGCAGAGGATGCAATCAGGGTCCCGATTCAGCAATGTGCAGGGATGCTGCTTGGCTTCCCGAGCATCACTGTCCATATACGCCCAGCTGAACTGGGGATCCTGTGTTCCTGCATTAACAAGAGAGCAGCTCCCACAGGTTGCAAGCTGCTTTTAAAAGCAATTAAAACTTTCTCAATTAAGTTATTGGTCAAGCAGCTGCAACAAAATACAGCTGGGATGTCCCTGTCCCCCCCCCCCCCCTTCACTCCCAAGCACCTGGAACTCAAATGTATCCACAAATTGGGGCCAGAAAAGAGAACGCGAAAATGACTCTCAGACATCAGCAATGCTATCTAACAAGGTGTGCTCATGTCCCGATGGGCCCAGGGACTGAACATCACTGACTGGGGCTGGCATTTTGCTCTCTACCAGGGATGAGGGCTCACCTTGGTGCTTTAGCTGCTGCAAACACAGGCCATGGAGATAGTTGCTCTGAAGTGGCCTAACATGTTCAAGACGGTCTTTCGGGGAAATGCTACTCACTTGCACAGAAATTCCTTCATGCAGAACTTATGAAGCCAGGTGCCACAAGGATCCCTTTCTCTGCCAGCCTGCTGGAAAGTAGAGGTGGGGGCTAGGCAGAGTGGAGGGAACCCCCCCCATTTTGGCAAGCAGCTGCTGACCAGAAGCCAATACTATCTGTGAGTATGCAGCAGTAGGGGACTGGGGACGGTGCCTGGAGGTCCCTCACATTTGCTGACAGCAGCAGTTTGGATAGGCTGGCAAGGAAGAGACCGAAGGGTGGGGGGAAAGAAGGGTAAGAAAAGAAACATCTGAGTCTGCATGGACAAGCAACCCAGGAGGGGCAGGGAAAGGAGACTGGGGATCAGGGAATTGCACAGCACGTTGGTGACAAAGCTGAGGAAAATATCAGGTCTCTTGCTTTCCAGATGAATTCTCAGCACTGAAATTTGTTCCATTAGGGCAGAAAGGGAAGAAGTGGAGGGACTATCATTGCTTGGAGACTAGCACTTCTGTCATGCTTAAATTGATAGTTTAAACAGGATTCATCAGACCTGGTGTCTGTCAGCAAGAACCAAGCAAGTGGCCCAGAAGATGAATGCAAATTTTGTTACTCCTTTTCCTTTGGCAAGCTGTGAAAGTTTCTTCAGTATCTTCTGGCCTTCAGATTTTGCTCCTGCCCAAGGGAAGGTAACCAAAACAACAGCCTCAAGCATTTAGCACCTTACAGTTCAAAGCAGACTAGGAACCCTAACTTGGTAATTCTTCAGCACACTCTTGAGACAGAGTATCTATCCTGCACTCACAGTCTGGGGACATGCAAAGCGCTTAAGTGATTTGCCTAAAGTCAGAGAGCAGTGTTAGAGATGATATAGGAGCCTAAGTCTTTCAGCCTCCTTAGATGCAAGCGCCATCCATGGATGGAGTTCCAAAGGGCAGCAGATCATGTTGATCAGCCCACCGTGGCTCTGTGCTTCTAGAAGTCCTGGGCATTTTGGTCTGTAGAACCACTTCCAGGTGCCAGAGCAGAACGACTGCACCTCTTTCACGGCTCAGCACAGAGGCAGTAACACTCCTCTCGCAGCTGTTGGGTATATGGGAAAGAAAAGAGAACACAAGAAAGAGAACGGGGTACTGATGCTTTGAAAAGCCAAACTAGGGAGAGACCACTGAAGAAAGAAGTTATAAACTTCTTTTAATTGAAGGCAAGAGCTCATGGGAATAGCGCAGGTATTAGAGGAGCAGACAGAATTTAGGTGGAAAACAACTGCTGTTTGTGACTACCTCGTGTTTCTGTCTCAGCCAGGCTGCCATACACTGGTTGGAATGAGATTGGGACCAGCAAGTCCCAGCACAAACTGGGAAATAACAAGGTGAGAGAGAGGACTAACAGCTGTATCAGGCTTTTATAGACCTGCTAAAAGGTTGTGGCAACACACTCCTACAGGCACAGGGCACTGGAAAAGGTGAGAGTGACCCTAGCCCACGGGATGCGGGAACACATTGCAAATGGGGGAGCTGGGTGTGCAGAACTCCGAAATGCCAGCGGTGGCACCTACGGAGGGGTGGGGAAGCTGAGGGAGAGAAAAAGAAACAATATCAGATGGAGCAAGAGAAACCGAGACAAATGGGGAGGGAAGAAGGCAGAGATTGCTCCTTGGGAAAGTTGAGTGAGCACCTGCTTACCTGGCAACCTGGAACATGTGGAGGGCTTGTTTTGCCTGCCCCACTCCTCCTGGGAGGAGAGATTGGGAATGAGCACCCTGTGCTGCAGCACGGACAGATCCACACAGCCGGGGTGGAGGGGGCCCGGCCCAAGCGGGACGCACGCCCACCCCAGCGCCCTGTGCTGCAGCACGGACAGATCTGCACGGCCAGGGTGGAGGGGGCCCGGCCCAAGCGGGACGCACGCCCACCCCAGCGCCCTGTGCTGCAGCACGGACAGATCCACACAGCCGGGGTGGAGGGGGCCCGGCCCAAGCGGGACGTGCAGCCACCCCAGCACAGCTCCGAGCAGCCGGAGCCCTGGCATCCCTCGGAGGCAGGGTGGGAGCTGCAGCACGCGGACGTGGCAGCACTTGCTGCTGATGCTGTGGCCACCGAAGGGAGGAAGGATCTTGGGAAGCGGCCTTGAAAGATGAGGATAAAGCTCCCCTCGTGGTGCGGGGGGGCCTGGTGGGGTCCGCGGCTCCGGGCCGGTTGGGGTGATGGCAACCGGGTCCTAACGGGAGCAGCTGGGGCCCCAGGCAGGAGCGGCTGCCGGGCCGGGCCGCCGGGGGAGGGCGGCAACCCCGGGCACCGAGGCCGAGGAGCGCGGGCGGCGCCCCGGCTCTCCCTCTCGCCGTGCAGAAGGGCCAGGCCGCGGACCCGAGGCGGCGGCCGGACGCCGGCGCCCCGCAGGCAGGCCGCAGCCTGGCGGGGCGCCCCAAGCGGCGGGGCCGGGGCCGCCGGGGCCGCCCGCACCCCCACCCCCGCCCCCGCCGCCGCCGCCGCCGCCGCCCCGCGCGCCCGCTCCTCCACCGTCCCACAATGCCCAGCGGCCACGCCCCGGCTCCCCTAACGCGCGGCCGCGCGCCCTCCTTCCCCGACCGGCCAACCAAGCTTACTCTCCGGCTGGCGGCGGCGCCCCGCCCTCGGCCGGGCCTGGCCCCGCCTCCCGTCGCGCCGCGCTTTCCCACTGGCCCCCGCGGCTGTCAGTCAGCGGTTGTTTTCAGCGGCAGCGGGTTGGGTTGTGCCCGCGCGTCGCTGGCTCGGCGGGGCCGTGTGAGAGGAGGGAGCGGCGGGCGGCGCAGCCGGGCGGAGGGCAGCGCGCTGAGGGCGGCGGCGGCGCTAGGCCCGGCCGGAGGGGTCGGGGCCGCGGCCGCGCCGGGCCGCGCCGCGCCGCGGAGGGCGAGAGGGTGGGTGGGGAGGGGGCACCGGGCCGTGAGGCCGCGCCGGGCCCCGGCGCGCGGAGGAGGGTGGTGGGCGGCGGGGGGGTGGGGGGCGGGCGGGGGCGTCCCGGCGGCGGCGGGACCATGACTCTGGAGTCCATGATGGCCTGTTGCCTGAGCGACGAGGTGAAGGAGTCGAAGCGCATCAACGCCGAGATCGAGAAGCAGCTGCGGAGGGACAAGCGCGACGCCCGCCGCGAGCTGAAGCTGCTGCTGCTGGGTGAGAGCGGCGGGGCCGGGCCGGGCCGGCCCCCGCGGGGCGTGACGGGCTGGGCCGGGGCGGCGGGGCGGGCGGCGGCCGCAGGTGATCCCGGCCCCGGCGGCGGGCGCTGCCGCCGGCGCTGCCCCGGCACGGGCGGCCGCTGCGCGGCGGCGTTGCTGGCTCTCGCCGCCGACGCTCGCGCACGTGAAAGGTGCCTCGAAGAGCCGCTTCCTCTGGTCCCTGCGCCCGCTGCCTCCCCGCGTGTGCAGGTTCGCCAGTTTCGGCGTTGCCGGTGAAGGTCTGGGCCTTAACGGGCAGCTGTGGGAAAGGCTGGCCTCTGGCTCCTGAGCCCCCGAGCCTGGAGGGGCCGGCAGGGGTGGGAGGGCGGTGCAGCAAATCCGAAGGGACCCGGAGCAGCAAGGACGTGCGAGGTCTGTGTCTGTGGAGGAAATGGCCAAAGCGTTTAGTGTTACTGCAGGAGCAACGGTCGCCTGTGCCGTGATAAGGGTGTAGGTGTTTGTGTAGAAACACAGGGGTGTCCTGTGGTTATACAGAGGGATAAAACTATACCTGGTTTACGAAAGACTTACAGGGAGAGGTAATCTGTTACAAGAGCACCCTGTTAAGATTTCAAATGTGTGCATTCTTCAGCAGCAGCTACTGTGATGTTCACATCCTGGTAGTCCCTAAATGAGGCTTCAGTTACAGTTTTCGTGGGTAGTGGGATTTGTCGCTGCTCAC
This sequence comes from Dromaius novaehollandiae, assembly GCF_036370855.1. Taxonomy (NCBI): domain Eukaryota; kingdom Metazoa; phylum Chordata; class Aves; order Casuariiformes; family Dromaiidae; genus Dromaius; species Dromaius novaehollandiae. The sequence continues at coordinate 304,083 of NC_088122.1, read as the reverse complement.
ATACGTATCCTGGTTTATGTCTTAACAGTAGTATCATTTCAAGCTGGAATACAAAGCAGGTCTGATGGAATAAGTTTATTTGTTCGTAGTCTGTACTGAATTGGCAAACCAGTAAGGCACAGGTGAAAAAGTAGGCTGAACCTTGTGAAAACAAATGTGAAACTATTTACACAAATCAAGTGAGGCTGTGTCTGCCTAGTCCTTTGGAGATCTGTAACACTAGCACTGATGCACAGGGATAGTGGTTAAGTAAAGTCTGTGGCTTTCCTTCTCACCTTGCTAGAACTCAGGATGGGAAGATACCTTGGCTGTGGATATGCTACTGTCCTTCATGTGAAAGATAAAACTGATGGCTTGATGTTTGCGCTCTTTGAAGATGCTGTGTCGGTTTCCATACGGCTTCTTATAGGCTGGGAAATGTCTCTTGGGCTCCGATACTTCTTTAAAACAGTCCTACAGAAGCAGTCGTTTCAAAGTAGGTTGGAGCCATAGGCCAGATCTGGGCTAAGAAGATCCCCATCTAATCTTACTAAACTGGCTCACTTCAGAAATTAAATTCAAGTTGCTCTAGAGACCTTTCTTTTTTCCGAAAAGATAGACTTAAGTAAGATTCAGCATCACATTTAAAAAGAAAAAAAAATCAACATGGAATGATTAAGACTGGGTAATAAACACTCCCATTTTCAGGACATGATTAGAAAGGCCAAGCCTTTCTTCCTGTTTGCTGGATGCTTTTCACTGTATACAGTATTGCTCACTGCCTGTCTTAGGTTGTTGCAGGTAACGTGTTCTCTCTCCTTGACGTAACTGCTGTTTACAGGGTTTTCTCGTATCTTGTTCCTATTATATAGAATTCTTACATTCACAAATGTGAATGATCATATTAGTGAGAGCTTTTTCCAAATGCTCAGAATTTTGAGAGAGTGTGTATGGAGGGAGTTTCTGCATTGTAAAAGCTGTGGTAATCTTTCCTGTCTTCTCTGTCTAGTGTGTGAGAGTTAGTTTGTTGAACCTGAAACAAAAACTTGAGGTGAAGAACAACAGAGGTGTACAATGAATCTGATAATAAGAAATGCGATTTCAAGGTATTGGACATATCCCCTGGTATTAGGCACTCATTGGTCTCTTTACTGGGTGTGTGTTGGGGGGGGTTATACAAAAATTACTCTGGTTCTTGAATTGCCATTAAGCATGGGATACTGCTGACTGAATAAGTGTATTTGCAAGTGGCTGTTAGGTACTTGGGGGTCAGTAGTAACTTACTGTAAATTCCGCAGCTTTCACATGTTGACAGAAAAAATGGTGAGTTCAAGTTGTCTCCTCATCTTAATGCTGTCATAAAAAAAGGTTATTATGAATATAGGAGACTACACTCAGCAGAGCTTGTAATGTTCTGCTGTAGTGCTGTTCTGTATTGTTGATGGCCTGCAGAAAAGCAAGAGGCTTTTTTTTTTTTTTTTAAGAGGGGGATGATGATGCAGTCACAGGAAGAATCTGGGTTTAACGTTTTGAAGTAAGTGAGATCCAAAGTGAACAAAGGGTGCTGAAGTTTGTTTTACGTTTTTGTTATCAGAACGTTTTGAGGCACCTCTGGCTCTTTCTTTTCTGTTTTGGTCACTGTGGTAAAAAACAAGGAAGTATTTCTCACCACAGTGTACTTAACCACAAAAGATTTCGGTTTCCGTTTTTTTGTTTTTTTTAATCCCCTTTGTGGTATAGCTTTCTGTTTGAGATGGAGATAGTTTACTGCAGGTTAATGGTGGTTATAGTGCTAATTTCTATTTAGGCTGCCAAATATTTTGTCAGTTCTCAGAGATGGGGAGAGTTTGACTCTTTATTTTAAACACATTGCTTCTAGTTACATTTTTGCTGCTCGTGTTTGAGCATATTTGTTTGCTTTTTAGCCTGGTACTATAAGCACAGGTAATTAGGAATCTACCTCTGCCTAGTGATTGTGTGTTGTGATGAATGAGATCCTGTCTTAATATATCTGTCCCCTAGTGTGAGGTGACTACCTGGTGGTTCTTGTGGTGAAAGCCAGGGCTCTGCCAGCATGTTTGTTTGTAACCAGATATCAAAAGGATTTGTCACTTATGAGCCATGCTTTATTTTTTTTGCTCTCAGTAATCAAGTGAGTTGGGCCACTTTACTACTAAAGAGCTGCCTTTCTGGATTAGCCTTCTGTTAAATGCATAGCAATAGCAAATTTTGGAAAATTGAACAGAAGTACTCAACAGAAGTGTCAATGTTTTATCCTTTGGCTGTTACTTGTGAGATGATAGCATGGAGGTATGCTCAGCATATTTAAGACTTGACCCTTGTGTCCACTCCATGGAAGATATTGTATAAATGGAGTGGAAGTTGTTGGGGGAGTTCTGTAACACCCGTTGAATTGTGGTTGTAACAAGGCTGGGTATGGCATGACTCCTTTTATCTGTTGATGCTTTCTTCACCTCATGCTCACCATGTCAGAGAGTTCCTGCCATCTTTGTATCCTCTGCTGGCCTTCACGTGCTAGCTGATGCTTTTCTGGAGCCTTAAAAGTAGGGGTGGGGAGACCTGCCCAGCTGACTGGGCAGGAAGCAGGTTTTGAAAGGGTTGGACTGTTTAATGCGCTGGCATTGGTGTGAATCTGTCTTGCCCTCCCAGTTACTCGAAGACACAGCTTCTCCTGGACAGTAAAGCTGTGCCATAAGGAACTGCTAGCCTGGCTGAGCAGCCTGTCTGTTAGGGAGCAAGACAGAGTGCAGACAGCTGGAAGCAACATCCTGCTTTGCTCTCCGTCGGTCCTTATTTTTAACTCTATAATATCCAAAGGCTGCAAACAATATTGGAGGTTTCTGTGGCAACATACTGCCCACAGCCTTTTATCTTGCTGCAGTGAGGATTATCAGTTCAGTCCTTAAGAGCAAATGTTATTTTTCATTGCGCAGCAGTTTGGGTTACTGAGACGATGTACTGACTTGATTGTTCATGTCAAATAGACAAGGAGGTAATTTCTTGAGCTCTCTCCTCTTTTAGAGTTGACTTTCTGTTGCGTTCTGTTCCTTTCTGTAAAAAGATACATAGTCCCTAAGGTAAATGGCATTTGGTACCAAAATCACAGTGAAAGAAAATTTGGTCCTTACTGTGCAAATAGATTTTCCTCTGGCCCGCTTGCTGTCATCTCAGTTTGCAGTACTTACTGACTTGAGAGTGCATCTGGGCCCTCTCTGGCTGCTGCTGTGACCGTAGCATCTTGCTGGAGTATCTGGGAATAGGTCAGGTGTGACGGACAAGGGCCTTTTGACGCAGAATGTGTGGGAGTGGCTGTAATGTGAGATTTGGAGTAAGTACCAGAGTTGCTTTTGAAGGCTGCTGTAAAGGACAAGATGTCTTCCTTCCTTGTTCACTAGATTCGTGGTGGGAGTAAGCAGGACCATCCGGACTGTCTTTCGATATTCTGGAAAGCAACTAGAAAAGTAGTTGGTAGGATAGCATATGTTTGGATACAGCAATAAGAACTTTGAGGTACAATATGATGTTAGCTTTGTTTCTTCTATCACAGACAAGGTTTGCTATATCTGCTAACTTTCTCTCTTGTGTTCTGCAGGCACTGGGGAAAGTGGAAAAAGCACGTTCATTAAACAAATGCGTATAATTCATGGCTCAGGATACTCTGAAGAGGACAAAAAAGGCTTCACCAAGCTGGTATACCAAAACATCTTTACTGCCATGCAGTCCATGATCAGGGCCATGGAAACCCTGAAGATTCTGTATAAATATGAACAGAACAAGGTAAGTTTCTGACAATATTTGTATGTATTTTTTAGGCAAGGGGAGTTCTAGGGTTTGAATTGTAGGTTCCTGTTCATTTTTGTCCTTCCACATTGCACAGCAGTTTGGGTTACTGAGATGATGTACTGACTTGATTGTTCATGTATAAATGAATTGGTGGGAGCAAGGAATAGGAGTAGGATATAGGAAAAGTGTTCAATGTACTCATTTGGAGTTTGGAGTTTGACTTACAAATCTTGGGTCCAGGAATAAATTTTTCAGACAGATCTGGTCTAAATTATTTGAGCTGCTTTGGAGGGGTGAGTGCGCCAGAAGATCAGATTTTTAGTGTGTTTTGCTTCTTTAATGCTTTGTGCCATAATATTTTTAAGTGAAATTGTATTTTACTTGTTCTGTCACACAGCAACATGGAGCTGACTTCTAATAACTGTGCACAGGGGCTAGGTGGTGCACCAGGAGTTCTCAAGCCTGAACTCCTTTTTTGTAATCTCCTTTAGTGAGATTCTGCAGGATCATTAATCAGAATAGGCATGGTGTGAGGAAGCCTGCCTTACCTGTGCTTTCCCTGAGGCATTGCAGAGATATTTTGGTGGCTTTTACTGGTGATCATGCACGCTGAACTCGGCTTTGTTTTTCTCTTTTTCCTCTAATGAAGATGATGATGCGTGGTACAGGCAAGAGCCCCTTTGTGTGGCAGTTGTACCAAAGTTTTCAGAAAGCAGCTTGGTGTGGAGAGTAACCTCATGGATTCCTCAAGCTGTTGTAATGGTTTTAGTCCTTCCTTTGTAGATTGTAGGGTGGGCATTTTCATTCTCTCTCTCAGCAGGGATTGTGGTTGAAATGCACTAAAGCAATGTCTCTATCACTGTTCAAAATGTGGTTTAAAATTTTTTATGAAAAGAAACCTGAGATAGCAGCTTGTTCTTGAAATATAGCTTTACCTTCTCAAAAATTGGGCAGTTTGGGGCTCTTCACACTAAATACTCTGCCTTGGAAACCACAGTGTTTATAAACACCTGGTGATCTAATGATGTAGCACATCTTGACAGGTGAAGTCTGTTGCTGTTTTACAGTTTATTCTGTGAAGGAGCATATGATGCTTTGCAGGAATTTTGTTGATGCCTTCTATAAAAAATGAAATGGTGAAATTTCATTTCTTATTGTAATAGTGATACAAGAAAAATTGGAGCTGTGAAGTCTTAGAGGTATAGTTTACCCATTGCTCCTCTGGTCTAAGCAACCTGACCCACAACCAGAATCTAGATCCTTGAAGTCATAGTGTAAGGATTTAGTTCATCTGAGAGCCTTTTGTCTTTTGTTTTTTTGCTTTTCTGTCTTCAGGCCAATGCAGTGCTGATCCGGGAAGTGGATGTAGAAAAGGTCATGACATTTGAGCAGCCATATGTAAGTGCAATTAAGACTTTGTGGAATGACCCTGGAATCCAAGAGTGTTATGACAGGAGAAGAGAATATCAGCTTTCTGACTCTGCTAAATAGTGAGTATATAACCACTGGCACACACTGGTAGATAGCAGCAATGCTCTAACAAATAATACCTGCCCAAATTTTTTATTCAAGTCTAGAATTGTTTCAATAGGCAGGAGCACTGCCATACTTCCCACTACATAGTTTCTTTAAAATACATCTTATTTCTTCATCCAGGCAAGTAAGTCTTACTGGTGTTTTAGACAAGCTGCATGGTCTCTGCTGGGTACATGTATTGGGATAAAAATAAGTATATGCTTCTTTGCCTTTCTGGAAGCAGATGCAAACAAGTTTCCAGTTATCTATTGCCACTGCTTTTCTGAGGTTGCTTTTTCCATCTTAATTTTTCCTAAGCATACTTCTGACAGAAGGAAAGAGCTCTGTAGGAGATGAGGGAAGCAATTTTTTTTATTTTTCTAGGGACAGGTTTAGATCTGGAAATGCCTTACTATTTGCTAATTTTCTTGATGGTACAAGGTGTCCTGGTGGGTGATAAAGGCAGCTGTTTAAACATCTGTGTCTGGATATACCTGAGACTGGAGTCTCTACCTTATGCTATCTGTGCTCTGGCTCTTAGGTGTTAGAAGTGTTGCTTTTTCTCTTCAGGTTTGTCTTTTGGCCTACAGATGTAAATGGATATTTAGCTTGTGGATTTATTATTAACGGAATCTAAGTATAGGAAGACCAGGAAGATATTACTTGTGCCTGGTAACATAGTTTCCTTTATATGGAAAAATCTCAGATGAAGCTCAGTTGTACCATGAGTGTCCAGTGTGCTTAAACCTCCTCTGTAGAAAAGATCGTCTTCCACTCCTATTTCCTGAAGACACAGAGTTGATAAAGTTGTCCCTAATGTATCTGTTTATCCTCCAAAGGAGATGGCTGGTGAATTACTGCTCCCCAAAGACGTACTCTGGGTGTGTGTGTGTGTTTTTTGCATGAAATTTTAAAACAGTTCAGATGATTTCTGACTTCCTCGTTACGCTAGGGGAAGACTAAGTGTAGCGGTGTTTGAATTTGTATGTGATGTGCCGCAACCTAAGGTAGTTTTTTCCATTGTTCTCCTTGTAGCTATCTTAGCGACGTGGATCGTATCGCTACCCCAGGATATCTACCAACTCAGCAAGATGTGCTACGGGTTAGAGTTCCTACAACCGGCATCATAGAGTACCCCTTTGACCTAGAGAATATTATCTTCAGGTACTGAAGGTGTATTCATGTTACAGCTGAACTGAGACAGGAGTGAAATGGTTTCAGGAAGGATAAGTTTTGTATTGCTTTTGTGTCCAGGTGTTTAGCTGAGAGGCTTGAGTGGATCTGTGTGCTGGAATGGTACGAAGTATCTGCTGAAAGGTGCTCCTGTAATGGGGATGGTGTAATACTTCATTCTGATTAAGGGGAAGCTCCAAGCTGAAGCCATTGACTGTCATAAAATGGAGTATGCATTCAAGTCAGTGGCACTTGGAGCTGGACTAACCATCTAGCAGGAACTGGTCTCCTTGGGAAGAATTGTCTTGCTGGTGTCTGAAGCTGAAATGGCAGCTTGTGAGGTAGCTGTGTGAACCGTTCATAGGTTAAGCCACCAAGAGGAAGAAACAAGTTTGCTTTGGGCAGTGCTTGACTTGAAATGTATTTGCCTTCAAGAATTCTTTGCTCAAGCAACTTTGACCATTTATTTCTCTCTGAAAAAGAGACTGCTTTTTATACAGAATGACTTCCTCGTATGTGATTCCCTACTATCTGCCTTCAGATGTGGTTTTCTGTGCCTAGCTTGTGGCATTGGAATATGATGCCAAAACCAGTTGCCTGTGCTGCTGCAGCAGCATGTGGATATTTGGAGGCTTAAGCCTGCAAGTAAACATGGCGTACAAGGCCTCAGTGACATGCCTGTCTATTGCAGAGCAATCTTCTCCATAGCGCTCTGGTGCTTACATACTCCCACCCCTTCACCACCACAGTGTTGACATTATGAGAGAGGAATAAAGTAGTAAAGAAGCAGGCATCCCATATCTGAATCCATTCAGTTACAGATAGACCAAAGGTCACTTTGCCTGTTCCGGTGTGCTGATCTATGAGATAGGTATAGGATTTTAGCAAAGGTGTGCAGATTGGACCAGATGTGTTGAACTTTAGGTGAGTGACAATATAAAATTTTAGCATACTGTACAGGTGGGACTTAAAATTGAGGCACTGAGTTGCATAGCTGTTATGCAGCACATTCTAAGAAAGGTTAATAACTGAAGAAAGCTCTCTGAGAGACGTTTTGATGGGAAAAAAGGTGCTTTAATAGAAAATACAGTTTTGTCATTTAACAGAGCAGAGTTTTGAAAGATTTGTCCTTTCAGACCCATAATTCAGCTTCAGAACTGCTACTTAGCAAATCGGAGCACAATACAACTAGAAATGGTAATGCTGAAATTGGGGATGTGAACTGGATATCAGTTTCCTTTGGCCATCTCTTCAGTTTGATATATTTCTGGAACAGGATATTTTGTAAGCCTGGTGGCTTTGTTAGTGACCATGTGTCGCTACGTCCTCCTGTTTAGCTGGAACAGTAAAGAGCTTTTGTTCTCATTGTATGTTGGTACTTTGAATTCAGATGGAGAATTGCAGCTACTGCTGTGACACCGTATGTATTTCTCTTCCTTAGAATGGTGGATGTTGGAGGTCAAAGGTCAGAACGAAGGAAGTGGATCCATTGCTTTGAAAATGTGACTTCCATCATGTTTTTAGTAGCACTTAGTGAATATGACCAAGTTCTGGTGGAGTCTGATAATGAGGTAAGCCAAAGAGTGGGAGCCCTCCAAGAGGGTGGGGGGAAGGAAGAATGTGTGTCTTGCTTCTTGGAGGTTGGTACAGAAGTGCTTGGTGCCAAGGAAACAGAGTTGGATCGGCAAGGATTGTTGGTTTTGGCCTTCAGTTCTTCCTTTTGCAAAGGGAACATGAGCCTCAATGGGTCATGATGTCCCTGAGAATAGAAAATGCACAGTGCATTCAAATTATCTGTACTTCTCAAATGATGCTGAAATACTCTGAAATTGCTGAGTCTTATGTGTCTTGGAAGGTACTGTGCAATGTGAAGGCATGCTCTTGAAAAGTGCCCATTGCTGCTTCACTCTTTTCCTCACCTGAAGTATTTAGCACTGCAGCTGCTGTCCTGTTGGATAATGACTGGTCTCTTTGAAGGTACAATATTGGTTTTTTACACCTGCTGATAGATTAAAAATCGCTGTTAGGTGACAGCAGTTATTCCTTTATTTTATACTAGACAAGATGTGTATCAGTTCACAAGGTATCATGGCCAGTCCTCCAACATGACTGTGCAAAGCATAAAATGACTTTTAAGCCTTCTGGTATTAACTGCTTGCCAATTAAATGAAGCTTGAATCCATTAGATTTTTGCATTTGCTTTCCACTTACCTGCTCAGCCAGAGCCAGAACTTACCTGAGGCCCAAGTTATTCTGTGTACAGTATCTGAGATGTTGGGTTGATGGAGATCTAACTGTGTGTGCAGGTGGCAGAAAGGTGACTTGATCCTCATTAGTGGGAATAAAAAAAAAAAAATTTCTTCCCCCTCATTTCAGAACCGGATGGAAGAGAGTAAAGCCCTCTTTCGAACCATTATCACTTATCCCTGGTTCCAGAACTCTTCTGTTATCCTCTTCCTCAACAAGAAAGATCTTTTGGAAGACAAGATCCTGTATTCCCATCTTGTTGACTATTTCCCAGAATTTGACGGTGAGTGGTTTTTAAGGAGGAACACTCAATCTGGAAAGAAGGTGGTTTGGGTTTTTTTTTGTTGTTGTTTGCTTTTAAAGAAAACTCAGATATAGAGATGGGGGAAAAACTCTTAATGTGAGAACAAATACATATAACAATGAGAAAATGTCATAAAAGTGTCTTAATCATACATATGTAACTAGAATCTGATCGAATGAACGAATAATGAACCTCTCCTAGAAGAAGCAGTAAAAATTGCTTTCCCTAAATATGTACTTTAGAGTATTAAATAATGGAATTCTAACTTTCCTACTTGTATACTTGTGCATATAATCTGTTTATAGACATGTGAGAATTGCTGATATACTGGGCATTTTAACCCTCTAGTCAAGAGGTGATTTGAGTCCTTGTTTTGAGAATCTGACTGGTCAAATACCTGAGTTGTTCAAGTGTTGGTACTAAAAACTTAAGGTAGCATGAAATTCTTTTTAGTGCACCATCTGCACTTGTGGAAGGATAATATCTACATGAAACAGAAACTCCAATTTAAAATAAAATTCCTTTGCTGAAATAGCATTTCTTAGTCTACAATTCAGTGTATTTAAAGTTGGCTGGTACCAGAGTTGTATGGGGCTGAAAATAAAGGAAGTGGAGAGTGAGGTCAGGCAGCACTACTCCTTCCATGCCCTCGTGTTTTAACTGTGTTATGTGCTTTGAAAGTACGTGGTGAAGGGAGAATTGCCCTTTTGCAAACCTTGCTTCGTTTAAACTTTAGATGAAATTGCTCCTAATTAGTTGTCCTCCCACTTCTGTAGTCTCATGCCCCTGCTGTCTGAAAGTACAGGCACTCTGACGTCATCAAGTGTGGAAGACGTCAAAAGTTTCTGCAGCAGGGCGTGTATGGTTGGTGAGCCACTGTGAACTTACTGGTCGAATAGTGCATACTTCTCCTAATATAATTTAACAGCTGGAGACAAGATAGGAACAGCACAAAGTGTAGTATGCTTTCAGCTTCTTCACATAAATAGTTATTGTAGCTGCTGCAGGGATGCTGTGTGGTTTGAGAGTGGGAGGTAGCCCATCGGACTGCCTCTCAAGAGATGATCCTTGCAATGGAGAGTGTGAGAACACCAAATGCTTTGAAAGGAATATCAGTAGGTGACTTTTTCTGAGGAGCTGTTAACAGTATAAAATAAACACTGGCTAAAATTACCGTTTTTAGCCCTTATGTGTTGACCAGCCAGTTAGGATAGACTGCAGTGTTGGCTGACTGTGTCTCTTGTTTGCATAACATGAACTTGTGTCCTGAGCATGAGATCTGTCTATGTATTAAGAAATATGCATTCCAGTTTCAAAGAAGAGAATTGTGGCATATATACCAAGCATCACTACTGTGTAGTAACAACAGCACATACAGGATTATACCAAATTCTGTTTTTCAGAGCACAGTCTGAGCCAACACGTTGGAGTCTGTCAAAACTCTCAGTCTTGGAAAAATGCCTTTTGTAGGTGTTAGTTTGTTAATTCTAATTTAATTCTTCTTTATATCCCCATAACCTGTAAGAAAAAAAATGCACTGGCAATTCTTCTGGTGGTTTGAACCATGGCATGTGCTTAGCACAAATCCCTTGACTGTGTCTCCTTGTTTGCTGCAGGCCCACAGAGGGATGCACAGGCAGCCCGGGAGTTCATCCTCAAGATGTTTGTGGATTTAAATCCAGACAGCGACAAAATCATCTACTCTCACTTCACATGTGCCACAGACACAGAAAACATCCGTTTCGTCTTTGCAGCTGTCAAGGACACCATCCTACAGCTCAACCTGAAGGAGTACAACCTGGTTTGACCTGCTCTGCCCTTGGCCCCTTGAGAAGCTTCATTGTGAAGAAAAGACAAAAAAAATTTTAAACACGACAGGAAAAAATTTTAATTTTTGATGATGTAATGATTGCAAATTGTCTAATCTGTGGAGTGGCAAGTGCTCAGTGTTATCCTGGAGTCTCATGTCTCTGTCCACAGAGTAGTTGATTTCATATTTTTAACAAATTGCTTTTATTTCACAGTTAACGGGGATATGCCTCATTTCTTCAGCACCTTGTTCACTTCTTAATTTTTGCCAAACAGCTAAGGCAGCCTCATCTTGAGCTTTCCTTTGTTGCTTAGCCACTTTTTTTTTTTCTTTTCATTCCCATGGTGTATATATAGAGAAAATAACTTTCCAGCCAAGATTGTGAATCCACTGGACTGTGGGAGTGTGGAATGCTACTGGTCCCTTTGCCTTGTGCTACAGGGTGCCTCTGGTGTAATTCGGTAATCCTGCCTGCTTTTCCCCCCCTCCTTGCCCTTCCCTTCCCCAGGACACGCTCCATGGTTCACTGTGATGAAATGTTGGGGAGGAGTAATTGCCCTCCAACTATTGCCAAAAAAAAAAAAAAAAAAAAAAAAGAGAGAGAGAGAGAAAAGGCAAAACAAAAAAAGCCATCACTTTTCCATTCTTTATAAGTTTTAGTTCTGAGTTACTTTTTTTCTTATCAATTATAAAAGGTATGGAGACTGTGATTTTTTTTTTTTTTTTAAATTATTGATGTTCTAGACAGTTTGCTACATGTTGCTGTATTTTGTTCATGGACTACGAATGATGGAAGCTCTTGGGGCAATAGCTGCTGAGCCTGGGGAAGTGCCTGACTGTGGGGTTGTTGGGGTTTTTTTTTTGTTCTTTTTTTCTCCACATGCATGCACAAACATGTCCCCCACACACCACAAGTGCATGTGTGCACACACTAGGCTCAATTTGCAGAGGAAAAACTCCCTTTTGTTGGGTAGAGTATATGACATCAAGTGAGTGACTTCCCTATGCAGCAGATATCAAAAGCACACTGTGTAATTGTGGCATTTAAACTTCAGACTTTGGTTGGATTGAAAAATCTTAGTCTTGTGCCACCCTCTGGTTCTTTTCTTGCTGCTAGTAGCAAACAAGCCTTGTTTATCATGTTTCATGCCAATGTGTTGTATAAATTTGTAAGAATGCTTTGGTTCTGTCCAGCTTTTGCGGACTTCTAGAAAGGACCAGAGCTGGTGGGTCACAGACTTTGGGACATAGGTAGGATTCTTACTTGAAAAGATTGTGGAGAGCTCTTGGAGGGAGTGGCAATTTTCTCTCTCCTGTTTATGCATTCCCCAGAGGCACATGCTGCTGTGTTTCTCTCTAGAGGAGTACGGATTCTCTTTGGAGGACTTGCACACATATTTGCTCCGGGGTGCACCTGATAATCGAGTTACAGTAGTCATGGCTGGAGCATGTGGCTGCTATGGAATCCAGAAAACCCTAGTGTGGATGCACTTTTGTTTAGCAGGGGAGTAGAGGCAGCGACCGCAGGATTTGCTGGTACAGATAGATAAGTTAGTGGAAGTAGTTCTGGATTCTAGATGCCAAACGAAACTCCACTGAGCAGAAGGATGTGAAGCCTTTGCACATTACAGAGTTTTTTCCAGGAGCCAAGGCAAGTGAACAAATGTGCCGAAGATCTGTTGCCTACCTGGAAGACTGCAGGGCAAGGCAAGGAGTGAGTAGGAAACAGGGAAATCTGACCCACCTCTGGACATGTGTGGTTTAGCCATCACTAATGCTTCTGTTTCAATTCCAAGAAGTAGCATTGGGTCCAAGTTCTCTGGATCAACCAGATTGCCCTCTTAAAGGCTATTAGGCTGCCAGTAAATAAAGACTAAATGAGCTGCACTGTTGAGGGGGGCTGTTGATATTTTGTCTCTTTTGTAGACAGAGCACTACATCAGTGTTTTGCACAACATGTAAGAGAATCTTAACTGTCAGAGATGCTTAAGATGCTTTGATCTAGAACACTAAAATCTGGAGTCAGATTATTTTGAGTAATTCTGTTTATAGGTCCCTCTTGTTTTCCAGAATAGCTGAGGGAAGCCTCTGTATGTCTCGGAGCACTACAGGAGAAAGCAAACACTGCTAGGTGTGATTGGAGAGCTAAAGTTGGAACAGTAGCCGTGGGACCAACAGTTGAAGAGCCAGAGTCTGGCTGAGTGATGATGCTGAGGGGAACACAGCATCTCTTTAGTATAGCCATGTTCTGGATTGCACTTAATATTTGGGAGGAATGAGAGGGTTTCCTTCATGTCAGACAACTTTGCATCGATTTTACTGCTTTTTTTCTTTATGCCAAAATGATCCATTTTGTAGAAAGTGTCCTATAAAGAGGAATTTATAATCGTCTTAGTGTATCCTAAATGCTGTTCATCTGAAGCAGATGGCAGCACCAGTTTCTTCTGCTTTCCTGATCCTATTGTAAATGGTTCACATGACAACTATTGCCAGCAATGAACCTGGCACTGAGAAATACAGGCTCTTGGAAATAACTTCCCAGAAAATATTTTTTTTTCCCAAGGTGAATGATGGTGGTACTTCCCACTTGAGTCAAACTTTTGTTTTTATATTCTCCCCCTCTTTGTGAAGAGCTGCTGCCTGGCACAGGAGGAGGGATCTTGGCTCCCCTGTCTTTTGCAGAGTAAATCTGTGTTGTTGTGGGGAACTGTGGGGAGCTGTGGGCACAAGGATTTAGGTATGTGCTGTACCTTGCTGACCAACTGCTTGGTGGAGCTGTTGGCCTGATAACTGACTTGGTATGATGATTACTGCGAAGGGAAGGGGAGCACATTATATGATGGCTGACACATGAGTTCGTGAAACTTCATTCTGATTTAGGGGAGGAATGGGCCAGACTTGTAAACATAATCTGGAGGTGTCTGTGGACTGTACTATATGTGAGAAGATACCAGTATTAGCATGTACTTTTCCTAGCAAGCAATAGCTTGTGTGCCTCCAGCTTGGCCAGTAAAGCATTTCTGCAGAACTGGTTCACTTCTCTGTTGTCCGTAGGCTGGCCCTTTGGCAAATGCCTGCCCTAGCAAAAGTGCCAAACCTTAAACCAAATTTGCCTGTATCATCTTTTCTGCAAGTGAGGCCAGTCAGAATTTTCCACAGATTGCAACAAGAGATTGACCTTTAGAAAGGTGGTGGGGTAGCGTTCTTGTAAAGAATCTGGAATCTGAGTCTGAGGAAATGGTCTCTTGGCTAACCTCTGCTCCTTGTGCACTTTTTATATTTGTTCCGCTGAAGAAACCAACATAGTCTGAACCAGTCTGAAACTTGAAGTCAGTGAGGAGAGGACCATCCCATTTCTTTGTATCATTCTGTGTGGATTGGCTTCCTGGTGAGCAACAGCCCCTTCCTGCTTCAGCGTGTCAGATAGCTCCAGCCCCTTCTGCCTGTCTCCCCTTCTCCTGGAGTTGGATTCTTTGGTCTCTTGTTGTTGCTTCCTAGCAATGTTGGCCTTGCTTTCAAATATGGTTTTCTTCATGTGTTTTATTGGGTTTTTTTGTTTTTTTGTTTTTTTTTTAAAGTACTTCCAGAGTGTGCTGACCATTGTATTGTACTGTACAGAGCCCAGGTTGTTAAAGTCCAGCAGAGATAAAGTGTGTTATGCAGCACCCAGTTTTTAAGAGTATGGTTTGTGCCAATGCCCCTTCTTTAGTAGTGCCAGAGACTCTTTACAAGTGCCAATGTGGTGGAAATTATTTGGTTATACTTGTATATTATAGGGTCCTGATTTAAGACAATTTAAACATTAGCCTATTTAAAAAGATACTATATAAAATGCTGTTTTTAAACCTTGTCATTTGCAATGCATGTATTGTTGTGCGTGTTGGGGTGGGGGGAGGGAAGAGGGTAGGGGAAAGGAGTTTCTGAATAAGATGCCCAGTGTCAGGGTCTGTTCAGGCTCCAAACTGTCTCATTCCAGTCCAGGAGTGTGATTGTTTCTTGGAATGATCCAACTCTGACTGCTGGGCACCAACCCTTATTACAGAAATATCTGATGGAAATTGATTTTCATATCTTTCTCCTGAAATAAATTCTCTGTTTGAAATTGGAATAAATTTTGTTCCTAAAAACTGTGGTGGTGATGGCATGCATTTCTTTGCTCTTGTTCCTCCTCTCCCTTTCTTTCTGGTTGCCTGAACGACTTCTGTACCTTATGAGACCTGCATCTGTGTGAAGGACATTCTGCCTGCCTAGCTAGTAATGTTGTCCCTGCTCAGGAAATCAGGACTCTGAGGCATAGAAACAAAATGCATCTCAGTAAATACAATGCATAATATACATTAACTATATGTAATGTACTGTGCAAACAATAGTTCTTAACTCAGGTTTGAGAAGTGACTGACTAGGGTTTTAAGATGGAGGGATGGACTTAAAACTTGCAGGGGATTTCAGAGTGGAATTGTTATGTGAAGTTGTCAGTTTTCACTGCTGCCTTTTGTTGTAACGTCAGCCCATTCCCAGGACAGTTCTTGTAAAGTATACGTTATCCATAGAAGAAACCTTGATGAAACTGCAATTCCAGTCCTGCTTTTAGACTGGTTTGCTGGAAACATGGGCAAAAGCATGAAGTAATACTTAGATATCTCCCTCTAGGAGTCCAGAGAGGATTGATTGTGAAAGCTTTCATGAAGGAAATTCCTGGGATGGAGTTCCTGGAGTTTAATGCTCTTCCCCCAGGAAGATTTCAGATTAAATCAGTTGGGAGTGGGTAGAGATGTGTGATTTTCCTTATGCAAGGTTGCCTGTTTTTCAGGAAGTTGCAGCCAAGTATGTTCTGCTCCCTTCTGTGTAGTTTAATGCACAGGTGGAGCTTGCAGATGCTGAACAAACTGAGATGCTGTGCTTCATCTTGAACTGGGAAGATCGCTCCTGTCTGGTCAGCCCTGATACTGGCAGGTATTTGTGTCATAGATGCTTTCTAGTTAAGGGTGAATGTATGATGCTCTTCTCAGTATCCCTGTGTTCTCATCCACTGGAAAGCATGAAATAGTAGCTGAATTAAATGCTTTTTATCCCTGCTCCATGTGGGTCATGTGCTGTGCCATTCTTTGCAAAGAGACTATAATATGCTCCATGTAAATTAAAACATGGTGGCAGTCTTGCTCCTTAAAGAGTTTGAAAGTCTTGAAAAACTAATAGCCAACCTTTCCAACTGACTGCAAGAGGGCCCTGTGTTTTAGCCCTTTCCAGCCTTATGGTAGGTGTGCAGACTGTCTGGACTTGCTGCATATATGCAGTATGGCTGCTGTCTTTGAAAGTGGTTTGTCTTCAGTTTAGTTAGTAAGTCACTTTCATCCTGGCTGTAAGATGTCATTGCCAACACCAGAACAGCTCCTTGGGTTTGTGTACCTAACCAATTGCCATCCTTTTTTATATTAAAAAACATGCAGAAAAAGAAGATGCTTAAGATGAGAGAATGCAGGGTTTGCCTTGTGCTTGGACATCATCACCATAGTAGGAGAAAGCTCTTTTTGAGCATTACATCTGCTCTCTTGGGAAGCTAGTGAAGCATCTGTCCAATATGAGAAGAATAAAATGTCATGTGAGCTTTATAAAGCAGAAATATGATGCCTGTCTTCTCTCACTTCAGCTTTTTCTCCCATGTCTAGCCTGACACCAGGTTGCCAGCCTCTAACTTTTTTTTCTTTTTTCTTTTTTTTTTTTTTTTTTTTTTTTCCCTCCCCCTGTTCAGCACACAGAATGCTGCTAGGTCCTACTTCTGCTTTCATTGCTCACTTTTCTGCCAGCTGGCAGCTGCTGTGGTGAGCTTCAGATAGCTCAAGGATAGTATGTAAAGGCCATGAGTCCCTCCATTCCAGAAGCCTGTTCTGGAGTGAAGACATTTGAATAAGTATCATAATAACTTGAGAAAAGTTTTTATTTATTTATTTAATGTCTTTATAGTGTATGTGTCTGAGCAAACAAAGCAGTAAGAAGTGATGGGAAAAACTCAGGATGGAGATGAAGGATTCTAAAAACCACTATGGACAAAATCTGTCTTTTTCTCTGGTTTCTAAAACTAGCTGAAAAGAAAGTGTACATGTGGTCTCCAGGGCATGATATCTCAGTTGCTTCCCAGGGAATATTAGCACCATTAGCAATTTCTAAAAATGAGCTTTTGCCTGTGGACTCCTTTCAAACATGCCAGTTCAGTATAGCTGTACTGGAGCTGTTTGTCTTCTGTGATGCAGTCCAATCCAGAATTCAAGCCCCCAGAA
The DNA here is from genome assembly GCF_036370855.1 of Dromaius novaehollandiae. Classification (NCBI taxonomy): domain Eukaryota; kingdom Metazoa; phylum Chordata; class Aves; order Casuariiformes; family Dromaiidae; genus Dromaius; species Dromaius novaehollandiae. The sequence goes on along the minus strand of NC_088122.1, from coordinate 286,976 downwards.
CAATTCTCACGGCATCTGTTTCAACTTGGGTGGCAAACTTGTGGCTTTTTAATATTTTTTTGTGGCTCCCATACTGGAGACTATATGACAAGACTGGCATTTGGGCTGTGGGAAAGCTTCTGGGTGACCTAGCTCCCCAGATGGAAGAGGATGTGGCTTGGTGGGACTACTGATGCTGGTATTGCCTAGGCTCTGCATGCCCCAGGCTCTGCATGCCCAGCCAGGTGCCGTTATCTCTTGTCACTGGCCACTCCTGCCCATGCACTGTTCCTGGAATTGCACCTCCCTTCACCTAAGGTGTGTTTCTGTAGCTCTTGGCCATGAAAAAAGTCTTGGTATGAAGCATCTAAAAGGCTGGTCCCTCCTGCTATGCTGGTTCACATACTTGTTCCCAGTGGTTCAGACCTTTGATCTCTACTATTGCAAACAGAGCTGACAGCTTCAATGAGACTCTTCGGAAAGTAGAGGAGATGTAGGATGAGCACATTAGTGGGAACATGCTGTTCTTCTGGAAAACAATTGGCAGTCTGACTAGAGGAGAAGACTCTGCTCGACTTGTGCTTTGCAGCATTTGATTTGGAGCAGATTCGAGGGTGTAAAGAAACCTAGAGGAAACAGATGCCTGGCTCAACTTAGCCACCAGTTTACTTCCAAACTGCAACGTCATGCTTTGTTGAAAAGGAATTTTAGAGGTAAGTTCTTGGATCCATTCAGGAGTTGCTTAGAGAGATACCCTTGGGGAACATGTGCTGTTCCTAACCCGGAGAGGGCAGTGTTTGCATATAAAACCCATAAATGTGTTCTCCTTGTACAATAACAACGTTATCCACAGCAAAAATCACTGATAACTTTGTTCAATTATAGCTTATCTCAGTCATATGAATGCCCTGGGGAGGCTATAAGAAATTTTTAATTACTAAATTTGGAAAGTACTTGGTATCTTAAATTCTTTGGTCCAGTGTTTTGTAGCTTGTGCTGCTGCAGATATTAAATGGGCTCTAACAAGTCACCTTTGTGCAAAGGGAAAGGTGAACATTCCCTCAAAGTATTTCTTGAAAAATAAATCCCATTAGGAATGCTTTAACACAAAACTTGAAGTTGACTTCTGCTTCTCAAAAACTTTGGAGACTTTATAGTCTAGAAACTTCTGTTGTAAACCAGAAACTAAAACATAAAGAGAAGCTTAGAAAAGTTTAAGAATAGGAGCTGGTTGGTAAAATTAAAGTTTAAAATTGATCAAAAAAAGTCACAGTATAACGACATTAACCAATGTATAATCTGGAAGTTGGGACTCAAGCAGACATAAGTGCTTATTGGTATCTTTGTTAGCCTTGTCCCCTAGTCTTTGACTTCTGGGATTTCAGTTGTCTGTTCTAATCCTAAGAGTTATGTTGGTTTCTTGTGCTTTAAACGTGTCTCTCTTTTTTTTTCTTCCCTCCTTTCTATGCAGTTAGAAGAATGCAACTCAAGTTCTAAATCTGTGTGCTACAAGACTGACTAAGTCCCATCAAGAATAGAGAGGTTTTATCCCCTCTTTCTCTAAAGGTTGTTTTAATTTCTTCAGCTGCAGCTGCTTTTTCTGTCACTAGCCCATTCTCATTGCTTGGGTGGGAATCATGCTCCAGACCTCCTCTGGGCAGATTCATGTTATATTTATCTCATCTGTGGAGACTCAAGTTTCATTCTTTTGTTTCGGTAGCTGGGTCTCTCCTCCCCTGGCTGTAAGCCCTGGAGTGTACAGCAACAATTAAGGCCAAAGTAAATAGGGCATCAAGGAGAGTAAGTGGAGTTTGTTCTGCAGAGGCAGGCTCAAATTTTCTCCCGAGTGTCTTGGTCTGGCAGTGTCACGATGGAAAGGCACTCACTGGGGTGCCAGTGCCTCACAGCTGAGGTCTCAAACTTGGTGCGTTCCTTGCAGCAAAGGGAGGAGAGAAACCAGCCCTGTTTTCAGCACAGGAAATCAGTATAGGCAGAAGATTATAATAAAGCTCCTCCTTCCCCTCCCTGCCCTGCATTACTTTGGATATTCCACGAAATCTTGCTTATGCCTTACTTTGGGTCCCAATCAAAACCAGTATGTTTGGAAATCTGGGGCGGGGGGAAAGCAAAGCAGGTGAATGGAGTTAGTGTTTTCAGACTTACTCTAAGACAAATCTCAAAGCTGTAGGTCTTGGAACACACTGTCTGTGTAAAACACATAATATCCTCAGCATTTCACTGTCCAGCACGTTCCTGCCCTCGCTCTCCTGTGCTGGCAGTGGTTCCTCTGTCGTGACGGATGGCTGATTGGGTTGTGCAGGCTGATTCCTTCCTGGCTGTTGCTTCAGCGTGGCTGTGTTCTGCACCTGTGTGGAGCGTCCTTTGGAAAAGGCTTGCCTATGGCTGCTTCTCCTGCAACTTTGTAGAGAATTGAAGAGTTGTACTGTCACCTCTTACTGTTAAGGAGAGTCTGTGCTTTTATGATCTGAAGCTTTCCCTTAAGTGTGTGGGGATTTGTTTCTTTTCAAAGTTTGGGAGAGGATGATGTTCTCTGGATCCTCTTGTACTGGTGAATCTCAGCCCTGCCTGTGTTTCACTTCCAGCACACGAATGCAGAAGCTAGCTGAGCAGCTGATGAGGTCTGGACTGCAAGCACTGCACGTGCTGCTGGTGGATGGGGCTGCTATCCCAGCGCTCCTTCAGATCAACTGAATGTGCAGCTGCCCTGGCTGGTTAACAGGAGCTCCAATTCAGTCAGACTAATGTCGATCTGGGAGTGCCGGTGGGTAGGAGGTTAACCCTGAGCACCTGTAGCGAGGGAGGGGATGAGTGCAGGGCTGGATCTGCTGCTCGGTCTGCCTTGGACTTCCCGAGCGAGGAAGCTGAGGAGCTTTGCCCTGCTCGCTCTGCTGAGGCTGAAAGGGTTAAGTGCTGATGCTGTGCAACGTGCAGCACGGTCTCGGGTCTCGGTCTTGGAGCTGCCCAGTTTTCACGGGTGAGTAGCCTCCTTCATGGGAGCAGAACTCGAAGCGCGTGGGGGAAGCGAAAGCACTGGCCTGTGACAATGCAGAAGAGCCTCCCGGAGTGGGTGGCTCTGTTTTTAAGAGCTTGAATTTGTAGATGTCTGAGATTCCATTTCCCTCCCCTCCTCGGGGCGGAGGTTGTGGTAGGAGAGATGTCAGATGAGGAAGCGAGAAGCCGTTTTGTTTTTTCTACTCATTCTCTGTGAACTGGGGGTGGTGGGTTCACTGTGAAGCTCTGTTGCCTGTGGACCCCCTGCCTAGGCCAGGGGAGAACGTGCGTTCCTCGGGAGGGAGGTTTTCCCCTGCACGGCTCACGGATGAGAGCTTGTGCAGGACGCAAGGAGTGCAGCTTGGCAGTCTTGGGTAGCTTTGTAACTTGGACTTGATTGACAAAGGTGTCCCAAGGGGCAGGACTCTGGCTAGGGACGTATGGGAGTGTGTTTCTAGAAGAACTGCTGTTAAGCCAACTTGAAAACATAGTGAGACCTAGCAGATTATTTTATTTTTCTTAATGAAATCCTAAGCAACTGATAAAGATGTTGTTCTCATCCTCTTCTTAGGTCGCTTGCCAGATCTCCAGATTAATTTCCATCAGATGTAATATTTTCAAGCTTTATTCTAGGAGAGATGTGTCTTAATTTTTTTTTTTCCCCCCTCTTAAACCACAGTGTTGGAAGAAAATGTTCCCTGAATGACAGGCCTTGGGGGGTTATGTGGTGGCTCTCCCTGCTGTCGGCTTCACTACAAAGACCTGAATGACTCGCTGTGTCCTCATGGGCACTTGCATGCATGTGATGAAGGGCTCCTCTGGATTCCTCTGAGCGGACTTCTGACTAGCACCTGCCTGAGCCCCGCCAGCCGCAGACACGAAGGGCAGAGGACTGGAGGGGTGGAGCAGGGAGGGAAGGAACCTGCCGTAACCCTGCCCGGCTCCAAAGAGCTCTGCTGCTGCAAGTGCCCTTCCCTCTGGCATCCCCCTCTGCCGCCATGGCTCAGTGCTTCTGCTGCCGCCGCCTGCGCCCATGTTTCCTCTCGGAGGAGGAGAAAGCTGCAATTCTGATCGACAGAAGAATCAACAAAACACTGAGGGAAGAGAAGAGACGAGACCAGCAAGAGCTGAAATTGCTGCTTCTCGGTGAGTCACCCTGGGGGAAGGTGCCGTTTGTCTGTTGGGCGACAGCTCAGGAGAGGAGGGATGGAGGGAGGAAAAAGAGGGGTCATGGGGTAGGATGTGATGGGGGGAGGGAGCCCCCCAAAGTCCCAACTCAAAGGGTCTTGTCTTTGCTTTTCTTGGTCCTTTGTCACCAGTAGCTTCCCCTCTGAATGTGTCTTTCTGAAGCTGCCAGCTCTCTAGATGTGACGCATTGTAATCCCACCCTGCCTCTTGTACCTCAGGGCCCAAGCAGGATGCAGAAGCAGCAAAGCAATTTATCCTGGACATGTATGTGGATACCTACATGCAGTGCTCAGCTCCCGTCAGCAGCACCAGGTTGGGACTCCTGCAAACCGTCCCCACATCCGGATGCCTTTGCTGCCGTTACTGCGCTACTGACACACACAACATCCACAAAGTCTTCAGGGATGTCAGAGAGGTGATACTGGTTGCCTGCTGGGAAGATGTCAGTCTTCCGTGACAGACATAGCCTGACCTGTCAAACTTCGAGCTGGCTGTCGGATGGTCAGCTGCGGCTGGTGTCCAGCGTAGTGCTCCGCGCGCCCCTTCTGCTGTGTGTGGATGGGAGCTGTGGGGGCCTTCCGTGGGTGGTGCGTGAGGGGAACCTCTCTGCGGCTATCAGCAGAGTGTTTTCCGGATGGTGCCTTCCAGGGAGCCCCTCCTGACGCTGCCTCTGCTCGCATCCCCTCTCTGCAGGTAGGCTAATCCTGCCTGCTTTTCTGCCAGGTAGGCAAGCAATCCAGGCCTTGGCAATAAAGGGAGGTTGGTGCCAAAATAGCTCATGCACCTTTCTCGAGCAGTGATTTCTTCCTTCCCTTCTTGCTGGGCCATGGGAATTTGGTACTCGGGACCTGGATGTGGGTAGCATGGAGCTGTTGAAGTCCCTCTCCCAGGCCTCTGAGGCCAGTCTTGGGAGGAGAGGGGGACCAGTCCTCCTTGGGAGAACGGAGAGTGGGTTCTGCTTGGCACCACAGGAGAAGCAGCTGCATCTCGCAGAGCACATTCAGCATCTCAGTCTCTCCAGCTCCGTTCCAGGAATGTGTGTGACTGAAGCAGCCAAATCTGTTTGCCACCAATGCGAGCTACTGCTTCTCTGTATCTGACAATCTCTGAATTAGTCAGAGACAGCACGAGGCTTGGCACAGCCCAGTGACAAAGCGTGTCTCATGGAGCACTTGAGGACCAAAGGGGGTGGGGGCACCGCTGTGTCTCGGCTTTGCTGTGTAATAATAAGAAAGGCTAATTTTGCCCTTTTGCAATGTGGACAGGGATGCAGAAACATGTCACAAGTGCTTCAGTCACCCTGGGATTCCCCGTGTTCAGCGTCCCCTCCACTGTGCAGTTCTCTCTTGCCTACCTGTGCTGTGGCGTGTGGGAGATATAGATAGCCAATTATGATCTTTCTCCGTTTTGCCTGAGCCCTCCACACTGGGGAGGGGAGCAAGGAAGCTGTCCCTGCCCTGCAAACCAGGCGTTCTACCTGTTTTAGGTGGGACAGAAAATGGAGGGCACTGATTCGGGTTGAAACTTCTGACTTGGGCTTCAGCAGTTTGAGCAGTGACTTTCTGCTGAATTGTTCAGGGCTGGGGCCAGAGACTGAGAGAAATCAGATTCATAGAAGGAAAAAGACTCTCAAATACAGATGCAGTTTATTGTTTTCATGTATTCTTGCAACACTGGACTACAGCGAGAGGGGAGAAATGAGGAAGCAAGTCTCAGAGGTAGGGGACAGCAGCAGTAGTGAAACAGAAGCTGGAAGTTCCCCCTCGGAGCTGGGGGCAGCCCTCTAACCTCAGGGCACCAGCAAAGGAGACCCAGGCAGCTGGGGCTCATCTAGTCCGGTCTAACTGTGCTACCTTCCCCCAAGGGCAGCAGGTATCCCCAGGGCTCAGCTGCCCTGCTGCTTCCTTTCCAGAGCTGTGCCGCAAGCAGCTTGACGGGGGGGCACCGGAGCAGTGACGTGTGGGAGCGTGTGCTGGGGAAATGGGCACCCCGCAGCTGATGCAGGGAACAAATGCAATCGAGGTGCAAACCCTGCACCGAGCCCACCGCTGCCACAGCTTGCCTTAGCTGGAGAGAAGTCCTTGCTGCGTCCATGAGGATCAGTGAAAGATGTTGCCCAGGGAGAAAGAGTGGGGGAGCGGGGAGAGAAGGGGAAGCAGGTGAGAGTAGGGCCCAGAAACACAAGTTTTCCAGGACAGCAGCCATGGAGAGAGTAGATTCATGCTGACTTCATGACACTGCCGATCCACGGGAGGTAGGCAGCAATGTATGTGTAGAAACCAGGCCAATTGCCATACCCATAGGAGAAGATACCGTAGGCTTTGTTGTTGCAGACGAGTGGGCCCCCAATATCGCCCTGCAAAACAGAGGGACAGCAGGGGAAGAGATCAGTGTTGGTTGTGGGGTGTCCCCAGGAGGGGGGTGCACGCGCTGAGAACAGCAAGGCTGCGCATGCCAGGACAGAGCTGCTGCCAGAGGAGCTTGGACTGGCCATGCATGGGGGTAGCTCTGGGTCCAAAAGAGACCGTAGGTAATCCTGTCTGGGCCCAGTGTGGGACCCAGCACAGCTACAGCTGGGGGAGTGCTGAGGTTTAAAGTTCGTTTCTACTCTTCTGCCGGTTGCACAGCACTACGGAACGCACCCGCACCTGCTGCGAGGTTTAGGGCAAACCCTCAGCAGCCAAACCGTGTCCCCTTGTGCTGTCGCAGGCTCCTAGATGCTCTGCTGTGGGAAGACAGCTGGATGCCCTTGTCTCTTCTCTGGGTACAGAGCTTGGCACAAGCATGAGGTCTGCTGTCTGCAGCAGCACTGCTGGCCTGCAAGGGGATGGTCCTTGGAGATGGAGGCCCAGGGCAGAGGGATGCTGGTGAGGAAGCATGGGCTGATGGGGTGAGGGGGAGGGAGAAGACAGTAACAAGCAGTTTTGGACAGCATGTTTTCAGTGAAGTTTCTTAGCCCAAATCAGATTCACACCCAAGACCTGGCCATCTCTCCCACGGCCATCTACTCCCTGTGTTGGACACTGACCTTTTCGAGAGCTCCAGTGGATCCACTGCGGGCACAGATCAAGTTGTTAGCAAGCCCGGGGTATAAGTTTAGGCAGTCCCTTGGTTTGAGGATGGTGACTTTGGCTTCACGGAGCGTGGCAGCCGGTGTCTCGTGGCCCCAGCCAGCTATGCTGCATACAGACCATCCACGGGCTTTTTGTTTTTGGAAGGAAATGGTCTTAACATAGCTATTGCTGGTGGCATTGCCTTTCAGCTGAGCAAGGGTACAAAAAATACAGAAAAAAGTGTTTGGTCTTTAAATGTTCTGTGATGAAGGCTGTCCCCTCCCGCTCCAGTGTTACAGCTCAGCCCTGTGTGCCGGTGAGTCCGGGCAGATGGGACCAGGCAGGCACTCCAGGCAAGCAGTTACCTTCAGCAAGAGGATGTCGTTTCCCTTCTGAGGAAGGGTGAAGTCTGGGTGGCGATGATACGTTTGGACTTCAAATGTTTGCCAGCTTTCCTCTTTCTTCTGGATGTTGTGGGCTCCAAGGATGACAGTCAGAGGTTTGTGGCTGGTAAAAATCAAACCCAGTGTATGTCGCTGGTTTTTTCCTGTCTGCCCTGGTGACAGTGAGGCACATCTCTCCAGGGCATAGCCTGGAGATACAGACTGGGCTTTAAGCAAGAGTGGTGAGAGCAAGCAGCTCTGCCAGGGAATCTATGCAGCCAAAAGGCAGAGTGAAATAGCAGGTTACTCTGCCTCTAGCACTTGAGACTGCAGTTACGAGCCAGCTGAGCTGATTTGGTACGGTGCTGCTGCGTAAGGACATGTATTAATGCATGCAGACTTCACAGGCCTGGGGAAATTCACGGCACCAGGCAGGGATTTCTAAATCAAGACCCTGCTCTGGGCCAGCATACTGGTATCTTTTCTAGCCTCCGCACCATCTGCAGAAGAGACTGCCTTGGCAAAGCTGGAAGGGTGCTGGGTGCAGGTGGGAGTCCCTCTCAACCGGGCAAGTGGGGCTTTGGGCACCGGCCCCTGGGTTCTGCTCCCGGCTCTTCTGCTGACTCTCCTTCCATCCCCTGGGCAGGAGAGCTGGCTCCGAGCCCGGGCTACGGGCATGGCAGCAGAGCCGTCAGCCCCAGCACGTCTAGGAACTGTACCCAGAGTCCACACACATCTAGTAAAGCCACTTCGCCTGTCCATGCCTCCGTTTTCCCAACCAAAGGGAGGGAAGAGAGCTGGACAAGCAGCTCCCTCAAAACAGAAGATTATTAATTCTGGCAACAATCTTGCAGGTCTTTGGTGGCAGAAAGGGCAAAGCCTGGTGCCAGTAACCGCTGCTATGCCAGCAGGTCCGTGACAGCAGCTGGAAAGACTTCTGACTGTGGATGACCAGGAGGAGTCAGATGGGTCATGAAGAAAACCGGGTAAGGAGCCGAACTCTCCCTGAGCATGACCTGGAGAGTGGCATGGGGACGGGTGGCTCCAGGGAGAGCCGCGGACAGACCCCTGCTGCTTTGGTGCCGGCCCCCGCAGCCTTGCCCTGTCCCAGCAGTACAAGAGAAAGAGCTTGGTCACAGCCTGAGAGGGAAGTGACTCAAACTGTTGGACCTCTGTCTGGGCGATGTTATCCGGACCATGGCAGTGCAACGATCTCGTTGTGCCAGGTGCTGTACAAAAGTAGCACGAGCTTACTTGAAACACTGAGCTGCTGTCATCACCCAGTTTGGGGCCACTAGGAAGCCTCCGCAGAAGTGGTTGTTCCTTCCCTGCAGATAGGCCATGTAGGGTCTGGAGTGGGCCTTGGCTTCAGCTCCTCCCTCGATCCGATTCCAGAAATAATCTGCAACACACCAGACTGAGGATGAGCGGATCCGGGGCGCAGGACGTGCTGGCCGGGACTCTTCCTTCCCCAGCCCTTGCCCCACCTTTCGGCTGGTCCTACTTACTGGCGATGGCCGGCGGGTGCGTCACCAGCAGCAGGGAGAGCAGGAGTTCCTGCAGACGCTTCATCGTCGCGTTCTCGGCTTCAGTGGATCCCTTGGAGGCTGGGCTGCAACTGGGGTCTCTTGTTGCTCCCGAGAAGGCTTTATAGCCTGAAACTAGACTCCAGGAAACCACAGAGGCTGGGCTCATCTGATTAATCTATCTGCAAACTGCATACCTCAGCAATCTGAGAGGGGAATTCAGTCAGCCTTAGCCTTGGGCATCAACCCACCTTCATCTTGGGTCCGACCTGTGGTATCTGACATCCTTCTAAACCGGGAGCCAGTTGAACCCATTGCCTTTTAGCTGGAAGCTGTAGGCAGTATATTCACCCCAGTGCTTTGCCCTCCACTCTGTCCTTCTCTTGCAGCTTATATTTGTTGTTGCATGCTTGTGAATGCTCTTGATGTTTATCATGAGCCTTGCAAAACCATGATTTTTTATTTATTTATTTATTTATTTTTTACTCAATGCACAAGTTCCAAAGACTATGCAATGGCAGTTGAGGACCCTCCTGCTCTTTCTCTGTAGGTATGGTCCTGGATCACAGAGCAGTCCTTGCTAAACGGACGCAAATCTAATTGTAACACCACATCTGTCACAGCTTTGTGAGGGCACGAAGTTCTAGGGCAGCTTCACGAGCACGGCTATCCAAACCATGGCAGCGTGACTGCACTGCGGTCGCCTCGGGGTTTGTGTTCTGCACCACGTGGCAACTTGGAACTTGGTTTTGTACAGCAAAAGACGTCATTTTTAAGTGCTTCTCTGCAGCTGTAGTTGTTGCCTGTTAAACAGGGGAGTTCACCATCCCTTTAGCAGCAGGTGAGAGAGGGGACAGGACACTTCCCTGGCCCTGGGGCAGGACTCGCTTTCCCTGTGGTTTGTTGTGGGTGGATGGAGATGAGATGCAGGTTTGGGATTCTGCCCCTTCACTGCCCAGAGGTAGACGGGGGCTGTGTCTCCCCGAAGCTGGCAGCCTTCCTCTTGGGAAGGGGCCATTGCCAAGCCTGCGACAGCCAGGGCCACCTCCACCCTGGCAGGCAGTGACTTTTAAAAGCCAAGCACGTGCCAAGCGCCTTTCTGCAGCGCCTGGCAAGGCTCGGTCTCCCCTGGGCCCGCAGGCAGCTGCGTGACCCGCTCCACCAGCCCATGGCAGGAGAAGGCTGGGCGTCCCCAGGCCTCCCCGCCGGCACCGGCCCTTCCCCTGCCCCGGCCCCAGACAGCGTGGAGCGTGGGCACGTCTGGGCCCCTGCCCCACCAGCGGTTCCTTCCTTCGGCTGGTGACGAAGTGGGGCTGACGTGTTTCACCCTATCCAGCTGCCAGTAAATTTGCCTGCCCTCCTCTTTCCAGTGCCACAGGGAAAACCCCATTTTTAAGCTAAAAGCTGGCATTCTCGTGCGAAGACTGCAGCAGCTGGAGCTTCAAGGAAAACCCTGACGTGACAAAGGTTTGTACTAGGCAGATAAGCAGTTGCAGCCTTTTCACTTGCAGATTTCCTAGCTGATAGCAGCTGTTAGCAGAAACCCAAGCCATGGACTCCCTTCAGTTTCTCCAGGGTGTCACGGGCACTGAAGGCAAAAGTAAGGTAGTTTCCCTTTGTCCCAGGAATGACAGGGAGAAGAAAATGAGAGCCAATGTCCTGTGTCAGGCCACAGGCCTATCTGGGCCATCTCTCTCTGACGGAGGCCACTCCTGGAAGCCCAGGGCAGACCCTGAGAACAGGGCAGACATTCTGTTCCCGTGAACTGGATGTGGTTTCCGTATTTCTGAAATTCTTCACTGGGTTTCCCCTCCACAAACCAGGTCAGTCTCCCCTTGAACTTGCACAAACTTCCAGCATCCTGCACCAGTGAGTTCTGCACTTAATTCACTACGGAGGCACTGTCCCTGCCCTTGAGCCCTCCTCCGGGAAAGCACCCGGCCCTCTCCGCTCCGCAGAGGAGAGGCACCGTCAGAAACTAGCAGGGGTGAAAGAGGAGAGCAGGGCTCAGCGTGGCACCCGTCTGCGGTTAGGCCGGGCACTTTACGGCCAGTGCAGCTGCGAAGGAGGGGCTGGTGCAGGTGTTGGGGCTGCAGCCCGAGGGCGCTTCGGGAGAGGGGTAGAGCAGCCTCTGCGGGGAGGAGCAGCTTTCTGCTGCCTGCAACGGGAGGCTTGCAAGCCCTTTTTGTTGTGTGCTGCTGCTAGGATAGTCTCTTCTCATGCTGTGCCACCAGGTCTGGGCTTGTCTTCCCAAGAGGGAGAGAAACAAGCAGAGGAAGGGCAGCTGCAGCCGTCCCCCTCCAAGTGTGCCAGCAACCCAGTAGCGGAGGAGCTGCCGCTCCCAGCAGGCTGACCCCCCCCGCCCCCTGCTCCCCAGGGACGAGGTACGAGGAAGGAGGAGATGGATGCGCCACAAAACGCAGCTCTGAGTTTACTGTAGGTGTTACATGTGTGACAAGGTTCAAGCAGGGACAGGGGGCATCTGCAAAGGAAACGGGGTCCTGGTAGCTCAGCCTCTTTCTAGGGCTGTCTGGGACAATCCCTGCCTCTGCCGAGGTGATACAGCATGGCCCAGGACTGGCTTCCTGAAACGGGCAGGGACCCAGATGGGCAGCGGCCCCGGAACAGTCAGTCCCTGTCCTGGGTAAGGAAAGGGATCCTTGTGCCCATCCACTCGGTTGCACCAGCTCCCAAGGAGGGGGGAGGGAGTCAAGCCTTCAGCAGGTGCAGGAGGGAAACCAGTGCAGGCTCCAAGGCTGCACTGATGCTGCTGCCACTACTTCTTCATGGTTTTTCTGATCCAGGGCAGGTAGTTGGCAACGCGGGCATAGACCCCAGGAGCATTTTTGTACCCAAAGGAAACAATGCCTTCAGCCACATTTTTGCACACTAGAGGCCCACCAGAATCTCCCTGCGGAGAGACAAGAGAGGGGTTTTAGAGGCCTCTTCCCTTGGGAGCAGGTTTGCCCTGGTGCCTCGCTGCCCAGGCCCTGCCAGCAGGGCTGTCTCTGCTCCAGCTCTGCTCCTGCCCAGGTGCCTGCCCTTGCGGAGGAGCAGTCTGGGAAGGCAGCTTGGGGCTCTGCCCCGGCACTGCAAGCAGACCATGCTCTCGGGGCACCCAGGGAGCTAGTGCACGTGGGGGCTAGGAATCAAGGGCCTGTCACCCCTCTGGGGAGCGAGCTACCAGGGATCCCACCTGCCCCAGGGCCAAGCCCAGCCCCCCGGCCCCGCTGCAGCTTGTACCTGGCTGGAGTCGTTGAGCTCGTGGAAGCTGCCGGCACAGACCATGCCGTTGTTGAGCCCCGGGTACAAGCAGATGCATTTCCTGCGGCTGTAGATGGAGACTTTGGTCTCAAAGAGCTTGTCGGTCTCCTGGTCCTCATCGGTCCGGCCCCACCCTGCCAGGCTACACCTGGTGCCTGTTCGGAGGTCCCTGCAGGTCTTGGGCAGCTTGATGGTCTTGACGTACTTGTTGAGAGTGGCCTTCGCTGTCAGCTGGGAGGGAGCAAGGCGTTTGGAGAAGGCCACGAGCAGAATGGTGGGCGGCTGCTTCACACGCGGAGGCAGGCAAGGTCCGGCAGGGCCGCGAGCTCTGGCGAGCTGCCGTGGGCACAGCCCCCCATGCCCGCAGCTCCCTCCCGGCCCCCCCCAGCCCGCAGAAGGAGCTGATGGTTTGTAGGAGCCAGCGGCGTGAAGGTGCCCTGCCCAGCCCCTGCCAGCCCCATGGTCCTGCTCCACCCAGACTCGCTGCCTGCCGCGGGACTGCCTTGCCTTGAGGAGCATGATGTCGTTGGACAGCGTTTTGGGATCGTATTCAGGGTGCGGGTGGTATCTGAGAACTCCCCGGATCTGCTGGGTCGTCTCTGGTTCATTGATGTTGTGAGCTCCCAGGACGACCGTGATGTTCCTGGCCGTGGCGGCAGAGGGGAGAGAGGGACAAAACCGTTGGGGTCTCACCTGCTTCCCTCCCCGGTCGCGGGTAGGAGGAGAGAGCTGCTCAGCAGAGCAGGAGGAGGAACCTGCTCCAAAATGGTGACGGACCTCGTTGGCAGGGGAGAGCAAGGGGAGAAGTCCCCTGTGGGACGTACTCACCCCAGGCAGTGTGCAGCCGTCATCACCCAGGAAGGGGCCACGAGGAAGCCCCCACAGAAAAACCTACCAGACTTCAGGTATGCCATGTAGGGGTGGGAGTGGGGCTGAGCCTCGTGGCCGCCTGTGATCCGACCCCGCAGAGCACCTGCAAGACACCCCACCGCAGGGTGAGCCGGCAGCCGCCGAGGGCACAGCCGGGCCGGCAGCCTCATCCCGCCAGCCTGCAGCACACCGGCTTACGGGTGTTGGCCCATGGGCAGCAGAGCAGGAGCAGCAGGGCCAGCAGCGGCTGGGGCCGGCGCATCTCTCCCCCCGGCTGAACGCTCCTTCCGAGCCGTGTGGAAGGCTGAGCCTCCCAGTGCCCAAGAGCTGTTGTTATACCCTGTGACCAGCTGTACCCAACAGCCCGGAAACCATGTGTGATGGCCCGATTGAGCTAATCAGAGCAGCGCAGCATCCCCGTGGGTCTATCTGCATCTCCTCTGCCCCAGCCCCCCACATGCCCCACATCCTCTGAGGCTGCGATCCGTGGTGACCGAGCGGGGCAGAGGGAGCCCAGCATGCTCCCGCCCCAGGGCCACCGTGCTGCCAACCAACAGAGGCATGCTGGGGTGTTTTCAGGGTGAGATTTGGCATTTCTCCCCAGTCTGGCTGCAGGACAAATCAGTGCTGGCTGCTGCTGCAAAGTGTGGTATCCTGGAGCCCTGGCAAGCAGTGCATCTCGCGCTGTATCTTCCTTGACGCACTCCACTTCCTCCTGGGGTGCTCAGGTCACTTCGCGGTTTGTCAGCAAGTGCAACGACTGTGAGCACACTTTCTCCTCCACGATTTTCCCTCTGCAGCTGGTCTGGCCAACATTGCACCCATCCAAATGGGGCCGTGGGGGAAGCCTTCGTCTGCCCTGCTCTGGGTTCTCTGCTCTCTCCCTTTCCTGACCTGAAATCACCCAAGAGCCAGCCTGCAACTGTGGTCTTTACTTTGACTTGAGCAACGTATGACTTGGTTAAATGCTAAACTGGGCACAAATTCTCGGCTGTCAGGAGGCAGCCTTAAGGGTGGCTGGGGCTGGCTCACCGTGCTCTGTGTCCCCTCGGGCTGCCGTCGCAGGATGCTTTGCTTGGAGGCAAACCCCAGCCTGCATCTCCTTACAGACACGCCTCTGCTTTCCTGGCCAGGGGGTTACCACCCCTCAGAGGCCAGCACGAACGCTAGACCCCAGCCCTGCACAGCAGCCCGAGTTTACTGGTTTCGCCTTCTGCAATCCCAGACCTTTGTGCTAAAAGTAGGTGGAGCAGAGGCAGAGCCCAGCTAACCCTGATTCTTCCATCAGTGGCCGCAGGGAACATCCCCACAGCCCAAAGCAGCAGTCCCCTGCCCACCTCCACCCTTGTCATGTTTGATGCTCAGCGTTAAGCAGGATCTGCCCTGGCCAGTCAGTGGACCGGCCACCTGCCCAGCCACCCTCATCCCTTCCCGGCCTTGTGGGCCTGAGCACCGGCCACCGCTGGGCTGCCCCATGGGCCTGGGACTCAGGACACCCGGTTCTTCCTCTTCCTGGCTCTGACGCTGCCTTGGCTGCTGGCAGTGAAGCACCTTCCTCTGCTGCAACGGCAAGCATTTTCTTATTGAAACGGCATGCAGAGCTGCCGGGGGGAAATGCCCCCATTTGACCCTTTTGGTGCTTGTGTTTTCCATCTGGTAGACCTGGCCAGGAATCTCCCAGCAGCTCTGGCTGGGGTCACTACAGGAAGCTAGTTTAAATGAGCTAATTTGGGCTTGTCATTGCAGCCAGTAGTTGGTGAAAAAAACAAAAAGACGAAGGTAATAGAACAAGCGGCACCCTGAGGCCTTCATGCTGTTCCCCTTCAGATGGAGACCTAATCCTTGGTCCCGCTGCGGGACGTTTTCCTACTGCAGGAGCCCATCTGCGCCCCTACGGGAGGGCCGGGGGCTGAGCTGCTCCTCGCCCGGCACGGCCTGGGGAGGGTGTCTCGGGGGAGAGCTGAGAAGGGAAAACCCCTGAAATCATTCCTGGAAGTAAAATCAGAGCGTGTGGGTAGGTATAAGCAACCCAACAGAAAAGACATCCCCCTTGCACTGCCTGGAGCTGGCTAGCAGGCGCTGGGAGCAGGGGCGTCCTGGGCATCAGGCCGGCGTTTGCTCACCACCTTGCTTAGAAGTGTCGAGATAAAGGGCGCCCGCTGCACCCCGATCCCCAGCTCCTCCGGCGCGCCCGTGCCCGGCAGTGACCCCACGCAAGGTTTTGCTTTCCCCCTGCTTGCAGCGGCGCTGAGCAGCGAGCTCGGAGCTGGGGCCGCTGGAGTTTGTTCACTGCTCTGTAGCGGCCAAGCGCGCAGCACCCCCAGGGCCAGCCTGCGCTGAAGAAGGGAAACAGGCAGCCGGCGCCTGTCCCAAACTGCTCGGCATTCACGGGTGTGAAGGACAGGCAGGGAGGAGACGGAGGAAGGGATTTACCCGGCGCAGGACCGTGAGCGACGGCACTCGGGAGCCGCCGACGCTCTGCAGGCAGCGAGCGGCAGCCCGGCAGCGCTAACCGCGGGAGGTGTGCGCTCGCTCCTCCCGCGCCGGGACCCGGCTCACCGCAAACCCGCCGGCGCAGCGCCTCTCCCCCTCCCACCCCTCCGGCGGCTGCCGCATGGGCATCGCCCCGGTTGTTTACGCCGAGCCCTCCCCGGCCCGTTTCCTCCCCTCCCAAGCGCTGGAGGAAGGGCCCCAGCCACAAGCCGGGGCAGAGCAGCTTCCACGAGGGCCCCTGGCACTTGAGGCTGGAAGCTCCCGCCGGGCTCCGGAGCAGCCGCGTGGCCTTGGCCCTGCCGGGCACGTGACTCTGAGCAGGGCCGGAGGGAGCCGCGGTGCCAGGGCCGCCGCTGTGCTGGGCACACGGCGGTGCCAGGGCCGCCGTGGCGTGGGCAGTGCGAGGGGAGGGCCGCGCCGGTCCAGGGCCCAGTGGGAGAGCCGGCGCCGGGCCCGGCGCTTGTGCCGAGCGGTCCGGCTCCCCCAGCCCGGGTTACCCAGGCCGCAGTCCAGCCCCGGGAGGGGAGGGATTGCATCTCCAGCGAGGGCTGGCAGCGCTGGGGGCGACACGGAGCACCGCAGCAAGACGCCGGAGCTCGCGTCTGCGGCACGCTCGGTCTGGAGGGGCGCAGAGGGATCAGCACCGCCGGAGCACCCCTGCGGCGGGAGCCGAGCGCTGGAAACGCTCAGCACCTTTCTCTAGGGATCAGCTAAAAGGTTAAACCTCAGACCTGTCCCAGAGGAGGAAAAGGTGCCTCACCGCAGGGGACAGGAGGCCCACTGATGAGCTTTGCTGGGGTGTCTTCCAAGTAATGCTCTGTTTTTTTGAGCTGCTTTATGCAGCTGTTTGGTGTGTTTAATGGTTTTGCATTAAGCAAATGCAAAGTTGCTATTGCAAAGCCACTCAAAGAAAAAAAAATCAACAACACTTTGCCATTTAAGGTCATTAATGTGGTCAAAAGGAGATGATCCTGAGACTTTCCTGTTGTTGTCTTCCTCCAAATTCAGAGATTTGCTGCAGGGACTGTTTCCCACAGGGACACCCCAGTTTCAGTGAACTGGCTGTGCCGGGACGCTGCTCCGAGCGCAGTGAGGGGCCGCACCAGCTTGTCCCAGCTCCTCGGGCCAGGAACACCCCACTGCCCTGGGGACCGGGACACACTGCTGGAAGGGCGACACCCGCCACTGCACGGCAGGGAGACCTGAGCGAGGAAACGCAACCGGCAGATGCCACCCATGGTTTCTAAACCAGCACAACTCCACCCTTCCTGGAGCAGAAAAACACCTGCGGGGCACGGGTGCCTGGGCTGCGCTGGGGACCGGCCGGGCGGCGTGGGGCGGGGGGGCCCGGCAGGACAGGGACGGGGATGCCCGCTGCCCGCACGCCGGCCCGGGGGCTGCTGGACACGCTCTGGGCCACCCCAGCAGGGCCACAGGGCCACGCTCCTCACCAAGCTTCACCCGGCTTGCTTTTCTAATCAGAATTTCTGAAAATACAGGTTTTAATCAGGACCGTGCAGCAGCACAGCAGGAAAACCTCAGCTGAAGTCATTGATACTTTATCTCGCATTTGTAGTTTGCTCTCTTTCCCCCTTAGGCACATCAGTCATTCCATCGCGATGTCTTTGCAGTAACATGGCGTGCTGTTTGCCCTTATTTACTGCAGCTTCTCCTCTTGTTTTGCAGCCTGAAACTTGCTGTTAAACATGCATTTTTCATCTCTTTTCCATGATCCCTCTCTTTGTTGCATGAAGTTTGAGTTGGGCAAAAATTAATAAGGCAGAAGGCCTATATTTTAAAAATTTTTGGTGGGTACATAAAACTACCTCTGACATGTGCTAGGTACACAAATAGCTTGCATCTGAGCTAACAGACTGAACCTGGCCCTGGGTATAACCCAGAGGCCAAACATAAATGGATTCAGACAGGAATTAGGGAGGTTTTGTGAAGGACAAATCCGTGAATGACTATTAATTGCAACGCCGCAGACACAAGCTCTGCTGAATGCCCAGCATTGGCAGCTTGACCAGTGAAAGGGGTGCTCCATCCTTGTCCTGTTTCCCTTGTCATTCCCTCAGCCCGCGTGCCCAGAGCAGCACGCTGGGCCGAGGCAGCCCGTGGGCTGGTTTAGCGTGCAGCCTTTCCTCCGAAGGGTTTTTGGAGGTACCGTAACTGAGGACCTCCCAGGACAGCGTGCGGCCGGGCCTGGAGCGGGAGGGACTGGGCATCAGCGCCAAGTCTCCTCAAAGCCCTGCGGATCTGCGACCCGGCGCCGAGGCAGTCCCCAGGGTCTGGAGGATGCTCTGGAGGACTCGGCCGTGGACGCGGCCGCGGGTTGCGGGGGAGCAGCGCCGTCGCCCTGGCCAGCCCCTGCCCTTCGGTGCTGCCGACAGCTGCTGGTGCCAGGAGCGGCTCTGCCGGGCCTCGCGCCGCGGCCCCGCAGGCAGCTCGCCGTGGGGCCGGGGTGGATTTTCCTTCCCATGGCCATGGCGGGGGTGGGCAGCGGTGGCCCCACCGACCCCGGCCCCGTTTCCGCGGCCCAGGGGCGCCCGGCCGAGGGTCGGGCAGCGCCAGCCGTGCTGGTGCCGCCGGCGGGGCTGCGGCTGCCCCCTGCCCCCGGCGCCTCCCAGCCGGCCCAGGGCTGCCGGGGGCCCCTTCCTGATCGTGGTCTCGGTCTGCAGGAAAGCAACGAGGCGCTGCAGGACCTGGCCCCCGCCCCTCCTTCCTTTCGCAGAGGGAACATCCGAACTGAGGCGGCAGCAAAGCAGAAGTACCGAGATAAAGCGCAGGCTGCGCCTGGGGAGACAGCGCCGGGCACCGCTGCGCTGCAGCAGCAGCCGCCCGCCAGCCGCCCTCCCACGCGCCAGCTGCGGGGACCTCTGCCCCCGGCTGCCTGCAGCGGGCAGCCCTGGCCTGGCCTGGCCCCGGCCCCGCCAGGCTCTGCGGCACCTTCCCACGCTGCCGCCGGGCAGACGGGGCCGGAGCTGGAAGCTGCGCAAACCCGGGCGCCGCTCCTGAGCGGCTGCGGGAGTCAGGCGCCGGGACGAGGCTTTGGCTCCCTGGGACGGCTCTTTGCACAACCAGCACTGCCGGTTTTCGGCAGCATCTGACGCCTTCGGGCAGAGCCTGCGGTACGGTGGTGGCCCCAGTGGTGCAGGCGAGCGCGCTGAGCTGTCCCAGCCCTGGAGCCTTCACCTGCTGCCCGCCCCGTGCTCTGCTTCGCCCTCCGTCTTGCTCCTGCCAGATTTCTCCCCTCTGAGGCCGCTCACGTGCCGCCAGCTCTCCGGGCAGCTACCTAGGGCTTCCGGCGAGGCAAGTTTTCTCATCTTTTGGTCTTTTTAGGGACTCCCCACCAATTCTGTCCTCTGCGTTGCAGAGCAGACACATTAGCTGGAGGCCCAGCCCAAAGCAGGAATAAACCAGGGACAATGTGCAGGACTCACTCTGGCCCTTTCGGTTCCTGTGCTGTGCTGGCAGCGCCCAGCCCCGCCGGGAGCGTGCCCTTCATGCTGAATGTGTGACCTTGCACTCCTCCCCTCGGGACTGCACCGCGCTCATGGCCCCATCTCCCTGCTGATTTCCGCTCCTACAATCTTGGGGTTATCTACTGACTTTATCAGCTTGAGTTTCTTTCCACTCTGCTGATAGAAGAGCCCAAAATACTGCTTGAGAGGGTGGAATGGGGAGGATGGACCTTTCGACAAGGACAGCTTTGCTTGCACATTTCCTCCTGCAGCGGGGACCCCTTTCGTTGTTTTCCACTTGTCTGTTCCATGGTCTCGCTTGTATCCCTCCATCCATCAAGCAGTGGATGACTCCCAGGATGACTCCCTGCTTGGTGTGCCAACGGGGGCAAGCCGCTCTTCGCTCCGAGCCCGGGGGCCTTTCTGTGACTTTGTGCCGGTCTGGAGTGAGAGCACAGGTGAAAGCAGAAAGCTTGGGACGGCTTCTGCTGCGATCCTGAGTTAAAAGGTGCTCGCTCTTTCTTCTCTCTATGCCTTTTTGCAGCTGTTTTGGGTGGGTCCATCCTGAAGAGAAATGTGGTTGATGTTGTAACTTCCCTTTTTTCACTTTGGTAGGTAGAAATCTCACTTATTTGGCACAAGGAGCCCTCCCCACTACCTACTCTGCGCTGGGCCTCGAACAAGCAGCTGGTGAGCGCTGCTGCCCGCTGAGCCTTCCTCCCACACAAGAGCCTTGCGCCGGTCATGGCAGGTGAGTCACAAGGCAAATTAAACAGCTGGGATGGGACTAGCATGCTGCAAGGATTCCTCTCCAGTCAGGGTGTGCAGGCACAGGGAGCAGGTCAGTGATGGATATTAACATTGTGGTCATGTCAGGGCTCTGGACTGAGGTCCCAGTGTAGCCCCTCATCTCTTCTGCAATGCTGGGCAAGGCACATCAGCTTTGTGCCTCAGTTTCCCTGCCTGTGACCTAAGCAATGGGACGAGCCTAACCCATCTCTAGCAGGTGTTTGGAGAGCTGGAGGTAGAGGAGCAGTGTCAGGGCACATGCAGGGATCTGAGCAGCTGGTTTCCTGCAAGAAGGATGGAACTGAGCCATGACTTCAGACACGCAGGTGCCCAGACTTGCTGCACTGGTGGGGCAGGACTTGGATGGATGTGTCCCAAGAGACAGGTTGGAGCTGGGCCCATGGAGGAGCCCAGAGGAGTCAGAGCCAGCAGCTTCCTCCTGGAGAAGGTGCACGGGTGGTGCACAGGGCAGCAGATTAAGGGACCGTTGCTCTCTGCAAGGCTCAGGGATGAATTTAGTACCACAAAGGGCAAAGCACTCAGTGTCTCAGGCTGTCTTGGTGCTGTTGCTAGCACTTACCCTTGCTCAGCCCAGCAGATCCTACCCAGCGAGCTGGGAGGTGTTACCCCATTCCACCCAGCCTGTCCCAGCTCAAAGAGGGGCCTGACATGTTGCCTCTTTCATGTTCCATCTTCACAACCACAGCAAAGCTGAGAATAGCCAGATCCTTACTGAGAAATGATAACAACCGTCAGAAACCCTGTCAATACTCTAGTTCACAACAGGAAACTTTATTAAACAACAGGAAACCCATGCTCACGCGTGGACTTACAAAACACCTCACCCTCCTCTCCCTTTGCTCTTTCAGTGCCGCGGGGCTGGCAGATGGGGCTCTGACTCTTATCTTCACACTGGGCAGGGCTGCTGGGCTCGGAGCCGGTCCCCTCTGTGTGACAGAGTCCCTCAGCTGCCTCCAACCTCAGAAAGAGGGGCTGCTCTGCTCCAAACCCCGCCTCAACCCTTGCTGCGTCGTGCATCCCTTGGCTGCTGACCCAGGCTCAGAAGATGGATGGTCTGGAGCTGAGCTGGCTGGTGAATCACTCCCATCCCCTTCCCCCAGGCTCTGCTCGATACCCTGAGCTCAGTGTTGACCTGCTCAGCAGGAAAGGAGCATGTCTGCAGCTGGCTGCCATGAGGAATGTGAACATCATCCTGCAGCACTACAATTTTACAGGCAAGCTGACCAACCGGCAGTCCCAGGATGAAGGCATGAGCCTCATCCGCACAGCCTTTGTCATCATCAGCTGCATCATCATCCTGGAGAACCTGCTGGTGCTGCTGGCCATCCTGCGGTGCCTGCGAGCCCGCCGCTGGGTCTATTCCTGCATTGCCAGCATCACTGTGAGCGACCTGCTGGCAGGCATCGCCTACCTCTCCAATCTCTGCCTCTCAGGCAAGAAGACCTTCCAGCTCTCGCCTCAGCTCTGGTTCCTACGGGAGGGCATCCTCTTCGTCGCGCTGGCCGCCTCCACCTTCAGCCTGCTGGTGACCGCCATCGAGCGCTACAGTGCCATGGTAAGGCCGATTGCTGAGAATGAGGCCAGCAAGACCCTGCGCCTGCGCGGCCTCATCATCTCCTGTTGGCTGCTGGCCTTGGTCATTGGACTGCTTCCGCTGCTGGGCTGGAACTGTCTGTGCGACTTCAACGCCTGCTCTGTCCTCCTGCCTCTCTACTCCAAGAACTACATCCTTTTCTCTGTGGTCATGTTCAGCATCATCCTTCTAGGGATCGTCGGCCTCTACATCTCCATCTATCAACTGGTCCTGGCCAGCTCCAAGCAAACCAGTTCTCGGCACAGCCGCAAACGGTCCCTGCGCTTGCTCAAGACTGTACTGATGATCCTGGGTGCCTTCATCATTTGCTGGAGCCCCCTCTTCGCCCTGTTGCTCTTTGATGCCTTCTGTGAGACCCAGACCTGCAGACACCTCCACAGCCTGGACTGGACCTTGGCTCTGGCCATGCTCAACTCAGGCATTAACCCTGTTATTTACTCCCTCCGGAGCGTGGAGGTGCGCCGTGCTGTGGGAAGCCTGCTGTGCTGCTGCTGTGTCCGGGCTGGGCTTTGCAAGCCCGGGAGCTGCTTGGTCATCACAGACATCAACTCTGGCTCATCGACAGAGAGCTCCTTGCGCTATCGGGAGAGCTTCCGCAGCTCTGTAGCCCTGAATGCCCGGCCCAGGGCACCCCTCTCCAGCAACTCCAGCATGATGAGCAACCTCCCCAGCCTCTGAGAGGCCATGGGGAGAGCAGGGGAGGGCCAGACAGCCCACTAGGACCTCGTGCTGCCAGTCCTGGCCTAGCAGAGCTGGGGCCTTGGGTTCAGCTCGGACTGAAGGGTGCGACCCCGCCCCAGTGGTTAACTGTGGCCAGGCTTTCCAGCACCGTGGATTGGGATGTTGCTTTGGTGTGCATGTAACATGGGGAAAGGCACCAGTCCTGGGATGGGGTGGGGGGTGGGGGGTAAGGGGGCATAGATGCTCTGCTGAGACAGCTGCCGTGCCCAAGGTTATAAGGGGGGGGGCCTGTTCCACATGTGCGTGTACATAGATGCTGTGCCTCTCCTGACAGAGGGCATCTTGCCCAGGATCCAGTGAGGGAGGGCTGGGTTCCCCCACCAAGACTGTCCCCAGCCCCTTGGGACCAAGCTGGGCTGACAGAGCTGCCAGTCCGCATCATACAGGGTTGGAGGCAATCCCTGAGTCTTCTGCTGTTTACAGCCTCCTGGAACTGCCATGGTGGGCACAGCTGCAGGGAAAGGACACAGAGGGGATGCCTTGCCAGGGAATCGAGAATAACCAGGTTTGCAAGTGAAACTGTGGTGGGGGGAGCAGCTCAGACACCACTGGCCAGGAGCCAAGTGCTCACCTGCAGCACGGCATGACCAGCTGCGGGCTGGCAGAGGGCTGCGGCAACGGCTCCGTCTTTTACCAGAGCAAAGAGGCTTGGCACTGGGCCTGGACAAATGCTGTGGCCATACTTACAGCCCATCAGGGAGACCTCAGAGCCTTGCTGTGTCTCCAGGCATGGGGCTGCACCTGCAAGGCAGCCCCAGCACCACTGCAGGCAGATGGAGGAACCCACAGTGACTCAGGACTCCGGTGCCCTCGTGTGTGGCAGAGCCCCGTCTGGCCAAGCCTTGCGGGTGACATGCACCTGCAGAGCGCAGGGCTGCGCTGCTGTGGCCTTCCAGGGAGGCGAGCTGTGCTCTGGCAAACCTGCCAGGATCCGAGGTCCCAGCACAGGGGAGATGCCACTATGGCTAGGGCACTGCCAGAAGGCCGAGCAGCAGCCTCCAAGCAGCTTTGCACCCTGCTGTCTCCAGCAAGGTTTGGATCACACCTGAGCAGAAGCAGCAGGAATTGTTTCCTCTTCCTTTCTGGGCCACAAAAGCTGCCTCCTTCCAGAAAACTTTTTGCAAACAGTGTTTTGCAACAGATCGTTTACAAGAATCACTGCAACAGCCTGAAACAGTCATCACCATGGGGCCAGAGCAGGGTGGAGCCTGCCCCAAGCCCTTCTGAATTTTGAGGCAGCTGGCAAAGGGAATGGTGGGGGTCTGACAGTGGCATTGTGGCTCTGCACCTGGCCACATTCAGATGCAGGGGCAGCCTGTGCTCTGCCAGGGAAATGCTCTGAGGGTCCCCACCCTGCTGTGAGCTGGACAGCATCAACAGCAGGGAAAGCGGCCAGGCATGCAGAAGCCCAGGCGTTCACCAGTCCCTTATGGCCTCGCTCCACTGCCCCAGGGCTGAGCGCTGCTGCCTGGCCCCTGAATGGTGCTGCCACCCCGGCCCTGGACCTGCAGGCCAGCCTCTGCTGGCTGCTGGCCAGCGCCTCCACGCAGGCAGAGCGCCCCAAGCGCTGCAGCCCCGCGGCGGGAGCCGGCAGGACGCCCAGGCGGGCACCCACGGGGATCGGCCAGCAGCCGGAGGGCACGCTGCAGGCCGGCGGGAGGCTGCGCTGCACGGGGCGCTGCTCCGGGGCGAGGCCAGCCGGGCAGGGCGGGCGTCAAGCAGTGCCAGCAGCGCCCGGGGCCCGCGCCGGCTGCACCGCTCTGCGCTGCGCTGCGCTGCGCTGCGGGGCAGCCTGGCCCGGGGCTCCTCTCCCGGCAGGGCCTGACAGACCCGGCTGGGCTCCGAAGGCCACCTCCCGCTGCACCTCAGCTTCCCACTCCTCCATCCCCACGGCGAGAAACCACAGCGGCGGCCCAGCACCTCCCCTCCCCGCGCGAGGCGGCCCAGGGCAGCGGGCGCGGAGGGGAAGCTCCTGGCGGCCTGAAACCTCTCGGCCCGGCCCCTCGGCGGCCGCGCCGCGCTTCCAGCCAGCTTGTTTTGCAATAAATCCCGTTGATAAGAAAGCCCCGCGGCGCTGTGATTTGATTTTATCTCCCCGCGGGGCAGGTGCGCAGGCGGGCGGGGGGCCGCGGCCGCGGCCGGGCGGCACAGCCGGCTCCGCGCGCCCCCAGCTCCCCCGCCCGGCCGGGGCCTCGCCGGCCGCCGCGGCCCGCCGGCGGGCGGGACTACGGCTCCCGGCAGCCCTTGCGGCGGCGGCGGGACTACGGCTCCCGGCAGCCCTTGCGGCGGCGGCGGGACTACGGCTCCCGGCACCCCGCGCGCGGCCCCGCCGCGCCGTGCGTGCCCTGCGTCCCGCCGCGCCGTGCGTTCGTGCCGGGGAGCAGGCGGCGGCGGGGCCGGGCCGGGCCGGGCCGGGCCGGCGCCATCATCGTCATCATGCTGGAGGAGGCGGGCGAGGTGCTGGAGTCGGTGCTGAAGGCCTCGTGCCTGCCGCTGAGCTTCCTGCTCTTCGTGCCCGCCGTGCTCCTGCTGCTGGGCCCGCCGCCCGCCGCCGAGGCCGCCCACGAGTTCACGGTGTACCGCATGCAGCAGTACGAGCTGGGCGGGCAGCCCTACGGTGAGGCGCGGCGCGGCGGCCTTGCGCCAGGCCCGGGCGGGGCCGAGGTCGTGGGGAGCCGGGGGGCAGGCCGGGGGGCTCGGAGCGGCCGGGCAGGCCCGAGCCGGGGAGGCCCAGGCGAACCCGGTCCGCTGAACTTGGCCGCCGGTCCTAGGGCGAGCCAGCGGGCCAGGGGCTCCGGCGGTGGCCGAGGGCCGCGGTGTCCTTGCAGGCCTCTGTCCCGGGCTGGCCCCCACCGCGGCTCAAGGAGCCCCAGCGCAGCCCCCTCGCAGGGTGGGAGCTGGACCCGAAGCCTGGTCTCTCCTCTTGCTATTGCCTCATCCACTCCCCTGCCTCTGCTTCTGCCTCGGTCATCTGTGCTGTGCCGTGCCCATGTCTCCTGGTCTCTCTTTAACAGGCCTCATTCCTTTTGCAGTTCTTCGTTTGCATTACCGTTGACCTCCAGTTCCTCCCTGTGCTGTTGCTTCCAGGCTGCTCATTGTGCAACACTGTCTTTGAGTCAGAAATACAACCCGGAGTGTTGTAACCCTGAGGCCACCCCCTTAACCCTCCCACCCCACCTTGTACTGCCTAACCTGAACCAACCTTGTTTCAAAGTCTCCTGCAGACATTTTATTCCAGATTAGAGTATGTGCTCTGTCCATGAGTGGCTTTCCGTGCTGTCTGTTTTGGGGCCTAAGTTTCTGACTTCTCCTGACAGACTGGAATTACAGCCCCAGATTTATTCTGTATTGTTCAGGAGATGCAGGCTCTAGATCTTTCAAAGATTCATTAAAATCAAATATCAGTAAAGATGAATTAACATCAGCCATCCCTGCATGCTTTGTAAATACTACAGGTGCTGTTGGTAGCTTCTGGATATCTGAAATTATTCCTGGGTTCTTTCATCACAGCATCTCAAAATGTGTCCATGTCTTGCAACTTCTGCTGCTGAGAACCTCACTAGATCCAAGCTAGGCTCTCTTGCAGAGGCATTAAGCGACCTCTTTTTTCTTGCAGCAGTAAATCTTTGGTGGTGGGCATAATGGGGGCAGCAGGCACATGTTTCAGCTCGCTTTGACTTTGGTTGCCTGAGTGTTATCTCTAGCCAAGTGCTCACGGCATGTTTTGTAGATTTTTGTGAACTGTAGAAAAGCCACACATTGATTTTTAAAACGCTTGCAATTAACTTTTAATGCTGTTTCTTTTTCTGGACCCTTTTAGCTCAGTGTGTTGTGCGTTGCCATTGTTCCTTCCAGCTCCTTTGGGTAGCTAATATTCCTGTTCTGTGTGTGTTCTGAGGCCAAATGTCCTTCTGGATAAAAGCTTCCTGTTGTTCCAGATTCTCAAAATCTTTTCCAAAGACACTAAGTACAGGTTGTTGCTGATTCTTTTGTTGCAGGGGAGAGAAGAAGTTTTTGTCAGCATCAGTCATAGAGCAATTTAAGAACAAACTTGAGCTTTCTTAATACTTTTTTAATAGTTAGAATAGAGTCCTTTATATATTATATATCCATATGTTGTTATTCAACAGTTCTTTGTAGAGAAACTACAGAAAATCAACTTGTCTTGCAGTGTTGTCAAAGAACAGCGTTGGGGACTGCTCTGCTAAGATACCAGAGGGCTGTGCTGGGAGCAGAATTCTGGGTCCATGCTTTCCTGTGTATACACATCATTGCTTTAAGGATGGTAGAGTAGTTTTCCTAGTTATGGATTTTTTTCCCCTGGTCTGAGGGACCTGTTATTAATATCTGTGCTGCTTGTACATTGCAGGACCAGTGCAATACCAGACCACACTAGTGCCAAAGGTATGCTAAGCCAGGTTTAAACCTAAGTTTTAGCAATAGTCCACCTCAGAAGTAACTGCTGCATTTAGGCCCTCTAGCCCGTTTGAGAATATATTCCTCCCATGCCTCCCTGGAAAAGGAGCAAAGCAGCCCCATGATTGCCAAAGTCTGCTGAATCTGTGATTGGAAAACCAGGTATGAGGGGAGGGGCATGGAAGAGAAGTGAAGTCAAGCCCAGGCGTGGTTCATGTTCCTGCATCACGAGGATGTCTGGGGCTGTTCGTTGGAGCTGGGTTCACTTCCCTGAACTCTCTACACCCCAGCAAGGGCCACTGGAGAGAGATTAGCTTTTCCATGGAGGAGATTCTTATTTGGTATGCCTTCTGGAGCACCTCAGTCCTCTCCTGGCTGTGTGAAGGCTCAGTGTGATGAAGTCTTTGATGTAAGTGACTGAGTTTTGGAGGGAGAAATTAGATTTAGAGCATTACAAATTGAGGGTGGCTTTGAACATCTCTGATTATGCAAGATGTCTTTGGGGTCCTCCCTTGGAGAATACTGGAGCTGCTGGCAAGCCTCTAGAGTGCTGTTCTCCCCAAGGATTGTATTTTTATGTGGGGATTTGATGTGCTGAAGCTGAGAGTAGGAGAGGATGAGGAGCTGGAAACAGCTTGCCCGTTTGTAATTTTCTCAGTCACAGAAACATCCCAGTGAATGAGCTAGAACAGCAGGAGTCCCCTGTGGTTTGAACAGATGTGGGATAGCCTTGCTGTGTCCTTCCACAAAGTGGTTCTGCACAGCTTGCATCCTCTGCTCACAGACAAAGAGATCCTGCAGCTGGAGGATGCAGCAGCCAGAATAGCCAGAGGCCAGGCTTTCCTCTCATGTATTGCTGCCTGCAGGTATCAGGTGGAGGCAAGAAAACAGGTAGTGCGCATGGTTGTGGTGGAGAGGAAGGCTGCAGGGCAGCCTGGGCTGTGTAGTGCCGGAGTTGGGGGAGCCTGGCAGGGTGTGGCTGCACAGGTACTACTATGATGGATGGAGAAAAAAAGCACAGATCTCTAGTCCTTCTAGGACAAGGGGGAAGAGATGAACTGTAGCTCTCTGTAGGTCCTACCTGCTCGGAAGTGCATGAGACTGTCACCAAGACTGTTCTGAAAAGGAGCTGGGCTCAGGCAAAGGGCTTGTGATCAACTCACTCACTAAACCTCCCTCTGCTCCCTCTCCACAGGCACCAGGAGCGCAGTGCTAAACACGGAAGCCCGCACTGTAGAAGCGGACGTTCTCAGCCGCCGCTGCGTCATGATGCGACTGGTGGATTTCTCCTACGAGCAGTACCAGAAGGCTCTCCGCCAGTCAGCTGGTGCTGTGGTGATCATCTTGCCCCAATCCATTTCTTCTGTCCCACAGGATGTTGTAAGGGTAAAAAAACATTCCCTTGCTCTTCTGATGGGAGGTGTTTGAGAGGGAGCGAGGTCTGAGTTGCTGCAGGACTGAATGGTCCTGTCATAATGCTCAACAAATCACATTCTAATTTTAAAACTTATTTCTCTTTCTCTGCTTTGGCTGTTCATTTTTTCTGCCCTCTTGTGTGTTTAGCAGCTGCTAAGTTTGTGTCTCACTTAAATCCTCAGCAATTCATGGAGATAGAGCCGGAAATGCTTGCTATGGAAACTGTTGTGCCAGTCTACTTTGCAGTGGAAGATGAAGAGCTGCTGTCTATCTATGAACAAACACGGGCTGCTTCTGCATCACAGGGTTCTGCATCGGCCGCAGAAGGTGAGCCCCAGCAAGTGGGGGAAAGGTTTAGAGGAAGACAGTCCTGCTCCCACCTCTGTCAGCAGTCTGCTGCATCACGTGCACCATGAACCAGTGTTCTGCTGCCTTCATGTTTATTCTGTGTTAAAGTGCTCTGAGATTTAATGGAAGAGAAACCATATGAGAGCGAGTATTACTTGACCATATTTAGAAGTACGGTTGCATGGAGTGGGTTCTTAGTTTCATGCTGTTGCAAGTAGGATAGAAAGCAAAACTCAGGTTAAAAAGATGGTAAGCGACTATCAGTAGGTTGGTAGGACCTGAAGCTTGTTGTCTGAGCACAAGTCAATTTAGTACTTCCACGTATTCCTCTGTAAATAACTTTACTATCTCTCTGTGTGGTAAGTGCAGTACGTATAGCTGATCACGATGAACTTGAGGTCTGTTGGAGAAAGGTTTTTGTTTTAGCAAGTTCAAAGTATCGGGATTTCAGAACAGAATGAAAATGCATGGTCACTAGGGTTCTGTGTCAATGCAAAAACATAAATGACAAGCGAGAGGGCTCAAGTAGTTTAAAGCTTGTCTTTCCAAAGATCAGTTAGCAAGGGAAATAAAGGGACAGAACTTTCCCAAGCATACTTAAGTTTTTGTTCTAGTTCTGTTGCACACGGCAACTGCCAATGGCTTCCAGATGGTGACCAGCGGGGCTCAGAGCAAAGCTATCAATGACTGGCTCATACCCAGTGTGGAGGTGAGTTCTAGATGGATTCAAACTTGCAACATTGGTGGGGTGCCTTCTTTTATGGGGACTTCATTTGGCATTTGGATTGACGGGGGAAATAAGGGGAGGCTCAGCCAGATAGGAGAAGTGGCTGAAGTCCTCAGAACTGAGGCCACTGGAGACTGGACAGGCTTGTAGGAGGCATGCCATCTTTGTCCTGGCACACAGGAGGCGATGCTGAATAACACTGGTCTCTTTCCTCTGCAGGGAAGGCTAACGGGACTGGGTGGAGAAGACCTGCCCACTGTTGTGATAGTTGCCCATTATGATTCTTTTGGAGTTGCCCCCGTAAGTACTCTTTTTTTCTGCAGGTCTCTGTTTCTGTCTCTCCCTTTTCCCTTGGGGCCTCTGCCCCTGTGTTTTTTCTCGGTCCTAAAGACCGGGGGCAGTTACAAGTGGAGCATGGTGGTATGCAATCTTGAAGGCTGTTCTGGAACATGAAGAAAAGTGTAGGATTGTCACCTTGCTGCTGTCTGACTTCTCCCTGCAGTGGCTGTCACATGGCGCTGACTCCAATGGCAGTGGTATCTCTGTGCTACTGGAACTAGCCAGGCTGTTTTCCCGGCTCTACACCTACAGACGTACCCATGCTGGGTAAGCAACTGCCCTCCCCTTGGGGGAATGTGGGTAACTGCAATCAGGCAGAAGGGCTTTTGCTCCAGACCTTAGACTGCTAGAGTGTTACAAGCAGTCCTTTACTCTGTTCTGCCTCCCTCTCAACATAGCAGCTGTTAATTGCCAAGCTCCTTCCTTTGGTTTCTTTGCTGAGGCTCTGCTCAAGCTGGAGGACAAGTGGAAGGAATGAATTGGGAACTAGATTCCATCTTCAAGCAGTGGGAACTCCCCCACTTTATACCTGTCCTGTCATTGCCTAAGTATGTGGCATGTAGGAAACATTTGTTAATGGGCAGTTTGCCTTGAACCTCAGGTGCCAACTGTTGCAATTTCACCCCCACACACACCTTCAAGGCTGAGTAAATGAGTTCTGTAGCCATGGAGTGTGGTGTGCTAACTCCTCTCTGTCTTCTTCAATGGGCAGGTATAACTTGCTGTTCTTTGCATCTGGAGGTGGCAAGTTTAATTATCAAGGAACCAAGCGATGGCTGGAAGACAACTTGGATCACACTGGTGAGAAAGGGGCTGGCATTCCAGTATATTCCAGTATCAAGGCCTCAATTTAATATCATTTTGATAAGTGTCTAGTATGTCAGCCTTCTTGTGAGAGTCTCCTTGTGTGAGCCTGGCTAGCATTTACATTCCCAGAGAGCACAAGTCGTAGCATTAAGGGTTTGGATTTGTCTGTTCCAGATTCCAGCTTGCTACAGGACAACGTAGCATTTGTTCTCTGCCTTGACACTCTGGGCCGAGGGAACAGCCTTCATCTCCACGTCTCAAAGCCTCCCAAAGAGGGGACCTTGCAGCATGCATTTCTGAGAGAATTAGAGATGGTAATGAAAAGCATGTTGGGTAGAGGGGAACTTGGGACTCACACTGGGGAGTTGCAGCTCTCCTAGAGAGAAAGGAAGGGAGCAAGAGGTGAAGAAAGGACACACCATTGAACTATTTCACATGTATAGTTTCTGGTCACTTGATGTGGAGTGCACACAAATCCTCATGCCACAGTTCTGAATTAAGCAGACTAAATCTGCAGCACTTTCCATTATGGTTCCTTATGGTTTGTTGCTTGCAAAAGCTATCTAGGTGATTTCTGTAATGGCAATAAAACAACATCTTTTTAATGGCACTAGCCAGGGTTGCAGCTTGCAGATGGGAGGGTATTTACCGTCTGTAGCACTAAATCTTGGATTTAGGTGGCCTGGGCCTCACAAGGTGGGATAGTGTGGTGGGAAGCATGACACCCTTGATGGCTTGGCCTTTCCCTCAGGTTGTTGCCAGCCAGTTCCCAGAGGTGAAGTTTTCCATGGTGCACAAGAAGATAAACTTGGCCGAGGACATGCTGGCATGGGAGCACGAGCGTTTTGCCATCCGACGCTTGCCAGCATTCACCATCTCCCATCTGGAGAGCCACCGGGACAGCCTGCGCAACAGCATCATGGATGGGAGGTTAGAGGTCTTGGGGAAGGCTGCAGTTGAAGTTCAACCCATAGACACAAATGGGGCAGCAGTGAATGGAAGGAAGCTGTTCTAATTGAGCAAGCTGCTCCCATTGACAGATTCATAATTCCCCCCCTTTTGCTTTAGGGCACGCGTAGACACTAAGGCACTAACCAGGAATACTAGGATCATTGCTGAGGCTTTGACAAGGGTCATCTACAACCTAACAGAAAAGGTAAGAGCCACCCATCTCGCAGTGCCAGCCAGACTCATCCTGTCCAACCAAGCCTTCTCTCACCGCCAGCCTGGTTTTTTTTGCTTTGCAGGGAGCACCTGCAGATCTACAGATCTTCACGGAGCAAATGGTAAGCACAGTGTATTTGTGTCACCTATGGGGAGAAGGGATCCAGGGTCTGCTCTCAGCATATATGTGGTTGACTCCCTTTCTTTGGTGGTATTTTTCTGTAGCAGATCCAGGAGGAGCAACTAGAGTCAGTGATGGACTGGCTGAGCAGTCAGCCAAGGGCTGCCCAGCTGATTGATAAAGACAGCACCTTCCTCAACACTCTAGAATATTATATGGGCCGTTACCTGAAGGATGTGAAACAACATCATGTAAAGGCAGACAAAAGGTAAGAAGAGAGATAAAAGAACCAGCTGGGGCGTGCACACTGGCTTACCCCTCCAATGAATCTTGTCTCTGAGCTGCAACTTCTCTTGCTCCTTCCTTGGCATGTGGCTACAGGTGATTGCTATTTTCTGCTGTCCTGTCTCTTATGGTTTGTGTTCTCTTCTCACATAGAAAATTGTGCATCATTCCTCACAGCACAGTAACAAGTCTTAGCTCTTGGAGAGAACCACTGCTTTGGTTCCATCCTTCCCACTCTGAGTGCTGCTTCTCTCTGAATGCAGGAAAGACCGAAAGTCCCCTAGAAAGCTTTCTTTGATTGCAAAGAGGCAGCTTACTTCCTGTCTAACCTGCTTGGGATGAGGCAGTTTCATGAACCCAGCAAGGCATCTTCCATGTGCCTCTTCTGAGAAACTTGAACAGCATGTGTCCTGGATTGCATCCTTGGGCCTCCATCTGTAGAAAAAGAGGGAGCTGACAGCTAAAATCATTTCAAAACTGGTATAGAAGGTTGTCATACTTGCCTGTCTGTGGTTGGATGAACTTCTTGGGAACAGAGGTCTGGGATGTCCTTACTGCAGTGTCTAGAAATGTACAACCTGAAGAATTTCTTCTTTCCCCAGGGACCCTGAGTTTGTGTTCTATGACCAGCTGAAGCAGGTGATGAATGCATACAGGTATGGAATTCTCTTGGGCAAGTGTGGCTGTTGTCTCTGTCTATGGCAGTACCTGCTCTAGCTATTTCATGTGTTTTCTTCGTTTCAGGGTCAAGCCAGCAATATTTGACCTGCTTCTGGCTGTCTGTATTGCAGCCTACCTTGGAGTTGCCTATGTTGCAGTCCAGGTAAGAAAAAAGGAATAAGAGACAAACGTATTATTTTCCTCTTAAATAACGTGTCAGAGTGGCTGCTACTCTTACAGTCCCACCACCAAATTTGGAACAATAATCCCATCACACTCTAAAAGAAGTAATCCAAAATGGATGGCTGTTTTGATTTGGATTTCTTTGAGCATCTCAGGTGGCTGTGTTGAAGGTAATCCCTTGCCAGCTCTGAAATTTTCTTTCCTAGTGCCATCTTGTAAATGTCCTTACAGATATCCTTGGTCAAAGACATGCACAGCTCATTTGTTAAGCTACTTTAGCTCTCTAACAGATTCCATTAGCTTCAGACTGAAACTTCTCAAGGTGACTAAAATCTGCTCTACTGTTAAGGGCTTGCGCCTTGTTGTAAGTTAGGTATGTTCCAAGATCCTTCCAATAGCTGAACTTGGGATGCAGCTTAGAAAGGAAGCTTCAAAGTTGGGGTTTTTTGTTTTGTTTTGTTTTTTAGTTAAACTATAAATACATCCTGTGTCCAGGCTGCTGCAAACCTGACATTCCATGCGTAGGCCAGTCAGCTTAAATTAAGCCTTTTTGGTTTTTAAGTGTTAACAAGGCCATTGTGAGCTGGGCTTCTCATTTTGCCTGGCTTCTTTGAAGAACATGAATGAAGGGGAAGCATTTGAGATCAGTCTGAATATTGACCTCTTCATATTATTTGTGGTTAATATTCATTGTGGGATACAAGAAGCATTTTAGAATCTGAAGTAACAATAATAGAAACAGGAGGAAAAACATCTTTGATTTCTGACCAGTCTTCCTGATGTTCATTATGATAAATTATTTGAAGCCTGGATCTTGTAATAGCCATTGAATATCCTGAAGTAGCCATTATAGAATCAAAATGCAATTAATCAAAGCAGAATCAAAAGAAGAAATAAGTAAACTTCTAAGTCACTGGTGAAATGGTAAAAGAAATGATCCTGGTAAAGGATTGTGAACTAGTGGGAATCTCTGGGTTTGCCTGATTCATTTCTGCATTCCTCAAACTGCTAGCAGCCATATTTCTGTGTTAGTGGCCAATATTATGCATGTGTTGAACTCTGAAACTTTCCCTCCCCTTCCGAAGGAAAAGAATTACATCAAAAAAATCAAATCTGTAACAAGTGTTTGCATCTTCATGATGGGGGTGATACCAGCCTGCACAAACTTTTCTGTAAGCCATCACTTTCTGTAAAACCTTGACTAACTGGCTTCATTGTAGTAATTCCTCCTAGTTCACCAAGTCCTACGCTGTTCTTGGGATCGGAGTGTTAGTGGGTGAGCCAAGCAAAGTATTGTGTTTGCACATTAGTGTTGCTTTAAGCCTTCTAGTTTCCTCCCTATGTAGAACACAGCCATTTTATTAGAGCTTATAAGGACTCATGTTTGCTTATTTTCCTTCTGTTTCCAGCACTTTGGTCTCCTTTACAAGACAGTACAGAGATTATCCCTTAAAACCAAGCAGCAGTGAAGTAACAAGTCAGCACCCGTTCAGCAGCACTGAGCCATCGGTGAGCCCATCAGGAACCTTCTGCCTTCCATTGAGTCCTGCTGTTTCTCTTCCTCTCTCTCCTCTTTGCTACCCTGGAGAGGGTAGGAAGGCAGAAAGAAAGTGAAGTTTCTACTCTTGTGCACCTTTTAGGTGCTTTTCTCCCCTTTCTTCCCCTGAATTACACCATGTCTGTTTTCCTTTGCTTTGTGGCGAGGGAGAGGCTCAGAGACTTCAGTAATTCCTGCAGGTTGTTTAAACACTGAACAGCTGATTCTGAGCAGTTTCTATGAGTGTAAAACCAGGCCCAGCACCTTCATGGGCACGTGTGCCATACAGCCAATTTGGAGGCTGAAACTACAGAGCAGAGTGATTGTATTGTCTGCCCAGCATACAAGGACTCAGAGCACTTGTTAAAAAAAAAAAAAAAAAAGAAAGAAAAAAAAAGAAAAAAAAAGTGCACATGCAAATTAAAGAGAGAGCTAGCGTGTTTTCTTACTGCACATCTTAAGTTCTCTGCCTAGCTTCAGGAAGGTGTACTGAGCAAACAGTGTCTCCAGCAAGCA
This sequence comes from Dromaius novaehollandiae, assembly GCF_036370855.1. Lineage (NCBI taxonomy): Eukaryota > Metazoa > Chordata > Aves > Casuariiformes > Dromaiidae > Dromaius > Dromaius novaehollandiae. Next base: position 252,080 of record NC_088122.1, on the reverse strand, counting down.
TCTTGTGTTTTGTTTAGACTGTGCAATAACTCATTCCCTTTTAGGAGGTGCACTGTAAGCAATCTTGACTGTTATTCAGATTGGGGAGTGAAGAAAGATCGCTAAAACGGGTTCCTACAGTAGAATTCTTACCAGGACATGTTGTCCTGCCTCTATTGGAGGCTGCATTTTGCTGTGTACTTGATTTCTCTTAAAGTTCATCATCCTTGAACACTTTGCTGCTGCCACCGCTCTGTGCTTAACTCCTACTTGGTTTTTAGTGGGGAGTTCTACGGTCCCAGTGGCTGCAGGATCGTTTTCTGTGCTGTTCTATGTATTTAAACAAGCTAGTTATATTAATAGCAAGAGCACCCCAGCTCTTGCTGAGCTCTGGTCAGTAATTACTTCAATCTTCATTCCTCAGTTTTCACTTCTGTCTGGGCTGTGGGTTTGGGGGTGTTTTGTCGTTCACCTGCATCTCAGGGTCTCATTTCACATTTTTCAACTCTGTTATTTCTGAAAACCCTATTCCTGGCCTGAGTGTAAGAGCAAGTTCCCAAAGTGCTTGTTGCTGTCTCCTTTCACATTCTGCCCCCAGTATGTATGGAAGAAGGCAGGTCATTTAGCCATTAAAAAAACAAAATGAAGCTTTATGAATGTCATTTTAAACGTGGTTGTTTCTAGAACTGTAAGAGCATGTACTGTATCTTAGAACTTGCCCTCTCTGTTACTTTTATCCTTGAGCAAGGCCTTATTTTTAGTTTGCTGATGTTTTTGGGTGGAGACAGCTGTCTAGTTGGCTAGAATAGTTGCCAGTGCTTGTGCAAAGCTCTGGAGGGCCAGGTAACCAGTTCCAAAGCATTGTCTTCTGCCTAAGTTTAAGCCTTTCCTGAATTCCAGCATCCAAGGTAAGCAGAATGGTACCTGTCATCACTTTCTGATGAGAGCAGGAGGCTCTTTCTGGGCAGTGCTGCACTTTGGTTACCTCCCAAGTTCTCATGGAAAATATATCAAGATTTTGACTAGAAGTCCTAGGCTAGTCATAGCTCTAGAAGATGGTCCTGATTGAATAGCTGCTGTCCTGCCACTCAGCAATGTTTCTTTGAGTCCTTTCTATAGATTCTGTTCTGTGCATGTGTGGTCTCTTCACAAGCCATGGTGACTACCTTTATTTAAAAGCAACATTTTTATTTGAAATAGCATCTTCTACAGAGGCTGAAAAGTGCTTGTGAGCTTGATAAATGGTGCCACCTTTTTTTTGTATGCAGGGAAAATTCAAGCTGGGCATCCTTGTCTGCACCACAACTGTGATTGTGCACCCTTGTTAGAAAAGGGGTTGTTGTGGCCAGTCACTGTCCTTGTCCTTTGGATGGGGACCAAAGCACTTATTTCATTTCCATCCATCTTTGTTTCTTTCACTGTAATCTCCTTCTTGGAATACCCTTACCCCACACTGTATGCTTCCCCGCTATTCTAAATATGTAATGACTTGTTCTTCAAAGGGTCTTTTCTTTTCCAGGAGAGCATGCGGATGTCTCTGGCTCCCTGTAATATCAGCAGGTGGCATGGTACCAAGCACTCCTGAAATATCAGTCCTACAGGGAAACTTACCTTTTGCTGGTCTTTTGAGTGCTTGCTTGAAATATGTCTCTCTGCATGCATGAACTGTTTGTGACACTCTTCTGACAAATGAATTTATGACTTCAGAAACTGGTTTCTTGTTCTGGAGTAGGTGGAAGATGAGCCTTGATCATTTGTCACTGATTTTTACGCTCTGCTCTTAGAGACTGGATGTATTGTGCTCTGGGAGGGTGCGTGCTCTGCACTGTGTAGGTACAGAACAAGCACAGTGCAGTGATTACCCGAAGAACTTTGTGGGTTCTGAGTATCTGGAAACAAAAGTTTCAGAGCCCTCCAGCTGCATCATACATTCCTAGTGTGGTACACTTGGAGGTGGGGTGTTCCCCCATTCCATCAGGTTACCTAACTCCATTACTTCACTGAGAACAAATAGAGAAGCTAAAGTTATTAGCAGTCCTGCTTGAGCTTGGCCTGATGTACATAAAATTTACAAGCACTGGGCAGGAAAGAATAGGCCCAGAGCATTCTTACTTGTAGTGGAGACTGTCAACCTTGGTTCTTCCCCATGAGAAGCTGAAACCTCAGAGTCACAAACTTCTACCAAGGCAAGCCAGTGTGGTTCCAGCTCTGTCCCTGTCAAGGCTGTAGCATTAAAGCAAACACTTAGCTCCTTGTGGTCTCAACAATAAACTGCCAATGCTCCTGATGCAGTGCCAGAAGCCAGTGTCAGCTATCTAAAAGAAAAGAGTAGAGGTAAATGAAAGTTCACAAACTCCAAGGGCAGTGGGGACAGGGCCTTGCTCTCTCCTGCACTAGGCTAATTTGTCCCATAAGCTAGTTGAATGCACCTTGTGTATCTCTAGCTGGCTGCCACAGAAAGAAGTTCTTATTACAGATAAGGGTTTATGCTTCTGATCAAAGTGTGTGCACTGAAGTGCACTGTATGCTCAAATCTGAGATAGTCAAATTCCAGCTCTCATATCTGGGAAAGAGGGAGTGGAGACTTACACTATCACACTAGTGCCCATTTTGGGAGTGAACCTAGTTCCCACATTGCTATGTTTCTTTTAGGAAGTTGACACAGAAGCTTATCACTAGTCCCTACTCTTCTGCTATGTTTTGTAATAACAAGAAAAATGGTGCTGATCCATTCTGCAGCATATCTGATTAATCCTCTCACCAGTGTGACAGAGGCAGAAACCCAACAGCTGTTCTGATGAAATAAAATTTCTCCACAACATTGCAAAAGAGCTCTGTGTAGCTGATTCTTGTGCCCCTATCTTTCCTTTTCCTTTTTGTCAGGGGTTTGCATGGCCTGGAAGGAGGAGGCATGAAAGCACATACCCACGTGTTCCTAAGTGGCTAGCAGGTGACGCTTCTAGCCATAAAGGAATACTTTTTTGCAATCTGTCTGATTTTATCTGTTGTTCTGTTGCTGCCAAAGTCTGCAGTTTGCAGAAAGCTGCATTTCTAACAGGCTTTAAGAATTTAAACTGTTTTATTCCTTCTACCTGCTCTCACCCTGCAGGCAGGGTAACGGGGATTATATGCAAGAAGTTTGGGCTATTGCAGCTTACCTCCCAACTAAGAGAGGTTCATCCTTATGAAGTAGGTACTGCTGTGTGATATGAGCTTCACCCTTGAATTTTTACAGTGCTAAGAGGAAAGACTCTGAACCCCAAAAGGAACTAGGTATCCCACTGACTATGGCAGGAGGAGTCACCACAAACTATTTAAATCTTTAAAACCCTGAATATCCCACAACAGCATTTATTCTTTTCAAGTCGCAGTCTCATGTTGTTCACAATGCAAGGCAAAATTTATCCAACTTCAGCACCTTGTGGCCAAGCTGGGTTTTACATCTAAGAGCCATTCAGTCCTGACCTGCAGATCTGAAATGATGGGGGTGCTACTCTGTCCCTCACTAAATTGTACCTCTGGCTGTTCCTGGGGGGGCTCTCGCTTGCTCGCTTTGATCCGTTTAGTTTACATTTGTAGTTATTGGGTAACAATTTCAAAGTTATAATCTGGAATGTTTGCAGCTCAGGAAAAAGAGTCGATTTATCTAGTAATGTTAACTCAATTATTTATTTCTTGTGCATCCTAAAGAACAAATGTATATTGAGGTGAATATTTAAAAGCTAATAGAAAATTCAGTGCAGTTGGCTAACATTACTGTAGCTATATTTTTTCTCATAAATGTAATAGTATTTAAGTATTTTAACATTTTTCATTTCCTTGTTTGTCCCTTTTTCCTCTTTCCCTTGGAAAAATAAACCAAGAGCGAGTAGATTTGATGAGCAGATGTGTTGGAGAACTATTAGTTTCTGCTGCTGGTATTTGCAAGCTCCTTGCTCCGTTTGAAGGTTACCTTCTGCAAAAAGGGATGAAATGCTTGACTTTAAGGACAGACATTGTCCCTTCTGTATAGCCAAAAGTAAGGTAGTTTGATGGAAAACATTTATGGCCACCGAGCCAGATTCCAGCACCTTGAGGTTAGCAAACACCCTTTTATTCTTGCCGATTTGAAGCAAGTAGCGTTTCTGCGCAAGACGGGTGCGGCGGTATGAAGGGCTGGCGCCCTGAGAAGCCAGCGCGTGTACGCGGGCTCCGTGGTAAGAGGCAGCATCGTGCCTTCCGGCACTACCAAATGACTCGTCGAGTCCTCGTAAACTAGTTATTTATTCAAATTATAAACGTCGCAAGAGATCTGTTCCCTGAGCGTGAGTCAGTCATGTCTTCCAAGGCTCAAAGATTATCCTGGTAGAGAGGGAATCGATCCAACGGCAAGGAAAGGAGGGGAAGCGCGGGCTGAGCCTTCGTCCTGTCCCCTCGCAGCGCCAGGGTACCGGCGGAGCGCTCCGCGGAGACCTCCCCGGGGCCGAGCCGGGACTCCCTGGGGCGGGGCAGACGGGACGGCGGCTGCTGCAGCGCCCCTGGGCCCGCCGGAGAGCGCCCGGCCCGGCCCGGCCCGGCCCGCCTCACCCCGGCAGCCCCTGAGCAGAGCCCGGCCCGGCCCGTGAGGCGCGCGGGGGGGGCCGCGGCGATTGGCCGGCTGAGGGGCGGTGCCGTCGGCGGCGATTGGCCGGGGGAGCCGGGGGCGCCTTCGGGATTGGCGGGAGGCGGCGGGGCGGGGCCTGGCGGCGGGAGAAGGGCGCGCGAGCGGCGGAGCGGGTGCTGCATGCGTCGCGCCCCCCCCAGGTACGGTCGGCGCTGTCAGGGGGCCGCGCCCGCCCGTTCCCGCGCCGCCCGTTCCCGCGCCGCCCGTTCCGCGCCCCTTCCCGGCCGCGAGCCCCTTCCCGGCCGCGAGCCCCTCGCCGCGCCGGCCCCACCGCTGCCCCGCGGTCACGCGCCGTCTCCCCGCAGGATGCCGAAGGCCAAGGAGCTGGCGGGGAGCAGCAGCTCGGAGAGTGGCCCCGAGGAGGAGGGCCAGGTACTGCCCCTTGGGCCCGGCCGGCTGCTGCGGCCCGGCCCGGCCCTGGCTGGGCCTGGGAGAGGGGCTGAGGCACCTCAGGCCAGGCTGCTCAAGCTGGTGATCTCTTCTCCTAGAAAAGAAAGAAAGAAATGCCTTTGAAGCCCAAGAAAAGGCCGAAAGCAGAGGCCAGACCTTCAAGGGTGGCAGCAAAGCCTCAGGGACACGACAGTAAAGAGGAGGACATGTTCCAGGTAGGGGGCAGGGGGAGCGCTAGGCATGTGCCTTCCATCTCCTCTTCCTCAGGCCTCCCCGGCCCCTCTGCGGGGTGCTGCTGTAGCTGAGCCATCTTTCTCCAGTGTGTCCCACCTACAACAGAGCCTCCTCCAGCCCTTGGCATTTTAAGAGGCCTGGGCAGGCCTGGGGGCTGCAGGGCAGCTTGTTGCCGTGCTGGGTTCAGTGCTGGCTCCGTGTCTTTGCAGATTGGGAAGATGCGCTACGTCAGGGTGTCCTGCTTCAAGGGGAAGGTCCTCGTGGACATCAGGGAGTTCTACGTGGATAAGGAGGGAGATACCAAGCCAGGGAGGAAAGGTACAGCGGCACATTCACAAGGCGGAGCCACAGGCTGTGCCTGGCTTGCTCCCAGGCCACTGGCTCAGCCAGCTGGGAATGTCTGCCTTGGGGTCAGGACCGACCAGTGCATGGAGCAGAAACCTGTGCACGTCACACTTAGGGACCCAGTTCAGCACTTTCTCAGTCTGAGTGGCAACAGCTGAAGAAAAGCACAACAAATAAGCAGGTGTGAGCATCTGCTGAGGAGCCTGACAGGGCTGTGACTGCTCTGGGAAGTGGAGCAGGAAGCTGCTCTGCAAGACTCCGTCTCCGTCTCTGATCAACAGCCCTTTCTCTGACTGTTGTCAGGGGCAGAGCTGCAAGGCGGAGGAAGGGGAGGCAGCAAGCACTGGCTCTGATGTTGCTACCTCATGTCCTGCTACTGACTGACAAACTGGTCCTGGGACGGGTGCTGTTAGGGCTCTAATGTGGCATGGTGTGTGTTTGCCCCTGATCTTTAATGGTGGAGCTGTGCTTGGCAGGGAGAGGCTCCCAGAGGTAAACTCATTCTTCCCAGTCTGAGTGGGGACAGGAAGGTTAAGAGCCTTTTGGATCCCTGCTGAGACTGCGCTGCAGTGCGTTAGGTGTGTTCCTTGCTCGCCTGGTAAGGCACCTGATGCTGTGATATAGTGATACAGCCTGGGTGGCTCATCATGGCATCACCTGCTCAGGTAATGCTGCCAAGGAAGGCAGCTGGGGAAAAAAAGACATGTCTTTTTCCAGAGCTCCTCAACTGCTGAGTCAACATTCAGCTTGGGGTCGTATGCTCTGGGACTCGGAGAGTGACTTTTGAAGTTCACAGGCCCTGAACTGTAAGTCAGTTTTCTCCTGCCCTGTGCGTGGCAATACTCAGCAGAGATTCAGTTAATGCGGGATTTCTTGGGGAACCTTTCAGTCTTTGCTATTGATTTTGTGTCAGGATAGATGAATTTCTTTCAGCTTGGTTTGCTTCATAACCGCTAAGCATGGTTTACCTTCCAGAAATTAATTTCCTTCAGAGAAGTTACAACTATAAATTACTCACTTAAAGGGAACCACTTACCCCGTAATGAAAGTTGGAAGCAAAGCCCTGAAGCCTTCCTGTACCATTGGGCAGGAGGGAAGGAGTGTGGTGGACTCCTTCCAGGCTGTGAAAAACACATCCACAATGTAAGACAGAAGATCTGTTGGTTAGAACAGAGATCATGAAGAAATGTTTTCATTTAAATACTTCCTCTGCAGTTTTGTTGCAGACTTCTTGGCCCTTTATGTTTATCTAGAGAATTTAATAAAGCTTGGGCCTTGGTTTTTGTAATGTGTTTCTTGACAACATTTGGCTGGAACCCGCACAGCAATTTCACTGCCATGTTTGTTTTGTATGAGAGAGAGAGGCCAGTGACATCAAGACCTTATGTCTACTGGATCTAAAAAGAAGCCAGTTCTTCTCTACTGTTTAAGCTGCACTAGTGAACTCTGTTAGCAGCAAGCTTTGTAAGTAGAGCTAGAGTTGGCATTATTTTCTTTAAGCAGCTGAAAGGATGGTGTCATAACTACTGAGTGGAGTAAGGCTTTCCTAGAATACCTTCACAGCTCATGGGGGTGGTAACTTGTGCTGGGGAGTAAGCTATAAGGGGCTGCAGGAGTCTTGAAAGACCAGTCAGGCTTACTGTGTGGTGTTTCTGTGATACCTCTTGGCATGGATGCTGAGGTGCTGACACAAAATTGCTGTGCTCAAAAGTCTGCCTCTGTTTTTGGCCTCAGGCTCTGCCTCAGATTCCAACTTTCCCTTCTGTAGCCAGCCTGAAGGAGCTGCTTGCCCTCTGTCTGCTCTGAAACCTCTCCTTCTCCTATTTCTAGGGATTTCCCTGTCTGCAGAACAGTGGAACCAGCTGAAGGAGATCATTCCTGAGATCGATGCTGCAGTCAAGAAATTCTAAGATGAAGGATCTCAGCTACCTTGTACCTGTTTCCTTTCCCTTGAGTGAACTGTGAAGCATAAAGCCAAAGATTCTCATCTGCAGCCTTCTCCTCACCTCATTGGGGTTTTCCCATTGAGGTGGTAGTTGTGCTGAAAAGGCCAGAGACTGCTTTATTTTCAAGTAACAGCTTGTAATGAGCAAACGGAACTAGAACCAGTGGTGTAAAGTGAGACTTCAACACCTCTGGCCTCTTTCTACACTTGAGGTCTGCTCTAGTGAGGGCACTAAGCAGCCCAGGGCATGGGAAAACCTGACTCCAACCTTCCAGGCATGGATGACTCTCAGTCTACACTGTGGCATACTCTAGCTGCTCTGTGTCTGCTGCTGTCTTCCACTTGGTTGACTGTTGACTAAGATGTTTGGTATATCTCATGCTGGCATCCGCTGCCTCTGTTCCCTCCACATGCCACTCTGGCTATTTCAAGTACTTTTTTTGTGTGATGCTTTCCCCCCCCCCCCCCCCCCCAAAGGGGATTTAGCAACTGGTTTGTAGAGGGTGAATATGCACAATAAATGAGTTTGCATTACAAAAAGGAGATGCATAGTGTCTCAGAAGCTGGCAACTCGACTCCTTGTTTCAGGCTCTCTTCATTGTAGGCTGGTGTCAGATTTCTCTTTCAGAAGGAGAACGCTCTGTAGTGTTTATTCCCTTACGATATATTCCCAACGATCTTGCTATACAGAAATGATGTCAGACAGCAGTCTACTCCAGGCCATGGGAAGGGCAAGCTAGAATGTGAATCATTCAAAGGAGTCAGTAATCGGGAGGCTTGTTAAATAGAGAGGAATTTAAAAGCCTAAGAAAAGAAAATATTCCTTGCCCTGTAGCAGAGGAAAATGACAAGCTATGGAAGTAGTGGTGAGAGGATATTTCATGTTTGAGATCTAAATGGATCAAACTTTGGGATCAGCTGCAGCAAGCACAGCTTTCCTCAGCAAGGCTTTTGCAGGCTTTGCAACAGCTTGTGTCTTCCATCTATTTTAGGTTCTTCTCTTGCCCTGGTTTCCATAGTATCTGAATGCTTCCTGCTCTTAAATATATTCATCTGACACTTGCGACGCCTTGGTGAAGTAGGTGGTACTAAGGCCTTTGCTCTACAGAGGTGCAGAGATTGTAATGGCTCAGGATTGTGTGGAAGATGTGGGGTGGAGAATCTGGGATTTCCTAAATGCTAAATTTAATTGATGGATTAGCCTTTCACTAGGGATAGTGGGGGGGGGGGGGGCGGGGGGAAATCCTTCCTCGTAAAACAGCCCTTCAAAGATTAGTTAAGAGACCATGTGCTGTAGCTGCTTGGGATGGATGGGAAGACTGGTGGGCTCCATAACTGAGGCATTTCGCTTTCATCCTGCATTCCACTAGTCCCTGGCCGCGTGTGGCACTTTCACTCTAGACAGCGAGAATGAGCATGTGGACACGACTCTGTCGCAAAGACAGGCTGCTCGTGCCGTAAGCTTATTCTTGAGTACTCCTAACACAATGCTCTAACATGCTGTTTAGAGACTGAAGATAATGGGAAGATAAGTGTGTGTGTGCGCGGGGGGGGGGGGGGGGGGGGGGGGGGGTAAAGCTGAGAAGGTAACTTGCCAGTGAGAGTGGAACAATGTCTCTGAGAAAAGTACCTGAGAGAGAGAGTGTCCCAAGGCAATGCTGGGAGTGTGAGAAGCTACTGAACTGAGGAATGATAAGGGACTCGAGGCAATTGGTTTTCTGGATCCTGCTGTCCTCTGGAATTTAAAGCGCTCTGTTCTGTGTTATTAGATGCTCTGCAAAGAGATGAGACTGCACCTCACTCATGGCATGCTACAGCACAAGGTGTACGACTTGCAGCCCTGACTCCCATTGGTCTAAGCTGTCATGGTCAAGGCTTGGTGGAAGCTCCCGCAAAGGTGTGGACATGTTAGCGAGACTGCTCTTACTGCAGCAAAGCCCAATTCCTGTTTCCACAGAAGAGGTGTTTTATTGGCTGGGTAAAGCTGGTTCTGCACTGCTGAAACACGTGGTGTAGGTGTGAACCCAAGACGCTGCAGTTGGGAATGCTCTCGCCTTTCTTTCTGTGCAAGCATGGGCTACTCTGAAGTCTGCCAGCATTTGTGTTGTTGCTGTAGCCCCCCGCCACCGATGTCTAGCTGAGGAAGCCCTTACCCGTAAGGACAGGCTGGAGGGCAGGGGATTGCTTAATGCAAGTTCCTGCACTCTGTCCTCGAGCCCATCCCAAATTTGGGCCACAGGACTGGCTCTCTTCACCTTTTGGCTTAAGCTGCTCCTGTCTAAATCCAGCCACTCCTATGTTTTTCTGGCTTCAAGAGGGCAGAGAGGTAATTAAAAAAGAAAACACCTTTTTTCACTTGCTAATGTCTCTCTCTAGTAGGGAAACTCCTCACAGGCACTGAATGTTTAGGGGGGGAGGTTGTTTTTTGTAAACGGCTCCTTTTGAGGCAGCTTCTCAGGTTTGTTCCCTCATCCTCTAGCAATCATGGATCAGAGTTTTGTTGTGCCCTGCCAGCTCTCCCCGGCAGCCCCCTCCGTGGCAGATGGGATGTGTTTCCTCTTCATCTTCAGAGGTGACCTGGCTCCCTTGGTCTTGCTGCCTGTCCTGGAGATCTGCTGTGCCTTCTCTCCCTTGTTGCACACTTCATTTCCATTTTTTCCCCCACTCTATCTTTCTGAAGCTTCTTCTTGATGCTATGACTTTTATCTGCCCCTTAATCCTGTTGCTGTAGTATATAATTCTCTATCTGGCCCTGCAAACTCTTTCCAGGTGCTGATTGACAGCTGTTGTATTTTTCATTTACCAGCAGTATTTTCCTGCCTATGTTTTTCTTCTGCAGTCAGGGATAAATATGTCCATCCATAGGCTCCAAAAGACACTGGATATATCCTTCTCTCTGGATAGACATTTTCCACCCAAGGCGCTGGATCCCTTGGGCTGGACATAAATCCAGAGCTGCAAAAACTTGTGCTGCAGCAGCTGACACGAAAAAGCAGGCTGGGCATGGAAAGGTGTTTGAAGACATGACTTGCTTAGCTATGATTCATCTAAGGCAAGGTTTGCTGCTGTTGTGATAGAGGTCCCTTGTCTTTAAGGTTGCCTCATCTGTTTGCAGCTGTTAAAAATCAGGACAGCTTGACTTGTCACAGACTTCTCAGCTGATGCATCTGTGGCCTCCGAATAGCTGGCAGAGCACTGGCAGCCTTCACAAGAGATGCGGAGAGAGAGTGTGACCGCTGTGGGGAGCTTTATTTTTGAGGGTGGATTTTAGGAGTGGCTCTGCCCAGCATGGTTCTACAGCGGGTGTCCTGCAAGGCTGTGCTGTAGCCCCTGGGTTCAGGCTGGGCTGCAACAAGCTGGGAGCTTTTGTGAGCCCATTTGAGTAAAAAGCAAAGTCCAGCTGGGTCTCTTGCACCTGCTGGCCCTGGCAAGCAGTCTGGTAGCTCCTCGCAGAGCTGGGGCCAGGGAAGGACATGTACAAACGTGAGATCAGACATGACAGACATGGAGAGTGTTTGGGACAGTGCTCCAGGAGGGGAGCTGGTGGGACACTGTGGGGAGAGGCAGGAACAGGGCTGGGGCAGGGGGCTGGGGCAGGAAGGCGCATCTGGCTGCCACGTTTGGGAGCAGGGAGCTGAGGCCATGCTGGATGTGTGTGTCAGCAACAGGGTGCCGCCTCCACTTGCTGCCTCTGTCTATCCGCAGGATCCAGGGCAAGAGTCCTGGGAGATGGCAGAAAGCTCCTAGTAGAAACACAGAGCCGCACTCCTCTGCAATGCCCTGGGCCTGGCGCCCTCAGCAGAGCCAAGTGCTTGGCCCCTGCCCGAATCCTCGGCCCTTCTGCAGACCTCCCGGCACGAGGGCACAGGCGTCTGCTCATCAGCAGGGCCGCTGGGGAAGGGCGGGGGCTGCGCCGTGGCTGCAGGAGGGCTGCGGGCAGCGGAGCGGGTCAGCTGCACCCCAGCAGCGCCCAAGCAGGGCTCGCCAGCTGCAAGCACGCTGAGCCGCAGAGCATCGCCCAAAGCTCGGCAGTGGTGGGAGCCAGGAAACTTCCCTGCCTGGGCCAGCTGCCATGGGGGCCGGGACTACTGGTCCCCTCTGCTGGCTGATGGGAGATGGAGAGGCAGGTCTGGCCCTGGGAGCGCTAACTGCTGCTTGGATGTGGATACGCTGATGGCTTCGGACTGTCTGGCGCAGCCCCAGCAGGACAGAGCTGGCGATGCCTCCACCGGCCATTCACAGCGGGAGCTGAGCTGCCAGGGAGGGGGGCTCTGCCCACAAGGCCGGGCCAGGGACCAGCACGGAGCTGGGCCGCATTTTGCTCCCTCCCAGCCCAGCTGCCCTCCATGGTGCATGTCAGCCTCCCGTTTTTTGGGAGCTCAGGACAGGGCCAGCGCTGTGGAGGAAGCAAAGCCCTGCCACCACCCTCTTTTCTTCCCTTGGGGGGAGTAGGGAATTTTCTGCTTTAAATTGTTCCTTTGCCTCCAGACCCCAGTGCTGAGACACCAGGGAAACTGGGCAAAAGGAGCCAAACTGATTTCAGAGACGGATGTGGAGGGAGACAGTCGCAGCTGGCCTTGTCTTTTGTTAGCAGCATGGGCACAGGCTCCTGTGTTGGGGGACCCTCCGGTGCCACCATCATGCCAGTTGCGGGCGATTCACCCTGCCGAGGCAAGTGCCAGCTCCTGTGAACAGCAGGACCGCTCCCGGGGTGTCCCCGCCTGGGACACGGCCCCCTGTGGGGTCCCTGTGACCCTCCCAGGCAGGTCCCCCCCCACCGTGGGGTACCCACACCCCTCCCGCGGGGTCCTCGTGGGGCCCCTGCGACCCTCCCGTGGGGCCCCTGCGACCCTTCCGGGGCCCCCCCCGGCACGTCCACCCGGGGGCTCCCACCCCCCTCCCGGGGGTCCCCCCGCGGGGTCCCCACGCCCCGGCCCGGCCCCGGCCCCGGCCCCGGCCCCGGCCCCGGCAGGGGTCGCTGCGGAGCGGCCCTTTGTGGCGCCGCGGCGGCGGCGCTGGCGGCGGGGCCGTTCCCAGCCGCTGCCTCCCCCGTCCGCCCGCCCGCCCGCGCCGGGCGCGGGGCATGGCCAGACTCCGCGAGGGCGAGGCGAGGAGGCAGCCGCCGCCGCCGCCGCTCCCGCCGCAGCCGCCGCGCCCGCCGCGCCGAGCCTCCCCCATGAGCAGCAGCGGCGGCGCGGAGCCCCCCGCGCAGCCCGACAGCATGAAGGACCTGGATGCCATCAAGCTCTTCGTGGGGCAGATCCCGCGCAACCTGGAGGAGAAGGACCTCAAGCCGCTCTTCGAGCAGTTCGGCAAGATCTACGAGCTCACCGTGCTCAAGGACCGCTACACCGGCATGCACAAGGGTGAGCCCGGCCCCGCGCGGCCCGCTCCGCTCCGCTCCGCTCCCGGGCGCGCACAAAGCGCGGCGGGGCCCGCCGCCCCCGCCCGCCCCCCCCGCGCGGGGCCGCCCCGCTCCGCCGCCCCGGCGGTCGCTTGCGGCCGCCCCCGCGGCCCCCGCGCTGCAGCAGCGCCGCGGGGCAGCGGCTGCGGAGCGCCGGCGTCGGGGCCCCCCGGGGCGCTGAGCGGGGGGGGGGGGGGGTCCGGCGCGGTCCCCGCGGCCCGAGCAGGGCCCCCTGGGCAGGCGGGGTCCGCGCCCCTCCTCGGCTGCCCCGGGCGGGGATCGGCGCCCCGGGCCGGCCGCGCTACCACCTGCCGGCGCCCCGACGTGCACGGCCGGTGCCCGGCGCCCCGCGCTCCCGCTCTGCGCCGCGGCCTGGCCGGGCGCGCCGTCGCACCGGGCGTTTGACAAAGGCATCAACGTGCGGCCCGGAGCATGCTGAGACCGTGGCAGCTCATTGCAGAGACTGGAATGGGAGCCCTCAGTCAGAGGCCAGCAACCTTCTCTGTGGTCTCAGACCTCCTCCCAGGCTGGAGTATAATGGTACAGTTTTAAAATCTGCATAACAAAGAATATGAGCTGCAAACCTGCTATTTCCAATGGCATTCGGGCTAGATAAAGGGCCTTCTTGAGCCCTTGATCACTGAAGGACCTTGAGGGGATACTAAAAAGTTTGAGAAGGCTTGTTTGGCTACATTTATTGTTGTATTTGAAACCTGTGACTTGGAAAGCTGTCGCGTTCAGGATGTCAGCTCCCTTCTGTGAAGCAGTCGGAGCCCTTCCCCAGCAGGTGTTTGAGGCTGGGATCTTATGATGATCACCACTGCTCCTGCAATGGGTGGGAATTCACAGGGCCCATTTGCTGTGAGATCCGAGATGGTGATCTCAGCACCACTCCCTGGCACATGTAGAGCAAGCCTGTAGGGAACCTACAGTAAGTACCTTTAAAGCTGTCAGTGCTCAGCCTGGCCCTCTGTGCCCTAAAATGATTTGTGATGAGGTCACGTGGTGGTGCACACAGCAGGGAGTGGGAGTTGCCTTCAGTCCTGATGCCTCTCGTTTCAGATTTAGGAGAAAACTTAAAAAACCCTGTGAGTGCCAAGGCAAGTCCAACATTTGCAGAGTAAACAGAGAGGAAAAGGGACAACAGAAGGATGTGTTTATTTCCAAACAAAAGGCCAAACCTAACCCTAATTTAAAAGGAAAAGGTTCCTCGCTGAAGGCTGTGGGAGCACCATCGTGTGCTTGGGTGTCTATGTGTGCATGGCACTAAGTCCAAACCTCTTACAAACTGACAGTGAGCAGCCAGGTTTGAAACCCAGTGGGGAGGAGAATGGGCCTCAGGCAAGAAGCAAGTGCACGTTTCATTGCAGTTGACATGTTAAATATAGGCCGTGTTTGTGGTCGGAGGTCAGGTTCCAGACAGGAGGCAGATTCCAGGGATCTGCCACTCAGATATGGAAATTAGAGGGGGCAGCACTGGTATTAGCCAGATCTGTGTGACATTAACTTGCTGTTAAATGCAGGATTCAGGCAGCAAAATAAATGTATCCCTTTGGTTTTGATGCTTTTGAGGAAATGCAGGTGCTGGTTAGGGGTTGCTGGTGCTATGTTCTTTCCAGAGATGGCCAGTCACATGCAGGTTATTCTGTTGGCTACTGTACAGTTATTTTCACACCTTCGATTTCTTCTGGCCTCCCTGTTTCGTGCAAATGGAAAAGCTGGGATTCCTTGCCTTATGGCTTGGGTTACTTACAGTCTCTCAGCCTGGTTTGGGACTAGACGGTATACATTTCTGAACAAGGTCACGGAGGGGATGAGTGCGCAATGAACGTGTTAGACCCACCGTTCAGCCAGCCCTGACCTCTGCCTTCCCCGGCCACCTCACCGGGTCCAGCTGCCTGGCGTGCTTGCTTCCACAGGCGCCGAGTCCCGCTCCCCACGAGAAGGCTAATCCGGGCTGGAGGATGCCTGGGGGCTTGCGTGGCCGAGCCCCGTGGCCGAGCCTGCGACAGGCGGGAAGCGCTGTCAGGGGAACTGTCCAGGGTTTCGCAGACACCCAGTTAGTGGGAGGCTTTAGCAAATCCAAGTAATTATTCACCCATCCCTGCAGCATATGGGAACCGTAATCTTTCTGGGGCTGCTGTAAGAGCAGATTCAGTTTTGTCTCCCCACAATCCCTGATCCGCAGTGAGATCCAGCTGACAGCTCACACGCCACTTCCATCTGCTTTTTCCCTTACTTTCCCAAAATGGGGAAGAGAGATTGTTTGAGAAGCCAGCACTGCTGGTAAAGCCCAGCACGTCCTCTTGCAATCTCTTGCAGCTTGACGTGGGGAGCTGAGCAGCTGCCTCTGGCCTCAGGGAGGAAGGGGGTGGAGAGGACCTGCCAGGGTGTGAGGTGGGCTGCAGGGTCCAAGAGCTGGCTAGCCCCTGTGGGCTGTCCTGCTCGGGTGCCAGGAACCCACAAATTCACTGCAGAGAGAGGAGGGTCTCACAGGCATGGTAGAAACATGAGCACCATTATGAATTTTTTTTTTTTTAGTGCTTGATTATTCATGTCTCAGTAACCTGACTGGTAGTTGATACTGTTCCAGCCCCCTAATGTTATTCATGATGCAGTTTTTCTATTTATGTTAATCACAGGTACATTTGCATGTTAATGGAAGTATTTTTCTTAAAACTGATATTTCCATGGGAAGAAGGGGGGGGGGGGGATTTGAACAGGCTTTGCGAATGGGTCGGGGGAGTCTGAGCAGGGATGATCAAGTGGAAATCTTTGGCCTTGGATTTCAGGATCGGGCAGAAGGCAGTTTCTCCAAGAGCATCGGTGTCCATCCTGGGTGGATTTCCTAGCAGTGGCCGTGGGAGGGGAAGCAAAGAGACTCTGAGATGCAGAACTGAGCTGCAGGGGACTGGCAGGGGCAGGAACAACCATCTCAGGAGCTGTGTGAAGACACGCACAGTGTATGGACAGGTGGATGGCTTTTCCAAAGGGCAGAGAGACAATAACAGCCCCAGCCAGCTTACCTTGCCTCTTTGGCAGCTGGGTTTTGACTGAGCTTCTGCAGGCTTGTAGATAAGATCCCCGCTGATACCATTGAAGCCTTTGATGAGATTTCTAATGCTAAGTTGTATCCAGAGACCCCTCTCCTCTGCAGGCTGATGGTCTTTTCTTACTCAAGGCTTTAGACTACTGATGTCAGGAGTAATGTTTAGGATCTGAGGGGACTGTAAATCCCAGAGTCAATGTGTGGGTTGTAGGGAGGATCAGGCACAGAAAGTCGTCATCTTGCTTGCAATGCCTATGGATCTTGCAAGTGGAATGAGGCAGGAGAGGAATGAGGGCCCCTTTGCAGCCCTGTGTGCATTGGCTTTGGTGGAGCAGGGTTCTGGGGAGAGGGGAGCTCTCCTCTCCCTTCCCGGGCACTTGTGTCAGGCTCACAGTTTTTGGAGCCTGAAAAAAAACACCCGACATGGTACCAGGGTCCTGCCACAGGGTGGAAACTCGTCCTAGCCAGGGCGTGTGGCTTTCCTTGAGCCTCTGGTCCTTCTGTAGGCTTCAGACACCCAGGCGAAGGCTGGGGCAGGGGACTGTGCTCTGTGTCCTGAGGAGCAGTTCATAAGTTAGTTTGCAAGAGATAATTAATGTCTCTTCAGGGAGGAGGGTCTTTTTTCCCAAATATTTGTTTCCATAATTTGGCTCAGAGTGTAGTGTTCCTGCAATGTCCCTTTCTGTATTTCTGACCAGAGCAAAGAAAACAGAACTGACTCCTGCATCCTATCCCCGAAACACCTGGCTGTGAGGGGCAGTCGTCATGTTTTCCTAAGGATGTAGCTGAGCTCTTCAGCCCCCTCCTCACCGCAGCCAGCACAGCTTCCGGGACTCCTCTGTTCGGGAGGCAGGAATGGGCTTCCCAGGTGTGATGGTTACGAACAGGCTTACGTATGTGGGCAGCTTAACGCAGAGGCTGCCGGTGAGTGGGTGGCCGCAATGGGGTGAAGCCTCCTGCTGCAGGGCCAAATGCTGTTGAGTGCTAAAATCCTCCAGGCTGAAGTGCCCCTCACCCTGCTATCTGGGCACAATCCTGCTCTTGTCACAGCCACTGGCAAAACTCCCAGTGACCCTTGGTCTCTGCAGTCCTTTGCTTGGGAGGGCTTGCTTGCTGTTTCCTGCAAATTGAATTACCAGAGAGCTGATTGGATTGCAAACAGGTTTAGAAAATGTTTTCATTGTTGCTTTTTAGAGTATCCTTTACCCAAAGTTAAATATAGGAACTGGACCTGACCTGGGAAGGCTCGGGCTGCAAAGCCTGACGCAGTACCAGCCCTACAGAGGCTGGGGCTGGGGTGTCCGGGATGGGGATGGCAAGAGGGAAACCACCCTCTATGGCAAATCCAGAGCATGTAAGGCTGCAGCTGAGCGGGACGAGCATGCCACGATGGCCCCAGGCCTCCCCCAGCGCCCACGCCTGCCCAGCCCTGCAGCAGGGAGCTGCTGCTTTTTGAAGAGAGACTCCCAAATCCAGTCTCATGCAGGGGAAGTGAAAACAAAATGTCTGTTGCAGTGAATCTGGATCCTTCCTCGTGCCCTGATGGCTCCGGAGGGGCAGGAGGCTGACGGCAGCATGGATGATGTGTGCGCCAGGGCTACGGCAGCAGCGCTCCCGCTCCCCTTGGCTGGGCGCAGCCGCATGCCACAGCTGCCAATGGCCAGTGAGCATTTCATCCTCATGGCTGTTGGTTTAAGAGCTTTTCTCTGGAAGCTGTGCTTGCCCTGTCCCCCTCCAGCCACGGAGCCGGGGCCACCCCAGGGCTGGCGAGAGCCCTGGGCGACCCCGGCATGACCACATCCCCCCAGCCTCCTCGTCCCGCTGTCCCTGCCAAGGGCCAGCAGCCCGGTGGCCCGGCGCCTGCAGTGGAGCAGAAGCCCTGTCACGTGGCACTGTGAGGGGGGACCACAGCTGCAGTCCCCCCAGGTCAGCTCGCGCTTCCCCAGCGTGCACCATGCCGGGGCGCTCCAGGAGGGAGCAGTGGACAGGCTGCCCGTGCCATGCCCCGTGCCTGCCGCACCCCTCGGCTGCCGGTCACTGGCATCTGCCAGGCACTGCCTCGAGCTCTGGGAGCAGGAGCCAGATGCTGAGCAAACCCCACCGTGCTGCATTTTGGGGGGGGGGGGGGGGTGTCCACCTTCCCCTGCGGCCAGGCCATGGCTGCCGAAAGCCTTCGTCTCCCGCAGCCCTGGGCCTCCGGAGGCCGGGCAACGTGGGGGCAGGCAGAGAAGGGCCAGCAGGTGCTTGGGGAGACGGTTCATGGCACTTTCAGGATTGGTGCCGATGGGTGCAGGTGTTGCTGAGCTGTACAAATCCCTGCTCTGGCATGATGACAATACCTTGCAAAGTAATTCTCCATCCCTGTGCAAGGAGCATCTCTCCTTTATCTCCTCTAAACGGTGCACCTTTTGTCCTTGTCGTCCCGTGGGCTGAGGTTTTTGAGCTTACCAGTGCGTGTTATCCCAGCTGGGATGTTACTGAGCGCTGGGGCTGTGATGCAGCGACAGGGACTGAGCACTTAACTCTGCAGATAGCCTCATGTAAAGCCGTTCATCTCCCACCCTTAGTCTTCTCAGATTCATTGGGAAATTCTTCTGAGACAAGGATGGTGTCTTCATTGCACATGCAGGGAATACTTGGTACCAGTGCATTGAACCTCTCGGTGGAATAAATTCCTTATTCCCAAGTCCTGACTTCAGAATTTTGCATGGTGACTCTCACTCTGAGGATCTTAGAATAGGTCTGGTGTGACTTGTCTCTGCTCTGCAAAGCTGTGGACCATTGCAGCAGGTGGAACCCAGGGGAACATCCGCATTTGGGATGTCTGTGGCCAGACCTCCAAATCTTCACACAGGTGCTTTTCAGGCTTTGCCCCATGCTTGGTACCACAGCAGTCTGAGAGGGGAGAGGGAAAGCAAAGGGATGCTCCCCCCACTACAGAGCTGCCTTTGCCACGGGAAGAAAAGGCCCTCTGCGTGTTTCCTGACCCCACCGCATTTGTTAAATTAACTCATGATCCCCTGTCTGGCTCTGGTGCAGCATTCTCAGTTCAAAACCTGGGCAACAAGGAGCTTTAATTACTTGTTAGAGATGGCTAATATTTGTGTGCATTTCTGGAGTGTTTTTTCTAACAGGAGCTGTGAAGCCAGGGATGATTTACTTAGCTGCAGCAACTCCCTGGAGTTGAGATGGAAGAAGGGCAGTGTAATCATGCGGCCCTGGATCGGGGTTGTCCTGGGCAGCTGGCTTCGCGTGGGCTGGAAACATGGCACACCATGAACTGCTCTGGGGCAGGGGACCAACCCAAGCTGGCCCTGCCTTGCAGCCCCCTCTGGAGCCGCGAGGAGATGAAACAGCCGGGGAGCAGCCTGCGCCAGGCACGAGAAGGTGGGGGCACAAAAGCCTCCGCTTGGGCCATAGCCCCACGTCTGCAGCCCAGCGCAGCAATAGATGCACTGCCGTTCACCAACAAGCTGAAGGGACGTGCCCTGCCTTTGCTTAGGATGTGAAATGCCACGGGGAACAGGGGGGCGAGTGAGGGAGGGGTCAGAGGCATGCTCGTGTCTGTGTCTATTCTCCAGCGCCTTGCCCAGCCTCATCTGAAACAACTCAAGTGACAGAGCTCCCGGCGCTTCCCTTGAGAGATCATTCCACAGTCTAATAAATCTCTCTGCTAGGAAATGTTTCTTGATAACCAGCCAAATTTTTCCTTTGCTCAGTTTCATTTGGTTATTCTTAGCATCAGAGACACAAAGATGATCCTTCTTCTTCCTTGGGGGGACTACAATTCCTCCCTTCCTCCCATAGCTCCAGTTTTAGGCTAAGATGCTGGCTCAAATCTTGACCAAGAACATCAGGGTCTGGCCTTTTCCTTGTGCTTTTCAGCTTGCTTTCTCAGTCAGCCTTGTTGACTGCGTCATGCTTTGTTCTCTGAACTTCCCTTGTCATACAGGCGTATACGTGTGTGTGTTTGTGCACATTGTAGGGTATGCGTGTGGCACAGAAAACCAGCCTGCTCCTTCTGTAGCTTTCCTGATTCCATGAGTCTGGATCAAGGGGCTTCTGTATCAGTCTAAAATCCCAAAGCTTTTACTCTTCCTTATTTAGTTGTTATCAGTGGTCCCTGCAATTTCCTCTGATCTCTGTGTTTTGCGCGGTTTCTTCCACAGGTAACATTAGCCTGCAATTTGCTCTCCTGCTCTCTCTTACCTTGCCCAATGTCTGTTTCAAACCTAGTTCATTCACTGGGACCCTCTTCCATGGCTTCAACAGAGTTGGGATGGGGCCTACAACACCCTTGATGGTGTTTCGTCTTCTTCCCTAGAGTCTGCAACACATCCAGATTTCATAACACCTGTGCCTTTAATTAGCAAGTCTTTCCTCTTCTCACTTCTTTTTTTTCCCTCTTTTTTTTTTGTTTTTTTGCAGGCAATTTACAAAGATGCTAACTAAAATAATAAAAATAAGGTTTCACACAAATGGTTGTGGTGGACATTTCCTCTGTATCTGAGCTGAAAGGCTGGGAGAAAGGTCTGCTGGAACAGGCCAGCATGTGTAGTTCATGTACCTGGGACGTGCTGTTACCAAAGACAGAGCAATGTTGGGTTGGTGTGCATCTGCAATTGCACGTCTAACTTGGCACTTGCTGTGTCCACCGCAGGTTGTGCGTTCCTCACCTACTGTGCCAGAGACTCCGCCATCAAAGCCCAGACGGCACTGCACGAGCAGAAGACTTTGCCAGGGGTAAGTCGCAGTGAATTGTGCCTGCAGCTCATGCCATGGGCTGGAGGACAGGGCTTGTTGGGAGAGGGAGAGCTGGTGGAGAGCTGGCTGAGATTAATTTTCCTGCTTGTGAAAGAGGAGAGTGGTTTGGGGGTAGAACAGGGTTGCAGGGCCAAAGCACGGAGCTGCTCCTCAGAGGTGCTACGCTCCATCCTGCCAAGGCTGCCCTGTGTCTCTCCAGCCAAACCCGTTGCTGCTCCTTGGCCCCTGTGGCGTGACGTGGCCTCTCCAGCTCTCTGCTCCTGTCACTGGGGAGCTGGAGCGCCTGGGTGAAGTGCGTGGGCACAGCCCACGCAGCGGTCACGCTGGAAAGGCGGTAAGAGGCAGCATGAGGTACCAGACCCTTTTCCTCCAGATGTACAGAACTTCTTGGAACATCAGTTCCTCATCTGCCTCAGCTCTGCCAGGTGCCTGGGCAGGTTGTTCAGTGGCTCTGTGTAGGACCCAAAATGTTTTTTAATGACGTGGCTGAGTTGGACCAGTTTCTCAGAGAGAGAGTGTGCCCTTGGCATGTCCCATCATCTGGAAGAGAAATGGGTTATTTAGGTGAGACCAGAGTGCTGAGCCAGCCATGACCGTCCCTGGGTCCTGCTCCCTCCACAGCTGGAGCTGGGAGCAAAGGGCCGGGGAGCCCAGGAGCTTGGTGCTGCGGATCAGCCCCCATGTTGCAGAGAAGCCCCCTGCCTCCCTGGGGCCCGCTGTTGAGCTGAGAGGAGGTTTGAGTCACTGCCGTTCCCGTTTCAGTGCAGTGCACAAGCCTTGGACCCCTGGACGGGGCCCTTGCAGTGCTGAGAGGCTCAACACACATGCTGGAAGGATTCACTTGTAGGAGGGCAGGAGGAGGAGCTGGGTACTTATAGACAGACACTTACAGGAGGCTGGAGGTGCTCAAGGCAGCAGGATAATTAATGTAGACCAGGGGTCTCTGGAGAGGGGTCAGGAATTCGTAACCATAACATTTCCCATTTAACCATCCAGGTCTAGACAGCCTCCCTCACCTCCCCTTGTGACCTCCCCACACGCACCCTTTGCCATATTGGTTTACCTGTGCTCCCTTTGTGCATGGGTCTGTGTTGGCATTTGAGGGCAGGAAAAAGCTCATGTTTTAATTACCACTTAATGGAATCTTTGCTGTTACCAGCTATGGATGTTCCAGGTTATCTCAGGGCAGTAGGGGAAGCATGCAGCTAACTAGGTACTTGAATACTATTTGACTTAATTTTCTGTGCGGGAAAACATCAACCTTTTGGGATAAAGCAATGTAATCTTCTATGTGTGTTGGTCCAGGACGGAAATGACAAAGTCCATAAGAGCAAGTCGCAGGGTGTGGGAGAGGTATCTCTCTATGGATGCTGGATGGGTCATGGTGCAGTGCTGCACCACAGTGGCGAGGAGACAGACATGTCCCTGTCTCGTACCTCTAGAGGGACCCTCAGAAGTTACTGGTGTGAGGCTCGGTGGATAAAGGCACTCTCTGTTTTGCTGCCATCCTACATCGGGGTCTGTTGCATGTTTCACTGTTCTCTATCATTTGTACTCTGCATTTAGAG
The DNA here is from genome assembly GCF_036370855.1 of Dromaius novaehollandiae. Taxonomy (NCBI): domain Eukaryota; kingdom Metazoa; phylum Chordata; class Aves; order Casuariiformes; family Dromaiidae; genus Dromaius; species Dromaius novaehollandiae. The sequence goes on along the minus strand of NC_088122.1, from coordinate 229,760 downwards.
TGCTGCATGGGATCGTGTTTAAACAAGCAATGCAAAGCGCATTTATCTGAGTTTGGGTGATCTAAAGGCTTTTTACGTTTAGGGAGGCATAGGAAACTGCTTGGGAACAGGAAAGAGTGTTTGCTGCCATATACTTTCAAGCATGGTAGTCTTCAGACAGTTAATGAGCTATGTGCTGTTCTTAGGTTTCAAGATTAGCATGGAGATGAGCTGTGTTTTACTTGGAGCTGTACATCATCATGCTGGCAGTATATCACTTCATCACATTCCATTTCTCTTCAGGAAATTCCCTGTGTGATCAAGAAGGCAGGATTCTCTTTGACCATTTTAGTGGTTGCTTAGAGATGGCTACTACCAAAATGAAACAGACCTCCAGGCTGAGGAGGCAGAGTTCATCTTGACATGGAAGGGGCTGGCTGACCTCAGGTAGCTTGCAGCCCTATTTGCTTTGCTTGGTTTGGTCATTGTGTCCGTGTAGCACCACCCATCCCTATGGCCCAAGTGATCACAGAGACTACTCTGGAAAGGAGGCAAAGTCAGGAGCTCTGGGCAACTGATTGTTTCCCTCTTTTGGGAACGACATCATGAAATTTCTCCTCTGTGCATTCACCTGAATGCACGACCAAGCATCAGTGGCTTTAGCAACAGCAAAGGATGGAGCCAGCATAGAAGGTGTTTTGTTGGTAATATTATGCTTGCCACCAAATTGCAAAGCAACCATAGATGCCACAAGTATCTTCTTCATTGGTCTCGGTGTAGAGACCAGTGGCTGATCTCAACAGTTCATGAATCCAGATAGAGATGAATGGCTTTCATAGCCGAGAGTCGGGATTTGATAAGGTCAGACTCAAGGAAATGCTTTGACATAGTTTCTGGTAGGTCCTCAGGCTGTGAACGGGGGACTAGATAGATGAAGTGGAACAGGATGCCTGGGTTCACTTTCCAAGTCTGTCTCTGGGTTGGCACTGTGCCTGCAGATGTATTGGTTACGCTCTCTGTGCCTGATGCTAGGAATGTCAGTGTATCCAGGAACGCTGCCACACTGTTCCTGCAGAGCTGCACCTGCAATGTGGCTGTCCTGAGGTTTTATATTGTTGCTTGTTACTGTAGATTTTCCACATATATCAGTAGGAATCACCATGGTCTCTATTGGCTTTTATGGCATTTCTGGCAAGTTCTCCCATTTAGGAAGTCAAAATTCTCTTTGCATTGTGATTTTTACTTCATCTGTTTATTTTTAAATTGGGGGCTGTTGGGTGTCTGCTAGCTAAATAGAATACGGGAGTTAAGCCCAGAAAAGCGTTTTTCAGACAGGAAGATGTAGCATCTTTTTCCAAAGGTAGCCAGATATTGGGCTCACTTTGTCTCCCGCCAGAATTTGTTCCCCTCATCCAAGAATGCTCTGGTCCCAGCTCTGCTCTGTTTCATCCCAGACTCTGTAGTTTGCATTATGTCAGAGGAGCCAAGTTGTCACTGCAGTTCAGAGATCAGTGTCAGGCTTTTGTGGAGCTGGGGCTATGGATCCACGCATTTCTTTGTGGCTAAAGATCATTCAGTGGACTTTGGAAGCAGATGTGAGGGGAGAAAAAGAGTTTCATAAGGCCTGGCATGCTCAGGGTGAAAAGAGAGAAGACTGTCAGCTGTATTTTGTATCATCTAGAACTTGTGTTCAGAAATACGAAACACCTGGGTTGCCTGCAGAGCTAGTGAGTTGCTCTTGGTCCAGTCTGACAGTAACAAGTGCACGGATCTTCCCGCCAGGAAGGTTGGAGCTTCCTAGAATGGGGACATAAAGGGCATCCTCGGGCAGCAAGCAGCAGTGTCTAAGCACCCAGGCTTGCTGAGGAGTTGAAAAGGCCGAGTATCCATGGCCTCGCTGACGGCAAAGGCTGGAGAAAGCAGGGAAGGTGCCCTGCCTTGTGGCCGTGGGAACAGGGAGCCTGCAGAGATCCTGTTTTGTGCTCCCCAGCCTTGCTCCATGAGGACAGGCTGGGGAAGTACATGGCCATCTGACTCAGTCCTGCTGGAGCAGTCTGACAGGCTCCAAAGACACAGCAGTGATGGAGGCAGAGCTGCCTGAGGAACAAAACAGAAACCAATCCCCTCTGTCGCCTGCATCCGCACTGTTGGGGGGAGATGTACAGCCCAGGGAGGCTGAACAGAGGCAAAATCTTTGGATTGGAGAAGCAGAGAGAGCATCAGGCCCTCGCCCTCCTTCCTGAATCCCTTGTCCTCCTCAGCTGCCAGCCAGCACAGCAGTGCAGTGCTTCACCTCCTCCCCACTCCCTGGCACGTTCCTCCCGGCTGGGTGAAACGATATTATATCTCAATAACCCATGCCTTTGATTCGTGATTGTGCCTTCACTTTGCTAGGTTCTGAAAGGAATTGGAGAGGTTATTAATGACACACAGTGATCACACACCAAGTTAAAGCCTCTCGCTAAGTGAAATTTGAGGGAAAAGCAGCCAGCTTTTCAATATTTCGCAGAAACGCTTTGTGTCTCTTTTCATTTGCAGCCAGACAGTTGCAAATTGCATAAAATTGCTCCTGAAGAAGGGGGAGAAGAATAGAAGGAGGGAAGGGGGGGAAGGTTTTTTTTTTTTTTTTTTTAAGTGATTCTTCTGGCAAGATACAGTTACAGTTTTATTTCTATGCAGAACAAAGAAGAGCTTGCTGAAAGGTAGGCAAGTAAGTGGCAGAAATTGGTATTGATCCAAGCTGGGAATATGGGCAGTTTAAGAGCAGCAGTGGGGGTATTGAAATGCGGCTACATCAGGGGGAGAACTCATGGATGCAGCGAGGGCTTGGGAACGCAGGGACACAGGAATGGAAAATTACAGAGAGCAGCAGCGTTAGAGCAGAGAGAGACTCTGGGAATGCACCAGGGGTTGAGATGCAGCAGCAGTAACTCAGATGGCTGGGCACAAGGATTAATGCAGAGATAGAGCAGCGCTTGGGCGGAGGGCATCCCTGTGGGCAAGCTGTCTCCTGCGCTGTCAAGAGCCAGGGCTCCCTGTGGGCTGTCCATCAGGATCCACTGCAAGTGGTGATCTGATGGGACACAAGCAACTGAGGGGTTTGATAGAGAGGTCAAAGCATCTCATTCTCCCCTCCCCTCCTCTTTTGTGCAAGTGCTGGTGTGCAGCCAGCCTGGGGCAGTGTTTCTGAAACAGCTTCCTCGTGTGAATCCTGCAGTCCTTTGCAGCTGGCAGGGCTGGGAGACATTCTGAGGAGCAGAATAGAGGGCTTGGATTTTTGGTTGGGAGCTGAAGCTGGGCTCCAGCTGTTGCTCCTTGATGTGGTCTCTACAGTTTGAGCCCTCAAGCAGGGCAGGGTGGAGAAGCTTCTCCCATGTCCATCCTGCCGGTTTGACAGAGACACTATTGGTGAGTTCACAAGAGCCATGCAACATCGTCAGTACAAGCTAGCACTGCAGAGAGCACGTTAAGGCTGTCTCATGGAAATGGCAGGACATGAAGGCACTGAGCCAGAGCAGCCCCTGGCCAAGCAGCAGCTGAAGTGCCCATTCACTGCAGGGGAAGTTGCAAATACCTACTCCTTTGGGAGTTTGGCCCAAGGGGCTGAGAACCAACAGCGAGGCAAGGCAGCAGCCCTGAAAATACATACCCTGAAGAGGCAGAGGGAGAGCAAGCTGCCAAGGCAAACATTGGCTCCTGCTGCCTAGAGAATTGGAAAGCTAATGAAATTAAGGATCGGCACCCGTTTCCACACACCGCCCAAAAACATACATGCAGGCTCTCTCCAGCCCTCCCTCCCCAGAAATTCCTGCCCTTTGCACAATGGGGCACTCGCATCTCCTTGAAGCCCAGAGCTTGGGCTTTTGTCTCCCTGGTGAGTAGACTCACACCCGTGCTCGTGAACACATGTGCACATGCACACGCCAACCCCCACTTCGTCTTTCCGAAGGCTCCACACTGCTGAACGTGACTGCACGCCATACAGCCAGCTCCTTCCTGAGGTGCTGTCTGCCGGGACCCCCGGTCCTTTCCTGCAGAGCTGTTTTCCAGCCAGGCAGCTGCAGCCTGTATCATCACAGGGTGTTACTGCATCCCAGCTGCAGGACTTGGCCTTTACCGCCATTAAGCTGTACAAAGTTGCCATCATCCCTTTCTCAAGCTTGTGGAGGTCACCCCAAACAGCAGCCCTGCCCTGCAGCATTCTGGCCATGCTTGAAATCTGATGCTGCTGCAGACCTGCTGAGGGCACGCACGAGCCCCTTGTCCGGGCTGCTAGTTTTCCACCCACCTTCTGTTTCACTGATCCAAACCGCATCTCACCAACGTGGCTTGGGGGGGGGATTACGGGAGATGGTGTCTTAGGCCTTGCTGAAGACCAGGTGACCAACACCCACTGCCCTCCCCACAGCCACAGCGGTGCCACGCTGCAGTCCGTTCTCACACTGTTTTTCTCAGGATGCATTTTTGTCACAATAAGAGGTGTTTGCATTGCTACCAGGTTGGTTGTTCTCAAAGCATGGCGACTGTGGCCGCGGCTGTCAGGAAGCCCACAGCCTGTTAGCGGTTGCCATGGGAACGGGAGCTAATCACGGCCTGTGCGCAGTGGCTGGGTGCAGAGGTCCCCAGCGGAGCCCGGCACCCAGCACCACGCTGCCAGCCCCCTGGTTCGCAGCAACAAGAGAGTGTTAAATTAGCAGGGACCTCTCTGTCCCCAGTCACTGTAATTAAGCTGCTGTGGGGGAGGGAGCCGGGGGCAGTGCGGAGGCCTCGTCTCCCAGTCATTCCAGTCGGAGCTGACGGAGAGCAGCAGACGCCTCTGTGCTGCGTCTGGTCCCCACGTGTCACGGGAGGGCACGTGGTCCCTACCGCCTCCCCTTCCCGCTCTCGCTACCCCTTGCCACTTGGCCGGGGTGCTGCTCTTCGAGGTGTCTCCCGGCCGGGGCAGGCTCCCCGGCGCAACCAGGGCACTTGTGATGCCCAGCAGCAGTGCCAAGCCCTGCGGGAAGCTGCAGACACCGGGGCGGCTGGGCGCTCCTCCTGCACACAGGTAGCCCAGAGCACGGGTGGCAGGAGGCCGCCTGAGCAGGTGCTCCCGCGCGCTCCGTGGCAGCCTTGGGGACCTCTGGAGACGTGCATGAGGCAGGCTTCCCATGCCCCCTGCCCTGTCCTGGCTGCCCTTTCGCAGTTTGCGGAGGGCCTTGGAGGCTCCCTCCTGTGAGGGCAGTGTGCGGAAAAGCACTGGCAGCTGCACTGGCTGCTGCAGGACTAGGTGGGCAGTGAAGCAAGGCCAGTGATGCACCAGCGAGCACAGAGCAGGATGAGTTTTGGCTGCCTTCTCTGCACAGCCTGGCAGGAAGAGGAAAGCAGGGAGAGTGTGGCAGCATGGGCTTTGTGGCCTCTTGGTGTTCCTGTTGTGCTGAGTGCTCCCAACCTTCCCCTCTGCAGCCTTCTTTGGCTTGCTCAGGGTGACATGGTAATTCATCTCACGTCATCTTATTCCTGCTCCCTGTAGGCCTGCAAGGCATTTGCCACCTCGCTCTGAATTGGGAATTGTTCCTGTGGTTAGGGCCTCCTCGGGTAACCTGGGCCCTGCTGATGCAGGATGGAACGCCTAAGCACCACAGAGTGCATGGTTCTTGGGCACATGGCTTTCTGGAGGCTAGAACCTACTCTTGTGGTCTTGACGAGCTTGCTAGAGGAGCTATTGGGGTTGTCTGTTCCTTCAGCCCTGTCTTGCAAGGTGGGAGGAGCAGGAGGACATTTGGGTCCATATATTGCCGGGGCCATACGCTGCTGCTTCTTGCACTGCTGAAAAGCCCCCTTGAAAGCAGCAAGGTCCTCACATGAGTTTAGCCCAGGATTTTTCTTTCTGTTGCCCCCAGGGGATACTTGGTGTCCTAGCACCTGCAGAAGAGGAAGTTGGCCTTTTCCTCTTCTCACCTTAAATCCTCTTTGACTTTCACTGAGACTAAAACACAAGTGACAAGAAGAGATCAGGAGAGATCATCTGATGTCCTCCTTGGTGCTGTGCCCTGCGGTGCACTGAAGCATCAAGGAAGGAGCCCCGTGAGGACAGAATGACCATCAGTTCCTGAGATGTGGCCGCCAAACAGTCATGCACATGATAGGGGCTGTAATTGCTACATCGGGCTGGCCTCCACACTGGTTATTTGATGTTAATGCACAGTAATGGTGCTGTCACTTCCATAGAGATAGCAGAGAGATCCAAAGGCTTTCTGAGTCACAGCGATAAGGTGCTTGCCTTGCTCATAGGGCAGCACTAGCTGGAGCGAGGACAAGGATGATGGAGTACATTAAGGGAGGAGGAACACAGACCAGCAGAGACCCCCAAAAGCCACAGCAGCTGTTCTGTGTGTGTAGTGGGTCACGTGCTGCTTGGATGTCTGTGGATACCTGTATGCAACTGCTCTCACTCAGCCCTTGCCTTTGTCGGAAGGAGGGGGGGAATTGCTTCCCCACTCTGCCTGTTTGTCCTCTGTGCTGGGGTAGGGGAAAATACCCCTCCAAGGAAACCTGCAAAATCACTTGGGGGTTTATTTGCTCTTTTCGTAGTAATACAAAGCAATGGGGTGCAGTCCCTGCACCACCTTCCTTGCTCATGCGGAAAGGGCAGGCCTTAGTTATGGGGCAGAAGCCCTGTGGTCTGGACTCCTGGCTTCACATCCTGCTTCTGCTGCAGACCTCCCATGTGACCATCATCTGCTGCCTGTACCTTGGTTCCTCCACCTGAAAAATGGCACTTACAATGATCTTTGTCTCCTTCAAAATGGGGCCGGGGGGGGGGGGGTGCGGGCAGGAGTGTGAATTCCTAAGCAGCCTTTAGAGCTGTGCTGGAATGGTGCTAGGTGATAATGTTGCTAATGTTTGTGTGAGGCTGAACTACCCTTCCACCCTGAAGGATGGTCTTTCTGGGCAGGACTGAAGTACCCTGAGACATCAGTGGAAAGATGCAAGCAGGAGGCTTGAGCACTGAGGCTGGCACCAGTCCATCACTGCTTGCCTTCCTGATCAGAAAGCGAATCCAAATGTGCAAATCGACATTTAGATGCATGTGTTCTGCAGAGCTAGAAGTGGTTGTGATCCACCAGGCAGGGTGGCCAGCTGAGGACCAGCCCATGACTGGAAGAGACCAAGACCCCACGGCCTCATTCTGTCAGTGGTCTTGGATGCCTTTTGGTTCCTGAAGCCCCAGAGGAGGCAGGCTGCATTGAGTGTTTCATGCTTTCTGCCTCTGACCCACTTAACGCTATGAGGTTCCCTTGCCTTGTACCTGAGGGCCTATTCTGCATCGCTTACTCATAATTAATAGAGAGCAAGCCCTGCCGTCCCTGGGGGCTCGCTCCCTCTCTCCAGCCTTTGCAGTCTGAAAGCTGAGGAAGCAAGAGGTAGTGGTTGTGGCTCCTCCTTGGAGGCTGTGGCTCCTGGGTGGCTGAGATGACAGCTCATGCAAGGCATCAGCATAAACATGGGGAGAAGGGTTTTCTGGGGAAGAGAGAAACGTTGCATTTTGGGTGAAGAGAATCGTAAACTCTGGCACCAAATCCAGACATAGCCTTTCTTCTCTGCTTACCTGTTTCTCTTTCATCTGGATCCATGTCTCCTTCTTGCTGACGATAGGAAATTTCACCTGCATTAAGTTTAGAATTTGGCCCTTTTGGGGCACTTTGACTTGGAGAGCCCCAGGTTTGAAAAACATGACCTTGAAATCAATAGCAGAGCTTCCTCTGACTTAAGCAGGGCCAGAATTTTTTCCGCAGATCCATGAGCCGAAGAGTGGGGAAGGGTGGGACCACTTTCTTGAAAGCAGAGAGGAAGCCTGGACTCAGCGCCCTTTTTAATGTATGCTCATCAGGCCCTGGGGATGGGGTGGGGGTGAGGTTTAGACACTGTCTAACCAGCAAGGACTTTCATCACTGCCTCTTCCCTGGAAAGCTCGAGGCTGCTTGAGGCTGCAGTGCCTCTCCTCCCACCCGGGATCTCCTCATTGCTTGCTGAGCAGGGCACAGGAGATGTAGATGCTGTGCATGGTAGCATCAGAAGACCTTTTATGTTCCCATGGTCAGCAGAGCTTTGGCAAAAGCCAGTCACCTAGGCTGACTGTGTGAGAAGGGGAGCAATGCAGGCAGAGAGGCTGTGGGCTGTGGGGAGGAAGCACGGTTGTGTTTGGAGAGAAGCGGCACATCTCGCCTGGATGTGGGGGAGAAGCTGGAGGAGGACAGGAGGGGGGGAAACCTCTGTCCACTCCCACATGATGTCCCTCACTGCACATGGCTGGGGGGGAGGTTGTGCTTCGGGCAGGCCACGGACTGTTAGCAGCAGGTACGCAGAGTGGAGAAGTGGGGGGGGGAGGGCTGGGAGGAGGTGGGCCCATGCTGGCCTGACAGGATGTGCTAAATGTTAATGGGAGATTCTTCAGAAATGAACAAATAGGTTAATTTTTAATGCTCGGCTAAATAATTTAATGAGGAAAATTAAGCTGAGCTAGTGAGGCAGGCAAAGCCACATAAATCACTGGCTCAAGTCCTCCACGCCACATGTGTGTTCACGTGTGTGAGGTGGGTATGTGTGGTGGAGGCATGCAGGTCTGTCTGTGCACGGTCCTCTGCTTGGTGCTCAGGATCTGGGGCATGCACACCCTGCCTCTGTGGCTCTGGGGCCACGTGGGTCAGTACAGGTATGGCTTTCTTGGACCCAGGTGTGTTCTGTGATCATGCTGCAGTTGATGACTGGAGGCCACAAAAAATTGGCATTTCCAGAGTTTGCTGTGCAGACGAGCATCATGTCCTCCCCTCTGTGCCGTTGCTCCATTCCTCCCTCAGCTGTGAGGGGGAGGGCAGACCATCCTTGCTGTAGGGACAGAGCCCTTCGTCCGAGACCTGCGTACTGAGCTGAGAACTGCACAGGGACACAGGGCATTGAGTTAAAGCAGCTGTGGACTCTCTCTGCACTTGTAGGCCCATCTTTCTGCTTGAGGGGTACTTTGGTATTTCATTTGTCTTCAATGGCAGCATGGGCCGGCAGGATTAAAGCTGTGGTGATATCCCAGGTGTGGGAGCCTCCGGGTCTCCAGTTCTCTGCAAGGAGGCCCCGGCCTGTCTCTGCCTGGCTGGGAGACCTCCCCTTCCAGAGGGTCTTGTAGCTCTCCCCTGTGCCTCAGCAACTGTGTTGCCTGTCTTCTCCCCTTTAGCCCCATCCTGCAGAGCAGAGAAAGACCAGCTCGGGACCAGCCCTCGCTCTGGCCGCTTTCAAACCCGCCGGCGCTCGCACGGGCTCTGGAGCCGTGCAGCCCTGACGCGGGGCTTGGCCGGGCGCTGGCCCTGGTCACGCGCTGCTGCCTCCGTGGCGGGCGCTGTCCAGCAGCTCGGCAGGCAGCAGCGCGTGTCCCCGTGGTTCGTGTCCCCACGGTGTCCCCCCCGCGGCATGTCCCCCCCGCGGCATGTCCCCCCCGCGGCATGTCCCCCCCCACGGCGCGCCGGCCTCCGGGAAGCGGGGAGAAAGGGAAGGTGCGGACAGATGGACCGGGGGGAGGGGGCCTTCCCCCTCCCCGGAGATCACATCGAAATGGCTCTTTTGTGCAAAGCTGAGGGAATGCCCCCAAGAGCTGGTTTCCATGGCAACCACAAATGTCAGGTTCCATGTGGTGAACCGCGGTTTCCATGGTGACAGCGCCTTCACCCAAGGTGCTGGGAGCTGGAGTAGCGGCCTGTGGGGGAGGGGGCGCAGTGCCCCAGGCACCCGGGGGGCCAGAGCCAGGATGGGGGATCCCAGCTGGGATGGGGGATCTGGGGCTCCGGGGCGCTGGGAGCTGCGTGGCCACTTCCCGGCAGTGCTCCCTGCTCCCTTCCCCCAAGCAGATTTGCTCCACGCAGGAGCTGAGATCCGAGCCTACCCCTCCATCGCTGTCCCCATCTGTTTAGCTTAATCCTGCATTTGCTTCTTGGTCAGAATAAAGCCATTTCTCAGCACAGTGGGAGTGGTGGGGAGGGAGGAGGCCAGCTGCCCCCCCGGCTCCACACCGAGCCTGGGGCCTGGCACCGCTGCTGGCCACCGCCAGCCTCTCCTGCCCAGCCTTGATGCCCAAACACGCTGGCCTCTGCCCCAAACACGCTGGCCTCTACTGCCCAAACACCTCGGCCTCCACCCTGAAACATCCCAGCAGCCTCCACCCCCAAACACCCTGGCCTCCACCCTGAAACACCCCAGCTTCTACTGCCCAAACCCCCCAGCCTCCACCCCAAACACTCCGGCCTCCGCCCCAAAACACCCCGTCCTCCGCCCAGAACACCCTGTCCTCTGCGCCCATGGAAGGGAGTGTTTGGCACTCTCAGCCCTCGCATGACTCCTGCACGGCCCCTCCTCGGCACCACGCCGCACCGCGCTGCCGGCGCAGGGGCGGGCGAGGGCGAGCAGCACGTGCCTGTGCACGGCACTGTCCCTAGCCAGGCTCAGGACCGCTGTTTCCTCCCTGCTGCGCAGAGAGCGAGTGGCTCAGTTAAGTGAGGTGCCGGTGACTGCACTGAGTCAGGGCAGGCATGGGAAGAGCTTTCGGACGGGGTCTTACCCGGCCAGTGCGGGCCCAGCAGGTGGGCCAAGCGCTAATCCTCTGCATTTCTCTTTCATTGCAGATGGCACGTCCGATTCAGGTGAAACCCGCGGACAGCGAGAGCCGTGGAGGTAGTTGTCATCTCTCCTTGCTTATTCGCTGGTGGCTTTGTGGTTGGGAGGAGGCCAAGCAAAGAGACCCAGGTCCTGACCTGGCCTTGCTTCCCCCGCAGTCTAAGTGGAAGGGCGTTTGTGTGAGCAGGGTGCGTGGGCGGCATCTAGGCGTGGGCGTGCAAGGGGAGCCTTTGGCTTGGCCCAGCAGGCAGCTGAGTGCACCCTGCAGCCGGGCGGGACGGGGCCGGGACGGAGCTGCTGCCTCGCTCCCCTTCCCAGCCCACTGCCGGGTGCTGCCCGCCTGGCCGCGCCGGCCCCCAGGAGCTGCAGCAGCAGGCATCTGCCGTGGTGCGCAGCGCAGGGTCCGTGAGGGTGCGGGCAGCTGGAAGAAAGTTTCCTCGGTCCCATGCCTGAGCAATCCTGTAAAAGCCAAATCCTTGCCTCAGCACTGGCGTTTCAGCCTGTTCAGCTTGCTGCTTCATGGCTGGATCTCCCCTGTTTGCTGCTTATCCCTGTCCTGCCCTGGCACTGTGGACCGTCTCAGCCCCTCCACCCTCAGTCTTGCAGCAAGCCCATCACACCTGCCAGCGGCAAGTGCTGCTGCAGAAAACAGCGTGTGATGGAGAAATAGGATCTGAGGGGAAAGGGAGGATCCTGCGTTTTGGCCCGAGGTGGAGGTGCTGTCAGCCTGCAGAGGACCGGCTTGGTTGGAGCAGCACATGCTGAGCAGCTCCGAGCTGGAAGATTGAGCGCAGAGGAATCTGTGTTAATGTAATGGGAGCTCACGCCAGCTCAGATGCTTCCTCCAGGTGGAGAAGGTTTGAGGCTCCAGCCCTTTGCAGATTTATGAACCCCTTTTGTTGCTTTTCCTTGTCTTGATGCATTTCTTTTCCTCCTCTTCCATTCCCACACGTGCCTTTCCATGCCTTGTGCTGTTGGTGCTGTCTCTGAAAGCAGTTTTTTGGTGGGGAGGGGAGAATTTGTGTGCGACTGCTTATCCCTATAGGGCAGCATATCCTGCATATTGTATTTAATATGGAGGGCTTTTGTTTTAAATTTTCAGGGGTCATTGCCAAGCAGTTTGTTTGTACTCACTTTCAACTTTTGCACTAGCAGGAACATGATATAGATATAGATATGTATGTACATATGTACGTGTTTGTGTGTGTACACAAAACAAGCCAAACATACAATTCATGCTTTGGGCAGACAGACCACTGTAGCCTTGTTTTCTTAAGAGCTGATGTCTCTTCATTGAGTGCAGCTGTGGAATTGCTGGTGTCTACTATTTAGGCTGAGGTCACTCTGCCTTCTTTAGCTGGTGGAGCACTACTCAGAATGCTGTCCTCTACACAGCCACCTCATCTTGCAAAATTTCTTCGGGCTTAACATCTTTGATGCCTTAGTTCCTCTGTCAAATTAAGCTGAAATAGGCCAACAGGTTCAAAAGTTATTAGCAAGGAATTGCACGTGCGCGCGCACACACGCACACACAAAGCAAAATTGCGTATTTCTCTGAGCTAATAACATTTTCAGCCAGGGAAAGTTTCCATAACACAGGCAAGCAGTCCTCTGTAGGTAAGGCCTGCTGCTGCCAGGGACCTGCCTGGTGCTGTGTAGCTGAGTTTCCTCACTCGTGTGGATTTCGGATGCCAGAGCCGTGTGCCTGCAGAGGCGTGTGGCAGTGCTGGCGCTGCCCCGCCGGCTGCCCGTCCGCGCTGCCCCGCCGAGCAGTGCAGCCAAGCAGGCACGGGACCTGGTGGGGACTGCAGACACCTCTGAGTCCAGCCAGGCCTGATTAGGGCCCGGTCCCATAGTCTGACACCTCACTGCCGATCCCAGCCCGTCCTTTGGGCCTTCCGAGGGCGGCCCCGGCACAGACTGCGGCAGAGCTGGGGCTGCGGGTGCATCCGTGATGCCCCCAACTCCCTCCAGGCAGCACTGTACATCTGCCTGGGCTTGGAACAGTGCTAAGCATATAGCAATAGCTGATCCAATAATAGTAATAAATAAATGTCCCATTTTGCTCCTTTAACTAGTAGCCTGTCAGTCTACATTTCGCTCCATCAGCTTCCCTTGAATTAGTTCTCTAGTGAAAGGCTACTATTCAGCATGAGTAAGATGAGCTCTATCTGCCCATTAGTTCTTTTTGCCTTCCCTACAGTGAGATGAGCTTTTTTTTTCCTAAAATAGAAAAAAAAAAAGAACCTAGTATGTGTTTTGTTAATTATTATCATCTTATATTATGAGCAACTTTCACCTAAAGTATCTTGAATGCTTCCTAACCTAACAGAGCTGTGCAGATAGAGAAAATATATATTAATTATAAAAAAAGTGTTTCCATTTCATCGTTTTTCATCGTTCCGAAAAGGAAGATTTATTTTTCGGCCTCCCACAAAATTGGTGCAAAAATGGCAATTTTTTTTTTCACCTTTCAAGGAAAATGCAACAAAAAATAAATCACACTTTTTTTTTCAGCACCACTTGTTTCTCATCCAAAAATGCTGTTTTCTGCTTCCAACCTGCGGAGGTTTTTCATGGGAGGGGAAAGAAAAAAAAAAAAGGTCTTTTTGAGCAAAACTCTCCCTTTCCTTCCTCTCTCTCCAAAGTTTGCTGTTTTCCCAAGTGGACATTGCAAAAATAGCCATTATTTTTGAAGTGTTGCAAATTTGAGCCCTTTTTGTAGCTGAGAGCAGAAGGGCAGCAGTCTCCGTTTTTCCAAGCCTTCCTTTTCATCTGCAGTGGCTTCTGCGCTGCACGTACACCCCAGCCCTGCGATGCAGGTACTGACGGGAGTTGCCTGCGAGCCCTGGAGCTGCTCTGGGAGACCTTGGCGCCTGCTCATCTGATAGCCTGGAGAAAGGCAGATGGAGGGGTCCTGTGCCATGTCCAGAGCCCTGTTGGCAGGACTGGCCATTAGCTGGCTGCTACTGCCTGTGGAAACCAGACAGGGCAATAGATCCAGCCTGCTACGCTGCTCCTCTCATCAGAGAAGTAGCCAGGCTCATCCGCAGGCCTGAGAAGAGCCATTGCATATAGCAACAGCCCCATGCTGGCAGGGGGCAAAGGGGAGATTTGCCCCAGGGCATAACCATTGGGAGGAGGCAGCTGCATGCGGCAGTGCCGCTTGGCTCTGCATTACCCTTGAAGGGGAACTCCTTGCTCCTCTTCAATGGCTGAAGACTCTCAAATTAAGCACCCTGAATTAAATGCATGAAGCTAGAGCACTGGAATTTGTTTCCTGGTCTCAGGGACACTAATCCTTGGGCTCTGGCCGTGCCCTGGGAAGGCTGTTGCCAGGTATGAGGCTAGCTGAGTGCGTTGTTACTAAGCGCTGCAGAAGGAGGGTACCAGTACAAAGATGCTCCCTGCGTGAATTAGGGAGGGGGTCCTGTCCTTCCCACACAGGCTTTGCGCTCACTCCTTTCCCTTCCACCTCTGCTCCGAGCCCAGCAGGGCCAGCAGAAAGTGGAGGGAGGGCAGAGGTTGTCCGGGGGCATTGCTGCCAGCCACTGCGCTGCCCGCCGCCACCGTGGGGTTGAGCACGTTTCCATGGCAACTCAACAGCCAGGCATCCGAGGCGATTTTCCTGCTTGCTGGACAGCATGGGAAATTGTCAGTCAGAGGGTAAAAAAAACAAGAGCTGGAAAGAAAGTGGGGGAGAAAGGACAGGGGCTTTGGGGGATGCTGAGGCAGGTGGGAGAGGGAAGGAGCTGCAGCGCGGCAGGTGCCTGTGCTGGGCACCTGCAGGAGCTGCTGGCCCAGGCCAGGGTGCCGGCGAGGAGGGGGTCCCCTGAGTCGGGATTGACGGCGGCAGGAGCGGTGACCAGCAGAGAGCTGGTGAAAGGGCTTGCCAGGTTTTGCCACAGGTGCAGCGTGATGGGGCAGCTTGGCCACTGGTAGGGGAGGCCACCGATTCAGAAGCTGCCCCTAGCGAAAGGGGCAGGGGAGAGAGGAGGGCACCAGAGTACCGGTTAGGCCCCACCATGATGAGAGAGGTCAGTAGCAAAGGAGCCTTCACTATGTCCCTGTTGCTGCAAACAGGCATCCCAGGGGCACGCGTCCAGAGTCTTCCCCCGCCATGCAATCTGGGGACCTGGGCCATGTGAAAGGAAAAGCACTATAAAAAGAAATCCTTCTCTTATGCTGTCAGTAACTTCACCCTCCTCTGATATTGCCATTCTGGGCATTCACAAGCAATTCAAAACCAATAGGTGTGTTCCTTCTTATTTGCCTTTACAGCTTGAGTCCCTAACAGATCACGTTTTCAAGCTCTTCTGCTTAGCCACAAAGGCTGACATTTTTTTCTCGTATGACTGCCTTTCCCAGGTGTCTTGACACCACCACCCTGCCCCAGCAGCTGGAAAGGCTGCGGGGGTCCCTGCAGAGCAAGGCGAGACCATCGCGTGCATTTCTGGCTGTCAGTCTTAGTCCACAACTTATTTATTTGCTTGTTAGTTCAAAGAACAGAGTATTTTTTTACAGCATCTGAAGTCAGTACAAATATTTCCCCGTGTGTTTCTCCCATTTGTTGATGTGTTTCTCCCACTGCATTTGTGGTCCAAAGGCTGTGGTATGATGCACCTATCTGACATGAAGGCAATACAGATTCAGGGCAGAGGAAGGGGAGACACTGCGAAACCCGAGTGTTCCCCCCCCCCACAGCCAAACTGGGATCACATACAGCGCCAGGTGATGTTAGTTAATGGGAGTAGAGAGCTGCTGCTTCTGTAGTTTCCTTCTCCCCTCCACCTTCCAGTAAATCTGCTCCTGAGCAGTCCCATTTTCTCCACTCCCCACCAGTCAGGTTTTGCTCCTCTCTCCATGCCATTTTTTGGCTGGTTTCCCTACCCTTGCATTTCCAAGCTGGTCCTTGGGTGGTGGCAGACACTGTCTTACTGCTAGTGCAGCTGTACAGCACCTGGTTTTTCAGCTCCTGTGCCTTAGCTGGGGCTTCTTGGGCATTGCCAGAGCACTACATTTTGGATGGACCCAATCAGCTGAACTAGCATCTGCAAAATGCAACCCTTGTCATGCAGGCACAGGGAGAAATGCAGACAGAATAGCAAGGAAAATGGAAAGAGATGAGATTCCCACAGGTTTAATTATCCAGGGAATTGTGCAAATGGGAAGCCAGGAAATCTGGTCTTTTAAAAATACCTGAGACTGTATACTTCAGCCACTTCCAGTGATGTAAATCAGGAGCAGCAGTTTGGGACTGGGTAAGAGCAACCAGCCTTAGCCTCAGCATTTGTAGCCCTTGAGCTCTGGTGGAGCAAGGTGGCAGCTGGGTTGCTTGAACGGTTCTGGTGCCTCGTGGCGTGCTGTGCCCGCAGGAGCAGTGCAGCCATGCAGCGCATCTGCCTGTGCTGCCTGCACGGTGGACATGTGGCTCCATCTGCATGTCCCTCTTGCTATTTTAGGAACCAAGTTTCTGAGGGCACCTGCTGGGGTTAGGGACAATGTGCAGTCCTGATCCTGTGCATGCATGAGTCTCCTGTGCCCTGGTGCTTGTCATTGAATGCTGTGCATGCACTGTTCTGCAAGGGAGCCCTGGAACAGGTGGATTCTCCCAAGTGTGTCTGTGTGCATGTGGGGGAAAGGCAGCATGCCCACTCACCTGGGTGGGAGCCAACCTCCAAGCCAAAGATGCTGCCTGCAGCGTGACTGTGTCGTGTGTCATCCATCCCTGCCATACACACGCACACCACCACCCCTGCAGCCCTCTATGCTGTTGTAGCTCGCGGACCTGTTGTTTTTCAGGTCACTGCACTCTCAAATGGATAGCAGCTTCTTGCTATTTTCCCTGACATGCGTCACATTACATTGGCTTTGTTTGAAGCCAGCCCCTCTGATCCTGTCACTGACAATAAGGAATCGTCCCTCACTGCTCCTCCTGAGCTGCGTCCTGACACGGTTGCTCCTGCAGGTCATGTTTGGGGGGCGGGGGGGGGGAAGGGTTAGCTCTTTAGTTGACATGACCACCTCCTTGCGAAGATGGGGGTCAGGCTGGCACTGAGGCTGCGGTGTTGATGCTGCATGAATAGCTGGTCACAGCAGTCACGGCCACATTTCTGCTGGGCTGGGTGGCATCTGGCTGCATGCTGCAGGTCAGCTAGGTGCCTCTGTGGCCTGGGGTGGCAGGAGGCAGTGCCACACACCTCATCCCACCTCTGCTCGGCCGAACCCTGCAGGACCCTGGCCCCACATCCAGGAGGCATTGGACGGCCTCTCCCCTCAGCCAAGGTGGGACATGGCACAAAATGTCCTCTGAAAGGGGAGAGGGGCAACCAGGGGGCTCTTTCTTGGCTCTCACACAATTGCCTTGGTGTTTGGCTGATCCTGTTGTAAGGCAAACTGGGACCCAGGATGCCAGGGTTTATTGCAGGCCCTGGCAGAGAACTTGGTAGATATACTGGTTACACTGGGCCAAGAAAGGGCAAATGGGAACTAAGACACTTCTTCCGTAGCAGCTGCAGAATTGGTGGTCTTAGGTAGAAGGAAAAGGAAACAGAGAAGCCAAGATTCCTGGGATTTATTCACCCTGCATTTCTCCTTCTGTATTTCCTGGGGTATCTTCTGTTTCCGTACTTATTGTTCAAGAATGGTGTAATTGTCCAGGCACTTTTTCTTATTATCACATGAACTGTATCATCCGAAAGAAAGGGATAATGAAGAGCAAGAAATTATTAAGCCTTCTCTTTCCTTTGGGGAGGGCATGACAGGGGAGGCCACAGAAACCTTCACAGGTGTGAGTGGCTCAGGGAGACCCTGTGGGCTGACCCCAGGGATGCATTGCAGCCAAAAGCAAATCATTTCCATGCCAGGCATGTTTTCAATACCAGGCAGTTGTGTGCTGAGGTGCCCCTATCCTCCTGCTTTGGACTGTGAGCCTCACAGAAGGTTGATGTTTTTGTGTTTCCCCCAGGGGACAGGAAGCTCTTTGTGGGCATGTTAAATAAGCAACAGTCTGAGGAGGACGTGCTCCGGCTCTTTGAACCCTTTGGGGTCATTGATGAATGTACAGTGCTCCGCGGACCTGACGGTAACAGCAAAGGTGTGAACCCCTCTGTGTGTTGTGCCCCTTTCTCCCTGCTCTTCAGGTCATGCTCACCTGCCTCGCTGCCTGTGCCTCTCACCTTGCCCTGGAGCACTCATCCTCCAACCCATCCTTTGGAGGTGGGCTAGAGGAACCTGCATCCCAGCCAGACATGGGGAGCAGGGCAGGGAGAGTTATCTGCTGCAAGGACAGATTGGGGAAGATGGGATGAGACCTGGGTGACAGGAGGGGAAGCAGAGAGGGATGAGTAGCTGAGTTACCAGGATCACTAGTGAGCCTGTTGGCTCAGTCTGGATCTACAGTTTGAGATGTTTTCACTCACAATTAGGAGTGCATGAAGAGTTTGGGAAAAGGGGGTAGTGTGGGGAAAAAGTAGAGATGGTGACATCATCTACAGGATGTATTACTGAAGTAACGCTCTTAGCCCCTTCCAGTTTTTCCAGGCTAGGGTACTTGGGATGAGTCAGCCTTTTTTGTCCCCCACTTTCTCAGGGTGGTCTCCTTCACCCTGTCTGAGATCCAGATACTGTGTCCTGCCCGGCTTTGCAGGCGGCAGCTTCACAGCAGCCCTGTCACTGCAGTCTCCTGTGCTCTTTCTGTCCCTTTCCAGGCTGTGCTTTTGTAAAGTTCTCA
Source organism: Dromaius novaehollandiae (assembly GCF_036370855.1). Lineage (NCBI taxonomy): Eukaryota > Metazoa > Chordata > Aves > Casuariiformes > Dromaiidae > Dromaius > Dromaius novaehollandiae. The sequence continues at coordinate 211,411 of NC_088122.1, read as the reverse complement.
TCCCACACAGAGGCTCAGGCAGCAATCCACGCACTCCACGGCAGCCAGACAATGCCCGTGAGTATGAGGCCAGGGTACCTACCCTCTTCCCAATCCTCTTTCCCATCACCCTGTGGAAAGGAACACCCAGCACTGTTCAAAAACCACAGGTTCAACTGCAGTTTCCATCTGGTTTTGCTGATGGCGGGGTGGGGTGGTGGTGGTGGTGGTGGTGGTGGTGTTATACTCATGCTCTTGTCTTTGGGAACCATCCTGTCTCCTGGGCTGGTGTGTGTGTGTGTGTGTGTGTCTCTCTATGTCTGTCCAGACTGGCAGTGACAGCACTTATGTTTATAAAGGCTAAAAAAAGAGAGCCAAGGACTGGGCCATGTATCTATCTTGGAGACAGCTACCTGGAATAGTTCAAAATAGAGCAGGGTGCAAGCTAACAATCCAGCAATGTGAACAGTGAGGGCTCCAGTGCCTGCGCACGCTCCCCGGCCTTGTTATCCAGGGGGTACGGGAGGTCTCTGGGGGCAGGCTGGGTGTGAGTGGGAGTGCCTTGTGCATTGTGTGGGGTTGTGTAACTGCAGCTAGCTGGGCCCTCTCGTGCAAGCGGAGCTGCAGTTGTGATTCATCTCTCACAGTCTCTAACCCGGATTGCAGCAGCCTGTGGGCAGGACAGTGAGTTGCTGCAGCAAGGGTATTTGCAGCTGCCAGGACCTGCTCTGCCTCTCCCGCCAAGCTCACGGTGGTGGAAAGATAGTCCTCGTGCCTGACCGTTGCCTGGGTATTCCTGGCTGCCCCCATCCTGACACTTGGCGAATGCAGCCAGGCATGTACGCACCTGCTTGTGCAGCTGTGCCAGACCCCAGTGTGTGAGGGGCAGGGCGGGAAGGGGAAGGGATGGATGGACAGATGGATGGATGGATGGGGAAGGGAACAGCCCCGGTTCAAGGCAGCTCCTGAGCACTTTCACTCCAACAGTCTTCTGCCCCTCTTCCCGCTCCTCTCTGCTGTCTGCTCTGCCCCGTCCCACCCTGCCTGACTGCCACTCTCCGGCTGTCCCGCCGCCTCCTCTCCCCCTGCCTCCTCTCTCTGTCTCCTCTCTCTGTGCCTAGGGCGCCTCCTCCAGTCTAGTGGTGAAGTTTGCTGACACAGATAAAGAGAGGACCCTCCGTCGTATGCAGCAAATGGTGGGGCAGCTGGGGATATTCACACCATCTCTCACGTTGCCGTTCAGCCCATACAGTGCCTATGCGCAGGCTGTGAGTATCACGTGTGTGTGTGGGGAAAGGTTGCCCTCTTGGCTATGGGGCAACACTGTACCTGGGCTGGGAGACCACAGACAGGGTCTCTGTAGCAAACGTGTGAAAGCTTCCTGGCACCTGGGAGTCATTCCTGGCTTCGGTTTCTCAATCGGCAGCTCATTCCCTGCGCATTTCTCTCCTGGAAGGGTTGGCAAGAGAGAGCTGAGACCTTCTCAAAGTGAGGCTGGATTTCTCTGGTGTGACGTAGACTGGCGGAGGTGTCTGGGAACAGGCCAAGCATGACCAGCATGTCTTGTTTTTGTGGACAGCACAGAGCCATGATTCCTCAGTGAGGTCTGCCAGACATGGCAATCTGCCAGCTTGTGAGCTCTTTTGTGTCCCTGGCACAAATGTCTCTCTGCTTCTGGACCACCATGAGAACCCTGGGCCCAGCTTCACATGTTTCTTTCTCTGCTGCAATTCTCAGGAGGGGCCCAGTGCTGTCCTTGACTCCCGAGGTTTTCTCTTTCAGCTAGTGTGACTGTAGTTTGCCGGATGCTGGAGAGGGAGCTGTGGGCGGCAGAGGGTTGCAGATGTTTTAGCTATCTGGCTCCTTGTCTGGTAAAGCTCTCTGTGCCTTCGATCTTAGTGAGGGAACTTCATTGTCTTGAGGTGATAATAATGATTCCCATTGATGTTTGAGGCAGATCCCAAACTCAAGAAGGCCCTGCTCAGCTGTGGTGGAGAAAGCACCATCTTCTGAGTCTTCTCAGTGACTGTCATCATCTTCAGGTCTCTCTGCTGCCAAGTATTAAGCCCATGAAAAATGGCAATTGCTCAAGGCCGTAAGGGATCCTTGTGTCAAAAGAAGGAACTTCAAGTAGGTCCTTTCCTGGAGGGCAAAACAAACCTATTTTTCCCACATATCTGTGGGCACGGCTTTTACTTCTGGCTCCAGGGGCAACTCGGTGTGTCTCTGTTCAATCTCCAAGACAGAAAAGGAACTGTCCCTCAACTATTGGCCATTTCATCTCAAAGAACCCCCCCCCAGAAACACCCACTGCCAAGAGCAATTTAAGTGTGTAGCAAGAGCATAGGCTAGCAAGGGAAAAGAGGCGGTGAATATGAGGGCCTGTACTGGTGGGGAAGTTTGGGAACCCAGGGTAGCATTTGTCCGGCAGACTATTTGATTTCTCTGGTGAAAGGAGGCTGAGAATGGTTTCACCATTCTGAGCAGCAAGGCTGCCAGCAGAAGTATGATTTAAAGCCCTTTCTGAACAGATGACAGTATCTCTTTTGCCAGGGCCAGTCACTTATGTCCAGCCCTGCCATCCATGAGCCAGCTGCACCTGAGGGCTGAGGTTGTTGGCTCACTGGCTCAGTCAAGACATGATCGTTCTGGTGTATCTTCTGCTGCCATAGAAATGGCACTGACTTGTGCATGGTGTGATAAGGAAGGAGGCAGGAATGGGCCGTGCAGTGAGGTCATGATGGCAGAAAGTGCTTTATTAGCTCATGGCCTGGGGTGTCTCAGGAAGGAGAGCAGCAAGACCTTCTGGACTCAGTCTTTAAGTGCCTGCCTCACCCCTCCAATCTTCAGAAACTCCTGTTGAGGACAAAAAAAGAGAGTCAGGCCTTGGCTGCGTGCTTGCTTATCTGCATCTTCTTTCTCCTTAGTTGTGTCTGTAGATTTGTCACCTCCTCTCTGATTCTAGCCTGGCCTTTCTCCCTTCCTGCTCCAGGACTTTAGTTTGGCTTTCCCCTTGACTCAGGGCTCAGCTTGTCTCCTGCCCTTTCAGTTTCCTTCCTCCTTTCCCATTTACTTTCCACTGATTGTGGTTCTCTCTCCTTCTTCCTTCTGAGCCACCACCTCACACCTCTATTGTTTCTTCTCCTGTCTCATCCCAGTCTTCAGTTTCCCATCCTCTGGAGGAGGGATCCTGGCCAGTTTTCAGATGCATGCAGTGTCACCATCATAGGGAGACAGTACCAGCCCTTTGAAAGGCCCCCAAGATCCATGGAAGTGGGGGCAGAAGGGAGGCTTTTCACTGCCAATTCTCCTTACAGCTCCTCCAAATGTCCTGTCACGGGCTCTCCTGGAAGCTGGGGTCCCTGAGGAGCCAGGGCTCAGGGCATCTCTGACATAGCTCGTGCTTCCACAATGCAGGGCTTGGCGTAGGCAATGCTGCTCCCAACGTTGCTCACAGGCCCAGGAGATGCAGCTAACAGTTATGTGGCTGGATTAGACTGAAAGGAGAGAGTGCTGTTAAGGTGAACTGGTGCATCACAGGCACTGGTTCTTATGTTTACGTTTTAATGTGCCATCATTTTTCTCTCGCTGTCCCCATGGGATTTGTTGCCTCTCCAAGTCAATGCGGTCCCAGAGATGTCACAAGCATGATGACAGTCCCCTGCCTGGGACAGAAAAGAAGAAAAAGTTTGGGGCCTGATTTTTGTTTCAGTTGGATGTTTTTAATTTATACTAAATGCATTTTCCTTAAAAAAAACTCAAAGTAAATGTAAAATAATGGCAAGCTATATGAGGTCTAAAGTTATCCTGAGCTATTCAGATAAAATGCATTAATTGAAAAATATTCAAACCGTGTTTGTTATCTGATATAGTTTGAAAGAAAAATTCTTACCCTTAGCTTGGAAATATGACTGGCTAAGCATCTGGAACCAGTTTATTTAAGTGCTAAACAAAGTTTTGATCCCAGGTGCCTCTTCTGCAATGAAAAGAGACTATATTTCCTTCATTTTTAGTTTATTCAACAAGTTGAATTCAGTGATTAGTTCAGATGAAATCATGGAACTGATTGGGAGCTGAACAAAATAAATCAGTACAAAAAGGCCTGGAATCTTAAAGAAACAGCCAGTGCAATTTACTAGCTATATATAATGCTTGAATATTTCTTGTGTTTCATAAATTAGTTAGTTCTAAACACAAAGCATATTTTGTTCACCACCACTCCCTTTTTTTCTGTTCTTATGATTCATTAAGGGACTTTTATTTAACAAAAACAATTTCAGAATGTTAGGCTCATGCATTTGCAATCAAATGCCAGTCTTTCTCCAGCCAGATCCTGGCACAAAACAAATAGGAGGGAAAAAAAATTAAAAAAAAGAATATTCATCTAGTAAGCAAGAAACGCATTGGTCCCTGCATCTTGAAATGGGGAAACCGTGAAGATAAGACTAGAAGTATGAGCAGATGGTTTGTAACAGGGACACCACCTGAGCAGGACTTCTGCGCTTTCTGGAAGGCCATGTTTTGCTGTAACCCTAGCTCAGGGTGAGCCACCCCCCCTTCAGCAGGGAACTGCTCCAGAGACAAACCAAAGGTGAACAGATGAGATGAAGTCGGGGCGTTTGCACGCTGGCCTCCAGCAGCAGCAGGACCCCTGTGTTGCAGCATGCCCAGTGTGCCCCCCAGCCTCGCGGTACTATGGGCCTCTCACAGCTCCCAGCACTGCCACGCAGAGCCAGTGCTGCCCCAGCTGCTCTGCTTGCACCAGCCAACGGACACAGCCATGGCGCGGTGTTGGGCAGTCGCTCTTTTTAGATAACAGCAATGATTAACTTCAGGGTGAAGGGATTCAGCGAGATGTGCACGTTCTGGAGTTACCAGCTCCTCCAGCTGAGACCTGGGCCAAACTGGCTTACTGACTCAGCCTGTTGCAGACAAGGCAGGGTACATGGTGCGGTGCAGTTGTGGTGCAACAGAGACAGTGAGACACTGTAGTGAACGTAAAGAGGACCTGTGTTTTGCTTGGTTTTGCTGCTCCCCCACCCTGTCTCCTCCTGTGGAGTTGCTGTTTCCAGGCAGCTGTGTCGATGCCTCTCCTGCTTTTCCTGCTTGATGGTGAGGACGAGGCTTATAAAGGAGCTAGCTAATTTTGCATCCAGAACTAAACCTTTGTTGCTGCTGCATTTTGAGAGCACTTTAATTTAATATTATGCTCCAGAGCACCTACTGACAGCCAAAGGGGTCAAGAAGGAGGTTTTTTTCCTTCTTCCTTCCAACCCTCCTCCCAGCTTCACCCCCTTTCTGCCACATGCCTCTCTGCCCAGGTGGGTGTGGTGGGGAGCCAGAAGGAGCCGCCACCCTCCAGCCAGGGTGCAGGCTGCTGCCTGGGGCAAGACGGGGCTCAGGGAATCCCAGAGCAGCCTTGGGGGGCAGCGCCCGAGAAGCGCGCTGAGCCTGGACAGACCCCCGGATATGCAGCGGGGCGTGGGGCCCTGAGCAAGCCCAGCAGCAGCCTGGTCCCCTTGCGAAGGCTGGGCAAAAGAAGTGTTCCCCAAGGGAAAGCTGCTCGCTTGGGTTGTTCAGTGCCGTGCTAGATGTCAACCAGGAAATGGGGCAGGGCTTTGCGACAGGGCTGTGGCTGGAAGGAATCATCTTTAGCATCCCTTTTGGCAGGCTGACAAAGCCGTGGCCTGCAGCGAGAGGCTGCTGTTGGGTCGCCAGCATGCCCCTTTTCCCGCCCCATCTCCACTGCAGGAGTCTTCCAAGCAGGAAGGGCCTCCAGCGCCATTCTGATGCTCTCATGGATGGCCCAGCTTGTAGTCAAGAGGCAGCAGGAGACCCCTGAGGCTGCTGGCTTCTGGCAGGAGGAGAGGGTCTGGGGCGGGTGGAGGGCACCCAGCTGTGGCTCTGGCTTTTGCAAGAGGACCCAAACTGAGCTTCTCCGCCACCAGCGGCAGCTGTGCCCCACTCCTGGGGTCTGCCAAGCCAGCCCCAGGCAGGCGGGGCTGGCTGGCCCATCGCGGCAGGCGGCCCCGGAGGAGGACATGGCTGCAGGGAGCTCCAGGCCCACTGGGGGAGCCAGCCCTGGCCATGGGCTCTGAGATGCTCCCGGGGCCTTGACCATCTGTGGCCCTGGGCCATGTGTGATCCTGACCACACGTGGCCCTGACAGTGTGTGACCCTGCCTTGCAGCTGATGCAGCAGCAGACAACGGTTCTCTCCACCTCCCACGGCAGCTACCTGAGCCCTGGCGTTGCCTTTTCCCCTTGTCACATCCAGCAGATCGGTGCCGTCAGTCTCAACGGGCTGCCAACCACTCCGATTGCTCCAACATCAGGTGAGAGCCTCGTATGGGCCAGGACACAGCGAGTCCTTCATGACCAATGAACCCCCTGCCCCAATACAGCACAGTGCTTGTACAGAGAAAACAGCTCCCCATACCCCATCAGGCTCTTGCCAGCCAGACAGATGGAGGGAGCAGAAGCTTCAAGGGACCTTTACTCATGCAGGATCCCCTTTTCTTCTTGCTCTGCAGGGCTACATTCACCTCCTCTCCTGGGAACATCAGCCATGCCAGGGCTGGTAGCGCCCATTTCAAACGGATTCACTGGAGTGGTGCCATTCCCAAATGGCCATCCGACTTTGGACACAGTTTACACCAATGGCCTTGTGCCATACTCAGGTATGGACAGCTGGAAGAAAACACCCAGAGACTTCAAGAACTGCAGTTAGCTCCTTTTTTCTGGATCCCCACACAGAAGACTTTCCTTAGCCCTCTACCAGCCAGGCATGGAGACTCACTGAAACATGTGCGCGCAATTCCCTTTGCTGTGCTTCTGACTCCATTCTTCTTCTTTGCAGCCCAGAGCCCTTCAGTAGCAGAGACTTTGCACCCAGCCTTTACAGGAGTTCAGCAGTACGCAGGTAACAGCTTCCTTCCTCTCTCTTAGTTCCTAGTGTAGCTGACCAGTTTCTCAGATAAAGTTTGTTCTGTCTCCTTGGAACACAGCTGTGTATCCAACCACCACCATCACTCCAATCGCACAGAGCATTCCTCAGCCGCCTCCCATCCTGCAGCAGCAGCAACGAGAAGGTGAGGATCAGGGTGGGAATGGAGGGGTAGTGGGGAGAGGGAGGGGTGGCTAATGGAGCTCATCTTCTGCACCATAGAGTCGATGGAGAGGAGGCAGCACTGATCCTTGCCCACTCTAATCCTTTGCATTGGAGCTGGGTTACAGAACCAAGCTTGGCTTTGCAGTGAGCAGACTGTAAGGAGACAGAAGATGCTGGTCATGCAAGCCTCCAGAACTCATCACTGGTCAGATGCCACTTAGAGCAAAGCTGACAGCAGTCAGTATAACACCAAGCTTTGACACCAAAGTGTAGAGTCAAGGCCTTCCCTATGCAGGCTGGGGAGAAGAACACCTTCTCCTCCTCTTTGCTGATGCTAGAGCCACACTGGTAACAGTCAAACCAGGCTCTCCATGGCACCCTCCTCTCTCTTCAGCTTTCCCAGCCTCAGAGTTTGTTTTTCAGCTTATTTCAAAATTCATCTGGACAGAATTTGGAGCTAAAGGAATCTGTCTGCTCCTGCCTCACACAGCAGGTGCCAGGAAAGGGACAGCTCCCTGTGCTTATCAGGCTCACAGGGACCAGGTGAAGGACTTGGCAGGACCAGGTCAGCTCATAAGTAGGACGTATGGTAGTTCAGGAGATTTCCAGTTGGGGCTGTGGCTCATGGGTCGAATGCAACCACTGCATGGCTGTGGGCAGGGAAGGCTACCTCTGCAGCTTCCATGTAGAAGTGCGTGCTGCTCTGGGCAGTGCTGAGCAGGGGTGGGAGAGCAATCAAGAAGGAGCTGTCACCTCATCTGATTTCTTTCCAACAAAACAGCACCCAGACACTGCTAGAGAGTTGTCATGCCCAGCACCCCACGTAGGAACCAGGAAAGCTACGACAGTCAAATCTGCTCTCTAGAACCTCTAGTTCTGCATATTGCCTCCCACATGCTCTTGAACAGCCCCTAGAGCCCTTTTCCTTGGACCAGTGATTGAAAGAGGCCAGCAAGGGGAGGTTAAGACAGACAGAGGCAGTGCTGGGGTTCTCCTCCAACACTGTGCTTTGAGCTGAGTGTATTTCTCTTCCTCTTTCCTTTGGGGGCTATCTGTGCTTGATCCCTCCCCATTGCCCCCATGCCTGCAGGTCCTGAAGGCTGCAATCTCTTCATCTACCATCTCCCTCAGGAGTTTGGAGACAATGAGCTGATGCAGATGTTCCTGCCCTTTGGCAATATCATCTCCTCCAAGGTGTTCATGGATCGTGCCACCAACCAGAGCAAGTGTTTTGGTGAGTGATGATGCCTCCAGGCAGGAGAGCATGGCAGATAACTAGGACACTCATGCATATGGCATGGAGCCAAGAGTTATTGGCCATGCCTGTGTCCTGTCCTTCAGGTTTTGTAAGCTTTGACAACCCATCCAGTGCACAGACTGCTATCCAGGCCATGAATGGCTTCCAGATTGGTATGAAACGTTTGAAGGTCCAGTTAAAACGACCCAAGGATGCCAACCATCCCTACTGACAGCAGCAAGCAAGCAGGAGTCACTTCTGCAGCACAGGTAAAGCTGGCACCCTCACAGCACTGTTTCTGTGTGCTGCCCAGGGTCAGGGAACTGCAAGGCTAGCTGCTCCCTGAAGGGATGGGGAGCCAAACACAGTAACACAGATGGCAGGACAGGGGCCTTGCCAGCAAGAGCCCAGCCTCACAGTAACCAAGGAAGGTGGCCAGGACAGGCTTGGAGATGGTAGCCAGATTCAACCAAGAGTCCAGATCATCAGGCAATTTTGTGGAAATGAGGAAGGTCCAAGGTCAATCCAGGAAGTCAATCTGCAGGTCAGGATCAGGTCTGGTGAGGGTAACCAGGGTCAAACATAGTTCAGTGATTGCCAGGCAAGTCCACAGTGATGAGACAGGTCCGAGGTCAAGCCAGGAAGTCAATCCATTGGGTCGGGGTCCAGATCAATAATGTCCATAGCCAGGCACTGGCATGATTGTGGCTGAGCTGGAGATCAGCACTCCTACAACATAGCTCAGGCAGGGACTGAAGGCCCCAATAGCCAGAAGGGCTCAGATCACCTGGCTTCACCCATTGTTTTCCAACCCCTCCCCACATTTGTTCATCTTTCTAACAAGGTTTTAAAACCCAAAACCCAGTTTTGTTTTTCGCTAGGGCATGTAAGGGGCAACCACATGATTCACAAGGATCATAGAAAAGCAGATCAGAAGAAAATTAGCCCTTGAGGCAGTCATGTGAGGGTGTCCTCCTGCTTTGTTCAGGGCAGTCCTGGTGCAGCAATTCAACACAGAGAAACCAAGCGACCCCACTTCAGATGGGGCCAATCCACTGAAAGTAGGGCAAGGAAGGGCCACGGCTGGAAATGGTTCAGTGTCCTTCCTGACAGCTGGCTCCTCTTTGCTTGACTTCCCTGTGCTGGAGGGTTTTGTCACAGTAGGCCCATGGAAGGGTTTGGAGCAAAGAGCTCAGCAAAATCTGTACTGGGGTCTGCAGAGCCTGTAACCATGCCTACACAATTGTACTCAGAATGCTTGCTACAACATCAGCTGAGCCTTGGATGGCCTCCTCTGGTGGCCACACTATCAAGAGAAGCTTATCAGCCTAAGTGAAGCCATGGAGGGCCACAGAAGAGCTGCCTGATGTAGGAGCTGGCTGTTAAAGTGTTAGCTTCTGTCAGTCACCAGACTTGGAACAAGGCAATGGCTGCTCTTCATCCCTTCTAAATGGGGCCATATTCCTCCACATTTAAGAAGCAGCAGCTCAAAGCCTGAGGTTTGCACATATGTCCTCCTAATCTCCCAATTCCCCCACCCCTTTCTGTTCAGGTGAAGGGAAAGTCCAGAGGAAGAATTTCTGCTTCAGGTTGATTTACAGAGGCCAGTAAATTTATGAACTCTTTTGACATCACCCCTTTCTTTCCTCTGCTCCTCACCTACCCACCCCATCTGCCTTCAGCCCGCCTCCTCAAAAACATGAAATTGAAGGGAAAGCTCAATGTCTGCCCAGCAGGAAGATTTTTGCCACAATGGACTCACATATTTGCTGCTAATGTGGTACGTAGCAAAGGGACCAGAAAATCAGCAGACCCTGGGGACCTGAAGCTCTTCCTCTTGGGGTATGCCTGGAGTACACAGCCCAAGAAAACCTAGTGGTGTGTCTCTAGGTTACCACAGTGATGTACGGGACCTTAGCCACCCCCACCTCATCTCCTGTCCCTTTCATAGAGAAATATATTATATATATATATATATACACATATATATATATATATATATATACACACACACACACACACACACACACAGAGTCTCTATTTTTTTTTTTTAAGTGACTCACAGGACCAAACTTTTCCATTCAGAGACTGACTCCTTGCAAGAGGGGTTGGAAGCAAAGGGTTTAACCTCTGCAACAGTGTCTCCTCAGCAGGCACTGCAAATAGGCCTGAACATTTTGAGAGGATGGACAAAGAGCAAGGGATAACACATCTCTCTGCTCAACATTAGCAAGAAGCAAGGAGAACGAGAACTACATACCTCCAGGATTGGGGCACAGCCAGCTACTCAGCTCAAGAGTCACTCACCCACCAACCTTAGCACCAGCTTGGTTAAGGATCTCAACAGCTCTCAACAGCTCTCAGTCTTAACCTTCCAAGGGCTTCTGCAGACCAAGCTCCCGGATATTGGTGCCAAAGCCTATTCTGAACGCTCCCAGATTAGGCTGAAAGCACAGGAAATCCCTTTACCTACAGGAACTGTACTGCCTCCGCATGCATGGCACAGACCCACGTTTCATAGCTCTCCATGGTAACAGGGAATTTTCTTGATCAAGGCAAGAGAAGATGAGAGAATGCGAGCAAACACCATCTCCAGAACAGAGTGACAGAAGCCTCCCAGGGGCTACACACTGCCTCCATGTGTCGGAAATAACCTAAAGCTGGTTAGCAGGCATTTCCAACCTCCAAACCGAACAGGACATTTTCTCCCACAGAATTTAACAAGGGGACTCGCCTCTTATACCCTCTATGAAGCTTTTCCAAGCAGACACAAGAAGGATAGTATGACAAAAGAAGGCTGCTCTGTTTTTTTCTTCCCCTCCAAAGGACAGATTATACAGTATGCAGCATATATAGATATAGATATATATATGTACACTTAAGCACAGAGCATAGTTCAGAGCTTGATTAACAAACATCCCTAGAGTGGGGGAGTCTTACTGACAAGGCGCATCCATTTAACAACTTGAAATAGTCCCTTTAAGTTTTACCAAAATACAGAAAAAAGAAAAGCCTTCTGAATAATTAGTTTCAATATTTCAGAGTTTGATAAGGTACCAAGAACATTCCTGTGCGTGTGCGTGTGTGTAAACATGAACAGAGGGTTGGTGGAGAAAGGTCAATGCAACTGATACTAAAGAGAGATCTGAGGACTTCAGAGGACCTCAGCCACTTCTCATCCTCCTCCAGTTTCCCTTTGTTCAGATGTCTGTGGCCCAGTCCTTCAAGTACATTCACATCTCCTCAACCACCCCTCTGTATCTGAGCCTGAGAGTTTATGAGAGAGATGGATGAAGCAGTGGAGGTCTGTGTGTTTCTATAGTCCATGTTTACTGATTGTAAATACCATTTTTATACTTAACATCTATTATGTACGTGATTTGTATAATGTATTTTATTTCTGCTACAAGTAATTTCATGAAGTTTAAACTTCATCTAATTTTGAACAAAAAAGAAAATGACCAACAAACACAAAATGGGAAAAAAGGACTTTGGAAAGTCTAGGTCAAGCCGGTTTAAAATAAGCATTTATAATCAGTTTCTTCCATCACAGTTACCGATGTGACTGTAAAATGTTACAGGTGAGATACAAGCTTCGTCAATGTCAAATTCCTCGCTCTGGTCTAAAAAAATCTTAAATTTATTTAATAAAAGTTTTACTTGCTAAGTAATTTGAGGTTTTAATTCATGTATTAGTTGCATCTGCTTTTAGATAGTGCTTATGCTTGAAGACAATCAAAGACTTGAGGTGAGGAAAACCTGTTTCCATTCAGCAAATCACCTGTGCAATCAGTTAAGCATTTCACAGAAGGATGGATGACAGAGCCTGAGTCCTATAAAATACAACCCTGCCTTACTCTGTACACCACAGTGTCCCAGGTCTCCAGAAAGGCTTTCTTTGGATTTTTATTCCAGTCATAGGATCTGATCCCAAAAATGCAAGTTTGTTGTATTAGTCCAATTGCAACAGATAAGTTCACCAGCCCAACTCTAGCAGAGCAAAACACAAACCAGGCACAGCTGTTGTGTGCAGATTCCAGACTTCTAAGAACTCCTGAGTACTTTGTACTGAGAGAACAGAACTGGTTCTCTCAACAGCATCGTGAGGGGACTGGGGGGAGAGAGAGAAGAAAAAAAAACAAAAAGAGAAAGGCAGAGCTCAGCCCAGCAAAAATGGAGAGCAACTGCACAAACTCCCTTTCCCTGCACTGCAAGTGAGGAGCACACTGGGATTAGGAGGGAACAAATGCCATTTGCCATAGCTGTGCATTGGTGCAAAAACACCAATTTTCCTGGGACTTTTCCAAGAAGATGCTTTGAAAGCCTTATTTAACAGTGCTAGAGAAAAGCAGAACATGAGAGGAGAATGAAATATAGGATTACCTCAACTTTTGATGCCCCTTTCTCCCTGCACCAACAACAGTTCTGTGGTGCCTGGACCATAGAGTGTTTACTGCAAACATGAGGAGCAAGCAGGTGTATGTGTGCATTTAGGAGGGGTGGGTTCAAACTCCAGAGGGGATGTAAATTGCAGCAACTTCCTACCATTTCCATGTAATTCCACAGAAAGCTTTGTCAGGTCAAAATCCAAGGTCTATGATGTAGACAGAAGCAGCGATACATCCAGCTAGTGCCTGTTCCTATGCTGTGAATAAAACATACCTGCAACTAAAATATACACACTTGCAACCACACATTATTCCTACTTCAGACCATAGAAGTAATCAGAGTGAGAACTCAGGCCACACTGACATCTCTTGCAGGCACAAAGTTTTCATGTTTAGTTCAGAACAGGATCACACTGGATCTAGCACCTAGCACTCAACAGAGCAGGGAAGCAGGGGGCATAGTGTCCCTTCCCCAGAAAACAGCCTCACACAAACTAGAACATTGCCTCTCCTTGAGAGGGGATGCAGCCACACTACCAACTCCCAACCTGCTTTCTCTCTTCTTGAAAAAGATCAGCAAAGATTGAAGAAACACTGAGATCAGCAGGTCTCTGCACACTCCATTTTAGTCCTACTTCCCCTTGCACAAGCCTGGTTTAATACCTGCCTGTCCCCAGAACTTCCAAACCTGTTGACGAGTTTCTACCAAATGTTCAGCTCTCAGAGACTCTTGAAATTCCTTCAAGATTCATGGGGGAGGGAGGCAAGGGAATGGCACAAAACCACCATCTTCTCAGACAAGGAGCCCATAGCAGATCCTTTACCCAGCCCCAGGCTAGGAGGATTCAAGCAGGGGCTGCTTTTTCTTAGCCTGTAGAACTAATGAACCATAACACATACCCATAGCAAAAATATGTTATGGAAGAGTTCCCCTCCACATCCTTTCTCCTGTTCATTGCAGGAATCAACAATCAATCTTTGTATTTATAACAAGAAATCAAGAGCTGATTTAACAGGTCCCCTGCAGTCTGCAAAGGTCTGCCAACACGCTCACGGAAGCCAAGTCAGCAACCTTCCTGCACAGAAGAAGCATCAGCATGTGACACCAACACACAAAAAAACATATTTTAATTAAAATACAGGTTAAAATGCTATTAACAGGAGGTGAGGAGGCTCACAGAGTCCACAAAATAATGAGGTGGAAGAGCAAAATGTCCAGGGAATGTACAGACATTTACAGATCAAGAACAGAAATATACACATTTTAGTAATGAATATTTTGTAACCTGCTAGCCAGGGTTTCTGCAGCTCCCAGTCTAACAGAGAGGCTCTATCCCAACTCCTCCTGTTTGCTCAGCAGGCCTAAGTGGGAATTGCAGTGGGAATTGCAGTTTGCAAAGGAGTGAAGAGCATCTGAGACCCAGCTGCCCTTTTCTCCCTCAGCTCCAAGCTGTGCTCAGATCAGCAGAATTTCCAAAGACATTAGAAAAGGTGAAGAGCCTGGTTTAAATGCCTGGCAGTTTCCATTTGCCAAGCCATTTGTGGTTCCATCTCAAAGGCACATCATTACATAGACAAAGCTCTCGGACCAAACCAACACTACTCCAAGTGCTCTCTCACAACATGCAGCTTGGTTTCCTCTCATCTCCCCAGATCCTCTACTGTCTGGGGCCACAGTAACCATAGCTAGGAGGAGGTGCCAACAAATTAGTAGCTGGCCCTTGTTCTAACTTCTGGATAAATCTACATGACCAATTCTGGAAGAGCAATTTAGCATTGGAAGGTTCATGTGAAACAAGCAGAGAAGACTAGGGACTAGAGAAGACTGATCAGAGGACAGAGGTGGGAAACAGAGTGCAGCACTCCTAGCAGGACAGCTAAACCTCATGCTGCAGGGTAGCAAGCCTCTTCCCTCTGGGGACAATCCCTCTTCATCTTCAGCCTGGCCACTATAAGCAGGGGTTCCTTCCCCCCTCTCCAGCCCCTAACCACAGCCTTGGCACACAGAAGGCAAGGCAGGTTTCTCCCAAACCCAGCATTGGCTGAGGAAGTAGGAGACTGAACAACTGGCATGTCACTTTCAGTAAGAGAAAAGATGGAAGACAGGTGGCAAGAGCTGGGTCAGGTAGGCCAATTCTGCAAGAGGAGAACTTGTCCAGAAGTCAGCAGTCAGGAGCTTCTCTGCCCTTGGTCAAGGGTCCTTTGTGGGATGGAGACTCTCCCACACGCACGCACGCACCCCCTAACTACACCAGAGCAGTGTTAGGAAAGCAAGAACCCACCAGACGGCAAAAACAGCAGTCTGACAAAGTGCCAGAGCTCTGCCAGGCACACTCACGGTCTTGGATGCAGCATGTAAGGCAAGTCTGCTGGGATACAAGGCTTTCAAGTCTTCCAAGGCCCCATATGCAGCCATGGAAAATTCAGGATCCCCTGTGGTAAGCAGATCAAAGACACAGGACTGGAAATACACATCCTCCACCTGCAGAACGCGGCGACATTGTTCAGCAGCTGTTTCCACTGTGTACACCTGCTGGGAGCTGGGCCAGAGAGGGCTGGATTTGCTCAGCCACAGCCTGTGCTCCTGAATCAGCTCATTCTTGGGGCAGCCATGTAGGCAGAGCTGAAGGACGGGGCTCTCCTCCGAGAGATTCAAGGTCTCCTCTGGCACACGAATGGCAAAGGTGAGGTAATGGCCCACCTGGCGGATGATTACAGTGCTGCCAATGTAATGAGCCTGGATCTCCACTTGGTTGGAGTCTGGCTTCTCCAGGATGCGCAGACTGCTGGCTCCCTCCTGCTGCCCACCGTTTCGCGTGCCATCATTGAATGCCAAGGGCAAGTCCTCTGTGCTAGCCTGGTAGACCTTCTGCTCTGTACATCCCTGGTAGCTCTTAAAGATCAGCGTGATCTGTGCAGAAGATAGGGCAAAAATGGCATTCAAGTGGATTAGAACTCACTGCAGAACTACTTTGCCACTGAACCTAGGGCTTAGACAGTGGATTCACTACAGGACCGCTGCTTACAGCAAGACCTCCAGTCCACTGCTACTAAAAAGCCACATCCCCTGTCCTCCTCCAACCCTCCAAGTCCCAACAAGGGCCAAACAACTTCTAATTAGATGCCATACTGAGTCATTCTTGCAAGTTTAACAGCTTGTACCCCTACAGAGGTAGGGGAAAAGAAATGAACCCCTTTAAGATCTTAACTCCATAACCAGTGTATTTTACTGCACAAGGGGTGAGAGTGCTCATGTGGACAAAGAGGCTGACAGAAGCTCCACTCCAGGCAGTGCTCAATTCTCTAGTCACGAATATGGGGTGAGCAATTCTCCCCCCACCCCAAAGGGATGCAGAGAACTCCCTCAAGAGAATCGGCAGGATGCTCATTTGTGCTGGTCATGTGACAGGGAAGAGGTTGGGTCTGGATGGCAAATGCTAGCTTTGCCCTACACCCCAAGCCACACAGCAGGACCACACATGCTCATGTGTCAGACTTTGTAGGAATGTGCATCACTAGCAGCCCATCTCCCCCTCCTGCTGCACATCTGGGGAAGGGCACATTGCCAAAGCTGTGGTTGGGAATGATGAGAGAGAGACCAGGGAGTTTCCAAGGATTAGGAGTCAAGAAGTCTTTTAGAATGACACTGTCTTATCTTAAAAGTGCACACACTTTGTCTGCAGGTCTATCCCACCCAGAAGGAGAGTGTCTGTCACCACCAGCCCCCAAGCTTTCCTGGGTAAACAGCAGTTGTGGAGCAAATAGTGTAGAGAGAGAGAAGTGAGCAGGGACCTGAGAGCAAGGTCCAAAGTCTGCAAGCCCTGAGATTTCTGCCTTACACAGCTCCAGTTTTATCACTGAGCAGTCTGAGGTACACCTTCTCAGTGGGTCAGAGAGGGCTTTTCTGGTGCCAGCTCACCTGCTACAGCCTACGAGGGAGATAAACCTGGCGCACAGAGAAGCAGAAATAGGACTCCTAGAGAGCCCCATCAGGGAAGGGCTGCAGAGCAGAAAGTTCAGTCTTTGCAGCCTTCCACCCAAGCATTCAGCCAGTGGCACTGGAGCCAGATAACGTTTGCCTCATCTTCTGCCAGAGCAGGGGGCAGCACGAAAGTGAAGAGCCTCATTCCTCAGTCTGGACATGCTATGGCAACCTTATTGAAGCCATAAAGGATCTGCAGATGCTCTGGGCTGGGATCCACAAAACTTATGCTTCCATCAAAGCCCGGAGGAAGAACCCACTCTGCTCTTCCACTGGAGAGAGTCTGTGACCCAGATGAACAACTCACCTCCCAGCTGGGAGCAGGGAACTCCACGCAGCTGGTTTCCAGAAAGGGACACTCTTCTGGTGTGCAGGATGCTAGTCAAACCTGGTATGGGCCTTCATTTTGAATACGTAAGAAAATACGCCAGTTTTGAAACCATTAGTAAGGGTTACCACAGGTCTACTGCGGAAACAGGCACTCAAGGTTCTGCTAGGGTTTCAAAGGCAAAACAATGAACATGAAACTCTACATTAGACGCAGAACCTCCAGAACCATTGTAGCAAGAACATCACGTTGTCAAGGAGGGCCAGAACTGACCCCTCAAGTTCTGCACTCCTCTAACATCATCTTCCAGATACAGGACTTGTCCCAGGACACCCCACTCCCCACACTGACATGACTAATACCCACATAGGGTGACCAGGGTGCAGCAGTCCCACAGCAGGGACACTACTAAGCACAAAAGGTTTTTAGTTGTCCTTTTACCTTGCTGGTGGCTGTGGCACTGGATCCAGTCACTACAGGAACGTTAGTGACCTGAACAGACAAGTACTGATTGTCTATCAACGGCCAAGCTCCTTCTACTTTACAAGTCTGGAACTCATCCTTAAAAGTCCTTAAGTGAGGATCTCCAAATAATCCACAGTGGGCAAACTTCTTCTGAAAGCTGGAACTCCTCTCATAATCACATATCTTAGAAACAAGAGGGTCTTGAGTGCCTGGGGCTCTTGCTGATGAGGTAGGTCCATCACTGGAGCAGTTGTACTGGGCAAACAGTTCCTTTATCCTGAATACAGCAGAGTGGTACACCAGGTCTCCTCGGCAGGACTTGGCAGTCTTCCTGGTACACACAGAGTATGCACGCAAGGCAGTGCAGTAATCCACATCCAAAAGCACATCCTCTGGCAAGGCATTGCTAGAAATGGCAGCTATATAGTCAGCATTGCAGCACTGGATTCTGCACTGCTGGCAGTGCACTGCAAGGAGAAAAGGTCATGGCCATCAGTTAGGAATTGAGGGGTTCAGTGGCTCATCTCTTTTACCCCCTAAAGCATATTTCATACAGCAGTCAAAAGAAGAAACATCTCCCGTGAGTGTGTGTGAGCGTGTATGAGTATTTACTAGGCTACTATGCCATGGCTTCAGGAATCTGTCATTAAATTCACTTTGCACTTGGAACTCTTTCTCCAAAGTATTTAATGAGTCACAACTGTCAACACCCTGAGAAAGATAAATTACCAGGAAAAGCAAAAATAAAACAGGCTCCTCAAAACCAGACCAGGTGTTTTTCACACAAGCTTACAGGGTTGGGGGGGGGGGGGTGGAGGAGGAAGTGTCCTATTTAAACAAACTCCATCAACACAGGAAAAGGAAGAGCAAACATTTGGAAGTTCTTCATCTTATGGATACCACACGTCAGTGCTATGTATATGTATTCAGGACAGCACAAGCCCATAGCCATGCTGACATTGTAAAAGCTGACTTCAAAATGTTGGGTAAGAGCCACCGAAATTGGCCAAGTCACAAGACCCACTCCCAATTTTTACTGCTAGGATTAAAAAAATAAACTCATACTTTCTTTGTCATGCATTATAAGTTAATTCCTCAGCCCAAACGAGCAGCTAGTTTACTGTCACCCTACTGAGAGTACACTGGTTTGCAAGAACTCTACAAACTCTACAGTGTGCGTATCTGTGGGCATGCTGAGTAACACGCACCCTTTGATATCTTAAACCAAAGCCAAATTGTTCAAGCTTAAAAAAACCCACGTAACACATAAATCAATACAGTTTTCCCCAGGGATATGCATTAACAATGCGTCAAGGTTAAACCTGGCATGCAAATCTATGTTGATCAGCTGCAGATCCTGAGCACACAGTTTCTGTTTCTCTGCAAGTTTCTCACAGCCATGTACAAAACGTGCTAATGTAATGTATTCAGCTAGGTTTTAATTCCTACATGGTAAGCCTGCTCTCGCACTTCATCACCCCTAACTCAGTGAAGGAAAGAGTTGCCTTCCATCACCACAGTGCAGCTTACTGGTGGCCAGAATAACCAATTTGTCCAGCAGACCTGGCATGAGCAGGGGTTCCTGCTCTGTTCTCAGTTCAGCTGTGAACCCGAGCCTTCTTGTGCAAGACTTCCCAGCCCAAGGCTCGCGTTGTGTGTTAAACTCAGGTGCACAAGATGCCCAAGACCTTACTTGTACGAACAGAAAGAACATCTTAGATTTTAGGCTGTAGAGCAGGAAAAACCAGAGAGATCCACCACCACCACCTGTCCTCGGTGCCCTTGAATGCCAGTCTGCAAACTGTGAAAAACGACCCCTTCCCCTCACAACTTCCAAAGCTGCACAAGAAACCAGCAGCGAAGGGAGCGGCTCACTGCATCCCCAGCCTCGTCTGCCTCCTTCACCCTTCAGCTCCCTCTGTCCGAGCGCCCACCCGCAGACCCTTGCCTACATGCCCGGGCTGGTCTGGGCAGAGAAGGAGGATTCGAGACCTTTTAAAAATAAGGCACCCAGGCAAAACTCCAAACCCGAGGCGAGCTTTTACGGGAACGAACAGAAGTTTAAGGTCCCGAACGAAGCGTCTGAGACACCAACCCAGGCCTCGGGAGAGCCCCGCTCTCACCCGCCTGCCTTGCCGCCACCGGCCCCGGCTCCGCGCTCCTCGCGGCCCGCCCGGCCCCGCCGCCGCCAGGCGCCTCTGTGTCGCCGCCACCCTGTTTTCCTTGGCGGAGCCGCGCAGCCGCCCCTCACCCATAAACGCACCGCCAGGACGGTGCGGCCCCAGCCTCGGCCCCTGAGGGCTCCCGCCGCCGCCGGACCCCACGGCGCCCCCGCGCCAGGCCCTCCGCCCCGAGAGGGCCGCCCCGCGCCCCGGCCCCGCTACCTGCGGGCGCGGACACGGGCACGCAGCAGCACACCGACGCCAACAGCACCATGCCGAGCAGCCGCCCGCGAGGCGACGCTACCGGCGCCGGGGCGAGGCTCTGGGGCCGCACGCCCATCCCGCCATCGACCCCCAGCGCCGCCGCCCCTCCCCGGCCGCAGCACCCGCCCGGCCGCCGGCCCGCGGGAGACTGCGGGCACGGCCGCCGCCCGCCCCACACAACACCGCCCCCGCCAATGGAAGGGCAGCCTGGGACAAATGTTTTGCATATTAATTAAACCGCCGCCCATGAGAAGCGGAATAAAGCCGCCGCGTTATGTAGAGTGAGAGATCCAGCAGCCAATGAGAAAAGGCGAAGCGGCACTCTTCGCGGCCCTATTCATGAGCCTCTGGCCAATAGGAAAAAGCTCCAGAGCGGGACGACCGCTCTGCATGGTCACGGGTTCGGCAGCCAATGGCAAAGCCTGCAGGCGTACGCGGTTTGCGTACTCCTGGAGCGCCAGCCAACCCGGTGTTGCCTGGGGAGGCGGGCGTTGTCCCCGCCGCGCCTCCAGGAGCCGGCGGCCCGGGGGCGGGGCCGTGCCGCCTCCGCCGTCCGGACGCAGCAAGTACCAGAATGGGTCGGAAATGGCCGGTGTGGGCCGGGGAGGCGAGCCCTGGCATGGGATCGAGCGGCCTCTCTGGATGGCGTTTGACACTTTTGGCTGCGTATGCAGGGCAGTAAGTGGAGAGACTGCCAATGCCTGCTGATTCCGGAGCGCCAGGTGTACGTTTCAGGACCTTTCTCAAGAGCTTGCTCTCTTATCCCCACCTGCCTGTTCTGGCTTTCCCAGCAGGCTTGTCTCCATTTGTTGTTCTGGTCACACCACCATGTCAGCCTTTCATCTTAAGGACAACCATGTCATTTTGGTACAGGAGACCATCACCTCAGTGCTGCAGGGAAGTGGCCATACAGCAGCCCAGCATGTGGCAAGGGAGAGCAAGGCTGCTGGAGGTGTTACTTTTCATAAGAAACTAAAAATAAAGCCCTGGCATTGTAAATTAACCCCCTGGACTTTTCATTACAGTAGGGTGATCAGTCACAGGCCATTCTCAAATTCCCCATGGCAGAGAAGGTGCGCATCGGTGAGGTGTGGGAGGTGCCCATCAGTTTTGGGGAGCCTGTGCTTGGAAAGCTCGGCACAGAATCACCCTGTAGATCCTGTCAGATGCTGTGGAGCCCAGTTTCAGAAAGAGGCAGTAAAGTTGGGACTGGAGCAGAGAAACAGGGAGAGGTGTGTGCATGGTGGCTGCATTCCTGCAGGTGGCAGGAGCACAGAGAGAACGTGGGAAATGGGTGAAATGAGCCTTCACATCTTTGCCATGCCACCCAGCACGCTCACCCCAAAGAAAGTGCTGCAGATTTCACTGGCATGCATTTCAGGGGAAGGAAAGAGCCTTTGAACTGATTGAAGGCCAGGAAGAAAAGCAAGATTGGGAAGTTGGGTGTCAAAAAAATAAAAAGCTAGCAATTAAAACCCTAACCCTAACTTGTTAGCATTTAAAAAGAGAAAACACAAGGTCCTGATGTCACAAAGAATTAACAAGCAAAAGCCACCTGCTATTCCTGCAGAGGAAGCGAGGCCTCAGGAATTCTTAACACAATGTTGCAGACGGCTTCTTCATGAAGCCCCAAGCTGTGAGTGCCTCTGGCGCCTCCAGCTAACCGTTCAGCTCCTCTTCTCTGTGCCTGGCCCATCTTCCATCATGCCCCACGCCTGCCCTTTCCCTCCCTCTGTTCCTCTCTTTCTCCCACCCTTAATTTTCCTGCCTTTCCTTCTTGTAATTGCAAGGAATTGCAAGGAGAGGAATGCCCACCTCCTCAGCCCATGACTGGGCATAGGGCGTTGTGTGGCTATGGCCTTGGATGCACCGAGGGCAAGGGAGGCAAGTGACAGCAGTCAGTGGAGGTGAACTTTCCTGAGAATGCAAGAGTAGAATTAACTTCTCCCACTGAGCAGATGCAAGCTTATGTTTCCAGAATTTGTTTTTAATGTGGCCAGTTTCTGGCACATTTTCCTGAAAGATAGCAAGAGGCATACTCCTGCCGAAAGGATGCCAGCCAGCAGTATGCTAAATTTCAGCTTGTTGCTTTATAATAGCCTCAAGCTGGTCAGAGCATCTCAGCAAAATGGTTGTGAGATTTTTTTTTTTTTAAGAAAACCAGGTAAAATAACACCTTTTTTTTTTTTTTTTCGTTTGGAAGTGCCTGTGCTATTTTAACAAAAACCTTCCACCAAAATAGATCAGCCTGTGGCACATAACCAGCATGGAGACTGTTGGCTTGAATAGTTTGTGCTTGCCAAAGTTATAAGGAACTGGAACTTATAATAGGACATACTGAGCATCCTTAACTGTAAATTTAACTCTCTGTGCCTCCTAGAGCATTTTCTGCTTATTTATGAAGAGAGTAGCCCTAACAGACAACATCAGCAGACATCTGTGAAGCTCCATGGTGGCTCATCTTCGAGAGACAAGTCCCTAAGCCAGCAGGGCTTCTTCATTCTATTGCCTGTGGAAGAGCTTGTTGACATTTCTGTCTGTACAGCACATGGCATTTTTTTCCCCGATCCATGGCTGGAAATAGAGCAGTATCAATAAAAATTAAAAGAAGTGTGATTTCAAGGCTTGAAAACATGTCTCCAGTTGTACTAGCAGGTGGTGGCACCTATAAGCCACAGTGCTAACCATAGTGCTGGAAGATACCTGTAGGCATGGGAAATAGATCTGTTGAACTATGGCTAGAATTGCAGCTCACAGGAAATTGCCAGGAATGAGGGTAGTTAGGCAGGCAGGGAGAAGGAGAGAACAAGGATGTTTGGTTCTTAGTATATTACAGAAACACGCACACAAACATGCTGACTGTTAAATTCAGAGGGCTAAATCGTTAACCAGTGTAAGCCCGCAGCAGCTGGGCAAAGGAACAGTTTAGATCTACCAGTCATCCAGGTTTCTGGCCCCCATTGTCATCAATTTCCTGATCACATTTTTGGAGCTATTTCTGAATGCCTGAACTTCTCCACCTCTGAGGAAGGGAACTTTGCAAGGGTCCCACAGCAGCAGTACAATTTCCCCTTTCATTGCACAGCTGCCAGGGCTCAGCTTGTATCTCTGCACCCAGCCCCAGCTCAGCTGCTACAGCTAATTCACCTTTCATACAGGCTCAGCAACTTCCTCTTTCCCTCCTCCCCACCCCAGCACCATCCCAGAGAAAATGGGCTATTTATGAGGGGGCTGGAGGCAGGAAAAAGGAGGGGGGCTGCAAAATATTACAGGGAAAGAAATTCCTTAAGGGTGGAATGCATGCAGGATAAATGGGGCCCTTTATGCTTCCGTTGTATGGCTTTGGAAAGGGAAGGTTCCTTACACTAAGGGGCAAAAACATTACAGCCGCTGCTGGAAATGCAGTCTCCACCCTTAGCTTCACTAAGCAGGGGGCAGCAAGGCAAAACGGGTTTTGCCCAGAAACCCTTTATGACTGGTTTATTCCTTTTAAGTCTTTTTTCTTTCAAGTCCCTGTTGATATGTATGCCACAGCCTGAATTAAAGGCCAAAGGTCTTCTGCTGCCATTTACAGCAGGCAAAGTGAATAGACACCAAGCCCCTGCATCCTTGTCTGTACAGGTGCATCCTGACTTTAGCCCCCCACTCCTGGCTATGACTTTAGGTCTTGGGCTGGTGGCTAGTGCACCTAAGCAATGGCTCCGCATCTGTACATTTCTGTGGAAAACTCCTTTTGAACTCCCCCCACCACGCTGTCCCCAGCAACCTTTACCCCTAGACCATGGCTCTGTTACCAGAGCCTCCAGCAATGGCCATCTCAACAGAGCCATTGCCATCTCTCATTTCCATGCCAACCTGGAAGGCAGTTAGAGGCCATGGTTGTCACTGAGGGGAACCATGGGAAATTTTACCCAAATGCCCATGCAGTTGTCCCATAATGCTGAGCTGTGTTTGTGTACATATGTCTGGTGAAGATACCTTTTTTTGGGGTGGGACTGTATGCGTTGAATATCTGTGCACATGGGATGGTATATACAGGTAGGTGTCTTACATGTGGTGAATGCCTTCCTCTATGTATGCTGTACGGAGAGGGTTCGTGGGTTACAGTGCAGGTACAGGGAATGCAACATGCGCTGTGTGAAGAATGTGCGTCTTTGTGCATGTGCATACAGGCATATATATGTGGGGATACACGCCTTAATTTAGGCACGTTGTTCCCTGAGGTGTACAGCTCCCTCGACAGGAAAGCCAAGAGGCCAACAATTAATGCTGGCAGCCTTCCGTGTTCAGGGATAATAGGAAATGTCTATTAGAGATGTGTAATCAGCCAGTGTGAAGCCAAGTGAGGCTGTAGCACTGAACAAGTGCCTCAAACTTGAACCCACCAGCAGTGCCAGACCCTGCTTTACAGATAGAAGGACACAACTTGTCCCTTTATAGGAATCCTGGCTTGAACTTTTTACCTTCTTCACACCCCAGTTGCTGGGCATGTTTTTGGGAGGTGCGAACTCTCAACAGAAGCTGGGAGGCAATTTAGAGCTGTGATGCAAGCAGCTGGGATGCAGGAGGTCCCAAGGCAGAAAGGGCAGAGAACATGTCTCAGTTGCCTGGGGACATAAGGAAGCAATGTTATATATTACGCTCTCTGTCCCTCTTCCCTGGGTCTTCTCTCCAGGCCTTTGGCTTTAATTCTCTTTCTTTCATCCTGCCACTGCTCATCTCACTCTTTTTCCAAAACCAGAAGCTTCCGAAATTAATCCTGGGGCTGGGGAAGCTGAGAAGTGAGAGTGTATATATGTGTGTGTGTGTATTTTTATATATATATGGCAAGAGTGCATGTAGATGTGTTATACTGTCCATGAACATGCAGAAAGAGTAGTTGTTGTGCTGCAGCAGACTCTAATGGAATCAGCATGTGCGTCTGCATTGCACATTTGCAACTGGTATGTGAGAACACAAGTGTGTCTGGTGGGTGTTACCATACATGCCTGACTCTAGCAGTGCATATGCTGCATCTGCACATGGGCTCGTGTGTTTGCTGACCTGTGCTGCATGCTGGCCATGGGCAAAGAACACAAAAATGAAAGCACCTCTTCCTGATGAACTCTTATGGATGGCAACACACCTCTCATTCTGTCTGTGTTCTCCATGCTTTTCACCTTCCCCTTTGATTACCCTGCAAGCTCCTATGTAGCTGCTTTCTATTAGCTGAGCCTGTATTCAGCTCCCAGTAGAACTAGGCCCTATCCCTGCCCAGGTTCAGGTGCTAGAAGCAACCACAGCAGTTTCCTCCCTGAGGAGAGTCTCCCAGACTTTCTTCAGTCCTTTGGTCAAAAAGTCCCAAGAGAGACACAAAATCCCAACAAAATTCCCCCCTGCCCCTTCAAACGCATGCTTTTTTTTTTTTCTTTGTAAATAAAAAAGGACTGGGGGTGGGGAGGGAACCCAGCCCTGGAGGGAAGCAAGGCATTTACCAGGCACCGAGTGTGATCACACACCTTGTCATCTCAGAGTGCACTGAAAAATTCTGGAGCTTCAGAGGATAGGTGACTTGTGGATGGCAAAGAGGAATAATAAATCATTTACTTGCCTTGGCTGGCTGAGTGGCAGGAGCTGGGTTATGGTGCCCTCAGTTTTATCCCCTGGTACTTTGTCTCCAGCCACTGGGAGCTGGCTATGAAAGACAGCTGCAGGAATCTGGCTGATTGGGTCATAGGCTTGGAAAAGCACTTGGGAGGGATGAGGAGGTGGGAGAAGGAGGGAACAGCAGAAATGGAGATCTTTCATAAATCCTCTTTATATCAGACTACTGAGCTCAGCTTTGAAAGAACCTCCCTTGCATGTTACTCCATTTCATCCGCTTGCACGTGACTCACGCTCTCATCACAGCACGCCAAGTAAAGGTGCAGCTGACCAGAGCACAGTGAGATTTGCTTCTCTGAGCATCTCCATGTGTACTGAGTAGGTATACCTGACGACGGCACTCCTAGCACTTGGAACTGCTGTTTGGGGTGGGGGGCAGAGGGAGGGGAGACCTCCTAATGCACCTTCCCTGCTGTGGTTCAAACCCCACACCTACTGGCCTCAGCAACACTTGCAGCACCCCAGTGCTGCCACCTCTGGGGTGGAATGCAACAGCCCTTCAACACCAAGGACTGCCTGACATATTAGTACTAGTCAATCCATATCTGATTTAGTGAAGCAGCCAAGCAAATCCCATAAACCTAATAAGCTTTATTCCAAATTAAATAGTAACCAGCTTTGCATGGCTCTTAGACATAGCTGTTCCTCTTTCTATGGGAGAATCAAGAGTAAAATACTATTCATCAATTAATAAACCCTTTGCTGCAGAGACCAAAACAAGGCAAGGTCCTTTTATTGCTGCATGCCCACACATGCACATACATGTTAATTCTCACATATTCACACACCCTCCTGTTCAGAGACAGCATCCGGAGGAGAATATGAGGTTGAAATCAAGTTTGTCCTTCCTACAGAAGACTTCACAATCACTCCATAAACCACAGCAGCCTTCATGCTACTGTGTTGGGCATTCCGCTTATATCCCCAAAACATCCTCACCCAAGTGACCAGCCTTAGAAGGCAGGCTTGGAGCAAGGCCTGTGAAGACCCTGGTTCCCCTTCTCCCAGAACTATGCTGATGGGTTTGTGAAAGCTGCAGGTTGGGATACTGTTTACCCCACTATTCGAACCTATTTCCATAGAGCTGCACCCATCTACATGCTGATGGTACTCTCGAGCAAGTGAGTCAGAGACAAGGTGATCCTGATAAGGAGACTGATTATGTAAAATCAGAGGGAAGAGACTCAAAAGACAAGCGGTATGCTAAGGAAAGGAAGGCCAGAAAAGAGGGGAAAGAACAGGCTTGTTGGGAAAAGAGAGTGAAGGCAACAGATATGCAAAGTACCAGACCAAAGAAACACAGCTGCTCACAGAACAACTCCCTTTGCCCATATCCATATCATATCCATCCTCCTCCTCCTCTCACCACTATAGCTTGCAAAAAGCAGAGCCTGCTTTTGCCACTGTGTCAACATTTCCTTTACTGCACTAGGGCTCCTCACATACCACAGTTCCAAGGGGAACCACTCCCTTCCCCAGCTGCTTGCCACAGGCAGGGCATGGCCCACAAGCCAGCCCTTCGCACCAACAAACCAACCCCAGATCACCGAGCTCTCACAGCAGGACCTCCCTTGCAGCTCCACCTGTGTTGCTCTGGGTGGCACAAATGGCCCCAGCCTGGGAAAACACTGCTTTGAGACACCTGGATACCCTTGGTCCCAGCAGGGTCTGGTCTAGCTACATGGAGCACTGCAAGCTGCATCTCTGACATGGAAGAATATTCACACTTGGCATGCAAGAGTGGTGATGGAGGTGAACGGGGGTATTCTGGTTCCCTCAGCCTGGCTATTGCCCACCAAACGGCAGAGTTGGTAGTGACGGTTCTGCTTCTCATTCCCACAGCCATGAAGAGGAAAGAATCCCCCCTTTCCTCTCCAGGAAGATCCCTTCTTCCTTATCTATACTGGGGAACTGGCTGTGGAAGGAGGGAAAGAACACAGCTGAATGATGACTCTTGTTTTAGCACACCACGTATTCACTGACCAACAAGGGAAGGGGAAGCCATTCCCCTAACGGCAGCACCCAGGGATAGAGTAGCACCCTACGTTACACTCTAAGTTGGCAAGAGGGAAAGCAACCAGTCAATGAGGAAGTGAGAGGGAAACATCTGTGTTAGTACAAGAACATGTCTGTCCTTCCCAAGCAGTGCCCCACATACCTGCAGGGCCTACCACAATTTTGGTCCCATACACTGCACCATCCCTTAGTATGGGCTGGAAGGGCACTCAAGATTTTATTCCTCCTGGAGATTTTGCTGCCTATAGGCTTGTTCCTGGGGGGAGGATGTGAGGCAGCAATCATCTTGAATCTTGAGAGGTTACAGCTGGACCTGAGGAAAAACCTGAGGTGGTAAGAGCAGAGAGGTGAGGCTGAAAGAGGGGAGATGGGTGGAAGGCTGAGAGAGAGTCAACAGTGGGAAAGATCTTTGACTGCAGGGTAGAAAAATCAGAATTATGGCTGAAGCAGGATAAGAGCAAGTCCAGCAAGAGTCTTATGAAGAGAACTAAGGTTACTTTGTCACCACCTACTGCCTTGCTCCTGCTGAAATCAATGACTGAAAGTGATGCATAGTGGGAGAGGAGGGACTGCAGCTGGCAGAGAGGGAGGATGAGGGAGGATGGGAGGAGACCAGGCATCCCTCAGGGGCTGCTGTAGTTATAGTAACTCTGTAAAACCTGGTCCCGGTGGTTGGGGAACCAATCCCGGAAGCGGCACATGTATTCCAGCCACCAGGGGTAGAAAACCTCCTGCACCCGGCTGGCACCCCCTTGGATGATGGCAAGTGCAGCTTCAGCAGCAGGAGAGGCAGCTATGTACACTTTGCCCCTGGAAGGAAACCAGTCACAGGATCACTCAAGTCAGTCCATCCTTGCTGTGGTCTTAACTATGCAGACTGACTACCACAGGGTTCTGCACGCTCATATTGCACACAGAGGTGGAAGACATCCCTCATGATGTACCCAAGCAGATGCACTCTTGATGTTAACTTTCTTGCACACTCAGATGCCCACACTATCTTAAACACAGGTGTGGTGCACTTCTTTGCACACTCTCAAGAAGAGATAGCTTCCTGTAGACACCCTCCCTCCCAGACTCCTGCATCCTCCTCCAAATACGCACCTGGTCTTCTCTAATGCCATGTCAGTGTCAATCAGGCCCAGGATGCAGAGCGTGATGAAGATGTTTTTCTTCTGCATGGTGAGTTCATGGCGCAGAGAGCTAAAGAATCCATCCAGTGCAAACTTGGTGGCAGAATAAGAAGTGGTGAAGGGAGTAGGAATTTTCCCTGGAAAGGAAAAGGAGAGAACGGGAAACACTAGGAAGTAGCTGTAAGGAGAACAGTGCCATGGAGGAAGAATCTGGGCAAAGATGGAGGCTTTGCCATGCTACATCAATTCATTGTTCTGTTCAGATGTGTTTCCCTCTATTTCCATTCACTCTTAGGCGTTTCAGAAAATGACACCACCTTATGTGTGCATATCCTAGGAAAATAGCCACAGATGTGGGTAAGGGGAAGAAACACTCTTTAATCTACACAGTAATCAGGTCACATGCTGAGCTAAAAAGCCCAGCGTGATGGCCTACCTGCTACCTTCCCTACCTCTGTCATGTGCAACCACATGCATTGGATCATGTGGTGATGCATCAGTCCAATGGCAGTTCCATCTCCAAAGCACATTAGGTCACCAGGTAGAAAAGGGCCATAGTATAAACTTTCACATGGTGAATGCAGCTCCCTTGAGCACACCCTGAAGCCTTTCTCCTGCCCTTCCGTCCCACACAACAGGTGCAGTTATATGCAGCAGCCTGATATTCAAGCTGGCCAAAGCCAGAATGGCTTTAGAGAGTGGGAGAAACGTCTCAAAGCTGTGGGAGGGATAAGCCTGGGTGTGAGGGATGGGACTTGAGCAAGCAGATGTGGCCACTTCACGAGTGAAGAGCAAAGTTCCAAGGGAATGCAAAATGATGCGACACAGAAAAGGTCTTCCAGAAAGCAAGGAGCCCAGCCAGGCATCATCCTGCTTACTGCTATAAAAAGCACCGCTTCAAAGTGTGTTCGAGGACACATAAAAACACAATGTGCTGGAAAACCACGGTTTCCACAAGGCCAGCACTTCCACCAGTTATAAGCACTAACCTGTGAGGGAAGAAACCACTACCAGAGAGCCTTTGTTCTCCTCCAGGGTGGGAAGAGCTGCTGTCGCTAGGGCCACATAACTAAAGAAATTCACCTGAAATGATAAAGGAATCATGGAAGGAGCAGGAGGGTTTGGAAAGAAGGTCAGCATGAGCCAGAAAGCCACTATAGTGGTCAGAAATGAAAAGGAGCATGGCTTGGACTTGCTTTTTCAAACACTGAGAGAAAAGGATCATATCTCTGGGGATGGGGACATTGCATCCTTTGGCCTTTCAGATTCCAGAATAAGCAATGGAGAAGAGTCAGAGCCAAGGTTATTCCTAAACTTTATCATACAAATTTCTTGACTCCATATATGTAACGAGAGACAATTAATTGTCTCTGGTTTCTCTACATGCTGTTCTTTACTCTGCAACAGCTATCCTGCAATAAGGATAGCAGTAGTATCTCAATTTACTCCTCTTCTAAGTTTTTTTTTTACTGTGAACTCAGACTACAATGAAGCCTAATACTCAGCCTCTCTTCTGAGCCTGACTGTTCTGTAACTTGCAGGAAATTTTTTTCCCTGTGATCTCTGGTTCCCTATTTTCCAGCAAACAGGCTTTCCAGCATGAAGTTGAACTAGTAAGGCCTACCTAATCTGACTAAGCAAACAATCAGGAAAATATCTCTTTATCTCAGTGGTCCTAAAACCTGACACCAAAGTGATTCTACAGGAAGACTCCGTACCTGTGAACAGACTTGGGAGCAAACACCATTTCAAACAACCTTATTGTGTTCTGCAATGACATATGCATCTGCTATAAACTAGTGGGAGGTGTTTAAACTTGGTCTATTGCCCCTTTCTGAACTAAACACATGTGGCATAACTTCCCACAACTACTCTCCTGATCCTTGACAGTCCCAGGCTACTGGGAAGTAAGATGGGCAGAAGGAAGGAGGGAAGGACACCATCATACCTGAGAAAGGCACCTAGTCCAATAACAAAGTCTCCAACCCATTTTACTTGAAACATGACTGAAATAAAAGATTTAGTCTCAACCATTGCTGTAGGCATGAATTTGCCCTCGAGTCTCCCAAAGCTGTCCCAGGAGAAGCCAGACCCACCCCATCCCAGGCGGGCTGTCCCTGCTGGAAAACTTCACCTGCATGAGCCAGCGGGTATGTTCCACATCTCCATCCCACATCTGGAAAGGGGTCATGCCAATGTGGTTCAGCACCAAGTAATCCAGTCCCCCTGTGGATAGGAGAAAAAGCAGTCAAATAAAGGGGCCATCTCCTAACCAGTTACTGAGGAACTGAGAAATGTCAGCAGAAGGGTAGCTGAACCAGCCAGCCCTTCCCTCAGAAGGCTGGGAAGTGCTTTACCACCAAGAAACATGAAATATGTCTAGCTGAGAGCAGTTCTGCCTGCTTCTCAAGAGGAGAAATAGAAGGAAAGCTGCTCTTCTCTGACAGCAGCTCTCCAAAATGATGTTTCAAGGTAATGCAGACCGGGCACATAGTTCTGGTGGTATACTCTATTTTAAAATCTACAGGTGTACAGATTTGTAATAGGAAAAAATTAAGATTGGTATGGAAATGTGTATGTGTGAAATCACCAGAAGAAATGCCAGAAGAAGGGTTAAAATTATGGCACGTGTTGATGGCTCCTAGACTGGCAGATCACCAATATCACAGCATACTTGCACACAGTTTCCTACAACCCCCAGGTCAGGAAAAACAACAACATAATGAAGTAATTTACACACTGAGATAATGGACAAAAGGATACTGAGTATAATCAAAAATGCTGCCCAATGACAGTCTGACCCCAATGGGACAGGATGGAGATGCAAAAGACCATAATCAATGTCATTTCCTACAGGGCACAAAAGACACATCGAAAAAACAGCACATCATCACCAAAAAAGAACAACCCAGAAGACATGACAAGGACTCAACAGCTGTCATTCATGCCACTACCCTGGCCAGTCTGCTTGGTCATACACATCTTGTTGCTTGTGAATACAAAAGAATGAATGAATGTGAATCTGTGAGAGAAGGTGGGAATGGAGTGAGTCGGTTTTGGTTAAGGTAAGACCACCTTCCCCTTCTATACAAACTTGAATTGAGCTTTGCTACGGGGGCAGGCCACTGCTTTCAGAACTCTGTTTCCCCCTCTCTCAACCAAAAACAAGATGCCTCCTCAGGGTTGGCTGTGTGCAGCTGGTACCTGCTCACATGTGGCTGACACATGCCTGCATGTGGTATCATGTTTTTGAGTACTTTTCTCCTCTAGCAAAAGACTCTTCTACACGTTGCCTGAGTCCCCTCCCCATGAAAGGCAGCTGAAAAGACAGCCACCTCCCTAAATGGTATTTACAAACCATGCACCCTCCTTTCCTGAATACACTCTTCAGTGACAAAAGTAGGGAAACTGAAACAGGAAGCTGCTACTGGAATAAGAACTGTCTATATATCTGAAAGTCAAAGAGATGCCCAAGATAAAGAGAAAACTGAGATCAGAATCAGGGCCCCTTCTCCTTGGCTCTGCTCACCTGGCTCTGACCAGAGTTACATGGCAAGCAGTAAACATCTGAAAAGTCAGATCTCTCTCTTTTCACAGTCCCCTGAACTCAGGTAAATTACAAAAAAATCCACTGAAGGAAACCACAAAGTAAAGGAAAGTCTGAGATCTCTGGCTTCCCTGCTGCTCAGCTTTCCAGCACATCTTTGAATATCAGGGTTATCGGAGAGGGGCGAGGACTGGCAGGGCCAGAGGAGCTGGGATGAGAACTGTGTTATCAGGCTTCTCTCTGACACTTGCCTAAAACTTGACTGTCAGCATGAGGTGTGACACAGCTTGAGAACTATCATCTCTGAATGGTGACCAGGCCAGGTATGATCTAAACCTTTCTTGAACCAAGCAGCATGGTATAAACTGGAATGACCAATAACATTTGTTCTCTCTCTTCAGCACCTGCCACTTTTCTTCTGCTTACCCAGTTTTTGAACAGCAAACTGGACCACCTTTTCAGGCTCTGAAGAGGAAGACATATCTGCAGGGATATAAAAGACTTTCTTTGCTCCAAGCTTCAGGCATTTCTTCATCACCTTTAGAAAAAACAAACCCCCAAAGATTAAGCTACATGGAGTAGGGTGAAGAGAATAGAACTAAAGGCACTATAAGGCACTGTTTTGCTGGGTGGGGGGTTTTTGTTTTTTTTCTTCTCCTTCATACTACAGTTAGCAAGAGTCAATTCTGGACAAAGACACACACTTTTATTTCAAATCCACCTCTATTCAGCCCTTGGAGAGCTTCGTTTTACATCAAGAATTTATTTAACCGGACCAGTTAACTCAAGGTAACTCTTGGCAAGACGCAGCTTCAATCTACCTTGGAAAAGGATTAAGATTCACCAGGAAAAGACAATCTTTTTCAGGAGAATTCTTCTGGAATCAGGGTTATGCTTTACATTCAATTCTTTCTTTATTCTAAAATACCTGGTGAAGATCTGGCAGTACGCATCCTTTCTTTGCTATGCTGAGTATGTGAAGGTGTGCAATAATGAATGGAAGTTTAGCTATTTACTGAAATATCCTTAGGAAGTATCCTTACACTCACTATCCCCAAATCCCCCCTTTTGCACCACCTCCTAGTGCAGAACTTCCCTGAAAGTCACCTCTCCCCACAGTTTCAGAGGTACCTTCTCTAAATTTGCCCTATTTTTACTCTACAGATAAAGAGAGTCGGATCGATTTGAGAGGGTCAAAAAAATTTGACTTACAGAAAGGCTGAAGTCTCTAACAAAAGACTTCAGATGCAAATAGAATTGTTTGGACTCTGGACAGTGGCATAATATCTCACAGAAGTTGTAGTTCAGGCACTGTATGCCCCTCTTCCTCTACAGGCCAAGTGCCCTTCCTCACTACATCTCCACGGTATGCAGTGTTCTTTCTTTCTGGTAAAACAGAAATATATTGCAGCTGGCGCTGGTGTATGCCAACACAGACAAGGCAGTCCATCCAAGAGATTGGGTGCAGAGTAGAATGGAGATCAGTTGTAGGGGAGAATGGCTGCACACGACACTCTGCCAGCAAATCAGGCTCAAAACATGCTGCTGACATGTTCCATCTTTCTTCAGAGAGCGTAAAGCAGTTCTTAAAGTCAAAAATAACTCAGCTTTTTTGGCTCAACAACATTTCTGAAGGAAAAACGTATTACTCCACCAATTAACTTTTTTTTTTCTCTCTCTAGAGGCCCAAATCCTTTGTGTCTTCCCTCATACAAGGCAGTTCTTACCTTCTGTAGCACAGCTTCCCTCCTAGCAGTCAGAACAATTTCAGCACCAAAGCTGGCATAATGATATGCCATCTGCTCCCCAATCCCAGCACTGGCTCCGGTGAGGAGAACGCGGGCACCAGACAAGGTCTCTTATTTATGAGAAAGAGAAAAACGGATGGAGAAGCAAGTGAAGGAAGAAGTGAAGGAGCTGCCCTTAGCTGCCAGCAGGGCTCTAGAGTGGAAAAGTGTAAGTCTCCACAATGACGCTTCTTCAGAACCAGTGAAGAGGCAGGATTGACCTGAATAAGCCATGAGATTAATAATGCCTCCTCATTCTAGCTAGATGGAAAATAATCAGAAATCATCTACTTTTGAAGAATGGGCTCCTTTTCCCTTCTAACACAAGGGTTAGTCATTGATACGGCTGCTACCTCATTTCACATAGCCAGCCATATCAGTCTGTTTTGGCCTGGGTCACAGGAGAACTGGGCTAGCCTGACAAGCCCAGGCACAGAGCAGTCTGTTATGACCTGTCTCCTCTATCACGCAGCAGTCAGTTCCCTCCTCCATCCTGTCAGCTCCAGGTTCACAACTCAGTCATGAGGCAGGAGGATCAGCCTGACTCTCTCTGCTCACACAGTAGTTGGCATGCTGGAAATGAAACAGCCCAGGCCTGGTTAGCTAGCTAGTCCCTCCTCCCCAGCTCAACATTCTTCCATGCAGGTGGGAATTAGATGAAAGCATGTGACTGGCATGTCTCAGTTATCATGAAACAACCTGCCAGGCCCAACTGCCTGAGAGGAGTATTGTTTTATTACTGCATCTGCTTGTTTTGGATATAATGCCTGGGTTATTATTGTCAGGGAATAACAACATATTTATGTAACACAGCTGAGTCACATGCTCTTTATTCAGGTTCCGAGATCAATGTCTTTCAAAGATTAAGTCAGTTTTCTTTGGTTATAGAAAGCTGCATAACATAAACCAGGCTCTGAGCCTCCTGCTTCCTGCTGATCATTTATTCTTTGTCATCAGTTTGCAGTAACATTAGCCCTTTGGTGCTGAGCACTACACACCTAAGGGGATGGACTCTGTCCCCATCAAGTTTGCAATCAAAACAAAAGATAGGAAGGCAGTGTCGAAGTACATGCCATTTTTTTCCCTACACAGACAGCAGCTTCCCTTGTAAATTCTATTAGACCATTCTGTCTTCTCTTGTGTTCCAAACCTTTCTCTGGTCCCAGGAACATCACAGCACTTTGGGGCCACCAACTCTGGTGAGACCACATAGAACAAGATGACTAGTCAGAGTTTGGAAATTCAACCTCTTCTCTCACATGACTTACATTCTAGTTTGAGCTGGTGAGCTTACCTGGATCAAAAGTGTCTTTCCAGAAGAAAGCCAGGAGCCCAGCTACAATTCCTGCAGCACAAAGCACTTTTCCAACTGCCTTCATATCCCTTCAAGTTGTGAAGAAAGAGAACGAAGCGGAGTCTTGAAGCTGAGCGCCTCAGCCAAAACGCTGTAACCTCCTCCTTCTGATGCTGTAAGCCAACCTGCACGACGTACAAATGCCTTTTTCTGTCCTGCATATATGTGAGATGCTGGGTAGAACCAGGGAGAGTCACAAGACTCTGCCTGAGAAATCTCTCCACTGAGAGCTAAAGTCATCTTTGGCAAGAATGGAAGAGGGGGAAGGACATGGACTCTCAATCCTTTGATACAGAGCTGCAAAGCAGTTGCTTTTCCCTATTGAAGAAAGAGGGCACCACAGTCCTGCAAATGGTTCGCATTCATCTAGCAAAGGTTAGGGCTTGGCTATGCCAAGCAGTGGAACGCCCTATTCAGAGGAAGTAACCCTGGCAGGATGGAAACAGTAAAGCTGCAGGGCTGGAGGCAATGAAGTCTGCTGTCATAAGGGAGGACAGGAGTCAGAGAGGGCAGAAAACAGGTCTGGAAGGATCCTCAGGAAATCATCTCATCCATTTCCCTGCCCTTCTCAGCTACTGTTTTCCCAGCCATTCATTTGCTCCAAGGCATCTTGTCTGTCTGTCCTAAAGGAACTGGACAGAAAGAATTATTTTTAAAAAAATCCGTCCCTAATGGAACACTCCACAAAAACTTGTGGAGTCAGTACAGATTCCTCACTTAAACCCTGACTTGAAAGTCTAATTTTACAGTAAATGCCTTCTCCAATTTGCATTGCTGCCTTCTATTTCATATTCTTACAGACATATTTGACATAAAAATGCATCAAATCTGAAATGCAAAATGAATTAAACAATCATCTTTTTCCCCAACACCATAAATCATCTGCAGCTGTCCACAAAAAAATTAACACAGAAATGAAATCACACTGACAACTTACATTTACATGTTCTTTTCCATACTTAGGGATCCCAGCATGCCAGCCACATGTAAAATGATACACAAGGCAGGGAAAAAAGGTGTGGGATTTATTTCTGTAATTCTCTCTTTAGAACATTTTCTGCAAAAGGAAAATTCAAAACTTAAGTCAGCATTGCAACTTACTAAATACTAACAACATTGACTTACCACGCTGAGCATCACTAGCCAATATTATTTCTCTGTATTTTCTGAGTTCTTTTTCTGTCTTTAAAAATTCTTTTGCAGACAGAGCAGTTAAGACACAGTGAACACAGGAGGAATTAAAAAGTTTTCACGGGTTCCAGAAGCTGCCCTTCTGCTAAACTCACTTCATCAACTTCCATAGTTCTGCAAACATGTTTAAAACTAGCTTGCCCTCTCCTCTGCTCTTGTGCAAAAAACTCTGGCAGACACAGGGAAAGACGATATGAAAAATTAGATCAGATAAACAGCCTTGGGGGGGAAAAAGAAAATTAGTGCTCAATATTCCTTTTTGTTCCCTCTCACTTTAAACATTGAACAATGTGATGATTAAAATTCATGCAGGGGAAGTGGGAGCCTTTGGACTTTGTAGAGAGATCTTTGTTTTGAGGCATGGCTCCCTAATCAAAATCCTTACAACTATAATGATATATATTTATTAGTAGCTTGCTCCCGTGGCCGGATGACACGGAATTCCACACCCCAGGAAAGCGCCACGAGGATGCGAGGAGGCCGTTCTTACACAAACCGACATTACAAACACAGAGGCTACAGCTCAGGTCCTGCTCTTAGATCATCAGGCACACGCATATCTAGTATAGTAAATAAAGCTGCTGGCGTCTGCTTTAAAACTCAACTGCTGAATTGGGACTAAGACCTCGGCCAGAGTCAAAAACACAGCACAAGGTCCCATCTCCTCCGCACAGCCGGAACGCGAGTGCTTCGCTCTTACCCGATTCTATACTTCCCCGAGACGCACAGTGGAAATTCTGCAGCTGTTTCAGATGAATGATTAAAAATTAAAGCAAGCAATACAATTAGTCCTCTACACCCCGTGTTTTGATTTAAGTATTACAGCCTCCCACCCGCGCGCCCCGCGGCACTACAGCGCGGGCGCGGGGCCGCCCCTGCCGCCATGACAGCTGCCGAGGCGGAAGTGCCCTCCCTGCTGGTCTGAGGAGACAGGGCGAAAGGCAGCGCAACCGAGTCCTCCGAGTCCTTCTCTTCAGCCGTCCCTCTTCTTCACCGGGACTGCATCCTCCGCCGCAGAGGGAGGCGGGCGGGGGGGCGAACGCCTCTCGCCTCGGTAACGATGGCCGGCGCGGCCGAGCCCGCCTGGCCACGTGACCGGCTCCCGAAGGCCTCCGCGGCGCGCAGCGGCGGGCGCGCGCTGCCCTTGGCGGAGTCATGGCCGCCAGGCTCCTGCCCATCGTCAAGTGAGTCCCTGCGCACGGCCGCCGCGCGCCCTCGCTCTCCCTTTACCGCTTACCGGCCCGGCCCGCGGCCCCCCTGCCCCCCCCCCCCCCCCGCCGGCCTCGCCCGGCCCAGCTGCCGTCCTGCTGCGCGCAGGGCCGCCTGGCTGCCCCGGGCCCGTCGCGGGCCTGCCCGCGCCTCTCCTCCCCTCTCCTCCCTGTGAATTTTTTGAAAAATGTCTCCCGGATCTCTTATTTCCAGTGAAAAAATAAATAAGGGTTAAATATGCTCTTTCATTTTGCAAGTTGCTGCTGGTCTTTTTCCACCATGCACTCTACCGGGAACTTCTTAAAACATAAGCAATACAGGAACTGGCATGGCCGGGTGTTAACTGGGCTGTAATGACCTTAAGAAAAGATTGGTGTCTCTCAAGTTAATCTGAGTAGTTATTAACCAGGCAACAAGAACCATCATAAGCATGGATTTATTACCCACAGCTAAATCCTTTATACCTTTTTTTTCAAGAGTTTATGTCATGATTCTCAGGCTTTTCAAAGTGGTACATATTTAGAGAATTTTGACACCTTCACATTTTTTCTTCAAAAGTATCACTGATCATATGTGAACTTGGATATGGTTTCAAGGGGCTGACAGGGAATAGTTGATCTAGAAAGAAAGGGAGGGTAACTAGATATCTTTTTCTGGTTTTTGACAGTAATAAGACATTGCAGTAAAACACTTGCGGCCTTCTGACTGCTCTGTCAACCCTGTTCTTTTGAGTGTCACAACCGACTGGGAATACAGTGGTATACATAATGTGAACTAAACTCTTCCTGCTTTTGATTCTTTGAGGTTTGTCATCAAAGGAAGCCTGGCTGGAGCTGCTGTATACATGGCATATGATCAGGGGCTGCTGGGCAGTGGCACACAAGGTGCTGAAGCCCTCAAAAAAGCTCAAGAAGCACTTCCTCCAGCTATTCAAGAATGGACAAATTACATAGGTTGGGAGGTAAGGACTGTGCAGATGAATATAGTTAGCAAACCAAACACATTATCTCAATGAAAGCACTAGGAAGGTATTCTGGTTCCAACAATGTTGACAAGAGTTTTGCTGTTGAATCTGGATGTTACGCTGGGAATGTTTTGAGGAGGATTGAAATGAAAGAAGGATAAAATTTTAAACATGGGGAGAGCAATTGGTCATAGTTCTTATTTGAAAGAAGAGATAGAAATACCACTACATAGTGAAATAACCCTGCATACGCTTTCTAAGTTTTTTATTGGAGTATTCAGTAGGCTTTTCAAAAATTAATGAAAAGATTCTCTTCCTTAAAGAACTGCTTTGTCAGGCTCCTAACAGTCAAGTTGAATGCAAATTACCCGAATAGCCCCTTCTCTTTGAGTAATCCTTAATTTTTAAAATCCTCAGAATAGGAGAAGCCTTTGAAGGTTTGAAAATCATTTTCCATGTTGGAGACTATTATAAATTAATATACAACTGTAAGGAGACAGCTGCTTAGGTAGTCGTGTGGATGCTTTTTCAAGAGCACCCAAAGGATGAATACTACCTTCTGCCCCCACTTTATGCTGTGGGAAAGATTAAGCTGAGACTTTAAGCCACGTGTCTGATCCCTTTTGAGGCTTAGGGAGACTAGGTACCTAAATGTCTTTGAGATCTGAGTTCAAGAGGCTTCTAAAAGATGATGTGGACTGTGTTATAACTGAACCTCCCAAATGCTGATACTTTGTCTCTGTTTCTTTTCATAGCTTCCACCCACTCCAAAATTTGACTTTTCTCCCTCTGACTCCTGGAATAAAGGTAAAATAGTTTCTCAGCAAACTGTGAAATGGAGTAAGGGGCTAAAAGTGATCTTATCCTGAAGTCCTGTTTTGATACTGTCCTCCCAAACTGAATGGTGAAGAAGGGGTGATAAATGCTATAATCTGGTGAAAGGAGCATTGGGCTGGGACTAAGGAAGTGTATTCTGCTCCTGGTTCTGCCATTAGCTCACTGGGTGACTTTGGGCAGTTCACTTCATTTCTTGATACCTTGATTTCCAACTATGAAGTGAGGAGGAGGAGATGTGCCCATAAACCTGTCTGCCTTTTCTAACTGGAGGAGCTGATGTTTCTTCTACCTACAAAACTTGCTTTACTTGTGTCTCAAGACGGGTATGCTTACACTATCCCACAATGTGAGACCAAATGTTTCAGTAAAGTGTTTGGGGGTCTATGGCCCCATAAGAACTAGATACAGTTTATGCACCAGTAGGGTAAGTTCATCACTGCAGATATTGATCAGGGAAACTAGAGCTTAAAAAGAAACGATCACTTATTTCTGAGAATGCTCAACCTTTGGGTAAAGGTTGAAGAGTGTATAAATTCTTAATACT
Organism: Dromaius novaehollandiae; assembly: GCF_036370855.1. Lineage (NCBI taxonomy): Eukaryota > Metazoa > Chordata > Aves > Casuariiformes > Dromaiidae > Dromaius > Dromaius novaehollandiae. Next base: position 171,271 of record NC_088122.1, on the reverse strand, counting down.
ACTAGTATATCTGAATTCAACCTCTGATCTTTTCAGAAGGGATGAGTTACTGCTAGCATTTTAGAGAACCTGTATGAAGGCCAAAGCATGTTATAAGTGCCTAGTAAGTTAATTCAGAATGTTTATGGTGCAGCAAATAGTTCTCATGTAATTAAGGGAAAACACAGTCCACAAATATTGTGGCTTGTCCAAAACCACCCGTAGAGCCTGTGGCAGGGTCAGGAATAAAATGAAACTTAGACAAGTTTCAGTTCTTTATTTTAATCTTGTAGTTCTCTATCCCTTATACTGGTCATGAAGTTGGAATTTCTCTGTTTTAGGGTCTACTGAGACAATAAAATTCAAGGATCGTTCAAGCCTCAGTGTATTTGAAAGCTTCTGGGATAAAGCTAGATTTTTCTCCCTGTGTTTACATGCATCCATGACACTAGAATAACATTAGTAAATTTGGCTTGAATGATGCTCTTCTTGGGATAACTCTCCTCTGCTTTCCTTGCAGGAGTGCAGACGGTCATGTCTGCCTTGTCTGTAGCTCCTACCAGGGCCTGTGAATACACTGTGGAAGGCTGGAAGTATGTGAAGGAACTTGTCAAATGAACACATTCTCCAGGGTTCACAGTTGTCTCCATGCTATCTTGTCTTTGGGATGCTGCATAGTCCATCCCTCTAGAGGGCAGCTCAGCCATGCAAGGGCTACAATAAAAGAGTTTGGAACTTCCCTTTGTATTTGGGTTGGTTTTACCTCACAGACTGCAATCATTGTTTTGCACCATACTAGTGATTAGAGACTTCAACAGAGCTTATGGATCAGTTTTACTGAAGTGATGGCTATATGCTGATGTATAGCCCCCATTTTAAAGCTTCCAAACTTGCCATCTAAACTGATGTTTCTGAATTGATCTTGAAGATGAATGCCATCTAATTCAAAACAAGTCTAAAAGAATTAACAAATCCAAAGATAGCAATAAAAGATGCATTTTTGAAGACAAAGCACTTGTCTTCAAGCTACCTGAGGAAGGAGTGCTTCTGTTGGGCAAAGAGCACATTACTTATATGAAAGCTGCTTTCCAGTTGTCTGTGACCTGTCACAGAACTGCAACTAGCACTGGCAATTCCCAGTGCTTCTTGTTGATGGCAAAGTGCAACAGAAGGGAGTTCATAATTCTGTGATGCAGAATGCTAACAAGAGCTATAGGAAAACTTTTACTCCCCGTCTATTCACCCTATGAACAGTGCTAGTCCTGGTATCTGGGTCTGTACTGTGGAACCGCAGTACTGTTTCACTGTGACTTTTCCACCTTAGGGTCTTCATTGAAGCAACTGATCCAAATGTGCCCTTTTGATTTCTCTATATAATTTCTTTTGCTGGTAACAATGACGTCGTTCTTCCAGATTAATGCCATGCTGCATAAAGGCATAAAGTTGTTTCCTTATTTATTTTGCTGCAAGCAGATGGAAAGTGCCTTTAAACATTGGAAGTGGGGATTCCCAGGCCTGCTTTGCTTGGAAGTGTCGTTGTTGAGGAGCCAATTAAAACTAAATAAAGATTGACATGATCTGACTGAAGCAGAAGATGGCTTTCTTCTCAAGATTGTCTCCAAGTCATCTGCACTGCAGCTTGTGTAGACCAGAAATGGCTATACAGGTGCTAGCTCAGATGATCTTCCACACATCTTTTTGCCCTTCGATTCCTTTCTAACGCGTCAACATCATAATGCATTTTCTCATGGTATTTTATTAATGATCTTAAATAACTCAAGTTCTTTACTAGAAAGAAGAGGATGTTACATCCAAGTGAATACAACTTTTGTTGTAGGTTAACACTTAGTAAAAGCCCCAGTTTTGCTTGTGCAAAGGCTTCAGGTGTCATCTCAAGGCTACAGTGTTGCAGTGAGGTACCCCTTCCCATCCTCACACTTCCTGCAGTGTTGTCATTCCAGCACAGTTCCCAAGGAGCATGGGTGCCCTGTGCCATCAGCATCTATAGTATGTTTATGGAGTAAAAGTGAATTATGGAGGAGGGTTTATGCCATCAAACTATGGCATCAGAGTTAGTTACACAAAGTCAGTGAAAGCCTCCAGATCAGTCAGGAATTGTTTCCCTCCACTGATGATAAAGAGAGGCTAAGCTTCTAATACAGACTCACTAGCAAAGCTGTTTAAAAGCTAGAGGCAGCAAGGGTCCCTCTGTGCTAGCAGCATAGACCATTCTTTGCAAGTTACGCAAGTACCAGGCCAAACCCAAACCCCACACAACTTACAAAGATTGTTTTTCTTCTTTGTACAGAGCTGTTACGTGACTCAGTTGGATAGCCCCGCTAGAGTTTGCCTTACTTCCTTTTGCAAACAAAGCTGCAGTCGATATCCTCAGTAAGAGCAACTCCTCACATTGCTATAGCTGTCACAGATAAAGAAAAATGAGCAAAAATATTCTCACCTGAGCTATCAGCTGAGGAGCCTTTGACAGCAATACTGCATAATACTAAACCAAAGCACTGAGGCACAAACATGGTAGAGCAAGCAGCTCACGGCACTGCACTGTAGTAGCTAGATCTCTCGTTGGAGGGCAATTAAATTGGAAACAGACAATTGCCTGGGATCTTGCTTGCACAGACTCATTAACATCAAAAAAATCTGCATCTGTGGAGCAGGTATGTGGCTTTTGTGTATCAGCTTGAAATGACTGGGATATTAGCATTAGTCCTAGTACCTGGAGTGTTAAAACACACCTGGCTTTTGCTTCTCAGTTAATAGGACTATTCCACCTCCTTTGAATGTAATCACTTTGCTTTTCTCATCACAGAGTTTGCATGCGTCACTGGACTTAATTTTAAGAACAGGAAAAGCTGGAACCAGCCTCGAAGTTGTCCTTCCATTGCTGATGCCCATATAGATTTACAGAGTCAGTAAGGTTAATGAATAAAGCAGACATAAGCAGCATTAAAATCACTTTTTCTTGTTTTGATTCATAAACACATTTAACAGGCACATTTTTAAAAAACATCTGAATGATTTTGGGACATTTATTAGAACTACTTTTGAGGACTCTAACCCGCAAAAGTTAGATGAATGAGGATTTCTTAAACTCAGCGAACTCACATTTGCCATTTGAACAAAAATCCCTATCCAAATCTGATTTAATCAGTATATTTAAGAAGTTTTATTGTGGCTTTACAAGTTACAGTAGTATCTGGGAACAGAAAAAGAAGCAGCATCTTTCTAGATACTGCATAAATATACATCTGTCTATCTATCTAAACTGGCACAATGAACAACAACCAGGAGGAAGAGATATGAATGGATTTATGTCTTAGCAGATTTTGTTGTATTTTTGCCAAAAACCTTTCTCGATGCATCTTTGATGCCATTCTTGGCTAGCTAAAACATGCAGATTCCTATTCCTATGTAAGTCAAATTGCAAATGTTGCTGCTAGCATCTGTCTTCCAGTGCAGGTGCTTTTAAGATACTGGGTCTGACCAGAATAAATGTGCTGTGTCTAAAAGAATAATTAATCATACAGATGCAACTTGCCTACACCAGTAATGGGCATTCTGGGGTTCTGCTGAGGTTTGGTCCCATTGTCTATCCTGAGTTTACTGGAGCTGGGGAACAGAGGACAGCTATTTAGCTTTGTCTCTATGTATTGTGCATGGATGTGTTTTTGATAGCCAATGGAAATCTTTGCACCAGGCAAACAAAACAATGCAGAATTTGTCAAACTACTTCCATACACTGGATTTAATGAAGACAGATACCAGATCCACTGACTGGCATCAATGGTTAAGAGACCAGCCATCACCAGTCATTAGAAACATGCATGTGCTCAATGTGGCCATCTAGCAGGATTAGAGGTAAATGCAGTTTGGTTAAAAACCTAGAGGAAAGGAAAGAATCCCTTTATCCTAAGTTAAATCTGATTTTCAGATGCAGTAAACATCATAAGGAGATATAAAGGGAAACAACATCAGAGAAGTCTTAACAGAAGTTTTTCTTTTTTCTTAGCGGTCAAAAGAGTTCTTCTGTCAGAACAGTTGTCTCCCCAGATGATAAACTACACTCCTTTTGCATCACCTGCAAGGTAGGTTGTCAATATAATGGTCAGGGTCATAGAATTCTCCAGACTCCTCAAACAGTAGAGCAGACCAGTGAGAAGGTGGGGATGTCCTCTAATGAATGACTGAGCCTGCCCTGTGTGGAGGGGAAATCTCATAGGCCTTCAGGGATGCTACATGCTGAGGACAGGGAGATGCTGCCCTTAAAGCTGAACTGGACAGGCTGGCTGTGCTGGAGCTTTACATTTCCATGCAATTCCTGCAGAGAAGCTTGAGACAGAAGAATAGGAACAGGCAGAGGGCATTTCTACGGGAATGATTCACTTGTCCTCATGCTTACAGGCAAAGCAGAGCAGGCCTGGGAATCCCCACTCTTGTTTTCTATCTCCAAGTCTGAGGTGTATATCTAAAGGATTAAAGCAAGGAGGCATTAGATTCTAGCCTGACCCACATAATTATTACAGTTAGTTGTTATAAGAGAGCCTGGGAATCATTTCTTTCTGGTGGTATTCCTGGCTTATGTGTTCTTTAACAAATGACTCAGTCTTTCTGGGCCTTAGCTTCACCATTAAAACAAAAACAACTTCTATACTGAAGTTAGTGGGCCTGAATCCAGACTGCCTTGAGCAACTGAGGTCAAAGCAGCCTTTTAGAATTCAGTTGGTTTGTCCACTGCGATCCTCTTCCACTGTGGGACATAAACTGTAAGAGTTTCATTTCTGTAACAACATAGGCTTTAAGGAATGAAGGGAAATTTCTTCAGGCAACTGGGAAAAAAAACCCTCGCTGAAGATGGAAAAAAAAGCAGTGACCCTACTGGTGAAAGTAACAGAATTTCTAATAAAGGGTGGCAGGTTTTTACATCTCTCAGTGCTCTCACAGAGCTCCTACAGCATCAATACAGAGTAGCTTGGTGAGTAAGTCAGGCCACATTGACCCAGAGATTACTAAACAAAGATAAAATATAATTTGGGTATGACAAAGTCACACATCTCTGCACCAGTCCTGATTGTATTAGTTCAACAAATTCTGAAAATTATACGAAAGCACAGCTAATGGCTGTATCTGATCTACTTCTTCAAAGAAATTATAGGTTGCTAGGTAAATATACTCTTAATGGCTTGAAACCAGCAGAGTTTTGGACTATCCTGACACTTTAGAGGCTAAACAGAAATAATTCTGACTTGCCTCTGCAAGTCATTACTTCCACTACTACCTGTGTATTTTCTCTTACAGAAGCTCTGCTGGTAAAGTAAACTAAATTTACAGCATTACGGTGCACAGTACCTCCCAACATGAGACAGTGAAAAAAAGTCTTTACCACTTGTCCTACAGGATGGTAAGTCACAGTTTGCTGGGACAGGCTGTTCAAACTCTGACATTTGCAGTCTACTAACATTCTTGCATGCTTTTGAATTTGCAAGTTAATTTTAAGATTTCTAAAGTAACAAAATACATCAGTGTATTTCTGGGAGCTCTTACTGAAAGCACAAAGGGAGACCTGTAAAGCAGTTTCATACTCCATCTTTGAAAAAAAGTTACACGATTTAACATATAGCTGAGTTAACTTGATTTTCAAAAAACCTCTTCCAGTAACTGCTGAAACAAAGCAATTAACTGTAAACTGTTTTTTATTTATGGAAAATGGAATGCTTCATTAACAAACATTTTAATTGGGATATGAACAACACATTACAAAACAAATGAGTTCACATTGGCTTGAGGATATAATATGGCAGCAGCTTAAAAAGAAAAAAATTACACTTACAGTAACCCATAAGTTACGATTAATGGTAACCCTGGGTAACAGATTCATTTCTGTTGCCATCTTGCATTAAAAATTAAAACACATTCAGTAGCGACGGTTGAAACGGGGATCATTGGGTCTGTTTGCTCTCTCCTGGCCAGCAAATCCTTCTCCTTGCATTCCTCCTCCATGCATCATCTGGCTTTGGTTGCCACCTTGCATGAAACCTCCACGCCTACAAAAAATTTTAATTTTCTCTTGTGACTCTGGCTGTAAGGCTGAGAGAATGCATGTTGTTTACACTTCCTGTGTGATTTTTCACTCTTCAGTAAGATGCACTAGATAAAAACCATGGGAATATTTTATTATTCCCTGGCATCTAAATAACAAATCAGATAACTGATGCTCTCATAAAAATGTTCCATTTTTTGGGGGGGGGGGGGGGCGGGCGGGAAGGGCGCTAATTTAAATACAACAGATGTCCTTTAAGGACAAGGGAAACTGGAACAAGAACAAATGCTTTGCCCCTCATAACATTCTTACCCTGACATGCCTCCACGATGCATCACATGGCCAGGTCTGCCTCTACCTCCACCTAAAAAAGTTCAAAAGTTCAAAAAGTTCACTTCCTTTATATCCATAGTAACAATTTTACTTCATCTCCAAGGCTAATAATGCCTGTAATTTCTGCTAGAGGTAGCACACCTAATGAGCTCTTATGCAAAAAGCATACCTTGCCATCTCTCATGATCCCGTCCTATCATTCCTCCATCCACATTGCTTTGCCATGAACGATCTTGATGTCCTTCAAACTTTCGACCGTGATCTCCCCAGTCACGTCCATCCCTGCAAAGGTATTAAATTCATGTAATTTCATGTTAGCTGGAGCATACAAAATAGATTCAAATAGAACACCACAAACATATTCAAAGTATTTACCAAGATGCATGCCTATCCTATATTTATACTGGACACCTGTTTAGTCAAATCTTGTTAATTAGCCTTCTGCACAAATCTCCCTACCATGACATATAAAAAACAGGATTTTCTTAATCTGGTTCACACTACATTGATGCCCCCCGATTCTTTCTCCAAATATCCCAGCTTTCTGTTTTGACCATCAAACTATTTTTGGTGTGTTCTGTAGGTTGGCTTACTCATAGGATTAAAAAAAAAGTGCATATCTTTTACTGACTTGTTTTCCTTTCAAAGGCTGACAGGATGGTCCTGCCAACAGCTACAAATTACAAACCAGGGAAGAAAGACTACCACGAAAATGTGAAGCCTTGATAGAAACATAAGCAAAAGTTAATTAAAACCATGAGGACTTCCAGATGTGAAGTTGTTTAAAAAAAATCATGCCAAGATATATGTTTTGATGCAAAGGCAATTGAAAGAACCACTCATTTGTAGTCCATCCAGCAGAGGACAGACTCAGGTAAAACGTGGATAAAGTAAAACTGTGCTTCCAAAACTGCATCCAGGTTTTACACATGAAAATGTTTATAAGGTGCACATGAAAAAACATTCTCATGCATACTTACCGGGACTGTGGGGGGATCCCTCTACTTTCACTCATTCTTCTGTCAGATCCGTAGCTACCCCAACTCTCCCGAGAGTCCCGTGAATGTCGGTCCGGTCCTCCGTGGCGCTCATCTGGATAATGCTAGAAGACAAAAAACATTTATAAGAATGCCCAAATCTGACTCTATAATTGTTAAAAGTAACTCAGCTGCAATTACTCAATCTCACAGCTTAGCCATCAGCAAAGGGCATTTGAGGATTCCAGGACTCCACAAAAATCATCTCTCACTGCTTGAATCTGCCCTGATAGTCTTCCCCTTTCCCCCTGCCCACTCAAAACCCTGCAAACGTCTTTACCAGTTTTGCTGTTATTTCCAAATGACCTAGTAGAGTGAAGCTTCCTCAGTGACCTGCTTACTTAGTTCCATGGGTATTTTGTACCTCTGCAATTTCTCTATAATCATTTGCAATAGTCTACCTCTTTTGGCATGCTTCACTTGTTTTGTTTACAGCATGTCAAAATAACTGTATCTGACTTTTATAATGAACAAGTATCCAAACTACTATTCATCCTTACCTACTAAAGAAAAAAGAACAATCTTATAATGGATATGTATTTCGGTCTACATAATTTACTTGTTAACTACTGAAATTTAATCTGACACACACTATGGGAATCTGGGTTATAAAAAATTAGACATTTTGTAGCTTTATAAAGCAATTATCTAAAAGCAACTCACTTGTCCATCCCGATCTCCCATCATTGTTCTTGATCCATCTCTCCTACAAACAGCCAATTCAAATCAGATTCCATTAGTAAAATATACAGTAGTCTGTAACAACCCAATTAGTGTAGGACTTTCACAGATGAAAAATCCTGCTTCCATGTAGTGCCAACAAATAGCTGGAATATATGGAAGCCATGACACATTTTAGCTTGCTGGAAAACATAATCAGTCCTAAGGTATAAAACAGAATATTCTTGGTTTGAGATAGGTCCCTGGTGGAAAATGCTAGGTGTCTACAGTATTATTTAGATTTTTTTCAGAATCCTACCAAAAAAAAAAAAAAAAGTGTGAAACAGCATCACAAGCAGAACATTCTGAACAAGCCTGCCAAAAGGTTTAACTCATGGCATAGTACAGATCTCTTCAGGGTTATATAAGATTTCAAAAGCAAGTCCACAGCCACTAAGCCACACTTAAAAAATAAAGTGCAAAACAAACACACAGTACACAAAAGGCAGCAAAATGCAACATTAAACACATTTTTGCCTTTTGGTTTCAGGCAACACAGTGAAGGTAAAACACCAACCTGTCTATTGAGTGGTCTTGATAACGGCCACGATCCCGATGATCAAAGTCATGGAAGCGATCCTGGCGACTGAAATCTGAATGGTACCTATCATTCATTGCCATACGTTTTGCTTCTGGCCAGTATGGGTCATCTCTCCTGAGAGAAAAAGCATATTCATTTTAGTTGAGACTGATTTTTAAAATTGTTCTCTCCCTCTAAACCATGCAAGCCAGAAGCACATAAATAAGTTCAAAAAGGGATTAGACAAATTCAGAGAGGTAGGTTGTTGGGGCTATGAAACACGATCATCTCAATGCAACCTACCGCTGCAGAATACTGGAAGCTGAGAGTGTATGGAAGGAGAAAGATAGCTTTTCATAGTGCAGGCTGACAAGACAGAACCTAGCAGCATGTTTTCCATTGTATTTAACATGTTTGCCACTTGTATTTGCTGGCTTTACCTGCCATCTATGTCATACGGTCTTCTCATTGCAGACCGACGTTCCTGTTCATAGCGCAATTGCTCATGCTGGCGTCGCAGTTCTTCTCTTTCTCGCTGAATGCGATCTTGTTCTCTTCTCCTTTCGTGCTCTATGTGCATTCTTTCTCTCTCCAGTCTTTCCCTTTCCATTCGTTCTCGTTCAAGACGCTGTCTTTCAATTTCCAGTCTCTCACGAGCAATCTCAAGCCTCTCCCTTTCTTCTCGTTCCCGGATAGTTTGCAGGTGCTGCTGTCTTTCCCGACGCTCACGTGTGCTATTTTAACAGAAATGAAAGGTTACAGATCTAATACTTAAACAAGTAAATGAAGGTAAAGGGAAGAGAAGATTAAATCCACAATATTTGCAAAGTTGGGTCAATTCCTCTAAATTAGATGCAGGGGAGGGGGACAGGGAGGGCAGACACCCAATATACACACGAATTACTTTATTCGGCGGCTGATTGTATTGCTCCCAAAGTATCCATTTGTGGGGGCAAATAATCCTGTACCGTCATGAGAATTTGAATCCAAATGCCCCAAGCTCTTTCCTTCTATTCAAATATAACATCCAGCTCTAAAGAAGCAGGAAAGATGAGCTGGGTAATATGCTTCTACTACAGCTCAGAAATCCACTTAGGATAGATGAGCTTTTCTATCTCCATTAAGAATGATGAAAGCATTTCCCCCCCTACCCAATTCAGCTTTCCTTAGGTAAGTTACAAACTTCTGTAACGACTGGAAAATGCCTCAACATGGAATTCAGACCACAGCTCTAGCAAGGAATTTGAAGTATAGCCATTACCACCTCTCTCCTGTATCAAACATCATGAAAAGAAAAAAAACCTCAAATGTAATTAAGTACCCGAATTAGGTTCTTAATTAAAAGGATCCAAAGTGGAAACTTTGAAGGGTTGCTGAAAAATCCCACAAGTTCTCTACAGACACAATGTATTTAAATACAAAAATATTCATCTTGTTTTATTTCAAATGCTATGGAGACTCTGAATACTGTGACAAGGCAAGGTCTTATTTTGAGAAAGATAAGCCTTCTCCTGGCCTTTCCTGGTATATTTGGGTGCAGGGAGTTCAGAATTACCATTTCTCTACTAAAATGTATTCTCTGCTAAGGAGAGCAGCATATTTAACCAATCTAAAAACCAACATCTACAAAATGGAAAAAACACCAAAGGATTTCAAGCTTAATATTCAAAACAAGTAGTGTCAACAATCAGTGCTTTTCCAATTCAATAGGTATGTGACCCAGAAACATATAACTAACTACAAATAGAGAACAAATTAGAAAACTTTTCATTTCTTAATCACTTAAATTAAAAGAAAGTTATCTTCATTCTAGGGAAAAAAAAATCAAACAATTTCACTGTTGCTCTTACCGGCGCTGTTCTGCCTCTCTCATTTTTCGTTGTGCTTTAATTTTGTCAAATGGCACTATGCCTTGTCTCTCTCTGCTCTCTGATTTGCGATCCTGACTCTTAATGCTCTGTATTTAATATTGAAATAGAAAAACTTAAGGGAGTACATTTACAAAAGCAAAACTGTAACAAACAATACTCTAAGCAGTATTTCCATCCATACACGTGTCGAAGCTTGGTCCTCGCATTAAAAAAAAAAAAAGTTGTGCTTTTTTAACATTGCAGAAACATCATATATTAACACAGAAGACTTAGGTTCCCTCATTTAGTTTGGCTGGATTTCATTGCTGAATATGGTATCAGCCATATGAAAAGTATTTTACTAATTAAGATCTAAATCCGTATTATAGAAACTGTCATCAGACAAATCAGTAAGTGTAGGTTATATGTTGCTCAGCAGGATTCAGTATCTGTTTTTAAGCAAAACTTATATATAGTGTTCCTCTGCAGAAACATTACTTACTCTGTCTTTTGATGTAGTTGATGTTTTCACACTAATAACAGGTTCTCCTTTGGATTTATCCATTACTACTGTTCTTTCTGTTCCTTTACTTCCTAAATAAATTGGAGGTTGAAGGGGAAGAGATGAGGGGAGGGGGGAAGAACTCTATTACACAGGTCATTCCTTTCAGTTCTAGAAGTCATCTCCTCTAAAATGTGAAACAGGCATTTAATCCTCTCGTCAAAAAACATTTAATCACCTACAATTATCCCAAGCATTTCTGTTAAGGATGAAATAATGTCACCCCCTCCATCCCCTCAAATTACACTATTTGGATTTCCACCCGAGAACCTCAACACATTCCCGAAACACTGGCAGGTTTGAAAATAACTAACTGCTATCAATTGTTCACATTTAACTGTGTTTTTTACACTTTGAAAAAACAGTAGCAAAATTACCTGATTTGGTAGTTTTAGGTTGATCTGATGAACCAGGCTTCAGTTCATCTTTATCTTTTCTTTCTTTTTCATCTTTGTCTTCTGCTTTTTTAGAATCATCTTTTTGGTCAGATTTCTCATCCCTTTTAACACTGCCAGCTCTACAAATAGATATCGATAGAGATTAGAGTGATATACAGTAAGAGAAAAGAAAATTGAGGGAGAGGAAAAAAATGCTAGCAACACAATAACGAAGTAGAGTTCTGATGTGCCAAAAGAGTCATAATTAGATTTCTACAGATTTTCTTCTACAACTTCTTCTGCTATAATATATAATCAGACCATGCTATGCAGTTTTCATAAAAAGCTAGCTGAGATTCAGGTAATTCAACTATATGCAAAATTAAAAAATCTATACCACCATGTGCTTAATGCCCACAAAGATTCTTATAAGAAGACATGACAATTTATGAAGTGCAAATGTGAAGCATTTTTGTGGTGCTGCTGCCAAACACAAGGAAGTTACTACTACACAGTAACCAGGCAAGCCTTTCTGAGCACTAGATGAAACACAGGCAGAAAGTCTGTCAGCAAATAGCATTTAATAGGAACTATTATGCAAGAAAATAATTAAAGCAAAGGACTTAATGTCTTTCAGCTACTCTCACTAATACTAAAGTGGAAAAAAGCATAGTGCTATAGAAGAACACATTCTGCGAAAAGGATCTTGGAAAACTGATCTTTAACTGTGATGGCATCAACATGAGAAAGCCCTGTTCTCACGAGTAGGATTTAAAGAAAAAACAGAGTGACACGTTGATCAAAATTCTCAGGTGGCCTTTTCCATAGATTTATGACAACAGAGTACCACAATCTCTTCTGAAAAACAAGTGTAGCTAAAATAAAAGGCATGCTTGAGAATGCAAGATTCGACTGACTAGCTTAAAGCACATAATGGAAACATGAAAGTGAGGGACTGAACATCAACAGCAGTATATTTTGTAGTAAAAATTGCAAAGATGAACTCTTTTTGAACGTTTGCCACAGAGGTTTCTTAACTTTGTTTTTCCTGACAAATCAACCTAAATTGAAGAAAGCAAAACATCAACAGACACAGAATTTGTAAAACAATACCTCTCACTGACTGTTTCTTTCTTCACGTCACCTTCTTTTTTTTCAATCGGCTTCTTCCCAGCAGGTTCATTTTTTGCCTGAAATTTATTTTGCACATCAGCAACTGAGAATGTGGTCTCAATTGTTTGCACAATCTAATGCTGATGAGATATCTTTGGGGAATAGTACTCACTTTTTCTACAGAAATTATTTTCCCATGTAACTCCGTTTTGTGGAGATAAGTAATACATTTTGTTGCTTCCTCAGCTGTAGACATTGTAACAAAGCCATAACAGCGAGCACCAGGACTACGAGCATTGGTGACCACTTTTGCACCAACCACCTTTCCAAAAGGAAGAAAGATGCATTAGCCTCACTGTAATGAGTACCCACCATTTAACAGCAAGAAGTGCAAGCTCCATTTCTACTCTGCTTTATTCCTGTCCATCATCATTTATGAGAGGTCTATTTTTAACAGATGAACAAACACAAAAGAAATATTTTTTGGCGCCAAGCATTCTTCTGTTGCCAATGCAATGCTGCAAAACCTGAATCAACAGAGGGCACTCAAAGAGTAAACTCTGTTTGGGGGGGGGGGGGGAGGGGGGAGGTTACCTTTACATCAACAACATCATTTTGTTGAAGGGCAACAAAGGGAATAAGACCCTAGCACACATTTGTAAGAAAACTTCCACCCACGTGCCAATGCTTGCTCAACAACCTGCTAAGTCCCATTCCCCTTCAAAAAAAATGTTGCTTTTTGAGTCACTGCTAAGAGGCAGACACAGAATGTTTTTTGTAATCCTGTTTAAGAAACAGGAAGTTTTCCCAAAGAAACATAGCTTTGAAAGGCCTACATAAAACACACAAGTCTTTTCGTAAATGTTGTCTACTTATGCAGATAGATTTAATAGAGCTCACTTTGTATTAATAGAAATAAATTTCACAGAAGCTTCATATTTTAAAGTACAGTTGAATAAAGAACATACTTTTGAGCACTGCATTTACTGCAGATATAATTTTACCTCTTGGAAGCTCTGCCTCTGCTAATACTCCAAAGAGAAGAACAATAATTTTATTTTAACTGACTAAACGTTACTAAGGCACCTAAGCAGAGGCAAATACTAAGGTAGCTGTCACAAATTTTTTTAATTACATGTTTTACATTCTGTGCTACTTCTCTACGGTCAACACATTCCAGCTTACCAGATGGAATTTTGAACAGATAAATGGAAGACAAATACTGCATTTTTTTAATGGTATGCAGGGGAAAAGGTTTGATTTAATTTGCAAACAGCAGTAGTTGCACGACATTCAAACAATCTCATAGCTGTACTACACTTAATTCATTTTTGTGTTTATTGCAAGGTGGCAATGTAGATTCTACAGTATTTCTTTAGTTAAACATTCAGTAACCCATTGCTAGCACATACAGCTTTCTCTAACTACAACCTGCTGACAAAGTCATCCGTAAATATGTTGCAAGGTTTTTAGAAAAATACTTAATAATCATCTCAGTGCAAGAAAAGTTATTACTGCTGGCACCTGTCTTCTATTAAACTAGTTCTTTCAACTTCCCAATTGATAGGGAGATTTAATTTGCCATTTTGTCTATCATTAATAACTACAGTGAAAACATCCAAAGAGGTGCTTTTTTAAGCAACGGTGTCCTCTTGAGACAAAAATAAGCTTTCCAGTACTGAAGACAATTCTTAAATGCTCCACAATAAGTATGTTTCAACATTTACTGCATATTTTACTCAGGCCTAAAATGCCTTTAGTAAATAGCATTAAACTCACTGCTTACTGTGAATTCTCAATGAGTGAAGATATTATGATAGTACAGCACAGGAGACAAACATATTCAAACAGCCATTAGCTGTTTCAAATAAAGAACTGGAAATGGAATTTTACTTTTATTTAGCAATGAAAAATACAATAAGAAAAGCTTAGGCAGTCATTCAGTGGGAACTTGTGCAACTTTTTTCTTGTTGTTCTACAATATTTTTGATAATTCCGTTCTTTTCACTGGTATTCTCTGTGGCAGGAACATAGGAAGCCTTATTAAGAGAGATTCAAGTGAAAATACTGAAAGACTTACCTTCCCATATTTGCTAAAAAGATTCTTCAAATCTGTAGCTCTGGTAGTGGAGGCAAGTCCACTCACCCAAAAGTTTCTACTAGAACTGCTAGTATTGCGACCTAATTAGAAACAAAACAAAACAAAACAAAACCCAGACCCCTGATTATTTCAGCAATTTCTAAATCAAAAAGGAGCAGTTCCACAAACCTTGCATGTTTTAAATCACAGAGCAAATGAAGTGTAACGTGTAACACTCCCCTCCAGTGTTTCATATTCCTAAAGGCAGTTAGTACTGAAGTCCAAAATTTTTAAGATGAAACTACAAGCTTTGATTGGTGCGACAGAAGCGTATTATGTCATTCTTCAGAGATGCCTTAGTCCAAACAGTTTGTTATTTGGAGTAACTGTGGCTCTTCAGAATGTGTCTGGAGAGATCCCAATAACTCTGCACTTAAAGAAAAACGCTGAAGACCTGCAAGGTCTGCAGAACTGTGTTACTACCTTTGTGTGCTCATGTCTTGCCCTCCTTACCTCCAAGACTCCAAAGAAGTGATGATGGGATGCAGATTAACCATAACTCTCAAGAAATGACATTCACCATAAAGAAAGCATGAAAATCTCCCTGAATTTCTGCTCACATGGATCCCAACAGGGGTACTAAGAGTTCACCTATCGCTTCAGTTGAGGGAGTCAGAAAAGTCCTGGTTTAATTTAACTACATAAGAATTGCAGGACCCCTAATCTGGCATTGGAACTAGGGGTTTTTTTGTTGTTTTTTTAAATAAACAAATGCTTACGAACTCGCAAAATCTGAAAATCCAAGGCCTAGTGATTAAAAAGACTTCAAGTTGAACTCAAACGCTGACATACGAATCTCTAAAGCACAATTAGTTCTTAGGTAGTATAAGAACTCATATATAAGAACTCATACTCTAGATATCTCTCTATTGCTCATACTCTAGATATCTCTGCTGCTTGAGGGAAAGAGAATAGGTGCTAGTAGCTGGCAGACTGCACTGAATGATTGACTTAGGCTCATCTCCATAAACTCAGTTGTGACAAGTCCAACCAGCTCTTCCATAATTTCACTGATTCCCAGTTGAGTTCTCTTTTACTGAAGAGTGAAACCAGGGAAGAATCTTTATCTGTTTTCTAAAGGTTATGATTTACTCAAATTTTAGTATTTGCTTGTCAACTTGAAGCACTTAAGTTGGGATACTGATTCCAGTCTCCTCTGAAATATCGTTACTGTCCTTTTATTAGTCTTGATAGCGTTAAGTTGCATAGACTCCTACAAACTGCGTGAAGCAGGTCTCAGTCTAGCTATCTGCATTTGTGCCACATGTTATTTTCCTTGGAGGTTTAAGAAATTTCTCAGAATTGCTTTCACTGAGCGGGAATATTTCTTCCAAAACCTTTCTTACATGCTATCTTTATTCAGGTATCTTTCCTTTAAAGATCAAGAGAAAAACAGAAGGGTGCACCACAGATATTCTTAGAAAAATACATAAAAAGAAAAGCAGACCTCTTTTTTCCTTTGCATAAATAAATAAATAAATATTATCCAGAAAGAGGAGGGCAATTCTGGATATTTAAAAACTGCATAGATTCCAATGCTTTCCTACCAAAATATACCATCTAATACAAAACCAGTGTTTACCAAAACAATCGTTAGATTTTTTTAACTTTCATTTTTAAAAAGAAACATACCTTTCTCATCTTTTGAGATTATCTTTGTATCTGCATCCTCAACAGGGCTAAAGACAAAAGATCATGTTATTCAAGTCAGAAGGAAAAATGACTAACTATAAATTATGAAAATGCTAAAATTAAATACCTACCAGAAAAAATGTTGCAAACAAAAACACACCTTTGTATGCTTGATTTAAGAAATCTGACAGGAAATAAGGCACGTCAGATTCTTAAACAGCCTTATATTTGGAAGAAGTTTAAAAATAAGAGTAATTTAAGAAAACAACCTTTGAAGGTTGAGGAAGGAAAGAAATCAAACCCTCTGTGTTTACAAAAGATCTGCACAAGGAGAAATAAAACAGATTCTTTAGGAATAGGCTACAATTTCACCAGTCTTGGTGGCCAATTGAAGGAAACAGCTTATTCGCATCACTTAATGACCAATGAAAAAAGATAGCATCTGGTCTAGAACGGAGAAAAAACAAACCTCTTTTTCTGATCACCGCCCTCACTGGTTGAGGACTCTTTAGTAGCAGGGGATTCCTCAGAATTAGCTTTGTCTTCTGTTTTCTTGGCATCTTCTTTGCTATCTTTGGCTTCGGGACCTGCGCCTTTTTCCGCTGTTTCCCCACTAGAGACTTCCAGGCCTTGGGATCGCTTGCTACTCTGATCGCTTAGGGTCTCTACCACTAAAGATTCAGAGTCCGGTTTCTCTTCCTCTATTGTCTGTTCACTTGTCTCCCCTTTTGCTACAACTAAACGCTTTGCTTCCTTCCTTGCCAAAGCTTGTGCTGATTTGCTGTCCAAATCTAAAGCATCTTCCTCCAACTGAGCAGCAGCAAGAGCGTCCTCTTCCTCGGCTAGCCTCTTGCCTGGCACCACGTTACTTGCTTCCTGTGCATGTGGCTGCTCCACTTCGGAAGTTTCTTCGTTAAGTAGTTCAGATTTACAAGTTTCCCCCAAAATGTCGAGTATTTTCTCATTTTCTACGGATTTAACAGGAATAGAATGGCACAAGATTTAATCACCAGGGAAATACAGCAATCACAAATGTGGAACTGGCATGGCTGCCACACTAACACCAAGAGAACTTCTAAGCTACACAGAGATTGGAAAACCCTAGTGTACACAGTGTTAAAACTACTACGCTAGCTGCAGTCTGACAAACTACTGTATCAACCCTAAAATGTTACAGGGAAGAAAAATGCCCCCACAGATTTAACAAAAACCTTCTGGCTGATCCTTGACATTCTTCATGAAATCGTTCAGGTCTGTTTCTTCTCTATTTAGCTTCCAAAGTCCAAGATGCTTAACTGATTATATCAATGCATTGAAAGTTCAATTTTTAAATTTCTCTGAAATTCTTTTAGCAGACAGTCCAACATGAGAACTGGGCATCTTCTGATGGTGCATGAGTGTGTTTGCAGTCCAGAAATTGAAAAGTATCTGTATGGAATTTCCAGGAAGAAACTCTCTTCTTTCTTCTGTATCCAGTAACTAATCTTTAAATTTTAATGCCCTACAATATCTTTTTACTGCTTTCACTGCTCTCTACTCAGTTACAGAGTTAAGGTGTATGCGATATCACAAGATCTGTTTACAAGTAGAATCTTTAGCTTTTAGACTGTGATTAACTTCTCTAAATCCATTTATGTAGTTTAACAGGTTTTTAAACCATTTCACTTCACTGAAAATATTTCAAAGATGACAAGCATTACTTCACAGATCTGGGGATATGATTGGGTTTCCAATCTCTATGACCCTGCATGATCTGGATTGTTCATCATAAAAATAATGCAAATTATATGTTTTTTTTTTTTTACTAGTTAATGGTTTAAAAAGTATTAGTTGAAAAGACAGGAATATGTTTTTCTTTAACAGTACCTGGCTCCAAGTGTAGTTTCTCCATTTTCTGTATGGGAAAATGAACACAGAATCAGGATTTTTATAAATATATATTGCAACACAGAATAATACCCCCCCCCCCCAGAAGATTTAAAACTATACCAATTTGCCTACTACAGTTCACTCTGGTTTTCACAGTCCATTTGAACTGAGTATTTTTTATATATATATTTCTTTTCCAAACTAAAGCAAAATCAAAATTTCAACCACAATCGTGTCCTCGTAGCTGATGTGGAAAGTTAAAGAAACAGAGCAATAAAGCACTTTTGTGTATCACATCAACTACAGAGTGAAAACAAAAAAATACCCCATATTGCATATTTGTACTACTTGATATAATTAGTAGGAGAAAGATGAAACCATTTTTGAAAATCAAACTAACGCTACTTTTCCCAAGCAAGGAAAAGCATCAGAATACTCTTGGAATACTTTATTTTGGGGCACAGTTTTTGTTCTAGTACAAGAACATTCTTTGCAACAGAAGTGGAGCAGGAGGAAGTCTTAATAGCAAATGAAAAAGTAGAGACAAACAGATGACACTGTCATTTGGCAGATAGAAGTAAGATCAGTTATGTGCTAAATTCTGGTAAAATGTTGGGTTTTGTCATGTTTTCTCTTTTGTAGTATGAGCACAGAGTGAATATTCTTAATCTGAAATACAGCTACATTTTCAATTTACCTTCATTTCAATTAGTTCAGAAGAAGAGGCATCTAAATTGTTTTCAATTTCATCATTATCTTCCTAAAAGAGTAAAAAAGGAATTATAGCATTCCTTACAGGAAAAAAAGTAACTTAGGTTACTGAGAAATATTACTGTATTCAATTTTCCCTAGGAATAATATAAGAAATACTTTCCAATATCCCAAAGATCTCATTTCCTACTTCAGAATGTTACCCAAGAATGAGGAATGACATACAAATATTCTTGATGATATTAGCAAATGAGTAACTTTTTCCAATTACCTTTTATTTTAATTTCAAAATGATGTTGTCAACTTCAAAGCTATGCTGATTTAGAGAGGAGATATGTTAATGTATGTTTCTTTGGTGACTTTACATAACTTCCCACTTTTTTCCTTCTTTAGTTTCTAACCCCCCCCCAAAAAGTTAGAAATGACAATGACTTAGGTTTCCAGTTTTCTGAGAACAAAACACTTCCCAAAAGTCCTCTTTCCTTAAGATGTGATTTTAAGACTCAACAAAGCTCATCAGTCACATGGTTCACAACAGCTCAAATTTACAGAATACTAAAGATTTGCCTTTCAGGTTAACTGGACATTACTGCAATGACAGTGTACTTCATATGGTAAATGGTAAAAAGTTGAGACAGTCATGATATGTCCAAAATAAAAGAGGTAAGGAGGCAAGAACAGATAGTTACTCTGTTCATTTAGTAGCAGGAGACTCTGCTATAAAAAACATTTCACATTGCTCTCAAACCAAGTCAAAAGACTGGCATTGTCAGAATAGGAGAAACTACAGTACATAAAGATTTTCGTGTTTTAATAGTCTCTATGAGAAAGCCGTACAACCTAAATACTTTCAAAAAGATATCCACATTCTCTCTGCATGGAAAACATACTTCTCTCTCCGTATCTAGATAGAAGGATATCTGTGTATGTGCATATCTCGAAACATATATAAATGGGAAGAGAAATATATTATCTTCAATTCCAGAATAACAGCATCTCTTTCATAGCAAACAAAGTTAGTGCAAGGTAAAGCATGCTGTGACCCTGCTTTATGAATGTTCTAAGCCTCTAATAGATGCAAGAGCACTTACCTTTTAAAGAGTAGGACACAAGAGCTGTTAATGTGAAGTAGAATCCACATTAAATTCATGTCCTATATTACACTGAAGTAACTTGTTTGTGTGGCCATATCCTTATTAATTACCTTCTGAAAATTATAGAGATTTCTAATCACTTACTTCATTTTCTGTTAGCTGATCTGGAAGTTCTTTCATTTCTGCATCAGCATTGTCTTTATGATCTGACAGTGAATCAAGAATATTATCAGGACTATAGTCTTCTCCGCAGTCTACAGCACTGCCGTTATCTATTTCAGCTTCATCTAACACGCTAATATCCATCATGTCAATATCCTGCAAGGTATCCAGACTTGCTTCAATATCCTCCTGCGGAAAGAGAAAGGGCACATGTATATTTATTATGGTTTAAATGATGCATGTGCTTAGTAACTGCAATCATAGTATCACTTACTTGCTCATCTCTAGAGTTTTCTTCTAGTCCATTGTCTTCAACACCTTCTTCTTCTGGTTTTCTTCCTAAAAATAGTATTACTGAAGTGAGAAATAGCACTAAATACCATAATATATCACTAAATATCATAATATCTGTACTCTTTGCTATATTAGCTATTCGAGGCTGAGTCTGTTTCAACAAATAATCATTAAGGCCCTGATCCAGAAGTCCAGTTATGTCTGGAGATAACTGAGGATGATTTACCACTCAGTGAAGGTAACTGGCATGAGCATGAACTAGAAATAGCAGGTGAAGCAGAAATAGTTAGGTGAGCAGCTATATTTTTCAACACCTACACTCCTCTCATTCCACAACACTGCAGTACATAAAAAGAAAACACTCACTAGGAAGATGTTCCACTTAAAAGAACGACCTTATAACGATTACCACAAAAATCTCCCTCTTACCGTTTAAGTCTATTTATTATACAAAATGGAATGAATATTGGCAGCATAAAATGTCTATCCTCATGCTTCATGCAGTCTATGCAGCTAGTGATGTAGAATTAGTCTTCAGGTTTAAGATCTTGGACAAACAAATCATGTTTAGCCATGTTTGTTACCAGCAAACTCGTAATGACTCTTCGAAAACTGCCCTTTCTGTACTTTCACTGTATTATCTCAAAGGAAGTAGTTTATAAAAAAGTGTCCAAAAGTGTCTTTGAACTGTATTTTTACCGCATTATCTCAAAGGGAAGTGGCTTGAAAATAAATTTCCAAAAGTGTCTTTGAAGAACTGGCTATGAACAATTAAAATAAATCATGCCTAACATGGCCCACATCAGTATGTGAAGTTTTTGAAGCAAAACATATTCCAATGACTAATGAGCTATACAGACTAGTTTATTTTCAAAACGAGAATAGTTTATTTTCAAAACAACAATTATAAAATAAATACAATACTAACAAATATTATATGCATTTGTATTTGTGCAGCAATGATTCTTCTTACTTCCAGAGCACTATAATTTGTTGTACTTAAAACCATAGCCCAGTAATGATGGAGGTTCAAGGGCTTTTATGAAAAATGGAAAACATACAAACATAGCTATGGCAAGGGAATTAGTAATCGGGGTGTTGTAGATCAGGATTAATATGCGCTTGCAGATCTTTTCATGGGAGCTTACACTGCAGCTGCTTGCTCTGTGCTTGGCACAATTCTGCACTCAGGGTCACAAGTACTAAAAATACACCTGTGACTTAAAGTCTTGCCTACAGGTTTCAAGACAAGCTAGCAGAGTTATGCTTGGGTCATGTTATTGTTTAAACTTGCCCTCCCTGACTAATGCAACAAAGTTTTACAGTTTTCCATGAAGGAAAAAAAACAGAAAATGAAAAGGTTTTTTTTAATTATTTTCGTGAAATAGAATAAATCAAGATTTTTCTCTAAGTCCCAGCTACTTGTAAACCAAGAAACTGTATTTGTCTGGACTCTGTACCTTTGCTAGTTCTTTTTGGCATTCTCTTGTTGGTCATTTCTGAAGCCACAGGAATTTCGTCAGGATCTCCTCCTTCATCCTCAATGGCCTATTGGAGACAGCAGCATTTTATCTATGGTTTTGTTTGTTTCTATCAACTTTTAAGGATTTGTCAGATGGAAACATTATTACAGTCTCACCCTCCTTGGAAGTCAGAGAGCCAGTCAGCCCTACCATCCATCAGCTACAGAGAACAATAAAGGCCAGCGCAGCACTACCCCAGACAGACCAGGCTATGATTAGGGGTGAGGCTCCCCTGTAGAGTCAGCTCCCTATCCAGGGGACAAGTGTTTCATCTGTACAAAATCGAGAGTGACAGGAACTCAAGCGTATGCGGCAGCGCTTTCTTCTCAAGGTGCAGGCCTAATACAACTCGTAAAAGGAGCAGGACCAACTGCATTACACTGGCCTCAAAGAAGTCAGTGAAAACATCACATTAGGGAAGGGTGGGAGAGATGAAGCCAGGTGAGTGTGCGTGCAGGGTGGTGAAGACGGGATCAGTGGCAGGGCGCCGTGTGTGTGTGTGCTGGGTGTCAGGGAAGGATGTATGCACATCAGGGACCGGGGGGGGGGGGGGGGGGGAGGGGAGGGAAGACCACGGCCACCGGGGAGTGAAATCGGGAAGTAGCAAGTCTGAGAACTAAGGGGAGACAAGGGCGGCAGCCCGGGCGCTGCGGCCTCCGCAAGCAGCTCGGGGCGATGGCACAAAGCCGCGCTGCGGGGGGGCTGCCAGCGGCCCCTGCGAGGGGAGCGGCCCTGCGGCGGCCGAGGAAAGGGGGGCGCCGGTGCTGGCAGACAGCCTGCGGCTCCCGGGGGGCCGGCGCGTGACGCACCCCTGGGGCTGGCGGGCGCGCCGCGGCAGGCCAGTGCCAGGCGCCCCTCCGGGCCTCCCTCGGCACGGTGTCGGGGCCCAAGCGCGCATGCGCCGAAGGCGCTCCGGCAGGGGACAAAGGGCCCGGATGACCCCTCCCCCGCCCCTCTCCCGCCGGGCTCGCCCCCCACCTTCCTTAGCCGCTCCATGAGGACGCTCTTGTTGCCGCCGCTGTCCAGGTTGCGGCGCTTGAGCTCGGCCCGTAGGTCGATGACCCGCAGCTCACTCAGCCGCCGGGTTTCGGGTTCTGAGACGGCAGCCGCAGCCCCACCAAGGGATGTGAAGTCCCCCAGCCCGGCCGCTGATTGACTCTCCGCCATCAAAGCCCCTTCAGTATTCTGCTTCGAGCCCGAACACACGGGGCAATATGGCACAATCAGGCAACTAACGTAGCGATCACAGCACAAAATGGTGGGGAGGCCAAGACGCGCTAAGGGGAGGGGGAGAAAACCCGCTGCGCGCAGGCGCGGTGAGAAGGGCGACGAAACCGGGGGGGGGGGGGGGGGGGGCTGGAGGAACACGTGAGTGACGGCCTTCGCGCAGGCGCAGAAGGCGTCTACTGCTGCGGAGCCCAACTTGCGAGCCCGGGCGCACGCGTCCGTGCCTCAGGCGGACTGCGGCTGCGCGCTCCCGCAGCGCGGCAGCGGAGGGCGCTCCTTCGCCGGCGTGTCTGCCGTAGCTGTTTCCAGAGCAGCGAGGTTCCTGAGCGCATGCGCATAATTCTTCAGCCCGGGCTGTCCCCTCAGCGCGCCTGCGGACTGGGGCTCGATTCATCCCCTCCCTCCGCCTCTCTTCAGCGCGTCTCAGTTTCGCCACCATTTTGTGCTGCAGTGGCGGCTGCTTGTTGCTGTTTTTATCGTGCCTAGCTCGGTGCGTGCGAGTCGAAAAAACGGCCCCATGGCGGAAAGTCAGTCAGCGGCCGGGCAGGGAGAATCTGCGTCCCTGTGTGGGTCCGGAGCCCCCAGCTCGGAGCCTGAGACCCGGCGGCTGAGCGAGCTGCGCGTGATAGACCTGCGGGCTGAGCTCAGGCGCCGCAATTTGGACAGCGGTGGGAACAAGAGCGTCCTCATGGAGCGGCTGAGGAAGGTGAGCGGGGGGGACGCGCCGAGCGGAGGCGCCGCCGGCGCCTGAGGAAAATGGCGCCAAATGGCTGCGGAGGGGGGACGGGGAGCGGAGGTGGACGCCGCGGCGGGGCTTGGGGTGTGTGGGCCCGGTGTTTCCAGCCACTCAGTGAGGTCCCCGCCAGCGTTTCCTGGTCCTGCTCAGCACAGTGTGCCTGCCGCGGTGTTCAGCCCAGGGGGCTTCGGTCTTCTGCATCACTGTGCTATGCGTTGAGCACCTGGATTTCCAGACCTGCACGCTGTCCGCTAGGCTTTCTGCTGTGTACTTCTTCCCTGTGTTTCTAGCTGGTAGCTGTACATTACAACTTCACCAGAATATTTGGCATGTTAACAGCTGTAGGGCTCTTTCATATGACTGACCGTTGCTGTCGCTGAGAACTGAGATTCTTCCTCTGTCACAACACTGTAGGTACTTGTGTGCTGTTGCAAATGCCATAGGACTGGCTGGTGCAAGCTAATTGATGGTCTGAATGTCATTGCTTTACTTATCAAATTTTTGCTCTGTTTTCCTTAAAACCGAGGCAGTTGTTTTTCTGTCTATAGGTTATGCTGCTGACTGTTTTCCAGAACTGACTCCAACATGTTACTGTTTCTACTGTGGTTGATGCTTTGATCTGGTCTCCTTTATATTGCGTATTGAAGTTGCTTCTATGTAATTCAAAGCAAAAGATTCTTGCTTTAGTATTTTTCTCCCTCTGGTGTCCAACTCCTAACTCAATAGAAATGCATAAATAAAGGTTTTTTATCTGTCTTAGATGTCTTTTATCTTTTCCCCCTAATAGGCTATTGAGGAGGAAGGGGGGAATCCTGATGAAATTCCAGTGGTTTCAGAAAACATCATCAAGAAAACTCCAAAAAGAAGCAGCAAAGGTACAGGGGAGTTAAAGAGGACCCCCTCATCTTTCTGGCAACTTTTATCTATGAAGCGGAGCTTTGCTTATTTTCCTTGTTATGCCTGGTTTTCCCTTTGGAAAAGTGCTTTGCTTAATTTTTGCACTGTTGCTGAATGTTTTGTGCTCCCAAAACTGTAGTGTATAGTACTTGCCTGAGCCAGATTCAGGTCAAACTGGTGCTCTGGAAAAACTTAAGCATAGGTGAAGCCTCTCTTCCTCAGTCCTTAACCTTTGATGCCATATGTTGCTGGTACCCTTCCTCACATTCGTGTCTAGATTTCTGGAGATTGGTGGTATGGTAATAACTAATCAGTCATTTATTCATAGAACTTCATATTGTTTCATAAGGCTAGAGTTGTTCCCCCCAAAATATTTGGTGGTTTGTTCTCAAAGTTCCCTGAAATAGCAGGAATTAATATGTACTGCTGAAGCAGTGTATTTAAACTCGATCATTGTTTCTTTATGTTACTGTACTTTTATTTTGAGAAACACTACAGGGTTTTTTTTTCCCTCAAGGTAAAAATACTAGTTTGGCAGATTTAACTAGCTCTGTGTAGTTGGTTATGCTTGTGTTTTCCATAGCTAATAGCAGTCTCATTTCTTCCCTGGAAGATTAGTTTTCAAGCAATATCTGAGATTTGATTTTTTTTCTTTTTGAAAGCTTTCCCCATGTGTAACTTTCCAATGGTGAAAAATACTCTTATAATATAATGCTTATTTTTAAAGAATGTTTTGCTATATTTCTAAAATTAGTTATGTCTTAGGACAGTTTGTGATATTTTCCTGTATAAGAATAGTGTTGAAAGTTGCTTTTATATTAGAGCTGAACAAAATAACTAGTTAGAATGAAGGATTATAATTAAATGTAAATTTTCGGGGTGAGGCTTGAATTCTTGTCTGACTAAATCGTTATGTCCAACTTGGAGTGGCATTTCATTTGCTTGCAAATTAAAATGTGTAATCGTAACTGGAAAGAAAACAAATTTCAAAACTGTAAAAGCAGTGACATCTTTGGTAGTCACGTTTGGTTTCAGTTCTCAGAAAAATACTTAATGTTACAGTATAGCACTTTCAGTGTTGGGATGAAAATGCCTGAGCTGAAGTGTTCCTCTTAGCTCTGAAACCCTTTCCCTTTTTTTAATTATACTGTGCTTGCATTTTCTGAGGAAAACACATTTGTAAAAGATGAAGCAATAATTCCTTAGGTCTGTGTTTATGAGGAGTTACTATTTGGTGCTAAAACTAGCATATTGTTTTCGGTAATTGGTCACTTACGATTTACGTGTCCAGCTGATGAATGGAGTGCTGCAGTAAGACTTATCTTTAGATTCTTTGCTGTTGTTGTGTATTGGGAGGTCCTTCTTCCCCTAGTAAACTTCTGGAAAGAAGTGAAAGCTTGAGATACTAAATTATTGTAGTCTCGGCTAAGTCAAATATCGTGGGGAGTACGCAGTGGCGCTTCTTTAAATCTCATGAAGGATCTTGGACCGCAGCTTGTTTGTAACTTTGTCATTTACCGAACTGGCGTGCTACATAAATACTGATTGTCAAAAATAAGGAAAAATAGGTATTCCATCCAATTTAGTTATCTAATCTGGGAAAAAGAACTAGAGCTTGAAGGATGCATATTCTTGCCTTTTTCATTCTGACAATCATAATGTTACTAGGACGTAGACCAGAGGAAGAGGGAGTTGAAGATAATGGCCTGGAAGAGGATTCAGGAGATGGACAGGTATGTGAAGCCTTGTTTGAGGTGAGATATAATAGTGTTGCATTCAAGTTACAATGACTATTATACATACTTTTTTTCTTTTTACAGGAGGATATTGAAGCAAGTTTGGATAACTTGCAGGATATTGACATGATGGATATTAGTGTGTTAGATGAAGCTGAAATAGATAATGGCAATGCTGTAGATTGCGGAGAGGATTACAGTGCTGATAATATTCTTGACTCACTGTGTGATAGTAAAGAAAATGCTGATGCAGAAATGAAAGAACTTCCAGATCAGCCTACAGAATATGCTGTAGGTAACTTGGAGGCATCCCCACAATTTTCAGAAATTAAAGAAGAATCAAGAGAAATACCAGTAGTGATGGTATGCATCTCTTACATGTGTGGAATCAGATTTTTTTTTCCTTCAAATTAAATAGTAGATAGTACCTAAAGAATAGCTGAAATAATTTGGGGCTCTACCAGTTCTTATGATCATTGATTTTTTTATGTTTGTTTGTTTGTTTTTCTTTTACATGTTTGTGGAAATAGTATTCTTGATTTTAAAATGTTTAGATGTTGTTTGCATGCATCATATTACTATACCAATTAATAGTAATCAAGAAAGCATTGTTTTAGTTGTGCTTTAAACTCTCTGCTTTATGTGATATTTACATTCCCATCTTCATATCTTTCCTTTATTTAGGAGGACACTGTGAGGCATACAAATGCCATAGTTTTGTTTACTTCACTAACTTCGACTGAACAGCAACATACTGGGAACTATATCCTAGATTTTTGGGTTGGGGGGAGGGGGGTTAAGATTGGGCCTCACTGTTGTTCAGGTTTTGAGAGGGTTTTTTTTGTTGTTGGTTTTCTGTGTTTGTCTTGATAGTGAATTGCTTTTATGACATTGTCCATCTGTGCTGGAAGATAAACTTTTGCCACAGTCAAAGCTTTTTCTCCTGAAACATACAACAAAGCATTTGAAGAAAGTTATTCTTACCCAGTCTAATACGGAGCATAGCTGTTTATTATGTGAACACTTTGTCGTCATTCTGGATTTTTAGGATTCCAGAATTGGGTGGGTTTTTTTCCCCCCTAAATCTGAAAATTGGAGAAGTAAGATTAATCCCCCACTCCTGAGGAACACTCCCTCCCTCCTGTCCTTCAAACAGAAATACCCAGCAAGTAGTTCTTTTCAGTGATAAAACTATCAGAGTCTAGGTGTTCTCCTACAATCTTTTTTTTTCCCACTAAAGTAAATAGTTACCCAGTCACATAGACCTTCTGGCTCTGTGTTGTTGCTATAAATATATATACGTATATACATACACACACACACACATATATATATATATATATATAAATAGTAAGAGAAACTTTGCCATCACAATCTATATCCTTAGAAGTTTCTGTGAGCAGACCAGCATGTCTTGGAGGTGATGGGAAAGCTCATTCAATCACTGGGGAGTGGAAGAGGTGTGTGGGTAATTGGTCAGTTTTTAATTTCATTGGTTGTTTTGGATGTTAGAAATACTTCCTTAATGTCAGTTGTTTATGAAAATCATTTCTAATCTTTCAATTTCTTGTTCAGGTTTCATTCACAATAGCATTCTATAGATAATGAAATGCCTTCTAATTATTTTTTTCAAGGTAGAGGTTGAAGATACTGGGAACAGTTTAGATGCTGTTTCATCTGATTTAACTGTAATAAAGGTAAATTGTCCCTTATTTTATTCTTTACAAACAAAAAGGGATAATGCATACCATGTAAACTATATGCTGAAACGATATACTTACAGGGAGTACAAAGTAATGCATTCTCATTCTTCAAAGACCGGAAATAAATGCCTTTTTAATTTAAGCACGTGAACAGTCCTGTTGAATTTGTGTGTAGAGTTGGGAGTCTTGTTATCTGTTGTGTATACCAAAACAATGGCCTGCGTTATATTTTAGCTTCCACTAGATGTGTAGGTATCCAGTGTTGACGTAGAACTAAAACTGATTTTATCCCTGAAGTGTGAGCCTTGTTTCCAGATCAATCACAATTGTTTCAGATCACCTGTAATTGCAGGTTGAGCTGGTACTTCTGCAGCTCCCATTTTCAGAAAGTAGACTTTGTAAAGTAGAATTTATTTAGGGAAGGATAGCACAAGCATCAACTTTTAGTACCACATTACTCTGTACCACTAATATGTACTGATTTATTTACCCAAGTGAATGTGCAGTATGGTTACAGAAGTATTACTGAGTTAAAAAAAATAAAATAAAAACAAACCCTGAAAAGTGATATCTGTGCTATACTTGCTTGAAAATGACCAGCATGTGTTCAGCATGTATCCAAATTCAAGAGATTGTGAAATTTTAATCCTTGTTTCATAACATTTAAAGTCTTTTAAAAGTAACTGAAAGCTTTCTTATAAGAAACTTATATAAAATTTAACCTTTTCAAGGCTGAAAAAGGTTAATTATAGTAACTCCTCCCTCAAATTCTCTCCTATGACTGTTTTATTTTTTATTTTGTTGTGTCCAAGCTAACATCTTCACTTCTTATGAAGTAGTGATATTTCTCCTTTGTCTTTTTCCCTGCAGGAAATTGAAGAACTGCCTTTGGACCCAGGTACTGTTGTGTTTTTGTTGTTGTTGTTGCCTTTAAAAAAAAAACAAACAAACAAAAAAAAAACAAATCCTAGGTTTTGAAACAGTTTCATTCTTCATTTACTCTTTTTTGTATCCCTGTTTGGTTTGTAAGTGCATTACTGTAGTATACGTTGTTACGGTGGACAGGCCAGGTCATGCAGGGTCATAGAGATTGGAAACCCAGTCATATCACCAGATCTGTGAATAACTGCTGCTTGAGAACATGCATTAAATACGATGAAATGGTTGCATAGAACTCTTAACTACAGTGAAGCTAAAGAATGAGCCTTAAGGATCTAAAGGTTCTGAAAATAAAACAGATCTTGTGATATCACACTGTACTGTAATTCTGTAAATACAGGAGTGCAGGTAATATGAAGCTTTGATACTGAACAGAAATTAAAGAGTGACTGAACTTCAGAAGAAGGAAAACAATTTCATCATGGGAATCTTCTACAAATCACATTCGCTTTGCGGACTGCAAACACACTCATGCACCATCAGAAGATGCCCAGTTCTCGTGTTGGACTGTCTGCTAAAAGAATTTCATGGAAATTAGGAAACTGAACTTTCAATGCATTGATATAATCAGTTAAGCATCTTGGACTTTGGAAGCTAAATAGAGAAGAAACAGACCTGAACGATTTCATGAAGAATGTCAAGGATCAGCCAGAAGGTTTTTGTTAAATCTGTGGGGGCATTTTTCTTCCCTGTAACATTTTAGGGTTGATACAGTAGTTTGTCAGACTGCAGCTAGCGTAGTAGTTTTAACACTGTGTACACTAGGGTTTTCCAATCTCTGTGTAGCTTAGAAGTTCTCTTGGTGTTAGTGTGGCAGCCATGCCAGTTCCACATTTGTGATTGCTGTATTTCCCTGGTGATTAAATCTTGTGCCATTCTATTCCTGTTAAATCCGTAGAAAATGAGAAAATACTCGACATTTTGGGGGAAACTTGTAAATCTGAACTACTTAACGAAGAAACTTCCGAAGTGGAGCAGCCACATGCACAGGAAGCAAGTAACGTGGTGCCAGGCAAGAGGCTAGCCGAGGAAGAGGACGCTCTTGCTGCTGCTCAGTTGGAGGAAGATGCTTTAGATTTGGACAGCAAATCAGCACAAGCTTTGGCAAGGAAGGAAGCAAAGCGTTTAGTTGTAGCAAAAGGGGAGACAAGTGAACAGACAATAGAGGAAGAGAAACCGGACTCTGAATCTTTAGTGGTAGAGACCCTAAGCGATCAGAGTAGCAAGCGATCCCAAGGCCTGGAAGTCTCTAGTGGGGAAACAGCGGAAAAAGGCGCAGGTCCCGAAGCCAAAGATAGCAAAGAAGATGCCAAGAAAACAGAAGACAAAGCTAATTCTGAGGAATCCCCTGCTACTAAAGAGTCCTCAACCAGTGAGGGCGGTGATCAGAAAAAGAGGTTTGTTTTTTCTCCGTTCTAGACCAGATGCTATCTTTTTTCATTGGTCATTAAGTGATGCGAATAAGCTGTTTCCTTCAATTGGCCACCAAGACTGGTGAAATTGTAGCCTATTCCTAAAGAATCTGTTTTATTTCTCCTTGTGCAGATCTTTTGTAAACACAGAGGGTTTGATTTCTTTCCTTCCTCAACCTTCAAAGGTTGTTTTCTTAAATTACTCTAATTTCTGTCATCTGCCAAACAGAACTAATTGTCTGTTTAAGCATATGAATCCCGTATTTCCTGTCACTCTTCTACAAATTTGCAAACGTATCTTTTATTTCAGAACTAGTTTACTGGTAGGTATAAAACTGTAGTGTGTGTGATCTCAAATTTATTTTTGCTGATATTTGGTTGAATAACATGATCTTTTGTCTTTAGCCCTGTTGAGGATGCAGATACAAAGATAATCTCAAAAGATGAGAAAGGTATGTTTTCAAAAAACAATGCACAGTTGACTTGAAAAAATGTTATTGGGTCATATCTAGCCATTTCTTGTGAGGCAGTTGTAGTAAGTAAAAAATTCAAATGAATAAATGGAATAATAGTCTGACTCATTTTTCAGTGCATTGACTTGCCTTTTTTGGGTTGTTTTGGTTGCTTTTGAATTATGTAAGCATGTGTGTACCTTCACTGTAGTAGTCCTGCTGTAGTGTCCCACTAGCTTCACAAAGTAGTATAGATGCTGGCAAAACTGGGGTTTCTCTGAAAATCCCCAAAGAGCCTAAACTCCGTAGATTTATATTCTGCGTGGTGATTCTGATGAAGATTGCTAATACAGTGAAGGCTGAGTGCTATCATAACATAAGCAGACTTTCAAAGCATGAATTATAAATTTCAGTTCACCTAACTTCTGTAAATCTTTTACTAACTGGTAACTTTCTTTTTTTAAGTATCTCTTGTGATTTAATATTAACTACTTTGTAATACTCATCAAAGTGATTGAAATCTGCAAAGACAACATCGTGTAGATTAAAACCCCTTATGACTCTGTACAAATACACGTGAGTTATTGAGATCAAAAGTTAATTTTTGAAGGCTTAAATGTGTCAGTTGATTTTAAGTATTGGAAGAGATAGGAGTAAAATTGCATTTGCATAAGTTATAAGAGAAAAATAAAGTGAAGTGCGTTTGTGTTAGTGGATTTTTAAAATTTACTTTTCTTTAAATATTAGGCCGCACAAGTAGCGGTTCTGGCAGAAATCTGTGGGTTAGTGGACTTTCCTCCTCTACTAGAGCTACAGACTTGAAGAACCTTTTCAGCAAATATGGAAAGGTATGTAGTGGATATGTCCATTAACAAACCATTTAGTCAAATTAAAGGGTGACCTAAAATTTAGCCTTTTGCCTTTTCTAACAAATCAGTACTCTAACAAATCAATAAAGTACTTAACTCTTTTGTGTTTTTCTAAACTCTGATCTGAAAGCATTATTCTTCATTAAAATGTTGCCTGAAATACAGGGAAAAATAAAATACAGGTTTTATAGAATAAGTGCAAAGATTCTTCTGAAAATTTGGCAGTTCTTGACAGGACAATCTGTTGGGCCAGCATCTAGCATGCTGTAATTTAATTATTGGTTTACCTCTTGGCTGTTTAGTAATAGTTAGTGCTGTTTTAAACTGTTCTGGTTCAAGTGGTATTCCTTTGAAATACTCAGTCTATGAGGACAGGCTTCCCTTTGTTCTGCAGTGCCAGCAAGGTTATGGGACGAGAAGTTGTGAAAGGGGACTGTTTCAGATGGCCATCTCCCCTTCCTCCTAAGGCTTCTCTGAACGTGATACTAAGTTTTGTGTTGCTACGTGCTTGCCTGTGCACTCTCAGATACTGTTTTCATTGGATAGAAACTAACATAGATGTTTTGTAAGGAAAGAAAAATTCATGATTTTCTTTTTTCTCCTGGTTGTGTATTTCCTCCTTTAATTACCTGCTCAGCTACTTAAAGATGAACTGTTCTGAGCATGGTTATGTTGGTTGCTTTATCAGCAGAACTATATCTAAATCTCTTCCATAATCTGATTTCTCTGCTTCATTAAATTCTGCATTTGTTTTATACTTTTTCTTGGAGTACATGTGGGGTAATCTTAAACTTGAACCTTTTCAGCTGTGGTTGTGTTGCTATTGACTTAGGTGTGAACACTATTAGCATCATATTTTGTGAAGTAGCCTTTGTAAGGCACTTCTAGAACACTATTGGCCAAACAGTATAGGGGTTGGGTTAAAACTGTAACCTTTTGCTTCTTGTCAGATGAGCTTAGCAATTTTGTCGTCTTAGAATACTGGCATAATGCTGTGAGCCAAGGATGTTTCTCACTGTTAAAGGTGGATAGGCACTCTACTGTGTGTTACCAGTAGATAGAACAACTCAAATGGTAAATAGATCAGAATTTGTTTGGCCACAGATCTGCAAACCTAGGGTTGGTTTGTTTGTTTTTTGGCTAAGGTGGTTGGTGCAAAAGTAGTGACAAATGCTCGCAGTCCTGGTGCTCGCTGTTACGGCTTTGTTACAATGTCAACATCTGAAGAAGCCACCAAGTGTATTAGTCACCTCCACAGAACGGAGCTGCATGGAAAAATGATTTCTGTGGAAAAGGTAAGTGGTAGCTATCCATGACAGTATATTGAAAATAAAAGTCCACAAGTTTAATGTCTGTCTTTATTACAAAAAATATTTTTGGCTAACAACATTCTAGGCAAAAAATGAACCAGCTGGGAAAAAGCCTTCAGACAAAAAGGAAGGTGAAGCAAGGAAGGAAAAAGACAGACACCATTCTGCAGATTCCAAGTCTGAGAAGTAATGTGATTTTGCTATTTTTCTTTGTTTAAAGACCACTCATTTGAAAGGTGACTGTGTGACAAAAGCAAACAGTGACTGTAATAGGTCTTGATTTGCTGCTTCATAGTGCATCTGAAGTAAGAGTAGTACTGGAAAAATTGAAATCTGTGTTCTATAGTATTAAGTGTTGCTTTCTTAATGGGTCCTCTATTCAAAAATTTGGACCTCTCTGGGGTTCAGTATCAAAACTTGTCAGTTATGTCAGGAGATACCCGACATGTTTGATTTTCGGTAAACCAGTACGTTTTTCGGGATTGTTCGTCCTCTAATTTGATTCTGACACGGTCAGTTCTGTTAACTGAAATCTTTCTAGTAATTGGCTTATCTTGTTGAATAGCTGTTTGCATAGTTCAAGATTTCTATTTCAGTATTTGTTCTCTCACATGGCCTGTTGCTTTTGAAAGAGGAGTTCTGCTTTACTACTTTTTCTTTCCATGTAAAATTGTTAAAAATTTGGCAAAGAAGATGTTTTGGCTGGCTGGCCTGCTTGTATGAGGTGCTTGAGGTATTTGTTTATAAAATCTGCTCTTTTGGTGGAGCTCAACCTCTTTCTGGGTGGCCTCGTCTCCCAGTGCTAAGCATAAACTTTACAGACAGAGCAGAATACTTTATTTCCAGCACTCTCAAACTCTCCTAATATTT
Source organism: Dromaius novaehollandiae (assembly GCF_036370855.1). Classification (NCBI taxonomy): domain Eukaryota; kingdom Metazoa; phylum Chordata; class Aves; order Casuariiformes; family Dromaiidae; genus Dromaius; species Dromaius novaehollandiae. The sequence continues at coordinate 137,152 of NC_088122.1, read as the reverse complement.
AGGAGGATCAGCTGTTGTTTCTCATTTTCAGACTGCTTCAGCTTAGGATTGGTTGCTTCTCTTAAACATAATTATGTACAAGTTTGCATTGGCTTCAGCTCAGCAGGGTGGAAGATGTTGGGAGTGTTTTGGGGGTTGTTTAGTTCTGAATGGTTGACTTGGTCAAAAAGGGTGGTTATATGCTCTGTTAGCCTCTCTAGTAAAGCAAAGTTTACCTATAGGTCTGCTGGTATTAAAAAGGATGAGAAGATGGACAAAAAGGATGATGCTAAGAAATCAGAGAAAGATGGAAAGGATGAAGGAAAAGAGAAAGATGAACAGAGAACTGGATCCTCAGATCGGTCTAGGGCAAGCAAATCAGGTAACTTTAACTGCTGTTCAAAAAGGTTAAAATGTTTTCAAGGATACTTTTTTAGAAAAAGAAACAAACATACAAAGAATATGAGTGGTGAAGCTTTGGGGGTTTTGTTTTGTTTTGTTTTTTTAATCCCCAAATCCATCAGCTAAGTAGGAAATGGAAGAATAACAAGCTTAAGCATTCAGAATCGTGGCTGATTACAAAACTTCAACGTCTGTGAGACTTGGTGTGTTCTTATTAAAGATGGTTCATAATTCAGAAAAAGACTATGAACTGTACTTCTTAATACTTAAGTCTTTGCAATTAACAAAAAACTGCACCAGAAAAAACCTTGGTAAACTTCTCCCCCACCCCCCAGCATAGAATGCTAGTAGCTTAGCAATGGTGTTGTAATTACTGGACTTTAGCTACTCTGTAAGGCAGTCTGCGAATTTTGTAAAACCTTATCACTGGGCCTAGAACCAATGAATGATTGTATGTGTGTGTTGTTTTGTTTTTTAATGGTGACACAAATATATATTATACAGGCACAGGAATGAACTTAAATTTGCTTTCTTTTAATTGTCATACTCTCCAGAAAACACTGCTTTACTGTAATTTAAATGTCTGATGTATTATCATTTATTCTTGTGTCTTTTTTTTTATAGCAAGTCGAGGAACTGAAAGGACGGTAGTAATGGATAAATCAAAAGGAGAGCCAGTTATCAGTGTGAAAACCTCTACATCAAAAGAGAGGGTACGTACAACTTTCAAAGCAGCCCTTTTTGTAAAAGTAGGTATAAAACAGGTTTGTGTGTGTATATTTGAAAGGTCCTTTTTTACCTTGTATTCTGGAAATGGTGCCCCTTCCTTCCCCCCTCCCTCCCCTTTCTTTTAAGATGCTATATGGGTAAATGCTTATGCTTCACCTATTTTTAGTCTTTGTCACTGCTGCCCTAGTCAAAGTAGTATGGTTGTAATATGAAAATGGTGTTCAGATGATATGTTTCCCCGAGTGTGGCGACCAGTGACCTTTAGAGTGGTGTATCATTTGCCTCTAGTGCATGTGAGACCCTGTGCCCCTAATGTTTATATATTCAAACTCTTCAGAAGTTCTAGCCAAATTATGGGTGCTTCTCCATAATTGTTTTGCAGAATTCCAACATTACTTGCCTCTTGGAAGGTATGATAGTCTGTTTTGTTCAGGTGGGAGTCAGGTGGGTGTTTTACCTAGGAATTCCAGCTAAGTATGCTGTGTTTAGCTGATGTATTGTTTTGATTTAATAGAGTACAAAAAGTCAGGATCGCAAATCTGAGAGCAAAGAGAAGCCAGATATTTTATCATTTGATAAAATCAAAGAACAGCGAGAACGTGAACGTCAGAGGCAAAGAGAGCGAGAAATCAGAGAAACAGAAAGACGCCGGTGAGTCTTCTGTTTTTGCTCTAATCTTTGAATGGCATTTGGTTTTTACCTCCTAGATGCCGTTTTGAACAGGCTTCAACTTAGTGTGGTGCTGGCCCTTCCCCATCATTAATATTTCAGATTGATTTGATACTAAACTACTGATAGAATGAACACAATGCCACATTATGAAGGTTTTTACGACTGAAATTATACAGTCTTCTCTAAATCTAAGCTTTTAAGTAGACTTCTGTTGAATAAAAGCTTTTGTAGGCACTTTCAGGTCTTGTGTTCCACTCTTCTAAAGCAGATTTGAGTTTTTATAATATTTAATTATTACTGGAAATTTGAAAATACTCTCTACTTGTTCCGTCCTCTGAGGAGTACATATAGGACGTTGCATTCTGTGAAAGCCTTATGAGAGCGAGCTTTTAGAACAGATACTGTTTACTTATGCAGAATGTTTACCTCCCCGTCTTTCGTGTGTGGGGGGTGTGGGGTTTTTTTTGTTTTTTTTTTTTTTGTTTTTTTAATAGCTGTTCTGAATGGCTGTGATTTAGTTGAGAAAAGACCATTCAGGTGAAGCAGGCAGCGGAAATAACCTGGAATCCATATTTAGTGCTGGGAGGGTGAGGGCAGGGGGGACAGGATGGGATGGGGGACTAGTCTTAAGACGCTCACTCGAAAACAAAATATTTGTTTCAATTAGAGAGAGAGAGAGACGAGAGCGAGAGCAGCGTCTTCAAGCCATTCATGAACGGGATGAAAGACAGAGGCTTCAGAGAGAGCGTGAGCGACTTGAATTTCAACGGCAGCGTCTTGACAGAGAGCGCTTGGAGAGAGAGAGATTGGAGAGAGAGAGAATGCACATAGAGCAGGAGAGGAGAAGAGAACAGGAACGCATCCAGCGAGAGAGGGAAGAGCTGCGACGTCAGCAAGAACAGCTACGTTATGAACAAGAACGGCGGTCTGCGATGAGAAGGCCTTATGATCCTGATGCCAGGTAATAACTGTAATGAGATTCCAAACTCTTTGGCTACATCCTGTTATAGGCTCTAGAATGGTTTTCTATGCAACTTGCAAGTACTTTCACTAGAACAGTTCTGAACAGAGTTCACAACTGAAAGCTTATTTACATGTTGCTGTTAACACTTAAATCTTGATCTTTAGAAAGAGCTGTTGTCCTACTTACCTACCCTTAAGCACAGATTTGTTGCAGCGGGTTTAAAAAAAAAGAGAAACTATTTCCCGAAGAGGAATGACTGAGAATAGAAATTGTGGATGTAAACCCTAAAGCAGGGATGCTGGCAGGAACAGATATTCATTTTCTTCTCATGTCAAAACATGCTGAGACTAAGCTTTTGTATAGTGGTGTTACAACTAACTGCTTCTCTGAAACTGAAATGAAATGTCAGTTTAACACTCCTGGAATTTTAATCATAAACCAAAAATAATTCTTTGAAAAATCAGATTGAGGCCTGATTCCAAGAGAGCAAGAAAGGAAGATTGTCAGGAGCTTTCTACTAATGATATCTTTTCTTGCAGGCGAGATGACCCGTACTGGCCAGAGGCAAAGCGAATGGCAATGGATGATAGATACCATTCTGAATTTAGTCGTCAGGATCGCTTCCATGACTTTGACCACAGGGATCGTGGTAGATACCAAGATCATTCTTTGGACAGGTCAGTAAGGTGTTTTTTCTTTGTATCCCTTTAATGAAATTAGGTATCCTTTCTGGTTTACTATTGGCTTGAACAGTGCCAAGACCCCCCCGCCCCCCCCCCCAAAAAAAAAAAAAAAAAAAAAACCAAACAAGTCCTGTGTGTTTCTTGAGCCTAATTGTACACCTATTTGCAAATCTTTAGTTTCATCACTTACGGATATATCAAAAAGAGGTTGCATAAAGATTATAAGCCAAGTCCTCTTGTCGTCTGCCATTACACTGAGGGCAATCCTGCAATAGCAGGTACAGAAATCTGGTTTCCAAATCCCAGTTAATTAGCCTAGGGTTTAGAAATTTCCTTTTGCCTTAAAAATTTCCCTACACTCATCTTAGCAACCTAGCTTATACTGACTTTAGTCTCTCAGACTTGCTTGTGACTTCCCTCTGATGCTGGTAGGTTCACTTGGTATCCTTCCTTGTTACCAAGCTTGGTACGGTGCCCTGCTTTGAGTACCTGACCATGCCTCAGTGGCATTTCACTTAACAATATTACAATAACTCATGCTAATTTGGTCTCTTCGTATGGTAGGTTGCTGAAACAAAAAACCTTTTGAAAGCTTCCTGCTGAATAAACACTGTTGTTCTCAGATTTACAACCTAATGAAAGTAAATTTCAATGTGCTACTTGATACAAACCCTAGTATTGTTATGATTGCTGTGTTGATTTGACTGAACTTTTTTTTTTTTTCCCCTAGAAGAGATGGTTCAAGAGGAATACCAGATCGAGATGGGCAGGTGGGTCATATTGAGATGCTAGCCTCAATTAAAACAAACAAGCAATGAAACACCCACCCATCCAACATGCATGCCATCTGCTTCTTAAATGCAGATGTTCAAGGAGCAGCTCATTTGGCATGTTAGATGTGCAAAGCATAAGTTAGCTGTCCACTAGGGCAGTAGCCATAGATCAGCAAAAAAATTTTGAGTGATCGGAGCTACAGTATGGAGTCATGCCAATAGGTGGTGATAACTTTTCTGGTCAACTCTTCAAGTGTTTTTAATGTATGTAAGAGGTAGTTACTGTAGCACTGTATCCATACCTGGCAAGGGACCCCTTATCTAACATATCTAAACAGTATGTAGAAAATAAATGGTGACATAATACAACAGGCAAATGACTGCAAAAGATGATATGTGATTACTGCAATGGTATACTTTCTGGACAAAGGAAGGAAATAGGCAGATTTTTTTTTTTTTTTAGCGAAAAATCTGGAGCCAGAAAATAAGCCTTTAAAGAATAGTGGGGAGAAATTGGAGCAGAATTTCTGAAACTAATGTGAAATCTGTGAAACTCCCTGTAAAATTAATGCCTAGAATGAGCCACAGACAGCAGCAGTGGAACCACTGAAGAATGAGATGGCTACTGTTTTATTTTCTAACAGCTTATAAAATTGCAACCTCTTAGAGGAGCTGGATAAAATTTTGCTATCCTACTACTTGCCTTCCAGCATTACCCAGATGAACGCCATGGAGGGCCTGATCGTCACTCCCGGGACTCCCGAGATGGTTGGAGTGGCTATGGGTCTGACAGAAGAATGACTGAAGGGAGAGGGATGCCTCCGCAATCCCGGTTAGTGCCTATGAAACAAGGGAAGCAATTTGTTGATTCTTAAAAATGTTTATGCTCAGTGAACCTCCAAAGGGTGATGGTGGAAGCAGTTTCACAAGTATGAATCCTCTCTCCAGATAGTTTCTTCGAGGGTCTAATCTCCTGGATGAGCAAGGAATTTAACACATGTAGCTCCCCTGTGCATCAAGAGAATGGAGTGTTGTTAGTGAGTAAAGAGGTGCTACTCGGGTAGCTCGGCTGATAACTGTGGTTCTCTTGTAAATGCTTCAATTTCTGCAAATGAGATCCAGTCCTATACTGGGTGCTCCAGTAATGCCAACAGAACTTTTATTTGTGGCTAGCAGTCAGATTTTAGGGAAATCAAGTCAGAACCTCTGTGACAGTGAAGGTGAGGAAATGAGACTATTCTGGAATCTTAGAGGTTTTTCTTTAAGCCAGCTAATCAAGCTAAGTGTATTCCAGATATATAATGTTTAGTTATGACTCCCAGATGGAGGGATGGAATTCTATTAATTGTTTGTTGTTTAAATGTTTCAGCATACTGTCATACTAATTATGCCTCTGTAGATCAGAAAAAGATGAGATTTATTGTGTAAAGGACACTTCAGCAAGTTTCTTTTTGTCCCTCTTTGAACAATTTTTATTGTAATGATGGGGTGGATATAGATACAGCTTGATAAACGATTGAATACACTTTTGTATGGGGTATGATATTTGGCTTTACCCTATGCTATTAAATTAATAAGGGACACACCTAGAAGATTTTCTTTTATTTTTTTAAGAGATGGACGTGACTGGGGAGATCATGGTCGAAAGTTAGAGGGGCATCAAGATCGTTCATGGCAGGGAAATGTGGATGGAGGAATGATGGGACGGGATCATGAGAGATGGCAAGGTACACTTGCTGCTTACCAGTGTGATCGTGGTTTTTCTATGAATTGCTGCTGTTGAACTTCTAGTAGTAGTTAAATTTCCTACAGAGCTTTAACAGCATTACAAAGAAAGCAAATACAATTCTGGGAACAAGGTGGCTTTTTTTTTTAATAGGAAAACATGCTTTTCCTTTCATATTTTCTTACTTTTTTTTTTTTTTTTTTTTTTTTTTTTTTAAATCAGGTGGTGATAGAAGCATGCCTGGTCAGTCAGGACCAGGCCATGTGATGAATCGAGGAGGGATGTCAGGGTAAGAAGCTTTGTCAGAGTGCTCAAGTGCTCATGGATGCTTTCATAATAGCTAACTTATCTGAATAAAAAAAGAAATTTCTTTGTCAATTGTGTAAAAATAATGCTTCCAGCTTCTACTCAAGTATGAATTTGCAAGTAGATAAAAATAATCAAACATCTTTTGTCAGAGTAGTATGTTCTTGGCAATTTTCAATTTGCTTGGTCTTGTTTTTAAGGCGTGGAGGCTTCACACAAGGTGGAAACCAGAGCCAGATAATGCAGAGTAGTGGAATACAAGGAGGGTTTGCAGGCCAGGATCGACCGAACAGACTGACTGATCCCCGTTTTACCCGCCGCTACTGAAAGCACTATATGTATATATTGTTTTTTTCAGTGGAAGATGACAATGGTGGTGAATTTTATTAGCCAGGGTCACCTTGAAATTAAGATTACAAAAATCAAAACTGCTGCCATATTGTAGCCAAATACTATGTTAATACATTTGGGTTTTTTGTAATAAATGTGTTCTTGGTCAAACATCAAAGTTTCTGTTAATGAAACATTCCATTTTTCAAAAATAATAAAACCAATTTACAGCTAACAGTATTTCTTGTTTCCATAGTCTTTGGTGCTACACCTCACAAGCTGGGCTTAAATACATTAAAGGGAAGACACAATCTGCCTTCAACACTGTTGGTTTCTAAATAATGCAATGAATCAATGACAATGTGGGTGGGTGTGGCTTTTCATGCATTTGAGATGCATTTTATAATTTACATGTGACTCACTCCCAGGTGTCATGTGCATTAACTAGTAAACAGTTGTGTGAGGTCCCCAGACTGCTTCTGGATTTGCTTTCAGCACTCCCCAGTGTCCCTTGTGGGTCTGGGGCCAGGGCCTGTGTGCCTGGAGGGGGGAGATAGAGTTTCCGTGGGCAGGGGGGGAGCCTGCAGGCACCATCCTGTCAGCTGCACTGAGCCCTGTGACATGCCTTATGGCCCCTCTGGTGTGCACAAACACCCTTCATTTGTATTTTGGTTTGCCCCAGAGCCCTGCATTTGCCCTCTGATGCCCTCAGGACTCCACATTTTGGGTTAACCCCAAGGCCTCTGTGTGCCTTTCGGTGCGCCCTGGGGCCCTGTGGTTGTTTTGCAGCATGCTACAACGGTCTCTGTTTAGCTTTCTCTCCTGTCCCAGCATTTTCTGGGTGCTTCTCAGTGTGCCCCAGGGCCCTCCTTTTGGTGCCCCCAGAGTCACTCTGTTTGCTCTGTCATTGCCTTTTTCTACTTTTGTTGCACCCAGAGCTCTCCATTTGTTCTCTTGTCCTCTGCATACTCCCTTTTCCCCTCTCTACACACCAGGGCTCTCCCTTCAGCGAGCTGCTTCCAGGAGTGGGGATGCCTCTGCTGCCCTGGCAGCCCCAGCTGTCCCTGATGGGGCCAATGGCCATTCCCTCTCCCCAGTTCCTGATGGGCTGCAGCTGCAGACCCTGGGGCTGGGATGAATGCCAGGTGGAGCTGGGTGGCAGGATGGGCCCCAGGTGGGGCTGAGGGGGTGGGACGAGCCCCAGGTGGGGCTGATGGCAAGGGCGGGCACACGCTGGGGCTGGGGCTGGGGCTGGGGCTGGTTCCGGACGATGGAGCTGCTGCTGAGCACTGCCCCCTGGGACCGGCACGGCAGCTGCCCCGCAGAGGAGGTGAGCGGGGGCAGGGGATGTGCGCTGAGGGTCCCGGCGGACAGGAGCATCCCGGGCAACGCAGCACAATCCGGGCGCACCGGGGCCAGGGATGGCGGTGTGCCGGGGCGGTGGGGGCCGAGGACGTGATGGGGAAGAGCGATGCACTGGGGCCATGGAGGCGGGGGGAAGAAGAGGGTGCGCCGGGGCTGTGGTGGTGTGGGGAGGGGGGGGGGGGAAGAAAGGGGGTGCGCCGGGGCTGTGGTGCGGTTTACTGCGCGGTCGGAGTGGTGCGGGGCCTGGGGGTGTCTCCTGTGTCAGCTCAGGACCGTCTCGGGGAGGGATCCCAGGGGAAGCCTCAGAGAGGGTCGGGGCAGGGGCAGTGTCGGAGCTGACCCGGAGCCGGTCGCGGCGGTGTCCGGGGAGCCCCGGGCCGGTGCCGGGGATCGCGGGGTCGCGCTCCGAGCTCTGCGGCATCTTCTGGGGGATAGGGGGAAAGCGGAACGGGGGCGGGGCGGAACGGAACGGAATCTCCATAGGGTTAAACCTCACCGAGCGCTGGCGGGGGGGGAGGAAGGAAGGCTAGCCTGCAGGGAGCAGTAGGCTTCCGGCAGGCCATGTTGTTTCGCGCGGCATGCCGGAAGCGGTAGTCTTCCGACACTGGGCTTCCGGGAGGCCAGGTTGTTTCGCGCGGCATGCCGGGAGCGGTAGTCTTCCGACACTGGGCTTCCGGGAGGCCAGGTTGTTTCGCGCGGCATGCCGGGAGCGGTAGTCTTCCGGCACTGGGGTTCCGGGAGGCCATGTTGTTTCGCGCGGCATTCCGGGAGAGGTAGTCTTCCGGCACTGGGCTTCCGGGAGGCCATGTTGTTTCGCGTGGCTTGCCGGGAGGGGTAGTCTTCCGGCACTGGGCTTCCGGGAGGGCATGTTGCTTTGCTTGGCATGCCGGGAGCGGTAGTCTTCCGGCACTGGGCTTCCGGGAAGCCATGTTGGTATCCAAAAGGCAGTGCTGCGCCCGAAACAGATGCGCATGCGCACTGTTTTTTCCCGTGCTCATTGCTGCTGTGTCGACAAGCCAGTACTGCAGCCACCACCGGCCATGCCCGCATACGAAGAACATTGCAAGCAGCCGTTGCACACACGTGCACTGCCGGTCGCCGCTACTCTCCGCTTTTTCGCTAACGGGTAAGCGAGTGGGCCGCGCTCGACACCGCTGCCCGGGGATCACGGACCGGGAGCGCAGAGCGCTTTTCCTTCTCGGTGCTTCCTGGGGGCGCGGGGACGGGCAGTGCCATCTCGGAGCCGCTCCGCGGGCCTCTCTCACCGGGGCAGCACTAGCGCCTGCTCGCTGATCCCCGCCGCTCTCTCGGGCGCGGGCAGAGCAGCCTCGGGGGCGCTCGCTGCGAGCCCCGCGGTGCCGCGGCGGGCTGCAGTTGGCGCGCGGGAGCCGGCCGGCTGCAGCGCGGCGCTGCGAGCACGCGAGGGCGCTATTCTGGGTCTCGCCTCGCTCCCGCTCCCCCTGCTGCCCCGCCCGTCCCGCGCGGTCCGTAGCCGGCACATGCGCGGGGTGCTCGAGCGCCGGGCTCCCAGCTGCGGCCCCGTGCCCTTGGCGGGCGGCGCATGCGCAGCGGGCGGGAGCAAGGTGGCGGCGAGCGGGCAGGGCAGAGCTGGACTGGAGCACGGGGTGGAGGGGGTCGGTGAGGCGAGCGCGTGCCTTCGGGTGGCCGCGGGCGTGGGGCTGTGTCCTGGCCGGTGGGGCCGTAGCTGCATGGCGGGGGGGGGGGGGGGGGGCTTGGGCCCGGCGCCGCGCCGCGCCGGGAGCATGGGGCAGGGGCTGCCGGAGCGCGTCTCTGACTTTTCCGTGTGTCGTCTGTAGGGCCCCGGTTCCTCCCCAGCGCGGGCCGGGGTGTGCACTCACCCCTGTGGGCGCAGCCTGCAGGAGCGGTGGGGGGGGCAGGCGGGCCGGCGGGCCCCGGAGTGGGATTGGGGCACGGTGTCGGCGGGGGAAACGGCTCCCGTTGCGGCAGGCGTGCCCGGGAGTCATGGTAAGTCACGAGGAAGTTTAAAACCTGTGGACCAAACAGGGTTAAGGTCAACTTGAGTCGGGTACGATTAGTGCAGCCCCAAGTTATTTACTTGAGAATTGTGGTTAGGTGAGCAAGAAGATGGGTAGAAGACACACTCCCAGGCAGCGTGCGGCCTGCACCACCCCCAGGCACAGACTGTGGGCACCAGCCGACCCGGGCACCAACTGACTGAACCCCCTGCTGAGCCCTGCTCCCTCCTTTACAGCTGCCCCAAAGCCATGGGCTTCCCCGGTTCAGCATGTGTCGATGGGTCCTCCCTTGCTTCTGACGTCTCCCCAGGCACTCGTATGCTGCGCAGGGGTCTGGATGTCTCCAGCGGTGGCACGGCAGCCGGATGCCTGCTCTTGTCTGGGACGCGGGGTCCTTCGCCGCTTTTCTGGGATACGGGGCCCTTGGTGAGTTCCCTGCCACCTCTTCTGGCGTTCCCTGCGAGCTCGTAGCTCCCTCCTCCTCCTGCTCTCCTCTGGTGGGGTGGGAGACCAGTGGCTCCCCGCGCAAAGCTGACAGACACATGCGGCACCCCTATGCATTTACTGTGCATCTGTGATGGCACCCCCACCCTGAGGGCCCTGCAGAGTCACACCCTTCCTGCAGCCACCCCCCCCCAAAGCCATTAAGCCACTCACAGATCCTGCCCCAACACCCCCACAGACCCCAAAACACCTCTAAGCTCTGCCACAACATTGTCACTGACTCTAGACCTTCCCCTGAACTCTCTCTAAAGCCCCAAACAATGCTAAAACCACTCCCAGACACGGTCCCCACAGCAGTAAGGTGTTCTAATAAAGATGGGGTGTGATCTGTCTCCGCCTTGACTCAGTCCCACTTTAGAGAAAAGGGCGTTTACAGTACTTCCTCGTGGAGAGTGTTGACAGGTGGATGCACAGGTGACAAACAGATTTTTTTCTCTCTTCTTTCAAGCCACCTCTCAGAAGCCTCTGTACATGCGAGATGTGACTGATATAGGATAATCATGCTGTGCACTATTCTGAAGGAGAACACTACCGTAAAATGGCAGGCTAAGGACTCTCCTAAAAAAATAAAAGGCTCGGGAAAAGCCAAAGAGAACACCGATGGGCTCTGGGAAGCCCCAGTGATGCTAGAGAAAACAGCATGGCTTTTAGGCACCTCCTCAGAGCAGGAGAAATGTCTTACTCCAGCCTGCAGGACAACGGGGACTATTAATTTACCACCTTTAATTACCAAAAGCGTTGTGAAAGCAGAAGGAATGAGAAAGGATGTGTAGCGTGTCCTGGACTATACGTAAAGTTCAAACGTAAAGTTTAAGCAAGCAACAATGCCCTCTTAAAATAGAAAGAGTTTAGTCCTAAGTAATAGATGAAGGTAGCTTTGAGTAATGTGGAGAGAAGCGGTTATGTCAGTCACCCTGAAAGCCTCGGAGAAGCAGTCCAAAAATCTGATACCCTCATGGCCTCGGCAGTCTTTTTGGTTTGTTTGGCAGGGTAGCCCACCAAAGGGGGACATCTTGAAGAGAGGCGACTAGACCTAGGGATCTGGTTGTTCATTTTGGTCGTCGCCTGTGAGGCCAGCATCCGAGCGTAAGAGGAAGCTAGGAGCTGTATCGAAAAGGTAATAGGTTTGAAAGGGAGACAGGCAAATCAAGGGCTATCGTTCTTCCATGTAGTTAAAGACCGAGAGAATTGTCGGTTAAGCACATGTATATGAGGGTTTGAGAACAGTAACAATAACACTGAAGCAGAATAAAAATAAGGTTTCGTGGAAGGTGGTGCAGGTAAGTATTAGGCGACGTGCCCGCCTGCCTAATAACCTAGCCTTAATTGCTGTGTGTAATGTTTCTAAACTGTTTACCCTGTGACGTATGATGCAAAGTGCCGTATTAAGACCATTCCCTTAAGGAAAAGAAGAAGAAGGAAAAAGAGGGGGGAAAAAAAAAAGGAGCATGGTGAAGAGAAAAAGAACCCGCATAAATCTGTTTCCTTGAAAGTAAAATGGGAGTTTCTCTCTTTGTTACAGAGATAGGACCAACGATAGCAAATGCTGACCAAGAGAAAAGCTGGACAAGCAGTTTTTTGTGATTAATACCTAAGGGACGGGATGAAGCAAGGAAGCCAAAATGCAGCGGACCCTCAATATCACCAGAAACGGCTACGGCAGGAGGTGTTCTGGCACGGGTAACTAAGGTAGCTATTGATAATGACCGTTAGTTATTTTGGCCTCCCAGAAGCAGCATTGAGGACCGAGTAACCCGTTCCTACCCTGTGGCTATCGTTAACTGTATCTGCCTTACTTTTGCTTTGGTTGTTTCTATTTTGTGTTGTTACCGTACATGCATATATGGAAAGGGAAAGATAGAATGCTTACTTTTTTAGATTAATTGCCATGGCTGAAGTTGAAGAGACTATATATGAATATAAGGAAGCTGAAGTACTAAAATCAAATGGAACCAAGTGAAAGCTGTCTCCCTCTGCCGGAAAAAGGGAAAGCCCATTCCTCCTGGCAAGGAAGGATCGCCGTTAATAGTGATCTGAATAATAGATCGCCAGCGTATACCGGAAGGTCTGTACGCGTTATGAGACATGTGCTGCGTACATTCATCTCTGTGTGTGACTTTGTGTCTGTGACGCATCATACTTGATGAGCTGCGAGACAGCAAATTATTATCTCAGGGGAATGGTAGTCAAGTGGCCAGATTTACTAAAGAGGAAGCAAGAGAGAGAGAAGTGTCTGAAGTGTAAAACTAAGAGATCGATTTCAGGAAGGCTCGATGAGCGCAAGCCCCAGGTTAGTTACCTGGCAATGGTATTTGGGGAAACGGGAAGACGGTGGATAGCAGAAAGGTTAAAGCCTTGTGGAATTAAGGCTCCTTCTCATCAGTTCCAACTTGGAGCAATTTTAGGAGGATTTAGTTTCCTCCAGCAGCATTAAGGTGGCTTTGTCGGTATCTGCAGACCGTGGTGGAAAGTACTGGGAGGGAGTCAGGAAGGGAGCTGGGAGGAGGAACGTGACGCTGCTTCCGCTGACCTGGGAGAAGTGGCTGTAAAACCTGCTGCCCTCAAATTCCCAGGACAAGGAAAGCCTTTTTCAGTAATGCTTTCCACATCTGCTGACTGTGTGGGAGCAGCACCACTAGAAAATGGCAGTAAAGGAAAGCGAGTGCCAGTAGCCTCAACCTTACGTCCCCTTTGGGGCCGGAATGAAAATTCTCCGACTGTGAGAAAGACTGTTTAGTAGCAATCTGGGCTGATAACCGTCTTTGAGACTTTTACCTTTGATCGCGCAGGAGCAAGCCAATCTGTTCAGTACCTTCTAAAGTAGTAACGTCAGGGAAATGAAGAGACAGCAGAGTATCATCTATCCAAGTGGCACAGTGGGTGCTAATCTTAACGAGTGGGGGCAGAGGGGTGGTTACTGTGCAAGTGTTACAAGCAGTGGATCTTCTGGCGTGCGTCTGAATGGACTGAGGGGCAGAGCACAGTTGTGCCAAAAATGTGGATGCAGAAGGTTTCTGAAAGCTTAATCTCTAGCGGCTGCTTAGTCTAACTTCCCTGTCACGGCAAGCCCGACCGTTGCCGTAGCTTCTAAACCAGGGGCTGGGGGAAGCGGTATTCGTGGCTCCCATATTCTCATTTACCTTGCTCGTGTGCGTATTAGATCTGCTTTTGTGCTTACAGACAACTTTGGATTCTTATGATTTTCTCCGGAGCTTTGATTTTTTTTTTCTTTTTTTCTTTGTTTCTTTCTTTGCTCTGTACTTTTGCAGGGTGATGGATTTTACTATGCCTCCATCAACAGGCGCTGGCTGGCAAAGTCGTCGTGTCCCAACGGAGACTCTTAGGCAGGACGGGAGGAGTTCAGATCCGCAGCCTGCCAGAAGAGCGTCACCCGGGAGGGGTCGCTTGAGCTATAGGCACTGGTGCGTACAGCTCGTTCTGTCAGACGCGAAGAGGTATTTTCTCGGTTGCAGAAATTTTAGCTTGGCTTTACACCCTGTAGCGGTAGCATTTTTGGATGTATAGATTGCGCTAATCCTAGGTGTTCGGAACCTTGGGGAACGACTGTATGCTGCCGCGAAGAGCGACAGGTTACCACCGCCCTCAGACGGGATTTTTGCTGTCACAAGTTACGGTTTCTTTTAGGAGCCAGCTACAACAGTAACTTTGCTATAGCAGAGAAATGGGGTTACGTGTGTACAAGCAACAGCGCCAGAGTACACAGCAAAACCATAATCTACAGTGCTGGTAGCACGAGTCGGTTTCCCATCAGCTCCGTCTCTCCGGAGTTTGGAGTTTTTGGAGGCCTTAGTTTTTATCCTGCCTTGGCTGGACAGTGCTTTCTCAGAGTGTCTGTCGGAGGCAGAGTTTCCCTGCAGAGGAACATCTACGGAAGGCTGGAGGTGGCCCGGTGCCTGAGCGAGCCTGCCTGTCCGTGAGAGCTGCTATGACATCTTTGCGATGAAATGGAGCCAGAGAGGGTGACCGAAGCAGCACGGAGGGTCGGTCACAACTGAGGGAACAATCACGGGCCTTGGACTAGGGAGCAGTTCTAGCAGGAGGGCCGTGCAGTTGCGTGGCCTCTCGGTAACTGTTGTAGCCGCTTTGCAGGTGCCGAAGCCCAGTCGGGCAGTCAAAGGAGCCTTGTCACAGCTGGGAGCTCTGTGGAGATGTGCGGCCGGCCGTGGAGGATGAGCTCTGACTTGCGGCATGGACACAGCTAAGTCCTGGGCTGCATCATACGTGAGTGGGGCTGGGAGGTGCGAGGCGGTTGTCCCCTAGGTGTGGTCACTGGTGCTGCTGGCCGTGGACGTTTGCCCACGGAGCTGAGAGGACCAAACATACTAATTGCCTGACACAGAGATGAATTAGCGCTTGTGGGGTTTCAGGTAGGTTCAGTGCAAGTGCAGCTTAGTGCAGTCCTGTGGAGTGATGCTTGCACATGTTCACATTTGAATGGTAGCTAAAACTAAGCCTCTGAACAGCAACTGTAACGTGATTCTGGTGCATGTCTTCCCATTCTGCTGTACTTCTAAAGGAAGGGGAAACTTCTTAAGCTGCGGGCAAAACTCCTTGGCTTCTCTTGGCTGTTTCCATGCTCGTGGGTGCTTTGGTGCTTGTTGCTTAAAGCTGAGGGTTTGGAATTTTTCACTTAAGGTTTATTGTTTGGCTTGCTGCTGAGGGTCTCTCACCCAGGAGTTACAGGTTATTACTTTCCTTTATGGGGCTCAGTCTTTATCAGTCAGGCTTTACAGTTTGCTCGTTTAGTGATCAGGGCGCAGAATTTAAAATCCAACCTCATCCGTAAGTTTTAAATCCTCAGAAAACACTGGGGTTCCGAGGCTTGCGGTTTGTCACTTAGCATTCAGGGCTTATGACTTGCTGAGAAGTGAGAATGGCTAAATCCTTAGATAATGAACTGTAAGTCCTGAAGCCTAAGCAGCAGGCTGCAAACCCTTCTTTGGGCTTTGTAACCTTCCCCTGTACCCAGCGTTCAGCTCTGCACACCGACCTGCACTCTGGATTTGATATGGCGCAGGCCCATCACACGGAGACTGGCAATGTGACGGGTGAGCTGAGAGCTGTGGAAGTGTCTTGCAGGGCTCTAGCCTGGGGTAGGGCAGAAGTGCAGACAGGCAAGATCAGGCATTTTCCTCTCATCTCTGAGATGAATCCTATCCCTGAAGGAAAAAGCAGAGGAGTAGGCTGTCAGCTACTCGGACACCTGCCACATCAAGGGCAGCAGCAGGAGATGACCCTTCCCTGATGGATGGATGGACGCTGGTGTAGTGATGACTCTTCAGGCATCACAGGTAAGGGGAAGCATGCTGACACTGAGCTCCATGGCAGACTTGCTTCCAGCTATTGTTTCTGCGCAGTAAAACAATAAACAGTTGCTTTATTCTTTGCACTCATCTCTGTGGTTCCTGCTGTTGGTTTGCCTGAAGATGATGCCCAGGGGAGGAGATTACACATTGTGTCCGGGGCTGGGAGCTGGTCCCCGAGTCCCTTGTACTTTGGAGTGCCTGCGCTTCCCAGGGAACCCAGTGCTGTTGACAGAGCTGTGGGGAATTTCCCTTGCATTGCCTGGGCTCTTGGGGGTGTTTCCCATCATTGTGGGGGCACCCAGGGCCCCTGCAGGGCTGTGTGAGGTCACCAGACTGCTTCTGGATTTGCTTTCAGCACTCCCCAGTGTCCCTTGTGGGTCTGGTGCCAGGGCCTGTGTGCCTGGAGTGGGGAGATAGAGTTTCCATGGGGGTGGGGGGAGCCTGCAGGCACCATCCTGTCAGCTGCACTGAGCCCTGTGACATGCCTTATGGCCCCTCTGGTGTGCCCTAAGCCCCTTTATTTGTATTTTGCTTTGCCCCAGAGCCCTGCATTTGCCCTCTGATGCCCTCCGGAGCCCTCAATTCACATTTTGGGTTGCCCCCAAGGGCTCTGTGTGCCTTTTGTTGGGCCCTGTGGTTCTTTTGCAGCACACTGCAAAGTTCTCTGTTTAGCTTTCTCTCCTGTCCCAGAGTTTTCTGGGTGCTTCTTGGTGGTGCCCCCAGAGTCACTCTGTTTGCTTTGTCATTGGCTTTTTCTACTTCTGTTGTACCCAGAGCTCTCCATTTGTTCTCTTGTCCTCTGCATACTCCCCTTTCCCCTCTCTATACCCCAGGCCTCTCCCTTCAGCTTTCAGGAAGCTGCTCTCAGGAGTGGGGGTGCCTCTGCTGCCCTGGCAGCCCCAGTTGTCCCTGATGGGGCTGATGGCCATTCCCTCTCCCCAGTTCCTGATGGGCTGCAGCTGCAGGCCCTGGGGCTGGGATGAATGCCAGGTGGAGCTGGGTGGCAGGACAGGCCCCAGGTGGGGCTCCATGGCTGGGGCAGGTGGGACAAGCCCCAGGTGGGGCTGATGGCAAGGGCGGGCACATGCCTGGGCTGGGGCTGCATTTGGGGCAAGCTCATGCTGGGGCTGGTTCTGGACGATGGAGCTGCTGCTGAGCACTGCTGCCTGGGACCGGCACGCGGCTGCCCTGCGGAGGAGGTGAGCGGGGCTGGGGGGGTGCGCGCTCCGGGCTGCAGGTCCCTCATGTGCCGGGGGTCCTGGTGGGTGGGAGTGTCCCGGGCAGCGCAGCACAACTGGGGTGCACTGGGGCCAGGGGAAACTGCACCGGGGCTAGGGAGGGTGGTGTGCTGGGGCAGTGGGGGCCGAGGATGTGGTGGGGAAGAGCAGTGCTCCGGGGCCATGGAGGTGGAGGGAGGGAGGAAGGGGGTGTGCCGAGGCTGTGGTGGTATGGGGGGGGGGGTAAGGGGGTGCGTTGGGGTTCGGGTGGGGAGGAAGGAGGTGCGGTGGGTCTGCAGTGGTGCTGGGGGGGAAGAAGGGGGGTGCACCAGGATGGGGCAGGGGGGAAGGCAGGCGGTCCGCTGGGGCTGTGGTGCGGTTTATTGCGCAGTCGGAGGAGCACGGGGGGGGGGGGGGGGTGTCTCCTATGTCCGCTGGGGACCGCGTTGGGGAGGGGGAGGAGGGATCCCAGGGGAAGCGCAGGGAGGGTCGTGGGGGGAGGCAGGGGCAGTGTTGGAGTTGACCCGTAGCCGGCCGCGGCGGTGTCGGGGGAGCCCCGGGCCGGTGCTGGGGATCGCGGGGTCGCGCTCGGGGCTCTGCGGTGGATTCCGGGGAGACAGGGAGGAAAAGGGAACGGGGGCGGGACGGAAAGGAACGGAATCTCCACAGGGTTAAACTTCACCTAGCGCTACGGGGGGAGGGAGGGGGGGGGGGCCGGGGGCGCCGCTGGCATGCCGGGAGCGGTAGTCTTCCGGCACCGGGCTTCCGGGAGGCCTTTTTTGTTTGAACGGCATGCCGGGAGATGTAGTCTTCCCGCATTGGGCTGCTCGGACAGCATGCTGTGCCTCTCGAGGCGGCCGGAGGGGCAGTCCTTTGCCAGCGGGGTTCTCACCAGCCGGCCACGTTATGCTCTGTGGCAGGCCAGGAGCTGCAGTTCCAGGTGCCGGTGCCTTCTCAGCCCTGCAGCAGTGGCCCGCTGGGTCTGTTCCTTACTGGACATGTGCCGCTCACGCAGGAGTCCCCATAGGTCATTGGGGACAGTGGCATTTCCCTGGTTTTCCCTGGTACAAGGCAGGAAGCATTTTCCATCTCTGGTGTGACCAGGCAGGCTTGCCCCCAGGGGCTGGGGCCGTCCCTCTTGGAAATGGGGAGGGCAGGGAGAGTAGGAGGGCGCTGCGGGCTCCTGGTAGTTGTAGCTTTGCTCAAGATTGGGGCCAATTAGGCAGCAGCTATGAGGAGTGGCAGTGCTGGGAGGGCACGGTGCAGAGCTGTCCTGCTGTGCAGCACAAGGGAAAGTCCTCAAGGAAATGTGAACAGCACTGTCTCTGTCCAAGGACCCCAAAACAGCCTGAGAGACCCTGGAACAGCCACCCCACGGCAGTACCGGGGACACCATGTCACTGCCTCCCAAGGGCACTGCGTTCAGCTACCTTTAACTGTGTGGAAAGAGCCTGCAGGCAGGAGCCCTGGCCACAGGTACAGAGAATCCCCGGTAGCCTGGAACTATATCTCTTTTCTTTACAAAGATGCCATCTCTTTGATGCCTTGCTGCTGCTTCCATCTTGCTCGGTGCCCAAGTCTACTACATTCAGATCCACCTTTCTTGCTGCCCTCTGCTCTGTCTGAGCTGCTTGCCAGATCAAAAGGCGTGTGCGGCTAAGAATTAGGCCAAGGTGTCTCAACTGCTTGCTATAGGACAACCGGGGGGTGAATCGGCAACAGGACAGGAAAGTACCTGTGGATGAGAAACAGCTGCTTTAGAGATCTAAGACGCAGGGGCAACTGAGAGGAGTGAAAGGAGCAGGGGAAAATGGTGATGAGGAAGGTGTGCTGTTAGAGGCAGTACAGTGCAGAAGAGAGGGAAAGCTTGCTCCTATGATGAAATAAAAACTGACCTTAAGAGAGATTTGCTTTTTGCTCTTCAGGTTATGAGTACGCGTGACTTCCTGAGAACTGTTCTGAGCATGCAGTGTTGCAGGTCACGACTGCCTGGGCAGCGATCCCCAACTTGTCTGCCGAGACTACGCAACAGCTCACAGCTGCCTGTGCAATGAAAGCAAAGGCCAACTTCTCAGAGGGAAGAAGCAGGCTCCACACAGGAAGATTATGGCAGGTGAGCTAATGCCCCAGAACCTTCAGTTTTCCTCCGCGTCCCCCCCAGGACTCACCCATTTGCTCCCTAGTTCCCTCAGGACCAATCCATTTGCTTTTAGGTATGCTCCAAGGCACTCCATTTGTTCTCTTGTCCCTTCAAAATTCTTTGCTTCTTTCTAGTTCCTGCAAGGTTATTCTGACATTTGGTGTCTGTAGGCCCTCTGGTAGCATCAAGACTCCTATGTTTGTCCTCTTGTCCTATTAAGTCCCCCCTCTTTTCCCTCTAGTCTGCTCAAAACCTCTCCGTTTGCCATTGGTGCATCTCGGCGCCTTTGCTTTTCCCTCTAGTCCTCTCAGGATGCCTCTCTTTGCCCTCTGAGCCCCTTAGGGTCCATCTCCTAGCCCTTTAGCCCCATCAGAACCCCTCTGAGTGCCACACGCTGCCCTCAGGACGCCTTGGTTTGGCTTGGGGGTACCCCAGAACCCTATGCTTTCATTGCGCCCTTTCAGTATGCCCTACGGCCCTTCTTTTCCATTGGCTGCACTGTAGAGTCCTCTCTATGCCCTATCGCTATGACCATTCCATGTGCCCTCTATCCCATCAGATCCCCTTTCCTTCCGCTCCCCTTTCCTTCCAGTCCCCTTAAGGCTCCTCTGTCTTCCTTGGTTGTGCCTCACATACCTCTATGCGTCCCCTAGTCTGCTCAAAATCCATCCCCTCCTGTCCCCTCAGAGCACCTCCTGAGGTCTTCCTTGTTAGCCAGTTCTCCTATTTTGGCTGTTTAGGCCCCTTAGGACCCCTCTGCTCTGCTGAGCATGCCTCCTGGGGTGCTGGTATGGCCCCAGAGCTGTTCTCTGGACCCCAGGCCTCCTAGAGAACAGCTGGTCTCCTCAGAAACCTTTCATATTTCGTCCTGGTTCCCCACAGTTGGGTTTTTGGCCACCTAGTCCCCTTAAAACTCCTCGCCTGCTCAGAACACCCCTACTGGGGTGCTTGCTGTGACCTGGAGCTGTCTTCGGGCCCCCCAGGCGCCTTAGACAGCCTTTAGTCTCCTCACAACCCCTCCAGATTTCTCCTTTCTTCCCCAGTGGCATGTCTTGACAGTGTAGATGACTTAGCACCCCTCTAGTGCGCTATGGACCCCTCTTTTCCACAGAATAGGGCCCCTAGCTCTCTTTGGTCCCCCCAGACCCCTTAGACCCCCTCTAGTCTCCTCACAACCCCTCCAGATTTCTCCCTTCTTCCCCAGAGGCATTTCTGGACCATGTAGACACCTTACTACCTCTCTAGTGCGCTCTGGATTCCTCTTTTCCACAGAGTGGGGCCCCCTAGCTCTCTTGTGGCCCCCCAGGCCCCTTAGACACCCTCTAGTCTCCTCGGAACCCCTCCAGATTTCTCTCTTCTTCCCCAGAAGCATTTATGGACAGTGTAGACGCCTTAGCACCCCTCTAGTGCGCTCTGGACCCCCCTTTTCCACATAATTGGGCCCACCAGATATCTTTCGGATCTCCAGATGCTTTAGACACCCTCTAGTCTCCTTGCAACCCCTCCAGATTTCTCCCTTCTTCCCCAGAGGCATTTCTTGACCATGTAGACGCCTTAGCACCCTTCTAGTGCACTCTGGACCCCTCTGTTCCACAGAATGGGCCCCCCCCAGCTCTCTTCGGCCCCCCCAGACTCCTTAGACACCCTCTAGTCTCCTCGCAACCCCTCCAGATTTCTCCCTTCTTCCCCAGAGGCATTTCTTGACCGTGTAGACCCCTTAGCACCCCTCTAGTGCACTCTGGACCCCTCTTTTCCACAGAATAGGGTCCCCAGCTCTCTTCTGGCCCCCTATACCTGTTAGACACCCTCTAGTTTCCTTGCAACCCCTCCAGATTTCTCCCTTCTTCCCCAGAGGTATTTCTGGACCATGTAGATGTCTTAGCACCCCTCTAGTGTGCTCTGGATTCCTCTTTTCCACAGAGTGGGGCCCCCCACCCCTCCTGTGGCACCCCAGACCCCTTAGACACCCTCTAGTCTCC
This sequence comes from Dromaius novaehollandiae, assembly GCF_036370855.1. Lineage (NCBI taxonomy): Eukaryota > Metazoa > Chordata > Aves > Casuariiformes > Dromaiidae > Dromaius > Dromaius novaehollandiae. Next base: position 116,059 of record NC_088122.1, on the reverse strand, counting down.
TCGCAACCCCTCCAGATTTCTCCCTTCTTCACCAGAGGCATTTCTGGACCATGTAGACACCTTACTACCTGTCTAGTGCACTCTGGATTCCTCTTTTCCACAGAGTGGGGCCCCCTAGCTCTCTTGTGGCCCTCCAGGCCCCTTGGACACCCTCTAGTCTCCTCGGAACCCCTCCAGATTTCTCCCTTCTTCCCCAGAGGCATTTCTCGACCATGTAGACACCTTAGGGGTCCAGAGCGCACTAGAGGGGTGCTAAGGTGTCTACATGGTCAAGAAATGACTCTGGGAAAGAAGGGAGCAATCTGGAGGCCTTCTGAGGAGACTAGAGGGTGTTTAAGTGGTCTAGGGGGCCATAAGAGAGCTGGGGGCCCAATTCTGTGGAAAAGAGGTGTCCAGAGCGCACTAGAGGGGGTGCTAAGGTGTCTACATGGTCCAGAAATGGCTCTGGGGAAGAAGGGAGAAATCTGGAGGAGTTGCGAAGAGACTAGAGGGTGTCTAAGGGGTCTGGGGGCCCAGAAGAGTGCTGGGGGTCAAATTCTGTGGAACAGAGGGGTCCAGAGTGCACTAGAGGGGTGCTCTTTTCCACAGAGTCCAGATCCCAGCTCTCTTCTGGTCCCCAGGCCCCTTAGACACCCTCTAGTCTCCTCGGAACCCCTCCAGATTTCTCCCTTCTTCCCCAGAGGCATTTCTGGACCATGTAGGCGCCTTAGCACCCCTCTAGTGCGCTCTGGACCCCTCTTTTCCACAGAATTGTGCCCCCCAGATATCTTCTGGCCCCCCAGAGCCCTTAGACAGCCTCTAGTCTTTTCGCAACCCCTCCAGATTTCTCCCTTCTTCCCCCGAGCCATTTATGGACCATGTAGACACCTTAGCACCCCTGTAGTGCGCTCCGGACCCCTCTTTTCCACAGAGTGGGGCCTCCCACCCCTCCTGTGGCACCCCAGACCCCTTAGACACCCTCTAGTCTCCTGGCAACCCCTCCAGATTTCTCCCTTCTTCCCCAGAGGCATTTCTTGACAGTGTAGACAGCTTAGCACATTAGCCAATTCTATGCCATGTAGACGCTTTAGCACCCCTCAAGTGCGCTCTGGATCCCTCTTTTCCACAGCATGGGCCCCCCCAGCTCTCTTAGGGCCCCCCAGACTCCTTAGACACCCTCTAGTCTCCTCGCAACCCCTCCAGATTTCTCCCTTCTTCCGCAGAGGCATTTCTTGACAGTGTAGACCCCTTAGCACCCCTCTAGTGCGCTCTGGACCCCTCTTTTCCACAGAATTGGGCCCCCCATATATCTTTGGGACCTCCAGACCCCTTAGACACCCTCTAGTCTCATCGTAACTCCTCCAGATTTCTCCCTTTTTCCCCAGAGGCATTTCTTGACAGTGTAGATGTCTTAGCACCCCTCTAGTGCGCTCTGGACCCCTCTTTTGCACAGAATGGGGTCCTCTAGCTCTCTTCTCGCCCCCCAAGCCCCTTTAGACATCCTTTAGTGTGCTCGCAACCTCTCCAGATTTCTCCCTTCTTCCCCTGAGCCATTTCTGGACAGTGTAGTCACTTTAGCACCCCTCTAGTGTGCTCTGGAGCCCTATTTTCCACAGAAATGTGTCCCCCCAGCTCTTTTGGTGCCCCCCCGAAACCTTAGCAACCCTGTAGTCTCCTCGCAACCCCTCCAGATTTCTCCCTTTTTCCCCAGAGGCATTTCTTGACCATGTAGATGCTTTAGCACCCCTCTAGTGCACTCTGGACCCCTCTATTCCTCAGCATGGGCCCCCCCAGCTCTCTTCTGGCCCCCCAGAACCCTTAGACACCCTCTAGTCTCCTCGCAACCCCTCCAGATTTCTCCCATCTTCCCCAGAGGCATTTATGGACCATGTAGACACTTTAGCACCCTTCTAGTGCAGTCTGGACCCGTCTTTTCCACAGAATTGGGACCCCCGAGCTGTCTTCTGGCCCCCAGTCCCCTTTAGGCACCCTCTACTCTCCTCACAACCCCTCCAGATTTCTCCCTTCTTCCCCAGAGCCATTTCTTGACAGTGTAGATACCTTAGCACCCCTCTAGTGCGCTCTGGACCACTCTTTTCCACAAAATCGGGCCCCCAGCTCTCTTCTGGCCCCCAGACCCCTTAGACATCCTCTAGTCTCCTCGCAACCCCTCCGGATTTCTCCCTTCTTCCCTAGAGCCATTTGTAGACCATGGAGGCACCTTAGCACCCCTCTAGTGCGCTCTGGACCCCTCTTTTCCACAAAATCGGGCCCCCAGCTCTCTTCTGGCCCCCAGACCCCTTAGACACCCTCTAGTCTCCTCGCAACCCCTCCAGATTTCTCCCTTCTTCCCCAGAGGCATTTCTGGACTATGTAGACACCTTAGCAACCCTCTAGTGCGCTCTGGACCCCTCTTTTCCACAGAAATGTGGCCCCCCCGAAACCTTAGCCACCCTCTAGTCTCCTCGCAACCCCTCCAGATTTCTCCCTTCTTCCCTAGAGGCTTTATTTGACAGTGTACACACATTAGCACTTCTCTAGTGCACTCTGGACCCCTCTTTTCCACAGAATTGGGCCCCCCAGATATATTTGGAATCTCCAGGCCCCTTAGACATCCTCTAGTCTCCTCGCAACCCCTCCAGATTTCTCCCTTCTTCCCCACAGGCATTTCTTGACCGTGTAGACCCCTTACTGCCCCTTTAGTGCACTCTGGACCCGTCTTTTCCACAGAATTCGGCCCCCCAGCTCTCTTCTGGCCTCCCAAACCCCTTTAGGCAGCCTTTAGTGTGCTCGCAACCCCTCCAGATTTCTCCCTTCTTCCCCAGAGGCATTTATGGACAGTGTAGACCCCTTAGCACCTCTCTACTTTGCTCTGGATCCCTCTTTTCCACAGAGTGGTCCCCCCCAGCTCTCTTCTGGCCCCCCAGACCCCTTAGACGCCCTCTAGTCTCCTCGCAACCCCTCCAGGTTTCTCCCTTCTTCCCCAGAGGTATTTCTGGACCATGTAGATGTCTTAGCACCCCTCTAGTGTGCTCTGGACCCCTCTTATCCACAGAGTGGGGCCCCCCACCTCTCCTGTGGCACCCCAGACTGCTTAGACACCCTCTAGTCTCCTCGAAACCCCTCCAGTTTTCTCCCTTCTTCCCCGGAGGCATTTTTTGACTGTGTAGACGCCATAGAACCCCTCTAGGGCGCTCTGGACCCCTCTTTTCCACAGAATGCAGCCCCCCAGCTATCTTCTGGCCCCCCAGACCCCTTAGACCCCCTCTAGTCTCCTCGCAACCCCTCCAGATTGCTCCCTTCTTCCCCAGAGGCATTTCTGGACCATGTAGACATCTTAGGGGTCCAGAGCGCACTAGAGGGGTGCTAAGGTGTCTACATGGTTAAGAAATGTCTCTGGGGAAGAAGGGAGCAATCTGGAGGCCTTCCGAGGAGACTAGAGGGTGTCTAAGTGGTCTAGGGGGCCATAAGAGAGCTGGGGCCCCAATTCTGTGTAAAAGAGGTGTCCAGAGCGCACTAGAGGGGGTGCTAAGGTGTCTACATGGTCCAGAAATAGCTCTGGGGAAGAAGAGAGAAATCTGGAGGGGTTGCGAAGAGACTAGAGGGTGTCTAAGGGGTCTGGGGGCACAGAAGAGTGCTGGGTAGCCAAATTCTGTGGAACAGAGGGGTCCAGAGTGCACTAGAGGGGTGCTCTTTTCCACAGAGTCCAGATCCCAGCTCTCTTCTGGCCCCCCAGACCCCTTAGACACCCTCTAGTCTCCTCGCAACCCCTCCAGATTTCTCCCTTCTTCCCCAGAGGCATTTCTTGACAGTGTAGATGTCTTAGCACCTCTCTAGTGCGCTGTGGACCCCTCTTTTCCACAGAATGGGGCCCCCAGCTCTCTTCTGGCCCCCCAGGCCCCTTAGACACCCTCTAGTGTGCTCGAAACCCCTCCAGATTTCTCCCTTCTTCCCCAGAGGCATTTCTGGACCATGTAGACACCTTAGGGGTCCAGAGCGCACTAGAGGGGTGCTAAGGTGTCTACATAGTCAAGAAATGTCTCTGGGAAAGAAGGGAGCAATCTGGAGGCCTTCTGAGTAGACTAGAGGGTGTCTAAGTGGTGTAGGGGGCCATAAGAGAGCTGGGGGCCCAATTCTGTGGAAAAGAAGGGTCCAGAGTGCACTAGAGGGGGTGCTAAGGTGTCTACATGGTCCAGAAATGCCTCTGGGGAAGAAGGGAGAAATCTGGAGGGGTTGCGAAGAGACTAGAGGGTGTCTAAGGGGTCTGGGGGCCCAGAAGAGTGCTGGGGGACCAAATTCTGTGGAACAGAGAGGGATCCAGAGTGCACTAGAGGGGTGCTCTTTTCCACAGAGTCCAGATCCCAGCTCTCTTCTGGTCCCCAGGCCCCTTAGACACCCTCTAGTCTCCTCTCATCCCCTCCAGATTTCTGCCTTCTTCCCCGGAGGCATTTTTTGACTGTGTAGACGCCATAGAACCCCTCTAGTGCGCTCTGGACCCCTCTTTGCCACAAAAAGCAGCCCCCCGGCTATCTTCTGGCCCCCCAGGCCCCTTAGACCCCCTCTAGTCTCCTCGCAACCCCTCCAGATTGCTCCCTTCTTCCCCAGAGGCATTTCTTGACCGTGTCGACACCTTAGCACCCCTCTACTGCGCTCTGGACCCCTAAGGTGTTGACGTGGCCAAGAAATGCCTATGGGGAAGACGGAAGCAATCTGGAGGACTTCTGTGGAGACTACAGGGTGTCTTGGGGGTCTGGGGACCAAATGAGAGGTGGGGTCCCCACTTTGTGGAAAAGAGCACCCCTCTAGTGCCCTCTTGATCCCTCTGTTCAACGGAATAGGACCCCTAGCTCTCTTTTGGCCCCCCAGACCCCTTAGACACCCTCTAGTCTCCTTGCCACACCTCCAGATTTCTCCCTTCTTCCCCAGAAGCATTTATGGACAGTGTAGACGCCTTAGCATTCCTCTAGTGCGCTGTGGACCCCTCTTTTTCACAGAATTGGGCTCACCAGATATCTTTCGGATCTCCAGATGCTTTAGACACCCTCTAGTCTCCTCGCAACCCCTCCAGATTTCTCCCTTCTTCCCCAGAGGCATTTCTTGACAGCGTAGACCCCTTAGCACCCTTCTAGTGTGCTCTGGACCCCTCTTTTCTACAGAATTGGGCCCCCCAGACATCTTTGGGACCTCCAGACTCCTTAGACCCCCACTAGTCTCCTCACAACCCCTCCTGATTTCTTCCTTCTTCCCCAGAGGCATTTCTTGACTATGTAGACACCTTAGCACCCCCCTAGTGCGCTCTAGACCCCTCTTTACCACAGAATTGGGCCCCCCAGGTCTCTTGTGGGCCTCTAGCCCCGTTAGACACTCTCTAGTCTCCTTGCAACCCCTCCAGATTTCTCCCTTCTTGCCCAGAGCCATTTTTTGACAGTGTAGACCCCTTAGCACCCCACTAGTGCACTTTGGATTCCTCTTTTCCACAGAGTGGGGCCCCCTAGCTCTCTTGTGGCCCCCCAGGCCCCTTGGACACCCTCTAGTCTCCTTGCAATCCCTCCAGATTTCGCCCTTCTTCCCCAGAGCCGTTTCTTGACAGTGTAGACCCGTTAGCACCCTTCTAGTGTGCTCTGGATCCCTCTTTTCTACAGAATGGGCCCCCCCAGATATCTTTGGGACCTCGAGACTCCTTAGACACCCTCTAGTCTCCTGGCAACCCCTCCAGCTTTCACTCTTCTTCCTCAGAGGCGTTTCTGGACCATGTAGACACCTTAGGGGTCCAGAGCGCACTAGAGGGGTGCTAAGGTGTCTACATGGTCAAGAAATGTCTCTGGGAAAGAAGGGAGCAATCTGGAGGCCTTCTGAGTAGACTAGAGAGTGTCTAAGGTGTCTGGGGGCCCAGAAGAGTGCTGGGTGGCCAAATTCTGTGGAACAGAGGGGTCCAGAGTGCACTAGAGGGGTGCTCTTTTCCACAGAGTCCAGATCCCAGCTCTCTTCTGGTCCCCAGGCCCCTTAGACACCCTCTAGTCTCCTCGCAACCCCTCCAGATTTCTCCCTTCTTCCCCGGAGGAATTTTTTGACTGTGTAGACGCCATAGAACCCTTCTAGTGCGCTCTGGACCCCTCTTTTCCACAGAATGCAGCCCCCCGGCTATCTTCTGGCCCCCCAGGCCCCTTAGACATCCTCTAGTCTCCTCGAAACCCCTCCAGATTTCTCCCTTTTTCCTCGGAGGCATTTTTTGACTGTGTAGACGCCATAGAACCCCTCTAGTGTGCTCTGGACCACTCTTTTGCACAGAACTGGGCCCTGCAGCTCTCTTCTGAGCCCCCAGACCCCTTGGACACCCTCTAGTCTCCTTGCAACCCCCTCCAGATTTCTCCCTTGTTCCCCAGAGGCATTTTTTGACAGTATAGACGCCTTAGCACCCCTCTAGTGCGCTCTGCACCCCTCTTTTCCACAGAATAGGGCACTGCAGATATCCTTGGGTCCTCCAGGCCCCTGAAACATTCTCTACTCTCCTCGCAATCCCTCCAGATTTCTCCCTTTTTTCCCAGAACCATTTCTTGACAGTGTAGACCCCTTAGCACCCCTCTAGTGCACTCTGGACCCCTCTTTTCCACAGAATTGGGTCCCCCAGCTCTCTTCGGGCCCCCCAGACCCTTAGACACTCTCTAGTCCCCTCGCAACCCCTCCATATTTCACCCTTCTTCCCCAGAGGCATTTCTTGACAGTGTAGACGCCTTAGCACGCCTCTAGTGCACTCTGGACCCCTCTTTTCCACAGAATGCAGCCCCCCAGCTATCTTCTGGCCCCCCAGGACCCTTAGACACCCTCTAGTCTCCTCGGAACCCCTCCAGATTTCTCCCTTCTTCCCCAGAGGCATTTCTGGATGGTGTAGACGCCTTAGCACCTCTCTATTGTGCTCCGGAGCCCTCTTTTCCACAGAATTGGCCCCCCCAGATATCTTTTGGCCCCCCAGACCCGTTGGACACCCTCTAGTCTCCTCGCTATCCCTCCAGATTTCTCCCTTCTTCCCCAGAGGCATTTCTGGACCATGTAGACCCCTTAGCACCCCTCTAGTGCGCTCTGGACCCCTCTTTGCCACAGAATGGGTCCCCCCCAGCTCTCTTCTGGACCTCAGACCCCTTAGACCCCCTCTAGTCTCCTTGCAATCCCTCCAGATTTCTCCCTTCTTCCCCAGAGGCATTTCTTGACAGCGTAGACCCCTTAGCACCCGTCTAGTGTGCTCTGGACCCCTCTTTTCCACACAATTGGGCCACCCAGATATCTTTTGGATCTCCAGGCCCCTTACACACCCTCTAGTCTCCTCACAACCCCTCCAGATTTCTCCCTTCTTCCCCAGAGCCACTTTTGACCAAGCAGACGACTTAGCACCCCTCTAGTGCGCTCTGGACCCCTCTTTTCCACAGAATTGGGCCCCCCAGCCCTCTTCTGGCCCCCCAGGCCCCTTGGACACCCTCTAGTCTCCTCGCAACCCGTCCAGATTTCTCCCTTTTTCCTCAGAGGCATTTCTTGACAGTGTAGACCCCTTAGCACCCCTCTAGTGTGCTCTGGACCACTCTTTTCCACAGAATGGGCCCCCCCAGCTCTCTTCTGGACCCCAGACCCCTTAGACACCCTCTAGTGTGCTCACAACCCTTCCAGATTTCTCCCTTCTTTCCCAGAGGCATTTCTTGACAGTGTAGATGACTTAGGGCCCCTCTAGTGCACTTTGGAGCCTTCTTTTCCACAGAAGGGGGCCCCCCAGCTCTCTTCTGCCCCCCCGGACCCTTTAGACACCCTCTAGTATCCTCGCAACCCCTCCAGATTTCTCCCTTCTTCCCCAGAGCCATTTCTTGACAGTGTAGACACCTTAGCACCCCTCTAGTGCGCTCTGGACCCCTCTTTTCCACACAGTTGTGCCCCCCAGATATCTTTGGGACCTCCAGACCCCTTAGACATCCTCTAGTCTCCTCGCAACCCCCCCAGATTGCTCCCTTCCTCCCCAGAGGCATTTCTAGACCATGCACACACCTTAGCACCCCTCTACTGTGCTCTGGACCCCTCTTTTCCACATAATTGTGTCCCCCAGATATCTTTGGGACCTCCAGACCCCTTAGACACTCTCTAGTGTCCTCGCAACCCCTCCAGATTGCTCCCTTCTTCCCCAGAGGCATTTCTTGACAGTGTAGACGCCTCAGCACCCCTCTAGTGCACTCTGGACCCCTCTTTTCCACAGAATAGGGCCCTCTAGCTCTCTTGTGGACCCCCAGACCCCTTAGACACCCTCTAGTCTCCTCGCAAACCCTCCAGATTTCTCCCGTCTTCCCCCAGAGGCATTTCTAGACCATGTAGACCTGTTAGAACCCCTCTAGCGCGCTCTGGCCCCCTCTTTTCTATACAGTTGTGTCCCCCAGATATCTTTGGGATCTCCAGACCCCTTAGACCCCTTCTAGTCTACTCGCAACCCCTCCAGATTTCTCCCTTCTTCCCCACAGCCATTTCTGGACAGTGTAGACCCCTTAGCACCCGTCTATTGTGCTCTGGACCCCTCTTTTCCACAGAATGGGGCCCCCCCAGCTCTCTTCTGGCCCCCCAGGCCCCTTAGACACCCTCTAGTCTCCTGGCAACCCCTCCAGATTTCTCCCTTCTTCCCCAGAGCCTTTTCTAGACCATGCACACACCTTAGCACCCGTCTATTGTGCTCTGGACCCCTCTTTTCCACAGAATGAGGCCCCCCAGCTCTGTTCGAGCCGCCCAGGCCCCTTAGACACCCTCTAGTCTCCTTGCAATCCCTCCAGATTTCTCCCTTCTTCCCCAGAGCCATCTCTTGAATACCTACATGCCTTAGCACCCCTCTAGTGCGCTCTGGACCCTTCTTTATAACAGAATTGGGCCCTCCAGATTTCTTTGGGACCTCCAGACCCCTTAGACACCCTCTAGTCTCCTCGCAACCCCTCCAGATTGCTCCCTTTGTCCCCAGAGTCAGTTCTTGACAGTGTAGATGCCTTAGCACCCCTCCACTGCGCTCTGGAGCCCTCTTTATCACAGAATTGGGCCCCCCAGCTCTCTTCTGGGCCCCCAGACCCCTTAGACACCCTCTAGTCTCCTCGCAACCCCTCCAGATTTCTCCCTTCTTCCCCAGAGGCATTTCTGGATAGTGCAGACGCCTTAGCACCTCTCTATTGTGCTCCGGAGCCCTCTTTTCCACAGAATGGGGCCCCCCAGCTCTCTTCTGGGCCCCCAGACCCCTTAGACACCCTCTAGTCTCCTGGCAACCCCTCCAGATTTCTCCCTTCTTCCCCAGAGGCATTTGTGGACCATGTAGATGCCTTAGCACCCCTCTAGTGCACTCTGGACCCCTCTTTTCCACAGAATGCAGCCCCCCAGCTATCTTCTGGCCCCCCAGGACCCTTAGACACCCTCTAGTCTCCTCGGAACCCCTCCAGATTTCTCCCTTCTTCCCCAGAGGCATTTCTGGATGGTGTAGACGCCTTAGCACCTCTCTATTGTGCTCCGGAGCCCTCTTTTCCACAGAATTGGCCCCCCCAGATATCTTTTGGCCCCCCAGACCCGTTGGACACCCTCTAGTCTCCTCGCTATCCCTCCAGATTTCTCCCTTCTTCCCCAGAGGCATTTCTGGACCATGTAGACCCCTTAGCACCCCTCTAGTGCGCTCTGGACCCCTCTTTGCCACAGAATGGGTCCCCCCCAGCTCTCTTCTGGACCTCAGACCCCTTAGACCCCCTCTAGTCTCCTTGCAATCCCTCCAGATTTCTCCCTTCTTCCCCAGAGGCATTTCTTGACAGCGTAGACCCCTTAGCACCCGTCTAGTGTGCTCTGGACCCCTCTTTTCCACACAATTGGGCCACCCAGATATCTTTTGGATCTCCAGGCCCCTTACACACCCTCTAGTCTCCTCACAACCCCTCCAGATTTCTCCCTTCTTCCCCAGAGCCATTTTTGACCAAGCAGACGACTTAGCACCCCTCTAGTGCGCTCTGGACCCCTCTTTTCCACAGAATTGGGCCCCCCAGCCCTCTTCTGGCCCCCCAGGCCCCTTGGACACCCTCTAGTCTCCTCGCAACCCGTCCAGATTTCTCCCTTTTTCCTCAGAGGCATTTCTTGACAGTGTAGACCCCTTAGCACCCCTCTAGTGTGCTCTGGACCACTCTTTTCCACAGAATGGGCCCCCCCAGCTCTCTTCTGGACCCCAGACCCCTTAGACACCCTCTAGTGTGCTCACAACCCTTCCAGATTTCTCCCTTCTTTCCCAGAGGCATTTCTTGACAGTGTAGATGACTTAGGGCCCCTGTAGTGCACTTTGGAGCCTTCTTTTCCACAGAAGGGGGCCCCCCAGCTCTCTTCTGCCCCCCCGGACCCTTTAGACACCCTCTAGTATCCTCGCAACCCCTCCAGATTTATCCTTTCTTCCCCAGAGCCATTTCTTGACAGTGTAGACACCTTAGCACCCCTCTAGTGCGCTCTGGACCCCTCTTTTCCACACAGTTGTGCCCCCCAGATATCTTTGGGACCTCCAGACCCCTTAGACATCCTCTAGTCTCCTCGCAACCCCCCCAGATTGCTCCCTTCCTCCCCAGAGGCATTTCTAGACCATGCACACACCTTAGCACCCCTCTACTGTGCTCTGGACCCCTCTTTTCCACATAATTGTGTCCCCCAGATATCTTTGGGACCTCCAGACCCCTTAGACACTCTCTAGTGTCCTCGCAACCCCTCCAGATTGCTCCCTTCTTCCCCAGAGGCATTGCTTGACAGTGTAGACGCCTCAGCACCCCTCTAGTGCACTCTGGACCCCTCTTTTCCACAGAATAGGGCCCTCTAGCTCTCTTGTGGACCCCCAGACCCCTTAGACACCCTCTAGTCTCCTCGCAAACCCTCCAGATTTCTCCCGTCTTCCCCCAGAGGCATTTCTAGACCATGTAGACCTGTTAGAACGCCTCTAGCGCGCTCTGGCCCCTTCTTTTCTATACAGTTGTGTCCCCCAGATATCTTTGGGATCTCCAGACCCCTTAGACCCCTTCTAGTCTACTCGCAACCCCTCCAGATTTCTCCCTTCTTCCCCACAGCCATTTCTGGACCATGTAGACCCCTTAGCACCCGTCTATTGTGCTCTGGACCCCTCTTTTCCACAGAATGGGGCCCCCCCAGCTCTCTTCTGGCCCCCCAGGCCCCTTAGACACCCTCTAGTCTCCTGGCAACCCCTCCAGATTTCTCCCTTCTTCCCCAGAGCCTTTTCTAGACCATGCACACACCTTAGCACCCGTCTATTGTGCTCTGGACCCCTCTTTTCCACAGAATGAGGCCCCCCAGCTCTGTTCGAGCCGCCCAGGCCCCTTAGACACCCTCTAGTCTCCTTGCAATCCTTCCAGATTTCTCCCTTCTTCCCCAGAGCCATCTCTTGAATACCTACATGCCTTAGCACCCCTCTAGTGCGCTCTGGACCCTTCTTTATAACAGAATTGGGCCCTCCAGATTTCTTTGGGACCTCCAGACCCCTTAGACACCCTCTAGTCTCCTCGCAACCCCTCCAGATTGCTCCCTTTGTCCCCAGAGTCAGTTCTTGACAGTGTAGATGCCTTAGCACCCCTCCACTGCGCTCTGGAGCCCTCTTTATCACAGAATTGGGCCCCCCAGCTCTCTTCTGGGCCCCCAGACCCCTTAGACACCCTCTAGTCTCCTCGCAACCCCTCCAGATTTCTCCCTTCTTCCCCAGAGGCATTTCTGGATAGTGTAGACGCCTTAGCACCTCTCTATTGTGCTCCGGAGCCCTCTTTTCCACAGAATGGGGCCCCCCAGCTCTCTTCTGGGCCCCCAGACCCCTTAGACACCCTCTAGTCTCCTGGCAACCCCTCCAGATTTCTCCCTTCTTCCCCAGAGGCATTTGTGGACCATGTAGATGCCTTAGCACGCCTCTAGTGCACTCTGGACCCCTCTTTTCCACAGAATGCAGCCCCCCAGCTATCTTCTGGCCCCCCAGGACCCTTAGACACCCTCTAGTCTCCTCGGAACCCCTCCAGATTTCTCCCTTCTTCCCCAGAGGCATTTCTGGATGGTGTAGACGCCTTAGCACCTCTCTATTGTGCTCCGGAGCCCTCTTTTCCACAGAATTGGCCCCCCCAGATATCTTTTGGCCCCCCAGACCCGTTGGACACCCTCTAGTCTCCTCGCTATCCCTCCAGATTTCTCCCTTCTTCCCCAGAGGCATTTCTGGACCATGTAGACCCCTTAGCACCCCTCTAGTGCGCTCTGGACCCCTCTTTGCCACAGAATGGGTCCCCCCCAGCTCTCTTCTGGACCTCAGACCCCTTAGACCCCCTCTAGTCTCCTTGCAATCCCTCCAGATTTCTCCCTTCTTCCCCAGAGGCATTTCTTGACAGCGTAGACCCCTTAGCACCCGTCTAGTGTGCTCTGGACCCCTCTTTTCCACACAATTGGGCCACCCAGATATCTTTTGGATCTCCAGGCCCCTTACACACCCTCTAGTCTCCTCACAACCCCTCCAGATTTCTCCCTTCTTCCCCAGAGCCATTTTTGACCAAGCAGACGACTTAGCACCCCTCTAGTGCGCTCTGGACCCCTCTTTTCCACAAAATCGGGCCCCCCAGCCCTCTTCTGGCCCCCCAGGCCCCTTGGACACCCTCTAGTCTCCTCGCAACCCGTCCAGATTTCTCCCTTTTTCCTCAGAGGCATTTCTTGACAGTGTAGACCCCTTAGCACCCCTCTAGTGTGCTCTGGACCCCTCTTTTCCACAGAATGGGCCCCCCAGCTCTCTTCTGGACCCCAGACCCCTTAGACACCCTCTAGTGTGCTCACAACCCTTCCAGATTTCTCCCTTCTTTCCCAGAGGCATTTCTTGACAGTGTAGATGACTTAGGGCCCCTCTAGTGCACTTTGGAGCCTTCTTTTCCACAGAAGGGGGCCCCCCAGCTCTCTTCTGCCCCCCCGGACCCTTTAGACACCCTCTAGTATCCTCGCAACCCCTCCAGATTTATCCTTTCTTCCCCAGAGCCATTTCTTGACAGTGTAGACACCTTAGCACCCCTCTAGTGCGCTCTGGACCCCTCTTTTCCACACAGTTGTGCCCCCCAGATATCTTTGGGACCTCCAGACCCCTTAGACATCCTCTAGTCTCCTCGCAACCCCCCCAGATTGCTCCCTTCCTCCCCAGAGGCATTTCTAGACCATGCACACACCTTAGCACCCCTCTACTGTGCTCTGGACCCCTCTTTTCCACATAATTGTGTCCCCCAGATATCTTTGGGACCTCCAGACCCCTTAGACACTCTCTAGTGTCCTCGCAACCCCTCCAGATTGCTCCCTTCTTCCCCAGAGGCATTTCTTGACAGTGTAGACGCCTCAGCACCCCTCTAGTGCACTCTGGACCCCTCTTTTCCACAGAATAGGGCCCTCTAGCTCTCTTGTGGACCCCCAGACCCCTTAGACACCCTCTAGTCTCCTCGCAAACCCTCCAGATTTCTCCCGTCTTCCCCCAGAGGCATTTCTAGACCATGTAGACCTGTTAGAACCCCTCTAGCGCGCTCTGGCCCCCTCTTTTCTATACAGTTGTGTCCCCCAGATATCTTTGGGATCTCCAGACCCCTTAGACCCCTTCTAGTCTACTCGCAACCCCTCCAGATTTCTCCCTTCTTCCCCACAGCCATTTCTGGACCATGTAGACCCCTTAGCACCCGTCTATTGTGCTCTGGACCCCTCTTTTCCACAGAATGGGGCCCCCCCAGCTCTCTTCTGGCCCCCCAGGCCCCTTAGACACCCTCTAGTCTCCTGGCAACCCCTCCAGATTTCTCCCTTCTTCCCCAGAGCCTTTTCTAGACCATGCACACACCTTAGCACCCGTCTATTGTGCTCTGGACCCCTCTTTTCCACAGAATGAGGCCCCCCAGCTCTGTTCGAGCCGCCCAGGCCCCTTAGACACCCTCTAGTCTCCTTGCAATCCCTCCAGATTTCTCCCTTCTTCCCCAGAGCCATCTCTTGAATACCTACGTGCCTTAGCACCCCTCTAGTGCGCTCTGGACCCTTCTTTATAACAGAATTGGGCCCTCCAGATTTCTTTGGGACCTCCAGACCCCTTAGACACCCTCTAGTCTCCTCGCAACCCCTCCAGATTGCTCCCTTTGTCCCCAGAGTCAGTTCTTGACAGTGTAGATGCCTTAGCACCCCTCCACTGCGCTCTGGAGCCCTCTTTATCACAGAATTGGGCCCCCCAGCTCTCTTCTGGGCCCCCAGACCCCTTAGACACCCTCTAGTCTCCTCGCAACCCCTCCAGATTTCTCCCTTCTTCCCCAGAGGCATTTCTGGATAGTGTAGACGCCTTAGCACCTCTCTATTGTGCTCTGGAGCCCTCTTTTCCACAGAATGGGGCCCCCCAGCTCTCTTCTGGGCCCCCAGACCCCTTAGACACCCTCTAGTCTCCTGGCAACCCCTCCAGATTTCTCCCTTCTTCCCCAGAGGCATTTGTGGACCATGTAGATGCCTTAGCACCCCTCTAGTGCATTATGGACCCCTCTTATCCACATAATTGGGCCCCCCAGATTTCTTTGGGGCCTCCAGACGCTTTAGACACCCTCTAGTCTCTTCGCAATCCCTCCAGATTGCTCCCTTCTTCCCCAGAGGCATTTCTGGACCATGTAGACACCTTAGCACCCCTCTAGTGCACTCTGGATCCCTCTTTTCCACAGAATGCCCCCCCCAGCTCTCTTCTGGCCCCCCAGTCCCCTTAGACACTTTCTAGTCTCCTCGCAACCCCTCCAGATTTATCCCTTCTTCCCCAGAGGCATTTCTAGACCATGTAGTCCTGTTAGAACATCTCTAGTGCGCTCAGGACCCCTCTTTTCTATACAGTTGTGTCCCCCAGATATCTTTGGGAACTCCAGACCCCTTAGACACCCTCTAGTCTGCTCGCAACCCTTCCAGATTTCTCCCTTCTTCCCCAGAGGCATTTCTTGACAGTGTAGACCCCTTAGCACCCGTCTAGTGTGCTCTGGACCCCTCTTTTCCACACAATTGGGCCACCCAGATATCTTTTGGATCTCCAGGCCCCTTGGACACCCTCTAGTCTCCTCGCTATCCCTCCAGATTTCTCCCTTCTTCCCCAGAGGCATTCTGGACCATGTAGACCCCTTAGCACCCCTCTAGCACGCTCTGGAGCCGTCTTTTTTACAGAATGGGGCTCCCCAGATATCTTTGGGACCTCCAGAGCCCTTAGATCCCCTCTAGTCTTCTTGGCACCCCTCCAGATTTCTCCCTTCTTCCCCAGAGCCTTTTCTTGACTATGTAGACACCTTAGCACCCCTCTAGTGTGCTCTGGACCCCTCTTTTCCACAGAATTGGGCCACCCAGATATCTCTGGGCCCCCCAGCCCCCTTAGACACCCTCTAGTCTCCTCACAACCCCTCCAGATTTCTCCCTTCTTCCCCAGAGCCATTTCTTGACCAAGCAGACGACTTAGCACCCCTCTAGTGCGCTCTGGACCCCTCTTTTCCACAGAATGGGTCCCCCCAGCCCTCTTCTGGCCCCCCAGATCCCTTAGACACCCCCTAGTCTCCTCGCAACCCCTCCAGATTTCTCCCTTCTTCCCCAGAGGCATTTCTTGACAGTGTAGACGCCTTAGCACCCCTCTAGTGTGCTCTGGACCACTCTTTTCCACAGAATGGCCCCGACAGCTCTGTTCTGGCCCCCCAGACGCCTTAGACACCCACTAGTGTGCTCACAACCCTTCCAGATTTCTCCCTTCTTTCCCAGAGGCATTTCTTGACAGTGTAGATGACTTAGGGCCCCTCTAGTGCACTCTGGACCCCTCTTTTCCACAGCATTGGGTCCTCCACCTCTCTTCTGGCCCCCCAGACCCCTTAGATACTCTCTAGTCTCCTCACAACCCCTCCAGATTTCTCCCTTCTTCCCCAGAGGCATTTCTTGACAGTGTAGACAGCTTAGCAACCCTCTAGTGCACTCTGGACCCTTCTTTTCCACAGAATTGGGCCCTCCAGATATTTTTGGAACTTCCAGACCCCTTAGATACTCTCTAGTCTCCTCACAACCCCTCCAGATTTCTCCCTACTTCCCCAGAGGCATTTCTGGACCATGTAGACGCCTTACCACCCCTGTAGTGCGCTCTGGACCCCTCTTTTCCACAGAATGGGGCCCCGCACCTCTTTTCCGGCCCCTCAAACTCCTTAGACATCCTCTAGTCTCCTTGCAATCCCTCCAGATTTCTCCCTTCTTACCCCAGATATTTCTAGATCATGCAGACACCTTAGCACTCCTCTAGTGCACTCTGGACCACTCTTTTCCACAGAATGGGCCCCCCAGCTCTCTTCTGGCTCCCCAGACGCCTTAGACACCCTCTAGTGTGCTCACAACCCTTCCAGATTTCTCCCTTCTTTCCCAGAGGCATTTCTTGACGGTGTAGATGACTTAGCTCCCCTCTACTGCACTTTGGAGCCTTCTTTTCCACAGAATGGGGCCCCCCAGCTCTCTTGTGTCCCCCAGGCCCCTTAGACACCCTCTAATGTGCTAGAAGCTCCTCCAGACTGCTCCCTTCTTCCCCAGAGGCATTTCTTGACAGTGTAGACGCCGTAGCACCCCTCTAGTGCACTCTGGACCCCTCTTTGCCACAGAATTCGGCCCCCCAGCTGTCTGCTGGCCCCCCAGGCCCCTTAGACGCCCTCCAGTCTCCTGGCAACCCCTCCAGATTTCTCCCTTCTTCCCCAGAGGCATTTGTGGACCATGTAGATGCCTTAGCACCCCTCTAGTGCACTATGGACCCCTCTTATCCACATAATTGGGCCCCCCAGATTTCTTTGGGGCCTCCAGACGCTTTAGACACCCTCTAGTCTCTTCGCAATCCCTCCAGATTGCTCCCTTCTTCCCCAGAGGCATTTCTGGACCATGTAGACACCTTAGCACCCCTCTAGTGCACTCTGGATCCCTCTTTTCCACAGAATGCCCCCCCCAGCTCTCTTCTGGCCCCCCAGTCCCCTTAGACAGCCTCTAGTCTCCTCGCAACCCCTCCAGATTTCTCCCTTCTTCCCCAGAGGCATTTCTTGACAGTTTAGACCACTTACCACTCCTCTAGTGCGCTCTGGACCCCTCTTTTCTGCACAATTGTGCCCCCCAGATATCTTCTGCTCCCCCAGACCCCTTAGAAACCCTCTAGTCTCCTTGCAACCCCTCCAGATTTCTCCCTTCTTCCTCAGAGGCATTTCTGGACAGTGTAGACTCCTTAGCACCCCTCTAGTGCACTCTGGACCCCTCTTTGCCACAGAATGGGCCCCCCCAGCTCTCTTCTGGACCCCAGACCCCTTAGACCCCCTCTAGTCTCCTCGCAACCCCTCCAGATTTCTCCCTTCTTCCCCAGAGGCATTTTTTGACAGTGTAGATGCCTTAGCACCCCTCTAGTCCACTCTGGACCCCTCTTTTCCACAGAATGGGGCCCTGCAGCTCTCTTCTGGGCTTCTAGCCCTGTTAGACACCCTCTAGTCTCCTTGCAATCCCTCCAGATTTCTCCCTTCTTCCCCAGAGGCATTTCTTGACAGTGTAGACCCCTTAGCACCCCTCTAGTGTGCTCTGGACCCCTCTTTTCCACAGAATTGGGCCACCCAGATATCTCTGGGCCCCCCAGCCCCCTTAGACACCCTCTAGTCTCCTCACAACCCCTCCAGATTTCTCCCTTCTTCCCCAGAGCCATTTCTTGACCAAGCAGACGACTTAGCACCCCTCTAGTGCGCTCTGGACCCCTCTTTTCCACAGAATGGGTCCCCCCAGCCCTCTTCTGGCCCCCCAGATCCCTTAGACACCCCCTAGTCTCCTCGCAACCCGTCCAGATTTCTCCCTTCTTCCCCAGAGGCATTTCTTGACAGTGTAGACGCCTTAGCACCCCTCTAGTGTGCTCTGGACCACTCTTTTCCACAGAATGGCCCCGACAGCTCTGTTCTGGCCCCCCAGACGCCTTAGACACCCACTAGTGTGCTCACAACCCTTCCAGATTTCTCCCTTCTTCCCCAGAGGCATTTCTTGACAGTGTAGTCAGCTTAGCAACCCTCTAGTGCACTCTGGACCCTTCTTTTCCACAGAATTGGGCCCTCCAGATATTTTTGGAACTTCCAGACCCCTTAGATACTCTCTAGTCTCCTCACAACCCCTCCAGATTTCTCCCTTCTTCCCCAGAGGCATTTCTGGACCATGTAGACGCCTTACCACCCCTGTAGTGCGCTCTGGACCCCTCTTTTCCACAGAATGGGGCCCCGCACCTCTTTTCCGGCCCCTCAAACTCCTTAGACATCCTCTAGTCTCCTTGCAATCCCTCCAGATTTCTCCCTTCTTACCCCAGATATTTCTAGATCATGCAGACACCTTAGCACTCCTCTAGTGCACTCTGGACCACTCTTTTCCACAGAATGGGCCCCCCAGCTCTCTTCTGGCCCCCCAGATGCCTTAGACACCCTCTAGTGTGCTCACAACCCTTCCAGATTTCTCCCTTCTTTCCCAGAGGCATTTCTTGACGGTGTAGATGACTTAGCTCCCCTCTACTGCACTTTGGAGCCTTCTTTTCCACAGAATGGGGCCCCCCAGCTCTCTTGTGTCCCCCAGGCCCCTTAGACACCCTCTAATGTGCTAGAAGCTCCTCCAGACTGCTCCCTTCTTCCCCAGAGGCATTTCTTGACAGTGTAGACGCCGTAGCACCCCTCTAGTGCACTCTGGACCCCTCTTTGCCACAGAATTCGGCCCCCCAGCTGTCTGCTGGCCCCCCAGGCCCCTTAGACGCCCTCCAGTCTCCTCGCAACCCCTCCAGATTTCTCCCTTCTTCCGCAGAGCCATTTATGGACAGTGTAGACGCTTTAGCACCCGTCTAGTGTGCTCTGGACCCCTATTTTCCACAGAATGGGGCCCCCCAGATCTCTTCTGGGCCCCCAGACCCCTTAGACACCCTCTAGTCTCCTCGCAACCCCTCCAGATTTCTCCTTTCTTCCCCAGAGGCATTTCTGGACCATGTAGACACCTTAGCACCCCTCTAGTGCGCTCTGGACCCCTCTTTGCCACAGAATGGGGCCCCCCAGATCTCTTCTGGGCCCCCAGACCCCTTAGACACCCTCTAGTCTCCTGGCAACCTCTCCAGATTTCTCCCTTCTTCCCCAGAGACATTTTTTGACAGTGTAGATGCCTTAGCACCCCTCTAGTGTGCTCTGGACCCCTCTTTTCCACACAGTTGGGCCCCGCAGCTCTCTTCTGGCCCCCCAGGCCCCTTAGACACCCTCTAGTCTCCTCGCAACTCCTCCAGATTTCTCCCTTCTTCCCCAGAGGCATTTCTTGACAGTGTAGATGCCTTAGCACCCCTCTAGTGTGCTCTGGACCCCTTTTTTCCACAGAATGGGGCCCCCCAGCTCTCTTCTGGCCCCCCAGGCCCCTTAGACACCCTCTAGTCTCCTCGCAACCCCTCCAGATTTCTCCCTTCTTCCCCAGAGGCATTTATGGACAGTGTAGACCACTTACCACTCCTCTAGTGCGCTCTGGACCCCTCTTTTCTACACAATTGTGCCCCCCAGATATGTTCTGCTCCCCCAGGCCGCTTAGACACCTTCTAGTCTCCTCACAACCCCTCCAGATTTCTCCCTTTTTCTCCAGAGACATTTTTTGACAGTGTAGATGCCTTAGCACCCGTCTAGTGTGCTCTGGACCCCTATTTTCCACACAGTTGGGCCCCGCAGCTCTCTTTTGGCCCCCCAGGCCCCTTAGACACCCTCTAGTCTCCTCGCAACTCCTCCACATTTCTCCCTTCTTCCGCAGAGGCATTTCTTGACAGTGTAGATGCCTTATCACCCCTCTAGTGCACTTTGGAGCCTTCTTTTCCACAGAATGGGGCCCCCCAGCTCTCTTCTGCTCCCCCAGAGCCCTTAGATCCCCTCCAGTCTCCTCGCAACTCCTCCAGATTTCTCCCTTTTTCCCCAGAGGCATTTCTTGACAGTGTAGATGCCTTAGCACCGCTGTAGTGGGTTCTGGACCCCTCTTTTCCACAGAATGGGGCCCCGCAGATCTCTTCTGGCCCCCCAAGCCCCTTAGACACCCTCTAGTCTCCTCGCAACCCCTCCAGATTTCTCCCTTCTTCCCCAGAGTCATTTCTGGAGCGTGTAGACGCATCAGCACACCTCTAGTGCGCTCTGGACCCCTCTTTGCCACAGAATGGCCCCCCAGCTCTCTTCTCCTCCCCCAGACCGCTTAGACCCCCTCTAGTCTCCTCGCAACCCCTCCAGATTTCTCCCTTCTTCCGCAGAGGCATTTCTTGACAGTGTAGACGCCTTGGCACCCCTCTAGTGCGCTCTGGACCACTCTTTTCCACAGAATGGGGCCCCCAGCTGTCTTCGGGCCCCCTATACCCGTTACACACCCTCTAGTCTCCTCGCAACCCCTCCAGACTTCTTCTTTCTTCCCTAGAGCCATTTCTTGACAGTGTAGACCCTTTATAACCCCTCTAGTGCACTTTGGAGCCCTGTATTCCACAAAATGGCGCCCTCCAGCTCTCTTCTGGCCCCCCAGACCCCTTAGACACTCTCTAGTCTGCTCGCATCCCTTCCAGATTTCTCCTTTCTTCCCCAGAGGCATTTCTGGATAGTGTAGACACCTTAGCACCCCTCTAGTGCGCTCTGGACGCCTCTTTTCTGCAGAATTGGGCTCCCCCCAGGTCTTTTCTGTCCCCCCAGACCCCTTAGACACCCTCTAGTCTCCTCGCCACCCTTCCAGATTTCTCCTTTCTTCCCCAGAGGCATTAATGGAAAGTGTAGACGCTTTAGGACGCCTCTAGTGCACTCTGGACCCCTCTTTTCCACAGAATTGGGACCAACAGCTCTCTTCTGGCCCCCCAGACCTCTTAGACAACATCTAGTCTCCTCGCAACCTCTCCAGATTTCTCCCTTCTTCCCCAGAGGCATTTCTTGACAGTGTAGACTCCTTAGCACCCCTCTAGTGCGCTCTGGACCCCTCTTTTCAACAGAATGGGGCCCCCCATATATCTTTGGCATCTCCAGATCCCTTAGACAGCCTCTAGTCTCCTCGCAACCCCTCCAGATTTCTCCCTTCTTCCCCAGAGCCATTTCTGGACCATGT
This sequence comes from Dromaius novaehollandiae, assembly GCF_036370855.1. Lineage (NCBI taxonomy): Eukaryota > Metazoa > Chordata > Aves > Casuariiformes > Dromaiidae > Dromaius > Dromaius novaehollandiae. The sequence continues at coordinate 94,951 of NC_088122.1, read as the reverse complement.
AGACACCTTCGCACCCGTCTAGTGCATTCTGGACCCCTCTTTGCCACAGAATGGCCCCCCACACAGCTCTCTTGTGGGCCTCTAGCCCTCTTAGACACCCTCTATGGTCCTCGCAATCCCTCCACATTTCTGCCTTCTTCCCCAGAGCCATTCATTGACCGTGCAGACGCCTTAGCTCCCCTCTAGTGCACTCTGGACCCCTCTTTTCCACACAACGGGGTCCCCCAGCTCTCTTTTGGCCCATAAGACCCATTAGACACCCTCTAGTCTCCTCGCAACCCCTCCAGATTTCTCCCTTCTTCCCCAGAGGTATTTCTGGACAATGTAGATGCTTTAGCACCCCTCTAATGTGTTCTGGACACCTCTTTTACACAGAATTGGGCCCTCCAGATATTTTTGGAACTTCCAGACCCCTTAGATACTCTCTAGTCTCCTCACAATCCCTCCAGATTTCTCCCTTCTTCCCCAGAGGCATTTCTGGACCATGTAGACGCCTTACCACCCCTGTAGTGCGCTCTGGACCCCTCTTTTCCACAGAATGGGGCCCCGCACCTCTTTTCCGGCCCCTCAAACTCCTTAGACATCCTCTAGTCTCCTCGCAATCCCTCCAGATTTCTCCCTTCTTACCCCAGATATTTCTAGATCATGCAGACACCTTAGCACCCCTCTAGTCCACTCTGGACCCCTCTTTTCCACAGAATGGGCCCCCCAGCTCTCTTCTGGCCCCCCAGACCCCTTAGACACCCTCTAGTCTCCTGGCAACCCCTCCAGATTTCTCCCTTCTTCCCCAGAGGCATTTCTGGAGCATGTAGACGCCTTAGCATCCCTGTAGTGCGCTCTGGATCCCTCTTTTCCACAGAATGGGAACCCCAGCTCTCTTCTGTGCCACCAGACCCGTTAGACCGTCTCTAGTCCCCTCGCAACCCCTCCAGATTTCGCCCTTCTTCCCCAGAGGCATTTCTGGACCATGTAGACACCTTAGCATCCCTGTAGTGTGCTCTGGACCCCTCTTTGCCACAGAATGGGAACCCCAGCTCTCTTCTGGGCCACCAGACCCGTTAGACCATCTCTAGTCCCCTCGCAACCCCTCCAGATTTCGCCCTTCTTCCCCAGAGGCATTTCTGGACCATGTAGACCCATCAGCACACCTCTAGTGCGCTCTGGACCCCTCTTTGCCACAGAATGGCCCCCCCCCTCAGCTCTCTTGTGGGCCTCTAGCCCTCTTAGACAGCCTCTGTGGTCCTCGCCAGCCCCTCCAGATTTCTTCTTTCTTCCCCAGAGGCATTTCTGGATAGTGTAGACACCTTAGCTCCCCTCTAGTGCGCTCTGGAAGCCTCTTTTCTGCAGAATTGGGCTCCCCCCAGGTCTTTTCTGTCCCCCCAGACTCCTTAGACGCCTTCTAGTGTGCTCGCAACTCCTCCAGTTTTCTCCCTTCTTCCCTAGAGGCATTTCTGGACCATGTAGATGCCTTAGCACCCCTCTAGTGTGCTCTGGACCACTCTTTTCCATAGAATGGGCCCCGACAGCTCTCTTCTGGCCCCCCAGACACCTTAGACACCCTCTAGTCTCCTCACAACCCTTCCAGATTTCTCCCTTCTTTCCCAGAGGCATTTCTTGACAGTGTAGATGACTTAGCGCCCCTCTACTGCACTTTGGAGCCTTCTTTTCCACAGAATGGGGCCCCCCAGCTCTCTTGTGTCCCCCAGGCCCCTTAGACACTCTCTAGTCTGCTCGCATCCCTTCCAGATTTCTCCCTTCTTCCCCAGAGGCATTTCTGGACTATGTAGACGCCGTAGCACCCCTCTAGTGCACTCTGGACCCCTCTTTGCCACAGAGTTCGGCCCCCCAGCTGTCTGCTGGCCCCCCAGGCCCCTTAGACACCCTCTAGTCTCCTCGCAACCCCTCCAGATTTCTCCCTTCTTCCCCAGAAGCATTTATGGACAGTGTAGACGCCTTAGCACCCCTCTAGTATGCTCTGGACCCTTCTTTTCCACAGAATCGGGCCCCCCAGCTCTCTTCTCGCCCCCCAGACGCTTTAGACACCCTCTAGTCTCCTCGCCACCCTTCCAGATTTCTCCCTTCTTCCCCGGAGGCATTTCTGGACCATGTAGACATCTTGGCACCCCTCTAGTGCGTTCTGGAGCCCTCTTTTCCACAGAATGGGCCCCCCAGCTCTCTTCTGGCTCCCCAGGCCCCTTAGACGCCCTCCAGTCTCCTCGCAACCCCTCCAGATTTCTCCCTTCTTCCCCAGAGGCATTTCTTGACAGTGTAGATGCCTTAGCACCCTTCTTCTGCACTCTGGACCCCTCTTTTCCACAGAATGGGGCCCCCCAGATATCTTCTGCTCCCCCAGACCCCTTAGACACCCTCTGGTGTGCTCGCAACTCCTCCAGATTTCTCCCTTCTTCCCCAGAGCCATTTCTTGACAGTGTAGATGCCTTGGCACCCCTCTAGTGCGCTCTGGACCCGTCTTTTCCACAGAATGGGAACCCCAGAGATGTTTGGGACCTCCAGATCCCTTAGACACCCTCTAGTCTCCTCGCAACCCCTCCAGATTTCTCCCTTCTTCCCCAGAGGCATTTCTAGACCATGTAGACACCTTAGCACCCCTCTAGTGCGCTCTGGACCCCTCTTTTCCACAGAATGCCCCCCCCAGCTCTCTTCTGCCCCCCCAGACCCTTTAGACACGCTCTAATCTCCTCGCAACCCCTCCAGATTTCTCCCTTCTTCCCCAGAGGCATTTCTTGACAGTGTAGACCCCTTAGCACCCCTCTAGTGCACTCTGGACCCCTCTTTTTCACAGAATTGGGCCCCCCCAGATATCCTTGGGATCTCCAGATCCCTTAGACACCCTCTAGTCTCCTTGCAACCCCTCCAGATTTCTCCCTTCTTCCCCAGAGCCATTTCTTGACAGTGTAGACGCTTTAGCACCCCTCTAGTGCGCTCTGGACCCCTCTTTTCCACAGAATGGGCCCCCCCCAGCTCTCTTCTGGCCCCCAGACCCCTTAGACACCCTGTGGTGTGCTCGCAACGTCTCCAGATTTCTCCCTTCTTCCCCAGAGGCATTTCTGGACCATGTAGACCCCTTAGCACCCCTCTAGTGTGCTCTGGACCCCTCTTTTCCACACAATTGGGCCACCCAGATATCTTTTGGATCTCCAGGCCCCTTTACACACCCTCTAGTCTCCTCGCTATCCCTCCAGATTTCTCCCTTCTTCCCCAGAGGCATTTCTGGACCATGTAGACCCCTTAGCACCCCTCTAGTGCGCTCTGGACCCCTCTTTGCCACAGAATGGGTCCCCCCCAGCTCTCTTCTGGACCTCAGACCCCTTAGACCCCCTCTAGTCTCCTTGCAATCCCTCCAGATTTCTCCCTTCTTCCCCAGAGGCATTTCTTGACAGCGTAGACCCCTTAGCACCCGTCTAGTGTGCTCTGGACCCCTCTTTTCCACACAATTGGGCCACCCAGATATCTTTTGGATCTCCAGGCCCCTTACACACCCTCTAGTCTCCTCACAACCCCTCCAGATTTCTCCCTTCTTCCCCAGAGCCATTTTTGACCAAGCAGACGACTTAGCACCCCTCTCGTGCGCTCTGGACCCCTCTTTTCCACAGAATTGGGCCCCCCAGCCCTCTTCTGGCCCCCCAGGCCCCTTGGACACCCTCTAGTCTCCTCGCAACCCGTCCAGATTTCTCCCTTTTTCCTCAGAGGCATTTCTTGACAGTGTAGACCCCTTAGCACCCCTCTAGTGTGCTCTGGACCACTCTTTTCCACAGAATGGGCCCCCCAGCTCTCTTCTGGACCCCAGACCCCTTAGACACCCTCTAGTGTGCTCACAACCCTTCCAGATTTCTCCCTTCTTTCCCAGAGGCATTTCTTGACAGTGTAGATGACTTAGGGCCCCTCTAGTGCACTTTGGAGCCTTCTTTTCCACAGAAGGGGGCCCCCCAGCACTCTTCTGCCCCCCCGGACCCTTTAGACACCCTCTAGTATCCTCGCAACCCCTCCAGATTTATCCTTTCTTCCCCAGAGCCATTTCTTGACAGTGTAGACACCTTAGCACCCCTCTAGTGCGCTCTGGACCCCTCTTTTCCACACAGTTGTGCCCCCCAGATATCTTTGGGACCTCCAGACCCCTTAGACATCCTCTAGTCTCCTCGCAACCCCCCCAGATTGCTCCCTTCCTCCCCAGAGGCATTTCTAGACCATGCACACACCTTAGCACCCCTCTACTGTGCTCTGGACCCCTCTTTTCCACATAATTGTGTCCCCCAGATATCTTTGGGACCTCCAGACCCCTTAGACACTCTCTAGTGTCCTCGCAACCCCTCCAGATTGCTCCCTTCTTCCCCAGAGGCATTTCTTGACAGTGTAGATGCCTCAGCACCCCTCTAGTGCACTCTGGACCCCTCTTTTCCACAGAATAGGGCCCTCTAGCTCTCTTGTGGACCCCCAGACCCCTTAGACACCCTCTAGTCTCCTCGCAAACCCTCCAGATTTCTCCCGTCTTCCCCCAGAGGCATTTCTAGACCATGTAGACCTGTTAGAACCCCTCTAGTGCGCTCTGGATCCCTCTTTTCTATACAGTTGTGTCCCCCAGATATCTTTGGGATCTCCAGACCCCTTAGACCCCTTCTAGTCTACTCGCAACCCCTCCAGATTTCTCCCTTCTTCCCCACAGCCATTTCTGGACCATGTAGACCCCTTAGCACCCGTCTATTGTGCTCTGGACCCCTCTTTTCCACAGAATGAGGCCCCCCAGCTCTGTTCGAGCCGCCCAGGCCCCTTAGACACCCTCTAGTCTCCTTGCAATCCCTCCAGATTTCTCCCTTCTTCCCCAGAGCCATCTCTTGAATACCTACATGCCTTAGCACCCCTCTAGTGCGCTCTGGACCCTTCTTTATAACAGAATTGGGCCCTCCAGATTTCTTTGGGACCTCCAGACCCCTTAGACACCCTCTAGTCTCCTCGCAACCCCTCCAGATTGCTCCCTTTGTCCCCAGAGTCAGTTCTTGACAGTGTAGATGCCTTAGCACCCCTCCACTGCGCTCTGGAGCCCTCTTTATCACAGAATTGGGCCCCCCAGCTCTCTTCTGGGCCCCCAGACCCCTTAGACACCCTCTAGTCTCCTCGCAACCCCTCCAGATTTCTCCCTTCTTCCCCAGAGGCATTTCTGGATAGTGTAGACGCCTTAGCACCTCTCTATTGTGCTCCGGAGCCCTCTTTTCCACAGAATGGGGCCCCCCAGCTCTCTTCTGGGCCCCCAGACCCCTTAGACACCCTCTAGTCTCCTGGCAACCCCTCCAGATTTCTCCCTTCTTCCCCAGAGGCATTTGTGGACCATGTAGATGCCTTAGCACCCCTCTAGTGCACTCTGGATCCCTCTTTTCCACAGAATGCCCCCCCCAGCTCTCTTCTGTCCCCCCAGTCCCCTTAGACAGCCTCTAGTCTCCTCGCAACCCCCCCAGATTGCTCCCTTCCTCCCCAGAGGCATTTCTAGACCATGCACACACCTTAGCACCCCTCTAGTGCGCTCTGGACCCCTCTTATCCACATAATTGGGCCCCCCAGATTTCTTTGGGGCCTCCAGACGCTTTAGACACCCTCTAGTCTCTTCGCAATCCCTCCAGATTGCTCCCTTCTTCCCCAGAGGCATTTCTGGACCATGTAGACACCTTAGCACCCCTCTAGTGCACTCTGGATCCCTCTTTTCCACAGAATGCCCCCCCCAGCTCTCTTCTGGCCCCCCAGTCCCCTTAGACAGCCTCTAGTCTCCTCGCAACCCCTCCAGATTTCTCCCTTCTTCCCCAGAGGCATTTCTTGACAGTTTAGACCACTTACCACTCCTCTAGTGCGCTCTGGACCCCTCTTTTCTGCACAATTGTGCCCCCCAGATATCTTCTGCTCCCCCAGACCCCTTAGAAACCCTCTAGTCTCCTTGCAACCCCTCCAGATTTCTCCCTTCTTCCCCAGAGCCATTTCTTGACAGTGTAGACACCTTAGCACCCCTCTAGTGCGCTCTGGACCCCTCTTTTCCACACAGTTGTGCCCCCCAGATATCTTTGGGACCTCCAGACCCCTTAGACATCCTCTAGTCTCCTTGCAACCCCCCCAGATTGCTCCCTTCCTCCCCAGAGGCATTTCTAGACCATGCACACACCTTAGCACACCTCTACTGTGCTCTGGACCCCTCTTTTCCACATAATTGTGTCCCCCAGATATCTTTGGGACCTCCAGACCCCTTAGACACTCTCTAGTGTCCTCGCAACCCCTCCAGATTGCTCCCTTCTTCCCCAGAGGCATTTCTTGACAGTGTAGACCCCTTAGCACCCCTCTAGTGCACTCTGGACCCCTCTTTTTCACAGAATTGGGCCCCCCCAGATATCCTTGGGATCTCCAGATCCCTTAGACACCCTCTAGTCTCCTTGCAACCCCTCCAGATTTCTCCCTTCTTCCCCAGAGCCATTTCTTGACAGTGTAGATGCTTTAGCACCCCTCTAGTGCGCTCTGGACCCCTCTTTTCCACAGAATGGGCCCCCCCCAGCTCTCTTCTGGCCCCCAGACCCCTTAGACACCCTGTGGTGTGCTCGCAACGTCTCCAGATTTCTCCCTTCTTCCCCAGAGGCATTTCTGGACCATGTAGACCCCTTAGCACCCCTCTAGTGTGCTCTGGACCCCTCTTTTCCACACAATTGGGCCACCCAGATATCTTTTGGATCTCCAGGCCCCTTTACACACCCTCTAGTCTCCTCGCTATCCCTCCAGATTTCTCCCTTCTTCCCCAGAGGCATTTCTGGACCATGTAGACCCCTTAGCACCCCTCTAGTGCGCTCTGGACCCCTCTTTGCCACAGAATGGGTCCCCCCCAGCTCTCTTCTGGACCTCAGACCCCTTAGACCCCCTCTAGTCTCCTTGCAATCCCTCCAGATTTCTCCCTTCTTCCCCAGAGGCATTTCTTGACAGCGTAGACCCCTTAGCACCCGTCTAGTGTGCTCTGGACCCCTCTTTTCCACACAATTGGGCCACCCAGATATCTTTTGGATCTCCAGGCCCCTTACACACCCTCTAGTCTCCTCACAACCCCTCCAGATTTCTCCCTTCTTCCCCAGAGACATTTTTGACCAAGCAGACGACTTAGCACCCCTCTCGTGCGCTCTGGACCCCTCTTTTCCACAGAATTGGGCCCCCCAGCCCTCTTCTGGCCCCCCAGGCCCCTTGGACACCCTCTAGTCTCCTCGCAACCCGTCCAGATTTCTCCCTTTTTCCTCAGAGGCATTTCTTGACAGTGTAGACCCCTTAGCACCCCTCTAGTGTGCTCTGGACCACTCTTTTCCACAGAATGGGCCCCCCAGCTCTCTTCTGGACCCCAGACCCCTTAGACACCCTCTAGTGTGCTCACAACCCTTCCAGATTTCTCCCTTCTTTCCCAGAGGCATTTCTTGACAGTGTAGATGACTTAGCGCCCCTCTACTGCACTTTGGAGCCTTCTTTTCCACAGAAGGGGGCCCCCCAGCACTCTTCTGCCCCCCCGGACCCTTTAGATACCCTCTAGTATCCTCGCAACCCCTCCAGATTTATCCTTTCTTCCCCAGAGCCATTTCTTGACAGTGTAGACACCTTAGCACCCCTCTAGTGCGCTCTGGACCCCTCTTTTCCACACAGTTGTGCCCCCCAGATATCTTTGGGACCTCCAGACCCCTTAGACATCCTCTAGTCTCCTCGCAACCCCCCCAGATTGCTCCCTTCCTCCCCAGAGGCATTTCTAGACCATGCACACACCTTAGCACCCCTCTACTGTGCTCTGGACCCCTCTTTTCCACATAATTGTGTCCCCCAGATATCTTTGGGACCTCCAGACCCCTTAGACACTCTCTAGTGTCCTCGCAACCCCTCCAGATTGCTCCCTTCTTCCCCAGAGGCATTTCTTGACAGTGTAGACGCCTCAGCACCCCTCTAGTGCACTCTGGACCCCTCTTTTCCACAGAATAGGGCCCTCTAGCTCTCTTGTGGACCCCCAGACCCCTTAGACACCCTCTAGTCTCCTCGCAAACCCTCCAGATTTCTCCCGTCTTCCCCCAGAGGCATTTCTAGACCATGTAGACCTGTTAGAACCCCTCTAGTGCACTCTGGATCCCTCTTTTCTATACAGTTGTGTCCCCCAGATATCTTTGGGATCTCCAGACCCCTTAGACCCCTTCTAGTCTACTCGCAACCCCTCCAGATTTCTCCCTTCTTCCCCACAGCCATTTCTGGACCATGTAGACCCCTTAGCACCCGTCTATTGTGCTCTGGACCCCTCTTTTCCACAGAATGAGGCCCCCCAGCTCTGTTCGAGCCGCCCAGGCCCCTTAGACACCCTCTAGTCTCCTTGCAATCCCTCCAGATTTCTCCCTTCTTCCCCAGAGCCATCTCTTGAATACCTACATGCCTTAGCACCCCTCTAGTGCGCTCTGGACCCTTCTTTATAACAGAATTGGGCCCTCCAGATTTCTTTGGGACCTCCAGACCCCTTAGACACCCTCTAGTCTCCTCGCAACCCCTCCAGATTGCTCCCTTTGTCCCCAGAGTCAGTTCTTGACAGTGTAGATGCCTTAGCACCCCTCCACTGCGCTCTGGAGCCCTCTTTATCACAGAATTGGGCCCCCCAGCTCTCTTCTGGGCCCCCAGACCCCTTAGACACCCTCTAGTCTCCTCGCAACCCCTCCAGATTTCTCCCTTCTTCCCCAGAGGCATTTCTGGATAGTGTAGACGCCTTAGCACCTCTCTATTGTGCTCCGGAGCCCTCTTTTCCACAGAATGGGGCCCCCCAGCTCTCTTCTGGGCCCCCAGACCCCTTAGACACCCTCTAGTCTCCTGGCAACCCCTCCAGATTTCTCCCTTCTTCCCCAGAGGCATTTGTGGACCATGTAGATGCCTTAGCACCCCTCTAGTGCACTCTGGATCCCTCTTTTCCACAGAATGCCCCCCCCAGCTCTCTTCTGGCCCCCCAGTCCCCTTAGACAGCCTCTAGTCTCCTCGCAACCCCCCCAGATTGCTCCCTTCCTCCCCAGAGGCATTTCTAGACCATGCACACACCTTAGCACCCCTCTAGTGCGCTCTGGACCCCTCTTATCCACATAATTGGGCCCCCCAGATTTCTTTGGGGCCTCCAGACGCTTTAGACACCCTCTAGTCTCTTCGCAATCCCTCCAGATTGCTCCCTTCTTCCCCAGAGGCATTTCTGGACCATGTAGACACCTTAGCACCCCTCTAGTGCACTCTGGATCCCTCTTTTCCACAGAATGCCCCCCCCAGCTCTCTTCTGGCCCCCCAGTCCCCTTAGACAGCCTCTAGTCTCCTCGCAACCCCTCCAGATTTCTCCCTTCTTCCCCAGAGGCATTTCTTGACAGTTTAGACCACTTACCACTCCTCTAGTGCGCTCTGGACCCCTCTTTTCTGCACAATTGTGCCCCCCAGATATCTTCTGCTCCCCCAGACCCCTTAGAAACCCTCTAGTCTCCTTGCAACCCCTCCAGATTTCTCCCTTCTTCCCCAGAGCCATTTCTTGACAGTGTAGACACCTTAGCACCCCTCTAGTGCGCTCTGGACCCCTCTTTTCCACACAGTTGTGCCCCCCAGATATCTTTGGGACCTCCAGACCCCTTAGACATCCTCTAGTCTCCTTGCAACCCCCCCAGATTGCTCCCTTCCTCCCCAGAGGCATTTCTAGACCATGCACACACCTTAGCACACCTCTACTGTGCTCTGGACCCCTCTTTTCCACATAATTGTGTCCCCCAGATATCTTTGGGACCTCCAGACCCCTTAGACACTCTCTAGTGTCCTCGCAACCCCTCCAGATTGCTCCCTTCTTCCCCAGAGGCATTTCTTGACAGTGTAGACGCCTCAGCACCCCTCTAGTGCACTCTGGACCCCTCTTTTCCACAGAATAGGGCCCTCTAGCTCTCTTGTGGACCTCCAGACCCCTTAGACACCCTCTAGTCTCCTCGCAAACCCTCCAGATTTCTCCCGTCTTCCCCCAGAGGCATTTCTAGACCATGTAGACCTGTTAGAACCCCTCTAGCGCGCTCTGGCCCCCTCTTTTCTATACAGTTGTGTCCCCCAGATATCTTTGGGATCTCCAGACCCCTTAGACCCCTTCTAGTCTACTCGCAACCCCTCCAGATTTCTCCCTTCTTCCCCACAGCCATTTCTGGACCATGTAGACCCCTTAGCACCCGTCTATTGTGCTCTGGACCCCTCTTTTCCACAGAATGGGTCCCCCCAGCCCTCTTCTGGCCCCCCAGATCCCTTAGACACCTTCTAGTCTCCTCGCAACCCCTCCAGATTTCTCCCTTCTTCCCCAGAGGCATTTCTTGACAGTGTAGATGCCTTAGCACCCCTCTAGTGTGCTCTGGACCCCTCTTTTCCACACAGTTGGGCCCCGCAGCTCTCTTCTGGCCCCCCAGGCCCCTTAGACACCCTCTAGTCTCCTCGCAACCCCTCCAGATTGCTCCCTTTGTCCCCAGAGTCAGTTCTTGACAGTGTAAACGCCTTAGCACCCCTCTAGTGCGCTCTGGACCACTCTTTTCCACAGAATGGGGCCCCCCAGCTCTCTTCTGGCCCCCCAGGCCCTTTAGACACCCTCTAGTCTCCTCGCAACCCCTCCAGATTGCTCCCTTTTTCCCCAGAGCCATTTCTCGACCATTTAGATGCCTTAGCACCCCTCTAGTGCACTCTGGACCCCTCTTTTCCACAGAATGGGGCCCCCCAGCTCTCTTCTGGCTCCCCAGGCCCCTTAGACACACTCTGGTGTGCTCGCAACTCCTCCAGACTTCTCCCTTCTTCCCCAGAGCCATTTCTTGACAGTGTAGATGCCGTGGCACCCCTCTAGTGCGCTCTGGACCCCTCTTTTCCACAGAATGGGGCCCCCAGAGATCTTTGGGACCTCCAGATCCCTTAGACACCCTCTAGTCTCCTGGCAACCCCTCCAGATTTCGCCCTTCTTCCCCAGAGGCATTTCTGGAGCATGTAGACCCATCAGCACCCCTCTAGTGCGCTCTGGACCCCTCTTTGCCACAGAATGCCCCCCCCCCCAGCTCTCTTGTGGGCCTCTAGCTCTCTTAGACAGCCTCTATGGTCCTCGCCAGCCCCTCCAGATTTCTCCCTTCTTCCCCAGAGCCATTTCTTGACAGTGTAGACGCCTTGGTACCCCTCTAGTGCGCTCTGGACCCCTCTTTTCCACAGAATGGGGCCCCCCAGCTGTCTTCTCGCCCCCCAGAGCCCTTACACACTCTCTAGTCTGCTCGCATCCTTTCCAGATTTCTCCTTTCTTCCCCAGAGGCATTTCTGGATAGTGTAGACCCCTTAGCACCCCTCTAGTGCGCTCTGGACGCCTCTTTTCTGCAGAATTGGGCTCCCCCCAGGTCTTTTCTGTCCCCCCAGACTCCTTAGACGCCTTCTAGTGTGCTCGCAACTCCTCCACATTTCTCCCTTCTTCCCCAGAGGCATTTCTGGACCATGTAGACACCTTAGCACCCCTCTAGTGCACTCTGGACCCCTCTTAACCACAGAATGGGGCCCCCCAGCTCTCTTCTGGCTCCCCGGACCCCTTAGACACCCTCTAGTCTCCTCGCAACCCCTCCACATTTCTCCCTTCTTCCCCAGAGGCATTTCTTGACAGTGTAGACGCCTTAGCAACCCTATAGTGCGCTCTGCACCCCTCTTTTCCACAGAATGGGGCCCCCCAGCTCTCTTCTGGCCCCCCAGACTCCTTAGACACCCTCTAGTCTCCTCGCAACCCCTCCAGATTTCTCCCTTCTTCCCTCAGAGGCATTTCTAGACCATGTAGACACCTTAGCACCCCTCTAGTGTGCTCTGGACCCCTCTTTTCCACAGAATGCCCCCCCAGCTCTCTTCTGCCCCCCCAGACCCTTTAGACATGCTCTAATCTCCTGGCAACCCCTCCAGATTTCTCCCTTCTTCCCCAGAGGCATTTCTAGACCATGTAGACACCTTAGCACCCCTCTAGTGCGCTCTGGACCCCTCTTTTCCACAGAATGCCCCCCCCAGCTCTCTTCTGCCCCCCCAGACCCTTTAGACACGCTCTAATCTCCTCGCAACCCCTACAGATTTCTCCCTTCTTCCCCAGAGGCATTTCTGGACCATGTAGACCCCTTAGCACCCCTCTAGTGCACTCTGGACCCCTCTTTTTCACAGAATTGGGCCCCCCCAGATATCCTTGGGATCTCCAGATCCCTTAGACACCCTCTAGTCTCCTCGCAACCCCTCCAGATTTCTCCCTTCTTCCCCAGAGCCGTTTCTTGACAGTGTAAACGCCTTAGCAACCCTCTAGTGTGCTCTGGACCCCTCTTTTCCACAGAATGGGGCCCCCCCAGCTCTCTTCTGGCCCCCAGACCACTTAGACACCCTCTAGTCTCCTCGCAACCCCTCCAGATTTCTCCCTTCTTTCCCCAGAGGCATTTCTGGACCATGTAGACACCTTAGCACCCCTCCAGTGCGCTCTGGACCCCTCTTTGCCACAGAATGGGCCCCTCCAGCTCTCTTCTGGCCCCCCAGACCCCTTAGACCCCCGTTAGTCTCCTCGCAACCCCTCCAGGTTTCTCCCTTTTTCCCCAGAGACATTTTTTGACAGTGTAGATGCCTTAGCACCCCTCTAGTGTGCTCTGGACCCCTCTTTTCCACACAGTTGGGCCCCGCAGCTCTCTTCTGGCCCCCCAGGCCCCTTAGGCACACTCTAGTCTCCTCCCAACTCCTCCAGATTTCTCCCTTCTTCCGCAGAGGCATTTCTTGACAGTGTAGATGCCTTAGCACCCCTCTAGTGCACTTTGGAGCCTTCTTTTCCACAGAATGGGGCCCCCCAGCTCTCTTCTGCTCCCCCACAGCCCTTAGATCCCCTCCAGTCTCCTCGCAACCCCTCCAGATTGCTCCCTTCTTCCCCAGAGGCATTTCTTGACAGTGTAGATGCCTTAGCACCCCTCTAGTGCACTCTGGACCCCTCTTTTCCACAGAACGCCCCCCCCAGCTCTCTTCTGGCCCCCCAGGCCCCTTAGACACCCTCTAGTCTCCTCGCAACCCCTCCAGATTGCTCCCTTTTTCCCCAGAGCCATTTCTCGACCATTTAGATGCCTTAGCACCCCTCTAGTGCACTCTGGACCCCTCTTTTCTGCAGAATTGGGCTCCCCCCAGGTCTTTTCTGTCCCCGCAGACTCCTTAGACGCCCTCTAGTGTGCTCCCAACTCCTCCAGATTTCTCCCTTCTTCCCCAGAGGCATTTCAGGACCATGTAGACACCTTAGCACTCCTCTAGTGCGCTCTGGAGCCCTCTTTGCCACAGAATGGGCCCCCCCAGTCCTCTTCTGGCCCCCCAGGCCCCTTGGACACCTTCTAGTCTCCTCGCAACCCCTCCAGATTTCTCCCTTTTTCCCCAGAGGCATTTCTTGAGCGTGTAGACGCCTTAGCACCCCTCTAGTGTGCTCTGGACCACTCTTTTCCACAGAATGGCCCCGACAGCTCTGTTCTGGCCCCCCAGACGCCTTAGACACCCACTAGTGTGCTCACAACCCTTCCAGATTTCTCCCTTCTTTCCCAGAGGCATTTCTTGACAGTGTAGATGACTTAGGGCCCCTCTAGTGCACTCTGGACCCCTCTTTTCCACAGCATTGGGTCCTCCACCTCTCTTCTGGCCCCCCAGACCCCTTACACACCCTCTAGTCTCCTCACAACCCCTCCAGATTTCTCCCTTCTTCCCCAGAGGCGTTTCTTGACAGTGTAGACAGCTTAGCAACCCTCTAGTGCACTCTGGACCCTTCTTTTCCACAGAATTGGGCCCTCCAGATATTTTTGGAACTTCCAGACCCCTTAGATACTCTCTAGTCTCCTCACAACCCCTCCAGATTTCTCCCTTCTTCCCCAGAGGCATTTCTGGACCATGTAGACGCCTTACCACCCCTGTAGTGCGCTCTGGACCCCTCTTTTCCACAGAATGGGGCCCCGCACCTCTTTTCCGGCCCCTCAAACTCCTTAGACATCCTCTAGTCTCCTTGCAATCCCTCCAGATTTCTCCCTTCTTACCCCAGATATTTCTAGATCATGCAGACACCTTAGCACCCCTCTGTTGCACTCTGGACCCCTCTTTTCCACAGAATGGGCCCCCCAGCTCTCTTCTGGCTCCCCAGACGCCTTAGACACCCTCTAGTGTGCTCACAACCCTTCCAGATTTCTCCCTTCTTTCCCAGAGGCATTTCTTGACGGTGTAGATGACTTAGCTCCCCTCTACTGCACTTTGGAGCCTTCTTTTCCACAGAATGGGGCCCCCCAGCTCTCTTGTGTCCCCCAGGCCCCTTAGACACCCTCTAATGTGCTAGAAGCTCCTCCAGACTGCTCCCTACTTCCCCAGAGGAATTTCTTGACAGTGTAGACGCCGTAGCACCCCTCTAGTGCACTCTGGACCCCTCTTTGCCACAGAATTCGGCCCCCCAGCTGTCTGCTGGCCCCCCAGGCCCCTTAGACGCCCTCCAGTCTCCTGGCAACCCCTCCAGATTTCTCCCTTCTTCCCCAGAGGCATTTGTGGACCATGTAGATGCCTTAGCACCCCTCTAGTGCACTATGGACCCCTCTTATCCACATAATTGGGCCCCCCAGATTTCTTTGGGGCCTCCAGACGCTTTAGACACCCTCTAGTCTCTTCGCAATCCCTCCAGATTGCTCCCTTCTTCCCCAGAGGCATTTCTGGACCATGTAGACACCTTAGCACCCCTCTAGTGCACTCTGGATCCCTCTTTTCCACAGAATGGGGCCCCCCCCCCAGCTCTCTTCTGGCCCCCCAGTCCCCTTAGACAGCCTCTAGTCTCCTCGCAACCCCTCCAGATTTCTCCCTTCTTCCCCAGAGGCATTTCTTGACAGTTTAGACCACTTACCACTCCTCTAGTGCGCTCTGGACCCCTCTTTTCTGCACAATTGTGCCCCCCAGATATCTTCTGCTCCCCCAGACCCCTTAGAAACCCTCTAGTCTCCTTGCAACCCCTCCAGATTTCTCCCTTCTTCCTCAGAGGCATTTCTGGACAGTGTAGACTCCTTAGCACCCCTCTAGTGCACTCTGGACCCCTCTTTGCCACAGAATGGGCCCCCTCAGCTCTCTTCTGGACCCCAGACCCCTTAGACCCCCTCTAGTCTCCTCGCAACCCCTCCAGATTTCTCCCTTCTTCCCCAGAGGCATTTTTTGACAGTGTAGATGCCTTAGCACCCCTCTAGTCCACTCTGGACCCCTCTTTTCCACAGAATGGGGCCCCGCAGCTCTCTTCTGGGCTTCTAGCCCTGTTAGACACCCTCTAGTCTCCTTGCAATCCCTCCAGATTTCTCCCTTCTTCCCCAGAGGCATTTCTTGACAGCGTAGACCCCTTAGCACCCGTCTAGTGTGCTCTGGACCCCTCTTTTCCACACAATTGGGCCACCCAGATATCTTTTGGATCTCCAGGCCCCTTGGACACCCTCTAGTCTCCTCGCTATCCCTCCAGATTTCTCCCTTCTTTCCCAGAGGCATTTCTTGACGGTGTAGATGACTTAGCTCCCCTCTACTGCACTTTGGAGCCTTCTTTTCCACAGAATGGGGCCCCCCAGCTCTCTTGTGTCCCCCAGGCCCCTTAGACACCCTCTAATGTGCTAGAAGCTCCTCCAGACTGCTCCCTTCTTCCCCAGAGGCATTTCTTGACAGTGTAGACGCCGTAGCACCCCTCTAGTGCACTCTGGACCCCTCTTTGCCACAGAATTCGGCCCCCCAGCTGTCTGCTGGCCCCCCAGGCCCCTTAGACGCCCTCCAGTCTCCTGGCAACCCCTCCAGATTTCTCCCTTCTTCCCCAGAGGCATTTGTGGACCATGTAGATGCCTTAGCACCCCTCTAGTGCACTATGGACCCCTCTTATCCACATAATTGGGCCCCCCAGATTTCTTTGGGGCCTCCAGACGCTTTAGACACCCTCTAGTCTCTTCGCAATCCCTCCAGATTGCTCCCTTCTTCCCCAGAGGCATTTCTGGACCATGTAGACACCTTAGCACCCCTCTAGTGCACTCTGGATCCCTCTTTTCCACAGAATGCCCCCCCCCAGCTCTCTTCTGGCCCCCCAGTCCCCTTAGACAGCCTCTAGTCTCCTCGCAACCCCTCCAGATTTCTCCCTTCTTCCCCAGAGGCATTTCTTGACAGTTTAGACCACTTACCACTCCTCTAGTGCGCTCTGGACCCCTCTTTTCTGCACAATTGTGCCCCCCAGCTCTCTTCTGGCCCCCCAGTCCCCTTAGACAGCCTCTAGTCTCCTCGCAACCCCTCCAGATTTCTCCCTTCTTCCCCAGAGGCATTTCTTGACAGTTTAGACCACTTACCACTCCTCTAGTGCGCTCTGGACCCCTCTTTTCTGCACAATTGTGCCCCCCAGATCTCTTCTGCTCCCCCAGACCCCTTAGAAACCCTCTAGTCTCCTTGCAACCCCTCCAGATTTCTCCCTTCTTCCTCAGAGGCATTTCTGGACAGTGTAGACTCCTTAGCACCCCTCTAGTGCACTCTGGACCCCTCTTTGCCACAGAATGGGCCCCCTCAGCTCTCTTCTGGACCCCAGACCCCTTAGACCCCCTCTAGTCTCCTCGCAACCCCTCCAGATTTCTCCCTTCTTCCCCAGAGGCATTTTTTGACAGTGTAGATGCCTTAGCACCCCTCTAGTCCACTCTGGACCCCTCTTTTTCACAGAATTGGGCCCCGCAGCTCTCTTCTGGGCTTCTAGCCCTGTTAGACACCCTCTAGTCTCCTTGCAATCCCTCCAGATTTCTCCCTTCTTCCCCAGAGGCATTTCTTGACAGTGTAGACCCCTTAGCACCCGTCTAGTGTGCTCTGGACCCCTCTTTTCCACACAATTGGGCCACCCAGATATCTTTTGGATCTCCAGGCCCCTTGGACACCCTCTAGTCTCCTCGCTATCCCTCCAGATTTCTCCCTTCTTCCCCAGAGGCATTCTGGACCATGTAGACCCCTTAGCACCCCTCTAGCACGCTCTGGAGCCGTCTTTTTTACAGAATGGGGCTCCCCAGATATCTTTGGGACCTCCAGAGCCCTTAGATCCCCTCTAGTCTTCTTGGCACCCCTACAGATTTCTCCCTTCTTCCCCAGAGCCTTTTCTTGACTATGTAGACACCTTAGCACCCCTCTAGTGTGCTCTGGACCCCTCTTTTCCACAGAATTGGGCCACCCAGATATCTCTGGGCCCCCCAGCCCCCTTAGACACCCTCTAGTCTCCTCACAACCCCTCCAGATTTCTCCCTTCTTCCCCAGAGGCATTTCTTGACAGTGTAGACGCCGTAGCACCCCTCTAGTGCACTCTGGACCCCTCTTTGCCACAGAATTCGGCCCCCCAGCTGTCTGCTGGCCCCCCAGGCCCCTTAGACGCCCTCCAGTCTCCTGGCAACCCCTCCAGATTTCTCCCTTCTTCCCCAGAGGCATTTGTGGACCATGTAGATGCCTTAGCACCCCTCTAGTGCACTATGGACCCCTCTTATCCACATAATTGGGCCCCCCAGATTTCTTTGGGGCCTCCAGACGCTTTAGACACCCTCTAGTCTCTTCGCAATCCCTCCAGATTGCTCCCTTCTTCCCCAGAGGCATTTCTGGACCATGTAGACACCTTAGCACCCCTCTAGTGCACTCTGGATCCCTCTTTTCCACAGAATGCCCCCCCCCCCAGCTCTCTTCTGGCCCCCCAGTCCCCTTAGACAGCCTCTAGTCTCCTCGCAACCCCTCCAGATTTCTCCCTTCTTCCCCAGAGGCATTTCTTGACAGTTTAGACCACTTACCACTCCTCTAGTGCGCTCTGGACCCCTCTTTTCTGCACAATTGTGCCCCCCAGCTCTCTTCTGGCCCCCCAGTCCCCTTAGACAGCCTCTAGTCTCCTCGCAACCCCTCCAGATTTCTCCCTTCTTCCCCAGAGGCATTTCTTGACAGTTTAGACCACTTACCACTCCTCTAGTGCGCTCTGGACCCCTCTTTTCTGCACAATTGTGCCCCCCAGATATCTTCTGCTCCCCCAGACCCCTTAGAAACCCTCTAGTCTCCTTGCAACCCCTCCAGATTTCTCCCTTCTTCCTCAGAGGCATTTCTGGACAGTGTAGACTCCTTAGCACCCCTCTAGTGCACTCTGGACCCCTCTTTGCCACAGAATGGGCCCCCTCAGCTCTCTTCTGGACCCCAGACCCCTTAGACCCCCTCTAGTCTCCTCGCAACCCCTCCAGATTTCTCCCTTCTTCCCCAGAGGCATTTTTTGACAGTGTAGATGCCTTAGCACCCCTCTAGTCCACTCTGGACCCCTCTTTTCCACAGAATGGGGCCCCGCAGCTCTCTTCTGGGCTTCTAGCCCTGTTAGACACCCTCTAGTCTCCTTGCAATCCCTCCAGATTTCTCCCTTCTTCCCCAGAGGCATTTCTTGACAGTGTAGACCCCTTAGCACCCGTCTAGTGTGCTCTGGACCCCTCTTTTCCACACAATTGGGCCACCCAGATATCTTTTGGATCTCCAGGCCCCTTGGACACCCTCTAGTCTCCTCGCTATCCCTCCAGATTTCTCCCTTCTTCCCCAGAGGCATTCTGGACCATGTAGACCCCTTAGCACCCCTCTAGCACGCTCTGGAGCCATCTTTTTTACAGAATGGGGCTCCCCAGATATCTTTGGGACCTCCAGAGCCCTTAGATCCCCTCTAGTCTTCTTGGCACCCCTACAGATTTCTCCCTTCTTCCCCAGAGCCTTTTCTTGACTATGTAGACACCTTAGCACCCCTCTAGTGTGCTCTGGACCCCTCTTTTCCACAGAATTGGGCCACCCAGATATCTCTGGGCCCCCCAGCCCCCTTAGACACGCTCTAGTCTCCTCACAACCCCTCCAGATTTCTCCCTTCTTCCCCAGAGCCATTTCTTGACCAAGCAGACGACTTAGCACCCCTCTAGTGCGCTCTGGACCCCTCTTTTCCACAGAATGGGTCCCCCCAGCCCTCTTCTGGCCCCCCAGATCCCTTAGACACCCCCTAGTCTCCTCGCAACCCCTCCAGATTTCTCCCTTCTTCCGCAGAGGCATTTCTTGACAGTGTAGACGCCTTAGCACCCCTCTAGTGTGCTCTGGACCACTCTTTTCCACAGAATGGCCCCGACAGCTCTGTTCTGGCCCCCCAGACGCCTTAGACACCCACTAGTCTCCTCACAACCCCTCCAGATTTCTCCCTTCTTCCCCAGAGGCATTTCTTGACAGTGTAGACAGCTTAGCAACCCTCTAGTGCACTCTGGACCCTTCTTTTCCACAGAATTGGGCCCTCCAGATATTTTTGGAACTTCCAGACCCCTTAGATACTCTCTAGTCTCCTCACAACCCCTCCAGATTTCTCCCTTCTTCCCCAGAGGCATTTCTGGACCATGTAGACGCCTTACCACCCCTGTAGTGCGCTCTGGACCCCTCTTTTCCACAGAATGGGGCCCCGCACCTCTTTTCCGGCCCCTCAAACTCCTTAGACATCCTCTAGTCTCCTTGCAATCCCTCCAGATTTCTCCCTTCTTACCCCAGATATTTCTAGATCATGCAGACACCTTAGCACTCCTCTAGTGCACTCTGGACCACTCTTTTCCACAGAATGGGCCCCCCAGCTCTCTTCTGGCCCCCCAGACGCCTTAGACACCCTCTAGTGTGCTCACAACCCTTCCAGATTTCTCCCTTCTTTCCCAGAGGCATTTCTTGACGGTGTAGATGACTTAGCTCCCCTCTACTGCACTTTGGAGCCTTCTTTTCCACAGAATGGGGCCCCCCAGCTCTCTTGTGTCCCCCAGGCCCCTTAGACACCCTCTAATGTGCTAGAAGCTCCTCCAGACTGCTCCCTTCTTCCCCAGAGGCATTTCTTGACAGTGTAGATGCCGTAGCACCCCTCTAGTGCACTCTGGACCCCTCTTTGCCACAGAATTCGGCCCCCCAGCTGTCTGCTGGCCCCCCAGGCCCCTTAGACGCCCTCCAGTCTCCTCACAACCCCTCCAGATTTCTCCCTTCTTCCCCAGAGGCATTTATGGACAGTGTAGACGCCTTAGCACCCCTCTAGTGCACTCTGGACCCCTCTTTTTCACAGAATTGGGCCCCCCCATATATCCTTGGGATCTCCAGATCCCTTAGACACCCTCTAGTCTCCTCGCAACCCCTCCAGATTTCTCCCTTCTCCCCCAGAGCCATTTCTTGACAGTGTAGACGCTTTAGCACCCGTCTAGTGTGCTCTGGACCCCTCTTTTCCACAGAATGGGGCCCCCCAGATCTCTTCTGGGCCCCCAGACCCCTTAGACACCCTCTAGTCTCCTCGCAACCCCTCCAGATTTCTCCTTTCTTCCCCAGAGGCATTTCTTGACAGTGTAGACGCCTTAGCAACCCTCTAGTTTGCTCTGGACCCCTCTTTTCCACAGAATGGGGCCCCACAGCTCTCTTCTGGCCCCCCAGACTCCTTAGACACCCTCTAGTCTCCTCGCAACCCCTCCAGACTGCTCCCTTCTTCCCCCAGAGGCATTTCTGGACCATGTACACACCTTAGCACCCCTCTAGTGCGCTCTGGACCCCTCTTTGCCACAGAATGGGCCCCCCCAGCTCTCTTCTTGCCCCCCAGACCCCTTAGACCCCCTTTAGTCTCCTCGCAACCCCTCCAGATTTCTCCCTTTTTCCCCAGAGACATTTTTTGACAGTGTAGATGCCTTAGCACCCCTCTAGTGTGCTCTGGACCCCTCTTTTCCACACAGTTGGGCCCCGCAGCTCTCTTCTGGCCCCCCAGGCCCCTTAGACACCCTCTAGTCTCCTCGCAACTCCTCCAGATTTCTCCCTTCTTCCCCAGAGGCATTTCTTGACAGTGTAGATGCCTTAGCACCCCTCTAGTGTGCTCTGGACCCCTTTTTTCCACAGAATGGGGCCCCCCAGCTCTCTTCTGGCCCCCCAGGACCCTTAGACACCCTCTAGTCTCCTCGCAACCCCTCCAGATTTCTCCCTTCTTCCCCAGAGGCATTTATGGACAGTGTAGACCACTTACCACTCCTCTAGTGCGCTCTGGACCCCTCTTTTCTACACAATTGTGCCCCCCAGATATGTTCTGCTCCCCCAGGCCGCTTAGACACCTTCTAGTCTCCTCACAACCCCTCCAGATTTCTCCCTTCTTCCCCAGAGGCATTTCTGGACAGTGTAGACCCCTTAGCACCCCTCTAGTGCACTCTGGACCCCTCTTTTCCACACAGTTGTGCCCCCCAGATATCTTTGGGACCTCCAGCCCCCTTAGACACCCTCTAGTCTCCTGGCAACCCCTCCACATTTCTCCCTTCTTCCCCAGAGACATTTCTTGACCAAGTAGACGCCTTAGCACCCCTGTAGTGCACTCTGGAGCCCTCTTTTCCACAGAATGGGCCCCCCCAGATCTCTTCTGGCCCCCCAGACCCCTTAGACACCTTCTAGTCTTCTCGCAATCCCTCCAGATTTCTCCCTTCTTCCCCAGAGGCATTTCTAGACCATGTAGAGCTGTTAGAACCCCTCTAGTGCGCTCTGGACCCCTCTTTTCTGTACAGTTGTGTCCCCCAGATATCTTTGCGACTTCCAGACCCCTTAGATCCCCTCTAGTCTCCTCGGAACCTCTCCAGATTTCTCCCTTCTTCCCCAGAGCCATTTCTTGAAAGGGTAGATGCCTTAGCACCCCTCTAGTGCACTCTGGAGCCCTCTGTTCCACAGAATGGGGCCCCGCAGCTCTCTTCTGGGCCTCCAGCCCCCTTAGACACCCTCTAGTCTCCTTGCAATCCCTCCAGATTTCTCCCTTCTTCCCCAGAGGCATTTCTTGACAGTGTAGACCCCTTAGCACCCGTCTAGTGTGCTCTGGACCCCTCTTTTCCACACAATTGGGCCACCCAGATATCTTTTGGATCTCCAGGCCCCTTGGACACCCTCTAGTCTCCTCGCTATCCCTCCAGATTTCTCCCTTCTTCCCCAGAGGCATTTCTAGACCATGTAGACCCCTTAGCACCCCTCTAGCACGCTCTGGAGCCGTCTTTTTTACCGAATGGGGCTCCCCAGGTATCTTTGGGACCTCCAGAGCCCTTAGATCCCCTCTAGTCTTCTTGGCACCCCTCCAGATTTCTCCCTTCTTCCCCAGAGCCTTTTCTTGACTATGTAGACACCTTAGCACCCCTCTAGTGTGCTCTGGACCCCTCTTTTCCACAGAATTGGGCCACCCAGATATCTCTGGGCCCCCCAGCCCCCTTAGACACCCTCTAGTCTCCTCACAACCCCTCCAGATTTCTCCCTTCTTCCCCAGAGCCATTTCTTGACCAAGCAGACGACTTAGCACCCCTCTAGTGCGCTCTGGACCCCTCTTTTCCACAGAATGGGTCCCCCCAGCCCTCTTCTGGCCCCCCAGATACCTTAGACACCCCCTAGTCTCCTCGCAACCCCTCCAGATTTCTCCCTTCTTTCCCAGAGGCATTTCTTGACAGTGTAGACGCCTTAGCACCCCTCTAGTGTGCTCTGGACCACTCTTTTCCACAGAATGGCCCCGACAGCTCTGTTCTGGCCCCCCAGACGCCTTAGACACCCACTAGTGTGCTCACAACCCTTCCAGATTTCTCCCTTCTTTCCCAGAGGCATTTCTTGACAGTGTAGATGACTTAGGGCCCTTCTAGTGCACTTTGGAGCCTTCTTTTCCACAGAATGGGTCCCCCCAGCTCTCTTCTGGCCCCCCGGACCCTTTAGACACCCTCTAGTATCCTCGCAACCCCTCCAGATTTCTCCCTTCTTCCCCAGAGGCATTTCTTGACAGTGTAGACACCTTAGCACCTCTCTAGTGCGCTCTGGACCCCTCTTTTCCACACAGTTGTGCCCCCTAGATATCTTTGGGACCTCCAGACCACTTAGACATCCTCTAGTCTCCTCGCAACCCCTCCAGATTGCTCCCTTCCTCCCCAGAGCCTTTTCTAGACCATGCACACACCTTAGCACCCGTCTATTGTGCTCTGGACCCCTCTTTTCCACAGAATGAGGCCCCCCAGCTCTGTTCGAGCCGCCCAGGCCCCTTAGACACCCTCTAGTCTCCTTGCAATCCCTCCAGATTGCTCCCTTTGTCCCCAGAGGCAGTTCTTGACAGTGTAGATGCCTTAGCACCCTTCTAGTGCCCTCCGGAGCCCTCTTTTCCACAGAATGGGGCCCCCCAGCTCTGGTCGGGCCCCCCAGGCCCCTTAGACACCCTCTAGTCTCCTCGCAACCCCTCCAGATTTCTCCCTTCTCCCCCAGAGGCATTTCTAGGCCATGTAGACCTGTTAGAACCCCTCTAGTGCTCTCTGGATCCCTCTTTTCTATACACTTGTGTCCCCCAGATATCTTTGGGACCTCCAGACCCCTTAGACCCCTTCTAGTCTACTCGCAACCCCTCCAGATTTCTGCCTTCTTCCCCAGAGACGTTTCTTAACAGTGTAGATGCCTTAGCACCCCTCTAGTGCGCTCTGGACCCCTCTTTTCCATAGAATGGGGCCCCACAGCTCTCTTCTGGGCCCCCAGAGCCCTTAGACACCCTCTAGTCTCCTCGCAACCCCTCCAGATTTCTCCCTTCTTCCCCAGAGGCATTTGTGGACCATGTAGATGCCTTACCACCCCTCTAGTGCACTACGGACCCCTCTTTTCCACATAATTGGGCCCCCCAGATTTCTTTGGGGCCTCCACACCCTTTAGACACCCTCTAGTCTCTTCGCAACCCCTCCAGATTTCTCCCTTCTTCCCCAGAGGCATTTCTGGACCATGTAGACACCTTAGCACCCCTCTAGTGCACTCTGGACCCCTCTTTTCCACAGAATGCCCCCCCCCAGCTCTCTTCTGGCCCCCCAGCCCCCTTAGACACCCTCTAGTCTCCTCGCAACCCCTACAGATTTCTCCCTTCTTCCCCAGAGGCATTTCTTGACAGTTTAGACCACTTACCACTCCTCTAGTGCGCTCTGGAACCCTCTTTTCCACAGAATGGTCCCCCTAGCTCTCTTCTGCTCCCCCACAGCCCTTAGATCCCCTCCAGTCTCCTCGCAACCCCTCCAGATTGCTCCCTTCTTCCCCAGAGGTATTTCTGGACAATGTAGATGCTTTAGCACCCCTCTAATGTGTTCTGGACACCTCTTTTACACAGAATTGGGCCCTCCAGATATTTTTGGAACTTCCAGACCCCTTAGATACTCTCAAGTCTCCTCACAACCCCTCCAGATTTCTCCCTTCTTCCCCAGAGGCATTTCTGGACCATGTAGACGCCTTACCACCCCTGTAGTGCGCTCTGGACCCCTCTTTTCCACAGAATGGGGCCCCGCACCTCTTTTCCGGCCCCTCAAACTCCTTAGACATCCTCTAGTCTCCTTGCAATCCCTCCAGATTTCTCCCTTCTTACCCCAGATATTTCTAGATCATGCAGACACCTTAGCACCCCTTTAGTGCACTCTGGACCACTCTTTTCCACAGAATGGGCCCCCCAGCTCTCTTCTGGCCCCCCAGACCCCTTAGACACCCTCTAGTCTCCTCGCAACCCCTCCAGATTTCTCCCTTCTTCCCCAGAGGCATTTCTGGAGCATTTAGACACCTTAGCATCCCTGTAGTGCGCTCTGGATCCCTCTTTTCCACAGAATGGGAACCCCAGCTCTCTTCTGTGCCACCAGACCCATTAGACCGTCTCTAGTCCCCTCGCAACCCCTCCAGATTTCGCCCTTCTTCCCCAGAGGCATTTCTGGACCATTTAGACACCTTAGCATCCCTGTAGTGCGCTCTGGACCCCTCTTTGCCACAGAATGGGAACCGCAACTCTCTTCTGGGCCACCAGACCCGTTAGACCGTCTCTAGTCCCCTCGCAACCCCTCCAGATTTCGCCCTTCTTCCCCAGAGGCATTTCTGGAGCATGTAGACCCATCAGCACACCTCTAGTGCGCTCTGGACCCTCTTTGCCACAGAATGCCCCCCCCCCCAGCTCTCTTGTGGGCCTCTAGCCCTCTTAGACAGCCTCTGTGGTCCTCGCCAGCCCCTCCAGATTTCTCCCTTCTTCCCCAGAGCCATTTCTTGACAGTGTAGACGCCTTGGTACCCCTCTAGTGCGCTCTGGACCCCTCTTTTCCACAGAATGGGGCCCCCCAGCTGTCTTCTCGCCCCCCAGAGCCCTTACACACTCTCTAGTCTGCTCGCATCCTTTCCAGATTTCTCCTTTCTTCCCCAGAGGCATTTCTGGATAGTGTAGACACCTTAGCACCCCTCTAGTGCGCTCTGGACGCCTCTTTTCCACAGAATTGGGCTCCCCCCAGGTCTTTTCTGTCCCCCCAGACTCCTTAGACGCCTTCTAGTGTGCTCGCAACTCCTCCAGATTTCTCCCTTCTTCCCCAGAGGCATTTCTGGACCATGTAGACACCTTAGCACCCCTCTAGTGCACTCTGGACCCCTCTTTTCCACAGAATGGGGCCCCCCAGCTCTCTTCTGGCTCCCCGGACCCCTTGGACACCCTCTAGTCTCCTCGCAACCCCTCCACATTTCTCCCTTTTTCCCCAGAGGCATTTCTTGAGCGTGTAGACGCCTTAGCAGCCCTCTAGTGTGCTCTGGACCACTCTTTTCCACAGAATGGGCCCTGACAGCTCTCTTCTGGCCCCCCAGGCCCCTTAGATACTCTCTAGTCTCCTCACAACCCCTCCAGATTTCTCCCTTCTTCCCCAGAAGCATTTATGGACAGTGTAGACGCCTTAGCACGCCTCTAGTATGCTCTGGACCCTTCTTTTCCACAGAATCGGGCCCCCCAGCTCTCTTCTCGCCCCCCAGACGCTTTAGACACCCTCTAGTCTCCTCGCCACCCTTCCAGATTTCTCCCTTCTTCCCTGGAGGCATTTGTGGACCATGTAGACATCTTGGCACCCCTCTAGTGCGTTCTGGAGCCCTCTTTTCCACAGAATGGGCCCCCCAGCTCTCTTCTGGCTCCCCAGGCCCCTTAGACGCCCTCCAGTCTCCTCGCAACCCCTCCAGATTTCTCCCTTCTTCCCCAGAGGCATTTCTTGACAGTGTAGATGCCTTGGCACCCCTCTAGTGCGCTCTGGACCCCTCTTTTCCACAGAATGGGGCCCCCAGAGATGTTTGGGACCTCCAGCCCCCTTAGACACCCTCTAGTCTCCTGGCAACCCCTCCAGATTTCTCCCTTCTTCCCCAGAGGCATTTCTAGACCATGTAGACACCTTAGCACCCCTCTAGTACGCTCTGGACCCCTCTTTTCCACAGAATGCCCCCCCCAGACCCTTTAGACACGCTCTAATCTCCTCGCAACCCCTCCAGATTTCTCCCTTCTTCCCCAGAGGCATTTCTGGACAGTGTAGACCCCTTAGCACCCCTCTAGTGCACTCTGGACCCCTCTTTTTCACAGAATTGGGACCCCCCCAGATATGCTTGGGATCTCCAGATCCCTTAGACACCCTCTAGTCTCCTCGCAACCCCTCCACATTTCTCCCTTCTTCCCCAGAGCCATTTCTTGACAGTGTAGACGCCTTAGCAACCCTCTAGTGCGCTCTGGACCACTCTTTTCCACAGAATGGGGCCCCCCCAGCTCTCTTCTGGCCCCCAGACCCCTTAGACACCCTGTGGTGTGCTCGCAACGTCTCCAGATTTCTCCCTTCTTCCCCGGAGGCATTTCTGGACCATGTAGTGACCTTAGCACCCCTCTAGTGCGCTCTGGACCCCTCTTTTCCACAGAATGGGGCCCCCCAGCTCTCTTCTGGCCCCCCAGACTCCTTAGACCCCCTCTAGTCTCCTCGCAACCCCTCCAGATTTCTCCCTTCTTCCCCCAGAGGCATTTCTGGACCATGTAGACACCTTAGCACCCCTCTAGTGCGCTCTGGACCCCTCTTTGCCACAGAATGGGCCCCCCCAGCTCTCTTCTGGCCCCCCAGACCCCTTAGACCCCCTTTAGTCTCCTCGCAACCCCTCCAGATTTCTCCCTTTTTCCCCAGAGACATTTTTTGACAGTGTAGATGCCTTAGCATCCTTCTAGTGTGCTCTGGACCCCTCTTTTCCACATAGTTGGGCCCCGCAGCTCTCTTCTGGCCCCCCAGGCCCCTTAGACACCCTCTAGTCTCCTCGCAACCCCTCCAGATTGCTCCCTTTTTCCCCAGAGCCATTTCTCGACCATTTAGATGCCTTAGCACCCCTCTAGTGCACTCTGGACCCCTCTTTTCTGCAGAATTGGGCTCCCCCCAGGTCTTTTCTGTCCCCGCAGACTCCTTAGACGCCCTCTAGTGTGCTCGCAACTCCTCCAGATTTCTCCCTTCTTCCCCAGAGGCATTTCTGGACCATGTAGACACCTTAGCACCCCTCTAGTGCGCTCTGGAGCCCTCTTTTCCACAGAATGGGCCCTGACAGCTCTCTTCTGGCCCCCCAGGCCCCTTGGACACCTTCTAGTCTCCTCGCAACCCCTCCAGATTTCTCCCTTTTACCCCAGAGGCATTTCTTGAGCGTGTAGACGCCTTAGCACCCCTCTAGTGTGCTCTGGACCACTCTTTTCCACAGAATGGGCCCTGACAGCTCTCTTCTGGCCCCCCAGATGCCTTAGACACCCTCTAGTGTGCTCACAACCCTTCCAGATTTCTCCCTTCTTTCCCAGAGGCATTTCTTGACAGTGTAGATGACTTAGCGCCCCTCTACTGCACTTTGGAGCCTTCTTTTCCACAGAATGGGGCCCCCCAGCTCTCTTGTGTCCCCCAGGCCCCTTAGACACCCTCTAATGTGCTAGAAGCTCCTCCAGACTGCTCCCTTCTTCCCCAGAGGCATTTCTGGACTATGTAGACGCCGTAGCACCCCTTTAGTGCACTCTGGACCCCTCTTTGCCACAGAATTCGGCCCCCCAGCTGTCTGCTGGCCCCCCAGGCCCCTTAGACACCCTCTAGTCTCCTCGCAACCCCTCCACGTTTCTCCCTTCTTCCCCAGAAGCATTTATGGACAGTGTAGACGCCTTAGCACCCCTCTAGTATCCTCTGGACCCTTCTTTTCCACAGAATCTGGCCCCCCAGCTCTCTTCTCGCCCCCCAGACTCCTTAGACACCCTCTAGTCTCCTGGCAACCCCTCCAGATTTCTCCCTTCTTCCCCAGAGGCATTTCTAGACCATGTAGACACCTTAGCACCCCTCTAGTACGCTCTGGACCCCTCTTTTCCACAGAATGCCCCCCCCAGCTCTCTTCTGCCCCCCCAGACCCTTTGGACACGCTCTAATCTCCTCGCAACCCCTCCAGATTTCTCCCTTCTTCCCCAGAGGCATTTCTGGACAGTGTAGACCCCTTAGCACCCCTCTAGTGCACTCTGGACCCCTCTTTTTCACAGAATTGGGCCCCCCCAGATATCCTTGGGATCTCCAGATCCCTTAGACACCCTCTAGTCTCCTTGCAACCCCTCCAGATTTCTCCCTTCTTCCCCAGAGCCATTTCTTGACAGTGTAGACGCTTTAGCACCCCTCTAGTGCGCTCTGCACCCCTCTTTTCCACAGAATGGGGCCCCCCAGCTCTCTTCTGGGCCCCCAGACTCCTTAGACACCCTCTAGTCTCCTCGCAACCCCTCCAGATTTCTCCCTTCTTCCCCAGAGGCATTTCTGGACCATGTAGACACCTTAGCACCCCTCTAGTGCGCTCTGGACCCCTCTTTGCCACAGAATGGGCCCCCCCAGCTCTCTTCTGGCCCCCCAGACCCCTTAGACCCCCTTTAGTCTCCTCGCAACCCCTCCAGATTTCTCCCTTTTCCCCAGAGACATTTTTTGACAGTGTAGATGCCTTAGCACCCCTCTAGTGTGCTCTGGACCCCTCTTTTCCAACACAGTTGGGCCCCGCAGCTCTCTTCTGGCCCCCCAGACCCCTTAGACACCCTCTAGTCTCCTCGCAACTCCTCCAGATTTCTCCCTTCTTCCGCAGAGGCATTTCTTGACAGTGTAGATGCCTTAGCACCCCTCTAGTGCACTTTGGAACCTTCTTTTCCACAGAATGGGGCCCCCCAGCTCTCTTCTGCTCCCCCACAGCCCTTAGATCCCCTCCAGTCTCCTCGCAACCCCTCCAGATTGCTCCCTTCTTCCCCAGAAGCATTTCTTGACAGTGTAGATGCTTTAGCACCCCTTTAGTGCGCTCTGGACCCCTCTTTTCCACAGAACGCCCCCCCCAGCTCTCTTCTGGCCCCCCAGGCCCCTTAGACACCCTCTAGTCTCCTCGCAACCCCTCCAGATTGCTCCCTTTTTCCCCAGAGCCATTTCTCGACCATTTAGATGCCTTAGCACCCCTCTAGTGCACTCTGGACCCCTCTTTTCTGCAGAATTGGGCTCCCCCCAGGTCTTTTCTGTCCCCGCAGACTCCTTAGACGCCCTCTAGTGTGCTCGCAACTCCTCCAGATTTCTCCCTTCTTCCCCAGAGGCATTTCTGGACCATGTAGACACCTTAGCACCCCTCTAGTGCGCTCTGGAGCCCTCTTTTCCACAGAATGGGCCCTGACAGCTCTCTTCTGGCCCCCCAGGCCCCTTGGACACCTTCTAGTCTCCTCGCAACCCCTCCAGATTTCTCCCTTTTTCCCCAGAGGCATTTCTTGAGCGTGTAGACGCCTTAGCACCCCTCTAGTGTGCTCTGGACCACTCTTTTCCACAGAATGGGCCCTGACAGCTCTCTTCTGGCCCCCCAGATGCCTTAGACACCCTCTAGTGTGCTCACAACCCTTCCAGATTTCTCCCTTCTTTCCCAGAGGCATTTCTTGACAGTGTAGATGACTTAGCGCCCCTCTAGTGCACTTTGGAGCCTTCTTTTCCACAGAATGGGGCCCCCCAGCTCTCTTGTGTCCCCCAGGCCCCTTAGACACCCTCTAATGTGCTAGAAGCTCCTCCAGACTGCTCCCTTCTTCCCCAGAGGCATTTCTGGACTATGTAGACGCCGTAGCACCCCTTTAGTGCACTCTGGACCCCTCTTTGCCACAGAATTCGCCCCCCAGCTTTCTGCTGGCCCCCCAGGCCCCTTAGACACCCTCTAGTCTCCTCGCAACCCCTCCAGGTTTCTCCCTTCTTCCCCAGAAGCATTTACGGACAGTGTAGACGCCTTAGCACCCCTCTAGTATCCTCTGGACCCTTCTTTTCCACAGAATCGGGCCCCCCAGCTCTCTTCTCGCCCCCCAGACGCTTTAGACACCCTCTAGTCTCCTCGCCACCCTTCCAGATTTCTCCCTTCTTCCCCGGAGGCATTTGTGGACCATGTAGACATCTTGGCACCCCTCTAGTGCGTTCTGGAGCCCTCTTTTCCACAGAATGGGCCCCCCAGCTCTCTTCTGGCTCCCCAGGCCCCTTAGACGCCCTCCAGTCTCCTCGCAACTCCTCCAGATTTCTCCCTTCTTCCCCAGAGGCATTTCTTGACAGTGTAGATGCCTTAGCACACTTCTTCTGCACTCTGGACCCCTCTTTTCCACAGAATGGGGCCCCCCAGCTCTCTTCTGGCTCCCCAGGCCCCTTAGACACCCTCTGGTGTGCTCGCAACTCCTGCAGATTTCTCCCTTCTTCCCCAGAGCCATTTCTTGACAGTGTAGATGCCTTGGCACCCCTCTAGTGCGCTCTGGACCCCTCTTTTCCACAGAATGGGGCCCCCAGAGATCTTTGGGACCTCCAGATCCCTTCGACACCCTCTAGTCTCCTGGCAACCCCTCCAGATTTCTCTCTTCTTCCCCAGAGGCATTTCTAGACCATGTAGACACCTTAGCACCCCTCTAGTGCGCTCTGGACCCCTCTTTTCCACAGAATGCCCCCCCCAGCTCTCTTCTGCCCCCCCAGACCCTTTAGACACGCTCTAATCTCCTCGCAACCCCTACAGATTTCTCCCTTCTTCCCCAGAGGCATTTCTGGACCATGTAGACCCCTTAGCACCCCTCTAGTGCACTCTGGACCCCTCTTTTTCACAGAATTGGGCCCCCCCAGATATCCTTGGGATCTCCAGATTCCTTAGACCCCCTCTAGTCTCCTCGCAACTCCTCCAGATTTCTCCCTTCTTCCCCAGAGCCATTTCTTGACAGTGTAGACGCTTTAGCACCCCTCTAGTGTGCTCTGGACCCCTCTTTTCCACAGAATGGGGCCCCCCAGATCTCTTCTGGGCCCCCAGACCCCTTAGACACCCTCTAGTCTCCTGGCAACCCCTCCACATTTTTCCCTTCTTCCCCAGAGACATTTCTTGACAGTGTAAACGCCTTAGCACCCCTCTAGTGTGCTCTGGACCCCTCTTTTCCACAGAATGGGGCCCCCCCAGCTCTCTTCTGGCCCCCAGACCCCTTAGACACCCTGTGGTGTGCTCGCAACGTCTCCAGATTTCTCCCTTCTTCCCCGGAGGCATTTCTGGACCATGTAGACACCTTAGCACCCCTCTAGTGCGCTCTGGACCCCTCTTTGCCCCAGAATGGGCCCCCCCAGCTCTCTTCTGGCCCCCCAGACCCCTTAGACCCCCTTTAGTCTCCTCGCAACCCCTCCAGATTTCTCCCTTTTTCCCCAGAGACATTTTTTGACAGTGTAGATGCCTTAGCACCCCTCTAGTGTGCTCTGGACCCCTCTTTTCCACACAGTTGGGCCCCGCAGCTCTCTTCTGGCCCCCCAGGCCCCTTAGACACCCTCTAGTCTCCTCGCAACCCCTCCAGATTTCTCCCTTCTTCCCCAGAGCCATTTCTTGACAGTGTAAACGCCTTAGCACCCCTCTAGTGCGCTCTGGACCCCTCTTTTCCACAGAACGCCCCCCCCAGCTCTCTTCTGGCCCCCCAGGCCCTTTAGACACCCTCTAGTCTCCTCGCAACCCCTCCAGATTGCTCCCTTTTTCCCCAGAGCCATTTCTCGACCATTTAGATGCCTTAGCACCCCTCTAGTGCACTCTGGACCCCTCTTTTCCACAGAATGGGGCCCCCCAGCTCTCTTCTGGCTCCCCAGGCCCCTTAGACACACTCTGGTGTGCTCGCAACTCCTCCAGACTTCTCCCTTCTTCCCCAGAGCCATTTCTTGACAGTGTAGATGCCGTGGCACCCCTCTAGTGCGCTCTGGACCCCTCTTTTCCACAGACTGGGGCCCCCAGAGATCTTTGGGACCTCCAGATCCCTTAGACACCCTCTAGTCTCCTGGCAACCCCTCCAGATTTCGCCCTTCTTCCCCAGAGGCATTTCTGGAGCATGTAGACCCATCAGCACCCCTCTAGTGCGCTCTGGACCCCTCTTTGCCACAGAATGCCCCCCCCCCCAGCTCTCTTGTGGGCCTCTAGCTCTCTTAGACAGCCTCTATGGTCCTCGCCAGCCCCTCCAGATTTCTCCCTTCTTCCCCAGAGCCATTTCTTGACAGTGTAGACGCCTTGGTACCCCTCTAGTGCGCTCTGGACCCCTCTTTTCCACAGAATGGGGCCCCCCAGCTGTCTTCTCGCCCCCCAGAGCCCTTACACACTCTCTAGTCTGCTCGCATCCTTTCCAGATTTCTCCTTTCTTCCCCAGAGGCATTTCTGGATAGTGTAGACCCCTTAGC
Source organism: Dromaius novaehollandiae (assembly GCF_036370855.1). Classification (NCBI taxonomy): domain Eukaryota; kingdom Metazoa; phylum Chordata; class Aves; order Casuariiformes; family Dromaiidae; genus Dromaius; species Dromaius novaehollandiae. The sequence continues at coordinate 62,403 of NC_088122.1, read as the reverse complement.
ACCCCTCTAGTGCGCTCTGGACGCCTCTTTTCTGCAGAATTGGGCTCCCCCCAGGTCTTTTCTGTCCCCCCAGACTCCTTAGACGCCTTCTAGTGTGCTCGCAACTCCTCCACATTTCTCCCTTCTTCCCCAGAGGCATTTCTGGACCATGTAGACACCTTAGCACCCCTCTAGTGCACTCTGGACCCCTCTTAACCACAGAATGGGGCCCCCCAGCTCTCTTCTGGCTCCCCGGACCCCTTAGACACCCTCTAGTCTCCTCGCAACCCCTCCACATTTCTCCCTTCTTCCCCAGAGGCATTTCTTGACAGTGTAGACGCCTTAGCAACCCTATAGTGCGCTCTGCACCCCTCTTTTCCACAGAATGGGGCCCCCCAGCTCTCTTCTGGCCCCCCAGACTCCTTAGACACCCTCTAGTCTCCTCGCAACCCCTCCAGATTTCTCCCTTCTTCCCTCAGAGGCATTTCTAGACCATGTAGACACCTTAGCACCCCTCTAGTGTGCTCTGGACCCCTCTTTTCCACAGAATGCCCCCCCAGCTCTCTTCTGCCCCCCCAGACCCTTTAGACATGCTCTAATCTCCTGGCAACCCCTCCAGATTTCTCCCTTCTTCCCCAGAGGCATTTCTAGACCATGTAGACACCTTAGCACCCCTCTAGTGTGCTCTGGACCCCTCTTTTCCACAGAATGCCCCCCCCAGCTCTCTTCTGCCCCCCCAGACCCTTTAGACACGCTCTAATCTCCTCGCAACCCCTACAGATTTCTCCCTTCTTCCCCAGAGGCATTTCTGGACCATGTAGACCCCTTAGCACCCCTCTAGTGCACTCTGGACCCCTCTTTTTCACAGAATTGGGCCCCCCCAGATATCCTTGGGATCTCCAGATCCCTTAGACACCCTCTAGTCTCCTCGCAACCCCTCCAGATTTCTCCCTTCTTCCCCAGAGCCATTTCTTGACAGTGTAGACGCCTTAGCAACCCTCTAGTGTGCTCTGGACCCCTCTTTTCCACAGAATGGGGCCCCCCCAGCTCTCTTCTGGCCCCCAGACCACTTAGACACCCTCTAGTCTCCTCGCAACCCCTCCAGATTTCTCCCTTCTTTCCCCAGAGGCATTTCTGGACCATGTAGACACCTTAGCACCCCTCCAGTGCGCTCTGGACCCCTCTTTGCCACAGAATGGGCCCCTCCAGCTCTCTTCTGGCCCCCCAGACCCCTTAGACCCCCGTTAGTCTCCTCGCAACCCCTCCAGGTTTCTCCCTTTTTCCCCAGAGACATTTTTTGACAGTGTAGATGCCTTAGCACCCCTCTAGTGTGCTCTGGACCCCTCTTTTCCACACAGTTGGGCCCCGCAGCTCTCTTCTGGCCCCCCAGGCCCCTTAGGCACACTCTAGTCTCCTCCCAACTCCTCCAGATTTCTCCCTTCTTCCGCAGAGGCATTTCTTGACAGTGTAGATGCCTTAGCACCCCTCTAGTGCACTTTGGAGCCTTCTTTTCCACAGAATGGGGCCCCCCAGCTCTCTTCTGCTCCCCCACAGCCCTTAGATCCCCTCCAGTCTCCTCGCAACCCCTCCAGATTGCTCCCTTCTTCCCCAGAGGCATTTCTTGACAGTGTAGATGCCTTAGCACCCCTCTAGTGCACTCTGGACCCCTCTTTTCCACAGAACGCCCCCCCCCAGCTCTCTTCTGGCCCCCCAGGCCCCTTAGACACCCTCTAGTCTCCTCGCAACCCCTCCAGATTGCTCCCTTTTTCCCCAGAGCCATTTCTCGACCATTTAGATGCCTTAGCACCCCTCTAGTGCACTCTGGACCCCTCTTTTCTGCAGAATTGGGCTCCCCCCAGGTCTTTTCTGTCCCCGCAGACTCCTTAGACGCCCTCTAGTGTGCTCCCAACTCCTCCAGATTTCTCCCTTCTTCCCCAGAGGCATTTCAGGACCATGTAGACACCTTAGCACTCCTCTAGTGCGCTCTGGAGCCCTCTTTGCCACAGAATGGGCCCCCCCAGTCCTCTTCTGGCCCCCCAGGCCCCTTGGACACCTTCTAGTCTCCTCGCAACCCCTCCAGATTTCTCCCTTTTTCCCCAGAGGCATTTCTTGAGCGTGTAGACGCCTTAGCACCCCTCTAGTGTGCTCTGGACCCCTCTTTTCCACAGAATGGGCCCTGACAGCTCTCTTCTGCCCCCCCAGATGCCTTAGACACCCTCTAGTGTGCTCACAACCCTTCCAGATTTCTCCCTTCTTTCCCAGAGGCATTTCTTGACAGTGTAGATGACTTAGCGCCCCTCTAGTGCGCTCTGGAGCCCTCTTTTCCACAGAATGGGTCCCCCCAGCTCTCTTGTGTCCCCCAGGCCCCTTAGACACCCTCTAATGTGCTAGAAGCTCCTCCAGACTGCTCCCTTCTTCCCCAGAGGCATTCCTGGACTATGTAGACGCCGTAGCATCCCTCTAGTGCACTCTGGACTCCTCTTTGCCACAGAATTCGGCCCCCCAGCTGTCTGCTGGCCCCCCAGGCCCCTTAGACACCCTCTAGTCTCCTCGCAACCCCTCCAGGTTTCTCCCTTCTTCCCCAGAGGCATTTATGGACAGTGTAGACGCCTTAGCACCCCTCTAGTATGCTCTGGACCCTTCTTTTCCACAGAATGGGGCCCCCCCAGCTCTCTTCTGGCCCCCAGACCACTTAGACACCCTCTAGTCTCCTCGCAACCCCTCCAGATTTCTCCCTTCTTTCCCCGGAGGCATTTCTGGACCATGTAGACACCTTAGCACCCCTCTAGTGCGCTCTGGACCCCTCTTTGCCACAGAATGGGCCCCTCCAGCTCTCTTCTGGCCCCCCAGACCCCTTAGACCCCCGTTAGTCTCCTCGCAACCCCTCCAGGTTTCTCCCTTTTTCCCCAGAGACATTTTTTGACAGTGTAGATGCCTTAGCACCCCTCTAGTGTGCTCTGGACCCCTCTTTTCCACACAGTTGGGCCCCGCAGCTCTCTTCTGGCCCCCCAGGCCCCTTAGACACACTCTAGTCTCCTCCCAACTCCTCCAGATTTCTCCCTTCTTCCGCAGAGGCATTTCTTGACAGTGTAGATGCCTTAGCACCCCTCTAGTGCACTTTGGAGCCTTCTTTTCCACAGAATGGGGCCCCCCAGCTCTCTTCTGCTCCCCCACAGCCCTTAGATCCCCTCCAGTCTCCTCGCAACCCCTCCAGATTGCTCCCTTCTTCCCCAGAGGCATTTCTTGACAGTGTAGATGCCTTAGCACCCCTCTAGTGCACTCTGGACCCCTCTTTTCCACAGAACGCCCCCCCCAGCTCTCTTCTGGCCCCCCAGGCCCCTTAGACACCCTCTAGTCTCCTCGCAACCCCTCCAGATTGCTCCCTTTTTCCCCAGAGCCATTTCTCGACCATTTAGATGCCTTAGCACCCCTCTAGTGCACTCTGGACCCCTCTTTTCTGCAGAATTGGGCTCCCCCCAGGTCTTTTCTGTCCCCCCAGACTCCTTAGACGCCCTCTAGTGTGCTCCCAACTCCTCCAGATTTCTCCCTTCTTCCCCAGAGGCATTTCAGGACCATGTAGACACCTTAGCACTCCTCTAGTGCGCTCTGGACCCCTCTTTGCCACAGAATGGGCCCCCCCAGTCCTCTTCTGGCCCCCCAGGCCCCTTGGACACCTTCTAGTCTCCTCGCAACCCCTCCAGGTTTCTCCCTTCTTCCCCAGAAGCATTTATGGACAGTGTAGATGCCTTAGCACCCCTCTAGTATGCTCTGGACCCTTCTTTTCCACAGAATCAGGCCCCCCAGCTCTCTTCTCGCCCCCCAGACGCTTTAGACACCCTCTAGTCTCCTTGCCACCCTTCCAGATTTCTCCCTTCTTCCCCGGAGGCATTTCTGGACCATGTAGACATCTTGGCACCCCTCTAGTGCGTTCTGGAGCCCTCTTTTCCACAGAATGGGCCCCCCAGCTCTCTTCTGGCTCCCCAGGCCCCTTAGACGCCCTCCAGTCTCCTCGCAACCCCTCCAGATTTCTCCCTTCTTCCCCAGAGGCATTTCTTGACAGTGTAGATGCCTTAGCACCCCTCTAGTGCACTCTGGACCCCTCTTTTCCACAGAATGGGGCCCCCCAGATATCTTCTGCTCCCCCAGACCCCTTAGACACCCTCTGGTGTGCTCGCAACTCCTCCAGATTTCTCCCTTCTTCCCCAGAGGCATTTCTTGACAGTGTAGATGCCTTGGCACTCCTCTAGTGTGCTCTGGACCCCTCTTTTCCACAGAATGGGGCCCCCAGAGATGTTTGGGACCTCCAGATCCCTTAGACACCCTCTAGTCTCCTGGCAACCCCTCCAGATTTCTCCCTTCTTCCCCAGAGGCATTTCTAGACCATGTAGACACCTTAGCACCCCTCTAGTGCGCTCTGGACCCCTCTTTTCCACAGAATGCCCCCCCCAGCTCTCTTCTGCCCCCCCAGACCCTTTAGACACGCTCTAATCTCCTCGCAACCCCTCCAGATTTCTCCCTTCTTCCCCAGAGGCATTTCTGGACAGTGTAGACCCCTTAGCACCCCTCTAGTGCACTCTGGACCCCTCTTTTTCACAGAATTGGGCCCCCCAGATATCTTTGGTTCCTCCAGATCCCTTAGACACCCTCTAGTCTCCTCGCAACCCCTCCAGATTTCTCCCTTCTTCCCCAGAGCCATTTCTTGACAGTGTAGACGCTTTAGCACCCCTCTAGTGCGTTCTGGACCCCTCTTTTCCACAGAATGGGGCCCCCCAGATCTCTTCTGGGCCCCCAGACCCCTTAGACACCCTCTAGTCTCCTGGCAACCCCTCCACATTTCTCCCTTCTTCCCCAGAGGCATTTCTTGACAGTGTAAACGCCTTAGCAACCCTCTAGTGTGCTCTGGACCCCTCTTTTCCACAGAATGGGGCCCCCCCAGCTCTCTTCTGGCCCCCAGACCCCTTAGACACCCTGTGGTGTGCTCGCAACGTCTCCAGATTTCTCCCTTCTTCCCCAGAGGCATTTCTGGACCATGGAGACACCTTAGCACCCCTGTAGTGCGCTCTGCACTCTTCTTTTCCACAGAATGGGGCCCCCCAGCTCTCTTCTGGCCCCCCAGACTCCTTAGACACCCTCTAGTCTCCTCGCAACCCCTCCAGATTTCTCCCTTCTTCCCCCAGAGGCATTTCTGGACCATGTAGACACCTTAGCACCCCTCTAGTGCGCTCTGGACCCCTCTTTGCCACAGAATGGGGCCCCCCAGCTCTCTTCTGCTCCCCCAGAGCCCTTAGATCCCCTCCAGTCTCCTCGCAACTCCTCCAGATTTCTCCCTTCTTCCGCAGAGGCATTTCTTGACAGTGTAGATGCCTTAGCACCCCTCTAGTGCGCTCTGGACTCCTCTTTTCCACAGAATTGGGCCCCGCAGATCTCTTCTGGCCCCCCAGGCCCCTTAGATACCCTCTAGTCTCCTCGCAGCCCCTCCAGATTTCTCCCTTCTTCCCCAGAGTCATTTCTGGAGCGTGTAGACCCATCAGCACACCTCTAGTGCGCTCTGGACCCCTCTTTGCCACAGAACGGCCCCCCCCCAGCTCTCTTGTGGGCCTCTAGCCCTCGTAGACGGCCTCTGTGGTCCTCGCCAGCCCCTGCAGATTTCTCCCTTCTTCCCCAAAGGCATTTCTTGACAGTGTAGATGCCTTAGCACCCCTCTAGTGCGCTCTGGACCCCTCTTTTCCACAGAATGCCCCCCCCAGCTCTCTTCTGCTCCCCCAGACCGCTTAGACACCCTCTAGTCTCCTCGCAACCCCTCCAGATTTCTCCCTTCTTCCGCAGAAGCATTTCTTGACAGTGTAGACGCCTTGGCACCCCTCTAGTGCGCTCTGGACCACTCTTTTCCACAGAATGGGGCCCCCAGCTGTCTTCGGGACCCCTATACCCGTTAGACACCCTCTAGTCTCCTCGCAACCCCTCCAGACTTCTTTCTTCCCTAGAGCCATTTCTTGACAGTGTAGACCCCTTAGCACCCCTCTAGTGCACTTTGGAGCCCTGTATTCCACAAAATGGTGCCCTCCAGCTCTCTTCTGGCCCCCCAGACCCCTTACACACTCTCTAGTCTGCTCGCATCCCTTCCAGATTTCTCCTTTCTTCCCCAGAGGCATTTCTGGATAGTGTAGACACCTTAGCGCCCCTCTAGTGCGCTCTGGACGCCTCTTTTCCACAGAATTGGGCTCCCCCAGGTCTTTTCTGTCCCCCCAGACTCCTTAGACGTCCTCTAGTGTGCTTGCAACCTCTCCAGATTTCTCCCTTCTTCCCCAGAGGCATTTCTTGACAGTGTAGACACCTTAGCACCCCTCTAGTGCGCTCTGGACCCCTCTTTTCCACAGAATGGGGCCCCCCATGTATCTTTGGCATCTCCAGATCCCTTAGACAGCCTCTAGTCTTCTCGCAACCCCTCCAGATTTCTCCCTTCTTCCCCAGAGCCATTTCTAGACCATGTAGACACCTTCGCACCCGTCTAGTGCATTCTGGACCCCTCTTTGCCACAGAATGGCCCCCCACCCAGCTCTCTTGTGGGCCTCTAGCCCTCTTAGACACCCTCTATGGTCCTCGCAATCCCTCCACATTTCTGCCTTCTTCCCCAGAGCCATTCATTGACCGTGTAGACGCCTTAGCTCCCCTCTAGTGCACTCTGGACCCCTCTTTGCCACAGCATTGGGTCCTCCTCCTCTTTTGTGGACCCCAGAGCCCTTACACACTCTCTAGTCTGCTCGCATCCCTTCCAGATTTCTCCTTTCTTCCCCAGAGGCATTTCTTGACAGTGTAGACACCTTAGCACCCGTCTAGTGTGCTCTGGACCACTCTTTTCCACAGAATCTTGACCCCAGCTGTCTTCAGGCCCCCCAGGCCCCTTAGACACCCTCTACTCTAGAGGCAACCCCTCCAGATTTCTCCCTTCTTCCCCAGAGGCATTTCTGGACAGTGCAGATGCCTTAGCACCCCTCTAGCGCACCCTGAACCCCTCTTTTCCACAGAATTGGGACCCGCAGCTCTCTTCTGGGCCCCCAGACCCCTTAGACACCCTCTAGTCTCCTCGCAACCCCTCCAGATTTCTCCCTGCTTCTCCAGAGCCATTTCTTGACAGTCTAGACACCTTAGCACCCCTCTAGTGCGCTCTGGAGCCCCCTTTGCCACAGAATGGGGCCCTCCAGCTCTCTTCTGGCCCCCCAGACCCCTTAGACACCCTCTAGTGTGCTCGCAACCCCTCCAGATTTCTCCCTCTTCGCCAGAGGCATTTCTTGACAGTGTAGACGCCTAAGCACCCCTCTAGTGCACTCTGGACGATTCTTCTCCACATAATTGTGCCCCCCAGATTTCTTTGGGACCTCCAGACCCCTTAGACACCTTCTAGTCTCCTCGTAACCCCTCCAGATTTCTCCCTTCTTCCCCAGAGGCATTTCTGGTCCATGTAGATGCCTTAGCACCCCTCTGGTGCGCTCTGGACCCCTCTGTTTCACAGAATAGGGTCGCCCAGCTCTCTTTTGGCCCCGCAGACCCCTTAAACACCCTCTAGTGTGCTCCCAACCCCTCCAGATTTCGCCCTTCTTCCCCAGAGGCATTTCTGGACTATGTAGACGCCTTAGCATCCCTGTAGTGCGCTCTGGACCCCTTTTTGCCACAGAATGGGAACCCCAGCTCTCTTCTGGGCCACCAGACCCGTCAGACTCTCTCTAGTCCCCTCGCAACCCCTCCAGATTTCGCCCTTCTTCCCCAGAGGCATTTCTGGACCATGTAGATGCCTTAGCATCCCTGTAGTGCGCTCTGGACCACTCTTTTCCACAGAATGGGGCCTCCAGCTCTCTTCTGGCCCCCCAGCCCCCTTAGAGAGCCTCTAGTCTCCTGGCAACGCCTCCAGATTTCTCCCTTCTTCCCCAGAGCCATTTCTTGACAGTGTAGACCCCTTAGCACCCCTCTAGTGCACTCTGGACCCCTCTTTTCCACAGAACTGGGCCCCCCAGCTCTCTTCTGGCCCCTCAGACCCTTTATACACCCTCTAGTCTCCTCGCAACGTCTCCAGATTTCTCCCTTCTTCCCCAGAGCCATTTCTTGACAGTGTAGAGGCCTTAGCAACCCTCTAGTGTGCTCTGGACCCCTCTTTGCCACAGAATGGGGCCCCCCCAGCTCTCTTCTGGCCCCCAGACCCCTTAGGCACCCTGTGTTGTCTCCTTGCAACCCCTCCAGATTTCTCCCTTCTTCCCCAGAGGCATTTCTGGACCATGTAGACACCTTAGCACCCCTCTAGTGCACTCTGGACCCCTCTTTTCCACAGAATGGGGCCCCACACCTCTCTTCTGGCCCCCCAGACCCCTTAGACACCCTCTAGTCTCCTCGCAACCCCTCCAGATTTCTCCCTTCTTCCCCAGAGGCATTTCTGGACCATGTAGACCCCTTAGCACCCCTCTAGTGTGCTCTGGACCCCTCTTTGCCACAGAATGGGCCCCCCCCAGCTCTCTTCTGGACCCCAGACCCCTTAGACCCCCTCTAGTCTCCTTGCAATCCCTCCAGATTTCTCCCTTCTTCCCCAGAGGCATTTCTTGACAGTGTAGACCCCTTAGCACCCGTCTAGTGTGCTCTGGACCCCTCTTTTCCACACAATTGGGCCACCCAGATATATTTTGGATCTCCAGGCCCCTTAAACACCCTCTAGTCTCCTCGCTATCCCTCCAGATTTCTCCCTTCTTCCCCAGAGGCATTTCTAGACCATGTAGACCCCTTAGCACCCCTCTAGCACGCTCTGGAGCCGTCTTTTTTACAGAATGGGGCTCCCCAGATGTCTTTGGGACCTCCAGACCCCTTAGATCCCCTCTAGTCTTCTTGGCACCCCTACAGATTTCTCCCTTCTTCCCCAGAGCCTTTTCTTGACTATGTAGACACCTTAGCACCCCTCTAGTGTGCTCTGGACTCCTCTTTTCCACAGAATTGGGCCACCCAGATATCTCTGGGACCTCCAGACTCCTTAGACACGCTCTAGTCTTCTCGCAACCCCTCCACATTTCTCCCTTCTTCCCCAGAGGCATTTCTGGACCATGGAGACACCTTAGCACCCCTCTAGTGCGCTCTGGACCCCTCTTTTCCACAGAATTGGGCCACCCAGATATCTTTGGGCCCCCCAGCCCCCTTAGACACTCTCTAGTCTCCTCACAACCCCTCCAGATTTCTCCTTTCTTCCCCAGAGCCATTTCTTGACAGTGTAGACGCTTTAGCACCCCTCTAGTGCGCTCTGGACCCTTTTCCACAGAATTGGGCCCCCCCAGCTCTCTTCTGGCCCCCCAGGCCCCTCTAGATCCTCTAATGTGCTATAAACTCCTCCAGACTGCTCCCTTCTTCCCCAGAGGCATTTCTTGACAGTGTAGATGCCTTAGCACCGCTCTAGTGTGCTCTGGACCCCTCTTTTCCACAGAATTGGGCCCCCCAGATCTCTTCTGGGCCCCCAGGCCCCTTAGACACCCTCTAGTCTCCTCGCAACCCCTCCAGATTTCTCCCTTCTTCCCCAGAGGCATTTCTGGACAGTGTAGACGCCTTAGCACCCTTCTAGTGCACTCTGGATCCCTCTTTTTCACAGAATGGGGCCCCCCAGCTCTGGTCGGGCCCCCCAGGCCCCTTAGACACCCTCTACTCTTCTCGCAACCCCTCCAGATTTCTCCCTTCTCCCCCAGAGGCATTTCTAGGCCATGTAGACCTGTTAGAACCCCTCTAGTGCGCTCTGGATCCCTCTTTTCTATACACTTGTGTCCCCCAGATATCTTTGGGACCTCCAGACCCCTTAGACCCCTTCTAGTCTACTCGCAACCCCTCCAGATTTCTGCCTTCTTCCCCAGAGGCATTTCTTGACAGTGTACACGCCTAAGCACCCCTGTAGTGTGCGCTGGAGCCCTCTGTTACAGATAATTGGGCCCCCAGTTCTCTTCTGGGGCCCCAGATCCCTTAGACACTCTCTAGTCTCCTCGCAACCCCTCCAGATTTCTCCCTTCTTGCCCAGAGGCATTTCTTCACCATGTACACGACTTAACACCCCTCTAGTGCGCTCTGGACCCCTCTTTTCCACAGAATGGGGCCCCCCTGCTCTCTTCGGAAACCTCAGCCCCCTTAGACACCCTCTAGTCTCCTCGCAACCCCTCCAGATTTCTCCCTTCTTCCCCAGAGGCATTTCTTGACCATGGAGACCCCTTAGCACCCCTCTAGTGTGCTCTGGACTACTCTTTTCCACAGAATGGGGACCCCAGCTGTCTTCGGGCCCCCCAGGCCCCTTAAACACCCTCTAGTCTCCTCGCAACCCCTCCAGATTTCTCCCTTCTTGCCCAGAGCCATTTCTTCACAGTGTAGACCACTTGCCACCTCTCTAGTGCCTTCTGGACCCCTCTTTTCCACAGAATGGGGCCCCCCAGATGTTTCTGGGCCCCTCTGACTCATTAGACACTCTCTAGTCTCCTGGCAATCCCTCCAGATTTCTCCTTTCTTCCACAGAGCCATTTCTTGACAGTGTAGACACCTTATCACCCCTCTAGTGCACTCTGGACCACTCTTTTCCACAGAATGGGGCCCCCCTGCTCTCTTTTGCCCCCCCAGACCCCTTAGACACCTTGCAGTCTCCTCACAACCCCTCCAGATTTCTCCCTTCTTCCCCAGAGGCATATCTTGACCGTGTAGACACATTAGCACCCCTCTAGTGTGCTCTGGACCCCTCTTTTGTACACAATTGTGCTCCCCAGATATCTTTGGGACCTCCAGACCCCTTAGACACCCTCTAGTCTCCTGGCAACCCCTCCAGATTTCTCCCTTCTTCCCCAGAAGCATTTGTGGACCATGTAGATGCCTTAGCACCCCTCTAGTGCACTCTGGACCACTCTTTTCCACAGAATGGGGCCCCCTGCTCTCTTCGGAAACCTCAGACTCCTTAGACCCCCTCTAGTCTCCTCGCGACCCCTCCAGATTGCTCCCTTCTTCCCCAGAGGCATTTCTGGACCATGTAGACACCTTAGCACCCCTCTAGTGCACTCTGGACCCCTCTTTTCCACAGAATAGGGCCCCCCAGCTCTCTTCTGGCCCCCCAGTCCCCTTAGACACCTTCTAGTCTCCTCGCAATCCCTCCAGATTTCTCCCTTCTTCCCCAGAGGCATTTCTAGACTATGTAGACCTGTTAGAACCCCTCTAGTGCGCTCTGGACCCCTCTTTTCTATACAGTTGTGTCCCCCAGATATCTTTGGGACCTCCAGACCCCTTAGACACCCTCTAGTCTCCTCGCAACCCCTCCAGATTTCTCCCTTGTTCCCCAGAGGCATTTCTGGACCATGTAGACACCTTAGCACCCCTCTAGTGCACTCTGGAACCCTCTTTTCCACAGAATTGGGCCCCCCAGCTCTATTCTGGCCCCCCAGCCCCCTTAGACAGCCTCTAGTCTCCTCGCAACCCCTCCAGATTGCTCCCTTCTTCCCCAGAGGCATTTCTTGACAGTTTAGACCACTTACCACCCCTCTAGTGCGCTCTGGACCCCTCTTTTCTACACAATTGTGCCCCCCAGATATGTTCTGCTCCCCCAGGCCGCTTAGATACCCTCTAGTCTCCTCGCAACCCCTCCAGATTTCTCTCTTCTTCCCCAGAGCCATTTCTTGACAGTGTAGACCCCTTAGCACCCGTCTAGTGTGCTCTGGACCCCTCTTTTCCACACAATTGGGCCACCCAGATATATTTTGGATCTCCAGGCCCCTTAAACACCCTCTAGTCTCCTCGCTATCCCTCCAGATTTCTCCCTTCTTCCCCAGAGGCATTTCTAGACCATGTAGACCCCTTAGCACCCCTCTAGCATGCTCTGGAGCCGTCTTTTTTACAGAATGGGGCCCCCAGATATCTTTGGGACCTCCAGACCCCTTAGATCCCCTCTAGTCTTCTTGGCACCCCTACAGATTTCTCCCTTCTTCCCCAGAGCCTTTTCTTGACTATGTAGATGCCTTAGCACCCCTCTAGTGTGCTCTGGACCCCTCTTTTCCACAGAATTGGGCCACCCAGATATCTCTGGGACCTCCAGACTCCTTAGACACGCTCTAGTCTTCTCGCAACCCCTCCACATTTCTCCCTTCTTCCCCAGAGGCATTTCTGGACCATGTAGACACCTTAGCACCCCTCTAGTGCGCTCTGGACCCCTCTTTTCCACAGAATTGCCCCCCCAGCTGTCTTCTGGCCCCCCAGGCCCCTCTAGACCCTCTAATGTGCTAGAAACTCCTCCAGATTGCTCCCTTCTTCCCCAGAGGCATTTCTTGACAGTGTAGACCCCTTAGCACTGCTCTAGTGCACTCTGGAACCCTCTTTTCCACAGAATTGGGCCCCCCAGATCTCTTCTGGGCCTCCAGACCCCTTAGACACCCTCTAGTCTCCTCGCAACCCCTCCAGATTTCTCCCTTCTTCCCCACAGCCTTTTCTGGACCATGTAGACCCCTTAGCACCCCTCTAGTGCACTCTGGACCCCTCTTTTCCATAGAATTGGGCCCCCCCAGCTCTCTTCTGGCCCCCCAGGCCCCTTAGACACCCTCTAGTCTCCTTGCAACCCCTCCAGATTTCTCCCTTCTTCCTCAGAGGCATTTCTTAACAGTGTAGACCCCTTAGCACCCCTCTAGTGCACTATGGAGCCCTCTGTTCCACAGAATGGGGCCATCCAGATATCTTTGGTACCTCCAGACCCTTTAGACACCCTCTAGTCTCCTCGCAACCCCTCCAGATTGCTCCCTTCTTCCCCAGAGCCATTTCTTGACCAAGTAGACGACTTAGCACCCCTCTAGTGCGCTCTGGACCCCTCTTTTCCACAGAATTGGGCCACCCAGCTCTCTTCTGCCCCCCCAGACCCCTTAAACACCCTCTAGTCTCCTCACAACCCCTCCAGATTTCTCCCTTCTTCCCCAGAGGCATTTCTTGACAGTGTAGATGCCTTAGTACCCCTCTAGTGCGCGCTGGACCTCTCTGTTCCACAGAATTTTGCCCCCCCAGCTCTCTTCTGGCCCCCCAGACCCCTTAGACCCCCTCTAGTCTCCTCGCAACCCCTCCAGATTTCTCCTTTCTTCCCCAGAGCCATTTCTGGACCATGTAGACACCTTAGCACCCCTCTAGTGCGCTCTGGACCCCTCTTTTCCATAGAATTGGGCCCCCCCAGCTCTCTTCTGGCCCCCGAGACGCCGTAGACACCCTCTAGTCTCCTGGCAATCCCTCCAGATTTCTCCTTTCTTCCCCAGAGGCATTTCTTGACAGTGTAGACGCCTTAGCACCCCTCTAGTGCGCTCTGGACCCCTCTTTTCCATAGAATTGGGCCCCCCCAGCTCTCTTCTGGCCCCCGAGACGCCGTAGACACCCTCTAGTCTCCTCGCAACCCCTCCACATTTCTCCCTTCTTCCCCAGAGGCATTTCTGGACCATGTAGATGCCTTAACACCCCTCTTCTGCTCTCAGAACCCCTCTTTTCCACAGAATGGGGCCCCCCAGCTCTTTTCTGGCCCCCCAGCCCCCTTAGACACCCTCTAGTCTCCTCGCAACCCCTCCAGATTTCTCCCTTCTTCCCCAGAGGCATTTCTTGACCATGTAGACATCTTGGCACCCCTCTAGTGCGCTCTGGACCCCTCTTTTCCACAGAATGGGCCCTCTTGCTCTCTTCTGGCCCCCAGACCCCTTAGACATCCTCTAGTCCCCTCGCAACACCTCCAGATTTCGCCCTTCTTCCCCAGAGGCATTTATGGAGCATTTAGACCCATCAGCACCCCTCTAGTGCACTCTGGACCCCTCTTTTCCACAGAACGCCCCCCCCCAGCTCTCTTCTGGCTCCCCAGGCCCCTTAGACAACCTCTAGTCTCCTCGCAACCCCTCCAGATTGCTCCCTTCTTCCCCAGAGGCATTTCTGGACCATGTAGACAGCTTAGCACCCCTCTAGTGCGCTCTGGACCCCTCTTTTCCACAGAATGGGGCCACCCAGATATCTTTGGGCCCCCCAGCCCCCTTAGACACTCTCTAGTCTCCTCACAACCCCTCCAGATTTCTCCTTTCTTCCCCAGAGCCATTTCTTGACCCTGTAGACGCCTTTGCACCACTCTAGTACGCTCTGGACCCCTCTTTTCCACAGAATTGGGCCCCCCCAGCTCTCTTCTGGCCCCCCAGGCCCCTCTAGACCCTCTAATGTGCTATAAACTCCTCCAGACTGCTGCCTTCTTCCCCAGAGGCATTTCTTGACAGTGTAGATGCCTTAGCACCGCTCTAGTGTGCTCTGGACCCCTCTTTTCCACAGAATTGGGCCCCCCAGATCTCTTCTGGGCCCCCAGGCCCCTTAGACACCCTCTAGTCTCCTCGCAACCCCTCCAGATTTCTCCCTTCTTCCCCAGAGGCATTTCTGGACAGTGTAGACGCCTTAGCACCCTTCTAGTGCACTCTGGATCCCTCTTTTTCACAGAATGGGGCCCCCCAGCTCTGGTCGGGCCCCCCAGGCCCCTTAGACACCCTCTACTCTTCTCGCAACCCCTCCAGATTTCTCCCTTCTCCCCCAGAGGCATTTCTAGGCCATGTAGACCTGTTAGAACCCCTCTAGTGCGCTCTGGATCCCTCTTTTCTATACACTTGTGTCCCCCAGATATCTTTGGGACCTCCAGACCCCTTAGACCCCTTCTAGTCTACTCGCAACCCCTCCAGATTTCTCCCTTCTTCCCCAGAGGCATTTCTTGACAGTGTAGACACCTTAGCACCCCTGTAGTGCACTCTGGACCCCTCTTTTCCACAGCATTGGGTCCTCCACCTCCCCTCTGGCCCCCCAGAGCCCTTACACACTCTCTAGTCTGCTCGCATCCCTTCCAGATTTCTCCTTTCTTCCCCAGAGGCATTTCTGGATAGTGTAGACACCTTAGCACCCCTCTAGTGCGCTCTGGAGCCCTCTTTTCCACAGAATGGGGCCCCCCAGCCCTCTTTTGGCTCCCCAGGCCCCTTAGACGCCCTCCAGTCTCCTGCCAACCCCTCCAGATTTCTCCCTTCTTCCCCAGAGGCATTTCTAGACCATGTAGACACCTTAGCACCTCTCTAGTGCACTCTGGACCCCTCTTTTCCACAGAATGCCCCCCCCAGCACTCTTCTGCCCCCCCAGACCCTTTAGACACGCTCTAATCTCCTCACAACCCCTCCAGATTTCTCCCTTCTTCCCCAGAGGCATTTCTTGACAGTGTAGACGCTTTAGCACCCCTCTAGTGCGCTCTGGACCCCTCTTTTCCACAGAATGGGGCCCCCCAGCTCTCTTCTGGGCCCCCAGACCCCTTAGACACCCTCTAGTCTCCTCGCAACCCCTCCAGATTTCTCCCTTCTTCCCCAGAGGCATTTCTTGACAGTGTAGACGCCTTAGCAACCCTCTAGTGTGCTCTGGACCCCTCTTTTCCACAGAATGGGGCCCCCCCCAGCTCTCTTCTGGCCCCCAGACCCCTTAGACACCCTGTGGTGTGCTCGCAACGTCTCCAGATTTCTCCCTTCTTCCCCAGAGGCATTTCTAGACCATGTAGACACCTTAGCACCCCTCTAGTGCGCTCTGCACCCCTCTTTTCCACAGAATGGGGCCCCCCAGCTCTCTTCTGGCCCCCCAGACTCCTTAGACACCCTCTAGTCTCCTCGCAACCCCTCCAGATTTCTCCCTTCTTCCCCAGAGGCATTTCTGGACCATGTAGACACCTTAGCATCCCTGTAGTGCGCTCTGGACCCCTCTTTGCCACAGAATGGGAACCCCAGCTCTCTGCTGTGCCACCAGACCCGTTAGACCCTCTCTAGTCTCCTCGCAACCCCTCCTGATTTCGCCCTTCTTCCCCAGAGGCATTTCTGGACCATGTAGACACCTTAGAACCCCTTTAGTGCACTCTGGACCACTCTTTTCCACAGAATGGGGCCTCCAGCTCTCTTCTGGCCCCCCAGCCCCCTTAGAGAGCCTATAGTCTCCTGGCAACGCCTCCAGATTTCTCCCTTCTTCCCCAGAGCCATTTCTTGACAGTGTAGACCCCTTAGCACCCCTCTAGTGCACTCTGGACCCCTCTTTTCCACAGAATGGGGCCCCCCCCAGCTCTCTTCTGGCCCCCAGACCCCTTAGACACCCTGTGGTGTGCTCGCAACGTCTCCAGATTTCTCCCTTCTTCCCCAGAGGCATTTCTGGACCATGTAGACACCTTAGCACCCCTCTAGTGCGCTCTGGACCCCTCTTTGCCACAGAATGGGCCCCCCCAGCTCTCTTCTGGCCCCCCAGACCCCTTAGACCCCCTTTAGTCTCCTCGCAACCCCTCCAGATTTCTCCCTTTTTCCCCAGAGACATTTTTTGACAGCGTAGATGCCTTAGCACCCGTCTAGTGTGCTCTGGACCCCTCTTTTCCACACAGTTGGGCCCCGCAGCTCTCTTCTGGCCCCCCAGCCCCTTAAACACCCTCTAGTCTCCTCGCAACTCCTCCAGATTTCTCCCTTCTTCCGCAGAGGCATTTCTTGACAGTGTAGATGCCTTAGCACCCCTCTAGTGCACTTTGGAGCCTTCTTTTCCACAGAATGGGGCCCCCCAGCTCTCTTCTGCTCCCCCACAGCCCTTAGATCCCCTCCAGTCTCCTCGCAACTCCTCCAGATTTCTCCCTTCTTCCCCAGAGACATTTCTGGACTATGTAGACACCTTAGCACCCCTCTAGTGCGCTCTGGACCCCTTTTTGCCACAGAATGGGGCCCCCCAGCTCTTTTCTGGCCCCCCAGGCCCCTTAGACACCCTCTAGTCTCCTCGCAACCCCTCCAGATTTCTCCTTTCTTCCCCAGAGCCATTTCTTGACAGTTTAGACCACTTACCACTCCTCTAGTGCGCTCTGGACCCCTCTTTTCTACACAATTGTGCCCCCCAGGTATGTTCTGCTCTCCCAGGCCGCTTAGACACTTTCTAGTCTCCTCGCAACCCCTCCAGATTTCTCCCTTCTTCCCCAGAGGCATTTCTTGACAGTGTAGATGCCTTAGCACCCGCCTAGAGTGCGCTGGACCCCTCTGTTCCACAGAATGGGCAACCCAGCTCTCTTCTGGCCCCCAGGCCCCTTAGACACCCTCTAGTCTCCTCACAACCCCTCCAGATTTCTCCCTTCTTCCTCAGAGCCATTTTTGGACAGTGTAGACCCCTTAGCACCCCTCTAGTGTGCTCTGGACCCCTCTTCTCTACACAGTTGTGCCCCCCAGATATCTTTGGGACCTCCAGCCCCCTTAGACACCCTCTAGTCTCCTGGCAACCCCTCCAGATTTCTCCCTTCTTCCCCAGAGACATTTCTTGACCAAGTAGACGCCTTAGCACCCCTGTAGTGCACTCTGGAGCCCTCTTTTCCACAGAATGGGCCCCCCCAGATCTCTTCTGGCCCCCCAGACCCCTTAGACATCCCCTAGTCTCCTCGCAATTCCTCCAGATTTCTCCCTTCTTCCCCAGAGGCATTTCTAGACCATGTAGACCTGTTAGAACCCCTCTAGTGCGCTCTGGACCCCTCTTTTCTATACAGTTGTGTCCCCCAGATATCTTTGCGACCTCCAGACCCCTTAGACCCTCTCTAGTCTCCTCGGAACCCCTCCAGATTTCTCCCTTCTTCCCCAGAGCCATTTCTTGACAGGGTGGATGCCTTAGCACCCCTCTAGTGCACTCTGGACCCCTCTTTTCCACAGAATGGGGCCCCCCCCAGCTCTCTTCTGGCCCCCAGACCCCTTAGACACCCTGTGGTGTGCTCGCAACGTCTCCAGATTTCTCCCTTCTTCCCCAGAGGCATTTCTGGACCATGTAGACACCTTAGCACCCCTCTAGTGCGCTCTGGACCCCTCTTTGCCACAGAATGGGCCCCCCCAGCTCTCTTCTGGCCCCCCAGACCCCTTAGACCCCCTTTAGTCTCCTCGCAACCCCTCCAGATTTCTCCCTTTTTCCCCAGAGACATTTTTTGACAGCGTAGATGCCTTAGCACCCGTCTAGTGTGCTCTGGACCCCTCTTTTCCACACAGTTGGGCCCCGCAGCTCTCTTCTGGCCCCCCAGCCCCTTAAACACCCTCTAGTCTCCTCGCAACTCCTCCAGATTTCTCCCTTCTTCCGCAGAGGCATTTCTTGACAGTGTAGATGCCTTAGCACCCCTCTAGTGCACTTTGGAGCCTTCTTTTCCACAGAATGGGGCCCCCCAGCTCTCTTCTGCTCCCCCACAGCCCTTAGATCCCCTCCAGTCTCCTCGCAACTCCTCCAGATTTCTCCCTTCTTCCCCAGAGACATTTCTGGACTATGTAGACACCTTAGCACCCCTCTAGTGCGCTCTGGACCCCTTTTTGCCACAGAATGGGGCCCCCCAGCTCTTTTCTGGCCCCCCAGGCCCCTTAGACACCCTCTAGTCTCCTCGCAACCCCTCCAGATTTCTCCTTTCTTCCCCAGAGCCATTTCTTGACAGTTTAGACCACTTACCACTCCTCTAGTGCGCTCTGGACCCCTCTTTTCTACACAATTGTGCCCCCCAGGTATGTTCTGCTCTCCCAGGCCGCTTAGACACTTTCTAGTCTCCTCGCAACCCCTCCAGATTTCTCCCTTCTTCCCCAGAGGCATTTCTTGACAGTGTAGATGCCTTAGCACCCGCCTAGAGTGCGCTGGACCCCTCTGTTCCACAGAATGGGCAACCCAGCTCTCTTCTGGCCCCCAGGCCCCTTAGACACCCTCTAGTCTCCTCACAACCCCTCCAGATTTCTCCCTTCTTCCTCAGAGCCATTTTTGGACAGTGTAGACCCCTTAGCACCCCTCTAGTGTGCTCTGGACCCCTCTTCTCTACACAGTTGTGCCCCCCAGATATCTTTGGGACCTCCAGCCCCCTTAGACACCCTCTAGTCTCCTGGCAACCCCTCCAGATTTCTCCCTTCTTCCCCAGAGACATTTCTTGACCAAGTAGACGCCTTAGCACCCCTGTAGTGCACTCTGGAGCCCTCTTTTCCACAGAATGGGCCCCCCCAGATCTCTTCTGGCCCCCCAGACCCCTTAGACACCCCCTAGTCTCCTCGCAATTCCTCCAGATTTCTCCCTTCTTCCCCAGAGGCATTTCTAGACCATGTAGACCTGTTAGAACCCCTCTAGTGCGCTCTGGACCCCTCTTTTCTATACAGTTGTGTCCCCCAGATATCTTTGCGACCTCCAGACCCCTTAGACCCTCTCTAGTCTCCTCGGAACCCCTCCAGATTTCTCCCTTCTTCCCCAGAGCCATTTCTTGACAGGGTGGATGCCTTAGCACCCCTCTAGTGCACTCTGGACCCCTCTTTTCCACAGAATGGGGCCCCCCCCAGCTCTCTTCTGGCCCCCAGACCCCTTAGACACCCTGTGGTGTGCTCGCAACGTCTCCAGATTTCTCCCTTCTTCCCCAGAGGCATTTCTGGACCATGTAGACACCTTAGCACCCCTCTAGTGCGCTCTGGACCCCTCTTTGCCACAGAATGGGCCCCCCCAGCTCTCTTCTGGCCCCCCAGACCCCTTAGACCCCCTTTAGTCTCCTCGCAACCCCTCCAGATTTCTCCCTTTTTCCCCAGAGACATTTTTTGACAGCGTAGATGCCTTAGCACCCGTCTAGTGTGCTCTGGACCCCTCTTTTCCACACAGTTGGGCCCCGCAGCTCTCTTCTGGCCCCCCAGCCCCTTAAACACCCTCTAGTCTCCTCGCAACTCCTCCAGATTTCTCCCTTCTTCCGCAGAGGCATTTCTTGACAGTGTAGATGCCTTAGCACCCCTCTAGTGCACTTTGGAGCCTTCTTTTCCACAGAATGGGGCCCCCCAGCTCTCTTCTGCTCCCCCACAGCCCTTAGATCCCCTCCAGTCTCCTCGCAACTCCTCCAGATTTCTCCCTTCTTCCCCAGAGACATTTCTGGACTATGTAGACACCTTAGCACCCCTCTAGTGCGCTCTGGACCCCTTTTTGCCACAGAATGGGGCCCCCCAGCTCTTTTCTGGCCCCCCAGGCCCCTTAGACACCCTCTAGTCTCCTCGCAACCCCTCCAGATTTCTCCTTTCTTCCCCAGAGCCATTTCTTGACAGTTTAGACCACTTACCACTCCTCTAGTGCGCTCTGGACCCCTCTTTTCTACACAATTGTGCCCCCCAGGTATGTTCTGCTCTCCCAGGCCGCTTAGACACTTTCTAGTCTCCTCGCAACCCCTCCAGATTTCTCCCTTCTTCCCCAGAGGCATTTCTTGACAGTGTAGATGCCTTAGCACCCGCCTAGAGTGCGCTGGACCCCTCTGTTCCACAGAATGGGCAACCCAGCTCTCTTCTGGCCCCCAGGCCCCTTAGACACCCTCTAGTCTCCTCACAACCCCTCCAGATTTCTCCCTTCTTCCTCAGAGCCATTTTTGGACAGTGTAGACCCCTTAGCACCCCTCTAGTGTGCTCTGGACCCCTCTTCTCTACACAGTTGTGCCCCCCAGCTCTCTTCTGGCCCCCCAGACCCCTTAGACCCCCTTTAGTCTCCTCGCAACCCCTCCAGATTTCTCCCTTTTTCCCCAGAGACATTTTTTGACAGCGTAGATGCCTTAGCACCCGTCTAGTGTGCTCTGGACCCCTCTTTTCCACACAGTTGGGCCCCGCAGCTCTCTTCTGGCCCCCCAGCCCCTTAAACACCCTCTAGTCTCCTCGCAACTCCTCCAGATTTCTCCCTTCTTCCGCAGAGGCATTTCTTGACAGTGTAGATGCCTTAGCACCCCTCTAGTGCACTTTGGAGCCTTCTTTTCCACAGAATGGGGCCCCCCAGCTCTCTTCTGCTCCCCCACAGCCCTTAGATCCCCTCCAGTCTCCTCGCAACTCCTCCAGATTTCTCCCTTCTTCCCCAGAGACATTTCTGGACTATGTAGACACCTTAGCACCCCTCTAGTGCGCTCTGGACCCCTTTTTGCCACAGAATGGGGCCCCCCAGCTCTTTTCTGGCCCCCCAGGCCCCTTAGACACCCTCTAGTCTCCTCGCAACCCCTCCAGATTTCTCCTTTCTTCCCCAGAGCCATTTCTTGACAGTTTAGACCACTTACCACTCCTCTAGTGCGCTCTGGACCCCTCTTTTCTACACAATTGTGCCCCCCAGGTATGTTCTGCTCTCCCAGGCCGCTTAGACACTTTCTAGTCTCCTCGCAACCCCTCCAGATTTCTCCCTTCTTCCCCAGAGGCATTTCTTGACAGTGTAGATGCCTTAGCACCCGCCTAGAGTGCGCTGGACCCCTCTGTTCCACAGAATGGGCAACCCAGCTCTCTTCTGGCCCCCAGGCCCCTTAGACACCCTCTAGTCTCCTCACAACCCCTCCAGATTTCTCCCTTCTTCCTCAGAGCCATTTTTGGACAGTGTAGACCCCTTAGCACCCCTCTAGTGTGCTCTGGACCCCTCTTCTCTACACAGTTGTGCCCCCCAGATATCTTTGGGACCTCCAGCCCCCTTAGACACCCTCTAGTCTCCTGGCAACCCCTCCAGATTTCTCCCTTCTTCCCCAGAGACATTTCTTGACCAAGTAGACGCCTTAGCACCCCTCTAGTGCACTCTGGACCCCTCTTTTCCACAGAATGGGCCCCCCCAGATCTCTTCTGGCCCCCCAGACCCCTTAGACACCCCCTAGTCTCCTCGCAATTCCTCCAGATTTCTCCCTTCTTCCCCAGAGGCATTTCTAGACCATGTAGACCTGTTAGAACCCCTCTAGTGCGCTCTGGACCCCTCTTTTCTATACAGTTGTGTCCCCCAGATATCTTTGCGACCTCCAGACCCCTTAGACCCTCTCTAGTCTCCTCGGAACCCCTCCAGATTTCTCCCTTCTTCCCCAGAGCCATTTCTTGACAGGGTGGATGCCTTAGCACCCCTCTAGTGCACTCTGGAGCCCTCTGTTCCACAGAATGGGGCCCCCCAGCTCTCTTCTGGGCCCCCAGACCCCTTAGACACCCTCTAGCCTCCTCACAACCCCTCCAGATTTCTCCCTTCTTCCCCAGAGACATTTCTGGACCATGTAGACAGCTTAGCAACCCTCTAGTGCACTCTGGACCCTTCTTTTCCACAGAATGGGGCCCCCCAGCTCTCTTCTGCTCCCCCACAGCCCTTAGATCCCCTCCAGTCTCCTCGCAACTCCTCCAGATTTCTCCCTTCTTCCCCAGAGACATTTCTGGACTATGTAGACACCTTAGCACCCCTCTAGTGCGCTCTGGACCCCTTTTTGCCACAGAATGGGGCCCCCCAGCTCTTTTCTGGCCCCCCAGGCCCCTTAGACACCCTCTAGTCTCCTCGCAACCCCTCCAGATTTCTCCTTTCTTCCCCAGAGCCATTTCTTGACAGTTTAGACCACTTACCACTCCTCTAGTGCGCTCTGGACCCCTCTTTTCTACACAATTATGCCCCCCAGGTATGTTCTGCTCTCCCAGGCCGCTTAGACACTTTCTAGTCTCCTCGCAACCCCTCCAGATTTCTCCCTTCTTCCCCAGAGGCATTTCTTGACAGGGTGGATGCCTTAGCACCCCTCTAGTGCACTCTGGACCCCTCTTTTCCACAGAATGGGGCCCCCCCCAGCTCTCTTCTGGCCCCCAGACCCCTTAGACACCCCCTAGTCTCCTCGCAATTCCTCCAGATTTCTCCCTTCTTCCCCAGAGGCATTTCTAGACCATGTAGACCTGTTAGAACCCCTCTAGTGCGCTCTGGACCCCTCTTTTCTATACAGTTGTGTCCCCCAGATATCTTTGCGACCTCCAGACCCCTTAGACCCTCTCTAGTCTCCTCGGAACCCCTCCAGATTTCTCCCTTCTTCCCCAGAGCCATTTCTTGACAGGGTGGATGCCTTAGCACCCCTCTAGTGCACTCTGGACCCCTCTTTTCCACAGAATGGGGCCCCCCCCAGCTCTCTTCTGGCCCCCAGACCCCTTAGACACCCTGTGGTGTGCTCGCAACGTCTCCAGATTTCTCCCTTCTTCCCCAGAGGCATTTCTGGACCATGTAGACACCTTAGCACCCCTCTAGTGCGCTCTGGACCCCTCTTTGCCACAGAATGGGCCCCCCCAGCTCTCTTCTGGCCCCCCAGACCCCTTAGACCCCCTTTAGTCTCCTCGCAACCCCTCCAGATTTCTCCCTTTTTCCCCAGAGACATTTTTTGACAGCGTAGATGCCTTAGCACCCGTCTAGTGTGCTCTGGACCCCTCTTTTCCACACAGTTGGGCCCCGCAGCTCTCTTCTGGCCCCCCAGCCCCTTAAACACCCTCTAGTCTCCTCGCAACTCCTCCAGATTTCTCCCTTCTTCCGCAGAGGCATTTCTTGACAGTGTAGATGCCTTAGCACCCCTCTAGTGCACTTTGGAGCCTTCTTTTCCACAGAATGGGGCCCCCCAGCTCTCTTCTGCTCCCCCACAGCCCTTAGATCCCCTCCAGTCTCCTCGCAACTCCTCCAGATTTCTCCCTTCTTCCCCAGAGACATTTCTGGACTATGTAGACACCTTAGCACCCCTCTAGTGCGCTCTGGACCCCTTTTTGCCACAGAATGGGGCCTCCAGCTCTCTTCTGGCCCCCCAGGCCCCTTAGACACCTTCTAGTCTCCTCGCAACCCCTCCAGATTTCTCCCTTCTTCCCCAGAGGCATTTCTTGACAGTTTAGACCACTTACCACTCTTCTAGTGCGCTCTGGACCCCTCTTTTCTACACAATTGTGCCCCCCAGGTATGTTCTGCTCCCCCAGGCCGCTTAGACACCCTCTAGTCTCCTGGCAACCCCTCCAGATTTCTCCCTTCTTCCCCAGAGGCATTTCTGGACAGTGTAGACAACTTAGCACCCCTCTAGTGTGCTCTGGACCCCTCTTCTCTACACAGTTGTGCCCCCCAGATATCTTTGGGACCTCCAGCCCCTTAGACACCCTCTAGTCTCCTGGCAACCCCTCCAGATTTCTCCCTTCTTCCCCAGAGACATTTCTTGACAGTGTAAACGCCTTAGCACCCCTCTAGTGCACTCTGGAGCCCTCTTTTCCACAGAATGGGCCCCCCCAGATCTCTTCTGGCCCCCCAGACCCCTTAGACACCCCCTAGTCTCCTCGCAATTCCTCCAGATTTCTCCCTTCTTCCCCAGAGGCATTTCTAGACCATGTAGACCTGTTAGAACCCCTGTAGTGCGCTCTGGACCCCTCTTTTCTATACAGTTGTGTCCCCCAGATATCTTTGCGACCTCCAGACCCCTTAGACCCTCTCTAGTCTCCTCGGAACCCCTCCAGATTTCTCCCTTCTTCCCCAGAGCCATTTCTTGACAGGGTGGATGCCTTAGCACCCCTCTAGTGCACTCTGGAGCCCTCTGTTCCACAGAATGGGGCCCCCCAGCTCTCTTCTGGGCCCCCAGACCCCTTAGACACCCTCTAGCCTCCTCACAACCCCTCCAGATTTCTCCCTTCTTCCCCAGAGACATTTCTTGAATATCTACATGCCTTAGCACCCCTCTTCTGCACCCTGAACCCCTCTTTTCCACAGAATTGGGACCCGCAGCTCTCTTCTGGGCCCCCAGACCACTTAGACACCCTCTAGTCTCCTCGCAACCCCTCCAGATTTCTCCCTTCTTCCGCAGAGGCATTTCTTGACAGTGTAGACACCTTAGCACCCCTCTAGTGCGCTCTGGAGCCCTCTTTGCCACAGAATGGGGCCCTCCAGCTCTCTTCTGGCCCCCCAGACCCCTTAGACACCCTCTAGTGTGCTCGCAACCCCTCCAGATTTCTCCCTTCTTCCCCAGAGGCATTTCTTGACAGTGTAGACGCCTTAGCACCCCTCTAGTGTGCTCTGGACCACTCTTTTCCACAGAACGGGCCGCGACAGCTCTCTTCTGGCCCCCCAGACGCCTTAGACACCCTCTAGTGTGCTCACAACCCTTCCAGATTTCTCCCTTCTTTCCCAGAGGCATTTCTTGACAGTGTAGATGACTTAGGGCCCCTCTACTGCACTTTGGAGCCTTCTTTTCCACAGAATGGGGCCCCCCAGCTCTCTTGTGTCCCCCAGGCCCCTTAGACACCCTCTAATGTGCTAGAAGCTCCTCCAGACTGCTCCCTTCTTCCCCAGAGGCATTTCTTGACAGTGTAGACGCCTTAGCACCCCTTTAGTGCACTCTGGACCCCTCTTTGCCACAGAATTCGGCCCCCCAGCTGTCTGCGGGCCCCCCAGGCCCTTTAGACACCCTCTAGTCTCCTCGCAACCCCTCCAGATTTCTCCCTTTTTCCCCAGAGGCATTTCTGGACCATGTAGACACCTTAGCACCCCTCTAGTGCACTCTGGACCCCTCTTTTCCACAGAATGCCCCCCCCAGCACTCTTCCGCCCCCCCAGACCCTTTAGACACTCTCTAATCTCCTCACAACCCCTCCATATTTCTCCCTTCTTCCCCAGAGGCATTTCTTGACAGTGTAGACGCTTTAGCACCCCTCTAGTGCGCTCTGGACTCCTCTTTTCCACAGAATGGGGCCCCCCAGCTCTCTTCTGGGCCCCCAGACCCCTTAGACACCCTCTAGTCTCCTCGCAACCCCTCCAGATTTCTCCCTTCTTCCCCAGAGGCATTTCTTGACAGTGTAGACGCCTTAGCAACCCTCTAGTGTGCTCTGCACCCCTCTTTTCCACAGAATGGGGCCCCCCCCCAGCTCTCTTCTGGCCCCCAGACCCCTTAGACACCCTGTGGTGTGCTTGCAACGTCTCCAGATTTCTCCCTTCTTCCCCAGAGGCATTTCTGGACCATGTAGACACCTTAGCACCCCTCTAGTGCGCTCTGGACCCCTCTTTGCCACAGAATGGGCCCCCCCAGCTCTCTTCTGGCCCCCCAGACCCCTTAGACCCCCTTTAGTCTCCTCGCAACCCCTCCAGATTTCTCCCTTTTTCCCCAGAGACATTTTTTGACAGTGTAGATGCCTTAGCACCCCTCTACTGCATTTTGGAGCCTTCTTTTCCACAGAATGGGGCCCCCCAGCTCTCTTCTGCTCCCCCACAGCCCTTAGATCCCCTCCAGTCTCCTCGCAACTCCTCCAGATTTCTCCCTTCTTCCCCAGAGACATTTCTGGACTATGTAGACACCTTAGCACCCCTTTAGTGCGCTCTGGACCCCTCTTTTCCACAGAATTGTGCCCCCCAGGTATGTTCTGCTCTCCCAGGCTGCTTAGACACCTTCTAGTCTCCTCGCAACCCCTCCAGATTTCTCCCTTCTTCCCCAGAGGCATTTCTTGACAGTGTAGATGCCTTAGCACCCGTCTAGAGTGCGCTGGACCCCTCTGTTCCACAGAATGGGCAACCCAGCTCTCTTCTGGCCCCCAGGCCCCTTAGACACCCTCTAGTCTCCTCACAACCCCTCCAGATTTCTCCCTTCTTCCTCAGAGCCATTTTTGGACAGTGTAGACCCCTTAGCACCCCTCTAGTGTGCTCTGGACCCCTCTTCTCTACACAGTTGTGCCCCCCAGATATCTTTGGGACCTCCAGCCCCCTTAGACACCCTCTAGTCTCCTGGCAACCCCTCCAGATTTCTCCCTTCTTCCCCAGAGACATTTCTTGACCAAGTAGACGCCTTAGCACCCCTCTAGTGCACTCTGGAGCCCTCTTTTCCACAGAATGGGCCCCCCCAGATCTCTTCTGGCCCCCCAGACCCCTTAGACACCCCCTAGTCTCCTCGCAATTCCTCCAGATTTCTCCCTTCTTCCCCAGAGGCATTTCTAGACCATGTAGACCTGTTAGAACCCCTGTAGTGCGCTCTGGACCCCTCTTTTCTATACAGTTGTGTCCCCCAGATATCTTTGCGACCTCCAGACCCCTTAGACCCTCTCTAGTCTCCTCGGAACCCCTCCAGATTTCTCCCTTCTTCCCCAGAGCCATTTCTTGACAGGGTGGATGCCTTAGCACCCCTCTAGTGCACTCTGGAGCCCTCTGTTCCACAGAATGGGGCCCCCCAGCTCTCTTCTGGGCCCCCAGACCCCTTAGACACCCTCTAGCCTCCTCACAACCCCTCCAGATTTCTCCCTTCTTCCCCAGAGACATTTCTTGAATATCTACATGCCTTAGCACCCCTCTTCTGCACCCTGAACCCCTCTTTTCCACAGAATTGGGACCCGCAGCTCTCTTCTGGCCCCCAGACCCCTTAGACACCCTGTGGTGTGCTCGCAACGTCTCCAGATTTCTCCCTTCTTCCCCAGAGGCATTTCTGGACCATGTAGACACCTTAGCACCCCTCTAGTGCGCTCTGGACCCCTCTTTGCCACAGAATGGGCCCCCCCAGCTCTCTTCTGGCCCCCCAGACCCCTTAGACCCCCTTTAGTCTCCTCGCAACCCCTCCAGATTTCTCCCTTTTTCCCCAGAGACATTTTTTGACAGCGTAGATGCCTTAGCACCCGTCTAGTGTGCTCTGGACCCCTCTTTTCCACACAGTTGGGCCCCGCAGCTCTCTTCTGGCCCCCCAGCCCCTTAAACACCCTCTAGTCTCCTCGCAACTCCTCCAGATTTCTCCCTTCTTCCGCAGAGGCATTTCTTGACAGTGTAGATGCCTTAGCACCCCTCTAGTGCACTTTGGAGCCTTCTTTTCCACAGAATGGGGCCCCCCAGCTCTCTTCTGCTCCCCCACAGCCCTTAGATCCCCTCCAGTCTCCTCGCAACTCCTCCAGATTTCTCCCTTCTTCCCCAGAGACATTTCTGGACTATGTAGACACCTTAGCACCCCTCTAGTGCGCTCTGGACCCCTTTTTGCCACAGAATGGGGCCCCCCAGCTCTTTTCTGGCCCCCCAGACCACTTAGACACCCTCTAGTCTCCTCGCAACCCCTCCAGATTTCTCCCTTCTTCCGCAGAGGCATTTCTTGACAGTGTAGACACCTTAGCACCCCTCTAGTGCGCTCTGGAGCCCTCTTTGCCACAGAATGGGGCCCTCCAGCTCTCTTCTGGCCCCCCAGACCCCTTAGACACCCTCTAGTGTGCTCGCAACCCCTCCAGATTTCTCCCTTCTTCCCCAGAGGCATTTCTTGACAGTGTAGACGCCTTAGCACCCCTCTAGTGTGCTCTGGACCACTCTTTTCCACAGAACGGGCCGCGACAGCTCTCTTCTGGCCCCCCAGACGCCTTAGACACCCTCTAGTGTGCTCACAACCCTTCCAGATTTCTCCCTTCTTTCCCAGAGGCATTTCTTGACAGTGTAGATGACTTAGGGCCCCTCTACTGCACTTTGGAGCCTTCTTTTCCACAGAATGGGGCCCCCCAGCTCTCTTGTGTCCCCCAGGCCCCTTAGACACCCTCTAATGTGCTAGAAGCTCCTCCAGACTGCTCCCTTCTTCCCCAGAGGCATTTCTTGACAGTGTAGACGCCGTAGCACCCCTTTAGTGCACTCTGGACCCCTCTTTGCCACAGAATTCGGCCCCGCAGCTGTCTGCGGGCCCCCCAGGCCCTTTAGACACCCTCTAGTCTCCTCGCAACCCCTCCAGATTTCTCCCTTTTTCCCCAGAGGCATTTCTGGACCATGTAGACACCTTAGCACCCCTCTAGTGCACTCTGGACCCCTCTTTTCCACAGAATGCCCCCCCCAGCACTCTTCCGCCCCCCCAGACCCTTTAGACACTCTCTAATCTCCTCACAACCCCTCCAGATTTCTCCCTTCTTCCCCAGAGGCATTTCTTGACAGTGTAGACGCTTTAGCACCCCTCTAGTGCGCTCTGGACTCCTCTTTTCCACAGAATGGGGCCCCCCAGCTCTCTTCTGGGCCCCCAGACCCCTTAGACACCCTCTAGTCTCCTCGCAACCCCTCCAGATTTCTCCCTTCTTCCCCAGAGGCATTTCTTGACAGTGTAGACGCCTTAGCAACCCTCTAGTGTGCTCTGCACCCCTCTTTTCCACAGAATGGGGCCCCCCCCCAGCTCTCTTCTGGCCCCCAGACCCCTTAGACACCCTGTGGTGTGCTTGCAACGTCTCCAGATTTCTCCCTTCTTCCCCAGAGGCATTTCTGGACCATGTAGACACCTTAGCACCCCTCTAGTGCGCTCTGGACCCCTCTTTGCCACAGAATGGGCCCCCCCAGCTCTCTTCTGGCCCCCCAGACCCCTTAGACCCCCTTTAGTCTCCTCGCAACCCCTCCAGATTTCTCCCTTTTTCCCCAGAGACATTTTTTGACAGTGTAGATGCCTTAGCACCCCTCTAGTGCATTTTGGAGCCTTCTTTTCCACAGAATGGGGCCCCCCAGCTCTCTTCTGCTCCCCCACAGCCCTTAGATCCCCTCCAGTCTCCTCGCAACTCCTCCAGATTTCTCCCTTCTTCCCCAGAGACATTTCTGGACTATGTAGACACCTTAGCACCCCTTTAGTGCGCTCTGGACCCCTCTTTTCCACAGAATTGTGCCCCCCAGGTATGTTCTGCTCTCCCAGGCTGCTTAGACACCTTCTAGTCTCCTCGCAACCCCTCCAGATTTCTCCCTTCTTCCCCAGAGGCATTTCTTGACAGTGTAGATGCCTTAGCACCCGTCTAGAGTGCGCTGGACCCCTCTGTTCCACAGAATGGGCAACCCAGCTCTCTTCTGGCCCCCAGGCCCCTTAGACACCCTCTAGTCTCCTCACAACCCCTCCAGATTTCTCCCTTCTTCCTCAGAGACATTTTTGGACAGTGTAGACCCCTTAGCACCCCTCTAGTGTGCTCTGGACCCCTCTTCTCTACACAGTTGTGCCCCCCAGATATCTTTGGGACCTCCAGCCCCCTTAGACACCCTCTAGTCTCCTGGCAACCCCTCCAGATTTCTCCCTTCTTCCCCAGAGACATTTCTTGACCAAGTAGACGCCTTAGCACCCCTGTAGTGCACTCTGGAGCCCTCTTTTCCACAGAATGGGCCCCCCCAGATCTCTTCTGGCCCCCCAGACCCCTTAGACACCCCCTAGTCTCCTCGCAATTCCTCCAGATTTCTCCCTTCTTCCCCAGAGGCATTTCTAGACCATGTAGACCTGTTGGAACCCCTCTAGTGCGCTCTGGACCCCTCTTTTCTATACAGTTGTGTCCCCCAGATATCTTTGCGACCTCCAGACCCCTTAGACCCTCTCTAGTCTCCTCGGAACCCCTCCAGATTTCTCCCTTCTTCCCCAGAGCCATTTCTTGACAGGGTGGATGCCTTAGCACCCCTCTAGTGCACTCTGGAGCCTTCTGTTCCACAGAATGGGGCCCCCAGCTCTCTTCTGGGCCCCCAGACCCCTTAGACACCCTCTAGCCTCCTCACAACCCCTCCAGATTTCTCCCTTCTTCCCCAGAGACATTTCTGGACCATGTAGACAGCTTAGCAACCCTCTAGTGCACTCTGGACCCTTCTTTTCCACAGAATGGGGACCCCAGCTGTCTTCGGAACCCCCAGGCACCTTAGACACCCTCTAGTCTCCTCGCAACCCCTCCAGATTTCTCCCTTCTTCCCCAGAGGCATTTCTTGACAGTGTAGATGCCATAGCACCCCTCTAGTGCACTCTGGACCCCTCTTTTATACACAATTGTGCCCCCCAGATATCTTCTGCTCCCCCAGACCCGTTAGACCCTCTAGCCTCCTCACAACCCCTCCAGATTTCTCCCTTCTTCCCCAGAGGCATTTCTTGACAGTGTAGATGCCCCTTAGCACCCCTCTAGTGCACTCTGGACCCCTCTTTTATACACAATTGTGCCCCCCAGATATCTTCTGCTCCCCCAGACCCGTTAGACCCTCTAGCCTGCTACAACCCCTCCAGATTTCTCCCTTCTTCCCCAGAGACATTTCTTGAATATCTACATGCCTTAGCACCCCTCTTCTGCACCCTGAACCCTTCTTTTCCACAGAATGGGGCCCCCCAGCTCTCTTCTGCTCCCCCACAGCCCTTAGATCCCCTCTAGTCTCCTCGCAACCCCTCCAGATTTCTCCCTTCTTCCCCAGAGGCATTTCTTGACAGTGTAGATGCCTTAGCACCCCTCTAGAGTGCGCTGGATCCCTCTGTTCCACAGAATGGGCAACCCAGCTCTCTTCTGGCCCCCAGGCCCCTTAGACACCCTCTAGTCTCCTCGCAACCCCTCCAGATTTCTCCCTTCTTCCCCAGAGGCATTTCTTGACAGTTTAGACCACTTACCACTCCTCTAGTGCGCTCTGGACCCCTCTTTTCTACACAATTGTGCCCCCCAGATATGTTCTGCTCCCCCAGACCCCTTAGAAACCCTCTAGTCTCCTCACAACCCCTCCAGATTTCTCCCTTCTTCCCCAGAGGCATTTCTTGACAGTGTAGATGCCTTAGCACCCCTCTAGTGTGCTCTGGACCCCTCTTCTCTACACAGTTGTGCCCCCCAGATATCTTTGGGACCTCCAGCCCCCTTAGACACCCTCTAGTCTCCTGGCAACCCCTCCAGATTTCTCCCTTCTTCCCCAGAGACATTTCTTGACCAAGTAGACGCCTTAGCACCCCTGTAGTGCACTCTGGAGCCCTCTTTTCCACAGAATGGGCCCCCCCAGATCTCTTCTGGCCCCCCAGACCCCTTAGACCCCCTTTAGTCTCCTCGCAATTCCTCCAGATTTCTCCCTTCTTCCCCAGAGGCATTTCTTGACAGTGTAGATGCCTTAGCACCCGTCTAGAGTGCGCTGGACCCCTCTGTTCCACAGAATGGGGCCCCGCAGCTCTCTTCTGGGCTTCTAGCCCTGTTAGACACCCTCTAGTCTCCTTGCAATCCCTCCAGATTTCTCCCTTCTTCCCCAGAGGCATTTCTTGACAGTGTAGACCCCTTAGCACCCGTCTAGTGTGCTCTGGACCCCTCTTTTCCACACAATTGGGCCACCCAGATATCTTTTGGATCTCCAGGCCCCTTAAACACCCTCTAGTCTCCTCGCTATCCCTCCAGATTTCTCCCTTCTTCCCCAGAGGCATTTCTAGACCATGTAGACCCCTTAGCACCCCTCTAGCACGCTCTGGAGCCGTCTTTTTTACAGAATGGGGCTCCCCAGATATCTTTGGGACCTCCAGACCCCTTAGATCCCCTCTAGTCTTCTTGGCACCCCTACAGATTTCTCCCTTCTTCCCCAGAGCCTTTTCTTGACTATGTAGATGCCTTAGCACCCCTCTAGTGTGCTCTGGACCCCTCTTCTCCACAGAATTGGGCCCCCCAGATTTCTTTGGGACCCCAGACCCCTTAGACACCCTCTAGTCTCCTCGCAACCCCTCCAGATTTCTCCCTTCTTCCCCAGAGGCATTTCTGGACCATGTAGACGCTTTAGCGCCCCTCTAGTGCGCTCTGGACCCCTCTTTGCCACAGAATGGGAACCCCAGCTCTCTGCTGTGCCACCAGACCCGTCAGACTCTCTCTAGTCCCCTCGCAATCCCTCCAGATTTCTCCCTTCTTCCCCAGAGGCATTTCTGGACCATGTAGACGCCTTAGCATCCCTGTAGTGCGCTCTGGACCCCTCTTTGCCACAGAATGGGAACCCCAGCTCTCCTGTGCCACCAGACCCGTTAGACCCTCTCTAGTCTCCTCGCAACCCCTCCAGATTTCTCCCTTCTTCCCCAGAGGCATTTCTGGACCATGTAGACACCTTAGCACCCCTTTAGTGCACTCTGGACCACTCTTTTCCACAGAATTGGGCCTCCAGCTCTCTTCTGGCCCCCCAGCCCCCTTAGAGAGCCTCTAGTCTCCTGGCAACGCCTCCAGATTTCTCCCTTCTTCTCCAGAGCCATTTCTTGACAGTGTAGACCCCTTAGCACCCCTCTAGTGCACTCTGGACCCCTCTTTTCCACAGAACTGGGCCCCCCAGCTCTCTTCTGGCCCCCAGACCCCTTAGACACCCTGTGGTGTCTCCTCGCAACCCCTCCAGATTTCTCCCTTCTTCCCCACAGCCATTTCTGGACCATGTAGACCCCTTAGCAACCCTCTAGTGCGCTCTGGACCCCTCTTTGCCACAGAATGGGCCCCCCCAGCTCTCTTCTGGACCCCAGACCCCTTAGACCCCCTTTAGTCTCCTCGCAACCCCTCCAGATTTCTCCCTTCTTCCCCAGAGCCATTTCTTGACAGTGTAGACCCCTTAGCACCTGTCTAGTGTGCTCTGGACCCCTCTTTTTCACACAATTGGGCAACCCAGATATCTTTTGGATCTCTAGGCCCCTTAAACACCCTCTAGTCTCCTCGCTATCCCTCCAGATTTCTCCCTTCTTCCCCAGAGGCATTTCTAGACCATGTAGACCCCTTAGCACCCCTCTAGCACGCTCTGGAGCCGTCTTTTTTACAGAATGGGGCTCCCCAGATGTCTTTGGGACCTCCAGACCCCTTAGATCCCCTCTAGTCTTCTTGGCACCCCTACAGATTTCTCCCTTCTTCCCCAGAGCCTTTTCTTGACTATGTAGACACTTTAGCACCCCTCTAGTGTGCTCTGGACCCCTCTTTTCCACAGAATTGGGCCACCCAGATATCTTTGGGACCTCCAGACTCCTTAGACACGCTCTAGTCTTCTTGCAACCCCTCCAGATTTCTCCCTTCTTGCCCAGAGCCATTTCTGGACCATGTAGACACCTTAGCACCCCTCTAGTGCGCTCTGGACCCCTCTTTTCCACAGAATTGGGCCACCCAGATATCTTTGGGCCCCCCAGCCCCCTTAGACACCCTCTAGCCTCCTCACAACCCCTCCAGATTTCTCCCTTCTTCCCCAGAGCCATTTCTGGACCATGTAGACACCTTAGCACCCCTCTAGTGTGCTCTGGACCCCTCTTTTCCACAGAATTGGGCCCCCCAGCCCTCTTCTGGCCCCCCAGCCCCCTTAGACACCCCGTGGTCTCCTCGCAACCCCTCCAGATTTCTCCCTTCTTCCCCAGAGGCATTTCTTCACAGTGTAGACGCCTTAGCACCCCTCTAGTGTGCTCTGGACCACTCTTTTCCACAGAATGGCCCCGACAGCTCTGTTCTGGCCCCCCCAGACCCCTTAGACACCCTCTAGTGTGCTCACAACCCTTCCAGATTTCTCCCTTCTTTCCCAGAGGCATTTCTTGACAGTGTAGATGACTTAGGGCCCCTCTAGTGCACTTTGGAGCCTTCTTTTCCACAGAAGGGGGCCCCCCAGCACTCTTCTGGCCCCCCGGACCCTTTAGATACCCTCTAGTATCCTCGCAACCCCTCCAGATTTCTCCTTTCTTCCCCAGAGCCATTTCTTGACAGTGTAGACAACTTAGCATCCCTGTAGTGCGCTCTGGACCCCTCTTTTCCACACAGTTGTGCCCCCCAGATATCTTTGGGACCTCCAGACCCCTTAGACACTCTCTAGTGTCCTTGCAACCCCTCCAGATTGCTCCCTTCTTCCCCAGAGGCATTTCTGGACAGTGTAGACGCCTCAGCACCCCTCTAGTGCACTCTGGACCCCTCTTTTCCACAGAATAGGGCCCTCTAGCTCTCTTGTGGACCCCCAGACCCCTTAGACACCCTCTAGTCTCCTCGCAACCCCTCCAGATTTCTCCCTTCTTCCCCAGAGGCCTTTCTAGACCATGTAGACCTGTTAGAACCCCTCTAGTGTGCTCTGGATCCCTCTTTTCTATACACTTGTGTCCCCCAGATATCTTTGGGATCTCCAGACCCCTTAGACCCCTTCTAGTCTACTATCAACACCTCCAGATTTCTCCCTTCTTCCCCAGAGGCATTTCTTGACAGTGTAGATGCCTCTTAGCACCCCTCTAGTGCACTCTGGATCCCTCTTTTCCACAGAATGGGGCCCCCCCACCTCTCTTGTGGCCCCCCAGCCCCCTTAGACCCCCTCTAGTCTCCTGGCAACCCCTCCAGATTTCTCCCTTCTTCCCCAGAGCCTTTTCTAGACCATGCACACACCTTAGCACCAGTCTATTGTGCTCTGGACCCCTCTTTTCCACAGAATGAGGCCCCCCAGCTCTGTTCGAGCCGCCCAGGCCCCTTAGACACCCTCTAGTCTCCTTGGAATCCCTCCAGATTGCTCCCTTTGTCCCCAGAGGCAGTTCTTGACAGTGTAGATGCCTTAGCACCCTTCCAGTGCCCTCCGGAGCCCTCTTTTCCACAGAATGGGGCCCCCTAGCTCTGGTCGGGCCCCCCAGGCCCCTTAGACACCTTGCAGTCTCCTCGCAACCCCTCCAGATTTCTCCCTTCTCCCCCAGAGGCATTTCTAGGCCATGTAGACCTGTTAGAACCCTTCTAGTGCGCTCTGGACCCCTCTTTTCTATACAGTTGTGTCCCCCAGATATCTTTGCGACCTCCAGACCCCTTAGACCCCTTCTAGTCTACTAGCAACCCCTCCAGATTTCTGCCTTCTTCCCCAGAGGCATTTCTTGACAGTGTACACGCCTAAGCACCCCTCTAGTGCACTTTGGATCCCTCTTTTCCACAGAATTGGGCCCCCAGCTCTCTTGTGGCCCCCAGACCCCTTAGACACCCTCTAGTCTCCTGGCAACCCCTCCAGATTTCTCCCTTCTTCCCCAGAGGCATTTCTTGACAGTGTAGAGGCCTTAGCACCGCTCTAGTGTGCGCTGGAGCCCTCTGTTACAGAGAATTGGGCCCCCAGCTCTCTTCTGAGCCCCCAGAGCCCTTAGACACCCTCTAGTCTCCTGGCAACCCCTCCAGATTTCTCCCTTCTTCCCCAGAGGCATTTCTAGACCATGTAGACACCTTAGCACCCCTCTAGTGCGCTCTGGACCCCTCTTTTCCACAGAATGGGGCCCCCCTGCTCTCTTCGGAAACCTCAGCCCCCTTAGACACCCTCTAGTCTCCTCGCAACCCATCCAGATTTCTCCCTTCTTCCCCAGAGGCATTTCTTGACCATGGAGACACCTTAGCACCCCTCTAGTGTGCTCTGGACTACTCTTTACCACAGAATGGGGACCCCAGCTGTCTTCGGGTCCCCAGGTCCCATAGACACCTTGCAGTCTCCTCGCAACCCCTCCAGATTTCTCCCTTCTTGCCCAGAGCCATTTCTTCACAGTGTAGACCACTTGCCACCTCTCTAGTGCCTTCTGGACCCCTCTTTTCCACAGAATTGGGCCACCCACATATCTTTGGGCCCCCCAGCCCCCTTAGACACTCTCTAGTCTCCTCACAACCCCTCCAGATTTCTCCCTTCTTCCCCAGAGCCATTTCTTGACCAAGCAGACGACTTAGCACCCCTCTAGTGCGCTCTGGACCCCTCTTTTCCACAGAATTGGGCCCCCCAGCCCTCTTCTGGCCCCCCAGCCCCCTTAGACACCCTCTAGTCTCTTCGCCACCCCTCCAGATTTCTCCCTTCTTCCCCAGAGGCATTTCTTGACAGTGTAGACACCTTAGCACCCCTCTAGTGTGCTCTGGACCACTCTTTTCCACAGAATGGCCCCGACAGCTCTGTTCTGGCCCCCCCAGACGCCTTAGACACCCTCTAGTGTGCTCACAACCCTTCCAGATTTCTCCCTTCTTTCCCAGAGGCATTTCTTGACAGTGTAGATGACTTAGGGCCCCTCTAGTGCACTTTGGAGCCTTCTTTTCCACAGAATGGGGCCCCCCAGCACTCTTCTGGCCCCCCGGACCCTTTAGACACCCTCTAGTATCCTCGCAACCCCTCCAGATTTCTCCTTTCTTCCCCAGAGCCATTTCTTGACAGTGTAGACAACTTAGCATCCCTGTAGTGCGCTCTGGACCCCTCTTTTCCACACAGTTGTGCCCCCCAGATATCTTTGGGACCTCCAGACCCCTTAGACATCCTCTAGTCTCCTCGCAACCCCTCCAGATTGCTCCCTTCCTCCCCAGAGGCATTTCTAGACCATGCACACACCTTAGCACCCCTCTATTGTGCTCTGGACCCCTCTTTTCCACATAATTGTGTCCCCCAGATATCTTTGGGACCTCCAGACCCCTTAGACACTCTCTAGTGTCCTCGCAACCCCTCCAGATTGCTCCCTTCTTCCCCAGAGGCATTTCTGGACAGTGTAGACACCTCAGCACCCCTCTAGTGCACTCTGGACCCCTCTTTTCCACAGAATAGGGCCCTCTAGCTCTCTTGTGGACCCCCAGACCCCTTAGACACCCTCTAGTCTCCTCGCAACCCCTCCAGATTTCTCCCTTCTTCCCCAGAGGCCTTTCTAGACCATGTAGACCTGTTAGAACCCCTCTAGTGCACTCTGGATCCCTCTTTTCTATACAGTTGTGTCCCCCAGATATCTTTGGGATCTCCAGACCCCTTAGACCCCTTCTAGTCTACTATCAACACCTCCAGATTTCTCCCTTCTTCCCCAGAGGCATTTCTTGACAGTGTAGATGCCCCTTAGCACCCCTCTAGTGCACTCTGGATCCCTCTTTTCAACAGAATGGGGCCCCCCCACCTCTCTTGTGGCCCCCCAGCCCCCTTAGACCCCCTCTAGTCTCCTGGCAACCCCTCCAGATTTCTCCCTTCTTCCCCAGAGCCTTTTCTAGACCATGCACACACCTTAGCACCAGTCTATTGTGCTCTGGACCCCTCTTTTCCACAGAATGAGGCCCCCCAGCTCTTTTCGAGCCGCCCAGGCCCCTTAGAGACCCTCTAGTCTCCTTGGAATCCCTCCAGATTGCTCCCTTTGTCCCCAGAGGCAGTTCTTGACAGTGTAGATGCCTTAGCACCCTTCCAGTGCCCTCCGGAGCCCTCTTTTCCACAGAATGGGGCCCCCTAGCTCTGGTCGGGCCCCCCAGGCCCCTTAGACACACTCTAGTCTCCTCGCAACCCCTCCAGATTTCTCCCTTCTCCCCCAGAGGCATTTCTAGGCCATGTAGACCTGTTAGAACCCCTCTAGTGCGCTCTGGATCCCTCTTTTCTATACACTTGTGTCCCCCAGATATCTTTGGGACCTCCAGACCCCTTAGACCCCTTCTAGTCTACTAGCAACCTCTCCAGATTTCTGCCTTCTTCCCCAGAGGCATTTCTTCACAGTGTACACGCCTAAGCACCCCTCTAGTGCACTTTGGATCCCTCTTTTCAACAGAATTGGGCCCCCAGCTCTCTTGTGGCCCCCAGACCCCTTAGACACCCTCTAGTCTCCTGGCAACCCCTTCAGATTTCTCCCTTCTTCCCCAGAGGCATTTCTTGACAGTGTAGAGGCCTTAGCACCGCTCTAGTGTGCGCTGGAGCCCTCTGTTACAGAGAATTGGGCCCCCAGCTCTCTTCTGAGCCCCCAGAGCCCTTAGACACCCTCTAGTCTCCTGGCAACCCCTCCAGATTTCTCCCTTCTTCCCCAGAGGCATTTCTAGACCATGTAGACACCTTAGCACCCCTCTAGTGCGCTCTGGACCCCTCTTTTCCACAGAATGGGGCCCCCCTGCTCTCTTCGGAAACCTCAGCCCCCTTAGACACCCTCTAGTCTCCTCGC
Organism: Dromaius novaehollandiae; assembly: GCF_036370855.1. Taxonomy (NCBI): domain Eukaryota; kingdom Metazoa; phylum Chordata; class Aves; order Casuariiformes; family Dromaiidae; genus Dromaius; species Dromaius novaehollandiae. The sequence continues at coordinate 24,111 of NC_088122.1, read as the reverse complement.
AACCCCTCCAGATTTCTCCCTTCTTCCCCAGAGGCATTTCTTGACCATGGAGACACCTTAGCACCCCTCTAGTGTGCTCTGGACTACTCTTTACCACAGAATGGGGACCCCAGCTCTCTTCTGGCCCCCAGGCACCTTAGACACCTTGCAGTCTCCTCACAACCCCTCCAGATTTCTCCCTTCTTGCCCAGAGCCATTTCTTGACCGTGTAGACACCTTAGCACCCCTCTAGTGTGCTCTGGACCCCTCTTCTCTACACAGTTGTGCCCCCCAGATATCTTTGGGACCTCCACACCCCGTAGACACCCTCTAGTCTCCTGGCAACCCCTCCAGATTTCTCCCTTCTTCCCCAGAGGCATTTCTGGACCATGTAGACGCCTTAGCACCCCTGTAGTGCACTCTGGACCCCTCTTTTCCACAGAATAGGGCCCCCCAGCTCTCTTCTGGCCCCCCAGGCCGCTTAGACACCTTCTAGTCTCCTCACAATCCCTCCAGATTTCTCCCTTCTTCCCCAGAGGCATTTCTAGACCATGTAGACCTGTTAGAACCCCTCTAGTGCGCTCTGGATCCCTCTATTCTATACAGTTGTGTCCCCCAGATATCTTTGGGACCTTCAGACCCCTTAGACACCCTCTAGTCTCCTCGCAACCCCTCCAGATTTCTCCCTTCTTCCCCAGAGGCATTTCTTAACAGTGTAGATGCCTTAGCACCCCTCTAGTGCGCTCTGGACCCCTCTTTACCACAGAATTAGGCCCCCCAGCTCTCTTCTGGCCCCCCAGACCCCTTAGACACCCTCTAGTCTCCTGGCAACCCCTCCAGATTTCTCCCTTCTTCCCCAGAGGCATTTCTTGACAGTTTAGACCACTTACCACTCCTCTAGTGCGCTCTGGACTCCTCTTTTCCACAGAATGGCCCCCCCCCCCCCAGCTCTCTTCTGGGCCCCCAGACCGCTTAGACACCCTGGAGTCTCCTTGCAATCCCTCCAGATTTCTCCCTTCTTCCGCAGAGGCATTTCCTGACAGTGTAGACAGCTTAGCACTGGTCTAGTGTGCTCTGGACCCCTCTTTTGTACACAGTTGTGCTCCCCAGATATCTTTGGGTCCTGCACTCCCCGTAGACACCCTCTAGTCTCCTGCCAACCCCTCCAGATTTCTCCCTTCTTCCCCAGAGCCATTTCTGGACCATGTAGACGCCTTAGCACCCCTCTAGTGCGCTCTGGACCCTTCTTTTCACTAGAATGCCCCCCCCCAGCTCTCTTCTGGCCCCCCAGACCCCTTAGACACCCTCTAGTCTCCTCGCAACCCCTCCAGATTTCTCCTTTCTTCCCCAGAGGCATTTCTGGACCATGTAGACTCCTTAGCACTCCTCTAGTGTGCTCTGGAGTCCTCTGTTACACAGAATTGGGCCCCCCGGCTCTCTTCTGGGCCCCCAGACCCCTTAGACACCCTCTAGTCTCCTCGCAACCCCTCCAGATTTCTCCCTTCTTCCCCAGAGGCATTTCTTGACAGTGTAGACACCTTAGCACCGCTCTAGTGTGCACTGGACCTCTCTGTTCCACAGAATGGGCCCCTCCATCTCTCTTCTGGCCCCCCAGACCCCTTAGACACCCTCTAGTCTCCTCGCAACTCCTCCAGATTTCTCCCTACTTCTCCAGAGCCATTTCTTGACAGGGTAGATGGCTTAGCACCCCTCTAGTGCGCTCTGGAGCCTTCTGTTACAGAGAATTGGGCCCCCCAGCTCTCTTCTGGGCCCCCAGACCCCTTAGACACCCTCTAGTCTCCTCACAACCCATCCAGATTTCTCCCTTCTCCAGAGGCATTTCTGGACCATGTAGACACCTTAGCACCCCTCTAGTGCGCTCTGGACCCCTCTTTTCCACAGAATGGGGACTCCAGCTGTCTTTGGGCCCCCCAGGCCCCTTAGACACCTTCTAGTCTCCTCGCAACCCCTCCAGCTTCCTCCCTTCTTGCCCAGAGCCATTTCTTGACAGTATAGACCACTTGCCACCTCTCTAGTGCCTTCTGGACCCCTCCTTTCCACAGAATGGGGCCCCCCAGATGTCTTTGGGCCCCTCAGACTCATTAGACACTCTCTAGTCTCCTGGCAACCCCTCCAGATTTCTCCCTTCTTCCCCAGAGGCATTTCTTGACCGTGTAGACACCTTAGCACCCCTCTAGTGCGCTCTGGACCCCTCTTTTCTACACAATTGTGCTGCACAGATATCTTTGGGACCTCCACACCCCTTAGACACCCTCTAGTCTCCTCGCAACCCCTCCAGATTTCTCCCTTCTTCCCCAGAGGCATTTCTAGACAATGCACACAACTTAGCACCCCTCTAGTGCACTCTGGACCCCTCTTTTCCACAGAACTGGGCCCCCCAGCTCTCTTCTGCTCCTCCAGACCCCTTAGACACCCTCTAGTCTCCTCGCAACCCCTCCAGATTTCTCCCTTCTTCCCCAGAGGCATTTCTAGACCATGTAGACCTGTTAGAACCCCTCTAGTGCGCTCTGGACCCCTCTTTTCTATACAGTTTTGCCCCCCAGATATCTTTGGGACCTCCAGACCCCTTAGACCCCCTCTAGTCTCCTCTCAAGCCTCCAGATTTCTCCCTTCTTCCCCAGAGCCATTTCTTGACAGGGTGGATGCCTTAGCACCCCTCTAGTGCACTCTGGACCCCTCTGTTACACAGAATTGGGCCCCAGATTTCTTCGGGCCCCGCAGACCACTTAGACACCCTCTAGTCTCCTCGCAACCCCTCCAGGTTTCTCTCTGCTTCTCCAGAGCCATTTCTTGACCGTGTAGATGCCTTAGCACCCCTCTAGTGCACTCTGGACCCCTCTGTTAAACACAATTGGGCCCCCCAGCTCTCTTCTGGCCCCCCAGCCCCCTTAGACACCCTCTAGTCTCCTCGCAACCCCTCCAGATTTATCCCTTCTTCCCCAGAGGCATTTCTTGACAGTGTAGATGCCTTAGCACCCCTCTAGTGCGCTCTGGACCCCTCTTTTCTACACAGTTGTGACCCCCAGATATCTTTGGGACCTCCACAGCCCTTAGACACCCTCTAGTCTCCTGGCAACCCCTCCAGATTTCTCCCTTCTTCCCCAGAGGCATTTCTGAACCATGTAGACACCTTAGCACCCCTCTAGTGCACTATGGACCCCTCTTTTCCACAGAATTGGGCCCCCCAGATTTCTTTGGGACCTCCAGATGCCTTAGACCCCCTCTAGTCTCCTGGCAACCCCTCCAGATTTCTCCCTTCTTCCCCAGAGGCATTTCTGGACCATGTAGACTGCTTAGCACCCCTCTAGTGCGCTCTGGACCCCTCTTTTCCACAGAATTGGGACCCCCGGCTCTCTTCTGGCCCCCCAGACGCCTTAGACACCTTCTAGTTTCCTGGCAACCCCTCCAGATTTCTCCCTTGTTCTCCAGAGCCATTTCTAGACCATGCACACACCTTAGCACCCCTCTAGTGCACTCTGGACCCCTCTTTTTCACAGAATTGGGCCCCCCAGATATCTTTGGGACCTCCAGACCCCTTAGACACTCTGTAGTGTCCTCGCAACCCCTCCAGATTTCTTCCTTTTTCCCCAGAGGCATTTCTGGATAGTGTAGACGCCTTAGCACCCCTCTAGTGCGCTCTGGACCCCTCTTTTCCAAAGAATAGGGCCCTCTAGCTCTCTTCTGCTCCCCCAGACCCCTTAGATACCCTCTACTCTCCTCGCAACCCCTCCAGATTTCTCCCTTCTTCCCCAGAGGCATTTCTGAACCATGTAGACGCCTTAGCACCCCTCTAGTGCGCTCTGGACCCCTCTTTTGTATACAGTTGTGCCCCCCAGATATCTTTGGGACCTCCAGACCCCTTAGACCCCCTCTAGTCTCCTGGCAACTCCTCCAGATTTCTCCCTTCTTCCCCAGAGGCATTTCTGGACCATGTACACAGCTTAGCACCCCTCTAGTGCACTCTGGACTACTCTTTTCCACAGAATGGGGACCCCAGCTGTCTTTGGGACCCCCGGCCGCTTAAACACCCTCTAGTCTCCTCGCAACCCCTCCAGATTGCTCCCTTCGTCCCCAGAGGCAGTTCTTGACAGTGTAGACCCCTTAGCACCCCTGTAGTGTGTGCTGGACCCCTCTTTTCCACAGAATGGGCCCCCCCAGCTCTCTTGTTGCCCCCATGCCCCTTAGACACCCTCTAGTCTCCTTGCAATCCCTCTAGATTTCTCCCTTCTTCCCCAGAGGCATTTATGGAACATGTAGATGCCTTAGCACCCCTCTAGTGCACTCTGGACTCCTCTTTTCCCCAGAATGCTCCCCCCAGCTATCTTCTGGCCCCTAGAGCCCTTAGACACCCTCTAGTCTCCTTACAACCCCTCCAGATTTCTCCCTTCTTCCCCAGAGACATTTCTTGACAGTGTAGACCCCTTAGCACCCCTCTAGTGCCCTCTGGACCCCTCTTTGACACAGAATTCAGCCCCCCAGGTCTCTTTGGGACCCTCAGACTCCTTGCACATCCTCTAGTCTCCTCACAACCACTGCAGATTTCTCCCTTCTTCCCCAGAGGCATTTCTGGACCATGTAGACACCTTTGCACCCATCTACTGTGCTCTGGATCCCTCTTTTCCACAGAATGCGGCCCTCCAGCTCTCTTCTGGTCCCGCAGACCCCTTAGACACCCTCTAGTCTCCTCGCAACCCTTCCAGATTTCTCCCTTCTTCCCCAGAGCCATTTCTTGACCGTGTAGATGCCTTAGCACCCCTCTAGTGTGCTCTGGACCCCTCTTTTCCACGGAATTGGGCCACCTGGCTGTCTTCTGGCCCCCTAGGCCCCTTAGACACCCTCTAGTTTCCTTGGCACCCCTCTAGATTTCTTCCTTCTTGCCCAGAGGCATTTCTTGACAGTGTAGACGCCTTAGTACCCCTCTAGTCCACTCTGGACCCCTCTTTACCACAGAATGGGGCCCCCCAGCTCTCTTCTGGTCTTCCAGATGCCTTAGACACCCTCTAGTGTACTCGCAACCCCTCCAGATTTCTCCCTTCTTCCCCAGAGGCATTTCTTGACAGTGTAGACGCCTTAGCACCCTTCTACTGCGCTCTCAACGACTCTTTTCCACTGAATTGGGCCACCTGGCTGTCTTCGAGCCCTAATCCGATTAACCTTTTTTTTGCCTCAGAGCTCCATTTTGGATATCTAGAGTACTTTAGGACCCTGTTAGAAGCCTCAGAATTCCTGTTGAGCTTTTCTTCATGCTGTGGAGCCCTTTTTTGTTCCCCTACCAGACTTAGCAGCCCTCTGTTCTGCTTTGGCCTCATCTCTTGTGCTTTTATTTTTCCGTGCAGAGCTCTCTTTGTCCTCCAGACCCCTCAGCACCCCTCTAGTCCCCTCAGCAGGCTTGTAAAGGCCTTTGTCATGATCCAAAGCTGTGTTTTGGATCTCCAGTTCCCTTAGGACCCCTATAGTGCACTGAGAACCCATCTGGAGGCCTTCGTTGTGCCCCACAGCCCTGTTTTGGTCATCTGCATAGTATAAGAGCCTTCCTGTCTCCTCAGAGCACCTGCTGAGGTCAGTCACGTTAGCCAGTTTTGTTTTTTTTGCCTTTTAGTCCCCTTAGGAGCCTTCTGGTCTGCTCAGAACCACTTGTGGGGTGTGGTGCTTGTTCTGCACCAGAGCTGTCCTCTGGCTGCACAGCCCCCTTTGGAATTCTCTAGTCTCCTCAGAAGCCCTTGAGATTTCTTCCTTGTTCTCCAGAGTCATTCCTTGGCCATGCGGGCTGCTTAGCACTTCTCTAGTGGCCTGTGGACTACTCTTTTGTCCTTCCTTGTTCCCTAGAGCTGTCTTTTGGCTATTTCCTTTAGGAGTTATTTAGTGGTCTCAGAATTCTTCCTGAGCCCTCTCTTATGCCCTAGAGTGCTTTTTTCATTGTTTAGGTGCCTGAGTACCCATGTTTTCTTCTGAACCCCTTTGGAGGCTTTACTTGTTCTCTTCTGCCTTCTTTTAGTTGCTCTCTAGTCTGCGTAAGAGATATCTAATCTGCTCTGGATTCTTCTTTAGAGCTTTGTTGTGCTGCATAGACCTCTATTGGTCCTGTAGAGCTCTGAGGAACCCCTTTATTTTACTCTGGACTACTCTGTCAGCCTTTCTTTTGTGCCTGAGCTCTGTTTTGGCCCTTTAGTCCTTGTGTGACCGCTGTCATCCATTCATAACTGCTTCTGGAAGCCTTTGTTGCGCCCCAGAGCCCTGCGTCGGTTCTCCAGCCCTCTTAGCATCCCTCTTCCCTCCTCGTGCGAGTCCTCCACTTAGGCATACAGAGGTAGTATTCCCGTGGGGAACTCTCCATTCCACCCAGTGGCCCCTTTTTCTAAGCACTCTAGGTACTATACAGGAAATACCCCTGTTTGGAAGTACTCACATTACAGAAGCAGCGTTGTTCCGGGGGGTTATTTAGATATCTTGGTTTGCCCTAGAGGAAATGCTGTCTTCCTACAACAGCTGTATTCAATACAGGTGTGAACCAATTAGAGCAGTGTGTTGTAGGGTTCCCTTTATAGGTTATGTGGAATCTTGTAGTTTTCCTTCTAAGCCTAAGCAGAACTGATTTCTAGTTTTCAGTGTAAAGGCTAGTGCTAGTTAGGGTAAAAGAATTTAATAACAGACCTCCTGGTATTATGGATACAGTATACGAAGTCTTAGTAACAAAGAAGATGGTCCATTTTATCCAAGAGGTCTGTTTATCCTTTTTGTGCTCTGCAGCCTAGCTACGGAGTGGAAGCAAAAGCCTTGCTCTTGCCCAGCCCTCTGTCTTTATGGCTGGCAGTGCTTTGCCCCTCCCCTTCCCGGGGCTTGTGGGTCGGGCAGTGGGCGGGGCTAGGGGTACATAAAGCGAGGGCCTGGTGGCAGGGAGTTCATTCTGCGTTTGCTGTCCTTTGGGGTTAGTGGTCTGAACTTGTCGCGGCGAATAGCAGCATTTGAAGAAGCAAAGGTATCCAGGAAGAGTTATTGCTGCATTTGGAGATGCAAAGGCTGTTCCTTAAGATTAGAGCAACGGGATGGCTGAAGGTGGAGCCGTAAGCCTGCCAGAAAATCGCTTAAAGCAGGCAGTTTCGGTTTTGCGTCGGTGTCTCGGCGTGGGGCGTTCAGGGGTGGAAGAGGGCTTCCGCGTCTGCAGTCGTATCTTTTGTTAACCATCAGTATTGTTTTGTTGCGTTTCTGTGTTTATTGCGGAAGGGATGCAGCTTCATCGCTCTGCTCTTTGAAGATGATGACACTCGAAGAATTGTTTGTCCCTCAGCTGGATTGCAGAGAAAAGGACAGAACAGGGGTCCCCGGAAAACATTTCCATCTACGTTTCCGCTCTACGTAGTGCTTGTGTGCCTTATGTCCAGTAATGTGGATGCATGTGAGATATCGTTCTCGTCAGCTACTCTGGTTTCCGGCTTGCTTGCCGGATGTTCTGCTGCTCCTCAGAAATATTGTCAGCTCTGTTCCAAGAGGAAGTGAGTAAGTTTTTTTGTAGTATGCAGAGTTATGGAAGAGTCTAGACTTTATGTGAAGAGTGTGAAGAGCTAAGTGAGCATTCTTCCTGCCTGGAAGTGCAGTATGATGAGAAAGGAAGTCACATCTTTGGAAACTAAGTGCAGATGTGAGTAAGTCCATGTGTCTGAAGGGGTCAAAAAGCAACCTCCTGCAAGCTAACGAATTCACCTCTTTTCTTGTCCAGGCCTCAGTGCTGAGAGAGGAAAAAAACTGCTGGCCTTCTCGGGACCGGCAGGAAGCAATTTGCAGTTTCGCCTGGCAGCTCTTTTCTTTCATCTGTGCCTGCGAACCCACTGCCATCTGCTCTTTTGTGGCTCTGCTTCTGACTCCTACCGTGGCTTCTGGGGCTGTCCGCTTTGCTTTTTCAGATACCTTGCGGGCCTTTTCCAGGCATGCCTGAGGATTTGAGGTGAGGTAGAATGGGTGAGTGTAATGGCGTGTCAGTTGTTTTACGGCTAGTCCGCAGTGCCTAGGAGAAGAGTAATTTTGTTGTTTTGTTTTTTGCAGGTGCCATGGGATTACTTTCAGTCAGGATGTGGGAGTATCGCTTTGGCGCGGTGCAGGTGAATGGAGCGACAATGGCGGTTTGGAGAGGCGCACTCTTGCAGATGAGCATGGAGGTGCCCGGCATGGGGTGTGACTGCTTGCGCTCTGGTTTGGCAGGTGATGAAGGTGAGCGAAGGAAGATTAGAGAGGATGTGGCAGCCATTGAGTGATGCATCTTAAGGATCAAAAGTGACCTGACCGCCCCCCACCCCCACCCCCAGCCCTGGAAAAGCTAAGGTGAGGGGCAAAGGGTGTTGGGGTTGTCTTCATTCTGTGCATGCGTGCTGATATTCAATGTAGTAGGGAGGGCTGCTCTGGATGAGTGGTGTGTGAGGCAGAGGTGGTGGGGTGCGCATGGCAGAAAGTGAGGGTGTGGTACGTAGGGCAGCTCCAGCCTGTGTCTGTGTTGTGTAGTCTATGTGGTGTGTGTTATAGCTGTGCTATCTTTTGCTCAGGTCTTGATGTTGCTCTTGCTCTTTGTGCTCAAGGAGCACAGCGCACGCTCCACAGCGCCATCGCGGCAGGCATCCGCCGTCTTTTGCCTGGCCTCAGTCATCGGCATCGCTCCAGCGGATCACGTCTCGTCCCGTGCGGGCAGCCGAAAGGGGCGGTCCGTCGCTCCGGCTTTGCATCGTGACCATTTGCGGCCGCTCATCTTCGGGGCCATTGTTGAGGCCTTTTTGCCTGCCCCTCTTCTGTTTCTGCTCTTGTTTTTCATCTTCTTGGCATCCTTTCAGGGTTCTTCCCTGTATCGCCGCAGCCTCGGGTCTTCCCGGCCGGGTGCTTCGGCATCGGTCGTCCCGGCTTTGTGGGCCGCTTTCCATCCCGGGCAGTGGCGTTTGACTCTTTTCTGGGCTCATCCGGAGCAGCAGAGCTGCACGGTCATGGCATCGTAGGGCTTTCTGGCTGGTAGCATCTTATGCGTGGGAATAGTTCTTTTTGCATAGGGCTTTCCTGCATGTTTGTGTCTGATGCTTGTACCTATGTGTGTTTGTTTTGTGTCTAATGCTTGTCTGTGTGTGTGGGGCTGGAGCTGCTTTGCCTGCGGTTATTAGCAATGGTAGCGTATGGAGTGTGGCAGTGATGGCCCGGAATGGTGATTGGTCAGTGTCTGTGTGCTCCAGTTTATGTTGCTTTTTGCAGATGCAGAGCAGTGTTCCGAGTGGGCCCAAGGGAGCTGGAGGAAGAAAGGGGCATGCCCCAAGAAGGTGAGCTAGAGATTTGGTTTTGGAAGGAGTGTTGCGGTCAGTGGGTTGCCCGGTTAATTTTTGCTTTGTGCTTGTAGGTGTGGAGCCTTGGGGGGAGCAGGTCACTCACATCCAGGAGGAGCTGGGCGAGGTGAGCATCAGTCTGGGTGAGGACGTAGAGCCCGGCGTAGGGCCGTTATCTCATCGGCGCCGTCCCCATCGCCCGGCGCCGTTCCTGTTTTACAGGTGTGTGGCAGACCTCGGCGTGGGGAGCTGTAGCCCGGCAGTTGGGACGGGAGAGCGGAGCAGGTAAAGGTGTTGTAGCGAGGTAATGTTGTGCATGGGGTGTGGTTTTTGGCATGACCTCAAGGTGTGGTCTTCTCGCTGGTTTTGCAGGCATTGCAGGAAGTTTTGGAGAGGAGAAGCTGAGCGGCAACGAGGAGCCTGAGCAGGTGAGAAGGGAAGCTTGTCTGCCTGAGTTTTATTATGCGGTAGGGTGCTGCTGGGCTGCCTTTCGGTGATGTGTTTTGCTCTGCTTTTTCAGGTACGGTGCGGGCCTTTCCCAGGCGAGGCTGAGGATTTGAGGTGAAGTGGAATGGGTGCGTATAATGGTGTGGCAGTAGTTGTAGGGCTAGTCCGCACTGCCTAGCAGAAGAGTAGTTTTGTTGTTTTGCGTTTTCCAGATGCCACGGGCAGCCTCACAGCCACAATGCTGGAGCGTGGCTTTGGCACAGTACAGGTGAGTGCGATGACAATGGTGGTTTGGAGGAGGGTGCTCTCGCAGATGTGGCTGGAGCTGACCGGCAAGGGAGTCACTGCTTGTGCTCTGGTTTGGCAGGTGATAAAGGCAACTGTGGTGACTGAAGGGAGATCAGCACGGATGCGGCTGCCATTGAGGATGGCTCTTGAGGAGCGATGGTGATGCCCAGCATTTGAACAGTTAAGTTGACGGGCAAAGGGTATCAGGGGTGTCTTAACTCTGTGTGTGTCTGTGTGTGCACGCTGATGTTCAGTGTAGAGCGGAGGGCTGTTCTGGATGAGTGGGGTATGTGTGAGGCAGAGGTGCTGAGGTGCGCATGGCAGAAAGTGAGGGTGCGGTAGGCGGGGCAGCTCCAGCCTGTGTCTGTGTTGTTGTGTAGTCTATGTGGTGTGTGTTGTAGCTGTGCTATCTTTTGCTCAGGTCTTGATGTCGCCCTTGCTCTTTGTGCTCAAGGAGCACGGCCTACACTGTGGAGCGCTAGCATTGTAGGCCTCTGTCATGTTTTGCTGGCTTGACTCATCAGCATCGCACCCACGGATGGTGTCTCGTCACGTGCAGGCAGCCGAAGGGGGCAGTCCGTGCCTCCGGCTTTGCATCGTGCCCATCGATCTTTGCGGCCACCGTCGAGGCCTCGTCGGCCGCTCTTGTTCCGAGGCCGCTCTTGTTTTGCGTCTCACCGGTGCCCTTTCAGGGTTTTCTTCCCTGCGTCATCACGGCCTCAGGTCTTCCTCGCTGGCCTCTTCCGCATGGCCGTTCCTCGCTTTGCCGGCCGCTTTCCATCCCAGGCGCTGACATCTTAGTCTTTTCTGGGCTCGTCCAGAGCATCAGAGCCGCAGGGCTGTGGTGTCATCAGATACCATGTGGAACGCATTGGAATAGTTCTTTTTGCATAGGGCTTTCCTTCATGTTTGTGTCTAATGTTTTTTTTTTTTTTGGTCTGTCTGTGTGTGTTTGGAGCTGCCTTGCTTGTGGGTGTTAGGAATGGTGGTGTGCGGAGTGTGTCAGTGATGGACTGGAATGGTGATTTGTCAATGTCTGTGTGCTCCACTTTATGTTGTTTTGTTTTGTTGTTTTTTGCAGATGCTGAGCAGTGTTCCGAGTGGGCCCAAGGGAGCTGGAGGAAGAAAGGGGCATGCCCCAAGAAGGTGAGCTAGAGATTTGGTGTTGGAAGGAGAGTGTTGCGGTCAGTGGGTTGCGCGGTTAATTTTTGCTTTGTGCTTGTAGGCGTGGAGCCTTGCGGGGAGCAGGTCGCTCACATCCAGGAGGAGCAGGGTGAGGTGAGCATCAGTCCGGGAGCGGACGTAGAGCCCGGCGTAGGGCCATCACCTTGTCGGCGCTGTCCTTGTCGCCCAGCGCCGTTCCTGTTTTACAGGTGTGTGGCGGACCTCGGTGTGGGGAGCTATAGCCCAGCAGTTGGGATGGGAGAGCGGAGCAGGAAAAGGTGTGGGAGCGAATGCCTGATGTGGATGGGCTGTGGTGTTGCGGGCATCGCCTGAGCACGTGATTTCTCTCTGTGCTTGCAGGTTTTGCGGGAAGTTGTGGAGAGAAGCAGCTGAGTGCTGAGAAGAGCCTGAGCAGGTGAGCGGGGGAGCTTGTTGGGTCTGATTTTATTGTGGGGTGGGTGGTGTTGGGCTGCCTCTCGGTGATGCCTTTTGCTCTGTTTTTTCAGGTCTGCTGTGGGCCTTTCCCAGGCGTGGCTGAGACTTTCAGGTGAGTGGATTGGAGCTGGATGTTGTAGGGCTGGTGAGCGCTGCCTGGCAGAAGAGTCACTTTGTTATTTTGTTTTCTTCCAGGTGCCACGGGCTTCCCCCCGGGCAGGATGTTGGCGTTTGGAGTTGTTGCGGTGCAGGTGAGTGGAGCGCCGATGGCGCTTTGGTGGAGGGTGCCCTTGGAGATGGGGATGGAGCTGACTGGCAAGGGGGTGACTGCTTGTGCTCTGGTTTGGCAGGTGATGAAGGCAAATGTGGTGAGCAAAGGAAGATCAGTGTGGATGCGGCTGCTGCTGAGGATGGCTCTTGAGGACCGGTGACCTACAGCACTGCCACAGTTAAGTTGAGGGGCAAAGGATGTTGGGGCATCCTCAGTTTCTGTGTATGTGTGTGTGTGCGTGCTGATGTTCAGTGTAGAGTGGAGGGTTGTTCTGGATGAGTGGTGTGTGTGAGGCAGAGGCAGTGGGGTGTGCATGGCAGAAAGCGAGGGTGGGTGTCAGGCAGGGCAGCTCCAGCCTGTGTCTGTGTTGTTGTGTAGTCTATGTGGTGTGTGTTATAGCTGTGCTATCTTTTGCTCAGGTCTTGATGTTGCTCTTGCTCTTTGTGCTCAAGGAGCACAGCCTATGCTCTGCAGCGGTAGTGTGGCAGGCATCCATTGTCTTTTGCCTGGCCAGACTCATCAGCATTGCTCCAATGGACTACGTCTTGTTCTGCACAGGCAGCTGAAAGGGGTGGTCTGTGACTCTGACTGTGCATCGTGGCCGTTTGCGGTCCGTCATAGTCGTGGCCACCGTTGAGGCCTCATCGGCCACACCTCTTCCGGGGCCGCTCTTGTCTTGCGTCTCGCTGGCGCCCTTTCAGGGTTTCCTTCCCTGCGTCGTCATGGCCTCGGGTCTTTCTCGCCGGCCTCCTCTGCGTCAGTCTTCTGAGCTTTGCCAGTCCCTTTCCATCCTGGGCATTGACGTTTGACTCTTTTCTGGGCTCGTCCAGAGCCTCGGCCCTACGACGCCACGACCGTGCGGCTCTTTCTGGCCGGCAGTCTTATGTGTGGGAATAGGGTTTTTTTTGTGTAGGGCTGTCCTCTGTGTTTGTGTCTGCTGTTTGTTTGTCTGTGTGTTTTTGGGGCTGGAGCTGCCTTGCCTGTGAGTGTTAGCCATGGTGGTGTGTGGAGTGTGTCCGTGATGGACTGGAGTGGTGGTGTTGCGGGCATCGCCTGAGTGTGTGACTTCTCTCTGTGCTTGCAGGTTTTGCGGGAAGTTGTGGAGAGAAGCAGCTGAGTGCTGAGAAGAGCCTGAGCAGGTGAGTGGGGCAGCCTGTTGGGTCTGATTTTATTGTGCGGTGGGTGGTGTTGGGCTGCCTCTCAGTGATGCCTTTTGCTCTGTTTTTTCAGGTCTGCTGTGGGCCTTTCCCAGGCGTGGCTGAGACTTTCAGGTGAGTGGATCGGAGCTGGATGTTGTAGGGCTGGTGAGCGCTGCCTGGCAGAAGGGTCACTTTGTTATTTTGTTTTTTTCCAGGCGCCACGGGCTTCCCCCCGGGCAGGATGTTGGCGTTTGGAGTTGTTGCGGTGCAGGTGAGTGGAGCGCCGATGGCGCTTTGGTGGAGGGTGTCCTTGGAGATGGGGATGGAGCTGACTGGCAAGGGGGTGACTGCTTGTGCTCTGGTTTGGCAGATGATGAAGGCAAATGTGGTGAGCAAAAGAAGATCAGAGGGTGCGGCTGCTGCAGAGGATGTGTCTGCTGTTGAGGATGCCTCTTGAGGAGCAACAGTGATGCAGAGCACTGGAAAAGCGAAGTGCATGGGCAAAGGGTGTTGCGGGGTGTGTGTGTGTGTGTGTGTGTGTGTGTGTGTGTGTGTGTGTGTGTTGGTGCGTGTGAGGCAGAGGCAGTGGGGTGTGCATGGCAGAAAGTGAGGGTGGGTGTCAGGCAGGGCAGCTCCAGCCTGTGTCTGTGTTGTTGTGTAGTGTATGTGGTGTGTGTTGTAGCTGTGCTATCTTTTGCTCAGGTCTTGATGTTGCCCTTGCTCTTTGTGCTCAAGGAGCACAGCATATGCTTTGTAGTGCTAGTGCAACAGGCATCTGCTGTATTTTGTCTGGTCTTGACCGACTCATCTGCATTGCTCCAATGATCATCTTGTTCTGTGCAGGCAGCTGAAAGCAGCAGTCTGTCACTGTGATTCTGCATTGTTTCTGGCCAATCATCTTGGCAGCCATCATTCAGGTCTTGTTGGTCGTGTGTTTTCTGAGGCCTCTCTTATTTTGCATCCTCCTGGTGCCCTTTCAGGGTTTTCCTCCCTGTGTCATCAGAGCCTCGGGTCTTTCTTTCTGGCCTCTTCCGCATGGCAGTTCCTCGCTTTGCCGGCCCCTTTCCATCACAGATGGTGGCATCTGACTCTTTTCTGGTCTCGTGGAGAGCACCAGAGCCGCATGGTCGTGGCATTGTAGGGCTTTCTGGCTGGCAGCATCTTCTGTACTGGCATTGTTTTTTGCATGGAGGGTGTGTGTACGTGTCTGTGTGTACGTGTCTGTGTGTACGTGTCTGTGTGTACGTGTCTGTGTGTGTGTTTGGAGCTGCCTTGCCTGTGGGTGTAGTAATGGTAGTTGCCAGAGCAGAATAATGTATCTATGAAACACTTATTTTGTTTTTTCTTTTTTTTTTTGGGGGGGGGGTTGTGTCAGTAAGAGATAAAAGTAGGGTTTTTTCTTTAATTTTTTTTATTGGGATGGCCATTTTGGGGGCGGGGGGGGGGTTCTATTCATGCCAGGATAGTGTTATCTTTAAACAAGGATGGAAGCATGTGGTTTTGTTAGTAGCTGTAATGACTGTCTGTGGTGGGAGTGTGTGGGCAGTTGGGTGGGCTTAGTGGTGAGTGTGTCTAACCTTGTATGCATGTGTTTTTCTTTTTCCAGGTTGTAGTTAGAATTTATTTTAAAATAATTAAAAAAAAAACCCCAGCTGGGGGATTTTTTTTTTTTTCCCCTGGCTGGGTTTTTTTTCCCCCGGTCCCGGCCGCTCTGCGAGGCGATGATCGTCGCCAATGTTGGTGCGGAGCTTTGGCTGGGGACCGGGGGTTTTGTAGGCAGGGCAGTTTTTGGAGGTGTCCAGTAATGCTGTTACTGGGAGCTGTCCAAAAGACTGGAGGCGCTTGCCTGTTACTGTAGGGAGGTAGAATGATTGTGGTGGGAGTGAGTGGGCAGCTGTGTGGTTGTTGGGTGGGCTTGGTGGTGAGTGTGTCTAACCTTGTATGCATGTGTTTTTCTTTTTCCAGGTTGTAGTTAGAATTTATTTTAAAATAATTAAAAAAAAACCCCAGCTGGGGGATTTTTTTTTTTTCCCCCGGCTGGGTTTTTTTCCCCCGGTCCCGGCCGCTCTGCGAGGCGATGATCATCGCCAATGTTGGTGTGGAGCTTTGGCTGGGGACCGGGGGTTTTGTAGGCAGGGCAGTTTTTGGAGGTGTCCAGTAACGTTGTTACTGGGAGCTGTCCAAAAGACTGGAGGTGCTTGCCGACTGATGAGAGTAGTAGCGGTGAGAATGTAGAGGTGAATGCTGAAGAGTGTGTGCAGCTCATGTAGAGTGTGGGCTTGTTATGTTTTGTATGTTGTGATGATGATTTTTTTTTGTGCAATAAAACAATAAAGATGGTGGTGTGTGTGTCTCCTTTCAAATAAAGATGGTTTTGCTGTTTGTTTCTGTTCTCTTATTTGAACTGCATGCGCCACACATTTGCTCTTGCCCTTTTCCTCTTTGCTCTTGCTCTTTTGACCTTTTAAAATAAGAAGAAGGCAGAAGTTTTTGTCTTGTTCTTATTTTAATTTTTTGGTCCTCTGTTCTGTTTCCTATTCTTTCTTTCTTTGTCTGTCTCTTATGCCTTTTTCTTCTCCTTTTCCCTGATTGTTTGTGTTCACTTTGTGCAGGTTTCTCTCTACCTTTCTGTCTTTACTATTTACTCTTTCAGTCTGCCTGCACTGTGGTGCTCTGCTCTCTGTGCTTTTCTCTGTATTCTGTGCTCTGCCCTCAGCTTTGTGTTTTCTGCTTTGCTCTCTGTGTTCTGCTGTGTTCTGCTTTGCTCTGTATTTTCTGTTTTGCTGTGCTCTTTGCTGTGCTTTTTGCTTTGTTCTGTTCTCTGTGTTCTGCTCTTTTCTCTGTTCTGCTCTCTCAGCTCTCCTGTGTGTGCTTTTTGCTCTGTTCTCTGTTTTCTCTGTTGTTTTCTGTGCTTTCTGTCTTCTCTCTGGTTGTCTTTGTTCTCTCTGGTTGTCTTCTCTGTTGTCTTTTTTCTGTTTGTTGTCTCTGTTGTTCTGTCTTTGTCCTCTGTTGTCTTTGTCTTTGTTTGTTGTCTTTGTCCTCTGTTGTTCTGTCTTTGTCCTCTGTTGTCCTGTCTTTGTCCTCTGTTGTCTTTGTCTTTGTTTGTTGTCTTTGTCCTCTGTTGTTCTGTCTTTGTCCTGTGTTTGTCTGTTGTTGTTTGTCTTGTCTCTCTTTGTCTTTGTCTTTGTCTCTCTTTCTCTTTGTCTTTGTCTTTGTCTGTCTTTGTCTTTGTCTGTCTTTGTCTTTGTCTGTCTTTGTCTTTGTCTGTCTTTGTCTTTGTCTGTCTTTGTCTTTGTCTGTCTTTGTCTTTGTCTCTTTGTCTTTGTCTTGTCTCTCTTTGTCTTGTCTCTCTTTCTCTTTGTCTTTGTCTCTGTCTTCTGTTTCCTCTTCCTCTTCTCCTCTCTTCCTCTTCTCCTCTCTTCCTCCTCTCTTCCTCCTCTTTTTTCTAGCATACTGGCTGGGAGCAAATAATAATAATTTCACCATTTAAAAAAAAAATTATTTGCTCCCAGCCAGTATCCTACCCCTGCTACTCAATTCATTAAATATGCAAATTAAGCCTTTCTATACTTATTATTTTTTCTTTCTTTTTATATATACTATATACACACTATACATACCACATGCACACACTGTACATACATAAAATACACATACACACCTATTACCTAGGGTGGATATGCTCACACCAAATAACATTACCATTAGGGAGCCCCCTGCTGATAGCATTAGGGTTATTTCACACCCCTTATTATTAGACTTTGACTGCCCCCTGGTGGTCAGTCACAGTAACACTTTTAGGGTTACACATAAGCACCTGGGACTTAGGGTTAGGGCCTACAGAACACTAGGACTAGCGGGGGGGCAGGGGAGTACAGGGGGGGTGAGGGGGTCTAGGAGCAGGGGGGGGCAGAGGGGTCTAGTGGGGGGTCTAGGACTGGGGGGGGCAGGGGGGACTAGGGGTACAGAGAGGCTGGGGGGGTAGAAGGGGCTAAGAGTAGGGGGGGCCAGGTGGGGGAAGGCTGGGGGGGGGGCTGGAGGGGTGTGGTCAGGGGTCAGGGATCCGGGTCCAGGTCTGCGGTTAGGAGTTAGGGCTTAGGGGGTGGGGTTAGGGTTACAGTTAGGGCTTAGGGGGAGGATTATGGGTTAGGGGTTAGAGGGTTAGGGGTTAGGATTAGGGGTCAGGGTCAGGGTTAGAGGGTCAGGGTCAGGGTCAGGGTCAGGTTAGGGTTAGGGTTAGGGTTAGGGTTAGGGTTAGGGTTAGGGTTAGGGTTAGAGGGTTAGGGTTAAGGGTTAAGGGTTAAGGGTTAAGGGTTAGGGTTAGGGTTAGGGTTAGGGTTAGGGTTAGGGTTAGGGTTAGGGTTAGGGTTAGGGTTAGGGTTAGGGTTAGGGTTAGGGTTAGGGTTAGGGTTAGGGTTAGGGTTAGGGTTAGGGTTAGGGTTAGGGTTAGGGTTAGGGTTAGGGTTAGGGTTAGGGTTAGGGTTAGGGTTAGGGTTAGGGTTAGGGTTAGGGTTAGGGTTAGGGTTAGGGTTAGGGTTAGGGTTAGGGTTAGGGTTAGGGTTAGGGTTAGGGTTAGGGTTAGGGTTAGGGTTAGGGTTAGGGTTAGGGTTAGGGTTAGGGTTAGGGTTAGGGTTAGGGTTAGGGTTAGGGTTAGGGTTAGGGTTAGGGTTAGGGTTAGGGTTAGGGTTAGGGTTAGGGTTAGGGTTAGGGTTAGGGTTAGGGTTAGGGTTAGGGTTAGGGTTAGGGTTAGGGTTAGGGTTAGGGTTAGGGTTAGGGTTAGGGTTAGGGTTAGGGTTAGGGTTAGGGTTAGGGTTAGGGTTAGGGTTAGGGTTAGGGTTAGGGTTAGGGTTAGGGTTAGGGTTAGGGTTAGGGTTAGGGTTAGGGTTAGGGTTAGGGTTAGGGTTAGGGTTAGGGTTAGGGTTAGGGTTAGGGTTAGGGTTAGGGTTAGGGTTAGGGTTAGGGTTAGGGTTAGGGTTAGGGTTAGGGTTAGGGTTAGGGTTAGGGTTAGGGTTAGGGTTAGGGTTAGGGTTAGGGTTAGGGTTAGGGTTAGGGTTAGGGTTAGGGTTAGGGTTAGGGTTAGGGTTAGGGTTAGGGTTAGGGTTAGGGTTAGGGTTAGGGTTAGGGTTAGGGTTAGGGTTAGGGTTAGGGTTAGGGTTAGGGTTAGGGTTAGGGTTAGGGTTAGGGTTAGGGTTAGGGTTAGGGTTAGGGTTAGGGTTAGGGTTAGGGTTAGGGTTAGGGTTAGGGTTAGGGTTAGGGTTAGGGTTAGGGTTAGGGTTAGGGTTAGGGTTAGGGTTAGGGTTAGGGTTAGGGTTAGGGTTAGGGTTAGGGTTAGGGTTAGGGTTAGGGTTAGGGTTAGGGTTAGGGTTAGGGTTAGGGTTAGGGTTAGGGTTAGGGTTAGGGTTAGGGTTAGGGTTAGGGTTAGGGTTAGGGTTAGGGTTAGGGTTAGGGTTAGGGTTAGGGTTAGGGTTAGGGTTAGGGTTAGGGTTAGGGTTAGGGTTAGGGTTAGGGTTAGGGTTAGGGTTAGGGTTAGGGTTAGGGTTAGGGTTAGGGTTAGGGTTAGGGTTAGGGTTAGGGTTAGGGTTAGGGTTAGGGTTAGGGTTAGGGTTAGGGTTAGGGTTAGGGTTAGGGTTAGGGTTAGGGTTAGGGTTAGGGTTAGGGTTAGGGTTAGGGTTAGGGTTAGGGTTAGGGTTAGGGTTAGGGTTAGGGTTAGGGTTAGGGTTAGGGTTAGGGTTAGGGTTAGGGTTAGGGTTAGGGTTAGGGTTAGGGTTAGGGTTAGGGTTAGGGTTAGGGTTAGGGTTAGGGTTAGGGTTAGGGTTAGGGTTAGGGTTAGGGTTAGGGTTAGGGTTAGGGTTAGGGTTAGGGTTAGGGTTAGGGTTAGGTTAGGGTTAGGGTTAGGGTTAGGGTTAGGGTTAGGGTTAGGGTTAGGGTTAGGGTTAGGGTTAGGGTTAGGGTTAGGGTTAGGGTTAGGGTTAGGGTTAGGGTTAGGGTTAGGGTTAGGGTTAGGGTTAGGGTTAGGGTTAGGGTTAGGGTTAGGGTTAGGGTTAGGGTTAGGGTTAGGGTTAGGGTTAGGGTTAGGGTTAGGGTTAGGGTTAGGGTTAGGGTTAGGGTTAGGGTTAGGGTTAGGGTTAGGGTTAGGGTTAGGGTTAGGGTTAGGGTTAGGGTTAGGGTTAGGGTTAGGGTTAGGGTTAGGGTTAGGGTTAGGGTTAGGGTTAGGGTTAGGGTTAGGGTTAGGGTTAGGGTTAGGGTTAGGGTTAGGGTTAGGGTTAGGGTTAGGGTTAGGGTTAGGGTTAGGGTTAGGGTTAGGGTTAGGGTTAGGGTTAGGGTTAGGGTTAGGGTTAGGGTTAGGGTTAGGGTTAGGGTTAGGGTTAGGGTTAGGGTTAGGGTTAGGGTTAGGGTTAGGGTTAGGGTTAGGGTTAGGGTTAGGGTTAGGGTTAGGGTTAGGGTTAGGGTTAGGGTTAGGGTTAGGGTTAGGGTTAGGGTTAGGGTTAGGGTTAGGGTTAGGGTTAGGGTTAGGGTTAGGGTTAGGGTTAGGGTTAGGGTTAGGGTTAGGGTTAGGGTTAGGGTTAGGGTTAGGGTTAGGGTTAGGGTTAGGGTTAGGGTTAGGGTTAGGGTTAGGGTTAGGGTTAGGGTTAGGGTTAGGGTTAGGGTTAGGGTTAGGGTTAGGGTTAGGGTTAGGGTTAGGGTTAGGGTTAGGGTTAGGGTTAGGGTTAGGGTTAGGGTTAGGGTTAGGGTTAGGGTTAGGGTTAGGGTTAGGGTTAGGGTTAGGGTTAGGGTTAGGGTTAGGGTTAGGGTTAGGGTTAGGGTTAGGGTTAGGGTTAGGGTTAGGGTTAGGGTTAGGGTTAGGGTTAGGGTTAGGGTTAGGGTTAGGGTTAGGGTTAGGGTTAGGGTTAGGGTTAGGGTTAGGGTTAGGGTTAGGGTTAGGGTTAGGGTTAGGGTTAGGGTTAGGGTTAGGGTTAGGGTTAGGGTTAGGGTTAGGGTTAGGGTTAGGGTTAGGGTTAGGGTTAGGGTTAGGGTTAGGGTTAGGGTTAGGGTTAGGGTTAGGGTTAGGGTTAGGGTTAGGGTTAGGGTTAGGGTTAGGGTTAGGGTTAGGGTTAGGGTTAGGGTTAGGGTTAGGGTTAGGGTTAGGGTTAGGGTTAGGGTTAGGGTTAGGGTTAGGGTTAGGGTTAGGGTTAGGGTTAGGGTTAGGGTTAGGGTTAGGGTTAGGGTTAGGGTTAGGGTTAGGGTTAGGGTTAGGGTTAGGGTTAGGGTTAGGGTTAGGGTTAGGGTTAGGGTTAGGGTTAGGGTTAGGGTTAGGGTTAGGGTTAGGGTTAGGGTTAGGGTTAGGGTTAGGGTTAGGGTTAGGGTTAGGGTTAGGGTTAGGGTTAGGGTTAGGGTTAGGGTTAGGGTTAGGGTTAGGGTTAGGGTTAGGGTTAGGGTTAGGGTTAGGGTTAGGGTTAGGGTTAGGGTTAGGGTTAGGGTTAGGGTTAGGGTTAGGGTTAGGGTTAGGGTTAGGGTTAGGGTTAGGGTTAGGGTTAGGGTTAGGGTTAGGGTTAGGGTTAGGGTTAGGGTTAGGGTTAGGGTTAGGGTTAGGGTTAGGGTTAGGGTTAGGGTTAGGGTTAGGGTTAGGGTTAGGGTTAGGGTTAGGGTTAGGGTTAGGGTTAGGGTTAGGGTTAGGGTTAGGGTTAGGGTTAGGGTTAGGGTTAGGGTTAGGGTTAGGGTTAGGGTTAGGGTTAGGGTTAGGGTTAGGGTTAGGGTTAGGGTTAGGGTTAGGGTTAGGGTTAGGGTTAGGGTTAGGGTTAGGGTTAGGGTTAGGGTTAGGGTTAGGGTTAGGGTTAGGGTTAGGGTTAGGGTTAGGGTTAGGGTTAGGGTTAGGGTTAGGGTTAGGGTTAGGGTTAGGGTTAGGGTTAGGGTTAGGGTTAGGGTTAGGGTTAGGGTTAGGGTTAGGGTTAGGGTTAGGGTTAGGGTTAGGGTTAGGGTTAGGGTTAGGGTTAGGGTTAGGGTTAGGGTTAGGGTTAGGGTTAGGGTTAGGGTTAGGGTTAGGGTTAGGGTTAGGGTTAGGGTTAGGGTTAGGGTTAGGGTTAGGGTTAGGGTTAGGGTTAGGGTTAGGGTTAGGGTTAGGGTTAGGGTTAGGGTTAGGGTTAGGGTTAGGGTTAGGGTTAGGGTTAGGGTTAGGGTTAGGGTTAGGGTTAGGGTTAGGGTTAGGGTTAGGGTTAGGGTTAGGGTTAGGGTTAGGGTTAGGGTTAGGGTTAGGGTTAGGGTTAGGGTTAGGGTTAGGGTTAGGGTTAGGGTTAGGGTTAGGGTTAGGGTTAGGGTTAGGGTTAGGGTTAGGGTTAGGGTTAGGGTTAGGGTTAGGGTTAGGGTTAGGGTTAGGGTTAGGGTTAGGGTTAGGGTTAGGGTTAGGGTTAGGGTTAGGGTTAGGGTTAGGGTTAGGGTTAGGGTTAGGGTTAGGGTTAGGGTTAGGGTTAGGGTTAGGGTTAGGGTTAGGGTTAGGGTTAGGGTTAGGGTTAGGGTTAGGGTTAGGGTTAGGGTTAGGGTTAGGGTTAGGGTTAGGGTTAGGGTTAGGGTTAGGGTTAGGGTTAGGGTTAGGGTTAGGGTTAGGGTTAGGGTTAGGGTTAGGGTTAGGGTTAGGGTTAGGGTTAGGGTTAGGGTTAGGGTTAGGGTTAGGGTTAGGGTTAGGGTTAGGGTTAGGGTTAGGGTTAGGGTTAGGGTTAGGGTTAGGGTTAGGGTTAGGGTTAGGGTTAGGGTTAGGGTTAGGGTTAGGGTTAGGGTTAGGGTTAGGGTTAGGGTTAGGGTTAGGGTTAGGGTTAGGGTTAGGGTTAGGGTTAGGGTTAGGGTTAGGGTTAGGGTTAGGGTTAGGGTTAGGGTTAGGGTTAGGGTTAGGGTTAGGGTTAGGGTTAGGGTTAGGGTTAGGGTTAGGGTTAGGGTTAGGGTTAGGGTTAGGGTTAGGGTTAGGGTTAGGGTTAGGGTTAGGGTTAGGGTTAGGGTTAGGGTTAGGGTTAGGGTTAGGGTTAGGGTTAGGGTTAGGGTTAGGGTTAGGGTTAGGGTTAGGGTTAGGGTTAGGGTTAGGGTTAGGGTTAGGGTTAGGGTTAGGGTTAGGGTTAGGGTTAGGGTTAGGGTTAGGGTTAGGGTTAGGGTTAGGGTTAGGGTTAGGGTTAGGGTTAGGGTTAGGGTTAGGGTTAGGGTTAGGGTTAGGGTTAGGGTTAGGGTTAGGGTTAGGGTTAGGGTTAGGGTTAGGGTTAGGGTTAGGGTTAGGGTTAGGGTTAGGGTTAGGGTTAGGGTTAGGGTTAGGGTTAGGGTTAGGGTTAGGGTTAGGGTTAGGGTTAGGGTTAGGGTTAGGGTTAGGGTTAGGGTTAGGGTTAGGGTTAGGGTTAGGGTTAGGGTTAGGGTTAGGGTTAGGGTTAGGGTTAGGGTTAGGGTTAGGGTTAGGGTTAGGGTTAGGGTTAGGGTTAGGGTTAGGGTTAGGGTTAGGGTTAGGGTTAGGGTTAGGGTTAGGGTTAGGGTTAGGGTTAGGGTTAGGGTTAGGGTTAGGGTTAGGGTTAGGGTTAGGGTTAGGGTTAGGGTTAGGGTTAGGGTTAGGGTTAGGGTTAGGGTTAGGGTTAGGGTTAGGGTTAGGGTTAGGGTTAGGGTTAGGGTTAGGGTTAGGGTTAGGGTTAGGGTTAGGGTTAGGGTTAGGGTTAGGGTTAGGGTTAGGGTTAGGGTTAGGGTTAGGGTTAGGGTTAGGGTTAGGGTTAGGGTTAGGGTTAGGGTTAGGGTTAGGGTTAGGGTTAGGGTTAGGGTTAGGGTTAGGGTTAGGGTTAGGGTTAGGGTTAGGGTTAGGGTTAGGGTTAGGGTTAGGGTTAGGGTTAGGGTTAGGGTTAGGGTTAGGGTTAGGGTTAGGGTTAGGGTTAGGGTTAGGGTTAGGGTTAGGGTTAGGGTTAGGGTTAGGGTTAGGGTTAGGGTTAGGGTTAGGGTTAGGGTTAGGGTTAGGGTTAGGGTTAGGGTTAGGGTTAGGGTTAGGGTTAGGGTTAGGGTTAGGGTTAGGGTTAGGGTTAGGGTTAGGGTTAGGGTTAGGGTTAGGGTTAGGGTTAGGGTTAGGGTTAGGGTTAGGGTTAGGGTTAGGGTTAGGGTTAGGGTTAGGGTTAGGGTTAGGGTTAGGGTTAGGGTTAGGGTTAGGGTTGGGTTAGGGTTAGGGTTAGGGTTAGGGTTAGGGTTAGGGTTAGGGTTAGGGTTAGGGTTAGGGTTAGGGTTAGGGTTAGGGTTAGGGTTAGGGTTAGGGTTAGGGTTAGGGTTAGGGTTAGGGTTAGGGTTAGGGTTAGGGTTAGGGTTAGGGTTAGGGTTAGGGTTAGGGTTAGGGTTAGGGTTAGGGTTAGGGTTAGGGTTAGGGTTAGGGTTAGGGTTAGGGTTAGGGTTAGGGTTAGGGTTAGGGTTAGGGTTAGGGTTAGGGTTAGGGTTAGGGTTAGGGTTAGGGTTAGGGTTAGGGTTAGGGTTAGGGTTAGGGTTAGGGTTAGGGTTAGGGTTAGGGTTAGGGTTAGGGTTAGGGTTAGGGTTAGGGTTAGGGTTAGGGTTAGGGTTAGGGTTAGGGTTAGGGTTAGGGTTAGGGTTAGGGTTAGGGTTAGGGTTAGGGTTAGGGTTAGGGTTAGGGTTAGGGTTAGGGTTAGGGTTAGGGTTAGGGTTAGGGTTAGGGTTA
The DNA here is from genome assembly GCF_036370855.1 of Dromaius novaehollandiae. Taxonomy (NCBI): domain Eukaryota; kingdom Metazoa; phylum Chordata; class Aves; order Casuariiformes; family Dromaiidae; genus Dromaius; species Dromaius novaehollandiae. The sequence continues at coordinate 435 of NC_088122.1, read as the reverse complement.
GGGTTAGGGTTAGGGTTAGGGTTAGGGTTAGGGTTAGGGTTAGGGTTAGGGTTAGGGTTAGGGTTAGGGTTAGGGTTAGGGTTAGGGTTAGGGTTAGGGTTAGGGTTAGGGTTAGGGTTAGGGTTAGGGTTAGGGTTAGGGTTAGGGTTAGGGTTAGGGTTAGGGTTAGGGTTAGGGTTAGGGTTAGGGTTAGGGTTAGGGTTAGGGTTAGGGTTAGGGTTAGGGTTAGGGTTAGGGTTAGGGTTAGGGTTAGGGTTAGGGTTAGGGTTAGGGTTAGGGTTAGGGTTAGGGTTAGGGTTAGGGTTAGGGTTAGGGTTAGGGTTAGGGTTAGGGTTAGGGTTAGGGTTAGGGTTAGGGTTAGGGTTAGGGTTAGGGTTAGGGTTAGGGTTAGGGTTAGGGTTAGGGTTAGGGTTAGGGTTAGGGTTAGGGTTAGGG